>NC_141689.1:927939056-932836541 GCF_964263255.1 Lissotriton vulgaris | reverse complement strand
ATGGAGTGCGCTGGAGTTGGAGCGGAGACAGGTGTTGTGGTGTTCGTGAGGGCCAAGGGTTTTAGCGCTGGGCACAGTCGAGGCGTGGACGGGCGAAGAAAGGCTTGCCTTAGGCACGCCTTTCACGTGCCAGCTGTGCGTCTGCTGCGAGGCCCCAATATGAGGGGATATGGGAGGGAGGAGCAGGTGGGAGGCGGGAGTGGGGCAGCAAGTGGGAAAGCAGGGGGGCGGGGCTGCTGGAGATGCAGCAGTGGGAAAAACCAAAGGGGGGAGAGGGCAGGGGTTAAGAAAGTTGAAATAGGGGCACAGAGGACAACAGTGCTGGTGAATATTCAAAAACATGGGCAAGACAACAGAATAAACATAATAAACACAGTCCTAACAAACCGAGACCGAAGGGGGAGCGGGTGGGGGTTAAAGAAGGCAACATAGGGCACAAGGACAACAGTGCTGGTGAAAAATCAAAAACACGGGCAAGACAACAGAATAAAAACAATAAACACAGTCCTAACAATTGGCAGAGCGGAATGCAGAATGCAGGAAATAACATGCGGGCATGAACAACTGCGAGCGGTAGCAGCAACCGGCCCAGGGCACACAGGGTGGCTGTGTGGCGGTGAGAGGAGCAACCTGCCTGGTGACAGGGTCAAGGGTCGCTCTTTTTACCGCTGCACGGCCTCCATATGAGGGGATGTGGGAGGGAGGAGCAGCTGGGAGGCGGGCGGTGAGTGGGAAAGCAGGGGGCGGGGTCCCCGGGGACGCCGCAGCAGGAAATACGGAGGGGGAGCGGGCGGGGGTTAAGGAAGGCGAAATAGGGGCACAATGGACAACAGTGCTGGTGAAAAATCAGAAACACGGGTAAGACAACCGAATAAACACAATGAACACAGTCCTAACAATTGGCATAGCGGAATGCAGAATGCAGGAAATAACAAGCTGGGCACGAACAACTGCGAGCGGCAGCAGCGGGCTCAGGGCACACAGGGGGCTGTATGGCGGTGAGAGGAGCGACCTGCTTGGTGACAGGGTCAAGGGTCGCTTGACCATCATAATGGAACTCCATCTTTAAAACCTGATGCATCATATAAAAAGCCATTGCATCCAGCACCCGTTTATCTTGGAGACAAGCTCACTATCTCTGGTAGTTCTGGGCACACCCATAGCCAGGACACCATCACACTGCAACCTAAGAAGTGTTCAAAAGATAAAAACGAGGCAGGAGTCCTTTCTATGTACCTGGGATCTTGAACAACATCCCCATATGCTTCAGAACCACTCAGAGGAAGCTCCAATTTAGTACAGAGTTGTAGACACCACTTTTTAAAGAACACATTGCAAATCCTAAACTTGTCAAAAACTAGCTTGGTCTCCTATCACTCGTTGACTTTATTTCTATCTCTGGCCCTGTGCAGCGCTCTGATTCATTTTGGCAAGGTTTGTGCTATAGAAATACCAAACATGCATGCCAACTTTAAATATGACATTTACTCGGGCTGAAACAGTACGTAAATGCGTGTGCTATTTTCTGCTTTAGAAGATCCTTTCTGAAGTTAATCCTTTCTGAAGATGTATAAAGAGGAAACACATTTGACAGACCAGATACAGGTGTCAGTTAAAATGAGCGCTTTACATGTAAACGCATATTTCCAACTGAAGAAAAAGAAGGGGCATAGTATCAAGGGCCAGAGATAATTATCGCTGGCCGTGCTCTGCGATAATTTTATTATCGCAGGTTATCTCTGGAATAAATTGCCCTGGTAGAGCGTTATTTACAATGCGTTAGGAGGAGGAGCCAAGCTGGTGACCAAAATGGCCGCCTAGGCTCCCGGCTCCGTCGACCTCCTTCTCCTGCCACAAGATCCTGCTAATTATCCTGCGCCTACACCCTGCGCCCGCATAGATGAGTCGAAATCACGCCTGACCGTGTGATCCAGAGTGATCCACCAGCTTGGATGATGGTGAAAGGTCGCCATTAAGATTGCGGCCTACACTAGCTTTGGAGCCGGGGCATTGCGTAGCTGAGCAGCCGGCTGCTAGTTGAACAACATTGGCCATGAGAGTCCGGGAGGGACCGGTCAGCCGGTATGGAAGTTGAATTTTGCCTGATTTTAACGGTGGACCTCCAATCTGAATAGCAGCAAAAGTGGAGCAATACAATAAAACGGCGACTGCAGTCCGAGTGCCCTGACTGACGCAGCCCGGAGTGTGAACGGCCCGGACGTTAATAGTGGCTCAGGCAGATGGATGCGGGCGTAAACTGGAGGCAACTCTGGAGTGTCCCCGCAAATAGATGGGATCATACTCAGGCCGATAATTCGCATCAGAGCGGGGACTTCACCTACAGATGTGGGGTACAGATTGCGAACGAGGTGAACGAAATGGCGCCCAATACTGATCTATGTACAACTCAGGCCCGCTCCTCCAGAGGGACCGGAAAAGACCAAACTGATAAATTGGGACTATATATCATGTCCAAGGGGTCTCCGGAGGAGGCGAAGATTGCTGCTATCGAGGCAGAAGAGTTGGGGCTGGCCAGGGTTGGAGCTGTTATGGCGGCTATTGGTGGAATTCATTCTTTCCTGGGCCGGAGAGTGCAAGCCCTAGATAATAAACTGATTGCCGTTACGCTTGAGCTGGGGCTGATGAGAACGGACTTCGTTCGATTGCATGAAAACACGAGAGCCATGACACCCACGACGGCCAACCTAGTAGATGGCGTAAACCCCATGAATCGGGAGGTGCATGAGCTTCTGGCTAATGTCCGAATACTGGGAGTCCCAGATGAGTCTGTGTGCCGAACATCGCCTCTGACTGTGGAAGAACTGATCGGCGCTATCCTTCTGACGACTCATGCTGGGACTCAATTGCAGGTCGAAAGTGCGGCCCTGACCTCCTTCCCGTACTCTATTTAATTGGTTCGGAAACAACGCCAGGGGTTCTTGCCGGTGAAGAGGGAACCCAGAGACAATGAGATTAACCATGATCTGTCATTTTCGGCTCGCCTCCGGGTGCACCTTGATGAAACCTTTTGGTTCTATGACTCCTGAGGTGGCGGCAGTTCGGCTGGGAAGTATTCATACGCCTGATCGGACGGGCCAATGTTGAGAATGGTTGACCGTTTGACGACATTGGTGGATTGGTGGGTGTACGGGACTCACTTTATATTATTAGTAGTGGGAGGCAAGGCAGGCAAACAATGATTCCCCCTGATTTGATGATGTTTAATATTTAGCTAAGTGAATCCGTAAACAATGGGGAGGCTCAGATCTGGCGGGGGAGGGGGCTGGTGGCCTGAACGAAGGTCCTCCTCCACTTAATACTTTTAATTATTGTAGATTAGATGGGGCGACATGCACACTGCTAGTTGGGGACGAGCATAAGCTACATACAGGGGAGTAGGTTGGGGGGAGGGGGTATGTGCGCTTAGCGTTGTTTTTATTTTTTGGTTTATTTTAAGCATATATACCCGCAGTTTATCCTGTTTATGTTCTAGTATCTAAGTATCCTCCATCTATTCTGATTATATTTTAGTATCTGGGGCTATACTCACTATAAAATCCTTATTCTTTGGGCGGACGGGTTCTGAGGGCTGTAGCGCTTAGGTTGAATCGTAAATTGTATTGATTCGTATACTGTCAAGTGATCACTGGCGTCGGTGTCT
The DNA here is from genome assembly GCF_964263255.1 of Lissotriton vulgaris. Taxonomy (NCBI): domain Eukaryota; kingdom Metazoa; phylum Chordata; class Amphibia; order Caudata; family Salamandridae; genus Lissotriton; species Lissotriton vulgaris. Next base: position 932,832,880 of record NC_141689.1, on the reverse strand, counting down.
CACAACTTCTTTGTCGCTCTTCATGTATCCTGTTATTTGTAACTGTTCACCTTATTATTATGACGGAATGTATTGCACCAGATACGTCTTTATTTTTTGTTTATATCAATAAAAAGGAATATTAAAAAAACAATGCGTTACACCAGGGCGATAAAAATTCCAGAGATATCGCGGTATCGACGTTTTGCAGGGAACATCGCTGGCTTTCCAGCGATGTTCCCTGCAAAAGGCGATAACCTTGCTGATACGACCCACAGGGTCATATCTGCATAATCCACCGCAATGTTAGGGATATGTAAGTCTGCATTTTAGCAGACTTTAGTTTAAAAACTAACAAACGCTAAAATGCTGGGGCAGCCTTGTAAATATTGCAATGTGAACATCAGCGATATTTGCAAGGTTGTCCATCCGGGGTTCGCCCAGTGACGCCCACTTTGCATCTTATTTAATACAGAAATTCTATGTTTGAAACAACTCTCATACCTAAAAGAAAAGTATCTCCTATCTACAACAGTGAAATAATCTGTCAGCATTTTAAAAGGGGCCGTAAGAGACTCACACAATGAACACGCTCAGCATTTTGTATTTCTACAACGATGTTTGCTCATCACACGGCAGGAGTTCATACACTGTTCACAAATGTGAAAACTGAGGGTAGTATTCCCCCGAACAAATTCAAACATTTTTATTCTGCCCTCGACCGGCACCCGCTGCAATCTACATGCTATAGAAATACCGACCATGGCAATCGTGGGAACCAATGACTGTGAGATTGGATGCTGCACAATTATTTTTTATATAATTGTGCTGCTCTATACCTTTCACCCTCTGACTTAAAACATATGCTCCTTTTGAAAATAATCATTAACCTTCCTCACGATGTATAAATGACTTTATCACTCTGGAAAATAAAAATTCTCACTTTGAGTTCTGAAAAAGGAACCCATTGGGAAACACAGAAATGGTAAACCATGCTGAAGGACACAAAAAGACCCATAAAACATCAGTGGGGTTATAAAGGTCGATGGATTTTAATTGCTGTGCGCCAGTGGGCCTTTACAAAGCAATCAAGCAGGCAATCTCTAAAGACAACCCTGCCATAATACATTTAACAATAGAGTTCTCACCCCATCAGCAGGCTAGAGTTTATGAAGGTCCCCATAGCAATTAATGACCTTGCATGCAGAAAGAAAAAAAAAGACAAAATTACTTAAATTGGCTCCCTTTTTATTCAGAACTCCTGTGATAAGATCAGGCTGACAGAAAGGGAAAAATGGAAGTTTGGAAAAAGTACACTAATACCTGTGTTGTATTCTTAACGCGTTTTTCACATTCACACGTCGCATGTACGACTGCTAATAAATGCCGACAAAGTTGTCATTCTTTGGCGAAGACTGGATGGCACAACTGAGAATTGCGATTCCAACAGTATGTGTATTTAAAGCTAGACGTGCACCTACATAAATAAACATTTCAGTAGCAGCAAAGAACATCAAACAATGCTTGTCAGTATTTCATCTTCTGTGTCTACGACATAACACGTTTGGCTACTTTTGGCCTCATTATGAGTGGTACTTTTTTCTGATTCAGCAAAATCATATTTTCACAGGGATCAGAATCATCGGGTTCATGGAACGTATCCACAATTTTCCCAAAGTAAATTTCAGCATCTCAAACCTAATGACACTTATGGGGTGAAATTTGCCGGTAAATATCAGTACAGAAGGATTTAGACCAAAATCCACATATACCACTTTTCAAAAGAACACACGTTTTATTAGGTGATAGATATTGAGCATTTTAAATTAGGATCACGAGCGTTTCAGATTTTAAAAGGTCCAATAATTACGGTATCCCCAATTGGGCCACTCATTCTGAGGGCCTTCCAAAGAGAAATCGAATGATTTCAGTGTCAGTGTTTTACACTTATGTTAATAGAGATAATTGCCTCTCTAAGAAGTATTGCCCAACAATAGGGTATAGGAAAGTAGTGGTTTATTCAGTGGATCTCCGTGTAAATGATGTGGGAAATAAACTCCACAGATCAATAGCTACAGTGGGGTATCATCAGATATGGGCACTGCTATAGAGAAATGACTTATTTATGGGCATGTTCGTCTAACCATCTTTGCGGGAGAAGGCACTCAGACCAAAATGAGGATTGGCAAAGTCAATAGGTCTTGGCTGTGTAGCCTATTTGTTTTGCCAGAGCTTGTGGCTATCCCAGCTAGCCGCAGAAAATATGTGTACATCCATGGCTGCCGCCTTAGAATGGCATTTGGTAAATATTACATGTGCTGGGCTTCCAGAGTGGCCATCTTTGAGGGCATTTCGTGTTCTTTTCACAAAATACCATTCCAAGATGCGTGTTGCAGTTGAACGTGGATCTTCGGGGGAAATCTTAGATTGTCATTTTGTTAAATGCTTCAGAATACATGAAAAGATGTCCACTGCAGATGAGTGTGCATCCACAGTGGCATCTTGGAGTGCAATTTTTAAAAAAAATAGGCAAATCCTTTTAAGACAGCCACTGTGAATGTGTGAGTATTAGAGGTGGCTATCTATAAATGGCATATGCTCAAATAAAACAAGCCGATTTGGAGATGCCTGCCATTTGTGTGTTGCAAACACTCACATGGGATAGATGACTAAACGATTTAATTTGACCACCCAGAGAAAGAGGGCTATGATGCAAAACTGTTAAAAAAATATTGGATGCTGCTGGTATTAGGCAAGAGGATATTGGGTGGGAGAGGAGGATTTAGACAGAGAGATGGGGAGAGGCAGAGCAGGGAAACAGAGCACAAAAATAGTCCTCAGTTTCAACACACTACAAAACAAAATATGACGTCAGAAGATGGAAGGGTACACCCTCCAATCAGAACACTGAGAAGTTAAAGATAGGACAAATACTGGAATAGTGAGGAAGGCCATTGAATCAGGAGCAGGAAAGTGAGATGGACAAAATAGCCATCCAATCATGAGTCAGGGGCTGAATGAATCCACCTAAGTATATCTAATGTGTTGGAAACACTAGGTTGGTTCAACAGATAGCTAGAGCTGTTTGTACCCCAGACCTGAAAAAGGAAGAATGTTGGAAATTTCTGTGAGCTCCACGATACTCCAAGGAGCAGGGGCTTCATCAACTCCACTTTTGAAGGTATGGTGGGGGTGGGATTCTTGATGGGTCTTTTCTGGCAACTGGCAAAGGTGCAGAATTAATGTGAAGGGGTGGGAGGGTGAGTAAAAGGATGCACGTATGTATGGATATGTGAGTGTGTTGGTGGAAGAATGGGTGAGTGAAAGGGTTTTTGTTACGATAATTTATCACAAATCCATTGAAGCTATATTCCAGCCGTTTTCCAACGTGAGTGTGAAGCACTTAGATTCAATTTGAAACTGAATAATACATTTTCCTTTCAGGACCTTCCTATTTGCCGACCTCCAGGCCCCAGTAGTAGTTTTATCCAAATGATACAGGATTACATGAAATTCTGTGTTGACTTTCCAAATTTTACGATTTTGCGCCATTCTAATTTCAATTTAGAGCTTACAAACAACTCTGTATCCAGAACCTTCAAAATACCCTCCCTGGAAAAACCAAAATTTTGATGAATTTAAATGGTATTCTTTCCAGTTCCAACCCAGTCCCAGAAAACAACGTGGAAAGTGCGGCAGTGAATTATACACATTGGTTAGAATTCGCAGTTCTCAGATTGGTGCCAGAAAAACTAATAAAGTGCCATAGGAAAAACGAAATGGCTCTTTGATGCTCACAAGAATTAAAAGCTTTCAAACAGAAATGTGGACTCCAAGAATGCAGATGGAGGAAATAGTACTGCCCTGAAGAAAAGTCTAACTAAATATAAATGGTTTTATATGGAGTAGAAGGCACTAATCATTGTAGCAACGTCCATATACTTTACTGAAAAGATACGTTCAGCCAAGGGTACCACCAGAGAAGTAGTCAAAATTGTTAAATCCCTGCCTAATGTTAGTAATGGCAGCACTTTCAACCTCAACCAATCTTTCTGTAATAAGTTGGCAGAGTACTTTCAGGCCAAAGTAAATCCTATCTTCCAGGATTTCAATCAAAACCAGAAAACCTTTTGTGTAGGAGGTGTTTTGGCCCCCGAAGTGGGGTTGGCCACTAAATAATTCCACAATAGCCCAGACCCTATAAAGTTTGGAAAATGTAGCATCTTTACTAAAGAAAAAGTGATTATTCTCATTAACTCCAACATGTCTGGTGCTCCTTTGGACCCCTGCCCCCTCGGGTCTTACATGAGATCTACAGATCAGTAGCTGGTCCTCTTACAGATATTCTAAATAAAATAATGACCACAGGACAGTTCACAGCCAACTGGAAAAATGCCTCCATTCTGCCTTTGGTGGAAAAACCTTCATTGGATCCAAAAGATATGAGTAGTTACAGGCCTATATTTCGCACTCCCTTTCCTGCGAAGATATTTGAGAGGGCTATGAATGAGGAAATTTAAACGTTTTTAGACGATAACCAGCTTCTTGAATCCTCACGGTACGGTTGCAACGCAAACCACTGTACCAAATAAGCTCTGGTAGCAGTCGCTGAAGAATTTTACTAGATCTATCTGCCGCCTTGGATACGGTCCCCCAATTACTCCTCCTAAGTCGGCTCCAGTCGCTGGGCTTTATGAATCCAGAACTGGTCTTGCTGAGTTCGTTCCTATGCGATAGGCAACAGACTGTGGAGCTGGGAGTTTCTGTCTTGGACCCCTTCGCCCTTCCTTTTTTTTCTTCCGAGTTATAAGTTGGAAGGTATATTCTCTATCTTAATGGCCTCTGCAAGATTGGCAATTGCCAGGGTCTGGATAAATCCAAAACGGCCTTCTGTCATCGATTGGTGGCAGATAGTCAAACAAATATACGATACAGAAGAAGCACTGGCTAAAACAAGGGGTATTCGTTATTAGATGCAATGCAATATGTAAATATGTATAATAATTGACATATGTCTATTTCAGTTAAGTAAATATGGCTCAATTGAGATACAGTATGATATTTGCTTGGCTTTCTTCTTTCTTTGTTCATTATGGAAATCCTTTTGCATCTAATTCGTTAATTTATTTCTGTTATGTTTCCTATTCTTGACAAATAAAGTTTTGATCTTCCTGTCTATGATGCATGAGGAATTCTAATGCTTTCCAACTAACCTACACTAATTAATGCTAGATGGGGGAAACCCTTATGAAATGTGATAAACTAGAAGGTGTCAGCATAGGGAAATGTCTGTAGAAGTTCTCCAAAGAAAAGAATACTCTATCGCATAAAGCCACACAATGGAAATGTCGCAAAGAGATCTGTACCTTTCCGATTCTGAAAAGAAATCTGAACAAAGCTAAAGTGTTGTGCTCAATTATACCCACAGAAAGAACCCTCTAGAAACACAAATCAAAGGTCTCATTAGTGTCCACCTTCATACAAAACTTTTTTGACAGCTCCATTCACTACTCCCTTCTTTGATCCACATAGTCAGAACGACTTTGGATTCCACCTGTCTCCTCATTCCACACAGACAGTAGTCCTCCCTTCGTTAGTGAGGCCTATCATCCCTGACAGGAGTACTCCTTTTGAACTTCCCTATCTCGTTCACCCAATGTGCCTCTCCCTACTCATTAGCTCATACAACCACACCTGCAGAAGAAAGAAAAACATTTCACCTGAAGCAAATATTCATGTTTATGGTTAACATATTGCAAAATCCAAATGTTTAAGGCCTTTGGTAAGCTGTAATATAGCAAGCATCTAATAAATGCATGATTGCAGGTAGATGTACGATTAAAGCATAAATGTAAAACGCTAAGTGAATACATTACAGTTATAAAATAAATGCAACGTGTTATCCAAATGAGTACATAAATACATGCATTTGAATTAACAGTGTTATTGAAACCACACTTATGCAGATATATATGAGAAATGCATTTTGTTGTTACTGTAAAGAAAATGTTAATGTGCACACACATGTAAATGCTGAGATTACACAGCAACTACACTTTCTATATTGGTTCAAGTGCACTACACTTTCAATAATATTTAATCACACAAATATAGTAGGACACACATAAACATATATGTGGCATAATCAATCATGAAAGGATGGAACCAACATGTTGCTGCTCCATCCCTGAAGCTCACTCTGCACAATGAGCTGGTGTCCGCACTAGGGAGACCGGCACAGTCAGAGCCAGCCCTTGCTCTGAATGCACCCTCGGTGGAAAGAAGTTTGCTGCTGCTGGGAAAAAAATTAGGCCGTAGAAGGTCCTTTTCCCAGGTCAGTCCTTGGCTGGCTAGATCACTGATTTGCCTCTGAGCACAAAGTTCTCCTCCTTCCCCCACTTTACCCAATCACCCCCAGCTTAGCTCCATCGGGCTGGTGCTAAGTTGTTTGTTGGGGTGCGGAGGGGGTGTTAGTATGTGATGGAAGGGGGAAAAAAGGACCCCTTCTCCCTTCCTTGTGGGGTGCCTCAGGGGTCCTCTCTTAGCCCCACACTTTTCAATATCTATGTTACCCCTCTGGTCAATCTCATCTGTAGTTTCATAGTTTTCTTCTATGCTGATGACACCCAAATTGTAGTGTCTATAGCGTCTGATGTCGAAGAGGAGGAAAAACATTTCTGCAGCTGCATGTCACCTTGCAAAAATGGATGCAAAGAAGCTGCTTGAAGCTAAACTCAAATAAAACGGAGGTCCTGCTTTTTGAGAATCACTCCACCTTTTGGAACTCGTCATGGTGGCCATCTGAACCTCGCCCGTTTATTTTCTTGTTCAAAAAGCTAGAAATTTGGGAGTCATCTTTGATACCAAACTGTGCTTCTCAGAGCAAATGAACCAAATCACCTCTTCATGCTTTTTCATGCTCAGGACTTTAAAGAAGATCTGTAAAAGGGGCTGATTCAATAGGAAACCTTTAAGTGTTGCCCGGCGTTAGTCGCCTCTCATACCATTCGATAATTGATCAAACAAAGAGGCAGGCACTGGAGACTGGAAGGCAGGAAACAAGGTTTTATTCCGTCGGAGCAGAACACATCAGATCGGACAACAAGGTATCGTTTTGAGGTGCTCTAACAGCTTCTCTGAGGCCTGGCCTCTTATACACAATTTTATGGTTTTATTGCACGAAACACATTCTTGTTAATACTTTGATGTACCGAAAGACATCCCCAGAGTCCCCGCTTCAGGCCCGTTCCCACACATATCTACAGTAGAAGTTCCCTCCCCAATCACAGTAGGTGATGGCTATCACGCAGCTGGACATTCCGCTGGTTCCCGGAATGCGTGCGACTGATCGGATCTCATGGGGTGGGGGCTTTGATCAATCGTAGTTCCTTTGAAGAGGGGCGATTTCTTACAGTAGGGAGCAATAAACTGCATCCGCAGGACTAGGTGATGGCCTGGGATCGGCTCGGACAATCGGGCACAGAGGAAGGGGGTTTATCAAAGGATGCGTGATCATGAAAGGGATGGAGGGAGGTGTCGGTTGGGCACAGGGTGTGGTTCAGAGGCAAAGTCGCGCAGGAGGAGAGGTTTTATGGCCCGAGCATGAGAGAGCGGGGGCAGTCAGCGCGCAGGGGGGGTGCTTGCGGTGCCAGAGGGACGTGCTGATGATCGGCAATGGGTAGAGAGAGGCCATGGTGCTTAAAATGGCTGCCGTGCGCTTTTACGTGCGAGTTTGGGTAAGAGGCAAGATGGTGCAGATAATGTTGAGTTACAAACTAAATTTCGACAGTCCTCCCTTTTAACATATCTCGCCAGCTTGTCAGTTCGGATCTATCCCCATTATATTATGTATCTCTACCTCATACAAAGCTTTCATACGTTCGGCTTCAAAGTCCAGAGTCTTAGGGCAGATACAGTTTTTGAAAAGTGAACACAGAGGTGGCAAGCATTGAATACCAAGGCAGCATCCACATAGTATCACGATTGGTATTAGTATGAATGTAAACAACCTCCACCCCCAGTCCTTTACAGTACTCCAGAACCAGCTCCCAAGCGACCATCCTTCTTGTTCCTGGTGAACCTCTGAGGAAAGTCTGTGTAGATGTTCAATTGCTTTGTAGACTGAGGGTGTTATCCATTACATAGGTGCAGCAGCTGGATCCAATAATGCGGCATGCTGCTCCATGGTCAGCTAGAACCATATGTAGAACAAGGCGGTTCTGGAGAGCCACCAGGCGGACTGCCTGAAGCTCGGCAGTATTGTTTGTGAGGATACCAGCTGTAATGTTCATTGTCGTTTCAACTGCCTGGGTCAAATGCCAGATGGCACGGCTGTTCGCCATCGGACCCCAGAGTGGAACAAATCCCTTCACTGCGTCCAGGAACTGTGCTCTGGTGGAGTCGGCTTGTTCAATGTCTCTTGCTCGCTTTTGTCGGTGGTGGTTTGCTGGAGCCACATAGATCGGAGGGAGGATGAAGGCGATGTAGCAGGTACCTCCCCAGCCTTTTGGGAGCCAGGTGTAGGATTTGGTACCGCAGACAAAGTACATGTTTGGGGAGGTGACAAAAGAGAGTGGATAAGCTGAGTCCAAAGTTCTGGTGATGTGGCAAGCGCTGTGGCCCACCAACTGTGTCCCGAGGCCTTCGATGCATACAAGGCCTGAGACGTTGACGACAGACAGGGCCACAGTCAGGGTGGCAGCTGTTCGTTTCCGGAGGTAGGAGAAGGTGGGTCTCGCTGGATTGTTGAACACCTGGATTTCAACCCATTCTTTGGCAGGGATGTCCATGTGAAAAAGAGGCGTTGGATGTCACAGGGCAAAAGGGAGCAGAGGTTCTTCCAGTTTTGTTCAGCCAGAACCCATGATAAAAGTGCGACACAGTTTTGCTGGAAGTGGCATTATCCCTGTAACTCTCTTGCAAGAGGATCAGCCAAGCAAGGCAGGAACCATGAACGGAGAAAGGTGAAGGGATGAAGGGGATGGAATGTCCAGTGGCATGTGGTAGCAACCCACAGATCCAGCAATTCGTGGCATTGGCGGCAAGGTTGTGTTGGTGCAGCAACTGCACAAAGGAGTTATTCCAGAACTCCTTACGCCTTTCTCGGAGTTGAGGTGAAAGGGAGATCAGGTAGTGTTCTTTCATGGTGCGAGGCTGTGCAGTGGTTAGTAATGTCTTATGAGCTGGTGCGCTCTCTTCCACAATCCAGAAGGTGGCCATGAGGAGGAGGCAAAAGAGAAGGGTGATGAAAAGGGCAATAGTCTTTGAGCTGTGCATTTTGTCAGTCTTTGGGTCTTTGTAGTGGATCTTCGGGCGTCCGGTTGCTTCCATCATCTTCATATGGGGCGCTTCCATCATCTTCAAGGGACTCGGTAGCGGGCAGAACCACAAACTTCGTTTAGCTTCTCTCCTGATAGCCTTAGTAGTGTTAGGCTACCGTCCCGAGATTTTTAACTTAGTCAGTGGTCTGCTTAGCCAAAGTTCCCTCTTTTTGATGCAGGTTATACCCTTCTCTGGACGGCACAGTGGGATCGGGAAATTTTGCCAATTCGAGTGTCTCTGTATCAGGGTAACAGCTCAGGGATGGTCGGTCTTTGTTCAGGAGCTCTTCTTGGGTGGCCACGTCTTCGGTCGTTGTCAGGGTCGAGGATATCTTCCTACAATGGTGTGCATGCAGCCAGTTCCGTTTCCCCTCCACTCGAAGAGCTGTTCAGGTGGTGATCAAGACTTGCCAGGGGCCCGTCCACCGGCGTTCCAGACTCTTTGCACGCTGGAAACTCCGGATCAAAACGAAATCGCCTGGCTGGATGTCATGTCCGGGGCCCCTGGAAGCATCGGGGATGGCCTGCAGCACCTGTTGATGGATAACAGACAGCGTTTAGTCAAATTATACAAATAGTCAGACATTAGGAGGTCCGGGACGTCGTGTATGGATGTCGGTTTTGGTGCAGTCCAGAGGTTCATGGGCCGTCCGAAGACGACCTCGTAGGGGGTTAAGTGGTGTTTGGTGGGGGTGGAACGCATTGATAGCAATGCCAGTGGGAGAGCGTCTGGCCATTTCAGTCCTGTGGTAGCCACTATCTTTGCTAGTTTGAGCTTCAGCGTGGCATTATGTCGTTCAACCAAACCAGCAGATTGGGGGTAGAAGACTGCATGAAACATTTGTTTTACACCCAACCCCTTCAAGATGAGTTGGATAACCTCGGCTACGAAGTGGGGGCCATTGTCGCTCCACAAAATTCGACAAAGGCCGTAGCGAGGGAAGAATTCCTTTAGTAATACTTTTGCAGTAGCAATGGCAGTATTGTCGCGAGTTGGATAGGCTTCCACCCACTTGCTACATGCGCACACAACAACAAGCACATACTTTAGACCATGGCAACTTTCTAACTGGATGTAGTCCATCTGGAGGACTTCAAAGGGATGGTCAGGGACCCCAAACCCTCCCCGGGGTACGACAGTTCCTTTCCCAGGGTTGTGTTGCAGGCAGATTAGACATTGTTGAACCAGGCGTTTAGCTGAGTCTGTGATTTTGTCATTGTGCCAAACTTTGGAGATGAGTTTGATCATGGGGGTAGACCCTATGTGTGCGGGGGAGTGTGCCATGGTCAGGATGGGGATCAGGTATGAGTTGGGCAATAACCATTTGTTCGTGTCTTTTGTCCGCCAGCAGCCTTCATTGTCTTTTAGTCCCACCAGTGCCCATTCAGTCAATTTGTGTGGTGAGCTGGCCATTTGGATGTCCCTAATGGTTTCCCTAGCGTCCTTCCATTTTTCAGCTTGTGACCTAGTCACGTACATGTGTGTTGTCGTCCTATTCTCGGCCGTGGTTCAGGCAGTGATGTCAGCCAGTGAATTCCCCTGTCCAATGATGTCTGTCACATTTTTGTGTGCCTGGCATTTGATCACAGCTAGTTGTTTGTGGAGGAGACTGCTTCAGTCAGAGCAGAGACTAGATCTCCATGTAGGATGGGTGTGCCATGTGAAGTCAGGAATCCCCTCTCCTTCCATAAGAGCCCAAACTGGTGAACCACCCCGAAGGCATACTGGCTGTCCTTGTATATATTTGGTGTCGTCCCTGCTGCTAGGATACACACTCGTGTGAGGGCAATCAGTTCCGCTGCATTTGTAGATCACTGTGTGATGCGGGCTGTCTCAACTATAGTTCGGGCTGTGGTAACCTCATAAGCAGCTGAGGTGGCGCCGTCGGAGAGTTTGATGCAAGAGCCGTCCACCCATAGCTCTCCGTCAGGATCTGGGAAGGCAGTGTCTCGGAGGTCAACTCTACTCCTAGTGTGTTCGTCCGTGAGAGTCACACAGTCATGTATAGGGGACATATTGGGGTCATTTTCAGGTAGGGGTAACAGAGTGGCTGGATTCAGAGTGGTGCATATTTCAGTGTGATGTGGGGTGCAAGCAGTGTCAGTTCGTAACCAGTCAGTCGTGCACTAGTCAGATGTTGCGTCTTAGTTTGGTTCAGGAGGGTGTCAACCGCATGGGGTATTAACACTGTGAGGGAGTTCGAAAGCACGATTCCCTCACTTTGTCGGATAGAGACGGAAGTGGCGGCTACAGCTCGAAGGCAGGCAGGCAAAGCTCTGGCTACGGGGTCAAGAGTGGCAGAGAAGTAGGCACCAGGGCATTTCTTGGGGCCTATGGATTGAGTCAAAACAGACAAAGCGCACCCCTCCCTTTCGTGGGTGAAGAGGGAGAAGGGTTTAGAGTAATCTGGGGTTCTTAGGACTTGTGCTGAGCAAAGGGCATCTCGTAACTCTTTGAAGGAGGATTGGCATTCAGGGGTCCAAGGGAGTGGGAAGGGGACATCTTTAGCCAGCAGGGAAAGTAGTGGTTTTACAATAAGGCTGAAATTTGGCAACCATTGTCGACAGAAGGAGGTGAAGCCTACCAGAGAGCGGACTTGCTTCTGAGTCTTAGGGACAGGGGTTTTTAGAATGGTCTGAATTCGGTCGGGCGTAAGTATCCTCCCGTCTTTGGACAAGAGGTTGCCTAGGTATGTCACCTTGGGTTGGCAAAACTGTAACTTCTTCTTGGAGACCATGTGGCCATTCTCCGCTAGGAAGTGGAGGAGTTGGATGGTGGCTGTGACTGAAAGTGGAGTGGTGTCGGCCACCAAAAGGATATCATCGACGTACTGTATCAACACCACTCCATCCGGTAACTGGACTGCGTCCAGCTGTTTCTTGAGGGCCTGGCTATAGATGCTGGGACTTTCAGTGTAGCCTTGGGGTGCTCTACAAAATCTGTATGAACAGGCTTTTAAGGTGAAGCCGAAGAGGTAGCGGCTGTCTGGATGTATGGGGATGGAAAAGAATGCGTCCTTGAGATCAATGACAGTGAAGGTGGTTGCAGTGGACGGAATCAGAGTCAGAATGGTGGTGATGTCAGAGACTACGGGGTACTGAGGTACGACTACTTTGTTAACCTCTCATAGGTCAGTGATGAAGCGGTACACTTTCTCATCTCCCTCACCTTGCTTCTTTACAATAGGTAGGATAGGGCTGTTGCAAACATTACTAACTACTTCCTCTACCACTCCTGCATCCACTAGGGACTGGATAATCTTTACCAATGCCTTCTCGCCCTCGGGTGATATCCGATACTGTGTAAGTTTTGGGAGCACTGCGTCTTGTCGAACAGTTATGTTTACAGGGTCGATCATCATGCGTCCTATGTCTGAGTCAGTTTTGGCCCATAGGTATGAGGGTAAAGTGTCGAGTAGGGACAAGTCAGCATCAGTCATGGAGAACATGCGCCGTGTGGGACAAGGTCTGAGCAGGTTCGGATTGTCGTACAAAAGGACTCAAACTCCATCTGGTGAACATCTAATGGTAGCTCGGAAATGTTTCAGTAAGTTGAGACCCATAATGGCATCGGGGGTGTTGGAGGTGAGCAGAAACGTCGTGTCAGAGGTGTTATTTTCCAAGTCAAAGGAGATCGGTGTGGACAAGGGATTAGTGGAGGGCGTTCCATCAAAACCTATTGATAGTTACGTGTGAGCCAGACAAGGGTGCCCTTGGAATCAGTCGTTTAGATAACGCACTACGTGTCGCTCCAGTGTCTACCAAAAATGGAGACTTTGTGCCCAGGACCTTAGCGGTGACGTAAGGACCTTGCTGGTCAAAATAGAGCTCTACTGGATCCCTCCCTTGCCCTTGGCAGTCCTATGCAAAAACATGGGTGTTTTCGCAGTCAGACTGTTGGTACTGGTTCTGTCGGGGACGGTCAAATGTGTTCGTTCTACCTGGCCTGTCATTGTTGGTGTCATTCGTGTACCCTCGTCCCTGTCCTCTATTTCTTGGCCCGCTCGCTACGTCTCTTGCTTCCCTATTTTTGTTCATGTCTAGCAGGACCGGGCATTGGGATTTCCAATGACCGAATCCCTTACAGAACGCACACTGGTTCTCGTCTAAGTCTTTACGTCCAGCGTAGGGTGTGGGTGTACGGTCTCTAGGAGGTGGATTTCTAGGAGCATTTGATTGATAATTTCCCTTGTAAGGTTCCTTTCCAATAGTCACCCCTTGCAACTGTGCAATCATCACTCTTTCCTTCAGGTCCTTTTTCTTTCTCTCAGACGCCCTATCGTTCTTGTTCTTTTGATGCTCGTAATACTGGGCCATCTGGAGGATAGCTGCAGGTTTGGAGGCCGCCCAACTACTCTCACTGGTCTGTAGTTTCTGTCAGACCTCCTGCAACAGTCCTTCGACATAATTCTGGACAAACAGATGATGTCCGTTTGCAGTGGTCATGTCCTGGTCACTATAATCGGAAAACACCGTCTCGAACCGGGAGAAGTATTCTGATACGTCTTCCTGTGGTTTTTGGCGGCAGGCCGTTACGATCGACCAGTCCACCTTCTTTTCTGGGATCAGGGTCTTCAATTTCTGGACGATCTTGTCCAGGAGTTCTAAAATGGCTTTTAAGGGTTTCTGTCCAGGCTTTCGTGGTCTATCTATGCCATCGAGTTGTGACCAGGTATGTCCGAACAGCTCAAGGTGGTCGGCTTTCCGGATTTGCTTCCACACGTCAGCTGGCAGACATAGCCCGGAAAACAAATTGATGTCCGCTAGGGTCATAATCGTCGATCCTAAGGCTGTACCTAGTTCAGTGTAAAACGTGGTGGGGTTCTTTCATAAATCGGGTAAAGATTTTCAGAAAGTCAGGATGTCTTGTCAATCCCATGGTTGGTAGACCCAGTTATACACTACCCTTCCCTTCGCATCTTGGTGATTGATATCATCGTGTGTTCCCTGTCCTCGTGGGGGGACCCAGTAGGGGGCGGCCTCCTTGATAGGCATCATTGTGTCAGTTTTCTCTGTTCGGGGTTCAGTCGCTACAGGAGTTGTACTCTTAGTTTCTGGCCTCTGTTCAGTGAGGTGGCGAAGACTTCAAGCGTATGCGTGAAGAGGTCCGTCACATCGCACTCGCCTTCGTCTCCAATGTCGACTTTCCTATATAGTGCCGCTAGGCTCTCAGGACCCTTATCTTGGTATCTGTCTTCCTAGGCATAGAGGGTGTGATAACAAAATCGCAAAACAAAATGCCGTCTGTGGGTATCGGCATATGAATTGTACATATCCGTTACATATTCTTCGCTCACCTTCCGTTCCACCAGTGTTTTCACTATCTTATCGATCCCTGCTCGTTCATCTTTGCTCAACCGGCTCATTCTCATGGGATCTTTCTTTCTAGTCTCACTGTCATCTAATGTCACTGTTAGCGCTGTGTTCAGTGCAAGGGGCTCGGCCGGCACGGAGGCCGTGAGGACCGAGGTCCTGGTACTATTCTCACTTGCATTTGGGGGCTGCGAGTGCTGTACTAAAGGTTGGGAGGGAGCGCATGGAGGGGGCATGTAGATGATTAGGGGACCTGATAGTAAATAATCGTTCGCTCGTTGTTTTGAAGGTAACTCAGGGTAGAGCGTAGAAGGTGTTCTAACGGGGCACTGGCCCGACGTTTCGGACTCTTGTTTCTGCTTAGCTTCTTCTCTCTCCTTTATCTCTTCCTCTAACTTTTTAGCGGCAAGGTGAGCTGCTTTTCGTAATTCTTTCTCTGCTTTTACTTCCTCTCTCTTCTTCCGCTGTGCGGCTTCTTTGCGCCACATGCCGATACTATCAAGCATGGTAGGCGTTGTTTATTATTGCAAAGAGCTGTTTCTAGAACTTCTATTTTATTGTCATCAAAGGATCCTATCAGTGGCCACTGACTTTCCTGATCCTTCTTTGTATATTTATGCCTTAGCTTACTATAGGCTATGGCGACTAATCCCTATTTAGTGAACATGTCCTTATTAGGGGTGCCTTCCAGTGGAGCTGGATGGTTCACCTCTAATAAGCGGTCCGGGCTGAACCAACTACCAATCAGTGGGGAGAAGATAGGCATGACAGATTACAAAGGGTGGACAAAGGTCCGCACTACCTATCCTTCACTACTTGCAAATACTAGACAGAATATTTCTATTCTACGTTATTTGCAAACAGGGAATATCTCAAAAAGAACGAACTTCAAACAATCAATGTTCGGACAATCAATCAGTGGGGAGAAAAATAGGCACGACAGATTAAAAAGGGGGGACAAAGGTCCGCGTTACCTACCCTTCACTATCTGCAAAGGGAGAGAGAATATTTCTATTCTTCCCCGTTTGCAGGCAGAGAATGTCTCAAAAAGCAATCGATGGACAATACTAGTATTTTCAACAATCAAACAATCAAACAATCGTTTCGCAATTCGTCGTGTTACACGACCTTACCCGGACCGCATGGACAGTTTCTCGTCTTCCGCTTCCAGCACCCGATCGTCCTCTATTCTCCGTTATTTCTGCGGCACTCCTGATGGTTCCCAGTCAGGACCGTAGATCACTTGAGAGAAGTCTGCTCGGAACCGGTGAAGTTCAGATGATCTGCTGCCAGACGAGGGTCTATCCGGCAGGAGCTCTTCCCGATAATTACAGTCGTTCACTCTGTCGTCAGGACCTCTCCCGCTGGATCCACGTGTCGCTGATGGGCCCCACGCTTGGGACGCCAATTGTAAAAGGGGCTGATTCAATAGGTAACCTTTAAGTGTTGCCCGGCGTTAGTCGCCTCTCATACCACTCGATAATTTATCAAACAAAGAGGCAGGCGCTGGAGACTGGAAGGCAGGAAACAAGGTTTTATTCCGTCGAAGCAGAACACATCAGATCGGACAACAAGGTATCGTTTCGAGGTGCTCTACCAGCGTCTCTGAGGCCTGGCCTCTTATACACAATTGTATGGTTTTATTGCAGGAAACACATTCTTGTTAATACTTTGATGTACGGAAAGACATCCCCGGAGTCCCCGCTTTAGGTCCGTTCCCATACATATCTACAGTAGGTGATGGCTATCACGCAGCTGGACATTCCACTGGTTCCCGGAATGCGTGCGACTGATCGGATCTCATGGGGTCGGGGCTTTGATCAATCGTAGTTCCTTTGAAGAGGGGCGAGTTCTTACAGTAGGGAGCAATAAACTGCATCCGCAGGACTTGGTGATGGCCTGGGATCGGCTCGGACAATCGGGCACAGAGGAAGGGGGTTTATCAAAGGATGCGTGATCATGAAAGGGATGGAGGGAGGTGTCGGTTGGGCACAGGATGTGGTTCAGAGGCAAAGTCGCGCAGGAGGAGAAGTTTTATGGCCCGAGCATGAGAGAGCGGGGGAGGTCAGCGCCCAGGGGGGCTGCTTGCGGTGCCAGAGGGACGTGCTGATGATCGGCAATGGGCAGAGAGAGGCCATGGTGCTTAAAATGGCTGCCGTGTGCTTTTACGTGCGAGGTTGGGGAAGAGGCAAGATGGCGCAGATAATGTTCATTTACAAACTAAATTTCGACAGATCTTCCTGTTCATTCCTTTGAAACTACAGAAAACAGTGATGGTGGCACTCGCCATGACAAAGATAGACTACTGCAAAGGCCATGTACCAGGGGACTCATAAGAAACTGGTGGAACAATGTAATTCCCTACAAAATGTAGCCGCTAGGCTGCTTCTGAAAATTCCCAAATTTGCTCCCATCTCTCAATCGTTGCAGGGTCTACACTGGCTTCCGGTTAGTAGCAGGATCAATTTTAAAACACTTCACCAGACTGGACCAGAATATTTTCAGAACGTGTTCTATTGGTACTCTCCCTGCCATAACCTTAGATCGAGTTCAGACAGAATGGTATTAGTCCCCAGAATAAATAAAGCTAAATGGTATGACAGGACTTTCACCTTCTGTGCTCGTAAACTTTGGAACTCTTTGCCTCTAACTTTGCGCTCCCAACCCAACTTGCTGCACTTTAGGCAACAGCTAAAAACCTGTATTTATTCAGTCAATCACTTAGTCAATCTTAGTGACCTGCTCTCTCTTTACTGAGTTATTGGTGATAAATCACTAGTGCTATGGCACCTTCTGGATATTGTGCATTATACAAAACACATTTACATTACATTACATACATTCATGGATGAATGAGTGAAAGGATGGATGTAAAATTGATGAGCGAAAGCGAGACAGAATGGATGAATGGATGGGTGAAAGGGTGAAAAGGTGAAAGAATGGATGGATGAGTGAAAGGGTGGATGGATGGATGAGTGGAGGGTGGCGGGATGGATGATGAGTGAAAGGACATGGAGTGAAAGGGTAGATGATAGATAAATGAGAGAATGTGTGGATGGATGGATTAGTGGAAGGGGGGATGCGTGGGTGAGTGAGAAAAAGGATGGCTGGATGAATGAAAGAGTAAATTGATAGATTTGTGAGTAAAATCGTGGATGGGTGAGTGAAAGGGCTGATGGATAGATGCATGGACGAATGAGTACAAGAGTGAATGGATGGATTGGCAGATGTATGGATGAATCAAATGGATTGATGGATGGGTGAAAGGATGGGTGGATGAGTGAAAGGGTGCATGGTTGAATTGATGATCAAAAGGTCAGATGGATTGGATAAGGAGAGAAAGGATGGCTGGAGGAGTGAGTGAAGGGATAGAGGGATGGATTGATGACTGGATGGATGAGTAAAAGGGTAAAAGGATGAATGGATGAGTGACAGGGAGAAAGATTGGATCAGTGAAAGGGTGGCTGGATATATGATTTAAGAAAGGTTGGATGGGTAAGCGAGTGAAAGGATGAGTGAAAGCGTAAATGGATGGATTAATGGATGTGTGAGGGACAGGGCAGGCGGATGGATGAATAAAAGGGTGGATGGATGTAAGGATGGATGAGTGAAATGCCAGAAAGATGGACATAAGTATGAATGAATTTATGGATGGATGAGTGAAAGGATGGAAGGATGGGTGGGTGGGTGAGTGGAAGGGTGAATGGATAAATGGATGAGTGAGAGGGTGGATGAATGAGTGAAAGTATGTATGAATGAGCAAAGGGTAAATTGATGGGTTGAAGAGTTGGTTAATCGATGGACAGATGGATGCAGGGAAAGGGTGAATGAATGGACAGATTAAAAGGATGGATGGTTGAGTGATAGAATGGATGGATGAGTAAAAGGGAGGGAAGATGATGGCTGACCGAAAGGGTGAATGGATTGACTAATGAGTGAAAGGGTGGATGGATGAGTGAATGCAAGGATGGATAGATGGATGGATAAGTGAAAGAGTAAATGGATCAATGGATGGATGGGTCAAACAGTAGATTGATGAGTGAAGGAGTGAATGGATGGATAGATGAGTGGACGGATGGCTGGAAGGGTAGATGGATGGGTGAAAGGATGGATGGCTGAGTTAAAAATGGGATGAGTGGATGGGTGGAAGGGAGGATGGATGAGGTGAAAGGGGGGTTGGGTGAGTGAAAGTGTAGATGGGTGACTGAAATGATAAATGGATGATTGAAAAAATGGATGGATAAAAAGGGGATGGATATTGGTATATTTCAGATTGGTACACTGATATAGGTCCAGGGAACATTGTACATGTTCCCTACATCCTCTGCCGTCATTTCATATGAACGATCCTTATAAGGACATATTTCCAAATATGGACAGACTGCCTTGTATGGACATACTGCCTTATAAGGACTGTAGCCTTTTATGGACTAAACATTTCACCTAGTTCTATGCCGAGGGTGTGTTTTTCCCAATCGATATTGCTAAGACGTCATCCTAAGCACACATGAATAATTTATGAGTACACTCTACAGGAAGTGCACTACATCTCTCCCATTGACGCACTATGGTTTAATCCCAAACGTCATCTTTTTAGAAAATGCAGCAGTTTTCTCTAAATCAGACAACATGTTATTAACTGTTTCAGTGTCCCAATCATCAGAAAATTTACTGGAGGTAATGAAATCACTTAATGAGATTTTAAATACATGATTAATTTTTAAAAGTTCAGTCGGTCCGAATATGTTGAAATCAACCTTGTCCCATACTATACCATTGGATATAGGAACAGCTGTGATGTTCACTGATGACAAGTCTCTTTGTTCAGGATGTGATGATGGATGTGGCTTCAGTAGGATGTTGACCTTTTGGGCTGTGGAACGTTGTTGAAGAAAGTGTCCATTGATAAGAATACTGAAAGTCAATACTAAGCCTAGCCAGAAAAGACAAACAATATCCCAGAAATTACCCAGAGTTCAATCCAAGGTGATACCAGGTATGTCCTTTGAAGAAAGAGAAGAAAGTTATTTAGTTCTTGCTTGACTGGTGCTTTGGCTGCCGTTATTTCCGTCTCGCTTGGATCCAGAGAAAATGTTTCAAAGGTAATGAAATAGCCAGAAGCTGTTCGATCAATTGTAGGAAGTGCATCGGGATTGGTTGAAATGTTATTTTCCTATTGACGACGAGGCATGTTGATGTAGACGTCTGTATTCGGTCTAATTGCAACTTGTGAATTGTTCTGATTTTCATTTTGATTTTGAATGTCTGTTTCAAGTGGAACAAGTTCCATAGCATTGTTGCTTAGTCCTTCATTCCTTACATATGGCTCTTCAAACGTAATGAGTCTTTCTGTTTGAACTTCTTGGATTGTAGCTAGAGGAGAACGTCTGCTACAGCGGAGTTCACTAGGCCAACTGTTTAGAATTGGCCACATAGTGTGGTTTGATTAATTCAATTGAGACAAATCTATTCTCCTTTTTCCAGCAAGAGGCAAGAGCAGCACAGTTCTTGTTCTGTGTACTGCAAGGACTGGTACAGGTTTTCTGTAAGAGTGTCCGAATTCCTTTTTCTCTGCTATTTTCTCTCTGACCAGATCCTGACTTTTGGGATCCAGACAGGTCTTGCCGTGACTACCTTGACTTCTTCAGTGGCGGTCTGCTTTAGATGGACATTGCTTTGTTTGTCTAAAACAAATTGGGTAGTTCAGCCTCCTGAATTAACGGGCCAACTTCCCATAGGCGTTGGGGGATTGCCACTGATGCTGCTTCCCCTTTAATATAAGCTAGTATTATGGCTGATACCTGGCTGTAGTTATTTATTAACTTCATCCCTAAGTTTAGGGCAGGTTCTGCTCCATAGTCATTTTGTATTTGTATTAATACATCTGGCATTACTGCTAATGAAGGAATACCACGAGTTCTGGTATATAGCCATGTTTGAACTGGGGTGGCAGAGTGGGCTAAAGAACGGTGATGGATTAAACCCAGATCTTTTGACAGGGTGTGAGTGTTTGATTGTTTCAGATGCTCCGTCCATCACCACCCCCTTTTGTACAGCGTTTGGCCGCCATAAGTGTGGCAGGGTATGCTCAGACATGAGTCCCTTGCTCACTTTGGCACTGGATTCAAGCAAGCCGGGCTGAAGACGGCTGGAATGCCAGAAACCGGTCCTCGGAAGCTTGTTTCCGGTCCAGGGAAGACATGGCTTGGCAGTTCGGGCTGGACTGTTCCCATGAGGCACAGGGTCAGACTGGTTTGCATATAGCCATGTCTGAACTGGGGTGGTAGAGTGGGCTAAAGAACGGTGATGGATTAAACCCAGATCTTTTGACTGGGTGTGGGTGTTTGATTGATTCAGATGCTCCATCCATCACCACCCCCTTTTGTACCGCTTTTGGCTGCCATAAGTGTGGCAGGGTATGCTCAGACGTGAGTCCTTTGCTCACTTTGCCACTGGATTCAAGCAAGCCGGGCAGAAGACGGCTGGAATGCCAGAAACCGATCCTCGGAAGCTTGTTTCCGGTCCAGGGAAGACATGGCTTGGCAGTTTGGGCTGGACTGGTCCCATGAGGCACAGGGTCAGACTGATTTGCATATAGCCATTTCTGAACTGGGGTGGCAGAGTGGGCTAAAGAACGGTGATGGATTAAACCCAGATCTTTTGACTGGGTGTGAGTGTTTGATTGATTCAGATGCTCCGTCCATCACCACCCCCTTTTGTACCACTTTTGGCCACCATAAGTGTGGCAGGGTATGCTCAGACGTGAGTCCCTTGCTCACTTTGCCACTGGATTCAAGCAAGCCGGGCTGAAGACGGCTGGAATGCCAGAAACCGGTCCTCGGAAGCTTGTTTCCGGTCCAGGGAAGAAATGGCTTGGCAGTTCGGGCTCGACTGTTCCCATGAGGCACAGGGTCAGACTGATTTGCATATAGCCATGTCTGAACTGGGGTGGCAGAGTGGGCTAAAGAACGGTGATGGATTAAACCCAGATCTTTTGACTGGGTGTGGGTGTTTGATTGATTCAGATGCTCCATCCATCACCACCCCCTTTTGTACCGCTTTTCGCACCCCATCTCCGTGATGTCATCAACTGCTCCTTCAACTCTGCTACCTTCCCAGAAAGCTGGAAACATGCCGAAGTCAGCGCCCTCCTGAAGAAACCCACAGCAGGCCCCTCTGAACTTTAAAACTACCGCCCCATATCCCTCCTTCCATTCCCGGCCAAAGTCATTGAGAAAGCCGTCAATAGCCAACTCGCCGCCTTCCTCGAATCCAACAACTCCCTCGATCCCTCACAGTCCGGCTTTTGAGCCAAACACAGCACCGAAACCGCCATCATCGCAGCAACAGACGACATCCGAACACTACTGGACAACGGAGAAACAGTGGCCCTCATTCTACTTGACCTCTCCGCCGCCTTCGACACTGTCTGTCACAGCACCCTCAAACAACACCTCAGCATCATCGGCATAAAAGGAAAAGCCTTGGACTGGATCATCTCGTTCCTAGCTGGGAGAACTCAGAGAGTCCAACTTCCCCCATTCAAATCAGAGGCCACCGAAGTCATCTACGGTATACCTCAAGGATCATCACTCAGTCCCACCCTCTTCAACGTTTACATGAGTCCACTCGCTTCCATTGCGCGTCAACACAACCTTAACATCATCTCCTACGCTGTCGACACCCAGCTGATCCTTTCCCTCACCAAAGACCCCGACACCGCCAAAACCAATCATCACGATGGCACGAAAGAAGTAGACATATGGATGAAAAACAGCCGCCTAAAACTTAACTCAGACAAAACGGAAGTGCTCATCCTAGGATCATCCCCCTCTGCCTGGGACGACTCATGGTGGCCTTCGGATCTGGGCTCAGCACCCATACCCACAGACCATGCACGTAACCTAGGCTTCATCCTAGACTCCTCCCTCTCGATGACCAGACAAGTCAACGCCGTCTCATCCTCCTGCTTCAACGTACTTCGTATGCTCAAAAAAATCTTCCATTGGATCCCCACCGAGACAAGAAAGACTGTCACCCACGCACTGGCTACGAGTCGACTAGACTACGGAAATACCCTATACGCCGGAATTACAGCCAAACTACAGAAAAAACTCTAACGCATCCAAAACGCATCAGCGAGACTCATTTTGGACATCCCTCGCCAAGATCACATTACCGGCCACCTGAAAGACCTCCACTGGCTTCCCGTCAACAAGAGAATAACATTCCGTCTCCTCACCCACGCACACAAGGCCCTCTTCAAACTAGGGCCCGAATGCCTCAACACTCGACTATCCTTCTACACACCCACCCGCCAACTAAGATCCTCCAATCAAGGCCTCGCCGAAGTTCCGCGTATCCAAAGATCCACCATGGGAGGTAGATCCTTCTCCTACTTGGCGGCCAAGACCTGGAACTCACTCCCCACTCACCTCCGCCTTACACAGAACCACATCTCCTTCAGAAAAGAACTTAATACCTGGCTATTCGATAAATATTGAACCCCCTCCCCAAGCGCCTTGAGACCCTGTGGGTGAGTAGTGCGCTATATAAATTCTTGAACTTGAACTTGAACTAAGTGTGGCAGGGTATGCTCAGACGTGAGTTCCTTGCTCACTTTGCCACTGGATTCAAGCAAGCCGGGCTGAAGACAGCTGGAATGCCAGAAACCGGTCCTCGGAAGCTTGTTTCTGGTCCAGGGAAGACATGGCTTGGCATTTCGGGCTGGACTGTTCCCATGAGGCACAGGGTCAGACTGGTTTGCATATAGCCATGTCTGAACTGGGGTGGTAGAGTGGGCTAAAGAACGGTGATGGATTAAACCCAGATCTTTTGACTGGGTGTGAGTGTTTGATTGATTCAGATGCTCCGTCCATCACCACCCCCTTTTGTACCACTTTTGGGTGCCATAAGTGTGGCAGGGTACGCTCAGACGTGAGTCCCTTGCTCACTTTGCCACTGGATTCAAGCAAGCCGGGCTGAAGACGGCTGGAATGCCAGAAACCGGTCCTCGGAAGCTTGTTTCCGGTCCAGGGAAGACATGGCTTGGCAGTTCCGGCTGGACTGTTCCCATGAGGCACAGGGTCAGACTGATTTGCATAAAGCCATGTCTGAACTGGGGTGGCAGAGTGGGCTAAAGAATGGTGATGGATTAAACCCAGATCTTTTGACTGGGTGTGAGTGTTTGATTGATTCAGATGCTCCGTCCATCACCACCCCCTTTTGTACCGCTGGTATATATGGCAGCAAAGACTGTACCCCAAGCGGTGCAATCTTCTAACTGTGGTGTAATCCCCATGAGGAAACAGATTGTGAACATTCTGTGTTTTTCAAATGGTGTTGTATTTGGGAATACTGCTTTTAACTGGGTTATTTTCTGAGCTACCCAGAAAAGAATTTGTTCACGTTTTGTGGGCACTTTGCCCATTACCACGTGTAATGTTTGTGGAGTCATTTTAGTACTAGTGATCTGTGTGTGAGCTGCAGTAGGTGTAATTACTGTAGGTTGGGCCTGTAGTGTCCTTAAGATGAAGGGTGTCTTGTTTCTGTAGAATTTTATAAACTCTTGCATTTGAACAAGTAGTTTATCACCTGTCATTGTGTCAATGTCTGGATGCGGTGCATAGGTCGCTAACATTAGCTATGTTGCTCCTGGTGTAGTGTTTTTCCTATACTCCAAATAGGCTCTGCGCATTGGAATAATATATCCTATAGATTAGATGTAGGACTGAGGTCAACTTGGTCTCTATCGAATGTACTAAACTTAATAGTGAGTGCCAGCTAGCTCAGAGGTCACCAGAAACTCTTTCGAATTCACAGGAAGGGATTCGTTTCTGACAACCGCATAAACATGACAACTTTGTTTCCCAAGAACAAGAAATATATCTCTAGAGTCGCAGAAACAATAGATAAGTATTTCACTCAGTCAATCGTGTATGCTTTGTTTCAACAGAGTTGCAGAGAAATAGAGACACGGGCGTTTTCAATAAGAAGGTTTATTGAACAGTCTTCTTTCTCATACAAGAGAAGTGAACTGCTACAATTGTTAAGTAGACTGCAAAGTATAATGTGTACAGTGAGAAGAGTGTGAGAAGTTGGCCTGATATATAATGTTCACTATTCTAGTGAGCACTTTGTATCAGTCCAAACAACCCTTATGGTGATTGGTTGTAAGTCAACCTTATAGACCAGCTATCCTAGTAGCGTGGATACGAGCAGTCTTCGGGCTAAACTCTAGAGGGCGCGTTAAGCCAGCTGTTATACCATCACATATACCCCTTGAACACCAAGTGAAAGGACACCACACAAGTGTTATGAAAATAAACAGTGTATTTATTTAGATCACAACAGCCCTGTACTCTTTAAGAGGACAGGGTACAAAGCACACAACAAAACTCTTACGAAAATACTTTAAGTTGCACAATTTACACAAATGCCCGAGGGGCACGAAAAACCATATACTATGGAAGTGAAATGCGAAATTACTAGCAGGTAAGTACTGTACTAATATGCTTTGGAATCGCTAGGACTACGTTACTGAACCTTCAGATTACTAGTAGGAGGCCTAGGGGACTCGGGTGCAGAGTGTGCACTCTCACGCGGGATGCGGGACAAAGTCTATGGGAGCTAGTAAAGACAAAGTTAGTGTTCTCGGGCGAACCCGATAAGGTAGGTCGAAAACGACAGTGGATCCTGACCCTTGGATAGTGAGGCTATGCTGGGGCACCAAAATGCCGAAGTTACCTAGCCCAGGGGCTGCAGCTGCATAGGTCTCAAAAGACGTCGGGAATCCTCGTAGACGAACCAGGAGCCTGAAGAAAGAAGTTGCTGGCAGGCGACCAGTGAAGATTGTTCGATTGATCCAAGCCTGGATCGATGATGGATGACACCTGAAAGCAGAGGGGACCAAGTTCGTGACTACTAGCCAGTAGTCAGGTGGCACTAGGAGGGCACCGGATGGTAGTCACCTCGACTAGGTGAGTGGGCGACGCTGGGCTCTGCAGTCTCACGGACCAGGAGGCGTTGTCGGTGACCAGGATAGAGGTGCGAGCTGTCCCACGATGGATGATGCTGTCGACATTGCTGGACCCAGGATTGGGGCAACAAGTCTTGGCAAATTCAAGCCCACGCGGTGGACCTAAAATGGCGTCTGGTGTGGACCAGGAGGGTCCGGGGTGCTCCTCTTTTGGAAGGGAGCAAGGGCCAGTCTGGAGCAACCAGACCAGCAGCAGTGATGTCGTCGGGCGTCGTTAAGAAGGCCACAAGCCAGCGGGCTAGTAGCCAAACAACGCGGTGAGCAGCAAAAAGCAGAAGGGCCCCACGCAGATCGTGGAGATGCTGGGAGGCTGGACTTCGGTGCTGGAGCTACTCAGGGTCGGGGCTTCTCGGACCCCAAAGCACTCACCAGAGGATCCCTCGGCGGTCGTGCTGGATAGAAGTCGTGCAGTTCTGATGAAGGCCGGTCCCTCGAGGTCTCGTCGCACCTACGGTTCTCAGCTTAGCTGTAGAGGTAGGTAGAGGTCAGAGGTGCCAGGGAAGCCGGGTCTCGTCGTGCTGGTCGGTCTGATTCCTGAGGAAGGACGTGCAGCAAACCGCAGAGTTCTTAGATGGTGCCTGCGGATGCAGGGTGACTACTCCTTAGCCACAAGGGAGAAATCTTGAGAAGAAGTCGAGAGTTCCTTTCGTAGAAAGTAGTTTCTTGATTCAAAGATGATCTAATTTGGAAGGGTCCCCGCTCCTGCCTTTATCCTAAAGAAAGGGGTGGGTATGCGACTAGGTCCTGCCCTAGGGGTGGGACCAGGAAGGGGGGTGGTTACACCCCTCTCCCATGCCGGACTTTCCCCAGGCCAGGGGCTGGTGTGCCCCTGGAACTGGTTCTAGCCGGCAGATGCGTAGTGAGCACCGGGGTGCCACTCTGCAGTCACCTTCCTGTAAAGCCCTGCCTACCCAGGATACACAAAACCCTGTCTGGGATGGTGCTAGCACCGCCCCTGACAGGAAACCCTTTCTCCAAGCTCTCCTCGCTGGAAGCACTCCCAGCAGCAGGAGGTCAGACTCGTGTCTGTGGTGGCAGCATCCATTTTGTGGAGCTGAGGCTTCAGTTAACTTTAACCGGGGTTCACAGTTACATACATGTCGTGTCCCTCTAGAAGGGTGGAATGCTAAGCCCATTGCCAGAATTGGCGAGGGGTTAGTATTCCAATTCGTATGACACCTTACTCGACATGTTTTGATAAAGCAATACCAGAGATAGCATTTAACCGCAAGGATTATAATGCACTTAAGAGTATATGGTATGCGTTATCATGGAACAGCTATTAGGACTTGGTTCCGCAAGCTGCAAACGGGCTCAGCTCATGCCAGAGCCTCATTTCACACGATTCCAAGCACTCTGCCTTCAGGATTGTCAAGGCCTGCCATAGGAGTGACTGATAGGAATCTGTGTGTCCATTTTTAGGGTTAGATATAGGTATACTATATCTAAAGCAAAGGGTGATTACACCACCTTGCCCCAGCTGTCGTGCAGCCAGTTGTGCCAGATTTAGATGGCCATCCAGGGGTGGCATAATACATGCTTCAGCCCCTGGTAGGCCCTGGGTACACCTATGCCCTGAGTTACAGGGTCTGATAAGGCGGCCCAGTACCAATTGGAAATGTACCTAAGGTACATGGAATCCGTTTTAGAGAGTGAGCAGTAGGCCTGGGGTCCTGATTGGCAGGGTCCCAGGCCAACTAAGTCGGAAAACCAGCAAAACACCAGGCAAAAAAGTTGGGGGTAACCATTGTCAGGTATCTACCTTCCTACAAAGAGTATTATAAAATAATACTGTAAAAGCATTGTAGGGTTTCAAAGCCATATAAAAATACATACATAAATAACATTTACTAAAAATACTCAACTGGTGCTTCTAAATACGCCTACCCCAATGTACCTAACCTAAGTCTAGTACGCGGGAAGAAGTACGTTTTGTGTAGCATAGGTTTAGTTGTTTTTGACAAGAATCTACCAAAGGTTTCTCTAGGTTCTAATCAGCTCCATACCTTGGTTTAGAATGAAGGAGGTCTGGTATCTCTGTCTCCGGACTCTATTTCCCAACACCCCCGCAAGGGGAGCTTGGAAACACTGGAGCTGGATTCTCGGCGAGAGAAAGGCAGTCTCTTGATCAGTGCGCCAGCTGGAGGGTCGGCTTCCTTCGGCACTTGCTGTAGCGAGCTGCGTCGGGCAAGTAGATAGTCGAACTGCTCGGAACCACCGTAGTTTGCCATAGCAAGTGAAGGTATATTTATACCTCAAAGGAATGCCATAGATTGACGTAAAGTCGGGCATAATAACATCAGGAAAGAACCCCTAGGGAATAGTTGTTCTTTGCAAAGTGCATGAGTTCTTGGACAAATCAATATACATGCAAGGGGAAGTTTCCTAACTGCTTAAGCCGATTTTCCAAGAAATCGTTGTGACGTTTGGTACGGGTGGAAGTAGCCATGCCTGTATTTGGACTGCATGGACTATGTCCAAATAAGGGATTGATTTATATGCCTATATTAGGGCAATGTGAATTGTACCTATATAAGGGCATGAATCGGGAGAATTCACTTGGAGCCTAAAACGCCACACAACACCCACTTCACTTTAATATGTACCACATTACTAAGTTCTAAACACTTTAAACATATCTAAACAATGTGTTAAAACCCACCCAAAATACATAAAGATGCATTGGTACTGTTTGTAGACGTAAAGCATTTGTGCTGTATGCATTTAAAGCATTGTTTCATTCTAAGCATATAGATGACATTTGAAAATGCTATCCGAATGAATCATGAAAATACATTTATGAAATGGCTCTTAAGTACAGAAGAAAAGTCGAGACAATACCATGCAGATTATATAAACTTTTTGAATGTGGACAAGGTAAAATATTGTCTCTTGGAAGTTTTTCAAAGAATTCTAGTTCTCTATGAATAGTTCTACTATGAGCAGATTACTTTGTGCCAAAAAATGAAAGAAATACAATTTGGAAAACCAAAAGCTTGATCATGGAAAAAATAGTGTTCCAAAGTAAGAAACTTGTTTTGAGAAATGAAGGTTGAATTCAGAGTCTCTCAGAACACTGTGTGCCAATTCAAAAGTCAGTGTTATTGTTTGGAGTAAACATCAAAACTTCAAAGTCTGAAAATAATTTGTCTACCATTGTTGGTGAAAGTTGGATTACCTCGTTAAGAAGATTAATTGCACAAAGATGTGAAGCATTGCTGAAGTGTTGGTCGCGTTAGCAATGTTCGAATTGAATGGTACCAGTGTACGGCTTTCCCCTCGTACCTCACTGTCAGCATTTTGCTTCTGTGAGATCTCAATGAAGGCCATCATCAGAATTGGTAGCCCCTGGGGACAACACTGCGCATGGGCCTTTACCGGGTCCAGCAAAGCATCAACATCCGTTGGCATGACTGATGGGATAGTGAGACTGATGTCTAACACACATTCTTCTCAACATAGCAGACATCGTAGAACAGGTAAGATGCAATCTTGCCAGATTGTCTGAATGACATTAACCATGTGGTATTTAATTCTCTTAAACAAGTTAATCCCAAAATGTGAACTATGCACTCATGACACTTCATCGCCAGAAGAGTGTTCTCCATGGTGAAGTGTGTACCGCTTGTGATTTGTCTTGCCATATCGGAGCAAAAGGAGCAAAAATAGTATCCCTGCTGTGAGTCCCAAAACGAGAGGCAGTCCACCAAACACAGAGTGCACCAAGTTTGGATAAATTCCTAGGACTGCTTCAAAAGGTGCTAACAGTCCCGAAAAAATCGTCTTAAATACATGTACAATATCACTCATATCGGACATGCTTAAGATACGACCTAACATTTCTGAGAAATGTACCGGGCAGTTTGTAGTTGATAGGGTGTGTATCTCTGCAGAAGTCCTTGTGACTTGCAGATCATAGGTTTCTTTGACCAAGGTCAATGGCACAGTTTTTTGAAAAAGAATGGCTTTCATTCTGCTCAAAGTATCAATTCGTATACAAGAGTTGTTCCGTGAAGGCCATAACGGCGACTCCTAGTCTGTCTTGTTTTTTAGAAACAATACTTGCATACAGCAATTGACCCTGGCTGACACAGTTACGGGATAGGCTAAACCTGGCAACATGCCACTGCAGCTGTGATCATTCAACATGATGTAACTTCCATTAGAAAGTTGCTTAAAAATTGGATCAATCACTGCAGCTGGTGAACTTTGCAGGTGGCAGGATACATTTTTAAAGGAACCATCGCAGGCCCTGTGTAAGTTTATACCCTGACATAGGAGAGAACCGCTTAGTGCGTTTTCACAGTTATTGCTAATAAGAAACACTTCTTTCCCCCCACTACAACATCTGTGTGTGTGTAAGGTAATTCCCAGGATGTCTTGATGTATTCTTTACCCAACCTTTCATATAGGCCTGCTGGTATACGTCTTAAGCAATACTGAAAATGGAAAATTGTAACAGGCAGAGAGATTGTACCGTATATTATCCATTCAATGGTGTTTTTTTCAGCGACTGTAAATGGCAATCTTTCCAGTTTTTCAATGCTCAGCACCGTATAGTTTGGGCACCTCTGTGCCAATTTGATTTGTTTATCTGTCATATTAAATTCAGAAAACAGTGAAGTTGTGTTGAGTAAACACCAAGGCATATTGCCTGAACAAAGGTTTTGTAACATCCAGCCTATTAGCATGATGGAACGTAATTGCGACTGACCATGTTGCAACATGACCAAGCCCTGTTCCATTATGTCTATGGCAGAGGATACTATGCTGTCCAAAGAATATATCCTGGATGACAGAGTCATTAACCCATTGTCAACTACAGAGAGAGATTTCTCTAAATGAATACGATCAATTTCTCATATTCGTTCTGCAGTCTCTGCTTGCGTAATCTTCCATGCTTCATTATACATGGCATAGATACTGGCGTATATAAAACGTTTATGACGTGGTTTTTTAGGTCCTTGTAAGAAGTCACTCAGGTCAGCGCCATCTTTAAGTAAAGATAAGTGTTGTTTTACTTCCTTCAGTGTAGACTTGTGTAGCCACTCAAGGCACAGTTTCCCGACACTGTATGATGTTACTATCCCTGGATGTTGTTTTTGAACATATCTTAGATCTGGCCTCGTGTATGTGAACCCTAGTCTCTTATTCAGGAATCTATCTTGATAGTTGTTTGTGTCTGTGCACCAGATTAACCATTTTTCCCAATCAGGATCTGTTCTGTTGTGAAGCAAAATAGTATGTAGGTCGACCTCCCCCTCTGAAGTGTTACTGCTATCAGGTGTAGGTGTAGGTATGGACGGTTTGTTTAAATCTTTTATCTCGGCTAACCCAAGACAAGATGTCTTCTGAACAGTGTCATTCAAAAACATTATTTGCTCTGGGATGATGCAGGCTCTAAATAAAGCTTCTAATCCCTGCACTTACCAGTCTTTTGTGCCCCAGACAGTTTTTGTCTCAATGGTGTCTCTCCAAATGTCAAAACCTAATGTGGACAGCTGAGCATAAAAGGCAACAGAATAAGTTTGCTTTGTATTCGTCAACATACTTTTCATTCCTTTCCTATTAACATTTTTAAAGTAAAATGGTTCTGGATTTGAAACATTGTACCCTAAAAATTAATGGAAATTTGTCCAAAAATGTTTTTGAGCTACCCTTTGGTGGCGTGGGACAATATTCCTATTGGTTATACGTAAATGCATTTCTAGGATTTTCAGATTTGTGTGAAGAAATGATGACCATAGTGATTATAATAATACATTAGTTCATAACCTGATGAACCTTCTAAGTATTCATGATTTGTAAACTTTGCAGATATTTCTAAGTCTGACATCATATTATTAACAGTCTCGAAGCCCCAATCATCAGAAAAGGTACTAGAGGAAACAAAGTCACTCAAGAAAATCTTGAATTGGTGTGGAATCTTCAACAGCTCCGCCGGACCAAGTATGTCATATACAGTTCTGTTCCAAGCTATATCACCAGGTATAGGAACAGCTGTGATGTTCACTGATGACAAGTCTCTTTGTTCACAATTAGATGATTTGTGTGGCTTGAGGAGTAAGTTGATGTTCTTACTTGCTGTGTCACTTTTAACATATCTTCCATTTATCAGCATTCCCAAAGTATATAGAAGAGTCAACCAAAGTAGAAGAAAAAGTACACCCAACACAATCCAAAGTTCAATCCACGGTGAAACCAGATATGTCTTTTCCAGTTGATGAAAAAGTTATGTTGCTTGTTCTTTAAAAGTTCTTTTTACTGGCGCCATTTCGGGTTCACTGGGATCCTCAGAAAAAGTATCAAAGTTAATGTAATAGCCAGAGGCAGTTCTGTCAATTGTAGGAATTGCATCAGGATTTGGTGAAATTGCTGGAACCACTTGATCACTTGTTGCATTTGTATAGTCAGTTGCTATTTCATTGTAGACAGGCGTTTCTTGACAAACTGTTATTTGGGTCTGAAGAGGTGCAAGTTCCATGGCTTTGTTGCATAGTCCTTCTTTTAGCACTGCAGATTCTTCAAAGGTGACGAGTCTCTTAGTTTGAACCTCTTGAATAGTAGCCAGATTCGGGCGTCTGCTACATTTTTGCAGTCCACTTGGCCTACTACTTATAATAGACCAGCAAGGGGCGGCAGTAATACTGTTCTTGATCCGTGGATGGCTAGGACAGGTACTGGTTGTCTGAGAGAAGGCCCAAATTCCTTCTTGTCCGCAATCTTTTCTCTGGCTAGATCCCCAATCTTTGGAATCCAGACAGGTCTTGCTGGGACGGATGGTTTCTCTTCAGTGGTTGTTGGCTTCATGAGTACGCTACTTTGTCTGGATCTTATTTCATTTAAGTCCTGCAAACCAGCCAAACGATCTTTGATAGCAAAGGGTTTTTGTTCTACCACTGAAGTGTGACAATCGAGGTCCTGCACAATCATTCTAGTTCGAAAAAGGATTTCATATGGAGTGACACCCCCTAGAGAACTTCTTGGCAGATTGTTAAGACTTTGTTGGACACTTATTAGATGTTTGACTCACCCATCACCCGAGCCTAGTACCCTAGCTGTTATATAATGCTTTATGTCCCGTTTTTTTCTCTCCACTACCGAATTTCCCTCAGAATGGAATGGAATAGAATACCGCAATGCAGCACTCATATTGGCCATGGCCTATTTGTAGGCTCGAGAGCTAAACGCAGGACCCTGGTCAGAATGTAGTGTGCCAACTGTGTATGTGACGATAAAGACTCGCAAATCTTTTATAACAGTTCGAGCGTCAGCCGAGGTCTGAGGCCACATCCAAATGAATCTTGAGCCTGAATCCACTGCGACCATGATATATTTATAGTACCATCCCTCTGTAAGGGACCACAGTGATCCAGGTAAATGCAGGCTAATGGTTTGTCTGAAATCAATAGGGGTGTCTGCGCAGGACGTTTCACTGTAGAGACTTTCATCTTTTGGCAGATTTCACATTTCAAAACATAGTTTCTGGTTTGTTTCCTCATGCACCAGTATCTCTGTTTCAATTACGACACTAGCGGAAAAAACTGCATGTGCAGAGGCAAGCCCTTCATGTGCTGCTAAGATTAGTCCTTATCTATGTTCCATGTTTGGAATGACTCTATCCCCCACTCCAGGAATTCGAGTGAACTGAACATTATTTGCATCAGTTATGTATGCGTATTTGAGTAAAAAGCCTTTTGGTAATGTTTTACCACTGTCTTTGCTTGAAGCATTGACAGCTAAAATTATTTTTTGGTCTATTGAACGAGTGATTGCAGCTATGGAAGCCGTTTTCACAGCTGCCTTCGCGACTTCATCGCCAATGAATTCCTTGCAACGTGAACGCCATCACGTTGATGACTCAGTGTATATATCACGTGAGACTTTTTTAGTTCTTGTCGTAACTGAACTACTTGTTCCCAAAACAACTTATTCTTGATTGTGCCCCCTTTTGCATCTTTGAAACCGTTTTCAATTCAGTTCTGCAAGTATTCATTGTAAGATTGAACACAGTAATATGAATCGCACACTATGAGTGTGGGGAATTCGCAATCAGGATTTTCAAGCGACATCTTGAATGCTTGTAGTTCAGTTCGCTGAGCTGTACAATCTCCTAGAGATTGAGTTTTAGTGACCATTGGTCAGAATTTGCCAACTCGCAAGCGACCTTTAACGATCTCGCATGCAGCACTATAAGCTTGTTTACCCCCAATAGAGGGCTGTGCTGATACGTCTGTATAAATTATATATTCATACAGTTCTAGCGGCAGAATCTCTGTAGGCAGAGGACATTCTTGTTCATATTGTAGAAATTCTTGTGTTTTCAAATAGGGTCAAAAACGCATTCAACATCTGTTGCAGCAAGAGAATTAACCCACTGCATCCATCTCGGATGTAAAGCTTTTGCATTTGGAATGCTCGCTTTCGTCACTGCCTCTAAGGCAGGTACAGAGTAACGACCATTATGTGCTTACCCTGTGCGAGGGCTTTCTCTTTCACTTCTGCAGTTTGAACCGCTGTCAGAATTTATTCTGCAGAAGGGAAATTCATTTCAGCTTGTGTGTGCAAGTGAGATTTGTAAGCTATTGGTACTTTTTCTCCTTCATTAAAGGTTAAGTACTTGAATCTGCATCTTCCTTGGATGATTCGGATCACTAAGTTGCATATGTTTACGCGTGTTTGCAAATGTTTTGTTGCCAACATGTCCGTTTGGACTGAACGTAAAGTTTCTGTGTGTTTTTATGTCCAATTAACTTTTGAAATCTGGTTTGATTAATTCATACAGAGGTCTACCCCTTTCTGCGTAATTTAGCATGTAAATTCTTCAGAAATTTCGGAAACCTAGAATCAACTGTAACTTTTTCAGCATTTTTGGAGGTTGGAGCAGCGCACATTTCTCTAAAAATGTTGCTGCCAGGCTTTTGCCTTCACTTGATAACTCATATCCTAGGAAAAGGACGTTTAAATTGGCAATTCTCGATTTCTTGAAATTGAATTCATACCCTTCAGAGGCAAATCCCAAAATAATGGTGTTCACTCTGTTCAAGTGCCTATCCAAGTCATCATCTGTTAGATAGATATCATCGACATATAATAATGCCTCATCATCATAGGTTTGTAGTAACTCTGGTACTCTGGCTGAAAATAACCCTGGACTAAAGCGGTCAAATACCTACTTTCATGTGAAATGTTTTGACAGAAGAAACCGTTATAAATATCTAATATGGTTTTATATTTTTTACGCACAATGTTATTCATTAGTGCTGCACTGTGTGCATTTTGTACTGCAAACGTTTTGCAACAAGAGTTTAAATGTCTGTAATCCAAAACTAGACGATATGTATTGTCTGATTTGGAGACAGGAAACACAGGATTGTTCATGGATGAGGTGCATGTTTCAATCACCCCTTGGTGTTCAAGTTGATCTAATATCTACCTGCCCTGTTTTTTAGCTTCTTGCTTCACTGGGTACTACCTTTGTGCAGTTGGTTGAGTTTTTAACTGGATTTTACGTTGAGGAGAATCCACACCCCATCCTACATGATTTTTATATAATGCAGGAGCCTGGGCTACCGCCCATTTCCTGACATAGGTATATTTTAAATGAATTAGAATATGGTTGGAAGAAACTGGCATAATGATGTTTTCGCCATGTGGGCACTCCCTGACAAATTCAGATGGTCAGTCTTGTTCAGATAAAAGAATGTCATAACCCTGAGAGAGCTTCTCCCAAAAGAGTGCTCCTATTTTTCAAGTTATGCTCCCCTCCACTTGGAGTGATACTTCATATAACTTATGTGGGACACTAACCCTGGCATCTGCATTTTCAACTTGGATGTACTCATTCAAGTCCACTGTCTCCAGATGATCCTTCAAGTTCTTGCCAGCTATGGTGACATCTGCTGCGCTGTCCAACATCGTTTGAGCCCATTCACTGTTCATGATTTGTGTCCTCAAGATCCTCAGCATGTCGGATTTTTAGACCTGCTACCTTCTTTTTGGTGAATTTGAGTTTTCTTATTTTTTGGAATGTGCTGGACGTCTTTGGACTTCACGCGTTCTTCCTTTTGTTCTGATCGTCCTCTTCTTTTGGAATTTTGTGAGGAAGTATGAAATGTACGAGAGGAATGTGTATCAGTATCTTGCTATCTATCAGGTTTTCTCAAATTATCCCTATTCCTGAGGTTATACCTCCTTTCAGAGGGCTCCTTTTGAGGAGACCCACCTCGGGATTGAGAATGCTTCTCTTTAAAAGTTTGTTTAGTGTTCTCCCACTTCTTTTTGGGAGGAGTAGCAGTGTTTTTAATAAAGACCTTTTAACTATATAATTCTACTAACTTTTGTATATTACTTAGTAATTCATCGTCTGACATTGCTTCAATATCAGGGTCAGGTCTGTAGTTGGCTGAAGCTAGCCATGTTGCTCCTGGTCTACCTAGTGGACTGAGCCTGGTAATGTGATGTGTATGTTTTAGGGTACCTTTAAACCAGAGCGCATGCTCTTGGTATGTTAGTGGAATTTCAACATCCTCGAAAGGAATGTATTCCTCTGGAGCTTCATCTTATTTTAGAAGTGAAACACTTTTGTTCTTGGATTTGCTTCAGGGGAGACTAACCATGAATAGAATACCTCTGTCTGATGATATTTGTGTGCCTCTATCACAAAAACTACCTTACGACCTATAGATTATAGGCCATTTCTTATAAGTTTCATAGTGATGGCTTTCCTTAAAGTTTCTGGAATCCTTATAGCATGTGCGTTGGTCTCTTGGAGACCTGTAAAGTTTAAAGCTTGTATGGCATTGCTGCCTGTAGCTTCACTGTTCTCGATGTCGCTATCCGGCATTTTTGTTCAATGCAAGTTTGCAGAGCAAGTTTCAGGGAAACAAAGATAAGGTGCACAATATTTCGGAACACTATATCCTTCGACGTTGAAATAAACCAAAAACTAATACATAGGATTTTTGTCCTACTCAGCTATGACGGATATTTATCCCTTTACCCACTCCAGACGTCTATTGGAGTATTTTATGGGAAAAGGGGTCTCTGAGAAAAGGACGACTGAGTTACTTTAGTATCTAGTGTTAAATTAGGGCCTTACCAAATCTTGGTTGTGCCATGTAGTGTAGTTTCTATATTCCCAATAGGCTCTGCGCATTGGAAAAATATATCCTATAGATTAGACGTAGGACTGAGGTCAACTAGGTCTCTATCGACTATACTAAACTTAATAGTGAGTGCCAGCTAGCTCAGAGGTCTTTAGAACCTTTCTCGAATTCACAAGAAGGGATTAGTTTCCAACAACTGCATAAACATGACAACAATGTTTCCCAAGAATAAGAAATATATCTCTAGAGTCGCGGAAAACTCAGTCAATCGTGCATGCTTCGTTTCAACAGAGTTGAAGAGAAATAGAGAGACGGGCGATTTCAATAAAAAGGTTTATTTAACAGTCTTCTTTCTCATACAAGAGAAGTGAACTGCTACAATTGTTAAGCCGACTGCAAAGTATAATGCGTACAGCGAGAAGAGTATTATAAACTAATACTGTAAAGTCATTGCAGGGTTTCTAAGCCATATAAAAATACATACATAAATAACATTGACTAAAAATACTCAACTGGTGCTTCTAAATACGCCTACCCTACCCCCAATGTATCTAACCTAAGTCTAGTACGCGGGAAGATGTAAGTATTGTGTAGCATAGGTTTAGTTGTTTTTGCCAAGAATCTACCAAAGGTTTCTCTAGGTTCTAATCAGTTCCATACCTTGGTTTAGAATGAAGGTGGTCTGGTATCTCTGTCTCAGGACTCAATTTCCCAACACCCCACAAGGGGAGCTTGGAAACACTGGAGCTGGCTTCTCCGCGAGAGAAAGACAGTCTCTTGATCAGTGTGTCAGCTTCCTTCGGCACTTGCTGTAGAGAGCTGCATCGGGTAAGTAGATAGTCGAACTGCTCTGAACCACCGTAGTTTGCCATAGCAAGTGAAGGTATATTTATACCTTGAAGGTGTTTAGGAATGCCATAGATTGACGTAAAGTCGGGCATAATAGCGTCAGGAAAGAACCACTAGGGAATAGTTGTTCTTTGCAAAGTACATGAGTTCTTGGACAAATCAATATTCAAGCAAGGGGAAGTTCCCCAACTGCTTTGGCCTATTTTCCAAGAAATCGTTGTGACGTTTGGTACAGGTGGAAGTAGCCATGCCTGTATTTGGTCTGCATGGGCTATGTCTAAATAAGGGAATGATTTATATGCCAATATAAGAACTATGAGAATTGAACCTATATAAGTGCAAGAATCGGGAAAATTCACTCGGAGCCTAAAACGCCACACAACACTGGTCTTCCTAAAGAACCCAGCCTTGCTCTTGTTCTTTTGTGGAGTAGGGCGCCATTAAACCAGAAATTATGTTCCTGGAAAGTAAGCGAAATCTCAGTCTCCTCAAACGAAGTGTAGGCCGCTGGAACTTCTTCATGTGTGTAATAATGAAAAGTACTTGTTACAGCATCTGCTAGACGGAATATAACCCATGAGTAGAAAACCTCTGTTTTGAAATCCTCATGTGGCTCTATCACAAATATTACTACATCTCCTCTTGGAGATAAACCATGTTTGAGTAGTTTAACTGTAGGAGTTTGTCTTACGTTGGGTGCAATATGTGTTGCATCTGCATCTTCCTCATCATCGGGAAGTGATTGCTCTAGTGGGTTTTGGATTGGAGTAGTCATTGTGTATAGAACACAGACTAACTGTCCCAGGAAATTAAGAAAAGGTTTTATCAAAGGTTTTATGCACAATTTTGGGAATATTCCTTTCAAGCTTGATTAACCAACTGCCAATACATAGGATATCTCGCCTACTCAGCTGTGGAGGAGTTTTTTCCTATCTACTCCAGATGTTTCTGGGATTTTTAAATAGGGTCTCTGGGAATAAGCACGACTGAGCTACTCAGATTCTATTGTTGAGTAAGTGCACCATGTATTTACCACGTTGGTCATACTATGTTTGACACGTGTTTAACCGTGGGCGGAGTTCGCGTAGTAGGGCTATGCATAGCTACGTGAAGTGCACTTCGCACTACGCGAGCTATGCGAACTGTGTAATGCTGTTTGCCCTGATTGCACAGTGCCGGATGCTTGTTTGCACTGTGCAATCAGTGCAAACCACTTCTTGCACAGTGCAAGCTGTCGTTTTCTACTGCTCGATTAGATTTCTACTCGAGCTGCAGATTTCTCAATGCGGACTGGCAGTTTCTCATCGCGAGTGTACGCAACGACTCGCAACGAGAAACCTGACCTCCACGCGTTGAGAATCTCCCCGGACAATTTATTTTCCATGCTTGCGATTGGCAACTTGATGTTGCTGATCGCGAACGAGAAAAAATTCCCACCAGGATGTCATTTTGTTTGCTCGCGTTGCCAACTTGACGTTGAGGACCACAAGCAAGAAAAAATGCCCACTACACTACGCTATGTGTGTTTGCACGGTGCTACGTGCAATTCACATGGCGGAAGTAGCTCAAACTTTGCAAACTATGCGAGCAGAGCGTAGTACTTTGCCCAGGGTTAGCTGTGTGCCATTAGACCACGTTGGCGCCATGTAGTGTAGTTCCGACAGTACCCTCTAATGCAGGACCTACGCTGTTTACGGATAACATATACTGTGAGCTCGGTGCCAAATTGAGTGGATACACCCTCACTGAATATGTCAGCCTATGTTTTTACATTAGCTAGTTGGCAGTGCTACTAGAATCTCTGTTATCAGAGAGATTAGTTTGTGCAACTTCAGAACATAATAACCGCAGACTCGTGGAAACAATATACTACTTTTCACCCAGTCACTCATGCTTGCTTGTTTTGCTCTCAGAGAGATACATAGAAGAAACAGTTGAGCGTGTTTACAATAAGAATTTATTGTACCGTTGTTCTTCTCATGTAAAATAAGTTTGCTGCTACAACTATAATACAGTAGCAGAGATATAGAACCAGCAGTACAGTGAAT
Organism: Lissotriton vulgaris; assembly: GCF_964263255.1. NCBI lineage: Eukaryota > Metazoa > Chordata > Amphibia > Caudata > Salamandridae > Lissotriton > Lissotriton vulgaris. The sequence goes on along the minus strand of NC_141689.1, from coordinate 932,793,225 downwards.
AAGAAGAAAAAGTATTGTTCTACAAATTTACAATAGTCATGAACACATACATAAATATGAAATGCATTTGTAAAATAAAGTGCGTACTCCTAATAGACCTGTCTAGATGTACCTAGCATGTAAGTAGGTGCGAAAGAGCCTAAGCCTAAGCCTAAGAGCCTAAGTCTATGAGCCAAGAATCCCACTAGGCTTTAGTCGAACCCCCATACCTGAATAGCGAGAGTGTGGGACTTCGTCCTGGACTTGAGCTGGATACCCTGCAAGGGATCGTCAGACCACTGTCAGCTGGAGCGATGGCATGCCGAAGCCGCAGCATCTCAGGGTAGTGTGTCGACCTTGAAGTCTCGGTTCCCTCCTGCTTACTGATAGCAAGAGGTGTTGTATTTATACAGTCTATGTGCCTGGAAGTACAAAGCACCAACTGTGGTTATCTGGTCATGCTGGACCAAGACACTATCATAAGTTCAGTACTATCACAATGGAGTATGGGCCGGATACAGGATTAGGCCCACTAAACAAAGTACCTTAAATCCTGAGGGGCTTCCGATGCAAGGTTCTGCATGGAAGATGCGCTGTGTACTGGTGGTTCCGAAGAAGCAGCGTTGCTATGAAGCGGAGTCCTGCATCATCATCGATACCGTTGGCGAGGGGTTTGCAATGAGAAGGTCTGCGTCGAAGATGTGTAAGCAGCGGTGGTTCTGAGGATACTGCAGGCTGCTATGTGAGGCCTGGTTTTGGGGATGCAGCACGCTGAGGTCCTCAATTCATAGAGCATTTCTTCACAGTGTATCTGAATGTATGAGAAGTGTGCTGTGACACCAGAAAGTGCTGAGAATAGGTGCTTGGATAGTTCATCAGGGTACATGCTCTGAAAATAGGCATCAGGCTTTAAACTGAGCTAGTGGATTTGTCTCCTGCATTGAAACAGATGGTGGTAGAGTATGAGATGGTGATATTGAAGAGACCACATCCATAAAGTTACTTCTACGTACACTGCATATTTTAGCTGTGTTCTGAAATATTTCTGTTTGTGAATGTGCTTGCATAAAAAAAAATCATTATTTGATCCTCCAGACTGCATAATGGTGTTTCTCTCTCGACAAAGTAGTCCTCCAAGTTCTGATATCTGACAAGCCGGGAAAGGGATATCATTATATTGAGTCTCAATATGCCCAACCCCTCACCAAACTCCCCCTGCATACCCTTAATGTCAGTGTGAGGGCAGGCGGGTCAGGAAACAGGTCTGTCGGTTGGCTTTAGTCCAGTTGATTGGTACCTTGAGAGTATTTATTGTAGCCGTACAGTCAGATCTCTCTTTTTCCTACATTGTTAAAAGCAAAGGGAATGGCTTTCAATTATTTCCAAGCATCTTTGATTTGTGACTAAGTGCTTTATTGATTTGTGCTTATGTACTGCAACTTTTCTTTCTATATTGCTACATTAAAAAAGTACCCCATGATTGCACATTTTATGGATGTATGTATATTGGATGTGTATGGTGTGTATGAATGTATAATGTGTTTGCAATTTCTATGCATTGACCGGATTGTGTGCATTGAATATATATTTTTGATATTGTTTGATATCTATCTAATCTTATCTGATATGATCGATAGTGATGTGCTCGCCATCATCAAAAGTGTCAAATGAATCACTACTCATGCTAGTAGATGTGGAAGTGAGTGTTTCTGCTATATTTCTAGGTACTGTCTGAAGAGTTCTGTAGGCAGCTCTGAGAGTTCGTATGTTGTGATTTATTCTATAAGTATCATCTTAGGGCCACCATACAATTTGTTTTCTCTGTCATGTCATCAGCTGTGCATTCTGGAATGTTGACAGATGACAGCTGATGACTGAACAGTACAGGTGAAGCGTGATCTTCTCCTGCGTTGGCCCTTAAAAGTGTGCTGGAATATGCTAATAAACTACATACTTCCACAGTTGGTTTATGGAATCATCTTTACAAAGTGGTGACGATTTCCAACACACCGATTCCAAAGTCGTGCACCTGTGACTGGTTACTCCGGTTACTGTAGTTTACTATATTTTACATTCACAACTTCTTCCTGTGGTGTTCTCATGCGCATAGTGTGAGGGTGATAGAGCACGGGCTCACCTGCTTGTTTTTTCCTATACTCATCTGGGCCCATAAACATACACACTTTGAACAGGTAAACCTACGATTAATCAGAATTTTAATTAACCATATAGGACCTATACCTATTGACTTACCAATCCTTGTCACCGGTACCTATAGTCCTATGGGATCCAGGGAGTTAGCATAATAGGCAGTAAATAAACATTTGCATTCATAAAATAACTACAGACTCGGGAAAGGTTTAAACACTTTATCTATGTAAATTCTTAAATGTCAAAGTCCATACCAATTCAATTAAAGCTTGTTTAATTAAGAAGAAAATAATCAAAGCAAGATGATGAGAAAATATTACAAGAATTTCTTTAAGCATTGAAACATAGGAAGGGTAAGAAAAGGGAAACAGTACAATGACAAACCCACACAAAATTTATATTTACCTAGAATGGTGTGAAGACGAACCCTGGCCACGGGCTGGGATAAAGGACAGGACTCTCGATAGTTAAGGTGCCAACAGGACAGGACAGGTGCAGACCAGAATCAGGACAAGTACAGACCAAATTGGATCAGGACAGGACCACTGCAGGTCAGGACAGGCACCCACAGCTAAAGTGCAACGCCAGCGTCACACACCTCTCTGCAGCTGTCAGACCCCGATTGGGTTATTGACCTCCTTCCCAGAACCCCGATTGGGTTATCTAATCTTCTGACCGAGTGCTCTGCCAGCACCTCTGCTCTCGATTGCCTATCGAGTGCGTTGGGTCAGTGACAGGTCAGCTATTCGGACAAGTCGGACAATCTAACTAGCTAAGCTCACCTTAGTTACACCATTTTCCAGGGTGGGGTACCACCCCCAATGTTGCAAGTTCATGTATTACCTCAATTTGATTGGTCAAAAGCGAGGAGATGTCATCACAGAATACTAGTTATGAGATCATTTCATTCAAATATTCAAATCAATGTTCCCTCCCATAACTTTATTTTCCCATGCACTTTTATTCCACCCGACAATGGATGTTTCAATAACAAATACAATGTATAAGAAGATTTGTAAGTTGTCTTCCTTCCTGAGGGTTAAGAGTTAATTTTCCCAGACGCATCGCAGGCAAGACTGTCACTGGCACGGATTCAATGCCATGGCTTGGGGACTCGGGAGAATTCAGCACATGCGCGATAAGAGTTTCAAGATGGAGTTCAGCAATGACACATCAGGCCCAAATATGAGCTAATAGCAAAGTCAAAGAGAAACAGTTTTAGAACAAAGAATAAATGAATGCACTGTATACCACTTATCTCTACTCTATTCCCTTTACTTTATTTTAACTATAGTGGTAGTGATTAGGCAGAACGAACAGGGTTTGGTTCAAGCAGCAGTGCAAGCATCAGCATGTGAAACATAGAGCAGCCATCTTTAAATCTAGTGCGCAGAAGCAACATTTTCCAACCAAAGCAGATAGTACGTCATGACACAGGAGTGTAACAGACGCATGCGCAGAAAAGTTCCCACATTGCGGTGGCCGTATTAGGTCACTCGAGTTACTTAGTCAAGCTTCCCCTAGATACTAGAAATGTTGTGTGGTGCAATTATTAGTAATACAAAACACGTTTATTAATACATTATATGTTATTTCGAGAGGATTGAGCCCGAGCAAGTCTCTTTACATGCGAAACCTTGCTCCATCAAGGGTCAGGTCAGTTTTTGGCGCTGCGATAAATGTATGTTTTGAATATAGGTGCCAGTTCTGTGAGACACTCCGTTGACAGTTAAACTGCTGTCTTTTGCAGCTGTTGCCCTATGTGACTTCACTGCGCAGCTCCACGCATTCATGACAACCTGATTATCAGTCTTTGCGTGCATCACAACATGTTGGCATGTTCACTGCCATCTTCAGTGTGTTGGTCCCAGTTCCTATGAGTGTATTTACAGGTGGCTGCCATTTTGACAGTCTTGGTTGGAATCAAGAGCGCGACTTCGCTTCCTTGCCCCTGCGCTTAAGGAAGTATTTGACTGAGCCACGCCCTGTTCTATCATACATTCTGACAGGCACAGCTCTGCAGATCATAGGATCCTACTAATCAAGTAGGGGTAGATGGAAAGGATGATCCTTTCAGTTTCCAAGATACATATACTAATGAAAGGAGAAAGGATCACTTGTCCTGCACAACCTTAGGTCCGCAGGAGGAACGGGGAAAGTCCCAAAGTAAAAGACCCTCATGCACGTGATGGGTATGATGGTATTCAAGCGGTATATCTTGGTTCTCCGCTGTCTAATCACGTGTGTGCATAATCATCAGGTCGATCAGGTTATGCAGCCTCCACCAGGAGGTTCTTACCCAAGGTTCAAACAGTAGTGAGCCAGTGATAAGGAATCTTAAAAAGCCCGGAAAACCAGTAGGATAATTTTATTGAGTCTGGGTTCGGGTCTGGTTAGCTCTGAAATAGTGCATCTTGAGATTTTTTAAGAGTCATAGGTGCACTCAGAGTAAAATTTAAAATATGCTGAGGGGGTGGTTTAAAAATTGGTCGACATGTTTCTGCCTTGTCCGCCTAAATTAGGACTTACGGGCATTCATCAGGACCGTTATGTGAATAACGTGAAGGGGGACAGGAATTAGGTGCTCTCAAAATAAGTGTTTAGAAAATAGGAAATTAACCTGTTTCCTGTTGATAAAGGTCTCAGTGTACCTGTAAGAAAAATAACACAGATTCTTTCAACATACAGGGGAGGGGGTACAGAGGGACACGTACCAAGCATAAGTCTGCCTAACAGGTCTATCTATTAGGTAGATTCTTCAACAACTAAAAAATGGCAATACTTCATAGACCGACAGTTAGGTATGGCAATGTCAAATCTTTCATCTCGCACTCCACACTCGTGCAGAGGGCTATAGCATGCTCAGAAGTTGGTGTTACATGCATGTATTTACAGTGTTTTAGACGACTTTCAGTAGTTCATACAGCGGTAGTTCATCTACATGATCCGGTGAAGGTACCCACCAAATCGTAGTCTGGTCTTACGTAAAATGTGGCCGCACGTTTGTGTCATATTGTGAAAGTGATCGACACGTACGTGCTTACAATCTTAGCAATCGCGTGAAGTTTGGTGAAATTCTATTTTGAAAGTATAATGTGCCAAGTCCGTCATTGACAGACTGAGATCTAATCGGGTTAGGCAAGAATTATTTTTTACCTTGCACGTATATTTTTCGCGCTCCAGTCAGGTGGTGGGCTCAAGGGAGACTTAAAGAGGGAGGGATTGGATTACTAACCAGCATTTACAAAGATACTTGCGGTTTTACGGCGTCTGCTGGCTCCGTACTCGGTACCTATTGCGTCCACTCCTCGCGTCTTCTGTATGCGTGCGCTGCTTACAATGTTAGAGAAATTCGCCGTTAGGGGAGATTATCTTGCAGTTAGCCGTACGTTTGAATGATTATTTAGTATTTTGTAAGTGGCCAAGACGGATGGTTAGTTGGAGATGTTGTTATATTTGGGCTGGTTTTATGACGATGGTAGAGTCTCACTTATACCCTCTTATTACAAATCGCCTCTTATTAAGAATAACATGTGGCTCACAAAGATAGCTCCCACTCTCAGTGGTTAATGTTTTGCGCGATGTAGTCTCAATTGTTGGTCGTATGTTCGAGAACCACCTACATAGTTTCGTTTAGAGAAGCAGTGTTTAGTTTTCGAATTCTTTTAAGGGATTAAGTCTTTTGCTGATATTAGTGCCAAATGATACAATGATTTTGCTTCATTTTTTGGATAGGCTGAGACAGGGAATATTATCATTAAGCCTTTACGGTCGGTTCCAAGTCTATGTACCCATCTTTGCTCCTGCTCAAAGAGGATTTTTTCAGCATTCTTGTCTTTTCTGGGTAGGGTCTCAAGGATAACCCAATGAAGATCTTGTATTGTGTGGCCTTTTTCTAAATAATGATTCGTCATTTTTGTGGTACTCTTTTTGCACTTCACATTGCTCCTATGCTCACAAAGTCTTTGTTTGGCTTTCCTGCATGTCATGCCGACATATCTGAGGTTGCAGGGGCAGGTAATCATGTAGACTACATGGCTAGTGTTACAATTAGTGTGGCTACGTAGAGTCCATTTGAAATCTGGCAAAAGTTGGAGTTCTTTCGTAGGTTTTGTGAGACTACACACAGAGCATGAGCCACATGGATAGTGTCCTGTCACTTGAGGGGCTCCCCACGGATTCGTGGGTTCTCTGATTGCTTTTGGGGCTGGTCTTGTATGGACTAGGATGTCCTTAAGATTGCGACTCCTTTTATTTGCGAATCTAGGTTTGGGCCATGCCAGGTTGCCTGATGTTAAAATGGACCAGTTTTTGTTTATGATCTTTTTAATATTGTTAGTCATGGGGTTATATGTGGTAACACATGTGAGGACTTCCTCAGGGAGAGGTTTTGGTACCGACTCTAGAAGGGCTTCTCTGTTCTGGTTTCTAGCACGTTTCTTGCATTTATTGATGACCTTCCTCGGGTAATCCCAGGCTTCCAGTTTTCTATTCAAAGAAGGTGCACACAGTTCCCCTAGGAAATAATATTAATATGAAAGAGTGAAATTCCTTCTTCTCTCCAGGTATAGTTGTTTTTGAGGGGGAGCAAGGGCAGGTGTCCCTTGTTGGAACTAGGGATGCCTCACACAATAGGGTGGTTCAACGGCTACTGTCATATCACCAGCCCAATGCCTCGTGTCATCATCGGCTTCCTGCTCCTACGTCAAGCCGGCGCTGCAATGCCTGACGGGTAGCACTGGGTGCTACACTTTTACGGAGATCTTTTGTTCCAGGCCGTTTAGATGAGTGGGTGTGAGGGGCCCGAGTTGTGAGGTAGTGAGCGTGAAGTGAGGTGTATTAAAAAAAGGTTAGTATAGTCTACTCAAGTCCCTTTATTCATGTAGCTATCTACCTTAATTAAAATTGAGAGGGGTACGGGGACTCGGCCAAACTATGGTTGGGAGACCCGTTCAACCCTCATTAGTGCTAAGGTCCACATGTTTCATGCCTTGGTGGCAATTCGTCAGGACCTAAAGGTTGCTCATAAACTCGAAACAGAGCCCAGGTTGGGCTACGAAGGTGTAGCAAATACTACCTGAAGGGTCGGAGACTGGACCAGGAAGAGTTCCTGTAGTGCAAACCGCCCCTCAGTAGCTGTAGAAGGTCCCCATAGTCTGCTTGGGTGGGACCTGTGCTATCAACTAACAATCTGTGTGGCGTGGAGACCAAGTATCTACACCTACGCCCACCGGACCGGCGCTCGGTCACAAAGCAGCTACTTCCAGTTTTCTACACAGATCGTTGGCTTGTGTTTTGTACTCAATGGTGTTACTACAGTTGCGCCTTAACCTGAGGAATTGGCTGTATGGTAAATTTTCCCTCAGTGGGCGAGGGTGGAAGCTCTTGTCGGAGAGGAGGCTGTTTTTTGCAGTGGTTTTAAAGAAAGTTCGAGTTTTGAAAGTGACACTCTCAGCGTAGATGGTTATGTCTAGAAAGTCGATGCTTTGTTGGTTAGCACAGTAGGTGAACTTTAAGCATTCATCTCTTTGATTGAGCCAGGTGTGGAAATTCAACAGGCTGTTTTTGTCTCCTTGCCAGATGACCAAAATGTCATCTATAAACCGTTTCCAGAACAGTATATGATGACGATAAGGATTGTTATTCTCATTTAGGATATGTAGGTCCTCAAAAGTACTGACATAAAGTCCAGCCATGCTGGGGGCAAATGTACTGCCCATCGACGTACCATGGCATTGCAAGTATAGGGTGTCTTTGTATTGGAATTTTTTTTCCATGAGTGCCATCCGGCAACATTCCAGTACTGTTTTATAGGTCCAGACAGAGTTGAAGAGTATACTTTCAAGGGTGTCCATGGTTTTACCTTGTGGAAGGCTCGTGTATAAGCTCTCCACATCGAATGTGACCAGAAGCATGGTGTTGGGGGAGTATTCGATGTCTTGGAGTTGATTAAGGAGATCTCTGGAATCCTTTAAGTATGTGGGAGTTTTCTGGACCAAAGGTCTTAGATATTGGTCTGCAAACTCGGAGAGGGGTTCTAAAAAAGACCCAATGCCTGACATAATTGGTCGTCCTGGTGGTGGTACTCGGCCTTTATGTGTCTTTGGTAATGAGTAGAAGTAGGGAGTCCGGGGTGTAGCGGTCACCAGATATTCTCCTTCTTTCTTTGTGATCCAGTTGTTAGTCTCACCTTCTTCTATCATCATTGTGATGGTGCTCTGTAGTCTTGGTGTTGGGTCAGGATTTTGTAGAACTTGTCATCAGAGAGTAGACTCATGCATTGTTGGTCATATCCTTCAGCCGTGAGGAGAACCACTCCCCCGCCTTTGTCGGCTGGTTTTATGACTATGTTGTGGTCTGTATTTAGAGCATCCAATGCTTGTTGTTCTGCTTTTGTTATGTTCTGGAAAGGTTTCAATGGTTCGTTTTTAAGTCCATCAACTGCTTTAAAGATGGCCTGTTCGAAGGTTTGAATTTCAATCGGAACTTGAGAATTTAGAGGGCAGAAGGACGATTTCTTTTTAAGGGTTGTGTCTCCTTCCTTGGTGGGAGGTGGTTCCCCTTTGAAGAAGGCTTTTAGTTTTAGCTTACGCCAGAATTCTGCCACTTCACATTTCGTTTTGAGCAGGTCTAGTTTGGGTGTGGGAACGTATCCCAGACCTTTGTTCAGTACGCTTTTTTCATCTTTAGTTAGGATCTTCTCTGTTATGTTCAGGATGAGGGATTTGTGGTTGTCCCGGTTTTGGCTTTTGTTATGCTCCTGGTTTGTACCTGTCTGGTTTGATTGGACCAGGTCACTACTCTCCTCCGTGTTCTTTGTGATGCCGGGCCGTTCCCTAAAAAAGGAACTTGTTGTTGGAGGCCAAAATTTCCAACCAGACAGGTACAGGGAAGGGCTTAATGATAATATTCCCTAGCTCAGCCTATCCAAAAAATGAAGCAAAATCATTGTATCATTTGGCGCTAATATCAGCAAAAGACGTAATCCCTTAAAAGAATTCGAAAACTAAACACTGCTTCTCTAAACGAAACTATGTAGGTGGTTCTCGAACCTACGACCAACAATTGAGACTACATCGCGCAAAACATTAACCACTGAGAGTGGGAGCTATCTTTGTGAGCCACATGTTATTCTTAATAAGAGGCGATTTGTAATAAGAGGGTATAAGTGAGACTCTACCATCGTCATAAAACCAGCCCAAATATAACAACATCTCCAACTAACCATCCGTATTGGCCACTTACAAAATACTAAATAATCATTCAAACGCACGGCTAACTGCAAGATAATCTCCCCTAATGGCAAATTTCTCTAACATTGCCGTAGGAACGCTAACTCACGTCGCCTTGGCAACATCAAGGCAGACCAATAGGATCCTCCCGAATACGTGACCACCACGTCTTAATACTGACCCGGAAACAGAATTAGCTGTTTCCGGGTGGTTGTAAGCAGCGCACACATACAGAAGACGCGAGGAGTGGACGCAATAGGTACCGAGTACGGAGACAGCAGACGCCGTAAAACCGCAAGTATCTTTGTAAATGCTGGTTAGTAACCGAATCCCTCCCTCTTTCAGTCTCCCTTGAGCCCACCACCTGACTGGAGCGCGAAAAATATACGCGCAAGGTAAAAAATAATTCCTGCCTAACCCGATTAGATCTCAGTCTGTCAATGACGGACTTGGCACATTATACTTTCAAAATAGAATTTCACCAAACTTCACGCGATTGCTAAGATTGTAAGCACGTACGTGTCGATCACTTTCACAATATGACACAAACGTGTGGCCACATTTTACGTAAGACCAGATTACGATTTGGTGGATACCTTCACCGGATCATGTAGATGAACTACCGCTGTATGAACTACTGAAAGTCGTCTAAAACTCTGTAAATACATGCATGTAACACCAACCTCCGAGCATGCTATAGCCCTCTGCACAAGTGTGGATTGCGAGATGAGAGCGTTGACATTGCCATACCTAACTGTCGGTCTATGAAGTATTGCCATTTTTTAGTTGTTGAAGAGTCTACCTAATAGATAGACCTGTTAGGCAGACTTATGCTTGGTACGTGTCCCTCTGTACCCCCTCCCCTGTATGTTGAAAGAATCTGTGTTATTTTTCTTACAGGTACACTGAGACCTTTATCAACAGGAAACAGGGTAATTTCCTATTTTCTAAACACTTATTTTGAGAGCACCTAATTCCCGTCCCCCTTCACGTTATTCACATAACGGTCCTGATGAATGCCCGTAAGTCCTAATTTAGGCGGACAAGGCAGAAACATGCCGACCAATTTTTAAACCCCCCCTCACCATATTTTAATTTTTACCCTGAGTGCACCTATGACTCTTAAAAAATCTCAAGATGCACTATTTCAGAGCTAACCAGACCCGAACCCAGACTCAATAAAATTATCCTACTGGTTTTCCGGGCTTTTTAAGATTCCTTATCACTGGCTCACAACTGTTTCAACCTTGGGAAAGAACCTCCTGGTGGAGGCTGCATAACCTGATCGACCTGATGATTATGCACACACGTGATTAGACAGCAGAGAACCAAGATATACCGCTTGAATACCATCATACCCATCACATGCATGAGGGTCTTTTACTTTGGGACTTTCCCCCATTCCTCCTGCGGACCTAAGGTTGTGCAGGACAAGTGATCCTTTCTCCTTTGATTAGTATAGATCATAGGATCCTGTCACGCCATTGCATACGCTGACAGGCACAGCTTTTAAACTTCATGGCTACTATCGGCATTGGATTTTCATCCAGAACGCTGACAGGCACAGCTCGACTGTCATATTTTGAGCACACTGACTGGCAGTGTGATGTTTGGTGTTCCACATAGCTGGTCAATTACAAATCGCACTGACTGGCACAGCATCATTTATTTGCAATCCTATGCTGCTCATTTAGGCATTGAGGTGGGAGCTGCTCACTAGTATTGTACAATATTGCTTTAAAAAAAAAAATCTTTTGCATTTATCCATCAAGTATTTTCTAATTTTCTTAGCATTTTGGCTAATTGTGTCATTAATTTTCTCAATGGCTTCATGGTATGTGTGGAACCTCTCACCTCCACAGGCATTCCTACCTGCTGCAGGTGAAACAGCACTTAAATGGGAAAAATGGAGAGAGCTCTTTACCAAAAATATATCTATATTCGATGAAGAAGAGGAATACACTGCAAAAAGAAATATAAAATACATTTGCAATGCTCGGGCCAAGGTGGGTTAAAAGTTTACAACAGCATTAGTAAAAAATCTAGGGTCGCAAGTCAAGGTAATGTCTACACCAACGCCCTTGAAGATTTAAATGCTTACTATAAACCCACAGTGTGCATGGCTGTGGACTGATACAGGTTTTTTTCGTGGGAAACAAGGAAAAGAGGAACATAGGTTCCATAGCCTCTAATCTTAGCATGCAGGAGAATTTGTGGGCTAAGGATGAAAGTTCATTACAAAATGTAATTGACATTGTCAAGAGGGTCGAACTAACTGGCCGATGTGCTAAGGCTGTTCTTTCAGAAAAGAAAGAGAAAAAAGATGGCGTTGTAGTAGCAAAAATTGGTTATAATAAACCAACAACAATGCAGAAGAAGAAGGAGCAAGGAAAAACTGCCATAGGAAATAAAAATGTCAAAGGGCCCAGTAGGAGACATTGTTACAGATGTGGTAGTGTTAATCACCTAGCTAATGAAAAGAGGTACACAGCAAGGAAAAAAGATTGTTCCTATTGCGTAGCTATGGGACTTTTTCAAAATGTCGGTCAGAAAAAACCTGACTCCGTCAAGTTACTTGAAAAGGAATATGAAAGCATACCTAGCATGTCAGATGAAGATGATTTGACATGTGTGTTCTCTGTGTAGATGATGAACAATTGTTACAAATTGATAGTGATGGAGGACGCAAGTGACGTGACCCAAGATGGCCGCCTAGCTGCGGAGCTCCATTTCTCATGCCAATGAAATTCCGCCTATTTCCACGATATTTTTGGCAGTTTGCAGGTGTTCCCAGACATCGGAACACCTAACTCTCCAGGATGATGTCTCCATTTAGCTATTTGGTCCTGTTAGGCTTAAGCATGGGCGGAAAATCCGTTCCGCTCGCGGATTTTGCGGATTTTCGGTAAATTCGCAATCTGCGAACTCTCGCGAATTTACCGAAAATCCGCAAATTTGCACGCAGCGGATTTTTTTCTTGGTGATACAATATTGCGGCGTGCGGCGTTCATTTACCCCCATTCATCGTTTGCCGTGTTGTTTTTCTCGATATTTTACGAGTGCTGCACCATTTTCGATCTTGCTGCGGGATCCCGCGGGAGTTTGGTGACACATCGCAAGAGTACGCAATTGCAAACATGTAGGTGCGGCGGGCAGCAACAATCTCGCACTCGGGAAATTACAAAATTTGCAATTCTGCACAAGAAATCCACTAGCAAGCAGCATAGACCTTCTGAAAATGATGATTTTTATCAGAATAACTCCTCTGGTTGACATGTGCCTGCACTTTTTTGGTTTTGAGGCCATTTGACTTTCTTTGGATGACTTTTGGATTAGAAATCAACTTTCACAAGTACGTTTGTTTGGGGCATTACAGTTGCTGTTCTGCAGAAAAACGAGTTTTGCAAAACTGAAAGCACTCAGCTGTGCAAAAGTTCACTCATCATTAGTAACCATTCCCTGTAGTACTTCCTGAGGGGCCCCTCCAGAGTTCAGTTGCCTATGTTTGTTTGGGGCATTACAGTTGCTGTTCTGCAGAAAAACGAGTTTTGCAAAACTGAAAGCACTCAGCAGGTGCAAAAGTTCAAACTCATCATTAGTAACCATTCCCTGTAGTGCTTCCTGACTGGGGACCCTCCAGAGTTCAGTTGCTAGTTGCAACAATTCTATGACCCTGCTCTGACCCTCACAGCAGGCTCATAGAATAGCTACAAGTAGGCCACAAAGGTCCTGGAAAACAAAATTGACCTGCAACAGAAAGCAAATTACAGATAAGGAAGCAGGTGCCAGACTGGAATTTTAAAACAGTGACACATTAATAAATCAACCCCAAATTAATTCATGTCAGTTGAAGCAGGGCAGGTGTGCTTGCTTTCCCCCCCCATAATCTACAGTGATGAACCAGAGGGTGGCATTGATGTACCAGAGGGTGGCATGGGTGAAACAGGGTGGCAGTTGTGAAACAGAGGGTGCTGTGACCTGTGATGACGAACCAGACGTAGAAACAACATAGTCGCGACCGTTGCGAGCCGACAAGTAAGTTCGCAATTGCGAACTGGTACAAAACCCTCGCGAACCGACAGAAACCCTTGCGAACACAAAAAAAATCCGCAAATTCGCGTGAATTCGCGGATTTTGCGGATTGCGAGTTCACAAATACGCAAATTCGCGAACACCAGATTCGCAAAATTCGCCCATGCTTAGTTAGGACATTAATTATTGCAGGTTTAATCCTCCAGCCATTCAGCGGTCGCCATTTTGTATTTTCTGCTTGCATATTTTCTCCTCAGGAAGTGTCCTACATTATTCCGGTATGTTATCTTTCTCAATTCTTATGAACTTTCTCCTCATTCTTTGCTAATGAAAGGTATTTTTATACTGAAATGAGCATTTGTCTGTGGGTATTTTATTTCTGACGTAGTTCTTTACGTTGATTGATATAAATTGTTACATAAAGAATCTCTGACAGCTTGTTGTGCTGGTGGGAAGGAGCAAGGGATCTTTACGTCTTTTAAGGGTTACTCTCCCAACAAACCAGCCACTTGCTCTACTCCGATTATATCCTCACATAATTCCTCACAGTCGTTTGAGGAGTTGGTGCAGTGGGTGTTGTCTCACTCTGCAATTTTGCCTACTAATTCATCTGAGGCACAACTGTCCTCATCTAACAACAAGTGAATCAAACAGTATCCACCTTCTCCACCTAAATCTATGTCCCCTGTTTCGTTGGATGTTGTTTTGGAGGAGATAATTGCGTTGCGACCTTTTATTGAAGATACCAATTTCCGTTTCCAGACTTTAGATAACAAAGGGTCAGATATGGATTTGCGTCTATCCTCTGTGGAGCAATGGAGCAGTGAAGTACAGAACTCATTGGCCAGAATTAGGTGCTTGGAGAAAGAGGTGTTGCAACTTTAAAAATCATCTGAAGATCTTAAAAATAGAAACCAACGCAATAACCTCTGCTTATGTGGTCTTCCTGAAGGCTTGAAGGCAATGATCTGTTGTATTCTTCACTACTTTCCTCCCACAGCTTCTAGACCTTTCCACGTCGACTAAATAAAAAATTCAACATGCACCTCGATTAGGTCTGTGCCTATCTTCCTCCTCTATCCTCTACTCCTTGCAAATCTTGTGGAATAATTCTTCTATTTTTGGAATTCACCAACCTTTTAAAAGCTTTAAATGCAGCCAAACTTAAGAAATAGCTCTCTCGGTCTGGTGCAAGAATATTTATTTCTCAAGACGTTTCATTGGCCACTGCTAAATGTAGAAAGGAATTCCTGGACCTCCATCCTGCTCTTCGCTCTCCTGGCGCATGCTATGGCTTATTTCACCCATGTCTAATTAGGAACACCTTCTTGAACAAGACTGCTTCTTTTGCGAACCCCGCAGACCTCATGAAATTCGTCCATTCCCACTCCTCGTCTTCGATGGAGATTGCTGGTCCTTCATCTCAAACTTGAACTTGAATGTTTTCTGTTACATTTGATCCTCTTTGATTCTATTAAAGCATGTTTCTTTGATTAACAGACTTTTTATTCATTTTGTCTTCTCATTGTTGTCATTGTTATTATCGTAATTTTTACAGAATCCGTGGAATTCAATGTGTACCCTCCTTATGTTCCTGCTCCTATTTATGTTAAATACAGCCTCCCAGTGTGATGCGTTGCCCTCCCTGTCGGGATTGGGGTAATTGTTTTGTCCATTGCCACTCATTTTACCTTATGTTCCCCTGTAAAGGTATGTATTACAGTCATCGGATTTCTGACCTGTACTGTCTCTCCTTGTTTCTTCTTTTCTTTCCCCTCTTTTTCTTTCCTCTCAGTGATGTTCTCCCTTTCCATTTCTTTATAGTATTGCAATTTTTTCTTATTCTATTTTTCTCTCTCACTGCTTATGTCTTTTTTAGAGCTCATTTCCTATGGCTCTAATTTTATCTTACTTCTTTGTTCTCTCTTTGCCTTTTAATATCCTTATACTCCTATATTATTGTTAACCTTATTGTTGCATATAAATGTTCTGTTCTTCCATTCAGAGTTGTTACATGGAATGTAAAGGGTTTTAGTAATCCTATAAAAAGGCAGACAATTATTGCCCATTTAGCCTCTTACAATCCTGACTTAGCCTTGTTACAAGAGACCCATTTGACAGAGACTGACACCCTTAAGCTTCAACATAATTGGGTTGGTTCATTTCTTGTCTCCCCCACAAATACAAAAAAGAATGGTGTCATTATTTTATGTCATACAAAATTGAAATGCTCTGTTAGATACAGAGGGTAGATGGATTTTGGTTAAATGACTTATTAATACCATTTCTTTAACTATATTTAATGTATGTGATCCAACTCAACCAGATTACACTTCTTGGCTTACTATTAAAAATAAGTGTATTCAGCACAAAGATGAATTTTTTATACTTGGAGTCGATTGTAACCAGGTTATGGACCCCTTTATTGACCGCAAATCCTAGGTACGTTTTACTCCCCACACAATTCACAAGCAATTCCAGAGTACAATTATGCAGACACACCTCGTAGACGCCTGTAGGCTACGTAACCCTGATCAGACAGAATTACATTTTTTCTCCCCCCACATAGATACCTAACCCGATTAGATTATATTTTCCTCTCCAAACCCTTAGCTCAAAATCTCATTTCTTTTTGGATTGAGCCCATTTTGATCTGTGTTCATGCTCCGGTGATTGCTGACTTTAATTTGCTCTGCTCGCAATCCAAATCCCCTAGACGGAGATTCAATATTATCATCTTATAGGACACAGTTATTTCCTCCTCCTTCACTTCCTTTGCTAAAGAATTATTTTCTCTTAATGAAAGTCCTTCAATTTCTCCTGTTTTGATATTGGATAGTTTTAATGCCACTGCTCAAGGCTTCATCATGGACTTTGTGTCCAAGAAAAAGAAACTAATTCTTAATCAACATAAAGCCCTGTTAACCAACATCAAACATTTGGAAGACCAGTTTTAAACTTTCTCATCAGATTCCACCCTACAGAAGCTTCTTTGTGCTAAGCTGGACTTTAATAAAATATCTTCCTCTACTTTACCTCGAAACAGCACCCGCTATTATGGTGGACGTTGCAAAGTTGGTTCACTCTTAGCTAATTATCCTAAATCTAGAAAGGAAAGGATGCTGATAGACTCCATTCAGTCAACAGATGTGAAACATCTATTTAAAGATCAAGACATTCTAGATGAATTTACAAAGTTCCATAAAAATGTATATACTCCAGAAATACCAACATCGGACTCTCATATTGACACTTACCTTAGCAATATCCCTCCCCCTCTTCTAAAGATCTTGATTTTACTTTTCTAGATACTGACCTCTCGATCCAGGAAATAATACTTTTCCCTCAAATACCTAAAGCAAAATAAATCCCCTGGCCCTAATAGGGTTTTTGGTAGGATTTTATCTACATTTTTCAAATCTGTTGCTCCCCCAAATTTTTTACTTTTCCAATATTTTTGTACTACTGGTACGGAGAGCGGTACCTTCTTGGAAGCATCTATGGGCCAGATATAGGTAAATTTAATTTTGGGAGTCCTTAATAGTGATTTTTACTGAATCGCTACTAAGGACTCACAAAATTGAATGTAGGTAGGAATCGCAAATTGAGATTCGCTGTCAATGAATACCCTCCCATTAATTCCAATGGGCCAAGAGGCCCATAAGAATGAATAGGATTTGCACCCGCAATTTGCGAATAACCAAGAGGCACTCGCAAATTCCGGGCTCAATTTCAAGGGTGCAAGGGTTCCAACAGGACACCCTGTTGCACCCCTGAAATGTGCATGTGTGCACATGTAGCGTACATACATGTCCTAAGTGCATGAATGTGTGCCACATGGTACTTTTAAAAAAGCCAAAAAGTGCTTTTTTAAAAGCCAAAAAGTGCTTTTTTAAAGGAAATTGATAATTACCATCAACTTGAAGATGGTGTTAATTAGTGATTCCTTATGGCTAAAGTGCACTTTCTTTTGTGCTACTAACAGTGCAGTTAAGGAATCCAGCCGCGGTCTGCAGTAGGAATTCCTGAAGGGTGGTGACGTGGGGAGGGGGAGGGGCAGGGTGGGGGTTAGTAATGTATGTATTACGGAGTTTAACAGGTAAGTAAACATATCAATAAATGAAACAAATTTCGTTGCGCGCACTGCATCGCATTTGGTGATGAAGTGCACACAATGAAATTCATTTTATTTATTTATATGTTTACTTACCTGTTAAACTCTGGTTATCCATACATTACTACCCCCACCCTGCCCCTCCCCCTCCCCACTTCACCGCCCTGCATGAACTCCTACTGCCGACTGCATCTGAAGGAATCACAATTTGCAATTCCTTAAATGAAATCGCAAAATAAGGAATCACAACTTTTGCGATTCCTTATTTTGCCAGTACGTTTAATCTTACCTACATTGCTGAAAGCCAAAATGGGATCGTAAAGGCTGGAATTCTGTGAATTTCCGCGTTAGCGGTCGCTATTTGGCTTCCTACATCTGGGCACTATATGTCTTATTCCTAAAGAAGGAAAAAATCCCAAATTCTGAAAGAATTATCTCCCTATAATCCTTTATAAATGTAAACTATACCATTTTTGATAAACTATTG
This sequence comes from Lissotriton vulgaris, assembly GCF_964263255.1. Classification (NCBI taxonomy): domain Eukaryota; kingdom Metazoa; phylum Chordata; class Amphibia; order Caudata; family Salamandridae; genus Lissotriton; species Lissotriton vulgaris. The sequence continues at coordinate 932,775,230 of NC_141689.1, read as the reverse complement.
GCATTACGTATTGAGTCTCTCCTTCCACATTTAATTGGTTCAGAACAGTATGTTTTTGTCAAAGGCAGATTACCTACTGATAATGCTTGGTTATTTTTTAATGTTTTAAACAAGGCATCTTCTCTTCCTTATTCTTTAGCTGGGATCTCTATTTATGCCAAAAAGGCCTTTCATAGGGTAGATTGTTTTTTTCTTTTTAAGGCTCTTCATTGGTGTGGCTTTGGCTCTAAATTAATTTCTCTTGTCTCATTACTCTATTCCACAACTACTGTATCCACCATAGTTAATGGACTTGTTTCACAATGTTTTTCACTGAATTGTGGTGTCCGACAGGATTGCCCCCTATCTCCTCTTTTATTTATCTTATCCCTTGAACCTTTTCTATCTCGTATTCGTTACAATACCTCTATCTCTGGTTTTCTTTTGTATGATCATCACTAGACACTTTCTGCCTATGCTGATGATATCCTACTTTTGATCTCAAATCCAGAAACTTCTATTCCCCCGTTACTACAAAAATTCTCAGATTTTTCAGCGATGTCCGGTCATAAAATTAATTCTGACATAACGGAGATTCTTCCTATTTCCAAATTTTGCCTTAAGGAGCATTTTGACATAACTGGATACGCTCTAGAATGAAATACCTTGGTATATGGTTCACTAACACCATTTTAGATTCGGTCAATATAAATTTGAAGGAAGCATTTGATCGCATCTCCAAACTTCTCTCTTCCTGGAATCCTCTTTTCCTTCCCTGGTACGGTCACCTCGATTCTATCACAATGATGATTACTCAAGTTTCAAGTTTCAATTTTATTTTATTTGTTTTGGTACTCTACACAATGATGATTACTCCAATCTTACTATACTTCTTTTCAATGATTCCGGTTCATGTTCCTTTCATCTATTTAAAAAAAAATAGATTGCTTTCTCTCCAAATTTTTGTGGAACAATAAAAAACCTAGAATTTCTTTGTCTCATCGTAGAAAGACAAAATCTACCGGAGGTGTAAACTTGACAGAATTTCACTTATATCATAAACTTTTTGTCTTAAACAATCTTCTCTCTGGCTTCTTACAGATGCTTCTCCCTTTACTCCCTTATGGGTCACTATTGAACATTGTTCATTAGTCCCTTTTTCTATCAATGAGATTCTTGCATTTACTGCCAAGACCACTCTCACATCTCTTCCACTATTTGAACATACATGCTCATTATTAAGGCCTCGTTGTCAACCCAAAATAATATCTAGAAACACTTTTGTATGCTCTCCTCTTTGGTATAACCGTCTTATAACTATCCATAATAAACCCTTGTTTTGGAATTCCTGGAGGATTAGAGGCATTATCTGGGTTCAGGATATGTTTGATGGTATATCTCCTTGTTCCTTTCCTCAATTCCAAGCCAAATTTAAATGTCCTTGTTCGTTTTTTACAAAAACTTTCGATACTTATGGAAGTGATTCTGGATATTTTGTATTTCCTTTCTCCTGATGACTCCTTGTCTTCACAAGATCCACTCCTTAGAATTCTGCTGTTACTTCCAAAAGCCTCCTTGGTTTATGAATACTTTTACTCCACCGATCCAGGGCGTTCGAATACTAAGATGGAATTTGCTTGGGAGATGGATTTGGGTTGAAAATGGAGCATTGATCTATGGAATAGGATCTGGGCTAGATCTGCATCCACCACTAAATTTTTGTTTTTCTCTATCGCAGATTGTTTTTCACTCCCATCTCCATAGCTAAAGTTTCACACACTGATAATAAGACTAGTTGGTCCTCTGATTTTCCCTTGGCTGACTTGCCCCACCTTTAGTTTTTATGCCCTCTTGTAGCTTCTTTTTGGTTACAGATTTGGTCCTGTCGTTCAATCATTTATAATCTACATATTCCGATATCAAATTTTCTTATTTTTGTGGGGAGTTTATTAGACTCTTTAGGTTTATCATCTCATGAAAAGGGTTGTTTGAACTGATGCTAGCCTTAGTCTTTCAACAAATTACAATAAATTGGAAATGCTCAACAAAGCTCTCAATCAAATCCTGGTGTAACACTGTATGCCACTACGATAGATTAGATATTGCTTTCACCTCCTATTGTAATCCTAATGTAAATAAAGATCTATTTCGAATACCGCTAACTATTTATTTGAATAAGATTTCAATCAGTCAAGTTTTTCGCAATTGTTCTGAAAATTTCCGACCTCCATGATTTCTTTTTCTTTGCCTTTTTTCTCTTCCTTTCTAACCTTTAGCAGCATATTATTCATGTGTAACAGGTTATTATATCCTTCTTATTCTTTATAGTATTATTATTATTCGACTACTAGTTGCAAAGTTAATTTTATCTTCTGCTTTCTCCCTTCCTTCCTTCCTCTCCCCCATATAATCCTTAAAATGTAAACAGCTTTCTGCTATGATTTGTTGGCTATTTGTATCTCATATGTTAATTATTAACTTGTTGCCATTTGGCCTATGTTCTATGTGTAACATTTATTCAAGAAAGCTTGTTAAACTTTAAAAGAAATTGATAGTGAGGAGCTGTGCAGGCCCAAACACCTATTTGTGAAATGACAACAGGTTGTATTCCTATATCCATTATTGCGGATTTAGGTTCACCCACCACCATTGACAATAAAAAGGTTGGGGATGAGAAATTCGCACCAGTTTTGGGAGATGAGTTGAAAAAGTCAGACATATCCATTAAAACTCTCACTGGGGAACCTATAAATGTTTATGGATTTAGGAAACTCAAGTTTCATTTAAAAAATAGGGAGTCCATTGGCAAGAAATATGTTTCCAAGATGGGTCCCTCAGTGTCAGGGTCTGTTGACCAAGGTAATCTATGAGTTATCTTAGATCCCAACAGTCCAGATCCTGTACCCATGATTTTGTCTGAAGAAGAGTTCAGCAAGACAGTGTTAAAAAATGTCCAAACGTGTTTTCAGATGATATTGGGAAATTGAATGGCTTCAAAAATAAAATCTGTATTAAAAGGGAGGCTATACCCGAGGTTTTAAGAAAAAAATGTAATAAACCTTTATTGAAAGATTAAGCATTATCAGCATACAAATTTACATCAAGTCAAAGCATCATGCATCAGCTGCACAGCACAACAACAGAGAAAGGAGAGGGATCAAAGAAAGGCATTATCCAGTACAATACTAAAATCACATCAGTAAGCCAAATAGAGCAGGGATACTGCAATGTCAGCACCTAAGAATAGAGAGCAGGACCGACTCCAAAACATGGATATACCCAAAGTTCACAAGTTTAGGAACATTCTGTTTGCCATAAAAAATTAAGTTAAAATACAATTGGAGAAATTACTTCAAGAGGGTGTGATAGAGCAGGTCGAGTCTTCAGAATGAGTGGCAACCTTAGTCATGGTGATGAGGGCCAATGGATAATTGAGACTTTGTATAAATCTTTGCGATCACACCAACATTATTTTCATAGATCAACTTTCCCTCCCTCGCATTTATGAGATGCTGGCCCTTACTAAGGGTATCAAGTGGTTTTCTTCCATTGCTCTCAAAATGGCCTACCACCAGATTTCTCTACACCCTGGTAGCAGAAGCCTCACCACATTCATTACACTGTTTAGGTGTTATTGGTTCAAGAGAGTGTCTTTTGGTCTTCCTTCTGTAGCTGCCATGTTTCAAAGACTAATACAAGTCATTTTTAAAGGGGTTGACAACTTACTTATGTTCCAAGATGATATAATGGTAATGGGCAAGACCGGGGAAGATCACAATAAAGAGTTATTCCAGGTACTTAGCATTTATGAAAGCAAAGGTTTAACCCCTGTGCACAGTAAGTGCAGGTTTGCATTCACAGAGGTAATATATTTAGGTCATGTAGTTACAAGTGAAGGCATGAAATCCAAAGAAGGAGCTACTTGATGCCATTCGAAATGCTGCTTTACCAAAGAACTGGGATGAACTCTGCTCTTTGCTTGACTTGGTAGAGTTTTATGCCAAATGTATAAAAAAAAAATCTACTAAAACTCATGACTACTTTAAATTAAGAACAAATTTGTATGGTCAAATACGTATCAAAATGCATTCTGTTCACTTAAGGATGAACTGTGTGTTGTTCCCCCAATGCAAGGTTTCGACCCATCCCTATCCAATATTGTCACCACAGATGCTAGTGGTAAGGGTCTTAGAGCTGTTCTCACCCAGAAGGATGTTTAAGGTAAGGAATATACCATTGCATTTGCTTCCCGCTCTTTCACACCAGCTGAAGAGAAAGATTTGGTCGTAGAGCAGGAAGCTTTGTTATGTTATGTTGAGTGGCATTTGTAAAGCGCACTGACACCATGGGTTTCCTGGTGCTGTGAGGCAGAGGTAAATGAGGGGTATGAGGAGGTGGAGTTTTAGCCGGATTGGGGGAAAAGGAAGGTTTTGAGCAGTGTGTGGGATTGGAATTCTTCTGACAATTTGCTTGGGTAACAAACTTACTTTGCGTAGTGATCACAAACCGTTGATGAAAGTGTAACCAAAAAAGGGCTTTATGCTGCATCTGCAAATCATGCCCATATGTCTGTATGGTTGTTTGACTTCAATTATGAAGTAAAGTAGGTGCCACATGTTAAAAATGTAGTTGCTTACTTTCTCAGTTGCATGCCAGTGCTTTCAAATGATACAAGTAAAATCATAACAGGAGTTCTGTTCGGCAAACATACATGACCCTAAATGCCTTGGGAAAAGGTAGGTGTGGATATAATGGAACCTTTCCAGAAACAGAATGAATAAGTGTTCGTCTTAGTCCTCATCAACCACTTTTCCAAGTGGACAGAAATTGGTATTGTGCAGAAAGCTGATTCTTGTAGCACTGTAACTTTTTTAGATGAACTATTCACCAGAGAGGGTTTGCCCAGGAGCTTTCTTAGTGACAATGGTCTGCATTTCACATTTTATATTTGTAACGCTTATTTGCTCAGGAATGGTATATTGCACGAAACAACCTCGGTTTACCTTCCCGCAGCTAATGGTGCTATGGAGTGGTTCAACCACGCTATTAAGGGAATAGTCCAATTATCTAGCAAAAATAATCTAGTTTAGCAAATCTAGTTTAGCAAACAGAGATTCACAAGATGTTGTGGTCACTGTTCATATAGAATCACGCCGTGCAACAGTCCTTTTGATCTCATGAGAGGATGGACTCCCATGTCAAAGGATAATGTTGGTTGGGTGGCAGAAGCCAGAAGAGTGAATTGGTCTGTGGAGGTTGTCAGAGGTAATCCAGAAGAAGGTCAGAGAGTATGTAAAAATACTACGACAAGAAACACAATAGCATGTTTGTATAAATAAAGGTGGGCGATGTTGTGAGAGTAAAGAAAAGTGGACATATTGGCATAAGCCAAAGCAGGTTCTCCCATCCTCCTATGGTTAGAAAAGTGTTGAGCAATGTAGCGTTATTGAGTGATGGCAGAGTGTGGCACTTCTCAGCGATGTCGGTGTGCAAATGCAATTCAGGTGCTAATTCATCGTATAGTACTAGTGGAGTTGGAACGACTTTCCGAAAGTATGGTGGATGGTTGGAGTATTCTCATGAACATAATCTTGCTGTTTACCAGGATACACATTAAGGTGCAGGAGAGTTTACTCCTGCTGAGGAAATGGCCACCACCAGCTCAAAAATGAGTTGAGCGTGTTGCCCATGGTGAAATCAAGGAAAATACAACACTATATCTGTAAGTGAATACATCAAGAAAAATGTCATGTCATTATTGTATCGGTGTAATTTATGGATATTCATACAATCTATATATATGCCGAAAATGTATCCACTAGCAAACAGAAGGATACGGATGAACTCCACAGTGAGTTTTCAAAAACACTTTATTAAAGTGCTAAGAGTGACAAATTATCAACGTGTTTCAACTGCTCACAGCAGCCTTGATCATGACAGAGTGCGACATCTTTAGGTGCAATAAATAATGACGTGTAACATAAACATAAAAAACAGCTTCAGGTTGGGGGAAGAAGTGCAATAGACATAGTAGATTGCAATAATATTCCAACAAAGGGAATAATAGTCATTACAAAGACATGTAATTCCTTTTTAAAATAAGAAACACAGAAGTACATATATGCCAAATTAAAAAAACTCCTGCTGTATATCTACAAAGGGCCATTCATTTAAATATCAGTACAAGTTTAAAACAATGCAACTTGCTAAATAGTTAGATGATGAACAATGGTCATCTCTATAACAAAATTATTTCGTTAGGAATTGTATGTATAAAAAGCAGGTAGAAACATGAAAACAATTGCACAAGTGTAATACCCCTTATCATCATATCTTGTTTGTAATAAACAAGCAACCTTCTAGGCAAGTGACTGATGTCTATCTATATATTTTTCCCTTCTAATCACCTCAATAAAGTGCAAAGTGCCATAAACAAATCCATCAAACAGAGGATAGGAAGTTCTTCATATGCCCAAACAATAGTAATATAGATAAACTGTTCAATATTTCATAAAGTAAGAATAATAGAAGTCCAAGTAATTGGATAATGCACATGGCCAACCACTCAAAAGATTATTTTCGTTTTCTAAAATATAAAGATTATATGTATTGTATTCTCATAGACCCATTAGACAAAACATCTATTAAAATACAAATCCATGGGGGCGTGGCTAGCAGCCGATCAAGATGGCTGCGTAGTTGAAGAGCTCCGAGGGTAAATCAGCCCTTCCCATCAATCTGCCTATTAATCCAAAACCTATGACACTCCAAACGTCTGTCCCGCGGCTAGGACCACGCGGAGACAACCAGTGAAACTCCGAACTGAAATCGGTGCCGGGATCCACCTGAAACAGAAGGCGACCCGTAGTGGCCTACACGAAACGAGGAGAACGCGGCCTAAAGTTGCTAAAGGCCCGGGGTGCGGCGGAGCTTAGGAGGAACTCAACAAAAAGAACGTGGAAGTCAGACTTCGCGCCCAGCGCAATCACAACCGGAGCACTGCGGGAGGCCCGGGAACAGCCAGAGACACACGAACAACAGCACAGGAGGCGGCCGGAGTAACCTGAGGCCCGGCTGCTCTGGCCCCAAGGAAACGTGACACCCCCGGCAAACGGTGCGGCACCTTTAACATGGCTGGGGAGAATGGGGGTCGTGGAATAACCCTCCCCCCCTCAAAATAAGGCTGGCAACGGGGGCGATAATAACTGACGACGGCCTACCTCCTAGAAGAAAGCCGGGACCTAAATTAGTCTGCATCCGCCAAACAAAGGAAGGGAGGGGTGCAGTGGTGGGCAGCCAATACCGCACGGGTGGAGAAAGTGGCACAGCCCTTTAATGCCTATGGGACACTCCTGGATGACACCGGAGCGGAACGTGGCGCACGATTGCCTGCAGAAACAGCGGTGAAGTGGGGGTGAGGCCCGGGGACAGCCAGACAGCCAGAGGCACAAATCCAGGGGAGCCAACAGCACTATTGATCACCTGGTACTACAGCGCACAGTCCTCATAATTTTGCCGCGGTGTACCTGAAGCGAGTGGGAGACCCTGCCTCCCCTCCCTCCCACATGGTGACTACCCGAATGCGAAATAACCCGGCAGGATTTTTTCGGCATTGAGGGCACCAGCACTTACTTACTGGGGCACAACTCGAGACACAGCATTGTCAGAACGGGTCAGCGGCAAAACAGGGTAATCAGAGGCGCGACTAGCATAGGACCCACTATGGCCACCTGCTGGGAGTCATAAGCGCACACGAACGACCGCCATACCACACCACTATGTCAATTCTAGTATTGGGGTCAACGATCAATAACATACAGACCCTGTGAGCGACAGGGGGCCTGCCACTGAGCGACGGACTGCCTAACACATCAGTAAAGGCGTAATGTCGGGAAGGGGCGCACGGAATCAAACCACGCAGGCCAAACTTGACAAATATGCATACGACAAGGGCTCCCTGGCCCTGACAGAGGGATGCACATCCACAGGCAAGGCGGCGGACGGCAAAGGGGCGAAGAAGGTCACACTTGAAGACATAATGAAAGCATTGGCGAGTGTCCAAACCACTGTGGGGACAATTTTATTAGATGTCTCACTGCTGCGGGCGGACTCCCCGAAAATCGCCGACAGAGTCAAGGAGGTAGAAGTAGTCACCAAGTCCCTAGTGGAAGACACATCAGAGCTGCAAACAGCCCTAGCCCGGATCGAGGCGGAAAACAAGCTTCTAAAGGAAAAGATTGATGATCAAGAAGGGCGCTCAAGAAGGAACAACGTGCGCATCCTCTGTATTCCAGAGACTGAAGGCAGACAAGCAATGGACCTGTATGTGGAGGAACTGATTAAGACGAGATTACAGCCCAAGGGACTATTCAGCTTCTTCTCAGTGGAGAAGGCACACAGGGTCCCCGGCGGCAGGCCAAAACCAGGAGAGGCCCCGAGACCGGTGCTAGCAAGACTATTTAACTTTCGGGACAGGGACGTGATCCTACAAACAGCAAGAGTCTCGCCACCGATTAGAGTACAGAACTCAACAATTGCCTTCTTCCCGGATTACACGGCCGAGGTCTCTCGTCGAAGGAGAAATTTCATTGAAGTAAAAAAGGCCCTAAGAGCACAAGAATTGCCCTACTCCATGCTGTTTCCAGCAAGGCTCAGAGTAGTGGCTGAGGGAAAAACGTAGTTCTTTGAAACACCGGAAGCGACATATGACTGGCTTGAGGGATGGAGGCAAGTAGAAGGACCCCGCCCTGAGAACAGAAACCACCGCCGCCATACAGAAGAAAAAGACCCCAGAACTCAAGCATCCAGACGACTAGACTCGGACCGCTCACCAGGGACGGAAACGGAGGGGGCCGACCTCGATCCACACTCTTGAACGGTGGATTCTCGAGACACTACCTGTCAATATTGACGATACTGGTCGGGCCGGCAGTGGACACTTGACTAAGGTGGGCCTTGGAGAGCAGGAAGGGGTGCTACTCCCTTTAGACTTTTTACCCCGAGAAGGAAGTACAATGATTCAGGGGGGGGGGGGAAGCACTCTGCTAAGTTGGGGTGGTGGGCGGTTGAAAGTCCGTTAAGCAGGTAGGCAGGGAGGGTGGGAGGGAAAAGGGGTAGGGCTGTTCGTATTTTGTTTCATTTGGTTGTTGTTTACGTTGGCAAGACTGACATGTCCAGAGTCCGAATGGTTGGCAGATCCACTTCTAAGTTCGGAGAGCTACAACTCCTCTTTTCTACACATTATACCCATGGCACTAGATTCACAACCTGACACCTCTTGCGACATAGCACAAGAGGCCCCAATAGCCCCCCTGAGAATAGTGACAGGGAACGTGCGAGGTCTGGGTGATAAAATAAAAAGGGGACTGGTACTACAGGCTCTGAAACGCCAAGGCCCGGCACTTGCACTATTACAAGAGAAACATCTCACAGGAACAGCATGTAGGGCAATGGACAGATGGGGATACAAAATGATGGCACACTCAGAATTCTCTTCAGGATCCAGGGGGACACGTATCCTGATACGGAAAGCATCTTCATTAATAATTCTGCAGACTAAGGTGGACGATCATGGGCGGTTTGCAGCAGTACAGGGTCAGTGGGAAGGCAGGCTCCTGAATATAGTATCAGTATATATACCACCAGCTCTTCACTCAGTGGCACTTCCAGCCTTTGGCGAATTTCTTCTCTCCCTACCTGAGAGTGATTTCATCATAGGGGGGGACTTCAACACTACTATAGATGGAAACATGGATAGGTTCCCTGCGCGAACACAAACATCTGGACCCTCCCGTTTCCATAGCTTCATAGACGCTATGGGGTTGGTGGACGTTTGGAGACACACCCATCCCGCTGCCCGACAATATACATATCACTCCACTGTTCACAAAAGTCTGTCCCGGATAGATTACTTCCTGATGCTGGGCGCCAGGCTAAAAAACGTTGAAGAGGTAGAGATAAGACCCAGGAGCATCTCAGATCACTCACTGGTGTTACTTACCCTCTCCTGCCGGAAGAGATCCCGCCGGAGGTTGTACCCCATTTACCCTAACTATCTTAAAGTGCCAAGCGTTAAGAAAGAACTCAAGAAAGCCACTAAACACTACTTCGAGGAAAACACGGCATCAGTAGATTCGCCGTCCATAGTATGGGAAGCGTACAAAATGGTCCTGAGAGGTCGAGCGATTGCCTCTATTACTGAGTACAAAAAGACACCGGGGGAGGAATTGGTAGAGTTAGAGTTGGCTCTGCAGACAGCGGACACAGCGCACACGGCAGACACCTCACCGGAAACGGGACACACCCTATGCCTCCGACAGCAACAATATAGGGATCATCTACGAAACCGGACGATCGACAACATTACGACGACACAGCATAGAACATACAATGTGGGAGACAAAGCTAACAAGATGCTGGCATGGTTGGATAGGAGGGGGAAGTAAGCATGGGCGAATTTTGCGAATCTCGCGTTCGCGAATTTTGCGGATTTGCGAACTCGATATCCGCAAAATCCGCGAATTCCTGCGAATTTGCGGATTTTTTTTTTTTTTGTGTTCGCGCGTGTTTCTGCCAGTTCGCGAGGGTTTTTACAATTTCGCAATTTGCGAACTTACCTGTCGGGTCGCAAGTTTTGCGAACTTGTTGTTTCTACGTGTCCAGCCTGTTTGGGACACTCTTCTTCATCACTGCCACTCTCTGTCACCACTGCCACTCTCTGACTACTCATGCCACCCTCTGGCCCACCCATGCCACCCTCTGTTTCATCACCACACCCTCTGGTTGTCCAGTGTACATTATTTTCGGCAAAGCAAAGCACACCTTCCCTGCCTCAAGTGACCTGAATTAATTTGGGGCTGATTAATGTGTCACAGAATATTTTTTTAGCTGGCACCTGCTTCCTTAGTGCTTCCTGATTAGTGATCTTTTGCACTTGCTAAGTGCTTTCATTGTTGCAAAATTAGTTACAACACCTGCCCTGCCCCAACTGACAATAATGAATTAGGGGCTGATTAATGGATTTTAACTTCCAGCCTGGCTCCTGCTTGTCTCCCTTAGCTGTAATTCAGGACCTTTGTGGCATATGTGTAACTATTCTGAGGTTCAGAGCAGGGTCACATAATAGTTGCAACTGGCAACTGAACTCTGGAGGGGCCCCTCAGGAAGCACTACAGGAAATGGCTACTAATGATGAGCCTGAACTTTTGAACCTGGTAAGTAGTTTCAGTTTTGCTAAGATCGTATTTCTGCAATTTAGCACTTACACGCGGGGTGCGAAGTTGTACTGGCAAGCCGCGAACTCACGCGAACAGTGCGAGCAAGCCATAAAATCCGCTGCTCGCGGATTTGCGGATTTTGCGGGAGATTCGCGGATCTCGCGGATTGCGAATTTACCGAAAATCCGCAAAATCCGCGAGCGAAACGGATTTTCCGCCCATGCTTAGGGGAAGGCACTAGGGGCATACAGCAGCTGCGGACGCAGGAGGGAGTCCTCCAGACACATCCAGAACACAAAGTGCACACACTAGCAGATTACTTTAAAGAGGTCTATACTCCGACTTTGGAACTGACGGAGGCCGAAATAGAGTATTCCCTCAGACCTATAGAGGTGCCAACCCTTACACCAGAGGCAGCATTAGAATTGGAGGCAGACCTCACTATTGAAGAATTGAAAAATGCAATCCATTCAATACAATCAGGAAAAGCACTGGGACCCAACGGGATCCCCATAGAATGGTACAAGCAAATGGCCGAGACTGTGAGCACGCCTCTATTGGCAATGTATAATGAAAGTTTAGACAGGGCCGAGCTCCCATTAGACCAGAGAATAGTGACGGTAGTGGGAATCCCAAAACCCGGTAAACCTCTGACAGAATGCAGCTCCTACCGCCCGATATCACTGCTAAATGCAGAAGCCAAAATTTTAGCTAAAGTACTGGCAAACAGAATGATGACCCACCTCCCACAACTGATCCACCCGGACCAATCGGGTTTTATGCCCAACAGGAACATGGCCCTCAATCTCCAACACGTACATGGGGCACTGGCACGGGCCTCCTTATTGTCAGATCCGACTTTGATTCTGTCATTAGATGCGAAAATGGCATTTGATATGGTGAAGTGGAAATATCTATTTGCAGCCCTACTATGTATGGGATTAGGTCCTAAATTTGGTGCATGGATATGACTTTTGTGCAATAAACTTTTGGCTCCAGTTACAGCCAATGGCCACATTTCACACGAGATAGCGCTGGCAAGGGGGACACGCCAAGGCTGTCCCGTCACCGCTGTCATTTGCACTGGCTTTGGAACCTCTAGTGACACTGATTAGGACGACCCCGATGTTAAAAGGAATCAGCAGGAGGGAGGGTTGGAAGACTGTCTTTCACTTTACACCGACAACATGTTAATATACCTTACAGACCCGGAACACAGCATACCAGAGCTTCTTAATATTTGCAAACTCCTCGGCAGAGTGTCGGGTTATAAAATAAACTGGGCCAAATCAGTCCTCTACATACTGAAGGGTCCAGCACCGACACTCCCCGATAAATGTCCGCTGGTGTTGGCGGGGGGCTCCTTTAAATATTTAGGAATCTATATCACTAACGATACAGCAGACTTTTTCGCTAAGAACTTGGCACCCCCTCTGGAACGCTTAAAGCATGATGTAGCGCATTGGGCATCTTTGCCCCTTACGCTCCTGGGTAGAGTGGCGTTATACAAAATGATGGCTCTGCCTAGATTTCTCTTTGTCTTTGATAATACACCCTATCCGGTCCCGCCCCGATATTTTAAACAGATAGCAGCACAATTATCGGTCCAACTTTGGGGTCACCGCCCAGCACGCATAGCACAAGTAAAACTTCATAAAAGTTGATACGAAGGAGGGATTGCACTCCCAAACTCACAAATGTATTACTGTGCAGCACAACTCAAAGTCATTAACCAATGGATCCACGCACCTCCCGACAACCCAGCGTATCGGGCAGATAGGGCACAGTTGGGCACAAATAGTATGCTAGCCGTACTTTATAATAGAGGGCTAGCCTTGAAATTGGGGGGACCCACAAAGCACACGACCACAGTGTGGTACACGGCACAGACGAGATTGGACTGGATGGGAGTTAGCACTAAACTTACCCCGCTCTGGGATACTAAAGCCTTAGGCCACCTGCGGAGTAGTAAGGGATTTACACAGTGGGACAATATAGGCATATCCACGGTGGGAGATCTATGGGACAATGGAACAGTGAAGCCCTTCACCCAACTCCAGCAGCACTATGACCTAGGCCCAACTGAGAGATATAGATATATACAGACAAGACATGCATTGTTGACGGTACTCCCGCCGGACACTGAAGTCCCTGAGGCCTCCCAGCTGTAAGATCGTTTGCTCACTGACCACAGGCACAAACGGGACACCTCACTCACATACCGGAAATTGTTGAATAACCTGCCAGACCCCATGACTGCGCTACGGGGGAAATGGGTAACGGAGATGGGTGACATGGATGATTCGGAGTGGCTGGAGGCCCTTGCGTCACTTAAAGAGGTGGGAAACTCTGCCAAGCTTAGACTAGTACAGCTTAAAATCCTGCATCGCATATACTACACCAGGACCATCTTACACAAACTTCAAAGGGCACAACATCCGTACTGTCTTCAGGGATTCGGGGAGGAGGGTACTTTTCTCCACACCATATGGGAATGTCCAGCAATAATTAATTATTGGCGTCAGGTGTTACGCACAATATCACAAACAATGGAGGTGTCGCTTGTGCCGGAACCACGTAGATGCTTACTAAATGTATGGGAGCCCAACGACCTCACCGGCCACGGACAAACTTGGGACACGTTGGGCCTCATGATCGCTAAGAGGGATATCGCACAGAAATGGGGGCAGCAGAGGTACCCTCACTAGCAGCCTGGTGCAGAAACATGGACTTTGCTATGATTACAGAACGCACAGTATACAAGGCCAGAGGGAGCCAACGCAAATGGACTAAAATCTGGGCGGCCTGGAACTCTTTCTGAGGGGACATTTGTAATCCAATAATGGAGTCTGAAACAGACAGCTCAGACAAAGAGTGAAGGGGTGGGTAGGGAGGGGGTAGGGACTAAATAGTTGTGGGTACTGTCAAACCGTGTAATATGTTTAAATGCTTCATGTAAACATTCAGTTTGAAAATGAGTATATTGAATGAGCAAGAGACTTCTCTGTTAACTGCCAGAATTGCCGACTCTATATAAGTATCAATAAAAACATTTAAAAATATATATATATATACAAATCCATAAAGTTTTTAAGACAGGATATACATATGATATGGAAGATCATTATCCATTACAGTTCAAGAATACCTTAATGAGAGTGGATGGACATAGAAATAAATGCTAGGTATACCAACATTGATGGCAATAATTAGAGAAGATAGGTATATAGTTCTTCATCCAGATTGAGACCTATTGGTTCAAGACTATCTAATTCTAGGACATACCAAGTTTCTAGTTTGTGCACCTCTTTCTTTCTGTCGCCCCTCTTTTTCTTTTAGCAACGTATGCCACACAGTTGTATTTCAAAACTGAGGGATCTCCTCGATGTTATTTACCAAAGTGACAGGCAACAGGGTAACTGGGGTCCCTATGAATGATGGCAAGTATATGTTGTAATATCCTTTTATGAAATTACAATGTGGTGCTCCTCACATATGTTCTTCTGCAGGGACATGAGGATATATACTACAAATTCAGATTTGCATGTAAGGTTACCCCATATCTTAATTTTCTTTTTAAAGGGTGTCTCAATGAACGTAAAGAAGAGGAAAGTGCACCAAAATGAAGTCAGTGAGCTTCAAATGTATTCAAAAATATATCCTTTATTGTAGTTTCAGTTTAAGATTGAACATCAGCCAACGCGTTTCGTTCCGAATTGAACTTTGTCAGGGCTGAAAAAATACACAAATATAACCACACTAAATTACACTTAATACATAGAACGACACATAAAAATTACAAACAACAAATATAATATATATATATGTAAACATTAAGCACATAAATTCATGACATTTATAGAACTTCACAACGCCCAAAACATCTAACATAAATATATGTATCTGCACAGAAATATCCTAAACGACAAAGAAATGCATGACATATGTATGTACATCCATTTATACATATATTAAAAGGCAGTGACTAATAACGCAAGACTATCAAACACAAACCTAGTTAATAAGGTCCAAGTTTATTTATTTGGTATTTATAAGGCGCAACAAATAATCCCCAGGGGGATCTCTAGGCGCACTGGCATGGTAATAGCAGGTCACAGACACCTCAGAATCCCCTAGAACAGCCACCTTTTTAGGCATTTTTTAAAATGTCCGGGCGAGGTACAGCAACGTATCTCTTCAGGTAGTTTGTACAAAAAATTATTATCATCCCAATTTGGAAAAAACACACATGTGTAGACTTCGGGAAGAAGAGCACAATAACATATTATAAGCTGGACAAATTAGTTTCTCATGTAGTATACATATAGTAAACCATCAGAGAGACCATTGAGCAAAATTGTAAGAAAAATGCACCAAGAAACAGTAAAGAAACAGTTGAGAAGAAAAGCGGAAGAAGGGGAAAAAAGTGTATATATATATACATGACAGAGGGGTATAAATGTAACCACAGTCTGTTAAGATGTTGTGAACAAGGCGGGTGCTTACCGCCGAAACGCGTCAAGCAGCCTAAAGGAGTGAATAAAACTTATTTTGGGATCATCAAATTTCACGGAGTCAGTGCCTTACTTGCATGCTGAAGTTTGGAGTGTTCCTGATATATATATATATATATATATAACTTCGATTCCTTCCGCCTCCTCTCCTTTCAGCAAGAAAGTCACGGCACCGCAGCAGATAAGTTTTTAATTAAGTTTTATTTTATAACACCATGTGCAAAAGTGCAAATATCAGGACGGCCTACGCGTTTCGGCTACACTTAGCCTTCGACTGGACCATAGAGTCCCTAGGCGTCTAGAGTGGTTTTAAAGTGTATGTGTGCAAGTACCCTTTTCTATGTCTTAAAAACACTAGACAGGTAACCTTTCCCTCACACTGTGGACCAATATTGCCACCATTTTACCACTATTATTTTCTGTGTTAATTTTCATTTCTATTTCCATATCTGTTTCGCATGAAAAGTAAAGTACTGTTTTCAAAGCAAAGATAATTATCACCATATCAATTCATATACTATGTAAAGTACATTAAGTAAAAAATGATATAGTGAAACCATTTTTCTGAATTCCTATACATGGAGATACAAGAAATTACAAAAATTACAAAAAATATATATATATATATACTATTTGCCAGGACATGCTATCATTCCACTGACGTCAATCTTTTTTCTAAAAAACTTTTTCATGAGTCTTTTTGTAAGAAATCTATATTTCAATGGTGGGTAGTTTTGCATGTAGTCACCCAAGTCCTCAGATAGTTCTATCACCACTTTCAATTGTAAAGTACATAGAACATCACCAAAAAAGTTTACAGAAAAGAACACATTTTTCTCTCAACTATCTGATTTCTCAAGAGTGCTACAGGCTATCTACAAATCCCTACATTTTGCATCACTTTTTCTGAGTTTTTATGTATGTACATGATGACTATATAGAGAGGAGAACAATCCATATTTATATCCTATTTACAACTATTTATACATCGCTGGGCGACATTTTTCAGATATTTACAACCATTCTAATATTGTGAAGATGTAAGTTTGTGCTAAAGTTTGTGCTGATATTTACAAATGTACATACAGTTCTGCATCCAGCTTGTGTCCAGGTGGGTGCTCCGTGCCCATTGCCATGATCATTCTTGACTCCATTTTATGCAACTTCAATGTCCGATCACCCCCTCTCTCTACAGACTTTATAATTTTAAGGCCGGAGTACTGTAGTTTGTTACAATTGCCCTGGTGACATTCATTGAAGTGCTTGGCCATTGGGTAATTTGGGTCGATGTTTTTGATCGCACAAAGATTTAGCAAAATTCTTAATTTCAATTTGTTGATTGTGCTCCTTTTATAATCCTTCCCACATGGGCACGTCAGTCTGTAAATTACATATTGGGATTCACAAGTTATGTGAATATATATCTCTCATTTAGCAATCTGTACTCTGAAATGTTCGCACCATGATCACAAGCCTTACATTTCCTGCACTTCCAAAAACCAGGAGTATTAAACCAAGATGTTACTTTAGGTTGTTTGATTTCAAGATGGCTCTGGATTAAAATATCTCTTAGGGAAGCTGTTTTCCTATAGGTGATACAATGATGAGATGTCATATTGTCTTTTAGAGTATCATCTAATAGAAGAACTTTCCAATTTCTGTTTATTATCCTTTTCATGTCCAGTCTTTGGTTAATATAATCCATGATTAGACGTGTTGTGCCATCTGTCTTCACTTTTTCAACAGGTTTCAAAAGATCATTCCATTGTTTCAAGTTCATTCTCGATTTGGCTGTTATTAATACATCCAAAGGGTATCCCCTTTCCAGAAAGCGACTACTCATCAAGTCTATTTCCAATTCCAGGTCATCTGTTTCTGAACAGTTCCTTTTCGCTCTGAGCATTTTCCCATACGGGATGCTCCATTTGAGCTTAGTCGGTCCACTATTGTCCACTATTAGCTTGAAGGATACTGTTACAGGATGTCGGCTTAAGATGTATTTTGGTGAATAACTTGTTATTTTTTATAAAGACTTCGACATCCAGAAAAGTTATATTGCTGTTACTTATGTTTGACCTGAAATGTAGATTATAATTGTTGTCTTCCAAGGAGTTGATGAAAGTCTGTAGGCTTTCTGGACTTCCGTCCCAAATCACAAACAAATCGTCGATGAATCAACACCATGTTATTATCCTTGAATCCTTTCTTTTTTCTTCCTCCACCATTTCTGTTTCCCATGCTGCCATCAATAGGTTGGCATATGTTGGGGCAAAAGATGTCCCCATTGCCGTGCCCTGCTTTTGTAAGTACAGGCTGCCCAGGAATAGGAAGACATTATGTTTCAGACAGTATGTCAACATGTCTAGTAACATAGCGGAATGTTCTAAATAACTGATGGATCTTCCTTCAAGGAATTTTGTTACAGCTCCTATGTCATCTTCATGGCGTATGGACGTGTAAAGTGACGATACCTCTATAGTTGTTATTTGATACCCAGATTTCCATTCTATTTGGCTGATTTTATTTAAAAAATCCATTGTATCCCGTAGGTAGGATGGTAGTTTGGTCACATAGTTCATCAAAAAGATGTCAATGAATCTTGACGTGTTTTCTAATAATGACCCAATAGAGGTCACTATAGGTCTGCCTGGTGGATTTTTAGTGGACTTATGAATTTTCTGCAGAAAATATATAGTGGCTGTAATTGGGTTATCCGTTTTGAGGTAAGAGTATTCATCAAAGTCGATTAGGCCCTTTTCTATCCAGTTGAGGAGGAGAGAGTGATATTCTTTTGTACATTCCTCAATTGGATTGTTCTTCAATGGCTCATAATGATCTTCGTTTCCTAGTTGTCGTTTTGCCTCACTAATGTAATTTGTGACATTTTGGATTACAATGTTGCCTCCCTTATCCGAGGATTTTATTATTATTGTTGGGTCATTTTTTAGTTCAGTAATCACCCGATATTCGTCAGGGGATAAGTTCATTGTCTTTTTATTGGGACCTTTGTTTTTCCTCGAGGTTGATTTTTCCGGTATTTTCATAATTTCTTCCACCATCATTTCGTGGAATAAGTCGATTTTGTTTCCTAGTGGTAGTTGAGGACAGAATCTTGACTGTATCTTTAAACCACTTCCACCTCCTTTATTTGTTGTTAATCCTGCGGTCCTACAAAATTCAATATCAGCAGTGAGGGGATTTTGATAATTCTCCATACCAGATTGTTTGTCAGCTTCAAGTGACATCAATACTTTATGTGTCTGTAGATCTTTTCGAGTAATTATAGAAGGAACTATATCTTCTGGTTTGCAAGTATTTAATTGAGGTTTTTTCTCTAAGAAATATTTCTTGAGCTTCATTTTCCTACAAAATTTGTAGAGGTCAATGCGTGCATTTGGGATGTCGATATCTTTGTTCGGACAGTAGGAGAGTCCTCGATTTAAAAGTTTTAACTAACTAGCAGTCAATTGTCTGTCAGATATATATATATGAAGATACACACACTAACCCATCTAAGGGTCTCATCACAAATTTCTTATTCTTGGTCCAATTAATATGAATACAACAATGAATAGATTCCAAAACATCAGTCCAGTTAGGTAGAAGCCTGGGTTCTAGTTAGAGGGAAGGCCAAGGGATGCAAACAAATATCAATACTGTGACTCCAACTTAGTTTAAGTTCAACAGACAGCTTCGTATCCAGTCCATCAAATGGCCCCCTACTAAAGCACTGTTAAAATCACTAAATTAAACACATCTTACCGCAAATTGCAAATCACTTGCAGAGTCCCACAGTCTTTCAAACAGAAACAGATAGTACAAAAAACATTAAGCCAAGTCCTAAACACAGGGAGAACGTAAGACATCAGTGAATAGAGTTTATATCTTGCACATCCAAATTCCCATTGTCATCATTATGGACAGTGTTGGGCGGTAATCGTAATATGGTAAAACATCATCTTACCTCCGTATCCACAGGGAGGCTAAGTCACAAACACTGGTCACTCTGAATATTACAGGGTCCAAGGGCCAAGGTAGCGGCCAGCAATCCTAAGAGGAAGAATGGATAACAATCAGAAAGTCTCCCGTCGCACCCATAGTAACAGGGCGTCAACATAATACACGTCTTCCAATTTTGGTCTATCAATATATGAGCCAAAAAACACATAACCCCTAGCCAACAGTCCGATCTCATTCAGAGGCTAGGACATTGTGTGAGTAAATGGTAAGGCATTATGTAAACAAAAATCGTCCATAACACTTGGCCGGCAACCCAAACTAGCTCTAATGCTAATGTGCCAGCATAAAAAAAGAAAATCAGATATATAAAATTTGTTGCACACATACAGCGTGTATCCACATTAATTACCACAACCGCCCAACCACACCAACGATATTCTTAATATAAAGGTCCCGTCCCAGGTGACAGGCAGGGGAGTCACCAGTTAAACATGATATATCTACACAGCATGGCAAACACGGTGTGCTAACACCAATATCCTGCGTTATAACACCTGGGTCTGTCGAGCTTTTACTGCGCACAGAGAAACCACAACCCCCCGTATTATCTGTTCAATGTCGACACTGTCAGTAGGAGTCCCTCATCCGGACTTTCAAACAGGCGTTCCATAATTTCCCCACGTTAACTAACGCTTTCCTGACCATACGTCTGTCCCAGGTCAAACGTCATCAATCACGTGTGTGCCCATTATTTCAAAGAGCGCATGGTCACCATATTGTAATGGTGACTCCTGAGTGTTAATTAGGGGTAGAGTAGGTTAAGTGTGAGAGAAGGGGGATCGTTTATAGAAAAACATGTTCCCAGAGACACATTTTGAGATATAAAGCAAATGGCTAGCAGTTATGTACCGGTTACTATATTATAAGCTATCACTCCCAGAGGGTTCTAGACTCATGGGCCACACTGTATACACCATGGATGACCTATGGTAGCACCATCTTAGAGTCACTTTCTTACGGTGAAACAGAATATCATTCCGGGATTAGTTAAAACGTGATACGGCGTCGCAATTATGGTACGTCTAGAAAAAAATCCTTTGTTTATATAAAAGGCAGTTTATATTTAAGTATCCTATATAGCAGGGTTCTTCAATCTGTGGGGCGCGCCCCCCTGGGGGGGCGCGGCGCCATCCCAGGGGGGGCGCGGGCTCCACTTTGATCTTCCCTTTGTGCCCGTTTCTTTGTCTGGGTGATTCTCCCAGGAGGGGGCCAATTCACGAGTCGACAGCTTCGGCTGCGGTGCGAGGCAGGGGTCTCCTCTGCTAAAAACGAAAGCAAACAAACAGACACGCTTTCAGTTTTAGCAGAGGAGACCCCTTGCCTCCCACTGCAGCTGAAGCTGTCAGCTCTGTGAATTAACCCCCTCCTGGGAGAGTTAGCTCTTCCTAGAAGGGAGAGAAGGTTTCGCAGAGGTTTTGAGGCACAGGCAGGGGGGGCTCTGGTCCAGGGCCCCAGCCTTTCAAGGGGGGTGGGAGTGAGGGGGAGTTGGGGGGGGGGCGGGAGTCCTTCAGTTATTTTGGGAAGGGAGGGAGAGGTTGCAATCCGGATCGGGACAGTGGGCTCTGGTCTGCGGTCCTCAACTCATGAGGATCTTTGTGTGGGCACCCGGTGTTCAGGGATGTTGGTCTGCAGATTCGAATTTGAATCATAACAGGTGTGAGGGTGGAGTGGTGGATGTATGGGTGGGGGGTGGATGGATGAGTGAGGGGATGGATGGTGAGTGAAAGGGTGAATGGATGGTGGGAGAGAGGACGGATGCATGAGTGGAGGGATGGATGGGAGTAGATGATGTGTGTATGGTTGGAAGGGTAGATGGATGGGTGGAGGGGTGGACGGATCAGTGAAATGGTGGATGGATCGATGGGGGGGTGGATGGATGAGAGAGGTGATGGATGGATTGATGTATTGATGGGTGAAGGGATGAATGAATGGATGGATGGATGAGTGAAGGGGTGGATGTAGGGATGGATGGGTGATTGAGGAGGGTGGATGGACGGGGGATGGATGGAGAAGTGAAGGGGTGGATGAGTGGTCAATGGATGGATTCATGAGTGGATGGATGAGTGGGTGGATGGGTGAAGGGTGGATTTAGGGAATGGGTGTCTGGGTGAAGGGGGAATGGAGAGAGAGGGGGAGGATGGATGGATGGATGAGTGATGACATGGATGAATGATTGGCAGTGTGGATGGGCAGGTGTGTGCATGGATGGGTGAGGAGAGGAGCATGGAGATGGATGGGTCAGAGAGTGCATGCATGAGTGGGGGGGAGGGTGGAGAGTAGGATGGATGGGTGGATGGATGAGTGGGGGGTTGAGTGGGTGGACGGATGAGTGACTGGGTGGATGGATGAGTGGGTGGGGGGGTGGATGGAGGGATGGATGGGTGAGATGATGGATGAAGGGATGGATGGTGGATGGGTTTGCAAGTGGTTGAAGGGGTTTTGATGTGGATGGGGCTCAGATGGAGGGACGGAATGAATGGTGGGGGAGTTGGTGGATGACAAGGTGTACATGATGGATGGGGAGGATTGTGATGACTTTCTTTGCTTTCTTGGTGCTATGGGAGCTGTGGTTCAGAGTGGGAGGTATTTGAATTGTTTGGCTCGTCCCTTGCCTATGTGTTACTGTTCTGTATTCTATGTGTGCTCATGTGTGGGATCTATGCATCATGCATGTGACATTTTGCGTGACGTCCAGCTGCTACTTGAATGCGGGCCCCCATGGGCAAGGTCGGGTTCCATGTTTTGGGTTCCGCTTGGTGAACCACCCATGGTGTGTTCCCTAGTGGGTTCATCACGGCGGTCCTTCCTTTGGTTCACTTGTGCATGGTGCTTTACATCCTACAATGTATTTGTGTATTTGTTGGGGAGTTTGTGAGATTGGGTTCTCAGCACTTGCAGTGTTGAAGACTAGGTACCGTTTAGAACTGGATGTGGAGCACAGCCTGAGGATGGCAGTGGCAGAGATTCACCCACAGATTGAGAGTCTAGGTGTGGCTGGGCACCGGCACACCCGTCACATTCATGTTGGTGGTGTTGTTGTTGATCTGTGTCCTGTGTAAGGCAGGGCATCCTAGTGGGGAGAATTTACGCACATTTTGTCTTGGAGGATTGTGTTTTGAGCTGTCTGGTACGCCTTTGTCGTTTCGTCACACCCACTCACAGGCCTGCAGTTTGCTAGGCACTCTTGTTGTGTTGAGCATTGTTTGCCGGATATGGCCCGTGGTGTGCGCGTGGCAGTCGATCATGTGGTGTGCCGGATTCCCGAGGTTTCTGTCGGGTGGTGGGGGGGCCCAACATCTGGGGGAATTCAGCTGGGGGGGCTCAACCTGGAAAAGTTTGAAGACCTCTGCTATATAGTGCTAGGAGAAACTAGTATATACATTAAATACAATTTGTCTGTGCTAAACAGGTAAAAAAAGAGAGAAGATTGTCATGCGCAGATCGCACGGCAATCCGATGTTGCCGGATAAGCGTATGTTTTGGAAAAGTGTACCAGTGCGAAGAAACAGGGCCCCATGGACAAACATGTCTAGACCCCTTGATAGTAATAACACATATATTTATATACGCGTATCATAAACATGCAGTTACCATATGGTATCACACACTGCACCAACAACAAGGGAGAAGCGAAGAGATCTCATATTGATGTTGCCCACAGCTATAGGCATCTATTCAAAAGGTTCTCATCCTATGTCCAGAGCAGTAAAAAGTTTATAAACAGTGATCCTTAATAAGACTATTGCAAAAAATAAATACGGAAAAGACAGAAAATGTGCAAAATATAGGTGTACTGAATATGATCGTAAAGCACGACAAATAATAGGTTGAAAGTAAGATTAGACAGGAGATAGACAGGGTAGAAACTGTAGATTTAGCCTTAGGGAAGGGAAAGGGAAAAAACATAGATAGGTCTCTAATCCCATATTCACAGCAACCAAATCCATCTCATCAGTTGGTATGATTTTGCAGTATGACCCCAAAATATTTAAATTGGATTATGAAACCCAGATGTTAGTACATTTAGTTGTGCATAACACATATTTCACGAAAAGGGGAAGTTCAATCATCACTCCAATTTCCCCTGATTCCAAACCATTCTCACATTAGTGTTCTATCTATGAAAAATAGTGCATCTCCCCATCGGTATTGTGCCCTAGGAGAGTTGCCCTAAGTCAGCAAATCCATCTCAACTCCATCTGTCTTAATACAGTTCCCTGTTACCTCCTCTTGTTTGCACCCATACATGATCTATTGCGTGGAACCAAAAAGCCAGGCCATCCAGATAATCAATTGAGTAGTGATTTGTCTCAATGAATATAGGGTTCTGTCCGTTCTTAATTGTTTTGTACCTAAAGCACTTTCTGAAGCCATCATTTTGGGTTAGCCAGGTTTGAGGTCTTGTACCAGTGTCAAAATCACTCTTTTAAAAACAAAAAGTATTATTATTTGTGAATAAAACATCAAACAACTCAGTAGGTATACCTCAATCAGAGTCGATCGCTTAAAAGAAACAAGATTTACAAGTAGTAATAATACAAATTAGAACATTGGAATGTTGGGAGCTCCATTGCAGACAATGGAGTGCTCCCTTCTTCTACGGGCCGGTAAAGGCCCGCAGAGCAGCATTCCAATGTTCTACAAAGGCTTCTCGAAGCTCGAGGGGATTTATATCACCTCGAGAATCGAGAACCCTTTGTTTAATTTGTTAGAACATTCTGCCCTCTAGTGGCAGAATGTTCTAATAGCCTTATAGCCCTTCGTAGCAGGGCTATACCGGCAAGTAAAGTCCTGCTGTCTCGTTAAAGTCCCTCGCCTTCGGCTCGGGCCTTTAACGATTCAGCGGGCCTTTAATAGCCGGTATAGCCCGTTAAGGCGGGCTATAGGGCTATAGTAGACGGTGTTATGCCTTTCCTTCTTATCTCCCTTGGTGCCGTCCACCCCCATACTAAATAGCTCCAGAGTCTCACAACTAGGTATGTGCCTAGAGTACTAAACCCCATGCCACATATGCCAGTTCATGTGTTTTGTAGTGCTGCTATATTATCCTCTTCCATCTCTAGATGGTAGTAACTCAGCCATGGTTGCCAATTTTCCCTAAACTTTCACAGGCATCCCTTGCTTTATACACCATCTTTTCGGCACCCATGTACATGCCCATGTCGGTGTGCCACTCTTTCAGGGCGGGAATTTCTGGTCTCCCCCAGTATTTAGCTATGTCACGCTTTGCTATTACGAGGCCTAAGTTACTGAGCAGAAGTTGATATTGTGGAATGTCTACATCCATGTGGATGCCTAACATAACCTACTTGAAGTCCATCGGGATGTGTGTATGGAGTATAATATTTAGTTCTTGCACGATCTGCAAATGCCACAAATTTTCTGCCAATCCCATAGAGTTTGGACGAAGGAATCGCATTCTGTTCTACATCGCAGACACTCCAGCGTCTCCGCCCTGCCCATCGCATGTAGTTTTGCCCTGTCATAATATACCCTATGTAAGATTTTAAACGGAACCAATCGCAACTTCCCTGGGGTGCATTAGGGCCGTCTCCCAATCAATGTCCTCTAATGTGCCTACAAGGTCCTCCCACTTGCCCGAAGTGTTAATAGATTATCGGACATATTGTTTAATAAAGTTGTATATGTCCAGGAGACTGTTTTCTCTGGTATCTCTTCCTGGAGCAACCGACCTTCCAGTGGGGCATATTCTGGGAGATCAGCAGTGTCATGTCTTTGCGACTGCCACGTGTGTCAGAATTGAATATACTTATAATGCTGCTTATCCGTCAAGCTATATTCCCTTTGTAGATCCGCGAATGTCAATAAGGCACCCTGTCGGGTTACGTCCCCCAGAGTGGTGATCACAATGGCATTTCAACCTTTAAAGCCCTTTAATTTTGCAAGTTCAGGTAGCCCTTTACCCTCCCATAGAGGTGTAGACTTAGTCAGTCTGTGCTCCCATTTCATTACACGTTTGGTTTCCCTCCATGCCTCAACTGTTCTCTGTGTTGCTGGCAACATGCTTCTCACCCGTGGCCCCCATATATGTAGTGACGATGGGAGCATTTGGAAAATTGCAGTCTCTCTAGGGTGTATGTGGGATGACGTTTGCCACGCCACTCGAGGGTGGCCTACGTCCCATAGTAAGGTTTGCAATTCAATATTTATCGACCTAAAGATGGCTTCCGGTATTTTGTAATACATATTTTGGAAAATGTAGAAAAGCTTGGGTAGTGTGATCATTTTGAAGAAAGGTGCTCTCCCAAGCAATGTCAGGGGGAGACTCCTTCATCTAGTCACATCGTCCCAGAAGTCTGCTAGGATGCACTGCATGTTGTGAGTGAGACAGGTTGTCACTTTTTTGGAAATGTAGAGCCCTAAATATTTAAAGCCCTCTACAGCAATGGGGAGATGCACTGGGTCTTGGAACCCTGCTAAATCTAGGTGCGTTCTAATTAAGCACACTAGAGGTTCCAGGACAAGCACGAAGAGGAAGGAGGACAGCCGGCAGCCCTGTCTAGTCCCCCACTGGAAGTGAAACTCAGCTGATTTTATGCCATTTACTTGCACTCTCGCCCTGGAAATTGTGTATAGAATATCAATCCATGTCTTTAAGTTATGCCCAAACCTAATTTTACGAGGACAAGTCTTATGAAATGCCAGTGTACCCTGGCACATGCCATTTGGGCGTCGAGTGAATGAAGAATATTGGGGGCCTCACTCCCTTTAGTCATGTCCAGCCAGATGCAGGCCTATGAAGGTTGAAGCAAATGGATGTGCAGGCCAATAAAACTGCCAGTGTCTGCCTCTCCCTGCTCTGAATTTTACGGAAAATCCTTCCCCCACTCCTTGAGGACACTCATCCTCTTGTAGTGAGGAGCGTAATACTGAGTAGGCTGGAGTATTGCAACTCCCTGTACTTGGGAGCACCACAATATATTGTACAGGGGTTGCAGAGAGGTCAGTCAATGGCAGCAAAGCTGGCCTTAAATAGACAACGTAGGTCTTCTATGACACTGGCCTTAAGAGACCTCCACTGGCTGCCCATTGGAGAGAGAATTTGTTTCAAATCCCTCTGCACTGTATATAAGGCAGTACATGGCAGGACCCAATCCCTTTATAAGAAACATTCACCTGGTATAATCTAAGGAGGCAGCTCCGTTCTTCAAATTCTAGTCTGATCACTACCACCAGATTTAAGAGATCTTGGAAGGGTGGTAGAGCTTTCGGAGTGATGTCCTCTCGCATCTGGAATTAACTGCCCCTGACCCTAAGACAGGCTATAGCTCGTTGATTGGCTTTAGGAAGAGCCTGAAAACTTGGCTCTTCCCAAGGAATGTGTCCTAAGCCTGTCTCTATGGATAATTGATTCTGTTTTTTTCAGGGCTCTTCTTTGATCCAAGCGCCAGGATACCCATAGGGTGCCAGTTTTGCGCTATATAAGTAACCGTTCCATTCCATTCCATTCCATTCCAAGCGTGTAGCAAGCTTGGGCATAAAGCCAGACTGGTCTTTGTGCACCAGGGACGTGATGACCGACAGTAATCATGTGGCCAGAATACAGGCTAATATCTTGGTCTCAACATTAAGGAGCAAGATTGGGCCATAGCAGCCGCACTTTTATTGGGGCTTGCCTGGTTTTGAAAAGACCATGGCTGTAGCATGTTGGAGGTCCGGGGGAGTTCTCCCTCATCCCTTGCCACCAAGAACATGTTTAATAGGCGTGGGGATAGTATGTTAATATTTTGTTTAAAGAATTGCCCCAGAAGTCCGTTCGGCCCTGGAGGTATCCCCGACTTCTGTTTGGCAATGGCAGCATACACTTCTCCAAAAGTAATCTCCTCGTCTAGGAATGCTGTAACCTCAATTTGCAAGATGGGCATATCTATTGCTGTGAGATAGTCATCTATGCTGTCCTCTTTTGTCATCCATCGGGCTGAGTACAGATCCGTGTAGTAATTTGCAAATGCTGCCGCAATTGTGAGTGCCGTCGTGTGTCGTATCCCCACCTCTTCTATGGAATTTACCCAATTTGCTTCTCTTTCTTTCTGGCTTAACCAGGCTAATTATTTCCCTGCCCTATCCCCTGACTCCCATAATCTGTGGTAGGTGGTCAAGATTTGGGTCCGAACCTCTCCCTCTGCTAAAGCCCTTAGTTCTCTCCATGTGGTCTCCAACTGCCTCAGCATCTCAGCCTCGTTGTCCAGAGATATATTCTGTTCTAATTCTAGCAATTTACCTTCGAGATCCCATATTTGCAACATTTCCTCCCTATGCTTTTGGGCAAATACGTCCTGTAGTCTCCCCCTAAGGACTGTCTTGTATGCCTCCCAAAGGGTGGCCTCCGAGAATATGGAGCCATCATTATCTTGGAAAAATTATTCAGTCTCAATGTCAACGGTATCTGCTACAGTATTGTCACGTAGCTTTCAGGGATTCAGTCTCCAATCTGTTTTGGGTCTGTGATCCCTTCCCTCTAACCTTAAACTGTAATGGTGAATGGTTGGAAATACCGCTTGCTAAATATTCTGTGTCCTCAATGATTGGAATGTCCCCTGCCAGTGCGGAAAGATATTCAATCCGGGAAAAGGTCTTATGTGCACCAGAGAAGTACAAGAAGTGACGCCTAACCTGCCGAACCCCATCCGGTAGATTCTGGCTCCGTAGTTTAAGACAGCCTGCTGATACTAAAAACGAGAAACCTTTAATTCGCAAAACCCCAAACTCCCCTCCCTCCCCCTCCCTTCCTTAAACCCCCACCCCACATCCTTATGTACCCTACGTCTGACCCTTCAACTGTCAACATGACAACACACATAAGTGTCCACTGAGGTGTCTGTCGCACCCTCCCCTTCCCAACCCCTTACTCCCAAAAAATAACCACAACTACCAAGGATATGTCTCTTGTCCAGGAAGGTGGTTCACACAGTCCATTCCTGGGTATGAAGAAGTCTAGGAGAGGTGGCCTTCCTTGTTGTCGTTGTTTCACCGGCATACTCTTCCATCCTGCCCTTGGGTCACATTTCTTCGCCACTTTGGTTCTGATGCAACTGACGGACGGTCGCATTTCGGATCATGTCGCTCCAGATCCCACCACATTGTGGATAGCCTTAAGCAGGGGGTGGTCGCCATCGGTATCTTCCTGGGATTCTTGATTGGAGTGATCAGCATGAGTACTATCCCCGTGGGTCGAGTCTCTGTTGGTGGCTCGTGCTCCCCCGGCTTCTTCTCTGAGGGTCTCCCTCTCCGTCGATATGTGGTTCCAGGATGTGTAGTCAACGAGCACTTCGGATTTCTTGTGGTGACGGGTCTTCTCAGTTTCGTTCTCTGTGGTCTAGGCTCCCATCTCAATTTTGAGTCTCCCAGGTGTTTTGTGTTGCTGGTAGCCTCGGTCTAGGCCTCAGGCGTTCCTCAATCCACACACAGGCTTCCTTAGGTGTTGGAAAAAACTGGGTATAGTCTTGGAAGATGACCTTAAGCTTGGCTGGGAAGAGAAGCATATATTGGATGAGTAGGACCCAGAGTGTAACCTTCATGGAGTTAAAGGACATCCGCATCTTCTGCACCTCCCTTGAGTAATCGGGGAAGATCATGACTCTAGAGTTGGCCAGTTTAAGTTCTCCCGTTGTCCGCGCCTCCCTCAGAATTATATCTCGATCTTGATAGTTCAGGAATCGTGCGATTAGGGGACCAGGTGGGGGTCTCGCAGCCGGCATCCTGTACGCTCGTTCAATGTTATGTTATGTTATGTTATCATAACTTGTATAGCGCACAGCTGCCCCAGCTAAGGGGCGTCCCGGCGCTTTGACTAGCAGAAAGAACACAGCATACATAACAGAAAGAGGAGAAGTAGCAGAGGAGCAGTCCATTAATGTCCAAGAGGGAAAAGGTAGGTTTTGATAGCCCTCCTGAACATAAGCAGGTCATCTAGGGCACGGATGTGAGCTGGTAGGAAGTTCCAGAGCTTGGCCGCACGAAAGCGGAAGGAGCGGCCTCTGCTCTGCAGCGTTTGAACAGTGGAACTGTAGCCAAATTTTGACCCAATGACCTCAAGGAGCGAGAGAGGACATAGGGGGTGAGAAGGTGTTCTAGGATCTGGGGAGAAGACAATTTAAGAATCTTGAAGGGAATACATAGGGTCTTAAACTCAATCCTTTGAGCCATGGGCAGCCAATGGAGTTTGCGGATGGTTTCCTTCGCTGAACAGAATCTAGGAAGACCCACCAGGGCCCTGGCCGCCACATTCTGCACGCGCTGCATCTGGATAACTTCCGCCTGATTGGCCCCCAACAGAAGCGAACTCGCATAATCAAGCCGCAAGAGTATGGTGGCCTGGATTATCAACTGCCTAGTAGGGGCGTCGAAGAATTTTAAGATTGGTTTTAGCCCACGCAGAATACCAAAGCATGTAGCAGCCACATTTTTGGTGTGTCTGCAGAAACTGAGGGCATGGTCTAACCAGACACCTAGATTTTTAACCTCAGATACCGGAATGGGGGTTGGGCCCAGCTCTGGAGGCCACCACTGATCGCCCCAGAGGTTGCTGTGCTTACCAACAGCAAGAACCTCAGTTTTCTTAGCATTGAGCTGCAAGCAGTTCGCCGTCAACCAGCCAGCCACTGCTGTCAGACCCTCCCTAAACCGAGAGGCCTCAGAGTCGGAGTCCCCACTGAGTGCAACCGCCAACTGCGTATCGTCAGCATACAAAACCATAGTCAGGCCCCACTGCTTGGCGACTACAGCCAGCGGCTGAACGTAAAGATTGAACAATGTGGGGCTAAGTGCCGACCCCTGCGGTACTCCCTGCTCGATGAAATAGGGTTTAGACTCAAATGGAGGAGTTGCGACCCGAAAAGAGTGGCCTGTTAGAAATGACCGAAGCCATTCAAGTGCAAGACCACAGACCCCCGCCTCTCCCAAACATCGTAGCAGTATCTCATGTGAGACAGTGTCGAATGCGGCACTGAGGTCGAGTAACACCAGTGCCGCAGTCTGACCAGAGTCAAGCACAGAGTGCAGATGTTCCGTCATAGCAAGGAGAGCAGTTTCTGTGCTATGACCTGCCCGAAAACCATTCTGAGAGTGATCTAGAATATTAGCAGTCTGGAGATGTTTGGTCAAGATTCCATTGGCATGAGCCTCTGCAACCTTCGCGGCCCAAGGGAGAAGAGAGATCGGACGGTAGTTCTCCAATAGGAGAGGGTCCAGCGCAGGTTTCTTCAGGATGGGAGTGACGTAGGCTTGTTTCCACTTCATTGGAACTGTCCCTGAGGAGAACGAGAGATTAATGAGTTGGCGCACAGGGGGAAGGCATAGTGCAGTCGACTCTCTAAACTGTGCGGGTCTGAGCGGGTCGGTAGGAGATCCGGATTTTACTTTGGTCGCCAGCCTATCAAGTTCTACCTCAGGGATTGCGGGAAATGTGGGAAGAATCACATTAGTAGTGGAGTTGGACCTCAAGTCCTCGCTCTGGGGGATGGTACTAGGGAAGGAGCGATAGATAGTGTGCACCTTTTCCAAAAAAAAGGAAGCAAGCTCTTCGCAGTGGGACACTGAGCATATCTCGGCTGCTGGAGCTCTTTTAGCAGTCAGGTCTTTAAGAACTTTAAAGATCTGCTTCGTAGGATTAGAACTGCATTTGAACTCTTGGGAGTAGTAGGCCGCACGAGCCCTACATGTGGCTCTGTGGTAGACTTAAACTTTACCAAGGTACTGCATTTTTTTCCGTGCGTCATAAGTTTCTCGCCAGTCTCTTTCCGCTTGTTTGCACGATTTTTTCAGGAGCAGTAAGGTGTTATCATGCCATGGACTAGGTTCTAATCCACGGCATTTACTCCATTTAGCAGGGATCAGGGAATCAAGTGCCCGAGAAACCCAATCACAGAACAGATCATAGCCAAACTCGACGTCGTTAAAAGAGCCGAGTGGAAGTTCACTGAGCAATCAATGGAAATACTCAATCATTTTATTTTTTCCTTGGGCGTTTAAGAACGACTCTGTCTATGGTATTAAAGGGGGGATCTCCAATCGCAAGGCGCAGTTCCACCAAGAGATGGTCCGACCAAGCTATCGGAGTAGGTGGTGGGGCCTTTGCCACTGTCAGATTTGTAAATATCGGGTCCAGAATGTGGCCACCCACATGCGTGGGGTGAGTAATCACCTGACTTAACTGCAGCGCCTCTAGATCTGCGAGTGTGCTACTAATAGCTGGGGTATGACAAAGGTCAAAATGGAGGTTAAGATCGCCAATGAGACTAAAATTAGCAGATCCCATTGCAAGAGAGCTCACGGTTTCAGGAAGAGCCTTTCTAAAAGCAATGTCGTTGCCAGGGGGTCTATAAATCAGAAGCCCAGGAAAGGATAAAGTGGTGATTTACTGTAATACGAAAGTGCGCACTCTCGCATCCATCCATAGTTAGTTTCTTCCAAATACAAGGATAGCTCGATTTAACTACCGCTACAATACCCCCACCCCTAGAGTTACGATTATGAGTGTAAATGGATTAATCAGGAGGGAGTACTAAGTTCAATTCAGCCACTTCCTCATCGTGGAGCCAGGTTTCAGTCATGAAGAAAATATCAGGAGCCTCTTCCCGATAAGGTCGTGAATTTCGGAATGGTGCTTCACCAACGACCTAACATTAAGGTGCCAGACTTTAAGATCTCGAGGAGCCGGAGGCTCAGTGGGCGAGGATACAGAGGGAGGGGGCGCAGAGAGAGCTCTAATAGGGGTTGGGGGAGTAAGATAGAGATTACCACATGGACACTGATAAGGGCCACACAGCAGATCAAGGGAGGAATGCTCACAATACCGGGACAGTTGCTGAATACTGAGTAGCTCCTCCCGCATCTAGATACCTCCGTCGGGCTTAACAGGCACAGTATCCCTGGCGCAGGGCGCCTCCTTAGCGCTGATGGGTGCAGACGGGCAGGACTCTGGCACGACTCCGGCACAGGTCCGGCGCGTCCGCTGTACGCGTCCGCTGCGCAGAGACATAACTGTCCCCTTTTAAGCGCAGCTAGAGCGTGTCCCAGCAATAGCCCACACCCAATATGGCCACCGTCAATCACTCGCCTGGCCGGGACCAACTCTCAGCGTCAATGCTCGGCAGAGAGCGGTCAGGTAGCGAGGGGGGGGGGAGGTCACAGTACAAGTAAAGAATAAAAGCTTATTAAATCAAGCACATTGGCAATAAAACGCGCAATTTTTAAAAAATGCGCTAAAGTGAAAGATAGACCTCCCGGCTTCTGCCTCAGGAGGGGGAGAAGATCGTTCTGCCTAGACGAGCGCCGGGCTCCCAAAAGCCTCTTTTAAGCGCAGTCAGAGCGCATCCCAACAATAGCCCACACCCAATATGGCCGCCGTCAATCACTCGCCTGGCCGGGACCAACTCTCAGCGCCAATGTTCGGCCGAGAGCGGTCAGGTAGCGAGGGGGGGGGGGAGGTCACAGTACAAGTAAAGAATAAAAGCTTATTAAATCAAGCACATTGGCAATAAAACGTGCGATTTTTAAAAAATGCGCTAAAGTGAAAGATAGACCTCCCGGCTTCCGCCTCAGGAGGGGGAGAAGATCGTTCTGCCTAGACATGAGAAAGCAAGTGGATAACTTAGCACCTGTAGGTATTTCTCCCAGCCATGTCATCAAAAAGGCATTGGGATCTGTGCTCTCCTGTCCTTCATGTATCCCGATAAAGTGAAGGTTGTTTCTCCTGACCCTATTCTCTGCGTCATCGACCCTTCACATTACCTCCCTCATAGTGGCCTAGCGCTCCTTGATGTCCCTTTTGGAGGAATGTGTTGTGTCCTCCACTTCAGATATGTGGGCCTCTGTTTGAGTGATGAGATCTGCAATGTTATATACGTCTTGTCGAAGAAGGGTCCTTCAAGCGATGGATCGCCTGGAAAGTGGCTGCATTATCTGGTGTGTTCGCATTGTCCCCCTCTGATTCTGTATGTGGAGGAAGCACCTTAGACTACTTTTCAATTTTTCCTTGCTTTTGCTTCTTGAGTTATTTATCTTTGGCCATTATCAAGTGGAGCAGGTGATCTTGAGACGATGATTACAGACGGGCTCTCAACAGCAACAGCTCCTCAGCTGTAGCGGCCCACAATCACAATAGCGTGATTCTCATAGCACAGACAGATGCGAGCTCTCAGCAGCAACAGCTCCTCAGCTGCAGCAGCCCACAATAGCGATAGCGATTATTCTCATAGCACAGACAGATTCAGGCTCCCAGCGGCAACAGCTCCTCAGCTGCAGCGGCCCACGATAGCGATAGCGATGATTCTCAGCCTGCGTTCCCCGCAGTAGACCCAGAGGCTCCCGAATTCTCTACAGAGGCCTCACCTGCGAGTAGAATCCCCTTCAGTAGGAATTCAGAGGGCTGATGGGTGAAGTCTAATGTCCCTGAGACTTCAGCAGGAGGCAAGTTATAATCAGGCCCTTGGGTAATTGCTTCAGCAAGATGGATGAAGGTTTCAAAGTCCTCTCCCTCTAGTTACACAGACAGAGGTTTGTCTTGACATCCGGAAGTAAAATATTGTGTAGGGGTTTTAGCACAGATATTTATACCCCAAAAGTCGTTGTTCTCAAAAGTCACAAGCCACTGAACCCAGACAGAACCAGTTTGGTGTTGTCCTGGAGCACTTTGTTTACAAGGCTGCATCCTGCCTTTCAGGAAGAGGGGTCTGCCATCAGACCACAGTGAGAGGTGGAGCCATCATTCATCTTGCCATGCACAACCCTGCTCATATCAAAGGGTCACCCCTCCCCATACTCCAACGGCATACCTCTATATTCAATCCAGGTTGGGCTCAGCCTGCCCTGTCCCTCCAAGACCAGACAGACAACACACATAACAGCAGAGCACCCTGGAAGACCTAGACATGAGAATATCTTCTTTCTGAAAGTGGTATTTTAGAAATGATCCTCACTTAAAGACGTACTTTAATGTTCTGAGCTCAGGCATACTAAATTCGACTGCCAACTTTACCAGCTGCTTCGGTGGGTGGCGCAATCACGCTGCAGGCCCACCAGCAGCATTCGGTCTACCCGCCCTGAGCACGCATGGGGCACTATACTATGGGACTAACAGGTAAATCAAATGAGCCAATAATGGGAATACCAATTCATGCAGTCAATTTACAATAGGGAGCATTCATGCTGTGGCACTGAATGGCAGTGGCACATCACCCAGAGCCTCTAAAACCAGCAAACACAGAGGAGACAATAGCGAAAGATGGAAGGGAGACCCACGCCAATAGTGCCAGGTCTAACACCAGGCAATTTCCTTAATCACATGTCATAAAAAGGAAAGAATTAAACAGTTGGAGTACCTGGAGAATGAGGTGGGCCAGGCTGAGGATGAACACTCCTCAAATCCTACTGACACTACACTATAGCCCATAAGTTACATCTGACAAAGCAGGAGTCCAGAGACTATAGGACCCATTAGGATGATGTGTGGAAAACCACCCAGACCGCCATGGAGGCGGGAAACAACCGCCCGCCGGGACCGTGGAGAAACCAGCAGTCAATTTAGGAACAACCACCAAAAAAGACCGACCCCGCAGTAGCGGGCCAACCAAAACCGCCCAACTTGGCGGTGACGTCCAAAAACCGACCACGGCGGTCGGAAATGCTGCGGAAAAGCTACAACCCGCTGCAAGCATAGCGGAGACACCGCATGGGAAATTAGTATATCCCCAATGGTTCCGCGGTACGGTCCACTGTTTCCAACTGCAGCAGTTGCATATAGGAGTGAATGCGAGAGACAGTTGTAGAGCTGCAGCATAGCTACCGCAGCGGACGATATATGAAAAACATGGCGGTCCAAAGCAAAATCACCACCGTAATGCAAAAAAATTGCATAAAAGCAAACTAGCCATGCCCCCTAAATACACAAAACACAAACACATGAAAAGGAAAAATGCAAAACTGAAACATACAATTCCCAGGACAACCCCCACAACACGCCTGACAGCAGAATCCCATGTGGACATACCCACACAGCTGTGTAGAAAACCAGCCCGTTCACTGACCACAATACTTTGCAACTCTCCAGAAGAGAAGGGAATAAACCAGATCTGACAGGAGAGGCAAGAGAACACAGCACACCCACCACCACCACCACTACCATCACACCAGCACTAACAATCCCCCAGCACATAACACACCTCACACAAAAACACCACACCCACCACCCACATCCCTGCACCCACAAACACTTCAAACACCACACACCATGGCATCACAGAACATGCCCAAATTCACAGAGAGTGAGTTGACAGTAATGGTAAATGACATAGTCGGAGTGGAACCACAACTGTTTGGTAGCCTGGTCCAACAGACACCATTGTAGTGTAATTCCTACATTCCCAATAGGCTCTGTACATTGGAATAATATATCCTATAGATTTGACGTAGGACTTAGGTCGACTGGGTCTCTATAGAATATATTAGACTTAATTGTGAGTGCCAGCTAGCTCAGAGGTCACTAGAAACTTTCTCTAATAAACAAGAAGGGATTCATTTCTGACAACCACATAAACATGACAACTTTGTTTCCCCAAGAATAAAACTGATCTTCAGAGTCGTGGAAACAATAGATTGATATTTTACTTAGTCAATCAAGCATGCTTCGTTTCATCAGAGGTGCAGAGAAAATAGAGAGATGGGCGTTTTCATTAAAAGGATTTATTGAACAGTCTTCTTTCTCATGCAAGTAAAGTGAACTGCTACAATCGTAATACTGGTTGCAAAGTATAATGGTACAGTAATAAGAGTATTATAAATAATACTGTAAAAGCATTGTATGGTTTCTAAACTATAGATAAATACATACATAAATACCAAAGGTTAAAAAGTACTCAACTGGTGCTTTTAAAATACGCCTACCCCAATGTACCTAACCTAATTCTAGTACGAGGGAAGAAGTAAGTGAGGTGTAGCATAGGTTTAGTTTTTCTTTGCCAAGAATCTAACCAAGATTTCTCTTAGTGTCTAATCAGCTCCTTACCTTGGTTTTAGAGTGAAAGAGGTCTGGTATCTCTGTCTCGGAACTCGATTTCCCAACACCCTGCGAGGGGAGCTTGGAAACACTGGAGCTGGATTCTCAGCGAGAGAAAGTAGCCTCTCCGACAGTGCGTCAGCTGGAGGGTCGGCTTCCTTCGGCACTTGCTGTAGTGAGCTTCGTTGGGCAGGTAGATAGTGTAGCTGCTCCGAACCACCGTGTGTTTGCTAGGGCAAGTGTAGGCATATTTATACCTTGAAGGTCCTTAGTTTGACGTAAAGTCGGACATAATAACGTCATCAAAGAACCCCAAGGGAATGGTAGTTCTTTTAAAACTCCATGATTTCTCGGACAAATCAATATTCAAGCAAGGGGATGTCCCTGACTGCTGAAGCCGAGTTTTCCAAGAAATCGTTGTGGCTTTTTGGAACTAGTGGAAGTAGCCATGCCTGTATTTGGACTGCAGGGGTAATGTCTAAACATGGGCATGACTTCTATGACTATATAAGGGCAATGTGAATTATACCTATATAAGGGCATGAATCGGTAAATTACGCTTGGATTCTAAAATGCTACACAACACCATTAGCCACAAGGACTCAAATGTGGGAAAGGATAGTGCAAAGGGTCAATGCAGTAGGGACCACCCCGCGATCCAAGAAGATCATGAAGCGGTGGCATGATCTCAAGAGGGTAGTCAAAGGGAGGAGGAGCAAGAACTGGGAGCTGGCTAACCGGACTGGCAGTGGCCCTCCCATCCCACAGAAAACATTCACACCATGGGAGGAGAAGGTGCTTGCCATACTGCATCCTGAGAGTCTCACAGGAGTATCCGGGGAGTGTAGGATGGTAAGTACAAACAAATGTCAATCAACACACTAAAATGTACTGTTTTACACATCCAAAAACACACACCACACAAAACAAAGCACATCCATCTGCACCACACACCCACAAAAACCTGTCTCACAGGTCCAACAGACACCCACTCCCATGTACTCTAAATGTAACAAGCAATATAACCATGGGGTGAGCATGAGCACAGTCAGCCTGCACTACTACTCCCACCATGCCCCCTGTCCCACACCCCAGAAGCATGGAGAACTCCCTCCCTCTCACAAAAAGTGTGAAGCCATTGCATTGTTCACCAAATAAAACTTATAGGTAGGTAGCCATCTTGCTTGTGAGGCCTGTATGTGGGAGGGAGGCCTGCACTACTACTACCACCATGCCCCCTGTCCCACACCCCAGCAAGATGGAGCCGGCCCCCCACACCACCCAGGAGCACTTGGAAGCCATTGCATTCTTTATCCTCACCTTACAGGTAGGTATCCTTCTTGCTTGTGAGGCCTGTATGTGGGAGGGATGCCTGCACTACTACTCCCACCATGCCCCCTGTCCCACACCCCAGCAAAATGGAGGGCTCCAACACACCACCCAGGAGCACATGGAAGCCATTGCATTCTTTACCCTCACATTACAGGTAGGATCCATCTTGCTTGTGAGGCCTGTATGTAGGAGGGAGAGCTGCACTACTACTCCCACCATGCCCCCTGTCCCACACCCCAGCAAGATGGAGCCCTCCCCCTACACCACCCAGGAGCACATGGAAGCCATTGCATTCTTCACCTTCACCTTACAGGTAGGTAGCCATCTTGCTTGTGAGGCCTGTATGTGGGAGGGAGGCCTGTACTACTACTCTCACCATGCCCTTGTCCCACACCCC
Source organism: Lissotriton vulgaris (assembly GCF_964263255.1). Lineage (NCBI taxonomy): Eukaryota > Metazoa > Chordata > Amphibia > Caudata > Salamandridae > Lissotriton > Lissotriton vulgaris. The sequence continues at coordinate 932,736,758 of NC_141689.1, read as the reverse complement.
AGCAAGATAGAGCCCTCCCTCCCTCCCACAAGCACGGTGGAGCCATTGCATTGTTCACCAAACAAACTTACAGGTAGGCAGCCAACTTCACTGAGAGGCCTGTATGTGGGAGGGAGGCCTGCACTACTACTCCCACTATCTTCCCTGTCCCACACCCCAGTGAGATGGATCCCTCCCCCGACACCAGCCAGGAGCACATGGAAGCCATTGAATTTGTCACCCTCACCTTACAGGTAGGTAGCCATCTTGCTTGTGAGGCCTGTATGTGGGAGGGAGGCCTGCCCTGCACTACTATTCACACCATGCCTCTTGTCCCACACCCAGCAAGATGGAGCCCTCCCTCCCACAAGCACTGTGGAGCCATTGCATTGTTCACGTAGGTAGCCATCTTCACTGGGAGGCCTGTATGTGGGAGGGAGGCCTGCACTACTACTCCCACCATGCCCCCTGTCCCACACCCCAGCAAGATGGAGCCCTCCCCCAACACCACCCAGGAGCACATGGAAGCCATTGCATTCTTCACCCTCACCTTATAGGTAGGTAGCCATCTTGCATGTGAGGCATGTATGTGGGAGGGAGGCCTGCACTACTACTCCCACCATGTCCCTTATCCAACACCCCAGCAAGATGGTGCCCTCCCTCCCTCCCTCCCACAGGCACTTTGAAGCCATTGCATTGTTCACCAAGCAAACTTACAGGTAGGTAGCTATCTTCACTGGAAGGCCTGTATGTGGGAGGGAGGCCTGCACTACTACTCCCACCATGCCCCCTGTCCCACACCCCAGCCAGATGGAGCCCTCCCCCAACACCACCCAGGAGCACGTGGAAGCCATTGCATTCTTCACCCTCACCTTATAGGTAGGTATCCATCTTGCACGTGAGGCCTGTATGTGGGAGGGAAGCCTACACTACTACTCCCACCAAGCCCTCTGTCCCACACCCCAGCAAGATGGAGCCCTCCCTCCCACAAGCACTGTGGAGCCATTGCATTGTTCACCAAACAAACTAACATGTAGGTAGCCATATTATCTGGGACAACTGTATGCTTAATAATATTATTATTTTTTAGAGGTTTTCTATAGCGCTAGCCAGACCCGAGGGTATCGGAGCACTTTACAACATGATGAAGAGGAGACAAAATACAGGACGCCCACACACCACCAATTGCATGCAATGCTTCGATACCTGAGATGTACGAGTAATTTATGTACCTCTGCATCATGTAATAAAGCACAGTATTGCACTTACAAAAAATTGTGATGAACTGTCAATTGTGAAGTGGACAGACAGTGGATGACACACAGCTAACCGATTTCTTGCACAGTTCACTACACTGACCATGCCCCATATTTTGTGATGAACTGTCAATTGTGAAGTGGACAGACAGTGGATGACACACAGCTAACCGATTTCTTGCACAGTTCACTACACTGACCATTCCCCATAATCCACAGGTGACCAAGAACTCACTGCTGAGGACAACAACAATGACCAGCAGAGCCAGTCTCTACCCGCGGTAAATGGACTCTCGGATGTAGACTCCCAGGATTCTCTGGACGATGAGCTCCAGGCTGACCCATCTGGTGTGCCCGGGGGCACCAGGTCCCAGGCCCCCATCCTCCTCACCACCACGTCTGCTGCAATAACAACTGCAGAGCAGACCCCTGCAGTTACGGCCTGGGACTCCACCGCTGCCACCACTGCCACCACCAGTGCCACCTGTAGCACCCTCCTTGTCCCAGTGGCTGACCAGCCCACACCAACAACTGTGGATGACAGGGAGAGTGTGCGTGGACCCACAGTGGCATGGCAACAGGTTTGTGGCAGCAGGAAAGGTGGGAGGGCCAGGGTCTCCCCCAGAAAACAGGAGGTTGGTACACCATCCCTGGACCACTTCACAGTCATCGGTGCCTATGAACAGGTCCAGGGACAAAGTGGCTGGTCTGAAGAACTATTAAGAGAGGTCATCCTGCTGATGAGGTCCATCGACAAACGCATGGGACAAATGGTGGAACTCATGGGCCAGTAAGTGGTGTTACTGAGGGACAGACCTGCGTCCTAAACAACACCTCCGCCCCCCTCTGTTGTGCTGCAGAATGACAGTGCACCATCCTTCCCTGCAGCCACAGAGAGCGGTGAGTCCTCAGATGCTGCTGGCCATGCAGCAGGGTCTCCCCTGCCCAAGCGCTCAAGGGGGCATCCAAAGAAGAACCTGGGAGTCTCTGGAGGCACACCACCTGCCAAACACCAGTCACAGAGCCACCCCTGATGGCAACCCTCTTTCCCACTGCATTCACTGTTTGGACTGTCTTTCCCCACACTGCCTTGTGAAAGGCACCTGTCTGTTGGACTGGGTCACCACATCGATGTGGCGTTTACTCTTACATCGCATTTACCATGACTGTCAACTCACTACTACATCACCACCTTCATGTAAATCTGCCCGCACCCCCCACATGTCAACTATGTAAATAAAATACCTTACACACTTCAATTGGTTCAGCTTCGTCTTTAGTTCAATATTTACAGTGCTTAAAATGTCCATAATGTATCCAAAAGATGTACAGTATGTAGGCATGGATAATTTCAAGGCACCTAGGGAGATACAACAGAACAACAGTCACTGGTGTGAGTGTGGCATCACAGACAGTACTCTACACCAACCATCTACATAAGTCAACAGGCAAACAACACAATGTGCAACAAGTGTCAACAAACTGATTCCCGTATATGTTCACAGATGACATGGCACTGCCACATTTCCACACACAGGTGACTTTACATGTGCCTGTCTGTACCATCCACACATAGGCTTTCATGACCACAGCAATTTAACCATACATAGTACAAGTTGTACCTCGTCACCCACCTTCAAGTGCAGTAGCGGGTGATGAGCTGTTGACGCATGTCAACTCCTTCCTCCTCTCCACTGTCCTCATCACCGGACTCAGGTCCTTGGGCAGGTGGGGGCCTTGGGTCCTCATCATCATCAAGGAGCAGGGGAATCCCCTTGTGAATGGCCATGTTGTGAAGAATATAGCATGCCACAACGATCTTAAAGGCCTTCCTAGGCGAGTATGAAAGTGCACCGCCAGTCCTGTCAAGGCAGCTGAATCTTGACTTGAGCAGGCCAAAAGTCCGCTCAATGACACAAAGGGTCCTGCCATGGGCCTCATTGTACCTCATATCAGCCGGGGTCCTGTGATTACGTAATGGGCTCAGCAGTCATAGACTGCTTGGATATGCAGAGTCACCTAGGAATAACAAACACACATTGCAATGTTGCACAGGCAGAGGGAGGCAAGTCACACACACAGCATACCATATTATTAAGCATACTCACCCACAATCCAAGCACGCTCTGGAAGCAGATTTGCCATCATCTGGGGCACAATGTTGTTCCTCAGGATGTACGAGTCATGGGCTGAGCCGGGGAATCTGGCTCACACATCCAAAATGGTCATGTCTGCCAGGCACACCACTTGCACATTTATTGAGTGATAATGTTTTCAATTGCCGAAAATGTGCTCACTCGCCTGTGGTGACACCAGACCGACATGTGTGCAATCAATGGCACCAACAACATGGGGATGTTCCTAAGCGGATAGAAGTCTCCCTTCACAACGGCCAATTCTGCTCCCCAGGGGAAATGTATGTATCTGTCCTTAGAGATCATCATGGCTGCAAGTACATCCCTCAGCACCAGACTGAACATGGGTTGAGACATCCCTGCAGCGCTGGCCATGGTCTCCTGGAAGGAACCTGTTGCAAAAAAATGGAGGGCTGCCATCACTTTGTACATTGGTGTGTAGGTAGGGCGGCGACGCTGCAGGTGGGGCTCCAACAGATCACAAAGGGTCTTCAGGGTGGGTCTGTTGAGGCGGAATTTGCGAATGATTGCAACATCCTCCATGTCCTCCAGCAGTGTCAAGTGACGTAGGAGATTAGGCCTCCTCCTAGTTGAGATGAAAATGGACACATGTCAATTACAACCATCATGAGATGGCCACAGCACATCCTGTTAAGGATGTCACGGAAAAACAAACACTGCCCTGAGAAATGCGTGACACACCAGGTTACATGGGTGAACGTTTGAGCCACACAGAGGGCACAAGGCTCCATTTACCATACACAAGTGCCTCAAACAACACATAGGTCAATGTGAATGCACACATACTAAACCCCACATTTCACATATGCACATATGCACGCCTTGCAGCGTACCATCCAGCCAATGTGTGTAAAATTAACATGACTCTCATACTCATCTGCTGTACCCGTCACACTTCAATGCATCATGTAAACTTGGCACACATCCACAAAACAATGAACGTAGTAGTCCGCAAACTATCAATTGTGTGTATGAGCAGATATAAAAGCACAAGTAAGTAATAACATCATAAAAACCGGATGCCTCCCCGGACGCGCAGGGGACGAGCGCAGCGGGCGCGCCGCGGGTGCGCCGAAGGCGTGCCGAAGGCAAGCCCGTCTGCGCCCGTCCGCGCCTGTCCCGGGCCTAGGGCCATACCCCCTGGCCCTGAGGCCATCCAGCTCACCGGCGCCCCTCTGCGATACTCCTCAAAACACCTAAGAGACCTCAATACCACTAAAAGCAACCCGTGCTGAAAGACACTGCCACTACTCACCCACAGCACTACAGCCCCGGATATCTGTCCGGGCTGTAATTTTAGAATTCCCTCTCCGTGACAACCACGAGCCCCCTGACTAAAACCCAGGATGCCAGGCCCTCGTATCGCATGGCACTGATCAATGTCCGCTCTCTTCCTAAACACCACTTAGAAATCAGTGAATGCATCATTGATCAGGAATCCATATCCTCTTTGTCACAGAATCATGGGGGGATAAGGCCTCTGGCCCTGACTTCCGCGACGCCACTCCTGATGGCTATTGTGTGGCTAGACTGGACAGAACTATAGGTAAGGGCGGTGGCTTAGCCATCATTCATAAAGCGACCTACCCTATAAAAATAGAACCTATACACGGATCAGAATGTGAAGCCTTGGCCTACTCCATCTCCCTCAATCACAACCAAGCCTTTAAAGGCATTTTGCTATATCGCCCCCCGGGATCTCGGGCACGTTTTCTTTCCTCCTTAGATCGATTTGTAGAACTCTCACTAGAACCTCTCGACTACACCATTCTGGGAGATTTTAATTTCCATTTAAAAGCCCCTGGTGACAAGGATACCATTCAGTTAATCTCCGACTTGCAGTCAGCTGGACTACAACAATTAGTCACGGGCTCCACCCATCAAGCAGGTCATACGCTTGACGGATTATTTACAAACAATCACCATATTGCACTAGCCAGTATTCTCCCTCTAGCATGACAAGCAGACAGAAGCTGAGGCTTTTATTTCCTCCTATCTAGAAGAGCCCGCTCCGGATTATGCAAACAAAGAATTGCCACCTCCTGTCAACAATTCTCCCTTCCCTCCGCCCCCATCACAGGATCTGCTTCTACAAATGCGGCTTCCCCAGGCCGTGAAAGATGACGTAGGACAAGGGGCAGTGGGAGGGGGGCCACCAAATACGCCACGAACACCGCCGACAGCTCGAGCACTGCTGGGGTCAGGGCTACAACGAACGCCACAAATGACAGCATCACCCTTTAAGCATAATGTAACGATTTCACATTGTATATATGATCCAGTACCAGGTGAGGGTGCAATGCTCGTCTACTCACTAAGATTAAGACACGCTGTAGACTACTTGATCACACTACCAGGTATGAAGGAAAATTTAGATAAAATATACGAATTCATTAGAACGGGGGAGGGACCCGAGAGTATAGAAGAGGCCATGAAACAAAGAAAAGTGGAGGTTAAATGCATGCTTTTACGTTTTTTGATTAACTGTCTGGTCAGGGAACAAGACCAACCAGACAAAGGAGTAAACAGAGGTCTGACTGATTGGAGTGACAACATAGCTACTGGTCGGCATGATAAACAGGGACAGATAGAATGCATGTACAGGAAAATACGAAAAGAGATCTTAAAGTTACACAGGAAAGAGTCTGACGGGAAAGATGAGTCAGAAGATGGAGAGCCCGAAACTGAGGAAGTGGATAAAATAAATTATGTAGGCAAAGCACGGCAGTTTGACAGGCCCAAATGCCTCGACTACCGCAAACAGGGACCTCCTATAAAGGAAAGATATTCCCTCGAAAATCTATTCCAAGCTACTGAAAAGGCACTGAAAAGACGGGTAGAGTGCGATAGACCACACACCTCACACGAACAGGAACTAGCCCGGTCAGCAGTTCAATGGGTGTCTAATTCTAATATATATAATAGTGATGTAGTGGCCCAGACCTTTTTGAGCCTTCCACCGAACGAACAGCGCTTGGCTGGTATTTACATGGTTCAACATTTGATAACGTTGTACGAAAGTCAATATTGTGATCCCTTGAATAAATTACTGGATGATATACTTCTAGATAGATGGATAGACCTAGGTACTGAATTAATTAATGTCATTCTGGACCAACGGCATAAGTACTTGACTTTTCTGACCACGTGCATGATTCCTGCTCCACACCATGACAGAAAGAGCTTACACATAGACAGACAGAACCCCCTACGAGAGGTACATCCCGTCAAAAATGCGGCGGGTAACCTTCAGCGAGCGTACGTTTACACACCCTTGACGAAACTAGAAATACTGAAAATGAAAAAGATGTTGCCCTGCCATGATAAAGACCCGGGGGGGTTCCACCATGAATTAAAAGACATTCTCTGCATAGGAGATTACACGTACGCTGACATTATAAAATTGTTGAAAGTACTGTTGCCTGCTGTTATTTACGAAAAACTTAAAGAGAAAGACTGGGAGGTGGGGGAGAAAAAGTTAAGTTGGGCAGAATTGGAAGCCGAGGATAAAGACAGGCACCCTGGTGTTGGTCTTGGGGACAAAGCTAAAGTCCTACCTGAACTCCTGATACAGGTCCTGCCGAGATTATTGATTACTAAAAAGGAAGATTGGGATGCTATTTCAGCCTGTAAACAGAAACAAGACGAGGACACCAGTGATTTTTATTCCAGATTCGAAAAATGTTTTTCTATTAATAGTGGCCTTAAGCCAAGTAGCGAATCATATCCACATCTTTTCGTGAGCAAATTAGTAGAGAATTCCTTACCCCCGATCAAGAATAGAGTGCTGAAGGTTGAGAGTACCTGGCAAGCAAATGGCCCTTCCCAAATGTTGCAAATGTTACAATATCACCAGAACAGAATTAGAGAAGAGCAGGATCATGAAAAGAGACGTATGAAAGATACGAAAATGAAAGTGCTGGTTGCACAATCGGTACCAGCTAATACGAATAAGAAGGGCACGACACCTGTTAAAGGGAACTGTAATTATTGCAAGCAGCCAGGTCACTATGTGAATGAATGTGCTGTCCTGAAACACAATATAGCTACAGGCAAGACAAAAGAACGATCGCATCCTCCTAGACAGAATAACATTCCACAGAACACGCAACAGACAGTCACAAATTTCCCACCCCCACCAGCAGCTGCCACACAACAAGCCACACAACAAATGTACCAGTACACACAATCGGACTGTAGGAGAGTAGGGTCTGCTATCCTATGGTCACCCCAAATTTTTGCTTTTTGCTTCACTGGTTTCTGACTTAATGTGGCTGTGGGCCTGCTAATCAGACCCACAGCCTGCTGTTCTCTCTCTAAATTACTGCCAATGCACTCTAGGTGCATTACGAATTGGAACTGGTTCACCTTATGAGCCCCTGTATAAGTGCACCCTAGGTGCCCAGGGCATAGGTGTATCCAAGGCCTACCAGGGGCTGCAGCATGTATTATGCCACCCCTGGCCTGGCCTCCATATTTGACACAACTGGCTGATCACTCAGCTGGGGTAAGTCGGTGTAACCACCTCTTACTTAGGTACAGTATGTCTGTGCCTAACCCTAAACTGGACACATATGTTCCTATCAGCCACTCCTATGGAAGGCCTCATCAATCCTGGAGGCAGAGTGCTTGGAAATATGTGAGATGGTGCTCTAGCATGAGCTGAGCCTGTCTGCAGCTGTCGGGAACAACTCCCTAAGCTGTTCCGGGATATTGCCATACCATATACTCTTAAGTGCATTATAATCCTCGCGGTTAAATGCTATCTTTGGTTTGGCTTTATCAAAACATGTCGAGTAAGGTGTCATACGAATTGGAATACTATCCCCTCGCCAATTCTGGCGACGGGGATAGCATTCCACCCTTCTAGAGGGACACGACATGTGTGTAGCCTTAACCCCGGTTAAAGTTAAACAGAGCCTCAGCTTCACAAAATGGACGCTGCCACCACAGACACAAGTCTGGCCTCCTGCTGCTGACCGAAACTCGGCAGATGGTGGCCTGGACAAAGGGTTTCCTGCCTTGGGAGGTGCGAGCACCACCCCAGACAGGATTTTGTGTATTGGGTAGGACAGGGCTGAATAGAATCAGACATGCCCGGGGCACACAAGGTGTCCCCGTGCATAGGCCAGCCCAAACCGGTTCTGGGGCCTTCCAGCCCCAGTCCTGGCGCGGAGCTGGACAAAGGAAAGGGGGTGTAACCGCCCCCCTTCCTGGTTCCTCCCAGAGGAGGGACCTAGTAGGTGATCCACCCCCTAGATTGGAATAAGAGGGGGAGCAGTGCCATTGCACAGCAGATCATCCCGAAATCAACTTAAAACTAAGAAGAAGACTGGACTTCGACATTCTGCTGCACAGAAGACTGAAGAAGAATCTCCCTTGTGGCCAAGGAGTGACCACCCTGTGAACACAGGTACCAACCAGCAACTCGACGTCTGCTTTGCCGCCGCCTCCCGCCGGAGCCCGAGCCCAGAGCCCAACAAGAACCAGATTCCCAGACCTCTCAGAGCCCGATCCACAGTCCCTGCAAAGAAGGGACCCGTGGAGGCACCGAGTGACGTGGGACCGGACCTCTTGAAAGACACCCGAAAAGCTGACTGCGCAGCTTCTGAGGCATCCTCGACGTTGTGCTTTGGGGATTGAGAACCCCCACCACCGAGCAGCCCTTGCACCGAAGATCAGCCCTCCAGCATCTCCACGATCTGCGTGGGGCCCTTTTGCATTGTGCCACTCGACGCGCCATCCCGGCCACTAGCCACGCGGCCAGCGGCCATCTTGGCGACGAACCCGAAGATTTAAACAGCAGGTCTGGTTGCTCCAGACCTACCCAAGCTCCTGTGAAAAGGAGCACCCGCTCTGACCTTGCTGGTCCGAGTGAACAGCATCTTTCAACTTCTGCGTGGCTTGCATTTGCCAAGGCCTGTTTGCTCCGATCAGGTCGCCGACACCGCCAACAGCGAGAAGCCTACGTGGGACAGCTCGTGACCGACTCCTGGACGTCCTCGACCCCGGGTATCCACGTGGCTGCAGAAAGAAGCTACCCGACAACGCCTGTTTGCACCCGACATCACCTGGTTCCACTCTGGTTCCACGGCAGTCACTGGCTAGTGACTTTGAACACTGTCCCCTCTGCTTTCAGGTCTTCACATCTACAGATCCACCCTTGGATCCACCGGAACTCTTCTCATCGAGCCGCCTGCAGCATCTCCTGCTCCAAGCACCATCGACCAGCGTGACGAAACCCGACGCATCTTCGACCCTGTGCACCCGCTTCCTGTGGGTGAGGTAACTCAGCTCCGCCGGTGCTCCTGCACTGGTACACATCCCAAGGGCCTGTGTTTTAAGTTTCAGCTCCGTAGGTCACTCGGAAGGTTCCTAACTTTCTAACTTTGTGCTTTTTACGCACCATAGACTTTGTATTGAGAAGTGCGTGCACTTTGGACACTGCACCCGAGTCCCGTGGGCCTTTCCCGACTTAGCTAACTCCAGTCTCGAATAGCTCCAGCGATTCCCAAGGCCCTAGGCCTCTTCACTTTCCTCCTGGTATCCCTTATACCACTTATTTAGTATATGGTTTAGGTGGCCCCTAGGGCTCATCCATATTGTGCAACTTTTGTGTATTTTAAACTGTCTTGTGATTTAACGCTTGTGCTTCTGTGCTCATAAAGAGTCCAGGGGATTTTATAGTTAATAAATCAATATATATTTTCAATATATATCTGTGTGGTGTCCCTTTCATTTGGTATTCAAGGGGGTTGTGTATGGTATAACAGCTGGCTTCACATGCCTTTCAGAGTTTAGCCTAAGACTGCTTTGTCCACGTTACCACTAGGATAACTGGTCTACAAGGTTGAATTACAACCATCATCATAAGGGTTGCTTGGCATGGTACAAAGTGATCACTAGAATTAGTGAGCATTATATACCAGGCCAACTTCTCACATTGGTGAGCAGCGGATTGGGATCTGAGCTTGCTGTTGTTTTACCATTACAATCTTTGAGATTATCATCTGAAAGATCACACAGGTACCTGCTAGGTACATATAAAACAAGACTAGTATACTTAAGTTCTACTGAACTTAGTTGTTGTAGAGCAAAGGGAGTAGCACACCCTAGCTACAACTACTAGATAGGTTTAGTAGGTAAACACCAGTGTAGGTAGATTGCAACACATCCACCCACACTAGAGCAATGTCTGGAACAGAGGGGTCCAGTGGACTTACTCCTGTTGAGAGTGACCCTCCAAGGGCACCATCCCAGTTTGCTATTTTTCCCTTTAAGGAATTAAGACAGCTTTGTGTCTTAAGGGGTCTGAAGACAGGGCCTTCCCCTACTACAGACCACCTAAGAGAGCTCTTGGATCAGTCTGAGGCTCTAAAGACCTCTAAAGCAAACCCCACAGGGAATGCTGAAGGAGGCCATCCTTCAGAGGATGACACTGTAGACACCCCTGCCCCTATCATCCTAGTAGATGAGGAAGCCTCCACCACTGGAGCTCCTCAAGTAGATGTAGAGGAAGAGGAAGAAGAAGAGGAGGAGGAGGTGGAAAGCAGTGAGTCAGATGATGACAGAGATAGTCAGGTGCTGGTCAGTAGACTGAACCAGGCTAACTTAAGTCAACTTGGGAATGAATCAGGTAACAACCCATTCAGACCCTCAGGTGGACTTAACCAGGGCCATAGGAGGAGAAGGCATCACTCAGGTGAATCCAATACCTCCCATGTCTCTAGAGGCTCTCATGGTCACTCCAGAAAGGAGATGACTAGCCCTCAGAGAAGGGAACATGAGGCCAAGATGAGAGAGGCTGAGCTTAGGATCCAGAGGCAAGAGTTAGAGGTTGCCCTGGCTAAGGAGAAACTTGCTAGAGCAAGACAGCCTAGAGAGAGTGGGGTAATAGAACCCACTGGTGGCAGCAATATCCACAAGGATAAAGACAGGTCTTTTGATAATAGAAACCTGAGTAAGATTGTGCCCCCCTACAAAGCTGGGGATGACATCCATAAATGGATTACTGCAATGGAGAGAGCCTGCAGAGTACAGCAGATCCCTCAGGAGCAGTGGGCAGCAATCTTGTGGCTCTCCTTTGAAGGTAGAGGCCGAGACAGACTCCTCACAGTTAGTGATGGGGATTCTAGAAACTACCTGGTCCTGAAGAGTGCTCTGATTGATGGGTTAGGCTTAACCACTGAACAGTACAGGTTAATGTTCAGAGATACCCAGAAGACACAGACTCAGGACTGGTCTGAATTTGTTGAGTGTGCCACTAAGGCTCTGGAGGGATGGTTGCTGGGAAGCAAGGTTACAGACTATGAAGGATTGTACAATTTGCTGATGAGAGAACAAATTTTAAATAATTGTCAGAACCAGCAGTTGCATCAACATTTGGTTGACTCAGATTTGACCTCTCCCCAAGAATTGGGAAAGAGGGCAGATAAATGGGTAAGAACCAGAGTTAAGCAAAAGAACCAGAACCAGAACCAGGGTGGTGACCAGAAGAAAACAGACCAGAAGGGTGGGGAGCAGAAAACTAAAGACCAGAAGTCTTCAACAGGGCCCCAAACTGAGACAGAGGGTGGGTCCCAAACTTCCAAGAAGAAGAAGAAAGAAGGTCAGAAGAAACCCTGGTGTAAAACTTGTAAGAACACCTCTCACTGGACAAGTGAGTGTAAAAAGGGTGGAGCCCCCAGCACTGCAGCCCCTAAGGCACCTGCACCCACTAGTACAGTTAGCAGTGCTGGTCCTCAAGCCAAGGGTTTAGTGGGAATCACTTTGGGAACTGGAGGAGATTCTGACCTAGTCAGAACTCTTACACAGGCTGTTTTGGTTTGTGAAGGGGACCTGGATTTGGTCCCTGACATAAGTCCCAGTAATCTGGGCAAATACAGACAGACGCCTTTGATTAACAACAAAGTGGCTCAAGCTTACAGGGACACATGTGCCAGTGTCACTATGGTGACACCTAACTTTGTGGACCCTGGACAATACATGCCAGGCGATGATTACCTGGTGACCAATGCCAGCAATGTCACTACTACACATAGTGTGGCACTTGTTAACTTTTCCTGGGGAGGGGTAACTGGCCTAAAGAAAGTTGTGGTTAGTGCTGATCTCCCAGTAGAATGTTTGTTGGGCAATGACCTGGAGAACTCTCTATGGTCAGAAGTTGAGTACAGGACTCATGCAGAGATGTTAGGGATATCATCACATGTCCTTGCTGTGACCAGGTCACAGGCCAAAAAGTGCCTCTCTGAACCTCAGGTCTTGGATCCTGGAACAATGGACCAAGTACCTCCCAAGAAGAAGAACAGGAGGGTTAAGGCTGTGCCTTCCCAACTGCCTACAAGTGAGGATCAGGCTTCGCAGGAAACTGATCTTGAGACCCCTGAAGGAACTGTCCCTGAAGAACTTGAACCTGATCAGGTTGAGTTTCTGGGGACAGGGGGACCTTCTAGGGCAGACTTGGGGCAGGCTCAGTTAACCTGTCCTTCTCTTGAACCCCTCAGACAGCAGGCTGCTGCTGAGGCTGCTGGGAATGCTCAAGGTGCCCATAAAGTATATTGGGACGATGGACTCCTTTATTCAGAGGCTAGAGACCCCAAGCCTGGTGCTACCAGGAGGTTGGTTATACCTCTGCAATTTAGGGGCTTCCTACTCACCTTGGCCCATGATATTCCTTTAGCAGGACACCTAGGCCAGAACAAGACTTGGGACAGGCTTGTCCCTCACTTTCACTGGCCTCACATGTCTGAAGACACCAAGGAGTTTTGTCGCTCCTGTGAAACCTGCCAAGCCAGTGGTAAAGCAGGTGGAACAACAAAGGCCCCCCTGATACCACTACCTGTGGTGGGGGTTCCCTTTGAGAGAGTGGGGATTGATATTGTTGGTCCAATGGATCCCCCTACAGCATCTGGGCACAGATTCATACTGGTGGTAGTGGATCATGCCACCAGGTACCCAGAGGCAATTCCCCTTAGGACCACAACAGCTCCTGTTGTGGCCAGGGCCCTACTTGGAGTTTTCTCCAGAGTGGGGTTTCCTAAGGAGGTAATATCAGATAGAGGTACCAACTTCATGTCTGGATATTTGACAGCTATGTGGAAGGAATGTGGTGTAAACTACAAGTTCACCACTCCTTATCACCCACAATGCAATGGGCTTGTTGAGAGATTTAACAAGACCCTAAAGGGCATGATTAAAGGATTACCTGAAAAGCTCAGGCGAAGATGGGACATCCTTCTGCCCTGCCTTTTGTTCGCTTACAGAGAGGTCCCTCAAAAGGGGGTTGGCTTCAGCCCCTTTGAATTGTTGTTTGGGCACCCTGTAAGAGGACCCCTGTGTCTTGTAAAGGAAGGATGGGAGTTACCTCTCAAAAAGCCTAAACAGGACATAGTGGACTATGTACTTGGTCTCCGCTCCAGGATGGCAGAGTACATGGAAAAGGCATCTAAAAACCTTGAGGCTAGCCAAGAATTACAAAAAGCTTGGCATGACCAAAAGGCTGTCCTTGTTGAATTTCAGCCTGGACAGAAGGTATGGGTGTTGGAGCCAGTGGCCCCAGCAGCACTCCAAGACAAATGGTCTGGACCCCATACAATTCTGGAAAAGAAGGGAGAGGTTACCTACTTGGTGGACCTAGGAACTCCCAGGAGCCCCCACAGGGTGCTCCATGTGAACAGATTGAAGGCATATGTCAGCAGGGCAGACATGGGCTTGCTCATGGCTACAGATGAGGGACAGGAGGAAGAGAGTGACCCTCTCCCAGACCTGCTCACTCAGAACCCTGAGGATGGCTCAGTTGAAGGTGTGGCCTTAGGTGGCAGCCTCACTGAACATCAGCAACATGACTGCAGACAAGTTCTACAGGCATACAGGCATATGTTCTCCTTGACACCCAGTCAGACTAACTGGTGTACACATGTGGTGGACACTGGTGACAGTCTTCCTGTAAAGAGCAAGATTTACAGGCAACCTGACCACGTCAGGGACTGTATAAAGACTGAGGTGCAAAAGATGCTGGAATTAGGTGTCATTGAGCCTTCAGAGAGCCCCTGGGCTAGCCCAGTGGTTCTGGTCCCCAAACCTCACACCAAAGATGGCAAGAGAGAGATGAGGTTCTGTGTGGATTACAGAGGACTCAATGCTGTCACCAGGACAGATGCACACCCTATTCCAAGGGCAGATGAGCTCATTGACAAGTTGGCTTCTGCCAAATATTTGAGCACATTTGACTTGACAGCTGGCTACTGGCAAATCAGGTTAGCTGAGGAGTCTAAAGCCAAAACAGCATTTTCTACCCCTAGTGGGCATTATCAGTTTGTGGTGATGCCCTTTGGTTTGAAAAATGCACCTGCCACCTTCCAAAGGTTGGTGAACCAAGTCCTCACTGGGTTGGATGACTTTTGTGCAGCTTATCTGGACGATATTGCTGTCTTTAGCTCCACCTGGGAGGATCACCTGATCCACCTGAAGGAAGTGCTTGAGGCTCTGCAGAAGGCAGGCCTCACTATCAAGGCAACAAAGTGCCAGATAGGGCAGAGCAAGGTTGTATACCTGGGCCACCTTGTAGGTGGAGGCCAAGTTCAACCACTGGAGAGTAAGATCCAGACCATCAAGGACTGGTCCCCTCCAACTACCCAGACTCAGGTCAGAGCTTTCTTGGGCCTGACTGGGTACTACAGGAAGTTTGTTAAGAACTATGGGTCCATTGTGACTCCTCTTAATGATCTGACATCCAAGAAGATGCCCAAAAAGGTTCAGTGGACAGAAATCTGTCAAAAGGCATTTGATGACCTGAAGAAGGCCATGTGCTCTGCACCTATCCTGAAGAGTCCTGACTACTCAAGAGAGTTCATTGTCCAAACAGATGCTTCTGAGTTGGGAGTGGGAGCAGTGCTTTCACAGCTTAATGTAGATGGCCAGGACCAGCCCATTGCTTTCATTAGCAGAAGGCTGACCCCCAGAGAGAAACGTTGGTCAGCTATAGAGAGGGAGGCCTTTGCTGTGGTGTGGGCCCTGAAGAAGTTGAGGCCATACTTATTTGGTACTCACTTCAAGATTCAGACCGACCATAAGCCCCTCCTATGGCTTAATCAGATGAAGGGTGAAAACCCCAAACTACTCAGGTGGTCCATTTCCCTACAGGGGATGGACTTTACAGTGGAGCACCGCCCAGGGACTGACCATGGCAACGCAGATGGTCTCTCCAGGTACTTCCACTTAGAACATGAAGACACAACTGGTCAAGGTTAGTCTAATGTCCCTGCGTTTGGGGGGGGGGTTATGTAGGAGAGTAGGGTCTGCTATCCTATGGTCACCCCAAATTTTTGCTTTTTGCTTCACTGGTTTCTGACTTAATGTGGCTGTGGGCCTGCTAATCAGACCCACAGCCTGCTGTTCTCTCTCTAAATTACTGCCAATGCACTCTAGGTGCATTACGAATTGGAACTGGTTCACCTTATGAGCCCCTGTATAAGTGCACCCTAGGTGCCCAGGGCATAGGTGTATCCAAGGCCTACCAGGGGCTGCAGCATGTATTATGCCACCCCTGGCCTGGCCTCCATATTTGACACAACTGGCTGATCACTCAGCTGGGGTAAGTCGGTGTAACCACCTCTTACTTAGGTACAGTATGTCTGTGCCTAACCCTAAACTGGACACATATGTTCCTATCAGCCACTCCTATGGAAGGCCTCATCAATCCTGGAGGCAGAGTGCTTGGAAATATGTGAGATGGTGCTCTAGCATGAGCTGAGCCTGTCTGCAGCTGTCGGGAACAACTCCCTAAGCTGTTCCGGGATATTGCCATACCATATACTCTTAAGTGCATTATAATCCTCGCGGTTAAATGCTATCTTTGGTTTGGCTTTATCAAAACATGTCGAGTAAGGTGTCATACGAATTGGAATACTATCCCCTCGCCAATTCTGGCGACGGGGATAGCATTCCACCCTTCTAGAGGGACACGACATGTGTGTAGCCTTAACCCCGGTTAAAGTTAAACAGAGCCTCAGCTTCACAAAATGGACGCTGCCACCACAGACACAAGTCTGGCCTCCTGCTGCTGACCGAAACTCGGCAGATGGTGGCCTGGACAAAGGGTTTCCTGCCTTGGGAGGTGCGAGCACCACCCCAGACAGGATTTTGTGTATTGGGTAGGACAGGGCTGAATAGAATCAGACATGCCCGGGGCACACAAGGTGTCCCCGTGCATAGGCCAGCCCAAACCGGTTCTGGGGCCTTCCAGCCCCAGTCCTGGCGCGGAGCTGGACAAAGGAAAGGGGGTGTAACCGCCCCCCTTCCTGGTTCCTCCCAGAGGAGGGACCTAGTAGGTGATCCACCCCCTAGATTGGAATAAGAGGGGGAGCAGTGCCATTGCACAGCAGATCATCCCGAAATCAACTTAAAACTAAGAAGAAGACTGGACTTCGACATTCTGCTGCACAGAAGACTGAAGAAGAATCTCCCTTGTGGCCAAGGAGTGACCACCCTGTGAACACAGGTACCAACCAGCAACTCGACGTCTGCTTTGCCGCCGCCTCCCGCCGGAGCCCGAGCCCAGAGCCCGACAAGAACCAGATTCCCAGACCTCTCAGAGCCCGATCCACAGTCCCTGCAAAGAAGGGACCCGTGGAGGCACCGAGTGACGTGGGACCGGACCTCTTGAAAGACACCCGAAAAGCTGACTGCGCAGCTTCTGAGGCATCCTCGACGTTGTGCTTTGGGGATTGAGAACCCCCACCACCGAGCAGCCCTTGCACCGAAGATCAGCCCTCCAGCATCTCCACGATCTGCGTGGGGCCCTTTTGCATTGTGCCACTCGACGCGCCATCCCGGCCACTAGCCACGCGGCCAGCGGCCATCTTGGCGACGAACCCGAAGATTTAAACAGCAGGTCTGGTTGCTCCAGACCTACCCAAGCTCCTGTGAAAAGGAGCACCCGCTCTGACCTTGCTGGTCCGAGTGAACAGCATCTTTCAACTTCTGCGTGGCTTGCATTTGCCAAAGCCTGTTTGCTCCGATCAGGTCGCCGACACCGCCAACAGCGAGAAGCCTACGTGGGACAGCTCGTGACCGACTCCTGGACGTCCTCGACCCCGGGTATCCACGTGGCTGCAGAAAGAAGCTACCCGACAACGCCTGTTTGCACCCGACATCACCTGGTTCCACTCTGGTTCCACGGCAGTCACTGGCTAGTGACTTTGAACACTGTCCCCTCTGCTTTCAGGTCTTCACATCTACAGATCCACCCTTGGATCCACCGGAACTCTTCTCATCGAGCCGCCTGCAGCATCTCCTGCTCCAAGCACCATCGACCAGCGTGACGAAACCCGACGCATCTTCGACCCTGTGCACCCGCTTCCTGTGGGTGAGGTAACTCAGCTCCGCCGGTGCTCCTGCACTGGTACACATCCCAAGGGCCTGTGTTTTAAGTTTCAGCTCCGTAGGTCACTCGGAAGGTTCCTAACTTTCTAACTTTGTGCTTTTTACGCACCATAGACTTTGTATTGAGAAGTGCGTGCACTTTGGACACTGCACCCGAGTCCCGTGGGCCTTTCCCGACTTAGCTAACTCCAGTCTCGAATAGCTCCAGCGATTCCCAAGGCCCTAGGCCTCTTCACTTTCCTCCTGGTATCCCTTATACCACTTATTTAGTATATGGTTTAGGTGGCCCCTAGGGCTCATCCATATTGTGCAACTTTTGTGTATTTTAAACTGTCTTGTGATTTAACGCTTGTGCTTCTGTGCTCATAAAGAGTCCAGGGGATTTTATAGTTAATAAATCAATATATATTTTCAATATATATCTGTGTGGTGTCCCTTTCATTTGGTATTCAAGGGGGTTGTGTATGGTA
Source organism: Lissotriton vulgaris (assembly GCF_964263255.1). Classification (NCBI taxonomy): domain Eukaryota; kingdom Metazoa; phylum Chordata; class Amphibia; order Caudata; family Salamandridae; genus Lissotriton; species Lissotriton vulgaris. The sequence goes on along the minus strand of NC_141689.1, from coordinate 932,718,515 downwards.
TAACAGCTGGCTTCACATGCCTTTCAGAGTTTAGCCTAAGACTGCTTTGTCCACGTTACCACTAGGATAACTGGTCTACAAGGTTGAATTACAACCATCATCATAAGGGTTGCTTGGCTTGGTACAAAGTGATCACTAGAATTAGTGAGCATTATATACCAGGCCAACTTCTCACACGGACTATCCAGAATTCCAACAGTTCTCATGAAACAGCCTAGAGAGGGAGGTTGGCTTGCCCCTTATTGAGATTCCTGTAGATCAAGAAGGTCCCTATGTACATAGTCGTGTATTGGGAAAAGACAGAAAATTTTTGATTGACACAGGGGCGAGCAGAACTACCATCAGCCATGACGAGGTTCCAGGGGCACCCCTCTCAGGCTCACAGAATGGTTCCCTGGGATTTTCAGGAAAGCCTATTGTTAATGAAGTATCAAAGCCAGTTTCCCTAGGAGTCGGTCCATTGTCCCGTACCACAGACTTGTTACTTACTAAGTCATGTCCCGAAAATTTGCTTGGTATAAAGACATTGAAAGAACTAGGAGCAGTTATATGTTGTTCTCCGGAAGGAGTACGATTGTTCTTACGTGATTTTAAAGGACACTATGTGTTGAAGGCTTTTGATCACAGACTCCAGAATGTACCACAGCATTTATGGGCACAAGGTCCAACTGACGTAGGTTGCATGCACATTACGCCACACCGTGTCACTATCAAACCAGGAGTAGTACTGCCACGCATCCGACAATACAAGTTACCACCTGATGCCGTAATAGCTTTACTGAAAATTGTTGACGAACTCATTGCACAAGGAGTGGTAGTAGAAACTGACTCGAATATATGTAATTCACCTGTCATCCCTATTCTTAAACGAACAGACCCTAATGCACCACCAGTCTACAGACTAGTGATTGACCTTAGAGAATTGAACAAATGCATAATTCCTCAGTACCCAGTGGTCCTAGACATTTCTGCATTACTGACTGCAATTGATTCAGAGGCGACGTTCTTTACTGTTAATGACCTAAAGAACGCCTTCTTCAGTGTTCCAATTCATCCAGAGAGCCAATACCTTTTCGGATTCAGTTTAAATGGACGCAGCTTTAAATTTACGAGAGCTCCTCAAGGTTTTACAGAAAGTCCTAGTATTTACAGCCAAGCATTAAAGAGACAACTAGACAGTATTCACATGCCTGTCAACACTGTACTGCTCCAATATGTAGACGATATCCTGATCACAGCGCGAACAGAACCAGACCGCGAACATGCATCACTGACACTTTTGCATTTCTTGGCAGAAAAGGGACATAAAGTGTCCCCTTCAAAGTTGCAATTCTGTGCCCAGCAAGTGGTGTACCTTGGATACTTGCTGTCCAAGAGGGGTAGACAGCTGACACAAGAACGTATTCAGTTAATTGCTAACCTTTCACAGCCCAAGACACAAAAGGAAGTACGGGCCTTCATTGGCCTCACTTCTTACTGCAGACAATGGATTCCCCAGTATGCCTATCTAGCCAAACCACTCATACAGCTGACAACACAGGAGACAGCGTCTTCGACTGTCCTTCCTTGGACACAAGAACATACCCTGGCATTTGAAGAATTGAAAAAAGCCCTATGTCAAGCACCAGTTTTAGCGACTCCTTGTTACAGCAAGCCTTTTACTCTTTTTGTCACTGAACGAGATGGAACAGCATTATCTGTCCTTACACAAGATCAAGCAGGAAAACACAAGCCTTGTGCTTATTTTTCTAGTACATTGGATCCAGTGGCCCAGGCTCTGCCTGCGTGCCTGAAATCAGTTGCAGCAACAGCCCTAGCAATAAGACAGAGTGATTCCATAGTGTTAGGACACCCCCTGACAGTACGAGTCCCACATGCAGTGGAAGTTCTCTTGAACAGGACACAGACACAGCATCTGACTGTAGCGAGACTGACAGGATATGAACTGACGTTATTTCAGCCACACATAGAGATCAGACGATGCAACATTCTTAACCCTGCTACACTCTTGCCCTCAAGTACAGTGGACACTGCACCACATGACTGTGCGGAAGTAATTAATACAGTGACGAAACCAAGACAAGACCTGACAGACATTGCACTGCCAGACCCTGACCTGACACTTTATGTAGATGGTTCATGCATGAGAACAAGCACAGGAGAGTTAGTGGCCGCATATGCCGTGACCACTGATACTGAAGTTATAGAGACACAAAGAATAGACGCACTGTCAGCACAAGCAGCAGAGCTTGTCGCTCTGACACAAGCCTGCATACGAGCCAAGAACCTGAAAGTGAACATATATACAGACTCTCAGTATGCCTTCGGGGTTGTTCATGACTTCGGAGTGTTATGGAAGGAGAGAGGTTTCCTGACCTCTCATGGGGCCAAAATTCAGCATGGTCCCCTTATTCAGGCTCTGTTAGAAGCAAGACATTTTCCTACAGCTATAGCCATCCTGAAATGCAAAGCACACACGAAAGCTACAGACACCATTTCCCAGGGTAACGACCTGGCAGACCGAACAGCTAAACTTACAGCCCAGACACCAACAGACATGACAAAGACAGAAGTACAATCACTGACAAACAGCATGACAGTCAGGGATCCCTCACAAGATGTACTCGATATACAGACACATGCCACTCCAGACGAAATAAAGAGATGGACTGAACAAGGAGGGGTCCAGACTGACCAAGGTTGGATGACGAAAGGGAAAGCTACATGGTTTCTCCCAGACTCTATGGTACAAGTTATCATAAACACAGCACACAGTCCAGCACACTTGGGAGAAAAGGCAATGTTAGACAGTTTACAGAATATTTGGTTTAACAAGCACCAGCGTGCAGCAGCGAAACAGAAAGTACGCACCTGTATGATCTGTTGCCAGTTCAATCCAGGCAAAGGAATTCCGGTGGAATAAGGTGGATTTCATCCTCCTGACCACCCTTTTGAAGTCCTCCAGATGGATTATATCCAGATGGACAGATGTAAAGGATACAAATATGTCCTAGTAGTTGTATGTGCACTATCTTCTGTTAGGATACCAGTGGAAATTTCATTGTGTACGACACCCAGAGGCAGCTGGACTTGTTGAGCGTCATAACCAGATGCTTAAGACGAAATTAGCAAAAGTCTGTGCAGAAAAAGGCGTGGATTGGATGGTAGCCTTGCCGGTTGCCCTCTTTTACATGCGTATGGTTGCTCATTCCAGAACAGGCCTGTCCCCTTACGAAGTAGTTTTTGGTAGACCACCGAATATGTGGGGTACGCCTATGCCAAGGAAAATTACTGATGTTGACAGTAACATGCTGACAGATTACCTGGCTTCCTTGATGTCTCCACTACTCTCTTGTCGTTCACAGGTTGCTGCCGCCTTCCCCGACAACACCCAAGTTAAGGAACACACCATCGTTCCGGGGGATATGGTCTTGGTCAGGAATTTTGATCGTTCAAGCCCTCTTGAGCCCCGCTGGAGAACACCGAAGTTAGTTCTGCTTACGACGAGGACTGCCGTCAAGGTCGAGGGACGAAAAGGCTTGATCCACGCCCAGCATATTAAAAAATTCCATGGTGATACCGGAACTCTGATCAAAATTAAGGACTGCCCCGACAATAATGACTCAAAAACGCCTTTGCTAGAAAAGACTCCGCAACAGGAGTATAGGTCTAAGTTACGGTCTAGTAAGTCAGACAGCGTTTAATTGTTTAAGTCCACTCGGTGGTGAATCGGTTAGACAGGTTCCTGACATGTATAAGATCGTAGACCAGAATAGCAAGAAGAGCAAGATGAGAGAGAAATACTGCAAGATTTTACGCAGTAGATGTATAGTAACTCTGATTATTATGTTTCTTCTAAGTATAATGACTATATGTATCAGCTTGACACTACATGTTTTCTTTCCTCCTATTGCCTCACATATACACTCTTCCTCTAATGATACTGTAGAGCACACGTTCAGTGATCTGCCACCCCATGAACTGTCTTATCGACAAGCGCTGCGCAACAATACTTTCATTCGAATGTTGCACCATTCACATCAGACCAGCAATGTAACAAATTGCTGGGTATGTGGCCGACTCCCACCTTATCAGAAAACGAAGGGAGTTCTGCCCCTTTTTCCTTTCCCGTTCTCGCACAATGGTTCGTGCGGAGCATGGTTCGCTTTGATGTCATCACAAGACAGAAAGTTCACAGTTTCCCAGGGCGATTGGATTTGGGGAGATTTGAATAAAGCAATGAATAAGGCATATTTTCCAGACGAAGACGGTCTTCCCCAGAGGAAAGGGACCGATCTAGAAGATGAAGTGTACGAGCAAGGAAATGCTTCCCTTAACTTTATGATTCTGAATGTCCAATCCGAGAAAAATACACGTCCACCGTTCATATCAGTTCTACCAGTAAAAGGTGAATTGTGCGTTAGAAAGAAAGGGTCAGTACAGTTAGGACACAGTGATTGTAATACTGTAGTCGAGTTCAATGATAAAGGAAAGTCTACTTTCAAAGCTTCCCGCCATTCCTATTTCATTTGCGGTCAGACAGCCTATGTACGTCTGCCCTTAGACTGGGGTGGAACGTGTTATATAGCGTTCCTGCTGCCACCCGTCTTTCTAGCTCCATCCCATTATCATCGAGATTCCCGACTAGTACATGTCAGAAACAAGAGGGAGACCGATTCCCCAGTGATTGATCAGACTGAGACAGCTTTGGAGCAATATACAGATTTTAATAAAGGATTCTTTTTCTTCATAGGTCCCGTCCAAAACAGTAAACTAATACGTAGGTTAACAAGAACTCTAGAAGCAGTAGTAAATGAGACTGCATCTGCTCTGGCGAACTTGACAGAGGAGCAGTCTGCCATGAGACTTGTTGTTCTTCAGAATCGCCTTGTTCTTGACGTCATCCTGGCAGATAGGGGCGGTGCTTGTAGAGTGATCGGCTCCAGTTGTTGCGTGTTTATTCCTAATAACGCGCCATCCGTATATGCAGCAATAACAAGACTCCACAAGATAGCTCATGAGATACACCAAAAACCAGGCACATGGACTTGGTCCGGTTGGCTCTGGAATGTAATATCAGCATGGGGATGGAAAGTATTGTCGTTCCTAGGAATGATACTGCTTGTTATATTCAGTTGCTGTCTCTGTCTGCAATGTGGCCCGGCGATTTGCGGCTTGTGTGCCACTGCCTGTATTCCCAATCCACGTATACAACAGAAAAAATACGAACAAATGATGCTGTATGATCAGATATATGGTATCATGAATATAGATGTGTCCTGAAGGGCACAGTAGGGGACAAGGAGGGAATGAGGAAATAGAAATTTTATGTGGCCAATATGTCCCCTACATGCACCCTATATATGTACATGTATCCTATGTATGTCCATGTCACCATGCATTTCCCCTTTCATACCTGTAATAATAATGCCTCTGCATTTCCGTTCAATGTTAGCATGTCAATAACCAAGCCCTCCATGAAAGAAACGTTAATTCTGCACTGAGGCCTATGTTGCCAATGTATTTGCATGGTACACGTTTAAAAGTCGAGATGAACCCGTTTTTGTGGCTCAGCCGAGCCAGAACCCGAATTCAGGCTCCATGCCTCCTGACACTCTGAAAGCTGCAGTTTAGTTATGTATCCCTGACCTCTCGCATACTTCCTGCTCAGCCGAGAGGTGCCCAGCCCAGCCTGCCAAGACAGTATTTTGCTTACAGTTATCTGCCCTGCTTCACAGAAATACATTCCTGCTTAATGAAAAAGGTAAACATAACCCGCCTGCAGATGATAGGGCCTAGCCTTTCTGTCTCCATTCAAGTGATTTACAGAACTCGCATCCATAGAAGGCCTATGGCCCCACGCAATGCACGACGAAATATATGCACACACTGGCTCTTAGCGATGAGCAACCTTTGCTCGAGCGACCTTTAATTCAGATAATACATCCTTCAAACTCAAGATATCGGATAATACCAGAAGTACAGGTCGTCCTGACATTCAAAGTTTCCCTACTAGCACGAAAGTCAGCTCCCCCCAGCTTCCCCCAGTTACACGTCAATTCCACGTCATGACCAAATAGCGCACACGAGTAGGGTAAAGGTTCCTGCTGACCATGCAGACCCCCTCCATGTATCCACCCACCTATGACACACCTATGACACCTTAAGGGAACACCCACGTGTACGCCTTCTTACACGCCCTTTTCACGCCCATGTGCTCTTATCTCTCTCTTTCGCCTGCTCCGCCTGGAGCGCCCCGCCTTCTCTATGCAATGTAATGTACGTTTAAAGTATAAATAATGTACTCTGTGAATAAAGTTCAGATGACTATCCTTCCTGATCCTTAGTGGAGATGGAACCCGATTCTCCCTTAACTCGAGTTACTGAATTAAAGCCCTTATGAATCGGACACCACGGACTCTGCCTCTCATTATATGCATGATCCTTGTTAATGTATAGAAACTCCGACAGGGTAATTATTTTATTTACCACACATCTTAGAACACGGTGGAGCGGAAGTCCTTATACTTTTAGATCTGTCCGCCGCCTTCGACACGGTTGATCACTCCATCTTGATCAACCGTGTCGCAGCCTTGGGGGTCAACCATGTGGCCAAAAACTTGCTCACCTCCTTTTTGGCCAACCGCACGCAGGCGGTGAGGTTGGGGGAATTTTACTCACCCTTTTTCACCTTACCGTGCGGGGTACCCCAGGGCTCATCGCTAAGCCCTACATTATTTAATATATATGTAGCGGACTTAGCGAGAGTTATAAAAACCCATGGTTTATCCTTAACCACCTACGCTGATGACACTCAGCTGGTGCTGGCGGTACACAGAGACGGACCTGCAGTTGCCTCGAGATTCCAGGAGGGGATGTTAGACATCTGCTCCTGGATGTCGAGGAACTGCTTGAAACTTAATTCGGATAAATCTGAGGTGATGACCTTTGGCACCCTCTCACCAGAATGGTCTCCCATCTGGTGGCCCAAGCAAATGGGGCCCCCCTCCGATCCCGGTGACCAAGGTCAGAAACCTTGGAGTCATCTTCAATGACAAGCTATCATTCAAACATCACGTAAACTCAGTGCTCTCCTCCTCTTTTTTCGCACTGAGAAAAATAAAAAAACTTCTTCCATACCTGCCAGCCTCAGCAGGAAAGACTCTGATTACCACATTAATCTTCTCAAAAATAGACTATACTAATGCGCTATTCCTCAATGCGCAAGAACAAGTCCTAAACAAACTGCAATCCATTCAAAATGCGGCAGCCAGAGTCCTGCTCGACATTCCCAAACAGCACTCTACCTCCTTGGCAACACGCCGCCTTCATTGGCTACAAGTCAGGAACAGGATCAAATTTAAGGCACTCTGTATCCCCTATAAAGCTATACACGAGACCGGGCCACGCTTCCTTAGGAATGCTTTCCAGATCTATGCCCCAAAAAGATCAGCTTCCACCTTCCTACTACCTGTTCTACTACCTGTTCTTCCTCCCAGAACCTCAACCTGGGGAGACAGACGCTTTCTGGTAGCCACCCCCAAACTCTGGAACTCCCTACCCTTGTCAATCAAAACCAGTCCCACCCTCATCTCCTTCCGAAGATCTTTGAAGACCTGGTTATTTGATCAATGATTCCATCTGCTGGCCTTTGTCCTTTGAAGTTCTAATGCGCCGAGACACCCCAGGGTATTTGTTGCGCTATACAAATTTCGTAAACATAAACATAAACAAACAGACAAGCCTTGTCACAGTCAGCACTGAGCCACAACACATTGATTAGTGCACACATTGTTGACTCCACTTCAACACTGTCCCGTACCATCAACCATCAAATGCACAATTGACATGGCAGGGACTACAGACCAATATACATCACACATACCCACTCTTGGCACATGCGGGCACCTGTTGAATCAATTGAATAATGGCATTGTGTGGACCATGATGTGCCCTTCACCATGTTGCCACTGTGTACGTTTTCAACCGTTCCTGATGGACATTCCCATTGCATGCCACCCTATTCGCAGTAGCTACTGCCTGACCCCGGCGATGTGTGACTAGCACCACCCCATACACAACTGTGGTAGTCATTGACATGGAGACATCCCCAAATGGCGGTGGGCATGCTCCGCCACCCTACTCGCTGTAGCCAGCATCTGGCCCCTGTGGTATGTCCCCAGCACCACCCCATACACAAATGCGGAAGTCATTGGCATGGAGACATGGGAAGATGGCAGTGGGCATGCTCCGCCACCCTACTCGCGGTAGGTTCTGCCTGGCCTCCGCGGTGTGTCACCAGCACCACTCCATACACAACTGCGTTAGTCATTGGCATTGAGACATGCCCAAAAGGCAGAAGGCATGCTACGCCACCCTACTCACGGTAACTACCGCCTGGCCCCAGCGGTGTGTCACCAGCACCACCCCATACCCAACTGCGCTAATCATTGGCATGGAGACATGGGAAGATGGGGGGGGCATGCTCTGCCACCCTACTCGCATTAGCTACAGCCTGGCCCTGGCGGTGTGTCACCTGCACCACCCCATACACAACTGCGGTAGTCATTGGCATGGGGACATGGGAAGAATGCAGTGGGCATGTTCCGCCACCCTACTTGCGGTAGCTACTGCCTGGCCCTGGCGGTGAGTCACCTGCACCACCCGATATACAACTGCGGTAGTCATTGGCATTGAGTCATGGGAAGATTGCGGTGGGCATGCTCCACCACCCTACTCGCGGTAGCTACCGCCTGGCCCCTGCGGTGCATCACCACCATGGAGCATTGCCTACAGCCAATGGGTAAAACACCTTCACTCCGCAATTTTCACTCCGCATACATTCACTCCTCATACCATTACAACGCAAGTACCATTACTCCGCAATACTTTTAAAACACATACCATTACATTTTATATGCTTTTAGCATGCATGCTTTTACAACGAAATTCTTTGTAAAAGCATGAATGGTAAAAGTATATGTTTTAATATTTAAGTTTAAGGTAAGTATATGGTTTTAGTTTGGGGGGTGTTGGGGAATATGTTTTAGGGGTTATGGGGTATTTTAAGGGTTGGTTTGGTTTATGGGGTGGACAGTGTATTTTTAGTGTGTGTTATTTTTAGATTATAGGGTTGGTTTTGGGGGTGCTTGGGTATTTTTAGGGTTAAGGGGGTATGTTTAAGTTTTGGTGTGTAGGGGTTTTATTAGGGTTCAGGGTGAGTTTTGGGTTATGGGATTCAGGGGTATTGTAGGGTTTAGGGATAGGTTTGGGTTTTGGGGTACAGGGGTATTTTAGGTTTCAGGGCTAGATTTTGGGGTACAGGGGTAATTTAGGGATTATGGGTAGGTTTGGGTTTTGGGGTACAGGGGTATTTTTAGGGTTCAGGGCTAGGTTTGGGTTTTGGGGTACAGGGGTAATTTAGGGTTTATGGCTAGGTTTGGGTTTTGGGGTACAGGAGTATTTTTATAGTTTAGGGATAGGTTTGGGTTTTGGGGTACAGGGGTGATTTAGGGTTCATGGGTAGGTTTGGGTTTTGGGGTACAGGGGTATTTTTAGGGTTCAGGGCTAGGTTTGGGTTTTGGGGTACAGGGGTATTTTTAGGGTTTAGAGCTAGGTTTGGGTTTTAGGGTACGGGGTATTTTTAGGGTTCAGGGCTAGGTTTGGGTTTTGGGGTACAGGAGTATTTTTAGGGTTCAGAGGTAGGTTTGGGTTTTGGGGTACAGGGGTAATTTTAGGGTTCAGGGCTGGTTTGAGTTTTGGGGTACAGGGGTATTTTTAGGGTTTAGAGCTAGGTTTGGGTGTTGGGGTACAGGGGTATTTTTAGGGTTCAGGGGTAAGTTTTGGTTTTGGGGTACAGGGGTGTTTTTAGGGTTCATGGCTAGGTTTGAGTTTTGGGGTATGGGGTAATTTTACGGTTCAGGGCTAGGTTTGAGTTTTGGGGTACAGGGGTATTTTTAGGGTTCAGGGCTAGGTTTTGGGGTACTGGGGTATTTCTAGGGTCAGGATGGGTTAGTGTTTAAGGGTGCTTGGGTATTTTAAGTAGTAAGGGTGGGTTAGGATTTTGGGGTGCTGGGGTATTTTAAGGGAGCAGGGTGGAATTAGTTTTTAGGGTGAAAAGAGTAATTTTAAAAATATTATATATATATACATATATATATATATATATATATATATATATATATATATATATATATATATATATATATATATATATATATATATATATATATATATATATATATATATATATATATATCCTCCTTATGGCTCCCTCCTTTCCCGGATAGGCGCTGCTAATGTGGTCGCGTCACTCCCGCAGTTGAGCCCAACTGCTTACTATTCAACAATTTTCTCCCCTTTGAGGAAGGAGAAACGGAGTCGCACTTCAAAAAACAAAGCCCAGCACTGCACTGCAATTCGGTTTCTTCAGTGATTTAATAATCCATGGGGTCAAAAACAAATAAACCAACGCGTTTCGACAGCGTCCGCTGTCTTGTTCACGGTTAGTTTGTGTGTTGGAGCTCACATTATTTTGAAACATTTCCTGAAACTATTATTCACGCCCACTTGGGTGTGTCATAACAGGCATTGTGGGATTTGTAGTGTTTGGGGTATTTACACAACCAAAGCATTTTTAAGCATTTCATAATGATTGACTTTTCCCAAACTTACAGTTACCAAATTATAGCCACGGTTATTTAGGAAAATTAAGGCATATGGCTGAGATACCCGCCACCCCCTCTCAACACAATCCCCAAAAGGAAGGGAAACCGGAAACTGTTCTTAAAGTTTTTGGATGTGGGATGGAGTGACCATCCCGGCCGTATTTATTAAAACAAAAGATTAAAACATTAAACGTTTTCATGTTATGTACAATTTCATTATCACATTACGATGTTTGGCTAACCTTAACATAATCTCTAATACAGAGGTTCTCCTAGCCGAACTAGCATCCTACAAAACATTCTCTAAGAATACTGAAATTGTACATCCTAACGTTTAAGGGCCAACGGCAAGGTCATAACCGGTGTCAAGATCCCTAACCAGACTTACCCCTCCCACTTAGGAGGGGCGATGGCACAGGGGCTTACCACAAGTGCAACTACTAACAATTTCCCTTGACTTGACGGGGGCACTTAAGACTCGACGCCATTTAAAGGTCGTTCGAACACTTGTGTGTGGTATCTAGAAGGTATCGTTGACCTCTCCCCACCCCACACAACTTACCGCATCTGCCGTCGCAGATGACACTAGCCCCGGGAAATTCCCCAGGAGGGGGCTGTAACCCCTCCTACAAAGGAAGGGGCCTTGACCGCCTTTCCTTTACTTCCGGCGACCCGCCCTTAGACGGGACCGCCTCCCCACTGAGGGGCCAATGGCCACCTCTCCCGAGCGCTCCCATCCGTGTTGGGTGACGCCCACTCATAGGGATCTACCAATTAGTGCTCACCGATCATGACCTTACCGCCTACCAAAAAATAAATACGACAGTTCTTCAACCTATGAAAACATTGGTCGCTACGACCGAAGGAACATGCTAAAAATGCAACATCACATCAAATCACTTTAATCATAACAACCTAAACGATATTCACCATCTTTATTAACTACAAACTGCTACTGTTATAGCCTGTAAACGAAACGGAAAAACAAACTTATCAATTCACTTTATTGCACAACAACTTTGCTGTCCTCAGGGGCTGGTGGGTGGGTCAAAATTGGCTCTTCGTTCCGTCCCGAGCTCACGTGTAGCGAGGAGGTGCAGCTTCGGAGCACAAGAACAAGAGGACGTCTTCTGGTCTTGCGCCTTCTTTTATCCGTCTTCAGGGCGGGCGAAAACCCGCCCCTGCCCGCCCCGGGGGCGTGGCTGGCTGCGTCGGTGTCTAGGCCAGCCCACTCTAGGGCGGGAAAAGGCGCGCCCCGGCTACGCCGCTTCGGGCATACCAGCCGAGACGCGCCTCCCGCCCAAAAATGGCTTCCCGGGGGGATCGAGGCACTCATCCATACGTTCGGGGGGACCGAGTGGTCGCCCCTTTCCATATGGCTGAGATACCCGCCACCCCCTCTCAACACAATCCCCAAAAGGAAGGGAAACCGGAAACTGTTCTTAAAGTTTTTGGATGTGGGATGGAGTGACCATCCCGGCCGTATTTATTAAAACAAAAGATTAAAACATTAAACGTTTTCATGTTATGTACAATTTCATTATCACATTACGATGTTTGGCTAACCTTAACATAATCTCTAATACAGAGGTTCTCCTAGCCGAACTAGCATCCTACAAAACATTCTCTAAGAATACTGAAATTGTACATCCTAACGTTTAAGGGCCAACGGCAAGGTCATAACCGGTGTCAAGATCCCTAACCAGACTTACCCCTCCCACTTAGGAGGGGCGATGGCACAGGGGCTTACCACAAGTGCAACTACTAACAATTTCCCTTGACTTGACGGGGGCACTTAAGACTCGACGCCATTTAAAGGTCGTTCGAACACTTGTGTGTGGTATCTAGAAGGTATCGTTGACCTCTCCCCACCCCACACAACTTACCGCATCTGCCGTCGCAGATGACACTAGCCCCGGGAAATTCCCCAGGAGGGGGCTGTAACCCCTCCTACAAAGGAAGGGGCCTTGACCGCCTTTCCTTTACTTCCGGCGACCCGCCCTTAGACGGGACCGCCTCCCCACTGAGGGGCCAATGGCCACCTCTCCCGAGCGCTCCCATCCGTGTTGGGTGACGCCCACTCATAGGGATCTACCAATTAGTGCTCACCGATCATGACCTTACCGCCACAGGTCCGGATAGTTGACCGGCTATCCGGACCCCCCACAAAACTCCTACCTAAAGGTCATGTTCCAAAGATTTTAACCAGGCTAGGAAGTCTCCTATGAGTAACTCATTCCCCGCCCTCGACAAATGCACACCATCCCCCAGATACATACTGTCATCATTAATACAATTATGCGAGATCGAATGCAATGCCTTGGAACGGAACAACCTACTCACTTTGTTATTCAATTTTCTAACCGAATGATTCAAAGCAGGGATCGAGATAGCCCCCCGCCACACTTTTCGTGGGATCATATGAGACCATGCGATTAGGCACCCCGGAACTCTCCTCGCTAACCAACTTACCGTGGAAAGCATAGCCTCCAGGAGAAGTCGTCTACCGGTGGTGACCAAATCATTGCCCCCCAAATGCACTATGACTATGGACGGCGGTGACCTCATCCGCTCTAACAAGCCCTCAAAAAATTCCTGAAACTGGTCAATACAGAGACCGCCCCTTCCGTAGAAGGACACTCTGTACCCGTATTCCTCAGGTACGTGAACCATGTCACCTGCTTTGAATACGTCTGCAGCCCGTCTCACGTATGAGTGGCCCACGACCCAAACCTCCTTCCTCACAGCCGGTGACGTGCGACCGCTGACCTGGTGTTGGGTCGACTGCTCAGTCTGCCCTGCCGCGTAGGCTTGCGCAACTGAAAACAAACAAAAACAAGAGGCGTGAGTACATGATTACAGTTTCACAACATGTGCAATCGCACGTACCTCTTATAACAATTGGAGGACCAGCGCCCCACACGTTTCACTTGTTCTACATTAAGACCTCTGGCTGTAGCTTCAGTGGCAGCCCCTATACGAAAGGAGTGGGTCCCAAATTCGCCCGGGTCCAAGCCCGCTGCAGCAATGGCCATTGCAAGCACCCGTTGAAACTGAAACCTCGTCAGCGGGGTGGCGTCTGCATGCCTCAACAATGTCCCTCCCCATGATGCCACCCTTCGTGCTAGGTAATCTTCTAAGCACTGTACCGGACACATGGATGAGTCGAGGTTCCTGCGGATGATCGTGCAGTCCCCTCTCCCATCTTGGTCAGTCTTGGACCTGAGAAAGGAGACAATCATCGCATCACCCCTGATCTGGACATGCTCCCTGCACAAGCCCCCCGTCACGTCCCGTTTGTTCCTTGCAACCAGCTCACTAACTCTCATAGCCCCGTGAAATGCCAGCGTAAATGCAGTCCGGAACAAACAGGTCTCGAACGGGGACGAGCATGTGTTCGGGAGCGTGACCAGTAACTGGGACAACCTGTCTAGACCTATCGGTCGTCGTACATCTACTCTGCGACCCTCTAGACGTTGCCACCCACGTAGCGCTTTTTGTACCGTGAAAGACGCTGTTGGGTCCAGGATGCCATGGGCCCTGGCAACAAAGGAAATGGCGGCACGATGCCTTTGGGCCGTAGCCACCGATTTCCCAGCCCTACGTAAGGACATCAGAAAAAGTACTACCAACTCCTCCTGACCCCAAAGTCCTCCTCTCTCTGCCCCCAAAAAGGCTAAATAGGCCTGGAACGCCCCTTCATATGCCTTCCTTGTCCTGGGTGCTAGACTCTCTCCCACGAGGTGACGAAGTTCGGGGCACCGAGAGACCAGAGAGCTTCGGGGAAGGGTGCCGGCTCCGGGTCCGCTGAAGGAAGGAAACCCGAGAAAGCCTGCATGTGAAAACGAGACAGTGCATCAGCAGCCTGATTCATCACCCCTGGGACATGTTTTGCTCTGAATACTACGTTCAGTTGCATACACAGTAAGACAATTTCTTTGAGGAGCCTCAAAATCAACTTACAACGGGCTGCCTGACTATTGATGCATTCTACCACGGTCATATTGTCGGACCAGAACACAACAGAATGATCTCTGAACCCTTCTGGCCAGGTTCTCAGGGCCACCAGAATGGGAAATAGTTCGAGGAAAGCGATGTTACTTGTCAGCCCCTTCGCGTGCCACCATAGGGGCCACTTTTGTGCCGACCATTTTGTGCCGAAGATGGCGCCAAAACCTACGCTTCCTGCTGAGTCTGTCCATAGCCCAAGCTCTTCAGAGGAGACGGCTGGCTTGTTCCAGACGACACGGCCATTGAAGTCCGCCAAGAATGCTAACCAAATCCGCATGTCCTGGCGGACCTCGGCCGATAACCTTGTGCGATGATGACCCTCCTTTAAGCCAACCATCGCTTGGGCAATTGAGCGGGAAAAGGGGCGAGCCATTGGTATCACCCTCAAGGCAAAGTTCAACTTTCCCACTAACTGTTGCAACTGATGCAGTGTAACTTTGGATGCCTTTAAACATACTTGGAGGGCTGCCCTGAATTTCGACACTTTGCTAGCTGGTAAACGGAAGCACCCCTCCCTTGAGTCCAACTCGATCCCCAAAAACTCGAGGCAAGTCGTGGGACCCATAGTTTTACCTGGTGCCAATGGCACGCCAAGATGATCCATTAACACACAGAATTCAGCTAAGGCCCGGGCACATTCGGAAGTACCGGCGGGGCCAAGGAACAGAAAATCGTCAAGGTAGTGCATTACATTTCGGAAACCCGTTTTCTTAGTGAACACCCATTGCAGGAAAGTACTGAATTGCTCAAAGTAAGCACATGATATAGAGCATCCCATTGGCATACACCTATCCATGTAAAATGACCCCCGAAACCCGAATCCCAGAAGACGCTGATCGTCTGGGTGTACCGGAAGCAACCGGAACGCTGACTCGATATCCGATTTCGCCATCAACGTCCCGTGCCCCAGGCGATTCAAGATGGCTACCGCCTCATCAAAAGATGCGTATCGCACCGAACAAACTTCTGGCTCAATTGCGTCGTTCACCGAAAGACCATATGGAGAAGATAAATTATGAATCAAACGAAACTCACCCGGATCCTTCTTGGGGACCACCCCTAACGGAGAACAAACGAAATCCGGTACCGGGGGCTCACTAAACGGGCCGGCGACCCGTCCCCGGCTAACCTCTTTCTGAATTTTTTCTTGCACTACAGATGCATGTTGTAAAACGGAAAGTTGATTTTTGCACATCCCTACACCCTGAAAGTCCCCTACCGGGATGCGGAAACCATGTGTAAAACCGTTCCGCAGCACCCCGGCAGAAGTGCGATCCGGGTATTCGCTGAGCCAGGGAATCATTGCCAAGGTATCAATCGGGGTTGGTAAAGGCGCCCCTCGGCCTAGCTTAGACCTGTTTGGCGCCTCCCTTACCCCCATTCTCACTCGTTCTGGCTCTGCACGATGACTCAGGATGGGACGACCCACACGTACTACACTCATGTTTGAATTTACACGATCCCGGAGGCCTGGTACACTTCCCCTTGTTAAAATTAAAACAGAAACCCTTTCTCCCTGTATTGCCTGCGGGCCTCGACTGGTCGTCGGTGCTCGTACTTGGTCGAAAGGGCGTCCCCACATTTTGGCGGGAGTAATCAACAACAGTGCTCCCGACCAATGGCATTCTTAACATTCCCGATTCTTTCATCTTATCCCATGTTAAAGAATCGTAACAATCCCAAGTCAAACCCTTGTTATGTTCCTTTTCTTTCCTGAACAAATTGTCATAACAAAACCAATGGTTACCTTGATACGCTGTCGAGTAACCCATAATTCGTGATTGATAAACGGGAAACTCAGGAAGCAACTCGGGCCTACGTTCCCCCAAAATTGATGTGAAAATACCCCATGCATTGCCCCAGTTGCCAATGTTCTCATTTACCTTAAAGGCGGCCATCTTTGCGCGCCAAACACTCGGATGCATTAAGTCCTTCTGACTTTTTACATGTTCCACATCATAATGATCAACAAGCAGGGAAAAAATATTCACGTACTCCCCCGCCCAGATCTTTTCCTTTATAGCTAAAGGCACATGTTGTCCTAATCTCTCTCTACGAGAGGGTGCTGACTCGTCCCTTGCAATCGGCAATGGCCGCTTACCTGCACCGGACGCAGCTTCTGCCGCTTGCGGCTTGTCTATCCCCGCCAACGGCGTAGCCACTCTAGCTGCCTCTTTCTTCTCACGAAGCCCTTTTATCAGCGCCTGTGCTTCGGCAGCCGTGGCGCCATCACTACTATCCCCCAACCATGCTGCTAGCTGTGCTGCCAGCTCGGGGGGCATGTCTTCCTTGGATGTCGGGGTGACGACAACGGGGATTGGATTCCCCTCCATCGGTACTGGGGTCGGCGCCTCGAGCGGGGCAGAGGGAACCGGGACGGCCCCACCGGCTGGAACCTTTCTCGGCCTCTTAGGTCTCCCTCCAGCCGGCGGGGTGCCCGAACCCTCCTCCCCATCTCGCTCCGCCAACCGTTTCTTTATGTCGGACACTTCTTTGCAAAGGGCCCGCACCATCTGATCGGTCGTCATTCTTTTTGCGCCTTTCTTGGGCATCTCTCCGAGGAAGTATCTAGAAGACAAAGAAAAAGATCAAAACGCTCAAAATTGGCTCTTCGTTCCGTCCCGAGCTCACGTGTAGCGAGGAGGTGCAGCTTCGGAGCACAAGAACAAGAGGACGTCTTCTGGTCTTGCGCCTTCTTTTATCCGTCTTCAGGGCGGGCGAAAACCCGCCCCTGCCCGCCCCGGGGGCGTGGCTGGCTGCGTCGGTGTCTAGGCCAGCCCACTCTAGGGCGGGAAAAGGCGCGCCCCGGCTACGCCGCTTCGGGCATACCAGCCGAGACGCGCCTCCCGCCCAAAAATGGCTTCCCGGGGGGATCGAGGCACTCATCCATACGTTCGGGGGGACCGAGTGGTCGCCCCTTTCCATTCTCTACTTCATCATAATTTCACATTTAAAACAAAATTCTGCCCTCCGGTGGGCTAATTACCAGTTGGAACCAACTTGGTTGTGTGAGCTCTGAGTCCAAAGGGTGAAGGAAGGTGACGTGCAGGGATGATTTAAATTCAAAATTAATGTTGTAATAACGTGAAAAATAAAAACAATTTTGAAATTAAAAATATGGATAAGAGAGAAGGCAGAACATTTATAGCATGGATATCTTGTGCATTAGAGTCCTCTATAGGTGAATGTAAAGTTCTTCCAACTGGTTAAGGCCCAATTGTTTTAAATGTGAAAGTATGATGAAGTAGAGAATGCCTTAATTTTCCTAAATAACCGTGGCTATAATTTGGTAATTGTAAGTTTGGGAAAAGTCAATCATTATGAAATGCTTAAAAATGCTTTGGTTGTGTAAATACCCCAAACACTACAAATCCCACAATGCCTGTTATGACACACCCAAGTGGGCGTGAATAGTAGTTTCAGGAAATGTTTCAAAATAATGTGAGCTCCAACACACAAACTAACCGTGAACAAGACAGCGGACGCTGTCGAAACGCGTTGGTTTATTTGTTTTTGACCCCATGGATTAATAAATCACTGAAGAAACCGAATTGCAGTGCAGTGCTGGGCTTTGTTTTTTGAAGTGCGACTCCGTTTCTCCTTCCTCAAAGGGGAGAAAATTGTTGAAAAATATATATATATATATATATATATTTTTTTTTTTTACACTGACGAAGGCGGCAACGCCGAAACGCGTTTGTAGACTGATTTGCTGATAAGGTTCTGTTGAATAAAAGACTTGGCGAACCTACGCTGTACTGGCTTGGAGTGCTCTCATTTGGAAAAACCCATGATCTGGGGGTTTTGGCGTTGTGAAATATATATATATATATATATATATATATATATATATATATATATATTTAAAAAATATTTGTAAAAAATATAAATGTAAAATATATATATTTATATACATATGCATTATTAGGTATATATATATATGTATATTCACTTAAAAAACCATAGGTCTCAGGCCTTATATAGTTAGGAATTAGCATTTTAAAAACCTTGCAAATTCATTTAAAAAACCATAGGTTTCAGGCCTTTTTCAGTGAATTTGGTTTTTGAAATGCTAATTCCTAACTATATCAGGTGTGAACCCTATATTTTTTTTAATAAATTTCAAAGGTTTTGTAAATGCTAATTCTATTAGCGGATAACGTTTATATATGTTATTATCCTTCTGGGACCACCTGAGCAGCCATCTTATTTCTCAGGAGAAGTGAGGCACAAGAGAGCACAAAACAAGAGTGGAAAACGCAAAAAGGGGGCAGGGTAGAGACCCCCTGAGCCCATAGCCCTTCTCAGGGGGTCCCAGAAGGACCACCAAGTGCAAAAAAAATTTTTTTTTTAAATCGCGGGGTACGCGCACGGTACGCATACCGTACGCGTACGGTATGCGTACCCCTCGATCTTTTCGATTTTTTTTTTGTTTTGCCCTTGGGGGTCCTTCTGGGACCCCCTGAGAAGGGCTAGAGGGTTGGGGGGGTCTCTACCCAGCCCCCTTTTCGTGTTTTCCACTCTTGTTTTGGGCTCTCTTGTGCCTCAGTTCTCCTGAAAAACAAGATGCTGGCCAACACTTCCTGGTTTGGACAGTTTGGAATGTTGACAGTCGACTGCCAGCCAATCAGAAACTCGTTCGCGCACGTAAGGGTACGCGCACGTACGCGTACCGTACACGTACGGTGCGCATACGGTGAGCGCATATAGATATATAATTTGCTCAAATTCAATTTTCTCAACAACTACTGGAGGGATTTTCACCAAATATAGAAAAGGCACTACTGCATACCTGTCCCTACCATTTTGCCAAGTTTGGTGTAATTCCGTTCAGCCGTTCGGGCTGTAGCCGTGTCTAAAGGTCCCATAGAAAATGCCATTTGAAAAATGTCAAATTCAATTTTCTCAAGAACTACTGGAGGGATTTTCACCAAACATAGCAAAGGCACATGTGCATACCAGATCCTACCATTTTGCCAAGTTTGGTGTAATTCCATTCAGCCGTTCGGGCTGTAGCCGTGTCTAAAGGTCCCTATGGAAATTAACATGGGGAAAACACGTTTTGGGACCCCCTTTTCGGACCCCGCTTGACGAATCCCCCCGAAACTTTCAGGGAAGGAGCCGAGCGGAGCTGGCCAAAATTCTGGAAGATTACACGCGGATTCCTCAATCGGTGCCAAAGTTATTCCCAATAGAATGTTGAGCGCATATAGATATATAATTTGCTCTAATTCAATTTTCTCAACAACTACTTGTATCCGTTACTGGACTTCTTCAGGACTTTCTTGGCATCATGACAGCCTTGATTCAAATCTTTAGTTGCTGGAAATAATCAGTCAATTTTAAGATAAGTGGTCAAGAGAATCTTTCTCAAAGGACAACATGAAGTTCAGGTGCAGTTTCTGAAATGAAGTATCGAACCGCAAGTAGGCGCTATTCGTCCATTATTATGTGGTCATCTGGCTGACAGGGTATGTCTGTTTCTGATGGGGTTCTGTGTGTGTTTCTCTAGTATTTGTGTGTTGCTTTTGGGCAGGCATCGGTTCAGGCATCCCTGTGTGTGTGTTATGTTTATGGCTACACCTAGGGTGTGTGTTGTTTGTGTGTGTATGTACTGAAAAGTACTGAAACGTATTTTCAGCCTTCAGTGTGTGTGGCACTGGTGTTGTGTGTTGTGTTTTCCTGTGCAGCACTCCTGCAGTGGCTCTCTCCATGGTTGTTTGTTGTGTAGCGCAGGGTGTGGATTGGGCTTGCTTGTTGCTGTGCATGGGGGTGCACAGGATGGGCACCTGGCCTGTGACTTGATGGTGTGTTGATGTGTGGTTGGGGGAGGTGTGTCCCTGTGGTCCTTGTGCCCTGCCCATGCCTTGGACTGTCCCTGCCTTCTGCATTGTGCGCATGTGTTGACCACTGCGGTGATGGGACCGGGAACGGGACATTGCTGCAAGTTGGCGGTCGATGTGTGTCCAGGATGCAGTGGGGTAACATGGTGGCAGGTGGGTCATATCTGGGTGCCCTTGCGAATGTATTGTTGCCCCCAGCAGGGTCTCTGTTGTGGAATCGCACCCTGTGTTAGCCCGTGTGTGTTGTTTGTTGTATTTGAGCACTTGCATACCTGTGGTGGCATCCGTATCGGCCCATTTGATGATAGTGCTGTAGCAGGTACCGCACCAGACACACATATAGAGCTGGGTCCGAGGTGGTTGTGACCGGATGGTGTGGACCGTATCTCTGCTATCGTGCTCCGCTGTCGAGTTTCCGACGTCTCTGGTTGGGCGGTGTCTCCGCTGCGGTGCATCAGCTTGTTTGGGCCATCCTAATTTGTGGAGCGGGGGGACGTCATTTTGCACGGTGGTGAGTCTCCATTGGCTCCCACCACAGCAGTGGCGGGTGCACTTTGATGGCGGTGCACGTCGCTCCGCAGCGGGCGGGATTTGACCTATGTTTTATACTAATATGGAGGACGTGTTTCCTGTAGCTCGCAGGCGGAAAAAGGTGTTTTTCCGCCCCGCCAGCACCGCGGTGCCACCGCCCGACATCCTAATGGACCGCCATGTGTGGGAGGATGGGAAGGCCAAGCTCACTGCCACTCAACATAACCTTTATGAAGTGGAGACAAGGCAGGCAAGCTCTTGGCCTGGTAGGATAAACAGGAACAGGGTAGTCGATGGGTGGCCCAATTGAGTTTATATACCGGAGATACCATCAGAGACCCGCAGCAGATAGTTAATACGTTAGCACTCCACTATGAGGCAATATAAACACCTACAGCCGCAGCCACGCTCGAAGAAAATCTTGCGTTTCTCAAAGATATTCAGATGCCCTTGCTTGCATCTAATGATATCCAGGCGCTAGAGGCAGCTTTAACACCAGAGGAACTGACATTAGCTATAAGTGCAATACAACCCAGGAAAGCTCTAGGACCCAACAGCCTACCTATTGAACTTTATCGAAAAGCAGCGACCAAACTCGTACCGCATTTACTTAACATGTATAATGCCAGCCTTGAAGCAGGAGAACTCCCAAGGCATCAGCGCCTAGCAACTATAGAAGCAATTCATAAACCCGGAAAGCCACCACAGGAATGCACATCCTATTGGCCAATTTCACTGTTGAATGCAGAAGCCAAAATACTGGCAAAAACATTGCCCGCCAGATTACAACCGTACCTCACCGGATTGGTACATCAGACCAAGATGGTTTCATGCCAGGCCACAATACTGCACTTAGCCTAAGACACCTGCATGGCATAATTGCCTGGATACCCTTTACGCAAGAAGACGCTGTTATCCTATTCTTGGATGCACGTATGGTCTTCGATTTAGCCGAATGGCCCTTCCTGTTTGCAGTCCTTCGACACATGGGCTTCGGACCTAAATTTTGCGTCTGGATTCAGTTATTACTTTGTAGGAGGTCATGGGTGGTGATGCCACTTCCTGTGATGCCACTGGCAATGTAGCATGCAGTAATGTCACGCACCTTTATGTCACTTCCACGCTGCCTATATTGGTTGGTTCCCCATTCCTTTTTTTTAGGGCTTGCGTCCTGGACAGAGGCAGGAATCGAACATTATAATTGTGTTTACATACACTTTGCACACTTTTAGATATTCACAGTGTGTTATCACAGTACAGCAGTCCATATGGTCACCTCCATTAACGAGAGAGCTGCTCTTCTCCCACAGTGCCTTATGACTCCAGAGATTGTCTCCCTTTCAATAAGTCAAAGTTTTCAGTCTGGACTGAGTTCCTCAGGGCACCTTCCTCCCTCACGAAACATGTTATTTAACTATTGGCAGCTGCAAGGTCCCAAGAGGCGAAGAAGGACAGATGGCCTGTGCCTAG
Organism: Lissotriton vulgaris; assembly: GCF_964263255.1. Taxonomy (NCBI): domain Eukaryota; kingdom Metazoa; phylum Chordata; class Amphibia; order Caudata; family Salamandridae; genus Lissotriton; species Lissotriton vulgaris. The sequence continues at coordinate 932,695,993 of NC_141689.1, read as the reverse complement.
GCCAAAATACGGACGTGGAAAAAGAATCTCAGCTGTAGCCAAGGGCAAAAGAGGAAATCATGTGAAATCTATTAACATTTGCAGACTTTCCCAAACCCGTCACTGGACTTCCACAGCAATAGAACGCCATGGAATGCTGACTTTAGACGATGAAGAACTGAAGAGCATATTGCGCCTGCCTGTCCTTTCTACATACAGCATACGAAGCGTGGAACAGGAAAGGGTTTCATTGTGACAAGGACTGTGGACCTAGAGGGGAGAACAGAAACATATGTAAAGCGCAGTTTGGTGCAGGTGTTTAAAAACAGGGCTTGTCCTCTTTTGTATAATGTAGGTACTTGAAAAGCCGTTCATCAGAAAAGCAGTTCATGAGAAAAGTTGCACCGTGTCCTGAAACAGGTAAATTGTATTTAATAATTGTGTTGAATGTTTATGTTCGAAAATAACGCGATGGTTTTAAGTGAGAGCAATCAATTCGGTCTTTATAGCTTATCTGTTTCTACTCCACGTTCATCTGAAAGGCACAGCTGAGCGAGCAATACTACTTATAGCCATAGTAGGCTCCTTCTCAGCATGAAGGTTTGCTGCCGTGTAAAAGATTAACTGATAAAAGGCCAATCTGAATCATTGCGGCAGCTGTTGTTTTAAGAACTCTGGCAATATATCAGTTGCCACTTTTCCCCTGCCAAATGTACAGCTGCCATCTGCGCCTCAACCAGATCTACAGAAGACGCTATCTTCTTCTGTGCCAGCTCTCATTTCCCCCTCCAAATCCGCGGCCGCCAGTCTAAAGAAGCCCATCAGAACGGAACATTGGCGATCCATGCATTGGTTGCTTTTGACTTTTAATCAGACATTTTATAGTGTGCAATGCGGAAGTCTAACTTAGGCATTCACCTGAGAAAAACAGTAATTGGAAGGGTGCGTAATATAAGTTTAACAAATTAAAAGCCACCTGAAAGTTCACCCTGCACCTGACACGCGTAAATAATACATGCAAACATTTGGCACAAAACCTGACCAGTGTCAGAATGAAAGATAATAAGGAATGGGCTGGGAACGGTTAGTGGCATACTGTAGTAACATACTGTAAGTTAGAAAACGCATTGAAAGAAAAGTACATAGGAATTGTTTGGTGTTGGAAGCTTCTGACCACACATTTCATGTTTTGTGGAAGTTTTTCATTGTGATAGCGAGATAAAGCATCATCTATCTGAAGTGTAGTGAGTGTCAAGATGTATATGTATGTGTATATATATATATATATATATATATACATATATATATATATATATATATATATATATATATATATGAATGAATATTCACTGAAAAAAACAAAGATTACAGAGACTTTATAGTTAAGCTGACATTTCACACTTACGAAACCAGAGAAATTCAGAAGTTATAGTTGGTTGTATTACTAAACAACTACCTACTAAATCATGATTGCCTGAACCACGAAGTCTAAACAATGACCTATGCCAAACCACTAACTATTTTTCCATGACTTACTGAACCACGAACTCCATGTTTAACCACTACACCCAACGCACTCAAAAGAATCCATCAATCATAACTTCAGAATCCTCAATACAGTTCCCAGAGACGCGTGCTGCCAAGCTGCCAAGCTGCAGCCTTGCCAGGTGAAAGCAAGAAGTTGCTTTAATCACCAAAATCTGTGTAGGCAAACTCCTCAGCCTCTTGTGCAGATAAACTTAAATAGGGACACGCTGGAAGCGCCCAGTAGCTAACCACTTCTTCTTCCAGATGTCCGAAATATTAAAGCACATTAAAGAAGATTAATTATAAAAAAATTAAAAACTCAGTCACAAGCTTCCACTCTCGTTTCCCTACCCTAAAGTTTTATTATTGGAAAGTAAATGTTTGGGTAGAGCTACTTCGTTGGCTACGGAGTGAAACAATAAGCTCTTACGAACCACACCAAACACTTCAAAAATGTAAAATAATCTGTGTCCTGTGATCGGTAATACTCCCTGTGAACGTCATAAGTTTGCCTTAGGAGTTCATTTAATGCGTTAGTGATCAAGAAGCTGATAAGGATATGGGAAGCGAAGCTTTCCTGAAATATGTTTCTTGTTAAAAATCCGTAGAAAGAAAATAAAAAAGTATGATCCGTAAATCTGCTGAGAGTCATGGGAGAGAACAGCAGCACCTATCCGAAAAATTCTGCTTACGCAGCTGAACCTCGCGTTTGACATCTACTGTGACAAAACTTCTTGTAAAATATTTGAAAAGGAACACAATACTGAATTTATTAAAATGATCACTGAAAATATGTTTAAATGCAGCAGTTAGATTTTTATTTATCTTCATTTTGTATTCAGGTCGGCGCCCCTCATCTGTCCATATCCCCTCACTCACATTTATTTTATTTTATTTCTTTATACAAATACATCCCCTAAAAACTAACATGTTCCCCCAAGCCCCTAAAAATGAACCCCACTTACCTGTTCCTGTTTTGAAGCTCCTTCAAACAACGACTTGCATGAACATTAGACCGTCTTAGCCTGAACCACGCGAATGCGTGGTTCAGGCTAAGTCATTGTTCTTGCAAGTCGTTCGTCTTTCGTGACTCCAGAACTCATTCTTCCAGAGTCGTTGTTGAGAATGTTTTCCGTTATAGTTAGCTGAGCTAACTAAAACTTGCCCCCCTGCAATGCACTGCTTATGACCTCACATATTACATCACTCATGACATGGTCAATGACATCACTAATGACATCTCAAATGACATTACTGATGACATCATCCACAGATTCTCTGATGCACCCACTCACACCCCAATAAAACCTTTCATTAACCGACTCCAACTTCCACACTACCATTCTCAAAATCATTCACACACTGAACGGATTTGCACCAAACAACAGAAAAGCACAATCTCTGTAACAACAAGGCACAATCTGTGTAACAACTTCTACATTTCTGCCAAATTTGGTGTAATTCCGCCAAGCGTTTTGGAATGTAGGTACGACAACGCGTTCCTATGGGAATTAACATTAAAAATGCTCTCCTATTTTGTGCCCCTATTTCTTGGTCCCCCAAACCTTCCATGACATACAGAACCCACTTTTTTGGGAACATTGTATGCAAATTGGTCAAACAATGCCAAAGCTATAAGCTAGACAAAATACTTTCCATATGGAAACCAGATCCTAACTATAGCTACCTACTGTCAGTCGCTGTGTGTCATGGAAGCTTGGGAGTGATCCGTGCAGTGGGGGCTGAGAAATAGGAGCATGAAATAAGAGTGCGTTAATTCCCATGGGAACGCGTTGTCGAACTTACAGCCCGAACCACTGGATATAATTATGCAAAATTTGGCAGAAAGGTAGATGTTGTTACGCAGATTGTGCTTTTTTTTTTGTTATTTGGTGCAAATCCGTTCATTACTTTTGCGAAATTTAAGATGAAAATTATAGTGATCTCTGTGGCCGCAGATATTTTGCGACAGATTTGCGATTATTAGTGAATGCACACGCCAATGGGAATGCTCTGATTGGCTGGACGCAACCTGAACAGAAAGTGCGGCCACCTTTATATATATCGGAAATGGTTCCCAGGGCTAAAATTTACTGTGAAAGCAAACATAAGCGGTTAGGGTCGAGGTACTCTGATCCCATGTTTCAGAAATGTAAGTGTTATTACTCAAGTTAAGTGTCCAGAATGGATTTTTTTATCATGTGCGATATTCGCGAAGACGCCGTGATCACAAGTGCGGCCCCCATGCACCATCGCATGGACATCGCAACCATCTTAGCGACACCACAAATTTTGGTTTAAATATAAAAAAATATATCAGTGAATCATTAATACACATTGTATTATACTGAGATTCTGCTAAATGGTTTTATAGAGTTATTTGATGGTTAGAATTAATTATATAGCTATCATTTTTGAATGTGGTGGAGGCTATTAAATTCTTATTTTTGCTTTCCACTTTTGTGCCAAATCCGTAGGGATCATGATTACTGATGTCATCGCGATCTCCAGCCTCACTGCGAAAAAGTAAAATAGGTTTTAGAGATGGTTGTTCCAGAAAGACACTAGAAAAACATGAGTTTGAAGTGTACAGTAAAAAAACCCTACTTTATAAAATACTATATTATGTGTGCATATACGTGTTTTTCATTTTATGGAAAAGGCGCAATGGTCACGGTTAACAATGTTGTTGCGACTTCCCGCAAAAACGGAAAATAGGTCCTAAAGATGAGTTTAAAGAAACTTAGTACAAATCATGAGTTTAAACATGTTTTTAAGGAAGCATGTAATAAGTAATATGTGTAGCACAATGTTTACAATGGATTTTTTTAGTTAATATTTTTGGATGACTGGTGGTGGTTTAATGTCTGCTTTCGTTTTGCAATTTTGCAACGTATTTGTGACCATCACGATGTCATCACAAAAATTCTCAAAACTAAAAAAAGGATATTTATAAAGAAAAATAACAATATTTCAAGTACTAGAGTGACTCTGACAAGAGCCTTTGTGTTGATTGTGTGTAGATTACAGCTACTCATAAGACTGGATGCAGAGTTTCAGGTTGCTTAGAAACACCATGTTGCCTTCGTCTGTTAAGTGCACTCCATCATTTCTATAAGTTCCATGCATGTCAAAATGCAGATAGTTGTTATAGATACAGCCCATGCGATGGTCTATGAGGAATGCAGAAACAGTTTTATTACCATGTTTCCTGGCTTTGTCAATCTGTGCACAGAATTGATTTGACCATTTCCATTTCTGTCTTTGGCATATATTAGAGGACACCAAGACAGTGTGAGGGAAAAGTGACATCAGTTCTGAAGAGGTATATTTCAGTAGGATTTCAAGCCCTAGCCCAGTCAATGTGCCTAGATCATTGACAACAAAGTACACAATCATAAGGTGAGGAGCTCAGAAATCCAAAATGGTTTTAACCACAGCCAGCAAGTGATGAAACTTTAACCCTCTCTTGCCAGACCAAGTAATCTCCACCTTTGGCAAACCCAAGTACATGTTAATACCTCTCTTTTTTGCAGCCTCTTTAGCCCAATAGCGATAGCTGTGGCCAATAATCCACACTCTAAGCATTTTCACGTAAAGGAGCAACAGCAGTCAGAGAAGGCTGGGCTGAATGAGGTAGTTTTCCAAAGGAAAAGCAGTTAAAATAGAGGTGTTTTCTTTTTTTTAAAAGAAGATATATTTCAATGGATGATGTCAGTGAGTAAGCAAATAAAATTAGGTCGTACGTTGGATTCATTAGTATGAAGCCCTGTTATTGGCTGTTGTTTAAAAAAAGGAATGTAATATAGACATAGATATGCTTCTGATTTCTTTCAGTAAATTACACCTGCTGTATCTCATTTGGAAGAGGGTGTTCCTTCTAGAATGGGCTGTGAACTTGTGAGCAACTGGTTCTACTGGATTGCTAGATACACTAAGCTGGGAGTGTAATATATAAAAGGGTGTTAAAAAGAGAGAACATTTTTTTAAAAATTGAGGAGTTATGACATAATTTAAGCAATGATATACTTTAATTTCCAATGGAGGACTATGTAATAAACTGTTGTGTATTATAGACATTTAAAATAATTGAAGCTAGATATAGGCTTGGGCTCCCGTTTTTTTTCTCCCAATTACTCTGCTATTATCACGAAAAAATTGCAAACATTCGGGTACAGGAACCTCATTTCGAAAGAGAGGAAAAGGCTTAACAGAAACTAACCATTCACAAGTGGAGATAGAATAGTCTAAAATGAAAGACTGATTTCATGTGCTGCCTTTCTCATGATCATAGAGTGGAAAGTTGAAGAGGTTGCCATTTTATAGTTGCTTTCGATTAACGTGGTGAACTATTCTTCTGCTTAGTTTTTACAAATCTTAACTGTGTCAAAACAACAATATAATCTATGAACTCAATTCACTGGTATGTACATAACGTTTAACTTATTAAATACAAAAATTACATTAGAAATGAAGATGTATATGGGATTTTGATAAAAAAGTATCACACTGAGATGAAAAACAATATATGATGGGAACGGTATCTATCAGAGGGTATTTGCTTAAGATGTTAGTATGAAATGTTTTGATGAGTAAGAGAAAAATGAATTAGTGCTCCTTTATTCCACTGTGTAGTTTATAGAAAAATAACAAAATAGCATTGTTCAAAGTCGTAATGAGGAATGTATTATAAAGTAGTAATATATTTGTTAGTTATGTATCAGGAAGTGTTTGTCAATGTAGTTATTGACTTATATGAGTGGTTTGCATACATGGTGTGATTTTTTTCTGCTTGCAGACAGTTATATGTACAGTGGGACTCGTGCATTTATTTAAAGATGTAGAGAACTATATATTTTTGGAAAGATGGCATGAAGGTGTATATCTGTTATAAAATCAGATATATGCTTAGATGATGATTTATGTTTATAGATTTTTCTCAATCTGGGTTTAGGCCCAATCACAGCACGGAATCTGCCCTCCTCTCAGTGACCGATAACATCAGGATGTCACTGGATAGAGGGGGCTCCATGATTCTGGTGCTGTTAGATTTATCCGCTGCCTTCGATACGGTGTCTCATGAGACACTTCTCGGTCATTTGAGGGAGATGTTTGGAAAGCTTCCTCTCGGACCGACTACAAGGGGTTAGACTGGGCTCCCATCATTCCATCTTAAGGGAGCTCACCAAGGGAGTGCCACAGGGCTCTTGCCTAAGCCCCACACTTTTCAACGTGTATGTGGCCCCCTTGGCAGACATTGTAAGAGCTCATGGGTTCACCCCTGTGTCGTATGCTGACGACACTCAGCTTTTGTTCCCCTTTCAAACCCTAACGCCCGCAATACAAAAATCCTTTGCGGACGGAATGAGGGCAATATCGGACTGGATGTCCATAAATTGCCTCCAGTGTAATGTAGGCAAGACAAAGGTCATGCTGTTCGGGGAGGCCACACTTCTGTGGTCTCCGGAATAGTGGCCCCTGGATTTGGGACCAGTACCAAGTCCCAAACAGATTGTAAAAAATCTCGGTGTGCGGCTAGATAAGACACTTTTGCTTAAAGAGCACACAAACCAAGTAGCAGGATCCTGCTTTCGGGTCATTGGACTGCTACGACGCGTCTTTCCGTTCCTCTCAGACGCCCATAGGAAAACACTTGTCCAGGCCTTGGTTATCAGTAGACTGGACTACTGTAATGGCTTGTTTATCTCGGCCAATGAGGAACAACTACAGAGATTACAGGTGGTCCAGAACACTGCAGCGAGACTAGTTCTCAATGCTCAGCCAAGGACTGCTTCACGTCCCCTTTTGGACAAACTTCATTGGTTGCCAATTAGGCAGCGTATAAAATTTAAAATCTGCTGCACAATACACAAATGTCTGTTTGGCAATGGACCTAAATACCTAAAAGAAAAATTCACTCCCTATATACCTGTTCGCACCCTGCGCTCTAGCAGTCAGCAACAGCTCCAGGTTCCTAGGATTAAAAAAGCTAGGCAGGGAGGGAGTGCCCTCTCCTACAAAGGCCCCATTCTATGGAATTCACTACCCTCAACCCTTAAAAATACCACCAATTTTCAGTCTTTTAGGAAGACCTTAAAAACGTTTTTATTTGCTGCCTGCTAAGATACCATCACTTGAGCTCCTTCACAGCTCGGGACTAGGTTTTAGCTCTTTTTTTAAAGCGTAAGCGCGGAGAAACCCCTTCGGGGGTCGAATCCTGCGCTATACAAGAACATAAATAAATAATAAATATGTTCTTTAGGGCTAGTAAAAATGTCATGTATATGGTGAGGATCGTGTATTTTTTTAAACATGCCCGGTTTAAAATTGAGGAGAGTTTATAGTGCAGAATGTCTGTTGAAAGTTCATGTGCTACCTTTGTTTGGCATGTAACATTTCTTTGAGAAATGATGAATATATGTTTTAAACAAACAAGAACATTTTGAGAAGTTATGTAGGTATTCCATTAAGAAAAAGGTTTGTGCTTTGAAAAAGTGAGATTTGTTATTTTCAGTTTTAGAAACTCACTGATGCATGTGCATGCTGAGTAACTGAGCAAGGTGTGCTTGTAGAGAGACATGTATCCAATTACATATGAAGTGTGATATCTAGACTTCTCTGACACGTCATTAGAAAAAGATAGATACACTATAACAGTTTGATATTGACAGTAGTTAAACAATGAGTTACAGATATAGTCACAACTGTTATATATATAACAGCAATGGAGATACTTTACAGTCACCCAAGCATTAATCAGGCACTCATCCAATCACTCAGCCACTGCTCAGGCATTATGTACACACTTATTCCATCACCCAGGCACTACACATGCACTCTTTGAATTGCAGAGGCACAAATTATTGACTAATTGAACTACGCATGCAACACCCATGTATTCATTCAACCACCCAAGCACTAACCATTCACGTATACCGTCACCAAATCTGTACCTATGCAGTTATTTAAACACACATGCACAACTCATGCACTCATCCAGACACTAACTTATAACTCATGCACTCATCCAAATCCTGAGGCACAACCCAGGCACTCATCCAATCATTCACATACTATTCATGTACTCTTCGCCGACAGTTATATGTACAGTGGGACTTGTGCATTTATTTAAAGATGTAGAGAACTATATATTTTTGGAAAGATGATATGAAGGTGTATATCTGTTATGAAATCACATATATGTTTACATGATGATGCATGTTCTTTAGGGCTAGTAATAATTTCATGTATATGGTGAGGATCGTGTATTTCTTTAAACATGCCCCGTTTGGTACATTGAAGTAAGTGCTTGCAGGCATGTAGCTAGTTAACAGCTTGGTAGAGATCTTGGAACGTCACAAGGTGACTAAAGTGACATGCGGATGACACGCAACCTATAGTCACACTCTCTCACTACTCAGTAGCTACAGACGTCACCTTCTCTGCCTGATTGGAAGAGCTAGCAACATGGATGGTCAATCATTGCCTCAAGCTAAATGGCAGTAAGACCGAGGTACTGGTTGTAGGAAAGGCTTCATCCATATGGTCATCATCATGATGGCCCAATATATTAGGTCTGGTCCCCACACCCAAAATACAACAAATAATCTTGGGATCTGGTTTGATTCAAATATCTCCTTTGATCATAAGATCGGTGTAGTTGCTGAAAAGTGCTTCTGCATTCTAAAAATGCTATGGAAATTGATTGATCTCCTGCTGATACCTGCCAGAAAGACCATTGCTCACGTTCTGGTCACATCACATTTGGACTATGGGAATGTCCTTTATTTAGGCGCCAACAAAAGAAGCATGACCAGACTCCAGCATATTCAGAATGCTGCAGCTCGTCTGGTTTTAGGGCTCCCCATGAGATGTCTGCCTCAAAATCTCGTAGCAATTTACATTGGCTTTCAGCGGAAAAGAGAGTTATTTTTACAGCAATGCGTTACTGCTGCAAAATTTGGTGGAATAAGGGACCCAGCTACCCGAGAGCTCTCATCACACCTCACTGCCCTTCTCGTACTCTGTGATCACGTGGAACCCTGCAGGCTAGAGTCCCCAGAGTATGCAGGGCTAGAATGGGCGCTCGCTCGTTTAGCTACCTAGCTGCAAAAACATGGAATTCTCTTCGGTTCTCCTTGAATGCTTGCTCTACTGAACGAGCCTTCTGCAAAGATTTGAAACATGGCTTTTTAGGTCCCTCTCTTTATCTGTCCACTCTTGCAAATTTCCTCTCACCTCCCGTTTGTCTTGTTTCAGCATGGGGCACACCGTTTTGTGTAACCATGTTCTCTACAAATGACAATGAAGATGATGATGAGGTGGCTGCATCGGCACCGTCGCCATTAATCTCCTTTTTCGCCACTGCCGCCCCTGCACCACCGCCATTGGTCACTATTTTCCCCACTACCTCCTGCAGGTACACCGGACGTTGGACCACTGCACTAGTGTAGTGTAGTTCCTATTTTCCCTATAGGCCCTGCGCATTGGAATAACATAAACAGTAGTGTAGACGTAGGACTGAGGTCTTCTAGGTCTCTACTGACAATGTTAGACTTAATTTAGGTCCTTATATTCATTCTCTTAGAGACACATAACGGTTGAATATTGCTATTGCCCTCTGTTTCTGAATCTAGTCATTGTAAACTCGAACAATACAATGCTGGCCCGATCTACAACTAAATGGTCGCACTTCCGGGTATAATACTTCCGGGTCTGATACTTACAAACAGTATTTAAACTTAGGTTTTTCTGGCCGGAAAATACGCGGTGCTATAAGTAAATCAGAAAGACATAGTTTATGCATAAAATAGAAAATTTCGGCGCCATTACTCGATTACACCATCTTCTGGTGTTACCGGCAATACTTTCCATTTCCGGGGCACCAGAGGCAGCGGCAGCATAAAAAGCGGAGCCCTAGAGAGGCTCATTCTACATTGAATCGCTATGACGTCCTGACGCACGGAGGAGCAGGGAGGCCGAATTACATATTCAAGGTAGGCAAAAGACCCGTCGAGACGAGGGTATCGTCCAGCTCCCTCTGCTAAATCTCGAGTTTACCTGGGAATAAGGTTTAGACCACTTCGAGTGGATTGATAACTGGGTTATAATATATTTAAAAAAATCCTTTTTTTTTTCATAGAACATCTTTCAAGGGTCATTTTAAAATCTGCAGTATGAAAATATAATACTAATATACTGCTATTTTGCCCTATATAAATACCTCCCCAGAGAAGGCCAGATATATACTAAATCACATGCTAGTTTAAAGTCATGATATCAAATGTATATCTAACAAGATAAATAGAACAAGCATGTAGCTCTGAGATTATTTTTGTAAAGACTCTAAAAGATAATCATTTCTATTGATATTAGACCACTTCAGTAATATAACGGAGGTGAAGACTGGAATAAGAGACTGTTGCAGAGGGATCCGTATTCTCAAGATCTCCTGTAAAATTATAAACAGGTTAGTAGCCTTGATCATTTCAATGATTAGGATGATCATGTAGCCCTCACTTACATACAACAAATACATTTTGAAACTATCTGACTGTTCTAGATTCCAAGAAAAAGATGACCTATCCCTGATATTTACGGTGGCTCCTCCGTTGCACAAGTAGGCTCCACTTAATCAATTACGAAGGTAAACTCTGGTCATAAATGTGCAACAAATTTAGTTTTTATGATAATTTCACAATAAGGCAAAATCATTAAATGATACTCTATGCTTATTTTTAAACAGCCTGTGAAAGACTATCATTGCAAACAATCCAAACTTAGAGGGAAAGAATTTTAATCCTCTTTTACATCATACCAGGTAATATCTAATAAATACCTAAAACAGAATCCTGCATAAAGAAAGTCTTTACATTTAATAGCATGCACAAACAATCTAGCTAATGAGATTCCATTACCAAGTTTGAAATAAACTCTGTGTTCTCTCAATAAGGAAATGAATGTCTAGGGGTTTCTAAATAAGAAATGTATTTAAAAATATTAGGCATGTACCATTTTAAGTAAGGCAGTTGCAATGTTAGGTTGTTGGTTTTTAATTTATATGTATTATACAGTAAAGTGTACTTTCTAATTTTATAGATATTGAGTCAATACTGTACAAAAGTCCTGAAGAAGGTGTGAAGAATTAGAAAACACCGAAACGCTGCGTCGACTGTTTCTGTCCACGTTTGACTCTACCATATAGTATCTCTTTACCACTTTAGGTGGTTCTTAACCCTAATGTTTTTATCATGTTTTAGATTGTAACCCATGTCGGGAGGTAATAAATTGTTTTAATCTTTGTGCAACCAACAAAAACTTGATTTTCTGAGTTACTTTCAGTTATCTTTGTATGAATGTTTATTCTTTGCCTGCCTTAACAAGTCACTACAAGTGTATTAATATAGGGAGTATTATCTATATATCTCCTACCCCTTCTAGCACTATCTTGTCTGGCCACGCCAGCCTACTACTGTTGAAACAGGGACTTTTGTTTTGCTGATAGTAATACCCCCTTCCCTGCTATATATACCAGGGGTACCTCCTTCTTTGTATTTCATTAATTTAGGTTTGCGCCAGCTAGCTCAGAGGTCACTGGAAACTTTCTTGACTGAATAGGAAGTGATCAGCTTCCCTGGCTCAGACAAGAAAGGATTCAGCTTCCGACAACCGCATAAACATGACAACTTTGCTCCCCAGAATAAGAGTCAATCTCTAGAGTTGTGTGAAACAATAGACAGCTATTTCACTCAGTCAGTTGTGCAGAGTTAATTTCACCAGGGTGCAGAGAATAGAGAGAAGGGCGTTTTCAATAAAAGATATTATTTATTGAGCAGTCTTCCTTCTCATGCAAGAGAAATGAATTGCCACAATTGCAAGACTTGTTATAATGAAAAGTGCGTACACTAAAAGGAGTATTACAAAATAATACTGTAAAAGCATTGATATGGTTTCTTAGCCATAAGATAGTTAAAATGAATAAGATATATACATTCGTATATACATTGGCTAACGATCTCAACTGGTGCTTCTAACTACGCCTACCCCGGTGTATCTGACCTAAGCCTAATACGTGGGAGGGAGTAAGTAAGTAGCAGTTTAAGTTAAGTTGGTTTTGCCAAGAGTTTGATTCAAGAATTCTCTCTAAGGGTTTAGTCAGCACCGTACCTCTGGAATAGAATTTAGGAGGTCTGGTATCTCCCTCTCAGGACCCGATATCCCAGTCACCCGCAAGGGTAGGCTGGAAACGGCGGAGCTGGATTTTCTCGACAGGAGAAAAGACAGCGTCTTTCTCAGCGCGTCAAAGAGGAGGGGCAGCGTCCGTGGGCTTCTCGCATCTGCTGGGCTTTCTGCAAGGGGACAGCCGTTCTGCTCCAGTATTCACCACCACCGTGTGTTTGCTTAAGGCAACGTTGGTATATTTATACCTGAAAGATGCTGAGTTTGACGTAAGGTTTGGACATAAGACGTCAATAAAGATGTCACTAAGAACTGGTCGTTCTTACAGTGCTCGCAGGAGTTCTATTACTAATCAAAACAAAGCAAGCGGGGCTTTCCCAGGTTGCTGGGGGTTTGGTGTGTCAAAAGAACTCGGTGTGACCTCTAGGAATCTAAGGAAGTGGCTTCTGCTGTGTCATGGACTGCAGAGGCGTGTTACTGAAATATGCCTCTGATGATTATGCCATTATAGGGATATTTATTGTTTATAGCTGTATAGGGGCATAAAGTCACAATATTGATCGGGTTCCTAGATAAAACACATCACCCACTCCACGGTTTTATGTCCATCAATTACTAAAAACTTAAGCAATAAGATGCATGTGTATTCCTACCCACCCCAAAATACATTTTGCATTTGAAATGGTGTATACGAAATACATGAAAATGATAATAGGTACTGTACGTTTTAAGCAGAATAATCATTCAAAAAAATCTTTGCAAATATATTCAGTTGAACGATTTTGTGAAAATTACACATGAAACGTCTCTCAATACAGAAAAGAAGGGCGAGACTATTTCATCACATATAAACACAGTTGCTGTAAAATGTGCTAGAGGCTGAGATAATATTTTGTCTCTAGATTTAGTAAAAATAGAAACTCTGTTCTTTATGAATAGTTCTACTTTAAGCAAAGTACGTGGGCCAGAAAAGGGTAAATATTTTTGGGAAAAAAATAATTTCATGATGAGCGGGGCAAAACTAGTTCCAAAATGCTTTTCAGTAGCTTTTGTTTATCAAAGCCGAAGGCCGAATTCAGAGTTCATGGGAACGCAGTGTGCCGGATTGTTTTCCAAAAAATTATTGTTTCTGTTCAGGGGAGAACATCATTTCAGACAGACTCGCAAAAAATTGGTCTACATATTCAGGTGACAGTTCGACCAAGTTCGATAATGCTGTAACTTGGCAGTTGTGAGAATGATTGCTATCATCGATTTCAGGATCAGCAATGCTCACAGAGGGTCGTACCTGGGTGATGTTGCTTTCTTTTCTTGCTCCACTGCCACCACCTAATCGTAGCGCAGGAGTCTCAACGAATGCCGTCATCAGGATTGGTAACCGCTGGGGACAACACGATGCATGAGCCGTTACAGGACTTAGCAAAGTATCGATATCCATTGGTACTGCTGATTGTAGTGCAAGACAGGTGTCTAACACGCATTCCTCTCCGCATAGCATACATCGAAGCACAGGTAAGATGCAGGTCTGCCATATAGGTCTGAATGAAAGAAACCAGGTCATATTCAGATCTCTTAGCCGGGCTAGTCCAAGGACTTTAGTTATGCGGTCCCGGTAGCGTATTGCTAGGATCGTTTCTTCCATCCTTGCCGGAGTCATGTCTGCGTTTTGGCTTGCCATATCGGAGCAGGAGGGTCAAAAATAAAATACCTGCTACGAGTCCCAAAAGTAGTGGTAGGCCGCCAAAGACCGAATGGACAAAATTGGGAAAGATGCCCAGGACTGCTTCGAAGGGTGTTAACAGTCCCGAAAAAATTGTCTTAAATACATACGAGATACCACTGGCATCTGACATATTTAGGATTTGGCTGAGCGTTTCTGTGAAATGCACGGGGCAATTTGTTGATAAAAGTGTATGTATCTCTGCAGTTGTCCTTGCAACTTGGAGATCATACGTATCTTTTGATGACGTGATGGGCACTGTTGTCTGTAAAAGCACAGACTTCATTCTGCTTAAAGTATCAATTTGTATAGAAGAGATATTCAAAGGAGGCCAAATTGGAGCCACTGAGTCTCCAGGGCCATTTGGATACAATGCTTGCATACACCAAGTGGCCATGGAACTGACGCTTAAGAGATATGCTTTCCCTGGCACCAAGCCACAACAGCTGTGATCCGTTATTAGAATGTAACTCCCGTTAGAAAGTTGTCTAAAGAATGGCTCTATCTGTGTTACAGGTGTGCTGTGCTGGTGGCATGAAAGGTTATTTGAAGTCCCCTCACAGGACCCATGCAAGTTAATACCTTGGCACAAAAGTATACCGCTTAGTGATTGTTTACACTCATTACCACTAAGAAATACATTTTTGTTATTGTCACTATAACATGTGTGTGTATGAGGTAATTTCCATGATGATTTAATGTATCCTTTACCCAACCTTTCATACTGGCCTGCTGGTAAATACTTTAGACAATTTTTAAATTGGAAAGTTGTTATCAGAATTGTGATTATTCTGTGTATTATCCATTCAATGACAGGTCTTTCTGACATTGTCAATGGTAATCTCTCAAGTTTTTCAATGCTCAGGATTGTATAGTCTGCTCCTTTCTGTGCCAAACTGATTTGTTTATCAGTAAGGTTAAAGATAGAAAACAATGACGTTGTGTTGATTAAACGCCATGGCACATAGCCTGAACGGAGGTTTTGCAACATCCAGCCTAGCTGTACAATAGAACGTAATTGGGACTGGCCATATTGTAACATTAGTAAGTCCTGGTCTATTATATCGATAGCAGATGATATAATACTGTCCAGTGAATATATTCTGGCGGACAGAGTCATTAACCCATTGTCCACAACAGAAAGTGATTTTTCCAAATTAATACGATCAATTTTCTCGTATTTTCTCTGCTGTCTCAATTTGAGTCACTTTTCATGCCTCGTTGTAAGCAGCATATATACTGGCCGCTATGAAATGTTTTTGACGCTGTTTGCGTGGTCCCATTATGAAATCGTGCAAGTCAGCACCATCTTTAAGTAAAGACAAGTGTTGCTTAATTTGTGCCAGTGTGGATGTTTGTAGCCATTCAAGGCATAGTTTCCCTACACTGTATGTTGTTACTATCCCTGGATGTTGTCTCTGGGAGTATCTAGGGTCTTGTCTGGTCATTTTTAACCCCTGTATTTTGTTCAGGAATCTGTCTTGACAGTTATTTGTGTCTGTAGGCCAGATTAACCACTTTTTCTAATCAGGATGTGTTCTGTTTTCATTTAAAATTTGGGATACGTCTACTTCAATATCTGTGGTTGCATTATCAGGTATTGGCTTTGGAATAGACGGTTTGTTAAGGTCTTTAATCTTGGCTAGGCCAAGACAGGTTGTTTGTTGAATTGTGTCATTCAAGAACATTATTTGTTCTGGGATCATGCAGGCTCGAAATAATGCTTCTAAGCCTTGTACCTGCCAATCTTTTGTACCCCAGATGGTTTTTGTTTCAATGTTGTTTTTCCAGAAATCAAAACCAAATGTAATCATTTTTTCATAAAATGCTTCTGAATATATCAATTTAGTATTTGTCAGCATGGTTTTTGTCCCTGTTTTATCTAACAGTTTATAATAAAATGTTTCTGCATCACTTGTGTTAAACCCTGAGAAGTATTGGAATTTCTCATAGAATGTTTTTGAACTGCTTTTAGGTGGAGTAGCACAATGTTCCCATTGGTTATATTTAAAAACATTTCTAGGTTGAGCATATTTATGTAAATAGTGGTCTGCATAATGAGTAAAACAGTACATCTGTTCATAATTCGATGAACCTTGCAAATAATCATGTTCTGCAAATTTTGCTGACAAAACTAAATCCGACATCATATTATTTATACTTTCAAAGCCCCAATCATCAGAGAATGTACTTGGTTTTACGAAGTCACTTAATGAAACCTTAAACTGATGAGGATATTTCAAGAGTTCGACCAGGCCATATATTTCGTAGTCTGTTTTGTCCCAAACTACCCCGCCGGGGATTGGAATGGCTGTGACATTCACTGATGATAGTTCTCTTTTCTCGATGTGAGATGACTTGTGAGGCTTCAGAACTAAGATGATGTTCTGACTTGCTGTGTCCATTGTACTGTATTTTCCCTCAATGAATTTTACCAAGCAAAGTACCATGATGAGCCAAAGCAGGAGGAAAAATACACCTAGCACAATCCAAAATTCTAACCATGGAGAAATAAGATATGTTTCTTTGAGTTGATGAAAGAGTTTTGTTGCTTTGTCTTTAAAAGTCTTTGTTGTTGGCGTTTCTTCTTGTTCACTTGGATCTTCAGAAAAGTTATCGAAATTGATAAAGTAGCCAGATGCAGTTCTGTCTATTGTTGTAATTGTTTTTTCAATTTGCCTTTCATTAGCACATTCTGATGCTACATCATTGTAGACTGGTGTTTCATGACGAACTGTTTCAATTTGGGTTTCAAGAGGCACAAGTTCCATGGCATTGTTGCATAGTCCTTTTTTGTTCACTGCAGGTTTATCAAATGTGATTAGTCTTTCAGTTTGAACCTCTTGGATACTAGCAAATTTGGGTATTCTGTTACTTCTTGGGAGTCCACTGGGCCTACTATTTATTATAGACCACATGATTGTGGTTTTACCAGGTCGATGGATACAACTCGGTTCTCCTTTTTTACCAGCAAGGGGCGGTAGTACAACTGATCTTGTTCCGTAGATTGCTAAGACAGGTACTGCTTTTCTGTAAGAAGGCCCAAATTCCTTCTTCACCGCTATTTTTTCTCTGATGGGATCCCCAATCTTTGGAATCCAGATAGGTCTTGCTGGGACAGGTGGTGTGTCTTCAGTGGTTGTTGGCTGTTGCTTTAACTTTATGTTGCTCAGGGCTTTTCTTGTTTCATTTAAGTCCTGTAAAACAGCCAAACGATCTTTGAGGTCAAAGCTTTTTTTCTTATCTTCTACCACTGAAGCATGACTATTTAAGTCCTGAACATACATTCTAGTTCCGAACAATAGTTCGTACGGGCTGAAACCTTTTAGAGAATTTCTTGGCAAGTTGTTAAGACTACGTTGGACACTTGTTAAATGCTGGACCCACCCATCACCCGAACCTAATACCTTTGCCGTTATAGATTCCTTTATGTCTCGGTTTTTTCTTTCCACTACCCCGTTTCCCTCAGGATGGAAGGGACAAGAGAACCGCAACCCAATGCCCATACTGGTCATGGCCTCCTTATAAGCTCGAGAGCTAAAAGCAGGACCCTGGTCAGAATGAAGCATGGCAATTGCGTATGTGCCGATAAAGACTCGTAAATCTTTTATAACAGTTCTGACGTCAGCCGAGCGCTGGGGCCACATTTTTTAAGTGAATCTAGTCTTAAAAAAAAATGTATAGGATGCTGGATTTCATGGCCATGGCATTACTCCGGTTGACTCGTTACTGCGGTCTCTGTTGCCAGGACAGCTCTTCCTAAATTTATAATGTTGCACGCTCATCCCCGGCCACCAATATTCTGATTGTAATTCTGTCAGAGATTCCTTCATCTGTTTGTGCCTCGGACCTTCACCCATATGTGCGTCTGCTATCAATAAGAATCTCCGGTTCGTGTTTGGAATTACCCTATCCCCCACTCCAGGGATTCGAGCAAAAGGAACGGAGTTTGCATCAATTACGTATGTATAATTGAGTGGATAGTTCACAGGTAGTGCTGCACAGTTGTCCTTTGAAGACGTTTTTACCGCCAGCATGGTTTCCCAGTCTATGTATTTTTCTGAACGTTTTTTTGTGGCTACGGAAGCCGGTTTAGTTGCTTCCGCTGTGGCTATATTAGCCAATGAATTCCCTGCAACGTGAACGCCATCACGTTGATGACTCAGAGTGTGTATCATGTGAGTCTTTTGTAGTTCTTTCTGTAAAAGAACTACTTGTTTCCAAAGCATTTTATGCTTGATTGTGGCACCTGTGTCATCTTTGTAATCATTTTGAACACAGTTCTGCAAATCATTATTGTAAGAATTGACGCAAAAATGCGAATCGCACACGATTAGTGTCGGGAATTCACGTTCGTCATTTTCAAGCGTCATCTTTAAAGATCTGATTTCAGCTCGCTGAGCCAAACATTTTCTCAGTGATTCAGTTTTTGTTATTTTCGGTCTGAATTTACCGCAGAGCCAGTGACTTTTAACAATCGCGCAGGCTGCATTGTATGATTTATCATCTACATTGTAATGCTGTACAAATCTGTCTGTATAGATTATACAAGAGTACTGTTGGAGAGGCAGAATTTCGATTGGCAGAGGATATTCTTTTTCATATTTTAAATCATTCAGTTTTTTCATGTTCGGGACAAAATAGTATGTCACGTCTTCTGCAGCAAGAGAATTTTCCCACTGTATCCATTTCGGATCTAGTGCTACTGTTTTTAGATTTACTGGGCTGAAAAGCGCCTAGAAGGCTGATTCTGCTGTGAAAACAGTTATTCTTTTGCCTTGGCTGGTGCTAGTTCTCTCGCTACAGCAGTTTGCACTTCCATTACAATATTTTCTGTGAGACTGAATGTTTTTTCTGCTTGTGTGTACAAATGTGATTTGTAAGCTATTGGTACAGTTTCTCCCTCATTAGAGGTCAGGCACGTGAATCCGCAACTTCCTGGGATGACCCGGATTACAAGGTTGCGTGTTTTGTCACGTGTTTCTAATTTTGTTTTAGCTAACATGTCTGTTTGTAATGATCTCAAAATTTCTGTGTGTTTTTGAGTCCAGTTGATTGGTTTAAAATCAGGTTTTATTAATTCGTAGAGAGGTTTAATCCTCTCTGCATAGTTTAGAATGTAAGTTCTTCCGAAATTCAGGAAGCCTAGAATCGATTGTAAGTTCTTCAGCATTTTCGGTGCTTGGAGTACAGCGCACTTCTCTAAGAAGTTGTCTGCTAGGCTTTTTCCTTCACTTGATAATTCGTATCCTAAAAATAAGACTGTTAGATGGGCAATTCGTGATTTTTTAAAGTTGAATTTGTACCCCTCTGCTGCGAACCCAAGTATTATGGTGTTCACTCTTTTCAAGTGAGTATCCAAGTCGTCGTCTGTGAGATAGATGTCATCGACATAAGATAATGCCTCATCATCATATATTTGTAGTAACTCTGTTACTCCGGCTGAGAATAGTCCTGGGCTGCTCTTAAATCCCTGTGGGAGCCTACAGAAATGTTTCTGTGACCCCATTATTGAGAAAGCGGTCAAGTACCTGCTTTCTGGTGCAATATTTTGACAAAAGAACCCATTAGATATGTCTAATGTTGTTTTGTATTTTTTGCGAACTATGTTGTTCATTAGTGCAGCATTGTGCGAATTTTGTACCGCAAATGTTTTGCAACATGAGTTAAGATGTCTGTAGTCCAAGACTAGACGATACGAATCGTCTGGCTTGGAGACAGGAAACAAAGGATTGTTCAATTGAGAGGTGCATGTTTCAATCACCCCTTGGTATTCAAGTTGATCTAAAATCTCCCTGACCTGTTTTTTAGCTTCTTGCTTAATTGGGTACTGCCTTTGTGCAGTTGGTTGACATTTTAACTGGATTTTGTGAGGAGGAGAGTCCTCATCCCATCCTACATGATTTTTATATAATGCAGGTGCTTGAGCTACTGCCCATTTCCTTGCATATATATATATTTAGTGTGAATTGGAATATGATTTGAAAAGGCAGGCTTAATCATTTCTTCGCCATGAGGGCACTCCCTGACAAACTCTGGGGGCCAATCTTTCTCGGCTAACAGGATGTCATAGCCTTTTGAGAGGTTATCCCAAAATAGACCCCTTATTTTCCTAGTCTTATCTCCCTCTATACGCAGTGTTATTTCGTATATCTTATGAGGTTCGCTAACTCTGGTGTCTGCAGTTTCTACTTGAATGTATTCATTCGTGTCCACTGTCTCCAGATGACTCATCAGGATCTTGCGAGCTATGCTGATTTCTGCTGCACTGTCTAGCATTGTCTGTGCCCACTCTCCGTTTTTCAGCTGTGTCCTCAGTATTCCCGGCATGTTCGATTACTCTAATACTGGCTACCTTCTTTCTTGGAAATTCTAATTTTTTACTTTGAGCAGGTTCCTTGTCTTTGGACTTGGTGTGCTCTTCCCTTGGATCTGACCGTCCTCTTCTTTCCGATTTCTGCGAAAAAGATCGAGAGGGACGTGTATCATTACTTTGATATCTATCAGGCTTTTTCAAGTTATCCCTATTTCTAAGGTTATATATTTTCTCAGAGGGCTCCCTCTGGGGAGACTGGTGTTCTCGATTTGGAGTTCTTTCTCTCCGTCGAGGAGACCTTCCTCTGCACTGGAAAACTTTTTCTTTGGGAGTGGATTGTTTATTTCCATCCCAGCTCTTTTTAGGAGTGTTTAGATTATTTTTAATAAATCATTTTTCAGGATTTTCAAGTAGTTGGGGTTTTACTGGTTTCCCACCCAAACTATCTCTACGTAATTCTTCATAGCATTTTTCTATGATTCTGGCAAGTTCAATTGGTTGATCTGTTATATCTGTTTCTTTCAATTTCTAGCGGATCGCCACAGATGCTGCTTCTCCTTTTATGTTGGCTTGTATTATAGCTGAGACCTGCTTGAAGTCTTTCAGTAATTTCATACCAAGAGTTAAAGCAGGTTCTGGACCGTTTTCATTCTGATTTTGTTTTAGCACATCTGGTATTACCGCCATGGACGGAACACCATGTGTTTTTGTGTAAATGGAAGCAAAGACTGTGTCCCAAGTGTCGCAGTCCTCCACATGTGGTGCGACCCCCATTGGAAGGCATATAGTCAGAATTCTGTGTTTCTCAAGACGGGTAGTATTCGGGAATACTGCCTCTATTTGAGTTATTTTTGTGCTAGCCAGAATGGAATTTGTTCCCGTTTTGCGGGTGTTTTTCCAAGACATGATTGTATGTTCTGTGGTGTGATTTTATTTGTGTTCCCCTGATGAGGGGTTAGCTGTGGAGTATTAACAGCTGTTTGGACTGTTGCAGTCCGCATTACATATTGGACTAACTGTCTGTGTATTTTAATTAATAATTGTAGCTGTGCTAAAAGTTCTTCTCTTGACATTTTATCATTGTCTGGATGTGGTGTGTAGTTGGCTAGAACCTGCCATGTTGCTCCTGGTCTACCTAGTGGACCGAGCCTGGTAATGTGATCATTATGTTTTAGGGCGCCTTTAAACCAGAGCAGGTGCTCTTGGTATTTTAATGGGATTTCAATCTCCTCGAAAGGAGGGTATTCTTCCGGTGGTTCCTCTATTTTGTAATAGTGGAACTCGTGTGTTGTAGCGTTTGCAGCTGGAAAGTTTATCCATGAATAGAATACCACTGTCTGCCGATATTCATGTGCCTCTATCACGAAAATGACTGTACCACCTCGTGCTGTCAGTCCGTTTTCTATAAGTTTTAAAGTTATAGTTTTTCTTATGTTGACCGGAATGAGGATTGCATACGGTTCATTAATCCCTGTAACATTGAAACCTGGTTGATTCGCATCTACTGCGACCTCATTGGTTCCGTTGTTATCGCCATTATTTAACATTGTTTTAATGAAAGTTTGCAGAGCAGGTTTCCAAGGAAACAAAAGATTAGGTGCACAATATTTTGGAACACTGTATCCTTCAACGTTGACTAAACCAGAAATCCTACATAGGAATATCTTCCTACTAAGTTCCGGCGGATTTTAACCTTTCACCCACTCCAGACGTCTCTTGGAGTATTTACGGGAGAAAGGGTCTGTGTGAAAAAGCACGACTGAGTTACTCTAACGTTTTGCGTTAGTTTTATCGCCTTACCAAACGTTGGGCGCTATGTAGTGTATTTCCTATTTTCCCTATAGGCCCTGCGCATTGGAATAACATAAACAGTAGTGTAGACGTAGGACTGAGGTCTTCTAGGTCTCCACTGACTATGTTAGACTTAATTTAGGTTTGCGCCAGCTAGCTCAGAGGTCACTGGAAACTTTCTTGACTGAATAGGAAGTGATCCGCTTCCCTGGCTCAGACAAGAAGGGAATCAGCTTCCGACAACCGCATAAACATGACAACTTTGCTCCCCAGAATAAGAGCCAATCTCTAGAGTCGTGTGAAACAATAGACAGCTATTTCACTCAGTCAGTTGTGCAGAGTTAATTTCACCAGGGTGCAGAGAATAGAGAGACGGGCGTTTTCAATAAAAGATATTATTTATTGAGCAGTCTTCCTTCTCATGCAAGAGAAATTAATTGCCACAATTGCAAGACTTGTTATAATGAAAAGTGCGTACAGTAAAAGGAGTATTACGAAATAATACTTTAAAAGCATTGATATGGTTTCTTAGCCATAAGATAGTTAAAATAAATAAGATATATACATTCATATATACATTGGCTAACGATCTCAACTTGTGCTTCTAACTACGCCTACCCCGGTGTACCTGACCTAAGCCTAATACGTGGGAGAGAGTAAGTAAGTAGGAGTTTAAGTTAAGTTGGTTTTGCCAAGAGTTTGATTCAAGAATTCTCTCTAAGGGTTTAGTCAGCACCATACCTCTGGAATAGAATGTAGGATGTCTGGTATCTCCCTCTCAGGACCCGATATCCCAGTCACCCACAAGGGTAGGCTGGAAACGCCGGAGCTGGATTTTCTCGGCAGGAGAATAGACAGCGTCTTTCTCAGCGTGTCAAAGAGGAGGGGCAGCGTCCGTGGGCTTCTCGCATCTGCTGGGCTTTCTGCAAGGGGACAGCTGTTCTGCTGCAGTATTCACCACCACCGTGTGTTTGCTTAAGGCAACGTTGGTATATTTATACCTGAAAGGTGCCGAGTTTGATGTAAGTTTTGGACATAAGACGTCAATAAAGATGTCACTAAGAACTGGTCGTTCTTACAGTGCTCGCAGGAGTTCTATTACTAATCAAAACAAAGCAAGCGGGCTTTCCCAGGTTGCTGGGGGTTTGGTGTGTCGAAAGAACTTGGTGTGTTCTCTAGGAATCTAAGGAAGTGGCTTCTGCTGTGTCATGGACTGCAGAGGTGAGTTACTGAAATATGGCTCTGATTATTATGCCATTATAGGGATATTTATTGATTATAGCCGTATAGGGGCATAAGGTCACAATATTGATTGGGTTCCTAGATAAAACACATTACTAGTAATAGGGCCCTTAGTGAAACTGTTCTTTGTAGTTTGATTTTGTTTTAGTGTATAGTGTTTAGTGTAGTATGTGTTAGTTAATTTGCGGTATTGGGGTAGGCCTCATTGTAAAATGTAATGTTTATTTGTTTTTTATATATGTAGTGTTTGTGTTTTACATTGATGCCAATACTTTTTCAGTGAGCTTTGATTCATACAAGGGTTGTGTTTTTTAGTGGGTTAATATGGTTTTCCTCTGCGGGTTTTTAGTTCAGATGTGGGACTTTATTTTTAACCTGGATGCATTTTTACGTTTTTATGTTATTTTATATTTTTGGAGTCTTGGATGGATTACCTGGACTATTGTAGTAACATTGGATGTTTTTATGTTATGTTCCTCTGGTTTACTTGTTCATTTGTGGGGCCTCCTGTTTACTGCTGTATTTGGTGATTGTAAATTTTTTGATCATCATTTTACTGCCCAAGCCTTCAGCTAAGAAATGAAAAGTGTCATTTTATTTACCTATTTTTGTGATTGGGTGACCACATTATTTTTACACTACCTATGTATGTTGTCTATTTGTATGATTTTTATGATATTATCATATTTTTATAGGCAATAGAAAAGTGATTATTAAAAATATTGTTCACCATATAGCATTGCATATTTATTACTTTTTAAATATTTATAATAACAGAATAAATAGCAGTCGGAAACTTTGTCTATTGAATTACGTTTTTTATTCAGGTTTACATTTTGCATTTACTTTCATACTATTTGGAAACAAATATTGATAAAGTATGACTGTTTGTGCTTTATGGAGGTAAAATGGCGTTGTTGCTTACTGTGTTTTTCTTAAAGTAGGGTTCTTGCTATTGAGACTAAATATGTTAGACCTGGGTAATTAGCTGATATTCTTACTTTGCATACCAGTTTGTTTTGTTTATCTGCATAGTTTTGTTTGAATTGAGTTACAGGTTGTTCCATTCTTAGTTCCAGGCAGCTTTATTCTTTTTTAAGTATTTCCAGGAATTGGTAGAGTGTAGGGTGTCTGCTTCCAAGTATTCCTTGGAAGTAACTGTGTCACCCTTCCACTGAGTTATTTGTGTTTTGCTTATTGAGACATTGAACTGTCATAGACATTCCCCTAAGGAATGTGATGATTCGGTTGGTGTCTGTGGCACGTTCGGTGCAAGCGAACAACCCAAATATCCTCAAAATAATCCATTAGTGGAGATAGTTTAGTTTTATGTTGTGTTTATTAACTTCTGTTAAGGCCTGTGTGCAAATTCTGGGTTAGCTGCATATTCTATATTCAGGGTGGATTTTTTAGGTGCCTCCGTAGACTCTGATTAAAGTGAAAGTAGCATTGATCAATTTCAGTGTGAGAGTAGATTTTAAGTATGGAAGAAATCATTGCCTGTTCAAAACCTATAATGATTTTTTTTATGTGTTATAGTTAGTTAATAATA
Organism: Lissotriton vulgaris; assembly: GCF_964263255.1. NCBI lineage: Eukaryota > Metazoa > Chordata > Amphibia > Caudata > Salamandridae > Lissotriton > Lissotriton vulgaris. The sequence goes on along the minus strand of NC_141689.1, from coordinate 932,670,688 downwards.
GACCTTTCTTTTTATTAGAAGGTGTCTTTTTTACTTCATATGTCTTAAGTGCTACTGGTATTTCCCTGACCATTCTATGTGTTTTGTTAATACATTTCTGGGGGATTGGTATACCAAGGAGTTGGCCTTTTCCTTGTTCAGGACAGCTTAATATACAATTTTTAAATATTTTTCTTCTTGGCTCTTGTGACCTCGTACTAGCCTTTTTTAGTCCTGTAAAATATTTCTGACTTCTATTTAAGTAATATTAGGGGGGTCCTTATTTTTCCTAATACTTTCTACTATTTAATTTTTAGTCGTAGGCCTGGGCTGTAATGCAATTGTGTAATATTTATTTTATTTCAAGTGTATTTTCTTTCTGTAAGTGTTCTTCTTACAATATGTATATAGTTTATAAATTAATAACAGCTTCACTTTATGGGATTTGATATATTGTGCTGTTTTCAGCATTTTGTTTGAGAGTTTTAGAGTATAGAAAATATATGTTAATTTAAAAAAGATACATGATATATTTAATTTAATATTATTTAATTTCAGCTCCACATCTTAACTTACATTCACTTTTTCGTATGTTGAAGTCTCATGTTTACTTTTATTTTAGTTTTGTGTTTTGGTTACAATACTTACTTTAGAGTGGTCTTTTTTTGGATTTCAATTAGTTTTCAATTTGTATTAGCGTTTTTTTCTTCTTGTAGAGGATGCACCTGTATTTTGGAGAAATAAATATGAAGCGGAGCACACTTTGAATTACTTGTTATCTTAAGCTTGTTTTAAATATTTATTAGATTTGTTAACTTTTATTTATTGTATTTATTTAGTTTGTAGTAATTAGGGCCTGATCACGAGTTTGGTGGTCCTACAGCAGAAGGTGCAACACAGCATCCGCTGTAGGACCGCCAAAGTTGTGGTGTGACCGCCCGCCAGATTAGGAGCTACATTCTGGTCTGGAGGTTGGTCCTGTGGTGGTCTGACTGTGGCAGTCAGCGAGGCTCATAGAAGAGCCTATCATGCAGACCGCCGCATTCAGCGCACTGACTGCACCTTCCTTCATGGTGTGGCAAATATGCCACAACATGCAGGAAGGGTGATGAAAATCCAGGGGGGCACTACATGTGCCCCCCTGCATACGTCCCAGGACCAAATCTGGCAGGGGGTCCTGAAGTGCCCCCTTTGTTGCCATTCTGCCACCCTTTTAATGCCAGATTATTTGCCATGGAAAGGGCAGCAAAATGGCAACTCGGAATATGCTCGGTGGTGTCGGCTGCGACACTGCCAGCATATTCCTGCCGGTGAACGACTGCCAGCCCAGCAGGATCCTTGATCCTGGCAGTGCCGGCAGTCTAATGGCATACGGACTGCCGCAGTCGTAATACTGTGGTTTGTCCTGCAGTGTGGCGCTAGTGGGACCTCCACCACGGGTTCAGCAGTCCACGTAATCAGGCCCTAAGTTGTTTGTTGAAATGTTAAAGTTGTGTTTTGAAGGTCTACAATCCTGCAGAGTGACAGGGTGCTTCTGTAATTGTTCTTCAGGGAGTATTTTCTTGTGCATTTATGTGATCCTTTTATGAAGTCTTTCAACTGGAAAAGTGTTCCATTTGTGAACTATTTTTAATCTTCATTTGACTTGTTGGATAGAGACTAGTCTGTTTTTTTCCCACCAATTATGGTAAAAGCCAGTTAGTGTTTTTGTTATATATTAAATGTATATTCAGTTTATTCTGACTTATTTTTAGGATTATATATTTTTAATGTAATGTTCTTTGCTTTCTTTGGATTATGTCCATTTTCCAGTGTTTGATATTTTGTTTCTCATTATTTGTTTATGTTTCCTTAGTTTTAATGCATATCTGATATTTATTTTGTATTTTTGTTTACAATATTGTTGTATTGTAAATGTGTTATCTGCAGTATTTTTGTAATCAATATTTGTGTCTTGACTTTACGTAAAGATCACAGTATTTATGTTTGCAATATCTGTTTTGTGATACTAGTGTATGTTGATATTGGTTTTCTTAATTCAGTGTCATAATATTATTTTTCATATGAAAGTTATCAAAGGTTGCATTGAATGCAATCAGCACTGTAGAAGGGTATTACATAACCCAGAGTTTGCTTTACAGCTGCCATATCAACTTTATTTATATTGCATGTCAGGACAAATATAATGTTTCATTCCAGAACTGAGAGTGGGAAATAGAGAGACTGGCAGCAAGTGTCTAAGATATAATATAAGATGTCAGTGTCAATACTACAGTCACAATAAAAGTTGTCATGTGTCTTTAGATTTCAACACTCCTGCAGTGTGTTTTATGCCCAGCTGTGCAGCAAGGTAGTGAGACAATATCCTATGTTTCCTCTCTTTCATGTTATATTCTCTTTCCCCTGATATAATTATAACTTAAATGTTGTTATTGTCAGGTTCACTGCGGGCTCAGAGAAATATGAAAGCTTACAACACTGCCATTGGATCTGAATTGAAAGATTAGTGCACCCTTTTGCCCTTCCCAGGTGTAAATTCCCAAGTGTTTCCAATGTGAGAATACACCTAAACGAGGGTACACCAGCCCAGAAATTAACACACAAACATACCCATCACCTAACATTTAATTAGGTAAATTCCATCATGCCAGTATAATTCCTGTAGTTGCAGGTTCTATTTGTGAAAGCAACAATATGATAATAATTGTTCTGTCAGTCCTAAAGCTGTGAGTTAGGATTGGCATTCTGATCTCCCAAATACATGTATTTGGTACTCAAGCCATTATTCAATGAACAGTTAGTCTTGTGATTTGGCACTGATTGACATCAGCATATTGGTGACAGATTATACCTGAGTTCTTAAGGATGACTCTGAGAGGTGCCAGGTAAAGCGTGTAATGCCTCAGGTCGCTGTGTCTCACACATGCACAGACGTCATTCAGGAGGCACTGGTTGATCCTTTCACTTCCCTTTCACTGCTGGAAAGTCTGTCTTGATGTGCATGTGCCTGCTGAGCACCGTGGATATGGATTTGTTTCAAGGTAAGGACCGAGGGGCTTGAGATGGTGTTTAATGACTGCACCTTTCAGAAATTACAAAATAAATCCCATATTAGGAAACTGCAGAAAGCAATACATACCATTAAGAGCTAACTAAGCCCTGTGAGACTGGCTGCTTATTGTCACATTAATGCAACTGTGCAGAATTCTGCATAGTGCAACTCTGCTAACTCCGCCCACCACTACTCCTGTACCGAAAATTAAAGAGCTCTAACTTAAGTCTGGCATTATAGGAGACAGTCCGGGTGAAGATGGTAACTATTGTCCAGTCTGCATCAGCAAGTGGAGTGTGCAAGTCTATGTCCCACTCAAGCCACAACATCAGAGTGCATGGCCTTATATCACAACGTGATTAGGTGCTGGCCCATGCCGCAGGTCAGTAGGACCCTCAAAGTCTGTGAGGATGGTGTAGAAGCTGGGAAGGACACCAGGCTTCCCTGGATATATTCACCAATCCTTCACGGTGTAAAAAATGACTGGGCCCAAGGGAAAAAGTAATGCATTTCTCCCCAAATAGGATGGAATTCTCAGTTGGGCACAGGTTCCCCAGGAGTTCACATCCACCATTTGGCCACATTTGAAAGGACATATTACCCATCATTTGTCATACAGGTTTCAGGATCCAAAGTGGGAGTTGGTATGTTTTAGCACAGTATGGACAAATGTATGCCAGTGTGTTGTTGTATCGCTGAATATCTGAAGGAATTGCTTAAGGAGTCCTTTGCCCTCTATTAAGAGTTTAGCCAAGAGATCAATCTCTATTCTACCAGCCAGTAAGTGATTTTCCCAATTGTCGGTGGGGTCAAGCAAACGAGCCATGTGCTGTAGTTGGGGGGCAAAATAATAAAAAATCAGGTTGTGGGGTGTCCATACCTCCCTCGTTGTATTGTCTAGTCAATGTCACCAGGGCCCCCTACTACGCCCTCCCACCCAAAAAAGAGATAAAATGATGGAGTCTAATTGCCGGAAACCCCAAGATGGTATCAGGGACAAGGAATTCAGTAGAACGTACAGGCATCAAGAGAACAGAACCATCTTCGATATAGCCAATTGGCCCATTAATAAGAGCAGTAATGTGTTTCCAAAAGAGGAAAGATGACTTAAGCCCCTCATTTACATGGTCAACATTCATCTGAAGCTGATGCTTCCGGGTGTGCAAGACTTTTATCCCCAAGTATGAAACTGTTCCATCTCCCATCTTAGGCCCAAGGCTGGTAGCAGCTCGATTGGCATCCTGGAAAGGGTAGGAGGTAGGAGGGAGAACACCAGTGAAATTGCCCTATTTAGTCCTAGCCCTAATATTTTCCTGAATTCCTCCAGCAAGTGAATCAGCTCAGGGACTGCATCACGGAGAGAATAGAACAGATAATTGACCTTGATTTGCTGCACAAGATGCAGAGAGACACAACGTTCTAGCACTTTTCCTAGGAAGTGTGGATCAGAGAGTCAACACAAATTACTGAGAGATTTTATTGTCATTGCTTCTTTAAAAAGGGGAAGAACTACACCAATTGTGAGGTATTAAGTGAACTTACGTTGTGAGAGAGAAGAGATAATTAGCAAGGGCATGTAGGGCATGATCCAAGCACCTTACAAGGCACTGAGCCAATGAAATGATTTGCAGATTTCACATTAAGAATAGTGTGGAGTGGATAATTTTTGGTTGCATCCGTAAAGTTGGATCAACTCCGCTGAGCTTTTCGGATAACGGTGGAAATATCTATAGCATCTGTTATAGAAGGAAGAGAACACTCACTAAACTTTTACATCGAAGTGCAAAATTGTGATTTTATGAGGTCAAAGAGGGTTTTGAATGGATGACGTATTTGCATCTTGCTGGGACTGTGACAGTGACATTTTCAAGGCTCATAGATGCGAAAGATCTTAAGTCTCAGTAGTAAAATCCAAAATGTTCAGTAGACGTGACGAAACACGTGTTGGCTGTTTTCTGTAGAAATACATGTTTAACTTTTGATTGTACTGAAGATCATAAAAGTTCTGATGCAAGATAATAAACTGTACTACTGTTATGAAAAACAAGTCCTTAAAGTTTAGACGTTATACTAATTTGTAATACTGTTGCAATGCTTTGGTTTTACTCTATAACAGTTGTACACATTCTGGTTTTTACGATCCAGTGTGTAAACCACACCTTGGGTAGTATGGTGTATCTAACCTAATAGCACCATTCTCTTTTTCAAGCAATTGTGTTAACCATACTATACCCACAACAAACACAGGTATGCTACGAAGTGAGAATTATAACCCACTACTGCCTATTATTCTGTTTATATTTTTGCAGTTATTCCTGGGTGCCATGAAGTGTGATTGGTTGGAAACTGAGGCAGATTGCCTCCATCTATTTGCCATACTTCTGAGTTATTACTCCCTCACATTTATTCTTGGAAAACCATAGATCAAATGGCTATGACATCTTCTTTTTCTGTCTGAGAGAGTTAAAATTGTTGTGCAAGATACTCATGTAGTGAATATAGTTATGCACTGAGGATGACATCTTAGTTGAGGCAGAGAAAGGGAAGATTGTGCATTGAGCATTGCCATAGAGGACAAGAGGTCAATTTAAATATTGCGATTGTCCAGAAAACATACAGACTCCTTTTAGGTTGGCCAAAAGCTCTAAAGTGAGTGAATGACATGCTGTGTGAGAGGAATCATCATGTCATCAAGTGGTCAGACCAGTCAACTGGTATGGCAATCAGTAATTGATACTTAGACGTTCTTTACTAGTCATCCTCTAAAGGTGAATACCCCATAGATGATTTAGGGCTCCAGAAACCAGTACCTCTGGTGACCATTGAGGATGGTCCCCCATCAAGCAGAATGTGGAGCAGCGGAAGAACAAAAGAAAGGATGGTCCAGAACTGAATCAGTCCAACAACTCCACCCAGGACAGGAGTCTGCATAATCCATGCAATGCATGTTTGATGAGGTCCGAGAGCTCCAAAATCCACAAGTTGTCTACACATGTAATCACAGTAATTTCTACCTGTACACACCCTTAACTAATGTTTGTGTGTGTTAGCGTTTATAGAGAAATGTGAGCAAGATTATTATGGGTAATACTATCAGTGATGTCTCTACTTGATGCAGCTCTTAAACCAATCATTAGTTAATGCTACATATCTGGATTTATGGAAACAAGCAGTGGGATCCCCACTGGCGTAAAATCAGGCATAAATGTCTCCATCCTTTCAAATTACTGACCAATTTCAATGTATAATTCTCCCCAATAGACAGGATTGGAAAAACATGGGGATTTACCATCTGCTCTTATGCGGATGATAGAAAGTTGATGATAGCAATAGGGGAATCCTGGTAGATAGTGCACTATCTATGCAAGATCAAGTAAAGGCAACGTGCGGCAGGTGCTTTGCCATGCTAAGATTGCTAAGGAGACTTTTGAAGTGGATCCTGGACAATTGGAGGAAAACCATAGTTCAGGCTTGTCATATGGATACTTCATTACATATATTGCGTTAAGTTAGCATGAGTGTATTACATGTTTAAACAGCCGGTTTGCCTTCGGCTTCAGTTTTGCACACGACACATACTTGTTGTTGTAGCTTTCACCCTAGAAGCGGTGAGGTGGTTTATTTGAGAATAATATGTTATTTCTATGCTATCAGCTTTGCCTGGTACACTTGGTACAACTGTCTGCACACTGAGAGCTGCACACTCTAAGATTAACCTAACACAAGGTTGCTGGGAGGCCTGATCCTCGCACCACATTAGACATAACACAAATAATGTTGATGCCAACATTTTGGGCTCTACGCGGGTTTAAGATAGAGTTACACGGAATGAACGTAGACACTTGGTGCTGCGCATGAAGAGAGCTGGTAGCTGTTGATGTGATCTGCTCCTACTGACATTGAGAGGTATGGGGCCGCCCTGCTAAAGCCCGAATGAGACCTTCATATATATAAAATAATATGCTAGATAGGGTGCGCGAAATATAGGTGCTATCGATTTCTATAGAACTTGCATTATAACATGCTAGCACCTTTTGCTTACTATGGATTAGTGACTATGCTGCTGACTCTGATTTTTATAATCTGCATTTTGGTATTATACAAGATACTGCGTTTGAGAACTTTGCATTGAATAATAAATATTTCAAACTTGCACTTGTGTTCTTTGACTCTCAGTTTTGGTTTGAAATGATTATATAACGAAAGAGTGTTCATGTGTTCCACGATTCCTGAGGTATTCTAAAGATCATGTTCTGGTTTGTCTAAGACATGGATCATTCCATAATGATCCATGAGACACTGTAGCTAGCTAGGTAAGGGGATTTCTGACACTGAGATGAGTTTTGGATCATCCTAGCTCACTGAGGTTCTAGATCTCTATGCACAGTTCTGTGGGAGAACGGAAACCCTGCTACATGGCGCCCAACGGATTGGTTGGCCTTATTTCATGACACTCGAGTAGTATATCATTCATACCTTGACACCTTCATTCCCGTTTCCGGTAAACGGTGGTGTCGGAAAACCTACCTATTTTTGGAATAGGTCTTTTCAAGCTTGAATTCTTCTGTAAACGGTTTCTTTGAATTACTACCCAGTTGTGCTACAAAGTGTTCTTTGTCTTTTTTCACTTCCTGTGCTAACATGGCCGTGGACATAGCGCAGCATAGCCGCGTCGCGGTTCGCGACCACTTGCGGGCATATAATGTCCCTGCGGAAGGTTTGGCTGTGGTTCTAGTGGTGAGTGCGGAACATGCGTACCCGTACGAATTGTTTTATTCCTGGGTGACGTTTCCGGAAGTAGACGCTAATTCGGGTGTCTACCATTCATACACTGCCTCGGCTGTTCCGGCGACTTATGCTCCGTACAGGGCACTGGAAGTACCTATAGATGTTTGGCAGCACGGAGTTTGGTTTGGTGGCGTCCTACCCCACTCTTTAACGGCTCCGAGGTTAGGTCCGTTGTCCATTCCGGGCACAAACTGGCCCGCCTTGGGTGGATTTACTCCTCATCCTAATCGCGCCACTTGTAATGTGGGTGATCTGCGGCGTCTGCATGATGTCGCGGTTGACGTGATTAGAGCGCTTGTTCATTACATTGGTCGTAATATTCATGGCGCAGCCCCCGCAGGTGCGCAGCTTCGAGCGGAACAGGCTGGTTTGAAAATCAGTCCTGTCTTGGTGAATTCCGTAATGGGCAGAAAGCCAGAGAATAAGGATGATTTTCCTTACTGGCTTGCCGAGAAATTCGACCAGCTGGAGGCTGTGTTTCCTAATACGACTCCGGGTGAAAAACACCGGATTCTTACGCTTAGTTTACCGAAGGATTTAGCCCCTGAACTTGCTGACTGTGAAACATGGGGTAAGACATTCGCAGCGGTTTACTCGAGGTGCTATGGCACCCCGTCTGTGTCTAACCTGTCTGCGGTCCTTAAACGTGTACAAGACGATCACGGACCGGAGTCGGCGGTTGAATTGGGTATGCGCCTGAGCGGCTCGTTTGAGACAGTTTGCGGTCTTATCCTTGCGAATGTCAAGGGGGATGCAGTGAACTTTCAGGTGGCCAATGCTCTGGCGTTAATTCCTGAAGCCGAGAAACCCCGTCAGTTGGCAAAGATAATTGTGGCGGCTTATAAAACGGTTGGCCGCACTTCTAAGGGTTTAAAAGCTTTTCCTGAAAAGGAGAAGAAGCAGCCCCAGGGACAGTCTTCGGAGACAGGTGGACAGCCCAAGTCCAAAAAACAAAATTGGCCTAAAAAGCAGAATCAGGGTAAGCAACAACAACAACAGACACAGGTTTCTAGTCCGGCGCCTTCACAACCTGCGCAGTCGGATCGAGTTTATGAATTGCGCGATCGCGCTACGATTAAATCGCCTGACAGATATCAGGCATCTGACCAACGCTCTCCTCGTTCCTTTCAGGACTCATCGGCTCCGTCAACCGGTGGTGGAGGGGGCGGCAGGGGCAGGGGTGGCCAGCAAGGACGTGGCCAGCCCCGCACGCGAAGTGAAGGGGATCAGCGGGACGACTCTACGCCAAAGAGACCGCAGTTTGCCAAGAAGAAAGTTGCAGCCTTAACGGCGCATCGATATGCCCCAGATAGTGAGAACGCGGCTTCGGAATCTGACGTGGGCTCTGACCTTGCTGGACAGCGCGGCGGAGATTACCATAGTGAGAGAGGCCCTCCGTCCACTGTTGAAGGTGACAGCGACTGAGACTTTTATTGTGATTGAAACAGCTGATACACATGTTGCTCCCCCTGAAAGACTTTTTGAAATTGTCCTGTTAATTGAAGGTGACATGCAGCGAACTGTAAAAGGGGTATTTTGGGGGAATCTTTCGGATACGTATGACATTTTGCTTTCGGAGGCAGACTGGCCCCCACCTTTTGTTCTCGCAGCTCCGCGAGGGGAGAAGGTAATCCTCCCCAGTTTCGCGCACACTGTATCGAGAGTGGAAGCGCTGCATTTTGCAGAAGAGTGGGCTCTGGCGAAATCAGTGTGGCTGGGATAAATTGTCCCCTAGCCATGAGATTCCTTTACGGTCACAGCCGCAGCCACAACCCCAGTATCCCATACGGCGTGAAGCTAAAGCTTCGGTCGCGGCTATCCTTGAACAATTGGAATATCAAGGTGTAATTGAAACGTGTGTGTCACCAATGAATAATCCCCTTTTTACTGTTAACAAGCCGGACGGCTCATATCGTCTGGTTTTGGATTACCGGCATTTGAACTCGCATTACCGTAACTGTGCAGTACAGAATACTCACGGCTCTGCCCTAGTGAATAGTCTTGAGCGTAAACGGTTCAAAACCACGCTTGACATTTCCAATGGTTTTTATGCACATAGATTAGATGGTCTAAGTTCCCAATGGACCAGTTTTACGTGCGGCGGCGTACAAAAAATGTTTAAACGACTCCCAATGGGATATAAAAATAGTCCTGGAGTGTTTTCCGCCCGCATAGTCTCTCTTTTAGAGAGTTTCGATCCAGTTGCATGTTCGTATGTGGATGACATTTATCTCACGGACGACGAACTTTGGGTGCATCTGTGTCGAGTAAACAGCATAATTTGTAACTTTGCAGACATGGGTTACAAGTTTAACTTTGCAAAATCACACATTGCGGAGTACACAGTGTTGTTTCTAGGCTATGAACTTAACCATGAAGGAAAGGGATTGGCTCCTCAGTTCCTGGAGAAGTGCGCGCAGTTGCGCTCTCCGACAACGCTGAAAAAATTACAGTCTTTACTGGGTTTTTTAAATTTCGGGAGGACATACATTCCGGAATATGCCCAGCGTATCAAGCCTTTATATGCCTTGGTACAACCATCTTTTTCCAAATCATGCTGGCTGCCTGAGCATTCAGCCATTCTGCAGTCCTTGCAGGCAGATATGCTCGCTTCTGACTACTTACAGACTCGTGATAACCAAACCAACCTGGTGATAAGAATTATCCCTGGGACGGTGGGTTTCACGTACCTGACTTTTAATGAAGGGGATACTGTACCTATTGCTTACAAGTCACACTTATACACTTCGGCTGAACTGCGTTTTTCCACTGTGGAGAAAGTTTTAACGGCTGTGCAGATGGCAATTCTTAAGGAACGTGCCCTGTCGCAGGGAAAGCGCATGTTGGTTGTCACCCCGTGTCCAGCCTTGGAGGCGGTCACGAAAGCCAGTGTACCGAATTCTAAAGCTTTGCACCCACGGTGGATTCAGTGGGCTACATCCTTGACATCTCAGGATGTCACGTTTATTTTTGACGCCGCTTTACGGAGCAGGAGTATTTACAGTATGAATTTGTTCATCCTGCTCCTTTAGCAATGCGGCCGTTGGAGGATTTCCATTGTATCATTTACACGGATGGTTCGGCGCAGGTTGCGCATGGCTCTAAACACGCCTACGTTTCCGCTTGCGCCATTGTAGTCGGTGCCATGGTGAACGATGAGTTCAAGTCCAGTGTTGTGCACACGCAAACGCTAGGGGACTGCACCGCACAATTGGCAGAGCTTCGTGCTCTTATGCTCGCATTGGAGTACGCTGATCCTTGTGTGACGACTTTAATCGTAAGTGATTCTTACTACTGTGTCCAGTCTTACAATGAGAACTTGTTCTTTTGGATTCAGAATGATTTTCGTGATTCCAAGGGTAGCACAATAAAACATAAAATGATCTGGGTCCGAGTGGCGGAACTTAAAGAGAAACTGCCGCTCGTGTTTGTGATTCATACTCTCGGCCACCAGCGCGTGGGGGTCCACGCTGTTGGCAACTCGCTTGCTGATGAAGCAGCGAAGTCAGCGGTATCAAAATACTTAGTTGCAGCAGTCACGAGGTCCAAAAGCAAAATAGATGATGACATCTTGGCGGCTGTTGCTGCCACGGAGAAGGGAGGTAAATATCCTGCGGGGTTCCCTTCGAAGTACACATACCACTTAAGTCCCGATAAGGTTCCTTATGTGAAAATTCCTGAAGTTGGAGAGCGTCTAGTTCCCAACTCAGATCGCAGAGCTTCTCTGATTACAGCGGCTCATGAAGGTGTGGCGTCTGCGCATGCGGGCGTCTCAGCCACTGTATCTCAGCTACAACAGAGGTTCTGGTGGCGGGGACTGTACAAACAGACGCGCAATTATGTCCTTATGTGTGACATTTGTCAGCAGATCAAGCCTTCTACTGCTGCGCGTCCGCCTCAGACACAGTTGTACATCTCTAATAAACCACTTGGTTGTGTTTATTTGGATCACTGCGGTCCTTTTTCTTCTGATACTGCGTATAAATACATCTTAGTAGCAGTTGACTCATGCACACGCTTTGTATGGGTATGGCCGCATCGAAGCGCTGATTCGCGAACTGTCATTAAGGATTTGCGTGTCTTTGTGGGAATCTTTGCTTGTGGTACTTTCCATTCGGACCAGGGTCCGGCTTTCGCCTCTAAGGCGTACAAGGATGCTATGGTTTCGTTGGGAGTACAGGTGAAGTTTTCAAGTCCCTACAGGCCTGAGGGCAATTCTGTAGTAGAAAGAATGAACCGCGACTTAAAGCAATCTTTGACAGCCCGTGTTATAGGCACTGGTAGAAACTGGCTGACCCACCTCTATGGCGTGCAGCGTGCGCTTAATAATCTCCCTAGAAGGTCTCTGGGTGGGCGGACCCCATACGAAATGCTCTTTGGTATCAAGATGTACGTACCTGACCTTGATGGTGCAGACTGCCAGGCCCAGGCCGCGGCCTTTGACGTAGATGAACATTGCAATGTTTTACAGGATCTACAAAAGACCAGAGACAGTCTTGCAAAGGAACACTTGCCCTCCACGTCGGATGATGCGTTGCAGATCCCGGTAGTTGGCTGGCTACCCCAAGTTGGAGAACTGGTTCGAGAGAAGATCGATAACAAGAAAGAGTTTGGTCCCTCATATCGTGCACCTGTTCGGGTTCTTGGAGTGAAGGGCACAAGAACAGTCATTTTACCACCACTTCCAGGTCGTAAAGAAAACAGATTTATTTCTATTGACAATGTCAAGACACACAGGGTGGCCGATTCTTCATAGCATGACACCGGCTGTATCCTGTCCTTCCATGGTGAGGCACTCTGTGCTGGCTATTACATCTGGTGCAGATCAGGAGGTGTCCCTCGAGATGCCTGCCATAACCAGTCCTTTATTAAATACTATTCCTGTTACTAACATTGATGAGGTGACCTATGCAGATCCTGCTGATTTGTCTATGTCCGATTTACAAGCTCGTTTGGCTAACCAATCCAGATTCTCTTTTGACTCTGATTCGGAACTTTCGAAGAAACCATCGACTATTACAAAATATGCCACGTTGTTTAAAAAACATTTTTTAATTCCACCTTGGACATACATTTGGCTGATACTATTTTTATGTTATCTTTTTATGTCAATTGGTTTTGTGTTTTATTTTTTCCGACTGATTGATGGCCATTATGTGAAAGAAAGAACAGGAATTCGGTACCTTAATGGAACATTGGCCCCTCTTTCCTCCTCACATTCAGTACACAGACTAAAGAGAGACTTACATTCAGTAGAGATTACTGCTTGGCCAGTCCTTGATGGGATTGTGTGGGATGCGGTTAGGTTTCAGATACATGGACCCACAGAAGTTATTAATGTTCCTAATGTGCTTAGAGTAAACATGGGAGATGTGATTAAGCAAAATATTCGTTCTGATGATTGGGATCTTCAGGCCGTAGAAGCATTGTTCTCTGATTTGAAATATTATGCGGCCTTTGATGCTGAGGATTTGTACTTAGATTCTGTCAATTATGGTGATTTGTTTTGTTATCAACATTATGGAAATCATTTCTTACACAAGACAAGTTCCAGGAGGGTTCCTGTGAATTACACTCAGTGGGAACATTGCCCTACTCCCTTACAGGGGAGCTCAAGTACATTTCTGGGAAAATACTCTTATTTTACAGATTTTAATCAATCAAATCCTGAGTCGTTTTATTTTAAAGTGAACCAGAAATTCATGCCCAAAGTTAGACTTACTGATACAAAATTGCTGTATTCAAAGTCCTTTTTAGAAAGGTTATCTGTGGATGGCTATGAGTTATGGAAGGATGCTATTGACCTTAAATCGGTTTGGGGTACCAAAGATTGGCAGGTACAAGGCACTGAGGCTTTGCATCGTGCATGTCTCATCCCGAATCACATGTTGTTTTTAAATTCTACTATTTCTCAAACAACATGTTTTGGATTGGCTACATCTAAAAAATTAAATACCCCTACTATCCCTGACTTGGAAGAATATTCAGGTTGGAGTAATTTCACTACAATATCCATCAGTGGGATACAAGCACTTTTGCAGAATTCCTCCTTTAATATTTCCCGTTTTGATCCGGAGGGGTGGCTTTTGTGGCAAAGAAGCTCTGATGCTTGCCAACGTAGGTTTTTGGGTTTATCTGAAGGTTTTACGCACATCAGGCCAGATCCCAGGTTTGAAACAGATCACACTGTTACTACTTATTCAGTAGGCAAATTGTGTCAGAACTGGTTACAACATTCCACTTTGGCTGCAGTTAAACTGCATCTGTCCCAGTTGAATGAGAATATAGAGCTAAATGATTTTATAAAAGGCCCGACTAGGGGTAGATCTAAACGCTTTCTTTATGCTGTATACAATGAAATTTGGAAATTTTCACAGGTTGAGGCAGCTAAATGCCTGAGAGCGATTGATCAAGCAAATTTGGAAAAAGTGCTAGCAGTAGTAGATAACAGTATTAACATGCTTTCTTCCAGGATTTACACATTGGATAATATTGTTTCTTCTGTTGTTGATATTGTACATGATGAAGTGTCCACGTTATACCATGGTCAAAATCAATTGCGTTCTGTAATGCAGTTTGCCTGGACTCTACAGACAATTAAGGCAGGTCGAGTTCCCTGGACCTCATTGAACGTTTCATCCCTTTTCGCCCCTTTTAATCTTACTGAAAAACAGCGCATGCTTTCAATGCGTGATGCATCATTTTCTATGTTACATATTGAGAAGCTAGAATCCTTGCCTTTCTCTGTTGCTGAAACCACTACTGCCACGTGGCTTATTCATGGTTTAATTACATTACCATTTCCTTTATATAAATTTACTAACTGTATGCGGTATATTGCTATAGGACGGTATGAACCACTAGGCAATGCATTCCTACACGAGGCATCGTCATTACCATACACATACAGATGTCTGAAGGATGGAAAAGAAGTGAATCCTAATGGTGAGGAATGCACACAGTCACCTGACCATTCATTAATATGCAGACACATTCAGTTACACGGTTCTTGTAATCAGGACCGCCCAAATTTAGCATGTGTTTTAAAAGGCACGCCAGTTCCAGCAGTGGTTCCCACGTTCACATTATTAGCTAATGGTAGTTATTTACTTTTAAACAACGAATTATGTTGTGGTTTATTAATTGGTGTGGCTTATGTGGTAACTGTATCAGAGCGTGTGGTGTGCTGCAAGAATGTTCTATACCCACCCACGCATGGGTCTTCAGATGTCTCCATCTGGCCACGGATTCCAACCTTGGAAGCAAAATTCAATGGTTTAAGCAGAATAAGGGCCCTTTTGTCTCAAAAACAAGTGACCCTGAGTTCGGCCCGGGAAACTTATGTCCTTCACATAGCTAACACCCGCACAGAGGTGCAGGCGCTTTTAAATACTGATTTGCCGTTTCATTTCTGTGAGCTGGTGCACCAGATTTTTAACGCTTCTTCAACGACTGGGCTTGCACATTTTTTTAAATTAGTAAGCAGTGGCCTCGTGACTACATTTGAAAAAGTTTTTGGTATCATTCCCACGTTTTTCCACACTATTTTTTCGAGTTTGTTTGGTGGACTGCCTGTGTTGCTGGCTGTAACCGCAGGCATTCTGTTGGTGTTTTTCTTCATAAAACATGGATGCCCATCCTGCGCAAGACGCCGTTCAACGCCTCCTGACACTGTGCCGTAATCGGATGCTCAATTACTATGGAACATTGCCGCTTGCAGCATTAAGCACGGCCTATAGATTGTCATTTCGGTTCACCGACTTCACGTGTGTCCAACCTGTGTTTCACTGCCTGAGCTGCGAGTTCGATTGGGCCATTGATTTGTGCCTATGCTTGAGGACTGCTCCTGACATCGATTTTGATCAGCTAATGCGTCCCGTGGTGGCTCACGAGCTGATCTGTTCTGGCGAGAGAGTTATGGCCTTGGCAGCGATAAATGGAGTTCTGGGCCAATGGGAGATCTCTGCAGCGGCGGATGCCTTTCTGACACACAGCGATCTGGTGAACCCACCGAGTTGTCCTCTGACGTTACAGGAGGATCCGATGCTGGAGGAGCACGTATGTTCTTTACCATTGCTAAATTGGATTGCTGAGCTATTTTCGGATGATGGCAGTGATTTCATGCTGGAGGCTGTTGTAACTTTCTTTGCATATACTTTCCAATCGTGAGATGCCTGGGAGGAATGCTTTGTTGTGAAATATGACTTTCCCCTCGCTGAATTGGAGGGACGGTTTATGTTCAGCTGATGGAGAGTACAATCACGTGATGTCGCTGGGGATAACGTTAATGTGGCACATGACTTTGGAAATCGGATAAGTGCCTTGTTTTTTACTCTTACAAACATTTGAATTGATGAGACCTGGTCCTACGTTTCATATTTTTGAGACCTGGCGGATGACTTTGGGTTCAGAAGTTTTGTTTTTATTTTTAGATTTGAGGCCACTGTAGGCATTCATACATATTCATTCATACATATTTTTAGCTTATTTTAGCTCAAGATTATTGATCTTTGCTTCCAATTGTTGTGTCTGATTTAGTATTGCCTTTTCCCTTATGTTTGACGGTGCTCGGACCAATGGGGGGGTGTCATATGGATACTTCATTACATATATTGCGTTAAGTTAGCATGAGTGTATTACATGTTTAAACAGCCGGTTTGCCTTCGGCTTCAGTTTTGCACACGACACATACTTGTTGTTGTAGCTTTCACCCTAGAAGCGGTGAGGTGGTTTATTTGAGAATAATATGTTATTTCTATGCTATCAGCTTTGCCTGGTACACTTGGTACAACTGTCTGCACACTGAGAGCTGCACACTCTAAGATTAACCTAACACAAGGTTGCTGGGAGGCCTGATCCTCGCACCACATTAGACATAACACAAATAATGTTGATGCCAACATTTTGGGCTCTACGCGGGTTTAAGATAGAGTTACACGGAATGAACGTAGACACTTGGTGCTGCGCATGAAGAGAGCTGGTAGCTGTTGATGTGATCTGCTCCTACTGACATTGAGAGGTATGGGGCCGCCCTGCTAAAGCCCGAATGAGACCTTCATATATATAAAATAATATGCTAGATAGGGTGCGCGAAATATAGGTGCTATCGATTTCTATAGAACTTGCATTATAACATGCTAGCACCTTTTGCTTACTATGGATTAGTGACTATGCTGCTGACTCTGATTTTTATAATCTGCATTTTGGTATTATACAAGATACTGCGTTTGAGAACTTTGCATTGAATAATAAATATTTCAAACTTGCACTTGTGTTCTTTGACTCTCAGTTTTGGTTTGAAATGATTATATAACAAAAGAGTGTTCATGTGTTCCACGATTCCTGAGGTATTCTAAAGATCATGTTCTGGTTTGTCTAAGACATGGATCATTCCATAATGATCCATGAGACACTGTAGCTAGCTAGGTAAGGGGATTTCTGACACTGAGATGAGTTTTGGATCATCCTAACTCACTGAGGTTCTAGATCTCTATGCACAGTTCTGTGGGAGAACGGAAACCCTGCTACAGGCTTTGATAACAAGTAGACTGGACTATGGGAATGCTCTGTATGTTGGCATGGCAGATTACTTGTTCTCACGATTGTAGGTTATTCAAAATGCAGCAGCCAAGCTAGTCTGCATCAAGAACAAGTTTAGCTCTGCATCAGAATGTATAGAGGTGCTACATTGTTTGCCAATACGTCAAAGAGCTAAGTTTAACTTACTGTGCCATGTGCATAGAGTATTACGTAAGACTGACCCCAAAATTCTGCAAGATAAAGTTGAATTCTATTCACCTTTGCAAGAACTAAGATCTTGTAATCTTGCACTTACCAAAACCAGATGAATAAAGAAAGTTTCGAGCAGGAGGTCACTCTTTTTCATACCTGGCAGCCGTACAATGGAATAAACTACCATTAGACCTACGCCTCACTAATAACCATTTGGGGTTCAGGAAGAAGTTAAAATCATGGTTGTTTAGGACATAATACTTTAACAAATGCTTTCATAAACGCAGGGAGTTATAACTAGCGCTGTGATATTGCATTGGGATGAATGTTACGCTCTATATATTCTGTAAATAAATAAATGTCATAATTTATGTAATTTGAGATGTCTTTAATGATGTAATCAATGATCAAATGTTCCATGTCATGAGTAAATAGTAATGTAATATATGACATCATAAGCAGTGCATGATAGGTAGCTAGTTATAGCTAGTTCAGTGAACTATAACTGCTGAATTTCAGTAGTTCTTATCTCATTTCAAACCCTAAATATGATATGACTTTAATATTTTTAATCTTTTTTTAATTGAATTTGTGTTTTTTTAATGTATGCTAAGATATTATTACCAAACCTTACGATAACATCACTTCACCCTTTGGTTTTTCAGGGAGCTTCTGTTATGGATTGATCATACTCTAAATTAAAGCACATGCCTAGCCCTCTGCATGCAACCAACCTCTCCGCATCTCACAGACTTGAGCCAAGAACAATCCAACATGGATGACCAGGGCTCAAATCCCCTGCTGGACAGCCAACACCCCCTACCCCACTTTGTACAGCACCCAACCCCCTGTGGTTGCCCAACACCCTTAACCATATAGGAAGCCATGGTGTGCTTTTAAGGGTGGGTGTAAAATCCGTTTCGCGGGCGAATTTGCGGATTTTCCGCGATTTCGCGATCCGCGAATCTCGCGAAATCGCGGTAAAATCCGCGAATCAGCGGGGACGAATTTTCAGGCAAAAAAGGGTTACAGCAGCAGGTGCAAAAGTTGAACCTAATTTCTTTGTAACCTTTTACAAAAGGGTTACAAACAAATTAACTTCAACTTGGACACCTGCTGCTAATTGCTTCCTGGCGCCTCGTTGTCTACTTGCAACTATTCTCTGACCCTGCTTTGACCCTTGAAGCAGGGTCAGAGAATAGTTACAAGTAGGCAACGAGGCACCTGTCCAAGGAATTAAACCTCATCAGGAAGCACTTACAGATATAAAAAACAGGAAGAAGGGAGAGGATGGCAAATACACCCATTTTGAGTTGTCAGGAGGGGTTAAACTAAAAGAGACCTTTACAGCACAATTTTCATATGCATTTTGCTAAAAATAAAAAGCTCTATGTTCTGTAGGGGCATCTCAGGAATCTGGCCCTTCAGAGATCCGGCCTCTCTTTCTTTCTCTCGTTCTCTCTCTCCCTCTCTCTTTCCCTCTCTTTCTCTTTCTTTCTATCTATCTATCTATCTATCTATCTATCTATCTATCTATCTATCTATCTATCTATCTATCTATCTCTCCCTCCCTCTCCCATAAACGACTGCATGGGTAACTTCGCTATACAAGCGGCTCGCGAAGACGCAAAAAGCCCCGCGAACATGCAAAAAACCCAGCGAACACGCAAAAAACCCCGCGAACACGCAAAAAAACAAAAATATGCAAATATGCACAAATTTGCGAATTTTGCGGATCGTGAATTCGCAAATCCGCAAATTCACGGATCGCGAATTCGCCCATGCTTATGTGCTTTCCTATGCAAGCATAAATTGCCTGTGTTGGTATTGTGGTTCTGGAACCGGTACCGTTGACCCGGTACCCACAAGGAATATTGGATTGAACCATGACATCATAGAGGAGAAGCTTGGGTGTCTTGCTGGGTCTCACTGTCATACTGCATTACCACGCCAGGACATCACTGGCTTTTGCAGTACTAGCATTTGGTACCATAAGTTATTTATTTACATTTTTGGGTCTCAGTTTCGTTGAATCAGTTTGCCGAGTTGACTATCATTCTTATGTTTTTTTGTTGTTTTATATTAAGGCTGGTTTGAGGAAAGACTGGATGTAGTGTGTTTTTCAGACACCCTGATTAAGATAGCGCCTTCCTGAGAGGGAAAGGTTGCTGCCGTTTTTAACCAGTTAGTGATGTCCAAGTGAGTTAGTGGATCCGGCGAAACCCTCGATGTAAACCAACATTTTGCATGAAGCACTTTTCAGGTTAGATCAGTAACTAAGATGGCCTCTAAACCAGGTAAAAGAAGTCTCTTAGTCAGATTTTGGGTTGCTGTTTTTCTTAAAATGCTGAGGTTCCTAAGGGTGGAATAGAAGAGGCAACTATCTTGTTTTGTCCCTGTGATGATCCTCCTGCCAAAAACATGCAGGTGATTTTACTTTATTGTACATTGTATGAGCTCCACAGAAAGAGGTTTTACTGTATTTAGTTTTGTACACATAGAGACTACCTTTTATGAATGTACTTATAAATAACCCTCCTGATCAATATGGCAATTGCTACATTTTTATCTGAGTTAGTACGTATTAGATAAACTAGGGATGGATAATTGAGGGTAAAATTGTTTATCCTTTCCATTGCTGACCAGCCTGTTCACAGCTGTTATTATATGATTTTAATTGGTAATAGCTTCATTTTGTTCAAATTATATACAATATGCATGTTACATGTTTGGTTATCTTGATTGTTTTAGCATTTAATATATTTAAAAGTTTTTTAACCGAAAGAGAACAATACAGGAACGACTATCATTGGTTTAACCATTCTGTCTCACTCAGAGATTGGCTGGCAGATCTTTTAATCCCTGTAAGGAGACGGTGGCATTTCTGGAGCCTGTTCACTGTTTCTGTGGTCTTGTGAACGTGAGAAGAGGACCTTATCCTGCACGGGAAGTCATCTGGGCTGATGTGCACACCTTTCTCACTTTGGTTTTCCAGCCTGAGGGGTTGCTGACTAGTCTCCCTCTTCAATCAAGTCTGCATTTACAGTGGTTGCTGATTTATCACCAGGCAGCTGATTCATTTGAAGGTGAGAAAGAGAGAGAGAGGGAGAGAGTGAAATCAGGAGAAAGAACGAGAAAGAGAGAGGCATTGAGAGAGAGAAAGAGGGAGATAGAGAGACTTTCCTTCTGTTATTATCCTGTTTTGGAAACCCCTTGGGTTTTAAGACATGGTGCATATGTGTGACTTGTAAGAGGATTGCACATATATCCCATTTTCAAGAGCAGTTGCTAACCTTTGAATGCTCTGTGCCGGAATGATGTGCCTGAACACATTGGTAACTTTCCTTGTGAATTGCAAGGCCTACCATTGTGAGTTGAAAATACATTTACATCTTGCAGTGTCATTTTAATGCATCGTGATTTATGTTTTTATCATCACAACGCCTGCCACTTTGCACATTGCAAGATTTGTGATAATGAAGAGCATTTACATATGGCCTCATGTTTCCGCACATTTTTACAATTTGTGTAGTAACCTAAATAGGTAACTTTGAGACGAGAATTAGTAGTTGATATGTGGCATACATGTATTCTTCACTTAAGGGAGTGTTGGTATATGGTATACATGGACCCGATAGCAACCAGTTTCTATTTCGTTTACATGATCCTAATTACTTTAAATGAGTTAAGTTTAAGACAGCTAATCATATCAAAAAAATTTGGGACCAAATCATGATCATTGAAAAGATCTCTTTCTTCAATGCGGAACTTAGACTATGGGGCAACCAAGGCCTACCGGATATTTTCTCAGACGGGGCAGGAAATATTTGGGCTAGACATGGCGTTAATACATTGGGGGATTTATATGGCCCAAATGGTATTATGGACTTCGACACATTAAAACTAGTATTTGGTCTAAATGATGAAATGTATTTTAAATATATCCAAATAAGAGACTACCTGCACCGAAAGATGAAGATATTCAAAGTGGCCCAATCAGACCTATTAGCATGTTTATACTCTGACAAAATAAAATCACTTATTAGTCTGGGCTATGGGCACTTAATTAGGGGTAAAACGGATGATAGCATTAACATTGCTTCTAAATGGACTTGTAGATTGGGTATGAATATCAATCCCATACAGATTGTAGCTTCATTATGCCATATAAACTCAATAGTCCATTCATCTAATTTAAGATTACAATCGTATAGAACCATTATGCAGTTATATTATACGCCGCAAAGAATATCAAGTTGGGCACAGGGGAATCAAGTAAATGACAGAACAAAATGTCCGAAATGCGACTTGGATGCAGCTGGCATAGAACATATGCTCTTTTCTTGTCCAGGGTTATTTACATTCTGGAAGGGAATAATGGATGTCTTAAATAATAAACAAATTATTACCCCACCTCTTACAGCACACTTGGTGCTATTTAACGTTCAAGACGATAACTGTCAGCATAAAGACTTTATAACTATAATATTCGCCTGTGCCAGGTTAGTAATAGCAAGATCATGGATTTTCAAAAAAACCTCCAAACACACTTGAATGGTTTACCTTGATAAATGAAATAAGAACAATGGAACTTTCATTAGCAAGACATAGATGTCCACAGGCAATAAAAAAGAAGGAAAAAATCTGGAAAAATTTCTTTGAACTTTGAAATATTAACTTTATGGCAATCAAGTCTGAAGAGGCTAAGTCTAAGGAGATCTTTACTTTTTTTTGTTAAAACTACATTTGCTATTGTTAAATTGTATTAGTTCACTCCTCTGTTCTTCTGATTGCTTTTGTGATGATAATTTCATGTTTATCTATTCTTTTATTGCTACTATCAGGACATGTAATTCTAAGCCGTTTTTTCTTGCAATAATAAAAACATTTTTTTAAAAAAAGGTATATGGTATACATGTATTCTTAAAGTGCACAACGACCTCTGTAATCTAAGAGTTACACTGTTTCCAGAGTGAAGTCGAAAATATGTTTTACGTGTGGTTAATCTGTCCAGTATGGACTACTACAACACTCTTTATTAGGGCTCCCAAGGAAAGTGGTTCAAAGCCTACAACAGATAAACAATGTTGCTGCAAGAGTGCTACTAAATTACCTGTGCGATGTAGAACATCAGGGGCCATATTATACAAAGTGCCCCGGGGGCGCAACAGGCAAATGGGCCTGCTTTTTGCACCCTGAGGCACTATGTATTATAGAAGAGGTCGAAGACGCTTGTGCGCCCCTTCTTTCATAATGATAGCGCTGCCACACATGTAGTGCCAGCAGTATCTTTAGGTGGTGTTCCCTCATTTGCATGGGGACGAGGCTTCAAACAAATGAGGGAATTACTTTGCCTCTGAGCCTGTGCCATAGTACGCTCTGAGGCGTTGAGACATTCATGTGTGCTACAAAAAGGTGGCACTGTAAGTGCGCCCCCTGATGGCAGCCGGCTGGAGGGGCGAAAAGAGGTTCCATGGAACCCCCAGAGATCGCTCCAGCAGGCAGGAGCAGTCACTCACTCCAATCGACTCCAAGGGAAATCTTTAACCCCTTTTGGAATTGCAGGTGCGTTTGCCTGCACAGAGAAACGCAGAGAGGCTTTGAAGAGGCCCCTCAGTATTTCACTGAATGCACTGTCCCCTGGGCAGTGTGATCTTGGAGCTGCTTTGGGGACAGCACATGTGTTGTAATAGGGTGAACTGTGCCTGCTTGTGCATGACACACCTGCTTAAAGGTGTGCCAGAGTGCAAACGAGGTCAATGCACCCTATATGTAACACGGGCCCAGATAATGTAAAGAGCGCACACTGGTTTCTGGTCCAGAAAGGGATCTGGTGTCGGGTTTTTGGCTCCTGTCATAGAGAGTTCCATGATAAGGGACCAGAATTATTTCAAGAAAGAGTCATTAGCTACTGCCCACCGCGTGTTACTGTCAGCTAGAGACGCTTTGCCTGCGAGTCTAAGAAACCACTAAGCGAGACAGGAAGGCGGAGCGCTTTCTTACATGGCACTGACGTTATGGAACTCACTTCCAATTATTTTACAGGTGGAAGACAATTATACGAGATTTCGAAAGTGATTAAACTTGGCTTTTCAACTAATTGTGAAACTGGTGCCTTGTAGGTAGTTTCTTGGGCTTTACTAATGGCCTTTCCCTTTCACTTCATTTCAAAGTGATCATATCTATATTTTACGGGAATGTGAAGACAGCACTTACAATTTCACCGAGAATATGTTATTTTACTTCACAGGTAAATTATTTCATAATTTTTTGTGCTGTCACGGAACTGTAAACACAATTTCACAATTATCTCCTAATAAATCAGTCTGAATTCAAATGACCATCATGCATATTTATAGTGCAGTACTTTAAAACCGTTATGTAATATCACCGTTACGCTGATCTAAAGATACCTTATTTTCTGTTTATTTTGCAAGAAGGAAATGTGATGCCTCCTACTGACATAACAAATGTGGACATTAATTAAAAAAGCCGCAAAATCAGGCAGAGAAGAATGCCCTCCATCTGCATGACCTGGGGTAATGACAGAACTCCTATAAACAAAACTGACAGATAATCATGTGTTTGTCTCGAATTAATGAAGTTGGCACTCCATTATGAATAACCATATGTGTGACATCACACATGGCATGGAAGGCTACCTATGTTTCCTTTTATATCTCAGTATCATCCAGCTCCCTGAGGGAGAATTCTGATGAAAGCTGGTTTATGGGAAATGTCCGAAATGTCTCTTAATCTCTAGTTAGGGGTCTGTGTGTGTGGTTTAAATATTTCGTACAGTGCAAGGACCCAGCGCGGAAGATTTGAAATGGATTGCCCAAATAATTGCTAGATTCGTGGGAAATATAGTAAATACTACGAACACTACTAAAATCCAATATCTTTGGAAAAAAACATAGATTAAATAGGGAAAATAAACGACTAGTGATCCTGGTGGTAGGTAAACAAATGTAAGGCGGGTTTCTAACGTTGTGAAAATTAATTAAGGACGAACAGAGCTGAAAATGTCAATCTAGAAAATGGTAATCTCCTCACATTCTGACTAAACGTCATGGTAGGACTACCAGAAACTTGGGAAGTTTATAGCAAGTTATAAGGGCTGGCCAAGTTCAAGCACCTTGTAAGTAATGCAGCAAACATTGAAAATGATACAGGCGACTGGTAAAGTTGAATTAGAACCTTTTCTATGTAATAACATATTCAGTTTTTGGTTAAGGGCTCCCTTTACAGGAGAATACACACTTGAGTAAGACCCGGGCTGGAGCTAGTAAAATGGCCTGAATGGCATTTCCATATAAGTTATCTTAAAATACCGTACACAGAGTGCTTTATTATGCAATTTAGTGCAGACAATTGCAAGTATGAAAAGTACTGACTATACATTTATTTACTTACTTGATTACAGTTTTTGTAGATTTATTGCAGGGCGCTTGAAGACCCACCTCAAAGCGCTAGGCAGGTGGCTGCTAAAGGAGGCTTGGGAGAATTCTTTCTACATGTTCAAAGATGTGTCACAACAGGCCTGGGTATTGGAGGGAGTTCTCTTTTATCGATTCATTATTCTGCCCTACAAGACAAAGGGATGTGGGGGCATATTATCAAGGGGGTTTATCTCCACTTTTTTGGCTTTAAAAGCCAAGAAAGCGGAGATAAAATGATCTCCCTATTACCTAGCTGTCGCTAACACCAGTTAGCGACTGCTAGTAGGAGATAGCGACCATCTTGGGCCCCACTTTGCATGTCAGTGATATTTATCACTAATGACATGCAAAGTGGGCGTGCCAAGATGTTAGCGACTGAAAACAGTCGCTAACATCGCTATCTCCTATTACCAACTTTTGGAGATATTTGCGCTAAGCGCGAATATCTCCAAAAGCTAACAGCTGCCCTGAGCAGTTCTTAGCCATGTTATCCAATGGGAGGTGGATAACATGGCTAAGAGCATTAGCTCGGTAATGCATGAATATCACTGTCTTTTCAGCGATATTCATTAATTTGCAGCGATTTTTATCGCATTTGCGATAAACCTTGGTAATACAAAGGTTTATTTCCGGTAAAAATCGCCGCAGCTCAGTGGTAAATTTTTGTCTCTAATCAAGCAATAGCGATAATTATCGCTATTGCTTGGTAATATGCCCCGTGTTCCTCTCACAGGACAGACCATGTAAGAAGGTGTACCTGCTGACATGTTGGTTTCCTCTTCCGGATGCATAAAGGGAAATCCGTTTGTTTTGATGTGTCTCTACTGGATGGAGATACGTCTTTGATAAATTATTTAAGATTCAAATGTTTGCTTAAAAGTGCGCTTTCAACGCCTCTCTTGAATGCAATGAATTTTCGTGGGATTTTGCCTTTTCACTGTACATGATGTTGATCAGTAGTCTATAGTCACTAGTCTAAGGCAAGTTGTGTTGGAATTTCCCGCCAAGTCTGTTCTTTATGTTTTTTTACAACAACTCAAAGTAACTGGGGGAATTTCAACTACACCCAAATACTATCGCAATTCCTAACAAATAGGCTCGGAAAGAACGCTACAACAAACAGTACCACAAGTTGCTCTTTAGAGGATGCCCCGTAGAATCCTCTTTCACATAGACTAGATACGTGTCCCGGATTGTACTAGAAGTGCAGATTCCTGTGTTTACTTATGGAGATCTAGGCATAGGAACAATTTCAATGCTCATCAGAACTGTAAGCAGAGTCCTTAGTCTACAGCTCTGTGGTCGAGCATAGCATTAATTTGACATACACAGAGCAGAAGGTCAGCAGGCCACCTTGTTTGTATCATCTTTAAATAAAATGCTCTTTTGGGGGGCATGCATGACCGGTGAAGAAGCAGGATGGCTGACAAATAAGTAGGCTCCTGAAACCCAAACCACATATCCCCACAATTCCGATATATAATCCACACAAGGTACTCAAATAACAAGGGAAACGGACGAAATAAAATACCTGGGCATATGTGTCACTAGAGACAGGGACCCACTAATGAGATTAAAAGTGGATACGACTCCCACTCTCCATGGCAGGGAGAATCTCCTTGATCAAGATGGTATTATTGCCAAAACTTCTGTACCTATTCATTATTATACCTTACTATCCTGGGAACTTTTTTTTTAGTACACACAAATCTCAACTCATGAGACTCATATGGGGCGGGAAACAGGGGCGACTTAACCTGAACACTTTGATGCTGCCATACCACCAGGGGGGTATGACGTCCATAATTTTGAGTTTTATTATTACTGTGCGCAGGCCCATTTCGCTACATATTGGTTTCATCGTCCACCCTTTATGCCTCACTTGGCGGTGGAGGATGGTTACATGGCCTTGACGCCCACAATGTGCTATCTATCCACAGCAGTGAAGAAGCGTGAGCAAGACCCGTCTACCGTGGATTGTACTATATTGGCATTGCAGCGGATAGCTCATAAACTAGAAATCCCCATGTTGTATTCTCCTAAGATGCCCCTCTTACGGAATCCCTTACTACAAGTCACCTTTGAAGGGGTATGTCGGAGGATGCTAGAAAGGCTCAAGTACTGTACCTGGGGGGATCTTTATATAGGGGGACAATTACACTCAAATGAACAGTTTTTTGAGGAATGCACGCAAACGACAATGGACACATTTATGTACACCCGTTTCCATCTGAGTGTGAGGGCTGTTACCCCTGCCTTTCCAAAAGAGGCCCCTTTGCATGCCTTACTACAAGCAGACACCCCTCGACATATCATATCACTCCTATATCAACATACACAGAATGCACCATCCTCATGCCCTGTTTGTGCCAGGCAAGAGTGGGATAACGATTTGAATGTCAAATTAACGGATGATCAATGGGAGCTTAGCTGTGCGCAGACAGAAGTCGTGCCCGGCAACAGTAGGCTGTGCCTCATTCATTTCAAATTTCTGCACCGGTTGTACCACACGCCAGTTAAACTTTACAGTTTTTGTCTCAGGGACAATGATAAGTGTTCAAGGTGTGGTCGGGAGGGAGCGGACTTTCTTCACTTGGCCTGGAACTGCCCTCAGTGGTAGACTACCGGGCACAGACGTTCGAAGGATTATCGACCATGATAGGTACCCAGGTAGCACCATGCCCACTTGTTGCTCTACTGGGCCTGTCCCAGGGAATTGAAACAGCGCACAAAAAGTTCTTAGCAATGGGGTTGTTACTAGCGAAATGACAGGTAGCATGTAGGTGGGGAAGAGGTTGCGCTCCCAAGTTCAAGGACTGGATCCACACTATGTCTACATGGCAAGACCATTTGCATTACTTTGCAGAAATGCTACCCACCAAGTCGCCCCGAAAGACATTTGGGGCCCACTCACCTCATATCTTCTTGCACTGGAAGCAGATCTAGAGGAGGGGGTAGAGAGAGATGATCTGGAGGTGAAGAGTGCAACTGGGTCTGTGACCCGATCCCAAACCTCGCAAGAGGAATTAAATGAGATGTGAGTCTGTGGGGCGGGAGTGCTGTATTACTCTGGCTCATGACCGGATATGACAAAGTCTTTCTTGATATACTCAGCATGGTTGGATATGGGATTATCGGTTTATAACTCAACTTTCTTTATGATTTCTTGGTAAGAGAATATTGTCATGGCCTCATGTATAGCGCAGTGTGCTGCTGCTTGTTTAAGCATGCCAATGGAATGTACTGTTACGGACTGTACATCTTTATATTATCTCTTGACCTGTGTTAAAAGGTTGTTTGGGGGCAAAGTTTAATCTGTACACATAATGGTGTAGGAAGATGTAATGCACGTGTCCAATACTGTGGCGCTTGACTTGTGGCTCTTATTACATTGATGTACTACACAATATTTGAAACTTAAAAAAAAAGATAAGGTACTCAAATAACAATATCACCGAAAAGGAATACCCACCGGAAGGTTGGTGAGGAATGTCGAGCCCTGTGGAGGTCAGGGTAACGAGATACGAGGTGGGGTC
This sequence comes from Lissotriton vulgaris, assembly GCF_964263255.1. NCBI lineage: Eukaryota > Metazoa > Chordata > Amphibia > Caudata > Salamandridae > Lissotriton > Lissotriton vulgaris. The sequence continues at coordinate 932,642,159 of NC_141689.1, read as the reverse complement.
TAAAAGGTGGCCAGCAGCCGGGGGCTGGAGTAGAGGAGTTCCCACACCCGAGATAATCAGAAGCGGAATGAAGATTCAGGAGCTGAAAACTCCTGGGAGCCGACCGAGCCCTAGAAGCTGAGCTCCTGACATGACACGGTGAGCCAGGAAAATTGTCAACAGAGGGCTGGACCTTGATTAACAGCAGCTGTGGAGGTAACAAAGCTGCAAGTTAGTGCAACATCCGCAGGGTAATTGAAGCCGGGAGCAGCACTGTGGGAGTGCCCGAGAAGTTGGAGATACGCCAGCCATACACAGGAGTTACAGGACAGAAGGCACACCACTGGTACAGAGTAGGAGACACAGCCTTCTCTCTCTCCTTGAGGTGATTAGTAAGGGCTGTAGGAGAGAGGTGGTCACGGCTCCACCCACCTGGGGTGATTATCGGATTGGTTGAAGCAAGTGCACACCAACCACAAGGTAGTGGGGGAACATATTACTGAAGCAGGCAGAGGTGTCAACGGTGCGACAAAGGGCCCGCCCTGGGCAGTGAAACTGAGAAGAGACGTGTGAGGCGAGCTACATCACCAACATGAGTAAGTCAGCCAGAACACCAGAGGTGCAGTAATAAGCCTGAATAAGAGGAGCAGGGACTGGAGGTAGCTCTTCACCGCCCTCCTCCCAGCAGAAACCAGGAACCAGATGAGGAAATAACTCTCACCTGCAGAAATAGTTACCAATACGCAGGCTTCTAATGAAGCAACAAACCCCAAAGTGAAGGAGTGAAGCTTGTGAGTCCACGTCCAGAAGCAGAGAGATACTCAACACCCTGCAGAAACTTGCAGATCAACAGTGGCACCCACGGCAAGTTCCATGTCCTGGTCCCACCGGGAGACACCCAAAAGGCCATGTAGTGCTTACTCACAAACACAGTCAGGAGGCAGAAGAGCCCAAGTGGGTCTATAATAACTGCAATAGCCATAAGCATAGACTGGGAGACAGCTCGAAGTATGACAGGAGGCAAAAGAGTGTAGAGCTCCCACCTATCTAAACTAGACAAGTACAAGTGGACAAGACAGCTTGACGTAGAGGAGAGCCCCAGTGATGCGGCCCCTGTAAACGCTCCTGGACATGCTTCCAAAGAAGACCTAACACTACAGGATATAATGGTGGCACTAAATAGAGTGCAGGCTTCACTGGAATCCAGAATCGTTTCAGTTACCATGGAGGTCTCCCCATAGTTAGGGCGTACCTTAAGAAAATTTTCTGGAGAGTCAGAGAGGTAGAGGAGAAGACAGCACATAAACAGGATGACACAGCTACACTCAAATGGCAGTTCAATGAACTATATGAGACTAGTAAAGTGTTGGAGGCCAAGCTGGATGACTATGAAGGGAGGTCAAGACGTAATAACGTGAGAATTATAGGCATGCCAGAACAGTCAAAAGGACCGGCAATGGACTCATTTGCTGAGGACTTAATCCTGACATCTCTCCAGCCCGAGGCCCTTCCAAATATTTTTCAGTCGAACAAGCCCACAGAGTTCCAGGGGGATGACCAAGACTCCGAGCACCCACAAGACTGATACTAGCTCGCATCTTCAATTTTCGAGATTGGGATGTAATACTCCAGACCACTCGCCGCGCACACCCTGTGCGCTATGAAAGCAGTGAAATCACGTTCAGCAAAGATTTCACTATCAAAATCCAGAAACAAAGGTGCAGCTTCCTGGAAGTTAAAAAGGCTCACAATGCTGTTTCCCGCCAAGCTAAGTGTGGAGGTAGAGGGGAAGATCTGGTTCTTTGCTATCCCAGAGGATGCATGGAATGGCTGTAGGGATGGCAGCGAGTCAGGGATCCCAACTCCAAGGCGAATATGTGAAGAGACAATGACTGGAAGTGGGCAATGCCAACAAGACCGAAACAAATCACAATAGGAGAAATCCACAGGCAGCTGCACCGGCAACAGCAGTGGATCCCTGATAGCCTTCCTGGATATCTTTGAGGACAAGTCAAGTGAAAAGTGAACTCAGAAAGAGATACTCATAGAAAATGCGAGATGCATTCGAGACCTTAAAACGCTGAACTCATGACATTCAAGTAATGTGAGGTGAGAGTATACAACACTCCGAATTAGGAGCTAAATTGAATCTCAAGAGAAGATCGGACTACTCAACTAATATTGTACCTTACATTTTTAGAAGGTTAAATGGGGGAGGGTTAGGGAGGGGTTATAGGCTGTGACCATGTCTCCAAAGTTAGTGTTTGGAAGGGACAGGTGTTCTCCAGAGTTGGGAAGGTGAGTAATTCAAGGCCTGAGATGCAGGGAGGCAAGGAGGGGGGATAGTTAAGGTATAACACACAAAAGTGATAGTGTAGTCGTATTTCACGTTAGTAAGCATTTGAGCAGTTCCTATAGTTGAGTTAACTGGAGGGTATGCTGAAGCCGCAGATACATGCAGGACTATTGCACATTAAGATACATAGCAAGTTTATAGTCTCCAAGATGATCCTTTATCCACTCCCAATATCAGGAGCAGTAAGGCACAGGGTGCAGTTAAGGTGCAAGGATGAGAGACAAAGAGACAAGATTATTGTACTCCAGTTGTGGCTGCTCTCGTGGAATGTAAATGGGCTAGGAGATACGTTGAAAAGGGGTTTGGTACTCAAGTATATTAAGCATCATTTACCAGATGTAGCACTCTTACAGGAAATACACTTGCTGGGTAACACCTGTTAGGCTATAAACAGATGGGGATACACTTTGGTCACACTTGCCGGCTTTACAACTGGGTCGAGAGGGGTTGAGGTATTGATGAGGAGATAATTCCCCATCATCTTGGAATGGACCTGGGTGATGAGCAGGGCAGGCTTGCTGCGCTGTCAGTCAAGTGGGAAGGGAAAACGATCAACATTGTTACAAAATACATGTCATCAGCACTGCATAATATAGCTTCCCAGACTTGAGTGCATTCGTTCCGAGACTAACCGAGGGCGAACTCCTGATCGGGGGTGACTTTAATATGACATCCAATGATCTCCAAGATAGACTCCCCCTAAAGGCGCAGACACGCTGCCCCTCTAGCATAGTCAGGCTTTATAGGAGCAATGGGTTTGGTGGATGTCTGGCACACTCAAAAAACGCAGGCACAGCAATTCACTTATTAATCGGGAGAGCATTATAGTCACTCACAGACAGACTTTATTTTATCACATGCAGATAAGGTTCCCAAATTCAGGGAAGTACATCAGTTTGCGCGGGGCATATCAAACCATTCCCTTCTATGGGCTTGCTATTTAGCAGAAACATGAAAACTTCAATGTGGTATATTGTTGCACCCGTGGGGCTTGAAGGTGCCTAAGATCAGGAAATAACTAGTTCAGGCCACTACAGCCTATTTTGAGGAAAATAAGAACTCGGTAGACTCTGCCCTGGTTTTATGGGAAGATTACAAGACTGTCATAAAAGGTAAAGGACTCGCCCTCATTGTGTGATATAAAAGAGACAAGATGTCGGCTGAGAGGCATTGGAGGGAGACATACTGCAATTGGAGTACCAACTAGCCAGGAATCACACCAAGGGGCCAGCACATACATTGCAGCTCAAGAGACAGGAATAGTGAGAACTAGCTATTGAGACAGCCAGAGCCAAACTGTCGGCAACAAGAGATAGAATATATGAGCATGGTGATAAAGCCTGGAAGCTACTGGCCTGCCTTGAGAGACGTTAAAGGGTGAATAGGTGGGTCCATACTCCTACTACAGACTCGTTAGTGTCACTGAGGGATCTTCAAGAGATTGTGGATACATTCGCACAATACTAGGCATCCATATATACTGAGATTCCAACCACCACAGCAGAAACCTCAAGAGCCATACTGGCAGACCTTCCACTCCAGGTAGTCACCACTGAAGACACGTCCCACTTGGAAAGAGAAATCGCAGTGGAGGAAATAACTTCTGCTATCCGAAGTATTCAATCCGGGAAGGCAATGGGACCTAATGGTCTCCCAATTGAATTATACAAGGCAGTGGCACCCCCAAGGGGTGCCACATCTGCTCCAAATGTATTTAAAGAGTGCAAGGAGCAGGGAGCTGCCAGCAGATCAACAACTGACCTCGATAGTACTTAAACATAAACCCAGTAAGCCGGCAGATTTCTGTTGCTCGTACTACCCTATTTCACTCCTAAATGGCGAAATTAAAATACTGGCTAAGATTCTTGCTACCAGACTCATACATCACATTTCTTATCTGATACACCCAGACCAATTGGATGTTATGCCATGAAGAAATACAGCACTCAATCTGCTCTGCCATCACAGGGTAATAGGAAGGAAAGAAACCATTGGAGAGGATACCCTGGTGATGTCTCTGGACGCACGCATGGCGTTTGACATGGTGGAGTGGCCATTTTTATTCGCAGTGCAGGAGAAAATGGGGTTTTTCCCCAAATACCGGGCATGGATTCGACTCCCATACTCGAGACCCACGGCACAGGTTGTGGTGAACGGGCAGACCTCCAGCCCCTTTGTTTTGTGGGGGCCAATGCTTCGATTCGCATTGGCCCCCGAATCATTGGCAGTGTGGATCGGGGGGACCAACTGATATGAGGTCTTCATTGGACAGAAGGATGGGAAGATGGCATATGGTTATATGCTGATGATGCCTTGCTATATTTTGCTTTGCTTCCCCATGCCATTCCATAATCAGAATCATGACATTTCTTGCAAAACTGGGCAAGCAATCTGGGTACTCAATTAATTGGTCCAAATCCAAGATCTATGTACTCAATGGCCTAGCCCCAGTGCTACCAGAAGACTGTGGTGGTAGAGGGATATTGCTATCTCAGAATACTTGTGATGGCAGACCCAGATCTCTTCTATATTCAAAATATACAGGCCCCACTGACTCGTCTCTGTAGCGATGTCCAACACTGTAGGAATTTGGCGCTGTCACTACTAGGCCGAGCAGCACTTTACAAAAAGATGGCATTTCCTCACTTTTTATACACCATATGGAAAAAACTCCATTTATAATTCCCCAAACATTTGTTCGGGTGCGTGAGAGGGATGTATGGGATTTACAATGGGACAGGAAGCCCTCAACAAAAGCGCACATCACCTGACTTGAGAGTGGCTTGATGGGGGCATAGCACTGCTGCATATTGATAAATTTGGCCACCCAGTTGGCAGTGATAACTCAGTGGGTTCATCGTCCACATGATGAACCAGTTTACAGGATGGATATGTTACTGATGGGCGAAGGGATGGTACACAGGACTCAAGAGCCCTTTATACAATACCAAGAGGGAATGCCCTTACAGGACCCACCGCGCATACGGTCACCCTATGGCACAAGGTAAATAAAAGGTTGGGGTAGTATGACATTCTGACACAAAACACTCCATTATGGGACAGTGAGAAGCTTGGCGGGCTTAACACTTGCCAAGGTTTCAACTAGTGGGACCTCATTGGTATCTCAATGGTGGAAAATCTGTGGATATGGGAGAGTCATTCCATTTGTTGAGCTACAGACAAAGTTTACACTGGCCCTAACGGAAAACTTCAGGTATCTACAAGTCAAACATGCCCTAAGGCCAGCCATCCCCCCTGGTAGCAGTCCCCATAAAGCCTCACCGCTAGAGGACAGGCTTCTCACAGACTTCATGGAACGTAAAGCAATCTCCCTGACCTAACAAAAGTTACTGAATAACTCCCCTGATCCCCGTCAGTGACTCAGTAGGTATTGGCATCAACACGGGTGAAATTGAAGATGAGAACTGGCAGGAAGCTCTCGGATCTGGTAGAGAAGTAGCCATTTGAGCAAGATTAAGGCTTACTCAACTCAATATCTTACACAGGGTCTACCTCCCCAGAACCAAACTGGTCAAAATGGGAAGGAAAACCACCATATACTGCCAGCGATCCTGTGGATAAGAGGGTACCTTCTATCATATATTATTGGATTGTCGGCTGATCCAGCAATACTGGAGAGAACTTTGTGAACACAATGGCCAGGGTCTGTGGGGGGGCACAGAAGCTGTGTCTCCTCAATGTCTGGGAAGGGGCCGACCTAAGTCGAAAATACCAAATATTGGCAACATTAAGTAAACGTAATATAGAATGACGCTGGGGAGCCCAAGTCATGCTGATACTCCTAGACTGGGGCAAAGACATGGATTCATGCATTCTCACAGAAAGAAAGGTATACAGTAGCAGAGGTTGCCCTGAGAAGTCAGATCTGATATGGGGCAAGTGGAATACATAATGTGGAGGAATATGTACCAGCCCCTCAGAGAGTCAGAGAGAGATATCAAGGAGGCATAGCAGTGATGGGAACTCGAGTGAGAACATACGGGAGACAGATTAAAAAATCAAGAACTGTGTTGCACTGTATAGTGGATTAAATGTGAAATTTGTGGTGCTATGTCTAAATGCTGTATCCAATTGAATAAGTTAATTACAAATAAAAAAATGATTTTTTTTAAATCAAATAAAATGCACTTTTTTTAATGTAGCCCATTTTTTAAATTTGTCTGAGAGTTGCAGTGGTCTTGTGGGCACAGCCTACTCCCAAACAAACTTTTTTTTCATATTCACAAAGGGGAAGAGGTCCTTAGGTGCCCCCACCATTTTGCAAATGGGTTACCAGCCAAATTTGTGGTCGGTTTTTTTATCAATGCTTTAAGACAGCTATTTCGGTGCTAAAGCATTGATACATATGAATATGAATCGTATTTGGAAGAGAAGCCTAGATGTCCCTTTCAAATAGCATTTTCTTATCCATTTCTAAACCCATTTTAGTAGTTGGTAAAATATTACTGACTCCTAAATTGTGTTTTGTACAATTCTAAAGTCTTTTTTTTCGGTTACAAACTTTGAAGCGAAGCTGCTGCATTGAAAAACAGTTTGCAAATCTGACCTTGAGTGACAAGAATAATGCACTACAAAATAATATTTAAGGTATACGTATAAAAAAAGAAGCAACTTTTGCACACTATTAAAGAAATAAAAGAAACAACAAATGAAAGAAATACTTTCAGAAGAGTGTAGGGTGCCTAGAGAAAAGTGAAAATTAAAATGTTGTCATTGGTGAAATGGATTAGTGAGAATAAGTGGATGGTGTTTAAGTGAACTGGAGGAGATGGAAATTATTACAAAAAAAGACATCAGTGATGATCCTCCCTCCCTGCCTGATCAATGTTAGATACCTACCTAAACACACTAGGGATATTTCTGATCTGCTGAGCTCCAATGAATGGTATTTAGCCTTCTTTTAAATTAAATTTGGATTTTGGAATCTTCGTTGCCCCATATTGTGGTTTCAGTTTCATCCAGCGTTTCCATATTTCATGTGGACAGAACTGACCATAGGGGTGGAAGGGTAGCTATCATATATCACTCAAAATATCAATCAATCAATCAAAGCATTTATAGAGCGCAGTACTCACCCACGAGGGTCTCAAGGCGCTGGGCGAAGGAGGGGGGGGGGGGCGCTACTGCTCGAAAAGCCAGGTCTTGAGGTGCTTCCTGAAGGAGAGGTGGTCCTGGGTAAGACATAGGTGGGCGGGGAGGGTGTTCCATGTCTTGGCTGCCAGGTAGGTGAAGGATCTTCCTCCGGTGGTGGTTCTGCGGGTCCGTGGGACGGTGGCGAGGGCGAGGCTGGTGGAGTGGAGCTGGTGGGTTGGCTTGTAGAATGTGAGGCGGTTGCTGAGGTATTCGGGGCCCAAGTCGTGGAGAGCCTTGTGTGCGTGGGTGAGGAGTCTGAACGTGATCCTTTTGCTGACGGGGAGCCAGTGCAGGTCCCTCAGGTGGGTGGAGATGTGGCTGTGTCTGGGGATGTCCAGGACGAGTTGTGCTGATGCGTTCTGGATGCGCTGGAGTCTTTTATGTAGTTTGGCAGTGGTCCCAGCGTAGAGGGCGTCCCCGTAGTCCAGACGGCTGGTGATGAGGGTCTGGGTGACCGTCTTCCTGGTTTCCGTGGTGATCCAGCGGAAGATCTTACGGAGCATGCGGAGGGTGTTGAAGCAGGAGGAAGTAACGGCGTTGACTTGTCTGGTCATCCTGAGGGAGGAGTCAAGGATGAAGCCCAGGCTGCGTGCGTGGTCCGTGGGCATAGGGGGGGTGCCCAGTGCAGGGGCCACCAGAAGTCATCCCAGGTGAAGATGGATGGGCCAAGGATGAGGACTTCCGTCTTGTCTGAGTTCAGTTTCAGAGAGCTGAGCCTCATCCAGTCCGTGACGTCTTTCATTCCGTCCTGGAAGCTGGCTTTGGCGGTGACGGGGTCGTTGGTGAGGGAGAGGATCAGTGGGTATCGTCGGGGTAGGAGATGATGTTGAGGTTGTGCCTGCATGCGATAGCTGCGAGGGGGCTCTTGTAGACATTGAAGAGGGTGGGGATGAGCGAGGAGCCCTGAGGCACGCCGCAGAAGATCTTGGTGCCTTCTGCGAGGAAGGGCGGGACACGGACTCTTTGGGTTCTGTCGGAGAGGAAGGAGGTGATCCATTCCAGGGCCTTTCTTTGGATCCCGGCATTGTGGAGGTGGGTTATCAGGGTGCGGTGGCAGACCGTGTTGAATGCAGCCGAAAGGTCAAGGAGGATGAGGGTGGCGGTTTCTCCGTTGTCAAGCAGGGTCCTGATGTCATCGGTGGCTGCGATGTGGGCAGTCTCGGTGCTGTGGTTCGCTTGAAATCCGGACTGCGATGTGTCAAGGGAGCCGCTTGTCTCGGGGAAGGCTGTCATCTGTTTGTTGATGGTTTTCTCAATGACTTTTGCGGGGAAGGGGAGGAGCGAGATGGGGCGGAAGTTCTTGAGGTCCGTGGGGTCTGCGGTGGGTTTCTTCAGGAGGGCGCTGCTCTCTGCATGCTTCCAGCTCTCTGGGAAGGTGGCGGATACGAAGGAGTTGTTGATGATGTCCCGGAGATGGGGTGCGATGATGGAGTCGGCTTTGTTGAAGATGTGGTGTGGGCAGGGTTAGGCTGGGGAGCCAGAGCGGATGGTGTTCATCGTGTGGGTGGTGTCTTCCATGCTGACCGGCTTCCAGGCGCTTAGGGTGGTGGTGGGCAGCGTAGGTTCGGTGGTAGGGTCTGCGATCTGAGCGCCGAAGCTGTTGTGTATGTCAGCGATCTTGCAATGTAAAAAAGTGGTGAAAGAGTTGCATAGGTCTTGCGATGGCGTGATGTCGTTGTTGCTGGGGTTGGAGAGATCTTTCACGATGTTGAAGAGTTCCTTGCTGTTGTGGGTGTTGTTGTCCAGTCGTTCTCTGAAGGATGATCTTTTGGCGGTGCGGATCAGCTGGTGGTGTGTGCAGATGGCGTTCTTGAGGGCTGTCATGTTTTCTGTTGACTGGTTGTGGCGCCGGGCTTTCTAGAGGGCACGGCAGGATTTCTTGGAGTCTTTGAGATCGTTGGTGAACCATGCGACTTTCTTGCTGTCGGGGTTGCTTGGAGGGCCTTCAGTGGAGCAAAGGCATTGGCGCAGTCTGTGATCCACTGTGTGAGGTTGCGGGCTGCTTTGTTGGGGTCCGTAGTGTGGGTGGGAGGGTTTTGGCTCAAGGAGGTGGTGAGTTGGTTGGTGGTGATCTTGCTCCAGCATCTTCGGGGGGTCTGTTGTGGGTGGTGGTGAGTCGTTGTTTTCCTGAAGTTGAAGTGTACGCAGCTGTGGTCGGTCCAGTGAAGCTCGGTGGTATGTCTGAAGGAGACGTGGTTGCTGGCGGAGAAGACTGGGTCGAGCGTGTATCCGGCGTAGTGGGTGGGGGTGTTGACCAGTTGCTTGAGTCCGAGGTTGGCGAGGTTGTCTAGTAGGGAGGTGGTGTTGCTGTCCTTGTCGTTCTCCAGGTGGAAGTTGAGGTGTCCTAGGAGGATTTAGTCGGAGGAGGCGAGAGCGAGTGGGCTGATGAAGTCTGCGATGGCTTCGTTGAAGTGTGAGCGTGGTCCCGGGGGTCTGTAGATGAGGGTGCCTCTGAGGGTGGTCTTGGGGTTGGTGTGTATCTGGAAGTGAAGGTGCTCTGCGGTGTTGAAGGTGTCGTTGATGTTGGTCGTGATGCGGATGGTGTTTCTGTGAGCAATGGCGATGAGTCCTCCGGTTTGGTTGACGCGGTCCCTCAGGATGATTTTGTAGCCGCCCGGGATGGCTATGGCGATGTCGGGGGCTGAGGTGGCGTTCATCCAGGTTTCCGTGAGGAAGGCGACGTCCGGCGCTGTTTTGTCCAGGAAGTCTCAGAGTTCAACGCCGTGTTTGTGGACAGAGCGGGTGTTGAGCAGGATGCACTTGAGGTGTTTGTTGTTGGCGGCTGTTCTGGCTGGCGCGGTGCAGGACCGAGTGCAGGTGAAATTGCAGGTGTGGCAGGTGAAGGCTTCATAGGTGTTTTCGGAGTGGCTTGGTAGCAGGCTGGCTGTCGGCCGGTGTTGAGTGCGTGGAGGGTGTAGGCGTTGTATCTCCGTCGGGTGGGCTGGCTCCGGCAAGGTCCAGGGGGTCTGGCGCTGGGCGCGGTCCAGGCGTGGACGGGCGTAGATGGGCTTGCCTTTGGCGCACAATCAGCGTGCCCACTGCGTGTGACCGCTGCACGTACGCGCGGACCCCGCCATATATGGTGAAGTGGGAGGGAGGAGCAGCTGGGAGACGGGACCGGGGCGGCGAATGGGGAGTGGGATCAGGAGGGAAGAAGAAGGGGGCGGGCCACAAGGGAGCAGCGGCGGGGAGCGGGGGGGACAAGAGCAGCAAAAAGCGAGAAACACAGCCTGGGGAGAGTGGCGAGGGTGCAGCCTAGAGAGCAGAGGCACTGGGAGAAGTAGCAGGCAGAAAAACCAAGAGCAGAGGCCCAGGCAGAGAGGGGCACTGAGCAGGTGGAGGCACAGGGTCCTACGGCAGAAGGAGTGGTGGCAAAAATCGCGGCAGCAGCAGCGGAGAAATCAGGGCACACGGGGGCGTGCGGTGAGTGGGGTGACCGGGTCAAGGGCCATAATATGACTCTGACACTTCTATGTTTGAGGACACTAATAAGACCAAGGACCTAGTCCTTTCTTAAAAAGATCTTCTAGTTTCACCTTATCCATTGCACTGATTTATAGAGCCCTCCCGAATATTCCCTTTCCTTTACAAACAAATAGATGGAAGCACTCATCCCTAGTTGTCCTTAATATTCCAATTTCACTATTCTAGGTGATTTTTATATACGTATACATGCAGAATATCTGTACTGTCCATGGTTTATCAGACTATTGAAGCTCTACCAAATGTTAACCTAGAACAATTAGTTAAAGGTCCTACTCATGTGGCAGGACACACGCTAGATTTGGTGGTCTCGAATTATGAATTGTTGAAGGCTGGACTTCCCAGACTATTGATTTGGTGAGATCACTTTCTGATCTCTTTTTTTCCTAAACTCCCTACAACTGAACAAATCTCTCTGATTCCACCTAATATGTCCCATTCTTGATACAAGGTAAACTAGCTCAACATTCTCTCTCATCTCTAAAATTGTGAAGTCCTTTCCCTGAATTTGTGTAACAGACAAATTGTCTCATCACCAGAGATCTACAAGGAACTATCTGCTTTTCTCCAAGGTAAAATCAACAAAATATATGCAGCTTTTGTAGTCAGGGACAACAAATTATCTGCCCTCAATCTCCTCCCATGAATTGGTCCATGTCAGGTAAAGCTCATCTTAAGTTTAAATCAATTTCAATGTTGAAGTCAGCATAGGCAAAATTTGCCTCTAAGTCAGGCTCACCGCTTGACCCCTGCCCCCCCCCCCACTATTATAATATGGCTAAGGCTGTGCGCATACTTAACCCTGAATATATTTTTCAATAGTTCATTCAATAAGGCAGCTTTTCAAAAGAACTGAAAACATGCGCATGTTACCCTCCTGTTGAAAAAGCCAACCACAGTTCCCAGAGTCATGGCCAATTTCAGGCTAATCTCTCGGCTTCCAGACTGCGCAAAGATGTTGGAAAACAATGATAAATAAACAGCTAAATGCCTATCTGGAAGCTATTAATCTTTTGCATTCAATAGAATCAAGTTTCAGGGCCAGGCATAGTACTGAGTATGCTCTGTTTGAGGTGTCAGAATACATCAAATTGAGCCTAGTTCAGGGATACTCAGTAGAGGTAGTGGTGCTTGACCTCTCTGCAGCCTTCACCACTATGTCGCACCCCATTCTTTTAGTGTCAAGGTCTGATAGCAATGCAGCACTTATTGCCTGCACCGTTTACTTTGCAGGGACATTGGGGACCCACCCCCGTATTCCCTACCTTACTTCCTGTGCTTCTTGCAAACACAAAGAAGTCAGATAGAGGGCCTGGATAGAACGTCATAATTTAGGGCGTGACAGCAGTTATCAACCTGTTGAAACAACCAAAATCGACTTAGGGTCTTTTGGAATCAATATACTCTTCTAAATTTCCTATGGGTTACAAAACATTAACTCCTTCCCCGCCAAACCTGCGACCAACTGGAAAAGTTGGGACGTCCTTAGTGTCATTGGAGCTCAGTAGTGTAATGGTCTACCTTGGATGTTCTTAAAGGAAAGGAATTACTGGTTGGATATCTCTAAAATAGAAAACACAATATTCTCAAATTCCGGCATTGAAACACAACAACACACCACAAATGACATTATTCATTGGGGAATTATACGTACAGTTAATACCACTGTGGGAAGGATGGTAATGATGATTTGTCACACCTCGTTATTATCACAGTTGTTCTGTATGTCCCTTGATGCCTTGAGGCTTAACAGTGTACTTTGCAATGTTTATATTTACTCATTCCAAATCCCTAAAATTAAAGAAATATTCATAACATAATATTGCGTGAGCAACTAAAACAAGAGATCACAAAGCTAGTTTTGTTTTTAAGTTCACACTAATGCAGTTTGTTCACTAACAAAGTTTGTAGAATATGGGAAACAATATCTTTGACCTTACTACATTAAGAACAAAGTCTTTAAGCTTACTTGCTTACATTGGGTACCAATGAAATTCTTTTGTTTTCTTTCATTCTTCGGTAGGATGTGGATGTGCGGACAGCCAAATGAAGACTCACCAGAATCGTACTGGAACCTTCTCCGAAGTTGGAGTGCCTTCAGTTAAGTAGAGTATGTTAGGAGAGATTGCCGAAGAGTGTCAGAGTTGGAAACTGACAACCGGAGTTTTCTGGGTAACCGTCTCAAGGCAAAACACTTTCTAGGCCATTGGCAGTGGTTTATATGGCGAAACCACTCCCAAGATGGCCGTTGAGAATTCTGAGCCCTCGCGAAAGCTCGGTTCCTGTTCTTCCAAGTTTAGTTGGACAGCACGGTGGAAAAGCAAGGAAGTAAGTAAGTCTCCAAAGACAGTCCATGGTGGTACAAGGTGTGTATTCTTTGTTTTTATCAGATCTTGACTCCCTAGCAAATAATTGCTGGTGTGGAATCATTCCGGATGTATGACGTTACCACGCATACTTTTACCACGCATACCTTTACAACGCGGTATTTACAACGAATACCGTTACAACACATAGCGCTTAGAGGTGCTGGATAGTGGTAAGTATAATTTTCTATTCCGACTCCAGTCCCCGTGGACACTAGGGAAGGTGTTGGATAGAAAATTAAACGTATTCCCTATCCTAGAGCGCCCCCCAGCGCAATGCTTTGTAATGGTATGCGTGGTAATGCCTGCATTGTAATGGTAGTGCGTTGAAAAAACTTTGTTGTAAACGCTGCATACCAATCATCCCTTCTGTTTACACAGAGGCTTAGAGATCCCGGAGCTTTGATCTGCAGTCAGGGTTTCCAGAAATGACAATGCCCAACTGTAAACAGTTCTTAAAACATCATTAACATGAATTTACTAACTGCAGATAAGGTGGCATAAGTGGCAAAACCACATGCTTGGTCAGTGATTATTTCTCATCAGTCCTGGAGATATCAGCCCTATCCGACTGCTTATTTATTGCTCATATGAAAGACATGTATTTTAAAATTAAGATTTGGCTTACATCCAACTAAGGAGGGCACTCCGACCTGGATACAACAATGGCCAACTATTGGTTGTATATTATGTGGGTGGCCAGTGAAACCTTGTTACACATTGCATGTGTGTGTCCTAAATTGTTTAAAACACGTTGTGCACTAACAAAACCTTTATTTCTTAAGGCTGGGGTAAGATCTGAACGCCAGACCCTCATTGTCTGGTGTGTCGATTACATTGATCTGTCAAACTATAAAAAAATTCGCAATTTCCCAAAAAATGCTCGTTCTATAGCTTATATTTACTTGTTTATAACTATTGTAATGGGATATTTTAAAGGATCAGATAATGTTCATGCAAATCTGACCCAATGATTCTGATTCAGTAACTTCTGCCATCAATGGGAGGCGTGGCCAACTGCCGGGAGAAATGGCCACTTGCTAGCGGAGCTCCCTCTCGCCACTCCAAAAATCTGTCAATTCTAGTGATTCCCCGGAGGTAAAACACCGGTAACTTCTGTTGAGCGCTCCCAGAGGAGAGGAGAATTATCCAGCTGCTTTTGGACCGTGTACGCCGGGCACAGTCGGTGATCAGGGGTTGGGCCGGAGCTGGGCCGGGACAGAGTGTGAGGAGGTCCGGGGTGCTGCCTGAAGGGTGCTCACCACCCGACTTTGTTGCTTTGCGGTCGAGGTGCAGCCCCTGTTTTCTGTTTCCGGGAGGGGCTGCTTTCATGTGCCAGGAGATGGTATTGATCCCGCCGGATCAGTGATAAGGGAGTCCCCGGAGGCTTGGGTGTCAGGCGTGTGGCCCGCCTCTCGGCCTCTCTGCCACAGGCCTCTGCGATACGTCGCCGGCCTGAGGGAGTCTAATGGGGCGTGTGCAGAGGCCTCCTTGCGGCCTTGAGTAACTTCGCACCAGCGCTTTGCCCCAACGTGACTCCTGCACAGCTGAGCATGGTTGGTGATCAGGAGTTCCCTACGATTGCAGCGCATGGGGTAGTGGCGGCCCGACTGCTGCATGGCTCCTGTGGGGCTCGCACTGATTACAGCTCCCTTCTGCTCCTCATGGTGATTAGAGTGTCCAGACGCCCCTGAAACGGCCGAATTCCACAAGCTGCCCCCCTACCATCCGTCTGTTATGCCCCCCCCTTCTCCTGCGGGCGCAATCTGACTGGCGAAACCCAACAGGCCAGATTGGGGAGGCCCCATACGCAGGCGGGGATGAGTAGCTAGCTAGACCCCTCCTCTTCACCCTGCTGCGGTTAAGCAATGAATACAAAACAGCGAGTGGCCAAGGCGGCCGCAACGCACTCCAGACAAAGATGGAAAAATATGCCTGGCAGAAGGGGCAAGGGGACGCACAGACATCTCCCAAGGAAGCTGGAAGACCACCAGAGCCTACGCTGCAAGATATACTAGCTGCCATCACCACGGTGCGCATGTCCCTAGAGGGCTGCCTTGACACCGTTGCGACTGAGGTCTCACTGATCAGGGCAGACATGCGTAGGACAAATGAACGTCTCTCTGAGGTGGAATCTATGACCGAGGACCTAGTGTCTGACTCTGATCTTCTCAAGCGCCAAGTTGCGGATCTGCAGGCTAACCAGGATCTGCTGGCACACCAGCTTGATGACTATGAGGGCAGCATGCACTGCAACAACATGCGCATTTTGGGGGTACCTGAATGGGCGGAGGGGCAGGCGGCCAAGCTCTTTGTTGAAAACCTTGTGCTACAACACCTCCAGCCTAAGGGACTGTCTAACTATTTCTCAATTGAACGGGCGCACAGGGTGCCAGGTGGCAGACCAAAACCAGGAGCACTGCCGTGCCCCCTTCTTGCGCAGTCGTTCAACTTCAGAGATCGAGATGTCATATACTCATATTACACTCGGCAAGAGTAAGCCCGCCAGTCACAATTGAAAACAGCACGATCACTTTCTATCCTGACTTTACCCTATGGGTGCATAAACAGCGCCACAGCTTTCTAGAGGTAAAATGTGCTCTGTGTGGGCAAGAGAAGTACGCAATGCTGTTCCCCGCAAAGTTGTGTGTCGAAGCGGAAGGAAAAACCTGGTTCTTCTCCAGTCCTGAGAATGCATGGGACTGGCTTGAGGATTGGCGCATGGTGAAGAAGTGTAACAACAAGGATCGCCGAGGTATGGTTCATTAGCCACGGATGGAGACTTGCAAAGACTGATGCAGCTCTTGCAGGTGCCTCAAACAGAGGAGTAGTGTGACCCTGGAACTTTTCCAATCACGATCCACACTAGAGAACTCACCATGGACACCGTACTCTGGGTGCTATGCCTATAATGTGTCTCTTGCCTGAGTTTGCTTGCTGCGGATGAGGAAGACAACAGAGACCTAACTATGTATACAATGTGTGGGTGACGGGGGCACATACTGAATGAAACGGTTTTGCAGTTTTCCCTCTCTTCTGAGAACAAGTCTTAGTGGCATAAGTTTACCCAAAACGCTGTTATGGGAAGTTACACACACCTACAAGTTTTCTAGGGTGGGCGAAAGGCACTATGCAAGTTTGGGTAGATGGGTGGTTTCTTGCCCGGTATGCAGGGAGGCAGGGAGTGGGTAGAAGGGGGTTATTTGGGGGTGGGGGTTTTGTGTTTATTCTTTTCTATTTTTGTTGGGTCACTTGCGAGTTGGGAGGGTGGACACCCAGTTCGCAGCTCTTCTCCATCATGTACCTCATTCAGTGCTTTGTCCAGAGTTTTCATCCCCCTCTCCTATTGCATAGGAGGGGGGGGATGTTCTAGTTTGTATTGTTTTGTGTTTCTCAGGTATGACAAGTATGACTTGATTCAAGACAGGCAATTACTGGTTACATGCTAGACAGGGGCTCAAGCTGTTATCGTGGTATGTCAACGGACTGGGAGACAAGATCAAGAGGGGTATAGTGCTGCAGTTTTTAAAAATACATTCCCCCGATGTAGTTCTCTTACAAGAGACACGCTTGCATGGGAACGCTTGTAGGGCCATGTCGAGATGGGTTGCCAACTGGTGGCACACTCAGCTTTTGGTTCCCAGGGGTTAGGCTTTATGGTCCGAAAATCATTCCCCATGACAATTGACTGTGTCCTCACCAACACCCTGGGTAGTGAATTGCTGCCTCCGGGACCTGGGAGGAGCACACACTTAATCTCCTTTCTGTCTATGTGCCGCTGGGATTGCACACCCAAGCCTTTGCAGACCTTAAGGATCTCCTAGCCTTGCTGGATTGCAGGGTGTTGATCGGGGCGATTACAGTCCTATTGTCTCTGACTCTCTTGACCACTGGCCCCAGAGGGCTGTGCCACCCTCCTGCATGCGTATAAACAGCTTGAGACAATGTGCCTGGTGGATGTCTAGAGAAGACTACACCTGGCCAAGCAGTAATACACGTTTTACTTCAGTGCACACCGCTGTACGTCCCACATAGACTGTGTCCTGACGACCGCACACCAAATAGGCAATGTGAAGCGAATACAGCATTTGGCCAAGAGAATCTCTGACCACTCACTGATCCTATGTCGCCTGGAGGTGGAGGAACCCACAGTTGGCCACACAGCCCCAATTAACCACTGGTATCTTGTGACTCCCCAAATAAAAAAAAACGATTTCAAGTGAGTCAGACCTTTACTTCCAGGAAAATGAGGGGATGTTGACTCAACAATAGTGCTCTGGGAAGCCTATAAGGCTGTCATACGGGGGGTGGCCTTGGCCCAGATATCGGGACAGCAAAAGGAGAAGTGTGCAGATATGACTCGCTTGGAGGGAGTAATCCTATGTTTAGAGAAAACCCTTCAGTTAACTGACTCGGTGGAAGAGCAGCAGAGATTGCGTATTAAAGTTAAGGAATATACTGACTTGGCTGCTGAGGTTGTCAAGTCGCACCAGAGGGCCACGCTCAGCAGAATCTATGACGTAGGTGAAAAGGCTGGCAAACTGTTAGCTTGCCTAGTTCATAGAGATCAGGGCCATAGCGTTGTAGTTGAGATAGGGACGGACTCTCACTCCCACCTCACTGCCCCTCAGGCCTCACTGCCCCTCAGGATATAGCAAATTCCTTCGGCCATTATTACCGGTCACTCTAAACATCTCACACACCACACACGGAGGAGGAGGTTTCCTCACTTTTGTGGGATATCTCATTGAACTCGCTCACTGATGAGGAGCATTCTGATCTTGATTTAGACATCACAGTTACAGAGGTTTAAAAAGCCATTCACAACTTACGCAGTGGTAAAGCAGTGGGCCCAATGGTTTGCCCATCGAATTGTTTAAACTCACTGCGGGCAAGACAGTACCCCATCTCACTAAAATGTTTTGAGAAAGCAAAAGGGGGGGAATCCTGCCTGAGGATCAGAGGCTTGCTAATATTGTGGTCATTCACAAAGTGGGTAAGCCGAGTAATAAGTGTTCCTCTTATAGACCTATCTCGTTGCTCAATTGCAAAGTGAAGATCCTGGCTAAGTTCCTTGCCTCTCGCCTGCTTGGGGTCATCACACGCTTGGTCCATCCGCACTAATCGGGGTTTATGCTCGCGAGGAAACACTTCCCTTAACTTACGTAGGCTCTACTGGGTACTGTGCTGTGCCGATACAATTAGAAAAGACGCTGTTGTGGTCTCCTTTGATGCTGCTTCAGCATTTGACACCATTGAGTGGCCCTATATGTTTGCTGTCCTTCACAAATTGGGTTCGGCCTTCATTTCACGACTTGGGTTCAGCTTCTCTACCAACAGCCGCTCGCCCAAGTAGTGGTCAACAACAGGAACTCTCCCGTTTTCACTCTCAGCAGGGGCATCAGGCAGGGATGTCCCTTGTCCCCTCTTCTCCTTGCCCTGGCCCTCGAGCATCTGGCAATGTGGGTCCGTAACGACCCCACCATAAAGGGCCTCAAATAGACATCTGGATGGGAGGACCACATATCTCTGTATGGAGAGGACATTTTGCACTATCATCCCCGACTGCGTCCCTTGATGTGGTCCTGGACATATTACATGTGTTTGGTAGATATGCCAGTTATTCTATAAACTGGACCAAGTCAGTGCTGTATGCCCTCTATGGAAAGAGACCTTCACTCCCTCAGGGATTTCAACTGGGGAAGCTACTGATGGCTTTAAATACTTGGGGATCTGGGTCTCTAAGGATCCATCCAGATTTAATGATCGCAATCTCCTGCCGCCTCTTGTGCGTCTTAAAGCTGACGTGCCAGGTTGTGTGGGCAGGAGGGAACCTTTGTCCACACACTGTGGGAATGTGCGACTATCCAGAACTATTGGGAGGCGGTAGCAAACCTTATGGAAGAAGTGTTGGGTCAGCAGATAGACTGTAACATTAAACTAGCCCTCCTAAACGTCTGGGGCACCACCGACCTTACTACCAAGGAGCGAATATGTGTTACACAGGGGCTGATGGTGGCAAAACGCAACTTTGCGAGATTGTTATAGGGCTCAGAGTCCACCAAGTACCGACGACTGGGGTAGTGATATGGACTGGTGCATGGTCACGGTAAAGGCTATATACTAAGCCAGGGGGTGCCTGAATAAATGGACGCAAGTTTGGGGGAAGTTGAATACTCAAAAGCGAGAGATATGTGAACCTCCGAGATTGAGAGAAGAAATTGTAAATGGGATATTTCAACGTGGACTATCATTATTTTTTCGTGATCACTATGTCTCGGGTACCATTTGTATAGTAACTAATATTGTTAATGTACGTGTAACCCGGCTTTTCCTTCTGTCATGCCTTGATTTCAATAAAAAAAATGATAAAAAAAAAATACTGCAATCAAGCTCTAAATCTTATATGAAATCACAGAGGCTCTTTATTGTTCATTTGCAAAATGGTATATAATGTTTACAGTTTTTTTGTATTGTTTTATGGCCTATACTATGGTCTATGATGGACAGTTCTTTTAGTTACTTGTGTGAATAGACTATATAGACCATGTGTAAGCACTTAGGCGCTTTATACTTCAATTGTATAATGGCACATAATGTTTTATTGTATAGCCTTGGGAACTACTTGATGATTATGTGCCTGATTTTAATGTTTCCATTCTGACCACCTAATTTCAATCTAGGCAGTCAGAATTGAAACCAGCTGGTCATTCCTGCTGGCTCCCAACGGATTCAAGGAGCCGTCGGCCAGTTGGAACTGGCACGTAATCCCTATATGACGGCATTTCCCCCATTGTGATTACGATGTTGGTTTTTGACAGGCTTTCCATGTTGTGCTTTCCAGCATGGAAAACCTGTTGGAAAGTGACTTTGGGGGCCCCTACTAGAGCCCCCTTACCCCTGCGACATTGACGTGTATGCCATGAGGTGCAGAGATTAACAGAATCTCTCATTTCTCTATGAGAGCTTGTGCTCCGGGCGGTTTACGGACATAGCACAAGCTCCCGTAGAGAAATGGGAGTATGCAACTGCACATGATACTGCGGTCAGGACCACCGACCAGAGGTCAGTTGCTCCTGCATCTCCAATAATGTTGTTGGTCAGTCATAATCAGGTCCTATATGTTACTTTTAATAATATTAATGTGCAACTGTGATAAAAGATGTGTGGTTTCAATGCTCCAGTATGAATGTAACCATTTTAATTATTATTTTTTGTACAGTTGTACATCAATTGGCCAATTAGGTAAATGAAATATAAATGAAAATGGCCCTTGTTAATAACATATAACATTTTTTTAAATGACTAAGGAACTTTTTTTACACATGATATTAATGTTTTATTTGCAATTATTTTTGTTAGACATACAATAAAGAATTATACACCACAAGGCAGTAAGTCCTTGATGAATATATTCTGTACCTCTGTACCCAGATATTACACACAATAATACTGCCACATACTTATCACACCCTTATGTACACATGGTACAACGGTACAAAGATATATGTCCATGCAGTGAAACAATAATAAAGCAAACCATCACAAACATACTATGGAGTGCTGGTGCACGGGTTAGTGGGTGAGGTTTATATGAATGAAGAAAAGCTCCTGGGCAGAATGAACCCTGTTTCACAACATTTAGATAGGCTAACTGAGTGCAGCATCTGTGGCTCTGCCTGGAAATGGATAAAATATTTCCTGTCAGACAGATCTGAGTCTGCCTACCTTCCACCTTATCCCTCCGCTCCGATGTCTTTGCTACATGGGGTCCCTCAGGTTTCAGCTCTGAGTCCTACATTGTTTAATATTTACCTTATTCCATTGGCGTACATCTTGTAATCTTTCGGCCTGAAGGTGATATCTTATGCAAATGATTCTCAGCTTTTGCTCTTCTTCAAGCAGGCAATTCATAAGCTACAGGAGGTATTCAGAACCTGTCTTACCAAAGTTGCTGGCTGGATGAATAGTAACTGTTTAAAATTGAACTCTGAAAAAAGAGTCATACAGTTTTTCAAAACTACCCCTTGTATATGGTCCAGTGTGTGGTGGCCTCCTGAGCAATGGGCCTATCCACACCAGGAGATGTACTGAAAAATCTAGGCACACAAATGGATAAATATATCACCTTCCACCTTGAAATTAAGGCAGTAGTAAGGTCCTGTTAGTTTGCTGTTGAAGAGTCTGAAGAAGATTTTCAAGATTGTATTTATTTAAAAGGTTTTATATAGCAGGAATAAGACCCATAAAGGTATCAGAGTGCTTTATAATTGAGAGATAGAGACGAGGCTTCTAGATCAGACAACAGGGTGATCAAAAGTACAGGGGGAGAAAAGCTCTAGTTCGGCTTAACAAGGCATAATCATAAAATATCTAAGCATGTACTAGGGGTTACAGATATGAGTCAATGCAGGCCTCAAGAATAGAGGAACGAAAATGAGCTTAGTGGATTACAAAATTCACATAGGAGAAAGCTAGGGGATCTAATAACAAAGTAAGTACGATAATTGAATAAAGCGGTAACTCTGAAAACCCAAATGAAATATAATCAAAAAAAGTCTGTTAATAAACAAAGGAGAGGCAGACGAGTCTTTGAGTGCTTGTTGGGTGAGGGGGCTCTAGGGCAGGGATTTGTTTATCAATAGCCCTTTAACTTCCTTATTGAAAGTTATCGTTGAGGGTTTCATCGTGATTTCAGGGGACAAAGAGTTCAAAATTCTCTGCGCTTTACCAGAGACCGCAGGTTTTCTTTTTATGGAATTTATGCGATTCGAGCATTAGAGTGCTGGCACCTTCTGGAAGATCTGGAACCACCAGATATTACACGTTTTTGTGTGTGGTACAGTGGGGTGTGAAATATAAGGCTTTATGGGTCTTGCAAGCCATTTTTAGTTGTATCCTTGCTTCATATGGGAGCCAGTTTAGGAATTTCAGCTACAGCGTTATATGGTGGTATCTTTTTGAGCCAGTGAATAGTCTATCAGAAGACTTAAGAGAAGACCTTAGTGGAGCCATATTCGATCTAGGGAGGCCAAAGAGTGTTACACTTCCATAGTCCAACTTGTAAATCATCAGAGATTATGTTATTTTATGTTAAAATAATTTTATAATGCGCACAGCTACCCAACAAGGGTTTCCCAGTGCAAACCTGATGGAACATAAAGAAGAGAAAGAAGAGAGAGATTATTGATTAAATAACCAAGTTTTTAAACGTTTACAGAATTTCATGTGAAGTGTTTCTTTGCAAACCGTTATGGAGAGAGAATCCTACAAGAATAGGCCAAGATAGGAAAAGGAGCGACCACCCATTCTTCTGAGTTTAATTCTGGGAACCACAAATTTTACCTGAGTCATGGAACCCAACAGGCAAGAGGGCTGGTACGGATGGACTAGATTTTGCAGGTACAGAGGAGTAGTGTCTGCCTTGATCTTGAACATATAGTTCAAGGCTTTGAATTTGGCACGATTTTCAACTGTAAGCCAGTGCAGATTTCTCAAGGCACTAGAGGTGGAAGACATTCTTGGATTTTGCAAAGCAATCTAGCAGCAGAGTTTTGTGCCACCTGGAGCTTCCGTGACACATCCTTCTTTGCTCCGAAATAAAGAATATTCCCATAGTCTAGTCTAGATGTTACAAATGCCTGGGCTACAGTCTTTAGGGTAGCACTAGGGGGAATACAGATCATTTTCTTCAACCATTTCAAAATGGTGAAACAGGTGGCTGTTACTTTTACTGCTTGTTGTTTCATTGATAATTTATTATCAATGATAAAGTCCAGTTTGCGGACTTGAGAGGTGGGCTGAGGTAAAGGGCAGCCCAATGTTGGGGGCCCCAAAGATCTTTATTTTTTCCCAGAATTAGGACCTCAGTTTTGCCATTGAGTTTGAGTAGATTGGTTTGCATCCAAGATGCAATGTTACTCAAACCCAAAAGTTTAGGGTCCGGGCAGCTGATTACACCCCAGATTTGAAGTCACTGGGAGGGAGACAAGGTTTAATTTTCCTTAGGATGCTCATTTGAAAGTTTGCTCCCTTGGTGAGAGCAGTCATGTGCTTTTGTATGTTCAGGCTCTTGTCTAACATTATGCACAGTAGAGTCAATGATGTGTGGTATGTATTTAAGAGCTGTTAGCTGATTCATCCATTCTCTAATGACAGATGACTGTTTATGTGGGGCGTTTAAAAGAAATTCCATTTTCAGAGCATTTAATTTAAGATGATTTAGAGTCAGACAATTTTGGGATTCCAGTAGAGTGGTGTTGAAGGACATGATATCATCTGGGGAGGAGACTTTCAGATACAGCTGGGTGCCATCAGCATACATGTGATAATGGCTATTGAATAGTTTCAAAATGTCCGTTAAAGGCTCCTTGAACAAATTGAAGAGAGTAGGTGAGAGTGTAGACCCTTGCGGAACCAGTAGAATAATTGAGGATGGATTAGATAGAGACTGATTAACCATGATTCTTTGAGTTTTATAGTGGAGAAAAGATGTAAACCAGTTTAGGACGGGCCCTGAGAGCCCCATTCTATGTTCCAGTAGGTCGAGTAAGTGGTCATGTTTAACTGTATCGAAAGCTGACAATAGGTCAAGGAAGATCCGAAGGCAGGAATCGTTCTGATCCAGCATTTTGAGAGTATCGACCACAATGTGAGTAAAAGTGGATTCTGTACTATGACTGTGACAGAAGCCAAATTGAAGCTGGTCAAGTACATTACATAGCTGAATGTGGACACATTTCTCTATGAGCTTCGCCAAGGTCATAGAAGTTGGTGATCCTAGTCCTAATGTTAAACCTGACTAGCATTTATTTGGCATCACAAAAATCTTAATGCCTCCACATTGTTCAAGCAGACAATGATGCACATACACACTTGAATGCAACTAGCCCACAGTTTCTAGTATGAGATAAAGCTAAAGATGATTATTGGCTGTTGCAGCTTTCCTCACCCTTTTCTGGGGATGACGAAAGAACTGGAGTATCTGGAAATGTTTTGGCACATGGGCCTCATTACAATGGTGGAGGGGCCACCACCAACAGGCTGTCAGTGAAGGCCCCTCTGCCATCATAATAGGGATGTCTGCCTGCCAGATTACAATAGTGGGCGGATGTATGGCAGTCAGAAAGACTGACTGCTACAATCTCGATGTGCGGATGTAATCCTACCGCATAACAGATCTCCCTGTAGTCCCTGAATGGCAGCAGTGCCTCTCAGGCACCGCTGTACGGATTACAATATCCCTTTCCTCCAATTGTTCTGCGATGGTCAACCCTCCACAAAACGGCTGGCAGAAATCTATTTGGGGGCCCAAAGCTGGCCCCCCTTACTCCCTGGACCAGGGACATGGGCCCTGGGGGGCCACCATAGGTGCCCCTTACACATCCCTCTACCATCTGGCAGGCACAGTATGGTGCCTGCCACATAGTGCAGGGATATGTAAATGCCCTATTGTTTGTATTGCGGTGGGGTTGCTAACTGCATCCCCGCCACAATACAAAATATAGTGAATGCGACTGCTATTGGTGGGGGTCGCTTTGTAATGTGGTATGTGAGACTGCCACCTTGTAGGCGGGTGGTCCCAAATCCAAAACATTGGCGGATGTGCTGAAGTATGCACGCCATCGTAATCAGCCCCATGGTTATTTGTTTAGCCAACACACTGAACAAAGGGTAACGGCTAGCAGAATAATGTTAGCTTTTCAATCTAGACCATCTAGCATTGACTACATCGAAGGAATCAAAGTAATTTAGCACCAGATGTATGAACCATTTTACCGGTCAGGCCGTTTGCAACCAGTAAAATGCATTTTTCCATGTATAAAAGGCAAAATGTGATTCAGTAAATGGTTACCGAAAATCATTTTACAATTCAGTATTAGAAATAGCTGTTTTAATGGTGTCCCTTCCTAATACTGAATAGCCTATATGAATATTTTGCGACTGGAATATAATTGCAAAACATTCATAACTTCCTGATTCTGTGGAGGAAGCGGTAACCCCAAGGGGCCTCTTTCCTTTTTTGAAATTGAATGAAAACATTTTTTAAGAGCAGGCAGTGGTCCCACTGACCACTGCCTACTCCCAAAAAAAGAAAAGAAAACTTTTCATTTGAATTTTTGTAATGCAGCCTGTTTTCCTTTAAGGACAACAGGATGCATTACAAACAAAAAATGCTTTATTTAAAAAACAATCACAGACATGGTGGAATGATGACCATATCGGTCCGCCATCCCTGTGATTGTTGCCATTCCCAATGGGTCGCAATTTGTGAATTGCCGCATGAATATTGATGAGGCAGGTCCATTTACGACCCATTGGGAATGTCTGAGACACAGTTGTAGATAGCTGTTTGCAATTTCCTAATTGTGAATTGCAAAAATTTGCAACTAGAAAATTGCAAACTGATTTTTTGTACATCTGGCTTCTAATGTTGAGGAACTAGGTGGCAAGATGAGTGGGTGGAGGTGTCCTAATTTAACACTGGTCACTTTACATTTTTTTCTAAATTTAGACAAACATGCTAACATTAAAAAGAATGGTACATTTGCAAAATGACATTTGTATGTTAGACAAAAACGTCAAACCTTATATAGAGTGTGTGAATTCTCCTGGAATTAGTGTTTAAAGAGAAAAATTATCCAGCAAAGCATACACAGCATTAACAATTTACCAAAGTTGTCAAATTCTTTAAAAAAAGAGCCAGGTGTCATTAGAATACCCAAACTCTTTTTCCACCTTCGTCGGAAGGGGCGGAGGACTGTTACTGCTAGGCCAGGAACAAAAAAATCCATGTGGAAATCACAAGGTTTAAAAACGTAAAAGTTAAATCTAAATACAATCACGTACTGTAGATACTAGTACTGGACGAAGCCAACAGACTTAGGAAGCAAAGCTACTACTCAAGTACATAGATTTTACAGGATCATAGGGCAGATTAGCTACAACAGTCTTACATGCTCAGACTCCAGAGAGCAGTAGTGATATTACAACAAATTATTTCTCAATATTTATGACGAAATGCCTTCACACAAGCCAAGGAAAAACAACCAGAGCAGTAACGGCATTTACAACTTTACAAATATTTCCCACCAACTTCATAACATTTTCAGTCCAGAACATTAGCTTCCCAGGTTCTAAATAGAAAGGCATTTTGTAATGCAAACCAAAGTTTATTTTTTTCATCACAAAATTCAGATCCTCCCAAAAAATCATTATTGTAATGCCAGGTACCAGTTTTCTTTTAGCAAAAACAAATGTTGATTTTAGTCAAACTGGATACCTATGTCGTAGTAGGACTTTTTATCATTATTGTCTTAGAAGTGGCCGGAAGGTTACCAATCATGTTTACCTTCGGAAGACAGTGCCACCCAGGTGCCAAAGAGAGCTAAAATGTTGTAAGAATGCAACCTGTGTTGAGGTTGGGTCCACATTACATCAATAATGAACACTGTGCCTGGATTTGCCCACCCTTTTGCCAGGGAGAATCACGTTGATGCTGTTAATGCTCAGTAAAGACTGGGCAGCAATGTGCCAGGGCGAGAAAGCATATTTCTTTCAATGGCTGCATTTTTTCGAGATTTTTTTGTTGGACCATCTATCATAATTTAGACATTTACTTTACAGCAAGTGACTGATGAATGAATGCATGAACGAATAAGAAATGTCTAAAGTGCACAGATACTTAGAAGGGTGTCCCAGTGCGAACCTGACCAGGTAACTCACAACCCAGCCTCTGAACTAGAAAGGAGGATAGTTTTCAGAACGTTCCTGAATAACAATTCTTGCGAAGTGGCACAGAATGATAGCAAAAGCTAATTCCATGCTTTACTTGTGAGTACTATGAGAAAACGCCCACCGGTCCTGGCCCAACACATACTATGGGCATGTCTAAGAGCAAAGCTGCAGCCGAGAGGGGGGTTCTCACAGAATTGTAGTTTACCATACAGGAAATAAAATACAAAGGACTGTGCTTATGAAATGCCAGACTGATAAAAGTGAGTGCTTTAAGTTTAAACAAAATTATTTTCATTGCGAACCAATGTGAATCCTGAAGATGACCTGAAACTGATTCCCTATGGGTTTACCCAAAATAAGGTGAACTGTAGCATTTTGCACCTCCTGTAATCTCCTAATCCTGCACTCCGGCAGGCCAAGATATAGACCAATTGTATAGTCCCATCTGTATGTTATCACCAAATGGACTACCATTCTGAACACTTATGAAGATAGAACCTCATATTTCCTAAATAACGTGAACGAGTTAAAGTAAGTACCAGTCTCCGGCAAAATCTAAGAATGCAAGGACAACTTGTTGCCTATCATCACTCCTACATTCTTAGCAAAAGGAGTCAGAGGAGCGGAACCATTTCCCAAGCCAACTGGTACTTATCCAAAGATCCCTAACAGCAAGATCCCCATTTTATCAGCCTTGCAATAAAGGTGACCCTCACACATCCAATGTAAATCATCCTCCAGACATTCAACAAAAGCAGAAGCCATATATGTGGCAGAATGCTCAAAGGTGATATGCAGGTATCATCAACATATGAAATGGTCAGAACACCAAGTGATTCAGCTAAAGGAACCATAAAGATTTCAAAAAGAGTGGGGCTCAAAGAAGAACCCCAAGGCACCACAAAAGTAAACTTCTTACGAAGTGACTAATAGGCTGCAAGCAAAATCTCTTGTTCTCCTTCTCGTGAGAGGGATTTAAACGACCGCCAAGATGAACCACCAATTCTCATTTCAGCTACTCGATGAAGTAGAATAGAATGAGATACTCTATCAACGACCACAGACAGATGATCAAGGTGGCACCTATACTTTCATCCAATGCAAATTGTTTGGTTCCATCACCTCAAGAAGATCATTTTCAGTGCAGCACTTAGCGCAAAAGCCCGATTGACTACAGTGAAGCAGATTATTCGCCTTCAAAAAGTTGGAAAGCTTAATAGTAAAAACATTTCCAACATTTTGTAAAAGCAGGTAGCTGAGAAATAGGGTTATTATACTTGGATAAGATTGAAGAATCAGCAGATGAAGCAAGCAGGAAATGCAGCAGAATCAAAAAAGCTGATTCAGAATTGGAGTGAGAGCTTCAACAGCTAGCCTAAATAGAACAGGAATGTCCGAGTCAATGAAGGAGCCAGATTTGCACTGTACCAAAGCCTACTGTGTGTGAGTGAGGGAGAGTTGTTGATACACCAGAGTTCGCTGCTATCTGGATATCTATAGCTCTTTGACTTTCGTACTGTGAAATAACTCTAACTATATAATACATTTTTGTATGATGATATCACTTGCTTTCTGTAAAGTAAATATCCAAATATTTATGATAGTTTTGTAAATTCTTATGCAGGGGATACATCAGGCATTGTGGTGAGCACTATCATACTTAAGGGACAGTTTTCCAAATAATATCCCATTAATATAAGAATTGTACTACATGGGCTGCTTTTTCAAGGTGAACCAACATCAGGTCAAGGTGAAAAGGTGTATGTATATGTTGTATTCATGTAGAGGATGACACAATCAAAAAACAGTTTCAGTTACAGTGTCTGGGCGTTTGGGTCTGTAGTGGTCAGTAAAGGATAGGGGCCTTTCTAATCTGGAGAAATGTAGTGTTTCTTGTAAAGGAGAGACTTCAGACCTTCCCTGAAATGGAGGAGAGTTGGAAGAAATTGTGACCATTAGGTGGGATGCTGTTCCTTATGACAGTTGTGTAGATAGAAAAGGTCTGTGTTCTTTCTTCCAGTTCTTTTCCTTCATATTAGTGGTATCCGGGCTGTGGGTGCATTGTGATGCGCCGAAGGTGCATAGTAGTTTTACAGATAGGCAGAGATGCTGTCCATAGTGGACTTAGTAGGTATAGCAGCTGGGTTTAACAATGATTTTGTGGGTGTGCAGGAGGCGGCAATGGAGTTCAATTGCAGCCATAGTGATATGGTTGACTTCTTCAGGCCTTTGATAAGCCATGCAATGGTGCCATTCGTGTGTTTGAAGTTAGTGACTGGGAGGCCAAGGAGCAGAACGCTCCCACCACTGCTGTGTGACAGTACTAGGTGATTAATGGCACTTTTGAAGTTGCTTTTAGGGTGGTAGAGTTTCACTTTTTTCAAGAAGAGACCAGGCACTATGGAGTCTTGGACTTCTTGGTGACCTAATTCTTGAGGCACAGGTCAGTCCTGAGAGTGAATCCCTGGAATTAGGCAATGGTGGATCGTTGGGTTCTGAAGCCATCTAGGTTCATATCATTAAGGAAGGTCTTAGTTAGAGGTTGCTGGTAATTGTTGGTGAGTAAGAGGACTATAATTTTGGTAGGGGATGATTTTTAGGTGGGTGATGACCATTTTGGACTGAATGAGGAGAAGGCAGTTCATGAGTCATTAAAAGTCAAGGACTGGTAAACTACCTTAATGTTGTTCCAAAAATATCCTTGGATACAAATATTGTCTCAAAAATACTGTGATGGCAAGGTGATCAATGGACAAAATATTGCAGATAAAGTTATTGATATTTTAGTATTTAGTGTTTTTAATACAGTTATATAAAATATTGATTTTTTAAATATTGTATAAGGTTTTATTCGTTTTTGTGTTCGTTAATAATATTTTATTGTTAGTTATTTGGAATTAGGTTTTTTATCAAATTAGTTTTTCTTTATCTATGCTAATATATTTAATCAATTGTTTTAGATTTTATTTGATTTTTTAATGGGCAAATGCCTTATTTAGCATAGGGCTGGCAAAGTTAGGCATGTTAGTAGAATCTTAATTAATGTTGAGAAAAATTCAGAAATTCTCACAAAAACAGAAATGTAAATGTGACATTATAGTTAGATGAACATTTCAATTAAAATATAACATTATAAATTAAAACAGTACTGCAATTCACTAGTTATATTTAACCCAAGTATAACCATGTAAAGTAACAAGTGCAAGCAAAATACAATTGCAAAAAACTGAGAAAAAGGTATAGGAGACAGAGTCTAATACAATACAGTGTTTAATATAAAATGGTGTTTGTGTCTTAACCTGTAGTTCAGCTGTCATATGGGCATGCATGTATCAAATAGAGGCAAATACATGACCCTAATAGTGGTATCTGAACTAAGATGGTAAATGCGATCGGACCCAAATAGACGCAAATAGTATATCAGAAATAACATGTGGTTCATCATATGAATGTCACATGAATGTTAAACACCAGTATGTTGTAAAGTAACAAACATGATGTTATGTTATCTTATAATTATTTATAGAGTGAACACAAATGCTTGTAAGTGTCAAGGTGCTAGCTCAAAGTGAGAAAAACTGAATCACTTTATTTGGTTTCCTAATCAGCAAAAAGCCTTGTTTTTTTCAAAGCCTTCCTAAACATAATCACATTTGATATGGCTCTGATGTGAGGAGAGAGTAGATTCAATCCTTTTGCCTTTGAAGTCACAAAATGTCTTCCCCCCAGTTTGTAAGCCTGAATCTGTTGACCACTAATTTCGGAGCGCTCATGGGTTGAAGATTTGTCCCCGGTCTGTACCATTTAAAGGAATACTCCAGAAAGTCGGGGACAGTTCCATAGAGTGCCTTATGGGCCAAGCATAGCCCTATCCCCCTCTCGTTCAGGTTTCACCCTATCCCCCTCTCGTTCAGGTCTCACCTTCTTTTCTTCTGTTAGGAACAGTACACCTCGTGGTTTACAGTTCTTTTTAATTAATCAGATATTTTTAAAATTAATTAGATTTATTTATATATTGTTTTATTACATTTTATTTATACAGTATGTTATGCTGAGATCTGATTGACTGTCAGCACTTCAACCAGGAAGTGTTGGCAGCAATCTTGGGACTCAGCTTCAGCCAAGTTAAAAAAAAGCATTAAAAAAAGAAACAGTGTAGGAATACCTGGACCACTTTAGGCCTCTTGGGGTTCCACAAGGACCCAGCAGGAAAAAAAGCATGTATTTTTTTATTTTTTGACTAGAGGAACGCTGGATCTGCGGCTCCTGCTGAAAAATAATAGAAAAAGAAGTGTGGGCTTCCACTCTTCTCTAATGTTTAGCCCCCAGGTGGGCCAGTTCCCAGGGGTATGCATGATTAATATAAGAGGGGCACACTGGGCCCCCATCCTGTGACACCTTTGATCCCTGTGGCCCACCACCTCCCTGGGGTTTTTGTTTTAATAACAGAGGGCCACATGGCCCTGGGGACCAGCACTTTTCTGGGGCTGTTTTAAAAATGAGTAGGGGCTGTGCACATTGCTACCTCCCTGTGGTTGATGTTGAATTTTGAGGGGGACTGGATGGACCCCCATGCTCCGGGGACCAATACCTCCCTGGGATTTTCACTTTTTGTTTTCAAAAGGAGCTATTCTCTGCCCTGGGGACTACCACCTCTCTGGGTCAGCTCATTCTGAAGAAAGGAGGGGGCCACAAAGCTCCCTCTTGGAGCCACAGATTGCCTTGAGGACCACCCACAGGGCACGCTCCTGCTATGTCACAGGGTTCCCACCCTTGGACATAGCTGTTTGCTGTGGTCTGGCAGGAGGTTTTACATGTCCTGGCAAGACACGGCAAACATTTTGCTTCCAGCCTTTCAGTAGCTCCCTGTCTGTTAGAGCAATGCTGGCTCCCTCACAGTCCCATTGCAGATTGTGTACCCTGGAGGGCACTCATGAGAGATGGCCGAACCTCAGTGGATGGGGTCCCCACGGCAAAAATTGGCCCAGGATGAGGGGCCACAAGGCACCGCTCCCCTATTAAAAATAAAAATAGGCCATATCCCAGGGAATTGGGATACTGGAACCAAAATTGGCCTGGTAGATGGGCCATGTGGCCCCCTCTCCCATTTGTTAACGGTTGGGCCCCAGGACATAGGGTCCCTGGGTCTGTAATCAGCCAGGGAAATGGAGTCTGTGCTGCTCCCCTCCTTCATTAGTTTATGGTCAGGCCCCAGGGGATGGGGTCCCCGGGCCGAAAATGGCCCAGGGAGTGGGGCCAAAAAGACTCCTCTGCCCTATTGAATTATGGAGGACCCCGGGAGATAGGGTCCTTGGAGCTGAAATTGGTCCAGGGAGGGGGGCCATGCAGCTCCCCACCCCTTTCAAATGTATCCTAGCCAGTCAGAAACCCACTCACAGATCCACATGCCCATTCCCAGATCCAAACAGACACTCATACACTCACTCACAGATCCACTCAGACACTCAAGCACCCACTCACAGGCCCACTCAGAGGCTCATTCAACCACTCACAGACCAGCTCAAAGTCTCCCAGACCTACTTGAAGACCCACTCAGATGCTCACAAACTCATTCACAGAGACAGACACACATGCAACTGATGAATACAGTCCTCAGCAAGGCCCGTGAGTGCGAAAGGGTTCGCCCTTCTGTACGCAAAGTCCTCAGACTACATAAGAAGTTGGCACGGAAACTGGAAATACAAAAACATAGTTTAACCCCTTGGACGCTCATGACGAGCTCAGCTCGTCATGATGTACACCTCCATACACTCATGACGAGCTGAGCTCGTCATGAACAATGGGATTTTAGAAAAGTCAGCAATGACGATGAATCGCCTAAGCATTGATGTGGTTAATAAACGTTTAAAGGTGGTACTACAGCCCACACAACACTCTACAGTATTGTATAAGGTAGCACAAAGAACTCGGACATGCAGTCCCCTTTTATACACAAAGAAGGGGCTCATAAGTGGGCGGTTAAAGTTCAAAAGCATGATTTACGACCATATATGGACATCTCTAAAACATGAACGATACATGGGTGTAGTTAACGGTTCATGAAGCCCACCAAATGCACATTCCAATCCCCTCTAAGCAGAAACAGATGTTACACGTACTAAGCATGCACTAGGCAAGCTGGAACTATTTATAGCCTGTTACTGGGCAAACTCCAGGGGTGATGGTCAGTGAAGCAGGACTTGCCTTTTGGCGAGCACATGGCGGAGTGTAGCATACAAGATGAACGCCAGAAAACAAAATGGAGTCCGGCCGTATTTTCGAGCATGAGCGGGAAAACTAGAATGAAGACACGATAGCATGTCTTCAGCGAATGCTTAACATTATCGCTGTTTTATTTACAACAGACAACCCTTTCAGCATTTGCTGAAGACATTCAGTTTTCTTGGATAATCTAAATACTCATCGTTTATATTGATGCTCATCATATCCGCTATCTCTCTAGTTATAGTTTTCTTATGGGCAGCATCCGCAACAGCTTGCTTATTAGGCACACAAAGTGAGACACATAGAGAACATATCATCGGACTACATTGAATACATATGCAACAGGTGAAAAATATGGCAACAATTATACATAGTCCAGTGAGGACCTTCCAACCCCATGTAGAAATCAAGGTCCAAAACCACCCAGAGAAAGTCCAAGATCCATTTTCTTGATGTATATCAACTGCAATCTTGTGTAATTTGTTAATAGCTTTATACACAGAAGGAGTATGGTCAGGGATAAACACACAATAGCTACTTCCGATAATTCTACAAGCTCCACCTCTATCTGCTAACATAACGTCGAGAACCATTCGGTTCCGCAACGCAACAATCCTAGTAATTTGTAGCTCTTCGGTAAAGTTTCCAAAGCTGCAGCAGTTTGATTGGTAACGGCTTCCACAACTCTTGTTAATCGCCGTATCTTTCTGCTATTCAGAGCAGCTCCCACAAAGAAAAACAGTCCTAAATTGAAGTCTATATACTGTTGCAGACTAGTGTCCATCTGATCAACATCATCTGTAGATAAGGTCCGTTTGAATCTGTTCACAGTTACATTATTCAACAATTTCAAATCTCTATGATATGATGCAGGTGCCAAAAATACAGGTGTCAATAAAAACGATACGTAACGTACTCCAGACCATCCGGCTGGTAATCGATAATAGCCCTTATTCCCACATACAAAATAGGTGTTATGTGAAGCAAGGAAAGTACTGTTATTCAGGCCATCAATGTTCAATACAACAATACAATCACTAACACCTACAGGAATATGGCCTACGCTTTGGACACATAAATCAGCTTGTGCTAGGGCCACTGAAATCACAAACTTCTCTTGCCCAACAGTGTCTCTAGTGTTCGTGAAGATATAAGGGGTCGATTCATTGTCCGGTCGATACTCTTCCCACTCGCATATAGTTCCGTTGGCTTGTGGATAGCCGTCTTTATCTTGATGACATTCTTTGTTCAGTTTGAAAATCAGTCGTCCGACTGTAGGCTTTCTTGTAGCAAAAAGCAAAGTGTACCACGCTCTACAAGAGCCATTGTGAGAAAAGGGAAGTGGTATCAACGGGGTCCCCCCTTTCTTTTGGTGCGCTAGCATCATCCCACATATCCAGCAATCTGTGGCATTTGAAGCAATGTGGGTATGATGCAACATCTGAATAAAAGTGTTATTCAAATATGACTGTAAATGTAAATGTAAATGTAAATGCCAATTTGTATCGCGCGGCAATCGCTCCAAGGAGCATCTAGGCGCCCAGATCTCTTGATATGGGAGTGTATAGAAAAAGTGCTCATCAGGGACTGGAATAGAAACAACATACAGTTCACGAGCAGGAGCCTTCTCCTCAACAAACCACATGACTGTAGCAATGACTGCTATAACGAAAATGAACCCTACAGAACCAAAAATCTTTCTTTTATCCATCTCGGGCAAATGTACACAGTATCTTCCTGAAACTAAAGTGTTGTCAGATCTCTTACCCCGTAGGTAGCCGTTGTTTTCTTCACCAACGGGCCAAGACGGGTGTCACTACTCTAATGCATGGCTGATCCCCCCCCCCTTGCCTCATTGGCTCTCCGTTTCACAAACCTAGGGACCGTTCTGACAACTTCTCACACAATTGCAGATTATTTTCTTGGTCGTACATTGTATCTTCTCGATGCAGGTGTTGTCTGGTCCGGGAAGAACTCCTCAGAATCATCAGGTACCACAGCACGGCCTCTCTCCGTAGTCAGGATAACTCGATGATCAATCAGTACAGCAGGTTCCACCAGATCAGGTTGCACTTTTTGGCAGTGGATAGAATGGATCCTATTCCTGCGATTTGTCACTCGTACTGCTGTTCTTGTGGCTAGGAGGACTTGTTCAGGGCCACACCATCTCGGCTCCAGACTACTCGACCTCTCAAAGGACTTCACGAGGACAAAATCACCAGGCCGGAGATTGTGACCTTCTCCTGTGGACCGATCAGGGAGTGCTTCTTGAACCTGTTGATGAATGGAAACCAAGCTATCAGTTAATTGTGCCAAATAGTCATTCATTAAAACACAAGGTACATCATACGCTGAACTTGGTTTGGGCACCCCCCATATATTCATGGGGCACCCAAAAACTATTTCATAGGGCGTTAAGCCCATCCGAGAGTGTGGTACCGATCTGATAGACAACAACGCCAAAGGCAGAGCATCTGGCCAAGTCAGAGAAGTGGAAGCCTGTATTTTCGCTATTTTTAATTTAAGCGTGCCATTGTACTTTTCCACCAATCCTGCCGATTGCGGGTGGAATACTGCGTGGAACTTCTGCACGATGCCTAATCCCTTCAGGACATACTTAATAACATCCGCCACAAAATGGGGCCCGTTATCACTCCACAACAATCTACAAACACCAAAACGAGGAAAGAATTCCTTCAAAAGCACCTTAGCAGTAGTCATTGCAGTATTGTCCTTAGTAGGGTATGCTTCAATCCACTTGCTGAATGCACAAACCACAACCAAGACATACTTCAGATTATTGCAGCGTTTCAGCTGAATATAATCCATTTGCAATACTTCAAAAGGTGCAGTGGGTATTGCAAATCCTCCTGCTGGAGTTCGTGTCCCATTTCCTGGATTATATTTAAGGCAAATCATGCAGGTCTGTACCACTCTCTTAGCCGTGCAAGCAATTTCTGGATGCTCCCAAACTTGCGTAAGCAATTTCACAATTGCCGAAGCTCCAACATGTGCTAGCCCATGTGCCATCTGAACCATAGGTTGTACGAAGGCTGTAGGTAACTTCCACCTATCCATCTGTTTATTCCTCCAACAACCCTCATCGTCCAACTCTCCATCTTTGGACCATTGGTCTTATTCCTTCTCAGTAGCAGTCTTTTGCATTTCTAGTACCTTTTCCCTAGCATCGTGCCACCGTTCAGCTTGTGACTTCACGACATACATTGAAGTGGAGCCAGGCTGCATCGCAGTTTCACGCGCCACTCGATCTACAAAAGCGTTTCCTTGTCCCACTTTGTCTGTCACTCTCTTGTGTGCACTACATTTCACTATAGCTATCCTCTTAGGGAGCGTTAGTGCAGTCAAGAGATTTTGCACTAATTCTCCATACATTATCTGAGTTCCATGCCATGTAAAAAAAAAACTTTCCTTCCCGAGCATGCCGAAATCATGGGCTACTCCAAAAGCATAGCGGCTGTCTGTGTAAACATTCACACATATTCCTGCACTAAGCTCACAAGCTTGTGTCAACGCTATCAGTTCTGCTGCCTGAGCTGATTTCTGTGGAATGCGTGCTGTCTCCACTATCGTGTGCAATGTAGTGATTGCATATGCTGCGGAGGTAGTCCCATCTGATAACTTTAAACAGGACCCATCCACCCACAGCTCTCCATCCACATCTGTAAAGGGCGTATCCTGCAAATCAATACGACCCTTTGTCTGTTCCTCAGTCACAAAGACACAGTCATGTGTCTCTTGCGCCTCAGGCTGAGTCGCTGGGAAGGGAAACAACGTAGCTGGATTCAATGTTGCACATCTCTTCAAAGTTACATGAGGGGCCAACAATGTCAGCTCATATCCGGTCAGACGAGCACTGGTTAAATGCTGCGTCTTTGTCTGGTTCAAAAGAGCATCAACAGCATGGGGGACCAACACCAACAGCTTATGAGATAAGACTATCCCTTCACTCTGACGTATTGACACAGCTGTCGCTGCAACTGAGCGAAAACATCCAGGCAGTGCTCGAGCAACAGGATCAAGTACTGCCGGGAAGTATGCACAAGGGCGCTGTTTATTGCCGTGCATCTGCACTAACACTGATAACGCGCACCCATCTCTCTCATGCACGTACAATGTAAAGGACTTTGTGTAATCAGGGGTGCCTAACACTGGTGCTGAACAAAGGGCCTGACATAATTGTTGGAAAGCATTCTCACATTTATCTGTCCATGGAAGGGGAACTGGGGTATCCTTTGTCAGAAGGGCTAACAGTGGTTTAACTATATTTGAAAACCCTAATATCCACTGTCTACAAAAGGAGGTGAGACCCAAAAAGGCTCAAACATCTTTCTGTGTGGAGGGTACTGGTGTGTCTAAAATTGCTTGAATACGATCTGGTGTAAGTGCACGCCCCTGCTTTTGACAAAAGGTGACCTAAGTAGGTTACCTTTGGTCTACAATATTGCAGTTTCTTTTTCGATACTTTGTGATTGTGAGATGCCAAAAAGGTAAGCAAGGACAAAGTGCACTCTTCACATTGCTCAGGGGTGTCGGCGGCCAACAAGATGTCATTGACATATTGTATAAGCGCCACACCGTCCGGTAAAACAAAAGAATCCAATTGTCGTTTTAATGCCTGACTGTAAATGCTGGGGCTCTCAGTATAGCCTTGAGGAACTCTACAGAATCTGTACGATCTATTATTCAATGTGAAACCGAAAAGATATTGGCTGTCAGGATGAATAGGGATCGAAAAGAAAGCGTTTTTGAAGTCTATAACAGAGAACGTTGTCGCAGTTGGTGGGACCAAGGTAAGGAGTGTCGTAATATCAGAAACCACTGGGTATTGAGGTATCACTCTCTTATTAACCTCCCTCAAATCGAAAATAAATCGATAAATCCTGGTGTCAGTGTCTTTCTTCAAAATCGGTAGTATAGGACTGTTGAACACATTGTATGGAACTTCTTCAACCACCCCTACTTTAATTAAGTCCTGCACTATCTGTATGAGCGCCTCCTCCTCCTCCTGCGATATCCGATACTGAGGCAGGCGTGGCAGCACAGCTCCCTCCTTTACACTGATGTGCACTGTAGGGATAATCATCTGTCCCACGTCGGTATTGGACATGGCCCCCAAAGATTCAGGTAAAGAGGCCAGTGCAGCCTCTA
The DNA here is from genome assembly GCF_964263255.1 of Lissotriton vulgaris. Taxonomy (NCBI): domain Eukaryota; kingdom Metazoa; phylum Chordata; class Amphibia; order Caudata; family Salamandridae; genus Lissotriton; species Lissotriton vulgaris. Next base: position 932,603,690 of record NC_141689.1, on the reverse strand, counting down.
CGGTAATCATGTACACCCTCTCCTTTGGTGGATAATTATCATTTAGGGTAACATGTACTCCCTCAGGGGAGCACCGTATTGTGGCCCAAAAATATTTAAGCATATCTAAGCCCACAATATTATCAGCAGTTTTTGGGGAGAGTAGAAATGGGCATGGTGCAGCAAACTGGTCTACATAAAGTGCAAGAGGTTGTGATAGTGGGCTAACAGAAGGCATTCCATCGAACCCTATTGACGTAATTGTTGAGCCAGACAGGGGAGCCTTCGGAACCAATTTTTTGGACAAAGCGCTACGAGTAGCTCCTGTATCAACCAGGAACCGATCAGTAGAGCCCAAAACATGTGCTGTAACATAAGGACCCCTCTGATCTACTGGCACTTCAACTGGTTCCTTACCCCATCCTACGCAATCCTATGCATACTGTGAATCGTGCTGCCCGGGAGGTGCATAATCAGACATTAGGTACCGATTTTGTCGATAAAAAACATTGGACCCATCTCGGGGTCGCACATTAGACTCAAACCTAGCTCGATCATTCGTGTTGCCTCTAGGGCCTGAAAAATGTCCTCTACCCCTCATAGACCCCTGCCCACGCTCCTGTCGCTGTGCACACAACAACGGACACTCGTTCGCCCAATGGCCCTCTGCCTACAATACGCACATTGATCCCGGGCCAAATCAGTACGGCCTGAAGGAGAGCTAAAAAAATTCCTGCCGCCCCGATCATTACCTCTACGAGGCGGCCCATATGCTTGTGCTAACATAACCTTCATTTTTAGATCTTTAGATTTCATTTCCTCACTACCCTTCGCTTCTAGTTCCTGACGCTCGTAATACTGAGCCATCGTCAGGAGGGATGCTGGTGTCGAAGTCGTCCAAGAACTTTCACTCGCTTTTAATCGAGTTGCTATACTTGGCAATACATTTGAAACATATTTATCAACAAAAAGGTGCCAGCCCGTGTCGTCCGTGAGCGACTGACCGCTAAAATCATGAAAAGTTTCCTCAAATCGTCTGAAACCGATTCATCTACCTTCTGCTTACATGATGCTAGCATAGTCCAATCAATCTTTTTAGGGGGATAAGCGTTTTCAATTTAGCTACAATAGCAGCAGGAAGGTCTAAAATCGACTGTGGTGGTTTCTGTGCTGCTTTTCTCTCCCTGTCCTCATCCTCAAGATCCCTCCATTGAGCTTTAAATGCCTGAAGATCATCAACCTTTCGCATTAATCTCCACATATCCGGGGGTAATATAAGCCCTAAAAATAAATCAATATCAGACAGAGTCATAGTGCAGGAATTCAAAGCCCCCTCACCTTCTTCGTAAAAGGTTGCAGGGTTCTTTTGTGGATCAGGTAATGCTGCCTTTAATGCCATAACGTCAGCCCTATTCCAAGGAGTATAAACCCAATTGTAGATAAAATACCCTTGTGCATCAGGAGACCCGCTATCCGAACTAGTACCCGCTCCTTTAGGAGGAACATACAAAGGCGCCGCCTCCCGCATTGGTTTAGCATGCACTGCATTGATCTTATCTGAATAAAAGATGGATGACTGCTTCCCGCCGCCAGTCGGATTCGATTGCTCCTCGCCAGCTTTCCGTTTCCCTACTTCATCCCGGAGCCGAAACATTTCATCCCGTGAGGCAAATAGCCGTCGGATTGCATTGGGCACCTGGGGAGAAAGAAAAAGACCTTTACGCATTTCCTTTGCATCAGCTATCACATCCCCTGGTTCTAGAACAGCGGAATATTTCCGAAAGGCTGACACTACTTCATTAGAAAGAAAGTCAACAAAATATAGTCTCTCCCTATCTTCCCATACCTCAAGCTCTTTCAACAGATCGGCAAGGGGCATAGTATCTTTGGTGACTTGATAAGCAATCTTACGAAGATCAGCCATACGGTCGGCCGATAACATAGACCGCATATCCACCTTCTGTCCAGGCGGCCTAGAATCTTGATCTCCTCCTCTCGGGGCAGACGGACCAATGTACGGGGCGGTGAGCGATCTAGTAACGAAAAATCATCATTCGATTTATTAAGGACAGGATAAAGAGGCTGTCGAACAGGGTACTGGCCAGATATTTGCAATCTACGTTCTTTCTCCTGTTTCTCTTCCAATTCCTTTGCTTCGCGTTTTTTCACCTCATGCGTTTTCTCACGTTCACTCTTCCGCTGCTCCTTCTCAATCAGCGCTTGCTCACGCTTCTCGTACTTCTTCCACCCACAATCCTATACATTCAAACATATCTTGCCTCACTCGCCGCTTACACATACACTGCTCCACATACTCAATTTTCTTCAAATCAAACGATCCATACATAGGCCATCGCAACTCAGGATCCTTCTTTGTGTATTTCCGCCACAACGTGCTGTACATTATGGGGGAAAGCCTATGTGGGTAAAAAAATCCTAGGACATCAGCAAAGAAAATGACCAATTTTTACATAACCAGTGGTGTGAAAAAGGAACGAAAAATGAACTGTATGTAAACATATATTTAATAAGTATGAATAAAAATCATATAGAAACCCAACTATATGATGGAATAAAAAGTGCAATTCATAAAAAAGTAGACATAGATATTACAAATCAATACATGTCTTATAAATCATATACATTACAAAGAACAATACAATCATATAATTCAATGGTATAAAATGTACTCAAAATTTTAATCATTAAAAACTCGACGCGCGTTTCGGCAGAAAACCGCCTTCTTCAGGAGTCTCTGCCGATGTTCTGGAAATACATATACAGAAAACAAGAGACATATATCAGTTCATAACTCTTGGTTGGTGTTATAAGAAAAGGTTAAAAAAAGACATTTAAACAAAAGGTACATAATATATCTATCAAAAGCGTCAATCTTCAACACCTACCAAGTTAAAGCATTAAATTTGGTCATTTCTAGTCATACGATAGACAAATGTTTTCAACAGTATTGTACAGTACTTAGTTTATAAAGAGTTTCATAATTCCTTATTAAACGTATATTGCACCATGTTTTTTCTCATTATGAGCTATACAAAACAAACCCTCATAGCATGAAGATGGTTAAAACAACGATATATATTTGTTAGACGCAATATATCACCATCATTTATTGCGCGTATTCGTATCAACAAAACATAGATCAAATATTGTCAGTACTTTTTGTTGTTTTCTGCCCATATCCTGTACCAGAAAACTCTTTAGAAAATACGTATGGCTCAATTACCGACGTTTGGCTTCTCTGATGAAGTGTTTGCCTCTCTTGTTGGAACCAGTGTTACCCCTACCAATGGTGGTCATACCAATATATCAAACAATGAAGATAGCCGTAAACTTATCGAACTTAAAAAGAAACTTACCCGCATGGAAGCCCATGGGGAATTTATGCTGGCTTATCTTAAAAATGGCATTATCCCCATGGGACTAAAAGTTCGGAACATTCCTGGTCTCTTTGTAAATCATAGGCCATTTTTAGAAAAATGGAGCCTTATTGCGAACAGATGTTTCAGGGATCCCATGATTCTTATCATTGAGGCAGCCAAAGAGCTAGCTATCGAAATCAAGAAAGAAATTGAGGCATTAGAAATTAAACTCAAAACCTCTAGTAATATAGAAGAAGCTATGAAGAAAATAGAAGAGGCGAATAAAGAGCTGGAGTCATTCAGTACATACTTAAACAAACGTAAGAATGACAAACTAGCCAAAGACAAACGTTATTATACTCTGGAAGGGACCTACCCCTACTTGAGACAGGACTTTTACAAACAGAACCATTATGTTGACGATATCAGAACAACACCCCAAAGAGTAAAGGACTTTACTACGAGGCTGAAAGTAACCCTAATCAATATAATGGCCCTCGTCCCAAACAGCCTTTTTTGTCCAACAGGGGCCCAAGAAGAGGGAGACCCAGAGTCCACTTTCAAAACCAGACCAGAGGCAATTTCCAACAAGCTCACCACCAACAACAACATCAACATCAATATCAACATCAGCACCAACAACATCAACCTCAGGAACCCCAATTCATTCGCGAGACACGGAATCGTCAGTATTGGGGGCAAGGGATGTAATTCCGATTTTCAATCTATCTTCTAAAAATATTGATTTCCCAACTGAATCGTTACTATCCAAAGGCCTGTCCTATGTTCCCCATTCCCAACTGAATGTCTTTGAGCTTCAAAAAGACATTAGCTCTTTCTTCCGCAAAATTAGGTTAAGAAAATTCTTCTCTACACATGAAGATAATAATGAAATAGGCCAAGAAACCAGTCAACTTTCCTTACCATCTACGTTCAACCCTTCATTGGACCAGCTAGGCCCAGAAGTTGCCACTTTCGAATTAGTTGTTCTCCAACAACTTGAAAGGGCTCTCCGCTATATTCCCAAACCTATTTACAATCTCAGCAGGGAAGAATCAGATTCTCTTTTTCTGGTTTTGTTTCCTAAAGCACAACAACATTTTGTTAAGAGTCTTCGTTATATTTAATATCAAAATAAAAACCTTTACCTTTAAAGTAAAGGCCTTATCAAATACTCTCTTAATTCATTCTTTCTGTTTCACTCCATAGCTCATTCTTCTATGCTGCTTCATATTAGATTTAAAACTACTCTACTACGAAATATCCTAGCTCTGATTTCTTTAAACTGCTTCTGTCTCCTGGTTAAGGTACTTATATCTTTGTCTATTGAGTTGAAAAGATAGGCACAGGCGCACAGCGGAAGGTTGATAAAGAAGTTGAAGAAGGTTTAATGAGAGGATTAAGGTAGGTTGAAGGTGCTCTAACAGGCGTCGCAACTGTCCAGGTGCGTTGAACTACTATCTGAAGATGAGTGCGCTACGTGGGTACGTGGGCGCATCCCTGTATACTAGGCACACTTGTTAGAGTTCAGGTAACCTGATTCAAATGAGGGTTCGATCGAAAATAGTTCAAATAAATGAGTTCAAAGTTTCATCATTGTTTGTATTTAGTGGATTCACAAAAATATACAATCAAGCGTTACATCACGCTGCGTTCAATATGATTCAACGGTGGTTCAACAAATGCTCCAATGCATTTCGGACTGGAGTAGTCCTTTATCAAGGAGCGCTGCGGGAGGATACAAAAAATGCATTTAGATCAACGGTAACTAACGCGGTAACATGAAGTAGGGGTTAAACGGTATGAAGTCATGCGGGTGGTGGGGGTTTTTTCGTGCACTACGGGGAGTGTTGGGAGGCAGGGTTGGGTAGTGAGGGTCCAGGGTGTGATGGAAGATTAATCGCCAAAAAAAATGATGAAAGCCCGTGGTGGCAGATAGTGTGATCAAAACGGAAGTTTTAGCAAAGGTGTAGAAAGAAAAGAGCTGATCTTACGCATAAAACATCGATGTTGTGCTCGCGACGGTGCTGCAAAGAAAGACAGTGAACGGCCATAAGATGTAACGAACGGAAAAGCGTTCGTGTGGAAAGTAAAGCGCATGCAATTAACGTACTTACTGAGAGTAGTTCAAACAGTGAACCGGGTGTCACGAACTTCGCGGAGTTACTGCGGAGTTCCAGGAAAGTAAGCAGGTGATAGAGATAGATAAAGGACCCAAGGTGTGTGAAGGAATGGAGGCGGCCATCTTGTAATGGGGTAAAGTGATCACAAAGAGTATGTGCAACTGAGGTGATATGCAGAACGAGGGTACATAGCATCAAACAAAGTTATTACAAATAACAACTGAATTCGGTTCGATCATTGAGCCCGAAAGGCTTCAAGGATTGGAGTCTGTAGATCCATGAGGTCTCCCTTTGTAGGAGAGTTTTGTTGTTGTCTTTTCCTTCTTTGTGGGTAACCATTTCAAGTACAAGGTACTTAAGTTGAGCCACGCTGTGATGGGCTTCATTGAAATGTGTTGCCACGTTTGATTTGGTGTTCTTTGTTCGAATGTTCGATTTATGTTCATTCAAACGGGTTTTTATTTTTCTACTGGATTTTCCCACGTAGATCTTCCCACATGGACATTTGAGTAAGTAGATCAGGTTGGCAGAATCACATGTAGCATCCACTTGGAGATTGATCACGAAACCTCTCATGGGGTGATTGATCGTATTGCCACTGATGACGTTATTACAATTGCTACAGTGATGGCACGGGCGTGTGCCCGTGTATGTTCTTGAGGTGGCAGTTGGTTTGGACAATATTTCTCTGATGTTCATGGGTCTGCTGTAAGCAAAAATGGGGGGTTCTCTGAAAAGATCTTCAAAATCTGGTTCTGATGATAAGATTCGCCAGTGTTTTAGTATAATCTTTTTGTAGGTTTTGCTCGAGGTGGAGTATCTGGAAACCAGTGCCATTCTTTGGTTTGGATCTTTTTGTTTGCTTTTCAAAGCTTCAGTTCGAGAGATAGTGTTTGCTCTTTCTGTTGCCTCTTTAATGATGGCTTGGGGGTACCCCCTACTGGGGAATCGCTTAGCCATAGATTGTATTTGAGAGTTTCTTATGTCGTTGTTGGATACTATGCGAGTGACTCTCAGCATTTGGCTAAAAGGAAGGTGTCTTTTCAGAGAATCTTGATGAAAGCTGCTGTACAGTAACGTGTTGTTACGGTCAGTCGGTTTTCGATAGAGGTCAGTTTCAATACCCTCAGGGGTCACTTTCACGAGGACGTCCAAGAACGTCAGAGCTTTGTCGGAAATGTTCCATGTAAATTCAATGCGGTTATCTCTGGAGTTCAAAGTGGTTAATGCTGTTTCTAGATGATCACGTGAGTCTTTCCAGATGAAAAATAGATCATCGATATATCGTGTGTATAGTTTCAGGTTGTCTTTCCAGTTGGCGATTGTTAAGATATGGTTGAATTCAAAGTTGCCCATGTATATATTGGCATACGTCGGCGCGGCGCAATTGCCCATTGCCATCCCAGACAATTGTATGTACCACCGTTCTTCAAAAGAGAAATAGCTATGGTATAAAGTGAAGATCATAAGCTCCAGAATGAAACTCTTCATGGGGTCTGTCAAATTAGTTTTCAGTAATGCCAATTCAATCGCTTCAATTCCACCGTCGTGGGGAATCGAGGTGTACAAGCTTTTCACATCGGCGGTGCACAATAATATTTGTTCATCTTTGTCGATTTGTATGGAGTTCAGCTTTGCTAAAACTTCCGTTTTGATCACACTATCTGCCACCACGGGCTTTCATCATTTTTTTTGGCGATTAATCTTCCATCACACCCTGGACCCTCACTACCCAACCCTGCCTCCCAACACTCCCCGTAGTGCACGAAAAAACCCCCACCACCCGCATGACTTCATACCGTTTAACCCCTACTTCATGTTACCGCGTTAGTTACCATTGATCTAAATGCATTTTTTGTACCTCCCGCAGCGCTCCTTGATAAAGGACTACTCCAGTCCGAAATGCATTGGAGCATTTGTTGAACCACCGTTGAATCATATTGAACGCAGCGTGATGTAACGCTTGATTGTATATTTTTGTGAATCCACTAAATACAAACAATGATGAAACTTTGAACTCATTTATTTGAACTATTTTCGATCAAACCCTCATTTGAATCAGGTTACCTGAACTCTAACAAGTGTGCCTAGTATACAGGGATGCGCCCACGTACCCACGTAGCGCACTCATCTTCAGATAGTAGTTCAACGCACCTGGACAGTTGCGTCGCCTGTTAGAGCACCTTCAACCTACCTTAATCCTCTCATTAAACCTTCTTCAACTTCTTTATCAACCTTCCGCTGTGCGCCTGTGCCTATCTTTTCAACTCAATAGACGCAACCCTACTGTCCATTAGGCTGGCAGCACGCCTCTTCAACCTCATTTAAAAAATGCAATACGACGAGATCTCCAAATCCACTGAAGCTCACGCTGAAACTTTAGCTTTTGATCATGATGCAATGGAAAGGATCTATGCACTGATCAACGAGGAGGTAACTCAAACATCATCCAGCAAAACGAAGGAGCAATGTGTCAAACAACTTCTTTATCTTCTCAAACGCCGCGTCAACCAGAAACTTCACGCGAGCACGCTCATTAAATGCCACAAGGCGCTCCGCATTCCCCGCGGCCTCCGGATTGCCCTTAAGCCCTCTTTATGCAAGAATTCTAAAGCCTTTTTAGAAAGATGGTACGCCATACTAAACAAGTGCAGTCTTGACTTGATACTATTAATCATTGAAGAACTGTCTGGCATTCTCCAAGAACTGACCCTAGAAATAACCACCACTGAAAGTGAACTAAAAGCCCTCTTAACCCCGGAAGAATTGAACACGACCTTGGAAGAAATCAACAAACAAATTGACCGTCACACCAGTGAGATCAATGAACGGAAGTTGCGCAAATTTCGGCGTGACACTTTAGACTATAAGCTTGGGAAAGTGTATACCTGGGCGGAGGTCTACGCCCAGCGCCGCAGGAATAAGCCATACACCCAAAACACCGACACTTCGTCTTCAGACAGTGACACCACCAACCGCCGCCCTAGACGTCCACCAACTGAACGCACAACCTCCACAGAGAGGTCTGACCAAACTTCAATTCCATCCACTTCTCGCACTGACACAACCATCAGCGTGCCTTTTTTAGATTCACGCCCAGACAGAATCGACGACCCAGACGGGGCAAAAGGACAAACAAAAGACAACGAAAAAACCCAACAACCACCTCAGACCAAACCAAAAACCAAGAGGAATCGCTAGTCATCAACATTTCCGATACCATCCTCACCATGCATGAAACCAAAACCCTTCAGAAGGGCATGTCATTCATCCCCACCAGCAACACCAATTTACTTGAACTTGAGGTCAGCACCTTTAAACTCACCAGGAAGTTGCGACTGAAGCATTTTTTTGAGAAAGTTCTAGAACCTCCCGTGGAAACCAAACCTGACCTGTTACTTGGATTACGCCCGTCCAGCAACTACATGCCTCCGAGCAGCCACAAAAGCATTGACACTTTTGAAACTTTAGTACGCCAAGACATCGCTAAGATCAACTTCAAGAAAAAATCACGTAGGAATATCACCAACAAAGACCAAGACACATTGAAAAACATTGCTAACAATAAAGCAATTAAATGTCTTAAAGCTGATAAGGGAGGCGCCCTTGTCATTCTCAACACTGACCTCTACAACCGGAGGGCCAGAGAACACGTCTTTGATACCAATACCTACATGCCACTTGAAGGGAACCCCACCAACGAATACAGATCGATCTTATGCAACATCCTTGATAAAGCTACAGAAAACGACATAATTGACGACCGCACTAGGCGCTATCTTACAGTAGACCAACCGAGAAGTCCCACCATCACAATGCTCCCCAAGATTCATAAAGACCTTATGAATCCACCTTTCCGCCCTATAGTTTCTACGAGAGGATCCATCCATGAACCGATCGGTAAATTTATCGATCGCTACTTACAGCCTTCAGTCATTAATCTTGAGAGCTACATCAGAGACACCACTGACTTTATCAACAAGCTGAACTCCATACAAATCGACAAAGATGAACAAATATTATTGTGCACCGCCGATGTGAAAAGCTTGTACACCTCGATTCCCCACGACGGTGGAATTGAAGCGATTGAATTGGCATTACTGAAAACTAATTTGACAGACCCCATGAAGAGTTTCATTCTGGAGCTTATGATCTTCACTTTATACCATAGCTATTTCTCTTTTGAAGAACGGTGGTACCTACAATTGTCTGGGATGGCAATGGGCAATTGCGCCGCGCCGACGTATGCCAATATATACATGGGCAACTTTGAATTCAACCATATCTTAACAAACGCCAACTGGAAAGACAACCTGAAACTATACACACGATATATCGATGATCTATTTTTCATCTGGAAAGACTCACGTGATCATCTAGAAACAGCATTAACCACCTTGAACTCCAGAGATAACCGCATTGAATTTACATGGAACATTTCCGACAAAGCTCTGACGTTCTTGGACGTCCTCGTGAAAGTGACCCCTGAGGGTATTGAAACTGACCTCTATCGAAAACCGACTGACCGTAACAACACGTTACTGTACAGCAGCTTTCATCAAGATTCTCTGAAAAGACACCTTCCTTTTAGCCAAATGCTGAGAGTCACTCGCATAGTATCCAACAACGACATAAGAAACTCTCAAATACAATCTATGGCTAAGCGATTCTCCAGTAGGGGGTACCCCCAAGCCATCATTAAAGAGGCAACAGAAAGAGCAAACACTATCTCTCGAACTGAAGCTTTGAAAAGCAAACAAAAAGATCCAAACCAAAGAATGGCACTGGTTTCCAGATACTCCACCTCGAGCAAAACCTACAAAAAGATTATACTAAAACACTGGCGAATCTTATCATCAGAACCAGATTTTGAAGATCTTTTCAGAGAACCCCCCATTTTTGCTTACAGCAGACCCATGAACATCAGAGAAATATTGTCCAAACCAACTGCCACCTCAAGAACATAAACGGGCACACGCCCGTGCCATCACTGTAGCAATTGTAATAACGTCATCAGTGGCAATACGATCAATCACCCCATGAGAGGTTTCGTGATCAATCTCCAAGTGGATGCTACATGTGATTCTGCCAACCTGATCTACTTACTCAAATGTCCATGTGGGAAGATCTACGTGGGAAAAACCAGTAGAAAAATAAAAACCCGTTTGAATGAACATAAATCGAACATTCGAACAAAGAACACCAAATCAAACGTGGCAACACATTTCAATGAAGCCCATCACAGCGTGGCTCAACTTAAGTACCTTGTACTTGAAATGGTTACCCACAAAGAAGGAAAAGACAACAACAAAACTCTCCTACAAAGGGAGACCTCATGGATCTACAGACTCCAATCCTTGAAGCCTTTCGGGCTCAATGATCGAACCGAATTCAGTTGTTATTTGTAATAACTTTGTTTGATGCTATGTACCCTCGTTCTGCATATCACCTCAGTTGCACATACTCTTTGTGATCACTTTACCCCATTACAAGATGGCCGCCCCCATTCCTTCACACACCTTGGGTCCTTTATCTATCTCTATCACCTGCTTACTTTCCTGGAACTCCGCAGTAACTCCGCGAAGTTCGTGACACCCGGTTCACTGTTTGAACTACTCTCAGTAAGTACGTTAATTGCATGCGCTTTACTTTCCACACGAACGCTTTTCCGTTCGTTACATCTTATGGCCGTTCACTGTCTTTCTTTGCAGCACCGTCGTGAGCACAACATCGATGTTTTAAGCGTAAGATCAGCTCTTTTCTCTCTACACCTTTGCTAAAACTTCCGTTTTGATCACACTATCTGCCACCACGGGCTTTCATCATTTTTTTTGGCGATTAATCTTCCATCACACCCTGGACCCTCACTACCCAACCCTGCCTCCCAACACTCCCCGTAGTGCACGAAAAAACCCCCACCACCCGCATGACTTCATACCGTTTAACCCCTACTTCATGTTACCGCGTTAGTTACCGTTGATCTAAATGCATTTTTTGTATTCTCCCGCAGCGCTCCTTGATAAAGGACTACTCCAGTCCGAAATGCATTGGAGCATTTGTTGAACCACCGTTGAATCATATTGAACGCAGCGTGATGTAACGCTTGATTGTATATTTTTGTGAATCCACTAAATACAAACAATGATGAAACTTTGAACTCATTTATTTGAACTATTTTCGATCGAACCCTCATTTGAATCAGGTTAACTGAACTCTAACAAGTGTGCCTAGTATACAGGGATGCGCCCACGTACCCACGTAGCGCACTCATCTTCAGACTTATATCTTTGTTACATTCTTTCCTGTTCTTGTTATATAGATTTTGTCCATTGTTATTCTTTCTCATAGTTTGAATTTAATTTTTATCATTTCATAATCTTTGGAAATGTCCACATATATTTATTAAGAAATTAGTTTGTCCTCTTACCAATAGCTCTTTTGTCATTCACCACTTTCTTTCATGTTGCCTCTTTTGAGGCCCAGTTCCGCATAGACACTGTAGTTGCTTCTACTCCTTTTCCATCTGAGATATTGTAGGCAATCCGTCTATAAGTATGCAGATATTGTTCTGTAAAAAAAAGATTTTTTAATTAGTTTCATAGCCAATGTACTAGCTACTTCCCTAAAGGCTTACACATAACACTCAAACCGTTTGTATGTTATGATGAAGTTTTAAGTCGACAAATCAACTTAACGACATAACTACAAGCACTTACATCAATGTACCAGTCCCAAACCAAAACACAAACTTAATGTATTACTTAACTTTTAATATTATATCACCCTCTCCCATACACCGTTGCACCATACCTCAATTCTAACTTATACAAGCTAAAAGACAAGTTTGTCCCTTATGTACTCAGTTTTAAAATAAATGTCAACCAAAGTGTAAATGTACATGCAGTATCTCAATACTGTATATCTAAAAACACAACTTAAGACATATTTCTGTGCCTCTCTACAACTGTCAGTGGTACATTTAGTGTTTCAATACTTTTCTACTTAGATGTGTCAGATTTAATTTTTGAGAAATACTCAATATATAAATCTGAACATTAATGTGTATCACAGCATATAGCTCACTAATTCTTCAGAGTACATGCAAACAGTGTGTAACAGGTTACATATATATTTCACAAGATCGTTTTAAAAGAGTACATATTCCTCACTAAATCTTGTAAATACATGTGTTCTGGTTGCGTACAACAATACTCCCTGGATGATTGGATGAGTGCATAGATAGTGCCTACGTGATTCCCTTAGAATATCGATAGTGACTGCATGATCCCCATAGTACATCAGTGGTTCAATATCTCCATAGTTAGTGCCTGTGTATTCACGTAACTATATTGCTGCTATCTGGGTAATTGGATGAAAGCATGGGTGTTGCCTGAATACATCAATAAGTCCATAATCAGTGCCTGTGTGATTGACAGAGTGCATGTGTACTACCTGGGTGATTGTATAAGTGTAAAACTGAAAACAACTATTCTCACCTTTTGAAAGCACAAAACTTTTTCCTAATGGTATACCTACATCATTTTTCAAATATTTATTTTGTCTTTAAGACATGTATTCAGCATTTCTCAAAGAAAAGGTACATGCCAAGTGAAGCTAGCGCACAAACTCTCAAAAGACATTCTGCACTATTACCCCTCCCCAATTTTAAACAGAGCCTGCTTAAAGAATGCACCCCCTTCACTTCATATATGAAATTTTCAACAGCCTTGAAGAAAAATAGATCACCATGTAAACATATATGTGATTTCATAAAAGATATACACCTTCAGGCCATATTTCCAAAAAGATATAGTTCTCGTACATGTAACTATCTGCAACCAGAAAAAGCATTTCTTTTCATCTAAACATATGCAAAACGATCATATAAGTTAAAACCAAGTTGTAAAACACTTCCTAAAACATACCTAACAAGTGTTACTGCTTTATAATTTATATGCAAGCATAGCAATTTTTCTTATCTTTTATTCATGACTACAGTACTCCTGTTTAATAATGTGACCAAAACTACCACAACTCCCAGAATGCAAATAATATAGATGTATCTATTCTGCACATAATGCTTAGACATTTAACACATTTTCATTGTTAAAGGCATTGCTCATGGTAATTTTCAATAGTACTAACATCTTAAACACATACCCTCCGCCAGATACAGTTCATCTGATATATTTTTTCACATCACTGTGATATGCTTTTTAATCAAACTCCCATATACATCTTCATTTCTAAAGTACTTTTTTTGTAAAATTAAACAGTTATGCACATACCATTGAATTGAGCTTGTAGATTATATTGTTCTTTTAGCTCTTTTTGGATAGTTTTGACACTGTTAAGATTTGTAAAAACTAAGCACAAGAATTGTACACCATTCTCATAGAAGACAACTATGAAATGGCAACCTCTTCAACTTTCCACTCTATGATCACGAGAAAGGTAGCAAATGAATTCATGTGAATGGTTAGCACCTGTTAACACTTTCCCTCTCTTTCAGAACAAGGTTCCTGTGGGCGCACTTAGGAAATGTTTTCATGATCATCACGGAGCAATCAATTCTGTCTACAGATTGACAAAGCCAGAAAAATGTTAATAAAACTCTTTCTTCATTTCTCAGAGACCATCGCTTGGGCTGTATTAATAACAACAAACTGCGTTTTGATATGCATGGAATTTATAGAAATGATGGAGAGCACTTTACAGACAAAGGCAACAGGGTGTTTCAAAGTAACCTGAAACTCTGCATCCAGTCTTGCGTGTAGCTGTCATATACACACAATTAACACAAAGGTTCTTGTCATAGCCACCCTGGTACCTGAAACATTGTTAATTTGCTTTAAAAAGTTCAACTTTTTAGTTTTTGGGAATCTTCACGACGATGTTGTGATGGTCACAGATACCTTGTGAGAATGGAAAACAAAACAACATCCAACACCCCCATCTGGTGGGAGCTGACAAGTTCCACTATGCAAAAGCAAAAATAACACAGCTTCCTGCAAGCAGGAGCTGTCAAAGGGTTTCTGCTTACAGAAAGGGAGTATTCATGCAGGGAAGCTGCATTTCCAGCAGCTCCCTTGGTGCAAGAGCAATGCTTGCTATTGCCAAAGGAAGTGAGCTGGCTGGGTTCTCAGGGGCCTTAAGGCACCCCCGCGGTCTTTGGGAAAAGAGGAGAAAGAAGCAGAATAAAGGTCAGAAATGAGGGAAAAGATACAGAGTAAAGTTCAGAAATGAGGAAAAAGAGGCAAGATAAAAGTAAGAAAGAAGCAGAAAGAGACCAAATAAAGGGGAGAAATGAGCAGAAAGAGGCAGAATATAGGTCAGAAATGAGCAGAAAGAGGCATAACAAACATAAAAAATGAGCAGAAAGATGCTAAGTAAAGGTGAGAAATGAGCAGAAGAGGCAGAAAAAGGTCAGCAGGCGTGGGTACTTACTTGTGACAATAATAGGGTTTCTTGTCCCACAACGACCATCAGCAGCCATTGGGACCAACCAGTAGTGCACCAGGATGTCCCTTTACAGAGTGGTTAAGAAAGAGGGCGGTCCTCTAATGCGGTTGCAGTAATCCCCCTGAGGCAGACTTATTTGTGGCAACAATAGTGTTTTTTTTTTATTCTATTTCCTAAATGTAATGTCCCAGTAGCCTTTATTTTTTCAGTGAATTTTCAAGGTTTTTTTTTTAATTCTGTAACGTCCCTGTAAAATTTATTTTTTTCACTGAATATCTAAGGATTTTGCAATTCTATTTTCTAACTATGATCCGTAACCTCTGAAAATGAGCATGTAAGTCAGGGCAAGAGTGACTCAGTGGGTATGTTAATGTCTCAATAAGTGTGTGAGTGTCTGAGTTGGTCTGGGTGTACCTGTATAAGTGTCTCACTGGGTGTGTAAGTGGATGGGTGAGTGTCTGACTGGGTCTGTTAGAGCATGAGAGTCTGAGATGATGCATAGGTGTTAGAGATAGTGTCGGAGTGGGTCTCTGAGAGGGAGTGTGAGTCTCTGGGAGGGTCAGTGAGTGGCTACATGAGTGTCTAAGTGAGTCTGTGGGTAGGTGTGGTAGTCTCCGAGACGGTCTGTGATTGGTTGGGTTGTAAATAAAACAGCGATAATGTTAAGCATTCGCTGAAGACATGTTATTGTGTCTTCATTCTAGTTTTCCCGCTCATGCTCGAAAATACGGCCGGACACCATTTTGTTTTCTGGCGTCCATCTTGTATGCTACACTCCGCCATGTGCTCGCCACAAGGCAAGTCCTACTTCACTGACCCTCACCCCTGGAGTTTGCCCAGCAACAGGCTATAAATAGTTCCAGCTTGCCTAGCGCATGCTCAGTACGTGTAACATCTGTTTCTGCTTAGAGGGGATTGGAATGTGCATTCGGTGGGCTTCATGAACCGTTAACTCCACCCATGTATTGATCATGTTTTAGAAATGTCCATATATGGCCGTAAATCATGCTTTTGAACTGTAACCGCCCACTTATGAGCCCCTTCTTTGTGTATAAAAGGGGACCGCATGTCCGAGTTCTTTGTGCTACCTTATACAATACTGTAGAGTGTTGTGTGGGCTGTAGTACCACCTTTAAAGGTTTATTAAACTATGTTTTTGCATTTCCAGTTTCCGTGCCAATTTCTTATGTAGTCTGAAGACTTTGCGTACAGAAGGGCGAACCTTTTCGCACTCACGGGCCTTGCTGAGGCCTGTATTCATCAATTGGCGCCCATCACGTGGGGCTCATCGACGACTCGGATGCTCGAAGGATTGGTCGTGACGAAGGATTGGAACCTTGCCGGGGACGTGATCACTGCCAGTGGCGCCTTTAGTCCTGGCATCCCGAGGTATTCTTCCTTCCCTTCCGATCTGACCATCTGGGTGGCGCCGGTCATCGACTGAGACCTCTTCTGTCGGTTTGCCGCATAGTGGCCGTTTGGGCAAATTCGGAACTTGGCAGTTGGATCTGGATGCTCTTGATTGGTAATTGTTGTATGATACTTGCTCCGAGCCTTTGATAGTCTTGTTTGGCAAGGCAGTTTTATACGCTTGCCCCGACTAATTTGTTTGTTTTTTTGGCATGACGAGTCATATTATTGGTACAGTGAATTTATATATGAGTTGCAACCCATATAGGCGGGCAATGTGAAGAGATTTCTCCTGATCTGTGAATTTGAGTGGCGCAACCTTTTAAGTGCCATTTAAATATAATATTGCATATTCTGCATTATTTTTTTGGACATGCCTGTTTTTAGCGCACTCTGTAAGTGGTGCTGCTGTTTTGGAAATGACCGGTTGGTACTTGAAGAATCACAGCCGGCTCCCCCAGAAGGGACGCCGAATAGGGACCTGTATGTAAAATGTGGTCTTTCCCCCATAATGAATGCGAGAAAAACAAGGACCCCCTGGGTATCTATACAGACTCCTAGGGCAGGGTAATCACCTATGTGGGTAAAAAAAATCCGGAGACTCTGGCCTGGAGGTGGGACTTCCGGCCTGGAGGTCGGGATTTCGGCCCGGAGGTGGGACTTCCGGCCGGTGGCGTAGATTTAGCAATGGGCGAAATCTCCACCTCCGGGCCGGAATCTCCACCTCTGGGCCAGAAGTCCCACCTCCGGGCAGGACTTTCCGCCTCTGGGCCGGACTCTCCGGCCCGAGTGCAGACGTAAAGTTAGTAGTTGCTTGTAAATCCATTCTGTGAATACCAAAAGTAGTAAGTGCATTCTGTGAGTACCAAAAGTAGTAAGTTTAGGATTTTGTCTTAAGTTAGTTCTGTGAATCGGGCCCATGATGAATATTTCAATAAATTAAAATGTACCAAAACAGGATAGTTAAAAAAGAATGTCAGCGATACCTATTTTTGAAGTTTGAATTAAACATAGCACCAAAAATCATAAAAGACCAACAACTGTCATCCGGTTAAGCTGTTCCAGCACTAAGGTGGAAGTTAAGGCTGACCACAAAGGAGCGTGGATCGAGGTGAGGACTCACTCCCAGAGAGGCCAGCAGAAGGGACCAGGTGAGGTCCAGTTCAAAATGGTCAGCGGTAAAAGCATGAAAGAGACTCTTGAACTTGTTACAGGCCTGTGGCAATAACTGGAGATTGGTCAATTGACCGTTGAAGTCACTTCTGGGGGGCTGGGTACAAGGAGAGGAGGTCTATTCTTTTGCTGAACTTGAGAGAACAGGACAGTAACTTTTTCAGAATCATTCACAGGTTCAGAAATGTTCTGAGTAGGGTACTGGGGATGCCACAATAATTCCCAATGCCAGTCCGTTGGAGGGTGAAGGACTGGGCTATTCTAAGGCCCAGCGGTGCCAGGGAACAGCACCTGAAACCTTTGTGGGTTACCTGTTCCGGTGTACAAATCACAGAGACAAGGGACACTTCCTTTGGCGTCAAAGATCTGCGTTTATTTACTGCAGGGATACAGAAATCGCAAGAAGTACACTACGTGTAGGTTCTGAGAGACTGCTTCGAATTGCAACAGTGGATCGCTCCTTTTATACATATTTTAGTCATAGCACAACATGGCGAACAAAAGGTTACAACTCAGTTCCCACAGTAAACTTCAAAAGGGATGCTTTCATGTATTCAGGAGCCCGGAACATAATTACAGTAACATCGCTGGTTCCCAACTGTCAAAGTACGTTATCTCACCATTAAGTACATTTCATTCTGGCTGTAAACGAGCTAAGAAAAGAGACAGAAACAGGTGAAAGGAAGACAAGGATAGACAACAGATTGAAAAAGAGTGTGAGTGGGGCAATATCGGAAGCACGATTGCAGGATCAAAGGATTCGTGCCTAATGCATGCACGACTGAAACAATAGACCGGCACGGCAAGATGAGCCTCGAGCAGGGCCATCTGCCTTTGCAGTGTCATCCCCCTCGTCATAAAGACACCCTCAAAGGAACATGTGTCTTCCGCAAGGGCTTGGGAATCCCAGGGTCACGAACTGGACAGTGTCCGTTCGCTGACTACTTGAGGGCAAGAGACAAAATGGATGCCGTATCTAAAATGGACCCCTGTGGGCTCAGATGGAGAAACCCACGAATAAGACAAACGGTTCAAGGCAGCGTAGCGAAAACGCGTACACCCACTAAACTCGTCATTTGCGGTTCATAGATACCAAACTCGTCCATATTCAAACAAGTCAAAAACGCCATTACGATTCTCACAGAACCTCAGAAGCTCCTTTTGCCCTCATGTAGGCAAGCACTAGTCGATATCAGAATCAATCTCGATATTCATCAAATCATTCAGATGTTGCTGCAGCATTATTCTATCCATCAATGCTTCTTTGGTAACAGATGGCCGTCTTATACACGTCGTAGCACAGAGGCCACATAAGGCAGGACCACACTGCACACAAAGACAACACGTGAACAGAAACGCTACAACAACCCCGATGATCATCAGAATCTTCCAACCCCACGTCGACATCAGGCCCCAAAACCATCCTAGTAGCGTCCAATCACCTACGTCCACGTGTATGGACTCGGAGATCTTATGCAACTTCGAGATGGCTTGATACACAGTTGGAGCGTTATCAGGAATGAAAATACAGCAACTCGAATGGATCACCTTGCACACACCACCTCTATCTGCAAGAACAACGTCTAGAACCATACGGTTCTGCAACGTCATAAGCCTATCCGCCTGAAGCTCTGCGGTCAGATTACCAAGAGCACTTGCAGTTATGTTAGCAGTCGATTCGACCACACGAGTCAACAGTCTCAGGTTCCTACTATTAACCATAGGTCCCCAAAATGGTAGGAAACCCTTAAAGAAGTCTCCTGCTTCTTGACCGGCAGTGTCCTCTTTGCTAATAACGCCTCTCACAACTCTAATCTTGTGATAGTCCGAGGCGACTGTAAAAGTCGGTGGCAACAGATTCGCAATATAACAGGTGCCCGAGAAGTCACGGGGCAACCATGTATATGAGCGATCGTAACATACAAAGTATGTACCCTTGGCAGTCAGGAAAAGAGGGGAAGAGAGCATCGGTAAAACATGCGTTTCAGTACAAGCACTCTTCCCAAGCTGAGCTCTCGGATTTCGACCAAGACCTTGCAAGCAGAAATTACCGAGGTGGGGTACGATCCAGATCGGAGACAAGCTCTTAAGCTGTCTATCACCCACTGACATGCTAAACTCAGCCTCGCTCAGGTCCTTGTATGCTCGCACCTCTTCCTCTGGAATAAGCGATGCATCAAAAATATCTCTATCTAAGTCGACAATCGATCTTGCCAAAGTCTTGTGGTACAGGCCGGGACCAAGGTCTGCAGAGCGTGGCTCTCAATGGGGGTAGGAATCTAGTGCACTACGGAACATAGTTTGGAATGCTCGAGCTGACCCCTGGGAGCTGTAAGGAAGAACCAAATACGGAATACCCCTATCCATGGTATGTGGCATTAACCCACACACCCAACAGTTAGTAGTATTCATCACTAACTGATGCTGATGTAGGAGCTGGACAAAGGAGTTGTTCATGAATTCCGCACGTCTAACCTGTTCATGTTGGGGCAGAGGATGAAAGGAATGTGGAGAAACAGTGGGAACAGAATTCGGTTCAGAAGAAGAAGAAGTAGGTGAAGCGGAAGGCAATAACGACTGTATTCCAAAATACACTCCACTCACCAATAGCATAGAAACAGTCAGAAACAACAAAAATACCTGAAACAGAAAGCATTTTGTTCGTACAACCCTATGTAATTTCGATCTTTGAGCCGACATCTTCTCTACCTCCAACAGCTTAGAGAACTCCATCCTCTAAAAACCGTCCGCAACGTTCTTGACGCACTTCGTTCTGAGTAGCGATTATCAATTCCCAGGAGTTCCCAGGAATCGACAAAAGTAACCGACCTAGTGTCAGGAACCTGCTAAACAGAAGGAAGTACCCGCACGGCCCTACGGTCAACCCGGATGAAAAGGTTTTTTTGTTTTTTTTAATCAAACATTCAATTTTAATGCAAATCTCCTAGCTGTGGAAAAAGAGGAACACACGTGAAGAGAAACTCAAAAATTAATAGAGGGTGCAATTGTTCATAATGTTCGTGGCAACAGTAAGGGGGTAATATGAATTCAAAAAGAAAAAACAAAAAGGGATTTTTATTAGTCTTTGTCACATGAACGAAGAAAATATCGACTTCTTCCAGGTTGAGTCTGCTCTTCAAATAATTGGTCAGGTTGCGGACCAGTATTCAATCGATCAGATGACAGTTCAGACCTTGAATTCTCCAACGCTGACGATTCAACAAATGTATCTGGCTGCAATGAAGTGTCTCCTACAGATTGAGCATCACTAAACGGCACAAAACATAGTGAGGTCTCAGTCTCCGTTGCGGCAATCCCAGTTCGAACCCAAGAATCTGCTGGCAAAGGGATCGGGACTTTCTTGGTGTGGGTGGCATGCACCCAATTCTTTCTGCCTTCCAACCGAACTGCAGTCCTTGTAGCCAGCAAAACTTGGAAGGGACCCACAAATCTTGGCTCCAAATTCCGCTTTCTCCCAAAGTTGCGGGTGACAACCCAGTCACCCGGTTGGAGCCGATGTCAAGGACCCTCTGTCTGTGCCGGTAGAGCTTCAAAAACCTGTTGATGAATTAACCTCAGTTTAGCAGTCAGATCATGAAGATAATCAATCAACATTGGGTATTCGAGACTATCAAATGCCTTAGGCCTTGGAACCCCCCAAATGTTCGCAGGACGGCCGAACACAATCTCATATGGGCTAAGCCCTACTCGAGAGTGCACAGTCGCCCTGGTCGACAAGAGAGCTAGAGGCAAGGCATCAGGCCATGACAAACCAGTCGTCGCTTGAATCTTAGCAAGTTTAAGTTTCAGAGTGCCATTGTACCCTTCAACTAAACCTGCTGACTGGGGATGATTGGCGCTATGGAATTTTTGTCGAATTCCAAGGCCCTTACACACACTCTTCATCACACTCCCCACAAACTCACTTCCGTTATCTGACCATACAATCCGTGGCATTCCATACCGAGGAAAATATTCCTTCAGTAGGACTTTCACTGTGGACAGGGCAGTATTATCTTTAAGAGGATAGGCCTCAATCCATCTGGAGAACGCGCAAACCACAACTAAAACATATTTCAAGTTATTGCATCTCTCCATATGGATGAAGTCCAGTTGGATAACCTCAAAGGAACATGTAGGAGGAGCAAAATGTCCAGGTGGAGTGGGGTGCCCTTGCCAGGGTTATACATCATACATACCATACAATTCTTAACCACTCTCTCAGCACACTTAGCGATACCATCATTCTTCCATACAGGGGACAACAACTTACATATACCTTTTGCGCTAATATGTGACAAGCCGTGAGCCATAGTCACAACGGCTAGCACATATGCATCTGGTAACATCCACCTCTGACATTCTGATAAATCAACCCAACATCCATGTGCGTCTAACTTTCCAGTGCTTTCTTTCCACTTAGTCTTTTCAATCTCGGTAGCCTCATTCTGAATCGCTTTCACGCTCTCAACAGTGTCTTCACACATACCAGTCTCCATCGGCCATCTCACTGAACTCATAACATACATTCGAGTTGTCAAATCCTTAGCCGTTTCTTTAGCAATCTCATCTGCAAACGCGTTACCATGACCAACATCGTCCGTAACCTTTCGGTGCGCGCTGCATTTAATGATTGCCACCTGCTTTGGCAATGTAAGTGCATCCAAAAGATCATTCACGAGCTGTCCGTGTTGGATCTTCGTACCATGCGATGTCATAAATCCTCTTTCTCTCCACAATCGACCAAAGCTATGTGCAATGCCAAACGCATATTGACTATCAGTAAACACATTCACTCGCTTTCCTTTAGACAAAACACAAGCTCTCGTTAACGCAATCAACTCTGCCGCTTGCACTGAATTCTGGCTCAATCTCGCAGTTTCCACAACCGTACTCAACGTCACCACAGCATACGCAGTCGTCACATCACCATTCGGCAACTTAGAACATGAACCATCAACATACAAAGTACCATCGGGATCTGCCAATGGAGTGTTTTTTAGATCAACACGACCCTTCGTTTCTTCTTCAGTTCGTAGATAACAATCATGTGGTGCTACATCATCTGATTCCATATTAGTCGGCAACAATGTTGCCGGGTTCAGTACATTACAACGCTTTATTTGTATATGACTTGCCAAAAGCGTCAACTCATAACCGGACAACCTTGCGCTCGTCAAGTGTTGAGTTTTTGTCCGATTCAAGAGAGTGTCAACTGCATGCGGAACCATCACTGTAAGCATATTATCCATGACCAGTCCTGCAGATTGCCGGATGGACACCGCAGCTGCCGCTGTCGCTCTCTGACAACTCGGCAATGCTCTAGCTACTGGGTCCAAGGTCGAGGAAAAATATGCACATGGACGCTGCTTACCGCGAAATTGTTGCGTCAAAACACTCAACGCACAACCCTCTCTCTCGTGAACGTATAGTGTAAACGGCTTGCTGTAGTCAGGAGTACCTAACACAGGGGCCGAACACAACGCGTCACGCAATTCAGAAAAACTTTTCTGACACTCTTCAGTCCATGGCAAAGGAGTCGGAACATCCTTGCACGTGAGGGCTAACAATGGCTTCGCTAGCAATGAAAAATTTGGAATCCATTGGCTACAGTATGACGTGATACCTAGAAAGGCACGCACATCTCTCTGAGTTGTTGGCACAATCATTCGAGCGATCGCTGCAATTCTTTCTGGGGTCAACCTTCTTCCCTCCTTTGACAATAAGTGACCTAGATAGGTTACTTCTTGCAACAATATTGAAGCTTAGAAGGTGACACCTTGTGATGTAAGTCATATAGATGCTGTAACAGCGATACTGTAGCAGTTTTGCAAATCTGTTTAGTGTCAGCAGCCACTAACAGATCATCAACGTACTGAATCAAAGCCGCGCCAGCCGGTAATACAAACGCATCAAGTTGACTCTTTAGGGCTTGGCTGTAGATCGATGGACTCTCACAGTAGCCTTGAGGAGCGCGTTTAAACCTGAAGCTGCGACCACCTAATGGGAAACCGAATAGATCTCTGCTTTCCTCAGCAATCGGAATGCTAAAGAAAGCATTCTTCAAATCGATTACCGAGAACCAAGAGGCAGAGGCTGGAATCAGAGTCAGTAAAGCCGTAATGTCAGGCACCACAGGAAATTGTGGAATCACAATTTTATTTACCTCCCTTAAATCAATGACAAAACGATACACAGGAGGCTTGGATGGATCAGTTCGTTTCAAAATAGGTAACACAGGACTATTACACACATTTCCCCGAGTTTCCTCGATAACATCCTTCTTGATCAGGTCATAAATGATTGCTAACAGCGCTCGTTCACCATCAAGAGAGATACGATACTGGGGAATACGTGGTAATCGCACATTCGATTTCAATTGAACAACATAAGGTGATATGTCCAGCAGGCCCACATCATTGGGACCTGTTGCCCACAAAGACTCAGGAAGAGAACTCAATTCCGGTGGAAGCTTATCAGTTGACAAGTACATAGGAGAGATCACTCTCTAACCCAATGTAAGCTCCACTCCCGCAGGAGAACAATACAGCGTCGCATATAACCGCTTCAACAAATCCAGGCCCAAAAGATTCTCACCACAACCAGTAGTTAAAATGAAAGGAGCTTCTAGCTCACGAGGCCCAATTATGAGGGGCAAAGGGCTAGAGACCGGATTGCTAACGGGGGTGCCGGAGAATCCAACGGAAACATTCGTGAAGCCGGACAAAGGTGCGCCAGGGAGTTTCGAATGCATGATGGAACTTTTCGCTGCACCAGTGTCCAACAGAAAAGGCTCAACTACGCCTGATATGGCAACTGCGACGTAAGGCCCTCTCTGATCAACCGGAATTGATACTACTCCCTCTCTTTGTCTGTGGCTGTCCTAGTAATTACCGTCAGCATCGATATCGTGCTCGACGTAATAGTCATCTACGTGATACTGTACAGATCTACCTGATGATGAATCGCGCTGATCAAAGCAATTGTTCGAGTCTGACGAAGTAGTAGAACGCTCATTCTGATTCTGAGTGACACCACGACCTCTACCACGAGATGCCTGTTGAGGACCACTACGACCTCCTCGAGCTGAAACACCATTGTTTCGGTCACGCAAAACTGGACAATCAAACTTCAAATGGCCCTCTCCCCTACAATATGCGCATTGATTATACCCAAGCATAGATCTCGGTGTAGAGGAGTCAGTACGCGACTGAGTCCTAGAAGACTGTGATTGCGATCAATTTTGCTGTTGCAAATCATTTTGATTCGAGCGCGGAGGATACGCTTGCTGCAGCAAAACCTTAGTTTTAAGATCCTTCGTTTTCTTATCTGCACGATCACTTTCTTCCTTTTCTCTATTTTCGTAATATTGAGCTGTAGCTAATATTTGAGCAGTGGTAGAAACAGCCCACGAACTTTCAGAATTTTTCAATTTGTTGCTTAGCTCAGGCAACAAATTCGATACAAATTTATCCACAAACAGTCGCTGACCTCCCTCAGTACTCATATCTTGACCACTGTGATCGATAAATGCCTCCTCAAATCTGGTAAAGAAATCAGAGACACTCTCGTCCTTCTTTTGCTTGCACGCAGACAGTTTATCCCAATTAACTCTCATTGCTGGCATAAGTGTCTTCATAAGTGTAATAATCCTCTGGGGCAGATCAGTAATGAGCTGTTCAGGCTTAGCCCCGCCAACTTGTGGTCCGTCGGCCGCCGCAAGAGCAGCCCAATCACCGCCTAACTCGGCTACGTGATTCTCTTGACGGATTTTTGCCCAAATTGGTTGAGGTACTACATTACCGAACAACATGTCAATATCGGCAAGATTCATGATAGTAGCATCCACTAGTTGAGATAACTCCTTATAATAACCTGCCGGATTTTTGCGGGGGTCAGGTAAAGTTTGTTTCACCTGTAAAACTTCTGATCGTTTCCATGGGAGGTGTATCCAAACTCTCTGGAAATGTGGCAAAATTGCGGGGTTAGCAGCGGGATTACCTGGCATCCACACCGGAGGAACTTCTCGCATGGGATACTGACCAGGTTGTGCCATCCACTCCTCAGTGACGTCACGTCGTCTTGCGTGTAGCTGTCATATACACACAATTAACACAAAGGTTCTTGTCATAGCCACCCTGGTACCTGAAACATTGTTAATTTACTTTAAAAAGTTCAACTTTTTAGTTTTTGGGAATCTTCACGACGATGTTGTGATGGTCACAGATACCTTGTGAGAATGGAAAACAAAACAACATCCAACACCCCCATCTGGTGGGAGCTGACAAGTTCCACTATGCAAAAGCAAAAATAACACAGCTTCCTGCAAGCAGGAGCTGTCAAAGGGTTTCTGCTTACAGAAAGGGAGTATTCATGCAGGGAAGCTGCATTTCCAGCAGCTCCCTTGGTGCAAGAGCAATGCTTGCTATTGCCAAAGGAAGTGAGCTGGCTGGGTTCTCAGGGGCCTTAAGGCACCCCCGCGGTCTTTCGGAAAAGAGGAGAAAGAAGCAGAATAAAGGTCAGAAATGAGGGAAAAGATACAGAGTAAAGCTCAGAAATGAGGAAAAAGAGGCAAGATAAAAGTAAGAAAGAAGCAGAAAGAGACCAAATAAAGGGGAGAAATGAGCAGAAAGAGGCAGAATATAGGTCAGAAATGAGCAGAAAGAGGCATAACAAACATAAAAAATGAGCAGAAAGATGCTAAGTAAAGGTGAGAAATGAGCAGAAGAGGCAGAAAAAGGTCAGCAGGCGTGGGTACTTACTTGTGACAATAATAGGGTTTCTTGTCCCACAACGACCATCAGCAGCCATTGGGACCAACCAGTAGTGCACCAGGATGTCCCTTTACAGAGTGGTTAAGAAAGAGGGCGGTCCTCTAATGCGGTTGCAGTAATCCCCCTGAGGCAGACTTATTTGTGGCAACAATAGTGTTTTTTTTTATTCTATTTCCTAAATGTAATGTCCCAGTAGCCTTTATTTTTTCAGTGAATTTTCAAGGTTTTTTTTTTAATTCTGTAACGTCCCTGTAAAATTTATTTTTTTCACTGAATATCTAAGGATTTTGCAATTCTATTTTCTAACTATGATCCGTAACCTCTGAAAATGAGCATGTAAGTCAGGGCAAGAGTGACTCAGTGGGTATGTTAATGTCTCAATAAGTGTGTGAGTGTCTGAGTTGGTCTGGGTGTACCTGTATAAGTGTCTCACTGGGTGTGTAAGTGGATGGGTGAGTGTCTGACTGGGTCTGTTAGAGCATGAGAGTCTGCGATGATGCATAGGTGTTAGAGGTAGTGTCGGAGTGGGTCTCTGAGAGGGAGTGTGAGTCTCTGGGATGGTCAGTGAGTGGCTACATGAGTGTCTAAGTGAGTCTGTGGGTAGGTGTGGTAGTCTCCGAGACGGTCTGTGATTGGTTGGGTTGTAAATAAAACAGCGATAATGTTAAGCATTCGCTGAAGACATGTTATTGTGTCTTCATTCTAGTTTTCCCGCTCATGCTCGAAAATACGGCCGGACACCATTTTGTTTTCTGGCGTCCATCTTGTATGCTACACTCCGCCATGTGCTCGCCACAAGGCAAGTCCTACTTCACTGACCTTCACCCCTGGAGTTTGCCCAGCAACAGGCTATAAATAGTTCCAGCTTGCCTAGCGCATGCTCAGTACGTGTAACATCTGTTTCTGCTTAGAGGAGATTGGAATGTGCATTCGGTGGGCTTCATGAACCGTAAACTCCACCCATGTATTGATCATGTTTTAGAAATGTCCATATATGGTCGTAAATCATGCTTTTGAACTGTAACCGCCCACTTATGAGCCCCTTCTTTGTGTATAAAAGGGGACCGCATGTCCGAGTTCTTTGTGCTACCTTATACAATACTGTAGAGTGTTGTGTGGGCTGTAGTACCACCTTTAAAGGTTTATTAAACTATGTTTTTGCATTTCCAGTTTCCGTGCCAATTTCTTATGTAGTCTGAGGACTTTGCGTACAGAAGGGTGAACCTTTTCGCACTCACGGGCCTTGCTGAGGCCTGTATTCATCAATTGGCGCCCATCACGTGGGGCTCATCGACGACTCGGATGCTCGAAGGATTGGTCGTGACGAAGGATTGGAACCTTGCCGGGGACGTGATCACTGCCAGCGGCGCCTTTAGTCCTGGCATCCCGAGGTATTCTTCCTTCCCTTCCGATCTGACCATCTGGGTGGCGCCGGTCATCGACTGAGACCTCTTCTGTCGGTTTGCCGCATAGTGGCCGTTTGGGCGAATTCGGAACTTGGCAGTTGGATCTGGATGCTCTTGATTGGTAATTGTTGTATGATACTTGCTCCGAGCCTTTGATAGTCTTGTTTGGCAAGGCAGTTTTATACGCTTGCCCCGACTAATTTGTTTGTTTGTTTGGCATAACTAGTCATATTATTGGTACAGTGAATTTATATATGAGTTGCAACCCATATACGCAGGCAATGTGAAGAGATTTCTCCTGATCTGTGAATTTGAGCGGCGCAACCTTTTAAGTGCCATTTAATTATAATATTGCATATTCTGCATTATTTTTTTTGGACATGCCTGTTTTTAGCGCACTCCGTAAGTGGTGCTGCTGTTTTGGAAATGACCGGTTGGTACTTGAAGAATCACAGCCGGCTCCCCCAGAAGGGACGCCGAATAGGGACCTGTATGTAAAATGTGGTCTTTCCCCCATAATGAATGCGAGAAAAACAAGGACCCCCTGGGTATCTATACAGACTCCTAGGGCAGGGTAATCACCTATGTGGGTAAAACAAATCCGGAGACTCTGGCCTGGAGGTGGGACTTCCGGCCTGGAGGTAGGGATTTCGGCCCAGAGGTGGGATTTCCGGCCGGTGGCGGAGATTTAGCAATGGGCGAAATCTCCACCTCCGGGCCGGAATCTCCACCTCTGGGCCGGAAGTCCCACCTCCGGGCAGGACTTTCCGCCTCTGGGCCAGACTCTCCGGCCCGAGTGCAGACGTAAAGTTAGTAGTTGCTTGTAAATCCATTCTGTGAATACCAAAAGTAGTAAGTGCATTCTGTGAATACCAAAAGTAGTAAGTTTAGGATTTTGTCTTAAGTTAGTTCTGTGAATCGGGCCCATGATGAATATTTCAATAAATTAAAATGTACCAAAACAGGATAGTTAAAAAAGAATGTCAGCGATACCTATTTTTGAAGTTTGAATTAAACATAGCACCAAAAATCATAAAAGACCAACAACTGTCATCCGGTTAAGCTGTTCCAGCACTAAGGTGGAAGTTAAGGCTGACCACAAAGGAGCGTGGATCGAGGTGAGGACTCACTCCCAGAGAGGCCAGCAGAAGGGACCAGGTGAGGTCCAGTTCAAAATGGTCAGCGGTAAAAGCATGAAAGAGACTCTTGAACTTGTTACAGCCCTGTGGCAATAACTGGAGATTGGCCAATTGACCGTTGAAGTCACTTCTGGGGGGCTGGGTACAAGGAGAGCAGGTCTATTCTTTTGCTGCTCTTGAGAGAACAGGACAGTAACTTTTTCTGAATCATTCACAGGTTCAGCAATGTTCTGAGTAGGGTACTGGGGATGCCACAATAATTCCCAATGCCAGTCCGTTGAAGGGTGAAGGACTGGGCTATTCTAAGGCCCAGCGGTGCCAGGGAACAGCACCTGAAACCTTTGTGGGTTACCTGTTCCGGCGTACAAATCACAGAGACACGGGACACTTCCTTCGGCGTCAAAGATCTGCGTTTATTTACTGCAGGGATACAGAAATCGCAAGAAGTACACTACGTGTAGGTTCTGAGAGACTGCTTCGAATTGCAACAGTGGATCGCTCCTTTTATACATATTTTAGTCATAGCACAACATGGCGAACAAAAGGTTACAACTCAGTTCCCACAGTAAACTTCAAAAGGGTTGCTTTCATGTATTCAGGAGCCCGGAACATAATTACAGTAACATCGCCGGTTCCCAACTGTCAAAGTACGTTATCTCACCATTAAGTACATTTCATTCTGGCTGTAAACGAGCTAAGAAAAGAGACAGAAACAGGTGAAAGGAAGACAAGGATAGACAACAGATTGAAAAAGAGTGTGAGTGGGGCAATATCGGAAGCACGATTGCAGGATCAAAGGATTCGTGCCTAATGCATGCACGACTGAAACAATAGACTGGCACGGCAAGATGAGCCTCGAGCGGGGCCATCTGCCTTTGCAGCTCATCCCCCTCGTCATAAAGACACCCTCAAAGGAACATGTGTTTTCCGCAAGGGCTTGGGAATCCCAGGGTCACGAAGCGGACAGTGTCCGTTCGCTGACTACTTGAGGGCAAGAGACAAAATGGATGCCGTATCTAAAATGGACCCCGTGGGCTCAGATGGAGAGACCCACGAATAAGACGAACGGTTCAAGGCAGCGTAGCGAAAACGCGTACACCCACTAAACTCGTCATTTGCGGTTCATAGATACCAAACTCGTCCATATTCAAACAAGTCAAAAACGCCATTACGATTCTCACAGAACCTCAGACGCTCCTTTTGCCCTCATGTAGGCAAGCACTAGTCGATATCAGAATCAATCTCAATATTCATCATATCATTCAGATGTTGCTGCAGCATTATTCTATCCATCAATGCTTCTTTGGTAACAGATTGCCGTCTTATACACGTCGTAGCACAGAGGCCACATAAGGCAGGACCACACTGCACACAAAGACAACACGTGAAGAAACGCTACAACAACCCCGATGATCATCAGAATCTTCCAACCCCACGTCGACATCAGGCCCCAAAACCATCCTAGTAGCGTCCAATCACCTACGTCCACGTGTATGGACTCGGAGATCTTATGCAACTTCGAGATGGCTTGATACACAGTTGGAGCGTTATCAGGAATGAAAATACAGCAACTCGAATGGATCACCTTGCACACACCACCTCTATCTGCGGGAACAACGTCTAGAACCATACGGTTCTGCAACGTCATAAGCCTATCCGCCTGAAGCTCTGCGGTCAGATTACCAAGAGCACTTGCAGTTATGTTAGCAGTCGATTCGACCACACGAGTCAACAGTCTCAGGTTCCTACTATTAACCATAGGTCCCCAAAACGGTAGGAAACCCTTAAAGAAGTCTCCTGCTTCTTGACCGGCAGTGTCCTCTTTGCTAATAACGCCTCTCACAACTCTAGTCTTGTGATAGTCCGAGGCGACTGTAAAAGTCGGTGGCAACAGATTCGCAATATAACAGGTGCCCGAGAAGTCACGGGGCAACCATGTATATGAGCGATCGTAACATACAAAGTATGTACCCTTGGCAGTCAGGAAAAGAGGGGAAGAGAGCATCGGTAAAACATGCGTTTCAGTACAAGCACTCTTCCCAAGCTGAGCTCTCGGATTTCGACCAAGACCTTGCAAGCAGAAATTACCGAGGTGGGGTACGATCCAGATCGGAGACGAGCTCTTAAGCTGTCTATCACCCACTGACATGCTAAACTCAGCCTCGCTCAGGTCCTTGTATGCTCGCACCTCTTCCTCTGGAATAAGCGATGCATCAAAAATATCTCTATCTAAGTCGACAATCGATCTTGCCAAAGTCTTGTGGTACGGGCCGGGACCAAGGTCTGCAGAGCGTGGCTCTCAATGGGGGTAGGAATCTAGTGCACTACGGAACATAGTTTGGAATGCTCGAGCTGACCCCTGGGAGCTGTAAGGAAGAACCAAATACGGAATACCCCTATCCATGGTATGTGGCATTAACCCACACATCCAACAGTTAGTAGTATTCATCACTAACTGATGCTGATGTAGGAGCTGGACAAAGGAGTTGTTCATGAATTCCGCACGTCTAACCTGTTCATGTTGGGGCAGAGGATGAAAGGAATGTGGAGAAACAGTGGGAACAGAATTCGGTTCAGAAGAAGAAGAAGTAGGTGAAGCGGAAGGCAATAACGACTGTATTCCAAAATACACTCCACTCACCAATAGCATAGAAACAGTCAGAAACAACAAAAATACCTGAAACAGAAAGCATTTTGTTCGTACAACCCTATGTAATTTCGAACTTTGAGCCGACATCCTCTCTACCTCCAACAGCTTAGAGAACTCCATCCTCTAAAAACCGTCCGCAACGTTCTTGACGCACTTCGTTCTGAGTAGCGATTATCAATTCCCAGGAGTTCCCAGGAATCGACAAAAGTAACCGACCTAGTGTCAGGAACCTGCTAAACAGAAGGAAGTACCCGCACGGCCCTACGGTCAACCCGGATGAAAAGGTTTTTTTTGGGTTTTTTAATCAAACATTCAATTTTAATGCAAATCTCCTAGCTGTGGAAAAAGAGGAACACACGTGAAGAGAAACTCAAAAATTAATAGAGGGTGCAATTGTTCATAATGTTCGTGGCAACAGTAAGGGGGTAATATGAATTCAAAAAGAAAAAACAAAAAGGGATTTTTATTAGTCTTTGTCACATGAACGAAGAAAATATTGACTTCTTCCAGGTTGAGTCTGCTCTTCAAATAATTGGTCAGGTTGCGGACCAGTATTCAATCGATCAGATGACAGTTCAGACCTTGAATTCTCCAACGCTGACGATTCAACAAATGTATCTGGCTGCAATGAAGTGTCTCCTACAGATTGAGCATCACTAAAGGGCACAAAACATAGAGGGGTCTCAGTCTCCGTTGCAGCAATCCCAGTTCGAACCCAAGAATCTGCTGGCAAAGGGATCGGGACTTTCTTGGTGTGGGTGGCATGCACCCAATTCTTTCTGCCTTCCAACCGAACTGCAGTCCTTGTAGCCAGCAAAACTTGGAAGGGACCCACAAATCTTGGCTCCAAATTCCGCTTTCTCCCAAAGTTGCGGGTGACAACCCAGTCACCCGGTTGGAGCCGATGTCAAGGACCCTCTGTCTGTGTCGGTAGAGCTTCAAAAACCTGTTGATGAATTAACCTCAGTTTAGCAGTCAGATCATGAAGATAATCAATCAACATTGGGTATTCGAGACTATCAAATGCCTTAGGCCTTGGAACCCCCCAAATGTTCGCAGGACGGCCGAACACAATCTCATATGGGCTAAGCCCTACTCGAGAGTGCACAGTCGCCCTGGTCGACAAGAGAGCTAGAGGCAAGGCATCAGGCCATGACAAACCAGTCGTCGCTTGAATCTTAGCAAGTTTCAGTTTCAGAGTGCCATTGTACCCTTCAACTAAACCTGCTGACTGGGGATGATTGGCGCTATGGAATTTTTGTCGAATTCCAAGGCCCTTACACACACTCTTCATCACACTCCCCACAAACTCACTTCCGTTATCTGACCATACAATCCGTGGCATTCCATACCGAGGAAAATATTCCTTCAGTAGGACTTTCACTGTGGACAGGGCAGTATTATCTTTAAGAGGATAGGCCTCAATCCATCTGGAGAACGCGCAAACCACAACTAAAACATATTTCAAGTTATTGCATCTCTCCATATGGATGAAGTCCAGTTGGATAACCTCAAAGGAACATGTTGGAGGATCAAAATGTCCAGGTGGAGTGGGGTGCCCTTGCCAGGGTTATACATCATACATACCATACAATTCTTAACCACTCTCTCAGCACACTTAGCGATACCATCATTCTTCCATACAGGGGACAACAACTTACATATACCTTTTGCGCTAATATGTGACAAGCCGTGAGCCATAGTCACAACGGCTAGCACATATGCATCTGGTAACATCCACCTCTGACATTCTGATAAATCAACCCAACATCCATGTGCGTCTAACTTTCCAGTGCTTTCTTTCCACTTAGTCTTTTCAATCTCGGTAGCCTCATTCTGAATCGCTTTCACGCTCTCAACAGTGTCTTCACACATACCAGTCTCCATCGGCCATCTCACTGAACTCATAACATACATTCGAGTTGTCAAATCCTTAGCCGTTTCTTTAGCAATCTCATCTGCAAACGCGTTACCATGACCAACATCGTCCGTAACCTTTCGGTGCGCGCTGCATTTAATGATTGCCACCTGCTTTGGCAATGTAAGTGCATCCAAAAGATCATTCACGAGCTGTCCGTGTTGGATCTTCGTACCATGCGATGTCATAAATCCTCTTTCTCTCCACAATCGACCAAAGCTATGTGCAACGCCAAACGCATATTGACTATCAGTAAACACATTCACTCGCTTTCCTTTAGACAAAACACACGCTCTCGTTAACGCAATCAACTCTGCCGCTTGCACTGAATTCTGGCTCAATCTCGCAGTTTCCACAACCGTACTCAACGTCACCACAGCATACGCAGTCGTCACATCACCATTCGGCAACTTAGAACATGAACCATCAACATACAAAGTACCATCGGGATCTGGCAATGGAGTGTTTATTAGATCAACACGACCCTTCGTTTCTTCTTCAGTTCATAGATAACAATCATGTGGTGCTACATCATCTGATTCCATATTAGTCGGCAACAATGTTGCCGGGTTCAGTACATTACAACGCTTTATTTGTATATGACTTGCCAAAAGCGTCAACTCATAACCGGACAACCTTGCGCTCGTCAAGTGTTGAGTTTTTGTCCGATTCAAGAGAGTGTCAACTGCATGCGGAACCATCACTGTAAGCATATTATCCATGACCAGTCCTGCAGATTGCCGGATGGACACCGCAGCTGCCGCTGTCGCTCTCTGACAACTCGGCAATGCTCTAGCTACTGGGTCCAAGGTCGAGGAAAAATATGCACATGGACGCTGCTTACCGCCAAATTGTTGCGTCAAAACACTCAACGCACAACCCTCTCTCTCGTGAACGTATAGTGTAAACGGCTTGCTGTAGTCAGGAGTACCTAACACAGGGGCCGAACACAACGCGTCACGCAATTCAGAAAAACTTTTCTGACACTCTTCAGTCCATGGCAAAGGAGTCGGAACATCCTTGCACGTGAGGGCTAACAATGGCTTCGCTAGCAATGAAAAATTTGGAATCCATTGTCTACAGTATGACGTGATACCTAGAAAGGCACGCACATCTCTCTGAGTTGTTGGCACAGTCATTCGAGCGATCGCTGCAATTCTTTCTGGGGTCAACCTTCTTCCCTCCTTTGACAATAAGTGACCTAGATAGGTTACTTCTTGCAACAATATTGAAGCTTAGAAGGTGACACCTTGTGATGTAAGTCACATAGATGCTGTAACAGCGATACTGTAGCAGTTTTGCAAATCTGTTTAGTGTCAGCAGCCACTAACAGATCATCAACGTACTGAATCAAAGCCGCGCCAGCCGGTAATACAAACGCATCAAGTTGACTCTTTAGGGCTTGGCTGTAGATCGATGGACTCTCACAGTAGCCTTGAGGAGCGCGTTTAAACCTGAAGCTGCGACCACCTAATGGGAAACCGAATAGATCTCTGCTTTCCTCAGCAATCGGAATGCTAAAGAAAGCATTCTTCAAATCGATTACCGAGAACCAAGAGGCAGAGGCTGGAATCAGAGTCAGTAAAGCCGTAATGTCAGGCACCACAGGAAATTGTGGAATCACAATTTTATTTACCTCCCTTATATCAATGACAAAACGATACACAGGAGGCTTGGATGGATCAGTTCATTTCAAAATAGGTAACACAGGACTATTACACACATTTCCCCGAGTTTCCTCGATAACATCCTTCTTGATCAGGTCATAAATGATTGCTAACAGCGCTCGTTCACCATCAAGAGAGATACGATACTGGGGAATACGTGGTAATCGCACATTCGATTTCAATTGAACAACATAAGGTGATATGTCCAGCAGGCCCACATCATTGGGACCTGTTGCCCACAAAGACTCAGGAAGAGAACTCAATTCCGGTGGAAGCTTATCAGTTGACAAGTACATAGGAGAGATCACTCTCTAACCCAATGTAAGCTCCACTCCCGCAGGAGAACAATACAGGGTCGCATATAACCGCTTCAACAAATCCAGGCCCAAAAGATTCTCACCACAACCAGTAGTTAAAATCAAAGGAGCTTCTAGCTCACGAGGCCCAATTGTGAGGGGCAAAGGGCTAGAGACCGGATTGCTAACGGGGGCGCCGGAGAATCCAACGGAAACATTCGTGAAGCCGGACAAAGGTGCGCCAGGGAGTTTCGAATGCATGATGGAACTTTTCGCTGCACCAGTGTCCAACAGAAAAGGCTCAACTACGCCTGATATGGCAACTGCGACGTAAGGCCCTCTCTGATCAACCGGAATTGATACTACTCCCTCTCTTTGTCTTTGGCTGTCCTAGTAATTACCGTCAGCATCGATATCGTGCTCGACGTAATAGTCATCTACGTGATACTGTACAGATCTACCTGATGATGAATCGCGCTGATCAAAGCAATTGTTCAAGTCTGACGAAGTAGTAGAACGCTCATTCTGATTCTGAGTGACACCACAACCTCTACCACGAGATGCCTGTTGAGGACCACTACGACCTCCTCGAGCTGAAACACCATTGTTTCGGTCACGCAAAACTGGACAATTAAACTTCAAATGGCCCTCTCCCCTACAATATGCGCATTGATTATACCCGAGCATAGATCTCGGTGTAGAGGAGTCAGTACGCGACTGAGTCCTAGAAGACTGTGATTGCGATCAATTTTGCTGTTGCGAATCATTTTCATTCGAGCGCGGAGGATACGCTTGCTGCAGCAAAACCTTAGTTTTAAGATCCTTCGTTTTCTTATCTGCACGATCACTTTCTTCCTTTTCTCTATTTTCGTAATATTGAGCTGTAGCTAATATTTGAGCAGTGGTAGAAACAGCCCACGAACTTTCGGAATTTTTCAATTTGTTGCTTAGCTCAGGCAACAAATTCGATACAAATTTATCCACAAACAGTCGCTGACCTCCCTCAGTACTCATATCTTGACCACTGTGATCGATAAATGCCTCCTCAAATCTGGTAAAGAAATCAGAGACACTCTTGTCCTTCTTTTGCTTGCACGCAGACAGTTTATCCCAATTAACTCTCATTGCTGGCATAAGTGTCTTCATAAGTGTAATAATCCTCTGGGGCAGATCAGTAATGAGCTTTTCAGGCTTAGCCCCGCCAACTTGTCGTCCATCGGCCGCCGCAAGAGCAGCCCAATCACCGCCTAACTCGGCTACGTGATTCTCTTGACGGATTTTTGCCCAAATTGGTTGAGGTACTACATTACCGAACAACATGTCAATATCGGCAAGATTCATGATAGTAGCATCCACTAGTTGAGATAACTCCTTATAATAACCTGCCGGATTTTTGCGGGGGTCAGGTAAAGTTTGTTTCACCTGTAAAACTTCTGATCGTTTCCATGGGAGGTGTATCCAAACTCTCTGGAAATGTGGCAAAATTGCGGGGTTAGCAGCGGGATTACCTGGCATCCACACCGGAGGAACTTCTCGCATGGGATACTGACCAGGTTGTGCCATCCACTCCTCAGTGTCGTCACTAAACAATGCTCGAGGTTGTACCGTAGATCGGAAGGATAGGAGACGCTCTAAAGCACGTTGAACATTACTACCCACAATCAAACCGTTCGAAAACTGATTCTGAAGTTCAGTCATTTTGGGCGGTACATTGTCTACCTCATCATTATCCCACTCCTCTCGTAAAGATTTACACATTTCCTCAAACACAAATCTTTGCGTGGGCTCATTAAATTGAGAGAACGTCTCGAAAACTATGCGCAGTGTGTACTTAGCGGGATGCCTAATCCATTTACGTGTCATTTTCACTAACGTCTCACTCTCCCTACCACCAGGAATTTGACTTCGTCTCTGAGAGACATCAGAAACATTGGACCCAAGTATCGGTCCAAATGGAGAGTAAAGATTAGCAACAGCATTAGGTATGCAACTACGGACAGCAGGAGAAGAGGAGAGAAGTACAGGGACAATGACATGGGGACTAAACATAGGAGCAGTAGGAGCAGTAGGAGTAGCCAAGAGAGCAGAAGTAGCAGGAACAATAGACTGAGAAGGTATAGGCAGTGGAGCAGAAGGAAGAAGGGCAGGTAAGGGAGCAGGAACAACCTGAGGAACAAGAGGATTCGGAAGGACAGGACCAACGGCAGGCTGACCAGCAGCTGCCGGAACAACAGGTTGAAGAACAGGAGGAACCACAGGAGCTGTAGTATCTTGTGCATAGGGAGGTGGTGATTTCAGTAGATAGGACAACAAAGGGTCCTCTACCGCTTCTTCTCCCTTCTTATTAGAACTGGACGGCAAAACCGGATAACACTTATCCACCGCCATATGTTGCAGTCTAGCAAAAACTTCCTTTTCCTTCTCTTCTTTATCTCGCTGAAACTGCTCTGCATTTCGCATCACCGTAATGATACCTTCTCTCTTATTTTTCTTGAGCTGCTTGATTTCTTTCTGCTTGGCCTCTTTGCGCCATAACCGAAAGGAATCAAACATGGCCGGCCTAGCTTTCTTTTTAAACAATTTTGCCTCAAGATTGTCCAAAATTGCAGTTTCGAAACTACCATGGGGTGGCCAACTAAGGACACCATCGTCTTTAGTGTAGCGGATCCAATAATCATTATATACGATAGGACCCACTCCATGGCGACTATGGAGCTCATAGATCGGAGTTCCAACTGGAGGTATCGGACATGAGTCCTCCAATCGGGAATCCGCACCGCAACATTTAAGAAAACCAAAGAAAGTACTACGGCCAGGCATCGTGCACACTAACCGAGTTTACAAACTTCAAGGGTTATCGAATTACGACGTCCTCGCAAAAATGCAAGACCCTCGGTTTTTGGCAATTGCAATCGTCAAATAAAACCCAACAACTAAGAACCAACAACTAAGAAACACAAATGCAATGGAACCATGCAAACAACCAAGTTTCAACAACAACCAAGGACTCTGGGAGCGACCCACAAATACTTAACTGAAAGAGCAATGGCGTCACCAGGAAGGCCCGTCTATCGTCTCGCCATACAAAGGACTACGCCAGGCGCCAAAACAGGTCAACAGTCAGGGCATCAGTCCGTCGCAGCCGTCAGGAGGCGGGAATCTTCGCGGGAAAAGTCTTCGGACCACTTATTTCGACAACAGGATCGATGAAGCGGGGTGCACCTTCCCTCGGAGATTTCACACGAAGTTCCTCACGATCGTCGGGCTTTGGACCGGTACCGCTGATGTCGCCCCACGCGGGGCGCCAACTGAAGGACTGGGCTATTCTAAGGCCCAGCCGTGCCAGGGAACAACACCTGAAACCTTGGTGGGTTACCTGTTCCGGCGTACAAATCACAGAGACACGGGACACTTCCATCGGCGTCAAAGATCTGCGTTTATTTACTGCAGGGATACAGAAATCGCAAGAAGTACACTACGTGTAGGTTCTGAGAGACTGCTTCGAATTGCAACAGTGGATCGCTCTTTTTATACATATTTTAGTCATAGCACAACATGGCGAACAAAAGGTTACAACTCAGTTCCCACAGTAAACTTCAAAAGGGTTGCTTTCATGTATTCAGGAGCCCGGAACATAATTACAGTAACATCGCCAGTTCCCAACTATAAAAGTACGTTATCTCACCATTAAGTACATTCCATTCTGGCTGTAAACGAGCTAAGAAAAGAGACAGAAACAGGTGAAAGGAAGACAAGGATAGACAACAGATTGAAAAAGGTTGTAGAGGGGCAATATCGGAAGCACGATTGCAGAATCAAAGGATTTGTGCCTAATGCATGCACGACTGAAACAATAGACCGGCACGGCAAGATGAGCCTCGACCGGGGCCATATGCCTTTGCAGTGTCATCCCCCTCGTCATAAAGACACCCTCAAAGGAACATGTGTCTTCCGCAAGGGCTTGGGAATCCCAGGGTCACCAAGCGGACAGTGTCCGTTCGCTGACTACTTGAGGGCAAGAGACAAAATGGATGCCGTATCTAAAATGGAACCCGTGGGCTCAGATGGAGAAACCCACGAATAAGACGAACGGTTCAAGGCAGCGTAGCGAAAACGCGTACACCCACTAAACTCGTCATTTTTCGGTTCATAGATACCAAACTCGTCCATATTCGAACAAGTCAAAAACGCCATTACGATTCTCAAGGAACCTCAAGGGGCAACTTCAGGCAACTTCCTAACAATGCTAAAAAAGTTCCCATAACCCTGCTCCCTAAATCCACCATGGCAGAACCTCTCTTTCACTGGTCAGAGCACACTATGCCCAGCCAGAGTTGTGACCCTTTCCCTGTGGCCACTATAAACCAGTACCAGGGCAGCTCCCCCTCACACAGAGATTGGTGCCGACATGACTAGGAAAGCAATAAAAGGGTGATGTGTCCAGGTGTGAGTTACATCTGCCTGTGGCAGGGTAGGCCTCCTTTAAGTGTATTTAACCAATTACCTAAGCGCAAACCTGAAGCTATCTTGTCAAGCAAAGAGTAACACCTCCTCACACCCTAGGCAGTTTGAACTTCGCATGAGAGCAATTAACACCTCACTACAAGGGAACCATCAGTTACCAGGGGACAGTTGGAATATTTACAAAAAGGCCTTGCAGGCTTTAGGTAGGGAAAAGATAATTTTTCAAAAATATTTTTTCTTTAATGTTTAGAGAAAATTTGACTTCATCATTAAATTGTATTTTGGCTATTACAAAAAATCCTTTAAATATTTTTCTAGCTATTACCGAACCAAAGTTGGTTGGCGTTATAAGGTGCAATAATGTAAGCAAGAGTTTCTCTATGGAAGCAGCCAGCCTTGCTACAATGCAAATAGCTTTTAGGCTTTTTCACTGTAAGGGCATGTAAAACATTAAACCTTTACATGTTCTACTTTTAAGTATGATTCACCCTGTATTTTAAGCACAAAGGCCTATCTTAGGGGTGACATATTTGTATTTAAAAAGTAGGTTGGGCCCATCAAAAGGGCTTGTGTTGACAGGTCAAATTGGAAGTTTAAACATTGCTCTACCAAACTACAAAGGTATGAAATACATGAAAGCTGATGGAAGGATGCTTGCAACAAGTGTACCCCCTGGCAATCTCTTGGGATAGCATTTCAGCCCATCTTCTCTTGCCCAGAATGCCACCTCAGTTTGGCCCTAGTCATATGCAAATCAGTCAAGCCCAAACCTCCAGGTCAGATCCTCCGTGAACCGGAACACATGCAACTCAAGACCGGTTTCACCCTGATTGGTCCTTTGATGTTGGCTTCAGCATGGAGCCTAGTGGCATAATGAGCACAGGTCCCACATTTGGGCATACCCTTGGCCACTTAGGGTGTTATATGACATTCACAAAAGGTGACCGTAGAAGTATTACAACAGGTATAACCACTGGCAATTGTCCTGGGCAGCCTTCTGGACCCTCCTTCTTTTGCCCAACATGCCACCTCGGTTTGAACCCATCCATATGCAAATCAGACTTGACCGTGCTACAATAGGAACTGTCCAGCCAAAGCTGCCAAAGCAGGACCTCCATGCACCGGAACGCAAGCAACCCAATGCAGGTATTGCCCTCACTTAGGCTCTTTAGACAGGTGTAGCTTGGATCCAGTGTCACAGTAAGCGATGATAGGCCTGGGTCAGGTATGTTATGTTACTGAAGTGGGTGATGTGCTAATAGGACTTATAGGTAAGTTAATGTGCCAATCAGGTGTATACCAACGTCATCTTGTTTAAGGGGGGTGCACAGGTAATACAGTATACAGAGTTCTATGGCCAACAAAAACAGTCAAGGTAAAAATCCGGGGACTCTGGCATAAAACTGTCATTTCAAACAGTTGGTATATTGATATTGAGCACTATGGGGCATATTATCAAGGGGGTTTATCTCCGCTTTTTTGGCTTTAAAAGCCAAGAAAGCGGAGATAAAATTATCTCCCTATTACCTAGCTGCCGCTAACACCAGTTAGCGACAGCTAGTAGGAGATAGCGACCATCTTGGGCCCCACTTTGCATGTCAGTGATATTTATCACTAATGAGATGCAAAGTGGGCGTGCCAGGATGTTAGAGACTGAAAACAGTCCCTAACATCGCTATCTCCTATTACCAACTTTTGGAGATATTCGCACTAAGCGCGAATATCTCCAAAAGCTAACACCTGCCCTGAGCAGTTCTTAGCCATGTTATCCAATGGGAGGTGGATAACATGGCTAAGAGCATTTGCTCGATAATGCATGAATATCGCTGACTTTTCAGCGATATTCATGCATTGCGGCCGTTTTTTATCGCATTTGCGATAAACCTTGCTAATAGCAAGGTTTATCTGCGATAAAAATCGGCGATGTGCGGCGATAATTTTTGTCTCTAAACAAGTTAGAGACAAAAATTATCGCTAGTTGTTGGTAATATGCCCCTATATTTTTATATACAAAAGTCAACATTTTTGCACTTAAAATAGTAAGTATGTAAAGTCATTATTCTTGTCCTCTATCTTTTTGACACTATATTTTTGTACCAAAATATTTTTTTACTCAAGATTATGACCTATAGGTTGAGAGCTAAGGAGACTTGATGTATTGTTGTGTGTCATTACATTATTGGTGAATGTTGATGCTTCTGTCTGTGAGTAAATTTCAGAGAGGCTCCATATAGATATTGAGAGATATGGAATTGGATAGAGCCTTATGGGTCTCTGCAGGTGACAGGGATTATCTTGTATCTTGAGAAACCCATCTGGATTAGTTTGTTGATTAGTTTGATGTAGTTACATAAGCAAACAGAGACCAAATTGAGGACATTGACAGAGAATCTGATTTAAGATTTCAGGCTACAAAAGACAGTAAGATGGGTGTCAAGGGTAAGTGAGAGATCCAGAAGTATTGAGGAGTATGGAGTGGTCATTATCACTGATGTCAAGAAGGAATCGCCTCCTATGTGCATGATTTCACCTTCAGTGACAGCTTCAAAAGCATTAAAATGAACTTGGAGTTAAGTGCAGATTGCTTTTTTGACAATCTTGTTGATAAAAGGCAGATTGGTAATGGGGTGTTAGTTGATGAGGTTGTCAGGATTGAATGTGCATTTCTACAGAATTGAGGTGATCTAGTCAGTTTTGAGTGCTGGGTGAGATGTCAGTGTTGCCAAGCGGGGGAGAGATTTTAATGAAGTACAAGGGGAAGATACTATTTTCATAGAAAAGGACTTAAGCGCACCGTCATATTGGAAAGTGGCCAGCAAAATACATTTTTCAATCATAATTCCTGAATCGATCAATTAATTTCACTTATTTTTTTATTTTTTCAACTACCAATTTCCTACAAATGAAATAATTATACTTACAATACAACCACCGTTGTATCTCAGCATTGTGCTAAACCACTGATATAAGCATTTCAGTGCTTTGCTAGGTTCTAATTTTTTTAAATCAAAAGAAATACCTGAAAGGGGCCTACTTGGCCCATTGCAGGTATTAAGGTATGCACAAAAGAATAGTGGTATGACTGAAGTAATAGA
This sequence comes from Lissotriton vulgaris, assembly GCF_964263255.1. Classification (NCBI taxonomy): domain Eukaryota; kingdom Metazoa; phylum Chordata; class Amphibia; order Caudata; family Salamandridae; genus Lissotriton; species Lissotriton vulgaris. The sequence continues at coordinate 932,560,754 of NC_141689.1, read as the reverse complement.
TAATAGGCTACCACTATTATCACTGAAGGAAGGAAAGCAAGCAGGAGGATCAATATGAGATTTAAAATGCACAAGTATCAGAAGGAGAATGTTATACTGCTTCTACAAGTTGATTTATGAAGGCAATGATGCTTCTTGTCACACTACGTCAGAACAGAAAAGTTTCTTCTGTGGCAACAAAGATCCAGAGGAAGAATGCACTGTCGCTTGCATCAACCTTTTAAAGTGGATGCCAATTATATCAGTGTGCTTTGAAGCTGCAAGAAGTAGGCTTATGTGCTGTTAAGTGAGGAAGATACGATCACTAGAGATACAGTATACCATACAGGATACTTGGGACAGTGCCTACAAGGCTTAATATTACAATTTGGGTATAATAACACTTCTGACAAGTCTCATGCTTTTACCTAAATAATGAACAACTTTAGACAAATCCGTAGGGTTGGTTGATTTCATCCTTGATGAGTGGTATGTTTTCTTCATTGTTGGTGTATGTGTAGTGTTAGGGTCTCCAGACTTTGTTTGTGAGAATTTAGTAGTGTGAAATCATCAATTGCTCTAATTTTCCCCCATTTAATTTATCATTTGCAAATTATGCTTGTATTGTTGGTGAGGTTTTAAGAGTACCATGGCATATAGTGTTTGGTTTTAACTTCTTATTTTAAATAATGCTGTATGATCACAAAATGAAAATTTATTGAAATGTACTTTGTGTTTTATATGTTGACCCAAAGATGATGATCCCCACTGATTTAAAGAGATTTTACTGACCTTATATGGCAGTTGTTAACCAGTAGGTAGGATGGGAAAAGCCTCAAGCAAGATGGCCAGACCTCATGCAACTTCACTGCTCCCTGTGCAAAGGAGCCTGGAGGGTACCAGAGGAGATGTGAACCCATGAAAATTGGATCTTTAAATGATACACTTTTCCAGCCATTGAATAAAGTGCCATAAAGGTGCAGCCCCTTTCTAGCTTCACCTCATCAATGACATACAATAGATGGTCACTGCTGTGCATCCTATTCAAACCACAGCATGTTTGGAGACCTTTTCTCAAAACACCACTTCAACAATTGCTCTTCCCCTCTTTAGTTTCATACTGCCCAGCATGTCTTCCTGGAGTGAAGCAAGTGGTGAAATGCTGCTACATAGTGACATGTGTGATCATGCACCACTGTCACAAACGTCGTAGCAACTAGTGGAGAGCCGCAATGCCATCCGTTTGCCTCTCTTGCCTGAATTCAAGTGATTGAAGAGAGGAAGTGATCTTCCATGTTAGGCTTCCTAACTGGTACAAAGTGATTACAAACCCAGTATAACAAACATCTCTACATCAGGTGATTCATGCTCTCTTGCAAACCTTCAAATCTTCAAAGGCTTGTAGATCTTCTTAGCTGTTTGTCAGGAATCTGCTCATCCCCTGATCATATAAACCTTTTATGACATCAATTGTGCAGTTGCTGGCTATCTGCACTCAAATTGACTCCGTGGGCTCCTTCCCTACTAACCGCTGTCTAATGTACCGGTTTGACCAGAGAAGCATGTGGTCTGACTGCTTTGTGCAGCCCTCTCCTCAGGCATATGTTTTAGGAATCACTGCACTTTGCAATAGACTTCCATTATATCACTCAAAGACTTCAAGCTCACTGGGCTTTCTCACTCTGGCAAGAAGCCTGAAACCACTCTAGATACTACAGTGAAGGGACTTGCTGTGATATGAGTATGTGTCCTATATGTGGACAAGAAAACCAGTGAAGTGTCAAAAGAGATAAAGTTAATGCCCTTTTCACCTTCAATCATACACTGAAACCATTTGAGAAAAAACTGTTCAAGGTTGCAGCTTGTATATTTCGGATGCTTGATTGGGGCTTTGAGATGCCTGACTGGGGCACTGACTGCTCACTATTACATAAAATAAATAATGTATTAGGAGATCTCTGTAGCTTTTGGATCACTCGGCTTTGGACTTTTCACTGTGGGTGAGTCTCACTACATGTGTCTACTCTACGGTAATCACATGGCAAACAGACTGTGTATGTTTACCACCAGTGCATGACTTTTAAGATTAGGCTGCTATGACAAAGCAAGGGAAAGGGGTGCTTGGCTGGTTACACATTACCACATGTGCATTACTGTTGCGTGCTGCCCAGTAACTATGCACAGGTGGCCTAGCACAGCGGGGACTCTGTAGGAATGGCTTTAGACCTAGAGTAGGCCTTATAAAGTTAGTGGCTTATTTACAAGCCCATTGCACCGCTGGTGTGTCACTTTTTTGATGCACCAGTGGCACAGACTGCAGACTCATATCCATGAGGCCTCGCAAAGCCACTCTGCGTGGCTTTTTATGGCCCCGTAGATATGGACTAATGGTAAGCAGAGCAAGTCACTGCGTTGCCTTACTCTGCACATAAGAGGCGATCGATGGGCATTGCAGTGGGTGTTCTAACGCAACACCCAATGATTTTGACACAATCCCAGATTTACAATGACTTGTAAACCTGGGAATGAGTCAAAAGCTTCTGCTTCCCCAAGTTAGACGTAATGATGACAAATAACTTTACTTCTCCTTGTTTTTTCCGCTTTCTTTGTGTGCAGTATTCTGCAACACACATAGAAGGAAGAAACCAACTTCATTGAAGGTATTCCTTCCTGCACAAATGCAATCATTCCTACAACGCACACAACTTTTCACCATGATGCAAGGGTGCCTGTATTGGTTCAAGGCAGCAAAAGCTGCACCAGTGCATTAGGAAAGGACAGGAATGCACCGTATATCATAAATACAATGCATTCCTGCCCTTTCTTTGTGACAGAGGGCAGAACAGCAAAGTGACTTACTGCACTGCCCTACATCAAAAACTTGGAAAAGAGGCGTAAGGGGCACACTAATAGGGAAGTCAGTGTGATTTACTGTTTTGTCTATAGTGACAATTAATTACAAATATAGGGGGAAATCTTCCTAAGATCAGTGACCTATCTAAATGGGGAGTAACCTGCATATGAAAATCAATTCTGCAATTTCCACAAAAATATCTGTACAGCCTATGGGTCATCCAGCACTGTAATATTCCTCTTGCTGAGCTCAGGAGCAGAGCCCAGTCCTTTTATCACTCTGCTGTGTCAGGTAATTACTATTCTATCCAGCAGCAGGAACAACGGCCTCCCGACACAAGGGGAGCAATTAACAGTGCGTCACTCAGCTCTTGAGGAGAAATGGGGTAAGGCTAAAAGATATGCATCAATCCATCAGCTGTCACACTGTACCAGGGATAGGACTGTCCAAGTCCACTAAACAAAGGAGGAAGCCTAGACCTCTGGAGCCAAAACAGGAGAGGCCTCCCTTTGAAGATTTGCTGGGAAAAGCCCTGCCAGTGATGTCAGCAGAGGGGGGGAGTCGAGCCATCAGAGAAGTTGTGACTTGTGACTCCTGGATGATGCCATTTTTAACTGTCCCAGAATAATGTGCTGGAGGTATAAGACATGGGTGGAGAGGTGACATGGCACCCTAGGATTGGCCAGGGATTCCTGGCATATGGAACTTTCCTCCACCCTTTGAAAACTCTTGCACAAGGGAGAGACTCTCTTTTGCCATGGAGAAATGGAAGGTGGAGCACCCTGAAGCCCAGATAGGACTAATGACTAGTTAGGGGAACCTCTGGAGTTCTGCACCCAGAGACAAAGACTAGGAGAAAGCCTGGCACAAGGATATAGGAGACCTAGATATCTGAGGACTACACTGCTTTGTAGGTCTACTGTGACTGCCTCTGGTGGCTAGAGCTTGCCACTATGAGTAAATTGAGCCCATGATCATCACAGTAGGGCCAAAGGGACTCATGTTATGACATTTTAACCCCTTGCGTGCTGATGACAGAACGTTTCCGTCATCAGCATCGGTTGAGCTGTGCTGATGACGGAACCATTCCGTCATGACCCGCCCGCGCAAGGCGGAGTCAGCACAGGCGGAAAATACGCCCCGCACGCAAGGGGTTGAAGAATTGCAACCTTTGATTTTTTTGTTTGCCACGAAGCGTGTGGAGCTCTTCCACCACTCTTCTAAAACCCTCTGTGGTGGGCTAGAGCTCGAGGTTTGGCACTGGGTTTATATTTGACTTTCCTCAGGGAGAGGGTGTGGGTGGGCTGGGTGGGCCCCCTCCCCAGACTCTCTACTGGCCTGGGTGCCCCATCCCCAGTCCATTTGCTACAAGAACAGGGACCGACAACCCATCCATTTCCCCTAAAACTAATGAGAATAAAGAAGTGAAGTCACCCCCCCAATGGTGCTGACCTCACTCCCTCTCCCCGTACCATATCTGGAGGGGATGGGGCAACCACTGCAGGAGCGGGCAGGGAGAGAGAAGTAGCTGGCTCCCCCGGCTGAACTCAGAGGTGTGCACTGCACGGGAGCCGGTGGGGCAACAAGGGGTAGGTTTTGCTGTTCTCACTGTTAAAATGTTCATTTCTCTGGCAGGAGTGCTGCATAATGCTTTTACAGTACATATTTTATCCTCTTGTGGTATCTCAAGGGTGGCAGGGGCACCACCAATGCTGAATAGGAGGTCTAGGGGGGATAGAAGGCGGCAGCAGCTCCCCCCAAGTTTTCTGTAAGGTACCAATCCTATGTTTATGGGGTCCTAGAAACCAGAACCCCTCTGGACTTTCCTGAATGTTTCAAAGTGCTCACATGGCTGGAGTCTAGGCTTTACAGCTGGAACCTCAGTGCCCTACAGAGGCTAAGTGTACGGTTTCATTTACTGTGGCCTAAAGAGGGTGAAATGAGTATATGTTGCACAACGCTCTCTAGGGATTACGCCTGTGGTTGCAAGGCTATGTAAACAAAATGTGATTCCCTCTAGGGGCTGTTTTTATGATTGCATTTTTATGGTTTAAAAGTCAACTAAAACACCCAGCACAAGTTTTGCTACTTTAAAAATGCTTTATTGACATAAGAATGCTGACAGTGCTTATTGATTTCACTGCATATGTGTTATGCATATTCATAAGTGCATTTACATCTGATGGTTATTATTCATATTTTCCTACAAAATGATGTCTTTAATAGGTGGTTTGTTGCTCCTCAACCTTTGGCCAAGCCAATGGACATGCCTTATATGTTTGTGTGACCCCATTAAGGGGGAAACGGTGATCATGCAATGTCATCTATGGTATTTTCTATCTGCCTAAGTACATAATTGCAAATTGCTGCATAGCATTTAGCAGTGTGTGTGTAATAAATGTTCTTTTCATAAAGAAAAAACACTGACTGGACAATCATTATTGAGTGTTATTATTGTGTGCCAGTGAATGATGATTACTAGCTCACACTACATCCTGTAAGTAGTCCTTGCACTGCTCCGCATCGCTACCCTGAGAGAGTCAGGCGCAACTATGGTGTGCTTGGTTCCCTGTAAGCCTGTAAGGAAAATCTTGGACCCATCCTACAATAACATAAAATGTATGTTTCAATGGAATCCAAACCAATTTGTTGCCATTTTTTCCCCATCTACTTGGCATAGAGTTCTTCAATTCAAGCAATCACACACCTGATATTACTGAGCTTTACCACAAAAACCAAGCTTCAAGTTTGAAAGCTGCAAGATAAACATAGCAACAGATGTTTTACTTGAGATTAATGTAAAGAGGAATGGATTCTAAATAATTCACTAGTTCTGTTTTTGTGATATTAAATATTGTTTGAAGGAATCTGTAATGATGGTAATCACTAATGAAATGAAAACCTGGAATTTGCCGTCTCTGACTTGCTGGAATCCTGCCTTGATTCTCCTAAGTCGGGGGCAAGGACATTTCAATAACTACACAAACAACTTTACCTGGTTACGTTGAGACTGAACCCATCAATACAGAGGAACCACTCACGTGATATGAAATAGGAAAATTCCAATTCCAATAAAGAAGCCCTGTACCAAGTGTTGAAAATGCTGATCAAAGAAAAATACTTTTTTTAAAACTTTATATTTTGTTTCATCAACCTTGACACATTGTACAAAAACAATCTATCACCAATGCAGCAGTATATAAAATCACACTACATCCATGACGATTCATCTCTCGGTTAGCTGTCCGCAACATAATTCGCAAACCATGGAGGCTATATGTAACACAATATGCAGTGTAAAAAAGAAATAGAAAGATCCCTGTCGATAATTTCTCACCCTTATAATACAAACCAATAATACTAGTGCTTTTAGCTTACAGATTGAACACATATAATAATATCATACAATTGCAATAAAACAATAGGATATAAAGGTCAGCAAAGTAATGGCTATCCCAATCCTTCTGGCACTATGCCTTGCTCCACTTGTTTTATCTAAATCGTGATGTAATGTTTCGATATATGACTGGTAGGGGCCCCATATGTCTTCAGGGCGGGATGAGTTAGGCATCACACTTGCATATAGCTCACTGTTAATGTTGCAATATGCTGGACTCCACAGCCAGTTCCGGGTGGTCGTGCAGACTTATGCCTCCAATGAATGGCCATCTCTCGTTTTGCCAATAGCAGACCCAATTCTGTAAACCTTCTGATTTTCTTTGGGAAATTCACTGTATACTCCAGCAAGGCTATCTCGGGGGTAGGTGTCAGAGAGAGATTGATCATTTTCCCTAGCATATAATGTACCCTCTACAAAAAGTGTCTCAGTTTCGGACATGTCCGTGTGAGGTGTGCAAAGTCGGCTTGAGTGGCAGAGCATTTGCGACAGTTGTGCGTTTTGGAGAGTTTATCGCAGGGGTGAAATATATGCAGCATAAAAATTTGAAATGTAAGAGTTTGTGCCTACTGTTCAGTGAAACGTCCTGTGTGACCAAGCAGCACTTGGCCCACTATTTATACGTGATTATCATTCCCAAATCTTTTTCCCAGGCTCTACGAATATTTTTGTCGTCTATGGGTTTAAGTGCCGCACAAGCTTTATAGAGTTTCGAAATGAGATGTGTGTTTTCAGCTTCCTCAAAGACCACAGTGAGAGGAGTGAATGAAGGTGGCTAAACCGGAAAGGTTGGAAGGTAGAGCGTAGGGCCGAATGGATTCGGCCCATGACAAACCTATCCATGATGCTGCATGTATGGAGCCTGGTGTCTTCCATTAAAGAAGAAGCGTGGCCGTTGGATATAGGTCGTCCATCCGTGAAAATTCAAATGTCGTGAGGGATCGCTGTACTAATCGTTTTCCTGTTATTGGCCTCAAACAGGGGGTTACGATGGGCAGAGCCGATGAATAAAGAACTTCTGTACCAGTGATTCGGCCTAGTTTCTTCCACGCCCAGCTCATGGAGGAAACAGTTTGGATATCAGATGGGATCTCTAGGGAGGCCCACAGGTAGGATAGTTGCGAGCTTTTCAGGAAGAACGAGATCAGCTTCTGGCCGTAGATATGGGATTCGGGCGTCGAGGTCATACCACGAATAAGAGTAGCTGCATTGCACCACTAAATGGTATAACTGTAGATCTGGAACGTTATATCCCCCTCTCTCATGCGGTAACGTAAGGACTGCCCATCGGACTCATGCCTGCTTCCCACCCCAAATAAAGCGTGTCAAAAGGGTACGAAGAGTGCGGAAGAAAGTATTGGTGAGAGGAATGGGTATGGTATTAAAAAGATATAAAACTGTAGGGAGTGCTACAGTCTTCAGAATTGCTACCCAGCCTGCCATAGACAGGGGCAGCCTTAGCCATTTCTCTATTTGGGTTGCGAGTGTGCTGACTGCTCACCCATAGTTGAGTCGTATTATTTGTATGGAGTCTAAATGTATATGAATTCCTAAATACTTCACAGAATCCGAGCACCATTCTAAAGGAAATTTGCATCTCCACTGTTTTGGGCTGGGGGTCAGTGAGAATATTTTTTGAAAAGGCTAGAACACACCGGGTTCTGTGTACTAATTGCTTCTGAGTATATTAGACATGAAAGTAATGATTCATTTTCCACCCAAAAAGGTCTTATTTGATGTTATTTATTTTTTACGAATCTTTGATATTCTTTTCTATTTACGTATCTCTTTTTCTATCTCCTTATTTTATCTTTTTTATCTCTTTTAGTTATTTTGTTTACAAAAAGACATTTACATATACAAAAACATTGAATTAGTTTCACATAAAATCCGAATTATATAAAAAACATCATTCCTGTTTGAAATTTCATATAAACGCAGAGTTAATTCCTTCTACGCGTTTCGGCGGTCGCCTTCGTCAGGAATTCTGCTTTGATCTTTAATGTCATGCCCGTGGCTTAATTATTTGGACTTCGTGGTTTTCGCAAGTTTCGCTTTTAAGGTTGGTGTCAAAGTACCATGGGACCAGGTTTTGTTTCTGCAACGTGAGTGTTCTTTAACTGTTTATACGTATATATCCATCTCGAATCCGATATGACTTTTCCTATATTACTGGCGTCGGCGCTCTGGATATGTATAGGTAGTCCCCTTAATAAGATCAAGTTAGCTGCTTCTGTCTGGTAGGTTAGTTTTCAATTTTCAATTTCCCTTAGCGTCTTCAATGGCCAAGTTCCTTTTAGAGTTTGTATTTTAACCTTTAAAAGTTGTTGGGTACTAATGGCTGAACCAGATAAAGTGAGCTCTTCTTGTTAGCAGGAGTTGTATTTATGAAAACCTTATTCTGTCTGATATTTGGGATGGCTTCGTCTTTACAGGTCCTCCGGGTCAGGAATCTGGTTCAGCCATTAGTACCCAACAACTTTTAAAGGTTAAAATACAAACTCTAAAAGGAACTTGGCCATTGAAGACGCTAAGGGAAATTGAAAATTGAAAACTAACCTACCAGACAGAAGCAGCTAACTTGATCTTATTAAGGGGACTACCTATACATATCCAGAGCGCCGACGCCAGTAATATAGGAAAAGTCATATCGGATTCGAGATGGATATATACGTATAAACAGTTAAAGAACACTCACGTTGCAGAAACAAAACCTGGTCCCATGGTACTTTGACACCAACCTTAAAAGCGAAACTTGCGAAAACCACGAAGTCCAAATAATTAAGCCACGGGCATGACATTAAAGATCAAAGCAGAATTCCTGACGAAGGCGACCGCCGAAACGCGTAGAAGGAATTAACTCTGCGTTTATATGAAATTTCAAACAGGAATGATGTTTTTTATATAATTCGGATTTTATGTGAAACTAATTCAATGTTTTTGTATATGTAAATGTCTTTTTGTAAACAAAATAACTAAAAGAGATAAAAAAGATAAAATAAGGAGATAGAAAAAGAGATACGTAAATAGAAAAGAATATCAAAGATTCGTAAAAAATAAATAACATCAAATAAGACCTTTTTGGGTGGAAAATGAATCATTACTTTCATGTCTAATATATTCAGAAGCAATTAGTACACAGAACCCGGTGTGTTCTAGCCTTTTCAAAAAACACTTTACCTTGCCAGGGTTCATCCATTAAGGCAGGGGCCCCAAATTTTTCCTATACAAAGGTCAGTGAGAATATAACAGACGTGTGCCAGTTTATGCCTAAACCAGAGAAGGGACCAAATCAAATTATCTCCCTAATTAATTAGTGCAAGTTATCCTGAGGATGCCGGACATAGAGGATCATGTAGTCCGCATATAGAGAGCACTGCAGGCCCCTGTGTAAATGCAGTTCCTGAAAGTGCCTTACCAGAGGGTCCATGGCCAGAATTAATAACAGCGGGGTCAGTGGGCATCCCTGTCTGGTACCACGGGATAGCTGAAAGGGGTAGAAATCAAACCATTCAGGCACAGACGGGCAGTAGGGTTAGTGTACAACGTTGTTGTGGCGATGAAACCCATGGGGATGCCCATGGGTCTCATGACAAGAAAAAGAAGGGATACTCTAAAGAGTCGAAGGCTTTCTCTGTGTCAAGAAGTATAGCTGCTGCTGGGATATCTGGGTTTATCCTGTGAATAACCGAAAAAAGTGTGCAAAGGTGGAGTGATGTGGTACAAAACCAGATTGAGCCAGAGAAATGATGAACTCCATGAATTGGGACAACCGGTACGCGATTACTTTTGCCAACATTTTATAGTCTAGGTTGAGGAGAGAAAGTAGCTGGTATGAGCCTCATTGAGTGGGGTCCTTACCAGGTTTGGGGAGGAGGATACTAACTGCCTCTCTGAAAGTGGGGGGGGGGCAGTATTTGTGCCACCATACCTCAGCGTAGACCTCAATGAGTTTTGTAGCTAGCAGCTCTTTATATTCCTTATAAAAATCTCCGGCAAAGCCATATAACCCGGGTGCAGAATATCCCCGAATAGTTTCAATGGTTAATAGTAGAGCTGCAACTGAAATGGGTTTGGCCAAAAAGTCCTGCATGTATTTTTCGAGATACACTAAGGCTATCTCATCTAAATATCCCTCTGAGGCTTCCCGATCACTCCCTATGGTGGTGGAATACAGGGTAGTAAAAAATTCTAAGAATTGTTTTTTGAATTTCCGCCAAAGATGTGTGTATGTGTGTGCCATGGGAATGTATTTCAGTGATGTAGGTCTTGTGGTAAGGGGGGAGTATGAGTTGGACGAGCACTCTGCCTGGTCTTTCCCCCTCGCCATATTGACGGGCTGTATGATATTTCCCTAAGGATAGGATCTCCCGGTCAGCTGTTTTCCTGTGGTCCTCCAATAACACCAGATCAAAGAAAGATACGTTGCTCTCCCTTGAAATCCAAGGAGGTCATCACCTGATGAGACAATGTATTTTTAGAGAGATTCTTATGTTTGATGTGTTATGACTCCATAATAGGTCTGTTCCCTCTGGCTAGGCACATTCTTGCGATCATCCACCTTTTGAGTAAGACCTTGCTATTCATTGTAAGTCTTGACTTGCAAACATGATAAAATTGATCTTCAACCCCACTCCAATTTCTCACCTCTCTCTTGGTCTGTCAATGGATACTGTGATACACTTATCTCTCCTTAAGACCTCTTTCTATGTTTGGTAACATATGGTCTCTGCTCTCAGGGTTGCAGTCTCTTCAGCTGGAATCATATAGGTCTGGGCAGTGAAATCTGCTCCGTTTTGGGAGTTTGCTGAGTTTTTCTAGGTCCACGCTTCGTGGAGATCGCAGAGTTCCAAAAGCTCCGCTCTGCAGTGGGGAGTTTTTTCCTTATTCATGCTTACCAACGGTAAGTTGGCAGGCGCGAGCAAGGAAATTTCAATGCTAGACTACTTCCAAGCGAGATTTCTCAGTGCGGGCGGTTGCAGATGGTCACTACCGCTTGCTTTGAGAAACCTTCTGTTCACAGTGAGGAAGCTGCCGCTGGAGTAGAACTTCTACCCGAGCGGCAGCAAAAGCAGTGCAGGACAAACACCCGGTGCTAAAACTCAGTGCAAGAGTGCAAGGTAATGCACTCTGCTGCTCGTGGAACCCCTCATAGGTTTGAGGAGTTTTTTTTTTTAACTTCTCCATGAACTCCGCCCAGGCCTGGAATCATAGCCTTTTAACTCAAGTTTTGGGTATCACTGCCTGTTTTTCCCTTCACTTACTTACCATAAGTGCGACTCTCAGCCCCAACTTCCTCGAGTTGTCTCCATATATTTTCCCCTTCTGTTTTATCTCATTGTCACCTATCTTAAAACCTTACTTTTAATGATCATCCACATCACAGAGTCTCCCCTTTTCTCTTATGACTAGAATCAGACATGTGGCCCTGAAATTCAACTAAGGAACCTGATCAGGGGGTATTGTTGCCTATGTTGTCTTCTGAGATTCTCTCACTGGCCCCTTTATTCCCATACCTAGGAGCGCTCATGATCTCCCTATGAGGCACCACATTCAGTGACTGGAAAGCTTGTTGCAATGGAAGTCTCACATCCTTCCCACCCCACCACAAATTCTGTTTTCAAGTCCCTATACCATCATCTTTGTATCCATGAATGTGAACGGCATCTAGACTAGACTAAATAGTCATAAAAGTCCCCTCCTTCTGAGATGCTCCCCACCCCTAAAGAGTCAGAAAGTTCAAGTGAAATAGGGTTTAAAAGGTGGTTATTAGTTGCAAACACACCAATGATCTAGACACCCTTCCCTCAGACAGTTTTAAGAAGAGTTGGGTAGTTTTTCATTTCAATTAATCCCCCCCATGAAACATCATGAAGAAATTAGTTGACTCATTGAGCAGGTATGTCTTTCCAAAGATAAATACTACCAACTGCAAACTTATTACAGTATCTGTATATATTCCAAACATTTGAAAGAGCTCTTTTATTTCTTTCCTCTCGCGGCTTCTGATTAAATTTGGTTCCCCCTGTATTATCATAGAGCGTGCCTGGAATTTCATTTTGGACACAATCCTAGACAGGACTGGCCATTTGCTAGGCCCGTGCTGGTTACTGCACATTACTATATCATATTCTTAATGAGTATGGCCTCCTTGATCTGTGAAGACTGGCCTCATAAAAAACAGGGTCCGGGCATTTTTCTCATGTGCACATGGTTGTTGCAAGAAAAATTAACCTGTATCTATGGAAACTGGATTAATATGTTGATAATACTTCCTTCGAAGTTAGTTTTGGAAATTTCAATTATATTCTTGAAAGGAGCAATCAATGTATTCTCTCCATGTGCCATCATCATAAAAAATACAGTCCCATAAGATAATATTTATAAGATGAATTTTTATAAGAAGATTTTTATCAATGTTAACATTAATACAAAAAAGGGTACTCCAAGGAAAAAATGAAATGGTGTGGTATAGTGACTAGTGATATTGTATAACAACTCAATCAATTGCACCTTAATGACTGCTGTAGTTCATGCTAGTAAAAACATCATTGTATGCATTAAAAAGTGACCCAAGCCACAAATCATTTTAGGGAGCAGCCCAATAATAGAGAGAAAGTCAGTTTTGACCCTCAGGAAACCTTGACTTTTACTGTGGTGTTCTTTAGGAAAAAGAGGCAACCTCTATTTAAATCGAATAGAATGTCATAAGGGCAGAATAAAGTTGAGGTCGGGTTGGAAAATGCTTAACCCAATAATTTAATGCACTCTTAATCATGGAAACAAGGTGCAGACCCACATCCTTGCACATCCTATATTTCCTTTTCTCCATATGCTATATCATCCAGCATGCTGACCATCAGTTCTTTTAGTCATGCTGCATAGAAAAACAAATAACATTTAACTCCATAGAGTTCCCTAAAGCAAAAAAAAATATTTGATAGGTCTCCTGGACAGAATAAAGAATTTATGGACAAATGCTGATAAAGTCTCACTAACTCAATCATCCAACACCATCCTCCCCAATTAATAGGCTCTCAATGTGATATCCAGGACTTTGGCTTCTCACCAATGCCAATAATCTAATGCAAGCCTCCTATGCTTCTAGACTGGACCGACCACCTCTCCACAGTCATTATTGTCCAAGTGATAGATCAAATCCAACCCAAAAGAGAACAATGAACATTCAAATTCTTCAACAACTTCTCCAAAGACAACCTAAAGCTCATACTCATCTCTCATTCTGCCACCTTCACATCCGACATTAACACTCTTTTAAATGACTTCAACATGTTTCAGGAAAACCATGTTAACTCAAACTCTCTTATTGAAGCTTGAAAGTGCAATCTGCATCCTTCGGCACCTTAAAGCCCTCGTCAATGACACATGCTCCATCTACGGATAGTGATGAAAATGGAAGAAAAACAGAATTCCTGACAATCCCCCAATTCCGGAGCCCCTTCATGTAACGCGTAGAGTAGTAATCACATAGGCCAAGCCAAGTACTATATCAACATCAATGGAGCTGCTAATAGAAGCCGAATACTCATCATAATGATCAAGCAATCCATCTACTTATTGCCTGATCCACATATCTTATACTCCACATAAAAGGGCAATTCCATCAATCACTCATCAAATCAAAATATCTAAATTATATAACAGCGTATCAAAACCATTGGCCTTGCTTCACCTGTAACACGTACCCCTCTGCACTGCACACCACAAAGGTCATCGTTCAAACCTCTATCTCTCAAAGACCTTGCTCACACCTACCATTCCACAATGCCACCAACTATCCACTCATCCTGCATCAAAGCCTTGTGTAGATCACCCCTACTCACCATCATCAACACCTACCTCAACTCAAGGCATCTTCCATAAAACTCTGAAGACAGGGCAGATCCTACCACTTCTGATGAAACCCACACTAGGCCCTCATACCCCCACTGACTAGATGCTTACAAATTATGGACCATGCTGATGTAAACACAGATAAAGGTTATCTTGGCTTCCTGATAAAAGTGAACATCTCAGCTACTTTTGACACCATCAACCACCTCATCGCCTTCCACACTCTGAAATCCCAAATGCGAATCTGTTGAGATATCCAGTTCTACCAGTTCTACCCCAACTTGCACAGTTTCATTTATATGGGTACTCCCCATAACCTTGGGTTCGCTCTTGTGCCCTGTCTTCTTCAGCCTATACATGGAGCCCCTTGGTACTGGACTCACAGATAACACCATTGAAATGTACTAATGCTACAACAAAACAACACTGCATTTGAAAATTCCCTCTGCTCTTAACTTTTAATGCCTACTATACCCCCTGCACCTCTACTGGAACTGGCTGTCCAACCTACCAGAAATGTATCCCTACCGAAACAGATTCCTAATATTTGCTAAGAACAACAAGCAGTAAGTCTTTAAGACCTTGCTCAAGACTTGAACCTAGATGGATTTGAACCCCAGCTTTCAACAAATGCCAGGTTACTCAGATTAACTTTCGACGCAGAGCTCACCCTTAAATAAAATGTAAACAACACATCTAAGATAACTAGCTCTCTCTACTTAAGAAAGTGAAAACAAGATTCTCACAAATAGAATCCAGGATTGTTGTTAAATCCCTAGCACTTTTGCATCTGGATGATGGCAATGCTCTGCTCCGCAGTCTTCTGTATACCATACTTGTTCCTCCTTAAGGGCGTACATGCTGCATCATGTATCAGTAAGGGCCTTAGAAATATGGGCAGATCACTTCTCCCTACTGTGTCGTTCCTAAACAATAGATCCTTCCAAGCGATAGAATCTGGTTGTTTCTCTGACAGTATGCCATCAGTATGTGGAGTGCCACATGGTTCATCGCTTAGCCCTAATTTATTTATTTTTTCATGTTACCACTGGCAGATATTGCCCAGGAGTTCAACCTATCTATTGTTTCCTATGCTGACAATACACAGCTCGTGGTCTCCTTTGATAATGGAGCAAATCTTGAATGCCAACAACTGTTGCCCTTTCTTGAAAAAGTGACTAAACGGATGACTAACCGCTGCTTGAAATTAAATGGTGACAAGACAGCGTTGATGATTCTAGGGAACAACCCTGTCCGCAGGCCTCTGCCTAGCTAGTCAAGCTGTATGGGGAGCTCTCCAGCACTTAATTGCCGTGTGCTAGCCTTGCATCATGTGAGTCCTGTCGGCCCCGTGTGGGATAAATATTTCAGACTGGTGTATAGTGCATGCAAGTAGACACCAGGACGCTAGATGTAAGTACACTGTGGGTTGATTTTCCCATTGGTTGATTACCCCCTCTATTGTTATAAAGTAGGTGAAGGGAACAGGAAATGGAGTATTTTGTAACACATAGAGAAACAGCAGCAGTGCCATTATTTTAAACAAAGCTGCTCTTCCGAGCAGTGAGAGCAGGAGTGACCTCCAATGTTGAACATCTCCTTTAAGTTAATGTATTGGGCTCTTGCGGTTCTTAGTTTTGACTAGGTCAGGGTCGGTGGTAACATAAATACCAAGATATTGGAAGCCGTTCATCTCCACACCTGCCCCAAATACTGGTGGTAAACTCAGTGCACTGCCACATAGTACATACACGGATGATTTCATCCAGTTAATTGTGTATCCTCAATATTTACCAAAGTTGGTGAATATATTCAGTAGTCTGTAAATAGATAATTGTGGAGATGCTACATATGGAAGGATATCATCAGGATAGAGTGATATTCTGACCTCCCATTCTTCTGTTCAATGCAGGCTATGGATCAATGGATCTGTGCAAACCCAGGCCACCAAAGGCTCAAGAATCAATGCAAAGATGAGTGGCAAGAGAGGACAGCCCTGCCTAGTCCCGCATTGGAGTGGGAATATTTGAGAAGTCCTGCCATTCACAACCATTTGAGCTAGAGGTTCAGCACAGAGACGTCACAGCCAAGACAGAAATTTGGGGCCGAAGCCCACTCGTTCTAATATTGCAAAAACGTATGGTCATTTGACAGTATCGAAGGCAATATGGGCATCTAGCGATAAGAATACTGCCTCTTCTCAGATCTTATCTGCTTGGCCCAGGTCTCTGTAGAGGCACCACAAATTGAGGGCTATGTTCTACCTGACATAAAGCCAGATTGATCCGGATGTACCAATTTGGTGATAATCCGGATGAGTCGTGATGCCAGATGCTTAGAAAGGATTTTAGCCTCTGGATTGAGAAGTGAGATGGGTCTGTAGGATAAGCACTTCTCTGTTTGTCTACCCTCTTTATGAATTACTATTATTGATACCAGTCTCTAGTTGCTGGGGAGTACACCCTTTGTGCAGCTCTCCATATACATCCTCAACAAATACAGTACTATAGGGAGTGTGGTAAGTTGATAAAGTTCAATTGAAGGTGCTAGGCCCCATTCCTTTGCCTCAGTTTATGTTGCAAATTGCAAGAGCAACATCTTCCTCAGTGGGATATCTACCAATGAGTACTGTGTCCTAAGTGGAGAGAGTTGGAAGCTGCAAATCATGAGGGGATCGTGAGACTCACCTGCTGTCGCTGTACAGGCAGGTAAAGAAAGATGGCTATAGGCGCTGTGATACAAACAGCAATATATTGTAGGTCTCAAAGGGACACCTTATCCTCTTTGCATATGTTAGTAACCCAATGACTCACCCTCTCAGTCGAATTGTAAGAGTTCCTGTTTAAATAAGTATGTGTTTCTATGTGTGATTGTTTAAGAGAGTAAGTATGTGTAAGTTTCCTTAGAAGTAAGGTGGTAGTGTGTGTATAGCTGTATATGCAAATAAATGGATGTTCAATAGTTTATTTGCATGTGTGATTATGTGTGTGAGTAACTTTTGGATGACTGTCGGTGTGTAACAGATTGTATAGGTGTATCACTACATATGATGAGTGAGTATATGTATGAGTGACTATATAGAACTGTTGGTGAATGAGTGGATGTGTATCTAGATGGTGGAATTACTGAATTGGTTGTTGTAACTGGTATGGGTATCTCCATATTTATGAAAATGTTAGTTTCTATTTTTGAATATGTGTTTCAAGGGTTACATTACACTGAAAGGAGGTCTCTCACTCTGTCACAAGGATGGTGTCATCAGTGATGTCATGAGTGATGTCACTGACCATGTCATGAGTGATGTAATATGTGACGTCATCAGCAGTGCATTGCAGTCGCGCAAGTTATAGTGAGTCCAACTAACTATAACGTGGGAATTTCAATGGTTTTATGTCAGTAAAATTTCCAGCTAACTATAACTGGTGTGAAACCTATGGTTTTTTCAGTGAATTTATTAGGTTTTTTAAATGCTAATTCCTAACTATAACGGATATGAAACCTATGGTTTTTTCAGTGAATTTCATAGTTTTTTAAATGCTAATTCCTAACTATATATAAGGCCCCGAACCTATGTTTTTTTCTTTGAATTTCAAAATTTTGTTAATAGCAAATGTCTATAGCTATGAAATGTAATATTTTTGGAAAATGAATGAATCCTATATTTTATTTGTATTTAAAACAATTTTTTTAATGTATATATTTTTTTTATTTATTTATTTATTTTTACCCTGGAGCGATCCCGGGGCGCGCCCCGGTGAGCGCCCCGGAAAGCGTAGTCTTTTGAAGCGCCCCAGGACGCGCTCCGGAGAGCGTCCCATTAGTGCTATTGCCGCGAACGAAAACATCATCGTGATGTATCGCGTAGCCGCGTCCACGTGATACGCACGGCGTAAGTGCACCCGGAAGCACTCGAGCGAATACGATCGCGCAACGTAAACATCCGACGCGCTTACGCGCCGCGCCCCCGGGCGCGCCCAGTGGCGCGCCGCGTAAGCGCGTCGGTCATGTGACCTGAAAATAACATTTTTTATTGGTGCAGAACAGTTTTGGTTTCATAATGATGAAATCCATGGTCTTGTGACCTGAAAATAACACTTCTCATTGGTTCAGGCCTTTTCTTATTTCCAAATGATGAAAGACCCCACCTTTTTTCCTTATTCTGCCTTTGTCCTTTGACTTAGGAAGACTTGTTTTGCAATCTTTGCGGTATATTTTGAACTTTGAAATGGCTACAGTAGCCGCAGCAGCTGGAGCATCTGCACCACCACCACCACCACAACCACCAAGAGGACCACCACAAGATCACATTGGTGGTCAACAAGAGGAGGAGGAGGAGGAGGGGAGGAGAAGGTGGCTGCAAGAACACAATACCCCATACCAGCCAAGACCACACGTTGTATGGGAGTTTTTTTCGATTCCAGAGGGCAAGAAAAAAGTCAATGCGGCCAAGGTGACTTGCCTAATCTGTGGCATGGAACTTTCAAGGGGGAACCCTAATAAAAAATACTCTTTTGGAAAGAACACCATGATTAGCCACATGCAGCGGAGGCATCCGATCAACTATTCTGCTGCAGAGATGAGGGAACTGGCCAGTAACCCTCCCCAATCTTCAAGTACCACCTCCAAAAGAAAGCAACCCACTCCATCGGGACCAGAGGCAAGGGAGAGGATCCCTTGCATTCAGCCACGGTTTGCGGATTTCTGAATAACATGTATTCATTGTGGTAAGACCATCTCCTATGGTGAACTGAGCATAAAGCTCATCGTCTTTGCTGGGGACAACCACAAATGCCCCAAAAAACCCACATTTTTTCTTATTTTTTTTTTTGCTCCAGTTGAGCCATTTTCAATTCCCTGTTTTTTCGTTTCTCCCCATAAAAATAACAAAATAAATATAAAATAGTTCATAAAAGCCAAAAAAAGTACAAAATGTTCCAAAAACACTAAAAAAATATAAAACAACAAAAAGAAGAAAAAAAACAGTTCTTTTTAGAACTACCTCCAATTTATAAAAAAAGGCTACATTTTTTAAAAACTCTGTGATTCTTCTTTCGCCATGGGCCGCTCCCCGGTCCGCTCCCCGGTGCGTATACCGGGCGCTCCCCCCGCGCAAATCAAAAAAAATATATATATTATTTTGCACCGCAGGGCCCTTTTATCGCCCCCACATCAAACCTAAGGGATCAGGGGGGGTCTACCCTGCCCCCTTATGGTCATTTCCCCCTTTTTTTTTCCACCTCTTGTGTCTCTATCCTACCGAGACACAAGAATGCGGCCGGTCCGGACTGTTTCGAATGTTTACAGACACCCGAGAGCCAATCAGCTTTCTGTGCACACCTCGCGTGTCGCGCCCGCTGCGCTCCCCGTTGTGCAAACTTACTATGTAACACAAAAAAGTTGCACAGTATACTATAAGTCTCACCTTATATTATAAACATTTTTGAACTACTTGATGAATTACATATAAAAATGAATAATGTCTCGAACAATTTTTGAATATTAAATATACATTTATTTTTCTGATTCTTTTTCAAAATTTAATAAAACAACTAACAATATATTGTCTAGAATGTCCTCATTTTCATTCTGTGATTCTATTGATTCCACACACTGAACTAATTCATGGTCCAGAGACTCATCCATAAAATCAAATTTATTATTCTCAGCAATTTTTTCTTCAGGGTTGTTGTCCAAAACCATTTCAAAAGAAATATTCTGTTCTCCTTCCATTTTGTTGCTGTAAATTGCATAAAAAATAAATATATCAGTAGAGATAGGGCACTGTTGTGTTTAAGTTCAGACAGGTAGTTTTGATTTTTTAACAGTGAAGTTATCTTTGGGCAGTGTATGGTATGAGGCTGGAATTAGAAATATAAAAAAGTGTATGCGATAAAGCCTAAGTAAATTTATAATTATACAAGAGAAGCCTAACTCAATCCATAACTATAACAGAGAAGCCTATCTCAATCTATAACTATTACAGAGGGATAGTATATAACTATCAGAACATTTTTTCTCAAATTAACTTAAAGTGCACAACATACTTCACTTTCCACAATAACAACTTGCCTTAACTTACTCTCAGTGTAATTCCTTTTCAAATGTACTTCAGGAAGTAGTAGTCAAAATGGCTGTGTTTCGCTCTCTTATTTTATATATATTCATGTACATAACCAATCAAATGTCAGGAAATAATCGTAGAAAATGAAAGTAACTTTTTAATTGGTTGTAAATTCTAACACTTCATATGTGAGTTTGTCATGTAATTTACCTCAGGATATTTAGACAGGCCTACAGCCTAAATGTCTCAATGGAATTCCACCAAATTTGGGTAAATGGTAGGGACTGCTATGTAGTAGAGCCTATTCTATATTTGGTGAAAGTGTCTCCAGTGGTTTTTTCTGTAAATTACTTTCCCACCTTTTTTTAGGGAGCGCTTACCGGTGCGCGCCCCGGTACGCGCCCCGGTACGCGCACCGGCAGCATTACGGGAGTCCTCCATTTTGTGTTTCGGTAGAATTGAGACACAAGATGGAGGACAAACAACGTTGGGAATGGGTAGAAGGGGGCACGGTAGACACTTCTTGACCCTCTAGGTTTTCTGAGGGGGGTTTAGGAGGCCCATTTATGTCCCCTCCAAAAATACATTTTTAAATTTTTCGCGGGGGGAGTGCCAGGTACGCGCACCGGGAAGCGTACCGGGGAGCGTACTTTGGTGAAAAATAGTGAAAAAAGTTAGAAAAAGAAAATCATTATGAGTGATCAGAGGTAGGGTAGCCCTGAAACGAGCTTTTGGGTTCTGTGGCTGATTTAAGTACCTACAAGTAGGTTCCAATGCACAGTCTTAAATTCAGGAGGAAAATTCTATTCCCCTCATATGAGAAGTGCACACCATCTCCTCTGTAGATGTCTTGCATGTTGTAACGTAAGTTATTGTTGTATATTGAACCCATTCCATAGTCTCTCATGTAAGCAGAAACAGATTTAGTCACATGTTTCCGTGCTTTCTCAAATTGTGGACAAAATTGGTTGGACCAGTTCCATTTCTGTCTTTGGCATATATCAGAATATACCAAGGCGGTTTGTGGAAAAAGTGTCATCAATTGATCAACGGTGTCCTTTAAAAGCATTTCCAGACCAACCCCAGTCATAGTGCCCAAGTCATTTCCACCACAGTGCACTATTAAGGGGTCAGGGTTTGGCAGATGCAAAATGGTTTTCACCAATGGTATCAATTAGTGACATCTCAATCCTCTCTGGCCAATCCACTTGATTTCCACATTTGATAAATCAAGGTTGTGAAAATTTGTGCTAGCTGCATACCTTTGAGCCCAGTGGATGTAGCTATGTCCAATAATCCACACAGAATACATGATGAGAGAAGGTTCTGGTGCAGTCAGATGAAGTGTGGGAATGAAATGGCAGTTGGAACAGGAGGAGTTTACAAAAAAATGATTGTGGAGTTTCTCTGCTCTTGAATCACAAGCAAGGATTGGTGGATTCAGATAGTTGAAAACTGAAAGTTAGGGTACATGGTTGTGTTGTGTGAAAGAAGCAATTTGAATGGTTAAGAAAAAGTCACTAAAAGCAATAATGCCCTGGATAAGCTGGTGTATTGAGAGGTCAAACATCCTTGCTGACTTAATTTGCAACATTGTAGAATAAACTTTTGAACCTAAGAGTTCAGTTAGGAGGGAGTTGCTATGGTAACAGATAGAAAGGTCTGAGAGGGGGAAGGGTGTTGGTTTGAAAAAAGTGAGGGAAGAGTTTTGATTGGTTGAAATAAGGCACATGTGTGTAGAATTAGAGGTTTTCTCTGCCAGTCTTGGTTTCAGTGTATTGATTGCACACCTTTTGCTCTGCTAAAGAAAAATTGGTGTGTGTGTCTGACACTGTTCTTAATCTCCCAAAGCATTTGTAAAGGTACGTAATGATTCATTTAATTTTGATAGAGACTTATTTGCTCTATGGAGAAGATTTGGAAGCAGATAGTGAAGTTTCAGTAGTAAAATTGAATGCTTGTACATATGACTTGTGCTGTGTTTGTAAAAAGTTATTTAAAAAACGATTTTGGGGTATAAGAATGGCTTTTATTTTTTTGAGAAGCAATTAATAGTGTCTGCCTCTGTAAAGAAATATATTTGAATGTTTTAGAATTATGTCACCTGCGTTACCTCAAATTAGGAAGCAGATTGAGATTTTTTCTTGCTGGGTTGTGGCATGTTTTTTGGAAATGCTTGATATTAAAATATGCAAGATAGAGGACTTGTCTTTTGTGAAACAGTGAGGTTTCAGTAGTGAAATGAAATGCTTGTACATAGGATCTGCGCTGTGTTTGTAAAATGTTATTCAAAAACGATTTTGGGGGCAAATCAATGGTATTTTCATTTGGGTGTTATTTATGATTGCCTTGTGGCGCCGGTGCGTCACTTTTAACATGGGAAAAAAGTGACGCACCGGTGGTGCAAGGCCTTCATAAATAAGGCCCTGAGTTTCTTTGCTGTAGGTTTATGTCTTGCTTTTTGATAATGCTTGCTATGAACATTTGTAAGATAGGGGATTTGTATTTTGTGAAACAGAGAGGTTTCAGTAGTGAAATTGAATGCTTGTACATAGGTTCTGCGCTGTGTTTTTTAAATGTTATTCCAAAAACGATTTTGGTGGCAAATCAATGGAATTTACATTTGGGCCTTATTTATGATTGCGTTGTGGCGCTGGAGCGTCACTTTAAACATGGGAAAAAAGTGATGCACCGGTGGTGGAAGGCCTTCATAAATAAGGTCTGAGTTTCTTTGCTGTTGATTTCTGTCTTGCTTTTTGATAATGCTTGCTATGAACATTTGCAAGATAGGGGATTTGTATTTTCTGAAACAGTGAGGTTTCAGTAGTGAAATTGAATGCTTGTACATAGGTCCTGTGCTGTGTTTCTAAAATGTTATTCAAAAAACGATCTTGGGGGCAAATCAATGGTATTTACATTTGGGCCTTATTTATGATTGCCTTATGGCGCCAGTGCGTCACTTTTAACATGGGAAAAAAGTGACGCACCGGTAGCGCAAGGCCTTCATAAATAAGGCCCTGAGATTCTTTGCTGTTGATTTCTGTCTCGCTTCTTGATAATGCTTGCTATGTATATTTGCAAGATAGGGGATTTGTATTTTGTGAAACAGTGAGGTTTCAGTAGTGAAATTGATTGCTTGTACATAGGTCCTGCGCTGTGTTTCTAAAATGGTATTCAAAAAAACGATTTTGGGGGCAAATCAATGGTATTTACATTTGGGTGTTATTTATGATTGCCTTGTGGCACCGGTGCGTCACTTTTAACATGGGACAAAAGTGACGCACCGGTGGCGCAAGGCCTCCATAAATAAGGCCCTGAGTTTCTTTGCTGTTGGTTTGTGTCTTGCTTTTTGATAATGCTTGCTATGAACATTTGTAAGATAGGGGATTTGTATTTTGTGAAACAGTGAGGTTTCAGTAGTGAAATTGATTGCTTCTACATAGGTCCTGTGCTGTGTTTTTTAAATGTTATTCCAAAAACGATTTTGGTGGCAAATTAATGGTATTTACATTTGGGCCTTATTTATGATTGCCTTGTGGCGCCGGTGCGTCACTTTTAACATGGGAAAAAAGTGACGCACCGGTGGCGGAAGGCCTTCATAAATAGGGCCCTGAGTTTCTTTGATGTTGGTTTCTGTCTTGCTTTTTGATAATGCTTGCTATGAACATTTGCAAGATAGGGGATTTGTATTTTCTGAAACAGTGAGGTTTCAGTAGTGTAATTGAATGCTTGTACCTAGGTCCTGCGCTGTGTTTCAAAAATGTTATTCAAAAAACGATTTTGGGGGCAAATCAATGGTATTTACATTTGGGTGTTATTTATGGTTGCCTTGTGGCGCCGGTGCGTCACTTTTGACATGGGACAAAAGTGACGCGCCGGTGGCGCAAGGCCTTCATAAATAAGGCCCTGAGTTTCTTTGCTGTTTGTTTGTTTCTTGCTTTTTGATAATGCTTGGTATGAACATTTGCAAGATAGGAGATTTGTATTTTGTGAAACAGTGAGGTTTCAGTAGTGAAATTGAATGCTCGTAGATAGGTCCTATGCTGTGTTTTTTAAATGTTATTAAAAAAACGATTTTGGTGGCAAATTAATGGTATTTACATTTGGGCCTTATTTATGATTGCCTTGTGGCGCTGGTGCGTCACTTTTAACATGGAAAAAAAGGGACGCACCGATGGCGCAAGGCCTTCATAAATAAGGCCCTGAGTTTCTTTGGTGTTGGTTTGTGTCTTGCTTTTTGATAATGCTTGCTATGAACATTTGCAAGATAGAGGATTTGTATTTTGTGAAACAGTGAGGTTTCAGTAGTGAAATTGAATGCTTGTACATAGGTCTTGCGCTGTGTTTCTAAAATGTTATTCAAAAAATGATTTTGGGGGCAAATCAATGGTATTTACATTTGGGCCTTATTTATGATTGCCTTGTGGCGCCGGTGCGTCACTTTTAACATGGGAAAAAAGTGACGCACTGGTGGCGCAAGGCCTTCACAAATAAGGCACTGAGTTTCTTTGCTGTTGGTTTGTGTCTTGCTTTTTGATAATGCTTGTTATGAACATTTCCAAGATATGGGATTTGTATTTTGTGAAACAGTGAGGTTTCAGTAGTGAAATTGAATGCCTGTACATAGGTCCTGCGCTGTGTTTCTAAAATGTTATTCATAAAACGATTTTGGTGGCAAATCAATGGTATTTACATTTGGGCCTTATTTATGATTGCCCTGTGGCGCTGGTGCGTCACTTTTAACATGGGAAAAAAGTGACGCACCCGTGGCGCAAGGCCTTCATAAATAAGGCCCTGAGTTTCTTTGCTGTTGGTTTGTGTCTTGCTTTTTGATAATGCTTGCTATGAACATTTGCAAGATAGGGGATTTGTATTCTGTGAAACAGTGAGGTTTCAGTAGTGAAATTGAATGCTTGTACATAGGTCTTGTGCTGTGTTTCTAAAAAGATAATTTCTCTATGCAGCAAAATGTTTTAACCAAGCATTATGCAAAAATATGAGTAATCTGAGGAAACATAGATGACATGATTGTGAAATGTGTTAATATATTTCTTGAATCATGCAGATACTATCTAATCAACCTTTTTCTTTGTAATATTCTAGTCTTGAGTTACTCTCTATTACACCTTTTGTCTGTTTTATACCGTTTCTCTTTCTCTTTCTGACTTTTTTCTCTCTCCCTGTTACACCCTCTGTCTGTCCTATTTCTTGTAACATCCTGTCTCTGATTTACTTCCTCTTACACCCTCTCTGAAACTTACTCTCTGTCTCTTCCTTTACAGGCTCTCTCTGTTTTAGTCTCTTTTACAACCTTTTCTCTTCTAACACCCTCTCTCTGTGTTAGTTCCTGTTACACCCTTTCTCTGTTTTATACCCTGTTACATCCTTTTTCTGATTTACTCCCTTTTTTTGACTTACTTCCTTTCCCTATAACATCCTTTTTCTGTCTTTCAACATATTATACACTCTCTTTGTCTTAGTCCTTTTGTATGTTTTACTCCCTCTACCTGTTTCTTTGTCTGAGTCTCTCTGTGTTTTTGTGTTACTCCCTCTAGCTGTTTTTCTTTGTCTTACTCCTGGTTATATAGTTGCTGTGGTATAAACTTAGATATGTTGCAAATTAGTGTTTATATTGTTTACTTATTGTGATTGCTTTGTTGTTTGCTAATAGTGGTCTATAATGTGTTATTTTTTTCTTTACCACAGATTGAAATCAACATTTAAAAAGTAAGCAAAAATGCCGTCAAGGCAAAGGAGAAGAAAAAATACCATACGGAAAATTACAAAATTAGCAACGGAAGTAAAGGAATCCTCTACAACAAGTACTTCAAAAAACACCCAAAAAGGTCCTGGTAAGACAACTAAGTCTTTTTTTCGCAACATATGTAAAACAAAAACAAATGTTAATGGTAATGTGAAGATCCAGAAGGAGAGAGCAAATTTGAAAAGGAAGGAGAGGCCCTCAAAAAATGTCTCTATTGGAGCAGGAGAGAAGAATATGGATAGCAATAGAAGGTTAAATCAATTTAGGGACATTCGTAGACGAATGTTTCGCAATAGGGTAGTTTTAAATTTGCTAAAAAATGAAAAGAAACGTAAACAGATAGCTGCTTTTTACAAGAAAAAGAAAAGTGTAGAGAAGATTGTTGATCAGGCTTTTGAACTTAAGAAAAAAATATTTATTTTAGTAATCAATAGAATTAGGATACTTAATAAGGCAATTGATGTTTTCAAATCGAACAGTAGATGGAAAAGAATAATTAATCGGACTAATTTTTGTGAAGTATTTTCTGGAGAATGGATGCATAGTTCAAGTTCTGAGCCATTTTTTAATGAGCAGAGTTACTTTCAGGAAAATGATTTGGTGCATGCAGTTGACACCAGTGGTCGAGCATATGAGGTGAAAGATGGTTGTGTGATGGAAAAAGAGAAACTTGTGTCTAGAGATGCAGAAGAGGTGTTAGATGATGAAGTTTTAGGGAGACGTACTAAGGGTCCAGTGTACACATGGAAGTGCAGTAGTATTTGTAGTGTGCGACAGGATTCAATCGATTTGCTTCGAAATTTCTTACGTACATATGGTAAGAAAAGTATAAAACAAAAAATGAAGATCTTGCAAGAGTTAGATCCTTGCAGAGTGAGAGAAATAACAGGTGTGCATGGGCATTCACTGGCTTGTCTTTCTAGAAAAGTATGTCAGAGTGTTTTTCATCGTTTTAGGATGTTACAGTGCATCATAATAAGGTGAGGAAATTAGTGAGAAGGTCGTATTATGCAAAAAGTCCAGCACTTAAGCTTAAACAGTTAAACAGTGCTCTTTTGCATGGATCTGAAGTAGATGTGAAGACTATTTGTGAAGAAATTGAGTTTTGTTATTTTGGGAACAAAGAGGACAGTGTAGAAATGGATATAGTAATGGATGGTAATGTGGAAGACAATGTACAGATTTCAAGTACAGAAAAGTTTGACGAAGAAATTACCAATTTTAAGGTGAAATCAAGTGAAAGGCCTAATTTAACTTGTGTGTGTTGTCGACGGACTCATTATAAGATCCAGACTAAGTTAGTTGATTTATATGCAAAATGTGAATTGGAGAATAATAGTGAATGGAAGGATTTTGTAAGTTATTTGTTGGTGGAGAATTCTTTTGATTTGAGTTTTGATCAGCGTATTTGTAATTATTGTTTGAAAAAATTAAATGAAAATAGAATGCCTGCTAGAGCTACTCTTAATAATCTTCAGTTGATAGATATTCCTTCTGAATTGATGGATTTAAATACTTATGAATCAAATTTGATTCAATGTGTCCATCCTTTTCAAGCTATTGTTCGCATGGAGCCTAAGATAGGGAAATTACCTCCTACAGATTTACAAAGAGGATTAAAGGGAAGAGTTGTTTATTTGCCTCTAGATGTCAAGAAAAATATTGATACAATTGGTGTACAAAGAGTAGAAGAGGATCATCTGGTTATTCTAGTTAGTGGAGTTCCAACAAAAAATAAGAAAACCTGGCAAGATTTAGTGGATGTTAGGAAAGTCAAAAAGGCAACGTTGTATTTGGTCAAAAACAATGAGTACTATAAAGATGTAAGTGTTGGAGCAGAGGAAACAGCTACAGAAGAAGACAGTGATTGTTCAGTTGGCCAAATTGAAAAAGTTGATGTGTCTAGAAGTGCAGAAATATATGAACATTATACTGTTCATCCTTTGCATTCCAAAGAAGTAATGGGGAATGAAATTGACTTGTTTCAAATGAAAGCAGCAAAAGGAAGTCCCATTAGTGTATGGGAAGAAAGTTTGGAAGCTCGTTGTTTTCCACAGTTATTTCCAACAGGTCGAGGTGGACGATATGACGATCGACCAGTTCAAATTCCTGCAGCTGAATACCGGACTTTAAGATTATATGCTGAAGATCCAAGGTTTCGTCAATGCATTCCGTATTTGTTTCATCTACTGTATGAAAGTGATTTGTCTGGGCTTTCTGATGCAGTTAATCATATACTGAAAAGTGGAGCTCATCTGCAAAATGTTTCGTCGAGGGACTTTATGGAGAAAGTCAAACTGCAAGACAGTATTTTTAAATCTCAGCTAATCAATCTCATGGCATGTCAGCGTGGAACAAATGAGTATTGGTTACGTCGTCATGGGAATTGAAATGTATGCTCAGAAACTTAGGAACTCCTACATGGTTCCTCACTCTTAGCTGTGCTGAGTATGCATGGGACGACTTACTTCAATTTCTACGAGAGGCAAATGGAAACATACAAAATATAGAATTGAAAACACCTGGAGAACTGTGTTCTTTGGATCCAGTGAATGTTTGCAGATATTTTAATCACAGATTTGAAGCTATGATGTCTTTTATTACCAACAAAAAAAATCCTCCCCTTGGAGAGGTTTTGGATTTCTTTTGGAGGAAGGAATATCAAGCGAGAGGTGCTCCTCATATACATATGTTGTTATGGATTAAAGATGCACCCAAATTTGGAACTGATTCGTATGACACAGTGATGAGTTTCATTGAAGAATATTCAACATGTGCTGTTCTGAAAACTACTGAAGAAAACAGTTTAAGGCAACAAGTTTTACGTTTTCAATCTCATCATTGTGGAAAGTACTGTCGTCAAAAATTCAAAAACAAGGAAAAGTACTACACGAAATGTCGTTTTGCGTTTCCACGACCAGTGATTTCTTTTTTTTAACTCTTTTTATTGGATTTTATACAACGAAAAGACAATCCAACACATAAGACAGCCCCGCCCCCCCCTCTGATCGGGCAGATTAAATGTAGAACAGAAAGAATTTCAAGAGCTTATAAATAATAATGATACATAAAATTACATATTTAAATTAACAGATGAATCATCAAGATACAGATAAACAATAAGATAGATAGGTATACATTACAATTAGACCGTTTTAGCCATATTATTGTTAAATGAGTGTCTAAAGTTCAGACCATTCTATTAAAGGAGACCAAATGTTTAAACCTTTTATTCTACGTTTCCTAACTTTAGTTTTATATATTGCCATTTCTAAATTAAAAATTGCTAACAGTCTTGAAAACCACTGTTGATATGAGGGGGCGATAGGATCTAGCCAAGCCGATGCTATACAGATTCTTAAAACGGCCATCGAGATAAAAATCAGTTCATGACCAGTATTCAAATTAGTACAGTTTACTAAGCCTAATAGAGCTGTTTGATCAGATAGATTAACCACAGTTTTAAGGATTAATGAGAGGAAATGTTAAATTTTTGGTTTGAGAAAAGTTAAAGCGGGACAAGATGAAAAGATATGTATACGATCCGCATCTTGTAAGTTACAACGAAAGCAGCATGTTCCTCTCCTATTACCCCATTTGGCAATTCTATCTGGAGTATAGTACATGAAGAAGCATATTTTATAAAATTGTGTTTGTAATTTGGTTGACATGAGTACAGTTTGTGATAGCTCATTTACATACTCAAATTCATCCGTTGAAATTATAAATTTCTTTTGCCATTTCTGAATAATCTTCTGCCTGTCATCGGGTAAGTATGTAAGTAATATTTGGTAAAACCCCCCAATCCGTATTTTTTCCTAATAATGGCTAAGAGTTTCAGCTACGATGTTTTTAGGCATAGTGTCTTCTCTCCTCACTCGTCGTAATAGGAAATCTCTAATTTGGAGATATTTAAAGAAATCTCTCCATTCAAGATGATACTTGTCTTTCAAAAATTCAAAAGAATATATCCCTTCTGCGGAGAAGAAGCAACCTATATTAGTAATTCCAGCTATGATCCATCTATCAATATAAGAATCTTTAAATATGTCTGGTAAGAGGGGGTTATTTTGTATTGGAGTATAGACAGATATCCGTCCCAGACCTTTCATTTTCCTCACAGATTTCCAAACTTTAGACACGGCTATGAGTGTTTTTAGTTTTACTTTTTTATGATAGCTATCAAAGAATTTAATATTTGTAATTGTGACCCTTTAATATGGGTTTCCTATAAGCATACAATATTGGCGCCAATATTCTGTAGGCCAACTGCTACCATTTGCCTCTTCTTGATGTCATTTAAACCACATATATTTACTGATAATATTTTTAGTGGACCCATCTATCAATCCTGGTTTTTGTGTCTGTATAGTAATGCTTTTCTTTCAGTTCGTTGGAAAATTTGACTATGAACTATCTGATCTGCCCGACCACCCCCCCTCTTACCCACCCCCCACCCACAACCACCTTTGAAGGTTACCTGGTCTCGTTGCGACCAGGGGTGTGACAGTGTAAGCGAGCCCAGCGGGCTGGGCTAGTTTATAGATGTATATTACATATTTATCATAACTCAAATAAACTAAGGCCTAATTATTTCAATTAACGTATCACTTTTAGCAGTTGGATAGGCTTGTCTTCCAGCTTATTCAACCGATAAACAAATCTTCAATATACCTTAAACTTTATACATGAATAAGAGGTGGGATAATTGATTTGGTTTATCTTATCCTCTAACATATCCTGAAATTATTTCCCAGAGTTTCGTGGAGTAGTCTCTGTAATTTCGTGTAGATAATCCTCCGCTTGTATTTCACTATTAAATGTTCTTGTTGAGCCCTTGTATATAATTTTCAGGCGTGACGGATTTTGCAAGAATACTTTCGCTCCAAGTTTTTCAAATGGATCAAATAGTTGGCGCATTTTCCATCTGCGCTCAACAGTAGAGTGAGCAAAGTCCGGTCTCGCAAATAACTTAAATCCCTTATGTTCTCTTTGTGTTGTTGGTCTTGCAAGATCATAAATTGCTTCTCGGAGAACAAAGTTTCCAAAGCAGACCAACATTGCTCTGGGATATTGATTTGGCTTTTTGGGATGTTTTGAAAGGGTCAAGGGGAAGCGATGGGCCCGTTGTATCTCCCTTGCCCTATCCCAGGCTTCCAGTTCCGGGAATGATTCTTTCAGGATGTTAATCATTGCCCCTCTGGCATCATCTCCCTCGAATTTCTCTGGAATTCCAAGGAACCTTAGGTTGTTTCTTCTGGATCTATTTTCATGATCTTCTACCTTAGCCATTAGGTCCTTTATTATTCCATCTTGCTTTTTTTCGTTTTTTTGAAGTTTCATAACATCAGTTTCAAGGTTCTCAGTACGAGTTTCAACCATAACCATTCTGTCCGACATTTCCGAGCAGATATTGGCAACTTTTTTCACAGCCCCTTGTAACTTCTCAATAGCCTTGCGATTTTTTAGACTGTCTTTTTTAACATCCTCATGGAGATTATTTATGGATATGAGCACCTAGCTCAGTGAGGGGTCATTTGCTTCAGCCGGTGATTTATTCATTGGGCTTTTTCGAGTAGGATTGGATCTTATTTTGTCGTAGTCTGTATTGTTACCGGGATCTGTAGTTTCTACATTTAACAGATTTTTTTCACTCCTTTTATGTTTTATACGTCTTTTTCCACTCCCATTTATTTTTTTCCCCCAAGAAACTTTTCTCCGTAGATAATCTTGACTCACTGAAACCAGTAATTTCTAGAGGTACTGTCTCTCTTTGTATATCGAGACTTAATTCACTTGAGTCACTTAGTTCGCTTGAGTCACTGGAGTTGCTCGAAATAGATTTATTTATTTATTTATTTATTTATTTATTTTATTTTTTGCTATTTTTAAAGCGCGCAAATACCCATACAGGTGTCTCGGCGCTGGTGATCACAGAACTCCCTACAATATGACGGGGGGTTAGGAAGACGAGAAAAGCCATGTCTTGAGGCTTTTTCGGAATTTAAGGAGCGTAGGAGCGGTTTTGATATGGAGTGGGAGGGTGTTCCACAATTTAGCAGTGGCTGTAGTGAAGCACCTGTCTCCCCAAGTGGCCTTTTTTGTCCGAGGGACGTACAGCATGAAAGCTGTGGAGGATCGAAGGGTCCTGCGTTGCTCCAATGGTCGCAGAGCTTCTTTTAGGAACTTAGGCCCTGAGTTATTAAGGGTCTTATAGGCTATACAAAGAGCCTTAAATTTTATTCGGCTCCTGATTGGGAGCCAATGGAGCTCTTTGATGTGATGGGAGACAGATGTGAATTTGGAAATAGAAAGTAAGGTTCTGGCCGGCGCGTTTTGCACGGTCTAGAGTTTGTTGAGAACTCCTTCCTGAGCATTTAGAAGCAGAGAGTTGCAATAATCCGTTCTTGAAAACACTAAAGTGCTGATGAGTGTTTTGCCGGCTGACTGTGGTAGGTAAGGAAGGAGTTTCTTGATTTTTTTGAGGGTGTAGAAGGCAGATGATACGACGGCATTGGCGTGATGGTGGAAAGTCAGTTTATTATCAAAGGTGACTCCCAGGTTGCGGACCTTAACCACCGGTTGGGGGGGGATCCCAACTCCGGTGGCCACCATTGTGGGGACCATGTTGGTCTCAAGCTCCCGAATGTCATCACCTCCGTTTTATCGGAGTTAAGTTTGAGGCAGTTTGATGACATCCAGGAGCTTATCGCCTTCATTCCCTCCTGAAAGTTGGCTGCCACGCTTGCTCCGTTATTGTACACCGATAGTACTAGTTGCGTGTCATCGGCGTACGTGGTAAGGGCAATACCATAGGATTTTATCACCCTCGCTAAGTCCGATACATAGATATTAAAAAGCGTCGGACTTAGCGAGGAGCCCTGTGGAACGCCGCAGGGGAGTGAGAAGGTCTGGGAGGTGAAATTATCCATTTGACAGTCTGTGGACGATTGGCGAGGAATGAGGCAATCAGATCTTTAGCTGTTCCTCCTATTCCCAGAGCTGCGACACGGTCGATCAGGGTGACATGATCGACCGTGTCAAATGCAGCGGAGAGATCTAGGAGTATCAAGACGGCCGTCCCTCCCTTGTCCATGGTTGTTCTGATTTCGTCTGCGGCTTTCAATAGTGCTGTCTCTGTCCAGTGTCCCTGCCTAAAACCGAACTGTGTGTCATCGAGCAAATTGTTGTCGTTGATGAATTTTGATAGCTGAATGTTCATGGACTTTTCGAAAATTTTTGCTGGAAATGGGAGACAGGCGATGGGTCTATAGCTTGCTGGGATGAGAGGGTCTAGCGTTGGTTTTTTCAGCAATGGCTTTATGATCGCCTCTTTCCAGACTGAGGGATATATACCTGTTGCGAACATAGCATTGCATATGGTAGACAACGGAGGGGAAATTGCTTCCGGGATGCGGTTGAGAATGGAAGGGGGACATGGGTCGAGGGGGGAACCGGATTTAGTGCTGGCTACCAGACGTTGAATGTGATCCTGGTCCACGGAGTTGAAAGATAATAAGGTTGGCTGAGTGCCCGTAAGGAGTGGACTCAAAGATGGTAGGGGGGCAGAGTGAGAGAAAGTCTGGAAGATGGAGCTGACTTTTTCCTCGAAGAATCTGGCCATGGCATCTGTCAGTGATTAAGAGCCTTCTAAGGGCGGCGTAGGGGGGTTGGATAGAGTGGTAACTACCCTGAATAGTTCTCCTGCCGAGTTCTTTGCCTGATTGATTTGAGTGATAAAGTAATGGCTTTTCTCAGTGGTTATCGCTCTTTTGTAGATGGAGAGGGCATTTTTATAGTTTGATTTGTCTGCAGGGGTGTAGTTGCGACGCCATTGTCTTTCGAGGTTCCTGCAGTATTGTTTCTGCATGCGTAGGGCCTCAGTGAACCATGGGGCTGAAGGTATTTTTCTGTTCTGGTGTGATGATTTAAGTGGGGCTAGCTTGTTACAGGCCATATCTAGGTTTGTCAGGTAGTTAGCGGATGCTTTAGTAGGGTCATGCTCATTGGGGATATGATTATCCTGCATCATCTCTGCTAATTGGGTTATGTTAATGTTTTTCCAGTCTCTGTATGTTGAACGAGCTGGTGCAGTGAAGCTCGGTTTAGTGGGGTTTGTTTGCACTGTGAAACAAATAGCTGAGTGGTCTGTCCAGATTAGTGGAATTATTTGGGTGATATTTACAAGAGGACTGTTAGTAAATATACCGTCTAATGTGTGACCTGCCTGATGAGTAGGGGAGTTAATAAGTTGCATTAGGCCTGCAGCTGAGAGGTCTGCAAGAAGCTGCGTTGTATCGTGGTTATTCAAAGTCTCGAGGTGAAAATTGAAGTCACCTAGTAGCGTAAAATGAGGGGCATCGGCGACTGCTTCAATTATACTGCCTATGTTTGCTAAAAACTTAGCTCTTGACCCTGGAGGGCGATAAATCAGCATTCCCTTGAAGGATGATTTTGCTGATAGGCCTAGAGTAAAGATGAGAGACTCATATTCTGGGCATGCATATGGTTTAGTCGTGAGTTTGAAGAGGCTTTTATAAATTATGGCAAGGCCGCCACCTCTTTTTATTGGTCTGTCTAATCTACAAACATTGTAGTTGATTGGAGTGGCTTCTGCAAAGTCGGGTCCTGAGGCGTCATCGCCCCATGTCTCGGTGACGAACAGTAGGTCCAGTTTGTGCGCGTCGATCAAATCGGCGATTTCTATTTTGTGTTTGGGGAGGGATCTGGCATTTATTAACGCTGCTTGAATTAGTGGTGGGTTATTTGTTGAAGGTTTTCCGGTACATTTGTTGCAAGTAGGACATAAGAATGGGCCTAGGATGTGATTGGAGTAGCTTAGATGCGGGGGTGTATGTGGTTGGACCGCCAGATGCCTCAGTTTTAGTAGTTCATCGGTGGAGTAGGTTAATCTCACCGTATCAATAGAAGGTCGTGGTGCTGGAGTTGCAGGGGGGGTGGCCGTTGGCCCGTCTTCGGCGCGGACGAGCGCAGACGAGCTTGCCTTATGCGCACCTTTGGCGCGCAATCGTCGCGCCCGCTGCGCTCGTCCGCTGCGCTTCCGGTTGCAGCACATGTTTATAGTTACGAGGATGGCATAGGAAGTGGGCGTGGTCAGCGTGAGTGGGCGTGTCCGCTGCTGGGAGGCGGCGTTGCCCTGGCAACAGTATGCCGTGTCAGCCCTGGATCGGCTGAGCGGTCTGCTGCGAGTGTGAATCGAATCAGGTGGAAATTAGCAAGTTTTAAAAGCAAGTTTATACAATTTTAAAAATGCGTGCTAACTCCCGGCTTCCGCCTCAGGAGTGGAGTTCTTTGAACGCGCGTTCTTGGTCAGCGCACGCTCAAATAGTACTAGTGGGCGTGGTCAGCACGAGTGGGCGTGTCCGCTGCTGGGAGGCGGCGTTGCCCTGGCAACAGTATGCCGTGTCAGCCCTGGATCGGCTGAGCGGTCTGCTGCGAGTGTGAATCGAATCAGGTGGAAATTAGCAAGTTTTAAAAGCAAGTTTATACAATTTTAAAAATGCGTGCTAACTCCCGGCTTCCGCCTCAGGAGTGGAGTTCTTTGAACGCGCGTTCTTGGTCAGCGCGCGCTCAAATAGTACTAGTGGGCGTGGTCAGCGCGAGTGGGCGTGTCCGCTGCTGGGAGGCGGCATTGCCCTGGCAACAGTATGCCGTGTCAGCCCTGGATCGGCTGAGCGGTCTGCTGCGAGTGTGAATCGAATCAGGTGGAAATTAGCAAGTTTTAAAAGCAAGTTTATACAATTTTAAAAATGCGTGCTAACTCCCGGCTTCCGCCTCAGGAGTGGAGTTCTTTGATATGCCAGTTTGATATATTTCAGATTCCGAATCTTCGTCGGAGATTGATAAGTTTGTTAAGTACGAGTTTTTCCCTATTAAAGTGTATTGTATGTTGTTTCCAGATTCTAAAAGTTCCGTTTTCTGATTTGACTTTTTTTGAACAGGCAGATCTCCTTGATTGATTATTTTTTTGTCGACTTCCGAAGGTAGCCTTGTCTCCTCACTCCCAGTGCTTGGATCTTCAGGTGAGTTTCCTTCTCCTGTGATGAGGTTGCAGTTCATGCTAGAGATACTTTCATTTGAAGTGTTATTTTGAGTATAATTACAATTGTCATCATCTGGCTTTCTAGAGTCTTTGGTGTGAACTGAAAACTGTGGTAGATCCAGTAGTTTTTCATTTTTTGTTGCATCGCTTAAAGGCTCTTTTGGTAGGGGGCTGAAAATATTCGATATTCGTGGCTGGGATGTCCCTATAAGACCAGTATTCTTAGCTGTAGCTTTTAAGTTTTTTATCGTCTGTAGTCTTTGTGCTTTCTTTGCTATGAGCTCCAGTTTGGCGCTCTCTTCGACTTCCTCTTTGTCTTCCACTGCCTCACTCTTGTCGCCTGTCTTCAGTTTCATTTCTTTGCCTCTTTCTCTTTCTCTTTCTTTTTCTTTTTCTTTCTCCTTCTCCTTGCGCCTTATTTTTTCTTTTTCCTTTTCCAACTTTTTTTCGAAGTTTTTGTCTTTAGTCTTTGCTTTCTCTTTTTCTTTCTCTTGAGGTTCATTCTTAGTTGTGACTCTCTCCTTTGCCCTAGCTCCTCTTGTTTCAGGACCTTTATGCTTGATAGTGTTGGTCCTGTCCTCGACCTCAGCCTCTTCGATCTCTTTATTTGTTAGGTTTTGATTATCCAGACAAGGTCTTTCTTCTTGTGAGGAGATAACACCAACTTCAGTCCCTTCGATTTGCCCCTTATTAAGGGCCATATTGTTGGGTTGGAGTTGATTTATGGATGTCTGTAATGCCTGTATTGTCTGATTTTTTTGTTCTTTCTGGTTCCTTTGTTCTTTCTGTGCGGGCTGTTCCCCATCCCTGAGCGCTCCATCTGTACACTCCGTTTCAAAGGTTCTATCTTTGTCTTTGTCTTTGTCTTTGTCTTTATCCATGTCCGTGTCTGTGTCCGCTGTCCAAGAATTTGGGGATGTTAGTGATGTTTTCCAATGAGATCCCTCTAGGGGTCTCTTGTTGTAGAGAGAATGTCTCCTCACTGCATTTTTATCATCCTTTGCTCCAGATTTGCCGTCAAATTTTCTCGAATAGCTTTCTAAGACGGTATGCGTTAAATCAAATAGAGAGAACTCAAGGATTTGTTCTTTTGCCAAAGGATCAGCACATAAAGAAATTAATGTGTTATTAATTGCAGAGTTGATTCGTGCAAAGGAGGACAGGGTGCCAGTGAAAATCCGGTTTTTGAGTTTGCTAAAGCTGCATTTCCATTTCCTCCATTTAAATCTAAATTACATTCAGCTTGTTCGGCAGTTCGACTATTCAGCATGTAAAGGTGTGCTTTCACTTTAAGATTTATTTATCTGGCAATATTTTTTGACATTTTTGACAAATTTGGAATTCCAACTTAAAATCTACTTTTAATCCTTCCAATATTGCCTCCAGTATTGTCTCTCACTGCCGCTCACTCACTTAAGAACTCTCTCCCCCTGCCGATTGCTATCAGAAGTCCTGCCCTGGCTGTCTCCGCGCTGCACTTTTAAACTCCCTCCCTCGGGTCTGCAGATGACGCACGACGCACGAGAATCAGGAAGCTGGAGAAGCTAGAGAGTCGAGAAGCTGGAGAGCAGGTGAGTGCAAGGAGAACAGGAGAGACGGGAGCCAACGCGTTGCAGTGGGTATTGTCCGTATGGTCAGGGTTTGTTTGTTTGGCTGTCCCGCCCGGGTTCACAGTCGGGTAAGCAGTAGGCAGCCAAGAATGATGAGACAAGCGAAGTGTGGGGTCTCTAGGGCAGAGGCTAGACGCAGACGCAGAAGAAGAGCTGGAACGCTGAGGCGAGGGTAATCTCGAGAAGAGCAGAGCTGCAGCGATACAGGACACGGCCCCCCCGCCTTCGCCACTGCCTCAATAATTAAACAACAGGGGGTGGTGATGGACAGAGTTTCTGAATTAAGCAGAATACTCTCACCCAGTCAAGAGATCAGGGCTTGATCAACACCGTTTTTTAGCTCACTGCACCATCCCAGCTCAGAACCTGGCTATATGCAAATTAGTCTGTCCCTGGCCCAGTGCATCATGGGAACAGGGCAGACCAAACTACCAAGCCAATTATTTCACTGGGAAGGAAACAAGCTTCCGGGGACCGGTTTCTGGCATTACAGCCTTCTTCGGCCCGGCTTGCTTGAATCCTGATGGTGCAATGAGCAAGGGACTCACGTCTGAGTATACCCTTCCACGCTTATGGTGGACAAAATAATTAAACAACAGGGGGTGGTGATGGACAGAGTTTCTGAATTAAGCAGAATACTCTCACCCAGTCAAGAGATCAGGGCTTGATCAACACCGTTTTTTAGCTCACTGGACCATCCCAGCTCAGAACCTGGCTATATGCAAATTAGTCTGTCCCTGGCCCAGTGCATCATGGGAACAGGGCAGACCAAACTACCAAGCCAATTCTTTCACAGGGAAGGAAACAAGCTTCCGGGGACCGGTTTCTGGCATTACAGCCTTCTTCGGCCCGGCTTGCTTGAATCCTGATGGTGCAATGAGCAAGGGACTCACGTCTGAGTATACCCTTCCATGCTTATGGTGGACAAAATAATTAAACAACAGGGTGTGGTGATGGACAGAGTTTCTGAATTAAGCAGAATACTCTCACCCAGTCAAGAGATCAGGGCTTGATCAACACCGTTTTTTATCTCACTGCACCATCCCAGCTCAGAACCTGGCTATATGCAAATTAGTCTGTCCCTGGCCCAGTGCATCATGGGAACAGGGCAGACCAAACTACCAAGCCAATTCTTTCACTGGGAAGGAAACAAGCTTCCGGGGACCGGTTTCTGGCATTACAGCCTTCTTCGGCCCGGCTTGCTTGAATCCTGATGGTGCAATGAGCAAGGGACTCACGTCTGAGTATACCCTTCCACGCTTATGGTGGACAAAATAATTAAACAACAGGGGGTGGTGATGGACAGAGTTTCTGAATTAAGCAGAATACTCTCACCCAGTCAAGAGATCAGGGCTTGATCAACACCGTTTTTTAGCTCACTGCACCATCCCAGCTCAGAATCTGGCTATATGCAAATTAGTCTGTCCCTGGCCCAGTGCATCATGGGAACAGGGCAGACCAAACTACCAAGCCAATTCTTTCACTGGGAAGGAAACAAGCTTCCGAGGACCGGTTTCTGGCATTACAGCCTTCTTCGGCCCGGCTTGCTTGAATCCTGATGGTGCAATGAGCAAGGGACTCACGTCTGAGTATACCCTTCCACGCTTATGGTGGACAAAATAATTAAACAACAGGGGGTGGTGATGGACAGAGTTTCTGAATTAAGCCACTGCCTCGGCACCACAATATAACACAATTGAATGTAGCGTAATGAAAGTTGCTGTCTTACCCCGCACCGAAGCGCTGTTCAATTAGAGGCAGTGAGTTTTGATAGCAGAAACAGAAACAAAAATCAGAGCAGTCAGTAGTGTATAGTCTCTTTCTCTCTCTCTCAACAGCTCTGAGGATTCGGGTTCGAGATTCAGGACTTCGAAAATCAGCTGGTTGAGGGCTAGTTAATCGCAGTATGTTTGCTGGATAGATAGGTCCCGGAGCAGGAAAACTGATTAAGCCGATATTCCACCGAGTTCTGGTTTTGTATATTCATCCTCCATAGGACTGCAGGAAGATATTTGAGATTACATATGCCCAGATCGCTGAGCACAGCCACTGCAACCGCTCACAAGGACGCCATCTTGCCTTCAGATCCTAGGGACCATCTTTCCAGTGATTCCTAAGGGAAGAGTAAATAATTTGATGTAATCTCTATGACATGCTGTGACGAGAAAATCACCCAAAAATACATATAATTTAAAAAGAAACGAAGAGCCTAAGTACATCAACGACTACAACCCAGTGATTTTGTCCATGTGGAATGCTAACATGGATATTCAGTTCGTTGCTGACAACTCTATTGCTGTGGCTCAATATGTGACATCTTACATCACAAAAAAAGAAAAGACAGAACTGAAGGAAATGTGGGAGGACATTTCACATGAAAAGAGTCTAAGCAAGAAATTATACAGTTTCAATCTGAAGATGTTGTCGCATCGAGAAATTGGAGCATATGAATGTTCTGATCGGTTATCATCAGCAAGTCTCTATGCCAAATCAAGAACGATCATTTGGGTGAGTCTAGGTCTTGCTGCAACACGAAACCGAGTTTTGAAATCTGTACAAGAAATTGAATATTTGGCGGAGAAAGAACCAAACAGTACAGATATTTTGAAGACAAACATGTTGGATACATACTATCCAAATAGAAGTACTCACCTTGAGAACACTTGTTTGTATGAAGTTCTGCAAAACTACAGTTATAAGAGGAACATCACAGAAGATATCAATAATGGAAACTATGCTGTCATTGGGTATGAAGGATGTCTAGTGAAGCAGAGAAAAGGCCATTTGATTTATCATCAAAAATTGAGTTGCGAAGCTCCAGACAAAAGAGAATTTTACTATTTAGCTCTTTGACAACTCTTTAAGCCTTGGCGTACAGAAGAGGAACTACTTGGAGATTTTCTCTGGTATGAAGACTCTTTTAATGCAACTAAGGATACCATAGAATGTCCTGTTTTTCCAAATTATCTGCAAATGTTGAACGAAGAAATAGAGCAAGAAACCACAATTGCTGAAGAGATTGCTAGAGACAGTTCTCAAGACAGTCAGAGTTCTACT
Source organism: Lissotriton vulgaris (assembly GCF_964263255.1). Classification (NCBI taxonomy): domain Eukaryota; kingdom Metazoa; phylum Chordata; class Amphibia; order Caudata; family Salamandridae; genus Lissotriton; species Lissotriton vulgaris. The sequence goes on along the minus strand of NC_141689.1, from coordinate 932,520,115 downwards.
TCATTGAGTCAGGATCCACTAGGAGAACCAATTATCCAAAATGAAGCAGCAACTGCCATGGATGAGGTGGAAAGAGCTATGGAACAAGCTCAAGAGGATGTAGTTAACTAAAAAGATTTGGTAAAGCAACTAAATGTTGAGCAGAAAAAGATATATGACGAAGTCACAGAACAGATTGAACATGGATTCAGACATGAGAAAAAAGTGTGCTCATGTACATCATTTAAGCCTGTGCGACTGTACGTAAGTGGAGAAGCTGGAACAGGAAAATGTTTTCTGATGAAAGCCATTTCAACTTATTTGCAGAAATGGACTGAATCACCGCTGTCTTTTGTTGTAACCGCTCCAACTGGACTGGCAGCACATAACATTAAAGGGATTACTCTACATCGTTTACTGATGCTGCAAGTTGAGCATGATAATAAATTGCATTACAACAAGCTATCTGGAGATGCGTGTTCTGAAGTTTCCAGAGTCTTGAAGAAAATGAAGCTTCTTATCATTGATGAAGTAAGCATGGTCTCAAATCTAATGCTTGCTTTTGTGCATTTGAGAATGAAAGAAATTCTTAGAACAGAGTATGATGTGTTATTTGGAGGAAAACACATTATTGTTTTTGGAGATCTACTGCAGTTGACTCCAGTAAAAGGACAACCAGTGTTTAAAATGCTTACGCATGAAGATACCAGGAAGTCCCTTGGAAGCATTGGAAACGTTAATATATGGTTAAATTTTAATTATGCTGAACTGCTTCAAAATATGCGACAGGCAAAGGATGAAGATTATAAAAGTATTCTACAAGATGTAAGAATCGGGAAAGTAAGTGAGCTTGGTAAAGAAGCTTTACATGCTCGATTAATTTCAAATTTGTATCCAAATGAAAACATTCTTCCAGAGAATATTTTTTTTTAAATGACTGAGAAGAAATATGGGATATGTTTGATGCCAACTCTGCAAGAATGTTCCATCTTCAACAACAAAATGTTAAAGTTATAAAATGAAGAAATTGAGAAACTGGAAGCAATAGATAAAATAGAGCATATGGGTGCAACAATTGTTTTGTCAATAAATTTGAAAACAAAATTCGATTCATTAGAGAAAAGTATTTCTAAAACAGCTGGTTTTGAAAAGACTCTGAATATGTGTTTAAATTGTCGTATCATTTTGAGAAGGAATTTAAATGTTGAAAGAGGTTTGGTAAATGGAGCAATGGGTTACGTTGTTGATTTTGTGAATTATAGAAATAGAGATGGAATTGAATTTTTACAAATAAAATTTGATGGCATTGAGCAAGTACAACAAATCAGTTGTTGTTCTGCTAGATTTTTGCTTGTAAAAGACTTATATGTTCACCGAAAACAGTTTCCTGTTTGTTTGGCATATGCGGTGACAATTCATAAATCTCAAGGTTTAAGTGTAGATAGTGCTTTGGTGAACATTGGAAGATCTGTGTTTAAAGAGGGTATGGCATATGTGGCAATATCACGAGTCAGAACTTTATCAGGATTGTACTTGATTGAGTGTGATGAGACAAAGATTTGTGCAGATCTAGATTGTGTTAAAGAATACAATAGGTTAAGAGGAGAGTATGCTCCACATTTGCCTCAATATCCTCTGTTTGGAAAACGCGTGGTAGGCCGAAAAAGAAGAAATGAGAATAATTGCAGTGAGGTAGTAGCAAAAAGACAAAAAGTAGATGAAACTGTAATTTAAAACAGAAAGAAAAAGGATTCTGATGAAAATGTTGTTGGATTTCAGTTTGAAAACAGTTCTGGTGTCAACTGCTATGCTAATGTAGTGGTTAATGTTGTTTTTTTTCTTCAAACTTTACAAGAACAGATTGTTGAAAATCAGGAACAAAGATTGTGTGGTTTATTGAATTCTGTGTTTGAGAAATGTAGCAGTGATAGAGCAAAAATAGAAAGTGTAACAGAAATTCAAAATATTTTAGATATGTGTTCTGGTCAAGATACATTTTCACAGAACATTCAGCAGGATTGTCCGGAATTTTTAATGTATATGTTTGGTGTTTTGGAAGATGAAGGTGTAGATGTAGATAATCTTTTTAGACTTTCTTATCAATGGCAGCATGACTGCGAGAATTGTAGTTTATCAAGTACTACTAGAATAGACACTGAAAGATTTATATATTTGACTTTACCAGACTGTAAATCAGTGTCATTTAATAATCTAGTTAAAGCAGCAGATCATAATATGGTGTGTACCCAATGTAAGTGTCCAATGCTATCCACATTATTTATACAAAGTTATGGTCAGTATATCATTTTAGTTTTCCAACGATGTAGAACTGATGGAACTAAATTGACAACTTGTATCAAAAATGTTGTGGCTTCTCAGTTATCAATTTCAGGAAGAACCTTTACAACTGTAGCTATATTTTATCATGACGGTCCTTCGACAACATCAGGACATTATACATGCTACTTAAAATGTCAAAAAGGTTGGAGTTACTGCAATGATTCTCATTTGACTTATAAACAACGTTTGCCTTATGACTTTAAAAATTCTTACCTAGTTTTTTTAAAACCAAAGTTTTAGTAAAGGTAATTGGCCTTTGAAGACGGGAGTAGGTAATCAAAGTTAGTTAGTTAGTTAGTCTAATGTTTAAAATTATTTATCTCATATAGGTACTGTAAGTGGATCTCATAGTAAGTGATATCAGTTTTATAGGAAATGTTGAACATGACTCAGAGTGATCAAAAAAGGGAACATGAATATTTAAAGATTGTGAAAATGTTATATGAGCTTTTCTTCGAAAACTTCGGGTAAACGGTAATTTCAGAGTTTAAGTAGAGAAATTTAAATAAATACTCATATATCTGACACTATTTGGCCGTAAGGAAAGTGTAAGGTATGATGTTCTTAGATCTTGTTTCATAGGAAGTCGATGAAATGGAAGTTATAGAGAACAGCAGACTTTTTTTCCACCAAAAGGACCTTCACCATCTACTATTTGGCCTCAAGGAAAAGTAAGTGAATCAAAGATTAGTGTACATATATGATTTGTAAGTTTTTATGTTTTTTTTTAAACACAATGTTTTAGATTGTGTTTTTTTTTCTCGCTGTTATAAGATGAAGAGTTTGAACGCACTAATTTAAGTGAAATTCAATATATTCTGAGAACAGCAAAAATAAACAATGTAACATATTGTATAAGTCATTCTATACTTTGCATTGTGTAATTTATATTGTATTCCCATTGTCTCACACTCATTTTCCTTTTTCCACCCTTATTTAGCTCTCTTTACTCACATACACTTCCTTTCTTTCACTTTGTTTCATCGCTGTTCCTTTACTCCACTTCTTTCACAACTCCTCAATCCAATTTCAACTGTCTGCATTTCCTCTCTCCCTTGCACCACTTTTCAGCTTTCTCACATTCTCTCAGTACCACTGCTTTAGTTCTCTTCCCCTCTATTTCCTTCTTTTGCTCCTTTACTCTTTTTCCTTTCTTCACTCATTGTACTGCAGTTCACTCAGTCCTTCCCTTTGTATTTCTGTCTACTTACTTTCTCACTCCTTTTTCCTCTATCGTTCTATATTAACCTCATTCCTTTCATCCCTTCACTCTGTGACTCCCCTTCACTCACTCTCAGTCATCTTCCATTCCTCTTTCTTATTAATGGATCCTCATTTAGACTCCTTTCCTTTTCACTCATTTTCCTTTTACTTTCTTCTCTTTCCTGATTTCGTTTTGGTATCTCACATTCTTTTAGTATCTTACTTATATTCAGTAATTTGTTCTCCTACTTCTTTTTCCCTCTTTTTTGTCTTTCTACATTACTTTATTTCTGTTTTTGTATCCTTCACTCTTGATTTATTTCTTAGTACACTTATTTTGATTTTTTACCTCTTGACCTGTTTCTTCTATTTTAAAATATATATTTTACTAATTATAACTTGTTTTTTCTTTTGTATTTCACAGATACAAAGTGTAGTTTAAACATGCAAGTAAGTTTTCATTAATTATATGGTAAGTGTGACTACAAAATGTAGTTTGTCATCACCCTTTGCTTTAACCTCACTACTTTTCTCTCACCCTACCTCACCCCTGTTTCCTTACTCTGCTTCCCTCACTTATTCTTATCCTCCATGTTTACTTCTCTTTTCCTTACTTTCCTACCACATTCAACTTCTTTCAGTGCCCCTGCTCATCCACACTCCCTCACTTACCTTTTTTCTGGTTCACTTAGTCCCTTTCTGACACTCCTTCCTTTACTCTCTCTGTTCTTTCTCTCTATCACTTCCCATGTCTTACCCTTATTCACTTTTATCCACCCTCTTTCACTCCTCTTTACTTACACTCACTGCTATTTTCTTTCCCTCCGTCACCACTGTTCCTTTTCTCTGGTTCAGTCACTACCTGTCATTCCCCATCCTTTACTCTCCTTCCTTTTACTTTCATCACCCATTCACATTCTCCCAGAACCTCTGCTTTAGTCTTCTTCCTCTTTCTTCTCTTCCTTTGCTCCCTTATTCATTTTCCTTTTCTCAGTTACTTCCTCTTATACCTTTTCTCTGTTTTACTATCTATTACACAGTCCCTCTGTGTTTCTCCCTCTAGCTCTCTTTCTCTTTACACCACTCTCTTTGTCCCCATTCCTCATGCTCACTCCTTCATTATTTTTGTTTTCATTTTTTTTGGTGCACTGACGGGACGCGCCCCGGTACGCGCACCGGGGCGCTCACCGGTACACACACCGGGAGCGCTCCCGAGTGAAATATATAAAAAAAAATGAATATACTTTAAAAAATATATATTATATTAATATACAATATAGGATTCATTTTTAGAAAAACATACCGTTCTAAGCTATAGATATTTGCGAAAAAATAACCTTAGAAATTCACTAAAAAACACATAGGTATGAGGCCCTATAAAAAGTTAGGAATTAGCAGTTAAAAAACCTATGAAATTCACAGAAAAAACCATAGGTTTCACACCAGTTATAGTTAGGAATTAGCATTTAAAAAACCTATGAAATTCACTGAAAAAACCATAGGTTTCACACCAGTGATAGTTAGGAATTAGCATTTAAAAACATATTAAATTCACTGAAAAAAACAGAGGTTTCACACCAGTTATAGTTATCTGGAAATTTTACTGACATAAAACCATTGAAATTCCCACGTTATAGTTAGTTGGACTTCGAAAATCAGCTGGTTGAGGGCTAGTTAATCGCAGTATGTTTGCTGGATAGATAGGTCCCGGAGCAGGAAAACTGATTAAGCCGATATTCCACCGAGTTCTGGTTTTGTATATTCATCCTCCATAGGACTGCAGGAAGATATTTGAGATTACATATGCCCAGATCGCTGAGCACAGCCACTGCAACCGCTCACAAGGACGCCATCTTGCCTTCAGATCCTAGGGACCATCTTTCCAGTGATTCCTAAGGGAAGAGTAAATAATTTGATGTAATCTCTATGACATGCTGTGACGAGAAAATCACCCAAAAATACATATAATTTAAAAAGAAACGAAGAGCCTAAGTACATCAACGACTACAACCCAGTGATTTTGTCCATGTGGAATGCTAACATGGATATTCAGTTCGTTGCTGACAACTCTATTGCTGTGGCTCAATATGTGACATCTTACATCACAAAAAAAGAAAAGACAGAACTGAAGGAAATGTGGGAGGACATTTCACATGAAAAGAGTCTAAGCAAGAAATTATACAGTTTCAATCTGAAGATGTTGTCGCATCGAGAAATTGGAGCATATGAATGTTCTGATCGGTTATCATCAGCAAGTCTCTATGCCAAATCAAGAACGATCATTTGGGTGAGTCTAGGTCTTGCTGCAACACGAAACCGAGTTTTGAAATCTGTACAAGAAATTGAATATTTGGCGGAGAAAGAACCAAACAGTACAGATATTTTGAAGACAAACATGTTGGATACATACTATCCAAATAGAAGTACTCACCTTGAGAACACTTGTTTGTATGAAGTTCTGCAAAACTACAGTTATAAGAGGAACATCACAGAAGATATCAATAATGGAAACTATGCTGTCATTGGGTATGAAGGATGTCTAGTGAAGCAGAGAAAAGGCCATTTGATTTATCATCAAAAATTGAGTTGCGAAGCTCCAGACAAAAGAGAATTTTACTATTTAGCTCTTTGACAACTCTTTAAGCCTTGGCGTACAGAAGAGGAACTACTTGGAGATTTTCTCTGGTATGAAGACTCTTTTAATGCAACTAAGGATACCATAGAATGTCCTGTTTTTCCAAATTATCTGCAAATGTTGAACGAAGAAATAGAGCAAGAAACCACAATTGCTGAAGAGATTGCTAGAGACAGTTCTCAAGACAGTCAGAGTTCTACTTCATTGAGTCAGGATCCACTAGGAGAACCAATTATCCAAAATGAAGCAGCAACTGCCATGGATGAGGTGGAAAGAGCTATGGAACAAGCTCAAGAGGATGTAGTTAACTAAAAAGATTTGGTAAAGCAACTAAATGTTGAGCAGAAAAAGATATATGACGAAGTCACAGAACAGATTGAACATGGATTCAGACATGAGAAAAAAGTGTGCTCATGTACATCATTTAAGCCTGTGCGACTGTACGTAAGTGGAGAAGCTGGAACAGGAAAATGTTTTCTGATGAAAGCCATTTCAACTTATTTGCAGAAATGGACTGAATCACCGCTGTCTTTTGTTGTAACCGCTCCAACTGGACTGGCAGCACATAACATTAAAGGGATTACTCTACATCGTTTACTGATGCTGCAAGTTGAGCATGATAATAAATTGCATTACAACAAGCTATCTGGAGATGCGTGTTCTGAAGTTTCCAGAGTCTTGAAGAAAATGAAGCTTCTTATCATTGATGAAGTAAGCATGGTCTCAAATCTAATGCTTGCTTTTGTGCATTTGAGAATGAAAGAAATTCTTAGAACAGAGTATGATGTGTTATTTGGAGGAAAACACATTATTGTTTTTGGAGATCTACTGCAGTTGACTCCAGTAAAAGGACAACCAGTGTTTAAAATGCTTACGCATGAAGATACCAGGAAGTCCCTTGGAAGCATTGGAAACGTTAATATATGGTTAAATTTTAATTATGCTGAACTGCTTCAAAATATGCGACAGGCAAAGGATGAAGATTATAAAAGTATTCTACAAGATGTAAGAATCGGGAAAGTAAGTGAGCTTGGTAAAGAAGCTTTACATGCTCGATTAATTTCAAATTTGTATCCAAATGAAAACATTCTTCCAGAGAATATTTTTTTTTAAATGACTGAGAAGAAATATGGGATATGTTTGATGCCAACTCTGCAAGAATGTTCCATCTTCAACAACAAAATGTTAAAGTTATAAAATGAAGAAATTGAGAAACTGGAAGCAATAGATAAAATAGAGCATATGGGTGCAACAATTGTTTTGTCAATAAATTTGAAAACAAAATTCGATTCATTAGAGAAAAGTATTTCTAAAACAGCTGGTTTTGAAAAGACTCTGAATATGTGTTTAAATTGTCGTATCATTTTGAGAAGGAATTTAAATGTTGAAAGAGGTTTGGTAAATGGAGCAATGGGTTACGTTGTTGATTTTGTGAATTATAGAAATAGAGATGGAATTGAATTTTTACAAATAAAATTTGATGGCATTGAGCAAGTACAACAAATCAGTTGTTGTTCTGCTAGATTTTTGCTTGTAAAAGACTTATATGTTCACCGAAAACAGTTTCCTGTTTGTTTGGCATATGCGGTGACAATTCATAAATCTCAAGGTTTAAGTGTAGATAGTGCTTTGGTGAACATTGGAAGATCTGTGTTTAAAGAGGGTATGGCATATGTGGCAATATCACGAGTCAGAACTTTATCAGGATTGTACTTGATTGAGTGTGATGAGACAAAGATTTGTGCAGATCTAGATTGTGTTAAAGAATACAATAGGTTAAGAGGAGAGTATGCTCCACATTTGCCTCAATATCCTCTGTTTGGAAAACGCGTGGTAGGCCGAAAAAGAAGAAATGAGAATAATTGCAGTGAGGTAGTAGCAAAAAGACAAAAAGTAGATGAAACTGTAATTTAAAACAGAAAGAAAAAGGATTCTGATGAAAATGTTGTTGGATTTCAGTTTGAAAACAGTTCTGGTGTCAACTGCTATGCTAATGTAGTGGTTAATGTTGTTTTTTTTCTTCAAACTTTACAAGAACAGATTGTTGAAAATCAGGAACAAAGATTGTGTGGTTTATTGAATTCTGTGTTTGAGAAATGTAGCAGTGATAGAGCAAAAATAGAAAGTGTAACAGAAATTCAAAATATTTTAGATATGTGTTCTGGTCAAGATACATTTTCACAGAACATTCAGCAGGATTGTCCGGAATTTTTAATGTATATGTTTGGTGTTTTGGAAGATGAAGGTGTAGATGTAGATAATCTTTTTAGACTTTCTTATCAATGGCAGCATGACTGCGAGAATTGTAGTTTATCAAGTACTACTAGAATAGACACTGAAAGATTTATATATTTGACTTTACCAGACTGTAAATCAGTGTCATTTAATAATCTAGTTAAAGCAGCAGATCATAATATGGTGTGTACCCAATGTAAGTGTCCAATGCTATCCACATTATTTATACAAAGTTATGGTCAGTATATCATTTTAGTTTTCCAACGATGTAGAACTGATGGAACTAAATTGACAACTTGTATCAAAAATGTTGTGGCTTCTCAGTTATCAATTTCAGGAAGAACCTTTACAACTGTAGCTATATTTTATCATGACGGTCCTTCGACAACATCAGGACATTATACATGCTACTTAAAATGTCAAAAAGGTTGGAGTTACTGCAATGATTCTCATTTGACTTATAAACAACGTTTGCCTTATGACTTTAAAAATTCTTACCTAGTTTTTTTAAAACCAAAGTTTTAGTAAAGGTAATTGGCCTTTGAAGACGGGAGTAGGTAATCAAAGTTAGTTAGTTAGTTAGTCTAATGTTTAAAATTATTTATCTCATATAGGTACTGTAAGTGGATCTCATAGTAAGTGATATCAGTTTTATAGGAAATGTTGAACATGACTCAGAGTGATCAAAAAAGGGAACATGAATATTTAAAGATTGTGAAAATGTTATATGAGCTTTTCTTCGAAAACTTCGGGTAAACGGTAATTTCAGAGTTTAAGTAGAGAAATTTAAATAAATACTCATATATCTGACACTATTTGGCCGTAAGGAAAGTGTAAGGTATGATGTTCTTAGATCTTGTTTCATAGGAAGTCGATGAAATGGAAGTTATAGAGAACAGCAGACTTTTTTTCCACCAAAAGGACCTTCACCATCTACTATTTGGCCTCAAGGAAAAGTAAGTGAATCAAAGATTAGTGTACATATATGATTTGTAAGTTTTTATGTTTTTTTTTAAACACAATGTTTTAGATTGTGTTTTTTTTTCTCGCTGTTATAAGATGAAGAGTTTGAACGCACTAATTTAAGTGAAATTCAATATATTCTGAGAACAGCAAAAATAAACAATGTAACATATTGTATAAGTCATTCTATACTTTGCATTGTGTAATTTATATTGTATTCCCATTGTCTCACACTCATTTTCCTTTTTCCACCCTTATTTAGCTCTCTTTACTCACATACACTTCCTTTCTTTCACTTTGTTTCATCGCTGTTCCTTTACTCCACTTCTTTCACAACTCCTCAATCCAATTTCAACTGTCTGCATTTCCTCTCTCCCTTGCACCACTTTTCAGCTTTCTCACATTCTCTCAGTACCACTGCTTTAGTTCTCTTCCCCTCTATTTCCTTCTTTTGCTCCTTTACTCTTTTTCCTTTCTTCACTCATTGTACTGCAGTTCACTCAGTCCTTCCCTTTGTATTTCTGTCTACTTACTTTCTCACTCCTTTTTCCTCTATCGTTCTATATTAACCTCATTCCTTTCATCCCTTCACTCTGTGACTCCCCTTCACTCACTCTCAGTCATCTTCCATTCCTCTTTCTTATTAATGGATCCTCATTTAGACTCCTTTCCTTTTCACTCATTTTCCTTTTACTTTCTTCTCTTTCCTGATTTCGTTTTGGTATCTCACATTCTTTTAGTATCTTACTTATATTCAGTAATTTGTTCTCCTACTTCTTTTTCCCTCTTTTTTGTCTTTCTACATTACTTTATTTCTGTTTTTGTATCCTTCACTCTTGATTTATTTCTTAGTACACTTATTTTGATTTTTTACCTCTTGACCTGTTTCTTCTATTTTAAAATATATATTTTACTAATTATAACTTGTTTTTTCTTTTGTATTTCACAGATACAAAGTGTAGTTTAAACATGCAAGTAAGTTTTCATTAATTATATGGTAAGTGTGACTACAAAATGTAGTTTGTCATCACCCTTTGCTTTAACCTCACTACTTTTCTCTCACCCTACCTCACCCCTGTTTCCTTACTCTGCTTCCCTCACTTATTCTTATCCTCCATGTTTACTTCTCTTTTCCTTACTTTCCTACCACATTCAACTTCTTTCAGTGCCCCTGCTCATCCACACTCCCTCACTTACCTTTTTTCTGGTTCACTTAGTCCCTTTCTGACACTCCTTCCTTTACTCTCTCTGTTCTTTCTCTCTATCACTTCCCATTTCTTACCCTTATTCACTTTTATCCACCCTCTTTCACTCCTCTTTACTTACACTCACTGCTATTTTCTTTCCCTCCGTCACCACTGTTCCTTTTCTCTGGTTCAGTCACTACCTGTCATTCCCCATCCTTTACTCTCCTTCCTTTTACTTTCATCACCCATTCACATTCTCCCAGAACCTCTGCTTTAGTCTTCTTCCTCTTTCTTCTCTTCCTTTGCTCCCTTATTCATTTTCCTTTTCTCAGTTACTTCCTCTTATACCTTTTCTCTGTTTTACTATCTATTACACAGTCCCTCTGTGTTTCTCCCTCTAGCTCTCTTTCTCTTTACACCACTCTCTTTGTCCCCATTCCTCATGCTCACTCCTTCATTATTTTTGTTTTCATTTTTTTTGGTGCACTGACGGGACGCGCCCCGGTACGCGCACCGGGGCGCTCACCGGTACACACACCGGGAGCGCTCCCGAGTGAAATATATAAAAAAAAATGAATATACTTTAAAAAATATATATTATATTAATATACAATATAGGATTCATTTTTAGAAAAACATACCGTTCTAAGCTATAGATATTTGCGAAAAAATAACCTTAGAAATTCACTAAAAAACACATAGGTATGAGGCCCTATAAAAAGTTAGGAATTAGCAGTTAAAAAACCTATGAAATTCACAGAAAAAACCATAGGTTTCACACCAGTTATAGTTAGGAATTAGCATTTAAAAAACCTATGAAATTCACTGAAAAAACCATAGGTTTCACACCAGTGATAGTTAGGAATTAGCATTTAAAAACATATTAAATTCACTGAAAAAAACAGAGGTTTCACACCAGTTATAGTTATCTGGAAATTTTACTGACATAAAACCATTGAAATTCCCACGTTATAGTTAGTTGGACTCACTATAACTTGCGGGTGTAATGCACTGCTGATGACATCACATATTACATCACTCATGACATGGTCAGTGACATCACTCATGACATCACTGATGACACCATCCTTGTGACAGAGTGACTGACCTCCTTTCACTGTAAAGTAACCCTTGAAACACATATTCAAAAATAGAAACTAACATTTTCAAAAAAGTGGAGATACCTATACCAGTTACAACAACCAATTCAGTAATTCTACCATTTATATACACATCCACTCATTCACCAACAGTTCTATATAGTCAGTCATTCATATACTCACTCATCATATGTAGTGAGACACCTATACATCTGTTAACACTTCGACAGACTTCCAAAAGTTGCTCACACACATACTAACACATGCAAATAAACTATTGAATATCCATTTTTTTGCATATACAGCTATACACACACTACCACCCTACTTCTAAAGAAACTTACACATACTTACTCTCTTAAACAATCACTTATAGAAACACATACTTATTAAAACAAGAACTCTTTCAATCTCTCACTCTCACATATACTCACTTATATACATCAATACTCACATATACTAGATTAAAACATATGTAGTTACTGATAAAGGCACTAGTAAGACAGTCATTCACTTACTAACACATACATATACACACTCATTCACCCATACAGTCCGGCACATATGCTGTCTTCAAAACACATACAAACAGTGAGTCAGTCATTGATGCATCTATGTGCTAAGTAACACCCCCACCAAATCATACAGACACTTATACTGATACTAAAAAAAACATCTAATAACCCATATACACACACATGTAGCTACTCACCAACCCATGCAGCCACTTATACACAGAGTGAAACACTGATACAAACATTTAAATATTTAAACAATACTCGCTAATATATGTATTCACTATGATACACTTAATAAGGCAGTTAACCAATCAATTTTAAAAAAAACATCCATTAAGACACTTATTGAAACATTTATTCTTCCATCGACCTTTACATATACATATATAAAACATGTTTATTTTTCAGAAAAACACATATTCACTGGATTGTGTCCTCAGTGACGTCTTAGTGATGTCACTGACCATGTCATGAGTGATGTAATATGTGATGCCATCAGCAGTGCATTACACCGCAAGTTATAGTGAGTCCAACTAACTATAACGTGGGAATTTCAATGGTTTTATGTCAGTAAAATGTCCAGGTAACTATAACTGGTGTGAAACCAATAGTTTTTTCAGTGAATTCAATAGGTTTTTTAAATGCTAATTCCTAACTATAACTGGTGTGAAACCTATGGTTTTTTCAGTGAATATATATATATATATATATATATATATATATATATATATATATATATATATATATATATATATATATATATATATTACCTACTGGCGGTCGCCAGTAGGTATATATAGTTAGGATTTTTTTCCCATGGGATTTCTGAAAATTCTATGTCGAATAACTTTAGCGTTTGTGGACGGAACTGGCTGAGATTTTCAGGAAAATGGCACATTCCGTTTCTGAGCAGCCCCTGAAAATTTGGGGGGGTTTCGTCAAGGGGGGGCCGAGAAAAAAGGGGGGCCCAAAACGCGTTTTTCCCATTCATTTTTCCATAGGGCGGTTGGAATCACTTTTAGCTCGAACGGCTGAATGGATTTACAGGAAACTTGGCAAAATTGTAGATTTGGTTTGCCCGACGTGCCTTTGCTATGTCTCAATATATGTGCTCCAGTGGATTTTGAGAAATTAACGTTTTAAAAAACAGAAATATCTGTGACAGCGTCCCGGTTAGCGCCCCGGTTCGCGTACCTGACGAGTAACGGAACTTCGAGAGGAGAAGCGGATTGGCTCCCCAGTGACTGTCAACATTCTAAACAGTCCGGAATGGCCACCATCTTGTGTCTCGGTAGGATCGAGATACAAGAGGTAGAAAAAACAAAGTGGGAAATGAGCATAAGGGGGCAGAGTACATCCTCCCTGACCCCCTAGGTTTGATGAGGGGGCTTTAAAAGGGTCCCGCGGGTCAAAAAAAAAATATATATATTATCGTTTTTTTTTCGGGGGGAGCGCTCTGTACGCGCACCAGGAAGCGGTCAGGGAAGCGTAATATTGGGAAAATGGGATGAAAGAATGTTCAAATATTGTATGTTTATTGATTGTTCTTTTTGAATTTTTTATTTTTTATTTTTATTTAAGTACCAAGATGTAGGTACCAATGCAGAGTCTAAAAATAAAAATACACCGTTTTCTTTGTAAATATGTTGCATGTTGTTTCTGAAGTTATTGTGGTATATGGAATTCATACCATAGTCTGTCAGAAAAGCAGAAACACCATGGAGGCAGGAGATGATAAAGAGATGTTAAATACACTTTGGAGATAATATAGTGGAAGAAAGGAAGTAAATATGAGCAAAGTTACTATGTAACACAAAAAAGTTGCACAGTATATTTAAAGTCTGATTTTACATTATAATCAATTTGCTACTAGTTTACAAAATACATATAAAAATGAATAATGTCTCAAACAATTTTTGAATTATTAAATACAAATTTATTTTTCTGATTCTTTCTCAAAATTAAAAAGAACTTCTAATAATTCATTGTCAGTTTTTTTTCATTTTCAAGTAGGAAATCTACTGCTTCCACACATTGCAGAAGTTCAAAGTCCCGTGAATCATCATAGAATTCAGAGTCAATTTCTGTATCTGTTTTGCTTCCTGCAACAATTTCCAAGTTAGTTTTGTTCTCTCCTTCCATTTTTGTGCTGTAAAACGAATTTTAAAAAAATATATCAGTACAGATAGGGCACTGTTGGGTTTAAGTACAGACAGGTAGTTTGTTTTTTTAAACAGTGATTTTATCTTTGGGCAGTTTATGGTATCAGACTGGAAGTAGAAATATAAAAAATGTATGTGATAAAGCCTAAGTTAATTCTTAATTATACAAGACAAGCCTAAGTCCATCCATAACTAAAACAGAGAAGTCTATCTTATTCTATAACTATTACAGAGGGATAGTATATAACTATCAGAAAATGTTTTCCTAATTAACTTAAAGTGCTGAACATACTTCAGTTTTTAAAATATCCTCTTACCAATCAAAAAGAAGTTTAAGTTCTCAGTTGAAATGCACTTGATATGTACTTCAGGAAGTAGTAGTCAAAATGGCTGTGTTTCTCTCTCTTTCTTTATATATATTCAGGTACATAACCAATCAAATGTCATGAAATAATAGAAGATATTGAATGTAGCATTTTGATTGGTTGTCAATTCTAACACTTCATAAGTGTTTTTGTTAGGTAATTTACCTCAGGATATTTAGTCAGACTTACAGCATAATTTTCTCAATGGAATTCCATCAAATTTGGGTAAATGGTAGGGACTGCTATGTAGTAGGCCCTATTCTATATTTGATGAAAGTGTCTGTAGTAGTTTTTCTGTAAATTACTTTCCCACCTTTTTTTATCGAGCGCTTACCGGTGCGCTCCCTGGTACGCGAACCGGCAGCGTTACGGGAGTCCTCCATTTTGTGTATCGGTAGAATTGATACATAAGATGGAGGACAAACAATGTACGGAATGGGTAGAAGGGGGCACGGTAGACACTTTGTGACCCTCTAGGTTTTCTGAGGGGGGATTAGGGCACTGATATATGGAAAAATACAAAAATTTAATTTTTGAAAATTTCGCGAGGGGAGCGCCCGGTACGCGCACCGGTAAGCAAACCGGGGAGCGTACTTTGGTGAAGAAAAAAAAATTAGAAAAAGATAAACGTTTTTAATGATCAGAGGTAGGGTAGCCCTGAAAAGAGCTATTGTGTTCTGTGGCTAATTTAGGTACCTACAAGTAGGTTCCAATGCACACTTTTAAATAAAGGACGAATATTCTATTCCCTTCATTAGAGAAGCGCACACCATCACTTCTGTAGATGTGTTGAATGTTGGAACGCAAGTTATTGTTGTATATTAAACCCATTCCATAGTCTCTCATGTAAGCAGAAACAGATTTATTCACATGTTTCTGTGCTTTCTCAAATTGTGGAAAAAATTGATTGGACCACTTACATTTTTGTCTTTGACATATATTGGAATATACCAAGGCAGTTTGGGGAAAAAGTGTCATTTAAAAGAAGAATACATTTTACAGCTTTTGATATTTGCTATTAAAAAACCATTGAAATTCACTGAAAAAACCATAGGTTATAGACCATATATAGTTAGGAATTAGCATTTACAAAACCTTGAAAATTCACTGAAAAAACCATAGGTTATAGACCATATATAGTTAGGGATTAGCATTTACAAAACCTTATTTTACTCGCACAAAACCATTGAAATTCGCATATATAGTTAGTTGCACTAACTATATATCGCGCACCCGCAATCCACTGCTGATGATGTCACATATTACATCATTCATGACATGGTCAGTGACATCACTGATGACATCACTGATGACATCTCAAATGACATCACTGATGACATCTCACATGACATCACTGATGACATCACTGATGATATCATTCATGTGATAATACGTTGAACCTCTTCAGACTCTAATATAACCTTAGATACAATCAGTGTAAACAGACACTTACAGACTGTCACTCATCCATGGAGTTACTCACACACCTAGTCAGTCATGCCAAGAATCAATCACACCCCCATTTCCTCAACTATACAGTTATACACACCTTACTTATTCAAACATATACTAACACATATTTACTCTCTTATACAATCACTGATACAAGTTTTCAATGATCCATGCAGCCACTCACACATTCACTAGCTCTTATACACAGTAATTTATATATGTCAACTCTCACATGTACTGTGTTTTACATATGTACTTACTTTGACATGTAGCACTGAGATATCCATTCACTCAACCATCAATACCGCTGTTTCCACATGCAGTTTTGAACCCATACATCTAGTGAATCAACTGTTCACACATCTATGCACAGAGTCACACACCTCCCAGACACCCACACACACACACTCACTCTCCCATACAAATACTTGGGCAACCAATCAATAACCCATATAGTTACTCATATAGCTACTGATCAACATATGAAGCAGTTTACAGAACAACAGATATAATGATGCACAAATTAAGACAGTTTAGTCACTAACCCATGCACTCAGTGAGACACATTTAATCACTCTCTCATACAGTCAGTCATGCACCTACTAAATTCTTCGTCCAGATACTTATACATCCACTCATTCTTCAATATGTAAGACATATTTTAATTTTACAGAAACATACAGTGACTGGATGATGTCATCAGTGATGTCATCAGTGATGTCACTGACCATGTCATGAATGATGTAATATGTGACATCATCAGCAGTGGATTGCGGGTGCGTGATATATAGTTAGTGCAACTAACTATTATGCGAATTTCAATGGTTTTGTGTGAGTAAAATAAGGTTTTGTAAATGCTAATCCCTAACTATATATGGTCTATAACCTATGGTTTTTTCAGTGAATATATATATATATCAAAATTCACTGAATGGTCATAAAAGCACAACCGTAATCTAATAACCACTGGATATTAATCACAATTTATTGAATAGTGATCATTGGTAATGGGTAAGCCCACCTAACCAGAGAATGAATAAAGTAAAAGGAACAAAATAATCAATCAATCTGGTAATTCAAACCAGTACTTACAGTCTCATATAGTCACATCCAAAATGTTTAGAGTCAATCAACAGAACTAGGCATCAATGGATGAAACATGTAGAGTAATCAGGAACAGGAATGAATCAGCTCAATTAAGATTCAAACTCCTATAAGTGCTTCAGTAATGGAATATAGTCCAGTGAATATAATGTTAGAACAGGGACAAGCACCTATGGCAAATACACATAAGAATAGTATGAAACAGGAAGGAATCTTAGCAAGGATCCATAGTGATACCAAATGAAGGATGGACATTTCAATTGTAGGAATTATTTTTGGAGAAAATAAGCAAGAAAGATAGTCTAAAAAACCCACCGAGCAGCTAAGCAACTATTAGAAAAAGCAAGATCTCCAGAAACTGGCAAATAACACCAAATAAACTAAGCCTTCACTGGGTAAAGGTAATTTTCTATAAGAATGGGAGAACTCAAACAATTATTTTGAAAGATCCTGTTAAATTGTTTGCTGGAAAGAACATAAACCAGGCAAAGAAGTCGGAGGGACCATTCATAGTCATTTAACTTCACTAGATGAGGGTATCTTTTTTGTATCAAGAAAAAAAGTAAGCAGATAATTATGAGTCAAAAGTTATGTGCTTATTTATTTATTTGTTTTTGGAGTTTGCTATAGCGTGAACTAGATACTCAGGTATCAGAGAGCTTTAAATGGGAATCAGTTGCCTTACAGATGTACGCTTTCATTTTTTGTTTGGCACGGGGAGATTTAGTGATTTTTCCGAAATCACAAGTTGTTGGGCGTCCCTGCCGAGACTTAAACCTGGTTCTCCAGCTTCCAGGTCGATGGCTCTAGCATTAATGTGAAGAATAAAAAGGCTTCAGAATATTATAAAATGAAAATGTCTGTTATTAGCTAAATAAACTTTTGTTGACACCTAAATTAAAGTATCTATGTAATAATATCTTGTTGACAGGTTTTACACCTAAGGCATGGCAATGAGCTTTAACAAGAATGATGTGATATGCGGCAGGGCCTACAAAAATGATACAGACCACTTTTACATTTAAATGAAGAAACAAAAAATGACAATATTAATCCATCCTGATCAATAGGTCATCATCCGATCTCTGTTTATACTGACTCCTGTGTATCAATGTGCTACAGATATAATATGCCAGGAGTATTTACCTCTGAAATATATTTTAGCGGGTGCCGAGCAAGCACTTGACAGAGTGACCCGGGACTACCTGTGCATCACACTTTAACTTCTTTGATGCAAATTAATTACTCTGTTGGGGAGTGCTTGGTAGCATTTTACTTAAAGGAGAACAATTGACAGAACGTAGGATAAAAAACTAGATAAGGCATTTATGATATATGTCACCCTTACAATGCCAGCTCTGGTACTTTGTAGTGACAAGTCTTTCTTGGTTCGGAATATATTATGATTTATCTATCAGTAATTCTCAGTTGAGGAAGGTGATGACATTTTGCTACAAAATGCGAAAGGATCATGGAAAATTAGGGCCAGATTTACAAAGGTTCTGCATCAGATTTACTCCCCCTTTTTCACGCAGACCCGCTGAAAAATTATTTTTGATGTTTACAAAGCAACGCATATTGTGATTTGTGTTGCTTTGTGAAAAAAGATGTAACACAGCACATTGCACTGTCTTGAGTTACTTTGCATCAGGAAAGCATTCCATGGGTCGTGCCTGGCCATTCCTGTGCATCCACCCATGGATTGTGATATAAATGCATATTTGTAAAGAGTTTTGGACATGGGTTTGGTCCAAAACGGTCCACCTGCCTGCGGTTGATGTATTGCGGTACCTCTTCCTTCACAAAAACTGTTCTGCCCATAACTCAAGCACCCCTGTGCTAAGGAACAAAGATGCCCATGTTCACACTGGGCAGCCCAATGTGCACCAGCACAGACAGAGAGCAGAACTGCACAATTTATTGGAAAATATGGCACAGTGCTGCTTTCCCTGTCCCGCAGCGCATCTCAGCAACTTTACTTACTGCACTGCATTGTGTGAATTCTTTGTAAATATCTCCCCTAATGTATAGAATCAAGGAAGCAAACAAAAATCAAGAAATGCCACTGATAAAGGTCTAATGGGTTTCCCGAATAAAGCATAATCTAGTCATATGAGTGCTGTAGCCTTTTTCTAGACATTTATTTTTTATGTTAGATCCAATCCAGACACTGAATCAATATGATTGTAGTTAATTCGAGTTTAATATGATGCTGAAGTGTGCTTATTAATGTAGTTTAGTTGTGCCACATTGTCACAAGATAGCCATATGGATACTGTTCAAAGCCACCCATTTCACTCCTGCTCTTTCCCCTGCCGATTTACCACCCTTCTCTCCCCACAGGCTAAACAGAGCAAAAACAAGCTGATGTAATAGAAATTTTCATAATGTGCATGTAATGTGAATGAGCGTTATAGTGTTGCTAACTGTGGCAAGTATTCAAGGTTTTTTCATTCTTCTTTTACGGTTCCAATGCTGGATGTTGCACTCTTCAACTGGTGTATAGTCCATTGTTTAGATATGTTGCATATTAGTGGAACTTTTATGATAACATGACGCAAAAGATGCTCTACTCTGTTAGAAATGATACATGGGCTCACACCATTCTGAATCTGTGGTTTGGCTAATTTTCCATTCAAACAATGTTACAGGAACCCCTTGATTCTGGGAGTGGGCCAGATTATAGATGACTTTCCATTCTACTATCGAAAAATGTTGCTTCTCCAATGGTTTTGCCGTTAATTTTAGATTTAGATTAATTCTAATGTCTGATTATGTATTCTGCAGTTGAGCCTTCATGGCATTCTACCCTTCCTCTATACTGCTTGATTCTGAGATGTTGTAATAAAGCCCTTTAACTAGTCTTTGATCTGGAGTTCAGTTATTGAGAAGCTTAATTATTTACTTGCAATTCCGCTAAACTAATGTTGGGTCTGATGCCGAGGGTGCCTTTTAACGCAAGCTCAACCCTGGGAGAGACCGCCAAAGATACATTGTGGGCAATCTAAATTTTGCAGTGTCTTAAACGTTGAAGTCTGGGATTCCACTACAAAAACATCTCAAAGAAAATACAGCTGGGGGATCAAAGAGCAGATGCACCTTCAAACTCAAGAACAACGGTATTGTCACAGATATGCTTCTAGAAGATAGCCTTCATTCTGGAGGTGACTTCTGAAAGGCATGAGTGAAAGAGTGACAGTAAGAAAAGAGGACAGCCATGGCAAGGCCTTCTCATGGATTCTAAACTGGTATCAGGCACTCGTAAGCATACACTCTGATACAGTATGGAACTGTACTGCAATCAAGAAGGATCAGCATCAGTCTTTCTCTGAAGATTTGCCTCAGTTCATTAGAAACAACTGTCAAGAGAAATTGATCAGCAAAGGCAGAAATCCGGTGATTGACTTCTTTCTCCAATACCACCTACAGAAAGGGTAGTAGGACATTGGATGAGAAAATGCTGACAGTCTTAGATCTGCTAAAGCTGTATTCAGAATGGCACAACTGGTCCCTTTTTTACATTCATTGGGATCCATGATCATAGCGAGATGTGACACTTGGGGCAAGCATGTTTGACTAACAGCAAAAGAGATTGTGAGTCAAGGAACTGACCAATTTCAGAAAATTGCAAAGTTCTTCTGATAGTTGGATAGATGTTGTAGCTAACAGTGGGTAGCGGGCTTATCTCCGCGGGGAGAGTTGACAAAATTTGGCCCACTCCGCATGGAGCGCGGAGTTCAACGGAAAACTCTGACTCTGCTGCGTGGCGGAGTTTGCCAGCCCCCTCTGCCCACCCCTATTAAGGAGCAGGAGCTCAACCAACGAGACTGGGGCACACAGGGTCAAATAGGCCCAAGAGTCGGAGCCGTTCCATCCTATCTCATCACAGGTCAGGACCCACCCCTGCAGCTGCTCCACATCTCTCACCTGCTGAGGCCCCACTCAAAATCCTATAGCAAAAGCACATTTAGCGTGATCGCTATTTATGCTTTTCTGCATGTAGTGCTATTTCTTAGTACAAAATGCAACTGTGCATTCATTTTGGATGCAAGAGTGCATTTTGCACTAAGAAAATAGTGCTAAATGCCCATTCCAAATTGGAAAAAATTCTATCCCAAGAGCACATTTAGTGAGTGAGCGGCTGCTCACCCTTGTTATTAGTCTTCTGTTGTATTTGATGCTAATTCTTAGTGCACAATGCACACTCTGAGGCTGCCCTGCTGAAATCATCCCTTGAAGCTTGAGGTACAGAATGATTAAGCTTGTGGTGGGTGTGTGTGATGGACCTACTCCGCCCACTCCTGGAACTCCACAGAATTTGGCAGAGTTTCTCTGCAACTCCACGGAATTCCTCGAAGTGAAACTCCGCCAGCTCCACCTGAGGAATGTTTGAAAATATAAAACTATTTTGAAAACTTCCTGCATTTAATGAATTCCTTGGTTTTGATGGCCTAGAGGATAATTAAATAATGTTGTTGTTTTTTAATGAGCTTTTGGTGAATTTTGATGGCTTGTAGATTAAACTCATTTGAATAGGGAATGCAATCATGGCACCTATTTCTTTTGAATAGTTTACATTGGCACTTAGCTATGGATAGTTCCTCTTGGTACCCAGTGGCTGGAGGGTTGGCACTATTGGAGCACTTATGTCTCAGAGAAACAATGAGGTCAAGTGTCAATTTAAAGCAATTATGATTTGTTTCCAGATTAGTAGGCATTAGAAGGATCAAGTATTTTGTTAAGGTTTGTTGATGAGATCTCGGACCAATCAACTGCTGGTAAAGATGAAATAGCGTGGGATGATGAGTAAAGAACAGAAGAGGGGAACTTCAAAATGACTGGTGCAAGGGATAGGAAGCACAGCCAGTATGGTGATGAATTTACCTGAAATGATCATTGTGTCCACAGGACTGGAATTAATGTATGCCAGTATGCACAAGTGTTAGACACTTAGCCTGAAGAAAATAGTCTAGTAAGCAGTGGCTCTTTTGGAACATATTCATTATATTTTTAATCAAGAATAGTAAAACTGGTGAATGTCCATAATATCAGAAGAGATTATTCTACAGGCGTAGGGTGAAAATTATTTACCATCTTATTAGAGCAATACTGAAGTATGTCCGAAAATTGAAAGGTCGGCCTGGCGTCTATCTAAAGATATTAGATTCAGCCGAGGAAAATTAGTTAGCTTGCTGTGTTTCGATTTAGATATCGTATAAATTTCCCGATTCATGCCCTTATAAAAGGCATAGAAATCCAGCCCTTATTTAGGCATTGCTCATGCTAACCAAATACAGGCATGGTCAACTACATTTGATCCTCTTCCTCACAACGAGTTCTAGGAAAACCAGACTCTTAAGCCTTTAGGACTTCCTTCTCTCTGGGATATTGATTTCTCCAAGAACTCATTTATTATGCATGAACATCTATTCCTTAGGGGTTCATTCATGACATTCTTATGCCCGACTTTTACGTCAATACTGGCATTCCGAAACACCTTCAAGGTATAAATATGCCTTCACTTGCTATGGAAAGGCACGGTTTGGTTCGACTACCTACTTGCACACGGCTGGCCACAGCAAGTCCTGAAGGAAACCAAGTCCCCAACTGACGCACTGATCAGGCGTGTCATCCTCCTCGCCGAAAATCCAGCTCCAGTGTTTCTGACTCCCCTTGTGGGATGTTAGAGATCGAGTCCTGGGAAAAAGATACCAAACCCTCTCCTTCTAGGGTATGGAGCTGATTAGAACCTAGAGAAACTTTTGGCAACTCTTGGCAACTATAGGTAAACTAAACTATAGCAAACTCCTGGCATAACTAAACTAGACTAAGACAGCACCTACTTCTTCCCACGCACTAGACTTAGGTTAGGTACACTGGAGTAGGATTATTTTAGAAACACCAGAACAGTATTTTAGCCTGTGTTATTTATGTATGTATTTTAACGAATATATGTCAAATCTACACAACATGCTATTACAGTATTACTTAATCTTACTGCTAACGCTGTACGTATTATATTTCACATTCTGTCTTACCATTGTAGCAGTTCATATCTCTTGCAAGACAAATAAGACCCTTCAAAAAACCCTTTTTATTGAAATGCCCATCTCTCTATTTCTGTGCAACTCTGTAGAAACAAAGCATGCACGATTGACTAAGTGAAACGGTTATCTATTGTTTCCACAACTCTGAAGATATTATTCCGACTTTAAGGGAAACAAAGTTGTCATGTGTATGCGGTTGTCAGAAACGAATCCCTTTTTGTTCATTCGAGAAGCTTCTAGTGACCTCTGAGTTAGCTGGCATACACAAGTAATTAAGTTTAATGAACTTGATAGAGACATATTGACCTCAGTCCTATGTCAAATCTATAGTGTATATTATCCCAATGCGCAGAGCCTATCAGGAATATAGGAACTACACTACAAGCTGTAATAATAGAGTTAGAGTGACTGGTGTGATGAATCATACTTAGCCTGCCACCGGGTTTTCTGAATCAGTTTAGACATGTGATTTTTAATCCAGGTGGGACAGCAGCTGGATACCCAGAGTCAGGACTCAGTAAGAGTAGATCTGATCCTTCCTGGTATCAACGTTGTATTTCGGTAGGAGTGAAGTTGATAGTCTCCACTATATTCACCTGTTATTGTGGGAGGGAACAGCCATATAGCATCAGACACTTTGAGAGGAGTGTAATGGTTTCTCAGGCACTGATGGAAGGTCAGCAAGGATACTCAATAGTGGGGCATTGAGTAGGGAAGGGAGCATGGGGGTGCCAAAAGAGGCATGAGGGCTTACAGGTGTATAATGTCTTACACATAGAAGCTGAGCATGGATTTCAAAGTCCAGGCCGAGGGTGCAGCTGAAACATGGTTGGGAACAAGCATGCATGTTTTTTTAACACATTTGGGGGGGGGGGGGATTTACAAAAAAGTCACGCAACACAGCGCAGCCACCTTGGAGGCTGCGCTGTATTGCGCGACAGGGAGGGAGAAGGGGAGCGTCATATCTTCAAAGATATGGCTCTCTCCTCCCCTTTCTCTTGCGCCGGCGCTGATTTCAGCTGCTGTGCGCCATGCACACACCTTAGCCCTGCAGCCCTAGGGTGTGGGCATGAGTGTAGCATATGTTTTGTACAGGAAGGGTATACTTCTTGTACAAAATACTAT
Source organism: Lissotriton vulgaris (assembly GCF_964263255.1). Lineage (NCBI taxonomy): Eukaryota > Metazoa > Chordata > Amphibia > Caudata > Salamandridae > Lissotriton > Lissotriton vulgaris. The sequence goes on along the minus strand of NC_141689.1, from coordinate 932,495,700 downwards.
ACTAGACATGAGGGAAAGCTTTTCTGACTTTTTATGTGTGCTGCACAGTACAGCACGCATGCAAATTCAAAAAGGAAGGAGAAATGAAATAATTTCTTCTTCCTGGCACCTAGTTGAAAGGGCAGTTTTCTCTCCCACTAAACCGTATCTACTGTTTTCAGTAAATTGGATTTAGCGTGAGAAACCTTGGGTGGTGCATGAGAACACCCATGCACCACCCTTGGCCCGCCCCCATGGCGCGAAGTAATGCGAGGCAGCGCAATGCGCTGCTTCACATTACTTTTACGCTATGCGCTGGAATGTTAATTAGGAAAAAAAGATTCCTCGCCGTTTTGCATCGCTTTTGGGACGCGAACACTGCACACAATCTTAGTAAATCACCCCCTTGGAGTGCCAAAGGCAATAGATAGTGTTGCTAAACATGTACTTTCTCCTTGCACTATTTGCCGTTCTGGCTCATCCACTTGTTACTATCACAGATAAAAAAGAAATCCTACAAGGCACATGCATACGTTCATTCCATGTTCATTTATAAATCACTCTCTAATGTGCTTACATGTTTAGCCTCTCTATTGCAAAGCAAGGAGTGCTGTCTCTCTGCACTTTAAAACATAAAGCTACAAGAAAGGTATACTGACATATGTTGAGTTTTACCCCTTGAGCTACCACTCTTTATGTTGTGTGTACTCAAAATGGTTTCTGTTAACAAAGCCTGGGCAGAATTTACATTGTGCTGGAGCAATTTTCTAGCAATTCTGCATTACTCTTTGACGTGCCATTACTCATAATTACGTGATTACTCCTTCCTGGGTAATTTAGGGGACAAAATCCTACAGCAAAAGCATATTTAGCGTGATCGCTATTCATGCTATTCTGCATTTAGTGTTGTTTCTTAGTGCTAAATGCAACCTTGCCCCAATTTTGAATGCAAGGGTGCATTTTGCACTCGTGAGTTTGGAAAAAATCCTATATCAAGAGCAGATTTAGTTAGTGAGCAGCCGCTTGCACTCCTCTTGGATCCAACAGGCCATTTTTGCACAAACGAATAGCGCTAAAAGCAAAACTACTCTTCTCGCGTAATCCAAGCGTAATTCCGTGTGTACGCGATACGCGGAATTACTAGAGATTCGCCCACCCCTGAGGTGCTCGTTAGAGTCGAATCTCTGCAAATATCACAGGTGTTTCTCCAGTACGCCCGCTCTCGTGACGCATCAGTGGCGAATATTCTTGAATTCGGTCAAGTCCGGCTGCGCGGGGGTGTTTTACAAATACTTGAAATTAAACATTAGCTGTCGATGGGGACAGAACCACAATTTGGGAAACGTGATGCCATCTGTTTAACACAAATCTACAGGGGTCTGGGATATGACAGATGCTAGAAAGCTAAAAGCCCGGAAGCAGAACATCCCACCACAGCAGAGCATCAACATGAATGTTGTCATGACATTGGCAGCTTAGCTTACATTTGTCTTTTCGTCTTTCTCCGCAATTTCCTTTTAAATACTGAACCCTGTGATCCACACACAGATTTTCACACCCTCCTAAAATGACACACTTTGCAATGTTTTAAAATGATCAAATATGATTCACACTTCAGAATCCTTAGAACCACAGTTGTTATGATGGGCACTAGAATTTTCTCTGTAGTGACTGGTAAGCTATATAGACCACCTTTCTCTACTATTCGCACAAACAAATTTGCTAAAAAAAATCAACCTTTTCATTTGGTAGACAAAGGTCGGTCTGACTAGCACCAAGAAGCTTCGTTGAGCGCTATGCTGTAAACGCTCTTTTTCATAGAACCGACCCGCTATTATGTTAACACCATCGCCCTCTCCAGGCTTTCTATCCACTATCAGGTTGCCAATCTAGGAGTTACAGTTTCGCATTTACATTGTAAAAATAGCCTAAAAAAATCCCGCAATGTAAAGCGATGTTGACAAAAAGACAAGACTGGTTTAAAGCGTTAACACAATGGCGCGTTTTAGCATCAACGTGATCATCGTTTCGCGGTCCTGAGCACGCGGTCGCTGCTGACTTGTAAACATTTCATCTGCCGTCATGTCTCATCTTCATTTTCTTGGTTGCTATCCCACCTAATTCAAGGCAATGACGTATATGTCTGAAAACCGCACACGAAGGCGATGCTGTCATATCTCATTCGTCATATATGAGAACCATTTCTGAGCACTAAAACGAGCAGGAGCAGGTTTTACAAGAGCACAAGCAGACGTTTTCCTGGTCGGGAACTCCAATGTCACCGTGAGTTCAAATCCCTTCTCTGCGCACTGCTCGCGGCCCCTCCTTCCGAAAAGATTATGCTTCTGCTCAGTAAATGAAGAAAAGGAATTAGTGATGCTCCCCTCATTTCCTGTCCTCCTGCAGATGGTGATAAATTCAAATTCAGACTCCATTAAACCTGAGTGGAGCAGCCCAGCAGGTGGTTACACTAATGGAAAACCCAGGCCTTGGAATAATGGGAATTACAAGCGACAGCTCAGCTACACCACAGAAAAGATGATGGATCCCTATTGACAGTGCTGCTTTTGAGTCCAGAAGGCTGATCTGATGGCACAGGCTGGGCACAAGGGAAGCTAAAAACCCTATGGGTATTTAGCTTGGACACACCACTGCAATTTTTGTCATTCGAGCCTTCGATTACAATTCATTGTACAAAGCTCACGTTCGTCGGGAAAAAAACGTCATTTTGCCTTCAGGGATACACTTGTTCTTTTTTGGTTAGTTTAAAGGACAAATAAAGGTTGACAAAGAACAGCATTCCCAGTCTCGTCTGTATTTGTAACGCTGGCTTTACCCAAGTGCTTTTAGTATTTCCATACTGCACTTCCGAAGAGTGTTTTTAAAAAAAAGATTAGTTCGCTCTTTAAGATTAGAGACTGATGCCAGACTAATGTCTGGAAAAAAACATATTTTCCTACTGTGCTTTTCTAACCCTGTTTCTTCGATAGGCCTCCAAATGAAATTCACATATTTTAAACTCATGTAAATATCCATTTATAAGCTGAATACACGTGTGTGTTAAAAAATATATTTACCTGACTCAACAGCCAACATATATAGTGCCTAGAGTCTACTGTTTACAGAAGTGTCTATACGGTTTCAATCGAAAATTAACCACACAGTTCATTCACTTGTTTATTGCCTTTGTTATTTGCTTAAACACATGCCATCATCAAACCACGTGCCATAGGTTATTTTAAAACGTCGCTGTCTTCATAAAACATACGAGAGAGCAGTGAGTAAGCTATTATACGAAATTGTAAGGTAATTATGTGCTAAAAGTAACTCCTTTGCGCCTAATTATAAGTGCCTCAGAGTTTTCCAACCCCTGTAAAACTCCTGTTTGTGCAAGGGTTGGAATTATGAGTTGGGTGTTTATTAATACACCCCTTATCACTAGGTGTGTAAAATATATCATCTTTTATTACATTTTAGCAGATCAAACCTGCCAAAATTTAAAAGGAAAAAAATATGCAGATGTTGGTGTGGCAATCACCACAATACTCATGTTATTGCCCAAAAACTCGTGATAGGAGTTATTCGTCATCACACAGAAACTCCTCAGGAGACTATAGAACGTTGAAAAAGCTGCGGCCAGACTGGTCCTCGACATCCCCCGCAGCAGCCATATAACCGAACTCCTCAGAGAACTCCACTGGCTCCCAGTCAACAAAATAATCACTTTCAAGCTCCTCACGCACGCCTACAAAGCCCTGCACGAGGCAGGATCAGCATGACTGAACCACCGCCTCTCATTCCATGTACCTCCCATACAACTCCACTCTGCCCAGTTGGCCTTGGCCACTGTCCCTCCGGACCCTCAAGACAAGAACCAGAGGAAGACCCTTCTGCCACCTCTCCGCCAATACCTGCCTCTCCACCTCAGACAATCCCCGTTGCCAGGGCTGGACTGGGAACCAAAACCGGCCCTGGCAAAGTACTCGGCCGCCCCCCCCCCCCCTCCCCACTCGGGGAGGTTGGAGGTGCCGCCAAGCGCTTTGCTAGGGCCGGTTTTCGGCCTATTTTGTTGCAGGGACTATTTTTCTGCAAAAACGGCCTTGTAACAAAATCGCACCCCAAGGGGCTAAAAACCGGCCCCCACCCTTGTGGCGCACCGGGGATTGCCCGGTGCCCGCTATGGCCAGTCCGGGCCTGCCCGTTGCCAACCCAATTCAGGAAGGATCTCAAGACCTGGCTCTTCAACTGAACCCCAGCGCTCAGATGGATCTGCAGCCTTCTTACCTTGAAACCCTCATGGGTAAGTAGCTGTTCTTTACAAATCTTGATTGATTGATTTATCGCATCTCTACGATATTGTTTATGAGGTGTGATAAGTAGTAGTTGATCCTGAGGAACTCAGAGTCAGTGCTCAATTTTGATCCCTGTTCAAACATTTGTTTGCAAAGGGACCGGAATTACAACTTTTGTGATACTTATCACACCCTTGTATTTTTCCCCTGATAGATTTCCGGCAGGTGAAGCCTGCTGCATTAGTTAAGAGGAAATGGTTGCAAAAAGGTCAAGTTTGTGGTATTTGTAGTGTTAAATAGCAATTTCTCATGTTATGCCTCGTTTACAATTTGAAAACTCAGAATAGGAGGTATTTATCAATCATGGTAAAAACCTCACCCTGGGATAATGCAATTTACCCTGTGTGATAAATACCCCACCATATACTTGTACTTGTACTTAGGCTGTTAGTAGTAGAGCTTGTATTATTACATACTGAACCCTCTGAATGCCAGTGTTTTTTATGTGCACAGCTGGACGACTTTGACATTTACAAAACAATGTTGTTCAAAAAAGTTTGTCCTCGCAGCTTTTCAGTTAATCCTAACATGTATATAAAAGTCAATATACTAATTGTAGTAAATCAGATTTTTAAACCGTGGGAAGAGCTTTTACAGTGTCCAACCAATCTGACTCTTAAAAATTGAACTAGTTTCAGTGGACAGTCCTTGCCTCACTGTGTAGAAACAAAGTCAACAGCATAAGTAATAGTGCAAAACCAATAGGTGCACACCAAGTTACCTAAAAATACAAAGATTTTACAAGTAAAATAGCACAAGGCAATCTGATGTAGAGATCAAGTTATTCAGCCTTTTAGTGAATCCGGACAACTGATGTAAAAGGTGATTGATTTTAAGATCTTTATTCAGTTTGAGATAAAACCGTAAGAGTCGAAATGACACAAATAACAGTTCAAAAACCACAGAGGAAGGATCCCTTTCATCTCAGTGTTACAAATGACATAGAGCATGCAAAATATGATACGATGCTTTGAGAATATTTTAAAACTCTTAGATAAAAGATGTCAATATAAAATACAAAATGTGAAGTGCAGAATGTAAGCTTAGAAAGCAAATTGCAAAAAGTTAAAACAGGATGTCGCTTGATTCCTGACATGCTCCTATGCCTATTGGGCCTAACTTGAATAAGAATACACTATATTGTTTAGTTATTTAAAACCATAACAGTATACCAGTAAAACTGAGTAAGTTGCACTATTAAAGTATACATGTTAAAAGTTTTGATTTGCAACAATGCAATACTTACACAAAAAAATTGTGATTTGTAATTAATAATACAAAAAAATAATGGGGGAAGGAGGTAGAAAGGCAATTTTGTGGGATAATGTACCGGAGTGGCTCAGCATTCCCAGAAGAGGGCTCCACAGCTTTATTAGCAGACATCCAATTGCCTTACTTTCTGACTATGAAACAGAGGCGTTGGAGAGTACTTTTACTAACAACGAGATAGCCATGGCAATCAGAGCGTTGAGACCAGGCAAGGCTTTGGGCCCTAACAGCCTACTCATTGAACTATACAAACTCAAACCCGACAAACTGGTCCCATATTTAAAGAGCATGTTTCAAGACAGTAAAGAAAGGGGCATACTCCCACAAGACCAATGTATCGCCACACTTGTGGCTATACCCAAAGCAGGGAAGCCAAAACATGAATGTACCTCATACAGACCCATTTCCTTATTGAATACCGAGCCCAACATCCTTGCAAAACTATTGGCACTCCGGCTACAGCAAGTCGTAGATAAATTGGTACACCCCGACCAATCGGGCTTTATGCCACACCGAAATACCGCACTCAATCTTAGGAGACGTCATGGTGTATTGGGACGCTACACCACTATCCAAGAAGATGCCATTGTGGTTTCACTAGACGCAACAATGGCTTTTGATACCCTTGAGTGGACATATCTAATGGCAGTCCGGCGAAAGCTGGGCTTTGGGTCCAATTTTATTGGGTGGGTGCGGCTCCTCTATACTGAACCACTGGCGCAGGTGGTGGTAAACAACAAAATGTCAACCGTCTTTACCCTTGAAAGGGGGACGCGGCAGGGCTGTCCTCTTTCCCCCCTACTTTTTGCACTTTTCCGTGAGCCACTTGCAGCCTGGATACGAAAAGTTCCCTCCATCAGGGGATTTAAGTGGGCAATAGAATGGAAAGATCGAATATCCCTATATGCAGACAACATCCTGTTATATCTGACCTCCCCACGGAAGTCACTGAGGGTGCTCATTGACATCTTCAAGTTTCGGGAGAAACTCTAGATATAGAATTAATTGAAGCAAATCGCTACTACACATACTACACGGGGACCCCCCCCACGGTCCCAGATGACTGCCGAATTCAAACAGTAATGGATGGGTTCAAATAATTAGGCATCTTTGTTTCCACAGATGCCAAGATCCACTATGAACGTAACCTTTTTCCACCTTTGTAGAGGTTCAAGCGAGACACTGAAGCAGGGAAAACACTTCCTCTATCGTTATTGGGTCGAGCAGCCCTCTTTAAAATGATGGCTTTGCCTCGCTTCCTCTATGCCCTCCAGAATTTCCTGGACCCAGTTCCGCACACATTTTTCAAAGACTTCGATGCCACCCAGAGACAACAACTCTGGGACAGTAACCCGTGTATATCGCTTCAAAAACGAACACTTGGCTGGTATGATGGGGCATAGCACTCCCAGATATTAAAAAATACTACTGGGCAGCACACCTCTCAGCCATAAACCAATGCATTTATCATTGGGGCGACGATCCCGGGTACAGGAAGGACAGGTGGCCACTCCCAGCTGGTAGCTTCACAAGGGCACTATATTCTACACTCAACAAATTTCCTCTGACTGGCCACACACAGCTTTCAGTGCATATCTGGCATACAGTAAACCACACTCTAGGGTGGGGGAAGCGACTCACACTAGCCACCCCACTGTGGTACTCTGAATTGCGATTCTCCTATTAACATGACCAGAGAATCTGGATTTCATTAAAGACACGGAGGCTAACATTATGCATTATTAGAACATTGGAATGTTGGGAGCTCCATTGAAAACAATGGAGTGCTCCGGGCTTATAATGGCTGGTATAAGCCTGGAGCTCCAACATTCCAACATTTCTTTGTTCACAGCTCTGGCTGTGAACAAAGGCTTCAGGGAGCCTGAGGGGATTCCTATCCCCTCACGCTTCCAAAAGGCTTTGTTTTTTTGTTAGAACATTCTGTCCTCTAGTGACAGAATGTTCTAATAGCCTTATAGCCCTTCGTAGATGGGCTATACCGCTATTAAAGTCCCTCTCCATTGTTAAAGGCCCTCGCCTTCGGCTCGGTGCCTTTAACGCTGGAGAGGGCCTTTAATAGCCGGTATAGCCCTCTACGGCGGGCTATAAGGCTATAATACTTTAATGCAACTCACAACAGCCGGTTACATCATAAAGGAACAATAAGAAGAATCAGATGACATCACAGCATCAATATAAGCCATGAGCAGGAGTAGAGCTGCCTCTTTTAAATGCGAACGAACAATGAGAAGTCTGATCAAGCTGCAGCTTGGGAGAAGGATGCTGAACAGGTTGAAATCCAAGGAAGGGAGCGAAGATAAAACCATGGAAATCCATTAGTTAAAATTATCTGAAATAAAATGAAGAACATCAAATATTTGAACAGAGTTGTCAATGGAGGAAATACAGAAAGTATTAATAACATTCAAAGTAAACAATCAATAAAAGTTGATAATCGAATGCTTAACAAAAACATTGAATTTAAATAAAGTCTATTTGGGTCATAATCACGAATAGATACTCCGTCCAAGGGAGGGATGGGAGGGATAATGTTAGCCTCCGTGTCTTTAATGAAATCCAGATTCTCTGGTCATGTTAACCCCTTGCATGCTCATGACGAGCTCAGCTCGTCATGAGCTACAGTGCTCCAATGCTCATGACGAGCTGAGCTCGTCTTGGCCTTTAGAACGCTTGCACGCTGGGCTAATTTCCCTGCTGTGCTGAACGTTCTAAAGAAACAGGTGTGGCAGTGACGAGCTCAGCTCGCCATGAGCACAGGAGCACTGTAGCTCATGACGAGCTGAGCTCGTCATGAGCATGGGGGCGCTGCGCGCCCCCCTCCCCCAGCACAGCAGGGGTATGTACCCAGCAGGCAAGGGGTTAATAGGAGAATCGCAATTTCATATACAAGACAAGGAGGCTACATTATGCATGTTGGTAGCCTTGAATGACAGCATCAGAAACATGTTCAATAGGTTTGCAGTAATGATGTGCAAAGGTAGAAGCGTTAGACCAATCTGCACACTTAAGGATAACATCCAACTTTCCACCAGACCAGAATGATTTGCTGGCCATAGCACTTTGGAGGGAGTGAGCTTGAAATTTAGAAAGGTCAATACCAGCAAAGTTCATAGCCAATTTAACCCACCTAGCGATAGAGGAGGATTAGATGGGTTTAAAGGGTTTGACATAAGAAACAAGAAGTTGATTTGCATCAGGGGGACAAAGGTCTTTCATTCTTGAATCATATTCCTTCATGCAATCAACTACACAAAGTCTTTTGCAGAGATCAAAACGAGGATAACAAATGAAATCAGACATGGTTTTAGTTGTTCTAAAGATTTCAAATTTAACACCAAACATGTCATAACATCTATTAGAGATATCTAGAGCTTTGACGTCGGAAACTCTGCGACAAGATACCAGACATAAGAGAGAGGCAAGTTTAATGGAAAGACATTTTCTGTTAAGAAGGGAGTTGTCTGGCCAGGAGCAGAAAAGGTCAAGCAAGAGTTTAACATCCCAAACAGATTGGTATTTAGGCCTAGGGGGTCTTTTAAGCCTAATACTTTTAAGAACTCTACAAATGATAACGTTCTTACCTACCGTCTTACCGTTGACAAGAGAATGTCCTGCAGAGATGGCGGATCTAAAACAGTTAATTGATCTATAGAAAAGACCAGTGTCGAAAAGTTCCACAAAAAAATTGACTATATTAACTATAGGAGCCTCCACGGGATCCAAGTCCCTTTCCAAGCACCAACTAGTCCATTTTTTCCAGATGTTATTATATCTATAGTATGTTCCAGGTGACCAAGATTCTCCAAGGAGAGTGACAGTAGGTGACAAAAGTCCAGACAATTGGTTAGATTGTCTGACACTTTCCAGGCAAGAAGGTTCAAACTCCCTGAGAGAACAAGGTGGTAATCTTCTCCGTTTGCGTTTAGAGGAGTCCTTGAGTTGCCGGAATCAGGAAGGGAACGTCGCAAGAAAGTTCCAGAGCTGTGGGGAACCATGCTTGAGACGGCCAGAAAGGGGTAATCTGGACTAGAGAGCACTGTTCCTGTTTCACTTTCTGCAGAACCCTTTGGATCATGGCGAATGGCGTAAAGGCGTAGGGGCGGTAGGAGCCCAAGGTTGGAGGAAATCGTTCACAGCTAGAGCACCCGGGTCTGGCATCCAACTGAAATACTGAGGGAGTTGGAAGGTCAAATGGCTTGCGAAAAGGTCCACATCGAAAGGACCCCAGAAGTGAACCAGGGAATTGAAAACGGTCGTATCGAGTTTCCAATCGCTGAAATCTAGAAGGAATCTCGAGTTCCAATCCACTGAAAGATTGGATTTCCCTGGAAGGTATTCTGCCCTCAGGGAAATATTGTGTTCCAAACAGAACATCCAGAGTTTCCTTGCCAGGTCTGATAGGTCGGCAGTCCTCGTACCACCGAGACGGTTGATATAGGAGAATGCGGATACGCTGTCCATCTTCAGGAGAACGGATCTGCCCTGAAGAGAGTGTCTGAAACTCATCAAAGCATAGAGACTGGCCGTCATTTCTAGGAAAGTTATATGGTGGGATGACTCTGAAGGGGTCCAGACACTACCAGTGTCCTGGTTGAGGAGACGTGCTCCCCAACCGGGAAGGCTGGCGTCTGACTCTAAAACGAAGTCTGGAGTCGAACCGAAGATAGCCCTTCCATTCCAAGCGTCCATATTGTCCAGCACTCAAGAGAGTTCCAGTCTGGCTTGTTCGTCCAGAAAAACGTGGTCTCCGTACCAAAGGCCGGATCTGAGAGCATTGGCTTTCACTCTCTGAAGAGCACGGTAGTTCAGCGGACCTGGGAAGATAGCTTGGATCGAGGAAGAAAGGAGACCGAGGAGTCCGGCTAATTCTCGTAGGGAGAGAGACTGTTGCCTCCGAGCAAACCTGATCTCTTTGCGAATGTTTGCAATTTTCTTTTTTGGGAGTAAGAGTAGACAGTTGGAGGTGTCCACTGTGAAGCCTAGGAACTCCAGAGATTTGGAGGGTGAAAGAATGGATTTTTCCCTGTTTATAATGAATCCTAGATCCTTTTTGAGGTTCATGGAGGTTTGGAGATCTTCTAATATCTGTGCATGAAATTGGGACATGATAAGGATATCGTCTAAGTAGATGATGAGACGAATACCTCTGGCTCTCATGATGGATACAATTGTTCTCATGACCTTGGTGAAACACCAAGGGGCGGATGAAAGGCCGAAAGGAAGGGCCTGAAACTGAAAGAGGCGATTGTCCCAAATAAATTGGAGAAAGGGTTGATGTTCTATTGCCATGGGTATGGTGAAATAGGCATCTTTTAAGTCCAATTTGACCAACCAATCTTCTTGGAGGAGAAGGTCCCTGAGCAGATGGATGCCCTCCATCTTGAAATAACGATAAACAAGGTATTTGTTTACCTCCCGAAGGTTTATTACAGGACGCCAACCCTTGTCCTTCTTCTGGACTAAGAAGAGGGTGCTTACAAAGTTTTTTTGAGAACAAGGTACCTCGATTATAGCGCCCTTCTTCAACATAGAAGAAACCTCTTCTTTGACGATTTCTAGGTGTTCTAAAGGAAGAACCAGAGGTTTGGGAGTAACAGATTGATATGGGATCTCTATGAAATCTATTTTGAAACCCTGGACTGTTTCGAGAACCCAGGGGTCTTGTGTCAAGGACTCCCAAACGTGAAAGAAATGTTTGAGCCTGCCCCGACCTTTGGAGGGGAAGAAGAAAGAGAAGCACTTACTTTGAGTATTGTTGTTAGAAGCACCACGGGCGGGAAAGCCTCTTCCTACTCGAAGGTTCTTTCTCGGCAGGATCCCAGAGTTTTGGGTTGATTCTATTAAGGACAGTCTTCCTTCTCTCAATGTTAAGCGAGGAATTAGCGTTACCAAGAAGTACTATTGCTCTTTGGCTCCATCCCCTTATTAGATTGGTATCAAGGGGTGAGTTAGAAATGTGGGATTTCTCAGCTAAGTCGAGGATCCTAGTAAGGGGGCCTAATAGGTCAAGAAGGCGATCCTGACAGGCTTTAAGAGCCCTTTCGAGGCCCATCCTTGGATCCTTGCCCAATTTGAATAAGAACTTTATAAGGTTAGGTGTTTGGCAAACTTTATCTTCTATGTATGGTTTAGGGCACTCAGATCTCATAGTGTTGCGTGATTCTCTCTCTCTCTCGAGAGAGAGAGAGTACCTCGGCCATTTAGTCACAAACATAGCGACGTGGTCGTGTAGATACCACCTTGAGCTGTTAGGGTGGGAGATATTGTTCGGGGAGAACATTTCTCCACCTAGAGGGTCAAGGATCGCGTCCTTTGAAGAGGGGGAGGAATCTGCCTCTTAAAAAGTATTAAGATCCAAGTCATCTATGTCTTTCTCATCGAGGTCAAGGACAAATTCATCGTCGGGGGTCATTGAAGAACTCGTCTTAATCAGAGCTAGGATCAACACGTGCACTGTCGATACATGTGCCGTTGAGGGCACCGGCCAAACTTGTGCCACTAGGACACCCAACCTGAATGTGCCGCGAGGGGCATCCTTACCTTTTGAGGCGCTAGGGCCTCCCATTACTTGTGAGGTGCTTGGACCGCCCATGTCATGGGATGTATCGCGACCTCCATCAGTGCTTAGGCAGTGTTTGCTTTATTTCTGGGGCTTAGAGTATTCGGGATCACAAGGAGTGTCATCGAGTAAAAGGGATCTTTTATTGGACATGACCTCTCTAAAGGTATCTAGCATACAGGTCCTCATTTCCCTTTGTAGGAAGGATTTAAATGCATCGCTATTATGGTTAGGCGAGCTAGCAACTGCATCGTCTGATTCCATGTCAGACATAGCAGGTAAGTAGGCGGAAAAGGCTAGGGAGGTAAATGTGTTTAAATAAATAAATTATGTCCTTTATATTATAATAAACATGCCCCTTTTTTTATTTATTTTTTATATTTTTATATATTGTTAAAATATTTTTATGAGACTAGAAAGTATATGTCCCTTTCTTGGCTTTTAAATTATGGATTGTGGGTTTGCAGGTAAATAACCAGTAAATGTTAAGAAAAGTGCAGGAACAGCTGAGCGGATTTGAAAGTCATCAGTAAAAAGCAACAGAAGGCAACCGACGCGCTCGAGCATATGCATATGGATCTGCGGAGAGGAATGAACCTCGGAAGGCACAGCGCGTAGCATCGCCGTTTCTGAGGTTCATTCCTCACCCGTAGACGACAATCCGGCTCTGAGGAGAGTCCGACGAGCCGTGGCAAAGTACAGCTAATTTATAAAATACCTTGAAGCTTGCCGATACGAAGGTGAAAGAGGATAATTGAAACGCGGAATTCGGGCGTTGGAGGGTAAGGGCAAGTTGGGAAGGCTCCGTGATTGTCCGAACTCGTAAAATAAGTAGAGGGTGTCGCAGGGTGGGGAAAAGCGACAGCCATAGATTGGAAGTCGTGAGGGTGGGTTAAGGGTTAAAGGAATGGGAAAAAATCTAATAATTCAAATATAAGGCATGAGAGTACATATTAAAGCATATAAGTAATACACATTATATAAATAAACCGGATCAAAGAAAATAAGCAAAACATCAATTAAACAACAAGATAGTAGAGAGAGACAACTTATCTGTTGTGAGCCACATTTAAAAGAGGCAGCTCTACTCCTGATAATGGCTTATATTGATGCTTTGATGTCATCTGATTCTTCTTATTGTTCCTTTATGATGTAAGCGGCTGTTGTGAGTTGCCTTAAAGGATTAATGCATAATGTAGCCTCCTTGTCTTGTAATAAAATCCTTGGGCACGCTGGGTCTCACTAAGGGCTTTGGCAAATGGGACCTGATCGGACTATCATGCTTTGGTGACCTCTGGGGACAAAATGGAATGGTTGCATTTGCTTCAGGACAACAGACACACAAATTAGCTGCATCAGAATATTTCAGATACATGCAGGTTCGGCACTCCTTGCAGGCTAACATCCCGGTGGGGTGCAACCTAGCGGAGTCCTCCCCACTCAAGGACAGACTACTGGATGGGCACCTATACGAAAAAGCTATTTCACTTACATATAAGAAGTTAATAAGCAACACACCAGATCCCCTCACAGCATTGAGGTAGAAGTGGGGGTGGGACGGCCTGGAATTAGATGACGGGGAATGGCAGGAAGCGATCTACTCCTCGAAGGAGGTTGCTATCTACTCAAAACTCAGGTTGGTCCAATTAAAATCCTGCATCTTGTGTATTTGTCTGGTTCTAGGCTGGTTCTTGAGGGCAGGAGTGAAGAAGGAATGTGCAAAAGGAATTGTAGCCTGGAGGGGTCCTTTCTACATATTATATGGGAATGTCCTCTAATTCACAACTACTGGAAGGAGACACATAAATGTATGAGTGATGTATGGGGGGTTGAAATGCGGCTCAAGGCCAATAGAGGTCTTCTAAATGTATGGGAGCCCACTGATCTTTATCGCTAAACAATAGGAGGAGTACACCCTGGAGGCACCTCAGTGCCTCCGTAGAAGAGATAGAGGTGCACAAAAAGGACAAATTAGTCCTTTGTTAAAAGACCCCTCACTCACCAACCTATTTGTTGACATGCTTCATCATCGGGGTCCCACCCGGATAGCCGAATGCCATTCGGGTGTGCTGCGACACCTGATTACAGTGGAGGGGGGTGTTTTCTTTTTTGTGTGCAAGTGACTAGAAAAGTGGGTAAAAACTTGACCACTATATAACTCTCCACGAAAAGACTCTTTATTCTGGAGTAACTGGGCAACGTTAAAAATTTGTGGGATACCATACCAGGTTAGGTTGGCCCAAGGTATCAAAAGTGAAATGAAGAATAAAAATGGTCTACATGTTTCAACCTCATGGAGAACTTTCCAGGTTTTCGTCAGGACCAATGGTGGTAACCAGGGCGGTCTCCAAGCGCTAAGGTGTACCCTACCCTTGGCTACTGTGAAACCTCACCTTTTATTCACAGTAGGGGTGTGTGTTTCCTTTCCTGGACTCTAGAAAGGGAAAGCCAGTGAAGACAAAAGAACATTCGCAAAGCATAATCGATTAAATACAAAGCTTTTTTCACGTGCTCCTCTCGTTCTACATCCAGAGCTCAAAAGAGTGAAGAAACATTGAATGTATCAGATGACTCTTAACCGGTCATGCCAGATGTGCCACTTTTAGTCAGCGGCACCATAGGACTGAAACTCAACAGTGCTTGCATTCACCCGTAATCTAATATTACAACCCACTCAAATAGAGGTGTGTGTGCACTCTCACAAAACTCACTGTAGTGCACACATCCAGAGATGGGCGGTCACAGCACTGCCAAGGGCAGGTGCTACACTCGTCATTCATCAAACACATAGTAGCTGTTTCCATACCTTTTATCGTGTGTGTCTACGCGCGCACTCGGCTAAGTGAGGGCGTGATTAAAAACATGTGAGTGAGCATATTCAAGTGGATATTTAGTAAGACACTTGCGAGACATAAGCAGGTGTAGAGAACAAAGGGCAACGCGGGGGCACAAGGCTTACTTGTGGCACTAGAAAAGCGTGCCATGGGGCTGGGGTCGGGAAGCTTGTTCCTATCATGATCTAGATTTAAGAACGAGGGATGTTAGAACAAAGGGCATGGGGTGGGGGACAGACTTAGCGGTGCCCACCCGTTTCGAGTCTGTAAACTTACTGCGTGTGGAACCAAAAGCGGCTGTTTTGTTTAATCCATGACCTGCAACAGCGCCCCTGGAACCCTTTGGAAGGGTCGGCGTGTGGATGAGTAGTGGACATTTCTGGGTAGCGACGTGTGGGGGCATGGCTGAGGGATGGGCTGGTGCTCGCAATGACGTGCGCAATGTGGTGAGGCAGGGTGACCTCCATTCTCAGTGACGCTCGTGCCAAGTGCGCCAGGGGGCGTATTTGCCAAAAGGGACACTCAGGCTGAGCGGTGGGCATCTTCCGTAACTAAGGACGCCGCAGTCTGGGGCGTCTTGGGGCGCTTGAAACAGAAGAAAAGAATACCCCATTACTAGGGACACAGGTGCCTAAAAAACAAACAAAACAAAGCCCCCCGGGGTCACACAAACTCGAATATTGATCGGCAATAAAGGCATGAAGGCTAGAGTGAGGCTGCCATTCCGAATATGTGAAAGTCCATGATGATGTAAAAGAAAAGAAAAGAGCAACGGGCACAAAAGGAATGACTAGTGTCCTGAGTACCCAGCAGAACTAGAAGATGGTGCTTACCTTAATCCAGGTGGCCATAGATTGAAACTCCCTGATGTGGGTAAGATGTGGCCTGATGTGGCTAAAATGGGAAAGTGAGAAAAATGACACCTCCACGAGGACCTACATTCAGGGTGGCAAACATCCACAGCATGTTTAGGGAATTATCAGACATTGCCACCGGAGGGGGGGTAGGGAAACGGTATATCTATACTACTATAATAAAGGAAGAACTTTCAGCCTTTGAGGCGGGTAAACTCGGGAACCACAGCACCAATCCACACACCCGATACACCGTTGGAATCGTCAGGGTGTGTAGATGGTTATAGGCTATATAAATAAAAAAAAAACGTTATTTAAAAAATTGACAGTAAAAAAAAAGTAGTCCCTCCAAAGTAGCTCCGGCCGCGACATGCATGCTCACGTCAGGAGCTCGGGGAGGAGCGGCGTCCAGGAGCGCGACGAGGAGCGGCGGACATTGCGCGTAGGAGGAGCGGTGATGTGAGGAGCAGCGGACAGGCCAGCGGCAGTGCGAGCAGCAGACAGGCTTGAGGAGCGGCAGCTGAGGTAAGGGAGCGGCGGACATGGCACGGGGGAGGAGCGGTGACGTGAGGAGCAGCGGACAGCCAGCGGCGGTGCGAGCAGCGGGCAGGCGGGAGGAGCGGCGGCTGAGGTAAGGGGACCCATGTCGGGGCAGGCGGGGGTCGGGGCAGGTGGGGGACGGGGCAGGCGGGGGACGGGCTGGGCGGGGGCCCGGGCTGCTGGACAATGTCGGGGAGGGCGGGGGTCGGGGAAGCCTGTTGCTCCCGGACAAGGTCGGGACGGGCTGCTAGTTTTGAAAGAAAAGATTTCCATGGAATGCTATCATTGAATCCATTTTTGTGCGTGGAGAGCCTGTATATCCAACGTTGTTCTTTCTCAAATAAGCGTTGTTGTAGTCTATCTCCTGTTTTTATTTGCTCTATGACAGTCCACCTCATGTCATTAGGTGTGTGGTTCATCAGGAGAAAATGTTCGGTGAGTTTAGTCATTGATTTTTTACGCCTGATCATACTGCGGTGTTCACAGATTCTTTCTTTAATTTTTCTACTGGTCATCCCCACGTATTGGAGGTCTTTTTGGTGTTAAGCCCACTGATCTTAACACCAAAGGCAAACTCTGGTCAAAGCACGGCCAGATGGTAGCTAAGCGGAATATCGCTTGCCTACGGAGAGCAACACCACTGACACTTGCTGCCTGGAAAAAAGACATGGACTGGTGTATGATACAGAAAAAAACTGTTTATGTGTCACAAGGTTGTCCCTAAAAATGGAAAGCGCTCTGGACAAAGTCGAACGTTTGTCATGGCAATATATGTGAGCCCCCATATGTTCACCCCACCAATGAACCACTGACTCCTTGATGTATAATTCTGTTTTTTCTAATATTCGTTTTCTCACTGAATAGATGTACACCATAACCACTTATTTTGCGCAACTGTGATGCACCTGCAATGAATGACCTATTGTATGCATTGACCATTCCACCTGCATTGTTCAATAAAAAGAAAATTTTGAGATAACTGGGCATAACTAGACAACAACATTTCCAGCATTTGTTTAATGTGGAGACAACCAAGGCATTGTAAACTGCAAGGACAAAATTAGTCTGTTTAGTGCAAACCTCTAGAAGTCTGCAATGTGCCTGATCAGTTAGGTGCATTGATATAGGGTTAATTAAAAACTGTCAGCAGGTAGTAAATTGCTACACTGAGGTTATCCCTGCTTTGCTACTAGGCTCTATCAGAACAAAAACCTCTCTCTACGGTCCATGATGTTGATATAAACAAAAGTTGCAAACCACCTGAATATCACTTTCAGACTATCTCTGCGGCAACATGAGAATTGAGTATGACTAGTTCCTGCTGTTGGTTTCCCAGGATTAGAAGAATATGTTTAGTCTGCCACACTGTTGCCCCACATTGGGGTGCTAAGCCCATAGTGGAAATAGATACATTTTTGGACCATCAAGAAGTCACATAAAAATATCAGAAGAGAGGTTGATGTGAGTAGTTAAGATGTTTCCTAAGGGAAATGGATTTTGACACAAAGAAGACAACATTGAATCAAATAAAAGTGTCCTCTAAAGAACATAAGTTTAGAAAAGCATTGTTATAGTTCCTGATACTCTCAGCTAAAAACAGAGGTTTTACATAGCGTTTTCTGATTTCAGTATAAAAGCAAAAGAAAAGCATAAAATACATTGTTGTTTGAGTGGATCTTCCATCACATGGATTTGTAACATCTGCAAAAAAACGATTAAACGTCCCTGTTTATTACCTAGCGGATTAGATTCGCTAAGGTTACCATTACTAGAAAGAGCTATAGTTTGCAATAGGGTCAAACCAATCTAAATTAGAGACACATTCAAGGCAGAGTGGACAACTGAAACAACCAATAAAACCTTGAGTGAATATACCAAACAACCAACTTTTATATAAAAAGTTTGCAAAATGTATTTGTACCTCCCAACTGGGTTACAATCTAAAACAAAAATGATGACACAAATTAAAAATGGTTTAAAACAACCACCAGCAGTGGTAGTGCAATAAGTATCATGAACAGTCAAAGTTAAAAACAGTCGACGCGGCGTTTCGGTGCTTTTTGGTTCTGGACACCTTCTTCAGGACATTAAAACATTTGACTCCAAATATGTGATTTCGACAAAAGTTTTTTATATATAAACGTTTTGAGGTGATTTCCAATCTTTTAAGGAATATCTCTGGAATTTCATGTTTCCATTCGTCTCTGTTCACAGAGCTAGATGTTTCTGTGTGCACGGAGGGGCCACCGATAGTTGTAAGGGAGAAGTAAGTTTCTCTAGATCTGGTTTAATATATTGTAGGTCGTCAATAAACTCTGGGCTTCAATGGCAAAGAGTGAATATAAATAATTTTCCAGAACCTCTTTTGATAATTAGAGGAAGAAATCTCGTGATAAAACTGCGGCCTCCCTGCTCCTCCGTGTTCGTATCTTCCTGGCGATTAAACCAGATCTAGAGAAACTTACTTCTCCCCTACAACTATCGGTGGCCCCTCCGTGCACACAGAAACATCTAGCTCTGTGAACAGAGACGAATGGAAACATGAAATTCCAGAGATATTCCTTAAAAGATTGGAAATCACCTCGAAACGTTTATATATAAAAAACTTTTGTCGAAATCACAGATTTGGAGTCAAATGTTTTAATGTCCTGAAGAAGGTGTCCAGAACCAAAAAGCACCGAAACGCCGCGTGGACTGTTTTTAACTTTGACTGTTCATGATACTTATTGCACTACCACTGCTGGTGGTTGTTTTAAACCATTTTTAATTTGTGTCATCATTTTTGTTTTAGATTGTAACCCAGTTGGGAGGTACAAATAAATTTTGCAAACTTTTTTATATAAAAGTTGGTTGTTTGGTATATTCACTTAAGGTTTTATTGGTTGTTTCAGTTGTCCACTCTGCCTTGAATGTGTCTCTAATTTAGATTGGTTTGACCCTATTGCAAACTATAGCTCTTTCTAGTAATGGTAACCTTAGCGAATCTAATCCGCTAGGTAATAAACAGGGACGTTTAATCGTTTTTCTATGTACCTATCCCCCTCCCTGCGATAAACTTCAGGGGTACCTCCTTTTGTTATCACTTTGTAACATCTGCCTCAGGCCAATGTTTCAGTATTTTGGATGCTACAAAAACATTAACTATACCCAATCTTAGTTGTGTCAAGACAAATCGATGTTGAGTGTTATTTGTAAATGTAAGGTACCCCAAGAGGCCCTCAGTATGTACCACAGCTAAGTATCTGATCACTAACAGTCTGATACTGTCATTGGCCATTTTGCTACAGGATGTTAGGCTGTCAGGTTCATTCAGTGATAGAGGTCCATTCAATTGGGCTACCTATCTGGCGATATACAGGAGCGAAAGGATTTTCTGTGTGTTATCTACGCTTAGACAATCATTTATAATAGCTTTGGTGAACTTGGTCTCTTCTTTACTTCAAATAGAATGCCATAGCTGGACAGGCCTGATTGCTGAGATATCTTCCAGATGATACATGCCCTGTTATATATAGGCTGTGGTAGATTGTGGTATGGCAAGTAAATGTCAAAGAAATATATTATCTTGTGTTTGTAGAATGGTAAATACTGAGAAGCTCCATAATCCACTCTCATACGAAGTTGAAGATATACAATTTGCTCTATAGGTTGAGACATTCTCTGGAATTGGTTTACAGCCTAACATGGTGCCAAACCTAAAAGTGCTCTCACAGGCATGTGTCTTCTTTAGCTTGTTGTTTTTGATGTGCTTGGACCAAGAGCCATTAAGCTAGAGAGAATACCCAACTAAGATACTGACATTTTTAATTGGTGTGCAACTGATTTGGTGAGCACGTGACTTACAGGCTCCCTTTCCACAGATTATTGTGTAGGTTTTATTCAACTTCATTTGGAGGTCCCTGCCCTCCATAAAGGCTGTAAAGGTGTCCATCAGTCTTTGCAGGCCTTTGCCGGTCCATTACAGTGTAACAGCAACATCAGCATAGATGGGAAATGGAACTGCCCTTCCTCCCACTTGTGGAGAAGCAGTGGTCACTTCCTGCAGTGAGTTATCCACACCATTTATAAACAGATAGAACAGGAAGGTTGACAGTACGCACTATTGCCAAATTCGCGTTTGAATACCAATAGGAGGAGAGGACTCCCCATTAGGCCCATAATGCACCCTGGCTGACGAATTCCTATATAACTGTTACAGCAATGACACAATATCTGACAGAGCGCCCTTCGAGGACAAGGTTTACCACAGGATTGAGTGATTTACTAAATCAAAGCACTGGATAGATCTAAAAAACATAAGTGCAAATGGACGATCTTAGCCCTGGTATATTTCCCTATGAGATCTAAATTAATATACTGCTCTACCATAGCCAACCCCTCCTGAACCCATATTGTGATTCTTTGAGGCCTTTGTTATCCCCAACCCATTGTTCAAATCTTTCAAGGATCACTATACCCAGGATCTTTGCAGAAGAGTCTAGGAGGGAGATGGGATAGAAGCATTTGGGATCACTCTTGAAGCCCATTTTAAAAATCGGAATTATTTGTCAATCCAGCCAGGTTGTCGGGATATAGAATTTAGCTGCAGTGTTCAATATATATGTCAAAATAGGAGCCAGTAGGTCCAGTAGGTATTTGTACATGTCTACCAGGACTCCATCTGCTCCTGCTACTTTCCCATAGGCACTTTTTTGTATAGCCTTTGTGATTGTATGTAGTTAGTGACTGGTTCGCACTGTGGGTTGCAAATATGTGATTTAGGGCCTTGTCTAAGTGGGCTAGTTTAGATGAGGAACTGAATATACTAGAAAAATTATCCACTCATGCTTGAATTGGTGCACGTGAAGCTAAATCAGGAGCTGCATTCTCTTTCAGGAAAGTAGAATTGTCTGCCAGAATATGATAACATTATTTGTGGTCACAGCTTTTTCAAGCTTTGACCAGGCCTCCTCTTGTAACACCTTCTAACTGGGCAGACAGTGTCCCCTTGTATTGCCACCTACGTAATATAATCAGGAAACAATCTCTTAGGGATGCATTTAGGGCATGTCATAGCATTTTTCATGCGAGTGAGCAAGAATGGTCAAACCAAATCTGCTGGCCTGTCTTACGTTTCCTAGCATTCGGTGTACGATGATCATTGATAAAATATGTTAACCTATCAAATGGCAATTAAATGTCCCTGTAGTTGACTACTTTAGATAAACAGGGCACTAGGTGCTGCTTCTTGGAATCAATAATACTACCCCAATGCTATTTATGGTGTTATGGTCAAAGTGCTTACTATTATGAAATCGTATTGTGGGGACAAGTAAGTTTTGATCTCTAATTATGTTTCATTGCCAGAATAACCATATTTGGAATTCCATTTGTTGACAGTATAATACGATCTATATTAGTATTTGTAAGAGAACATTACTTGTAAGAGATAAATTATATAAATAAATGCAATGCAAGGCGTTACCATATGTATTTTGAGGAAAATGTAACCGACCAACCCTGAGAGCATTTTTAACGCCACACAATTCCATGGGCGGCAGAGAACACTTAAAAATATTACAATCGCCAATCCAAGGCATGTGTATTGTCTTCTTCCAGTTCAGTGATCACTGCACAACATGTAGAGTCAAAGATGTTGTTCTAAAAATTAGCAATGAACAGAGGAGAAACATTTTTTATTTATTTTAAAAAAAATTTAAAACCTTTATTTAAAAAACAATGCACACAGCTATTCAGCCTTACATCCGGAGGCGAGGCAGCAGACAGGAACCAAAGAAACAAAGTGCAAAGATCAGTACACCAGGACAAATAAAGGTTGATTTTCAAGCTTTATGTAACTAATACAAAAGAAAGGTAAAGAAAGAGAGAAAGCGCCGAAACTGGCGCAAAGGAGAGGCAATAGGATGTAAGGTACAGTGAGGCATAGTGAGGGGGTCGAGAAGGTACATTGGACACAGATGTGTCCAGCGGAATACAATACTGGAAATGGGGAGGGAGGGAAACACAGGATGACAACACAAAATTCAACAGTTGGAGCCATAGGCTAAGGTGATAAATGCTCCTCTTGCGGTGCGGGTTCCGGAGGCACGCAGATGTCCTCTCGTTCCAAGCTCCCCACATTTTCTGCCACTTTTTAGGTTTACCCCTGGCAATATACACGGTCTTTTCCCTAAACATGCACCAGTCCATGTTGGCTTCCACTGTACAACCTTCGGAGCCGCTGTGGCCCCCCACTTCTGTGCGATGTCCCGTTTAGCCACCATGTTACCAAAGGTCACCCATTGGGTCTGGGCCACATTATGATCTGTCGGACCCCAGACGTTTAGAAGGCATCTCCTGGCTTCCGCATGCACTACTACCCCAGTCACCTCGCTCATAATCGAGTGCACACGCCGCCAGTAGGAAGCTATCACAGGGCACTCCCATAGAATGTGCATGAAGGTGGCGAGGGCGCCACAGCCGCGCCTACAAAGGCCATCAACGGAGTAGCCCATGTGCACAAGTCTGGGACCAGTAACATAGACTCTGTGCAAGATTTTGAGTTGCACCAGCCGAAGGCGGGAGGAGATAGCAACCTCCTTAGGGGAGGACACCGCACTCTGCCAATCTTCATCGTCAATCTCTATCCCATCTCGCACCCATTGGTCCCTCACACCCAGGAGGAGATCTGTACGGACGTTGATGAGTTTCTTCTACGACAAGGAAATAGCACTGTCCGGCATGTGGCCGTCCAGCACCCTATCTTCCAAAGGAGAACTGTCAGGAATCGCCTCCCCCTCCGGCCTGGCGGACAGCAATGCGTGTCGCAGCTGAGCATACCGGAAGAATTCCGTTTCCCCCAGCTGAAACTCCGCTTGTAACTGTGCGAAAGTTTTAACCTCGCCACGTAGTAACATGTCCTCCACCCTGGAGATGCCAATTAGGTCCCATTTATCGAAGCCCTTGGTATGCCATAATTTGCCCAGGATGTCCGAGTCGTACAGTGGGTTAGACGTGGTTGGACGAGTACTCTGATCCAGATATAATACAGGCTTTGCCACCCGGTTATTCCCTCTCCAGACTCGATAGAAAGGATGGTAGAGGTGGGGGTATCGCTATTGTTACCAAAGCTCCCTTAGAATGCTCCCTATCTCCTATAACGATTGATCATAGTGAAGCCGGCTCTTTGACCATCATCACAGGGCCGAAACACTCTCTCTCAGGTGTCCTTGTGTATCGTCCCCCAGGAAGGCTATACGATTTTACTTCCAGCCTAATGGAGGCTATAACCCATCTAGCACTAAGAAAAACGAGAGTGCTAGTGTTGGGAGATTTAAATGTCCACTTTAACGATCCCCTTGACAAAGAGGCCGCGGATATTAAATCTGAATTACTCTCCTTACAGCTAGAGCTTAAGAACCACGACCCGTCACACCAACTGGGACATTTATTGGACCCTATATTTGGGAATTGGACTGGAGTTCAGACCTTATCTCCTCAACCGGTACCCTGGTCTGATCACTTTGTTATCCCGATGCAAATTCAGTTAGCTGAAACCGAACATAACAAAGATAGTGTACAACGGTATCAATGCAGGAAATGGAAAAAAATTTCCCTGGGCACCTTTATAAAATCCCTTGAAAATGCTGCACCTCCTGGAGGATCTGACTGTGAGACAGCCTATAAACGTCTACAGAATTGCATCATCAATGCTCTAGATAGCACTGCCCCTATTCGCTCCTTAACCAACTCTAAGAGGACTAAGAAAACGGCCCGTGGTTCACCCAGGATCTTCAGTTAGCTAAATCTGACTGCAAAAAACTCGAGAGGGAATGGCGTACTAACTTCTGCCCAAAAATCAAAACCCTATATAAAACGGCACAAAAAGAATATAATAAAAAGATTAGAGTCTCCAAAGCATCCCATTACAATAACCGTATCTTGGAAGCTGAGAACTCCTCGAAAGAGCTTTTTAAGATCTTCAAGGAAATCTCTATAATAACCACGAACCTGACATCCCACAATGACTCGGTGGACACTTGCAACAAAATTGCGAAGCACTTTTCCGGCAAGATCACGGATATCTATGCCAATTTCTCCGGTAATATAAAACCCGGCCTCGAATTTGTTGAGAGGGAAGATACCATCCTCACAGAATCCTGCCTTCATATTTTTACTGTTCCTCCCCCAGAAATTTTCATGAAGACTTGCCAAAGTATTAAATCTGGCTCCCCCCGGGATCCTGCTCCCCCCAAAGTTTTAGGAGCTAGTCTTACAGTCTTAGAACCCTACTTTAGACATGTGCTCCAAGTCTCTTTTGATACAGCCTGTCTGCCTGTAGAATGGAAGAAAGCAATTGTACTTCCCATTAAGAAAAAACCTACTGTGAGCCAGGATATCCTTGAGAACCTACGTCCCATCTCTTTGCTACCTTACTCAGCAAAAGTTGCCGAAAAAATAGCCAATACCCAACTCATGGCCCACCTCGAATCTCATAATGCCTTTCATAGCTCTCAGTCTGGCTTTAGATCGAGCTATTCCACAGAGACAGCGCTCCTGAGAGCGACCAAAACTCTACGGGAAGGAGCTGATGAGGGTAAGACCATGGCACTCATCATGCTGGACCTCAGTGCCGCGTTTGACACTGTAGCACATTCCATCTTGCTACAGTGTCTAAACACAGCGGGGTCACCAAAGAGGCACTGGGGTGGCTGAAAGCCTTTCTCACCAACAGGTGCTTTCAGGTTCAGAGAGGCAACTTTCTCTCGGACAGCATGGTCCTAGAACAGGGGGTACCTCAGGGCTCGGCCCTGAGTCCCACCCTGTTCAACCTCTATATGGCCCCGCTGGCAGAGGTGGTCCAATCGTACGGCGTAGAGCTAGTCTCTTACGCCGACGATACTCAACTGCTGATCTCCTTGTCCCAGGTTCCCTCCTTAGATGCTGATAACTTCAAAACCTGTATGTGCAATCTCGCAGGTTGGATGACCAAACACTGCCTCAAACTTAACGGTTCTAAAACGGAGGTATTAATAATAGGCGGTAAGGACACTAACTGGACCAAAGACTGGTGGCCACCCTGTCTGGGGCCTCTACCCACTCCTAGTCGGGAAGCGAAGAACTTAGGTGTCTGGGTGGACACTAAACTTTCGTATGACAGCCATGTAAATAAAATGGTAGGGAAGTGTTTTGGGGTCATGAAAACCCTCAATCGTACCCTGGATCTCCTCCCCTTAGAGTCTAGGCGTACCATGACTCAGGCACTAATAACCTCCCGCAGAGGTTATTACATAGACTATGGCAACGTGCTTCTGCTGGGAACCTCGGAAAAGAATATCAGGAGACTGCAGGTATTACAAAACTCAGCAGCACGATTAGTTCTGAGACTTCCCAGAAGAGCACCCTCTAAACCTACTTTGGCTGCCCTCCACTGGTTGCCTATCAGGAAGAGAATCCTATTCAAAGCACTTCTCTGGTGCTATAGAATCATCTCTCATAAAGCACCATCCTATTTGTCTGACCTAGCCGTGCCCTACAAGCCCAATAGATCCCTTCGCTCCATGGGAAAGGGTCTGCTCAAGATTCCTCGCATAAAAAAAGCTAGAATGGGATGCCGCTCTTTCCGTTCACTAGCAGCCAACAAATGGAACACCCTTCCCACCAACATTAGACTAGCAAATAATGAGTCCTCTTTTAGAAAACTGCTAAAAACGTACTTATTCGCCCTATAGCTCCTTCCCCCTCTTACTCTTCCCTTGACTCTTTCTCCACAGCGCCGGGATACGCCGGGAGGCGTCACCAGGCGCTTTACAAACCCCTTTAATAATAATATTAATAATATAAATCCCCAGGTACTTGAAGCCCTGGTTCGCCACCTGTATGCCACAACCCCTCGGAAGGCGAGGCGTTCCCCCTTTCAGGACGTACAAGTATGACTTGGACCAGTTAATAACTAGGCCGGAGTACCGACCGAAGTGTCTCAACACGTCACAAGCCACAATCATTTTACAGGGGGAGGTGAGGTACAGCAAAATATCATCTGCGTACAGCGACACTCGGTCCTCGAAGTCGGGGGCCCATCTGATACCATGTAGATCGGGGTGGCTGCACAGCCAGGCCGCCAGCGGCTCAAGCGCAAGAGCAAACAGAAGGGGCGACAAAGGGCAACCCTGTCTGGTGCCCCTCTGAAGAACAAAGGGTGCGGAAACTCGGCCGTTGACAGCTACGTTAGCCAATGGTCCGGCATACAGAAGTTTGACCCACCCCACGAATTCCGGGCCAAAACCGAGCTTCGCCAACACTGCCCATAGGTAACTCCACTCGAGGGAGTCGAAAGCCATCGTGGCATCCAACGACGCCAAGACAGCCGGCTCCTCGAGCGTATGGGCCCTGGCCAGGGCGCCGTGGAGTCGACGCAAGTTAAGAGCAGTGTTGCGGTGTGGAATAAAGCCCGACTGGTCCGGATGCACTAAGTCACCGATGACGCCAATCAGACGGTTGGCGAGCATTTTGGTTAGAATCTTAGGCTCCGCGTTCAAAAGAGAGATGGGGCGATACGATCGGCACAAATCTCTTGGCTTCCCTTCCTTATGGATAACCACGATGGTGGCCAACCTCTGGTCGGGGGGAAGTATTCCAGCCTCCTGCGCCTCAAGGAACATATTCCGCAGGTGCGGGGAAACCACATCCGGCTTGATCTTATATAACTCCACCGGAATGCCATTAGGGCCAGGCGCCTTGCCAGATCTCAAGGAACGGATTGCAAGCGCCACCTCGTCCACAGAAATAGCCCTGTCCAGGTCGTCTCGATCTGCGTCTGACAGGCACGGGAGGTCAATATTCGACAGGAAGGCACCCGAGTTGGCCTCAGACCGATCCAAGACGGAGGCATAAACGCCCTGGAAGTAATCCGAAAAGGACTCAGCAATGGCGCTCGGGTCAGTGACTAGCACCCCATCTTCCCCCAGTATCTCCGGGACAACACAACTGGCCCTCTCTTTCTTATCGAGCCAGGCCAGCAACTTTCCCGCCTTATCACCGACATCGTAAATCCGACCCTGCTGTTCTCTACCCAGAACAAGGGCAGCATCCGTGGCGAGGTCACGATACTCCGAATGCTTGAGGGAAAGAATATGTAATAGGTCGGGCTCAGGGCCCACCTCCAATCGGGAGTCCAACTCCATGATCTCCGCCTCGACACGCACCATGTCGGCGTCTCTGTTCCTACGGGCCTCCGCTATGAGAGTGAATGCCTCACCCCGCAAGACCGTTTTAAAAGCCTCCCACAAAGTGGCGGCCGATGTTACCGACCCCACGTTCTCGGTGAAGTAGCGTTCGATAGCCTTGGCCAGGAGACCGCGAGTCTTGGGGTTTCGGAAGTACCACGGATTGACCACCACCGGTCGATCCGATACTACAATATTAAAGTCAAAGGAGACCCACAGTGGGGAGTGGTCCGAGATGCCCCTCACCAAAAACCGGGCCTCAGAGACTGCCGGTGCATGAGCTGCCAAGGCAAGGACGTAATCGATCCTGGAGAGACTACCGTGAGCGCCAGAATGAAAGGAATATTGACTCTGAGTGGGATGTAAAAGTCTCCAGCAGTCAACCAATCCCATAGTGTCGAGAAAAGTGGGCAACCACATTTGCGAGCTTCTAAGGTCTCTAGGCGGATGTCTGTCCAAGGAGCCGGAGCAAACGGAATTGAAGTCACCCCCCACAATGAGCAGCCCTGCCGGCAGATTCAAAATGGCGCTACCAAGGTCTTGGAAGGTGTTATTTTGCAGACCCGGAGGAACATAAACCGAAACCAATGTCAAGGCACGCCCCTCCCATCGCCCCAAAACGGCTGCGTACCGCCCCATCTCATCAACCACAGTGGAGTCAATCTCAAAAGGGAGGGACGTGCGCACCATGACACCCGCCCCCCGAGACCCCGAAGAGAACCCGGAATGAGCCACCATTTTGAAGCCCTTCCTATTGAGTGCTCTGCATGTGTTCCCAACCAAATGAGTCTCCTGCAAGAAAACAATATCAGGCATATGTCTTTTGAGCAGTTGCAATACCACCCCTCTCTTAATACGATCACCCAAGCCATTGACGTTCCAACAAAGCACCTGCAGTTTCCTACTCCCCATCGTCGTATCTAACCCTGGGCGTAGTTCGCGTAGCCGCACTCCGCGGAGCTGCGCGAAGAAGCACTTGCACTCCGCGAACTACGCATAACTCCGCGAACATGCGTAGTAGCTTGCTTGACCCGTTCGCGAGCCGTTTTTTGTCTTCGGGAGCGCCGTGGAACTCTGGAACCTGCTCGACACCACATCTCCAGACGTCGCCTTCCTCACGGAAACATGGATGAACGCCTCCTCAGCGCCCGACATCGCCGTCGCCATCCTGGACGGATACAAGATCACCCGGAGAGACCGCGTCAACGAAACAGGAGGAGGCATCGCCATCGTCCACAAGAACACCATCCGCATCACGACCAACTCAGACGACACCCTCACAGCCGCTTAACATCTTCACTTCCAGATACACACCGACCCCAAGACCACACTCAGAGGCACCCTCATCTACAGACCCCCAGGACCTCGCACACAATTCAGCGAAGACATGGCAGACTTCATCAGCCCGCACGCCCTCGCCTCCGCTGACTACATCCTCCTAGGGGACCTCAACTTCCACCTGGAGAACAACAACGACAACACCACCACCACCCTGCTGGACAACCTCGCCAACCTCGGACTCATGGAACTGGTGAACACCCCCACCCACTATGCCGGACACACGCTTGACCCAGTCTTCTCCTCCAGCAAGTACATCTCCTTCAGCCACTCCACCGGACTCCACTGGACAGACCACAGCTGCGTCCACTTCAGCTTCAGAAAGACCACGACTCACCACCACCCGCAACAGGTTCCCCGCAGGAACTGGAACAAGATCACCACCGACCAGCTCACCACTTCACTGAGCCAGAACCCTCCCGCCAGCTCAACGGACCCCAACCAAGCAGCCAACAACCTCACACAGTGGATCACCAATTGCGCTCGCCCAACCAGCCTCGACCACTCGCAGTCCGGCTTCCGCGCCAACCACAGCACCGAGACCGCCCTCATCGCAGCCACTGACGACATCCAAGCCCTGCTCGACAACTGGGAAACAGCGGCCCTCATCCTCCTGGACCTCTCCGCAGCATTCGATACAGTCTGCCACCGCACCCTCTTCAACGTCTACATGAGCCCCCTCGCAGCCATCGTACGCCAACACAACCTCAACATCATCTCCTACGCCGACGACACCCAGCTGATCCTCTCCCTCACCAACGACCCAGGAACCGCCAGAACCAACCTACACGAAGGGATGAAAGACGTAGTCGAGTGGATGAGGAACAGCCGCCTGAAACTGAACTCAGACAAGACGGAAGTCCTCATCCTTGGATCATCACTCTCCGCTGGGACGACTCCTGGTGGCCCCCTACCCTGGGCAGCGCACCCAAACCAATGGACCACGCATGCAACCTGGGCTTCATCCTGGACTCCTCCCTCTCGAGGACCAGACAAGTCAACGCCGTCTCATCATCATGCTTCAACATCCTACGCATGCTCCGAAAGATCTTCGGATGGCTCGCCACCGAAACCAGGAAGCCGGTCACACAGGCGTCTCGTCACCAGCCGACTGGACTACGGAAACACCCTCTGTACCGGAACCACAGCCAAACTCCAGAAAAGACTCTAACACATCCAGAACGCCTCCGCACGACTCATCTTGGACATCCCCCGACACAGCCACATCTCCGGACACCTGAGAGACCTTCACTGGCTCCCCGTCAGCAAGAGAATCACGTTCCAACTCCTCACCCACGCACACAAGGCCCTCCACGACCTGCGCCCTAGGTACCTAAACAACCGCCTGACCTTCTACACTCCCACCCGCCAGCTAGGATCGACCAGCCACGCCCTCGCCGCCGTGCCACGCATCCGAAGATCCACCATGGGAGGAAGATCCTTCTCCTACCTGGCAGCCAAGACTTGGAACTCCCTCCCCATCCACCTCCGCCTGACCCAAGACCACCTCTGCTTCAGGAAGCAACTCAAGACATGGCTGTTCGAGCAGTAGCGGACCCCCCTCCCCCAAGCGCCTTGAAACCCTCTGGGTGAGTAGCGCGCTATACAAATATCCTGATTGATTGATTGATTGATTGCCTGCATGCTCGGGATGTGTAGCGCGCGAAGTTACCCATGAGGTTTGTCCCGCCCGCTCGCGTTCCCTTATTTCCGGTCACTACTAACGTGTTCGAGAGTTATTCTGTGCCAGATTGCAGTTTCTGCGTGTTCGGCAACTCGATCTTACCGACAAGCATCCTCGCGCTCGCGAAAATGCTATTGAGCGCGCGAGATTTACGCTACGCAGCAGTTTGCGGAGTATTCGACAACTTCGCGTTCTCCGCGGAGCGCGGAGTTGCCGAAACTCCGCAAACTCCGCGAACGGAGCGTAGTTCTTCGCCCAGGGTTAGTCGTATCCCAGTTCCCCCCCAACCCCCAAAAGCCTCAACAACAAGCGAAACAGAAAGGAACATGTGACCCATTGCCTAAGGGAAAGAAGAAGAAAGAAACAGAGAAAACACACACAACCATCCCCAACACCACCCCCCACCCTGCACCCCTGCAGTAGACTAAAAAGCCCCCCCAACCCGCAGTGTGCCTGTCGCCCCATAAACTATTTTTTTTTTTTTTGCGATTTCTAAAGCGCCTGGTGACCCAAGGGCATCCCCGCGCTATGTAACTTGAATCCTATTAAGAGGGGAGGTAGCCGAAGGGTATTATTTGGGGAACAGATGGGTCTTTAGTTTTTTTCGGAACGCGAGGAAGTTGGATTCCAGTCTGAGGGCGCGAGGGAGTGCGTTCCAGCCCTTGGCCGCCTGAACTGAGAATTGACGGCCTCCTGTGCGGACTTTTTTGAATCTGGGGATGCGGACAAGATTCTCATTTTGAGATCGTAGCGATCTGGTTGCTGTATACGGAGTGATCATTTCACTAAGGATCGCAGGGCCAGCTCCGTTGTAGAGCTTGTGTGTGGTACACATTGCTTTAAAGTGCACCCTTTGGCGCACAGGCAGCCAATGCAGTGCTTTAAGGGCTGGCTTGGCGGATAATCTGGGGGGGGTGTTGGTAATCATGCGTGCTGCCGCGTACTGTGTCCGCTGGAGTTTCGTGATGGTAGCCTCGGGGGCTCCCAAATAGACCAGATTGCTGTAGTCCAAACGGGACAACACTAGGCCCTGGATAAGGAGCTTTCTGGACATGGGTGGGAGTAAGGGCAGAATTTTACGGGTCGTACGCATTAGCCCAAAGCATGTGCCCGAAGTTTTGGTTGCCTGGGTCTTCATTGTGAGCTGTGGCTCTAGCCATACCCCGAGTGTCTTGATTTCCGATTTGGGGGGGGGGATTTCACCGAACACATCGGGCCATATCGTGGGAGGGATAGTTGTCCATTGCTTGCCGAGTAACATTACCTCTGTCTTAGTCCCATTCAGTTTCAATGATGATTCGTTCATCCAGTTGTGGATGTTTATGAGGCAGTTGGTAAGATTTTCAGGATGGTCAATCCGCTGGGACAGGGAGACGACAAGTTGGGTGTCGTCAGCGTAACTCACCATTTTGATGTTAAAAGGTGTTACCACGTCCTCGAGGGGGGCCATATAGATGTTAAAAAGCGTCGGGCTTAGGGAGGAGCCCTGGGGGACGCCGCTAGTGAGTGGGAGGGTGGATGAGTGGTGGCTGTCATCCCATACTTGAAAGGTGCGTCCTGTGAGATAGGATTCGATCCATTTGATAGCTGTCCCAGTAAGTCCTGCATTTGTCAGTCTGCTCAGAAGGACACGGTGGTTGACCGTGTCGAAGGCTGCACTTAGATCCAGGAGGATCACTGCCACTGATCCTCCTGAATCTAGTAAGCCCCTTGCCTCTTCAATCACTGCAAGGAGTGCGGTGTCAGTTCCATGGCCTGGGCGAAAACCGGTTTGGGATTGTCGGAGCAGTTTATTTGTTTCGAGGAACTGGGATAATTGGATGTTTACCAATTTCTCGGTGACTTTACTAATGCCCGGGAGCAGGGATATTGGCCTATAGTTGGACAGGTCCGATGGATCTAGCTGGGTTTTTTTTAAGAGTGCTTTAACCACAGCACTCTTCCAGCTGTCGGGGACGGTTCCATGGGAAAAGGAACAGTTGATAAGGTCCGTAATGGTCGGGACGATTACTGAGGCTACGGTCTTGAAGAACCTGATAGGGGCTGGGTCTAAAGGGGAACCACTTTTCATTTTAACTAAGGTTCGCTCAACCTCTGCGTGGGTGACAGATCGGAAAGTCTGAAGCGTAGAACGACAGATGCTTTCAGTCGGTTCGGGGGAAGTGCTACTTTCCGTGAGGTTGGGGGAGCTGGGGGGAGGGAGGGAGGCCAGGATCCGGGTGATTTTCTCGTTGAAAAAGTTGGCTAGCTCGTTACTTCTGTCAACTTTGGGGGTGATGGAGGAGGAGGTGGCGGGGACCTTGGTCAGCTCTTTGACGATCAGAAAAGATTCTCGGGCTGAATTGGATGCTTCTTGTATACGTGTGTTGTAGTAGGAAGCTTTGGCTGATTTGATAGCCTCTTTGTAAATTTTGACCGCAGACTGGTAGGCTTCTTTGTTGGCATGTTGCCAAGTCTTTCTCCAGAGTCGTTCGGCCTTTTTGCAATTTTTGCGCAGTGTTCTTAACTCTGCGGAGTACCACGGTGCTGAGCCATGTTTGCCGTTTTTATTCTCTCTATTTCTGAGTGGAAGTATAAGGTCTAGGGAGACGGTAATCCAGTCTCTGAATCTTTTGTCAGCCGTATTTGGATCTTCAGCCTGGGCAGGGATGTTTTTTTCCAGGGTCTGAGCCCATTCGTCCGTGGAGAGTCTGGGCCAGGTCCTGTCCTTACTGAAGGTAGGGGGTGTACGGTTTGTCGTGAAGGTTCCAGGTAATTGAAAAGAGACCAGGAAGTGGTCTGTCCAGGGGAGGGGAAAGGCCTCCTTGGCAAGCATTGAGGACGAGTTGGTAAATACGGGGTCTAAAAGGTGGCCCTTGGTGTGGGTGGCTCCGGAGTTTAAAAGATGGATATCGAGAGCCGCTAGATCTTGAATCAGATCATGGGCTACTGAGTTGGCCGGGTCTTCTAGGTGGATGTTCAAGTCTCCAACTATCATGTAGTTTGATAGGGAGTGGGCTTGCGTTGTGACTAAGTCCAGAAGCGAACAGGTGAAGGGACCCGGGATGCCGGGAGGGCGGTAAATGAGGAGTCCTATAAGGGAGGTGGTTGGGTTAAGTGTGACAGAAAAGTGCAGACTTTCTGCATCGGTGATCTGTGCGTCGTGGGTTTTGCAGTGGAGGTGTTCTCGATGAA
This sequence comes from Lissotriton vulgaris, assembly GCF_964263255.1. NCBI lineage: Eukaryota > Metazoa > Chordata > Amphibia > Caudata > Salamandridae > Lissotriton > Lissotriton vulgaris. The sequence goes on along the minus strand of NC_141689.1, from coordinate 932,461,892 downwards.
TGATGGCTAACTACAAAAGAGACCCTAGAGGAGTAAGGAACCCCCGCAGTCCCCCCCTGCCACCCACCATGGAAGAATAGGATATTCCAGGTAAAAGTGCAACAGCCTGGCATTATCAGTCACAGCCAACGGGCTCACCATCCGCTAAAAGCAGTGTGGGAAGCATTAGTCCTGATGATCAGGGCCACCAGAGGCGCCTTCGGAGCGTTCCTCCTGGTCCTCTCGACGGTGCGGCAAAGTGTCCAGCCAGTCACTCGCAGTCTCAGGCATATCAAAAAACATGGCTCGGCCATCACGTTCAATGCGCAGCTTAGCGGGGAAGAGCATAGAGTATTTAAGTCCCAGATCTCTGAGGCGCCGCTTTACCCCCGCAAAGCTCTGGCTCTGCCTCTGAACAGCCCTGGTGAAGTCCGGGTAGAAGTTCACTTCAGCGTTCTGGAACTTGAGAGGCCCATGTCGCCTCGAGGCCTGGAGAATCACATCCCGATCTCTAAAGTTAAATAAACGGGCGATGATGGGTCTCGGTGCGACGCCCGTCTTCGGAGGGCCGCCAGGTATTCTGTGGGCCCGCTCCACCGAGAAAAAATGGCTGAGACCTGCTGGCGCGAGATGAGTCTTTACCAAATCCTCAACAAAGAGGTCGACCGCCGCTTCCTCTGCACCCTCCGGCACCCCAATGATGCGCACGTTCTGCCGCCTGGCACGTCCTTCGAAGTCCTCCAACCGCCTTGAGAATGAGTCATTAACCGACCGCAAGGTACGGACCTCAGCTTGCAGGTCCGACACATCAGTCGTGAGGCTGGAGGTCTTGCTATCAAGAGATTTTACTTGATCATTAGTCTTGCCCAGATCAGCCCTGATCAAGTTGATGTCGATAGCCAGGGTGCCCACTTTGTGTGCCAGGACCTCGTGCTGCTTATGCATCTCAGTCCTGATGCTTGTGATAGCCCCCATGATGTTGCGTAAAGTTGGTTCCGACCCCTCTGGCGAGCTTGAACGTAAGGGGTCTTTAGGCTGAGCAACCACAGAAGGCGAGGTCCTTTGTTGGGCGTACTGATCGATCTTGTTCGTTTGGGGTTGGACCGGCTTCCTGCTAGCCCGGTTCGCCGTCCTGTCGGGATCACCCCTGCCAGCCATGTTGGGTCCAGAGAGAACAAAGGGCGACACAGCGAAGACACTGTGGGCACGAAGCTCAGCTACCACAAAGCAAAGGCAGCCTTAAACAACTCCGAGGCTACGTGCACTCCGCCAGCAGGAACTAAAGATGCTCACTCCGCATATCAATCATGCGCTGCGTCGTCTCTTTCGTCGGGCACCTCCGGGACAATGACGCATCCCTGGCACAAAGTTCAACACAACATAACTTTGCCAAGAAATGTCGGATTTAGAAACGGAAGCGGGTCCCGTGTCTGCGACCATTCGCCAATTGAAATCCACCGTCGTGGATCAGGATTTCTTCCAGGATATGTGCGGAGGGTCGGAGGGTCTGCGGAGCTCCGAGCTTACGCGGCCATCTTGCTTGCCCGCGAAGCTCCTCCTTGAGGAGAAACATTTTTAATGGAAATGAGAAAAATGTGATAACAGTTATAAGAGATAAGAAAAATAATATCCTCTGAAATCAATATAGGGAGAAACACACTTATCCTACCTCTCCCCTCACAGATCTAGAAGGAGTCGCTGTGGTGGCTACTGAAACAAAACCCTCTATTTGAACTTCATCCAAAAACCAAGTTACTCTTGTGCAGATTATCTGAGTGGATGTCATTAAGGTTTGCTAGACAAGGAACGATAAATTGCACATGCCATGAAATAATTTGAACATGATTAGTCATATGAGAATGATTGCAATGGACCAGGGCACTGACTTTGTCAACATTGGGGCAATTCTGGTATGAGGAAGCTGAAAACGTAGTGTTGAGTGGTGGAACTAGGAAAGGGAGGGGGATCAGGCAAACCCGGAATTGCTCATAGACCTGTGAGGATAGCAGCAGAGACCAGTGACAAATTTGAGTCTGAATTAGTGGCTCTGCATCCTCTGCGGTCTTTGTGGGGTTTGGGACAAGACCTATGCTGACTTTGCCACAAATGGTGTTCCTCTGAGTATTCGTGGCGAGACGGCACAGGCTGAATGCTTGGTGTCTTGCCAACTAGGTGAAATGTTGCATGCAAAAGACCCGGTTGTGGAGTGGAAAGGTTGGGTCTAGGGTTGTCAATCATTATCAGAAATGCCGGATAAAACGGCACAGCAATTCCTGGTTAGTTCTGGAGCAGGAATTGGGTCAGAAAAGTGATTTGCACATAGGAATCGACTAACAGACCTAATGTTGCTCTTTCAGTGCCTGTAAACAAACCCTACTAGAAGTAATTCAATGGAGCCATGGGAAGCAGGCATTATACATTTGGATAGTAGACTGTTGACCAGGCTTTCATACCTATAGGTAATTACCAGACAATCACATTCAAAATTCTTTTTACATGGCCCAACCCATTTGACCTTATAGACCAGTAGAATGATATTGCCTTGGAGAGGGAAAAATTTGTTTTTGAGTTTAATAAGTGTATTACCTTATTTATGAATTGGTATTTGTAGAAAGGGATGGAACATTCACCATGACCACTACATTTGTGCTAGCAGCTCAAGGAAGGTTAAGTGTAACACGTTGCGGGTCAGAGTTTTGGATAATATCTTTATGCCCACATCCTCTTCCCCCAGGGAAAATTGATATGACAGGATAAGCAGTGGAAATTGAAGCACCACAGTCAGCATTCTTCCTTCTTCTCACTCCACCCACATGGATGCTAGATGGTTCATGAGTGGCTTGATTTGACAGTGGAGGACAACCCATGGTCCTCATGCCCAATGTTGAGCTGGCTGCAGGGTTAGAGGTTCTTACCCCACCTGGCTCTTCCACTGGATTGCTAGCAGCGGATGAGTGGCCAAGTGAGTGGCCTGAATGCAGCGCATTTGGAGGGCAAATAACTGACTTGTCAGAGGACATCCTCTGCTCTATAGCCCCCAGCATTCGGGGATCAACAACCCTATCCACAATTTTATCTATATGCTTTACAGAGAATATGTTGTGGCACTCAAGGCCTTGCAAGGTCATTAGAGATACATCATGGTGATGCATGCGTGGATGAAACACAGGAGCAGTGGCTCCAGTACAACTCACACTTGGAAGTAAAGCACACCATTTGTGCTGCACCGGTGGGCTTCCATCAGGAATACTACCAGGTGCCAAACTGCTAGGTCCTGGGCTTTGTGTGAGGAGGGTTAAGGAGAGTTATTCGGTGATATAGTTGCTGCTACGGCATCCCCTGCTTGAGTTGGGTCTCCTAGATGGAGTGATCCAGCTGGTGAAGGTACCTTTATCAGATGTTGTGGTTGTGATTGCGTGTAGTAATGTTGAGGTTGTGCCATGGAGAGAAAATTTACAGCTGTTACTGGTATTATGGGATAGAGTGATCTGGTTGTATGATCCATTGTTATGCCCGTTAGACGTTCCACCGAGGGGAGGTCCTGCACTAAGTTTAGCAGGCGGGCAGCTAATTAAGGGGAGGCCGACAGGCATCACTCCACCAATTCTATTTTCCATTTCTTTGTTGATTACACCTAATGCACATTGAATAAAACAGTTTGATATAAGGGTGAGTTTACTAATAGCAGAACATTTTATTTTTTTAACTTTGAGAAGAGTTCTTCCAGGGCCCAACTAACTTGACTCCTAAATCATGAACTAGTGTCAGTAAGTAATCCCTGCCTCACCCTTGGCTGCCTGGCTCCAGTGACAAGGCACATACATGTGGTGCATGTGTAGAAATAAACAACTGAATGGGTAATAAAATGAGACCAAAAGCTGCACTCCATGTTACATAAGAATATAGGAAATTTACAAGAGAAATAGCTCAAGGCAATCTGTAGTAAAAACCAATTGGGGCTGTTTGAGGAAAAATTGTTTTGCGCAGAGTTGGTGATCAATTCGTTCCACAAAGCAGCAATATGTTTGTTTTTGGCATTAAAAGGAGATACATCTCAGAGCAAAACATTTAGATTGGAGATAGGTTTTAAGAAAGAAGCTTTTCAAAAGTAAAATGATTTACTCGCAGTGACTTGATAGATTTGTACAAATCATGATAAATTGCTCCTCAGTCACACGTCCACAGTTTCCAGTTGCATAGGTTCTGACCAACTCCAGTTTAGAAACATAGCAACATTTCTAATTCCAATCTGTTTCAATTACGTTTCTGGAGGAACACATGTTCCCTTGGTCTGCAGTCCTTTGGATACCCTGGTGGCACGGGGGAGAAGTTTGATTTATTAATATTGTAATATCGCCTACCTGGAATCATGTAGTGTTTGAGCCCTTTTCTCAAAATTTAAAAATGCATGGAGAACTAGTAAGCTGTTAAGATTTCTATCTGAAGGACAACACAGACGGACACAGAAAGACATACTCAGTTTTCACTGGTCCTCTCTTTGACTTCCAAACAAGCCACAGTTTTTCTGTTTTTCTTCACTCTGAAGTCACAGAATAGAAATTCAGCATGTATTTTATCATAGGGGTGTATGATCAAATGAGCATGATTTCCCCTTTATTACCAATATTAAAAAATGGAGTTCTTCTCCAAGCCCTCAACTATGTACCTACAATAGATTTGGTGTTAACATAATGCTTAGAGACAAAGTACCAATAACGAATCCATACATCTAGTTAGACAAGTCATCTACCAAATAAAATACCTAAAGTACAGACAAGCAGAAATATTCAAGAACATAAACAAAGCATACAAAGTAGCTTTCACCAACACCCACAAACTAGATCAGAGGTTGATCTCACACAGAAATGTTTTGGATGCAATCCACTCCATATTTTGGTAAAACGTAGTTGAAATTGAAATAAATATAAAAAAAGAAAATTAGATATGATCATAAATCCACACAGAAACGATTCAACAGATATACAGTTGAGTGAATTCAAAGGGTATTGATGGATATTCGGTTGAGACCATGTCTCACCTGAATACCTATCACACAACAGTTGCAAGAAGACAGTGAAATTACAATAATGTGACTTCTACAGTACACCAATAACTGGAGACACCAACATGATCACTAAAAAGGTCATAATATGCATGTAGGGCATAATTGAATCAAGCTAAGAATGCACTTGCAGTAGTCAAACAAAAGTAGAACACACACACGCACTTTGCCAAGTGAATGAGGATATATAAAACTGTAAAAAATAAATAATCAGCAGACTAGCTGCCACTCTTCACAAATCAAACAAATATCACCTGTCAATCCATGTTACATTCTTACCAACTCCGCATCTGCATCAACCTTCACACCTTCGATCCCAGTGTTGCAACAAATTGCATACAAACTGTAAAATGATCTCAAAGCGTAGACAGTGGCAGCATTAACATGCCCATCCAGCCTCATTAGATGGCTAACTCCCTCAGCAATAATACAACGCCTCGGCTACCCTCCTGTTGACAAAACAAAACAGAGATGTAAACAAAGTTTAAACTAACATTGATTATGACATATACCATATTGTTTTGATTATTCTAGAAAGGAATGTAACTAGACAACCACAATGATATAGCAAAGAAATGCTCCCACTGCATTGAAATCAGTCAGGATTCAAATGTTTGAGATAAGCAGAGTTCACATGCAATATTAAAGAGGGGGTGAAAAATAATTTGATGAAAATAATTAGCAACATTATAACGACTCAAGCCTGCAGCAGGGTTTAGCACTGTGGAGAATGATTTTCTTTAGCATTGTTCAGAGTAACAATTGGGTTTGAACCACTGCAATTTAATGGATTCATTCCTACATACACCAAAGAGCTACATACAGCAAAAAAGGGATACAGCAGTTCCAGATACTTTTTGTGAGTTACACTTCTTGGTAAGCAAAGTCTCAAACCTTTCCAAGTTGGCTTTTTATTGCATTATTACATCCCTTGGTACCTGTCATCAAACAGCAAAACCAGTTCTCTCAAATGTACAGCGGTGCCACTCAGGTTCTGCATTACCTGTGATACAGACCTGGAAAAAATGAAGGAAAACCTGTTAGAAGAAAGATGAAAACAAAAAGAGGAAGAACCCGGAGGATTAAGATGAAAAGGGTCAAAAAGCTTCGTTTTGACCCTAATTTGAACTTACCTCCACCTCCAATCCCCGTTCTAAAAGACCAGAAAAGGGAAGAAGCTCAAATAGAAATTGTATCATTGGACTGTCACCCACTTCAGATGAACTCTAGTTCAGCAATTTTGGTGTCACAAGAAGTTACTTCTACAGAGCGAAGTACTGCAGTAAGTGCATAAAGCAGCTTGAATCCTGATGCAATACTATTTTCATCTGCCGTGGGCAGTGATGTGATTTATAATGCTAGTAAACAAGCAAAGGGAAATCGTTATGTTTGCACTCAGCCTTCTGCCCCCCTTGCATTGGACTTTATTTTAAACTTTGATTATGAGCTATATATGAATAGGTATTATTTATTGAGCTGTTTTGATGAAATCTACGATCTAAAAAGGATACAGAGTAGTGATTTGGCTGTGATTCATGTCTTAACCCCTTCACTGTGGTGGCTATTCCGCCGCAGTGCTAAGGGGGCAGGGCGGAAGAGCGGCGGGCGCATGCTGGTGACGGAACCGCTCCGTCACCAGCGTCGGTTGCGCTGCGCTTATGACGGAGCGGTTCCGTCATGGCCCCGCCCGCTAAATAGAACGCTCAGCGCAGGCGCGGAATTAGCGCCGCACATGAGCGGCGGGCGGGCCATGACGGAACCGCTCCGTCATTAGCACAGCGCCACCGCAGCTGATGACGGAGCGGTTCCGTCATCAGCATACAAGGGGTTAAAATATGTCAATCTGTGGGTCCAATGTGACGTTACTTTTAATTATCTCTAACACAGATAAATTACGGTGTTGTGGTATCGATGTACTGGTCCCCAATAAGGAGAAAGTTCCTGAAAAAGAATCTATTAATAGATGGCTTCCCCCTACAGAAGATCTACCATCTCTTGATCCTTACCGTTTGGAAAGCGAAAGGGTATTGCAGATCTCCCTCTGTAAAGATGGAATGAGAGTTTCCTTCCAGCTAGAGAAAAAGAGCAGTAGAATACTACCGGTAGACAGGGACGGACTGGCCATAGCGGGCACCGGGCGTTTCCCCGGTAGGCCGCTAGGGTGGGGCCGGTTTTAGGCTCCTGGGGGGCCGTTTTTGTTACCGGGGGTCGGCAATGTCGGCCCCCGGTAACAAAATCGGCCGAAACCGGCCATCGCAAACTGCTCACCTGCACTCCCCCTGACCCCAGGGGGGGGCAGCTGAGCAGTTTGCCAGGGCTGGTTTCTGTTCTCAGTCCGGCCCTGCCGGTAGATGAAGAAAACAAGAAATTGAGTTGGGTGGCTGGAGCACTGAACCCAGATAGTACAATAGGTCTAAGGTTTGAGAACTCCTCCAAGCAAAGGCCTGAAACTGGTCTCATGAAATGCAGCGGGCCTAAGCACAGGTAAAAACAAATGGCGGTTCTTGAAAGAACAGAACGCCAATATAACATGCATCCAAGAGAGCTGGATTACTAAAAATTGGTCCATGGAAGATTATTATGTGCTGAGCAGCCCTGCGTTTCCAGTGAGCAGGGAACATGTGAAAGGTGCCATCACCATCCTGCTTAGATCAAGCCTTAAGTGGTCTTACAAAACAATTCAACCTTCTTCAACTTTATTTCAGGCTATTAAGCTAGAGACTAAGGTTGATTCTATGAACTCCGGGTCCCTTTTAATTGTGAATGCATATATTCCTCCAGGCACTTCTAATACAAACTTATTGAAAGGCTTGTTTGCCTTTATTTCATCCATTTTCGAAAATTTAGATTGTAAGAACCCACTGTTGGTTGGAGACTTGAATGCTTAAGTCTCCACCCATAGTTTGGGGCTTTTTGCTAACTCCACTAAGGAGGAAGCCTTAAATATACCACCGGCTCATTTCCTGAACCATAGTTGAACAGATAAAAGAGGAACAATTTTATTGGAAGGCTTAAGAAACTTGGAGGTTTTAGTAGTCAATGGGAGACTTGGAAAAGACGTTCAGCGAAAAATACACACAAGGGACAGAAGGGTGGCTCCATTATTGATTATGTAATTTACTCCGTTGATTTCCTTAATAGACTATCAAATATATTGAAATTTTGGAAAATCAATTTAGTGACCACATGGTGATTGGTTTAAAGATAGATTTGTCACCTACTGGGGAGAGCTCATGGAATTTTAGGGATAAAACAGTAGCTTTTACCCGAACAAATAGCAGAATTTACTGAAATTCTTTGTCCGTCTCTAAATTAAAAGAGTCACCAACTATTTTAATAGGTGATAAGCAGCTTAGAGTAGTGGAAATTCAAGATTACTCCCAAATTTTCTCACCCAAAAATTAAGCAGAGAGTATGTTTTAATCTATTGCTTCAAATAAATAGGGTTTTAAACAAACTAGTAAGGGCTCAATTTGGGAATTATTATCCTGAACGAAATAGACTAATAGGTTTACTAAAGAGGAAAAAACAACAACAAAAAAACGCTCATTAAAACGAAAAAAAGGAGGATTATGAATGGGTTTAATTAAAAGAAGCTGCGTCCAAAATTAATTCAAAACGATATTGGGAAATAATAGTGGAAAGCTGTGGCACTAGAATGAAATAGCTTCTTACTTAGGGGCCGATTCCGATCTGGGTCGGAAAGCACTCCGACCGAGCCGGTCTGGGGTGTTTTCCGACCGATCCGGACTCTTGCAGTCCAACCGAGTGAGTACAATGCGGCCGTATGCTGTCAGACTCGGTTCGGTTGGACTCCCATAGAAGCCAATGGGAACCGGTCGTACAACGCATACATGGGCTACCATTGACTGAATGGGTACGTCGCGGGCAAGTGCGCCCCCTACAGTGGGTACGCGTCAGTGCCATCCGCGCCGTACATGCCTTTATTGGGGAGACCCATGGGGTCTCCCCCTGTGTCTGAGTCGTAAGGCTGCGGGTAACAGGAGGTCCGACACGGACCCCTGAAGTCCAACTCCGGGAGCTATTGCGAGTCGTACGGAGCGGTTCGGACCCGGAAACGGTTCGGACGGAGATTTCGGGCTTGTTCGCATCGTACTTCGACATCTGGACCCGTGTACGACTCGGACGGAAATTCAACCTCCAAAACAGATCCTCTATTGCCGAACCCGATTCGGTGCCCTACCGACCGAGATCGGAATTGGCCCCTAAGTAGAACTTTATTCCATGAACTTAAATTCCCTTTCGCACGACTTCTCTTGAATGACCTTCTTTGAAATTTCAATCCATCCCCCTACTAAGGAAGAAATTGTTAGATTGATTAAAAAAATGAGAGCTTGAGGGGCAATGGGCCCGAATGAAATACTCATGTGCATTATAAAAAATGAGCCTGGATTATGTGCAACATATCTTACCCCCTTATTTGAGCACTGCTATCGGTAACTGAAGGAACCAAATATTGGACTAATATACTATACTCACCAATAGCCCATATACCTTATTCATAAATATTAAGTCAGTCGGCAATGGAGAAGGTTCAATAGTTTATTCTGCAGATACAAGCCCTGACAGGGGAGCCTCAGTCTACACGACCCTCGGAGGTGCGCAGAGGAGACTGACTACATACAAACAGGGCAAAGCATATGTACGTTTCACACACAGCACGATGTCACCTTACTAGGAAAGATACAACTTGTCAGTGAGCCAGCAGTAAGACCCATATAAGGCACACTTGATTGCTAGCAGCTAGGCCTAAGCTATTCCGGGGGCAGGTCAGTAAGGTGCCTCCCTTTCTATCTGTAGCTCGGGGAGTACAGGAACGGGCTCTGCTAGAATGTGCGCATCCCACAATAAGGGCAGGTGTGATTTTGGGTTTCCCTGAGCTACAAACTAGCGAGTGGAGCAGACAGCTAGGTCTGCCTTCGTGGTTTCGTGCAGAAAGCCTAATCACGTGATTTCAGGGAAACAGTACTTGACATGGAGAAACGAAACAAGATGGCTCCGGTCATACCAATAGGTTTAGGCAACACTAAAGTGAATCGTTCCTTACTATAATAATACAGTTTGAATAATGCTAGGCTAACGTGCGGTTATAAGGTTATATTGTATATATTAGGCCAACTACATGTATTTATCATATTTATATCCCATCAAGGTGGAATGTTGCATGCAAAAGACCTGGTTGTGGAGTAGAAAGTTTGGGTCTAGGGTTGTCAGTCATTATCAGAAATGCCAGATAAAACAGCACAGCAATTCCTGGTTAGTGCTGGAGCAGGAATTGGGTCAGACAAGTGATTTGCACATAGGAATCGACTAACAGACCTAATGTTGCTCTTTCAGTGCCTGTAAACAAACCCTACAAGAAGTAATTCAATGGAGCCATGGGAAGCAGGCATTATACATTTGGATAGCAGACTGTTGACCAGGCTTTCATACCTATAGATAATTACCACACAATCACCTTCAAATTTCTTTTTTACACGGCCCAACCCATTTGACCTTATGGACCATTAGAATGATATTGCCTTGGAGAGGGAAAAACTAGTTTTTGAGTTTAATAAGTGTATTACCTTATTTATCTATTGGTATTTGTAGAAAGGGATGGAACATTCACCATGACCACTACATTTGTGCTAGCAGCTCAAGGAAGGTTAAGTGTAACACGTTGCGGGTCAGAGTTTTAGATAATATCTTTATGCCCACATCCTCTTCCCCCAGTGAAAATTGGTACGACAGGTTAAGCAGTGGAAATTGAAGCACCACAGTCAGCATTCTTCCTTCTTCTCACTCCACCCACATGGATGCTAGATGGTTCGTGAGTTGACAGTGAAGGACAACCCATGGTCCTCATGCCCAATGTTGAGCTGGCTGCAGGGTTAGAGGTTCTTACCCCACCTGGCTCTTCCACTGGATTGCTAGCAGCGGATGAGTGGCCAAGTGAGTGGCCTGCATGCAGCGCATTTGGAGGGCAAATAACTGACTTGTCAGAGGACATCCTCTTCTCTATAGCCCCCAGCATTTGGGGATCAACAACAACAGTGACATCACTATCTTGCTGACCCTATCCACAATCTTATCTATATGCTTTACGGAGAATATGTTGTGGCACTCAAGGCCTTGCAAGGTCATTAGAGATACATCATGGTGATGCATGCGAGGATTGGCTCCAGTACAACTTACACTTGGAAGTAAAGCACACCTTTTGCGCTGCACCGGTGGGCTTCCATCAGGAATACTACCAGGTGCCAAACTGCTAGGAGTTGTGTGAGGAGGGTTAAGGAGAGTTATTTGGTGATATAGTTGCTGCTACGGCATCCCCTGCTTGAGTTGGCTCTCCTAGATGGAGTGATCCAGCTGGTCCTGCTGGTGAAGGTACCCTTATCAGGTGTTGTGGTTGTGATTGTGTGTAGTAATGTTGAGGTTTTGCCATGGAGACAGAATTTACAGCTGTTACTGGTATTATGGGATAGAGTGATCAGGTTGTATGATCCATTGTTATGCCCGTTAGACGTTCCACCGAGGGAAGGTCCTGCACTAAGTTTAGCAGGTAGGCAGCTAATTAAGGGGAGGCCGACAAGCATCACTCCACCAACTCTATTTTCCATTTCTTTGTTGAAAACACCTAATGCATGTTGAATAAAACAGTTTGATATAAGGGTGAATTTACTAATAGAAGAACATTTTATTTTTTAACTGTGAGAAGAGTTCTTCCAGGGCCCAACTAACTTGATTCCTAAATCATAAACTAGTGTCAGTAACTAATCCCTGGCTCACCCTTGGCTGCCAGGCATCAGTGACAAGGCACTCCTCAGAGAAATACATGTGGTGCATGTGTAGAAATAAACAACTGAATGGGTAATAAAATGAGACCAAAAGCTGCACTCCAAGTTACATAAAAATATAGGTAGTAGTACAAAGATTTATTTCGATATAAAATATCTTAAAAAGCACATTGCCAGTTAAAAATACAATTCATTTTTACAAGACATTAGATAAACACTTAAACAGGAGTACAACAGTAAAATATCATTAAACCAATTACAGCTTTGGACACAGTTAAAAAGTAGTCGCCTTGTAAAATTATCTTAAGTCTTTCAGTCTGATCACCCACGCCCAACTAAGGAATTTAGCCACCCCAACGGCTAGGGCGGTGTTAGGATCTGTCTGTAAAATTCTGAGGGCAGAAGAATGATTCTTGGTCTCAAGCTGGCGGCAAACAGGTTTTAACCATTTCGACCTAGGTTTATTATAAGCGCGACATACAAAGAAAAAGTGTGGGATAGTTTCAGGTGCATCGGTACAAAATGGGCAATCAACAGGTGTTTGGTTGGGTAGTTTCCACTTGCAGGTGCGTTCACGAACCGGAAGAGCTCCCAGTCTGAACTGAATGTAAAGTGCCCTATCTCTGGGTTTCCTAATGAAATCCAGGTAGGGTTCAAGACGTTGTACTGTCTTGTGTAGACGGAACTCATCTGTCAACCTGCCCAGTTTGGTATCTCTAGAATCTTGGGCATCAACCCATAAAAAATAGGCTCTCTTAATTTCCAGTTTTGACACCGATACACCTGACTCCCATGCAATGTTAAAACCAATAGCCAATAAAAACTTCTTTACCCTAGTAAGCCAAACAATTTTATGGGACCCCTGCATATTCATGACTTCTCTAAGGCCATCTGCATAGCTAGATAGCTCAGGTGTACGCCACAAACGGGCCTAATAGAGAAGCGAGCGCAAGATAATAAGATCTTTAATTGATCGGCAGCCCATGTTGCACTGGAGTGGTTTGCTTGAAGTACCCCTAGGTAATGAAACAAGCTCTCTAAAAAACGTATTTTCAGCCGTAACAAGGGGATCAACGTTGTTGAAACCCCAGAGCTCACCTCCGTACAATGCAATACCTACTGATTTAGCAGCATAAATCTCCAGTGCAGGTGCTATGGGTCTGGATTTGAGGCTCTATGTCCCCTCCCAATGACTCCCAGAACACGCTTGTGATTCAAAGGCATTTTCTCAATGTGTGGGTGCCATTTCAAATGATCAGATATCCTTATCCCTAGATAGTCAAATGTTTTAACACGCTCTAGGGGCACCTCGTCAAGTGTAAGCGTACAGTTGGCTTTCCTGCTAGGGTTAAAATAAAGGAGCTTGGTTTTGGTTGTATTAATTGCCAAGCCCCTTAAGTTACAAAATGTACAAAAGTGATCTAAAAGCTTCTGGAGCCCCATTGGTGTTTTAGATACCAATAGCGTATCGTCCGCAAAGAGCATGGTAGGGACTTTGACACCAGCCAGGGTAGGGGCATCAGCATCAATATCAGACAAAAATGAAACAACCCCATTAACAAACAACGAAAAGAGGGTCGGCGCCAGGACGCATCCCTGGCAGACACCTCTATTTACCGGGATTTTGTCGGTTTTCTGCTCCTGTGTACCCCACCGGATGCATGCATAATTTCCATCATGCATACGGGTCAACAAATTCAGAATGGGCAAGGGTAACCCCATCTCCTGCAAAACCGTCCACAGGGGCTCTCCGGGAACCAGGTCAAACGCGGTCTTTAAGTCAATAAAGGCCAAATACAGACCGCCCTTGCCAATGGTTACTATCTTCCAGTGCAACAAAACCAGCCTAAATGCCTGGTCAACAGTGCTTGTGCACGCCCTAAAACCTGCCTGGAATTGGGGGATGATGTTGTTCTCCTCCGCCCATGAGAGGATCCTCTCCAGAAGGACCCTGCCAACCACCTTCTGGCCAGCATCAATGAGGCTGATTGGGCGATAGTTGGCAGGGTCTCCCCTTGGTCCCATCTTATAAATTGGGATCACCTTGGCCCCTTTCCAAGAGCTCGGAACCGGAGACCCCTGAAGAAGGGCATTAATCAAAAGGGAGAAGAACTTAGCCCATTGCTCGATATTGGCATGGAATAGATCGCCTGGGATGCCATCCTGGCCCGGTGCCTTCCCAGATACAATTTTGTTAATGGCTGCCTCAACCTCATTTTGCCCTGCAGGATCGATGAAGGACAAAGTGTTTATAAATATATAGGAAATTTACAAGAGAACTAGCTCAAGGCAATCTGTAGTAAAAACCAAGTGGGCTTTTTGAGGAAAAATAGTTTTGCACAGAGTTGGTGATCAATTCGTTCCACAAAGCAGCAATATGTTTGTTTTTGGCATTATAAGGAGATACATCTCAGAGCAAAACATTTAGATTGGAGATAGGTTTTAAGAAAGAAGCTTTTCAAAAGTAAAATGATTTACTCGCAGTGACTTGATAGATTTGTACAAATCATGATAAATTGCTCCTCAGTCACACGTCCACAGTTTCCAGTTGCATATGTTCTGACCAACTCCAGTTTAGAAACATAGCAACATTTCTAATTCCAATCTGTTTCAATTACTTTTCTGGAGGAACACATGTTCCCTTGGTCTTCAGTCCTTTGAATACCCTGGTGGCACGGGGGAGAAGTTTGATTTATTAATATTTTAATATCGCCTACCTGGAATCATGTAGTGTTTGAGCACTTTTCTCCAAATTTAAAAATGGATGGAGAACTAGTAAGCTGTTAAGTTTTCTATCTAAAGGACAACACAGACGGACACAGAAAGACATACTCAGTTTGCACTGGTCCTCTTTTTGCCTTCCAAACAAGCCACAGCTTTTCTGTTTTTGTTCACTCTGAAGTCACAGAATAGAAATCCAGCATGTATTTTATCATAGGGGTGCATGATCAAATGAGCATGATTTCCCCTTTATTACCAATATTAAAAAATGGGGTTCTCCTCCAAGCCCTCAACTACGTACCTACAATAGATTTGGTGTTAACATAATGCTTAGAGGCAGAGTACCAATAACTAATCCATAAATCTAGTTAGACAAGTCATCTACCAAATAAAACACCTAAAGTATAGACATGCAGAAATATTCAAGAACATAAACAAAGCATACAAAGTAGCTTTCACCAACACCCACAAACTAGATCAGAGGTTGATCCCACGCAGAAATGTTTTGGATGCAATCCACTCCATATTTTGGTAAAACGTAGTTGAAATTGAAATAAATATAAAAAAAGAAAATTAGATATGATCATAAATCCACACAGAAACGATTCAACAGATATACAGTTGAGTGAATTCAAAGGGTATTGATGGATATTCGGTTGAGACCATGTCTCACCTGAATACCTATCACACAACAGTTGCAAGAAGACAGTGAAATTACAATAATGTGACTTCTACAGTACACCAATAACTGGAGACACCAACATGATCACTAAAAATGTCATAATATGCATGTAGGGCATAATTGAATCAAGCTAAGAATGCACTTGCAGTAGTCAAACCAAAAGTAGAACACACACACGCACTTTGCCAAGTGAATGAGGATATATAAAACTGTAAAAAATAAATAATCAGCAGACTAGCTGCCACTCTTCACAAATCAAACAAATATCACCTGTCAATCCATGTTACATTCTTACCAACTCCGCATCTGCATCAACCTTCACACCTTCGATCCCAGTGTTGCAACAAATTGCTTACAAACTGTAAAATGATCTCAAAGCGTAGACAGTGGCAGCATTAACATGCCCATCCAGCCTCATTAGATGGCTAACTCCCTCAGCAATAATACAACGCCTCGGCTACCCTCCTGTTGACAAAACAAAACAGAGATGTAAACAAAGTTTAAACTAACATTGATTATGACATATACCACATTGTTTTGATTATTCTAGAAAGGAATGTAACTAGACAACCACAATGATATAGCAAAGAAATGCTCCCACTGCATTGAAATCAGTCAGGATTCAAATGTTTGAGATAAGCAGAGTTCACATGCAATATTAAAGAGTGGGTGAAAAATAATTTGATAAAAATAATTAGCAACATTATAACGACTCAAGCCTGCAGCAGGGTTTAGCACTGTGGAGATTGATTTTCTTTAGCATTGTTCAGAGTAACATGGGGTTTGAACCACTGCAATTTAATGGATACATTCCTACATACACCAAAGAGCTACATACAGCAAAAAAGGGATACAGCAGTTCCAGATACTTTTTGTGAGTTACACTTCTTGGTAAGCAAAGTCTCAAACCTTTCCAAGTTGGCTTTTAAATGCATTATTACATCCCTTGGTACCTGTCATCAAACAGCAAAACCAGTTCTCTCAAATGTACAGCGGTGCCACTCAGGTTCTGCATTACCTGTGATACAGACCTGGAAAAAATGAAGGAAAACCTGTTAGAAGAAAGATGAAAACAAAAAGAGGAAGAACCCGGAGGATTAAGATGAAAAGGGTCAAAAAGCTTCGTTTTGACCCTAATTTGAACTTATCTCCACCTCCAATCCCCGTTCTAAAAGACCAGAAAAGGGAAGAAGCTCAAATAGAAATAGTATCATTGGACTGTCACCCACTTCAGATGAACTCTAGTTCAGCAATTTTGGTGTCACAATAAGTTACTTCTACAGAGCGAAGTACTGCAGTAAGTGCATAAAGCAGCTTGAATCCTGATGCAATACTATTTTCATCTGCCTTGGGCAGTGATGTGATTTATAATGCTAGTAAACAAGCAAAGGGAAATCGTTATGTTTGCACTCAGCCTTCTGCCCCCCTTGCATTGGACTTTATTTTAAACTTTGATTACGAGCTATATATGAATAGGTATTATTTATTGAGCTGTTTTGATGAAATCTACTATCTAAAAAGGATACAGAGTAGTGATTTGGCTGTGATTTATGTCTTAACCCCTTCACTGTGGCGGCTATTCCGCCGCAGTGCTAAGGGGGCAGGGCGGAAGAGCGGCGGGCGCATGCTGGTGACGGAACCGCTCCGTCACCAGCGTCGGTTGCGCTGCGCTTATGACGGAGCGGTTCCGTCATGGCCCCGCCCGCTCAATAGAACGCTCAGCGCAGGCGCGGAATTAGCGCCGCACATGAGCGGCGGGCGGGCCATGACGGAACCGCTCCGTCATTAGCACAGCGCCACCGCAGCTGATGACGGAGCGGTTCCGTCATCAGCATACAAAGGGTTAAAATATGTCAATCTGTGGGTCCAATGTGACGTTACTTTTAATTAACTCTAACACAGATAAATTACGGTGTTGTGGTATCGATGTACTGGTCCCCAATAAGGAGAAAGTTCCTGAAAAAGAATCTATTAATAGATGGCTTCCCCCTACAGAAGATCTACCATCTCTTGATCCTTACCATTTGGAAAGCGAAAGGGTATTGCAGATCTCCCTCTGTAAGGATGGAATGAGAGTTTCCTTCCAGCTAGAGAAAAAGAGCAGTAGAATACTACCGGTAGACAGGGACGGACTGGCCATAGCGGGCACCGGGCGTTTCCCCGGTAGGCCGCTAGGGTGGGGGCCGGTTTTAGGCTCCTGGGGGGCCGTTTTTGTTACCGGGGGTCGGCAATGTCGGCCCCCGGTAACAAAATCGGCCGAAACCGGCCATCGCAAACTGCTCACCTGCACTCCCCCTGACCCCAGAGGGGGCCAGCTGAGCAGTTTGCCAGGGCTGGTTTCTGTTCTCAGTCCGGCCCTGCCGGTAGATGAAGAAAACAAGAAATGGAGTTGGGTGGCTGGAGCACTGAACCCAGATAGTACAATAGGTCTAAGGTTTGAGAACTCCTCCAAGCAAAGGCCTGAAACTGGTCTCATGAAATGCAGCGGGCCTAAGCACAGGTAAAAACAAATGGCGGTTCTTGAAAGAACAGAACGCCAATATAACATGCATCCAAGAGAGCTGGATTACTAAAAATTGGTCCATGGAAGATTATTATGTGCTGAGCAGCCCTGCGTTTCCAGTGAGCAGGGAACATGTGAAAGGTGCCATCACCATCCTGCTTAGATCAAGCCTTAAGTGGTCTTAGAAAACAATTCAACCTTCTTCAACTTTATTTCAGGCTATTAAGCTAGAGACTAAGGTTGATTCTATGAACTCCGGTTCCCTTTTAATTGTGAATGCATATATTCCTCCAGGCACTTCTAATACAAACTTATTGAAAGGCTTGTTTGCCTTTATTTCATCCATTTTCGAAAATTTTGATTGTACGAACCCACTGTTGGTTGGAGACTTGAATGCTTAAGTCTCCACCCATAGTTTGGGGATTTTTGCTAACTCCACTAAGGAGGAAGCCTTAAATATACCACCGGCTCATTTCCTGAACCATAGTTGAACAGATAAAAGAGGAACAATTTTATTGGAAGGCTTAAGAAACTTGGAGGTTTTAGTAGTCAGCGGGAGACTTGGAAAAGACGTTCAGCGAAAAATACACACAAGGGACAGAAGGGTGGCTCCATTATTGATTATGTAATTTCCTCCGTTGATTTCATTAATAGACTATCAAATATATTGAAATTTTGGAAAATCAATTTAGTGACCACATGGTGATTGGTTTAAAGATAGATTTGTCACCTACTGGGGAGAGCTCATGGAATTTTAGGGATAAAACAGTAGCTTTTACCCGAACAAATAGCAGAATTTACTGAAATTCTTTGTCCGTCTTGAAATTAAAAGAGTCACCAACTATTTTAATAGGTGATAAGCAGCTTAGAGTAGTGGAAATTCAAGATTACTCCCAAATTTTCTCACCCAAAAATTAAGCAGAGAGTATGTTTTAATCTATTGCTTCAAATAAATAGGGTTTTAAACAAACTAGTAAGGGCTCAATTTGGGAATTATTATCCTGAACGAAATAGACTAATAGGTTTACTAAAGAGGAAAAAACAACAACAAAAAAATGCTCATTAAAACGAAAAAAAGGAGGATTATGAATGGGTTTAATTAAAAGAAGCTGCGTCCAAAATTAATTCAAAACGATATTGGGAAATAATAGTGGAAAGCTGTGGCACTAGAATGAAATAGCTTCTTACTTAGGGGCCGATTCCGATCTGGGTCGGAAAGCACTCCGACCGAGCCGGTCTGGGGTGTTTTCCGACCGATCCGGACTCTTGCAGTCCAACCGAGTGAGTACAATGCGGCCGTATGCTGTCAGACTCGGTTCGGTTGGACTCCCATAGAAGCCAATGGGAACCGGTCGTACAACGCATACATGGGCTACCATTGACTGAATGGGTACGTCGCGGGCAAGTGCGCCCCCTACAGTGGGTACGCGTCAGTGCCATCCGCGCCGTACATGCCTTTATTGGGGAGACCCATGGGGTCTCTCCCTGTGTCTGAGTCGTAAGGCTGCGGGTAACAGGAGGTCCGACACGGACCCCTGAAGTCCAACTCCGGGAGCTATTGCGAGTCGTACGGAGCGGTTCGGACCCGGAAACGGTTCGGACGGAGATTTCGGGCTTGTTCGCATCGTACTTCGACATCTGGACCCGTGTAGGACTCGGACGGAAATTCAACCTCCAAAACGGATCCTCTATTGCCGAACCCGATTCGGTGCCCTACCGACCGAGATCGGAATTGGCCCCTAAGTAGAACTTTATTCCATGAACTTAAATTCCCTTTCGCACCACTTCTCTCGAATGACCTTCTTCGAAATTTCAATCCATCTAATTTAAAAAATTTCTAATTTCTAATTTCTAATTTAAAATATTTCTAGAGCGCAGCGTACACCTTGCGGTTTCTTGGCGCTAGGGGGATCAGCAACTGAGGGAGAAAGACCAGAAAAAGATAAAGGGGATATTGAGAGAGTTTAAGTGGGGAAGGCCTGGCTGGAGAGGAACGTTTTCAGATCTCTACGAAAGGGGAGATACTGAGTGGCAGAGCGGAGGTGGTCAGGGAGTGAGTTCCAGAAAGTTGGAGCCAGGGTGGAGAAATTGGCCCCGCCCCACTTTTTACGAGTGAAGCGAGGGATCTGAAGGAGGGACTTGGAGGAAGACCGAAGTTCTCTTGCAGGTACATAGGGATTGATTAATGAAGAGATGAAAGCGGGGGCAGTGCCCTGGCGGGCCTGGAAGACCATGCAGCCGATCTTAAAGAGGGAACGTTCTTTTACAGGGAGCCAGTGAAGCTCCCTGAGAAGAGGGGTGGAATGGTGATAACGAGGGAGGCCGTACACCAGCCGGGCTGCCTGGTTCTGGATAGTCTGGAGTCTACGCAAACTGTACGCGGGGATGCCATGGTAGAGAGCGTTTGCGTAGTCCAGTCGCGATATCACTAGTGCGGCCATGATGATCTTAAGTGCCTGGGGGGAAAAGAAACGGGAAACAGTGCGGATGGTGCGGAGAGTGAGGAAGCAGGAGGATACCACGGAACTAATTTGTGAATGGAGGGTGAGCTGGTTGTTTATTTTGACACCGAGTGTTTTGACCGTGGTGGAGGGGGTCGGTGCGGGACCAAGAGAGGGGGGCCAGAAGAGAGAGTTCCAGGGGCTGGACGAACCACCAGTGAGAACCAGCTCGGTTTTATCCGGGTTCAGCTTGAGGTGGTTGTGGTTCATCCAGTCCCTGATGAATGTCATAGTTGACTGGAAGTTAGAGACAGAGAGAGGAGAAGGGGACAGATCAAAGATGAGCTGGAGGTCATCCGCGTAATTATAGACGGTGACCTCCAGCTGCTGGAGTGCGAAGATGAGAGGAAAGATATAAAGATTGAAAAGTAAGGGGGAGAGAGAGGATCCCTGGGGAACACCGCAGGTGACAGGGAGAGGAGTGGCCGTGAAGTCGCCTAGCCGGACCGCCTGAGTGCGGTCCCTCAGAAAGGAGGAGAGCCAGATCAAAGCTGATCCCCCGATGCCGGCCGCCTTGACACGGGTAAGTAAGATGGTATGGTCCACCGTGTCAAAGGCGGCGGAGAGATCAAGGAGGACCAGTGCCTGGTGTTTGTTCTCATCCATGCCCTTTCTGAGTTTGTCTAAGACTGAGACCACGACTGATTCAGTCGAATGCCTGGGACGGAACCCGGCTTGGCGGAATGCCGGTCCCCCATTTGCCTCAACATGGGCGCTAAGTGCCGCGGTAACGTGGCGTTCCATCACCTTGCCCAGAAAGGGTAGCAGGGAGATGGGGCGGTAGTTGGCCGAGATGGAAGGGTCAGCGCCAGGTTTTTTCAGGATGGGCACTATGGTAGCTGCCTTTAGCGCAGAGGGCACTACGCCCTGTGCCAGGGAGCTGTTGAGGAAGGCAGTGGGGGGGTCAGGGCAGCTGGAGTAAATTTGCTGCAGGACTCGTGCCGGGCAGACGTCCGCGGGAGACCCCGACTTCACTTTGGGGAGTATCTCCAGAAAAGAGTCCTGAGTGAGGGGGGGGTGGAGGTAAGAGGGTATAGAACGGAAGGGGGGAGGGATCGACGAAGGCAGACGAGGGTGGTGGGATGTTGGTCTTGATGGTTGCTATTTTTTCTAAGAAATAGGTGTTAAGCTGGTCGCAGAGTGGCTGGGAGGGAGGGATATGGGGCGAGGTTCAGTCTGAGAATGCCAGGTCATTCACTATGCCGAAGATTTCCCTGGGTTTGTTTTCTGCAGAAGTTATTTTTAACGAAAAGTAGGTGGTTTTTGCAGCCAGGATTGCTGTTTTGTATTCGGCCAGTGCTGATAAAAAGTGGGTTTTTGATAAGGGACTGTAATTTTTCCTCCATTGCCTCTCCGCCCGTCGGGCGCTCAGTTTGAGATCTTTTAGGTGGTCATTGAACCATCTATTGGAGTCCTTTGGTCGGCGGATGGAAATGCGGCGTAGGGGCGCCACTGAGTCGCAGCCTTCAGCCAGCCAGGTGTTGATGGCCTTGGCTTGAGAGGCAGATGGTAAGCCAGCAAGAGTAGGGGTAGAGTTGCGGAGCAGGGAGGTCAAGGAGGGATAATCCAGTCTATTCCAGTTCCGTGCCCAGGTGTTTTTGGCGTGCGGAGTTTTAGGCATCAGGTTACGGAGAATGGAGAAGGAGATGAGGGCATGGTCGGACCATGGGCACGGCGAGACAGCAGCCGAGGCCACAGGGAGGTTGAGGGACCAGACCTGGTCCAGTGTGTGCCCATGGGAATGAGTGGGGACGGATATGTGTGACACGAAATTGAGGGACGAAAGGCAATCTGTGAATTCTTTTGAGGCTGAGCACTCATGGGGGTCTGAGGGCCAGTAATTAAAGTCCCCTAGCACCAAGACCGAGGCGTAGTTGACCACCAAGTTGGCCAACAGGTCTTGAAATGCCGGCAAGAATGAGGGCGAGGGCTGAGGAGGGCGGTACATTAAAAGGCAAGTGATGGGGGGGAAATGAAAGAGAGCGGACTACCAGGAAGTCAGCAGGGGGAATGGGGGGAAAGGGAAGTGATTGGAAGTTCAACTCTGACCGAGCGATTAGGGCGACCCCACCGCCAGCCTTGCCTGCCGGCCGGTCGGCTCGCAGGGCCACATAGGAGGGGGGTAGGGTGGCCAGGAGGACAGGGAGGGAAGTATCACAGTACCAGGTTTCGGTCAGGAGCAGTAGGTCAGGTTTCTCAGAGTCGAGTAAGGCAAACAGCTCGTGGTGGTGCTTGACCGCTGACCTGGTGTTGAGTAGGAAAACAGACAATGCCGGAGTGCTGGGGAGGGGGTCGAGGGGAGGGGGGCAGGGTGACGGGGGAGCGTGCAGCGGGGGACAGGGTGCTGTGGGGGAAGAAGGAGCAAGGCCTAGAGAGGAGATCAGTCTGCGGATGGGATCCGGAAGTGGCCAATGACCTTGAAGGGCAATAAGATCCTTGGAAGAGTAGGACGTAGTTTTGGCATGGAGTCGTGCCCCTAGCCCCGTCCGGCCGCGGACGGGCGCAGACGGGCTTGCCTTAGGCGCGCCTTTGGCGCGCAAACGGCGCTCCCGCTGCGCTCGTCCGCAGCGAGTTCTAAAGTTGCACATTGATATAGGTGGCCACAAGGGCAGAAAGGGGGCGTGGCCTGAAGGTGGGCGTGGCCAGCCGGTCAGAGGGGGTCACGTGAGCGCTAGATCCGCTACACGGAGCCCTCTGGTGCAAAGAATCAATGAGCAGCAGCAGGTAAGATAAAAACACAGTATAACAGGTTAAAAGGAGAGCTACTAAGGAAGAAATTGTTAGATTGATTAAAAAAATGAGAGCTTGAGGGGCAATGGGCCCGAATGAAATACCCATGTGCATTATAAAAAATGAGCCTGGATTATGTGCAACATATCTTACCCCCTTATTTGAGCACTGCTATCGGTATGGGCGAACCCCTTTGCCATGGTCAGGTATTATCCTAAAGCCGCTGCACAAAAAGGGTGAAAGACATCTTCAGGGATCTACCAATAAATAGCTTTATTCGATGCAGTAGGGAACCTTACTGACTGGCTAGTAGAGGAGAAAATCCTTCCCATCGAGCAAGCAGGGTTTAGGAAAAATCATTCAACCTTAGAAAACATCTGCTTGTTGAAATGAATAGAAGATAAATATACAGTCTTTCGCAAAACAAATGTCTATGTAGCATTTATAGACTTTTCTTCTGCATTTGATAAAGTCAATCGGCCACTTCTCTGGAAAAGTTATATAAAATAGGGATGCGCCTATTTTTTTTTTTTAATATGTGGGGTGTTAGAAAGGGGGGTCTCTAGTTGGCAGGCTTGTACCTGTCCAAGTAGGGATCCTTTTTTTTTTTTACTTTGTCATTTTGTTACGTTACAGTGAATGCAAATCCATTAAGCTGACTGTCATATCATAATCTCAATACACTGCAAACAAATATCTCAGAGAAACAAAAAGAGATAGACACCCTTTTGTAGTCATTACCTAGGCGGATCTGTCCTGAACATGCCCCATCCTCCCAAACTATACCACTTGCCCGAAGGGCAATTCGAGCGCCCTCTTTAGGCCTCACCGTGTTTACACATAGTTGGGAAATTCAAATAAAATATAAAACTTTGAGAATCACATACAACATAAACAACGCACCCACACATTTATCCAATCCCTGTGGTAACAAGTCTGTGATCCAGATGTGTATTCAACGTCGAGGAAGTGGCTGCCACGTAAATCCTGAGGGGACCACAGATATCCTTTGGTTGTGAAGTGCGAGGAAGTGTGGAAGCATATGTCTGGCTGTTCGTGCTACAATATGGTAGGCTCCTTAACCAAGCACGTAAAGTGGGAACCCGCTTCCCACCCCAGTGAATAGCAATCTCCCGCTTGGCTAGGAGAAAGCCGATAGCGGCGAATCTCCAAACTCCTTTGGGAAAGTTCACTAAGAACCCCATGAGCGCAATCTCGGGCAGCGGGGAGAGAGTTAGATTAATCATGAGGCCTAATGTGTGGTGTATCACATTCCAGTAGGACTGTAGTTTGGGGCAAGTCTATGTTAAATGTGCAAAATCTGCGAGTGGAGCATAACACTTCACGCAGTGATGTGATCTGGAGGGATCCATTCTATGTGCGTGAGCTAGAGTGATGTATGCTCTGCGCAAAAATTAAAATTTAAAAGCTTATGGCGACTGTTTAATGATATGTCTGAAATAACAACACAGCACTTTTCCCATTGCTCATCCGTAATGGGGTGTCCCAAATCCGATTCCCAAGCCTCCCGAATTTTATGATTGTTAACAGGCATTAAGCTTGAGCAAGTTCTATATAGTCTGGAAATCAGGTGCACGCCATTGTCTGCGTCAATAATAGTGGTGAGTGGAGCAAATGAGTCGGGTTCAAGCTGAAAGCTTGGGAAGATGCTGAAAGGACCCTGTTTAATACAAAGCGCTCCATGAAGGTGGCCGATCAAAATCGAGTGTCTTCCGCCAATGAGAAAACATGGCCCGCGGAAAAAAATCGCCACATTCAACAATATTAGGATTAGGATTAGGAAGCGACAGATCAGAGGAATATAGCAGGGGAGCCTCCATTATGCAATGCAAGTTATCCCAGGTTCAACTGCTGGTAGAAACAGTCCGAATGTCCGCAGGTTCTCTAGGAATTCCCTTGGGGAGCACAAACTCTAGTGTGTCTGGGAGAATAAAGTCTGTCTCCGGTTGGAGGAATGGTATCATAGCGTCCGGGTGATACCAGGCGTGGGCATAACTGAATTGGGCTATGAGAAAATATAGTCTGAAATCCGGGATGCCAAACCCCCCTATCATATGGTAAGGTAAGTATCTGCCACCTAACACGTGGGCTCTTGACCCCCACGTTAGTCGAATAAGATGTGAGCGCAGTGTCTGGAAGAAGTGACCCGTGAATGATATGGGGATGTTGTTAAACAAATATAAGAATTTTGAGAGGACAATCATTTTGATCAATTCGACCCGACCAGCAAAAGACAGGGGGTGCCAGAGCCATCTCTCGATTTGTGATTCGAGGGCATCCAATGCCCGCCCATAATTAAGACGGATGATTTGAACTGTATCTAAGTGGTGATGGATGCCCAGGTACTTAGTGGATTCCGTGCACCATTCCAATGTGAACTCACAGTCCCACTTTATCGTGCTTGTGGTCAAGGAGAATATTACAGACTTAGACCAATTGATATGGAGTCCCGAAAAGCAACCAAATTGGATTGTCTCCGGATTAAAGGTTTGAGGTTAACCTGGGGTTCGCGAACATATAAAATGATATCGTTCGCATATAAAGAAATTAATATTGGCCCAGTGTTGAACGGAAGGCCCCTCTGAAGGTGACATTCCTGGAAGTGGTGGACCAGCGGATCCATGGCTAAGATGAACAGCAAAGGTGACAAAGGGCATCCCTGTCGCGTGCCACAGGAGAGAGAGAATGATCGCGAAAGTATGCCATTTAAATGGGCTCTGGCAGTAGTTCTAAGATATTTCAATGCAATGTTCGTAACAAAGCCCAGCGGCAGTCCCATCCTCCGTATGATGGAGTGGCCAAGGAGTCAAACGCCTTCTCGGCGTCCAACACAATTGCTGCTGCGGGGGCGTCTGGATTATTTCTGTGCAAGACCGGGAATAGTGTCCAGAGATTAACGATGTTGACCAGTGAGGAACGAAACCGGTTTGTGCTGGGAATATAATGGTTTCCATCAGCAGAGATAATCCGAGGGCTACCATCTTACCCAATATTTTGTGGTCCAAGTTTAACAGAGACAAAGGTCTGTAGGAGTTACAATGTGTGGGATTTTTGCCTGGTTTAGGCAAAAGACTTATTACTGCCTCCCAAAGCGTAGGGGGAAGCTCATTTATTTCAAGTGCTTCCGCATATATCGCCACAGGTTAGGGGGCTAGGAGCTCTTTATATGTCTTAGAAAAGTCCCTGGTAAACCGATCCAGGCCGGGAGCAGTAGAACCATTAAGAGCTTCAATGGCGCTTACGATTTCTTCCGCGGAAAATGTTTCAGCGAGGAAACTTTGTATGTTTTTTCCAAATATACCAGGGCGATTTCTGAAAGGTAATTCTCTTGGGCTGTTAAATCTCCATCCGTTCTAGTGGAATACAAAGTGTTAAAGTAATTGACAAACTCTTCCCGGATAGCCAAAGTGTCCGTGAGCAAGTGGCCATTGGTATTGTGCAATAACGCGATATAGGCCTTGGCATATGGGGTCTAAGCATCTGCGCTAACGTGCCCCCGTGGCGTTCGCCTTCCCCATACATGTGGGCTGTCTGGTACTTACTCAGAAAATTGACCTCTCGATCGGCTGCATCCCCATGGTATCTCGTCATCTAATTGCGCCAGTTCCCTTTCAATTCTAGCTATTGTGGAATGCAAGTATTTCAAGAAGCCGTTGTGCTTGGAAACTCACATGCCTCTAATGGAGGCTTCAATGGCTTCCCATAGAACCGCCCAGGTATCTACAGAAAAGGTATTGATACTGAAATATTCCTCTATGGCCTCTTCGACCTCGGAATGGAATAAATTGTCATTGAAGGAACGGACAGGGAAGCGCCACTGGCGTTCATAGCCCTCCGGGTGAGGCACCTGGAGATGTAAGAGCAGTGGGGAAGATCAGAGAATGTTCTGGGAAGGGTGGTAATGGAGCCGATCCACATGTATACGTCAGGAGATAGCAGCCAGTAATCAATACGTATCCTTGTGTCATGCTGCCCTGAATAGTGGGTATAACCTGAATCCGAGGGGTGGCGACACCTCCACCCATCTTTAAGGGAGAAAGTACTACATAAATCCAACACCGCAGAACGTGCTTGCAGTTTGGTGGTCGGTACCGCGGCTGTGCTGTCGCGCCTAGGACACATCAGCAAATTAAAATCCCCTCCTAAAAACAAGGTATTATGTTCTAGTTTGACTAATTGGGCAAAGATGGAATGGAAGAACTCAGGATCGTCAGTGTTGGGTGCATATATACAGAAAGGGAAAGCGAGTGGCCCATCAAGGTGCCTGTAACAATTGTGTAACAACCATCATTGTCGTTGAAGTGGGAGTGTATGCGGAATGGAACTCGCTTATGAATAAGGATTGCCGGCCCCTGGCATAGCTGCTGTAATTCGTGAAGTACCTGTGAGGCCCCCAGTTCAAGGCGAAGCATGTTATGTCAGATTTGGGAAGGCGTTTTGCCTGTAGGAGTGCAATGTCAACCTTATGAAGATAGTTAAGGACATTTTTACATTTCTGTGAATCATTAAGTCCTCTAACATTCCAGGATATCATATTGAGACCCGAAGGGCCATTAACATTCCCTAATCAGGCCATAGCATCACATCATACAACTTTATGCAGTTTTAAGGAAGAGATAAATAAGACAGAAAACATCATGAAACTTAGAAAAAAAGTGCAAAAACTCTACGTCCTAAGCCCCCACCTACCTCCCATCCTCGCTTTCCCTAATGCGAGGGCCGAACCCCCTTGAACCTTTTACCGTGACATCATGTTTCCAAACAACCAAACTGGTATCCAGATAACAACAGTACATCAATAACTACAAAACTTAGTGGTTTACACCTGGGGGCCCAGCAACGTTACGCCAGCTAGCTGACAACCTGAAAAGAAAAGTAACAAATGGATCTAAGTAGGAACCCCATCATGAGCACCACAGCAATAGAGTCAGTAAAACCAGGTATAGTGCTCAACCAACGCCACCGCTTGAGAATAGTTCTGCTCTTGCATTGGAGCCAGTGCTATGAGGAGAGGCACCCCCTGCATTGGGTTTAGAGAGAGTAGTCTCTTGTTTGTAGGACTGACAGAATTTGTGCCCCTCTGTGGGAGAGTCAAAGATGCTGGGATGACCTGCTACGTCAATCAGGAGTCTGGCCGGGTATAGCACTCCATACTTTAATCCTAGGTTTCGGAGTGTAGCTTTAACCCCATTGTATTTACGCCTGGCGCCCTGCACCATGAGAGTGAAATCCGGGAAGAACGCTAGTTTCGTACCCTGCCATGTAGTGTCACCCTTTTCTCTGGCCAAGCGCAGGGTGGGGTCTCTGTCCCAATAGTTCATTATCCTAACAATTATTGGCCTGGGTGGGTATCCAGGATTTGGTCTGAGTCCCAGAGAGCGGTGCGCACCTTCTACCACGAAGCTAGAAGTGAAGGATTCCCTCCCAAACAGGTCAGAGAGGACCCATTCCACAAACAAATCCAGGTGGCCTGTGTCGGTCTATTCCGGCACCCCTAAAATCCATACGTTATTCCTGCGGCTTTGAGCTTCAAGGTCCCTATTCTTCATAGCGACTTCTTTTAGGATGCGTTCGACTTTTGAGTGATTGAGCTGTTCCGTCCTCAATGTCCAAAATCCTTGCTTCCACTACTTGTCAGCACCGATCATGCACCTGTATCTTGGCCCCAGGAGCCTCAATTTGTTTCCCAAGAGTTTCGAAATGGTGATCCAGCGCCTTGAACCCTGCTTTCATTTCTTGAAGCAAAGATGTGGACATGGCCGCAGCGTCGCTGTTATTTTCTGATTGTGGGCCCCCGTCCGCTATCGCTGGAGCGTCCTCCTGGTTTCTGTCCGCAAATTTTTTGAATGGCAGGGTCCGTTGTCTGGGATCTTTGTGGCCCATGCCGCACTGTAGGCCAAATCGAAGGATCAGGGCTACCTGCTCGTAGAGCTCACTAAGTTTAACTACAGACTGGGCTGAGGCAGCCACGTGGTTAGTCCCCCTCAAAGGTACAGATGTGTGCCACTCTTGTACTAGCTTCTCGTCTTCACCAGAACACTAATGCACTCCCCAATCTAAAAAGGCCCTTGTAGTTCCAAGGAGTCAGGTCGGTATATGGCCCAGTAGTGCTAAAGCAGCAACCACGCAGTGTCCTGTTCAGTTTATAGGTCTTGATAACACGATATACCCTATTGTCCTGATTCTGCCCTATAAAACTGATACTCCTAAAATTTCCTGGGACTTGAAAACGTTTTCCAACCTGCCAAGCTAATCTGGTCATGGTATGTTAAAACTGGGATGAAGGATCAGGTTTGCTCAGCTGAAGCCTTTACGAAGTAGCAAATCACCTTTAATTGAACCTCACAGGCAAAGGTATCTCCATTCACGGGGCTTTCCTCAGGCACAGCCATGCCTAGTTGAGCATTTCAGAGACTAATTCCAAAGGTAAAACTGGTAACTGGGCCAAAAATGGTTTCTGTATTCAACCTACGTTCCATCGCAGTCCGCCTGAAGTCATGCCTAGGTGCTGGTCAAGTGCAACCAGATGACTGCTGATTGCGCTTAACACTTTTCTAGCACTATTTTGAACATTACACTTTAACAATGCACATCTCCAGGTATCTTTATTTGGTTTTTGGTATTTTTATGTCATTGTATTCATTGGAAATTACTCTATTTTTCTATCTCCTAAATCTTGTCCTGTGTTTTGATTTTCTTAATTTTCTGGAAATACATAAATCTAAGACAACTACCAGGGAGTTGAGCTACAGTTAGTTTAGTGACTTTTGAGATAACACCCTAACAAGGATTATGGTTTCTGTTTAAGGTAGGTCATCCTCCTTTAGCAAATACCCCCAATGTCTTACAGGGATGCTCTCTAATTATGATTTTCTTTGATTTTTGATTTGAAGGCTTGCACAGAAAACTATAATGCCAGAAGAAGGTGCTCCATTTTGGAGAAAGGTTAGAGAAAGAAATATGTTTGAACTGAGGACATCCTAAAACCTTCCTTTTTAGGGACGATCCTGTTATGCTCCAGGGCTCCCTGCAATGCTTGCCGATATTGGTGTAATTCACTGTGTTCAAGTGGTACGTAATGGGGTAGGTTGAAGCATTCCTGTTAATGGGTCAAATCTTTGGGAAAACAAGGGTGCTATGGTACAGTGCAAGCTGCATGTCAGGATCCACTCAATATCACAATCCTAACATGTTGCCTGAGCTACTTATCACTATTTAAGCCATACTGATGTAGTGGCTTTAAGACTATTCCTCTTTTTGGCACTATCACTATGATTTGTTTGGACTGATGCTGATGGATGTTTTACTCTGTGTTCTGTAACTCTGTTAATCAGGCTCCAGTGCTTGTGCTCTAAACCCTAAAGCACGTTGAATATGGCTATACTCCTGATTAGCACAATGTACTTACCTATATGCCCCAACAATATGTACATAGGGCCAGTAAGTGAAACATCACTAGTGGACTGCAGCACATATTGTGCACCACTAATGCAACAAGGTAAAACATGACTGCAAGCCTTCCACCAGAAGCTTGGCTGTGCAGGTATAAACTGCAAAGTCAACCCATCAAATTAACACCTTTTGACAGTTCTAAACCCTCCTTTTAAAAATGTATAAGTTATTCCTAAATATGGCTTAACTGCCAATGAGGCGGTGCATGATAACTGAAAGAAAGGCATGTAAAAGTGTAATGTTAATGTTTAATGCTAATTGATTTGTCACAGTGACAATGCACTGTAAGGTATTTTCAGTGCAGCAGTGTTAGATGTTGCTTAGAAAAGCACTGGGGAAACTTTAGTAGCTTACAAACCCAATAGAAAGCTTTTTACAGTATCAATTACACATTACAGGTTACCTTTGGCCTACCTAAAGCTTCTAGAAGCTTACTTGCCTGAGCCAGAAGCTGAATAACCTAATCAGGGGTGAACTGGCTACCAGAGCCAAGACAAACAGCCTTGAGTCTGTGGAGTTGTCTTGTTCCTGAGACAAAATGACCATCCGGGCTGTGCCCAGGAACGTAATTATTTTCAAAAGGGCATGCTCTGCCAAAGACAGATGTAGCTCATACTTGGGCCTCCCACCTCTATCTTCCTCACAGACTGCCAGGCATCAAACCAGTGGTTGTGGAGCTGTCCCCACAACTGGTTTTGCGTGACCACAGAGGAGGGTTGGCTCATTTTCCCAGGTCAAACCTCTAGGGTGGGTACAGGAGACCTGCTTAACTGATGAAAGAATCTTACATCTTGGTTTTAGATAGAGAGGTGCAATGAGGGATTGTTTGCAAAAGGGCACATGTTAACTTCTGTGTACGGTTAGTGGGGGATATAACTTCACAGATCACACGTGCCACAAGAACTGGCAGATCCTCCAGAGCTGGGTCTGCATCAAAGCAAAGGGCATTCTTGGAAGATTGAGCCAGCCCTGCACTTTTGACCTTTGGTAGACAGAGGAGGGTCTCACAGTCCACCCAACCTAACCCAGACCACCATCCCCATCTTGAATGGCATCTGCAGCTGCACACGTGTAATTAAATAGTTAATTTATTGACGTCCCATACTTGTACATTGCATTATTTCTTGTGTCATGTGTTATTCAGTATGGGTTGTCATGTACATATTATTATGATGTCAGTGTCCAAAGCATGAAGTGTAAAAAACAAAACAAGCAGTTACCTAATGACAAATGGTACATAATTAAATGTGCACCATATTTATGTTGACATGCTTTTCCATAAATGTCTGCTCACTTGCAACTTTATTTTGGAGGGGTGGAGGGGTACGTCATGCATTACATGATTGGAACATGCATGACAGTTCTTTCTAGTATGTTGTTCACAAATCACACGAAGTATGTCCATGCCTTCAAAAATCAGGATAGATCACTAATCATAAATGCTCAACACATGACATATAGTTCACTCTGTATAATTCGTTTTTCAGGTGTGCAGGGGTCTTGTTGTTAAAGGTTTTATAAGTGATGAATCTGATCTTGAATATGATCTAGGTTGGAAGTGGAAGACAATGTAGGCCTTTTACCATGGATGTGCTATGTTCATATTTATTTCAGCACATGGGCTGTGTTGCTGCCTTTCGGATATCATTTGGGATCGCTACGGTGGTATAAGCTAAATGTGTTCTGTCAGGTGTCACAATTGCTTTGTGTGATCAAAATGGTGTCTAAAATATATCACCAATGTATGCAATATACATAAACGGAGTGTGGTACTATATCTTACTATGGTTTCACACCCCCATAATGGTTTCCTTCACATGTAGCAGTGACAACACCACAACTAAAAAGAACAATGGGGCTTAGTGAAAAAGTGACACAAAGAGCAACATTGCTTGACAGAACACAATACAACAAATGAACATGAAGCAAATAGAGAAATGTCTGTCCTTCTTGTATCATCTGGTTCAACATACAACCTATCTCAGCATTAATTTCATTTAATGGATGGTTGACACATGGACCAATCAGATTTTTGTCAATCTTTCAACCCTGTGTGTACGTGTTGGTGGGTACACAGCAGTAGTCCTGAGGAAGACCCGTTATGATATGTGCCCACTAACACATACACAAAGGATTGAATTGATTTGTTTTTATGCTGCTAGATGCAAGAATGGATCCGAAAGATTCAATGTAGAGATTAAGGTACCAAGAGAAAAGATGTAGCTCAGGGGTACTCTGCAGGAGAAGGACAGTGTGCATGATATTTTGGAAACTAATTATGTGATCTGGCATGGTTTAGTGATGTAGGATGTGATCCGTTTCAAGACAGTGCCTGAAAATCCCATGAATATTTTCTAGATGTTGATCAAAGCTAGATGGGTGACTGTCCCAGGTTGCAGACAGGCCAAGCACAACGATAAAGGAGGGGTTAGTCTTGTTCCTGCTGTTGTGTTCCTGCAGCTGATTGGTGACTGTGTTTTTGATGATTTTCTCTATGATCAGAATGTGGCTGAAAGGGCCAAGGTTGGTGAGTCCAGCTAGGTCACTGCGTGAATTATTTAACAGTGGAAGGATCTGACCTAGCTTTATATTGTCTTTGAATTTTTCTTAGCTTCGGGATCAGTGCTTAATTTGTAAAATATGAAGTGCAGGTGCTCAAATCTTTGTCGGAGGCCACACCTACTTTTCTCTGGCTCCACCCACTTACTTCATTGGCCCCACCCACTTTCTATATTAGCTCCACCCACTTCCTCAACCGGCACTGCAAAAAGACAGATGCATTTCAGCAAAGGAGCCTTCCTCATAGTAAGGTTTGATAGGAGGTTCCCCTACTACTTCTACTTCTAGGAACATCCAGGCTAGTGTCCGGCGCTCAATATTTCATCAGCCTCAAATCACACATGCAGTCTGTCTTAAAAAAACATTATTACCTAGCTGCAGGCAGGTTAGACTAGCACGACGTTCTGATAATACAGCGCTCTAAATGGGATTTTACAGCCACAAGAAACTCACTAAAAGAGATATCACAGAAATGCTCCTCAGTCCTGAAGCAGCACCCAGGCGGTGTAAAATGCACTGAATGCATTGGGCTCAAATAATTAACTGTAGGTCATGAGAAGCTGCAGTTAAACATACCTAATGAAGTATTTGCACAAGTCATCCACAGCCCCAGCCTGTGCATGTACCTCCCTGAGCTGAAGATTCCTAAAATAAGAACCTCTTTCCCAGTACTGCTCTCTCCACAAGCCCAGGCTTTCCCTCCTGGCCCTGAATATTCCTGGCATAGGAGCATCTTTCCATAGTCCCAGCCTATCGCCTCCCACAGCACTGCTGTTATCAGAACACCTGTGACCTGTCCACACGCCCGGGTATAGCTCCCTCTGGCAGCTGTCCCTGTTCTAGGAACCTCTCTCCACAGTCCCATGCTGCCTCTTTTGTTGCAGCATTGTCTAGTAAGAGCCTCTCTCTGCCTCTCTTCTCCTTCAGACCCTCTGGAGCCTGCTGCACCCCACCAAGGACCCTCCTGCTCGCTGCCAGAAGTTTGAGGTGAACCTCTTTGCCCAGGGCCGGTGCCAGCACTTCTTCCTTTAGCCTGCTGCCTGAGGTACCAACGGCTGGGCCACGGGGCTCAGCCTGGTAAGGGCTGGCCTCAGCCACCATGACTATTTCAACAGGAGTCTGGGAAGTGGGAACAGGCACCGCTGCAGGGGGTGCGTTCTCTCGAATTACGCCACCTCTCTCTGACCCCAGAGTCTCTTACTGTCTGTGACTTTGACCAAAGACCCCTCTGTGCCACCTTAGCCGCCCTTGCACACACTGTGGCTTCGCCGGTGATGCCTCTCTGACCCCTGAGTCTAGCACTCTCTGCGACCCCCCAGTGATATCTCTCTGCGTGCCGTCTGCCCCCTGTGTTTGGTGGTACTGTCTAAGGCTGCGAGGCACCAGTTCTGTCCCCCTGCCCCCTGCCCCCTGCCCCAAGTGTGGTACTCTGTGGTCTCTGTGATGTCGCTGTGACTCTGCCCCTTGAGGCTGGCACTGTCTGAGGCACCAGTGTGTCCCACTATGAGTGACCCTTTCTTGTGAGCAAAATCAAGCAATGAAGACGAGGGAATCATATAGATATCAGAAATTGCACCCATTTGAGTCTAGCTGCTAATGTTTCAGATTGCTTATGTGTGACATTTTCATACATTCAGTGGATTTATGAGTCATTCAATGACTAAATGTGTGGCACTTTCTTGCGACCAAAATCATGAAATGAATTCAATGAAAATAGACAAATATCAGAAATCACACTCATTTGAGCAACAAGAAATTCGAACTCTGCAGCAGGTGCTTTTAAAGCGATTATTTAATTTCTAAAACATCAGCACCCTCCACCACAAACTCAGCTTCAGTTGTGGCTGAACCACATGTAGCAAAGGGATCTCTGTGACAAAAGCTGCAACCCACTGAGCTATCCACATACAATACAGTTAAATACAATACAATACATTATGCCGGTACCAGTAGTTATATTAACCCCCTGGGCTACTCCATGGTTAAAGTAAAAACTGAAACTGCCACTAGATAAAATTCTGACCTCTCTCCAGCAGGAACATTAATCACCTGCCTCATCTCTGACATAGCAAGTCTCTTTGCACTGGGAAAATAAAGGCTGCTGCTTCATTGTGCCACTGTCAATCACGGATATTTAACACTTTTCACTTATAAATCATAAAAGCTGCTAGTTTAGAGAAAATGTCCACCTTCGATGGCACTGCATTTAAAGCACAGAGAGAAAACATTAGTGTGCCCATTTTCCAAGGCGCTATGCCGTGCTGGAGCCCCCTCCCCATTCTAGTAACAAACATACCATGTCATCAGACAGTAGCAGATTAATAAATTAATAATATCTGATTTACCCGAATCACTTTATAGCTGTCGGAATGATCCACGGAGAGGAGCTGCTGGCATGGCACTGTGGAACTAATATCTTGCCTCTTCAGAGTTTGAGTGCGAGCTATGCTATCTTGCCTCAATCTGTGCCACCTGCTCTCACTATGACCCAGACTCAGCACAAGTTGGGCTCTGCCTGGACAGGGCACAGCAAAAGAACATGTCGAGGTCAGGAAGAAGTGAAGACCGGCTTCCTCCTTTAACTCTGGGCCATGCAGCAGGAGGTTTCCTGGGTGCCATGGGGCCCGGTTTGCAGACAGGAAATTCAACATCCTGCCACAGAATGCGCGCCGACCGGACATGGCTCCTCTGCAACAGTGTGTCCATGTGGGACCTGACACTACCCAGGGAACAGTAGCAGAAAGCAGGTTTGACTGCACAAGTTTAAAAAGCGTGGTATTTGATCATGCATTTCATTAGAAACATACTTGTCTCTGCAGAAAGCAGTTAGAGACAGCTTGCAGCATTCTCCTCAACAATAGTATTGTCTGGACACCGACCCTCCCGCAAGGAGAAAGTACTACTGGAAGTGTGAATCTTCCGCCCTTGCTTGCCCCTGACAACATTTCTATAAATGAAAGCAATACCAAGCATACGCTGCACGGCGCACCCCCTCCTCCTGGGCTCATCAGATCCCATACTGCGGATCAGACTGTAAATCGGTCAATCCCTCCCCGGGGGCTGCTAATGGAAACTTTCAATCGGATCAATCGCCGCTGGGATGTCAGGATGCCCCCCGCCCCCTGGCCCCGTGCATTTATTATTTTAATTAAGTGGAGAGAATCGGATGCCAGAGAGCAGTCCCGCCCTGTAAACTTGACTCTGAAGGGGAAGGGCTGGGGGATTGGGGGTCCTGAGCAGAGGGGTGCCCTGCACCCGCACTGTAAACGTGACTCTGAAGGGCTGGGGGCCCAGGGGCGTGTGTGTGTCCCCTCGGCTCAATGATCGATTAGCTCTTGTTAGCACTCAGTGCAGGATATTCAAATGAGCTCGGAGGATTACCCATGACCACGAGACAGGCCTCCTTTATTCTCGTGCCACAACAACACCGTTCCCAGGGCCCTTCTGGGCCCTGCCCCCTCTAAGGGGGCAATTATCTCGAAATTTGGGTACCACGAGTCTAGGGGCTCCGGCAGCCTATGTGAAATGGCAGAGTTACACAGAGGGGACACCACCGAGAAACACAGACCACGGAACAGTGATCTAGCTTTGTGTAGCGCCTGCCTATTGCCTTGCACACTGTCCGAGGCATAGCAGAGTGTGATCTTCGCGGTCACCCCTGCTGAGACCCCAAATTGTGCTAGATGCTGTAGACCCGGCCCTGTAAATTAAGTGCCGGTGCTAAGCACCGGAAAGCACCGGCACAAATTAAGCACTGTTCGGGATACATAGACAATGTGGAGAAGGGCACGGTGGGGCAATGTGATGATTGAAGAAAGAACAGTGAGATCTTCAGGGATGTTTAATTGAGCTAAGGACGTTGAAGTGATCCACAGTAGAGGTTGGAATGAAAAATGTACATTTGTTGATGCGACGATGGGGCATAGCAGGAAATGAAGGGTCCATGAAAGTGGTAATGAAGTTAGACCTGATTTTAATCAATATCAGTGAAGTAGAAGAAGTTGTAGATGTTAAATTTGTAGAATGAACTGGGGTATTTGGGTCCTAAGAAAAGATTGGTGCAGTGTTAGTCTTGAAGAGGGATTTATTTTCTTTTGTTGTTTACCTTACTGATGGTGGTCTTGTACTACATGGCACCCCTACTAATGATTGTCCTGGCATACAAGTGGTATGTCTAACCCACTTTCCGCACCAATAACATGATGCCTATCTCTGATAAAATACTGTCTGTGAATAATACCTTGCACATTGTAGACATCTCTAGATAGATGGCACATATATCTGGCATAATGCTGGTAATGACAGAAAGGTGGTCATTTCCGATACACTTTGGGTATCCATGCTATAATGGTAGTCCTGGTTGTAAGGTTGGAATTATTTGCAATGTGTGCACATCTATTGCAGATTGTTATCTACCTCTTACTTAACATTGACCCTGGCACTCTGGTGGTAATGTGTGGCATATCATATGCATCAATAGCACAATGACTATAAAGTCTGCTAAAAGGCTAGCCCCTGCCTTATGGTGATAATTGGCAAGCATGGCATGAAGGTGTCTACACTGACACAATGCTACCCCTCGTTTATTGGTTTAGATTTTACTGGCATATCATGGGAACACATGCTATGGTGCTTACATGACATTAATGTAAATACTTTTGAATACGTTAATATTCAAGCAGGTTCAGAGAAGACTTGAAGCAGACCAGCAAACATCTATTACATGACTTCTTATTTCCATGAGTAGCTATCTGTCTGGCGAAAACTCATTTTCAAGGACCAAAAAATTCATTTTTAAATGCTTGTTTATTTCAACTATTCTTGTTTGAACCCCCGACCCAACACACTTTGGATTCAGGCTTCCCAAAATTGCATACACAATACTTAGTTTAAGCAAATTAATGACTTTCAGGTGTTTGTGCAGAAATAGTCGTATGAAAAAATAATTGTTGTACTCACTTTCAAATATACTTTTCCAAATAAGACGGCAATCACCTTGGTCTCATTTGATTTTTTGTTGACCACTTCAAAGTAACAAGGCCCCAATACAAACTTGTTCTTTATGGAAATCTTCACTTTTTGGCAATTATATAATATTTTCATTTAAACACGACTCTGGATTTAATGAAAGGCCTGTTTCTGCATTAAGCCTCTAGAACAGCATTAAATATGTTGAGCTCCCCTACAAACCTCTGCTCCTTTCTAGATTCTACCATTTGGCATAATAAACTCATAAAAGTGAAGAATAGGACCTTTTTATTAGCAAACGTGGAGGGAAAAATGATTAATTTGGGGCCATTAACTTTTTACTCAAGAGTCTCTAGGGACCCAATTACAATGAGGCTCGGAAAGCCTCCGACCACAGGTCAGAGGCTTTCTGAGCCTCATCAAGGTTTAATTTTTGACCACTGTGTTATGATGCAGGCGGTCGAAACTGAAACTGGCTGGTCACTCTGGTGAATGACAACAGGCTGAAGGAGCCCGTCTGCAAGTAGGAGACCAGCATGGTATCCCAATGGATGGTGTTTCCGCATTGGAATTATGATGTCGGTTTCCAACAGCCTTTCCATGTCAGGCTTTCCGAAAGGGGAAGCCTGTCGGAAAGCAACACCGTGGGCCCCTAGAAGGGCCCCCTTCACCCTATGTGTTAACATTGGTTCAAATATTAGAGTGTAACCTGTTCCTTGTTTTGTGAATTTGCCAGTGCTGCGTCCCCACAAGAAAAGCACAAACCACAAGTCCCTACAGCAGTAAACGTAAATAATAAATGGATGACCATGTGGAATGCTTGCTCACTCCTACAAAAATCTCGGAACAAAAGTGAAAATAGAAGTTAGGGTAAGTCAAGACAATTGGATCACCCAGAAAAAAAGAAAATAGGCAATCACGCAAAGCCAACTTCATTACTTATGGGTTTTTTCTGTTATTATTCAATCCCAAGCACCCATCCACTCAACTGCTGGATTGTTCTTATATGTCAGTGTTTGATACCTCTGTTTGTACAAGTTCTCCAAAGGTGGCAGGGATTCAGCTAGTTTGGTCAATACTGATAGCATCAGTAAAACCAGCCAGAAATCCTTGGGTTAATCTCTAATGTTATGATGTTATGTTATAGTTTTTTAGAGTGTAGTAAATGCCTAAAAAAGGTGCCCTGGCATTGAGAGAGATACCACTACTACAACACATTAGATGTTACCGTTTGTAAAGTCACGTCTTTAGGGCCTCTTAAAGTAAAGCAGCGCCTGTATTTGCCAAGAACAGCTGGAAGGTCAATCCAATGTTTCGCTACTACTTTTGAGAAGGCTTTCCCAACATAGCTTGTTCGTTTGTAATGAAGAACACACAATTGGTAAGAATCTTTGGTTCACAGAAGGCAAGAATGGGTACAAATGGTAAATTTCATACTCAAATATAAGTGCATTGTCCATGTATACCCTTGAACACATGACAAAGATATTTGGTAATAATTTAGTTATGAACTGGCAACCAGTGTAGTTTATAAATGAACATAGTTGAGGAAGTGTGGTGTGTTAGTCCCAAAGCCAATTTGACAAAAGCATTTTGGATCCTTTGCAACATTTGAATTAGCCCCACCATGAGGTCCAGAAGCAAAGAGTTGCAGGAGTCAAAACGTTGCCTGCGTGACAAAATATTGATTGATCTGGGAAGGTACAATACGATCTTATTTAAAGTCCATAATAGATTAAAACATGTAGAGGCAACATTTTTAATCTGTCTGTTTAAAGGCTATTAGGGTCAAACAAAAGCTCAGATTTTTCATTGCTTTGCTGGACATGATGGGTTGTCCTATGAAGGTTGTCAGAAATCACTGGTAGTGGGCTTAGTGTTATTGAATGATCTAACTAGAGAACATTTGTCTTATCAGAGTAGAATTATAAGTTGTTATCTTTAAAACATGAGGACACAGCAGACATTGATGTAAGGATTCACAAGGGTTTTGGGCCCAACTCGTCCTTGGCACTAATGAGCTGCGTATCATCAGCATAATTCAGACAGTTGAGTCCTAATGATCAGATTAATTGTGCCAGAGGTCGAAAGTAGATGTGAAAAACTGATGGACTTAATGCCGACCCCCGGGAGCATCTTATTTCATAGGATTCCAGTCTGACATATATGTGAGCAGACAGACTGCTTGGTACCATTCCTACGTGCAAGATTGACACCACTGCACCACATTCCCATAGATTCCAATGTGCTCCAAGCTGGAGAGAAGAATATGCAAATGCAGCACACAGGCCTAACAGCACACGTTCTGTTGGACTAGTTCTCCCTGCCAATAAACGTACGTCATACAAAACTGACAGCAATGATGTCTCAGTGTTATGAAATGGTCAGGAGCCAGACTGGACGTGGTAAATAATCTGATTTTGCTCCAGAAAAGAGGAAACAAATTGATTTCTGTGATCTCTAGTATCTTTTCCGGGTATGGCATGAGGGAAAATGGTCCTGAAATTATGCAGAATATCAGATCCGCATTCAGTTTCTTCAACAGTGCTACTGTGTTTTTTTCCCATTCTGCTGGAACATGGCTGTTTGCTATGGAACATTACATTTTTCCCACAAGAATGGTGCAAGGAAATCCCAAACTTTCCCCCAGCAATCAGGAGGGAGATCTAGATGTAAGTGATAAGGCAAGACTTGTAAATAAATTGTATTTAAGAGATTCCAACTGCTCCAGCCCATCCAAGTATTGTGATAACTTGCCTGTAACCTGTGCCAAAGTATCTGACTGCCTATTTGGGACTAAATCCATCTAAAACCTGTAGTTATTTATTTATTTTTCTAAAGAATTCACCATTGGCACTAGTATCTTGGATGTTCACCGTTCAAGGGCTTATTGTCATTAATTATTTCAACCTATTATGATTTACTAAATTGGAGTAGATAAATAGTTTTATCAATAAAACGATATACCGGTGCACATTTAGTGGCCATTTCGATGGAAATAAGCTGCTTGTAAATCACAGTGTGCTACCTCACAATTATTTAGTTAAATTAAAAGAAATGTGTGCCTCATGTCCACTAAAGTTAGTTGGATCACGAAAGTTTGTCATTCTGAAAATTGGAACATTATTCTAAATAGTTTGGGAAGCACTGCAGTGTCTTCCATAAAGTCCTATTGAAAGGAGGTGATTGGTCAGAGGATATAATAGGATCAAATCATAACAAGACACTTTACCTGGTGATATACAAATGATAAATATTCACTGAAGCCCGCAGGGGTGGATTCTTCATGAGGGCTCTGGGGCTATGCGGGTCCTTAAGTTCCCTCACATTCCTGTACAAATAATAAATAGATCAGTTTATTTAGTGATACAATCGTATATCTAAACAAATAGAGGTATTTAAGTCTGGGCTGTCTGTCCTAGGCTCCCTGCCCCTCCTCTCTCTGAAGAAGAACACAGAAGCCAGGCAGTAATCAACTTTCTGAACTGTGGCTCATGATGCAGGGCTTATTGTTCTAAGGCCCTTCCTAATTAATCATTTGTCATTGTAGTGTATGGCAGTGTCCACTATAGACATTTTATTTTGAAGAGGAGCACGCCTTGGTAATCTGGTTCAACTGTTCTGACTTGTATAATCCTTTTTTTAAGTTTAGCGTGCCACAGAGGTAGACATGCTGGCCTACCGTGCCTTTTCTCTACTCATCAGTGTTCAAGTACTACTACTTGACCTGGTGCACTATGTCTGGTGCTATTTTGCTTGCATTTATTAACTGTATACTACATCTCAGTAATGACTGTTTCAATGTTAAACTCTTAACAGTACAAAATTCATAGAAAAAATATCATGAACATAATCGCTCTAAACAACTTAATTTAATGTGTTGTAATCACAGAAATCACATTCCTAATGTATTCAACATGTAGCAGAAATTCCAATTCAATTCATGCTTGAAACAAATTCATGCTTGTGCCCAATGCATTTCGAGCCCTTCTGGCCATTCTTCGAGGGCTGAATCTATAAACAATATAAATGTGTGTTCATTTAATTTACATTCAATATGCAGGGGAAAATTATTGTAAAATGAAAGTTGTATTTATAATAGGCAAAACCTCATGCATCACACCGTGTATGTGAAAAACCTTATCACAAAAACATAAATAGTTGTGAATAACGAAGTGGAAAAAAAGAAAAAAGAAAAGAGAAAACAAGAGAAGACTAAGGTTGACCCGGTCACTGTGTCGGAAATAACAGTGTTCTCAACCACCTATTCCCATATCGGCCAAACATTATCTTAAAGCCTTCACTCTGCACCCTGAATCACGCGTACATGTACATGTACCTTAGTCCTGCATGTACTGTTCAAAATCCTAAAATGTCAAAAAAAGAAAAACTCTTATACCGTTTCTTTACCCAAACAAAAACCTCTACACGTACACTGCACTCCTTTGCATCAATACTGACCTGTCAATTATCTATTGTTGCTGAAATACGCAGTAATGAAAACCAATGTGGAACGAACACCTGAAACGACGTGCCTTCCCAAATCGCCTTGTCTAGATGCCTAACAATGCAACTCTTTGGCTGCATTCTTTACTTCTAAAATCGATGCCATTTACACTGATTTTGATACACCTAATGCCCCTCTTCAATCACCCAACCCAGCCGTTTTTTGTGATTCTGAGACTTTGGCGGATTTGCACGTCATACCTGCACAACAGAATACCCTCTGTAACGCACCTGACCCCGTGATCCTCTGCGAACCCAATGTCCCAGAAGAGAATTTCCTCTCATCTGCACAGCAGATCCATACCTGGGATCTCCTTACCACTTCCACACTTCATGATACCATCAGTAGTATTAAATCTGGCTCCCCACTTGATCCACTTTTTATTTTTATTTATTTTGAAAGTTTTATATAGCGCGAACAAGATCTTCGCAGATATCAGAGCGCTTTACAGAGGAGGGGAGCATGTATACGCAGATACATCAATCATGTTAGCAGTACATCGAAGTGATATCATAAAACAATCAAGTAAATCAATTTCAAAGTCAACATAAAATACAAGGGTTCGAACAAGTAGTACAGATGAGTATCGAGTCTTTGTAGTTTTTCCCCAATTGTCGTTCAAGTGTATTTAGCCATGAGGATTGCTTTTACTTCTCTCTTGAAAAGTATGGTAGAGGTGATGAGCCTTGTTTCAGGGGGGAGCGAGTTCCAAATCCTGGGGGCCATTCCTGAGAAAGAGCGTTTATAGGTTTTTTCCTTGCGGAATCTTTTAGGCTTTAGCAAAAGATTGTTTGTGCCTCTAGTGTTCCTGGAGCCTCCAGAAATCGTCAGCTTCTGAGCGAGGTATCGAGGTGAGCTCAGGTGTACAGCCTTGTGGGTCAAACAAGCGATTTTCAGGTGTATTCTGGCTTCAAACGGCAGCCAGTTCAGTGATTTGAAGTCAGGGGAAATGTGTGAGTGTTTTTTTGATCCAGTGATAAGTCTCGCTGCGGCGTTTAGAGAGGCTCTTATGGGTGCCGTAGTAGCTAGGGGGAGACCGCAGAGGGCGGTGCTGCCGTATTCTATTCGAGGTATGACTAGTGATTGTACCGCAGTTTGGAAGTCTTTGGCTGGAAGGAAAGGTTTAAGTTTCCTGAGGGTGTTGATTTGGTAGTTTGCTCCCTTAGTTGCTTTGTTGATGTGTTCCTGCATGCTGAGATTGGTGTCAAGTGTTATGCCCAAAGATTTTGCTGAGTCCACGATGGTGGGTTGAACATTGAGTGCCGTTAGGTCTTTAAGCCACATTTGCGCGGTAGTGATCTTCGCGGGAGGTGCGATCAGGAGGAACTCTGTTTTAAGGGCATTGAGTTTGAGATGATTAGCGGCCAACCAAGATTGGGTGCTTCTGATCGTTGAGTTCAAGAGCGTGATGTCTTTGGGTGATTGTAGTTTGAGATAGAGTTGGGTGTCATCAGCATACATGTGGAAATGTACATTGGATTCTTGCAGCAAGGTGGTGAGAGGTTCCATAACTAGGTTGAACAAAGTTGGGGATAAGGAGGATCCTTGTGGTACGCCTAGCGA
Organism: Lissotriton vulgaris; assembly: GCF_964263255.1. NCBI lineage: Eukaryota > Metazoa > Chordata > Amphibia > Caudata > Salamandridae > Lissotriton > Lissotriton vulgaris. Next base: position 932,417,844 of record NC_141689.1, on the reverse strand, counting down.
TACAGGTCTTGGTGCGGACATCAAGTTGTTGCTCTTGAATTTCTGCGACCTGTTATGCAGAAAAGAAGTGAACCATTTGAGCACAGTTCCAGATAGGCCCATTCTTGTGTTTAATAGTTCGAGTAGGTTCTCATGTTTGACGGTGTCAAATGCGGAGGAGAGATCAAGGAGGATGAGGAGGCAGGTATCGTTATGATCACGGATTTGGAGGGCGTCGTCGATTATGTGAATCATGGCAGTTTCCGTACTGTGATTGGCTCGGAAGCCTGATTGATGAGAGTTGAGGAGATCAAATTGATTAATATGTTTAGTCAATTGTATTTGTGCGCATTTTTCCAGCAGTTTGGCAAGAGTCGGAATGTTGGTAATGGGACGGTAGTTGTTTAGGTCAGAAGGGTCGGCTGTAGGTTTCTTTAGCAAAGGTGTTACTTGTCCAACTTTGAGGGAGTCGGGAATGGACCCTTGTTGAAGTGAGCTGTTAATGATTTTGGTCCAGAGTGGAAGGAGCGACGGGGTAAGGACTTTTACAGCGTTAGCAGGAAGGGGGTCCGTGAGGTGATTGGATGGTTTCAGAGTGCTGAGCAGTTTGCCAATTTCTTCTTCCGTGTAGGTGACAAAGGTTGACCAGGTTGTAGGTATCAAGGACCCCCTGATAAGGATGAGACTCCTGGGTCAGGGACAACAATTTTTTGTGAAGGTAAAAACCCAGGCAGGCTACAAATACAAGAGCTAGCTGATTATACAAAACAACATTCAAAAACACAGGAAATTGATAAAAATGATTAAAGCAATGAACTGAAATGATATCAAAAAGAGATACTCTTTAATATAGTTATAAAAGATAAATGTACACATAAATTAAAAAAATTACACAATAAACATATTAAATCATGAAGTTCATGTGATTATTTTCAGAATATATAAAAAGACTTCATAACATATAAAATTGATTCTTTATCTTCAAAAGTATTCTCTAGTTGTAGAGAGTGAGGCTGCGTGTCGTGTGTCAACGCGTTTCGACAAAAACATTTGTCTTCATCAGGACAATATTGGATGGTCAGCCAAAATTTTTTTCTAGACAAAAAGATACAATGATAACATTTAAAATAAATTTAAATTTAAGATCACAGTGCATTGCTTCTCATAAGACATAAATTTGCTCCTAGATTAATCAAGTTCATCAGCCTAGCTCATGTAAAGATGCAAAACATATTTGAGAAAACGTAGTAGGAACAACCACATATACATATTCCATCTTTCGCAATTATCATGTACTGGACATAATTATTTACGTTTCAATTACAGACATATATCAAAAACCTCATAGAGGTTGGTGTATCATCCATATTATTTAATATCCTAGGAAAGTCACCCTACCTATTACTAGGGAATAAATATTTTATTTATTAAAAAACACATAAAAAAACTATCGTTACTTTTTCCTACGTCTTTTATCTGGGACTCTAAATGGGTTAGTTTCAACAGGTATAGAGGGAGGCCTGTATTCATAGATTGGTTTACACTAAAGGGTCGAATTGTATATAAACAGGTTCAAAACATTAACTGTAAGGGGTAAGCAAAGGATACACAGTGTTTAGTCTTGGAGATTCTAAAAGGGATGTATCTCAGTCTTTCAGAATTTATACAACCTTAATAACTCGCTAGTTCCATAAAAGATCATAGCTGATATCTGATGGAGAGAACAGACCAAAGAAGGATATTTATTCAAACTTTGCCCTTTTCAATGAATTTTTCTTACCTAAAATGATTGGTAACCAGAAGGATATGGAGTAGTTGTAGGGAGTAAGGCACCTTTACTTCTTTTATTTAAAAAACCGGACTTGGTATGTGATAACTATATAAAGAATAGGAATAAGCAACACATTAAAGTATTTAGTTCATGTTGTCATTTTTTTATATAAAACTATGTATGATCCATTCTTTTTTAATTTATTAATTGTACCAGATACCAATCTCACCTGTCTATGCAGTATTCACTGCCTCCATCTTACTATCACCTAAAAAACCTTTCATTCATCTTTTTTGGAGCGGAGGAAGGAAATCCAAGGCTTACAGGTTTTATTTCGTCAATACGTAGCAGTCGATGAACAGCGGTATTTGTAACTAAAGTGGAGACATAATCACAAAAAGGTGCGCTCTAATGCTGATTCTATTTATCTATTGATTTTAGTTAAAGAGTTCATGTTTACGCTTCTTCCTTACATTTGTTATTTATCCAAGATAGCCGTGTTCTTGCAACGTTGTAGCGAGTCGTTAGCAAGACGCGGCGGTGAAAGCCTTTGTTTATTTTTCAAAATTGCTCGTATTTCTCGGGGACTGCTGTTGGCGTTTCCGATGCCTGAAATGGTCGTAGAAAAACCCCTGCATACAGAAAGGGAGGAATACCCACAGGGGAGCCAAGATTAGCGGGTGTAAGGCAATCTTTTTTACTCAAAGAATATTAAACGAAAACGGCTAAAGATTTAATGGTTTACACACTGATTTTATAAACGGGTTTAGAAAAACGGCGCAAAAGATCGCACCGGGAGATTCCGTTTGGTCGCAGAAAGAATGCGGAGTTACGAGCAAACTGATGCGGAGTTTTCGCATGGTGTGCAAGGCTCTTACCTTCGCTACGGGTCTGCGGCGCCTCGACCTTCCTCTGCTGCTCCTGTCGGCAAAAACGATCAGATCTAGTGCAACCAGCGGGACTCTTTTATTTCGTCAATTGGCTACGCCCTTTTAAAAAAAATTCTTAAATGTGTACCGCCCATTTATAGTGATACAAAGTAAAACGATGCTTTGTCAATGAATGACCTAATCTGTGGCCTTCGGGAAGAAAAACTATATATACGTAAACCAATGCTACTGCTTTGGGTTATGAACAGAAAAAGGCACAACAAAAAGCCCTCTGCTGCGTAGTCCTTAAAAAGGGGGACAGTTTAGTATAAAGCTGTTAGTTCATCAGACGAAATATGTTCATCAGACAGAGTTTGCTCATGATTATCAGGATCATGTTAGCATTATATTATTGCATTTTCCCATGGTAATTCATGGTTCAGTCCATGATTGAAAGTTCCGAGAGTAAAAATCCAAAAGACCTCTCTTTTTTTACGGATTTTATCTCCACCTTGATTTTTTTGTAACTGTATCCTCACTAAGATTCGCCATTTAAGTTCTTCAGGTTTATGATTATATTCTAGAAAATGGTTTACTAGAGGTGCAGTGGTTTTCCTAGTTTTAATGGCGGACCTGTGTTCCGTTAATCTAGTTTTTACTGAACGGGACGTCTCTCCCACATATCCAAGATTGCAGGGGCAGACAAGTAAATACACAACATTCTTTGTGTTACAGGTCCATAGTTCATTGGCTCTAATTTTTGTTTTATTAAATTCCATTGTTTCACCTGTAATAATGGTGTCGCAGGGTTGACAGGAACCACAACGAGAGGTCCCTTTGATAGCATTCGCACCATCAATTGATTTTTGGATGAAGGGGACATCCCTGGTCTTGCTTTTGTGGCGGGAGTGAACAATCTGATCTTTTAGGTTCTTGTTTCGCTTGTGGGCAAACATAGGTTTCTGTAGTTTTTGTTCATTCTCATTGACATTTAGTAAGTGCCAGTTTGAGTTAATTATCTGCCTGACCATGGAGTCCATAGTGGAGTGTTTAGTGATGCACACTAATTTTGGATCTGTCTTTTGTTTTTGTGAGTGTAACAGAGTATCCCGATCATAGAATCGGGCCCTCTTATACGCTCCTCTAATGAGCTTATGCGGATATCCTCTCTCAATGAACTTGCGTTTCATGATTTCAGCTTGAGTGTCAAAATCTTGTATGTTGGTACAGTTCCGCCTTACTCTCAAGAACTGAGAGAAGGGGATACTGTCTTTTTGACAGCGGGGATGATAACTATTGAAATGCAAAAGAGTGTTACGAGCAGTGGGCTTAGTGTACAGATCCACCTCAAGCAACCCTTCCTTATTTCTGATGTTTATGTCGAGAAACTCAACTTTTGATTCACTTATGTGTGCAATGAATTTAAGGTTTATAAAATCAGTGTGTAAACCATTAAATCTTTAGCCGTTTTCGTTTAATATTCTTTGAGTAAAAAAGATTGCCTTACACCCGCTAATCTTGGCTCCCCTGTGGGTATTCTTCCCTTTCTGTATGCAGGGGTTTTTCTACGACCATTTCAGGCATCGGAAACGCCAACAGCAGTCCCCGAGAAATACGAGCAATTTTGAAAAATAAACAAAGGCTTTCACCGCCGCGTCTTGCTAACGACTCGCTACAACGTTGCAAGAACACGGCTATCTTGGATAAATAACAAATGTAAGGAAGAAGCGTAAACATGAACTCTTTAACTAAAATCAATAGATAAATAGAATCAGCATTAGAGCGCACCTTTTTGTGATTATGTCTCCACTTTAGTTACAAATACCGCTGTTCATCGACTGCTACGTATTGACGAAATAGAACCTGTAAGCCTTGGATTTCCTTCCTCCGCTCCAAAAAAGATGAATGAAAGTTTTTTTAGGTGATAGTAAGATGGAGGCAGTGAATACTGCATAGACAGGTGAGATTGGTATCTGGTACAATTAATAAATTAAAAAAGAATGGATCATACATAGTTTTATATAAAAAAATGACAACATGAACTAAATACTTTAATGTGTTGCTTATTCCTATTCTTTATATAGTTATCACATACCAAGTCCGGTTTTTTAAATAAAAGAAGTAAAGGTGCCTTACTCCCTACAACTACTCCATATCCTTCTGGTTACCAATCATTTTAGGTAAGAAAAATTCATTGAAAAGGGCAAAGTTTGAATAAATATCCTTCTTTGGTCTGTTCTCTCCATCAGATATCAGCTATGATCTTTTATGGAACTAGCGAGTTATTAAGGTTGTATAAATTCTGAAAGACTGAGATACATCCCTTTTAGAATCTCCAAGACTAAACACTGTGTATCCTTTGCTTACCCCTTACAGTTAATGTTTTGAACCTGTTTATATACAATTCGACCCTTTAGTGTAAACCAATCTATGAATACAGGCCTCCCTCTATACCTGTTCAAACTAACCCATTTAGAGTCCCAGATAAAAGACGTAGGAAAAAATAACGATAGTTTTTTTGTGTGTTTTTTAATAAATAAAATATTTATTCCCTAGTAATAGGTAGGGTGACTTTCCTAGGATATTAAATAATATGGATGATACACCAACCTCTATGAGGTTTTTGATATATGTCTGTAATTGAAACGTAAATAATTATGTCCAGTACATGATAATTGCGAAAGATGGAATATGTATATGTGGTTGTTCCTACTACGTTTTCTCAAATATGTTTTGCATCTTTACATGAGCTAGGCTGATGAACTTGATTAATCTAGGAGCAAATTTATGTCTTATGAGAAGCAATGCACTGTGATCTTAAATTTAAATTTATTTTAAATGTTATCATTGTATCTTTTTGTCTAGAAAAAAATTTTGGCTGACCATCCAATATTGTCCTGATGAAGACAAATGTTTTTGTCGAAACGCGTTGACACACGACACGCAGCCTCACTCTCTACAACTAGAGAATACTTTTGAAGATAAAGAATCAATTTTATATGTTATGAAGTCTTTTTATATATTCTGAAAATAATCACATGAACTTCATGATTTAATATGTTTATTGTGTAATTTTTTTAATTTATGTGTACATTTATCTTTTATAACTATATTAAAGAGTATCTCTTTTTGATATCATTTCAGTCCATTGCTTTAATCATTTTTATCAATTTCCTGGGTTTTTGAATGTTGTGTTGTATAATCAGCTAGCTCTTGTATTTGTAGCCTGCCTGGGTTTTTACCTTCACAAAAAAAAAAAAAAAAAAAAAAAAAGGTTGACCAGGTTGCATTGTTTTTTGGTTTAGTGGGTGTTATGCAGTGGGGTTTGGGATAGAGGCTTGCGTCCATGAGGAGATCATTCTTTATGTTGTCCGTTTTTTGGTTAAAGAAAGAGGCGAAGTCTTCGCAGGAAGGGGCTTTGCACATAGTGTTGAGAGGTTGGGGTTGTTCTTTGGTTTGTGATCGGATAAGCTCAAACAGACTTCTCGGACGGTTTTTGGCTTGGTCGAGCTGACGGCTGAAGAAGTCTGATTTTGATCGTTTTATTTTCCTGAAGTAGGCATTTCGCTTTTTCTTCAGGTTTTTTAGGTTCAGTGCAGAGGGAGCTGATCTCCAGGAGCGCTCTGCCAATCTCATGGCACGTCTATCCTCATTGAGACTCCCGTCATACCAGGGATTGGAGATTTTCGTGGTGGCTTTTTTTAGCTGCAAGGGCGCGACTTCATTAAATATTGCGGTCATATTGTTAAGATAGTGATCAGTCAAGGATTGGACGTCCTTCACGCCAGCCGGAGGAAGTAGTAAGTTGTAGCTGTTGGAGGGCAGAGAGTATGAGTTTAGTTTTTTCATGTCTCTTTTCCAGACTTTGGGCCTGGCGGATTGAATAGGGTTAAATGTAACTTTTTCATTGATGAAGAACGTGATAATATGATGGTCCGACCAGTCACAGGGTTGGATAGATTCGAGTTGGATAGCGGCCTCTTTGGAGATGATAAGGTCGAGGATAGAGCCTTTCTTGTGTGTTGGACTGTTGCAAATTTGTGTAAGGTCAAGGGCGTTGAGGAAATTCTTCAGACCTTTTACCACCGCATCATTATGATCATTCCAGTGGAGGTTGAAGTCCCCAAGGTATATTTGTGTGAGTTGCCGCCCGGAGTTGGTTGAGATCATGTCCATGATTTGTTGGGAGAAGGTGAGGTTGTCACCGGGTGGGTGGTAAACGCCGTGAAGAGTGCAGATCGGTTTGCCCTCACTGATAATATCTAGGCTGATGTATTCACAGGACGATGGGGAGGGCGGGGAAGGTGAAGATACTTTCAAGACAGAGAGGTTGCTCCTGTATATACATGCGATTCCGCCACCTTTTTTATTGCCAGACCTGTCAAGTCTAGTGATGAGGTAGTTGGGGGGAACCAGAATGTCCATTATAGGTGTAGAAGATTATGTTAGCCATGTTTCAGTCATGATGATTAAGTCCAGATCCAATTTTAGGATGAGATCGGCGATAGCGGCGGAGTGTCTAGCGGCTGATCTGCAGTTTAGGAGAGTGCATTTGAGACGGGGTGTGTCGAGGGTGGAAGGGTGCTCTAGGGCGAGGGGGACATTACTCAGGTTACTATGGATAGCGACTCTGTTGTTCTGTGTGGGGGGTCTAAGGGGATTGGAGTGAATCGTAGGTATGGCAGTGAGTGTGTCGGGTGTGTTGCTAAGAGGAGCTGGGTCATAGGAGCGGAGGAGGGTGATTGTGTCTAGGTCCGAAAGAGGGTTGCAGGAGCGATGGGGGCGGTTTTCACGATTGTGAACAGGGATTGAGGTCCAGTGTGGTGGGAGTCGAGTGCGAGAGTTCGCTGCCCGGGTGGAGGACCAGTTGGGAGGGGAGGTGATGGTGGAGACGCGTGAGTGGTGTCTGGGGTGTGTGCTGAGTAATTGTTTGATGATGTGAATGTCTTGTTTGATCTGTTGGAGGGTGTTGGGTGGGGGGTGGCTGGAGTGTGATAGACAGAGTAGTTGTTGTTTGATGCTGTACATGTCTTCTTTGAGTTGGAGGAGGGAGGCCGTAATGTGGTCCACTGTGGGACATGTGTTGGAGGTGGGGATGGGAGGGTCAGGCGTGGATGACATAGGGGAGAGGTTGGTGGTGTGGATGAGAGTATTGGTGGTGGGCGTAGAGTGCATGGTGGAGGATGGGCGTTTATTAGTGGTGAAGGGGGTGGAGGTTGGGTGATGGGGGGTAAGACTGGGGGGGGTAGTGGGTTTGTAGATGGTTCTATTTAGAGAGGGTCGAGTTGAGCTGATGGAGGTGGCGTGTTCTGTGTGATTAGTTAGTGGGAGTAAGTGGGGGCTGAGAATGGGTGGGGATAAAGGGTGGGGTTTGCCTTTGTGTGTGCCGGTCTGATGTTGATCTAGGATAGGCGGGATGTGGGTGGGAGCTGTGGTATCAGGGGTGAGAGGAACGGGGATGAGGGCTGGTGTGTAGGTGGAAGGGGTGAGGTGGTTGTTGTAAGAGGGAGAGAGATCTATGTCTGTGCTTGAGGGATGTGGGGTAGCTACGGTAGGTGGGAGAAAGACTAAGGTGCCGGGAGTAGAGGGGTGGTGCATGTCTTTTTGGGTGGGAGCTGTGGTATCAGGGGTGGGAAAGGGGATGAGGGCTGGTGTGTGGGGGGAAGGGGTGAGGTTGTTGGTGTAAGAGGGTAAGTAATCTATGTCTGTGCTCGACGGGAGTAAGGTAGATACGGTAGGTGGGTGAGTGACTGGGGTGTCGGGAGTAAAGGAGGATTCCTCCTCATATTCTAAAAATCCTGAACCCTTCCTCTTTTAAACTTATTTTGGATTTACTTAATTCTTCCCTCAGAGAATCCAAGGTACCTTCTGCATGGAAACATGCAATGATAGTACCTATACTAAAAAAGGCTAATGCTGATCCCAATAATCCATCCAATTTCCGACCCATTTTTCTCCTTCCTATCTTTTCAAATATATTGGAAATTCACAACTCACCCGGTTTATTGAATCTAATAACATTCTTCATCCATCACAATCAGGCTTCAGATCCGGTTTCTCGACTGAATCCACTCTGCTTGGGGTCTCAGAAGCCATCCGTCGCCGAGTGGATGCGGGGGAAACCGTGGCACTCTTCCTGCTTGACTTGAGTGCCGCATTTCCCACCCCATCCTTATTAATGCCCTTAAATCCTCTGGCATTACCGGCTCTGCCATCAACTGGTTGGTCAGTTTTCTTACAGACCGTACTTTTCAAGTATTTTCCCCTTCCTCTGCTTCTCAAACTTATAAATCAGCATATGGCGTCCCTTAAGGCTCAATTTTGAGCCATTTACTTTTTAATGTATATGTTAGATCCTTGGCCACGATTGCGGAACAAGCTGGGCTAACCATTTATTCATATGCTGAAGACACGCAGATCATCTATTCTCTCTCGACAGGATCTCAAACTACCCCCTCTTCCCTCTGCGTGGGGCTTAATAACATTGCCAGGTGGATGCACGCAAATAAACTTAAGTTGAACGGGGGGAAAACTGAGCTTCTCCTGTTTGGCCAGAATACTACTCTGTGGGGCCCCAACATTGGCCCACCCAAATGGGTACCCTCCTGTTCCTCCTAAAACTGCTCGTAACCTTGGTATCATCTTCGATGACCAGCTCTCCATGAGACACCACGTGGTTAAAACCTCCTCCACTTGCATTACTATCATCAAATGGCTCCGAAAGATCTTCTGGATGCTTCCCCTAGAGACACAGAAAACTGTAGTCCATGCTTTAATTACTTCCAGACTGGACTACGGTAATATTCTTCTCCTGGGGGCAAGTAAAGAGGTAACCCGGAAACTTCAGACAGTGCAGAATATGGCGGTTCAGCTGCTCTGTAATCTTCCCAATAAATCCCCCACCTCTAATTCCCTCCATAACTTGTATTGGCTACGCATTGAAAATCGTACGAAATTCAAGGCACTTTGCCTTATGCACAGAATCAATGCAGACCAGGCCCCATCCTATCTCAGTACGCTAGTTCATCACTATCGTCCTGCCCGTACCCTTCGTTCTTCCAACCAGAATAGGTTTCAGATCCCCAGAGTAAAAAGAGCAAGAATGGGTGGCCATTCGGTTTTCAACCTAGCCCCCTCCCTCTGGATTTCTCTTCCCCAGGTCCTGCGCACTGAACCTTGTTACCTTAAGTTCCGCAAAGAGATAAAAACCAATTTAACCAATAGTCGTCCTTCATATTTCTCAGCCTCTCTCTCCTTAATTTGGTCTAGCGCCGGGAAACCTCCGGGTAGCTGTGCGCTTTATAAACTTAAATATAATAATAATAGGCCACCAAAGTTAATACCTCGAATCCTTTTTTTATTTTATTTATAATTCTTTTTTATTTTATCACAGCGATTTATCCAAAAGCAAGCAGATAGTATTTGAGACATATATAAGCTTCATATTGCATTATCCAATGGGGAGAAACATAAACCAAAACATAAAGACAAAAATGACATCTGCAGCACAAAAAACTATTACTGCATCATTAATCATCCTTATTCAGATACCTGTTCAAAAGAACAAAGAAACAAAGGAAAGACCCAAACTATCAGCCAAAACAATCATTACTGCTGGTTTTCCTTCCATCTGTAAACGGAAATACCAAATACATTTGCCAAGTAATCTCCCCTTTTTCCCCTTTCTCTCATAAATCCCTTCTCAAGATTGTAGGTAGGCAACAACCTGGAAAGCCATTACTGGAACGTTGGAGCTGCTTTATCCAGCCAGGCTGTAGCAATACAAATATGCAATACTGACATAGGCAAAAATAAAAAGCATTGATATGGATCGTACCTTTCCTCATTATTTATCCTGAGCAAAATGATAGATTGAGTAAAACAAACTTTAATTTCTAGTGTTTTATCCAAAAATAATTTCATACAAATATAATTTGATAGCATTCCTCAAAGTTTGCAATTGAGGGCATGATGCAAATATATGTATTATTTCAGCATCCATGCTGTCCCACTGAGGACATCTAACTCCTGACTGCCCCCCTCCCCACCTTATTGACACAGCATGTCCGCAGGGTTGTAACTCTCTTTGATGCTGCTGAAGTCTCAGGGGATGTTATGGTGGGCATGCTAATGGATGATGAAAAGGCATGTGACTGGGTCTCCAAGGACAATCTCTGGGCAGCTTTAAAGCCGTTTGATATCAGGCAGGGCAATGTTAGAGCAATCCAAGCCCTATATAAAGATCCAACGGCCCGTCCTAGAGTGAATGCAGGATATAAGCCATCTCTAAAAAACAAGCGCGGGACACAGCAGGGTAGACCATGTTCGCCATTGCATTTTGCGTTATATATTGATCCACTAATTCAGAGGCTGGAGGCATATGGATGCATTATCCCTATAAGATATCATGGCCTAGAATATAAAACCTTGGCTTATGCTGACAACATCGCATTGGTCACTCCAAGCCCGGAAGATGCCCTAGTTTTAATTGAGACAGAAAAGTCTAAGACTCAAATAGTTAAGAATATGGGGGCTGTGTGTGATGATACACGGGTAACTGACTCAGTTGTTTATCTGTAGATAAATATATCATTAGACCTGGGGAAGACTGTAGAAAGCAATATCGTGCCAATAATTGCCAAAGCGAAAAAGGATTTTGATAGAATGCACAATTTACATTTGTCAGTAGTTGGGCGGTAAAATGTGGTGAAAATGGTATTTTTGCCAAAAAACGTTGTATCTCTTTAGGGCCATTCCGCTTGTATTTTGGAAGAACTGTTTTTTTGTACTGGAGCACATTGTTAATAGGTTTATTGGGCACATGGGTAAACTAGGAGGGCACTGCGATTCATGTCTTTGCCAAGGGATCGGGGAAGATGGGCTGTTCCTGATTTTAAAATGTACTACTGGGCGGCAGCCTTTCAATATATGAGCGGGCTAATTGGGGGAGATGCAACTGATCACTGGGTCAAGTCTAGATCAATCGAAATGTACACAATTTTGGTGGAAGAGGATGGGGAGAACTGCTTTCTGAAATTTACTGAGCCCAGTTATTTTAAAAAAAAAGCTAGGTTTAAGACCCTGATGGCTGCATACAAGATTTGGACAGCATTTGGTAAAAAAACTGGTATTGGTAGACTAAATGTTTATACTCAACTTTTTAGGAACCCTACTTTTCCTGGGGAAATTTTCTCAGATTCCATGATGGTGGAATTGGAAATGTGTGGTATCCGGAGACCAGGGGATATAATGGGGCCCCATGGAATTTGGCAGTTTATAGACATACAGAACAACTATGGTTCAGTGAAAGAAGTTTCTTTAAGTATCATCAAATTCGTAGCTTTATGAGTAAGAAAAAGTTGGGGCCCTATGGATTTAGCGGAAACAAGATTATGGATGTTATTAGAGAAGGGGAAGACTGCACTATTGGGAGGATATACGCTGAACTTTCTTTATGTAAATATGATGATCTTGAAAAATATGAGAAGAAATGGGTAGATAATCTCGGCGTAGATCAGGACAGCTTCAAAGTTTCCTTAGAATTAGGCCAAACCCTTCTCTGTTTTGCAGGGCTACAAGATCAACAGTATAAAACAATCTTTTCCTTGTATTATATCTACTTTGATTCAGTGAATTTATGCTTATTTTTGACTGTTTACAGTGTATTAGGCTAGGCTTGCACTATACAAAAAAAATGTTTATTCATACATTATTCATCTATGTAGGTAATATTATTGCTTTCTGTGTCCTGTGTTTTAGTGGTGGAGAGGCTTACAACACCATTACCGATAGATGATTTACTAAGTACTTGGTGGGAATTAAAAAAGTTAGCAATTTTTCATTCACATCCAATTTGCACATGCACACTTTGACCCCCATTACGAGTTTAAGATGGGGTTGGTGATGGAAGCTGTTACTATTACCCTCGATAGTGGTAACTCTAGGAGGACATAGTTACTGGGGATACATACAGCATTCTTAGAATGAGAATTTAGTTTACGTTTGCAAACTAGGGGGTATATTTATAATCCTCTTGTGCCGCCATAACATGACTTTTTATGACAATCCGGCGAGGCAAACCTTGAAATCATATCTATAAGGCCACGCAAAGCCACTTTGCGTGGCTTTGAATGCAGTGGCGGCTGGCTTTGAATGCAGTGGGAGCTGGCAGGGGATGGGGGCGGTGAAGTAGGGGGTTGAAAAAAAACAATTAATAAAAAAATATTTACCTTTAAAACAGCTGCCGTCTCTCCATCGGTCCGAAACTAGGAGCCCCCAGTTTCTGCATAGCCAGTCACAGTGCTTCAATGCAGCGTTGTGATTGGTTGCCCATAGCTGATACAGTGTTGTGCTTGGTCAGATCGCCGTGGTTTGCACTCAGACAGGGACAGGGACAGGGAGCCAGTGCATGTTACTCACCAGGCAGTGCATTGCATCCTTGTCGGGAAGATGCAAAGTGCGTATGACTGTTTGGCCGGCATGAGACGTCAGCCAAGCAATTATGCACACTTGGAGAGTGCAAACCACTCCTCACCCTGTGATCCCAGTCCCGGCCCGTCCTACCCCAGCCCCGTAGCAAAGAAAAATAAAATGATAATAACAAGGTTATTTCATTTACTTTTTCTTTTTTCTGCTCTGCAAGGAGTGAGGCTACAGTGAGGCTGCACTCCTCCACCTTAGCGAAGGACACCCTCTTGTTTGAATGGCATCCTAAATATGGAGAATGGCAAGGCAGTGCAAATCACTGTGTTGCCTTACTCTGGGCTAGGGAGGCTTTACATGGGCTTTGAGGTGGGTGTTCCTATGCAAAACCCATGGATTTTGACGCTTCCCCAGATTTGCAAGACCATGTAAACCTGGGGATGCAGCAAACGTTACACCTCCCAAATTGAGACGTAACAAGTAGAAAAATCTTTATTTCTCCTCGTTTATTCCTCTTTCTATATGTGCTGCATTCTGCAGCACACATGAAAGAGGAACATGCCTCAATGGATTGTTTCCGTGCAGTAAGTTGGCTCTTCCTGCACTTAAACAATACTGCTGACAACAAAGGCCCCCTTTCAAAATGGTGCAAGGGTACTTGATTTGGTGCTATGCTGCTGAAAAGGCGCCAGCACAGGGGAAAAGGACAATGATACACCCTATTGGATAAATACTGTGCATTCCTGCCCATTCACTTTCACTTAAGGGCTCCCCTATGCCACATCCCGCATGAACGAGGGTCTGTGTGTGGAAAATTCCCTGACATTCAATACTTTCATTATTTTAGAGAGCATAGATTAAAGCTCTGATTCATATTCAAACATATTTTCTAGTCTAAGAATTAGCCTAGGTAGATTTTGATTTGTCCAGAGAAATCCATAATTGTCTTGGATTTCAGCACCCAAATTACGGATCTTTGTGAATCCCCTACAGGTAACATTTCTCAACATTGGAGGAGTAACTTCTAATAATAAAAAATTAACAGTTTTGCTTTTAAATCGGCTCTTAGTTGTTTCACTCTTGTTTGTTAAGGTAGCCATCCTAAATAGGCTAGCGTGCCAAATGTCCTTCCCATTCAGGGGTAATTATGTTATCATCTTTCAATTGGCCTTCAAGGGATGAGCCCTGTAACCCTTTAAAAATGTTTTTGTAGTTTTTTTCTATTTTCTAACTTTGTCATTGCCTTTTTTATATATTTTATACAGAGACGCATCTTTCATACCAAAGAGGACCCCACTGGCTAAGAAGACCTCCAAGTAAAATGTGAATTCCAAGATTACACTGGTCCCATTCAGTTTCCCCTGCCTGAGTTCTCTTTTTGTGCATTTTTGAAAAGAATGAAAGGAAACTTAGATGTTTCTTAAAGCAGTGCTGAAAAATAATGGTTTCTTGCGAACAGCATGACAGACCGCACTTTCAGTGTTACCTTTTTAGCATTAGTTACAAAGGCACCTTTGAAATATGATGATTTTTATGTATAGCATGGGTCCTTTTTTCGGTTTTTGTGCTGTTGTATGCTTTGGAGGTGTCAAACAACTATTGGTAGGGAGCCAGTTGGAGGTCAGACTGCCTCACACTTTATGAAAGTGGCAACCTGAACTGTTTCCATGAAAGAAGGCATGTGAAGGCTTTCAAAGGGGTTAGTACTAATAGCCAGGGATCATGACCTTTGTGTAACCCACCCTAGGTGCACAATATTCTTAGCAATGTATGACAGTAAAGCATTTGCTGCCTGGGACAGATCCAGACAATGTTCGAAATGACTATGTTGAATAGGACCAAAAAATGTTTCTTGCATTTTTCGTCGTTTTTTATTTTAATTCCAGCAAATCGCTTTCATCTCTTTTTTCATGTAGCGCGAAAATTGGTTTAATTAAATATATGTCAAATGAACAGATGAAACAGAAGAAACAAGCCGTCATTCGTGCATTAATGAGCCCGTGAATGCACAGTGATCGCCTTTTGAAGCTTGGCTAACTGCTGGAACCAGCTTGCAATGATGCTCAGAGACGCACTTATTTCTTTGAAGGACCAAGGCTTGGTTGACCCGAACCTATTCAAAATCTACAAGGGGTGGCTATGATATTTTAAAAAGGGAACTCTGCCCTCTGCCTGTCAAGTGAAACCAGTTGGGGTGTGAATCAACTTTTGATGTGCATAATTAATTTGGCTAGAACCATTATTACCATTTCGTTTGATTTTGCATAAAAATAACGTAAGCCATTCCTAATCCTGTAAGAGGTTTATGCACTGCCTGATATCAAAATATGTCACTTGTTGTCGTTGGGTAGCTAGGGGCCATGTGGGCCATTGTGCTGCATGCCACAAATTAAATCGGCTTTACATTATTTGCTTAAAGCAAAATGCTTGTTTAGATGAGAGCCTTTCATAACGTTGAAAGATTGGAGCGGGCGGGTTGCTATGTTAATAGTTTCAATTAGCTGGCAATGTGTGAGCACAGACGTATACTTTTGATTACATTGTAATCTACGAAGTTGATGCCATTCGAGTTAATGCTATGCAGTAGGGATCTTGTCTTCTTTTCGAGAAACTGCTAGAGTGACGCCAAAGGCAACGCACCAAGTCAAAACAAAAAGCTGCAACACACTTACATTGAAGAACTCGCTACCGTAAGTTGTGTCTTCCGTTCTACACAGACACATTTTCTTAGATAGTTCAGAAAATAAAAGCCCGAAATCTGCGAAGATGCAGATGAGAGTCAGCATAAAAAAGGGTCTCTTTTATGAGACTCTATCAGCACTTTTGCGCCCCTAGAACGTCACTTTTTTTGACGTTCCGAGGGCGCAATATGCCACTGCATATTTATAAGGCCACGTAAAGCCACTTTATGTGGCTTTTCATGGCCTTATAAATATGTGCCCCTTTCACGAAGAAAACTGCAGGAAAGGGGCGTTCCATGGGGGTTGCTGTGGGTGTTCCAACACAGCACCCATGGAACCTGCCACATTCCCATATACGAGGCATCGTCAACCTGGGAATTCATCAGAACCTAACGCCACCCCTGGGGTGGTGTTGGGAGGCACAACGAATAGAAATGAATACATTTATCCTCGTGCTTTTATTTGCAGCACACATAGAAAAAGGAAAGTGCCTGAATGGATTGATTGTCTGCAGGAAGGGTCCCTTTCTGCACAAAATCAATCATCCCCGCAATGCAGGCACCCTTGCACCATGGTGCAAAGGTGCCTGCTTTGACGCTCAGCAGCCCACTGTGTGCCAGCGCAGGGGAAAAGGACAGGACTGCGCCGTATCATATAGATACAGCACATTCCTGCCCTTTCCTTTTGCTGTACGGCAGCGCAACAGGGAGACCTGCAGGGCTGCCCTACACCAAATGCACATTAATAAGGCCCAACGTTTGCACAATATTTTAAAAGAAAATAACGTATCAGGAGATACGGTTGCAGAATTTGAGATCAAGCATCACAACCGACAGCAGGCGTAAGACTTATTAGTCTTTGAATGTCTTGAACGATTTAGAAATTCTATCTCCAGGTGGAATCCCCCATTTTATTGTTCTCCTGCATTCAGGCACTTTACCTCTGTTAAGGAGTGATGCCTACAAACCAAATGCAGCCACCCTGATGCCAATGACGAAGCCTAATTAACATGAACATCAACTGACTTTTGAGACAGTAACTGGCTGGTTGTTTCTATTTGTTTAAAGTATACTCTACAGCCTCAGAGTTAGGGGGAACTAAAAATTCTTCAATTTCACAAGAAAACTCT
The DNA here is from genome assembly GCF_964263255.1 of Lissotriton vulgaris. NCBI lineage: Eukaryota > Metazoa > Chordata > Amphibia > Caudata > Salamandridae > Lissotriton > Lissotriton vulgaris. Next base: position 932,400,993 of record NC_141689.1, on the reverse strand, counting down.
AAATAGAAACTACAACTAGGCATGGGTGGTAAACTCCACTCTGCTTGCAGAGTTTGTGGAAATCTGGTACTCTGCGCTCTATGGCATAGTTCCGCCTGCTTTGGCGTGCGCTTGTGCCACGACATTCTCGGGCTGCTAGCAAAAGGCTGCAAGGCTTCATGTCCACTCATAAGGCTCCCGGCTGTGACAGCACCAATTTAGTACCTATAGGAGTTGAAAACGCACCACTCGAGTAGCGTTTGTGCTTGAGAAGCAGCTAAAGTGGTTTTCAAGTGGATTTTCTTCTCCAATGGACCATTGGAGTTTTTTTGTGGAGTAGTTTTTAAAATCTTTTTACTTTTTTTAACAGGAAGGAAGTGCCCTAGAGGTTCCAACTTCCAGGCGCTGTCCAGCATTTTCCTCCCAGTGCTTTGTCCATCTCCTGGTCACTTTCATTTGGATTTGGAGCTGGAAGGATCATGTTCCTTGTCAGCTGCATATATGCCATTGGATTTAAAGACTTTTTATATGAGATTTCACAAGTAAGGTAAAAAACTCTTCTGTAAGGGTGTTGTCTGTTTGATAGTGGGCATGCACCAGTATTTATTTGTACTTTTTTGCACATTTTAAAAGTTATTGTTGTGGGTGGCCTGCATTTTCAGTAGGTGCCTAGTTGTAATTTTGCATTTAATTTTTCTTCTTTAGTAAAGGAATGATGTTGCACAGTTCAGTAAATTTTCTCCATGTTTGTGAAATTTGCAATATGTATTTACTTTACTATGTGACCTAGTCTGCCAAGGGGCCATCCTGTAGGTCCAGGCCAGTGCTAGTCATGGATGCATGAAACAACTGTTTCTGCGGTATATGTTGTTTTAAAACATAATTTAGGACAGGGATGGCATTAGATTAAATAAAAAATGTTGTGCTTTTTTAATTTGATATTGTCTGTGTAGAAAAAGTGTATATGTGGGGTAATATTTGGTGCCTTTGGATAATGTGTGGTGTTGTAAAAAGTTTATGGCTCAGTAAATTTTCATGTTTGGCATTGCTGAATGATTGGTAGTGTTTGCTTCAGTGTTACCATGCCTCCTTTGTCTGTTCAGTGTCTGTGTGTGTGTGTTTGCCAAAGGCCACCCTTGATTTGTCTTTGTTCTCCATGTCATGTGTCTAGGCACACTTTTGTGGAGTCTGTGTCCATAGGTCTGAATGTGTTCTCTTTGTTCCCTATGCCTCCTAGCTTGCTGTTGTTGGCCATTTGGTTGGTAGCCATTTTGTACATCCATCCAGTGTGCTTTTGACATTGACTTGTATGTGTTCCTTGTTCCCCATGCCACCTTGCTCGCTGTTGTTGTTTGGCCTTGTGGCTCTCAGCCATTTTGTTCATCCAGCCAGCGTGCCTTTGCTTGCATGTATTCTTTGTTCCCCATGCCTCTTTGCTCGCTACTGTTGTTTGACCATATGGCACTGACTTTTAGGGGCTGGCAGCCATTTTGTGCATCCAGCCAGTGTGCCTTTGCCATTATCTTGCATGGGCGGGTGAGATATCAGTTTATTAATATGCTTTAGGATCATTTTAGTATATATATATTTAGGATATGATTTTGACGAACAGTGCTTACATTTTGTGTGCATTGTTTGCTTTTTCATTCTCCCATACAGTCATCAGCAATTGTCGATTTTTTTAACTTAAATTTCAAATTGTTATTTAATCTTTTAAACTTTTCAAATATGCTCCTTTATTTTTTATTTGAAATCTTTTTTTTAAATGTTTACATTTTTTGTGTAATTGTTTAAAAAAAAATAGTGTGCATTTTTTAAATATTTGAATTTTTTTGTTTCTTTTGATTTTGCAATGGTCCGTCTGTCCGTCCATAAATCCGTCCGTTCGTCCATAAGTCTGTCCGTCCGTCCATCCATCCATCCATCCATCCATCCATCCATCCATCCATCCATCCATCCATCCATCCATCCATCCATCCATCCATCCATCCATCATCCATCCATTCATCCACCACATGCGCATAGCTGCACAGCATTGGTTTTTAGGTATGATTTAATTTCCTCTTGTTCACCCTTGCTGCAGTGCATTGCAGACACATCAGCATCATTCATTTTTTAAATGATATTTCATTTCCCCCAGGACCAAATTGCCTGCTATGAGTGCACATCAACCTCCATTTTTTAAAAGATTATTAATCCATTTACCCTTGCAGTTCCCTGAGTGCCTCAGGTGTCTCCTTTAATATATATGGATACAAATGAAAGAGCTCTATCTGCATATTTTGTGTTACCCTGATGGGAAATTACATTTTATGGTGAAGTGGTGAGGTTTGACTTTAACACCTTAGCTGCATGTAAACATTTCTCCCCAGTGCTGCGCTGTCCATTAGAACTAGTGCTGAATGGACGTTCAATGGTCGTGCGCAGCACTGGGGAGGTAGCGCTGCTGACGACCATTGGCCGTCAGCAGCACTTAAGGGGTTAAAGTGGTTATTATCTAAATACTCATCCACATTAATATTGCCTTTGTCTGTACTAAAACTGCAACAATACCACATTTCGCAAAATGTTTTTCTTGCTCGTTTGCTTTTAGGTGAGCAAGGGACATCACCCGAAGTGCTGCCAAACAGAAGGCCTGTACAGTGATGTACAGCTTAGTGCCACTGCTAACTGAGAGTTTTACAATGGCCCCAAAGAAAGTTGCTGCCAAGAGAGTGGTCAATAAGAAGAAGAAGCTTTCCACCAGTGGCATGTCAGCAAAATCTTTTTAGAAAATATCATGAGCCTTCCGCACCAGCCTCCTGAGGAGCAAGATGGGAGTAGCACTCCTGTATCAATAGCACCGCTCCATCCCAACCTAAGCCAGAGGCCATGTCTGTCAGTGAGACAGCCACTGACATCATGGTGACGTCGACCAACAGTGAAGTTGAATTCGATTTTTCCCTTTCACAAAGTAGTAGCAACTCTGTTCAGGAAGCAGCAGCCACAGCGAGCAATACTACATCTTCCTGATGTTGGAGCAGAACTAGAGGTTGAGCATCCTGCTTATCAAAAACCTTCTCTTTTAGAATCTTTGGCTCCCTAAACCTCCAGCTAGGAAAAGGAAAGGTGCTACTCACCATTTTCTTCAAGCACAATTTCTGATGATGATGATAGGAGCGTGGCGTGGTCCCCGCCAGAGTCCGGGAAATGCCAGGAGAGGTAAGGGAAAGGAAAAGTTCCTGAAAGTCTTAGAATTATGGAAGGGGATGATGAGGAGGATTACGCTGATGAGCTAGTCATTGTGGAAGGTGACACAGAGGAGTTTGACATTGCTATTCAACCTGCTCTGATAGATGTGGCCCAGGTCGTGCAGCAGGCTCCCTTATTTGCAAAGCCTCTGCTGAGACCTGCAATAACCACTAACTCCATATAAGTATGCACTGCAGATAGGCAATCAATGACATTCCCATCTACCTCCAGTTCTTCTTCAGGCTTTGGCAGTGGCACAATAAAAAAGTACTCATCCTGTTTGGGACTTTGTTACGATTAGCAAAGATGAGGAGAGCATTGGAATAATTCACCATTTGCCACACAAGTTTTAAGAGATAAGGTTGGTTCACATTAGGATACCGGAGGCCAAATGACCCATATGAAAAAACACCATGCAATCCAGTGGGAGATACACCTTACAAAATTGTTGAACGTGGTCATGGTGGTGAAAGTGAGGCAAGCTGGGGAACATCAGCTACAAGTCCAATCCCAGTGGGAGGTGATGATGAGGAAGAAGAGGGTGACATAATCGCACATAGCAGCCCTGTCCCAAGTAGTGCACCAGTAAGCATGGGCGAATTTTGCGAATCTCGCGTTCGCGAATTTTGCGGATTTGCGAACTCGCAATCCGCAAAATCCGTGAATTCTAGCGAATTTGCGGATTTTTTTTTTTTGTGTTCGCAAGGATTTCTGCCAGTTCGCGAGGATTTCGTACCAGTTCGCAATTGCGAACTTACATTTCGGCACGCAACGGTCGCGATTATGTTGTTTCTACGTCTGGTTCATCATCACAGGTTCCCAGCACCCTCTGTTTCACCACTGCAACCTTCTGTTACATCAATGCCACCCTCTGGTTCATCATCACTGTAGATTATGGGGGGGAAAAGCAAGCACACCAGCCCTGCTTCAACTGACATAAATTAATTTGGGGTTAGTTTATTAATGTGTCACTGTTTTAAAATTCCAGTCTGGCACCTGCTTCCTTATCTGTAATTTGCTTTCTGTTGCAGTGCATTTTTTTTCCCCAGGACCTTTGTGGCCTACTTGTAGCTATTCTATGAGCCTGCTGTGAGGGTCAGAGCAGGGTCATACAATTGTTGCAACTAGCAACTGAATTCTGGAGGGGCCCCAGTCAGGAAGCACTACAGGGAATTGTTACTAATGATGAGTTTGAACTCTTGCACCTGCCGAGTGCTTTCAGTTTTGCAAAACACGTTTTACTGCAATTTCGCGGGATTTGCGGGGAGCGAACACTCGCGAGATCGGATTCGGAAGCCGCAAATTTGTGCGAATATGCAATTTGTTTTTTTGCGGCGTGTTCGTTGGCAAGGTTTTGTGCGTTTTTGCGAGCCACTCGTAGCGCAAGGCGCGAAGTTACCCTCGCGGTCGTTCAAGGGCACGGCCATCTTGTTTGCCTGACGTATTTCCATTTCCGGGCGCGAAGTGTAATCTCGCAAAGTCTGCGGCTTGCCAGTACAGTTTCGCGCTTGTTCGCAAGGAAAATCTTGCGCGAACTTACCCGCGCGGTCTTGAACGGGCGCGGCCATCTTGTTTCTCATTCATTGCTATGGTTCTGGGCATGGTCTTTGTATCCTCTCTAAATCACTGCCATCCTTTGCTTGTTTGTAGTTTTTTTTATCTATTTTACTTATTATCTATCCCTCTATTTTTCTAGCCCTATATTTTTGTGTTTACTGCTACTTTTGGTTAATTTTAAACTACTTTTTTAAACTCTTTTCTTTTCTTCTCTTCCCTATTCTATTTTCTTTATTCCTTTCCGCCCAGACCATGGTGAAGGGAGCCGGGAAGCATCCCGAGAAGGGGAAGGGTCCCGCACCCCGTGTCCGGCTCCCGTGCGGGCGTTTGAGGGGGGAGGAGGTCGTACCCAGGGAGATCTTTACCCTGGAGGAGGTGGGCCAACTCATTTTTTATGTTCAGCGCCGCCTCCCCAGGACCATCATGGGAGGCGGCAAGATCAGTGCCGGGTACAGGGTCCGGGAGCACCGGAAGCGGTGGGAGAAGGTGTGCCAGGCCATTTACCACCACTCTCGGGTCTGGCGCACCTACAACCAGGCCAACCACCGCTGGACGGATGTCCTGACCCGTGAGCGAGATCTGCTCGACCTCCTTGGCCTTGAGATCCCCGGGCTTGGTGAGTAGTAGTAGCTATTTCTTTACTACTATGTTTTCTCCTGCTGTGTTATTATATTGCAAATTTTTGTTTTTTACCAAGAGCAATAATGCTGCTCATTACATTGTAGGTAAATTATATTTCAAAATCTTCTGTGCATTTCAGGTACACTGCTCTCCTTCTTCTCAGTAGTGTTGCTACTATGCTTATTTGTTTTAGATTTTGTGTTCATTTCATTGGCCTGTGAAATTATGTATGAGTGTAGTTTAAAGAACTGCTTAATGCTACACACTAAGGTTCAGATTTTTAATTACCGGCGCATCCCTGCAAAGTAGCAGGGATGCGCCAGTAATTGTGCGTCACGCCACCATCACCCATGGTGCGCCGTATTTACAATGCGGCACACCATGGGCCCAAAACGTCACCAAAGCGCTACGCATCTGTGCCGTAAAGGCGGCGCATTGCTGGAGTTGCGTCGCAATGATGGTGCAGCTCCATTAATGCTCTGGGGTGCCCTGTCTCCCAAATGCTGCATCAAGCCGTACGTCTGATTCAAGCAGGCGCAGGGTTTGAGTCACGCATCATTGTCCTCAAAGTGACTGATTGAAATCTTGTAGATTTCCCTCAGCCACTTTTAGGATGCGTTCCTGCGCAGGAACGCCCTCCCTTGCGCCGGAACGCCCCCTTATTGGCGCAGGGCTTTACAACGTGATGCATCTCCCATATGCGTCACGTTGTTAATATACGCCGCACCATTGCGCCTCTTTTGTGCTGTCGCTGCGTCACAAAAGTCACGCAACAATGGAGCAAAAGAGCCGCAAGGGGCTTCTAAATCAGCCCCTACAGACTCAAGTCCAGTCCTTCCTTTGTACACATGGCGATAAGAAGAAATAGTGGTGGTGGATTGATAGTTTGAGTATTTTAATGACTGGTTAATGTAGTAGGAAACTTTAGTGTTGTCGCTGATCTTCAATCATGATGGTCTTTGGCTGTCACTTCGCGTGCTGCAGACTGCTGCCTGCCAATCCTGGGCAAACCTTTTTAGTACTTTGTTTAGTGAGTTACATAAGGTAATTTCCAATTCGACGGTCCGCAAATCAAGCAATACTAAAGTAATAACGTAGTCGACCACATGAGATTGGTCAATAATATATCCCGTGGAGTAGTTGTCTATTTGCTATTTCGCAAAAATATTTTGTTAGTTCTTTTGAAATGTTTGATTTGGTTGACAAATATCATCCATGTTTTCTGTTTTTCTTTCTTTCAGGTTGTACATCAGCTTCCCCCAGGGGCAAGAGGAGGACACAGGAGGAGGAGGAGGGTGCTGTTGACGATGCAGGCCAGGACCGGGCAGGCGAGGGCTCCTTTGCTGGCCCCGGTAAGTTTTAATTTTAATATAGAGTACTTATTTTTTCCTAGCGTTCCTCATTCGATTTTTTCTAAATCGTCTTTGATCTTCTTGTAGACAGGATCTAAATTCTTATCCTGCCTCGACTATGACTCCGTGTGGTATTACTAGATTATTCTTATTAGTCTGTCTGTGTAGCTAACTAAGATTGCACATTTGGCATTTCCAGGGGGGCGCTAGAGGGCGCACTGCGGTATGGCTGGCTAGCGAGTCAGCTCCGCTGGGCGGTCGCGCACCTACCAACTTTTGACCCCTTAAAACCCCACCAAAATCAGCGGCGTTCACAAATATGAGCATCGGAATGTAAGGCCGACCTCTCCTGACGCGAAGCCACGACCTGCTGTGTGGGGAACAGAAGATCCAGCCACAAAACCGGAGCCCTCGCGGATGCCGCACAAAATGGCCGCTCCGGAGGCTCGGCGACCCGGAGCTTTCAACGGCGCCTAGCGCGTTGGGACTTCTGTTGCCACCTGGCGCGGCCCGGTAAATGACTGTTTGCCACCATCGAGGACTCGGCAGGGCCCCTGCAGGACCCCAGGACTCAGCGCCACCTCAAATCGGCGTGCGTTCCACTGAGGGCAAGATGGCGGCGCCCGTGGAACGCACAAGTCTGGCGGCTGCAACGGACGTTCCCGTCGGTCGGACCCCCTCATAGATCGACTGAGACACTCGCGCATGGGGTATGACGGAGGCGTGTGGATCCTGACCCAGTCTGTTCGTCCATAACATCGACGCATCCAGGGCGCTCACCAGCGGGGCCCCCACACGAGGAAACGGAGTGAGAAACGAGCACACCACAGCTGAAGGTATGCAGGCGAGATTTACAGCGGACGAAGGCACCTAATATTTACACGCGCTATCTTTACCATAGCGCCGACCACAGCGACTGCACGAGGGCGACCCCCCCAAGCAGTGGGGAGTGAGAGTGTGGATCCCTACCCTCACAGTGCCCCAACTAAGACCAGCGTAAAGAGACACCTGCCGCACCCAACAACTGAGGCCTCGCTCGGGGCCTGATTGTAATCGAGCGAGCCCGCTGATGACCACACGCACTGTGAGAGGGGGAGCTGCGGCAACAGCGACTCGTGCCAGTTCCGCAACAAGCACACCATCGGGCGGCAGCCCTAACACAGCGGAACAACACCCGTCGAAACGGGACTTTGAAATGGGGAAGCCTGACCGGAACCAAACCAAGCTCCAATTTGAGAAGCGGAACCAAGGCAGAAATAATACGGCAGAAACGGAGATGGAAGGGGGCCGGGAGACACCGGAGGGCACGGGCGTGGAGTCGGTGCTGAGGGCGATACAGCAGAGTTTGCAAGAGATGAACGGCAAGCTCGATAACGTGGTGCAGAGGGTCGACAACATGACGGCGAAAATTGAACAGCACGAAGGGCGCCTCACGGAAACAGAACAGCGAATTTCGAGGCTTGAGGATGAACAGAACGCCACAGCCAAGACATGCGGAGCCCTAGAGAAAACAGTGGAAGTCCTGCGAGCCAGGGTGGAAGACCAGGAAGCTAGGTCCAGGCGGAACAACGTTCGGATTTCGGGCCTGCCGGAATCCACAAACACAGGGAAAATGGAGACCTACATAGAAACCCTACTCAAAGAACTTTTTGGAGCTGAAAATCTATCTCCAGTGTTCCTGGTGGAGCGTGCACACCGGTCACGGGCCCCTGTGCCAAAACCCGGAGCCACCCCGCGAATGATCATCGCTCGTATGCTTAATTACAGGGACAGAGACACGGTCCTGAGACTGGCGAGAGAGCTGGGGAAAATTACACATCAGGGGAACACTCTAGAGTTCTACCCGGACCACACCATGGCGGTACAACAGGCTCGGAAAGAATTCGCTCCCGTCAAAAAAAAGCTAAGAGAACTGGGCATGGAATACGCCATGCTGTATCCGGCAAAGCTCAAAGTCCTCACTGGCGGGAAACCTGTCATACTACCAACGGTGCAGGCAGCACAAGAATTCGTCAAGCAACAAGGGAAGCGGAGAAAACAACAAGACCGTAATGGACCGACGAGTGATGTGGAATGAGTGTATTGAACCGATAGCAAGCCGGCGACATGTTTGTACTACGAAAACACAACACGGCTATTTTTGTGCGCTGTTACTTGCGGACAATCACATGGACCATGATGGCAGCATGGGTGGCAGCGACTGGACCGGAAAAGCACTTACAAACTTGCTGTGAGTACTGTCTCCGAGTATGTGATGCCGCGGAGGTGCTGATCCAGATGTGAGTATACGCAGTGCGGTTGCAGGCGGGGTGGGCCGGCTACTGGACCGAGTGGCAGTGGGTGGGTGGCCGTGACCCTGACCGGCCTTATTGATAGACTACTGGCTGAGCGAGAGACACTGCGTGCTTTGCTTAGCGTCACCCCAAGTTTGAGCTGGGACTAGAGACAAAGGGGAGGCCAGCGTAATGGAGAACTGACATTTCAGCGATGCCAGCTATGCTGGATGGGGGAACGGGGTTGGAAGAAATCGCACGCAAGTTATTCACTAGTAAAGCGCGTATGCGACCGTCCACATCCACTATGTGGATGGAGATGTGTGAACCTGGTGACACCCCCAGGAGGGTGTACCCCGAACTATGTTGGTTGAAGAAGTTACTGTTAAAGTTGAAGTTAAATCAGGGATGGCTTTGCAAAGTTTGGGCGCTAAAGTGGGTGGGGGGAGAATGAGACAACCAGAAACTACCCGACTGAAACCTCTGTGTCTGAGAAGCATGGCGAACTCCTTGGGGATGCACAGTCATGTGAATACTGTTCATTTTAAGCGAATGATATTGTCTATTCTAAATGCTATAAGGTACGGCATCATATGCACACGATACAACAAACAGACTGGGCATCTGCTGTGGTTAATTTATCACCTAACACGTATACATGTCACGTAGAAACACGCTAAAGTTGGTCACTTGGAATGTGAGGGGTCTAGGCAACCCGAAGAAGATCAGGAGGCTATTTGCTTATTTTGATAGACTGCACATTAACATTGTTTTTTTACAGGAAACGCACCTAGAGCGGGATGGCACCTCAACACTGGGGGCGCGTTGGGCTGAAACAGTGGTTCACTCTAGCTACTCGACATATTCCAGAGGCGTAAGCATATTAATCAGGAAGGGTACGGGCTTTGAAGTTACTGACATACAAAGAGACACTGCTGGGCGGTGCTTGCTGCTGGTTGGCAGACTTAGGCGGCAACAGATCCTATTGGTGAACACTTATGGCCCTAATGTGGATGTATATTTAACAAGATATAGAGAGCAAAGGGAATTTTTATCCACTCAAGTGGACGGAAGGGTACTCCCAGTCCCCTGGTTTACTAGTTCTATAACAAATAGGAGGAGTACCACCAGAAATCAGGCTATACAGCCAGTATCAGTGGAATGAGACCGTGATTTATAAGAAGAAGTCCTTCTTTGTTTTTTAAGGAACCCCTCACTCACCGACCTGGTCGGTGACATGCTTCATCATCGGGGCCACCTTGACAGCCGAGTGCCGTCAAGGTGTGCTGCGACACCTGAAAATACAGTGGAGCGGGTATGTGGGTGATGAATGTGAAAAAAAGGTCAGTGGGTTAATAATTGTCCTGGTATGACTTAATATTATTTATTGTAAGGCTACTGGACAATGTTAAAAATAGTGTGTGTAGATACAGTCAAGGCGTTAATTAGACCTAATGTATCTGAATTTATGTGATAGGTCTACATGTTTCAAACCATAGGTGGGAGTTACCGGTTTTTCTTCAGGACCATAAAAAGAAAGGAGTTGGGTGGTCAGGGTACACTAACGCCCTGCCATACCTGCAACCCTCTCAGCACCCAATTTAGCAATTTGCATAAATGGGTAAAAAAACTTGCAACCAAGTATGGTTACAGAAAATGGCAAAAACCTGTGAAAAAGAAAAGGATTATAAGTCACAAAAGGTTGATTACATGCCTGTAACGTAGTGAAGTGACGTAGTCCGTTCTGTCTCTTGAGTCATTCCACACACCGTAACAGCGAAATTGTGCAGCATGCGGTGTATCAATACAATATAAAAATGGGAAGTTTCCTAGAATGGCACACCTTTCAATATTGGTGTGACTGTGTACATAATATTTTATGTTTCAACCAGTCAAACACAGGCTTCAAAGTGCGTGCCTAGCTAATGACTGTGTTATGATTAGTGTCAGGAAAATGCCGACGTGGTGACATGCCAACTTGATCCAAAGTCACAAAACATATAAGACAGTACAAACACACAACACATATATAGTATAAGACTTATGAAATGCTCACTTCTCAATGGAGAAATGCTTGCTGCACAGGAATTGAGGGGAGGCAGCAAAGCTCAAAAGAACGTATTCTGTGAAGCCAAGGGAAAAAGGATACCGCTAATGGAAACGCTTCGTTTTCCGGTTTATTTCCACGAAGGAGACATGAGAGCAATCGGTAAACTGATTTTGTCTCTACTGGTATCCTTTTTCCCTTGGCTTCACAGAATACGTTCTTTTGAGCTTTGCTGCCTCCCCTCAATTCCTGTGCAGCAAGCATTTCTCCATTGAGAAGTGAGCATTTCATAAGTCTTATACTATATATGTGTTGTGTGTTTGTACTGTCTTATATGTTTTGTGACTTTGGATCAAGTTGGCATGTCACCACGTCGGCATTTTCCTGACACTAATCATAACACAGTCATTAGCTAGGCACGCACTTTGAAGCCTGTGTTTGACTGGTTGAAACATAAAATATTATGTACACAGTCACACCAATATTGATAGGTGTGCCATTCTAGGAAACTTCCCATTTTTATATTGTATTGATACACCGCATGCTGCACAATTTCGCTGTTACGGTGTGTGGAATGACTCAAGAGACAGAACGGACTACGTCACTTCACTACGTTACAGGCATGTAATCAACCTTTTGTGACTTATAATCCTTTTCTTTTTCACAGGTTTTTGCCATTTTCTGTAACCATACTTGGTTGCAAGTTTTTTTACCTATTTATGCAAATTGCTAAATTGGGTGCTGAGAGGGTTGCAGGTATGGCAGGGCGTTAGTGTACCCTGACCACCCAACTCCTTTCTTTTTATGGTCCTGAAGAAAAACCGGTAACTCCCACCTATGGTTTGAAACATGTAGACCTATCACATAAATTCAGATACATTAGGTCTAATTAACGCCTTGACTGTATCTACACACACTATTTTTAACATTGTCCAGTAGCCTTACAATAAATAATATTAAGTCATACCAGGACAATTTTTAACCCACTGACCTTTTTTTCACATTCATCACCCACATACCCGCTCCACTGTATTTTCAGGTGTCGCAGCACACCTTGACGGCACTCGGCTGTCAAGGTGGCCCCGATGATGAAGCATGTCACCGACCAGGCCTAATGTGGATGACCCAGGGTTTTTTAGCAAAGTATGGCACAACATCGCAAACATGACAACACCCCATATACTGTGGGGAGGGGATTTCAATGTCACGATGCAGGACTCACTAGATAGAGCAGCACACACCTTAGAACAGCATGGGAATGCTAGGACAATGATGAGGGACGCTATGGAGGACCTAAATTTGGTGGACTTCTGGAGGGTTCGTAACCCCGGGGTGACAGCGGCGACACACATAAACGCGGCGAACAATAGTTGGTCCAGGATAGATTACTGGCTGGGCACTCCAGATGTACTCTCATGGGTGTCGGATGTTACGCACTTGCCACGCACACTATCAGACCACAGTCCGGTACTATTAGAAGTAGACATCCCTCACTACGACCCACCTCCCTTCACCTGGCGTTTTCAAACGACTGCACTGAGAGACCCAGTGTACGTCGACACCATACATAAGGCAATAAAGGAATACTTCGATCTTAACAGCCCAACAACAGAGGACCCAGGCTTGCTATGGGAAGCCTTCAAGGCTACCATCCGGGGAGTCTGCCTCAGTACAGCATCTGGCATCCTCAAAGATATCAGGCATCAAATACACACGCGTGAGCAAGCCATTCAAACCCTGGAGCAGGCATACACACAAACGGGAGACACTAAACTCTTGGGGGATATCCAATTGCTATTAACGGAACATGCTAACTTTGCGACAGACGAACTGAAATATGTGACTAAACGAGCTACTGCGAGGAGGTATGGAGAAGGGGGTAGACCGGGCAGGGAGCTGGCCGCTAAGATATGCGCAGGCAGAACACCGCAAAATGTCACAACCATAACCACCAGCACCGGGGAGGTGATCACTGACACTAAAGGCATACTGGGAGAATTTATGAACACATACGGCACGTTATATGAGGCACACCCCTCGCCGTCGCAGGCGGAATTACTGAAATATATGGAGGACATCGAGATGGCATGGTTAGCGGATGGACATAGAAAGTACCTAGAGCGCCCCATCACTATAGAGGAAGTCACCGACACCATTAGACGCCTACCTAACAACAAAGCACCTGGGCCAGACGGCTTTGTGGCGGAATTTTATAAGGCGTACGCTGACACACTTGCACCTCACTTAGTGCAGATGTATGGGGCGGCACATGAGGCCCAGACTCTGCCGGCGTCACTAAGGGAAGCCCTGCTCATCACATTGCTGAAGCCCGGCAAGGACGCAGATAAATGTGACTCCTACCGTCCACTGTCCTTGTTAAATGTAGACACCAAAATCATAGCTAGTCTGCTGGCAGACAGGTTAAAACCTCTCATGCCGATGTTAATCCGACCTGATCAGTCGGGATTCATCCCAGACAGGGCCACCACACACAACACCCGCACACTGTTCGCGCTAGCACACTATCTAGCACCGGAAACGAAGGCAGTGGCAGTACTGTTAGACGCTGCTAAAGCGTTCGACACCATTGGCTGGCCATTTATCCGCGCGGTGCTGGTGCGCATGGGATTCCCGTGGATATTTCAGGGATGGATAGCGATGCTCTACACAAACTTGACGGCACACATCAGAGTAAACAGATACATATCAGAACCCATACCTATCCGCAGAGGCACTAGACAGGGATGCCCGCTTTCTCCAATGCTTTTTGCTCTGGTGCTGGAGCCTCTGGCCTGCAAAATCCGACAGCACTATCATAACTCAGCGATTCAAATGCCCTCCCGTCCCATACACATCTCACTGTACGCGGACGACATGGTGCTGTATGTCAAAAACCCGGAACAACACCTAAATCCTCTCCTGAGGGAATATATCAAGTTTGGTCACCAAGCCGGCTTACAAATAAACTGGGATAAATCCCTGGTGCTGGCACTAACAGACAGCACGCGACCAACTCAACTAGACTATCCACTGGAATGGCAGGAGGAACCCACAAAATATCTGGGTATATGGTTTCACAGAGACCCTGAAGTAGTCGTCAGGACCAACTATGGGCGGACGATTGCAACCCTGGAGGATAAAATCAAAAAATGGAACAGACTTCCTCTCTCATTGGCAGACAGGGCAGCGATAGTGAAAATGGTGCTCTTACCGAAATTTCTTTATCTATTCAATAACATCCCTATAAAACCTCCCGCTGCTGTCTTCCGAAATATAAGGACACTTGTGCTCAATTTGCTATGGGCGGGTAAGCAGGCGAGGATGGACCTGCGCACCATGACATTGCCTTACGCTAGGGGAGGGTTCAAAGTACCGGACTTTTACCTCTATTACTTATGCGCGCAGGCACAATACGCACACTTCTGGTATCATGAAGTGCCCTTTCTGACACACGTGGCGGTAGAGGCGGGTGACACTGACCCAATCCCTCTGGCTAATATACTCACGCACAAACGCACCAGACTACATGAACGGGACATTAACACAGTCGACGCGACCATTGAGGCATGGAGACTAATGGGCAAAGAGGCAAACTGTCTACCGCTGTACGCACCCACACTCCCACTGGCGAACCACCCAGCCCTCTCGGTGACACAGGAAAAGGTGGGAATGGATCTGTTCCGGCGGGCCGGAATAGACACATTGGGGGACCTATACAGGGATGGGGAATTTCAGACACTCGATAAACTACATTACATCACAAACCCGTCTCAACTGTTTACTTTCAACTTCTACAGGCTAAATAGAGCAATACGCGAACACTACCCGTCATATCCAGAGGAGCCGCCTACCCTTGCACCCTTACAACTACTCTTGACCACACCCAAGGCGTCCCACATGGTATCCAAACTTTATGCAAGTACGCAAGGGGCGGTGGGAAACACCACACTCAAGGCCAGGGACAGGTGGAGTGCGGGGCTGGCGGAGCCTCTGACGGAGGTAGAATGGGACTCTGCATGCATGCTTACGGGTATGCTGACCCCTAACGGGAACTTGAAAATAATACATTACAAGTATTTGCATCAGGTCTACCACACCCCACAGAGACTACACAAACACGGCTTACGGGAGGATTCCAACTGCTGCAGGTGTAAACAGGCAGGGGCCGACTTCATGCACCTAGCGTGGCACTGTAGAAAGGTGCCGGGCTATTGGGAACAAGTCGTACAGGTTTTGAACGAAATGTTGGGGGTTAACATGTCCTGCGATGCAAAGATCTGCCTATTGGGTATCACTCCGCACCTGAGAGCATTGAAGCGTAAATTCTGTGCGGTCGCACTCCTGTTAGCTAAAAGAAGGGTGTCAATCCACTGGAATAGTAAAAGAACACCAGAGGTGAAACGCTGGATTGAAGACATGGTATACTGCCGAGACACGCTCAATACGTATGAGGAGGAACTGCCAGTCGGCTCTAGGCCCAAAGATTACTGGGGATACTTGCGTGACTACTTACTTGTGCATGGCACGGCGGGTTCAGAAACGGAAGTTGTATGAATGAACGCATGTTGATGACAACATAGGACAAACATTTGTACTGTGCAGGCTCTTAGGAGGGAGGATGCTGTGATGCAGAGGGAGGGTTGCAGAGGTAGAACTACAAGTTGGGGACTGTAAAGTTAAGTTAAGTTTCAGTTCAATGAACACAAAACTGAGAAAACGTAAGATTATTGACGTATAAGGCAACGACCATAGCACTGACGCGCGACGGATTTCTATCTAATAATGCGCCGCCGGTCCGCTGGATGTCGGCTGATGGGCTGTGTAGTTCTGGAACAGTTGCTCGTAACCATGGTTGCAAGGTGCCGGCCCGTTGTGGTTGTAGTCGAACGCACCATGGGTGATTATCGATTTGTCTTGTGTGTGATAAAAAAGTGCAATAAAGTTCTTACACCAAAAAAAAACAAAAAAAAAAAAACATTTGGCATTTCCATTGGACTCCCATTCTAGTCAGCAATAGCTCTATGCACTGAGTGCAGTCCTCTGGGATTGTCCATAATGTCTTTTCAAGTATTCTAAATGTTTATGCTTTGACAATTGCCAACAATAAAAAGGTGAATGACCACCAGGAAAGAATAAGATACTACTTTACTTTTGGTTTGGATAGGAGGACAATCCATTCTACTACTGTTGCAGGGACAAATCTGCACAAACAGAACTATGGACACTAAATAATGCATTGCTTAGCTTATCAATTATAATAGGTGCTGTTAGACTTTCCACATACCTCAGTGATAACAGACTTTGTAGTTGAACCCCCAATCTCCTTACTGACTAGATAGTGTGGCAGAGTCATTTAGCTCCCAAAGTCACCGATGGCAGAGGCACGGACTTATGCTTGCAAAAATTCCAAAACCTTTAGCTCATCCACTCTAGTCTGGAGGACCAAAAACCACAGAGTCTATTTGAGTTTAAAAGCTTTATTAAAAGTAAACACATTTATTGAAATCAAGTTTGTCATAAAAGTAAACGTTTACCTGGAAATGGAAAAGTGCTTAGTGCTGACGATTAATTGGACACATTTCTTGTGGTCGAGCCGAGCTCTCACCTGGTTTGAACTTGATCCTGCTCGTGTTCTTAGAAGTCAAGCTTCTGTCTGTTAGGAGAAAAAGTGGTGCGTGTTATAAATAAAAAGCAAGCATTCATCAGTTGTGCCAAAAAGTGCAGCAAGACAACAGCCTTCCATGGAAAAAGGGACATTTTTACTTTACAGTAGACAGTCACAAATTATTAAATTGTATACAGTTTTTTTTCACATTTCTTTTTTCCTCCTAGACCAAATATTATATAGTAGTGAGTGGTGTATTCTAACATTATTAAATGTACTTTGTAGGTGGAACATCTGGAGGCGGGGCCAGCGTCGAGGTGGTGGTGGCATTGGACAAGGAGGACAACTCTGGGGAGGAGGCGGTGCAAGTGCCGAGCAAATCTGTGGGGGATGACACGGTGGTGGCGGGCAGAGGTAAGCTATACATTCCGTACTCATTTGAGATTGAAGACTGCAGAGTGTGCTTTCTGCACGGGTGTATTATAAATAAACCAGGTAGTAGGCTCCTCTAAATGTACTTCGACTTAGCTGTGAAGTTTTTGGCGAGAAGAATCCCAATCAGATCTGAGGTGAACTTGATGGAAGGGCTGAACGAAAAGCGAAAGAAGGGTGTAAGTAAGTGTGGAAGGACGAGAAATGTAATGATGACTGGCAAAGAAGAATGATATGTGTTTGCTTGGTCCCCGAGGTGGCTGGGAAGGAAAGAATATGGTATGGTGCATGGCTGGGTGAATGATGAAGCAAGGATGGGTGTAAGGAGAACAGCCTGGGTGGGTGAAACAGAAACTGTATGTGTGCATATACTTTGAATGGATGGATGCCTGGATCATTCATGGTACTATCTGACTCTTAGATAGCATATGTGTATCTAGAGAGAGTAGGCGGTCACTGGATGAACTAAGTGTTACTTTGAAGAGCATGTAACACTGCACCCGCACATCCGTTCCAGTGTAGGAAAGGCAAGGAAAATAAGTTGTAATTTTGTCCAAATACTACCATGAATAGTAGCAGTAGTTTGTATTGCAACTGCAAGCACAGCATATATCCGGTTATTACGGTGGACACTCCCTACCTCTCTTAATAACTTTAGTTTAGTAGTAGTACGTCATTCATGTGTGGGGGTATCACTGTTCACTCCATAATAAGCAAAGCACCTAAAGTCATCCCATATGTCATCAAATACATCCCATGTAAAGTGATAGATAATCAGATTATTTAGCTTCTTTATTTTCCTTTTCTAATACTCATTTGCACTGTAGGGTGAAAGCGAAATTAATTAAGCAGTAGCCCTTTTAACAGAGTATTCTCAGTGCCACCCTTAATAGAAAAGTAAGAGCTTCACCACCTGCATGTACTGGACCGGTACAGTAACGCAAGTCTGTCTCACTCACCATGGTGTGCGTCTGTTTTTCTCGGGTGCAAGTTCACTGCGCTGGCATTATGCCGGCTTGCATAAGATAACGTACCAATTTTCCTAAACAAGAGAGAAGAAGAAGAATAAGACTGGTGTACTGTCATAGTCGACTGTAATGGAAGTCCATAGTGCTTGTAGAATTTGTCCCTTAAACTCCCACTAATGTTAGAGCAAGGATGAAGAAGTCGGAGGTTACATAGATACTGTCCTCAATAGTTATGTACTGTGCTTTCAATTTGCTACTTGTACTGTGACAACTTTCTGCTCAATCATTTTGTGTTAATCTTAAGGAGCATTGGTTACTGACTATGTCTTTCTTTCTTCATGTAGTTGCTCCTTCCAAATCTAAGACACCATCAAGGAGGAAGGAGCTGGCTCGAATGGCCCGGCAACGGAGGCTGGATGCCACTGTCGCTGAATATCGGCGGCTGGTAGCCCTGTAGGAGGAGGAGACGCAGTCTGGTACAACAACAACGTCCACGGGGATAGCTGCATCCTCCTCCGTGCGGGCTGCCAGCCAGCGCAGTGCTCCAGTGGTACGGAGCCGGGCTACCAAAGCCCAACGCCAACGCCGAGCAGCAAAGACAGCAGCTGCCCCCCACAGGATTTGCAAGGCACACCGGCGCCGCTTATCCCTCAGATTGTCCTACCTGGAGCAGGAGGTCCTGAACTATAAGAACTTGGTGGAGGGCCTCCGCTTCGAACTTGCCACCCTCCGCAAGGAGCATGATGCCCTGGCTGCTAAAGGCAACAGCACCCTGCCATAGTGTCCCTTGCCCCTTTTTTAGAGACTTTTGGGGGGTGGGAATTGGGAGGTGGATTTTTTGGGGACTTTTGAAGGACAATCGTTGGGGTTAGGGAGGGTCTTGCAGGAGATTATTTTGTTAGGGCTATAAAAATATAATTTTTGAAACTTTATCTGACCATACCTGTTTTTTACAGCTTTTGAGTCTGGTGGGTGGGAGTTTAACAGTAAGTTTGTTTTCCTGAATAGTCCTGTGACTTTAGTAGTGCTACCATCAATCTCTCGTCTCTCCTAATACTCCATTATACTACCTCCAACCAAACGCCTATCTTACCTGTAATTTCTGTTTGCAAGTAGGGCTAGGCCCAGGGCTGGCTCCACGGGAAACAGCGAATAAGGTTGGCAATCCTGGGCGGATAAAATTTCCTCATAGCGGTGGTACTAGTGGTGTGACACAGTAGCAGTTGCATGCCTATGAAAAAAAAGAAAATGAAATCTGGTTTGTCCTCCTGAGCAATACAACGGTACAATAGAGAATATAGCAGGTGACAGTACACTAGAACAGTGCCACATTGTAGCCTAACGAATGGTAAAGTATAACTACTAATTCGGTTGAAGTTCTTTGACATTAGCCATGGGTCTTTGTCAAGCAGAGTAAGAATATATCCTCGTATTTCTTCCCTAGCCTGTTGGTATCACCTTATCCTCCCCAGCAAGTGTGTGGATTTATTGCTGTAATTTAGTCACACATCAATCAAAACCACACAGCCCGGGGAAAGAGGGTTAGGGTTTGAAAAATGGATGGGTACGGGGGTTTTTGGGAAAGGTTTTGTGAGACAAGAAAAACAAGCACAGCATGGACAAACAATTGTGAACATAAACAAATCTTTGGGTACAAACCTATCCATAAATCTTTGAAAGTGCATGCACTACTGCATGCATGTCAGTGAAAAGTCAGTAGTACTTTCGACAACTGTGGAAGAAAGAATGCGACAGTACAGGGCGTGTGTGGAAATATTGATAACTATATTCATGATAAGGTCTCTGTTGCCAGATACCTGAGAGCCTTGCTGGTCACTATAAATCCATTCACAACACTCAACGGGGTTGGTCTGGAAGGTGTAGTAGATAGAAATGGAGAAATTGCTCTTTTTCAAGGTGTTCCCTCACTCACCAGGGTTGCCCCTTGGTGACATGCTTCATCATTGGGGCCATCCCAGTCCTCTACAGGCTGGGGCGTGCTGCAACTTGCGAATTACGTAGGAGCACTTACAAATGACTATGTGTGGTGCAGATGTGATAGTGGAGTGGACTAAGTGATGTGTTAAAGGATCAATTTAGAAGCAGAGAGAGATCCAAGAAATGCAGTCACAGTCCTAGAAAAACACAATGGATACTGTATCTGTATGTTGTTGTAGTTGTCCTGTTGAATTTGGTAAGTAAGTTGCATGCAGAAAAAAAATCCTCTTATTAGCGGCACTCCTTCATTGCAGTTGACGCTTCGTCCATCGATGTTGGTCACCACCAGAAGACACCCTGTAAAAAAAGCACAGCATGGACAAACAATTGTGAACATAAACAAATCTTTGGGTACAAACCTATCCATCAATCTTTGAAAGTGCATGCACTAGTGCATGCATGTCAGTGAAAAGTAAGTAGTACTTTCGACAACTGTGGAAGAAAGAATGCGACAGTACAGGGCGTGTGTGGAATTATTGATAACTATATTCAAGATAAGGTCTCTGTTGCAGATACCTGTGAGCCTTGCTGGTCACTATAAATCCATTCACAACACTCAATGGGGTTGGTCTGGAAGGTGTAGTAGATAGAAAAGGAGAAATTGCTCTTTTTCTAGGTGTCCCCTCACTCAGCAGGGTTGCCCCTTGGTGACATGCTTCATCATTGGGGCCATCCCAGTCCTCTACGGGCTGGGGCATGCTGCGACTTGCGAATTACGTAGGAGCACTTACAAATGACTATGTGTGGTGCAGATGTGATAGTGGAGTGGACTAAGTGATGTGTTAAGGGATCAATTTAGAAGCAGAGAGAGATCCAAGAAATGCAGTCACAGTCATAGAAAAACACAATGGATACTGTATCTGTATGTTGTTGTAGTTGTCCTGTTGAATTTGGTAAGTAAGTTGCAAGCAGAAAAAAAATCCTCTTATTAGCGGCACTCCTCCATTCCATCTGACGCTTCGTCCATCAATGTTGGTGACCAGAAGACACCCTGTCCACTGCCTGCCTGGCGGATGCTGAATTGCGGCTCGCTAATGTGAAGCCTAACTCCATCCTTTTTTTCCCCATTGCACAGACTGAAACCCGGCCTGTATTATTCAACGAAAAACAGGAAGTGATATAATATTACAACACCACTGATAAATAAATCTAAGGTATGTAGACTGTGGAGTGCAAAAACTCACACTTTGATTTTCCTAGTAGACAGTACAATATTTTTGACAGTGCGTACTCTGTCTGAGTCACCTTTTGAAGGATAAATAAGTATGGGCAAATTTATGTAGCGGATCTTTCCCCTCAAGCTAAGTGTACTGTAAACTGTGTTTTAGAACAAAATTAGATCTTCCCAGCAGTGCTCCCACCCAGACCCTTACTAAAGCCAGTGGCAAAAATGTAGAAGACCCCCAATCAAATCGGAAAAAACGAGGCCTAGCAGAAAGCTGGTGACAAAACGTACTTTGAAAGTAAAAGTAGGCCCAAATACCCCCTTACCCACCGTGGATTGCATTCAAACCACTTGCAAGCAACCAAGCAAAAGTATCCATAGCCAGCATCGCTCCAAGACTCGAAAACACCCCCACCCAAACACATGCAATAGAAATACTGCTAACCCTAACAAACCCTAAGTTACGAATAGTGGCAAAGGCTTTCTTTAACTATGCCAAATCCCCCCTTTCCCACCAAGGATTTTCTTCAAATGAATTGCAACCAAAATTACACATTCTCACGAGTGCTCTAAGACCCCAGAACTCAGTTGCAAAAACGTAGAACACCCCGAAACACATGCAATCCTGCTGCTAGGGCTAACGAACCCTAAGTTACAAAAAGTGCCAAAAGGCTTTTCGGCGTGGACTTTGTCCCAACCACTTCCACCCGGTATTAGACCTTCCCAGGAATGGCCCAAGCCCCGCCAACCCACCCGCCAAAAAGCATAACACCCCCAAACAGGCCAAAAGCAACATCTCCTACTTACAATATTTCTCGGCCTTCGGTCCAAACGCGCTGCGTAGCTAGGCCATAAGTCGGGTTTGCCACCACGGATTTCCTGAAAAGCAAATGCAATCAAGATTAGAGTGTCCCAGCAGTGCTGACAGACCCCGAAACTCACCCACAAACAGACGGAACCCCCCCTAAGAGCACCTCAAAGGCAAGCAAGTCAGCAAAAACACTAAAAAAATTGCGCCTCGCATTTGGTCCAAACCACTTTTATCCGGTATTAGAGCTTCTCAACAATGGCCCCAGAGCCGTCAACCCAAGAGAAAACGAGTAGAAGACCCCCAAACAGCCAAAGAGCAAAAGTACAAAAATGGGGACTTAGTAATTTTTTCCCAAATTTCCCAAATCACTCCGCGCGCGCTCTGCAGCTAGGCCCTAACTCCCCTCTGCCACCATGGATGTGCTTCAAACCTCTTGCAAAGTAAAGTATCCATAGCCAGCAGTGCTCCCAGACCCCGAACCCCACCCACAAACACCAGGAAGCCCCCCAAACCGGCCCCCGAAAATGCTACATTGAGCAAAATGTCAGAAATAGCACAAAAAAAAATCGGCCTGGATTTTGTCCCAACCACTTTTACCCGGTATTAGACCTTCCCAGGAATGGCCCAAAACCCGCCAACCCACCCGCCAAAAAGCATAACACCCCCAAACAGGTCAAAAGCAACATCTCCTACTTACAATATTTCTCGGCCTTCGGTCCAAACGCGCTGCGTAGCTAGGCCATAAGTCGGGTTTGCCACCACGGATTTCCTGAAAAGCAAATGCAATCAATATTAGAGTGTCCCAGCAGTGCTGACAGACCCCGAAACTCACCCACAAACAGACAGAACCCCCCCTAAGAGCACCTCAAAGGCAAGCAAGTCAGCAAAAACACTAAAAAATGTGCGCCTCGGATTTGGTCCAAACCACTTTTATCCGGTATTAGAGCTTCCCAACAATGGCCCCAGAGCCGTCGAGCTGGCCTGGAAAATAAAAGCTGATCAGTCCAGAAACTTCATTAAGGAAGTGAGGGTCGCTGGGGAAGCCAACAGTAGGTCAACAGATACAGCCATTGGGGAAGCCTTTAATGAGTTCTTCCAGAATATCTACACAGAGGAACTTAATGTTAATTCAAATTAAAGGAATGAATGGTTGAATAAAATAACTCTCCCAAAATTGGAAAGCCATCAAACTGAAAATATAGATAAAGATATAACAGAGCTGGAAGTTTCCAACACTATTCAACAACTAGCACAGGGTAAAGCTGCGGGACCAGACGGTCTCCCAGGAGAATTATACAGGGTACTTAATTCTATTCTTACCCCAATTCTTACGAACCTTTTTAATAACATAATGATTAGAGGGGAGACACCACCAAGCTCTTGGGGAGAAGCCAATATAGCTTTAATATTAAAAACAGGTAAGAACCCAGCCGAGTGCGGATCATATCGCCCAATCTCGCTTCTCAACAATGATTATAAAATTTTTACCTCCATTTTGGCTGTGAGATTGAGAAGCGAGATTGGGTCAATTATCCACCCGGATCAAAAGGGGTTTATTAAGGGCCGGCAATTGGCAGACTTAACCTACGACTTGGTGGGAGCCGCGGATATTGCTTCAACTTTTGGCTTACCCCTGGCCATCATGACCCTTGACGCTGCAAAAGCGTTCGATAGGGTTAACTGGGTATATTTAAATTCAATCATGGAAAAATACCATCTGGGTCCTAATTTTTGCAGGGCCATAGGCTTATTGTATAATAATCCTAGAGCATCCCTATTAATAAATGGTACGTGAACTACTCCTTTTAAAATTAGTCGAGGAACAAGGCAGGGCTGTCCCTTGTCCCCCCTTCTTTTTAATTTATATGTAGAACCGTTTGCGCAGTCTATTAGGGAGGATACTGATATTCCACACTTTATGTTTTCGGGCTGGGAAAAGAAGATCGGTCTCTATGCCGATGATATAATTATTTACACAACGGATCCCGCGTTGGCATTCCCAATTATCATAAAAAAAGCGGAGAATTTTGGAAAATTTTCGGGATATGAAATTAACGCAGGGAAAACCGAAATTATGGTTTGGAACATTCATAATCTTCAGCTCCCGGTAAAATCTTCACTGAGGTACCTGGGAATCACAATTACTAAAGATCTAGAACACCTGGCCCAAAACAATTTAGCCCGTATCTCCCGAGAATCTCAAACCTTGATGAAAGCTTGGTCCTTTCTCCCGCTCACCATCTATGGGAGAACCAGCTTGATAAAAATGAGTATCCTCCCGAAATTTACTTTTATTTTTAATTCCATCCCGTTAGCCTTCGATACTAAACAGCTTGCAAAATGTCAGCAAAATATAAATTCATTTGTCTGGGGGTATAAATCCAGCAGATTAGCCTGGAAAAAATTGAGAAGAAGAAGAGAAAAAGGGGGGCTCGCATTGCCAGATTTGGAATACTATGCTTGGGCATTCCACCTGACCCATGCTAGGATGTTACTTAAGATCCCTTGGGAAAATGCAAATGGGCTAATGTATAAGGCAATGCTAATGGGTTCGGATCTCCCAGTGAATGGATTTCTCTTTAAGTTCGGCCACCAGAAGTTCTTTAAAAAGATTAGATTAAAGTCACTATTGGGTATTTTAAAAGAATGGTCTCCAATAAAGTCAAAGATCGGGACAGGATACCTATCTAAATATGCCCCAATTTGGGATTTACCGGGACTAGCATCACAAGAAGCCAACACAGTAAAAAGAATCTTGCTAGATTCAGGTATCACACAGTGGGGCGATCTCCTGGTGGAAGGATCAATCATAAATTGGGAGATTTTCAACTTCAAGATAACATCATCAAGCTCTTGGTTAGTGTACTTGCAATTAAGTAGCTGGCTTCGGACTCAAACTAAGAAGAAAGCAATGATGGGAGTGGAGAGTCTGTTAGAAGATATCCTGGTGGAAAGACCTCCCGGGAAAAAGGAAGTAGCACTCTTTTACTGGCACATCATAGAGGAGGGAGAGAGGGATCTCAACCTCCCGGAAAAACTCTGGGGGCCGGAGGGAGAACCACACATGGAGGCCTTATGGGAGGAATCTTTCACCCTGCTTTATAGAATCATTAAGCCAGCATGGTTGAGGCACAACCACTTTTTTACACTTCACAGAGCATATTATTCCCCTAAACGCCTGTCGAAATTTCAACCAGGGAAGTGCTGTTGCAAATGTTCTTTGCTAGCCGCCTCAGATCTTCACATGTTTTGGGAGTGCCCGAGCATTGCTACCTTCTGGAACGAAGTTAGAACAACACTTGAATCTATTCTTGGCTCATCTATCCCGTGCTCATGGCTTTTAATTATTTTTGGAATAAACGACAATATCAAGGGACTAGAGAGAGAATTTCTGTTTTACGCCATATTACTGGCAAGAAGAGAAATTTGCAAAAACTGGGTCAACACAAACTCCCCAACACATGCAGAGTGGCTGTCTTCATTATATGCAACATCAAAGCAGGATCTATCCAGATCATGTAGTCCTCGATCTTTGAGATTTTGGGACCTCCTGATTAACTGGAGAAGGGACAGTTAGTTTACCCGGGTTTTTTTTTTTTTCCCGGGTCCGATGATTAGGCCTAAAATCTCTCTGTCCAAAGGGAGGCACCGTACAGCTATTGGACAACTGGCGAACTGGTCTGAAGGGAGAATGTTCGTCCAAGCTCTGCTGGGGACGGGGGGCGGACTCTCTGAGTACTTGGAGCTTACTATTGGGCTTCTTGGTGCTATAGGGGGGTCTGGCCTCTTGTCTGTGCGGTTAGGAGCACAGTTGGATCGACTCAATGGCTAATGAGGACAAAACAAAACAAAACAAACAAAAAAAAAGAAAATGAGGAAATGGCCCCAGAGCCGTCAACCCAAGAGAAAACGAGTAGAAGACCCCCAAACAGCCAAAGAGCAAAAGTACAAAAATGGGGACTTAGTCATTTTTTCCCAAATTTCCCAAATCACTCCGCGCGCGCTTTGCAGCTAGGCCCTAACTCCCCTCTGCCACCATGGATTTGCTTCAAACCTCTTGCAAAGTAAAGTATCCATAGCCAGCAGTGCTCCCAGACCCCGAAACCCACCCACAAACACCAGGAAGCTCCCCAAACCGGCCCCCGAAAACGCTACATTGAGCAAAATGTCAGAAATAGCAACAAAAAAAATCGGCCTGGATTTTGTCCCAACCACTTCTACCCGGTATTAGACCTTCCCAGGAATGGCCCAAGACCCGCCAACCCACCCACCAAAAAGCATAACACCCCCAAACAGGCCAAAAGCAACATCTCCTACTTACAATATTTCTCGGCCTTCAGTCCAAACGCGCTGCGTAGCTAGGCCATAAGTCGGGTTTGCCACCACGGATTTCCTGAAAAGCAAATGCAATCAAGATTAGAGTGTCCCAGCAGGGCTGACAGACCCCGAAACTCACCCACAAACAGACGGAACTCCCCCTAAGAGCACCTCAAAGGCAAGCAAGTCAGCAAGAACACTAAAAAATGTGCGCCTCGGATTTGGTCCAAACCACTTTTATCCGGTATTAGAGCTTCCCAACAATGGCCCCAGAGCGGTCAACCCAAGAGAAAACGAGTAGAAGACCCCCAAACAGTCAAAGAGCAAAAGTACAAAAATGGGGACTTAGTCATTTTTTCCCAAATTTCCCAAATCACTCCGCGCGCGCTCTGCAGCTAGGCCCTAACTCCCCTCTGCCACCATGGATTTGCTTCAAACCTCTTGCAAAGTAAAGTATCCATAGCCAGCAGTGCTCCCAGACCCCGAAACCCACCCGCAAACACCAGGAAGCCCCCCAAACCGGCCCCCGAAAACGCTACATTAAGCAAAATGTCAGAAATAGCACAAAAAAAAATCGGCCTAGATTTTGTCCCAACCACTTCTACCCGGTATTAGACCTTCCCAGGAATGGCCCAAAACCCGCCAACCCACCCGCCAAAAAGCATAACACCGCCAAACAGGCCAAAAGCAACATCTCCTACTTACAATATTTCTCGGCCTTCGGTCCAAACGCGCTGCGTAGCTAGGCCATAAGTCGGGTTTGCCACCAAGGATTTCCTAAAAAGCAAATGCAATCAATATTAGAGTTTCCCAGCAGTGCTGACAGACCCCGAAACTCACCCACAAACAGACGTAACCCCCCCTAAGAGCACCTCAAAGGCAAGCAAGTCAGCAAAAACACTAAAAAATTTGCGCCTCGGATTTGGTCCAAACCACTTTTATCCGGTATTAGAGCTTCCCAACAATGGCCCCAGAGCCGTCGAGCTGGCCTGGAAAATAAAAGCTGATCAGTCCAGAAACTTCATTAAGGAAGTGAGGGTCTCTGGGGAAGCCAACAGTAGGTCAACAGACACAGCCATTGGGGAAGCCTTTAATGAGTTCTTCCAGAATATCTACACAGAGGAACTTAATGTTAATTCAAATTAAAGGAATGAATGGTTGAATAAAATAACTGTCCCAAAATTGGAAAGCCATCAAACTGAAAATATAGATAAAGATATAACAGAGCTGGAAGTTTCCAACACTATTCAACAACTAGCACAGGGTAAAGCTGCGGGACCAGACGGTCTCCCAGGAGAATTATACTGGGTACTTAATTCTATTCTTACCCCAATTCTTACGAACCTTTTTAATAACATAATGATTAGAGGGGAGACACCACCAAGCTCTTGGGGAGAAGCCAATATAGCTTTAATATTAAAAACAGGTAAGAACCCAGCCGAGTGCGGATCATATCGCCCAATCTCGCTTCTCAACAATGATTATAACATTTTTACCTCCATTTTGGCTGCGAGATTGAGAAGCGAGATTGGGTCAATTATCCACCCAGATCAAAAGGGGTTTATTAAGGGCCGGCAATTGGCAGACTTAACCTACGACTTGGTGGGAGCCGCGGATATTGCTTCAACTTTTGGCTTACCCCTGGCCATCATGACCCTTGACGCTACAAAAGCGTTCGATAGGGTTAACTGGGTATATTTAAATTCAATCATGGAAAAATACCATCTGGGTCCTAATTTTTGCAGGGCCATAGGCTTATTGTATAATAATCCTAGAGCATCCCTATTAATAAATGGTACGCGAACTACTCCTTTTAAAATTAGTCGAGGATCAAGGCAGGGCTGTCCCTTGTCCCCCCTTCGTTTTAATTTATATGTTGAACCGTTTGCACAGTCTATTAGGGAGGATACTGATATTCCACACTTTATTTTTTCGGGCTGGGAAAAGAAGATCGGTCTCTATGCCGATGATATAATTATTTACACAACGGATCCCACGTTGGCGTCCCAATTATCATAAAGAAAGCGGAGAATTTCGGAAAATTTTCGGGATATGAAATAAACGCAGGGAAAACCGAAATTATGGTTTGGAACATTCATAATCTTCAGCTCCCGGTAAAATCTTCACTGAGGTACCTGGGAATCACAATTACTAAAGATCTAGAACACCTGGCCCAAAACAATTTAGCCCGTATCTCCCGAGAATCTCAAACCTTGATGAAAGCTTGGTCCTTTCTCCCGCTCACCATCTATGGGAGAACCAGCTTGATAAAAATGAGTATCCTCCCGAAATTTACTTTTATTTTTAATTCCATCCCGTTAGCCTTCGATACTAAACAGCTAGCAAAATGTCAGCAAAATATAAATTCATTTGTCTGGGGTTATAAATCCAGCAGATTAGCCTGGAAAAAATTGAAAAGAAGAAGAGAAAAAGGGGGGCTCGCATTGCCAGATTTGGAATACTATGCTTGGGCATTCCACCTGACCCATGCTAGGATGTTACTTAAGATCCCTTGGGAAAATGCAAATGGGCTAATGTATAAGGCAATGCTAATGGGTTCGGATCTCCCAGTGAATGGATTTCTCTTTAAGTTCGGCCACCAGAAGTTCTTTAAAAAGATTAGATTAAAGTCACTATTGGGTATTTTAAAAGAATGGTCTCAAATAAAGTCAAAGATCGGGACAGGATACCTATCTAAATATGCCCCAATTTGGGATTTACCGGGACTAGCATCACAAGAAGCCAACACAGTAAAAAGAATCTTGCTAGATACAGGTATCACACAGTGGGGCGATCTCCTGGTGGAAGGATCAATTATAAATTGGGAGATTTTCAACTTCAAGATAACATCATCAAGCTCTTGGTTAGTGTACTTGCAATTAAGTAGCTGGCTTCGGACTCAAACTAAGAAGAACGCAATGATGGGAGTGGAGAGTCTGTTAGAAGATACCCTGGTGGAAAGACCTCCCGGGAAAAAGGAAGTAGCGCTCTTTTACTGGCACATCATAGAGGAGGGAGAGAGGGATCTCAACCTCCCGGAAAAACTCTGGGGGCCGGAGGGAGAACCACACATGGAGGCCTTATTTGAGGAATCTTTCACCCTGCTTTATAGAATTATTAAGCCAGCATGGTTGAGGCGCAACCACTTTTTTACACTTCACAGAGCGTATTATTCCCCTAAACGCCTGTCGAAATTTCAACCAGGGAAGTGCTGTTGCAAATGTTCTTTGCTAGCCGCCTCAGATCTTCACATGTTTTGGGAGTGCCCGAGCATTGCTACCTTCTGGAACGAAGTTAGAACAACACTTGAATCTATTCTTGGCTCATCTATCCCGTGCTCATGGCTTTTAATTATTTTTGGAATAAACGACAATATCAAGGGACTAGAGAGAGAATTTCTATTTTACGCCATATTACTGGCAAGAAGAGAAATTTGCAAAAACTGGGTCAACACAAACTCCCCAACACATGCAGAGTGGCTGTCTTCATTATATGCAACATCAAAGCAGGATCTATCCAGATCATGTAGTCCTCGATCTTTGAGATTTTGGGACCTCCTGATTAACTGGAGAAGGGACAGTTAGTTTACCCGGGTTTTTTTTTTTTTTTTTCCCGGGTCCGATGATTAGGCCTAAAATCTCTCTGTCCAAAGGGAGGCACCGTACAGCTATTGGACAACTGGCCGAACTGGTCTGAAGGGAGAATGTTCGTCCAAGCTCTGCTGGGGACGGGGGGCGGACTCTCTGAGTACTTGGAGCTTACTATTGGGCTTCTTGGTGCTATAGGGGGGTCTGGCCTCTTGTCTGTGTGGTTAGGAACACAGTTGGATCGACTCAAAGGCTAATGAGGACAAAACAAAACAAAAAAAAGAAAATGAGGAAATGGCCCCAGAGCCGTCAACCCAAGAGAAAACGAGTAGAAGACCCCCAAACAGCCAAAGAGCAAAAGTACAAAAATGGGGACTTAGTCATTTTTTCCCAAATTTCCCAAATCACTCCGCGCGCGCTTTGCAGCTAGGCCCTAACTCCCCTCTGCCACCATGGATTTGCTTCAAACCTCTTGCAAAGTAAAGTATCCATAGCCAGCAGTGCTCCCAGACCCCGAAACCCACCCACAAACACCAGGAAGCCCCCCAGACCGGCCCCCGAAAACGCTACATTGAGCAAAATGTCAGAAATAGCAACAAAAAAAATCGGCCTGGATTTTGTCCCAACCACTTCTACCCGGTATTAGACCTTCCCAGGAATGGCCCAAGACCCGCCAACCCACCCACCAAAAAGCATAACACCCCCAAACAGGCCAAAATCAACATCTCCTACTTACAATATTTCTCGGCCTTCGGTCCAAACGCGCTGCGTAGCTAGGCCATAAGTCGGGTTTGCCACCACGGATTTCCTGAAAAGCAAATGCAATCAAGATTAGAGTGTCCCAGCAGGGCTGACAGACCCCGAAACTCACCCACAAACAGACGGAACTCCCCCTAAGAGCACCTCAAAGGCAAGCAAGTCAGCAAGAACACTAAAAAATGTGCGCCTCGGATTTGGTCCAAACCACTTTTATCCGGTATTAGAGCTTCCCAACAATGGCCCCAGAGCGGTCAACCCAAGAGAAAACGAGTAGAAGACCCCCAAACAGTCAAAGAGCAAAAGAACAAAAAATGGGGACTTAGTGATTTTTTCCCAAATTTCCCAAATCACTCCGCGCGCGCTCTGCAGCTAGGCCCTAACTCCCCTCTGCCACCATGGATTTGCTTCAAACCTCTTGCAAAGTAAAGTATCCATAGCCAGCAGTGCTCCCAGACCCCGAAACCCACCCGCAAACACCAGGAAGCCCCCCAAACCGGCCCCCGAAAACGCTACATTGAGCAAAATGTCAGAAATAGCACAAAAAAAAATCGGCCTAGATTTTGTCCCAACCACTTCTACCCGGTATTAGACCTTCCCAGGAATGGCCCAAAACCCGCCAACCCACCCGCCAAAAAGCATAACACCGCCAAACAGGCCAAAAGCAACATCTCCTACTTACAATATTTCTCGGCCTTCGGTCCAAACGCGCTGCGTAGCTAGGCCATAAGTCGGGTTTGCCACCACGGATTTCCTGAAAAGCAAATGCAATCAATATTAGAGTTTCCCAGCAGTGCTGACAGACCCCGAAACTCACCCACAAACAGACGTAACCCCCCCTAAGAGCACCTCAAAGGCAAGCAAGTCAGCAAAAACACTAAAAAATTTGCGCCTCGGATTTGGTCCAAACCACTTTTATCCGGTATTAGAGCTTCCCAACAATGGCCCCAGAGCCGTAGAGCTGGCCTGGAAAATAAAAGCTGATCAGTCCAGAAACTTCATTAAGGAAGTGAGGGTCGCTGGGGAAGCCAACAGTAGGTCAACAGATACAGCCATTGGGGAAGCCTTTAATGAGTTCTTCCAGAATATCTACACAGAGGAACTTAATGTTAATTCAAATTAAAGGAATGAATGGTTGAATAAAATAACTGTCCCAAAATTGGAAAGCCATCAAACTGAAAATATAGATAAAGATATAACAGAGCTGGAAGTTTCCAACACTATTCTACAACTAGCACAGGGTAAAGCTGCGGGACCAGACGGTCTCCCAGGAGAATTATACAGGGTACTTAATTCTATTCTTACCCCAATTCTTACGAACCTTTTTAATAACATAATAATTAGAGGGGAGACACCACCAAGCTCTTGGGGAGAAGCCAATATAGCTTTAATATTAAAAACAGGTAAGAACCCAGCCGAGTGCGGATCATATCGCCCAATCTCGCTTCTCAACAATGATTATAAAATTTTTACCTCCATTTTGGCTGCGAGATTGAGAAGCGAGATTGGGTCAATTATCCACCCAGATCAAAAGGGGTTTATTAAGGGCCGGCAATTGGCAGACTTAACCTACGACTTGGTGGGAGCCGCGGATATTGCTTCAACTTTTGGCTTACCCCTGGCCATCATGACCCTTGACGCTACAAAAGCGTTCGATAGGGTTAACTGGGTATATTTAAATTCAATCATGGAAAAATACCATCTGGGTCCTAATTTTTGCAGGGCCATAGGCTTATTGTATAATAATCCTAGAGCATCCCTATTAATAAATGGTACGCGAACTACTCCTTTTAAAATTAGTCGAGGAACAAGGCAGGGCTGTCCCTTGTCCCCCCTTTGTTTTAATTTATATGTTGAACCGTTTGCACAGTCTATTAGGGAGGATACTGATATTCCACACTTTATTTTTTCGGGCTGGGAAAAGAAGATCGGTCTC
Source organism: Lissotriton vulgaris (assembly GCF_964263255.1). NCBI lineage: Eukaryota > Metazoa > Chordata > Amphibia > Caudata > Salamandridae > Lissotriton > Lissotriton vulgaris. The sequence continues at coordinate 932,368,358 of NC_141689.1, read as the reverse complement.
TATGCCGATGATATAATTATTTACACAACGGATCCCACGTTGGCATTCCCAATTATCATAAAGAAAGCGGAGAATTTTGGAAAATTTTCGGGATGTGAAATAAACGCAGGGAAAACCGAAATTATGGTTTGGAACATTCATAATCTTCAGCTCCCGGTAAAATCTTCACTGAGGTACCTGGGAATCACAATTACTAAAGATCTAGAACACCTGGCCCAAAACAATTTAGCCCGTATCTCCCGAGAATCTCAAACCTTGATGAAAGCTTGGTCCTTTCTCCCGCTCACCATCTATGGGAGAACCAGCTTGATAAAAATGAGTATCCTCCCGAAATTTACTTTTATTTTTAATTCCATCCCGTTAGCCTTCGATACTAAACAGCTAGCAAAATGTCAGCAAAATATAAATTCATTTGTCTGGGGTTATAAATCCAGCAGATTAGCCTGGAAAAAATTGAAAAGAAGAAGAGAAAAAGGGGGGCTCGCATTGCCAGATTTGGAATACTATGCTTGGGCATTCCACCTGACCCATGCTAGGATGTTACTTAAGATCCCTTGGGAAAATGCAAATGGGCTAATGTATAAGGCAATGCTAATGGGTTCGGATCTCCCAGTGAATGGATTTCTCTTTAAGTTCGGCCACCAGAAGTTCTTTAAAAAGATTAGATTAAAGTCACTATTGGGTATTTTAAAAGAATGGTCTCAAATAAAGTCAAAGATCGGGACAGGATACCTATCTAAATATGCCCCAATTTGGGATTTACCGGGACTAGCATCACAAGAAGCCAACACAGTAAAAAGAATCTTGCTAGATACAGGTATCACACAGTGGGGCGATCTCCTGGTGGAAGGATCAATTATAAATTGGGAGATTTTCAACTTCAAGATAACATCATCAAGCTCTTGGTTAGTGTACTTGCAATTAAGTAGCTGGCTTCGGACTTAAACTAAGAAGAACGCAATGATGGGAGTGGAGAGTCTGTTAGAAGATACCCTGGTGGAAAGACCTCCCGGGAAAAAGGAAGTAGCGCTCTTTTACTGGCACATCATAGAGGAGGGAGAGAGGGATCTCAACCTCCCGGAAAAACTCTGGGGGCCGGAGGGAGAACCACACATGGAGGCCTTATGGGAGGAATATTTCACCCTGCTTTATAGAATCATTAAGCCAGCATGGTTGAGGCGCAACCACTTTTTTACACTTCACAGAGCGTATTATTCCCCTAAACGCCTGTCGAAATTTCAACCAGGGAAGTGCTGTTGCAAATGTTCTTTGCTAGCCGCCTCAGATCTTCACATGTTTTGGGAGTGCCCGAGCATTGCTACCTTCTGGAACGAAGTTAGAACAACACTTGAATCTATTCTTGGCTCATCTATCCCGTGCTCATGGCTTTTAATTATTTTTGGAATAAACAACAATATCAAGGGACTAGAGAGAGAATTTCTATTTAACGCCATATTACTGGCAAGAAGAGAAATTTGCAAAAACTGGGTCAACACAAACTCCCCAACACATGCAGAGTGGCTGTCTTCATTATATGCAACATCAAAGCAGGATCTATCCAGATCATGTAGTCCTCGATCTTTGAGATTTTGGGACCTCCTGATTAACTGGAGAAGGGACAGTTAGTTTACCCGGGTTTTTTTTTTTTTTTTCCCGGGTCCGATGATTAGGCCTAAAATCTCTCTGTCCAAAGGGAGGCACCGTACAGCTATTGGACAACTGGCCGAACTGGTCTGAAGGGAGAATGTTCGTCCAAGCTCTGCTGGGGACGGGGGGGCGGACTCTCTGAGTACTTGGAGCTTACTATTGGGCTTCTTGGTGCTATAGGGGGGTCTGGCCTCTTGTCTGTGTGGTTAGGAACACAGTTGGATCGACTCAAAGGCTAATGAGGACAAAACAAAACAAAAAAAAACAAAAATGAGGAAATGGCCCCAGAGCCGTCAACCCAAGAGAAAACGAGTAGAAGACCCCCAAACAGCCAAAGAGCAAAAGTACAAAAATGGGGACTTACTCATTTTTTCCCAAATTTCCCAAATCAATCCGCGCGCGCTTTGCAGCTAGGCCCTAACTCCCCTCTGCCACCATGGATTTGCTTCAAACCTCTTGCAAAGTAAAGTATCCATAGCCAGCAGTGCTCCCAGACCCCGAAACCCACCCACAAACACCAGGAAGCCCCCCAGACCGGCCCCCGAAAACGCTACATTGAGCAAAATGTCAGAAATAGCAACAAAAAAAATCGGCCTGGATTTTGTCCCAACCACTTCTACCCGGTATTAGACCTTCCCAGGAATGGCCCAAGACCCGCCAACCCACCCGCCAAAAAGCATAACACCCCCAAACAGGCCAAAAGCAACATCTCCTACTTACAATATTTCTCGGCCTTCGGTCCAAACGCGCTGCGTAGCTAGGCCATAAGTCGGGTTTGCCACCACGGATTTCCTGAAAAGCAAATGCAATCAAGATTAGAGTGTCCCAGCAGTGCTGACAGACCCCGAAACTCACCCACAAACAGACGGAACCCCCCCTAAGAGCACCTCAAAGGCAAGCAAGTCAGCAAAAACACTAAAAAATTTGCACCTCGGATTTGGTCCAAACCGCTTTTATCCGGTATTTTAGCTTCCCAACAATGGCCCCAGAGCCGTCAACCCAAGAGAAATCGAGTAGAAGACCCCCAAACAGCCAAAGAGCAAAAGTACAAAAATGGGGACTTAGTCATTTTTTCCCAAATTTCCCAAATCACTCCGCGCGCGCTCTGCAGCTAGGCCCTAACTCCCCTCTGCCACTATGGATTTGCTTCAAACCTCTTGCAAAGTAAAGTATCCATAGCCAGCAGTGCTCCCAGACCCCGAAACCCACCCGCAAACACCAGGAAGCCCCCCAAATCGGCCCCCGAAAACGCTACATTGAGCAAAATGTCAGAAATAGCAACAAAAAAAAATCGGCCTGGATTTTGTCCCAACCACTTCTACCCGGTATTAGACCTTCCCAGGAATAACCCAAGACCCGCCAACCCACCCGCCAAAAAGCATAACACCCCCAAACAGGCCAAAACCAACATCTCCTACTTACAATATTTCTCGGCCTTTGGTCCAAACGCGCTGCGTAGCTAGGCCATAAGTCGGGTTTGCCACCACGGATTTCCTGAAAAGCAAATGCAATCAAGATTAGAGTGTCCTAGCAGTGCTGACAGACCCCACAAACAGACGAAACCCCCCCTAAGAGCACCTCAAAGGCAAGCAAGTCAGCAAAAACACTAAAAAATTTGTGCCTCGGATTTGGTCCAAACCACTTTTAGAGCTTCCCAGCAATGGCCCCAGAGCCGTCAACTCACCTGCAACGAGGTAGAACAACACCCCCACAAGTGCTGAGTCTTTCTTCATTGGGCGTAAACCAGCCCCCTGCTTTGATGGAAATAGGAGTCTGGAGGAAGAGGATAGAGGAGCATGTTCTTCTGAACTTGTGAACCTGAGGAATGCAGACTGCGGCACCTTCAAATCAATTAGCAAACAAGTGAAGACAGTTCTGCTGATGGGCTTGTTTTTGTGATTATCTGATTAAAGTTTGAATTATATTAACTGTGCACAACAAAGAAAGACAGACACACAGGAATAAAAGTGAATAAGGACGAAAAAGAAAGTTATTGATTCGTTGTCTCATTTTCAGGGCTCGGTATCACGGTCCAAGAATGAGGATAAGGCTTTGTCATCATACTCTGCGAATTCAGGCAGGGTGAGCTCAGTGTCACCTGACAGAGTAGAAATTCCCTCATCTATGTTGCTGGCCACCTCGTCTTTATCCGGCGTGCTTTCTCGTACTCTGAAATCTGGTGGTATGAGGTGCTGATTCATCTTGATCATTGTTAACCTCTCCACATTTTTGGGCGAGAGGCGGCTCCGTTTGGAAGTTACAATGCCACCAGCAGCACTGAAAACACGTTCAGAAGACACGCTTGCGAGTGGGTAAGACAAGTAGTTTAAAGCCAGGTTGGTGAGCAGTGGCCACAATTCTTTTTTCCCAGGCCAATACGCCAATGGGTCAGCATTAACATAGACCTCTGTTGAGTCATTCAGATAGTCCTTGACCATCGAATCAAGGTTCTCCTCCTCTTTGCTTAGCTGTTGCTGTGACCTTTTGAGAACCAAACCCAAGCCGAGCTAGCCAATCCTCTTCAGCCTCCAATGTTACTGTTGCGTCTGGTGAAGCAGATGATCCGGTTGCCGGTCTCTTTAACGGCTGAGAGGTCACTTGCGCCGCAGCCACAGGTGCAGAAGAGGATTGTTGTGACTGGGGATGGCCTGCTGATGTACTGCCTTCTCCTTCAATTTTCAAACCTCTTGGCTGAGGAGGCTATCCACCGTTTGTAACTTGTAACATCTTCATCAGCAAAAGGAAAGAATGCTTTGCCTGCCAGCGCCTTTTTGTAGCGTGGATCCAGAATAGTAGCACAGATGTAATGCTGGTCTGAGTGGATCATTTTAAGACGTTCATCACCTTGTAGGTGCTCTAATAATTTCTCAGCCAGAACAAAAGAGTCTTGGTTTTTTTCATCTTTTTCAAACACAGAACACACCTCCTTCAGTTGGTGCTCCAGCATGTACAACAATGGGATAGCTTTTCCCAAATTACAGTCCTCCTTGCTGACTACACGCGTGAAGAACTCAAAAGGACGAAGCATGCGTGTCAGGCTTTTAACTATGTTCCATTGCGCCGCACCCATCCTCAGGTCCTCCTTCTGAGCTGTACCATGTGTTAAGAAATAGTGATCGAGTACCGTATACTGCTCATACAGACGCTCAAGCATGTAGAAGGTTGAGTTCCAACGTGTTACCACCTCCTGGATGAGTGCTTTCACTGGCATTTGACGTTGATATAGCAGGCTCCTCAGCTGCTTCCGGGCCTTAAAAGAATGGCTGAAATGGTTGCACATTTTTCGGCAGGTGTCCAATACTCTGTACGCTGCACTGTCTTTATTACCCAAGAATTTTTGGACAACCAGGTTTATACAGTGCGCCAAACACGGCACTCTGAAATAGTCACCCAGCTTCATGGCCTTAACTATATTGGCGCCATTGTCCGTGGAAACATAACCAACCTGGCGTTTTTTTGGGGAACAGCCAGTTAAGGACCTTTGTGTTAAAGACATCCAAAATGTTTTCTGCTGTGTGACGTTTCTCCAAACCAAACATGGCTAGTGTTGCATGTTTCCGAGCAGCTTTAAAAACAATGTCCGGGTCAACACCTGCTTTTAGCTTTGCTTTAGCCCCTGAAAAAGAGACCCAGTGTGCAGTGATGCACATGTAATCAGCGCCTGCGCCACTGGTCCACATGTCTGTTGTCAGATGTATAGTGTGAACAGCACTCTTCTGCAAAGCTGCCCCAATCACCTTCAGAACATCTTCATGTAGTGCTGGAACCGCAACTCGGGCAAAATAGAACCGGCTAGGAACCTTCCATTTAGGGCAGAGCAGTGCCACAAATTCTAGAAAACCAACCCCTTCTACAAAAGAAAAAGGGAGAAGGTCCAGAGCTAGCATTTTAGCCAGGTTAGTGTTATACAGACGCGTCAGTGGGTGGTTGCGTTCATATTGCGCTTCTGTAAACAACATCTTTTTAATGTTGCCCTGGACCAAGGATTTACGGGATGATGATGATATCTTCGACCCAGTTACGCTCGCTGATGAACTTTTTCGCATTGATGTCTCACTCTCTCCCACACTCTTAGTGTGGCTCACATGGGGTGTGCTGCTGACAGGGGTACTGGGTGTAAGTGAAGTGTTTGAATCGTCTTCTTCCTCCTCGTCATCATCAGATGAAAAATCAACGTTTTCATTATGTGCAATTCGGGCTTCCTTGACCGCATCTAGGTGCGCAAGCCATTGGACAGCGTGCGTTCTCTTAAGATGACCTCTCTGGCCTCCGGTACCATAGTTGGTACCAAACTTACCACGACTAACTCGAAGCTTACAAATGCTACAAATGGCTACGTTTTCCTTTTTTGGGCAAACACTAAAGAAGTCCCAAACTGGAGACTCGAAATGTCTTTGGGGGCCGGAGGAGGCGGCGATACTGGTGGTGGTGGTCCTGCTGCTAATGCCAGATGAAGTGGAGGATGTGGATTGCCGAACTTAAGTACGTTTTGCACTTTCACCACCACTAATTGAGGTCGAGGTGGATGGAGGTCCCTTCTTGCGAGGAAGAAATATGGAAGCGGTAGGTGTTGGTGTACTAGTTAACTCCAAATCCAATGATTGTTGTGTTTCCATTGACTCCTCGTCGACATCATCATCACGCTCAGCAGCTTCTCGGGATAGGGTCAAAATGTCTCTTTGCTGCATGCCCGCTGGGGCTGCAGTGACCATTATGATGACTGGCTCGTCGTCGTGAGGGGCTTCATCAGCAGCAGTATGCGTCACTTCTTGTTGAGCCTCATCATACTCCATAGCTATGAGTTTTTCGACTACCTTCCTTTTACGCTTAGGTATCTTTGTCAGATCATGGTGTGCCTCACTCTCAGACAGCCGTGGTGGCCGTGGTTCCCAATCTTCATCCAGATCATCAGAAGGAGGTGGGCTTGAAGAAGATGTAGACACCCCCCTTGATCTTTTCCTTGCTAGGGATGCGGAAGACAATGAATGATCATCAGGAGGAGTGGCTTCCTCAAATGATACCTCGGTCTGATTGTCAATCTCCTGATGTGCCCCTACTTCGGGAGGAACAACTATTGTGGGCACTTGTGACCCTCCATGCACCTCTGCTTGCGCATCTCCTTGCGCTGCCTCTCCTTCCACATGTACTTGGGCTTGTACTTGCACATGTTGTTGTTGTTGCGGCTGTGGTTGTTCAACACTTGCCAGATGAGTTACAACAACCTTTGTTGATTCAGGGACATTGCTGCTACTTTCTTGCGATGAGCCAACATCACTGGTCGATGGTGATTAAAGAAGTACACTGACTGCCTCTGAAGCACTCAAGGGCTTTGACTTAAGTTGGCGTGGTGGTGGAGGCACTGAGCCCAATGGAGCGGGGGTGCTGCTCCCAGCTTGGTCCCCAGCAGATCCCGCTGCTGCAGGCGTACTTTTTTTTTGCTCCCAAAAAACGTGGCGGTTGGCACACCAGCCTCCTTGGTAACTTGCTTCTTCTGCTCCTTACTAGCAACTTTCTTGCTAGAGGAGCTACGGAGACCTTTTTTTGGGGCCATCTTCTTCAGAGCAGGTCGGAACAGCAGGCCGCAGTTGCACGAGTTGCAGAGTTGTCTGAGGCCAGACGTGACGTCGCGTGATGTTATGCTGCACACACAGGACTTCTTCCTGGCACTGGTAGTTCTCTTGAGTCTTGTGCACCTAAAAGCAATGGAAGACAGAGGAACATCAGTTCAGTTATACACCCCAAAAAACAATAAAAAAAACAGAAAAATCAGCACAATCCCATGCCCTCCATGATGCTTACATTCAAGACACCCCACAGAAAGACTAGGCCCATGCAAGACTCAATACCCCTGGTGAAAAGGCCACAAGTACAGCCCCAAAAAACGAAAATCACTGAAAAATCAGCACAATCTCATTCCATCCATGCCCTCCATGATGTTTAAGTTCAAGACACCCCACAGAAAGACTAGGCCCACGCAAGACTCAATACCCCTGGTGAAAAGGCCACAAGTACAGCCCCAAAAAACGAAAATCACTGAAAAATCAGCACAATCCCATTCCATCCATGCCCTGCATGATGTTTAAGTTCAAGACACCCCACAGAAAGACTAGGCCCATGCAAGACTCAATACCCCTGGTGAAAAGGCCACAAGTACAGCCCCAAAAAACGAAAATCACTGAAAAATCAGCACAATCCCATTCCATCCATGCCCTCCATGATGTTTAAGTTCAAGACACCCCACAGAAAGACTAGGCCCATGCAAGACTCAATACCCCTGGTGAAAAGGCCACAAGTACAGCCCCAAAAAACGAAAAACACAGAAAAACCAGCACAAACCCATTCCATCCATGCCCTCCATGATGTTTAAGTTCAAGACACCCCACAGAAAGACTAGGCCCATGCAAGACTCAATACCCCTGGTGAAAAGGCACAAGTACAGCCCCAAAAAACGAAAATCACTGAAAAATCAGCACAATCCCATTCCATCCATGCCCTCCATGATGTTTAAGTTCAAGACACCCCACAGAAAGACTAGGCCCATGCAAGACTATATACCCCTGGTGAAAAGGCCACAAGTACAGCCCCAAAAAACGAAAATCACTGAAAAATCAGCACAATCCCATTCCATCCATGCCCTCCATGATGTTTAAATTCAAGACACCCCTGTGAGAAGGTGGCCTGATATGCAGTGCTCACTATTCTAGTGAACACTATGTATCAGTCCAGCAACCCTTATTGATGATTGGTTGTAAGTCAACCTTATAGACCAGCTATCCTAGTAGCGTGGATACGAGCAGTCTAAGGCTAAAGACTCGAGAGGGCGTGTTAAGCCAGCTGTTTACCACACATATACCCCTTGAACACCAAGTGAAAGGACACCACACAAGTGTTATGAAAATAAACAAGTTATTTATTAAGAATCACAACAGCCCTGTACTCTTTATGAGGACAGGGTACTAAGCACAAACCAAAACTCTTACAAAAATACTTAAGTTAGCACAGTATACACAAATGCCCGAGGGGCACGGAAAACCATATACTTGAAAAGTGGAATGCAAAATTACTAGCAGGTAAGTACAGTACTAATAGCCTTTGGAATCGCTAGGACTTGACTATAGAATCGTTAGATTACTTCTAGGAGACCCAGGGGACTCGGGTGCAGAGTGTGCACTCTCACGCGTGATGCGGGACAAAGTCTATGGTAGCTAGGAATTGCAAAGTTAGTGTTCTCGGGCGAACCCGACCTGGTAGGAGGAAAACGAAAGTGGATTCTGACCCTTGGATAGTGAGGCTATGCTGGGGCACCGAAATGCCGAAGTTACCTAGCCCAGGGGCTGCAGCTGCATAGGACTCAAAGGACGTCGGGAATCCTCGTAGACGGACCAGGAGCCTGGGAGAAAGAAGTTGCTGGCAGGCGACCAGTGAAGAAAGTTCGGTGGATCCAAGCCTGGATCGATGGAAGATGACACCTGAAAGCAGAGGGGACCAAGTTCGTGACTACTAGCCAGTAGTCAGTGGCCACCAGGAGGGCACCGGCCACCTCGACAAGGTGAGTGGGTGACGCTGTGCTCGGAGATCTTACGGACCAGGAGGCGTTGTCGGCGACCAGGATGGAGGAGCGAGCTGTCCCACGAAGATAGAAGCTGTCGGGGTCGCTGGACCCAGGATTGGGCAACAAAGCCTTGGCAAATTCAAGCCCACGCGGTGGACCTAAAATGGCGTCTGGAGTGGACCAGGAGGGTCCGGGGTGCCTCTCTTGAAGAAGGAAGCAAGGGCCAGTCTGGAGCAACCAGACCAGCAGCAGTGATGTTGTCGGGTGTCGTTCAGAAGGCCACAAGCCAGCCGGCTAGTAGCCAAACAACGCGGTGCACAGCAAACAGCAGAAGGGCCCCACGCAGATCGTGGAGATGCAGGGAGGCTGATCTTGGATGCTGGAGCTGCGCAGGGTTGGGGCTTCTCGGACCCCAAAGCACTCACCAGTGGAAGACTCGGTGGGCTTGTTACAAAGAAGTCGTGCAGTCTTGGCGATCGTCGGTCCCTTGAGGTCTCGTCGCACTCACGGTTCTCAGCTTTGCTGTAGAGGTGAGTAGAGGTCAGAGGTGCCAGGGAAGCCGGGTCTCGTCGAGCTGGGTCGTCGGATTCGTGAAGAAGGACTTGCAGCAGACCGCAGTGTTCTTAGGATGGTGCCCGCTTGATGCAGGGTGACTACTCCTTAGCCACAAGGGAGAATCTTGAAGAAGAAATCTTGAAGTCCTTTCGAAGAAAGTCGTGTCTTGATTCCAAAGATGATCTAATTTGAACAGGGGGCCCGCTCCCATCTTTATACTAAAAAAAGGGGGCTGACCCGGTGACTAGGTCCTGCCTATGGGTGGGACTAGGAGGGGGGTGGTTACACCCCTCTGCCATGCCGGACTTTCCCCAGGCCAGGGGCTGGTGTGCCCCTGGAACTGGTTCTGACCGGCCTATGCGTAGTGAGCACCGGGGTGCCACTCAGCAGTCACCTTCCTGAAAAGCCCTGCCTACCCAGGATACACAAAACCATGTCTGGGACGGTGCTAGCACCGCCCCTGACAGGAAACCCTTTGTCCAGGCTCCCCTCGCTGGAAGGACTCCCAGCTGCAGGGGGTCAGACTCGTGTCTGTGGTGGCAGCATCCATTTTGTGGAGCTGAGGCTTCAGTTAACTTTAACCGGGGTTCACAGTTACATACATGTCGTGTCCCTCTAGAAGGGTGGAATGCTAACCCCGTCGTAGAAATGGCGAGGGGTTAGTATTCCAATTCGTATGACACCTTACTCGACATGTTTTGATAAAGCAATACCAAAGATAGCATTTAACCGCGAGGATTATAATGCACTTAAGAGTATATGGTATGCGATATCATGGAACAGCTATTAGGACTTGGTTCCGCAAGCTGCAGACAGGCTCAGCTCATGCCAGAGCACCATCTCACACGATTCCAAGCACTCTGCCTTCAGGATTGTTAAGGCCTGCCATAGGAGTGACTGATAGGAATCTGTGTGTCCATTTTAGGGTTAGATATAGGTATACTATATCTACAGCAAAGGGTGATTACACGACTTTGCCCCAGCTGTCATGCAGCCAGTTGTGTCAAATTTAGGAGGCCAGCCAGGGGTGGCATAATACATGCTGCAGCCCCTGGCAGCCCTGGGTACACCCATGCCCTGAGTTACAGGGTCTGATAGGGTGGCCCAGTACCAATTGGAAATGCACCTAGGGTACATGGAATCCATTTTAAAGAGAGAGCAGTAGGCCTGGGGTCCTGATTGGCAGGATCCCAGGTCGACTATGTCAAAAACCAGCTACAACACAGGGCAAAAAGTTGGGGGCAACCATAGTCAGGATGTACCTTCCTACACAACCCCCCCCCCCCCAAACGAAAGGAGATAAGGCTATCCTTGTCCAGGTAAGCCTCTATTACCTAAGTGGCCATATAAGGAAGGACCAGCTCTGGCTTGGTTTCCCCCTGTGTCATGGTCCACTAGGCAACCCCTCACCCTAAGGGTATCTGAGGGTCTCCACCATAGGGAATCTCTGTCTCTGGTGTGTCTTGGGAAAGTAAAAGGCTGATGCTGGGATGGAGTACTGAAGTGAGGCTCCTCTACCTTTGGGCTCAACTTCCTCCAATCACCATTCATCATGTGTGCCTTTCTTTCTTTAGCTGAGATGCACTGAGCTCTCAGGGTCAGTCTCTGGCTACCTAAAGCTGGAGGCTGAGTCCCTCTGTTTGGCTTACTGGAGGGACAGGTCAGGTCTGGGGTTTTTAGGCCCCATGTTTGGCTGTGCCCAACAGTGTCCAGCTGTGGGAGGTCCCTCACTACTTTTAAGGGGGATCCCTCAGGAGTCTGTTTTATCTTCACTTGGCTAGGTTTACTAGCTTCAGTGATCCTAATCTGCTGATTAAGGGGTTCTTTTGGACAGGGGGCCCTTTGGGGTCCACCACTGACCTCCCTGATCTCTTCAGCCCTGGGCTGACTGAGGCAGGGTAGAGAGGTGCAGGTTACCTGCTCCAGACTGGGTCCCACCTGGGAAGGGCCCACTACCATCAGGGGCTCTGCCAGGCTAGGCCTGACTACCTCTGGGGCAGTTCCTTCAACAGGGGTAGAGTCAGTTCCCTGAGGAGGCTGGCTCTCACCTAGTGTCTGGGAGGGGGAAGACTCTTCTTCCTCCTCAATGCTCTCTGTTTGAGTGGAGTGATCCATTGTTTCAGGCTTCACAACCTCACTATCTGTTTGAGTAGAGGCTGAGACCATTTCAACCTTGCCAACCTTTTCAGGTGGGCACTCAGTCTGTGTTTGGGCTGTGACTGTCACAGCCCTCCTATCCTGTTCTGGAAAGTCTGTCTGAGCCTGGGCAGTGGCTACCACTGCCCTTCCAACCTTTTCAGGGAGGAATGGTGCTTGGACTGGGGCTGTAGCTATTACTGCCCCACTAACCTGTCTGGATAGGCCTATCATTCTGGAGTGAGTTTCATGTTCCACCTCAGCCCATGCTGAGAGTTCCAGGTCATTCCCCAGTAAGCAATCTACAGGTAGGTTATCTGTCACTGCCACTCTCATGGGCCCTGTGACATTACCCCAGCTGAGCTTGACTACTGCCATGGGATGCCTTCTCTTCACTCCATGAATGTCTGTCACCTGATAAGTAAAACCAGGGGTCAGTTGAGCAGAGGGGACCAGATGGTCAATCACCATGGTGATGCTGGCCCCTGTGTCTCTGAATGCCTCAACTTTCTGACCATTTACTAAGACCTCTTGTCTATACTTTCCCAAAAGGTGGGGTCCAGTAGTGAAGTTGGCAAACCCCATGCCAGTCTCACAGACAAGAGTGTGGTCAGGGAACCTGGCTAGGCCATAGTCCTCCTGTTGGCCCAAAGTAATGCCCACCACATTCTTGGGGGCACTCCCACCACCTGGGGGATTACCACTAGTGGTAACAGGAGGTTTAGGAGTATTACCTGGGGGTACATTTCCCTTATTACCATTTTTAGGGCAACTGGCATCACTTTTGTAATGACCCACCTGTTTACAGGTATGGCAATAAGGTTTCTTCTGTTCTGAAGGAGTGTTCTGGGACCCACCACCCTTGTTGGAGTTTTGGGGCCCTTGGGAAGTCTTCTCTGTGGATTTATCCCCACCCTTCTCTTGAGGCTCGGTTGATTCCTTTTTCCGGTCACCACCCTGGTTTTTAGGCCTAACCCTGGTTCTGACCCATTTGTCTGCCCTCTTACCCAATTCCTGTTGAGAGGTCAGATCAGAGTCTACCAGGTGCTGGTGTAATAACTGGTTCTGACAATTATTTAAGATTTGCTCCCTCATAATTAGATTGTACAATCCTTTAAAATCAGTAACCTTACTACCCAGTAGCCAGCCTTCAAAAGCCTTAGTGGCACAATCAACAAAGTCAGTCCAATCTTGAGACTGAGTTTTCTGGGTGTCTCTGAACAGCATCCTGTATTGTTCAGTGGTTAAACCAAACCCATCAATCAGTGTATTCTTCAAGATTTGGTAATTGTTAGCATCCTCCACCCTTGTGGTGAGGAGCTTATCTCTACCTTTACCATCAAAGGAGAGCCACAAGATAGCTGCCCACTGACTTTGGGGAACACCCTGCACAGTGCAGGCTCTCTCCAAAGCAGTAATCCATTTGTGGATGTCATCCCCTTCTTTAAAGGGGGGCACTATCTTATTCAGGTGCTTTGTATCAAAACTCCTTTCCCTATTGCTAGGTTTATTGCTGCCACCAGTGGGCTGTAGCCCACATAATTCTTGCTCTCTAGCAAGGGCAAGTCTCTATTTGGCCAGGGCAAGTTCTTCCCTTTCAATCCTCAGTTTGATTGCCCTTTCTTCAGCTTTGTACACTCTCCTCTTAGGGGAAGACATCCCTCTGTGAGAAGAGTTGAGAGAGCCATTGGTTCGAAGGGATCTGTTAGAGCCTCTTGATAGAGACCTAACTCGTCCATTCCCAATGTTAAGCTGACCTGAGAGTGGCCCCAGGGGTCCCCCAGTACCAATCTCATGTCTGCTTAAGTTGGACCTGGTTAGTCTTCTGACTTCTACCTGTCCCTTATCTGCCTCATCCCCTGACAACTGGTCCCCATCCTCATCCTCAGCATCATCTGCTTCCTGGAGGGGATGGTCCTGGCTATCAAAGGGTCCTGGCTATCAGGAGGGCAAATTCCCATCTGGATTAGAAGGGTCTGGGTTACCAGCCCTCCTGGCATCATAAGTCTCTAAGAGACCAATCAGAAAGGAAGTTGTGGGGTTAGACCCCTGTTTTAGTTTCCTGAGGGTACACACTTGTCTCATCTCATGGAAGCTAAGAGCAGCATATTTAGAAGTGACCTGTGGAGGGTCCACTGACACAAGGGGATACTCAGAGTTTCCTCCTTTGTCTGACATGCTGATTCTAGTGTGGTGTAAGTGATGCACCTACCTACACTATGTGTTTGCCTACTGATCCCTTGCTAAGAGTTGCAGCCAAGGTGTGCTAAGCCTTGAGGAGCTGCAACAGCTGGTTCAGTAGAACTCAGAGTATTCTAAGCTTAGTTATATGTACCTGAAGTACTTATGTGATCTTTCAACAAGATATTCTTAGGATACGTGTGGTAAAACAACAGCAAGCTCAAATCCCAACCGCTGCTCACCAATGTGAGAAGGTGGCCTGATATGCAGTGCTCACTATTCTAGTGAACACTATGTATCAGTCCAGCAACCCTTATTGATGATTGGTTGTAAGTCAACCTTATAGACCAGCTATCCTAGTAGCGTGGATACGAGCAGTCTAAGGCTAAAGACTCGAGAGGGTGTGTTAAGCCAGCTGTTTACCACACATATACCCCTTGAACACCAAGTGAAAGGACACCACACAAGTGTTATGAAAATAAACAAGTTATTTATTAAGAATCACAACAGCCCTGTACTCTTTATGAGGACAGGGTACTAAGCACAAACCAAAACTCTTACAAAAATACTTAAGTTAGCACAGTATACACAAATGCCCGAGGGGCACGGAAAACCATATACTTGAAAAGTGGAATGCGAAATTACTAGCAGGTAAGTACAGTACTAATAGCCTTTGGAATCGCTAGGACTTGACTATAGAATCGTTAGATTACTTCTAGGAGACCCAGGGGACTCGGGTGCAGAGTGTGCACTCTCACGCGTGATGCGGGACAAAGTCTATGGTAGCTAGGAATTGCAAAGTTAGTGTTCTCGGGTGAACCCGACCTGGTAGGAGGAAAACGAAAGTGGATTCTGACCCTTGGATAGTGAGGCTATGCTGGGGCACCGAAATGCCGAAGTTACCTAGCCCAGGGGCTGCAGCTGCATAGGACTCAAAGGACGTCGGGAATCCTCGTAGACGGACCAAGAGCCTGGGAGAAAGAAGTTGCTGGCAGGCGACCAGTGAAGAAAGTTTGGTGGATCCAAGCCTGGATCGATGGAAGATGACACCTGAAAGCAGAGGGGACCAAGTTTGTGACTACTAGCCAGTAGTCAGTGGGCACCAGGAGGGCACCGGATGGTAGCCACCTCGACAAGGTGAGTGGGTGACGCTGTGCTCGGAGATCTCACGGACCAGGAGGCGTTGTCGGCGACCAGGATGGAGGAGCGAGCTGTCCCACGAAGATAGAAGCTGTCGGCGCCGCTGGACCCAGGATTGGGCAACAAAGCCTTGGCAAATTCAAGCCCACGCGGTGGACCTAAAATGGCGTCTGGAGTGGACCAGGAGGGTCCGGGGTGCATCTCTTGAAGAAGGAAGCAAGGGCCAGTCTGGAGCAACCAGACCAGCAGCAGTGATGTCGTCGGGCGTCGTTCAGAAGGCCACAAGCCAGCCGGCTAGTAGCCAAACAACACGGTGCACAGCAAACAGCAGAAGGGCCCCACGCAGATCGTGGAGATGCAGGGAGGCTGATCTTGGATGCTGGAGCTGCGCAGGGTTGGGGCTTCTCAGACCCCAAAGCACTCACCAGTGGAAGACTCGGTGGGCTTGTTACAAAGAAGTCGTGCAGTCTTGGCGATCGTCGGTCCCTCGAGGTCTCGTCGCACTCACGGTTCTCAGCTTTGCTGTAGAGGTGAGTAGAGGTCAGAGGTGCCAGGGAAGCCGGGTCTCGTCGAGCTGGGTCGTCGGATTCGTGAAGAAGGACTTGCAGCAGACCGCAGTGTTCTTAGGATGGTGCCCGCTTGATGCAGGGTGACTACTCCTTAGCCACAAGGGAGAATCTTGAAGAAGAAATCTTGAAGTCCTTTCGAAGAAAGTCGTGTCTTGATTCCAAAGATGATCTAATTTGAACAGGGGGCCCGCTCCCATCTTTATACTAAAAAAGGGGGCTGACCCGGTGACTAGGTCCTGCCTATGGGTGGGACTAGGAGGGGGGTGGTTACACCCCTCTGCCATGCCAGACTTTCCCCAGGCCAGGGGCTGGTGTGCCCCTGGAACTGGTTCTGACCGGCCTATGCGTAGTGAGCACCGGGGTGCCACTCAGCAGTCACCTTCCTGAAAAGCCCTGCCTACCCAGGATACACAAAACCATGTCTGGGACGGTGCTAGCACCGCCCCTGACAGGAAACCCTTTGTCCAGGCTCCCCTCGCTGGAAGGACTCCCAGCTGCAGGGGGTCAGACTCGTGTCTGTGGTGGCAGCATCCATTTTGTGGAGCTGAGGCTTCAGTTAACTTTAACCGGGGTTCACAGTTACATACATGTCGTGTCCCTCTAGAAGGGTGGAATGCTAACCCCGTCGCCAGAATTGGCGAGGGGTTAGTATTCCAATTCGTATGACACCTTACTCGACATGTTTTGATAAAGCAATACCAAAGATAGCATTTAACCGCGAGGATTATAATGCACTTAAGAGTATATGGTATGCGATATCATGGAACAGCTATTAGGACTTGGTTCCGCAAGCTGCAGACAGGCTCAGCTCATGCCAGAGCACCATCTCACACGATTCCAAGCACTCTGCCTTCAGGATTGTTAAGGCCTGCCATAGGAGTGACTGATAGGAATCTGTGTGTCCATTTTAGGGTTAGATATAGGTATACTATATCTACAGCAAAGGGTGATTACACGACTTTGCCCCAGCTGTCATGCAGCCAGTTGTGTCAAATTTAGGAGGCCAGCCAGGGGTGGCATAATACATGCTGCAGCCTCTGGCAGCCCTGGGTACACCCATGCCCTGAGTTACAGGGTCTGATAGGGTGGCCCAGTACCAATTGGAAATGCACCTAGGGTACATGGAATCCATTTTAAAGAGAGAGCAGTAGGCCTGGGGTCCTGATTGGCAGGATCCCAGGTCGACTATGTCAAAAACCAGCTACAACACAGGGCAAAAAGTTGGGGGCAACCATAGTCAGGATGTACCTTCCTACAACCCCACAGAAAGACTAGGCCCATGCAAGACTCACTACCGCTGGGCATAAAGGTTGAAAAGAAGGCAAAATGGTTGCAGGCCTAACAACACTGCCTGCATTCAAATTGGCCACTTGCCTCCCAGCATATGGCCAGGGCCTGTAGCAGCACTCAAAATGGCCCCCACCCACATGGCCTGTCCCCATGAACACCCCCAAAAATCGAAAAACACAGAAAAATCAGCACAATCCTATTCCATCCATGCCCTCCATGATGTTCAAGTTCAAGACACCCCACAGAAAGACTAGGCCCATGCAAGACTCACTACCCCTGGGCATAAAGGTTGAAAAGTAGGCAAAATGGTTGCAGGCCTAACAACACTGCCTGCATTCAAAATGGCCACTTGCCTCCCAGCACATGGCCAGGGCCTGTAGCAGCACTCAAAATGGCCCCCACCCACATGGCCTGTCCCCATGAACACCCCCAAAAATCGAAAAACACAGAAAAATCAGCACAATCCCATTCCATCCATGCCCTCCATGATGTTTAAGTTCAAGACACCCCACAGAAAGACTAGGCCCATGCAAGACTCAATACCCCTGGTGAAAAGGCCACAAGTACAGCCCCAAAAAACGAAAATCACTGAAAAATCAGCACAATCCCATTCCATCCATGCCCTCCATGATGTTTAAGTTCAAGACACCCCACAGAAAGACTAGGCCCATGCAAGACTCAATACCCCTGGTGAAAAGGCCACAAGTACAGCCCCAAAAAACGAAAATCACTGAAAAATCAGCACAATTCCATTCCATCCATGCCCTCCATGATGTTTAAATTCAAGACACCCCACAGAAAGACTAGGCCCATGCAAGACTCACTACCCCTGGGCATAAAGGTTGAAAAGTAGGCAAAATGGTTGCAGGCCTAACAACACTGCCTGCATTCAAAATGGCCACTTGCCTCCCAGCACATGGCCAGGGCCTGTAGCAGCACTCAAAATGGCCCCCACCCACATGGCCTGACCCCATGAACACCCCCAAAAATCGAAAAACACAGAAAAATCAGCACAATCCCATTCCATCCATGCCCTCCATGATGTTTAAGTTCAAGACACCCCACAGAAAGACTAGGCCCATGCAAGACTCAATACCCCTGGTGCAAAGGCCACAAGTACAGCCCCAAAAAACGAAAATCACTGAAAAATCAGCACAATCCCATTCCATCCATGCCCTCCATGATGTTTAAGTTCAAGACACCCCACAGAAAGACTAGGCCCATGCAAGACTCAATACCCCTGGTGAAAAGGCCACAAGTACAGCCCCAAAAAACGGAAATCACTGAAAAATCAGCACAATCCCATTCCATCCATGCCCTCCATGATGTTTAAGTTCAAGACACCCCACAGAAAGACTAGGCCCATGCAAGACTCAATACCCCTGGTGAAAACGCCACAAGTACAGCCCCAAAAAACGAAAATCACTGAAAAATCAGCACAATCCCATTCCATCCATGCCTTCCATGATGTTTAAATTCAAGACACCCCACCGAAAGACTCAGTCCACCCACCACTGAGTACCCCTGGGCAAAAGGCCCCAAAACAGCCCAAAAATCGAAAATTCCAAAATTGTAGTTGCAGCAACTGTAATGCCCCAAACAAACTTACTTGTGAAATTTCTAATCCAAAAGTGATCCAAAGAAAGTCAAAAAGGCCTCAAATCCAAATATCCAGCAGCATCCACAAAAAGTAATCCTTCCAGCTCCAGATCCAAATGAAAAGTGACCAGGAGATGGACAAAGCACTGGGAGGAGCCTGCTGGACAGGAACAGGAAGTTGAAGACTGTGGGGCACTTCCTTCCTCCCACCCCCCCTCCCCAAAATGGACTCCTCGCAAGGTGCAGGCAAATGTCAACCTGAGGAGTTATTCAGATAAAAATCATCATTTCCAGAAGGTTTATGCTGCTTGCTGGTGGATTTTGATGAAATTTTATATTTTCGCGAGTGCGAGATTGTTGCTGCTCGCCGCATCTCTAAGCTCGCAATTGTGAAATCCCGCGATACGTGATCACGCCGTACTCGCGTTGACAAACTCTCGCTGTGCAAGTTGGCAAGCCGCGATTACGTAATCGCGCTCGCCAAATTCTCGCGGGATCCCGCAGCAAGATCCAAAATGGCGCAGCACTCGCAAAATATCGAGAAAAACAACTCGGCAAACGCTGAATGACGGTAAGTGAACGCCGCGCGCCGCAAAAATTGTATCACCCAGAAAAAAAATCCGCTGCGTGCGAATTTAGCGGATTTTGTGGGAAATCCGCGAATCTCGCGGATTGCGAATTTCCCGAAAATCCGTAAAATCCGCGAGCGGAGCGGATTTTACGCCCATACTTATGCACCAGCAGAATCATCCGCCCCAGTAATTTCACAATGGCACAAGACTCTGAGTCAAATGGAGACACCACGGCTTACAATAACTGCCCCACCATGAGGTCCACTGAGTCTATCACCACCTACTTCTCAAAAGTTGCCTGTGTCAGTGGACCCAGAAAAGAAGAAAAATATGCAGGCATGTATAGGCAGGAAAAACCCTACGACCGCAACCACCCAATGCAATGGGAAGCTGGCAAAAATGTTAGCACAGGACCTCCTCCCTTTTTTACTTTTCGAGAAGGATGGGATTTTTAGAATGTGTGGCAGACATATGATTCAAATGGAAGGTTCAAAGTCTGACCCATTTTGCCAGAGTTGCTGTTCCAACTCCATCATGATGCAATTGTTGGACAAGCTCAGCAGCGAAGTGCTGTTTACACTATCCACCTGACAGCAGATATGTGGACTATTTGTCAGGTGACTGATTACATGTGCATCACTGCACACTGGACCTCTTTTGCAAGGAGTAAAGCAAAAGATATCTACAGGTCTTGGCCCTGAATAAAGTCTTAAGAGCTGTTGGCAGCATGCAGCAGTGGGCTTGGTTGCCACGGAGAAATCACATACAGCTGCAAACATTTTGCACAAATTTAACAGCAAGTTTTCTGAATGACTGTGACCCAGAGGTCTCAGAATTGAATTTGATGCAATGGACAATGACAGTAACATAGTCAAGAACATAAAGGAGGGGACCCCTCTAACGTTACTTTGAGGTCAGGGAAAAGAGGGAAGAAAGAGTAAAAGTACTAAAGAAGTTCCCTCATGACCTATATAATTTTAGTTACCAACATGGTTTGTATAATGCGATTTGTTCACACACAACAATAACCTCAGGACTAGTGTATAACATTTCTTTGGTATTTTATTTCATCATTCTTTGTTTTTCATTTTCATTTCTTATCAAATATTTTTATCTTTTTTCTATATATAGTTTTGTGCAAAACTCATATTCCAACAAATACAATTACAATTTCATAGTAAATGGCCCGTTGGTTATAAAAACACAACATTATTAGCACAATTCCACTCATACAATATCATTAATTCCAACTTATAGCCATCCAGACACACCATACAAATGCAGTATCTGAACAAATCTTGATTTATAAGGCAGAAAAGTCATCTGCCTGACTTTAAACCATAAGATGTTAAATTTGGTCCCACACAAGGTCGACGCGCGTTTCGGTGGGTTGTTCACCACCTTCCTCAGGACCTATGCAGATACAAACATTCCTTACACAACAGAAGCCAGGGGATTTTTGTCCCACAATATATGCGACAGCTATCTTCCTTTGAAGTTCAGTTAGTAGTGCTGAGATTTTCATCAATCCAGGTTTGCTTAAAAATTACTCAATTTCTCTACTTGATCTTCAACAGCAGTGCACTACATGTCTATTTTGCTTGGGGGGGACTGAGACGGAGTTACTCGTAGTGAGGAGGAGGATGGAAGAACTCAGGTAGGGACTACCTCATCAACAGCTAGAAGAAAGAAGTTATGAACTTCAAAAGGAAACCATGGCTCTGGGGCCTAGTACTCAGATAAGTGGAATGGAGAGAGGTGCACTGATTTGGGAAATGCTGTTGAGTGTGTGCTGCACTGGTGCCAAAAGAGAAACTCAGAGTCCTCTTGTTTTTTGCTCTTCCTTTGAGTCTTCTTTGTACACTCCTCATGAAGCTTACCTTCCTTCTGTCCTTCTCCTTGACTCTACAATACAGTTTCTGTTTGATAATCCACAGGCCTTCTTACCTCCTGCATGAGCGAAAGGCAAAAGCTGAGCACAACACTCCTACTTACCCACCAGACCGGTCCAGACAGTCACCCTAGAGTGATGGATATTCCCGATGAGAATGCAGATGCACAACCCAATTTTTCTGAACAGAATCGTTCTTCTTTTAAATATCATATTTTACAACTGGATGGGTTCACTCTTCCATAATCAGAATGTGTCCAACCTAGGAGACAGAAGGTTTAGATATCTGATAACTTGGGTCTCTGGGGCAGAAGAACTGTTTGCACTTAACCTTGTCCACTCCAGACTTTGAGTGTACTTTTCATGTCTTGAGGATTTTGTAAACTTAGTGTTAATAAATACCAGCACCTCACTGCTCAGAAGAAGTTACTATTTTATCACTATCAGGTACTCTTTGTTGTGTCATCTAGTAGTCTGGTTTCATTCTTTGTAAAGGTATGATAGAATTCATCACCCTCTAACTCAGTGTTTTTATTTCCATTTAGTTGCCTGTGATGGATATTCCTTCCAATTAATCCTACAGTTGGAGCTCACCTGGGTGGGAGAGGGACCTGGCTTTTGAAGTTGTAATGCCTTCCCTGTTATTGCTTCATTTATAGTCAGGTAAAAGAACTATAGAGTGAAGTGAACTAGTTAAGTCAGTAAGTAAGCAACTAACTACTACAGATAAGTAATCATTAACAAGCTTGTTACGGGCAATATAGGTCATGGCTGCATCCCCCCTAATGGTTAAGATAATAACAGGGGGTAATAAGACAAGGGTGTAAAACTAACTATAACTAACCAGTATACACTTACATAAACATATTTAAAAAACAGACTGCGCAAAAGGCAGCAGTGCAAAGTAAAGGTAAAACGCAAATTAACTATTACAGGCATAAAGTGTGGTAAAATAATTTTGCCCTTGAATATTAAAAAAACTACTTTATTCACTCATCCTACTCCCCAAACAAATGGACCCACCCCCAACTAATGTCCAAGCAATAGTCCAAGAAAAAAACACGCAGTCCCAACTCCCTTACCACCCTCAACAAGTCCCTCCCACAATTTTTTAAAAGGTTTGAAAGAGGGCATTTTCCATACGGGTCTGGAGGTGGCTCAGGTTCTACTCTGTGATTCCTAGATAGCTTTCAATGGGGCTGAGCATCTGCAGGATGTGAAGAAGAATTTGCCTGTCTGAGCTGAGGAGCTGGCAGCAGTGGCAGTCAGGGCCCTTGATAGCTGGCAGCAGCACCGGCAACATAATGGCCGGGAGGCTGGGGCTTACTTGCTGAACTGTGTCCTGGGTCAGAGGAAGCTACTTCCGCCTCTTCATCCTCCAGGGCCACCGGCCACTGCTATTTAGAATGGATGGTCTCCAGCCTCTGGTGTCGTAGCCAGACTGCTATCCCCTGCCTGGTGGGTAGTGCTGTTGGACCAGCAGGAGTAGCCATATTGAGAAAAGTTAAAAGAAATAAGACTAATTTGTAAACAATGAACTGTGCAAACACCTGTTTAATATTAAATTGTAGGTGGCACAGTAGCAGTGCATTGTTGGTCCCCTAGGACCATAGGAATTCAATATGATTTGGAGAATCACAGGGCTCATTTGTTTTTACTCACACATGCCTAATATAAATTTAGGCCTGGGAGGTGAACTCTGCTCTGTTTGCTGAGTTTGTGGACTTTTCTGCACTCTACACTCTGTGCAGAGCACGAAGTGCAGAAAACTTCATTCCACATAGTGCAGCAGAGTTTTTTCTCTACTCACACTCACCGCCGGTAAGTTCGCGAGTTCGAGCTGCCACTCGGGGAGAATTTTTTCCCTAGCAGCAGGAAGATCAGTGCGTACCACAGTTTTTACTGATCTCCACCACATGCAGACTCGCAGAGTTTTTCTGTCACTATGCAGAACTCT
Organism: Lissotriton vulgaris; assembly: GCF_964263255.1. Lineage (NCBI taxonomy): Eukaryota > Metazoa > Chordata > Amphibia > Caudata > Salamandridae > Lissotriton > Lissotriton vulgaris. Next base: position 932,345,269 of record NC_141689.1, on the reverse strand, counting down.
GCGAACTACACCCAGGCCTGCATAAAAGGCACTGACTGGCAGTAATGATTTAAGGCAGAACAACACCAGATTAAAAAAACTGAGATTAGTTTTTTTTCCTTTTAAAGGCTTTTCTAGTAGCTAAACAGACACTTTGAGGAGGAAAATAAAAATAAATGATCTCTCATTAATGAGTAAGGCATTATGCACTATGGAGTAGAAGTTGTTGTTATACATTATTAGAGGAAATGTAGCCAGCACATCAGGTACTTTGCTACTGTCTGCAGCTGGGGCAGCTGTAGTTGACAATCATCTTTAATTTTAGTGGCCCTGTTCATCTTCAAATTCCTTTCACTTTCTACCCTGACTTCAAAGAGGCAGATGAATGATCAATACGATACTACGTCACATAAATCACATGTAAAATGCCAATATTATTATCATGTCTGCTGTAAGTAGACGGTGGGGTTAAATGTTGCTCTATGCTACAGGGCAAGAAAGAGCTACATAGATTGTATATGGCATGTTCGTCACAGAGTATCCCTTTCACTAAACTTTAAATCAAATCAGACACCAAATCCCCCTTTATTCACTGGCCTCGTCCACCATCTCAAATTATTTCCAACAAATTCATTTGCTGGGCAGTAAGGAAAGGAAACTTGTCTGACTCTACTGTAGGGTAAGGTAGGGGGATTAGGAGGGTAGGTGAGCTTTTTCTATAGACTAGAGGAGTGTTGTTGATCATTAATTCCTCATGTGCCTAAGCTTTGGCTTATTCTGTCACTGTAATTGACGAAAGTCGAAAGTGAAAAATCTGAATAGGTGTAATGGGAAAACCTGAAATATCTTTTGAAATCACTTCATATGGCCATAAAAATTTGACACAGGCCAAGAATGGATATTTAATTTTTTTGGTAGGCTAGGATGGAAGAACTTAGCAAAGAATAAAGGAGTGAAGTTCTAAAAGGTGACTGAGTGGTTGAAGGGAAACACAACTTGTGTGTTCAGTTTGAGATGTATTGAAAACTTTGTAAATGCTGTATTAACTAAAGCAGACACACATTGCATAGTCAACACTGCAGTCATGAATTGAACCATACTAGACTTCAGTCATTGATGAGAAATGATGATGAGTAGAATACAAATATGTCTCACTTAACAAATACAGTGAGGGAAGGGCTTAGAACAAAAAATAAAATACCCCACACTTTGAACCATAGTTTTGATAATTGTAAAAAAAAGTAAGCAACATAGATGAGCAGCATGCCCCTTTCCAGAAGAGCTACCTTGTTTATTCATCATCCTTTCATTTTTTTAAATTCAAGACAAAACAGGTCCCAGGATGCTTGTCTCTGGTCCAGGGAAGAGCTGGCTTGGCAGTTCGGGCTGGACTGTTGCCATGAGGAACAGGGTCAACACTGATTTGCAGGTAGCGGAGTCTGAACTGGGGTGGCGAAGTGAGCTAAAGAATAATGATGGATTCAACCAAGATCTGTGACTGGTGGTGAGTGTCTGAAAAGTTTTGGCGCTCTGTTGATCATCTCCTTGTGTTTGATTTGTTCATCCTAAGTTGGATGTGGGTCCCTTGCCAACTTTGCTGCTGGAATCAAGCTAGCCTAGCTGATGAGGGGTGTTACCCCGAAATCGGTCCCAGGATGCTTGTTTCTGGTCCAGGGATGACCTGGCTTGGCAGTTCGGGCTGGACTGTTCGCATAAGGCACAGGGTCAAGACTGATTTGATATAGCTGGGTCTGAACTAGTGTGGGGAAGTGAGCTGAAGAACGATGATGGATTCAACCCAGATTTGTAACTGGGGGTGAGTCTCTGAAAAGTTTTAGCGCTCTGTCTCTCATCTCCTTGTGTTTCCTTTGTTTTCCCTAAATTGTCATTGTATGCTCAGACGTGGGTCCCTTGCTCACTTTGCCACTGGAATCAAGCTAGCCTGGCTGATGAGGTGTGTTACCCCGAAACAGGTCCCAGGTGGCTTGTTTCCAGTCCAGGGAAGACCTGGTATGGCAGTTTGTGCTGGATTATTCCTAAAAGGCACAGGGTCAAGACTGATTTGCATATAGTGGGTCTGAACTGGGGTGACAAAGTTAGCTAAAGAACGATGATGGATTCAACCCAGATCTAGGACTAGGTGTGAGTATCTGAAAAGTTTGAGCGCACTATCCATCATCACGTTGTGTTTCTTTTGTTCGCCCTAAGTAGGCAGGGTAGGCCTAAATGTGGGTCCCTTGCTCACTTTAACATTGGAATCAAACTGGCCTGGCTGATGAGGGGTGTTTCCCCGAAACCGGTCCCAGGATGCTTGTTTCCTGTCCAGGGAGGACCTGGCTTTGCAGCTTGGGCTGAACTGTTCCCATGAGGCACAGGGTCAGTACTGATTTGCATGTAGCTGGGTCTGAACTGGGGTGGCAAAGTGAGCTAAAGAATGGTGATGAATTCAACACAGGTCTGTGACTGGGTGTGAGTGTCTGAAAAGATTCAGTGCACCATCCATCATACCATTATGTTTGCTTTGTCTGCCCTAAGTTGGCAGAATATGCCCAGATGTTGGTCCCTTGCTCTCGTTGCCACTGGAATCAAGCTAGCCTGGCTTTTGAGGGGTGTTACCCTGAAACCAGTCCCAGGATGCTTGTCTCTGTATAGATTGGTTTTTATTTTTATACGCAACAATAATATTCTATGAAAAAAATTCCTTTAACTTCATGTACTAGGCCAATTCACATTTTTTTGTTCATAAGTTTAAAACATTTGATCAATTCATAAACATTTTAATGGAATACATTATTAAAAGCAACGTAAAAGAACAAACTGCCAACCCAGCATTTCGGTGTTGAGGTGTTTTGGTACCTTCTTCAGGACAATAGTTCAGTTATTTAAAAAATCTAAACAGACAATATAACAAACCTTTATTAGAAACCAAATTTAATAAAACATTAATAAAAAACATTCCCCTTTTACAAGATACTTTTTTTTAGCAGCTTGGATACTTAACTATCATTTGTTACCTCACGATTATTCATTAGGTTTGGTATGTCCACTCGCTCATTAACTGTTACAGAATGAGAAAGAAAAAGAAAGCCTTTTCAACAAACATACATGGTGAATTTTATTCATAATACTAGCTTACTTGGGTTCTGCAATCTTCACAGTAGACAGTAGAGTGCCAAAAATCAGTTCTTAGTCTTACACTACCACAAGATATATAGGGGAGAGGGCAAGATTACTAACAAAGCAGAAGAAAACTACAAACTAGTAAAGACCGGAAAACGTCAGCTACCAAAAAAAAGCCTATGAAATGGGGTAAAAAAAGATAACAGGAATTAAACAAAAATTGAATAGGGGAGTTGGAAAAAAGGAGAACATGTATAAACAAAGGCACATTTAAAAGTAGTACAACAGTGGGCAGAGGTAAAAAATAGGGAAATAATAATAATATTAATAATAAATAATAGGACTTATTGGGCTGAGCAGAGCCCTCAGCATTGGTGCTGGTAGTCAGCGCCTCCCCCGAGCTCTTCCCGGAGCCACATCTGTTGCCCCTCTTCAGGCGTTTGGGTGCTAATGTAAGAAATAAAGAAGATTAAAAAAATAGATTAGTGGTACAGTTAATCTCCACAAAACTATTATGGCTGGCAAACGAAGTAACATTGCACTTTTCTAAATCAGATCAGTTATACTACTAGTATTGACTATCGTTCAGTTGGCCATACTAATCCTAAATCTCTATTCCAAATTTCCTTAACAAGACCTACATTTGGAACTCATGTATTGCAGTAAATAATATTTGACTCTATACTGATTTCTAAACCCCCTTGATGGACCAACTCAGTCGACTTACAATTCATAGGCCCCTTCTAGTGCTATACATCACGTTGAAATTGCTTGGGACTGTATGAGTTACATAAAGAAAGTCACAGAGAACTCTAAGACACTGACATCACCATTTCACGAAGATGACAGGAGGACAGAGGAGTCTGCAATGGCTTCTTAAATAATCAGCCAAATCGAGGGCCAACGAGTACGATTAGGGAGTGGCCAGCACCTGCCTATATCAAAATGGATTGCATAATAATATTCTCAACATAAGCGTAACTTACCCCTGGGTGTGAGCAGCATGCTATTCTGATTTTTTTTTAGCATTGTAGAACACAAACACAAAAAATAGTTAATACTCACTTTGCCCCGCAATCTCAACTCCTAGCAGGTGTTGCCACTCCTAACACACAAAAGATTGCCTGTGGCTGCACCCCATGGTGGTGCCACTGTCCGCAAGGTGGGTGGCTGCTGCTGGCTGTACAGGGGGCCTCAAATTGTCAATCCCCTGGTCGCCCAGCTCAGCACTGGGTGGGGTGAAAAAAAAAGAAAAGAAACCAGAGGAGGAATAAGGAAGTAAAGGGAAAAATAAACAAATATACAAAACGTCATAAAAACACAAAGAAAAATGAAAAAAGTAAAATACACAGACCAAAAAAACACAGGCTAATACAATAAATAAAAATGAACGGTAGATCAATTAGGAGGGCGGAAGATTGAAAAGCTCAAGAAAAGATTAAAAAAACAGCCCAGCACCATGAATAAAGTAAGAAAACAAGATGACTGTGCTCATGCGAACCGCGTGCTACCATTTGTGTGTGATTTGCAACAGAAGAAGGTACTCCAAATTGCTTTTAATGTAAAAATACAATGCGAACAGGTGCATCGGGAAACGTTGCCACCTGCAGAACTCTCTTTTACCATTCTGTGGAGTTTCATGTAGCACGACTCCACAAACTGAGCCCATGCCTAACTTCAACCCACCAGCTGAATATTTTTCACCATGGGGTTGTATCATGGAGGAAATTCAACAAGTGGATTCTACTCCATATTTAGAGCTCCCTACAGAAACTGGTGGATGTTGATTTCCTCCCAGCCACTAAATTAGGCCGTCTCTTGGCTGTATGCTAATGTAGCATTCAAAAGTGGTCCAGAAAAAAACCTTTGTTCCATTTCTCATCGAAAAAATAAAAAGAGATGGGAGAAATGGTTTAATTCATTTCAGCCATCGGTAGTTATGTGGGTCATGCATTCCTGTACCTAATTTTTTTCACAATATGGAACCTCAGACACAAACTGTCATATGCAATGCAGGTTTGCTACAGCTCTAATAAGAACTGGTCACTCTAAACTTCCCGGCCAAGTCCCGTATGAACAGGATCACAAGCAACCCCAGGCGGTTTGGGTGCTTTCTAAGCAGGTACACAAGGTTCCTCAGACTGGTTTAATCTCAGTAATGCCTTGTCAGAGAGGTATTGTTTGGTTCTTGTGCCACAGTGAGCATAGGACCCACATCTGGCCACATTGGTGATGGCTAGAATGCTTAACTGCTTTGGCAGTTCGGTCTTTGGCACTTCGGGCTGGACTGTTCCCATGAGGCACAGGGTCAGACGGATTTGCATATGGCCATGTCTGAACTGGTGTGGCGGAGTGAGCTAAAGAATGGTGATGGATTAAACCCAGATCAGTTGACTGGGGGTGAGTGTTTGATTTGTTCAAGCGCTCCGTCTATCATCCCCTTTTGTATCGCTTTGTTCGCTTTAAGTTGGCAGGGTATGCTCAGACGTGAGTCCCTTGCTCACTTTGCTACTGGATTCAAGCTAGTCTGGCTGATGATGGCTGAAATGCCAGAAACTGGTCCCAGGATGCTTGTTTCCGCTCCAGGGAAGACATGGCTTTGGCAGCTCGGGCTGGACTGTTCCCATTAGGCACAGGCCAGGGTCAGACTGATTTGCATATGGCCAAGTCTGAACTTTGGTGGCGGAGTGAGCTAAAGAATGGTGATGGATTAAACCCAGATCAGTTGACTGGGTGTGAGTGTATGATTTGTTCAAGCGCTCCGTCCATCATCCCCTTTTGTATCGCTTTGTTCGCCCTAAGTTGGCAGGGTATGCTCAGACGTGAGTCCCTTGCTCACTTTGCCACTGGATTCAAGCTAGCCTGGCAGATGACGGCTGAAATGCCAGAAACCCGTCCCTGGATCCTTGTTTCCGGTCCGGGGAAGACATGGATTTGTCAGTTTGAGCTGGACCATTCCCATGAGGCACAGGGTCAAACTGATTTGCATATGGCCATGTCTGAACTGGGGTGGCGGAGTGAGCTAAAGAATGGTGATGGATTAAACCCAGATCAGTTGACTGGGGTGAGTGTTTGATTTGTTCAAGCGCTTGGTCCATCATCCCCTTTTGTATCGTAAAATAATATCAGCCACTGGTAGTCACTAACCCTGGGCGTAGGACTACCCTACGCTCACATAGTTTGCGCAACTACACCCTACGTAAATTACACGTAGCACAGTGCAAAAACGCCTAGCGTAACATAGTAGGCATTTTTTGCTTGCTCTCGGTCATCAACGTCAAGTTGGCGACCACAAGCGAGCAAAATGGCATCCCGCCGAGACTTTTTCCTCGGTTTCGATCGGCAGCATCAAGTTGCTGATCACGAACGTGGAAAATAAACCTCCCGCCGAGATTCGCAATGCGGGGAGGTCAGGTTTATCATTGTGGGTGGTCGCGTATGCTCGTGATGAGAAACTACCAGTCCGCGTTCAGAAAACTGCCGCTCTAGTACAAATCTACTCGAGCGGCAGAAAGCGACCGCTTGCACTGTACAAGATGCCATTTGCAATGATTGCACAGTGCAGACAAACATCCGGCACTGTGCAATCAGTGCGAACAGCATTTTCCCTACTGCCCTACGCAGTTCCCCTAGCTACTCGTAGCTTGCGTAGTGCAAAATGCACTTTGCGTAGCTACGCGTAGCACAACTACGCGAACTACGACCAGGGTTAGTAGTCACTTGAAGTTGCATTCCACCTTGGACCGGAACTACCCATATGCAAACCAGCCTAAAACCACATTCCAAACCATCGTGTTTCACCCGTTACAGTTTAGAACATGACCAAAGAGATTCTTCGTAGCCGAGATTAATTCAGGCATTCCACCTATTACTTTGCAGTTTACTGAAGTAGAAGCCCTAGTTGCAACGGATATGACCGGACATGAGTCTTGTGCTGACTGTGCCACAGAATTCAAGCTATACCTCGCCTAACAAGGCCTAATTAGGCTGAAAAAAGTCCTGGGTTGCTTGTGGTCCCTTTAGAGAGGACCTGGCCTGATTTTCCTATCTGAGCAGGACTAAGAGTGAATTGCATATGGCTGAGTCCCTGTCTAGAGCAGCATAGTGTCATTATCTAGAAGTCAGCAGCAGATATAATCTTCATATCTGGAAAACGTAGATTCCTGGATAAAGCCTTCTAATCTGAGATTCATGATCAAAATTTTTGAAAATATCAAGGGGGTTTATCTCCACTTTTTTGGCTTTAAAAGCCAAGAAAACGGAGATAAAATTATCTCCCTATTACCTAGCTGCCGCTAACACCAGTTAGCGACAGCTAGTAGGAGATAGCGACCATCTTGGGCCCCACTTTGCATATCAGTGATATTTATCACTAATGAGATGCAAAGTGGGCGTGCCAAGATGTTAGAGACTGAAAACAGTCACTAACATCGCTATCTCCTATTACCAACTTTTGGAGATATTCGCACTAAGCGGGAATATCTCCAAAAGCTAACACCTGCCCTGAGCAGTTCTTAGCCATGTTATCCAATGGGAGGTGGATAACATGGCTAAGAGCATTAGCTCGCTAATGCATGAATATCGCTGAATTTTCAGCGATATTCATGCATTGCGGCGATTTTTACCGCATTTGCGTTAAACCTTGGTAATACCAAGGTTTATTTGCGGTAAAAATCGCCGCAGCTAGGGGGTAAATTTTTATCTCTAACCAAGCAATAGCGATAATTATCGCTATTGCTTGGTAATATGCCCCATGGTCCCTGAGCCAGGGATAATCAACTGAAAAGTACTCTGTAGTCTTAAATCTACATGGCTAATCCCATTTGCATTTGGAATGTTCATAATTTAGCAAGAAATAAATAGAGACAATGGAGTAGCCAGAAAAATAATATGTTCCCCACTTTGAACCATGTTCCAAATAGCTCTAGCAAGTGGGTCGAGCAAGTAACCGAGCAGTGATTCAGGAGATTGCTCTGCTGAAGTAATTCTGCAATTCTTAAAATAAATTGAATTCTGTAAATCTTAAATTCCTTTCCACAACCCTTTTTTCAGTATTTTGTCCTTCCTTTTCGCCATCCATCTTTCTGTGTTTATTATTCTTTCTTTGCATATTTCTTTGATTTTCTTTCTTGTATTCCTACCTTAGCGATGTTAGCGACTGTTTTCAGTCTCTAACATCTTCGCACGCCCACTTTGCATGTCATTAGTGATAAATATCACTGACATGCAAAGTGGGGCCCAAGATGGTCACTATCTCCTACTAGCTGTCGCTAACTGGTGTTAGCGACAGCTAGGTAATAGGGAGATAATTTTATCTCTGCTTTCTTGGCTTTTAAAGCCAAAAAAGCAGAGATAAACCCCCTTGATAATATGCCCCCATTTTCGCTAAGATTTAACACTGGATCTGAGAAAGATGGTAAAACTAAATTAGGTTTGAAACGAGGGATGGTAGAATGTGCATGAGTATGGTAGGCTCTGCTAAGGCCCAACAGAGCGTTAGATTATTCTCCATGCTATGGGAGGTAACAAGTCGAGGCTGGCCATTGCTTCTCTTCCTTGTGCCTCTTCTATATTACCAGTAGATTTAACAGTAGCATTCATGACGCCAGTAGAATCATGCCAGATATTCCCATATTCGCTAACCCTGGGTGCAGAAGCATCAGGCCACTCACAATCAACCTAGGTAGCATTCCCCCGTGGGTACCACTTCAGCATGTAATGAAACCTAGGGGCATATTACCAAGCAATAGTGATAATTATCGCTGTTGCTTGGTTAGAGATAAAAATTTACCGCCTAGCTGCAGCGATTTTTACCGCAAATAAACCTTGGTATTACCAAGGTTTATCGCAAATGCGATAAAAATCGCCGCAATGCATGAATATCGCTGAAAATTCAGCGATATTCATGCATTTCCAAGCTAATCCTCTTAGACATGTTATCCACCTCCCATTGGATAACATGGCTAAGAACTGCTCAGGGCAGGTGTTAGCTTTTGGAGATATTCGCACTTAGCGCGATTATCTCCAAAAGTTGGTAATAGGAGATAGCGATGTTAGCGACTGTTTTCAGTCTCTAACATCTTGGCACGCCCACTTTGCATGTCATTAGTGATAAATATCACTGACATGCAAAGTGGGGCCCAAGATGGTCACTATCTCCTACTAGCTGTCGCTAACTGGTGTTAGCGACAGCTAGGTAATGGGGAGATAATTTTATCTCCGCTTTCTTGGCTTTTAAAGCCAAAAAAGCGGAGATAAACCCCCTTGATAATATGCCCCCAAATTTCAATAGCAATGGTCACAAGCTTCCCCACAAATGTATCGCCCCATAAGATGAACAGTGACACCGAGAAAGAAGACACGGAAAGAAGGCAGGAAAAGAGAAAAGAAAGAAAGAAATAAAGAAAGAAAGAAAGAAAGAAAGAAAGAAAGAAAGAGAGAAGGAGGAACGAATAAAGGAAAGATATAGAAGGAGCGAGAGAAGGAAAGAAAGAAGCAAAGGAAGAAAGAGAGGGAAAAAGAGAGGTAAAGAGAGCAAAGAGAAAGAGAAAGAAAGATTGAGGAATAAGGAAAAAGAGAATGAAAAAGAGAAAGAAAGAAAGAAAGAAAGAAAGAAAGAAAGAAAGAAAGAAAGAAAGAAAGAAAAACAGTATATCTTAATACATAACAGTCTCAATTAGACACAACCTGGTAAGCTGTGCTAGAATAAGCAAAACAATCCCAAACAAATTGCAAAACTGAATTGGCAGGAGACCGGATCTGATTAAGATGGAATGTGCATTAGAAGCATCATGCCATCACATCAGGCTCTAAACACAAAGGCAACACTAAAGTATACAAATGTAGTCACTCAAAGTAAAGTTAACCAATGGCTTAAGTAGGCTGATCCACTGCCCCATGCTATATTCTTCAGTGGGTGGAACCAAAATGTGAATGACACAACAAAACTACTAATGGATGAAGAGAGGTGCCTGACAGCCCCTCTATGCAGGTATATTATACATAGTTTTGTAAAAGGAAAAGGTCTTGGCTAATGACAGACCTAAAAAGACAGCACACTATAAATGAAGATGATACTTCATGTGACTATATCCGTGCCATGAGGTAATGTATGGATGTAATTCATTTTCCTGTATTTTCTTCTTAATAGCCATTATATCTAATTCTCAAACTGAACTTTCTCCTTTTCTTTCTTCTTTTCCTCCCATCACTGTGCTTCAACTTTGTTTGTTTCCCAATGTTTATTGCTTTGATATGTTTTCTCTTTTGATCTTTTTTCTTTTCCTTATCATATTTGTTGGAAATGGTTCTTTTTGAAGTGTCACCCCAAAAGATTTTTCCTTTTCCATCTACTTTTTTTGAATTATTTTTTGTTGGCCTTAGGACTTTGTGCTTTTTACCACTGCTAACTAGTGCCAAAGTGCTTGTGCTCTCTCCCAAAAGAATTTAACATTGGCTTATACCAAAATTGCCAAGTAAAATACTTATACATCCCTGGGTGAGTGCACTGCATGTGCCCAGGGTCATAAATTCAATGTTACAAGTGGGCCTGCAGCCCTGATTGTGCCACCCACTTAAGCAGCCCTTTAAAAATGCCTCAGGCCTGCCATTGCAGAGTTTGTGTGTACAGTTTAAACTGCCATTTCAACCTGGCGAAATAAACCTTTTACCATACCTAACCCTTCTTTTTAATAGATATGTCACCCTTAAGGTAGGCCATAGACAGCACAGGGGCAGGGTGCAATATTCTTACAAAACAGGACATGTATCTTTAATTTTACATGTCTGGTAGTGAAAAACTCGTACATTCATATTTCACTACTGCAAGGCCTATATCTACGATAGGATAACATTGAGATTACCTTCTTACATTTTATAAGTATAGTTTCCAAATGGGAATTTATGACTGGCTCAAGGTTTTGTCTCTGGAATCCTAACTTATGGTAAAGTCAGATTTTAAATTGCAGTTCTGAAAATGCCACTTTTCGAAAGTTGCCATTTTCTTGCCTTAGACATATGGTGCCTGCAGCCTACCACTGGACTGGGTGTAGTTGGCAGTTGGGCTTTGTGTATTCCTCCTAGACAGCACAGTGGAGTGTGTGTATTGCTGAATGGTCCACCACTGGCAGGATAGGAGAGAGGAGGTGGTCCCAGTCTTACTTACACCTGAATAAGCTCTGTTCTGTCACCACACAAAGTGCTGCATACCTCCTGCTGTTTGTCCGAATCCAGGGCAGTGAAGCCAGGGCTCCTGTGCACTTGAAAGTCATGGCCCTAGAAGCTTCTCCCCACTTGAAAGGTACAACTGTGTATAAAAGAAGGACCTCAGACACCACCACTTCAGTAAAGTTCTGCCCCTGTGGATACTCTGCCAGGAAGAAGGAGTGCTGTACTGCTGAAGGACTGCCACTCTGCTGGACTGGGCTCTCCTGGACTCCTGTTTTTCTGCGCTGACCTACTCCCTTCTATCCATTTGCCTGGATGAGGAGGACTGGACTGCAATCTCTTGTAACCCAGAATCCAGAGTGACTCCAAGGACTAGTTGGTTGGTCTCCTGGTCTGAAGCCTCAGGGACATAACAGGCTTCCACCCTCCTTGCACCTGTACCTAGACTCTGCCATCTGTGAGTCTACACTGCCAGGTGGTTCTATCCAAGTCCTCTTGGGCCCTTGCAAGTGGGCCTAAGGTGCTTGCCAGCAGAACCAATGCATCTTTTCTGCTGAGCAATGCATCCCGAGAACAAATACTTAACACATTGCCTCTAAGGTAGCCCTGACTGCTCTGTGCCAAGCTACCACGGGGATGAACACAGGTTAAATTGGGGTTTGCTTTACCTTGCCGTGACAGGGATTGTTTTAGCTGGTTAACCAGGGTTTACCCGTCAGTCAACCAACAATCTAATTTCTTTCAGGGTTGATGGAACTGCTTAAAACCCACCCTACTCTCTCTCTGATGGAGATATTACATGTTGGTGTGTGTATGTCAAAGTTGCATAGTCTTCAATCCTTTGCATGCCTCTTTAATTCACCACTGGACACTCTAAGCCCCATTGTCTCACTCTTATAGGTTCTTGATTTCTCCTTTTGTTACTTCTTTCCACTTCTTCCCACATTTTTCACCCCCGTTTTTTTCCCCATTGAGAAAAAATAATTGGCAATCCCCCAAACTGAGTGCCATTTGGCTCCTTCTTCATGGACCGGCTAAATAAAAACACTGGCTTGACCCCACTCCAGGGTTGCTGTCTTTAGCACTTTTGCACAAGACGCAAGCAGATTCTTCCTGCTGTGCAATCCTTGAAGATGCACTAGGTGGCCATAAATTGTACCTACAAAAAACCCCATAGAGGGTGCACACTCTTCCACAAGAGATGTGGTCACATGTCACTCTACTCTTCCATTGAAGCTAAGAAGAAGGATACCTCTAGAAAGCAACATTGAGCTTCCTAGTGGTCATACTTCTATGCCCAAGCAATGAAGAATACAAAAAAGTGACAGGTGGAATGCCTAAATTATACTTTGCCCCTGTTAATTAATTTGGGCCGCATCCCAATCTACTGCCCATGCAGTTCAGGCTAGACTGTTCCTAGTGGAGCAGGACAAAGAACAATTTAATATGGATGGCTCCTGTCTGAGGTTGCATAATGAGCAAAAGAGAAATGGACTACAATGTAGCCTAAGTAGTTACCAGTGGTTGAGATTAATTCAAATAGTCAACCCTTCACGTTTTTGCTTTTTTCAGTAGACACCTTTTGTATTCCTTTTCAGAGGGACAACCAATTATTTGCATATGGCTGTTTTCTCTCTGAGGTAGCATAGTGGGAAATAAAATAATGGAATGTGATGCCACCCAAATAGTTACCACTGGTTAAGATTAAGGGCCTGATTTATATGTTGGTGGTGAGGGACCTCCTTTGCAGCAGTGACAGTGTTCCCTCCCCATCAACCTAGTGGTCTGTTAAATAATTTATATGCAGGCAGCCTTAAGTTTTGCTATGGCCGTGACTGCTCCATCACGGCCATAGCCAAACCTCTCCAATGGATGGGGCAAAAAGGGCTAAAAGAGAAGTGGCTATATATCCGCCCCACCCCCAATTAGGATGGTGGACATATAGCAGTGTTTTCCTCTCTGTCACAACTAGGCAAACCCTGGCAGTGAGGGAGAGTAAAAAATTATTATTGATCCCCTCTGCATGGTATTTTTCTATTTTAAAAAAAATTAAAAGAAAGCTGGTGCAATGCTCCGTTCACCCAACGGTGAAAAACATTGACAGGAACCATTGGGACGGTGGTTCCAGTCAATGCTTTATAATTGAGTACCAGCTTGGTGGTCACTTATAAATTTGGATGTCAAAACCTTCACCAAGGTAATAGAGGAACTTACTCCATTGTCTTGAAAGAACAACTGCCCGAGTGCCCTAACATAAATCAGACTCAAAGTTAAGGTTTCCACAGCTCACTTAGTTGCTTTCTTCTATGGCAAAACACAGCACTGTCCAAATGCAGCACATTGAGGTGAACTTGGAAGATGGCCACCAGGACTTCATCACAAGGACAAACCAGAGGAGCGCAGTTGCTGGTGGTAGTGGCAGTTAGGTCTTACTCTGCACATTTTATAGGGCAAAGAAAAATGGTAAGAAAGCAGATGGTAGGGTTGCCATTTACACTGTCTACTACTAGGCCTGACTGTGTGGCACACTGTTAAAGAGCCATTACAGAAGGGAGAATACCACAGCACTTGAACTGGGGGCCCATAAGCAGAATGCATTGCATTGATCTTGGGAAAAAGGAGGAGCAGACACCTTCCTATTAACATGTTTGCAGAGTTTTTTAAAGGGTAATAAGCTATGAGGTAGGGACAGTGCCCATTCAACCCATATATGAGTACAACATTACAGCAATATGCACTTCCTAACCACATGATAGTGAGTGATTAGAATATTATCAATATGTCCTTTGTCATAATGATGTAACTCTTGTTTTAGATGGAAATAGTTGCTCCCTATGCAGTTGTCTAATGGGATGTGATGTCACTTTCACCACCACTGGCATTTTCATGAATTAGCATATGTGATCTAGGATGGCATAATTGATTTTGCTACTGTTTAATTTTTACTTATTTGGGAAGTTTTATATAGGGCGAACGTGACCCGTCCGGGTATCAGAGAAGAAGATAATTTAACAAGTGGACATGCATATAGTAAATACTGTACATATAGCGACAGTTTAGGTGAACAAAATGAGAAAAGGAGCAAAAAGAAACAAAGTAGATATATTGTAGCAAAATTGCATAGAAGAACAGGCTTCCAGAGCTGCATACATGAAATCAAAGTCAATTTGATTGGATTCAGGTCTATTGTGGAAGGTATTTATTCAGGAGAAACCGTTGTGCTTCTTTTTTGAATGAGGAGGTCGCAGGGTTAGATCTGGTAACAGGCGGGAATGTGTTCCTTATTCTAGGGGCAAGACTGGAAAAATAGTTTCTCTCCTTTTTGAATTTCTGAGGTTTCTACAGTAGAGAGTCATAACTTCTTAGGGACCGATAGTTCGAGGTTTTTGCAAGATAAACAGGAGTGTTATGATGAAGAGATTTGAGTGACAAGCAGGTTAACTTGAATTGAATCCTCGCTTTGAGAGGGAGGCAATTGAGTCTTATTAGATCTCGTGTGATGTGATTTTCTTTTCTTGAACTCGTGATGAGTCTTGCACCTGAGTTCAAGGTAGGTCTTAAAGGGGCCAGTCTAGCTTTAGGTAACACTGCCAGAGTCGCACTCCTGTAATCTAACCAGGAGATAAATAGGGACTAGACAGCTAACTGCAAGACATTTGGAGGCAGGACCAGTTTGATTTTCCTTAGAGTGTTCAGTTGGTGATTGGCTCCTCTGATGTTTGCACAGATGTGGGTTTGCATATTCAAGTATTTGTCCAGAGCTATGCCTAATTTTCTTGTGGATTCAACAGCATGTGGAGAGCAGTTGAATGTTGTTAGTTGTGTGAGCCATTCTTCTATGGAGGCTGTGGCGGCTGGTATTTAGCGGTGGTGGGGAGTCAGTCGAGGTGGGAAAGAATAAAAAAAATTGAAAAACACTTACCTGTTGGTGCCGCCCCCTCTCGTTCCTCCTTCCCACTTCCAGGGCAGGAAGCAGGAAGCACCCAGCTCCCATTCCCCCCCTAGACAATCACAACGCTGCAATGCAGATACTCTAATTCAAGCCAAGTTTCAATTATTGAAACTGAACTGTCCACTAAGAAAAGGTGCAGAAAAGTAATTGTTATCACAAGATTTTATATATACCGCTTGTTCTGATGGTGCTCTTAAAGTGATCATAAAAGAGAAATTAGGAATGCTCTTACTTCATCGCAAAAACATTGTTATCAAATTCATTTACTGTTAGGTTTTTATTGGAGTGTCCCCTAGAACTGACTTTTTAATTCCCTTCCCTAACTTAAATTGTTGTAACAAGGAAAGGTAGTGGGGCACAGGGGGCTTGCTTTTATTTTTTTTTTAAACTACGCCCTCTCCTGTAACGACTGGATTCTCGGACCAGATAGAATCAGCTCACCACGACACCACTAACCCAGCCGAAACGTAACCACCTCCCTCCTTAGGACCTATTTACAACAGGTATCTATGTTCCTACCCAAGGATGGGGAATTAGCAATATACAAGCTTAGATCTTCTAAAATACCACACTCATACAATATAGTCTCGCGGCCATATGAGCCCAGACTAATCTACACTGGGGCAGTTCTGATTACTTACCATTACACACTGGCTACAGCCAGTGCTCTCTCAAGCCACAATCCTGTGGGTATCGACACAGTATCCTCCCAGTGTTCTCATTATTACACAAGCCACAATCCTGTGGGTATACACATCGACCTCAGTCAATGCTCTCATTAATGCCACTTTCCCTAGAGGCGATCTCACTACACACCGTTTCCCTCCGGTGCTCTCATTAATGCCGCCTTACAACGACAATCACTTTCCTATAAATACCTTTAGCTCTTCATATTGGGGAATCTCTCACTATCCACTAGAGGTACAATACTACAATATTATAGATCACACAAGAATGGCCGAATTACACAGTGTAAAACTTATTCCCTATTTCAAGAGATCCTCTCTCCCTCATTATTCAGTTACCATTTACCTGGACGGGAATTGCATCCGTTCACATAACAGTACCTGACTAGAAGCAAGGCTAACTTTACCATGAGACAATAAAATATACACACTGGTTCACTAAGAACTGGGGTATCTTTATTATAACAACATCAACAATATAATACTATACTATAACATATAGCCTGAAAAGGAAAAGGAAAGGTTAGAATGTGTGTGTGTGTGCAGGCTAATAAGAAAGGGTCGACGTCACTTTATTAATATGAAGTCTGGACTCAGCAGTCATCTGGGTTCCCTTCTCGTCTGTGCCTTGGCTCGTCTTAGGATCACACCTCTGCAGTCATGGATACACGTCTGCACCGCTATGCTCTGTCTCCTCCGTTTCCCTCCAAGTCACTGGAACCTTCCTCTTATTCTCTGTCTCATCAGCTGCTTTCTCTCTGGCTGTTCTGGACTACTCCTCTCTCCTCTCAATCACGGACTGTCTTCACTTTTCAGCTTCGATCTTCTAACTCAGTTTCTACCATTCATTCTCTCAACTAACTGTTTCACTCTGTATGCTCTGATCTTAATGTCAAAGCTCGCCCGCTGCTCCCACTAAAATAACTTCAATCTTTCTCAGAGAGTATCAGCTTCTCGATCTTTCTTGGACTTCAAGATGGCGACTTACTGCCCTGAAATAATTAATTGCATTGATGCTAACGACTAGCTGCCGCCTCCAGACTGACTGACTCACTACCTCATGCTTTCGCTAATATGGAAGCTTGTCCCTTCATGGAAAGTTACGGCCAGTTACCTGCCACCCACCAAATTCTTGTACCTCCCCGTACCAAGGACACGTTCTCATCCGGCCGGCCTGATGTTATGTCTTCGACACGGAGAAAAATACAGTCTCTCCAAGCGAACAACACCTCGAAACTAAAACATTGCATTTGACCTAGAAGCATCTCAAGCTGCCGGAGCAGAAAGAAAGATGGAGTCTCTCCCGTTTGAGGCCTACAAGGCCTGAAATAAACATAACTCCATCAGAAGTATACTATTATTCTTATAAAAGGACGGATTACTACTAATACTAAGGAATCTATCCCTTAACATAGATTTATAGGCCCTGAACTAAAGAGAAGGGTAGGGGATTGCAGCAAACGCCTTGTAAATAGGCCCTGTCTAAAGTTGTAATCTTCCTATTAGAATGATAGCAGACTAAAGTCACCTTCAATCACCTTCACTCAAGAAAAGGGGCAAAAAGTCGGTCAGAACACTTCACCCTTGACTTTAGGCTACTAATCATTCGCTAAATGGAACTAACATCCGTAGAGGAATAATATGAAACAAAACTAACTGATCTATTTCTAACACCACATCTACAGGTCTGAAGTAAGGAAGGGATGCACTGAATAAAGCAGCAAATAGCTACTAGAATGCAAATAGTAATCAGGATACCCCCTAATATCTGTCGTAAAGAATGTAAGTCAGGTAAACAATTGAAGAGCCAGTCAAACCAGCCCTGGTCAATATGTTTTCTCACTTCTTTGGTCAAATCATGAAGTTTGTCAATATGAGCCTGAATAGATCTAGTATGATCTGATAGATTGAAACAGCAAAGGCCCTCAAAGTCAGAACAGTCATGTCCATGTTTGGGCAAAAGTTAGTCAATGGCAGCCCGGTTCTGCGAAATAGCTCTGCGTTGACCCTGGGCATCCAGTAACATATCAGATAGGATTGTAGAAGTATGATTAATAGATTTAACCATCCAACAGGCCATCTTTCCAATGGACTTTGCATTGTAGACCGCTAAAGCAGGGACACCTACAATTGAAAAAGCTAAACTAAGATATTCAGATTCAGAAAATAAATGTAGTGAAGAATCACAATCGTCATGTAACATTACAGCATCACGAACAACACGGGAATGCATATTAGGATGTGAAGAAAACATCAATAAGCTCAGTCTAGTGATGGCACAAGGGCCTCCAGAAATGTTTGCGGGAATGTAAGGCCAGGATGTATTACCACAAGAGAAAAGCCATCCAGAAGGTAACAGCATTGTACGATAATGGCTAGGGGTAACTACTAAGCTCTTACAGGTCATATTATTTTTAACAGAAGTACATAATTTCGGAAATCTTCGGGAACATAAAGTTCATTCATGAGCTGTAAAAGAAGTGGCACCTTTCAATTTTAAACGCACACATTCGGTGATTGCATTGGGATCACAAGTAAGGAAAAAACATAAATCACCCTGTGTGATATTGTACGTAATTATTTGGGAATGAATTGGGGGTGTTGGATCTGAAAGCACAATACATAAAGGACAGTATTCGTGTGTGGCAAAATCTCCAAGGATAATATTAGGACGGGCATAAGATATATTAAAAATATGGGCCAAAGTCTCCAACGAAGCAGGGACAGCAACCAAAAAGGTCGCTAGTATATCAGTCACCGAACGCATCGGTGTTAAACAGAAATGTGGAGAGTTAGTGACTCTTCGGGCTAAGGTAGTCCAAAAGTTAGATGATGAATCCCACGCAGCAAAGGAACGCGGTACTCGGGTTATTGAATCAACCAAAGTCCGTGGGTTCCCTACTTTCCCGACGTAGCAGGCCAAAAGGAGTCCAACGCCGGCACATCCTGCAACAGCAGTCCAGAGAGTGATCTGAAAGAAAGTCAAATACAGGCATTATTCATTCTCGTAAATAACATTTGTCAGCCGGGACAGCTTCCCAGCTATCTTTCCCTGGTCTCATGACAAGAATTGTATTATCATGACCAGTTGCAATAACTTCAGCTTGTTCAGGGGGATTTTTAGGCAATTGCACCCACACTCTCGCTCCTGGATTATCCGTGGAGCCAAAACCTTTTTGTCCTCGTACAGTTAGCAAAGTTGGGGCAGTGCCTTTCTGAATCTCACCGCTGAAAACAGGCATGATTAACAATTGAGCAATTCGGTCAGTTTTATGAATCAGCAAATCAACCTCACTGCTATTCAGCAGGAGTACCTTAATCTCTCCCTGATAATCACTGTCAATGACTCCTCCGAGTACTTGAATGCCTTTCAAGGCCAGGCCCGATCTTGGGGCAATCAGTCCAAAATTTCCAGTTGGTATACAGACACCAAAACCAGTTTCAATGATAATTCCATCTCTGCTTTTTATGGTGGTGTCATGCATGGCATGCAGGTCTAAGCCTGCGGAACCTGGGGTTGCTCTACATGGAGTTAATGCTCCAGGGGAAATTTCCCAATACATTACAGTATTGCCAATGGTGTTTGGCTTTGCATCAATAGATGGAGGAAATAAACGCATTAATGGAGATTCAGCATTCAACAAGGGACGGTTATTCAAAATCAACAGTGCCTGAAACAAATAATCTCTCCAATTCTTATATTTACTGTCAGTTAATTTACGCAGTTGCTCTTTTAGCAAACCATTCATTCTCTCAATAAGGCCTGATGGCTGTGGATAATATGGTATATGAAACACCCATTCAATGTTATTTTCCACACAAAATTCCTGTACCAACCTTCCCTTGAAATGGGATGCATTATCAGATTGAATTTGAAATGGAACACCATAATAGAGCATAATTAATTCCAATGTTTTAATGGTATTCACTTGGGTAGCTCGATTACAGGGAAAGGCCACTAAAAGGCCACTGTATGTATCAACAATGGTGCAAATATATTGGCAATTTTTACTCATAGGGAGTGGACCAATATAATCAATCTGCCAAATTTGAGCGGGTAATTTTACACGGTGTAAATGTCCTTTAACAATTTGGGGTACTTTTCGCTGTCTAGAATGTTGACAGATAGGACAATGCAATATAGTATCTTTAATCAAATTTAAAGGAATATAAATTCCTCGCTTTCTGGTGGGCCCATTTTGCCAATCCCGCCAAATCAGAATCTTGCATGTCCACCACTGCCTCAGCAGTTTTAGATTTCTCATCTGCAATATTATGAAAGAATTTGTCAAGGGAGTCTATTGGTGTATGAGCATCCACAATTATGAGAATGCCAAGTTGGTAACCAAACCGCCAGTCCATTAGCAGTGGACCAGGAATCAGTAAAAAGATGACATGTACCAGGTAACTCTTGTTTTAAAACTTGGTAAACAGCATATAATTAAGCAAATTGACTACTCTTTCCTTCACCAGTTGTACTCAGCAATTTTTGTGTGATGGGGTTATAGGACACTGCCTTCCAATGCCTTTTCTCTCCTATGTACCTCGCTGAACCATCCGTAAACCATACATGGTTTCTGTCCTCCGCGGACAGATCATCAAATGGCTTACCCCATTTAACAGGGGATTCCTGTACTACAGGTCCGGAGCAATCACTCCCTGTTTCAGTTGATGGCGCCAGCGCCACTTGCTCATGTAATGATGCCACACCTTTCAATCCCACACGTGCCCTGTCTTGTATGTACCATTTCCACTTAATCACACTCGCCTCTTGAGCATGTCCAATGCGATGAGTTTTCGGCGAACTCAAAACCCACTGCATTATAGGAATCTCAGGCCTCAAAATCACATCATGTCCCAAAGTCAATTGCTCGGCATCCACCAGAGCCCAATAACCTGCAAGTAATTGTTTTTCAAAAGGTGTATAACGCTCACCAGCATCAGGTAACTTTTTAGTCCAAAAACCTAATGGTACTTTATTTCTGCCTTGTTTTTGCCACAAGCTCCAATTTGCATAAAGACCTTGCACGGACACATTCAGATCCACATCACCGTCACGCACAGGCCACAAATCCAAAGCATACTGAATTGCTTCTTTCGCCAAATGAAACGCATCTTGCTGCAGTTTACTCCATTCAAACACATTCTTTTTACGAGTAACTTTGTATAAAGGGGCCAATATTTGACTCAAATGTGGGATATGTTGACGCCAAAAGCCAAATAAGCCAATAAAGCTTTGAGCTTCTTTTCGGTTTCTTGGAACTGCAAAATCAAGAATTTTCTGTTTTACTTGTGGAATCACCTCTCTATGACCTTTATGCCAATTAATGCCTAAAAATGTCACATTTTGTGATGGACCTTGCAATTTGTCGGGATTGATTTCCCAACCTTTTTCACGTAAATAATCAATAATTTGATCTAATTGAATTTGAACTTGATCTTGTGTCTCACCTTGAATCAAAATATCATCAATATAATGACACATCTGAATTTGTGGATTTACAGGTATCTCAGACAAGTGGTCCGCCACCAGCCGGTGACAAATCGTAGGACTATGTACATAGCCTTGGAGAAGACTTCTAAACGTCATTTGACGTCCATTCCATGTAAAAATGAATTGTTCCTGACACTCAGGGGCAATTGGAATTGAAAAGAAAGCATTTGCAATATCAATAGATGCATACCATGTTCCTGGATGCTTTTGAATTCTCTCAATTAAAGTAATTATGTCTGGTACTGCAACAGTCAAAGGGGGTGCATGCTTATTCAATTCGCGGTAATCAACAGTCATACGCCAATAATTATCACTCTTACGTACGGGCCAAACGGGATTATTCCAAGCAGAGGTAACCGGAGTTATAACTCCTGCATCCACTAGGTCTTGAATTGTAGCACTCATTTCTTCATGGCCACCTGGGATACAATATTGCTTTTGGGAAACAACCTGTGTAGCCTGGGGAATTTTTATAGGGGGCATTCTTAAGCGACCAACTCGTACAGGTCTGGATGATATATAACTTTTACTCCCAAATTGATAACAGCCGTCATCTAAATGCAATGTCATTCCTTTCAAAATGTCAATTCCGATTATGTATTCCAAAAGTGGCACAACTAAAACAGAATATTCTTTTCGGGGAATTCTACCTATTTTCATTTCAAGTGTAGTTTGCACTGCGGGAGTTTCCTTTCCACCTAAACCAGTAATTGTGAAGAACTGACCTTTAAATTTCTTTGATTTTCCATGAATAAGAGTGGCCTCTGCTCCTGTATCTACCAATGCTCGGGCCCTTTGGATATTACGATGTTTCCAAAAAATTTCAATATCTACAAAGGGTCTATTATCTCTATGAGACCACCTACGTACTGGAGCTTGACCTATTTCCTAGTCATTTTTATTGCGTTCTGATTACCAAGACAAATCAGGGTAAATGCTCTAATATTTCTTAGACGGTAAAATGTCATGTTCATATCCATCCCCATTACGAAATAGATTCTTGTCATCTGCATGGTACTGTGAATTTCGATCTGAAAATCTGTGTCAATCCTCCCTTCTCCTCATCTCGGGGGACTGATCCCTTTCATCCCTATGTCTGCTGTGAACACGGTCATCTCTCCCCCTTTCTCTTTCCCCCTCTCGCCCCCTCTCTCTTTCAGGTCGAGGGGACACTTCACGTTCATACCGTCGTCCATCACGACGATCAGAATCATCACGACGTTTATCATCTCCACTGACATCAGAATATTCACGGTCACAATCATTCTTTCGCACACGTCGGGCACCCTCCTTCCGATCCAAACCACGCTTGCGAAACATGTCCCACAAGCGATTATTAGGTTCACCATCAATATCCTCACTTTTCACACCATCAGCCAGTAAAGCAAGATACATATCACGTCGAGTGAACTTATAATTCCCAGCAGTACGACCCTCAGGTCTGGACTGCCTCTCAGGTTTAAGCCATTCGCCCAGCTCACCAAGTTGACGCACAGATTCAAGCACCATAGATAATGCATTGCCAGTCTGATTAATCAACAAAGTCATCATAACCTGCTTATAAGCAACAGGGGAAGAACGGATAATGCGATTACGCACAGAAGATGTTAACAAACCATCCAACAATATGTCAGATGTACTCAGAAAAATCGCAGTTTTCATCACCTCCACTTTCAGCCGTTGTGCCGCATCTCGCAAAGTGTACCATGGCTTGTCATTCAGAGGCCAATCAGATTCAGTAGGATATTTGTGATTACAGCCATCAGTCGCTAACTGAGACTAATTTGACCAACACCATTATAATTTCGGAAATGATCTTGTACAGTAGAATCAGAACTCAAAGAACAAAATTTCAAGGCATCTCCTGCATCTAACATGATACCCGCAGCACCCAACTCATAAAGGCTTACCATCCATGTAAGCAAGGCCTCACCAGGCCGTTGTCGAAATCGTTGCAAAATGTCACTAACTTCCTGTTGTGTAAAATCTTCTAAACTATCCAAAGAATACCATTTGGATTACCAGGAGCTTGCTGTAACTTTCGTCGAAAAACCGGATGCGCAGAAACCTCAGGGCGAGCATCAGAAGAAGCCCGATCCACAGATTTAGAGGGACAATCAGAACGAGAAATGTCATCAGAATGGAAAGAGCGACCACGGTCACCGGAATCATCAAATTTGTCACAAGAAGTAGATTTACAGTCACGTCCGGAGCGAGAAAACCCGTGCTTGTCAGACTCTTCAGCCGAGGAACCAGAATCATTCGAGTCCCAGATATTACCATCCCATTCATCAGGATTCCAATCCAGTCCGGCTTTCGCCACGACCAGACGCACCTTCCGTTTACAAACACGACCACGACGATTCTTATATTTGTATTTAGCAATACGAACAGCAGCCCTTTCGGCTATCGTCTGATAAGTTTCAAGTTTGTCGGCAAGCAATTTGTTTTGACATCGCAAAAGAGTATGAGCATTCTGCACTTCAACAAACCTTTCTTCCATATCCGCATGTTGTCTCTGCAATTTAAAAAATTTCTCATGTACAATCCTGTACGCAGTTAAAATAATCCAACCTCTGCGACCTAAAATAGGAAGCTCCTCACCCTTCACTACCGACGCTTTTTGAAAACAAGCAATCACATTAGCCGGCTCCGCCAGCTCCAAACAAGAATTCCAGTTTTCACTCAAACCAGTAGAATCGGCCCACTCACGGGCTAAAGCCTCGTAAGGCGATGATTCCCAGCCGGGAATTTCAATAGGCAATTTGAAAGTCGATTTCGACCTTCTCAAAAACATTTTGACAAACAAAAAAGATATATACAACTATAAACAAATAATATACAAAATAAACTTTGTACGTGCCGAGTGCAAACCAACAAGATAAAAACAATACAGCGCACACAGGCGCCAGATGTAACGACTGGATTCTCGGACCAGATAGAATCAGCTCACCACGACACCACTAACCCAGCCGAAACGTAACCACCTCCCTCCTTAGGACCTATTTACAACAGGCATCTATGTTCCTACCCAAGGATGGGGAATTAGCAATATACAAGCTTAGATCTTCTAAACTACCACACTCATACAATATAGTCTCTCGGCCATATGAGCCCAGACTAATCTACCCTGGGGCAGTTCTGATTACTTACCATTACACACTGGCTACAACCAGTGCTCTCTCAAGCCACAATCCTGTGGGTATCGACACTTTATCCTCCCAGTGTTCTCATTATTACACAAGCCACAATCCTGTGGGTATACACATCGACCTCAGTCAATGCTCTCATTAACACCACTTTCCCTAGAGGCGATCTCACTACACACCGTTTCCCTCCGGAGCTCTCATTACCGCCGCCTTACAACGACGATCACTTTCCTATAAATACCATTAGCTCTTCATATTGGGGAATCTCTCACTATCCACTAGAGGTACAATACTACAATATTATAGATCACACAAGAATGGCCGAATTACACGGTGTACAACTTATTCCCTATTTCAAGAGATCCTCTCTCCCTCATTATTCAGTTACCATTTACCTGGACGGGAATTGCATCCGTTCACATAACAGTACCTGACTAGAAGAAAGGCTAACTTTACCATGAGACAATAAAATATACACACTGGTTCACTAAGAACTGGGGTATCTTTATTATAACAATATCAACAATATAATACTACAGACTGACTGACTCACTACCTCATGCTTTCGCTAATATGGAAGCTTGTCCCTTCATGGAAAGTTACGGCCAGTAACCTGCCGCCCACCAAATTCTTGTACCTCCCCGTACCAAGGACACGTTCTCAGCCGGCCGGCCTGATGTTATGTCTTTGACACAGAGAAAAATACAGTCTTTCGATAAGGGCCAGCCTGAGCCGGTTCTCTCCAAGCGAACAACACCTCGTAACTAAAACATTACATTTGACCTAGAAGCATCTCAAGCTGCCGGAGCAGAAAGAAGATGGAGTCTCTCCCGTTTGAGGCCTACAAGGCCTGAAATAAACATAACTCCACCAGAAGTATACTATTATTCTTATAAAAGGACGGATTACTACTAATACTAAGGAATCTATCCCTTAACATAGATTTATAAGCCCTGAACTAAAGAGAAGGGTAGGGAATTGCAGCAAACGCCTTGTAAATAGGCCCTGTCTAAGGTTCTAGTCCTCCTATTAGAATGATAGCAGACTAAAGTCACCTTCAATCACCTTCACTCAAGAAAAGGGGCAAAAAGTCGGTCAGAACATCTCCCCAAAGACAAAACTAAATTAATTCCTTACAGCAAGAATTAACAAACATTCCAAATAACTAAATGCTCTGACCAGCTTGTCCCGTTCAATAAAGTCAGTGTTAACTACAAACAAAGGGCCTCATTTATGAAAAGTGACGCATCGTTGCGTGAAAACAGCGATGTGTCACTTTTCATTGCACCCTCCTTGCAATACCAATGATGCGTCATATTTACAGTACGACACATCATTGCGCAAGGAGTTACAGATACGTCAGTATTTCTAACGTATCTGTATGGCGCAAAAGTGACGCATTGCTGGAGAGTGTCACAAAAGTGATGCAACTACAGCAATGCGTCCTTTGACATGGGGCTTGAAGGGCCTGCGTCAGTCTTACACCTGCTGTGATGCAGGCGTAAGATATTGACGCATTTGCAGCCTGGAAGTGGCGAGGTGAAATCCTATAGATTTCACTGCGTCACTTCCATGACCCTTTCTTGCGTCAAAATGCCCCCCCTTGCATACATTATACCTGGAGCACGTATAATGTGGCACAGGGGTTTACAAAGTGACGCATCAACCTAGATGCGTTACTTTGTAAATATGGCGCAACAAGGCGCATCTTTTACGCTACTGGTGCGTCACAAAAAGTGACGCACCAGCGGCGTAAAAGTAACGCACAGCCTCATAAATGAGGCCCAATGTTTTTTTCAGTTTGAAAACACGTGTTTTTCTGCACTCTTAACAGTAAATGGAGGACAAGTATGACAATAATATTGGAAATCAACTTAGGAGGCAACCTAGAAATTATTCCTACTTGCTGCATCTGACAAAGAAACATTTTCCCCAAATTCACATTAACACTGCATTTAAACAATATGTAAAATACAAAGCGCTTTCCCTTGACTACAACTTATCCAACTGAACAAGGACAAAACTTAGTTGGCTTCATAGCAAAACTGTTGTTTAACTGTTGTTTAACAAGGGTGAAAGGATGCCATTGTCACAACAGATATTCTGAAACCTGAGGTGTTTGGGCAGATCCAATAAACGCCTGCTAACAATCAACGCTTTGCTTACAGGACAATAGTCCTATCTGCCGAGAATTGTACATTATTAGATGCTTAAGACCTTGAGCATTCCTTTATACCGTAAAGTAAAACAAAGACGGCCACACTTACCACCAACTTCTTTCTTATTCTATAAAAAAGATTTTGCTGCAGCGAAATCAAGCCGGAATGGAAAAAACACCATTAGAGTAATGAATCCTTTAGATCTATACTGCGCTGAAAATCACATCTGTTACCACTGAACCAGAAGTTCTATTCCTCTGATTATTTGATAACGAATATGTTCTTGCACGCTCTTTTGGAAACCTTTTATTTTCCATTCAGCAAAACCCATTCAATGTTCTGCTTAGTTCATTTCTGCTTGAATACCAGAGCATATTGCGGTGACATGCTGCCAAGAAATGCCCCATTTGTACTGACTTCACCAGCAGGAGTTTTAGACACGTCAAATAAAAGCATCCTAAACTGATTGAGGAATGGCATACACATAAAGAAACACAATATTTTAGTCCTATGGCAATATTGTAATAGAATGGACAGACCAATCAAAGCCCAGGTTTTATTTGAGTTATATTAACAATGCAGGCAAACCCATCTGTTGAAAATCTGTACTATTAATGGAATAGAGAATAACTGTTTTCTTTCACTGAAATATTTCCATTAAAAGACGATTACAGATTTTTAGCAGATGTCCAATGAAACTAGTTGTTAATAATGTGAAAAGAAATGTATCAAATTGTTTTGATATCTCAGCACAATTTGCCTTTTTATTTTCAAGTACTATCATATATTGTGTGTTACTAATATTAAAGATTGCACATTTATTTATTCAGACTTTTATTTGTTGCAAATCAAGAATTTGATATAGAAGCTTTGTAGAAGCATTGAACAAAATATGCTTACACCCCATCGCATTGGTGGGGGGTGTAGACCAACCTGCTCATATTTTTGGCATGGAATATTTCTCTATTAAGGGGGGGTGCGGAATGTGAAAGAGGGGGATCGGAATACCGCAATATATCCATACAATTAATTTCATTCTGACAATATTTTTTGCAGTATATGAATGGATCACCAACAAGGCCCAAAGACAATAGAGTGTTTTCATGAGCACCAGATATGTTACACAAGGCCAGAATTCTTTCAATTATAGGCACGGGAAGATTACGCGATTTGCACAGTCACATGCAATGTTGAGCCGATGCCGGGACTCGACCCTCGCTTCCCCTGTCCAAAGTCTGCAGTTCTGACCCTAAGGTCACATTTTCTCCCCATTGTGGTTGTTGTGATCAGATCTGGTGCTATGAGCCCCAATGTACCCCACTATAGACCAAGGTAGGCGCCCAACCTTTTACCTACATTTGACCTACCTTGCTCTACATAACGGCTCTGAACTTTTACCTAGTTATGTGCTGAATAAGTATTGTGTGGTTTTCTTTGAAAACTGGCCAAATTTATTATGCATGAGGATTCTTAGTATTATATTTTAATTCCCTGCCTAGGACATACACAGCAGGATTATCATCTTCTGTATTATAACTCCGTACAAAAGTCACTGCTATTGTTATCATTGGACGACATGCCCACAGCACCATTAAACATCTAGTTAAAACCCCTGATGGTACCTTTCGGGTATAAACAAACCACGTCTTAACTGGGCAACCGGAGGGGAAGCTTCCATGCTGACACAAGACGCTCAGATTACTGAATGCAGAAACTCCAGCACGCAGTGGTCTGAGGTACCGCGCGCGGTGTCCTACCCATGAACAAGATGGGGTCCATTGCTTTGGCCCATCAGGTAATGGGGTTGGCTCTTTCCTAGGGGATTCTTGGCTTTACACCCACCTACATGCTAGGTACACTTAGGTACACTTAGATAGGGTCCGCATAGTAGGAGTACGCTTGATTACTGCCATGTATCTATATGCCTGCATATATTCACTGTTTTAGCACCATGGTAGAATTCTACCTTTTATTTACTCTGTTGGTGCTTGTAATCTTCTACATCTGTTTCTGTCTAATCATTGTCGCAGCAAACATGTTTTATAATAGAATGACGCTGGTTCAAAAAATGCTTATTGAAAACGTCCCGCCATTTATTCTGTGAATCTCTCGGAGACTACGTGAGCATGAGCGACTGAGTGAAAACTACTGTACTGTTTCCATGATCCCTGAGGATCAAGTGTTTTCATGTTCGATAGCTACCAGGAACTATTCTCACCTTGGTAAGGTTAGGGGACTTATAGTGGCACTGTGAGCTAGCTGGTCTAAAGGCTAACATATCCTTTGGGGGTGTGTGGAATCAGTCTGGGCACCAACCCCTTGGTTTATGTTGTCTAAATGCGCAGATCCTATATAGAGTTACAGGATCTACATAACACTGGTCACCACAGAGTCCTGAACCTGGGCAGGCAGTCAGCTATGTAGTCCCACGTCCCTACGTCCTCAGCTCCACTTACCTTATACTTCTGTCAGGTACCTGAAGAAAAAAACTCTGCAATAATTACAGGTTCCAAGCTACAGATGCCAATCAGCTTGTAGAAGTCTGAACACCATTTGAATGCTTCACATGGCAGCAATAATCCATCACCATCTCTCCAAACAACGGGAAGCCTAAAGTTATATGCTCTAAAACATGGATAGGATAACAAACCATGCTAACAAACTGGAAATCTGCCCAGGTTATACCATTAAAAAAGAAACCCAACATCCCCATTACTCAACTCCAAAACTTAAGGCCAATTTCGCTTCTTCCTTTCTGTGCTAAGATCATAGAAAAAGTGGCCAACCTTCAACTTATGGAGTTCTTAGAGAAGGAAACGCTCCTCCACCCCTCTCAATCAGGGTTCCGATCGGGACACTCAACCGAATCAGAGGTTCTGTATTCGACCGAGCAGATTAGGAAGATAGTGGATGAGGGAGAGACAGCAGCGTTGGTCCTACTGGACCTGAGTGCAGCGTTTGATACCGTGCTGCACACAACGCTGCTGTCTCGGCTCTCAGATATGGGAGTAAAAGGCCCAGCTCTCACCTGGTTCCAATCTTACCTTACTGACAGAACTTTCCAGCTTCACTGCCCACCCTTTAAGTCATCTCCTCGCAATGTGAGCCATGGTGTTCCACAGGGCTCTAGTTTGAGCCCTACTTTATTTAACATTTATATGGAGCCCCTGGCACACATTGCGGAGGAATTTGGGGTGGGCATTGTCAGTTATGCCGACGACACCCAGTTGGTGTTCAAAATAACGCCAGACAATAAAGACTCAGCTGCCAACTTCTCAAATTGCATGCTATCGATAGCGGCGTGGATGAACACCAACTGTCTCCGTTTAAACGGAGATAAAACTGAGGTATTGATAGTGGGGAAAAATGCCTCTGTTTGGTCCCAGGCTTGGTGGCCTAGCGAATTAGGAGAACTACCGCGGCCTGTGGAGACGGTAAAAAACCTCGGAGTCATGCTTGACGCCGACCTTTCAGGCAAAGCGCAGGTGAATAAAGTCACAAGCAAATGCTACGGAACTCTAAAGGTACTTCGTAAAGTACTTGATCTTCTGCCGACCGAAGCGAGAAAAACCATTGTCCATGCATTAATATCTCCTCACTTGGACTATGGCAATGTTCTCCTACTCGGTCTAAATCAGAAGGGGCTGCACCAGCTACAATGCATACAAAATTCAGCAGCACGATTGGTGCTCGGTCTCCCCCGAAGATCATCTGCTAAACAGACGCTTGCCAAGCTTCACTGGCTCCCTATCAAAGAGAGAATTATATTCAAGACTCTATGCTATGCATACCGCATTGCTCAAAACAAAGGCCCTGGCTACCTGAGAGATCTTATTACCATCCATAGGCCGATTAGAGACCTCAGATCGTCGGGCATGATGCTATTTAAAATCCCCCGCATCACAAAAGCTAAGATGGGCGGAAAATCCTTCCGCTACTTGGCTACCAAATTTTGGAATGCTCTGCCGATCCATCTGCGGATGGAGCCATCCGAAAAGAGTTTTAGAGCTAAACTCAAAACCCATCTATTTCCCAGACACTAGCCTCATCTCCCAAGGTTCTTTGCTCCTCTAATGGGTTTGCATTTGCAGTCAGCGCGGGGACACACAGTTTTGTGCAGCCAGGCGCTTAAAATGCTTATTATTATTATTATTATTATTAACAACTGAAGGCCACATGGTGAAGATGGGTTATTTTATGGGTGACAGTGTTAAAAAGATTATGCACTAGTCTGCTAGAAAATTAGGTACCTCTCAGTCTGAATCAGGTCCAGTATTTATTAGTTGGACATCGAGCACCGGCACAGACTCTATGTAAGACCAACACACAAACATTTATTGCAGAATATAGAAGACATGGCATGTGGATTAAGCATGGGCAAATTTTGCGAATCTGGCGTTCGCAAATTTGCGTATTCGCGAATTCGCAATCCGCAAAATCCGCGAACTCTCGCGAATTTACGGATTTTTTTTTCGTGTTCGCAAGGGTTTCTGCCAGTTCGCGAGGGTTTTGTACCAGTTCGCAATTGCGAACTTACTTGTCAGCTTGCAACGGTCGCAACTATGTTGTTTCTACATCTGGTTCATCATCACAGGTTCACAGCACCCTCTGTTTCACCCCTGCCATCCTCTGGCTCACCCATGCCACCCTCTGGTACATCACTGCCACCCTCTGGTTCATCACTGTAGATTATGGGGGGGGAAAGCAAGCAAACCTGCCCTGCTTCAACTGACATGAATTAATTTGGGGTTGATTTATTAATGTGTCCCTGAATTTAAACTTCCAGTCTGGCACCTGCTTACTTATCTGTAATTTGCTTTCTGTTGCAGTGCAATTTTTTTTCCCAGGACCTTTGTGGCCTACTTGTAGCTATTCTATGAGCCTGCTGTGAGGGTCAGAGCAGGGTCATAGAATAGTTGCAAGTAGGCAACTGAACTCTGGAGGGGCCCCTCAGGAAGCACTACAGGGAATGGTTACTAATGATGAGTTTGAACTTTTGCACCTGCTGAGTGCTTTCAGTTTTGCAAAACTTGTTTTTCTGCAATTTCGCGGGATTCGCGGTGCGCGAATTTGCGCGAGATCGAATTCGGAAGCCGCAAATTCGTGCGAATATGCAATTTGTTTTTTTTGCGGCATGTTAGTTCGCAAGGTTTTGTGCGTTTTAGCGAGCCACCTGTAGCACAACAGCGCAAAGTTACCCTCACAGTCGTTCACGGGCGCGGCCATTTTGTTTGCTTTGCCTTATTTCCATTTCCGGGTGCAATGTGTAATCTCGCAAAGTGTGCAGCTCGCTAGTACAATTTCACGTGTGATCGCGAGGAAAATCTAGCGCGAACTTACCCACGCAGTCGTGAACGGGCGCGGCCATCTTGTTTCTCATTCATTGCTATGGTTCTGGGGATGCTTTCTGTATCCTATCTGAATCTCTGCCATCATTTGCTTGTTTGAAGTTTTTTTGATCTATTTTACTTATTATCTATCCCTCTATTTTTCTAGCTCTCTTTGGTTAATTTTAAACTACTTTTTTAAACTCTTTTCTTTTCTTCTTCCCTATTCTATTTCTTCTTTATTATTTAGCTTCCTTTCTGCCCAGACCATGGTAAAGGGAGCCGGGAAGCATCCTGAGAAGGGGAAGGGTCCCGCACCCCGTGCCCGGCTCCCGTGCGGGCGTTTGAGGGGGGAGACAGTCACAGCCCGGGAGATCTTCAGCGCGGAGGAGGTGGCCGCACTAGTTTTTTATGTTCAGCGCCGCCTCCCCAGGACCATCATGGCAGGCGGCAGGATTGCTAGCGGGTACGGGATCCAGGAGCGCCGGAAGCGGTGGGAGAAGGTGTGCCGGGCCATGTACCAACACTCTCGGGTCCGGCGCACCTACAACCAGGCCACCCACCGTTGGACGGATCTCCTGGACCGGGAACGTGATTTGCTCGACCTGCTCAACCTTGAGATCCCTGGGCTTGGTGAGTAGTAGTAGCTATTTCTTTACTACTCTGTTTTCTCCTGCTCTGTGTGTTATTTTCTTGCAAATTTTTGTTTTTTACCAAGAGCAATAATGCTGCTGATTACATTGTTGGTAAATTATATTTCAAAATCTTCTATGCATTTCAGGTGCACTAGTCTCCTTCTCAGTAGCGCTGCTACTATGCTTATTTGTTTTCAAATTTTGTGTTCATTTCATTGGCCTGTGAAATTATGTATGAGTGTAGTTTAAAGAACTGCGTAATGCTAGGCACTAAGGGTCAGATTTTTAATTACCGGCGCATCCCTGCAAAGTAGCAGGGATGCACCAGTAATTGTGGGCCACTCCACCACCACCCATGGTGCGCCGTATTTACAATGCGGCACGCCATGGGCCCAAAACGTCACCGAAGCGTTACGCATCTGTGCCGTAAAGGCGGTGCATTGCTGGAGTTGCGTCGCAACTATGGCGCAGCTCCAGCAATGCTTTGGGGTGCCCTATCACCCCAATGCTGCGTCAAGCCGTATGTCTGGTCCAAGCAGGCGCAGGGTTTGAGTCACGCATCATTGTCTTCAAAGTGACTGATTGAAATCTTGTAGATTTCCCTCAGCCAATTTTAGGATGCGTTCCTGCGCAGGAACGCCCTCCCTTGCGCCGGAATGCCCCCTGATGGCGCAGGGCTTTACAACGTGATGCATCTCCCATAGGCGCCTCTTTTGTTCTGCCGCTGCATCACAAAAGTCACGCAACAATGGAGCAAAAGAGCCACAAGGGGCTTCTAAATCAGCCCCTACAGACTCAAGTCCAGTCCTTCCTTTGTACACCTGGCAATAAGAAGAAATAGTGGTGGTGGGTTGATAGTTTGAGTATTTTAATGACTGGTTAATGTAGTAGGAAACTTTTTAGTGTTATCGCTGATCTGCAATCACGATGGACTTTGTCTGTCACTTCGCGTGCTGCGGACTGCTGCCTGGCAGTCCTAGGCGAACCTTTTTAGTAGTTTGTTTAGTGAGTTACATAACTTTCCAAGTCGACGGTCCGCAAATCAAGCAATACTAATATCGTAGTAGACCACATGAGATAGGTCAATATATCCAGTGGAATACTTGTCCATTTGCTATTTCGCCAAAATATTTTGTTATTGTTCTTTTGAAATGTTTGATTTGGTTGACAAATATCATCCATGTTTTCTGGTCTTTCTTTCTTTCATGTTGTACATCAGATCCCCCCAGGGGCAAGAGGGCATTGAAGGAGGCTGCTGCTCCTGCTGAACAAGGCCAAGATCGGTCAGGCGAGGGCTCCTTTGCTGGCCCCGGTAAGTTTTAATTTTAATATAAAGTACCTATTTTTTCCTAGCGTTCCTCATTCGATTTTTTCTAAATCGTCTTTGATCTTCTTGTAGACAGTATCTAAATTCTTATCCTGCCTCGACTATGACTCCCTGTGGTATTACTTGATTATTCTTATTAGTCTGTCTGTGTATCTAACTAAGATTGCACATTTGGCAAAAGGTGTAAAACGAAACTCCCATTCTAGTCAGCAATAGCTCTATGCACTGAGTGCAGTCCTCTGGGTTTGTTCATAATGTCTTTTCAAGTCTTCTAAATGTTTATGCTTTGACAATTACCAACAATAAAAAGGTGAATGCCCACCAAGAAAGAATAAGATACTACTTTACTTTTGGTTTGGATAGGAGGACAATCCATTCTACTACTGTTGCAGGGACAAATCTGCACAGAACTATGGACACTAAATAGTGCATTGTTTATCAATTATAATAGGCGCAGGTAGACTTTCTTTCCACATACCTCAGTGATATCAGACTTTGAAGAACCCCCCAATGGCAGAGTCATTTAGCTCCCGAATTCATTGATGATTGATCCCCAATGATGATTATCCAACGCAGGACAAGAGTACGGAGTCAGAGTCCAGAAGTGTCCGAGGCATGGACTCATGCTTGCAAATTGCAAAACCTTTTGCTCATTCACTCATGACCAAAAACCACAGAGTCTATTTAAGTTTTAAAGCTTTATTAAAAGTGAAAATATTTATTAAAATCAAGCTTGTCATAAAACATAAACGGTTCATTAATAATGGAAAAGTGGAGGGAGGAGCCAAGCTCGCGACCGTGATGGCCGCACTGTAGCTCGGCTCCGTCAGCCTTCCTGCCTGAATCGTAAATCCTGTACTTTATCCTGCCCCAAGGAGACACCATCGACGGAATATGGAAATATGAAAGGCTGCTTGCACTCACCGTTTGTCCCGGGAGCTCCTGGGTGCCGCGGATCTTGAGCTCTGCCCTTGTTCGCTCCGGAGCCTCCGTGGCGTGCAGGCCGGGGACTCGCCTGCGACGGTCGGCCGGAGCGGAGTATCGACGCCGACCCCTGGTGGAGGAGAGGAGTCGGCTGAAGAGGCCATTGTGCGGTTGGACCGGTGACGACTGACCGGGCCCAGTCTGGTGGCCCGGGGGCCCAGCTGCGGAACGCGGGCTCCCTCGGACGGGGGTTGACCGTGCGGGTGGCTTGTCCCCCCTTTGTTCTCCTGTCCGGCCATCTTGAAGCCCTTCGCCCGGAACCGGCAGGCGGCGCCCATGAGAAGGTGGCCCCGGCTACCCCCTGTGTCTTGGCGACCCGTCTTTCTGCACCATGATTGCCATTAGCGGGACCCGGCGAGACTCCGCTGGGCCTTGCTTGACGGCTCGGACCAGGGTTGAGGAACGGAGCGGCCTTGTTGTGCCGACAAAATGGCGGTCGGCGCCCTGGGTCTCGGACCTGTTGAGGGCGGCGGAACTGGTCTGTCGAACCGCACGTTGGCTGAAGAGTGTGGGAGTGAGCCCACAATTGGCGATGTCTTCGCCGCCTTGTGTTCCTGGCGTGCAACCATGGCCTTTGACGCAGCTGTGCAAGATAACGGTTCTGCCGCCGGGCCCGCCGGGCCGCCCCCATGCGTGAGGTCCGGCCGAGGGAATGTGCTGATTTGTCGCTCCTGGCTGCTGAAGGGCATGCGACCGCCGATCATCTGGGAGTTCATATGTCTATTGCCTCGAGTCTCCAGGAGGTTTTGCTTGTGGTGGACGTGGGAGAGGGCCCCACGCCGGGGTCCGCCCAGGTCAGTTCTGCTGGGGTGCCCGGCGGCTTTTTGACTCGAATTGCTTTGAAGGGGTCCCATGGTTGTTCCGTGGGGGACGCCTCCCCCCTTTGGTCGGCGGGACTGCACCCACGTTGCCTGCTGCTCCTGTCGTTGCTCCTCGCAGTTTGGTCCGCGGCCGCCATTGTTTGTACTGCTGCTCGAGACTTGGATCCCCTGTTTTGCACCCTTGGCCTGTCTTGTTCCGATCCTATGTACACATCATGCCTAACTGCTTGCTGTATTCTCCTTTACTGTGTACTACAGTAATAATCAGGAGAGGACAGGGGTTAGATGGACTCGCCTCGGCGGACTGCTAACTAATGTGTGGAGATGAATACTGCTCGCAGCTGTAACAGTATGACCAATTCCTCTTCATGTTCCTGATGTTTGATTTTGTGTCGATTTCATCTTGATGTGGGTCCTAACTTTGTTAAGGCGGGGGGTGGGAGCTGATGGTTCGATTACATATCTCCTCTCCCACTGGTTTTTTCTTCCCCCTTCCCTCCCCCCCCTTTTTACCTGTAGTGTTTTTCCTTACTTTCTGATTCTTCTGTATTTCGGGTTCTACTTAGGGCGACAGGCACGCTGCCGGGGGGGTAGGCCGTAGCCTTCTGCAGGGGTGCAGGGTGGTGTGGGTGGGATGGGGTCTGTATATTGTTCGTTTTTTTTCTTTTTCTTAGTTCTATGGCTCTTTTGTATCCCTTTATCGGGACGCTGTGTCCGCGTGCATACTCCATGGGGTGTTCGCTGGCAGTGTAGGACATGACTTCTTCGCGTTAATATAATGATAGCACACTTACACGTCCTACTTGCCTCGTCCCCGATTGTGTGTCTTGGGTATTGTATGCCTTATTTGCCATGGGACGCGTACTGCGGCGCTGCGTTCTTTCTTCATTGTTTTTCATATTCCTTCTTTTACCCTTCCTCTCCTCTTCCCCTTCCTTGGGTTAGTATAGCGGATGGCTATCTTTGTGTTGTTGTTCTGACTCCTCTGATTGGTACCAGCACATATTCAAGTGGTGATGGGTGGACGGTGGGCAGCGGTGGGAACTGATTTGAAAAGGGGGAACTATGCGTTGCCCTTGCCAATTGTTGCTATTATTTCTGATTTTAACTGCTCCCTTGTACTGCTGCTTCACCAACTGCCCGCCATAGGAATTCGGAAATTAACGGTTGCAATTGTTCCTGCTATACTTCCTACTATACTATAAAATTAACCTTCTCTTATCCTGCTCCTGGCGGCTATACTGGGCCTTTTCTGATTACTGATTAATCATAGAATGCTGAGGAACTGATGGAGAACTTCTATCCTGATTTTGTGCGCTCGTAATGTGTTGTAGCCGGCCTGATTGGTTGTAGGCCCGTATTTGTACGCTTCTGTTTGCACAATAAAGGTTTTCAAAAAAATAAAAAAAATAAAAATGGAAAAGTGCTTAGTAATTTTTTATTTCACACATTTATTGTGGACGAGCTGAGCCCTCACCTGGTTTGAACTTTCATTTTTCTTTTTGGTGCTGAATCATTGGTCCCTTCGTCCTAATGATTTGTTCTTAGAAGTGAAGCTTCTGTCTGTTATGAGGAAAATGGTGCGTGTTAAAAAGCAAGCATTCATCAGTTGTGCCAAAAAGTGCAGCAAGACAACACCCTTCCCTGGAAAAAGGGAAAATTTTACTTTAGAGTAGATAGTCACAAATTATTAGATTGGTTTCTGTATTCACATTTCTTCATTCCTAGACAAAATACTAGTGAGTGGTGTATGTCTATGACTTCTAACATTCTTAAATATACTTTGTAGGTGGGACATCTGGTGCTGGGTCCAGCGCTGAGGTGGAGGGAAGCTCTGGGGAGGAGGCTGAGCAAGTGCCGGACCAAACTGCTGTGCGGGTTGCCACGGTAGTGGCGGGCAGTGGTAAACTCTTATATTCCTTACTTATTGAGGTTACAGACTGCATAGTGTGCTGCTCCCCGTGAGAAAACGTAAGGTTTGTCCAGATGAGAGACATGAAGAAGAATGATTGACATTTAGGGGCCTATTATGATGGTGGACGGACCTGAGTCCGTCCGCCACCATAGAGTAGGAGGGACCGTCCGCAGGGGCAGTGGCGGTCCCTCCGTGGTAATTAGGATGAGACCGCCATCCTGGCGGTCACATCCTGTATTTTTATCATTGCGGCGGGTGCTGCTTGAAGCAGCACCCGCCGCAATGATAAAAATTTAAGTTGTGCATTTGCATGCACAAAGCGGCAGGCACCGTGCGGTGCCTGCCGCTGGGTGCAGGCAAATGCAGGGGGTACCATAGGTACCCCGCCATATGTACCCCCCACGCCCCCTTCCCCCCTGGGGGCCCGCAACGGGCCCCCAAACAAAAATCCGTATGCCTTTCCACGGCGGAAATGCCGCTGTGTAAAGGCATGTTCCTCCAGACATCCTAATATGGCTGGCAGTGTCTGATAGACACCGCCAGCCATGTTAGTGCTTTTCCGCCGCGGACGGGAGGCGACCGCAGCGGAAAACCTGCGGACTGAAAAATAATCCCCCAGACATCCTAATCTGGTGGGGGGTCTTTTTCAGTCCACTGCGGATTTCCCGCATCCTCCGGGCCGGCGGTGGATTCCGCTGGCCCGGAGGATGCGGGAAATCCGCAATCCTAATCTTCCCCATAGTTTGAATGGATGGATGCCTGGATCATGGTACTATCTGACTCTTAGATAGCATATGTGTATCTAGAGAGTAGACGGTCACTGGATGAACTAAGTGTTACTTTGAGGAGCATGTAACACCGCACCCGCACATCCGACCCAGTGTAGGAAAGGCAAGGAAAAGAAGTTGTAATTTTGTCCGAATACTACCATGAATAGTAACAGTAGTTTGTATTGCAAGCACAGCATATATCCGGCTATTACGATAGCCACTCACTACCTCTGTTAATAAGTTTAGTAGAACTCGGTCATTCATGTGTGGATGTATCGCTGTTCACTCAATAAAAAGCAAAGCACCTAAAGTCATCCCATATGTAAGCGAATACATACCATGTGCAGTGATAGATAATCAGATTATTTATCTTCTTCATTTTCCTTTTCTATTATTCATTGGCACTGTAGGGTGAAAGTTAAATTAATTGAGCAGTAGCCCTTGTAACAGTGTATTCTCAGTGCCACCCATAATAGAAAAGTAAGAGCATCACCACCTGCATGTACTGGACTGGTACAGTAATGCAAGTCTGTCTCACTCATCATGGCGGGCGTCTGTTTTTCTCGGGTGGAAGTTGACTGCGCTGGCATTATGCCGGCTTGCAGAAGTTAAGGTACCAATTTTGCTAAACAAGAGAGAAGAAGAAGAATAAGACTGGTGTACTGTCATAGTCGACTCTAATGGAGTGAGTCCATAGTGCTCGTAGAATTGATTCCTTAAACTCACACTAATGTTAGAGCAAGGGTGGAGAAGTGGGAGGTTAGATTGATACTGGCCACAATAGTTATGTACTGCACTTGCAAGTTGCTAGTTCTACTGTGACACAACTTTCTGCTGAATCATTTTGTGTTAATCTTAAAGAGCATTGGTTACAGACTATGTCTTTCTTTCTTCATATAGATGCTCCTTCCAAACCAACCCGGAAGGAGCTGGCTAGACGGGCCCGGCAACAGAGGCTGGAGGCCACTGTCGCTGAATATCGGCGGCTGGTGGCCCAGGAGGAGAAGACACGCAGTCTACAACAACATCTACCGGCACAGCTGCATCCTCCTCCGCGCTCCCTGGGTCACCCAGTCAGTGAAGAAGGTCTCCAGCGGTACGGAGCCGGAGTACCGCTGCCGCAGCCACCCGCCACCACCGAGCAGCAAAGAAATCAGCTGCCCTCCACAGCAGTTGCAAAAAACTGATGCACCGCCTTTCCCTGAGGGTTTCCTACCTCGAGCAGGAGCTGCTCAACACGAAAACCCTGCTCGAGACCCTCCGCAAGGAGCATTCCGACCTGGCCCGGAAAGTCAACAGCAGCAGCCAGCAGTAGGAGGAGAGACTGTCCCTTGCCCCTTTTTTAAAGACTTCTGGGGGGTGGGTATTGGGAGTTGGGTTTCTTCACTTTTTTGGACTTTTCACGGACATTCGTTGGGGTTAGGGAATGGGGGTAGGTTGGGTTGGGTTTTGTGGGAGATTATTTTTGTCAGGGATATAAATATACTTTAAACTTTATCTTAGCATACACGTTTTTTTTACTGCTTTTGAGGCTGGTGGGTGGGGGTTTAACAGTAACTTTGTTTCCGTGAAACTTAAGTGGCATCTTGATTCAAGTTGTGTAATTAATTGCCCAAATGTTTTCAAAATTAAGTGCCTCTCACAGAGTAAGTGAATTCAATAGTCCTAGGACTTTACTAGTACTAGCGTCAGTCTCTCGTCTCTCCTAATACTCCATTATACTTCCTCCCCCCAAACGCTTATCTTACCTGTAATTTGAGTTTGGAAATAGGGCTAGGCACAGGGCTGGCTGCACGGCAAATGGCGATTAAGGTTGGCAATCCTGGGCGGATGAAATGTCATCATTGCGCTGGTACTAGTGGTGTTACACAGAGGCAGTTGCAGCATCTGAAAAAAAAGAAAATGAAACCTTGTTTGTCCTTACCGTAGCATTAGAACGGTACGATAGAGAATATAGCAGGTGACAGTACACTAGAACAGTGCCACAATGTAGCCTAACAAATGGTAAAGTATTGAAAGTATAACTAGTACTTGCGCTGAATTTCTTTGACATTGGCTACTACTACAAAAAATAGTACCGGAGGTGAAGGACACAGCAGCGCAATATTTTGCCACGTCTAGGAGGAGGATGTTCTAATCTTGATGACCTATCAAGTTGGTGGCGCACATGAAAATCTGCTTTCCTTTGCCAATATTGACTGAGTATCAAGCTGACTAAGAATAGAATACATCCTCGGATTCCTTCACCAGCCTGTTGCTATGACCTTATCCTCCCCAGCAAGTGTGTGGAATTATTGCTGTCATTTAGTCACACATCAATCAAAACCACACAGCCCGGGGGAAGAGGGTTAGGGTTTGGAAAATGGATGGGCATGGGGTTTTTTTTTGGGAATGTTTTGTTGAGAGAAGAAAAAAAAGCACAGCATGGACAAACAATAATTGAAGATAAATAAATCTTTGGGTACAAAGCTAACCATAAATCTTTTAAGTGACATAAAGGAAGTGCATGCACTACTGCATGCATGGTTACTGAAAAGTAAGTAACACTTTTGACAACCGTGAATGACAGAATGCAACAGTACAGGGCTGCAGCATTTTCACTTGCCTATCTCTGCACTCAGAGAAACACTTCTTACATTAAATTAGGTTTAAAAAATAGCAGAAGTAAAACCTATAGAATGGCTGTAGAGATGAATTCAAAAGCAAAGATCCAAGAAATCTAGACTCACACTCATAGAAGTTCACAGCAATAACATTACTTTAAAGATAATTAGAAAAGAACGGATATTGTATCTGTATGTTGTTGTAGTTGTCCTGTTGAATTTGGTAAGTTGCATGCATCAAACCATTCCTCTTATTAGCGGGACTCCTCCATTCCAGCTGACGCTCCGTCCATCAATGTTGGTGACCAGAAGACACCCTGTCCACTGCCTGCCTGGCGGATGCTGAATTGCGGCTCGCTAATGTGAAGCCTGACTTCATCCTTTTTTTCCCATTGCACAGACTGAAACCCTGCCTGTAATTATTGATGGAAAAACAGGAAGTGATATTAGAACACCACTGTCAAATAAATATAAGGTATGTACGCTGTGTAGTGCAAAAAGTCATACTTTGAGTTTCCTAATAGACAGTACAATATTTTTGAAAGTGCGTACTCTGTCTGAGTCTCCTTTTGAAGGATAAATAAGTATGGGCAAATTAATTTAGCGGATATTTCCCCTCAAGCTAGGTGTACTGTAAACTGTGTTTTAGAACAAAATTAGACCTTCCCAGCAGTGCTCCCACCCAGACCCCTACTAAAGCCAGTCGCTAAAATGTAGAAGACCCCCAATCAGATCTCAAAAAACGAGGCCTAGTAGAAAACTGGTGACAAAACGTACTTTGAAAGTAAAAGTAGGCCCAAATCCCCTTACCCACCGTGGATTGTATTCAAACCACTTGCAAGCAAGCAAAAGTATCCATACCCAGCATCGCTCCAGACTCGCAAACCCCCCCGCAAACAGCCCCCCGCCCAAACACATGCAATACAAATACTGCTAACCCTAACGAGCTCTAAGTTCAGAATAGTGGTAAACGCTTTCTTTAACTATGCCAAATCCCCCCTTTCCCACCATGGATTTTCTTCAAATCACTTGCAACCAAAATTACTCATTCCCTCGAGTGCTCAAAGACCCCAGAACTCAGTTGCACAAATCTAGAACACCCCGAAACACATGCAATCCTGCTGCTAGTGCTAACCCTAACAAACCCTGAGTTACGAAAAGTGCCAAAAGGCTTTTCCGCATGGATTTTCTCCAAACCAGTATTATCCGGTATTAGACATTCCCAGCAATGCCCCAAGACCCGCAAACCCACCCGCAAAAAAGCACAACACCCCCAAACAGCCAAAAAGCAAAAATGGAAAATCTCATACTTACAATATTTTTCGGCCTTCTTTCAATTCTGTCCAAACGCGCTGTGCAGCTAGGCCATAACTCCCGTTTTCCACCATGGATTTCCTGAAAAGCAAATGTAATCAAAATTAGACTGTGCCAGCAGTGCTCCCAGACCCCAAAACTGCCCCACAAACACCCGGAAACCCCCTAAAGAGCACCTCAAAGACAAGCAAGTCAGCAAAAACGCAAAAGAAATTTCGCCTCCGATTTGGTCCAAACCAGTTTTATCAGGTATTAGACCTTCCAGCAATGGCCACAGAGCCGTCAACCCAGGCGAAAACAAGTAGAAGACCCCCAAACAGCTGAAAAGCAAAAGTACAAAAATGGGGACTTAGTCATTTCCAGGGCAATTTCAAAAATCACTCAGCGCGCGCTCTGCAGCTAGGCCCTAACTCCCCTCTGCCACCATGGATTTGCTTCAAACCTCTTGCAATCAAAATTATCCATACCCAGCAGTGCTCCCTGACCCAGAAACCCACCCACAAACACCAGGAAGCCCCCCAAACAGGCCCCCGAAAACATGATAGTGAGCAAAAAGTCAAAAACGTTTTCAAGTCTGATTTTGTCCAAACCAGTTTTATCTGGTATTAGACCTTCCCAGCAATGCCCTAAGACCCGCCAACCCACCCGCAAAAAAGCACAACAGCACCAAACAGCCAAAAAGCAAAAATGGAAAATCTCATACTTACAATATTTTTCGCCCTTCTGTCCAAAAGCACTGTGCAGCTAGGTCATAACTCCCGTTTTCCACCATGAATTTCCTGCAAGCAAATGCAATCAAAATTAGACTGTGCCAGCAGTGCTCCCAGACCCCAAAACCCACCCACAAACACCCGGGACCCCCCCCAAAGAGCACCTAAAAGACAAGCAAGTCAGCAAAAACGCAAAAAAAATTTCGCCTCCGATTTGGTCCAAACCAGTTTTATCCGGTATTATACCTTCCCAGCAATGGCCACAGAGCCGTCAACCCAGGTGAAAACAAGTAGAAGACCCCCAAACAGCCAAAAAGCAAAAGTACAAAAATGGGGACAGTCATTTCCAGGGCAATTTTCCAAATCACTCAGCGCGCGCTCTGCAGCTAGGCCCTTACTCCCCTCTGCCACCATGGATTTGCTTCAAACCTCTTGCAATCAAAAGTATCCATACCCAGCAGTGCTCCCAGACCCCGAAACCCACCCACAAACACCAGGAAGCCCCCCAAACAGGCCCCCGAAAACTCTAAATTGAGCAAAATTTCAGAAAAAGCTAAAACTTTTTCCTCATGGATTTGGTCCAAACCAGTTTTATCCGGTATTAGACCTTTCCAGCAATGGCCACAGAGCCGTCAACCCAGGCGAAAACAAGTAGAAGACCCCCAAACAGC
This sequence comes from Lissotriton vulgaris, assembly GCF_964263255.1. Lineage (NCBI taxonomy): Eukaryota > Metazoa > Chordata > Amphibia > Caudata > Salamandridae > Lissotriton > Lissotriton vulgaris. The sequence continues at coordinate 932,301,487 of NC_141689.1, read as the reverse complement.
CAAAAAGCAAAAGTACAAAAATGGGGACTTAGTCATTTCCAGGGCAATTTCCAAAATCACTCCGCGCGTGCTCTGCAGCTAAGCCCTAACTCCCCTCTGCCACCATGGATTTGCTTCAAACGTCTTGCAATCAAAAGTATCCATACCCAGCAGTGCTCCCAGACCCCGAAACCCACCCACAAACACCAGGAAGCCCCCCAAGCAGGCCCCCGAAAACGCTAAATTGAGCGAAATTTCAGAAAAAGCTAAAACTTTTTCCTCATGGATTTGGTCCAAACCAGTTTTATCCGGTATTAGACCTTCCCAGCAATTGCCACAGAGCCATCAACCCAGGCGAAAACAAGTAGAAGACCCCCAAACAGCCAAAAAGCAAAAGTACAAAAATGGGGACTTAGTCATTTCCGGGGCAATTTCCAAAATCACTCCGCGCGTGCTCTGCAGCTAAGCCCTAACTCCCCTCTGCCACCATGGATTTGCTTCAAAACTCTTGCAATCAAAAGTATCCATACCCAGCAGTGCTCCCAGACCCCGAAACCCACCCACAAACACCAGGAACCCCCCGAACAGGACCCCGAAAACTCTAAATTGAGCGAAATTTCAGAAAAAGCAAAAACTTTTTCCTCATGGATTTGGTCTAAACCAGTTTTATCCGGTATTAGACCTTCCCAGCAATTGCCACAGAGCTGTCAACCCAGGCAAAAACAAGTAGAAGACCCCCAAACAGCCAAAAAGCAAAAGTACAAAAATGGGGACAGTCATTTTCAGGTCAATTTCCAAAATCACTCCGCTCTGCAGCTAGGCCCTAACTCCCCACTGCCACCATGGATTTGCTTCAAACCTCGTGCAATCAAAAGTTTCCATACCCAGCAGTGCTCCCTGACCCCGAAACCCACCCACAAACCCCAGCAAGCCCCCCAAACAGACCCCCGAAAACATGATAGTGAGCAAAAAGTCAAAAACTTTCTCAAGTTTGATTTTGTCCAAACCAGTTTTATCTGGTATTAGACCTTCCCAGCAATGCCCAAAGACCCGCCAACCCACCCTCAAAAAAGCACAACACCCCTAAACAGCCAAAAAGCAAAAATGGAATATCTCATACTTACAATATTTTTCGGCCTTCTGTCCAAACGCACTGTGCAGCTAGGTCATGACTCCACTTTTCCACCATGGATGTCCTAGAAAACAAATGCAATCAACATTAGACTGTGCCAGCAGTGCTCCCAGACCCGAAACCCACCCACAAACACCAGGAAGCCCCCCAAACATGCCCCAGAAAACATGATAGTGCGCAAAAAGGCAAACACGTTTTCAAGTCTGATTTTGTCCAAACCAGTTTATCCAGTATTAGACCTTCCCAGCAATGCCCCAAGACCCGCCAACTCACCCACAAAGAAGTAGAACACCCCCACAAGTGCAGAGTCTTTCTTCATTGGGCGTAATCTAGCCCTCTGCTTTGAGGGAAATAGGAGTCTGGAGGAGGAGGATAGAGGAGCATGTTCTTGTGAACTTGGGAACCTGAAGAATGCAGAATGCGGCACCTTCAAATCAATAAGCAAATAAGTGAAGACAGTTCTGCTGATTGGCTTGTTTTTGTGATTAGGTGATTAAAGTTTTAATTATATTAACTGTGCTAAACAAAGAAAGACAGACACACAGGAATAAAAGTGAATAAGGACGAAAAAGAAAGTTATTGATTCATTGGCTCATTTTCAGGGCTCGGTGTCAGGGAATAAGAGTTCGTCCTCATACTCTGCGAATTCAGGTGGGAGTAGGTCACCTAACAGAGAAGAAATTCCCTCATCTAAGTTGCTGTCCTCCTCGTCTTCTTCCAGCGTGTATTCTCGTACTTTGTAATCTGGTGGTATGAGGTGCTGATTCATCTTGATCATTGTTAACCTCTCCACATTTTTGGGCAAGAGGCGGGTCCGTTTACAAGTTTCAATGCCACCAGCAACACTGAAAACACGTTCAGAAGACACGCTTGCGAGTGGGCAAGACAAGTAGTTTATAGCCAGGTTGGAGATCTCTGGCCACAATTCTTTTTTCCCATGCCAAATCGCCAATGGGTCAGCATTAACATAGACCTCTGTTGAGTCATTCAGATAGTCCTGCACCATCGACTCAAGGTTTTCCACGGTTCCTCCACTTTGCTTACTTTTTGCTGGGACCTTTTGAGAAGCAAACCCAAGCTGAGTTAGACAATCCTCTTCTTCACCCAAAGTTACTGGTGTGTCTGGTGCAGATGATCCGGTTGCCGGTGTCTTTAACGGCTGAGAGGTCACTTCTGCCACAGCCACAGGTGCAGAAGTGGATTCTTTTGACTGGGGATGGCCTGCTGATGCTGATGTACTGCCTTTTCTTTCAATTTTCTGCCGTTCTCTTTCGAACCTCATGGCTGACACAGCTAGCCAATGTTTGTACTTTTTGACATCTGCGTCACCAAAAGCAAAGAATGCTCTGCCTGCCATTGCCTTTTTGTAGCATGGATCCAGAATAGTAGCACAAATGTAATGCTGTTCTGAGTGGATCATTTGAAGACGTTCATCGCCAAGTAGGCGCTGTAATAATTTCTCTGCAAAAACAAAAGCTTCTTGCTTTTCTTCATCTTTTTGAAACATAGAAGACACCACCTTCAGTTGGTGCTCCAGCATGCGCAACAATGGGATAGCTTTTCCCACATTACAGTCCTCCCTGCTGACTGCACGCGTGAAGACCTCAAAAGGACGAAGCATGTCTGTCTGGCTTTTAACTAGCTCCCATTGCGCCGCATCTAGTCTCAGGTCCTTCTGAGCTGTACCCAGCGTTAAGAAATACTGATCGAGTACCGTAAACTGCTCATACAGACGCTCAAGCATGTAGAAGGTTGAGTTCCAACAAGAATTTTTTAACAACCAGGTTTATACAGTGTGCCAAACACGGCACTCTGAAATATTTACCCAGCTCCATGGCCTTAACTACATAGGCGCCATTGTCCGTGGAAACTTAACCAATCGTGCATTTTTTTGGGGACAGCCATTGAAAGACCTTTGTGTTAAACTCCTTCAAAATGTTTTCTCCTGTATGACTTTTCTCCATGCCAAACATGGCTAGTGTTGCATGTTTCCGAGCAGCTTTAAAAACGTTGTCTGGGTCAACACCTGCGTTTAGCTTTGCTTTAACCCCTGAAAAAGAGACCCAGTGTGCAGTGATGCACATATAATCAGTGCCTGCGCCACTGGTCCAAATGTATGTTGTCAGATGTATAGTGTGAACTGCACTCTTCTCCAAAGCTGCCCCAATCACCTCCAGCACATCTTCAAGTAGTGCTGGAACCGCAACTCTGGCAAAATAGAACCGGCTAGGAACCTTCCATTTAGGGCTGAGCGTTGCCACTAATTCTAGAAAACCAACCCCTTCCACAAAAGAAAAAAAGGGAGAAGGTCCAGAGCTAGCATTTTAGCCAGCTTAGTGTTATACAGACGTGTCAGTGGGTGGTTGCGATCAAATGGCGCTTCTGAAAACAACATGGTTCTAATGTTGCCCTGGACCAAGCATTTACGGGATGATGATGATGATGATGACTTCTTTGACCCAGTTATGCTCGCTGATGAACTTTTTCTCATTGGTGTCTCACTCTCTCCCACACTCTTAGTGTGGCTCACATGGGGTGTGCTGCTGACAGGGGTACTGGGTGTAAGTGAAGTGTTTGACACGTCTTCTTCCTCCTCGTCATCATCAGATGAAACATCAACGTTTTCTTGACTTCCAATTCGGGCTTCCTTGATCTCCTTTAGGTGCGCAAACCAATGGACAGTGTGCTGTCTCTCAAGATGACCTCTCTGGCCTCTGGTAACATAGTTGGTACCTAACTTACCACGACTAACTGCAAGCTTACAAATGCTACAAATGGCTATGTTTTCCTTTTTTGGGCAAACACTAAAAAAGTCCCAAACTGCGGACTTGAAATGTCTGTGGGGGCCGGAGGAGGCAATACTGGTGGTGGTCATGCTGCTAATGCCAGATGAAGTGGAGGATGTGTGTTGCCGAACTTTACTACGTTGTGCACTTGCACCACCACTAATTGAGGTCGAGGTGGATGGAGGTCCCTTGCGAGAAAGAAATATGGAAGGGGTAGGTGGTGGTGTACTAGTTAACTCCAATGACGGTGGTATTCCCATTGCCTCCTCGTCGACAACATCATCACGCTCAGCAGCTTTGTGGGCTAGGGTCAAAATGTCTGTTTGCTGCATGCCCGCTGAGGCTGGAGTGAAGTCTATGATGACTGCGTCGTCTTCATGGGAGTCTTCATCAGCAGGAGTATACGCCACTTCTTGTTCAGCGTCAGCATCACACTCCATAACTTTCGGTCATAAAGTTTCGAGGACCTTCCTTTTACGCTTAGCTACCTTTGTCAGATCATGGTGTGCCTCACTCTCAGACGGCAGTGGTGGTTCCCAAGTTTGATCCATATCATCAGAAGGAGGTGGGCTTGAAGAAGATGTAGACACCATCCTTGATCTTTTCCTTGCTAGGGATGTTGAAGACAATGAATGATCATCAGGAGGAGTGGCTTCCTCAAATGATACCTCGGCTTGAATGTTGATTTCCTGATGTGCCCCTACTTCGGGAGGAACAACTATTGTGGCCACTTGTGCCCCTCCATGCACCTCTGCTTGCGCATATCCTTGCGCTGCCTCTCCTTCCACATGTACTTGGGCTTGTACTTGCACATGTGGTTGTTGTTGCGGCTGTGGTTGTTCAACACTCGTCAAATGAGTTACAACAACCTGTGTTGATTGAGGGACATTACTGCTACTTTCTTGCGATTAGCCAACATCACTAGTCAATGGTGATTGAACAGGTAGACTGGCTGCCTCTGCAGCACTCAAGGGCTTGGACTTAAGTTGGTGTGGTGGTGGTGGCACTGAGCCCAATGGAGCGGGGTGCTGCTCCTAGCTTGGTCCCCAGCAGATCCCGCTGCTGCTGCAGGCGTACTTTTTTTTTTATTCCCAAAAAATGTGGCGGGCGGCACACCAGTCTCCTTGGTAACTTGCTTCTTCTGCTCCTTACTGGCAATTTTCTTGCTAGAGGAGCTACGGGGAACTTTTTTTGAGGCCATCTTCTTCAGAGGTCAGAACAGCAGGCCGCAGTTGCACGAGTTGCAGAGTTGTCTGTGGCCAGACGTGACGTCGCGTGACGTTATGCTGCACACACACACCACTGCAGGACTTCTTCCTGGCACTGGTTGTTCTCTTGAGTCTTGTGCACCTAAAAGCAATGGAAGACAGAGGAACATCAGTTCAGTTATACACCCCAAAAACTCGAAAACGACTGAAAAATCAGCACAATCCCATTGCCATCCATGCCCTCAAAGATGTTTAAATTCAAGACACCCCACAGAAAGACTAGGCCCATGCACCACTCACTACCCCTGGGCATAATGGATGAAAGCTAGGCAAAATGGGTGCAGGCCTGAGAACACTGCCTGCATTCAAAATGGCCCCAAGCCTCCCAGCACATGGCCAGGGCCTGCCTGTACCAGCACTCAAAATGGCCCCCACCCACACGGCCAGTCCCTATGAACACCCCAAAAAATCGAAAAACACAAAGAAATCACCACAATCCAATGCCATCCATGCCCTCTATGATGTTTACATTAAAGAGACCCCACAGAAAGACTCAGTCCATGCACTTCTCACTAGCCCTGGGCAAAAGGCCCCAACAGCAGCCCAAAAAAAAATCAGCACAATCCCATGCCATCTATGCCCTCCATGATGTTTACATTAAACAGACCCCACAGAAAGACTCAGTCCATGCACCACTCACTACCCCTGGGCAAAAGGCCCCAACAACAGCCCAAAAATCGAAAATTCCAAAATTGTAGTTGCAGCAACTGTAATGCCCCAAACAAACTTACTTGTGAAATTTCGAATCCAAAAGTGATCCAAAGATAGTCAAAAAGGCCTCAAATCCAAATATCGAGCAGCATCCACAAAAAGTAATCCTTCCAGGTCAAGATACGAATGAAAGTGACCAGCACATGAAGAAAGCACTAGGAGGAGCCTGCTGGACAGGAACAGGAAGTTGGAGACTGTGGGGCACTTCCTTCCTCCCCCCCCCCCCAAAATGGACTCCTTGCAAAAAAAAGTGCAGGCAAATGTCAACCTGAGTAGTTATTCTGATAAAAATCATCATTTTCAGAAGGTTTATGCTGCTTGCTGGTGGTTTTCTTATGCAGAATTGCTAATTTTGTAATTTCGCGAGTGCGAGATTGTTGGTGCCCGCCGCATCTACGTGTTCGCAATCGCGAACTCCCGCGATACGTGATCACGGTGTACTCGCGTTGACAAACTCTCGCTGTGCAAGGTGGCAAGCCGCGATGACGTAATCGCTGTTGCCAAACTCCCGCGGGATCCCGCAGCAAGATCCAAAATGGCGCAGCACTCGCAAAATATCGAGAAAAACAACTCGGCAAACGCTGAATGACAGTAAGTGAACGCCGCTCACAGCAATATTGTATCACCAAGCAAAGAAATCCGCCGTGTGTTAATTTGCGGATTTTCTGCAAATTCGCGAGAGTTTGCGGATTGCGAATTTACCGAAAATCCACTAAATCCGCGAGCGGAACGGATTTTACGCCCATGCTTAATGTGGATTGATTTATATGACAATGATAATACAGATTTATGAATGATTCCTAAACAACAAGCTGTTAGACCAGGGTTCTCCAAAATTTTCTGAGATAAGAGTTATTTATGTTTAATGAATAACATCCTGAACTTCTAATATTAGTGTTCCACTCGTGACCACTTTCATATACAATAAAAATATTACTGAGTAAAGAGTACCTAAGAAGATGCATTAGCATCATCATTGTTTGGATGAATTACATTAATCATGTTAACAAGTATTTTGAGGAGACCATTGTGTACCCAGTATGGTAGTTCTACAGGAGGAAAAAAAAAAACAAGATGGGAGAGTGATGGAACACAGATTGTACTAACACCCAGGATCAAGGAGTATAACCCCAGCAGCACCTAAAAAAAGGAAGAAAAAAGCTGGAATACATGTTATAAGAGAGAGCTCCAGGAACCATAATTACATAACTTTTACATATTTTCTCATGTTACCCAGCCACCTCAACCAGGACCTACAGATTTACAAAAATACTTATTTTATATATTCATGTTCATTCTCCTTATTGTGTAACTCATTCAATCACTAGTATAATCACTATCAAGGAGGTCTTATGGACATGTCAAGTCAAGTCAAGTTAATGTATTTGATTTAGTTCTCCACTAAGAACCACAAATATTCAGTACATGATATAACATTTTAAACAGTTTTGTTAAAAAAGAAAGGTATTCATTCTAATACAAAGTTAAAATAGGTTTTCAAAATGAGTATAAATTGTAGCAGACAAACTCATTTGGTGGAGCCTTACATAGTATGATCAATTCCTGTACTGAGTTAATATGGGCCGGGATGCCCGCCACCCCTTCCACCACCAATCCCAATGGGAGGAGACAGACACAGTTTGAACTTTTGGAAGGCAGGGGGGCCTCACGACCCCCCGGCCGTATTTATTAAAATATGAAGCAAAATGTAAAACTTTAAATTAAAAACGTTTCATGTATCATGTACAAATTCAACTTCCATTCCATTACATTGTCAGGCTAACCTTAACAAATCTCTAATACAAAGATTTCCTAACCGAGTCTAACATCATGACATAATGCATTGCATATGAATTTGTACATCCTAACATTAGGGGCCAACGGCAAGGTCTTAACCGGTGTCAGGTCCCTATCACCAAATACCCGCCCTCACGTGTGAGTGGCGCATGCGCAGAGGACTTTACCCTCGTAGCCAACTGTAACTTCCCTTGTCATGGGAGCCCCCTTTCACTCAACGCCATCTTAAGGTCGTCCGAGTTCCCGTGCGGGGTATCCTTAAGAAGGACAGCGTGGACTCCCCCCCCTTTCCCCGCACTCTCTTCCGCTGGAGCAGATATCCAGCCCCCGGGAAATTCTGGGGAGGGGCATGTAGCCGTCTCCCCCTGGGAGGGGCCTATGGCCGTCCCCCCCTGGGCGACCGATCCGTAATGGGTGCCGCCCCCGTGGGAGGGGCCAATGGCCACCTCCCCCGGGCGCTCCCATCCATAATGGGTGGCACCCGCCTAGGGACCTTGAAATCACTGCTCACCGATCATGACCTTACCGCCACAGGCCAGATAGTTGACCGACTATCTGGCCCCCCCACACCTCCTGTAGGTCATGTCTCTTCAACCCCACTAGCCAAGCTATCATGTCTCCTATCAATAAGTCATTCCCTACCCTGGACAGGTGTACCCCATCATCAGAATAACAGTGATCGCCCCAGATGCACCCGTGAGATATGCTTTGAAGATGAATAGAGCGAAACAATTTCTCCATTTTATTGTTGACCCTCTTTACCGAATAGTTCAACGCTGTTGTGGACAATCCACCCCGCCATACCCTCCTCGGAATCATGTGAGACCAAGCTATTGTACATCCCGGGAGCGTCTTTGCCAACCAACTAACTGCAGAAAGTATGTGCTCAATTAAAGCTCATCTGCCCAACCTTACCAAGTCATTGCCCCCAATGTGCACTATGACTACAGATGGCGGTGACCTGTGCCGCCCTAATAATTCTTCCACAAAATTTTGCAGTCGCTCAATACACAGGCCGCCCTTCCCATGGAAGGACACCCTGAAATCATATTCCTCAGATGTGTGGATTGCATCACCTGTCTTGAATATGTCCCCGGCACGCCTCACGTATGAGTGGCCCTCGACCCAGACCACTCGTCTTCCATTCCTTGTTCCTGAAGTGGTGGTTAGCTGACACTGGGCCAGTCCCAATTTCCGCCCTGCGTCACAGGCTCGTGAAACTGTAATCCAAACAAAAGACAACAAGCGTGAGTGCACTTCTTCAGTAACTTACAACATGTGCAGCTGCACGCACCGTTTGAAACAAGTCGAAGACCAGCGGCCTAACTGTTTAACATTGTCTGCCTGCAGACCTTGAGCCGTTGCTTCTGTGGTGGCCCCTATCCTGAATGGAATGGTTCCCAAAATCAATCGGGTGCAAGCCTGCCGCTGCAATCGTGATTGCCAGCACCCTCTGAAACTGAAACTTTGTTAACGGGATGCCATCCGCATGTCGCAGCAAGGCCCCCCCCCACGTTGTGAACCTCTGTTTTAGGTAGGCCTCAGCATGCCTCACTGGACAACAGGGACTACCTGGAGCACGCTGCAACACAATGCTATTCCCCTGGGCCGCCTGATCCGTCTTTGACCTGGCTATCTTGATCAGCAGAGAATCCCCCCTCACTTGCGTGTGATCCCTGCGCAGACCCCCCTCCATATCTCTTTTGTTGGCAGCCACTAGTTCGCTCACCCGCAGGACCCCATAGAAAGCCAACTCGAACACTGCCCGGAATAGTACAACCTCGCTAGGTGAGGAGCATGTCTCCTCCAGTTTAGCCAACAAGGAGGTCAATCTGTCAAATCCTATTGGGTGCCTGGTATCCTTTTTGCGCCCCTCTAAGCGCTGCCAGCCGCGCAGCGCCTTCCTGACTACGAAGGAGTCCGTCTGGTCCCTGATACCATGTAGCTGAGCCATAAATGATATGGCGGCCTTGTACCGACTGGCGGTTGCCACCGACCGGCCCTCCTCATGAAGTGCCACTAAAAATTGGGTAAAGGACCCCTCCTAGCCCCATCTATGCTCCCATGCCGGGCCCAAAAAGGCGCAGTACGAGCGGAACGCCCCTTCATAAGCTTTCCTTGTCTTGGGCGCTAAACTGGCTGCCATGAGGTTTTGTAGTCCGGGGCGCCGATTTGCCAGAATGCTTCGGGAAATGGCGCTGCCACTAGCTCTGCTGAGGGTAAACAATCCCTGAAAGCCTGCATTTTGAAACGAGAGAGCGCATCAGCTGCATTATTCAGTACACCCGGCACATGTTTTACCCTGAATTGTACGTTTAATCTCAAGCATTTCAACACAATTTCTTTCACCAATCGCAATATCCATTTGCAGCGTGCTGCCTGCTGATTAATGCACTCAACCACAGTCATGTTATCGGACCAAAATACCACCGAGCGGTCTCTGAACTCCTCCGGCCATGCCGACAAAGCCACCCAGATGGGGAATAGCTCTAGAAAGCCAATGTTACTGGTCAAACCGCTTGTTTCCCATCATGCTGGCCATCTTTGAGCCGACCAACGGTTTCCAAGGATCGCGCCGAACCCCACGCTGCCCGCCGAGTCGGTCCATAAGCCTAGTTCTGCCGACGAGGCCGGGGCTTTGCTCCAGACTACTCGGCCGTTGAAATCCACCAGGAATGCCAGCCAAATGAGCATGTCCTGGCGAACCTCTGCGAGGGTGCCCTTCCTTGAGGCCAACCATGGCCTGGGCAATGGATCGTGAGAAAGAGCGAGTCATCGGCATAACCCTTAATGCAAAGTTAAGCTGACCTACTGTTTGCTGTATTGGTGCAGTGTCACTTTCTCATTCCGAAGACACTGCAACAAGGAAGACCTGAATTTGGTGATCTTCTCCGCCGGCAAGCGGAAGCAACACTCCACGGAGTTTAGTTCGATACCCAGAAACTCCAGGGAGTTAGTCGGCCCCACCGTCTTACCTGGCGCCAACGGTACCCCGAAACCCCGCATGAGCACGCAGAAATCCTGCAATGCCCGTGCACAGTCCCGAGAGCCCGCTGGGCCGAGAAACAGGAAATCATCAAGATAATGAATCACATGTTGGTGCCCTGTGGCCTTCGAGAACACCCACTCCAGAAATGAGCTAAACATTTCAAAATAGGCACACGAAATTGAACAACCCATCGGCATGCACATATCCATGTAGTATTTCCCCTGAAATGTAAAACCCAGCAAGTGTTGATCTTGGGGATGCACCGGAAGCAACCTAAATGTGGATTCAATATCCGATTTTGCTAACAGTGCACCGGGGCCTAGGCGATTCAACATTACCACTGCGTCATCGAAATATGCATACCTCACACTGCAAATGTCTGGATCGATCGCCTCATTGACGGAAGCCCCCCCTTGGTGCCGACAAATTATGGATGAGCCTGTATTCCCCCGGGTCTTTTTTAGGCACTACCCCTAGTGGGGAACACACAAAATCGGCCGTTGGTGGGTCGCTAAAAGGTCCTGCAACCCGCCAACCTCTTTGGCGATCTTTGTGGCGGCAACCGCCGGGTTGTGCTGAACTGACAGTTGGTTCTTACATGAGGGGGCCCCCTGAAAATCACCCGCCGGGATCCTGAAGCCATACGAGAAGCCATCTCGCAGGATCCCAGCGGACACATGATCAGGGTATTTGTTCAGCCACGGGGTCAAAGCCAGAATATCTACGGGCGATTGTTTGGACTTCCGCGGCACCGTATCAATCCTGCTTGGTACCCCCTTTTCCTCCGGTACCATTGGCTCTGGACCGGCAGCTAGTTTCGGGGTGGGAGGTGTTACCACAACTAGAGCATGCATGCCTGAACCTAAACGTTCCTTGCGGCCTGCTACACGTTCCCTTATTGAAACCCCAACACACTCCTCACTTATTTCCGTTCCCGCCCGATCTAGGCTGAGACTCCCCCCCGTAGGTTGGTCGAAAGGGCTGAGGATGTTTCTGTTGAAAGGCCCTGGAGCCGTTTACGCTCGACCCTGATCCACCCGCTGATCCCGTCAAGAACTGCGCATGCCACGTTACAGTATCCAAACAATCCCAAGTCAGTGTTTCATTAAACTCTTTCGCTTTTCTAAAAGCCATGTCATACCCTTTCCATTCTTCTCGTCCATACTTCTCATGGAAGCCCGTGATCCTGCTCTGGTAGCAAGCCAGGTCACTCAACAGTTCTGGTGTTCGTTCAGCGATAATTGCTACAAAAATAGAAAAGGCCCTGATCCAGTTCATCATAGACTCTTCGACCCTGAATTCTGCCATTTTTGCCCGCCATACACTGGGGTGCCATAAATCCTTCTGAGTCTTGGCATATTCTAACTCTCGATGATCAGTCAATAACGAAAACATGTTTATATATTTATTAGCCCACACCATTTCCTTAGTTGCCATAGGAATATGTTGCGCCAAGCTTTCCCGCCTTGAGGGTACCGCGCCCTCCCCCATCATTGGGAGTGATCTCTTACCGGCTTCCGCCGCACCTCCAGCCGTGTCCGTCGACTTATTCCGGTTTTCGACCGCGACCAGATTCGCCACCTGTGGAGAAATAGAAGGCACGTTCGCTGTCCCAGCACCCCTTGTCTGCCTTAGCTGCTCGATAATCTGCCTAGCTTCTTCGGCCGGGTCTTCCACAGCCGCGGACCCCCCCGCTCCCTTCTTCAACCAGGGTAACACAGCCGCCAACTGAAGCGCAAACTGCAGCTTGTTCCCTTGAGGGCTCACGAGCGACGAGTGGTGCAGCCTTCAGAGCGCAGGATTAAGAGGACGCTTTCCTGGATTCCCGCGCCTTTTATCCAGCAGCGGGAAGGCGGGCCGTGACCCCATCCCGCCCATAGGTGCACGGACTTCCGGCCGGGCGGGTGTTTAGGACAACCCTTTTAGGCGGCGCGGGCGTGCTCCGACCACACCGCTATGGGCATACTGGCCGGGACACGCCCCCCACCTGCAACGGTTTCCCGGGGGATCGGGGCACCCATCCATACGTTCGGGGTGACCGAGTGGTCTCCCCTTTCCATTCTACATTTTGTATAAATTGGTTATATGGACAAGCATCATGATGTATGTGATGTACCCCTGCCTGTTGGTTTCGATTTTCAATATAGTTGCCACCTCAGCTGCTGGCCATTTTCAACATCAAATTGCCATAGTTTTAAATTCAGGGATCTGATTGCCTTCCAATTCTTAACTACAATTCTCTTAACAATAACTAGCACCAAACTTGCCACCATTGAGCAATGGTACTCAGACAAAAGTGTGAATGATGCCATTGCACAGTAGAAAAACGTAAATATCTGCCTAATTATCACAAAATTGATTCAAACGTCCACCAAATGTTCTCCAGTTTCAATTAGATATATTGTGGTAGCCCCCATTTGTCTGGTCTATAGTTGATTTGAAACACATTCCCTTAATAGCCTCATTATCACAAAGGCACATATGAGAGAGAAAATGTTTAAATATTAGAACATTGGAACGTTGGTAGCTCCCATGAAGACAATGAAGTGGCTCAGGAGTTAAAATGGCTCGTGTTAGACGTATGCTCCAACATTACAATGTTTGCCTTTCTGGTATGGCCGGGATGCCCGTCACCCCCTCCCAACACCATCCCCAAGGATGGGAAGTCGGACGCAGGCTTGAACTTTTGGAAGGCGGGAGGGAGTCACCCTCCCGGCCGTATTTATTAAAATATGAAACAAAATTTAAAACGTTAAATAAAAGTTTCATAATCATGTACAATTTTACATTTATTACATTTCGATGAAGACATGTTATTTGGCTAACCTTAACAGATCTCTAATACAAAGGTTTCCTAGCCGAGTCTAACATCCTGCAAATTCATACATTCTAAATTAAAATTGTACATCCTAGCATTAAGGGCCAACGGCAAGGTCTTAACCTGTGTCAGATCCCTACTACCAAAACTCTCGCCCTCACGGTGTGAGCGGCGCATGCGCAGAGGACTCTACCCTCATTGCCAACTGTAATTTCCCTTGTCGTGGTGGGGGCCCCCTTTCCACTCGACGCCATCTTAAAGGTCGTCCGAGTTCCCGTGTGAGGTATCTGTAGGAAGGACAGCGTGGACTCCCCCATCCCCACACTCTCTATCCGCCGTCGCGGATATCCGGCCCCCGGGAAATTAGTAGGAGGGGCATATAGCCGCCTCCTCCCCTGGGAGGGGCCTATGGCCGTCTCCCCTTAGGCGACCCATCCTTAGTGGGTGCCGCCTCCCCGTGGGAGGGGCCAATGGCCGCCTCCCCCCGGGCGCTCCCATCCATTCTGGGTGGCGCCCCCTTCTAGGGACCTTGAAATTACTGCTCACCGATCATGACCTTACCGCCACAGGCCGGATAGTTGACCGACTATCCGGCCCCCCCAACTCCTCCTAAAGGTCATGCTTCCTCAAACCCCTTAGCCATGCTATGAAGTCTCCTATGAGTAAATCATTCCCCTCCCGGGACAGGTGAACCCCATCATTCAGATACATGTGATCACCCCGAATACACCCATGAGGAATGCTATGCAACTGCGCAGAGCGAAACAATCTACCAATTTTATTGTTCACCCTCTTCACTGAATGTTTCAGTGCTGACACCGAAAGGCCACCCGCCATACCTTCCTGGGAATCATGTGGGACCAGGCAATCGTGCACCCCGGGATTCTTTTCGCCAACCAGCTAACAGCAGACAAAACTTGTTCAAACAACACTCGTCTACCCAGTGCCACCAAGTCATTGCCCCCCAGGTGTACTATGACTACAGATGGCGGTGACCTTTGCCGCCCTAAGAGACCCCCAACAAATGACTCGAATTGGTCAAAACAGAGCCCGCCCTTCCCATGGAAGGCCACTCTGTACCCGTATTCCCCAGCTGCGCGAGTCGCGTCACCTGCTTTGAATACGTCCCCGGCGCGCCTCACGTATGAGTGGCCCACGACCCATACCACTCTCTCCCTAGACGGTGATCCATGACCGCTGGTTTACTGGTACAGGGTCGACTGCAAATTCCGCCCCGCGTGACAGGCTCGCGAAACTGTAATTAAAACAAAAGACAAAAGGCGTGAGTGCATGTCACTTGTTCTTTACAACATGTGCAATCGCACATACCTTTTGAAGCAATTCGAGGACCATCGCCCCAACTGTTTCACTTCGTCCGCACTCTGACCCCTGGCTGTAGCCTCAGTAGCAGCCCCTATCCTAAAGGAGTAGGTCCCAAAATCGCACGGGTCCATGCCCGCCGCAGCGATTGTCAGTGCTAACACCCTCTGGAACTGAAACCTCGTCAGTGGGGTGCCATCCTTGTGCCTCAGCAAACTCCCCCCCCATGTAGCCGCCCTCAGTGCCAAGTATTCCTCTATACACATTATCGGGCACGTGGGGGACCCTCGCGCTCGCTGCACAACAACACTATTTCCCATAGCCCCTTGGTCGGTCTTGGACCTGGCTATCGTAACCACCATCGAATCACCCCTAATTTGGACGTGATCCCTGCACAAGCCTCCCTCAACGTCTTTCTTATTCCTTGCGACCAGTTCGCTCACCCGCATAGCCCCGTGAAAAGCTAATGCGAAAGCTGCCAGGAACAGAACTGCTTCGTATTGGGAGGAGCATGTTCCGTCTAGTTTCGCTATGAGTAGGGACAACCTATGTAAGCCAATCGGGCGCCTTTTATCTTGCTTGCGACCCTCGAGGCGCTGCCAGCCGCGAAGGGCTTTTTTTTACCAAAAAGGAACCCGTTGGGTCTTTTATGCCATGCACCTGCGCCATGAATGAAATGGCCGCCCTATGCCTATTGGCCGTTGCCGCTGATCGGCCCTCCCTGTGCAGTGCTACCAGGAACCCCAGGAAGGATTCCTCCTGACCCCAGCTCTGATCCCCTGGCGGACCCAAAAATGTGCAATAGGAACGAAATGCTCCTTCATATGCCTTCCTTGTCCTGGGGGCTAAGCTTGCTGCCACGAGGTCTTGTACTCCGGGGCACCGATTAGCCAAAGTGCTTCGGGGAATGGTGCCGCCACTAGGTCCGCTGTAGGTAGATAACCCCTGAACACCTGCATATGTGAACGAGAGAGTGCATCAGCCGCATGATTCAGTACACCCGGCACATGTTTCGCCCTGAACTGTACATTCAGTCTCATGCAAAGCAGCACAACCTCTTTCAACAATCTCAAGATCCACTTGCAGCGTGCTGCTTGTTGGTTAATGCATTCAACAACAGTCATATTATCAGACCAAAACACCACTGAGCGGTCTCTGAAATCGTCTGGCCATGCCATCAGAGCAACCAAAATGGGGAATAGCTCCAGGAACCCAATGTTACTTGTGAGACCGCTGGAGTGCCACCACGCCGGCCATGTTTGCGCCGACCATCGATTACCAAAAATGGCGCCAAATCCCACGCTCCCAGCCGAGTCAGTCCACAGACCTAGTTCATCTGAAGACGCTGGCGGCTTGTTCCACATACCCGACCGTTGAAGTCCGCCAGAAATGCCAACCAAATGCGCATATCCTGGCGAACCTCTGCAGACAGTCTCGTACGGTGGTGTCCTTCTTTGAGACCAACCATAGCTTGTGCAATAGAGCGTGAGAAGGGGCGGGCCATCGGTATCACTCGCAAGGCAAAGTTAAGCTGACCCACTGTTTGCTGCAACTGGTGCAGGGTCACTTTCTCCTTACCAAGGCATAGCTTCAAGGAAGCCCTAAATTTGCCCACCTTTCCCAACGGCAAACGGAAACATCCCTCCACAGAATCGAGCTCAATTCCCAGAAACTCCAGTGAAGTAGATGGCCCAACCATCTTACCTGATGCCAATGGGACTCCAAACTCCCTCATGAGGATGCAGAAGTCGTGCAGCGCCTGCGCACATTTTGTGTCGCCGGCTGCTCCCAAAAACAGGAAGTCGTTGAGATAATGCATAACATGCCTATGCCCTGTGGCCTCGGTGAATGCCCACTCTAAAAAACAACTGAACATTTCGAAATAGGCACAAGAAATGGA
The DNA here is from genome assembly GCF_964263255.1 of Lissotriton vulgaris. Lineage (NCBI taxonomy): Eukaryota > Metazoa > Chordata > Amphibia > Caudata > Salamandridae > Lissotriton > Lissotriton vulgaris. The sequence goes on along the minus strand of NC_141689.1, from coordinate 932,284,787 downwards.
GCAACCCATAGGCATGCATTTATCCATGTAATAACTCCCTTGGAATGCAAAACCCAGCAAACGCTGATCCTGCGGGTGTACCGGGCGCAACCGGAACGCCGACTCGATATCTGATTTCGCCATCAGCGCCCCGGGGTCCAGGCGATTCATCATGGCCACGGCTCCATCGAACGATGCGTACCGCACCGAACAGACTTCTGGGTCAATGGCCTCGTTCACCGAGGAACCCCTTGGAGCCGACAGATTATGAATAAGTCTAAACTCCCCTGGGTCTTTCTTCGGGACAACCCCTAACGGGGAACAGATGAAATCCGCCACCGGTGGGCGATGAAAAGGCCCTGCCACTCGCCCTAAGCTGACTTCCTTTGCAATTTTTCTCTCTACCACACTTGGATTATGTTGCGCCGATAACTGTTTTTTACAAAAGGAGTTCCCTTGAAAATCCCCCGCCGGGATGTGGAAGCCGTGCAAGAATCCCTTCCTCAACACCCCAGCGGAGACATGATCAGGGTATTTGTTTAACCAAGGAGTCATAGCCATGAGATCAACGGGTGTAGGCAATTGGTCACAACGTTCTACCTTACTCCTGCTTGGACCCTCCCTTTCCTTCAGCCCCTTTATTTTTCGATCTACATGAACTCTCTGAGTGTGAGGAATTCCCACAGCCCGCACACACATGCTTGAACCTACATGTTCCTTGAGGTCTGTTACAGTTGCCTCAACTGGGTGGCCAATTCAGGAGGCATATCTTCATCGTTAGCGGGGGTAATTACTACCGGGATCGGTTGACCCGCGTCTGGGATTGGTACCGGGTTGTCTGCCGGTGTGACAGGGGTGGCCGGTGGTACCTCTGGGACCGGAACCTCTGGGATTGGAACCTCCCCTGAAACCGCCCTCCTCTTGACCCGCTTCCATCTACCCTCGGGGACGATTCCCGGCAAGGCCGGGCCTATTACCTTCTTAGGGTTACCAGGATTGCTCAGTGCAGCCAGTTGTTGTTTGACCTCCGCCAAAACTCGACCGATCGATGGGACTTGACCGAGTTTCCGCTCCATGCCAGCCATCCGGTTCAACAACATGCGTAGCACTTTGTCCGTCTCGGAACCCTTTCCTGCTTTCTTGCCAGCCATGGTTTTGATTATCCGCTCCTAGACGATCAACGAGGTCCTGGACTGTTCTTCGCCTTCGAGTAACTGAAAGAGAAACACAAGAATTACAAGTTCTCAAAATTGCTGCTTGTTCCGTCGAGGGCTCACGAGCAACGAGTCGGTGCGGCCTTCAGAGCGCAGGAACAAGAGGACGCTTCTTCGGTACGCCTACTGGGCGTGGTCATCGGTGTAGGTGTCTAGGACAACCCCTCCTGGGCGGGAAAAGGCATGCCCCGGCTACGCCGCTTCGGACATACCAGCCGAGACACGCCCCCCACCCAAAATGGTTTCCCGGGAGGATCGGGGCACCCAACCATACGTTCGGGGGGACCGAGTGGTCGCCCCTTTCCATTCTCCCTTTATAAATTTGAACATTGCACTCTCAGTGGGTGGAATGTTTTATTAGCCTTCTAGCCTATTTACCTTGAGCTATACCAGTTGTTAAAGGGCCTCTTCCTTGTTGTAGGCTCCCATCCTCTGGTTCAGGGCAGTTGACAACAGGTATTGCCATTTGCAACAGACTATAAGAGTATAATGTGTAATACCAAAGATACCGCGCTGTCCACCTCCACCAAACCTGACAACCCCTGAGGATGAGATGGGGAAAAGAGTACTCTCTCACCTTTGCATCTATCAGCTGAAGGCCTGTGTGAAGATATGCCTCTGAGATTATGGTATGGAGGTTCCATTTGAAGAATAAGGGCCTCTAATGTTGAGGAGTTAACAGGGAAAGACATCCACTTGTACTGTCAGCAGTGCAGTTCGTAGAAGCAAGCGATAAAATAACGAATGGATTTAGTCATAAGTTAATTCCTACATTTACTGGAATTACACATTGTTCACAAAAAGGCTGTATCAATGATACAAAAATCAAGACAAAAGAGGCGTGTGCCTGTTTAGTTTTTATGATGTGTCAGGCTCCATAGATTAGGTGAAGTACCTCTGTAGCATGACTACCAAGGGTTCAGCACAAATATTGATTGCTGAAGAAGCAGTAATTAGGCAGAGTGTGGAAGATACTTTAACTGAGATGTTTTTAACGTCCATACGTTTCTGGATTTGACAGGCTGAAGATCCATGAAGGTGCCTCAATGTGGTCCCAGTAGTAGAGAAGGGAGCAGGAGCTCGATTGGTGCTAGAGTCCACAATAAATCTTCTCAGAACAGGTATGATGATTTCAGCTCAGTGTGGACCACTCGACTCCTCCATTAATGCTGCTTCTTTCCCCCTCAGTCAACCATGAGCCGTATTGAAAATCAAGCTCCGTAAAAGTGTACAAGGGGAAGGAATACGAGAAAGAGAAAGTGAGAGGGAGAGAGATATCGAGAGAGAGTGACATAACATTCCATCACTGCCTTAGGTAGATGGCTTCTTCAGCAGGCTAAGGCAGAATGTGTGGTGCATTGAACCCCTTGTCTTATAAAATATAGTAGTGACCCCTTGGATGTACAAGATATGGTACTATCAGGACAAGCATGTGCAGGATGATCTCAAGGCAATATGGAGGAACACCACTATTGATGACTTATCAGTGTACAGGAGCAACAGGACTCTATCTTGCCCCTGGACAACCACAACACTGTCTGAGAGTAGAAGGTGCGACAGTGGTGGCTCCTCCAGAAAGGTGGAGGAGCATCACCTCACTGCTTTTCGATAGGAAAAAACAAAAATAAAATGATAATCACTTGACTTTATTGTCATTTTCTTGTTCCTACAGTGGCATCTTTTAGGGGTGGGCATATCTTCTCTGCTCTCAGATCAGGGTGGAGGTTAGCACTCTGTGAGTGTGCAATGACTGCTGGCCAAACTGGTCATGCATACTTTGCATGTTCTCCACCCAGGCTGCATTACAGACTCGGTGGAGGTCATGCCCAAGCTCCTCTTCCCTGGCTGAGCGTGGAACTACGGTAGTCAAGCCAATCGCAACGCTGCATTGCAGTGTTGTGATTGGCTATGGGGAGCCTTGTGGCTTCTTGCTTCCTGTTTGTACAGAAGATGTCAGGAAGAGGACGCCACTCTGCTGCTTCCTGGGAGCAACCACCACTGAGGTGAGAGTGTGCTCCTGTTGTTAGATTGCAATAAAGTGCAATAGTTTGAAGACCTCAGAAAGAGTGTAGCAGTACAGGGAGTGAGAGAGTCATAGTTCTAAGTCTGTGAAAGAATCCAAGTTTCGTAAAAAACAATGAAGGAACTCAGAAAGGGTATAAAAGGAGCAGCAAGCGTAAATGATGCAAACCAAGCTATTGTTAGGCAGAGTTTATGTCCATAATTGGTGCTTAAATTCCCTTTTGCTTTAATTGATCTGAAAGTCCTCAGTCGTGTTTACATTTCCCACCTTGCCCTAGAAGTTGTATCTTGCATACTAAGCGATGGAATTTGGTCCATGTGACAGTGTCTTTACTGGTACATATCATAACTTCTTTTTTCTATTTTTTATTTTTTTTTATTAACAATTGTGAAAGTGAGTACATAAGAATGACAGTTCATGTCGAAGCGAACCCCCCACCCACCCTGTAAGAAAAACAGCGTGTAAATTGAATAAAAAGGTGCACACAAAAAAAGAAAATAAGAAAAGAGAGAAGAAAGAAAAAAAAGAAAAAAAAAGACAGGAGAGACGAAGTAGAAAAAAAAGAAGAGGTAATCCAGTGGCATTAATGATTACATAGATGGCACAAGTCTATAAAGTTTTAGAGAGAAAGTAGAAGTAGGATACGAGCAAGAGCAAAATTGAGCATACAGGCGGTGTTGAAAATAAGAAGGAAAAAAAAGCACAAAAAACAAGCAAAGCAATGCAAGCCATAAGATAAGACAGAGACAATCGGGGGCTTATCCCGGCTGTTCCAACCAAGTTGTCAGTTTTTCCCAAAGCTCCAAGCACTTTTTACGACCCTTACGCCCTTTTCTAGCTTAGACAGCTTTTTCTAGGTGATAGGTGGCAACAAACCTAGCCAGCCACTGAGAGAATGAGGGGGACTCAGAGTCAAGCCAGGCAGAGGCAACACAAATCCGCCATACTGCCATTGCAATGAAGATTAGTCCCTCGCTTTTAACACTAGTGATTTCAGACTGTGTACCCAGTAAGATAACAGTAGGGTTTAGTAACGTATACTGGGTAGTAATTTCGCTTAGGAATTCCTGTACGAGGGCTAGTGTTGAGCCAAGCTTTGGACATGAGGTAAATATGTGGATTGAGTCGGCTCCAAATTCCGAGCATCGGGGGCATAGAGTCCCTTTACCTGCCCTCCACTTCGCTATCTTGCTGGGGGTAATGTACAAGAAAAAGATGGTTTTAAAGTGTTGTGCCTGCAGCTTGGCTGACAATAAGATGTTTTGAGAGAAAGCTAGTGAGTTAAAAAAAATACTGCGTGGAGTATCAACGCCATTGTATGCCATTTGTCTGCTATGGTTTGTAAATCGTCAGGGGTTTGTCTGTTTATGATGTTATATAGCCGACCAATATGGGGAGCAGTGGGGTTACGCAATGTGTTAAGAAGATCTACTTCCATAAACCCTGCGGCGCCCCCAACCTTCCTGGAGAGAAAATCGTGTATGGAGAGGTACTTAAAGTAATCGTGGTTCTTCGGGCTGAACTTGGATAGCAAATCGGAAAAAGATATAACTCCCTCACTGGTTATGAGATCTCCCAGTTTTGTATTGCCAGCTTTGTGCCAGTCTGCGAAATAGGACCTTTCGAAGATAACAGGAAGGTTGTCGTTGTCAAGAGTGGGGGAATAGTGATTAAATCTGCCCAGCCCGAAGATTCTACGGATGTTGCAAAAGACTTTGTAAGAGCTCATAAGCGTCTTAAATCTCACACGTTTGTAGTATCAGTACAAGGTCTCCCGGAGTAGGCAGCCACAGTGTTGTTTGCCCAGCAGGAGTTGAAAGGGTGAGGCAGGTCCGGGTATGGAGGGGAGAGGTGTTTCCCTTAACAGTTCGGAGCTATACTGTAGGACCGTGGCCCAATAATATAGTGTAATGTTAGGAAAGGACCAGCCTCCTCGTTCTTTTGGGAGAGGTAGCTGTCTTAGTGCCCGCCTGGGTTGGGAGTATGCTCATATAAACTGTGTAAAGATTTTTTGAAATTTTAGCAGGTTGGTTTTGTTAAATTCCAAAGGTATTGCAAGGAAAAAGTAAAGAAGTTTAGGGAAGTATGTCATTTTTATAACATTACATCTTTCAACGAGAGTTAGGGGCAGGTTATCAATCTTTTTTAGGGCCTTATTAGTGTGAGCAGCAAGAGGGGCTAAGTTGTCTGTTACAATTTCATCTCAATTAGAAGAAATCGAGACCCTCAGATATTTTGCCTTGGGGACCACTCTGTAATCAGTCCATGCAATTTGACTATTTATTATAATTTGAGTTTTGTTTTTATTCAGAGTAAAGCCTGATAATTTCCCAAATTTTAAAACCTCAGTTTCTAAAGCCAGTATGGTATTGCAGGGGTCGGGCGAAGTGATGGCAAGGTCGGCGGCATAGGCCATTATTTTGGTGTTACTCCCCTGGAGGCTAACTGAAGGAATGTCCTGATTTTTTTCAATTTGTTTAATGAACGGGTCTAGGTATACGGCGCACAGCAGAGGGGAGCAAGGGCATCCCTGCCTAGTTCTCCGAGAGATATCAAATTGGTCAGTAGGTTGCCCATTGATGGAAACACAGGCCATAGGTTTAACATAGAGGGCTTGCACAGCCTGCGTGAGTTTTGGCCCAAAACCCATCCTACCCATGACAGCCCACAGGAATCGCCAGGAGACCCGGTCAAACGCTTTTTCGGCGTCGAGCAGTGTTAGTGACATCGGGTCTCCGGCTGCTTGTGCAGCGTCGAATAGGGTGATGGCCTGCCTGGCGTGTTCCGTTGTGGCTTTTTTTGGGATAAACCCATGCTGCCATTCTGAAACTAGGGACTCGGCCACGGAGGAGATTATTGTTCCTAGAACTTTAGAGAACATTTTTGAATCACAGTTAAATAGGGTGATAGGCCTATAGGAACTCATCTCTAATGGATATTTATTCTTTTTTGGGAATATAGCTATCCCGGCCTTAGACCAAGAAGCAGGAGGCAAAGCCCAGTTAAAAATAGAGATTACTACTTCTGTAAAGATTGTTTAATTTGGGGGTGAAGATCTTATAAAAATCTTCAGGGATGCCGTCCAGACCTGTGGCTTTCCCGTCCGGGAGGCTGAATAAGGATTCCATAATCTCATCCCAGGTTGGGGTTAGGTCTAAAAGCTCCCTGTTGTCTGGGCTAAGTCGTTTAAGATCAATCTCGCTAAGATAGTGAGCAGTCTCCCTTTCAAATGTATTAAAATTCCTGGAATCCCTTCCATATAAGATTGGAATCATTGGTCTCACTCCCGAAGGGGAGTCTAATTGTATGTTCCTCACTGCTGGAGGCATATTGCCTAGTCCTAAAGGCCAGGTGGTGGCCAATGCTGTCACTGCACTCATAGTTTTTCTCACGAGAGCTTGCCCACTTGGCTGCGATTGTTTCAGCGAAGACTGCCCCAATCTCAGCCTTGGCCTGAACTACTTCCTTCAGAACGTTCTCAATATCCTGTTTGGATAAATTGGGCCAGTTTGGTTTCGGCTATCTTTAATTTCCCCTGTAGGTTACTAATCAGTAGTTTTTATTTTTTATTTGTGTAAGCTGAAAACCTAAGTGTCTCGCCCCTGACCCCTGCCTTTAGCGTGTCCCATACAATCATTAAGGGAGCAGAACCAATGTTTATTTCCAGGAATTCCTGGATCCATCCTTGCATGTGCGTTTGGTAGTTAATGTCTAGGTGAAGAGCTTTCTCAAAGCTCCAAATGGGCATCTCTTTCCATTTCCCTAAACCCTGGATATTGAAGATAAGAGGATTGTGGTCAGCCATAAAACGGGGAGCTATTTCAATGGTGCAGTTATCAACAAGTGAGGCTGAAAAAAAGAAGTAGTCCAGTCTGGCTAGGGAGTGATGCAGGCGGAAAAGTAGGTGTAGGCAGGCTGAGTGGGGTTTAATCTAGCTCATGTGTCTCTTAGTCCGTGAGCCTGAGCAAGATTAGCTAGAGACTGGAAGGCCTGGGGTTTCCTACCCTTGTATCTCCAGTGGCTATCGGTCTCCCAGTTACAAGGCAGATGTATATTGAGATCACCACACAGAATAATGAAAGTGGGCCAGTGGTCTAGTTCGCCTGACACCAAGTGTATAACCCCTGGGTCGTCAGCATTACTCCCATACATAGAGCAGACAGTAAAGAGGGGGGTGTTAAAAAGATGACATTCAATTATAACCCATCTGCCCAAAGCGTCGGATTTAACCCGGGGAATGTTGAGGGATAATCTTTTGTCTGCCAGAATTCCAACCCCTTTTGTTTTAGTACCCTGTGTTGTGGCCCCCAGAGCTTTGAACCCCATAGTGTCCAATAAATGCTTCTGAGAGCCCTCAATGTGGGTTTCTTGTAGACAGTTGATATTCCCCCTCAGGGATCGTAGCCCTAGGTCCACACTTTACCTTTAGGAGGGATCGTTAAGCCCACAAATGTTAGCGGAGACAATTCTTAATAAGTCTAACTTAGCCATTTAAAAAAGAAAAAGAAAAAAGTAGGCAAGATCTTGCGATCCTGTCCTAAGCCATAGAAAGTGTAATTAAGAGTGTGTGTGTGCATGTGCCAAAAGAAATCAACAGTGCTGCAGCGCCAATTCATTCTATAGTCGTGCCCAAACCGACCCGCCACCCCCACCCACTCCACCCCCCTTCTTCCAGCAATCAGGTTAAGCCTGAATGATGATAGTCAACATGAGTCCCGACTGCCTGCCACACCGGACCAAAGAAGAGAAACAGGTTATAATTTCAGGTGGCCAGAGGCCCTTTAACCGCATCGCTGCTGTGGCGATTTTTGCGCTACGCTGCTTTTTTCATTTTTCCGCGTTACATGATGAGCTCAGCTCGTCATCAGCACACGCCACCCGTGGCTGATGACGAGCTCAGCTCGTCATCAGCATCGAAGGGGTTAAGTAGTAAGAAGAAAAAAGCAGTAACAAGCACACTCCGTCAGAGGAATATCTATGTTTACCCAGTGACATCGGAGGGATTAGTGCTAAAATAAACAACAATGCTGTAACTCGGCGGTAGAACAAAAAAGAAAAAGAGGAGAAGGGTAAAGTAGAAAAGGGAAAGAAGAAAGCAAGAGGGTCCAGAAGTTAGAGTTCATTGTGGCAGGAACAGTGTCTGAGAGAGAAACCGGCCCTGTCATGAAGTGGAATTAATTGCGAAAGGGCGGAGAATGGATTTTTCATCTGTTGCTTTTCTTGGATTTCAGCTCCTCCAAATACTCCCCCGCTTTTATTTCGGATAGAAAGACCTTGGTAGTCTTGTTTGTGATTACTTTGAGCCTGGCAGGGATCATTAAGTAGACTTCAGCGCCCTGCTGTTGGAAAGGAGTGATCAATTGTCTCAGGCGCCATCTCCGTTCTACCATCTGGTGACGAAAGTCTGTCTTGGCAAAAAATTTAATTCCGTTGGCGCCTTTCTTGGAATTAAACCAAGCCTGATCATATATCAGCTGTCTGAGGAGAACGTTTACAAAATAAACAAGGAATACCCTTGGCTGCGCTCCAGTGGCGTGACCGCTATTATACTGTCTTTTCTGGTTGAAGGGTAAGCGGTGTGCCCTTTGCACTTCCCGATCCCAGTCCCAACCCTGATGGTCCGGAAAAGAATCTTTTAACAGTTTGACGATGAAGCGTCTTGGGTCATCCCCCTCTTTACCCTCCGGAATACGAAGAAAGTGTAGGTTGTTCCTGCGCTGGCGATTCTCTTGATCCTCCATCTTGGACATCAGATCAACCAAGCAGGCGGTGTTGGATTCCCCCTGTTGTTTAGTAGCCAAGGATTCAGCCTCCAGGTGCTCCGTTCGTTCTTCCACCATGGTGACCCGGTCATTGATCTCGGTGCAGGTTTTATTCAAACGTCTTAGTCCGCCCTGCAGCTTCTTAGACGCGGTTTTGGCAGCGCGGTTGTCAGCCTGGACCTCTTCATGAAATTCTTTGATGGAAGCAAGTATAGAGGCAAAGGAAGGTTCAGCTGTGTCTGCCTGCAGGCTCTTGGAGCTTCCCCACTGTGTCGTGTTGGAGTCGTCTTCGTCAAGTGGATATGACATTTGGGAGTCAGAATAATCCCATTTCAGGTGGCTGCGGCACTTGCTCTTGCTTCTGGGTTTCTTGGGGCGCAAGACTGTGCTTGTGTCCTTATGGGAGACTTCGCTGTCTCCTTCGCTAGAATCCCCAGACTCCCCCCTTCAGAAGAGGTAGGTGTGCTGTCTGAGACTGAGTAGAAATGCCCAGGTCCTGCCTCAGGAGTCCAGGGGTTTTGCGAGCCAGGAGGTACCACTAGGCCTTGAATGACATTATTTGTGTCTACCAGTTGTGTATCTAGAGTGCCAAGGCTACCATCACTGGGATTTTTATCTTGAGCCTCTGTTTGTGCCACCGGGAGGGACTTAGAGGGGATCGATAGATGGACAATGGCCCCAGCCGATTGATTGCAGGCAGGTACCAAAGGGGGGGAGTGTAGATTCAGGATATCATCGATAGTTTCTGCACAGGGCCCAGCCTTAATGGTATCAGTGTTGCCAGGCAGAGTCCCAACGGGCCTACCTTCCCCGGCACCACCCACTTGATGCAGTCCTGGCTTAGAAACTCCAGAGGGTGTGTGCGCAGTGGGGGGTCATGTGGTTCTTTGTTCTGGCATTTGGTGGCTGATTTTTGGTACCAATTAACATTTTCCCCAGGGGGGGTGTGTGGTGTCAGGATTTCTTGAGCCTCTAATCAGCCCCCCCCCCTGTTTTGCCCAACATTTTTTTATCGGTAATACCCTCTAACCTGGGTTTTGAGGTACCTTCAGTAGTTGTGGCTGCAGCAGCATCTCTGGGGCCTGTACAGATGAAAAGAACCAGGTCCAGCTGCAGGGAGATCTGTGGGAGACAGCGGGCGTAGGAAGATGCTGGAGAAGGATCGCAGCTGCGATGAAATGAAGGATGGCCCGCGCGTGTGGAGCTGGAAAGGCTGCTTCTAAATCCAGGAGAGCTTGGCTGGTTGCTTCACAAGCGCCTTGCTGACCTGAGAATAAGTGGAAAGAGCCACGTCCAAGTCCGCGGTGAAGCGACCACTGTTGCGGCGTTCAATGCAGCCTCTGTGATCGGCGTGTCCGGTGCATTAGACAGACCGGCATCACCTTGAGATGTGCAGGGCGGCTAGCTGATCGTTGCGCATCCGACGTGAGGAGGCCGAGCAACAAGAACTCACATTGACTCCATCTTGCTCACTGGCTTGAACACATATCATGGCTTCTAGGGAGTGCATGCTCTAGGATTCCTGACAATAGGTCTTTGAAAGACCTTGAAAGGCACCTGAGGAAGAAGGTTGGAGCCATTGAGACAAAATTACAAAACCAAGTATCCATATTTCTTGAGGAATGATCAGGGTAATGACAATTCTCCAATTAACATACAAGAGAATCTTGATTTTATTAAGGACAACGGAGGCTAACATTATGCAATAACTTTAATTGCTGCTCCAACATGCAGCCCTTTAAAGAACATGTATTACATCACAAGTAAAACATTCCAGCTGTCATCCTACTGTGGTTTTCCACCCGCCAGATTACAATGGCGGGCGGAAAGGTGGTGGCCGGGAAGACCGTTCACCACAGTTCCGACCTGCGGTTATTTTCCGACCCCCTGTCACAGCCACAGCATTACCTAGCATAGTGGCTGTGCCTGCCAGTCAACCCGCCATGAAACTGCAGGTGGAAAGGGATTTGGGGGCCCATAGCAGACCCCCTTCATCCCTGGGCCTGGAACAAGAGTACTTAGGGGCACCTATGGTTCTCCCCACATATCCCTGCACCATGTGGCAGGCAGCACATGGTGCCTGCCATGTAGTGCAGGGATATGCAAGTGCCTTTTTTTGTATTGCGGTGGGGTGTGCTAATCGCATCCACATCAATAGAGTAGATAGGCAATGCAACCACCATGATGGTGGTCACATCCTAATGGAGTCGTGGGTCGGCCGGGCTCGTAGGCAGCCAGTTCCACTACCGCAATTGTGGCGGGCGGACTGAAGTCTTTCTGCAATCTTAATGACCCCCTTAGTTCAGCTAAGGAGACCCAAATCTACTTAGCATCTTGGATGTGGTGGGCAATCTGTCTCAGCCACACAAGACAAGTGTAGGATGACAGAATAGCTGAAATGTGATTTTGGTTGTATTGGAGTGAGCTGAGCATATCCTCTTGTTAAATGCATTCATGTTAACTTAGTTTGAGATAGGATGCTATCAAAAGGCCATGTCAACCCCAGAACTTGTGAATGAACAAGCCCCTCTAATAAGTAAATAGTTGAGCTGGTGGGTGAGTGGAGACACACAATATTCACCATCAGCTGTCACCCCCTGAGAATCACTTCTAGAGCATGAACTCCACCACACCAGATTTGGTATGTTTACTTCTTCTACTTCTTTTCCACCATTTCAACATTGCACTTTTACCGAAATAGTTATAATATTTTGGTTATTTTTTTGGATCCATTCAGGGAAATCCACAAACTCTGGATATCTTGATATCCCACAACATGTGAGAACAAAGGACTCACATTTGTCCTGCATACCTTTAGTGGAAAGAAGTTATAAAGGGTGTGAATTATACCACATATCAAAAAAAGGGATTAGCACTGGGATGTAGAAAGCTTCAGCAGCTAAGGTGTTGAGGATTTTGGGGAACTTAGTTCAAGCTGTGCCTTTTTTACACAAAAGGTACAATGTGGGGTTGCATAACCACTCTTTATTGCAGCCTACAAAGAAAGAGGGTGTGCATTCCATCAGAGTAATGCCAGACATAGGAACTTAAATCTCTTTTATACAGAAGGCCGTTCCTTTAAGTACGTGCAGATGCCTAACTGCTACAACACTATGCTATTAAAATTTAATTAGGGCACATATGTGATTTACAAGGCCTCTCTTGTGTTAAAAGTGGTTCCCAAGTGCTGGTCTGTGGATACAGTCTTATTTGTGTAGGGAAATGGTTAGTTAAGCTGATAGTCATTTGGATCAACAAGTAGCATATCGAAACACACCATAAAGTGTTCATTGCCTTCACCTCGCTCTTGACAGCATGATGTGAGCATGTGGTAATGTTTAGAACTCCGTTGAGAGGAAAATATATGTGAATTATATGCAGGATATTTGGGTGGTGCTGATATTGTGTGTTTAGTGTGAACTAATAAACTGAATTGGACATGCCCATCACCATGCCAACAAATTCTATAGGTGCTGTGATGGATTCACAACTTGTGGAAACAGTCTGGTTCATACATTCTATTTGTAGTTTAGCATCCCAACTTTCATACAATCTTACTCCTGTGAGAAAGTGTCACTGATTCATCGACTGTGTTCTGCTCTCTCTGCATTTTTTCAGTACATCATTACCACTACTGTGGAGAAGTGTGGTTCAATGATTAGAGCGACCGACCCTGATGCAGAGGTCTAGCTAGGGTTCAATTACCCGCCTCGACGGGTCTTGGGCTCAAAAATTCCACAGACCTGATAATTCTCGCCTCGTGCCTATTCCAATCATGGAGTCCCACTCTGCAACTCTGGGCAATAGATTGCTTAATCTCCACAACGGCCCCCACAACGCTAAGGATGCCTGGCCTCCACCTTGGGGGTGCCCAGGAGTGTACCAAAAATAGGAGTTAAGAGGGATTTCAGGGACTAGGTAGCCCTCCACTCATGCAATCACAAAACACAAAACACCTAGTCCCAAAGGCAATACTTTATGTAGAACTATGGGCATGATTGGATTTGTCAATAAATCATTCCAATTACTCATCTAAAGATAGAAGTAGTTGTCATGCTCAAGAAACTTGCCAAAAATAATTAATAAAAGTAGCCACTCTCTGATACATCTAAACATTAGACAACACAGTACTAACATTCACTAGAAAGACAACATTTGAAAAAAATGTGTGAATAGCTAGCGGACACCTCACGGGCGAACCACCAATGGGGCTCCTGGTTGGTACTCACCAGGTTAGCCCTGTTCTCATCATCGGTGTCCACTAGCTTAACGCAAACGTGTCCGACTCCCAAAAGTAAAAAGACAGTGAATGGTGCAGTGTACACAAACTTATATGTGACAAAAACTAACAACATTCAACATATAACAAGACCATATACTGTGCATGCAAGACATATAGACCTTTTTATTTGTATCTTCTTGTCTGCAACAGTAAACATATAAACATAAAAGAGGAGAAAAGCGAATACTACCTATCGATTCGCTTTCACCTCATTGCCGACATGTTTCATTGCCATGGTAGATTTTCAGGCAATTTCTTCAGGGCGAATGATTTTAAAGAAAGCCACTGCCAGCAGTACTATGGTGGACGTGCTGTAAATCAAGAAAGGCATGTGTAAGGAGCTGCCTTTGAATATGCCATGTACTGTTCTAACACAACCACGGGGGGAAAATGATCAATACCTGGTTTGGACTTGTGCTATCATACCGCTTATGATCGCATCTTTGGACGTCAGAAAACCCACTTCCAGAAGGTAAGTGTGGTCTCGTGCTCCCTTAACTTGTATCTGTTACAGGGAGAGACAAAAACCAGAGAGCGCCGGCATTAGAGCTTGCCTATCTAATCTTACCGGGTTTCCTGTTGTCAGAACGGAGCTCACACCACGCGGCGGTTACCTGTGGAGAAGGCACGGGCGGCGTCTTCTCAACACCGGATCGCCGAGTGTTTGGGGGACGAACTATTTATTTTTTTGTTCTCTGCTACCCATTGGTTCATAGCGTCACGTGGGTGACGCGTCCTAGGGCTCTATTGTTAGACCCATTTCTATTGGTCCTTAAATCGCAAAGCGGAAGGACCCGTATGCATGATTGGGCCAATGTATTGTGATGTCAGTATGTTCGGGTAGTGCCTCCCTCAATTGTAAACACACTGAAGTCGTGTACGAGGGAAATGCATAACACGGATTAACTATGATCATAATTAATACTCGACTACCACGTTTGGAGCTGATGCCCAGTATGGTATAAAAAACGTGATCTTACTATATTCATCCTGCGCTACCCAGACCAATGATTCCATCATCCCAGTGGCAAGAGATAACGCATGAAGGCACAAAGATCGATCATATGATGGTGCTAAATTAAATGGACAGAGAGTGGACGCCTCTCAGGGAAAGCCAGGATGGGTTCCACAGCGGTATTCGTACAAGTGCCTTGAGACCCTTACGAGTGAGTAGTGTGCTATACAAGTATCAATTTACAATTTTACTACTTGCAGGCAACTGGTTTTGTTTGCTGGTGATTTGTATGTGTTTAATGTTGTTAAGGAGTGGTATGCTCCCATCTACATGCCCTCCATCGCTATGATAGTTTTTTTGGAGTGGAGTCGGGATCGTCCTCTAGTCAAATGCATCAATGTTAACTTATTTTAAGGTAAGATGCTAGCAATAGGCCAAGTCGACCAGAGAATCTGGGAATGAACAAGCCCCTCTAATAAATACATATCTGAGCTAATGGTTGGGTGGAGGTCCCCAATATGGACCATCAGTTTTCACTCCCCGAGAATTAGCCCCAAGAGCTTTGATATCATGATTTCTTCTCCTAGTGAAGTGTCTTCAAGAAAACTGACCCTGCCATGAACAATTTGGAAAAAGGTGCATCAACTGAAAGAATCATCCTTACTTGCCCTGAAATTGTTAAGGTTACCTTTGTTCCCACATGAAAATGTACTTGCGGTTCGGGCTCAAGAAATCCAGATCTAAAGAAGGAATATAAAGCTGCTGCATTGCCACACAAAAGCAAAATCCTCTCCCACCAGAAACTGTACAGTAGGGTACTTTAGAACTAAAGGTAAATGCACCTGCCTTTCCATTTGCTATGGCATACTAGAGCTGGAGAGGTCCCCTATTCTGACAGTGCTGGTGCCCTCCATGCACCAGATGACTAACACCTTTATCAGAGCATCATTAACAGTTGGCAGCCATGGGGCGTGGCTTCAGTGCCACCTAAGATGGCCATCTGAGGGGAGAGCTCCGTGGCGCTATGGACCTCCAACACTTTTTTTGGCATCTTAGTTTCGTTGGAGGCTTGCTGTCAGAGAACCAACAGAACATGGCAGGGTGCTGTGATACCATTCTCCTTTGAGCTGCTCGTTATCCTGCATTTGTTTTTTATGCCGTGGCCACTACCCCAGGAGCGACCACCATCTTGAACTCTTAAGTTTCTACATGCAGGTACAATAGTGCGTACCACGATTTGATGAGTTTCTTCCAAACTGACTCTATACTGGTGCATTCAAGTATGCTACATTCTTCTACACACTTGCTGCTTTCTTTTCATTGAAAATTAAGACACTACTATGTTTTTGCAAGGTGCATACTAACTTTTATTGCCTTATTGCAAGGCGCCTGTGGTAAAATAGACTGTATATAATATTGGCTGTCCAACATAACTTTTGAATTCAGATATCAACACATATACTAAAACACGTGTCTTTATAGTTATTGCTCTTTGGATAATATTTCAAGTTCCTTTTGTGAGGCGCAACTGGAAGAAACCTGGATGCTTAAATCACAATCTACTCCTGTTTTATCATCATCATCTACCAGTTCTATTGCAAAGAAAGTATTAATGGATAAACTAGATTCTTTTGATGAAATGGCTATTTCCACTACTCCTCCTGCTTCATCTATGCAGCCCACCTCAAAAAAGGCTCATTCACCCTCTTTAGCTACTAAACAGCTAAATCATGATCCACCTGTTCCTGAAAAATCTCCATCATCTATCTTTTTAGAGCTGCGTCCTTTCGTTGAGTAGACCAATAAATGTATTCAGCATCTAGATAGAAAATGGGTGTTGATAGAAAATCGTGTTTCTTTGTTGGAACAGTAGATTGGTGACTTGCATGATGAAATAAATGAAATAAAATTCTTGTAAAGGGGCGTTCTTCAGCTTAATAACTCACACAGCAGTTTTTGGAAAGGAGGAATAGGAAGAATAATATCCATATTTACAGTCTTTCTGAAGCAAAAGAAAGGAATTACCCTGTTTTCTTTTTCACCTCCTTTCTCGTAAAACTGCTGGACCTGCCATCTTTCCCATTGCCCAATATTCAGAGGGCTCAAAGGTTAGTTCCTCGCCTTTCTTCTTCTGCCTCTTCTGCTAAACCAAGAGGAGTCACCATACTATTCCTGGAAATTTACTGATTTATTGATGGTTCCTACTGCTGCTAAGGCTGAACATCAAGTCTCTTGGTCGGGATGAATAATCTTCTTGCCTCAAGATGTTTCCAATGCTACAGCCACCAGAAGGAAAACGTTTCTTAGCACCCAGTGTGGTCTTTTTCATCCTTGCACCTTTAAAGTGATGTGTCAGAATCACACCATTGCATTTGAGAATCCATTTAAAATCAAAAATGTCATACTAGCTCATACGTTGGATACCATGGATGCAGCTGGTCCTTCTACATGCATGTTGACTTAGTTTTCATGTGTCTTACTGTGTTCTCGCTGAAGTATTATTGAGATATATTTTATTGTATTATTTTAATATTTCTACATTTTTAATTATTTATTTATTTATACTTATTTTTCTCTACAGATTTGTCATGTAGGTTTGCATTGTGTGATTTTTCTATTGATTGTATACCGTCTTGATGTGGCACTGGTTTTCCCAATTGGATGTGTCATCTCCTTTGTCATCACCAGTCCATTTTCCCTTTTGTTGTTTATTGAGGTATGTTTTTTAGTCATCTTTTTTGGACATATACTGTCTTTTCTTCTTTCTTCTCTTCATTTCTTTCCTTGCTCTATTTCCCCTTTTCCCTTATTAATATTATTGTCCTCTTTTAATTCAAATGTCATCCTTTTTCTATCTCTTGAGCTCTATTGGATTTTTCTTATATGTTTCATTGTCCTCAGGCAGTTTATCCTTTACTTATTTTACATAATTCAGAGTAATTTCATGTAATATTAATGAGTCTAATAATCCTGTGAAATGGCAGAGAGTATTATCCCATTTAGGTAAATTTAATCCCAATTTACTTCTTCTACAAGAACCCACCAATCCGAATTTGAAGCACTGAAACTAAAACAGAACTGGGTGGGTTGTGTGTTTGACTTTCCAAAATCTAATAAGAAGAATGGTGTTGTTATATCTTGCGAAACAAACTCTAAATGCTAGTAGGATTGCACAAGAAAAAGATGATATGGGCAGATGGATTATTGTTATTCTTCGTATCGAAAATGCTACTTCTAGTGAATTGAATGTCTGTGCTCGCTGACCATACTTTTTGCCCTTCCATAGCAAAAAAATGTATGCAATACAATGATTCATACTTTATTTTGGGTGGCAATTGTAACCATCTCATGGATCCTTTTCTAGACAGACAATCTTCGGTTCCGTTCTCATCACATAGATCATACAAGCAATTTTATTCTGCCATTTCCAAAGATTCTTCGGCTGATTCCTGGAGATTATCTAGCCATACAGCCCAAGACTACACTTATTATTCATATTCTCATGGTACACTATCAAGGTTAGATCATATATTTCTTTACAAATCTTTGTCACAGTTTATCATACAATCTCATATCACTCTAATCATACTTTCTTATCATGGCAGGGTTATTTCAGACTTGGATTTTGGTTCCTCCCTGTTTTTCTTCACATAACTGGAGATTTGATAAGTCTCTGTTCGAAGATGCCCACTTTTCTATCGCTTTTATTTCTTTTGCTTTTGATTTTTTTTCATGTAATGTTATTACTGGCATCTCCCCTTGCTTATTATGGGATACGTTTGAAGCATCTGCATGCAATTTTATTTTTAGATATGTTTCTAAAAAAGAAGAGTTGCACTAAAGAGCACACTGTGCTGCTTTCGTCAATCAAATCATTTGAATAGCAATATTTCCCTTCAAAATTTACTTAAAGCTAAATTGGAATGTAAGACTATATCTACTAATAAAGCTAATTCTATACTTCTTAGACAAAATGCACATTATTATGGTGGGAAAAATAAAGTAGGTAAATTACAAGCTAATTATTTAAAAGTACTGAAAGAAAGGCAAGCCACTGATTCATTGTCAACTCCGAAGGGACATTCAAAGACTAATCAGCCGGACATTTTGGAAGAATTTTTTATATTTATAAGTCCTTATATACTTCTGAATCTCCATCTAAGTCCTCAAACTTTGCAGATTACTTACATCAAACTCCACATCACATTCCCCCAAATTAGAATTTTGATTCTCCAGAAATCAATCTTACTTCTAATGAAATCTCCCATGAACCAGGCTCTGGTAGGTTTAGAGAAGAGGTTTATTTTCATTTTTGTAATATTTTCCTTCCTTATTTATATTGTTTATTTAATCCTTTTATTGAAACATCTTCTACTTCCGGTACATTTCATGAAGCTACAGTATGTCTTATTCACAAAGATGGAAAATATCCTGCTGCTTGCAAATATTACACACCCATTTCACTACTAAAAGTAGAATATATGATCTTTGCTAAGATCTTAGCACTCTGTCTGGAATCTTTTCTTCCCCGTCTTATAGGGCAGGAAAATCAGGTTTTTAATAAAGGTAGGCTTGTATCAGATAACCCTCCATTATTTCTTAATGTTCTCAGTTTAGACCCTTTACTAACATTTTCCATTGCAGCTATAACAGATTGTATGCTCCACTTGAGGAGCTGGCATAAATTCAGCCCTAAATGTATGGCTTTTATTTCTCTTTTATATAATTCTCCATGTGCATCAGTCTTGGTTAATGGTAAGGTCTCTTCCTTTTTTTCCTCTTCAAAGAGGAGTCAGACAAGGTTGTCCACTTTACCCCTTGTTATTTGTTCTGACACTTGAACCTTTTCTGTCCGTATTCGCCTTAATTCTGCTTATGGAGAACATCTTCTAAAACTCACTGTTTTAGTGAATTATATTATTTTATTTATTTCCTCTCCTGAAACCTCCCTGCCTCCTCTTCTATTTGAAATTTCCTTTTTTTTAAAACATGTTTCTGGTTATAAAATTAATGAAGTTAAAGCAAAGTTCTTCCACTTAATAAATATACTTTAAATCATTCCTTTCACAATACTGGTTCCCAATGGTCTACTTCAGTCAACATCTAACAGTTGGGCATTTGGGTTACAAACTCAATCTCCGAAACAATCAAAATTAATTTCAAAGAGCTCATTACCAAAGTGGAAAGTATTCTATCCTCTTGGAATCAATTGTTTCTAACTTGGTGGGGGTTCTTAGATTCTATTAAAATGGTGATTTTCCCTCTTTTGCTATATTTGATATTATGACAGTTGATATTCCAAAATATTTTTTTTAAATTAACTCAATCCTTGTAAAATGTTTTTGGCATTATAAAAAGTCAAGAGTCATTTTAGTTATTTTGCAAAAACAAAATTAACTGGAGGAGTTAATTTGCAACATTTGTATCAATATCATAGAGATTTTACTTTGCACCAACCTGCCCTGTTAACCTCAGAATCAACCTCATCTTTTTCTCCATTATGGATAGAACTTAAAAAAGCTTTTCTTCTTCCCTTTATGCCAAAGGAAGTATTGTTGTTTTATTCTACAACTTCAATTCTTCACTCTCCCATTTTACATCAGACGGTTTTATTGATCAAATCTACATTTCTTCCAACTAATCTAATCCCATCCTTGTTCCTGGAAATGCCAATATAGAATAACTCCTTTATTAAAACTAATAATATACATTTATTTTGGCATACATGGAAAGATATGGGTCTCATGTGGATCTTCCAACTTTTTCATAATAATTATCCTATTTCTTTTCCCCAAATTTGTTGTACTTACAACTGCATCAAATCTTTTCATACTCGTTATTTCTTACTTGTGAATGTGGTCCTTGATATTTACTTCTCTTTACAGAATACTTCCGTTACAGTTTATTTTTCCTCTGACTTTACTAAATTCCTAAAAAGAGGTCCAGGAGCATCTGCTATTTATAAGTTCTTCTCTTCCGGCTCCTTTTGGAATAGTGTTTGGGCATGCAGTGATAGGATTTCCATATTGGCTAGTATTA
Source organism: Lissotriton vulgaris (assembly GCF_964263255.1). Lineage (NCBI taxonomy): Eukaryota > Metazoa > Chordata > Amphibia > Caudata > Salamandridae > Lissotriton > Lissotriton vulgaris. The sequence goes on along the minus strand of NC_141689.1, from coordinate 932,264,533 downwards.
CTCAATCTCTATTTCTTATTTATCATAGACTTTATTTAACTCCTGCACAATGTTCTAAATTCTTCTTAGATGCTTCCTCTAAAAGTTGGTTTAGTGATTTTCCTATGGCAGAACTTATGCATATATTGTTTAGTTGTCCTAATACACTTTCCTTCTGGCATATGTTCTGGTCCCAAATCAAAAAGATTTATAATTTACACTACTCTTTTAACCCCTTCGATGCTGTTGACGGAACGGTTCTGTCATCCACGTCGGTTGAGCTGTGCGGATGACGGAACCGTTCCGTCATGACTCCGCCCGCGCAAGGCGGAGTCAGCATGGGCGGGGAATTCGCGTTGCAGCGATGCGGTTAACATTCTTTATCTCTTTTTAAGTACATAAACTAAATCCTGTATCCCATCTGTTCCTAATGATATGTTGCGAGATATCCTACTAGCAATTGTCTTCCAGCAAATCATTTTTAATTGGAAATCATCATCTGAATTATCATATAAGGTGTGGTGAGTCTGTGTGTGTTCACACCATAAGTTGGACACTATGTACACTAGTCAATGTTCACCCTTTCATAATGCCCAATTGTTATGGTTACCGCTTACTAAATTTCTTATCCAGATTTGCAATGATATATCAAATACAGCTCCTATATTATCTGAGAATTTTCAACCTCCATGAATATTTTAACTCTCTGTCTTTTTTCGCATTTTTGTACAATATTGGGTTTTTGATTATACGGTTACTGTTTTGATTATATATAATATAAAGTAGATGAGGGTGTTATACTTTTGCTCTTATATTCATATACAGGATGTTTTTCTTTCTCCTTTCCATGATCATCCCTTCCCTTATAAAATTATAAGGGGGCCGATTCACAGAACTAATTTAAGACAAAATCCTAAACTTACTACTTTTGGTATTCACAGAAGTTAGGATGTTGTCTTAGACAGACTTAAGACAAATTTAAAACGTAAGACAAAATCCTAACTTAAGTCTGTCTTAAGTCTGTCTAAAGTTTGTCTTAAATCTGTCTTAAGTCTGTCTTAAGTTTGTCTTAAGACAAACTTAAGACAAAATCCTAACTTCTGTGAATGCCAAAAGTAGTACGTTTAGAATTTTGTCTCAAGTTAGTTCTGTGAATCGGCTCCAAGGACTTTAATGTTTATTTCAATGTGTTTTGTTTATACAGTATATTAGTTGATGCTTTATTTCCTATTGATTATCTCAATACTTTTCATGTTATGCTCTCTATTGTTGCACGAAATAAAGTCTTTTAAACACAACAATTGGCAGCTGCAGATCTTCTTGATAGTCTTGCTGTTGAGCCAGCATAAGAAGAGGTAATCAAGCTCTGACCTAAATAATATTTGTCTACAGATTTTTAGAAAATGAAAGCAATGTGAATGAATGAGAGGTGGGTATCCTGTCCTTTGTAAGGAGAAGTTTGCAATCAGTGAAGCACCACTGACCAACAGGTTAAGAAGCCTGGAGATATATGTCATCTTACAAAAGGACTAATGTTAGGCATCTTGGAGATACAGTTCATACATTTGTATTCACTATTGAAGTCTTTAGTCCTAATAGATTTCCCACAGTCGCCCCTGGAATGGCTGTCCACTAGTTTGGAGAGTGAAAGTAAGCATGGCAAACATAGCATAGGAAGATTGTTTTTCTCTGAGAATGATGACAGAGATGGGTAAGCCTCGATTTCATTCACATACCTACTCATGTGCACCATTAGCCCTGTTCTCCCAGAAGCAATAATGCACCCTCTTTGCATTATGTGTTAAAACAATATTTCTAAAATGGAGCAGGAGACTGCAGTCAACAATTTTCTGAATGAGTGGATACATTGCACCTGGAGGATCTGATTGCTCCCCCTCCCTTGGTGAAAGAGACGTTCTACTGAACCTATTTCCATGCAGAAAGCAGTGTGTGGCATTTCACTATCAAAGCAGAAGTGGAAGTGATACAGTGAGCTGGGAGGTGTGGGCCACAGCAGCTCTTAATGCTAGTTGAAATAAGCTACGCAATGACTTTTCTACAGGAGCTACAGGGTTGGAGATGGTAGCAGCTTTCAGGTGGAGGACGAAAGCTGTTCTAGCAATGAGCAGAAAAAAATGCTGAAACAGGAAGGACCATGCAACAACTCATTCAACTGTTCCCAGCAACAAGACCTGGCTGGGGGATCTTCATTGAGTGATGCATATTTCATAGGGACTGTGGTGGCACATAAAGGTGTGTTGGAACTTGAGGTGAAATTTTGCTTACAGGTGAATAAAGTCTGGTAAGCAAAAAAGAAGTGATGATATCACATACCTGACAGAGTTAAACTTAACTGCAACGAGTAATGGTAACCTCCCTCTTCTGTAGCTAGATTAATCGGTTGATACCAACAAACATTCCTGCTGCAATTCATATATATTGGCAGGGACAAATATGCATTAATAACAGGACATTATGAGAAGGTTACATAAGGAGGTTTCTAAAGTACTATCAACTAAGGCTAGTAAAAACAGTCATCCCCTTTGCACTGCACATTCCCTCCTCATAACATTTATAAAATGTAATATAATTGAGAGTTATGGACATTAACATCTGTCTGCAAGACTAAATAGCATAAACTGTGAAAATGAGGGTTCTTGAGAAATAATAGAGACATTGAAACAACATTCTAATTTCCTCTACACAGCAAACCTTATTATACACAACATGGCAACTAACACATGGTAGCCATAAGTATCTGTTCAGTAGAACAGTTTATTATTAGGCATTTATGGGGTCCACTTGTCATTACATCATGAGACTGACCTAATTGCAAGCTCACTTGCACTGGGCTAATATCCTCCATTCTTTTCTTTGGGATATTCAAGCCAGATCTTGGGGTTTATTATTTATAGGGTCCTGGTGATCCAGCGGTTCACCAACAACAGATGCTCCACTACCATATACTCAACTGGGCCCATAAACTCACAGTGGCTAAACCGCTGGGGGGGGGGGGGGGTCAAATTTTATATTTTTCACAAACTGTTAGGATTAGTTTATTCAATACCTCTGTTCATATAAAACTAACCCTTCACAGATCAACAAGTTCTTTCCTCTGGTTGATGGACCATTAGTTGAACTAGTTGATGGTGATAATTAACATAAGCTAATCGTTTATACTTTAAAGTAAATAACCGCAGACTCAAGAACGTTTTAAATCTTTATCTAAAATTTCAGGTGCATGTGAACAATCTCGGATACAGTGCAGACACCATCATTCATAGGAGAGAAATTTCAATTAATAGAACACAATACATCTCGGACTCATGCAATAATCAACACACAATGAGAGAGAGAGAGGATAGAAAGGGAAGATAAAGAACATCAGTAAATAACGGATGTTTATATTTACCAAGGTTGGTGTGGATGACCAACCCCTGTCCAAAGTGCTGGTAAAGGTCCCCTGGGATAGGTCAGGAGACAAAGACTTCAGGACAGGAATCAGGACAGGATAGTAGACCTCTCTAAGATACCGACGGTTGCATTGCACCACTCTCTGACACTCTCTTCCTCCTGGAGTTTCTTCCGCAATCTTCAGATCTAACCCAATTAATTTAGGATAGAAAGTTATGCTCCAGATTCTGCAATCAGCTCTTCATCAGCAAACTCCTGCATCTCCCAGCATCAGCTTCTCTCCCTGACAGCAAACTTTCAACCTCTCCAACCAACTAACTAACTAAAGCTATCTTAATTATTCCTTTTGTTTTACCTGTTCCTCCCACTAAAGTTTCAATATCGGGAAAATACGAGATTTGATTGGTCAGGCAAGGAGGGATCTTCATCACAACATACTTACATGACACAAAAATCAGTTTGCTCTTTGTTTGCAAACCCATCCCCCAACTTTTTATTCATACATTTTATCCCCATGTGCTAAATGTAGATGTTGATACAAATTTGACTTTATTATGAATGTGTTTCTTCATAGTTGAACTCTGCACCATCCTGTTCTCACGATGTTGCAGTTGATATTGGCTCTTAATCAAATGCACAGGCATGGCCTTCATGACTCACTTCAGTGAGCATGTGCAGACTTCGCTTCACTCAGCTTGAATAAGTTATGCGAGAAGGGCCCAAATACGTACTAATGATAAAGTCAGAAGACAAATGTTAATTTCTCAAATAAAATGTTTGCACTATATACCTCCCACCTCTACTCTATCCCATTTTATTTATTAATACTTTTCCGGCATTAGCATTAATAGAATAGCTAGCTTTTATTTTCAGCTAAGCAGGTGCCATGCACATGAGTCTTCAATACTCCATTTTAATAGCTTCTGCTCATGCGCAAGAATTTTCCTCCAAGTTGACACATGCGCAAAACGTTTTTCCCGTTTAAAGCGGTATTAATCATACTTCATTGTTATTTGCGTTAGTACATGCATATGCAAGCTTCACTAACCCACATCGTCATGTAATTTGCCTATTAGTTTTCACAAAACGTTATTATTAACTTGTTAATGAGTTAAACGAGTGGATTGCTTTCGAGCAAGTCTCTTTTCCTCGAAACCTTGCTCCATCACTGAGATCTGTCTCACCTTGGTGTAATCTTTTCAAAGTTATGAATAGGGTTCCATCTGTTCTTTAACATGGGAGAAATGGGCAAGAGCACATCCTGCACATTTCTCAGATTCTAGCCCTAACTCCCTGTTATTTCCAGCACAACCCACTTTCCTGTAACACAGGAGGGTGTAGTAAGAGCATGTCGTGTCGGATTTCCAGCTCCTCCCTGCTCTCTAAACTGAGTGTGAATCATCAAGATTGGTCAACCTGCATCTCCAGTTCTCTTTAGTTTGGGCCTTGCTGGGCTTGGTCCTCTCTGCATGGTTACTCCCAAAATGTTTACCTTCACCCCTCCTGGTCTCTAAATTCATTTTTGTTGGCATTAGGACTCTAACAAGCACTGCTAACATGCGTGTGCTCTTTTCTTTATTGCCTTACATCTGATCAGCACAATTAGTTTACTTGTAAATTCCTAGTAAATTGGTACTACTTGTACCCAGGGTGGCCTGTAAATTAAATCGTACTATTAGTCCTGTAGTACTCATCGTGCCTCAACTAAAGTAGCACTTTAAACAAATTCTCAGGTCGACTGCAAATACAGAATGCAGTGCAGTTTTAAGCTGCAAATCCAACTTGACAAAATAAACCTTTTGCCAGGCCTAAATCTTCTTTTTCATACATATGTAACCCCTTTGAAACCCAGGGAAGAGTTTATTGTATTTAAAAAGTGGGACATGTTGGTTTACGTATTACATGCCCTGGAAGTGAAAAACTCCTTTATGTGTTTTCCTTGCTGTGCTGCCCACCCATCCCATTAGATGACACAGGTTTACCTTATTACTTTCAATAAGTGCTAACATTTGATTGGAAGCAGGTAGAAAGATAACGTTTGAGCTCAGAATTGCCCCAACCATTTGGTGTCTGTTGCCAGTGTCCTTGGTCAATTGATTGTTAATGACTCTGCTGTGGGGATATGTGTATTCCTGCCAGACAGTGAAAGAAAGGGGACTTGCTGCAGGCAGGATGGGGCATTCTGCCAGGGTTGCAGGGGCTAGAGCTGTTCCCTGCCCCAATTATACTTCAGTGGGCTTGCCTTAAGCACACTCAAAGGAATCTGATGCTAGTCATTTGTCACCATAGATTTCTAGAAGCCTTGGCAGTGGAAGCGAAGATGTTTTCAGAACCAGATGTGGGGGTAGTATAGGGTATTCCCCCACTTCAAAGCCTGGCACGAAATATAAACATTGGACCTCCAGAGCCACTCTTCAGTACATGTCTGGACCTGTGAAAACCTTTATAAGGACCGCCTGGACTCCCAGAGGACTGTCTCTGCTTCTACAAGAGGACTACCATACTGCTTGAATGCCTTCCTCCCTGCTTGAAGGAGAAATAGCTCATCTCTTTGAACCCAGACCCACCAGAAGTGGTACCATGGGCTAGTTGGCTGGCCTCCTGTGTGAGCTACAGGGACGCAACAAGCTCCAGAGACCTTAAATCCTGCACCTGGCCTGTCCTGGAGTGAGTCCTAACCCCCAACTGGTAACCCTTGGAAGTGATGTTGGAGGTGTTTCTCGTGCCTTTCTGTATAAAATGGGACTTAGAAATGTCATCAAAAAGTGGCGGAAGAACCAAGATACGTCCAGGACATTCCTGCTAGCCAATCCACTCATATTGCATCACCAGTGGGCCTGACTATGTGTTACCTCCCTCGTTCTTCTCTGAAGCAGCAGCTCCTGTTCAGCTCGATCTCTCAGCAATGCTATCTGGCCTTGTGGACCTCTCTTCAGCTCTAATCTGCAGCTTCATCTCTCTGTCTGTTTCAACTTCTAAACAGGTATCTAAGACCAAAGGTAAAAATCTTCACCAGGTTCATCAGTGATAGACTCCCCATCAGTGACAACAACCTCCTCAGCCTGGAAATCTAGTTTTTCCTACTGTGAGATTTTTCCCGCCATTTTTGACTGCTTTATCAAGACATCATCCAGGGGCTCTTGACTATGACAATGTCTACTTGGACACAGCCTGCTCCCTTGCCCTGCTGAATGTTCCCTTCTCCTAGACTTTCTTTTGAAGGATGTCGAAAGGTAAGCCAAGATCAGGCCCAAACCACCTTATGAATCCAACCCCCTTATGTTGAATTTTCACGTTAATACTGCTTGTATGCTGCAAAAAGACTTAACACATTACCTCTAAGTTAAGGCTTAATGCTTTTGTGTCTGCGTACCAGAGAGTTAAGCACAGGTTAATGTTGAAAATATTTTTGGGTTAATCTGCAATGATGAGACTTTGACATTCTTCCCCTCTTTGTGTGAGAGATAGCTGCTATCTTGTTTTATTGCAGCTAGGTGAATGTTATGAGTCTGAAAGGCTGGGTTCTCATCTGGGATCCAGCGCCAGAAAAGCCCTCATGCTAGTTGAAATGAGATTGAGAGCCGGCATGGGGTTGTGTTTAGGGACGAAACCCAAGGGAGAAGAGAGGAATGTAAAATGCTGAAGAGTAATCAATGATTTCAAAATGGAATCCAGGATTTATGGTTAACTACCAATAAAAATAGTATCAATTAATGTTAATGGATTGAGATGTTACAGACAAAATGCAACCATATTAGCGTTTCTACAGGCCAACATAGCAAGAGCAATCCTGTCAAGGATTTTGGATGTGTCCTGAATGGGGCTTTCTTCCACCCAACCCATCACCCAATTTCTTTTAAACCTGATTCTGTTTATGCCTATGTATACATCACTTTTCCTCTTATGGTGGACTAAGCTGAGCTGGTAGGTGTGAACCACTCCAGCCTGTATAATAGTAGGTTCTACCCTGTTCTCTTCCTGGGAAGAAAGAAGTAGATTCTACAAAACAGATGACAGTCTTTTTGACATACTTCTGAAGGGAGCCCCAGAAGCCTTTTGTTAGATGGTAAGTCCCGTTCCAGTAAGGAATTTCCCAAAGGTCAACCACCTGTCCTGCCTTTCCTCTCTAGCACCCCAACTGTGGGAACCAACCTGAACCGAGTACTCTGATCCTTGACTCCGCACAGTGACAAAGATCAGGGATATGCAGTGTATGGTCCTCTTGGAGACCTGCGGTTCACCTTTCTTGCCTATCCGGATATAGTTGTTATGCCTTTGTGAGGCTTGGAACACCCAGATGGCACTGAGAACGTTGTTCTAACAATGCTCAAGGACTCGTGAGGTGCAGGATAGACACACTAACATATTTGAGGAAAAATATCAGGATTAGTTATTTGCACAGCTAGTTTGGGGAAATGGCTGTAAAGAACTATCTACATGTGCCTCCTTGGAAGCCTATTTCGAAGAATACTTACACAAGGGGAGAACAGAGAGTAAGGGTGGAGAAAAAAAGATCACGAAAGGACTTTGAATAAATTTGCACTTTGTCATCTCAGTCATGGAACACAGCGGGATAGTAACAGCACAACTTCATGGCTCAGAAGGTAACACAGAAAATCAATTATTGTAAAATACACAAGTACATTGATTAGTTGCTGAACACAACCCTCTCTGAAATACAGTATTAAATGTGACTCACCAACTTTGAGTCTTCCTTGCTTCCTAAGGCAAATACCGATGATAAGCCCAAGAATCACAGGGATGCAGCACTCAAACATGAGAGAAGCAGGTGAAATATATGAGCTACATGAAGGATAGAAAAGGAGAGACAGCAGTTAAACAAAGGGGAAACAAAGAGAAAAAAAAACAAATGTGATGGAGCAAAGCCAGGTGTGAATTAGGGAGGATCCTTGCAACATACAAAAGTTGCTAGGTGAACACTACCTGGCATGGGACTATGCATCACTTTCTATTTATTTATGTATTTTATTTTTGCAGTTTTATTTAGGACAAACGCCATGCCATGTCATCACACCCGGTCAGATTATTTACTTTTTTTTCCAAGAATCTGGATATTAAGTGATTTGCCAAGAATCACAGGATATTGAGCTGATGCTGGGACTCAAATCCAGTTCCACAGTTCTAAAGTCTGTAGCTATGTCCATACCACCATATTCTCTTCCCTCTACAATGAACTCTTAGGCGCAATATGGATGCTTTAAATAAGAACAAATGATGTAAAACCTTCGATATGGAATGGGAATGTTTACCACATTCAAAACATACTACTTTGTGAGTCCTGTGATTGGAAGAACAATGTTGAAGACATTTTTGATGAATTGACTGGAAAAGTTTTCAACAACAACCTTTACTTTTCTGGGATCCACCTATATCTGAAAAACAGATATGGCAAATCATAGAAAAGTGATAACCGATATTTAATAGTATTATTTATCAAGCATGGCATATAAGGAGTGATCTCAAAATCTTTGCAAAATATTCTTCACTTCTTTAATGTTCAGAAGAAGGTATCCAAGAAGATCAGAATCTGATCTAAGTAAACCACAACAAAATGTATAGTATATCACAAAATATATCATTCATCAAAGGCTGGGAAGCTGCTGGCATGTCACAAAGGACAAATGGCATAGCCAAGTACTCAAAATGGCAGTCTCTGGTATTGAACACCCTCTTCCATGTATCCCCTTCTTTGATACACACTAATTGATGTTGACCTCAGTGAAAACTTTAGCTGTCTTTACTTGATCAAGATGCACAGATATCAAAGACAAATTATAGCAATTCCTAATAGTTAATTGGTTTAACTCACAGTAGTCTATACAATGTATGTAAGATTCTTCTGGTTTTGGATGAAAAAGATAGAAGATGTAGAATGTCTTGGAATCCTTTTATTAAGTTTCCATCTAAATATTCTCTTAGGACTTGGTCTTTTTTCAGAGTCAGAGGATAGATATTCTTGTGAGCAATTTTTGCTCTAGGTAGGATATAAATTATACAGTCAAAGCTCCAATATGTAGGTAGAGTATTGGCTCCCATAGGACTAAAAACAACTGCAAAGCATTGTTATGTTTATGGTATCTGATTTTTTTTACCAGTCTTAGCTGCCACCAAAAATCTCAGAGGCTGAATAATTGGTAACCCAGAACCAGAAAGAAATGATCATGGCAAAATGTAGCATTGACCAAATTGGAATAACTTTAACAATCAGTTTGTGGAACCATGCAAATGGAGTCAAGTTGTGCCCAGGGTTACCATAAAAGCGGGTGCATCAATTAATTGAAAGCATACAGGTTCTGTGTGTCCTACTTTGGTGGCCATGATTGCTGCCCATGTCTCCCACAATACATCTCCTGGTGTAATGGGTATCCCATCCACCCCTTGATTTGCCTGTTATTCCTTCTTCTTTATGAAACGTATCCATGTCTTGGCATGAAATTTGTGATCTATATAACAGCCTGTTGCTCCACTATCCAGTAAACCTAAGATGGTAAGTTGGCCTATAGGCGCAGCAAGAATGATCTCCACCAAACAAAGGGCTAGATGTAGGTAAATCTAATTTACCGACTCATAAATACCGAATTTTACCGATTCGGTATTTATGAATCGGTAAATTAGAAGGAGGCAGATGTAGGTAAATCAAAAATCTAATTTACCGAATCTGTAACATTTGGTATTTACCGATTCGGTAAATACCGAATCGGTATTGCCCATTGATTCCTATGGGCCTTGAAGCCCATAGGAATCAATGGGCAACACCGATTCGGTAAATTTACAGATTCGGTAAAATAATGGCCCCCTACATCAGAAAACCCTAATACCGGTCGGTAACGGCCGAATTCGGCCGTTACCGACCGGTATTAGGGCTCCTACATCTGGCTCTAAATCTCTTTTCCAAGCTAAGTCTTGCTTGGTGATTGCACCCAGCCTGGGTTTACTGCTCAGGGGTGAGCTTTTGCTTGGGAAAGGAATTTACAAAATATAAATGTTTAGAAAAACATAGGAATTATCCTTTTTTTCTTCTTCTCTCTCTCTCTTCTTGGGCGAGTTGCCTCTTTACAGATTTGCATAAATTCAGATATTTCTGTTTTTATGGACTCACTAGCAGCCCGTCCCGACGTTGTCCGGGTATGAATTGCTGTCGGCCAGTAGTATATTGTTTTGTAGGATTTCGTTTTGATAGCATTTCTTATCTGTGACAGGCCTGTGAAACGCTCCGATTCACAGTGCACTGCTGATGCACTTAAGAGTACATGTTCAGTAGTGTGTGAACTCGAGTTTCCCTACTTTATATTTCCTTGCAATATTATATAGAGCGAACTCGACAACATGGCATGAGCACAATTTACGTTACAGAAGAACACATTCATTTGTGGTAGGCACGGGGAGACAAAGCGATTTGCCTGGAATCACAGGATTTTGAGGGGATGCCGAGATTCGAACGTAGCTCCCCAGCTCTAAAGTTCGCAATTCTAGAACTTGTGGCGGGAGGTGTGTCTAAAAGTGTATGTCGGTGCTGGCCATCAATGAGAGAGACCTGTGCATTTTTCAAATGGATGGTGAAAAAATATGAGTATGTTGCTGGAGATGTGGGCCGCTGTGTCACCAATGTACTTACCGGGGAGGGTAAACACCCATTATTCTGCAACTTTCTTTCCGCATACCATCACTCGCATACTTTCATTACGAAATTACCATGACTCCGCAATGCCATTATAACGCATGGCATTACATTTTATATGCTTTTACCACGCATACAGTTACAACGAAATTCGTTAAAAATGCATGAATGGTAAAAGCATGTTTTTTAAAAAAGTTTGGATAAGGTAAGTATGGGTATAGGGGTATATGTTTTGGGGTACTGAGGTATATGTTTTGGAGTGTTTGGGTATTTTAAGGGTTCAGATATAGTTTTGGGTTATGGGGTACAGGGGTAGTATCAGGGTTTAGGGATAGATATGGGTTTTGAGGTACAGGGGTATATTTAGGGTTCAGGGCTAGATTAAGGTTTTGGGGTTTAGGGGTATTTTAGGGTTCAGGGGTAGGTTTCGGTTTTGGGGTACAGTGGTATTTTTAGGGTTCAGGGCTAGATTTGTGTTTTGGGGTACAGGGGTATTTTTAGGGTACAGGGGTAGGTTTGGGTTTGAGGTACAGGGGTATTTATAGGGTTCAGGGCTAGGTTTGGGTTTTGGGGTGCAGGGGTATTTTTAGGGTTTAGGGATAGGTTTGGGTTTTGGGGTACAGGGTATATTTATAGGGTTAAGATGGGGTAGTGTTTAAGGGTGTTGGGGTATTTTAAGGAGTAAGGGTGGGTTATGATTATGGGGTGCCGGGGTATTTAAAGGGAGCAGGGTGGGATAGCACATGATATGAGACATGGCTTTAAGGGCTGAACGTACCACACACACCCAGCGTTTGTCACGCCCCCAGCACACGCCCACAGCACAACGCAGACATGCCCACAAGGGACTACTTTGCTGGCACGGTTCTTTTACCTTTTACATGTATATGGTGGGCGTCTGCATAGCCTATGTCCTTCTGCTGCAACTGCCCTTTCCAACACTGTATTGGGTGTTGTGATTAGTGCTGTGGATTCTGAATCGAAGGTATAAAAATCTAGACACTTTTATCATCATTTATGTCCTCCTGTGCTCCCCTGTGCGAGGAGCCAAAGTAACAAATACATGTTCACAAGCTCACAACCTGAGAGTGCTCAGAATACTTCTCATTAAAGGAGTAAGATGTTCCTAACACTATTATTAGCACAATAGCAACTAGGGATGCAACTTGCACTTTATTTGGGTGACCAAATGGATACATTGTGATTGGGAGAGACATGTTACACAAGGGAATTGGTGACTGTGGAACAGGATGGGCAAAACTCTTCTTTCCAGTGTCTTTCAGAGAGCCATCACTGATAGGCTCCTATTGTTCATCTGGAATAGGCGCTGATGATCACCGGCGCTGGACCTACTCGTCTAGCCCTTTCTGAATCAAATCCTCTTTACTCAGGATAGGGCACCCTCCCTCCTTGGAGGACACCCTCAAGTAATCCTGTCTAGTGCTCAGGTCAGTGCACTAATCTCTTTCCCCAACTCTATCACTGTACCTTAGACAGGATACCTGCACCCTATTCTTCATCCATGAAGTCCATCCCTACTAATACAACTTTCCCTCCGGTGCACTGTTCTTCCATCGGGCTCAAACGGTGCTTCAGTACTCCAGGCACAAGGAGGTCAAGGAGAAATGGGGTCAGACTCAAGGGGACCAGGGGGCAGAGACTCAAACACAGGCTGGGCTCAATGGATTAGGATTCAAGCACAGGTTGACCAACAGTCTGCGGCTCCTGGATGGCCCCTCTCTCTGCATTATTTTTCGGTGGTACTGTGTCGTCCAGTACTTCTTTGCTCTGCAGCTCTGTCCTAATCATATTCATAGATGTTCCATAACAAGCAGCCAGGCACGTCCAGAATTGGCATCCCGGACCTATTAGCGAGTATAAAATGAACTTTTAGTGCACTGGCAAGGGTAAAACATTACACAATAAAATGTTTTCTCTCCCAATCGCAAGTAATAGGGTAAGCCTTAATTCAGTTACCAAGCTCTGAAAGAATAAAGAAAAACAATATGAACATACACTCAATCATTGCTTCTGTATATTCCTATATTATTCATCTGAAGAATCTCAAAAAGGGAATTTCAAAGCAACAGCTCTTTGTGTTTCTTGTCCTAGCAAGCTTATGTTCAATAAGTCATAGAGATCACGACACAGCTTCTACTTTGTTAACTTTCGCTGCTGTGCAGGTATGCAGACACCTCTAGAATTATTTGTCCAAAGGAGCAAACATAAGTAAGTTAGTCCAAACAAGCTCCTGTAGGGCTACGTGTTGTTCAAACTGCTAACCACTAAAATGTGTGGTACGCAATTACCGGGGGCATACAGGCACCCTTCCTAGTATTGTGCATCATGTGCACAATACAGTACACGGGCTGAGCAATGTCTCATCCTGACAATGTGCCCTACTTTCAACTTATGGCGAATTTGCAAACAAAACAGGTGATGGACCGAATGTGGATCAATGTGACACATTCACCCCAGTCCAAAGATCTGGGCCCAAATCCATAGTTTTTTTGCACTCCACACCACCCTGGGTTAGACAATGGCGATATGCAAATCAGCTCTGACCCTGTGCCCCATGGGAACAGTCCAGTCCGAACTACAAAAGCCATGTCCTTCCCAGAACGGAATCAAGCATCCGAGGACCGGACCGGTTTCGAGGTAACACCTCTCATCAGCCCGGCTAGCTTGACTCCAGTGGTTTGGAGTGCCTGGGACCCACATCTGAGCATCCCCAGCGCACTTATGGCGAATTTGCAAACAAAACAGGTGATGGACCGAATGTGGATCAATGTCACACATTCACCCCAGTCCAAAGATCTGGGCCCAAATCCATCGTTTTTTTGCACTCCACACCACCCTGGGTTAGACAATGGCGATATGCAAATCAGCTCTGACCCTGTGCCCCATGGGAACAGTCCAGTCAACTGATACGACAAAGACAACAGATCCGACAAACTGTATGACAGTCAGGGATCCCACACTAGATGTTATCGACATTCAGACACATGCTACTCCAGAAGAAATAAAGAAATGGATTGAACAAGGAGGGATCCAAACAGATCAAGGATGGGTGACGAAGGGAAAATATACATGGTTTCTCCCTGACTCTATGGTTCAAGTCATGATAAATACAGCACATAGCCCAGCGCACCTAGGAGAGAAAGCGATGTTAGACAGTTTACAAAATCTCTGGAACAATAAACACTTACGAGCAGCAGCGAAACAGAAAGTGCGTACTTGCATGATCTGTTGTCAGTTTAATCCAGGTAAAAGTGTCCCTGTAGAGCAAGGTGGATTTCGTCCTCCCGATCACCCTTTTGAAGTCCTCCAGATGGATTATATCCAGATGGACCGTTGTCGAGGATTTAAATATGTTCTCGTAGTTGTCTGTGCTCTGTCCCGCTGGACCGAAGCATACCCAGTCCCAGATTACACTGCTCCGACCACTGCCAAGCAGCTGGTTCGTGAATTCTTCCCACGATATGGCTTGCCTCGTGTCGTGTACTCAGATAACGGTCAGCCATTCTCATCTGCATTAATGAAAGAAGTTTCTTTATTACTGGGATACCAGTGGAAGTTCCATTGTGTCCGACATCCCGAAGCCGCAGGCCTTGTAGAAAGACATAACCAGACACTAAAGATCCGCCTTGCCAAAATATGTCAGGAGAAAGGGGTTGACTGGATAGTCGCCCTGCCAGTGGCACTATTCTACATGAGAATGGTCGCCCATTCGAGATCAGGGCTATCCCCGTACGAGGTGGTCTTTGGCAGACCACCGAACATGTGGGGGACGCCCATTCCGAAAAAGATTACTGATGTTGATTGTAATATGTTGACAGATTACCTTGCCTCCTTGATGTCTGCACTCCAATCATGTCGTTCACAGGTTGCCGCAGCCTTCCCTGACAACACTGATGTAAAGCCACACGACGTCCGTCCTGGGGACATTGTACTAGTGCGTAATTTTGATAGAAAGAGTCCGTTGGAGCCCCGCTGGAAGTCCCCGAAGACCGTTCTTCTCACCACGAGGACGGACGTGAAAATCGAAGGAAGAAAGGGGTGGGTTCACACGAGTCATGTGAAAAAAATTTTGGGACTGAAACCTGATCGAGACTCGTCCACCCCCACCAAAGACTGTGTCGAGCCAAAAGACTTTACAGAATCTGAACGAGAAAAAACTCCTCAAGAAAAGTATCGCATGAAACTCCGATCTAGCAAGTCAGACAGTTTAATTGTTTAAGTCCTCCCCTAGGTGAATCGGTTAAATAGTTTCTGACATGTATCCCCTAGATCGAGATAGAGAGAGAGAGAGAGAAGCCAAGAAACGTACATACTGTAAATCACTTCGTAGTCACTGTATAGTGACACTATTAATCATGTTTATTCTGAGTATTTTAATTATTGTTGTTAGCATCGTTTTACCTATCTACTACCCTATTTTCAAGCGTGAACAATCTGTCTATAATGTATCTGCTGAACACACTTTTAGTGAGTTACCTCCACACGAGCTTTCCTACAGACTTGCGCTGCGCAACAACACATTCTTTAGCATGCTACACCATTCTCATCAAACCAACAATGCTACAAATTGCTGGATATGTGGCCGACTCCCTCCCTACCAGAACTACAAGGGAGCTCTGCCCCTCTTTCCGTACCCATTCACTCACAATGGCTCTTGCGGAGCATGGTTTAAAATAATTAATTCCTTAGATCCTGATATTGCTGTTTTCGATGGGGGCTGGGTTTGGGGAAACCTGAACTTAGTCCTGCTTGACGTCTGTTTCCCTGATAAGGAGGGACTCCCCATTAGAATAGGAACTGATCTAGAAAATGAAGTGTATGGATTAGGTAATTATACAATTAGCCTTATGATTCTTACTGTTGAATCCGAAGACACGCCAATTCTACCCATTATGTCAGTACTGCCAGTCACTGGTGAATTATGTATCAGGAAGAAAGGTTCAGTACACTTAGGTCATAGTAAATGCCCTACTGTGGTCGAATTCAGTGATCATGGAAAATCGTCCTTTAAAGCTATTCGTCATTCTTACTTTGTTTGTGGTCATACCGCATACATACGTCTACCTCCAGATTGGGATGGTACCTGTTACATTGCATTCCTCCTGCCACCTGTTTTCCTAGCTCCCCCTGATTACCATAGAAATACCAATCTAGTGAAGAATAGACCCAGAAGAGATATCCCACTTGTCGACTACACTGAAACGGCATGGGAACAGTACACCGATTTTAATAAAGGATTCTTTTTCTTTTTAGGACCTGTTCAGAATAGTAAATTAATACGTAGATTAACTAGAACACTTGAAGCAGTAGTAAATGAAACTGCCTCCGCCTTAGGTAACTTAACAGAAGAGCAGTCCGCCATGCGGGTTGTTGTCCTTCAGAACCGTCTTGTTATTGACGTCATCTTGGCAGATAGAGGTGGAGCCTGTAAGGTCATCGGGTCAAGTTGTTGTGTTTTCATACCACAAAACGCACCATCTGTATATCAAGCTATCACCCGTCTCCATAAAATTGCAAATCAGATACATCAGAATCCAGGCACCTGGACTTGGTCCGGTTGGTTCTGGACAACGTTAACAGCTTGGGGATGGAAGATCCTATCCTTCCTAGGCATTGGCCTAGTCCTAGTATTCAGTTGCTGCCTGTGCCTACAGTGTGGGCCAGCGATTTGTGGACTATGTGCCACCTCTTGTATTGAACATTCCAGTTTTCTCTCAAAACGTAAAGGAAAGAAAGAAGAACAAATGATGTTACAAGAACAAACTGATCGATTTATGAGGATCGATATATCATGAAGGGTCCGTAGGGAACAAGGAGGGAATGAGGAAATATAAATTTTTTGGTCATGTTATGTTCCCTAGCGCGTACCCCACCGACTCCATGTACCAGCTTAAAGTGCATGTAACTTCCCTCCTGTACCAGCTATGAAGACGCAAATACATTTGCGTCCAACGTTAACTTGTCCTCTTTCAGATCCACCCTGAATGGATTATATAGTCCGTTCCTAAGTATGCTATGCCACCGTCTTTTTGTAGTGTACTTTACATGTTTTTCCTGCTCTGACAGAGTAGGCCCTGAATTCCTGCCATCGAGCCTCTTTTCTGGCTTCTGACTCTGACAGCCTCTGCCCAGGCTACCTCTGTACCCGTGAACTCTGACTTACATCCAGCGCGGCCCCTCGCGCTCAGCTCAGCCTGCTTTCTGCCAAGACTGACTATAACCTTCGAGTTATCTGTTCCGCTCCTCGAAAATGCATTCCTGCCTACTAGCTTCAGTAAACATCCTCCCCAGCTGCAGAGCCAAAGGGCCGACCTGTCTCCATGCAAGTAAATCATAGCTTCTGTTACCATGTTTCCATGGAAGGCCCCGTGCCCCACGCTTCTCATGTAGACACTTAGGCGCTTGTACCCGCATCCACAGTTAGCATAGAATAGCTTCTGCCCTAGAGACCTTTCCGTCCAGATAATATGGTTCCTAAACATCAGATATCAGATATGATAGAAGTACAAGTTGATCTGACATGCCAGACTTCTGTCTCTTTCCGTCAGTGTAAATGTCAAGTCCCCTGCACCCCGTCAATCACACGTCATGCAGCTGCGCGCGCATCCAAGCTTCCGATTTCTGCTGACATTGCCACATTTCTGCTTAGTACCACCCCTTGGTGCCACCCACTTGCGTCACCTATCAGTGACGTTTCCAGTTCACGCCTAGTTCACGCCTCTTGATTACGTACTAGTACCACGTGTATACTGTTATCTTGTCTTCTCTCAACTGTTACGCCTCCTGCACTATTACTTATGATGTGAATTAAGTATATAAGCTATGTATTGTTAATAAACTGTAGCGCGCTCATCTATCCCTTCTGACACCCCTGTGGTGTTCAGAATCCGATATCCTGGTCACGACCATTCCTTTATGAGGAATAAAACCCTTAGAAACTCTAACACCACGGACTCTGTCTTTTTTCATCCGATCTGAGTTATTATTGATTAAGTACTTACCTGCATAGAAATTAAGAGAGTAAATTAATTATTTACGTCATTTTGGCGCCCGAATAGGGACCCCTCCCCCACCTCACGCGCCGGTTGGTGCGTTGCAAGCTCTGTCCCCTGCCATCAGTTAGACGGAACCTACGCGTACTGGCAGGATTTCCTGCATCTCCCTCTGGCCCACGGAGGTGACGAAGACTGCGATCAGTGCCCAGACGAGGCGGTGAGGAGTGCGGAGGATCCCGACCAGAGCCTAGCCGAAAGAAGCAAGGTCCGAGGTGTCAAGAGGACCACCAGGTTTCCGAAGTTTTCCGAAGTTTTCCGAAGTTTTCCGAAGTTTTCCGAAGTTTTCCGAAGTACCGAGTCGAGTCCAGTCAAGTTTTCCGAGGCCTTCTGTTTCCGTGCTTCCCGGTGAGTACCATTGCTGGGACGTATCTAGACGGGTTTGGGTACACAAGTCCGGTCTGCACTGTTTTTAGGCAGTGTATCTGTACTGTTTAGCAGTATATCTAGTATTCCGAATTTCTGCACTGTTACACCAGTGTATCTGTACTGTTGAGCAGTACATCCAGTATAGGGGGTAGTTATCTATGTCTCTAAATGTCTTCTTATGTGATTAATGTCGTGGTATGAATGTGACCGTTTAATGTGCATTTTTTGTGTTTCTTGTATAAGGTAGCTGTAACCAGTATTAAGTAGTAAGGATTGAGTATTCAGTAATAAGTAAGCAAAATGCCGTTTTTCAACAAGTTAAAGCAGATAGGAACTAGGAAAGGGATACTGGAGGAAGAAATTCCTATTCCCCCTAGGGACACTCCAGGTAACTTTATGTATCATAAACATGGCATAGATGCCATATTGTATCTGGACTTATGGGCCGATTACACCAAGCACCTAGACGAAAGACACAGGTGGCCTGATACCGGAACGTGGGATGCCGAGTGCATCATGAAGGTAGAAGAAGTATTATGGAAAAAGAAAGCTAGACAATCTCAGAAAGACGCCATAGAATTTTGGCGTAAGGAATCACATAAGCGTGCTGAGAAAGCACTCCGTAGAGAAGACAGACTTAAAGAATCAGAAAAGGCCCAAGAAAACGAATTAGTTATTGAAGGGATCCGAGTAAAAACAGAACAAATAGACCGTGCCCGAAACAATCTTGTAAACGGTATGTATCTTGCAGCCGAGGGCACATCTGAGGCCCTATCAGAAATACCGAAAAACTTACCGCCACCATTAGTTCCAACTAAAGTAATGCATAAAACTACTAAAGACATATTCCTAAATTCTTATCTAGAGGATGTAGCACCAGCTTACACCAATTTGCCTGTTCGTGCCCTGCCTACTGACAGGGACGGGGGTGGCACTACGCCCCCAGATCATGTTCCGCCAGCTCCGCCACTTCCCGCATTAAAAACTGACCTGCCGAAACCACTCCGACCTGATCTTACTAAACGACAAATTCAAGTTCAGATCCAGACTCCGCAGGGAGATAATGCCCAAGCATCCGCTTCAGGAGGTGCGACTGCGGGTCTTCAGACCCCGCCATTAACACGCAGATTCAATCTCAGGGATATGCAGAGTCCTCTCACGTTCCAGTCTCCCCGCCTTGACGCATTAAAGGAAAACATGTCAGTTTGCAGATATGATCCAGTGCCCGGAAAAAACGATCTAATGATATTGGCATCACTACGGTTAAGATCTGCTACTGATATCTTGCTATGCTATGTAGGAATGAAGGACCGTCTAGATAGGATATATAAGTTTGTTCAGACAGGGAAAGACCCTGACAGTATCAAGGATGCCATGGAGAAACAGAAAGTTGACATTCAAGCACAAATACTACGATTTTTCATAAATTGTCTAATAAGAGAACGAGACAGGCCTGAAACAGATCAAAGTGAATTAGATGCACTAAACAAGTGGGGTCGAAATATAGCCGATGGAAAACATGACAGGGGGGCTTGCATAGCCAGTATGTACAAGAAAATTAGAAAAGCAGTGATAACGGTACACCAGAAAGGGAATGACAAAGCTTCCTCCGAGGAGGAAGAAGAACATGAAGAACCAGAAAGGACTCCAGATACCATAGCGTATGTAGGTAAGGGAAACTACCTTAGGAAAGGCATCCGTCCAGAAAGCAAGAGAGTTTTTCTCTCTGCTTTAACAAACCCGAATTCTTCTGAACACCAGTTCCAGGAAACTGATAAAAGGCTTCGAGACCGAATGGGGTACCATGTACTGAATTCTATGGATGAACAGGAACTAGCTCGGTCAGCCGTGTTATGGGCCGAGAATCCAGACATATATAATGATGATACGTTAGCGCAGACATTCTTGAACCTCTCCCCAGACATGCAGAAATTAGCAGGTGTATACATGATTCAGCACCTCCTCATCAAGTACAGGAACCATCATTCCGATCCAGGTCCCTTACACGAAACATTAGAAGCACTACTTATGGATAGATGGAGAGGTTTCAGTACCAAATTCATACAAATAATTCTAGAACAACGACATAAATATAACACCTTCATAAGCTCCGAATATGTTCCGGCCCCACCTCCAGAAAGAAAAACGTATCACATGCAATGCCTGAGTGGCATTGAAAGTCAGAACCCCTTACGAGAAGTACACCCAGTTATGGGTGAGGATCATGCCTTGAAACGTGTATATGTGCACACGCCACTGACTAAGTTAGAACTGTTAGAAATGAAGAAACTAGTTCCGTGTCATGATAAAGACCCTGCAGGTTTTCAGAGAGAGCTTAAAGACATGTTGTTAATGGGGGATTACACATATGATGATATCATGAAAATGTTGAAGGTACTGTTGCCCACGGGCATTTACGAGAAATTAAAGGAAAAAGAATGGGAGGTGGGGGACACAAAGATTGCATGGGCAGAAATAGAAGACGAAGAAAGCAAACGGGTCCCAGGGTTAGGCCTTGGGGACAAGACTAAAGCATTACCCGGATTAATAGTACAGGTTTTGCCAAGATTATTGACAACTAGAAAGGAAGATTGGGACGCCATCTCGTCCTGTAAACAGAAACATGATGAAGATACTAGTGACTTCTATTCAAGATTCGAGAAATGTTTCATTATAAATAGTGGCCTACAACCAAGCAGCGAGTCATATCCACACCTTTTTGTATCAAAACTAGTCGAGAACTCTCTACCATTAGTTAAAAATAGAGTGTACAAAGTTGAAAGTACTTGGCAGGCAAATACGCCATCCCAGATGTTACAAATGTTACAATATCACCAGAACAGAATTAGAGAAGAACAAGATCAGGAACAGAAACGTATGAAAGACACAAAGATGAAAATGTTAGTAGCTCAGACGGTCCCAGCCGACGGTCAGAGAAAAGGTGGGACCCAGACAAGTCATACTACAGCTCCCGTTAAGGGGACATGTAATTACTGTAAACAGCCAGGTCATTACGTACATGAATGCCCAGTCCTGAAACATAACATTTCAACAGGTAAAACTAAAGAAAGACCGCATCCGCCTAGACAAGATCAGGTCCAGCAACAGACCTCACAAAATGTACAGCCAATGCAGAATACACAGCCTATGCATGCTCCATCCCATACAGCACAGACAGTAGCAGTACCACAGCCACAGCCCATTGCCGCGACTCAACAAGTTTCACAACAGATGTACCAGTATGCCCAATCTGCATATCCAGATTACCCCCGATATACATGAAACAGCCTAGAGAGGGAAGGTGGTTTGCCTCTTATTGAAATTCCTGTAGATCAAGAAGGTCCTTATGTACACAGTCACGTATTGGGAAAAGACAGAAAGTTTTTAATTGACACAGGGGCAAGCCGCACCACAATCAGTCATAATGAAGTCCCAGGGGCACCCCTCTCAGGCTCGCAGAATGTTTCCCTTGGTTTTTCAGGACAGCCTATTGTAAATGAAGTATCGGAACCAGTACCTTTGGCTGTGGGCCCATTATCACGAGTTACAGATTTGTTACTTACGAACTCATGCCCAGAAAATCTGTTAGGAATTAAAACACTGAAGGCTCTAGGAGCTATAATATGCTGTTCCCGGAGGGAGTTAGACTCTTTCTACGGGATTTCAAGGGTCATTACGTTTTACGAGAATTTGATGTCAGATTGAAAAATGTACCAGATCACCTATGGGCAAAAGGCCCAGCTGACGTAGGGTGTATGCATATCACTCCATACCGTGTTACACTCAAGACAGGAGTTGTTCTACCGAGAATCAGACAATACAAGTTACCACCCGATGCTGTAGTGGCTTTACTGAAAATCATTGAAGAGCTTATAGCCCAGGGAGTGGTCGTAGAGACCGACTCCAATATCTGTAATTCACCCATCATTCCAATTCTTAAACGTACAGACCCCAATGCACCGCCAGTATATCGGCTGGTGATTGATCTTCGAGAACTAAATAAATGTATTGTACCACAGTACCCTGTGGTCCCCGATATCTCTTCCCTATTGACTGCTATTGATTCAGAAGCAACGTTCTTTACTGTAATCGATCTCAAGAACGCTTTCTTCAGTGTACCTATTGATCCGGAGAGCCAATATCTCTTCGGATTCAGTTTAAATGGACGAAGTTTCAAATTTTCCCGCGCACCTCAAGGATTCACAGAAAGCCCCAGCATCTATAGTCAAGCACTTAAAAGACAACTAGATTGTATTCAAATGCCAGTTAACACCGCTTTACTGCAATACGTCGATGATCTACTGATCACCGCACGAAGTGAGCCCGAATGTGAACAAGCATCATTGACAGTTTTACATTTCCTGGCCGACAAGGGACACAAGGTGTCTCCTTCGAAGCTACAATTCTGTGTTCAGCAAGTTGTGTACTTGGGTCACTTGCTGTCCAAAGTGGGGAGACAGCTCACTCCCGATCGCATTCAGTTAATTGCAAATATGCCACGACCACAGACACAAAAGGAAGTGCGGGCCTTTATAGGCCTCACCTCGTACTGCAGACAATGGATTCCTCAATATGCATTTTTAGCTAAACCACTCATTCAGTTAACAACGCAGGAGGCAGCAACTTCGATTGCCCTCCCTTGGACTCAGGAACACACACAAGCCTTTGAGGAATTAAAGAAAGCATTATGCCAAGCACCAGTTTTAGCGACACCATGTTACAGCAAACCGTTTACACTTTTTGTTACAGAACGTGACGGCACAGCATTGTCTGTCCTCACTCAAGATCAGGCAGGTACACATAAGCCTTGTGCTTATTTTTCAAGTACATTGGATTCAGTAGCCCAGGCACTCCCTGCGTGCTTAAAGTCAGTAGCAGCAACAGCGTTAGCAATAAGACAGAGCGATTCAATTGTTTTAGGCCATCAGTTAACAGTACAAGTTCCACACTCTGTAGAGGTTCTGTTAAACAGAACCCAAACTCAACACTTGACTATAGCACGACTGACAGGTTACGAATTGACACTATTCCAGCCACACATAGACATCAGACGCTGCAGTATCCTGAACCCAGCAACACTGTTACCTACAGTTATGACAGATCCAGCTCCGCATGATTGCATAGAGATCATTAATGCAGTAACAAAGCCCCGACGAGACTTAACAGATGTTCCATTGACAAATCCAGACCTGACACTTTATGTGGATGGTTCATGTATGAGAACAAGTACAGGAGAGTTAGTGGCCGCATATGCCGTGACCACTGAAACTGAAGTTAAAGAAACACATCGTATTGACACACTGTCTGCTCAAGCGGCAGAGCTCATCGCTCTGACCCGAGCCTGTATTCTAGCCAAGAACAGAAATGTTAACATATACACTGATTCCCGTTATGCGTTCGGAGTTGTACACGACTTCGGCATGCTATGGCAAGAACGAGGTTTCTTGACCTCTCATGGTGCCAAGATCCAACATGGCCCCCTCATTCAAGCACTGTTAGAAGCAATACATCTGCCTTCAGCCATATCCGTCATGAAGTGTAAAGCACATACTAAAGTCACAGATTCTGTCTCCCAGGGTAACGACCTGGCAGATCAGACAGCAAAACATACAGCATTGACTCACACTCAGACAACTGATACGACAAAGACAACAGATCCGACAAACTGTATGACAGTCAGGGATCCCACACTAGATGTTATCGACATTCAGACACATGCTACTCCAGAAGAAATAAAGAAATGGATTGAACAAGGAGGGATCCAAACAGATCAAGGATGGGTGACGAAGGGAAAATATACATGGTTTCTCCCTGACTCTATGGTTCAAGTCATGATAAATACAGCACATAGCCCAGCGCACCTAGGAGAGAAAGCGATGTTAGACAGTTTACAAAATCTCTGGAACAATAAACACTTACGAGCAGCAGCGAAACAGAAAGTGCGTACTTGCATGATCTGTTGTCAGTTTAATCCAGGTAAAAGTGTCCCTGTAGAGCAAGGTGGATTTCGTCCTCCCGATCACCCTTTTGAAGTCCTCCAGATGGATTATATCCAGATGGACCGTTGTCGAGGATTTAAATATGTTCTCGTAGTTGTCTGTGCTCTGTCCCGCTGGACCGAAGCATACCCAGTCCCAGATTACACTGCTCCGACCACTGCCAAGCAGCTGGTTCGTGAATTCTTCCCACGATATGGCTTGCCTCGTGTCGTGTACTCAGATAACGGTCAGCCATTCTCATCTGCATTAATGAAAGAAGTTTCTTTATTACTGGGATACCAGTGGAAGTTCCATTGTGTCCGACATCCCGAAGCCGCAGGCCTTGTAGAAAGACATAACCAGACACTAAAGATCCGCCTTGCCAAAATATGTCAGGAGAAAGGGGTTGACTGGATAGTCGCCCTGCCAGTGGCACTATTCTACATGAGAATGGTCGCCCATTCGAGATCAGGGCTATCCCCGTACGAGGTGGTCTTTGGCAGACCACCGAAAATGTGGGGGACGCCCATTCCGAAAAAGATTACTGATGTTGATTGTAATATGTTGACAGATTACCTTGCCTCCTTGATGTCTGCACTCCAATCATGTCGTTCACAGGTTGCCGCAGCCTTCCCTGACAACACTGATGTAAAGCCACACGACGTCCGTCCTGGGGACATTGTACTAGTGCGTAATTTTGATAGAAAGAGTCCGTTGGAGCCCCGCTGGAAGTCCCCGAAGACCGTTCTTCTCACCACGAGGACGGCCGTGAAAATCGAAGGAAGAAAGGGGTGGGTTCACACGAGTCATGTGAAAAAATTTTTGGGACTGAAACCTGATCGAGACTCGTCCACCCCCACCAAAGACTGTGTCGAGCCAAAAGACTTTACAGAATCTGAACGAGAAAAAACTCCTCAAGAAAAGTATCGCATGAAACTCCGATCTAGCAAGTCAGACAGTTTAATTGTTTAAGTCCTCCCCTAGGTGAATCGATTAAATAGTTTCTGACATGTATCCCCTAGATCGAGATAGAGAGAGAGAGAGAGAAGCCAAGAAACGTACATACTGTAAATCACTTCGTAGTCACTGTATAGTGACACTATTAATCATGTTTATTCTGAGTATTTTAATTATTGTTGTTAGCATCGTTTTACCTATCTACTACCCTATTTTCAAGCGTGAACAATCTGTCTATAATGTATCTGCTGAACACACTTTTAGTGAGTTACCTCCACACGAGCTTTCCTACAGACTTGCGCTGCGCAACAACACATTCATTAGCATGCTACACCATTTTCATCAAACCAACAATGCTACAAATTGCTGGATATGTGGCCGACTCCCTCCCTACCAGAACTACAAGGGAGCTCTGCCCCTCTTTCCGTACCCATTCACTCACAATGGCTCTTGCGGAGCATGGTTTAAAATAATTAATTCCTTAGATCCTGATATTGCTGTTTTCGATGGGGGCTGGGTTTGGGGAAACCTGAACTTAGTCCTGCTTGACGTCTGTTTCCCTGATAAGGAGGGACTCCCCATTAGAATAGGAACTGATCTAGAAAATGAAGTGTATGGATTAGGTAATTATACAATTAGCCTTATGATTCTTACTGTTGAATCCGAAGACACGCCAATTCTACCCATTATGTCAGTACTGCCAGTCACTGGTGAATTATGTATCAGGAAGAAAGGTTCAGTACACTTAGGTCATAGTAAATGCCCTACTGTGGTCGAATTCAGTGATCATGGAAAATCGTCCTTTAAAGCTATTCGTCATTCTTACTTTGTTTGTGGTCATACCGCATACATACGTCTACCTCCAGATTGGGATGGTACCTGTTACATTGCATTCCTCCTGCCACCTGTTTTCCTAGCTCCCCCTGATTACCATAGAAATACCAATCTAGTGAAGAATAGACCCAGAAGAGATATCCCACTTGTCGACTACACTGAAACGGCATGGGAACAGTACACCGATTTTAATAAAGGATTCTTTTTCTTTTTAGGACCTGTTCAGAATAGTAAATTAATACGTAGATTAACTAGAACACTTGAAGCAGTAGTAAATGAAACTGCCTCCGCCTTAGGTAACTTAACAGAAGAGCAGTCCGCCATGCAGGTTGTTGTCCTTCAGAACCGTCTTGTTATTGACGTCATCTTGGCAGATAGAGGTGGAGCCTGTAAGGTCATCGGGTCAAGTTGTTGTGTTTTCATACCACAAAACGCACCATCTGTATATCAAGCTATCACCCGTCTCCATAAAATTGCAAATCAGATACATCAGAATCCAGGCACCTGGACTTGGTCCGGTTGGTTCTGGACAACGTTAACAGCTTGGGGATGGAAGATCCTATCCTTCCTAGGCATTGGCCTAGTCCTAGTATTCAGTTGCTGCCTGTGCCTACAGTGTGGGCCAGCGATTTGTGGACTATGTGCCACCTCTTGTATTGAACATTCCAGTTTTCTCTCAAAACGTAAAGGAAAGAAAGAAGAACAAATGATGTTACAAGAACAAACTGATCGATTTATGAGGATCGATATATCATGAAGGGTCCGTAGGGAACAAGGAGGGAATGAGGAAATATAAATTTTTTGGTCATGTTATGTTCCCTAGCGCGTACCCCACCGACTCCATGTACCAGCTTAAAGTGCATGTAACTTCCCTCCTGTACCAGCTATGAAGACGCAAATACATTTGCGTCCAACGTTAACTTGTCCTCTTTCAGATCCACCCTGAATGGATTATATAGTCCGTTCCTAAGTATGCTATGCCACCGTCTTTTTGTAGTGTACTTTACATGTTTTTCCTGCTCTGACAGAGTAGGCCCTGAATTCCTGCCATCGAGCCTCTTTTCTGGCTTCTGACTCTGACAGCCTCTGCCCAGGCTACCTCTGTACCCGTGAACTCTGACTTACATCCAGCGCGGCCCCTCGCGCTCAGCTCAGCCTGCTTTCTGCCAAGACTGACTATAACCTTCGAGTTATCTGTTCCGCTCCTCGAAAATGCATTCCTGCCTACTAGCTTCAGTAAACATCCTCCCCAGCTGCAGAGCCAAAGGGCCGACCTGTCTCCATGCAAGTAAATCATAGCTTCTGTTACCATGTTTCCATGGAAGGCCCCGTGCCCCACGCTTCTCATGTAGACACTTAGGCGCTTGTACACGCATCCACAGTTAGCATAGAATAGCTTCTGCCCTAGAGACCTTTCCGTCCAGATAATATGGTTCCTAAACATCAGATATCAGATATGATAGAAGTACAAGTTGATCTGACATGCCAGACTTCTGTCTCTTTCCGTCAGTGTAAATGTCAAGTCCCCTGCACCCCGTCAATCACACGTAGAATTTTGGCGTAAGGAATCACATAAGCGTGCTGAGAAAGCACTCCGTAGAAAAGACAGACTTAAAGAATCAGAAAAGGCCCAAGAAAACAAATTAGTTATTGAAGGGATCCGAGTAAAAACAGAACAAATAGACCGTGCCCGAAACAATCTTGTAAACGGTATGTATCTTGCAGCCGAGGGCACATCTGAGGCCCTATCAGAAATACCGAAAAACTTACCGCCACCATTAGTTCCAACTAAAGTAATGCATAAAACTACTAAAGACATATTCCTAAAATCTTATCTAGAGGATGTAGCACCAGCTTACACCAATTTGCCTGTTCGTGCCCTGCCTACTGACAGGGACGGGGGTGGCACTACGCCCCCAGATCATGTTCCGCCAGCTCCGCCACTTCCCGCATTAAAAACTGACCTGCCGAAACCACTCCGACCTGATCTTACTAAACGACAAATTCAAGTTCAGATCCAGACTCCGCAGGGAGATAATGCCCAAGCATCCGCTTCAGGAGGTGCGACTGCGGGTCTTCAGACCCCGCCATTAACACGCAGATTCAATCTCAGGGATATGCAGAGTCCTCTCA
The DNA here is from genome assembly GCF_964263255.1 of Lissotriton vulgaris. Classification (NCBI taxonomy): domain Eukaryota; kingdom Metazoa; phylum Chordata; class Amphibia; order Caudata; family Salamandridae; genus Lissotriton; species Lissotriton vulgaris. The sequence continues at coordinate 932,236,157 of NC_141689.1, read as the reverse complement.
CGTTCCAGTCTCCCCGCCTTGACGCATTAAAGGAAAACATGTCAGTTTGCAGATATGATCCAGTGCCCGGAAAAAACGATCTAATGATATTGGCATCACTACGGTTAAGATCTGCTACTGATATCTTGCTATGCTATGTAGGAATGAAGGACCGTCTAGATAGGATATATAAGTTTGTTCAGACAGGGAAAGACCCTGACAGTATCAAGGATGCCATGGAGAAACAGAAAGTTGACATTCAAGCACAAATACTACGATTTTTCATAAATTGTCTAATAAGAGAACGAGACAGGCCTGAAACAGATCAAAGTGAATTAGATGCACTAAACAAGTGGGGTCAAAATATAGCCGATGGAAAACATGACAGGGGGGCTTGCATAGCCAGTATGTACAAGAAAATTAGAAAAGCAGTGATAACGGTACACCAGAAAGGGAATGACAAAGCTTCCTCCGAGGAGGAAGAAGAACATGAAGAACCAGAAAGGACTCCAGATACCATAGCGTATGTAGGTAAGGGAAACTACCTTAGGAAAGGCATCCGTCCAGAAAGCAAGAGAGTTTTTCTCTCTGCTTTAACAAACCCGAATTCTTCTGAACACCAGTTCCAGGAAACTGATAAAAGGCTTCGAGACCGAATGGGGTACCATGTACTGAATTCTATGGATGAACAGGAACTAGCTCGGTCAGCCGTGTTATGGGCCGAGAATCCAGACATATATAATGATGATACGTTAGCGCAGACATTCTTGAACCTCTCCCCAGACGAGCAGAAATTAGCAGGTGTATACATGATTCAGCACCTCCTCATCAAGTACAGGAACCATCATTCCGATCCAGGTCCCTTACACGAAACATTAGAAGCACTACTTATGGATAGATGGAGAGGTTTCAGTACCAAATTGATACAAATAATTCTAGAACAACGACATAAATATAACACCTTCATAAGCTCCGAATATGTTCCGGCCCCACCTCCAGAAAGAAAAACGTATCACATGCAATGCCTGAGTGGCATTGAAAGTCAGAACCCCTTACGAGAAGTACACCCAGTTATGGGTGAGGATCATGCCTTGAAACGTGTATATGTGCACACGCCACTGACTAAGTTAGAACTGTTAGAAATGAAGAAACTAGTTCCGTGTCATGATAAAGACCCTGCAGGTTTTCACAGAGAGCTTAAAGACATGTTGTTAATGGGGGATTACACATATGATGATATCATGAAAATGTTGAAGGTACTGTTGCCCACGGGCATTTACGAGAAATTAAAGGAAAAAGAATGGGAGGTGGGGGACACAAAGATTGCATGGGCAGAAATAGAAGACGAAGAAAGCAAACGGGTCCCAGGGTTAGGCCTTGGGGACAAGACTAAAGCATTACCCGGATTAATAGTACAGGTTTTGCCAAGATTATTGACAACTAGAAAGGAAGATTGGGACGCCATCTCGTCCTGTAAACAGAAACATGATGAAGATACTAGTGACTTCTATTCAAGATTCGAGAAATGTTTCATTATAAATAGTGGCCTACAACCAAGCAGCGAGTCATATCCACACCTTTTTGTATCAAAACTAGTCGAGAACTCTCTACCATTAGTTAAAAATAGAGTGTACAAAGTTGAAAGTACTTGGCAGGCAAATACGCCATCCCAGATGTTACAAATGTTACAATATCACCAGAACAGAATTAGAGAAGAACAAGATCAGGAACAGAAACGTATGAAAGACACAAAGATGAAAATGTTAGTAGCTCAGACGGTCCCAGCCGACGGTCAGAGAAAAGGTGGGACCCAGACAAGTCATACTACAGCTCCCGTTAAGGGGACATGTAATTACTGTAAACAGCCAGGTCATTACGTACATGAATGCCCAGTCCTGAAACATAACATTTCAACAGGTAAAACTAAAGAAAGACCGCATCCGCCTAGACAAGATCAGGTCCAGCAACAGACCTCACAAAATGTACAGCCAATGCAGAATACACAGACTATGCATGCTCCATCCCATACAGCACAGACAGTAGCAGTACCACAGCCACAGCCCATTGCCGTGACTCAACAAGTTTCACAACAGATGTACCAGTATGCCCAATCTGCATATCCAGATTACCCCCGATATACATGAAACAGCCTAGAGAGGGAAGGTGGTTTGCCTCTTATTGAAATTCCTGTAGATCAAGAAGGTCCTTATGTACACAGTCACGTATTGGGAAAAGACAGAAAGTTTTTAATTGACACAGGGGCAAGCCGCACCACAATCAGTCATAATGAAGTCCCAGGGGCACCCCTCTCAGGCTCGCAGAATGTTTCCCTTGGTTTTTCAGGACAGCCTATTGTAAATGAAGTATCGGAACCAGTACCTTTGGCTGTGGGCCCATTATCACGAGTTACAGATTTGTTACTTACGAACTCATGCCCAGAAAATCTGTTAGGAATTAAAACACTGAAGGCTCTAGGAGCTATAATATGCTGTTCCCCGGAGGGAGTTAGACTCTTTCTACGGGATTTCAAGGGTCATTACGTTTTACGAGAATTTGATGTCAGATTGAAAAATGTACCAGATCACCTATGGGCAAAAGGCCCAGCTGACGTAGGGTGTATGCATATCACTCCATACCGTGTTACACTCAAGACAGGAGTTGTTCTACCGAGAATCAGACAATACAAGTTACCACCCGATGCTGTAGTGGCTTTACTGAAAATCATTGAAGAGCTTATAGCCCAGGGAGTGGTCGTAGAGACCGACTCCAATATCTGTAATTCACCCATCATTCCAATTCTTAAACGTACAGACCCCAATGCACCGCCAGTATATCGGCTGGTGATTGATCTTCGAGAACTAAATAAATGTATTGTACCACAGTACCCTGTGGTCCCCGATATCTCTTCCCTATTGACTGCTATTGATTCAGAAGCAACGTTCTTTACTGTAATCGATCTCAAGAACGCTTTCTTCAGTGTACCTATTGATCCGGAGAGCCAATATCTCTTCGGATTCAGTTTAAATGGACGAAGTTTCAAATTTTCCCGCGCACCTCAAGGATTCACAGAAAGCCCCAGCATCTATAGTCAAGCACTTAAAAGACAACTAGATTGTATTCAAATGCCAGTTAACACCGCTTTACTGCAATACGTCGATGATCTACTGATCACCGCACGAAGTGAGCCCGAATGTGAACAAGCATCATTGACAGTTTTACATTTCCTGGCCGACAAGGGACACAAGGTGTCTCCTTCGAAGCTACAATTCTGTGTTCAGCAAGTTGTGTACTTGGGTCACTTGCTGTCCAAAGTGGGGAGACAGCTCACTCCCGATCGCATTCAGTTAATTGCAAATATGCCACGACCACAGACACAAAAGGAATTGCGGGCCTTTATAGGCCTCACCTCGTACTGCAGACAATGGATTCCTCAATATGCATTTTTAGCTAAACCACTCATTCAGTTAACAACGCAGGAGGCAGCAACTTCGATTGCCCTCCCTTGGACTCAGGAACACACACAAGCCTTTAAGGAATTAAAGAAAGCATTATGCCAAGCACCAGTTTTAGCGACACCATGTTACAGCAAACCGTTTACACTTTTTGTTACAGAACGTGACGGCACAGCATTGTCTGTCCTCACTCAAGATCAGGCAGGTACACATAAGCCTTGTGCTTATTTTTCAAGTACATTGGATTCAGTAGCCCAGGCACTCCCTGCGTGCTTAAAGTCAGTAGCAGCAACAGCGTTAGCAATAAGACAGAGCGATTCAATTGTTTTAGGCCATCAGTTAACAGTACAAGTTCCACACTCTGTAGAGGTTCTGTTAAACAGAACCCAAACTCAACACTTGACTATAGCACGACTGACAGGTTACGAATTGACACTATTCCAGCCACACATAGAAATCAGACGCTGCAGTATCCTGAACCCAGCAACACTGTTACCTACAGTTATGACAGATCCAGCTCCGCATGATTGCATAGAGATCATTAATGCAGTAACAAAGCCCCGACGAGACTTAACAGATGTTCCATTGACAAATCCAGACCTGACACTTTATGTGGATGGTTCATGTATGAGAACAAGTACAGGAGAGTTAGTGGCCGCATATGCCGTGACCACTGAAACTGAAGTTAAAGAAACACATCGTATTGACACACTGTCTGCTCAAGCGGCAGAGCTCATCGCTCTGACCCGAGCCTGTATTCTAGCCAAGAACAGAAATGTTAACATATACACTGATTCCCGTTATGCGTTCGGAGTTGTACACGACTTCGGCATGCTATGGCAAGAACGAGGTTTCTTGACCTCTCATGGTGCCAAGATCCAACATGGCCCCCTCATTCAAGCACTGTTAGAAGCAATACATCTGCCTTCAGCCATATCCGTCATGAAGTGTAAAGCACATACTAAAGTCACAGATTCTGTCTCCCAGGGTAACGACCTGGCAGATCAGACAGCAAAACATACAGCATTGACTCACACTCAGACAACTGATACAACAAAGACAACAGATCCGACAAACTGTATGACAGTCAGGGATCCCACACTAGATGTTATCGACATTCAGACACATGCTACTCCAGAAGAAATAAAGAAATGGATTGAACAAGGAGGGATCCAAACAGATCAAGGATGGGTGACGAAGGGAAAATATACATGGTTTCTCCCTGACTCTATGGTTCAAGTCATGATAAATACAGCACATAGCCCAGCGCACCTAGGAGAGAAAGCGATGTTAGACAGTTTACAAAATCTCTGGAACAATAAACACTTACGAGCAGCAGCGAAACAGAAAGTGCGTACTTGCATGATCTGTTGTCAGTTTAATCCAGGTAAAAGTGTCCCTGTAGAGCAAGGTGGATTTCGTCCTCCCGATCACCCTTTTGAAGTCCTCCAGATGGATTATATCCAGATGGACCGTTGTCGAGGATTTAAATATGTTCTCGTAGTTGTCTGTGCTCTGTCCCGCTGGACCGAAGCATACCCAGTCCCAGATTACACTGCTCCAACCACTGGCAAGCAGCTGGTTCGTGAATTCTTCCCACGATATGGCTTGCCTCGTGTCGTGTACTCAGATAACGGTCAGCCATTCTCATCTGCATTAATGAAAGAAGTTTCTTTATTACTGGGATACCAGTGGAAGTTCCATTGTGTCCGACATCCCGAAGCCGCAGGCCTTGTAGAAAGACATAACCAGACACTAAAGATCCGCCTTGCCAAAATATGTCAGGAGAAAGGGGTTGACTGGATAGTCGCCCTGCCAGTGGCACTATTCTACATGAGAATGGTCGCCCATTCGAGATCAGGGCTATCCCCGTACGAGGTGGTCTTTGGCAGACCACCGAACATGTGGGGGACGCCCATTCCGAAAAAGATTACTGATGTTGATTGTAATATGTTGACAGATTACCTTGCCTCCTTGATGTCTGCACTCCAATCATGTCGTTCACAGGTTGCCGCAGCCTTCCCTGACAACACTGATGTAAAGCCACACGACGTCCGTCCTGGGGACATTGTACTAGTGCGTAATTTTGATAGAAAGAGTCCGTTGGAGCCCCGCTGGAAGTCCCCGAAGACCATTCTTCTCACCACGAGGACGGCCGTGAAAATCGAAGGAAGAAAGGGGTGGGTTCACACGAGTCATGTGAAAAAAATTTTTGGACTGAAACCTGATCGAGACTCGTCCACCCCCACCAAAGACTGTGTCGAGCCAAAAGACTTTACAGAATCTGAACGAGAAAAAACTCCTCAAGAAAAGTATCGCATGAAACTCCGATCTAGCAAGTCAGACAGTTTAATTGTTTAAGTCCTCCCCTAGGTGAATCGGTTAAATAGTTTCTGACATGTATCCCCTAGATCGAGATAGAGAGAGAGAGAGAGAAGCCAAGAAACGTACATACTGTAAATCACTTCGTAGTCACTGTATAGTGACACTATTAATCATGTTTATTCTGAGTATTTTAATTATTGTTGTTAGCATCGTTTTACCTATCTACTACCCTATTTTCAAGCGTGAACAATCTGTCTATAATGTATCTGCTGAACACACTTTTAGTGAGTTACCTCCACACGAGCTTTCCTACAGACTTGCGCTGCGCAACAACACATTCATTAGCATGCTACACCATTCTCATCAAACCAACAATGCTACAAATTGCTGGATATGTGGCCGACTCCCTCCCTACCAGAACTACAAGGGAGCTCTGCCCCTCTTTCCGTACCCATTCACTCACAATGGCTCTTGCGGAGCATGGTTTAAAATAATTAATTCCTTAGATCCTGATATTGCTGTTTTCGATGGGGGCTGGGTTTGGGGAAACCTGAACTTAGTCCTGCTTGACGTCTGTTTCCCTGATAAGGAGGGACTCCCCATTAGAATAGGAACTGATCTAGAAAATGAAGTGTATGGATTAGGTAATTATACAATTAGCCTTATGATTCTTACTGTTGAATCCGAAGACACGCCAATTCTACCCATTATGTCAGTACTGCCAGTCACTGGTGAATTATGTATCAGGAAGAAAGGTTCAGTACACTTAGGTCATAGTAAATGCCCTACTGTGGTCGAATTCAGTGATCATGGAAAATCGTCCTTTAAAGCTATTCGTCATTCTTACTTTGTTTGTGGTCATACCGCATACATACGTCTACCTCCAGATTGGGATGGTACCTGTTACATTGCATTTCTCCTGCCACCTGTTTTCCTAGCTCCCCCTGATTACCATAGAAATACCAATCTAGTGAAGAATAGACCCAGAAGAGATATCCCACTTGTCGACTACACTGAAACGGCATGGGAACAGTACACCGATTTTAATAAAGGATTCTTTTTCTTTTTAGGACCTGTTCAGAATAGTAAATTAATACGTAGATTAACTAGAACACTTGAAGCAGTAGTAAATGAAACTGCCTCCGCCTTAGGTAACTTAACAGAAGAGCAGTCCGCCATGCGGGTTGTTGTCCTTCAGAACCGTCTTGTTATTGACGTCATCTTGGCAGATAGAGGTGGAGCCTGTAAGGTCATCGGGTCAAGTTGTTGTGTTTTCATACCACAAAACGCACCATCTGTATATCAAGCTATCACCCGTCTCCATAAAATTGCAAATCAGATACATCAGAATCCAGGCACCTGGACTTGGTCCGGTTGGTTCTGGACAACGTTAACAGCTTGGGGATGGAAGATCCTATCCTTCCTAGGCATTGGCCTAGTCCTAGTATTCAGTTGCTGCCTGTGCCTACAGTGTGGGCCAGCGATTTGTGGACTATGTGCCACCTCTTGTATTGAACATTCCAGTTTTCTCTCAAAACGTAAAGGAAAGAAAGAAGAACAAATGATGTTACAAGAACAAACTGATCGATTTATGAGGATCGATATATCATGAAGGGTCCGTAGGGAACAAGGAGGGAATGAGGAAATATAAATTTTTTGGTCATGTTATGTTCCCTAGCGCGTACCCCACCGACTCCATGTACCAGCTTAAAGTGCATGTAACTTCCCTCCTGTACCAGCTATGAAGACGCAAATACATTTGCGTCCAACGTTAACTTGTCCTCTTTCAGATCCACCCTGAATGGATTATATAGTCCGTTCCTAAGTATGCTATGCCACCGTCTTTTTGTAGTGTACTTTACATGTTTTTCCTGCTCTGACAGAGTAGGCCCTGAATTCCTGCCATCGAGCCTCTTTTCTGGCTTCTGACTCCGACAGCCTCTGCCCAGGCTACCTCTGTACCCGTGAACTCTGACTTACATCCAGCGCGGCCCCTCGCGCTCAGCTCAGCCTGCTTTCTGCCAAGACTGACTATAACCTTCGAGTTATCTGTTCCGCTCCTCGAAAATGCATTCCTGCCTACTAGCTTCAGTAAACATCCTCCCCAGCTGCAGAGCCAAAGGGCCGACCTGTCTCCATGCAAGTAAATCATAGCTTCTGTTACCATGTTTCCATGGAAGGCCCCGTGCCCCACGCTTCTCATGTAGACACTTAGGCGCTTGTACACGCATCCACAGTTAGCATAGAATAGCTTCTGCCCTAGAGACCTTTCCGTCCAGATAATATGGTTCCTAAACATCAGATATCAGATATGATAGAAGTACAAGTTGATCTGACATGCCAGACTTCTGTCTCTTTCCGTCAGTGTAAATGTCAAGTCCCCTGCACCCCGTCAATCACACGTCATGCAGCTGCGCGCGCATCCAAGCTTCCGATTTCTGCTGACATTGCCACATTTCTGCTTAGTACCACCCCTTGGTGCCACCCACTTGCGTCACCTATCAGTGACGTTTCCAGTTCACGCCTAGTTCACGCCTCTTGATTACGTACTAGTACCACGTGTATACTGTTATCTTGTCTTCTCTCAACTGTTACGCCTCCTGCACTATTACTTATGATGTGAATTAAGTATATAAGCTATGTATTGTTAATAAACTGTAGCGCGCTCATCTATCCCTTCTGACACCCCTGTGGTGTTCAGAATCCGATATCCTGGTCACGACCATTCCTTTATGAGGAATAAAACCCTTAGAAACTCTAACACCACGGACTCTGTCTTTTTTCATCCGATCTGAGTTATTATTGATTAAGTACTTACCTGCATAGAAATTAAGAGAGTAAATTAATTATTTACGTCAAAGGGCTGAACGTACCACACACACCCAGCGTTTGTCACGCCCCCAGCACACGCCCACAGCACAACGCAGACATGCCCACAAGGGACTACTTTGCTGGCACGGTTCTTTTACCTTTTACATGTATATGGTGGGCGTCTGCATAGCCTATGTCCTTCTGCTGCAACTGCCCTTTCCAACACTGTATTGGGTGTTGTGATTAGTGCTGTGGATTCTGAATCGAAGGTATAAAAATCTAGACACTTTTATCATCATTTATGTCCTCCTGTGCTCCCCTGTGCGAGGAGCCAAAGTAACAAATACATGTTCACAAGCTCACAACCTGAGAGCGCTCAGAATACTTCTCATTAAAGGAGTAAGATGTTCCTAACACTATTATTAGCACAATAGCAACTAGGGATGCAACTTGCACTTTATTTGGGTGACCAAATGGATACATTGTGATTGGGAGAGACATGTTACACAAGGGAATTGGTGACTGTGGAACAGGATGGGCAAAACTCTTCTTTCCAGTGTCTTTCAGAGAGCCATCACTGATAGGCTCCTATTGTTCATCTGGAATAGGCGCTGATGATCACCGGCGCTGGACCTACTCGTCTAGCCCTTTCTGAATCAAATCCTCTTTACTCAGGATAGGGCACCCTCCCTCCTTGGAGGACACCCTCAAGTAATCCTGTCTAGTGCTCAGGTCAGTGCACTAATCTCTTTCCCCAACTCTATCACTGTACCTTAGACAGGATACCTGCACCCTATTCTTCATCCATGAAGTCCATCCCTACTAATACAACTTTCCCTCCGGTGCACTGTTCTTCCATCGGGCTCAAACGGTGCTTCAGTACTCCAGGCACAAGGAGGTCAAGGAGAAATGGGGTCAGACTCAAGGGGACCAGGGGGCAGAGACTCAAACACAGGCTGGGCTCAATGGGTTAGGATTCAAGCACAGGTTGACCAACAGTCTGCGGCTCCTGGATGGCCCCTCTCTCTGCATTATTTTTCGGTGGTACTGTGTCGTCCAGTACTTCTTTGCTCTGCAGCTCTGTCCTAATCATATTCATAGATGTTCCATAACAAGCAGCCAGGCACGTCCAGAATTGGCTTCCCGGACCTATTAGCGAGTATAAAATGAACTTTTAGTGCACTGGCAAGGGTAAAACATTACACAATAAAATGTTTTCTCTCCCAATCGCAAATAATAGGGTAAGCCTTAATTCAGTTACCAAGCTCTGAAAGAATAAAGAAAAACAATATGAACATACACTCAATCATTGCTTCTGTATATTCCTATATTATTCATCTGAAGAATCTCAAAAAGGGAATTTCAAAGCAACAGCTCTTTGTGTTTCTTGTCCTAGCAAGCTTATGTTCAATAAGTCATAGAGATCACGACACAGCTTCTACTTTGTTAACTTTCGCTGCTGTGCAGGTATGCAGACACCTCTAGAATTATTTGTCCAAAGGAGCAAACATAAGTAAGTTAGTCCAAACAAGCTCCTGTAGGGCTACGTGTTGTTCAAACTGCTAACCACTAAAATGTGTGGTACGCAATTACCGGGGGCATACAGGCACCCTTCCTAGTATTGTGCATCATGTGCACAATACAGTACACGGGCTGAGCAATGTCTCATCGTGACAATGTGCCCTACTTTCAACTTATGGCGAATTTGCAAACAAAACAGGTGATGGACCGAATGTGGATCAATGTGACACATTCACCCCAGTCCAAAGATCTGGGCCCAAATCCATAGTTTTTTTGCACTCCACACCACCCTGGGTTAGACAATGGCGATATGCAAATCAGCTCTGACCCTGTACCCCATGGGAACAGTCCAGTCCGAACTACAAAAGCCATGTCCTTCCCAGAACGGAATCAAGCATCCGAGGACCGGACCGGTTTCGAGGTAACACCTCTCATCAGCCCGGCTAGCTTGACTCCAGTGGTTTGGAGTGCCTGGGACCCACGTCTGAGCATCCCCAGCGCACTTATGGCGAATTTGCAAACAAAACAGGTGATGGACCGAATGTGGATCAATGTCACACATTCACCCCAGTCCAAAGATCTGGGCCCAAATCCATCGTTTTTTTGCACTCCACACCACCCTGGGTTAGACAATGGCGATATGCAAATCAGCTCTGACCCTGTGCCCCATGGGAACAGTCCAGTCCGAACTACAAAAGCCATGTCCTTCCCAGAACGGAATCAAGCATCCGAGGACCGGACCGGTTTCGAGGTAACACCTCTCATCAGCCCGGCTAGCTTGACTCCAGTGGTGCGGAGTGCCTGGGACCCACATCTGAGCATCCCCAGCGCACTTATGGCGAATTTGCAAACAAAACAGGTGATGGACCGAATGTGGATCAATGTCACACATTCACCCCAGTCCAAAGATCTGGGCCCAAATCCATCGTTTTTTTGCACTCCACACCACCATGGGTTAGACAATGGCGATATGCAAATCAGCTCTGACCCTGTGCCCCATGGGAACAGTCCAGTCCGAACTACAAAAGCCATGTCCTTCCCAGAACGGAATCAAGCATCCGAGGACCGGACCAGTTTCGAGGTAACACCTCTCATCAGCCCGGCTAGCTTGACTCCAGTGGTGTGGAGTGCTCAGTGGTACAGTATCTGACGCCACGTCGTTGCCTAACAACCAACGCGGCCGGCTTTCACGCAGGCTCGCGGCAACGCCCAGAGCCTAACCATTTAACTGGGCAGTCAGGCTCAGCCGGATGCCCAGCTTCCTCAGCGACTGACTAATGAGTTATCACACCATTGTCCTGGAACACTTTGAGCTCACATTTCCGGCAAGCGCTAAGTCCTGGGACACTGTGCCTCTGTGCTGTTGTCAGGGAATCGTACCTGACAGCATTTGATTGCTGGCCACGGCTCACCCAAGCACAGCTTTAGTCCACCCCCCAATAGAACAAGTCTATCGCCACGGGCACTTTGATCTTTAACTGGCACCAACCAATCCATCGGCCAGGACAGCTGTCACGCTGTAGGATTCCTCGCATATCCGTCTCTATTAACAAATGGGCAATTGCTTTCACAACCGCTATGATACTCATGCAGAGTCAGGGGCGCCTCACAGCCCTTTTAAAAAATGTTAACACCAATCGGGCAGGCCTCAACACACCCTGCGCAGCCACAACGGGTGCCATATACCCCTTTAAATTTATTTTTATTTACGTCTGCCCTCTCGTGCATGTATGTGATACGGTTAGGGTGTATGTATGGATTAATGTATGTAAACGAGGCTCCGCCAGCCCCACACATGGCGGGTACCGCAAGTCGCTCTCAATATGAGGCTGACCCGCCAGCATCGGTACCGGTTCACAAGTGCATTCTCTAATCGATGTATTCACTCAGCAGCTTCAGTGTCAAGTATTGATATTTTGCATGCTCACACCATCCCCATTAATTCGATGTGTGTTCACTTGGCAGCTCCAGCGCAAAGATTTCATCCACCCCTGCAGGTGCAAGAGCCATTGTGCCAACACAGGATCTGGCTGAGAAGCTCAAGCCACGATTCCAGAGTGAGTACACATGCTTTCATCCTTTGCTAGTGACCCTACAGCCTCTCTGATATACAGAATTTATTTAATTGCAGACTGTCATTTCCACTCCTGTCTTGAAAAAGACTCGCCGTGACTACCAATTGGGGCACCATAGGGTCGAAACGTCGACACATTTCTGGGGGTCCAGCACAGCCAGGATTCCAACAATAAGAATAGGAAACCTTGGTTAAAAATTGCTAGCTGGCCACTGAAACCCTGGTATATATCCTTCTTTCTCATTTCATTACCGGGATTGGTTTGCTTCCGGTTTTGTGGACCCGCCCATCTTTCGAGGCACGGCGTTTGCTGCAACCCAGAAACGCCTTGGCGTTTTACAGTTGGACTGAACAAGTACTGTTTTCCGTGCCCCCCGCAACTCATGGATTAAGGCATTTCATCTATTCGTGCCACTAGTGACTGAACCCGGAGAGGAGCTTCGGAGCTGGAGAGGTCGGCGGACTTCTCACGGCATCACGAGGCGGAATCCGGTAAGGCACCGAGTGTGCGAATTACCTTTACATCATTGAACACAGCGGGTTTGGGCTCAACTCCAACATTAACCTTGAACTGATTAAAGCCAAAACAGCAGTCTAGCGGCGCATTTCAAGCCGCTTACTTTACATGCAAATATGTTTTCCAGCGACGCGCTTAGGAGTAGGGAAACGGCGGCGGAGGCTCTCTATGAAAACCTGCCTACTGCGACGTCTGCAACCACTCAGGAAAGTTGCACCATGAACATTAACAACAGCACTAGGGAACTATTAAAAACCTTGGAGAAATTACTCCGTAGTGAGTTATCAAAGTGGTGGGAGAAGAAATCACTAGAAAAGTACCTTGAAGCTAACCGTGTTCCACGTGGTTTAAGGGTAATGATTGTTTCCACATATGAAAACCCGGATCCTAAAATGCTTCAGGAATGGGCAGAGATTAATTTGCAGTCATCCAGAAATATGCTTCTGATTTTGATCAAATATGCCCACTCAGACAGAGAAGCATTACTAACTGAAATTGACAAGGTTAATGCTCTTTTGGAAGCCACGGGTGAAACTGAACTAATAGCTAACACCCGCAAAGAAAGCTAAATTGGAGCAAACCATTTAAGAGCTCAAAATTCACAAATTTGCGAGAGGCAAACAAGACTATGCGACAGGGCGTATTTTCACTTTTTCACGTAAATACGACTCATATAAACGCAAAGCGATGTCCGTCCAACAGAAACCGGGTGTGACTACTGATTCAACGGTTATTCCATGCGCTACTGTAACCAATGAGGATAACTTATCAGTAACTTCTTTCAGTGGCTCAGAGGTATGCCACCTGCTGATGCAGGTTCTACTGACCTTACACATTTTTCAGTGGTTGATGATTTAAATTTTGTCAGCGAGGACCGGAGATACTCTCTGCGCTCGAGGAACAATCCTCCACAAGCAGGCAAAGCGGCAGTCAAAAACGCCGCTGCAGGAAGCGGATTGCCAAAAAGAGGTGGAGGGCGAGGCAGAACGCGCAGAAATTGGAACAAGTAACAAGTATACAAGATAACACAGTGATTAACTTGACTGAGATGACACTATCTAAAGCGGAGGAACAACTCCTCTCTTTGGGACTTTCCTATTGTCCACCAAATTATTTATCTTATGTCCAAGCACGCATTGATGTATTCAAATTTATAAGAAAAATCAAATTACAGAAATATTTTTTGTTGCATCCGGAAAATCCAAAACACACGTGCTAATGTACCAGTGACAACATCAGATGAGGAGCCACTACAGGTTAAGAATCTACAAGGATTACAAACTTTGATTTCCTTAGCCAATGAAGAAAGGTCGCAAGCCAACCTTACAGTCAGTCAAGTTGTCACTGTGAACCAATCACCAACTACGGCTTTTCGGGGAAAATCCACATTTCTGCCTTTGATGCCGAAAGACGCTGTTGATGTTTTTAGCGACAGGATTATTACAGAACTTAAGACACTTAATAAATCGGTCCTTGGAAAGAAAAAACAATGTGACTTTAACAATGTGCAATATAACAAACTTGTTAAAAAAATCCAGGGTAATAACCAGGTGATAGTAAAGAGTGCGGACAAGGGGGGTAACACAGTATTGTGGGCTAAAACTGACTATATAATAGAGGCAGCCCGCCAACTCGGCGACCCCCTGTGCTATACTAAAACTACCAAGTTTGTGATGCTAAATAGCCACGAGAAAACTAGAAAAGATATCAATCTCTGGTATAGACGTGGCCTACTTACCAAGGATGAAACTAAATTTCTTAATGTATCACATCCCATCATGCCCCTTTTCTATCTTTTACCCAAGATCCACAAATGCACCGTTCCTGTCCCTGGTCGCCCCATCATTTCAGCACAAGGCAGCATGAATGAAAACATTTCAAAATATGTGGATTTTTTCTTACAGCCCCATATGATTTCTCTCCCTTCTTTTCTTAAAGACACCACTGATTTTTTGGTTAAGATTACTCAAGTCACTTGGGGTCCTGATTTATGTTTCCTGGTGATGGATATTGAGGCCATGAGAGATCATAACCTCATGTTACTTGACATGATTCGTATTTGCCTTTTTAACAACTACTTCCAATTTGACAAGGATTTTTACCATCAGGAACGCGGGGTGGCCATGGGTTCATGCTTCTCCCCCAGCTATTTATGTCTTCATGTTGGCTGGTGGGAGGAGCATGTCCTGGGGGTCACTCACGCACATTGGCTTCCTCACCTTGTTCATTATTGGAGGTTCATCTACGATATTTTTATCGTCTGGAAGGGATCTCAAGAACAAGCAGCTTCATTTGTCAATGACATCAATATAAACAATAGGAACCTAAAATTCACTGCCAACATCACATAAAACTCTGCTGAATTTTTGGATGTCCAGGTATATATTGATCACAATACTATTCAGACAAAACTTCACAGGAAAAGCACTGCGGGCAATTCCATCTTGCACACCTGCAGTGCCCATCCCCCACATACTATAAATAGCATACCTCTAGGAGAATTCATTCGTATCAAACGCATTTGCAGTAGCCCAGATACCACCAAACAGTGTTTATTGGAATCTAGGGAAAGATTCCTCAGACGTGGCTATAATCGAGCTATTCTAGATCGGGCTCTAACTAAAGCACTAGCTCGTCCTCGTGAGGAACTCTTGACCCCTAAAGTCAAAACTATCCCTGACTCCGCTACCTTGGGCTCAACGCGCTTTATCACCACTTACTGTTCCCAGACCTCCAAGTTAAGCAGGATCATCAGATCAGAGTGGCCTATAGTATTAACGGATGTGATCCATGGCCCATTTTTGCCCAGATCACCGACTATCACCTTTAGGAGGGCTCCTTCTATGAAAGACTCTTTAGATAGAACCCGACCTGAGCTTCCACCTAAAACCACCTGGCTTAACAAACCGGGTTTTTACAGGTGTATTTTATGCCGCGCCTGCAATTTTGCTGTCAACGGCACGCATTATACATCTGCCTTCAATGAGAGAGCCATTCCAATAAAAGAACATCTGACATGTCGCAGTGACTATGTAGTCTATCAACTTACCTGCACATGTTCACTCTCTTATATTGGAAGCACCAAGTTGCAAGCTAACCAACGAATATTGCAACACATCCGGGCCATAGTAAACTCGGATATGAACTATCCAGTTGCTCGGCACTTTAAAGCAGTCCACGAAAATAAATTGAAAGACTTGAAATATACTTTGTTGTGTTCTGTAGCTAATCCAGGTAGGGGTGGTGACCGAGAGAAACTTCTGCGCCAAAGAGAAGCATATTTTATTTTACTGCTTGATACTAGATCTCCTAATGGGTTAAATGCTTTTGATGAATTACATCATTTTCTGTAATATGTGTTCCTTTTTCTTAACCATAATCAGCGAGATATGTGCCCCTTTTGCTATATATACACATTTTTTGTTTATGATGACATGTTTATATAAGCTCGATGAATTCTCACTGTTGTTCTGTGGTATGCACATATATATATTTTTTTGTAGGTTTTCACAGGAGTTTCCTATCGCCTATTTGTATTCCATGTATCTAACATCTGAATATGAGGTTTCTTTAAGCATTTGCACTTTTGCATTCAAGCACTTTGAGACATTGGTTTACATAATTCTGCTGTCTAGGCCCATGGACTTGGATTTTCATAAAACCACATTTTGCACTTGCAATAGACTTATATATATATATATATATTTCCATGTTATACTCTCTGATGAAATTAGGGGAGATTATATAGGAAATATATATGTTGTGGTTTTTTTCATCTTTATGGATGAGGTTATCATGGCAAACTATATATTGAAATTGATTTGATTGTTTGCACTTTTTGACCTTCGGCCTTTTCAATTGTATTTGAGCACTATGCTTTAACTTTGTCTCTTTGTTGAAACATCTTCATGCACTTGAGCATTCATTTGTCAACAGCATGTTTAATTATTGCTTGTCTGCTTTGTTGTTAACCCTTGCGTCCTGTTTCTTTAGGCGCTTGGGCTTTTAACTACCATTTATTGCACCGCCTACTCCTGACACGTCATGTGACCAAGCTCCGTTCGCGGAGCGAAACGCGTCAGGGAGGGCACTTGCTCTTTCACTTTTGCCGAAATAAATATGCACTGCTGACACTTTCACTGGTGTGATGGCTTGGTGATTTAACACCGTTTATTCAACTTTTGGAGTGCAGGTCTGCGCCAGCTTGAACCGCTACCAGAAGCGGTTGGGATCCTTCTTTCTCATATCTGTATATATGATAATGTCTACACTGTTTATATCTTTCACCCTTTGAGCACTAAAACACAATTGTCACTGAGCTGCACTTTGCCATTTATGCCGGCAGTCTACCCATGTATTGTATGATGTCATTGAATGACGCAATTCTGATACAGCGATACAGTGCAGCCAATCAGTCGATCTTATGACTTATTTGTTAAGCATTCACCTTGAAATTAATGTGTATATGAGAGCATCCATCCTAGATTGCATTTTATAGCAGTGCCAAAAGTAATTTTGTTTTACCCAACAGAACTACTTTCTTGTTTAATTATCTGTTTATTCTAGGGCATGGTCAAGGCATCCTCTGAAATGAGTGACTAAAGCGAGTCCAACCGATTGTCTTATGGAAATGGCCACCCACATGACCATTCCTAGACAGCTCGGGCGGGCTCAAAAGACAAAAAGTGCATAACAAGCCATCTTCTGTACTTAGAACACAAACAGCATACAGCAATATATGTACTAAGCACTGAAGCCATAGAAGAA
Source organism: Lissotriton vulgaris (assembly GCF_964263255.1). Classification (NCBI taxonomy): domain Eukaryota; kingdom Metazoa; phylum Chordata; class Amphibia; order Caudata; family Salamandridae; genus Lissotriton; species Lissotriton vulgaris. Next base: position 932,218,711 of record NC_141689.1, on the reverse strand, counting down.
AAACGCAGTTTCAAGTGTTAGGCATTCAGAGTTAAGGCTCATGCACCCCATGCACCTCATTTAATATGTTAGTTACCCATAGAGCTAATCTCCTACCCCCCCTTCGACAGTAGGTGACCTGAGCAGGTTAACTCCTGTCGACAATACTTACCGCTATTGTTGCTGAGCACGAGCAGACAGACTGATCCCAAAGGCAATGTATATGGGATTTGTAACAATACGCACAATAACACCGTAAAGACACCATAGGCCAGATGTAGGAAGCTGAATTCTTAAATACCTATTTGGTAAATTACCGAATCCTGATATGTAGGGAGCACTCAAATGAGTGATTTTCCCATTTTAGGATTCGTTGTTTACCACCAACTACAAGTTGGTGGTAAATTTCGAAAACCCTAAAAAAGGCAAATGTATGCAAATAATAACAGTGCCATGTGGCAGACATACATGCCCTTAGGGCATGTATGTCTGCCACATGTGCACCCATACACAAATCAAGGGTGCAACAGGGTGTCAAAGTGACACCCTGCCACCCTTCAATGTATCCCCCCTTTTACCAAATCGGTATTTACTGATTCGGTAATTCCCATTCATTCCTATAGACCTTAAGGCCCATAGGAATGAATGGGGAAAACCGAATCAGTAAATACCGATTCGGTGTTTACTAAATTTTACAGATTCAGTAAAATTTACCAATTGGATACCTACATAGCATTTACTGATTCTAAAATACTGAATCGGTATAATTCCGTATTTTAGAATTGGTATATGCTGATTATCTACATTTGGCCCCATATTCTCTATCTTACCCGTATGAAGGATATACTCATTAAATGCTACTTAGTTCCCATTCTGTCCTATGGCAAGATAGCCTGTCAATACTGAAAAATTAAATGGGCAGTATGACACTATCAAGAAATGTTACACACACTAGTACATACATATCCTACCTGTCACATACACTGCACCCTGCCTAGGGCAGTAAATTGGGCCTCCCATATGTGTGCCCTATGTACAAACTGCATAGGCGCTGCGGTGGCAGGCCTGAGGCATCTTTTCCGGGCTACCCATGTGGGTGGCACAATCAACGCTGCAAGCCTAATTGTAGCTATTTATTTACCTGCTCTGGCACCACCAGTGCACCTCACTATTGATCTACTAATAAAACCACTATGCCAATCAGGGGGAACCTAGCACAATATCAATTTATACAGAAAACACTCGCACTGTGACACTGATCTGCAGTGGCAAAATACCCAAAGCGTCTAAACTAGCAAAAACTAAACCTAGCACAGCACCAACATGTAGGAGGTGGATGAAAAAAGTCAGGGGAACCACACCAAGGATGCCGCGTCTAACACTATTTGACTGTACCGCCTTGTAACTTTTGCTGTGTTTAAAACGATGAGCAAGTAACTACCTTGTATTTTGAAACTTTTTATAGGTGCCCTGTCTTTCTGCATGGACCTAAAAGGTGCAACAGAGCGTATATCTCTTACCAGCCAATCTTATTCCAAACAAGGATCTATCACATATTCTATAAGCAATACTGCCAAAGAATGTGCTTTAGATCAGCAACAGAAAAATATTGAGCAGCAGAAGAAACATAAAAATAGCCAGAGTAGCAGACAACTGGAGGGCCACATTTTTTATTTTCCCTTTGAACTGCACACAGGCCAGTCACAAATGTTGAACACAATCAAAACAGTGGGACTGTTATAATGTACCAACCTTCTCCTCACCAACACATATCTCAACCAAATCCGGAATCATACACAAGGCTCGTGAAATCTACAACCAAGTCGCTAGTGCAAAAATACAATAAAAATGAATCTGCAAATAAACAATCAAATTCCTCTCTCGAGTCACAAATCCTGACCACTAAAATATAAATGACACCTTCACTACTTCATCTTTCCTCTGACAGCAACAACCAGAACAGCCTGAATGTCACTGCAGTAAAAGAAACAGCAGAAAGAAAAGGACAGCGTTTGAAAATTGACTTTTCTGAAAACAATACTACAGCTGTCTCCGGCTGGGCCATTTTAAAACGTACATCTTAATCAGGAATCTGATAATTAACATCATTGGGTGTACAGTATTCCGTGCTGTTTAATTTGCAAAACAATTGTTTTCCTGCTAGGCCTGTATCACAAACAATAAATTGGCAACTTTTCTCAAATGGGCCTATTTCTGTTGCCAACTTCTCTAGAACTGGGTTTTTTAATTTCTCTGTTTAAAACTCCTACAACTAATTCTGGACCTTCCACCGTTTTCACAATTGACTAGGTAAATACAGAATTGTTAGTGTTAAAACTCTCATTTTCAAATACAGCAACCTATTGAAATGGGTTCTGATTTTGTTTCTGGAAATAATTCACGTTTGCTCTGGACAACCTATTTAAATGAATTTAAGCAACATCCATACCTGTTCTGCTTGTGAAACAACTCCCTTTAACTCACTTTCTTTCCCTGCAAACAACTTAGTCTGAAAACTTTTCTGTGCATACCATCTCTGTACCATCAAAATTTTTCCCTTTAAACTCTTTCTACTTCATTCATTGTCCAGAACTATGGTACCCTTCATCCTTCAGGATACCATCAATCACCTTACCTTGAAAACAAACCAATATTTACTGTACAAGCTCCCAAATCTGATCAGAAATCACAAATCCGATCCACAAAGAATCTCATGCCACTGGCTCCAGGACAATCTATTTCACAGTGTTGTGGAAACTCTAAATTCACACATTCACAAAAGTAATGAACCAAATATTTTAGCTCCTGTGTTGTTCTTCCAAGCTGTACCCAATTAGCATTCTTTTACTGCCACTGGCCCTTCAGGAGAGGAGCTCTGCGCTGGGCATCTCTGCCTGTCTGAGCGAGGAGCTGGGCATGGCCCCCACCTTCTCTTGTCTGCTGCTTTGCTCTGATTCTCCCTGCTGGATGAGCCCCCTCCTCGGGAATTCCTCCCTTATCACACAGAAGTTCATTGCAAGCCTGCCACACACTGAATGACCAAGCTATTTCTTTCAACTTTGAAAATCCTTTTGGTTCAGCTAAACACTCACTGCCCGGAGAGCTTGAAACACTTTTTCCAAATTAAAGACACATTCTTTTGTGGGCAAATCCAAATGAAACACACCCACTTAGCAGTTTGTGTCTGAAGCTGGAAGGATCTAAATACAAACATACTGCTCCCTTCCCAGAACTCTTGCCTTCCCTCCTTTTCATAGAGCATAAACATACATTACCTTGAATCATCACAACACTGTTTTCAATCTAAATGCACATCCATTCCTTACATTTTTCTCATGTTGCACTCTTCCTATGTAAACAAATGTACATTCTTGCTAGTATTTCTGATCAAACCATATTTCTATTTATGTATTATTATTTTATTTGTTCCTCAACATTTAAGGTGTCATCCTTCCAGTGGGCATCTGCAGAACACAATGACAACAAGAGACCAAATTAAGCTAATTCCAGACATTTTCAAGAAGGGGCCACACTCATCATTTTGCCTGGCATAGGAAATTGCAAGTACTTTTCCGAAAGAAGGTCCTCAGACCGTGTAAAAAAAAAACACCTCACAACACAACCTGCTGAGGCAAGGCATCCTTGCCTCCACATAAAAAGCTCATTTGCTACTCACACAAACAAGCATTTCACAAGCACCACCACCGTCAGTCCACACACCTCATAGTACCCAAACACCACAATCAAACCACAAGTTAACGCGGAGACTGCATCAGAACAAAAAAGTCCAAAGACTCTGCCAAGACAATTAGACAGCCCGGATACTGTAGCAGGTTCAGGAAGACAGGCACTAGCCCCAGAGCATTTCGGGCACAGTCCAAATTACCAGTTGGCCTGGCAGATTGTTCGCAAACAGTCCCAGACCCTTTTGAGCGCAGGCCAGATTTCCGGTTGGCCTGACAGGCTGTTCACAAACACTCTGTGTCTTTTCCAAGGATCCGCAAACCCACCAAATTCAAACCAAGACAGCCCAAAGACTAAACCAAGACACAGCCCATCGACTCTTGTCACCCAAGCAAGGCAGTCTGCAAACTGCACCCAAGACAGTCCAGAGACTGTACCGATCCAAGAGGACAGGCCTCAGCCTCAGACCTTTTCAAGAGCAAATCCAATTACCAGTTGGTATGGCAGATTACCTATGAAAACAGTCTCTGACCTTTTCACAAAGAGGCCAATTACCAGTGGCCCATTAGACTGCTCACAAGCGCTCTGTGTCCCTCAAGGATCCACAGACTCACCATACAAGACAAGACAGTCCGCAGACTGTACCAGACGCAGCCCACATGCTTGTGTCGTTCAAGCAAGGCATAATTTTCTAAGAATCAAATCACTTATTCTCTTCTGCTGACTCTTCAGATCAAATGGTCAGCACCAAGGTTTTGCCTTCTCAGGACCCCAGCCAGTGACCACTAGCCGAGGATACTCCCGATCAGAAGGGCCGGGCAGGTCTTGGGTATATGGGGCCCGAGCGACGAGACACCACCCCGGCCCCTACAACCCGATTACGGGTGAGGGGGCGACACTTCGCGGGGTATCTGTTTGGGCGCCAACTGCAGTACAGGGCGCTATAGGGCCATGCAGGTTATATACAACCACCTGCTATGCTTTCCCAAATGAAGAGTAGGTCAGACTGTAGAGAATACCAATATGCATTTTATTAGCAATACTATGCAGGGGAGCCCATTCAGACATGCACCCTAAGATGTCTGCCAAGGGAATGACGCTCCAGGGTATGCTAATAAATAATAAACCCTTCTGGAGACTTCTGCCACGCCTCTAATGGAAAGTTACCGGCTTGGAGCTGGGCATGAACAAAGGGGGTACAGAGAGATGAGCTAACACCTGCCAGATGGGCACACTTTCAGTACTCCAAGGCCACTGCGCCGAGTCTCAGCATCTCCTAACATGGGAGCAGAGCTACACATTGAGAGTGGAATGCAGAGAAAGAATATCAGTTCATTAATAAGTTGAGTTACAGCTTTGAGCAGAACAGAAAATAATAACAAAGTACAGTGTTTTGCTGAGGCAAGCAGTTTGGAATCCTGAGGCCTAATACGAACACCGCCCAGTCTAATATGGATTATGAAATACAATATGGAGCCATACAGGCTAACGGAAGCTTGGATGCTGCACGGACAGCTCAGTGGGTTACATGAAATGAACACAAATGGCATCTATTTAGCCACATATTGCTAACCTAATACAACATAAGCAAGTGCGTAATGTTGGCAGAGGAATTTTAAACCTAACAGATCTCCCAAACAACTCTTTCTAAATTGTTCCCTCATATATCCCACCTTAGTCTCATCAGACACCTCAATTTACTACTATGATCTCCCTATTCCATTTCTAGAGACTCTTTCCTCTTCCATCTCTCCTTTTCTCATCCCAAACATCCTCCAACTACTATGATCTCCCAATAAACACTGTCTAGTCTTCGCTCTTCCATCCCTCCATTATCCTTTTCAATCGAACTAACAGACTCACATGTCCACCACTCAAATGAATTCATATTTCTCTATACTAATGCACCACTAATTGTTTTTTGGGTTCCAGAGTAGCGTTTGAACGCCTCGTCAGGGGTTACAAGCTCTATATGAATAAAATTATATTTACAAGGCAATCACAGAAAGAATAGGTGAGGGAGGCAACGCTGAAGGAGCTACAGAAAATAATGATGGGCTATGAGGTATGCTTGTTAATTCAGATGTCGGTAACAGGAGAGCTATATAAAAGCCTCATCCATTCTGTAAATCTGGTATGCATGAACAGCCTCCTCAGAATAGAGGAAAATTATTCCTACTCCAGGGCCATTGACGAGTACAAAAAAATGGCTGTGGCCTATAGACAGGGCTCCAGACCATGAATAAGGACGTATAGGGTACATAAATTATGTGGCGTTAACGTGTCTGGAATAAGCCTGGACTGGGCTGGCCACACCACATCCAGGAATAGGAGGACCAGTTATATAGCAATAAGATTTGCTGAAGTATTGGTGTCACAGTTAAGGAGATAAGACTCAGTTAGTGGCTTCTTTTTCAGAGTTCAGTAGAATTATTTGATAGCTTTGGGAAGTGTTGGAGGTAGGGCACTTTGTTTCTTGGCCCCCTCGAAGCTCGCATGGAAATGAGGAGCCAGGATGATTCTGAATCTCTTATAAAACTCAGCAGGCAACCCCTCCAATTACTAATACCTTTTTTTATTTAATCAAGTTGTATAAGGTTGGAGAAGGAATATGCAGTGGGTGTCAGGAACCAAGACAAAGCTGTGTCTTCAATATATTCTGAGATGTATTCAGGGTAATATGTGCCTGCAAAGGAGTGAAGGTTTGTGATATATGTGGAGAAGATGTTGCGCATCTGTGTTGTTGTATAGTTCGAAACAGCTGAAGGGTCTGTGATTTCAGTAATATTATTGATTTATAAGGATGTTTACCCTCTCCCTACATGTGACCCAATGTAAATTTCCCCTTAAATAGCTGTTTTCTGTTGGCAAACCCCACAAATTCAGAGATCTTATGATGTATACAGTCAAATAGTGCAGTCATGGGATCTAGGAGTCAAGGTCTGTGATGCCATGCTCCAAGAGTGGTCTATGGGGCATATTATCAAGGACAGGCGATACATTATCGCCGCTTTTATCGGCAGGAAACTGCTGATAAAGCGGCGATAATGGCCTTGATAATATGCTCTATGAATTCCAATCGAAGCCCATGTTAGATGTGCTATCTTGGAGAGTTGCCAGTACTGTGCAATAATTTTCAAGACAATAGAAGAAAAAGCTCCTAGTTGCTAATTCCAAAAAGACCACTATTTCAGTCAAAGTTTATAGTAGAAAACTTGGTAGTCTTTTATTTTTATTTTTACGAGTGTAGTTAGTTTTTTGTTTTTCTAAAAAGATTTTTTTTATATATTTACATCATCAAACAATAAACGTTATTGGAACATGGAGGAGTGAAACTTTTCAAGGACAAGGGAAGTATTTGTGGGGGTGGTTTATACAAACATTTAACACAAAAATAAACACAAGACACGTGTACACAAGACAAGGGATGTGCATCAAACATTCACTGGGGGGCGATGATAGTTGGTGGTAGATTAAAAAAACTGGTGGTAGATTCGAAAAACTGAGTTGGTGTATTCAAATTAAGAGCTGAACCCTAGTCCTATTGACAATCATAGGAGTGGTATCATACAATAAATGAGCTCAAGACATCAAAACAGTAACAAAGACCAAACGATGTTTCAAAACACTTTTTTGCTTCACAATTGTTTAAGCAGAAATTGGTCTAAAGCCATAAACTTGGCACCACACACAACTACCGCCTCGGTCGACGCGTTTTGAATCCTTAGTGAGTATAAAGGATTCTCTTCAGGACCAAACACAATTAATCTAGAAAACACAATAAGTGAAAACGTTCTGTCAGTCAAATCACAAAAGAAGGACTCTCAACTTTCATTCAGCCACCACATGCTCTCAGTAAGCTTACCTGTCGCAGAATTTGATGGAGCTTAAAAGTTGTAGTGAACTACAAAAAAATATCAAAAGTAAATTGAATCAGAACGGGGTTGCTTAAAAATCGTCCTACATCGGATGGAGATAGGGGTCTGTAGTACTCACTAGCAGGTGACGTTGTCGTGTCCAACTATAGATGGAAATATCCTTTCGCAAATCAGTGGGAAAATCCAACAGGCTCCAGAACTCAATCGGTTGAATTGTTTGCCAAGCAGGAAACTGCTGATAAAGCGGCGATAATGGCCTTGATAAGTTTGCCGAGGCAAACAATTCAACCGATTGAGTTCTGGAGCCTGTTGGATTTTCCCACTGATTTGCGAAAGGATATTTCCATCTATAGTTGGACACGACAACGTCACCTGCTAGTGAGTACTACAGACCCCTATCTCCATCCGATGTAGGACGATTTTTTAGCAACCCCGTTCTGATTCAATTTACTTTTGATATTTTTTTGTAGTTCACTACAACTTTTAAGCTCCATCAAATTCTGCGACAGGTAAGCTTACTGAGAGCATGTGGTGGCTGAATGAAAGTTGAGAGTCCCTCTTTTGTGATTTGACTGACAGAACGTTTTCACTTATTGTGTTTTCCAGATTAATTGTGTTTGGTCCTGAAGAGAATCCTTTAGACTCACTAAGGATTCAAAACGCGTCGACCGAGGCGGTAGTTGTGTATGGTGCCAAGTTTATGGCTTTAGACCAATTTCTGCTTAAACAATTGTGAAGCAAAAAAGTGTTTTGAAACATCGTTTGGTCTTTGTTACTGTTTTGATGTCTTGAGCTCATTTATTGTATGATACCACTCCTATGATTGTAAATAGGACTAGGGTTCAGCTCTTAATTTGAATACACCAACTCAGTTTTTCGAATCTACCACCAGTTTTTTTAATCTACCACCAACTATCATCGCCCCCCAGTGAATGTTTGATGTACATCCCTTGTCTTGTGTACACGTGTCTTGTGTTTATTTTTGTGTTAAATGTTTGTATAAACCACCCCCACAAATACTTCCCTTGTCCTTGAAAAGTTTCACTCCTCCATGTTCCAATAACGTTTATTGTTTGATGATGTAAATATATAAAAAAAAACTTTTAGAAAAACAAAAAACTAACTAAACTCGTAAAAATAAAAATAAAAGACTACCAAGTTTTCTACTATAAACTTTGGCTGAAAGAGTGGTCTTTTTGGAATTAGCGACTAGGAGCTTTTTCTTCTATTGTCTTGAAAATTATTGCACAGTACTGGCAATTGTTTTGTTTATTTCTAAGTGGCGCAGCCTTACTGTGCTCCTCGCCAGACCCGTTCAGTTTCTTGGCTTGTTTTGCGGGCGCCGGCCCGCTAGGTTCTTTGAGAGACATTTAAGGTAGTCTCTGCTTTTGAATTTATTCGTTTCCACCGGGTGTTGACTGTGGTAACCATCCACTTTGTCTTCCCTTTTTTATTATCTATATCTGCACTTTATTATTTGGATTTTTTCTTCTTTTACGGATGTATGTAAGTGTGTAGTTTGAAAGGGATATTTAGACTGACCTCACCAAATCATCTAAGCTGTAGATAATGTCAGAGGAACAAACATTCGCATATAGCGAAGATCATATCAAAAATCTCTTGAGAGACCCTCCTTCGTTCAGCTCAGCTACGCTCAGTAATACTGCTCAGGTAAATAATGAATCAGATAAATGAGTTCGCTTGAGAAAGAAACAAATACGGACAGATTTACATGGCCACTACTTACTCCAACATCTTAGGTCAGGCACCATACCATCTGGATTGATTGTAAAAAACATACCGGTCATATTTACTGAAGACAGTGTCTACAAAAAAAGGGTTCAGTTTCATAGAGACTAAATGTAGCCGAGACCTCATGGTCTTAACCATAGAGACAGCTCAACGTCTATCTAAAATCCAACTGGAAGAAATTGAGAAATTAGAGGCTGAAATAAAAACAAACCCCTTAATCCAAGATTCAAAGATCCTACTTGATAAAATTGAGAAAGAGATACTCGAGTTCAAGGACTATACTGTTCAACAAAAAGATAACAACTTCGAGAGAGATAAACACAATTTTACCTTCGAAAGAGCTTATCCTTACCTTCAACAGGAATTCTATACTAGACCTGAAGCTAGACGGTTTCTATCTGATAATCAAGGTAGATCTCGGACTAAATACCTCACCTTCTCCGACACTTCATCTTCAGGAGGAAGTGACGCTGAACAAGGGACCTCCCGTCCCCAGTTCAACCAAAGAGGCGGTTTCCAAAGAAACTATCAACAACAATATCAAGCGAATTATCAACCAAATTACCAAAACCAACAACAACAACCTTTTATAGGACAGGGCCAGCAAAAGCCCCGGGGAAAAACAAGATTCAACCAACCATGGGAGATGTCAACAAGGAGACACAACTACAAGAATTAGTACCGTACGAACAGTCTCCAATTTATAATCTCTCGAAAAAAGTCCTAACTTCAGCAGAAATCAGTGTCCTAGAAAAGGGATTATCTTTTGTACCATCTAAATTTACGGACTTTGTTCGATTGAAACTGGAATTTATTGAGTTTTGTCGGAAAATCCGATTGGTTACATTTTTTGCTGACAAGGAAACACGACCTCAATTTGAAACAACTGGATTCAAGAAAAAATCAAACTTTTGCCCGCCGGCAAATAAAATACCTAAAGAGGTGATCTACTTCGAAAAGACCATCCTTTCTGCTTTGGCTGCCCAAGAAAAGAAAAGAAATGGATATACTAAACCTAATCTCTCCCAAGAACAGAAATTGGCTTTGCAATCAATTAAACAAAATGAAAATATCATCATTAAGCAAGCCGATAAAGGCGGATCAATTGTGGTTTGGGGAACAGATGAGTACATTTTTGAAGCTACCAAACAACTTTCAGACCCAAAATGCTACCGTAAAATCAATATGGACCCTACCTCTGACTTACAAAAAGAACTCGGCGCGATTCTTCATAATGGACTTGAACAGGGATTCCTCGGCAAAAATGAGTTTAACTTTCTAATGAATAAACATCCACGAATCCCATTGTTTTACGTACTTCCAAAAGTACATAAAAATGAAACAACACCGCCGGGTCGACCTATAATTTCTGGATGTGACTCCTTATTCGAACCAATCTCGAAATTTATAGATATCTTCTTAAAGCCATTTACACTGACGGTAAAATCTTTCCTTTTGGACACCACGGACTTTTTAACAAAACTGGATCAATTACCATTCACAGAGAAACATGACCTTTTAGTGAGCATGGACATTGTATCACTTTATACCCAGATGCCTCAAGACCAAGCATTGGAGGTACTTGAAATCTTCTTGAATAAACGTGAGAGTCCATCTAAAATTCCCACAGAATTTATTCTGAAACTGGCCAAACTAGCACTGACAAAAAACTATTTTAAGTTTGGTGAAGATTTCTACTTCCAGATAAACGGGGTCGCCATGGGCTGTCCTTTTGCCCCAGAATTGGCGATCCTTTTTATGAGTCAATATGAGGATACCTTTACTCACAATGGCAACCCATTCCACCAATGGATCAGTGGATGGGTACGATATATAGACGATGTCTTTTTCACCTGGTCGGGGACCTCAGAACAACTAAATCAGTTCCATGATTGGATCAATAACAGGACAGAGGACATTAAATCCACTCTCCAGACCTCTGAGACAAGAATGTCTTTCTTGGATGTAGTAGTCTACTGTTCGAACGGACAATTGGTCACTACTTTATTTAAAAAGAAGACTGACCGCAACAAGGCATTGGACTTTTCAAGCAGTCACCCAAGGAGTTTAAAACAAAATTTACCAATAGGGCAGTTTCTGCGCATCCGCAGAAACTGTACCTTTAAAGATGAATTCATGGACCATGCCAATGCCCTGAAAGAGAAACTCCTAGCTCGTGGCTACCCAGCCAAACTACTTAAACAAGCGATCAAGAGAGCTTGGTGGATGCCACGTGAAGAATTATTGGTGAAAAAACAAAAAAACCATCAACAACTAACTGTTTGCGTTTCCACATATTGCCCCTCATCCAACATCCTTAAAAAACTGATCCATCAGAACTGGCATCTAGTCAAAGACCTTGACACTCAATTGAAAAACGTTCCCCTTTTTGCATACAAAAAGGATAAAAGCATTGCAAACCACATCGTCCGAGCAGCCATTCCTAAGCCAAAAGCTCCTACACTACGTGACTACTTGAACCTTCCACCCATAACCGGCCACCACAAATGCGGCACATGCCTCTGCTGTTCTTCGACTATTGAAGGAAATCTTTTTCAACATGCAGGGATATCGTGGAAGCATGATCAGTTTACTAACTGTAAAACAAAGAATGTGGTCTATAGCTTACTTTGTCCATGCGACAAACTATATATAGGAAAAACAACTCAAGAAGTGAGACAAAGAATGTCCCAACACAAGTCCAGAATAAAGAAAAAAGTTCTTACGGCTCCATTGGTTCAACATTGGATAGATGAAGCACATGGCGAACAAGATTTCAAATGGACAATAGTTTCAAAAATAGACAATGACCCAAGAGGTGGAGATGTAGAGGCTAAGTTACGACAACGGGAGGCAATGTTGATCCTGAAATTTAATACTACAATACAAGGCCTGAATGAAATGTCTGAATTGTACAGCCTGTAATAATTCCAACATAATGTCTTGGAGCAAACGTGCGAACTCATCTTGCTTGTTATTTTCCAACCCAACAGTTGAATTGGACACCCATCTAACTCATCAATTTTTTTCTAGTTCCACCATATAAATTGCAAAAATATTTATGCTTGACTACCTAAACTCCAGCCTCAGGAGTTAAAATGGAAAACTACCAAAGTCGATGGTAGCCAATTACATAATATAACAATCCCCACTTGGTTCGACGATTCCAACACTTCATTGTATATAATCAGTCTGCAGTTTTTACTAAATTCACGCAGGCTCAACCTGCTGGATGCTAGTCATGAGAAACCACTGATCCCCTCGGTCTTATGCTGAGCACGAGTCGTCTTGCCGTCGGCCAACCGCATTGAGCTACGGATCCTATGCGAGAGTCCCAGAGGCGGCCTAGCTCTGGACTGGTGGACCCGGAATAAAGGAATGACGACTGTGACTTATTCTGAAACTAAACGGAATAGGATGCATAATTTAGCAAAAATAAGCTACCCAGCTACATTGGTAATTCACATAGTTTATTTCGCCGAACGGAAATAACGTTGACTGGTTGACGAGGAATAAAGGAATGACGACTGCGATTTATTCTGAAACTAAACGGAATAGGAAGCATAATTTAGCAAAAATAAGTTATCCAGCTGCATTGGTAATTCACATAGTTTATTTCGCCGAACGTAAATAACGTGGAAACTACAATTCCCATGATTCACACTTGAACAGATCCGGAAAAACTACCCATTCAAATAAGGCTGACCCGGAACGATTCTTTATCGCGTAAACACACGATGGCGACTTAACCTGGAGGATATGGATGCTGAACCTCAGGTAAAGGCATCTTCAACAAATCGCTTGGCTTAGCTTCGAACTTTAAACAGCCCGTTGCTCGCCGTTATATTATCGTTTAATAGTGATAATTTCGGAGCGATCGTACGCATCCCTTCTAATGGCCATGTCAAACTCCATCTAAGATATCATTCTTTAACGATATGAAAGCCTAATAGCCCTCGTTATTTTATCCCCCAGAATTAATCTCGAGGCAAACAATTCAACCAATTGAGTTCTTGAGCCTGTTGGATTTTCCCACTGATTTGCGAAAGGATATTTCCATCTATAGTTGGACACGACAACGTCACCTGCTAGTGAGTACTACAGACCTCTATCTCCATCCGATGTAGGACGATTTTTTAGCACCCCGTTCTGATTCAATTTACTTTTGATATTTTTTTGTAGTTCACTACAACTTTTAAGCTCCATCAAATTCTGCGACAGGTAAGCTTACTGAGAGCATGTGGTGGCTGAATGAAAGTTGAGAGTCCCTCTTTTGTGATTTGACTTACAGAACGTTTTCACTTATTGTGTTTTCCAGATTAATTGTGTTTGGTCCTGAAGAGAATCCTTTAGATTCACTAAGGATTCAAAACGCGTCGACCGAGGCGGTAGTTGTGTGTGGTGCCAAGTTTATGGTTTTAGACCAATGTCTGCTTAAACAATTGTGAAGCAAAAAAAGTGTTTTGAAACATCATTTGGTCTTTGTTACTGTTTTGATGTCTTGAGCTCATTTATTGTATGATACCACTCCTATGATTGTAAATAGGACTAGGGTTCAGCTCTTAATTTGAATACACCAACTCAGTTTTTCGAATCTACCACCAGTTTTTTTAATCTACCACCAACTATCATCGCCCCCCAGTGAATGTTTGATGTACATCCCTTGTCTTGTGTACACGTGTCTTGTGTTTATTTTTGTGTTAAATGTTTGTATAAACCACCCCCACAAATACTTCCCTTGTCCTTGAAAAGTTTCACTCCTCCATGTTCCAATAACGTTTATTGTTTGATGATGTAAATATATAAAAAAAATCTTTTAGAAAAACAAAAAACTAACTAAACTCGTAAAAATAAAAATAAAAGACTACCAAGTTTTCTACTATAAACTTTGACTGAAAGAGTGGTCTTTTTGGAATTAGCGACTAGGAGCTTTTTCTTCTATTGTCTTGAAAATTATTGCACAGTACTGGCAATTGTTTTGTTTATTTCTAAGTGGCGCAGCCTTACTGTGCTCCTCGCCGGACCCGTTCAGTTTCTTGGCTATCTTGGAGAGAGCAGTGAGCGACTAGGTCTGACAGGTGTTCTGTGAACATGACGGTGTTCCCTGGGGGATGGTATAAGAGATGGCAGTCTAGTAGTTTATTGTTACTAGTGTTAATGTTGGCGGTTCAATACAAAACTTGAATGAGCTATTACATTCCAAAAACCTTACCCTGCACTGCTTAAAAGAACCTCATAGCAAAGGGGCAATCCTGGATGCCATTATCGCCCAATACGATGCAATCACAATAGACCACATCCTACCCGTCGACTGGTCAAACCACCACTTAATCCTATTCCACATCTCGCAAACGATCATATGCCAACCTTCCATCCAAGACCCCCCTACATGGTCAACAAACCTAACACAGATCAACACATTTGACTTAGAAGAAAACATAAGCACCCTCCTGCCCATCTCCCCTGATGGCCTCTCAATAACAGAACTCACATCTCACTAGAACACAACCATGTCCTCCATCTTAGACCAACTAGCCCCACTGACACTGAAAAAATCCAGGAACATCCCCTCCAAATTCTGGTTCATCAAGGACATCATTGATGAAAGGAGGCAACTTAGAGCCACAGAACGTCCCTGGAGAAAGAATCCCTCTTCTAGCCTCAGCGACAAACTCAAAACAGCAAGAATAAAGTACAAAAGACATATCAATAATGAAAAAAACAACTTTCTCTTTACCGCGCTTGACAACGCGTAAACAGGCCAAAAGAACTCTTTAACATCATCAAGCAACAAACTTCCAAGTCCTCTACTACCCCAGTTCGGGCCTCCAAAGATTTATTTGACAACTTCGTCAACTTCTTTAACGACAAAATCATCAGCATTGAGCTATCACTTGACATCAACCTCCATCCTGCCTGCAAAAACTTAGCCCTAGCAATAGAGACTACCTCTAGTTTGTGCCCCACAAAATCCTGGAGATCCTTCGACCCCATACCTGAAGCTGAGATTCTCAAATGAATCTCCTCCTCCAAGCCCTCATCCCACTTCCTCGACCCTGTAACCACCCAAATGGCCAAAAAGTTGAAACTCTCCCTTGCACCACTCTGGTGCGACATCATAAACAGCTCCTTAAAAACTGGCATCATACCAGACTGCTTCAAAGTCGGCCAAATCACACCACTACTGAAAAAGCCAGGCCTAGACACCAATGACCTGAACAACTTCAGAACTGTTTCCAATCTTCCCTTCATAGCCAAAATCCTCGAAAAATACGTTCTCCATCAACTGAACCAACACATTGACAATATCAACCTGCTAGACCAACACCAATCGGGCTTCAGAAAAGGCTGTAGCACCAAAACCGCAGTCCTTAACATCGTGGATGGCATCCTCAAGTCTCTTGACACTGACCGTTGCTGCCTACTCATCCTCCTAAACCTTTCGGCAGCCTTTGACACGGTGGATCACAATCTTCTCATCAAGGATCTCAAAGACCGAGTTGGTGCGGACGAGGGGGACCTTCAATGGTTTTCCTCCTCCTTTCGCTCCCAAAGGATAAAAATAAAATCCTTTTACATTCAACCCACTCCCCGTCAACAGGGGTGTCCCCCAAGGATCAGCACTCTCCCCTCAACTGTTCAACATATACATGGAACCCCTCACCACCATTCTGAAAAAAGCTAACAATCCCTTCCACCTATATGTAGACAACACCCAAATCTACTTGGAAACCTCCTCCATTAATGACATTCTAAGACTCAACAACACTCTCAGAGAAGTTCAACAGTGGTTATCAACAAACCACCTTCACCTTAATGAAGAAAAAAACGAAATCCTCCTCATCTCCAACAAAGAAGGAAACCCGCTACCTTAACCGTGCCTTCCCGAACTGAAATCTGAAACACACAAGCCTCCACTCTGTAGTCACCAGGCAATGCTCCTCCACTCCCTACCTCATTTCCGCTCCCTAGCCCCCTCCTTGTGCTCCACCGCTCAGAGGAAGATTTAGCATAAGAATTTGTCCATGCATCGAGATTACCTCTGGACCTCTCTACCTCGGACGCACAGCACAATGGAACTTTTGAACACTTATGTTTACTTTTGTCTCCTTAATATGATTTCTTTCCTTTCTGCTGTAAAGCACTCTGATACCTTTTGGTCTGGCCAGCGCTATATAAAACCTCCTAAATAAATAAATAAACATTCATGACCCTCTAGGAATCGCAAATGGTGTGCTACACACTTTCATACATTGCATTTTGCGACTTCCTAATTGCGAATCCTTGTGATTCAAATTAGGGAATCGCAAAATGCTAGCTACATACATCTGGACCAAATAGTCTAGGTCATAAATACATAAATATAAAGTGCTAAATATTGAAATCATTTAAAAATTTGAATGTGCAATTTTTGCCCCTGAATGGGCTACAGAACTGACCCTATAACAGAACATGTCATTTAGTCGAAAGTCATGTGTCAAAGCTCAGTAGATCTAAACTGGCCCCATAACCGGGAATGTGGTGTAGACAAGAAAGGTGCAATTACTAAGAGCTTTCTAGATAGAATAGAAAGCTAATTTTATTGCAGTTAGTCCTTTTTTGGAGCAAAAACACCTGTGGGCATATTACCAACGTTAAGCGATATTTATCGCTAACGATGCTTAACAACAAATTTTTTAACGCTAAGCATCGCCAAAAATTATCGCAAAGATAACTTGCTATTAGCAAGGTTTATCTCAGAAGTGATAAAAATCCTCACGCTAACTGCCAATTGAGAGATTATCGCTGGAAAACCAACGATAATCTCTCAAAGTTTGGAGTTAGCTTGATGATAGGGGCTCACAAACTTAGCCATGATATCCACCTTCCATAGGATATCATGGCTAAGTCAGAAAAATACCAGGTGTAAAAAAAGCAATGCTAACCGCGGTTAGCGCTGCTTTTTTATCACTAACAGGGTTAGCGAAATCCTTGATAATAGGAGAAATGTCGCTTAACAACATTTCTCCTATTATTTTTCTCTGGAACGCCCCCTTTGCATCTCATTAGAGATACAAGGGGAAGCGTCGAGAAAAAGGTTGCTAACATGCGAATTTGCCTGTTAGCACCCTGTTGCTGATAGGGAGCTCATTTTATCTCCGCTTTCTTGGCTTTTAAAGCCACAAATGCGGAGATAAATCCCTTGATAATATGCCCAATTGTTCCCACTAAAGGGATTCAGCATTTAGAGTTTGTGGTGCCTTAACAGTTTATTGTGGTACAGCGTCTGGTACTCATGAGGGTAATGTCAAGGTCACTTTCAGGAACTTAAGAAATCGTACTGCCAGCTGTGAGAACTCTCTTCTCAGGCATGCTTCAATGGCTACATGGCAAGTACTGATATTTAAGGCACGCCAATTTGGGCACAGACAGAATATTCTAAAGCGGAACATCTTTTCACAAACTTAAAGGATGTGAATTAGTGATTCCTCCTGCTTTGCACAGAATTAGTAGCATCTGTCATGCTCACCAAAGCTTCTCCGACCATACTAATACAATTTCAATGGGACTAGCCCCAATCATAGCCCCATTAGCTCCTGCTTTAAGACCAGGCTGAAGGGCAGGGAAAGCTGGGTCAGCAGGGCCCCTGGCTCGTAAGGTGCGGACGCCCATCTGCTGTGTTTCCCATTTCTTAGGGGTCAAAGTGTCCTCTTTCCTTGAGATTGCTTTTGATTGCTTGGTTATCAGCCTGGAGCCTATTGGTGCTAAGAGACCATTTTACCTAATCTCTCAGGGCTCCAGTGTATCCAATGCAAAGTTGAGATGCTTGTACCAGTTAGTAAGGGGATTTTTTATTATTTCCCAAATTATGCTTTTCAACGGGTTTCCTTTTCCTCATTTAGCCTTCAGGTAATAGGTTAAAAACGTTGTCTTGAGTGACAAGTACTGAAGCTTTTGAACAGGTTCCATCTCTTTTGTAGCACATGGGGGCTTGTCATAAATACGTCAAAAACCAAGTTTATGACCCTAAACTCCCACAAATCTTTTAAGAGCAACATCACTCTTGATGGGATCTGTCTTGAGAGATTCACAGCCTTTGATTACCTGGGGATACGTCTCTCTGATAAAGCCCATTGGAATTTCCAATTGGCTAAAATGCTACTGTCTCACAAGCGTGCGTCTGGAGTGATATGTAAAGAACATCGCCTGTCATACAGCAGGCCTATCGCTCCAACCCTCGCTGTGTACGAGGCCAAGGCAGTCAGTTCAGCCCTCTATGGGGCCGAGCTATGGGGCTTCAATAATCTTGATGCCCTTGGCACCTCGGAAAATAAGTTCTTCAGAGATCTCCTTAGGCTGCCTCAGGGAACACCTCTAACTCCTGTGTTATATGACTTGGGCCGGCGGCATATTAAACATCTGGCTAAATTGCGTCCTCTATTGTACTGGGCACGCCTTAGGCGCACTGAAGAACTCTCAACGTTTGCCAAAGAATTTACAGAGGTAATGGTACTGGACATAACCAAAAGAATAAAATGGATTTCCAATGTTAAGGATTTGTTGGCAGCTCTTGGGTTTAAAGAGTCATGGGCCTCTCAAAACCCCCGCTAAAGGCTGAACTTAAGCGTGCTTATTGGGTTTGGGTAGACGCAAGAGACCACAGTAATGCAAACCTAGGTAGGCTTACAGAAGAGTTTTTTTTATCATAAACCATCTAGTGCTTTTGAACCCTACCTAGATGTGATTCAGATTCACAGAGACAGGACCTTATACATTCAAATTAGATTAGGCACACTACCAGTTGCCGAATTTACTAAGAAGTGGCGTCTCGGCCATCAGACTATTAGTGAATGTCCGTCCTGTGGGAATATTATCTAGAGTATTGCACATCTTACGTTCGCCTGCCCCGCTTACTCTAGTAGCAGATCGAGTTGGCTAGTGCCGATTTGCAAGCAGTTAGGCACTTCTAACCATCATGATGCCCTCTGTATTTTGAGAACGGATCCTAGAACTTTGTATGTCTGTGCTGTTGCTAAGTTCTTGGTAGGAGCATGGGCAATTAGGCATAGGGCCACACTAAGGGTCGCTTAAAATTGACTTGGTCCAAGTATGCTCTTGCTTTTTTTTTTAAGATTGTATTTGATATGCTGTGGTCGTATTTGGATAATGAATTCTTTTATCTCATATTGACTCTGTTTTAAATCCTCTTTTTAACTATATTGCTTATTTATATAGTTGTCACAAGCATTAAAATGTATTGACTCAATGAGCACCATATTGATTGTTTTTATCTAATTGATATTTTTGTTTTAACATGCTTAAACTCACCCATAGAAGAGAGATCTCCTTTTTATACCTTTTACTTATTTTTATTATCTCTGAGTATATATTGAATGTGTTATGCTTTTATGATATTCATATCGAAATAAAGCTTAATGACTAACTGACTGACTGACTGACAAGTACTGAGAGACAAAGCAACATTCTTGTCGAATTTGGACAGGTGCCGTGCAATTTGGAAGGGAAAAGACTCTTTGGCAGCAGATAGATTGTGCCCTATCTAGCCAATCTGCCTTTCTTTTGTTAAATGTGATTGCACCATACATTATTGTTGGGAGTAATTTGCAGCACATCACCTTTAGCAATGGTCTTCTGAAATCAGGATTCACCAATGACTTATGTACTTTGCGAAAGGCCCATTCCAGTGAGTTTAAGGCTGCCTGCTGTGCGTGGATGTGGAGTGAAATGCTGCTCCTATTATCCAGCAAAACTCCCAGATATTTATATGCTTCAACACTTTGTTTTTGTTACATTTATCTTCAGACTGTTGCTTTGACAATAAGCTGCAAGTGCATTGAGGAGGCTCTGCAACGCAAGAGGGATAAAGTCGAGGAGCACAGCATCGTCCACATATTATGACTATTGTATTCTGGTGCCTGCCATTTTTGGTGGAAAGGTCCTCACTGTCCCAAGGTGGGTTGGCAGGTCAGCCAGATACAGGTTAAACAATAGAGGTACATCCTTGTTTTAGACCCTTATCTGTCTTGATTTTTACCATGGTAGCCCATCCGGCTCTGACTTTCATTTTGACTCATGTGTCAGAGTAGAGTGCAATAATGGCTTTCAGTAGGTTAGCTGGAATTCTCAAGGCTTTCATTATTGACCAAAGCCTCAATCTTGAAATGCTATTGAAATTTTGAAATCTGTTTGGAAGTCTATAAACCAAGCGCAAAGGACCCTGGGCCTTATTTATGAAGGCCTTGCGCTACCGGTGCGTCACTTTTTCCCATTTTAAAAGTGACGCACCGGCGGCGCAAGGCCTTCATAAATAAGGCCCCTTGTCCTTTGTGGCCATGGTTGTTTCACTCAAGTGGGACAGGCAAATGAGATTGTCCTCAATATGAAAGCCCTTTTAAAAACATGTTGGATAATCGGAATTAAAGTATTGCCCTTTGCCCAGGCTTAAAGCTGCCTATTTAGAATACTGGCAAAGCACTTCACTTCTGTGTCAAGGAGCGCAGTTAGTCAGAGCATGACCGAGAGCCCATTTTGTGTAAAGGTACCAATAATGAGCTCGCCCATGAATTGGGGATAGCTGACCCCAATAAATATTGCTGAAATAAGAGGGTTATAACTGAGCACAATATACTTCTTCTGGAATACCACTTTGGCCTAGACTGCCACTTGAACTTAATGGCCGTTGTTACCTGAGCCGGGCTTATTGTTGTCAGGTCATCAATCACTGGGCTAGATGGTCTTAGAAGCTGACTGATGATCTGACGGAGTGCCTTGCTTTCATTTTGATCCTCCACCTGTTCTCTGTATAGACTTGTGAAATATGATTCCACATTAGTGGAGGCGACATTGCCACCAGTCGCCTGGGGATTTGGAGTGATCCACCTGCAGAATATCCTTTGGTCCTTTGATTTTATGATCATATCCAATTCTGACAATTGTCTGGATTCCTCCTCTCTTCTTTGAGTGTTTAGGGCTTTTTTTTTTATAATTTAGCTTTATTGTGGTGACCTGGAGCTGCTGCCATTTATTCTATACCTTGTTGCTGCTAAGGATCTTCAGGGCTTTGTACAATTGTTGTTTTAAGGGGTCAATTTGGTTTTTGCTAGCTACTTGTTGTGGATGTGGGCTTGCCTAATTCCATGCTGCTGGCATTAGTTTTTGGGGGATACCACCTGCCTCATTTAGATATGAGGCGAAGGGACCCCAAAGATTTAAGTTTAGATGTTCATTACGTGCAGTCAGGATTGCCTCTCAGAACTTGTCCAGTCAAGAAGAAGTAAACACATCCATCTGGCAATGCAAAAATGACCAAAAAACGCATGGCAAACAACTTCCCTCTCACAACCACTAACACTGGCAGACAATCCCACCAGTATATATACCCCAAAAATTCACTGAAAATACAACACGATAAGCCCACCAAATAGTTTGCAATTAGTAGAGTTAGGTAAAGCAAACCTCTGTCAGGGTGTAACCCTTGAGGTAACACCTGGAAGCCGAAATGCTAACCATTCACCACTATGTAGAGCATTTATCAGATTGTATCTCCCCATATGAGGCACACCAGTATAATATAAAACAAGTTAGGCATGTATAAGAGTATAGTCACTCATGGTCACAAGCACATTCACATGCAATGAAACAACAGTAGTAGCAAAGGTGCCACAGAAAAGGACATATATCATGTATGCTATATTTTAGGGTAAGTTATAGGCAATTAATTAGTGCTGCTACCATTTAAGGCTGAGGATCGATCGCTATCCCTATCATGGTGGTGGGCACTTGTCCTATTATGACCCCAAAGGAATTCGGATGCTTGTTGTGGAGTGAAAAACACATGCATTTTCCCTTGGTGCATTATCTTCAGGTGAGCTGGATGTAGCATGTTTTACTGAATACCTTCTTAGAGGAGCAGCTGTTTAACTGTAGTTACGTTTCTTCTTGCCTATTGCAAGAGTGAGATTGGATAGCCATCATGTGACTGGGTATGTTTCACATGTGAAAATCTTAAGGCAGTGTCTCTATCCCTAATAATTAACAGTACTGCAATGATGGGATGTGCTGGGGCTCCTGGTGGTAGTCTCCATGTGAGCCCTCTCTACCACCAACGGGGGAAAGAAGGCCTCCGAACCCAATGGAGCTAGGAGCAGCATTTCCCCATAGTCTTTGAATTTGCCAGTGCCGCTCACCTTGGGATTGCCCAGGATCCAGATATTGTTGCACCTGAACCTAACCTCCAGGTCTTCATTTTTGACAACAATTATAATGAGTACTTTTTAAATGTTGAGAAGGGTTTCTCCTTTCACAGAGATACTATCTTCTATGTCAGAGACATGCTTCTCAACAGTTACCAGCCTGCTATTGTTTTTTTCCAGCTGGTCGTTAATGAGTCCTTTTTAAGTGTGAGGTTAATCAGTCTTTGATTCAATGAAAAGAAGAGTTTCTTGCATTGCATGTAGCAGGGATTTCATGCTGTCTTCCTGTATCTCTAGGCTGACATCTGAGGGATGGGAAGTATCAGAGTTTATAGTTTCTCCCAGTCATCTTGAAGCCACAGTGAGGTTGAAAGTGCAGCTTAGGTTGCTTAGCATCTGCCTTATCGTGAGTAAGTTGTGTTTACTGTTTTTTTTAGAGTTTTATATAGCATGAACTTGACCCAAATCTGGTATCAGAGTGCTTTACATAGCATCAGTTGCATAACATGAGGACACATTCATTTTTTGTTGGGCACAGGGAGATTAAGTGATTTGCCCAGAATCACAGGATGCTTAGCGCCATTGCCGAGACTCGAACCCATTTCCCCAGATACAAGGTCGACCGCTGTAGCCGTTAGGCCAACTCCTCTCCCCTATTGTACAGATTACTGGACTGAAGCAGATTAAATTGATAATGTGTGCCTCTGTGTGCCCTGCATGGATGTTGATTCAGAAAAGGGGGTGGTGATGAACAGAGTGTCTGAATTAAGCAGACCACTCTTACCCAGTCCAAAGATCAGGGCTTGATCCATCACCGTTTTTTAGTTCACTGCACCATCCCAGCTCAGAACCTGGCTACATGCAAATTAGCCCAGTGCATCATGGGAACAGGGCAGACCAGACTACCAAGCCAATTGTTCACTGGAAAGGAGACAAGCTTCCGGGGACCGGTTTCTGGCATTTCAGCCGTCATCTGCCCGGCTTGCTTGAATCCTGATGGTGCAGTGAGCAAGGGACTCATGTCTGAGTATACCCTGCCACACCTATAGTGGCCAAAAACGATCCATCACCACCCCCTTTTCTGAATCGTTTTGTCCACCATAAGCGTGGAAGGGTATACTCAGATGTGAGTCCCTTGCTCACTGCACCATCAGAATTCAAGCAAGCCGGGCTGAAGACGGCTGTAATGCCAGAAACCTGTCCCCTGAAGCTTGTTTCCTTTCCAGTATAAGAATTGGCTTGGTAGTTTGGTCTGCCCTGTTCCCATGATGCACTGGGCCAGGGACAGACTAATTTGCATGTAGCCAGGTTCTGAGCTGGGATGGTGCAGTGAGCTAAAAAACGGTGATGGATCAAGCCCTGATCTGTTGACTGTGTATGAGTGTTCTGTTTAATTCAGATACTCTGTCCATCACCACCCCCTTTTCTGAATCTGCATGGATGTGGCTGCTCACCAGTACCAAATTAAGATCTAAATATGGACAGCATGCTATTGATGTCCAGCTGTTTTGCAATAATGGTAAAGGTTGCCAACAAACTCATTTATTTGGGAGGTAATGCAGCATAGAGAAGGCAGTCTCGAGAGGTGTACTTTCAATCATAAGCTGTAATAATAATAATAATAATAATAGGGGCATTTATAAAGCGCTGAGTTACGCGCACCGGCGTGTCCCCGCGCTGACAGTGAGAAAACATAAAACAGGGAAAACAGTGCTGGCAGGACACAATTATCTAGTAAAGAGGTAGGTTTTTAACTTAGCTCGAAACTTCATTTCTGCTGGTTCCAGGCGAAGGTCCACTGGGAGTTTGTTCCAGTGGTTGGGGGCCAGGTGCCTGAAGGACCTACCTCCCATACAAGCTTTCTTTATCCTGGGAGTCCTCAGCAGTCCTTCGCCCGCAGATCTGAGCGCTCTAGGAGGTTCATAGGCTTCGATCAGTTTCTGCAGAGGTCGGGCGCCCTACCATATAAAATCCGGTGACATGTGCAGAGGGCTTTGTACTCAACTCTGCTCTTTACTGGTAACCAGTGTAATTTTTGAAGTGCCAGCTTCGAGGGCGCCCTTTTGGGCAGCCTGAGAATCAGGCGTGCCGCCGCATTCTGCAGCACCTGAAGACGTGCCACGCTTTTACTCGGTGCCCCAAGGTAGATGCCTGTAGATATGCTTTTTATCACAGAGGCCAATACGCTGGGCCCACTTTCTTCCAGTATTACCAGTGAGAACGGAGGACATGATCAAACCTTGTCCTCAATAGGAGGAGACACTACTGATCATAATGATCTAGCAGCTATTCTGACAATCTGGGCTGAAACAACACATCAACATTTGTCATTAGTAGCTGTAGACACTGAACACACTTTCACCATTGTGGAAGAGCCTTTTCTGTGGAGGGTTATGTAATAGTGGGTTTAAGAAATGGGGTCTCTAGATGGCAGTGGTTTGCACCTCTCCAAATAGGGACCCTCGCTCTATTCAGGGTTAGGGAGTCACACAGCGATCCCCTGCTCACCCCTTGGTAGCTTGGCACAAGCAGACAGGCTTATCTCAGAGGCAATGTAAAAAGCATTTGCACACGCACACACACACACAGAAACACATTGAAAACACTACAATAGGAGTCCACACCAGTTTACAAAAATAACCAATATTTATCTGAATAGGGCAAGACCAAAATGACAAAAATCCAACATTCATAAATTAAAATATAACTTTAAAAAGATTAAGCAAGTTTAGTCCATGGAAATCAATTAATGAGTTATTTTTAGCACAAAATAAGTTAGATGTGTCAAAAACCAAAGATGGTGCATGGCCCATGGGAGGGAAGGAAAAGTAAATCCATGCATTGGTTCCTTTCCCCACAGGGGAAGTGATGGGTACCTACCTTACTGACAAGGGAGGTGATGTGTCGGTTCCTTGCTGCTAGGCAGGGAAGGTGATGCATTGGTTCCTTAATGGAAGGGGAGGTGATGCTTCGGTTCCTTACTGGAAGGAGAGGTGATGCGTTGATTTCCGGACATGCAGCCCTGGTTCCTTATTGCGGTGCGGTGTTGATGAAAAGTCGTCATTGAGGGATAATCGATCAAAAATCCAGAAATGCGGCACGGTAGCAGCGATGCAGGTGCTGCATCAATTTCAAAGCCCTGAAGTAGGCGCTGCTTTGATTTCAACCACAAAGGCGGTGGTGCATTGGAGTCGGAGTGGGTGCCTCAGACGTTGGTGACACTGTACTCAGGACTCAGACTGTGATGATTTTACTGGTGCATCAAGAAAAGAGGTGCTGAGAGTCGATGAGTGAATTTTCTCTTTAAGATCACCAGGTTACACTTCCCAGGGCCCAGGAACTGGATTTGGCAGCACTTGGCAAGTCAGGACTCTCAGGGGAAGAGCCCAAGCACTGGTAGTTGAAGTATTTGATGACCCTGAGACTTCTTAAAAGGAGACAAGCATACACAAGTCCTTGGTGAACCTTGGAGGTGGCATGTAGAAAGCAAAGACCAGTCAATTCAATTCATGAAGCTTTATTCAGTACATATAAAATGACCATAAAAGCGCAAACAAAAAAGAGAAATACATAATGTAAATATAACAGAATTCAGAATTCGGACCAATAAAAGATTCAATAAAATACCTACAGATTTCCTAAAATAACATGCTTTTACGTACGTTAATAGACTGGTTTAAAAATATAGCAGTATAAAACCATACATCGACAAATTCCAAATTGAATATTAGACTCATTGCCTGATTAACTGTACGTACACCATATTTAACAAACATAGGTTTCAAGTAGGCTATTCGGAAGTTCATGTACAGTTTACATAATAATAGAAAGTGCAAGGTGCTTTGTTTGGAGACGCCATCACATAAACATGGCCCCATCGGGTGTTTCTTAAGGTTCGTTGTGCCACTAAGTGGTGTGCTACCCCAAACCTTAGTCTGGACAATACAAACTTATGCGATGGCCTGGTCACCAAGATTAGATAAACAGGAAAACCTTCCTTTATAATATATTTATTGTAAAACATGACAGTGGACAAAGATCCATACGCTGAAGCCCGCTTCCTCGCTCTATTAACCAAAAATTTGGCTTTTAGCTCTACTTTGGGAATTTGGGAAGCGGCAATTGGATCAATCAATACATTTATATTGAAAATTTCCTAAAAACAATCAACAACATATTTAAGCTAGTGGATATTTTGATGTTTATCCAAGGACAGACAATCCTCTATTATAGATCTATTAAATGACTTTTCATCCTGAAGCCAGATGGAACGCCAAGCCATAAGTGGCCTTAGGGATAATAGATCGTTTAGAAAATTAATATCCAGTTCCCAATGGATCAACTCAGAAGGGCGGAGAGAGGTAGACACAGGAGCTTTTTTAAAAAGGTGTTCTTCTCCTTCTGTAAATTGTGATCACATCTGTGTCCCCATACACCCGCCCCATACAGTGCTATGGAGACGCATCAGGCCTGATATATTTGCAGCATATCCCTGGTCCTTCTATCCCCAATTTTCGCCGCAAATTTGAAAACACCATAGGAGGTTTTGGCCATTTTATTGCTAATGTTATGAAATTCATTGGTCCATTTTCTGTCTTTTGAGAAGGTTATACCAACATAACAAAATTTATCCACATGTTACACCTTTTCAACGTCAATAAAAAAGGCATTAGTGAGTTTGCTTCTTGCCCCTCAGGTCATAGTGAATGTTTTCCCTTTATTTATAGTAAGTTTTCTATCCTTGATAAATATGGAAAATCTATCAATGAGGCGCTGTAGTCCACGCGGAGTTCTAGAGAGCAGTATAGCGTCGTCAGTGTACAATAACACTGGCACAGAAACACCTTGGATCTTAGGGGCATCCGCTGTAACATTTTTTAAGATAGCGTCAATTTTGTTGATAAACAATATAAAAAGGAGTGGGGCTAGTATACAACCCTGTCTAATCCCACGATTGACATTAAATTTAGGGGTACATTCCCCATTAGTACCGTAGCGCACACAAGATTGTAACTTTTCGTACAGCCTGGCAAGATAAAAGATTATGCCCTCAGGGGCTCTAAGCTGTAACAAGGTTGGCCATAATATAGAGTGGTCAACCATATCAAAAGCGCTACTTAAGTCTGCAAAGAAGAGGTAAAGAGCGCCGTTTTTTGCTTCCGTGTATTTACCGATCAGTAAGTCAAGGTTTATACACTGGTCCACTGTACCCCGGCCCTTCCTGAATCCATACTGGCTATCGGCCAAAATGGCCTCCTGCTCAGCCCACTCTTCTAATCTAACCAACAGAATTCTACTCATGATCTTAGCTGAGGAGTCCAGAAGAGAGATGAGGCGATAGTTCTTAACATCTGCCCTACTACCCTTTTTATATATTGGGATTATAATGGATTCCTTCCAGGTTTTCGGTGCTTCAGTGCAGACTGCTGCATTAAAAACAATAGCAACAAGCACTGGCGTTGCCAATAGGTCTCGCAGTAGGAAAGTTGGAGCTATTGGTTGTGTAAATGTCAAAGCCCTTTATGTATTCAAAATGATAACAACAGTGAAAGGCATTGTTATTTGCCATTGTAATAGTTCCACCTGTCGTACTGCGAGATCTATTGGCAACGTGAGTTTTTTTCGTGTGTGAGTGGCGTTGTGTGTGTGAGTGGCGTTGCGTGTGTGAGTGGCGTTGCGTGTGTGAGTGGCGTTGCGTGTGTGAGTGGCGTTGCGTGTGTGAGTGGTGTTGCGTGTGTGAGTGGCGTTGCCTGTGTGAGAGGTGTTGCCTGTGTGTGAGGCGTTGGCTGTGTGAGTTGTGTTGCCTGTGTGAGTGGCGTTGCCTGTGTGAGTGGCGTTGGCTGTGTGAGTGTGGTTGGCAGTGGGAGTGTCGTTGCATGTGTGAGTGGCGTTGAATGTGGCAGTGGCATTGCATGTGTGCGTAGTTGAGTGGCGTTGCGTAGTTGAGTGGCGTTGCATTGTTGAGTGGCGTTGCATGTGTGAGTGGCGTTGCATGTGTGAGTGGCGTTGCATGTGTGAGTGTCGTTGCGTAGTTGAGTGGCGTTGCGTAGTTGAGTGGCATTGCGTAGTTGAGTGGCGTTGCGTAGTTGAGTGTCTTTTAGTAGATGAGTGGCGTTGCGTCGATGAGTGGCGTTGCGTAGGTACGTGGCTTTGCGTAGGTGAGTCGTGTTGCGTAGGTGAGTGGTTTTGCGTAGTTGAGTGGCGTTGCGTAGTTGAGTGGGCAGCGTTGCGTAGTTGAGTGGCGTTGCGTATTTGAGTGCCGTTGCGTACTTGAGTGGCGTTGCGTAGTTGAGTGGCGTTGCGTAGTTGAGTGGCGTTGCGTATTTGAGTGGCGTTGCGTATTTTCGTGGCATTGCGTAGTTGTGTTGAGTAGTAGCGTTGCGTAGTTGACAGTGGCGTTGCATGTGTGAGTGGTGTTGCATGTGTGAGTGGCGTTGCATGTGTGAGTGGCGTTGCATGTGTGAGTGGCGTTGCGTAGAGTGGCGTTGCGTAGTTGAGTGGCGTTGCGTAGTTGATTGGCGTTGCGTAGTTGAGTTGCGTTGTGTAGATGAGTGGCGTTGCGTAGTTGAGTGGCGTTGCGTAGTTGAGTGGTGTTGCGTAGTTTAGTGGTGTTGCGTAGTTGAGTGGCGTTGCGTAGTTGACTGGCGTTGTTTAGTTGAGTGGGATTGCGTAGTTGAGTGGCGTTGCTTGTGCGTAGTTGAGTGGCGTTGCGTGGTTGAGTGGCGTTGCATGTGTGAGTCGCGTTGCATGTGTGAGTGGCGTTGCATGTGTGAGTGGCGTTGCATGTTTGAGCGTTGCGTAGTTGTTTAGTTGTGTGGTGGTGTTATTTATTTATTCGTTGTTGGTGCTGTCTGAGTGTATTTTAGTGTTGCTATGTTTATAGTGTGATGTGTATATTTGTATATGTGATGTTTTGTAACTATTTTATAGCATTATGTAATAAATGCAATGTGTATGTAATTTTTGTGTATTTTTTAGTGTATAGTAATATGTTGACTGCCTTTGTTGATGCTTATGTATGTTTTGTAAATAAAAAATGGCGGACGCAATGCGTCCCCTTCACGTAACCTACGTTTAGTAGGTCATCGGTCTAGTTTTTTTTCTTTCCTTTTGGAAGTGTCCAATTTTTGATTGACATTGTATTTCAGCCAATCGGAGCGCTACGTTTTTGACGTTGCGTTTCGATTGGTGTGCGTCAACGGTGGAATTCCCCAGAAGATCGAGATTCGCGGGTCGCAGAAGGCGTGTTCTTGTTCCTGTGCTGTTGTTGCGTCGTTAGACAGGTAAGACTTTATTTCTAACTGTTTTATTTATGTATTGGAATGTAGTATTGATAGTATGTATAAAGTAACGAATATTATATTTTTTATAAAAATGTAAATCTTTTGTTCGCGACTATATGACTTTTTTGTTATTTACTTAAAATATAGTTAATTAACTGTTTTTAAAGTTGATATATAATGTCTGTTTCAGTCAATGTGAATATGTTAATTTGTTCTATTTGTATTTTTACGTACATGATTTGTATTTTAACGTAGAAGAAGTATGTACTTTGTATTTATGTAGTAACTGGATGTGATAAGTTTTAATGATTTTAATTGTTTATTTTTACAATGACAATGTTTGTAAATGTTTCAAAGGCACAGTGTTTAATTGAAGATGTGTAAATGTATACTTTTGCGAATGTTATTTATGTATTGAATGTTTATTAACGAAATATGCGAATAATGTAAGGCAACTGCAAATGTGGATGTTTCTTTGTGTTTTAATTTGCAAATGTATGTTGACGTTATTTCCATTATGCCTTCTTTTATCTGTGTTGATTGTTTCGCTATTAAATTTGTAGTTTTGTGATTGTTACCTAAAGGTGTTAATAATGTACGTATTATGAGTTAGTTCTGTGGTTGTTAGCTAGTGTCGTTTTTATTTACTTGGTGCGTAACAGATCTTGTCCATTTTATATATTTATTTATTTTTTTTGGCTTTTTCGTTTTGTTGTTTGGCCTTAGTTTTGTAGTTCATTGTCTAGGTCTTAAAAGGATTTTGTAAATTTTTTTTTTGTAAAGTAGTTGATGTGAAACGTTAATAATAGTGTGTAAAAAACTTGCTGTATAGTACTGGAATAAAAAGAGCATGCTAGTTTAATAATGATGTGAATTTTGTAAACGCCGGAAGTTGTCTGTAGGTGTTAATTGGAGGTGAAGATAGTTCTAGACAATGTACCCTTCAGAGTGAAGGCATCTTCTTTCTGCATAGCATTATTGTTAGGTTGATAAGTTGGCAGAAACCTTTTTTTTTGATGTTTCCTATTTGTGGGTAGGCGGACATTTTCATAATGTTCTGAATCCGTGACCTGTGGGACTCTTGTGTAGTGCCTTGTGGATGAAGCAACGATCCACAGTCTGAGCATGTGGTGTAAAGGGTGCTACCTGTAGCTTTGTTGTTTGATGATGAACAAGTTGTGTGTGATAGTAATGTGTTAATGCAGTCCATGAGTGTTCACCGCAGGAGCAGGGTGCCCTTGTGTGGGAGAACAAGAATTTGCAAGATTCCCCAAAGTAAGCTTAGGTGATAAAAGACACAATAGATTATGTCTTTGACATTATGAATGAAAGTGAAGCATAATATAGTGTGTGTGAGGATGAGGGGGTGAGGGTAAATGTTGCCTAACGCTATTTATGTGTTTTACGGTGTAGTTGGAGGGTGGACTTGGACGGTGTGAGTGTGAGTGTGAGTGGATGTGAGTGTCTGGGCATTTGATGTTGTGAGTGAGGCAGAGTGTGTGTTGGTGAGTGATGGTGTGTTTGGGTATGAGTGTGATTGAGAGTGTGAGGTTGTGAGAGTGTGAGAGTGTGATGTAGGGTGAGGATGAGTGAGGGTGTGTTCGGCTGAGGGTGAGGGTGTGATTCATAGTGATGATGCCTATAAGTGATCATTTTTTCTTTGTGAATATTGTACACTTGAAATGTATTAATGTTGTGAAGCGTTTTTTCAGAAAGCTAATCCTGCCCTATGTAATGTTGATTGATGCTGTTGTTAAGGCAGAATCAAAAAAGAAACACATCAGTAACATTTGTTATATAATGCATGTCAAAAGTAATCTTTTTTTGTACGATACACATCAATTAGCACTGCAAAAGCTTGGCTTGCATTAACATAGATGCGCATTGATTTTGTCTGTGTTTGCTTATTGGACACAATGTTTACATCCTTATAAATGTCCGACAACAGATGTGCATTAATTGTGGCAAACTATAAGTATGAAGCCACCTTTAAAAATAGTATTGTTGTTGTTGTTTAGTTTGAGTGAAATTCTTTCTTGTACTTATTAGTGAATTGCAAGTAGGATGTGAGTCTAGTGTTCTTGTGATGACGCACTTTATTGTTTTTGTGGATTATTTCCACCATTGTTTAATTGTTTTTTTACTTCTCCTTACTTTAGTGACTGCTTTATGTTGTGAATTTTTGTCCTTTAGAGGTCTTTGTCCCCTTTTAAATAGGTGTATTACTCGCTGTGTAGATGTTTCCCTTTTTTCTTCGTATATTTTTTGTTTCTTGAAAAAATGTTATATTGAACAATCCTTTACTGCGTTTTTATGTATTAATTTGTGCACTGTCCTTTCGATGCATTAAGTTGTTATTTAAGAATACCTACAAGTGTGTAATCTGATGTTTTGTTATTGAATTAAATTTTGCCTAATGCTATTTACTTTTGGAATTGGAGGGTGGATTAGTAGTTGGAGGGTGCATTAGTAGTTGGAGGGTGGATTAGTAGTTGTAGGGTGGAGTTGTAGGGTGGTGTTGTAGGGTGGAGTTGGAGGGTGGACTTGTGGGTAAGTGACGGCGAGTGTTGTGAGGGTGTGAGTGTGTGAAGGTGAGTGAGGGTGTGCAAGTTTTAAGGTTTAGTGTGTGACTGTGGGTGAGGGTGGGTGAGGGTGTGTGAGGAGGTGTGAGGGTGATGTTGTTGAGGGTGCTGTCTGTGTGTGTGTGTATGCCTGTTGAAAGCCTGCAGTGATGAGTGTTGGTGTGTGTGTACGCCTGGTGAAAGCGTCCATTGCTAGCTGTTGGTGTGGGTGCCTGTTGAAAGCGTGCATGTTATGTTTGTGTGACGTTTCTTTGCTGAGTAATGCTGTAGTGGTGATGAGTGTTGCTGTGGTGGGGATAGTGTTGCTGTATCGTTGTAGTGTGATAGTGTGTTGTTGGTGAATGATGCTGTTGTGGTGGTGTAGAGTGATGCTGGTGTGTTGGTGAGTGTTGTTATTGTGGTGTTTAGTAATGCTGTTGTTGTGATGATTGTTGCTGTGCTGGTGATGAGTGGTGGTGTGTTGGTGTTCAATGATTACCACCACAGCATAACTCTGCACCACAACAGTAGCACTTCTCCTTACTTTAGTGACTGCTTTATGTTGTGAATTTTTGTCCTTTAGAGGTCTTTGTCCCCTTTTAAATAGGTGTATTACTCGCTGTGTATTCAGATGTTTCCCTTTTTTCTTCGTATATTTTTTGTTTCTTGAAAAAATGTTATATTGAACAATCCTTTACTGCGTTTTTATGTATTAATTTGTGCACTGTCCTTTCGATGCATTAAGTTGTTATTTTAGAATACCTACAAGTGTGTAATCTGATGTTTTGTTATTGAATTAAATTTTGCCTAATGCTATTTACTTTTGGAATTGGAGGGTGGATTAGTAGTTGGAGGGTGCATTAGTAGTTGGAGGGTGGATTAGTAGTTGTAGGGTGGAGTTGTAGGGTGGTGTTGTAGGGTGGAGTTGGAGGGTGGACTTGGACGGTGTGATTTCGAGGGTGAGTGGATGTGAGGGTCAGGGGGTGTGAGGGTGTGTGATGGTGTGTAAGGGCGAGTGAGGGTGACTGTGTGAGTATGAGTGAGGGTGTGAGTGTTGTGAGGGTGAGGGGGGTGAGGGTGTCTGAAGGTGAGGGGGTGAAGGTGTCTGAAGATGAGGGGGTGAAGTTAATGGGGTGTGAGTGTGTGTGTTGCTAGGTGTGGGTAAGTGAGGGCGAGTGTTGTGAGGGTGTGAGTGTGTGAAGGTGAGTGAGGGTGTGCAAGTTTTAAGGTTTAGTGTGTGACTGTGGGTGAGGGTGGGTGAGGGTGTGTGAGGAGGTGTGAGGGTGATGTTGTTGAGGGTGAGGGTGTGTGAGGAGGTGTGAGGGTGAGGAGGGGATGTAGAGTGATGGTGTGTGAGGGTGAGTTGGGGAGGGTGAGTGAGGGTGTGTGAGGGTAATGTTGTTGAGGGTGAGTGTGTGTTGTGGAGTGATGGTGTTTGAGGTTGTGAGGGAGTTTGAGGATGAGTGATGGTGTGTGAGGCTGTGTGTGAGGGTGTGAGTGGGTGTGAGTGAGAGTTGTTGTGATGATGGCTCTAAGTGTTTATATTTTTTCCGTGAATATTGTCCACTTCAAATGTATTAATGTTGTGAAGCATTGTTTCTGAAGCTAAGAGACCTATGTAATGTTTCTTGATGCTGTTGTTAGCGCTGAATCCAAAATCACAGACATCAGTAATTGTTTTAATATGATACATGTAATTGTTTTTCATTATTTGTTTTGGTAAGGTACACATCAAGCCGCACTGCAAAAGCTTTGCTTGCATTAACATAGATGCGCAGTCATTTTGGAGTGTGGAGTTGTAGGGTGGTGTTGTAGGGTGGATTAGGAGGGTGTCCTTGGACGGTGTGAGTGTGATGGTTATTGGATGTGAAGTTCAGGGGGTGTGAGGGTGATTGATGGTGTGTGAGTGTGAGTGAGGGTGACGGTGTGAGCATGAGTGAGGGTTGTGAGGGTGGACTTTGAAGGTGTGAGGGTGATTGGATGTGATGTTCAGGGGGTGTGAGGGTGTGTGATGGTGTGTGAGGGTGAGTGAGGGTGACGGTGTGAGTATGAGTGTGGGTGTTGGTATGAGGGTGTGTGAAGATGCGGGGGTGAGGGTAATTGGATGTGAGAGTGTCTGATGATAGGTGTGGGTGAGTGAAGGTGAGAGTTTGAGCGTGAGTGAGGGTGAGTGTTGTGAGGGTGTGAAGGTGAGTGAGGGTGTGGGAGTTTGAATGTTGAGTGTGTGACTGTGGGTGAGGGTGAGGGTGTGTGAGGGTGAGGGTGAGTGAGGTGGTTTGTGGCTGAGAGTGTGTGATGTATAGTGAGTGTGAGAGTGTTGTGATGGGTGTGAGGAGATCGTGGGTGTGTGAGTGTAAGTTGTTTGTGGGTGAGGGGGTGTGTGAGTGGAGTTGCATGTGTGAGTGGCGTTGCATGGATGAGTGGCGTTGCATGCGTGAGTGGCGTTGCGTGGGTGAGTGGGGTTGCGTGGCTGAGTGGCGTAGCGTGGTTGAGTGGCGTTGCGTGTTTGAGTGGGGTTGCGTGGATGAGTTGCGTTGCATGTGTGAGTGGCGTTGCGTGGTGAGTGGGGTTGCGTGGGTGAGTGGTGTTTCTTGGGTGAGTGGCGTTGCGTAGGTGAGTTGCGTTGCGTGGGTGAGTGGAGTTGCGTGTGTGAGTGGCGTCGCGTGGGTGAGTGGCGTTGGGTGGATGAGTGGCATTGCGTGGATGAGTGGCGTTGCGTGGATGAGTGGCGTTGCGTGGATGAGTGGCGTTGCGTGGATGAGTGGCGTTGCGTGGATGAGTGGGGTTGCGTGGATGAGTTGTGTTGCGTGGATGAGCAGCGTTGCGTGGATGAGTTGCGTAGATGTGGGAGTGGTGTTTCTTGGATGAGTGGCGTTGCGTTGGTGAGTGGTTTTGCATGTATGAGTGGCGTTGCGTGGATGAGTGGCATTGCGTGGATGAGTGGCGTTGCGTGGATGAGTGGCGTTGCGTGGATGAGTGGCGTTGCGTGGTGAGTGGCGTTGCGTGGATGAGTGGCGTTGCGTGTATGAGTGGCGTTGCGTGGATGAGTGTTGTTGCGTGGCTGACTGGTGTTGGGTGGATGAATTGCGTTGCGTGGATGAGTTGCGTTGATGTGGGAGTGGTGTTGCTTGGATGAGGGTGTGAAGGTGAGTGAGGGTGTTCGAGTTTGAATGTTGAGTGTGTGACTGTGGGTGAGAGTGTGTGAGGGTGAGGGTGTGTGAGCGTGAGGGTGAGTGAGGTCGTTTGTGGCTGAGAGTGTGTGATGTATAGTGAGTGTGAGAGTGTTGTGATGGGTGTGAGGAGTTCGTGGGTGTGTGAGTGCAAGATGTGTGTATTTGTGCATGTGTGTGTGGCGTTGCATGTGTATTTGGCGTTGCATGTGTGATTGGCGGTGGATGTGTGATTGGTGTTGCATGTGTAATTGGCGTTGCATGTGTGAGTGGAGTTGCATGTGTTCTTGGCATCTGTGAGTGTTTTGCATGTGTTAATTTATCGTTGTAATGTAATGTGTATGTGTATTTGTGTATTTATATAGTGATTATAAGTGTTGACTAATTATTTTTAAACTGTGTTTTATTTTTAGTATTTTAAAATGACGTACGCTATATTTTCCCTTTACGTTAGTTACGTAAGGGATTTTATCGTCCTAGTCTTTTTTTTATTTTGCTGTTGTGTTTAGTGTGACGTAATTTCGAGCCAATCGCAGCGCTAGCTTTTGTGACGTAGCGTTGCGTTTGACGTGCGTCAACGTGGAATGTTCCAGATTGGTGTGAATGTTTGTGCGGGAAAGGCGTGTTCTTCATCCGTTCTTGTTGCTGCGTCGTTTGACAGGTAAGATGAAATTTTAATAAGTTTTAGTACATGAAGCTGAATCTATTATTACTTGTGTTTATATTTCTATTAAAGTAATTAATTAATATGATCTATTATTGATGTTTTTGTATTGCGACTTGTGTATTTTCTCCCGTTTGTACTTAGAATAGAGTGTTGTAGTGTTCTAAACGCTAGATGTTCTTAAAATTGTAATGTTTAGAAATGTTATATATATCAATGTATATTTTTGTATGTGTTATTTTATTTTTATTGAGAACGTTGTTATATTTTGTGTATGTACTTGCTTATTATGTTTTGAAGTACTCGAATTTCTTGAATGGCAAAGTTTTGATTAGGTATTTATGTCGAATATGGTTATGTTATGTCGTTTTATTCTGAATTTGTGTGATGTATTGTTATTCTTCCCTTAGCGTATGTGCGAGTTGGTGCAATATACAGTTATTATTTTCAAGAAAGCATTTTTTTTAAAGATGTTCAATGTATTGTGTTTGACGTGGTTTTTTCCTTTATATAAGTTATTGTAATTATTATAAATGTTGCCTGAATCTTGAATTTATTTTATTGCTCGAAAGTGCTTATCCCAAAAATTTTATTCTAATATTTGAATGTAATACGTTGTTTTTGTGGGACGTTTTTGACGTTAACGTCAGTTACGTAGTGATGGTTGGTGACGTAGCGTTGTGTTTTCTGTGCGTTTATTGAAATTTCCAGCATCACTGTGCACCACCACAGTTGTATTTAGCACACCAACAGTTTCATTCATACATACATCAGTAGTGAACAGCAAAAAAACATGATTTTATACCTGTAATTGTGTCTGCTAAGTTAGAATGTGTGTTGAAAGCGTGCACTTACGGCCGGTGCTGTGTATGCCTGTTGAAAGTGTGGAATGCTGTCTGTGTGTGTGTGTGTGTATGCCAGTTGAAAGCCTGCACTGATGACTGTTGGTGTGTGTGCACGCCTGGTGAAAGAGTCCATTGAAAGCTGTTGGTGTGGGTGCCTGTTGAAAGCGTGCATGTTATGTTAGTGTGAGGTTTCTTTGCTGAGTAATGCTGTAGTGGTGATGAGTGTTGCTGTGGTGTTGATAGTGCTGCTGTATCGTTGTAGTGTGATAGTGTGTTGTTGGTGAATGATGCTGTTGTGGTGGTGTGGAGTGATGCTGGTGTGTTGGTGAGTGTTTTTATTGTGGTGCTTAGTAATGCTGTTGTTGTGATGAGTGTTGCTGTGCTGGTGATGAGTGGTGCTGTGTTGGTGTTCAATGATTACCACCACAGCATAACTCTGCATCACAACAGTAGCACTTCTGACAACAACTGCATCATTGAGTACCACCAATGCAACACGCAGCAACACCACATTATCACTCAGCACCCCCATGGTACCATTGAGGAACAACACAGCATCACTCTGCACCGATACAGTTGTATTTAGCAGAACAACAGTTTCATTCATACATACAGCAGTAGTGAACAGCAAAAAAGCAGGCTTTTATACCTGTAATTGTGTCTGGTATGTTAGAATGTGTGTTGAAAGCGTGCACTTACGGCTGGTGCTGTGTATGCCTGTTGAAAGTGTGCACTGCTGTCTGTGTGTGTGTGTATGCCTGTTGAAAGCCTGCAGTGATGAGTGTTGGTGTGTGTGTACGCCTGGTGAAAGCGACCATTGCTAGCTGTTGGTGTGGGTGCCTGTTGAAAGCGTGCATGTTATGTTTGTGTGACGTTTCTTTGCTGAGTAATGCTGTAGTGGTGATGAGTGTTGCTGTGGTGGGGATAGTGTTGCTGTATCGTTGTAGTGTGATAGTGTGTTGTTGGTGAATGATGCTGTTGTGGTGGTGTAGAGTGATGCTGGTGTGTTGGTGAGTGTTGTTATTGTGGTGTTTAGTAATGCTGTTGTTGTGATGATTGTTGCTGTGCTGGTGATGAGTGGTGGTGTGTTGGTGTTCAATGATTACCACCACAGCATAACTCTGCACCACAACAGTAGCACTTCTGACAACAACTGCATCACTGAGCACCACCAATGCAACACGCAGCAACACCACAATAACACTCAGCACCCCCTTGGTACCATTGAGCAACAACACAGCATCACTCTGCACCACCACAGTTGTATTTAGCAGACCAACAGTTTCATTCATACATACAGCAGTAGTGCACAGCAAAAAAGAAGGCTTTTAGACCTGTAATTGTGTCTGCTATGTTAGAATGTGTGTTGAAAGTGTGCACTTACGCCCGTTGCTGTGTATGCCTGTTGAAAGTGTGGACTGCTGTCTCTGTGTGTGTGTGTGTATGCCTGTTGAAAGGCTGCACTGATGACTGTTGGTGTGTGTGTACGCCTGTTGAAAGCGTCCATTGATAGCTGTTGGTGTGTGTGCCTGTTGAAAGGGTGCATGTTATGTTTGTGTGACGTTTGTTTGCTGAGTAATGCTGTAGTGGTGATGAGTGTTGCTGTGGTGTTGATAGTGCTGCTGTATCGTTGTAGTGTGATAGTGTGTTGTTGGTGAATGATGCTGTTGTGGTGGTGTAGAGTGATGCTGGTGTGTTGCTGAGTGTTGTTATTGTGGTGCTTAGTAATGCTGTTGTTGTGATGATTGTTGCTGTGCTGGTGATGAGTGGTGCTGTGTTGGTGTTCAATGATTACCACCACCGCATAACTCTGCACCACAACAGTAGCACTTCTGACAACAACTGCATCACTGAGCACCACCAATGCAACACGCAGCAACACCACATTATCACTCAGCACCCCCTTGGTACCATTGAGCAACAACACAGCATGACTCTGCACCACCACAGTTGTATTTAGCACACCAACAGTTTCATTCATACATACATCAGTAGTGAACAGCAAAAAAGCAGGCTTTTATACCTGTAATTGTGTCTGCTATGTTAGAATGTGTGTTGAAAGCGTGCACTTACGGCCGGTGCTGTGTATGCCTGTTGAAAGTGTGGAATGCTGTCTGTGTGTGTGTGTGTGTATGCCAGTTGAAAGCCTGCACTGCTGACTGTTGGTGTGTGTGCACGCCTGGTGAAAGCGTCCATTGATAGCTGTTGGTGTGGGTGCCTGTTGAAAGCGTGCATGTTATGTTAGTGTGAGGTTTCTTTGCTGAGTAATGCTGTAGTGGTGATGAGTGTTGCTGTGGTGTTGATAGTGCTGCTGTATCGTTGTATTGTGATATTGTGTTGTTGGTGAATGATGCTGTTGCGGTGGTGTGGAGTGATGCTGGTGTGTTGGTGAGTGTTGTTATTGTGGTGCTTAGTAATGCTGTTGTTGTGATGAGTGTTGCTGTGCTGGTGATGAGTGGTGCTGTGTTGGTGTTCAATGATTACCACCACAGCATAACTCTGCATCACAACAGTAGCACTTCTGACAACAACTGCATCATTGAGTACCACCAATGCAACACGCAGCAACACCACATTATCACTCAGCACCCCCATGGTACCATTGAGCAACAACACAGCATCACTCTGCACCGATACAGTTGTATTTAGCAGACCAACAGTTTCATTCATACATACAGCAGTAGTGAACAGCAAAAAAGCAGGCTTTTATACCTGTAATTGTGTCTGCTATGTTAGAATGTGTGTTGAAAGCATGCACATCCGGCCGTTGCTGTGTATGCCTGTTGAAAGTGTGGACTGCTGTCTCTGTGTGTGTGTGTGTATGCCTGTTGAAAGGCTGCACTGATGACTGTTGGTGTGTGTGTACGCCTGGTGAAAGCGTCCATTGATAGCTGTTGGTGTGTGTGCCTGTTGAAAGCGTGCATGTTATGTTTGTGTGACGTTTGTTTGCTGAGTAATGCTGTAGTGGTGATGAGTGTTGCTGTGGTGTTGATAGTGCTGCTGTATCGTTGTAGTGTGATAGTGTGTTGTTGGTGAATGATGCTGTTGTGGTGGTGTAGAGTGATGCTGGTGTGTTGCTGTGTGTTGTTATTGTGGTGCTTAGTAATGCTGTTGTTGTGATGAGTGTTGCTGTGCTGGTGATGAGTGGTGCTGTGTTGGTGTTCAATGATTACCACCACAGCATAACTCAGCACCACAACAGTAGCACTTCTGACAACAACTGCATCACTGAGCACCACCAATGCAACACGCAGCAATCCAACATTATCATTGTGCCCCCCCACAGTACCATTGAGCCTCAACACAACATCACTCTGCACCACCACAGCCGTATTTTCCACATCAACCGTGTCATTCATACATAGTACTGCAGTACTGTACAGCACCAAAGCATTCTTTTATAGCTGTAATTGTGTGTGGTCTGTTAAAAAATGTGTAGAAAGCGTGCACTTACGGGCGGTGGTGTGTGTGACTGTTGAATGCGTGGACTGATGGCTGTTAGTGTGGGTGTATGCCTATTGAAAGCGTGCATTGATAGCTGTTGGTGTGTGTGCCTGGTGAAAGCGTACATGTTCTGTTTGTGTGACGTTTGTCTGCTGAATAATGGTGTTGTGGTTATGAGTGGTGCTGTGTCGTTGTAGAGTGATAGTTTGTTGATGGTGAATGATGCTGTTGTGGTGGTGGAGAGTGATGCTGGTGTGTTGGTGAGTGATGTTAGTGTGGTGCTGATTAATGCATTTGTGATGATGAGTGCTGCTGCGTTGTTGATGAGTGGTGCTGTGTTGGTGTTAACTTATTACAACCACAGCATAACTCAGGCCCACAACAGTAGCACTTCTGACAACAACAGCATCACTGAGCACCACCAATGCAACACGCAGCAACACCACATTATCACTCTGCCCCCCCCACAGTACTATTGAGCAACCACACAGCATCACTCTTGTATAGTTATTGTGTTTATAAAAATGTAACAGCAACAGCTATTGTTCTGTATGTAGTATTGGCACATTGAACATTGTTTGAAAAAAATATACCCACCCAGAACGAAAATGACCATGCTACTGGATATGTTCAAAATATTATATTTATTTTCAGTAAACACAAATCAATAATTATTTATTTTACTTTGTCAAAAAAATGTAATTGTGAGGATTGTTACTTAATCACTTAAATCTTCTTCTGACTTTTCTTTCACAATTTTAGTAATTTTGCCATTGCAAAATATAACCTCACATGTTTGAGGCAAATAATGAAGTAGTGCTTCACCAATGTCATCCACCTCTTCGTCCAACATAAACCATTGTAGAAGTGTTTGATTTTGTACATCCATCGATTGATAAATATCTGTGTTGGTTATTTTTGTTGTTAAGGTGCTCCAATCTCCGTTTGTGCTTTCCACGCCATATATTTCGACGTCAATATTATCTTGTGGTGGTGTTGTTACCTGTTGTAGTAAATAAAAACATAGTTATTTTTTTTTCCCCAAAAATGTTACAGTGTGTCTCAGAGAGAGTGTTGTACAGAGGCAGTTGTAGAGAGAGGCAGTTGTAGAGAGAGGCAGTTGTAGAGAGAGGCAGTTGGAGAGAGAGGCTGCTGTAGAGAGGCAGTTGTAGAGAGAGGCAGATGTAGAGAGAGGCTGCTGTAGAGAGAGGCTGCTGTAGAGAGAGGCTGCTGTACAGAGAGGCTGCTGTAGAGAGAGGCTGCTGTACAGAGAGGCTGCTGTACAGAGAGGCTGCTGTAGAGAGAGGCAGTTGTAGAGAGAGGCAGTTGTAGAGAGAGGCAGTTGTAGAGAGAGGCAGTTGTAGAGAGAGGCAGTTGTAGAGAGAGGCAGTTGTAGAGCGAGGCAGTTGTAGAGAGAGCGTGTTGTAGAGAGAGCGTGTTGTAGAGAGAGCGTGTTGTAGAGAGAGCGTGTTGTAGAGAGAGCGTGTTGTAGAGAGAGCGTGTTGTAGAGAGAGGGTGTTGTAGAGAGAGCGTGTTGTAGAGAGAGCGTGTTGTAGAGAGAGCGTGTTGTAGAGAGAGCGTGTTGTAGAGAGAGCGTGTTGTAGAGAGAGCGTGTTGTAGAGAGAGCGTGTTGTAGAGAGAGTGTGTTGTAGAGAGAGGGTGTTGTAGAGAGAGGGTGTTGTAGAGAGAGAGTGTTGATGAGAGAGGGTGTTGATGAGAGAGCGTGTTGTAGAGAGAGCGTGTTGTAGAGAGAGGGTGTTGTAGAGAGAGGGTGTTGTAGAGAGAGGGTGTTGTAGAGAGAGCGTGTTGTAGAGAGAGGGTGTTGATGAGAGAGCGTGTTGTAGAGAGAGCGTGTTGTAGAGAGAGTGTGTTGTAGAGAGAGGGTGTTGTAGAGAGAGGGTGTTGTAGAGAGAGGGTGTTGTAGAGAGAGAGTGTTGATGAGAGAGGGTGTTGATGAGAGAGCGTGTTGTAGAGAGAGCGTGTTGTAGAGAGAGGGTGTTGTAGAGAGAGGGTGTTGATGAGAGAGCGTGTTGTAGAGAGAGGGTGTTGTAGAGATAGGCTCTTTTTAGAGAGAGGCTGTTTTAGAGAGAGAGTGGAGAGAGTGTTGTAGAGAGAGCGTGAGTGTGTGTCTGTGTGTTGAAGTGATAGAGTAAGGGGTGCGTGAGAGAGCGTGTGTTCCTTACTTTTAATTTGCTGTGCCTTGTCGTGTTCAAGATTTTCTGTCCATTAAATTCATGTACTGTGACATGAGTTAACATGACATATTCCCCAATGTTTATTGAGAATTGAGTAGCCTCTCTCCATAATGTGACTTTTATGTCATCAGTGGCATCTTTTAATGTAATAGATTTTATTGCCGTATTTTGTCCATTAATGAGTACAAGTTTACTTTCCTCTTCCTAAAAAGAAATAATAGTGTTAAAAATGTAAAAGCACAGAACTAATACGTAATAATTGTGCAAGCATTGAAGACATAATTATTAAGGTCTATTGCTCTTTTCCAATGTACGGTGTTGTTCCCAAGTATGTTAAAAAAACATTGAACTCTGATGTCTCAGTTTGGCGCTCTTCTTTAAACACCTATCAACTTTACTTTTATAAATGCAGTGTAGCTTTAGCTCACCTATTTACACATTGTTAATTGTTCTTATTTGGCTGCTGTACAGATCATTTATGATGGATAGAACCCCTCAGAAACATACCACCATAGGTAATGTGTTACAGAGACCACACACAGAACTGCAGCCACTCTAAATTAAAGAACATCTAAGCATCAAATAGTACACATACACACAAAGACACACACACTGATAAAGGGAAAATAAATATTGTCAATGGCATGGACAACACCACACACACAAACGGACAACTCAAGCAGCGAGACCAACAGTATAAATCACCACAACTTACTTCTGAAATG
Organism: Lissotriton vulgaris; assembly: GCF_964263255.1. Taxonomy (NCBI): domain Eukaryota; kingdom Metazoa; phylum Chordata; class Amphibia; order Caudata; family Salamandridae; genus Lissotriton; species Lissotriton vulgaris. Next base: position 932,175,338 of record NC_141689.1, on the reverse strand, counting down.
GTCCCACACACTGTCATAAGACTTCTCAAAGATGCCCGCTTTATTTCTTTTATTGGCGAAGCAGATGGTGCAGGAGGCTGCAAAATGTTTTCCGCTTCTTGAATTAGTGCTTGAGTTATAGTCATTGCTGGAAATTTTGTTACTTTTGTTTGCTTAGTAATCAGAATTGTGTTGTTTTTAATTATAAAATTGCATATAAGTAGTCCACAAGTTTTTTGTGTCTGCTGATATAAACTTTCCTGGTAGCACGTAGCTTTAATTGTTCCAGTTTTGTCTGCCAGAGCCAAATGAAAAAGTACTTTATTTTCTTGTTTTGCGTTTTTGTAATTTGTTTTACTTGAGCACTTGATCACATTAACTCTTATGGGTTTTTCATACGGCTTGTTATCATTTGTGGTAATTTTAGCGATTTCTTCAATAGTCAACATCTGAAATAGAAATATAGGTTACAACAAATGTTAAATACAAATCCATAGTGCTTTATGATCATTGTAATAGCATTCTAATATACCATAACTTTGAAGTATGTAATTGGTATATATATGATCTAAGATAGATTGGTAGTCTGTTGTGTAAGTATCTATAAGTTGTGTACATTGCAACTTACTCTCAAAGAACCCAATGAGTTTGTTAGTTTGTGAATTGCTTTAAGAGACATCCACATTGAAATCTCCCATAATGATGAATTTGTGTGCTGGGTAAAAATTAGTGATACTGGTAATAATTTCTAAAAGATCTGTAATAAGTTTCTGTGGTGGTTTGTAGACTATAATAATAAGGTAATCTGTGTACTGAATCTGTAATGTAAAATGTAAAATGTCTATCCCTTGGTGTGTTTCATAAATAGGTAATATCCTAAGCTCTTTCTTGTAGTAGAGTATCATCCCATGGTTAGTGTTGTATGTATGAAATTTATCAAATATCATGTGATCATATTGTTCTACATTAAAATCATTTGCAGTTGAGTTCCTTGTTGTGTTGATCTCAGTTAAGCAAATAATGTCAGCTTGCATTATGTTACTATCAGCTATCATTGATGTGAAATGCTTCTGAAGTGATCGTATATTGTGTGTTATAATATTGAAATGTGTTTTGTATGTATCTAATTGTGGGATAGTGATTTCAATTTGCATTTCGGTCCTTAATCTTTCCATTTCCTCATTAACTTTTGGGTGTATTAGAATTTTAGTTTCATCAAAATTCTTGACGTATATGTTCTGTATACATTTAGCTCTGCTTATAGCAAAATTGTTTGCGTATAACAGTAATAAATTTCTTAGTGTATTGAAAATGTCTAGCTATAGCATGTATTGGTGTCCATGACTTTTCTATTTGTGAATGATATAAATGCTTATATTCTTGCCTTGCTTTTTGCCCAACACTAATATTGTCAAATGATACCCAGACTAGAAATGGAGTATTGTTAATAATGTCAACAAATTGGACTATACCAGTTGCGCCATTTGTTAAACCATCATTTACATCCACATTGCAAGTTAAATCATAATGGAGCTGTAAAGCAATGTGTAATGTATGTGCAAGTCCCATAGTTTTTGTTGGATCCTTAGGCAATTGCTTTAGTATAGTTTTTTTGACATTTTCTGAAACATCTGAACTCACGGTATCGTTAGCTACTGTTATATACACTGGATAATCCTTGCTATGTTTATCCAAAACAATTCTGTTAATTTCATTAACTTCAACATTTGTGGACATAATGTATGGGATTGTTTCTAAGAGACTCTCATCAGGTGGCATTTCTCTTTGCTTAATTATTAGAATATCTTCTTTAGTATGCTTCGCTTCTCTTAATCTGTTTAGTAGTTCTGCAAATAGTAGATCTTCTTTTTGACGCATAATCTTCGTTAATTCAAAGAATTTAAAATGTTCTTTCCATAAATTAATACTTAAAGGGCCATACAAATTATTAGAATCCTGAAAAATGTATCTGTCACAAACAGGTTTCAATTGGTAGAAGTCACCAATAGCTATAATAGAAAGTCCTCCAAATGGTTCATTTGACGACTTTATTTCTTGTAGTCTGTTATGTATAAAATTAAACATTTTTTGACCCACCATCGAAATTTCATCTATAATCAGAACTTTAACATGCATCATTTGCATTTGAAGTGAAGTTCTATTTTCATGACTTAGTGGTTTATAATCAAAACTTTGTGAGACTGGAATTTTGAAAGTACTATGCAATGTTTGCCCTTGAATATTATGTGCTGCTTTGCCTGTTGGAGCAGTAAGTAAGACATGTATATTATCAGGATTTTCACCTGCCTTTGTATTATAGTAGCGTAGTAATGTTTGATGTAGTGCAGTTATTAGAAAGCTTTTACCAACACCAGCCCCTCCAGTGCAGAAAGTATAGCATGGAGTACTTTTCGTTTTTAACAAATTCAAGTGATGGTAAACAAAATTGAGTTGTTGAGCAGTTAAGTTGTGCATTATCTGTTGGTATTTATCATCAGGTAGAATGGAGTTAGTTAAGCTTGTTTCTTCAGTTATTGTTCTAATTCCTAAATCTAATGACAAATCATATAGATGTTGATTTTCTTTATTATTCCCTTCATCACATACATTTTCTGTTGGTATTAATTGAGATGATAGAGGAGGGGATATAATATTTTCATTCCACTCTTCATTCGTAATATTTCTAACTTCACCGTGATTATGGTTATATATTTTAACTTGTGAATCAACTACCTTTTTTACTAGTAGATACCTTTCAAAGTAAGTATCCTTGTTAGCGATAATTTTATGTTCTTCTCTCCATGGATAGTGCAACATTAATAGTTCTCTATAATATTCTTCTGGCTCTTTGTCTTTGTTAAATCTGCAAAAGCGTATAATTTTTCTCCGTTTGCGCTTACTTAAAGCATACTTGCTATTTATATTCTGCATACCTACATCCTCCTCAGTACATTCTATTTCAATTTCTTCCTCATCTGAGCTGTAAAAATTTCTTTCAGCAAGTAAATCTTCCGAGTCATTTATTTCTCTGCTATATTTTTTTGCTGGAGTAATTAAAATTTGAGGCATAATCAGCTAAAGTACACATTTCTAATGTTTTGGGTCTCTTGCAGTACTTAGCAATAATATTTTCACATTGAATGTCAGTCGAATTTTCTGGCAATGAATTAATAGTTTCCATATCGCGCATTAAATAAGTTCTTTTTTCTGGAGGGCTAGTATTAATAAATACAAATGCCCGTGAACTTTTCCGTAATGGTATCTGAAGAATGAGATATGCTGCTTCTTGAGCACTAATTTCTGTGCAATTGAGGAATTTGTTCCCTATGTGTTTAAGTTGTTCTTTGACATTACTATTGTTTTTCACTTCTTTAGCAGCTTGTGCAATAAGTTTGCTAATTCCTCTTTGCGATTTGCTGATATATGAAATAATATAGACTGCACAAGCATAAGCATCTAGTACAAACTGCAAGTCTATGTTTGCTCGCCAAGCTTTTAAAATCGTACTATTGTAGTTATTAATGAAGCATTCATCTGGTGTTCTTTTTAAAAAAATTGTTGGCTTTTCTAAACTAGTTTGTATCGAAGTGATATATTCTTTATTATCCATCTTAATAACACCTAAGAAATCATCAAAAGAAAGTGTGCTAAAAGTAGCATTATTCATAGCTTCATGGATACGTTTTAGATTATCTTTCCATTGCCTATCTGTGCCTTCAAGTGTCAATGGCTCTAACATGAGAGTTTTTGACATAGGATATTTTGGGTATTGATATTTACATGTTCTTTTTTCTTTGCGGCGGCAATTTTTAGTGTGCCCATGCCTTTGTAAATTTATTAAAGGCTGTAAAACAGTGTCATGTGACTTATTACATTGAATATATTGCTCAATAAAAACATTGACATCTTCTAATGGCGACACATCTTCTAATGGTCCACGGACCCGAGGCAACGACGGAGAGGTAGGGTGTCTTGAGCTCTCTACTGGCGCTTTGAATTTCTCAGGGCCACAGTTAGCAGAGCGCTTCTCTTTACATTTCATCCAGGGCTAACACGCTGTTTTAAACCAAGGTCATTTTCAAGCAACCTTTATGGTTTTTAATGGCCATTTTGCAATCTTGTTTAGAGAGGGATTCCTCTCTTAGTCTCCTTTAGAGAGGGATTTTGCAAGTCTCTCTTAGAGATCTGGTCCTATATATCTGCCTCTGTGGTACTGCTGTCTGGAACGCTTGTTATCCTAGGTTTCTGATAACTAATTTTCTTTTTCATGCACTTCTTTTCAGTGCGTGGCCTCCTTCTTACCTGAGCAGTTGCCAGGCGAGGTGAGGTTTTCTCTCCCTACATTTAGGGTGAGTGCTGTTTGAAATACCTTCTAACAAACATAATCATGGTATGTGTTTTACATTGTGTATATATCTTAACATGATGTCCTATTTTTTGTTTCCTACACTGTTTATACAGGAGAAGATACACCTTTTTCCTTTGAAATCCATGGGACATTGGTCGTTATTCACGATAAGTATGTGTTGCGGTAGCTCATCATAGGTCCTGAAGAAAGCCGTTAAAGGCTGAAACATGTCGACCAAGTAACACGCATGATAGATAGCAATTTCTTCCATGCTATCAGCATACTGCTTTTTAATAATGCCAATTTGATGGTCAAATCCAATAAAGTTACCTTATGTCATCAAACTAGGCATTTTTAATCACTAGGAGCACTTTTTCCTTTATTTTCTGCACTGCAACTTTTCTTTTTGCCCTGTCTGCTCACATCCTGTCTTCTGTGGGTTGGATGCTTCAACCTAAGGGTCCATGATCAGGCAACCTTAGACTTCGGCTGAGGACAAGCCTATAGGACACCTTCTCTCCCACTACCCAGATGACGAGACTCCGCTTTTGAGTGGGCTGATGGGTACTGTTTTCTAGTCTCAAAGACTTTTGTATCTTCTCCTTTTCATCCTTTATCTCTTGGACATAATAGTGTCCTCTATCAAGATCAACTGTGTGGTCTGCATGCATCTTTGGATACCACTTGGGTCCATCTTTCTCACTCAGACTTAGAGTACCTCCTGTGTTTTTTCGCTATTCAAGTTGGGGGACTAGGTACCTATTTTGTCTATAAATTTTTTCCCCTCGGACCCTCCAAATACTCTGTATATTGTTGGTTACATTAACAACAGCACCTGATAATGATTTTTGAAATCCGCGTGGTAAACTACGAATTTGTAAAAAAGGTATCCTAGGAGAAACTAATCTTTCTTCTAAATCGTATAATTCTAATTCAATTGGTACATTTGGAAATGACATGCCATTTAGGACTGAACATGGTGGTATTTTATCTTTTCTGATGTAAGCATAGCAAGTCATACAAATTAAATTTGTTTTCTTGCTACTAATGTTACACCTTTGAAACATTTCTGTTTCACAAACAGTGCGAGTATTTTTAATTGTTTGTTTATGCCACAACTGGTTGCAAATAGTACAAACATACTCTGGTCCATGCAATATTTCACGATGGAATTTATTAATAATTAAATGGATTTGTTTATTACCTTTGCATTTTTCTCCCACCGTTAACATTACATTTGGTGGGTTTTTTTCAACACCTTTATTTCCAAGATTGTCAATGACTCTTTGTGCATCACTTTTATTTTTTCTTTTTTTCAGACTATGTTCTGAAAGGCTAAAGTAATCAAAGTTGATTTGACAGTGTTTATTTGTCTCCAGAATAGAAGTACTTGTTTGTAGCAAATGAGTTTCCTTACTAGTATTGCTATTAGTCACCTTACTTTGAGTTGCTAAAGCGTCCATAGAAAGTAAACTCGCTTTATTTGCTTTTCTTTTTCGTCCCAGAGGTAAACTTACAGTTGGTCTGTTTGGTTGAAGTACTTTATTCCCAACATTGTCAAGGGTTCCTAGTGCAACAGTACTATTTTCACTATTTTTTGCACTATGTTCAGAAAGTCTCAAGTTTGCTTTTTTTATTAGAGACTGTTTGTTTGTCCCCATAATAGAAATACTTGTTCCTGCCAAATGAATTTTCTTACTCGTATTTCTAATACTGCAATTACTTACAGTACCTAAAAGCTCCGAAGAAAGCAAACTCCCTTCAAAAATCGAATTGTCAATCACTTGAGTAGTATGTCCAAAGATTTTAGTAACTGGAGTTAAATGACTATTTTTCTTGTGCACTCGAAGTGCTCTTTGGAATGTTTGCTTCAAAATTTCTTTTACATCTATTGGTGTTAATTCAAATGGTATGCAATCCTGCGAAGAATTTCTAAATTTTTTGGCTAGATTTATTACATATTCCAAAAGTGCTTCAAAATTTGGAAATTCTAGAGTTACACAGGTTCCATTTGAATGAGGCATGCCTTCATTGTCCCTGCTATGTGAATCAAATACATAGTATGTTTGCCTATTTCTAAAAATAGAAATGACATATACACTCATACAAAGTAGTACCCCACAGTACTTAGAAATCCCTAAATGCAATGCACTGTTAATATCTGGATAGTTTTCATCAAAACGTTTAAGGACATTACCATAGAAAGGGTTGCATAGGGTAAGTGAATAAAACCTATTATTGTGCTCTATATATTTTGGCAAATCATCAGGATGCATAAGTGTTTCTTTGTTAAAAGAATGCATTTGTAGATACAAAGCATCTCCAAGGTCCATGATATAATGTAGATCGTTGGATTCCATGTATTAACTGGTTTGCATACATTGTGCAAAATAGCAAAAGTACTATTTGGTAAGCATTGCTTCCCTTTAGATGTACTATTAAATCTTGTATTGCCTTGATGGTAACTTGCTTTTAAACATCTATGCATGTTTTTTTTTACTCCCTTTACTTTATTCCTCTAAGGTCTATTCACAGAACTAAGTCAAATTACTTATGTAATAACTATTTATAGTTGTTTCCAACCAAGAATATTATTTACCTTGATTTGTGGGTGATTGTACCTCAATGGATGAATCTGAAATAAGAGTAATATGAATTGTCAGAATATTATTTACATGAAATGACACGTCAAATCCCAAACAAAAACAGGAAATGCAATAGTAGTTTGTAAAGTTTGTATACTTTTGTGTCTAAGTGTGACAGAGGGCATGATAATAGATTGTGTGTGTGTGTGTGTGTGCCTGCTTTTAGTTTTATGAGCAGAAACATGTGGATGAGTGAATGAGACAAAATTTAAGGCAGGGTGGTTGGGTATGCTTGCAAGATGGACGTGTAAAAGTTGTGAAAGTGTGCGTGTTTCCGTGGATGAATGGAAAAGAGCTAGAGTCTGAGGGCTGTGTGTTACTGTCGTGCGTGTGGACGTGCCTGATTGGGATAGGATAAGCAAGAGCCACGACCAGAAAGATAATTTTGGTGGACTGTTTGTGCATGTTGCCTTGCGTGCTGAATGGAACAGAGAGATGATTAGTTGTAATAGTTCCAGCAATTGAAAGACAGGGTGGTATGCTTAAAAGTAGGAAACATTTTTACGTCTGAATATGAAAGGCAGAAAAGTGGAGATGAATGAATGAGACACAAGGCAGGGGGGGTTTGCTTGGAATAAGCACGTCTAAATGTGTTCAAAGTGTGCGTGTTCCTGTGCCTGAATGCAAAAGAGAAAGACTGTGGTCTGTTTGTGCGTGTTGGCGGTCGTTATTGGTATAGGATAAGAAAGAGACACGAACAGAGATGTTTTTTTCATGTATGTGTCCCAGCTAGTGAAAAAGTAGAAATTTATTTGAGTGTATGCATTCCTGATGCCGGTGTGACTGCACCTTCTGCACGAACGGAAATCGTGCCTCTGAAAGAGTGTGTGCAAGGGAGAGGGGAGAGGCATGGTGAGCTGTGCTTGGTGTTTACTGAGAAGGACCCTGTAGGGCGTTGTAGGTGACAGGGCAAGTCACCACAATAAATATATAGAAAAGAAATGAGCGTCCGCCATTATTTCCTGTTAAAAGAAAGACAAACATGTGTCTGAAACGTGCTGGAGGGAGAGGTGGGGGTAGGAATCGACAGTAGCAGGGGGAGTTTGCTTAAAAAGAGAAAGTCTGTGGTCTGTTTGTGCGTGTTGGCGGTCGTAATTGGGATAGGATAAGAAAGAGACACGAACAGAGATGTTTTTTCGTGTATGTGTCCCAGCTAGTGAAAAACTGGAAATATATTTGATTGGATGCATTCATGATGCGGGTGTGACTGCACCTGCTGCACGAACGGAAATCGTGCCTCTGAAAGAGTGTGTGCAAGGGAGAGGGGAGAGGCATGGTGAGCTGTGCTTGGTGTTTACTGAGAAGGACCCTGTAGGGCGTTGTAGGTGACAGGGGAAGTCACCACAATAAATATATTGAAACTAAATGAGCGTGCATTATATCCAGTTAAAAGAAAGACAAACATGTATCTGAATTGTGCTGGAGGGAGAGGTGGGGGTAGGAAGCAACAGTAGCAGGGGGAGTTTGCTTGCAAGATGCACGTTTGAATGTGGTCAACGTGTGCGTGTTTGAGTGCGTGAATGGAAAAGAGAGAAAGTCTGTGGGCTGTTAGTGCGTGTTGGTGTGCATGCTTGGGATATGATAACGAACAGACACGAACATCGTCCAAATGTTTGAACAATGCCAGTTAATATTAACTCAAAATTTGCATGCTAACACCCTTTTGAAGATATTGCGAACTTGTGTGAGATAAGTTTCCTAAATGAGTGACCAGCAGAGTAGTAAAAAAAAGTGTGTGCAAGCGTGTGTCGCGTAGGTGTTATGCCATGTTGAGCACACAGACAGCTAGAGGGAGTCTATAGTGCCATTGTTAAATACCATTTGTTGACAAAGTGTTTACGGAAGACAGTTAATTCTATGACAACATTAACATCCACATGTACTTACCTAAATTAATATGTTTTTTCCAGATCACAAGTGGTACAGAATGAATTGAAAACAGTCTGTGTTGTATCTGTAAAATAAAAAGTATAATTTAGTCACATGTATTACCTCCGTCTTTAATGCTCATTAGAGTACGATTGATCGTTTTTGGGTGAGGTCAATGAAACAAATTTGTTGGTTAATATTATTGTGGATCTGGCAATGTAGTTATAGGAACCGTAAGAAGGAGGGTAAGATCGAATAAGAAAGTATTCATGAGCTGAAGTGAGCAAAGTAAAGGGGAAAATGAATGTTAAGAGTGTGCTGTTAAAGGGACCGAAAAGAGTGAACGCTGAAAAAAATATCTGTTTAGAAAGTGGAGAGATACAGGGGAGAATGTGTAGAGGTAGAAAGCTTGAAGATGAGAGGAGAAAGAGATAAGGAAATGTAGAGACGACCAAGTAATTGAAACTCGTAAGGAAAAGTCAAGTGTAATACGAAAAAAAGTACAAATGCACTTACATTCCAAAGTAGTCGCGTAGTGTCTTTGAATCTGTAGTCTTCGTTGCAAATACAGCGTCGTTCCGTCGGTCACTGTTGTCTTTCTGGACACGAAAAAGGCTATGGCTCACAATGAGCCTTTCGTGATCTTAAATAGGCCGAAGTGGAGAAGTTTCCCGGTAAGGTGTTTGGAAGTGGACAAAGGATGAAAGGTACATCCCCTTCCCTTGGCCCCGGGAGATGTCTCCAGAGATAATGTGTGTAACTCTCAAGTGTGAAAATTTGAATGTGTATGTAGATGTAGGTTCGATTGTGGCGCCACTAGCGACTTTCGTGTCTCCTTGACGCACCACATGTTAATGTACGTGTCTTCCCGCACGCAGCAAGGAAGAAGCATTCAGAAAAAAAGTAACGTAAATCCGACTAAAGCTTATATTTATCCATATTTTTTTAAAAATAAACAAAGTATAAAGCAATGAAGGGTGTAAAAGGTACGTGGGTATAAAGATAATGTAAAAATATCGCGGCGTTGGAGTCCTAAATGTGACGTTAAGAATTCGTGCTCATTATTTCACAATAAATGGTAGTGAAGTAAAAGAGCACTTGGCACACTAAGATGTCAAACATATTGTAACTGTGTAATCTATCCATCAGTTGTGTGTGATACAAAAGGATGTATAGTGTTTGTGTGTATGCATGTGCTAAGCATATACTGAGAGCTAGTGTTCTGTGTAGATTGTTAAGAACTGCACAAAAAGTTGCCGACTGAGGCCTGTGTGCACTGACAGTGAGGGCTGTGTGGACTGAATGATGGTTGTGTGCACTGTGAGTTATGTCTGTGTGCAGATAGTGTCTGCAGTAGGAACGGATATCGTACTGTATGCAGTGTGTTTGAAGGATGTGTGCATTGTTAGTGAGGCCTGTGTGCAGTGTGAGTGACGCCTGTGTGCAGGTGGATTTAGAGTTGATAAAAGTCTCAGAATGAGTTCTGTGTGCACTGACAGTGAGGTCTGTGTGGACTGATTGATGGTTGTGTGCACTGTACGTTATGTCTGTGTGCAGATATTGCTTGCAGTACGCACTGATAGCGTACTGTATGCAGTGTGTTTGAAGGATGTGTGCATTGTTAGTGAGGCCTGTCTGTAGTGTGAATGACGCTTGTGTGCAGGTTGATTTACAGTTGTGTGCACTGAGTGAGTGCTGGGTGCACTGTAAGTTCTGTCTGTGTGCAGTAAGTATGTGCAGTACGCACTGATAGCGTACTGTATGCAGTGTGTTTGAAGTCTGTGTAAAGTCTTAGTGAGGGCTGTGTGCACTTTGAGTGAGGCCTGTGTGCAGTGTGAGTAAGTGCTGTGAGCAGTGACTGAGAGGTGCTTGCACTGAGTAACGCACTTGCTTACAGTTTTCTTTTGATGGAAATGCGTTAGTGATATGTTTAGAATTAGTGTTCCCTGTGTGTTTGCGAAAGGAGTGAGCAGCGGAGTCTGAAAGGTAGTGTGTGCAGGCATGGCCTTATTATATGTACAAAGCATAGGCACTTTCGTTCCGTATTTGCAGGTGAAATCCTTCAAGAGATGTGGCAAAGTGGTATGAGCTCCCTGTGCCTAATGAGTGAGGAGCCGAATAGGATCACGATTGTGTACATGCATGTCACTAATGTGTGTTGATAAGTAGTGTACATTTAGTGTGATGTGTGGGCAAGTTGTGTTTTGTTTGTCAGACATTGTCAATTCCGATGACACAGACTTTTATATATGTGTCGCAGTGTTGTGATCTGTGCGTGCATTAGGAGGGAGCAGCAGAATTGGCTCAATATACTGTGTGGATCAAAGGTAGTGACGAAGGGAGTGCTATTTAAGAGCACGTACAGCTGTAGTTAGTATATAGTATTGAAGATGCATGTTATAAATAATGTGTTTGTGGTCAAATGCGTCACTTATTTAAAGTGTTGTGAGTTCTATGTAAAAAGAAAGGATGGAAGAGCGTAGTAGGAAGGATGGCCTATGGAGTCATGGGACAAAAGTGTTAAAAATGCCGTGTAATATTTCCTGTAAATTTTCACTCTAAATAATTTTCAAGATGTGGCGAAGTGGTGTGATCTGCCTGTGCAAACTGAGTGAGCAGCAGGGTTGTTTTGCGAGGGTGTGCATTTATGTGACGAATGTGTGTTGTAAATGAGACTGAGGTTAAGACAAGGTGGGATAAGGTAAGTAAGGGTGGATATGCTTGCAAGATGCACGTGTAAATGTTGTGAACGTGTGCGTGTTTCCGTGGATGAATGGGAAAAGACAGAGTCTGAGGGCTGTGTGTTAGTTACTGTGGTGCGTGTGGACGGCCCTGAGCCGCACACGTAAAATGTCGTCTCATGATGGTCGATTTGTTGTGGGTGAATGGCCTAAGCAGGCCCTTAGGGATGTTGCTATGCATGTTTTGTGTGTAACTTTGCACTATGAAACGTAAGTATAAAAACAACAATAAGACCATTGTACGTGCATGTCATCGAATGTGTAAAAGAACGTGCCGCTTGACACATTGTTTCTAAAGTTGCTTCCCTTGCTTTATCGTTTGGCTGAAAAAAAAGGCGCCTTTCAGTCTCTTTAGTTAACATTTGCATTTCCCCGCGGATGGCCGACAACAGATTACAATCTTTACGACTCTGATGAAAGCAATTTAGTCTCCTGGGGTGGTTAGGCCACAGACGTTTGACTCTGGCCCCCTCCCCACCTTACAGAGGGGAAAAGAAAGAAGAAAAAAAAAAGTTGTCGTGCATGAAAGTGAAAGAGTCTAGCCTGTTTGTTTTAGTGCGTATTTGCGCGAGTAAAAGGACGAAAGGTGCAGATGAATGAATAAGACTGAAGTTAAGACAGGGAGGGATAAGATAAGGCAGGGTGGGTATGCTTGCAAGATGCACGTGTAAATGTTGTGAACGTGTGCATGTTTCCGTGGATGAATGGAAAAGAGATAGAGTGTGATGGCTGTGTGTTACAGTCGTGCGTGTTGACGGGCCTGATTAGGATAGAATAAGCAAGAGCCACGACCAGAAAGCTGATTTTGGTGGACTGTTTGTGCATGTTGCCTTGCGTGCTGAATGCAACAGAGAGATGTTTTGATGTTATTGTTTCAGCAATTGAAAGACACAGTGTTATGCTTAAAATGAAAAAAAAGTGCACGTCTGAATAGGAAAGGCAGAAATGTGTAGATGAATGAATGAATGAGACAGAAGGAAGGGGGTGTTTGTTTGCAAGAAGCACGTGTAAATGTTGTCAACGTGTACGTGTTTCTGTGCGTGAATGCAAAAGAGAAAGTCTGTTGTCTGTTTGTGCATGTTGGCGGCCGTGATTGGGATAGGATAACAAAGAGACACGAACAGAGATGTATTTTTCGTGTATGTGTCCCAGCCATTGAAATAGTGTAAAATAATTTGATAGTATGGATTGCTGAGTCTGGTGTCACTGCACCTGCTGCACGAACGGAAAGCGTGTCTCTGAAAGAGTGTGTGCAAGAGAGAGGGGAGAGGCATGGTGAGTTGTGCTTGGTGTTTACTCCGAAGGAACCTGTAGGGCGTTGTAGGTGACAGGCCAAGTCACCACAAGATATATATTCCAAAGAAATGCGCGTCCAACATTATTTACTGTGAAAATAAAGACAAAGATGTGTCAGAAATGTGCTGGAGGTAGAGGTGTGGTTCGGAAGAGACAGTAGCAGGGGGATTTTGTTTACAAGATGCACGTGTAAATGTCGATGCTACAGACTTTTCTATATGTGTCGGCGTGTTGTGATCTGTGCGTGCATTAGGAGGGAGCTGCCGAATTGGATCAATATACTGTGTAGATAAAAGGTAGTGACGAAGGGTGTGCTATTTAAGAACACATACAGATGTAGTTACTATATAGTATTGAAGACGTGTGTCGTTCTTTTGAGTGAGTGCTGGGTGCACTGTAAGTTCTGTCTGTGTGCAGTAAGTGTGTGCAGTACGCACTGATAGCGTACTGTATGCAGTGTGTTTTCTGAAGTCTGTGTAAAGTGTTAGTGAGGGCTGTGTGAACTTTGAGTGAGGCCTGTGTGCAGTGTGAGTAAGTGCTGTGATCAGTGACTGAGAGGTGCTTTTACTGAGTAACGCACTTGCTTACAGTTTTCTTTTGATTGAAATGCGTTAGTGATATGTTTAGAATTAGTGTGCCCTGTGTGTTTGCAAAAGGAGTGAGGTGCGGATTCTGAAAGCTAGTGTGTGCAGGCATGGAATTATTATATGTACAAAGCATAGGCACTTTCGTTTCGTATTTGCAGGTCAAATCCTTCGAGAGATGTGGCAAAGTGGTATGAGCTCCCTGTGCCTAATGAGTGAGTAGCCGAATAGGATCACGATTGTGTAGATGCATGTCACTAATGTGTGTTGAGAAGTAGTGTACATTTAGTGTGATGTGTGGCCAAGTTGTGTATTGTTTGCCAAACATTGTCAATTCCGATGACACAGACTTTTATATATGTGTCGCAGTGTTGTGATCTGTGTGTGCATTAGGAGGGAGCAGCAGAATTGGCTCAATATACTGTGTGGATAAAAGGTAGTGACGAAGGGTGTGCTATTTAAGAGCACGTACAGCTGTAGTTGGTATATAGTATTGAAGATGCATGTTATAAATAATTTGTTTGTCGTCAAATGCCTCACTTATTTAAAGTGTTGTGAGTTGTATGTAAAACGAAAGGATGGAATAGCGTAGTAGGAAGGATGGCCTATGGAGTCATGGGACAAATGTGTCTAAAATGCCGTGTAATATTTTCTGTTAATTTTCACGCAAAATATTTTTCAAGATGTAGCGAAGTGGTGTGATCTGCCTGTGCAAACTGAGTGAGCAGCAGTGTTGTTTTTCGAGGGTGTGCATTTATGTGACGAATGTGTGTTGTGAATGAGACTGAAGTTAAGACAGGGTGGAATAAGGTAAGGAAGGGTGGGTATGCTTGCAAGATGCACGTGTAAATGTTGTGAACGTGAAAGTTTCCACTATGAAACGTAAGTATAAAAAAAAAAATAAGAAACAACAATAAGACCATTGTCCGTGCATGTCATCGACAGTGTAAAAGAATGTGCCGCTTGTTTCTAAAGTTGCTTCCCTTGCTTTATGGTTTGGCTGAAAAAAAAGGCGCCTTTCGGTCTCTTTAGTTAACATTTGCATTTCCCCGCGGATGGCCGACAACAGATTACAATCTTTACGACTCTGATGAAAGCAATTCAGTCTCCTGGGGTGGTTAGGCCCCAGACGTTTGACTCTGGCCCCCTCCCCACCTTACAGAGGGGAAAAGAAAGAAGAAAAAAAAAAGTTGTCGTGCATGAAAGTGAAAGAGTCTAGCCTGTTTGTTTTAGTGCGTATTTGCGCGAGTAAAAGGACGAAAGGTGCAGATGAATGAATAAGACTGAAGTTAAGACAGGGAGGGATAAGCTAAGGCAGGGTGAGTATGCTTGCAAGATGCACGTGTAAATGTTGTGAACGTGTGCATGTTTCCGTGGATGAAAGGAAAAGAGATAGAGTGTGATGGCTGTGTGTTACTGTCGTGCGTGTGGACGGGCCTGATTGGGATAGAATAAGCAAGAGCCACGACCTGAAAGCTGATTTTGGTGGACTGTTTGTGCATGTTGCCTTGCGTGCTGAATGCAACAGAGAGATTTTTTGATGTTATTGTTTCAGCAATTGAAAGACACGGTGTTATGCTTAAAAGGAAAAAAAAGTGCACGTCTGAATAGGAAAGGCAGAAAGGTGTAGATGAATGAATGAATGAGACAGAAGGAAGGGGGTGTTTGTTTGCAAGAAGCACGTGTAAATGTGGCCAACGTGTACGTGTTTCTGTGCGTGAATGCAAAAGTGAAAATCTGTTGTCTGTTTGTGCATGTTGTCGGCCGTGATTGGGATAGAATAACAAAGAGACACGAACAGAGATGTTTTTTCGTGTATGTGTCCCAGCCATTGAAATAGTGTTAAATAATTTGATAGTATGGATTGCTGAGTCCGGTGTCACTGCACCTGCTGCACGAACGGAAAGCGTGTCTCTGAAAGAGTGTGTGCAAGGGAGAGGGGAGAGGCATGGTGAGTTGTGCTTGGTGTTTACTCCGAAGGAACCTGTAGGGCGTTGTAGGTGACAGGCCAAGTCACCACAAGATATATATTTAAAAGAAATGCGCGTCCAACATTATTTACTGTGAAAATAAAGACAAAGATGTGTCAGAAATGTGCTGGAGGTAGAGGTGTGACTCTGATGAAAGCAATTCAGTCTCCTGGGGTGGTTAGGCCCCAGACGTTTGACTCTGGCCCCCTCCCCACCTTACAGAGGGGAAAAGAAAGAAGAAAAAAAAAAGTTGTCGTGCATGAAAGTGAAAGAGTCTAGCCTGTTTGTTTTAGTGCGTATTTGCGCAAGTAAAAGGACGAAAGGTGCAGATGAATGAATAAGACTGAAGTTAAGACAGGGAGGGATAAGCTAAGGCAGGGTGGGTATGCTTGCAAGATGCACGTGTAAATGTTGTGAACGTGTGCATGTTTCTGTGGATGAAAGGAAAAGAGATAGAGTGTGATGGCTGTGTGTTACTGTCGTGCGTGTGGACGGGCCTGATTGGGATTGAATAAGCAAGAGCCACGACCTGAAAGCTGATTTTGGTGGACTGTTTGTGCATGTTGCCTTGCGTGCTGAATGCAACAGAGAGATGTTTTGATGTTATTGTTTCAGCAATTGAAAGACACAGTGTTATGCTTAAAAGGAAAAAAAGTGCACGTCTGAATAGGAAAGGCAGAAAGGTGTAGATGAATGAATGAATGAGACAGAAGGAAGGGGGTGTTTGTTTGCAAGAAGCACATGTAAATGTGGCCAACGTGTACGTGTTTCTGTGCGTGAATGCAAAAGTGAAAGTCTGTTGTCTGTTTGTGCATGTTGTCGGCCGTGATTGGGATAGAATAACAAAGAGACACGAACAGAGATGTTTTTTCGTGTATGTGTCCCAGCCATTGAAATAGTGTTAAATAATTTGATAGTATGGATTGCTGAGTCCGGTGTCACTGCACCTGCTGCACGAACGGAAAGCGTGTCTCTGAAAGAGTGTGTGCAAGGGAGAGGGGAGAGGCATGGTGAGTTGTGCTTGGTGTTTACTCCGAAGGAACCTGTAGGGCGTTGTAGGTGACAGGCCAAGTCACCACAAGATATATATTCAAAAGAAATGCGCGTCCAACATTATTTACTGT
This sequence comes from Lissotriton vulgaris, assembly GCF_964263255.1. Taxonomy (NCBI): domain Eukaryota; kingdom Metazoa; phylum Chordata; class Amphibia; order Caudata; family Salamandridae; genus Lissotriton; species Lissotriton vulgaris. The sequence continues at coordinate 932,158,782 of NC_141689.1, read as the reverse complement.
GAAAATAAAGACAAAGATGTGTCAGAAATGTGCTGGAGGTAGAGGTGTGGTTCGGAAGAGACAGTAGCAGGGGGATTTTGTTTACAAGATGCACGTGTAAATGTTATATATGTGTCGGAGTGTTGTGATCTGTGCGTGCATTAGGAGGGAGCTGCCGAAGGGTATGCTATTTAAGAACGCATGTGGCAGAGATGTAAACAAACTACATGCGCAGCCGCCATTTTTTTTCCTGGGAGGTGCTGGTGTGGCAGGAGTGCTGATACGGCAAGGCTGTGTTGGCGGGGAGAAAGAGAGGAGGTGCTGATGTGGGAGGGGGAAGTCGCGGAGAGAGAGGGGAGGTGCTGTTGTGGGAGGGGGGAGTTGCCGGTGTGGGAGGAGTGCTGCTAGGGCAAGGCTGTGTTTGCGGAGAGAGAGAGGGGAGGTGCTGGTGTGGGAGGGGGAAGTTGCTGGTGTGGGAGGAGTGCTGCTAGGGCAAGGCTGTGTTTGCGGAGAGAGAGAGGGGAGGTGCTGGTGTGGGAGGGGGAAGTTGCTGGTGTGGGAGGAGTGCTGCTAGGGCAAGGCTGTGTTTGCGGAGAGAGAGAGGGGAGGTGCTGGTGTGGAAGGGGGAAGTTGCTGGTGTGGGAGGAGTGCTGCTAGGGCAAGGCTGTGTTTGCGGAGAGAGAGAGGGGAGGTGCTGGTGTGGGAGGGGAGAGTTGCTGGTGTGGGAGGAGTGCTGCTAGGGGAGGAGAAGCCCTGGACGTGAATGCTCGTGCATGTTTGATCACGTGATTCACATGAACTGCAAGAAAACCGCGGCTGAAAGCCCTTTGGTTTGAAGAGAAAATAGCCGACTTGAATTCTCCCCATTTCCCATTCCTGCGGAATGGTAAAGGCGAGACCTAAAAAGGGGACTCTACATCTCTGGGGCTGCTTTATAAACATCTATTGGGACCCCATCGGGTCCCTGGGCTTTTCCCCCCTGGCTTGCACGTATCCCAAGCTCCACCTCATTAACAGATATTCACAGAGATATAATGGACCACCTACCAGCAGTAGTATCTATACAGCTATCAGAGCCAAAAATGTTGGAAAAATGCGAGACCCATCCATCGCTAGGTACATTGGAGGTTAACTCGGGTATATTTTCCTCCCTAAGAAAAGGGGAATTTACTGTGGCCCAGAATAGTGTATTATTAGATAATTCCGCGGCTTGGTTAAGAGAATCCAAAGCCTCCTGCTGTAGCTCACACTTTCTTTTTTTCAGGGCTAACTTGTACTCTAGTCTTAATTTAATTAAAGGGCATGGGTCCCTAGGCTTTTTGGCAAGTGTGTGTTTTAACTCAGTTAATAAGCTGGTGCACAAATGGTCAAACCAACCTGGTCCATTGCTAATCTGGGTCTTTTTAGGTCTGGTAAACCTGGCATCAATATATTTATTAATACAGTTAAAAACATATAAAACCCTATCAAAATCTGTGTTATTGTCAAGAATGAATGTAATGTTAAGCAGATTTTCTTTAACGATAGAGCTTAATAATTTGTTGGCTTTCTCTCCTGCCCATCTTAATCTAACTCTGTTAGGTCTATGAGGTTCCACGTTGGTAATCATAGTTCCTATACCTACAGAGCTTCTACCCCATAAGGAGCAATCTAGGATTATGTAATTATGATCACTAAGAGAAGTGACTTCAATCCTAGGAGGAGCAAAAAAAGAGGTAATATTAGAAGAAACAATTACGTGATCTATGACTGAGCTGCTCTGTTTGTTCTTATAAGTGGGGATAAACTGGCCCCCTTCATCTTTGACAGGGTCCAAGATTTCCAAATCATAGCATCCCATAAATTTATGCAGTGTTTCACCATATCTATTGTGTCTAAAATGCAGGTCATCCGAACCATTGTTATTGTTAACCCCACACACTTTTTGGGTTGACAAATCACATAACGGAATATTAAAATCACCTACCCAAATAATATCAAAGAAAACACAACTTTCAACACTAAAATTATCTATTGCGCTGGCCAAATCATTGACTACTGTCATCCTGGTATTATCAAAAACATGATTATAGTAATTCACTATGTTACGCCCTTGGTCCTCAACAAGCAACAGGATCTGTGCATGTGTACCCACAGTCAAATGTCTTTTTACTATTATTTTCCGACTAATAGAAACCAATATCAAGAGGCCGCCTTTAGCTCTCCCTGAAGGGGAGGCTTGTGCCAATAAATTGTAAGAGACAAACCCCTCATAGTTAACATCTTCCCTGCACCATATTTCCTGAAAGCAAAGAATGTCATGGCTATTGATGAAACTCTTCCAGCACAGAACATTCCCCTTGGACTTCAGTCCGGCAATGTTCCAGCTGACAATTGTAAAACCTATAGAACCCACTCTTGTTGCAGTGTCCTGTACATCAATAGCTTTTATGCCATCTCCCGCCTTCAGGTTTCCGTTTGAAATATCCCTGCAATTACCAGTCACATTTTGATCGCCCGTCAGGTTTGGCACTGGGTGTGTGAGCTCCTCGCCTGATTCAATCACCTGTCTGGGCTTTAACACCTGTCTACCTGTCTACCTGGGGGCACATTTTGATCGACCATCCAAACTGGCTCAGGATTTGTAAGCTCTTCTCTTAATTTGATCGCCTGTCCACAGGTAGACACTAGGCCACCTGTAGACACACACACATGGGGCCCATGATCCTTGGTAAGTCAATCATTTGAATCCAGGGAGCTTAGGGCTTGATACCTGTTTTGCGTTGGGACTTCAGAAACAGGGCGATGGATAGGCGTGGATGGTCTGTTTCTGTTAATCTCTCTGGGCACTTTGATAAGATGACTATAAAAGTAGCCAAGTGGATGCGCACATACACTATTCTCATTATATGATAACGAAGCTGCTCTTAATAAAACAGTAGCAACATGTTGGGGATGTTTAAAATTACCAATGATACAGTCACCCCTACAGGACTTTTTAGAGTTTCCGATCCAGTTTACCCTTCTAGTGGATAAAATCTGGTCCGAATAAGCAATAGGAAACCCACATTGCCTGTGCAGCCATGAGAGAGTTTTATTTTTAAGGGAATGATGTGGTTCCTGCTGGTACTGTGCAGAATGGTTTACATGGTGGTACATTGGTTAAAACGACCACATACGGTGCACAGTCAGAGGGGAGGTTAATAAAACGACTTTTCTTAGCCTCTGCTAATCCCAGGGTACCCTCTGGTGCTTGTGCAACCTGATTATTCTGGCAAGGTAATGGCATAGAGTTAAGCTTAGCTATTTCAGTTTTATTTTGCCCTCCTTTTGAAAGTACATCTTCCCTAACTCTAGGACCCTTCTCAACCAAATCCATCTTAGCAGCCCTAGAGCTTCCCGCCCTGTCAATGTGAGAATCCAAAAGACCACCTAGTCTTAATACTTCAGCGGAGATGATATCAAGTTTATGCACTAGTGGTTTAATCAGCTTTTCGATCTTAGCGTCTGTGATACTGACTAGAAAATCTAGTTGTTCGTTGTCTATTTTAACAACACCATTCTTACCCGGTAGCTCTAGATCACCAGGGCTAATATTAAGGGGTGGGTCTGCTCTTTTTTTGTTACGATTACCACCCCGATTACTTTGTAGTTTCCTACAAGCCCTCACTGCTCTAGGGGCCGGGGGGGTGGGGGGTCTGTAACAAAGCTTCATTAGAAGCACCCTGGGTATCCTGGTTTGGCTCTAGTTCGGCGGGCACTTCAATACTCATATTAGCAGGGTTAACTAGTTCACAGCTATCATCTAGAATAGTAGCAATCAATTCACTTTGAGTTGCAGGGGGTATAACAGGGGGACTCCCCCTACCTAGGGATTTTCTCCGGTCGTTATTGATTTTGCTAACCACTTTCACTAAGTAATTGTCCAGCGTCGCTAGCACTGGGGGAGTGTTTAGGGCTTTCTGTTTAGACATTTTTATCAATAACAATAGAATGTAATATATTGAAAACAAGAACAATAGCTTACATGAATTGTGCGGTACTATAAAAATAAAATCAGTACATAATCTTATGGCTTTACGGAATTAATAGGAACAGCGACCAATTACAGTCATATGAATCAAAAGTCTCACTTAACGAGTGTTTTAACCCACAGCCACGACAACGACCAGGGTCTGTGGCCCAGCCCAGCCTCGTCCTGCCCCGGACTGCCACAGACTGTCCCGCCCTTGTCCCGGGCTTAGCCCGGCGTGTCCCACGCACGTCCTCGCGGGACGAAGGACCAGGCGAGTCTTTATGCGCCTCCTGGCGCGTGAAAATTGGGCGTCCTGCCCCTGAGGATCCTGGGGCTTGTAGGCGTTGGCAACAGCAGCGGTAGGACCGGCGGAGCCAAGCCCGGCCGGTCGATGAAAGCAGGGGGCGGAGCAAAGCCCGGCCACATGAGGGGAAGCAGCAAAGCTCAGCGCCCAATAAACACCGGGGGACTCTGCACCAGGCGAGTCTTTACGCGCCTCTTGGCGCGTGGAAGTTGCGCGTCCTGCCCCTGAGGATCCTGGGGCTTGTAGGCGTTGGCAACAGCAGAGGTAGGACTGGCGGAGCCAAGCCCGGCTGGTCGATGAAAGCAGGGGGCGGAGCAAAGCCCGGCCATGTGAGGGGCAGCAGCAAAGCCCAGCGCCCAATAAACACCCGTCCTTTCACTCCCAGGGCAGAAACAGCAAGCAGCGGGCCAGCCCAACAAAACAACAGGATGAGTGGCAGTCCCTCCTACAGCATCCATCTCTTCTTTCTGGCAGATGTCCTCATTCTAGAAGTGTTCTAATTTTGGGGTGTCAGAGGTCTAATACTGATACCCCTTTCTGACTTTGAAGTAGGCAAACTTCAAAGGAAAGTCTTTGTAGTGCACAAGACCCTGTCTCTCCCTGACCTAGCTCCAGGCACATCCCAGGGGGTTGGAGGCAGCTTAGATTGAGGACAGACAGCCATGAGGCAAAGTGTTTGGGGATAACCCTGCAAAATGGTCCAGGTCCAACAGTGTGGCTTTCAACCACTCAGTGAAAGCGATTAAAGAAATCCATCACCAGCCTCGAGCCTTAGTATTGGTCGGTGCGCTGGGTTCCCAGAATTTTTTAACTACTGGATACATGTGACCGGGAAGTCTACTTTCACCATGTGTCTGCTAGGCATGAGCGAATTTTGCGGATCTCGCGTTCGCGAATTTTGCGGATTTGCGGATTCGCAATCCGCAAAATCCGCGAATTCCCGCGAATTTGCGGATTTTTTTTTTTTTTGTGTTCGCCCGTGTTTCTGCCAGTTCGCGAGGGTTTTTACAATTTCGCAATGTGCGAACTTACCTGTCGGGTCGCAAGTTTTGCGAACTTGTTGTTTCTACGTGTCCAGCCTGTTTGGGACACTCTTCTTCATCACTGCCACTCTCTGTCACCACTGCCACTCTCTGACTACTCATGCCACCCTCTGGCCCACCCATGCCACCCTCTGTTTCATCATCACACCCTCTGGTTGTCCAGTGTACATTATTTTCGGCAAAGCAAAGCACACCTTCCCTGCCTCAAGTGACCTGAATTAATTTGGGGCTGATTAATGTGTCACAGAATATTTTTTTAGCTGGCACCTGCTTCCTTAGTGCGCCCTGATTAGTGATCTTTTGCACTTGCTAAGTGCTTTCATTGTTGCAAAATTAGTTACAACACCTGCCCTGCCCCAACTGACAATAATGAATTAGGGGCTGATTAATGGATTTTAACTTCCAGCCTGGCTCCTGCTTGTCTCCCTTAGCTGTAATTCAGGACCTTTGTGGCATATGTGTAACTATTCTGAGGTTCAGAGCAGGGTCACATAATAGTTTCAACTGGCAACTGAACTCTGGAGGGGCCCCTCAGGAAGCACTACAGGAAATGGCTACTAATGATGTGCCTGAACTTTTGAACCTGGTAAGTAGTTACTTTCAGTTTTGCTAAAATCGTATTTCTGCAATTTTGCACTTATTCGCGGGGCGCGAACTCACGCGAACAGTGCGAGCAGTGCGAGCAAAATCCGCTGCTCGCGGATTTGCGGATTTTGCGGGAAATTCGCAAATCTCGCGGATTGCGGATTTCCCGAAAATCCGCAAAATCCGCGAGCGGAACGGATTTTCCGCCCACACCTAGTGTCTGCACATTTTACATTGAACCATATATCAAAAGGTTGATAGGGAACCCAGTCATCAAGCCAATTAGACTTCCTAGATCAGTAATTAAACTAATGGCATAGGCAGATTACATTTTAGTTGTTACCCATAATCCTTAACAAACATTAGCTGCAGTCCAAATAACTGATTCTGTATTTGGTGATTTGTCAGGTTATAAGCTCAATATTAATAAGCAAAACATATGTGTAATGGTATCACAAAACAATATATCACATTTGCAGTTCCCAATTTGAGATATTTAGGAATTCAACTCACTAACTCATATGACACAATTTAAGACGTCAGTTATACACAAATTGTAGAGATTTACCCCAGAAGCCTAACACCTTCGAAAGGCTTCCAATCTTAATAGTCAGGAGTGCAAAATGATACTCATCCTTAAAATGTATCTATAAGGTACCTCCCCCATTGATACCCCTATCTCGTTTTTCAAACAACCAGAGGGCTTAATTACTACATTCATATTGAATCATCGGAAACCTCATAGGGCCATGAGATACTTACAACTGCCTCCTGGTAGAGGAGCCTGCACTACACCCAACTTCCAGTGATATTATTGGACCGCATAATGTAGCAGATTAACTAAATTGATCAAATTGATCAAAGGAAAATCGTCCAATATAATCTTCAGAGAGGCGATATTGGATTCAACAACCCACCTACTCTTATTTCATTTTTCAGACCCCAAATCACTACCCAAAGTATTTAAAGTATAAGACTTTGATAGACTTGGGCAAGACATGGAAGGCCATAACCAAGTACTTTTGGGTATCTAAATTCAAGGATACACTACCTGCAGGGGCTTCTAGGGTTCCAACTCAAGAAACCCAAATCTTCTCCCTGTAGTTAATATTCGGTGTATTCATCAGTTATTTTCTGACAGTATGGTTATAACATTCCAGAGAATCAGTCACGAATTAAATATCTCATCTAAGACTTTTTTCCAATACCTACAGATCAGGATTGTATTGAGCAATAAAATACAGACCCAGTACCAGACTGTATTATCCCCAGGATACATGCTATGCTATCTTACAGAAGCAAGTTCCTCAAAGACTGGCTGGCAATTATCGATAAACGCAGGATACAATGGCGCCATGGGCAAGAAAATAGTGGTAATGGCTACCCAGAGAAATTACTCTAGAAAGAATGATTGTATCTATTAAAATGACTTTGTAGGTTTATACTGGCAACTAAATATCGTCTGCAACATTATCGAACCTTTTCCATTTCTACATAACACCCGTCAAGCTGAGCAGATGGCATACTGTAAAAGATACATTCTGCCTAGATGCAAATCATGAACAGCTGACATGATACATATGTTCGCGACGTGCCCGATAATTATACCCTATTGGGGAGATGTGCTAGCATAAATCTCGAAGGCTACTGTCACTGACGTTAAGTGTGAGCCGGAATTAATTATGAAGGGACGTAGTAAGGACACATAACATGTATTATTTTTGTTTAACTATATTGATTGAGCCTTTGCATATTACACGTAGTAAAAGTAAGGTCAAGCTAAAGCTCAGTCTATTGGCTCAGGAAGTCGTTAATATCTATAATTTTGAAAAACAATATAATGCTAGTAACCCTCCCAGAAAATTCAAACGTGCATGGGTAAAATACTTGTATATAAGCTAATACTTTGATGTAAAGAAATATTAGTGAGCATTCGGAAGAGATTGAACGGGCCATATGATCAATTGACCTAGTTTGTTTTAATTTTTTTTTACTTCCTAGGTCTCTAAACTATTCAAAGATAGAGCACATGTAAATCAGATATGGAGTCTTGAAAATTAAAAATACTAAAGGTGAGTAATGGTCAACCCGCTTGGTATGTACACGACTTTAGGGGGAGTTATAAATATCTGTACACTTTCGAGTATAGGAGTTTCGAGATGTACCAGGAAATTATCAAGATGTTTTCAACTTCCGTGACTTAGTGAGGCTCCTCTACAGGACCAGACTGAGTCAATTAGCTCTATTTCTATGCACTAACTAATGGGAACAATCAAGTAGGCACCTCATGGTAAGGCTACATGTACAGATGCAATACCATCAGAGATCTATCAGTCAATAACACTCGCGATGGAGAAATGTGTTTGGAGCCCCGCCACATTCCTGGAATTATGCACCTATCATTACTTTTGTAAAAAAAGATAAACCTCTTGAGGCTATACGTATATATACCTGCTGGTGTATATAGTTGTGTAAGGCTGTGTTGTGCCATGATACCGTCTAATAAAAAATGTTTTGCTTCTATTCTCTTCATCACCTACAAAAACCAGACACTGTTACTTTGCTTAATCACAGGTCGAATAACCTCTGTCGCGTTCAGAATGATTTGATTTATTTGATCTGATTTATTTATTTCCAAAGCGTGGGGCACACCACTTAGGCGGCCTCTTGTCTCACAAGTAAAACAGATCTGAAAAAAGCTGAAAAGAGTAAGTGTATTCTTATAAAAATAGAGCAACACTTTTACAGTAATGATAACCACCGAGCATCAAATCCACAGAACTTCATCCGTGAAGACTTTGGGGCTTGTTTGCAAAGAATTGGCGTAGGGTAGCCCTGCAAGTTATTTTGCTGCTCTGCTTCATGCCAATTCAAAAGGGCAGTAATGCACCATCTTTACAAGATACAGTTAATTCCTGTCCTTCATGTCTGCACCAGTGCACAACTTGCAGCTGAGTACCAACGCAGGCACTTTGCACCATGTGTTGCTGGCAAGATTTATTTGGTGGAGAAAGGGGCACCTTCCTGCAAGAAAACAATGCCAAGATATTGTAAATCTGGTGCAGCATCAAAGCCCATGGCTGTTGCATTAAAGTCTATGGATGTTATGTCGAAGTCCGTGCATGTTGCGTCAAAGTCCAAGGGTGTTGCGTGCAAACACCCACAGCAACACCCATGGAAGACTCTTTGATGCAGAGTAAGGCAAGGCAGCAACTTGCACTGCCTTGCCTTATTCTATATGTACAAGGCAGGGTGGCTTTACATGTCCTTGTAGATATGGCTAAGCACCGTGGGCCATCAGAACGTCACAAAAGTGACATTCTGGTGGCGCACAGAGCTTGTAAGTAAACCTCTATGATTGCAGCAGTTTGCATACCATTATTTCTCCTTCACTGACGGACAGTCTGCATATGTATGTAGAAACCACCACGAGGCTATCAAGTGCATTATGCAGAGTCCCGACTTTGTTCACATTGCTGAAGAGCCATGCCCCTTCGGCAATGGGAGCAAACCATATCTACAATGGCAACATGCAAAAAATGAAATGACGTTCAGGCACATTCACATACCATAAACCACACCTCAGTATGATATGTTTATATGTCGTTCTTTTGTAAGCTGCTGCAAGCGTCCTTGTGGCCTCATATAACAACTTGGGGCGTCCTCTTCGAGAAGTGGAGCCTTGAGGGCGATGCTTTTGCAAACCAGCTTTTCAGTCAATTGTATACAGAAAATATTTTTGGTGCGAAGTCACTTCGAACGTTGCTTTTAATTTTACATCATCCCTGAGAATTGTATATGTTTCATTATAAAACGTTCTGCCAAACATTTGCTCGATTATATTTTAAGGGTTACATATTGTTAAATGTTTTTCGTGTCCTTTAGTGGCAAGACGTAAATAATTGTCCAGACCCTTCACTGCTGACGTATTTGGACAAGGAAATCTCACGTTCACATTTTGTTATCTTTAAGCGCCTCTAGCATCCGCGGGAAGTACTTTCACATGTATATGTTGCGGATGCCTGTACATCGGCATTGTGTCTGCCTCCTGCAGAAGCCCGGCAGTACCATATGGCTCTGTTTTTCTTCATTGTGTGATGTGATCTTTTCTGACTGGTACATGCACCTAAAAGGACAGTGGATCTTTGCGGGAGAAAGAGCCGAGCTTTAAGAGAGTACATGTCAGTTGGTCTTCAGTGAGCTGTAGTTGATTAAACCTGACAAGTGTTGTAGTCGTTCATCCTAATGGATGTCTCTGCGTTGGCAGAGGAAGAGAGGTGAAAAGGATGCAATTCCCAGTGAAAGAAAGCAACGAGAGCTATTATTTAATGACTGGCTAATATGAAAACGTCTTTGCTATTCATTGTATGCGCAGATCTGCCTCCTTCCTTTCTTTTATTAATGTCGGCATTTTAATGCACTGCGCCTGGCCACACCTCCTGCATGGGCTGGGAGAAATACATCATACACAAGCACATCTCTTTCAGACCAATGTTCACTGACATTCCTTTCTTTGGTTACAGAGAGAGCGCCTAGAGTTCACCAGTAACAGAAAATCATCCATGTGAGGAGAAAGCTCTAAATACAGAGCAAAATCCAGTGGATACATATTTACACATTCCTGTAAATCCGGAGCACTATCAAAAAGCAATTAGCGTTGTGTGGATACTCCAATTGCAACACCCATTGCACAGCCCTTTGATGCAGAAAACTGTGTGAAAGAGGACGATATTTACAATGCAGCGTTAAGCCCAACAAAGTGGCTTAGGGCTGCTTTGTAAATATGGAGCAGGGCATTACGCCACCGTAGCTACGTAAAAGGTGCCGCTCCGGTGGCACAATGCCCTTGTAAATATGACCAGTGTGGCATAACACTAAGCCAACTGTAATGAATGCCACAATACACCCCATAATCTATAATATACATGCGCCCTGAATGGTCACATGTCAGTTGCTGTAAAATATTCCTCCCTGAAGGGTCACCCCAAACCTTTTTGCCTTCCTCTTCCTCTTTTCTGACCTTGTTTTTCAGGGCCTTAGGTCTCTGAGCACTTTGCCATTGCTAACCAGTGCTAAAGTGCAGGTGTTCTCTCCAATAAACATGGTTATATTGGTTTATATACAATTGAGATATTTCATTTATCTGCAAGTCCCTAGTGTAATGCACTACCTGTGCCCAGGGCCTGTAAATTGAGTGCTACTAGTGGGCCTGCTGCACTGATTGTGCCACCCACACACAAGTAGTGTTTAAACATGTATTAAGCCTGTCACTGAAGTACCTGTGTGTGCAATTTTACTGCCATGTTGACTGACATTTAAAACCCCTTGCTAAACCTCAAACTCCTCTCTTCCTACATATAGGTTACCACCAAAGGTAGGCCCTAGGTAGCCCATAGGGCTGGGTACTGTGTAAGTAAAAGGTAGGACATATACTTTTAGGTTTTGCAAGTCCTGGTAGTGAAAAACACTTACATTTGTTTTTCAACCACTGTGAGGCTCTTCTCATAGGGTCAAATTGGGAATTCCTTATTACACTTTTAAAGCTTTGATTCCTGATTGAGAAGGAGTTGCTCTGTCATGTTTCTCTAACTATAATGTCCCTATAACCTTTGTTTCTTTCAGAAAATGTCGAAGTTTTTCAAATTCTATTGCCTAACTATAACGTCCATAAAACCTTTGGCTTTTTCAGTGAATTTTTCAGGTTTTTTAGATTTTGTTTCCTAATTATAACGTCCCTATAACCTTTAGGTTTTTCTGTGAATATCTAAGGTTTTTTTAATTCTATTTCCTAAAAATAACGTCCCTAAAACCTTTTGCTTTTTCAGTGAATTTCTAAGTTTTTTAAATTCTATTTCCTAACGTTAACATCCCTGTAATCTTTGTTTTTTTCAGTGAATATAAATAGGGTGTCCTTGGGGGCCAAATACCCTTCCTGTTACTTCCAGTAAGGCCCACACAACAGGATTGTTGAAAGGTTCTTGAAGGCCACACCCCCTTTCTCCACCATTTTGCAAAGTTTGCGCATCCACAGTTAAAATATATTCTAATAGGAGTCAATCATTTAAGTCATCTCTTCATATTTGCTTAGTATTTTGTTAAACAGGATTGGAAGAAGAGGAAAGAAGTCAGCATTGTATCAAGGAGAACATTTTACCTAGAAGATTTTACCTGTATCAAGGACAACATTTTACCTAGAAGTCTCAATACCCAGAAAATGTAATAGGCCAAAAATGAATCTGTGGATGACAGTGTAAGCCAACTTGAGCTCAGATCATCTATCAGAGAATACAAGATGAATTAGCAGCGCTGAAATGCATTAATGGCAGCAAAACAGAACATTGGATTGCCCTCTGAAATGCACATGCAATTCTAATGGGCGCTCTAAGGAGATCAGGGTGAGGCGATGTCCAGAAGACAAGTGCAAAATTTCGAGTTTTCACTTTGCATGCTTTTTGAAGTTATGTGAGAAGATTTGCAAACTTTGTGAACTTTGCAAATCAAAAAAGAGTAGAGAAAAAGCTTTGTACAACAATGGACTTTGTGGGGTAGAACAATAGAATGAATACATTGTTATCTTATTTTCAACAAAATAATGACTTTATTGCTGTGAAAAAAAAAAAAAAAAAATATATATATATATATATATATATATATATATATATATATATATATATATATATATATATATATATATATATATATATATATATATTTATTCCGGTCCACGAGTGCCGGAAAAGAGCATAAGGCTGTCTGGGCGGTCCGAGTTACCAAAGCCGGCGCTTTGTTTTTATCTGCTCCCAGGTTCCTTAACGTTAAAGAACCACTCGGACACCTCAAGTGCTGTAACTCTGATTTAATAGCAAAGGGAAAAATGACGCGTTTCGGGGATTAGCCCTTGACCACGCTCGTAAACATTCAGTGCCACCATGTTTAAATACATTTCATAAAAGCTTAACTCCTCACGTGACTCACATGCACAACTGAGGCGGCCATCTTGTAAGGTGCAATTTAGCTCCTATAACATGTGTAATGTGATGTAAAATTGTATCAATCACTGACATATTAAATCCATATAGCAATATTTAGGGATGTCATAATGCAACCAACTGTATAAATAAATATTTGCAATTCATACGATTTTCATTTGCACATTTCAGTGTGTAGTTTCAATAGTTGTATACAGTATATTACTAGAACATCCACATTTCTCTCGTATTGCCCAAGTGGGCGAAACAGTTCTTCTGGTATTGCCCAAGTGGGCTTTCAAAAGTTCATATGTCAAAAAATAGTCCATTACTACATGTTCCTGCTGCCTTGGCCTTGATCTTCTAACCATCAGTTGTTCTTAAATATATCAGTGCTCAAACAATCTGGAATTAAAAACATGATATCATTACACTCAGCAAACTGTATTCGGACTAAAATCATATCAATCATATAAATGAATTGCCAGCTCTTCACTGATATTAAGACCATTCGGGGCACGGCTTTCCATATCAACAATATATCTTGATTCCAATTTACGCAGGGACAGTTCTCGATTCCCCCCTCTAACACCTAGATCGACACTGTCAATCACCACTATTCGTACCTGGTTCTCATCACTATAGTGATTTTCAGCAAAGTGGCGAGACACAGGATACTGCTTGTTCTTGTTCTTAATTGCTCTCAAGTGCTCCAACACACGTTTTTTTGCTTCGTGTTTGGTGCTGCCAATATACCATTTCTGAAAGGGGCAAATTAAAACATATATACAATGTGTGGTGTTGCATGTGAGATTTTTCCTAATCACAAATTCTCTGTTAGAGTTCGGTATTTTCAAAGATTTACAATCTACACTGTTCCTACAGGCTTTGCATTTTTTACAACACCGGAATCCAGCCGGTTTACCGGTGTCAGATGTACTTGTAGAGCGAACATGATTGTGACTAAGTTCGTCTCTCAGTGATTTACTTTTCTTGAAAGTAATCTGAGGATTGCTGCCAAGATTTTTGCTGAGATGAGTGTCTGTAAGTAACACATGCCAGTGTTTCTTTAGAATATGCCGGAAAGAATTCGCCTGTCCTGAAAATGTGGTAATGAATCTGACAGAGTCATCTTGTTTGTTGTCTAGCACTTTAGGATACAATAGGTCATTTCTGGTTTTAGATTGTACCCTGAGTTTAGCTTTATTGATAAAACTTTACTGTAGCCTCTCTCAAGGAATCTTTTACACATAATCTCTTGTTCATGTTCAAATGATGAGTCATTGCTGCAATTTCTTTTTGCACGCAGTAATTCGCCATATGGTATGCTGCGTACCAAATTGGAGGGATGACTGCTATTTGCGTTTAATATACTATTACCGGCTGTACTTTTCCGGAACAGTTTTGAAGTTATTTTGTCATTCTTCACTTCCAATAGAACATCCAGGAATTCAATGGACTCCCTACTGATGTTGCTTGTGAACTGTAAATTTAAATTGTTCACATTCAGTTTCTCTATGAAGGATATTGCAGCATCCTCTGCACCACACCAAATGAAAAAAATGAAAAAAATATCATCGATATAGCGCAACCACAGGGCAATGTTGGAAAATTCAGCCATCTCCATGACAACCCGCTCCTCCCACCAGCCCATGAAAAAATTCGCGTAGCTGGGGGCGAAGCAGGTTCCCATGGCTGTGCCCTGTGACTGTCTATAGATGTCCTCAACAAAATAAAAGAAATTATCCGTTAGGCAGACTTCAATCATTTTCACCAACGTTTGTGAATGATGGTAATAAGTCATAGACCTTGTTTTGAAGAAATGCTGTATAGCCTCTAGTCCGAGCTCATGTTTAATGCAGGTATATGAGCTGCTCACATCTAATGAGACAAGTAAGAAATCCTTCTCCCAATGCATCCCATCAATTACCGTTAAAAAGTGGGTTGTATCTCGTAGGTAAGATGGTAATGCAATGACATACGGTCTAAGATGGTAATCAATGAACATCAAGGTGTTTTCTAGCAGTGATCCTATTGAGGAAACTATAGGTCTCCCCGGGGGATCTACCATGCTCTTATGAAGTTTTGGGAGTAAGTAAAGGACAGGGATTCTGGGGTGGGCACAATACAGATATTTATATTCCTCATCCTCCAATAATCCTCTGTCCAACCAGTCTGACAATAGGCTTCTATACTTGATATATGATCCCAATACTTCTGTCATCGTGCATTTGGAGTAACAGTCTCTATCGCTTAATTGTCTCTGGCCTTCCGCTATGTATTTTTGTTTGTCAAGAATGACCACATTGCCACCCTTGTCTGATTGTCGGATGACAATACTAGAGTCACATTTCAAATCCATAAGTGCATTCGTTTGTATATCAGTGAGATTTTTTTTCTTCCATGGGGTTTTAACATATCTCATTTTCTTCAAGTCCTTCAAAACCCCTTTCTCAAATACATCAATCACCTCACTTTGGACATTAGGAAGGAAGATGGATTTGGGCTTGAATTTGCTGCCAGGATTCCCACTTAAATCATCTACCCATCCTTCCCATTCATGAGTTCCAAATACTTCATTTACAGTTCTATCTTGGGTGGGATACATTTCATTTAACAGTTCAATATCACCCACAGCAATAGGACTAATTATGCTTGGATTACTCAAGTTTTCAGGGTTGCGTACTGCAGTGTTGAACCATTTTTTCAGTTTCAATTTTCGTGAAAACAAGAAGAGGTCAATCCTGGTTTGGGCATAGTTCAAATTGGACGAAGGACAGAAGGATAGGCCAAGTGCTAGTGTCTCAATTTCTTCTTTTGAAAGAGACCTTTTGGAGAGATTTACAACGGTCATATTCTCTGTGTGCGACTCCTGGTGTCCATTCCCATAGGAGTTTTTTCTCCGTTTGTTCCTCCTCCGTTTGGCTTGCCTGTTCCTCTGGTTTTTCCTCTGTTTCCTCGTCCGCGTCCCCTCTGAGCCCCTCCATCCTGTTGGAATTCTGTCCGATTCTGGCTCATCAACTGGAACTGTAATAAAAAATTATTCGATTTCTTCTGTTGGTTGGGAGTAGCTTCTTGGCTGATAGCTGATGTTGAGGCATCCGATACATTACCATCCGAGACATCGCTTTCGGTTATTTCTTCTGTAGGTTTTGTACCACCCACTTTGGGGGTGTTAGATGCGCCCCTTTTCTCAAAAAGATGGTCGAATTTGCGGTGGAATGTCAGCGTTCTTCCAGCTTGATAGCCCTTATAATCTCTCAAGAACTTCCGTTGTTTTTTGGCTGTTATTTCTTCCTCCCATTTCTCCACTTTTTTCATCAGATTAGTCATGTGCTCTTCCAATGCCTCTTTGCTGATAATTTTACCTATTTCTTCCAATGTTTTCTCTATTTCAGCAATTAATTTAGCTCGATCCTTTTGGGCATATTTGACTAAGATCTGCATCATGGTCATCGAGCACGCAGAGGAGTTGTTTGACCATTCCTCAAGCATCTCTTCATCTGGGTTTTTGTATGTGGGAATTGTAAATATACGAAGCCCACGGGGTACACGTTTCACCTCAATGTACCGCTGGAGTGATTCAGCCTCCCACCACTTTGAAAGTTCCTTTTTATACAGTTTTCCCAAGGATGTAAATAGGTTTTGAAGGTTGATTTTATCCGAGATATCTGGCGAGGGGTGTGTAAAATTGCTGCTTGCTCCACCCTGAGCAAAGAAGAGCTTGTCCGTAGTTTGCTTTCTGCGAGCTTCTAATCCCGCTGCCATGTTTGTAAATGTTCGTAAGTGTTTCAGCACTTGATGCACCGTTATTCAATATTCCTGCTAGTGTTGTTAATATCTTATTAACGGTGCTCCTCCCCCTGGGGTTTTATGCGTTTGTGTAGTTCCACGCTGTCCCTGGGTGTCGGCAGGGTAGCAAGACGGATCACGAGTCCTATGTAAAGCTCTGGTTTATTCAACGTTGAAGGATACAGTGTTCCAAAATATTGTGCACCTAATCTTTGTCTCCTTGGAGACCAACTCTGCAAACCTTGCATTTATACAATGCCAGGAGAAAACGGAACCACTGGGGGCGCAGCAGATGCGACTCAGCAGGGTCCCGAACACACTGACTCGGATGCAATTATCATCCCGGTCCACTTAAGAAAGTCTATAACGTTAAAAACTTATAGAGAACGGACTGACACCACAAGGTGGTACAGTAATTTTCGTGATAGAGGCTCACGAATATTGGCAGACAGAGGTATTCTATTCTAAGGATAAACTTTCCAGCGGCAAACGCTACAACAAAAGAGTTTCACTATTACAAAATAGAGGAACCTTCGGAAGAGTACGCTCCTTTCGAGGAGATTGAAATTCCACTTAAATTCCAAGAGCACCTGCTCTGGTTTAATGGCGCCCTAAAACATAATGATCATATTACCAGGCTCGGTCTACTAGGTAGACCAGGAGCAACGTGGCCGGTTCTAGCCAGCTACACACCACATCCTGACATTGCAAAAATGTCAAAAGAAGAGCTGTTAGTACAGCTAAAAACATTAATAAAAATACATAGGCAATTAGTCCAATATGTAATACGGACTGCAACAGTCCAGCCAGCTGTTAATGTACCACAGCTGACCCCTCATCAGGGGAACACTAATAAAATTACACCACAGAACATACAGTCATGTCTTGGTAAAACACCCGTAAAACGGGAACAAATTCCTTTCTGGTTAACACAGAAAATCACTCAAATAGAGGTAGTATTTCCTGATACTACCCCTATAGAGAAACACAGAATCTTGACCATCTGCCTTCCTATGGGAATCGCACCACACGTGAAGGACTGTGACACTTGGGGTACAGTCTTTGCTTCCATTCACACAAAAACACACGGTGTTCCGTCTATGGCGGTAATACCAGAAGTGCTAAAACAGATTCAAAATGAATACGGTCCAGAGCCCGCTTTAAATCTAGGTATGAAATTACTGAAAGACTTCAAGCAGGTCTCGGCTATATTATTAGCCAATATAAAAGGAAAAGCAGCATCTGTGGCGATCCGCCAGAAGTTGAAGGAAGCAGATATAAAAGATGCTGTTGAGCTTGCCAAAATCATAGAGAAACGCTATGAAGAATTAGGTAGAGACAGCTTGGGTGGAAAACTGGTAAAGCCCCAACTGCTCGAAAATCCTGAAAATTTTTTTTTTTTAAATAATTCAAACACTCCTAAAAAGAACTGGGATGGAAATAAACAATCCACTCCCAAGGAAAAAGTTTTCCAGTCCAGAGGAAGGTCTCCTCGACGGAGGGAAAGAACTCCGACTCGAGAACACCAGTCTCCCCAGAGGGAGCCCTCTGAGAAAAGATATAACCTTAGAAATAGGGATAATCTGAAAAAACCTGATAGATATCAAAGTATTGATACACGTCCCTCTCGATCTTTTCCACAGAATTCGGAAAGAAGAGGACGGTCAGACCCAGGAGAGCACACCAAGTCCAAAGACAAGGAACCTGCTCAGAGTAAAAAATCTCAATTTTCAAAAAAAGAAGGTAGCCAGTATTAGAGTAATCAACCATGCCGAGAATACTGAGGACACAGTTGAAAAACGGGGAGGGGGCATTGACAATGTTGGACAGTGCAGCAGAAATCAGTATAGCGCGCAAGATCTTGATGAGTCATCTGGAGACAGTGGACACAAATGAATACATTCAGGTTGAAACTGCCGACACCAGACTTAGCGAGCCCCATAAGATATACAAAATTACATTGCGTATAGAGGGTGATAAGACTAGGAAAATTAGAGGTCTATTTTGGGATAAACTCTCAAAAGGCTATGATATTCTGTTAGCTGAAAAAGATTGGCCCCCAGAGTTTGTCAGGGAGTGCCCTCGTGGCGAAGAAATGATTATGCCTGCCTTCTCGAATCACATTCCGATTCACAAAAAATATACATATACAAGGAAATGGGCAGTAGCCCAGGCACCTGCATTATATAAAAACCATGTAGGATGGGATGAGGACTCAACTCCTCACAAAATCCAATTAAAAAGTGAACCAACTGCCCAACGGCAGTATCCCATTAAGCAAGAAGCTAAAAAACAAGTCAGGGAGATCTTAGATCAACTTGAATACCAGGGGGTGATTGAAACATACACCTCTCAAATGAACAATCCTTTGTTTCCTGTCTCCAAACCAGACAATTCATATCGTCTAGTTTTGGACTACAGACACCTTAATGCATGTTGCAAAACTTTTGCAGTACAAAACTCGCATAGTGCAGCCCTAATGAATAACATAGTTAGGAAAAAATATAAAACGACATTAGACATATCTAATGGTTTCTTTTGTCAAAACATTGCACCGGAAAGCAGATATTTGACCGCTTTCTCTGCATTTGGGTCGCAGAAAAAATTCTGTCGACTCCCACAGGGGTTCAAGAACAGCCCAGGACTATTCTCAGCTAGGGTAACAGAGTTACTACAAATATATGATGATGAGGCATTATCTTACGTAGATGATATCTATCTCACAGACGACGACTTGGATACTCACTTGAAAAGAGTGAACACCATTATACTTGGGTTCGCAGCAGAGGGTTACAAATTCAACTTTAAAAAGTCTCGAATTGCCCTTCTGACAGTACTATTTTTAGGGTACGAATTATCAAGTGAAGGGAAAAGCCTAGCGGACAACTTCTTAAAGAAGTGCGCTGTACTCCAAGCTCCAAGAAAGCTGAATAATTTACAATCCATTCTAGGTTTTCTGAATTTCGGAAGAACATACATTCTAAATTACGCAGAGAGGGTTAAACCTCTCTACGAACTAATTAAACCTGATTTTAAACAAATCAATTGGACTCAAAAACACACAGAAATTTTGAGATCATTGCAAACAGACATGTTAGCAAAAACTAAATTAGATACACGTGACAACACAATCGATCTTGTAATCCGAGTCATCCCAGGAAGATGCGGATTCACTTACCTAACCTCTAATGAGGGAGAAAAGGTACCAATTTCAATTAAATCTCACTTGTACACACAAGCAGAAAAAGCATTCAGTCACACAGAAATAACTGTGAAAGCAGTGCAAATAGCATTAGCAAATGAACGAGAACTAGCACACGGCAAAAGGATTAATATCCTCACAGCGGAATCCGCCTTCGAGGCGCTATTCAGCCCAGTAAACCTGCCTACAGTGTCACTGGATCCGAAATGGATACAGTGTGTAGATTCTCTAGGAGCGGAAGATGTGAAATACTATTTCGCCCCGCAATTCAAAGAACTGAATGATTTAGAATATGAAGAAGAATATCCTCTGCCAATCGAAATTCTGCCTCTCCCACAATACGCCTGTATAATCTATACAGATAGATTTGTACAGCATTTCAACGTAGAGAGAAAATCCTACGATGCAGCATGTGCGATAATTAAAGGTCGTTGGCTGTGCGGTAAATTCAGACCGAAAGTAACAAAAACTGAATCTGTAAGAAACTGTTCGGTTCAGAGAGCTGAAATCAGAAGTTTAAAGATGGCGCTTGAAAATGCAGAACTTGAATTCCCGACACTTATTGTGTGCGATTCTCATTTTTGCGTCAACTCTTACAACAATAGGCTGCAGAGGTGGATTGAAAACGACTACAAAGATGACACAGGTGCCACAATAAAGCATAAATTGCTCTGGAAACAGGTAGCTCTTTTATACAAAGAACTACAAAAGACTCACGTGATTCACGCACAGAGTCTTCAACGTGATGGCGTTCACGTTGCAGGGAATTCATTGTCTAACACAGCCATAGCGGAAGCAACTAAACCGGCTTCCGTAGCCACAAAAAAGCGTACAGAAAAATACATAGACGGGGAAACCATGCTGGCAGTAAAAATGACCGTAAAAGGCGACTGTGCAGCACTACCCGTAAACTATCCACTCAATTATGCATACGTAATCGATGCAAACTCCGTTCCTTTTGCTCGAATCCCTGGAGTGGGGGACAGAGTAATTCCAAACAGGAGCAGGAGGGGCTTCCTCTTACTGGAAGCACACATGGGGTTGGGTTTGAGACATCAAACAATTAAGGATTCTCTGAAAGAATTACAATCAGAGTACTGGTGGTCAGGAATGAGCATAGATATTCAATGTTTTGCTCAAAATTGTGAAGACTGCAACAGAGATCGCAGTAATGAACAGGCCAGTGTAGTTTCAGGATCCCTGCTAGACAGCATAAGGCGGTCTATCTGCGCAATCAAAGAAGAGAAGCGCGTCCCATTGTACACAGTTAAGGCTAAACACACTTAAAAAATGTGGCCTCCAACGCTCGGCTGACGCCTAGAACTGTTATAAGAGAGATCTGCGAGTCCATATCGTCATATACGCAATTACCACGTTCCATTCTGACCAGGGTCCTGCTTTTAGCTCTCGAGCTTATAGGGAGGCCATGGCCAGCATGGGAATTGGGTTGCGGTATTCTTGTCCGTCGCACCCCGAAGAGAATAGTGTGGTTGAAAGAAAAAACCGGGACATAAAGCGATCTATAACAGCGAAGGTATTAGGTTCAGGCGCTGGGTGGGTCAAGAATCTAATAAGTGTCCAGACTAGTCTTAATAACTTGCCAAGAAATTCTCTAAAAGGTTTCAGCCCATACAAACTATTGTTCGGAATTAGAATGAACATTCAGGACCTCGATAGTCAGATATCAGTGGTACAAGAAAAAACAACAGACTTTGACATCAAAGATCGTTTGGCTGTTTTACAGGAACTGAATGAAACAAGAAAATCCGTAAGCAACATAAAGTTAAAGCAACAGCCATCTACCACTGACGAGGCACCACAAGCAACAGCCCCAGCAAGGCCTGTCCGGATTCCAAAGATTGGGGATCTAGTCAGAGAAAAGATCGCGGTGAAGAAGGAATTTGGGCCTTCTTACAGAAAAGCAGTACCTGTCTTGGCAGTCACCGGAACAAGATCAGTAGTACTACCACCCCTTGCTGGTAAAAAGGAGAACAGAGTCATGTCTATCGACCTGGTAAAACCACAAGCATGTGGCCTATAATCAACAGTAGGCCCAGTGGACTCCCGAGAAACAACAGAATACCCAAACTTGCAACATCCAAGCGGTTCAAACTGAAAGACTAATAACATTCGATCAGCCTGCAGTGCACAGTGAAGGACTATGCAATAATGCCATGGAACTCGTGCCTCTTGAGACACAGATTGAAACAGTTCGTCAAACTACACCAGTCTACACTAATGTGGCATCAGAAAATGCTACCGAAAGACAGATTGAAAGAACAATCCCATCAATTGACAGAACTGCCTCTGGTTATTTCATCAACTTCGACAACTTCTCTGAAGATCAAAACGACCCCGAAGTGATGCCAGAAACAAAAAAGACTTTTAAAGAGAAAGCAACGGAACTCTTTCATCAACTGAAGGAAATCTACCTTATTTCACCTTGGTTAGAGTTCTGGTTCGGTCTAGGTGTATTTTTCCTCCTGATTTGGCTCATCATGGTACTTTGTTTGGGAAAATTCATTGAGGGAAAATATAGTACAATGGACACAGCAAGTCAGAACATCAACCTAGTCCTGAAACCACACAGATCATCCCACGTGAAGAAAAGAGAACTGCCAACAGTAAATGTCACAGCAATTCCAATACCTGGTGGGGTAGTATGGGAGAAAACAGACTATGAGATCTATGGTCCGGTCGAAATCCTGAAGTATCCTCATCAACTGAAGGTTTCCTTAAGTGACTTTGTAAAACCTAGTACATTCTCTGATGATTGGGACTTTAACAGTATTAATGACATGATGTCTGATTTAGTAATGTCAGCTAGATTCAAAGATCATGATTATTTACAAGGTTCATCTAGTTATGAGCAGCTATTCTGCTACACACATTATGGTGATCATTATTTGCATAAATCTGCACAGCCTAGAAATGTTTTTATGTATAATCAATGGGAACATTGTGCTACACCACCTAAAAGCAGTTCTAAAGCATTTTTTGAGAAATTCAAATACTTCTCAGGGTTTAACACCAGTGATGCAGAAACGTTTTATTACAAACTGTTAGATAAAACAGGAATGAAAACAATGCTGACAAATTCTAAATTGATATATTCAGAAGCATTTTATGAAAAAATGATGACATTTGGTTTTGATTATTGGAAAAATAACATTGAAACGAAAACCATTTGGGGTACAAAAGATTGGCAGGTACAAGGCCTTGAAGCACTATTCAGAACCTGCATGATACCAGAACAAATGTTGTTTTTAAATGACACAATACACCAAACATCCTGTCTTGGCCTAGCTAAGATCAAAGACCTTAAAACACCGTCTATTCCAAAGCCAATACCTGAAAATACAACTACAGATATTGAGTTAGACGTGTCACAAATTTTACATTTTAACAGAACATATCCTGATTGGAAAAAGTGGTTAATCTGGCCTACTGACACAAACATCTGTCAAGATAGATTCCTGAATAAAACACAGGGGTTAAAAATGACCAGACTAGACCCGAGATATTCCCAGACACAACATCCAGGGATAATAACAACATACAGTGTAGGGAAACTCTGCCTTGAATGGCTAACATCATCCACACTGGCTGAAATTAAGCAACACTTGTCTTTACTAAAAGATGGTGCTGATTTGCGCGATTTCATTCTTGGACCACGCAAACAGTGTCAAAAGCGTTTCATAGCGACCAGTATCTATGCTGCTTACAACGAGGCTTGGAAAGTCAAACAAATTGAAACAGCTGAAAAAATACGAGAAATTGATCGTATTAATTTGGAAAAATCACTTTCTGTAGTGGACAATGGGTTAATGACTCTGTCCTCCAGAATATATTTGTTGGACAATATTGTATCCTCTGCCTTTGATGTGATAGATAGAGACTTGCTAATATTACAACATGGCCAATCTCAATTACGTTCTATTATACAATTAGGCTGGACGCTGCAAAATCTTCGTTCAGGCTATGTGCCTTGGCGTTTAATCAACACAACGTCATTATTTTCCATTTTTAACCTTACTGAGAAACAGATCAGTTTGGCACTGAAAGGAGCAGACTATACAATCCTGAGCATCGAAAAACTTGAGAGATTACCATTGACAATGTCAGAGATTCCTGTCATTGAATGGCTAATACACGGAATTATCACAATTCCGATAACAACTTTCCGATTTAAAAAGTGCCTTGAATACATACCTACTGGCCAGTATGAACAATTGGGTAAAGGATATGTAAAATCAGAATGGAAATTACCATACACACATTCTTGCTATAGTGACAGCGACAAAAATGTATTCCTTAGTGGTCACAACTGTAAACATTCACTGAGCGGTACACTTTTGTGTCAGGGTATTAATTTACACGGAGCTTGTGATGGAAATTCTAACAACCTTTCATGCCACCAGCTTGTCACACCTGCAACTCAGATAGAGCCCTTCTTTATGCAACTCGCAAACGGAAGTTACATTCTTAGAACGGATCACAGATGTTGTGGCCTTGTGCCAGGGAAAAGTTATCTAGTAAGCGTAACATCCATGGTCAAATGCTGTATGCAGGCATTGTTTCCGAGTGGGCCTGCAGACACAGTGACTCCCATCTGGCCTCGTCTGAATCTCTATTCTATACGAATTGATACTTTAAGCAAAATGAAGTCTCAGCTGTTGCAGACAACAGTGCCCATAACGTCATCAAAAGAGACGTATGATCTTCTAGTTGCAAGGACAGCTACTGAAGTTCATGAACTTTTATCAACAAATTGCCCCGTGCATTTCGTAGAAATGCTTAGCCAACTCCTTAACATGTCTAGTACCACAGGCATCCCAGGCATATTTAAGACGATTTTTACGGGACTGCTAACACCTTTTCAAGCAATTTTGGGAATCGTTCCTAATTTTGTACACTCTGTTTTTGGCGGCATACCCTTATTTTTGGGACTTGTAGCAGGGATTTTATTTTTGTCCGTCCTGCTTCGTTATGGCAAGCCAAAGCTCAGACATAGCTCCCATGGGAATGGAAGAGACAATCCTAGCAATGCGCTACCGGGACAGGATAACTAACGTCCTTGGATTGGCCAGGCTGAGAGATCTAAACATGACCTGGTTCCTTTCATTCAGACCTATATGGCAGAACTGTATCTTACCGGTACTTCGATGTATGCTATGCGGAGATGAGTGCGTGTTGGACATCTGTCTTTCACTTCCATCAGCAGTACCAATGGACGTCGATACTTTGCTCAGTCCAATAATGGCTCACGCATTGTGTTGTCCCCAGCGGCTACCAATCCTGATGACGGCATTCGTTGAGACTCCTGTACTACGACTAGGTGGTAACAGTGGAGCGAGTGACAAAAGCAACATCACCCAGGTACGACCTTCTGTGAGCAATGCTGCTCCTGACTATGATGACAGCAATCATTCTCACACCTGCCAAGTTACAGCACTATCGAATTTGGTTGAACTGTCGCCTGATTTTGTAGACCAATTCTTTGAGAGCCTGTCTGATACGATGTTCTCACCCGTACAGAAATAATAACTTTGGAGAAACATTCCGACACACAGCGTTCCCATGAACTCTGATTTCGGCCTTCAGTTTTGATCAACAAAAACTGCTAAAAGCGTTGGAACTCTATTTCCCTGTTCAAGCATTAATTCTTTTGAATTGGACATTTTTAATATTGACCCTTTTTTTGGCACGAACAATTCTTTGCTTAACGTAAAAACTATTCTTAGAGAACAGAAGCTTCAAACTTCTATTTCTAAACACATCTAGAGACATAACAACCTTACATCAGCCTCTAGCACATTTATTGCAATGCATTTATATGTGACGATTTATCTCGCCCTTCTTCTGTTTCAGAGATATTTCATGTGTAATTCTTTTTGCATAATCGTTCATTGATTCCATATGCAATAATTTTTGAATGATTTCTATGCTTCAAAAAACGTACAGTACCTAAATTTCACGTATTACAATATACGCCTATTTCAAATGCATTTATGTATTTTGGGGTGGGCAATGTTACACATGCATCCTATTGCTCTAGTTTTAGTAATTTGATGGACATGAAACCGTGGAGTGGGTGTTGCGTGTTTATCTAGGTTCCTGATCGATACTGTGACCTTATGCCCCTATTCGGCTATACATCCATTTATTCCCTATATTGGCATAACTGTTCAAGTGCGATATTCAGAAAGTCATCTCTGGCCTCACACGAACAGAGCCACATTCCAGAATAGTTCTCTGCCACTTCCTTTGCAACCAATTAGTGCAATGACAGAGCAGAAGTCACTATCTGATATTCCTAGATTAACACTCCGAGTTCTTCAACAAGATAAAAACTCAGCAAACCTGGAAATCCCCGCTTGCTGTGTTTTGATTAGTAATGGAACTCTAATGAGCAACTGATAGCTATCACTTCCTAGTGACATCTTTAATTGACATCTTATGTCCAGCAAACTTGCGTCAAACAAGGCACCTTTCAGGTATAAATACTACCAACGTTGCCTTAAGCAATTGCTGGTGTCCCATTGCTGTTGTATGCTGTATGCAGTACGCTGATGCTGCTGCTGCCCCGCTGCTGTTGGTGAAGCTACTGATACCATTATCGCTGCTAAAGCGCGAACGATGGTGTGGTGAGCTTAGGAGCTGAACAGCCGTCCCTCTGCGAAGAGCCCAGCAGATGCCAAGCTGCCCGCGGACGCTTTCCCCCCTCCTCCTCCTCGACGCGCTGAAGAGAGACGCTGCCTTTCTCCTGCAGAGAAATCCAGCTCCAGCGTTTCTGGTGTACCCTTGCGGGTGACTGGAATACCGAGACCCCCTGAAGGAGATACCAGACCTCCATCATTCTATTTAGAGGTATGGTGTTGACTAAACCCTTAGAAGAGAATTCTTGAAGCAAACCTTGGCAAAACCAACTTAACTTAAAGCTACTTACTTACTCCCCTTCCACGTGTTAGGCTTAGGTCAGGCACATTGGGGTAGGTGTAGTTAGAAGCACCAGTTGAGTATTTTAGCCTAATGTATATATGACTGTATATATGTTTTATTACTTTTAAACCATTGTATGGCTAAGAAACCATATCAATGCTTTTACAGTATTATTTCGCAATACTTATCTTACTGTACGTACTTTTTATCATAACAAGTCTTGCAATTGTGGCAATACATTTCTCTTGTACGAGAAGAAAGACTGTTCAATAAATGTTAACCCTTTATTGACAAACGCCCGTCTCTCTATTCTCCACATATCATGAAAGTAAACTGCACTAATCTGACTGAGTGAAATACCTGTCTATTGTTTCACACGACCCTAGAGATTGACTCTTAATCTGAGGAGCAAAGTTGTCATGTTGCACGGTTGTTGGAAAGCTGAATCCCTTCTTGTCTGTGCCAGGGAAGCTGATCACTTCCTATGCAGAGAAGAAAGTTTCCAGTGACCTCTGAGCTAGTTGGTAACAAACCAAAATTAAGTTTAGCATAGTCAGTAGAGGCCTGGAAGATCCGCACTTCTACGTCGATACTACTGTTTATGTTATTCCAATGCGCAGGGCCTAGTGGGAAACTAGGAACTACACTACAGCA
Organism: Lissotriton vulgaris; assembly: GCF_964263255.1. Classification (NCBI taxonomy): domain Eukaryota; kingdom Metazoa; phylum Chordata; class Amphibia; order Caudata; family Salamandridae; genus Lissotriton; species Lissotriton vulgaris. The sequence continues at coordinate 932,131,319 of NC_141689.1, read as the reverse complement.
GTTCATCACTGATATACAGCGCGGAGAAGCCGATTCTTTGCACGACGCAAAGTTCCTGGCGCAATGCTTCTAAAGACAACAACTGCCCTGGATCTCGTCAGCTCTCCCCCTTCTTAAGGGAATACAGACTATGGCATAATACTTCAAGAAATCAGGCGACCTACTTAAGGGAATCACTGACACTCTCGCTATGGACTACAACAACCATCTCTCCTGGTGGTGATTAGACGATCTAGCCACGCCCACTTAGGGCATTCCTGCACCAATTAAATAAAGCTGGTGACAAACAAGTTGAGAGCCTTGCTTGCTTTTTTGAATGAAGCCCCATGAAGAAGAGGCGGCCAGCCTCGAAACGCGTCGGGCGCATGAGAAATGAAGAGGAGAAATGTGAGCTCCAGGACATGAGAGGCATGCAGGCTGGATGGCCAGAAGCGCTGCGAGTGCCTGTTGATAAGCGCAGGTGCGCATTTGCTCAACTATATTTTCACGGCTGCCCCTGGCCGTGCAGCAGAGCACCGTCACCGGCTGCAGTTCATCACTGACATACAGCGTGGAGAAGCCGATTCTTTGCACGACGCAAAGTTCCTGGCGCAACGCTTCTAAAGACAACAACTGCCCTGGATCTCGTCAGCTCTCCCCCTACTTAAGGGAATACAGACTATGGCATAATGCTTCAAGAAATCAGGCGACCTACTTAAGGGAATCACTGACACTCTCGCTATGGACTACAACAACCATCTCTCCTGGTGGTGAGTAGACGATCTAGCCACGCCCACTTAGGGCGTTCCCGCACCAATGAAATAAAGCTGGTGGCAAACAAGTTGAGAGCCTTGCTTGCTTTTTTGAATGAAGCCCCATGAAGAAGAGGTGGCCAGACTCGAAATGCGTCGGGCGCATGAGAAATGAAGAGGAGAAATGTGAGCTCCAGGACATGAGAGGCATGCAGGCTGGATGGCCAGAAGCGCTGCGAGTGCCTGTTGATAAGCGCAGGTGCGCATTTGCTCAACTATATTTTCACGGCTGCCCCTGGCCGTGCAGCAGAGCACCGTCACCGGCTGCAGTTCATCACTGACATACAGCGCGGAGAAGCCGATTCTTTGCACGACGCAAAGTTCCTGGCGCAACGCTTCTAAAGACAACAACTGCCCTGGATCTCGTCAGCTCTCCCCTTCTTAAGGGAATACAGACTATGGCATAATGCTTCAAGAAATCAGGCGACCTACTTAAGGGAATCACTGACACTCTCGCTATGGACTACAACAACCATCTCTCCTGGTGGTGATTAGACGATCTAGCCACGCCCACTTAGGGCATTCCTGTACCAATGAAATAAAGCTGGTGACAAACAAGTTGAGAGCCTTGCTTGCTTTTTTGAATGAAGCCCCATGAAGAAGAGGCGGCCAGCCTCGAAACGCGTCGGGCGCATGAGAAATGAAGAGGAGAAATGTGAGCTCCAGGACATGAGAGGCATGCAGGCTGGATGGCCAGAAGCGCTGCGAGTGCCTGTTGATAAGCGCAGGTGCACATTTGCTCAAATATACATATATATATATATATATATATATATATATATATATATATATATATATATATATATATATATATATATATATATGCCTTAAAAGTTTCTTTCTTTCTTTTTTTGCACTGTTGTAAAAATCGCCCATTCAGGGCTTAATAACCTAAAACGGACACATTGAGAAATGAATTGTTGTAAATATCTCAATTGCTGACCCATTTTTTCTTACTGTGAAAAATGAAATGAAAAATTGTCTGTTTTATAACGTTACCTGTTTTTAATGAGCACAATGCACTTTCACGTTAATCACCATTGCTTAGCCTGTGAAGTAATGCAACTTGCACATTATAAGATGGCCACCAAAATGCTGTAGAAGATATGTCCTTCTTTTATGTCTACGAAGTGTGTAGCTGACCAATGGCTTTAAAATGGTGATTTTAATTGCACACTAACGTTACACTGACGAAGCCTGTAAAGGCAAAACGCGTCTGTAAGGGGTGAGGGGGGTTTGGTGAATAAAATTCATGAAACGGATACCAGCGTGCCGGCCATTCTTTTTCTGACACCGTAATTGGATACAGAAAGCGTGCAGCGATATATATATATATGTGTCATGGCCGAACCATTATGTTTACACAATGCAAATAGGTTGCAGCCTTAGTCCGTTCTTCATTTCAATGTCACTGAATGGGGCTTTTTTGGCGCGTTTGCACCATCAACCAATGTATTTAAACTATGCTTATACCGCTTTCCCGCTGACAGTGAGCAAGGGCGTTCACGCCCGAAACGCGTCTGTTTGGCAGTGTGTTGCACCTCCTGCACGTTATATGAAATAAAGGAAAAAAGAATACCTTCAAAAAGTCTGGCTGTGGATTTATCCATCTGTGTCTGCGTCCTGGGTTTGTTGTGGAAGCGCCGCATCAACCTCCGGCTGGAATCTATATATATATACATATATATATATATATATATAAATAGATATACAGCAGAACTCCTCCCTAATTGCCCGGTTTCCCTCAGCAAGAAAAGAGCACAGACCTCCGTGGCTTCGTCAGCTTAACTTTTATTAAGGTTCCAGAATCAGCACAGCATCAGCCATTACGAGTTTCGTCCCTCACGGGGGGACATGATCACGCGATATATATTCAGGGTAATACTTTAAAATAGTATACAATTAGCATAATGTTAAATAAATAAAACATACCTGTAAACTTTGTTTTTATCAGTGACCCTGTGGTGATGAATTCTGACCAGACTATACCTATCCTATACAGATGGAATGTCACCCTTATGCAAACCTTGTTTTAAACATATCCATTGCACTTGAAATAATGAAATGTGATTTAATTCAGTTTAATTTTATGTATTTTAATAACTGTCTGGTGTTAGTAACAAGCAATGGAGTTATAGTATTTCTTTTATGTCATGTCGAGTACATGGTTACCATGACAATATAAACTAACTCCGTAGTGGTGCCATGCTACGTGAGTAAGGTGATTTTACCACCAAAACATGTCAGGGGCCATCTGTGATTAAAATATAGCAGTTGGTCATCTGCTGTTTTGATCCAGGCAGCATGTCTGTGAGCAGCAGCATTGGCATTAGTGTTAAGGTCTGGCTTTGAGCAGGAAAGGGATGCTTGTAGAGTGCCTCGGCCGATGTTCCCCCAATCATACGCTTTGGAATAGACAAATGGGTTATGTGGTCCGGAGGAGTGCTGATCAATGCTTAATGAAAACATTATGGCTTTATGGGCTGATCATGGTACCAGCAACACTTTGTCATTCTTCAAGGATTGATTTGAGGTGAAAATGCCATCTTAGGTTTGTCCTGTATCGTGGGTAGCATGTTCAACTATCTGTCTCAAGGAGAAACTAGCCATGCCATCAACCAATGTGGATGTATCGTGGTCATCCTGTTTCTCAAGATGATAATTAAAATCGCCTAACACACTAAAGTCAGTTGTCTTTAACATAGGCGGTCTCTGTAGGAGGATGCCCTTAAATGTAGGTTTTTTACCTAGCGTGATTCAAAAGGATAGTACTTCGCGATCTTGGGAGTTTCCTGCTCCGGATCCTAAGACCCGAAATTCATCTCTGCAGATAATTGAAAAAGTCCCCCTCCCCGCTTGTCTGCTCGATCAGCTCTAAGAATCGAGTAGCCTGCTGGTATTGTTAAACCTAGTTGTGGGCCGTGGACTCATCTGTCCAGGTTTCAGTTATCAATGCCAGGTCAAGCTTATAAGTGCCCACCATCTCAGCAAATTCGGCACAGTGTTTGAGTAAGGACCGCGCTTTAATGATCAAACCCAGGAACAACCTTTTCAGCTCCTGGTAGCAGATGTTTATGCAGGGTAGCCACCGCACTGTTTCTGAGCCTGGTGAAACACAGATGAAGTTTGCACTGATGGCATTGCCTGGGTTATTTTGGGCATCTAATAAAGGGCATTCATGATTTCTAACATTTTTGTTAAGTGACAGAAGTTCATCCCTTGCGTATTTCATAGGTAACCCACTCTCTGGTGAAAAACTGGCAGGGGTTCCACTGCAAGCGTGATCCAGGCGTGGACGGACGCAGACGGGCTTGCCTCTGGCACACCTTCGGTGTACCAGTGGTGCGCCTGCTGCGCGTCCGCTCTGGCATTTGCTAATATGGTGGTTGCAGCGGGAAAACTAACCTGCACACCTCCCTGAAGTGCCTTAGCTGCCGTAATTGAGGGGGACAATTGGATTGGTCCAGACCCCCTGCCCAAACAGCACTTGCCGCGGCGGAACAGGGCAGAGACCAGGATCCTTATGGACAACTGGTAAAAACCTGTGAACATTCAAACTACCCATGTTTCAAAAGTATCTTAAAAATGCCCCAGAGAAAGAATGCTTTAAGTCTCAAGTAGCACTAATAAAATGCAACGAGGTTTGTGACCTCCTAAAGAATAAAAGAATAAAAGTCAAGTACAGCTTTTGAAGTATAGTGGGGTTTTAGGAAGAGGAACAGCAATGGCAGCAGTCTTATCCAAGCAGGCTTAATCATCGAAAATAAATTGTACATTGATACTTGCCATATATACTGCAACTGCTCCCTCTGCAAGTGCTTGCCCCAAGGATCCTGAGCCGGAGTAAATTCTCCATGGATAGCGTCCTGAAGAGGCCATTACCATATTGAAACTTCATTATTCCCAGAAGGGCTTCCCAACAATTCATCCTCCAGAGCATTCCCACTGCCCAAGGGGGAACTACAACTATGTTCACAACTTCTCAACTGAATGTATTTAAATCTTGACAATCCCCCCCACCATTTGTTGATTCAGCTCAGTCCAGGGCAGGAGTTGGCCATTCTGACAAAGTTCTCCCCAGCAGCAGATGCCAGCTTCTCCTGTGGGGGTAGCTAACTTGTCCTTTAGACAATTCGGGGTCCCAGGGGAATCCCAAACAGGGGCCAAGTTGGAATAATAGCCTAAGCCTGTAAGCATCCTAATTCTGAACGATTTCTTTGCCAGGGTCTGTAGTACTTTCAGTGTGATCTTTTTAAAGTACTTCAGATCTCCGAACTTAAACAAAAAGTGACCTGTACCAAATTTGGCTCCCATTAACATAACCTTGAACAGGTCACCCACATCTGAACCATCAGGGAGATTAAACAACATTCTAGAATTTGACAGTTGGAAGGCCCATTCATAGTATTGTTTATCTGGTAGAGATAAACCCCCCTTCTCTCTTTTTTGCCATAATTTCTTTCAAGAAATTCTCATTCCCTTAGAAGCTCAAATAAATGAGTTAATGGCCTGCTGAATTCTGTCAAGCCGAGATTAATCAGAATGCAGGGGAATTGTATTAAATAAAAACGTTATGTTAGGCAAAATTCTAATTTTTACCAGGTTCACCCTCCCAAAGATTGCTAATGGTAAGTGTGCCCAGCTCTTCATTATTCAAGCGCACTCTCTTTCGACAACATCTAGGTTCACTCCTGTTATTTTATCAAAGTCTTGTAAGATTTTACACCCAAATATTTAATTTCCTTCTCGATTAACGGGCTCTATTCTTGGGAACTCCAAACCATCACTTCTGTTTTCCCAGCATTGACTTCATAACCTGACACCCTTCCAAAATCTGAGGCAATCTGGAGAATAGCCGGGATAGCAGTTGAAAGGTCAAATGTATAAATCATTAGGTCATCTCCATAACTAAAGCAAGGGATATAAGCTGCAGCTCTAATTGTTAGTGCTAGGAGCTCTACATATAAATTAAACAGGGGAGGTGAAAGAGGACAGCCTTGCCTGGTACCCCTAGATACCTTAAATGGCTCTGTCATATTAGCATTGACAAGTATCTTAGCTGATGGATTCTGATATATCACCTGCACGTCATTACAGAAATTATCACCCAGGTTATATTTCTTCAAAATGGTAGTTAAATATTACCAATTTACTCTGTCGAAAGCCATAGCGGCATCTAAGGTCACTACTGCGAAGGTAATAGAGAAGGTTGAGGCCAGATCAATCTCGCCTATCAGGCTATTTGTTAACTCATTGCGCCAAATGCGATGCAGCGCGCACAACTAAATTTGTTTTATTTAATGATCTATGTACTTACCTCCTAGCGGCTGTATTCAGGAGATTACTACCCCCCACATGCCCCTTCGATGCCCCATATCAGCGGCCGGCAGCACTTCCACCATGGACCGCTACTGCCCTGAACGTAATCCCTCAAGCCTAAACTAACCAAGAAATAGTCAATTCTGGATCTATGATCATACTTTTTATTATGAAAAGAGAAGCTAAGCAGATCGCCTGATCTCTCACTCCACAAATCGCGGAGTGCAGTTTGCTTCATCATCGTTCGCAAATAAGAACATGATTTAAGAGTGGCAATTGCTCTAGTATTTTTTATTTATCTAATTTTAAATCAATTATTACATTAAAATCCCCAGCCTTAATTATTGGTCAGGAAAGTCCAGCAACGTAGGGAAGACTTCCTTTAACGGCTCAATAACATCCACATTTGGGCCATAGCAACCTACCAGAGTTAATAGCTCCCCTGTATATTTGTTTGTGCAGAGATCCACCTACCACTCTTATCCATCACTATATCAAGGATATGGGCCTTCACCTGATTCTTGAATAATATTGCAACTCCTTTTATTTTAGCACTCTACTCTGTAAAGACTGCCTGTTGAACCCATGGTTGTATATTAAAAATATACATACTTTGACTCTTTACCAGATGTGTTTCTTGCAGTATTATTATCTGGGCAGGAGAATCCCTTGGATACTGCAAGATGTTTTGGCTTCTTGCCTTCACAAGCAAACCATTAACATTCCATGTTAGCACCTGGATATCCATCTCCCTTGTCCTGTGGCTCTCCTTTTTAATTGAGACATTTCATACTTTACTTCTACGGGCTTCCCTCAAGGTGAATGAGGCTATTTTCTTTTCTCCACTATGCTACCCACCCAGTGCCCCCCATCTTTGTCCTCACCCTCCTCCCTGAAGAACCCATCACCTCTTTCCTCTGGACTTGATGTTAGTCCCATTCTTATATGCTATGGGTCGTCACCTACCCCCTTACTCAATCTGAATTTAGCTAAAAATGTCCACCTTACTTGAGACTCAATGTTTCCCCCACCTTCCCTTGTGAATTTATTAAAAACAAAGGAAAAAGAACGCACATAATATTGAATATACATTTTTTTCCCTCCTCACCCCTCTTTCTTTTTTTTTCTCCCCTATTGTTCCCTCCCTTCGTCTTGTATTCAAGGCTATTTGGGTATACTAACTGCCACTCCCTTGTTTAAGGTTTCCAATAAGTCATCTACCTCCTGTAATCTCCTAAGAGTATGCATTTTGCATAACCTTCAGAGTTGTGTAAAGGTTTCCTGAGCAACAGGCAAAATAGTGAATGTATGGATTCAATTCCAATGTGTAGCAGTTTTTCCTCTGTCAATAACACAAACTTCAAAACATTCTTTTGAGTTTTCTTATCCTATTTTAATTCATGCTGTAGTCATAGGAGAGCTTCTTAAGAAAATAGATTAGCCAACACATGGTCTGCCCTTGGCTTGCAAGCCAGGGCTTTTTCAAGGCAGAATCATCCCGAAATAAATACATTATTAAACCCGTTACAGTGGAAAATTGCACCTTCAGAGTCACAGGAAATTTAAGCTGGGCTGTAGCCCCCAATTTATTTAACTCATTCAGGCACCTTCTCAGCTCCCATTGTCTGTTCAAAATGACCCTGGACAGACCTGACTAATCTCAAGAGTGCAATCCCTCACATGTATGGACTTCATCTTCAGGGCTTTCATCAAGAGTTGTTACATTAATGCACAGGTATGGAAGTTTGGGGTGGGTGGAGAAAATGGTGGCTGCAGTACCAGCAAGTCGCTAGTTCGCTATCGGGTCCTCTGAGTTCCTGTGGATGAAGTTCTGCTGGGCAGGACATTGTGTGCACTCCCACCCCCTCATTCATTCACCCGGTTGTGGCGTATGTGCCTCTCCTACCTATTGGTGCCATTGGATGGTCTGGAATCGGCCTGAGTCGCGCTTATGCTTTTGGACTCAGCCGTCCTGGAGCTCAGGAGGAGCTGCAGGGCAGCAGCGTGCGGTCTCCTCTTGAGCCCAGGAGGCAGCGGCAGAATAAGCCCCGCTCGAGCTGTAGTAGGAGTGACTCCTGCAGATCCCAGTACAGCAGACCCTTTGGATCAGCCTCAATACAGTGAGAACTGTGAACAAGGAACCGGGGAAAATGCTCTGGAGCCCCTGGCAACCACAGGTCCAGGTAAAGGTAGGGGAGCCAAGAAAGGGAAACAGAGGGACCACAAAAGCCTGTTAGATAGGAGGAGATACCAACTTTTTAATATTGATATTTGCCCCCCTGGAACTGCAAGTGGTTCTCCTCCTTTATCGGGTGCCTTTGATAATACAGATAACAGTAAGCAACTCAGAATCTTGGCTTGCATACCTAAGGAGCGCCCTGTAAAGCCTAGGGAAAGCACTGGTGAAAGCAAAAAGAAACCAGAGGAGCATAAATTAAAGATTGACTCCTCACTAAGGTCTTTTTTTAGGGTACTAGCCCCAGGGGCATACTCTAGAAAGCTAACCATGGAAATGGCTGATCAGCTATCTAGTGAGCTAACAATGGTTCTGATGGCACAGGCAAGTACAAGAAAATTGGGGGGGCACCCTACTCAGGAGGTTTCACAGATTACCTTGAATGCTATACAGGATATTATAGAGGAAAAAGCAAGCAATATAGGTGATGACCAAAGTTAAAATCCCTCTCAAGAGGCAGCATCCCTCCTGCAGATAATATACCCCTGTGGATAAGGAGGTTAATCCAGAGAATCCTATCAGTTCACTAGAAGGTATGTTTGCAACCCTGTCGGGGGACATTAGAAAGGGCTTTGCAGGATCAGAAGCTAACCCGGGGGAAATAAGGAGCTTTTGTGATGCATTGGAGAAGAAAATAGAACTCCTCTCCATTAGAACACAGACCCTGGAGGATACTGTGGGCGATTTTAAAGAGGAATTGGGTAAGGCTAAAGTTGACATCTGGATTTTAAGGCGGGAGGATCAGGAAATTTGGGAGAAACTGGAACACTTAGAAAACAACTCCGGGAAAAATGACTTGCGGATCTTGAAGGTGCCGGCAGGGAAGGGAGGCGAGGACATAAAGACTTTCGTGATTGCTTTAATAAAGGAAGGTCTACAGATTGAGGAAAGTGAAGAGGAAATGCTTTGAGCTATCCAAAGGGTGCATGAGACCTTTTTCACAGAAACCAAAATAAGACCAGACCACGTAAAATACTCCTAAACTGCAATACGTATGCATTAAAGGAAAAAAACATGAAGAACTGTTAAGTAAGGAAGAATATCAGTTCCTGTGCAACAACTATCCCATAATGCCGGTCCTCTATTTAATTCCTAAAATTCCTAAAGGCATTTTTCCGGTACCTGGTAGACCCATCATTTCAGCCGTAAATCGTTTGTTTGAGAGAAATTCTCAACATGTCGATTATTTTCTACAGGATTATGTTTCAAGTTTACCATCCTTTATCAAGGATACTGGAGATTTACTTAAGAGAATGTATGATATACCCTGGTCCAAAGATTATATACTGATGATATTAGACATAAACTCTTTATATACCTGTATTGAACATCGGAATGGACATATAGTTGTGTATTATTACCTCAAAAATAGGCCCTTAAGATTGTATAGTCACAGTAAAATGATTTCGGCTATGATTACCTGGTATCTAAATACCAACTTTTTTCTCTTCGGCAATGAAGTTTTTCAACAATTGAGGGGGTTGGCCATGGGTGCATGCTTCTCACCCAGCTACACATGTTTACACATGGGCTGTTGGGAGGAGCGGGTACACATGGGCTGGTGGGAGGAGCGGGTACTCATGGTGGATCATCATGTAGATTGGGTGGTACATGTGGTGCGCTGACTGCGCTATATAGGCGATTTTTTATTATTTGGAAAGGGACTATGTCATGTGCTGAAAGCTTTGTGGAACAAATTAATGTGATCTCAATGACTTTGGAGTTGACTGCCCATATCAGCACACAAGCTATTGAGTTTCTAGATGTACAGGTTTGAATCCAAACTACATCACTGAATAACAGCTGTCAATTCCAAGCTTCATGCCTCCAGTTTTCAACCCAGACACTTGAAAGACAGAATCTCCTATGGGGAGATGCTGAGACTACGTAGGATCTGTAGTTGAGATAGAGATTTAGCTCAGTGCCAAAATGAGGCTAAACAGCGATTTACGAATCGAAGATATCCAGTTAATACCATTGACCAGGTAATCACTAAAGCCAATAAAAAGACTCAGGAATCTATCCAATTCGGGGGTCAAGACAGGCACTAAGAAGAAACATGATCTGAAGTGCAATAGGGACAGTGATGAGACCAATATCAGACTAATCACTAACTATAAAAAACAAGAAAAACAAATAAAATCTATTGTTAATAAGCAATGGCCAATAGTGCTAACAGATTCAATCACAGGATTGATACTCCCCATGAAACCCAATATAACATTCCATCAAGCATACTCAATGGGCAGTGCCTTGGTTGAAAGCAGTCCTGAATAGTCCAAACTAGTAATTGGCTTTCAGCTAGGAAGGGTTTTTTAAATGTAGTTCTTGTAGGGCTTGCCGCTTTGGGGTCAATATGTTGCATTACAATACTGCCTTCAATATAAGACCAGTTAAACTGAAATGTCCAACCATGTGCAGAACTGAGTTTTCTGTTTATGTTCTGGAATGCACTTGCAAACTCAGTGTGTGGGAGGTACCAAGTTGCAAGTGCATATTATAATTCTACAACATTTGAGGACAATAGTAAAATCAGATCCCGCATACCCTGAGGCGTGCCATTTCAAACAATTTCACAATAATAACCTCAATTATTTGAAGTACTTTGTTATAGATGTGATCCCCAGTTTGTGTAGAGGAGGAAACTGTGCAAACTACTTTTCCAGTTGGAGACTTTTTTTGGGTGGGACTCAGCTGATGTCCCAAACTGGCTGCAAATACTTCCTGGATGAAGTACTGGCAGCCAAATCAGAGATCTGCACAAGCTCACCCTTATTCAGTAAGGATTCACGACCCTAGGTGTACAAATTTGGATTTCGTTTAATATCTCAAAAACTACAGGTTTACACCAAATAACAAAAAGTGTGCATTCTTGACTAAAAGCTAACTTTTTGCCAAAACTTGGTGTAATTCTGTCCAGCTGTTTGGTCTATAATAATGTTTAAAAACTCCATGGGAATTAACAGGGGAACTGCACTTTTTTGCCACCTCCCCTGTCTTAGTCCCTGATTGACCAATCACCCGGAAACTTTCCATGCATGACTAGAATCACTTTTTATAAAAAACAAGGGAACCCACTAGGTAACTTTGTTCCACGGCGCAACTGTGCACCGGGACGATTGAACCGAGTTCCACTTGGAACCCGAGGAGCCCCATTTCAAGGCATCAAGTTCCGTAGCAAGAGCACTTTTGCTTAATTCGTAGGTATTTGCAATTCCTAACACCGGACCACTCCCCGGAAGAATCCTTCCTTAAACCCACAGCTCCTTATTGGGAACCACACCAATTTCAATCTATAGGTATCCGCCGGAACAAATTCCGGACCCGGCTCTGCCTTCAGCGACCTCATCCGTCTATGCCCTCACCCCATGAGGCCTTCTACATTCAGGCAAACAATGAATGTCCTGATGATGATCCATTATTACTAATTGGATCGAAACGCCGTCGACACAATATGTGGTCTAAACAATAAGTGTATTATTATGTGCCTAAAAATTGTATGTTTCCCACATATGTGAAGCAAATGCATCTTAAATCCTCTTTTTGCTCATGCCTTTTATATGCCTAAAATACCCCAGTACTTGTATGTTTTGATTGTATGTGCAGCATCGTGGATGCAGGACTGTGTCCCACTGCTTTATTGTTGGTTCGTCTGATCAAGCATATTTACAAACATTGAATACATTTCCAAGTCCGGCTGGACTTTTCTTCATTATAGTGCTTATTGTGGCCTATAATTATTGTAATGTTCATATTTCTCTCTGTCAAGGACCTATGTCTTTAGCTTGACTAGAATCACTGGCACACTTTTTTTTATTTCCAGAAGATTTGTAAAACTGCACCAAACATGCTTTTCATATGGAAACTAGAACCTAACTATAACTAGCTTCTGGCTTTTTCTCACCATGAACATTGGACCTCTACAGATGCTAGTTGGCCCCCCCTTTTTGGTTCCAATTGGACATTCATTGTTGTATTTTTCTCATTTTGCATATGTCAATGTGTTTCATTTCTTGTCCATGTTATGCAGGTCTACATAGGGCTTAGGTGCCTTCCTATCTTGTACCTCTACACCTGTGGACAGGACTAGCCACCATGCACCACACTACCCCTCCTTATCCTGGATCTGAAGGTGACCAGCCTCAATGACCTTAAAAACCCAATTAAAAAGCAGCTGTCCTCTCCCTGATAGTTAAGCAGTGATACATGCCTCCAACAAGAAATGCATCTCCTTTCTAAAGATGTCCCCAGAATGCAATATCAATAATCTCCACACCAACCTTGGTACTCTGGACCTACTAAAAGAGGTCAGGTTGCGATTCTTTTTTCAGCAGGGTTTAGAGGACAGATTCTCTCTAGGATAGCAGAGATCAAGGGACTTCTCTTAGCATACAGGCTGCAGGTGGATACATTCTATTTCACTCTTGATATTATATACATACCTAATGACCAGCAAGAAAAATTTGTCATAAATGCTTTAACACCTCACTCACCAGATGTGTCCATCCTTATAGGCGGTGATGCATAACGACATGGCCCGCTCAGGTCAATGCTTTGGCCATTTGGAGTACTTCACCCCAGTGGGTCTACACTGGTTCCCAGAATGTGGGCTCTGGGATGTCTGTTGGGAGCTGCACCCCAATACGAGAGATTATACATTTTATTCTGCAACACACAAAATGTATATCAATGCAAACACTAATATTTGAGGCATACATTGCTTCCCACTCGTTATCGGACCATGCTCCCCTATCTCTTGTATTGCGTTTAGACATCAATCAGTCCAGGGTCTCCTACTGTCACCTGAGGGATTCTTTGCTTCAGACAGAGTCCGCAGCTGACTCTATTCAGAAAGCCCTCAGTGACCGTCTTCGCATCAACACAAAAGATATATCACAGGTCTCACTCTGGGGAACCTTGAAACTAGTAGTGAGAGGGGAAATCATAGCTATCTCTGCAGTGGATGACCATAACCACAAGAAAACAGACAGAGTCAAAAGCAGAATGTCTCATAACTTGAGACTATACATAAGAGAACAAGGGCTCCTAGAGTATGGTGAGAACTTGAAAAAGCTTGACTGCTCCTCTTTTGACTAGAAAATGACAGAGCAGAACACACATTGATTAGCCTGAAACCTAAATTCTATCTTGGAAGCAATTGCTGCAGGCATATGTTAGCACAGCGCCTACAGACTCCACTACTCTCTGGGTCAATTAAATCGATCCGCACTGGGCCAGTTACAGAAACACGCTCCTAATAACAAACCACTTCAGCATTTCAGACTTTCTATGGCTAATTTTATGCGTCTGCAGAGGGACCTAGCAAAGATCCTTCAAGTTATTTGCAAGGGATCACACTCACTCTACTTCCGGTATGGGAGTTAGACTGTCTTAAACAACCTATTCACATTGAAGGGAGGGATCTGGCCCAGGAGTCATGAAATCTCCAGGGACAGATGGCTTCTCTCCACTATTTTATAAAACTTTCTGCCATGACTTAGCTCCTCTGCTTACTTTTTTCTATAATTCTTTTGCAAATACTGGCTCCTTCTCTGACATGGTGCTCAAAGCTGTAATGTCTATGATCCTGAAGCCTGGTAAGGACCCCACAATATGTGGTTCTTACAGGTCCATCTCCCTGTTGGAAATTGACACGAACATATTCACTAGTATCCTGGCCCATCGCCTCAGTCCACCTGATTGAGCCAGACCAGGTGGGATTAATCCCAACTCGTCAATGCGGGCACAGCACCAAACGTCTCCTCCATCTCCTTGACAAAACTCATTGATTGCAGAGAGAAGCCTTGCTTCTTTCCATTGATGCTCAAAAGGCGTTCGATCAAGTCCATTGGCCCTACCTGTTTGACACACTAATATGTTTTGGTCCTGGCACCAAATTTTGTAAATGGGTCCGAGCATTTATAGTGCTTCTCGGGCTTCGATGCGAGTAAATGGAACAAAATCCCCGCCATTCCCTATTCAGAGTGGCACCCAACAGGTCTGCTCCTTGTCCCCACTTTTTTCTGCCTTGTTCATGGAGCATTTTGCCCAACGCGTCCTACCATATCACCTAATCAGCCTCACACATATACACAAAAAAATGCTCAGCGAACAATTACTCCTGCTCTCAAATGGGCGCCCCTCACTACAACACACCATTATCGGACCTCTCTACGCAATCCACCGCTTCCTTTAAACCGGAGTACTGGGTAATGCGATTCAATTATATTGATCATTGCTTGAAAACACCCAATCAGCCTCACACATATACACAACAAAACTGCTCAGCGAACAATGACTCCCACTCCCAAATGGGCGCCCCTCACTACAACACACCATTATCGGACCTCTCTACGCAACCCACTGCTTCCATTAAATCAGAGTACTGGGTAATGCGATTCAATGATATTGATCATAGCTTAAAACACCTTAAAGAGGATATGCAAAGACTTACTTCCATCACAGCCAATCTTTGTCCCTCTTGCAACTCCAAAAGCTCCACGATAACCAGAACTGATACCCATATAGACGTACAAGGCGGATCAATTTCAAATCCAATCCATCCAAGTGAACCCATTTAGAGAACCAAATCAGAATTCCAGAGGAATAAACAAGAACATACTTAAGTGAGTCACTTTATTAAAACTTGCTTCTCATCATAATAATAAGCAGCTAAAGTGCATGCTCCTCAACTTCAGATCAGCAATTAAACACGCATCTGACATCTACGACCTTATTCTTGCACATAAGTTTAGTGTAGTTATCCTCATGGAAACCAGGTTAAACAGCTCATGTCATCCCATAATAGATCTACTGGTCCCACCTAGTCACAAGATCATTCGACTAAACAGAACAGAAAACGGGTGGTGGAATAGCATTCATCTATCACAATACTCTTTCATTACGCCAATTGAAAACAATAGCGGTAATACCATATGAATATCTTAGCATCAATATCCCTTGTAACAGCAAATCCATTTGTAATTTACATGCCTTCTATCACCCTCTGGGCGATAACCCTGTATTCATCGAATAAATGATGGAAATCTTCACAAAAAATGATAATATTCAAGGACTCAGATCTTCCTAGGTGATTTTAATCTGCACTGGAATGATCTGAATGACCCCTCAGTGAATAGGTTAAAATCCTTCATATTAAACCATGAGATGTCCCAAATCTGCGACAAACCTACACACAGCCAGGGAGAAACTTAGGGCCTCATCTTCTCTAAGTCTGACTCTATCTCCCAAGAGTCTATTAACCCATGTGTTTGGACAGACCATTATCGCATCACCTTCCTCATCAACTTAAAAGGAGAGTCCAAAGAATGGTCAGCTGAAGAAAATCAAACATTAGAAATGAAATCTTCGCAATATAAACCAAAATGCACTAACCGCTCTATGCAACAACAAATTTATCCCACATAGGATGTCAATGCCCTCACAGACTACTACAATACTTCTATACGGGAAGTCATGGACTCCATGGCACCCCTACAACAGAAAAATCTAATAAAATCTCAAAGCCATGGTTCAATGACAAATTGTAAAAGATATAGAGTCTGTGGACACCCGCTTTTCAATCAAGTGGGGAAATCACTGTAATCAAATTTAACCAAAGGAATGTGTGCAACCCAGTGTCAAGGCCGCCAACCTAGTAACAAGTACAAACTTCTGGTTTCATGTTCATGTTTTAGCGTGGTGTTTTCTAATCGCTAATTCATCGCATTCCGGGACCGGATTGAGAAATTGCAGGAAGTGGAGCAGCGTACATTATTACATTTTTTGGTGAGTTGAACACAAGTGCGACTTTTCTTAAGTTGGTCAGCTACTAGTTAAGTGGGCATACTAAAATACAGTGTTTTTATTTTTAAGGCGGATAGGCGCAGCAGCTTAATCAGTGGCAGCGGCAAGTTTGCCTCAGCAGTGTTGTCTAGGAGTTTCATTTCCCGACTGGCAAAGCTACATCGTAACCAATATTTCTGTATCCATCGTTACAGACACTGCACTCAAAAGGTAACTGTCCACTGGGCATGGAGTTTTGTTTACATTAGAGTGATCACTGATTTGAGAGTTTATGGTGACAAACTCTTTTTTGTTTAATGTTCACGAGCTTGTATAATATTCAAGTCAAATGCAATTCATGTTTTGTTTATGTAAAGCATTTATACCAAATTTTTTGAGTAAATAACATAAATGTATTAGAAGAACATTTTTTGAAGTATGAGCTAATTATTGTGGTTTATTTTGGATGATTCATTTTGGTGTCAAGTCATAACACATTGAGTAATCAACCAGAAGTTTGTATCAATGACAACTTGAACACAGAAAGAGCATGAAGATACTCCTCATCCGTGGAATCGTTAAAACGCTTAAGATCAATGAGGAACATTTACAATAGAAGAATAAGAAAAAGGAAAGCTAATTTTATCAGAACTCACCTCGACCAAGCCAGAAATAGACCCAAAAAACGATTTGTAATAGTCAAACAGCAGCCACGCAACACATCAAACCCATTAGATGCCGGATCTAGCACCCAATCAAATTGCGAGAACTGGCCACCTTCTTCAAGGATAAAACAACAAATATAGTGAGTGAACTTCAACTAGCGCAGGAACTACTACCGGCTGCTCCAGTCAGCTTTTCATACAACTCCCAATTTACGAAAGGGAACAAACCACCCTGGCCCCCCTCCAGAAACAATGTGACTTGGACAACCTTCTCCTCAATCAGCGAACAGGAAATGTACAACATTCTTTCTTCCTTAAACCCATCTAACCACTTCACGGACCCTCTACCTCCCAACATATTCAAAGAGATCAACACCTGTATTCTCCCACTATTGTCAAAGATTGTAAATGCCTCACTATGTCAAGGCACTAGCCCAGACTGCCTAAATATTGTTCAAGTAACACCCATCTTAAAAAAAATCTATGGCAGACTGCTTTCATCCTAACAAATTCCGGCCCATCTCCAACATCCCCACACTGGCAAAGCTCTTAGAAAAATGTGTACAGAACCAACCCTGCAAATACATAGAAATCGTTCAACTACTCGATCAACACCAATCAGGCTTCCATCAAGATCACAGCACAGAATCTGCCCTTACTCATATTGTAGATGACATCTTAAAAATGTGGGATCATAACGAATCATGCCTTCTAATATTGCTTGATTTATCTGCTGGCTTTGACAGCATCAAACACGACAATCTACTGAAACTACAAGAACAAAGAATGGGCTTATCAGGGGTCAAATTACAATACTTCTCTTAATTCTTCCAAAACAGATCCTTAAGAGTCAAAATCAATCAATCTCTCTCTAAGGCTCACGCAATAACTCTTGGTGTTCCCAAGGATCCTCTCTCCCACCCCTTCTCTTTAACCTATTCCTGGAACCATTAGCACACCTCCTAAAATCGTCTAACATCCACTACCATATGTACGCGGATGAGACTCAGTTATATCTCAAAATCGCCTCTCCAGATTCCATCCTACAAAATACACATCTATGGCTCACAGTTAACCATCTCAAACTCAACGCAGATACAAACAGAATTTCTCCGCCAAATAAGAACCCCAAGATTGATCTGTGGTTGAATCATCTTACAGCCCTCAAATTCTCGCCCTACATCATAGACTCTGACAGATCCTTAGGTATTACATTAGACAAACACATAAATAAGCAGGATCACATTAGTGCAGCCACCAAAGGAGCAACTACCAACTGAGCATTCTGCAGAAACTTCAACCCTATCTACCTCATGAAGATCTAAAACAAAAGGACAAAGCCCTAGTATTGGCCAGACGGAATTATGGGAGTGCCACATTATGTGGCCTACCTAGATACAAACTGGCCCCACTAAGAGCCTCTCTAAATGCAGCCGCAAAACTTGTCTTCGGAACGAAAAGAAATGAGCACCTATCACCAGCCCTCAAAACCTTAAAGAGGCTACTATACGAAGCAAGAATCTAACTGAACATTGGCTGCATGACGCGCAAAGTGTTAAACTTCAACATCCCCAGTTACCTGGCCTAAAAGCTAGAAAAATCAGGGGGCCGCAGATCCTCATGAAGTGCGTTCATCTTGCTTCTGAAACCCCAACAAACTCACAAAAAGAAAACGGGGGCTAGAAAACCGAATCCCTTCTTGTCTGTACCCGGGAAGCTGATCACTTCCTATTCAGTCAAGAAAGTTTCCAGTGACCTCTGAGCTAGTTGGTACAAATCCAATTAAGTTTAGCATAGTCAGTAGAGACCTGGAAGACCGCACATCTACGTCTACACTGCTGTTTATGTTATTCCAATGCGCAGGGCCTATAGGGAAAATAGGAATTACACTACATGGCGCCCAACGTTTGGTAAGCCGATAAAACTAACGCAAGATGTTAGAGTAACTCAGTCGTGCTTTTTCACCAAGACCCTTTCTACCGTAAATACTCCAATAGACGTCTGGAGTGGGTGAAAGGTTAAAATCCGCCCGAACTTAGTAGGAAGAGATTCCTATGTAAAGCTCTGGTTTATTCAACGTTGAAGGATACAGTGTTCCAGAATATTGTGCACCTAATATTTTTCTCCTTGGAGACCAGCTCTGAAAAACTTTCATTTATACAATGTCAGTACTAGACAACGGGACCTATGAAGCCGCAGTAGATGCGAATCAACGGGACGCCGGTGTTAATGAACCGGGTGCGATAATCATCCTGGTCAACATAAGAAAAACTATAATGTTAAAACTTATAGAAAATGGACTGACCACACAAGGTGGCACAGTCGTCTCCGTGATAGAGGCACATGAATATCGGCAGAGGAGGTATTCTATTCATGGATAAAATTTCCAGCGGCAAACGCTGCAACAAACGAGTTCCACTATTACAAAATAGGGGAACCACCGGATGAGTACGCTCCTTTCGAGGAGATTGAAATCCCATTAAAATACCAAGAGCATTTGCTCTGGTTTAAAGGTGCCCTAAAACATAATGATCATATTACCAGGCTCGGTCCACTAGGTAGACCAGGAGCAATGTGGCCGGTTCTAGCCAGCTACACACCACACCCGGAAATTGCAAAAATGTCGAAAGAAGAACTTTTAGCACAGCTAAAACATTAATTGAAATACACAGACAATTAGTCCAATATGTAATGCGGACTGCAACAGTCCAAACAGCTGTTAATGTCACACAGCTGACCCCTCATCAGGGGAACACAAATAAAATTACACCACAGAACATACAATCATGTCTTGGTAAAACACCCATAAAACGGGAACAAATTCCTTTCTGGTTAGCGCAGAAAATTACTCAAATAGAGACAGTATTCCTGAATACTACCCCTATTGAGAAACACAGAATTCTGACCATCTGCCTTCCAATGGGGGTCGCACCACACGTAGAGGACTGTGACACTTGGGGTACAGTCTTTGCTTCCATTTACACAAAAACACATGGTGTTCCGTCAATGGCGGTAATACCAGATGTGCTGAAACAGATTCAGAATGAATACGGTCCAGAACCTGCTTTAACTCTTGGTATGAAATTACTGAAAGACTTCGAGCAGGTCTCGGCTATATTACTAGCCAATATAAAAGGAGAAGCAGTATCTGTGTCGATCCGCCAGAAGTTGAAGGAAACAGATATAACACATCAACCAATTGAGCTTGCCAGAATTTTAGAAAAATATTATGAAGAATTAGGTAGAGACAGCTTGGGTGGGAAACCAGTAAAAGCCCAACTACTCGAAAATCCTGAAAAATTATTTATTAAAAATAATTCAAACACTCCTAAAAAGAGCTGGAATGGAAATAAACAATCCACTCCCAAGGAAAAAGTTTTCCAGTCCAGAGGAAGGTCTCCCCGAAGGAGGGAAAGAACTCCGACTCGAGAACACCAGTCTCCCCAGAGGGAGCCCTCTGAGAAAAGATATAACCTTAGAAAAAGGGATAACTTGAAGAAGCCTGATAGATATCAAAGTAGTGATACACGTCCCTCTCGATCTTTTTCGCAGAAATCGGAAAAAAGAGGACGGTCAGACCCAGGAGAGCACACCAAGTCCAAAGACAAGGAACCTGCTCAAAGTAAAAAATCACAATTTCCAAAGAAGAATGTAGCCAGTATTAGAGTAGTCGAACATGCCGAGAATACTGAGGACACAGCTGAAAAACGAGGAGTGGGCTCAGACAATGTTAGACAATGCAGCAGAAATCACCATAGCTCGCAAGATCCTGATGAGTCATCTGGAGACAGTGGACACGAATGAATACATTCAAGTAGAAACTGCCGACACCAGAGTTAGCGAACCTCATAAAATATATGAAATAACACTGTGTATAGAGGGAGATAAGACCAGGAAAATAAGGGGTCTATTTTGGGATAAACTCTCAAAAGGCTATGACATCCTGTTAGCTGAAAAAGATTGCCCCCCGGAGTTTGTCAGGGAGTGCACTCGTGGCGAAGAAATAATTATGCCTGCCTTCTCGAATCACATTCCGATTCACAATAAATATATATATGCGAGGAAATGGGCAGTAGCCCAGGCACCAGCATTATATAAAAATCATGTAGGTTGGGATGAGGACTCTCCTCCTCACAAAATCCAGTTAAAAAGTCAACCAACTGCACAAAGGTAGTATCCAATTAAGCAAGAAGCTAAAAAACAAGTCAGGGAGATTTTAGATCAACTTGAATATCAGGGGGTGATTGAAACATGCACCTCTCAAATGAACAATCCTTTGTTTCCTGTCTCCAAACCGGATGATTCATATCGTCTAGTCTTGGACTACAGACATCTAAACTCATGTTGCAAAAAATTTCAATACAAAACTCGCATAGTGCTGCACTAATGAATAACATAGTTCGTAAAAAATATAAAACGACATTAGACAAATCTAATGGTTTCTTTTGTCAAAATATTGCACCAGAAAGCATGTACTTGACCGCTTTCTCAGTAATGGCGTCACAGAAAAATTTCTGTAGGCTCAAACAGGGATTCAAGAACAGCCCAGGACTATTTTCAGCCAGAGTAACAGAGTTACTACAAATATATGATGATTAGACATTATCTTACGTCGATGACATCTATCTAATAGATGACGACTTGTAGACTCACTTGAAAAGGGTGAACACCATAATACTTGGGTTCGCAGCAAAGGGTTACACATTCAACTTTAAAAAGTCTCGAATTGCCCATCTGACAGTATTATTTTTAGGATACGAATTATCAAGTGAAGGAAAAAGCCTAGGGGACAACTTCTTAGAGAAGTGCGCTGTACTCCGAGCACCAAAAACGCTGAAGAACTTACAATCGATTCTAGGCTTCCTGAATTTCAGAAGAACTTACATTCTAAATTATGCGGAGAGGGTTAAACCTCTCTATGAACTAATTAAACCTGATTTTAAACCAACCAACTGGACTCAAAAACACACAGAAATTTTGAGATCACTGCAGACATGCTAGCAAAAACAAAATTAGATGCACGTGACATTACAATCGACCTTGTAATCAAAGTCATCCCAGGAAGATGCAGATTCACGTACCTGACCTCTAATGAGGGAGAAACGGTACCAATAGCTTACAAATCCCACTTGTACACACAAGCAGAAAAAACATTCAGTCTCACAGAAAACACTGTGAAAGCAGTACAAACTGCAATAGCGAATGAACGAGAACTAGCACATGGCAAAAGGATCAATGTCCTCACAGCGGAATACACCTTTGAGGCGCTATTCAGCCCAGTAAACCTGCCTACAGTGTCACTGGATCCGAAATGGATACAGTGTGTAAATTCTCTTGGTGCGGAAGATGTGAAATACTATTTCGCCCCGCACATGAAAAAACTGAATGTTTTAACTTATGAACAAGAATATCCTCTGCCAATCGAAATTCTTCCTCTACAACAATACTCCTGTATAATCTACACAGACATATTTGTACAGCACTACAATGTAGAAAAAAAATCCTACGATGCAGCCTGCGCGATTGTTAAAGGTCGCTGGCTGTGCGGTAAATTCAGACAGAAAATAACAAAAACTGAATCAGTAAGAAACTGTTCGGCTCAGCGAGCTGAAATCAGATCTTTAAAGATGGCGCTTGAAAATGCAGAATGTGAATTCCCGACACTAATTGTGTGCGATTCACATTTTTGCGTCAACTCTTACAATAACAAGTTACAGAGCTGGGTTCAAAATTATTACAAAGATGACACAGGTGCCACAATCAAGCATAAAATGCTTTGGAAACAAGTAGTTCTTTTACAGAAAGAACTACAAAAGACTCACGTGATACACACTCTGAGTCATCAACGTGATGGCGTTCACGTTGCAGGGAATTCATTGGCTATTACAGCCACAGCGGAAGCAACTAAACCGGCTTCCGTAGCCACAAAAAAGCGTTCAGAAAAATACATAGACGGGGAAACCATGCTGGCAGTAAAGACATCCTTAAAAGGCGACTGTGCAGCACTACCCGTGAACTATCCACTCAATTATGCATACGTAATTGATGCAAACTCCGTTCCTTTTGCTCCACTCCCTAGAGTGGGGATAGGGTAATTCCAAACACGAACCGGAGAAAGTTATTAATAGCAGACGCACACATGGGTGAAGGTCCAAGGCACATACAGATGAAGGAATATCTGACTGAATTACAATCAGTATACTGGTGGCCGGGGATGAGCCTGCACCACTATAGATATGTAAAGAACTGTCCGGACTGCGACAGAGATCGCAGCAGCGAGTCAAGCGCAGTAATGCCATGGCCTGCTATATAGGCAGGGTAATGCTGTCTATATGCAAACTAGCGTCCTATTAATTATTTAAGACTGAAATTCACGTAAAAAATGTGGCCCCAGTGCTCGGCTGACGCCAAAACTGTTATAAAAGATCTGCGAGTCTTTATCGGCACATACGCAATTGCCATGTTCCATTCTGACCAGGGTCCTGCTTTCAGCTCTCGAGCTTATAAGGAGGCCATGGCCAGCATGGGCGTTGGGTTGCGATACTCTTGTCCATCACACCATGAGGGGAACAGTGTAGTGGAAAGAAAAAACCGGGACATAAAGCAATCTATAACAGCGAAGGTATTAGGTTTGGGTGATGGGTGGGTCAAACATTTAATAAGTGTCCAACTTTGTCTAAACAACTTGTCAAGAAATTCTCTAAAAGGTTTCAGCCCGTACGAACTATTGTTCGGAACAAGAATGCATGTTCAACACCTCGATAGTCAGGCTTCACTGGTAAAAGATAAGAATAAAGACTTTGACATCAAAGATCGTTTGGCTGTTTTACAGGACTTGAATGAAACAAGAAAATCCTTAAGCAACATAAAAATAAAGCAACAGCCAACTACCACTGAAGAGGCACCACCAGCCCCAGCAAGACCTGTCTGGATTCCAAAGATTGGGGATCTAGTCAGAGAAAAAATAGTGATGAAGAAGGAATTTGGGCCTTTTTACAGAAAAGCAGTACCTGTCTTGGCAGTCAACGGAACAAGATCAGTAGTACTACCGCCTCTTGCTGGTAAAAAGGAGAACAGAGTTGTATCAATCGACCTGGTAAAACCACAATAATGTAGGCATTTATGGAGGCCCTCCCAGACGCTATTAGCACGCTGGCAGTAGGGTGTGCTAATTTCTCTATTCTCGGCGACCTAAATCTTCACTATGACAATCTGACCCTGCCTGCTGTGAGTAGCACCGTGGCTGATCTTGAGGCCTTCCAACTGGTCACTTTTCCCACCCATGTAGGTGGACATATCTTAGACCCCTTCTTTACGAACTTGGAAGAGGCAAGCATCTCTGCTCCATCCCCCCTGACCTGGACGGATCTTTTCTTGGTACGGATCCAATGTCCATTCTATGAGCCCTCCCTTAAAGCTACGGTCCTAGCTGTTCCGAGATGGCGCTGGAATAAACTCAAACTTGAGGACTTCCACGTCTTCTATCGTCGGACCCATTGGGCCCTTCGGATACCGTGGAAATGGGCTATGACCGGTTCTGTGAATGGGTCACCAGGGCTCTTGACTCCCTTATCCCGATAGCATTGTGCAAACGTGGATGAAGGGACCCCAGTCCTTGGTACGATGAATCTCTGCGGGCGCTCAAAAGCACGTGCAGACGTGCTGAACGAGAATGGCGGAAAGCTTACGATAGTAACAAAAAAGTCTTGTACCTGGCCGCTGTTAAACTTTATCATCGAGCTGTCTGCAGAGCTCGCGCGGAATTTTACGCCCTTGAATTCCGCAACATCACGAATCAATCTAAAACCATTTTTAAGGCTCTTAAAGATCTGGTGGTAAAAAAGGCCTCAGCGAACGAATACTGTTCCATTTCACACTGCGAAACCTTGGCGGCCTTTTTTCTCGAAAAGGTCCAAGCCATCTACAGAGCCTTTCCTACGGTTTTGCCCTCTGTTGGAGGACCCTGTAACCTCCCAGTGCAGGGTGTTTTACATTCTCTTCCTAGTCTAACACCTGAAAGCTTTAGGAAACTGGCTCAGCAGATCAAGACTGGGTCCCCGGCTGATCCATTAAGGCCAGCTTTGTTCAGAGACCTGGCATCTTACGACCTCTCGCCAGTCTGCTCTTTGATCAATACCTCGCTGACATCTGGTTCAGTTCCTGCAAAGTGGAAACAGGCAGTGGTCATGCCCATCCTAAAGAAGCCGTCATTGGACGCCAGCAAACCCGAGAACTACCGCCCGATTTCACTCCTTCCTTGGCCGGCCAAGGTATCAGAGGCTCATGTAAATTCTGCCCTTTCAGATCATCTCTCACGGGCCAACATCCTAGAAATCACGCAGAATGGATTTCGAGCTGGGCACAGCACGGAGACTGCCCTCCTTTTTATGGTGGAACATCTGCGCTCCGTGCTGGATGCGGGTCAAACGGCGGCGCTTGTGTTATTAGATCTTAGCGTCACCTTTGACACCGTTTCGCACAAGATCCTTCTGCAGCGCCTGGAGGAAGCAGGCGTCGTTGGCCCGGCGCTCCAGTGGTTCCGTTCCTTTCTCGCTGACCGGTCTTTTTGCGTGGCTGTTCCGCCCCCTCAGTCCAAATTCTATCCTCTGGATCTTGGGGTCCCGCAGGGTTCCTCGCTTAGCCCCACGTTATTCAATCTTTACATGAGACCGCTGGCTGAGGTCGTCAAGCGTTGGGGTATGACTATGGTGTCATACGCTGACGACACTCAGCTAGCGGTCACGCTCAGTGGGGACTCTGATGTGGGAACCCCTAGATTCCAGAATGGACTTCGGGCGGTCGCCAGCTGGATGACTTCCAACTGTCTCCAGTTGAAGGCAACTGTCTCCAGTTGAAGGCAAAAATGACGGAAATTATGATCTTCGGCAAGCAAACGGAGCTCAGGGCGATGTGGTGGCCTTCGGAATTGGGTCCCACGCCGACGCCGGTGTTGGAGATAAAAAATCTCGGGGTGTGGCTAGACCCTACCCTCAGCTTTGTCTGCCACACAAAGCGCATTGCGGCCTGTTGTTTTGGCATTCTGCGCGGTCTCAAACCGGTGCGAAAATTCTTTCAACTTGTAGTGCAAGCGACGGTGATCTCCCGGCTTGATTATGCCAGTTCCCTATTGGTGGGGCTAAATCAGGCCGAAATCACCCGCCTTCAACGCGTGCAGAATGCGGCCGCTAGAGCAGTCGTGGGTCTCCCCAGGTTCTGTTCTGTTGTTAACACCTTGCGTTCTCTCCATTGGCTGCCGATTAAGCAGAGGATCCAATTTAAAGTACTCTGTGTGTCCCACAAGTTCCTCAAGGGCTCTCCTGCCCTGATTCTTCTGAATCTTTTGTCTCCCTACACTCCGGTCCGCTCTTTAAGATCTTCTGACCTTGAACTCGCAGTAGTCCCCCGTTTCAAGCGTAGCCGTGCTGGCGGCTGCTCATTTCGTGTACACGCTGTGGCCTTGTGGAATTCTCTTCCCCTAGAGATACGTGCCCTTGGCGATCTGCTCTCTTTTTGTAGGGCTGTTAAGACTTTTCTGTTTTCTTAAGCCTGCTTCTTTTTCATACCTTCTTTAAGTTGTGTTGTGTTGGTACCTTGTCGGGCGCCAGGACGCTCCTTAGCTGGAGCATCTGTGCGCATAATAAATGACCATAAAATAACATAACATAACATAACATAACATAATCAACAGTAGGCCAAGTGGACTCCCAAGAAATAACAGAATACCCAAATTTGCAACAATTCAAAAGGTTCAAACTGAAAGACTAATCACATTTGATAAACCTGCAGTGCACAGAGAGGGACTAAGCAACAATGCCATGGAACTCGTGCTTCTTGAAACACAGATTGAAACAGTTCATTATGAAACACCAATCTACAATGATGAGGCATCAGAATGTGCTACCGAAAGACAAATTGAGAAAACAATTCCAACAATTGACAGAACTGCCTCTGGCTACTTCATCAACTTCGATACCTTTTCGGAAGATCAAAGCGACCCTGAAGTGAGACAAGAAACAAAGACTTTTAAAGAAAAATCAACAGAACTCTTTCATCAACTCAAGGAAACTTACCTTATTTCTCCATGGTTAGAGTTTTGGTTTGGGTTAGGTGTCTTTTTCCTCCTACTTTGGCTCATCATGATACTTTGTTTGGGAAAATTCATTGAAGGAAAATACAGTTCAATGGACACAGCAAGTCAGAACATCAACTTAGTTCTGAAACCACACAAATCATCTCACGTGAAGAAAAGAGGACTATCATCAGTAAACGTCACAGCCATTCCAATACCCGGTGGGATAGTATGGGACAAAACTGACTATGAAGTATATGGCCCGGTCGAAATCCTTAAATATCCTCACCAGTTCAAGGTTTCATTAAGTGACTTTGTAAAACCAAGTACATTTTCTGAGGATTGGGATTTTGAAAGTATAAATATTATGATGTCTGATTTAGTGATGTCAGCAAGATTTACAGAACATGATTATTTACAAGGTTCGTCCAATTATGAACAGATGTACTGCTTCACACATTATGGTGACCATTACTTACATAAAACTGCACAACGTAGAAATGTTTTAAAGTATAACCAATGGGAACATTGTGCTACTCCACCTAAAAGCAGTTCGAAAACATTCTATGAGAAATTGCAGTACTTCTCAGGGTTTAATACAAGTAATGCAGAAACATTTTATTATAAACTGTTAGATAAAACAGGATTGAAAACTATGCTGACAAATACTAAATTGATATATTCAGAAGCATTTTATGAAAAAATGATGACATTTGGTTGTGATTTTTGGAAAAATAACATTGAAACAAAAACCATTTGGGGTACAAAAGAATGGCAGGTTCAAGGCATAGAAGCATTATTTCGCAGAACAAATAATGTTCTTAAATGACACAATTCATCAGAAAACCTTTCTTGGTCTAGCTAAGATTAAAGACCTAATAAACCGTCTATTCCAAAGCCAATACCTGATAATGTAACCACAGATATTGAAATAGACGTATCTCAAATTTTACATTTAAACAGAACACATCCTGATTGGAAAAAGTGGTTAATCTGGTCTACTGACATGAATAACTGTCAAGATAGATTCCTGAACAAAACACAGGGGTTAACAATGACCAGGCCAGACCCTAGATACTCCCAGAGACAACATCCAGGGATAGTAACAACATACAGTGTAGGGAAGCTGTGCCTTGAATGGCTAGAAACATCCACACTGGCAGAAATTAAGCAACACTTATCTTTACTTAAAGATGGTGCTCATTTGCGTGATTTTATTATGGGACCACGCAAACAGCGTCAGAAACGCTTCATAGCGGCCAGCATCTATGCGGCATACAACGAGGCTTGGAAAGTAACTCAAATTGAAACAGCTGAAAAAATACGAGAAGTTGATCTTATTAATTTGGAAAAATCACTTTCTGTTGTGGACAATGGGTTAATGTCTCTGTCCTCCAGAATATATTCATTGGACAGTATTGTATCATCTGCCATCGATATAATGGATACAGACTTGCTAATGTTACAGCATGGCCAGTCGCAATTGCGTTCTATTGTACAGATAGGCTGGACGCTGCAAAATCTTCGTTGAGGCTATGTGCCATGGCGTTTAATCAACACAACGTCATTGTTTTCCATCTTTAACCTTACTGATAAACAAATCAGCTTGGCAAAGAAAGGAGCAGACTATACAATCCTGAGCATCGAAAAACTTGAGAGATTACCATTGACAATGTCAGAAAGACCTGTCATTGAATGGATAATACACGGGATTATCACAATTCCGATAACAACTTTCCAATTTAAAAAGTGCCTTGAATATATACCGACTGGCCAGTATGAACGATTGGGTAAAGGGTACATTAAGTCAGCATGGAAATTACCATATACACACACATGCTATAGTGACAGCAACAAAAATGTATTTCTTAGTGGTGAAAATTGCAAACATTCCCTAAGCGGTATACTTTTGTGCCAGAGTATTAATTTACATGGAGCCTGTGAAGGAACTTCAAACAACCTTTCATGCCACCAACAAGTCACACCTGCAATGCAGAAATAGCCTTTCTTTAAGCAACTCTCTAACGGGAGTTACATTCTAATAACGGATCACAGCTGTTGTGGCCTCATGCCAGGGAAAGCATATCTCGTAAGCGTAACCTCCATGGTCACTTGCTGTATGCAAGCATTGTTTCCAAACGGCCCTGGAGACTCCGAGACTCCCATTTGGCCTCGTTTGAATGTCTCTTCTATATGAATTGATACTTTAAGCAGAATGAAGTCTGTGCTTTTACAGACAACAGTGCCCATAACGTCATCAAACGAGACGTATGATCTCCAAGTTGCAAGGACAGCTTTGGAGATACAGGACCTTTTATCAACAAATTGCCCCGTGCATTTCACAGAAATGCTTAGCCAAATTCTAAATATGTCAAGTGCCGTAGTTATCCCAGGCGTATTTAAGACCATTTTTTCGGGACTGTTAACACCATTCCAAGCAATCCTAGGAATTATTCCTAATTTTGTCCATTCAGTCTTTTGCGGCATACCCCTAATTTTGAGACTTGTAGCAGGCATTTTATTTTTGACCCTTCTGCTCCGATATGGCAAGCCAAAAAACAGACATGACTCCGGCAAGGATGGAAAAAACAATCCTAACAGTACGCTACCGGGACCGCATAACTAGAGTCCTTGGATTGGCCAGGCTGAGAGATCTGAACATGACCTGGTATCTTTCATTCAGACCTATATGGCAGACCTGCATCTTACCTGTGCTTCGATGTATGCTATTCGGAGAAGAATGCGTGTTGGACACCTGTCTTGCACTTCCATCAGCAGTACCAATGGATATCAATACTTTGCTAATTCCTGTAACGGCTCATGCATTGTGTTGTCCCCAGAGGCTACCAATCCTGATGACGGCATTTGTTGAGACTCCTGTGCTACGACTAGGTGGCGACAGTGGAGCGAGAAATAAAAGCAACATCACCCAGGTACGACCTTCTGTGAGCATTGCTGATCCAAACATCGATGATAGCAATCATTCGCACACCTGCCAAGTTACAGCATTATCGAACTTGGTTGAACTGTCACCTGATTTTATAGACCAATTCTTTGAGAGCCTGTCTGATATGATGTTCTCCCCTGAACAGAAATAATGATTTTTGAAAAACATTCCAACACACAGTGTTCCTGTGAAGTCTGAATTCGGCCTTCAGTTTTGATCAACAAGAACTACAAGAACTGTATTCCCCCGTTCACCATGAAAGGATTTTATTTTTTTAAATTGAACACTTTTTCAAAATATTTACTTTTTCTGGCACGAAAATCTTTGCTTAAAGTAGAGCTATTCATAAAGAACAGAACTTCTATTTTTAGGTACATCTAGAGACATAATAACTTTACCTCAGCCTCTAGCAACATGTTACAGCAAATACATTTATGTGTCATGGAATATTCTCGCCCTTCTTTTCTGTATAAAGAGATATTTCATGTATAATTCTTTATTTTTCGCAAAATCGTTCAACTGTTTACATATGCTATAATTTTTGAATGTTTTCTATGCTTAAAGACGTACAGTACCTATATTTTCATGTATTTCAAATACACCATTTCAAATGCAGATATGTATTTTAGGGTGGGTAATGTTACACACACATCTTATTGCTTTAGTTTGTAGTAATTTGATGGACATAAATTCGTGGAGTGGGTGTCGCGTTCTAATCTAGGACCCGATCAATATTGTGACCTTATTCCCATATACGGCTATAATCCATTCATACCCCTATAATGGCATAAACGATCAGAGCCATATTTCAGAAACTCGTCTCTGGCATAAACGATCAGAGCCATATTTCAGACCATCGCCTCTGCAGCTCATTAGTAGATGACACAGCAGAAGCCACTATCTTAGATTCCTAGATTACACTCTGAGTTCTTCAACAAGATAAAACCCCCAGCAACCTGGGAAAGCCCCGCTTGCTTCGTTTTTATTGGTAATAGAACTCTAATGAGCACTGTAAGAACGACCAGTTCCGGTGACATCTTTATTGACGTCTTATGTCCAAAAACTTACGTCAAACAAGGCACCTTTCAGGTATAAATATTACCAACGTTGTCTTAGGCAAATGCGATGGTGTGGTGAATACAGGAGCAGAACAGCTGTCCCTTGCAGAGCCCAGCAGATGCGAGAAGCCCACGGACGCTGCCCCTCCTCCTCCTTGACGCGCTGAGAAAGACGCTGTCTTTTCTCCTGCCGAGAAAATCCAGCTCCGGCGTTTCCAGCCTACCCTTGCGGGTGACTGGAATATAGAGTCTTGAAAGTAGATACCAGCCCTCCAACATTCTATTCCAGAGGTATGGTGTTGACTAAACCCTTAGAGAGAATTCTTGAAGCAAACTCTTGGCAAAACCAAACTTAACTAAACTGCTACTTACTTACACCCTCCCTAGTATTAGGCTTAGGTCAGGTACACTGGGGTAGGCGTAGTTAGAAGCACCAGTTGAGTACGTTAGTCAAATGTATATATGACTGTATATATTTTATTCATTTTAACCATTGTATGGCTAAGAAACCATATCAATGCTTTTACAGTATTATTTCGCAATCCTTCTTTTACTGTACGCACTTTTTATAATAACAAGTCTTGCAATTGTGGCAATTCATTTCTCTTGCATGAGAAGAAAGACTGTTCAATAAATAATGCCTTTTATTGAAAATGCCCGTCTCTCTATTCTCTGCATATCGGGTAAAGTAGTTCTTGCACAACTGACTGAGTGAAATAGCTGTCTATTGTTTCACACGACTCTAGAGATTGACTCTTATTCTAAGGAGCAAAGTTGTCATGTTTATGCGGTTGTTGGAAAACTGAATCCCTTCTTGTCTGTACCAGGGAAGCTGATCACTTCCTATTCAGTCAAGAAAGTTTTCAGTGACCTCTGAGCTAGTTGGTACAAACCCAATTAAGTTTAGCATAGTCAGTAGAGACCTGGAAGACTGCACTTCTACGTCTACACTGCTGTTTATGTTATTCCAATGCACAGGGCCTATAGGGAAAATAGGAACTACACTACAAAAGAATGCCTGACCATACCCCCTGGCTTCACAGGCTGTGGGCCACCCTGGAAATGGAGAAGTTGTCCTTAGCAACGGAACCCCAAAACAAAACATATTCCAAATTATGGGCACCCTTTATACATATACTTTCATCAGAATTACGGGAACTGACATGTCCAATCTATCTTTGATTACTCAATCTGATACCTGCGGGACCCTCAAAGCAGATTTATGATTTGACCCGATGATATGATCACACACACACCTTGTCTAATTCTTTTAACCGAAGGGGCCAACACTACTGACCACATTGCTACACCTATAGATGGAGGTTGGGGGAATTTTGTTACCAGTTTGAATTGTTTCTTTTTCTTTTTCAGTTAACCTAAAAGGCCGGTGTAATGCTGCCAGCTTCAGGGTTGTGGGGGAAAGTTGTGTATACCAAGACACGAGCTTCTTCTTTGAGGCTGCTGGCCCCCGGGTTGTAGGTGTAATAGCTCTGTATGCAAACAAGTTAATAGTAAACAAAATTGATCTCCTTAATAAACAAAATTGATCTCTATACATATATGTAAAATCCATTTTCACGTTTAGAGTTCAGAAATTCCCAGTGATCTGTCAATGCAGAGTGTTGGTTATACAAAGATGCTATTAAGGTATATTGTTTCACAATTACAGTTAGGTTCAGTGTTTCAATGACATGCTACTTAAGTTGTCTCTTTGTCTCATGCAACCTTCACCCTTGCTCATCAATAAAATACTTTTGCTAATGGTACCCTTCTACTGTTAGCAAAGACACAATTTAGACAAACTGTTGCAATATGAAAATTATCAACTTCCTGTTTCTCTGAGTGAATACCTACTGATAGATATTCATAGGAGGATTTCAACCTTTAGCTCTCAAACTAAGAGTCTGAGACATTTAATTACTAAGCCACTCCACTGTAAATATAGCTATGACATACAATTTGAAAATGGAATTCAATGAGGCTCCAAGCTGACAGTGAGAATATTATTTATAGAATTGACATGGAGAGAAAGAGAAATTGTTTCAGTTTAAGGTCATGATATATCTAAAAATGAGGTCAGATTGTCCCACCAAAAAGGGCTACATTTATCAGAGAGAAAATGTAAACGTTTCATTTTCGTACCTATTAATTTTCCAAATTTTTAGAAGGTCCTTGAAACATCTAGTGTCTGAAAAAAGGCATGATCAATGTGACAGCAGGACATGGCCTCATGCCATTCAGGCTGTAAGCCTCAAAGCTTAACAATAAGGCCAAAAATCTCTTGTGATTGACTTACGTGAAAACAAATCTAAGACAAGCAATATGAGAATAGAACTCATTGCAAGATGACAGTATTTCTTTCAGAGAAAATGCCAGAGTGAAAGAGAAACATTTTATTTTTGGAGGCTTCGTACATTTAAAAATCTATGTCAGAGAGAACACTAGCAAAATAAATTTCTTATCAATAAAACAAATTGTTTATCATCTTACACTTCTCCAATTATCAAACAAAGCTATTGGACCTATTGTTGCAATACGTTAGTTCTGTCAGTCTTTATCATCCTCTTTTTGCTGAAAATAGTTTGTGTTAACTCTAGGAATCTGTGCACTTTACCACTCCTAACTAGTGCTAAAGTACTTGTGCTCTCTCCTTTAGACATGATAACATTGACTTACACCTGATTGGTATATTTAATTTACTTATAAGTCCCTTGTAGAGCGGTATGCCTTATATCCAGAACCTGTAAATTAAATGCTACTAGTGGGTGTGCAGCACTTATTGTGCCTCCTACTTCTGTAGACCCATAAAGCATGGCCTTCAATTGCAGTCTGAATACAGTTTAAAATGCCAATTTGGGTGGTAAAATAACACCTTGCCAACCCCCAACCTCTGCTATTACTGCATATGTCATCTGTATGGTAGGCCCTAGGTAGCCCATAGGGCTGGGTGCATAGAAGTTAAAAGGTGGGACATTTAGTTTTAAGTTTTACATATCCTGATAGTGAAAAACTCTTACATTCGATTTCCACTACTGTCAGACTTAAGTTAAAAGGTGGGACATTTACTTTGAAGTTTTACATATCCCGATAGTGAAAAACTCTTACATTCGATTTCCACTACTGTCAGACTTACCACTCCCTTAGGATGACATTGGCAAAGTCAGATTTTAAGTTGCAACTTTGAAAATGGCAGTTTTCGAAAGTTGCCTTTTCCCTACTCTAGCTGTGTGGTGCCTGCTGCTAGTTACTGGGTCACATGACTTGGTGAAGTCGGCAGTTTGACTTTGTTTTTTTATTATTTTTATTTTTTTATTTTTATTGGGAATATAAGTGCAGTTACAGTAAAAAAAAAACACTGTTCATATAAAATCCGGAGGAAAAGCAGCAATTCTTACAATGTACACTAACAGACAAAACATCACACAACTAGACAAAACAATGAATAAATTATGTGGCAATAAATATATACTCATGTTATCCAATAAGGCTAAAACAATTTCGATATAATTACATCCTGTTATTAATTTCATCATCCTTCTACACTAATCAATCAAAAACTAAAAGCAGAATCTAAAAGACATTTTCACATTTCGGCTTTTTACATTTGTGATTTCCTCCAATCTGTGATTGGGGCCCAAAGTCTTCTTCCAAAGTCCTGAGTTCTAGTTCCTTTCAGTTCATAGAGTGCTGACTCAATATTGTGAATTCCCAGCAGTCTAGTAAGCCACATTTGAAAGGAGGGGGCCACACTATCCTTCCAGCCGGCTGAGATCAGTAATCTAAGCACCGCCACGGATATAAAGATAAGAGATTCCCCATCTTTCCCAAGTTTTAGTTCAGAATCCGTGCCTAAAATCATTAGGGTAGGGGATAGGATGATCTTATGTCCTAGCAGCCCCTCCCAGAATTTTTCGATCTCTTTTTTTAACTGGAATTAGAAGATTACAGTTACAAAACATGTGAAGTAGGTCTGCTTGTCTGTTCCCACATCTTGGACATGTATCGTCCGCCCTAACTCCCCAAGAGAAAAGCTTTGCCGGTGTGTAATAAAGATTAAACACCATCTTGTAGTGTTGGGCCCTTAAATTTGTAGCTCTGAAGATCTTCTTATTCAGAAATAGGGCTTTGTCAACATCTACATCAGGATTCCCCAATTTACTTGCCCAGGCTACCTCGGTCTTATCAACATCATCTTTAACCTCTGATATTAAAAGATTATATACAATATTAATTTTGCTGCGCCCTCTGGTAAGCGTTTCCATTAAGGGGCAGACGTCTGGAGGTAGCAATTTAGGTCTCTGAGCCTTCATTATGCGAGTTATTTGTGTATAAACAAACCAGTGTGTATCTGGAATACCATATCTGCTTTGTATATCACCAAAGCTTACTACTCCCTCTCCGTCCATCAATTGCTGCAGAGTTTTAATGCCCAGCTCTCTCCATACTTCAAGAGTTCTATTGGCATCAATTGCGGAAAAAAGGCTGGACTTATAAATATGTATGTATGAGTTATTTTTTGGGATATTACAATGTTTTCTGCAAGCCGTCCAAACTCTCCAAGCGCCATCTACAATCTTAAATCTAGTCTTCTTAAAGAAATTACGGTTTGTTTCACATACCAATAACCCATGGGCCTTTCTGCCTAACAGTAATTCAAATATGGACGGAGGGGAGCACTCTACTCCTCCCCTTGGGTCATTATCATTAGGTCTACCTGAAAAAGCACTGACATTTGTGTCAACAGGCACGTCCAATGATAGATTCTCTAAATTAGGGAGAGCTAAGCCTCCCCCTATCTTTGGGGAGAGACCGCAAGTTGGTGGATCGTCTTATCTTTCCAAATTGCCAGATAAACTTAATAAAAGTTGACTCCAGATTTGTGATAATTTTTTCCTCCAGAAACAAAGGAATAGCTCGAAATAGGTACAGAATCTTAGGGAACATTGTCATTTTGACTGCGTTTACCCTCCCAATCAGGGACAAATGTAGCCCGTTCCACCTTTTTAGCTCAGATTTAATAGATTTAATAAGTGGGGTATAATTTTCCTCCACGATTTTCTCAACTGACGCGTTGATTGTCACCCCCAGATAAACTGC
Source organism: Lissotriton vulgaris (assembly GCF_964263255.1). NCBI lineage: Eukaryota > Metazoa > Chordata > Amphibia > Caudata > Salamandridae > Lissotriton > Lissotriton vulgaris. The sequence continues at coordinate 932,095,352 of NC_141689.1, read as the reverse complement.
TGCTTCTACAAATCTGGAATCAGCCTTCACAATCTGTTTCGTACAAATAATCTGGGTCTTGGATTCATTTAATAAATATCCTGACCTAGCGCCAAATTTTTTTGTTAAGTCGGACAAAACCTCTATTGCCTGCTGTGGCACTGGAGAAAACACCGCAATATTGTCCGCATACGCTAAAACTTTATTTTCATGCCCATTAAACATTACCGCGTCTTAACAGCAAAGTCAGATTTTAAGTTGCAACTTTGAAAATGGCAGTTTTCGAAAGTTGCCTTTTCCCTACTCTAGCTGTGTGGTGCCTGCTGCTAGTTACTGGGTCACATGACTTGGTGAAGTCAGCAGTTTGACTTTGTTTATTCCTCCCAGACAGCCATGCTATAGAGGCATCATGTGTGCCTGTGAAGGCCATCAACGGAAAGGATGGGGGATAAGCTAGTGACAGCCCCAATTGCAACTGAATTGGCTGTGCTCTGCCTTCACACAAAGGACAGATCATCCCTGCATTGTTCATGCAGCGAGGTTGGAGTCAGTCATGGGATTCAGGAAACATCAAGCACTTCAAAATATAATTCCTCTATAAACTTTTACTTTAAAGAATGCACCAGGTATAAAAAGTAGACCTTCAGACCCACACTTCAGTTTACTTTCTGGACCTGTGAAAGGCCTTTTAGAGGACTGGCTGCTGCAGTGGCCTTCTGTGTACTCCACAAGTCTGTGTTGCTGCCCCTGGAAGGACTGCTTTACTGCCTGGAGACTACCTTGAAACTTCCGAGGCCTGCCTACTGCTTGAGCGCTGTTTCATTGCTTAAATCCAGGGCTATCAGAGTGACTCCGAAGGCTAGTCGGCTGGCATCCAGATCAGAGCTTCAGGGACAGAAAAGGCTGCAACCATCTTGAACCTGCATCTGGACCCAATCTGAGAGAGTCCTCACCCCCCAAGTGGTGCCCCCCTCCCCACCCCCCAGTCATAGACCCTTACCGTTGGTGCTAAAATTAACTAGATAGCCAAAATCCAAAACCTGGGTCTTCAGGAGGTTTCTGACTAAAAAACAGTTCTGAGGAACGAGGGAAGACTATGCCCAACTTGCTCACCTATCTGCCTATGGTGCATTGCCTGTCGGTCTGATTTTGCGGCAGCTCCCATTCTTGTCGTTCACCAAAGGGGTATCTGGCCTTATTGAACTCTTGTCAGCTCCAGCCTCCAGCCTTGTTCTGTTGGATATTTTCAACTTCAGAAAAAGAGACTAAATCCAAATGAAGAATTCCTCACTGCTACTTTGTCCAGAGGCTTTGGCACTGTCTTGCAAGACTTGCTATGTGTGGTTGGTGCTTTTCTCTTTTAGTTCCTAGCTTTTCCCTAAACTCTGTGTCAAGTCCACTCACCTGAAAATCATGTGTATGAGGAACGAAGATATTCCCCCAGTCCTAGATGATTCAACCCTCAACCCACAAATTACTATGTGTGTTGATGGTTAAATCAGGAGGGGGGGAGTTAGAGAATACAATGAAGTAGGGAACTTCTAAGGCTTCACAATTCAAGTGTTCAGGATAGGCTTCAAAATCCACGATCCCCTGCAGGGATTCTAGTTCTTCTAAACAGTGAACAACAAAGAAACATTATGTAAGCAATTTACTTTGACTGGTATTTTCAGATTTCTTTAGTTCGTTAACAACATGAAACTCCTTTGGTCTGTTACATTCACCAAATAGCCTTTTGCTGTCTTTGTAACTATAATAGTTACAATCTCTGTAACAGAAAATAGTCTTTTGCAATCTGTGCAGCAATAAGATTTGTTTTGCAATCTCTTTAGTGATATACATGTGCTTCCTATATACCATCATAAAGAAAAAAGGCTCTTTCAAATTTGAGAGCTCAACAGTAATTATTCTTCGTTAATCTTACCTAAGAGCATTAAAATCACAGTTCACGAAATTCCAGTTTAAAAATCCAGACATTGTGTTGCTACTTGTTTTCAACATTTTACATATTCATAAGAATTTTGGGGCATAATATCAAGGGGGTTTATCTCCGCTTTTTTGGCTTTAAAAGCCAAGAAAGCGGAGATAAAATTATCTCCCTATTACCTAGCTGTCTCTAACACCAGTTAGCAACAGCTAGTAGGAGATAGCGACCATCTTGGGCCCCACTCTGCATGTCAGAGAAATTTATCACTAATGACATGCAAAGTGGGCGTGCCAAGATGTTAGCGACTGGATACAGTCGCTAACATCGCTATCTCCTATTACCAACTTTTGAAAATATTCGCGCTAAGCGCGAATATCTCCAAAAGCTAACACCTGCCCTGAGCAGTTCTTAGCCATGTTATCCAATGGGAGGAGGATAGCATGGCTAAGAGCATTAGCTCGGTAATGCATGAGCATCGCTGACTTTTCAGCGATATTCATGCATTGCGGCTGATTTTTATCGCATTTGCGATAAACCTTGGTAATACCAAGGTTTATTTGCGGTAAAAATTGCCACAGGTCGGCGATAAATTTTTGTCTCTAACCAAGCAATAGCGATAATTATCGCTATTGCTTGGTAATATGCCACTTTGTTAGTTCTGATTCAGTTCATTGATCTTACGCAGAAAAATACTTTACTCGATTTAAATCCAGTAAATCATCAAAGTACAGAAGAAATAACATACACTGATAAATAAAATAAAAATATAAAATCTCATATCACATTTCAGAGTGAAAAACTCCAGCTAAAATCCATGATACATAAAAGCAGACTTTTACATTTAATAAAAACAGAAGTTAAAGCAGTGCTTTTAGAATCCTTATTTACTACAAGTGGGCAAACATACATATGTCGTAATGATGCATATTTATGACAGATAAAAATGACATGTAAAGTATCAAATACACTAACGTTATCACATGCACAGATTGGTAGTTCAGAGGATCTATGCCCGCCTCCTAAGAGTTGAAGGAACATGTTCAGGTGAAAATATGATAACAAGCGTCTATGCAAAACTGGCATGTCTAACATCAAACACAATTCTGTATTATTCATGAATTTAACCATAGCATATTGGGTCCCAGATTTTTTCACCAACATACAGTTATAGCTTGTTTCATGTACTTTTATTCGAAACACCATCATAACCTGCCCAACGTCTTCTTTAGAAATTTGCTAAGGATTAAGAAATAAATGTGAATAAACCAGATCACATGAAGTGTTTTGAACATAATGTAGCCAGGGTAAATGGTAGTTGAAATCTAATGTCAAACAATCTTTCACAACTAATTTATCTAGATCGAGGGTTAGATGTAGGTAAATCTAATTTACCTATTCATAAATACCGAATTTTACCGATTCGGTATTTATGAATTGGTAAATGAGAAGGAGGCAGATGTAGGTAATTTTTTTAACACAATTACCGAATCTGTAAGATTTGGTATTTACTGATTCGGTAAATACCGAATCGGTATTGCCCATTGATTCCTATGGGCCTTGACGCCCAAAGGAATCAATGGGAAATACTGATTCAGTATTTACCGAATCTCTAAATACCGAATCCTGCAAGGGTGCAGGGGGTGTCACTTTGACACCCTTTAGCACCCCAAGTACAGGCTTGTGCGACATGTGGCACACATACATGCCCTAAGGGCATGTCTGTGTGTCACATGGCACAGGTGTGCATGCACAGATGTGCATGCACACCTGAATTCGGTATTTTACCACACAATAGGATTGTGTGGTAAAATACCGACTCTTAAGGGCCTGTGGCACTCTTAGGAGTCGACAAATGCACTCAAGGATGAAGAATTTCAGAAACGTTGTTGTGCGTTTGAATTTGATTTATTAAAGCAAAGTTTTCTTACTCTTAATGTTGAATTCACATCATGAGATTCATAAAAAACATCCGTATTCAATTCTTATGATTCATTCGTAATTTCCCAATGCATTTCGGGCCGAAAGCCCTTCATCAGGGTATTAACAGTACTGTTATTGAAGGATAATACACAAAAATTAATACACAAAAATAAATGCACAGCAATTGATATAAGCGGTCATTCTTAGATACAATATATATATATATATCAACATAGACATTTATATGCTAATATATGCATTCATGTTCACAAGCTACACCACGAGAGTAAACATGTAAACTCAAAAAAGTCAACCCACAAGATGGAGCAATGTATAAAATATTCCACACATTTAGTAGTGATTTTCTGGGGAAATGTTGAGACTATTGCGCTTTACTGCAACGTAAAACGGAAAATGCACGAACAAGTGAAATAGGGGAAGAGTGCGGCTGCTGGCAAAAACGTGACTGTTCAAATACGGACATGTGTCCGATGCTTTGGAAAAAATGTTAAAGTGCGTTCTGTTTAAGTCAATTGAAGTTCGGGTACTGACAAACGTAAAAGTGAGAATACTGTCACAAGTGAAACTGGTCAAAACCGGGTGTTAAGCCCCTTCTATTTTAGACAATGGTAAACAGAAAGCATACCTAGTTACCGTAGTTTACTCGTGTTTCTATGACTGTGAAATCTCTGTGAAAAACAAAAAGTACGAAAAAATCATAAGTATTTTGAGCGCATGTGGGCTGGCTCGTGAGAGCAAGAGTTCTAGCGTGCGACAAAATTACTCACCGGTTTTAAAGTGAGTGTTCGATTCAAGCTGACGTGTCGTGTACGGTGGCGGGATGGAATGCGGAAGTCCCGGCAAAGTGTTTCCATATTGGTTGGCTAACTAGAACCCTCTGTGTCTTTTTTAGGCGGTGGTATGTCCTATATGCAGTATTATCACCACAGAGGCGTGGGGAAGGAAGAAATTCCTTTTGTTATTTTATTCCCTCACACACCCTAGTGGTGTCATGCTTCATCATCGGGACACCATAATGCCTAAAAGTCAGGGTGGGCGCGACCATATTTCAGGGAGCACTTAATGACCCCAGTATCCCTTTATTCTTGGGTCTGGCACTGATATTAAAAAGAATAATAAGGGTCTCTCGGGACGTTATGGTCCTAGGACCCTATTGCCAACATGTTTCCGTCCATTGTTGCCCCGTTAAGGGTGCTCGGACTTTCTTCAGGGCGCAAACCCCCTGGATTTAAAGGCAGTAAAGAGGATTTCCCTATACTGAACCGCAATAAGGGCAGATAGCGGCTCCTTATTTAAACATATCTTTTGTTGAAATGTTTCACTCTATCCCGATTTGGGGGAGGGTCCACTACAGGAGGGGCCTCTTGTAAATGGGGTAGCCCTGTAGTTAAACCGCCATCAAGGGTCCTGCCCCGTGTTGCTACCTAATAAGTAGAGCGTCCCGCCCTCTTGTCGGGCCTTGATAACCCTAGGGACTATTGAAAGAATGAGAATACTTGAATGGAAAGGCTGACTGAGACAGTAAGGTGTTGCCAATGTTCTAAGATACAGTTGACCAGAGTGTGCCAAAGCTTTATACATATAACATAAAGCTTTATTTGGACAACCGTTCTTTGGGCAGAGGCAGGGAGAAACCAAAGAATGTTCCCTAATCCGCTCAGAACACCAAAACAGGCGGAGGCCACCTTGGTAATTTGTTGATCCACTGAGAGTTTACCATCCAGCCAAAACCCCAAGTTCTTAACTACTCAAGCGGGGCTAGGGGCAGGCCCCTGAATATAAAGCCAATAATGAGCCTCAGTAAATTACCCTGACATCTTTAACACTAGTGGTATGGAAGGCAAGGCGGAGCTGCAATTGGAGACCATTAAGTATAATGCACATGGAGGACAATGGGAGGCACAGAGGGTCATGACAGAAAAAGAATATGGAAACTTTTGATCTTGGGATGTCAGAGGATGACTAGCTAAGGGGATGGTGTAGGTTCGTCAAGATGGCACAAGGGTCAAGACATGACACTCCGGTTCTACTATCGGAATTCTTTTAGTTTTGGTGTCAAATAATTAATAAAATGTGCACTATTTTTCTAAATTGGAGTGGGATTTTTCTTGTCTTTTCTCTTTATTACTGTTTGTGTGCTGCATGAAAACTTTACACATTACCTCAAAGTTAGGCCTAACTGCATTTGTGCCAAACTACCAGAGGGTTAACCACCGTTAATTTATTGACTTTTGTGTCATACTTTCAATGGGAATGTGGCTGTTGCTTGAACAGGGCACACACCCATTCAACCTACACCCCAATTTCTTACCCGATATATAAATGACTAACTTGACATTTCATTCTAAGTTTCTTGAAACACATAGCAAATGGCATAGCACACAACCATGGACAGAAAGAGAATGGAACTATTAATTTTGATACTAAGTATCAGGAACTCTAATACCAAGGACACAGGTAAAGATCACTAAAAACATGACCAATACATACAGCCTGGAAACTGAATCTAATGAGGCTGAATAGTTGGTTAATAACTGACTTAGATAAATGTTATTCTTTGTGACATGGTATATTTAAAATTTACGTCAGAGACAATGCAAACAAAAATCTTTGCTGATGAAAGAAAATAATTGTCCGGTTTAAAAACAAACCATTTGGACTTATTGGTCCATTATGAATACTACAAACATTTTAATTATTTGAGACATTCTTGAAGCATTCACTGACTGAACAAATTCATGAGTATGTTGACAGGTGGACTGAAACCCTTAGCCTTCAGCATGGGTGATGAAACTTCAACCACTTGGCCACAAGCTATATTACACTGACTTGTCCGGAAAACATAGGAAAATATCTAAGGTCTGAAAATGGATTTCAATGACGCTCCATAGATGCCTGCATGCTGTAAGCTAAACTATTCATAGAACAGGACATATAGAGAGAAAACAGTAATTTTATGTCTTTATGTAAAATATAATTGAAAAAAATTCTGAGCAAATGCAAACAAAATTAAAGGCTTATCATTTGTATGGTCTTATCTTGTTTCAAACTGTTTTGATATATTGTTGCAATGTGAAAATTATAAACCTATCATAATTTTTGAGTTTTTTGATACACATACAGATTGAACAGATGCTTGGACATGTTGAGAGCAGAACTTGAACTCTTAACTTTCAGCTCAAGACCTTAACAACTAGACTGTGAGTGATGCTCTATCAAGCTTTTTGAAAATAGATCTAAGATAAGAATTCTATACATTAAATTCAATAAAGCTCCAAAGAGTGCTGCTAACTGACAGTTCCATCATTCATGCAATACGATACAGAGAGAGAGAGCTAGATTATTTAATTCACCGCAACATGGAATTTAAAAAAATTGTCTAAATAATGCCAGTAAACATAACTGCTTATAACTAAAATAAAATTACTTCCTACTGTTCTCCCATTATCTAATACAAAACATGGACATGCTGTTCCAATCAGAAAAGTGTTATATTCTTTGAGAGATCCTTGAAACATTGACTGATTTAACGGATGTATGACCCTGTTGACAGGGCTTAAATACTGTGGACCTCATTGTGAGTTTGTCTGAAAAGGGTGAGGTATTTACCACACATGGCAAATACCATTACTCCTGGGCCTGGGTGAAGTATTTACCACATATGATAAATACATCCTATTCCAAGTTTTTAACAGAATCAGTTTTAAATATGTCGATTTCCACAGGTTTTGCCTTTTTTTTCTGGAATTTTCCAACAAATTATTTCAGCATGTTTAACCTGACAGAATTTGTCAGCGAAAAACTGGTGGGGTTGAAAAAGTACCACAACTCTCGTAATCTTGCACAGGTATTGGGATTTAGCTCTTTATTCTTAATGAGGGACGAAGCTTTCAAGAAGAGAATTTGACACTTTAACCAGCATGACATAAGTGACACTTCTAAGCTGTGTGAATGAATCCTTATATTTTTAGTTCTGACAATGGAATTCAATGGAGGTCCCTAGATGCCTGCAAGACGACAATTTTGTTACTTAGAGAATAAAATATAGAAATGTAGGAAGACATGCCCGCACACACCTTGATATTTAAAAAGATCTCCGGTAAAAAAACCCTATTAAGGGCGCCCGTCCGGCATTGCAGTGCGGCCTGACTTGGACCAAAAGCCCAATGATGAAGCATTTGCTTCTACAGAATAATGCTCCCAGCATACCCTGTGGAACGTATCTGACCTGTATAGACACACTCTTGTAATTAGGAACTGCATAAACTTTTTGAAATTCAATAGTTGTTGGGAGCATGCATGCTGGACCTTGAAGTCCACCTAGCTCATCTCTTTTCATATATTACCTACTGGCGGTCACCAGTAGGTAGTTATCACCAACGACCCAGCCACTGCCAGAGCCAGCCTCCAGGAAGGGATGAAAGACCCCGCGGAATGGAAGAACAGCCGCCTGAAACTGAACTCAGACAAGACAGAAGTCCTCATCCTCGGACCATCCCCCTCCGCCTGGGATGACTCCTGGTGGCCCCCGGCCCTGGGCACCGCACCCAAGCCAACAGACCACGCTTGCAACCTGGGCTTCATCCTGGACTCCTCCCTCACGATGGCCGAGCAAGTCAACGCCGTCTCGTTATCCTGCTTCAACACCCTGCGCATGCGCCGAAAGATCTTCAGATGGATCCCCACCGAAACAAGGAAGACGGTCACCCAGGCCCTCGTCACCAGCCGCCTGGACTACGGGAACACCCTCTACGCTGGAACCACAGCCAAAAATACAGAAAAGACTCCAGCGCATTCAAAACGCCTCAGCACGACTCATTGTGGACATCCCTCACCACAGCCACATCTCTGCTCACCTGAAAGACCGGCACTGGCTCCCCGTCAACAAAAGGATCACGTTCAGACTCCTCACCCACGCTCACAAGGCTCTCCACGACACTGGCCCGAAGTACCTCAAAAGTCACCTCACATTCTACACATCTAACCGCCAGCTCCGATCCGCCAGCCTCGCCCTCGCCACCACCCCACGGATCCGCAAAGCCACCATCGGAGGAAGATCTTTCTCCTACCTGGCAGCCAAGACATGGAACACCCTCCCCACACACCTACGGCTGACCGTGCACCATCTCTCCTTCCGGAAACATCTCAAGACCTGGCTGTTCGAGCAGTAGCGACCCCCCCCACCTCAGCCCCTTGAGACCCTTACGGGTGAGTAGCGCGCTTTACAAATTCTGCTGATTGATTGATAGTTAGGACCTAGTTTCCGTAGGAAATCAACAACATTCTATTTGGAATAACTTTGGCGCAGGTTGACGAATCTTCGCAAATGTCTCCAAGAAAATGGTCTGCTTGGTTCCGCTCCTTCCCTGAAAGTTTGGGGTTGATTTGTCAAGCGGGGGCCGAGAAAAAAGGGGGGTCCTAAAACGTGTTTTCCCCATGCAATTTTTCATAAGGACATTTAGCCAGGGCTACAGGCCGAACGGCTCAACGGAATTACACTAAATTTGGCAGAGAGGTAGAGTTCTGTTTGCATAATGTGCTTTGTGTTAAATGGTGTAAATCTGTTAAGTAGTTTTTGAGAAAATTGCAAGTAAAATCATAGCGATATCTTGAGACGGAGTTCAGCACGGGTACTGAAATCTGATCAATTACGAGCGTGAGCTGCATGCTGATTAGCTGTGAACTGTCTGCCAACACTCGAAACCAGGAAGTGTTGGCGGCCATCTTGTGCCTCACTAGAACCGAGTCACAAGAAAACAGTAAAACAAATTTGAGAAATAAGGGAAGGGGGTAGGGTAGAGACATGCTGACCCTCTAGGCTTGCTCAAGGGGTCGTATATGGATGTTTAGGCTCTTTTTTATTTATTTTTTTTAAAGAAAAATCGCGGCGTATGCATATGGAAATACGCACAATTACTAGCAGGAGCTGCATGCTGATTGGCTGTTAATACTCCAAACCAGGAAGTGTTGGCAGCCATGTTGTTTGTCGGGAGAGCAGAGTCAAAAGAAAACAGTAAAAAAAAGTTGAGAAATAAGGAAACGGGACAGGGTAGAAACATTCTGGCTTTTAGTCTTGGTCAGGGGGTGATATATGGATCTTTAGGCTCAATTTTAATTTTTTTTAAATAAAAAAAATGGCGGGTACTCGTGTATTAGTTGTACGCAGTGGAAAAGTTGAAAAAAAGTAGAAGTCCATTTTATTTATTAGGTCCGGGGGGAAATTACGGGGGCAATTTTTCTGCATAATGGGGGCTTGTAAGGTGCCCCGAGCACTGGGGAACGGAACTCCTCTGGTTTTATTTTAAAGTATGCAGGGGGGGTTATGGTCGTACTCCCCGCAGTCTCGGTGAGCGGCACCCCTCGGGTCTTTTAATAAAAACAAATATGTTTTGAGGCCTCTCTCTCTCTCTCCCCGTACACGTTGCGGGGAACGCCATATTTCTGGGGCAGTGATATGTAAAATGACCTTCCAACTCTGGGTACCTGCATTATGTGAAGTTTTTTATTAATGTTGGGAGGATGGGCTTGATAATACGTCTTTGTAAATTGCCATAGAAGCCTATGTTCTGGTGTTAACGTGGGCTTCTATGGGAAATAACAAGGCTATATTATGAAGGTCATTATCGCCGTTTTATCAGCAGTTTCATGCCAATAAAACGGCGATAATTTTACCACCGGTCCTTGATAGTATACACCTAAGTTTAGTGGTAAAAAAAAGAGCAATGGGCCATATTATCAACAAAAGGTGATACATTATTGTCGCTTTTATTGGCAGGAAACTGCAGATAAAGCGGCGATAATGGGCTTGATAATATGCCCTTGTGAATAACAATAGCAGCCCAGGTTAACATCAGAACTTGGGCTGCTATGCGAATTTACAAGGTCCTATGGTTTTTTATTAATGTTGGGAGTGTGGGCTTGTTATTACGTTCTTGTTAATTGCCATAGAAGCCTATGTTCTGGTGTTAACATGGGCTTCTATGGGAAATGACAAGGCTGTATTATCATGGTCATTATCGCCGTTTTCTCAGCAGTTTCTTGCCAATAAAACAGCGATAATTGTAACACCGGTCCTTGATAATTTGCACCTAAGTTTACTGGTCAAAAAAAGAGCAATGAGCCATATTATCAACAAAAGGCGATACATTATCGTCGCTTTTATCGGCAGGAAACTGCAGATAAAGGGGCGATAATGGGCTTGATAATATGCCCTTGTGAATAACCATAAGAGCCGAGGTTAACACCAGAACCTGGGATGCTATGGAAAGTTACAAGGGCCTATTATCAATCACAGTATAGCCGCTTTATATGCAGTTTCCTGTCGATAAAAGCGGCAATAATGTATCCCCCTTTGTTGATAATATGCTCCTTCATTTCTATGATAGTATGAAAAGCTTTCCTTTTTTTTTGGGTGTAGCAGTTGTACTGTCTTTGCATGCTCAGCGTCGTTTCGAAGCCCACGTTTTCTTTTTAACAAGCAAACCTTTCTTTATATCAGTTAGTAAATCTGTTGCTTTCTTTTCCCGGTTCGTGTCATCCGCTGCTGTACTTTTGTACAGTATTAATAGACATTTATTTATTTGAAAGGTAGTGCCGAGGAGCCAAACGTTGATTACGTACTTCGTCCACCACCATTTTAGTAGATCTCAGTAGTTTTCAATCCTAGTCTTGACTATCTTACTATAGTATTTCAACATTATTTTTACTGTGAGCCGTCATACCCCTCCACACAAAATAAAAGAAGTATGTTGTTTTTTTTTATTAACTTTTATTAAACAATAAATATAAACAATACTCAATTACAACTATATTAGAACTGGAAAAATAACTTAAACAATGTTATAAACAAATTGTGAAATGGATTCCAAAAAGTGTCCGATTGGTAATCTGCAAAAGAAAAAAGAAAATTAGAGTTTAGAATTATGTAGATGTGAGTAAATGAGCTGAAGCATTATGGGGCATTTTATCAAGAACGCCAATAAAATTATCGCCATTTCAGCGGCAGGAAACTGCAGCTAAAGCGGCGATAATGGGCTTGATAATATGTTGTTGTGAATTCCCATAGCAGTGCAGGTTCTGGTGTTAGTGGCAGTTTCTTGCCGCTGAAACGGCGATAGTTTTATCGCCGTTATTGATACTATGCCCCTACAAGTTTTGGTAACTCTATGGTTTTACATGTGCAGTGTGACTCGTACATTCCAGTTCTGTTACAGTGTTGCGTTCAAGTGGTGTCTATATGGAAGTGCCTAGTGCGTTACTGATGCCCGTTATGGCGACTTATTTCTAATGCATTCCTGTGAAAGCTTTGTAGATCTAGGCCTTTGTGCTTACCGTGGTATAAACCTTGCGGGTAAACATTTTAGGCAGTTGGTGTCACAACTTATTCTGAACAATTCTTCTACATGTCTACACGTCGAAGACAGCAGTGTCTAAGTTTAAGAGAGAAAGAGAAATGATGTCACAGAGAGTGAGAGAGAGAAAGAGAGAGAAAACAGCATTAAAACTGTGTTGAGATTTTTAGTTTGCGTCACTTCACTCATTTTAAAAATGACTCTAAAGTGGCGTAATAAGGTTGTGGCTCTGTTTGTCAGACTGTTGTAACCTATCTGTTGTCATTGCTCGGAGGTAATTATAGATCAAACCCATTATAGCCACTTTAGCGGCAGTTTGCTGGCAATAAAGTGGCGATAATTTTGTAGCCAAGGCTTGATAATATGTCCCTCTCTCGTTTCACAAATAAAGCTAACACTACAGTTTTACGAGTGCAGTGTACCTGGTACATTTTACTTGTTATAGTGCCGCGTTCAAGTGGTGTCTATATGGAAGTGTCTACTGCGTTACTAACGCCCGTTATGCCGATTATTTCTAATGCATTCCTATGAAGGATTTGTAGATCTAAGCCTCTGTGTTTACCGTTGTATAAACCTTGCGGCCAAACACATTATAAAGTAGACTTCACAACTTAAGTTCAACAATTCTTCTACACGTCCAAGCAGACAGCAGTGTCTAAGTTTAAGAGAGAAAGAGAAATGATGTCCTAGAGAGTGAGAGAGGGAAAAAACATTAAAACTCTGGGCCATAATATCAAGCCTGGGCGACAAAATGATCTCCACTTTATCGGCAGGAAAGTGTCGCTAAATGGGTTTGATAATATACTCTATTGAATTCCATCGAAGATCATGTTAGATGTCCTTCACATCTAACATGAGCTTCGATTGGAATTCTATAGAGCACATTATCAAACCTATTATGGCCACTTTAGCAGCAGTTTGGTGCCGATGAAGTGGCGATAATTTTGTTGCCAAGGTTTGATAATATTGTGTTCTCTCCTTTCATAAATAAAAGTTACACTACAGTTTTACGAGTGCAGTGTACCTGGTATATTTTATTTGTTATAGTGCCGCATTTAAGCGGTGTCTATATGGAAGTGCCTACTGCGTTACTAACGCCCGTTATGCCGATTATTTCTAATGCATTCCTATGAAGGATTTGTAGATCTAAGCCTCTGTGTTTACCGTTGTATAAACCTTGCGGCCAAACACATTATAAAGTAGACTTCACAACTTAAGTTCAACACTTCTTCCACACGTCCAAGCAGACAGCAGTGTCTAAGTTTAAGAGAGAAAGAGAAATGATGTCCTAGAGAGTGAGAGAGAGAAAAAACATTAAAACTCTGGGCAATAATATCAAGCCTGGGCGACAAAATGATCTCCACTTTATCGGCAGGAAAGTGTCGCTAAATGGGTTTGATAATATACTCTATTGAATTCCATCGAAGGTCATGTTAGATGTCCTTCACATCTAACATGAGCTTTGATTGGAATTCTATAGAGCACATTATCAAACCTATTAAGGCCACTTTAGCGGCAGTTTGGTGCCGATAAAGTGGCGATAATTTTGTTGCCAAGGTTTGATAATATTGTGTTCTCTCCTTTCATAAATAAAAGTTACACTACAGTTTTACGAGTGCAGTGTACCTGGTACATTTTATTTGTTATAGTGCCGCATTTAAGCGGTGTCTATATGGAAGTGCCTACTGCATTACTAACGCCTGTTATGACGAATTATTTCTAGTGCATTACTATGAAGGATTTGTTTATCTAGGCCTGTGTGCTTACCGTTGTATAAACTTTGCGGCCAAACACTTCAGGCACTTGGATTGACAACTTGATTTCAGCAATACGTCTACATGCTTAAGCAGACAGCAGTGTCTAAGCTTAAGAGAGAAAGAGAAATGATGTCACAGAGAGTGAGAGAGAGAGAAAACAACATTAAAACTGTGTCTCAGAGTCTGGAGTTGAGATTTTTTCCTTGCATCCCTTTAACCATGTTAAAAGTGACTCAAAAGTGGCGTAATAAAGTTGTAGATCTGTTTGTCAGACTGTTGTAACCTATCTGTTGTCACTGCTCGGAGGTAATTATAGAATTTAAACAGAAGCTACTGTACAGTACGCTCTCTGGGCCATAATATCAAGCCTGGGCGACAAAATTATCGCCATTTTATCGGCAGGAAAGTGTCACTAAAGTGGCGATAATGGGTTTGATAATATGCTTCATGGAATTCCAATCGAAGGTCATGTATGATGTCCTTCACATCTAACATGAGCTTGGATTGGAATTCTATAGAGCATATTATCAAACCCATTATGGCCACTTTCCTGCTGATAAAGTGGCGATAATTTTGTCGCCCAGGCTGGATAATATGGCTCTCTCTCGTTTCACAAATAAAGTCAACACTACAGTTTTATGAGTCCAGTGTGCCTGGTATATTTCAGTTGTTATAGTGCCACATTCAAGTGGTGTCTATATGGAAGTGCCTACTGCGTTACTGACGCCCGTTATGGCGACTTATTTGTAATGCATTCCTGTGAATGCTTTGTAGATCTAGGCTGCTGTGCTTACCTTGTATAGAGAGTGTGGCCACCAGAGTTCACCACTCCACTTGAACTCTGCTTCTATACGTCAAAGTATATTCAATAAGTTGCAGAGAATTTCATTGCTGTTGCTCGATAGGCCGTGGTTGCTTCTGAATGATGTTTGCTGAAGGAAACAAAAGGACATTTTGATTAGTCATCGTAAACGGAGTTGCGTAACTACTATCAAAAGTGAATTTTAATGTGAGCTCTTAATACTCCGTAGTTAAGAGTGTTGCAGCTACAGCAAACAAAGGAAGATAAATAAGTTAATAGAGGCTTGGGACGGCCTCGTGACGCAAAAAAAAAAAATTACTATCATGGACGCACAATTAATAATAATAGAGGCCTAAGCACGTGGTGTAGTACAGAAACGTGACACAGAAATTTATGCTCACACAATTTTTAAGATTAGAGGTGTATAGGACCTCATGACTTATAAAGAAATATTTCAATTATGTAAGTACAATTTAAAACCATTAAGGAGTAGGAAAGCCATATGAAGGATAAAAAAATAGTATTTGCATATACGATTTACAGTGGAGGCTGATGTTGTGACGTCTTCCCTTACCTTTGTTTTTATCGTCTTTTATCGTGTCTTGAAAGACTGTGGTTTTGCTGAGTCTGGGGTGTCTTCAACAGTCTATGTGTCATCGTAGCAGAGGCAGGCAAAAGAGAGCGTGCTCACGTCAGTGCCCGCATTATATGGGAACCGCGGGGGCTGACCAAAGCAACCCCAGGGTCGTCATTGGTAGCGTTTTCGCGGTCTGCGAGAATGATGGCCCTGGGGGACATCCCATTGGCTAATGTATTGGTTTCCAGGCTAAATGATAGCAAGCATGCTTGGTGGTGTATATGTGTAGTGTGGGCGGGCGTGCACCGTGCATGTGCAAGTGTGAGTTTGTGCACCAACAATTAACAACAGAGAGATTGGGGCGGTGTTATCATGTGCACAGAGGCAGGCCCAAAATCGGATCTGCAATGAGTCAGCACTTCTAATCATTCTCCTTAGTGTGCCCTGAGCTCTGATTAATCACTGAGAGGGTGATCACACCATAGTTTGTACTGCTTATCATACTCAGCGTGTACCCACGCATACAGTACGAATATGCTTTGACGTTACGCATCGCATTAAAGCTTCGGTGTGACGTCATGTACGGCGTTCTGTATGCGAAACGGGGCAATTGTTTCTACTTAGTTTAAAACATGTATGTATTTAATATACATAGTAAGGGCAGACATTTGGGATAACTATGATTTTTTTTAATACTTGTAATATTCATATATTACTTTTAAAAAGAATTACACAAATCACGGTAGAACATCATGCGTACTCGTATTGAAAGAGTTGCGCAAGCGCATCATAAACGTACGTAAAGTCATGTGACTTAAAAAGTAGAGATTTGATTGGTTCATAACTTTTCCTATTGTGACTGTTGAAAGTTCCGTCCCATTATAATTATTCGACTTTGACTTTCTAAGAAGAAGCATTTGTTGTGAGAATCTTCTCAAATAGAAGGAAGATCACAATAACAAGAGCAATGAAGTCCTATTCCAGCAGTTCTTCAGAGGGAGATTTCATTCCTGAAGAACCTCCAAATAAGAGTAAAGAAGCTCTAATTTGGAATTTTTTCACTTTTCCAGCAGGTCAAAAAGAGGTTAATGCTCCAAACGTAACTTGTAAAATTTCCGAAACAAGTCTTTCAAGGGGTGATCCATGTAAAAACTACTCCTTTGGCGCAGCAAATATTGTGCGACATGTGAAGAATTTGCACCCCAAGAACTTAGTTCGAGCTGAAAGACGGAGGTTGCACAAGAACCCACCTGCTGCTACACCTAGCACATCAACTGCGTCAGCAGCATTTTCAGCAAGCAGTCCACACCCACATATTGATTCTGACTTTGCTAAAGTTAAAATTCTGTGCATTTATTGCTATAAACTTTTGTGTTATGGGGAACAGCCTATAGACTTGATGAAACGCAGGATGCAGGATCATTGCTGTCCTCGACATTGGTTGTTCTTTTTTTCATTCTTTTGTTCCGCTTGGAATTTGTTGAGAAAACACAAAAAAAATACAAAACAAAAAATACTGTTCTTTTAGAACTACCTTCACTGGTCAAAGAAAGAACTATTAGGCATATTACCAAGCACTAGCGATAATTATCGCTATTGCTTGGTTAGAGACAAAAATTTACTGCTGAGCTGCGGCAATTTTTATCGCAGATAAACCTTGGTATTACTATTTAAATAAATATGTTAAAAAGAGAATATCATTTAAAAGGATGCACATCACTAGTAATGTTTTTATTTAATTCTGCTATTCTCCCCTTAAGAACACACAATTGGAACAAATGGTTGCAATATGAAAACACTTCTTTGAGAAGCCCATGAAACATGCAGCATTCATCTCATACATGATAAGTTCTTCCGGTTGAAATGAGATGTTCACAATGAATCCATATCGCTTTTCAGTTGAGGTGCATGAAAACATAGCTGCATCATACTAATATTGACAACAATAATGAAATGCAAAAGAAAATGATCATTTAGTATGTTGTGTGGAAGTCCAATTTGTAATGTACCAAATTAAGAATCTATTAAAAAACATTTGAAGAGTAGCAGTAGTAGAAGGGGAGAGAGGGAAGGAAAGATTCTTTATTCCCTTCGCTGCTGCGCGAATTCTGCCAAGTGGCGGGGTGCAAGGGGTTGAGCGCGGGGCTTCGGTGCTCATGACGGCTCCACGGCATCACTAGTCACGGGCTGCATGTGCCCATGATGGCGTGGTTCCATCATGACCACGCCCGCTCATTAATTCACCCACAGAGGCGGGGAATTTGTGCCCAGTGGGACGAGCAGCAGCGGCACGAGGGAACCATGCCGTCATGAGCACACGCCGCCCGTGACTCATGATGGCATGGTTCCATCATAAGCACTAAAGGGGTTAAAACAGGCATATTCTTACCAGAGGAATGTTCCTTTGCAAGAATGAATCAACACTGATGTGGCCAGTACCATAGACTTAGTTTTCTAAAACTACTCGGTCACAACTGTGTGGAATGGTTGAATAACTGTAACCCCTGCTTCTATGCATTGATTTTTTTGCTGTCATTTGCCTTGAATAGTTTAATTTATTGTGGAAGTAAAAAGTTTTCTATTTTGTAGTCTGTGGTTAGGAATATTTCTTAGACTCTCTCTCATGTTTTTTATGCTACTCACTGAATGATTTTTGAAAAGGTGCTTAATTTATTAGAGCACAAGTTGGCATTCAAAATAACGTATTGCATGATCTCTTTGTTGCAAGGTTAGTGGGTTGCCCTTTTCCATTTCTCCTCTTTTATAATTATTAATAAGACTCCATTGGTGAGAGAGAGAGCAAAAGAGTAAGAAAGACAGGGGAATATAAAGTACATTTTTGCTTTTGGCTATATAATAAATATACCAAAGAACATGGCAACAAAAATAATTGCTTAGCATTAAAAATATATTTTCTTATTGTGCTCTTATCAATGAATAAATACAAAAGTTGGATAATATATTTCACTATGAATATTTGTGACATTTTACTTCTTTCAGAAATCCATTAAGCTCTTAGGGCCTAATTACGCGTTCCGCAGTCCATGGGACTGCTGAGCCCATGGTGGTGGTCCTTGGATTACCAGACTGGTGGTCCAACCGCTGTATTACAACTACGGTGGTGAGACCACCACAGAAGAGCAGCAACTATCCGGGATCCCTGATCCTGCAGCAGTGGCCCAGTGGTGTGAGGCTATAATATGCTAGTGGTACCACTATAGCACCAGCAAGCGTACTATGAGTTTCCTCACTGTGACCCTTTTCGTGGTGGTGAGCTCACCATGAAAAGGGTGGCGGTAAGAATACTAGGCACCTGATTCGTGGGGGTACATGTAGTATATTTGCATCCCCTGTTCCTGTATGGGCAGAAATGCACAACATTGTGCTTTTCTTTTCTTGCAGGAAAGGGCTGCAATGCTCCTACAGCTGTGCCCTTTCTAAGGCTCCCTATGAGCATTAGAAAGGAACCCTGTGGAACTGCCCTCCAGAATAACAACTTGTAATCCTGTGACTATGGGTTTGGTGGTCTTGGAGCAGGGAGCTGGCATGGCTGCCCACTCCAAGATAACCAAACTCGTAATCAGGCCCTAAGTAGCTGAACAGAGACACCACCATGGTGACAGTGGCACGGTAACCCTTAGTTTTCATGGTGAGAACCTGGGAAATTAGGCACTAGGCAACAAGAGATATAAATATAAACATGGTGAAAACAATGCCAAGATGTACGAGCTCAAAATGAAATTCAATAAAGCTTTATGAGATAACTGCAAGCTGACAGATCTGTCCTTTATAAAGCAGGAAACAGAGGGTAAGTATTTTATTTTTGGGACATGGTATTTTTTAATGTCATGGGCAATGCCAACAAAAATAATTAGTTGGCATTACAAACGTGCTTTCTTATCCTACTCTTTTCATATTAATAAACGGCAAATTTCGATTCACTATTGAAATAATTAAAACAATTAAGTTTTCATTTCTGTTATAGGTCAGTGGAGACAGTGGACACTTTTTGAAACAGCTAGTTGAAGGAACTGGTGAGTGGAGCAAGCAATAAGGGAGATGGCCGATAATAGTGAGTTGGTTATAAAACCAGCTGATAAAGATGGAGCCAAAGTCCTTCAAACAGCAGAGGCGTACCATTGAGAGTGCATGAGACTTCTACAGGAGCATTGGAACTAAGAGGTGCTAACGGAAGACCCACAGAAATGTTGCGAGTGCATATCGCAAACATGGTACTTGCTCATGAGTGGATCTCACAAAAGGAAGGAGATTTTTTGATAAATAAATTCCCTGTGACACCATACTTTTACACAATCCAAAAAATCCATAAGAATCTTCCACATCCACCTGGAGGACCAATTGTGTCAGGCACAGGGTCCATACAAAAACCACTGTCAAAGTTTGCTGATGCTTTACTGCGACCAATAATCCAACATACAGGCACCAACCTGAAGGACACCAAGGATGTTCTCAGACTTCTACAAAACAGGTTATTTGACCGAAGTACTAATGGGCTAGGATGTTGAAAGCCTGTACACCAGTCTCGCACATGATGAAACATTGAACATCATTAGGGATGTACTGTTTGAAGTGGATTGGGATCACCAAGCCCCATGAAACATTGTGATCGAATGTTGCTAAAGGACATTAACCAGGAATTTCTCCCAGTTTGAAGACACCCTTTAACTTCGGAAACATAGGACCAGCATGGGAACCAATTTCGCTCCCAGCATAGCGTGACTGTCTGTACACCATCTAGAGATACACAAGATCCTCAGTCTTGACAACCCTTTCCTGTCTCACATCCAGGTGTGAAAACGATACATTGATGATATCCTGATCATATGGAATGGCAATGAAGAAACAGCGCACCAGTTCCTTACATGGTTTAACTGCAAAAACAAGTTCCTGAAGTTCACCCACACCATATCAAACAAGGAACTAATTTTCCTAGATCTCAACATCATTTCACAAAGGGGAGAACTAAAGGCAACGACGCACATAAAACCTACTGCAAAGAATTGCCTCCTGGTTTATGATAGTTTCTGTCCAAGACATCAAGGGCCAATCTACTGTTCAGCTAATTCCTAAGACTGAGGAGGAACTGCTTGGATCTTAATGATTTCAAACCACAAGCTGATGATTTTGTCACAAACTGGTGGAAAGGAATTATCCTACGTGAGTAATTGATAATGCAATGAAGTGAGCCAGATCAACAACAGGGAGGCCCTCCTGGAGGAAAGACTACCAAATACAAGAGAGGAAAGACCCATCTGCATCACCACCTACAATATAGCGTCAAACCGGTTGAGCAAGCTAGTCAACAGACACTGGCGAATCATGAACTGTGGAATGTTGAAATTCCCAAAACCAATGTTCTCAGACAAAAGAGTTAGGAGTTTGAGGTACATGATAAACCACACCAAACCACAATAGAAAATGGATGGGGCAACATCACAAGGATTCCTCTCCCCTTTAACAGGTCATTACCCATGCGGAAACTGCAGTATGTGCCATTTGACCACCCGGAGCAAAAGAGTAACATTCCACACTGCCAACTGGGAACAAAGAAAGTTCACAAACTGCAACTCAAAAGGTCTCATTTACATGATCTATTGTTCAAGCCAGTTCCATTACATTGGAATGACGAAATGCATTGACAAGACACACATTTGTGAACATCGAAGTGATCTAAGATGTGACCGGACAACAACAAAACTTGTCCGCACATTACATCGCGAAAAGACACACGACAAAGGATCTGTGATGGAAAATCTTAGAACAGGTCTCCGAAGACTCCCAGATACTTGAGAAAGAACAGTGCTCGGTCTTCTGTCTGAAAACACACACTAGTGGACTGAACAATGGCATACCGTGGAACTAATTTGCTTGATCCAAGTAACTGATAACCCACAACTATAATCTAGCAATTCGTATCTACAGAAAGGGCAGAGAAGCATTAATGCATGATGTAGGACACAGTCCCCTCCATGACTGGGCTCTCAAGTGATTACCTGCCACTTCCTAGGAGCTAACAAAGAGTAGGCATGGCCCCTACAGTACTTATGCCGCTACAAAGTGGGGTCCCCCATCAGCACCACTTTAATGATTAACCATTGTTTTTTTTAAGAGCATCACAGAGTCCTAGAAGTAATTTTTTCAGCCTCTCTGCTTTCCTCCTAGTCTTTACAGACTGACATATAATACTTCCTTTTGCTCTACATCATTTTTTTGTACATGGGAGGATACTTTGTGTGTCCCACCCTTTCTCCAGGGCCTGTTGGGGCTTTTTACAGCCTTTTCATTCCTCTTCAGACTGTATTTTTTTTAATGTTTTCATTTTTTGCCAATAAACCAAAATTTGAAGCCTTCTTTAATTTTCCAAAATACCATGATCTGCCCTATTTTTCTAATATAATCATTCTGCCATTTTTATATATATCTTTATATATATTTTCTTAAAAGGTTGTCCACCTTTCCATTTTCCACACTAATTCAAACTGACTGCTCAGGCCAATCATATTCATTCTGCTGGTTCGCAGTCGTGAACCGATAAAGCTTTGCAGAGAGAATACAAGAAGTAGTGCCAGCAACGGGCGGCCATCTTGAACAGTTAGCGGTCTAGCCACCGCGAACATGAGGATGCCCAGCATGAGACCCCCTGACATTTAAGAGGACGATCTCCACTCACACATTGATTGTGGGAGCCACGGGATGGCAAAGTATGCGGGGCGAGGGTGCAGCTTTAAGGACGTGAGTACAGCATAGCCGACCCCCTTGACAACAAGCATTTCCATTACAATTCCAACAAGCCTTTCTATTATAATTACCTCAACTTCCCGATAATTTGGAAAATACTTTTTTGTTTTAGTGTGTGACTACAAGCGCCCCTCCCTCCCTTGTTTGAGCTCATGGGGCCTGAATTTGGCACAAACCATGTAAGTTTTTTCTCAATATTATATGTATTTTTTTCACATGTACATTATTTGTTTATTGTAAAATGGATCATTTGGTCACTACCAATCTAGCCATATTGATGTAACCATGTATGAAGTAGCTACCCAGGCTTTTCCTTCAGTATGCAGTAAACTATCTGATAGGGTGTGTGATTTATGTTAAATGTTATGTATTGTCTTGTCTGTATTTCTAAGGGTAGCATGGCACTACCAAGGTTAATGTAAGGATTAGTCATGCACCAGTGAAAAATATATCACTTTTGTTCCACAGTTGGTGATGTGTTTTAAATATAACTTTATTGATAAGTTAATCATGACATAATGTCCTATCTTTCCAGATCTTACGCAGAAAATATATCTATTAGGTATTGTATTTGCATACACATTTCTCACCTTAATACATATTAAGAAGACCAATAGGGTATTTTTCTAAGAGTGCTACATGAGATCATTTAGTTTGGTCCTGATGAAAAGCCTTAGGGGATAGGCTTGAAACATGTTGCCTGTGAGATACACACCCATCAAAGTATGTCTCTCCTCTTCTTCCTTTTAATAATACCAGTTACAGGATATCACTAAAACTTGGTTCCCAAGTAGCCAGGTATTTGTTAATCCACTAGTCTGACCCTCCCACTCTCATATCACCATTTACATTATACTCCACACCCTACAAAGTGCTCCCACGTCTCCGTCGATCGTAGCATGCCCCATTCCGCAGCGGGGAGGAAATAACCCAATGATGAAGCATGCCACCAAGGGGCATTTTGGTGGGTGAGGGTTATTTTAAGAAAACATATTGTTTTCATCGAATAATATAAAGGTCCCTGGGAAGAGCACGGTTGCACTCCGTTTGATTGTTCATCGTAGGACGTGCAAAGACATGCAATCCTTTACAGAAGTGAGACAGTTTATAAGGCCTTGGATTGCAGCCAATGGTGTCATTTTAGAACAGAGTTTTTTTGAATTCGTGATGTATTTCCAAAATCTAGACATTTTAATCGTATATCTTTCCATGCATGTTTAAAAAAGGAGTTTACTGAATGAATTGTTAAAGTCATTGCAGACTGCTTGTATTCATCCATTTATGCATGGTTTTCAAATCCATTTTGGCATTGCCAGTTTCAATTTTTGGTTGTTTGATACATGTTAGGAGATATTTTATTTCTTCTAATGTTGTTCAGGGGATTGCATTAATTTCTTATAGGGTATCACAGCTATTTTGTTGAAGCTTTATCCCACAAGGAATAATGGATCTGGATGTCCCTACTCTATGAAACCATCTCCTAGTTTTACATTTGAGAATTTGAAAAGGAAGCAGCAGGTGTTACAAAGATTAATTTTCTTAATTACAGATATTCAATTGGCTCATAATTTGGAAGTTAAATACATACATAGATTTGATCACTTTTGATTAGATTGGATTAGATTAGGTTAGATGAGATTAGCACTAAGATCTTATTTATATAAATATAACCTCAGCCATACAGCTCACCTCGAGGACTATAACACATAGGAAAAAACACTGCTGCATGAACTATCAAAAAGGGAGAGAGATGCCTCCACAGCCCCTACCTCTCTATGCTCTGTTAAAAGTTTTTGCTTGATTAGCAAGACAGAAAGAGACACAAGAGTTCCGGAAACTACTCCCTCCCTCCTCCTGTCGACTGTAAGAGGTGGATTCCTGAACTATTTTTCTCAGCCACACACTTTGTCTCATATCACTCCATCTATCATAAGGATAAGCAGAGGAGAGGAGGAGTGTAATGCTATGCCACTAACCTGTTCTTTTGTTTATTCTTCAGGTTGTGCAATCCTTTAGGAGTGAGATGAGATCCCAGATTCTAGTTCACAATGCCACCTAACCACTGACCCCATCTGAATATCAACCTAGCATTCAACTGTGCCGGTACTCAGGGAAAAAGAGAAGTGGATAGAATAAGAGACAGCATCCTCTGCTAGTCTGGTCCTTCTAAGCGCAGGTACTTCACACTGATTCCCTCTATGGTCCAGACGGAATGTGACTGTGTGTAAACAACAAATGAAAGATAAGTGGATAAGAAGAGGGTGCTTATGAAACAATGTCTAAAGACTGAGCCTGTTTACTTCTCCTGAATTCAGCTTACCATAGACCTCCTTATTCCCCGCTTAAGATGTTGGCATTTTAAGGAATCAGTATGTATGTAAGATGATCCTTAGAAAAAGCAAACAATATCTGTAAGAAATGTGGTTGCTTGTTAGGAGGATTGAAACCCTACTCACGCAGCAACCACAATCTCTGTGAGTGTGAAGTTACTAGCAAACCCCAAATTAACTTGTGCTTAACTCTTCAATAGCTTGGAGCATAAGTGGTCAGGCTTAGCTTAGAAGGAATGTGTAAAAATTAATATGGTACTTCAAACAGTGATAAAGTGAAATACAACACAGGAAAAAACCCACACCAATTTACAAAAATAGAGTTATGTTTAATAAATAATTTAGGACCAAATTGAAAAAATCTAATCAGTAGAACAGAAGATATGCAATTTTGAAGATGTAAATGAAAATAGCACGCAAAAGACCTGTGGTAATCTGGTCACACCAGACCAGGACAAAAGTCACTAGTTCAGGCCGATTGTGATGGAGTGTGGGCCAGAAACAGAGACCAAGTTAGGCCTGCTGTACAAGAGTTCCTTAAATCCTACTTGAGAAACGATGCGGGGTCCTGAGTTAAGGATGCATTGCACTGCAGTGATTCCTACTAGCTGATAAGCTGCGATGCGAGGTCCCGCTTTATCATTAAGGATGCCGTTGATAAGGGGCTTGCGATGTGAAGCCCTTCATTGAGATGCATTGTGCACAGGCTGGCTCAGGAGAAGCTGTGAGGCTTGTGATGAGGGGTAGTGCATCGAGGATGCCATTGACAAGGGGCTTGCAAGGCAAAGGTCTGTGTCGAGGATGTGTCACATAGCAACGGTTCCTGGAAGGCTGCAGGCAGTGATGTGAAGTCCTGCGCTGGAGACGAGCCATACAGTGTTCCCAATGCGAAGTTTGTTGAGGCGATGCATAGCGCAGTTTCTCCGATGTAGAGTTGCAGTTGCGGCTCCGATGCATCGGTTCTGCTTTGACCACAGTTGGGGCTGGTAGATCACCTTCTGCTTTACTTCCAAGGATTGGGGTGGTATCACTTACGAGAGTAGGACTCACACCTGACAGACTCCAGGTGTTCGATCGAAGATGGAGGAAGCCAGTTATGTCCTTGAGGCTTCTAATCAGGACACCAGTCAACTGGCCCTTGGAGTCAATCTAGTGGTCCTGGGTTCAAGATGCAATTCCAGTCCTTCAGTTAGGCAGGAAGGCAGCAGAGTAGCACAGCAGGGCAGCAGAGTAGCAGTCCTTCTTGCAGAAGAGCCTTACATCAACCCCTCTTCTGAGTCTTCCACAGGTCCAGATGTGTAAGGGAGAGATGGGGTCTGTGGTCAAATATTTATACTTTGTGCCCACTTTGAAGTAGGAGAAGATTCTAGACCTTTTCACTATTGGTGAGCAAAATGTTTTATTCCACCAGAAGAATTGGGGGAATTTAGGTCACTCTGCTTTACTCTTTCACACATAGTTCTGGCCAAATGCTGCCCGTCGCCTTGTGGCAGAATTTATCTCCTGCAAGGCAACAGGATATACAACTTGGGAAAATGAGCAAGATTTTGGGTCCCCTAATGATATTTTAGAATGCTGGTGGTCACAGGCAGTTGTGACCAGTCATGGTCAGAGGGATGCCTCTCGAGCAGAATTGCCACCCCTCAAGCAGCCATGGCCCGTGGAGGGAGTTCCGGTGAGGCAGAAAGGTGGGGCGGGTAGGGGCAGGGTGTGGGGTGCTAAAAAATGGAATGGATGCAGCGATGCAGTGCACTCTAGGAAATTCGTTTTATTAATTAAATTGTTTACTTACCTCCAATTATCCATATTCTCGTTGTTTTTAGCACCCCCCACCCACCTTTCTGCCCCACCGGAACTCCCTCCACGAGTCGCGGCTGCCCTCAAGTAGATTTCTACTCAAACTGCAGCAAAATCAACTCCAAAGGACCCAGGTAGTCACCATAGGATCCTTTCAGTCTGCTACCCTATCATTGCCATGCGGAGTACTCCAAGGCTCATCCCTGAGTCCGACACTCTTCAATATATATGTGTCGGACCTGGCCAATGTAATCCGAGCCCATGGGATGAGCCTTACATCCTACGCTGATGACACCCAGCTGGTCCTTGCCATTAGGAATAATGGCCAAAAAATATCAGACGAATTCAATCTGGGCATGGAAGCAATAGGGAATTGGATGGCTTCCAATTGCCTGAAATTGAATTCTGACAAGTCCGAAGTTGTTATTTTCGGTAATTTGACGCCGGAATGGTCTTCCCGCTGGTGGCCATTGTCATTGGGTCCTCCTCCCACTCCTGTGAGCAGGGTGAGGAATCTGGGAGTTATGTTCGATGACCGTCTTACCTTTCTCCCCCATGCTAATCAGATCACCTCCTCCGCTTTCCATAAGTTACGACTTATAAAAAAAATTCTTCCTTTCCTCCCGGCCACAGCGGGCAAATCCTTGATAACATCCTTGGCATTGTCCACTCTGGATTATTGCAATGCATTATTTCTGAACACTCAAGAAAGAGTTCTCAATAAAATGCAAGCCATTCAAAACGCGGCTGCCAGGCTCTTGGGAGGTCCCCAAATTCCACTCAGTGTCAGGAACCATCAGAGAACTCCACTGGCTTTCCATCAGAAACAGAATTAAATTTAAGTCCCTCTGCATTGTTTATAAGGCCTTGCACAACCAAGGTCCAGCCTTTCTGATCCAAAACCTCACTCTCCATCGTCCTCTCAGACCCCTTCGATCTTCCAACCTACATGAGTTGGTGGTACCTCGCACCAAACTGGTGTCCTGGGGTGACAGAAGAATCCTCGTGTCGGGACCTAGACTCTGGAATACACTGCCACATGCCATTAAAACTAGCCTGTCTCTTTGGTCTTTCCGAAAACAACTCAAGACTTGGCTCTTTAATCAGTGATTCCCACTTTCCCTACTTGGCTGAATATGGCAGATATCCCAGCGCCGAGATGCCCAAGGGCCTTCGCTCGCGCTCTATAAATACTATAAATAAATAAATAAATAAACTCCTCATAGGCAGCAGAAATGGAGAAAAAAACATTACATTGCTCCTTAACCAATTCTTAGCAACAGACAAGTGGCATTCATCATAAGATGTCTGTCATAAGTCATAATGTAATTTTGAATCAATATTCATATCTAAAAATATTGCTGTCATAAAAATGAAGCTACACATTATTGTGCATAAAAGTTTGTGCAATAAAAACAGCCAAGTTCTTTAAAATTTGCAATAATATAGGGTCAACCTACGTAATTAGTCACTAAAAGTGCAAAAGTGCGTGTTAAAAATAATACAAACACACAAACTACCCTGCTTAACAAGGTTGTCTTTTACTTTTATTATAGTGATTACTCGATTACTGAGCTCGATGGTGGCATCTACCGCTTACTATGCGGATCCAGCATGGATGGAACAGCTGTGGTTCTGTAAAATTTGTGTCTGTATTAGTTCAGCCTTCAAAAGTGCATTTATAGATGATACTAGAAGACAAGATACCCAACTTAGCAAAGTAGTCACTTAAATTAGTCATGATTAAAGGTTAATTTCTGTGCTGGATAGTAACTGCTACTGCTTGCTTTACAATCCTGGCACGGAAAGACCAGATTAATTCAAGAAATGTAGCAATGGCAAAAACAATGCATAGACCAGTGTCTGACCTGCAGATCCGCAAAGCCAATTTGTGTTGTGTGTTCCCAGATATCTGGACAAAGGCACAATCCAGCCTTGGGTTTCATATACTGGGCAAAAAAAAGTACTTAGTTGTCTGTTTCACTGACTACTCCACATCTACTCTGGGGCAACTCAAATGGCCACATGCTCTCTTTGTGCTCAATTTTCAGAGCTAGCAGCAATACAATTTAGTGCCTGCAGCACAAGCAGCCTTTTTTCTGCCTATTGGTCAAACTCCGCATAATCACGCTGAGTTTTTATTTAACTCTGCGGAATTCCATGGAGTGAAACTCCACAAGAACCGCCCACCCAAGTTTTCCACCCACCAAAGGTGTTCTAAATTTCCTGGCTCCCTGCCCTGGACCCAGAATGTGAGGGGTCACAATAGACTAGTGTCAAACCCTTTGTGAGAGTGCAGAGGCAGGACCTTTATGTGTGTTTAAGTGTGATAGGTGAATTTCCTTCTCCCTTGTTAACTAAGAGTAGCCCATCCTGCCAACACCTAACTTCTCTTTATACCTGGGATTATAATACAAAGATCAACTGCCAAATCCACATAGTCATTTGACCCAGGATACATGCAGCAGACACCAAATGGTTGGGACAAGACAATGCCAACCTTTGGGCATTTTTTGTATTGTGACTAAAATTAAAGAGGGTGTTAATTGCAATTCTTTAGACACCAAATTTGAACTACCGACCTGCTTTCAATTATCATTTATTAAATGTGATAAAGCAACCCAATAATGTCCTATGAGAAAGGTAGGCCTTGCAGTTGTGAAACTTAAAAATACATGTCCAATTATTTAAATTCTCTGCAGGCTGCTCTCAGGGCTGTTTAAGGCCTAACATTGGGGTGATTCATACTTATTAAAAAATTGTTTAGGCCTGGCATAAGGATTTCTCTTTCCAGGTCGAAATGACAGTTTAAAATAGCACAAACAGGCTGCAATATCATGCCTGAGACAAGTTTAGAAGGGATACTTATGTAGGTTGCACTATCAGTGCTGCAGGTTAACTAGTAATATTACATTCCAGGCCCAGAGTACATATAGTACTATTTAACTAGGGACTTATAAGTAAATTAAGTATGACAGTTGGGTATAAGACAATTCTACCATGTTTAGGGGAAATAGTACAAGCACTTTAGCACAAATTAGCAGTGGTAAAGTAAACAGAGTCGTAAAGCCTGAACAAATGGTGTTGGCAAAAGCAGGAATTAAGGCAAAAGGTTTAGAAGAAGTCCACCTAAGGCTAGCAGGTCTAACACAAGCCCGTCCCAGCTGAAAGTGGGGAGTACAACCCAATACCCTGGGGGTTCTCATCACTAAGGAGGGAAAACTTTGAGAGACCATCGGGATTGGGGTGTTCTAACATAGGACTGGCCATAAAGTCCATTCCATGTAGGGAGATGGGCCACCTTCAATTTGG
Source organism: Lissotriton vulgaris (assembly GCF_964263255.1). Lineage (NCBI taxonomy): Eukaryota > Metazoa > Chordata > Amphibia > Caudata > Salamandridae > Lissotriton > Lissotriton vulgaris. The sequence goes on along the minus strand of NC_141689.1, from coordinate 932,065,820 downwards.
CATTCTCACCTCTCATCTGCATCAACCATCTGAGGGGACTGCAGTCTATTTGAATCCAGAAGTGTGTCCCAAAAAAGTATGGTTTCAATTTCTTTAGTGCCAAACCACAGCAAAATGTTCCGCTTGATAGAACTTCACCTCTATTCCTGGGGAAGTAACCGCCTGCTAATAAAGGCTACAGGTTGGTCTAGGTCCTGCTTATTCAACAGTAACAATTCTGCCTGTATGCATTGCTCAGATGTGTCTTGTCTGTTTCCACAATAGATTTCTTTTTAAGTCATGGGCCTTGAGTATAGGGGTTGAATACAAGGCCTAATCGTTTGAAGTCAGCTCGGCCAAGGGGTCCACAACTGTGCCATTCCCCTTTATAAACCTCCTGTAGTATCCCAGTGAGATCCAGGAAGGCTCTTACTTCTGTCTGCTTTTTGTGGGCTCCCAGGCATTGATAGTTTTTATCTTGTCCTGGAGGGCCTGTAACTTAACTCCGCCCACCAGGTGTCCTTAGTACACCACAGACCCCTGACCTATCTGGCACTTCCTGGACTTAATAGTCAGGCCTACTTGTTGCAGGGGCCTGAAACACTTACTGCAGGTGAAAGAGGCGTTCGTTCCAGCTGCTACTAAAGATTAGCTATGTGTCTTTGAGGTATGCAGCCCATAAGGTCTCCATCACAGCTGAAACCTGGATAAGCAGCCTCTAGAAGGGAGCATGGGTAATCTTTAGACCAAAAGCCATTACATTGAATTAGAAATGCCCTTCTGGTATGGACGATGCTGACTTCTCTTTAGCCTCTTCAGTTAGGTCAATCAAGTCAAAGGCACTCAGGAACTTGGCATCCCTACATCTGTCAATGAGCTCATCAGCTCTGAGAATGGGGTGAGCATCAATCTTTGTCACTAAATTGAGCCCCTTGTAGTTCATGCAGAAGTGGAGTGCAGGGGTTTGGCCCTGTGGGGCATCCTTTGGAACCAACACCACTGGGCTGGACCAGGGACTAGAAAAGTGCTTAGTCACTCAGAAATCCAGCATCTTGGAAACCTCCTCCTTGATACTGGTTCTCTCCTTGTTCAACAGCATGCAGATTTGGTTTTTGACAGGACAACTGTCACCAGTGTCAATATTGTGGGTACACAAGTGGGTACGCCCAGGGTTGAGGGAGAACAGAGGGAAACAAACTGTCCCGACATCTAGTGACTATCCTTCTGCTGCTCCGGGGTCAAGGTAGGGGAGAGGTAAACATCTTCCAATGACACAACTTTCTTCTAGGATGAAGGACCTTTAGGAGGTTTCTTAGAATCTGAGGTCCACCAGGTAGGTAGCCCCCCTTCCTCTCAATCACCTCATACAATCGGGTCCAACAATCTAAGAGGGGCCTAGGTTCAACAGGCTACATCACTCTCAGCTTCTGGCCAGGAAGGAACTTGACCAGAGTGGCCTTCTGGTCATACTATTCCTTCATCACATACTGGCCATCTTCTAAGTTCTCTGAAGCATTCTTCCAGAACTTCTGCATTTGGTTTCAGAGGGCTAACATGTAGCTAACCACATCCTGAGGGGGCTTCTTGTAAGCATGTGCCCACTCATCTTTCATCAAACTGATAGGACCTCCCACAAGGTGACCATTGAGGAGTTCAAAGGAGCTGAACCTGACCTTTATATGGGTACCACCTCGCATGCAAAGAATAGGCAGGGCAAGCGGACGTCCTACTTCCGTCTCATGGGCTCTGATAGGCCCATAATAACTTTTTGAACCTGTCAACAAGCCCATTAGTCTGGGGAATGAAAAGTGGGGAAAACAACAACAGAAATACCTAACCAGACATGCAGGAAACTAAAGTTCATGTGGACAACCAGTAAAAAGAGCACAAAAGGTCATGCCGACACGTGTTTCATCGCTTGTTGGAGTAATGCTCCACGACTTCTTCAGGGCTAAGGGCCGGTAATACTTCCAACCCGGGTTTAACATTTGCAGATATAAAAAACAGGAACCAGTAAAAAGAAAGTTGAAAACAGCTCGTAGTCGTTGTTAAAATAGTGAAAAGGTATTCGTTTTGTGCCAGACGGTGTGGAAAATAATAACCAGTCGAGGGCGATCCTTATGGGTAATGTATTCGAGCGTCTGCACATCCGGGTTCAGATTGCGCACTCTAGGATTAACGTTGAAGCCCAATAACAGCCTCCTGACTTCTCACACAGTAATGGTACATCGACTACGAGCTGTTTTCAACTTTGTTTTTACTGGTTCCTGTTTTTCATATCTGCCTCTGTTAAACCCGGCCTGGTTGGAAGTGATCTCCAGGGATGACATCAGCTGCTTGGGCTTTGTCATTCTGCCTTACCCCCTCTAGGGTTGGGCACTCTCTCAAAATTCCTCCTGAAAGGGCCCACGTTCAACTTTCCATCTAGTGAGCTCATGCGGCTCTCCTAGGGGAGCAATGTTCTCCCCTGTAAGCTCCGTGGTAACCTCCTCTGGCACCGCATCCATGGGTACTGCAGGAGCTTAAGAGACTGTTTTCCCATGCCTCCTGCCCATACCCTTCTGTGCAACTGCCTGAGCCATTCTTCTAGGCTCTCCTGACTCTCCTCTGAGGCAGCCATGGACTATGTAGTCCAGCACACCCACTCAGGCAACCTCAACAGTTTCAGGGCCAACCCAATCTACCCTTTCTTTCAGGCAGTGTGTTCCAAGTCATTCCTAGCAAGCAGTTCACAGACATGGCAGGGCCCACAGCTACCTTAAGAGAGCATGAGACCCCACCACCAATCAATGGAAGCCACAGCCACCAGGTAGTGGCTCCCAAGGTTGTTTGTTACTACAATCTGATTAAATATATTGGATATCACCTACTTAGAGGACACCAGATGACACCAGACCAGAGTCAAACTTGCACTTGTGTCAACCAGGGCTTGCACCCTCTGCCCATAGATGGTGGCCCACCTCCTATACTTGAAAGTATTGACAGGCATGCGGGCCTTAGATGCCATCTCTCCATCATCCAGGGACACTAAGGTGACTTAAGCCACCCCACCCCACACTGACTGGCCCCATCCCATCCCCAAGCGCTACACTGGCCAACCAGTGGGACTACCCACCACTGAGAGGCTGTTCTCTCTTAAAGCACTTAGCATCTCTCTTGATGTACCCATACCGGTAGCACTTGATGTACTTAGGGACAAATTAAGCCGTATTTTTGTTCACCAAACCATCCTTTTGGTGATCAGATTGGGAATGCGACTCTTTCCCCGGTCAACTGTTTTAGGTACCTTGTGAGTACTACGTTATGTTTTTATTTACCCCCTCCTTCTTCCGGGCAAACCCTGACCAACCTTTTGGGAGTCCCCCATTGATGCTGTCTTGAACACCCTGGTATTGACCAGATGTCCACCTCATCACCAAGCTTTTAGGGATCAGTCAGGTTAATATCCACTAGGCATTGGCACAGCTCTGTTACATTCAAGTAAACAAAGAGTTTTTCCCTATGGGAGATACAGTGTTCTCAGATCCAGACAGGATTCAGTGTTTTAGCATACTCAATCTACAACATTCACTCCACTTTCAGTCTGTTGGCTTGGGAGACACTTACCAGAAAGAAAAAACAATGTGTAAGTAAAAAATATACAATTTATTACAATAAAAAAACATATGAATTCTTATGCGTTTGTAGTTAAAAACATGTAATACGACAAATTAAAACCACCTAATGTAGAAATGGAGAAAAGAGTGGGAAAAGACGCTAGTATCTGTCTTAATCTAGTCACTTCGGGCCTTAGTTTGACAACAATGGGAGGAGTGATTTTTCCTTTCAACCAAAAACAGTTTGTTGGCAACTCCGAATGTGACACTTTTTAAATGCGTCAACGCGTTTCGGGAACCTTAGTTGATAGTGGTCCCCTTCTTCAGGACAGTTTCTATTTGTTTTCTCCAATACACTGTGTATCACCGATGCAACAGCATCTTGGTGATTCCTGTGTATTCTTTGTTCTTGTTTCTGGGATCGTTTTCACAATACTACAGATTCCCACGTTCCTATCTCGATTTAAAATGAAGAGGGACAATTTTAATTTTCACTGATTTCTTTTCGGTTTTCTCTTCAGGTTTATTTTGTTATGAAGCAACCTCCGAGGTTCCTGTGTTCTGTGTACCACGTTTCAGACGGATATACGTTCTGACGATGGTTCTTTTTAAAATTTAGCGGTCTCTTTTAGATGGTTTCTTTGGCGCACCCGGGTAGTAAGAGCTCGTGGCTAATTATGTTCGCCGGTGCGTTTTCATTGTGGTGAAGATCCTGAACTTCCGAGATCGTGATGCTATCCTTTCGGGCGGCTCGCGACAAGGGCACCATCACACACCAGGGAAACACCCTCTCCTTCTACCCGGACTATACCATGACTGTTCAGGCAGCCAGGAGAGAGTTTTTGCGGGCCAAATGCATCTTCCAGAAGCACAACGTCTCCTATTCCCTGACCTACCCGGCGAATTTGAGTGTCAGACAGGGCTCCAAGACACTTATTTTTCCAGACCCGAGGGAGGCCCTGGCTTTCGCTAAGAAACTGGATAAAGAATCTCGATCCTCCCCTCACAAAGTCCCCACTTAAAAGTGCTAGTCGCCTCAGCAACAATGATTGACTGTGTGGATAATGTTCCTTGCTCAGCATGATCTATGTTCTTGATGCCACTACCCAACCCTAGCTTGGCCACTCTGCTTAATTGCAGGGGTGTCCGCTGAGTCCTACCATGCCCCTAATGGGATGATTGCCACTAATGATGCTATGTTGTCCCTTCCTGCACGGATCCTCAAGACCCTTTTTACCAGCTGTCCTGCTCCCCCTCTTGCCCTTCTTAATGCCTCTTTAGCTTTGGGTTCTGTTCCTTCTTCTTTCAAATCCGCTATAGATTTTCCCATCCTAAAAAAAACTGGTCTGGATCCCTCTCTTCCTTCTAATTTTAGGCCTATCTCTCTTCCCCCTTATCTGGGCAAGATCCTCGAAAGCTATGTCACATCCTGCCTGTCCAACTATATTGAGGAGAACCACCTCCTCGCCTCCCATCAGGCGGGCTTTCGTCCAGGCCATTCCACGGAGTCAGTGGTCATTGCGGTGCTGGACGAACTCAAAGGTAAAGCTGACATTAATCTCCCCCAGGCCCTGATCCTCCTCGATCTGTCCGCTGCGTTTGACACGGTCGATCATTCCATTCTTCTCGACCGTGTCAGCGCAGCGGGCATCCGGGGCGCTGCCTTTTCCTGGATCGCGTCCTTTCTTCAGGGCAGGTCCCAAGCGGTTCATCTCTCAGGCTTCTCCGCTCCTCCTCGCTTGGTTACCTGTGGGGTCCCTCAAGGCTCCTCCCTCTCCCCCCTCCTCTTCAATCTGTATATCCACCCCCTTATCATTTCTCTTCTCGAGCTGGGGGTCTCTGTGTACAACTACGCGGATGACCTCCAGCTTGTCTTTGATCTCTCTTCCCCTTCTGTCTCTCTTCCCAAGTTTTGCTCCACTTTAGTCTTTATATCTGAATGGATGAGCATCAATCACTTGGAGCTCAATCAGGACAAGACGGAGCTTGTCCTCAAGGGTGGTCCCTCTAACCCTTGGTCTGCGGTTCACTGGCCCCCTTCTTTTGGTTCCCCCCCTTCACCGGTCTCTTCTGTTCGGACTTTGGGCATCAAGGTCAGCCATGACCTGACCATGCATGCCCAAGTCAGTTCCGTAGTATCTTCTTGTTTTCTGTCCCTCCGCCTCATTCGGAAGATCTCTCGGTACTTCTCTGCGGACGCCCTCAAAACCATAGTCACGGCTCTGATCACCTCTCGCCTTCACTATGGGAATGGCTTGTACGTGGGCATACCCGCCTATGAAACCCGCCGCTTTCAGGCCATTCAAAACCAGGCTGCCCGCCTCATTCTTCGTCTTCCCAAATCTTCCCACATCACTCCTGCACTCAAGTCCCTTAATTGGCTTCCTGTGCACCTTAGATCTTTTTTAAACTGGCCTGCCTGGCCTTTCGTGCCCACACCCACTCAGCTCCCCTCTTTATCGGATCTCTCATCACTCCCCACGTCCCCAGCCGCACTCTCCGTTCCTCCTCTCTCTCCCTCCTCCACGTCCCCCGCTTCCGTAAATCCAGAACGGGAGGCACCCGATTTTCGGTTCTGGCCCCACGGTTCTGGAACAGTCTTCCCCTGTGTGGTAAATAAAATTACCGGACTATTTTTCCATACATTAAATATCAATAAGGATAGCTCAATCAAATGAGAGGCAGAGTCCGTGGTATCTGAGTCATACGGGCTTTAATTATGATCCTCGAGGAACAGGACATCATGTTCCATCACCACTAAGGTTCAGGAAGGGATATTCAACATTTTATTAACATCACACATTATATATAGTAAAACAGTATAATTGAAATGAATACAGTAGGCGTAACAGGTGAAAAGAGAGAGATAAGAACACATGTGCGTAACAGGAGGTGTGTAAGAAGGCGTACACGTGGGCGTGCACTTGACATGTCAGAGAAACGTCACAAGAAACGTCACAAGTGGGTGGATGCTTGGAGAAAGTTGCAGGATCAGCAGAAACTTTTGGCCTAGATGCGCGCGCAACTGAGCATGACGTGTAACTGGGGAGAACTGGGGGCTTTGACTTTAGCACTAGTAGAGGAGTCTGGTGTCTGGGATGTCAGAACGACCTGTACCTATAGCATATCTGGTATCTCATGTTTGGAGGATGTAGTGTCTGAAGTAAAAGGTCTCTCGAGCAGAGGCCATTCAATACTGGATGCTAGTGCGTGCATACGTGTCTTGGTGCAATGCGCGGGGCCATGGGCCTACCATGGTAACGGGTTCTGTAAATCACTTGCAAGGAGGACAGGAAGGCCGGGCCCTTTGCTCTGCAGCCGGGAATTTGTTTACCTATTTCACTAGACTGGAATGTGTTTTCGAGGAGGCGGAGCTGATAACTGTAGGCAAAATACTATCTTGGCAGGCAGGCCAGGCTGAGCCGGGCACCGCTTCGCTGGGCAGGAAGTAAGGCAGAGGTCAGGGATGCATACCTAAACTACAGCTTTCAGAGACAGAAGAGACTCGGAGCCTCAATTAAGGGCCTAGCTCGCCGGAGCCAGGAAACATGAAGAAAACGTGTGCGAGATTCAAAAGTGTACCATGTAAAGACGTTGGCACCATAGGCCTAGAAGCCTAATTAACGTGATTTTCTTGGAGAACTGAATAACTGACATGTTAACGTTGGACGCAAATGCATATGCATCTTCCTGGCATGCACGGAAAAGGAATTACACGACATACAAGGAACATGGGTGCATGGATAGGGTGCGAGTGGGGGACACATTAGCTACCTGAAAATTTCTATTACCTCATTCCCTCCTTGGCCCCTACTTCACCCTTTAGGATATATCTATGTTCATGAGACCATCTATCTGTTCGTATAACATCATTTGTTCATCTTTTTTCATTCGGGAACGGGAACGTGCACTTGGACGGGGAATACAAGCTGTGGCGCACAAGCCGCAAATCGCTGGCCCACATTGCAGACAGAGACAACAACTGAATACTATGAGCAGTATAATTCCTAGGAATGACAACAATTTCCATCCCCAGGCGGATATCACACTCCAAAGCCAACCGGACCAAGTCCAGGAGCCTGGATTCTGGTGTATCAGGTGAGCAATTTCATGAAGCCGGGTTATGGCCTTATACACGGATGGCGCGTTATTAGGAATAAACACGCAACAACTGGATCCGATGACTCTACAAGCCTCGCCCCTATCGGCCAGGATGACGTCAAGGACAAGGCGATTTTGAAGAACAACAAGTCTCATAGCAGACTGCTCTTCGGTCAGGTTGCCTAAAGCAAAAGTAGTCTCGTTCACTACTGCTTCCGAAGTTCTGGTCAACCTTCGTATTATCTTACTATTTTGGACAGGACCTATGAACCAAAAGTATCCTTTAATGTAATCCTTATACTGATCCCATGCTGATTCAGAATAATCGATAACAGGAGGAAGGTCTCTCTTATGTCTCACATGTACAAGATGCGAATTTCGATGATAATCAGGCGGGGCTAGGAAAACAGGTGGCAATAGGAACGCGATATAACACGTCCCATCCCAATCTAACGGCAGACGTACATAAGCTGTCTGACCACATATAAAATAGGAATGGCGGGAGGCTTTAAAAGTAGACTTTCCTTTATCACTGAATTCGACCACAGTATTACAATCACTGTGTCCTAGATGTACTGAACCATTCTTTCTGACGCATAATTCTCCTTTCTCTGGCAAAACTGTAATAAACGGCAAGTCCGAATTAGTCTCGGATTGAACATTCAGAATCATGAGGTTAAGTGTAAAATTACCTAATCCATATACTTCATTTTCTAGATCGGTCCCTGTCCTTTGGGGAAGACCTTCCTTGTCTGGGAAACATATTTTATTCATAACCGTATTAAGGTTCCCCCATATCCAATTGCCTTGGGAAACTGTGGACGTACTATCTAGGGAGGACATTAAAGTAAACCATGCACCACACGAACCATTATGTGTAAATGGATAAGGAAAGAGGGGCAGAGCTCCCTTGTATTTCTGATAGGGAGGGAGTCGGCCACATACCCAGCAATTGGTGGCATTGCTGGTCTGGTGAGAATGGTGTAACATACGAATAAAAGTATTGTTGCGCATTGCTAATCGATAGGACAGTTCGTGGGGGGGCAGGTCGCTGAAAGTGTGCTCTACAGTGTCATTAGAAGAAGCATGTACATGAGAATCAAGAGGAAAGAAAACATGCAGCATTAAACTTATGCATATGATCGTAAGACTCAGAAGAAACATAAAAATTAATGTAATAACGCATCGGCTATGCAGATTTTTGCAATATTTTTCTCTCTTTTCAATTCGCCTATCTCTCTGACTACTTGGGTCTATCTTATACATGTCAGAAACCTGTCTAACCGCTTCACCCTAGGGGGACTTAAACAATTAAACGCTGTCTGACTTACTAGACCTCAACTTAGCTCGGTACTCCTGTTGTGGAGTTTTCTCTAACAGGGGGAGTTTAGAGTCAGAGTCTGAAAGGGGGCAGTCCTTGATTACAGTCTCTGGACACAGTCCATGAAAGCGTTTTATGTGGCTCGAGTGCAACCACCCTTTACATCCTTCCAGTTTCACTGCGGTCCTCGTGGTCATCAACACCAACTTTGGCTGCTTCCACCTTGGCTCCAGAGGGCTCAATCGGTCAAAGTTGCGGACGTAGACGTAATCCCCTGGGACTATTTCATGCCGTTTTACTTGGGTGTTGTCCGGGAAGGCAGCCCCGACCTGTGAACGACAAGATAGTAGTGCAGACATCAAGGAAGCTAGGTAATCTGTCAGCATAGTACTTTCAACATCGGTAATTTTTCGGGGCATAGGCGTACCCCACATGTTTGGGGGACGTCCAAAGACTATTTCATACGGGGACAATCCGGTTCTGGAATGAGCTACCATTCGCATGTAAAAGAGGGCAACTGGCAAGGCTACTATCCAGTCTACTCCTTTTTTTGCACAGACCTTTGCTAATCGTGTTTTCAGGGTTTGATTATGTCTCTCAACGAGACCAGCGGCTTCGGGTGTCGTACACAGTGGAATTTCCACTGGTATCCTAACAGGAGTGATACCTGTTTCATGAGTTCGGACGAGAATGGGTGACCATTATCAGAGTACACGACACGGGGCAAGCCGTATCGCGGGAAAAACTCACGGACCAGCTGCTTGGCAGTGGTTACAGCAGTGTAATCTGGGACTAGATATGCTTCTGTCTATCGGGAAAGGGCACATACGACTACGAGGACATACTTAAATCCTCGGCATCTGTCCATCTGGATATAATCCATCTGGAGGACTTCAAAAGGATGGTCAGGAGGATGAAATCCACCTTGTTCCACGGGAATACCTTTGCCTGGATTGAACTGACAACAGATCATGCAGGTACGCACTTTCTGTTTCGCTGCTGCACGTAAATGCTTGTTGAACCAAAGATTCTGAATGCTGTCTAACATGGCTTTCTCTCCTAAGTGTGCTGGACTATGTGCTGTGTTAATGATAACTTGAACCATAGAGTCAGGGAGGAACCATGTGGCTCTTCCCTTCATCATCCATCCCTGATCTGTCTGGATCCCTCCTTGTTCAGTCCATTTCTTAATTTTATCTGGAGTCGCATGTGTCTGTATGTCGAGTACATCTAGTGTGGGATCCTTAACTGTCATACAATGTGTCAGTGAAGTTACTTCGGTCTTTGTCATGTTAGTCGGAATGTCTGTTTGAGTCTGAGCTGTGAGCTTGGCAGTTCGATCCGCAAGGTCGTTGCCCTGGGAAATAGTGTCAGTGACTTTAGTATGTGCTTTGCACTTCATGATGGCTATGGCTGTAGGCAAATGTATTGCTTCTAACAGGGCTTGAATGAGGGGACCGTGTTGTATCTTGGCACCGTGAGAAGTTAAAAAACCTCTTTCTTCCCAGAGAACACCGAAGTCGTGAACGACTCCGAATGCATACTGTGAATCTGTGTATATATTTACTTTCTTGTTCTTGGCTAGTATACAGGCTTGGGTCAGAGCAATGAGCTCTGCTGCTTGGGCAGATAACGTGTCGATACGATGTGTTTCTATGACTTCAGTTTCAGTGGTCACTGCATATGCGGCTACTAACTCTCCTGTGCTTGTTCTCATACATGAACCATCCACGTAAAGTGTCAGGTCCGGGTCGGGTAATGCAATTTCGGTCAAGTCTTGTCGGGGCTTTGTCACGGTATTAATGACTTCTACACAGTCATGTGGTGCTGGATCTGCTGTAACGGAGGGTAACAATGTGGCAGGGTTGAGTATGTTGCAACGTCTGATTTCTATGTGTGGTTGGAACAGTGTTAGTTCATATCCTGTCAGTCGTGCTATGGTCAAGTGTTGAGTCTGGGTTCGGTTTAGGAGAACTTCCACGGAGTGTGGAACCTGTACTGTCAAGGGATGTCCTAACACTATCGAATCGCTTTGTCTGATAGCTAGAGCTGTTGCTGCAACTGATTTTAGGCACGCAGGCAGAGCCTGCGCTACTGGATCCAATGTACTAGAAAAATAAGCACAAGGCTTATGGTGTCCTGCTTGATCTTGTGTGAGAACAGATAATGCTGTGCCACCGCGTTCTGTGACAAAAAGTGTAAAAGGTTTGCTGTTACATGGTGCCGCTAAAACAGGTGCTTGACATAAAGCTTTCTTCAAGTCATTAAAAGCTTGAGTATGTTCCTGAGTCCAAGGGAGGACAGTCGAAGTCGCTGCCTCCTGTGTTGTCAACTGTATGAGTGGCTTGGCTAGATATGCATACTGAGGAATCCATTGTCTGCAGTAAGAAGTGAGGCCAATAAAGGCCCGTACTTCCTTTTGTGTCTTGGGTTGTGGCAGATGTGCAATTAACTGGATACGATCTGGTGTCAACTGTCTACCCCTCTTGGACAGCAAGTGTCCAAGGTATACCACTTGCTGGGCACAGAATTGTAGCTTCGAAGGGGACACTTTATGCCCCTTTTTGGCCAGAAAATACAAGACAGTCAGTGATGCGCGTTCGCAGTCACGTTCGGTCCGTGCTGTAATTAACAAGTCATCAACATATTGCAGCAGGGCAGTGTCAGTAGACATGTGAATACTGTCTAGTTGTCGTTTCAGGGCTTGACTGTAGATACTAGGACTTTCCGTGAACCCTTGAGGTGCACGTGCAAATTTGAAGCTTCGGCCATTTAAACAGAATCCGAAAAGGTACTGGCTTTCCGGATGAATGGGGACACTAAAGAAGGCGTTCTTAAGATCAATTACAGTAAAGAACGCAGCTTCAGAATCAATGGCAGTCAACAGGGAAGAAATATCTGGCACTACTGGGTACTGTGGTATTATGCATTTATTCAGTTCTCGAAGGTCGATCACCAGTCTGTAGACTGGAGGTGCATTTGGGTCAGTTCGTTTAAGAATCGGAATGATTGGAGAATTACATACATTGGAGTCAGTTTCTACAACTACTCCTTGGGCAATGAGCTCGTCAATTATTTTCAGTAAGGCTGCTACAGCCTCGGGGGGCAATTTGTATTGTCGAATTTGGGGTAGTACAACACCTTGCTTGAGAGTGACACGATAGGGTGTAATGTGCATACAACCTACATCAGTTGGACCTTGTGCCCATAAATGCTGTTGTACATTTTGCAATCTTGGATCAAAATCTCTCAACACATAATGACCTTTAAAGTCACGTAAAAACAATCTCACTCCTTCCGGAGAACAACATATCACTGCTCCTAGTGCTTTTAATGTTTTAATACCAAGCAAGTTTTCAGGACATGATTTCGTAAGTAACAAGTCTGTAGTACGGGACAATGGACCAACTGCTAAGGGAACTGGCTTTGACACTTCGTTAACAATAGGTTTTCCTGAAAATCCAAGGGAAACATTCTGTGAGCCTGAGAGGGGTGCCCCTGGAACCTCGTCGTGACTGATGGTAGTTCTGCTCGCCCCTGTGTCAATCAAAAAAATTCTGTCTTTCCCTAATACCTGACTATGTACATAGGGACCCTCTTGATCTACAGGAACCTCGATAAGGGGCAAGCCAACCTCCCTCTCTAGGCTGTTTCATGTATACTGCTGATAATCGGGGGAGTCTGACTGTGCATACTGGTACATTTGTTGTGTGACATGTTGCGTGGCAGCAATGGGTTGGGGCTGGGGTACGGCTACTGTCTGTTGTTGTGCATTCTGGGGAGGTTGCGTGTTCTGTGGAATATTCTGTGGAACGTGTTCTGGTCTAGGTGGACGCGGTCTTTCTTTCGTCCTGCCTGTAGCAATATTGTATTTTAGAACCGTACATTCGTTTATATAGTGACCTGGCTGTTTACAGTAGTTGCAATTCCCTTTAACAGGAGCTGCAGGATGATTAGTCTGTGTCGTACCCCTCTTCTGACCATCTGCTGGGACGGACTGGGCAACTAGTACTTTCATTTTCGTATCTTTCATACGTCTCTGTTCATGTTCGTGTTCCTCTCTAATTCGGTTCTGGTGATACTGTAACATTTGTAACATTTGGGAAGGGTTATTAGCTTGCCATGTACTTTCGACATTCAGTACTCTATTTTTAACTTGTGGTATGGAATTCTCGACTAGTTTGGTCACAAAAAGATGTGGATATGATTCACTACTTGTTTTCAGGCCGCTATTAATAATAAAACATTTCTCGAATCTGGAATAAAAATCACTGGTGTCTTCGTCTTGTTTCTGTTTGCAGGCTGAGATTGCATCCCAGTCTTCCTTTTTAACTGTCAATAACCTAGGCAAGACTTGTACTAATAACCCTGGTAACGCTTTGGCTTTGTCCCCAAGACCTATACCTGGGACTCGCCCATTTTCTTCGTCTTCTAATTCAGTCCAAATAATCTTTTTATCTCCCACCTCCCATTCTTTCTCTTTAAGTTTTTCGTGAATGCCGGCAGGCAACAATACCTTTAACATTTTAAGAAGGTCGGGATACGTATAATCCCCCATGAGTAGCATGTCTTTTAATTCGCGGTGGAATCCTGCTGGATCTTTATCATGACAGGACACTAATTTCTCCATTTCCAACAATTCCATTTTGGTCAGGGGTGTGTATACGAATACTCGTTGAAGCCCACCCCCGGGTACCTGGACGGGATGGACTTCTCGTAAGGGATTCTGTCTGTCTATGTAAAATGGTTGTCTTACTGGGGGTGGAACAGGAACGAAATGTGGAGTCAGGAAAGTTCTGTATTTGTGGCGTTGTTCTAGAATGGTATTAATTAAATCAGTACCTAGGCCTCTCCATCTTTTTAGGAGTAATTCTTCCAGTATATTATATAGGGGACCTGGATCAGAATGTTGACTTTCATATAGTGTAATGAGATGCTGGATCATGTACATACCAGCTAGTTGCTGTTCGTCCGGGGAAAGACTCAAAAATGTTTGCGCTACTGAATCATCTTTATATATACTAGTATTTCCAGCCCATTGTACTGCTGACCGTGCTAGTTCCTGATCACGCATGGTACTAAGTTCACTGTAACCTATTCTTTCTTTCAGTATTTTATCAGTGGCTTGGAATAAATGTTCAAGAGAACATTGTTCTGGTATGGGAGAAAGAAAACGTTTCTTGTTTTCTAGGCAAATGGGTCTGTCAAAAGGTCTTGCTCTACCTACGTACGCTATTCTATCTGGGTCTTCTTCTGTATCATCTATATCTTCATCCTCTGTGATTTCATTCTCCTCTTTCTCGGCTTCCCTAGCTGCGTTTTCTTTTTCGTGTATTATTATAATTTCTTTACGGATCTTTCTGTACATGGATTCTATACAACTTTGTTTATTATGTTTACCATCAGCTATATTGTTACTCCAATTTATCAGTATGTCCATCTCTTCTTTGCTTGTACCTGGCCGATCTCGTTCCCTTATCAAACAATTTATCAAAAACTGTAAGATCATTCTTTGTGTCTCAACCTTGTGGTGTGCCATGGCCTCGTGAATGCATTCTGGTCTCTCCCCTGTTCTAATAAAATGATATATGTTGTCTAAATGGTTAGTCATTTCTGGTAAAAGAATCAAATAGTTTGTAACACGTCTTAAACGTAATGAATATAGTATCATTTCGTCTTCGCCTGGTACTGGATCGTATCTGCAATCTGTAAGGAACTGTCTAAGGGCCGCGAATGTCGCAGCTCTGGGTGTGCGTTGTAATGCTGCTTCTCTAAGCGTCATTCGTTTTACTTGAGGCGGGGTGACAGGGTGACTTCCTACGGCTCCTCCTGAAGCGGAAGCGTAACCATCAACTAGCTGTGTTGATACTACTGGTGTCATAGCTTGAAAAGTAGGTGTAGGTAATGTAGGCAGACTCTGGGTTGTAAGTGTAGAAAAAGGATTGGTAGGACCGATAGCAGGAGGGACAGTAGCAGTAGTAGTGACAGGATGGGAAGTGACAATGGGTGGGGGAGTCGAGTCTTGAGGGAGTGGAGGTAGCGTGTCTTGAACAGTCTGAATAGGCTGAATAGGCTGATTATTAGCAGGTGGTACGCGTACATTGGTATATTCTGGAGCTACATCATCTAAATAGGAAAAAAGGAAAATGTCCGCTGCGGTCTGTTTGTGACGGAGTTTAGTCGGGACCAATGGTGGTGACAAGTTACGGGGTACTTCCGGGGTCACTTGGGCAGGCCCTCGGCAAGAACAGGATACATGCCTGTAATAAGGGCATTTCGTTGTCGGTCTTGTTCTATTCTGACTCGTTCACCTTCTTCTAGTAACTCTCTTTCTCTGGCTTTTTCAGATTCTTCTCTGCTTTTCTCTGCTTTCCTGATTTCTTTCTCTGTTCTTCTATGCGCTTCTTTACGCCATAATTCTGTGGCATCTTTCTGGGATTGTCTGGCTTTCTTTTTCCATAATGCTTCTTCTACTCTCATGATGCAATCAGCATCCCATGTCCCTGAGGCAGGCCATCTATATTTCTCTTCCAGATCTTTTGTGTAATCCACCCACAAATCTAGGTACAGTATGGCATCTAAGCCGTGCTTGTGGTACATAAAATGTCCGGGAGTGTCCCTAGGCGGGACGGGAACTGCTTCTTCAAGTATCCCTTTCCTAGTTCCTATTTGACGTAATTTCGAGAACAGCAGCATTTTTGAACTGACTAGAACGTGAACACAATGAACACAGTAATGAATAGCAAACAATCATTCATACCACGACATTAAAACACATTGAAAACATTTCAGACTGATATCTGGTACATAGAAAACACGAATTCTGAAAATCTCGAGAAACAATACTAGAATACTGGATTACTAGATGCACTGCTAAAACAGTACAGACAATACCGGTCCCATAAAGAGACACGTCATACCGCATTCACCTAAGTGAACACGTCTGGACCAGGTCTGTGTATCCAGACCTGTCTTGACCGGGCACAAATTAATGAACCCGTCTATATGCGTTCCCAACAACGGTACTCACCGGGAAGCAGAAACTGAAGGCCTCGGAAACTGGACTGGACTGGACTACGTCGGGTTACGATTACTCCTACGCATGCGCTTCGGAACAGGTGGGCCTCCGGGTACCTCGGACCTTGCTCTCTTGACTTGGGGCTCTGGTCGGGATCCTCCGCATTCCTCACCGCCTCTTCTGGATGCCGGACCACAGTCTCCGTCTCCTCCGTAGGCCTGAGGGAGATAGCAGGAAAACCCGCAGGTGTGCACTGGATCCGTCACGGCTGTAGAAGGGGTCAAGGCCTGCGTTACATCGCCGGCGAGTGGGGAAGGGGGGGGTCCCTGTTCGGGTGCCAGAATTATGTGGTAAATAAAATTACCGGACTATTTTTCCATACATTAAATATCAATAAGGATAGCTCAATCAAATGAGAGGCAGAGTCCGTGGTATCTGAGTCATACGGGCTTTAATTATGATCCTCGAGGAACAGGACATCATGTTCCATCACCACTAAGGTTCAGGAAGGGATATTCAACATTTTATTAACATCACACATTATATATAGTAAAACAGTATAATTGAAATGAATACAGTAGGTGTAACAGGTGAAAAGAGAGAGATAAGAACACATGTGCGTAACAGGAGGCGTGTAAGAAGGCGTACACGTGGGCGTGCACTTGACATGTCAGAGAAACGTCACAAGAAACGTCACAAGTGGGTGGATGCTTGGAGAAAGTTGCAGGATCAGCAGAAACTTTTGGCCTAGATGTGCGCGCAACTGAGCATGACGTGTAACTGGGGAGAACTGGGGGCTTTGACTTTAGCACTAGTAGAGGAGTCTGGTGTCTGGGATGTCAGAACGACCTGTACCTATAGCATATCTGGTATCTCATGTTTGGAGGATGTAGTGTCTGAAGTAAAAGGTCTCTCGAGCAGAGGCCATTCAATACTGGATGCTAGTGCGTGCATACGTGTCTTGGTGCAATGCGCAGGGCCATGGGCCTACCATGGTAACAGGTTCTGTAAATCACTTGCAAGGAGGACAGGAAGGCCGGGCCCTTTGCTCTGCAGCCGGGAATATGTTTACCTATTTCACTAGACTGGAATGTGTTTTCGAGGAGGCGGAGCTGATAACTGTAGGCAAAATACTATCTTGGCAGGCAGGCCAGGCTGAGCCGGGCACGCTTCGCTGGGCAGGAAGTAAGGCAGAGGTCAGGGATGCATACCTAAACTACAGCTTTCAGAGACAGAAGAGTCTCGGAGCCTCAATTAAGGGCCTAGCTCGACGGAGCCAGGAAACATGGAGAAAACGTGTGCGAGATTCAAAAGTGTACCATGTAAAGACGTTGGCACCATAGGCCTAGAAGCCTAATTAACGTGATTTTCTTGGAGAACTGAATAACTGACATGTTAACGTTGGACGCAAATGCATATGCGTCTTCCTGGCATGCACGGAAAAGGAATTACACGACATACAAGGAACATGGGTGCATGGATAGGGTGCGAGTGGGGGACACATTAGCTACCTGAAAATTTCTATTACCTCACCTGTCCATCCGTTCTATTCCCATCTACACCCATTTCCGTAAAGCTCTCAAAACTTTCTTGTTTTCCCAGGCATTCCCCTGCTAGTTCCCTCGAGTCACCTCTGTGAGCCTGGTTCAAACCCTCAGTGTCAGGAAGCCGCTTGGCCGCAGTGCGCTTAATCAAGTTCTTTTTTCATTTCATTTCATTTCATTTCAAGTTGTGGGTCCCTGGGGCAGGGTGGGTGGTATTCTCAGCCTTATTGGGGGGGTTGGAGTGGGTGCGGGTGGATGTTTTTGTTTTCTTTTTGGGTTGGTGGGGATGTTTTAGGGTGGTGGGGGGTGGGTTTACAGGTCTCTTCTTGTTTGGTTCTTGACACTGCATCGTGTTTCCTGCACAGCACAATCGCAAGAAGACTCCAGTCCACATTTTCGCTTGTTTGGACTTTCACATTGCACAATGTCCTCCGATTTGTCTTGATTTTACTTACAGGTTATGTATTACGGTTCCACATGCTGGTCCACTGGTTCCTCCCTACCTCCCTAGGCTGCGCCCTCCAGCGGTTAGGCATGTTGGGAGATCTCTCCATATGTCTGAGCACTACGTTTCCTCAGCCACACCTGCCAGTCAGTCGCTCCTGCACTTTGCCCCAGCTGCTCTGCAGGCAGCGCCCCACCATGAGCTGTCTTTCCTCAACTGCGCCGCTCCCCATCAGCATTTCCCCTGGCTTCCCCTTGGCTCCCTTACTCCAAATGTGCAATGTGATGAGATGCGCTTTCTACTGTCTACGTCGCAAGGTGCTGCACCCTTCCCCGCCCCCCAATGGCTGACATTGTCTGCTGGACTTAGAATGTCTGCAGCCTGAATGATTACTGCAAGTCCTGTCTGATACATTCCCAACTACAGCGCCCGGTTCAGTCTCTAGACTTAAATCCCGCTACTGGGGGGGAATCCCAGTCCTCAACATACTCTTCGTACGCCAGGGGAGTCTCATTCTTGCTGTGTCGTGGCCTCTCCTGGCGGACCTCCCGGGTTCTCCTCGATCCAGAGGGTAGGTACGTGATCTTCCATGGTTTACTACTGGCCCAGCCTGTCACGATTGCAGCAATTTATGGCCCCAACTCTGACGACCCAACATTTTTTAATCATGTCTGGCACCTCATTTCCTCCTGTGGCTCCGTGGCAGTAGTTTGGAGTGGAGATTTTAATATTGCTTTCTCAGCGACCCTGGATCATTCTGGCTCTTACGCATCTCATCCGCACATGGCAGCAGCTTTCACGTCTATTTTAATTGATAATGCACTTTATGATGCCTGGCGCCACCTCCGTCTCGATGCGTGTGAAGGTACCTGCGTAACCGGTGACGGGGCTGTTGGTCGCGGATTGATCTCTGGTTGACCACACCGTATGTCTTGTGCTGGCTCGCCGATGCAGAGCATGTGGCTCGTACCTTCTCCGATCACGCGCCGGTACAGATTTGTCTTAGGCCTCCCCACTCCCAGCGACGTGCCTTCACCTAGCGCCTTTCTCCCAACGCCCTCCGGGACAGCGTGTTCTGCGCTGAAATCCATACGGCAATCACCAAGTATATTGACCTCAACGAGGGTTCCGTTGACTCTGCCTCCACCCTATGGGAAGGTTTCAAGGTTGTCGTTCGGGGCAAGTGTATTTCTAAGCAGGCAGGGGCCCTCCGCTTCATTCGTTCCACCCTGGCTAGGCTTGAGGGGGAAATTAAAGATCTCAATGCCTCCCAGGCAGCGTGCTCCAGCTCTTAGACGCTGGCGCTGCTATGCCAAAAGCATACAGAATTCTTGGAAGAAGCCGGCCTTGAACTGTCCTTCCTTGGCAGAGAGTGTCGGGCGCTTCGCTTTAGGGAGGGGTACTGCCCGGGGTGTACCCTCACAAACCTCCTACATCCACCGCATGCTGCCTCCTCTATAACGGCTCTCAGTGATGGCAGCCCGGATAGGACCACCTCCCCGGAAGATATAAAATTCTGTTTCCTAGATTTTTATTCTCAACTCTATTCTGTCGGCACTCCCTTGCCAAGGAGGAGTTTGATCACTACTTTGAGTCCATTGTACTAGTCTGGCTCGAAGACTACCATAGAAAATTTCTTGATGAGCCATTCTCCAGGGAAGAAGTATTAGAAGCCATCAATAGCCTACCTAGTGACAAGGACCTTGGTCTGGACGGCCTGCCCACCTCGTTCTACAAATCGTTCACCGACATCCTGGAACTGCATCTGGCGGCCATGTATAACAAATCTTTTTACATCGGGCTACTCCCAAACGTCTCTGCACGAGGAATTGATAACTCTGCTGCTTAAACCTGACAAGCCTGCCGACTGTTGTGACTCGTACCACCCTCTTTCCCTAATAAATATAGATAACAAAATCTTTGCTAAATTGATCCCCTCCCATCTTCTTCTATTAAGGCCCATCATCGCCCTCCCTGATCAATCTGGCTTCATACCTGGCAGGGCAACTTCATATAATCTCTGCACCATTTTCTCTGCCTTAGAACAAATTTATCCTAACTTGCCGGCCATGGCCGCATTACTCGACGCCACCAAGGCGTTCGATACGTTGGAATGGCCTTTCCTATTCTAAATTCTACCGCGTATGGGATTCAGTGCTCACTTTCAGCAAAATATAAAACTCCTTTACACCAGTCATATGCACTTCTCTGCATCAATGGTCAGGTTTCCGACCCCATCAGCATTGCCCGTGGCACTCGCCAGGGGTGTCCATTATCACCCATGCTTTTTGCCATCGCCATGGAGCCCCTGGCTGCTAAACTACGGCAGCCCCATACACACAGAGGCATTGGATTCTAATTCCGCTCTCTCCTGGTCTCAATGTATGTGGACAATGTTACCCTTTATGTCCGTCATCCCCAGAAAAACCTTAGCCCCCTGGTTCGGGAAATCAAATCATACGTTTTCGCGGGTTTTCGGATATCCAGGTGAACTGGAGTAAGTCGGTCCTATTTCCCCTGACAGATGCCACTGTCACCTTTACACCGGACTTTCCATTTGAGTTGGCATCTGGCCCCACACACTATTTCGGCATCTGGATAAGTCGGGATTTTGATGAATTGTGGAGGTCGAACTTCGGGCGGGCTGTTGATTGGCTTGAATCCAGAATCCCTTTGTGGAGTCACCTGCCATTATCTTTGGCCGGTCGTATCGCCATTGCCAAAATTGTGGTCCTTCCTGAATTCCTTTATCTCTTCTTGAACATACCTATCCCCCTCACCTCTCATTTCTTCTGCAAACTGGGATCGCTAGTCATCTCTCTTGTTTGGGCAGGTAAACAACCTAGGGTGGCATATGATATCCTCACTCTCCCTATGTCCGCCGGTGGGATGGTTGCGCCTGACTTTTGGATCTATGCCTTATGTGCCCAGGCCAGCTTCTTGCACTTCTGGATTCACCCCACCCCATATCAGCCCCACGCTGCGGTCTGTTCGCACCCGCAGTGCGTCCCCAGGTGGAGGTTGACATGGTTGAGACGCTGCGCTGGGCATGGTCTTGCCTGCGCAGGCTCTCCGGTCTCTCTCTTCTCTAGTCCAACGCCATGCCAATTGTTAACCACCCAGATTTCCCCTTACTTCAGTCTTCTAGCATGGCTCAACACGCGGCGCGATTGGGTCTGAGGACGGTGGCGGATCTTTACTAGGAGAACTCCTTTTACTCTCTTCCAGAGTCCCTGAGGTTGCAGGACATGTTACTATATTATCAGTTACGTGCCACTTGCCGGAAACTGCACTCCACATTCCCTCAACCCCACCCTCCCCTCTAGCTCTGGACTTTATTTATACTTCCTCGTCCCTGCACAAGTTAGTCACCAAACTGTACACTTTTTCCCTAGTGTCTGCCCCCATCTCCTCAGATCCTGCGCGGGAGGTGTGGAGCGAGGACCTCAGAATTGATATTTCGGAAGCCGATTGGCTTTATTGCTGCAATCAAACCAAAAGTTGTCACCGAATAACCTGCTCCGCTTAATCCATTTCAAGTACTTGCATAGATTGTACTGCACCCCAGTGCAGCTCCCCCGGCTTGGGCTCACCCCTGGGGATACTTGTATGCGTTGTGCTGCTCCCGCAGCGGACTTCACCCATTTAGCCTGGCTTTGCCCCAAGGTTTCCGAATTCTAGGAGGTGGTGTGCTCCACTATCTCTGACATGTGTCTGCTTGGCTTCGTTAAGTTTTGCCCAGCTGCTTCCCGCCGTCTGATTTCAATGCTACTGATCCTCGCCAGACATAGGGTGGCCATGTGTTGGCGTCGGCAGCCTGCTCCTGAGGTCGGGAGTTGGTTAGAAGATGCCTCTCGATGCCAGACTCTCATCTCTCATGTTTTGGGATTTAAAGGCTGCCAGATCACGCCCAGTCGACATTTGGGGCCCCCTGGTTTCTTATCTCCTCTCCGACCCCAGCGACGCTGGCTCTCCCGCACTTCTGGCCGGCCTTGGGTCAGCGGTAGCCGCCGGTGTTGGTTAGAGCATGCTCCCCCCTCCTATTGCCCACCAGCGCCCCTGCGGCTTTAGTCTTTCACCTGCTATTGTGCTTCTATGTGTGATCCCCCTTGTAGGGAAGTGGCCCTGGACTGTGGGAGAGCGACCTTAACACCCCTGGTTTCACTGAATTGCTGTAAATGCAACCTAACTGTAACTAAATATCTGAATTGTTCTTTATCTTGCTACTATGTTTATATCCTTCAATAAAAGGTTTTGGAAAAAAAAATCTGTGCCTCTGAAGAAATTGCAGCTAACTGGAGGACAACTTCAGAGAGGCCCACATACTCCAAAACAGACTACTATCAGGGGTCAAGACTGATAGTTTGTCAAGGGTCAAGACTGATAGTTTGTCAAGACTGCTCTGAAGTGTGCATGCTACTACCCAAGGGAAGAGTTACTTAGCACCAAAAATAAAACGCCACTCAATAAACTGGTGTGTGTCATGACCTTCTGCCCCCAAACAACAAAGTCTGCAATCTGGTTACAAAGAATTGGCACATTATAAGGAACATAGATCTCACATTAGAACCTCCCTTGTTTGATTTAAAAAGGGCAAGAATATCAAGGATCACTTGGCCCAGTCCACCTCACAAGCAGTGACCCCTAATGCTAAGAGAGCCCTGGAGACAATTTTAGGTCTCCCACCATTCATAGGCCACCTCAGATGTGGCAACTATGTAGCCTGTGCATACACATCTTGCAGCAACATGTTTGAATATGTTTCCATTAAAGTTGAACTTAAATAATTTTCTAATTGCACTTCAAAAAATTGTATTTACTGCAGATGGTGTCTGTGTAAATTGCTGTAAATAGGGCAGATTCGTAGCCAGTAAAACACGGATATGCCAACGCTGAATCAGGATCAGGTGTGCAGTCATGGTGGCCCATTTTGTGGGAAAAAAACACACAGCTGAGGATTTTGTGTGGCAGGTCATCGACACAGCTTTCATCCCAGAGAGAGGCGGTGACCTCAATCGAATTTTCAAACAAATGGAATGTAAATGGATTGACTGCTCCAATTCCATAAACCAAGAACTGAACATCACCTAAGAATAGCGTACCTACTTAGTGGAACTGAACACCTGACCAAACCAGGCCTCCCAATCCACTGATATTATGCTGCTCCCGCATGCGGACATGCCATCACAGTAACCACTTGCCTGCGAGCAAGAACACACATTGGTTACTGTGGATCACATCTTTTAACTTACAGCCTTCCATCTATATGGATTGCTCTCTCATGTACATGCTGCCTACTGCATTTTACCATCCATATTCATACATGAAAATGTTAGTAAGTAATAACATTCACCATAATTATGCCACTCGCAGTATTTATTCATTCTCTACTCTCTGTTTTACATATGCTGGGTCACTTCATGATGAATTCTTAAGCTTGGTATGATCGATAATTATTTATTTGGTTTCATTAATTGACACCTTCATGTTGTCATTTACTTTGATTAATTAATTTACTCTTTGCCTCTGTTTATATTCACAGTTACCTACCAAGCCAATTGGCTCTTATCCTTTCCATGTATTGATTTCATGCTTACCAGCTCTATTCTATTCCGCCAGAGCCACTGCGTGCAGGTTGCCCTAGCAAGCAGTTGACTATGCCTCCTGTTGGCCACCCTGGGACACCATCGACTTGGAGAGTTCCCGCTCCATACCTCACTTTCGACCCCCATCAGTGTCAAAGGGAAGTACGCTGGGACATCTTCCAGTTGACACTGCTGCTGCGGCGAGGTTGTATCATAACAGTCCGCCTTCTTTATCTATTGCACCCCTTAGCAAGTCCAGATCAAGGCGCTTGCTGCATATTTTGCGCAAGACTACTGCATACAAAGCTGATTTTGTACAGACTGTTTTCCTGATTTGTTCCCAACCAATTCCTCAATCTAAGTTGAGCACACTCCTCAAACCTACCGACCTTTAGCAAGCCCGCATTGTGGAACCTAGCACCTCCAGATATGCATATACTTGACTATCAGACTTCCTCTCCTTGGGGTGAGCATTTACTTTGTATGTCTAATACGTGTTTTTCAATATGCAATCCTTTACTATGCATGTTTTTTCACCATGACTTTCCTAATGTGGCTTACCTTTCATTCCATTATTATGTTTCTACCTACTTCCTGCTCAGGGTGTACAATGTGAATAGCCTTTGACTTCTTTACAATTTTATTAGTATGCACATAATGTAATTCTTCCAAGATTCTACCAGGTAAGGTGTCAAAGAGTATTCAATTTGACACACTATCTTTAATTTCCCAGCACAGATGTTTCTATTTACCAGGTATCCCCACAATCTGTTGATCCTGATGAGACCCCACAGTACAAAGGGGGCCGAAACTTCGACACACAGAAATAAACCATCTATCCAATTCCTTTGATAGATACAAGAGCTCGGCTGTGTCTGATAAATTTTTCTATGTGGTTGTTTGTTATAATTTTGGAAAATGTCATGTTTATTTTCCGTACTGTCTGTAGAAATGTAATGTCCTTTATTGTTCATTTTTGGTTCCTTGCTCACTGACGACACGCTGCACATCATGCACTCATATTTAAGATAAATACAGATAACTTTCAATACAATCAATGTATGACTACTTCTTTTTCATTTCTGCATCCTTAAACAGTACAATTGGGCATTCTGCCATTGAGCTTTTCTCTACATTGTGTATCAATATAAGGACTGCTGTTCCTTTGGGATAACTTTCTAAAAGTGGCATTTTAGAATTGTGACAAAAAATCTGATTTTACTGTTAAAGAGGGCTATTAATTACAAGCCTTTAGACACCAAACTCGACCTGTCTACCTGCTCCCAATTTTAACTTATCACTTAATAAATGTAATAAGGTAACCCAATGTTATCCCATAAGAGAGGTAGGCTTTGGAGTATTAAAAAACAAATTTATGTTTTTACTAATGGGACAATCAAAACTTAAAAGTATACGTCTAGCCTTTTAAATGCACTGCACCTGGCCTCTGGGCTGTTCAGAACCTACCTTAGGGGTGCCTTATATGTCTTAAAACAGAAGGCTTACTCCTGGCAAGAAGTTTATGTTCGGAATGGCAGTTTAAAACTGTACACAGGCTGCAATGGTGAGCCCGAGACAAGTTTAGAAGGGGTCCTTAAATCAGTGGCACAATCAGTGCTGCATTTAATTTACATGCCCTGCCAATATATGGTACCACTTTACTAGGGACTTACAAGAAAATTAAATCTGCCAATTGGGTATAAGTTAATTCTACCATGTTTAGGGGAAGAGTACAAGCACTTTAGCACTGGTTAGCAGTGGTAAAGTGCACAGAGATCTAAGGCCAGAAAAAATAAAGTTAGCGAAAGTCAGTGGGGTGAAGGCAAAAGGTTTGGGGGAAGACTACACTGAGGCTTTCAGCTCTAACAATACTATCACTGGATAAGCCTGGGAAAATGTAGTAGCGTACGTAACTTCCTTTGGGGGGGCTTTCCTATTACCTATTCATCCAAAGAGGGCCTGATTTGTGAAAGTAAAGTTACAGTTCTGTGAAAGTTTACTGTTTTGGTATTCATAAAAAATAGTAACTTTACTACGAGACTTCACAGATGTGTTAGAGAACTCAGCACATAAAAAATAGGACACCCTGTGAAAGTATGTTGCAGAGAAATGACAGTGTAAAATAGTTGCATAACACATAGCTTAAACTAGCATAAGCTAAAAGAGTGTAAAAATATAACATACTTTGAAAGCATTTATTCCAGATTAGTTATGTCAACCAGTCACTTAGGAAATAGAAACAGAACTTTAGCTAAGTTATAATAACCAACTTGGATCATATGAGTACAGTATTTCTGAGATTAAGTGAGTAGATAATATTAGTTTGAGCAAAGCAATACTAAAAGTAAGGCAAGTGGAGCAAAGAAGAAATAGCTGCGCAGAAAAACCCATGTAGAAAAGGCAGACATTGCACCATACTAGTATATAACAAGTCTTTTAGTTTTTGCAGGTCCCCAATGTGTATCTGCAGAGGGGGTTTTCAGGAAGAGAAATGAACAACCACCAGGACTCCCCAAGGAGCAGTAGACAAGCAGTAACTAGGAAGGAAAGCAGGTATCCAGGCTGAACAATGTGGCAGTAGGCAAGGAACAAGGATTCAAAAGACTGGTGCCAGCAAGGGAAATTATTCTGATAAGTTATTACAGCGATCTGAGCACTGTGGTTCAGTGTTCAGCCCGGGAATGTGGGTCTGGGCATGTTCTCCACCCAGATTGTAAAGCATCCTTGGTGGAGAACATACTTAGTGCACATGACTCTTTAGCCGGCCTGAGACGGTTGGCCAGAGCATTATGCGCAGTTAGAGTGTGCCCACTACTCCACCCCTGCTCTGTGAGCAGAGCAGACCCCCCCCCCCCCCCCCAGCCAAGACGCCACAGCAGGAACAAATAAAATGATAGCAACATCAAGTTATTATCATTTTATTTTTCCTTTCTTTCACTGCTACTAAGCAGTGGGGAGATGCTTCTCCGCCTTAGCTGAGGAGCCGTCACTGAACACAGGGCATTTATTCCTGCTGTGTCCACACACCCAGACTGCAAGGATGCAAACTTCCTGAATGGTCTTGGCCCAGACACACATGATGCAGTTGAAGGAGTAGACCACATCCCGAGCAACAGCACCCATTTCTGAGTCACAGCTGCTACAGTTCACTCCCAGAGGCCAGTGGCGACCGTGACGGAGAGATAGAAGTAATGGATTAGGGCATTGTAATTCTGACCGCAGTGGGCCTGTATTGTCCATTCATGGCTGGACTTACATTGCTTTCAATAGAAGTCTCTCTTTTCCAGTGATCTTTGAGTTATTTATTTATCTGGAAAATGAATACAAATAATATTTAAATATGGCTATCTTACATAATTAGATTTATTTTAGCAATGATAAATTGAATTCAAGAAATAATAAATCAAATGTTAGTTCAAATCAGGAGCCAATTACTTCTAAAGCAAATGACCTGTGAATGCACTAGGAAAAACATTATAGCATACAGCATTAATTTTAGGCATTAAACCAGTACATTCTGATCATAATTCCATTCATTGTACTTTAAAAAAATATTTTACACTTAACTCCCTTCAATTAAGTGTGTTTCTTTATGTGCACCTCAAAAATACTTTAATATAGTTACAATGCTTGCATCCTTAATGACCACAAGAATGTACTAAAAATATCCCAAAATGTAAAAGAACTTTTCGATTTACACTTTTTTGATCAACATAAAAAATCAGCTTAGTTAGATTTCAAATAATGTGCATTCAGATATACTTTAAAAAGTCAGTAAACAAATTGTAGACTACAATAGTTGAGGATGTTCAGAGGCCAGCCAAATAGGCTTTACCACTTTCTAGGTGTTACTTATGTGAGTTGCAGGATGCAGAATGCTGATGTAATTGACCCCAAGCTTAGACAAATACCATACACTGATTAGAGGACAGGTCCTGAGTAGGGAGGGTAGTAATACAAAGAATTTAACCTACCCAAGGAATATATGAGTTTAGTAGCCAGGGGACCTGATGCAAGCCCTTTTGGTGGTTAGAGCTTACCCCAAGGAGCAATATAACACCTCAATGTAAAATAGACCCATGGGAGGCATAGAAAAGAAAGGAGGAAGTGTAGTGCCACAGGGGAACAAGTTTGCGGTCAAAAATCAATGAGCGTCACCACACTTTGTGGATGGGATCTATGCCAGGGGTGCCCATCTCCCTAGGGTTCCTAGAACACAAGAAACAACACACTAACAGAGGACACCCCTCCCACCCCCATGTCCATGTGTAGGGGGTAGGAGGACCCTACAAGGAGCTTCCTGCCACACTGATTGTGGGAGGGAAGTAGTGGAGAACCCCTACTCCCACCTGTAACTGTTATAAGTAGGTAGTAAATGAAGGGAAAGAAGCCAACTCCCACACCAGCTCCCATGAGGAGTTTTGGGTACGTGGGCAGCCAGGAGGGGTCACAGGGCCTGTGTGGCTCAGCTGAAGTCCACAACACATTCAAACTCAAGTGCCAAATTTGGAGCAGACATAAACAAAAATAGGAAAACTACAAACAAATCTCAAAGAAAGGTTTATTTAAAAAAAACGAGTATTTTGCTCACTTCAATGCAGCTGTTTTGACATAAATGACTTCAGGAAAAAGGAACGCCAAAGAGTCCTCTGGGCACTACAAAATGTAAACATTTACTTCAGTATTGCCCTGCAGAGGGCAAGGGCACAACAAACCTATTGCAGCATATTTCAGCATATTTTAGGGGCTACTAAGAGTCAGCAGTCTTCACAGGAGGCCCGTGTTTGGAATCCAAAAAGGCAACCTTGGTTTTCCAGGGGGTTAATTTAATGCCCTTGCAGTAATTTAACCATGTTTTGAGCACTCCTGGAGCTTGGAGATTTTTGTTCAAAGTTTCTTGAATGTGGGTTTGTCCTTAGACTGTGGTGTAACATGCATGAACACTGGTGAAAGATTCTTACACCCACTTTGTTGAAAATTGAAATGTGCTATCAACAAAGTTAATAGTGAAACCTTATGTGCAGTAATGAAGGTCATGGAAATGCTTTATTAACAATGACAATGTTTGACAGTGAATCATTTCAGAAATTTACGAAGGTCCTGGAAATACTTTTTTGTCAATGACAAATTAGCAATGAGTCCTTATATCTTCTAATTATAGTAAGGTGATATCAACCAGAGCAGTTTTATGATATACTTCTGCTTTTAATACTGTTTTAACACCCTGACAGAGCCAATAGATTTACCTGTGCTAATTAGTCTACATTGTATTGTGCTAAATATGTGTGGGGTATTGTAGTTTAGGATTCAATATTCACTAGTGTTTTGAACTATTCTTTATTGAGTAATGTTCTGAGAGGGGGCGGTGGGGTCTCTCCAGGCGGTATACCGCAGACGCTGCCTCTACAGCAGCAGCAGAAGCTGAAGGGTGGTCCCTCCCCGGTGGGGGTGGGAGACAGGGGGCTGGAGGGAGGGAGCTTTTTGTTCTCCGCAGGGTGGGAGGATTTTGGGGGTAAAAACTTGAAAAAATGTATTTTCAATCTGATGGGGAGATATGCTATTAAGGATAAAACTATGAATAAATATTTACTTTTGTGTGGTTTAAGGATAGAAATTTCCCACTTGGTTTATTGCTATGTTGTTTGCTTTGCTTTTAAAGGCATAAAATAAAGTGTCTATCATGGAATGTCGCGGGGCTAAACAGTAAAAATAAAAGACGTCTTGTGTCGGAAGAGTTGAGATTACATAATCCTCACCTTGTGTTACTGTCCGAAACGCATGTAGCCGGCAAGGATAAAAAACTGCTATGTCAATTAGGATATGATATTGTAATTTGCTCCACTTTTGGGGCTTCAATTAGAGGGGTTGCAATTCTTA
Source organism: Lissotriton vulgaris (assembly GCF_964263255.1). NCBI lineage: Eukaryota > Metazoa > Chordata > Amphibia > Caudata > Salamandridae > Lissotriton > Lissotriton vulgaris. The sequence goes on along the minus strand of NC_141689.1, from coordinate 932,036,354 downwards.
AGGACAAGCGATTCAGGGTAGAAACTTTGCAAACTGCTTACGATAAGGATGGCAGATGGGCCATTGCTCAAGTGAGCATTGAAAACAATAAATACGTCCTCTGTGTGGTATACGGCTCAAACCAAGATGAGCCTAGGGTTTTTGACTATCTAAATTTAAAACTTTTAGACTGGGAGGGGGAGCTCATCATCATAATGGGGGACTTCAACTGCATTATGGACTATCAACTAGATACCACTAAGCCCGGGGGTTTCCAGCAGATGCGCAAAACCGGAACTTCTATTTTAGATAATATCAGAGATGCTTGGCGGTATCTACACTTAAACACTCCTGGGTACACATATTATTCTGCACCCCACAAACTATGTTCTCGGTTGGACATGACTTTAGCTAACGATAACTTACTGAATACTAGTCTAATGGAGGTATGCCCTCGAATTTCCTCAGATCACAACCCTATAATGTTGATATTTGACACTCAACATACTCGTACATGTCCTAGACCATTCTCTTTTCCCAGATCCTTAGCATCAGATTCTGTCTACATCTCACAGCTAAAAACTCATCTTACTGATTTTATAGAAATCAATCAGAAATTCTGTCACATGTAATACGGTCTTGGACGCCTGTAAGGCAAGCATTCGGCGATTCACGCAGAAATACGTGTTAAGACAAAACTCTGAGCGCCGAAAACTTAGTGAATCCCTGATTTCTAGTATTGCCGCCCAGGAATCGCAGCTGGCTTCAGCGCTACGGTTAAACTTGCCAACGGTAGCAGAAGTTGGTCTTAAACTAGGCCAATTAAAATCTGAAACAAAAGCAAAGTTTATCCAAAAAAATAGTGCCAATATACACAAATTCAAGATTGCGCAATACGAGGGCGGGCATAAAATTGGCATACAAAGTGGCGGAAGATAGAGCTAGTACCCTGATCGCTAATGTCCGAGGCTCTGATAACAAGCTATAAGACCATCCGCACTATATATTGGAACAATTTGTGGATTTTTATAGGTCTTTGTACACTACGGAATCTACCCCTAGTGCAGTTACAATACAGAATTATTTAGATAAGAACTCAATAACTTTAGATGATATTTTAGAAATAGATCTATTGTCTGAAGATATCACAGGGCAAGAACTCCGTCAAGCTATTGCTGCCTTACCTGTAGGGAAAGCCGCAGGGGAAGATGCCATCCCTCTTGAGATCTATAAAATCTGTTTAGAGGAACTAGTACCCTTACTACTACAGGTTATACAATCTATCGGGTTAACTGGAAAGGTTCCCAATTCGTGGAATAGGGCTAAAATAATATTCTTTCTTAAAAAGGGCAAACCAAAGGAAGAGAGGGGGTCATAAAGACCCATCTCTTTGATCAACACCGACGCAAAAATATTTGTGAAAATTTTAGCAACTGGGTTGGCTCCCCTTATCCCCAAAATAGTTAACCCGCAGCAACACAGGTTCATGACTGGGAGAGACACTACCACTCACATCAATCTGGCCATAACGGCGTTCGACGTGGCTGAGACTGAGTCCACCCCACTCTGCATGATGTTGCTGGATGCCGAGAAGGATTTTGACCGAGTGGGGTGGGACTATCTCTGGCACGTTATGACAAAAATGGGATTTAGTGGGCATTTTTTAAAGTGGATACAGGCACTATATGATAATCCCTCAGCCCGCATTAGCTATGGGGGACTGACCTCTTTAGATTTTATGATTTCCCGGGGCACCCGTCAAGGCTGCCCCTTATCACCTTTATTATTTGCCCTCGCACTTGAACCATTTTTACATGCTCTTCAGGCACAACCCCGAATTGTACCTTTCAGGTCCAGTGTACAGGTATTAAAAAATCACGCCATATGCCGACGATATTGCCATCTACTCTCCTGATATTATCAAGGCATTACAAGGGATCACCACTGAGGCTTGTAAGTTCGGCAAAGTATCTGGTTACAAGCTAAATATAAATAAAACACAAATTATAGGAAATCATGTACCAGTGGCAAAGGTCCCTGGGATTTGCAAAGTCACTACATTTCTAGGTGTCAAAATGACATGTAAAATACGAGAAATAAACAATATCAACTATAACGAATTAATTAAATCTACTACCTTATTGTTAAAAAAGTGGCACAGATTGCCCCTGAATCTAATTGGCAGAATTATTCTAATCAAAATGAAGGTACTACCTAAATTCTTATATCTTTTCCGCTCCATCCCACTAGCACTAAATAATTCTTTTTTCAAGCAACAAAAAAGCTAGAAGATCGCTGAAACTCCTCAAAAATAGTACGGATAAGGGTGGTCTTAACTTTCCCGATGTTAAGCTATATTTTTGGTCTTCATTTGTTAGGCGCCTCCGGTCCTTGTTAAACAACGAAGACACATTCTTCTTTCATTTATTTTTGCTAAAATCTGACTAAAACATGTTTTTACTTCGAGTTAACGATCCCAATTACTATAAGAGGTTGAAATTTAAGACTGTCAAAGATATTGGTAGGATATGGGTTAATATACTAGCTTATTGTAATACTTCCTTTTACCATCTGAAATTGCAGCTATGGGGTAACCCGGGTCTTCCGGGGATCTTCAATGATGGCATGGCCCTCAGATGGTCTGCTCAGGGAATTAATGTTTTGGGAGACTTATACGGCGCACAAGGGTTTTTAGACTTTCACACACTTCAAATCTTATGTGACTTGCCGGAAACAATGAGATTTAAATATTTACAAATACATGACTTTCTGATAAGGAAAAATCAAATTTATAACATTTTAGATTGTGATATTTGGAATTGTTTATATGCTACCAAAAATAAATCAGTTATAAGTGAGGCTTACAGGCATTTTTGTGCTGTCAAAACCGACGACTGTCTAAAATTTGCTGAAAAATGGAGTAGCAAAATGGGCCTAAATATAACACCCGAACAGATAACATGTCCTCTATCTAACATTAACAACTCTGTACGATCATCTAGCCTAAGTTTGCAACAGTTTCGAACAACTTGCATGTTATATTATACACCGGAAAGGATTTCCAAGTGGTCCCTTAATAATATCCATAGCAATCGCACCAAATGTCCCAAATGCTTAGCTGATGCAGCAGATTTGGAACACATGCTGTTCTCTTGTCCAACTCTGAAGGATTTCTGGGGGGAAGTACATAAAGTTCTGGAAATCAAGAAGATCTTTTTACCCTCTCTCACTGCTTCATTAGTACTACTTGATATACATCCTGTTTCCCCACCCCGGCCTGCTCTGGTGATGATTCTTATATCTTGTCCTAAACTAATATTAGCTAGAGCTTAGATCTGTCCCAAACCCCCTAACATCTGGGAATGGTGGTCACTAATTAATGAAATTCACTCTATGGAGCTAGCTTTGGCAAAACTTAGAGGAGGTCGCTCACTAAAAAAAATTTAGAAAATTTGGGGTAATTTTATATGAAGACCTTGTAGTGACCGCAACATTATCTACTCGGTAGATACTTTGTTTTTGTAGACAATTATATTCTTGCTGTTTTGCTTCCTGCATGAACAAAATGAATTGTGCTGCAACGTGTTCCAAGTGGAAATTGAAACAAGTTCTCGTTCTGGGAACGAGCTACATTTATTTTGTAAACAATGGTTTTCTTATTATATGTATATTGGTATGTCTTCCTCATCAGTTTGTCAATAAAGAATTTATAAAAAAAAAAAAGCAAAACATTGAGTAATGTGTAAATAACAAAGTACTTTTCCTTTTATAAGTAAAAACACTGACTCAAAAATGTGTTTTTGAATATTGTTTGTTGAGTGCCTTTGGGGGTGGGTAGCAGCCCAAAATTGCTTTCCTGAGCATGGATTGGACTGCTCTGCTTCACTACCTTGAGAGTCAAGTGCTACCGGAGAACAGGGTTCCCAGTAGACAGAAGTTTGCAGAAATATTACATATAAGAGCTCACATTCTTCCCAAATAACAGCCCACTATCCTACAGTCTGTCAAGGAGAAAGGCTAAGGGATCATGCATATAATGAACAAATACTAGCTTCCTTGACTCATTTAGAGGTTAGGGAACTTTGTAGTTTCTGATGGAAGAGCAAAACTGGATCTACCAGACCAGGTCTGATCTAAAATAATCATAGAGAACTAGGAATTAGCATCAAAGATTGCCATCCAGTGCAACATGAACGCTGGATATGACATGGTATATCTTTAAAAGTAAAGCAATTACTATCTACCCTATCTAGCAGAAGTTAGCATGGTCAAAATACAAGAAAATATCATCTTGATTATATTTATAGAGTCCACTACTAAAAAAGAGCGCTGGAAGTAGAGCTGGAAATTATTTTCAAACTTACATATCCATAGCTTGTCAATATCTTTGGAAATTAGGGTCCCTAGATAGCTTACTGGTAGTGGGAAAAATTAGTGGAATAGTAACCTTTGGGTTCATATTCTAGGCTATTCACTTAGCTCCTTTAAACTGGTTGCTTGACATCTTATAAGCTTGTAAACACATTTTAGAAGTTTGCTTCTTGGTTTGAGGACAGGCAGAATGAATAAAATAATTAGGTGTCTCTTACTCTTAATTATGCTTATCACAATTTCAAAATCAATATTTTGTGATAGTGTGCCAGCTGATGAGTGTCATTATTTATAGGTGATCCGTGGATATGAAGCCTATTTAATATCACATTATATGAGGCATCATAGTAAAATCTTGAAGCTGCAGGGTAAACGTTGGGTGAAAATTAATTCTTCAAAGAAAAAAGAAAATGTATTCCAATTTAAACAGGCAAAATCTTTTTCATAAGAAAGAAAGTACATTCATTAGTAGATAATGTATATTTTGTCTCGGCCTTCTAGTCCAAAAGAGCCCTGTTTGATTGAGTAGTTTATAATAACCATTTTCATTATCTACCCAGAGTAATAAAATTTCCATTAAAATCTAAGCATGGGCTGAAAATTCATTCCGCTCGTGGAATTTGTGGATTTCCGCGATTTCGCGATCCGCGAATCTCGCGAATTCGCGGTAAAATCCGTGAATCAGCGGCGACGAATTTTCAGCCAAGCACTTACAGGGTTACAGCAGCAGGTGCAAAAGTTGAAGCTAATTTTTTGTAACCTTTTACAAAAGGGTTACAAAGAAATTAACTTCAACTTGGGCACCTGCTGCTGTGAGCGTGTACGTGCTTCCTGGCGCCTCGTTGCCTACTTGCAACTATTCTCTGATCCTGCTCTGACCCTTGAAGCAGGGTCAGAGAATAGTTACAAGTAGGCAATGAGGTGCCTGTCACGAAAATTAAACCTCAACCAGAAGCACTGACAGATATAAAAACAAGCATTTGCAATGCAATAGGTCTCGCATTAGCAAAGTTTGAGCTATTGGTCTTGTAAATGAAATTTTTTTTAATTTATGTGTTGGTTTTGAAAATAGCTAAATTAATAGCTTTGTCATTTACAATGCCAATAGTTTTAACTTTCGCAAATGTGACACCTATAGCATGTGTAATGCAACATGTTTTGTATTTACGTGACTTAGCTGTATTGATATTACAAATTACAATGGCTTTTAATTTTTTTTAAATAATTAATACTTAAATAAAAGTGATTTTAATTTATAATGACAATAGCTTAAACTTTTGTAAATAACTTTTGTGAAGATTATGTTCAGTGTATTTTATTGTGACGAAAATCCAAGAACAGAAGTGAAATAATAACATCTTTTTGTGACATTTGTAATAAAGTTTGAAACATTGAGAGAACATATCTGAACCGGTTGTTGTTGAATGGTTGCTCAGATTAATGCTGGGGTGGTGCTGTTGTGGTGCTGAGTGGTGCTGTGATGATGCTGAGTGGTGCTGTTGTGGTGCTGAGTGATACTGGGATGGTGCTGAGTGATGCTGAGGTGGTGCTGAGTGGTGCTGTAGTGGTGCTGAGTGATGCTGTAGTGGTGTTGAGTGATGCTGTGGTGGTGCTGAGTGGTGCTGTGGTGGTGCTGAGTGATAATGTAGTGGTGCTGAGTGATGCTGTGGTGGCGCTGAGTGGTGCTGTGGTGGTGCTTATTGGTGCTGTGGTGGTGCTGAGTGTTGCTGTGGTGGTGCTGAGTGGTGCTGTGGTGGTGCTGAGTGATAGTGTGGTGGCACTGAGTGATGCTGTGGTGGCGCTGAGTGATGCTGTGGTGGCGCTGAGTGGTGCTGTTGTGGTGCTGAGTGATAATGTGGTGGTGCTGAGTGATAATGTGGTGGTGCTGAGTGATGCTGGGGTAGCGCTGAATGATGATGTGTTGATGCAGAGGGCAAAAAGGCACAATAAGCAGTCTAACAGAGGACAGAAGGGCACAAAAAACCAGTCTAACAGAGGACAGAAGGGCAAAAAAACAAGAGAAAACGAGTCTAACAGAGGGCAGAAGGGCACAAAAAACTAGTCTAACGGGGCAGAAAGGCACAAAAAAGAGTCTAACAGAGGGCAGAAGGGCAAAAAAAACGAGTCTAACAGAGGGCAGAAGGGCACAAAAACAAGGGAATAACAGAGGGCAGAAGGGCACAAAAACGAGTCTAACAGAGGGCAGAAGGGCAGAAAAACAAGGAAAAATGAGTCTAACAGAGGGCAGAAGGGCACAAAAAACGAGTCTAACAGGAGGCAGAAGGGCTGAAAAACAAGGGAAAAACGAGTCTAACAGAGGGCAGAAGGGCACAAAAACAAGGGAAAAAGGAGTCTAACAGAGGGCAGAAGGGCACAAAAAACGAGTCTAACAGGGGGCAGAATGAATCCCGCCCTGCGTGTTTGTCCACAAGGATGCGACCTTTTTGTGCAATACCTCTACTCAACTGGAGTACTTTCTACTGTCTAATCAGTAAGTGCTCCCTCGTTGGCTAAATGTATAGGGGCAGATTTACAATAACTGGCGCATCCCCAGGGATGCGCAAGTTATTGTGCACCGCAGCTCCGCCACCCATGGTCCGCGGCATTTACAATGCGGCGCACCATGTGGCAAAAACGGCACAGATGCGTCACGCATCTGTGCCGTAAAAGCAGCGCATTGCTGGAGCTGCGTCAAGCTTGCGACGCAGCTCCAGCAATGCTCTGGGGGGACCTATCTCCCCAATGCTGCATCAAGCCTTGCGCCTGCTTCAAGCAGGCGCAGGGTTTGACGCAGCATTGGCCTAAAAGTGACTGAGTGAAGTCTTGTAGATTTTAGGAGGCGTTCCTGCGCAGGAACGACCTCCCCTACACCGGAACGCCTCATGATGGCGCAGGGCTTTACAACGTGACGAATCTCTCAGATGCGTCACTTTTAATACCCAGCACCATGGCACATCTTTTGTGCTGCCGCTGCGTCACAAAACGTCTCGGTAGAGGGTGGGAGTGGTGAACCAGAAGGTGGCAGGGGTGAACCAGAGGGTGGCAGTGATGAACCAGATGGTGGCAGGGGTGAACCAGAGGGTGGCAGTGGTGAACCAGAGGGTGACATGGGTGAACCAGAGGGTGGCAGTGGTGAACCAGAGAGTCAAGTCAAGTCAAGTCAAAGAATTTATATAGCGCACTACATACCCAGAGGGTCTCAAGGCACTAGAGGAGGGGTGGGGAATTACTTGTCAAATATCCACGTTTTAAGTTGCTTTCTGAATGCTAGGTGGTTCTGGGTAAGGCGAAGGTAAGTGGGAAGTGAGTTCCAGGTTTTAGCTGCCAGGTAGGAGAAGGATCTGCCGCCCATGGTGGTTTTGTTGATGCGGGGTACTGTGGCAAGGGCTTGGTTGGATGATCGTAGCTGGCGGGAGGGCGTGTAGAAGTACAGTCGTGTGTTGAGGCATTCTGGTCCGATTTCGTAGTGTGCTTTGTGTGCGTGGGTTAGGAGCCGGAAGGTGATCATTTTATTGACGGGAAGCCAGTGGAGGTTTTTCAGGTGACCAGAGATATGTTCTTTGCGTGGGATGTCTAATATGAGCCTGGCTGAGGCGTTTTGGATTCGTTGGAGTTTTTTCTGAAATTTAGCGGTGGTACCGGCATAGTGGGTGTTTCCATAGTCCAGTCGGCTCGTGATCAGAGCGTGAGTGACCGTTTTCCTAGTTTCTGTGGGGATCCAACGAAATGGTTTTTTGAGCATGCGAAGAATGTTGAAGCAGGATGAAGAGACGGCGTTGACTTGTCTGTTCATTGAAAGTGAGGAATCCAGGATGACGCCCAGGTTTCGTGCGTGGTCTGTCGGGATGGGTGCTTTTCCAAGGGCTTCTGGCCACCAAGAGTCGTCCCATGCAGAGGGGGAGGTACCTAAGATGAGGACTTCTGTTTTATCTGAGTTCAGTTTCAGACGGCTGTGTTTCATCCATTCGGCTACTTCTTTCATTCCTTCGTGTAGGTTAGTTTTGGCGGTGCTAGGGTCATTGGTGAGTGATAGGATCAGTTGAGTGTCATCCGCGTAGGAGATGATGTTGAGGTTCTGTTGGCGCACGATGGCCGCGAGGGGGCTCATGTATACGTTGAAAAGGGTGGGGCTGAGTGAAGATCCTTGTGGTACGCCGCAGATGACTTCAGTGGTCTCTGACTTGAATGGTGGTAGGCGGACTCTTTGGGTTCTTGCGGTGAGGAACGAGGTGATCCATTCTAGTGCTTTTCCTTGGATTCCGATGTTTCTGAGGCGCTGTAGAAGGGTGCTATGGCAGACTGTGTCGAAGGCTGCGGAGAGGTCGAGGAGGATGAGGGCGACTGTGTCTCCATTGTCCAGTAGAGTTCGAATGTCGTCTGTTGCTGCGATGAGGGCGGTCTCCGTGCTGTGTTTTGCTCGGAAGCCGGATTGTGAGGAGTCAAGGGATTTGTTGGCTTCGAGGAAGGCGGCGAGCTGGTTGTTGACAGCTTTGTCAATGACTTTGGCCGGGAATGGAAGGAGCGAGATGGGACGGTAGTTTTTGAGTTCGGTGGGGTCAGCTGTGGGTTTTTTCAGAAGGGCGCTGAGTTCAGCGTGTTTCCAGCTTTCCGGGAAGGTGGCGGAGTTGAGGGAGCAGTTGATGACGTCTCGGAGGTGCGGTACTATGATGGAGTCTGCTTTGTTGAAGATGTGGTGAGGGCATGGGTCTGTGGGGGATCCTGAGTGGATGGAGTTCATCAGGCGGATGGTGTCCTCAGTGGAGATTGGGTTCCAGTCATTAAGGATGTTCGAGGGAGGTGAAGGTCCATCAGATGGTTGGGTGGGTTGGTCTTCGGGTTCGTTGTCGAAGCTGTTGTGGATGTCTGCAATTTTGTTGTGGAAGAATGAGGCTAGGGAGTCGCAGAGGGCTTGAGAGGGGGTGATGTTGTTAGAATTGGCCGAGGGGTTGGTAAATTCCTTGACGATGTTGAACAGTTCCTTGCTGTTGTGGGCATTGCTATCTAGTCGGTCCTTGAAGGCGATTTTCTTGGCCTTTCGGATCAGTTGGTGGTGTATGCGGGTGGCGTTTTTGAAGGCATCCTTGGTGCTGGTGGTTGGGTCTTTTTCCAGGCCTTCTCTAGGGAGCGGCAGAGTTTCTTGGATTTCTTAAGATCATCGTTGAACCAGGAGGCCTTCTTGCTGCCAAGTTTGATTTGTCGTTTTTTCAGTGGTGCTAGGATGTCAGCGCTGTTGGATAACCATCGGGTGAGGTTGGTGGCGGCTTGGTCGGGGTTTGAGGAGTGGGCAGGGGGGTTTAGGAGAAGCGATGAGGAGATATGGTCGATGGTGATTTTGTTCCAGTTTCTTTGCAGAGTTGGTTGGGGGTGGTTGATGGGTTTGGGCTTGTTGTAGGTAAAGTGAACGCAGCTGTGGTCAGTCCAGGGGAGAGCTGTAGTGTGGCTGAAGGAGACATGATTGCTGGAGGTGAAGATAGGGTCGAGTGTGTGACCTGCGATGTGGGTGGGGGAAGTGACCAATTGTTTAAGTCCGAGGTTGGCGAGGTTGTCCAGAAGGGTGGTGGAGTTGTGGTCGTTGTTCTTTTCAAGGTGAAAATTGAGGTCTCCCAGAAGGATGTAATCTTTGGAGGGGAGCGCGTGTGGAGTGATGAAGTCCGTGATGTCCTCACTAAATTGTGCGCGGGGACCTGGGGGTCTGTAAAGGAGGGTGCCTCTGAGTGTGGTCTTGGGGTCGATGTGGATCTGGAAATGAAGGTGTTCAGAGTTGGCGAGGTTGACGTCAGAGCTGGTTGAGATGTGGATGGATTTCTTATGGACGATAGCGATTCCTCCTCCTGTGTGGCCGGTACGGTCCTTGCGTATGATCTTATAATCTTCTGGGATGGCCATGGTGATGTCTGGGGCGGAAGAAGCGTTCATCCATGTTTCTGTTAGGAAGGCGACGTCCGGAGAGATGGTGTCTAGTAGATTCCATAGGTCAATGGCGTGCCTGTGGACTGATCGGGTGTTGAGCAAGATGCATTGTAGGTGGTTGGGGTCGGGAATCTGTGGTGTGGTCGTAGCGGAGTTGTTGTCGGTACCGATGAATTTGCAGGAGTTGCAGGAAAAGGGTCCATGGGTGTGGCCAGGAGCGGCTTGGACGCAGTTGGGGGAGCGGCCGGGGTTAAGGGCTAGGAGGGTGGTGGCATCGTAGGAAATGCGGGAGGGCTGGGCAGTGCGAGGGACAGGGGGTCTGGCGCTGGGCGCGGTCCAGGCGCGGACGGGCGTAGACGGGCTTACCTTTGGCGCACCTTCGGCGCAACTAGGGCGCGATCGCTGCGCGTAAACGCTGCGCGCGTGAGCAACTGTCATATATGGAAAGTGGAGGGGGAGGGGCGAGGGCGGCTCAGCTGGGAGGCGGGGCGGGCTACAGAGGAGCACAACAACAAACAAAATGGAGGCGGAGGGGTGAGCAGAGCAGAGCGCTAGGGGGAAAACGCGCAATCAGCGTGAAAGTGACACAGGCAATTCTAAAGTGCATACAATCAAAGCGGCAACCAAGGCAGACAGTAGGCAATAAATACGAGGCAGTTTTAGATAGCAAAGCGCTGCAGAACGATACCAAGCTGGGGAGCGACCACTCAGCCCAAAAGTGAAGAGCGAGTCACAGCGTTTCCAGGGAGGGGAGCGCTGTTTGTAGTCTGTGGGAGGGCGGCTCAGCTGGGAGGTGGGGCGGGCTACAGAGGAGCACAACAACAAACAAAATGGAGGCGGAGGGGTGAGCAGAGCAGAGCGCTAGGGGGAAAACGCACAATCAGCGTGAAAGTGACACAGGCAATTCTAAAGTGCATACAATCAAAGCGGCAACCAAGGCAGACAGTAGGCAATAAATACGAGGCAGTTTTAGATAGCAAAGCGCTGCAGAACGATACCAAGCTGGGGAGCGACCACTCAGCCCAAAAGCGAAGAGCGAGTCGCAGTGGTGAACCGAAGGGTGGCAGTGCTGAACCAGAGGGTGACAGTGGTTAACCAGAGGGTGGCAGTGGTGAACCAGAGGTGTTGTGATGAACCAGAGGGTGGCAGTCGTGAACCAGAGGGTGGCAGTGGAGAACCAGAGGGTGACAGTGCTGTACCAGAGGGTGGCAGGGGTGAACCAGAGGGTGCTGTGATGAACCAGAAGGTGGTAGTGGTGAACCAGAGAGTGGCAGGGGTGAACCAGAGGGTGGCAGTCGTGAACCAGAGGATGACAGTGCTGTACCAGAGGGTGGCAGGGGTGAACCAGCGGGTGCTGTGATGAACCAGAGGGTGGCAGTGATGAGCCAGAGGGTGGCAGGGGTGAACTACAGGGTGGCAGTGGTGAACCAGAGGGTGGCAGTGCTGAACCAGAGGGTGACAGTGGTTAACCAGAGGGTGGCAGTGGTGAACCAGAGGTGCTGTGATGAACCAGAGGGTGGCAGTCGTGAGCCAGAGGGTGACAGTGGTGTACCAGAGGGTGACAGTGCTGAACCAGAAGGTGGCATGGTGAACCAGAGAGTGGCAGTGGTGAACCAGAGGGTGGCAGTGGTGAACCAGAGGGTGGCAGGGGTGAACCAGAGGGTGGCAGTGGTGAACCAGAGGGTGGCAGTGATGAACCAGAGGGTGGCAGTGGTGAACCAGAGGGTGCTGTGCCCATACACGACCACATGGGTAACTTCGCAGTGCAAGCGGCCTTCGAACACGCAAAAAGCCCTACGAACACGCAAAAAACCCGCAAACACGCAAAAAAAGGAGGGTGGCAGTGATGAACCAGATGGTGGCAGGGGTGAACCAGAGGGTGGCAGTGGTGAACCACAGGGTGACATGGGTGAACCAGAGGGTGGCAGTGGTGAACCAGAGAGTCGCAGTGGTGAACCAGAGGGTGGCAGTGCTGAACCAGAGGGTGACAGTGGTTAACCAGAGGGTGGCAGTGGTGAACCAGAGGTGCTGTGATGAACCAGAGGGTGGCAGTCGTGAGCCAGAGGGTGACAGTGGTGTACCAGAGGGTGACAGTGCTGAACCAGAAGGTGGCATGGTGAACCAGAGAGTGGCAGTGGTGAACCAGAGGGTGGCAGTGGTGAACCAGAGGGTGGCAGGGGTGAACCAGAGGGTGGCAGTGGTGAACCAGAGGGTGGCAGTGATGAACCAGAGGGTGGCAGTGGTTAACCAGAGGGTGCTGTGCCCATACATGACCACATGGGTAACTTCGCAGTGCAAGCGGCCTTCGAACGCGCAAAAAGCCCTACGAACACGCAAAAAACCCGCAAACACGCAAAAAAAAGGAGGGTGGCAGTGATGAACCAGATGGTGGCAGGGGTGAACCAGAGGGTGGCAGTGGTGAACCACAGGGTGACATGGGTGAACCAGAGGGTGGCAGTGGTGAACCAGAGAGTCGCAGTGGTGAACCAGAGGGTGGCAGTGCTGAACCAGAGGGTGACAGTGGTTAACCAGAGGGTGGCAGTGGTGAACCAGAGGTGCTGTGATGAACCAGGCAGTGGCAGTCGTGAACCAGTGGGTGACAGTGCTGTACCAGAGGGTGGCAGGGGTGAACCAGAGGGTGCTGTGATGAACCAGAGGGTGGTAGTGGTGAACCAGAGGGTGGCAGGGGTGAACCAGAGGGTGGCAGTCGTGAACCAGAGGATGACAGTGCTGTACCAGAGGGTGGCAGGGGTGAACCAGCGGGTGCTGTGATGAACCAGAGGGTGGCAGTGGTGAACCAGAGGGTGGCAGGGGTGAACCACAGGGTGGCAGTGGTGAACCAGAGGGTGGCAGTGCTGAACCAGAGGGTGGCATGGGTGAACCAGAGGGTGGCAGTCGTGAACCAGAGGATGACAGTGCTGTACCAGAGGGTGGCAGGGGTGAACCAGTGGGTGCTGTGATGAACCAGAGGGTGGCAGTGGTGAACCAGAGGGTGGCAGGGTTGAACCACAGGGTGGCAGTGGTGAACCAGAGGGTGGCAGTGCTGAACCAGAGGGTGACAGTGGTTAACCAGAGGGTGGCAGTGGTGAACCAGAGGTGCTGTGATGAACCAGAGGGTGGCAGTCGTGAGCCAGAGGGTGGCAGTGGTGTACCAGAGGGTGACAGTGCTGAACCAGAAGGTGGCAGGGGTGAACCAGAGAGTGGCAGTGGTGAACCAGAGGGTGGCAGTGGTGAACCAGAGGGTGACAGGGGTGAACCAGAGGGTGGCAGGGGTGAACCAGAGGGTGGCAGTGGTGAACCAGAGGGTGGCAGTGATGAACTAGAGGATGGCAGTGGTGAACCGGAGGGTGCTGTGCCCATACTCGACCGCATGGGTAACTTCGCCATGCAAGCGGCCTGCGAACACGCAAAAAGCCCTACAAACACGCAAAAAAACGCAAGCACGCAAAAAAAACAGCAAACATGCAAAAAACTAAAATCTGCAAATTCGCACAAATTCGCGGATTTTGCGGAATTCGAAAAATGGCGCCCATACTTATTAAAATCTCCAAGCTATACAAAATCAATGAGCTCTATGAGCACTCAAGATGTTGTACTTTGCCAGACAAAATGCAGTTGATTGAGGACAGAGGTAGTGTAGATATAGCCAAAATGGTTCTATAGAGAGCTATTAATTTTATAGTGAGTACCTCTTTCAGAAATAGTTCTGTGTCACAGTATTGACAAAAAAATTATTGTGATACAAAATATCCTTGCATAAGTAAAGAAATATCAACTTGCATAACAGCCCAAAATAATGCATAAATATTGGCAACATACATATCAAGTAAAAAAAATATAGTCAAAACAACATTGACAATAACGTAACAAAGAAAAACCTTACTATCTACAGCAATATGATCAAATCAAGCAAAATATCAACATAAAAAATGTAGGCAGCAAAGATATAAGAAAACAAAATAAGTGCTTCAATACGGCAATTAAAAGAAAATAACTGTAAAGCATAAATTAATTAAAAGGTTATATTCATAAAACTGAAAATAAAATGAAAATAGTAACACCATATTCAAAGCAATATATACAATATGGAATGTCCCAACTTATTAAATTAAGAAAACAGAAATAAAATGTTCTACTAAATAATTTAAAAAACAAAAATAATAATTTACTTCACAAAACAATTGCAAACGGTAAAATGAAAGCTAACTAATACATTCTATAAATTAACAAATTGCACTTCAAATAAATACAAACAAAGGTAAACAAAATATTTTATTCAGATAAGTATAAAGATACGATCTGATCACATGAAAAGAGAACTTGTAGTCACATCACTCAACATCTACTGGGCAAGAAAATGGGCAAAGTCAATACAAATAACTGACTTGGAAAAATTAACAGTAAAATAAAAAATAAATTATCATTATGTTGCTGTTATTGTTAAATTCTTATAATGTGTACTACTGTTCCCAAATGTTGTAAACCATTCTTTTTTTTACGAAATGTATCCAAGTGTTTAAAGTCAAAAAAATAAATTAAATATATAGTTAAAATGTAGGTAATAAAGTAGGAATCACACATTGTTATTATAGACTAGATTAATAGAAATACTAGTAGTTGCACTATTGCATTTTATAATCATGCAACCTTAAGTTTATTGTATGACCAATTATTTTGTAAATGTTTATAGACCTTTAAAATAATTCATTAATATATTTTAATAATATTTAAAATAATGCTGTATTTAATTCATCATATTGAAACATGAGTTCTACTTTAATATATATTTTATGAAATAACTGAGTAAGCAGCAATTGAAAGAAACTCTACTTATTTAATTAATATTGATGATGTTCAAAATAATAAACAAAAGTATATTGTGCACTGTATAATTCTTTGAAATTCCTACTTCTCCAGTGCAACTACAATAAATAAACCTGCAGAAAATCTTTGTAGAAGAGGGAAATACACACATTTAACTTCACTCTCAAAAACACTGTATAGTGTTTATACATTGTGCTGTGGTCAAAGATACTGTCTCAACTTCAATCACAAAAAACTGAAAAACAAAGAAATGATATTTGGATATGTTGTATACAATGCAAAAGCAGAAACACATTATATAGTTGAAAATGATTTAACTAAAACAAAATGCAACCTAAATAAAATATATAGGTAAAAATGTGTAACCCATTCGACATACTCTATTTCAAGCCCAAAGTCAGAAGGTAAAATCTTTGGTCAGAATGACCTGCTTGGTGTCACTCCACTCTACTGCTGTCAACCTGAAATTGTGGTCTATTGAATAGCGCTTTAATTTTCCTAACACTTATTTTACTCTATAACTTAAAAATGTTATATGTCGGAATACCAATGTTGCATTACAGTTGATTAGGGCCTTATTTACCTTATTAAATTGTTATCTATTTTAAGAAGTTGGTTGTGGGTTATTCGATTGTGTATTTTTTTTAACTTTTTAATTGCTTTGGTACTACTAAATGCTTTACATTATATTCCTTAAGTTAAACCTGTCTGCTCTGTGCCATGGCTACCAGGTGGAAGTCAAGTGTTATTGCCTGAACTTGGGCATTGTAATTGACAAGCTTTTGGACTTTTTACTTGGTGAAGACTCAGATCCTTTCCAACAATCAACCAATTTTCTTGCAATACCAAGACATTAGTTTCAACATTGCTTTCCTTTCAAACAAATCATCCAGTTCCTAGGAGTGTACAGTATAATGAGCAGCCCGCCCCCCCATGGAAAATCATTCCGCAACAGGCTTTCCCTCCATTGGGATTAGTTCCACTCTGACTACTTAGGTGTGGGTCACATCTGCCTGTGAACGAACCTGCTTCTGTGGAGTTGGGAGAAATGGATATAGTCCTATAATGTACATCCAAACTAAAGGATTGTACTAACAAACCGGGACCTATGTCTTATGGTGCACCAATAATGAACAAAGTAGAATCACAATATGGACAAACTAACATTTGGAGATGTGATTCTGGTTGTGGCCATTCATCCACAAGGCTCTATACTTTTCAAGGGTTTGTAAAACTTATAATATGCTGAAATTCAACTGCCTGTGGCAGGCAGGTGTGGGGACCACATTTGGTGCTTCTCTTCATGTCCATGGAATGATAAGCTGCAAAACTGTTCAAGGTATCTACTGGTGTGTTTGAACACATTTCAAAGATCATTTCAGTGCTTTGTCTGCTTCTACTTCATGGCAGTGCTTTAGCTGCTGCTACCACTTTGTACTCACAGTGTGGCTAAGGTAGAAAATAACCCACGCAAAAAGAACTTATGCATATCACCAACCAGATAGCCCTATTTGCACTAATATTAAGGCAATTTATAATTATATTAAGTGAACTATTGTAAAAACAAACTAATAGAAACATTTACAATAATGAATCGTTGGCAACAATAGACATTTTCAAATTACAATTTAATAAAAGAATTAACAAGTCATTACAAATGTCCTTCCTATGAGACAGAATGTGGCACTTTTCATTAAAAGTCCCCCTTTCTTCTGGTTAAAAAAAAAACTTTGATAATGATAAAGATGTAGCAGGTGTCCTTTTGAGTCTTTGTGGCACATAGTATTGCTGCTTTCTTCTGATAAATGTTTTAAAACTGCAATATCCGAGATGTTTGGAAATATAGCAGTAGCCTTTTGTATTTTTCTGGCTAAGAGGATTAAGGCTACCAAATGCACATTTTTAACTCTGTGGCCAAAAGGGAACTGACTGCATATGCCCACTGACTTTAAGACATTGTGATTCATTTTATTTCCCTGATACACATTCACATATCACTCCTTACCCCTGCCATTTACACACATCTTTTTCCAGCGCAGGTTTGTTTTTAAGGTATTAATGAATATGATCATTTGTATGATTATTTCCGAATTATTCTCCATTTCAAATCCGTTGATAGTTTCTACTTGAGCAGGAGAACCATTTGCAGTGGTATGTCCACAACCAGGTCATGGTTCAACAATGTAGTCCTTTGATGCTTCCATTTCTCAACATGTGCTTTATATAAAAATGCAGATGTGGATGTCCATGCAAATACACCATCACACTGTGACAGTCAGCAACATGTTGTTATAGTTAAGTCAGAGTTTCCATAGGAAGAGCTTTTCTTGCTTTGGTTAAAAACGTTGGCACTGTTTGATGAACCTGCACAAAACAACTATCTTCCGCCTCAATTCTTTCCAGGAACATTTTGTGGTGATCCTTAGATCAGGGCCCAAGAAAAGGGTGGCCCAAAATATTGATTTTCACAAGTTAATTCCCTTTGGAAATTGGGGTTCTCAGATGAAAGAAAATGGCTGTACAGAATTACAGTATTATGACAGCGGTTGATTTACAATCACTATTCCATTAACCCTGCATTGTAAGCGGATACAACATTCTAGATACCGCCCCTCATACTTTGCTAGAATGCATACATGCCTTGGTTATATACTGAGGACAGTATTTTACAGCTCATATAGATCTGTTGCTGGCACTTCATGGTGGGTGATTCTAGAATTTGAATTTATTCACCTTTTACAGAGCGGTGCTTCACTAAAGTCCTGAGCCGCAGCCAGGTGGGGTGAGGTCTATACTTCTCACTAACCAGGTAAGAAGTATTTTGTGAAACTTGAAAAGTTTCAATTTCTACCACAATTGTTATACACTAGTTCGTTCAGTGTGTTTGTTCGGATTCTTGAGACATGAACTTCACCTATGTTGATGATTGCAACAGGTGCAAAAGAAGGCTTATTTTGGACAGGTGCTGAGGGATATGCTCATGCCATGCATTTTTATTTCAGTCCATCGCTGACTGTGTGAGAAGACTTGGAACAAACATACCCAGAGGTCCAGGTGATATTTAAATATCAATGTTGTTCCAGTACTATATTTTTTCACTCACTTTTAAAACACTTCTGTCACATTTGGGGTTTTTTCTGTTTGCAGTAGCGGTATATCTAAGGTCCTGAAGAAAGCAAGGCTATTGGCCGGATTTACTGAAACATGTCGACCACGTTACATCACTAGACAGTTCATTAGTTTTCCCTGTCTTGGCTATTTTTAACATTGGTGTTAGGAGCTATACCCTATTAAAATTATTTTGCTGCTCCTTAAACCAATTTTATTCACCCTCTTTACTTTCTTGGTATTTCCCTTGCACTGCACACTCTTTTTACCCCGTCAGTTACTCTACCAACACACGCGTTTCTGACCCTAATACCAACATATACTGACTAACAGGAAGGCTAATTTCTTTCTGCTAGAGAAACAAGATCTAGTACAGTGTTGGTCCTCGGAGCCCCAAATGATGAAGGGCGGTTCCGAGTGGTGACTGATGGGTGCCAGAGACCAGACACCGATCTTGATCTGGCACTTCTAATACGATTTCTTTTCCAGTTATATGGCTAATGGGAGCGTTTCACCTTCACTGTCCTCAATATCTGCCTGTCGTACTTTTGACCCTCTGATACTTTTTTGTGATATATGTACAGAATTACACCACATTTAGTGGAATGCTAAAACCTCACTCAAAAAGGATGGTTTGCAATAGTTGGTGTCAATCAAATGAGACATTTTTGAGCAAATTGTGCTTAAAGAGTAGCTCAGGGTGGTCCTGAAGAACTGAAGGAAAATACATGAAAGGGTGTTCCCTAAAAACAAAGTACAGAAATTAAACCCACATCAGCGGCTAACCCACACATAGTAATACAAAGGATTATATTCAAAAAAGTTTTTAATTTTCATTTTTTTCACATATAAACATCAAAAATATTTCTTTTAGATAAATTCATTTAAACATTAGAAAATTTAATCATCAAAGAACAAATAACAGTTAAAAAGCTAGGACACGCAAAATCAGTTTAAAGAAGGGCACCAAATACATCCATTCATACATACAAACATCACTTTTATACCATCACTTCCACACACATGTATTCACATCCATATCCGTACACACAAGGACAAGAACAGCGCCGACGCGCGTTTCGGACAAGTGCCATAAGAGGCTTCCTTCATCAGGGCGCAATTGGTAAAAACATGGACAGACACAACATTAATGTCTGTGGCAAGGTCTTGAAAGGCGGTCCTAGGTAACAGCAAGGCTGAGGGAGGGTAATCTGTGGGAGAAAAATATAATGTCAGGACTAATCCAAATAAAGTGAAATAAAGACCAGGTGGCCAAGGGGAGCGAGTGAGCAAGACAACAATTATTCAATCAACCAAAGACATAAATTCACTCAAAGACATAAATTCACTCAAAATAAGACTGTCCTTATATCCCATAAGTAGTAGAGTTCATAAACCGAATGAGGTATAAATAAAGAAAGGTGTGTAGCCAAGTAAGACCAATAGTTCTCCAGGACAAGGGAAAGTGCACCCATATTCAGAACCAGTTCAAAGGGAAATAGTCTGCCTTAAGGGCTAAGGTTAAACGAAAACAGTCGAGATATCAAGGGGCGGTCTATAGATAAATGAGAGACCTTATACACGCAGTAAATAAACTCCAGTTTCCACAGGTCAGGAGGTTAAAAATTAAGGATGGCACCACATGAGATCCAGCCGTTCACAAGGAGCAAGGATGCAGAGACAACAATTCCGTAGATGAAATGAAATATCTAATGAGGACATAAGAAAATGAATGTCACACAAATCTAACGATAAAAAGATGAAAAAGTGAGGACAACATGAAGGAAACGAATAAAGAAATACCTCAGAGTAATTGGCAAAAAACTGTAGTTAAATGCAGGAAATAACATCGATGTCTTTAAAACAGAAAGGAACGACCTGAAAGGAATAGATGCGAGGACTACTAATTAGACTACACACAATATATAAGGGTGACGTTTCTCTGACATAATGCATCTCCAAAACTTGAAGTGAATGAGACCCTACCTTAAAGGAATGACCCGGAGATGTAAGGTCGATGGTAAAATGGGGACAAGGGATATCCGGCAAGAACAGGAAGTCAATTCCAAAGAAACATAGGGGGCCTGAAAGGAAAATGGAAAGAAGGTTGAAAGACTCCATACTGGGTATAAAGACTCCAAAATTGTAAAAAGGAGCGGGCACCAGTAACAAAAGGTAAAGTGGAAAGCAGCGAGAGTGGCGCAAGGACAATATGAACTGACCAGAAAAGACCCGAAGGTCCGGATAGAAAGCGGCGTCCTCGCGGATGACAGACGCGGAGCTCCTTCTTCATACAGCGTGAAGGTATTCGTCGGTAGAAAACACACGCGAGGAGGCGGAATTAAATACACCGCCCGGATGGAAAATGCCGAGCACCTGTGTGCCAAAGAAATAAACAGTGGACTAGGAAAAGAGTACCGAATGCCAAGCCCTGTGTGCCAAAGAAATGAACGATGGACCACGAAACCGGGGGTACGAATGACAAACATAAACGAAGGACTCAACAAATAAACAACCAGGAGTAAACAGAAAAGACAGACTAATCGGTCCGACTACCAGGAACAAAAGGGTTTTATACCAGTAGAAATAAAGAAGGACGGGGCCGACAAACCAATAACCAATTTCAGACAAAGGGGAGATAATAAAAAAACGGATACTAAAACTCAATACAGTTACACACAAATAAAAAACACCAAAGAAGAAAATACAAGAGGAGGACTATATTACAAGTAGCAATTTTCTAGTGCAGATCCAGCCATAAACAAGGCTAAAGGGCAGAGAAGGACATGAAAAAATCCCTGGGGAGTGAGGTCTACGGGTCACTTACAATATGGCATTCTCCCAGGGTATAGATTCATTGAGTCCTGAGACAGCCGTCTCAAGATAAAAAATCCAAAAAACTTCTCTTTTGGCCCTAGTGGCATCAATGTTACCATCTTTTGGATGTTTTATTTTTTCCAAAATGAGCCATTTAAGGTCTTCCAGGGTGTGATTACAGGCTTTCCAATGTGCAACAAGGGGTGCTCCAGGGCGCAGGTTTCTAATGCATGATTTATGCTCCGATAGCCTGGTTCTGCACTCCCTCCCTGTTTCTCCTACATAGCCCTTGGGGCACGGACATGTGATGAAATATACAACATTGCTGGTCCTGCAATTCGTCATATCTTTCAACACAATTCTTTTTTTGTTCCAAACAAACTCGGGGACAGTTATGATATTATCACAAGCGTGACATCCGCCACATTTATGACTCCCAAGGATGGGATTCGCCCCAGTGATGCTGCGTAGGTTAGCCGTGGGTACATCAGGCAGAGAAGCTCTAACTAGGACATTTCTGAGATTCCTATTGCGCCGGAAGGCAAAAATAGGTTTCTCAAATTTATCCATAGTTTTGTCGAGATTAAGAAGATGCCACTGAGAATTGATAACAAATCGAAGCTTCTCATTAAAGTTGGAGTGGGTAGTAACCAACACCAACTTATCGTCTGTTTTTTGGTTTTTGGCTTCCAGAAGAGCTTCCCTGTTGTAGTATTTGGCTCTTTTGTAAGAGTCCCTAATAAGTCTATTAGGGTATCCCCTATCCAGAAATTTTTTCTTCATTGCAGTGGCATGAACTTCAAAATCCCTCGGATCAGTACAATTCCGACGGAGTCGGAGGAACTGGCTGAAAGGTATATTGTTTCTCTGCGTACGGGGGTGGAAACTGTCATACATTAAGAGGGTGTTACGTGCTGTGGGCTTGGTGTAAAGGGAAACCTCTATATGTCCATTGATGACCTGAATCCAGATATCTAGAAATTCAATCTTCGAGGAGCTGATGTTAGCAGTGAATTTAAGATGGGAATCACAGAGGTTGATCCATAAGATAAATTCATCAAGTTGGTCTCGGGAGCCTCGCCAGATGAAGAAGATGTCATCGATAAATCGATTGTAGTTCGTGACATTTTCAAAAAACGGGGCGATCTCATTATATATGTGTTTCTTTTCAAAAATCCCCATGTATGAATTAGCCACATTTGGAGCACAGGCTGCGCCCATACTAATGCCAAGAACTTGTTTGTAAATGGATTTGTCAAATTCGAAGTAGTTTTCATTTAGCACAATACCCAAACATTCAAGGACAAAAAGTTTCTCAGAGGGGCATTCAGAGTCTCTAAGAATTTCTTTAACTGCTTGGAGTGCACCCTCCTGGGGGATATTTGAGTACAATGCCTCAATGTCCAAAGAGACAAGGAGGTCAGAGTTGATGTTGAATTCTAATCCCTCAATTTTAGTGATAAGGTGTCCAGTATCACGGACGAATGCAGGAAGGCCACTCACAATAGGGGAGAGGCAGGAATCAACAAATTTGGAAAGGGGTTCGGTTAGCGACCCAATGGTTGAAACAATCGGCCTAAAAGGTGGACAAGTAAGGCTTTTGTGCATTTTAGGCAGTCCATATAGGACTGGTATTTTGAAGAAAGATTTATTAAAGAAATCAAATTCTTGCTTACAGATAGACCCACGTAGAAGGGCACTATATGTAACCGTTGAAATCTCGGTCATAATTCTTTTAGACGGGTAGTTAGCCACTCTGCGATAGTGTTCTTGGTTGCTAAGCATGAGCAAGATCTGTTCCTTATACTCATTACTATCGAGGACTGTGATACCACCCCCCTTGTCGCATGGTTTCACAGTAAGACTACGATCAGTCGACAGTTGTTTGAGGGCCTGGTACTCATCATAGTTAAGATTATAGGGTGGCTTGGGGACAAATTTGATAAGTTTGGAAATTTTAGAGCTGACACTTTTCTCAAATATTCCAACCTCAGGACCAACTTGCTCAATGGTAGGTGTAAATACTGAAGTGGGTCGAAAACCAGAGATGTTATTCTCCCCTTCGTAATTTTTTCCCAAAAAGAACTTCTTGAGGCGGATTTTTCGAAAAAAGGCTTGTAGATCCTTATTAAGTTCGAATGCATTGAAAGGGGCACTCGGTACAAAGGATAACCCGCGAGATAGGACTGCTACAGTATTTTCTTGTAGGGTTTTTTTTGACAAGTTGAAAATGGGGATAAGGGACTGATCGGTGGAAATCTCTAATTTCTCCAATATCGATTTTGTCTGGTCTCCAGAAAACGTGGCTGGTTCTCCGTCTGATGGAAACCTGTGTTCTGATAGCGTCCCCTTTCCGATGGTCTGAATCGCACACGATTCGTCCCTCGGCGGTTCCCTAAAAAATGATGAGATCTTTGAGGGCCCTCATAGTTGTTCCTTCTATCCGGGGGGTTTTCATTGGAAATGGATCCACCCTCATCCGATTCAGAAGTGTTTGAGAAAGTCCGCACTTGCCTATTTGACCAGTATTGTCGGTCGTTTTGTTGGTACGAGTCCCGAGTGGTGTAGTATTGGGCATGCAAATAGGGATAAACTCTTTCTTCAGAGAAAAATCGAATATCTTTCTTAAGCTTCTCAGCCTTCCTCTTAATTATGTATTCATTAAATGAGTCTAGTTCTAAATTAACTTCTTCAAGTTTGCGTTTGGCATCACCCACTACATCATTTTTAAGAAGCGACTCTTCCATTGCTGTAATTTCTTTAAGCAGTTCTGCTACTACCTCTCTGGCTGTCTCAATAATAAGTAGCATGAGGTCTCTAGAACAACGATTGGCTATTAATGACCATCTTTCTAGAAAGAGGCGCAATTCAACGAACAGGCCTGGTATATTTCTAATACGCAACCCATTGGGTATGACTCCAGCTTTTAGATATTTAATCATAAAGTCTGCGTGGGACTCTGTCCTTTTTGATTTCTTTTTTAGATTGAGAAGTTTAAGCCATTCATCATTTGCACCATTGCTACGTGTCAAGGGTTGTTCAGATGATGTATTCGGCCCAAGTAACCTAGTGAAGTCTTCCTCACTGAAACCAAAAGTTTTAATGGCATCCATCGCCAAAGATCACGAAAGAAGGGGAGGAAGGATATAACGGGGGGGGGTCACACAGGTTAGATATATGATAAAGCAGAGTATTTGAACCCCATGAGAAGAACAGGGCTTCTAGAGTGAAGAAGGTGAGAAAAAAAGAGGGGGTGAAACGTGAACCTTGAAAACACAGTCATACAAGAGAGACAGAACCAGGACAATATGGTTCCACAATCAAGCCAGTCTTGCTATACTCAAGGCCAAAGGGAGGGACCTATCTAACCCTCACGGCAAAAGTGCCGGGAATCAACAAAATAAACAGAAGAGGGACCCTGTATCTAAGGAATAACTACAAAATAGGGGAACAACCCGCCAGGGCGAGACCAGAAGGAAAATACATGAAAGGGTGTTCCCTAAAAACAAAGTACAGAAATTAAACCCACATCAGCGGCTAACCCACACATAGTAATACAAAGGATTATATTCAAAAAAGTTTTTAATTTTCATTTTTTTCACATATAAACATCAAAAATATTTCTTTTAGATAAATTCATTTAAACATTAGAAAATTTAATCATCAAAGAACAAATAACAGTTAAAAAGCTAGGACACGCAAAATCAGTTTAAAGAAGGGCACCAAATACATCCATTCATACATACAAACATCACTTTTATACCATCACTTCCACACACATGTATTCACATCCATATCCGTACACACAAGGACAAGAACAGCGCCGACGCGCGTTTCGGACAAGTGCCATAAGAGGCTTCCTTCATCAGGGCGCAATTGGTAAAAACATGGACAGACACAACATTAATGTCTGTGGCAAGGTCTTGAAAGGCGGTCCTAGGTAACAGCAAGGCTGAGGGAGGGTAATCTGTGGGAGAAAAATATAATGTCAGGACTAATCCAAATAAAGTGAAATAAAGACCAGGTGGCCAAGGGGAGCGAGTGAGCAAGACAACAATTATTCAATCAACCAAAGACATAAATTCACTCAAAGACATAAATTCACTCAAAATAAGACTGTCCTTATATCCCATAAGTAGTAGAGTTCATAAACCGAATGAGGTATAAATAAAGAAAGGTGTGTAGCCAAGTAAGACCAATAGTTCTCCAGGACAAGGGAAAGTGCACCCATATTCAGAACCAGTTCAAAGGGAAATAGTCTGCCTTAAGGGCTAAGGTTAAACGAAAACAGTCGAGATATCAAGGGGCGGTCTATAGATAAATGAGAGACCTTATACACGCAGTAAATAAACTCCAGTTTCCACAGGTCAGGAGGTTAAAAATTAAGGATGGCACCACATGAGATCCAGCCGTTCACAAGGAGCAAGGATGCAGAGACAACAATTCCGTAGATGAAATGAAATATCTAATGAGGACATAAGAAAATGAATGTCACACAAATCTAACGATAAAAAGATGAAAAAGTGAGGACAACATGAAGGAAACGAATAAAGAAATACCTCAGAGTAATTGGCAAAAAACTGTAGTTAAATGCAGGAAATAACATCGATGTCTTTAAAACAGAAAGGAACGACCTGAAAGGAATAGATGCGAGGACTACTAATTAGACTACACACAATGAAGAACTTAAAAGGTTAGATATATCTGTACATTTGGTCCTGCAGGAATCCTGCTAGGATTTTCCAGTACCGAAAAGTCTAAAAATCAGATCTGTTGGCCTCTAATTAGAGAAAAATGTGCTGTTGTCACTACAGGACTTGAGGACTCAGTCCCTGTGTCAAAGTCAAAATCAAAGTCAAAGTTTACTTTTTTTCGGTTACAATTTAAAACCATCAAAGCACAAATCAAGTTACATGCTACCTGTAACACTTTGTAAATAAAACAAACATTGGATACAATGTATAAGCCAATTACATGAAGGTCCTACCATTAGATAATGCCCCTGGAGTTCAAATAAATATATTTAAAAAGTTTGTCACAAAGCAAAATCCTTCATTAAAAGATCAATATTACATAAATATTGCTATAAATTAAGTTTATTCCTTAGCCTAATGGCTCCTGAAATATAGCTGGCTACCCCAAAACACACAACCATGGAGCCAAGCATTTGCAAATAGGCTAACGCTGGCCTGACTTGCTCAAAATTACACCCCCTTAACAATGGTAAAATACATTTCCTTCGTAATAGTGCATAACAATCACAGAAAAATACCATATGGAGGGTGTTCTGCTCTGAGAAATTGTCGCAGGGACAGGGGCCCAAAGTACCCTCCCTGGAGAAGCTTTTTGGAAACGACAATAGCCATGGGAGCATATTATGCATAAACCTTATTAACACAAACATGTGATGGGGTTTGTTTATGTAAGTCAGGTATGGCTGTATCTCTCTGCCTGAGCTCAACATGACAAAACTCCTTACATGAGGGTTTTGTCAGATCCCCTTCCTCTCTTATTGACATTGATCTACTCAGGAACTGGGACTTCATGGCTCTAATGGCCATCTTGCAGAGAGCTCTAGGATTCAAGAATAAGTCAGAACAACCCAGTTAATCCATTTGCGTCTTAATATACGGATCCACAGGATGTCAAGGCCTTTGTCTAGAGACACACAATAATCAATTGATTCAGATTAGGAGATGGCTGTGCCCAGATTCTTAACCAACATAGTAATGGGGCAACCGCAATCTGATCTGAAATAAAACTGGCACCTAGGTCCTCGTGAAGATTAAAAGTTGGGGTAGAGACTGGAAGCGATAGCAGCTTACAAATAAAATCATTTTCTGCTATCTGGATGTCGTTGGTCTCTATATAACCCCATACATCACTCCCATATGTCACCATTGGGATACACTTGGCGTTATAAATCTTCATAAGGGCCGGGAGTGGTTTAGAACCTACCCGTCTTGCAAACCCTAGTAATGCCCCGGTCGCCCAGGCAAGGGGGTTCTTTTTGTGAACACGCTGCATAACCCATGATCTTCTTTCGTCAAAAAGAACACCTAAGTATGGGAAGGCCGGGACTTTCATAAGTTCCAGGCCCTTGCAGTAGAATTTAGCCTTTTTGGCCCGTCCCTTACTGATTCACATGGAATGGGACTTTTTAAGATTTGTTATTAAATCTAAAGAGTCCATAAAATCGATAAAACAATCTAAAAGAGATTGTAACCCTCGTGACGTCCTTGCCACCAAAACCGCATCATCTGCGTAGAATAATGCGGGGTCATTTTAGGCCCAACTCTCGGGACATCCTTACAGGAGGAGATCAAAGCGTCTCCCAGTTTGTTATTGTAAAGCGTAAACAACAGGGGAGCAAGAATGCACCCCTGTCGCACCCCTCGCTTAACTGGCCATGCTTCTGTTAGGCTGCCGTTCTCATTATAACGAACCGCAGCCGAAGTGTTTTCATGGATGGCTGCCAGGAAGGATATCAAAGCAGGTTCCAGTCCAATACTATGAAGGAAAGCCCAAAGTTTTTGCCTGTTTACAAGGTCAAAAGCAGTGGAG
Organism: Lissotriton vulgaris; assembly: GCF_964263255.1. Classification (NCBI taxonomy): domain Eukaryota; kingdom Metazoa; phylum Chordata; class Amphibia; order Caudata; family Salamandridae; genus Lissotriton; species Lissotriton vulgaris. The sequence continues at coordinate 932,008,781 of NC_141689.1, read as the reverse complement.
AAATCCATAAAAGCTAAATGGATGTCCACCTGCTTGGCGGCCGTGTACTTCCCTATGACTAAGTGTAAATTAAGGCATCGGCCCGTCGTGCCCTTTCCCTGCCTGAACCCATACTGCAAGTCCGAGATGATGCAATTTTTATCCAACCAGACTGTTAGGCGGGCAAGCACAGCTTTCCCCATAATCTTGGCTGCAGAGTCCAGGAGTGAGATTGGCCTATAACAGGCCGGATCCTCTCTTGAACCCTTTTTAAATATTGGGATTCTTACTGCTTTAGCCCAAGACATGGAAAAGCCGACCTTGGACGCAGCATTAAAAATAAGAGTTAAAATCCTGGCCCATACAATAGGATCTGCCCTATAGAGATCAGCCGGTACCCCATCTGAGCCTGGTGCTTTTCCCTTTGATGTAGACACAATCGCCTCAGTCACTTCCTCCTCTGTAAATAAAATATTTGGGGCATGAGTAGTTTCCCTTGAGAAGTAAGCAACGGCTGGCTAACATCAGTGTATAGGCCACTAAAGTGTTCGACCCATCTTTCGGGAGGGATAAGACAATCTTTATCAGAATTGGCTGTCTCATTAAACAATGGGCTATTAACCACTCTCCAGAATCGTGTACTACTGGACAGAACACTCGCTTGGCTAAGCTCATCCCAGGCCATTTCTTTTAACTGAATCTTTCTTGTTTTAATTGCAATTCTGTAGGCCCTTCTAGCCTGTGTGACCATATTAACATCCCTTGTGGGCTCTTTCATCGCCCCCAGGAGTGCAGTATGTGCGCTAGTACATGCGCTAGTACATCCTTGGTCAAACCAGTTTTTATGTTTCTTGGGCCTTGGTTTACAACGAAGTGTCAAATTGACCGCAACCTGTTTCGTTATTCGATCAAAGGCACCTAAAATTGTCGTAGGGTCGGAATCCGAGTTTGAGCATATACTAAAGTCCTCGGATTGGCTTCTATATAGGTATCAAGGAAGTTATCCGGGGAGATTGACTCCCACCTTAGCCTTCGACCCTTATCTTTGGTAGCTAAGTTAGAATTAGAAAAAGTGCCAAAAGTTTCGCGTTTGCTAAGGCCTGAATATTAATAGCCAAAGTAAGAGGGTTATGATCACTCAGACCATGTTGCGTTACGCATAATGTACCTATTAGGTCCATCAAAGGGCATGAGACTAGAATATAGTCAATGGTACTTCGGTATCCTTGCCCAATATAAGTTGGAACTGGGGACAAAGGTTCTGATTGTACAGGGCAGAATAAATTTTGTGCAGATAAAATACTCTCTAGATAAGCCCCGTACTTCGTGTGCTCAAAATGGGTTACCCCCTACGGGCCGTACTCATCTTCAATACCTTACATACAATTCAATTGACAAACATGAATATTAAAATCACCTGTGTCATGAAGTTACAAAACAAGCATGCATCAGGGCAGGGAAGGGATTCACTCACCCTCTAGCCGATGGGCACTCACAAAAATTTGTCCATGGGCCCCAAAGTATGGTATTTAGTGTGCCTGAGGGCCACACTGATGCCAGCAGGATGGGAGTGAGGATTTGTGGTAAAGGGGTAAAGATGAGCGTATGGCCAGCAAATAATACATATGGTGTGGTCAGTGTCACATGGAGCTATTTTGAACGTTTCATTACATACTGTGCTCATTATGAAGCCCCAAGCCTCCTAGAGAGTCACAGATTTAACAATACTGTGTTATGTAGTATCTGAATCGCCATCACTCTACCGTCACTTGGGGTTAGCCTTCTTTAATTACTGTTGCTCTCTAGGAAAAGTCAAATGTAAAAATGAAGTAACTTGAATATTGAATTGGAATGAAATAGAATTGCACAATGTGAATCCAGAAAACCTACAAGCAATCATGACTACCCTGCTTGACCAAATTGTGTGATCCTAGGTAATAGTTTAATTTCACTTTGCCTCATCTTTCTTCATTATCAAATATAACAGCATCTTGAAATGCATGAGTTCAGGATATATAATGTACAAATTATTCTCTTGTGCTTGATTTATTAAACTATAATGTTGATCATGTACAATACCAACCCTGACCACCCAGAGGGTTATACGTGTCAACTGACTTGCCTCTTAGTCCACTTTTGGCATGTTGTCAAGGTTTGAGTAGAAAATAATGTTTCTACCTTCATTGTTTAAAACAATCAGGTTTAAAAAATACTTTTGAATACACTGACGTAATCTGATGTTTCTGCATGTGAATGACATACACTTTTTTTAATGTTAAAGCAAAGTTATCACATTTGTATACCTTTGTTGAAATATGTCTTTAAAATGAATTTGTGCCTAAAGTTAAGTGAAGCAGGACATCTTATTTGAATTTTTTATTTTAGTTCATTTTATATGTAAATAATAGCTTGCTTCTTTAAACATTTTTAATATTAGTGCTTTCTAAAGTAAACAATAGCCCAGTGCAGTCATTCAGCTGGGGGCTGCACGTTAAGATAAGTTAAGATAAGGAGGGCTGCATGCAGCCCCGCTGAACTTTGAATACCACTGCTCTAGCCCATAGGGACCAATGCAAGGGCTAAAATTAAAAGTTTTTTTATGCCTTAGGTAATGCAGTACTCCCATGGGACCAAGCTCAGCTCTCTATGAGGTACTTTGTGGCTCCTGCTGGAGTCACCACTCAAGTTTCATCCCAAAATACAGCATTACTGTGTAAGTCTCACCTGGGAAAGCTTGCTTGCTACAGTTTCGCCATGGGGCAAAACTTGTACGGTCAGTAACCCAGGAGTACCATGGTGCCTGCCAAAAACTTGCAACTTGGGTTAAATATCCATGGGTGTTTTCTGCCTGCAGAATGTTGAGAGCAGAGCCTGGCCAGAGGACAGGCTCTGCAGACATCCCCCCAACTGAGAATGGCTGAATGTCGCTTGCAGTTTTATTTAGATGCCCACCGGTGGGTGGTCGCAGGGCTTGGCTTGTAATGACCTCTAAATATGTCTGCCACAGTTCCACCACGTCAGAGAAGATATCCCTCTGTGAACTTGGTAGCCACCCATCATGTTCTAAATGAAACTATAATCACACCTCTTAATTACAGTACAGCAACCCTTGTCTAGAATGCACTGTGTAAAACACTGAGGACATGATTCACAAAGGTAAACTTACACTTTTATGCAACTTTATTTTTTTGGGGGTATTCACAAGTCTTGTATTCACACAGTTCTATCTTTTTATGTGCAAAGTTCTTCACCCGACTGCGGACTCTCTGCAGTCGTAAACTTAAAATATATAAGTTACATAAAAATGAAAAGTGTTACTAAAAGTTAAAGAGTTTACAATGGCACGTGACTGCAATCCTTCTTTCCCTATTCTCTCGCCTTCATGCCTCGACACACAATTTCTAACTCTTCTCATTTCTCTTTCATCACTGACCAATCCCATTCGACCACCTTACCAGTCTCCGCAAACCCTTGAAAGTTCTACTCCACATCTTGTAGCAGGAAGACATACATTGCATCAGTCACTCAACTATATACCTTTCCAATCAACCGCCTTTGCTCTCAATCTACACCCCATGAATTTAGGTGTCTCTACCTCCATCTCTTCATCTCGCCATCTGTTTTTTCGCCATAAAAAATCCTTTCCCCAAAAGCTCACATCCGTCCTCCATATAAGTTACATTCGTATTCACAACTGCTGAAAGAGAAACCACTAAACATCAAAACTGTTATCTCAGACTTTAGACCTAATGTTCGTCATCTAAATTCAGTTAGAAAACAACACATTTCCAGTCCTGAATGACACAATCCCCACTATGGACTACTAAAGCAGAATTAGAAAGCCATGATCAACAACTTCTTATTAACATCCAGTTTTCACATTTTCATGCCGAGTGAATGTGAATCATTCCAGGGGCCTCATTTATGAGGCCGTGCGTCACTTTTACGCCGCCGGTGCGTCACTTTTTGTGACGCTTCGGCAGCGTAAAACATGCCTCATGTTATGTTATGTTATGTTATGCGTTTTTATTAGGCGCACAGATGCTCCAGCCAAGGAGCGTCCTGGCGCCCGACAAGGCAGCTGCACAACACAAGGAAACAATAAATCAGACAAATTTAAACCTAAGGGAATAAAAAGGTTTTCACCGCACGGCGGAAGGAGAGCAGATCCCTCAGGGCACGGATCGCCGGGGGCAGGGAGTTCCAAAGCACCGCCGCCCGAACTTGAAAGGAGCGCCCAGCGGCCCTACTCCGCTTAAAGCGTGGGACCACAGCCAGTTCTAAGTCAGCCGATCTTAAAGCCCGGGCTGGAATGTAATGGGCCAGAAGAGCAGCAAGGATCATAGCTGGGGACCCCTTCAGAATCTTATAGGCAACACAAAGGACCTTAAACTGAATCCGTTGGGCCACCAGGAGCCAATGCAATGAGCGCAAAGTGCTAGAAGTGGGGCACGATCTAGGTAGGCCTACCACCGATCTTGCTGCGGCATTCTGGATCCGTTGTAAACGCCCAATCTCTGCCTGGTTCAGGCCGACCAATAGGGACCTCGCATAATCCAGCCTAGAGATGACAGTGGCTTGGATCATAAGTTGCCTAGTGGGGGCATCAAAAAACTTGAGCACTGGACGGAGCCCGCGCAGGATACCAAAGCAACAAGCTGCCGTACGTTTGGTATGACAAGCAAACGTAAGGGAAGGGTCCAACCAGACCCCGAGGTTCTTAAGCTCGGCAACTGGGATGGGAACAGGACCCAAATCCCCTGGCCACCATCTCTCTCCCCAAAGTTCCGGTTGTTTGCCAAAAATCATGACCTCGGTCTTACTAGCGTTCAGCTGGAGACAGTTGGACGTCATCCAGCCGGCGACCGCCCGCAGTCCTTGTTGGAACCTGGGGGCATCGACTTCGGCATCCCCGCTGATCGAAACCGCTAGCTGGGTGTCATCGGCGTATGACACCATTGTCATACCCCATTGCCTGACAACCTCAGCTAGCGGCCTTACGTATAGATTGAACAACGTAGGACTCAGCGAGGAGCCTTGGGGGACCCTCAGGCCCAGCGGATGGAATTTGGACTGGTGAGGCGGGACGGTCACGCTAATGGCCCGATTGGCTAAAAAGGACCGGAACCATTGGAGAGCAATGCCGGTGACACCAACCTCCTCTAAGCGACGCAGAAGGATCGGGTGCGAGACGGTGTCAAAGGCGGCGCTCAGGTCTAATAGCACCAGCGCCGCCGTTTGCCCCGCATCAAGCACGGAGCGAAGATGCTCCACCATATACAGCAGAGCCGTCTCCGTGCTATGACCGGCCCTAAACCCATTCTGCGTCACATCGAGGACGTTTGCGTGAAGTAGATGTTCCGAGAGGACCGTGTTGACATGCGCCTCAGTCACCTTAGCCGGCCACGGTAGAAGTGAGATTGGCCGATAACTCTCAGGCTTGCTACGGTCCAAGTTAGGTTTCTTGAGAATAGGACGAACCATGGGTCGCTTCCACTTCAGTGGGACATCGCCTGATGTAAGCGACGTATTGATCAGAGAACATAACGGTGAGATATCGTGTACCGCTAAGTCTTTGAACACAGCTGGGCAAAGCGGATCCGCAGGGGACCCCGACTTCACTTGGCGAGCCAATTTGTCGAGGCTTTCAGGTGTTAAGATAGGAAAGGAATGCAACCCCTCAGATGTTAACGGCTTAAGAGGTGGGTTAGCCAGAGGGGTGGCCAACGGAAAGTCCCGATAAATGGCATTGACCTTTTCCAGAAAGAAGTCCGCCAATTTTTCACAGTGCTCAACAGAGCTCTGGTGTGTCGTAGTTACCTTTTTTGCAGTGAGATCTTTCAACACCTTGAAAATAGCCTTAGACGGGTTCAAACTAGTCCTAAATTGTGCAACATAGAAGGCGGTGCGAGTTCTGCACACTGCCCGGTGGTACAATTTCACCGTAGACAGGTACAAAACTTTCTTCACGCTATTATAAGATTTGCGCCAGGCCCGCTCTGCACGCCTACAAGAAACCTTCAGTGCCTGCAGCGAGTCATCGTACCAAGGGCTGGATTTTCTGGTCCCGGTTTTGCAGCATACAATGGGGATGAGGGTGTCCAAAGCCCTGGTTACCCAGTTACAAAACCTATCATAGACCTGATCCGCCGACCCAGTAATGTCAAATGAGTCGGTTGATAAGAGATGGAAAAACTCGTCCAGCTTAAGTCTATTCCAACGCCGTCTTGGAACAGAACACACCACTGGCTTAGGTTGTATAGCCGGTGTAGGGCAGTGGATTTGTATCAAGTAATGATCAGTCCATGCCAGAGGTGTGTAGCTGGAAATGCGGGCTTCCGTAAGATTGGTAAAAAACGGATCGAGGGTTTGGCCCCCTGAATGGGTGGGCTGTAACACCAACTGAATCAGCTGGAGCGCCTCGAGATCTGCCATGAAACTGGACACCGTAGAGCTGGCTATGTTATCAAAGTGCAGATTTAAGTCCCCAATGATGGAGAAGTTGGAGCACCCTGCAGCACTATTTACAAAGTGACGCATCTAAGCAGATGCGTCACTTTGTAAACCCCTGCGCTACATTATACCTGCGTCAGGTATAATGTATGCAGAGGGGGCATTCCCCCGCAAAAAGCCTCGTAATAGTGACGCAGTGAAATCTATGAGATTTCACTGCGTCACTTTTAGGACGCTGTTGCGTCAAAATCTTGCGCCTGCCTCACAGCAGGCGTAAGACTGACGCAAGCCCTTTCACAAGGGGCTTTCCCCATGTGAAAGGACGCATTGCTGGAGTTGCGTCACTTTTGTGACACACTCCAGCAATGCGTCACTTTTGTGCTTACAGATACGTCAGAAATACTGACGTATCTGTAACTCCTTGCGACATGATGCGTCATACATTAAATATGACGCATCAGGAATGTCGTAAGGAGTGCGCAGTGCAAAGTGACGCATCGCTGTTTTCACGCAGCGATGCGTCACTTTTCATAAATGAGGCCCCAGGTTCAATGCTCACCCTACCATACCTTGTCTTGCTCATTCCTGCTGATTTGTACAATGACACCAAACAACAGGGCTTCTACGGATGCCTTCTTGCATGCCATTTCTGGAATCACTTTGGACCACAACCACTATGGCAGGCTGAATGACTACAATGTTGTTTAGATCAACATAACCTCCCTGTTGGACATGGGGTCACCAGACCACATAGGGTAGCTTGACACAGAGTAGGAAGGTCTAACCTAGAGGCAACAATCTTAAGCAGGCGGATCCACACAGGCTGCTTACTCTCTGGGACGCTTCCTTGAAGAACCGCCCTTCTGGGCCTTCGCGGGAAACAGATGCCGCCGCCTCACGCAACAGGCAATTCTCTTCGGCTGCTCGCTCTCTGAGGCACTTCCCTGAACCACCGCGCTTCTGGGCCTGCACGGAAGTCAGTCGCTGCCACCCACTACACGCTCAGCAGCAGTTCCAATGGCGCCACCACGCCAGGACTTTCTCTCGACACCACAGATTAGGGGGAGGTCCCCACTGCTCACCAGAACCCTGGAAACCATGTCTCTGGATGGGGGCAAAGCAGCTGCTGGACAATGCTCTGCAGCACAGGTGAGGAGACAGCCTTTAGCAGATGAAGTTCTTGTGGTGGCGACGGGGGGGTAAAGAGAGGGGGACAGTGGCTCGCCGTTCCTTACTTACGGAGGTCTCACAGAGATGTTAAACTGCACTTCCTACTGGGGGTTGGAGAAGGGCAGTGCTATTGGCTCAACACTAGCCCCGGCAGTCACCAATTATGGGTCAGTGGAAGGGTCAGTTCCTCTACTCTGGAGATAACTGGGCAGTTTTCTGGTATAGAGTACCTAAGCAGGGCAGATCTAAGGCCAGGGGCGATAACAGAAGAGAGAGAGTGCATCCCCTAGGGTGAAGTCAATCCTCTCAGTGTTCCACCTCCCTGATGTCCTAGCCTGCACTCCAGCTAGCCCTCAAAGATGGTTCTAAACTGGCCGCCCTAACTTGGCCTTTTTATAGGCTGGCCTCAGTCTACCAGAACCAGCTAGAAGGTTCTAGAGCATCTCTATGTTAACCTATGGGCCCCTTTTCTTAACTGACCGTTATGGCTGTTGCTGGCCACCATTTTAGGTAACTAAGCTGGCCCTCAGAAAAGGAGGGAATTTTGGAGCACCTAACCCCCAGGTCAACACCTAAAAATTCCAGTGGACATTAAAAATGAAAGGATTGAGGGGCAGAAAAGGGGACACAAATAAATAAATAAAAGGAGGGACCACCCAGAGGGCTGACAGGTCTAACACGCGTCCCCCCCAGCTGAAAGTGAGGAGAGCTACCTAATCCCTTGAGAGTTCTCATCACTAAGGCGGCAATACCTAGAGAGACCGTCTGCATTGGCCTGGTCCACTCCAAGCCGATGTTCCACCCTGAAGTCTATTCCCGGTAGGAAGATGGACCATCTCAACAGCTTGGGATTTCATTACAAGACCGGAGGCTACATTATGCATACAACTTTTAATGCGTCTCCAAGCAGCCGCAAACATCATAATAGAAAGGTTCCATTGAGAACATTCAAAACAAATAAAGTCCAAGAGCCAAAAGAAGACTGTCTCTTTTAAATGCGGCTCTGAGCAGATAAGTAACCTTTTACTTCTTGCCTTTCTCATTGTTGGCTTATTGTTATTTTCCTTTATAGAAGGAGTTTTCAGGGTGTTTATCATTCCCTCCCTCCTCCTTCCCTTTCCTTTCCATACTGATTTCCAATTTACGGAAATTCCCCCTCCCCTTTTTTTCCCCCCTTTCTTAGGTCGGATTGGCGCTGTTTTAGTAATTTCTTACTTGGGGAATTTGATTCACTGCTGTTTAGGTATAAATAACCTTTTTCCCTTTCAGCCACGTAAGTATTTTCACTCCTTATGTCCCTTTACATATATGATTTTTTAGTTTTATTTGGGGACTTACTTTTATTTATTTTTATTTATTTTGGAATTTTGTAAAGCGCATGGTTACGCGCTCCGGCGTGTCCCCGCGCTGAGAGAGAGCCTGTAAGAGGGATAGGAAGTTACAGTAGTGCTAGGCGGAAAAGGTGGGTTTTGAGGGCTTTACGAAATTTGGTCTCAGAGGGTTCGAGGCGCAATTCAGCTGGAAGCAGGTTCCAGTGCTTGGCTCTGGATTCCCATCTCTTCATGTCCTGTTAAATCGCCACCTTCATTACGTTATTTTAGGCTTTTTAGTGCTCGCGCCTGTTTGCCATATGGTTTTTGCGCTGTTAATCCATGCCGCTCGAGCCCCGTCACGCAACATAGAGGAATGGCCCTTGGGAACAGCAACGTCGCGTACGCGCGTTGCTAAGGCTCTTTCTCTTTTACAATACCTCACGTCACGGTTGCTAGGCATCAGCCGATCGCTCATGAGACGACGAGTCCGTTGCTCTATCAGCTGTGCTTTCCCTCGTATGAGGATACTTTATTTTACCCGTTTTGGCATCTTTTTAAATCGTTTGTTTTGAGATTGTTAGTTACTCATTCTGGCATCAATTACAAAATCGTTGGAAATCGTTTCTTTTTGGGATTGTTTTTTAGTCCTACACTACTATTACTTCTACAAGTGAAACACATTACCCCCTTTTATTTAATTATATAATAATTAAGAGAGGAAACATGTCTGTTTCAGACTCAGAGGGTGCCTCTGCCCCTACCCCTGGTGTTGTACATGACAAGACGCAGTCACATCTGCGCAATTCTTTGGGATCAGCTTTATCTTCTAAGAGGACCATCTCTCCTGAAGAAGATGAATTTGTCAATGGTCATTTTCAAGATTCATATGAATCAAAAGGGGGTAAAAAAGCCAAAAAGATAAAAAATTTACAAGACTTACCCCCTTTAAGCACTATGGGAGGTCCTCGCACCTCGCTATATATGGGAGGTCCTCGCACCTCAAACCAGTTGGGTGTCCTCCGCGGCACAACATAACATGGTGTCCACCACGACACAACATATTATGGTGTCCAACGCGGCACAAGATATTCTGGTGTCCCTAGCGGCACACAAAAACAAAGTGCTAATGACCCTGGGATCTTCAATGATTTTGGAGATGATAACTCCGATAGCACCCCTGACGAATATGTACTAGATTTGAATGACGATTATGATGAAGATCTCTTTAATCCCCCAGGATCTTCTTCTTCTTCCATTCTCAAAGATAAAATTCTTGACCCTCTCGGGGAAGAAATGTTTTCACCCCTTAATCTTACACACCCTAGGAGCTCTCAATGGTGGCCCCACGATCACGTGGCTAAATTAATCGACAAATGGTTGAGGTTTCCTCTCGAGCGCAATACTCGTAATATCCTAAGGGCCGAGTGTGCAAGACCCTCTATTGGCGATAAGGTGTGCCAGACCCCTAATTTGGACCCTGAATTAATAAAATGTCTTTTTAAACTTGGACGAGACCCCCGAAAAGGGATGGAGAGGTCTCTTAAAGGTTGTCAAGACCGTGTCCTAGATATCCTTGGCCCCTTAGCAAGGATTATAGATGCCGCAGAGGAGAGCCATCTTAATGGAACTCCACTTGACACTGATTTGATAAGAGGTCTTAGTCAAAGAGCCCTAATCCTCCTCGGAAATGCCAATTCAGGCTTGAATGCTGAAAGACGGAGAGTTGTTCTAACTAGGATTAATCCAAAGCTTTCGGATTTGGTCGACAAAGAAACATCTCAAAATCCAAAAGGTCTTCTCTTTGGGGAAGAACTCATCAAAAATCTGGGAAAATATGTTTCCATGTTTACAGCCTTGGACAATGCGCAACAGAATATGCGTAAGGTTTTTAACAACAACCTTTTTGGACGGGCCGGAACTAGGGGCCGCTTTTCCGACCGGTATAATCAAAGGTCCACTTCAAGATCAAGAGGTTTTGGGAGAGGCTTCCAACAATCCAACTACTCACAATTCTTTCCGCAAAGAGGACGTGGCTTGCGTTCAAGAGGTTACAGATCCCGCGGTCAATCTTCAAGTGACACCACACCAAGTGAGTACCTTTTACCCTCCTATCCCTCTTTCTTTCCCCTCAGAGGTGGGAGGGAGACTCAGATTCTTTTCCCGGAACTGGGAAAGAATCACTCAAGATTCTTGGGTTTTGAACACCGTCCAAGGTTTCAAGATAGATTTCACAGAAACCCCAAAACAATCCTTTCTTCCAAAGAATTTTCAGATACCCCCAGATCAGGAAAGTATAATAGAGGAAGAGATCTCTTCCATGCTCAAAAAAGGGGCGATCATTCAAGTCCCAATGGAGGAACTCAGATTTATAAGCACACTCTTCCTTGTAAAGAAAAAAGACAAAGGATGGAGACCTGTTATAAACTTAAAACACCTCAGCAGATTTCTAGTGTACAGGCACTTCAAAATGGAAGGGATTCACCTTCTGAGGGATCTTCTTTTAGAAGGAGATTGGCTAGTAATACTAGACCTGAAAGGTGCTTACTTCACCATTCCCATGGCGGAAATTCACCAACCCTTTCTGCAGTTTATTTGGAAAGATCGTTTATTCCAGTTCAAAGCCCTTCCTTTCGGTCTTTCATCAGCCCCTTGGTGCTTTACCAAGGTGATGAGACCTATTGCCTCCTTTCTGAGAGAAAGAGGAATACGTTTAATCATTTATCTCGACGACATTCTGATTATGTCTCAAGAACTCTCTCAGATCTCCCAAGACCTGGAGACTGTCATGAAGTAGTGAAGTAGTAGTGAAGTAGTGTGGCTCACTGGTTAGAGGCAGCAGACCCGAGAGCAGAGGACGGCCCGGGACCAGGGTTCGATTCCCGGCGCGGCAGGTTTCTGGACCAGGGTCAGCGGACTCGATAATTCTCTCGCCTCGGTGCCCACTCTGATCAGCGATCACACTCGGCAACTCTGGGCATTAGCTTGCCTCATCTTCACTAACGGCCCCACCAGACCGCCGGGGATGCCTGGTCTCACCCTGGAGATACCCATTAAGGGACCATCTCTCAGGGAAGCCAGGAAGGGTTTCGCAGTGGTCGAAGCGCCTTGGGACCCTACGGGTAAGTAGTGCGCTATATAAATTCCTATACATACATGAACCTTTTAGAAAATGTAGGTTTCATAATCAACAAAGAAAAATCTGTCTTAACTCCTTCAAGGTCGATGGAGTTTTTGGGGTTCACTGTGGACACATCCAAGTGTCTTCTTCTTCTTCCCTCAAAGAAAATTACAAAGATCAAAAAAGAAATACGTCATGTTCTGAAGCTCAAGGAATTTCCCCTCAGGGATCTTGCAAGACTCCTCGGTCTCCTTTCTTCCTCTATCCAAGCGATATTCCCGGGACCCTTGAACTATCGGGCTCTCCAAAGGGTGAAAGAGAGAGCTCTAAGATCCGGTCTTTGGTACGAGGACCTCATCTCTTTAGACAAGGACGCCAGTCTAGAGCTGAACTGGTGGCTAGAAAATCTAGATGCCTGGAACGGAAAAGCGATTTTCGGGACGAAACCCGAATTCGTTTTGGAATCAGATGCCAGCTTGCATGGCTGGGGTGCTTGCCTTCTAGACCAGAATACTGGTGGAACGTGGTCTCAGGAAGAATCTTTCCAACACATAAATTATTTGGAACTAACCGCTGGCCTTTATGCCTTAATGAGTTTCAGACACTCCTTACAAGGGAGATCGGTCGTTTTGAAGATGGACAATATCTCGGCGGTAGCTTATATAAACCGCCTGGGTGGCACAAGATCTGCAGACCTTTCGAATCTGGCCAAAAAACTTTGGATGTTCTGCTTGGAATACAAGATCGCCCTGAAAGCAGAATATCTTCCTGGGAAAACAAACATTTCTGCAGACTGGAACTCGAGACTCCTCAGAGATCACAGCAACGGGAAACTCGACATTTCGGTTTTCAATTCATTCAATACAGTTTGGGGACCTTTAGAAATAGATCTTTTCGCAAGCAGATTAACATTCCAACTCGAAAAATACTCCAGTTGGATGCCCGATCCCGCAGCTCCAGCCGTGAATGCATTTCTTCAGTCATGGAAGGATGTGAAGTGTTATGCCTTTCCCCCCTTCGCAATGATCCAGAAAGTTCTACCGAAGGTCATAGTCGAACAATGTTGCCTTGTTCTAGTCACTCCCTTCTGGCCCTCCCAAGCATGGTTCCCAACAGCTCTGGAACTGAGTAACGACACCCCTTTCCTAATCCCGTGCCAAGATCATCTACTAATAGGCGTAGATGGCGAGATTCATCCTCTAACACAGACAGGGAATTTGAACCTTCTTGCTTGGAGAGTGTCAGGAGATCTAACAAAGTCTCAGGACTTTTGACAACGGCTTCAACTCTCCTCTCTGAGTCATGGTCTCCAGAAACCCATTACAGATATAACAACATCTGGAGAACATGGGTTCGTTGGTGCTTGGAAAAAAACTTGGATCCCCTTGAGGCTCCTATTGTCCACATAGTTAATTTCCTATGCGAACAATTTGATAGAGGTCTAAGCTACAGAACAATCAATTGCTATAGATCTGCAATTTCTTCTGGCCATATTCTGGTAAATGGTAAGACGGTAGTTAAGAATGTTATTATTTGTAGAGTCATGAAGAGCATCCGTCTGAGAAGACCACCAAAGCCAAAATATGATTCTCTTTGGGATGTTAACTTAATTTAAGACCTCTTTATTTCTTGGCCTCACAACAATTTTCTCAGTATAAAATTTCTCTCTTTCAAACTCGCTACTCTTCTCTGTCTCACTTTTTGAAGAAGTGTCTCTGATGTTAAAGCATTAGACATTTCTAATAGATCTTTCAACATGTTTGGTGTAAAGTTTGAAATTTATCGTAGAACTAAGACTATGTCTGATTCTATCTTCTATCCCCGCTTTGACTCCTGTCCTAAGCTTTGTGTTGTTGACTGTTTACAAGAGTATGAACACAGAATGTCCCTTCTCCGTTTTCCAAACGTAAATCAATTACTGGTTTCTTTTGTTAAACGTAATAAAGCCATTTCCTCTAGCTCTATTTCTAGATGGGTTAAATCTGTTATGGGTCTAGTTGGTATTAATTTACGTAAGTTTCAAGCTTATCCTGTAAGAGGTGCTATGGCTAGCAAATCCCTTTGGTCTGGAGGTAAATTGGATGATATTCTTAAGGCTGCTGATTGGTCAAACGCTAGCACCTTTGCTCGTCATCACTGCAAACCTATAGAACATATGTCTGATGTAGTTTTACAAAGCTACCAACATGCATAATGTAGCCTCCGGTCTTGTAATGAAATTGCGATTCTCCTATTACCATGACCAGAGAATCTGGATTTCATTAAAGACACGGAGGCTCACATTATCCCACCCATCCCTCCCTGGGATGTGAAGTGTATTTGTTTGAACCATACTCTTTACAATTGTCTCTCTTTATCATTACAGCTTATATTATTGAGTATACCTTGTTAAAATGTTTCATTTTTAATGATTCTTCGATGTTGTTTACTCACAAACTTACACATTTTTTATGCTTTTCAGATAATCCTTCTTAAACCTTGGGATGTTTGGATCTTCGTTGAACTCCGATTTCTTTGGAACAGAATTTCTCCCTGAAGTTACTGTATAATTTGGAACTTGTTGCAGTTTTATGAACTTTATTTGGATCCTTTTGCTGTTTTATGACTTCTCTGTAATTTCCTCATTTAAAAGAGGCGATCTTCTTATGGCTCTTGGACTTTATTTGTTTTGAATGTTCTCAATGGAACCTTTCTATTATGATGTTTGCGGCTGCTTGGAGACGCATTAAAAGTTGTATGCATAATGTGAGCCTCCGTGTCTTTAATGAAATCCAGATTCTCTGGTCATGGTAATAGGAGAATCGCAATTCTCCCCCTTCATTTGCATCAGCCTATGAAGGGGGCGGTGGTCAGTCTGAACCAGGAAGTGTGAGCCAAACAGGTATGGCCACACCTTCTTCAAAGCCCATACCACTGCAAAGGCTTCCCGCTCTATTGCACTCCACTCCTGTTCCCGGGGAAGCAGTCTCCTGGATAGGAAGACAACTGGTTGATCCAGACCCTCTTCATTGAGTTGTGATAATACTGCCCCAATGCCATGCTCTGATGCATCTGTCTGGACAATGAACTCCTTGGAGAAATCCGGGGCCCTCAGGACCGGTGCTGCACACATTGCTTGTTTCAGCTTCTCAAAGGCTTGCTGACAATCCTCCGTCCAGACTACCCGTCGAGGTTGTTTCTTAGATGTGAGCTCAGTGAGGGGTGCCACAATTGTGCCATACCCCTTCACGAAGCGACGGTAATAACCTGTGAGGCCCAGGAAAGCTCAGTCCTCAGTTTGGGTCTTGGGGGCTCCCAGGCCATGATTGCCTCAATCTTTGCCTGGAGGGGCTGCACCGTTCCCCTACCCACCAAGTGGCCTAGGTACACAACCGACCCCTGCCCAATCTGACATTTACTGGCCTTGATTGTCAAACCAGCCTGTTTCAGGGCCTGGAGAACAGCTTGTAAGTGACACAAAATGGTCCTCCCAACTGCTGCTGAAGACGGCAATGTCATCCAGATAAGCAGCAGAGAAAGCCTCCATCCCAGAGAGGACCTGGTTCACCAGCCTCTGAAAAGTGGCAGGGGCGTTCTTGAGCCCAAAGGGCATCATACAGAACTGGTAGTGGCCCTCAGGTATGGAGAAGGCTGACCTTTCCTTGGCTCCATCTGTAAGGGAGATATGCCAGTACCCTTAAGTGAGGTCAAGGGTACTCAAGTATTGGGCAGCTCCCAACCGGTCAATAAGTTCATCCGCCCTAGGGATCGGATGCGCATCAGTTTTGGTCACTGAATTCAGTCCCCGGTAATCCACACAGAACCTCAGTTCTGGAGTGGTGCCCGGTGGGGCAGCTTTTGGTACCAGAACCACCGGACTGGACCAGGGGCTACTAGAAGGTTCTATGACTCCTAGCTCCAGCATCTTTGTAACTTCCCTGTGGATGCTGGCCTTCACCTTGTCTGACAGCCGGTAGGTCTTAGACTTCACTGGTGGGCTGTCTCCTGTGTCCACATCATGGGTACACAGGTGGGTCCTTCCTGGGACAAGGGAGAACAACGAGGAATACTGCTCCAGGACCTGGCGGCAGTCTTCTCGCTGCTCAGGAGTTAGGGATGGGGAGAGAATCACTCCCTCCACCGACCCATCCTTTTCCTGAGACGAAAATAGATCAGGGAGAGGCTCGCTATCCGCTTCCTCTGCTCCATCAGTCACCATCATCAAGATGACCTCGTGCCTCTCATGGTGGGGTTTGAGGTGATTGGCATACAGCACCCGTAGGGGCTGTTGAGGGGTCTTAAGATCCACCAGGTAGGTGGCCTTACCCTTCTTCTCCATCACCTCAAAGGGGCCTGTCCAGCAATCTTGGAGGGCACTTAGCTCCCCAGGTTCCATCAGCCACACTTTCTGTCCAGGCTCCAACTCCACAGGGTGAGCGTTGTGGTCATACCACTCTTTCATCACTGCTTGGCTGGCTTCCAAGTTGTCTGAAGCTTGCTTCCACAACTTAGCCATTTGGCTCCGGAAAGCCAGCATGTAGCTCACTACATCCTGGGGAAGCTTCCTGGGAGACTTTTCCCATCCGTCCTTCACCAGGCTGAGAAGTCCACGCACAAGGTGCCCATACAGAAGCTCGAAGGGGCTGAAGCACACTCCCTTCTGTGGCACTTCCCTGTAGGAAAACAACAAACAGGGTAGGAGGACGTCCCATTTCCTCCGCAGGCTCTCAGGCAGCCTACTTATCATGCCTTTCAAGGTCTTGTTCAACCTTTCCACCAGACCATTGGTCTTTGGGTGATAAGGAGTGGTAAAGCGGTAGGTAACTCCACACTCCTTCCGCATAGCCTGCATATATGCTGACATGAAGTTGGTCCCCCTGTCGGACACAACCTCCTTGGGGAAACCCACTCGGGTAAAGATCCCCATCAGGGCCCTAGCCACTACAGGTGCAGTAATGGTCCTCAGAGGAATTTCCTCTGGGTACTGCGTGGTGTGATCCACCAGAACCAGGATAAACCTGTGACCAGCTGTAGTTGGTGGATCCAATGGCCCCACAATGTCGATGCCCACCCTTTCAAAGGGGGTGCTAACGTCAGGAAGTGGTTCCAGGGGAGCTTTCAGCTTCACCCCTGTTTTCCCACTGGCTTGGCAGGATACACATGTCCGACAGTATGTGTTGGATGCCACTTTCATCTGAGGCCAGTAAAAGTGGGGAACAAGCCGGGCAAAGGTCTTGTCCTGTCCTAAGTGTCCTGCCAAAGGTATCTCATGAGCCAATTCTAAAAGAAAGGCTCTGTAACGTTGAGGGATAACCAAGGCCCGTAATGAACCATGCACAGGGGCCTTAGGTTCACTGTAGAGGAGTCCGTCCTCCCAGTAAATTTGGTAGTTACCAACAACGTTCCCTGCTGCCTGGGCTTCGGCCTGTCGCCTCAGTCCCTCAAGGGTAGGGCACTCCTTCTGGCCCTTACAAAACTCATCCCTGGTAGGGCACTCCTTCTGGCCCTTACAAAACTCCTCCCTGGTAGGCCCTCCTTCCACATGCCACTTAGCAGGGATAGTTAAGTCCTCCAGGGAGACTACTTCCCCCTCCACGGACTCCTGGTCCACCACCGCGGGTGCCTTATCTGTCTCATGGAGTGTGGAAGCCGAGGCAGGCTTCTCCTGTCCTCGGTTCTTTCCCTTTTTGGCAGCGGGCTGGGCCCTTGTTCCAGGCTCCAGCCCAAGCGAACTCCCCCTCCGAGTAGTCGTGGACCTTGTGCTAGCACAGGCCCAGTCAGGTATACCCAGCATCTCCGAATGAGTCCGGTATTCTACCTCCTTCCAAGCATTGTGCTCCATGTCATTTCCCAACAGACAATCGACTGGCATGGCAGGGCTTACGGCAACTCAAAGTGAACCTGCAACCCTTTCCCACTCAAAGGGAACCTCAGCCACAGGATAGTGGCCCAATCTGCCATCAGCCTTCACGGCGGCGTGGAGTACATGTGGAATCACCTGGTCTGGAGACACCAGTTGACTCCTTACCATAGTCATACTGGCTCCTGTGTCTCTCAGAGCCTCCCCTCTTTAGCCATTGATGGTGACCCATTGCCCATACTTTGTAGTATTTGAGGGCACCTGGATCTTAGGAACCATCTCCCGATCTCCCAGGGACACTAAGGTGACACCCGCCCACTCACCCCCCTTATCTAAGGGCAACTCCTCCGCGAGCACTACACTAGCTACTCCTGGGGCTTTTCCTCCAGTGGGAGGGGGTGGTCTCTTTGGGCACTTGACATCTCCCTTATAATGTCCAACACCACCACACTCAAAGCAGTGGACAACCCTTGGCTGCTGACTTTGGCCAGGATGAGTGTTTCTGGGCGGGTTAGCCTTAGGGGTGAATCCTGTTCCCTTTTCCTGGAAACTGTTTTGGGGTCTTTGGAGAACTCCCTCTTTTTCTCTCCCACCTCTTTCTTCTGGGGGGCGCCCTGTCCGGTCCTTTGGGAATCCCCTCCAGTCCCCTTTAAAGACACCCGGGAACTAGCCCAGATGTCCGCCTCCTCAGCAAGGTTCCGGGGGTTGGTCAGCTTGCTGTCCACCAGGTGTTGACGCAGCTCGGGAAAACATTTCTCGAGTAGGTGCTCCTTGAGAATAAGGTCATACAACCCCTTATAATCCCCCACCTCGCTGCCTTGCACCCAACCCTCTAATGCCTTCTTTGCGTAGTCCAGGAAATCCACCCAATTTTGTGTGCCTAGTTTGTGACTACTAAGCATGGCCGAATTTTGCAAATTCGGGATCCGCTAATTTGCGGATTTGCGAATTCGCGATCCGCAAAATTCGCGAATTTGTGCGAATTTGCGGATTTTTGTTTTTTTGCGTGTTCGCTGGGTTTTTTGCGTGTTCGCGGGTTTTTTGCGTTTTTGCAGGGATTTTTGCGTCTTTGCGAGCCGCTTGCATAGCAAAGTTACCCATGCAGTCGTTTATGGGAGAGGGAGAGAAAGATAGATAGATAGATAAATAGATAGATAGATAGATAGATAGATAGATAGATAGATAGATAGATAGATAGATAGATAGATAGATAGATAGATAGATAGATAGAGAGAGAAAGAGAGGGAAAGAGAGAGGGAGAGAGAGAACGAGAGAAAGAAAGAGAGGCCAGATCTCTGAAGGGCCAGATTCCTGAGTTGCCCTTACAGAACATACTTACAACAAGGGGTGGTGAGGGACAGAGTCTCTGAATTAAACAGAATACTCTCACCCAGTCAAGAGATCAGGGCTAGATCCAACACCGTTTTTTAGCTCACTGCACCATCCCAGTTTCAGGACCTGGCTGTATGCAAATTAGTCTGTTCCTGTCCCAGTGCATGATGGGAACAGGGCAAACCAAACTACAAAAGCCAATTCTTACACTGGGAAGGAAACAAGCTACCGGGGACCGGTTTCTGGCATTTCAGCCGTCTTCGGCCCGGCTTGCTTGAATCCTGATGGTGCAATGAGCAAGGGACTCACATCTGAGTATACCCTTCCACGCTTAGGGTGGACAAAAATATTTACAACAAGGGGTGGTGAGGGACAGAGTCTCTGAATTAAACAGAATACTCTCACCCAGTCAAGAGATCAGGGCTAGATCCAACACCGTTTTTTAGCTCACTGCACCATCCCAGTTTCAGAACCTGGCTGTATGCAAATTAGTCTGTTCCTGTCCCAGTGCATAATGGGAACAGGGCAAACCAAACTACAAAAGCCAATTCTTACACTGGGAAGGAAACAAGCTACCGGGGACCGGTTTCTGGCATTTCAGCCGTCTTCGGCCCGGCTTGCTTGAATCCTGATGGTGCAATGAGCAAGGGACTCACATCTGAGTATACCCTTCCACGCTTAGGGTGGACAAAAATATTTACAACAAGGGGTGGTGAGGGACAGAGTCTCTGAATTAAACAGAATACTCTCACCCAGTCAAGAGATCAGGGCTAGATCCAACACCGTTTTTTAGCTCACTGCACCATCCCAGTTTCAGAACCTGGCTGTATGCAAATTAGTCTGTTCCTGTCCCAGTGCATGATGGGAACAGGGCAAACCAAACTACAAAAGCCAATTCTTACACTGGGAAGGAAACAAGCTACCGGGGACCGGTTTCTGGCATTTCAGCCGTCTTCGGCCCGGCTTGCTTGAATCCTGATGGTGCAATGAGCAAGGGACTCACATCTGAGTATACCCTTCCACGCTTAGGGTGGACAAAAATATTTACAACAAGGGGTGGTGAGGGACAGAGTCTCTGAATTAAACAGAATACTCTCACCCAGTCAAGAGATCAGGGCTAGATCCAACACCGTTTTTTAGCTCACTGCACCATCCCAGTTTCAGAACCTGGCTGTATGCAAATTAGTCTGTTCCTGTCCCATTGCATGATGGGAACAGGGCAAACCAAACTACAAAAGCCAATTCTTACACTGGGAAGGAAACAAGCTACCGGGGACCGGTTTCTGGCATTTCAGCCGTCTTCGGCCCGGCTTGCTTGAATCCTGATGGTGCAATGAGCAAGGGACTCACATCTGAGTATACCCTTCCACGCTTAGGGTGGACAAAAATATTTACAACAAGGGGTGGTGAGGGACAGAGTCTCTGAATTAAACAGAATACTCTCACCCAGTCAAGAGATCAGGGCTAGATCCAACACCGTTTTTTAGCTCACTGCACCATCCCAGTTTCAGAACCTGGCTGTATGCAAATTAGTCTGTTCCTGTCCCAGTGCATGATGGGAACAGGGCAAACCAAACTACAAAAGCCAATTCTTACACTGGGAAGGAAACAAGCTACCGGGGACCGGTTTCTGGCATTTCAGCCGTCTTCGGCCCGGCTTGCTTGAATCCTGATGGTGCAATGAGCAAGGGACTCACATCTGAGTATACCCTTCCACGCTTAGGGTGGACAAAAATATTTACAACAAGGGGTGGTGAGGGACAGAGTCTCTGAATTAAACAGAATACTCTCACCCAGTCAAGAGATCAGGGCTAGATCCAACACCGTTTTTTAGCTCACTGCACCATCCCAGTTTCAGAACCTGGCTGTATGCAAATTAGTCTGTTCCTGTCCCAGTGCATGATGGGAACAGGGCAAACCAAACTACAAAAGCCAATTCTTACACTGGGAAGGAAACAAGCTACCGGGGACCGGTTTCTGGCATTTCAGCCGTCTTCGGCCCGGCTTGCTTGAATCCTGATGGTGCAATGAGCAAGGGACTCACATCTGAGTATACCCTTCCACGCTTAGGGTGGACAAAAATATTTACAACAAGGGGTGGTGAGGGACAGAGTCTCTGAATTAAACAGAATACTCTCACCCAGTCAAGAGATCAGGGCTAGATCCAACACCGTTTTTTAGCTCACTGCACCATCCCAGTTTCAGAACCTGGCTGTATGCAAATTAGTCTGTTCCTGTCCCAGTGCATGATGGGAACAGGGCAAACCAAACTACAAAAGCCAATTCTTACACTGGGAAGGAAACAAGCTACCGGGGACCGGTTTCTGGCATTTCAGCCGTCTTCGGCCCGGCTTGCTTGAATCCTGATGGTGCAATGAGCAAGGGACTTACATCTGAGTATACCCTTCCACGCTTAGGGTGGACAAAAATATTTACAACAAGGGGTGGTGAGGGACAGAGTCTCTGAATTAAACAGAATACTCTCACCCAGTCAAGAGATCAGGGCTGGATCCAACACCGTTTTTTAGCTCACTGCACCATCCCAGTTTCAGAACCTGGCTGTATGCAAATTAGTCTGTTCCTGTCCCAGTGCATGATAGGAGCAGGGCAAACCAAACTACAAAAGCCAATTCTTACACTGGGAAGGAAACAAGCTACCGGGGACCGGTTTCTGGCATTTCAGCCGTCTTCGGCCCGGCTTGCTTGAATCCTGATGGTGCAATGAGCAAGGGACTCACATCTGAGTATACCCTTCCACGCTTAGGGTGGACAAAAATATTTACAACAAGGGGTGGTGAGGGACAGAGTCTCTGAATTAAACAGAATACTCTCACCCAGTCAAGAGATCAGGGCTAGATCCAACACCGTTTTTTAGCTCACTGCACCATCCCAGTTTCAGAACCTGGCTGTATGCAAATTAGTCTGTTCCTGTCCCAGTGCATGATGGGAACAGGGCAAACCAAACTACAAAAGCCAATTCTTACACTGGGAAGGAAACAAGCTACCGGGGACCGGTTTCTGGCATTTCAGCCGTCTTCGGCCCGGCTTGCTTGAATCCTGATGGTGCAATGAGCAAGGGACTCACATCTGAGTATACCCTTCCACGCTTAGGGTGGACAAAAATATTTACAACAAGGGGTGGTGAGGGACAGAGTCTCTGAATTAAACAGAATACTCTCACCCAGTCAAGAGATCAGGGCTAGATCCAACACCGTTTTTTAGCTCACTGCACCATCCCAGTTTCAGAACCTGGCTGTATGCAAATTAGTCTGTTCCTGTCCCAGTGCATGATGGGAACAGGGCAAACCAAACTACAAAAGCCAATTCTTACACTGGGAAGGAAACAAGCTACCGGGGACCGGTTTCTGGCATTTCAGCCGTCTTCGGCCCGGCTTGCTTGAATCCTGATGGTGCAATGAGCAAGGGACTCACATCTGAGTATACCCTTCCACGCTTAGGGTGGACAAAAATATTTACAACAAGGGGTGGTGAGGGACAGAGTCTCTGAATTAAACAGAATACTCTCACCCAGTCAAGAGATCAGGGCTAGATCCAACACCGTTTTTTAGCTCACTGCACCATCCCAGTTTCAGAACCTGGCTGTATGCAAATTAGTCTGTTCCTGTCCCAGTGCATGATGGGAACAGGGCAAACCAAACTACAAAAGCCAATTCTTACACTGGGAAGGAAACAAGCTACCGGGGACCGGTTTCTGGCATTTCAGCCGTCTTCGGCCCGGCTTGCTTGAATCCTGATGGTGCAATGAGCAAGGGACTCACATCTGAGTATACCCTTCCACGCTTAGGGTGGACAAAAATATTTACAACAAGGGGTGGTGAGGGACAGAGTCTCTGAATTAAACAGAATACTCTCACCCAGTCAAGAGATCAGGGCTAGATCCAACACCGTTTTTTAGCTCACTGCACCATCCCAGTTTCAGAACCTGGCTGTATGCAAATTAGTCTGTTCCTGTCCCAGTGCATGATGGGAACAGGGCAAACCAAACTACAAAAGCCAATTCTTACACTGGGAAGGAAACAAGCTACCGGGGACCGGTTTCTGGCATTTCAGCCGTCTTCGGCCCGGCTTGCTTGAATCCTGATGGTGCAATGAGCAAGGGACTCACATCTGAGTATACCCTTCCACGCTTAGGGTGGACAAAAATATTTACAACAAGGGGTGGTGAGGGGCAGAGTCTCTGAATTAAACAGAATACTCTCACCCAGTCAAGAGATCAGGGCTAGATCCAACACCGTTTTTTAGCTCACTGCACCATCCCAGTTTCAGAACCTGGCTGTATGCAAATTAGTCTGTTCCTGTCCCAGTGCATGATGGGAACAGGGCAAACCAAACTACAAAAGCCAATTCTTACACTGGGAAGGAAACAAGCTACCGGGGACCGGTTTCTGGCATTTCAGCCGTCTTCGGCCCGGCTTGCTTGAATCCTGATGGTGCAATGAGCAAGGGACTCACATCTGAGTATACCCTTCCACGCTTAGGGTGGACAAAAATATTTACAACAAGGGGTGGTGAGGGACAGAGTCTCTGAATTAAACAGAATACTCTCACCCAGTCAAGAGATCAGGGCTAGATCCAACACCGTTTTTTAGCTCACTGCACCATCCCAGTTTCAGAACCTGGCTGTATGCAAATTAGTCTGTTCCTGTCCCAGTGCATGATGGGAACAGGGCAAACCAAACTACAAAAGCCAATTCTTACACTGGGAAGGAAACAAGCTACCGGGGACCGGTTTCTGGCATTTCAGCCGTCTTCGGCCCGGCTTGCTTGAATCCTGATGGTGCAATGAGCAAGGGACTCACATCTGAGTATACCCTTCCACGCTTAGGGTGGACAAAAATATTTACAACAAGGGGTGGTGAGGGACAGAGTCTCTGAATTAAACAGAATACTCTCACCCAGTCAAGATATCAGGGCTAGATCCAACACCGTTTTTTAGCTCACTGCACCATCCCAGTTTCAGAACCTGGCTGTATGCAAATTAGTCTGTTCCTGTCCCAGTGCATGATGGGAACAGGGCAAACCAAACTACAAAAGCCAATTCTTACACTGGGAAGGAAACAAGCTACCGGGGACCGGTTTCTGGCATTTCAGCCGTCTTCGGCCCGGCTTGCTTGAATCCTGATGGTGCAATGAGCAAGGGACTCACATCTGAGTATACCCTTCCACGCTTAGGGTGGACAAAAATATTTACAACAAGGGGTGGTGAGGGACAGAGTCTCTGAATTAAACAGAATACTCTCACCCAGTCAAGAGATCAGGGCTAGCTCCAACACCGTTTTTTAGCTCACTGCACCATCCCAGTTTCAGAACCTGGCTGTATGCAAATTAGTCTGTTCCTGTCCCAGTGCATGATGGGAACAGGGCAAACCAAACTACAAAAGCCAATTCTTACACTGGGAAGGAAACAAGCTACCGGGGACCGGTTTCTGGCATTTCAGCCGTCTTCGGCGATGGTGATGGATCAAGCCCTGATCTTTGGACTGGGTAAGAGTGGTCTGTTTAACTCAGACACTCTGTTCATCACCACCCCCTTTTTGTAAATCGTTTTTGGCCACTATAGGTGTGGCAGGGTATACTCAGACATGAGTCCCTTTCTCACTGCTCCATCAGGATTCAAGCAAGCCGGGCCGAAGAAGGCTGAAATGCCAGAAACCGGTCCCCGGTAGCTTGTCTCCTTTCTGGTGAAGAATTGGCTTGGTAGTTTAGTCTGCCCTGTTCCCATGATGCACTGGGTGTCAAGGCGACGCTTTCCTCAGGATCTGTCGTGAAGTTATAAAGACCCACCTCTCGATACCTCCAATTCCGAATGTAATTACTACACAGAATCTTGGAGTGATCAAGCGGGGGGGAAAAGGGAATTAGGAAGGGGACAGCAGGGAAGGAGATCTGGAAAGGAAAGGTTAGTAGCAAAGCATTCAGTAAATCAAAGTTGACCATAAAACCTAGAGCCAACACTGAATTCTACTATAGAACCCTGTTGCTTAATCACAGACTCTGAAGATACATTAAGCTTCAATGGACTAAATACTAAATCTTTTATAACATCCTTTTCAACATATTGTTATTCTCTTGTGAATAGCGACCAAAACATCCTAATCACAATTCTGTTATTCTCTTGTGAATTGCGACCAATTCACCTTTAGCAAAAACAAACTCACTCCTTAGTAAATAACCTCTTTACCAAAGTTTTGAGAAACAATCCAAAGCACAAATCACACTGCTATCTTTGTCTTCAATTATAACAAAGCTTCTCTTGACCTTTTCTCCCAAAAGACATTTCAAAGAAAGAGTTGCGCAAAAACAAACTGTTTAAGAAATGAATGCATGCGCTTTCACAAACTTTGCACCTTTAAGTTAAACATCTCTCGCCAGCAACAAGATGTAAACACAGTTTTCAAAGTGCAAAATATACCAATGATTTCACGCTTCAGTGTTCATAATTATTCCTCATAACATGAACTAATAGTTTTTATCAAACATAAATCAAGAAAGACTTTAGCGCCGAGAAACTAGGATTGCTAAGGCCTACCTGTAGAGTACGACCTACTCTACTACCTTGAAGGACAAGGTGTCCCCAAAATGGCTCTTCCAACCGATAACCTGGAACTCAAAGCAAGCAGGATAAAGACACGCCCCTTGGAAAACGATCCTCAAGGCCTCCGATGGAATCCTACTTCGAAAACAGCTGGAACTCTGCAGAAGGGAGAGGGAGCAAGAAGAGAACACAGCCACTCCCCAGACGATTCCAGAATAGTGAGCACAGGAGACAGGGCGCGGTCGCGTAAGCCAACGTGCTTACGGCGCTCATGTATGCGACCGGGCTACCAAACCTCACGCATTACGCGTGAGCATGCCAAACCTCACGCATTACGCGTGAGCATGCGGAACCTCACGCATTAGGCGGAAACACAGCCAAAGGACAGGGAAACCTGCACAAAACTACAAACAGGGATGCAACCTAACAGCACAAGCAGGTTTAAAGCACATCAGCCACCAACGCCCTCCCAAGGAGGACTGATGCATTTTGCCACAAGGGCTACTCCGAATGCAGAGTGGGGCGGGCCCTAGACCACAAGCCACCCTAGCCCTGACAGTACACCCCCCTCCCAAGAGTGGTCTAGGGCCCGGCTTTAGAGGGTGGAGGAGGTGGAAACGGCGCACCAAACGTGGAGCATGAACATTTGCAGCCGGCTCCCAGGAATCATTTTCAGCCCCGTATCCCTTCCAGGAGACAAGATACCACAACCTGGAACCCCGACGTCTAGAATCCAAAATGTCTCGCACTTCATACTCCCAATTACCATGAATCAAAATCGGAGCTGGACGGGGAGCCAGATTCTGAGTAGCAGGTTTAAGGAGGGAAGTATGAAACACTGGATGAATTCTCAGAGACTTAGGCAATAACAACTTGAATGTCACAGGGTTCACCTGTCGAAGAACTGGGTAAGGACCAATGAACTTAGGTTGAAACATGCTTTTGTGTTTGAAGTTCAAGTTCTTGGTAGACAACCAAACTTTATCCCCTGGGGCATACTCAGGACCTGAACGATGTTTTTTATCGTATTGCACTTTGTATTTCTTCTTGCTTTGCAACAAGCGCTCCTGAATTTGACGGTGAATAGCTTGCATGAGTTGTACAGAGTCTCTAACTGCTGGTACACCACCATCATCTTTAGCCATAGTCAATGGTATGGTGTTAGGTTCATAGCCATAGAGTGCCTGGAACGGAGAGGAACCGGTTGATGAATGTGGCGAAGTGTTATACGCAAATTCAGCAACCCAAAGCAAATCCAACCAAGATTTCTTAGAGTCCGTAACATAACACCTCAAGTATTGTTTCAAAGTCTGGTTCAGTCTTTCAGTCTGTCCATCAGTTTGGGGGTGATAACTAGTGGACATATTGGAGGTGATGTGTAGATCTTTGCACCATTGCTGCCAAAACTTGGAAGAGAATTGAGACCCTCGATCCGAAAGCAATACTGAAGGCAGTCCATGTAAGCGCACCACATGTCGCAGAAATATTTGTGCTAACTGTCCCGCAGTGGGTAGCTGTTTACAAGGGATGAAATGAGCATATTTGGTTAAACTGTCCACAACCACTAGAATCACAGTATGGTGTTGAATTGGTGGTAGATCGGTAATGAAGTCCAAAGAAATATGTTTCCATGGTTCAGTTGGTGTCGGTAGAACCTGTAGAAAACCTTTAGGCTTAGTGTGATCGGATTTAAATCTTGCACACACCTCACAATCATTAGCCATTTTCAGCACATCCTTTTGCAGCGTTGGCCACCAAAACATCTTTTGTATTTTCTCTACAGTCTTCCGTGGGCCTGGATGCCCGGCCATAGGATGTGAATGTAACCAGTTAAACACAGTTTCTTGTAATTGCAAAGAGGGCAGATAAACTTGTTTTCCATGGAAAGGTATCCCTTCTTTGATGGTTTGGTTAGCCTTGGGGTTCAACCATGATTTCCACAGAGAAGAAGGAAAATTTTCATGAATATTCTCCAAAAATTGGTCTGCCGAAAGTACATTAATTACTTTGCCTGGATCGATTATTGGTTGAGGAGTTCCTTCAAAGCGATGCAAAGAAGAGTCTTTTCTGGACAGGGCATCAGCTTTCTTGTTGTCTTGGCCTGGACGGAAGGTAATTATGAAGTCATATTCGGCAAAGAACATCATCCACCTGAGTTGTCTCGGGGTCAACATTCTGGCTGAGCTCATAAACTGTAAATTTCTATGATCAGTGTACACGGTTACAGTAAATTTCGCTCCCATTATGTAATGTCTCCATTCTTTAAAGGCTTCTAGAATAGCTAATAGTTCTTTTTCAGCTATTACATAATTTTGCTCTGCGGGATTTAGTTTTCGAGACATGTAGGCAACCGGATGCATTTGTCCAGTGGTGTGATGTCTTTGAGAGAGGATGGCTGCTATAGCTACATCAGAGGCGTCAGCTTCAATGATAAAGGGTTTCTCCACATTAGGATGCATGAGAACTGGAGCTTCAGTAAAGGCCTTTTTTAACTTCTGGAATGCAAGTTCGGCTTCTGCGGACCATTCAAAGTTCACCTTCTTTCTCAACAATCGTGTGATGGGAGCTACTACAGCAGAAAAGTGATCAATGAAGCGGCGATAAAAGTTTGCAAATCCCAAAAAGCACTGAATGTCTCGAACAGATGTCGGAGTGGGCCAATCAGCAACAGCCTTGATCTTTCTGTCTGTCATTTTCATGCCAGTTGGAGTGAGGAGGACTCCTAAAAATTCAACTTCATAAACATGGAAATCACATTTAGATAATTTGCAGTACAGATTATGAGATTGCAGGGTGCTCAAAACCTTTTTGACGTGACCTTCATGTTCAGTTTCAGAATCTGAGTAGATCAAAATATCGTCTATATAGACAATAACAAAGAGATCTAGAAACTCTTTCAAGGCATCATTCAAAAAAAACTGAAAAGCAGCTGGTGCATTGCATAACCCGAATGGCATCACCAAGTACTCAAACAATCCATATCGGGTTTTGAAAGCAGTCTTCCATTCATCTCCTTGCCTGATACGAACCAAATGGTAGGCTCCTCGGAGATCCAACTTAGTGTAGATTTTTGCCTTTTTAACTTGGTCCAATAGAACAGGGATGAGAGGCAATGGGTACTTATTTTTGACTGTGATTTTGTTCAACGCCCTATAATCGATGCACGTCCTCAATTCCCCATTAGCTTTCGGAATGAAAAATAAAGGAGACGCTGCCGGAGACTTGGAGGGGCGGATGAATCCATTCTCAAGATATTGATCGAGATATTCTCTTAGATGTTGATTCTCTTTTTCAGATAAAGCATAAATGCGACAATTTGGTACACTTGATCCAGGTACAAGATCGATTTGACAGTCATAGCTTCGATGAGGAGGAAGGATGGCTGCCTTAGCTTCACTGAAAACTTCTGCGAAGTCCTTGTAAACTTTTGGTAACAATGTTTCTTTTTCCTCAGCTGTGGCCAATTGACTCAGAATTGGTTTTGCGGTATTGAGACAAGACGAGTGGCAAAAATCAGATAGGAAAACCAGTTCTCTCTTTCGCCAATCTATGGTTGGATTGTGTAAGCAAAGCCAAGGCATTCCTAAAATGAAACCATACTGGGGTGCTTGGATCACATCAAACTGAAGCTCTTCCTTATGTACCTGTTGCTTAGCATCTTCGCAGAACAGAGCAACTTTAGATGTTTGCATGGTTACTGGACCTCCAGCTAAAATTTTTCCATCCACAGCTTGCACTATTTCTGGAGTCTCTTTTTGTTCACAGATGATTCCTAATCGTTGGGCTGTTTCTAAATCTACAAAATTTCCTGTAGCTCCAGAATCGACTAAAACTTCCATTTGGCATGTTTCATGAATTAACCTGATTTGTACAGCTAACCTGAAGTGAGCTTTGTAGTTAGAAACACATGAGTTCACAGAAGGGAAAGCAATAGTACCCAAGAGATCTCCCTTCAAACATCTTGGGCTAATTAGTTTTCCGATTTTGGATCTGTTTTTTCCAGAGCAGCTGATTTACTAGAATTAGGAAATTTTCCCTTTGGTTTCATTAAACAGTCCTTCACGAAGTGACCCTTTCGGCCACAATAAAGGCATTGTCCATTCTTTCGACGATTATCTTTCTCATCTTTAGACAATGGTTGTCTTAAAGTTTCTATTTCCATTGGCTCTGAACCAGTTTCTGAATTTGCAAATTGGGGTCTAGATTTAGCTTCTGATCTCCAACTTGGTTTATCCGTTCTTTTTTTATCTGATCTCCATTCAGAGAGTCTATGATCTAAGCGCAGCGTAAGATTAATCAATTCAGAGCAAATTACAGGTTGAGGATCAATTTGTGCCAGAACATCTTTCAGATCGTCCTTTAAACCTTGATAAAAGAGAGCTGCTCTTTTTTCCTCTGGCCAAGAAGTTTCAGCGATTAATCTGTTGAAATGAGACAGATAAGAAACAAGGTCCCTATTGCCTTGTTTCAATTGAAGTAGTTCTCGATCAGCGGACAGAGTAACAGTTCTGCGATCAAAAACTTTTTCAAATTCCTCCACAAATCGCTTCCAATTGTAAAGCAAAGTGTCATCTTGTCTGACCAAAGGAACTGCCCAGTTTGCGGCATCTCCGGTCAAGTAGGAAATTAAAAACGCAATTTTAGACTGTGGGGTTGGAAACGCAGTAGGTCTACAAGCAAAATGCAACTCGATCTGAGTCAAAAAAATTTGCACCTTGGAGGGGTCCCCAGAAAAACGTTCAGGAGCTGCCAAAGGAATTTGAGGGGGCACAGTAACAGCTATGTTTGTATTTCCCCTACTAACACCAGTTTCTTGAACCTCTTCTGGAAGAGGAGCATTCTGTAATTGAATATTTTCTACCTTAGCTGCTAACAAAGCAGTTACATCCATGGTTTCTTTTAAATCTGCTTGTATACGCATGATTGCGGACATTAAATCATTGATGGTGGTCATTATGACTTCACGTTCAGACCAGGAGGAAAAAATAATTCGTGGGCTCACTATTCTGTTAAGGCGACGCTTTCCTCAGGATCTGTCGTGAAGTTATAAAGACCCACCTCTCGATACCTCCAATTCCGAATGTAATTACTACACAGAATCTTGGAGTGATCAAGCGGGGGGGAAAAGGGAATTAGGAAGGGGACAGCAGGGAAGGAGATCTGGAAAGGAAAGGTTAGTAGCAAAGCATTCAGTAAATCAAAGTTGACCATAAAACCTAGAGCCAACACTGAATTCTACTATAGAACCCTGTTGCTTAATCACAGACTCTGAAGATACATTAAGCTTCAATGGACTAAATACTAAATCTTTTATAACATCCTTTTCAACATATTGTTATTCTCTTGTGAATAG
The DNA here is from genome assembly GCF_964263255.1 of Lissotriton vulgaris. Lineage (NCBI taxonomy): Eukaryota > Metazoa > Chordata > Amphibia > Caudata > Salamandridae > Lissotriton > Lissotriton vulgaris. The sequence continues at coordinate 931,977,668 of NC_141689.1, read as the reverse complement.
CGACCAAAACATCCTAATCACAATTCTGTTATTCTCTTGTGAATTGCGACCGATTCACCTTTAGCAAAAACAAACTCACTCCTTAGTAAATAACCTCTTTACCAAAGTTTTGAGAAACAATCCAAAGCACAAATCACACTGCTATCTTTGTCTTCAATTATAACAAAGCTTCTCTTGACCTTTTCTCCCAAAAGACATTTCAAAGAAAGAGTTGCGCAAAAACAAACTGTTTAAGAAATGAATGCATGCGCTTTCACAAACTTTGCACCTTTAAGTTAAACATCTCTCGCCAGCAACAAGATGTAAACGCAGTTTTCAAAGTGCAAAATATACCAATGATTTCACGCTTCAGTGTTCATAATTATTCCTCATAACATGAACTAATAGTTTTTATCAAACATAAATCAAGAAAGACTTTAGCGCCGAGAAACTAGGATTGCTAAGGCCTACCTGTAGAGTACGACCTACTCTACTACCTTGAAGGACAAGGTGTCCCCAAAATGGCTCTTCCAACCGATAACCTGGAACTCAAAGCAAGCAGGATAAAGACACGCCCCTTGGAAAACGATCCTCAAGGCCTCCGATGGAATCCTACTTCGAAAACAGCTGGAACTCTGCAGAAGGGAGAGGGAGCAAGAAGAGAACACAGCCACTCCCCAGACGATTCCAGAATAGTGAGCACAGGAGACAGGGCGCGGTCGCGTAAGCCAACGTGCTTACGGCGCTCATGTATGCGACCGGGCTACCAAACCTCACGCATTACGCGTGAGCATGCCAAACCTCACGCATTACGCGTGAGCATGCGGAACCTCACGCATTAGGCGGAAACACAGCCAAAGGACAGGGAAACCTGCACAAAACTACAAACAGGGATGCAACCTAACAGCACAAGCAGGTTTAAAGCACATCAGTCACCAACGCCCTCCCAAGGAGGACTGATGCATTTTGCCACAAGGGCTACTCCGAATGCAGAGTGGGGCGGGCCCTAGACCACAAGCCACCCTAGCCCTGACACTGGGCCAGGGACAGACTGATTTGCATATAGCCAGGTTCTGAGCTGGGATGGGGCAGTGAGATAAATAACGGTGATGGATCAAGCCCTGATCTTTGGACTGGGTAAGAGTGGTCTGTTTAACTCAGACACTCTGTTCATCACCACCCCCTTTTTGTAAATCGTTTTTGGCCACTATAGGTGTGGCAGGGCATACTCAGACATGAGTCCCTTTCTCACTGCTCCATCAGGATTCAAGCAAGCCGGGCCGAAGAAGGCTGAAATGCCAGAAACCGGTCCCCGGTAGCTTGTCTCCTTTCTGGTGAAGAATTGGCTTGGTAGTTTAGTCTGCCCTGTTCCCATGATGCACTGGGCCAGGGACAGACTGATTTGCATATAGCCAGGTTCTGAGCTGGGATGGGGCAGTGAGATAAATAACGGTGATGGATCAAGCCCTGATCTTTGGACTGGGTAAGAGTGGTCTGTTTAACTCAGACACTCTGTTCATCACCACCCCCTTTTTGTAAATCGTTTTTGGCCACTATAGGTGTGGCAGGGTATACTCAGACATGAGTCCCTTTCTCACTGCTCCATCAGGATTCAAGCAAGCCGGGCCGAAGAAGGCTGAAATGCCAGAAACCGGTCCCCGGTAGCTTGTCTCCTTTCTGGTGAAGAATTGGCTTGGTAGTTTAGTCTGCCCTGTTCCCATGATGCACTGGGCCAGGGACAGACTGATTTGCATATAGCCAGGTTCTGAGCTGGGATGGGGCAGTGAGATAAATAACGGTGATGGATCAAGCCCTGATCTTTGGACTGGGTAAGAGTGGTCTGTTTAACTCAGACACTCTGTTCATCACCACCCCCTTTTTGTAAATCGTTTTTGGCCACTATAGGTGTGGCAGGGTATACTCAGACATGAGTCCCTTTCTCACTGCTCCATCAGGATTCAAGCAAGCCGGGCCGAAGAAGGCTGAAATGCCAGAAACCGGTCCCCGGTAGCTTGTCTCCTTTCTGGTGAAGAATTGGCTTGGTAGTTTAGTCTGCCCTGTTCCCATGATGCACTGGGCCAGGGACAGACTGATTTGCATATAGCCAGGTTCTGAGCTTGGATGGGGCAGTGAGATAAATAACGGTGATGGATCAAGCCCTGATCTTTGGACTGGGTAAGAGTGGTCTGTTTAACTCAGACACTCTGTTCATCACCACCCCCTTTTTGTAAATCGTTTTTGGCCACTATAGGTGTGGCAGGGTATACTCAGACATGAGTCCCTTTCTCACTGCTCCATCAGGATTCAAGCAAGCCGGGCCGAAGAAGGCTGAAATGCCAGAAACCGGTCCCCGGTAGCTTGTCTCCTTTCTGGTGAAGAATTGGCTTGGTAGTTTAGTCTGCCCTGTTCCCATGATGCACTGGGCCAGGGACAGACTGATTTGCATATAGCCAGGTTCTGAGCTGGGATGGGGCAGTGAGATAAATAACGGTGATGGATCAAGCCCTGATCTTTGGACTGGGTAAGAGTGGTCTGTTTAACTCAGACACTCTGTTCATCACCACCCCCTTTTTGTAAATCGTTTTTGGCCACTATAGGTGTGGCAGGGTATACTCAGACATGAGTCCCTTTCTCACTGCTCCATCAGGATTCAAGCAAGCCGGGCCGAAGAAGGCTGAAATGCCAGAAATCGGTCCCCGGTAGCTTGTCTCCTTTCTGGTGAAGAATTGGCTTGGTAGTTTAGTCTGCCCTGTTCCCATGATGCACTGGGCCAGGGACAGACTGATTTGCATATAGCCAGGTTCTGAGCTGGGATGGGGCAGTGAGATAAATAACGGTGATGGATCAAGCCCTGATCTTTGGACTGGGTAAGAGTGGTCTGTTTGACTCAGACACTCTGTTCATCACCACCCCCTTTTTGTAAATCGTTTTTGGCCACTATAGGTGTGGCAGGGTATACTCAGACATGAGTCCCTTTCTCACTGCTCCATCAGGATTCAAGCAAGCCGGGCCGAAGAAGGCTGAAATGCCAGAAACCGGTCCCCGGTAGCTTGTCTCCTTTCTGGTGAAGAATTGGCTTGGTAGTTTAGTCTGCCCTGTTCCCATGATGCACTGGGCCAGGGACAGACTGATTTGCATATAGCCAGGTTCTGAGCTGGGATGGGGCAGTGAGATAAATAACGGTGATGGATCAAGCCCTGATCTTTGGACTGGGTAAGAGTGGTCTGTTTAACTCAGACACTCTGTTCATCACCACCCCCTTTTTGTAAATCGTTTTTGGCCACTATAGGTGTGGCAGGGTATACTCAGACATGAGTCCCTTTCTCACTGCTCCATCAGGATTCAAGCAAGCCGGGCCGAAGAAGGCTGAAATGCCAGAAACCGGTCCCCGGTAGCTTGTCTCCTTTCTGGTGAAGAATTGGCTTGGTAGTTTAGTCTGCCCTGTTCCCATGATGCACTGGGCCAGGGACAGACTGATTTGCATATAGCCAGGTTCTGAGCTGGGATGGGGCAGTGAGATAAATAACGGTGATGGATCAAGCCCTGATCTTTGGACTGGGTAAGAGTGGTCTGTTTAACTCAGACACTCTGTTCATCACCACCCCCTTTTTGTAAATCGTTTTTGGCCACTATAGGTGTGGCAGGGTATACTCAGACATGAGTCCCTTTCTCACTGCTCCATCAGGATTCAAGCAAGCCGGGCCGAAGAAGGCTGAAATGCCAGAAACCGGTCCCCGGTAGCTTGTCTCCTTTCTGGTGAAGAATTGGCTTGGTAGTTTAGTCTGCCCTGTTCCCATGATGCACTGGGCCAGGGACAGACTGATTTGCATATAGCCAGGTTCTGAGCTGGGATGGGGCAGTGAGATAAATAACGGTGATGGATCAAGCCCTGATCTTTGGACTGGGTAAGAGTGGTCTGTTTAACTCAGACACTCTGTTAATCACCACCCCCTTTTTGTAAATCGTTTTTGGCCACTATAGGTGTGGCAGGGTATACTCAGACATGAGTCCCTTTCTCACTGCTCCATCAGGATTCAAGCAAGCCGGGCCGAAGAAGGCTGAAATGCCAGAAACCGGTCCCCGGTAGCTTGTCTCCTTTCTGGTGAAGAATTGGCTTGGTAGTTTAGTCTGCCCTGTTCCCATGATGCACTGGGCCAGGGACAGACTGATTTGCATATAGCCAGGTTCTGAGCTGGGATGGGGCAGTGAGATAAATAACGGTGATGGATCAAGCCCTGATCTTTGGACTGGGTAAGAGTGGTCTGTTTGACTCAGACACTCTGTTCATCACCACCCCCTTTTTGTAAATCGTTTTTGGCCACTATAGGTGTGGCAGGGTATACTCAGACATGAGTCCCTTTCTCACTGCTCCATCAGGATTCAAGCAAGCCGGGCCGAAGAAGGCTGAAATGCCAGAAACCGGTCCCCGGTAGCTTGTCTCCTTTCTGGTGAAGAATTGGCTTGGTAGTTTAGTCTGCCCTGTTCCCATGATGCACTGGGCCAGGGACAGACTGATTTGCATATAGCCAGGTTCTGAGCTGGGATGGGGCAGTGAGATAAATAACGGTGATGGATCAAGCCCTGATCTTTGGACTGGGTAAGAGTGGTCTGTTTAACTCAGACACTCTGTTCATCACCACCCCCTTTTTGTAAATCGTTTTTGGCCACTATAGGTGTGGCAGGGTATACTCAGACATGAGTCCCTTTCTCACTGCTCCATCAGGATTCAAGCAAGCCGGGCCGAAGAAGGCTGAAATGCCAGAAACCGGTCCCCGGTAGCTTGTCTCCTTTCTGGTGAAGAATTGGCTTGGTAGTTTAGTCTGCCCTGTTCCCATGATGCACTGGGCCAGGGACAGACTGATTTGCATATAGCCAGGTTCTGAGCTTGGATGGGGCAGTGAGATAAATAACGGTGATGGATCAAGCCCTGATCTTTGGACTGGGTAAGAGTGGTCTGTTTAACTCAGACACTCTGTTCATCACCACCCCCTTTTTGTAAATCGTTTTTGGCCACTATAGGTGTGGCAGGGTATACTCAGACATGAGTCCCTTTCTCACTGCTCCATCAGGATTCAAGCAAGCCGGGCCGAAGAAGGCTGAAATGCCAGAAACCGGTCCCCGGTAGCTTGTCTCCTTTCTGGTGAAGAATTGGCTTGGTAGTTTAGTCTGCCCTGTTCCCATGATGCACTGGGCCAGGGACAGACTGATTTGCATATAGCCAGGTTCTGAGCTGGGATGGGGCAGTGAGATAAATAACGGTGATGGATCAAGCCCTGATCTTTGGACTGGGTAAGAGTGGTCTGTTTAACTCAGACACTCTGTTCATCACCACCCCCTTTTTGTAAATCGTTTTTGGCCACTATAGGTGTGGCAGGGTATACTCAGACATGAGTCCCTTTCTCACTGCTCCATCAGGATTCAAGCAAGCCGGGCCGAAGAAGGCTGAAATGCCAGAAATCGGTCCCCGGTAGCTTGTCTCCTTTCTGGTGAAGAATTGGCTTGGTAGTTTAGTCTGCCCTGTTCCCATGATGCACTGGGCCAGGGACAGACTGATTTGCATATAGCCAGGTTCTGAGCTGGGATGGGGCAGTGAGATAAATAACGGTGATGGATCAAGCCCTGATCTTTGGACTGGGTAAGAGTGGTCTGTTTGACTCAGACACTCTGTTCATCACCACCCCCTTTTTGTAAATCGTTTTTGGCCACTATAGGTGTGGCAGGGTATACTCAGACATGAGTCCCTTTCTCACTGCTCCATCAGGATTCAAGCAAGCCGGGCCGAAGAAGGCTGAAATGCCAGAAACCGGTCCCCGGTAGCTTGTCTCCTTTCTGGTGAAGAATTGGCTTGGTAGTTTAGTCTGCCCTGTTCCCATGATGCACTGGGCCAGGGACAGACTGATTTGCATATAGCCAGGTTCTGAGCTGGGATGGGGCAGTGAGATAAATAACGGTGATGGATCAAGCCCTGATCTTTGGACTGGGTAAGAGTGGTCTGTTTAACTCAGACACTCTGTTCATCACCACCCCCTTTTTGTAAATCGTTTTTGGCCACTATAGGTGTGGCAGGGTATACTCAGACATGAGTCCCTTTCTCACTGCTCCATCAGGATTCAAGCAAGCCGGGCCGAAGAAGGCTGAAATGCCAGAAACCGGTCCCCGGTAGCTTGTCTCCTTTCTGGTGAAGAATTGGCTTGGTAGTTTAGTCTGCCCTGTTCCCATGATGCACTGGGCCAGGGACAGACTGATTTGCATATAGCCAGGTTCTGAGCTGGGATGGGGCAGTGAGATAAATAACGGTGATGGATCAAGCCCTGATCTTTGGACTGGGTAAGAGTGGTCTGTTTAACTCAGACACTCTGTTCATCACCACCCCCTTTTTGTAAATCGTTTTTGGCCACTATAGGTGTGGCAGGGTATACTCAGACATGAGTCCCTTTCTCACTGCTCCATCAGGATTCAAGCAAGCCGGGCCGAAGAAGGCTGAAATGCCAGAAACCGGTCCCCGGTAGCTTGTCTCCTTTCTGGTGAAGAATTGGCTTGGTAGTTTAGTCTGCCCTGTTCCCATGATGCACTGGGCCAGGGACAGACTGATTTGCATATAGCCAGGTTCTGAGCTGGGATGGGGCAGTGAGATAAATAACGGTGATGGATCAAGCCCTGATCTTTGGACTGGGTAAGAGTGGTCTGTTTAACTCAGACACTCTGTTAATCACCACCCCCTTTTTGTAAATCGTTTTTGGCCACTATAGGTGTGGCAGGGTATACTCAGACATGAGTCCCTTTCTCACTGCTCCATCAGGATTCAAGCAAGCCGGGCCGAAGAAGGCTGAAATGCCAGAAACCGGTCCCCGGTAGCTTGTCTCCTTTCTGGTGAAGAATTGGCTTGGTAGTTTAGTCTGCCCTGTTCCCATGATGCACTGGGCCAGGGACAGACTGATTTGCATATAGCCAGGTTCTGAGCTGGGATGGGGCAGTGAGATAAATAACGGTGATGGATCAAGCCCTGATCTTTGGACTGGGTAAGAGTGGTCTGTTTGACTCAGACACTCTGTTCATCACCACCCCCTTTTTGTAAATCGTTTTTGGCCACTATAGGTGTGGCAGGGTATACTCAGACATGAGTCCCTTTCTCACTGCTCCATCAGGATTCAAGCAAGCCGGGCCGAAGAAGGCTGAAATGCCAGAAACCGGTCCCCGGTAGCTTGTCTCCTTTCTGGTGAAGAATTGGCTTGGTAGTTTAGTCTGCCCTGTTCCCATGATGCACTGGGCCAGGGACAGACTGATTTGCATATAGCCAGGTTCTGAGCTGGGATGGGGCAGTGAGATAAATAACGGTGATGGATCAAGCCCTGATCTTTGGACTGGGTAAGAGTGGTCTGTTTAACTCAGACACTCTGTTCATCACCACCCCCTTTTTGTAAATCGTTTTTGGCCACTATAGGTGTGGCAGGGTATACTCAGACATGAGTCCCTTTCTCACTGCTCCATCAGGATTCAAGCAAGCCGGGCCGAAGAAGGCTGAAATGCCAGAAACCGGTCCCCGGTAGCTTGTCTCCTTTCTGGTGAAGAATTGGCTTGGTAGTTTAGTCTGCCCTGTTCCCATGATGCACTGGGCCAGGGACAGACTGATTTGCATATAGCCAGGTTCTGAGCTGGGATGGGGCAGTGAGATAAATAACGGTGATGGATCAAGCCCTGATCTTTGGACTGGGTAAGAGTGGTCTGTTTAACTCAGACACTCTGTTCATCACCACCCCCTTTTTGTAAATCGTTTTTGGCCACTATAGGTGTGGCAGGGTATACTCAGACATGAGTCCCTTTCTCACTGCTCCATCAGGATTCAAGCAAGCCGGGCCGAAGAAGGCTGAAATGCCAGAAACCGGTCCCCGGTAGCTTGTCTCCTTTCTGGTGAAGAATTGGCTTGGTAGTTTAGTCTGCCCTGTTCCCATGATGCACTGGGCCAGGGACAGACTGATTTGCATATAGCCAGGTTCTGAGCTGGGATGGGGCAGTGAGATAAATAACGGTGATGGATCAAGCCCTGATCTTTGGACTGGGTAAGAGTGGTCTGTTTAACTCAGACACTCTGTTCATCACCACCCCCTTTTTGTAAATCGTTTTTGGCCACTATAGGTGTGGCAGGGTATACTCAGACATGAGTCCCCTTCTCACTGCTCCATCAGGATTCAAGCAAGCCGGGCCGAAGAAGGCTGAAATGCCAGAAACCGGTCCCCGGTAGCTTGTCTCCTTTCTGGTGAAGAATTGGCTTGGTAGTTTAGTCTGCCCTGTTCCCATGATGCACTGGGCCAGGGACAGACTCATTTGCATATAGCCAGGTTCTGAGCTGGGATGGGGCAGTGAGATAAATAACGGTGATGGATCAAGCCCTGATCTTTGGACTGGGTAAGAGTGGTCTGTTTAACTCAGACACTCTGTTCATCACCACCCCCTTTTTGTAAATCGTTTTTGGCCACTATAGGTGTGGCAGGGTATACTCAGACATGAGTCCCTTTCTCACTGCTCCATCAGGATTCAAGCAAGCCGGGCCGAAGAAGGCTGAAATGCCAGAAACCGGTCCCCGGTAGCTTGTCTCCTTTCTGGTGAAGAATTGGCTTGGTAGTTTAGTCTGCCCTGTTCCCATGATGCACTGGGCCAGGGACAGACTGATTTGCATATAGCCAGGTTCTGAGCTGGGATGGGGCAGTGAGATAAATAACGGTGATGGATCAAGCCCTGATCTTTGGACTGGGTAAGAGTGGTCTGTTTAACTCAGACACTCTGTTCATCACCACCCCCTTTTTGTAAATCGTTTTTGGCCACTATAGGTGTGGCAGGGTATACTCAGACATGAGTCCCTTTCTCACTGCTCCATCAGGATTCAAGCAAGCCGGGCCGAAGAAGGCTGAAATGCCAGAAACCGGTCCCCGGTAGCTTGTCTCCTTTCTGGTGAAGAATTGGCTTGGTAGTTTAGTCTGCCCTGTTCCCATGATGCACTGGGCCAGGGACAGACTGATTTGCATATAGCCAGGTTCTGAGCTGGGATGGGGCAGTGAGATAAATAACGGTGATGGATCAAGCCCTGATCTTTGGACTGGGTAAGAGTGGTCTGTTTAACTCAGACACTCTGTTCATCACCACCCCCTTTTTGTAAATCGTTTTTGGCCACTATAGGTGTGGCAGGGTATACTCAGACATGAGTCCCTTTCTCACTGCTCCATCAGGATTCAAGCAAGCCGGGCCGAAGAAGGCTGAAATGCCAGAAACCGGTCCCCGGTAGCTTGTCTCCTTTCTGGTGAAGAATTGGCTTGGTAGTTTAGTCTGCCCTGTTCCCATGATGCACTGGGCCAGGGACAGACTGATTTGCATATAGCCAGGTTCTGAGCTGGGATGGGGCAGTGAGATAAATAACGGTGATGGATCAAGCCCTGATCTTTGGACTGGGTAAGAGTGGTCTGTTTAACTCAGACACTCTGTTCATCACCACCCCCTTTTTGTAAATCGTTTTTGGCCACTATAGGTGTGGCAGGGTATACTCAGACATGAGTCCCTTTCTCACTGCTCCATCAGGATTCAAGCAAGCCGGGCCGAAGAAGGCTGAAATGCCAGAAACCGGTCCCCGGTAGCTTGTCTCCTTTCTGGTGAAGAATTGGCTTGGTAGTTTAGTCTGCCCTGTTCCCATGATGCACTGGGCCAGGGACAGACTGATTTGCATATAGCCAGGTTCTGAGCTGGGATGGGGCAGTGAGATAAATAACGGTGATGGATCAAGCCCTGATCTTTGGACTGGGTAAGAGTGGTCTGTTTAACTCAGACACTCTGTTCATCACCACCCCCTTTTTGTAAATCGTTTTTGGCCACTATAGGTGTGGCAGGGTATACTCAGACATGAGTCCCTTTCTCACTGCTCCATCAGGATTCAAGCAAGCCGGGCCGAAGAAGGCTGAAATGCCAGAAACCGGTCCCCGGTAGCTTGTCTCCTTTCTGGTGAAGAATTGGCTTGGTAGTTTAGTCTGCCCTGTTCCCAGGATGCACTGGGCCAGGGACAGACTGATTTGCATATAGCCAGGTTCTGAGCTGGGATGGGGCAGTGAGATAAATAACGGTGATGGATCAAGCCCTGATCTTTGGACTGGGTAAGAGTGGTCCGTTTAACTCAGACACTCTGTTCATCACCACCCCCTTTTTGTAAATCTTACAGAACATACAGCTTTTTATTTTTAGCAAAATACATATGAAAATTGTGCTGTAAAGGTCTCTTTTAGTTTAACTCCTCCTGACAACTCAAAATGGGTGTATTTGCCATCCTCTCCCTTCTTCCTGTTTTTTATATCTGTAAGTGCTTCCTGATGAGGTTTAATTCCTTGGACAGGCGCCTCGTTGCCTACTTGTAACTATTCTCTGACCCTGCTTCAAGGGTCAGAGCAGGGTCAGAGAATAGTTGCAAGTAGGCAACGAGGCGCCAGGAAGCAATTAGCAGCAGGTGTCCAAGTTGAAGTTAATTTGTTTGTAACCCTTTTGTAAAAGTTTACAAAGAAATTAGGTTCAACTTTTGCACCTGCTGCTGTAACCCTTGCTTGGCTGAAAATTCGTCCCTGCTGATTCGCGGATTTTACCGCGATTTCGCGAGATTCGCGGATTGCGAAATTGCGGAAAATCTGCAAATTCGCCCGCGAAACGGATTTTACGCCCACCCTTAGTGACTACCCCTAAACTTCTGTCGGTATTTTTCTAGAGTCAGTCCAAACTTTCTTATTAGCGCCACTTTCATGGTGGGGTAGTGGGTCTGCTCTCCCTGCTCCAGGGCCAATAGTGTATCCCTTCCTGCAGGAGGCATGTATTTATACAAGCCCCCCCCAGTGTTTTTCCAGTATCCCATTGGCTCTCAAGGAGACCTCATAGGCGGCCAGCCACTTGGCGATATCATCCCCTGTGCTGTAGCTGGCGACTACGTCCTTAGGTAGATAAGGTCTGGGTTCCCTGGTCACATCCTTTGGTTCGCTGCCACCATTTGGAGAATTGGAAGTCCCTACTTGCAGGGCCTTAAAGTCTAATTCTCTGAGGCTCAACTCATGAGCTAGCCTACTCTCTTCTCTTGCCTTCTCCAATTTTGCCAACTCCCATCTTAACTGTCTCTCCTCCCTCCTATCTGCTAGTTCGGCTTCAGTCAAGCTTCTCGCGGAGACACTGCTGCCTTCTCTTGAGAGTGTTCTGGGACCGGTCAGTAAGTTCTCCCTCTCAGATTGGTACAACACATCTATCCCGATGGCAGTGTCCCTGTCTGCCTCCTCCTCCTCCTTCCCATCTGAGTGAGCTGCCACCCTTGCCCTCAAGCTGGTTTGGAGTTCCCCCTTTTTAGCACCACGCTTGAAGAACACTCCCATATTTTGACAAAATTCTCGGAGTTGAGCCACAGTATAGGTTTCTAACTCCTCCAGTGCGAATTCCATTTTGCCAATGAGAGATCGGGACAGCCACTTGGAAGGAATTAAGTCAGAGGTTATTTAGAAGCTACCTCCACCCACCACCAGGAGTACATTTGGAAAAACAAAAATATAATTAGGGAGTCCGCTAGGAGAAAACTCCAGGTGTAGGCCTGTGGAGTACACTATGTTACTATAGAGTGGACGCAAGCACAGTTCTCATCCCATCGCTAGACACCAATCATGTTGGGCCTGGGGTCACCAGACCACATAGGGTAGCTTGACACAGAGTAGGAAGGTCTAACCTAGAGGCAACAATGTTAAGCTTGCGTCACACCCTCCAGAAATTCAGCTTCCATCCATTCAAAAATAACACCACACCAGTTTTAGAAAAATACGGTTCGTTTTATAAAAGTTCTTTAAGTTTTCTTGCTTTAGAAAATTAGCACATGAGGTTGTACATCAAGCATTCCTGGTTACTTTAGGTTGTTATTCACAAGAAAAAGATCACATGTCACATTTCATTTAGTTAGCGAAAACTGATAATTGTGCAGTCTAGTTATTTCATTCAATAAAGTTAAGTTAAGTGCTTGCTCAGCACTGCCTGTTTTGTTCTTCTCTGATCAAATAAAGCAGATAAATATTTCAGTTAGGTACATATGATGAATTTGGGATTTCATTAAACATTAGCCCCTGTTTCTCCTCTCTGTCCAACCATCGTTAGTTTCAAATCTAAATTCCTCTCTTGTAGATTTTACTGCCTTTGTTAAGACAAGCTCCCTTGGTAAGTTCAAAAGTTCCTCTGAGGCTCATTTAGATAGGCCAGCCACCAACACCCGTGGCGTCAACTCCCAATTCCCAAGCACTCCCACCAGCTACCAGTGCCCGGCTTACTTATTGGATTGCTGATGTCTGTTCAGCCCCGGCCGACATAAGCACCCGGAGACGCCACTGCGCCTCCAGCCACTCCTCTACTGCTGTTTGCTTCCTCTTCCGGCCAGGCTGACTCACCCACAGGACCTGCGCGGGAGCCAGACGCTGCCGTGCCATTATCAGGCGGATCCACACAGGCTGCTTACTCTCTGGGACGCTTCCTTGAAGAACCGCGCTTCTGGGCCTGCGCGGGAAAATAGACGCCGCCGCCTCACGCAACAGGCAATACTCTTCGGGCTGCTCGCTCTCTGAGGCACTTCCCTGAACAACCGCGCTTCTGGGCCTGCGCGGAAGTCAGTCGCTGCCTGCCACTACACGCTCAGCAGCAGTTCCGACAGCGCCACCACGCCAGGACTTTCTCTCGAGCCCGACACCACAGATTAGGGGGAGGTCCCCACTGCTCACCAGAACCCAGGAAACCACATCTCTGGATGGGGGCAAAGCAGCTGCTGGACAATGCTCTGCAGCACAGGTGAGGAGACAGCCTTTAGAAGATGAAGTTCTTGTGGTGGCGACGGGGGGGGGGTGAAGAGAGGGGGACAGTGGCTCGCTGTTCCTTACTTATGGGGGTCTCACAGAGATGTTAAACTGCACTTCCTACTGGGGATTGGAGAAGGGCAGTGCTATTGGCTCAACACTAGCCCCGGCAGTCGCCAATTATGGGTCAGTGGAAGGGTCAGTTCCTCTACTCTGGAGATAACTGGGCAGTTTTCTGGTATAGAGAATCCAAGCAGGGTCATATCTAAGGCCAGGGACGATAACAGAAGAGAGAGAGAGCATCCTCTAGGGTGAAGTCAATCCTGTCAGTGTTCCACCTCCCTGATGTCCTAGCCTGCACTCCAGCTAGCCCTCAAAGATCGTTCTAAAATGGCCGCCCTAACTTGGCCTTTTTATAGGCTGGCCTCAGTCTACCAGAACCAGCTAGAAGGTTCTAGAGCATCTCTATGTTAACCTATGGGCCCCTTTTCTTACGTGACCGTTATGGCTGTTGCTGGTCACCATTTTAGGTAACTAAGCTGGCCCTCAGGAAAGGAGGGAATTCCGGGCCTGTGAGGAACCATGGGGTCAAGGAGCACCTAACCCCTAGGTCAACACCTAAAAATTCCAGTGGACATTAAAAATGAAAGGATTGAGGGGCAGAAAAGGGGACAAAAATAAATAAATAAAAGGAGGGACCACCCAGAGGGCTGACAGATCTAACACTCCCCAAATAAAATACCTTCCAAATTATCTAGAAGTTCTTAATTCCTCCCAACTCAAATCCTCTTCATACAGCTGAAAACACAACAGACACATATCTTTCCTTGTCTTGACAAAATGTCTTAACAGGAATCTTCTCCAAAATCTAGATTGATCACCTCCCCTCGAGAACGCCCACAACTGCAATAGTGAATAGTACAACTGCTTAGAGCTAGTGGAGAAATTCAGCTTCCCAGCACTCACCTTGAACTATCTGCAGCATTACCGGACAACCAAAAAGGGGTGGAGCAGGTGTACAAATGGCAAAATCTTCATAGTAATTCTCTTCAAGTCATTCACATGATAACATCACCGACATATGACCCCTTGGCTCAACGAAGGACTATAGCAATTAAAATCCGAAATCACTGTTGTCCTGTGTCAGTGAAAGGAATGTAACAGTCATCACGATAAAACTCTTCTCCAACCATATTTCTAGTCCCAAAAGCCTTACCAAAGAAATTCATAGGTTCATCAGGAAATTCCAAATCCCATAGTTCACCACCCCCACATGCCTGCAGAAATCAGCTTTCCGTATTGTGAATCTAGAGTAGACCACAATAGTTCAAAAGCAAATTTGTGGGAACATCACCTCAGCAACAATACACTTACCAGCCACTCAACTCAGGCCAAGATGAAGAAATCTACACTTAGCAGCAGAGTTTGGCCCCTTGGCCCCAGTAAACTCTTTGAGTCCCATTTCAAAGTATTTCTGAAGTCATGTGGTCTGACCTGCTTTGAAACGGATGCAGACGCGCCAATGTAAAGATAAATTACTATCGTATGAATCTGATATTTTGCCTTTAGGTCTGAGACTGCCAAAACGATACAGTCGTTATGGCTTAATTGGAAAAAGAGGTTAGCACTGGGCAAAAGTGCTGCTTATTCCTATGTGATGCAATTATATCATAGATATCCATACAATGATTGTAATTCACACATATATATTACAAAAATATATCTTTTTTATTATTTTTCTGTTCACAAAATTAATGGTTGATATCAAAATATATTAAAAAGACTCGTATACATACAAAGTTGATGTTGTATGTTTGAAAAAACCTTCATAGATCATTTACTTTATGGATATGACCACACTGAGAAATTGACAAAAATAGCATCATTTTGTAAAGTGCAATGAAATAGTCAATACAACACTAAAACTGAATGTCAATTCTAAATATTTTAAGGGAAACACTGGTTATATGACATGGTAGTCACCAACGCGTTTCGGTGTTTAACCTTCCTCAGTGTGTTTCTACCAGTGGCATACTAAAACAGAAAAAGAAGCAACTTAGACATATATCCATGATACAAATGCAAAAAGCACTATCAAAAATAATATAACCAACAAACAATTGTTAACCCTACCTCCCCACATAACTCAGGTTTCAGAAGACACAAAGCTAACAATAAGGCCATTCCATCACACTTTCATCACGGTGCACTAACATTCCCATACATGTTTAAACAACTCATTTTTCCAAACATTCTAGTATCAAAGTTCACTAACATGCCCATACATGTTTAAACAACTCATTTTTCCAAACATACTTGTCTAAAAAGATTGTACCAATTAACATGGTCCTATGTGAGGTCCTATCTTTAAATAATAACTAAAGCAGTCCTGTGTTAAGTTGTCTATGGAGTCCTATCCCTAATTAATAACTGTTGGAACTTATCATTAGTTGGTAGGAAGACATTTTTATGTGAATGCTTTTGAAAAGATCCAACTGGACAATTTAGATTTAACTTACCAAAGAAGTATTAGGCTTTTGATTTCTTATCTAGTATCATACTTTCATTGGTTATATTCAAAAACCATTCTGATTATAAGGCAATGCACTATCCAGACATCTATAAATTGATGAAAATTATACTGTCAAGAGGGTTTTTAATCTGCCAGAAAGGCTGTATCCTACAACAAGAGTGCTATAGATAACTCCTGTTCTGCATTAGTGCTTACCTAAATCCTATGTTAGATGAGGTTGCCAATGGTCATACGTTCTAGCACCTTGTCGTATTCTCTTTAGATTTTCTTAATGGAGTTTTTTAACTTTGCAACTGTAAAAATATTACAAGAGTGGATCAGCTATCAATTCTCACTACAGAACGTGCTCTATTCACCTGATATAGCATAAAGTGACAAAATGATCTTACCTCTTGGCTTTAACCTCAATCGCATGTAGTATGAAGGTATATCTCCCAATATGTCCTTTAATCTGGGGTAACCGATAAATGGCTAACGTCAAAAGGCAGCTGGCACTTCTAATACAAATAAATCAATGCCACAACATGATGAAGCCTTTTAAGGAAAAATGCAGAAATAGAAGTTCTATAACAGATTGGCCATCAATTCTAATTGCAGGTAGTGCTCTGGACACAGGGCTCTATATTGTTCTTCCCTCCTGACTTTGTCCTAAATCGCATGTGATATATGGAGGTATCTCCCATATGTCCTATGAACTGAGGTGACTGATAATAGCTAATATCCAAGGACAGTTGGCATATCTGATATGAATAGGATCAAGGCCACAGCATGATGAAGCCTATTAGGAAGAAGGCAAAGATAGAAGTTATAAAAACCACTCTGCCTAAAGATTGTCTTTGCTGGCTGGGACAGTAACCGGCCTTAGTAAGTCAAACAGATATAAAACGGACGTGTTCTTGTAACAGACTATGGACCATGTGCAAATAAGCGCCTAAAGATGCAATGTGAGGGGAATGACAACTCCCAAGCGTGTTGATCCTTAGAATAAAGAGTACCATTAAAATAAACGCATAAATACCAATTGTTTGTACGAATGACTCAATTCATAAAAAAATTGCCTGAAAATTGGCAATTAACAGTTGTTATTGCTCCATGGTAGGAAGAGGATCCATGATATTGAATGATTCCCTCCTCCAGATGGTGGCAGCGTTACAATAGAAGCGAAACAGGAAAACTAGTTTCCCTGTATTGAGATAGAACAATACGTTTACCCATACAGAAAGCGATATTTGGGATACACAACACTCTTTCGAGAT
Organism: Lissotriton vulgaris; assembly: GCF_964263255.1. Taxonomy (NCBI): domain Eukaryota; kingdom Metazoa; phylum Chordata; class Amphibia; order Caudata; family Salamandridae; genus Lissotriton; species Lissotriton vulgaris. The sequence continues at coordinate 931,961,070 of NC_141689.1, read as the reverse complement.
TTGGTTTTACTGTTTTAGCATTGGGAAACTACTATGTCATAGATAACCACTTTTTTATTTAGTGGATATACTCCACCAACTATTTCCAAACTAATGGAAACACTTCACTAACAGTGATTACCATATTATTAGCACTCCAAGGAGAGAGATACAAATCCCTTATATTTTTGTGTCCTGAGGTAGGTGGCTTTTAAATAAAGTAATTTACAAAAAAAATGCTTCGACACCGAGCACTTCTGGATCCAACAACAAGGCATCTGGGGAAGATATAGATTTGAATACTCGCCATTATGCAAATATGATGTCGCGAGTTCGGTCAGTTTACGCAACAACTCATTCAGAACTGTGCAAAAAGGGTCTCCCGTTCATATATGTGTCCTTTCCTGTTGTTTATTATTGTGAATAATGTGTAAGGTTTTTAATATCAAAAAATATTGTGTTTTACTGTATATACCATGCTATATATACATTTTATATTTTTATTTTTATGTGTTTTCACCTACTCAAGGTGTATTGTGAATCTATGACCTGTTTTCAAGAAATTAAAACAATCCTTTATCGCTATATCTCTATCTTGGTGGTACATTAATAGGTGGGGCAGGTTTATCCTTTGATCTGGATTCGCATTGCATGTATTAACTGTATTCGATGTGAGCGAATCTGAGAGCCTTAGATATTTGATTTCCAAGGAAAAGTTACATTTTCTCTACTAGTCAGATCAACATCATATCCCTGCCTATTAAAACCTGCAAGGACATTCTATTCTCAATCATCATTGCAAGCTCTTTAAGGGATATTGTCAGTAAGTCTAATATATCACGTAGACAATATAGTGAGAGAAACAAAGAGAAAAACCCAGAGAAATATCGTAAGTCCAAGAAAGAGAGATCCATAGCGAACAAGTGAAAGGAATACGGTAGTGCTTTCAAGTAAAACAAAATATGGTCCGACAGTATTATGTTACTTCTTTGAATACCTCTTTGACTCATCTAAACATACCCGCAAAGTCTTTAGAGAAGGGGATGCTGCTATGAGGGAAAAAAGTAGTAAGGAGAAAGAAAGACACAGTTCACATAAAAGGAATGAGGAATAATCATTTTCAATAGAGTGGCGTTTAATAAGAAACTGAGGCCCACATTCGGTAAAGTTTCCTTGAGTACTCGAGTGATGAAACAGGATCAAGGATCTGCATGCACAGTGGCATAATTGAATTGCGACCACTTTAGTTGTAGTAAATATGTGCTTGAGTTTTCATCACAGAGAACAGAAGCACTTTCTGAGTAATTAGCCAGAAGTAGCTGATCAACAGGCAGGAAAGAGGCCAAGAGGAAATATAAAAGAAACAAGAGCGTCTAGTTTGGGAAAAGTAGTGGATTCACGGGAGATATGGAGTTATAAATAAGGGTGCATTGTGAAATATGTACAGGTAGGCCGGAGAGCCACTCTTCGTGCCAAGAAACTGTGTGACCATAGCTAAAGATGGAGGGAGAGGAAGAAAAAGTTGGAAGATGGGAGACATTCTCAGAGGTCAGAGGCCATCAGGGTTAGAAATGTCAGGTCTATAACCAGTGCGTGGGCAGATAAGAGGAGGAGCATCAGGTTAACAGGAATGGCAGTTCTTGAAATGTAAAATATTCATTGTTGGTAATTATTGTTGGTGAATACTACTTTGTGATAAGAAGAGCTAAGCGCTATCACTGAAACGTAAACGAGGTTGGGGATACAATTTCCAAACCTATCTATTATGTTCACTTCCCTGACTTGTCCCAACACAGTTGACACTGATATGTCTCACTCCCACTCACTCTTTTCCTCACATTGATTACTCCTATTTGTCCAAAACCTTTTTTAATATAATTTCTTATTTAGTCTGACTACTCCCTATTTGCTAGTCTTAGGAGTTCACATTTCATTCTGCAAGTCGTTTGTTATGCTGCTGCTGAGCATTCCCTTCAAGATGACTTTTTGAATGATCCTAGACTTACACAAGGATTTCACTGAAATACATTTATTAGGCCATCTGCAAACATTTCCTTATTTTTTGGCTAAATTGCGATGTATGCATACGTGCATAAAGTTTGCACAACCTGTACCAATATGTCACCTTCTTCCACCAGTGTTCATTGATATGTTGCACATTTGGGTACTGATCCTGCTGTGTGGTGGCACCTTGGATAATAGCACTTTTATTCAGTTTCTGAGCATTTTGTGTATTTCTACAGTTAATATCTTCCCTAATGTGGGCTTCATTTCAGTGCCCATGCAGATGATATTCAAGAATATTCGATGAAAACAGAAACTCAGATTTCCCATGTAGATCCATGAAGCACAGATACAACATTTTGTGTTATAGAGTGCCTGGGCAAGAGTTACCCTTTTCCCCACCCACTTTTCACTTTTCTATCTGCTAGAAAGTTGTATCTTGTACAAATATTTAATTTTTGCACTATACCATATCTGTGATATGTGCTGATGAATATCATAGGAACAAATCATTGACTAACGAAGGGTGGTTCACAACAAGTTATGTCTGATTATACCGAGACCAATGACCAAGGGTGTATTAAAATGCGCTATTCTACACATATTGTTTAGAAAAGTTATACTTCATATTAGGCACTGATTGAGCAATAAATGCTGGCCTCGCAAGTATTTTTTTACTATGCTCTAAAGATGGTTCCACCCACATTCTTTGAAGTGTTAACTCCTGATGTGTGGTTCTAGTTGTGTCACTTGGGTTCATTACAAAACGACTGCTTCCCTTATGATCGACCAGACGCCAAAATCAATGATCAAAAACATTTTGTCATACAGCTGTCAGGCTGCTCATGTCTTAGCAGCAGACCATTTAACATTTAGGTCTTCTCCTCTGGAACTTGCTTCATCCTTCTCTGGTCTCTTGAAAACTAATTTTACATTCATGGAATCCCTGAAGACTCATCCCTTCCAACAAGGATTTTGCTAGCCTCACTATGGGCTCCACCACGGATAATAAAACTTTGAGACCGCCATCTATTATTTGAATTTGTTCTGATCATTATCCCCTTACCAGCCTTTTGTATTCCTACCTTGAAAGCGCTTTGAAACCAACTCCATGTTGCGCTAGTGTTGTGTAAATAAAAAGGTAAATAATTGATTAAATAAATAAAATTAGACAGGCAGTTGTAAATAATAGTATATGATCATCCCAATTCGCTTCAATAAAGATGTATTCTATGCATCGGCGCAGTGGAGCGTTTACCAGACATCTGCTCCTCCCCCAAACTGACCACTCTCCCCAGGGAAATGATGCAAGCCAAACGCTGAAGTGTGCAGGGTAAGTGCAGTAATGTGTTTTTCAGGTTGCAGCCAGTTAGTTGTACTATCTATACACAATCCTGGTGGCATCCATACATTAAACGTTTTGCTTAATACTGTGGGGTTAGGCATGCAACTTAAGTTAAGCACTCTTGAGTGCTACTTCTGTGCTAATATCAAATCATTTAAAATCTATGTTTCAAATTCACTGCACCCCATATGTAAAAACTGTATCTTTCTCGGTGAATTGAAGAACACATGGAGTACTGTCGGCTTAATGTTTTTTATGATTATTTATGCTGCACAGAAACCTTTTAATATTACTCCAGTAAAGTATTTAGGCATATTTGTATTACTTAAAGAAATACCGAACTTTCCAATTCCTGGAAGCAATTGAGCCCTTGACATACAATCTCATAACTTAATTATCTGGTCAATTCATCCCTTGTGAAAGAGGATGTATCATGTAATTGGTACAAAGAAGTGCACTTACCAACTCAGTGCCGTCATATCCTTGTGTGAATGATGGTATTAAATTGACCTTTTACAATTGTTTAACAATGAAATAGTAATGTGAATTTAGCAAGTAATTTGATTAGGGGAGAGAATCTTTCACGAAGTAAACAAAATAGAATGACTTCCTACTGCCAGAGGCAAAATGTTTTGTTCCTAACATAATTCCGTCAGCCACTTTATATAGGGTGTGTTACTTAACTTTCATTCAAAATGGACTCAAGATACATGGCATTGTGTTTTGCCACTGGGTTATCTTAGAAATAGAGAAAAAATTGCAAAGAAAAGTCCCTTCTTTTTTAGAACCCCTTTATTCAGCTACCTTGTTCGGTGACAACAACATCAAAATAAATTACAGCCATTTCCTTGAAAGGCACCTCAAAACTAAAAAATAAATCGTCTATGACCAAAGCATATTCATAGCCTAGAAGGCATAGGTTGATTTAAAGACATACTCTAATTTTATAGAAAAGCATTAATAGTCACTACTCACACAAGTAGCTGTAGCAAATTGTTCGCGGCAGGTGCAAATGGCGGTCCTTACCTGATAGAACAATTATAGGCCAACACTTGCTTCTTTTACTTAAACGCAGTCATGGCAGATTTCCTTACACAATAAAACATCTTGCAATTATTTTACATCTCCCCATAAACCATATTAAGAATAGTTAATTTATTTTATACTATCTCAAATAATGTTTCGCACAAATAGAAAAATCCCCTTTTTTAAACCAGAAAGCCAAAATGTAAATGATAAAATCCATTCATTTACCCATTAGCCGATAGGTTTGGCTTAAAATGTGTTTAATTCAAAATACTGTGGTAGAGTAATGGTTTATTTTGCAAAATGCAATTATTTAATGTTGGTCCTATACCGAAGATCTAAGAAATTGCTTCGAAATAAGGGTACTTACATACGATATGACTAGGTCTCTGTTTTGCACTGGTTCCAGAAATAATATTGGGTGGTCTTGATAATGTCACTCAAAAAGGTTTGGTGTTCACTCTTCCTGCCGCGGTTTACAGAACGTTCCCTTGGTCAAATTAAAAAAAAAAAATTCCAGAAGGAAAACTCTGAAATTTTCTCCGTAGGCTCAACCTTCCACCTGGAGTAAATGTGCCCATTTCTTTCCTTTGATTTCACAAAAAATGTAAGAGGGCTCTTGGGACTCTGGAAGTGTGAAATCTTTTTAGAGGAGTCTGCAAATGAATAATCGTATGCTTGGAGAATGGTAACAAATGCAAACACAACAATTGATGGACGGAATGTTGCACAATGGCAAAACATTCGCCCCCAGTCAAAATAACAATGGATTAAACCCAGATCTGTGTTGGGGGTGAATGTGTTGCCATTGTGCAACATTCCGTCCATCATCTTGTGTGTTTAGCTGTTCACCCTATGTGGGAAGGCTATGCCCATACGTGAGTCCCGTGCTCACTAAGCCACTGGAGTCAAGCTATCCTGGCTGAAGACGCTGATAGCCAGAAACCGGTCCTAGGATGCTTTAATCCGGTCTAGGGAAGACATGGCTTGGCAGTTCGGGCTGGACTGTTCCAATGAGGCACAGGGTCAAGACTGATTTGCATAGGGCCATTTCTGAACTGGGGTGGCTTGGTGAGCAAAATAACGATGGATTAAACCCAGATCTGTGACTGGGGGTGACTGTTTTGCCATTGTGCAACATTCCGTCCATCATCTTGTGTGTTTTGCTGTAGAACGGTAACACGCATAGAATTATAGACACTGAAATGTTATGCGAAGCTTAATTGTGCTTGGACGCTGTAAGTGAACTTTTTTCCATTGAGGAAATCTCCTTTCCAAACTATGGGGGTTTTGCTGACTTGTTTGCACCCTCTATTTTGCAGGGAAATATAGTCAAGTGTTTCTGGTACGGGAGACTGCTTGTATTTCTTTGGTGGATACCTACGGAATTGCATGTTTGTCGTTGTCACCGACTTTTCAATTCAGTCTACACAGTATTGCTTTTGTTTAATTTCAGTAGATGGCCATATAAATTGGCCTGATTTTGACGTTTGTGGATAGCTTACTTGATCACAAACATGACAGTCAACCGTTCACCAAGGGCCATGGGCAGCATCGGATTGGGAAGGCGGCAGTCGGACTTTGGCCGATGGGCCGGTGCCTAAGGATCACTAGTGGGCTGGTTTTGTCAACCGGCCCCAGGCCACTGTAAGGCTGTCTTCCCCACCAGGCCACTGTAAGGGGGTGGAGCGAGCCACATCATGAGCAAGGAAGCTCTTAGGGGGTTGCTTTCTGCAGCCTCGCTAGGCCAATATTGTTCTGTCTGTCCGCTTCAGACTTTATCTTGGCCTCCCGTGTGGCCGGCACAGACGCCCAGAAGCAATGTCCCACTCCCCTGCTGTGTGCCATTATCACCTCGGCTCCCCTGGAGCAACAGCAGCTCTGTGCTTTTCTTCACCCCTCCCCTGGTTTGATTACTTTGTTTATGGTCCTGCTGATTGAAGAAAAGATCTTACACCGAAAATCAAACAGCTTCGGGCATGTATAAAAAATGTGCAACCAATAACTCCCCTCATGTAACTGACATCTAAAGCATTTGTTTTCTACTCCCAAAAAGCTTTTGCTTAATGCTTTAGGAGTGAGGTATGCTGTGATGACCACGACAGACGACAGACGATGGACACTAGGACCCTGTGGGTCACAGGGCGGTGACCAGGTCACCGGACACTAATTCCTGTGGACGGACAGGAAAGGCATTCCAGAGCAGGACGAGGACGGACGTGCCCAGATGGACGGACGAGATACCAAAATAAAGAAGTACCTTTGCATGCAATCTGTGTCCTGTGTGGTTCCTGCTAGTCGCGCAACACGCAACACCACATCTGGCGACGAGGGTGTGTGGAAAACGGCAACGGTGGCACAAGCTAGCACCAGAGGAATGGGAAGCGAAGTTACGGGAATCCGTCGGCCCTCTCTCCGCGGACCCTAACACCGCGGACAGAGAATTTAACGGTTGGCTTACCCACCCCCTGGACAGCCTTGTCCCACTAACCAGCACTCTAAAACACGTCAAAAGGATCAACCCCGCTCCATGGTACACACCCTCCCTTAACGCCTTAAGGAAGGAGTGCAAAAAGACAGAACGCACTTGGAGGAAAAACAAGTCGGTGTCGGAGAAAGACACCTATCAATTATCTATGAAAGCGTATAAACAAGCCCTCCACCACGCGAAAAGTGCCTTCTACGAGGAAAAAATAAAGAGTTCCTCCTGTTCAGCCAAGGAGACCTTCTCTATCCTCAAAGAGCTCCTCCATGTCCCGGACCCCCCACAGAAACCCATGGACCCCAAAGCAGCTGAGGAAAAATGCGTCAATCTGGTCTCCTTTTTTGACGAAAAAATTAAAAAAATCCTCGCCTCCCTCCCTGCTGCTAACCCCGACACCACAGAGAGAGCTAAGGACTCACCGCCCTTACCCGATAAGCCTTATCTAGCATCGTTCGGCCCAGTCACCGAAGAGGAAGTGGCAGCAACATTTGCATCAACCAAGAGTGGAGCCCCCAGTGACCCAGTTCCCATACGGTTCGTCAAAGACATCACCCGGACCATAGTGCCCCAACTAACTGCCCTCATCAACATCTCGTTAGCACAAGGAGAAGTCCCTTCAAGCTGGAAGGAGGCTGTCGTAAAAGGGCTTCTCAAAAAACCATCACTAGACCCTGCAGATCTATCCAATTATAGACCAATCTCACTCCTCCCCTGGATAGGTAAGGTCGCTGAAAAACTAGCGAATAAAAAGCTGTCACACTTCCTAGAATCAAACCAACTCCTCAACAATTCACAGACAGGCTTTAGACCAGGTCAAGGCACGGACACTGCTCTCCTCGCAGCAGTAGAGAAGACCAGGGAAATTATTGATACAGGAGGATCAGTGGCAGTGGTCCTCCTAGACCTGAGCGCGGCCTTCGACACGGTCAGCCACCAGGTCCTAACCCAACGTCTAGATAACATCGGAGTAAAAGACAGGGCGTTGAAATGGCTCACGTCCTTTCTCTCCCGACGCTCCTTCCAAGTATGGGAAGGTGAAAGCCGCTCCCCCTCCATCCCCCTCCAGTGTGGTGTGCCACAGGGCTCATCACTAAGCCCCACGTTGTTTAACGTGTATATGGCCCCACTGGAGGAACTGGTCTCACCATTTGGAGTCACCATCGTCAGCTATGCCGACGATACTCAGCTGATGGTGACGCTCTCCCACCCCAAGCTAGAGCCTTCCAATCTCCATGACTGCCTCTCCAACGTCCATCAATGGATGAGTGACTCAGCCCTAAAATTAAATGGATCAAAAACAGAGATCCTGCTCCTAGGACTCAACACCACGAACCTTCCCCCTAACATCTGGCCCGCCTGCATGGGTGAACCCCCAAGACGGAGGTTAAGAGTCTGGGAGTGTGGTTGGAGACAGATCTCACCTTCAAAACACAGGCAAGAAAAACGGCCGGCATCTGCTATGGACTACTCAGATCATGCAGGAAGGTACTCCCCCTACTCCCATTCCAGTCGCGTATTCTGCTGATCCAAGGCCTAATTTTATCCAGGCTGGACTACAGCAACGCCATTTATCTGGGAGCCCCGGAATCCACTCTTCAAACCTTGCAAGAAGCCCAGAATGCCACAGCCCGCCTACTTACGAATACTCCAGCCAGAACATCAGCCAAGCCTGCACTGAGGAAGCTGCATTGGCTCCCAATCAGGGAAAGAGTAACTTTCAAGGCCCTTTGTCTGGCCCACAAGGTACTGCACAACGCAGGCCCCCCAATCCTCAACAACTGGATCACACCCTACAGACCCACGAGAGCGCTTCGATCAGAACATGGAAACCTCATCGTGATCCCCAGGGTGAAAAAGGCCCGCGCAGGGGGCCGCCGTTTCTCAGTCAATACTGGAAAAAAATGGAACGCGCTCCCCCCGAGCCTCAGGGCGGAACCAAACCTCCTACGGTTCAGGAAGTCCCTTAAAACCCTACTCTTCCCTTGAGTCGTCGACATCCCCGACCTTCATCCCTTAGGAGCACGAGGTTTAGCGCTGGGATACCCGATGGGTGACTACGCGCTCTAGAAAAACCTAAAATAAAATAAAATAAAATAACACCACTGTGTGTGAACGCGCATGGGATCAGAGTGAGGAGCGCTGACGCAAGGAGCTACACGGGAGCCCACCCCGATAAGCGTCCAACAAAACGAGCAACGAGCGGTAAGAGGAGCCCCGTAAGCAGCGGCAGCGCCGGAGACAACAGGGAGATCGCGCTGGGAGGTCGCGCGCTCACAATTGAAGCGCGTGATATCGCGCGAGAAAAAAACTCGGTGGCCATATTGAAAAGAGGCAGAGGGGCCAATAGAAACGCGGCAATAACAAGTCGGCCATTTTGAGGTCAGGCAAAAGCGAGATTTCGATCGCGAAATCTCACGAGAGACAAGGCGGACATTTTGTGGGGGACAAAGCAAATAAACTGCAACAGAAATAAAGGGCAGCCATTAGAAGGGCAGGCAAAACACGAAGGAAAGCCCCCAGAGAGAAGTAAAGAAGCAACACTGTCACCAGAAGACAGGAATACAAAAAGAGAAATAAAGAGGAAAGACATTAACATAAAATAGCTCAAAATAAAGGAGCCAGACAAAGGTGCAAAGAGGAAACAAGAGAAATGCCAGAAACAAAGCAAAGTGCACAATACCGCAGATCGGTGCCTTTCACGGTATCGGAGCCACAAGTCGGCATCCGGAGGGAAAAATGGATCATAAAATTTGAGCGATACATGAAGGCGACCGATGTGGTGAACGAAAAAAAACTGGATCTATTCCTGAACCTAGTGGGGGATGAGGTGGATGACCTCCTCATAACACTGCCACAGAGTGAATTAGAGACCTACGAGAAGCTAATAAAATGTCTAACGGCCAAGTTCGACCCCCAAAGAAACGTCGACTTTGAGAGATATTCGTTCCACAAGGCATATCAGCAACCAGAAGAGTCAATAGATGACTTTGCAACAAGGCTGAAAAAGCTGGTAGCACATTGAGAATTTGAAAAATACGACAATGAACAGGCCCTTCGCCTCAAACTGATAGAAGGCTGCCGAGACACAGAATTTCGCACGAGGCTACTAATAGAACCGATCAACCTAGAAAAAATTATAGACCTAGCAAGGGCGGAAGCAAGAGCAATGATACAAGCGAGACAGATGGACCGAAAGGGAGAACAAATACATAGAATGTCAGACGCAGGCAAGAAAGGGAACTGGAAGGGAGGACAAAAGGAACAAGCAGCGAAGAAACAAAGTTCCCAATGCTACAGGTGCGGTCTGGAATTCCCTCACAAAGGCCCATGCCCAGCATTCGGTCAGACATGCAGGAAATGCAACAGAAGCAACCATTTCGCTACCATGTGCCAAGGTGGGCAATTCAAAAATGAGCGTGGCAGGCCCGGAAGGCCAAGAACAGCAACAACAAAACATGTACGGCACATGGACGCGACGGAGAAGAGCTCATCTGGGGAGTCAGGAGGAGAAGAGGAAGAAGAAGAAACAACAAGAAAAGTAGAACGCCTATACCTCATGACCACAGATGAAGGGCATGAAGAGGAACACATCAGGCTAATAGACAGAAAGTCAATAAAGAAGACGGATTGGGTGACCATTGAAGTAGGGCCCCACCAAACAGAATTTGTACTGGACAGCGGAGCTACGTGCAACATCATGTGTGCCACGGAATATGATAAGATGAAGAGGAATCTACCGCTACAACCATCAAGCGTAAGAGTATTCACGTGGGGTGCACAAAATCCCGTAACAAACATGGGAAAATTCACGGACACCATGACGCACAAGGGCAAGGCTGTCACGGAAGAAATACACGTGTTACGAGGAGACATTCCCGCACCGTGTCTACTAAGCAATGTAACAGCAAAACTAATGGGCCTACTGAAAATGACGTACCACATGTCGGAAAAGGAGAACATAATACAGGAATTCCCAAAACTAACGGAAGGACTAGGAAAGCTGAAAGGTAGACAAATAACGCTACACATAAATGAAACTGTCAGGCCAGTAGCACAACACCACCGAAGGGTACCAATACATCTACAACCTCAAGTGGAGGAAGAAATAAAAGCCCTACTAGCACAGGACATCATTGAGCCAGCAGAAGGGCCAACGCCATGGGTGACCCCAATAGTGGCTGTACCAAAAAAAGACACCACACAGATAAGAATTTGTGTGGACATGAGAATACCAAACACAGCCATCGAAAGAGAACGGAATCCAGGGCCACATCTGGACGACATGATAAGTTGCCTGACAGGAATGAGAACATTTTCCAAACTAGACCTGTGCAAGGGATACCACCAATTGGAGTTGGACGAACAGTCCAGATACATAACGACATTCTCAACGCACCTAGGATTGTTTCGTTACAAAAGACTGAGTTTTGGAATATCTTCAGCAGCAGAAATATTTCAAGAAACGGTCAGGCAAATAATAAGACCGATAAAGAACAGTCTGAACTACAGCGATGACATTCTGGTCTTTGGGAAGTCAGATGGAGAACACGACACGGCACTAAGGGAAGTGTGCTCACGGCTAGTAGAGGTAGGCCTGACAGTAAACGAGAAGAAATGTGAACTGGGAAGGGAAGAATTAGTGTTCTTCGGACACATATTCTCACGGAAAGGAATGAGGCCAGACCGGAGCAAGATAGACACGCTTGAAAAAACGAGTGAACCAAAAGACGTCGCTGACGTGCGCTCTTTTCTTGGCCTCGCCAGCTACTGTGCGAGATATATAAAAGACTTCGCGACGGTGAGCACACCGTTGAGAGAACTAACAAAACAAGAACACACATTTGAATGGACCACAGAGTGTAAAAAGGCGTTTGAAGACATAAGAGCGTCAGTGACGGCAGTAGATCACCTAGCGTACTTCGACCCGAACTTATGCACTGAACTAACAGTAGACGCCAGCCCGGTAGGCCTTGGCGCAATACTAGCACAACACAAACCCGGAAAGGATTCACCTCGACAGATAGTAGCATACGGAAGCAAGAATCTGTCAGATGTCGAGAGAGCATACTCCCAACCAGAGAAGGAGAGTTTGGCAGTAGTATGGGCATGCGAGCACTACCACATGTTCATATATGGAAAACCGTTCACGATAGTGACGGACCACCAAGCACTAGTGACAATATATGGCAACCCCAATGCGAAAATACCACCAAGAATAGAAAGGTGGGGAATCAGGCTGATGGACTATAACTTCAAAATAGTACACAAACCGGGCAAAGACCAAAATCCAGCCGACTACATGTCACAAGACCCGCTCCCACATCGGAAAGGTGTTACCACAATGGCAGAAGAATATCTGAACTTCATTGTGAAACAAAACACTCCAGCGTCAATAACGAGTGAAGAACTGGAGCGAGAGACAAAAAGAGACCCGACAATGAAGGCAATAGGAACGATAGTGAGGCTACAAAGATGGAGACATATTAACAGCAACACGGTCACAGAAGAAGGGGTCAACAAAGAAGAACTACTGGCGTTCAAAAAGATAGGCGAAGAGCTGTCTGAGACATTGAACGGAGTCCTGATGAGAGGTCCAAGGATTGTAATACCACATCGGCTAAGGAAGAGAACAGTTAAGATCGCTCATGAGTCACATAGAGGAATTGTAGCGACAAAGAAGATGTTGAGAGAAAGAGTGTGGTTCCCAGGACTGGACAGCATGGTGGAGGAAGAAGTGTCACAATGCCACACCTGTCAATTAACAGGGTCGTCTAGTAAGCCCACACCGTTGAAGATGTCGGAACTGCCATTGGCAGTATGGACTGAACTAGCAGCAGACTTCTTTGGGCCACTGGAGACTGGAAAGTACTTACTAATAGTGATTGACAAATTTTCAAGATTTCCAATAGTGAGGGAAGTGTCATCGACATCGGCAAGTGCCACCCTACCAGTGTTAGACGACGTATTTGCTGCCTGGGGCTCACCACAAACACTGAAAACAGACAATGGGCCTCCATTCTCAGGTGAAGAATTCCACAGGTTCATGGACTACCTGGGAATCAAGCACAGGAAAATAACTCCTCTGTGGCCACAAGCCAACGGAATGGCAGAACGATTTATGGGGACCATCAAAAGAGCCATCCAGCGAGCAAAATTGACACAGATCTCAATTGGACAAGCGCTTTGTCAAGTTCTACAAGACTATAGGAACACCCCGCACAGCACCACGGGCAGGTGTCCAGCAGAACTGGTGTTAGGAAGAGCAAGCAAGACAAGGCTACCACAAACAGAGGCCATGGCAGACACCAACAGAAGAAAAATTGCAGAAAGAGACAACCAAGAGAAAAAGAAAATGAAAGAATATGCTGACAAGAAGAGAAATGCATCCGAACACAAGCTAAAGGAAGGGGATTTAGTAATAGTGAAGCAAACGCAGCAAAGGAAATCGGACAGCCCCTTTTCAAAAGATCCGCTGGTAGTGACTGGAGTAAAAGGGTCAATGGTGACTGCGGTCTCAGACCATCGGAAAATAACGAGAAACAGCTCACACTTCAAGGAGTTCAAGATGGAAGAAGGGGAAAGAGCGATAACAACACCGGAAGTGGAAGAAAGAGAGCAAGGAACAAACGGAGAGATGACAACACACAAAGAAGAAGACGGAGAACAAGCACAGAGCGGAGAACAAAGACCAAGACGAGAGTGCAAAAAGACAAAGAAACTGATAGAAGAAATGTAGAGACTATCTCTCTCTCTCTCTCTCTCTCTCTCTCTCTCTCTCTCTCTCTCTCTCTCTCTCTCTCTCTCTCTCTCTCTCCCATCAGCTCTTCACAGTATGGACAGTATACCAAGAATTTGTGCATGTAGAAAAGACTCTGTTGTGACAGGGGGGGAGGTGTGATGACCACGACAGACGACAGACGCCGGACACTAGGACCCTGTGGGTCACAGGGCGGTGACCAGGTCACCGGACACTACTTCCTGTGGACGGACAGGAAAGGCATTCCAGAGCAGGACAAGGACGGACGTGCCCAGACGGACGGAGGAGATACCAAAATAAAGAAGTACCTTTGCATGCAATCTGTGTCCTGTGTGGTTCCTGCTAGTCGCGCAACACGCAACACGACATATGCCAGCCAACGAGATAGGAACGACATTCTTTTAAATTTGGCAGCTCTGAGAGACCTACGACCCCCTTCTGATATCCGCTCCCACTCCTGCCACGAGAAGGAACAGTTGGTTTCCAGGGATATTTTGCCCAGGATTCCGTCGACTAGTGGAGACGCTTCCCCCTTCTTGAGGAATTTGTACCAATTCCCTAATCCTGTTAATTTTACTTTGTATAGGGCAAAAGCCAGGGCCATTTCCCCTGCCAGCACACTATATTTATGTGTAAAATGTATGATATGAAAAAATTCCAAAAACCCCGTTTTTAGTTTATTATCAAACCTGGCCAGAACCTCTTGCCAAGTAATGAGCCTCCCTGAAACAAAGAAGGACCCCAAATCCCCTAAGCCTGTCTTCATCCATTTTTGAATTTTACTTGAAATACGCAAATCACTTCTTGTTTTAAAAAAGACTGTAATCTATATGTTATATCTCGAATAGTCTTATATCTGGTCTTCTTTGGTAATTTTTCTGTTTTTAAAAATATAGAAACTTGCGAGCCTGACTCATGGACCATTTTTTCGTAAAAAAACATGTCAAGCTGCCTATTAGGTGCCAATAAGCGAGCCACAAGATCCATTATTGCGGCTGTGTAGTATGTTCGTATATTTGGTAAAGCTAGGCCCCCTTGTGTAGTTCCCAGCTGTAGTGTACTTAATTTCACCCTTGCCACTTTCCTATTCCAAACAACGTCCCTACCATCGAATCAATCTCTCTAAAATTTTGCTTATTGATTTTTATAGGAACATTTAAAAAAACAGAAAAACCAACAGAGGAAGAATCGACATTTTAATAAGTTCGACCCTGCCAATCAAAGTTAAGGGCAGTAAAGTCCATCTTTCCAGTAAAGTTCTAATTTTATTCTGAGTTGTTAAATAGTTCAAGCTATATAGTTGATCTAATTGATTGGAGACATAAATGCCTAGATATCTGATCGGTTCGTTCTTCAATGCTTGCGATCTTAAATTTGATGTTAAAAAGTTGCAGTCCGAATTCAATACTAGCACCTCGGTAAAGTACAAAGTAACTAAAAAATTCAAATAGACTAAATTTGGGGGAGACTGCTCTGCAACAATCCTGTACTTGGCACTTTTACCCGGTCCCTGACCCCTGCAAGGCACATCAGCACTTTGAACCTGCCCCCTGGAGGGTGCTACAAAGCCCCAGAGCCGGTCCTCCAGAGCGGGAGGCTGCTTTGCAACAAACCTGCACTTTGCACTTTTACCAGGTCCCTTACCCCTGCAAGGCACATCAGCACTTTGAACTTGCCCCTAGGAGGACGTTACAAAAACCCACAACCAGCCAAGACTGGGCCAAGACGTCATAGACCGGAAGAGGCCGGGCCATATCTCTTGGCTCTTTGGGACAGTAAGAAACTGTTAAAATCTTAAGTATATTTGGCCTATGTAAGTGGGGCGGCCAAGTCTGATTTTATTGACATTAGCCCGGTGAACCTTAGCAGTAACAAAGTTTGGAATTTGTAAGCCCCGAGCTGCTTTATCTGGAGGGGGGGCACAACGCTTTTATTGACTTTTTGCTTCTTGAAATTTTCTTTGTGTAGTGCCCCACTTAATATCTCTGAAATGGGGAAAAGGAATGCCCAGGGTATGTCTAAAACAAGTAAGGTGGAAGGACCCAGGCAGACCTTGTTAAATTATTTGACTGGAACGATGGGGGCTATAGAAAAGCAAATTAGCTCACTGGAGGAAGTTATCAATATAGAAAAACTAAGGGCCCTATTAGGATGGCGGACGGACCTGTGTCTGTCCGCCACCTCAGAGGAGGAGGGACCGTGTGCAGGGGCAGCGGCTGTCCCTCCGTGCAAATTAGGATGTGACCGACACCCTGGCGGTCACATCCTGTATGTTTATCATTGCGGCGGGTGCTGCTTGAAGCACCAACCGCCGCAATGTTAAAAATGCAATCAGTGCATTTGCATGCACAAAGCGGCAGGCACTGCGCGGTGCCTGCTGCTTTGTGCATGCAAATGCAGGGGGGTACCATAGGTACCCCCCATGTGCACTCCCACCCCCCCTTCACCCGGGGGGCCAGCAACGGGCCCCCAAAGAAAAGTCCTTATGCCTTTTCGAGGCGACATTGCTGCAGCGGAAAGGCATTACAAAATTAAAATCCTAATATGGCTGGTGGTGTCTGATAGACACCGCTAGCCATGTTCGAGCTTTTCCGCCGCGGTTGGAAGGCGACCATGGCGGAAAAGCGGCGGACATAAAAAAATACCCCCCAGCCATCCTAATCTGGCTGGGGGTCATTTGTGTGTCCGCCGCTGTGAATCCGCATACTCCGGGCCGGCGGTGGCTTCCGCCGGCCCGGAGTATGCGGATTCACCACAATCATAATGACCCCCTAAGTACAGAGGGTGAGAAAGTGGCAGAAGCCACAGTCCCACAGTAGCAGGCCCTTCAATATGTCTACCCACAGTACCGTCCCCTTACGCAAGCCCATTAAGAAATGGAGCCAAACTAAATGGCTGCTTTTTGGATATTTCTGATCATATCTCGGGCTGTGAGCAGGATAGTGTGACTCAGCCCCAAAATAAA
The DNA here is from genome assembly GCF_964263255.1 of Lissotriton vulgaris. NCBI lineage: Eukaryota > Metazoa > Chordata > Amphibia > Caudata > Salamandridae > Lissotriton > Lissotriton vulgaris. The sequence continues at coordinate 931,944,509 of NC_141689.1, read as the reverse complement.
CGCCCAAGGAATGCAAAAGCTACTGTTGTCCCTTCCAAGAATTCTGCCTCTGGGGCATCAAAACCTAGTCATACATCTTCTAAAGAATCTGCTAAGAAAGCAGAGATTCAACCACAAACTAAACAAAGGACTAGCTGCATTCCGGTGGAGGATAGTGGAAATTCATTGAATAGTGAATTAGAATCTGTGAAACTTACATTGGAGTCGCTAGATAAGTTTATTAGAGAAATCATGTCTACCATTGCCACTAAGCTAGACGTCTTAGTATCTTCAATGTCTAAGCGAACAGAGTCCCCTGACAATATATAAGTAATGGCATGACAAGCGATAGTTCAGCACAGTCTGATCCTTTGCCAATATCCCATACGCTCGTACCAGCACCCCTGTTTAACTGTCGGAGCTCTGGTGCAGTAAATCCATATCAAAGGTATCCACCATTAGATTAGACCATGGCCCACAACCCCTAGTAGTTGTTGATAAGGGTAATTATGGACTGCTTTCTAAACAGGCTAACCAGCATACTCCCCATAAAGCCAGCATACTGGACCTCCCACTGGCAGCTACTCCTTACACTGTGATCTTAGCTAATGTACCAACACTTCCACAGGGGACTGAAGAGTCCTGGGTGTCATTGAGAAATAAAAGTCTAGGCTGGCTAGGCACAAAGTTAGGCTGCACCGAGAAATTATTTGCAGAATTTAAGATGTTGAGAAGGATAAGTTGGGCAGGGCACGGACAAAAAAGTTAAAGTGGTGACTGTGTGGTTCTAACATTCGCCAATCCTCGGTTTGTGCAAATGGTTCTGTCTAGAGGGGGCGAGCAGGCCATATCACAAGCCAGCATAAACATCTTCTCTTTGGGCTACTTTTACCAACCAACATGTGATTTCCATCCAATGGTACACTCAGCCCCCTATCCAGCAAACTACAAACCACAGTATAATGTTCATGTTTATAATAGATTTGAGGCTCTTTATAACTTAGAAGAGATAGATTGACTAACCACGCATACCCCTAGGAACCATGTCCCTTTGTCTATTTCCATCAGTTTTAGCCCTAAAAGGTCTCTTGAACTACAGTCCGTTAACAACATAGAAGACTTAAATAGGGCTAGTATTGGACAGATTCACGGTTATAATGAGGATGCTGTGGAGGGTGTGGGAACTCTTAGTTCCACCAATAGAGACATATTTACTAATCCATCACATAAACAGTTCCTACAGCCTGCCGATGGAGAGCCTATAATCTCAGAGAGAGATGCCAGGAGCAAGAGGAGTAATTGTCATAAGCTATGTTTCTGGAATGTGGCCGGGCTTAAAGGTGACGGATCATATCTGGATTGATTTTGTCAAGGTGTTTGAAGTACTAGCTGTCCAAGAGACCTGGATTAGTGACCCTATACATTAAATGGTTTTAGAACTTTTTATACCCCTGCTATTTCATCAGTCCATGGGAGAGCCAAGGGGAGTTTATGTCTTTATGTGTCGAATCTCATGAATTTGGACAAATCTGCTCTAATTGGCCTTGACGTTAACTATCAGGTCATGTCGCTTCACATAGATAGGTCACTCTGTCTGATGGTGGTTAACTTTACAACAACATTCCAACATTCCTACCAGTAGATTTGAGAAGGTAGTGAAATCCATCACCACTACTGTTCAGAACATTCAGGCTGTATCACCTAGGGAAGTGTGCATCTGTAGATTGTGACCATGTAGATAACGGGTGCTGTGGTTTAGCATGAGATAAGGATCATTTCTTTCAGCCCTTCACATATAATAAATCTGGGGACATCCTAAATGAAATTATGTTTGATACAGACTTGGGCTTTGCTAATATGTTACGTCCCAACCCCGTGCCTTTTAATCCCACCTATAATGGGCAGGGGAAATCATCAACAATAGATTTTATTCTGATGTCAAGCAGATATGCTACTAGAATCAAAGATTTTGTCACATATGATGTTGATCGGTGAGTGACCATTTCCCTTTAAACATCTCCATTCGGTCTGAGAGAAATTTAATAGATCACACATCTACATTTATGGGGAACCTCAATGTATCTAAGCAAAATGGATATGCTCTAAAATGGGACAAGCTGAACCCTGATACTTTCACAAGGAAGGTTATTACCAAATGCAAAGAGGAGGTCATGGCGTGTTTAGATGTAAGTATTATGAACAGAGACATTATCAGTGGGTTCCAGAGAATTTCAAAGTTTATTAAACAGGAAATGTCCGTGAAACTAAGTAAATTTAATAAATCTAAGCATCACTGTTTCGATGCAACATGCTCTACGGCCCATGCCAAGTTAAAGAGAGTACTGCACTTAAAGCCTAGGGCGGTGGAGGATGTCAGGCTGGTACGCAGGGAGTATAATGCGGCCTTAAAGTTAAGGAAAACAACTATTAAAATGAAGCATGGCGGGACTTGCAGACAGCTTCAAAACCAAAAGAACACTCTGCATTTTGGAAGGCGGTCAATGCACCCTTTTTGTTAGAGAAAGACAGGGCCACGATTGAGATAGCTATTAGCGAGGCCGAGTGGTTGGAACATTTTGAAAGATTATATAGCAATACAGCTCACACAACAAGGGCAGAGATGGAGCCTATAGCAAACTTGGTTTTTACACATGATACAGAGGATATGAATCTGAAATTTGAGCTGAGTGAGGTTAATTTAGCCATTGAATCGAGCCTGAGAGGTAAGGCACCAGGACCTGATGGCATCCCGGTTTATCTTTTTAAGCATAATATTTTATTGTGGGGTCCTCTTTTAACTCAACTTTTAAACACTTGTAGCTAAATCTGACCCCTTTCCTCCTGGTATGAATCGACCTTGGTTCCCATCTTTAAGAAAGGGAAGAGGTCGAACCCTGCCTGCTATAGGGCGATATATCTACTTGATTCAGCAATAAAGATTATCGGCAGAGTTTTTTATCAAGGTTACAGGACTGGGCGGAAGACCATTCAATACTTAGCGACCTCTGATATGGTTTCCGCAAAGGCATGGGTGCCACTGACAAGGGGTTAAATTTGAACATGATGATTGGCAAATACACTAAAGCCAAAAGGGGTAGCTTGTACTTAATGTTCGTAGATTTAACTGCTGCGTTTGACTCTGTAATCCACGAGGAACTCTGGAGAATTTTAACTAATATGGGTGTGGAAAGCTCGATAGTTTTATTCTTGAGACAATTATATGCGGGAGCAAATGCTAGGATTCGTTATGGGATGGGAGGGGAATGCACTAAGCTCTTTAGGGTGAAAAGGGTTGTGAGACATGGATGTGTCCTGGCACCCTTCCTATTTATATTATACATTAACGACTTGGGAAGTAAGTTCGGGAAAGAGTGCCAGGACCTCCCACAAGTGGGTAAGAGACCTATTCCCACATTCATGTATGCCGATGATGTGGTCTTGATGTCACGTACCCCGGTAGGGATGCAGAGGGTAGTTGACTGCTTTGCCGAATACATGGCCAAATTAGGATTAGAAGTGAATATCTCTAAAAACTTTGTGATGAAATGTGGGGCTGGGAATATGCATTTCAGACCCATTTTAATAGGTAAGAAACCGATTGACTGTTGTAAAACCTTTTCTTACCTGGGAATACTATTTGATAAGAGCGGGACATGGTCCCAGGCCATTAGGACTAGGAGGCTACTGTTTTCTAAAGCGGTAGCAGCACTTTTTAACTTTAGTAAGAAGTTGGGGAAACGGGCTTCAGAGGTCCTATTACAGATATAGAAGGCGAAATGCATCTCAATAGCCACCTATAGGGCAGGTATTTGGGGTCATGAGGATGTTAATTCACTCCAATGCATTGTGAACAGGTTTTTAAGATTCTTATTGGTTGTCCCGGACATCACCTCTACCTACATTTGCCACTCTGAATTGGGTCTGCCATACATTATGGACATATGTAAAATTCAACCAGTACTCCAGTGGCATAGAATATGGACTTCCGATTCGCTGGCGCTCAATAGACAGTTACTCACAGACTGTGGCAAATTGGATGGGGCACGGAAGATTAGCTGGCTAGAATACATTCAAAATGTTGTTGGTTATCTTGGCCACCCTGAATACTTTTCAGACCCCGTTAGTCTGCTAAATGTAAGTAGGAAAGAACTGAAAATTGACTGCCTATCCTATTTGTACAATATGGGAAGAGATATAGAATCTCAAAAAGTTTCTGTACAGGCACATCAGTTAATAATGGTCACCAATATACCCTAGCTCTATCTAAGTAAGTTTACAAAAGAGCATGACAGATTTTTATGACCCGTTTGAGATTGAATATTTTCCACAGGCTCGTCTCTTTTCCCACAGAAAACAACTGGTCGAAGGAGCTATGTAAATGTCCATGTGATGACGTGTTTTTTCAATCGACTATTCTTGTCCCATTCTCTTGTAAATTTTAGTCTCATATTGGACATAGGGTTTTTTTTGCCAATTTTAAAAAATAAGGGCCTAAACAATGTTGCCCTGCTTTTCTGTTTTTACAATCATTAGGAGAAGAACAGTTGTCCATTTCAAATTTAATATTTTAAAACTAGTTTTAAAATGTAGAAATTCAATCATGATGTAATTCACTTTTCTTAATCTTTTTTTGAACTATTTTGCACTGTTATTTTATGAATTTATAAGTGAATACTTGCATATATTACGTCCATAATTGTATTGTGCTTTTATGATTATTATTTTATGATTATTTCTTCTAATTGAATACTTGCATTTATTACATCCATAACTGTATTGTGCTTTTATGATTATTTCTTTTAATCAAATAAAGCTGATTGAATTGAATTATCTGTGAGCCCTGACAGGTGTGTATTGTTGCCAGTGGGCACAAATGATTGTCCTGCTTGTTTTTAAAAATCAATACTTAGATTTAAATCAAGCAGACCTGATCCCTGATGCTCGCACTCAAAACATTTTGGTATTAATACCACTATTCAGTGGAAAAGTTATGTCAACAATGGTTGGACCATACCACACTGTCTGCGGTGAAACAACATATTTCTCTCCAGTCCAAAGACATGAATTTATCAGATTTTCTTTTGGGTTCCAAATCTCCACGTACTAAAAGATTTGTATATTCTACTTATAAAGAAATTTGGAAATTGTCCTAAATGGAAGCTGCTGCACATTTAAGACAAATTGACCAAGATAATTTGAATAATAAAGTGCTTACTGTTGTTGATAATAGTAATAATACGTTGTCACCTCAAATTTATCATATAAACAATATTGTGTCATCTGTTATCCATTTCACTGCTGGGCCTTCACCACCACGTGCAAAGTCTTTTTTTGGCTATTTGGGGTAGTTCACGCTTATGCTCCAGTAACCCTATTGGGGAAAAGGTGCTGCAGAAGAAAGCATCTGTTTTTTTCCCTCCAAATGATATCAACCAAGGGTTTGTGGTGCTGAAATCACCATCTTCCCAGCATTAAGGAACATGCAGACTTTTATCGCAAAAGCAAACTTTTTTACACAGTTTTTCCATTTTACTGGTACATAGCCTATTTTTTTAGATTTTATGTACTTTCCAGTTAGTGGTAGAAATGGGTGTGAAAGCAATAATTGATCCTGAAAAGCCATACATTTCAGAAAAGTAGACACAATTCATAATTTAGCAAAGGGTCATTGTGAAGAGACTTCAAGATTTTCATATAGATACTGACCTGGGGGAACGCTGGGTGGTAGGAAATTTGTGTCGTCCTGGTGATCCCAAAACTTTCCCGCACAGAAAATCTAGAGACATTTGATCTTATTAGCTAAATTTGAGGTTTGCAGGATATTCTGGGTAGGAAAATGTTGGGAAAATTACACAAGCCACAACTCCCTGAACTCCCCTAGGTGTCTAGTTTTCAGAAATGTCTGGGTTTGGTTGTTTTCCCTAGATGGTCGCTGAGCCTGAGAAACGCAGGTGACACCCTACCAAAACCAGGTAGATTTGCAATTAATAATTTTGAAGTGTCCAAAGTATGTTTTGGGCCTTTTCCTGTCAAGGGCACTAGGCCTACCCATAAAAATTAGGCACCCTTTTTTCTGGGGACTTGGGGGAATGCTGGGTGGTAGGAAGTTTACGACGGACCCGTTATCCCACAACTTTCCTACACAGAAAAGGGAGAAATGTTGATTGTATTACTTAATTTGAGGTTTGCAGGGGATTCTGGGTAGGAAAATGATGGGAGAACCATGTAAGATGCACCTCCCTGGACTACCCTAGATGTCTAGTTTTCAGAAAGGTCTGGGTTTGGAAGGTTTCCCTAGATGGCCGCTAATCGTGGGACAAAGAACGCAGGTGACCCCCTTGAAAAGCCAGGTTGTTTTGTGATAGATCGGTGGGCATCTCTGTTTTTGGCCCCAGGCTTGTAGAAGCCTATGGAAACCTAGAAATTCCAGACATTTCTGAAAAAGACACACCCATGGTAGTCCAAGGTGATGTGGCTTACGTTGATCCTCCAACATTTTCCTTCCCAGAAAGAATGCGGACTTTTTGGGGAGGTGGGGGCATTTGCATGCCCATTTTGGGCAGGATCCACCATTATAAAAAAAATCCCTGGTGCCTAGTGTCCTTTTTGCCCACCCAGAGGGACAGATATGGGGTGATTGCTCCCATGTGCATGCCTGGGGGGCTCACCCTTCCCTGGTGCTTAGTGGGCAGACCCTTTTTGGAGATTGCCCTCCTGAGGTGATCCCAAGCAAGGATCCACTAGGGAGGGGTACCATTGGAAAGGGGAGATTCTCCATTTTTTTCCAATGATACCTCTACAGTCTGCCTAAGTGCTCAGGGGCTAAGATAGCCCCGAGCACTGAGGTAGTAAAACTGAAGCGAGCTGATTGGCTCATTTCAATTTTGGTTTCTCTGAAGTGACGTCAGCACGATGTGTTTACTGATCGTCATTTCAGAGAAACAATCAGAAAAGCCTCAGGAGCTGGGGAAGCTCTTCCCCAGCTCCTGAGGCTGTTTTGATTGAAAGGAAATTCCTCTTGTGCCCTCCCAGAGGAATTTCCTGTTCCATGTGCGTCGGGGGCCATCTAATGCACATTAGTACTGGAGCATCGGACAGCTCCCGGCGGCCCGAAGCACAAAAAGGATCATTGATATTGTGTTGAGTGCTATGGCAATGTTGATCATGGGCAAAGTCAGTTTAGATCTATTATGAAGGTTTTGCTGGACACTTCGAACAGTCAAAACTGGGCGCGCTCCATGGCATTATTTAAATTGCAGTGATTTTTTCTACCTTTCAATGTAAAACATAAACAACAACTGACTGCCATGAAAGATGCAACCTACGTAATAGGTTATGAAAATTAGAACAAATTCCATTTACCATAGCTGAACCAGCTTTGGTGGTGTGGTTAATACATGGTGTTATTTCACTGTCTATTTCGGAATGTCAATTCACAGCTTGCATGAACATTTCCTTGTAGGTCGAAATGAACCCCTTGGAACCATCTGCATTCATGAATTATGGTTTTTACTTCAATATTAAATATATATATTTTTTTATTTTCAACATATTTATATTTTTTGTTAACTTTATTTGTAAAATAATTTTACTTTGTTGACAATATTTTGTTTGTTTTTAATATTGAACAGATAGAAGTGGGAATAGTAAGTGGGAATAGTAATTTTTACTCCGCTTTCCAACATTTTTCTTACTGTTGCACTTATTGGAGTGGAAATAGTACATTTACACCCCCGGCAATCCAACACTTTCCCTACTGTTTTACTGACTGGAGTGTGAATAATAAATGATACCCCTCCGCTTTCCAACAGTTTCCCTACTGTTGCACTTCTTGGAGTGGGAATAGAAATGTACCCCTCTGCAATCCAACACTTTTCCTTCTGTTGCACTGACTGGGGTGTGTATAGTAAATTTTCCCCTCCGCTAACCAACACTTTCCCTACTGTTGCACGTATTGGAGTGGGAACAGTAAAATGTATCCCCACCACAATCCAACACTTTCCCTACTGTTGTGCTGACTGGAATGGGAATAGTAAATTTTACCCCACCGCTATTCATCACTTTCCCTACTGTTCCACGTTTTGGGGTGGGAATAGTAAATTTAACCACTCCGCAATCCAACACTTTTCCTACTGTTGTACTGCGTGGAGTGGAAATAGTAAGTTTTAACCCTCCACTATCCAACACTTTCCCTCATGCACTTATTGGGGTGGGAATAGTAAATTTTACCCTTCTACAATCTAACTCTTTCCCTACTATTTTAGTGATTAGAGTGGGAATAGCAAATTCATCCCTTTGCGCTCCAACAGTTTTGCTACTGTTATACTGGCTGTACATTGTGTGACATGAGACTAGTACACTTTTTATCAATTCATTTTAATAGTTTGCGTAGTTTGGTATACATTGTAGTGGGAACAGTATTTGTGTTAATTTTTACATTTTATAATTTATTTTGTATTCTAATTTAAATTATGGTGTTTTGTTTAATTAAAATTATATTTTTAATTAATAATATATTTCAAGTGTATAAATGTTTTGTTACATTTAAAGAATTTTGAGATGTTTAATATGTATTTAATTGTAAGGCTTTGTTTTTTAAAGATTTTATGGTAATGGTATATGTATATATCTTTATTAATATAATAAGGAGAGAGCCCAAAACTTTGAGGCGGGTAATCTCAAGAACCACAGCACCAATCACAACACCCAATACAGCGTTGAAAGGGCAGTTGCAGCAGAAGGACGTAGGCTATGCAGACGCCCCCATATACATTTAAAAGGTAAAAGAACCGTGCCAGCAAAGTAGTCCCTTGTGGGCATGTCTGCGTTGTGCTGTGGGCATGTGTTGGGGCCGTGACAAACGCTGGGGGCGTTTGGTACGTTCCGCCCTTCATGCCATGTCTCATATCGTGTGCTAATCCCACCTGCTCCCTTTAAATACCCCTGCACCCCATAATCATAACCCACCCTTACTCCTTAAAATACCCCAACACCCTTAAACATTAACCCATCTTAACCCTATACATATACCCTGTACCCCAAAACCCAAACCTACCCCTGAACCCTAAAAATACCCCTGTACCCCAAAACCCAAACCTAGCCCTGCATCCTAAAAATACCACTGTACCCCAAAACCCAAACCTACCCCTGAACCCTGAAATACCCTTGTACCCCAAAACCCAAACCTAGCCCTGAACCCTTAAAATACCCCTGTACCCCAAAACTCAAACCTACTCCTGAACCCTAATAATACCCCTAAACCCCAAAACCCAAACCTAGCCCTGAACCCTAAAAATAACTGTGTACCCCAAAACCCAAACCTATCCCTGAACCCTAAAATACCCCTGTATCCCAAAACCCAAACCTAGCCCTGAACCCTAAAAATACCCCTGTGCCCCAAAACTCGAACCTACCCTGAACCCTTAAAATACCCCTGTACCCAAAAACCCAAACCTACTCCTGAACCCTAAAAATACCCCTATACCCCAAAACTCAAACCTAGCCCTGAACCCTAAAAATGCCCCTATACCCCCAAACCCATACCTATCCCCAAACCCTAAAACTACCCCTGTACCCCATAACCCAAAACTGTATCTAAACCCTTAAAATACCCAAACACCTCAAAACATATACCTCAGTACCCCAAAACATATACCCCTATACCCATACTGACCTTATCCAAACATTAAAAAAAACATGCTTTTACCATTCATGCATTTACAATGAATTTCGTGTTAAATGTGTGCGTGGTAAAAGCATATAAACTGTAATGCCATGCGTTATAATGGCATCGCGGAGTCATGGTACTTTTGTAATGAAAGTATGCAGAGTGATGGTATGCGGAAAGAAAGTTGCTTAATAATGGGTGTTTACCCTCCCCCGGTAAGTACATTGGTGGCATGGCGGCCCACATCTCCAGCAACATACTCATATTTTTTCACCACCCATTTGAAAAATGCACAGGTCTCTCTCATTGATGGCCAGCACCGACATATACTTTTGGACACACCTCCCTCCACAAGTTCTAGAATTGCAAACTTTAGAGCTGGGGAGCTACGTTCGAATCTTGGCATCAGCTCAACATCCTGTGATTCCAGGCAAATTGCTTTGTCTCCCCGTGCCTACCACAAATGAATGTGTTCTTCTGTAATGTAAATTGTGCTCATGCCATGTTGTTGAGTTTGCGCTATATAATATTGCAAGGAAAAATAAAGTAGGGAAACTCAAGTTCACACACTCTGAACGCGCACTCTTAAGTGCATCAGCAGTGCACTGTAAATTGGAGCGTTTCACAGGCCTGTCGCAGATAAGAAATGCTATCAAAACGAAATCTTACGAAACAATATACCACTGGCCGGCAGCAATTCATACCCGGACAACGTCGGGACGGGCTGCTAGTATATATATATATTTGTTTGTTTTTATATTATTTTTAAGTTGTTATATAATGAAAGTTATTAGTTTGCTAATTCTTTATAAGTAGATATATGCAAATTTATGTTAATTATCATATATGTGTTTAACTTTTTTAATTACGTTTATTTCTTATTATTGTTAGGCTATATATTAAATATGTTTTATTTTTTAAAAACATTTTAAATACATTTTACTATTTAATATTTTTTATAATATATATTTAAAAATTGAAATTTTATACAACAATATCAATAACATTGATATTGTTTCCGATATTTTTGTACCATTATAAGTATAGGATGCCAATATTTTTTAAATCAATGTTTTGGTCACAATATTTTTGTATTGAGATATTTTGATTTATTGTACCCTGGTTGGATATAGTCATTGTTAAATACAAATCTTCCTTTGCATTTCAGAAAATTGGTGCATCAAATCTTTAATGCCTCTAATCAGCCGGCCTTTCCCACTTTTTTAAGGCTGTAGTCTCCGTCCTAATTAGTTTGTTTCAAACAGTCTTTAGAGAAGCACCAGCTTTTATCTACTCCACCTTCTCAAACGTATTTGGAGGATTCATGTTGCTGTTATTCCTCATTTGCGGCATCCTCATCCTGTTCCTGCTTCTCTGAAAAGGATTTTTCTTTTGCGGGTGCTCTAGAGCTGGCACGTCTCAAACACTGCTGAACGTATGCTTCAGATCTTTGGAATGTTTCTATTGCAAGAGCTGGATCTTTATTCATCCCTAACATTTTGACCTTCCTGGTTTTCCTGCCTACAGCCCGTCGTGTTCCACTGTATCTGGTGTCCCTTAGAACGGGCATTGGACCCTTTGCCTGGTTTCACAGACAATCGTTATTTTGGACATTAGACTGCTAATGTGCCCCTTAGTGACTCATTTTCAGTACTATCGTTTGGGTTTGCAACTTTTTCATAATGTGAGATTTGAGCTACTAGTCTTTGAGGAAACATGTGTATCGACACATGGTTCACCGGCTACAGGCTTAGCTAACACAGATCCAGGTTGCCCGGTAACTGTCTCAGCATCGGTTGTGAATGGAGATCATGTATGTTCTTTGGAGCTAGTAACTTGGGCTGTTGACCAGTTGTCATGTGCACAATCAGACTCCTTTATTGAGTCCTTAGCCTTTGAGATGGTGAATGACACAATAGATTCCTCCATGATTTGATTATCTTTCAAAGATGATATATTCTTCTATTTTTTTTATTAACTCCCATTTCTAAATCATACTTTGAGTATGTTTACCTTCTGATTACATTTAGTATTCTCTTTAGTGCTATAATCCCGACCAAAGAAAGGGTGTTGTGCATTTTGTGCAGGGCCCATTGTTGTTTTCTCTATGTTGGCCTGGCTATGCACATTGTAGGCTGCATTTTCTTTTGCATATGTTACTATATAAATACGCTTGTTGTTGTGCCACACTGCACTTTCACACAGAACCTGCATATGTTTTCATGCTATGTTCTTTCCTGGGATTGAGTCTGAATACTATAGACAAGGTCAAAAAACAATGCCCCTTGTTATTTTCTCTGGTCAGGTACCAGCATCTAGACATACCATGAGAACGCAGCTACTTTTTATGAGCCTGCTTGTTTTGTCATGTGACTGAGCACGGTAGACACACAGAGAGAGGGCTCTGAAAAAAGATTTCAGCATCAGCTGAGATGTAGAGCATTCATAGGTGTATGTTAAGGTATGGGGTCCACTACGAATGTCAGAGATCTTTAATACTTAATAATTTAGCTTCAGTAGAAGAGAGGGAGGTTTAGGATATTCTGTCTTATAACAACAGGGCTTTTTATGATACATGGTTTATTGACCATGCTAACAGTATTTTTATTATATGCATTTGTTATCTTATTGTGGCATGATTACTGCATTTTAGGACACAATAGTTTGAATAAATATTTGAAATTTCCTTTGTGTCTCTTGTTAATTTTGTTGCGGACAAGTACAAGTTAGAGTGCCAAAGTGTGTGTCTTGTTACCTCAATTCCCTAGAGGATCAATATTGTTGTGTTCTAGGGTGCCAATTCACTTGTTTCTCTGGTAAGGTTAGGAGGCCCTATACCTAGAGGAACTAAGGCTCATAGATACTGAGGTGGTATGATGACTCAGTACCCACATGCTTTTATTCTCAATGTTTTTTTGAATTAGACCTATTCTATTTTCTTCCAATAACAAGTGGTTTATCTAATCAAAGTTTTATTGTAATGTTAAATTCTACTTAATGTAACCATCACAACACATTGATGCCTTTCTTTGCTACATAAACTTAGCCTTTGATATTTTTCACCTAACATTTGGATGGTAGCAAAAAAATAACAATTTAGTCTATACTACTCCCTTCAAAAGCAGCAGCCAAATTATCTGGTGGTAGTAATGTTTTATACAGCAAACACAAATTGAATTTCTCTTGAGACTCAATCGTAATACATGCTCCTGTATCCACAAAAAGCTTTACACCTTGCTGTCAATTTGTACATCAACATCCACAATCGGTAATTCTCTTTCTTTGTTCTCATTTTCAGTTTTCAGAACCAAAACAAATTCTTTGTTACATTCAAACTCATTCAATGTATTTTTAATGCTGTCAAGATCTTCAGTAACTACACAATGAACATTGATGTTTCCTACTTTCTTGCAAACTCCAAAGAAATGTCTCATTTTTCCACAATTCCTACATTGTTGACCTACCGCTGGACACTTTTTGAAAGAAAAAACAAGTGTGAATTAACCACACCTATCACAAATTACCTTTTGTACTTGTTTAGCTGAATTGATTTGCTGTTTAGCATTTTGTTTTCTAATATAATTGGTTAATTAAAAGGTTTACTAGTAACCACTTCAGACATTTTAGCATTAGATAGAGAGAGTTCTAGTTGTTTTGCATCCTAAGCAGAATATTCTATGTTTTTGCATCGCTGTTGGGTTTTTACACATGAGTAGCTGTTCTTGAAGTTTTCTTGAATGGCAGCGAGCAATTAATTGATCTCTAATCAATCAATCAATCAATCAATCAATTAGTTAAGCGCACTACTTACCCGTGAGGGTCTCAAGGCGCTGAGGGGAGGGAGTGCTGCTACTGCTCGAAGAGCCAGGTCCTGAGGAGCTTTCTGAAGGTGAGCAGGTCTTGGGTCTGCCGCAGATGGGTGGGGAGGGTGTTCCAGGTCTTAGCGGCGAGGAAGGAGAAAGATCTGCCGCCGAAGGCTGTTTGTTGGATGCGCGGGATGGCGGCGAGGGTGAGGCTGGCAGAGTGGAGCTGGCTGGCGGGGGTGTAGAGGTTGAGTCTGTTGTTCAGGTAGGCTGTTCCGGTGTTGTGGAGCGCTTTGTATGCGTGGGTGAGGAGTTTAAAGGTGATCCTCTTGTTGACGGGGAACCAGTACAGGTCTCTTAGGTGGGAGGTGATGTGGCTGCAGCTGGGGATGTGGGGATCAGTCGGGCGGAGGTGTTTTGGATGCGTTGTAGTCGTCGCAGGTGTTTAGCCGGGATTCCTGTGTAGAGTGCATTGCCGTAGTCCAGCCTGCTGCTGACGAGGGCTTGGGTCACCGTTCTTCTGGTGTCGGTCGGGATCCACTTGAAGATCCTGTGAAGCATGCAGAGGGTGTTGTAGCAGGAGGAGAGATGGCGTTCACCTGCTTCGACATGGAGAGGGAGGAGTCGAGGATGAATCCTAGGTTGCGTGAGTGGTCCGTGGGTGTTGGCCCTGTTCCCAGTGTGGTCGGCCACCAGGAGTTGTCCCAGGCGGAGGGGGTGGGGCTGAGGATGAGGACTTCCGTTTAGTCCGAGTTTAGCTTCAGGCGGCTGCTCCTCATCCACTCGGCGAAGGCCTTCATTCCCTCATGGAGGTGGGTTTTGGTGGTGTGTGGTGGTCCTTGATGAGGGAGAGGATGAGCTGGGTGTCGTCGGCGTAGGAGATGATGTTTAAGTGGTGCTGGCGGGCCACTTGTGCGAGGGGGGCCATGTGGAAGTTCAACGGGGTCGGGCTGAGGGATGAGCCCTGGGGTAGGCCGCAGATGATGTCAGTGGCTTTGGATCGGAAGGGTGGGAGGCGGACTCTCTGGGTTCTGCCGGAGAGGAAGGGCTTGGTCCAGCCCAGGGCCTTCTTCTGGATACCGGCTTGTTGGAGGTGTGTTCTTAGTGTGCGGTGGCAGACTGTGTCAAAGGTGACTGACAGGTCCAGGAGGATGAGGGCTGAAGTTTCTCAGTTGTCTAGTTGGCGCCTGATGTCGTCTGTGGCTGTGACGAGGGCTGTCTCGGTGCTGTGGTTTCGTCTGAATCCGGACTGGGATGGGTCTAGGATGTTGTTGTCCTCGAGGTGGCGGGTCGGCTGCATGTTGCCGATTTTCTCGATGACCTTCGCCGGGAAGGGGAGCAGGGAGATGGTCCTGAAGTTCTTGAGGTCATTGGGGCCCGTCTTGGGCTTCTTGAGGAGGGCGTTGATTTCAGCGTGCTTCCAGCTTTCCGGGAGAGTCACTGTGTTGAAGGAAACGTTGATGACCTTCCGTAGTTGGGGGTGTGATGGTTGCGTCAGCTTTGTTGAAGATGTGGTGTGGTCAGGGGTCTGTCAGGAATCCTGAGTGGATGGAGTTTCGTCGTCATTGACGTAGGACCACAAGGTCAGCTGGATGGTGCATGTGGCGTTCGTGGTGGGGTCTGTTGCGGTCAGGGTGAACGAGGTGTTGAAGCTGTTGTGGATGTCAGCGATCTTGCGATGGAAAAAGGTGGCCAGTGAGTTGCACAGATCGTACGAGGGCGGGATGTTGTTGGTGTTGGCACTGGGGTTGGAGAGTTCCTTCACAATGTTGAAAGGTTCTTTGCTGTCGTGTGCATTGTTGTCCAGGCGGGCTTTGAAGGAAGATCTCTTTGCTGTTCTGATGAGGTGGTGATGTCTGCAGATGGCGTCCTTATGGGCTGCGTGGCTGTCTGGTGTGTGCTTGTAGAGCCATTTCTTCTCCAGCTTCCGGCATGTACGTTTGGAGGTCTGGAGTTCCTCGGTGAACCAGGCGGCTTTCTTGCTGGTGTGGTTGATGGAGGGTTACTTGAGCGGGGCCAGAGAGTTGGCGCAGTCGTTGATCCACTTTATGAAGTTACGGGCGGCGGCGTCTGTGTCGGTGGGGTCTGTAGGTGGGTTCTGGGCGAGGGTGGAGGTCAGCTGGTCTTCGGTGACTTTGCTCCAGCAGCGGCGAGGCAGCAGTTGGGTGCGGTGGTGCGTGGTTGGCTTCTAGAAGGGGAAGTGAATGCAGCGGATGTCTTTCCAGTGGAGTTTGGTGGTGTGGTTGAAGGCGATGTGGGTGCTTTTTTTTTTTGTCCTCATTTACAACCATGGATTCAAGTATTACCATCGGAAGAATGCGTCATGCTGCCTCAGTATAACACTGGCAGGGATTCTATTAGTGTGTGATTCCGACTCCCAACAGCATTGACGCTATCTGTAGAGGTCAACACAAAAGAAACCTAAAGAAGAATATAACAAAGGTGCCGATTGCTGCCATTGTGCACCGGGATTCCAACTGGAAGAAGGCAAAGCAGGAAGATTAAACCATAGCTGCGTAAACATTGGACCTGGGGGGGAAAAAAAAAAACCCTGCCAACTTAATGGACCCAGTCCAGCAGGTACCAGAACGCTCTCTTGTCTTGGTTTCCAGCTCTAGCCAGATCCAGCTTTGACACTTGGAAGACTGAGGCATACCAATCAATAAGGGAAGGAGGAGCAGGATCTTTCCATCTTTTACAGATTTCCCTTCTGGCCAATAAGATGGAATAAAACAGAAGATTCTTGGCCGGGCTCCTGGTCCCATCAATGACTCCAAAGATTACAAGAGGGAGTTCTACCAGCAAATGAAAACCCAGCGAGGACGTAAGTGTGTTGCTTATAGTGTCCCAAAATGAGGCCAGATGGGGGCAGGCAAAAAACATGTGAGCATCCAAGGCTGCTGCTAAGCCACACCTGGCACATGCCACGGGATTTCCTTGAGAGAATTTTGAGAGCCTTTGCGGGGAGTAATACGCTCTGTGTAGAGTGAAACGATGGTTTCTACGTAGCCAGGCAGGCTTAACAATGTCCCACAAAACCTTGCAAGATGTCAGCCACAGATCTTGTAGGTTGTGACAAAGAAGTAGGGGACCCCACAGCGACTCTGGTAGTTGGAATTCACCGTCCACTTCTTCCTTGAATCAGATTTTACAATAAGGAGATCTCCTTTTTGGCCGGAGGGTTGTCTAGCAATAGGGACTCAAGTTGACAACCACCCCCTAGTGGCAATCTGCTCCCACGGGAGGGCTGGGAGGTAAACGAATGAGCCCAACTAGCAATCTGCATGTATTTAAATCTAGACAGATTTGGCCCAATTTTATTTTTTAAGCATTCCCATGGGAGCAAACACCCTTCCACAAATAGGTCTCCCCAAACCTGCACACCTGCATCCCTTAAAGGAACAGCTAGACTATCTCCCAGCCATCCAGGACTCTCGGGAAGACCCCAAAGAGGAGACCTACTAGAGAAATACCTCAACTTTATTGATGACCTCAGTTTATCCCAAGTTTTTGCCATCCCCTGCGGCACCTTCAGTTTGATCTTTTTGAAGAACTTAGGGTCTCCAAATTTAAACAGAAAGCCTGACTGGCCTACTCCTTCCCCTTTAAGCAAAGCTGAAAACATGCTCCCAATGCCAAGATCTGTGGGCATCTTTAATAGCATTCGGGCATGGGAGAGTTGGAACGTCCATGCAAATCTGGAGCTGCTAGGCCACCTTTCTCCCTGTGTCACGTAAGTTTCTTCCATGCCATCCTTGGGATACGTTTATCCCAGATAAAAGAGGTAATGTCTCCCTGTAATTTAACTAATAAAGATGCATCAAAATGAAGAGGAATAGTGTTAACCCCTTCGATGCTCATGACGGAACGGTTCCGTCATGAGCATCGGTTGAGCTGTGCTCATGACGGAACCGTTCCGTCATGACCACGCACGTTTTCGTTAGGGCTCAGCACCCGGCGGTAAATCTTACCCGCACGGATGTGGTTAAATAAAAAAGAAATCTCTGGTAGGATATTCATTTTAATCAGATTGACTCTACCTAACAAAGATAATGGAAGTTGCAACCATGATCGCATGAGTTTGCGACAATCTTTTGCAACAGCAGCAAAGTTAGTTGTAGCAATTTGGTTTATGTCTTTAACAATATTGAGACCTAAGTAGCGCAAACTTAAACAAGATTGCATATTTATGTCACTGACGTCATCATTCCATACCATCATATCAGTTTTAGAGGCATTAACTTCATATCCAGAGATTTACCCGAACTCCAGAGCCAATTTAATTGCTGCTGGAAATGCAGTACGTATCTCTGATGAGAAAATCAAAATATCGTCCGCGTACAGGGCCACTTTCTTTTCCCATCCCCTATAGATAAAGGATTTGATGTTTATATCCTCTCTCAAACGCTGAGCGAAGGGTTCTATGTATAGATCAAATAGGAGAGGGGAAAGAAGGCAGCCCTGCCACGTCCCCCTTGTGATGGTAAAAGGGTCCGATAGATCTCCATTCACCAAAACACGAGCTGTAGGGCTCTGGTATAGAAGACTGACTGCTCTACGGAAGCCACCCCGATGTTAAACTTAGCCAAAGCCCCCGACAGGTATAACCAATTTACCCTGTTGAAGGCCTTGGTGGCGTCAAGCGTGAGGACAGCCAGAGGTACGGAGTTAAAAGTTGCCATGTCAATGGCCCCTATCAGATCATATGTCAACTCATACAGTTGACGGCCCTTGACGAGCCCCTCTGATCCTGATGTAAGATATCAGGTGCAACTAATCCCAACCTCTTTGCGAGAACGGCAGCAAAGATTTTATAATCTACGTGTAATATTGAGATTGGCCTATATGACCCGCAACTCGAGGCTGGCTTCCCTGGTTTTAAAATCAGGGTGATTAATGCGTTATCCCAAGATAGCGGGGGTGGTACACCTTCCTGTAAGATTTGATTAAATAAGATAGTGAGAAAGGGTACTATTTCTTGTTCCAGGACCCTATAGATTTCAGCTCGTAGACCATCAGGTCCTGCCGCCTTTCCCTTCTTACTACTTTGAATCGCGGCCCTGACCTCTTCTTCCGAAATGACACTATCAAGAAATGTACGTTGTTCCGAAGAGAGTCTGGGGAGGGAGATTTCTCTCAACCAACTCTCAATGCGCCCTGGATCGATCTTTTTGTCTTCATGATAGATGGATTGGAAAAACTCTCTAAATATTCATCTGATATCAACATCAGAAGAAAACGTCCCATTGTTAGTAGTAATAGAGTCAATATTGTTGCGGACCTGGTCGGTTTTAGACTTCCAGGCCAATAATTTCCCAGCCCCTTCCCCATACTGGAAATGGGCTATTTTACTAGCCTCCCATTTCTGCAAAATTCTCTGATTTAATACCGAGCCCAATTGACCCTTTAAGGAGAGTAACTTATTATGCAACGATGATAATATAACCTCGGAGGCGGCAGTATTCGAGTCCACATCAGCTTGGGTTTTAAGTATGTCAGCTTCTATAGACGCAACTTCCTCTGTATACTGTCTCCTCCGGTATGTGACCTTGTTTGTAATAAGACCTCTGAAGCAAGCCTTAAAGGCATCCCACACTATTCCAGGTGCAGCAGATCCAATATTATTGTGCATACATTTCTGGGCTTCGGTTTTAAGGAAGGAAATGTCGTACGGTGAGGAGAGTAAAAAGCGGTCAAATGACCAAGATCTAGAAGATGTTTTGGGAGCCCCAGTGAGTTCCAAAAATACTGCTGAGTGGTTGGAAAGATGAGAAGGAGAGTAGCAAACACTCTTAACGGAATCCACCAGCTTGTGACTAATTAATATGAAATCTATTCTCGACTGGTGGTGATACTTATATTTACGAAAAGAGGTGCCCTGTAGCTGTCCTGACCTAACCCTCCAAATATCTACATAACCATATTGCTTCATGCAATCAAGCAAGAAGGCTCTAGTTTTAGAAAGAGCTTAAGGTCTACTGTTGGGAGTTTTATCCAAAAAAGGATCCAATACTATGTTAAAGTCTCCCGCCAAGATGGTCGGTTCCGGGTAAGACAATAAGTGCGAAAATATGGACTCCAAGACCGAGGGATCATCCTGGTTAGGCCCATAGTAACCCACAATCGTAATTTGAGCCCCTGCAATAATTACTGTAGTGATGACCCATCTGCCACCTGGGTCTACCAACTGAGAGACTACCCTTGCTCTTATCGGTCTTTTGAAGATGATGGTCACTCCCCTAATATTCATAGCTTGTGAGGTGGATACCGAGACACCAATCCACCTGTTTTTCTTCACTAGAGAGAGCATTTTGGTCTCGATTAAATGTGTCTCCTGGAGTATAATGACCTGCTCATCCGAATCCCGAAGATACTGCATAATTTTATCTGCTCTGGGTCTGGTGCGCAGGAGAGAATTTTTAGACTGCTCTTAAAGTACAAACCCAGCCACCGATTTTCCACTCATTTAGAAAAAGGAGGCTACCAATAGTCTGCCACAACTGTGAGGCTAAATCATTAGACATTACTTCCTTACTAATAAAACTAGACGAAACCATTCGGAAAATTAGGAAAATTTTGATTTTTGTCCCTCCTCCCCCACCCCGGTACCCTAGTGCCCTGA
The DNA here is from genome assembly GCF_964263255.1 of Lissotriton vulgaris. NCBI lineage: Eukaryota > Metazoa > Chordata > Amphibia > Caudata > Salamandridae > Lissotriton > Lissotriton vulgaris. The sequence continues at coordinate 931,924,438 of NC_141689.1, read as the reverse complement.
GATGCCTCCCCCCCCAACCCCTTGGGAAACCCTTGCTCTATCTAACTGGAACAGGTCCAAGAGATAGTACCCCTACGTAAGCTCCTGCTAGGTGACTATAGCTTAATAACAAACAGTGAGAAAATTGAAAAGAATGTACTAATGTGGAATGTAAAAAAGAAAAAGCTACCAGTTTGTAGTCAGGGACAACTCTATCTACCCTATCTATACCCTTTATTTCCCCAGTGGATAAGTTGTATTTGACCAATATTTTCCCTCTTTTTTCTTTTCCTTTTTTTTATTTCACTACATTCTATCCACTTTCCTCGTTTTTTTTCCCCTTCTGTTTATTTTCATTTATGTTTTGTATTTTTTAGCCTAAAAAAAACAAAAAAACCTCTAAGATGAAAAATTGCTTATATTTATTTTAGCCAGAAGGCCCCTTATCATTCCCCAGAGTCAACAATAGCTCATCTGCCGCCTGTACTGTTCGGATATTAAACATTTTATTATTGTACATTATTTTCAGCGCAGCAGGGAACACAAGTTGCGCTGTTGCACCCAGTTTTCTAAATGCGTCTAACCTCCCCCAAAACTCCCACTGCTTCTCTAGGATAACCCTAGATAAGTCAGACCTTATCTGAAAATGTAACCCTTTCCCAACCAGGGATTTTTTCTTTAAGGCCAAATTGAGGATATGCTCCTTAAGAGAATAAGTATGAAAGTTTACGAGGATCTTTCTGGGTTTAGACCTTTGAGGGTTCTGTCTAAAAGGATCTCTGTGGATAAGCAGGATGTCAGTAGCCAATTCCTCAATAGATTGATCCAGACATAGTGCCTCCTTCAAGAGCGAAATTACAAATTGTTTGATATCTGAACCCTCCTTCACCTCCGGAACATTGAGGATTCGTATGTTACTGCGTCTGGCATTATTCTCCAACGTTTCCATCCTCTCAGCCAAGACAAGATCTTCTTTGTGGGTGCTTGTGGAAAAGACAGGGTCGAATGTGTGGCCAGCGGCATGGGTGGGTTCGGTGAAGAGTTGTCGGAGGCCGAGGTTGGTGAGGTTGGCGATCAGGGTGGCGGAGTTGGCGTCGTTGTTGTTCTCGAGATGGACGATCAGGTCCCCAACGAGGATGTAGTCCACGGAGGCGACTGCGTGGGTGCTGGCAAGGTTGGCGATGGAGTTGCTGAAGTGGGCCCGGGCTCTGGGAGGTCAGTAAACGAGTGTTCCTCTGAGGGTGGTGTTGGAATCGGTTTGGATCCGTAAGTGAAGGTGTTCGGCGGAGTTGAGGGAGTCATCTGCGAGGGTGTGGACCTGGAGGGTAGACTTCTGAACGATAGCTATTCCTCCTCCAATTCCGTTGGTGCGGTCTCTGCGGGAGATCTTATAGCCGTCCGAAATGGCTATGGCGATGTCAGGTGCCGAGGAGTCATTCCACCAGGTCTCGGTCAGGAAGGCCACGTCTGGGGCGGAGGTGTGGAGTAGGTCCCAGAACTCGATGGCGTGTTTGCGTGCGGAGCGGGTGTTGAGGAGTATGCAGGGGAGGTGGTTGGGACCGGTCTTGGAGGTTTGGTGGTTCTGTTGCAGGTGAAGTTGCAGATGTGGAAGGGTCCGTGGGTGCATTTCGGGGCGGCCCTGAAGCAGCAGTGGTCTCGGCCGGTGTCGAGAGCGTGGAGGGTGTTGGCATCGTATCGAAGTCTGGCGTCGTGGCGGGTGAGGGGTCCAGGGGTTCTGGCACTGGGCGCGGTCCAGGCGCGGACGATCGCAGACGGGCTTGCCTCTGGCACTGTCACTCACATTTTTAATGCTGCTATAAATGAATGAATACTTTCCTAGGTTTTTGTGCTCTTGTAAAGAACGTATATCTATGCCTCTCTACATTTTTTGATTTAGAAAAGTATTTGTCGGATCACTGAAATAATATCGAGGGACAAAATATCGACTTGCCAAAATATCGTGGACAAAATATCGACAGTCAAAATATCGAGTTTGTATCTACAAACAGGTAAGTACAAAAATATCGAGTACAAAATATCGTTAACAAAAATATAGATGTAAAAAATATCGACTTTATTAAAAACAGTGTTAAATTAAATTAATATTAAATTTTAATTACTAAAATATACTTAAAACGACTTAAATTAAATTATAATAATTAAATAATAAATGAAAATAATAAAAATAATTTTTTAAAATCTTATTTGTTGACCCTGAACCCTAAAAATACCCCTTTACCCAAAAACCCAAAACTGACCCTGAACCCTAAAAATACCCCTTTACCCAAAAACCCAAAACTGACCCTGAACCCTAAAAATACCCCTTTACCCAAAAACTGAAAACTGACCCTGAACCCTAAAAATGCCCCTTTACCCAAAAACTGAAAACTGACCCTGAACCCTAAAAATACCCCTTTACCCAAAAACTGAAAACTGACCCTGAACCCTAAAAATACCCCTTTACCCATGAACTGAAAACTGACCCTGAACCCTAAAAATACCCCTTTACCCATGAACTGAAAACTGACCCTGAACCCTAAAAATACCCCTTTACCCATGAACTGAAAACTGACCCTGAACCCTAAAAATACCCCTTTACCCATGAACTGAAAACTGACCCTGAACCCTAAAAATACCCCTTTACCCATGAACTGAAAACTGACCCTGAACCCTAAAAATGCTCCTTTACCCAAAATTTATCAATATTATTTAATTACCAATTAATTATTAATTAACAATAACAATAAAGTAAATATATTAGAACATTAGCTGTAATTATTTTAATAATTAATATTATTTTTTCAAAATTAATTACTTAAAAATAACACAAAATTATATATATTAAAAATGTACTCTGATTAATGTAATTAACTAATTACAATTAATTAATTAACAATTATTTACTAATACAAAATATGTTCAAAATTATATTAATTAATTAACTAATTAATATTAATTAATTACCAATTAATTATTAATTAAAAATATTAACAAACATATATTAATTAATTAATTATTATTAAATTACTTCCCACCCTATTCCCCTATAAACCCACAACCCGCTACAGAATTACATTACGCAATTATTATAAAAACAAAATTCATGTAATAAAATATTTTATAACATTAATACACACTATTCACACATATTATTACATAAAAATACACTATAAAATATTATATATTATTAAAAAATCGATATTTTTGCTATCTATATTTTATACAGTCGATATTACTTCACTTACCTGAAAAACGATATTTTTGTAGTCGATATTATGTCCAGTCGATATTTTGTCCAGTCTATATTTAAAACTCGATATTATGTCCAGTCGATATTTTGGAGTCGATATTTTGTCTCTATACCGTATTTGTCTAATTGTGCATCCTTCTTTTCTAATTAATCAGGATTTTCACCTTCAGGAGAAACATACTCAGGCAAAGGATCGGACATTTTGACCCTCCACATCCAAGCATTAGTACATCAGACTTTTTCTTCTTTCTGGTCTGTACCTCTTAGAATCAATTGCACCGAAGTTAGCCTTAACAGATCTAAACCACAGCTTTCATTCCAACTGTGGATCACATGGATCTTAAAGAAAATATGCTGGTTCCAACCTCTGAAAAGTTGTAATCTGTACACTAAATTGCTGACCTAATTAGTGTGCAAGTCGAGGAACGTAATTTGCACAATGGTCAAATAAAATCTGCACCCTTATGGGCTTTAGAAGCATGCAAATTGCTGGAATTAATTTTCACACCCAACTTTCTTTTGTCAAAAACGTGTCAATCGCTGACTGTATTAGTGTGCAAAGCATTGAAATTATTCTGCAGAACCATAAGATACAATCTACATGAACAAAAATGTACTAGTGTGCAAATCACTGAAGTCAATCGGCACACCCAACACTTTTTTCTAAAAAAGTGTGCACATTGATTACTGTACTAGAGTGCAAATCACTGAAGTCAATCAGAACACTCATTCTCTAGTGTTATGCTTCTTGTTAGCATGAAAAATGCATAATATTGAATGACAAGTCTTATTTATATTATCTTTCTTTTCTACTTATTCTTTAGTCATCTTTCAATAACCTTGCCAGAAGCAGACACAACGAATAAGAAGAAAACTCCAATTCCAAGAAGAATCACATCAGGAAGGTCGGAAAATGGCTAATGTTTTCTCTGTAACCATTTTCTCTTATAGTGTAAATTATTTCTGCTCTAATATGTGACTGACTCCACATGCCGCATCTACCAATGCAGGTCTAGGAAAGACATGGATTGGTAGTTCGGGCTGGACTGTTCCTATGAGGCACAGGGTCAAGGCTGATTTGGATATAGCCAGTGTCTGACCTAGGGTGGTGTGGAGTGCAAAAAAACGATGGATTTAGGCCCAGATCTTTGTACTGGGGTGAATGTAAGACATTGTTCTGCATTCTGTCCATCGACTGTGTTTTTTGCAATTTTCACCCCGAGTGGGCTGGGTATGCTCAGCCGTGAGTCCCAGGCTCTCCACATCACTGGAGTCAAGCTATCCAGGCTGAAGAAGGCTGATAGCCAGAAACCGGTCCTTGGATGCTTGATTCCGGTCTAGGAAAGACATGGCTTGGTAGTTCGGGCTGGACTGTTCCCATGAGGCACAGGGTCAAGGCTGATTTGCATATAGCCAGTGTCTGACCTCGGGTGGTGTGGAGTGCACAAAAACGATGGATTTAGGCCCAGATCTTTGTACTGGGGTGAATGTAAGACATTGTTCTGCATTCTGTCCATAGCCAGTGTCTGACCTAGGGTGGTGTGGAGTGCAAAAAAACGATGGATTTAGGCCCAGATCTTTGTACTGGGGTGAATGTAAGACAGTGTTCTGCATTCTGTCCATCAACTGTGTTTTATGCAATTGTCTCCCCGAGTGGGCTGTGTATGCACAGACGTGAGTCCCAGGCTCTCCACATCACTGGAGTCAAGCTATCCAGGCTGAAGAAGGCTGATAGCCAGAAACTGGTCCTTGGATGCTTGATTCCGGTCTAGGAAAGACATGGCTTGGTAGTTCGGGCTGGACTGTTCCCATGAGGCACAGGGTCAAGGCTGATTTGCATATAGCCAGTGTCTGACCTAGGGTGGTGTGGAGTGCAAAAAAACGATGGATTTAGGCCCAAATCTTTGTACTGGGGTGAATGTAAGACATTGTTCTGCATTCTGTCCATCAACTGTGTTTTTTCCGGAAATATTAGAAGCACTGCCCCATGGTTATGGTATTTGTAGGCTGGACAGGCCCTGTGGGAGGGGAGGAGGGAGCGCTTTCATCCATAAGCACAACATACAGTGTACGTTAGAGCCGGCGGGAATTACAGATAGCGAAGCAGGCTCCTTCTCCATAATAGTGTCTAATAATTATATAATCAAGGGTCTCTTAGTAGCACTCAATTTGCTACTAGCCTTATTCAAAATGTAATGCAAGCTCGCTATGCGCTATGAGAAGTTCCTCCTTTAGGGGATTTGAACTTACATTTTGAGGATGCTTCCAACGCACTTGCCCAAGAGCTCCGACAAGATTTGATAACTTTACAACTACTGTTATAATCTGAGCTTCCTACACATTGGTTGGGACATCTATTGGATCCAATTTTTTGTAACTGGGAAGAACTTGAAATTGAACCTCCCATACCGATTGTTTGGACTGACCATTTCTGGGCCGTTTCCAAATGACTTATATTGCTGATAAAATACCATCGAAAGCGGGAGAAAAAAAAAGGAGTCATAGGAAATGGTCAAATTTTTCCCCTAAGAACTTCCGTATTGCCCTGGCTCAGGGTGGGCCTCCGAGAGGATTAGGATTAGAGATTGATACAGCCTTCTGAGGCCTTGGACCAGCACATGCTGTATGCTCTGGAAGGACGGCGCCTTGGTCTAGTACAGGGTCCACACGGCGAACTAAATCTGCCCCATGGTTCAATGCTGAGCTAAGGGTGGCAAAGACAGCTTGTAAGCGTCTTGAGAGAGGCTGGAGAAATGGATACTTGACAACTCTTGAGATAGAATATAAATCCAGTCTCAAAAATGAGCACGCCTTGATTAGGAAAACTTGCTCCTCCTACTATGCAGATCGGAATGATAAGGCGGATTGTTCAGCTAAGGAGATGTTTCTGGTATATAAAGAGCTATCCTCACTTTCATCTATTGAGGTACCTGAGGCTGGTTCTGCTGAATCCTGCAATCGGATAGCAGAACTTTTTGCCACTAAAGTGAAGGATATTTACTCTACCTTCCCGATGGAAGCCAGGGATCGGTCTTGCAGAGAGGAGGTGCCGAATGGTGGGTTAACGGAGGCAGAGTGCCTGAAGGTGTTCAGGGTTCCAGAGGGTGATATGCTGTAGAAGCTAGCCAGTGGTGTGAAATCTGGCTCACCCAAGGACCCTGCACCAGCTAAAATTTTGAGAGGAAACAGCAAGACCTTAGAGCCCTATATTAGATATCTGTTAGAGTTCTCTTTTAGCTCGGGTACTGAACCGAAAATCTGGAAGGAAGCTGTGGTTCTTCCTTTGAAGAAAAAACCTCAAATCAGTATAGAACAGCTGAACAATCTGCGTCCCATCTCACTCCTCCCATTTTTTGCCAAAATAGCTGAAAAGATGGTCAATCAACAACTGACAGCCCACATCGAAAACGATAAGCTCCTATACCCGTCGCAGTCGGGCTTCCGGGCTTTCCACTCCACGGAGTCAGCCTTGCTCTTCTCCACCGAGGCTCTTCGGAGGCATGTGGATGAGGGTCATACTGCGGCACTGATTCTTCTTGATCTCACTGCTGCGTTTGACACCGTGGCGCATCAAACCCTGCTGCAGTGTCTAAAGAAGGGTGGAGTGGTAGGGAAGGCATGGGACTGGCTGGAATCATTTCTACACGATCGCAGCTTTCGAGTTGCACGAGGTCCTTACAGGTCTAAAGCTATTAACTTGGATCAAGGGGTTCCGCAAGATTCTAGCCTGAGTCCTACCCTTTTTAATCTTTATGTGGCACCTGTGGCCATATTAACTGAGCAATATGGGGTGGAAGTGGTGGCTTACGCGGATGACACTCAGCTGGTTGCGGCCTTAGCACAGCCAGCTGAGAACGCAGCCAGCAATTTTGCGTCCTGTCTCCAAGACCTTGCTGCTTGGATGGCTGGCAACTGCCTCAGATTGAATGGTGACAAAACTGAGGTGCTGATTGTGGGCAAAGCACCGTCAGTTTGGACTTCAGCATGGTGGCCCCAGACGTTCGGGCCACTTCCCGTGCCAAATGATCAAGTTAAGAACCTGGGAATCTGGATTGATTCCAAAATTTCCTATGACTATCACACCAGACGTGTGGTACGTGTTTTGGTATTCTGCGTGGCCTTAGAAAGACTCTGGATTTGCTCCCTGTTGCAGCCAGGAAAGCCCTAGTCCATGCTTTGGTCACTTTAAGGCTGGACTATGGGAATGCCCTCTATCTGGGTGCTAATGTGAAATTTCTTCAGAGATTACAGCACATCCAGAATGCTGCCGCGCGTCTGATGTTGATGCTGCCTAAAAGAGACACATCTAAAAACGCTTTGGAGACGCTGCACTCGTTGCCAATTAGGGAGAGTGTCCAGATTAAAGCCCTCTGTGTTAACCATAGGATTACGCAGGGGAAAGGACCTCGCTTTCTTCTTAATCTACTAACACCCTACACCCCGACTCGACGATTGATATCTCACGGGGCGGGCTTAATGCAGGTTCCTAAAATCAGAAGAGCCAGAATGGGAGGTAGGTCCTTCCGGTTTTTGGCTGCCGGTCTGTGGAATAATCTTCCCCATAGGCTTCGTATGGAAGCCGCAGAGGTGTTCTTCCGCAAAGAATTAAAAACCTATTTATTCCCTAAGGGATAGGCAAAGTTGGCTCTGGATGGGGAGGCACTAATAGTTTAGTAGGCTGGTCGCCAATTGCTAGCGCGGGGACACACTAACTAGTGTAACCAGGCGCTGTATAAACTCAGATTATTATTATTAATATTATTCTGCATGCTAATGAAGTACACTTTTGAATTTTGAAGCAACATTGTCACATTTTTCTACCTTTGCTGCAAGATGTCTTTAAAAATGACGTGTGCTTAAAATTAAGTGAAGCAGGGCATCTTATTTGCTTCTTTTCTTTTACTTCCCTCAATATGTCAATAAATTCTTGCTTATTTACCAATTCGGAATATTAGTGCTCTCTGAACTAAACAGCAACCCAGTGCGTGGTTCCGCTGGGGCCCGTAAGTTAAGGTCAGGAGGAGCCCACGCGGCTCAGGGGCGGTACTTTGCATACCACTGTTCTAGAAACTTGCGTGTTTAAATAGTTGATGACTTTAAATCTTAACGAGTCTTTGTATTGACATGCATTTACGCAGGAATAGTCATATTCATGCACTAGACAGAGCGGCCTTTCTTTGAGCTGGCATACTGTGACGTATTTATTTATTGAGAAAAGCAAACTGTTGCCTAGGTCTCTTCAGAGCAACAAGGATGCCTTTGTGAAACACAGTTTGGTGCAGTGCTACTGCTGGCTTCTGCTTGCAACTGCTACTGTGTCTCATTAAAATGAAGAAAACACTATTTAACAAGCAATACAGTTTAGAATCGTTACCTTCCACGTTACTCTGTCTCATATCCCTTTGAGAAGGAACTGAGTGGTACCTATACACGTACAGCAGTCACTTCCTTCGAACATACCTGTCGAGTACGACCAGACCCAAAACAGCAACTTCAGATTTACAGGTTTTTGCATTGAAACGGAAACAGCTCTCCGGCCAACTTGGCATATGTGTACGTCAACATAATGTCCACTTGCAAAAGCAATTGAAATTCGTTTACATCCTTCTATTCTACAGATAAACGTTTCCCGGGTTGGCACTCACCAATCGAAAAAAAGATGAGACAGGAGAAGGAACCTATTTGCGTTGTTTTGAATGAGATCTCCTGAAGGAACGTATTTGTATCCCACTTGCGTTCAATTGCAAATAACTCATTGCTGTGTGTTCTAATCCTATTTCCAACTCCAACGTAGTTGAATGAGTAAATGCGATCACCCTAGCGAGTTATTGGAAAGGGGCGACCACTCGGTCCCCCCGCACGTATGGCAGAGTACCTCGATCCCCCCGGGAAGCCATCTTGGGCGGGAAGCGTGTCTCGGCTGGTATGCCCGAAGCGGCGTAGCCGGGGCGCGCTTTTTCCCGCCCTAGAGTGGGCTGGCCTAGACACTGACGCGGCTGGCCACGCCCTCGGGGCAGGCAGGGGCGGGTTTACGCCCGCCCTGAAGACGGATAAAAGGGGACGCAAGACCAGAAGGCATCCTCTTGTTCCTGTGCTCTGAAGCTGCACCTCCTCGCTGCACGTGAGCTCGAGACGGAACAAAGAGCCAATTTTGAGCGTTTTAATCTTTCTTTTGTCTTACAGATACTCTGTCGGAGAAATGCCCAAGAAAGGCGGAAAGAGAATGACGACTGAACAGATGCTTCTGGTCCTCATGAAGGAGATGACCGAGCTGAAGAAGCGGGTGGCGGAGAGAGAGGGGGAAGGGGGGCCGGAACGTCCTTCGGATGGAGCAGCCCCAGGAGGGAGAGCCAAGAGGCCAAGGAGGGGACCAGCTGGGGGAGACGTCCCGGTTCCCCGTACCCCGCTCGAAGCGCCAACCCCAGTACCCGTGGAGGGGAATCCGATTCCCGTGGTGGTCACCCCGGTGTCCAATGAAGATATGCCGCTCGAGCTGGCAGCACAACTTGCAGCGTGGTTGGGCGAAAGTAGTGAGGGCGCCACGGCTGTCGACGCGCAGGCGCTGATGAAGCAATTGCGCGAGAAACGGGATGCAGCCAAGGTGTCCGCGCCGGCTGCAGTAGTTGACAAGCCACAAGGGACGATTACGACCGCAGAGGCAGCGTCCGGTGCAGGTAAGCGGCCATTGCCGATTGCAAGGGATGAGTCAGCACCCTCTCGTAGAGAAAGGTTGGGTCAACATGTGCCTTTGGCAATTAAAGAGAAGATTTGGGCGGGGGAATATGTGAACATCTTCTCGTTGCTTGTTGATCATTATGAGGTGGAGCATGTTAAGGGCCAGAAAGACCTCATGCATCCGAGTGTTTGGCGCGCAAAAATGGCCGCCTTTAAAGTGAATGAGAATATTGGCAATTGGGGCAAAGCATGGGGGATTTTTACGTCGATCTTGGGGGAACGTAGGCCCGAGTTGCTTTCCGAGTTGCCGACCTATCAGTCGCGAATCATGGGGTACTCGACGTCACACCTGGGTAACCATTGGTTCTGCTACGATAATCTTTTTAGAAAGGCTAAAGAGCATAATAAAAGCTTAACCTGGGATTGTTACGATTCTTTGACATGGGATAAAATGAAGGAGACAGGTATGTTGAAAATGCCATTGGTAGGGAGTAATGTTGGCGAATCCTCCCGCCAAAATGCGGGGACGCCCTTTCGATCAGGTACGGGTACCGACGATTACTCGAGACCTGCCAGCAATACAGGGAAAAGGGGGTTCTGCTGGAATTTCAACAGAGGTAAATGTACTAGGCCCCAGGGATCGTGTAAATTTAAACACGAATGTAGTGGGTGTGGGTCGTCCCATCCTGAGTCCACGTGCAGAGCCAAAACGGGTGATAACGGCGGTAGAGGAGGCGCCAAACAGGTCTAACATAGTCCGAGGGGCGCCTTTACCTACCCCGATTGATACCTGGGCGATGATTCCCTGGCTCAGTGAATACCCGGATCGTACTTCTGCTGGGGTGCTGCGGAACGGGTTTTCGTATGGTTTCCGCATCCCAGTAGGGGACTTTCAGGGTGTGGAGAAGTGTAAAAATCAACTTTCGGTCCTGCAGCATACGACCGTGGTACAGGATAAGATCCGGAAAGAGGTTACTCGAGGTCGGGTTGCCGGCCCGTTTAGTGTACCCCCGGTGCAGAATTTTGTTTGTTCTCCTTTAGGGGTGGTCCCCAAGAAGGACCCGGGTGAGTTCCGACTGATTCATAATTTATCAGCCCCACGTGGTCTTTCTGTAAACGATGCAATAGACCCGGAAGTGTGTTCGGTGCGGTACGCATCCTTCGATGAGGCCGTAGCCATTTTGAATCGCCTGGGGCCCGGGGCGCTGATGGCGAAGTCAGATATCGAGTCAGCGTTCCGATTGCTCCCGGTACACCCAGACGACCAGCGTCTCCTAGGTTTCATGTTTCAGGGTCATTATTACATGGATAGGTGTATGCCGATGGGGTGCTCTATATCTTGTGCCTATTTCGAGAAATTCAGTAGTTTTCTACAATGGGTCTTCACAAAGAGGACGGGTTTCCAACATGTAATGCATTACCTTGATGATTTTCTGTTCCTTGGGGCAGCCGGGGATCTCGAATGTGGCCAGGCCTTGGCCGAATTTTGTGTGCTAATGAAGCAGTTTGGTGTGCCATTGGCACCAGGTAAGACGGTGGGTCCTGCGACTTGCCTCGAGTTTCTGGGGATCGAGTTAGACTCCAGTGAGGGTTGTTTTCGTTTACCAGCTGACAAAGTGGGGAAGTTCAGGGCAGCCCTGCAAATGTGTATAAATGGATCTAAAGTTACACTCCATCAATTACAGCAGTTGGTGGGACAGTTGAATTTTGCCCTGAGGGTTATACCGATGGCCCGCCCCTTTTCCCGTTCAATTGCCCAAGCTATGGTCGGCCTAAAGGAGGGTCATCATCGCACGAGGCTATCGGCTGAGGTCCGCCAGGACATGCGCATTTGGTTAGCATTTCTGGCGGATTTTAATGGTCGAGTCGTCTGGAACAAACCGGCCGTGTCCTCTGAAGAGCTGGGGCTATGGACAGATTCGGCAGGTAGCATAGGTTTTGGTGCCATCTTCGGCACAAAATGGTCGGCACAAAGATGGCCGGCATGGTGGCATGACAATGGACTGACAAGTAATATTGCTTTCCTGGAACTTTTCCCCATTTTTGTGGCCCTGAGAACCTGGCCCGAAGGGTTCAAAGATCACTCTGTGGTATTTTGGTCTGACAATATGACCGTGGTCGAGTGCATCAATAGCCAGGCAGCACGATGTAAACTGATTTTAAGACTGCTCAAAGAAATTGTCTTACTGTGTATGCAACTGAATGTGCTATTCAGAGCAAAACATGTCCCGGGGGTAATGAATCAGGCGGCTGATGCACTGTCTCGTTTTCATATGCAGGCTTTCTCGGGTTTCCTTCCCACAGCGGACCCAGAGCCGGCACCCTTTCCCGAAGCTCTCTGGTCTCTCGGTGCCCCGAACTTCGTCACCTCGTGGGAGAGAGCCTAGCACCAAGGACAAGGAAGGCATATGAAGGGGCGTTTCGGTCCTATTTAGCCCTTTTGGGGACTGATAGAGAGGGACTTTGGGGCCACGAGGAACGGGTAGTGAATTTTCTGATGTCCTTACGTAGGGCTGGGAAATCGGTGGCTACGGCCCAGAGGCATCGTGCTGCCATTTCCTTTGTTGCCAGGGCTCATGGTATCCAGGACCCGACAGCGTCTTTCGTTGTACAGAAAGCGCTGCGTGGGTGGCAACGCCTTGAGGGTCGCAGAGTAGATGAGAGGCGCCCGATAGGTTTGGATAGGTTGGCCCAGTTGTTGGCCACACTCCCTGCCACATGTTCATCTCAGTTTGAGACGGTATTGTTCCGAGCCGCTTTTACGCTGGCATTTCATGGGGCGATGCGGGTAAGCGAACTGGTGGCAAGGAACAAACGGGATGTGACAGGGGGTTTGTGCCAGGAACACGTTCAGATCAGAGGAGAGACAATGACTGTCTCCTTTGTCAGGTCCAAGACCGATCAAGATGGGATGGGTGACTGCGTAATCATACGCAGGATTCCCGGGTCCTCCATGTGTCCGGTAAAGTGTTTAGAAGACTACCTAGCACGAAGGGTGGCATCATGGGGGGGGACCTTGTTGAGACACGCGGACGCCACCCCACTGACGAAATTTCAGTTTCAGCGGGTGCTTGCGATGTCAATTGCCGCTGCGGGCTTGAACCCGGGCGAGTTTGGGACCCATTCCTTTCGGATAGGGGCTGCTACGGAAGCTACAGCTAGGGGTCTTAATGTTGAACAAGTGAAACGAGTGGGGCGTTGGTCCTCCAAGTGTTATAAGAGGTATGTGCGGTTGCACATGTTGTGAAGCTGTAATGATGTACTCACGCTTCTTCTCTTTGTTTGGTTTTCAGTTGCGCAAGCCTACGAGGCGGGGCGGACTATGCAGTCGACCCAACACCGGGCCAGCGGTCAGACATCACCGGCTGTGAAAAAGGAGGTGTGGGTCGTGGGCCACTCATACGTGAGGCGTGCCGCGGACGTATTCAAAGCAGGTGACATGATTCACGTAGCTGGGGAATACGGGTACAGTGTGTCCTTCTACGGAAGAGGCGGTCTCTGTATTGACCAGTTTCAAGCATTTTTCGAGGGTTTGTTAGGGCGGACGAGGTCACCGCCGTCTATAGTCATAGTACATCTAGGGGGCAATGATTTGGTCACCACCGGTAGACGACTTCTCCTGGAGGCAATGCTTTCCACTGTAAGTTGGTTGGCGAGGAGAGTTCCGGGGTGCACAATTGCATGGTCCCATATGATCCCACGAAAGGTGTGGCGAGGGGCTATTTCTGTTCCTGCTTTGAATCATTCTGTGAGAAAGCTTAATAACAAAGTGAGTAGGTTGTTCCGTTCCAGGACATTGCATTCTATTTCGCATGGCTGTATTAATGATGACAGTATGTATTTGGGGGATGGTGTGCATTTGTCTCGGGTGGGGAATGAGTTACTCATAGGAGACTTCTTAGCATGGTTAAAAACGTTAAAACATGACCTTTAGGTAGGAGCTTTGTGGGGGGTCCGGATAGCCGGTCAACTATCCGGCCTGTGGCGGTAAGGTCATGATCGGTGAGCACTAATTGGAAGATCCCTATGAGTGGGCGTCACCCAACACGGATGGGAGCGCTCGGGAGAGGTGGCCATAGGCCCCTCAACGGGGAGGCGGTCCCTTTTAAGGATGGGTCGCCGAAAGAAAAGGAAAGGCGGTCAAGGCCCCTTCCTGTGTAGGAGGGGTTACAGCCCCCTCCTGGGGAATTTCCCGGGGCCAGTGACGTCTGCGACGGCAGATGTGGTAAGTTGTGCGGGGTTTGGGGGGGGGTCTACGCTACCTTCTAGATACCTCACACGAGTCCTCGAACGACCTTTAAGTGGCGTCGAGTTTTATTGGTGCCCCCGTCAAGTCAAAGGGAAATTGGTAGTTGCACTGAGGTACGCCTCAGTGCTGTCGCCCCTCACAAGTGTGGGGGGGGTATTTCTGGTTAGGGATCTTGACACCGGTTACGACCTTGCCGTTGGCCCTTAAACGTTAGGATGTACAATTTCATAATTTCAAGTAAATGTTTGTAGGATGTTAGTTCGGCTAGGAGAACCTCTGTATTAGAGAATCTGTTAAGGTTAGCCAAACATCGCAATGTGGTAATGAAATTGTACATTAATATGAAACTGTTTAATGTTTTAATTTTGTTTTAATAAATACGGCCGGGAGGGTCACTCCCTCCCTCTTCCAAAAACTTCAAGAACTGTTTCCGGTTTCCCTCCTTTTGGGATTGTGTTGAGAGGGGGTGGCGGGTATCTCAGCCATATGGAAAGGGGCGACCACTCGGTCCCCCCGCACGTATGGCAGAGTACCTCGATCCCCCCGGGAAGCCATCTTGGGCGGGAAGCGTGTCTCGGCTGGTATGCCCGAAGCGGCGTAGCCGGGGCGCGCTTTTTCCCGCCCTAGAGTGGGCTGGCCTAGACACTGACGCGGCTGGCCACGCCCTCGGGGCAGGCAGGGGCGGGTTTACGCCCGCCCTGAAGACGGATAAAAGGGGACGCAAGACCAGAAGGCATCCTCTTGTTCCTGTGCTCTGAAGCTGCACCTCCTCGCTGCACATGAGCTCGAGACGGAACGAAGAGCCAATTTTGACCCACCCACCAGCCCCTGATGACAGCCAGTTGTTTTGAATAAAAGTTGATGGATAACTCTAATTTCGTTTACAGGTCGTGGTATTATCGTGTTGATTTTGAGTGTGTAATAAAGAATGGTCTATTTCAGTTATGTCTTGTGATTAAAGAAATTCATTTATTTGCTTTTAATATGGTCGTAATGCCAATGTATTTTTAGTTTAATAGGATTAGTTAGCATTGTCGTATTTATTTTGGTCGGGCGGTAAGGTCATGATCGGTGAGCACTAATTGGAAGATCCCTATGAGTGGGCGTCACCCAACACGGATGGGAGCGCACGGGAGAGGTGGCCATAGGCCCCTCAACGGGGAGGCGGTCCCTTCTAAGGATGGGTCGCCGAAAGAAAAGGAAAGGCGGTCAAGGCCCCTTCCTGTGTAGGAGGGGTTACAGCCCCCTCCTGGGGAATTTCCCGGGGCCAGTGACGTCTGCGACGGCAGATGTGGTAAGTTGTGCGGGGTTTGGGGGGGGTCTACGCTACCTTCTAGATACCTCACACGAGTCCTCGAACGACCTTTAAGTGGCGTCGAGTTTTATTGGTGCCCCCGTCAAGTCAAAGGGAAATTGGTAGTTGCACTGAGGTACGCCTCAGTGCTGTCGCCCCTCACAAGTGGGGGGGGTATTTCTGGTTAGGGATCTTGACACCGGTTACGACCTTGCCGTTGGCCCTTAAACGTTAGGATGTACAATTTCATAATTTCAAGTAAATGTTTGTAGGATGTTAGTTCGGCTAGGAGAACCTCTGTATTAGAGAATCTGTTAAGGTTAGCCAAACATCGCAATGTGGTAATGAAATTGTACATTAATATGAAACTGTTTAATGTTTTAATTTTGTTTTAATAAATACGGCCGGGAGGGTCACTCCCTCCCTCTTCCAAAAACTTCAAGAACTGTTTCCGGTTTCCCTCCTTTGGGGATTGTGTTGAGAGGGGGTGGCGGGTATCTCAGCCATATTATCTAGGACTCAATGAAAACTGAACGACCGAACCGTAGCTTAGGTATCGTCTCTCATTTTGTTAATGTCTACCCTTTGTTATAGCCCTATATTTGTATGTTGGGAGCACGCCTCTTAAGCAGTGATGTGTCCTACTACCTACTTCCAAGCACTTATTTACCCAGTGACTTCACATGCTTATGTATGCTTGTCTGAATGCGTATGTATGTGGTCGAGTGTGCCATGCGGGCCCTGGTTTTCAAGTAGTGCAACTGTTCACTGTAGCGCGTTGGGGCCTGCTGGCACAATGCGCAGGTGAGTGGGAGCTTGGTGGGCCAAGATGGCCAAGTTCAAGTGTATGGCCAAGTTCAAGAGTAATGTGGTGCATACTTAATTTACTGCCTTAGACAGGTCAAGGCCACTAAAGTGTTCGGGCAAGTTCAAGTGCAATGTCATGACAAATTGCCTTGCATCCTTGTCATGTTGATGCCGCTAAAAATGATGCTGTAATGATTTTAACCATAAGAACAAGGTACTATCGTGTTGGTGACTGGCAAATTACCTGGTTTGTGAATAAAAGGCTACGCCATGAACAACACACTCTGGGTCTGAGAGTTCTTGGGTCATGGGGAGGAGTGAATGCCACGTTGTGCTCGTACTATGCAGTATGAGTGCACAGCGTTGTGTGTGTGTGTGTCCGTTTGAGCATGTTTGTAACAAGAGTGGGCCCTCAGATGCATAGCTAGATTATGGTATACAAGAGGAGCGTCAGGAATGGCCAACAAATGAACACATTGACAAATGTTGCAGGGCTGATGTAAGACAAGGGGAAGAACGGGAATGTCTTGAGAAATTGCACATCATTGCATGACGTGGTAATGTATGGGACAAAAACACATACCTTGACTTGCTTTGTAATGAACATGAACGCTGAAAGTCATCCATTCCGTTTTTCCACTGCTTAGTAGTTGTGTGCTCAGGGGTATGTGGTACTGTTCTATTTCTGTTTGTTACAGAAAGACAGGGGTGTTGGATACACGCCCTTCCCCTAGATGCACCATATCTGACTTAGAATATAGCTAATACATTTCCCTGATATTAAGAGGAGCGCCCTGAGTTTGTTTGTATCCCAACCTTGAAGTTATATTGTCAATTCAGGTGCAGACCCAGTGGGGAGTGGCATTATGAATAGAGACCAGGAAGCACAAGATTTGTTTAGTAATCTACAGGCTGGCAGAACCAGTAAACCCACAAATGTGCAACAGCCGACTAAGAATGTGGGACTTAAGGAGAAATTTAAGAGATTAGAATACCTTAAGAAACAAGAACTGAATAAATGGTGGGACGCGGCCACCCTGAAACAGTATCTGATCCTCAACAGAATACCTAGGGGTCTCAGATCACAAATCATGCCTACCTACGAAGATCTGGAATTAGATCTATTAGATAGATGGGAAAAGGAATTAACCTCTTCCTCCAGGAATTTGATGAATTTACTTATTGAAAATGCTGATCGTGAAATCAAGAAATTACTGGAAGAAATACATAAACTTGAAGAGGAGATTAAGGAATTAAACATGCCAGAGGCTACCGTCAAGAATTATACGATTCTTGATAATTATTTAAATGACCTTCAGGCTGATATTAAACGTAGGAAGGCACGTAAATTACAACGGGATGAAAGGGATTATAAATCAGGCCGTGTTTTCACTTTTGCTAAACGTTTCGATTATTTAATTCAACAATCCCGTAGTTCTAAACAGAAGCCAAATGCTACTGCTAGTGCGAGTGAGACGGAATTATCCTCGCTGGCTAGCAGTGAGAATGAGGAGGTGGGAGGTGAATTGCAGGCTGATGGAGTTGTGGAAGACACTAGCAATTGATGTACTGAAGAAATATGCATGGGAATCTGATTTAACTTGGAACATTTGGAATTAAACTCTGAAGGACAATCTAAGGACTCTCTTTATATATTTTTTGTGATTTGCTGATTAATTGGAAGCACAAGGATAACTGGACTTACTTGTTATATAATAATTGTGTGCTCAGGGGTATGTGGTACTGTTCTATTTCTGTTTGTTACAGAAAGACAGGGGTGTTGGATACACGCCCTTCCCCTAGATGCACCATATCTGACTTAGAATATAGCTAATACATTTCCCTGATATTAAGAGGAGCGCCCTGAGTTTGTTTGTATCCCAACCTTGAAGTTATATTGTCAATTCAGGTGCAGACCCAGTGGGGAGTAGCATTATGAATAGAGACCAGGAAGCACAAGATTTGTTTAGTAATCTACAGGCTGGCAGAACCAGTAAACCCACAAATGTGCAACAGCCGACTAAGAATGTGGGACTTAAGGAGAAATTTAAGAGATTAGAATACCTTAAGAAACAAGAACTGAATAAATGGTGGGACGCGGCCACCCTGAAACAGTATCTGATCCTCAACAGAATACCTAGGGGTCTCAGATCACAAATCATGCCTACCTACGAAGATCTGGAATTAGATCTATTAGATAGATGGGAAAAGGAATGAACCTCTTCCTCCAGGAATTTGATGAATTTACTTATTGAAAATGCTGATCGTAAAATCAAGAAATTACTGGAAGAAATACATAAACTTGAAGAGGAGATTAAGGAATTAAACATGCCAGAGGCTACTGTCAAGAATTATTCGATTCCTGATAATTATTTAAATGACCTTCAGGCTGATATTAAACGTAGGAAGGCACGTAAATTACAACGGGATGAAAGGGATTATAAATCAGGCCGTGTTTTCACTTTTGCTAAACGTTTCGATTATTTATTTCAACAATCCCGTAGTTCTAAACAGAAGCCAAATGCTACTGCTAGTGCGAGTGAGACGGAATTATCCTCGCTGGCTAGCAGTGAGAATGAGGAGGTGGGAGGTGCATTGCAGGCTGATGGAGTTGTGGAAGACACTAGCAATTGATGTACTGAAGAAATATGCATGGGAATCTGATTTAACTTGGAACATTTGGAATTAAACTCTGAAGGACAATCTAAGGACTCTCTTTATATATTTTTTGTGGTTTGCTGATTAATTGGAAGCACAAGGATAACTGGAATTACTTATTATATAATAATTGTGTGCTCAGGGGTATGTGGTACTGTTCTATTTCTGTTTGTTACAGAAAGACAGGGGTGTTGGATACACGCCCTTCCCCTAGATGCACCATATCTGACTTAGAATATAGCTAATACATTTCCCTGGTATTAAGAGGAGCGCCCTGAGTTTGTTTGTATCCCAACCTTGAAGTTATATTGTCAATTCAGGTGCAGACCCAGTGGGGAGTAGCATTATGAATAGAGACCAGGAAGCACAAGATTTGTTTAGTAATCTACAGGCTGGCAGAACCAGTAAACCCACAAATGTGCAACAGCCGACTAAGAATGTGGGACTTAAGGAGAAATTTAAGAGATTAGAATACCTTAAGAAACAAGAACTGAATAAATGGTGGGACGCGGCCACACTGAAACAGTATCTGATCCTCAACAGAATACCTAGGGGTCTCAGATCACAAATCATGCCTACCTACGAAGATCTGGAATTAGATCTATTAGATAGATGGGAAAAGGAATGAACCTCTTCCTCCAGGAATTTGATGAATTTACTTATTGAAAATGCCGATCGTAAAATCAAGAAATTACTGGAAGAAATACATAAACTTGAAGAGGAGATTAAGGAATTAAACATGCCAGAGGCTACCGTCAAGAATTATACGATTCCTGATAATTATTTAAATGACCTTCAGGCTGATATTAAACGTAGGAAGGCACGTAAATTACAACGGGATGAAAGGGATTATAAATCAGGCCGTGTTTTCACTTTTGCTAAACGTTTCGATTATTTAATTCAACAATCCCGTAGTTCTAAACAGAAGCCAAATGCTACTGCTAGTGCGAGTGAGACGGAATTATCCTCGCTGGCTAGCAGTGAGAATGAGGAGGTGGGAGGTGCATTGCAGGCTGATGGAGTTGTG
Organism: Lissotriton vulgaris; assembly: GCF_964263255.1. NCBI lineage: Eukaryota > Metazoa > Chordata > Amphibia > Caudata > Salamandridae > Lissotriton > Lissotriton vulgaris. The sequence continues at coordinate 931,904,499 of NC_141689.1, read as the reverse complement.
GAAGACACTAGCAATTGATGTACTGAAGAAATATGCATGGGAATCTGATTTAACTTGGAACATTTGGAATTAAACTCTGAAGGACAATCTAAGGACTCTCTTGATATATTTTTTGTGGTTTGCTGATTAATTGGAAGCACAAGGATAACTGGACTTACTTATTATATAATAATTGTGTGCTCAGGGGTATGTGGTACTGTTCTATTTCTGTTTGTTACAGAAAGACAGGGGTGTTGGATACACGCCCTTCCCCTAGATGCACCATATCTGACTTAGAATATAGCTAATACATTTCCCTGATATTAAGAGGAGCGCCCTGAGTTTGTTTGTATCCCAACCTTGAAGTTATATTGTCAATTCAGGTGCAGACCCAGTGGGGAGTAGCATTATGAATAGAGACCAGGAAGCACAAGATTTGTTTAGTAATCTACAGGCTGGCAGAACCAGTAAACCCACAAATGTGCAACAGCCGACTAAGAATGTGGGACTTAAGGAGAAATTTAAGAGATTAGAATACCTTAAGAAACAAGAACTGAATAAATGGTGGGACGCGGCCACCCTGAAACAGTATCTGATCCTCAACAGAATACCTAGGGGTCTCAGATCACAAATCATGCCTACCTACGAAGATCTGGAATTAGATTTATTAGATAGATGGGAAAAGGAATTAACCTCTTCCTCCAGGAATTTGATGAATTTACTTATTGAAAATGCTGATCGTAAAATCAAGAAATTACTGGAAGAAATACATAAACTTGAAGAGGAGATTAAGGAATTAAACATGCCAGAGGCTACCGTCAAGAATTATACGATTCTTGATAATTATTTAAATGACCTTCAGGCTGATATTAAACGTAGGAAGGCACGTAAATTACAACGGGATGAAAGGGATTATAAATCAGGCCGTGTTTTCACTTTTGCTAAACGTTTCGATTATTTAATTCAACAATCCCGTAGTTCTAAACAGAAGCCAAATGCTACTGCTAGTGCGAGTGAGACGGAATTATCCTCGCTGGCTAGCAGTGAGAATGAGGAGGTGGGAGGTGCATTGCAGGCTGATGGAGTTGTGGAAGACACTAGCAATTGATGTACTGAATAAATATGCATGGGAATCTGATTTAACTTGGAACATTTGCAATTAAACTCTGAAGGACAATCTAAGGACTCTCTTTATATATTTTTTGTGGTTTGCTGATTAATTGGAAGCACAAGGATAACTGGACTTACTTATTATATAATAATTGTGTGCTCAGGGGTATGTGGTACTGTTCTATTTCTGTTTGTTACAGAAAGACAGGGGTGTTGGATACACGCCCTTCCCCTAGATGCACCATATCTGACTTAGAATATAGCTAATACATTTCCCTGATATTAAGAGGAGCGCCCTGAGTTTGTTTGTATCCCAACCTTGAAGTTATATTGTCAATTCAGGTGCAGACCCAGTGGGGAGTAGCATTATGAATAGAGACCAGGAAGCACAAGATTTGTTTAGTAATCTACAGGCTGGCAGAACCAGTAAACCCACAAATGTGCAACAGCCGACTAAGAATGTGGGACTTAAGGAGAAATTTAAGAGATTAGAATACCTTAAGAAACAAGAACTGAATAAATGGTGGGACGCGGCCACCCTGAAACAGTATCTGATCCTCAACAGAATACCTAGGGGTCTCAGATCACAAATCATGCCTACCTACGAAGATCTGGAATTAGATCTATTAGATAGATGGGAAAAGGAATTAACCTCTTCCTCCAGGAATTTGATGAATTTACTTATTGAAAATGCTGATCGTAAAATCAAGAAATTACTGGAAGAAATACATAAACTTGAAGAGGAGATTAAGGAATTAAACATGCCAGAGGCTACCGTCAAGAATTATACGATTCTTGATAATTATTTAAATGACCTTCAGGCTGATATTAAACGTAGGAAGGCACGTAAATTACAACGGGATGAAAGGGATTATAAATCAGGCCGTGTTTTCACTTTTGCTAAACGTTTCGATTATTTAATTCAACAATCCCGTAGTTCTAAACAGAAGCCAAATGCTACTGCTAGTGCGAGTGAGACGGAATTATCCTCGCTGGCTAGCAGTGAGAATGAGGAGGTGGGAGGTGCATTGCAGGCTGATGGAGTTGTGAAAGACACTAGCAATTGATGTACTGAAGAAATATGCATGGGAATCTGATTTAACTTGGAACATTTGGAATTAAACTCTGAAGGACAATCTAAGGACTCTCTTTATATATTTTTTGTGGTTTGCTGATTAATTGGAAGCACAAGGATAACTGGACTTACTTATTATATAATAATTGTGTGCTCAGGGGTATGTGGTACTGTTCTATTTCTGTTTGTTACAGAAAGACAGGGGTGTTGGATACACGCCCTTCCCCTAGATGCACCATATCTGACTTAGAATATAGCTAATACATTTCCCTGATATTAAGAGGAGCGCCCTGAGTTTGTTTGTATCCCAACCTTGAAGTTATATTGTCAATTCAGGTGCAGACCCAGTGGGGAGTAGCATTATGAATAGAGACCAGGAAGCACAAGATTTGTTTAGTAATCTACAGGCTGGCAGAACCAGTAAACCCACAAATGTGCAACAGCCGACTAAGAATGTGGGACTTAAGGAGAAATTTAAGAGATTAGAATACCTTAAGAAACAAGAACTGAATAAATGGTGGGACGCGGCCACCCTGAAACAGTATCTGATCCTCAACAGAATACCTAGGGGTCTCAGATCACAAATCATGCCTACCTACGAAGATCTGGAATTAGATCTATTAGATAGATGGGAAAAGGAATTAACCTCTTCCTCCAGGAATTTGATGAATTTACTTATTGAAAATGCTGATCGTAAAATCAAGAAATTACTGGAAGAAATACATAAACTTGAAGAGGAGATTAAGGAATTAAACATGCCAGAGGCTACCGTCAAGAATTATACGATTCTTGATAATTATTTAAATGACCTTCAGGCTGATATTAAACGTAGGAAGGCACGTAAATTACAACGGGATGAAAGGGATTATAAATCAGGCCGTGTTTTCACTTTTGCTAAACGTTTCGATTATTTAATTCAACAATCCCGTAGTTCTAAACAGAAGCCAAATGCTACTGCTAGTGCGAGTGAGACGGAATTATCCTCGCTGGCTAGCAGTGAGAATGAGGAGGTGGGAGGTGCATTGCAGGCTGATGGAGTTGTGGAAGACACTAGCAATTGATGTACTGAATAAATATGCATGGGAATCTGATTTAACTTGGAACATTTGCAATTAAACTCTGAAGGACAATCTAAGGACTCTCTTTATATATTTTTTGTGGTTTGCTGATTAATTGGAAGCACAAGGATAACTGGACTTACTTATTATATAATAATTGTGTGCTCAGGGGTATGTGGTACTGTTCTATTTCTGTTTGTTACAGAAAGACAGGGGTGTTGGATACACGCCCTTCCCCTAGATGCACCATATCTGACTTAGAATATAGCTAATACATTTCCCTGATATTAAGAGGAGCGCCCTGAGTTTGTTTGTATCCCAACCTTGAAGTTATATTGTCAATTCAGGTGCAGACCCAGTGGGGAGTAGCATTATGAATAGAGACCAGGAAGCACAAGATTTGTTTAGTAATCTACAGGCTGGCAGAACCAGTAAACCCACAAATGTGCAACAGCCGACTAAGAATGTGGGACTTAAGGAGAAATTTAAGAGATTAGAATACCTTAAGAAACAAGAACTGAATAAATGGTGGGACGCGGCCACCCTGAAACAGTATCTGATCCTCAACAGAATACCTAGGGGTCTCAGATCACAAATCATGCCTACCTACGAAGATCTGGAATTAGATCTATTAGATAGATGGGAAAAGGAATTAACCTCTTCCTCCAGGAATTTGATGAATTTACTTATTAAAAATGCTGATCGTAAAATCAAGAAATTACTGGAAGAAATACATAAACTTGAAGAGGAGATTAAGGAATTAAACATGCCAGAGGCTACCGTCAAGAATTATACGATTCTTGATAATTATTTAAATGACCTTCAGGCTGATATTAAACGTAGGAAGGCACGTAAATTACAACGGGATGAAAGGGATTATAAATCAGGCCGTGTTTTCACTTTTGCTAAACGTTTCGATTATTTAATTCAACAATCCCGTAGTTCTAAACAGAAGCCAAATGCTACTGCTAGTGCGAGTGAGACGGAATTATCCTCGCTGGCTAGCAGTGAGAATGAGGAGGTGGGAGGTGCATTGCAGGCTGATGGAGTTGTGAAAGACACTAGCAATTGATGTACTGAAGAAATATGCATGGGAATCTGATTTAACTTGGAACATTTGGAATTAAACTCTGAAGGACAATCTAAGGACTCTCTTTATATATTTTTTGTGGTTTGCTGATTAATTGGAAGCACAAGGATAACTGGACTTACTTATTATATAATAATTGTGTGCTCAGGGGTATGTGGTACTGTTCTATTTCTGTTTGTTACAGAAAGACAGGGGTGTTGGATACACGCCCTTCCCCTAGATGCACCATATCTGACTTAGAATATAGCTAATACATTTCCCTGATATTAAGAGGAGCGCCCTGAGTTTGTTTGTATCCCAACCTTGAAGTTATATTGTCAATTCAGGTGCAGACCCAGTGGGGAGTAGCATTATGAATAGAGACCAGGAAGCACAAGATTTGTTTAGTAATCTACAGGCTGGCAGAACCAGTAAACCCACAAATGTGCAACAGCCGACTAAGAATGTGGGACTTAAGGAGAAATTTAAGAGATTAGAATACCTTAAGAAACAAGAACTGAATAAATGGTGGGACGCGGCCACCCTGAAACAGTATCTGATCCTCAACAGAATACCTAGGGGTCTCAGATCACAAATCATGCCTACCTACGAAGATCTGGAATTAGATCTATTAGATAGATGGGAAAAGGAATTAACCTCTTCCTCCAGGAATTTGATGAATTTACTTATTGAAAATGCCGATCGTAAAATCAAGAAATTACTGGAAGAAATACATAAACTTGAAGAGGAGATTAAGGAATTAAACATGCCAGAGGCTACCGTCAAGAATTACACGATTCTTGATAATTTTTTAAATGACCTTCAGGCTGATATTAAACGTAGGAAGGCACGTAAATTACAACGGGATGAAAGGGATTATAAATCAGGCCGTGTTTTCACTTTTGCTAAACGTTTCGATTATTTAATTCAACAATCCCGTAGTTCTAAACAGAAGCCAAATGCTACTGCTAGTGCGAGTGAGACGGAATTATCCTCGCTGGCTAGCAGTGAGAATGAGGAGGTGGGAGGTGCATTGCAGGCTGATGGAGTTGTGGAAGACACTAGCAATTGATGTACTGAAGAAATATGCATGGGAATCTGATTTAACTTGGAACTTTTTTGCAATTAAACTCTGAAGGACAATCTAAGGACTCTCTTTATATATTTTTTGTGGTTTGCTGATTAATTGGAAGCACAAGGATAACTGGACTTACTTATTATATAATAATTGTGTGCTCAGGGGTATGTGGTACTGTTCTATTTCTGTTTGTTACAGAAAGACAGGGGTGTTGGATACACGCCCTTCCCCTAGATGCACCATATCTGACTTAGAATATAGCTAATACATTTCCCTGATATTAAGAGGAGCGCCCTGAGTTTGTTTGTATCCCAACCTTGAAGTTATATTGTCAATTCAGGTGCAAACCCAGTGGGGAGTAGCATTATGAATAGAGACCAGGAAGCACAAGATTTGTTTAGTAATCTACAGGCTGGCAGAACCAGTAAACCCACAAATGTGCAACAGCCGACTAAGAATGTGGGACTTAAGGAGAAATTTAAGAGATTAGAATACCTTAAGAAACAATAACTGAATAAATGGTGGGACGCGGCCACCCTGAAACAGTATCTGATCCTCAACAGAATACCTAGGGGTCTCAGATCACAAATCATGCCTACCTACGAAGATCTGGAATTGGATGTATGACTAAACAACTACTGCCTAAACCACGACTTCCTGAACCACGAAAGCTAAACAACGATCAATGCTAAACCACTACTTGTTTTACAACTACTTCCTAAACCACGAAATAAAAACCACCTCGTAACTGGCCAATAGATGGCACTATTGTGAAAATAATACTTCTTCAAAATATGTTTTAAATTGCTGTTTACCTATTTCATTTATTTTTTATTCTAGGTATGTTTCACAAGTCAATCCATTGTTTTATTGTTTCGGGTTGTTCAATACTTCTTTCGTTCATTTTCTACAGCTCCACTCGGTGCCATGCTGTATTTCCCTGTGAAAACATAAACAACTACCCTGGCACTCGAAAATGATAGACCTGAAGGGGCGTCTCGAATAGATAGTCATATACAATAAGGTACGAGTTGCCCATTAATGACATTCTATGTGGGTTTACCAGGGAGAGGTAATAGGGTGCCTCCTCACTGGGGTTCACATAAAAAGACAAGCACGCACTGCTACAATCCTGCTACCACAAACCCTCAGTTGTGTCACAGCAGTCACCGTTGTTTAAAGGCGTACCTCCTTGTGAATATATCACTCTTCAGCTGAGCAGCCCACCACAGTATTGAAAAGCAATGCTCTGCAGATGTCTCGAATGGAAAAATACTGGGTCTTCATGAATGATGAAATGAGGAGCAAGTTGTCACGTGGACACTGCGTGAGGGACATGTGAACAAGGGCAACTGCAATTGAAACACATTTAAAACGCATGGTTTACCAATGAGTGAAGAATTCTCTGAGTTGTCAACACAGCTGTTTATACATTTTCAAGAAGGAGGAAATGATGCCGTTTAACAAGAGGCCATAAATTCAAGACGATCCATTCATGTCACCCTGCCTCATATCTACCTGGCACATTCTTTAAAGGAACATACATACACCCTCGAAGGCTAGGCCACACATGAAAACTATGAAGGTGGGATCTACCTCTGAGTAATATGCCCTGCCACTGTTCTACAATATTTCCCCTTCTCCTGAATACATGTATTTTTGATTCAAGCTCTACTTTCACAGGAAGCTCTGATTCGTGTTTAAGAACGTCGTGGTTCAGGAATTCGTTGTTTGGAATTCCTCGTTGTTCCGAGTTCGTTGTTCAGGTAAGTCGTGATTTAGACTTCGTTGCTTAGGATGTTTCCCCTGGAATTAGATCTATTAGATAGATGGGAAAAGGAATTAACCTCTTCCTCCAGGAATTTGATGAATTTACTTATTGAAAATGCTGATCGTAAAATCAAGAAATTACTGGAAGAAATACATAAACTTGAAGAGGAGATTAAGGAATTAAACATGCCAGAGGCTACCGTCAAGAATTATACGATTCTTGATAATTATTTAAATGACCTTCAGGCTGATATTAAACGTAGGAAGGCACGTAAATTACAACGGGATGAAAGGGATTATAAATCAGGCCGTGTTTTCACTTTTGCTAAACGTTTCGATTATTTAATTCAACAATCCCGTAGTTCTAAACAGAAGCCAAATGCTACTGCTAGTGCGAGTGAGACGGAATTATCCTCGCTGGCTAGCAGTGAGAATGAGGAGGTGGGAGGTGCATTGCAGGCTGATGGAGTTGTGGAAGACACTAGCAATTGATGTACTGAAGAAATATGCATGGGAATCTGATTTAACTTGGAACATTTGGAATTAAACTCTGAAGGACAATCTAAGGACTCTCTTTATATATTTGTTGTGGTTTGCTGATTAATTGGAAGCACAAAGATAACTGGACTTACTTATTATATAATAATTGTGTGCTCAGGGGTATGTGGTACTGTTCTATTTCTGTTTGTTACAGAAAGACAGGGGTGTTGGATACACGCCCTTCCCCTAGATGCACCATATCTGACTTAGAATATAGCTAATACATTTCCCTGATATTAAGAGGAGCGCCCTGAGTTTGTTTGTATCCCAACCTTGAAGTTATATTTTCAATTCAGGTGCAGACCCAGTGGGGAGTAGCATTATGAATAGAGACCAGGAAGCACAAGATTTGTTTAGTAATCTACAGGCTGGCAGAACCAGTAAACCCACAAATGTGCAACAGCCGACTAAGAATGTGGGACTTAAGGAGAAATTTAAGAGATTAGAATACCTTAAGAAACAAGAACTGAATAAATGGTGGGACGCGGCCACCCTGAAACAGTATCTGATCCTCAACAGAATACCTAGGGGTCTCAGATCACAAATCATGCCTACCTACGAAGATCTGGAATTAGATCTATTAGATAGATGGGAAAAGGAATTAACCTCTTCCTCCAGGAATTTGATGAATTTACTTATTGAAAATGCTGATCGTAAAATCAAGAAATTACTGGAAGAAATACATAAACTTGAAGAGGAGATTAAGGAATTAAACATGCCAGAGGCTACCGTCAAGAATTATACGATTCTTGATAATTATTTAAATGACCTTCAGGTTGATATTAAACGTAGGAAGGCACGTAAATTACAACGGGATGAAAGGGATTATAAATCAGGCCGTGTTTTCACTTTTGCTAAACGTTTCGATTATTTAATTCAACAATCCCGTAGTTCTAAACAGAAGCCAAATGCTACTGCTAGTGCGAGTGAGACGGAATTATCCTCGCTGGCTAGCAGTGAGAATGAGGAGGTGGGAGGTGCATTGCAGGCTGATGGAGTTGTGGAAGACACTAGCAATTGATGTACTGAAGAAATATGCATGGGAATCTGATTTAACTTGGAACATTTGGAATTAAACTCTGAAGGACAATCTAAGGACTCTCTTTATATATTTTTTGTGGTTTGCTGATTAATTGGAAGCACAAGGATAACTGGACTTACTTATTATATAATAATTGTGTGCTCAGGGGTATGTGGTACTGTTCTATTTCTGTTTGTTACAGAAAGACAGGGGTGTTGGATACACGCCCTTCCCCTAGATGCACCATATCTGACTTAGAATATAGCTAATACATTTCCCTGATATTAAGAGGAGCGCCCTGAGTTTGTTTGTATCCCAACCTTGAAGTTATATTGTCAATTCAGGTGCAGACCCAGTGGGGAGTAGCATTATGAATAGAGACCAGGAAGCACAAGATTTGTTTAGTAATCTACAGGCTGGCAGAACCAGTAAACCCACAAATGTGCAACAGCCGACTAAGAATGTGGGACTTAAGGAGAAATTTAAGAGATTAGAATACCTTAAGAAACAAGAACTGAATAAATGGTGGGACGCGGCCACCCTGAAACAGTATCTGATCCTCAACAGAATACCTAGGGGTCTCAGATCACAAATCATGCCTACCTACGAAGATCTGGAATTAGATCTATTAGATAGATGGGAAAAGGAATTAACCTCTTCCTCCAGGAATTTGATGAATTTACTTATTGAAAATGCTGATTGTAAAATCAAGAAATTACTGGAAGAAATACATAAACTTGAAGAGGAGATTAAGGAATTGAACATGCCAGAGGCTACCGTCAAGAATTATACGATTCTTGATAATTATTTAAATGACCTTCAGGCTGATATTAAACGTAGGAAGGCACGTAAATTACAACGGGATGAAAGGGATTATAAATCAGGCCGTGTTTTCACTTTTGCTAAACGTTTCGATTATTTAATTCAACAATCCCGTAGTTCTAAACAGAAGCCAAATGCTACTGCTAGTGCGAGTGAGACGGAATTATCCTCGCTGGCTAGCAGTGAGCATGAGGAGGTGGGAGGTGCATTGCAGGCTGATGGAGTTGTGGAAGACACTAGCAATTGATGTACTGAAGAAATATGCATGGGAATCTGATTTAACTTGGAACATTTGGAATTAAACTCTGAAGGACAATCTAAGGACTCTCTTTATATATTTTTTGTGGTTTGCTGATTAATTGGAAGCACAAGGATAACTGGACTTACTTATTATATAATAATTGTGTGCTCAGGGGTATGTGGTACTGTTCTATTTCTGTTTGTTACAGAAAGACAGGGGTGTTGGATACACGCCCTTCCCCTAGATGCACCATATCTGACTTAGAATATAGCTAATACATTTCCCTGATATTAAGAGGAGCGCCCTGAGTTTGTTTGTATCCCAACCTTGAAGTTATATTGTCAATTCAGGTGCAGACCCAGTGGGGAGTAGCATTATGAATAGAGACCAGGAAGCACAAGATTTGTTTAGTAATCTACAGGCTGGCAGAACCAGTAAACCCACAAATGTGCAACAGCCGACTAAGAATGTGGGACTTAAGGAGAAATTTAAGAGATTAGAATACCTTAAGAAACAAGAACTGAATAAATGGTGGGACGCGGCCACCCTGAAACAGTATCTGATCCTCAACAGAATACCTAGGGGTCTCAGATCACAAATCATGCCTGCCTACGAAGATCTGGAATTAGATCTATTAGATAGATGAGAAAAGGAATTAACCTCTTCCTCCAGGAATTTGATGAATTTACTTATTGAAAATGCTGATCGTAAAATCAAGAAATTACTGGAAGAAATACATAAACTTGAAGAGGAGATTAAGGAATTAAACATGCCAGAGGCTACCGTCAAGAATTATACGATTCTTGATAATTATTTAAATGACCTTCAGGCTGATATTAAATGTAGGAAGGCACGTAAATTACAACGGGATGAAAGGGATTATAAATCAGGCCGTGTTTTCACTTTTGCTAAACGTTTCGATTATTTAATTCAACAATCCCGTAGTTCTAAACAGAAGCCAAATGCTACTGCTAGTGCGAGTGATACGGAATTATCCTCGCTGGCTAGCAGTGAGAATGAGGAGGTGGGAGGTGCATTGCAGGCTGATGGAGTTGTGGAAGACACTAGCAATTGATGTACTGAAGAAATATGCATGGGAATCTGATTTAACTTGGAACATTTGCAATTAAACTCTGAAGGACAATCTAAGGACTCTCTTTATATATTTTTTGTGGTTTGCTGATTAATTGGAAGCACAAGGATAACTGGACTTACTTATTATATAATAATTGTGTGCTCAGGGGTATGTGGTACTGTTCTATTTCTGTTTGTTACAGAAAGACAGGGGTGTTGGATACACGCCCTTCCCCTAGATGCACCATATCTGACTTAGAATATAGCTAATACATTTCCCTGATATTAAGAGGAGCGCCCTGAGTTTGTTTGTATCCCAACCTTGAAGTTATATTGTCAATTCAGGTGCAGATCCAGTGGGGAGTAGCATTATGAATAGAGACCAGGAAGCACAAGATTTGTTTAGTAATCTACAGGCTGGCAGAACCAGTAAACCCACAAATGTGCAACAGCCGACTAAGAATGTGGGACTTAAGGAGAAATTTAAGAGATTAGAATACCTTAAGAAACAATAACTGAATAAATGGTGGGACGCGGCCACCCTGAAACAGTATCTGATCCTCAACAGAATACCTAGGGGTCTCAGATCACAAATCATGCCTACCTACGAAGATCTGGAATTAGATCTATTAGATAGATGGGAAAAGGAATTAACCTCTTCCTCCAGGAATTTGATGAATTTACTTATTGAAAATGCTGATCGTAAAATCAAGAAATTACTGGAAGAAATACATAAACTTGAAGAGGAGATTAAGGAATTAAACATGCCAGAGGCTACCGTCAAGAATTATACGATTCTTGATAATTATTTAAATGACCTTCAGGCTGATATTAAACGTAGGAAGGCACGTAAATTACAACGGGATGAAAGGGATTATAAATCAGGCCGTGTTTTCACTTTTGCTAAACGTTTCGATTATTTAATTCAACAATCCCGTAGTTCTAAACAGAAGCCAAATGCTACTGCTAGTGCGAGTGAGACGGAATTATCCTCGCTGGCTAGCAGTGAGAATGAGGAGGTGGGAGGTGCATTGCAGGCTGATGGAGTTGTGGAAGACACTAGCAATTGATGTACTGAAGAAATATGCATGGGAATCTGATTTAACTTGGAACATTTGGAATTAAACTCTGAAGGACAATCTAAGGACTCTCTTTATATATTTTTTGTGGTTTGCTGATTAATTGGAAGCACAAGGATAACTGGACTTACTTATTATATAATAATTGTGTGCTCAGGGGTATGTGGTACTGTTCTATTTCTGTTTGTTACAGAAAGACAGGGGTGTTGGATACACGCCCTTCCCCTAGATGCACCATATCTGACTTAGAATATAGCTAATACATTTCCCTGATATTAAGAGGAGCGCCCTGAGTTTGTTTGTATCCCAACCTTGAAGTTATATTGTCAATTCAGGTGCAGACCCAGTGGGGAGTAGCATTATGAATAGAGACCAGGAAGCACAAGATTTGTTTAGTAATCTACAGGCTGGCAGAACCAGTAAACCCACAAATGTGCAACAGCCGACTAAGAATGTGGGACTTAAGGAGAAATTTAAGAGATTAGAATACCTTAAGAAACAAGAACTGAATAAATGGTGGGACGCGGCCACCCTGAAACAGTATCTGATCCTCAACAGAATACCTAGGGGTCTCAGATCACAAATCATGCCTACCTACGAAGATCTGGAATTAGATCTATTAGATAGATGGGAAAAGGAATTAACCTCTTCCTCCAGGAATTTGATGAATTTACTTATTGAAAATGCTGATCGTAAAATCAAGAAATTACTGGAAGAAATACATAAACTTGAAGAGGAGATTAAGGAATTAAACATGCCAGAGGCTACCGTCAAGAATTATACGATTCTTGATAATTATTTAAATGACCTTCAGGCTGATATTAAACGTAGGAAGGCACGTAAATTACAACGGGATGAAAGGGATTATAAATCAGGCCGTGTTTTCACTTTTGCTAAACGTTTCGATTATTTAATTCAACAATCCCGTAGTTCTAAACAGAAGCCAAATGCTACTGCTAGTGCGAGTGAGACGGAATTATCCTCGCTGGCTAGCAGTGAGAATGAGGAGGTGGGAGGTGCATTGCAGGCTGATGGAGTTGTGGAAGACACTAGCAATTGATGTACTGAAGAAATATGCATGGGAATCTGATTTAACTTGAAACATTTGGAATTAAACTCTGAAGGACAATCTAAGGACTCTCTTTATATATTTTTGTGGTTTGCTGATTAATTGGAAGCACAAGGATAACTGGACTTACTTATTATATAATAATTGTGTGCTCAGGGGTATGTGGTACTGTTCTATTTCTGTTTGTTACAGAAAGACAGGGGTGTTGGATACACGCCCTTCCCCTAGATGCACCATATCTGACTTAGAATATAGCTAATACATTTCCCTGATATTAAGAGGAGCGCCCTGAGTTTGTTTGTATCCCAACCTTGAAGTTATATTGTCAATTCAGGTGCAGACCCAGTGGGGAGTAGCATTATGAATAGAGACCAGGAAGCACAAGATTTGTTTAGTAATCTACAGGCTGGCAGAACCAGTAAACCCACAAATGTGCAACAGCCGACTAAGAATGTGGGACTTAAGGAGAAATTTAAGAGATTAGAATACCTTAAGAAACAAGAACTGAATAAATGGTGGGACGCGGCCACCCTGAAACAGTATCTGATCCTCAACAGAATACCTAGGGGTCTCAGATCACAAATCATGCCTACCTACGAAGATCTGGAATTAGATCTATTAGATAGATGGGAAAAGGAATTAACCTCTTCCTCCAGGAATTTGATGAATTTACTTATTGAAAATGCTGATTGTAAAATCAAGAAATTACTGGAAGAAATACATAAACTTGAAGAGGAGATTAAGGAATTAAACATGCCAGAGGCTACCGTCAAGAATTATACGATTCTTGATAATTATTTAAATGACCTTCAGGCTGATATTAAACGTAGGAAGGCACGTAAATTACAACGGGATGAAAGGGATTATAAATCAGGCCGTGTTTTCACTTTTGCTAAACGTTTCGATTATTTAATTCAACAATCCCGTAGTTCTAAACAGAAGCCAAATGCTACTGCTAGTGCGAGTGAGACGGAATTATCCTCGCTGGCTAGCAGTGAGCATGAGGAGGTGGGAGGTGCATTGCAGGCTGATGGAGTTGTGGAAGACACTAGCAATTGATGTACTGAAGAAATATGCATGGGAATCTGATTTAACTTGGAACATTTGGAATTAAACTCTGAAGGACAATCTAAGGACTCTCTTTATATATTTTTTGTGGTTTGCTGATTAATTGGAAGCACAAGGATAACTGGACTTACTTATTATATAATAATTGTGTGCTCAGGGGTATGTGGTACTGTTCTATTTCTGTTTGTTACAGAAAGACAGGGGTGTTGGATACACGCCCTTCCCCTAGATGCACCATATCTGACTTAGAATATAGCTAATACATTTCCCTGATATTAAGAGGAGCGCCCTGAGTTTGTTTGTATCCCAACCTTGAAGTTATATTGTCAATTCAGGTGCAGACCCAGTGGGGAGTAGCATTATGAATAGAGACCAGGAAGCACAAGATTTGTTTAGTAATCTACAGGCTGGCAGAACCAGTAAACCCACAAATGTGCAACAGCCGACTAAGAATGTGGGACTTAAGGAGAAATTTAAGAGATTAGAATACCTTAAGAAACAAGAACTGAATAAATGGTGGGACGCGGCCACCCTGAAACAGTATCTGATCCTCAACAGAATACCTAGGGGTCTCAGATCACAAATCATGCCTACCTACGAAGATCTGGAATTAGATCTATTAGATAGATGAGAAAAGGAATTAACCTCTTCCTCCAGGAATTTGATGAATTTACTTATTGAAAATGCTGATCGTAAAATCAAGAAATTACTGGAAGAAATACATAAACTTGAAGAGGAGATTAAGGAATTAAACATGCCAGAGGCTACCGTCAAGAATTATACGATTCTTGATAATTATTTAAATGACCTTCAGGCTGATATTAAATGTAGGAAGGCACGTAAATTACAACGGGATGAAAGGGATTATAAATCAGGCCGTGTTTTCACTTTTGCTAAACGTTTCGATTATTTAATTCAACAATCCCGTAGTTCTAAACAGACGCCAAATGCTACTGCTAGTACGAGTGAGACGGAATTATCCTCGCTGGCTAGCAGTGAGAATGAGGAGGTGGGAGGTGCATTGCAGGCTGATGGAGTTGTGGAAGACACTAGCAATTGATGTACTGAAGAAATATGCATGGGAATCTGATTTAACTTGGAACATTTGGAATTAAACTCTGAAGGACAATCTAAGGACTCTCTTTATATATTTTTTGTGGTTTGCTGATTAATTGGAAGCACAAGGATACCTGGACTTACTTATTATATAATAATTGTGTGCTCAGGGGTATGTGGTACTGTTCTATTTCTGTTTGTTACAGAAAAACAGGGGTGTTGGATACACGCCCTTCCCCTAGATGCACCATATCTGACTTAGAATATAGCTAATACATTTCCCTGATATTAAGAGGAGCGCCCTGAGTTTGTTTGTATCCCAACCTTGAAGTTATATTGTCAATTCAGGTGCAGACCCAGTGGGGAGTAGCATTATGAATAGAGACCAGGAAGCACAAGATTTGTTTAGTAATCTACAGGCTGGCAGAACCAGTAAACCCACAAATGTGCAACAGCCGACTAAGAATGTGGGACTTAAGGAGAAATTTAAGAGATTAGAATACCTTAAGAAACAAGAACTGAATAAATGGTGGGACGCGGCCACCCTGAAACAGTATCTGATCCTCAACAGAATACCTAGGGGTCTCAGATCACAAATCATGCCTACCTACGAAGATCTGGAATTAGATCTATTAGATAGATGAGAAAAGGAATTAACCTCTTCCTCCAGGAATTTGATGAATTTACTTATTGAAAATGCTGATCGTAAAATCAAGAAATTACTGGAAGAAATACATAAACTTGAAGAGGAGATTAAGGAATTAAACATGCCAGAGGCTACCGTCAAGAATTATACGATTCTTGATAATTATTTAAATGACCTTCAGGCTGATATTAAATGTAGGAAGGCACGTAAATTACAACGGGATGAAAGGGGTTATAAATCAGGCCGTGTTTTCACTTTTGCTAAACGTTTCGATTATTTAATTCAACAATCCCGTAGTTCTAAACAGAAGCCAAATGCTACTGCTAGTGCGAGTGAGACGGAATTATCCTCGCTGGCTAGCAGTGAGAATGAGGAGGTGGGAGGTGCATTGCAGGCTGATGGAGTTGTGGAAGACACTAGCAATTGATGTACTGAAGAAATATGCATGGGAATCTGATTTAACTTGGAACATTTGGAATTAAACTCTGAAGGACAATCTAAGGACTCTCTTTATATATTTTTTGTGGTTTGCTGATTAACTGGAAGCACAAGGATAACTGGACTTACTTATTATATAATAATTGTGTGCTCAGGGGTATGTGGTACTGTTCTATTTCTGTTTGTTACAGAATGACAGGGGTGTTGGATACACACCCTTCCCCTAGATGCACCATATCTGACTTAGAATATAGCTAATACATTTCCCTGATATTAAGAGGAGCGCCCTGAGTTTGTTTGTATCCCAACCTTGAAGTTATATTGTCAATTCAGGTGCAGACCCAGTGGGGAGTAGCATTATGAATAGAGACCAGGAAGCACAAGATTTGTTTAGTAATCTACAGGCTGGCAGAACCAGTAAACCCACAAATGTGCAACAGCCGACTAAGAATGTGGGACTTAAGGAGAAATTTAAGAGATTAGAATACCTTAAGAAACAAGAACTGAATAAATGGTGGGACGCGGCCACCCTGAAACAGTATCTGATCCTCAACAGAATACCTAGGGGTCTCAGATCACAAATCATGCCTACCTACGAAGATCTGGAATTAGATCTATTAGATAGATGGGAAAAGGAATTAACCTATTCCTTCAGGAATTTGATGAATTTACTTATTGAAAATGCTGATCGTAAAATCAAGAAATTACTGGAAGAAATACATAAACTTGAAGAGGAGATTAAGGAATTAAACATGCCAGAGGCTACCGTCAAGAATTATACGATTCTTGATAATTATTTAAATGACCTTCAGGCTGATATTAAACGTAGGAAGGCACGTAAATTACAACAGGATTAAAGGGATTATAAATCAGGCCGTGTTTTCACTTTTGCTAAACGTTTCGATTATTTAATTCAACAATCCCGTAGTTCTAAACAGAAGCCAAATGCTACTGCTAGTGCGAGTGAGACGGAATTATCCTCGCTGGCTAGCAGTGAGAATGAGGAGGTGGGAGGTGCATTGCAGGCTGATGGAGTTGTGGAAGACACTAGCAATTGATGTACTGAAGAAATATGCATGGGAATCTGATTTAACTTGGAACATTTGGAATTAAACTCTGAAGGACAATCTAAGGACTCTCCTTATATATGTTTTGTGGTTTACTGATTAATTGGAAGCACAAGGATAACTGGACTTACTTATTATATAATAATTGTGTGCTCAGGGGTATGTGGTGCCATGAACAACACACTCTGGGTCTGAGAGTTCTTGGGTCATGGGGAGGAGTGAATGCCACGTTGTGCTTGTACTATGCAGTATGAGTGCACAGCGTTGTGTGTGTGTGTGTGTCCGTTTGAGCATGTTTGTAACAAGAGTGGGCCCTCAGATGCATAGCTAGATTATGGTATACAAGAGGAGCGTCAGGAATGGCCAACAAATGAACACATTGACAAATGTTGCAGGGCTGATGTAAGACAAGGGGAAGAACGGGAATGTCTTGAGAAATTGCACATCATTGCATGACGTGGTGATGTATGGGACAAAAACACATACCTTGACTTGCTTTGTAATGAACATGAACGCTGAAAGTCATCCATTCCGTTTTTCCACTGCTTAGTAGTTATTGCATGACGTGGTGATGTATGGGACCTCGCAGATATTTGTTATCAATGCGATAAATTTGCCAGTCTGTTCTTGTTTTTAATTAGGAAGGGGCCAACGCCTATTAAAATTTCTTCTGTTAGTTCCCTATCCTATTTTAAATCACCACTCTTTCTTTTTTGCACTGCACTTTTCCCACTGAATCAACAGCATTTGCGATACCTGGGTGATTGTGGTCGCTACCCCGAACCATCCGAGAGGGTATGCTTGTGATCTCAATGGTCAGGAGACACAATACCCGCCAGGGATTACCAAATGATAATATTGATCTTGTAAGACTTTGATGGGAATCCAAAACAACTGGGGTGACTCACGATTACAGGTGTTTCATTTATTGGCGATTTGGTCTGTTACTCTCTGTATTCCTATAGTACTAACCAGACATAGGTTTTACAGTAGCAAACACTCTTCTGGTTTAGCTCCTAGACCCCTAAGTTCTTTGTGTATAATTTAGTCCTCTGGGGGACATTACTTAGGCATCGGTCTTTAAACGTCCCTCTAGCCCTCCCCTACTGTTTGTTTTGTCAAGACAGTAGGCATGGCCCGTCCACTCAGCCCACAGGGCCTCCACCCCACCACACACACAGAAGACACACCACACACACAAGGAGACATGCAGGAGTATCAACAAGTCCCCCAGCCCCCCCCCCCCCCTCCCAGGCAGCTGCACATAGGCCATTCCCCCCCACCCCCGAACAGCACAGAACATGCACAGAATGTTGGGGTGAACATGAACACAAGATACCCAACCACAGGGCAATGGCAACACAATCACCAAAAGGCACCCCACATCGATGCAAAGTACACTCTGTACAATCACAAATATAACACACACATCACACATGAACATCAACCACAATAAACACACAACCAGACCATACACAAGCCACCAATACCCACAGCCAGGCACACATATCAGAAGCCAGCTGCAATGGAGAGAATGCATTGCATTCTGATACTAAAAGCTAAGGGTACACTCAAGAAAAGGCATAAGGCTAACACAAAGCATGTCAACAGCACATACAAGAGAAGCAACACAGCACAACACCCCAGTCGAGCAAACAACACCTGGATGGCACAGTCAACCAATGCAAACCACAGTGAACTGTGTGCAACAACAACTGTGGGTGACAATAAGGCAAGCCTTGCAGAGGCACAAGAAGCATAGGAAGGTCACAAAGTCAAATGCAGAAGTTCAGAAGGATGCACATTAGACCAATCTAAGCCAAAACACACGTACTGCATGCATGACAAGTAGTAGGAGAAAATAAACAGATGCACAACCACACATCACAGGGACACAACAAGTACCTCCACAACACTAAGCAGCACACAGACAACATCACATCCTAGAAGGGTAGTAGTGACACTGTAGACACACAGACGACCATCAATACACTAACACAAGCAAAACTCAGGAACACACAGGTGCCAACAACATCAACAGAGCCCAGTGCAGCAACAACAGTTGGACTGCATACAACCTACAAGCATTGCAAACCAGGACAAGAACCTGACATATGAGCAAAGGGACAAAGAACCCACTGGCACATTGGCCCTGTGCACATTCCTGCAACACAAACACAGTGGAATAGATTAACTGATGGTGAGGCACACACACTGGTAAG
The DNA here is from genome assembly GCF_964263255.1 of Lissotriton vulgaris. Lineage (NCBI taxonomy): Eukaryota > Metazoa > Chordata > Amphibia > Caudata > Salamandridae > Lissotriton > Lissotriton vulgaris. The sequence continues at coordinate 931,885,017 of NC_141689.1, read as the reverse complement.
CTAAGGGGATAGGACACACAACACACAAGTGAACTATAACTCAGAACCGAACAGGTCAACAGTGCACCACACACAAATACAAGGAGCAGCAACACACAAAGGGGATGATGCACATACCAAGAAACAGGATAGAATGAACACATATCACACATACCATACTGGAGAACAAACACACAGGTGACATTAGTGAGAGACAACACACCCCCACCATGTCAATGGAATAGAATAGGGCTGCACACTGAACACACACTGTGAGCAGACACATATCCCATCAACAACACAGACTTGCCTGTCACACACCCTGCATACTCAGAGTTGCGGGCAACAACAAGTAGGTGGACCACAGGACTGCAACAAAACCAGAACACACTGCACTACCAGCACACCCACGTGTGCACCCAAGCACAAGACACACAATGCAAACAGACTTGCACACAGTACCTGGCTCATACTCTGTGTAGTTGCCAAATGTAGGAGCATACACACCACCACCACAAAGTATTCCCTTCATATCCCATCCCATCACAATTGCACACATACAACTTAGCACATGTGACTAGGAAGGTGGGCCATCACCAGAAGAGCATACATCCACTTTGCTGTACACACAACAACAACCATCACACATACATGATGGACCCTGGACCAGCTGCCTCTCTATGATGGGGATATAATCCCACCTTGATAGCAACAACATCAGCTATTGACCCATGTACAAATAGGGAGAGTATGCAAACTGTAGTTGGACTAAAAGATCCCTCTGAGTCCACCTGCCTCTGTTACAGAGACAAGACAAATTATATTGCCTGTTACAGCTGAAAACAAATACAGATCATTGGTCATGTGAAAGTGGTAGACAGGGCATGTTGTAAATCACAAGAAATCCACAATGCAAGTACACAACAAGCACAGACACTGACAAAGTACACAACATGAGTAACTGCCTTTATTAAACATCACAAACGTAGCACTCTGATGTACCCAGGAGCCAGCCCAGTGGCCAGTACACATTGCAGAGCATGTCCATGAGAAGCTGCACATCCAAGGGGCAAGAAGCAGCACAGTTCGAACCAGGGCATTGAGAGAGTGCAGAGCATGTCCATGAGAAGCTGCACAACCAAGGGGCAAGAAGCAGCACAGTTCCAACCAGGGCAATGAGAGAGTGCAGAGCATGTCCATGAGAAGCTGCACAACCGAGGGACAAGAAGCAGCACAGTTCTAACCCGGGCATTGAGAGAGTGCAGAGCATGCCAATGAGAAGCTGCACAGCCAAGGGGCAAGAAGCAGCACAGTTCGAACCAGGGCATTGAGAGAGTGCAGAGCATGTCCATGAGAAGCTGCACAACCAAGGGGCAAGAAGCAGCACAGTTACAACCAGGGCAATGAGAGAGTGCAGAGCATGTCCATGAGAAGCTGCACAGCCAAGGGGCAAGAAGCAGCACAGTTTGAACCAGGGCATTGAGAGAGTGCAGAGCATGTCCATGAGAAGCTGCACAACCAAGGGGCAAGAAGCAGCACAGTTCCAACCAGGGCAATGAGAGAGTGCAGAGCATGTCCATGAGAAGCTGCACAACCGAGGGACAAGAAGCAGCACAGTTCTAACCCGGGCATTGAGAGAGTGCAGAGCATGCCAATGAGAAGCTGCACAGCCAAGGGGCAAGATGCAGCACAGTTCCCACAGAGCCAGTGGCCAGAACAGAGCAGGTACATCTGAGGCTGCATAAGTGAGGGGCACATTGCATCACATTACTAACAGAGCCAGTGGGCAGAACAAAGCAGGTTAATCAGAGGCAGTACAAGTGAGGGGCACATTGCATCATATTACTAACAGGGCCAGTGGCCAGAACAGAAGAAGGTACATCTGAGGCAGCACAAGTGAGGGGACACATAGCTTCACATTACTAACAGGGCCAGTGGGCAGAACAGAGCAGGTACATCTGAGGCAGCACAAGTCAGTGGCACATTGCATCATAACTCAAACAGGGCCAGTGGCCAGAACAGAAGCAGGTACATCTGAGGCAGCACACGTGAGGGACACATTGCATCACATTACTAACAGGGCCAGTGGGCAGAACAGAGCAGGTCCATCTGAGGCAGCACAAGTCAGTGGCACATTGCATCATAACTCAAACAGGGCCAGTGGCCAGAACAGAAGCAGGTACATCTGAGGCAGCACAAGTGAGGGGCACATTGCATCATAACTCAAACAGGGCCAGTGGCCAGAACAGAGCAGGTACATCTGAGGCAGCACAAGTCAGTGGCACATTATATCATAACTCAAACAGAGCCAGTGGCCAGAACAGAAGCAGGTACATCTGAGGCAGCACAAGAGAGGGGCACATTGCATCACATTACTAACAGGGCCAGTGGGCAGAACAGAGCAGGTACATTTAAGGCAGCACAGGAAAATGTGGTGCATATACACTGCCATGGACAACAACACAGCCAGGGTGCCTACAATGGGCAGTCCACCCAGCAATGTGAAAAAGATATGTGTGAGGGGGACTTAAACTCACACCAGAGAATCAGGTGGACTGTGTACTTTCGGAGGGGCAGACACACTGGCAGAACCTGACATAGGAGATTGAACAACAGACACAGTGCTAGCATCTGATACATGAGAGATAGCTCCATACACCATGGCGGTACCTGATACAGGAGAGTGAACAACAGACACCATGCAAGTATCTTTTACATGAGAGAAAACCACAGATACAGTCCTAGTATCGGAGACAGGAGAGTGAACAACAGACACAGTGCTAGTATCTAATACATGTGAGTGAACAACAGACACAGTGGCAGTACCTGATACAGGAGAGCGAACAACAGACACAGTGCTAGTATCTGACAACTGAGAGTGGACAACAGACCCAGTGCCAATATCTGACACATGAGAGTGAACTGCAGCTGAGGTAGTGACATCACTGTACTGATGACCCACTGGGCTGTATGGTCCAGGAGGCTGGGTGGCACGGGGAGCTGGAGACAGCTGTACAGGAGAGACAGTATGAGGCTCAGCTTTTTCTCAAAACCTGACTAAAACCCCTTCTCCTAGACCTCTCCAATGACTGGCCCCGCGGTGGCAGTGCACGCCTTCGCGATTTTCAAACTTGTATTATTTAGCAACCGCGATGGCGGTTCCCATTGGCTGTTGAATCAGGTGCCATGGTGGTGACACACCGATGCGGTCATGCGCCCGCTAACGCAATGGTGCATCTTTTGAATGCATTCTGTGTCCGGCACCGCGATGGAGGTTCACGCATACCGCGGGGGCGGGGCAGGCTTTCAGCAACATTTGTATCTACATTGTGAAATGGCAGTTGGTATGCTCTGCCAGGCACATAGCGGTACCCACCGCCGTTCCTGGTTGTTGAGTGACCGCCCATGCCCATTGAGTCTAGGGGCCCGCCAGGCACATAGCGGTATGCACCGCTGTTCCCCGGTTCGTGAGTGACCGCCCATGCCCATTCAGTCTAGGGGCGCACCAGGCACATAGTGGTACCCGCTGCCGTTCCCTGGTGGTGAGTGATCGCCCATGCCCATTCAGTCTAGAGGCATGCCAGGCACATAGCGGTACCCACCGCTGTTCCCCGGTCGGTGAGTGACCGCCCATGCCCATTCAGTCTAGGGGCCCACCAGATACATAGCGGTACCCACCGCCGTTCTCCGGTGGCGAGTGACTGCCCATGCCCATTCAGTCTAGGGGCCCGCCAGGCACATAGCGGTACCCACCGCCGGTCCCCAGCGGGGAGTGACCACCCATGCCCATTCAGTCTAGGGGCCCGCCAGGCATATTGCGGTATCCACCACCGTTCCCCGGTTGGTGAGTGACTGCCCATGCCCATTCAGTCTAGGGGCACGCCAGGCACATAGTGGTACCCACTGCTGTTCCCCGGTTGGTGAGTGACCGCCCATGCTCATTCAGTCTAGGTCCCCGCCAGGCAGATAGAGGTACCCACCGCCGTTCCCCGGTTGGTAAGTGACCGCCCATTACCATTCAGTCCAGGGGCCCGCCAGGCACATAGTGGTACCCACCCCCATTCCCCGTTTGGTGAGTGACCGCCCATGCCCATTCAGTCTAGGGGCCCGCCAGGCACATAGCGGTACCCACCGCCGTTCCCCGGTGGTGAGTGACTCACCGCCGGGGAAAGGCGGTGGGTACCGCTATCTGCATGGAGGGACATACCAACTGCCATTTCACAATGCAGATTCAAATGTTGCGGAAAGCGTGCCCCGCCCCGCGGTATGCGTGAACCTCCATTGCGGTGCCAGACACTGGATGCATTTGAAAGATGCACCCTAGGGGCAGTGCAAGCAAGACCACGCCGGTGTGTCCCCGCCAAGGCACCCTATTCAACAGCCAATGTGAACCGCCTTTGTGGAGGCTAAATGCAAGTTTTGAATTTGCGGCAGGCGTGAACTGCCAGCGCGAGGCCAATAACTGCATGGTCAGGCACACATTCAGTGTTGACAAGGGGATATGGGTGGAAGAGCATGTACATGGTACCTGCCAACACATCATGCTGTGGTGAAGGGCGCTGTTCAAGGGTGTCCATTGGCCACCATGTTCATGCAACAGGGCAGTGTAAACATTGCAAGTTTCCCACCTAGGCCAGTGCTGAGTGCACATGCCAGGCCGGTGCACATCAGTGACAATGTTATGATGTAGTGGCTCACATGTGACATGGGTTGTTGGTTAACATTTACAGAGGTCAGTGTTCCCATTGACCTGCAGATTGTGCTCCATGTGAGTCTGTGCTTGGTCTGTGCAACGACATGTGATGATGTGATGGATGCACTTTGATTTTGTTGCTGTGTGATGTATGCTTGATGGATTGCCCTCTCATCTGTCCATGCCCAGCCTATGCAGCCCAGCCTATGCAAGTCTAGTCAGAGGTGCCTGACCTCATGGACTGTATATTTATGTATTGGCATGGTGCAGAACCTAGATTGGGGCCTGTGGGGATGCAGCTCCACACATGAGGTGTATGTTGCACAATCAGGGCTGTCTGTGCTACATGTGGAAATGTGCCTTTGTGCATAGACATGGCGGTGATGTCACTGTGGGGATATCAATTTGTGGCAAGTTTACAGGTGTACCATTGTTGTGTGCCAGGGCCAACCCACATGTAGTCTGTGGTACTATCACTGGTGATGTCAGTCATTGTTGTTGCTGTGTCTGTCATGATCACAAATATGGTACAGCTGTGCTGTGTTTACAATTGACATGTGCTCCCATCCTAGGAGGGCTCCGAATGTGCACCATCCATACACTGTGCTGGAGGACATGGTGGCCGACGAGGTGATACACAGATTCCGCTTCCACTGTCCCACATTGCAGATCCTGGTTGCCCAACTGGAGCCCCACCTGCAGCCATGCAGGCCATATCCCGGTGCAATAACACCAACGGCCAAGGTGATGGCGGCACTTCACTTCTTTGCTACTGGCACATTCCAGTACACGGTTGCTACAGCAGGGGGATGTCCCAACCCATGTTTAATGTGGTACTGCGTGATGTCCTGGCATCCATGATGCTGTTTAAGGATGAACATATCAATTTTCCACGGGCAGCGGAATTGCCAGCTGTGAAGGCTGATTTCTACGCTCTGGGTCGGATTCCACATGTGGTGGGTGTCATTGATGGCACACATATTGGTCTGGTTCCACCACAGGCACGTGAACACACTTATCGAAATAGGAAGCATTACCATTCCATCAATGTGCAAGTGGTGTGCCAGGGAGATCAGATCATCTTGCATGTGAGTTCCAGATTTACAGGCTCTGCACATGACTCCCACATCCTGCGGAGCAGCATTGTGCCCCAACTGATGGCCAATCTGCATCCGGGACGTGCCTGGATTGTTGGTGAGTTGGAAGTGTCAACCACTGTGTTGTATGTGTACCCTGCTGACCCCCACCACAGTGGTAATGTTGGATGTGCCAGTGAACCTCTCCCATAGGTAACTCTGCGTATCCTAACCACCCTTGGTTGTTGAGCCCAATACTAAATCCCACTACCCCAGGCGAACATCGATATATTGTGGCACATGGCAAGACACGTCGGGTGGTGGAGCGCACATTCGGGCTGCTGAAGTCAAGGTTTCGCTGCCTGGACAAAACAGGAGGGGCCCTGCCTTACTCACCCGCAAAGGTCTGCAAAATCGTGGTCGCCTGCTGCATGCTCCACAACATGGCCCTGCACAAGGGTATCCCCCTGATCCTGGACCCTGCAGACCACCAAGTGGCTCTGCATGCTATCCCGCCCATGACCAGTGATGGTAGTGGATTGGAGGAAGGTGTGGACCAGAGAAGTCAGCTCATTGAGCGCTACTTCCCTTGAAGGTGAGTGTCAACGTACGGTGTTGACATGGTATGCGGGAGGGGTGGTTGGTGATGATGTCTGGATGTGGGATGTGATCGCTGCCTGTAGTTGGCTCCGTGCTGGAAGCCAATGTGTGTGGGACATGGTAGTCATGCACAGCTCAAGAATGGGTATGTTGTGACTGGTGCAAATTGTGTAGTGGGTAGATAGCACGGCTGTGAAGTGCGGTGTGGTGTGATAACTGTGATGCAGTCTCCTGACATGTGTATGCTGTTCTCTTGCTCTCCCTAGCTTGCTTCCTATTCACCATGAGTACAGAAATGCATTGCTCTTTGGACATGGTAACGTTTACATCATTGTACACCCTGTGATAAAAGCATGGATTACACACGGACATGAGTGTTTCTAGGGTGTTTATTTACAATGGTTGCAGTGTTGGGGGAGTGCATATTTACAAGATGGGGGGTGGGGATCAGCAAGTTGAAAGTCATGATGGATGAGAACATCGTGTAGAACCCACATTGTTGTGGGAACCCAGTACAACAGATATCTGCCATGGCCTGGCGGTGTGGGGCAGGATAGTCAGCAGAGTAAATCACAGGCTTAGGGTATGGTGAAGTCAGCGCTGGCTCCTCGTCTGGCGACTGGCTGGTGCTTTGCCACTGGTTTCACCTGGCTGTTTCCTCAGACGTCCCCTCCGTATTTTGGCCGGAAGGGGGCCTGCTGTGAGGGAAGCTTGCTCGGGGGACACATCCCTCTCTGTAGCCTCAGGGGATGTTTGTGGAATGAAATTCTGTAGGCCACTGGGGAGAGGGGGGTGGTATATGGTCTGCAGGCTGGTCCCTCTGAGCCACTGCTTGCTGCCCCATGAGGTCCACCAGTTGTGCCATCCTGTTGTTGATGGACCTCAACAGCTCCGGTGCTTCAGTGCGTCTTGGCGTGCCTGTGCTTGTGCACGCTCATATACCTCCACGACTCTGTTGATGGCATCCAGGGCCTCGGCACCACGATTGGGTGGGTCTTGCTGGCCACCTTCCCTTGCACCTGCCCTCCTGTCCGGGACCTGTTGCCTCACCTGGGTCCTAGCCCGGACACTCTCCCTGCTCTACTGGGATGTGGAGGGGGTTTCATTGTCCAATGGGTCTGGGACAGTGGCACAGGGAAGACTTGTTGCAGTTGTGGTGGTGGTGGTAGTGGAAGTACAGGTCCTGATGACATGGGCCACTTTGTTCGCCATAAGTTGGCAGGGTATACTCAGTCGTGGGTCCCTTGCTCACTTTGCCACTGAATTCAAGCAAGCCGGGCTGAAGACAGCTGAAATGCCAGAAACTGGTCCTCAGAAGCTTGTTTCCGGTCCAGGGAAGGCATGACTTGGCAGTTCGGGCTGGACTCTTCCCATGAGGCACAGGGTCAGACTGATTTGCATATGGCCATGTCTGAACTGGGGTGGCAGAGTGGGTTGAAGAACGGTGATGGATTAAACCCAGATCTCTTGACTGGGTGTGAGTGTTTGATTGGTGCAGATGCTCTGTCCATCACCACCCCCTTTTGTACCACTTTGTTCACCATAACTTGGCAGGGTATGCTCAGACGTGAGTCCCTTGCTCACTTTGCCACTGGATTCAAGCAAGCCTGGCTGAAGACGGCTGAAATGCCAGAAACCGGTCCTCGGAAGCTTGTTTCCGGTCCAGGGAAGGCATGGCTTGGCAGTTCGGGCTGGACTGTTCCCATGAGGCACAGGGTCAGACTGATTTGCATATGGCCATGTCTGAACTGGGGTGGCAGAGTGGGCTAAAGAACGGCGATGGATTAAAGCCAGATCTGTTGACTGGGTGTGAGTGTTTTATTGGTTGGGAGGTTCCGTCCATCACCACCCCTTTTGTACCACTTTGTTCACCATAAGTTGGCAGGGTATGCTCAGACGTGAATCCCTTGCTCACTTTGCCACTGGAGTCAAGCAAGCCAGGCTGAAGACGGTTGAAATGCCAGAAACCGGTCCTCGGAAGCTTGTTTCCGGTCCAGGGATGGCATGGCTTGGCAGTTCGGGCTTGACTGTTCCCATGAGGCACAGGGTCAGACTGATTTACATATAGCCATGCCTGAACTGGGGTGGCAGGGTGGGCTAAAGAACGGTGATGGATTAAACCCAGATCTGTTGATTGGGTGCGAGTGTTTGATTGGTTCAGATGCTCTGTCCATCACCACCCCCTTTTGCACCACTTTTTCCGCCATAAGTTGGCAGGGTATGCTCAGACGTGAGTCCCTTGCTCACTTTGCCACTGGATGCAAGCAAGCCGGGCTGAAGACGGCTGAAATGCCAGAAACGGGTCATCGGAAGCTTGTATCTGGTCCAGTGAAGGCACGGGCTTGGCAGTGTGGGCTGGACTGTTCCCATGAGGCACAAGAGCAGACTGATTTGCATATGGCCATGTCTGAACTGGGCGAGCAGAGTGGGCTAAAGAACAGTGATGGATTAAACTGAGATCTGTTGAATGGGTGTGAGTGTTTGATAGGTTCAGATGCTCCGTCCATCACCACCCACTTTATAGCATTTTGTTCGCCATAGTGCTTGCTCGAATCCAGTGGCAAAGTGAGCAAGGGACTCACGTCTGAGCATACCCTGCACTTCGCGTAGCGCTACTTCGCGAACTACGCCCACCCTTAGTGGTGATGGACGGAGCATCTGAACCAATCGAACACTCACACTGAGTCATCAGATCTGGGTTTAATCCATCACCGTTCTTTAGCCCACTCTGCCACCCCAGTTCAGACATAGCCATATGCAAATCAGTCTGACCCTGTGCCTCATGGGAACAGTCCAGCCCGAACTTCCACGCCATGCCTTCCCTGAACCGGAAACAAGCTGGACTGTTCCCATGAGGCACATGGTCAGACTGATTTGCATATGGCCATCTCTGAACTGGGGTGGCAGAGTGGGCTAAAGAACGGTGTCGGATTAAACCCAGATCTGTTGACTGGGTGTGAGTGTTTGATTGGTTCAGATGCTCTGTCCATCACCACCCCTTTTGTACCACTTTGTTCGCCATAAGTTGGCAGGGTATGCTCAGATGTGAGTCCCTTGCTCACTTTGCCACTGGATTCAAGCAAGCCGGGCTGAAGACGGCTGAAATGCCAGAAACCGGTCCTCGGAGGCTTGTTTCAGGTCCAGGGAAGGCATGGCTTGGAAGTTCAAGATGGACTGTTCCCCTGAGGCACAGGGTCAGACTGATTTGCATATGGCCAAATCTGAACTGGGGTGGCAAAGTGGGCTAAAGAACGGTGATGGAATAAACCCAGATCTGTTGACTGGCTGTGAGTGTTTGATTGGTTCAGATGTTCCGTCCATCACCACCCCCTTTTGTACCACTTTGTTCACCATAAGTTGGCAGGGTATGCTCAGACGTGAGTCCCTTGCTCACTTTTCCACTGGATTCAAGCAAGCCGGGCTGAAGACGGCTGAAATGCCAGAAACCGGTCCTCGGAAGCTTGTTTCAGGTCCAGGGAAGGATGGTTTGGCAGTTTGGGCTGGACTGTTCCCATGAGGCACAGGGTCAGACTGATTTACATATGGCCATGTCTGAACTGGGGTGGCAGAGTTGGCTAAAGAACGGTGATGGATTAAACGCAGATATGTTGATTGGGTGTGAGTGTTTGATTGGTTCAGATGCTCTGTTCATCACCACCCCCTTTTGCACCACTTTGTTCGCCATAAGTTGGCACGGTATGCTCAGACGTGAGTCCCTTGCTCACTTTGCCACTGGATTCAAGTAGGCCGGGCTGAAGATGGCTGAAATGCCAGAAACCGGTCCTCGGAAGCTTGTTTCCGGTCCAGGGAAGGCACGGGCTTGGCAGTGCAGGCTGGACTGTTCCCATGAGGCACAGGAACAGACTGATTTGCATATGGCCATGTCTGAACTGGGCTGGCAGAGTGGGCTAAAGAACGGTGATGAATTAAACCCAGATCTGTTAACTGGGTGTGAGTGTTTGATTGGTTCAGATGCTCCGTCCATCATAACCCCTTTTATAGCACTTTGTTCGCCATAGTGCTTGCTCGAATCCAGTGGCAAAGTGAGAAAGGGACTCACGTCTGAGTATACCCTGCACTTCACGTAGCTTCACGTAGCGCTACTTCGCGAACTATGCCCACCCTTAGTGGTGATGGACGGAGCATCTGAACCAATCAAACACTCACACCCAGTCATCAGATCTGGGTTTAATCCATTACCGTTCTTTAGCCCACTCTGCCACCCCAGTTCAGACATGGCCAATTCAAATCAGTCTGACCCTGTGCCTCATGGGAACAGTCCAGCCCGAACTTCCACGCCATGCCTTGCCTGGACCGGAAACAAGCTGGACTGTTCCCCTGAGGCACATGGTCAGACTGATTTGCATATGGCCATGTATGAACTGGGGTGGCAGAGTGGGCTAAAGAACGGTAATGGATTAAACCCAAATCTGTTGACTGGGTGTGAGTGTTTGATTGGTTCAGATGCTCCGTCCATCACCACCCCCTTTTGTATCACTTTGTTCACCATAAGTTGGCAGGGTATGCTCAGACGTGAGTTCCTTGCTCACTTTGCAACTGAATTCAAGCAAGTCGGGCTGAAGACAGCTGAAATGCCAGAAACCGGTCCTCGGAAGCTTGTGTCCGGTCCAGGGAAGGCATGGCTTGGCAGTTCGGGCTGGACTGTTGCCATGAGGCACAGGGTCAGACTGATTTGCATATGGCCATGTCTGAACTGGGGTGGCAGAGTGGGCTGAAGAACGGTGATGGATTAAACCCAGATCTGTTGACTGGGTGTGAGTGTTTGATTGGTTCAGATGCTCTGTCCATCACAACCCCCTTGTGTACCACTTTGTTCGCCATAAGTTGGCAGGGTATGCTCCGACGTGATTCCCTTACTCACTTTGCCACTGGATTCAAGCAAGCCGGGCTGAAGACGGCTGAAATGCCAGAAACCGGTCCTCGGAAGCTTGTTTCCGGTCCAGGGAAGGCATGGCTTGGCAGTTAGGGCTGGACTTTTCCCATGAGGCACATGTCAGACTGATTTGCATATGGCCATGTCTGAACTGGGGTGGCAGAGTGGGCTGAAGAACGATGATGGATTAAACCCAGATCTGTTGACTGGGTGTGAGTGTTTTCTTGGTTCAGATGCTCCGTCCATCACCACCCCCTTTTGTACCACTTTGTTCGCCATAAATTGGCAGGGTATGCTCAGACGTGAGTCCCTTGCTCACTCAGCCACTGGATTCAAGCAAGCCGGGCTGAAGACGGCTGAAATGCCAGAAACCGGTCCTCGGAAGCTTGTTTCCGGTCCAGGGAAGGCATGGCTTGGCAGTTAGGGCTGGACTTTTCCCATGAGGCACATGGTCAGACTGATTTGCATATGGCCATGTCTTAACTGGGGTGGCAGAGTGGGCTAAAGAGTGGTGATGGATTAAACCCAGATCTGTTGACTGGGTGAGAGTGTTTGTTTGGTTCAGATGCTCTGCCCATCACCACCCCTTTTGTACCACTTTGTTCGCCATAAGTTGGCAGGGTATGCCCAGACCTGAGTCCCTTGCTCACTTTGCCACTGGATTCAAGCAAGCCAGGCTGAAAATGGCTGAAATGCCAGAAACCGGTCCTCTGAAGCTTGTTTCCGGTCCAGGGAAGGCATGGCTTGGCAGTTCGGCTGGACTGTTCCCATGAGGCACATGGTCAGACTGATTTGCATTTGGCCATGTCTGAACTGGGGTGGCAGAGTGGGCTGAAGAACGGTGATGGATTAAACCCAGATCTGTTGACTGGGTGTGAGTGTTTGATTGGTTCAGATGCTCTGTCCATCACAACCCCCTTGTGTACCACTTTGTTCGCCATAAGTTGGCAGGGTATGCTCCGACGTGATTCCCTTACTCACTTTGCCACTGGATTCAAGCAAGCCGGGCTGAAGACGGCTGAAATGCCAGAAACCGGTCCTCGGAAGCTTGTTTCCGGTCCAGGGAAGGCATGGCTTGGCAGTTAGGGCTGGACTTTTCCCATAAGGCACATGGTCAGACTGATTTGCATATGGCCATGTCTGAACTGGGGTGGCAGAGTGGGCTGAAGAACGATGATGGATTAAACCCAGATCTGTTGACTGGGTGTGAGTGTTTTATTGGTTCAGATGCTCCGTCCATCACCACCCCCTTTTGTACCACTTTGTTCGCCATAAATTGGCAGGGTATGCTCAGACGTGAGTCCCTTGCTCACTTTGCCACTGGATTCAAGCAAGCAGGGCTGAAGACGGCTGAAATGCCAGAAACCGGTCCTCGGAAGCTTGTTTCCGGTCCAGGGAAGGCATGGCTTGGCAGTTAGGGCTGGACTTTTCCCATGAGGCACATGGTCAGACTGATTTGCATATGGCCATGTCTGAACTAGGGTGGCAGAGTGGGCTAAAGAACGGTGATGGATTAAACCCAGATCTGATGACTGGGTGTGAGTGTTTTATTAGTTCAGATGCTCCGTCCATCACCACTAAGGGAGGGCGTAGTTCGTGAAGTAGCGCTACGCGAAGCTACGTGAAGTGCACTTCGCACTTTTACCGAACTTCACGTAGCACTACGCGAGCTGCGTAGTAGCATGTTCGCACTGTGCAAGATGCGTTTTCAATGATTGCACAGTGCAGACAAGCATTTGGCACTGTGCAATCATTGAAAATGGCATCCTGCGCAGTGAGAGCTGTAGTTTTCTGCTGCTCGACTAGATTTTTACTCGAGCTGCAGCTTTCTCAATGCGAACTGGTAGTTTATCATTGCGAGCAGTCGCGAGCATGAGCAACCACTCGCAATGAGAAACCTGACCTCCCCGCATTGAGAATCTTGCCGGGATGTCATTTTGCTTGCTCGCGGTTGCGAACATGACGTTGAGGACCGCGAACAAGCAAAAAATGACTGCTGCACTACGCTATGCTGCACTACGTGTGTTTGCACTGTGCTACGTGCAGCTCGCGTTGTGCGAAGTTGCGCAAACTTCGCAAACTACGCGAGCATAGCTTAGTGCTTCACCCAGGGTTAATCACCACCCCCTTTTGTACCACTTTGTTCGCAAAAAGTTGGCATGTTATGCTCAGATATGAGTCCCTTGCTCTCTTTGCCACTGGGTTCAAGCAAGCTGTGCTGAAGATGGCTGAAATGCCAGAAACCAGTCCTCGGAAGCTTGTTTCCGGTCCAGGGAAGGCATGGCTAGGCAGTTCGGGCTGGACAGTTCGCATGAAGCAGAGGGTCAGACTGATTTGCATATGGCCATGTCTGAACTGGGGTGGCACAGTGGACTAAAGAACGGTCATGGATTAAACCCAGATCTGTTGACTGGGTGTGAGTGTTTGATTGGTTCAGATGCTCCGTCCATCATAACCCCTTTTATAGCACTTTGTTCGCCATAGTGCTTGCTCGAATCCAGTGGCAAAGTGAGAAAGGGACTCACGTCTGAGTATACCCTGCACTTCACGTAGCTTCACGTAGCGCTACTTCGCGAACTATGCCCACCCTTAGTGGTGATGGACGGAGCATCTGAACCAATCAAACACTCACACCCAGTCATCAGATCTGGGTTTAATCCATTACCGTTCTTTAGCCCACTCTGCCACCCCAGTTCAGACATGGCCAATTCAAATCAGTCTGACCCTGTGCCTCATGGGAACAGTCCAGCCCGAACTTCCACGCCATGCCTTGCCTGGACCGGAAACAAGCTGGACTGTTCCCCTGAGGCACATGGTCAGACTGATTTGCATATGGCCATGTATGAACTGGGGTGGCAGAGTGGGCTAAAGAACGGTAATGGATTAAACCCAAATCTGTTGACTCGGTGTGAGTGTTTGATTGGTTCAGATGCTCCGTCCATCACCACCCCCTTTTGTATCACTTTGTTCACCATAAGTTGGCAGGGTATGCTCAGACGTGAGTTCCTTGCTCACTTTGCAACTGGATTCAAGCAAGTCGGGCTGAAGACAGCTGAAATGCCAGAAACCGGTCCTCGGAAGCTTGTGTCCGGTCCAGGGAAGGCATGGCTTGGCAGTTCGGGCTGGACTGTTGCCATGAGGCACAGGGTCAGACTGATTTGCATATGGCCATGTCTGAACTGGGGTGGCAGAGTGGGCTGAAGAACGGTGATGGATTAAACCCAGATCTGTTGACTGGGTGTGAGTGTTTGATTGGTTCAGATGCTCTGTCCATCACAACCCCCTTGTGTACCACTTTGTTCGCCATAAGTTGGCAGGGTATGCTCCGACGTGATTCCCTTACTCACTTTGCCACTGGATTCAAGCAAGCCGGGCTGAAGACGGCTGAAATGCCAGAAACCGGTCCTCGGAAGCTTGTTTCCGGTCCAGGGAAGGCATGGCTTGGCAGTTAGGGCTGGACTTTTCCCATGAGGCACATGGTCAGACTGATTTGCATATGGCCATGTCTGAACTGGGGTGGCAGAGTGGGCTGAAGAACGATGATGGATTAAACCCAGATCTGTTGACTGGGTGTGAGTGTTTTATTGGTTCAGATGCTCCGTCCATCACCACCCCCTTTTGTACCACTTTGTTCGCCATAAATTGGCAGGGTATGCTCAGACGTGAGTCCCTTGCTAACTCAGCCACTGGATTCAAGCAAGCTGGGCTGAAGACGGCTGAAATGCCAGAAACCGGTCCTCGGAAGCTTGTTTCCGGTCCAGGGAAGGCATGGCTTGGCAGTTAGGGCTGGACTTTTCCCATGAGGCACATGGTCAGACTGATTTGCATATGGCCATGTCTTAACTGGGGTGGCAGAGTGGGCTAAAGAGTGGTGATGGATTAAACCCAGATCTGTTGACTGGGTGAGAGTGTTTGTTTGGTTCAGATGCTCTGCCCATCACCACCCCTTTTGTACCACTTTGTTCGCCATAAGTTGGCAGGGTATGCTCAGACCTGAGTCCCTTGCTCACTTTGCCACTGGATTCAAGCAAGCCAGGCTGAAAATGGCTGAAATGCCAGAAACCGGTCCTCTGAAGCTTGTTTCCGGTCCAGGGAAGGCATGGCTTGGCAGTTCGGCTGGACTGTTCCCATGAGGCACATGGTCAGACTGATTTGCATTTGGCCATGTCTGAACTGGGGTGGCAGAGTGGGCTGAAGAACGGTGATGGATTAAACCCAGATCTGTTGACTGGGTGTGAGTGTTTGATTGGTTCAGATGCTCTGTCCATCACAACCCCCTTGTGTACCACTTTGTTCGCCATAAGTTGGCAGGGTATGCTCCGACGTGATTCCCTTACTCACTTTGCCAATGGATTCAAGCAAGCCGGGCTGAAGACGGCTGAAATGCCAGAAACCGGTCCTCGGAAGCTTGTTTCCGGTCCAGGGAAGGCATGGCTTGGCAGTTAGGGCTGGACTTTTCCCATGAGGCACATGGTCAGACTGATTTGCATATGGCCATGTCTGAACTGGGGTGGCAGAGTGGGCTGAAGAACGATGATGGATTAAACCCAGATCTGTTGACTGGGTGTGAGTGTTTTATTGGTTCAGATGCTCCGTCCATCACCACCCCCTTTTGTACCACTTTGTTCGCCATAAATTGGCAGGGTATGCTCAGACGTGAGTCCCTTGCTCACTTTGCCACTGGATTCAAGCAAGCCGGGCTGAAGACGGCTGAAATGCCAGAAACCGGTCCTCGGAAGCTTGCTTCCGGTCCAGGGAAGGCATGGCTTGGCAGTTAGGGCTGGACTTTTCCCATGAGGCGCATGGTCAGACTGATTTGCATATGGCCATGTCTGAACTGGGGTGGCAGAGTGGGCTAAAGAACGGTGATGGATTAAACCCAGATCTGATGACTGGGTGTGAGTGTTTTATTAGTTCAGATGCTCCGTCCATCACCACTAAGGGAGGGCGTAGTTCGTGAAGTAGCGCTACGCGAAGCTACGTGAAGTGCACTTCGCACTTTTACCGAACTTCACGTAGCACTACGCGAGCTGCGTAGTAGCATGTTCGCACTGTGCAAGATGCGTTTTCAATGATTGCACAGTGCAGACAAGCATTTGGCACTGTGCAATCATTGAAAATGGCATCCTGCGCAGTGAGAGCTGTAGTTTTCTGCTGCTCGACTAGATTTTTACTCGAGCGGCAGCTTTCTCAATGCGAACTGGTAGTTTATCATTGCGAGCAGTCGCGAGCATGAGCAACCACTCGCAATGAGAAACCTGACCTCCCCGCATTGAGAATCTTGCCGGGATGTCATTTTGCTTGCTCGCGGTTGCGAACATGACGTTGAGGACCGCGAACAAGCAAAAAATGACTGCTGCACTACGCTATGCTGCACTACGTTTGTTTGCACTGTGCTACGTGCAGCTCGCGTTGTGCGAAGTTGCGCAAACTTCGCAAACTACGCGAGCATAGCTTAGTGCTTCACCCAGGGTTAATCACCACCCCCTTTTGTACCACTTTGTTCGCAATAAGTTGGCATGTTATGCTCAGATATGAGTCCCTTGCTCTCTTTGCCACTGGGTTCAAGCAAGCTGTGCTGAAGATGGCTGAAATGCCAGAAACCAGTCCTCGGAAGCTTGTTTCCAGTCCAGGGAAGGCATGGCTAGGCAGTTCGGGCTGGACAGTTCGCTTGAAGCACAGGGTCAGACTGATTTGCATATGGCCATGTCTGAACTGGGGTGGCACAGTGGACTAAAGAACGGTCATGGATTAAACCCAGATCTGTTGACTGGGTGTGAGTGTTTGATTGGTTTAGATGCCCCGTCCATCACCACCCCCTTTTGTACCACTTTTTTCGCCATAAGTTGGCAGGGTATGCTCAGATGTGAGTCCCCTGCTCACTTTGCAACTGGATTCAAGTAAGCCGGGCTGAAGACCGCTGAAATGCCAGTAACCGGTCCTGGGAAGCTTGTTTCCGGTCTAGGAAAAGGCATGGCTTGGCAGTTCGTGCTGGACTGTTCCCATGATTGAGGAAAACGAAAGGAGCCAGGCCCTTATGGACAGGTGAGGAGGCTGGACCCTATTATACTCTATACACCAAAAGATTGCCTCTTTCACCTATATTTTTGACCACACTTGCGGAAAAGTTGAGCACGCTATTAATCGTATTCAACAAGGTATTTTTATTTATACCAAACCAATTATAGAATTAATCGGATTCAAACCAACATATTTTCACACATATAAAGACACATAGATACATTAATTATTTACACCATGAATATTAAATACATTCAAAAAACAAATATGGTCCTGATTCTGTTTAACAAAACATTTAGGAACAAAATAAGTGATGATTCTGAAACAAACAGAACATTTCAAACATGTGTTACATACAGTGAAACATTTTAAACTGTGGCGGACGATTAAAGCAAAAAGAGTAACGAAAAAGAGAGAAGGGAAGGTAGAAAAGAAGCAAAGTTAATTTGTAAATTTTGCAACAGCAGAATTACTGCTGTCTCGAAATGAATCAAAACAACTCCTTTCTAACTGGCCAGCAAAGCAAAGTTAATTTGTAAATTTTGCAACAGCAGAATTACTGCTGTCTCGAAATGAATCAAAACAACTCCTTTCTAACTGGCCAGTTAGAAATGAGTTGTTTTGATTCATTTCGAGACAGCAGTAATTCTGCTGTTGCAAAATTTACAAATTAACTTTGCTTCTTTTCTACCTTCCCTTCTCTCTTTTTTGTTACTCTTTTTGCTTTAATCGTCCCCCACAGTTTAAAATGTTTCACTGTATGTAACACATGTTTGAAATGTTCTGTTTGTTTCAGAATCATCACTTATTTTGTTCCTAAATGTTTTGTTAAACAGAATCAGGACCATATTTGTTTTTTGAATGTATTTAATATTCATGGTGTAAATAATTAATGTATCTATGTGTCTTTATATGTGTGAAAATATGTTGGTTTGAATCCGATTAATTCTATAATTGGTTTGGTATAAATAAAAATACCTTGTTGAATACGATTAATAGCGTGCTCAACTTTTCCGCAAGTGTGGTCAAAAATATAGGTGAAAGAGGCAATCTTTTGGTGTATAGAGGACTGTTCCCATGAGGCACAGGGTCAGACTGATTTGCATATGGCCATGTCTGAACTGGGGTGGCAGAGTGGGCTAAAGAATGGTGATGGATTAAACCCAGATCTGTTGACTGGGTGTGAGTGTTTGATTGGTTCAGATGCTCCGTCCATCAACACCCCCTTTTGTACCACAAGGTGGTGGTGACAGCAATGTCCTGGGACTGTAAAGGCACTGGCGACACTGGTGTTTCAGCTTCAGCCACAGCATCCGAGGTGTCAAGGTCACCTGCACCGGAGAGTCCATGGTCTGAGGGGGGTGCCTGGTATTGCAGGATGTTGACATTTCCTGCCAGTTCACGATCACCTGTTGTACAAAGGATAGAGAGTCATTGATGTGAACTGCACAGGTTGGTTGTTGTGACGATTGGGATGTCATGTCATGCAGCACAAGATTGACGAACTCATCACATTGTTGTGGTACACAGCACTGGGCATCATGAGAGGGTAGGGTGGCATAGGCCACTTGGCTAGGTGTCATACTGTGGTGCTTTACTATGGAACAGCTAGGTATTGTTTGATTACGTGGTCATGTCCTCATTGTTGATGTGGCAATAGAAAGTGAACATGGCCATGTATACAATCGGTTTGGAATACCCTCGCTTACTATTGTACAAATGGGGAGTCGTTGTCATCTGATGCATGTCTGGCTTATTTCATGTTGTAGGCCTCCATAGAGTTATGTGCCATGCTTCAACGGCGCATACTGGGGCCTGGTATCTGTGCACACATGGCCATTGATGGTGGCTGTATGTCCTATTAGACATTGTGCACTGACCTTCTACTACATGTGTTCTGTGTGCTTCCACTATTTCCAGGATGGCATTTCCATGTACTCGGATGCGTGCAGAGGTAACATGGCTAGTGGATGTGTCCCACATTCAAATAGTGGTGGCTCCTTATGTCGTCCAATGGTTCTTGGTTGTACACAGACATTTGCGGTCTGCAGGGACTGTGTACTTACCTGTTTATGGGTTGTTTTCTGGTTTTGATCCTGACACTTCTAGGATGGTGTGTGGTACTTCTTGTTACAGTGTTGCAGGTCAAGGGGGCCTGTTGGAAGTTGAAGTGTTGGCCCCTCAACCAGGTACAGCCCTCCCTGTGAAGATGGCTACCTACCTGTAAGTTTGAAAGGGGGGTTGCATTGCTAGCACATGGTGGAGGGACTCTATCTTGCTCCGCTGTGGGTCAAGGGGGCCTGTTGAAAGTTGTAGTGCTGGCCCCTCAACCAGGTACACCCCTTCCTGTGAATATGGCTACCTACCTGTAGGTTTGGTGATGGGGTTGCATTGCTAGCACATAGTGGAGGGACTCAATCTTGCTCAGCTGTGGGTCAAGGGGGCCTATTGGGAGTTGTAGTGCTGGCCCCTCATCCAGGTACATCCCTCTCTATGAAGATGGCTACCTACCTGTAAGTTTGGTGAGGGTGTTCCATTGCTAGCACATGGTGGAGGGACTCCATCTTTCTTAGCTGTGGGTCAAGGGGGCCTGTTGGGAGTTGTAGTGCTGGCCCCTCAACTAGATACACCCCTCCCTGTGAAGATGGCTATCTACCTGTAAGTTTGGTGAGGGGGTTGCATTGCTAACACATGGTAGAGGGACTCCGTCTTGCTCAGCTGTGGGTCAAGGGGGCCTGTTGAGAGTTGTAGTGCTGGCTCCTCAACCAGGTACACCCCTCCCTGTGAAGTTGGCTACCTACCTGTAAGTTTGGTGAGGGGGGTTGCATTGCTAGCACACGGTGGAAGGACTCCATCTTGCTCAGCTGTGGGTCAAGGGGGCCTGTTGGGAGTTGGAGTGCTGGCCCCTCAACCAGGTACACCCCTCCCTGTGAAGATGGCTACCTACCTGTAAGTTTGGTGAGGGGGGTTGCATTGCTAGCACTGAGGGACTCCATCTTGCTCAGCTGTGGGTCAAGGGGGGCTGTTGGGAGTTGTAGTGCTGCCCCCTCAACCTGGTATATCCCTCCCTGTGAAGATGGCTACCTACCTGTAAGTTTGGTGAGGGGGTTGCATTGCTAGCACATGGTGGAGGGACTCCATATTGCTCAGCTGTGGGTCAAGGGGGCCTGTTGGGAGTTGTAGTGCTGTCCCCTCAACCAGGTACACCCTTCCCTGTGAAGATGGCTACCTACCTGTGAGTTTGATGAGGGGGGTTGCATTGCTAGCACATGGTGGAGGGACTCCATCTTGCTCAGCTGTGGGTCAAGGGGGCCTGTTGGAAGTTTAGTGTTGGCTGCTTAGCCACATGTGACCCTGGAAATGGTGGTTGCTCCGTTTGTGGGTGATCATGGTGGATGCATGTTAGCCCTGGCATTCACACATTTGGATGTCTGTGTGTTCCACATGCATGGTGTGGGGCCTAGGTGGAGTATCAGCAGTTGTGCAAGGAGGTACTTGGCATTGTGATTGTGGTCATTAGATTGTACTTACCAGCCTCCAATCCCTCAGCTATTTCTTCCAGGCTCTCCGGGTGCAGTAGTGCAAGCACCTTCTCCTCCCATTCACTGTAGGGTATTGGCTGAATGGGAGTGCCGGCACCGGTACGCTCGGCCGGCTCTTGGTTCTTGGCTCTGATTGACTTCACCTTTGCCTTGAGGTCGTGCCACCCCCTCTGGATGTCTCTTTTGGTGCGTGGCGCGGTCCCTTCTGCGTTCACCCTGATGACTATCCTTTCCCACATTCTGGTTTTGTTGGCCAGTGTGGTCTGTTGTACAAGGGTTCTAAACAGGTTGGGATCTACACATATAATATCATCCACCATGACTTTCAGCTCACTCTCTGTGAACTTAGGCTGTTTCTTGTGGGCCATGGTGTGTGCTGTGCAGGGTGTTGGGGGTGCAGGTGTGTGGTTTGTTGGGATGGTGTTCTGGTGGATGGTGAGGTGTGTGTGTTGATGTGCAGGTTGTTGTGTGGCTATTGGTGTATGTGGTGCTGTGCTCTGCCGTGTGCCTCTTCCTCTCAGTTCTGCTGTGATGCAAAGGATTGTGGGGATGGGAGGGTCTCCTTTTGTTTTCTTCTTTGTGGCTGTGTCCCAATGATATCTTGCAGTCAGGTATGTTGTGGGTGTGAGCCCTTGCTTGTCAGGTTTTCCACCATGGGGGTGTGTTTTTGATGTGGGTTATTGGGGAGGGGTGTGTTCATGGGAAGTTTGGGTCCTGATTTGCTGGATTGCATGGTACCTTGCTGCCGCCATTTTGTTTGCACTCTGACCGCTGCGGTTGATTATCTTTGGCACTTCCGCTGATACTTACATTTGTTGATGTTATTTTTCGCAACGGTCATGGAGGGTGATTCTTTACGTTGCCCTGGCGGTGTTATCCTAATCGTGCGGCCCGTCACTCCGCTGCACTGTCGGCGGCTGGGCCTGTTACCGCGGCCACTCCGTCCGCGGCGGTCGGCTTTTCTATGATTCCGTTCACGATTGGCGGTCTTTGGAAACATCCGTCCACCACGGGTCGGGTTTTCCATGGTTCTGTCCGCAGTCGGCGGTCTTTGGAGACATCCGTTTCCGCGGTCGCGTTTTGCTGGAGGGTAATCCTAATTGCACCGCCGGTTTCCCCAGGGTGCAGTCGGACGGTCCTTTGCTGTGAGTCTGGCGTTCCGAACGCTTTCCATCCGCCATCCTAATCGGCCCCTTAATTCCTTCACACTGTTAGCAGAAAAGGCTAACCAAAAAAAATGCTACATATTTGTTATGTAGATTTAAAATCAGCTTTAGAATCTGTTCCCCATAACTTACTTTGGAAAAAGCTGGAAGTTTGGGGCTTACCACAAAAAAAATGCTGGGCATGATTGTTCTACTATATTCAAATACTTGGGTCCAAGTAAAAATGGGAACTTTTAACGGTTTGAAACAAGGTTGCGTTTTAGCTCCTTGCCTTTTTGATATTTTTATGGCAGACTTCCCTATGTATTTACAAACCGTCAATGCCCATTCATCGAATCTTGCTAGATTGAACATAAACTGCCTGCAATATGCTAATGACACAATATTGCCTAGCTTCACCTCTATATGCCTGCAGCAGCTAATATGTTATTTTAATATTTATATTCTATAAAAGGGCCTACAATTGAATATTAAAAAACTAAAATGATGACGATTGGGTCCCCTGTACATGGGAGGCATATATAAGACCCTCCAGGTTTTCGCGATTTCGCGGTTTGCCGCGAAATCGGCACTTTTGTAAAAATCTCGGCATTTTTACAAAAGTGCCCGCGAAATCGGCACTTTTGAAATAATCCGCTCACAGGGCATTAACATCTCGATGGCAGAGCCAGCCCCTGACAGCCTATGGCCCAAGCCTGCATCTGCGCCAGGAATGCTGGCCTTCGGGGCCGAGAAGCCCCTTCCGAGGAAGAGACTGCGACCTGAGGATGCAGCAATAGAGGAGGGAGCACCAGGCACGTGATGCATGAAAGGAGGGACGCTAAATCCAGCACGGGGCACCCCAAGCGGCACTATAGCCAGACACTTAAAACAGAGGAGAGGCTGAAAATTTGAATACATTAATGATACAGTTCTTTAAAGCACCGAGCTGCTTCTAAGAGTACCCCAGCGACATTAAATTTGGATGCATGAAGTGAGCGTTACACCCCTGCACATGAGACCCTAAATTCTACTCCAGTAAGAAAGAAAGTCAAGCAAACAGGCTTCAGGAAGGTAGGAGGGATGACACCTGTCACATCAACCATTTTTATGGAAATATTTCTTTAAAAAAAAAAGAGTAGAATAATCCCCCCTTAAAGCCGCCCATTCCTGGTTGCTCTTCTAGACAGACCGATCCTGCATCTGTTCACAATAGGAGAGTAGGTGAATATAGGCTAGGTTAACCGAAGACTGAATTCAAATATGTAGTGTGATAGTTACAGTCAAACAGCATTTGTAAACCGCAACACTGTCACCCGTAGGGGTATCTGGGCACATGGTCTTTATTGAAGAGCCAGGTCTTGAGTCTCTTACTGAAGTCTGGCAGACGAGGGTACTGTAGAGAGCTGGGGGGGGGGGTAAGATCTTTCCAGGTCTTGGCAGCAACTAGAGCATGGGTGTCAATTCACTAAAAAGCTAGGGGTTCGAGGAAGGGACATCACAGGAAATAACATCACATCAGGGCCTATTTCAATGTGGAATACTCTGCTAAAACAGTTTCCATTGTTTTAAAGCTGAAAATGAATGATTATGAGTAAAATAAAGTGCTGTAAAAATGCCGCTAAATTTCCATATTTGTGTCGCTAAATTTGCTAATTCATGTCGCTATATCCTGAGGGGTCTGACATGAAAAAAGAATGGCTTAGTGATTGAAATAGTAAAATCCTATATATCTGTGAATCACATTTTACAATAGGACGTATTTTAAACCTCGTTTTACTAACTAAAAGGCCAAAACCACATCTCTTGCATTTACCTTCAGAGACTTGCGAGATAATCTTGCATGTTCTAGTCACCAACATTGGATTAAATTTATGACGGACAAGATGATTCCCACATTAGCCTACGGGTCTGTAATTTTCCAAGCCAAGAACTCTAACATTTTAGATAACTTATAAATCAAGGATTTTAAATTAGTTTTTCGAATCCCTAAAAATATCGGACGTGCAAATATCTGATTGCAGTTTGGCAAATTGAGCCCAATCCTTAGTTAGGCAATCAGTATTCCTGAAAAGCTTACAATAAAGACTCTTAAAAATACTGTATAATGTGTTGACAAACAGGAGGACGTGTAGTAGTTCTATTACCATCAGCCCTTGTTTTGGGTCATTCATTGTCAAGCAACACAAATAGAACCAAAATAGCAACCCTGAAGAAAGCGTACACTTGGAATGCTCCAAAAATATTTGAAAATAATGAATTTACAAAAGATTAAAAAACTCCAAGTGCAGTCTGAAATGTATAAACAGATCCCAACCCAGTCACTTTAAAAACATTTTACCACTCCAGCGGTGTTGGATGCATTCAAAATATGGTGTATCAGCTCACTGAAATGCCATAGCAATTGAGTGCGTAACAGTGATTGTACCTCAGTGGAGGAACGGCCTACTTGGAGATCAAAAGTTTCTCAGGCAGATGTTACAGCCACAAATTGTTGAAACAATAATGCATTCAGTCTGCTCAATGTATAAAAGTTAAGTGCTGAAATAGGAACTGTCAGACACAAAGCAACATTCCCAATAGAATGTGTAGGAAGGTATAAGACATTCATAAAGCAAGTCACAACCTTAGAACCAGTGACAACTTGGTCTGATCCTGCAGCAACACTGATCATTTAAAATTAAGTAGCTGCCATTTAAAAGTAATAATTAAAAATCAGACTTTATCACAGGTGCGAGAACACCCTCTGAATCATACGCAAGGTAAACCATGAATGCTTAACAGACACCATGAAAAGAGTGACTCAAATAAGTTACACAGTCATGTAGACTAACAAAAGCTCCTTGTTTTCATGCATTCATTGGTACTGAAAAGGGAAAAACCTCAACTTGGGTAAAAAATGTGCACCTATTTCCTTATATCTGACCACAGAAAATGCTTTAGACATGATGTGAAATGAAAAGTTGATGTAGGCAGAGAGATGAAACAATGGATCATCCAGGTGGCCGATGGAGTTTCAGCTACAGTGAACGGTAATGTGTCTAAACACTCTATATTAAGCATTGTGTGGGCCATTTCCTTACTCGCCATAACTGTCTGCATGTGTGTGAAATTGTAAGGTAAAAACAATTCAGTTGCATTCAATTATTTCCATGGCACTCATTTTGATTTCAAACAAAGTCCAACTTAATTGTAAAATATATCTCAAATGACTTTGACCATGTTGAAGAAAAAACATGTCATTCTGTGTAATATCAAATGCTGATGAAACAATATTTTTCAATGAACATGTGGTCATCCCATTACTGACAACCGCCAATGCTTTTTCAATATTTTCCTTATCAATTTGTCTTAATCTTTCAGCAGCTTCTTGTTCAGAAATTTTCCAAACTTCATTATAAGTGACACATATAAAACATTTAGAACGAGGAGCTCTGGGACCCAATAAAAATCTTAAAAATCCATATTATTAGAAAGGAGTGATAAGTGGTCTTTAACTGTATACAAGGTGAAATATTCTAACCATTGCTGGCCTAACTTTCCTATGCTTAGTGTTTCAACTGAAAATATTGGGGTCTGCCCTACTTACTGTAAACACCTTGGGAGAGTTTAAAAAATGGGTCTTAAAGCAATTAGTATAAATGGGCCATAATAACCACCCACCGAAACAAGATGATGAATTGTAAGTTCCATTTTGTCCCATCTTATTGAGTGGTTGTTCTGTTAAATTAATAGACTGTTGCCAAATATATAGGTTTGCAGCCAAAGGAATGCTTGGTAAGCATGGGCGAATTTAGCGAATTCGCAGTTCGCGAATTTGCGTATTCACGAATTCGCAATCCGCAAAATCCGCAAACTCTCACAAATTTGCAGATTTTTTCTTTTTTTGGTGTTCGCAAGGGTTTCTGCCAGTTCGCAAGGGTTCTGTACCAGTTCGCAATTGCGATCTTACTTGTTGGCTCGCAACGGTCGCGTCTATGTTGTTTCTACGTCTGGTTCATCATCACAGCACCGTCTGTTTCACCACTGCCACCCTCTGGTTCACCCATGCCACCCTCTGGTACATCACTGCCACCCTCTGGATCATCACTGTAGATTCTGGGGGGGAAAAGCACACCTGCCCTGCTGCAACTGACATGAAATAATTTGGGGTTGATTAATGTGTCACTGAATTTAAACGTCCAGTCTGGCACCTGCTTCCTTATCTGTAATTTGCTTTCTGTTGCAGTGCAATTTTCTTTCACAGGACCTTTGTGGCCTACTTGTAGATATTCTATGAGCCTGCTGTGAGGGTCAGAGCAGGGTCATAGAATAGTTGCAAGTAGTCAACTGAACTCTGGAGGGGCCCCTCAGGAAGCACTACAGGGAATGGTTACTAATGATGTATTTGAACTTTTGCACCTCTGAGTGCTTTCAGTTTTGCAAAACTCATTTTTCTGCAATTTCGCGGGATTCACGGGGTGGGAATTTGCACAAGATCGAATTTGGAAACCGCACATTCGTGCAAATATGCGATTTGTTTTTTTGCAGCGTGTTAGTTCACAAGGTTTTGTGCGTTTTGGCGAGCTGCTTGTAGCGCAACGGCGCAAAGTTACTCTCACGGTCGTTCACGGGCGAGGCCTTCTTGTTTGCATGACGTATTTCTGTTTCCGGGCGCTATGTGTAATCTCGCAAAGTGTGCAGCTCGCTAGTACAAGTTCGCGTGTGATCACGAGGGAAATCTCGCGCGAATTACCCACGTGGTCGTGAACAGGCGCGGCCATCTTGTTTCTCATTCCTTGCCATGGTTCTGGGCATGCTTTCCGTATCCTCTGTCAATCTCTGCCATCCTTTGCTTGTTTGAAGTTTTTTTTGATCTATTTTACTTATTATCTATCCCTCTATTTTTCTAGCTCTATATTTTTGCGTTTTCTGCTACTTTTGGTTAATTTTAAACTACTTTTTTAAACTCTTTTCTTTTCTTCTTCCCAATTCTATTTCTTATTTATTATTTACCTTCCTTTCTGCCCAGACCATGGTAAAGGGAGCCGGGAAGCATCCTGAGAAGGGGAAGGGTCCCGCACCCTGTGCCCGGGTCCTGTGCGTGTGTTTGAGGGGGGAGCAGGTCACAGCCCGGGAGATATTTAGCGCAGAGGAGGTGGCCGCACTAGTTTTTTATGTTCAGCGCCGCCTCCCCAAAAGCGGTGGGAGAAGGTGTGCCGGGCCATGTACCCACACTCTCGGGTCCGGCGCACCTAAAACCTGGCCACCCACCGTTGGATGGATCTCCTGGACCGGGAACGCGACTTGATCGACCTGCTCGGCCTCGAGATCCCCGGGCTTGGTGAGTAGTAGTAGCTATTTCTTCACTACTCTGTTTTCTCCTGCTCTGTGTGTTATTATATTGCAAATTTTTGTTTTTTACCAAGAGCAATAATGCTGCTGATTACATTGTAGGTAAAGTATATTTCAAAATCTTCTGTGCATTTCAGGTGCACTGCTCTCCTTCTCAGTAGCGTTGCTACTATGCTTATTTGTTTTTGATTTTGTGTTCATTTCATTGGCCTGAGAAATTATGTATGAGTGTAGTTTAAAGAACTGCGTAATGCTAGACACTAATGGTCAGATTTTTAAATACTGGCGCATCCTTGCAAAGTAGCAGGGATGCGCCAGTAATTGTGCGCCACGCCACCACCAACCATGGTGCGCCGTATTTACAATGCGGCGCACCATGGGCCCAAAACGTCACCGAAGTGTTACGCATCTGTGCCGTAAAGGCGGCGCATTGCTGGAGTTGCGTCGCAACGATGGCGCAGCTCCAGCAATGCTCTGGGGTGCCCTATTTTCCCAATGCTGCGTCAAGCCGTACGCCTGCTTCAAGCAGGCGCGGGTTTGAGTAACGCATCATTGTCCTAAAAGTGACTGATTGAAATCTTGTAGATTTCCCTCAGCCACTTTTAGGATGCATTCCTGCGCAGGAACGCCCGCCCTTGTGCCGGAACGCCCCCTAATGGCGCAGGGCTTTACAATGTGATGCATCTCCCATATGCGTCACGTTGTTAATATACGCCGCACCATGGCACCTCTTTTGTTCTTCCGCTGCGTCACAAAAGTCACGCAACAATGGAGCAAAAGAGCCACAAGGGGCTTCTAAATCTGCCCCTACAGACTCAAGTCCAGTCCTTCCTTTGTACACCCGGTAATAAGAAGAAATAGTGGTGGTGGATTGATAGTTTGAGTATTTTAATGACTGGTTAATGTAGTAGGAAACTTTTTAGTGTTGTCGCTGATCTGCAATCACCATGGAGTTTGTCTGCCACTTCGCGGGCTGCGGACTGCTGCCTGCCAGTCCTAGGCGAACATTTTTAGTAGTTTGTTTAGTGAGTTACATAACTTTCCAAGTCGACGGTCCGCAAATCAAGCAATACTAATATTGTAGTAGACCACATGAGATAGGTCAATATATCCCGTGGAATAGTTGTCTATTTGCTATTTCGCCAAAATATTTTGTTATTGTTCTTTTGAAATGTTTGATTTGGTTGACAAATATCATCCATGTTTTCTGGTCTTTCTTTCTTTCATGTTGTACATCAGCTCCCCCCAGGGGCAAGAGGACATTGGAGGAGGCTCCTGCTGCTGCTGAACAAGGCCAGGATTGGTCAGGCGAGGGTTCCTTTGCTGGCCCCGGTAAGTTTTAATTTTTATATAGAATACCTATTTTTTCCTAGCGTTCCTCATTCGATTTTTTCTAAATAGTCTTTGATCTTCTTGTAGACTGTATCTAAATTCTTATCCTGCCTCTACTATGACTCCCTGTGGTATTAGTAGATTATTCTTATTAGTCTGTCTGTGTAGCTAACTAAGATTGCACATTTGGCAAAAGGTGTAAAATGAAACTCCCATTCTAGTCAGCAATAGCTCTATGCACTGAGTGCAGTCCTCAGGGATTGTCCATAAAGTCTTCTCACGTCTTATAAATGTTTATGCTTATTTGACATTTACCAACAATAAAAAGGTGAATGACCACCAAGAAAGAATAAGATACTAGTACTTTACTGTTGGTTTGGATAGGAGGACAATCCATACTACTACTGTTGCAGGGACAAATCTGCACGAACAGAATTATGGACACTAAATAGTGCATTGTTTATCAATTATAATAGGCGCAGGTAGACTTTCCACATACCTCAGTGATATCAGTCTTTAAAAAACCCACAATCTCCTTACTGACTAGATACCTTTTGCTCATTCACTCTTGACCAAAAACCACAGAGTCTATTTCAGTTTTAAAGCTTTATTAAAAGTAAAAATATTTATTAAAATCAAGCTTGTCATAAAACATAAAGTACGGTTGATTAAAAATGGAAAAGTGCTTATAGTGATTTTTTTCACACATTTATTGTGGGCGAGCCGAGCCCTCACCTGGTTTGAACTTCTTTTTGGTGCTAAATCGTTGGTCCCTCTGTCCTAGTGGTGATGATGATGATGATTTCTTCTTAGAAGTGAAGCTTCTGTCTGTTATGAGTAAAATGGTGCGTGTTAAAAAGCAAGCATTTATCAGTTGTGCCAAAAAGTGCAGCAAGACAACACACTTCCCTGGAAAAAGGGACATTTTTACTTTAGAGTAGACAGTCACAAATTATTAGATTGGTTTCTGTATTCACATTTCTTCATTCCTAGACAAAATACTAGTGAGTGGTGTATATCTATGACATCTAACATTCTTAAATGTACTTTGTAGGTGGAACATCTGGTGCTGGGCCCAGCGCGGAGGTGGAGGAGGAAAGCTCTGGGGAGGAGGCGGTGCAAGTGCCGGACCAAACTGCTGTGAGGGTTGCCACGTTAGTGGCGGGCAGTGGTAAGGTCTTATATTCCTTACTTATTGAGATTGCAGACTGCATAGTGTGCTCCCCGTGAGAAAACGTAAGGTTTGTCCAGATGAGGGACATGAAGAAGAATGATTGATATATAGTTTGAATGGATGGATGCCTGGATCATGGTACTATCTGACTCTTAGATAGCATATGTGTATCTAGAGAGAGTAGACTGTCACTGTATGAACTAAGTGTTACTTTGAAGAGCATGTAACAACGCACCCGCACGTCCGTCCCAGTGTAGGAAAGGCAAAGAAAAGAAGTTGTAATTTTGTCCGAATACTACCATGAATAGTAGCAGTAGTTTTTATTACAAGCACAGCATATATCCGGCTATTACGATGGCCACTCACTACCTCTGTTAATAAGTTTGGTAGAACTCGGCCATTCTTGTGTGGATGTATCACTGTTCACTCAATAAAAAGCAAAGCACCTAAAGTCATCCCATATGTAAGCAAATACATACCATGTGCAGTGATAGATAATCAGATTATTTATTAACCCTGGGCGTAGTTCGCGGAGTCGGACTCCGCGGAGCTACGCGAAGACGTAGTTGCACTCCGCGAACTACGCGTAGCTCCGCAAGCATGCGGAGTTGCTTGCTGGGCCCGTTCGCGCGCCGTTTTTCGTCTTCGGGAGCGCGGTGCGCGTGTTCGGGGCGTTGCCTGCATGCTCGGGATGGCTAGCGCGCTAAATTACCACAGAGGTTTGTCCCGCCTGCTTGCGTTCCCTTATTTCCTGTTCCGGGTCACAATTAACGTGGTCGCGTTGTGCAAGACATGTTCGGGAACTCATCTTCTCGTTCGCACTACAAAAGTGCGTGATCGCGCTAAATATCGCGCGAACCTACCCATGCGGTCGCGATGGGCGCAGCCATCTTGTGGATCACACACTCTGGCTATGGTTTTGGGCCTACTTTTGCATCCTGTTAAAATCTCTTTAATCCTTGTCTTTTTACCCACTTTTTCTAACTTTCTTTAGTTATTACCTATTTCTCTCTGTGCCTAGGTTTATATTTTTCATTTTATTTCTACTTTTACAACTTTTCTATTGCTTTTTACTTCCTTCTTGTTCTTTTACCTTGCTTCTTCTTTCCCCTACCTTTTTGTCTTGAACTTTTAGTTTTCTTCTACCCTCCACCCAGAACCATGGTCAAGGGCGCCAGCAGCAGCGGCGGCTCAAAGGGCAAGGCGCCAGTGCCCCAAAAAACTAGGCTGCCTTGCGGCAGAATGCGCCCCCAAGGGGTGAGGCCCCGCCAACTTTTTGGGGAGGAGGAGGTGGCTGCCCTTGTTTTTTTTATCCAGCGCTACCTCCCCTTGATGTTGGCAGCAGGTGGCAGGCCCGGCTCCGGCTACCAGCATATTGAGGAGCGTCTCCGGCGGTGGGTGAAGGTGCGCCGGGCAGTCTTCCGCTGCTCCGGTATCCGGCGTACCCACCACCAGCTGACCCACCGTTGGGCAGACATTTTGGACCGGGAGCAGGACTTGTTGGACCTGCTTGGCGTCGAGGTCGTGGGTCTTGGTGAGTGGCTACCCAAAAAAAAAGTGTGTGTAATATATCTCTATAGTAGTATAAGTATTGTTGTTGTATCTTTGTAAATCTTGGCTGAATAAGTAACGCAATGACTGGTGCTCCTAGTTACATTTCCGATGTATTCCGTTATTATATCTACTGTAATTGTATGACACTGGTCTATGCTGCGCTTCTTCATCTTCACTGACTCTTGCGTGTTCAATTTGGCGCTAGCTTTTGCTGTTTATTGGTGTGAGATTTTCTTTATTGTAGAGAACTGAAGTTAGTTAATGCTATTAATAGAGTCTTGTCCTTCCTTTGTCCGTCAGTGAAATAGCCGTTGATGGATAATTGTACGTGTTTGCAATGCATATTGTATCTTTTTTTCACGGCCTTCTCTTCTGCATGAATAATACTCCTCTGGCAATGAATGCAAAAGTTACTTTGTTCTTCTTACCTCAGCCAGGGCCGGATTTAGGCATGTTCAAGCTGTGCAACTGCACAGGGCCACCAAACGCCAGGGGCCACCCCACCAATATATATCCTTAATTTAATAATCCTCAGAGGATGGATACATATTTGCGTGGCGGCCCCTGGCAGGGATTTGGTGCCTCCGGCTCTGTTCCACTTCCAAACACCCTGACTCCCCCCTCTTCACTGGCCTCCGTGCTCCACCCCGACCTCCTCTTCCGGGCCCCCCACCTACGCTCCCTGGCCAGGAGTCCAGGACCACCATGAGCCTATAGCTGCCCCTGCCTCAGCCCTCCATAGAACTGATGTAGTTTGTTTATTGAGTGGGTAGGGCAGCAGTAGCATTCAGTCAGTAGCAAAACAAAATATGATGCCATGAACGTACAATTTCGTGTTAGTTAGTATGCACAAAGTTAAGCTTGTCTCCTCCTTGCGATCTATGTATTTTGCTGGCAAAAAATGAAAAAGAAATGGCTACTTACATTCTTGAATCTGTGGTGTTGTTCAGGTCTTACTGCCTCTGTGTTACTTAGTAATCTGCAATCAGAATGTTTATGGAACATTTGATTTGTTTTCACCAAGTACACTAGTCAGTGAATCATGCAAGGCAGTAGTCATTTGGTAGACCAATGTTTGTTTCTTTTAATGTTGTAGCAGTGGTTTTTGAAATGCTTGCTGTCTATGTTTCACAGCACTCAATGTTTTCTCTTTCTTTATTATTTCTTACATGAACCACAGAACCCAGGGGCAAGCAGAAGGCTGGGACCGAGTCGGCGGGTGAACGTGATTGTGAACCACAGGCACAGAGCTCCTCTACTGAGGATCCTGCTGCTGTCCCTAGTAAGTCCAACAGTGTTTTCTTTTGGAACAATGATATTTCCCTAACTTTCTAACGGAGCTTTTTTTCCAACCGATTAATGACATTTCACCTAACTGTTTAGTTAAGGTATCAATCTTTTCAAAAAATCTGTGATCGAATAGCGGAAGGCACAGGGTCCACTCCTGTCTTATGCTTTTTCCTCTATATTGTCTCTTCTTTGGCAATTGACACCAACCAAGTATGCATGCAGATAATGGTCTACTATTTTGTAAGCGTTAGTAAGAATACCACTACTACTCTTGCGGGTATTCTTCTATGCAGTGACATACATAACTATGTATGCACCCCAAAATTGGATGTTGTTGTTGATAGGCAGGTTGGACCTTACTTACTTACAGTCTTACACCTCAGTCACAGAACTCAGAGGAACCCACAATTCAATGAACGACAACCTATATGGGCTCAGTCATTGGTCAATTATTCAATTACCCCTTTCCTGAACCCCAATATGAAGATGCCAAATGCTTTTTTTATTACACAATCCATAACCTAAGTAACCCCCTTTTTCTCACTCTCTCGTGTAAGTCTACAAGACAACAGACACTGAAAATATACTCCCGAGTCAATGTGGTACTTCAAAACCTTTATTTTGTTAACTAAGTAAGTAACATCAATGTTTTTAAGTTGTTCTGTCAAATACGTCAAGGGCAGGGCCACCAGAAGAAATCCAGAGTTAAAAAAGGCTCAATAAAAAGTATCCTACATTTGTACAGCTACCAGTGCACGATAGGGAAATGTGGGAAATGTCCGAGACCCCTCACCATTGAACGTATACTGGTTGCATATGCCTCTTGTTGGTAAGCTCTGCAAATCTTTGCTTCGTAGAAGTAAATCTTCTCATCTGCCGAAAGATAATGACAAAAGTGGTGCACGTTAGACAGTATGAAAACATTACATACATTACATACAAACATTACATACATTTATTCAACTTTTTAGCTGTCAAGCAAAAAAGAAGGTGTAACCTGAGGCTGTAAGGAAACTGGACTCCACAATCCACATTCAAAAAGTAAATACGGGCCTCTATTTTCCAAACTCTTCAGGTGTATGCTTTGAACTATCATGTGGCCTCAAAGGCGTCTCCTCGTACTGCGCAACAAGCTGTGAGGTAGCATGCGCAAAACTGTAGACATGTCATTGATGTACAAAGTAAACTGGTTAGGTTACATGGTTCAGTCTAACTTTCCAAGGACTAGAGTACCAGTATAGAATAGATGAGATGAGCTTGGGTACCATACCATACCAAATAAATGCTGATATGTGTAGTGTGTTACTTACTCTGCTGTACTAGGCAATGTGGACTACTAGTGATTACGTTGTACTTAACTGTTTTGCAGAACTCCGTTCTTGGTGAACAAGTACAATGGGGGCTGTGCATCCATCTAAAAAGGTGTACTTAATTACTTATTTTTATTTTTGCAGAACCGGTACCATCCACCAGTGCCGACGGGGGCAGCGGCGCTGCAACGCCGTCAGCAGAGGCGATCCCGGAGGGGAATGGAGGACCACCAGAGGCACCTACAGCAGCACCGGCAGCAGCGGGGGAGGAGACAACAACGGTGGGCGATGGTAAGTTACATTCAATAGTGATCCGCATTACTTGGTGGGTGGGGAAAACTTCCTCACTGTACTCTGATATTTATAGTGAACTTGAAGTTCTACTGGA
The DNA here is from genome assembly GCF_964263255.1 of Lissotriton vulgaris. Classification (NCBI taxonomy): domain Eukaryota; kingdom Metazoa; phylum Chordata; class Amphibia; order Caudata; family Salamandridae; genus Lissotriton; species Lissotriton vulgaris. The sequence goes on along the minus strand of NC_141689.1, from coordinate 931,850,685 downwards.
CAATATATGACGCCACTGTTCTCATTACCAAGCTTAGCAAAAGCATTACCACCGGCCAGAATTGATAAAATTAGTTATACATGCCTCTTCTATGTGACTACAACTCAGCTGTGAAAGGTTGGTGGCAGACTAAAAAAGTCTTATCCACAACATTACATGACCGCGATGGATTAACATGAGATTGATTTTAACTAAAGTATGATGAAAGTTGCAAGGAAAAAGCTCTAATCATATAATATAGAAGGATACTTTGGAATCAGCAATGCAGGTGTTTGAGAGCAGTTGGATGCGTGGGTTGTTGTGGAAGCATAGAAAGTGGAAAACACAGCTGCCTGCGTGGGTGGGAGACACATCCAATATTGGTGGTTAGTGGATAGTGGATACTAGTGTTGGCAGCGGTGTTTTGGTTAAACACAAAGGCAAGGGAAGGAGGGGACCACTGGATGCATTCTGGGTCGTTGCTGGCGAAACACAAACCACCTAACGTTTGTTGGCGATATAAAGAATGATAGTCTCTAGAGTAGACATTTATTAGTACTAGCTGGCCACTGTTAATTTAATGTTAGTTTGAGACTGTCACTTTTCCCGGAAGCACAGAGTATATGATATAAAAGAACGAGATATGAAAAAGACAGGTGTTCGTATGTGACCGTTCAAGTACACCCATACTATGTTACTAGGGCAGGCATAATGCCGTGCCAAAAAGGCAGACAAATGAAGTATATAAGGCGTAGAATAGAATGTTCAAGATAGATAAAACAACATTTTAGGTACTCAACTTGCTTGCTATTGCTACTGTACTGTGCCGCCCACTATGTGTTGGATCCATTTTGCGTTCTTTATTTGCTGGGATTTTTGATTACAACAATTCTGTCTCTTTCTTTATAGTTACTCCTTCTAAACCAACCAGGAAGGAGCTGGCAGTCCGGGCCCGTCAGCGGAAACTGCAGGCCATCGTTGAGGCCTACCGCCGGCTGGTGGCTCAGGCCGAGGAGGAGGAGGAGAAGGCGGCGGCAGCAGCTGCTGCCTCTTCCAATGCCCCGGCCCCCAAGCCTGCAGGAGTACGTCGGCGTGCTCAGGCAGCCGCCCGCCGCCAGATTTTCCCTGCATCGTCCACCCCCCCACAACAACATGGCTGCCAATGTAGGTGCCGCCAGTTCCAGCGAAAAATTCTCCTCCGGGTAGCCAGGCTGGAGGCTCAAAGCAGTCAGACTAAAAAACAGATAGAGGAGCGTGTCAAGATCCTGGTGGATCAACACTTAAAAGCCCGCCGGCTATGAGATGGACCCTGTTTGCCCCTTTTTCAATCCTTTTGTTGGTGGGTGGGAATTGGGTGTTGGGTTTTTACTTTTTTTTTACATGACATTGAGCGTGGGAATTTGGTTGGGGTTAGGGGAGGCGGGTAGGGGGACAGCTTGGTGTAGGATTTATATATATTTTTGTATCATCTTTAGTTATATATATATTACATTATGTTAAAATAAACGAGACAAAGTTATTGTAAAAAGAAAACATTTGAAGTTCATTTGCGTTTCTTGTGGGGTTGGAGGGGGGAGTGTTTCACCAAATAATGTACGTTGTGCAACCTCGCAAGGTTTAATTTGGCCATGCAGGTCGGCGGACAGTGCTTTTTAATAATAAAATATATTGCCCACATCTTTAACATGCAAACAGATAGATGCAGTAAACCCTCACCGAGTTATATTGGTAGTATTAGAAGAACGACCAGTCTGTCTTGCGTTATACCTCACTGCAAACTTATCTTACCTGTGATTGCTGATGAGATGATGATGATTTATCATGAAGTGTGGCACTGCAAGGGCTGCATTTGATTTCCAAGACAATGGCGAAGAATCTGTGGTTCAGAATCAGAACTTCTGTGATAGTAGACAGACCCTGCCAGTAGCGACAAAAAGAAAGAGACAGTCATTCGCGTGACAGACAATGTGGGGGTAGTATAAGTAAGTACAGTACATTGCATGGGTGACCCAATATTGCAACTGCTAAACTGAAACAAAACAATGGTTTTGGGGACTGGAAACAAAGTGCAAGAGAAGATAAGAAGTTCAACGTTACTTGTAGTACTCACGGCAACGTCAAACTTTTCTAAATCATAAATGCTTTACACTTTAAACCCAAAAAATAAATTACGCCAATTCATTAGATGCATTCGTTGTTTGATGTTAAATGGTAAATTATTTGGCGTTATACACAGAGCTTGAGTTGGGAAGCCGCAGAAGATCCTGGCCATGCCTTGTTGACATTTCACTATTGTTGCTTTGACCACATCTGCCCCAGCAAGCGCGTGATCAAATTGTTGGTGTATATTTAATGTAAGAAACATCACACCTCAATGTAACCACGCAGCCCGGGGGAAGAGGGTTAGGGATTGTTTAATGGATGGGTACGGGGGTTTTGGGAAAGGTTTGAGAAAGAAAAACAGTACGCATGGAGATTGGAGACAACAAAAGCAAAACAATGAAGACGATGATTTATGATGTTGATCAGCTAGCTAATGATTGTAAGCAATGGACGTAAGAAAAGGACACGCTGAATATGATTCTTGGTTTCCCGCAATCCAATTGCTTGATGATGAGGATCTGTGGTAAGGATGAGAGTTGATGCTCATACTATAAAGCAGTGGGTGAACCGTGAAAGATGTCCAGCCTGAAAAAGAAAAGGCAAATACAAAAGAATGTGAATGACCTAAACAAATTGTAATACAGTGAAGATAAAAAAACAATACAAAACAAGAGGAGTAGTCGTATGAGAGGACTTTCAGACTGAGGCGGCTTGGATACAATTTGTATAAGTCTACTAGTTGCATATCATTTTTAATGTAGAAGTACAAAAAAAGACAGGAGCAAGCACACAACAACAGGCCCACGACGACACAGGTTTGGCCGTTATACAAACTGCATTTCCCTAAAAATTTCAGACCCACAGAAAGGTGAATGAAATTGAAAAAGCAACCTAGCATTTACAAAATTAATCAACAAAATCAATGCGTCATTCTCAGTCATCAATCATACCACTATTGTACTCTACCACAGCACTGTGCACAAACATGTAGTAGCCTGGGTCTACTGTGCTGTGACTCTTATTTGTATTTTATTTATTACCTTGTATTCCACTCCAAGAAACATCGTGCATCAATCAGCTCAGATCCAACCGCCGGACAGCAAAGATAAATTAAGTCCTGACTGCATCTGTAGTAGTAGGAACACAAGTGCGTAAATAATTTCTATTATTAGTAAATAACATGGAAGAATTGGCTATCACGTGAGTCTGAACTGAAGTTACTAATATACTTCAACTCCATGCACATTAGCTCAGAGTCAGCCAAAAAATACATCCCATGCAATGCATGGCATTCATTTTTATACCTGTTTTGCTCTTCTTCTCTTTCACTGTCAGAAGATTGATAACAGATGCTGCCGAGCCTTTGTAATGCGAGTCATCATCACAACAAGTTGACTTCAGTTGTGGATGCCTGCTCAAGTTTCTTTTGACACAGAAGAGTCGTCTCTGAATGCCTGCAGACAGAGGTGGTAGCCTTAACAGTAAGACTCAGCAAGGCAGTTATTATGAGTTGCAGATTTCAAATGAAATAGAGGATGGCTGTAGTCATGTACGGTTCACTTATTATGGAGGGACTGTTAGAGGCTACATTATTGTTATTGTACTATACTCCATCTACAACATCAAATGTATGGCTGCCAAGATGGAATTGTATTGACTTGAGTGGGAGTCAAGAAGATGCAGCAAGACTCTGAGGAGTGCAGTCAACATGGAACATAAATGCACAGGCGTGCAACTCCAGGAGGTAACTAAAAAAGATACAGCGAAAATAAAATGCACAGGTGTGCAACTCCAGTAGGTACATTAAAAGAATGAGTGGTGGGGATGGATTTGGTTGAGCTTTTTATTTTAAGATTAGCAGTTATGCACCAGAAAGTCATTTTTAATAAGAAAATAAATAACACAAATAAAAGAAGGGAAAAAGTCACAATTTAACAGCCTATTGGTCAGGGAAGAGGTGCTCGTCCTCAAACTCTGCGGGTCCGGACAGCAGTAGGTCATGTAACCCAGCAGTGATAAATTCTTCGGGCTCGCTTTCTTCATCCTGCTCTGATTCACGTACAGTATAGTCTGGTGGTATGAAGTGTTGATTCATTTTTATCATTGTCAGCCTCTCGACGCTTTTGGGGGAGAGACTGGTCCTTTTCGATGTCACAATGGCACCAGCAGCACTGAAAACCCGCTCAGAGGAGACACTGGCTACAGGACAAGCCAAATACTTTATCGCCAGCCTGCTCAGCACTGGCCACTGTCTCCTTCTTTCATACCAATAGACCAATGGGCTTTGCTCCATGAACACCTCTGTTGTGTCATCCAGATAGGCCTGAACCATCCGCTCAGTGTTCAATGGTGCTCGGCTTTGCTGCTCCTCTTTCCCCTTTGCAACAGCAACGGACTTACCCATTCCCTTCTGTAGAAAAAAAGCAGTTATGCTTTTGGTTGTGTCTGCTGAATCAGATCGTGCAGGTGCTGCTTTTGGTACTGTTGGTGCCTGCTGGGAAGCGGACGCACCGCTCTCATGCTGTGATGAACTTGCCAGAGTTGCCTCAGGAGGATGGCCTGGAGTACTTTGACTGTCCTGGGCTGGCACTGTCAGGCCTTTAAGTAACAGCCGTTCAGTTTCGAAATCAATAGCTTCCACAGCTATGGAACTTTTGTAATTGGCAACATCCCCATCTGAAAAAGGAATGACTGCGCTACTGCTGACAAACAATTTGTACCGTGGATCCAAGATTATTGCAGTTATGTAATTTGGATCTGACACAATCATTTTAAGCCTTGCATTTACAGATAAGCGGTTGCGTAAGGCCTTGGCCAAGGTACATGCATCAACTTTTTCTTCGTCACCTTCGTATGCTTCACAGACCTCCTTCAGCTGTTGCTCGAGCATGTACAACAATGGGATGGCTTGGCCCATAGTACAGTCCTCCCTGCTAACTGCACGTGTGAACACCTCAAAAGGTTGTAGCATCTCTGTCAAGCATTTAATGATGTCCCACTGCCACATCTCAACGGTCAGGCTTTTAAGATTAACAGTAGGATCCACTAATCTTCTTGACATTACATAAGCATTCAGTGGTATGTACTGCTCAAAGAGACGCTCAAGCATGAAATAAGTCGAGTTCCAACGTGTTGGGACCTCCTGGATCAGTGCTTTGACTGGCAAATTATGCTCCCGCTGAATGACGCGTAGCAGCTTCCGCGCTTTGAAAGAATGGTTAAAATGCGTGCATATTCTTCTGCAGATGGTCAGTATGTTGCTGACTTGTTGTTCATGTTTCAGAAAGTCTTGCACGACTAAGTTAATGCAGTGTGCCAAACAGGGTACCCTGAAATACTGTCCATCTTTCATTGCCCTCACTACATTACTGCCATTGTCGGTGGCAACAAAACCAATCTTAAGGCCTCTTGGTTTCAGCCATTCAAAGACCTTGCTGTTAAAGTCAGACAAAATGTTGTCAGCAGTATGAGTTTTCTCCATACCAAACATGGCTACAGTTGCATGTTTGCGAGTGTCATTGAAAATCCCAGCAACATCAAGAAGGCCTGATGTTAACTTGTCTTTCACACCTGCAAAAGAGATCCAGTGTGCGGTGATGCACATGTAATCTGCTGTGGCTTCGCGACTGCTCCACATGTCGGTTGTCAGGTGGATACAATGGACAACACTCTGTTGTAAGGCTTTCCCAATCAATCCCAGCACGTCGTGGTGTAGTGCTGGAATAGCAACTCTTGCAAAATAGTAGCGACTGGGAACGTCCCATTTTGGGGCGAGTGTTGCCACTAATTGCCGAAATCCCACTGCCTCAACAAATGAAAATGGGAGAAGGTCCAGTGCCAACATTTTTGCAAGTTTCGCATTGTACAAACGTGCTGTTGGGTGGTTCCGCTCGTACTTTCCCTCCTGCCTAAACATGCCAGTAATGGTAAGCTGCTTGGTAATTCTGTCTGTTCTGCTAGACGGACCACCTTTCAACGCAGACTTTTCACTCCTTGCCCTTGGTGTCTCCGGCTGACTCTGGTGCCACTGAGAAGTTGCTGATGCTGAGGATTTGGACTGCACCACTCCAGTGCTGGCGACAGGGCTCATTGGTGTACCACTCCCAGATAGAAGGTCATCGTCTCCCTCTTCTTCCATGAGTGGACCTTGTAGTACTGTATCCTCCCCACCAACACCAGTGCTTACATCTTTTTGTAAGCTTGCAAGGTGGTTCTCCCATACAATTGTGTGTGTTTTTTTCATATGGGTCGTTGGGCCTCCAGTACCATAGTTTGTACCAATCTTACCACGACTAACATTGGTGTGACAAATGGAGCATATAGCAATGTTCTCCTGATGTGGGTGAACCGTAAAAAAATCCCAGACTGGGGAGCTAAACTTTTGTCTCCTGCCATAGGAAGAGGAGGACCCACTTCCAATCCCGGATGAACTGGAGCCTTTTGGTTGCATTTCCCTATGTGACAGTTCAGTACTAGTACTGCCACTACCTCCTTCTGTTGAGGTGGCGCTTGCGCTGGATGTCGCACGCTGCCGGGCCTTCGCTGATGCAAAAATGGGAGCTGGTGTTACTTTGGGCGCTGAGTGTGTAGGAGTTACACGTGCTACCTGCTCATCACTAATCGCAGCCCTTCTAGATAGGGTGAAAATGCTGGTCTCTACATCCTCTGCACCAGGAATAACGCTTGTGATGATGACATTGTCAGTGTCAGACCCGTCTTTATCACCATCAGTATCCTGTTCACCTACATCGAACTCCGGAAGTTCAAGCCTTGACGGATCCTTCCTTTTTCCCAGCCTGGTCTTTTGATGCCTCTCCTTTGAATGCTCAGTTCTTCGTCGTGGATGATAATCCTTATCAAGGTCATCTGAAGGGATGCTATGCGAAGAACTCGATGCACTGCCACTAACCCTCCTTTCCTTTCGTAAATTTAAAGACAGTAGATCACCTCCAGAAGTGGCTTCCTCTTCTTCTTGCTCGGAATGAGGCTCTACTTCCTGAACTGCCCCGACATCGGGAGGAACAACTTCCACTATTGCGTGTGGAGACGGTGGTTGTTGTTCTTGAGGAAGTACTATAGCGTGCTGTGGTTCTTCAACAACTACTACTGTGGGATTTGGTTGTTGTTGTTGAACAACTATTGCGGGCGGTGGTTGTGGTTTTTCAACAACTATTGCGGGAAGTGGTTGTGGTTGTTGAACATCTACTGCTGGCGGCGGTTGGTCAGCACTTTCAGCTTGCATAGATTGTGTGCTACTTTGAGACAGCGATAAGTTAAGTTCAGGCTCAGTATCACTGCTTTGTAACACTAGGTCGGCTACCTCTTCGACCCTCATGTGCTTGGCCCTGGGTTGGTGGCTTGCCCCCGCTAATGCCGATGTGCTGGCTCCAGCTTGCACCATGGACACCGCTGCTGCAGGCGTACGTTTTGGGGGCCCAAAAAAGGTTTGGGGGTCCATACCAGCCTTAAGTGACACTTCCTTTTTCTGTACCTTCTTCTCAGCAACTTTCTTGGTGGTGGAGGACCTGGTAACTGCTCTCTTAGGACCCATCTTCTTCTGATGTCAGCAGCACACAGCAGCACTCAGTAGCACAAATTGCAGAGATGTGTGGTCAGATGAGTCACACCCCACACGTGGCGTACAATTGAAGGACGTCCGTCTGGCAGTTGAACGGGCGATGGATGAAAACAGCCAGCACCTCCTCAGTCTTTTTCTGTGCACCTACAAGCAAAGAAGACAGAAAACGTCAGTCAAACAAGCAGTAAGCCAACAACACATGAACAATTGAAAGACACACAGGGCAATGTATAAAACACAAAAAAGAAGACTAATAGTACGAGCACCACAGCTCCCAGCTAGAAATAACCAATAATAAAGTCAAGCAGGCCTATCATATACCAACATGGACAGAAAAAGGAGGTTGCCTGCTACACATGAGTCATGACAGGTTAATGCAAGGAAAATCAAAATACACCATGGCTAAGAGTTTGTAAAACTTCACGGCAAAAACACATACAAGTCATAAAATTATTCCACACACAAAAAAGTTACCTACCCCCCTGCCCAGACAACCAACTTGGAAATGCAATGGCATACACACATGCCGTAATGATGGTAATTAAATAGACCAAATAGAAACAGCTACATAAAGCAGCCCCGCTCACTAGTAACTAACTACCACCTCTGGGAGTCTGTCCTACTATCAGATCAGACCAAAAGCAGGGAGGCCAATGATAAATGCACAAAGGAAGTACCTACAAAATGGCCGCCACCACATGGCCTGTCCAGGAAGACAAAGCTACAACCAAAGAAGTAAATAACACAAAAAATGAGGACTTTTTGGTAGCACAGGGGACACATTAAACATTTTCGAGGAACTTTTATGCAACTCGGGACATATTGTTCGCGAGAATGCAAAATCGGCGTGTTCGGCAACGCGAATCGAGTAAAAAGTCATTATCGCGTTCCCGAGCCAGTACATTGAGCGCGCGAAAAAGACAAAAAAGGTAAGGTTGCGTTCCCACACGGCGCGACGTTACCAAAACTACCCGAGCTGTATTCCTAGGGTTACCTAATGGCAGGGAGTGCCATAATAGCTACACACAAGCAACCAAAAAACTAAAAGTACCACCATTACAAAAAAATGTGAAGCAATCCAAAGCCATACACGGTGTAATTAAAGTTACACCACAAAAATAGTTGATTAACTTGAATGCACCTATGGCTTTAAGTGGTAGTACCTACAAAAGCCTTGGATGGCTATGGCAAAAGAAGAGGACCAGGGAAGGACACAGAAAATGGCCGCCTCCATAGGGCCAGGAGGACAGGGACACCCAAAGACAACATGGAAAGGGGATGCACCCAAAATGGCCTCCACCACATGGCAAAATCAGTCACAAAGGAAGCATACACAAAATGGCCGCCACCACATAGCCTGCCCACCAACAACAACATAGCAGAATCATCACAAAGGAAGTACACACAAAATGGCCCTCACCACTACATGAAAAGAAAGAGAGGACAGACAATAAATGCCTATGCCAAAGGGACAATGCTTTGCTTCACAAAATGAACACACCAGACACCACCCCCCAAATTGGTCACCCCAACCATAAACAAGAAATCATTACATAGAGGACAGAAAGGAACTGGGAGTGGCCCATGCTCCAGGAAGACAAAACTACAACCAAAGAAGTAAATAACACAAAAAATGAGGACTTTTTGGTAGCACAGGGGACACATTAAACATTTTCGAGGAACTTTTATGCAACTCGGGACATATTGTTCGCGAGAATGCAAAATCGGCGTGTTCGGCAACGCGAATCGAGTAAAAAGTCGTTATCGCGTTCCCGAGCCAGTACATTGAGCGCGCGAAAAAGACAAAAAAGGTAAGGTCGCGTTCCCACACGGCGCGACGTTACCAAAACTACCCGAGCTGTATTCCTAGGGTTACCTAATGGCAGGGAGTGCCATAATAGCTACACACAAGCAACCAAAAAACTAAAAGTACCACCATTACAAAAAAATGTGAAGCAATCCAAAGCCATACACGGTGTAATTAAAGTTACACCACAAAAATAGTTGATTAACTTGAATGCACCTATGGCTTTGAGTGGTAGTACCTACAAAAGCCTTGGATGGCTATGGCAAAAGAAGAGGACCAGGGAAGGACACAGAAAATGGCCGCCTCCATAGGGCCAGGAGGACAGGGACACCCAAAGACAACATGGAAAGGGGATGCACCCAAAATGGCCTCCACCACATGGCAAAATCAGTCACAAAGGAAGCATACACAAAATGGCCGCCACCACATAGCCTGCCCACCAACAACAACATAGCAGAATCATCACAAAGAAAGTACACACAAAATGGCCCTCACCACTACATGAAAAGAAAGAGAGGACAGACAATAAATGCCTATGCCAAAGGGACAATGCTTTGCTTCACAAAATGAACACACCAGACACCACCCCCCAAATTGGTCACCCCAACCATAAACAAGAAATCATTACATAGAGGACAGAAAGGAACTGGGAGTGGCCCATGCTCCAGGAAGACAAAACTACAACCAAAGAAGTAAATAACACAAAAAATGAGGACTTTTTGGTAGCACAGGGGACACATTAAACATTTTCGAGGAACTTTTATGCAACTCGGGACATATTGTTCGCGAGAATGCAAAATCGGCGTGTTCGGCAACGCGAATCGAGTAAAAAGTCGTTATCGCGTTCCCGAGCCAGTACATTGAGCGCGCGAAAAAGACAAAAAAGGTAAGGTCGCGTTCCCACACGGCGCGACGTTACCAAAACTACCCGAGCTGTATTCCTAGGGTTACCTAATGGCAGAAATTGACAGACACCCGAAACCTGACATACCCCACACATAAACATAAGATTTTCTAAATCAATCCAGTCCATCCATGATTTCCTAATTAGAGGTACACCAGAAAAACAGTTGATTACCTTTCATGACCCTATGACTAGTACCTCTGGCCTACTGGAAGAGTAGGCCACAAGTTTGGAGGCCTATGGCAAGACCAAAGTGGCTGGGAAACATAAAATGGCCGCCAACAACACATGGCCAGGCCAACCACAGAAAGTTATTACAATGAACTCAAACATGCCTACACACTAACTACATGGAGTACTAGGGTCAGCTATTGGCTTAAAAAAATAAAAAAACTTTTTCATTACACAAACAGAAATTCCACAGCAGACATTGCTATTGCATAATGATGACCATAATCCAATGCCAGCCATGATGTTTGTTTACAAACTTGAATACAAATTTAAACACAGAATTATGATTTTACCCATGGGTACCTCTCTATGTAGCCTGGATGAAATTTAAAAAGAAATACAAGTTGGGACCTCATAAAAGTAGGCACCCATCAATAATTTAAATCAAGGAATGAATAATGTAGTTAAAACATTTTAAATCAAACAAACACAAGTCTACAACATCATACTCACTCATACATTACTGAACTTACTTGAAAAAGAGAATTCAAAATCCAAAAGTCCTCAGTAAGATTCAAAAAAAGCAGTAATGCAGCCAACACACACAGAAAGTGATCCTGCCAGCTCAAAATCCAAATGAAAGTGACCACCTCATGGACAAAGCACTGGGAGGAGCCTGGTGGACAGGAACAGGAAGTTGTAAACTCCAGAGCCCTTCCTCCTTAATATTCAAAAATACAGTAGAAACAGAAAGAGGACTCCTTCCCCCCAAAAAATACATCCAAAGGTACAACTTTGAGGGGTTTCTCACTTGTTTGCTAACCAAAATGGTAATTTATTATTATGGTTTAACTTTTAACATGCTCGCGAGTTATTCTGTGCAAGATTGCAGGTTCTGCGTGTTCGGCAACTCGATCTTACCAACAAACATACTCGCGCGTCCTTATGGCTTTATCGCGCTTCCAATGACGTTATCGCGTTCGCACAGCTGCACGGAAGGGTTTACAAACATGGTGGCCGACGCAACCGGGAAAAAGCGAACGCAGAACCAAGGTAAGCCATTGCCGCGCACGCGATAATGTTATTTAGCGCGCGACAATGTTATTTAGCGCGCGACAACTACGCTCCGCACCGGATAGCGGAGTTATCGGCAGCTACGCGAACTCCGCGGAACGCGGAGTTGCCAAAACTCCGCAAACTCCGCAAACGGAGCGTAGTGCTTCGCCCAGGGTTATTATTTATCTTCTTCATTTTCCTTTTCTAGTATTCATTGGCACTGTAGGGTGAAAGTTAAATTAATTAAACAGTAGCCCTTTTAACAGAGTATTCTCAGTGCCACCCATAATAGAAAAGTAAGAGCATCACCACCTGCATGTACTGGACTGGTACAGTAACGCAAGTCTGTCTCATCATGGCGGGCGTCTGTTTTTCTCGAGTGCAAGTTGACTGCGCTGGCATTATGACGGCTTGCAGAAGTTAACGTACCAATTTTGCTAAACAAGAGAGACGAAGAAGAATAAGACTGGTGTACTGTCACAGTCGACTCAAATGGAGTGAGTCCATAGTGCTCTTAGAATTGATTCCTTAAACTCCCACTAATGTTAGAGCAAGGATGAAGAAGTGGGAGGTTAGAAAGATATTGGCCACAATAGTTATGTACTGTGCTTGCAAGTTGCTATTTCTACTGTGACACAACTTTCTGCTGAATCATTTTGTGTTAATCTTAAAGAGCATTGGTTGCAGACTATGTCTTTCTTTCTTCATATAGATGCTCCTTCCAAACCAAAATGGAAGGAGCTGTCTAAAAGGGCCCGGCAACGGAGGCTGGAGGCCACTGTCGCCGAATAGCAGCGGCTGGTGGCCCAGGAAGAGGAGGACACGCAGACTAGTACGTCAACAACATCCACGGCGACACCTGCATCCTCCTCCGCGCTCCCTGGGTCAGCCAGTCAGTGCAGCAGGTCTCCAGCGGTACGGAGTGGGGGTACCGCAGCCACCCGCCATCGCCGAGCAGCATAGAAATCAGCTGCCCCCCACAGCATTTACAAAAAAAGGATGCACCGCCTTTCCCTGAGGGTTTCCTACCTCGAGCAGGAGCTCCTCAACATCAAAACCCTGCTCGAGACCCTCCGCAAGGAGCATGCCGACCTGGCCCGGAAAGTCAACAGAAGCCAGCAGTAGGAGCAGACTGTCCCTTGCCCCTTTTTTAAAGACTTCTGGGGTGTGGGAATTGGGAGTTGGGTTTTCTATTTTTTTGGACTTAGTTTTCAGGGACATTTGTTGGGGTTCGGGAGGGGGAGTGGGTTGGGTCTTGAGGGAGATAATTTATGTTGGGGATATATAAATATACTTTAAACTTTGTCTTAGCATACGTGTTTTTTACTGCTTTTGAGGCTGGTGGGTGGGGGTTTAACAGTCCAGAAACTTAAGTGGCATCTTGATTCAAGTTGTGTAAGTACTAACGGCCCAAATCTTTTCAAAACTGAGTGCCTCTCACAGAGTAAGTGAATTCAATAGTCCTAGGACCGTCAGTCTCTCGTCTCTCCTAATACTCCATTATACTACCTCCCCCCAAACGCTTATCTTACCTGTAATATGTGTTTGGAAATAGGGCTAGGCACAGGGCTGGCTGCACGCGAAATGGCGATTAAGGTTGGCAATCCTGGGTGGACGAAATGTCATCATTGCTGTGGTACCTGTGGCGTTACACAGTGGCAGTTGCAGCATCTGAAAAAAAAGAAAATGAAACCTTGTTTGTCCTTACCGTAGCATTAGAACGGTACGATAGAGAATATAGCAGGTGACAGTACACTAGAACAGTGCCACAATGTAGCCTAACAAATGGTAAAGTATTGAAAGTATAACTAGTACTTGCGTTGAATTTATTTGACATTGGCTACTACTACAAAAAATAGTACCGAAGGTGAAGGACACAGCAGCGTAATAATTTGCCACGTCTAGGAGGAGGATGTTCTTGATGACCAATCAAGTTGATGGCGCACATGAAAATCTGCTTTCATTTGCCAATAGTGACTGAGTGTCAAGCTGAGTAAGAATAGAATATATCCTCGGATTCCTTCACCAGCCTGTTGCTATGACCTTATCCTCCCCATCAAGTGGGTGGAATTATTGTTGTCATTTAGTCACACATCAATCAAAACCACACAGCCCGGGGGAAGAGGGTTAGGGTTTGGAAAAAGGATGGGAATGGGGGATTTTGGGAAAGTTTTGTTGAGAGAAGAAAAAAAAAGCACAGCATGGACAAACAATAATTGAAGATAAAGAAATCTTTGGGTACAAAGCTAACCATAAATCTTTTAAGTGACATAAAGGAAGTGCATGCACTACTGCATGCATGGTTACTGAAAAGTAAGTAGTACTTTCGACAGCCGTGAATGAAAGAATGGGACAGTACAGGGCTGCAGTAATAATTATGCCTTTTCACTTGCCTATCTCTGCACTCAGAGAAACACTTTGTACATTAAATTAGGTTTAAAAAATAGCAGAAGTAAAACCTATAGAATTGCTGTAGGGATGAATTTAGAAGCAAAGATCAAAGAAATGCAGAGTCACACTCATAGAAGTTCACAGCAATAACATTACTTAAAAGATAATTAGAAAAGAATGGATACTGTATCTGTATATTGTTGTAGTTGTCCTGTTGAATTTGATAAGTTGCATGCATCAATCCATTCCTCTTATTAGCGGGACTCCTCCATTCCAGCTGACGCTCTGTCCATCAATGTTGGTGACCAGAAGACACCCTGTCCACTGCCTGCCTGGCGGATGCTGAATTGCGGCTCAGTAATTTGAAGCCTGACTTCATCCTTTTTTTCTCATTGCACAGACTGACACCCGGCCTGTAATTATTGATGAAAACACAGGAAGTGAAATTAGAACACCACTGACAAATAAATATAAGGTATGTACGCTGTGTAGTGCAAAAAGTCACACTTTGAGTTTCCTAATAGACAGTACAATATTTTTGAAAGTGCGTACTCTGTCTGATTCTCCTTTTGAAGGATAAATAAGTATGGGCGAATTAATTTAGCGGATCTTTCCCCTCAAGCTAGGTGTACTGTAAACTGTGTTTTAGAACAAAATTAGACCTTCCCAGCAGTGATCCCAGACCCTTAGTAAACCCAGTCGAAAAAATGTAGAAGACCCCCAATCAGATCTCAAAAAACGAGGCCTAGTAGAAAAATGGTGACAAAACGTACTTTGAAAGTAAAGTAGGCCCAAATCCCCCCTTACCCACCGTGGATTGTATTCAAACCACTTGCAAGCAAGCAAAAGTATCCATACCCAGCATCGCTCCAAGACTCGCAAACCCCCCCCCACAAACAGCCCCCCGCCCAAACACATGCAATACAATACTGCTAACCCTAACGAGCCCTAAGTTAAGAATACTGGCAAACGCCTTCTTTAACTAGGCCAAATTCCCCCTTTCCCACCATGGATTTTCTTCAAATCACTTGCAACCAAAATTACACATTCACACTAGTGCTCTAAGACCCCAGAACCCAGTTGCAAAAATCTAGAACACCCCCAAATACATGGAATACTGCTGCTAGTGCTAACCCTAATGAACCCTAAGTTACAAAAAGTGCCAAAAGGCTTTTCAGCATGGATTTTCTCCAAACCAGTTTTATCCGGTATTAGACCTTCCCAGCAATGCCCTAAGACCCGCCAACCCACCCGCAAAAAAGCACAACACCCCCAAACAGGCAAAAAGCAAAAATGGAAAATCTCATACTTACAATATTTTTCGGCCTTCCTTCAATTCTGTCCAAACGCGCTGTGCAGCTATGCCCTAACTCCCCTTTTCCACCATGGATTTCCTGAAAAATAAATGCAATCAAAATTAGACTGTGCCAGCAGTGCTCCCAGACCCCAAAACCCACCCACAAACATCCGGAACCACCCCAAACAGCACCTCAAAGACAAGCAAGTCAGCAAAAACGTAAAAATAAAAATCGCCTCCGATTTTGTCCAAACCACTTTTATCTGGTATTAGACCTTCCCAGCAATGGCCCCAGAGCTGTCAACCCAGGCGGAAACTAGTAGAAGACCTCCAGACAGCCAAAAAGCAAAACTTCAAAAATGGGCATTTAGAAATTTTCAGGCAAATTTCCAGAATCACTCCGCGTGCGCTCTGCAGCTAGGCCCTAACTCCCCTTTGCCACCATGGATTTGCTTCAAACCTCTTGCAATCAAATGTATCCATATGCAGCAGGGCTCCCAGACCCCAAAACTAACCCACAAACACCAGGAAGCCAGCCAAACAGGCCCCCAAAAACGCTAAATTGAGCGAAATGTCAGAAAATACAAAAACTTTTTCCTCATGGATTTTGTTCAAACCACTTTTATCCGGCATTAGACCTTCCCAGCAATGGCCCCAGAGCCGTCAACCCAGACAAAAACTAGTAGAAGACCCACATACAGCCAAAAAGAAAAACTACAAAAATGGGGACAGTAATTTTCAGGCCAATTTCCAAAATCACTCCACGCGCGCTCTGCAGCTAGGCCCTAACTCTCCTTTGCCACCATGGATTTTCTTCAAACCACTTGCAATCAAAAGTATCCATACCCAGCAGAGCTCCAAGACCCCGAAACCCACCCACAAACACCAGGAAGCCCCCCAAACAGGCCCACGAAAACATGATAGTGAGCAAAAAGGCAAACACTTTTTCCAGTCTAATTTTCGCCAAACCACTTTTATCCGGTATCAGACCTTCCCAGGAATGCCCCAAGACCCACCAACCCACCCGCAAAAAAGCACAACACCCCCAAACAGGCAAAAAGCAAAAATGGAAAATCTCAAACTTACAATATTTTTCGTCCTTCTGTCCAAACGCGCTGTGCAGCCAGGCCCTAACTCCCCTTTTCCACCATGGATTTCCTGAAAAACAAATGCAATCAAAATTAGACTGTGCCAGCAGTGCTCCCAGACCCCAAAACCCACCCACAAACACCCAGAACCCCCCCAAACAGCACCTCAAAGACAAGCAAGTCAGCAAAAACACAAAAAAAATGTGGCTCTGATTTTGTCCAAACCACTTTTATCCGGTATTAGACCTTCCCAGCAATGGCCCCACAGCCGTTAACCCAGGCGAAAACTAGTAGAAGACCCCCAAACAGCCAAAAAGCAAAACTACAAAAATGGGGACAGTAATTTTCAGGCAAATTTCTTAAATCACTCCACACGCGCTCTGCAGCTAGGCCCTAACTCCCCTTTGCCACCATGGATGTGCTTCAAACCACTTGCAATCAAAAGTATCCATACCCAGCGTCGCACCAAGACCCCGAAACCCACCCACAAACACCAGGAAGCCACCCAAACAGGCCCACAAAAACATGATAGCAAAAAGGCAAAAACTTTTTTAAGTCTGATTTTCGCCAAACCACTTTTATCCGGTATTAGACCTTCCCAGCAATGCCCCAAGACCTGCCAACCCACCCACAAAAAAGCACAACACCCCCAAACAGGCAAAAAGCAAAAATGGAAAATCTCATACTTACAATATTTTTCGACCTTCTGTCCAAACGCGCAGTGCAGCTAGGTCATAACTCCACTTTTCCACCATGGATGTCCTAGAAAACAAATGCAATCAACATTAGACTGTGCCAGCAGTGCTCCCAGACCCTAAAACCCACCCCAAACACCAGGAACCCACCCGAACAGGCCCCCGCAAACATGATAGTGAGCAAAAAGGCAAAAACTTTTTCAACTCTGATTTTCTCCAAACCACTTTTATCCGGTATTAGACCTTCCCAGCAATGGCCTCAGAGCCGTCAACTCACCCGCAAAGAAGTAGAACACCCCCACAAGTGCAGAGTCTTCCTATTTCCCTCAGAGCAGCCATCTGCTCTGAGGGAAATAGGAGTCTGGAGGAGGAGGATAGAGGAGCATGTTCTTGTGAACTTGTGAACCTGAGGAATGCAGACAGCGGCACCTTCAAATCAATAGGCAAATAAGTGAAGACAGTTCTGCTGATGAGCTTGTTTTTGTGATTAGGTGATTAAAGTTTTTTTATATAGACTTTGCAAAACAAAGAAAGACAGACACACAGGAATAAAAGTGAATAAGGACGAAAAAGAAAGTTATTGATTCATTGGCTCATTTTCAGGGCTCGGCGTCAGGGAAGAAGAGTTTGTCCTCATACTCTGCGAATTCAGGCGGGAATAGGTCACCTAACAGAGAAGAAATTCCCTCATCTAAGTTGGTCTCCTCCTGATCTTCTACCGGCGTGTATTGTCGTATTTTGTAATCTGGTGGTATGAGGTGCTGATTCATCTTGATCATTGTTTACCTCTCCACATTTTTGGGCGAGAGGCGAGTCCTTTTGCAAGTTACAATGCCACCAGCAGCACTGAAAACACGTTCAGAAGACACTCTTGTGAGTGGGCAAGACAAGTAATTTATAGCCAGGTTGGAGATCTCTGGCCACAATTCTTTTTTCCCATGCCAATACACCAATGGGTCATTATGAACATAGACCTCTGTTGAGTCATTCAGATAGTCCTGCACCACCAACTCAAGGTTCTCCACGGTTCCTCCAGTTTGCTTACTTTTTGCTGGGACCTTTTGAGAAGCAAACCCAAGTTGAGTTAACCTATCCTCTTCTTCACACAATGTTACTGTTGTGTCTGGTGCAGATGATCCGGTTGCTGGTGTCTTTAACGGCTGAGAGGGAAAATCACTCACTTCTGCCACAGCCACAGGTGCAGAAGTGGATTCTCTTGACTCCGGATGGCCTGCTGATGCTGATGTAATGCCTTTTCCTTCAATTTCCTGCCGTTCTCTTTCAAACCTCATGGCTGACACAGCTAACCAACGTTTCTACTTTGAAACTTCTGTGTCACCAAAAGGAAAGAATGCTCTGCCTGCCAGTGCCTTTTTGTAGCATGGATCCAGAACAGTAGCACAAGTGTAAGTTGTTCTGTGTGGATCTTTTGAAGACGTTCATCGCAAAGTAGGCGCTCTAATAATTTCTCCGCCAAATCAAAAACTTCTTGCTTTTCTTCATCTTTTTGAAACGTAGAAGACACCGCCTTCAGTTGGTGCTCTAGCATGTGCAACAATGGGATAGCTTTACCTAAATTATAGTCCTCCCTGCTGACTGCACGCGTGAAGACCTCAAAAGGACGAAGCATGTCTGTCAGGCTTTTAACTAGCTTCCATTGCTCCGCATGTATCCTCAGGTCCTTCATAGCTGCACCCTGTGTAAAGAAATACTGATCGACTACAGCACACTGCTCATACAGACGCTCAAGCATGTAGAAGGTTGAGTTTCAACGTGTTGCTACCTCCTGGATGAGTGCTTTCACTGGCAGTTGACGTTGTTGTAGCAGGCCCCTCAGATGCTTCCGGGCCTTAAAAGAATGGCTGAAATGTGTGCACATTCTTCGGCAGGTGGTCAGTAACTTGCACACTGGACTTTCTTCACTCAAGAATTTTTTAAGAACCAGGTTTATACAGTGCGCCAAACACGGCACTCTGAAATAGTTACCCATATCCATGGCCTTAACTACATTGGCGCCATTATCCGTGGAAACATAACCAATCTTGCGTTTTCTTGGGGACAGCCATTGAAAAACCTTTGTGTTAAACTCCTGCAAAATGTTTTCTCCTGTATGACTTGTCTCCATGCCAAACATGGCTAGTGTTGCATGTTTCCGAGCAGCTTTAAAAACGTTTTCCGTGTCATCACCTGCCCTTAGCTTTGCTGTAACTCCTGAAAAAGAGACCCAGTGTGCAGTGATGCACATGTAATCAGTGGCTGTGCCACTGGTCCACATGTCTGTTGTCAGATGTATAGTGTGAACAGCACACTTCTGCAAAGCTGCCCCAATCACCTCCAGCACATCTTCATGTAGTGCTAGAACCGCAACTCTGGCAAAATAGAACCGGCTAGGAAACTTCCATTTAGGGCAGAGCGTTGCCACTAATTCAAGAAAACCAACCCCTTCCACAAAAGAAAAAGGGAGAAGGTCCAGAGCTACCATTTTAGCCAGCTTAGTGTTATACAGACTCGTCATTGGGTGGTTGCGTTCAAATGGCGCATCTGAAAACAACATGCTTCTAATGGTGGGCTGGACCATGATTTTACGGGATGATGATGATGATGACTTCTTCGACCCAGTTACGCTCGGTGATGATGAACTTTTTCACATTGGTGCCTCACTCTCTCCCACACTCTTAGTGTGGCTCACAGGGGGTGTGCTGCTGACAGGGGTACTGGGTGTAAGTGAAGTGTTTGACGCTTCTTCCTCCTCGTCATCATCAGATGAAACATCAACGGATACAGTTTGTTGACTTACAATTCAGGCTTCCTTGATCTCCTTTAGGTGCGCATGCCATTTGACAGTGTGCTGTCTCTCAAGATGACCTCTCTGACCTCCGGTACCATAGTTGGTACCAAGCTTACCACGAATAACTGCAAGCTTACAAATGGTACAAATGGCTGTTTTCCCTTGTTGTGCTAACACTAAAGAAGTCCCAAACTGCGAACTTCAAATGTCTGTGGAGGGCGGAGGAGGCAATACTGGTCATGCTAATGCCAGATGAAGTGGAGGATGCGTGTTGCTGAACTTTACTACGTTTTGCACTTGCAGCACCACTAATTGAGGAAATGGAGGTCAAGGTGGATGGAGGTCCCTTCTGGCGAGAAAATATGGAAGCGGTAGGTGGTGGTGTACTAGTTAACTGCAATGGTGGTGGTCTCATTGCCTCGTCGACAACATCACGCTCAGCAGCTTTTCGGGCTGGGGTAAAAATGTCCGTTTGCTGCATGGCTGTCTAGCCTGGAGTGACGTTTATGATGACTACGTCGTCGTCGTGAGAGTCTTCATCAGCAGGAGTAGCATACGCCACTTCTTCTTCAGCGTCATCATCACAATCCATAAGTACGAGACTTTTGGGGAACTTCCTTTTACGCTTACCTTCCTTTGTCAGATCATGGTGTGCCTCACTCTCAGACGGCAGTGGTGGTTCCCAATTTGGATCCGTATCATCAGAAGGAAGGGGGCTTGAAGAAGATGTAGACACCATCCTTGATCTTTTCCTTGCTAGGGATGTGGAAGACACTGAATGATCAGGAGGAGTGGCTTCCTCAAATGATACCTCGGCTTGAATGTCGATTTCCTGATGTGCCCCTACTTCGGGAGGAACAACTATTGTGGGCACTTGTGCCACTCCATGCACCTCTGTTTGCGCATCTCCTTGGGCTGCCTCTCCTTCCACATGTACTTTGGCTTGTACTTGCACATGTGGTTGTTCTTGCGGCTGTGGTTGTTGAACACTCGTCAGATGAGTTACAACAACCTGTGTTGATTGAGGAACACTGCTGCTACTTTCTTGCGATGAGCCAACATCACTGGTCGATGGTGATTGAACAACTATACTGGCGGCCTCTAAAGCACTCAAGGGCTTGGACTTAAGTTGGCGTGGTAGTGGTGGCACTGAGCCCAATGGAGCGGGGGTGCTGCTCCCAGCTTGGTCCCCAGCAGACCCCACTGCTGCTGCAGGCGTACTTAATTTTTTCCCAAAAAATGTGGCGGTCGGCACACCAGTCGCCTTGGTAAGTGGCGCCACTTGCCTCTTCTGCTCCTTACTGGCAACTTTCTTGCTAGAGGAGCTACAAGGAACTTTTTTTGGGGCCATCTTCTTCAGATGTCAGAACAGCAGGCCGCAGTTGCATGAGTTGCGGAGTTGTCTTGTCTGTGGCCACACGTGACGTCGCGTGACGTTATGCTGCATACACCGCTGCAGGACTTCTTCCTGGCACTGGTGGTTCTCCTGTGCACCTAAAAGCAATGGAAGACAGAGAAACATCAGTTATGCAGCCAAAAAAATCGAAAAACACACAAAAAGGGCCTGCCTGTACCAGCACTCAAAATGTCCCCCACCCACATGGCAAGTCCCCATCAACACCCCAAAAAATCGAAAAAAACACAAAAATCACCACAATCCAATGCCATCCATGCCCTCCATGATGTTTACATTAAAGAGACCCCCAGAAACACTCAGTCCATGCACCACTCACTACCCCTGGGCAAAAGGCCACAACAGCAGCCAAAAAAATCGAAAAACACACAAAAATCAGCACAATCCCATGCCATTCATGCCCTCAATGATGTTTAAATTCAAGACACACCACAGAAAGACTAGGCCCATGCACCACTCACTACCACTGGGTATAATGGATGGAAGCTAGGCAAAATGGGTGCAGGCCTGAGAACACTGCCTGCATTCAAAATGGCCCCTTGCCCCCAAGCACATGGCCAGGGCCTGCCCGTACCAGCACTCAAAATGGCCCCCACCCACATGGCCAGTCCCCATCAACACCCCAAAAAATCGAAAAACACACAAAAATCGCCACAATTCAATGCCATCCATGTCCTCCATGATGTTTACATTAAAGAGACCCCACAGAAAGACTCAGTCCATGCACCACTCACTACCCCTGGGAAAAGGCCCCAACAGCAGCCAATAAAATTGAAAAACACACAAAAATCAGCACAATCCCATGCCATACATGCCCTCAATGATGTTTAAATTCAAGACACCCCACAGAAAGACTAGGCCCATGCACCACTCACTTCCCCTGGGCATAATGGATGGAAGCTAGGCAAAATGGGTGCAGGCCTGAGAACACTTTCTGCATTCAAAATGGCCCCTTGCCCCCCAACATATGGCCAGGGCCTGCCTGTACCAGCACACAAAATAGCCCCCACCCACATGGCCAGTCCCCATCAACACCGCAAACAAATAAAAAACACACAATAATCACCACAATCCAATGCCATCCATGCCCTCCATGATGTTTACATTACAGAGACCCCACAGAAAGACTCAGTCCATGCACCACTCACTACCCCTTGGCAAAAGGCCCCAACAGCAGTCAAAAAAATCGAAAAAATACAAAAATCAGCACAAACCCATGCCATCCATGCCCTCAATGATGTTTACATTCAAGACACCCCACAGAAAGACTAGGCCCATGCACCACTCACTACCCCTGGGCATAATGGATGAAAGCTAGGCAAAATTGGTGCACGCCTAAAAACACTGACTGCATTCAAAATGGCCCCTTGCCCCCCAGCACATGGCCAGGGCCTGCCTGTACCAGCACTCAAAATGTCCCCCACCCACATGGCAAGTCCCCGTCAACACCCCAAAAAATCGAAAAAAACACAAAAATCACCACAATCCAATGCCATCCATGCCCTCCATGATGTTTACATTAACACCTTGGCTGCTATGGGTTTTCCGGCTGGGTGCTAAAGTATCAAGATCCCCATTATTCATGACAAAGCCAGTTCGTCATAAGCACAGGGCAGGTAACACCCATGACGAGCTGGCTTTGTCATCAGCACTGAAGGGGTTAAAGAGACCCCCAGAAAGACTCAGTCCATGCACCACTCACTACCCCTGGGCAAAAGGCCCCAACAGCAGCAAAAAAAATCGAAAAACACACAAAAATCAGCACAATCCCATGCCATTCATGCCCTCAATGATGTTTAAATTCAAGACACCCCACAGAAAGACTAGGCCCATGCACCACTCACTACCCCTGGGCATAATGGATGGAAGCTAGGCAAAATGGGTGCAGGCCTGAGAACACTGCCTGCATT
This sequence comes from Lissotriton vulgaris, assembly GCF_964263255.1. NCBI lineage: Eukaryota > Metazoa > Chordata > Amphibia > Caudata > Salamandridae > Lissotriton > Lissotriton vulgaris. Next base: position 931,827,504 of record NC_141689.1, on the reverse strand, counting down.
CAAAATTGCCCCTTGCCCCCAAGCACATGGCCAGGGCCTGCCCGTACCAGCACTCAAAATGTCCCCCACCCACATGGCAAGTCCCCATCAACACCCCAAAAAATCGAAAAACACACAAAAATCACCACAATCCAATGCCATCCATGCCCTCCATGATGTTTACATTAGAGAGACCCCACGGAAAGACTCAGTCAATGCACCACTCACTACCCCTGGGCAAAAGGCCCCAACAGCAGCCAAAAAAATCGAAAAACACACAAAAATAAGCACAATCCCATGCCATTCATGCCCTCAATGATGTTTAAATTCAAGACACCCCACAGAAAGACTAGGCCCATGCACCACTCACTATCCCTGGGCATAATGGATGAAAGCTAGGCAAAATGGGTGCAGGCCTGAGAACACTGCCTGCATTCAAAATGGCCCCTGGCTCCCCAGCACATGGCCAGGGCCTGCCTGTACCAGCACTCAAAATGGCCCCCACCCACATGGCCAGTCCCCATTAACACCCCAGAAAATCGAAAAACACACAAAAATCACCACAATCCAATGCCATCCATGCCCTCCATGATGTTTACATTAAAGAGACCCCACAGAAAGACTCAGTCCATGCACCACTCACTACCCCTGGGCAAAAGGCCCCAACAGCAGCCAGAAAAATCGAAAAACACACAAAAATCAGCACAATCCCATGCCAGCCATGCCCTCCATGATGTTTACATTAAAGAGACCCCACAGAAAGACTCAGTCCATCCACCACTGAGTACCCCTGGGCAAAAGGCCCCAACAACAGCCAATAAAATCGAAAAACACACAAAAATCAGCACAATCCCATGCCATCCATGCCCTCAATGATGTTTAAATTCAAGACACCCCACAGAAAGACTAGGCCTATGCACCACTCACTTCCCCTGGGCATAATGGATGAAAGCTAGGCCACATGGGTGCAGGCCTGAGAACACTTCCTGCACTCAAAATGGCCCCTTGCCCCCAGCACATGGCCAGGGCCTGCCTGTACAAGCGCTCAAAATGGCCCCCACCCACATGGCCAGTCCCCATCAACACCCCAAAAAATCGAAAAACACACAAAACTCACCACAATCAATGCCATCCATGCCCTCCATGATGTTTACATTAAAGAGACCCCACAGAAAGACTCAGTCCATGCACCACTCACTACCCCTGGGCAAAAGGCCCCAACAGCAGCCAATAAAATTGAAAAACACACAAAAATCAGCACAATCCCATGCCATACATGCCCTCAATGATGTTTAAATTCAAGACACCCCACAGAAAGACTAGGCCCATGCACCACTCACTTCCCCTGGGCATAATGGATCAAAGCTAGGCAAAATGGGTGCAGGCCTGAGAACACTTTCTGCATTCAAAATGCCCCCTTGCCCCCCAGCATATGGCCAGGGCCTGCCTGTACCAGCACTCAAAATAGCCCCCACCCACATGGCCAGTCCCCATCAACACCCCAAAAAATCAAAAAACACACAAAAATCACCACAATCCAATGCCATCCATGCCCTCCATGATGTTTACATTACAGAGACCCCACAGAAAGACTCAGTCCATGCACCACTCACTACCCCTTGGCAAAAGGCCCCAACAGCAGCCAAAAAAATCGAAAAACACACAAAAATCAGCACAAAACCATGCCATCCATGCCCTCAATGATGTTTAAATTCAAGACACCCCACAGAAAGACTAGGCCCATGCACCACTCACTACCCCTGGGCATAATGGATGGAAGCTAGGCAAAATGGGTGCAGGCCTGAGAACACTGCCTGCATTCAAAATTGCCCCTTGCCCCCAAGCACATGGCCAGGGCCTGCCCGTACCAGCACTCAAAATGTCCCCCACCCACATGGCAAGTCCCCATCAACACCCCAAAAAATCGAAAAACACACAAAAATCACCACAATCCAATGCCATCCATGCCCTCCATGATGTTTACATTAAAGAGACCCCACGGAAAGACTCAGTCAATGCACCACTCACTACCCTTGGGCAAAAGGCCCCAACAGCAGCCAAAAAAATCGAAAAACACACAAAAATCAGCACAATCCCATGCCATTCATGCCCTCAATGATGTTTAAATTCAAGACACCCCACAGAAAGACTAGGCCCATGCACCACTCACTATCCCTGGGCATAATGGATGGAAGCTAGGCAAAATGGTTGCAGGCCTGAGAACACTGCCTGCATTCAAAATTGCCCCTTGCCCCCAAGCACATGGCCAGGGCCTGCCCGTACCAGCACTCAAAATGTCCCCCACCCACATGGCAAGTCCCCATCAACACCCCAAAAAATCGAAAAACACACAAAAATCACCACAATCCAATGCCATCCATGCCCTCCATGATGTTTACATTAGAGAGACCCCACGGAAAGACTCAGTCAATGAACCACTCACTACCCCTGGGCAAAAGGCCCCAAGAGCAGCCAGAAAAATCGAAAAACACACAAAAATCAGCACAATCCCATGCCAGCCATGCCCTCCATGATGTTTACATTAAAGAGACCCCACAGAAAGACTCAGTCCATCCACCACTGAGTACCCCTGGGCAAAGGCCCCAACAACAGCCAATAAAATCGAAAAACACACAAAAATCAGCACAATCCCATGCCATCCATGCCCTCAATGATGTTTAAATTCAAGACACCCCACAGAAAGACTAGGCCCATGCACCACTCACTTCCCCTGGGTATAATGGATGAAAGCTAGGCCACATGGGTGCAGGCCTGAGAACACTTCCTGCACTCAAAATGGCCCCTTGCCCCCAGCACATGGCCAGGGCCTGCCTGTACAAGCGCTCAAAATGGCCCCCACCCACATGGCCAGTCCCCATCAACACCCCAAAAAATCGAAAAACACACAAAACTCACCACAATCAATGCCATCCATGCCCTCCATGATGTTTACATTACAGAGACCCCACAGAAAGACTCAGTCCATGCACCACTCACTACCCCTTGGCAGAAGGCCCCAACAGCAGCCAAAAAAATCGAAAAACACACAAAAATCAGCACAAAACCATGCCATCCATGCCCTCAATGATGTTTAAATTCAAGACACCCCACAGAAAGACTAGGCCCATGCACCACTCACTACCCCTGGGCATAATAAATGAAAGATAGGCAAAATTGGTGCAGGCTTGAAAACACTGACTGCATTCAATATGGCCCCTTGCCCCCCAGCACATGGCCAGGGCCTGCCTGTACCAGCACTCAAAATGGCCCCCACTCACATTTCAAGTCCCCATCAACACCCCAAAAAATCGAAAAAAACACAAAAATCACCACAATCCAAAGCCATCCATGCCCTCCATGATGTTTACATTAAAGAGACCCCCAGAAAGACTCAGTCCATGCACCACTCACTACCCCTGGGCAAAAGGCCTCAACAGCAGCCAACAAAATCGAAAAACACACAAAAATCAGCACAATCCCATGCCATTCATGCCCTCAATGATGTTTAAATTCAAGACACCCCACAGAAAGACTAGGCCCATGCACCACTCACTATCCCTGGGCATAATGAATGAAAGCTAGGCAAAATGGGTGCAGGCCTGAGAACACTGCCTGCATTCAAAATGGCCCCTTGCTCCCCAGCACATGGCCAGGGCCTGCCTGTACCAGCACTCAAAATGGCCCCCACCCACATGGCCAGTCCCCATTAACACCCCAGAAAATCGAAAAACAAACAACAATCAGCACAATCCCATGCCAGCCATGCCCTCCATGATGTTTACATTAAAGAGACCCCACAGAAAGACTCAGTCCATGCACCACTCACTATCCCTGGGCAAAAGGCCCCAACAGCAGCCAATAAAATTGAATAACACACAAAAATCAGCACAATCCTATGCCATACATGCCCTCAATGATGTTTAAATTCAAGACACCCCACAGAATGACTAGGCCCATGCACCACTCACTTCCCCTGGGCATAATGGATGAAAGCTAGGCAAGATGGGTGCAGGCCTGAGAACACTTTCTGCATTCAAAATGGCCCCTTGCCCCCCAGCATATGGCCAGGGCCTGCCTGTACCAGCACTCAAAATAGCCCCCACCCACATGACCAGTCCCCATCAACACCCCAAAAAATCAAAAAACACACAAAAATCACCACAATCCAATGCCATCCATGCCCTCCATGATGTAGAATTACAGAGACCCCACAGAAAGACTCAGTCCATGCACCACTCACTACCCCTTGGCAAAAGGCCCCAACAGCAGCCAAAAAAATCGAAAAACACACAAAAATCAGCACAAAACCATGCCATCCATGCCCTCAATGATGTTTAAATTCAAGACACCCCACAGAAAGACTAGGCCCATGCACCACTCACTACCCCTGGGCATAATAGATGAAAGCTAGGCAAAATTGGTGCAGGCCTGAAAACACTGACTGCATTCAATATGGCCCCTTGCCCCCCAGCACATGGCCAGGGCCTGCCTGTACCAGCACTCAAAATGGCCCCCACTTAAATTTCAAGTCCCCATCAACACCCCAAAAAATCGAAAAAAACACAAAAATCACTACAATCCAAAGCCATCCATGCCCTCCATGATGTTTACATTAAAGAGACCCCCAGAAAGACTCAGTCCATGCACCACTCACTACCCCTGGGCAAAAGGCCTCAACAGCAGCCAACAAAATCGAAAAACACACAAAAATCAGCACAATCCCATGCCATTCATGCCCTCAATGATGTTTAAATTCAAGACACCCCACAGAAAGACTAGGCCCATGCACCACTCACTATCCCTGGGCATAATGAATGAAAGCTAGGCAAATGGGTGCAGGCCTGAGAACACTGCCTGCATTGAAAATGGCCCCTTGCTCCCCAGCACATGGCCAGGGCCTGCCTGTACCAGCACTCAAAATGGCCCCCACCCACATGGCCAGTCCCCATTAACACCCCAGAAAATCGAAAAACACACAAAAATCACCACAATCCAATGCCATCCATGCCCTCCATGATGTTTACATTAAAGAGACCCCACAGAAAGACTCAGTCCATGCACCACTCACTACCCCTGGGCAAAAGGCCCCAACAGCAGCCAGAAAAATCGAAAAACACACAAAAATCAGCACAATCCCATGCCAGCCATGCCCTCCATGATGTTTACATTAAAGAGACCCCACAGAAAGACTCAGTCCATCCACCACTGAGTACCCCTGGGCAAAAGGCCCCAACAACAGCCAAAAAATCGAAAATTCCTAAATTTTTGTTGCAGCAACTGTAATGCCCCAAACAAACTTACTTGTGAAATTTCTAATCCAAAAGTGATCCAAAGAAAGTCAAAAAGGCCTCAAATCCAAATATCCAGCAGCATCCACAAAAAGTAAATCTTCCAGGTCAAGATCCAAATGAAAGTGACCAGCACATGAAGAAAGCACTGGGAGGAGCCTGCTGGACAGGAACAGGAAGTTGGAGACTGTGGGGCACTTCTTTCCTAATAAATGGACTCCTTGCAAAAAAAAGTGCAGGCAAATGTCAACCTGAGGAGTGATTCTGATAAAAATCATCATTTTCAGAAGGTTTATGCTGCTTGCTGGTGGATTTCTTGTGCAGAATTGCAAATTTTGCAATTTCGCGAGTGCGAGATTGTTGCTGCCTGCCGCATCTACGTGTTCGCAATTGCGAGCTCTCGCGATGCGTGCTGTGCAAGGTGGCAAGCCGCGATGACGTAATCGCGGTCTCCAAACTCCTGCGGGACCCCGCAGCAAGATCCAAAATGGCGCAGCACACGCAAAATATGGAGAAAAACAACTCGGCAACCGCTGAATGACGGTAAGTGAACGCCGCTCGCCGCAATATTGTATCACCAAGCAAAAAAATCCGCTGCGTGCGAATTTGCGAATTTTTGGCAAATTTGAGAGAGTGCGTGGATTGCGAATTTGCCAAAAATCCGCAAATTCCGCGAGCGGAACAGATTTTACGCCCACGCTTAATGCTTGGCATATTTACAGGTTTAATATTACCCTTGCCAAAACATGTAGTCTGTTGTACTCTTTTGTTTTAAAAGATAATTTGGTGAGGGGTCAAGCAAGCTCAAACTAACGCATCAGTGCCCTGAATGGCTAGTGTTGTGTTCCTCAAACAGAAATAAGCTCAATTGTATCCTTCCAATATTCATAACCATGTATGGCTAATTAAGAAATAAAGGAATTGGAATTAATCAATTTTATTTGCATGAGCATATTTTTCTTATGCTGGAAAAGGTGTAAGGTTTTAATAATATGAAACAGGATTTGTAGGTCCATGAGCAAAAAAATAAGGGAACTTCTTTAACTATGTTTTAGAACTACCCATGGGTGGTGTACGCCCTTGTTCCCAATGTGTATAGTGAAAAATAGCATGTTGAGTACTAGCTCAATATAAATAGTGATGTGCATAATGATGGTAAAACATTTCACCATAATTGGCAGAATTCTAATACAAATCTTCATTCTCAAGTACAGTGTATGATTCTAATTGAGATAGGAAATTAGAAGCAGCCATACCATCCCATACATCAGAAATGGAACCTGGAGAAGTATTGTTATTGATAGCAATTTTAAAAACATATGGAATTCACAAAGTTTATGATGGACAAGAAATGTCTGATGAAGTCCTTCAAATGGTATCGCAAACTAACAAAACTATCAGCGTCTGCTTTGGTCTGCTAAAAGCACTTAGACATATCCTCCCTCATCTCCCCGTCGAGACCAGGACCCTGGTGGTAAGGAGTATAATCTTATGCAGACTGGATTACAGAAATTCCCTATATTTAGGTGCCCCCTCATATATCTTGCAGGGACTGCAGAGAGTCCAGACCTTTGCGGCCAAGCTGGCACTTAATAGACTACGTAGCTCCTTTACCACAATGGCTCTGAGAGACCTCCATTGGCTGCCCATGAGGGACAGAGTCACATTTAAATCACTGTGTATTGTCTATAGAGCACTGCACAGTGCGGGCCCCCTACCAATGCAGGAGAAATTTACATGGTACAAGCCCACTAGGCCTCTTCGCTCCTCTAGTCTGATTCTAGCAACAACTACCAGATTCAAGAGAGCCAGGATGGGAGGTAGGGCTTTTTGCACAGTAGCGTCCTGGCTGTGGAATGAGCTGCCCCAGAACATCAGGCAAGCCGACTCCCTGATAGGTTTTAGAAGGAGCCTAAAGACCTGGCTATTCGCCAAAATCTGAGATTTCAGTACCAACTATTCAGCCCTGCCATCGGCCGGCTCCATCTGATTAGGTTCTCTCAAAAAGCGCCATGATACCTGTAGGGTGGCAGTTGCGCTATACAAGAACTATATACAATACAATACAATACAATGTCATAAAGGACTTTATCCCAAACAACACTATTATAGACAGGAAATATAGTAACGTTCCTCAGGAACAAGTCTCTTCGGACCCTATGTGATGAAGTCAAATCCAAGGGAGAGAAAAAAAAGAAAGAAAAGTACAACAACAGGACCATGGAGGAATCAGATAAGTCTGTTTCATCCTGAGGAGAAATGCATGTGTATCACGCAAAGAGACACGTGAAGAATCAGAATCAATGTTGACAAAATAACCAGAGGCAGTCTGAGTAAAAACAGGAACCTCATTAGGCAAAGGAGAGCATGCAGGCACCTCCTAAGGCAGTTGATAGTATATAAATTAATTGCAAGGAGCAGCAGTGGTAAATGGCAAACGCTTGTTAGAAATACATCCTGTGTTATCATCATTAACTGGCGTGACTGAAAGTCCAGCATCTGTAGACCCCAGCTAGAATGTAGAAAGATTAAAACTGCTAAATGTATGGAGAGGGATTTCATGCCGGGTAGAGAGATATTGCAAGGAATTACCCAGAAACCTAGTGGTCTACTGTGTAGACCTAGCCACATGGTGCATCTTGATCAAATCAATTGAAACTAGCTTGTTATATTTACAACCAGCGAGTAGGGGCAAAATAACATTTCGAATGCCTTTGACAGCAAGGTCTGGCACCGGTGCACTGTAAGACGGGCCAAACTCTTTTTTAACTGTAATCTTCTCTCAGATTAGATCCCCATTTTTAGGAATCCAGCCAGAAACTGTTGATTACTCCTTCACTTTGTCAGTGGCAGAAAATGTTAATTTCAAATTGGAGAGCTCATCTCAGACGTCATGTAATTACTGTAAAACAGCAAAACATTAATTGATGTCAAAGGGCACATTTCCAGCCAATGTGCCAGAGTTATAAGGATCTGTAAGATACAATTATATCCAGTAGAGTATTTCATAACCCTGGGCGGAGTTCACGCAGCAGAGTACGGTATAAAATTGCTGTTTGTGGTTATTGCACAGTGCCAGATGCTTATTCGCACTGTGCAGTCATTGCACACTGCACCATGCACAGCGCAAGCTTACCTTTTCTGCCGCTTGAGTAGATTTTTACTTGAGCAACAGCTTTCTCAACGCAAACGGACAGTTTCTCGACACGAGCAGTCGCAAGCATACGTGACCACTGGCAATGAGAAACCTGACCCCTGTGTTGAGAAATCTCACTGGGAGGTTTATTTTCCATGCTTGCACTCACGAACGAGGAAAATCTCGCTGTGAGGTAGATTTTCCTCGCTTGCGCTCGCCAACTTGCCGTTACTGAATGGGAGCGAGGAAACAAAACCCACTCCGCTGCACAAAGCGAGTTTTTCAGAACTCCGCGAGATTCGTGTAATGCGGAGTGATGGAAACTCTGCAAACTCCGCGAGCGGAGCAGAGTTCACTGCCCAGGTTTAGTGTTTCATAGGGTGACCAATTGCCCAAAGACCCTTTAGACAGATTATTTATTGTTCTTTGGACTACATAATCCACTCCATGATCCAACTATGTCCTGAACCTAATACTCTAGCTGTTAAGGACAGTTTTAAGTCACAATTCTTCTTTCTCCTTATCAAAGTTCCATCCAAGGGGCAGAATAATGCACAACACCACCCAGGGTGACCTTAGTATCCCGGTAAGCCTTAGAGGTGTAAGCTGGGCCTGGTCTGAGTGGAATGCTCCTACTGCATATGTACAGACAAAGACTTGCAAATCTTTAAGAACAGTTAAAGCATCAGAGGATCGCTGTGGCCACACCAAAAGTAGTAAAAAAGAACAATCAACAGTCACTAAGACATAATTAAAGACACCATCCAAAGGAAGTGATCTGAAATGATATAGACATATTGTAATGGCTTATTTGTGACTAAAAGAGGTGTTTACGGTGGGTGTACAACTGTGGAATGTTAATTTGTTGACACTTGACACAACTAAAGACAACATTTTAGTCTGTTTATTAAGACCCTGCCACCAGTAATGGTTCTGTAGTAAAGAAACAACAGTCCCTGCACCAGCATGGGCAGATGCTAGCCCCTCAGGAGCAGCTTTCATTAAATCTAACTTGCGTTCCCGGTTTGGTATCACTCAATCCCCCACCCCAAGAAAGCAGGCTAAGGGGATATTTTGATGACTCAATAGATAGGAGTACTTTTTTAAATAGCCTTTGAGTAAGGTCTCACAACTAGCTAATGCAGTGACTTCAGCCATTATGTCTTCCTCGATCCTTGAATGTGAATGAGTAATTACAGCTACAAAAAGATTCTCAACAGAACCTTGTCAGCTTCATCAGCCAAAGAATTCCCTACAACGTGTACACCAATGTGTTGACGACTCAATCTATGAATTACATGAGCCCGTGGCAAAGCACTCTTAATTGCTACCACTTTGCCCCAAAGCAATTTATGCTTAATAGCCTTTCCTTCAGAATCAGTGTATCAAATTTAGCGTCACTACGGTACATTATCATTAAAGGCCTGGACACAGTAATAGGAATCACACACAATATGTATGGGGATTTCTGAAATGTTTTCTGCAAAGCCAGAACCAAAGCTTTCAATTCAGCCAGCTGAGCGGTACAGTCACCAAAAGTTTCTATATATGTTTGTTGTGCCTGAAATACACTATCTTTCATGATACCTTTCACTGCGGCACAAGCACTTGAGTGCTTGTACATAGTACCAACCAAGGGCTGGTCTGAACTATCAGTATAGATTATGAAATCAAATTGATTTATAGATAAACTTCCATTAGACGTGGGGTATTCATACTGGAGATATTCATGTATTTCCAAATAGGGGTACAAAAATACTCTAAATTAGTAGTAGTTGTTAAGGAAGTGGCCTACTGGATCCATCTTGGATGTAAGACTTTCACATTGGGAACGTGGGCGTGGCTGACAGAATCCGAGGCGGGGACAGGAAACACCACAATTATGGATTTCTCCTGAGCCAAAGGACCTTCCTTCAGAACAGCTTTTTGAACTGCAGTTAAAAAAATATCTGTCAATGCAAAACACATTTCAGCATTGGAATATAAATGTGATTTTTATGCAATCGGCACTGTTTCTACGTTATTGAATGATTCATATATGTAGCAACTAGAACCTGTAATTAGGCAGATCACTAAGTTTGTAGTATTAATACAAGCATGTATGCGTTTAGACTCAAGCCTGACAATCTGTACATTTCCGACAGTAGTACTGTGTTTGGTAGTCAAATGTTTGTTAGAAAAATCTGGAAGAATTAAGTCTTACAATGGAATAACCTGTTGTGCATAATTTGGAATGCATGTTCTACCAAGGTTGAGAAACTCTAAAAGGGATTGAAGCTTTTTAAATGAATTTGGTACTTGCAAGAGAACTCATTTCTCTAAGGAATGTGGTGATAGACTTTTCCCTTCATTTGATAGCTCACCCCCTAAAAACAGGACACTGAGCAAGACATATTTAGATTTTGGAAAATGAAATGTATAGCCACATTCAGCAAATCCCAATATATACGATCGACCCTGGCCAAATATGCATTTAAATCATCATCTTTGAGGTAAATTTCATCAACATGTAACACCGCTTCTGAGTCAATTTCTTGTCATATTGATGTTACTCAGGCAGCAGACAGGCCTGGACTGTTCTTATACCCCTGTGGGACCCTGACAAACCTCCAAGATCCTAGCACTGTGAATGTAGTCAAATAACAGCTTTCAAGTGCCATATTTTGACAGAAGAAAACACTGCAAATGTGTAATGTAGTTTTGTATTTTTACGAAGAATGTTGTTTATTAAGCCAGTGCTATGTGGATTTTGTGCAGAAAAAGTGCATGTGTGACTGTTTATACAGTCTAAGATAATACGACAGGAATGATCTGATTCAAGCAAAGGAGACTGTAGATTATTCAAAGGGGAGACACATGGCTCAATAAAGGGGTGTAGCTTCATGCGGTTTTTGGGGGGTTTTACTTCCCCAAAAAAGTTGTGCATGGTGAAATGTCTGTCAGATTTCACATAGGATTTTTAAATGCCCACACTGAGAAAAACACACACACATACTCTCTTGTCTCAATTTTGAAGGTCTGAAAATGTTGTATTAGTTTGAAAAACATTTTGTTTTAAGTATCCCTTTTCACTACCCCTTAGGACCCCTCTTGCCTTGATTCTCGTATAATAAGGTTCAGCAAGATATACAAGCGTGATTGTTGGGAAATTGGAAGCTCATGTACCCAAATCTTACTGATCAAGCTATATCACGGGCTTAGTCACACCTTGATATTCTGTGATAGAATCTCCTTAACAGGCCATTTAGCTTAATGGTCTAATAGGGGAGAGGAGTTGGCCTAACGGCTAGGGCGGTCAACCTCAAATCTGCAGACCTGGGTTCGAGTCTCGGCAATGATGCTGAGCATCTTATGATTCTGGGCAAATCACTTAATCGCCCTGTGCCTAACAAAAATTAATGTGTCCTCATGTAATGCAACTGTGGCTAGGTAAAGCACTCTGATACCCTATTCAAGTCAGGTTCGCGCTACATAAAACTCTGTAAAATAAAACAATGGTTATTAGTATTGTGCTTGCACTTAAAGGTTTACCTTATAACAAGATAAGATGGGTCTTTATCCCGCCAGCCTGGTTGCAATACTGTAATGGGGCTTGACCAAGAGGCCATTCTGTACCATATGCTGTTTTAACTTCCTCAGGAACAATAACAGAAAAACAGGGCAAGATTACATCCTCTTCTTATTGGACTTTTCTAAAAAACATCAGGCAGTCAATCAGTCTTAGTCTAGAGGATGTCAAATTCATTATTTAAATTCTGCCAGAATATTACTATAATAGTACATGGAATGTCACCCTCAATTTGTATGTCCAACTCATAGAGTCTATAATAAGGGCTGAGCCACTGATCTGGAGTTTCTACTTGTACTTAGTCTTCAGTCAGTCTCACCACCAGAAGCACCGGAAGAGTCTGGTGAACTATGGTGACCACTACTACGCTGTTAAGCAGGATTCTCTCCCACGTTTTGTTCTAAAGAAGAGTTCTGAGAATTTGTTGCATATTTAGCAGACATTCCAGACACTTACTGCTTTTTAAATTGTGCATTTAGTTTTGGACATTTCTCTTCCTTTTTTATAGTGACTTCAGAAGAGCGTTGCAAACTGTTTTCGTTCTTCAAATAAACCCCCTGTCAGCAATCGCCCGTCCTCCTGTCTCTGATCATTTGTCTCTAGAGTTATGAAAAGAACAGGAAGGATGTGTATCAGAATACTGACCTATCAGGTGATAAACGTAATAAGTGATTGTAGCAGTAGTTGGATTCTGGGAATGGAAGCGGAGGGAGACTTTTTTGGGGGATATAATTCCAATAAGCCATATACTTAGAAACCCAAAGTTCACATAGCTCCATGTCTGTTTTCATCCAGTATTGAATATTCATCCTGCCCAGAATCTTCTCTGAAATGTTTTGGTTGAGGTGCAGAGCACAGTGTAGGTGGAGCTAGTTAGTACTCTGGCATATAAAATGTTATCTGATTATGTTGGAGCTCCTCCATTGCACAAAGGTATTTGTGAGATCGATGAATATGATCTCTCTGAGATGTCAGTCTTGTTTGGCCATGATTATAAATAATGCCGATTTCTGTGCAGGGATAATATAGTGGAAAATATTGTTCCCAGCCTGTATCTCCACTCATAAATCCAGCTACTACACGTTAATCCCACAGAACAGGAAATAACTGTGTGGATCCAGTTTTTATTGCAAAATTTCACAAGTATTTCCCAATTTCCTAAGGATTGACATTCTCATTTACCAACCTGTTCTGAGAAGGTGGTAAATGGGGATGGGGCAGTGTTGGACCCAGGATTTTAGTAGTGGGAAGCGTGGCAGTTAGCAGGGCAGGGTGTGGGCTGCCAGGTAATACAGGTATGCCACCTATCCGACTGGAGCAGGAAAAACGACCAGTTGTTGTCTCATTTACCTCTTCCAAACTTACCTGGAGGAAACCAATTTGAAGATCTGCCAGATCCTGATGTATTTCTGGGGTTTCCTCATCTTTTCCACCAAAATGAACATACGCAAAAAATCTAGGCTAGTATGTTGTAGAAAGCAGGCTCTCTGTATAGTGTACTAACATGAAGTACAGTGTGCAGATAGTCCAGTGGATCAACAATTGGTATACTGAGGTAAAAGCAGAACATTCTGATGCTCTTTTTGTGATAGTGTGGGTGAGCAGTTAGGCTTATCAGAGGGTAGTGCTAAGCATTTTTTGTACACAAAGATGCAATAAATTAGAGATACACTAAAGACCAATTTATAAAAATAGTATTGATTTTTATGTATTTTTTAAGAACAAAAACTTAAATCTACAGTTGATACTTTAGAAGTTATGATTTTTAACAGTTTGGAAAATATACATCACTTTTGTACGCAATTGCTCACAATTGAAGTCAAAGTATCTTGTATAGCGCGCCCATCACCGTTAGCTCTCAAGGTGCTTGCAGACACTTCAACCAACTTAGATCTATCTAATATCATTCAATCAATCAATCAAGAGTATTTGTAAAGCGCGCTACTCATCCGCTAGGGTCTCAAGGCGCTGGGGGGAGGAGGGGGCTGCTACTGCTCAAAAAGCCATGTCTTGAGTTGCTTCCTGAAGAAGAGATGGTCCTGGGTGAGTCGTAGGTGGGTGGGGAGGGTGTTCCAGGTCTTGGCCGCCAGATAGGTGAAGGATCTTCCTCCGGTGGTGGTTCTGCGGATCCGTGGGATGGTGGCGAGGGCGAGGCTGGTGGAGCGGAGCTGGCGGGTTGGCGTGTAGAACGTGAGGCGGTTGTTGAGGTATTCGGGGCCCAAGTCGTGGAGAGCCTTGTGTGCGTGGGTGAGGAGTCTGAACGTGATCCTTTTGCTGATGGGGAGCCAGTGCAGGTCCCTCAGATAATTGGAGATGTGGCTGTGTCAGTGGATGTCCAAGATGAGTCATGCTGAGGCGTTCTGGATGCGCTGGAGTCTTTTCTGTAGTTTGGCTGTGGTCCCAGCGTAGAGGGCGTTCCCGTAGTCCAGACGGCTGGTGACAAGGGCCTGGGTGACTGTTTTCCTGGTTCCAGTGGGGATCCAGCGGAAGATCTCACGGAGCATGCAGAAAGTGTTGAAGCAGGAGGAGGTAACAACGTTATCTTGCTTGGCCATCGTGAGGGAGGAGTCAAGAATGAAGCCCAGGTTGCATGCGTGGTCCGTGGGCTTGGGTGGGGGGCCCAGAGCAGGGGGTCACCCGGAGTAGTCCCAGGTGGAGCTGGATGGGCCGTGGATGAGGACTTCCGTCTTGTCTGAGTTCAGTTTCAGGCGGCTGAGCTTCATCCAGTCTGCAATGTCTTTCATTCCGTCCTGGGAGGTGGGGTCGTTGGTGAGGGAGAGGATCAGTTGGGTATCGCCGGCGTAGGAGATGATGTTGAGGTTGTGCTTCCGTGCGATGGCTGCGAGGGGGCTCATGTAGACGCTGAAGAGGGTGGGGCTGAGTGAGGAGCCTTGAGGTACGCCGCAGATGATCTTGGTGGCTTCTGCGAGGAAGGACGGGAGACGGACTCTTTGGGTTCTGTCGGAGAGGAAGGAGCTGATCCATTCCAGGGCCTTTCCTTGGATCCCAGCATGGTGGAGGCGGGTTGTCAGGGTGCGGTGGCAGACCGTGTCGAACGCAGCTGAAAGGTCGAGCAGGATGAGGGCGGCGGTTTCTCCGTTGTCCAGCAGGGTCCGGATGTCGTCGGTGGCCGCGATGAGGGCGGTCTCCGTGCTGTAGTTTGCTCGGAATCTGGACTGCGATGGGTCGAGGGAGCCGTTCGTCTCCAGGAAGGCTGTCAGCTGTTTGTTGATGGTTTTCTCAATGACTTTTGAAGAGAAGGGGAGGAGCGAGATGGGGCGGAAATTCTTGAGGTCTGTGGGGTCTGCGGTGGGTTTCTTCAGGAGGGCGCTGATCTCTGCGTGCTTCCAGCCCTCCGGGAAGGTGGCGGATATGAAGGAGTTGTTGATGATGTCCCGAAGTTTGGGTGCGATTATGGAGTCGGCTTTGTTGAAGATGTGGTGTGGGCAGGGATCGGCTGGGGAGCCCGAGTGGATGGTGTTCATTGTGTGGGTGGTATCGTCCGTGCTGACCTGAGTCCAGGCGCACATGGTGGTGGGGGGGGGTGTAGGTTCGGTGGTGGGGTACGTGTTCTGAGCTCCAAAGCTGTTGTGTATGTCGACGATCTAACGGTGAAAAAAGGTGGCCCGAGAGTTGCAGTGGTCTTGAGAAGGCGTGATGTGGTTGTTGCTGGAGTTGGGGTTGGAGAGCTCTTTCATGACGTTGAAGAGTTCCTTGCTGTTGTGGGTGTTGTTGTCCAGTCGTTCTCTGAAGGATGACCTTTTGGTGGTGCGGATCAGCTGGTGGTGTTTGCGGGTGGCGTTCTTGAGGGATGTCATGTTGTCCATTGACTGGTTGTGGCGCCAGGCTTTCTCGAGGTCACGGCAGGATTTTTTTGAGTCTTTGAGATCGTTGGTGAAAAACGCGGCTTTCTTGCTGTTGAGGTTGCTGAGAGGGTTTTTCAGTGGAGCAAGGGTGTCGGCGCACTCGGTGATCCACTGTGTGAGGTTGCGGGCTCCTTCATTGGGGTTTGTGGTGTTGGTGGGAGGGTTTAGGCGCATGGAGGTGGTGAGTTGGTCGGTGGTGATCTTGCTCCAGCATCTTCGGGGGGTTTGTTGAGGGCGGTGGTGGGTCGTTGTTTTCCTGAAGTTGAAGTGTACGCCGCTGTGGTCAGTCCAGTGGAGCTCGGTGGTGTGGCTGAAGGAGATGTGGTTGCTGGAGGAGAAGACAGGGTCGAGCGTGTGGCTGGCATAATGGGTGGGGGTGTTGACCAGTTGCTTGAATCCGAGGTTGGCGAGGTTGTCTAGTAGGGCGGTGGTGTTGTTGTCCTGGTCGTTCTCCAGGTGGAAATTGAGGTCTCCTAGGAGGATGTAGTCGAGGAGGCGAGGGCGAGTGGGCTGATGAAGTCTGCGATGGCCTCGCTGAAGTGTGAGCGTGGTCCCGGGGGTCTGTAGATGAGGGTTCCTCTGAGGGTGGTCTTGGGGTGGGTGTGAATCTGGAAGTGCAGGTGCTCTGCGGTGGCGAGGGTGTTGTCGTTGTTGGCTGTGATGCGGATAGTGTTTCTGTGGGCGATGGAGATGCCTCCTCCGGTCTGGTTGACGCGGTCTCTCCGGATGATCTTGTAGCCGTCCGGGATGGCAATGGCGATGTCGGGGGCTGAGGAGGCGTTCTGCCCAAATAAGGAATACTCCCCATTCATTCCTATGGGCCAAAATGAATGGGGAGTATTCCTTATTTGCGATTAGCAATTAGCTAATCGCAAATAAGATAGCGATTGAAAGGGTGCCAGGGGCGTCCAAAGGACACCCTGTAGCACCCCTTAAATGCTAATATGAAAAGGGGTTGCGCACACACATGTCCAAAGGACATGTGTGTGTGCAACATGCAACTCAGAAAAATGCTTTTAAAAGCATTTTTCTGAGTTATCGCTATTTACCACGAGGTTTGACCTTGCGGTAAATAGTGGCCCGAAATTGCGATTTCGCAATTTTTAAATGGATGATGAATTGCATTTAAGGAATCTCAAATAGAGATTCCTTAAATGTAATCCATCACAAATTTGCGAAAACGCAATTACTGATTTTTGCATTTGGGATGATGAATCCCAAATGCAAAAATCTCACTCGCAAAGGGCCAGATTCTCAGAATCTGGCCCTTTGAGAGCCGAATTCAGCTTCATGAATTAGGCTGAAAATGTTATAATGCCCTCTCAACATGATTGGAAGCCAATTCAGAGTTTTAAAATTGGGACTTGAGGGTGATCTTGAAGGTAGACCCAAGATTAATCTGGCCACGGTATTCTGCAGAGTCTGTAGTTTGGAGAGTAGGTATTCATTTATAGAGGACAGTCAAGCATTTCCATAGTCCATGCAGCTAACAATTAGGCAATGCACAAGTGGCTTTCGGATTTCAATTGGTAGCCACTTGAAGATTTTCTGTAGCTTTCGTAGAATGCCATAGGGGGTACGTAATACACGGTTAACATGGGCTTACATGGAAAGCTTATTGTCGATGGAGATGCCCAGGTTGCAGATGGTTTGTTTTGGGGATGGACAATGGCCACCAGCTGCTTGACCAATGATCTTCGGCCTTGCCAAACAGGATAATCTCAGTTTTGCTGTTATTCATCTGTAGTTTATTTTGACCCATCAGCTGTCAATGTGGATCATACAGTTTTTAAACCGGATCATTGTGTCAGTGGGGTCAGGGCCAAAGGTGATCAGCAACTGGGTATCGTCAGCATACGGAAGTGCCTCAAACCCATAAGACCTGATGATCTTGGCCAGTGGGGTGATATAGAGATTAAAGAGCACAGGCCTCAAAATGGACCCCTGGGGAACTCCGATATATACTCGTCTGCTACACGCTGCCATCAAACCTAGATGCACTGTGGTGGAACGGTCCTTTGGATAATTATTGAACCAGTCCAGAGCCTTCCCTTGGACCCCCATCCCCAGAGCCACTGTAACAAAATGTCATGGGAGATGGTGTCAAAGGTGGCTGACAGGTCCAAAAGGACCAGCATAGGTGATTATTTTTAATTCAAGGCGCACCTAATGTTATCTGCCATTTCAATTACTGCCGTTTGGGTGCTATGTGCCACTCGAAACCCTGATTGAGAAGAATCGAGGAGCCTGTGGCTTTCTAGATGACTAGTTAGTTGTTTATTTACCAGGGCTTCAAAAGCTTTCCCGAAATAAGGCAGCAGCGAAATGGGGCGGTAGTTCCCTGCTTCACTGGCATTTAGGATGGGTCTTACTTGCGCTTTCTTCCAGCTTCCTGGTATAACTGCTTTATCCAGAGACAGAATAAAAATCTCTGTTAACCTCGGTCTCAGCTGGGGTGCTAATTTCCTAAAGATCCGAGGAGGCAAGGGATCCGCAGGGGTACCAGATTTAATCTTGACAATGACTTATGATACCTGTTCACAAGTTATTGATTTAAAATTAGTCAGCAGCGGTATCAATAGATGGCTCTCCCTAGCTAGATGTGTATCTGTGTTTTTTTCTTGAGGAAAGGGTCTGTTGATAGCTTTTATTTTGTCATAAAAAAGAAGATATTTTATCGACCCACTCTTGCGTGGGGAAATGGAGGTTTGGGTGGCTTCAGGGGTTGTAAACTCTTTCAAGATTTTGTATAACTCTTTGCTGGAGTTAACAGCATTCTCAATCCTCCCTGTTAGCTTTTTTGCCTTTTTGGTATTATTTAAATATAGGTGGTAACATTCTTTATATTTAGTTCGGTCACTGGTTGTTTTTGTTTTTCTCCAGAGAAGTTCTGCCGCCCTGTAGACAGATTCTGAATTTTTAGTGCTGTGGTAAACCAAGGGGAGACTTTACTCTTGGTCTTAACTCTTGACCAAGGCGCAACTGTGTTCAATGTGGATGTTATGGCCTGTTCAAAGTTCATAGTGGCTTCCTCTATGTTGTCTGTGTCCAATAGAAATTCGATACTGAAATGATTAGAGAAGGAGACAGGAGTAACTTTGTGCCAAGGTCTTATAACAGCGCCGTCTTTATTGCGGCTGGTTATAGGATCATCCATGAGTAAAATGAAAGTTTATTAAGTAGTGGTCCATTCAAAGAAGCTGTCTGGGTTGTCCAACTATAAACTTAGTAGAGTTTGTAAACAAAAGGTCAAGAGTGTGACCGACTTGATGGGTGGCCCTACTACCAGTTTCTCCAGCCCTAATGTCTGCAGTGATGTTATCAATTGGTCAGTGTCAGAGTCCAGCGATAGATCGGCATGGTAATTAAAATCTCCGATGAGGAGGAAATTGTTTGTGCCCAGAACACAGGGCGCAATAAGTTCTACTAACCAATTTACAAAGTTAGCTTTGTATCCGGGAGGTCTGTAAACTGAGGCTCCTGTCCATATTTTGAAAGACTGCATCACAAGTTTAAAAATCTGAATTTCAGCTTTATCTGAGTTCACAAAATCTACAACAGTAATTTCTAATTTATCCGGTGTGGCAATTGCTATTCCCCCTCCTCTCCCAACTGCTCTGTCCAGCCTGGTGAGCTTGTATGATAATTGGAAGGCAATTGCTATATCAGGAGAAGCCTGTTTGTGTAGCCATGTTTCAGTAATGAAACAGACATCTGGTTTCTCCTGGTCTAAAAGAGTCCAAATTTCCAATGCATGTTTAGGGATGGACCGAGCATTAAGATAGATAGCCTACAGTTGTTTAGAAATGGAGGCTGGGGCCTTTAACCTTATGGAGCTCGGAAGAGATGCTCCGAGTGAGGTCTGCACTTGAAGGGGAAAAGACTAATTTTTACATGATGCATACATAGGTTAAAAAGTGTAGGGGGGCTTATTTAAAAATAAAAGCTCTGAGCTTGAATAACGTATTTTAGACATATTAAGATTGAAGTTCCCCGATAGTTGCCCAAAGATAAAACAAACCTGGCAGCTGGCGGCGGTCAGGCGTGGACGGGCGCAGGCGGGCTTGCCTTTGGCGCGCCGCTGTGCGCGTCCGCACCCCAGCTGTGTTTATATAGCTGTGGGGAGCACGAGCAACTAAGATCGCCAACCGTGCTCCACACGCCAGTGGAACTGGAAGTGAAGAGTCTGACTGCCCAGGGGTCCCTCCGCAACAGACGACACAAGCCACGGCAGAACGAGGACAATGGGCAGAGCACAGGTAGGTAGAAAATAGAGTTTAGAACCCCGACAACAGAGCAGGAATGCTGGCCGGTGGCAAAGGACCAGCACCAGCGCAAATGGGAAGTACAGATATTAAACATTTGTTTAAACTGCACAAACGATGCTACTGAAAACAATCAATCACAGCATTTGTAAAGTGCCTTACATACCCGTGAGGGTCACAAGGCCCTGGGGGAGGGGGGTTGCTACTATTCAAAGAGCCAGATCTGAGGAGTATCCTGAAGGTTAGGAGGTCTTCGGTCTGCTGTAGGTGGATGGGGAGGGTGTTAAGAGAAGTGCCCCTAGATGGTATCAGGTAATCGAGGATCTGCTGCCCGTCTGCACCTCAGCTGTGTTTAAATGGCTGTGGGGAGGGCGAACAGCTAGACCGCCAACTGCGCTGCACACGCCAGTGAAACCGGAAGAGGGGAGTCTGACTGCCCAGGGGTCCCTCCGCAACAAACGCCACAAGCCGTGGAGGAACGGGGACAAAGAGCAGAGTGCAGGTAGCTAGAAAAAATTTTTTAGCGCCCCAACAACGGAGCAGGAATACTGGCCGGTGGCAAAGGACCAGCACCAGCACCAATGGGAAGTCAAGCGCACTCGTGCATCAATATTTAAAAACAGACAATACAGATATTAAACATTCAGTTCAAACTGAAGAAACAATGCTACTAAAACAATGACCATTGAGAGAAGTGCCCCTAGTTGGTGTCGGTTAATCAAGTTAATGGGAAAAAGTTTAAAAATGCATAGAGAATCAGGCAATGTTTTCACTAAGTTCCCCTTTTTGTTGCATGCCAATAATGAGACCAGGTCCAATGTTCCAGTAGCAGAAGTTCGGGGGCATCCCGGTTCAGCCAGGAGCAGAGAGATGAAACTGATGGTAGCTGGTGTGCTATGACGAAGGGGGCCACATGAAACACACTGCTCAGGGAGACTTAAAGGTAAATCCGAGGGGTCTTCTTTGAGGGGAGAGGTCGCAAGGGCCTGGGGAACATGGGAGTGCAGCTGTATTGTTGTGACAAGGGCCGGGTACAGAGCAGATAGGTCAACCGAGCGTTGTGCATCTTGAGGTCCTCTTGGTTAGGAGCAGGAAACTTGGAGAGGTGATCTCGGGACAGCTGTGCCACTCAGGAAATGGGTCTCAGGTGTCTCAATGTCACTTGACAGGTGCTTGCTTCTGGTGTTATGGAAGTCCGGAGTAGACTCTTCTTCTTGCAATCTGCAGCTGGGAGTCTTGTTCCCTGGGTATTGGTATAGTGCGGCTCCGGGAGGTCGTGCTGCATCCAATCTTGGCGGAGCAGTAGATTTGATACTCCGGAGCTGGTGTATGGAGTTTCGTGTAGTGGCTGCTTTGGAATTGCTAAGGAGCATCAATTCGACAAATGGGACATCTCGGGATCGGTGCCTATGGTATGTAGGGGAGTGATACCTTCATTCAAAGGGAGGTTCTTAAAACTTTTTCAAAGTCTGCAGGAGCTCCTGGGTTCTTTGAGTTTTCACAGATTCAGGACAAGACAGCACACAGCGATTGTCAAATCCAACAAAGAAGGCAGGGTTTGGGACCATTGTTCTTCCGCAGCAGGGCTTCAGTTCCTGTGCAGTGGGTCTTCTTTGTCCTGGTCTTCTTCTTGTCCATCAAATCTAAAGTTTCAGGCCTAAGGGTGCAACCTAAATAATGAACTCTAGGGGCGTTACAAGGGGAAGCAGGTAGTAGCAAATGGGCTACCCAGCTTTAGGGTGTCAGCACCCTCTAGTGACCACTTTCGGTGGAAAGGGGCTCAACCCTAGCCCTGTTAGGTTGCTTTTCCCCACCTCAAGATGGTGGAATTTCAGGAGAGGGGTTCACCTTGCCTTCCACACCGTAGAGTGATGCTGGCCGCGGGTGGACACTCCTCTGTATTTCTAATTTATTTTCCCACCTGTCCTACCGCCAAATGTGAAGCAGGCCGAGGGGGGTTTGAATCCTCCACTATCTGGGGAAGCCCCGCCTGCACCTCTGCCCAGGACAATATTTGTCTCTGGCCACATGAGGTCAAAAACATGTCAGTAGTAGCAGGCTGGCTAGGACTAGTCAGAGACTACACTGTTGTATGATAGGTTTTCAGGGGGGTCCTCTAAAGGGTCTCCTGTGTGCATTTAACAATAAATCCCAAGCGGGCATCAATGAGGATTTGTTAAGACAAGATGTTCAATATCAAATACCTTAGAAATCAGTGAAGCCATCATGGAGCTAGGAAACTCGTTTTGACAAGAATCCAGCCCATGCACTCTTTATGGCTTCCATAGGCACTTACAAGGTCTCCGAATAGACTGGACATTGTAGGGGCATATCTGCTAATGCTGATGTGCCCACACATAGGATACAGCGCACCCTGCCCTCAGAGCTGTAAGGCCTGCAGTAGGGGTGAGTTGCCTATACCTCATGAAGTGTATGGATGGCATGGCACACAGTGCTGTGTTGCATGCTGTCTCTTCGGTTTTCTCTGCACCAAGAAATGCAGCCTGCAATGGCAGAGTGCATGGACCTGTTGAGGGGTCCATGAGGAAGCACAACCAGTGCTGCAGCCCCAGAGATCCTGAAGTTGTTCCAATCATGGTACAGTGTTCGTGAAAGAGAACCAGCACTGGGAACCTGGTTAGCAGGGACGCAGTACACTTACAGTTTGAAATCACATCAAGCAAAAAGTGGAGGATGACCATGTCTAAAGAGGCACTTTCCTACATATGTTACAAGACTTTGTTTGAAGCCAAGCTCATGCAGAAAATAAGCAAAAGATTGCAGCAAATAGTACAAGTTTTGAAGTGAGCAAAATAGAACAGCAATAGCAAAAATTAGAGCCTTTATAATTTCCATATAGAGAGAAGGGTGGCTGTACTTTGTCACAGAAAGGGATGTACTCTACTACCCAGGTTGACTACCATCCAAACTATTTAGATATCTATACCTCTATGGGCGATAGTTCTATGTTTTCAGGAAAGCAGGGATATGATTTATAAGACACTGATGGAAGCAAGGAATTTGTTGAGGATTTTAGTCCTATATACAGAACTAAGAGGAAACGTCCAGGGGAGCAAGTTGGGGTTTTCGCTCACAGTATCTACAATTGAGCCCTTTGAACGTCAACCACTAATAGGGGTGTTTCCAGCAAATACTTTTCTTCACGAGGGCTGAAGATTCCCTGCGCACGTGAGCTGATAGTGTTGAGCTTCAAAATACATCTTCAAATATGGGGATAGTTTTAAGCCAAGTAATAGACATTTTTGAGTGGGAACTTTGTATGAAATGCATGTCCTGACAAGCAGCTTTTTAAGATTTTGAATTGACATCCGATATGATCAAATGTTGTCTACGTGTGAGTAGGACAAATATTGGTTTTAGTCCTGATCTTCTCCACTAAAACGTATTGATGAAAAATTATTGACACTACTTGCAGGCACTGGGCATTTTTACATAGGTACTGGCTGGGCATTTTTACTAATGAAAAGTGAAGTAGCAGTGTACATGTTAAAAGACACATTGATTGGTTTCATTAAATTCCTCCTTTTTCTGTGATGTATTTTATGTTATGATTCGGTTGTAAGTATAAAATATTATTTCCATAATATGTATGAACTTTTTTATCGGATTAAAACTGTATATATATTTGCTAGCACTTTGTTTATATCTGTGACATTCTGGAGGAAGGTTTTTGATTGTGTGAGTGATGGTGACTGCATGAGTATCCTTGATATTTGGGTTTGATTGTACAAATGAGGGGGGCCGTTCGTTGTCTGGTACAGAAGAGCTGCCAGCACTGTGTCATTTCTGAAGGCACTGAGTTTTGATGAGCTGCCACTGCATATTTCAGTGGTTCAGCCAAAGGTTTTAGTTTGGTAAAAGCAAACATCCTAGGTGTGAGTTTGTCTTTAAAAACAAAAAATATATGTCTGAAGGACACTGGGGGTATTTTTCAGCTTGTGAGGGTCATTTTGTTTTCTTTGCTGTTCAGGACCAACAACTACATCCTTACGTCCCCACTAAAAAGGTTGTATTGTCTGAGGTACTTAGACTGAGAGTCCAATGTCCAACAGGCCTTCAGCCTAAGGTTCCGCCAGTGGAGGTTCTGCTCTGCTGGTAGAAGCATGAAAGTTCACCCTTCTCTAAATAGAGCAAACAATAAATAAGACTAAACATCTTCTCCGATAATTGCTGGCACTAGAAATTCTGCCATTAGGAGGGGGGCAGGTTTTGTCTGTGCAAACCCAGTTTCTTTTCAGTGAATCTCCTTGGTGTTAGAAATACTAATTATGTTCCCTACTCTTCTCTAAGCCAGAATGATGAACAATTAAGCCAGAATAATGAACAAACTATGACATTCATACACTGTCTTTAAATGGGATACACAAAATTGAAATTGATGTCTTATAGATCAGTTTAGATAACAATTGTTTAAAAGTTGCCTCTTTCAAGCCGTGTTTACTCTGGTAGCTTTTTTGGACAGCGGACCTCCCTAAACCTATATAGCGGTACTGCGATGTTCCTGGGGTTGACAAACAGCCCCTTATACTTGACGAGTAAGATTAACAATGCACTAATATTTAGCCTCCCAACTAACACTAAAATACAGTTGATCTGTTATACACGAGCAACATCAGTTTTCATAATCTGATACAACTGGATTGGAAATACTATGTGTAAGAAAATGTCTTACTGGTTAAGGAAGATGTAAGTCCTTCCAAGTAATAAAGTCGCAATCTTGTCAGGTTGACTGCACACATTCAGTAGATAAACCTTAGCCGCTGGTGGTGATGTCACAGAGTTTACAGGCTGGATGAAATGCAGATTACCCAATGTAATTTATGTAATTTGGGGAATTTCGTATTACACCTGTGATGCGAAATTCCAGAAATTATGTCATTGTGCCACTTCACATATTTATATGCCATTTGCAGTAAAATAAAGTGATATGCTTCATTTGAGGTAAACATTTATTGCAAATGCACACAAACAACTGAATGTGAGTGTAAAGTATATAGCAGTAATAAAAAATCATTAAGTCATAACACAACCCAATATACGGGGAACAGCCATGACAACGCGGGGATTACACCGCACTGCCATTACAATGCAGGGATTACAACAAAAGTCGTTACAATGACTTTCGCTGGAGGGCGCTGTTGGATAGGGAATAGTTTAATTTTCTATTCGACACCTTCCCTACTGTCAACGTGGGCTGGAGTTGGAATAGAAAATTTAACTATTCCACTATCCAGCGCCCTCCAGCGAAAGTCGTTGTAACGACTTTCCTTGTAATCCCCGCGTTGTAATGGCATGCGGGGTAAAAGCCCACGTTGTAATGCCAAACAACCCAATATGCAGTCCATGACTAATTTATGAATATAGAGAAATTTTCTGTTAGAAAAATGACCCAAAATGAAAAAAAATCAGTAAAGGGGAATCAGAGATTTGACGTTTCAAAATTTTGGGCTATAACACCATAAATAAATGAATCGCCAATCCGAAGTCAGAATTTTTACAAACCCCCCATGAAGATGAATCAGTCAGCTACAGTAAGCAGGTCATCCGGGTCTTAAGCCCTGATTATGACTCCATGAATGCACTCACTTACTTTCCTCACCACCACACTTATAATTGCGGGCTGACCACCATGAAACTGTGGCAGTGAGAAAACGTGTAATATGCTTGGCAGTAGTGCAGCAACACCACCAGCATATTGCTGCCCTCAGACCACTGCAAGACGACCAGAGATCACGAATCCCTGGCGGTATTGGCGTCCCATAGTGGTTCCGTTGCCCAACTCATAATAGGGGGGTCAGCTTGCCGGTGCAGTGAAAGACACACTGACATCATGGGTTTGGCTGCCCATTGGACCGTCAAACTCATAATCAGGTCCTTAGCTTTTTTTATGGAAGTCAAAATCTTCCAATGGGGCAAAGTTGAAGGCTGTATCCAGTGAAGTCCTCTTGAAGTCAGACAGCCATTAGAAGAGATACTGCTAAAGCCATTGCCTTTGATGGGAAAAGCTCAGAATAGCAAAGTTTTTATTTTGAGGCTGCCGAATTCCTCCCATCCTCAAACAAAATAACAATGGCAACTCAAGCAAAATTGTGAGAAAACTGCTCAGATGGTTACCTGAGGCATCGCTTAGCATGGTAGTACAAGATCTGGTCATTTCCAGACTTGACTATGGAAATTCCTTGTACTTTGTCAGCCCAAAGTCTGTTATAAAAAGACGTCAAGCTTTTCATACTGCTGCAGCAAATATCCCACTGAATATTGCCAAAAGGCACTCTGCCACCACTGCCCTGGCAAACTTTCACTGGTTGCGAGTACTTGAAATGATACATTTAAATGTACTGTGCATGACTCACAAAGTGATGCAAAAAGGGGTCCTAATCTGATTCAAAATTTACTGACCCCTTATAAACCCACAAGAACTCTATAATCCAATATTCAACAGCTGTTGGTAGTTCCTAGATAATGAGGACCAGGAGTGGAGGAAGACCATTTGCTTTCCTGGTACTAAAACTCTGGTATCAACTCCCAAGGCAAGCCAAATCTGAACCTGAGTTTATAAAACTATTAAAAACATTCCTTTTCTAATTCACATCCCTTTGTAGGATACCCAGTTTTCACAGTGCTGGGAGGCCCTTCTGGGTAGCCATGCACTTAAGAAATCCTTGTGAATGGAATAGAATATACTTTTTGCACTTCTGCTCAGTAAGGATTTCTATAATCAGACTTTTTGAAGACCAAATCATCCAGTGGGGCAAGCCTGAAGCAGTATTCAACAATTGTGATGTCCCACTGAATCTCCAAAGGTCTGAAATGTTGGTAACCGAGGTCCAGTATTTATACCCAGCTGTGTATATGAAGTGGGGGAGAAGATTCTAGAGGTTTCATTTTGAAGTCCGCAGGCATCCTGCCTTCTATGTACTGGCTCCAGACTAAATATAGGAAGTATGAAGCCCTTTCTATGGAGGCAGGAAACAGCCTATTCAAGTGTAAGTCAGGCTGGGTCCAGCTCCTCCCTCACAACCTACCAGTGATAGCCCATCCACACACATCTAAGCTCTCGATTGTGTATGGATGGGAGGAATATCAAAGCCCAACTGTCAGCTATACCCAATCATGTGACCAGAGTCAGGCTACAAGCACTTAGGGCCAGATGTAGCTAATCCAGAAATACCGAGTCGTTAATAGCGAATTCTACCGATTCATTATTAAGCACTCGGTATTCCAAATGTACGTAATGATTCGGTAAAAATGACAGATTCATTAAAAATCTCTAAAAAATAGCGATTCGGAATGAATCAGTAAAAAAAAATACTGAATCCCCATTACCAATTCATTATCACCGAATCAATACGGAATTGGCAAATAGCAATTCTGTAATTTAAAAAAATCGGTAATTGTGGAATCATCCAATCCTGTGCATCCTCATCACCTCCCAAAAGGGAAGTGGCCACACCCATGCAGCTGCACTGAACCTGGAGTTGACTGTGAGGTAGGGAGAAGAGCAGAGAAGCCAGGAGCAAACCAACTGAATTTAGCAACCAATACTCAGCAGAGTGGCCAACCAGGAGAGGGAGAAGGAGCCTGCTGAAAGAAAAAGGAAAAACAAATTTAGTGAGAGGGAGCTGGAGGTCCTCATTGAGGATGTGACCAAGGACTATGAGAAATTATTCAGAAAACAGTCCCTGCACGTGCCAGACTCACAGAAAAGGCAGATCTGGCTTGCCATTCAGGAAAAAATAACTGGCATCGGAGTCACCCAGTGCTCCGTTGAGGACCTGAAAAAAAGATGGTATGACCTAAGGAAGACAGCTAAGGCAAGGATGGCAGAGAGGCAGAAGCAGGTCGTCCGTACAGGTGGAGGGAAGAACACAGCACCTGTACCAACTGCTCTTAAATTCCTGGTTGAGTCCACCCTCCAGCAGGAGAGTGTGAGTGGTGGAATTGGTGATGCAGACAGCTCAGCCAGAGCTGCCAATAAACAAGGTAAGATGCATTCACAGCATGCTGTGCCCCCACTCACTTCCCCCAATCCTCAAGGTGGCAAATGGGACTCCCACTTCATTACAAGTTTTACTTAAAACCTGCAACGCATTATGGGAGATGTAGTCAAGAGTAACACATGTTAGAACAGTCAGTCCACTGAACCCAAAGCCATGTGACACCAATTAGCAAATAGCAAGCAGAGGACAATCAGTGTGATTGGCAGGTATGACATTTATTACAATGCAAATGCTGCCAGATAAGTGAGCATATGTACATTCAGTCTTCACAGGTGAGCCATCTCGCAGGGCAGCTGAGGGGAGCAAAGCAAAGGCACCCGGGACAGAGAGGAGACAGGAGGAAGAGGTCCAGTCACGTGCTGGGCACAGCACCCCACCACCACCACCATCACCATCATCACCACCACCATCACCATCACCACCGCCACCATCCATGCTACCAGCACCGGGAGGCAGGAGGCGTCCAGTGGCCACCCTCCAGCAGATGGAGGTGTCCGAGGAGAACAGCACAGGAGGACAACAGTCCCAAGTGGCTGAGGATGCCAATGGGACAGGGTCACAGTCCCCCTCAGAGCCCGCCCACTCTAGTTCCAGATGCCACAGGGCAAGGGCAGCAAGTCCTCATGAATGAAATGAAATTAATAAAAACTTATATAGCGCAACTTAGCCCGGAGGCATCAAGGCGCCTATCAAAAAGAATCATAAAAGGCAGTTCCCAAAAACTAAGGGTAAGCTTTGGCAAAAAGCCATGTCTTCAGGGCCTTTCTAAAGGCTTGCATTGATGGCAGGGACTTAATTTCACAGGGCAGAGTGTTCCACCATCTAGGAGCAAGACTGGAAAAAGCCCTACCTCCCCACTTAGCTCTTCGGACACGGGGGACTGATAACAAGAGCGTTTTGGAAGAACGAAGGTTTCTAGAGGGAGCATACGGAACCAGCAGATCTTTTATTCCTCCCATCTCCTTTCTGGTCAAGGCCCCATAAATCAGACAGAAAACCTTAAAGGAGATCCTGGCTTCAATCGGAAGCCAGTGCAGGGGTTTCCTAGCGGCAGTGGCTGACGAACGCCTGGGCATGTCCAGCACAAACTTAACCGCAGCGTTCTGCACTGTTTGTAGTCACTGTAGGAGGCCCTTGTTTATTCCTGCTTATAAGGCATTACAGTAATCGAGCCGAGAAGCTATTAGTGCGACCACAATTTGCTTGCGGGCTTGCAAGGACAGATAGTGTTTGATCTTCAGCAGGATCTTGATAATGCCCCAACAAGTGGAGATTGTCCTATTCACTTGTTGACCCATCGCAAGGGCCGGGTCAATCATGACACCCAGGTTTCGAGCCAGGAGCGTGGGTACAGGGTAAGCATGGGCGGAAAATCCGTTTCGCTCACGGATTTTGCGGATTTTCGGTAAATTCGCAATCCGCGAGATTCGCGAATCTCCCGCAAAATCCGCAAATCCGCTAGCAGCGGATTTTATGGCTTGCTCGCACTGTTCGCGTGAGTTCGCGGCTTCCCAGTACAACTTCGCGCCCCGCGAATAAGCGCAAAATTGCAGAAATACGATCTTAGCAAAACTAAAACTACTTACCAGGTTCAAAAGTTCAGGCTCATCATCAGTAGCCATTTCCTGTAGTGCTTTCTGAGGGGCCCCTCCAGAGTTCAGTTGCCAGTTGCAACTATTATGTGACCATGCTCTGAACCTCAGAATAGTTACACATATGCCACAAAGGTCATGAATTACAGCTAAGGGAGACAAGCAGGAGCCAGGCTGGAAGTTCAAATCCATTAATCAGCCCCTAATTCATTATTGTCAGTTGGGGCAGGGCAGGTGTTGTAACTAATTTTGCAACAATGAAAGCACTTAGCAAGTGCAAAAGATCACTAATCAGGAAGCACTAAGGAAGCAGGTGCCAGCTAAAAAAATATTCTGTGACACATTAATCAGCCCCAAACGAATTCAGGTCACTTGAGGCAGGGAAGGTGTGCTTGCTTTGCCACAATAATGTACACTGACTGGACAACCAGAGGGTGCTGTGATGAAACAGAGGGTGGCATGGGTGGGCCAGAGGGTGGCATGAGTAGTCAGAGAGTGGCAGTGGTGACAGAGAGTGGCAGTGATGAAGAAGAGTGTCCCAAACAGGCTGGACACGTAGAAACAACAAGTTCGCGAAACTTGCGACCCGAAAGGTAAGTTCGCGTTTTGCGAAATTGTACAAAACCCTCGCGAACTGGCAGAAACCCGCGCGAACACAAAAAAAAAAAATCCGCAAATTCGCGAGAATTCGCGGATTTTGCGGATTGCGAGTTCGCAAATCCGCAAAATTCGCGAACGCGAGATTCGCAAAATTCGCCCATACTTAGTACAGGCCCCCAGAGATGAGGGCCACCATTCCACGGACCAGATGTCATCCTTCCCACGAACACTAGGATCTCTGTCTTCTCGCCGTTCAGCTTCAATGAATTGTCAATCATCCATTGGGCAACTGCCTCCATACAGTGTCTAAAATTGGAGGCAGAGGAGCTGACAGACTGGGCGAGAGACAGCAAGATCTGAGTGTCATCAGCGTAGGAGATTACCTCCATCCCAAATGATCTAATAAGCCTGGCAAATGGGGTCACATAGATGTTGAACAGGGTCGGACTTAATGCCGACCCCTATGGGACCCCACACTGCACCAGCTTGGATGGAGATAGGAACTCCCCCAGCTTAACTCTCTGTTCCCTCTGGTCAAGAAAGGAGGCCAACAAACTGAGTGCTGGCCCCGAGGCAGGGTGTCGAAAGCAGCTGTTTGATCTAACAGGATAAGGAGGGTAGTCAGGCCCTTATCTACTGTAGTTAGGATGTTATCAAGCACTATGGTAAGGGCCGATTCTGTGCTATGGCCCCTCCGAAATCCATGCTGCGAGTGATCCAAAAGACCAGAGGTTTCCAGAAAAGATGCAAGATGCTTGTTAAGATGAGTTTCCAGCATCTTTGCAGGAGCTGGGAGCAGCTAAATGGGGTGAAAGTTTTTAAGAACCTCCGGGTCTAGGGTAGGCTTTTCAAAAGGGGTTTGACCACCGCTCTCTTCCACTGAGAGGGAAAAATGCCATCCTGCATTGGCCTGTTCATAATCTCCAAAAGTGGGGGCAAGAGAGTTTCCTTACACTTTTTAAGAAGTTTAAGTGGGCAGGGGTCAAGGGGGGACCCAACCTAGTCTTAGTCAGAAGGACATCCAGTTCCTGTAGGGAAAGAGGGCAAAAACTAGACAAACACACCAGAGTAGAGGCCCCAGCAGATACTAATGATGGGATCGATTGAGAGGGGGAGAAAGATATTGACGCCCTTTGCAACTCTAAGGCCGAAAAAATTTCGACAATTTTTGTATGAAAGTATAGGACAATATTGTCAAGGAGCTGCTGAGTGCAAGTGACAGGGTCCGGGGTCTGCAGGGTAGTCAAAGAGTCCACGATCTTAAACAACTCTTTCGGCGAGGTAAGCGCGGTAGTAAGATTGGAAAAATACTCCTGCTTTGCTCTCATGACCTCAGCCTTATATCCCCTCAAAAGAGGTTTATGGATGTCCCTATCCTGCATAGCCCAGCTGTCCCGCCAGAGTCGTTCCTGCTTCCTACAACCCTGTCTAAGAAGTCTTAGTGACTCCAAAAACCAGGGGGCCGACGGCCTTTTTCTGGCAGAGTAGCGTAGGGAGGCTGGGGCCAGTTCATCCATAGCTACTGTAATGGAGCTTACTAACTTAAGCACAGCTGAACTAAAATCCTCATCTATAGAGATAGCCATAGTGGGAATTAGGGGCGCAAGTGAGTCATTGGTTATACTCTTAAGATTTCGCCTGGATTCCATTTTACTAGGGCCGTTCAGATAGTTGTTTACCGGAGTAACATCCAATTCCAAGGGGACTGCAAAGTGGTCTGACCTGGTGAGCGGGATAGGGACATCGATAGTCAACCAACTGTCATTCGAGAAAACCCCATCCAGCGTATGGCCCGCAGGGTGGGTAGAACCCTTGACTAGCTGCTGCAG
This sequence comes from Lissotriton vulgaris, assembly GCF_964263255.1. Taxonomy (NCBI): domain Eukaryota; kingdom Metazoa; phylum Chordata; class Amphibia; order Caudata; family Salamandridae; genus Lissotriton; species Lissotriton vulgaris. The sequence continues at coordinate 931,795,360 of NC_141689.1, read as the reverse complement.
CCCACAAGCAGATAGAGTATCAAGGAGAGAGAGAGTTTCACTAGCCTCTAGATTTTCTAGATGAAAGTTCATATCTCCCAATACCGTTACATGCTCACAACCGAAGTAAGGTTCTAAAATGCTGAGCATGTGCTGTCCAAAATCTGCTCTAGGCCCCGGAGGTCGGTATATAAGAATACCCATAAATGGAGCAGCATATGCTGCATTGATAGAAAAATGGAGGGCCTGAAAGGCATCATGAGCGGCTGATAATGGGGTAATACGGCAGGAGTGAGAGTCCTTATAAAGGATGCCCAGCCCTCCACCTGTACGTCCCACTCTGTCCTGCCTGACTAGAGTATAGCCCTCAAGGACCGCCTCCACCAAAGAGTCTTTAGCCCACGTTTCCGTAATGAAGACCCAAGAGGGTCTTCTATCCAAAACAAAATCCTTAAAGGCTCGCATTGATCAGGAATCCACAATCTCTCCTTGTGCTAAGCATAGGTTTACCACTAGTGCCTGCATTGGTGGGTCCAGATGGCGACACAACTCCAGTGCAGCTAGCCCTGAAACACCTACAACCGGGAGAGTTTTGGAAAACCTCAGGGTAAATCGAATAGTGGCACGGCAACCGAGAAGGTTTAAGGTTCAACAGGCCATGATGTGAATACCTTGTACGACCGTGTCCACCCCCGGTAGGGCCAATCGCCCATTCGTCCAGACCGTTCTTAGCGCGGACGGGCTGGACTCTGGAGTGACTCCGGCGTTACTACGGCACACACGCCGCGCGCACGCACCGGGCGCTTGCATACTAAGAATAAATAGGGCTCTAGCCAGTCAACCTGACTGCTAGAGCGCTGACTGCTAGAGCGCTGACCACTCCAGCAGATGGAGGTGTCCGAGGAGGACAACAGTCCCAAGTGGCGGAGGATGCCAATGGGACAGGGTCACAGTCCCCCACAGAGCCCGCCCACACAAGTTCCAGATGCCGCAGGGCAAGGGCAGCCAGTCCTCATTCTCAGGGCAAAGATGAAAGTGTGTTCACTGTGCTTGAAGGGAACATGTTGACGGTCCAGTGCCTGCAAGGAAGAGCAATTAGGTCAGTGCAGCTGGAGATGGCACACATGAATGCCCACATTCACTGTCTTGAGAAGGGCAGAAACTTGATAATTACATCAAGGCTGTGAACTGCCTCTCCACTGCTACCTCTATTCTCTGCAGGCGCTTGGTGGCCATGCAGGAGGAGATGGCACACTGCAGCTGTGATGTGGCAAGGGGGCTGGTCACAGTGACCAGTGTACTTGAAGTGCTACAAACTGACAATGTGCCTACTACAGGTGATGGGGGTGAAAGTGAAGAGGCTACTAGCCGCAGTAGCATCACACCATGTGGAGAAGCGTGGCTCAATGGTTAGAGCGGCAGACCCTGATGCAGAGGTCTGGCCCAGGACCAGGGTTCAACTCCCGCCTCGGCGGCTCTTGGGCACAATCTCCCCGGACCTAATAATTCTCGCCTCGGTGCCTAGTCTAATCATGGGTCCCACTCTGTGACTCTGGGCAATAGCTTGCTTAATCTCCACAACGGCCCCAGCAGCGCTTGGATGCCTGGCTTCACATTGGGGGTGCCCAGGAGTGGACATCCCACAGGAAAGCCAGGAAGGGTTCCACAGCGGTATGAATACAGCGCTACAAGACCTTTGGGTAGAAGGCGCTATATAAATACAAACACACACACACCATCTCCCACAGAGTCCAGGAGGCCCCACAACGCTAAGGATACCTGGCTCCAACTTGGGGGTGCCCAGTAGTGGACGCCTCACAGGGAAAGCCAGGATGGGTTCCACAGGGGTATTCGTAAAAGCGCCTTGAGACCCTTGCAGGTGAGTAGTGCGATATACAAGTGACAATTTACAATTTACATGTAGTGATGCATTCTCTGCATCATGGCATCCAAGAAGAAGTTGAAGAAACGGGACAAGCAACTCTGTGACACACCACCTGCCACAGCTATCACACCCTGGTAACTTCCTAATGCAAGTAGGTGCAGGCTACAGAGCACATGCACATGTGTTGGTATGGCGTGCGCCCTTGGTGTCTGATGCTCCAGGAATGGGTGTAGGTCCCGTATCAGGTCTAGGATGGTTTGTGGGTGTAGCCTGTACCTCTCATGTATTTCTGTCTCAGTCATTTGGAACAGTGTGACACACAGTCTGTAAACACGCTCTTCCCGTCTCCAGACCCTCAGTCCTGCTGCTCGCAAAGGTAGCCGCCTTGCTATAACTTAGAGGGCCGCCATTTGGTTCACACTGTTGCATTATGGGGCTGTTTGTATGCAGTGCACCTGATTACCACCTGCTTTGAGTCAGTGGTAATTACCGATTCTTAAATACCGATTTTTAGCAAATTCGGTATTAACGATTTTAGGTACATCGCATTTGCGATTTGTTACTGATTTCTTATTTACCGATTCGGTGTCTGTCGATCGGTAAATAAGGAATTGTTAACCTTCCTTATTACCAATGGCATTCGGTAATACCTACATCTCACATGGCTAAATACCGATCGGTAACGCTGAAATTTATTTATTTATTTATTATTTAAAGGTTTTGTAAAGCGCGTAGTAACCCTAGAGCATCCCAGCGCTAAACCTGAATCTCCGGGGGTTTCAGCAGTCTAAGGAATTATGGTTGAGGAGAGAGGAGAGTCTTTAATGATTTCCTGAACTGGAGGAGATTAGATTCTGTCCTCAGTCTTCGTGGGAGGTTGTTCCAGTGTTTGGCCGTGTGAACCGAGAAGCGGCGGCCACCGGCCCTGGCTTTTTTAACTCTGGGGACTGTAATGAGATTTTCTCCGCTGGACCGGAGGTCTCTTTCCGCCTTGTAGGGGATTATAAATTCCTTGAAAAGGGGGGGGGGCGTTGTTGTTAAGGGTTTTGTGGGCCAGACAGAGAAGGCAACCCTTTCTCTGACTGGGAGCCAATGGAGCGACTTGAGAGCTGGCTTGGCGGAGGACCTTGCAGGTGTGCCAGTCAGTAGGCGGGCGGCGGCGTTTTGGACTTTCTGCAATGTGTTGAGGGTGGCTTCGGGAGCTCCCAGGTAGATTGCGTTGCAGTAGTCCAATCTCGCCAGGATGAGGCCCTGAATCAGGAGTTTCTTGGCGTTCGCAGGGAGCAAGGGAAAGATCTTCCTACAGGCTCTGAGGAGACCGAAGCATGTCCCTGCCGTCTTTTTTGCCTGTGTTCTGAAGCTCAGGTCGTTTTCAATCCAAACGCCTAGGCTTTTGACCTCGTCCTTGGGAGCGGGAGGATCACCCAAGCAGCTGGGCCAGAGGTGAGGCGGCAGGGAGGGCCCCTTGTGACCAAGCGTGAGTATCTCGGTCTTTGACCCGTTTAGCTTTAGTGAAGAGCGGTTCATCCACGGTGGACTTCGGTGAGACAACTGTGGAGGTCAGAGGGGGAGTGATGGGGGTGTGAAAGGGTTACCACCAGCTGGGTGTCGTCGGCGTAGTTGATAATTGATACGCCGAACGGACTGACCCTTTTCTCTAGTGGGGCCATGTATACGTTGAATAACGTAGGGCTCAAGGATGAGCCCTGCTGTACTCCACAACGGAGGGGGATGACGGGTGAGTGGCTGTCGTTCTCCCAGACTTGGAAGGAACGGCCTGTTAGAAAGGATTTTAGCCACTTCAGGGCCGTACCCCTTACTCCAATTTCTCCCAGTCGTTGGATTAGGGTGGGATGGTCTACAGTGTCGAAGGCCGCACTGAGGTCCAGGAGGATCACTGCCACTGATCCTCCCGTATCCAGAATGCTTCTGGCCTTCTCCACTGCTGCCAGGAGGGCGATGTCAGTGCCCTGACCTGGACGGAACCCTGTCTGGGAGACCCCTAGTAGGTTGTTGCTCTCCAGGAAAAGTGACAGTTGTTTGTTCACTAACTTCTCCGTGATCTTACTATTTCCTGGGAGAAGGGAGATGGGTCTATAATTGGAGAGGTCCTGTGGGTCTAAAGAGGGTTTTTTTAGTAGGCCTTTAACTGCTGCCGCTTTCCAGCTGGGGGGAACTGTGCCCTCCGAGAGGGAGGAGTTGATCAGAGCCGTGAGGGGGGGTGATGGTGCTTGTCACTTTTTTCAGGAAGCGGAGGGGTGCGGGGTCGAGGGGGGGCCCACTTTTGATTGAGGCCAGTGTTGCCACTACCTCTTCCGTGGTGACTGGACCAAAGAAGTCCAGGGAAGGTCGGGGCTGTTAGGCGGATGGGAGGGGTGGATGGTGGAAATGGTAGGATCCCAAACCGTGTGACCCGGTTCAGGGGGGGGGTATAGCCAGGAGTATTTTTTGGATTTTCTCGTCAAAGAAGGTAGCAAGATTGGTACATTTGCTTTCCGCTTCTTTAGGGTCGAGAGGTTTGAGAGGGGGGTCAGGGGCGTGAAGGAGTTCTTTGAGAACGGCAAAGGTTTCCTGGGCCGAGCAAGCAGCGTTTTTGATTCTGCTCTCATAGAAAGCGATTTTGGTGTTGCGTTGCTCCTTTTTGTAGACATTTACGGAGGTACGAAATGTTTCTTTTTCTCTCCTGTTTTTTCCTTCCTCCAAAGGCGTTCGTTCCTTTTGCAAACCTTCCGCAGAAGGTTGAGTTCGGGGGTGTACCAGGGGGATGGGTTGACTCTCTTGGTGCGTTTCAGAGAGCTGATTTTCGGCAGGATGGCATCAAGCGATTGGGTGACCCAGGTGTTGAATTCCTTGTCCGCGGCTATGGTGTCTTGAGAGGGGCGGGGAACGTGTTCCCTTAGTTTGGCTGCCCATTCATTTGGGTCCAGTTTCTGCCATCGTCTAGTGTGGGTTCTGATTTTGGGGGGTTGAGGGGGCGGAATGTTGATGTCCCATACAAAGGGGACCAGGAAGTGATCAGTCCAAAGAAGGGGGACATGATCAAGGGTTTTCAGGTCTAGGATGTTTGAAAATATGGGATCGAGCAGTTGCCCTCTTTCATGAGTGGCCTGTGGGTTTTTTAGATCAAGGCCGGTGGAGGTGATGTCCTGTAGCAGTTCACTAGCCTGCTTGTCGACCGGGTCCAAGAAGTGTACATTGAGGTCCCCCAGTAGTAGATAGTTAGTGGAAGACGTACATTTAATGGAGATCTGATCAATGATTTTGCTTGGAAATTCTGCTAGGTGGCCCGGGGGGCGATATACCAGCGTTCCGGACAGCGAGGTGACTGGGGAGATTTGTATGGCAAAGTGACAGTTTTCATGTCCCTTGATGTTGCCGTCAGATGTTCTGCAGGTGAAGACGTCCTTATAGATTATGGCTAATCCACTTCCTCTGCCCTCTGGTCTGTTCAGCGAGCACATAAGGTACCCGGGAGTGCAAGGACTATGTCGGGGCCATTGCTGGGAGTGAGCCAGGTTTCAGTTAGAAACAGGATGTCTATGGCGTGGTTTGTGATTAAGAGGTTGATTTTGTGCGCGTGCTTCACGAGCGACCTGCAGTTGAGTAGGCCTAGGTGCAAACCATTGGGTGCCGGGTCCAGACCGGCAGGGTTGCAGAGGTTGCATCTGGTGAAAGGGTTGTCACCCGTCAGGATGCGCGTGCAGGATGGATGTTTCTGGGTTTTTAAGGCTAGAAGCTCATCACGGGGGTAAGTCTGGTTGTTCCTGGCTAAAATGGGCAGAGTGGTTGGGCCTGGGGCCGGCTGGGCCCGGACGGGCCCAGACGGGCTTGCCTTTGGCGCGCCTTTGGCGCGCTGACGGCGCGCCCACTGCGCCCGTCCGCTGCGCTGCCTAAACTGACACATGATTTATAAGCGGTCTTTGGGCGATTAGAGGGGTGGGTGTGGCCAAACGGGGTGGGCGTGTCCGTGGCTCCTCGCGGCCGGTAATGGCGGCGTGCGAGTGAATCCTGACCCCTTACAGCGTTAATATCGGCTGTTTGGAGATTCTCAGGTAGGTGCTGGGGAGTGGGCGCAAAAGTGATTTTAAAAGCAGATAGTCACAGTTTTTAAAAGCAAAACAAGTACAATTTTCAAGTGCGTAACTCCTGGCTTCCGCCTCAGGAGACTCAAGTAAAGTGCAGCTCTTTCAATCAGGGCGCGCTTTATATGCTTGGCGAGTGGTGGGCGTGGCCAAACGGGGTGGGCGTGTCCATGGCTCCTCGCGGCCGGTATTGGCGGCGTGCGAGTGAATCCTGACCCCTTACAGCGTTAATATCGGCTGTTTGGAGATTCTCAGGTAGGTGCTGGGGAGTGGGCGCAAAAGTGATTTTAAAAGCAGATAGTCACAGTTTTTAAAAGCAAAACAAGTACAATTTTCAAGTGCGTAACTCCCGGCTTCTGCCTCAGGAGACTCAAGTAAAGTGCAGCTCTTTCAATCAGGGCGCGCTTTATATGCTTGGCGAGTGGTGGGCGTGGCCAAACGGGGTTGGCGTGTCCGTGGCTCCTCGCGGCCGGTAATGGCGGCGTGCGAGTGAATCCTGACCCCTAACAGCGTTAATATCGGCTGTTTGGAGATTCTCAGGTAGGTGCTGGGGAGTGGGCGCAAAAGTGATTTTAAAAGCAGATAGTCACAGTTTTTAAAAGCAAAACAAGTACAATTTTCAAGTGCGTAACTCCCGGCTTCCGCCTCAGGAGACTCAAGTAAAGTGCAGCTCTTTCAATCAGGGCGCGCTTTATATGCTTGGCGAATGGTGGGCGTGGCCAAATGGGGTGGGCGTGTCCGTGGCTCCTCGCGGCCGGTAATGGCGGCTTGCGAGTGAATCCTGACCCCTTACAGCGTTAATATCGGCTGTTTGGAGATTCTCAGGTAGGTGCTGGGGAGTGGGCGCAAAAGTGATTTTAAAAGCAGATAGTCACAGTTTTTAAAAGCAAAACAAGTACAATTTTCAAGTGCGTAACTCCCGGCTTCCGCCTCAGGAGACTCAAGTAAAGAAATGTACCGAATTTTGTCGTTACCGACTGGTATTTAGCCACCTACATCTGCCCCTAAATGGCTAAGGCTTGAAAAACGCTGAATTTCAAAAAGTGCCATATTCAAATTCTAATTTCAAATCCGACTGCACACTAGCTAGGATTTTTCATTACAATTACAAAGACACCAAACATAAACTGGTTACCGGACCTCATGTGGAAATGACATCTTATTAAATGTAATGAGGCAATTCCAAACTTAGTCAATGAGAGAGATAGACCTTGCAGTAGTGAAAATGAATTTAAGAATGTTTCTCCACCAGAACATGTCAAACTTAAAAGTACATGTCCTACTTTTTAAATACATTACTTCCTGCCTGGAGTGCTGTGTAGGACCTACCCTAGGGTTGACTTACATATTTTAAAAAGGAAGGTTTGAGTCTGCAAATGCTGTATGTGGCCAGGTCGAAATGGCAGTTTAGAAATTGCACACACATGCTGCAATGGAAGGCCGGACATGTTTAAATGGCTGTTTAAGTGTATCGTACAATCAGGGCTGCAGATCCACAAGTAGCATTTAATGTACAGGCATTGGGCACATGTGGTGCAACTTCACTAGGGACTTCCAAGTAAATTAAATATGCCAATTGGTGATAAGCCACTGTCAACATATTTTAAGGAGCGAGCACATGTTCTTTAACACTGGCTAGCAATGCTAGAGTGTGCAGAGTCTTAGGCTTGCAAAAACAAGATCAGCAAAAGTGGAGGAGGATGGCAAACGTTTTGGGGAAGACCACCCTAAGGCTGACAGGTCTTACAGGGTGATAATGCAAAATAACGATATTCTCACACTGTGGTTTAAACAAAAGAGTGTGATACACTGCTGCCAGCTACTAATTTCATCTGGGGGGTTGAGTACACAGTGAGCTGTTCTTTTCAAAATTGTTGTATACTTGAAACTTGATTTCATCTGTGGCCCTGATACCTTCTGTGTAATGAGTGGAACGTCTGAAAACTACATACCAAAATCATGTCCATCACTTCATTAATTAAGCAGGCACTCATCCTTCCCAATGCTTCACCAATTTGAAAGCCCAGTAAATAATTAGGTACTTCTTAGAGGAAGACAACATCAACATTTTCAGTCGGGTCGACAGTGAGGAAATTTGTTATTTGGACAAATGGTTTCCATTTCTGATCTAGTGCAAAGGATTACCTGAATGCTGTAGTGGTGACTAGTGTATATCTCGATGGTTTGCAAGATTTCAATGGACCGTAATTATATGATAAAAAGCTGCACCCGCTATGCCTTCCATTTGAGTCAAGATTATAGGTTAGAGAAGGTCAATCTTTTTCACTCAAATTCGGGGCATGGGCCAGAAGTACAGTGAGCCAGGTCACTAAGAATGTTCTCAAATTGCTCACTGGCTATTTGTGAATGTGCTATGATTTCATGATATGAACTTATTATTAATAGGTGGATGTGCAAAATCTCCAGTCACAGGGTATCACAGAACAACCTGCCTAATTAATATTAATTAGGATGGTTGCTTTTTTCGAACTGCTGTGATTGGCTAAGAACATAGGGATGGTGGCTTGCATCAACACCACCATCCCTTTGTAATCCCAATCAGGAAACCTTTTTTGTAGCTGCCTTAAAGGAAACAGTACTGCTTCTGGAGAAAAAAATCGTTTTCATTTGCAAAGACAATTGGGGAGCAGGCAATGATTCCCTGGGACACTTCCTGCACCCACTGAGGTCAATTGACAGAAGTCTCAAAGGGGATGGGGCCTCAGGGGACCTCTTCTGTGAATCAGTTACTGCCTACTTTGAGGTGTTGGAATGGGTCAATGGTTTGTGACTGACCAAAATTGCAGTAAAAACACATTGACTGTAACAAGGTGCACTGTATGACACACCCAGTTACTCTGTAATACTGCCTTTGCAGGTCTCTATAAAAGATGGTGTTCGGAAAATTTCTGACGGATCAGATTCACGGCAAAAGCCGTATCTGGATGAAAATTCCTGGGCTTGAATTGCGGGTTCTCTAAACAGGAATAAGTTGGGCAAAGATTTGAAACTGCGTTTTTAGCGCTAGGCATGTTATTACGTCATGGAACATTGCGGGAAAGACAACTAAAAAATTGCTTTTTATTCTGGAACATCCACCGTCTATCATATTACTCCAAGAAACATGGTCCACGATAACTTTCGCGCAAAAAGATTACTTGGTGTTCGCTAAAACAGCAGAGGCTTCCAGAAGGGTTCACGCAAAGGAGGCCTAGCAATCTTATTGAGAGAAGAGATAGATTGGGACCCAGAGGAAATCGAGCTATCACTCCCAAATGTTAAATGCATCAGCATTAAGTGCCAGAAAGAAAGATTGGAGTCTCTATCAGACCTCTTACTTTTAAATATTGATTTTCCACCTGGTACCTCAAAAGATCAAACCCTGATTAAAGCATTCAAGGAAATTGAATCAATACTAGAAGTAAGGGGATACCCTATGATGATTATGGCTGGGGACTTCAATGGTAAGATCTCAAATTCACTAATCTATAACAGGGGGAAATCTCCATATGTAGAAGCCTGCCAATCCCAACACCTGTCCTCCCCGATGAATTTAAAAGCAGGTAAAAGCGGGAAAATGCTTTTGTCATCCATTGAAGCAATTAATGGCGTAATAATTAATGGGAGAATAGATGGTGATATCCTGGCGGCATTTACCAGATTAGGCCCAACCAAGTTTTCAATTATAGACTATTTCATGTGCAGCCTAGACTTATTCTCAAAGGTTCAATCATTCTCTACTAGACATTCACATGGAAGCGATCATGCACTACTTACTGTGGAAGATGAAATCTACACCCAGCACCCTTCTCCGTGGTCTCTCCACTCCTATGAAGGACAGGCAGTTGTAAATCAGAAAATAGGAAGGATCCATTGGAACTCTAAAACAATTAGTAAAATAGAACATATGATCTCACAAGATCTGTTAACATCAGTGAGTAATATTGGTAATCCAATTAACAGATTTGAGGCAACCTTACAGACGGTAGTTACCTCTCTCCAAGGTAGTATTCCGAGACAAGAACCTGTTAAAACATGCCTGACGCGAAAAACTCTGGAGAATAGTAGTGCTCCACAATTAAATAAATTGACTAGAATGCTATTCCGCCCTTTTTGCGAAGTAAGACAAGGAGAAACAAGGAAATTGAAAAAACTACATCAACGGAAAAAGACAAAAGAAAGACAAGCTCTGAGAGATTGTGTCTGGGTAGAGATCCAACAAGCTGTAAAACACAATAACAATAAAGCATTCTGGAAAATAATCTCCGCGCAGATGGGGATGCAAAAATCTGTCGAAGCAACTCCTGTATCGTCATCAGATTGGGAAAAGTATATCTTAAGGCTCTATAAATCCAACCATCAAAACTTTTTATCCCCTGGACTGGATCAGGCGTCAATGAAACTTCTCAAAACGAATACAATGGAAATCTCAGCCGCTCAGATCTCTACTTAAATTTCCTCTGCCAGGTCTTCAGCGGCAATGGGTCCAGATAAGATTCCTATCAAAGTTTTACAAAAAACGCTGAAGACTGGGGAACATTTTTAGCCCCTCTTTTCCAATATTGCCTGGAAAGTGGTGAAATTCCTGAATCTTGGCAAGGGAGCGTGGTTGTCCCTCTTTTAAAAAAAGGCGTCAGAACAAACCCTGCAAATTATAGACAAATAGCTTGCCTAGACGTCTCCAGTAATATCTTCGCTGCCTGTATTATGGGAACACTTAAAAGATTGGGCTTTTTCCAGGAAAGTAGTTCCTATGTATCAGGCTGGGTTTCGCCCAAAACATTCTACATTGGACAATATTGCTGTCTTCCAAACTGTGCTTGATAAGTTTGTGAAGTCAAACGGCCACATTTTATATTGTGCTTTTATCGATTTCTTGACGGCGTTCGATAGTGTAGATCGTCCGACACTATGGAGAAAATTGGCTAAATTAGGGATATATAAACACCCAGTGGTACCTAGTAGTCAAGAGAGTGAGTTAATCGTCTGGAATCACAACGTAAGTGCAATACAAATAACACCCAAGGGAACACACCATGCACGTTTTCAAGTATAGAATTGACCAAGTTAGGGCTCAAGGACGTTTGGAAAAATTCCCATCAGAAGCCATACTGTACTGCCCTCTTTTGCATCATTTGGGATCTCCTTGCCCAGGAGACAAAACAGGACGGCCGGTCAGATGTTACCGTTGCCGAGATGGAGATGTGAGAGGAGAGTATCACATGATTTAGTGGCGACTGAAAAAAGCAGTGTAAAGTGGAAAGGGTGAAAAGTGAGTGATTGTAAAATTAGGTGAACTGGGTAGAAAAGGATTTATTAGTGTCTCCCAGTCCCTAAGGTTAAAAGACAAGTGCAAATGCGGGTTTAGAAATAATATCCGCACTCAGACCACTACTGAGTGGGAGACACTAATAAATCCTTTTCTACCCAGTTCACCTAATTTTACAATCACTCACTTTTCACCCTTTCCACTTTACACTGCTTTTTTCAGTCGCCACTAAATCATGTGATACTCTCCTCTCACATCTCCATCTCGGCAACAGTAACATCTGACCGGCCGTCCTGTTTTGTTTCCTGGGCAAGGAGATCCCAAATGATGCAAAAGAGGGCAGTACAGTATGGCTTCTGATGGGAATTTTTTCAAACGTCCTTGAGCCCTAACTTGGCCAATTCTATACTTGAAAACGTGCATGTGTGTTCCCTTGGGTGTTATTTGTATTGCACTTACGTTGTGATTCCAGACGATTAACTCACTCTCTTGACTACTAGGTACCACTGGGTGTTTATACATTGCTATTGGGGCATGTACCTGGGTAGTCGTTAAACTTGCCCTTGGGCCCTCTTCAAAAATTTTGTTGTGTATGTAAATTAGGGATACCCAAAGATATCTTAACAATAATAATCTCCCTTTATACATCTACCTGGTGCAAAGTTTAAATGGTGGGGCAAAAAAGGCCTAGCAAAGGCCATCCCTTCGCGGAATGAGCTAAAATAAGGATGCTTACTAGCTCCCTTATTATTTTCTATTTGTATCAGCGATCTCCCAGGGCGTCTGTCTCAAGGAAAAAAAATTCCTCCAGAATTAGCTCAAGTAGATATAATTTGCTTAATGTATGCAGATGATATTGTAATTCTTGACCAGACCCCAATAGGTTTACAAAGATCTTTGAATGAAGTAAATCTCTATGCAACCAAAAACTTCCTGATGCCAAATATTAATAAAACTAAAGCACTCCCCTTAGTGGCAGAAGGAAGACGTCAACCTATACTTGGTCTTTAGGAGACAAACCAATAGAGACTGTAAGTGAGTATGTGTATTTGGGTCGTACATTCACTTCTAACCTCCTAGATAAAGCCAAACCTTCCTTCTTCTGAACTGGAAGGCAGATTCCCATGGTGGGGCTTTACAGAGAATGTACCTTTCCACAGGAAGTAGACACTTTACTTCAATGCTGGAAGTCTACAGTATGAAAATCTCTCCGATTTAATCATATGCCATGGAATATTCACAAATTAAAACATGGCAGTCTCTAAAAGTAAAAGAAGGGATCATACTCTGTAAACTGATAAAAGTGGCACAGTCGGTCCCAGTTCAAGCCTTACGACTTGAGCTATCAGTAACAGGAATCTTTGCCAGAGTAATATCTATCATTATCAGTTGGGCCTACAATTTACTACATGCAGCTCCAGGAACCTTAAGATATTTGTTAAAATTGGAGACTTTTAGAGAGGAAACGTCTGGGTATACTTTTAATAAGAATATGGTACAGGCCTTGGAAGTCTCACAATGCACGGTAGCACTTTTACAGGAGTGGTCCCCAGCACACCTGAAATTGTTTTTAAAACATTCGGCCCCTAGAATCAGTTTTGAATCCGATAAAGATCACTGCTGTCTATTGAAGCACTATAAACGGTTTGCTGAACAAAAAGAATTCAAAATTTCTGTCCCTTACTTGCGTTTTCAATTAGAGCACGGCATAAGGCGGTGTATTTTACTTTTACGTTTGGGTATACTCCCTTTAGCCACTTTTTTAGCTGGCTGGGATGGTTCTAATAACCCTAAAGGTTTATGTGAACTCTGCAAAGGTGGCCAACAAGACTTGTTCCACGTTTTATTGATCTGTCCTAATGAGAGCATAGTTAAGGCCCGACGACGTTATATAATCCCAATTCAATTAAAGAATAATGCTTCCTCTGCTCAAGATTTAATTACATTGTGTAACTTTCAAGTTAACGAATATGTCTGTCATAATCTGTTTAAGTTTTAAAAAAGCTTTTTGAAGCTGTTTTAAGCAAGAAATTCAATTCGAAGATTTTATTTTACCAAATTCATTGTAATGCTGTTTGAGTTGGTGGTTGAATATTGTCACTGATCATTTCGTAGTGAGCCTAAAAAAGCAAAAGTGTTATAACTAAACATTTTTATGAGTATTTAAAATTATTCTAAATTTTGTATTTGTTGATCTCAGTTGAGGTCTGGATCAAATAAAGTTTACTGTTACTGTTACTGTAATACTGCCTTTGGAGGATACTAACCTTATATGTGGAAGATTAAAAAAGGGGAAATCCATGGGTCTAATTAGGAATTGGATGGTAATTGAAAATTCTGCGATTTCAGTAGGAAACTCTGAATCTAGATGATACAGCATTGATGCAATTTTTTCAAAAATGGGAACAAATGTAAATGATGAACTCCTTTCCAGATTCAGCACTTAGTCATAATTCAGATTTACCAGCCAATGCTCAATCAGGCCTTAAGTTATTATTTATCTATACTAATGGAATGGGAAAAGATCTCGAGGGCGCAGCCTTGGACATTCCCGTGCTTGCTAACCATCAGCGGTTAACAATGCCAGCATATGCGGATGACACCGTATTGATGGTGAGAACTGGGAGGGACTCCAGTATTCTATATCTGCCTATGCAACTTTCATGATATCATTAGACTTAAAATTAAAGGTCAACCAGAGCAAATCTTTTATTATCATTGCAGGGGGGGGGGGCATGACAGAAGTCCTTTTTGATAGAAACCAATCATGGCCTAAATTACTAGAGGGAAGAGCATTGGGCCTGCAGAGAAATCTTATGGCACTGAAACCATTCTCTAAAAGGCTGGGAGTCAAATCTCTGATCCAAATAAAAAGAATTGACCATGGTAAAACCAAGGTGGCAGCAGTATATGGTGCAGCAATATGTGGGATGGCTCCCTGTGATACTCTGCAGTCAAGTCAAGTCAAGTAAAATGTTTTTATAAAGTGCAACTTATCACAGTAAGGTCTCAAGGCACTTGAGCAGAAAGACAGTCAACGACGCCAAACACTGTTCCTAAAACAACAGGCGTTATTTAGGGAAAAGCCATGTTTTGAGACATTCCCGGAAGACGTTGTGTTCAGAGATGGATAGAAGATGTGGGGGCAGTTTATTCCACAACTGAGGGGCAAGATAGGAAAAGGAGCAGTGGCAGTTTTGGGAGGTACGGACACGAGGCTGGACCAAAAATGATTTATTGCTGGACCTTAGGGGTCTGTTGGGTACATACCTGTTGAGTTTCTTTAGGAGATATTTGGGGCCAGTGTTGTGCAGGATAGCGTGTGTCAGACTCAGGATCTTAAAGTGGGTTCTCTGACGAATGGGGAGCCAGTAAAAAAATGTCAAACTAGGGACAGAGGCTGTTCTGGGTGGAAGATCAAGGGTCAGTCTGGCCGCAGCGTTCTGCAGGGTCTGCAGTTTAGAATGCAAATCTTCGTTAATCAAGATGGCTGATGAACAAACCCTAGCACCAGAGATTTCCTGGCTTCAATAGGAAGCCACTTGAAGATCTTCCGAAGATTACGCATAATCCCATAGCAGATGCCAGTTACCTGGCTGACGTGATTTTTCATGGACATGGTCGGTCTATTGTTAACCCTAAGTTGCGGACTGCTAGTTTTTTTTAGGTGGGGGGGCAGGTATCCTGTTCCAAAGGCCACCACTCTTGTGACTAAAATTCCTCGACCTTGCCACACAGGATGATGTCAGTTTTGCTGCCATTTAATTGGAGTTTGTATTGCTCATCCAGTTACTTATATCAATAATGCAATTTTTGAAGTGGGAACGAGTACTAGATTGGTCTGAGCCGCATGTGATAAGTAACTGGGTGTCATCAGCGTACAATACGGTTTCAAAGCTATATGGTTTGATGACATTAGCCAACGGGTCAGAAACAGGTTAAACAGCATAGGACTTAGAATTGATCCTTGGGGTACCCCTACGGTGACTGGGAGGCTACTGGAGACCAGGGAGTCAACTTGAAATGTGATGGAACGGTCAGCAAGATAGTTTTCCAGCCAGTCAAGGGCTTTTCCTTTGATACCCATCTCCCACAATCGATGTTTCAGGATGGTGTGGGAGATGGTATCAAATGCTGCCGATAGGTCCAAAAGGACGAGAATTGCTGATTCCCCTTTGTCCAATGTGAGCCTGATATTATCCACAATCTGTAGGACTGCGGTTTCTGTACCATGGGTGGCACAGAAGCCGGTTTGGGAGGGATCCAGAATCCGTGCAACTCCACAAATGCAGTGAGCCGCTTGTTCACTAAATATTCCAGTACTTTCCCAAAATAGGGCAATAGGGAGATGGGTCGGTAATGAACCATTTTGGTAGGGTCGTTTGAGTTTTTTTTTAGAATTGGCCTAACTTGGGCATGTTTCCAGTTTGTTGGTACCTTTGCTTGTTCTAGTGAAGAGTTAAAAATTTTCATGAGCGTGTTAGCCAGTAATGGTATGATTTTGGTGCAAGAGCGGGGGGGAGGGAGTCCATAGGGGAGCCTGATTTTATTTTGTTTAGGCCCTCGAGTACCTCGTTAACAGTTATGGGGTCAAATTGAGTTAAACAAGGAGGGCCCGATTCACAGAATGAACTTAAGACTAAATCTTAAACTTACTACTATTTTGGTATTCACAGAATGCACTTACTACTTTTGGCATTCACAGAATGCACTTACTACTTTCGAGATTCACAGAATGCACTAACTACTTTCAGGATTCACAGAATGAATTTACTACTTTCGGGATTCACAGAATGAACTTACTACTTTCGGTATTCACAGAATGAATTTAAGACTATTAACTTTACGTCCACCGCCGGGCCGTAATTTCCGCATCCGGGCCGGAATTTACGGCACCCTGGCGGAGTTTACAAATACGGCCTGTAACTTACGAAATAGTGCCGTAATTTCTGATTTCGGGCCGGAAATTCCGATTACGGGCCAGAAGATATGAATTTTGGCAGTTGGTCATGTTAGACAAGGGTAAACACCTGTTCACGTGTCTACCATCCCCCACCAGGGATCAGCTGATACACTGCAGCCAATCTCAGCCAACAGACCCATTTTGCCATGGTGAATGTTGCCAGTACCTACCATCCCCCACCACACTTCAGCTGAAGCCAATTAGCAATAATTGACCAGCTCTAGAAAAACATAAAAGCAGCACACATTGAAGGAACCGGTTTGTCCACAGAGAGTTTGTGTCAACAACGCTCACAGTGCCACAGAAAATGTAGATGAGGAGAAAAAGGAACTTTACAGCTGTGGAGACCACCATGCTTGTGGAGTTCATAGTCAGGCACCACAAGCGCATATATGGATTTCCCCCCCTACTGCACCAGTGGGGCACAGAAGTCAGAGCTATGGCAGAAGATAGTCACTGCTGTTTCAGCCTTGGGGAGGAGAGGCGCACAGTACAGGACATTAAAAAAAATGGCAGGACGAAAGGCAGAGGGTGAAGGAGAAATTCTCAAGGATTGAGTTAAGCAGGATCCTCCCTGCTGCATGCCCTGGACCCCGCTTCCAGCTCACCCCACTGGAGGAGGATATTCTCACAACAATACACCCCCACTTGGTCCATAGGCTGCCTGTCAGTGACGTCCGCTACCTGGTACCAGGTAAGTGGAATGAAAAGGAAAAGTGCATGAAAAGATTGTCTGTGTTACACTGTCATTGTTATTAAGGAACTTGTCCAAAGTGTAAATAAAAATATAGTCAGTCAGAGACTCATGTTTCACCCTCTGTATGTAGCACGACAAGTCCCAGAATCCTTTGCATTAGAAATGGCAAATCCCTTCCCCCTCTTGAAAACATGGGCACAGTACTGCAGCCTTACATACACAACCCTGCAAATTCAATACCTGTTCATATTGACTGAAAATATACAATGCTATATGGAAATGCTAAATGAAGTTACAAATATAAAGTAGCAATTGACAGTTATTAGCAGGGAAGCGCCAGTACCAATGTGACATGCAAATCAACCCTTGTGCATACACAGATGCGTTGTGTTTAGATGGTGGTGCACTGTGGCGCAGCGATAGACAGATGTGTGTTGAATCAGATGGTGTGTAGGGGGGCTTTGCTGGAGTCGTGTCGCAAGAGCGATGCAACTCCAATATTGTCCATGCACTGCCCATACCTAACGTGCTGCGCCACTCCTTACGTCTGCTTCAAGCAGGCGTAAGGTTGCGTCGCAGCGGCCTCCAAAATGTGACTCTGTGAAACCTTGTAGATTTTACTGAATCACTTGTATTCTGCTTATCCCAAAGGAATGCCCACCCTGGCTATATCAAAGCTGACACAGGTTCAATGTTGCGCAGGGCCTCACAATGTGACGCTTCACCATAGAAGCGTCACCTTACGAATAATTCTAAATGTGTCGTCTGTTGTACACCACCGTTGTGTCACAGAAGTGATGCAACAGCAGTGTAAATCTAATTAAAGGGGCTTGTAAACCTGCCACAAAATCTCAAAGAAGTACATCACCCTGTGCCAGCCTAAATCACAAAGCAGAAGGTGAGAGTATCATTACATGTAAATTTGTCATTCACATATTCTATTGTCCATTTTCCACTCTGCCACACCATTACATCCCCAACACACCACTGCTCCTACCTGCCCCGTATGCGGCAGTACTTCACACTACTGTTAGCATGCAGAAGATATGGGCAAATCCCCGAAAAGTTCTACAAGCATATTTCCCATTTGTTTACTTTTCTCTATTCTCACCCATTGACACATCCAGCCAGAGCACAGACAACTACAGTAGCAGAGGTCACCGCATCTAATGGGAGGAATAAGCAACGTACAGAAAAAGGCATGACAACCACACTAACTGGTAAGTCACACTGGCCAGGAGATGGTCAAAATGCATACATTGTCATGAGACGACAGAGGGACAAAAAGTGCCCAGCTATGTAAGTCAACCAGTGATGCAAAATTTGCTTCATTACAATTGGAGTTGTCAATGGACATTCACCTTCACCATATGACATTTGTGAACAGCCAAAGACAAAATGTAAAATGTCTAGGCTCATCATACCTTTGTAATTGTGGTACACAACATGTATTTCACCAACAGACCAAGACCGGGGAAACCAATCCTGTAATCGAGGGCCACAACTAGTCAAAAGGGTGTAGCCACAATATTGTTATAGTGTCTGTAGACCTAATCAAGAAAGTCTATTTGCACAGATATGGAAATGAAAAACAAACAGTGAGATACCAGTCTCTGTAGTATTGACAATGCATACACTGTCCAACTTCAAATCTTTCCAACATACATTATATTGCACAGTCCACACAGCTGGTCATGTACTGCCTACATTGGATGGATAATTTTCTGGGCATCAACAAAACACGATAGTGGACCTTACCTCAGAATTCGTAGGCATGTCATTGTGATATAGGTATCATCAAGGTAGTGGACCCATTCCAAGTGATATGTGGGATCACTCCTTACAATATGCATTACACACTTCTGCAACGGTGGTGCCCACAACTGCTTGCGCTTGTCCTCTGTGCCAGAAATTGAATGCATCACATGTGGCAGCAGGAATGTAAAGTTACAAAACACACTTATCATTGTAGGTACAATGCGGTCCTCCCAGATACAAAGACACACACTGACTCCTGCTACTAGGTTGGACTTGACATCTGTCCAGGGACCACACACTGCTTCAGTGCTGGGCCAAGGTAAGTCAACCTGGCTGAATGCTCATCAATTGTGCCTTTCACCTCCACTGTATGTGTTGTACAACACTGTTGTCCTGCATCACAATATGCTCACATAGGACATTTGAACACATGGCCAATCAGACCCTGGTGGCAAATGAGAGGCTGACACAAAATGTATGCCAAGTGTGTGTAGAATGGACATACAATAGAACAATGTGTCATATGAACTGACCAAAACACAACAGGCTTGCAATTCAATGATAGGATGAATCCCTAGCAAACTGTACATGGTCAAATCAAAATTAAATTGGTATGGCCGAGGCACACACTAGTGCCAGTTGTGTACCTTTCAGATGGGTGTAGGGGCTGCTAAGGTGACTCTTCATGCAGTTACACCTGCAAAATGAATTGGCTGAAGAGCTACACAATAATCCAGTGCAGGTGGGAAACCTCAAAGCTTTTCACCTCATCTGCAATGTGTGATCATAACCAAATATTGTTTTCTGCTTGCCTCCCTTATATCGCATTCACATGTATAAGTGAGTGTTTGACATATGAGGTTTGGATGTCTGCTGCACAAGACACCATCCGTTGTCATGTAAGTAGTACCATGATGTTGGAAATGGAGTATGGGAACAGAGAACACTCAAAGAATGGACATTAGTAATCTGTGTTCCCTCATTCAAAAATGAGCTGTGTGACCTCATGGGTAGGGAAGCACAAATGGGCAACATCATGTCCCTGACAACTGCACATCTCACACATGAATTCCTTACTGACTTGTTAACAGACAACATTACACCCATGATAAACGTTAGTCTCACTGGTAAAGGTGAAGTCAGTGTGATGCATATGAGTCAGGGTCATTTGTCCCCTTCCTTGAAATATCAGTAACCTTCTAATACAAGTTTGTCAGTTGATGTGTCATCTTATTGATGTCAGTGCTGCATGGATGTAACGATTCAGAAAAGGGGGTGGTGATGAACAGAGTGTCTGAATTAAGCAGACCACTCTTACCCAGTCCAAAGATCAGGGCTTGATCCATCACCGTTATTTATCTCACTGCACCATCCTAGCTCAGAACCTGGCTATATGCAAATCAGTCTGTCCCTGTCCCAGTGCATCATGGGAACAGGGCAGACTAAACTACCAAGCCAATTCTTCACCAGAAAGGAGACAAGCTACCGGGGACCGGTTTCTGGCATTTCAGCCGTCTTCGGCCCGGCTTGCTTGATTCCTGATGGTGCTGTGAGAAAGGGACTCATGTCTGAGTATACCCTGCCACACCTATAGTGGCCAAAAACGATTCAGAAAAGGGGGTGGTGATGAACAGAGTGTCTGAATTAAGCAGACCACTCTTACCCAGTCCAAAGATCAGGGCTTGATCCATCACCGTTATTTATCTCACTGCACCATCCTAGCTCAGAACCTGGCTATATGCAGACCAGTCTGTCCCTGGCCCAGTGCATAATGGGAACAGGGCAGACTAAACTACCAAGCCAATTCTTCACCAGAAAGGAGACAAGCTACCGGGGACCGGTTTCTGGCATTTCAGACTTCTTCGGCCCGGCTTGCTTGATTCCTGATGGTGCAGTGAGAAAGGGACTCATGTCTGAGTATACCCTGCCACACCTATAGTGGCCAAAAACGATTCAGAAAAGGGGGTGGTGATGAACAGAGTGTCTGAATTAAGCAGACCACTCTTACCCAGTCCAAAGATCAGGGCTTGATCCATCACCGTTATTTATCTCACTGCACCATCCTAGCTCAGAACCTGGCTATATGCAAATCAGTCTGTCCCTGGCCCAGTGCATCATGGGAACAGGGCAGACTAAACTACCAAGCCAAATCTTCACCAGAAAGGAGACAAGCTACCGGGGACCGGTTTCTGGCATTTCAGCCGTCTTCGGCCCGGCTTGCTTGATTCCTGATGGTGCAGTGAGAAAGGGACTTATGTCTGAGTATACCCTGCCCCACCTATAGTGGCCAAAAACGATTCAGAAAAGGGGGTGGTGATGAACAGAGTGTCTGAATTAAGCAGACCACTCTTACCCAGTCCAAAGATCAGGGCTTGATCCATCACCGTTATTTATCTCACTGCACCATCCTAGCTCAGAACCTGGCTATATGCAAATCAGTCTGTCCCTGGCCCTGTAATGCCAGAAACCGGTCCCCGGAAGCTTGTTTCCTTCCCAGTGAAAGAATTGGCTTTGCAGTTTGGTTTGCCCTGTTCCCATCATGCACTGGGACAGGAACAAACTAATTTGCATATAGCCAGGTTCTGAGCTGGGATGGTGCAGTGAGCTAAAAAACGGTGTTGGATCTAGCCCTGATCTCTTGACTGGGTGAGAGTATTCTGCTTAATTCAGAAAATCTGTCCATCACCACCCCTTGTTGTTTAATTAGCATGGATGTAACAGCTGTCAAATGCTGCTTGTGAGCAGGTGCCCACATGCTGCACATCGTCCTTGATTATCCGCAAATGGTTAATGAGAATAACATGTTGGCTCATAGCTACAATCTGTTGTACTAAAATTAGGCGTGGGCGGAAAATCCGTTCCGCTCGCGGATTTTGCGGATTTTCGGGAAATCCGCAATCCGCGAGATTTGCGAATTTCCCGCAAAATCCGCAAATCCGCGAGCAGCGGATTTTGCTCGCACTGCTCGCACTGTTCGCGTGAGTTCGCGCCCCGCGAATAAGTGCAAAATTGCAGTAATACGATCTTAGCAAAACTGAAAGTAACTACTTACCAGGTTCAAAAGTTCAGGCTCATCATTAGTAGCCATTTCCTGGAGTGCTTCCTGAGGGGCCCCTCCAGAGTTCAGTTGCCAGTTGAAACTAGTATGTGACCCTGCTCTGAACCTCAGAATAGTTACACATATGCCACAAAGGTCCTGAATTACAGCTAAGGGAGACAAGCAGGAGCCAGGCTGGAAGTTAAAATCCATTAATCAGCCCCTAATTCATTATTGTCAGTTGGGGCAGGGCAGGTGTTGTAACTAATTTTGCAACAATGAAAGCACTTAGCAAGTGCAAAAGATCACTAATCAGGGCGCACTAAGGAAGCAGGTGCCAGCTAAAAAATATTCTGTGACACATGAATCAGCCCCAAATTAATTCAGGTCACTTGAGGCAGGGAAGGTGTGCTTTGCTTTGCCGAAAATAATGTACACTGGACAACCAGAGGGTGTGGTGATGAAACAGAGGGTGGCATGGGTGGGCCAGAGGGTGGCATGAGTAGTCAGAGAGTGGCAGTGGTGACAGAGAGTGGCAGTGATGAAGAAGAGTGTCCCAAACAGGCTGGACACGTAGAAACAAAGAGTTCGCGAAACTTGCGACCCGACAGGTAAGTTCGCAATTTGCGAAAGTGTACAAAACCCTCGCGAACTGGCAGAAACACGGGCGAACACAAAAAAAAAAAAATCCGCAAATTCGCGGGAATTCGCGGATTTTGCGGATTGCGAATCCGCAAATCCGGAAAATTCGCGAACGCGAGATCCGCAAAATTCGCTCATGCTTAACTAAAATATGGACATGCATTTCTCATCACAGGTGCTGACAGGATGAGACCACTGCAGCGGACAACATCCCGGGGGATGCATGACATACTGGCTGAAGCTCTAAATCTGTTGCACACCTGTCATTCAGGTAAATCGGGCATGAGGTGTGTGTAACGACCAGATTTTCGGCCCAGATAGAATCAGCTCACCAAGACACCACCAATCCAGCCGAAACGTAACCACCTCCCTCCTCAGGACCTATTTACCCAAGGCACCTGGGTACCTACCTTAGGATGGGGAATTAGAAATATACAAGCTCATATCATCAAAAACACCACTAAATCTATAGGATTACTAGGAATACTCACTGATTACTAAGGACTTCCATGCTCTATACCTGGCTTGTACAGTTCACGCACACAACAAACAATGGAAGTAGGGTCTAAGGGCGAGTTTACCGACCAACCAGGTACATGCCCCAAAATACAATATTTTCACAACAAAATATACCTGGGGGTCACAAGAATGAGTCAAAACAGAGTGGATCACAACACCAATACTACACAGAAGACACCAGTGAGAAAATCATCCATGTTAGTGAATGCAGGCCAAGTAGAGGCTCAAGAGCATATGGAGAAATAGTTCCCATCAGAAGCCACACTGTACCGCCCTCATTATCATCATTTGGGTTCTCCTTACCCAGGAGACAAAACGGCCGGTCAGATGTCACCGTGACCGATATATGTGATAAGGGGTGGTGTGTTGAGTACAAAGATTGATGTGGCTACTGAAAAAGCAGTGTTAAGGTGGTAGGAGTGTTAAGTGAGGGAAAGTACAATAAAAGTAGGTGATCAGGTGGACAAACAACATTTATTAGTGTCTCCCAATCCCTAAAGTTTAAAAAGCAAGTGTAAGTGCGGGTTTTAAATAATCACCGTACTTAATAGTGGTCAACATGTTTCTGCATTGTGTCGAACATAGTTTCAAAATGCATTCTTCAGGACCGTGTATAAAAACACTGCTGCTTAGATTGAAAAATTAAGAACAATATCACCTGAGCTTCAGGTACATACTCAACCGTATACTGTTGCATCGCACGGTATTAGATCCACACAGAAAGACAAACAAATAGAAAAAGAACATGAGGATGTCATATTCCCATGAATTATATACTGTAAGGGGTGCACATTCACATGTATAAGGACAAACATTGCCAATTAGCAGACTCACCCAAATATGGTGGTTGAGAGGCTTCACCCCACCTGGCTACAGCGCAGGTATGAGGAGCACCGCTCTAAAAACAATTCACAAGTAACATTTTTAGAGCAGAAAATCAAAATTAAAATGAGTTCACAGGGAGGCAGATTACTCAATAAGTCCTTCAGAATCTACGTTAGTAAATATGTGGGACGCCCCACCTGTACTGGACTCCATCGATCCGACAATGACAGACTAAGTTAAAATAAATGGCATCATCGTGAAAACTAAGCGTTTAGAGAGTTGGACTTGCCAGCGTGTTAGTTCGCTGGTCGAATAGATAGACCCCCGTAGTATCAACCTGATCGCTTTCGGGCATCGCGTTTATATTATGAATTGTCAGCGCGATAAATATCAGGCAACCAGAGTATGCAATAGGCGTTCCAGCGCGTTAATGCGCTGATCCAGTAAACGAAACCCCAGTGGTGGTAGCGCGATCGGTTTAGAGCAGCGCGTTGCCAATTACCAGTCAGGCAGCCAGCGTGCTCATTACAGGCAAGCGCTCGCTTACCTGTCCGTCGGTGTCTCCTGGCAGTCAACTGTACTGTCTGGGGGGGCACCGGCGCTTCTCAAGGAGGACTGATAAGTGCTTCCTCGTTCCGCATGGCAAGTTGACAGTCACGTGATGTGATCACGTGATGCCGGGCATGCTGGGAAATGTAGTCCCAAACAGAAAATAGTGCATAATGCGGGCAACCAGGCAGTTTGGTCTGTGCGCAAGTTGTGTATACAAAGGATTCAAGGAAGTTACCAGTAACATGAGGTAGTGGGGGTGCTAAGAGGTAGAACAGAAAAACTAGTGAAAACCCATATGATTGACTACATTAGGGCTCATAGTGAGTAAGATGGCATTGGTTACAGGGACATCCAAGGGATGGGCTCATTTAGTCCCTCTTTATCACTGTTCAGGCGGTACACCCACTTTTGTTCAATTTTGAACAGGAAGCGGCTGATGTCAGTACAAGACAGGGGTATTTGTGGTTGTTCCAGGACGGTCCAACAAAAATCTTCAGGGCCATGTCCCTTTTCCAGAAAGTGTGCGGTGAGACGGGTGGCTTGTTTTCTACACCGCACTGTACTTTTGTGTTCTTGTATCCTCGTTCTGATTTTCCGGGTCGTCATGCCGACGTATCGCAAGGAGCATGGACAAGTTATCAAGTATATGAGATTACTGCTGTTGCAGTTTGTAAATCTTTTTTGTGTCCATGGGCGATTAGTCCCAATGTCGACCTCAGTAGATTTTCGGGTTTGGGGACAGACAGTACACGCCCCACAGGGATGGTGTCCAGAGACTGGAGGTAAGTCCCACAACGTACCCACTTGCCTAGGTTCTTTGTTTCGTGGGCGCGTATGGACCAATTGATCTTTTAAGTTTTGTCCTCTTTTGAAGGCAAAAATGGGTAGAGCGATGTCATCATTTCCAGTCTTAAGGATAGACCAATGCTTTTTTATGATTTTCTGCACCTGATTCGAGCGAGTATTAAATGTGTTGACAAAGGCGATGCGATTGGTCTTGTCTTTTGGTGGCTGTATCTCCAATAGGGACTCCCTGTTATTGTTGGACGCCCTCTTTTTTGATTGTCGAATGATCTTTTTCGGATAGTTCTTTTCACTCAGTTGGGTTTCCAAGTTCTTAGAGTGAATTTCGAAGGCTTCTTTACTGGAGCAATTTCTTTGTACCCTGAGAAATTGGCCAAAGGGCAGATTGTCCCTCAGGGCTCGCGGATGGCAACTGTCGTACCTCAATAGTGCATTTCTAGCCATCGGCTTCCGATAGAGTTCCGATTCAATGCCATTATTGGTTGCATGTAGCCTCAGATCCAGGAATGCTAAAGACGTTCTGCTGTATTCAATGGTGAATTTCAAGTAGGCATTCTTGCTATTCAACCAACCATGGAATAGCACTAGATCTTCTTCCGTGCCCCGCCACACCACCAGAATGTCATCTATATATCGTTTCCATATATATAATGATGATAGATATGGGTTGGTGGACGTCAGGACTTCCTGCTGTTTAAAGTTATGGACGTAAAGATTCGCCAGGCTCGGCGCAAAAACACTGCCCATACTAGTCCCGGATGTTTGCAGGTAAATGGTGTCCTCGAAGCGAAAGTAGTTCTCTTTCATCGCAATTTCAGCTAGATGCATGATGAAGCTCGTTGGCGTGATGGATTGGTGATCACTCTGTTCCAGTAGAGCACCTACTACCTCCAGAGTCTCGGTTTGTGGAATAGACGTATATAAAGACTCTACGTCAAATGATACCAGGATATCGGTTCCGATGTCGTATTGTATTGTAGGTAGTAGTCTGAGGACATCTTTATATCACACTCATACCTTACAGTTTCGCGGCAACTCAGACCCAGACTACGCTACCCTCCTACTCATAGTGAAGGGGGCAGTTCGATTACTTACCATTACACACTGATCACAATCAGTGCTCACGCAAGCCACAATCCTGTGGGTATACACATTGACCACAGTCAATGCTCTCATTAACACCACTTTCCATAGGGGCGATCTCATTATACACTGATCACAATCAGTGCTCACGCAAGCCACAATCCTGTAGGTATACACATTGACCACAGTCAATGCTCTCATTAACGCCACTTTCCCTAGCTGCGATCTCATTACACACTGACCACAATCAGTGCTCTCTCAAGCCACAATCTTGCGGGTATACACATTGATCACAATCAATGCTCTCATTAACGCCGCTACACAACGACGATCACTGTCCTATGAATACCTTCAGCGCTCTCTCTCTCTGTTGGGATGTTTCTCTATATATCTAATATGTACTGGGGATGTCTTATATACAATTGTTATATTTTAAGAATGGCCAAATTACAATATGCAAAGGTTATTCTATGATTTAGGCGCTCCTTCTCCCTTTTGATCCATCAGTTACCATTACAGCATCTGGCTAGAAGAAAGGTTAGTCTTATCAATAATAATAACACTTGCACAGCTGTTCACTAAGAACTGGGGTTCCTTTATTACACGATATCAAATTATAACATCACAATAACTAGCAATCTAGACATAGCCTGAAAAGTAAAGGGGAATAGACACATACACAGATCTGCGGGGTCTCTTTATTATAATGGAAAGCTTTATTACAAACGCATCCACATGTAACTGACAGGAACTGTAGATAGCTAAAAAGGGAAATGGATTATAACAGACTGCACACCGCTGAAAGAAAAGGGATTAATCAGTATAACAATACAGTAGGGAATCTAACCTAGGAAATAAAGGACAAGATTAATGTATGTATGTATATATATATAGGCACTAATATAATAGGACAGATATCACCTGATTAGTATGAAGTCTTGTTCTAGCTGTCATCTGGGTTCCTCTCTCGTCTGTGTCTTGGCTCATCTCAGATTCTCCCCTGCACTCTTGGACACACATCTTCGCTGATCACTCTGCACTGGATTCCTCTCCCCCATGAACTGTCTTCACCTTCCAATTTCACTCTAATGATATAGTTTCTGCCGCTCTGATAACCGTTCGCTCCACTAGCTTCTTCAATCTGTCTGATTGTTCCAGCTCCAATGTCCAACTCACTCCAGCTGCTCCCACAGACTAATCCACAATATAACTTCAGTCTCTTCCAAAAGGCATCACTCCAAACTCCAGCTGTTAACTGCCTGCTCCAACTGATCACAACTCCTTCTGATAAGTAACTGCTTCTGACTGCTTTCTTCAGCTCCACTCCAAAAATCATCTGACTTCTCTCTTCAGCTCCAAACATCATCTGCCTTCTCTCTCCAGCTCCAAACACCATCTGCGCACAACTGCTTCTGACTACTCCAAAAACCAACAGACCACTCTGCCTCTTCTGCACTTCGCTAATATGGAATGCCCTCCCCTAGTGGAAAGTTCCAGTCAGCAGCCTGCCGCCCATCAGATCCCTGCACCACTCCACGCCAAGGACACACACTCAGCCGGCCGGCCTTTTGTGGTGTCTTCGAATCAAAGAAAAATACAGTCTACTGATAAGGGCTGGCCCAGGCCGGTTCTCTCCAAGTGAACAACACCTCATAACTAAAACATCACACTTGACCTACATGCATCTCAGTCTGCAGAGGCAGAAAGCAAAATGGAGTCTCTTTGGTTCTGGGCCTTGTAGGCCCGAAAAGGATGAAATAAACACTTAGCTCCATACACAAACCCTACCAATAGGTAATATAAAGTCAGAACTACAGGATCCACCCTCTACTATAGGTAGAATGATGAAAGGACACATAATTATGTCAAAGCCAATAGGCAATAGATGGATTAGAGTCAGAAATAAGGGATCTATCATATAAAGCGGCTATCCTCTAGTTTATGCTTCTAGGTCTGAAAAGAGGCCTAAAAGGACCACAATAAGCTAAGAATAGGGATCTAGGATAGTAGCAAGCTTAAAGTCATCATCACTCAGAAATAGAGCCAAAAACCGGGTCAGCACAGTGTGTCACCAGCTTTTTGTACTTAGCCATGACAGAGAT
The DNA here is from genome assembly GCF_964263255.1 of Lissotriton vulgaris. Lineage (NCBI taxonomy): Eukaryota > Metazoa > Chordata > Amphibia > Caudata > Salamandridae > Lissotriton > Lissotriton vulgaris. The sequence continues at coordinate 931,767,163 of NC_141689.1, read as the reverse complement.
CAAGATCCCCTTGTGCATGGAATCAATAGTTGTTGTTTAGAAAGTGAAATACAAACCTGGAGTGTCACATATGCCTGTCTGTCAATTGGTGATGCAGATCATTGACAATGTAGTTTCTACCCTCGACAGCTATGTCTACAACAACAAAGAGGAGACAGGTGCAGCAGGATACATCAAGGGGAACGCGAAGGGACAGAGAGTTGTGGCTGTAGCAGGTGAGTTTGCTAGTATCATGTACATCTCTGTGTAACACCTCAGAGCTATGGTGTGAACGGTCATTTGTGGTGGTACCCTAACCAGATCACATGATCCTCATCTGCTGATGCAAAGTACAGTTAAAACAACCCTGGTGTTGCAGCACATGTAATACCTGGTTAAACACTAATACGGTTGCAACCTCTGTGTTTCCGATGAAGCTGAGGGAGAGGCTGACAGACCGACAACCAGTGCTGGCCGACAGGGAATCAGAGGGGAGAATCCCCTGATCCTCCAGGCAGTAATGTCGGCAGCAACTCATGCTTAAGAGGAGGCTCAAGATCATGAGAACGTTGACTTTGAGGGGGAGGATGAGCACATATACATTGACTCCGGGAATAACGGTACTGACGTCACTGCATCAAATCCTCTGCCAAGCAACGCTTGTCTGCCTCCTCTCAAACAAACTCTGCATAAATCAAACCAGCCATGGCTCACACACATCCAATCACAGACATCACTCCGTCACAGCCCTCACATCCGGGACCGACATGATAGTTCCCCTACCCACTCTTCCCTACGCAGTGTATCCCTGCCATCCTCTCCATCATCTGTGGGAAGTACCAGGCCTGTTGTGGTACAGGTATCCTCTGGGCACCCTTCTCCTGCCCACAGTCTTCCACCTGCCACCCGCCCTGTTGTTCGACCTGTTCATCTCATCCCTGGCAGACACCTGCATAGGGGGCCTGCGTGTGACGATGTTGGCCAGTGGGAGCAGGACTTCTACCAACAGCAGGCAGATGTGAGACAGGACATTCGTGCCATAGGGGCTACACTTTCAGTCATGTCAGGGTCCCTGCAAGACCTGGTCCAATTCCCTAATTGGGTGGGCAAGGTGTGCCAAGCTTTGGATGGATGGATAACACTTGGCAGGAAATGTCTAGGAATATGAATGACCTGATATCCATCCAAATGGATGAGAGTTCAAGACGCCATGCCTTGGCCATGAAGATGATAGAGGGCATGGTGAGAGTGATCCAAAGCCTACCTTCACGGCCAACGCAGGGAGGGGAACAATCATATCGGCCTGCAGGACCACCACCTGCATAAACACCACCAACCTCAGGACAGTCACTCCCACCGCCCCCACCACCTGCACAAACACCACCAACCTCTGGACAGTCACTTCCACCACCTGCACAACCAGCCCTTGTCCAGGTACAGACACCAAATGTGCAGACACCATCTGCACCTGCACCTCTTGATCACCCTCTACAACACCCACATACACGAAGGCGACAAGCTCAACCTCACCCCTCACCGCGTTCATCACCCCCACTATTGTGGAAATGCAAACACGATCGCCAGTGACATTCACGTGGGCAATTTGTCTTGGGGTCCTTAGGTGTATTGTGAAAATAAAGATCTACAAATGTAATATCCTGTTGTGTATCATGTCCTGTCTAACGATCTAGGCATGTGTGTGTGTGTGTGTGTGTGTGTGTGTGAGAGACAGTTAGAAGTGTAACACATCATAGCAACACGTTATTATGTGCATGGCATATGACTCAATAAATATGTGTCCATCTTTGGAAACAATTTACAAAAAGGGGGTGGTGATGAACAGAGTGTCTGAGTTAAACAGACCACTCTTACCCAGTCCAAAGATCAGGGCTTGATCCATCACCGTTATTTATCTCACTGCCCCATCCCAGCTCAGAACCTGGCTATATGCAAATCAGTCTGTCCCTGGCATAGTGCATCATGGGAACAGGGCAGACTAAACTACCAAGCCAATTCTTCACCAGAAAGGAGACAAGCTACCGGGGACCGGTTTCTGGCATTTCAGCCTTCTTCGGCCCGGCTTGCTTGAATCCTGATGGAGCAGTGAGAAAGGGACTCATGTCTGAGTATACCCTGCCACACCTATAGTGGCCAAAAACGATTTACAAAAAGGGGGTGGTGATGAACAGAGTGTCTGAGTTAAACAGACCACTCTTACCCAGTCCAAAGATCAGAGCTTGATCCATCACCGTTATTTATCTCACTGCCCCATCCCAGCTCAGAACCTGGCTATATGCAAATCAGTCTGTCCCTGGCCCAGTGCATCATGGGAACAGGGCAGACTAAACTACCAAGCCAATTCTTCACCAGAAAGGAGACAAGCTACCGGGGACCGGTTTCTGGCATTTCAGCCTTCTTCGGCCCGGCTTGCTTCAATCCTGATGGAGCAGTGAGAAAGGGACTCATGTCTGAGTATACCCCGCCACACCTATAGTGGCCAAAAACGATTTACAAAAAGGGGGTGGTGATGAACAGAGTGTCTGAGTTAAACAGACCACTCTTACCCAGTCCAAAGATCAGGGCTTGATCCATCACCGTTATTTATCTCACTGCCCCATCCCAGCTCAGAACCTGGCTATATGCAAATCAGTCTGTCCCTGGCCCAGTGCATCATGGGAACAGGGCAGACTAAACTACCAAGCCAATTCTTCACCAGAAAGGAGACAAGCTACCGGGGACCGGTTTCTGGCATTTCAGCCTTCTTCGGCCCGGCTTGCTTGAATCCTGATGGAGCAGTGAGAAAGGGACTCATGTCTGAGTATACCCTGCCACACCTATAGTGGCCAAAAACGATTTACAAAAAGGGGGTGGTGTTGAACAGAGTGTCTGAGTTAAACAGACCACTCTTACCCAGTCCAAAGATCAGGGCTTGATCCATCACCGTTATTTATCTCACTGCCCCATCCCAGCTCAGAACCTGGCTATATGCAAATCAGTCTGTCCCTGGCCCAGTGCATCATGGGAACAGGGCAGACTAAACTACCAAGCCAATTCTTCACCAGAAAGGAGACAAGCTACCGGGGACCGGTTTCTGGCATTTCAGCCTTCTTCGGCCCGGCTTGCTTGAATCCTGATGGAGCAGTGAGAAAGGGACTCATGTCTGAGTATACCCTGCCACACCTATAGTGGCCAAAAACGATTTACAAAAAGGGGGTGGTGATGAACAGAGTGTCTGAGTTAAACAGACCACTCTTACCCAGTCCAAAGATCAGGGCTTGATCCATCACCGTTATTTATCTCACTGCCCCATCCCAGCTCAGAACCTGGCTATATGCAAATCAGTCTGTCCCTGGCCCAGTGCATCATGGGAACAGGGCAGACTAAACTACCAAGCCAATTCTTCACTAGAAAGGAGACAAGCTACCGGGGACCGGTTTCTGGCATTTCAGCCTTCTTCGGCCCGGCTTGCTTGAATCCTGATGGAGCAGTGAGAAAGGGACTCATGTCTGAGTATACCCCGCCACACCTATAGTGGCCAAAAACGATTTACAAAAAGGGGGTGGTGATGAACAGAGTGTCTGAGTTAAACAGACCACTCTTACCCAGTCCAAAGATCAGGGCTTGATCCATCACCGTTATTTATCTCACTGCCCCATCCCAGCTCAGAACCTGGCTATATGCAAATCAGTCTGTCCCTGGCCCAGTGCATCATGGGAACAGGGCAGACTAAACTACCAAGCCAATTCTTCACCAGAAAGGAGACAAGCTACCGGGGACCGGTTTCTGGCATTTCAGCCTTCTTCGGCCCGGCTTGCTTGAATCCTGATGGAGCAGTGAGAAAGGGACTCATGTCTGAGTATACCTTGCCACACCTATAGTGGCCAAAAACGATTTACAAAAAGGGGGTGGTGTTGAACAGAGTGTCTGAGTTAAACAGACCACTCTTACCCAGTCCAAAGATCAGGGCTTGATCCATCACCGTTATTTATCTCACTGCCCCATCCCAGCTCAGAACCTGGCTATATGCAAATCAGTCTGTCCCTGGCCCAGTGCATCATGGGAACAGGGCAGACTAAACTACCAAGCCAATTCTTCACCAGAAAGGAGACAAGCTACCAGGGACCGGTTTCTGGCATTTCAGCCTTCTTCGGCCCGGCTTGCTTGAATCCTGATGGAGCAGTGAGAAAGGGACTCATGTCTGAGTATACCCTGCCACACCTATAGTGGCCAAAAACGATTTACAAAAAGGGGGTGGTGATGAACAGAGTGTCTGAGTTAAACAGACCACTCTTACCCAATCCAAAGATCAGGGCTTGATCCATCACCGTTATTTATCTCACTGCCCCATCCCAGCTCAGAACCTGGCTATATGCAAATCAGTCTGTCCCTGGCCCAGTGCATCATGGGAACAGGGCAGACTAAACTACCAAGCCAATTCTTCACCAGAAAGGAGACAAGCTACCGGGGACCGGTTTCTGGCATTTCAGCCTTCTTCGGCCCGGCTTGCTTGAATCCTGATGGAGCAGTGAGAAAGGGACTCATGTCTGAGTATACCCTGCCACACCTATAGTGGCCAAAAACGATTTACAAAAAGGGGGTGGTGATGAACAGAGTGTCTGAGTTAAACAGACCACTCTTACCCAGTCCAAAGATCAGGGCTTGATCCATCACCGTTATTTATCTCACTGCCCCATCCCAGCTCAGAACCTGGCTATATGCAAATCAGTCTGTCCCTGGCCCAGTGCATCATGGGAACAGGGCAGACTAAACTACCAAGCCAATTCTTCACCAGAAAGGAGACAAGCTACCGGGGACCGGTTTCTGGCATTTCAGCCTTCTTCGGCCCGGCTTGCTTGAATCCTGATGGAGCAGTGAGAAAGGGACTCATGTCTGAGTATACCTTGCCACACCTATAGTGGCCAAAAACGATTTACAAAAAGGGGGTGGTGTTGAACAGAGTGTCTGAGTTAAACAGACCACTCTTACCCAGTCCAAAGATCAGGGCTTGATCCATCACCGTTATTTATCTCACTGCCCCATCCCAGCTCAGAACCTGGCTATATGCAAATCAGTCTGTCCCTGGCCCAGTGCATCATGGGAACAGGGCAGACTAAACTACCAAGCCAATTCTTCACCAGAAAGGAGACAAGCTACCGGGGACCGGTTTCTGGCATTTCAGCCTTCTTCGGCCCGGCTTGCTTGAATCCTGATGGAGCAGTGAGAAAGGGACTCATGTCTGAGTATACCCTGCCACACCTATAGTGGCCAAAAACGATTTACAAAAAGGGGGTGGTGATGAACAGAGTGTCTGAGTTAAACAGACCACTCTTACCCAATCCAAAGATCAGGGCTTGATCCATCACCGTTATTTATCTCACTGCCCCATCCCAGCTCAGAACCTGGCTATATGCAAATCAGTCTGTCCCTGGCCCAGTGCATCATGGGAACAGGGCAGACTAAACTACCAAGCCAATTCTTCACCAGAAAGGAGACAAGCTACCGGGGACCGGTTTCTGGCATTTCAGCCTTCTTCGGCCCGGCTTGCTTGAATCCTGATGGAGCAGTGAGAAAGGGACTCATGTCTGAGTATACCCTGCCACACCTATAGTGGCCAAAAACGATTTACAAAAAGGGGGTGGTGATGAACAGAGTGTCTGAGTTAAACAGACCACTCTTACCCAGTCCAAAGATCCGGGCTTGATCCATTACCGTTATTTATCTCACTGCCCCATCCCAGCTCAGAACCTGGCTATATGCAAATCAGTCTGTCCCTGGCCCAGTGCATCATGGGAACAGGGCAGACTAAACTACCAAGCCAATTCTTCACCAGAAAGGAGACAAGCTACCGGGGACCGGTTTCTGGCATTTCAGCCTTCTTCGGCCCGGCTTGCTTGAATCCTGATGGAGCAGTGAGAAAGGGACTCATGTCTGAGTATACCCTGCCACACCTATAGTGGCCAAAAACGATTTACAAAAAGGGGGTGGTGATGAACAGAGTGTCTGAGTTAAACAGACCACTCTTACCCAGTCCAAAGATCAGGGCTTGATCCATCACCGTTATTTATCTCACTGCCCCATCCCAGCTCAGAACCTGGCTATATGCAAATCAGTCTGTCCCTGGCCCAGTGCATCATGGGAACAGGGCAGACTAAACTACCAAGCCAATTCTTCACCAGAAAGGAGACAAGCTACCGGGGACCGGTTTCTGGCATTTCAGCCTTCTTCGGCCCGGCTTGCTTGAATCCTGATGGAGCAGTGAGAAAGGGACTCATGTCTGAGTATACCCTGCCACACCTATAGTGGCCAAAAACGATTTACAAAAAGGGGGTGGTGATGAACAGAGTGTCTGAGTTAAACAGACCACTCTTACCCAGTCCAAAGATCAGGGCTTGATCCATCACCGTTATTTATCTCACTGCCCCATCCCAGCTCAGAACCTGGCTATATGCAAATCAGTCTGTCCCTGGCACAGTGCATCATGGGAACAGGGCAGACTAAACTACCAAGCCAATTCTTCACCAGAAAGGAGACAAGCTACCGGGGACCGGTTTCTGGCATTTCAGCCTTCTTCGGCCCGGCTTGCTTGAATCCTGATGGAGCAGTGAGAAAGGGACTCATGTCTGAGTATACCCTGCCACACCAATAGTGGCCAAAACGATTTACAAAAAGGGGGTGGTGATGAACAGAGTGTCTGAGTTAAACAGACCACTCTTACCCAGTCCAAAGATCAGGGCTTGATCCATCACCGTTATTTATCTCACTGCCCCATCCCAGCTCAGAACCTGGCTATATGCAAATCAGTCTGTCCCTGGCCCAGTGCATCATGGGAACAGGGCAGACTAAACTACCAAGCCAATTCTTCACCAGAAAGGAGACAAGCTACCGGGGACCGGTTTCTGGCATTTCAGCCTTCTTCGGCCCGGCTTGCTTGAATCCTGATGGAGCAGTGAGAAAGGGACTCATGTCTGAGTATACCCTGCCACACCTATAGTGGCCAAAAACGATTTACAAAAAGGGGGTGGTGATGAACAGAGTGTCTGAGTTAAACAGACCACTCTTACCCAATCCAAAGATCAGGGCTTGATCCATCACCGTTATTTATCTCACTGCCCCATCCCAGCTCAGAACCTGGCTATATGCAAATCAGTCTGTCCCTGGCCCAGTGCATCATGGGAACAGGGCAGACTAAACTACCAAGCCAATTCTTCACCAGAAAGGAGACAAGCTACCGGGGACCGGTTTCTGGCATTTCAGCCTTCTTCGGCCCGGCTTGCTTGAATCCTGATGGAGCAGTGAGAAAGGGACTCATGTCTGAGTATACCCTGCCACACCTATAGTGGCCAAAAACGATTTACAAAAAGGGGGTGGTGATGAACAGAGTGTCTGAGTTAAACAGACCACTCTTACCCAGTCCAAAGATCCGGGCTTGATCCATTACCGTTATTTATCTCACTGCCCCATCCCAGCTCAGAACCTGGCTATATGCAAATCAGTCTGTCCCTGGCCCAGTGCATCATGGGAACAGGGCAGACTAAACTACCAAGCCAATTCTTCACCAGAAAGGAGACAAGCTACCGGGGACCGGTTTCTGGCATTTCAGCCTTCTTCGGCCCGGCTTGCTTGAATCCTGATGGAGCAGTGAGAAAGGGACTCATGTCTGAGTATACCCTGCCACACCTATAGTGGCCAAAAACGATTTACAAAAAGGGGGTGGTGATGAACAGAGTGTCTGAGTTAAACAGACCACTCTTACCCAGTCCAAAGATCAGGGCTTGATCCATCACCGTTATTTATCTCACTGCCCCATCCCAGCTCAGAACCTGGCTATATGCAAATCAGTCTGTCCCTGGCCCAGTGCATCATGGGAACAGGGCAGACTAAACTACCAAGCCAATTCTTCACCAGAAAGGAGACAAGCTACCGGGGACCGGTTTCTGGCATTTCAGCCTTCTTCGGCCCGGCTTGCTTGAATCCTGATGGAGCAGTGAGAAAGGGACTCATGTCTGAGTATACCCTGCCACACCTATAGTGGCCAAAAACGATTTACAAAAAGGGGGTGGTGATGAACAGAGTGTCTGAGTTAAACAGACCACTCTTACCCAGTCCAAAGATCAGGGCTTGATCCATCACCGTTATTTATCTCACTGCCCCATCCCAGCTCAGAACCTGGCTATATGCAAATCAGTCTGTCCCTGGCCCAGTGCATCATGGGAACAGGGCAGACTAAACTACCAAGCTAATTCTTCACCAGAAAGGAGACAAGCTACCGGGGACCGGTTTCTGGCATTTCAGCCTTCTTCGGCCCGGCTTGCTTGAATCCTGATGGAGCAGTGAGAAAGGGACTCATGTCTGAGTATACCCTGCCACACCTATAGTGGCCAAAACGATTTACAAAAAGGGGGTGGTGATGAACAGAGTGTCTGAGTTAAACAGACCACTCTTACCCAGTCCAAAGATCAGGGCTTGATCCATCACCGTTATTTATCTCACTGCCCCATCCCAGCTCAGAACCTGGCTATATGCAAATCAGTCTGTCCCTGGCCCAGTGCATCATGGGAACAGGGCAGACTAAACTACCAAGCCAATTCTTCACCAGAAAGGAGACAAGCTACCGGGGACCGGTTTCTGGCATTTCAGCCTTCTTCGGCCCGGCTTGCTTGAATCCTGATGGAGCAGTGAGAAAGGGACTCATGTCTGAGTATACCCTGCCACACCTATAGTGGCCAAAAACGATTTACAAAAAGGGGGTGGTGATGAACAGAGTGTCTGAGTTAAACAGACCACTCTTACCCAGTCCAAAGATCAGGGCTTGATCCATCACCGTTATTTATCTCACTGCCCCATCCCAGCTCAGAACCTGGCTATATGCAAATCAGTCTGTCCCTGGCCCAGTGCATCATGGGAACAGGGCAGACTAAACTACCAAGCCAATTCTTCACCAGAAAGGAGACAAGCTACCGGGGACCGGTTTCTGGCATTTCAGCCTTCTTCGGCCCGGCTTGCTTGAATCCTGATGGAGCAGTGAGAAAGGGACTCATGTCTGAGTATACCCTGCCACACCTATAGTGGCCAAAAACGATTTACAAAAAGGGGGTGGTGATGAACAGAGTGTCTGAGTTAAACAGACCACTCTTACCCAGTCCAAAGATCAGGGCTTGATCCATCACCGTTATTTATCTCACTGCCCCATCCCAGCTCAGAACCTGGCTATATGCAAATCAGTCTGTCCCTGGCCCAGTGCATCATGGGAACAGGGCAGACTAAACTACCAAGCCAATTCTTCACCAGAAAGGAGACAAGCTACCGGGGACCGGTTTCTGGCATTTCAGCCTTCTTCGGCCCGGCTTGCTTGAATCCTGATGGAGCAGTGAGAAAGGGACTCATGTCTCAGTATACCCTGCCACACCTATAGTGGCCAAAAACGATTTACAAAAAGGGGGTGGTGATGAACAGAGTGTCTGAGTTAAACAGACCACTCTTACCCAGTCCAAAGATCAGGGCTTGATCCATCACCGTTATTTATCTCACTGCCCCATCCCAGCTCAGAACCTGGCTATATGCAAATCAGTCTGTCCCTGGCCCAGTGCATCATGGGAACAGGGCAGACTAAACTACCAAGCCAATTCTTCACTAGAAAGGAGACAAGCTACCGGGGACCGGTTTCTGGCATTTCAGCCTTCTTCGGCCCGGCTTGCTTGAATCCTGATGGAGCAGTGAGAAAGGGACTCATGTCTGAGTATACCCTGCCACACCTATAGTGGCCAAAAACGATTTACAAAAAGGGGGTGGTGATGAACAGAGTGTCTGAGTTAAACAGACCACTCTTACCCAGTCCAAAGATCAGGGCTTGATCCATCACCGTTATTTATCTCACTGCCCCATCCCAGCTCAGAACCTGGCTATATGCAAATCAGTCTGTCCCTGGCCCAGTGCATCATGGGAACAGGGCAGACTAAACTACCAAGCCAATTCTTCACCAGAAAGGAGACAAGCTACCGGGGACCGGTTTCTGGCATTTCAGCCTTCTTCGGCCCGGCTTGCTTGAATCCTGATGGAGCAGTGAGAAAGGGACTCATGTCTGAGTATACCCTGCCACACCTATAGTGGCCAAAAACGATTTACAAAAAGGGGGTGGTGATGAACAGAGTGTCTGAGTTAAACAGACCACTCTTACCCAGTCCAAAGATCAGGGCTTGATCCATCACCGTTATTTATCTCACTGCCCCATCCCAGCTCAGAACCTGGCTATATGCAAATCAGTCTGTCCCTGGCCCAGTGCATCATGGGAACAGGGCAGACTAAACTACCAAGCCAATTCTTCACCAGAAAGGAGACAAGCTACCGGGGACCGGTTTCTGGCATTTCAGCCTTCTTCGGCCCGGCTTGCTTGAATCCTGATGGAGCAGTGAGAAAGGGACTCATGTCTGAGTATACCCTGCCACACCTATAGTGGCCAAAAACGATTTACAAAAAGGGGGTGGTGATGAACAGAGTGTCTGAGTTAAACAGACCACTCTTACCCAGTCCAAAGATCAGGGCTTGATCCATCACCGTTATTTATCTCACTGCCCCATCAAGGATGTGAGACCCTTGCTCATTGCACCATCAGGATTCAAGCAAACCGGGCCGAAGACGGCTGTAATGCCAGAAACCGGTCCCCGGGAGCTTGTTTCCTTCCCAGTGTAAGAATTGGCTTTTGTAGTTTGGTTTGCCCTGTTCCCATCATGCACTGGGACAGGAACAGACTAATTTGCATACAGCCAGGTTCTGAAACTGGGATGGTGCAGTGAACTAAAAAACGGTGTTGGATCTAGCCCTGATCTCTTGACTGGGTGAGAGCTTTCTGCTTAATTCAGAGACTCTGTCCCTCACCACCCCTTGTTGTAAATATTTTTGTCCACCCTAAGCGTGGAAGGGTATTCTCAGATGTGAGACCCTTGCTCATTGCACCATCAGGATTCAAGCAAACCGGGCCGAAGACGGCTGTAATGCCAGAAACCGGTCCCCGGGAGCTTGTTTCCTTCCCAGTGTAAGAATTGGCTTTTGTAGTTTGGTTTGCCCTGTTCCCATCATGCACTGGGACAGGAACAGACTAATTTGCATACAGCCAGGTTCTGAAACTGGGATGGTGCAGTGAGCTAAAAAACGGTGTTGGATCTAGCCCTGATCTCTTGACTGGGTGAGAGCTTTCTGCTTAATTCAGAGACTCTGTCCCTCACCACCCCTTGTTGTAAACATCTTTGGAAACAGCCATTCAAAATGAAGTCAAACAAGTTAAACAAAGTAGAATTACTCAAAGATATTTATGTAGGAAAAATAACTGACCGTCCATTTGGAAGGGAGAAAGGAAAACAAATGATGGTCTTATTGCAGAAGGAGAAGGGAACTTGGATTGGGGAGGGGCAAAACAAATATAATACATCAGGGAGCGTCAGGGAAACCAGTCTATTTACAAGGGGAGAAAGAAATCTTCGTCAAGAACAATGTCTCAGTCCAAAAGTCAAGTGTCTTTCTGGGCATCCTCCAAGACCACAATGTCAAGATCCTCAGGGTCTGACACATCCACACGGCTGGCTAATGCAGGAAAAGGCACCACATGGGGACGTGACACACGAGGAGTACGGGGGGAAACTGTGTGGGGCAACGGACAAGGGGACACATTGAGGGTGGTATGGGAGGGCATTTGGGAGACAAAAGACGACATGGCTGTGTTCATGAACTGCATGTAGGTGCCGAGGTTGTCCATTGATCGTACAAGGTCCGCTCGCATAGACCGTATCTCCATACACACTTGTAGGAACATGCGAGCGTACCTGTCAGGTTGACCCTCGACCATCCAACCCAAGTCCCCTGGCACAGCAACAGGAGGAACAACACCGGGCGGGGTCGGGGGGACAGAAGGGATGTGGTGTCTCTAGTCCGGAGCTGATTTGTTCGGCTTGGCGGCTACGAGGAGGGGAACAGGTTTCAGGGGATTGAGCTGGAATCCCAATGGCATGGGGGACTCTAGAGGTCGTGAGGGGCAGGTGGCAGGCCTAGATTGAATATTGGCTTGCTCCGGGTACACCTCTTTGTGACCCACCGGTGAAGAGTGTGTGGGTGGTGAGTAGCTCTCCACCACATCATGGTCCGAGGTGTCCAGTCCTTACCCTACCCCTACAATGTCCACAGCCTCCACCCGGGATGTAGTACCAGAGTCTTGTTATTCCTCATCCCGGTTGGGCGCAAACCCCCTGGCCTGCAGATGTAGAGGGCCCCTCCTCCTCTTCTTCCTCGCTGGTGGAAAGAGGGTGTAGCCGCCGGCAAACTGATGTCCTCCTGCCCCGGACTTGTTCCTGCATATCCTCCATCTCACCAGCCATGCCTGCAGAAGTGTAAGCAAAATCCTGATGTGGTGTTTGTTTCATGCAGGACGATACACATACATAGATGAGCCAAGGTCAGATTTAATTTCTCCTCTGATCACACTCTACAGTTGTCAGGGGCTGATTTACCACTTCTGGCACATTTCTGCTAATCAGCAGAATTGTGCCAGAAGAGTTGCGACACATCTACCCACCCGTGCACCACCCCTGAAGCACCACATTTACAATGCGGCACACCGTGGAGCTTGGGTGGGCTGATGTCTGATGCATCCCCGGTGGAATAGCGGCGATTTGCTGGAGTGGCGTGGCAAGTGTGACCCCACTGCAGCAAGGCTCGGGGGTGCACGATCGCTGACATGCTGCGTCAATCCTTACACCAGCTTCAAGCAGGCGCAGAGGTTTTACGCAGCATGGCCCTAAAAGTGACTGAGTGAAATCTTGTAGATTTCACTCAGCCACTTTTAGGAGGCGTTCCTGCACCGGATGCGTCACGTTGTAATTACCCAGCAGCATGGTACTTTGTTAGCTCCGCCGCTGCGTCACAAAAGTGACCCAATGGCGGTGTAAAAGTGGAGCAAGTGCCTTGTAAATCTGCCCCTCAGTCTTAATTGATTTAATGGGGGTTGGGAGCACACTGCCTCACAGTCCCAGCACAGTTTGCCCCTTTGCATCCTGGTAAATGCAGTACACAGTTCAAACTTACTTCAAAATCATCTGTGGTTGCTGGAAATGCTGATATGCTGGGATGCACCAGTTATTGTAGGTCTGGCCCATGGTGCCTGATTCTCCCATGACAACATCACTCACATTCAGGGCCCATCGTTTGTGGTGGAGTCAAATCTGTGGAGGTCACAGGCCTTAGTATGCAACCTTTTGTGAACTGGTGACCCATCCTTATGTGGCCCAGGTATGTCTCTCAGGACATGTATTGTTTGTCATCAGCGTGATTAGTTGGTTTTAGTGATGTCCACCGATCGCAGACATGGGCACATGACCTGAGCACACTCCACATTTTGACTACTGTCAGCGGCTGTGATTTGCATGCCATTCGTGTGGCTTGCAAAGTCGTCTCAGGGTGGGATTTATTGACACTGTCGTGTCTATCCAAGTGTCATCATTGACAACAGGGAGCAAACCACATTTTGTCCTTGACACTACAGGTTGCTCATGTGAAAAACTTGGCAACGAGCTGATCACGGACTTGCACGCCCTGCCGTCAGTAATGTGCAATGACCCGGTTTCCCAGATTCAGAGCTAGCCGAGGTTCCAGAGGCATGTGTAAGCCATGCGTTAAAGCAATGTTATGTAAAACACAACAGGCTTATATAATCTTGCACACTACTTCTGGGGAGTACTGCACACCCCCTGTACGGTGGAGACATCTGAATACAGACTTCAATAGCCCAAAAGTGCACTCTATGATGGCTCGAGTCTGTATGTGTGCCCTATTGTACCTACGCTGAGGTACAGTGTTTGCACACCTTAAGGGGTGAGGAGATGTGGGGAGAGTGCATAGCCAGCATCGCCTCAGGAGGGAAGAAAGGGCAGTTGTTAACATTCCCCTTTTTAACTTGAACAGAACATGATCTATACGTTCGTACAGGCAGTTTCTGTTGGGCCCTGATTTTCATTGTTCAATGGTTAATATTGGGGGGCATTCAGACATTTCAATGGCACATATCACTAATTTTAGTGCTTGGTACCTACCCAGTCATCACATGTTGCCAAATTATCCTGCAGCCATACGCCGGGAAAGAGGTGACATGCGGAATATGAAGCTGTCATGCGTACTGCCTGGGAACACTGCATGCACGCAGATGAACCTCCCACTGGCATCACAGACAGCTTGCACATTGATGGAATGCCATCTGTGTCTGTTGCAGAAGATGTGTGCAATGTGGCGGGGTGGCTGAAGGGCCACATGGGTGCAGTCAATTGCACCCAGCACATGTGGGAATTTTGCAAGGAGCTAAAAATCTCTTGCTGCCGTTTGTCTCATGGCCAGTGTATGTGGCATTTGTATGTAGTTGGGGGCTCTAGCAGTGATGCATCTCAGTACCTGATGCAGGCATCGTGACTGGCTCGCCTGGGAAATGCCCACTAGGTCACTGGTGACCCCTTGGAATGACCCAGTGGCAAAGAAGTGTAGGGCAGACAGGATCTTGAGATATGCTGGTATTGCATGTGAGCAGCAGGTCACAGAATCAACTTCATGCTCCCACTCACAGACCATATCCAAGATGATTTCTGGTGGTAAACGGTACCTGGCCCTTACATCTTGGCTGGTCATTCCAAATAGATTGATCCTCTGCCTGAAATTCCTCTCAGCTCTCCTCCTCCTCCTCAAGTAGTTTTGCCGCATTGCAAGGGGCAGTGCTACAAACACATTCAGTGACATCCTGAAAAGGTTTGTTTGTGTCTGCTCTGCATTTATCCATATTGGTGGGCTGGGATTGGCTGTAGTGTATCAGCTGATCCATGGTGGGGGTTGGTAGGCACTTGAACAGGCAGGGCCGGCCTGGCTACCGGGCAGTTGTGTGTGCTGCCGAGCTCGGGGCTAATTTCTTCGTGGTGGGTCTTATTTCGTTGATGGGGACCTGCGTGCGCATTGAAATAAATAAAGCAATACAAATTTCGTTTTTCACATGCAGATCCCTATCAACGAAAACAGCCCCCAGCTCGGCAGCACACACAACTGCCCAGTAGCCAGTCCGGCCCTGTGAACAGGTGTTTACCCATGGCTAACATGACCAACTGCCAAAATTCGCATCTTCCGGCCCGAAATCGGAATTTCCGGCCCGGAATCGGAAATTACGTCACTATTTCGTGAATTACGAGCCGTATTCATAAATTCTGCCGGAGTGCCGTAAATTACAGCCACTCTGTTAATCACCACCCCCCTTTTCTGAATCATTTTTGTCCACCATAAGCGTGGAAGGGTATACTCAGATGTGAGTCCCTAGCTCATTGCACCATCAGGATTCAAGCAAGCCGGGCCGAAGACGGCTGAAATGCCAGAAACCGGTCCCCGGTAGCTTGTTTCCTTCCCAGTATAAGAATTGGCTTGGTAGTTTGGTCTGCCCTGTTCCCATGATGCATTGGTCCAGGGTCAGACTAATTTGCATGTAGCCAAGTTCGGAGCTGGGATGGTGCAGTGAGCTAAAAAACGGTGATGGATCAAGCCCTGATCTTTGGACTGGGTAAGAGTGGTCTGCTTAATTCAGACACTCTGTTCATCACCACCCCCCTTTTCTGAATCGTAAATTACAGCCCGGCATCGGAAATTACAGCCCGGCGGCGGGATTAAAGTTAGTAGTCTTAAATTCATTCTGTGAATACCGAAAGTAGTAAGTTCATTCTGTGAATCCCGAAAGTAGTAAGTTCATTCTGTGAATCCCGAAAGTAGTAGGTGCATTCTGTGAATGCCAAAAGTAGTAAGTGCATTCTGTGAATACCAAAATAGTAGTACATTTAGGATTTAGTCTTAAGTTCATTCTGTGAATCGGGCCCGGAGTGCCCGTGTGTGCAGCCGGGAGGGGATTCACCGATGTGCTATTGTTTTGCTGAAATTGACCTGGATCGATGTTCGGAAAGGAGGAAAACATTGTTTTGATTTTATTATCAAAGAAGGCGGACTGTTCGGCCCGGGGCGAAGTAAATTCTTTTAGTATTTTATATAGTTCTTACTAGAATGGGCAGCATCATTTATCCGCAGAGTTAAGTAAGTCTTATTGTCCGATTTATTATTTTTTAGATAAAGGGAATGCAGTAGCTTATAGCTATTTCTGTCCTCCTCCAATTTAGTTTTCCGCCATTGTTGTTGGGCTGCTCAACTGGATTGTTTATCAGTTTTTTAAGGCAGGGGTGAATCATGGCGATGCAATGAATTTCATATTAACATTCGTCTTGGGAATGACCTCGTTCAAGGTTTTTAAAATAGAAGTTTCTAAGTTAGTTGCCATTTGTTCCACTGAGATTTCCAGGTCTGTTTGTTGCAGTTTGAAATATGTTTGGAAAAGCTTCAGGGTCAATTTGCGCCATGGGCATATCAGAACTCTTTTTTTACTTTTGGAATTGGCCCCAGGATGTGATGGGAGACTGAACTTTAAAAGGTAGTGGTCAGTCCATAGCATGGGAAGCGGGAGCCTATTACTCATTTTAGATGAATTAGTAAAAATTAAATCAAGTGTGTGACCAGCTCGATGGGTTGGGGCAGTGTCCCTTTGGGTCAGTCCTAAAGTTTCCATTGTTCCAATTAAATGAGTTGTTCCGGGGTCAGACAGAAATTCAACATGGTAGTTAAAGTCCCCAAGCAGAATAAAATTTTCGGTTGCTAACACATGAGAAACTATTGATTCTAAAAGAAAGTTAACAAATTTGCATGTGGAACCAGGGGGTCTATACACAAGGGCTACACGCCGCATTTCCGTACTTGAAATTTTGATGTTGGCAATCATAATTTCGACCGTGGGGTTGGAGACAGATTCCAACAACTTACTCTCTATTGGGGATTTAGCCGCAATTGCTATGCCTCCACCTCTGCTCCCTGCCCTGTCAACACTGGTTAGATGGTACTCCTGGGGGAAAGCGGTTGCTATGTCTGGAGAGGTCTGATAATGGAGCCAAGTTTAAGTGAAGAAACAGAGGTTGGGTTTTTCGGCATCTAGCAAGCTCCATAGCTCAAGTGCGTGTTTGAGTATAGATCTTGTGTTAAGGTATATCGCAGTAAACGGTTTATCATACCTTTTTATTTCAGTGGCCTGTGTCACAGTGATGTCCAGCTTAGAAGCTGTGTTCGAGTTGTAATTGGGGGTGATAACAGCGGGGTGTCTTAAAAACTCACCCAGAGGGATTATGTGACAGTGATCTAGTGGCTGAAATATTTGAGTCGTTATCCCGATGTTAGTGGGCTTTGAGGGGTTTTGAGATTTCAGCTCGTCACTGGTATAGGACAACATTGTTGTGGACTAACAGCTCACCTTGGCTTACCGAGAGGAAAAAAGGCAGGGGTCTGGGTGGCGGGCGGCGTCCTGGTGCGGACAGGTACAGACGGGCTTGCCTGCAGTGCACCGCTGCGCGCGTCCACGCTGAGGAGGGATTTAAATGGGGAAGGAGGCGAGTCAGCTCCTATGATGCTGGCCAACCAGAAGATGGAAGGGTGCTACTGGCTTCCTGTCCCTCCGTTCAACTGGCACACGCCGTGACGGACCGGGGACCAACCCAGAAGCAGAGTAGAGTGAGCAAAAGTGCAGGTAAACAATACACAATAAAACAAAATTCGCAGTGGTTTAAAACAGTGGTTTAAAAACACGGTGATACTACGAGTTCTCCAGTCAGCCTCTAAGCATTGCTGTTCAGCCCTCTAGCACTAGCGCTGTAGTTTCAATTAGTGATCGTGTTGCTGTGATTCGCTGCGCGCATCCGCGCTGAGGAGGGCTTTAAATGGGGAAGGAGGCGGGTCAGCTCCTATGACGATGGCCAACCAGAAGATGGAAGATTGCTACTGGCTTCCTGTCCCTCCGTTCAACCGGCAAATGCCGTGACGGACCGGGGACCAGCCCAGAAGCAGAGTAGAGTGAGCAAAAGTGCAGGTAAACAATACACTGTAAAAACTAAAATCCCAGTGGTTTAAAACATGCTGATACTACGAGTTCTCCCGTCAGCCTCTAAGCATTGCTGTTCAGCTCTCTAGCACTAGCGCTGCAGTTTCAATTAGTGGTCGTGTTGCCGTGATTCGCTGCAGTCCTAGTAAATAATTTTTTAAAGTATTTTTCTTCCATTCCACAGTCATACTCAAACTATGTTTTACATATGAATTGGCTTTACCGTACATCATTGACACAATTAAAATGGCACCACTTCTACTGTGGCACTCTATCTGGCACAGGGTGACAGTTCCCCTTACGCAAAACTTGATAACACTCATTCTAAAGTCAGATTATTACAGTAGGGTTAAGTGACTACAGTATGTGGGGTCAGAATTATCTGCCATTGGTTTAAGCTGCCTTTTTAAAGACCCCTCCACTTGTAAGTCCATGTCTAAGCAAAAAATGGTTGAGATAATTATTTTGAGGGCACAATATCTGAGAAAGGAACAAAACTCCCACAGCCAGACGGTCAGAATGAACGAATACCAGTGTTGATGGAGGGAAGTTTTCTGTATCTGGCTGATGTCACACTCTCACACGACAAATACTTTTTACTGAGATTTTGCTTAAGTATGATCCTGCTGATGATAGGATTTCCAGGGAACCAATATAAACATTCCGATCTCTCAGTATGACCTTGTGACAACAAGTCCCCACAAAACGTTCTCCATGTTTTGTTTCTTTATGGTTTTCAGTTGTCAAGAACGATACAAATTTATTGTACCAATTCGCAAGAGTCATAATTTTAAATTTTGCTGTGAATCTCTGTTCTTTCTCAAATCCTTGCAGAACTCTTATGTCTGTTTTTCATTAGCCTCATTTCTCTTGGCATTTCTGAAAAAGAGAAATCAGCTGGGCCCTTAATATATAGCAGGATGGCTTGTCATGTTTTTATTGTATTCATACTGCTAAATTAGATTTTATGAGATTTAATGAATGTTTGCATTATTTTTATAACTGGGTTTATGATAATTGTTAGTATGTATTTTATAAACTGTGACTGTAAACACTTTTATGATCTTATGAGTAAGATGGAATAAAGGACTTTGAAAGTTGACGTTATTTTAATGATTTCCTGACATAATATACTGATCCACATTTCTAGAATAGAAATCTCTATGTCTCGATTCTTTCCTTAGTTAAACAGGACACGGTGTTACCCACATTTCCCACATTGGACTCAGGGGAGGCTTCTCTTCCAAGGTGGAGAAGGGTCCCCCACTGCTCTCCAAGCAGTTCAAAAATAAAAAATAAAATGATAATAACACATTGTTATCATTTTATTTTTTCTACTGCAGTGGCTCAGTTTGTTTCCTGCGGGCAGGGCTGGGATTCGTGACTCCAGGGCACTGCAAGGGGAGGAGTGGTGGCACTGTCCAAGTGCGCCTGACAGTTTGGCCAGCCGCCTTGAGCTGGCTAAGCAGTCATGCGCACATGGCATGTTCTCTACTGGCTGTATTGTACAGCCTGGGTGAAGAACATGCCCAGGCTCCCAGTTCCCATCTGAGTACTAAACCAGGTAGCTCAGACCAATCACAACGCTGCATTGCAGCATTGTGATTGGCTCAGGGGAGCCTAAGAGCCCAGGTGCTTCCTGCTGAAGACTCAAATATGAAGATGAGGAGGATGGTGGAGAGGCGGCAGCGATACTCAGGTAAGTGTTTTTTTTGTGTCCTTTTTATTCCCCCCCACCTTCCACCACTCCCCAAAGCAGCACCACCCGCCCAGTAGCAGCGGCTACTGGTGACACTTCATTATCGCTGACAATCTGGCCATGAATGTCTCTTGTTTCTTTTTAGAAATAATAATACGTTGCAACATCTGTAAATTCTGGAAATTAGGGGGCATATTACCAAGCAATAGCGATAATTATCGCTATTGCTTGGTTAGAGACAAAAATTTACCGCTGAGCTGCGGCGATTTTTACCGCAAATAAACCTTGGTATTACCAAGGTTTACCGCAAATGCAATAAAAATCGCCGCAAAGCATGAATATCGCTAAAAAGTCAGCGATATTCATGCATTACCGAGCTAATGCTCTTATCCATGTTATCCACCTCCCATTGGATAACATAGCTAAGAACTGCTCAGGGCAGGTGTTAGCTTTTGGAGATATTCGCGCTTAGTGCGAATATCTCCAAAAGTTGGTAATAGGAGATAGCGATGTTAACAACTGTTTTCAGTCGCTAACATCTTGGCACGCCCACTTTGCATGTCATTAGTGATAAATATCACTGACATGCAAAGTGGGGCCCAAGATGGTCGCTATCTCCTACTAGCTGTCGCTAACTGGTGTTAGTGACAGCTAGGTAATAGGGAGATAATTTTATCTCCGCTTTCTTGGCTTTTAAAGCCAAAAAAGCGGAGATAAACCCCCTTGATAATATGCCCATAGATTATTAATATTTTTACTTACATTACGCTGTTAGGTGTACCTGATTATTACCTGTTCCTTCTACTTCAGTAACAAAGAATTGAGAAAATGCACCCACTGCTTTTTTTATCCCTCCGTCTACTGCTTTATTCAACATTCACTTAAATTAAAATGAAAAAAAAAACTTACACTTAAGTCCGGCGACCTTGGGTAACTTTGGCAGAAAAAGTAGACAACGGTTTCCTCATCCCTGCTCACATTATTCGGTTTTTCACATTTATTTGAAAAGAAAGAGAGGGATGGCAAAAGGGTTGTGAGGCAGTAGGGAACCGAGGCTAGGTTGAAAAGAAAAAATGAAGAGGGGGAAGTAGAAGTTTAGGAATAAAGGGAGAGAAGAGAGGAAGAGAAGAGAGAAGGAGTTTTCGGTAATGGAAGGCAAAAATGACCAGAGAAAGAGAGATTAAATAGTATAAGAGAAGAGAAGAGCAGAGAAGAGAAGAGAAGAGAAGAGAAGAGAAGAGAAGAGAAGACTGATTACTTTTCAGACCCATCCGCCTTTCTTTAAAACGCCATATTGCCTATTTTGTGGATTAACAGGGGAGGTTTTATTTGATCATTGCACTTAAGCACTACCCACTATCAGTAGCAAATGTAATTGACTTTCATTTCAGACACTTCTCAAGTCCGCGCCTTTCATCTAAAGTCAGTGCAGCCCATCTCGTGGGCTATTTGGCATTGTTATTCCCCCACAGAACTTAGATGGATTTCCAGCTAATAACTATGCAGAGTGTACTTTAATGTAAGTATAATTAAAGCGTATTCAGCTTCGGGCTGTATATTCTTTTTCCTATTAAGGTCTAATTTCTCGCGTTTTTAGCGGCTGAGTCATGGCCTCATGTTTTCCGACCTTTCTTTTATTGCTTTCTAACCATCGAAGATTTGTGAAAGGCATCTTTCTTTCATTGACGCTTCTGCTACAAGATATCGCCTGATAGAGTAAATTTATGGGAAAGAACGAACAGCATTAACAACTCTTTGTTTCAATCTTAAAACAATGACATATTTTGCTTATTACAAAACTGTTTCTAAAAAACAGTTTAAAAACGTTTTGTTTCACTACGACATTTGATCCTAATGAAGATGTGCAGACCTTAGAAATCCTGAAGCTTTAGTCAAGGACATTAATTAGGTCTGAGTTTAATGCACGAAGGCATACAGCGTTAGCACATTAGAGTAACACACATAGCATGGAACCAGCAGAAGAGGGCTCAGATGTCTATATTTGTGAAGCAGTACTTCATGCAAATCAATGCAACTACAAAACTGGAGGCAAAACGATGCATTTAAACAGCCTCTAGCCTTAGGTTAAATACGAATAATCCATTGTGCTGGGCCAAGACGTGATTGTCAAAGTCTCTAGCCAATGGATGAAAGAGGCTGACCAAAGAAAGCCAATCATTGAAAAGATCCGTTTCAAAGACCACTCTACGTACATTGTAAACAACTGCTATCATAGTGTAAGAAAATTGCTCTTTCTGTATGATCCCCCTAAGTTTTGGACTGATGTTCTCTAGTGCACCGAGGACTGCAAACCAGACTCCACTGCTGGTGTTCTGACCCTTAACAGGCATATGATTAATTCATTACCAATTGGCACAAGCTAACTTACTTATATGTCCCTAGCATATGGTACCAGGGGTGTCCAGGGCCTGTAAATTAAAGTGTCCCTCGTGGACTCTAGCACTTATTGTGGAGTGGAGAAGTGTGGCTCAATGGTTAGAGTGGCAGACCCTGATGCAGAGGTCTGGTCCGGGACCAGGGTTCAATTCCCACCTCGGTGGGTCTTGGGCTCAATTTCTTTGGACCTGATAATTCTCGCCTTGGTGCCTATTCTAATCATGGGTCCCACTTTGCAACTCTGGGCAATAGCTTGCTTAATCTCCACAATGGTCCCAACAGCGCTAGGATGCCTGGTTTCACCTTAGGGTTGTCCAGAAGTGGACATTTCACAGGGAAAAGCCAGGAAGGGTTCCACAGCGGTATGCGTTACAGCTCCAGGACACCCCAGTTGGGGTATTAGTGCCCTGTACAAATTACATTGCGGCACCAAAAGTGTGACAAATGCCAAAGTCCGGACCTTCCCTTTTAACACATGCCAGTCACCCATAGGCTTACTGAGCCCTAAGGGATGGATATGTTTATTAAAAAGTAGGACATATGTTAATGTGTCCTAACAGTAAAATACCAAAATTGTCGTTTTTGCTGGAGAAAGACCAGTAACTCCATTGGTGAGTACAGGGTTTCATGCTCATAACTCAACTGGCTAACATTTAAATGGAACTACTAAAGTTGTTACTTCAAGGTATCAAAATAATTATTATATTAAAGCTGATTTCATGCACAAGTCAAATTTAATGTGCAAAGTTAGAAAATTGCCACTGTGTTGCCCAAGTTTTCCAGTGGCCAATTATAGTTGCTGGCCATGAAGCAGCCTTCTACCCTCCTGGGGAGATGTGTGAACACCTTCCAGTAAGGAATGCAAAAGGACCTACAATTGTAAGTGGTGTTAGCTCTCCCTGTAAAAATGCCGAAAAGGATCTGAGCCCATAAGGCAAGCTTTAAAGGGGAAGTCACTTATGAAGGACAAATGGTGAACACATGCAAGATTGGCTGCTATTGTTCAGGTAGACAGTTTGACCTCAGGGAGAGAGAGGGGTAAACAGTTGTCAAACCAGTTTTCCTATGGACTTGTAGATCGCAGGTAGTCACACCTCTAGGGTGGGCTACCGAGCTTCACACACTGAGAGGGGGATTCTGCCATCTTGGGAGTGGGCAGAATATTACACTCAGGGATAGCTAGATCCCACACATTTCAGGGAGCCATCATCAGGTAATAGGGGACCTGGTAACCCACCTTCTAGTACTCACCACACCCCAGAAGTGAAAGCTGTGCACATAAAAGTGGCACCCTTGGCATTCTAGACCGCAGATCATGTCTGCAGTGGAGAGAGGAGCGAACAAGGAGTGCCCTGCTGTTCCCTGGACATGGGAAAGAAAGGCTGCACCAAAGAATGGACTGCACTTGCTAATCCTTGGGCTAGCAAAGAGAGGACTATGCCTATGGTGCCCTGCTTGAGGAAACTCATCCTGAGCCCCAGAGAGATGAATAGAGTCCAAATGTTAGTTGATTGATTTCCTGTTACATCTACAGGTTCTACAAAAACTGAATAATCCTGACTTGGCTTGAAATAAGAAGATTTTAGAACAAAACACTTATACCTTATTTGGACCTGGGCAGTAGTACTGACTCCTCTCATGCCTAAATACCACCAGCATCGTGGGGCAGTTGCTGCCACCTGCATGGCTGTGCAAGATCCAAAGTGCTGACATTCTTGATATGCTCACTGGCCCTGCATTCCAACGCAGCAGGAATTTCAGTTGGCAGAGTATATAAGCCTTTGATGCATTTTTGGGATTCTCTAAGGCCTTGAGGTTCCACAGGATTACCTTCCGTGGAGTCCTAAGGAATTCCATTATCATAACCACGCATGCTTATCTCCGCAAAAATATCCATGGGATTCTCCTTTAGTCACAAGTTACCCGTCCATTGCAGGAAATGTACTCCCCTGGTTGACCATTTTGCTTGAAGATGCTGCGGTGACATTGGGCATTTTATCCTGCCCACAGCTTGCATGCAGGCTAATGAGAATTCCCTAGAATGGCTAAATCCAAGGGGAGGTGGGGATGGGGTGATACTGCCAGCTTAGTTGGTGGACCAAATCAGAACCACAGCAACATCCACTTGCCCTGCATGATGAATACCGAATCCCAGTCCTGATACAGAAGGGTTTTGTTGGGCTACGGGACCGGTGGAGGTTGTGGTACTGCCATGTAACTGGCCCAATCCCAGCCACAGTCTCTATGTTGAAATTGGCATGTGGATGCTAGGGAAAGGAATAACACTTGTCAGATTTGAGTCAGATTTGTTTGGTTGTCAAGATCACTGGAGAAAAATATCTTTTATAACTAAAATCTGGCTGTACCTCTGGGCATGTTGAGAAATTATGTCAAACATGGGAGGCTTCTTCCCCTCTCCCCTTTGGGTCGAGCAGCCCTCTTCAAGAGGCTGGAAATTCCCCGATTCTTATATATCCTCCAAAACTTTCCATACAATGTCCCAGAATCATATTTTAAGAGCATTGAAAGTGAGGTTAGGACTTTGTTGTGGGATAGGAAGGCTCCTCGCATTGCATTACATAAATTAACCAGAGGGTGGTATGTCAATGGTATTGCACTCCCCGATATACGCCTCCATTAGTGGGCTTCACAGCTGATGATGATAAATCACTGCATATACCATTCCCCATCAGACCCAGCCTATCTTTTAGATAGCCATCAGATGGGAAGGGAGGGTTAACTGGGTGCCCTTTATTCTAAAGTTAGGAGAGGCCGCTACTTCAGCCCTACAGCCCATACGATTGGCACTTGGTGTCAGGCCAATAAAATACTCGGCTGGCTTCATGTCCTGAGCTAGGCCACTCCATTGTGGTCAGCTGAAAAATTAGGTACACTATGTAATTAACTCGGGGTCGATAGATGGGACACCATAGGTCTCTCTACCGTGGGCCACTTACTGAAAAGAGGGAAAATAATACAATTTGCTTAACTAAGAAAAGAGTATGATCTTGCTTAGGCGGAGGTCTTCTGATATCTTCAAATCTGTCACGCTCCTAAAGTCGCTCTCCCAGCTATCGGGGATGTACCAGAGTCGTCCCCCCTGGAGGACAGGCTACTCTCTGAACCCCTCATGAAAAAAGCTGTGTTATTAACATACCAGAATTTGTATAATAACTTACCTGACCCACTCCAGACCCTTCGAGGTGAATAGGAAGATTATATTGGACCAATTGAGGATGACGTTTGGCACCCTGCTCTAATATCCCCAAGGGAGGCAGCCACCCTGCTAAATTCCACCTTATACAACTAAAGAAACTGCATAGAACTTACCTTACTGGGGTCACTCTTACAAAGATGGGGTGCAGAACAGATGCACTGTGCCTCCTCCAGTGTTGTGAAGAGGCTACCTTTTATCATATTATATGGGAATGCCCCTACATTCGGGTTTACAGGAGGGGCCAAACAACACATGCGCAGAGCCATTGGCAAAGAAATCAAAGGGACGCCACAACTGGGGATCCTCAACATATGGGAGGCAACAGACCTCACAGTGTTAGAACAAACAACAATGGGTCACTCTCGACTACACACTGGTAAAACGCATAATAGCGATGTACTGGGGAGCAGCTGAGGTGCTATCCTCCCTGGGTCGGGCAAAGGAATTAGATAGATGTATGAATGCGGAAAAATAAGTATTCAAATCTAGAGGGTGTCCCAAGAAATGGGATAAGAAGTGAAGCAATTTGAACACGTACCAAGGTGAGCTGTGTACTTCCCCTATGAGTGTTTGGAGCTAAAGAAGAGACAATGGAATGAACAAATGTAGGTGGCTTGATAGGAAAGAAATATGTGTCGACCCTGTACTATTATATACTTTGTGATGTGACGTAATATATGATGAAATGTATATGACCGATATGTTCTTTAAATAATAAAAATATCTAAAAAAATGTATAAAACTCTAGGAGTTGTGTGGGAACACCCACACAATGCCCATGGAACGCCTTTCCAGGGCTGAGTAACAAAACACATATATTTGTGCATTACTCCATATTTTTGGAGCCACTGAAAGCCACACAAAGTGGCTTTGCATGGCTTTAAAAATATGACTTGAGGTTTGAGTCACTCTTCCACTACCCTGTGTGGTGCAAGAGCAACGACAAATAAATATGGCCCTGAGTTTTAGGCTTTTTAATTGATTTTTGGTTTTGATTGGGTAACTTTTGATTTCGTCACTAAATTCATTCTTTCCCTCACTTTTTGCACCTTAGGTTTCTGCGGACATGGGTGTTGTCCTGGCCAACATGGAGATATTCAGCACAAAGAGCTAAGAAGTATATGCAAGCAGAGTGCTGAGAAAGAGCAAGGAATACAAAAAGAAGGGCTATCACATTGCCCTCAGGCAATGGGAAGAAGCCTGCCAGGTGCAATCCACCTCACAAGTGCATGAAGATGAAGTGCAAGAGGGAAATGAGGCTGGCATAGAGGCGGCCCAGTAGCAGAGGTATGTTACTCCAAAGTAGCAGTATAAACTGCATTGTCCAGGACAGGGAGAAATGTGTTTACCTGCAATTGGTCCACATCAGATTTGCTGAACAAGCAGTCAGTGAGGGTCTCAAAGTGTACCCCTGGCACTTGATGAGAAAAAAAGGTGGGGTTGGCAGCTAAGAAAGTGCAGGCTGCAACAGTAAAAGTTGAATTTGTCCTTAGAGGAGCAAAAATCATAGGTGACCCATTTGAGGAGACTTCGCAAGATTCACTTGAGGTCCCGTCAGGTCTCTGAGTCCAATGCTGCGGATTGCAGTGATACAGAAAAGCCTAGGAGAAGTAAACAAGCACTTACCATCCCAAAATACCTAGTTCCTAATTATGTGGTGGGATATGGCATTGATAAATGGCTTGCAGTGGCCTGGCACAGCCCCAGATGAGGACTGGGTGAATATCCTGTGGAGGCACATGCCCATTTTTGGGGTGTTGCACTATTGTCCATAGATACGGCTGACCAGGTTAGGTATACCTCCATGAAAGAGGTCCTCACTGGTAACTTTAGTTCGACCTGAGAAGTATCGGCTGAAGTTAAGGGACAACCAGAAGCAGTTCATCCAGTCTTAGGTGGATATTTTGGCCACTTCTAGCAAAGCACTGGAATTGTGGGTGAAGGATAATAAAGTAAAGGATTATGATGGGTTTTACAAATTGTTTATTAAGGAGTACATCCTGAGTAATTGTTTTACAGAGTTGCACCAGAACATGATACATTTCAAGCTCACTGTGCCCAGAGAGGTTGGGTAGGAAGCAGAACTGTGACACAGCCCCAGAGTGTCCAAGAAGGTATCTCTTCAAAAGAGTTTTAAGAGGAGGGATTCCCATTCCAATACTGAAAACATGAAAGGTGGGCATATTGGTGAGAAATCCATGGTGCCATACCAGCCCAAGTGCTATGATTTTCTACAGACAGGTCACAAGGAAGGGGTGCAGGATGTCTCAAGAAGTCCCCCCACTTGTAGTCCCACACCACCCTTTGCTACTGTGGTGCTCACGGAGGAGGATGCCCCAGTTCACATTGAGGAATGGGCAGAGATCATTCTAGTGTCTCTGGGTCACAAAGAGACTGAACTCAAAGCCCACATGTGTGATAACATTAAAATATATAGGCAGTGTCCTATACTCAAAGGGAGGAGGGTAGAGGTTCTGCATGACACAGGAGCCAGTATAACTAATTTGAGGTGTCTACTGGTGTCTAGAGAGCAGTTTATACCACCAAGTAGTGACTGCTGACAACCAGTTTGGTCACTAACCCATAGCGATGGTTTCCATGAAATAAGTTGCTGGTTATCAGAAGATAGTTGTGATCCAAGCTATGCCTGTTGATTTTCTGCTGAGAAATGACTTGTAGCACCCTATCTGGAAGGAGGGAGAGCTCAAGTCTCATGCTGAAATGTTGGGGTTGCCTGTCTTGGTGCTCAGGATGACACGGTCCATGGTAGCCCAACAAGGGGAGTCAGAAGGACCCAGAGCCTGCAAAAATGGCCCAGATTGGCAAAAAAGAGAGGAGGCAGGTAGCATGGGAAAACAGCTCCTAAGATTCCAATGCTATAGTATGAGTCCAACCTTGATGGAGAGTACCTGGTGCCTGCAGGGGAGGGTGTATCTGCTCTGGGGGATCTGCCTGATCTCACTGGGTGCCAAGCTGCTGGAACAATCCTAGACAGAATGCTGTAAGGTGCAGAAGGAATGTCCCACTGTTTCAAGGGACGTCTGTGGCAGGCTGAGTCCTGTGATCACCTCACTTAACAAGAGAATGGCCACCTGAATTGTAAACCTAAGGTCACTGAGCCTGGGTCAACCAGAGTGTTTGTGGTCATCCAGTACCATTGAGGCTTTCTATTGGAACTTGCTAATAATATCCCCTTAGCAGGACACTCAACTGACCAACAATTTTGAATGCCTTGTCACTCAATTTTATTGGTCCAAGATGAGGACTATGGTATATGCTTTCTGCCAGATCTGTGTAATTTGTCAGTCCAGTGGCAAATCAGGTGGGAGCCACATGGCTCCCCTCCAGTACTCCATGAGGGCTCTCTGGAACCAAAGACAGTCCTAGGGAACATGTTTATCCTAGCGCTGGTGGATCATGCCAGCAAGTACCATGAGATTAATCCCCTGAGGACAATGACTACACTTGTGATGTTCAGTGCACTGATGAGAAAATATCCCTGAGTAGGGTTTCCAAAGGAGATAATTTCTGATTGAGGGAGAAATGTCATGTCAGTGTACACAAAGTCCACATGACATGAGTGTAAGGTTACCTACAAGTTCTCCACACTTTACCATACTCAGCCGTACAGGTTTGGAAGGGGCCATAGACTGGAGTGAGCTTTACCCTCTTTGAGCTCCAGTTTGGCCATCCCGTGAGAGGACATGTCAGACTTGTGAAGGAGGGGTGGAAGAAGGCCCCCAACAGACATTCAAAAGAAATAGTGAACATGTACACATGTTAGCCCTCAGATCTAAAATGGGGCAATACATGAAAGAGGCCAACCCTACTTTGGATGCCAGTGAGGAGATGACATAACATTTTAATGACTAGAAGACCACGCTGGTGGAGTACCACATTGGCCTGAAAGTATGGGTAATGGAAGTAAGGGAGTCTCCAGTCTTCCAGGCCTGGTGGACCAGAGCCTATGAGTTGAAAGGAAAGAAAAGTGAAGTCACATACCTGATTGACTTCAATATTATGAGGAGGCCTTGGTCAACCTCCTGAAATCCGACGTTGAGAGGTCTCAGCTGACTATGCTCATGGAGATAGATGGTGGAGGGGAAAAGGTAATAGAGCCCTTGCTCGACCTCTTGTCATGCAAGGAGCAGGATAGACCAGTGGCAGGAGTAGTTGTCTCCCTCACTCTGACCAAAGAGCAGCAAAAGGAATGTTGTTTGTTGCTTGATCAATTCACTTCCTGCTCTCACTGACTCCGGGGGTCATCAATTTTTGTACCCATGACATTGAAAGAAAGGACAGAAAGCATATTAGAAAATCAAGACTTTGACATTGAGGATGGAAGGTCTGTCAAAACAAAATGTGCAGGCTTTTGGGCCAGGTGAGGCTTGCATTAAGAATAAAGTGTCCACGATGCTGAGCCTGGGATGATTGAGCCAACCAGTAGTCCTTGGTCCAGCCACAGATGTTGATACTGAAGGCTTTCTCACTATATAACACCCCAGAATTGCAGTTCTGCATAGGCATCAGTGTCATTTTGGTAATTTCATGCAACAAAATGTAAACGTAATTACAGAGATAATGTCATTATGGCACATCCATAATAAGGCTCCCGTTCTGGTAGAAGTTATTAGGCAAGACATATGAAAACTAGCTAGCATGAACATAAGCGGGATCTGCCCAGTGCAAGTGGGAGATCCTACAATGTTGGCCATCAACAGTGAACTTTTCTGTTAATATTTGAGTGTGAACAACAAATCTGATAGTGAGAATCATCTTGCCATTGCATGTGGCAGTTCTTTTAACATCGGTGGTCAACAAACATTAGAATTTTTTACCTGACCAGATCGTTCATGTCTGAGTATGAAATTACAAGTCCAAACACAAGCGACACTGTTTTAAATGTAAACAGCTAGGAAATCAATTCAAAATTACATTTTTTAGCTGAATTTTTACCCAATCAGACTGTCTGGAGCAATGTTTTGAGCATGAAATAAATATTTCTTCAGCACCATGGACACTAGCAGGTTACCATACATACAGTCTAAACTTCCTCTTCTTGGCCTAAGACTCCTCTGTCTGCTTTGTCAGGCCCTTGGTCATTAACCCTTTCGATGCTGATGACGAGCTCAGCTCCTCATGATGCACGGTTGAGCTGTGCTGATGACGAGCTGAGCTCGTCATGAACAATGGGAAAGTGGGCTCCTGCAGCACAGGAGGGGAAAACACCTAGCAGCCAAGGTGTTAAGGATTTGGATTTTGGCGGGAAAGCATTACTGTTAGTTTGTCTGCAATATCTGCTGCATTCACACCCTTGGGACTTTTTCGTTTTTGGAAAAATCAGGTAAGTTCAATGCAGCAGTTTTCAAAAATGTTCTTCTGTGAGGAAAGGCAAAGACCACTATTTTTTTCCTTTTTTTTTTTTTTTTTTGATTGTTGATGGATGGTCTTGTGTTACTCAAAGGGGCCCTTGTGGGATTAATTTGTTTTTAAAGAAAAATGTTTGCACATTTGTGGGACGGTGGAGGCCTGGTGTTTTTAATACATTTTCTCCACTGCCCTGTGTTTTGGGGATTTTTGTGTAGATTTAATAATCATTTTAATGTGTTGTTGTTTTACTATTTAGGGTAAGCCTTGGGTGTATTTTGTAATGTATTTTTCACATTCTCACTGCTGCAATGCTGTATGTTTTTTATCAATTTAAGGGCTTGTGGATGGCTTATATTAAATGCAAAATGTAGGTTTTTTTTGTCTGCATGAGCCTGTTGGTGCCTAGGGTCGCTGTAGCTTTTGGAGTCCAGGCCCATGTAGGCTAACATTCATTTTTTGTGAGTTTAGGTATTTGTTGCATGGTCAATATTGTGTTGACTAGTTTTTTTGTGCAACTTTTATACGTATTTGGAGAAGTAATTAGCGTTTCAGAGACTGCATGGTTGGGGAATTGTAGGAGTTTATTTATTTTCTTTCTTACGTTGTTGATTTACTGATGGTGGTTAAAATGCAGTCTCATGTGTGTACCCAGACATAATTTAGGTATAGTTGCAGAATCCTTTCATTGCAATGCTAAAAGTGATTGTGTGGTAGGAATTTTGTCATTGTTCACCTACTTTTTTGCTGGCCATGCAGTGACCACCATTTTGTGGAGCAAGTGAGCGTGTGCGTATGGTGGCCATTTTCTTTTTGTTTTACATGTTTCCTTTTTCAGTATTTATGTAGGAGATGAGCTAGCTAGTACCATTTTGAGCAACCAGTGTGTGTGTTCAATCCTTGTATCCTACTGTTAAAAGACTTTTTCTAGAAACATTGATAGAAGAGGACTATGGTATTTGTGTTCATTTGTGCTTATTGCTGATTGTAGTACAGTGGTGTTATTTATTTCATGTACTCGGTTTTTGCATGCTCCCCTTACTTCCATAGAGTCCCCTTTGGCAGTAAAGTGGAACCAGCAACAATTTTATGAATGTATTCGTGTTTTGCCTGCCCACTACCTACCTCCCATGATTTTCCCATGGACTGCAGCAAATATTCAATTAATTTTGTTGATTTTTGCCTTCCTCCCACACAGTCCCACGTGGGTCGTAAATTAACCCCAGACAACTATTCGTTTAGTTAGTTTTTGCCCCGCCCCTCCACTTCTAAAAGGGGTCCCAGGAAGCCTGGAGGGACACCAGTAATAATGTCCATACATTGAGTTTTGCCTGAACCTTGCCTCCTATAGAGGTTCAATGGGTCCAGAGACGGTACCAGAAAATATTTTATTCATGTGTTCAATGTTTGCCTAAGAGAAGCACCAAGTTATCCTTTCCTGTCTAATATCTATCAAATAGATATGATAGTGATGA
Source organism: Lissotriton vulgaris (assembly GCF_964263255.1). NCBI lineage: Eukaryota > Metazoa > Chordata > Amphibia > Caudata > Salamandridae > Lissotriton > Lissotriton vulgaris. The sequence continues at coordinate 931,735,061 of NC_141689.1, read as the reverse complement.
TGATGGCGATGGTGATGACTTGCATAATGTTTGCCAGATTTCTCAAGTCTCACTGACTTCTTGCTTTACTTTTCTGCCTAAAAGTCTTGAGATGTCACATCATGCACAATGCTGATACAGAGAGAAGTTTCAGAATTTGCAGTGGCATTCAAGTCTTCTACTAAGTTTTGATTGTTTTGCTTGTGCTGAGTGCTAACCCATAAATGAAAATAGACACAAAGAAGGAAGTTCCTGCCAAGAAAGTGGAGGGTGAGAAAAAGAAACAATATTGACACCACTAACATTAAAGCCTCCTAATTTTTCCATAATCATGACATACCTGCAGTGCCCTTTGTGTGCAAGAGGAGGCTGAGAGGAGGATCACCCCTGGATCAATGGCAGCACCATCGCCAACACCGCCTAAGTCCTCATCTCCTAGTGCGGCATTCATTGAAGCCATGGAGAACATTTGATCTAGTTTAGAATTATCCAAGCAACCAAATAAATCTCTCACAGGAAAATAAACAATGGGAACCACAGCCTGCATAACCTTACCTTCTGAAAGTGAGAGCAGAACAGGAAGTTGAGTTTCCTGCAGAGGAAAATGCTATGACTTCTATTCCACTGTGCACATCTGCTTCACGATATCCAGCAAGTACATGAAAGAGCACTCACCTTCTTCTTTCTGATGATCTGGATGTGGATTGGAATCCACCTGAGACACGCCGCAAGAGAGGGGGGAGGGAAGGTCACCAAGAGCATTCAAAGGGAGGAAGTTGATGATAAGCCAGTAACTGTTAGTGTGGAGAGGCGCTCAGAGGAAGTAGATCTTTTTTATATTCAACCTGCTCTCATTATTGTTGTTCTACCATAATGCATGTTTCTATCTTTTCAAGACCTTAAAAGCCTGCAGAAACAACCACCTTTACCACAGACACAACCACCCTAAAGAAAAGGAAACTACCTAATCTATCTCAACACGTTATTCATGCTTTCGCTTTATAAGACATCTCTTCTCAACAGTATGGGATTTCTTTACACTCAGGGAGAATGGGGTGCACATCACAGATTGCTCAAATTACAAAAACACATTTTCATCATAAGTCAAGCAGATAATATAATACCAGGGAACAACTGGATCATCTGAAAAATCAGAATACAATTGTGTGGGCAGAGCATTTCAATAGGATAAATGATGGTGATGAGAGAGAAAAATAAATTCAATCTATAGAAGGAAGTGGTGGTGAGTAAGAAGAGGAGGATGTCAGAAGCATACAAAGCGGCCTACGATTGTAGCTCAGAATGTTCACTCTTTACATTTAGGAACTCAGAATGGCACATGGACCGAGGAATATTATTACCCCAATTCACCGAAGCAGCCTACCAGTTCCTCGAAGGCTACTACTACCAGAGTTACCCTAAGAAGACTGTCACAGCAACCAATCATCAAAGCTAAGTTCACCAAGGAGTCACCATGTCACCAAAATTATAAGAAAATAGGTTTATACAATGTAAAGCTGGCAAAAAATGTTAGCGCTTGGCCTTGTCCCTTTTTCTTTCTTTCAATTAGTGAGGACCTGGTGCAGGAAATGGAAGGATCCAAGCTGTCCCTTTTTTTCACTGTTACTGCACGACCACTGCATCATTGAGTGCCCCAACTTGCTGGTGACACTATAAAGGACAGCGGTGTTTGTTTCATCCACCACACTACAGACGTGTGGTCCTGTTGCCATGCAATACATTTCATGTACAATGCTGCACACAGGATTTTTTCAAGGGAGGAAATCAGTGGCTAATGGCTGGTATCACTGCTGATTATGCGTTTTGGGGCATTCAGTGGCATGTAACAATTACAATGCTAACCATAGAGAAATTGCATACAGCAGCCAGTATCTTGAACGACTTTACTACTAAATGTACAAATGGCTTCAACTCAGAAGGCACAGCACTGGCTTCATTGCCAGTGACAATGGCAGTGATATAGTCAAAGCCATATAGATGGAGGCTACTTCAGAGTCCTGTGTTTAGCACATTGCAGAAGTAGTGAACAACAGTAACAACAGTCACAGAATTAGCACTCATTGTAGTCCTTCTTTCAAGCCCAGAAGAAGTTGAGGACCACTCAACTTGCTAATAAACTGCCTAGAAACACCCTTATGCAGGAGGTGCAAGTTCGAACTCAATCTACTACAAGCTAAGACACCTGCTTGGGAAGAACAGGCGTATCAATAATTGTGAAATATAGAGCAGAGGGGATGCACTACCAAAGCCATGGCAATGGACAAATGGGGGCTAGTGAAGTGCCTGATGCAAATGAAATGCACAGAAAGTAGAAGCACTAATGACTGTTGAGAAGATGGTTCAATACTTTCTGGTTCACCCTACATATGTACCTGGATCAAGACCCATTGACCTGCTGCCATCGGAAGAAGGAACAGTAGCCAGAACATACGCCCCCACAATGCACTGCTTATGACCTCACATATTCATCACTGAGGACATGGTCAGTGACATCACTGATGACATCACTGATGAAATCATCCAGTGGGTGTATGTGTTTTTTTAAACGTTTGAGTGTGAAGTATATATAACGATGGTACTACAAAAGTTAAAGTAGTATACTTTCTGTACTACTAATGAGTAATACTATTTGTAACATATATCATATGAGTGACTGTATGACTTTGTGTATCCATTTGTGTTTGTGAGTGATCGTTTGATTGTCTGTATGGCTTTGTTAGTGGGTGAGTGGCTGTATGGGTGTATAAGTGGGTGTCTGAGAAGCTGTGTGGGAAGGATGGGTGGCTGTATTGGGGAGGATGAGTGGCTGTATTGGTGAGAGAGCGGGTATGCCAGTGGCAGTGTGGGTGAGTGAGTAGCTGTGGAATTGGTCATATGGGTGGATGAGTGAGCAAGAGACTATATGGGTTAGTGAGTGGGTGAGTGAATGGTTGTATGAGTGAGTGATGATGTGTAAGTAGCTGTATGGCTGAGAGAGTAGGTGTTTGAGTGGGTGTTTGGTTACGTGAGTTGATGTGTGAGTGGCTGTATTAGAGAGTGAGTGTGTGTGAATTGCTGTATGGGTGATTGAACATATATTCAAGTCCCTTATGGCTGTGGGCAGGGATATGTTAGTGGTTGTGTCGGCACTTAAGTGAGTGTGTAAGTGGCTGTATAGGTCAATAAATAGGTGTATTAGTAGCAGTATGAGTGAGTGTGTGACTGTGTGAGTGACTGTATGGGTGAGTTAATGGTTGTATGAATACTGTATGGGTGAGTAAGCAGTTTTGTGAGCGAGCATATTTGAGTGAGTCAGTGGGTATATGAGTGGCTTTATCAATGTGAGTGGTTCTGTGAGTACTTGTATAGGTCTGTAAATAGGTCTGTGACCGGTTGTGTTTGTATGAGTATAAGATGTTGCATGGGGTATGGGTAGGTATGTGAGTAGTTCTCTGGATTATGTCATCAGTGATGTCATTAGGGTTGTCATTTGAGATGTCATGATTGATGTCAATGACCATGTCATGAGTGATGTAATATGCAGGGTTATAAGCAGTGCATAGACGGGGCATAAGCTACAGTTAGCTATGGTTTTGTAAAAGTGAATTCTCAGCCTAACTATAACACCCCTGTAACCTTATTTTTTTAAGTGAATTTCTAAGGTTTTTCAAATTCAATTTTCTAACTATAATGTCCCTGTAACCTTTGTTCTTTTCACTGAATTTCTATAGTTTTTTAACTAGTAGTCACATTTGCAGAGTGGTGAAGAAACGGGGCAGGGCCTCGGACCAGCTCACAGTAATCCTGCTGTGTCCGACTTACTGCAGGTAAAAGGAAAGCTTCTTGGCCCCCAAGGACCCTCAGCATCCAAGTGGACTTCCTCCCCAACCAGTAGTGTGTCAGATTTGCCTTTGCAGAGTGGTGGAGAAAGGAGGCAGGGATTTAACGAGCTCTCAGCAATCGCACTGTGAGGGACTTACTGGAGGTGACAGGAGGGGTTCGTGGCCCCCAAGGATCATCATAATCCAAGGTGACTTTCTACCCCAACCAGTTGTATGTGAGGCGGTGCATTTGCAGAGTGGTGGAGAAAGGGGGCAGAGCCTCTGACAAGCTCACAGCATTCCTACTGTGTGGGGCTTACTGGAGGTAAAAGAAGGGATGATTCTTGCCCCGAAAGACCTAATGCATTCAAGGGAATTTCATTTCTCAACCAGTAGTGTGCCAGAAGGTGCAGTTGCAGAGTGGTGGAGAAAGAGGGAGTGGCGTCCAAAGAATTCTCAGCAATCCCGCTGTGTGTGAATTACTGGAGTTAACAGGAGGGCTTGTTGGCCCCCAAGGATCCTCAGCAGCAAAGGGGATTTTATCCTCCAACCATTAGTGCACCAGGACAGGATTTTGCAGAGTGGTAGTGAAAGTGGATAGGACCTAGGCAACTTGCTAGGCTATCTCTTTTTTCATACTTATTGCTGTTATTGCTGGAGGGGGGGCTTTTGTGCCTCCCTTCCCGCCCACATTGTTCCCCCAATGTCACCATCCCCTGGGGCCAGGCCTGTTTGGAATGAGGGAGGGGGCCACCCGACCCCCTTCCCAGACTGATTTTGACCCCATTCCCTGGGGCCTGGCCTTTTTGTACATTAAAAAAAAGAAATTATTTAGGGGAGCACTTCTGCCTGAGCTGATTTTGGCCCTGGGGACCCAATCTCCTGAGGCCTGGCCTTCCCTTTTTTACATTTTTAAAGGTGAGGGATGCTGTCTGGGTCCCCTCCCCTGGCAAATTTCAGCCCCGGCGACCCCATCCCCTGGGGCCAAGTATCTCCATTGGGGAATATAGTGGGAACCTGAATGCCCCGCGGTCTCTGCTGGCTCCCGTATCCTGCGGAAGCCAGCATTGCTTTGACACAAGGGAGCTGCTAAACCTGCAGCTCCCTGTGTGTCAAAGCAAATGCCCCTCTTTCAGCAAGCAAGAGCATTTCTTTGCTCTTGCTTTCTAACATGGCTTAACGTTGCCTTGTAAATAAGGCTCCCTTTCACTCTAAGGTTAGCGTGAAAGGGGTGGGCAGTGGGTGTTGCGGTGGGCATTCTACCGCAACACTCAATAATTTTGATGCTGCACCCTATTTACAAGGGTGACATACATAGGAGGAAGCGCCAAAACTAAGACCAGGGAAAAACTGGTCTTAAGATGGCAAAATGAGGATAAATGCATCATTTCTCCTCGTTTTTGCTTTTTCTATGTGTGCTGCCTTGTGCAGGACAGAAACGAAAAAGTCAAATGCCATTGTTTGTTTATGTACAGGAAGGCGACCTTTCCTGTACATAAACAAACTTATAGCAGTAGGCATGAAAGTGACAGAATGGATTGTTTATGTGCACAAGGAGACACCTTCCTACACATAAACAATCCTCCCCTGCACGCAGACACCCTTGCACTATGGTTTAATGGTGCCTGTGTTGGCCCTAAGTTGCTAACCTTAGCGCCATTGCAGGTGGAAATGCAAGGCTGCACCACATTCTTGTAAATGTGGTGCAGCCTTGTGGTTTAAAAGAGGAAGAGAGGGGCATTAAACCAGAAACGCTAACACCTTTCTCCTACACTACCTTGTACACATCCCCCACAGTGTGTTTTTTTTCACTTAATCTATATCTAAAATATTGTGTTCTGGTAAAACAAGCTGCTTTACACTCCTTCTGGACTAAGCCTGAAGGCTGCTCTCCACAGCTATCACGTAAAGAGCTTTCTAAGGTTGTCTAAGATCACTAAAATTACCATAAGAGTTGCTTGGCTCTGTGTAAGGTGTCCATTTACTTAAGTGTACATCATATACTGAGCCAGCCCTTATTACATTAATTATAGTTAGAACCAAGGTTTCCATAAACAAAAGTGATTTTTATTTTGCCAATACCTTTGGCGCTGCTTGATGAATCTTCACAACGTTTTCACAAAACATCCTCTTTTTGGTTCTGCTGTTGTGTTGAAAGTTTCAGGTGATCCATATAGTTGGGGGGTGGCTAGAAAATAGGGGGGTTCCAAAGCCATTTTATCAATGTCATGTCTATGGGGATTTTGCATGTATTGGAAATTACGTCAGTCCAAACTGCTAAATGGAATGACACGAAATGTTACATTCTGAATTCAGAGAACCAAAACTCAATTTCTCTATCTTATCCCAATTGCAATTAACACATGTAAACTGTTACAGTGCAGCTCCAATTATAGCCTATGGGGCAGCTTTTCAATGGTGAAAAATGAAATACATAGAATTTCACTATAAGGATATGTAACACACACCAGTAGATGTCCTACCTTTCACCTACACTGCATCCTGCCCTTGGGAGTACCTTGGGCCTACCTTAGCGGTACCTTACATGTAAGAAAACTGAATGTTAAGGCCTAGCAAGTGAGTGCACTTGCCAGGTCAACATGGCAGTAAAAACTGCACACAGGCACTGCGGTGGCAGGTCTGAGAAACCTTTGAAAGGCTACTTGTGCGGGTGGCACAATCAGTCCTGCAGGCACACTTGTAGCAGTTACTTACAGGCCCTGGGCACACAAAGTGCACTGTACTATGAAATTACCAGTAATCAAATATACCAATCATGGAAAACCAATCATAACACAATTTACAGTGGGAGCACTTGTACTTTAGCATTGATAAGCAGTGAACAAGTACACAGAGACACTGAATCAGCAAAAACAAACTCCCGCATACCATCAAAAACAGGAGATCAGAAGGCAAAAAGACAGGGGAAATACACCAAAGATGGCAGGTCTAACACCCACATACATACTCAGACACCCATACAGCCACTCACACAGCCAGTCAGAATCACAGAAACCTGTCACATACCTGTATACATACTCTTACAGCCAATCACATGCCCACTCACAGACCCAGAGAACCACTCATATATCTACTCACAGACCCACACAGACACTCACACATCTTGTCAGAGAATCAGAAAACCACTCACACACCCATTTATACACTCATGCAGGCACTCCCATTCCTACTCCCACATGCATACTGCCCCTGACACATCTACTCAGAGACCGATTGCCCCACTAAGGGTAGAGTTAGTTTAGTTAAGATGACTATCCAACCAAAACTCACCTTTATATTCGATTCCATACCTCTTCACTTTGAAAAAGAAACCATACAAAAAATACAACAGGCTATAAATTCTTTTATCTGGGCAAACAAAGGGTTAGAATCTCGTGGAAAGAACTGCGGAGGAGAAGGAAGAAGAGAGGCTTAACCCTGCCAGACATCCAATATTATGCTTGGCCTTGCCAATTAAAGAATTCAAGAATGCTTACAAAGATTCCGGATACCTCCATGATAGGTCAAATGTATATAGCAATGTTAAAGGAGTGTCAAATACATCCAGACGGGTTTCTTTTTGTATTTGGGGATCCCAAATTCTTTAAAAAAGTTAAATTGAAGGTGCTACAGTCAATGGCAAGATTGTGGTACCAAATCAGATGTCTTACGAAATTGGATTCTTACTCATTCTTTGCCTCCATTTGGGAGTCACCAGGTACCAGGTACCCCAGAGTGTTCTAAGGAGAAAATGACAACACCAATCAAAGTGGCAGGCATTAAAACCTGGGGCGACTTGACAAAAGAAGGTAAATTATTACCTTGGTACAACTTAAATGAGATGATGGTGGGTACTCTTTCAAAATTCAAATACTTGCAACTGAGAAGCTGGGAGCAAATCAACAAAATGTCATTAGGAATGGGAAACTTCCTAGAAGATCAACTGGTAACCAAACCACCAGGAAACAAGGAAGTAGCACTATGGTATTGGCACCCACAGGATATTGCTGACGGAGAGTTTACTTTAGCCGAGGAACTGTGGGGGAACTACTTCCTGAGAGAGAAGCTGCAGAACATCTGGCAAGTATCTATGCGCACACTTTACCAAATAGTCAAACCTGCTTTTTTAAGAAGAAACCACCTCTTTTCACTCCACAGGGTGTATATTTCACCATAGAAGTTATCTAAGATGGGGAAAGGAAGTCGAGCTAGCTGTGCTAAATGTGGGCTTAAAGATGCCACGGACGTACAAATAATAATAGTAAAATTTATAAAGCGCATGGTTACGCCATCTCGGCGTGTCACCACACTAGGTGAGAGGAAGGAGACAGATTACCACAGCAGAGAGCAACCTTGCGCTAAGCAGAAAACAGGTAAGTTTTCAGCAGCTTTCTGAATTTAGTTTCAGAGCATTCAAGCCTTAGTTGGATAGGCAGTCTTTTCCAATTCTGAGCAGCCAAAACCCGGAAGGAACGGCCTCCCATTTAGGCCTTCTTCACCTTGGGAATTACCAGCTGCCCCGTACCGCTGGATCTAAGAGACCTGCTAGGAACATACTTGGTAACTAGGTCTCTTAGATAGGCCGGACCCACATTATGGACAATGCCGTGACATATGAGAAGTGTTTTGAACAACACTCTTTTCTTGACTGGGAGCCAATGCAATGAGGCAAGTGCCCTTTTTAATGCCGCACTCCTAGGCTGCATAAGTGCCAACCGAGCGGCAGCATTCTGTAGAACAGGGGTCTCCAACCAGTCGATCGCGAGCTACCGGTAGCTCGCCAACATCCTACCAGTAGCTCGCGGTGTGATGCTCACTTTTGTACCCTATCCTTGTCATTATGTTTATTTTTAGGCCTTTTTGTCTCATCTGTTCTTGCCGGTGTTACGTCAGCTCTCACACTGCTGCCATTGGCTATTAAGTCAGCTAGGATGGGACGAAGCGGGTGATGTCAGATTGCCTACGGAGAGACGGAGGCTTAAAATGAACAATATAATTTGTACACGCTGTGGCCTTGGGGCTGGCTGCGTGCGTGATTCAATAAAACGGAGATTCGCTCAGTCCTGCTGTGGCCTCCTTGATACCTCATACCCTGTCACAGCATGACCATCACCCAGCAGTACCCACACATGAATCGGAGGAGAGGTGCTTTGTCTTTTATTTTTGGCAAGGCGCGCTTTTCCTCCCATGAACACGGAGAGTGTTTGCAGTGGTGACAGCAGCTTAAATTTCCCATTCCTGGTGCCGCGGCTGCTATGCTCAAGTCAAGTAGCACCTTTCCACCGTGTGAAACAGAGGAAGTCGTGCTCTTTGGTGACGCATGGACCAGGCGTCGGAAGATGTATGTTTTAAAATGTAGTTTTTCGTCTCCCCAAGCACTGGCAGACAATGATTGCCACCCAGTGAAACACTGACCTGAGCCCTCATGTGAGAGGTGGAGAGTGCGTAGGCCGTAGGGCACACTGTTGCCCATAGATCGTATAGATCAGGGGCCCTCTCCTGACAGGCCTACAGGTCGGAGAGACGGGGGCACTCACCTGTTGTATAATAATGCCGTTCCCTGCAGCGCTGAGTTGTCTTTAAAAGACTGCTGCTGCAATTTGAATGACTCCTCTGCATTGGCCGGCAGCATGCAGTCTGTGCACTCTCTGGAGCCCCAGGCCCAATCCAATTACTCATGGCTTGAGGTCGCTGTGTAGTATTACACAGTGAGGCATCTGTATCTACACAATATTAAACATTGTATACTTAAGAACAACTCCCTCGTAGATAAAACAAATAACCTGTAAAATGTGGTAGTGATTGTTTGTTCAATTTGTACCTTCGTTTGAAACGTCCTGGGCAGACAAAATGGTTATTATTATAAGTTTGCAACTCAACCTTCATTTATCCTATTTAAAAAAAAAAAAAGTGTTGCCTTCTACTAATGTTCTCAAGACCATTCATTTTGTGTGGTGAATTAAGTCTATGACCAAACTACTTTATTTTTTTGACAATACATAAAAAATATACTATCCTCTTTAAAGGGAGAGCATATAATTGAAGTTGTTTGAACTGTAGGTTAGGTAATATTTTCGAGGCCTGCTCTGTTTTAAAGTCGGACACTGTGTGTCGTAACCTTCCATTTCAGGGGTTTTATATCAACTTCAGGGCTTTGCCTGAACTTATCTTGTCTCAGAATTGGGTAATTTGTGATATTTATTTGTTTCCATAGATATTATTGCTTAAATGTCAAACTTAAGCAACCTGAAAACTTGGCAGCTGTGAAGTTGTTCCTGGCCACAAACCGGACCCAGGAACATCATTTTACATTTCTTTTCAGTAAAATTTTATGAAATGATGAGAGAAATATATAATAATTTCCTGCCTTCGGTTTTTGCTTAGGGACAACTTGCAAGAGGTAACTTATTTTTTTCCCTCTAAAACGCTGCTTTAATTTAATGAAATAATGGGAGAAATTTAAAATGAAGTGTTAATTTTATGGCACAATGAACATAAGGCAGAGCTTATTACCCTTTTGCGGGGCACTGAAATACTCACCTACATGGCCAGCAGGCTGTGCCACGTATGGTGTGTGGTTGGTACAGTGTTGTCATTCTTTTGTGATCCTATGTGGAAGTGTTTCCGTGTCATGCATGATGACCACAGAGGTGCCTTTACCGTGTTAAAGTACAGGGAAGTGTAGTGGATGACCAGGTATGGGAGGCAGACGTTCAGATTATGTTTTTCAGCATGTTGGTATCTTTTTACACAGCTCTACAGGTTCCTGTATAATTTTTTATGATTGTAGTGTACTTAGCTGGTGACTACAGAGGCCAGGATCACACAATCTGTCGAAGAGGGAGTCTGGGATAGGTTTTCTGGTTTCATGTTGTGCTTTGCACATATATACTAAATGGGTAGCTTTTTCTCTGTAGAGGCCCTTTAGTCAATGAAGCTAGGTGTGGGGGGGTCGGGGGGGTGAGGGGGTCTCTGGGAACAATTCGCGAGTTGTTTGGCCTTTAGTAGCTCACAAATATTTTCACTGATCAGAAGTAGCTCTCACTACAGAAAAGGTTGGAGACCCCTGCTGTAGAACCTATAGGCTCCCAAGACCCTTGGCAGTAGATCTGAGATAGAGTATGTTCCCATAGTCAAGAGGAGATCTAATCAATGCATGTATCATCGTCTTCCTGGCCCCTAATGGGGGAAGATCCAGCATTTTCCGTAGTTTTTTTAATACTCCAAAAAATTTCCCCACTACTCGTCGGATGTGACCATCATAGGAGAGAGTGGGATCAACCCAAATCCCCAGATTTTTTGCCTCGGTACATGGGGTGGGGATAGGACCCAGGCTCGAAGGCCACCACTCCGAGGTCCAGCTGGAGTAGTTACCTCCCACCACCAGCACCTGAATGAAACTGCAGTGTGAAACTAAAAAGCAGACTGGTGTGCAAACATTTCTCAGTAGGGAGTGTATGTCTTGTTATTGACAATATTTTACTATTATTATTATTATTATTATTGGAGATTTATTAAGCGCCTGGTTACGCCACTGGCGTGTCCCCGCGCTATGGCAAGTGGAGTGACTGTCCCCCCTCCTCCCAACCAAGCTACCTACTGAAACAAATACGTTTTAAGTTTTTTCCTAAACTGGATTTCGGAAGGTAATATAATAAATGAAAAGCATTAACAGCAGATTGTTGAATGCTTTTAAGAGCTTTCGTGTGGATCCATGGATCCACCACAGATTCACACAGGGGACTGAGCTGAGCCCTGCTGTGGATCAACCCAAAAAAAAGTGGGCTTCTTTACCGGGAACATAGATATGGTTAAAAGACAGTGACAATTTAAATGTGATATACGAAAAATAGAAGATGGAAGGAAGTCTGAGATCTGCTAAGTACTGGATTTTGGGTGAAAGTACAGTGGGAAGGGTAGCCATGATTGGTACTTTTGTACTGACAGTGGAGGACTGCCATATTTCTGACTTGAAGTTTGCAGTGGAAAACAGATATTAAGAGATATTAAAATAAACTTTCAACAACAGCAAAGAGATCTTACAGATATATTAACTAGGCTGTACTAGAAACACTGATATAAAAGAACATGAGTGCATATAAGATGAAACATATGTGTAGCTTTTAGATACTACAGTAAAAAAGCAAAATAGATGGGAAGTTAAATGAGAACATAAACTAAAAATAAAGAGAGCAGCAAAGGAGAAAGAGGAATTTCTATACTGAAAATATAGTTTATTTATTAAGCCAGTATGAATGAAGGTGTTAGAAATTAGATGTGGGTGCTTGCTTATTCTATGTAATTTATTAGTATGTAATTTCAACTACTGACACACTCAAGCAGGCACTTAAATACCCAGTTACACTCCCATAAAAGCACTTATGTACCCACCGCGCATATGGCCAGAGAGTGACTGACACACTCAGTCCCACACCTACAAAATCATTCAAACACCCATTTACTCATATACACATTCACTTACACAGTCATTCACACACCCATACAGGCACTGTCACAACCACTCTGACAGTCAGTTATGCATAGATTTACAGAACCATATACCAAGTATTATACCCTGTCACCCACCCATACAGCCAATCACCTACCTATTTATAAAGCCTTACAGACATTCACATACCCAGTCAGACAGCGACAGAGGCACCTACATATCCACTCACAAACCCACACAGCACTTCTGTATACACCACAAGCAGGCCCACTTGCACACCCAGTAACAAACCCAAACACACACTAACACAGCCAGTGACAAATCCATTCAGCCACTTAAATACCCATTTAGACCTCATACAGTCACTAGCACACTCAGTCATATACCCACAAAGCTACTTATACATCCAGAGACACACCCACTTAGGCATTTGATGCACTCACTCACATATCACTCAACAATCACACATTCACACATCCAGTCACCCACCTATACAGTCATTCATATAGCCATTAATAAACCCATACTCAGACACTTACACAGCCACTTACACACTGACATAACCACTCATGAAGCCACTCACTTGCTTATAGTATATAATCTATTAAATTTAAGTTCGATGTATTCTATATTTGCTTCTCAGATATCTACTTGTGCTTCAAGAGGAATGGAAGGTGGATTGCTGAGGTGAAAAAGAAATTAACAACTCAGCTTTTTCACAGCATCCATAATCAGGGAAACAGATGAATTTTTTTGTGCAACTGGCATATGGCATTTGCCACAATGATTCACCATGCATTGCAGTTTTCATTAAATAGTTGGGATGGTAACCATCTGGATGGGTGGTAAGTGTCCCACAGATGGTCCAGCTGCTGATGATGATGCACCACCTTCCCTCATCTCTCATCATCCAGTCATGTGTCCTTGTATGTGTAGTTTCCAGGTGTTTCCACATAGAGGATGCACCATGTGAATACTTCTTCCCCGTACCTAACTTAACCATTTCTTGTTGCAATATTACATTGGATAATTTTTGTAAGAACTTTATTTTCTCCTGATGGAATGAAGAAATATTTCCAAATATTGGAAGACCTGTTTGGAGGTGGTAAGTCTTCTTTTCCCGTATCCTATTCTTTCCCTCCTCTTCTACCTTCAGCAGAAGGCATCCTGACAGTAAAACTCTTTACTTTTGAAGGAAAGCCAAAAGAAGGATGGAGCTGAGGTTTTCAGTGTCTCTCCAGAAAGATGTATGGACTCCCTTCTCAAATTTGCGGTGACCCTGTGGAGGTATAAAATACATGTTATAGCCCCACAGTATTATAGAAAAATGACATATTACATTACCTTGATGTGTTAATTGTTACTTTTAAGATGTATAACTAGTATAAGTTTGTGAATAAAATGTATTTATTAAATTATAAAAATGTATATTACTAAATTGAGTTTATAGGTGAAATTGTAGTATATTCACAACAAAATAGTAGGTTACTGGGACATTATAGTTAGGAAATAACATTAGAAAGTGACAGAAGCAGTGCATTGCGGAGAGTGAGTTATAGTTAACTCAGGTAACTATAGTGTGAGTAAAACCTGACCCTAACTATAACGTCCTTGTAACCTCTGTTTTTTCAGTGAATTTCTAAGATTTTTTAAATGCTAATTCCTAACTATAATAAACCTGTAACCTTTTCTTTTTTGTGTGAATTTCTAAGTTTTTTTAACTAGCAGTCATGTTTGCAGAGTGGTTGAGAACGGAGGTTGGGCCTCCAACAAGCTCTCAGGAATTCCGCTGCATAGGACTTACAGGAGGTGCCAGGAGGGCTTCTTGAACACAAGGTCTCTCTGTCTCTGGAGCCAAGGGGACTTTATCCTCCAACTAGTAGTGCACCAGCATATTTGCTGTGTGGTGGAGAAAGGTGGTGTGGTCTCTGATGACCTCTAAGCACTATATCTGTGTGGGTCTTACTGGAGGTAGCCGGAGGGCTGGTCGGCTCTCAAGGACCCGCAAGAGCCAAGGGGAGTTTATTCCCCAACTAGTAGTGTGCCTGGAGGTAAGTTTGCAGGGTGGTGGAGAAACAGGGTATGACCACTGAAGGCCTAATTGCAAACCCACTTTGTGGGACTTGCGGGAGGTAACAGGAGGTGTAGTAGGCCCCCAAGAACCCACAAAAGCCAAGGGGCTACATCTCCCTACTAGTAGTGTGCCAGGAGGCATTTTGGCAGAGTCATGGAGAAAGGGGGGTGGTCTTCTACCAGGTCTCAGCAATCCTGATGTATGAGACATACTGGAGGTAACAGGAGGGGTAGTTGTCCTCAAGGACGTTCTTGGGTTCCAACTACCCCTCCAGCAATCTCCACTAAGTTCCACACACTATGATTGCTAAGAGGTCTTTGGAGGGCATGCCTCCTTTCTCCCCTAAGCTGCAAATGCGATTCATGGTACACTACTGGATGAGGGATGAAATCCACTTTACTCCTGAGGGACTTTGGGGGCCAAGAAACCCTTCAGGTACCTCCTGTAAGTCCTGCACAGTGGGATTCCTGAGAGCTGGTTGCAAGCCCAGCCCCCTTTCTCCAGCACACTGCAAATGCAGCTACTAGTCAAAAAACCAGAGACATTCACTGAAAAACACAAAGGTTAAAGGGCCGATATAGATAGGAAATGAAAGTTAAAAAACCTTAGAAAAACTACAGGTTAGAGAGACATTATAGTTAGGCTCAGGTTTCACTCATACAAAACCAGTGAAATTCAGCAGTTACAGTTAGCTGAGCTAACTATAACTCACACCTCCACAATGCACTGCTTATTACTTCACTTATGACATAACTCATGACATGGGCAGTGACATCACTCATGATATCTCAAATGAAAATATGGATTACATCACTGATGACAGCATTCAGTGATTATGAGTGTCTTTAAAATGTTTATCAGTTTTAAATATATATAAAAAATTGTATTGGTGAATCATTGAGTGCATGAGTGCCTGTATGGATGATTCAGTGGGTGTGTGACTGATGAAATAATTCAGTGATTAGGTGTCTCAGTGAATTTATTTTGTGCTGAGATCTGATTGGCTGCCAACACTTCAAACCAGGCGGCCAACTTGTGACTCAGTAGAACCGAGTCACAAGAATTTTTTCTACAAATGAAGAAAATGGGGCAGGGTAGAAATGCCCTGACCACATACTCCTCGAAGAAAGCATTAATAAAGATAATATTTCAGTGGGAGTCACGCTGGATCTGTGAATCCCACCTAATTTTTTTTAAAAAGAAGCATGGACTCCTGGACTTCATTTAATTTAGGCAGCCCAGGTGGGCTCAGTCCCAGGGACAAGTTTCAATATTTAGGAGGGGGCACACAAGGCCCCCTCTTAGAATCCACAGGCATTCTTCAATATTTATGCGGGGTTGCCCTAGTGGCAACCCCCATATGCTGGGGACCCCCCCCAGGGCAAATTCAATATTTGTTAGCGATTTTTTTTTGCTGCTCTCTGAAGCCCCAGGGACCACCACCTGCTCATGGCAAAACATAAGAGAAGTGTGGGGCCATGTGGCTCCCACAGCCCCGGGCACCACCACCTCCCAGGGGCACAAAAACAATAATGCCGGGGCTCTGTTGTGGACCCCTGGTCCTGGAGACCATCACCTAACGTCACTGAATGTCTCCCCGTCCCCTGGTCGGACCTTAAAGCCATTATTTTTACACTACAATTAGAGAACTGTGAAGGGATTAGGACATCTCCTATAGCAGACACACCTACCGCATATTTAGATTGGCCAGGTTCGATATACAGAAATTAGAAGAACATCTGGCTTCCACCTCACCGATGCTAATTCTGGAAAGTAACGCGGCCACAGATCAAATCTCTAATTGGTTAACAGCGGCCATAAAAATAGCAGTCCCTTTAAAAAAATCTACTTTTAAGAAAAAGCAATCATCCTAACCGAAGTTCTCAGAACCTCTCAGGGCTCAGAAAAGAAAATGCAGAAAATTGGAACGGCTTTGGAGAGTCTGCCATGATCTTGACAGTAGAAAGGAATATAAAGCCTCCCTGAACACTTACAAAAAATTGATTTTGTCAGCTAAAAGTTGTTACTTCATCCAAAAAATAGAGGAGGCAAAAAACTTTAGTCGAGAACTTTAAAGTCAGACAATAATATGCCCATTAGCACGGATTTCTGTAAAACTCTGGGACAATTCTTTATTGACAAAGTGACATCTGTCTATGAATCCTTTAAATCAGTTATCCCACAAGCCCCCACGTCCGAAAACTCGGACCTGAGGAAAGAATTGTGCCTCAGTACAGACAGTACACCATCTTTCAATTTCCTCCCCCCAGAGCTGGGCCAAGTACATCAGGTCATTATGACAACTAAATCAGGAGCACTGGTGGACCCTTGCCCTCAAAAATTTTTCCACCTTTTTCCCGAGCTTCTTAGTGAGCAACTGGTCTGGATCATGGGTCACATAGTGAATTCAGGCAGCTACCCAACACTTTGGAAAACAACATCGGTACTACCCCTTCTCAAAAAGCCCAACCTAGACCCAGCGGAACCCGGAAACTACAGACCAATAGCCAGAATTCCTTTCGGCGCCAAGGTCCTAGAGAAACTTTTGAACAAACAACTAGTTCAATTTATTGACAAAGCAGAAATCCTTGATCCTTCACAGTACGGATTCCGCGAGGGGCATGGCACCGAAACAGCCTAACTGATGGCAGTGGAAGAACTCAGGAGGGTATTGGATGTCGGGGGGAAGGCTGCCTTCATTCTATTAGATCTCTTGGCGGCCTTTGACACGGTAGACCATGCCATACTCCTGGATTGACTACAGCGGGTGTCACCAAGATGCAAGAAAATTACTGGCATCATTCCTGAGTGATAGGACTTTCACAGTGGAACTGGGAAAGGTCAAATCTAAGCCCTTCAGTTCCCCGTGTGGAGTCCCTCAGGGGTCGTCGTTGAGCCCGACACTTTTTAACCTTTATGTGGCACCGTTAGCTGGAATCATTAGAGCATGCAGCTTCCTCCCGGTGTCTTATGCTGACGACACCCAAATTGTGGTCTCTATTACAGATGACACATAAGACACTGCAGATAAGTTCAAGAGCTATATGGCGCAGGTTAGTCTATGGATGGAGAGAAACTGCTTAAAACTCAATGGGGATAAAGTTATGCTGCTGGGCTCAAAGACTGAAATCTGGTCCCCAGATTGGTGGCCGGCCAACCTCAGTAATTGTCCTTCACCTGTTGAGAAAGTCAAATATCTAGGTATTATGCTAGATAACAGACTCACATTTGATTCTCTAATCAATAAACTAGTAGCCACCATGTGGTTTATTCTAAAATGATTAGGAAGCTACTACCCTACATCCCTATGGATGCCCGTAAAACGGTAGTCACCACATTAGCCTTGTCAAGACTCCATTACGGGAATGCACTATATGCTGGACTGGAAACCCAACATCTGTCCAAATTACAACGTCTGCAAAACTCAGCGGCAAGGTTAATACTAAATATCCCTACATCAGAGCATATTTCCCACCATTTGGACACTCTCCACTGGCTTCCCATAGTGAAGCGAATTAGATTCAAGTCTTTATGTCTTACATATAAAGCGCTGCAGGGATCGGATTCACCATTTCTTAGAACTTTACTCAAGCCATATGTTTCAAAAAGAGAACTACGATCCAGCCAAGCAAAACTAATACAAACTCCCCAGTTCAAGCAGGCTAGGTGGGGAGGCAGAAGTTTTCTACTGCATGCTGCAAAGGACTGGAACCGACTCCCTCTCTCTATCAAGAATAGCACCTCCTTGCTGTCCTTTAGGAAAGCAGTAAAGACTTGGCTGTTTCAATCCAGATAGGCCAGTTCAGCAAATTACTTTCTGACACACGTCCTTTTCTTCAGCGCCAAGGTGCCCATGGGCATATGAGCGCTCTATAAAACCACAAATCAAATCAAATCAAATCAAATCAAACCTCCCCAGGGCATAAATAAAGAAAGGAGGAGAGCTGTGTGGTCCTCCTCCTGGAGCCCTACATGGCCCTCGGGACCTCAAGCCCCAGTGCAAGCTCCGGCAATGTCCATTGGTGCCCTCCCCAGGACACCGTGGGGTGACTGCTGCTTCGTGTATGCAAATGCGTGCATTTCATTTTAAGATTGTGGCGGGCGGTGCAGTGAGCACCGCTCGCCACAATGTTAAAATGAGGATTGCACCCGCCACTGTGGCGGGCGCATCCTAATGCACATTTCGGGACCCCCGCCCTTAAGGCGGGTGGTCCCGTTCCCGATAGGGTGGCGGGTGGGCTAATGAGCCCCTTAGTCTCAGGGAGATACCAAGAATAAACTTTGGGGATGTGTTCAATAAGCATTTATTGAAACAGCACCATTCTAGTTAAAACATGTTTGCTGTGACAATCATTAGACAGAAGCAAATTTAAGAGATTAGGAGCACCAATAGAGAAACAGTAGATACATTTGTATCATGGTCCTAAGCCACGAATATATGCAGACATATTAAAAACAGTAATCTTAGCATACTCCTACTAGGCACACCAAAGTGTACCTCAATGTACCGAGTATGCATTTGGGTGTGAAGCCAATAATCCCCTAGGAAAGAGTCAACTCCATTACCTGATGGGAGAGAATGAAGGACCCTGTGTTGGTCACGAGTTGGACACCCAGCAAGTGATCTCAGACTACTGTGTGTTGAAACCTCAGTGTGCAGGGACCTCCGTCTCAGTGTCAGTGTGGAAGCGTCTCCTCTAGTTACCTAGTGAATGTGTTGTTCTTTTATACCAAAAAGGTATCTTTAGGGTTCTACCACAATTGATATGGTGTGAGTACGATTATGTAAATGAGGCTAAATCAATAATTGTAACTATGCAAATAGCCCTGTCACCCAAGGATTTATTTATTTATTTATTTATTTTTGACATTTGTAAAGCGCGCTGTTACCCGAAGGTGTCCTGGAGCTGACTGATTGCTAGAGGGCATGGGCAAGGGAGTTAGTGTGTGAAAAGCAAAGTTTTAAGGGCCCTCCTAAAATTGAGCAAGTCGGGGATCTGTCTGAGGCTTAACAGTAGCGTATTCTATGCCTTGGCGGCACCCAGGGGGAGACTTCTGCATCCCCAGTGGACTTTCCTTACTCTAGGGACTACAGCCAGCCCCTGCTCGGCTGATCTTAGAGCTCACAATTGCTTGTACCACTGGAAGAGAGGGGTAATGCATTGGGGGCCCAGGCCATGCAGCGCCTTGAAGATCACGCAGAGTGACCTAAACCCAATTCTTTTGCGAACTGGGAGCCAGTGCAGCTTTACAAGGTCCTGAGAAACTGAGGCGAACTTGGGGATGCCCGTGATCAGGCGTGCAGCTGCATTCTGCAGGATTTGCAGTTTGTCTAAAAGTGCCTGCTGGGCATACAGTAGCAGAGCATTACAGTAATCTAACCCGAACATTACAAGTCCGGTCACTACTGTCTTCTTATGTTCCGCAGGCAGAAATGGCAGGACTTTCCGGATAGTTTTAATTACTTAGTGGGTAGCCGAGGACACAGCATTGATTTGTGGCCTGAAGGTCAGGGAGTCGTCCATCAAAACACCCAGATTTTTTAGTTTTGCCACCGGAGAGGGGGGTGACCCCATTTCCTCTGGCCACCAACGAGGGGACCAGAATTTGTCTCTTGACCCAAACAGCAGCACTTCTGTTTTTGCAGAATTGAGCGTAAGGCAGTTTCCTGTCATCCAATTGCTCACCTCCTGCATGCAACATCTAAACCGATCTGCTGTGCTGTCCAATTCTCCCGGACGCAGCGACACAACAATCTGCGTGTCGTCGGCGTAAGATGTAAGATTAAATCCGAAGGATCTAATCACTGGTGCCAGGGTGGAGACATAAACATTAAAAAGAGTCGGACTCAGGGATGAACCCTTTGGGACTCCGCAGGGAAGCACAAATGGCTCAGATTCGAAGTCCCCCAGGGCCACCGACTGAGTCCTGCCGGATAGGAAGGCTTTCAAGATGTCGAGTGCCTTTCCCTGAATCCTGCAGGCCATCAA
This sequence comes from Lissotriton vulgaris, assembly GCF_964263255.1. Lineage (NCBI taxonomy): Eukaryota > Metazoa > Chordata > Amphibia > Caudata > Salamandridae > Lissotriton > Lissotriton vulgaris. The sequence goes on along the minus strand of NC_141689.1, from coordinate 931,714,748 downwards.
TCGATCCACCAGTAATTTATGGTGGACCGTATCAAAGGCCGCTGATAAGTCCAGCAGGATCAGGGCGGCTCTGCCCCCCGCATCCAGCACCCTTCGAATGTCTTCGGCTGATTTAATCAATGCTGATTCTGTACTATGTCCCACCCTGAAGCCGTGTTGAGAAGAGTCCAGCATCTCTCCCGAACCCAGGAAGGTGCTAAGCTGTTTGTTTAGTATGCCCTCCATGATTTTAGCTGGGAGGGGTAGTCTGGCGATGGGACGAAAGTTGTTCAAGTCAGTTACGTCTAGGTTTTTTTTTTTTAGAAGAGGCAAGATGGAGGCTTGTTTCCAGCGCCAGGGGAATTCCCCCTGTCCAGCATGACATTGAACAGGGGAGTGAGTCCTGAAGCGATGGTGGCAGGGGCTAATTTAGCAATCGTGGCAGGGCAGGGGTCGTGAGGGGAGCCTGATTTTATCCTCGTTAGCCGACTTGATACCTCCTCCTCACTAATGGGGGAGAAGTTCTCTAGTATATCGTGTTTCCTGTTGGTCTCACAATGCATTTCTGGGGTAAAATCAGAGGCGTTGATCATGATTTAGCTGTCCAGGGGATGAAAGATCTTCTCTACCTTACTCAAAAAGAAATTAGCTAGGTCTTCACATAGTTGGCGACTTGGTGGTATCTCTACTGGTTTGGGGGCTGCCAAGGAGGAAATTGTATTAAATAATTTCTTCGTAGAGTTGTTTGCTTCTTTGATACATTTCGCGAAGAACTCACATTTAGCCTGGCGAATAATTTCCTTATAAGTTCTCAGCTCTGCATTGAGCAGTTTTTTATCCTCTTCCCTATAGTTTTTCCGCCACACTCTTTCTAATTTTCTGCAGAGTGTTTTGTGGTCCCTAATTTGTTCTGAGAACCAAGGGGCAGCGGGGCTTGTGCGAGTGGAATGATGGATGGTAGGGGGCGCCAGTTGCAAACAGGCAGCATCCAGCCAGCTCTCTAAAGTCAGTGGCTGCTTCCTCCACATTTCTAGATGTGGGCATTAAAGAGGATTTCAAAAGGCCCTCCAAGGTCTTGCCTTCTATGTTTTTCCATTTCCTGATCCTTTTGGGGGGGATTTTGGCCTTACTGGGTCTGGTAGGGGAAGCTAAGGTAATGTTGAAATAGACTGCCGCATGGTCCGACCAAGAGACCGGCTGGACTGCTGAGACCTCTAGGTTAGGATGGTTAGAAAAGATGCCATCCAGGGTGTGCCCTGCCTTATGGGTCGGGCCGATGACCAATTGTTTTAGCTCCACCCCATGTAACAGATCCTGGAGATCCTGAGTGTCTGGGTCTGAGCCATTCTCTAGATGAAAATTAAAGTCCCCTAGTAGCGTGAATGAGTTGGCCCAGATGGTTTGTTCTAACAAGCTACTCAAAGCTGAGAGGAAAGGTGCTTTAGCCCCCGGCGGCCTGTAGAGTAGACAGCCTCTGAGGGTTTGATGGTCGGAGAGGATGAAGTTGAAGACAGGTGCTTCATCTAAAGATAGCGATCACTTCTGTACAATGTACGTTATTCCTGTTTTGTACGTTATGTGTAGGGTTTTAAGATATAATGGTAAGGATCGTCATGCATAATTAGTGAGGCTAGTTTCAAGGAAACCAATTGACATTTATTCAGCACATAACTGGGTAAAAGGTCTTTTTTTTAAAAAGTTTTATATAGAGCAAACTAGACCCGAGACATCAGGTATCAGATCACTTTACATGAGCACCAGTTTTGTTACAGAAGGACACATTTGACCCGAATCGCAGGATGTTGAGCTTCAAGGTAGACCGTTCTAGCTGTAAGGCTACATCCTCTCCCCAAGAACCGTTATGCAGAGCAAGGTAGGACAAATGCAGGTAAAAGGTTGCTTTGCTTTTTAGGCATAGGTTAGGAAACATAACATCCAGTCCTCATTTGAAGGTAAACAAGGTCAACTAATGCTACAAGAGGCCTGCTAAAAAGCATAAAAACATTGTTTTAAGACTGGTGTCTAAAAAACATCTCAAAATATAATATATGTAAAAAAGAAGATATTACAATTTAAGAACTCTAAGAGTCCACTGAAGAATCAATATAGGATTATACTGGCTGAGCACATCAAAAGCCATGGTGCTCAGTGGAAGCAGAAAATAAAATGATGATTCTCATTCCAGTTTGACTTGTTTTAGAATAAAGGCCAAATTGTTCACGTCACACGGAGAGCCAAATGTTTATGTGTCCTGTGTGGGAACGGTGTGCAGTCTAAATCTCGAGTTTTTATTATCGACTGGACAGAATATCGACTACAGAATATGGACATGGCAGTAATATCGAGGTAAGTAATATCGATGTTAATTTTATCGATTTTTATGTGTTAAAACAAATATCGAAGTATACAATATCAAGTAGTTTATATGGACTGTAGAAAATATAGAGTTTTTGTATAAGTTAAAAATATCGAATGTCAAAATATAGAGTGTTAGAATATCGAAAGAGAACATATCGAGTGTTAGAATATCGATTTGTGAAATGTAGAATGTTTATAATGTTGTAGCATCTTCCCTGAGTTTATACTTGGTGGAGTGGGAATAGTAATTTATATGGGTTTACTGTCCAGCACCTTCCCTGAGTTTATACTTGGTGGAGTGGGAATAGTCATTTATATGGGTTGAATGTCCAGCACCTTCCTAACTTTACACCTGGTGGAGTGGGAATAGTAATTTATATGGGTTTACTGTCCAGCACCTTCCCTGAGTTTATACTTGGTGGAGTGGGAATAGTAATTTATTTGGGTTTACTGTCCAGCACCTTCCCTGAGTTTATACTTGGTGGAGTTGGAATAGTAATTTATATGGGTTAAATATCCAGCACCTTCCCTGACTTTATACTTGGTGGAGTGGGAATAGTAATTTATATGAGTTTAATGTCCAGCACCTTCCCTGAGTTTATACTTGGTGGAGTGGGAATAGTAATTTATTTGGGTTTACTGTCCAGCACCGTCCCTAAGTTTATACTTGGTGGAGTGGGAATAGTAATTTATATGGGTTGAATGTCCAGCACCTTCCCTAAGTTTATACTTTTTGGAGTGGGAATAGTAATTTATAAGGGTTTACTGTCCCGCACCTTCCCTCAGTTTATACTTGGTGGAGTGGGAATAGTAATTTATAAGGGTTGAATGTCCAGCACCTTCACTGAATTTATAGTTGGTGGAGTGGGAATAGCGAAAACTTTGTAGAGATATACATTTTGGTTGGTAGAATATTAGAATTAATATTTGTATGTAAATATATTAATTATAGTAGTAATTTTATTTATTGGTATATTAGTAATACATTGATAAAGTAATCACATTTTTATCATTTAAAAAACATAATTAATAAAGAATTATAAAATATTTAGATTATATTTCATTTAGAAAATTAAAAAAGGAGACACACCCATGGTTAAGTGAAAATATTTGCAAACACTTTATTAAGATGTAAAAAGAAATGGAGAGTAGAGGAAAAGTTTTGATTTGCATTATAATTTGGTAAGTGCATAGTTTAAAAAACATATATAATAGCAAGTAAATATTTGTATATTCAAAATATTCATAAATTGCAGTGAGATAATTTTTATGTTAATTCACATATATTGGAAATGTAAATTTTCATAACAAATATAATTACATAGTGTACAATTTATTTCATAACAATTACTTTAAATCATATACAAAATAGAAATATTTTAATAGTAAACATGTTGAAAATAATTGTTATATTTGTTGTACATACATTTTTTTGTATTTTATAGTACAAATCATTGATAGATATTTTTTTACAGAATTCAATATAGTAACATTTTTGTTGGTTACAAAATGATAATATTTATTTTATAAAGTAACAAAATAAATATTGAAAATATTAATAATATAAATGTTTACAAATTAAATAATGAGAAATAATTTTTAAATTGTAGATACATTTTATAATCACAATAACATATTTGTAAGCATAAGGTTTAATAGAAAGTGAATGATAAAAATAATTTCAACATTTTAATTAATTACAAAGTGTACATATAAATAATATTTACTTTTTCATAGTTCATTAAATACTATTGTAAATATTTTTTTTATTTTTTTAAATGAGTATATATTTATAAAAAATATTAGGATAAATAATATATAATGTAAAACTTTATTTTTAATTTTTAAGTGTAAGAAAATAGAAAATAAATAAGCTTTTCAGTTATACAGGGACTATTTTTTAACCGCGTAATGTTATTTTGATTTGTGATTTGGTACTGGAACAGCTTGCGGTTGGATGCTGCGTCGCGTTGGAGAGGGTAAGTTTGTTTTTGTTGTATTTTATAACTTACTAAATTTAATTTAAGTGTATATGTGGTGTATTTACTTTCAGTAGGATTGTAATATCGATCGTATATTGTGTTTTAGGTGTTAGCTCGAGTGTTCGATATTTAGGGCCTCATTAGGATGATGGGCGGACTTTGCTCGCCCGTCATCCCATCATAAATTGGGACCGCCCGCCATAAGGGCGGGGGTCCAGGGGGTGCTATTAGGATGTGCCCGCCACAGTGGCGGGCACATCCTGTATTTTCAGCATTGTGGTGGGTGGTGCTCTCTGCACCGCCCGCCACAATGCTGAAAATGCACTTTCACATTGTCATTTACAAAGCAGCAGGCACCGTGTGGTGCCTGCCGCTTTGTAAATGACAATGAAGAGGGGTACCACAGGTACCCCCCATGTGCACCCCCCACCTGTACTTCACCTTGGGGGCCCGCAGGGGGACTCCAGGGGGCCTCCAGAGTGAAAACCGCATGCCTTTCCGTGGCAGCATCGCCGCAGCGGAAAGGCACTGTAAACCAGACATCATAATATGGCTGGCGGTGTCTCTTAGCCACTGCCACCATATTATTCCTTTTCCGCCCTGGCCGCAAGGCGACTGGGGCGGAAAAGGCAGCGGACGGTCTTTCTGTCCACCGTGGTCCCCTCACCATCCTAATATGGCGGGGGGGAAATCTGGTTATGATATCGGGCGGATAGCCTCCGCCAGGCTGGCGGTGGCTACCGCCAGCCTGGCGGAGGCAATCCGCCCGATATCATAATGGACCCCTTAGTGTTTATCGTGTTTTAGTGCTAGGTGTGTGAGGTATGTTTATATGTTTAAATGTTAGTAAATGCTTATGTAGACAGTATAAATATGTATTTTTATATGTGTATTTGTGTGGGTGGGTATGTGTTTTTTCTATTTTTAGGTTGTCGTCGCCCTTTTAGTTTTTGGAGGAGCTCCCTTTTTTTTTAAAGTAGTGTGACAAGTATTATATACTCGGATTTTTATACACATACTTTGTTTTTCGGGTTTTCCTGGAGCGTTTATTTTTTTTTATTATTATTTTCGGGTTTTGAAGGGTATACTCTGTGGATTACATTGGAGAGGAGTTGCCATGGATTTGCTTGTATTCTTTTTTTTTTTTTGGGCTTCCTTGGATTGTACGGAGATTTTGTATTATTTGGTATGGATTTTTCAACATTGGATTACTTTTGAAGAAGCGGCAGAAACTGTAAGTATATAAAAAATGTTTTTGGGTGGGAAATCTGTTTTAATTTGTTGTATTGCTATGTTATATGTAACAGTTTGAAAGTAAATTATCATATTAAATTTAATAAATGAATTTATTTGATAATTTAATTACAATTTGTTACATATAGTAATGCTAGGAATATTTATATTTATAAATGGGTAATGTTGTATGTATAGTTGTGATTTATTTTATAGAATCATTTTAGCATCATTGAGAGATAGTCTAGTCCTCTCGTACTTGGATAGAGGGTAACTTGGCTTTGGAGTGTGTTATACATTTTTTTGGTTTGTTTAGTTAATTTTGGTCCTATCAGGGTTACTGATTGCTCCATTCGGAGCTCTTGTTAACTCTGCTCTTTTTGTAGGGATTGAATTTATTTGTAAAGAGTAGGTGTTCCTCTGCCTGTGGTTGCTTGGAAGGTGGTATGCCATCCCTCAACTGCGTTGTTTGTTTTTGCTTCCTTATTTAGGGTGCTGAGGTAGACATTCCACCAGGCTATTTGATATTTAGGTGTCTTCTATGACCTGATCGGTGTAGCCTTCTTACCCATGTGTCTTCGAAGTAGTCAAGCAAAGGGCTTAATCTTTCTTCGTTTCTTTTATAGTAGGGGCTGTCTATTAATAGGTTATAGTGCTCTGCAACGTCTGTTACAGAAACATAGGCTATAGAAATAAGTTTTTTAATTTGATAGGCAAAGGTACTGTCTGTGTCGTATTGGACACTTAGGGCCTTAGGATGACGGGCGGACTTTGCCCGCCCGACTTCTCACCGTAAATCGGGACCGCCCGCCATAAGGGCGGGGGTCCCGGGGGTGCTATTAGGATGTGCCCGCCACAGTGGTGGGCACATCCTGTATTTTCAGTATTGTGGCGGGCGGTGCTCTCAGCACCGCCCACCACAATGCTGAAAATGTACTTTCACATTGTCATTTACAAAGCGGCAGGCACCACAGGTACCCCCCATGTACACCCCCCACCTTTACTTCACTATGGGGGCCCGCAGGGGGCCCCCAGAGTGAAGACCGCATACCTTTCCGTGGCGGCATCGCCGCTGCGGAAAGGCACTGAAAACCAGACATCATATTAAGGCTGGCGGTGTCTATTAGACACCGCCACCATATTATTCCTTTTCTGGCGGAGGCAATCCGCCCGATATCATAATGGACCCCTTAATGTAGATTTCTGTAGATGTCGCCATATACATTGATTAAAATGAAAATAGCAACCTTGTATTTCTGTGTGTGGGTATATTTTAAGGATACTGTTTATCATTGCTTTTTTGAAATCAATAATCATTTTTTGTGGGAAATAGTCATTAGTTTGTTGTTTGACTTTGGTTAGGATTTCTTGGTAGGTAGATTGTTGTTTGCTTGGTAGGAGGGCATATAGGAATGGAATATTACATTTTGGAAATGACCATGGATAGTGTACAATTGGTAAAAAGGTTTAGGACATACTGCAAAAGTACCATCCATCATCCATGTTTGGAATTGGTTTAGTTTAGTCATGTTGTCTGCAGTGGCAAACAGTATTATTCTTTTATCTTTTGAGTTGTTGTCATATAGTATACATGGTTCATTATTATGAGTTAGACAGAGTTCAGGGGGAATTGCACTTCTTCAAAAGTTTAAGGTGTGGGAGGAGTAGTTTGTAGGTCTTTTTTGTCTAGCTATGGTTCTTTTAAGGGAATCTACACTTGGTGGTTGGCTAGAGGCATGTTGGGGTAGAACACTTAAATGCTGTTTTAGAGTAGCAGTTGTTGCTATATCAGTAGTAGTGCTAGCTTCTTTAAGGGAATCAAGCATTTCTCTAATCTCTATTTCTGTAACATTGGGTGGGTGGTTATGTTCCATAGTATAAGTTACAGTAGTTTCCTGAGTTATAGCTCTCCCATAACATTTGTTAGAATAGTATTTAGTGCATTTCCAAAAAAATCATATCTTTCTGTTTCTCTTGAGTGTATGCATATTCCATGTAACAAAGAAGCATTTTCCCTTTCTGAGAATACACAAATTTTGCTCCTTCAGTCATGTTTGCTTTTTGGTGCTAGGAGAAATTAAACATTACATTATTAGAAAATTATTTAAATAATGTATTTAGTATTATAATAACATTGATTTGAACGTTAATTATTTACCAGTTTATTTCTTTGTTGAATTCAGGTGTTGCTTTTCTTCGAAATTTTCTTTTTGCTGTATTTCTTTTGTACCTGTTAAGATGGAGAAGATGTGTTACAAGAATGTATATTTGTTTATGTTTCTTTTGTTGTGCTCTGCTACCTAGTTTGTCCTTAGTTTTCTATTTATTACGGTTTTTGTCATTTTTTAGATTAGATACCTACTTTTTATCTTAATTCTTTGAAGAGTTGATGTTGTGCAGTTTTTCCAATATTTTCTTTTTATCTGTAGAAAATAGAGTAGGAATAAAAGAGATGTTTTAGTTATTTGTTTTCTAAATACAGTTTCCTTAAATGGGTGACGCCAATTAATGTTTTTTTATGGGTAAAGCAATTTTTTTCAATGGTTAATGGCGTTTTTTAAGATATAAAGTGAAAGAATATTTATTATGTGCATTAAGCAATGTTTTATTATTTGCAATGTTGTATATGTATTATAAATTGTTTATTTGTATAAATGTTTTTTTTTAATTGTTAGAAATGTTTATTGTATGTTGTATTATTTGTTAAAAATATATTATGTATAACATTGTTTTCTTTTTTAGAAAGCGCATTTAGTATGTATTTTGTAAAGTCGATATTATTTAATTTTTGATATTATAGTATACTATATAGTGAAGGTCGATATTTTGACTGCGTTTCATGTTAAGGATTGCTGGTCGATATTTTTTACATGCGATAATAATGATGGTCGATAATGTTGTAGTCGTTTTTATTTCTTATCGATATTGTGGTTTCGATATATTTGTTATTTCTTGTTTAAGTATTAGAGGTTGATATTTTTGTAGTCGATAATTTGTCATCGATATTTTGTCCAGTCGATATACGGTCTGTCGAGGTTATGTCAGTGATTCGTGGGAACGCAACATCACTGTCGCTGGTATTCACAGATGACGGTCCCTGTAACACCTCTTGTATCAATTCAATAGAGCAAAGGTAATCATCTCCGGTTCCCACAGCAGTCACTGAGGAAGCACTCAAAACCTGCAAGCCTGTTGTAGAGCCATTGTGCGTTCTGCCTGAAGCATCCTGTGGTGTCTCTAAGAATGCCGTCATCATCATGGGAATAAGCTGAGGACACCAATACAAGTGAGCTTTTAAGAGGTCCAGTAGTACGTCTATGTCCGGTGGTGCATCCGATGGAAGGGTTAGACACAAGTCCACCACCCATTCGTATCTGCAGAATAGGCAGTGGAACACAGGCAAGATGCAGTCAAACCAGACAGATCTGAACAACTGGAGCCAATACTTGCTTAGCGCCCGAAGCCGATGTGTGCCCAGATGGAGCACCATGCATTTACGAAGTCACACCACCAGTGCTTTTTCCATCTCCCAATGAACAGGGACATCCATTGAGAAGCAGGAAAACTACAACCAGGATGCTAACTACAAGTAGTAGGATCAGTGGAAGCCCTCCAAAAACACTTCCCAATATGGAGTGCATGAATGCTGAAATGACTCAGAAGATTTACATGATCCCCCCTGTATCAGACATGTTAAAGATACAATGAACCATTTCTACAAAATGGAATGGGAAATTTGTGTCTGTATCTCAGATGAAGACCTTGCAACCTGGAAATCAAACGTCTCTCGGACTGCAGTTAAGGCCACATCTTTCTGAAAAAGCATGGCTTATTGTCTTCTCAGAGAATCAATTGATATGAAGGAAATATTCAATGAAGGCCATAGCATTGCTTCCCTAACAGTGTGGGATGGTGTAAACAATACTTGCCTACAAGTAACCCTGGAACTTACTGTGACCAGACATGCAATGGCTAGTACGCCTTCAAAAACGCCACCCGCATACATCACCAACTGATCCAGACTGCCAAGAAAGCCGCATTCAAAGACCGACTAGACAACAACGCCCACAACAGCAAGGAATTATTCAACATCGTCAAAGAGTTTACCAACCCCACTGCCAACTCCAACGACATCACTCCCTCTCAAACCCTTTGCGACTCCCTAGCTTCGTTCTTCCACAACAAAATCGCAGACATCCACAACAGCTTCGACATTCAACCCGGAGACCAACCCACCCAACCTTCTGCCGTACCTTTACCCCCCTTGAACATCCTTAACAAATGGAACCCAATCTCCACTGAGGACACCATCCGCCTGATGAACTCCATCCACTCAGGATCCCCCACAGACCCATGCCCTCACCACATCTTCAAAAAAGCAGATTCCATCATAGCACCACACCTCCGAGACGTCATCAACTGCTCCCTCAACTTCGCCACTTTCCCGGAAAGCTGGAAACACGCCGAACTCAGCGCCCTTCTGAAAAAACCCACAGCTGACCCCACCGAACTCAAAAACTACCGCCCCATCTCGCTCCATCCATTCCCGGCCAAAGTCATCGAGAAAGCTGTCAACAACCAGCTCGCCGCCTTCCTCGAAACCAACAAATCCCTCGACTCCTCACAGTCCGGCTTCCGAGCCAAACACAGCACTGAGACCGCACTCATCGCAGCAACAGACGACATTCGAACTCTACTGGACAATGGAGACACAGTCGCCCTCATCCTCCTCGACCTCTCCGCAGCCTTCGACACAGTCTGTCATAGCACCCTGATACAACGCCTCAGAAACATCGGAATCCAGGGAAAAGCACTGGAATGGATCACCTCGTTCCTTGCCGGAAGAACCCAGAGAGTCCGCCTCCCACCATTCAAGTCAGAGGCCACTGAAGTCATTTGCGGTGTGCCACAAGGATCCTCACTTAGTCCCACCCTCTTCAACGTATACATGAGCCCCCTCGCGGCCATCGCATGATAACACAACCTCAACATCATCTCCTACGCTGATGACACTCAACTTATCCTATCACTCACCGAAAACCCTAACACCGCCAAAACCAACCTACATGAAGGAATGAAAGAAGTAGCCAAGTGGATGAAGCACAGCCATCTGAAACTGAATTCCGACAAAACAGAAGTCCTTATCTTAGGTACCTCCCCCTCTGCCTGGGACGACTCTCGGTGGCCAGAGTCCCTTGGAAAAGCACCCATCCCGACAGACCAACCACGGAACCTGGGCGTCATTCTGGACTCCTCACTCTCGATGACCAGACAAGTCAACGCCATTTCATCATCTTGCTTCAACATTCTTCGCATGCTCAAAAAAACATTTCGCTGGATCCCCACCGAAACTAGAAAAACGGTCACCCACGCACTGGTTACAAGCCGCCTGGACTACAGAAACACCCTATACGCTGGTACCACCGCAAAACTTCAGAAAAAACTCCAACGCATCAGCCAGACTCATACTAGACATCCCGCGTAACGACCACATTTCTGGTCACCTGAAAAACCTCCACTGGCTCCCCATCAATAAGAGGATAACATTCCGTCTCCTAACCCACACACACAAAGCACTTTACGAACTTGGACCCGAATGCCTCAACACACGACTTTCCTTCTACACCCCCTCCCGCCAGCTACGCTCCTCCAACCAAGCCCTTGCTGCTGTACCCCGCATCAACAAAACCACCATGGGAGGAAGATCCTTCTCCTACCTGGCGGCTAAAACCTGGAACTCACTTCCCATTCACCTTCGCCTCACTCAGAACCACCTAGCATTCAGAAAGCAACTTAAAACCTGGATATTCGACAAGTAATCCCCCACCCTTCTCCACGCGCCTTGAGACCCTCTGGGTATGCAGTGGGCTATATAAATTAATTGAATTGAATTGAATTGAATTGAGTAGCATGATCATTCAAAATCAAATATCTCCCATTCGAGAGCAGCTCAAACACTGAATGAATCACAGCAGCTGGGGAACCCTTCAAGAACAAGTTTGCAACCAAAAGCATTACAGGCCCTGTGAAGCAAAATGTCCTTGCAAACTGAGGACCGACTTAAAGCACTTTGGCAGTTTGAACCGCTGAGAAAAACTTTAGTGCCCCCATTCTTGCATCTACATCTGTATGGTAATTCCCAGTACAGTGGTATATTTTGCATCTCTGCATGCCATAACCATCTGACTTTCTGTTAGATTGTATACAGAGAGCAGAATTGTGCTGTTGATGTAACGCCAGGGTACGTGATGTGAACACAATGAACATAGTGTCCAGTTTAATATTATAATGGACCACAATTGGAATTGTTCATTTTGTAGAAGAAATCAAACCCAAGGAGATGATGGATGGAGAGCTGAAACTTTATAGACACTCACCCCCTGTCACAGATCTGGGTTGAATCCATCCTCATTCTTTAGCTCACTCCGCCACCCCAGTTCAGACTCAGCCATATGCAAATCAGTCTTGACCGTGATCCTCATGGGAACAGTCTAGCCCAAACTGCCAAACCAGGTCTTCCCTGGACCAGAAACAGGCATCCTAGGACAGGTTTCTGAGTAACACCCCTCATCAGCCATGCTAGCTTGAATCCAGTGGCAAAGTGAGCAAGGGACCCCCGTCTCAGCATACCGTGCCAACTTAGGGTGAACAAAGCAAACTCAAGGAGATGAAGGACGGAGCGCTGTGAATTTTAAGACACTCAACCCCAGTCACAGATCTGTCTTGAAACCATCATCATTCTTTCCAGATCTGTGACTGGGGTGAGTGTCTGAAAAGTTTCAGCACTCAGTCCATCAACTCTTTGTGTTTGCAATGTTGTAGACTAGACATATCCTGTTCTATTATCTCTATTGCAGAAGACACAATGTTGCCCAGTGAAAAAATTCTGGATGAAAGTGTGGCCATACCATTGTTGACCACAGCCAAGGCCTTTTCAAGGTTAACCCTATCTATGTCACGTAGTCTCTCAGCAGCTTCCTGTTTGGAGATTTTTCATAGTTTGTTGTAAATAGCATATAAGAAGTGCGTTTGGCATGGCTTCTGATGACTTTAAAAAAAATCCCTAAGATCCATGTCATCTGAGAGAAGGGATAAGTGTTGAGGTCTTTAGCCACTCTCTGCATAACTTCCCCACACTGTAAGATGTCACCACCCGAGTGTTCTGATTGTACATAGCGCTGATCTGGCCTATGGATACTAAACCCTTCAGAGGTACCCCTGAATCTTGACTGACCACTATTTGTGTCGATAGGCCAAACCAACCATCCCTTCCAATTGGTGTCTAATGAATTCTAAAAAACCATGGCATCTCATGTATCCTCACTGTGTAGTGTATAGTTTTGCTAACCCTCAAAGTGTGTAAGTGATGGAATCTGAGGTGTGTTCAAATCCTTGATCTTGGCTAGCCCAAGACAGGAAGTGTGTTCCACAGTCCTGTTCAGGAAAATCATTTGATGTGGTATTAGGCATGCTCTAAACAGGGCCTTGATTCCCTGAACCTGCCACTCTTTAGTCCCCAAGACAGATTTCATGCCTATAATGTCCCTCCAATAGTCAAAATGCTGTAAAGACAGTTTGGAAATAAAGAAAGCAGAGAATATCAGCTCAGTGTTAGTGAGCATATTTTTCTTTGCTGATGTAGGTGCAAGCCTATAGTAATAGGAGGCCGGGTCTGAAGTGTTAAACCAAGAAAAATAAGCAAACTTCTGCACAAATGTTGTTGAACTACCTTTCGGTGGTGTTGGGCATTGTTCCCATTAATGGTACATGAAAATAGTACGTGGGATACTTGCTTTGTGCAAAAATGGTTACCATAGTGTTGGTAGCAGAACGTGTCACCAAAATTAGATGTACCATCATACAATTCATCATTTGAAAAAATGCAGCAGATTGTTCTAAATCAGACAGTATAGTATGCACAGTTTCAATGTCCCAATTATCAGAGAGAGTACTAGAGTGATATCACTAAGAGAAATTTTGAACAAATTAGATATTCTTAAAAGTTGAGTAGGACCATACACATCATAGGAACTCTGTCCCAAACTATTCCTTCAGGAACTGGAACTGCTGTAATGTTCCCTAAGGACAGGTCCCTCTGTTGATGGTGTGATGCTGCATGTGGTTTCAGGACCAAGTTTACATGTTGCACCGCAGATCATTCTGGGAGATAATGTTCATTCAGGATCAAGAAAAATACACTCACTATACCAATCCAAAGGTCTATAAAGAGTAGACCAATTGTAATCCAGAGCTGTATACAGAGAAAAACAAAGTAAGTCTTTTTCAACCAAAGGTAGAAATCACTAATTATTTGTTTGTTGGGAACAGGCTGTGGCAGTAACTCAGGTTCACTTGGATCTGCGGAGAAATCGTCAAAATCGATGAAGTAGCAAGCCTCAGTCCGATTATTCTTTCGTAGCTCAGCAGGATTTGTGGAACTGGCAGATGCCTGCTTTTGAGACATGTTCACAAAGACATTGGTATTTGGCTGAATTGGGATCTTTGTGTCATTTGAAGTTTGATGTTGCTCAGTTTCAACAGGTACTAGTTGCATTCCATTGTTGGCAAGGCCTTCACTACACGGAGTGGAATCTTCAAAAGTTCTTAATATTTCCATCTGAACTGTGTGTGTGGTAACAACTGAGAGGAGATCAGTGGCTACCCAGGAGCCCACGAGGCCTACTGTTGAGTATCGGCCACATAGTGTGGTTTGATCAGCTCAATTGAGATGAATCTCTTTTACTTTGCAGACGGCAAGGGGCGGAAGAAGTACTTTTTTTCTCCTTCAATAACCAGGAAAGGTACAGGTGCTCTGTAAGATGGTTCTTACAAAAAGTGGGGGGGGGGACCCTTTATCACCCAAAGGAGTAGGGTTCAATCAGAAAAAAACAAAGACTTGTCCTTTGGAGATTATTTGACCACCAATTTCCTCTACTCAATCACTCCAACTACATACATACACTTTCGAGGGTTACTGTTCTGACCAAACAAACAGTGTGCTAGTACATAGGTGTAAATTACACATTTGTAAAGACAGTTTATTGATAAAAATTCCCAAAAAGTTAAAAGCAATCATACAAATTACAATGCATGCAATAGCAACAACATCAAAATATAAATCCACACAGAATTACAACCAATGTTTCCACAATGACAATTTCAAAAGACAATAAAAACCTTTGCATACCATAAATCCATCCAGTTTGATGTTACTCTAGATGCTGACGGACTACAGTACATCAGGGTTAATCTTTAATACCTTTCTTTATGGATATGGTTTCCTATGAAAAAAGAGTAGTGTTTTTTTTTTAATTCTCGTAAAGTTTTTTATTGTCTTTTTAAAATGTAATTGTGGAAAAATGTGTTGCCCTGTAAGATGGCCCAAATTCTTTTTTGTTTATTATTTTTTCTCTGACACAATAAAACGAATCTCACATAATGAGTGTGGGGAATTCCCGATGCGTATTTTTTAGTGTCAGTATCAGTTCTTTTAGTTCTGCCAGTTGAGCAGTGCAGTCCCCTAGGATCACATGTGCGTCTTATCAGGTTAGAACTTTCCGTCATGCATGTACCGTTTAACGATTGTGCAAGCTGCAAAGTATTGCCTTTTAGTTCCTATGGTGAGCTGAGAAGATTCGTCAGTATAAATTATCCATTCATACTGACCGAGAGGCATCATTTAATTTGGTAGAAGATAGTCATGTTCGTACTGCAGAAATGCTTGTGTTTTCGGTGTAGGATCATGTCTGTAATCTACATCTGTTGCAGTGAGAGAATTAGCCCATTGTATCCATTATGGATGCAGTGCTTTTGCTTTTGGAACGCTTGCTTTGGTAACAGCCTTTAAGGTTGGTACTGGAGTCATGACATGTATTAGCCTCCTGCTTTTGTTTTGATTTGCACAAGAACTCCTAGAGTCCAGCAAGAACTGTTAGTTCTTAATGACATCTTATGTCCAACCTTACGTCAAACCTGACACCTTTCAGGTATAAATATACTAACGTTGCCTTAAGCAAACACACGGTGGTGGGGAGCAGAGTGACATTCTACTTGTCCGAGAGCCCAGCTGTTGCCAGAGCAGAAGGAAGCCGCCCCTCCCTTTTTGACGCGCTGGAGAAGCTGCCTTTTCTCACGCCGAGGAATCCAGCTCCGGTGTTACCGAGTTACCCTCGCGGATTGCTGAGAGATTGAGTCCTGAGATGCTAAATGCAAGACCTCCTTCATTCTATAACCAAGGTACAGAGCTGATTAAAATCTTTGAGAGAATTCTTGATTCCGATCCTTGGCAAAAACCTAACTTTAACTTAATACTGCTACTTACTTACTCCTTCCACACGTATTAGGCTTAGGTCAGGTACACTAGGGTAGGCGTATCTTAGAAGCACCAGTTGAGTTTGTTTAGTCAATGTTTGTAAGTATGTATATATATTTTATATATTTTAAAGTATCATATGGCTAAGAAACCGTATCCATGCTTTTACAGTATTATTTCATAATACTACTTTTACTGTACGCACTTTACTTTATGATAAGTATTGCAATTGTGGCAATTCATTTCTCTTGCATGAGAAAGAAGACTGCTCAATAAAATAACACCTTTTATTGAAAACGTCCGTCTCTCTATTTCTCTGCACACTGGTGAAACGAAGCATGCACGATTGATTGAGTGAAATAGCCGTTTTCACACGACTCTAGAGATACACTCTTTATTCTGAGGGAGCAAAGTTGTCATGTTTAAGCGGTTGTCAGAAACTAATCCCTTCTTGTCTAAATCAAGACGGTTGACCCTTTCCTGAACATTCGAGAAAGCTTTTAGTGACCTCTGAGCTAGCTGGCAAAACTAATTAAGTCTAACATAGTCAGTAGAGACCTAGATGACCGCAGTTCTATGTCTACACTGCTGTTTATGTTATTCCAATGTGCAGAGCCTATTGGGAATATAGGAACTATACTACATGGCGGCCAATGTTTGGTAAGGCGATAATCTAACGCAAGACACTAGAGTAACTCAGACGTGCTTATCACACAGACCCCTTTCTCCCGTAAAAACTCGAATAGACGTCTGGAGTGGGTGAAAGGTTAATATCCGCCGGAACTTAGTAGGAGGAGAATCCTATGTATTAGTTCTTGGTCTAGTCAACGTTGAAGGATACAGTGTTCCAAAATATTGTGCACCTAATCTTTGTTTCCTTGAAACTTGATCTGCAACAAAACTTTCTGTCAGCAAAATGGGAGAAAATGAAGACTAAAGAGAGAAAGAAGCATTAGCAGCTCGACTCTTAGCGGAAGACTCAAGTCTTCAAGAAAATGACCCGAATGCTATACTCATTCCGGTCAATATAAGAAGAACTATAACTCTTAAACTTATAGAGAATGGACTATCACCAAGAGGTGGTACAGTCATATTCGTAATAGAGGCACATGATTTTCGGCAGACAGAGGTATTCTATTCATGGATACATTTTCCAGCAGCACACGCTGTGACAAAAGACTTCCACTATTACAAAATAGATGAACCTCCAGATATATACACTCCTTTTGAGGACGTTGAAATCCCACTAACATACCAAGAGCACCTGCTCTGGTTTAATGGCACCCTAAAACATCAAAATCACATCACCAGGCATGGTCCACTAGGTAGACCAGGAGCCACGTGGCCGGTTCTAGCCAGCTACACACCACACCCAGACATTGATAAAATGTCAGACCGGGAACTTTTAGCTCAGCTAAAACTATTAATTAAAATACATAGACAATTGGTCCAATATGTCATGCGGACTGCAACAGTCCAACCAGCAATTAACATCCCACAACTGACCCCTCATCAGGGGAATACAAACAAAATTACACCACAGAACAAACAATCATGTCTTGGTAAAACACCCGCAAAACGGGAACAAATTCCATTCTGGTTAGCTCAAAAAATCACCCAGATAGAGGCAGTATTTCCTGATACTACCCCACACGAAAAACACAGGATTCTAACTATCTGTCTCCCAATGGGGATCGCACCACATGTGGAGGACTGTGACACTTGGGGTACAGTCTTTGCTTCTATCTTCACAAAAACACATGGTGTTCCGTCTATGGCGGTTATACCAGTTGTCCTAAGACAGATTCAAAATGAGTACGGTCCAGAACCTGCTTTAACTCTGGGTATGAAATTACTGAAGGACTTTAAGCAGGTCTCAGCTATATTATTAGCCAACATAAAAGGAGAAGCAGCATGTGTGGCAATCCGCCAAATATTGAAGGAGACAGATATAACAGACCAACCATTTGAGATTGCTAAAATCATAGAAAAATCCTATGAAGAATTAGGAAGAGATAGTTTGGGTGGTAAACCGGTAAAACCCCAACTAATTGAAAATCCTGAAAAAACCTATATTAAAAATAATCTAAATACTCCAAAAAAGAGCTGGGATGGTAATAAACAATCCACTCCCAGAGAAAAACAATTCCAGTCCAGAGGAAGGTCTCCCCAATGGAGGAATAAATCACCGGTTGGAAGAGACAAATCTCCCCAAAGGGAACCCTCGGAAAAAAGATATAACCTTAGAGATAGGGATAAAATAAGAAAACCTGACAGATATCAAGACATTGATACACATCCCTCTCGATCCTTCTCACTCAATCTTTCTCGATCTTCCTCATAAAAATTGTAAAGAAGAGGACGGTCAAAACACAAGGAAGAGCACGTCAAGTCCAAAGACAAAGAACCTGCTCATCAAAGTAAGAAAACACAATTTCCCAGAAAGAAGGTAGCAAGTATTAAAGTTAAACATGCCGAGGATTCTTAGGACACAACTGAAAAATGGAGAGTGGGTCCATACAATGCTGGACAGTGCAGCAGAAGTGACCATAGCTTGCAAGATCCTGATGAATCTTCTGGAGACAGTGGACACAAATTAATACATTCAGGTGGAAACTGCAGACACACGAGTTAGTGTACCCCATAAACTATATGAAATAACATTATGTATAGAGGGAGATAAAACTAGGAAAATAAAAGGTCTCTTTTGGGAGAAACATTCTAAAGGCTATGACATCCTGTTAGATGAAAAAGACTGGCCACCAGAGTTAGTCAGGGAGTGCCCTCATGGCAAAAAAATGATTATGCCTGCCTTCGCAAATCATATTCCAATTCATAAACAATACACATTTGCAAGAAAATGGGCCGTGGCCCAACCTCCTGCTTTATATACAAATCATGTAGGATGGGATGAGGACTCTCCTCACCAAAAAATCCAGTTAAAAAATCAACCGACTGCACAAAGACAATACCCAGTTAAACAAGAAGCTAAAAAGCAAGTCAGAGAGATCTTAGAACAACTTGAATAACAAGGGGTGGTTGAAACATGCACCTCACAAATGAACAATCCTTTGTTTCCTGTCTCCAAGCCAGACGATTCATATCGTCTAGTTTTGGACTGCAGACATTTAAACTCCTGCTGTAAAATTTTTGCAGTACAAAACTCACACAGTGCAGCACTAATGAATAACATCGTGAGCAAAAAATATAAAAAAGGACATTAGATATCTCTAATGGATTCTTCTGTCAAAACATTGCATCTGAAAGCAGGTACTTGACCGCTTTCTCAATAATGGGGTCGCAAAAACAATTTTGCCGACTCCCACAGGGATTCAAGAATAGCCCAGGATTATTCTCAGCAAGGGTAACAGAATTACTACAAATATAAGATGATGAGGCATTATCATATGTCGATGACATCTATCTTACAGACGATGACCTGGAGACTCACTTAAAAAGAGTGAACACCATAATACTTGGGTTCGCATCAGAGGGTTACAAATTCAACTTTAAAAAGTCAAGAATTGCCCATCTAACAGTCCTATTTTTAGGATATGAATTATCAAGTGAAGGCAAAAGCCTGGCAGACAACTTCCTGGAGAAGTGTGCAGTACTCCAGGCACCAAAAACGCTGAGAAAATTTACAATCGATACTAGGCTTCCTGAATTTCGGAAGAACATACATTTTAAATAATGCAGAGAGGGTTAAACCTCTCTATGAATTAATAAAACCTGATTTCAAACCCCTACATTCGACTCAAAAACACACAGACATTTTGAGATCATTACAGACAGACATGTTAACTAAAACAAAATTGCAAACTTGCGACAACGTACGCAACCTTGTAATCCGAGTAATTCCAGGAAAATGCGGATTCACTTACCTGACCTCCAATGAGGGAGAAACGGTACCAATAGCTTACAAATCACACTTGTACACACAGGCTGAAATGAAATTCAGTTCTACAGAAAAAAATTCTGACAGCGATTCAAACTGCTTTAGCAAAAGAAAGAGCCCTATCCTAAGGCAAAAGAATAACTGTTTATACAGCAAAATCAGCCCTTGAGGCATTAACAAGTCCACCGAACGTGAAAACAGTGGCATTAGATCCAAAATTGATACAATGGGAAAATCCTCTTGTTACAGAAGACGTGAAATACTATTTTGACCCGAAAATGAAAAAACTAGATGATCTAGAATACGAACAAGAATATCCTCTGCCAATCGAAATTCTGCCTTTTGAACATTATACCTGTATAATCTATATGGACAGATTTGCACACCATTACAATATAGAGGAAACATCCTACAATGCAGCGTGCGCGATTGTTAAAGGTCGCTGGCGCTCTGGTAAATTCAAACCGATGATTATCAAAACTGAATCATTCAGAAACTGTTCAGCTCAGCGAGCCGAAATAAGATCTTTAAAAATGGCGCTTGAAAATGCCGATCGCGAATTCCCCACACTAATAGTGAGTGATTCGCATTACTGCGTCAAGTCATACAACAGTGATATGCAGACATGGAGCAAGAACAGGTACAAATATGACACAGGTGCCACAATAAAGCACAAAATGCTTTGGGAACAAGTAGTTCTTTTACAAAAAGAACTACAATAGACTCACGTGATACATACACTGAGTCATCGATGTGATGGCGTTCACGTTGCAGGGAATTCATTGGCTGATAGAGCCATAGCGGCGGCTGGTCAACCGGCTTCCGTAGCCACTAAAAAGCGTTCAGAAAAACAAATTGATGGAGAAACTATGCTGGCAGTAAAAGCCTCATTAAAAAGCGATTATGCAGCATTACCTCTCAACTATCCACTCAATAATACATACATAATTGATGCAAACTCTGTTCCTTTTGCTCGAATCCCTGGAGTGGGGGATAGAGTAATTCCAAGCACGAACTGGAGAGTTTTCTTGATTGAAGACGCACAAATGGGATTGGGTCTGAGGCACCAAGAGATCCTGAAATCTCTGATAGAATTACAATCAAATTATTGGTGGCCGGGAATGAGCTTAGATATCTACAATTTTGCAAGAAATTGTGAGGACTGCAACAGAGATCGCAGTTGTGAACCGGACCAGAAAACAGCCCAGACACCACTATTAGACAGCATCAGGCTATCTATGCGCAGACGTCCGACCGGACAAATGCGGTCCCATAATTATTAAGATTTGATTCACTAAAAATGTAGGCCCCAGCGCTCGGCTGACGCCAGAACTGTTTTAAAAGATTTGTGAGTCTTTATCGGCACATACGCAATTGGCATGCTACATTCTGAACAGGGTCCAGCGTTTAGCTCTCGAGCTTACAAAGAGGCCATGACCAGCAAGGGCATTGCATTGCGGTACTCTTCTCCCTTCCTTCTGAGGGAAATCTGGCAGTAGAAAGAAAAAACCGTGACATAAAGCAATCTTTAACGGCGAGGGTATTAGGTTCGGGTGATGGGTGGGTCAAACATTTAATAAGTGTCCAGCGTAGTCTAAATAACATGCCAAGAGATTATCTAAAAGGTTTCAGTCCGTATGAACTTTTGTTTGGAACTAGAATGATTATCCAGGATTTGGATCGTCAGACTTCAGTGGTAGAAGAAATATCTTTTGATATCAAAGATCGTTCGGTTGTTTTACAGGACTTGAATGAAACAAGAAAGAGTCTAAGTAACATAAAGAGTAAGCCAACAACCACTGAAGAACCACCTGTCCCAGCAAGACCTGTCTGGATTCCAAAGATTGGGGATCTGGTCAGAGAAAAGATGCGGTGAAGAAGGAATTTGGGCCTTCTTACAGAAAAGCAGTACCTGTCTTAGCTAACAGTGGAACAAGATCAGTAGTACTACCGCCACTTGCTGGTAAAATGGAAAACAGAATTGTTTCCATCGATCTGGTGAAACCACAATCATGTGCCCGATAATAAGTAGTAGGTCCAGTGGACTCCCAAGAAATAGCAGAAGACCAAACTTTGCTACAATCCAAGAGGTTCAAACTGAGAGACTAATCACATTCGATAAACCAACAGTAAATAAAAAAGGACTATGCAACAAAGCAATGGAACTTGTGCCTCTTGAAACCCAAATTGCAACAATTTGTGAAGGTACACCAATCTCAGCGATGTAGCTTCAGAATGTACAAATGTAGCAAAAGAAAATGCAAAGATCAATGGAAATCCAGAAGCGATCCCACCAATTGACAGAACTGCATCTGGCTATTTTATCAACTTTGATGACTTTTCAGATGATCCAAGTGAACAAGGAAACAAGCCAGCAACAAAAACTTTCAAAGAGAAAATGACTGAGCTGTTTCACCAACTGAAAGAGACATATCTGATCTCACCATGGATTGAATTTGGACTGTGTTAGGTGTACTTTTCCTCCTGCTTTTGCTCATCATGGTTTTATGTTTGGGTAGATTCATTGATGGAAAATATAGTACAAAGGACACAGCAAGTCAGAACATCAACTTGGTCCTAAAGTCGCACAGATCCTCTCACATCGAGAAAAGAGAACTATCATCAGTGAACATCACAGCCAATCCAATACCTGGGGGTACTGTATGGGACAGAACTGACTATGATATTTATGGCCCGATTGAGCTCTTGAAGTATCCACACCAGTTCAAGATTTCCTTAAGTGATTTTGTGAAACCAAGTTCCTTTTCTGATAATTGGGATTTTGAAAATATTAATAATATGATGTCAGATTTAATAATGTCAGCTAAATTTACAGAACATGATTATTTACAGGGTTCATCAAATTATGAAGAATTATACTGTTACAATCACTATGGTCATCACTATGTGCATAAATCTGCACAACCTAGAAATGTTTTTACTTATAATCAATTGGAACTTTGTGTTTGTCCAACACCACCAAAAGGAAGTTCGAAAACATTTTTTGAGAAATTTCCATACTTCTCAGGGTTTAACAACAGAGATCCAGAAACGTTTTATTTTAAAATGTTAAATAGGACAGGAATGAAAAACATGCTGACAAATACAAAAAAAAAGTTTATGACAAAATGTCAACATTTGGTTTTGAATTTTTGAAAAACAACATTGAAACAAAAACCATCTGGCGAACAAAAGACTGGCAGGTACAAGGTCTAGAATCATTATTTGAAGCCTGTATGATCTCAGACCAAATAATATTCCTGAATGATACCATTCAACAAACTAGTTGTCTTGGTTTAGCTAAGATAAAAGACTTAAACAGTCTATTCTGAAGCCCATACCTGATTACAACAGTACTACTGATATGGAAATAGACGTATCCCATATTTTTCACCAAAACAGAACAAATCCTGATTGGAAAAAATGGTTGATCTGGCCCATAGACACAAACAACTGTCAAGATAGATTCCTGAACAAAAAACAGGGGTTCAAAATGACCAAACCAGACCCAAGATATTCCCAGAGACAACATCCAGGGACAGTTACAAAATACAGCGTAGGGAAACTATGCCGTGAGTTGCTACAAACATCCACACCCGCTGAAATGAAGCAACACTTGACTTACTTAAAGAAGTTGCAGACTTGCGAGATTTCATAATGGGACCTCGCAACCAGCGTCAAAAACGTTTCATAGCGGCCGGTATATACGCTGCATACAACGAAGCTTGGAAAGTAATGCAAATTGAAACAGCAGAAAAAATACGAGAAATTGATCGTATACATTTGGAAAAATCACTTTCTGTTGTGGACAATGGGTTAACGATTCTGTCTTCCAGAATTTATTCATTGGACAGTATTGTATCATCTGCCTTTGATATAATTGAGCAAGACTTGCTAATGTTACAACATGGTCAGTACCAATTGCGTTCTATTGTACAGCTTGGCTGGACGTTGCAAAACCTACATTCAGGCTACGTGCCATGGCGTCTTATCAACATAACGTTATTATTTTCTATCTTTAATCTTACTGATAAACAAATCAGTTTTGGCACAAAAAGGAGCAGATTATACGATTCTGAACACTGAAAAACT
The DNA here is from genome assembly GCF_964263255.1 of Lissotriton vulgaris. NCBI lineage: Eukaryota > Metazoa > Chordata > Amphibia > Caudata > Salamandridae > Lissotriton > Lissotriton vulgaris. The sequence continues at coordinate 931,690,894 of NC_141689.1, read as the reverse complement.
TGAGAGATTACCATTGACAATGTCAGAGAGACCTGTCATTGAATGGATAATACATGGAACAATTACAATTACAATAACAACTTTCCAGTTTAAATATTGCCAAGAATATATACCAGCAGGCCAGTATGAAAGGTTGGGTGAAGGTTACCTCAAATCAACCTGGGATTTACCTTACACACACAAATGTTACAGTGAAAGGAAAAAGGAAGTATTCCTTACTGGCAATAATTGTAAAAAATCACTAAGCGGTACACTTCTGTGTCAAGGTATTAACTTGCATGGAGCCTGCGAAGGGTCTTCAAATAACCTTTCATGTCACCTGCAAGGCACTCCTGCAACACAGATAGAACCATTCTTCAGACAACTCTCTAACGGTAGCTACGTTGTAATAACTGACCACAGCTGTTGTGGATTGGTGCCAGGAGAATGTTATCTCGTAACTGTTACTTCCAGGGTCGTTTGCAGTATGCAAGTATTGTATCCAAACAGCAATCCAGACATGGAGGCGGCAATTTGGCCTTATGTGAATATCTCTTCTATTCGAATTGATACTATAAGCAGAATGAAGTCTATTCTTTTACAGACAACTGTGCCTTTGACATCATCCAAAGAAACGTATGACCTGCAAGTTGCAAGGACAGCTGCAGAGATACAAACCCTTTTATTGACAAATTGCCCCGTGCATTTCATAGAAATGTTAAGTCAAATTTTAAACATGTCTGATACCAGTGCCATCGCACATGTATTTAAGACAATTTTTTCGGGACTGTTAACACCATTTAAAACAGTTCTGGCCATCTTCCCGAATTTTGTCCATTCTGTCTTTGGCGGCCTACCTTTAATTTTGGGACTCGTAGCAGGAATTTTATTTTTGCTCCTTCTGCTCCGATATGGCAAGCCAATCCACAGACAAGACTCCAGCAACGATGGAAGAAACGATACTAGCAATACGATACCGAGACCGTATCACTAAGGTCCTCGGATTGGCCCGGCTAAGAGATCTGAGTCCAATTTGGTTTCTTTCATTCAGACCAATCTGGCAGGATCGCATCTTACCTGTGCTTCGATGTCTGCTATGCGGAGAAGAATGTGTGTTGGACGTCTGTCTTACACTACCATCAGCAGTACCAATGGATATCGATACGTTGCTTGGTCCGGTAACGACTCATGCAACGTGTTATCCCCAGCGGCTACCTATTCTGATGACGGCATTCGTTAAGACTTCACCACTACAAGTAGGTGGCAGTGAAGTACGAGAGGAAAGCAGCACCAAACAGGTACAACCTTCTGTGAGCATTGCTGATCCAAACATCGATGATAGCAATCATGCAGAGAACTGCACAATTTCAGTATTTTCAAACTTGGTCGAACTTTCACCTGATGTGGTAGACCAATTTTTTCCGAGTCTGTCTGATATGATGTTCTCCCCCGAACAACGGGAATAACTTTTTAGAACAACAAGCACGCAGCGTTCCATGAACTCTGAATTTGGCCTTCAGTTCTGTTAAACAAAGCAATTGAAAACATTTGGAACTATTTTTCCTCTGAAAACGAAATTATTTTTCCTTTCAAATCAAAAGATTTTTCCATTTTTCCCGGCACATGATACTTTGCTTAAAGTAGAACTATTCTTAGAGAACAGAGCTTCTATTTTTAGAAACATTAGAGACAATATTTTACCTCAGCCTCTAGCACATGTACAATATCGTATAAGTATGTGATGAAATGGTCTCAACCTTCTCTTCTGTATACCGAGCCATTTCATGTGTAATTTCATTTATAATTTTCACAATTCATTCAGCTGATCTATATGAACTTAACTGAATGATAACCTTGCTTGAAAACGTACAGTACCAATACTCATTTTCCGTGTATAAACCATACACCATTTCAAATGCATTTATGTATTTTGGGGTGGGTTGGAAAACACACATATATCGTATGTTTACTATTGCTTATTTTTAAGCAATGATGGACATTAATCCGTGGAGTGGGTGTTGTATATCTATCTAGGACCCTAATTCGATATTCCCGATTCATGCCCTTATGTGGTTTTAATAAATAGTACCCTTATAAAGGCATAAGAATCAGATCCATATTTAGTAATAGCCCATGCAGTCTAAAGCACGGCAAGGCTATTCCCATAGACTCCTAGAAAGCACAACACGTTCTTTAAACAAACCAAGCCTCCAGCAGCCCGGGTATCCCCCTCCTGCTTTTGTTTTGATTTGCACAAGAACTCCTAGAGTCCAGCAAGAACTGTTAGTTCTTAATGACGTCTTATGTCCAACCTTACGTCAAACCCGACACCTTTCAGGTATAAATATACCAATGTTGCCTTAAGCAAACACACGGTGGTGGGGAGCAGAGCGACGTTCTACTTGTCCGAGAGCCCAGCTGTTGCCAGAGCAGAAGGAAGCCGCCCCTCCCTTTTTGACGCACTGGAGAAGCTGCCTTTTCTCACGCCGAGTTACCCTCGCGGGTTGCTGAGAGATTGAGTCCTGAGAAGAGAGATACAAGACCTCCTTCATTCTATAAGCAAGGTACGGAGTTGAATAAAACCTTCGAGAGAATTCTTGATTCCGATCCTTGGCAAAAACCTAACTTTAACTTAAAACTGCTACTTACTTACTCCTTCCCACGTATTAGGCTTAGGTCAGGTACACTGGGGTAGGTGTATCTTAGAAGCACCAGTTGAGTTCGTTTAGTCAATGTTTGTATGTATGTATATATATTTTATATATTTTAAAGTATCATATGGCTAAGAAACCGTATCCATGCTTTTACAGTATTATTTCATAATACTACTTTTACTGTACGCACTTTACTTTATGATAAGTATTGCAATTGTGGCAATTCATTTCTCTTGCATGAGAAAGAAGACTGCTCAATAAAATAACACCTTTTATTGAAAACGCCAGTCTCTCTATTTCTCTGCACTCTGGTGAAACTAAGCATGCATGATAGACTGAGTGAAATAGCCGTCTATTGTTTTCACACAACTCTAGAGATACACTCTTTATTCTGGGGAGCAAAGTTGTCATGTTTATGCGGTTGTCAGAAACTAATCCCTTCATGTCTAAATCATGATGGTTAACCCTTTCCTGAACATTCGAGAAAGCTTCTAGTGACCTCTGAGCTAGCTGGCAAACCTAATTAAGTCTAACATAGTCAGTAGAGACCTAGATGACCTCAGTCCTTTGTCTACACTGCTGTATATGTTATTCCAATGCGCAGAGCCTATTGGGAATATAGGAACTACACTACAATGTTAAGAATTCTCATGCATCATGAATGAGGCTAGTTTCAAGAAAACCAATCGACATTGTTTTAGTACATAAGTGGGTAAGAGGTAATTGCTAGAACTGTTATGCAGAGCAAGGTAGGACAAATGTAGTTAAATTGCCACTTTGCTACTTAGGCCTAGTTGGTTACATCAGAAACATAACATCACCGCTCTGCAAATGCACCTCTTGGTGCACTGCTGGTGGATGGATGAGGTCCCCTTGCCTCCTGAGGGCCTCGGGACAAAAGAGGACTCCTACCCCCAAGCAGCAGTGTGACAGGAGCCACGTTTGCAGAGTGGTGGATAAAGGGGGCGTGGCCTCAGATGACCTTTCAGCAACCCAGCTGTGTGGGTCTTACTGGAGGTACCAGGAGGGTTAGATGGCCCCAAGGACCCTCAAAATCCAGGGGGACTTCATACTCCAACTAGAAGTGCACAAAGATGCGCGTTTGCAGAATGGTAGAGAAACGGGCCATGGCCAATAAATACCAGGAGGCGCACTTGGAGAGTGGTGGTGAAAGGGGGCGTGACCTCCTACAAGGTCTCAGCAATCCCACTGTGTGGGACCTACTGGAGGTAGCAGGAGGACTTCCTTTGAGGCCAACTACCCCTCTTGTTAGCTCCAGTAAATCCCATACAGTGGGATTAATATGAGGTCTTTGGAGGCCACGCCCCCTCCATCACTCTGCAAACACGACTCGTGTTGCACTACTGTTTGGGGGATGAAGTCCACTATACTACTGAGGAACCTTGAGGGCCAAGAAGCACACTTGATCCCTCCTTTAAGTCCTGCACAGTGGAATACCTGAGAGCTGGTTGGAGGTCCATGCCCCCTTTCTCTACCACTCTGCAAACGTGAATACTAGTTACAAAAACATAGAAATTCACTAAAAAAAACAAAGCTTACAGGGATGTTATAGTTAGGGTCAGATATCACTCTTACAAAACCAGTGAAATTCCTCAGTTATAGTTACCTGAGCTAACTATAACTTACGCCCCACAATGCACTCTGTCCCCGTGATGACAGACCATCCCTGCAGGGTGGCTTCCAAACGAGCCTGAAGCAGCCCGTAATTAATCATATCACAAAGGAGAGGAGGAAGCCCTACTCGATGACATGCCAGTATTTTTTTATCAAATGAAGCTGGAAGCATAATCTTCCCTGATGCTGTCTGGCTAATAATAAACTAGCCATGAACACAAGGGAGCAAGCTCATACTGCAAATTAATCTGTGCTTAAATTGCAGTGAACAAGTGACTACAGGTTAAATCCTATTATTCCCACAATGCACTAATAGTGTCAATGCAGATACCGAAGACTGTTACTCCAAGTAATTATGCTAAATAACATCTGATTGCCACATTCCCTAAATGCGTATAATGTATTCCAGTGGATTGGAATAAACGTAACAGTCTTGTGAATTATCCAACATTGTATTGCTAGCCTTGCTTCTCTCCTGCAGCCGGAAAAACAAATCTGTGTTTCTTAAAAATGTACAGTTATGTCAGAATTGGAAGGAAAAAGAAAGTTATCTCCCTTTCTCCTTTCTGTGAATAAGCGCCATGGAAATACTTTATATCTCACAAGGGCAAGCAGGTTATACTCCCCAATTTTAAATCCAACAGGCATCTAGTTTTCATTTTTTTCACTGGAAAAAACAAAGGTTAAAGTAATGTTATAGTTAGGGGAATATGTCACTGACAACATTAACATTTGGAACTAAAAAGAACATAGAAATGTACCTGTCATTGTTACCAGAGATAACTATAATTTGCACCCAAGCAAAGAAAAAGGGCTTTGACAGCACACCACTTATTAGTCTCTAGTCATAAAAATATATATCACATCCATGGGTATGAGTAACCCCATTTAGCTCAAATATAGATTCATTTTCAACAACATTAATCCAAAATATAAGAATCCAGGACCTATAGTAGTCTTGCATATTCCAAAAGTCACTTTTCTTCATTAAAAGCTCCCAGCACACGACTTGCTGACACGTATTTCGTCTTATTCAGAAGACTTTTTCAAGGCATAAGAAGTATGTATGTCACTGATATCCAGACAGTAGTAGGGACCAAACCTGGTCACACCTACAACGAGAATTGAAAGGTCCCCACCCTGTAACTGCGATCTCATGGACTCTATATAGATACGGTAATGTGTCACTAACAGCTAAATAATATGACAAGTATGATCCAATCAGATGACACTACCAGTACTCGGTTTTGGAAGGACGTACCACGTCTGCGGGCTATGCTGCCCAGGAGGTCAATACTTATCATGGTTTGACCTGGTCCTAATCTGCTTGTCAGCTGGGATGTTACCTTTTTATCACTCACTTGAGTAGAATACTAGTTTGTTCATGTGCACTATTGGTTATGTCGCCGATTTGACATTGAGAAAAGAAGTTTTCACTTTTGCTACGGTTCATCTGATTGGTCTTTTTACTGAATATTTTTGTTAACCTGGTAGTAACTCTAGAAGGGGCAGGGAGACCAGCAAGCATGTATTTTTAATTGTTGTGGGGGGTTGCAGGAAGCACAGTCCTTCCCAAGCAACATACAAAAAAAACAGTAAATCTATTCAGACATTAAATCCGTCATCCCAGGAGAGTTTAGCATTTTTGAAAGAAAGTTCTATGTAGGGCTCTATGTTCTTCAGCTGGAGTGCAAGGCCCTCTTGTGGTTGTTTTTATGGCTGCATTTTGTGGGCACAAAAATGATAAAAGAAAGAATCAAAGACATAGTTTAATAAAAAAAATCAATTACATTTATGACAATCACCTTTATTAAATATTGCAGTGTGAGTTAATGAAATATATGTTTGATTATAGATATTGGTGATTGTTTATAAAGACAATAGGTTTGCTTTATATATTCACTGAAGAAAAAAAACATTCAAAGGGTAAATTTATCAAACTTTCATGCAGCACAGGGCAGCAAACCACCTTGCTGCATTGTTTGCTTGAAAGGGCAGTAATGCACTGCATCTAACATTATACGACCCATTCCTGTTCTTTCCTTGTGCTGGGGCTAAAAGTGCTGCCTAGTACCAATGCATATAACCTTGCCTCATGGTGCAAGGATGCCTGTGCTGTAAGCAGGACTATTTTTGTTCAGAAAGGGGCACCTACCTGCCTAAAAAGAATTCTCTAAGGCATTTTCCTCTGTTTCTCATGTTGCATAATGCAGCACATATATTACAAAGGAAAAAATGAGGAGAAATAAAGATATTTCTCCTCATTACGCCTCAGCTGGGGAAGCATAGCATTTTGTCTCATGCCCAGGTTGTGACACATTCTCCACCCAGGGGACGCCTCCCTAGGGCAGAGTAATGCCATACAGCAATTTGTGCTGCTTTGTGTTTTTGTAGATTTATCATGTCATGCAGGGCCACACAAAGTCTCAATCCACTGCTTGATAAATCTGACTTAGTAGTTTATGTCACTCTTGCGTCCCATTGCGTGGTGCAAGAACAACAGAGCTAAATATTAAATCTCCCCCTTTATATCAGATAAAACATACTGTTTTAAACAAACAAACCCACTGGAATAGTTTACCAGGTACAGACATCTCAAGTAGCTATAACTCATGCCTTAAAGTAACTATAACTCGCGTCCTCACCAGTCACTGCTTATGACCTCACATATTACTTCACTCATGACATATTCTATGACATCATTGATAGCATTACTGCAATATATGAAATTACATCACTGATGACAACTCTGTGCACTGTGAAGGCGTGAGTTATTGTATGGGTACGGGTTATATTTACTTGAGATAACTATAACTAGTGAATTTCAATAGTTTTGTTAGTTTAACATGGTATTTTTTAAATCAGTGGAGAGCTTGTTAGGTGCATATTCGTTCAGCCGCGAGAGCACCAAGTCTGGCAGACTTTGATGTATACAAACTGTATTGCGACACTCACCGTTGAAAACAAATCAAAGAATGATGTGATAAAATTGCTTAGCCTTGAGAAAACCCTGGCGCTACTCGCCACACAGGGTGAAACACGTGTCAGCTGTCCTTTTTCTTTGCTCAATAAAGTTGTGAATATTTACAACAAGAATGAAATGGACTCCTTAAGAGATGAATGAATGTAAAATGCAATAAAATATTTTGCCATCATAATACAAAGATAAAAAGGATTTATCGGTGCTATATGAATAAACAAGCTATCTAAAAGTAAGGAACGTATGCTCACACTCAACCTCAACTATTTTATGAAGCTTTTATGGTCCAGAGCTTTGAGCAAGGTACCTTCGCTGTTTGAATTTTTAAAGAAGTAAGATATAGACCAGGGACCGCTGGACCTTAAGCGCCTGTTGAAACATGTCTACCAATACACTGCTATGTACAATCTTGCACAACTACAAAGCTACACTTCCTAGGCCCAAATGCACTCATGTCCACCACACTCTTCCCAATACATGTCTCACAGATCTAACATTTCCTTCTTCTGAATCACCCCAAGGTAGCTAGCAACATTCCCAGGGGGGCATGTGTACAGGCACCCAGCACAACAACTCCCACCAGGCACCCTTGTCCCACAGCTCAGCAGGGTGGAACACTATCCCCCCCAGCGGGAGCCATTACAGCAATTGCATTGCTCCCTTCAAACGTACAGGTAGGTAGACATATTAACATGGAGGGATGTTTGTGGGTGGAGAGCCAGCACTACAACTCCCACCAGGCCCTGGTGTCCCACAGCCTAGCAGGATGGAGCACTTCCCCAGTCAGAACCATGTGGCAGCCATTACATTGCTCCCTTCAGACTTAGACTTACTGGTAGGTAACCTCTTAACAGGGAGGAGTGTTTGTGGGTGGAAAGCCAGCACTACAACTCCATCCAGGCCCCCACTGTCCCCACCACCACCACCACCACCACCTAAGCAAAGCGCTGACCCCTGCCGCAACAACCTGTGCGGCCACAACCCCCACCACCACCACCAGTGCTCCCTGCATTATTTTTGCCCACTGCCTCAGTGGTTACCACCACCACAGGCAGCAGTAAAAAAGTTCTTCTAGGCCTTGTCCCTACCATCAAAGACAACAGACAATGTCACTGTTTTACAATGTCACTCCCACTCAAGGGAAGTAGTTGTTGATGAGCTGTTGGCGCAGGTCGACACCTTCCCCCTCTTCACTATCGTTGTCAGTGGACATGTGTGGGTTTGCAAGGGAGAGGGCGTCTGCTGCTCATCATTCTCCAGGAGCAGGGAATCTCTTTGCCCAAAGCCAGAATGTGGAGCATGCAGCATGTAACTACGATCTGACGCACCCTTTGGGTAGAGTAGAGTAGTGCACCTCCGCTCTTGTCCAGACACCGGAATCTCAACTTCAGAAGCCCAAAAGTACACTCCACCACACAACATGTCCTCCCATGTGCATCATTGTAGCGGACTTAACCCGGGGTCCTTGGATTCCTCAGTGGGCTCAGCAACCAAGACCGGTTGGGATATGCAAAGTCACCTAGGTGGGAGATACACAGACCAATTTTGTAATATAACAGTAGCTGAGGACAGCATGTCACACATACAGCACACTACTTGACTACGCTTACTAACCAACAATCCGGATGCAGATTTGCCATCAATTGTGGGATGATGCTGTTACATAGTATGTAGGAGTCCTGTGCAGAACTATTTATTGTTTCATGTATATATTTCTGCGAAAAATAAGAAATTAAGTGATTCAAACAACTTAGCTAAGCCTGCACCCACTAACACCGCCAAGTCACGTAACTCTGCTAACAAAGGGCAATATAATTCCAGGACAACTGTGTGTACCAGTACTTCCAGTGTGGCAATATAATCTGCTCACATGGTGAGGACGATCATCTAGCTACACCAACAGAACATCATGAAATCATTCACCATCTACTCAATGTGGGAAATGGACTAGAAACTCTTCTAAATAACTCCATAAACCAATGCTGTCTATGCTACCAGAAATTAGGACATTTTCAAAGAAGTCGTTGAGACGATGTGTGAGACTGACCATGTCGCACAGCAACACAGGCAACATAGGAGGGCAAAAGCATCTGCACTTACACATGCCCTATGTTATTGACTATGAGTCAACAAATTGTTTAATGCCACAGTTCTAATGAGTGTGCTTTAGACTCACTAGGAAAGTAATCAGAAAGGCAAGAGATGACACACTTCACACAGAAAGAGCACTACCCCGTCTCATCAAACATTATAACACTTCCATCATGAATAACATCCAGCCCAAGGTTTAGACTAAGGTCAGCAAGTATTATCAAACAATTTCCAAATCCTGGATAGTCTGAAACAAAGAAAAGGAGAAAAAGAATTAACAACATGCTGTGGCACTATTGTCTACTCTTACTTCTTTAGGTTTTATGGCATATTTACCTTGCTTTTAGTAACTTTCTACAGTCATAAAATGTGACATTAACTCTTTCCGTGCGTCGGACGGCCCCTGGCCATGCGACGTCACTGTGGGCGTGTGCAGAGGACGGCCGGGGGCCATCCTGACCACGCCCAGTCATAAATCACCCGCACCGGGGCTGAATTCCAGTCGCGGTCAACGGGTCAAAAGATTGTACATTTTAAATTTCGAAATTATAAAAAAATGCTTTTCATTTCACGTCAATTCAAAAATAAAATGTCCATTGTAAAAAATGTAAAATTAACATTTTTGATAGCTATTCCATTACAAATTTTGAATGAAGCATAAACGTGTGTCTATATTGGTCAATTCATATATGTTTGCTTGGAGTCTTTACAATGAACACATTTCAATTTATTTAATTTTATGAGGCGTGATTTGTCATAAATATATGTATAAGTTCTTTCATCAAATCATTAAAAAAAAACTATAGACATAACAATATGTAAAATATGTGTAATTATTATTTTTGTAATTAATTCATCCTTTTAAAAAATTGCGCACGTCACTATGAAGGCAGGGTTGAAAAAACATAATTATTAAAAATGAATTAAAAAATGATAATTAATCACTTGTTGAGTTTAAAATCATAATGATTTCTTAATGGTAGAACTTGGGTTTTTACTTAAAAGGATTTCTGTGGTGTCTGTTGCATGGGGATAAATCATGAATTAGCACCTGCTTCGTGAAGGATGATATAGTGCACAGGTTTAAAGCGTAACACCAGAGTTGCAATTATATTTTACAACATCGCGTGCAGTAAATAGTGTGTGTTTTCTTAACGAAAGGAGACCATTTATCACATCAGGGGGCATATTACCAAGCAATAGCGATAATTATCGCTATTGCTTGGTTAGCGTGAAAAAATAACACTGAGCTGCGGTTATTTTTATCGCAGATAAAACTTGGCATTACCAAGGTTTTTCGCAAATGCGATAAAAATCGGCCGCAATGCATGAATATCGCTGAAAAGTCAGCGATATTCATGCATTAGCGAGCTAATGCTCTTAGCCATGTTATCCACCTCCCATTGGATAACATGGCTAAGAACTACTCAGGGCAGGTGTTAGCTTTTGGAGATATTCGCGCTTAGCGCGAATATCTCCAAAAGTTGGTAATAGGAGATGGCGATGTTAGCGACTGTTTTCAGTCGCTAACATCTTGGCACGCCCACTTTGCATGTCATTAATGATAAATATCACTGACATGCAAAGTGGGGCCCAAGATGGTCGCTATATCCTACTAGCTGTCGCTAACTGGTGTTAGCGACAGCTAGGTAATAGGGAGATAATTTTATCTCCGCTTTCTTGGCTTTTAAAGCCAAAAAAGCAGAGATAAACCCCCTTTATAATATGCCCCTACATTTTTTAATGCATATGAAAAATATTGCATGCTATTTTTGTGTCATATGCATCAAATCGAACAGGCATTCTGTGATAAAAAACATGCAATACTGGCTATTCTGACTAAACTACTAAAATGCTGTAATTATCATAACTAGTAAAGATCAGACACCAAGGTGTTCGGCGTTGATTGGATGTGATGATTATCGCTTATACTGAGTTTCTAGGAGACAACATGCGGATCTTGGTGTTTACTGCACTACAATCCACATTGTGTGCCTAGAAATGGACAGGGAAAATTGATTTCTTGTTTAGATTTTGACGGCTGCCTTAGCTTTAAAAAGTGTTTGAGGTAATGTTCAGGGTTTATTTGGTATAAGCACTTTTTTTCAAGGACATCATGAGCTATAAAACTGTCACTGGACATATCAGAATTTGGACCAAGCAGCAACAAGAGAACGGCTGAATCACATACTTGGTTAACGGCTTCTGTGCAGAGGAGGGTTTATTGTATTTGATCTGTGAAGTAAAGTATGAAAATATCGAATCACCGGAGATATATGGACTTTTATTAGACATCTCAAAGACATCTGTTTTTATGGCATGGAATCGTTAGATGATGTTAAGGTTTACAACATTTAGATAAAATTACACGTAGAAAAGCTTGTAGAGAGGCTTGTCCCTTCGCACAACTCTGAATAGAAAGCTTGCTTTCCTGCATGGGCCACACTACATAGGAGTGGCCGGTGGGCATGAGTAAAGCATGCCAGAACCACACATACTCATACACATTTTAGGGCGTTCCGGGTGATTTTTCATATGGTGCACGTCTGTAATACATGCATGTAATATATGATAATGCATCCAAGCTGCGCAAACGTCTTGGTAACACAATGCCACATTACAAAGTAATGCATATGGGGATCTTGGCTGGCCTTAGTTGGACACGCTCACCTGCTATGCCTAAGTAAGAATCCCTTTGTTGTGGCAGAAAAATGGGTGCTGGTACATTTCCACGAACAGTAGTAAAGGGAAAGATATGCTACGCAATGTATACGTGCACGTGCCCTGATGAACCTCTGTTCAATGTCTACGGAAGAGATCAGCTCTGTCCTCTTCCTGCAACCGAGGGGGTTCATAAATAGATAACTTGGAGGGGGCGTGGCTTGCGCGCCGCTCGAGATGGCGGTCAGTGCTAGAACTCCGGGGCAATCAGTGGCTGTCGGGACGATTTAGGATCCCGTTAGACAGCGCTTTCTTCCGAAACAGGCGTCTTTTGCGGTTGGAGCATGCCGTGAACGACCTGTCAGGCGCTTTTTTCGTCGGAGACTTCAATAACCTATTTTTCGCCGTGTTGCAACCCTGCTCCCTGGATTTTGCGAGCGGCGGCCATTTTGTCTTTTAGTGGCGTCGCTAGTTTTCTCTTCAGAAACGGTGACAGGTCGTCAGAAACTGCGTCTTACTATGGACTGAAGGTGATCTTTTCCATTTCTATGCTTTTTGTGGCTCGAGGATGCTTTTTTCTGCCCACAGACACTCACATGAGTCATTTTTTCACCTGGAGTTTTTGTGATTGATACCTGGTGCCTTTCTTTCTTGCTTCTTCAAGGTTTCTTCACCATGCCTGATAACAAGCTGAGTATTCTGTCATGACGACCATTGAGGGCTATTTTTCAATATTTTTCAATCTTCAATCTTCTTACAGCATTTATTATGGTTCTCATTCTCCTTTCTATCAGTGTCCGCCATTTTGGATTCTAATATTATATGTATAGTCATTGCCTGATTACCACAGCTTATATAGCAGTTGTATTATGTCTGTGCGAGTTTCTATTTGTTTTTCTGATATTTTTTTATCCTCTTTGGACTGATTTTATTCCGAACAGCACTCCTGTTTTGAATTTGGGGCTTTTATTGTGGTGACACCTTATGGCTGACAACATGGGTTCTACTTCCAATGCTAAAGACTCTAAAGGTGCTCTGAAGAGGTCCAAACAAACCTCTCTTACTCCGGAGTCCTTTCAGAAGGATACTAATTCTACATTGGATACTATTCTGTCACATTTAAATGATGTACATGATATTGCACAATCTACCAAGACTAATACTGACTTATTACAAGTTGAAGTGGCGGCTATCAGGAATGACTTTAAAGCACTCTCGATTTCTGTTACAAATGCGGAAGCACAGATTAGTGGTGCAGAGGATACTGCGCAATAGCACCATAAGTCCCTTCAACAGATGGAACGTTTATTGGCGGCATTGCGGAGAGACCTCACGGAACAGGAAGATCGTAATCATAGAAGCAATCTGCGGATTTTTGGTCTACCTGAAGATGCAGAAAAAATAGCCCCCTCGATGATAGACTTTTTATACCAATGGCTTCCTTCTACCTAACAAATCTCATTTCAGAAAGATTTTGAAATTGAAAGGGCTCATTGTGTACCTACTTTTCGGCCTGAGCCTTCATCACACCCAAGGGCGGTAATTTTTAAACCGCTGCGTCACCAACATTCGGAGCAAATTTTGGCACATATGAGGAAGATTAAAGCGGTGCATTGGGATGGTCATCGGATTGCTATTTCTCAAGAGTTTGCCAGAGACACTGTCATTAGAAGGAAGGGTTTTCTTAACATACGGAAACGTCTGATTGACATGCATATCCCCTTAACCTTTGCTGGTCCTTTAAAGTTTCATATTACCTTTAAAGGACGGTCTCAAATTTTTGATGATTCTTCTGATCTTTCCTCCTTTCTAGATAATCAGTCTGAAGATCAGATGGATGCTTCTCCGGCTCCTGGTCCCTCTGGGTCTTGATCTTTGTTTGGATTTATGGAATCTTATCTCTTTCTGTCTTGGTTGTATAATAGATTTTGAATATATATAATAGGTTTTTGCTCTTACTGTTTATAAGATGGTTTACCTAGCTTTCTAGTTCATATGTTGTCTTCTATAGTGGAGATTCATGTCTTTTCTTCCGTTTTTGGTTGTCTCTCTTGGTCTTCTTACCTTTTTATTCTATTTTAACATACTGTGATTATGGAAAGGGGAGACCACTCGGTCACCCCGAACGTATGGCTGGGTGCCCCGATCCCCCGGGAAACCTTTGCGGGCGGGGGGCGTGTCCTGGCCGGTATGCCCATAGCGGCGTGGTTGGAGCACGCACCGCCTCCTAAAAGGGTTGTCCTAACACCCGTCCGGAAGTCCGTGCACCACTGGGCGGGATGGGGACGCTGCCCCGCCTTCCCGCTGCAAGATAAAAGGTGCGGGAATCCAGGCAAGCGTCCTCTTGTTCCTGCGCTCTGAAGGCTGCACCACTCATCAGCAGAATTAGGTTTATGGACTGACTCTGCGGGCAGTGTCGGGTTTGGCGCGAACCTTGGTAACCGTTGGTCGGCCCAGAAATGGCCAGCATGGTGGGAAACAAGCGGTTTGACGAGCAACATTGGTTTTCTAGAACTATTCCCCATCTGGGTAGCGCTGTCGGCATGGCCAGAAGAGTTCCGAAACCGCTCGGTGGTATTTTGGTCTGATAGCATGACTGTGGTTGAGTGCATTAACCAGCAGGCAGCATGCTGCAAGTGGATATTGCGATTGTTGAAAGAAATTGTATTGAAATGCTTGAGACTAAATGTACAATTCAGGGCAAAGCACTTGCCAGGAGTACTGAATAATGCAGCTGATGCGCTCTCTCATTTCAAAATGCAGGCTTTCAGGGATTGTTTACCCTCAGCGGAGCTAGTGGCAGCGCCATTTCCCGAAGCACTATGGCAAATCGGTGCCCCGGACTACAAAACCTCGTAGCAGCCAGTTTAGTGCCCGGGACAAGGAAAGCTTATGAAGGGGCGTTCCACTCTTACTGCGCCTTTTTGGGCCCTGCATGGGAGCATAGATGGGGTCAGGAGGGGTCCTTTACCCAATTTTTAGTGGCACTCCATGAGGAGGGCCGGTCGGTGGCAACCGCCAGTCGGTATAAGGCCGCCATATCGTTTATGGCTCAGCTCCAAGGGATCAGGGACCCAACGGATTCCTTTATAGTCAGAAAGGCGATCTGCGGCTGGCGGCGCCTAGAGGGTCGCAAAAAGGATACCAGGCACCTGATAGGATTTTACAGATTGACCTCCTTATTGGCTAAACTGGAGGAAACATGCTCCTCATCTAGTGAGGTTGTACTATTCCGGGCAGCATTTGCGTTGGCGTTCTATGGGGCCCTGCGGGTAAGCGAACTAGTGGCTGCCAACAAAAGGGATACTGAAGGAGGTCTGCACAGGGACCACACGCAAGTAAGAGGGGATTTCCGGCTGATCGCGATAGCCAGGTCAAAGACAGACCAGGAGGCCCAGGGGAATAGCATTGTGCTGCAGCGCGCTCCCGGTAGTCCCTGTTGTCCAGTGAGGCATGTTGAGGCCTACCTAAAACAAAGGTTGGCAATGTGGGTGGGGGCCTTACTGCGACATGCTGACGGCTCCCCGTTAACAAAGTTTCAGTTCCAGAGGGTGCTGGCAATAACGATTGCAGCTGCGGGCCTGAACCCGAGTGATTTTGGGACTCATTCATTCAGGATAGGGGCCGCTACAGAAGCAACAGCTGGGGGTCTGCAGGCAGACATTGTTAAACACTTAGGCCGCTGGTCTTCGAATTGTTTCAAACGGTACGTGCGGCTGCACATGTTGTATTTATTTATTTATTTATTTGTGTCATTTATAGAGCGCACAGCTGCCCCAACGGGGCGTCCCGGCACTAGTAAATTTGGTAGCAGGGATGCTATAGGAGAGGTAGGTGGGTTATAGGCAGAAAAGATGGGTCTTAAGGGATTTTTGAAATGCGGCTTCTGTTTGGCAATTCTAAAACAACAAGGGACCCCAATCAAGTCAAACAGGGACCTCGGGGAACAATTTTATGGAAACAACAGTGGTCCCATGCTTATGTGATGCAACAAACAAAATAAATATAGACGAAATCGCTTCTATATTTTCAGAAGGACATGTCCAGCCGGACAGAGGTCTTCCAGGTTTACTTAATAAACACAGTATTTCAACAAATAAGATGTCAGGAGTACCTTCCACACTGCCCCTGTGTGGTACACAGCCTGTGCCCGACACTAACGGGGTGAACACAAGTGGAGATAGTAGGAAAGGTTCAAGGCAAAACAAACGTTTTTTCTGTTTACATATAAATTTGTACAGAAAATATCACGCTGCACCATTACATAAAATCAAACAATCAGATTTGTATCGGGTGCATAAGCAAGTCGACGGCGTTTCGGTTTCATCAAAAAGTCATAGAAACCATCATCAGGACATTTAAATACTTTGCCTTTACATTAAACCTCAATTTTGCCTATGAAGAAGAAGATAAAGATATACTTTAGAAAACAGAATACATACAAGAGTAAGTGAAGTGACTCTACGTGCGCTGTGCACATGCTGGATCGTCAGGGAGTGATGTTATACATAACCTTGCTATTAAGGTAGTGACACAATTACCAAGTGTATGGTCATGCGTCCAAAATTGCTATAATGTGCCTATAGGGCATTAGTGATTATAAGGGGATGTTGACCGCAGTGCTAGTGACCTAAATTCGTGGTGATATCGTGTATCAAGCACTTGCCGGAAAGTGGGGCTACTTCAGAGTGAAGGGCGCCTTGCAATGCTTACCGAGGTATAGCATGTTTGGGCATCGAAAGTCAGTACCGTCAAGGTGCCCGTTTTTAAACTTGGCCAGTCACCCACAATGGAGCGTCAGGTAATGCCGGTTTACACAGTCGTAAACGGGCGACGCCAGGACAAGCCGATAGTTACGGTCATGGAGTGTGTCCCTGGCGTCTGTTTGGCAGGCACGAAGGGCAATCAGGAGTTTATTCCAGTGCTGACTAGCACAGACTTCAAAAGGTCTTCCCTCCTGCACGTGTCCTTTTGAATCTAGGAGTGGCAAGGAGAAATTGGGAGCTGGAGCGCAGTGTTCTGGCGTTTTGGTATGGACGTAAGCTACTTTTCAAGTGGGCTGGTCCTTTGCTCTTGGAGGCTCTATAAGCCAGAGTCATGGCCTTGTATACACATCGTTTGGCAATGGGTAGCCAGTGCAATCTACGGAGAAGCGGAGAGATATGTTGTCTGGGAGGAATTCTCTCCACTAGACGTGCCGCAGCGTTTTGAACAGTCTGGAGTTTTTTACATAAGCCAGCAGTAATGCCTAGGTACAGTGCATTGGCGTAGTCGAGGTGGGAGGTTATCAATGCATGAACCACAGTCTTACGGCAGTCAGAAGGCAGGTAGTTGATGAGCCTGTTTACTGTTTTAATCTTAGCAAAACAAGATGCTGCTACTGATTGGACCTGGGTGTTGAAAGTAAGATGGTTATCCCAACGGACCCCCAGGTTCGTTATAGAGTCTTTGGGTATGGGGGCTTGACTCAAGTCTCCAGGCCACCAGAGGCTGGAATCAAGAGAAGACGGAGTATTAAAAAACAAGATCTCCGTTTTACCTGCATTCAATTTTAAGGAATTAGAGTCCATCCACTTAGAGATATCCCTGAGGCAGGTTTTCAAAGGGTCAAATACAGAGGCAGAAGGCTCATCAAAGGTAAAAAGAAGCTGGATGTCATCAGCGTAGGAGGTGGTTTTGATCCCAGTTCGTGCAATCATATCGGCCAGGGGGGTGAAATAGACATTAAATAGGAGCGGGTTCAGGAAAGAGCCCTGAGGAACTCCCCATTTAAGTGGTCTAGCGTGGGAGGTGAAAGGAGGGGTGTAGACCTGCTGTGTGCGGTCCGCTAAATAGGAAGAGATACATTTCACAGTGCCACCTATACCCAGATCCTCCAGTCTCCTCAGCAGAGTCTTGTGAGAGACGGTGTTAAATGCTGCTGAGAGGTCCAGCAGCACTAACACTGCCCTCGACCCCCCGTCTAGCGTCCATCTCACCGAGTCAGCCTTTTCAATAATGCTGTGGCCAAACCGGAATCCATGCTGAGAGTCATGAAGAAGCTTAAGTTACTGAAGAAGTGCACTCACGCTTGTTGTCTTTTGTTTGGATTACAGTTTTGTGGACCTGTGACGCAGGGCGGAAATTGGGACCGGCCCAGTATCAGCTAACCACCACTTCAGGACCAAGGAATGAAAGACGAGTGGTCTGGGTCGTGGGCCACTCATACGTGAGGCGTGCCGCGGACATATTCAAGACAGGTGAAGCGATCCACACATCTGAGGAATATGGTTTCAGGGTGTCCTTCCATGGGAAGGGCGGCCTGTGTATTGACCGACTGCAAAGTTTTGTGGAAAAATTGTCAGGGCGGCACAGGTCACCGCCATCTGTAGTCATAGTACACATGGGGGCAATGACTTGGTAAGGTTGGGTAGACGAGCTTTAATAGTGCACATACTTTCAGCAGTTAGTTAGTTAGCAAAAACGCTCCCGGGGTGTACAATAGCTTGGTCACACATGATTCCGAGGAAGGTATGGAGCGGTGGATTGTCCACAACTGCGTTGAACCATTCGGTAAAGAGGGTGGTCAACAATAAAATCGAGAAATTGTTTCGCTCTGCTCATCTTCAAAGCATACCTCATGGGTGCATCTAAGGGGGATCACTGTTATTCAGATGATGGGGTACACCTGTCCAGGGTGGGGAATAACTTATTCATAGGAGACATGATAGCTTGGCTAGTGAGATTGATGAGACATGACCTATAGGAGGTGTAGGGGGTCCAGATAGTCGGTCAACTATCTGGCCTGTGGCGGTAAGGTCATGATCGGTGAGCAGTGATTTCAAGGTCCCTAGGGGGGCGCCACCTATTATGGATGGGAGCGCCCGGGGGAGGCGGCCATTGGCCCCTCCCACAGGGGGCGGCACCCATTATGGATGGGATCGCCCAGGGGGAGACGGCCATAGGCCCCTCCCAGGGGGAGACGCTATATGCCCCTCCCACGAATTTCCCGGGGCCGGATATCCGCTCCGGCGGAAGAGAGTGCGGGGAAAGGGGGGGAGTCCACGCTGTCCTTCTTACGGATACCCCGCACAGGAACTCGGACGACCTTAAGATGGCGCCAAGTGAAAGGGGGCCCCCACGACAAGGGAAGTTACAGTTGGCTACAAGGGTAAAGTCCTCTGCGCATGCGCCACTCACACGTGAGGGCGGAAATTTGGTGATAGGGACCTGACACCGGTTAAGACCATGCCGTTGGCCCCTAACGATAGGATGTACAAATTCGTATGCAATGCATTATGTCATGATGTTAGACTCGGTTAGGAAATCTTTGTATTAGAGATTTGTTAAGGTTAGCCTGTCTTCATCAAATGTAATGAAAGTTGAATTTGTACATGATGCATGAAACGTTTTAATTTAAAGTTTTAAGTTTTAAATTTTTGTTTCATATTTGAATAAATATGGCTGGGGGGGTCGTGAGGCCCCCCTGCCTTCCAAAAGTTCAAACTGTGTCTGTCTCCTACCATTGGGATTGGTGGTGAAAGCGGTGGCGGGCATCCCGGTCCATATGGAAAGGGGAGACCACTCGGTCACCCCAAACGTATGGCTGGGTGCCCCGATCCCCTGGGAAACCTTTGCGGGCGGGGGGCGTGTCCTGGCCGGTATGCCCATAGCGGCGTGGTTGGAGCACGCCCCCGCCGCCTAAAAGGGTTGTCCTATCACCCGGCCGGAAGTCCGTGCACCTCTGGGCGGGATGGGGACGCTGCCTCGCTTCCCCGCTGCAAGATAAAAGGTGCAGGAATCCAGGCAAGCGTCCTCTTGTTCCTGCGCTCTGAAGGCTGCACCACTCGTCGCTCGTGAGCCCTCAAGGGAACAAGCTGCAGTTTTTGACCCACCCACCAGCCCCTGTTGCGGAAGTTTGGGAGTAAACAAAGTTCTAAGTCACAATTTGATTGTAATGAATAAACGTCTTGTTGGAATTGTTGCTCTCATCTTAAATCGATGCCAAGAGTATGCATGCAACTGAATATGAAACTGAATACTTGCTTATAGGCCTTTTTTCCATTGTAGAAATTTAATGGAATGTATGCAATAAAGAAAGTTCTCTGCTATAGGACCTTTTCTCCTTTGTAGCAATGTTTATAGTTCATTGGATACACCTAGCTCTAATTTAAGATAAAACATAGGTTTTTTTTTCCACCTAGTAGGTAACTAACTGTCGTATTTACCATATTTTCCGGCGTAGAAGACGACTTTTTAACCCTTTAAAATGTGCTCGAAAGTCGAGGGTCGTCTTATACGCCGGTAACCAAATTTTGGGAGTGGAAACAATGCTCCACCAACCTTGAAATTGGAGCAGATTAGGGCCCTGTCAGGGCCCCCGCCGTGTGTCATAGTCTAAGGCCTATGCCTGCCTGCTGTTGTCCTTACCGGCTATGGTAGTCGTGCCGCTCCGCTTTCACGACCCAGGTACTGATGCCACTCAGCTGGGCCAAAAGCTATGCCTTCGTGTCAGTGCAGTCAGTGATGACAGCGCAGCTGCTCCAGTGGGGAGGAATTCGGGCGCCCTGTTATCTGCCACTGCTCGTGGGAGGGTGGGGGGATGCAGCAGTATGTCCTGATCTGGCGTCTCTCTCCTTCCGATGTGGCCATAAATCTCGCGTTCATCGGAAGGAGAGGAGCGTCAGTTAATGGCCATAGAAAGGGGACTGTAATATTTTCCCGCCGGCAATACAGCAACATAATGTTTTGCTGCAGTTACCGTACGGTATTTCAGAAGGGTGATTACAGTACATTCCTGTTGAATTACCAAGACACTGCATTCTTTTTAAGATCGGATGGACAGTTCTTTACACTTCATGTCACGGAGGAGGGCTAGAATCACGGGTAGTCCTATACGGCGAGTATAGCACAAAACCTAAATTTTTTCAAGAAAAGTAGGGGGTCGTCTTATACGCCGGGTCGTCTTATACGCCGGAAAATACGGTATTAGTCTTAATTCGGGCGGTAAGGTCATGATCAGTGAGCAGTGATTTCAAGGTCCCTAGGGGGGGTGGCTACCCATTATGGATGGGAGTGCCCGGGGGGAGGCGGCCATTGGCCCCTCCCACAGGGGGGCGGCACCCATTACAGATGGGATCGCCCAGGGGGAGACGGCCATAGGCCCCTCCCAGGGGGAGACGGCTATATGCCCCTCCCACGAATTTCCCGGGGGGCGGACATCCGCTCCGGCAGAAGAGAGTACGGGGAAAGGGGGGGAGTCCACGCTGTCCTTCTTACAGATACCCGGCACGGGAACTCGGATGACCTTAAGATGGCGTCGAGTGAAAGGGGGCCCCAACGACAAGGGAAGTTACAGTTGGCTACGAGGGTAAAGTCCTCTGCACATGCGCCACTCACACATGAGGGCGGAAATTTGGTGATAGGGACCTGACACCGGTCAAGACCTTGCCGTTGGCCCCTAACGATAGGATGTACAAATTTGTATCCAATGCATTATGTCATGATGTTAGACTCGGTTAGGAAATCTTTGTATTAGGGATTTGTTAAGGTTAGCCTGAATACCTGTCTTCATCAAATGTAATGAAAGTTGAATTTGTACATGATACATGAAACGTTTTAATTTAAAGTTTTAAATTTTTGTTTCATATTTTAATAAATATGGCCGGGGAGATGGTGAGGCCCCCCTGTCTTCCAAAAGTTCAAACTGTGTCTGTCTCCTACCATTGGGATTGGTGGTGGAAGGGGTGGCGGGCATCCCGGTCCATATTAGTTTCGGCTTCCAGATATGTTTTCACTATTTATATTTTTCTTCTTATATGTGGATGTATCCTCCTTTTTTATTTTTTATCTCTCATACTTCATGTTTTTATTAATGTATTTCTTTGTCAATAGTAGTTACTTGTTGTTTTACTTGATATCGTTCCTCAGACTATCTATCTATTTCTTTTTATTATCTAGGTTCCTGGTGGATGTTTTCTCTGTGGATTTTTTCTTGTAGATGTACATTGCTTCTTCTTCTCTTCTATTGTTTGGTATTGTATCTTGTCTCATATTTGTATTCTTTTTTCTCATTTCCTTTCTTTTGTGTATACATTTTTTGTACATAATTGTTGTGTTTCTTATACATATTTTCTTTTTCCCGTTTGTTTGTGCTGGATGCTATTTATTGTTAATTATATCTCCTCTTGTTCTATTAGCTTATATTCCTTTTTTTTAAATTCTGTTCTTATATATTAATATGTTTAACTTATTTCTTCTTTTTTTTTTTTTTTTTTTTTTTTTATTGATTCAGTTCAAAAACCTATATTTTTTCTTATTGATGTTACAGTTATGATGTTATACAATTCCAAAAAAGTGAAACATTTAACCTATGTCGATACATAAAAAAGAAACAGTACATTAAATAAATATTACAAGACATAAAACAGTGTTGATATTACGCTACAGTGAAGACCTTCCTTGGTCTAGCTTTATACAAACTTCACTCTTCAACCCCCATATGATCAATCATCGCCTGCCAGACCTTAATCCCCCTTTGCTTTTTCTTGATTGACTTAGTGCAATATAGGTTGTACTCCAGATAGAACACATTGTAGAATTTCGCTCTCCACATCTCATAAGCTGGAGCTTCCGGTTTCAACCACATTGAGGCAATACAAAGGCGAGCCACTGCCATCACCATAAAGAGCAGGTATCTATACTTACGATACGATACAAACACATCCAAGTCACTAGATAGGCCAAAGATAATCATTTCCTTGGAGATTATGACATCAACTTTTAGCATACTTGAAAGAAATTGTACAATAGATGTGAAGAATGGATTTAACACATTGCAATCGACAAATATATGAACAATGTCAGCCATATTAGTTTGGCATCTAAAACATTTCCCATTGTAACTGTTGCCCCACTTTGCCATTTTTGCAGGAGTATGGTAAAGATTGAATAAAGTTTTATAATGCTGAGCACGTAAATTCGCCGATAGCATGATGTCAGCCGCGATATTAATAGACTCTTGTAAGGGTACAACACTAGTAGCAAGCCTCGTCAACCATTTGGACTCTTGCAGTGCAAGGTCGTCCTGATGTAGTTCAAGTAGATAATTATATATAATACCGATCCGTGTCGGTCTACTAAGTATTGTCAATAGACCGTTAGGCAGTATAGATGTTGTATTTAGTTTCTTCAAAATAAAATCTCGTAACTGTAAATATTTAAAAAAGTCATTCTGTTGGATTGCATAGGTGTCTTTAAGCTCTTGAAAAGATAATAATACACCGTCTTTGAACAGTGATCCAACCACTTTTAAGCCTTTTTCCCCCCATACTTGCATTCTATAATCCCAAAATATAGAAGGTAGTAGTGCCGGGGAGTCGCACGGAGTATGATAATTAACGCGATGCAACTGCATGATTTTACTAATCATGCGCCAACCCTTAAAAGCGGTGTAGACCAACTTAAATTTCGTTCTCTTGTAATAGCTAGGCTCGTAAAAACGAAGAAGCATCTGTCGTGCTCGTGGGCCAAGTAATAAGTAAAAAATATCAGGGTCCTCAAATTGAGGTGGGTCATTTCCATTTACCGCAAACTTTATATTCTGTAATAAACAAGACAAATAATATAATATAAAGTTAGGGACGGCCCAGCCTCCCCTCAACATAGGAAGTGTCATGAATTTAGATGCCCGACGTGGGGATTTCCATCCCCAAATAAATCTTTCCACCGTTGCTTGAAGTTTCCGCATTTCTAAAGGTGGTACCTCAAGTGGAACTGACCTGAAGAAGTACAGCACTTTAGGGAGTATAGACATTTTGAGTACATTACGTCGTCCCACCATCGATAAGTGTAAGCATTCAATTTTTTCTAGTTGTTGTTTTATAGAGCCTATAAGATCGGTCCAGTTGACCATGACCAGATCATGAAGTGATAATCTAATTTTAATACCAAGGTACTTGGCTTCTGAGGTTACTCGATTATCATTAGGGCATAATCCTGACGTACATACAATTTGTGTTTTTGAAATATTGAGTTTGTATCCTGCTACCCGACCAAACTCTTTAGTTATAGCTTCAATCTCGGAAACTGCGGTGTCTGGGTCTGATGTCACAACTGCAATGTCATCTGCATATGCTAACACACGCATGCTGCCCCCCGGAAAGATCATGGATGGTATATGTGATGATATGGTTAATGCCTGCAGCAATGGGTCGATGTAAATAGCAAATAAAAGTGGCGAACATGGACATCCCTGGCGTGTACCACGGGAAATATCTACATACCCTGACAGCTGTCCTGACATAGAAATCTGTGCCCTTGGATGCCTATACATAACCTGGATGGCCTGCAGGTAACGAGGTCCAAATCCGACTCTAGTCATAACAGCCCACAAATACGGCCATGAGACGCGGTCAAACGCCTTTTCTGCGTCTAAAAATACTAAGCCTATATTCTTATGCGTCGTCTCGGCGTAATCCAGGGCTGCAATGACTCGAGAAACATGATTAGTTGTATCCCGCCCAGGTAGGAATCCGTGCTGTTGATTAGAGACCAATCCCGGGACCACAGAGATCAGCCGGTTCGCAAGAATTTTGGAGTAGACTTTAACATCCACATTAATAAGCGATATAGGCCGATATGAGCCAGGCAGATATGGAGGCTTATCCTTTTTTTTAAAAACTGATATAGTGGCGTCGTCCCATGATGGGGGTGAATGTCCTGACTGGGCAGCTATGAATGTCTCTAGCATATCTTTTTTAATGATTGGAAACAATTTAAGATATATCTCTAATGGCAGTTTATCAGGGCCTGAAGCCTTGCCCAAAGCTAAACTTGTAATGGCTGTCTCAAGTTCTATCATCGTGATTGGGGCTTCCAATTCCTCTCTTTGTGTATCCTCCACCGCATGTCCCGGATAACACCTGTTGATAAACTGCTCTATTAACTCTGGGGAGGCATTATCCTGAGTGTAAAGCTCGGTATAGAATTCTTGAAAAACTCTCATTATGCCTTCAGGTGTCTCTATCCTCAAACCTTGTCTATTTTCAATAGAGGATATATGTTGCATCACCTGTCTTTGTCGCATTCTCTGAGCAAGACATCTCCCTACCGTCTCACCATATTCATACCTTTCAGCCTTATACAAATTATATTGAGAAGCAATTTTCTGATTCCAGACCCCTGTAATTTTAGCCTTACATTTTGCCACTTTATCTTGAGTATTACAACAGTCCTGTCCTCTCCTTATGTCCCCCATCAACTCACATTCTGCATTAGCCAGATCTTGCAATAGCTGTTTCATTGTTTCCTTTTCCTTACGTTGCATTGCCCAGCCATAGCTGCATGTCTCACCACGCAACCCCGCTTTGAAACAATCCCATACCATTGCACTTGTTGAGGATCCTCTGTTAATATCAAAAAACTGTTGGGACCATTCTAACATTTGAGAGACATACATCTTGTCAGCCAGAAGTTTCTTATTAAATGTAAAAAGTCTTTGCAAGCGAGGTGATCTAATAATTGTCATATCCAACACTACGGGTGCATGATCAGATGTGATACGTGGCATTAAGGACATCCGAGCACCTACTAACAGGTCTCGAGTTGAAAAAATATAATCTAAACGAACATATTTTTTATGGGGGGAAGAAAAAAAAGTATAGCCTGAATCAAGTGGATTTGAAAGTGGCCAACAGTCAACCAGTCCATGTTGAAGCAATAATTGTCTCAGCCCCCTAAAGACCTTCTGTTTTCGACCCCTATAATCTTTAAAGGTTGGATCCCATGTGTTTATATCCCCATGGATGTTGAAATCTCCCATTACCAACACGGGGGTGCCCCAGAGTGCTAATTCAACATTCAGAAATTCAAATATAGAAGGGTCGTCACTATTTGGGCCATATACATTACATATAGTCATAGGGATGTTCCCTATCATACATTCACAAATTGCCCAGCGGCCCATATTATCAGCCTTAGTTCTTGTAGATACAATACCTAATTGACGACCCAAAATAGCAACACCCCGATTCATAGTAGACTGTTGTGATGCAACTAGAACAGTATATCCTAATTCATTCAACACTTTACGGTTTCCCCATGATATATGTGTCTCTTGGAGACAGATAATATCTGGTTGTATCAAACGTATTTCATGCATCACTTTCCTACGTTTTACCACATTATTCAACCCACAAACATTAAAAGAACATATTCGAAAATTAGTACTAGCCATTTTTTTCTTTTACTTAAAGTAGTAAATAACAACCATCTCTTACATCCAGAGCTTTTCATTTCAATATCTCTCATGTCTTGTCGGTCTTGAACTGAATTTTTTTCCTCCTTTTTTACCCCCCACCCCCACCACCAAGTGCCCGCCCCCCACCCATCATCCCCCAAAGCACCCCCTCCCCCATCCCCGTGACCCTCCCCCAACAATGAGGCAATAGGGCCTATTGCCCCTTGATGTGTGTGAGAGTACCTCCAATGGCTGTGGAGATCATTATCGAAACTAGAAACAGAGAACCCTGAGATTTCAAAATAGAGAAAGAAAATGTCACATGGTAATCGAGTCTATGTCATCTCAGGGTAATGAGTTCAAATATTCTTTGGCTGAGACTTCTGTTGTAAAAAATCTCTTTTGGCTTTTATAAATCGTTTTCAACGTGGCAGGTTGCAAAAGGAACACTTGCACCTCTTTTGCTTGAAATGCAGGAATTAATTGGCGAAGTCGCCACCGGTTCTCCACTGTAGCGTGGCAATAGTCAGGGCGGACAAAAAATTCCACCCCAAGACCTGATCTCTTTTTATCTGGTCGTGCAAGATCATAAAGTAGCTGTCTAGCCAAAAAATTATTTAAGGAAATCAGAATAGCCCGTGGATATCGAGTGCCCTGGTTTGCTCGTGCAGATTGTGGCCGAAATGGGAAACGATGAGCCCGTTGAATTTCTTGCGCCCATTGCCATTCCTTGACTTCAGGAAATGCATCATTAAGTAAGTCTATAACAAACTGCCGCACATCTTGGCGCTCGCGACCTTCGGGCACCCCCAAAATGCGTAGATTATTACGCCGTAGCCTATTTTCTAGGTCGGTCAACTTCGCGTTCACATCAAACTTTTGCGCCTTGATTTCCTTAATCTCGCTTTGGGTTTGAGTCATTTGATCTTCAAGTGCGGAGATGCGCCCTTCTGCTTCGGTCATTCTATCCGTAAAGTCGTTGCAGGTTTTTGCTAAACGGCGGACAGTATTCTGTAGCTTTTTACAGGCATTATGAGTTTTTTGATGATCTGCTTTGGCCTCTACCCTTTGGTCAGAAATTGCCTTCAATACCACGTCTAGTGCCTCCTGGGCCGTTGAGCCCATATTGTATACTGCTCCACCTGATTGTTCAGCATTGGAATTAGGATTATTCTCGATTAATGCCCAGTCGGGAATTTCTGTAGGTCCAGGGTGGCCACCATTATCATTAACCTTATTGCCGGCAGTCAGGTCTGCCCAATTTAAATTCCCTTGCTCAACAGCAGTAAGATCAAGAGATAGTCTCCCAGTGTTTTCTCCATCATCCTCCAGGTCGCCCTCGTCTGCCTCCTCCTCAACCTCTTCCTCTTCCTCTATCTCCTCTGAGGCATAGGAGTGCTCTGAATGTTCGGATAGTGAATAATATTCACTATCCTTGCTGCCGACAGGATCCCCCTCTCCAAGATCAGTTTTATTTACTGTGGTAAAGATTGATGTGGGGGTAGATATTAGAGTGTTGGTATTATTAGAAGCGGGTTGTGTGGACCTGGGGGAGACTACCAAATCTAATAATGCCTCCGTCAGGGTGGTATCTACCACATTGTCGATATTCTCCACATTTTCCATATCCCCTTTCGCCTCCATACCCTCGGCATTCTCCTTTTGGGGGTTGACCTCAGTTCCTGTACCGCTTATGGCTTTCTTCATTTCTGAGTTAGCAAGGATTTCACCCTCAGAAGGGGCCGCTAATTCAACACCAGGACTTGCAGAAGCCGATACTACGTTCATTTTTGATGTCACCATTTTGCCTTTAGCTTGTAACATTTGTGTAATCTTTGGAGTTCCAGCCAGGAGACCATCAGTCTCTATACCATTACTGAAGTCCTGCTTATTTTTAGCTGCTAGAGCTGCACGTGTGCCTATCTGCATCTCCCCAGTCGCTCTGGTCTTCCCTCCACGTGCTATTTTAGGTGCCATAATGAAGAGTCTAATTATTTCTTCTTAATATCAGTCTAGATATCTAATTAGTCAGAGCAAAGAAATAAAAACGTTGAGTATATGGGTAGTAACACCAAAATACCTGGTAGATGTCTCTGCCACTGTATATGCAACTGCACGTCAGCAGGGTTCGACACCGGTCTCCCAATATTTAAGCGTGAAATCACAAGTCACAAAGATATTACACGGACTCAGCTCAGTAGTATTCCATGAGCCACTTGAAACATCGCTTGATCCGCTGTTTTCAACCTTTTCAACCTTTTCACTCCATTGATGTATTATTACGTTTGTATTTGCGGGATTTGCAATATTCCACCGCTCTGCAGCTCTGTGTTTCTAAACCTCAGCGTCTCCACAGCCCTGCTGCCTCCGTCCGACTACAGCGCTGGTTCAGCCCAATCAACACCCGGGTCAATGCAGCTCCTCCTCTGCCTCGGTTCAGGCTCCAAATCAGCCTGAAACCTAGCTCCGGTTTTCGGCGTGTAATGACGGGTTTGTAATCCGTTTTTGCAATTGCTTCTCGGACGCCGCTGCTGCCGCCTCTGCACTCGCCGCTTTCTTGAACGTAAACACAGTTTCTCCTAGCCAGAGCCTGCTCGATCTCCCAGCCGTTTTCGGAGCCCTCGCACTCGCGTCTGACCGTCAGACGCCATCTTGCCTCTCGACTTATTTCTTCTTAATGAATGTTGCTATAATATATAAGGCTCTTGCTCATTGTTGCCCATTAATTGTTTTTTTACCTTGATATTGTAATGAGTTTATGACAGTGTTCTTACTCCTGAGGTATTTTATTTGAGGTTTTTTTTCTTGCATTTACTCTGTTTAGATAATCAGCTTTTACTAGTTATTATGTATGATTAGAATACAGTCCTTACTTATATGATACATATAGAGTTGTAGTTTCTTATTCTTTGTGATGAACTACATTTATTGTTATTTCTTGTTAGTATTTTTTCATGATGCATCTATCATAATATATAGTACCGTTTATGTTTCTTCTTTCTAGCTGCTTGATAGGTTTTTTAGGATATTGTTGTCTTTGTTATAACCTGTTTGATTAGTTTATCATCTCCCTTCTAGTTTTTATCTTAACATGAATTGGTATGCTCATGTATACTCATTTCTTTTACCACTTTTTACACCCTGTATTTATTGATTTTCTACTATGGGATCGTTGGATTAAGTAATATGTATTTCCTGGCGGTCCCCTTGCTTGCCCCTCCATTTCCCCCCTGGTATGAATTTGCTCCTTTATAGACCTCCCCTGGTGGGTGTCTTCTCTTTTGTTTCTCTATTTCTCTCCTGCTTTTCTCTTTTCTCTTTCCTCTTCTTTTCTTCTATTCTTTCTTTTCTCTTTCTCTTTTCCTTTTCCTGGATCTTCTGTTGGTGCTCCTCTTTTGCGGAGTTTAATGTGTGTCTTTGGTTGTTTGCTTTGATTTTTAGATTGCTTCATTTATCATCATTGTTGTTTGGATTTCATTTTGATGTAGGATTATGCCTGGTTTGAATATTGTCTCCCTTAATGTTAGGGGGCTGAATCATCCGGTGAAGAGAGCTAAAATTCTGGATTATTGTAAATCTTTATCCTCGGATTTAGTCCCCCTACAAGAAACAAAAATGTCTTATAAGGAGGCTCTGTTGTTGAGGAAAGAATGGGTTCTTGATGTTGTGTATTCTGATGCCCTGGGTAAAAAAAAATGTGTACTAACACTCATTTCTAAAACCTCTGGTCTCTCAGTGGTCCCTGCGGAACATGATTCTGAGGGTCGTTGGTTGCTATCTAGACTTTCTGATGGTGTTGATGATCTCTATGTCTTAAATATTTATGCTCCAAATAGCGACGATCCTTTATTTTGGAAGGGATCATTAAAAAATTATGAAATACACCTCACAAAGGAAATCTAATAGTGGGTGGTGATTTTAATTTACCAATAGACCCCTTGTTGGATAGGAATTCTGCTTTCTCATTCCTTCCTTCCAGAGCTCATAAACAGTTGTTAAACATGTGCTCCTCGGCAATACTTCAAGATATTTGGCGTCTTCATAATCCTACAGGCAGTGATTTTTCTTTCTTCTCCTCTCCTCATTCTAGTTTTTCTCGTATTGATTTTCTTTTGGTTCATTCGTCTCTTCTGAAATCCTCATCTTCTCCACATATCCATCCTATTCTTGTTTCAGACCATGCGGCTGCTTCCTTTTCTCTCTTACATCTTGCTCTTAAAACACAACCTCGCTCTTGGAAACTGATTAAGGAAATTTTACCTGATGAGTCTCAAGTCTTGGCTTTGCATGACGAAATTGAACATTCCTTTTCTGATTGTCGTAATTTGACAATGGCCGGGTTAGCGCTTAGCTTTGCTATACGTATCGAGTTTGAATAACCAGGGGGCAGCAGCGAGCAGTGAGCAGTGAGCAGTGAGCAGTGAGCAAGCAGCAAGCAGCAGGCAAGCAAGCCGTGTGCCACGAGCCGTGAGCCGTTAGAGGTGGCAGGAGACCGCAAGCAAGCAAGCGTCCTACGGCAGGGGTGGAGAAAAAATCTTGAAAACCCTTTGGCTTTGCAGCAGTACCGAGGCGAGTTAGGAGACTGTGGTGCCTCTCCTTTGCCTCTCCTTTGGTGATAGAATTCACGAAAAACCCTTCAGCAGCAAGAGGCGCCTGGCAGTAGGAGACCGCGAGAGCCTCTCCCCAGTGGTAGTGGGAAAGTAAAAATCTCGGCAGCGGCTTGAGCGAGATGTGTCAAGAAGCAGTGGGAGCCGCGGCAGCCCTATAGTAGCAGTGGGCGCTACAAGGTTCTTGCCCTGCACACGGAGGAATATTGGAAAATATTGGCGGTAGAGGGAGTAGTGGCGGTGAAGAGTCACGGGGGGCGCCAGAGACCTTCGAACCGGAAACCGGACACAAAACAACGGTGAGAGCGCCGTGGCTGCGGCTGCGATGGTTGCAGTGGGTGTTAGCAGCCCCCCGAATAGTTGAGCTTTGTGGGGGGGGCTGCAATTATAGAACACAGCGCGCACCTCAGCTCAGCTCAGACAAATGAGAAGTGCCAAAAATAGTGCTTCACATAACAGCGGTTGAAATAAGAACAGTGAGAGTCTCAGTTGGTGCTGTTGGAGCCTCAGTTTGTGGTGCAGGGCTGGTGCAGGGTGCTTAAGTGTGTTCAAACCAGCAGCAAGGCCCCCTGAACTTTCGACTCGCAGTGCTGCACTTTGGAACTGCACTTTGGAACTTTCTTTTTTTTTTTTTTGAACAACAAACTGCTAGCGAAGAACAGCCAAAGCACTAACTAAACACAAGCACATGTGATTTGCACAGGCTAATAAGCCAACAATTTGCACGACTATCCCCGTAAGGAGATATACCCTGCAAGAGAACTGTGGGCGATCGGTTCTGTTGCGGCATTGATGCTGAAAAGATGCTAAAAAAGACTCTGTAACCACGGAGAATCTGTGCTTTGGTGCTACAATACCATCAATACCATTAAGGAGCATTTAAGAACCATATAAGATCCCCGATTGCGAATCGCGAGAAGCAGGAAAGCGAGAAAGGAGAAGCAGGATTCTGCAGAGGGGTATTGTGGCCCTATAAGTGAAAGAAGTGTGCACTTGGAGTTGGAGTACCGGGTCGCAACCCATTCTCAGAATAACAGGCACCATGAGATCGGGCAAAGAAAGACGGAGCGTTTCATCACTAGTGAACAACCGGAAGAAAAAAAACAAGATTTTTAAGGTGTCCTCTGACAACAATGAGAAACTATCAAGCCAACCGAGATCTGGCCCTGAGGATGATACCCTAGTTACTTTGGCCAGGGACGCCGAACTAGCGGGATTAGTCTCAGATCAATCTAATCCACAAACCCACATCAAACAAAAACTAAAAAGACCTCTTTCCCAACCAAAAATCTATTCCAAATTTGCCTTTATAAAAGATGCTGGAGCAGGGCAAAACTACTTGAACTTCTCGCAGAGGGACCTTCCCTTCCCTCTGCTTTCGGAGAAAACTGTCACGATAATACCTAAAGGCATAGGGCCAGGGAGATGCTCTTCACCGGCAAGGACATTGGCAACTCTCCCGGATAATGAAAGTCCTATACAGGCCGGCCGGGCCCCCACCTCCAATTCATCTATGTCTATGTCTATGCTCAATTCAATTACAGCAGCTACCATTCATCAACATACTGAAAAAAATGTAGCAAGCCCCATAAGGCAACCCAAACGATCAGAAGCCAATAAGGAAGTTAGCGCAAAAAGAGGCCTTGAAGTAGGTGAGCATGACGACCAAGGCAAAGAGTCTTCCTTCTATGCGCATCTAAAACAACCCCCATTACAAAATCAATCGCACCACTCTACACCAGTTAAAAAACCAGAGTCGGAGCCCCTCGAGCTAGCTCTGGAGAAAATAACTCCACCTCGACCTAGCCTCCTTGGCACAATTCTAACTGAGCAGGCCGCAAACTGGCAACAAACCAAAATTGCTACTCCACAGAATAATGTTCTCATCAAAGAGCAGACTCGATCCCTGGGGACAGTTGGAACCAATTCAATCTCCATGACATCTGAAGAATGGGAGATGATGGTGGACACATACTCCCAGGGAAAAGGGGTGACACTATCTCAAGAAAAAGAAAGCAAACCTGACGACCCAGCAAAGAATCAAAGGATAGAAGAAAGTGGTCTATGGGCGTCACTTCTAAATACCATGACCCTCGTGACAAAAGCAATGGAATACCATTCAGACAAAATGGACATTCAATTAAACTTGCTAATCAGACTAACCACTCATGTCATTAACATTGACACTAAGTTACTAGATTTGAATGAGCTGATTAAAAGAGTTCAATCACAAACCCACAATCAGCCCTCCCAGCTGCACATGTTACTCTATCATCGACAAGTTATCCACCTTACCAAATGCAATGAGCGAACTTTTAACAGACCTCAAGTCCGTAAACAACTTGCAAAGAGAGGTGTGGGTAGCAGCAAGTAACGAGAGAAACAATCCGGTAAAGGAAAAAAGTGACATAACTGAGGTCATGACCATCTCCAACTCTACCACGGACCAAAATAACTTAATTGATCACCCTAAAGACTCGAACGATCCAAGACTCCAACAAGCAGGATGCTTATCTGATCACCGGCAGGAAGAACATCAGCAGGCCAAGACAATTGTCGAAAGCCAGGATCAACCGGGCAATAGACAACTGACTGCTAAACAAAGAAGAAAAATGAAGAGAAAAGGGAGAAATAAGACAGGTTCCATCAAAACTTATTTCCTAGAAGTAAAAAAATCCCTGGCGGAAATAAAGGAGGATCAAGGGAGTACAAAGGAGGAATTAAGCCCCAGGTCTGGTGAGAACACCCTCCCTGCTCCCGATCTTAAGGGTTTAGCGACAACTTTTCCCAAGATCAATCATACAGAAGAACAGCTCACGAAGGGGACAGACGAAGAAGGGCTAAAATGTGACGAGCTGGTGGCGACAAACAAAAGTGTAAAAAAAACCCAGATGGCTGACCCACTTACAGTATACAACTCGGTCGCCCAACCGACTGGAGGCACTAATCCCTGGAATCCCGCCATCAGTATCTTTTCAACAGCCAGTAAAAAAGAAATTAATGTAAAGCTTGACATGGATTCTCGGACCCGGAGAGTCCAAGTCTCTGGACCAGCTGAAAATACTGCACCCGAGATTAAATCTGGTCCATTGCCCGAGAACAACGAACATGACCCCTGTGATCCTATAGTCAACTTGTGTCCCTTGACCGAGAGAGAGCAAGGTTTACAAGCCCAGAGAGTGCCGGGCTTACAAGCCTACGATATACATCAAAGCATGGGACGGGCAGCAAATCATGAACTACCACAGGAGGCTACCACTGACGACGAGTATAAAATAATACTCTTCATTCCTGACTATAGATCCAAAGGCCATGATGATATTTTAAATCGAAGCAACATCCTCCGTGTGTTGAACTCGATCATATCCTTAAGCGCACTTACTAGCAAAAACTTGGAATCTATTGAATTTATTACCATGAAACACCTATCCGAACAGGAAATAACTAAAACAACCTGGAATACAGGAGAAACGGGGAAGAAAATTTTAAAAGAAGAAAAACAACTGAAAGAATGGGGGATTCGAATCAAAACATACCTCATCCCCGGCTACCCGGTTCCTCTACTCCGTAACTCCCAAGAAAAGATTATATCGACCTTGAGTAAACCCCAGCCAGGGACATTCAAAATATCTATACTAAGAGGCGCACGTGGAAGCTCAGCCGAAAGAAAGGCCGGGGCATCCTCCCAGCAAAAAAACAGAAGCCCACATCAAGAATGGGACTGGATTGCAAAAACAATCAACACCAGACAGCCCGACCAATGACAACTTAATGAAAGAAACAGCACCATTCCAAACATAAGGCCGCCACTAAAACTATGTTCCTGGAACATAAATGGACTAGGAGCAAAGTCCCTTAACAAAGACCTACTATCATATTTTCAGCAATATGACTTAATTTTGTTGCAGGAAACCTGGTTAGCAGAACCATTCCATCTTCAGAGTTACAAAACATTCCACCTCCCAGCAAGGAGAACCTCAAAATTTGGTCACGAGATAGGCGGCTTAATTATATACACCTCGATACAAACAATAAATCACGCAAAAGAACTCCTTAACAAAAATACTTCGGGGATCGCAAACGGGATCATTGCAGTCCAGCTGGAAATATCAACATCGACAACCATCAGGCAGGAATTAATCCTGGTTAACACTTATTTGCACCAAAACGCCAAAAAAAGCGGGGCTAAATACCTAGTAACAGAATTGACTAAATTAATAACGGAAGCGGAAAACTCGAACCTTATTGTCTCAGGAGACTTCAACTTGTTCCTTTCGAAGTCATCTGGCGAGAATCTGCCAATGGAAGATCACCTGCTTGTCAGGGGGATTCCCCCACTGGAAGCATGTCCATGGGGCACTTCGACAAACCTATCAAAAAGGTTAATGGAAGATTTATCAAACCTGGGCCTGATTTCGATAAATGGCCGGTCCCTGGGGGACAGACCCCAGGCGGCAACTTTCCACAACACCGTGGCCAGCTCGGCGATCGACTACACCTTTCTATCTTTCTCAATGTTCACATTAGTACAAGCCTTCAGAATTGGCACATTCGACTGCAGCGACCATCTCCCGCAAGAACTGATACTATGGGCTCAAGGAACAGCTTTGACATTTCCCACCAATGGCCCTAAGTTATCGACAACTACAAAATGTAAAAGAATCAAGTGCAACATCAATGACCCGGAGCGACTAGCGGAAGATGCGAAGAAGCGCTGGGAAAGTGCTGCAGACCAGAATGCTGATAACATCATTGCCTGGGAGTCCTTCTTGAAATCTTTTGCCCTCTCGAATTCCAAGTCCAAATTGCCTCAAGAAAGTGATGTACAGATAGCCCAAAAAACACCCGTCCGGCCCATCAGCGTTTCAAAAAAACATCCCCAGACTCTTTTATCTCTCGATTTAGGGGCAATAAAAACGGCCATAAACAGAACACTGCGCGAGCTGCGGAAAGCCGGAAGTGATAACGACCTAACTACCAAACTGAGAGTATTTAAAGTGTCAAAAGAACAACATCCTGTGGCGAATCAAGCAGGAGTCCAATGAACAAATTTGGGCGAAACTGCTCTACGATTCAAAAAACAACAACAGCGCAAGATTCTGGAAAACCATCAATAAAATAGAGAATCTGAATGCTCATGGTGTGAACTCTCATATTACTGAGGACAGCTGGGCAAATTTTCTATTTAGACACTTTAACGATGATGGTCCAGGTAGAAACCTACACAGCCCTGAATTTCGTCAAGCGATACAGACGGTTTCAAAACCCTTAGCTGAGGAGTCCGTCTTCCCAGGTTCAACAGTCCAGCTGAAGGGCCGAATTGCGAAAGGCCGGAAGGAGGGAGCTCCTGGCCCAAATGGAATTCCACCCATCCTCTACAAGCAAGATGCGACTTATTGGGCCGACCAATTGCTCCCCCTTTTTGTAGAAATCTGGAGGGCCGAACAACTCCCATCCTCTTGGAGGGGTTCAATAATTGCCCCAATTTACAAAAAAGGCAACAAGAACGAGGCGAAGAACTACAGGC
Source organism: Lissotriton vulgaris (assembly GCF_964263255.1). NCBI lineage: Eukaryota > Metazoa > Chordata > Amphibia > Caudata > Salamandridae > Lissotriton > Lissotriton vulgaris. The sequence goes on along the minus strand of NC_141689.1, from coordinate 931,654,542 downwards.
TCATAGCCCTTATAGACATAGACGCCAAATATTTTTCGGGGCTTCTCTTAGAAGAATTAACTGCATGGGCATCACGCAAAAAATTAATCCCCATTAACCAAACCGGTTTTCAAAAAAATATGGGGACCACGACAAACATTTTAGCCCTTTCCCTGATGACAGATGCTATAATCAAACACAAAAAACAACTATATGTGTGTTACATCGATTTTTCTGCTGCATTTGACAGCGTTGACAGAGAAAAATTGTGGGCAAAACTTTCACGGTGGGGAATCGACCCCAAGTTGCTGAAACATCTGATGTTACTACATACAGATACCTGGATCCAAGTAAAACTGGGGGCCGGCAACTGTCTGTCAAAAAAAATACCAACTACAAAAGGGTTGAAACAGGGGTGCGTTCTCGCACCGACCCTGTTCAACCTTTTTATGTCCGACCTCTCCAAAGATCTGGATAACTGTAACCACCATGCCCCAAAGTTAGGGGGTTTTACGCTGTCCAACCTACTATATGCAGACGATCTGCTACTAATCAGTCAAACACCAGTCGGCCTGCAACACCTCATTAACACCACAACCAAATTTGCCGAAAAGAATGGGTTAAGCGTAAACAATGATAAATCGAAGGTGATGGTACTAAATCAAAAATCAAAAAAGCATGTTCTCCAATGGTGTCTCCAAGACAAAAAAATGGAAACAGTTCAAGAATACAAATATCTGGGATACATTTTGATTCAAAAAGATCCTTCAAGCAACAACTAACATCAATATGGAATAGAGGGATCTCATTGGCCATAACATTAAAAAACATCAAAAATAAAATAGCGGGCCCAAATTTAATCCCCTTGCTCGACATATTTCATGCGAAATTGCTGCCATCAATTACATATGGCAGTGAATGTATGAGAGCGAAGGATGAGACCATCTTAGACAACGTGGTCAGTAAAACATTGCGAATATTATTTGCGCTTCCTCCATACACTTCGCCAGCACAGCTAAGGCTCGAGTTTGGACTACAGAAGCAGCAAATCGCACGTAAAGGTGCATATGCAAAATGCAGGCACAAAGTAAAGAATGCGGAAACAGACTCTCTGAATGCCCATCTTTGGAAAGAATTGGAAACAAACAAGGACTCCCCTGCAATGGTTTACCTCCAAGCAGCCATAAACTCCCTTGCGCTAAGAGATCTTTGGGACTCGAGTTGCACAGACAAGTGTTTTAAGCGTCTGGTCAATAAATGTGTGAAAATAATTTCCTTGGAGGAGGACAAAACAGCACTAACCAAGAGGTCTCATGGGTGGTTTGTGATTCAAGGCTACACCAGCGCCTCACCACAGCCATACCTTAGCACCGGCTTTTCAAGGAAGGTGAAGGAAGACTTTTTGCGGTTGAGGATGGGGGTAATACCATCCCAGCCACATCTTGCCCCCTGGAAGCGCGTGGACTGCAACCCCAAGAGTAGGCTTTGCGAAAATGCTAAGGACGACGTTCTGCATCTGCTGTGTAGTTGCAAAGCTCTAGATAGTATCCGAAAGAGCTTACTAACAAGGCCTTGGAATCAGAGACGTGTGCGAACCCGTAGACAAGCTCTGTTGATGAGCTTTAAGGGAGAAAACATCCAACTAGCATGCAGGCTAGTGCGCTTTAAGAAATCAGTCAACACTGCCCTAAACTCAGCAGTTAATAATTAAATTTGTCGTATTGTGAATGGCTTCTGCTCTCAAGACTATTCTCCTTTGATAATCAAAGTCATCGTGAAAGACCTTTTTTCCTAACGTAAAGTACTGTACTTCCCGCAGGGTTTTTCTCTCACTTTTTAACTTTTCTAAATGTTTGCTTTTTAAAGGCTTTATTCATGTACTTTTCTTTTTCTTGTTTTTACTGCCTAATTGCAAAGATTTTAATTAATCATGCAATAGAGATTAATATTATTATTATTATTATTATTATTATTATTGCTATACGTTATTTCCCTTAACTTGGCTTTACTCGAAAACGCCATTTTGTATTTTGCGGTGGCCATTTTAGGGAATGAGCGGCCTCGTGGTCAGCATGCCTTTTAGTCCATTGTTCGTACCACTGACCACTTGACTTTGCCCAGCAACAGGCTATTTTTAGTAACGGTCAAGCCTGTACATGCGCAGTTCCAACTAAGCATGGGCGGAAAATCCGTTACGCTAACGGATTTTGCGGATTTTCGGTAAATTCGCAATCCGCGAGATTCGCGAATTTCCCGCAAAATCCGCAAATCCGCAAGCAGCGGATTTTATGGCTTGCTCGCACTGTTCGCGTGAGTTCGCGGCTTCCCAGTTCAACTTCGCGCCCCGCGAATAAGCGCTAAATTGCAGAAATACGATCTTAGCAAAACTGAAACTACTTACCAGGTTCAAAAGTTCAAGCTCATCATTAGTAGCCATTTCCTGTAGTGCTTCCTGAGGGGCCCCTCCAGAGATCAGTTGCCTACTTGCAACTATTATGTGACCCTGCTCTGACCCTCAGAATAGTTACACAAAGGTCCTGAATTACAGCTAAGGCAGACAAGCAGGAGCCAGGCTGGAAGTTCAAATCCAGTGACACATTAATCAGCCCCTAATTCATTATTGTCAGTTGGGGCAGGGCAGGTGTTGTAACTAATTTTGCAACAATGAAAGCACTTAGCAAGTGCAAAAGATCACTAATCAGGAAGCACTAAGGAAGCAGGTGCCAGCTAAAAAAATATTCTGTGACACATTAATCAGCCCCAAATTAATTCAGGTCACTTGAGGCAGGAAAGGTGTGCTTTGCTTTGCCACAATAATGTACACTGGACAACCAGAGGGTGCTGTGATGAAACAGAGGGTGGCATGGGTGGGCCAGAGGGTGGCATGAGTAGTCAGAGAGTGGCAGTGGTGACAGAGAGTGGCAGTGATGAAGAAGAGTGTCCCAAACAGGCTGGACACGTAGAAACAACAAGTTCGCAAAACTTGCGACCCGACAGGTAAGTTCACGTTTGCGAAATTGTACAAAACCCTCGCGAACTGGCAGAAACCCGAGCGAACACAAAAAAAAAAAATTCGCGAGAATTTGCGGATTTTGCGGATTGCGAGTTTGCAAATCCGCAAAATTCGCGACAGGAGATTCGCAAAATTCGCCCATGCTTAGTTCCAACTGACCAGTCACCCCTCAGGAATGTGCCGCCAAACTGACCAGTGGGGTTGTAACCCCTCCCATGAGTTGGCTGTGCTCCAAAAATGACTATATATGTACATAAACTCTGTAACCTTGTACCGCCTATCTTTTTATTGCTTGTAAATTGTATAAAAGAAGGACTCACACCAACGTTCTGTGTGATACTTCTTGCATTGCCGAAGGGTGCTGTAGGAATGTACCACCACCCCATGGGGTCTTAATAAACTTGTCCTTTGTACTTTTCAGTTTCCGTGCCAACAGTTCTTTCGGTGTAAGTGGGTTATCTGCGGAGCATGTAGGCCTTGGGAACCCAATACCACAAATTGGCGACCACGAAGGGACTCATCGGTGACTCGGATGCCCGAAGGAGAGGTCGTGACGAAGGATTGGAAACTCGCCATGGACTGACCCGAGTCTTGACACCCACTGTGTTTTCTTCCTTTCCTTCTGATCTGACCATCCAGGTGGCGCCGGTCTCCGACTGAGATCTTGATCGTCTGCGTTGCTGTACAGTGCCTATTTGGCTGATTCGATTAAAGACCTTGGCAGTTGGAACCTGGATATTTGAGATTGGGTAAGATTTGCGATCGGTAAGGTAGTCTACGGACGCTTACTGAAGTTCTAAGATTTGTGATCGGTAAGGTAGTCTACGGACGCTTACTGAAGTTCTATGATTGTGACTATGATTTGAGTTAGCTAACATTTTGACTTTGTGAACTTTGAATATATGTGTAGTGCACTTCACATAGGCAGGCATGTAGAGATGTTTCTCTAACTTTGTTTTGTATTCTGAGCGGCACATTTGTGTGAAGTACTGTAAGTGCCATTTGTATGGTATCACGCTTTCGTGGTACTTTTTGAACATGCCTGTTTTCAGTACACTCCGAGGGATGTGCTGTCTTGGAAATGGTACCACAATTAGGTTAGCGGAATCCCAGCTGGCTCCCCCAGAAGGAACTCCAAACCGTGAGATGTACGTCAAATTTGGCCTTCCCCCTATACTGTACAGTAAATTATGGCATAAATATACTAGAACTGATCCCGAGTTGCAATGGCCACTACATGGGTCGTTTGATTTGCGAAAGGTTCAATTTGTGGAGCAATGCTTGTTTCAGCGCAGGTCTAGACAGAATATGTTTGATTGTGTGTGAATGTGGGAGAAAGCGGTGCATGAACGTATGAAGCGTGAAGTTGCCTTGGCGGACAAAGAGCAGCGCAAGGCTGCTCGAGATAAGGCTTTACAGCTTGAGGAAAAGGAGGCACAGGAAAAGAAAGAGAGGGAGGAACGGGAACGTAATTTGCAAACAACCGGTCAATTTCCTATTCGACGACCACTTTATCCTGTCCTTAATAATGAAATTGATGATTTTTCGTTGTTAGATCGATCACCGCCTCCTTACGTTCCTTCTACGGCCCGACTGAAGATTCTGGTGATGAAGATCAAGATAAAACGGATAAGTCGAGTGTCAGGTTATCTGCTCAGAGAGGAGCGGAGTTGCGTAGTCTTGCTAGGAAGTTGAATTTGAATCAAGTTACCGTGGCAGAAGTTGTAGTTGAAAGGGGTAAATGGACAGACCGAGAATTGTTGTGTTTTGTGAACACTCTTGCAACTGAAGTTGTTACTCAATTTCGTAAATATTCAGACACTCTAGAGCCTAAAGCTGTGTCGGTTTATTGTCAGAATTTGGATAAAGGTTTATTTGTCCTTTCAGATGTTGATGACCTTTTCAAACAACTGCTCCAGCTACGGGATGAGGCGTCCAGATTGCGGGAAGAAGGGAAAAAGGCTACGGAGTCTGTGCCGGGGTCGACGGAGCAGTCCAAATTGTGTTCTCTCCGGGGTTCAGATAAGAATTCTAAAGTGCATGTTATGCCTATGCGTGAAGCTGCACCTTTATATGTTCCCCCTAAAGGGGACGGTACAGATGAGGATAAAACATCGAAGGATGCAAAGGGGTACTTTGTGTATAATTGGGTATATACGCCTTGGAATAGAGCGGATGTTATGGCACTGAAAAATTCTTTACCCGATCTTCGTAAAAATCCAGCCGCATTCTATGAAGGGGTGGAGGGGGCTATTTCTTCCTGTGTTATGACTCTTGTTGATATAGATCTATTTTTCGGGTTAATTCTTCCGCCCGATATGTGGAGATCGATTCGTAAAACTAATGATGAAACGGCGTTTGGGGGAACTTGGAAAGAAATAAACAGGGCTGACTTAGATAGGGAGCCTGCATGTAAACCATGTGATTTGATTTTAGACCTTCCAGCGGCTATCTTAACTAAACTAAAAACGCTTGTTCCTTCCAAAAAGATCGATTGGACTATGTTAGCTTCGTGCAAACAAAAGTTGGATGAATCGGTATCAGATTTCTTTACACGTTTCGAAGAGGCGTTTCACGATTACAGTGGTCAATCGTTAACAGATGATACGGGTAGGCATCTGTTTGTAGATAAGTATGTGGCTAATCTCCTACCGGAGATTGCAAAACGATTAAAGACGAGTGAAAGTTCCTGGGCCACGGCGACTGCGTCTTTGTTAACTATGGCTCAGTATTATGAGCGGCAGGAAATAGAGGCTAAGGAAAGTGTAGATAAGAAAGCGAAGGAATTGAAAACGAAGGTGATGTTGGCGCAAGTCCGCGGGACACAGTCTAGAGGGCATGAGAGAGGTAGACGAGGAGGGGGTAATGCGTCGTACGGTCGTACTGATATAGCGGAGGACCAGTGTGCATATTGTAAAGAGTTTGGGCATTGGGCTGACGATTGTCCGGTACTTCTCGAACAGCGTAGTCAGCGTGGTCGAGGAGGTGGTAGGGCGAGGAATACTTATTCAGGAGCAAGAGGTAGCGGAAGTGATCGTGGTGGATTTGAGACGAGGGGCTGTGGTCAGGATGAACAAAATACTTTTGATAGACGAAACCAATATCAGATCTCGGATGGTGAGAATGAGGAGCATCAGGATTATGTGCATGCATAGGATTGCGTAGGATGGGGTACGGAATCAGTTGAAGTGCCAGTAGATCAAAGAGGTCCATATGTATCAGCGGGCATTTTGGGTTCGACTGATCAGTTTTTAGTCGACACAGGAGCTACTCGTAGCGCTTTGTCCAAAAACTTGGTTCCAAGGGCTCCCCTGTCTGGCGAAACGATAACATGTATAGGGTTTGATGGCACACCCTCTCCTAGCCCATTATCTCAACCTCTTGCACTTTGTATTGACAAATTTTTCAGTTTTGGTCCATTTTTGTTGTCACCTCACACCCCAGATAATATTCTGGGTATTGATTTGCTCAAATACTTTCGAGCAACGATACGCTGCGCTCCCGAGGGAGTGCGGGTTATTTTGAATGACAATTACCCAGATTCAGACCGATTTTGTACCATGAAGGAAATTGAAGCATTAGCCTCTCTCCCTCACACGCTGTGGGCGACCTCAGATACGGATGTGGGACAGATGCTTATTCCACCTATTCGAATTACTGTAAAGGAGGGAGTACTTTTGCCACGTGTACCGCAGTATAACATTTCCAGGGAAGGTGAAATTGCCCTGACGCTCATTGTTCAGGATTTGATCATTGCAGGAGTGGTGGAGGAGGTTCCTTACAATGTTTGTAACAGCCCTATTCTTCCGATCCTTAAGAAAGACACTGACGACAAGGTCTATCGATTTATTATTGATTTGAGAGAAATTAACAAAATTGTCATTCCCAATACCCGGTGGTGTCTGACATCACGACATTGCTTACATTGGTCCCCCCAACAGCGACGACCTTCACTGTAGTTGAGTTAAAAAATGCTTTCTTTTCCATTCCCATCCACCCCGATAGCAGGTATTTATTTGGCTTTACGTTAAATAATAAATCGTATAGATTTTGTCGTGTTCCTCAAGGTTACACTGAGAGTCCTAGCATCTACAGCCAGGCTTTAAAAAGACAGCTTGACTCTTTTGAATTACAATCTGGAGTAGCCCTTATACAGTATGTTGACGACCTCCTGTTGGCTGCAGACACTTATGCACAATGTGAGGAGAGTACGCTTGCCTTGCTTTCCTTTTTGGCTCAGAACAATCATAAAGTTTCTAAGAAAAAGCTTCAATACTGTAGACCCAAGGTGACCTACCTCGGTCATCTTTTGTCTAAGGAAGGGGGTGCATTAACATCAGATCGAATTCAGGCGATTCTAGACACACCAGTGCCCCGTACTCAGAGAGATGTACGCGCCTTCATAGGATTAAACGTCCTTTTGTAGACAGTGGATAATGGGATTTTCACACATTATAAAATCTTTGTTAGCGTTTATGGCCAAAAATACACCAATGCCCCTTGAATGGACAGATGAATGTCAAAATGCTTTTGAACAATTGAGACAGGCCCTTTGCTCAGCTTCCGTGTTAGGTACACCGGACTACTCAAAGATTTTCACATTGTACGTGCACGAGAAAGATGGGTGCGCATTATGAGTGTTAGTGCAGGCACACGGGGACAAGCAGAGGCCATGCGCGTATTTCTCAGCCATTCTTGACCCTGTAGCACGAGGGTTACCTGGGTGTTTTCGAACAGTTGCAGCAACAGCGGTAGCTATACGGCAGAGTGAGGGAATAGTATTATCGCACAAACTGTTGGTGCTAGTTCCCCATGCAGTAGATGCTCTGTTAAATCAAACAAAGACTCAATATCTTACCAGCGCACGTTTAACAGGATATGAGCTCACACTTTTGGCGCCACATATCACACTGAAAAGATGTGCTACCCTGAACCCTGCCACTTTATTGCCCTATCCGGCTGAGGAGGGTCAGGAAGAAAAACATCACGATTGTGTTTTCCTGACCGAGGAACAGACAAAGGGTCGTGTCGACTTACAGGATATGCCACTTCCAGATGTGGATGGGGAACTGTGGGTTGATGGATCGTGTTTGAGGCTGCCAGATGGTACGACTTCCGCAGCATATGCGATCACGACACTTAAGACAGTGGTAGAAACAGCACGAATACCACAGAAATCGGCTCAAGCAGCAGAGCTGATAGCCTTGACAAGAGCCTGCGAACTGAGTGCTGGCCTATGTGTGAACATCTACACAGACAGCCGGTATGCCTTCGGAGTAGCGCATGACTTCGGGCTACTCTGGAGAGAACGTGGGTTTTTGACCTCTCATGGAGTACACATTATGCACGGAGAATTGGTGCGTGATCTCCTAAATGCGTTGCTTTGTCCAAAGAAAGTAGCGATAATTAAATGCAGTGCACATAAAAAGATCACTGATGAAGTAGGACAGGGCAATGCCTTTGCAGACAGTATAGCAAGACAAACAGCTATGTCTCGAAATGACTCCCCCATGTATGCAGTGAAGTCGCAGGCCGAGCGATGGCACGATGCTAGAACAGAGATACTAGATATCCAAAAATCAGCGACTGAAGCAGAACTTGTAACTTGGGCAGCCGAAGGGATACTGGATGACGAGGGTTGTTGGAGGAGTAAGGACATGGAGAGATGGAAATTGTTGGCAGCTTACTTGCAGGTGATGGTTCAGATGACACACGGGTTAGCGCATGTGGGGGGTCTTGCAATTACTCGATTGTTAACGCGAGTTTGGGAGCATCCTGAGATTGCCAATACTGCTAGGAGAGTAGTGCAGACCTGTTTGATATGTTTACAACACAATCCTGCGAAAGGGACGCATACTCCGAAAGGAGGTTTCGTTCCACCTTCTGCACCATTCGAGGTACTTCAAATGGATTATATCCAGCTTGAGCGCTGCAATAACCTTAAGTATGTCTTAGTGGTGGTGTGTGCCTTTAGCAAATGGGTTGAGGCCTTCCCCACGAAAGATAATACAGCTTTGACAACAGCTAAGGTTTTGCTCAAAGAGTACTTCCCTCGATTTGGAGTTTGCAAATTTTTGTGGAGCGATAATAGTCCCCATTTCGTTGGGAAAATTGTGGAGTATGTACTGAAGGGGCTGGGGATCCAGCAAAAGTTTCATGCTGTGTTCCACCCTCAGTCAGCAGGTCTTGTCGAGCGGTACAATGCTACGTTGAAGTTGAAACTGGCTAAGATTGTGGCGTCCACGTCATTGAAGTGGCCGGATGCCTTGCCGCTAGCATTGCTTTCTCTTAGATCAGTGCCTCACTCTCGAACTGGCCTCACACCGTATGAAGTGGTGTTTGGAAGGCCTATGAACATATGGGGAGTGCCTAATCCGCGATTGATACATAATGTGCCTTGCATAATGATGAACGATTATTTGGCACGATTAACAAATGATTTGCTTTCTATTCATCAACAGGTTCGAGAAGCGCTCCCTGACAATTCTACTGGAGAGGCTCACAATCTTCGTCCTGGCGACTTTGTGATGGTGAAGTCGTTTGAGAGGGCAAATAGCTTGGAACTGAGGTGGCGTGGCCCCGAGCAAGTCCTCCTGGCAACTCGAACAGCTGTGCGAGTGACCAACAGAAAGCGGTGGGTACACTCAACTCACTGCCGCCGCGTCTCTCCGGATCTGGGGAATCCTACTGTGCTGTCCGACTACAAAGAAGTTTTGGATAAAGAAAAGAGCCCAGCTGTGACATCGGACGAATCTGAGGGAGCCTTCCCGGACCACACTGTTTCTGGACGACAGCGCTACGATCTGCGGCCAAAATAGGAAGAAGATTTTTGTGCGAGACTGGTTGGTTACCGCTCTGGGGTTTGTGAAACGGAAGCCGGGAATCTCAATGGGGGGGATCAGTTCTGCCAAGAGTAGCGACACCCGTCTTGACCCCGGAGAAGAAAACAACGGCTACCTCGGAGCTCAGCACCACTGTTTTGTTTTAATTTTTGTAGTTGTATATTCAAGACTATTTGAGACATTGTGTACTTTGAACTATGGCTTCCTCTGCATCACGAGACAAGAGAATCCTTGGTGCCATCTTGTTCGTACTGACAATTGTGGTGATAGCAGTAATAGCCTGGGTAGTAGAACTTGTGGTGCCTGTACGAGAACATTTGCTGCCGACTACCCCGGCTCCATCGGAACATTTTCATTTCACCTTACCCTACCATGAAGAACGGCACCGACAGACTTACTTGAACAATAGTTTCATTCAGATGTTGCATCATACTCACAATATGACGAACACTTCTAATTGTTGGGTGTGTGGGATGTTGCCTGGGCATCAGAAGAAAGGGGGCACCCCACTCATCCCACTCCCATTCTCACACAATGGTTCCTGCAATGCCTGGTATACTCTTCTATTCACTTTACGATGGCCAACGAAAGGGGGCGTGCTCTTCCGTTTGAACAAGATTTGTTACCATGACCGGGATGGGTATCCGCGAGCTGAGGGTACTCGATTTGAATGGGAAGAGTACCGCCCCTAAAATGTGTCTGCACCCCGTGTTTACAGCAATCAAAGGAATATTAATATGTCCAATTCACATGTTATTAATGTCATCACTACCAAGGCTGATCTCTGTATACGTAATAAAGGTACAATCCCGGTGGGGAAAAGTGAATGTAACACCACACTTACATTTGACAGTCCGAATGGTATATCATTTGTGGCATCCCGAAATACATACTTCATCTGCGGTAATAAAGGTTATCATCAGCTCCCTTTAGGATGGTTAGGCACATGTTATGTATCTTTTGTTTTGCCCCCTGTATTCATTGCCCCACCGATGTACCATAATGATTATGTGCTCTACCATGACTTTGTACTAAATAGTGTTAAGCGTGCTGTGGTCTTGGATGATATTGACCAGACCGATACTGCCTTACAACAGTATGTAGATTTTAATCTGGGATTGTTCTCTTTTGTGGGGGCTGCTTTGAATAGTCAGAAAATATGACGATTGACTTGTGTAGTTGAGGCTGTAGCTAATGACACTGCAATTGCCCTAGGGAATATCACAGAAGAACTGCAAATTTCTAGAATTGTTACGTTTCAAAATCGCATGGTTCTTGATGTGGTTCTAGCTGATCGAGGGGGGGCATGTAGAATCATCGGAAGTAGCTGCTGCGTGTACGTGCCAGATAATTCGCCGTCTGTTTATGATGCAATATCAAAGCTTCACAAGATAGCTGCTGAAATACACCCGGACAATGGCACTTGGACTCTTTCAGGATGGTTCTGGTCAATGCTTAGCACATGGGGTTGGAAGCTGCCGACGATTTTATGTATTGTAGTTGGGATACTGTTCTCTGTATGTTTATGTATACAATATGGCCCTGCCTAATGTTCTATGTATTTATCATCCTGTATTCCATCCAGACGAGCTCTTGCCCAAAAAGAAATGATGCTTCATACAGAAGTAGCTCAAATAATGTTAATTGATATTGAAGATGAGTATCCCGACTACGTCCACTATGAGGTAGCTTCAGCTAAACGCTAAAAGGGTCGTCTGTCGTAATTTGACAATGGCCGGGTTAGCGCTTAGCTTTGCTATACGTTATTTCCCTTAACTTGGCTTTACTCGAAAACGCCATTTTGTATATTGCGGCGGCCATTTTAGGGAATGAGCGGCCTCGTGGTCAGCATGCCTTTTAGTCCGTTGTCCGTACCACTGACCACTTGACTTTGCCCAGCAACAGGCTATTTTTAATAACGGTCAAGCCTGTACATGCGCAGTTCCAACTGACCAGTCACCCCTCAGGAATGTGCCGCCAAACTGACCAGTGGGGTTGTAACCCCTCCCATGAGTTGGCTGTGCTCCAAAAATGACCATATTTGTACATAAACTCTGTAACCTTGCACCGCCTATCTTTTTATTGCTTGTAAATTGTATAAAAGAAGGACTCACACCAACGTTCGGTGTGATACTTCTTGCATTGCCGAAGGGTGCTGTAGGAATGTACCACCACCCCATGGGGTCTTAATAAACTTGTACTTTGTACTTTTCAGTTTCCGTGCCAACAGTTCTTTCGGTGTAAGTGGGTTATCTGCAGAGCATGTAGGCCTTGGGAACCCAATACCACATGATAATGAAGGCTCAGTTAGTTCACCAATAGTTCTATGGGAAGCATTTAAGTGTACGCTTAGAGGGCAAATTATTAAAATAATGGCGAAAAGAAATGCTGATATCAAGAAAGACCTTTTTGAATTAGCTGATAGTATTAAACGAAATAAGCTTCTTTTTTGACGTTCTAAGGATAAAAAGTTTATGTCAAACTATTAAAAATGTAATATATTCTTATAATACTAACGTTACCAAGAGAGCTCATATTGGAGTTCAGGCCCAGAAATCCAAACGATTATTATTGAAAAATCATGCAGGTAAAATTCTAGCAGCAATGTTAAAATTTCAAGAATCTAATTTCAAATCTTCTCAAATCTCCTCTATCAATGATAGCTCTGCTGTTAGAAAATTTCAGACTAAGGAGATTCTTGAAGTCTTTCGTGACTTTTATAGTAATCTCTATACCCCCACTAATCAATCGTCTTTTGAGAAATGCCGAGAATTTTTTAATACAATCCCTATTCAGTCTGTCCCAGTAGAGGATGTTGAGAATTTGGGGGACTCGATTACATCTGAGGAAATAATACAGGCCATTAAGGCCACACGATCGGGTAAAGCTCCAGGTCCGGACGGATTCCCCATTATGTTTTATAAAACTTTTCTTCCTTCTGTGGTTCCTCGCCTTAAATCTGTTTTTGATGCTTTTATTCGAGTAGGTTCGGTCTCGGGTACAGCGGCAGATGACACTATTGTGGTGATTTCAAAGGAAGGTAAAGATCATTCAGACCCTAAGAATTATCGCCCTATTTCCCTACTTAATATGGAAGGTAAGATATTTGCCAAAATTCTTGCCAAAAGACTGGAATCTTATATCACTTCTCTGGTTCATCCATCGCAGACGGGCTTCGTCAAAGGAAGACTTGTTAGAGATAATGTCCGTAACTTTTGCCATGTCTTGGGTACAGCCAAGAGATCTAACCTACCGACAGCTGCTTTAGCCTTAGACGCCGAAAAGGATTTTGATAAGGTCTCCTAGCCCTTTCTACATGCTGTCCTCTGTGCACACAATCTTGGCGACTCCTTTAATAATATGGTTATGTTGTTATATTTCGGTACAAATAGAGGGAACCAGTTCTGGACAATATTTAGCGGGGTCCAGTGTACATGTCCAATCAATCATGAAATACAGAAGGTACAAAGTTCCCCGAGGACATAAAAGAAGGAGTGTGTGGATTAGTATATTAGTAGAGTTGAGGCAGGGAGCAGAAAGCTCCCTTGTTGGATCTGAGAGGCCTCACACACCCAGCGAGCTAGATGTCAAGCTTCATCATTGGCCTCTTGCTCCTCGTCAGACTGGCGCTGCAATGTCTGACGGGCGCCTAAAAGGCGCTCTTTGTCGGAGTTCTTTTGTTCCAGCCAATGGTTGTGTGCGTGTGAGGGGTAAGGTGAAGGTGTAGTCGTGTGGGGATAGTGATTTTTAAAAAAGGTGAATCAATTCACAAGGATATTTATTCGCGTGACGGATTCCCTTGGTTAAAAGGTGGGAGGGGAGGTAGAGGCTGTAAGGGGCACAGTGGAACTACCTCAAACCCTCTGATCAGGTCGACATGTTTCTTGCTTAATTTGCAATTCCTCTGGACCTCAAGTAAACAGTACTACACAGTGAAAAGAAAAGAAAAAGGAGTCAATACAACCTCTCCGGGTCTGTAAGGGTGCAGGCCTAGTGGTTCTGCAGTAGTGGGGTGACCCTAAAGGTGTCCCTAAAGGGCCTCGCATTCTGTTCCCGTGGGGCAGCACAGTAAGGTATAGTAACCTATTATGCATGCAGCTGTTCCGCGCTACTGCAGGAGCGCCTAGCGTGTGGGTAGGTTTGCAAGCTTTGGGCTGCACGCATAATAGGTTACTATGTCGTTATATTCCACTGCGGGTAGCTGTGCGCTATATAAGCTCAAATACATTTACATTTACATTTACATTCCCAACCTAGAGCAAATATTAGAGTTAATGGGGCTATGTCTGAATTTTTGGGTTTGTACCAAGGTACTCAGCAAGGTTGTCCTTTGTCTCCACTTTTGTTTTTATTATCTATTGATCCGCTCCTTAGATTAATTGATCTTCACCCAGATATTAAGGGGTTTACTTTTGGATTCCACTGTATAAAGACAGCTGCTTATGCAGATGATGTTCTCATCTTTTCGGATGATATTGTATTGGCCATTCCCGCCATTACAGATACTATTGTAGTGTTTCTGGTTATACCCTTAACAGAGTTAAGACGGAAATGTTCCCTATAAATGCATATTGTTTCCCAGCACATATGGGTACAGCTGGTTTTAAATGGCAGTATAAACAACTTAAATATTTGGGGATTTGGTTCTGTAGCACTCTCTATGATATGGTGGCCTGCAATGAAGCTCAATCTTTAATTAAAGTACGTCATCTTTTGGATCTTTTGGACACCTGGTCCCCTAAACATATTTCTTGGTGGGGTTGTTTACAAACTTTGAAAATGATGATTACTCCTATTATTATTTTGTATCATCTATGCTCCCTGTAAATTTGTCTTCTTCCTTCTTTCATGAGATTGACTCACTCACATCTAAATTTCTCTGGAACGATAAGAGAGCTAGAATTGCATATATAATCTTAAATAAACCCTATGATATGGGTGGTTGTAACTTTCCTAATTGGGAAAATTACCAGATCGCTTTTTCAGCTTCTCAAGGTGCTTTATGGTTTTCCTCTGTCCTTAGACACACGCCTTCCTGGTTGTTGATTGAGCAAGATCTCGCTTTTCCTTTACCAACCTCTTCCTTTTTAACTACTTCCACTTTATTTATTCAGTTTTCCCGTACAATCATCTAAGACAAACTTGCAGCAGTTAGATCCATTGATAAAAAATTAGCTACCCCGATTCATAAATCAAGGTGGTCTTCATTGTGGCGTAACCCTAAAATTAAGCTCATTATTGAGCCCACATAGATAACTTACTGGGCTTCTAAGGGGATTACGTTGGTTTGTCATCTATATGAATCTAATAACGTCCCGTTACGTTTTCCCTCCTTAGCTCAACAATACTCTCTCACTAATTTAGATTTTTATACCTTTCTAAAAATAAAGGTTGCTCTTGCTGAATTACGTTTGGAGCCCAATTCTCCTACTATTACATTGTTTCATTTATGGCTTAGATCTGGGCATGTCGCTTCAAGAATTTATACATTTTTGTCTTCCACTTCCTCTGCCTTACTTACTGTTACCCAACAAAAGTGGTTGCACCATTTTGATCAGCAACCTACTGAACATATTTTCCCAGAGACTTGGCAGTCGATTGGGAAGCTTTCTCTTCGCAAAAAGATTGTCCCCTCTTTAATCCAATCTAAATTTGTTTCAATCAATCTATTTCAATGGACTCCGGTACATTTACACTCTCTAAACCTGAAGGAGAATGATCTTTGCTGGAGTTGTGGTCTGATTACTGGGGATTTCAAACATATGTTCTATGAATGTTCCCTTTTACAAACATACTGGAATTTGATACATAAACATCTTATGTTAATTTTTCAATCCAAATTCCAGCTTTCCTTTCCCATGATTATGTTGGGCCCTCTGGCTTCACGGGTGCCTTTTCCGTTAGACACCTTAGAGTTACAATTGTTAGATCTTTTATTGACAGCAGCTGTTAAGGTGATTTTTATGGAATGGAAGCCTTTTTCTTCCATATCATATCACACTTGGTGGGCATGGGTCTCTTTTTTAAGAAGTGCACACACTTCGGTGGATGAGGCCCATCTTACCCCTAATATCTCTAGTAATGTTTGGAGAGCTCTGGATTCATATATGGATTTGGCTTCGAAGGGGTTGGTTGATCAGTATCCCTTTGTCTTGTCTAACTAAGTGTTGAATCTGTTATATACATGTAGCACCGCAGTCGATCCTTCTTTCCTATCCTTCCCTCTCCTTTCTTTCCTCCCTTCGTTTCTTTTTAATCTTCTTTCTTTCTTTCCTTGTTTCCTTTCTCTCTATATATACTCATTTTCTTTTATCATGGTGATACCTTTGTTGGCCTTTTTGGTCCATTGACATACTTCTTCATGTATTTCATATGACACTATGTACTTTTTGAGAAACTCTCTTTTTGTCATTGGACTAAATGATATATTGTTATTCTTTCTTTTTATCATTGGTATCACATTGTACTGTATTTAACTATTTATATCCTTCTTAAAACTTAATAAAATCATTGAACACAAAAATAAAACCTATACGACTTAGATTTCCGAAAATGAAAAAATTATTTGGTTATATGGGTGCCTTCAAGAATGGTAGTCTGTATTTAACACTGGGTGTATCAAAGGTTATTTTAGAGTGTGAGGAGGTGCATCGTATTATCACATGAATGATATCATCAGTGATGTCATCAGTGATGTCATTTGAGATGTCATCAGTGATGTCATCAGTGATGTCACTGACCATGTCATGAATGATGTAATATGTGACTTCATCAGCAGTGGATTGTGGGTGCGCGAAATATAGTTAGTACAACTAACTATATAGGAGCAATTTCAATGGTTTTTTAAATGCTAATTCCTAACCATATAAGGCCTGAAACCTATGGTTTTTTAAGTGAATATATATATATACATGGTCCAGTGGAAGGCTAGAGTAGCCGAAACGCGTAGGCCGTCCGTTTTTTGATGAGCTGCATCCTGCACATGGTGTGTGAATAATAAAGAAGTTTGAGAAACTTACTGCTGCTGTGCTGTGACGTCTGCCGACGAGTGGGGGCAAGGAGAATCCAGGAATATATATATATATATATATATATATATATATATATGTATATGTATATGTATATATATATATATATATATATATATATATATATATATATATATATATATATATATATATATATATATATATATATATATATATATATATATATATATATATATATTCTTCACTGAAAAAACCATAGGTTTGACACCAGTTATAGTTAGTTGGAAATTTTACTGACATAAAACCAATGAAATTCCACGTTATAGTTAGTTGGACTCACTATAACTTGCGCGTGTAATGCACAGCTGATGACATTACATATTACATCACTCATGACATGGTCAGTGACATCACTTATGACATCACTGATGACAGACCTCCTTTAAGTGTAATGTAACCCTTAAAACACATATTGGAAAATAGAAATTAACATTTTCAAAAAAATGGACATACCCATACCAGTTACAACAACCAATTCAGTAATTCCACCATCTATATACACATTCTCTCATTCACCAACAGTTCTATATAGTCGCTCATACATATACTCACTCATCATATGTAGTGATACACCTATACATCCTGTTACACACCGACAATCATCCAAAAGTTACTCACACACATACTCACACATGCAAATAAACTATTGAACATCCATTTATTTGCATATAATACTATACACACTCAACCACCCATACAGTCCTGCACATATGGTGTCTTCTAAACACATACAAAGAGAGAGTTAGTCATTCATGCATCTATGTGATTAGTAATACCCCCATGAAACCATAGAAACACTCATACTGATACTAAAAAAACATCTAAGAACCCAAATACCTACACATGTAGGTACTCATCAACCCATGCAGCCAGTTATTCACAAAGTGAAACACTGATACATATATTTAAATATTTAAACATTACTCGCTAATATATTTATTCACTAAGGTACACTTAATAAGCCAGTTATCCAATCATTTCTTTTTGAAAAAAACATTCATTAAGACAATAATTTAAACATGTATTCTTTCCTCGACCTTTACATATACATATATAAAACATATTTATTTTTTAGAAAGACACACATTCACTGGATGGTGTCATAAGTGATGTCACTGACCATGTCATGAGTGATGTAATATGTAATGTCATCAGCAGTGCATTACACACGCAAGTTATAGTGAGTCCAACTAACTATAACGTGGAATTTCATTGGTTTTATGTCAGTAAAATTTCCAGCTAACTATAACTGGTGTCAAACCTATGTTTTTTTCAGTGAATTTCATAGGTTTTTCAAATGCTACATCCTAACTATAACGTGTGTAAAACCGATGTTTTTTTCAGTGAATTTCATAGTTTTTTTGAATGCTAGTTCCTAAGTATGTAATCACGTTCGTAACTACATAGTGTCACCGCCTACACGTCCTGAGAAGCGCATGTAAAGTCATGTGACTTGAAAACAAAACTTCCAATTGGTTATTAGTAGTTTCTGTTCTGGAATATACACGAAGCACTCCACCCACTTTCCTCACAATCTTTTCTACTCTCAAGAGACAACAACGTCGAGCATCTTCCGGAAGTCTTTGCTGAAATGGCTTCCCTACCAGATTCATCTTCCGAATCTGAAGGAAATGAGCGACCACCGTTAAGAAGAAAAAAGGAATCTTTCATTTGGCAATTTTTCACTTATCCTGAAGATCAAAAGAAAGTGAATGCGCCAAAAGTAACCTGCACGATATGCAATTCAGAGCTCTCAAGGGGAAATCCAAATAAAAAATATTCCTTTTCTGCACACACCATGCAGCGGCATGTTAAACAAAGGCATCCTGAGCATTATGCAAAAGCATTGACAAGAGCCCTGGCCACGCTATTACCATCAGAGGTGGCCAGCACATCTTCTGGTGTACGACCTGTATCTCCATCGAGTGCTGAAATGGACTTGAGACCATATCTTGCGATGGTGCATATGAAATGCAACAAGTGTGGAAAAATTCTTTTATATGGAGAGCAGAGCCTCGTTCTTATTAAACTCAAAATTGACAGTCACAAATGCCCCAAGAAAAGATAAATTTCTTCACTTCATTTTCAAACTATTACATACTGAAAAATGTAGTAGCAACTTTAAGAAATCGAAAGCATTATAACACTTCTTTCCCCCCCCAAAAAAAAAAAAAAAAAAAGTTCTTTTCAGAACTAACTCTTTCTACCAAAACATGCTCGAAGAGCATATTATAAGATGTTTTTTCGCCGCTTTATTTTAGTGCGAAACCGAGTGCGCGCACCCTTCTATCGCGTACAGGACCTGACACTCCTATGTGAAGTCATGTGACTTCTAAACAACACTTCTAATTGGTTCTTGGTAGTTTCTATTCTGCAATTTACACGCAGCACTCCACCCACTGCCATCACTTTCTTTTCTACTCTCAAGAGACAACAACGTCGAACATCTTCCCGAAGACTTCGATACAATGGCTACCGTCCCGCATTCATCTTCCGAATCTGATGAAAATGAGCGACCACCTTTCACAAGAAAAACGGAGGCCACGCTATTACCATCAGAAGTAATCAACACATCTTCCGGTGGACGACCTGTATCTCCATCGAGTGCTGAGATGGACTTGAGACCATATCTGGCGAACGTGCACATGAAATGCACGAACTGTGGAGAACTTCTTGTATACGGAGAGCAAAGCTTTACTCTAATTAAACAAATAATTGAGAGTCATAAATGCTCCAAGAAAAGTTAAATTTCTTCACTTTATTTGGATAGTATGACATACTGAAAAATGTCGTCGCAACTTTAAGAAATAAAAAGCATCATAACACTTGTTTCCAAAAAAAAAAAAAAAAAAAAAAAGTTCTTTTCAGAACTAACTCTTTGTACCAAAACAAGCTTGAAGAGCATATTAGCTGATATTTTCTCGCCGCTTTCTTATAGTGCACGACCGGGTGCGCGCACCCACCTATCGCGTACAGGCGTCGAGACACGCATGTGCAGTCATGTGACTTTAAAACAACACTTCCAATTGGTTCTTACTAGTTTCTATTCTGCAATTTACACGGAACACTCCACCCACTTCCCTAGAAAACCAGTTTATCGTAAATCTTTTAAAGCCTCCTCTTATGAAATATTCGACATCAATCACATAGCAGAGTACTAAATAGCACTATATACACTCCGTCCCTTAATTATAAGAGACTTATTGCTATGTAAAATCAACTTTTGCTCTCCAAGATAATGTAAAATGCTGAGCCTATTACATAATTTTATTACACATATATGTTACTAGTCTCCTTCGAGTACTAACACCGTAGAAAATACCACCAATAGCGGTGATATTTTTTACACCGAGAACGGGCGATTTCTATCGCTTACAGCCCTTACAATTATAAAGTTTTATTTCCTAAGTCTCTGATCGCCAACTGTGCAACGTAAATCCCCTGTGTTGCAATAAGGTCCATAAACAAAAACTACAGAGCCAGCATTATAAACATACACAAAACAACAAAACGACAAGAGCCACCATGCTAATATATATCCTTAATATAATAAACCTCTGAGAATAAATACATTTTTCCGTGGCAGCCCATAACACAAATGTGGCGTCCTCTGACTCTGCTCCATTACCAAACACCGTAACTCCCCGCCCCCCTCACTTTTCACTAAACTCCGCACTCCACCCCAGCCAAACCCCCTATTACAAACCCCCAACCTACCCTCCCTGCCCAAACCCACCATGAACCTCAAACCGCCCCTAGAAAACTTATAAGACACAGGATTACTAAAACTTAAAGAAAACGCAACAGGCACATAATGTAAATAGTACATAAAGACACATATTTTTTCCAAAATACTATTTAAAAACATGTTCTATTTTTAATAAATCTATCATGCATCTGACCCTCTAGAACTGCTTTCAAAACGTGAACTATAAACCTCTACTTTTCATTTTCAAACCATACACTTTCTTCTGACCCTCTAGAACTGCTTTCAAAACATGAACTATAAACCTCTACTTTTCATTTTCAAACCATACACTTCCAATTACATTATTTTTTTTCCACAATTCATGTAATGTTACAAACCTTTTCTAAAATACACCAGTCCGTATCATTTATAAGGATTTATTTTCAGTCTTCATCAGTGACACTTTCTTCACATACAATAGAAATCACTATAACTTTTTAAACGACAATGCTAACGCGGTAAAAATAACCCTTCATTTACTTTCCTTTAAGAATGCACACTATGTACCCCACGCATGCGTTTCTTAATCTTTGTATTTGGCAGCGAATACCGACCTTGAATCGGAAGACATGAACAAGAGCGCCATTGTCACATTTAAAACTGAAGGTTGCATCTGCTCACACACATATCTTTCACTAAGCTAACATTCACAGAAAACAGCATTGATGCAAAAAAAAATTTACCTTGCTTTACAACTCCCTAAATTACTCCCTTATTTTTTAACGCATCCTCCAGTTCAAAAAAAGCTACTTTTTTAATAACCACTAAGCAATATATAAGTGACTAGACTCCTAGAAAATGTATCAAGTCATTCTGCTCCTCTCCACTGCATAGCCGGCGACCTAATTCTGTGGAGTTGCTATACAACCAGCGGTGCTGCGCCGTTTCCTGTACCATCTTGGGAAATTCAAAATGGATGTCCCTCCTGCCTTCGCAAACGAGCCGGGCCACTTAGAACTATTTCGCCAGAGGATGCTTGACTACTACGGCATCTTAGCACTCTCGACTTTGAATACTTCATATCGATTATCATTTCGATATTCGCATTTCACCTGTGTGCAGCCTGTATTTCATTGCCTGAGCTGTGATTTCACGTGGGCCCTGGATTTATGTCTCTGCAATTTGGTACCTCCTGAACCGAATTACAATCACCTCATGAATCCGTTACTTGATCATGAACAGCTTTGTTACAACGGAGGGTTTATGGCCTTTGCAGCAATACAAGGAGTTCTGGGTCATTGAAATATATTCGCAGCGGCGCAAGATTTCCTAACAGAGAGCTACATCGAAAACCCACCGAGCTGCCCAATGATGGTAAAAGACACTCCAATAATGACAGATCATGAATGCTCCTTTCATCTTCTCAATTGGATGGCTGACATGTTTTCAGATGATAACAATGATTTCATGTTAGAGGCACTTGCTGCATACTTTGCCTACACAATGGACACTTAACTCTTTCCTAACAGCGAGCTACATCGAAAACCCACCGAGCTCCCTCTGATGGTAAAAGACGCTCCGATTATAACAGATCATCAGTACTGCTTTACTCTTTTCCATTGGATAGCTGACATACTTTCCGGAGGGTTTATGGCCTTTGCAGCGATACAAGGAGTTCTGGGTCATTGAAATATATTCGCAGCGGCGCAACATTTCCTAACAGAGAGCTACATCGAAAACCCACTGAGCTGCCCTATGATGGTAAAAGACGCTCCAATAATGACAGATCATGAATGCTCCTTTCATCTTCTCAATTGGATGGCTGACATGTTTTCAAATAATAAAACTGATTTCCTGTTACAAGCAGAAGCTACCTATTTTCCCTAAACAATGCTTCAATAACTCTCAAACAAGCCATTGATGTCCTCATTTCCTTTTGGTTTTCTATATTCTCCACGTTCTTTTCCATATTTTCTTTTGAAGAACAGACCTATTTGCTTTATTAACAGTGGACATTATAATTTCGTGTTGTTTGACAGCTGATTCATAAAGTAATGATGTATAACCACTTGCATTTTCATATATCGTTCCCAAACTGAAAGGCCAGAGACCTTCTTCCATTTATTAAAATATAATATACTTCCTTATAAGAGTGTACAATGTTTTTTTCCAACTATATTCATTTTTCTTCAACTATAGCGTTTGTATTCCATGTACTACTGACAATACCAATTACTGTGTTTTTTGCAATTTCTGTACTCATATTACATAATGATTTGCCTTTAAAACAGTACATTTCTAAATAAACATTTCAAATATTCACGGTTTCTCTTTTAATCCATAATCTCAACTGAAATGATTTCATATTTTTTTTTTTATTTCAAAAGTTTTTTATTGGTTGTTACAGCATAGACATATATAAAGCAAGTCCATTAGTGTAATACGAGTCATAAATTTACGAATCAAAATTACTGTACGCTACAGTACATCATAGTAAATGTCAGTACAAAAGTACAACAGTAGAGCACGTATCACATACTCACAACAATTCAGTGACAGACATTGTATTTCAACAGCATTTTACTCATTCATGAAGGACAATTATTTACGGTGGCTAGGAGTGCAATGAAGGCAGTCGGGCAGCATATGTTGGTGGGTCGTGGACGGTGTGTGGGCCCATCTAAGGTGGCTTACGTGTCGTGAAGTAGTTATCAAGAGTCGACCATAGTTTTCTCGTGGCAGGACGCCACGGTGTCTGAAGGAGTGTAATATTGTCTGCTCCACGTAAGCTAATTATCCAATTTAACCACCCTGCGTAGTTGGCCTTGCTGGTATCTTTCCAGTTGCTGAGGACTGTCTTAACTGCAGCCGAGAGGAGGAGGTCAAGTAATGCCCTATCATCTGCATCAAGGGATGGGTCCTGGGTGAACCCGAAAACTAGGTAAGGGAGCTCTTTCACCGGTGAGATGTGGAATAGCTTTGAGATCAAGTCGAATATATTCTCCCAGAATTGCGCCACGCAGTCGCATTCGAGGATGATGTGTGATAAGTCACCCTCCGCGCGTTTGCAATTCCAGCAAAAGGCATCTGGGGAGAGGTTGTGTGCAAATAATCGTGCAGGGGTCCAGAAGGCTTTGTGTAAGAGCCAGTATTTTGTCTGTGATAGTGTAGGGCTGATTTTGTGTCTCGTGCAGGATATCCATGCGTTGGTCCAATCTGAGTCTGTGATTGGCCTAGATGAAAGGTTATTCCAGAATTGTGTGATTGGGGCAGTAAGGCCAGATTGTTGGGGACGGCTGAGTTTATAGAGAAAGGAAACCTGGTGTCCTAGTCTGTTTAGTCTGGCAAGGTATGGTGGGAGTGAGGGCGGTGTCGGGGAGAGTTTAAGTTTGGACAAAGCCGTTTTTACGTTTAGGAAGTTATAGAATTCAATTGGTGCAAGATCGTATTTGATTTGTAGGTCGCTGAAGGGAATAGGGTATTCCCCCGCGTACAGCTGGTGTGGGAACAGTATGCCTTTTTTGATCCATGTCTCGTTGTGCATGGGCTTGCCCTTGTACAGAATGTTACGGTTGTCCCAGAGGGATTCCCATCGTGAGCCCCGGATGTTGTTTTCTAGGAGTCTATCAAACTTTAGGAGAGCAGATTTTGTGTTATGAAATATCGATTTAGAATGGGTCAGTTTGTTCAGGTTGGAGGAGAGGGCCGCGCTAGGGGAGATACCGTTAAGAATTTGCTCCTCAATTTCTAGCCATACTGGGGTGTATTCAGGTGAGGGAGCGAGCCAGTGAGCTCCTTGTTTGGCTAGGAAAGCGGTCTCATATCTCTTAAAGTCTGGTAAATTGACCCCTCCCGCGGATTTGTCTAAGCGAAGCTTTTTTATGCTGATTCTTGCCCTTTTCCCTTTCCATAGGAAATTAGAGATGGCCATGTCTAGTTTGTGATAGAAGTCTGGTGTGAGGGTTAGTGGGAGCATAGATATGAGGTAATTAACTAGAGGTGAAATCATCATCTTGATGGTTTCCACCCTACCCCACCAAGTGATGAAACGGGGGGACCACCCCTCTAGTTGCGTCTTGATTTTATTTAAAGTGATTTTTTCATTTCGATGGAGGGTCTCCATGAGGGAGTCACCAAACTCGATACCTAGGTACTTCACAAACTCTGGTTGCCAACATAGCCCTGAGTCTCCCAGCACCTCTTTGGTGGTTAAAATATTGAGTGGTTTGACCTCAGATTTATCCCGGTTGAGTTTGTATCCTGAATGGGAAGAGTAACTATCTATGGTGGACATTAGTGCAGAGATTGAAGATTCTGGTGATTCCGTTACAATCAGGATATCGTCCGCATAGGCGGCGAGTTTGACGCACTTATCCCCGAATTTCACACCTTTGATGTTATCATTTTTTTTTATATGTGCAATTAGGGGCTCCATTGCCAAGAGGAAAAGTGAAGGGGAGAGGGGGCAGCCCTGTCTAGTCCCTTGTTCTAAGGGAAAGGCGTCCGACAATGAACCATTTATAGCAATGCGTGCGGAAGGTGACCGGTATAGGGCCATAACCAAATCAGTGAAAGTTTCTCCCAGATTAAAGGCGGACATGCAGCTCTTGAGAAAAGACCAGGAGACTCTGTCAAACGCCTTCTCTGCGTCGAGGGTAATGGCTACGGCCGGGGCTGCGAGCATTTTGGCTGGTTCCACTTAACCTTAACTGTAGTCACTGAGGACCTTATTTATGAAGACCTTCCGCCGCCAGTGCCTCATTTTTTAAAATGGGAAAAAGTAACGCACCAGTGGCGCAAGGCCTTCATAAATAAAGTCCTGAATGTTTTCTTTTCTCGACCTCACTTACTGATACTAGAACCTGCAAACCAATTACGGCCCGTGAACTCTTTCTTAGTAGGTCGCGCACCGTAAAGACAGTTATACCACTGTTAACATTTTTTTTTACTGTTACTAAGCACCGACACAGTTCCGTTTCACTCAGAGTTAATCACTGCTCCCACGCTTCTACAGGCCAGACGCTATGTCGTATTTTTCTCCTTATCACCCTTTCATCTCCACAATAACAAACAGTTGTCCGCCAGCCACCAGAGAACAGACTCAGATGCAGAGGCACCAAAGAGTGAACCCATCACTAACTGCCATCTCCGGCTGTTTCCATGGTTACACCTCATTCTTCACCTTGCTGAAGGCACAGGTCAAAAGTTCATGTCTCAACGTTCTACAGCTAACTAAGAAGACTATTTTCCCTCCAGAAACACCTGCCAATCCACAACTCTGTTACATGTCTTGTTTTTTCACACCCAATAACACTTTTCGTTTAACATAAACATTGACCTGTTCACTCTCCACTTGTTACAATCAACCAATCATTTTTATTTTTTTAACCACACCCAGCCTCTTCCTTTTTCTTTATTTAAAATTTCAACTTCTAACTACCATTCCACTTCCAGAACCGATCGGAGGACGACTACAAATCCCTTGAAAATGAAGGTCTGGCTAATAGGACACAGTTATATTCACTGGAGTGAAAAATATGCAGTAAGCAGACGAATTTGCAACCTCAGCTTACCAAATGTACACATAACATGGATTTCCAAAAGAGGATTGAATTGTCACCAATTGATTCCATTGGTGAAAACTTTTATGCATCTCCCAGAACCAGACCTTATAATTGTGCACTGTGGTGGGAACGATCTAGGCACAATCACTGGGGTAGGTCTGGAAATGCTTCTAAAAGACACCTTTCGACAATTGATGACACTTTTTCCTCGATCTGCCTTGGTATATTCCAATATATGTCAAAGACAGAAATGGAATTGGTCCAATCACCATTGTGCACAATTTGAGAAAGCAAGGAGACATGTAAATAAATCTGTTTCTGCGTTCCTCAGAGATTATAGCATGGGTTCTATTTACCACAACAACTTGCGCTACCACATGCAAGACGTCTATAGGAGAGACGGTGTTCATTTCACGAATGAGGGAAACAGAATCTTCCTCTGCAACATCAGGCTCTGCATCGGTACTTACTTATAAATGCAGAAAACACTCAATTAACACAAGGGCTCTTTTCAGAGCCACCTTATATCTAAGCACTCAAACTTCTGATTTACCTCCTTTTCCACACTCTTGTAAATAGGTGTGCGCGACCGGGTGCGCGCACCCCGTATTTTTTTTTCGGGGAAAAATTATATCTTTTTGCGTTTAAGGGCCTTACTGCACACCCCGAGAAAACCTACGCAGGAAGACAATCTCTACCTTCTCCCCTTTCCATGTTTCAACGCTTTGAAATGAACAATATATTTACTCGCAGTGACAAAATGGCGGACAAAACTTCCTGATTTCCTTCGAATCGAACGTTAACAGACGTCACGCAGCAAAATTCCGCTCGCGCGCGCAGCCTATAGATATATAATTGACTTTAACTTTAATTTTCTCAACAACTACTGAACGGATTTACACCATTCCAAAAAAAGCGTAATCTGCGAACAAGACTCTACAGTTTTGGCAAATTTCTTATAAATTCATTCACCCGTTCGAACTGTAGCCGAGTCTAAAGGTCCTATGGAAAATAACATTGAGAAAACACGTTTTGGGACCCCCCTTATATCTCAGCCCCCACTTGACCAATCCCCCCCAAACTTTCAGGGAAGGAGTGCAGCGAACCTAGCCATCTTCTTTGAGAAATTCGCAAAGACTCATCCACCAGGGCCAAAGGTATTCCAAATAGAATGTTGAGGATTTCCTATGGAAAACAATCCTAACTATAACTACCTACTGGCGACCGCCAGTAGGTAATACATATATATATATATATATATATATATATATATATATATATATATATACTGAAAAAACCATAGGTTTCATCCATGTTATAGTTAGGAATTAGCATGTAAAAATACCTTAGAAATTCACTGAAAAAAACATAGGTTTTATCCATGTTATAGTTAGCTGGACATTTCTCTCATACAAAACCATTGAAATTCCTCCTTTATAGTTAGTTCAGCTAACTATAATTCGCGCACCCGCAATGCACTGCTAATGATGTCACATATTACATCACTCATGACATGGTCAGTGCCATCACTCAGACATCACTGATGACATCTCAAATTACATCACTGAGGACATCATCCAGTGAATGTGTGTCTTTCTGAAAAATAAATATTTTTTATATCTGTATATCTAAAGGTCGATGGAAAAATAAATGGGTAAATAGGTGTCTGAATCATTGTTCTTTTTTAAAATTGATTGTATAACTGACTTATTAAGTGTATCTCACTGAATACATGTATTAGCGAGTAATGTTTAAATATATAAATATCTGTATCAGTGTCTCACTTTGTGTAGAAGTGGCTGCATGGGTTGGGGAGTAGCTATATGAGTGTCTATATGGGCTATTAGTTGATTTTTGAATATCAGTATGCTTCTCAGCTTTGGGGGCAACATTTACTTTCCTTGCTGCAGTCCGGGACGCCTGCTCCTGGTCTCGGTCTCCCTCTGCCGCTGCAGCCTTCTGTCACCTCAGCGCGGCTGCGGAGAGGGGGGGCTACACTCCCCAGGAGCCTTTGCGGCAGGAAGCCGCACACGCCCATTCCGCGCCCGGAGGCGCTTAAGAGCCGAGGAGAGCCCCCGCGTCGCGGGACATGCGCAGGTGGTGCCGGACTAAGCCCGGGCCAAGGGCATGCCGTCTGTGGCTATCCGGGGTCAGAGTAAGCCGAGCTGGGTCACCCCCCTTATGTGTGGAAGGAAGAAGAAATATACACGTATTTGACAACTTAAGGTACTGTAGTAAACTGACGAGGCTTTACTTATATATTAGTACCCTGAGAACTTGTCTCTAACGGACATTCTTTTGTCAAGTATTAAGTGTGGTGCAAGAGTCTGGGACCAGCTGGCACATTCGTAATAAGCATGGCGAGACAACGTGCAAAACCCCTACTGGAAAAGACACGTTCTACTATAGACACTTATTTGACCGAAGCAGTAAATGTTCTGTCGGAAGAAATTATTCGTACGGAAAAACGCTTATCATTGGGTTCTAGAACAATGTTTGGTGACCAAGCTAGTTTACAAGAAGAGCCTACACCTGGCAGCGTAAGGCTGAATTCTTCACAGTTGGGTAACACTCCCCCCCTAATAGATACCATTCCTTCTGTATTAGTAGATGAGTTAGATGTATTACCATCAACTGACATAGAAAATTCGCGATTTTCAGATACACCAGATTTATCTAACCAGACCCGTTCCCCAGTCCCTACTAAACAAACAAAGATATATAATAGGAACATCAGGCACAGGAAACATAATGGCTAAAAGGGATAAAAAAAGGCTATTACACGGGGGATATAGTATCAATAAGAAGCAAGCCAGTCCCCGGGGAAGCAGAGGACAGTTTTAATATAGAGGCACTTATGGTGAAAATAACAGAGTTAATTAGGCCACTGCATGAGAGAATAGCCAATCTAGCTAGGGAGGTGCACAAAATAAGCGGGTACCTTGAAAAAGTTAGCCAGAAAGTTTATCTAGGTAATCCGATGAAACTAGCCTTTACACCAACAGATGATGACCTGTCTAATAGGGATACAAACAGTAGTGGGCCCGCCCTGGTTAATGGTATGGCAACCAATCATAGTATACGTGAAACATCGACTGAGCCCACAAATCATAGAATAGATTTAATCGGAAGTATTATGCCACCGTCAGCTAGGGTGCCAAATGACAAATCAAATACAAGTAAAGAATTCCTAACAAAGACTAGAGGGCCGATAGGCGAATCTCCCAATGTAAGACCATGGGATCGTTTAACAGCTAGTGTAAATAAAATTCAGGCAGTCATCAATTTGCCGCCTGAATGCGGGCGTATGTGGCTATTCTCACAAATGTACCCAAATTAAGGGGAGATCTGAGAGAAACCTATGACATATTAAAAAATAAAACCCCATATTGGCTGTCCCAAAATTGTGGTTTCCCTACAGCAGGGGCCGATCAGATAATTCTAACCCAAAGGGTGGGATGGATCGGTCCCCTAGGAAAAAAATTTGAGGGAGATTGCATTATTATTATTTTCAAGTCCCCCAGATGGGAGAAAAACACTTTACAAAATGCCCCACCCCCCTCTTGCAGGGACTACAACACAGCCCTTTTACCTCTGGGTTATTTCTATAGATACTTAATGGAGAGTAATAATGCTGTTGGCTCATACTCACATTACTCTAATGTAGATAAACGCACATTGCTAGCGGTTGCTCCACAATTTTTCCCTATACCACTTTACAATAGATATAATGTTTTAAGCCCAATGGAAGATAATGACTGACTCCTGGGCTGTGAGGTTTTAACAATGGAAAATAAACCGCATGGGAATGGGGAAGGGATTATTCCACTTATTAGCGGTATAAAAAGTGAACAAACTCCTCAGCAAAATCATGGGCAGGCTGACGGGGAAAGTGATCTACATCTTGTTTGTCGTGGGGGAGAATCAACCACTGGATCAGTACCCCTTGAGGAGTTTGCCAACAAATGCTACAGGAGATGTATGCTACAGTTTTGTTACCTGGAATATAGCAGGCCTGGGGAAGAAGCTAGACACCCCCTTTTGGAGGGATTTTATTATCGCAGGCACTGATATTATCATCTTACAGGAAACTTGGTGCAAAGAACCAGTCTTTGTGGAGGGTTATACCTCGCACTGGCTAAGTGCAACTAGCTCGACAGCAGGAAGAGCTAAGGGCGGCCTCCTGCTACTTGTCTCAAATAAATAAGTGGGGTGTAAAATTAATAGTTGCACTTCAATTGACACCTATAGCCAGGTAATGAGGCTTGAGTTTAATAGGGGCAAGGATCTCATTGTAATTAACTACTATAATAATATTTTTAATAGTAGTAGGGGTGCCCCACTGCAGGCCTTAGTAAAAGAAATTGATAGGGTTATGGCTTTAACTAATAAACTAGCGAATATTGTATGGGCGGGTGACTTTAATATTCAAGCTTGCCCGCTGGCCAAAACATGTGGGTTTTTGAGGACTAACTATATTGAAGATGATAGTATACATTTACATTTTCCCCACTGTGATTATGGTTTGCTGTTAAACACGATGATGGTAAAATATGATCTGGAATTACTTAACTGCACTATGAGAATAGGCAACATCAAATGTCCAACTTTCACTTGTCGGAATGCGGATAGTAATATAGACCATATTCTAGTCTCAAGCAATAGTTTTTATGCAAACTTATGGATCACAGAACAGGTGGTCAGTGACCATAATAGTATCTTCATCTCATTGTTAAACTGGCGAAACAAAGTATGTAAC
Source organism: Lissotriton vulgaris (assembly GCF_964263255.1). Lineage (NCBI taxonomy): Eukaryota > Metazoa > Chordata > Amphibia > Caudata > Salamandridae > Lissotriton > Lissotriton vulgaris. The sequence goes on along the minus strand of NC_141689.1, from coordinate 931,623,648 downwards.
ACGATGAATGTATTTCAGATATAATCCCAGTAAGGCCTAAATTTATGAGAATTAAATGGGATGGAGTGGACCCGCAAAGATCCAAAGGGAAGTGGTTACCAAATGTTGGAAAGAAATTGACCACTGTCTCAGTGAAGATATATACCCACATACATTGCCTAACGTGTTTACAGAGATTAATAAGATAATTAAAAGTATTTTAACTAGAAATACCAAAGGTCCCAAACAAGTTAAAGCAGGAGGGTTTGATCAAAAGTGTACACAGGCATTACAAAATTTGAAATTACCCTTAAGTACTAAACTCCATAAGCAATCATATATTCATGATTTACGCCTCATATATGGGGAAGTTATAGAGGCTCGGAAAAGGGAGCTTCAAACCAAAGCATGGGATAATTTAGCTTTGGCAGCTGAGACCAATAATATCAAATTGTTCTGGGAAACAGTAAATAGTACTTTTTAAAAAAATGATTGCAAGCCAGAACTGACTTCATATGTAAATTGTACAGCATGGGTTAAGCATTTTTCTAATATTTTAAACCCTGATAAGGAGGTTTTATTTTTAAACCTGAATGATAGTTTTACGTGACCTACATTACCTCTACTTATCAGCGTAGTTGAAGTACAGGATGGAATAGCTGAAAGTAAAGGGGGTAAGGCACCAGGGCCTGATGGGGTGCCGATTGACTTATATAAAGATGAAATGGATTTATGGGCCCCAATTTTAACAAGGGTTTTTAATGCTGCTGCAACAGGAGACTTCCCCCTGTCATGGGGACAGTCATTAATTGTCCCCCTCTTTAAAAAGGGATCTCGCTCCGAAGCTTGTAACTATCGCCCAATATCCCTTCTAGATTCTTCTAAAAAGGTCATGAGCAGGATCTTATTAAATAGATTGGAAACCTGGGCATCTGACAATAAGATTTTATCTCCTGTTCAATATGGATTTAGGAAGGGCCTAGGCACATTAGAACAATGCCTGAACCTTGATCTACTCGTTAGCAAATATACAACAGTAAAGGAGGGTAACCTGTTTTTATGCTTTGCAGATTTGAGCAGCGCTTTTGATTTGGTGGACTATACACTTTTGTGGTCCACCCTGCTCGAATCCGGGGCCCCAAGAGAGATTGTATATTTCTTGGCAAGAGTATACGAGAGATTGTCGAGTAGTGTAAGATATGGGCCAACTGGAGAGCGAACCCCTTTTTTTGATGTAAGGAGGGGCATCTGGCATGGATGTGTCTTGGCCCCTCTTTTATTTTCACTCTTTATCAATCAAATTGATGAGGTTCAAGGACAGATACCAGTGGATGCCCGATTGATAGAGGGGAAGTCTGTACCAATCTTGTTATATGCCGATGATGCCGTTTTAATTTCACTCACACCGGTAGGTCTTCAGCTGCTTATTAATAATTTTACTGATTTTATTAATGGCAGGAAACTTTTAATTATTAAATCGAAAACATTTATTATGTCATACGGCAAGACAAATAGTTAAACAAGGCCTCTTTTCTTGGACGTAACCAAAATACAAACGGTCAAGTCTTTTTGTTACTTAGGTATTACGTTTGCTGGAAACGGGAAATGGTCCAGTGAACATAATAACATACAATTAAATTGACAAGGAGTACGAATGGTATATTTAGATTCGCTACTAAACTTGGGGACCGCAGATTAAAAGATATGGTAACCATATATAATACCAGGTGTGTTTCATCTGCCCTATATGGGTCTGGTGTATGGGGCCATTGTCATAACAAACTGATCCAGCAGGCGGAAAATAATTTCCTTAAACGGTTACTGTGTGTACCTGCGTCAGCCTGCACTGAATTAGTTCATCAAAAAGTTGGCATAAATTATATGTCTGACCTGGAATCTATACTCCCCTTGCTTTTGTGGTGATCCATTTGGTCTAAACATGAAACAGAATTCACTCAGTCCATAATTAAGGACTGCATAACGTTGGACCATTGTTCCCAAATCCCATGGTTAACCTACATCAACCATTGGTTTAAAGCACTATTTGATTTTAACATTTATCAGGAGCCAGACTATGTGGTCCAAATCCCAAAGAAAGAGTTAATGGCAACCTTCCTGGCACTTAAAAGGGCGACCCGCAGAACACTGCTAGAAGTTCAACCAACAGTAGTGTTCTACCAACAATTGGATCTTAATAAAGGATTCCAGGCCTATTTGGCAGTAGTGACAAGACACTCTCAACGTTTTGTCCTGACTCGCCTCAGATTGGGGATTGCCCACCATCTAAACAAAGTTGCTGCCATTTTTTATTATTTTGTAAATGTTATACATTTTTAAGGAAGTATTATTTAAAACCTATTATTTTCAAATTTAAAGTTCGATCCATTACTAATGCTATGAGGTTAATTTGTTCTTTGGAACGCCTGGACATTTGCTTCCATGTTGCAATATATATATTACAATGTATAGCTGCCAGAAAAGCAATAATATTATTAATTATCTTGCACTAGCCACAGTAGTACTTTAGGAGCCTAATTCCTTTATTGGACTTTAGATTGAGCCTGTTTTAGATGGAGTTTGTACTAGATATTCTGTTTTAATTTTATGAACTATTTTTGCTGGCATAGCTTTGTTGAGATAATCTGTTATTTTATGTAGTTCGAATCAAATGTAATTTTATATTGGTGTTGATAAAATGTGACATAATACATCATGCATTGTTGATTATTTGAGGTACTTTCCCTGCGTAAATTTGCACATACTATACTGTAGAGCATAAGTCACTTTGAAATTTGTATATGATGTATTTTAACGAGGATGTGAAATAATTATGTTGTTGTTGTTTTTTCTGCTTGCTTATATGGTTGTGCCATGCAAACCGAATAAAGCTTTTTGAACTGAAACTGAACTGAGTATAAGTATGAGTGTCTGTATGGTTTAGCGGGGGATGTTACTTAGCACATAGATGCATGAATGACTGACTCACTGTATGTATTGTGAAGACAGCATGTGTGCAGGACTCTATCAATGGATGAGTGTGTGTATGAGGGCATTAGTGAGTAAACAACTGTCTCAATAGTATCTTTATGAGTCACTACATATTTGTTAAACTAGTGTATGTGAGTATTGATGTGTAAAAGTGATGTATATAAGTAAGTATATGTGAGAGCGAGAAAATGTAAGAATTCCTGTATAAATAAGTATGTTTTTCCATAAGTGATTGTTTAACAGAGTATGTGTACGATTCTGTAGAAGTAAGTGTAGTGGTGAGTGCATAGCTGTATATGCAAGTAAATGGTTGAGAGTTGATTTGCATGTGTCAGTTTGTGTGTGAGTAACTCTTTAGATTAGTGTCGGTGTGTAATAAGATGTATAGGTGTATGAGTACATATGATGAGTGAGTACATGTATTAGTGCCTATATAGAACTGTTAGTGAATGACTGGATGTGTATGTAGATTTTGGAATTACTGAATAGGTTGCTCTAACTGGTATTGATATCTCCCTTTTTTTGAAAATTTTTGTTTCTATTTTTGAATCTGTGTATCAAGGGTTATATTACGCTGAGAGGAGGTCTGCCACTCTTTCACAAGGATGATGTCCTCAGTGATGTCATCAGTGATGTCATTTGAGATGTCATCAGTGATGTCATGTGTGATGTCACTGACCATGTCATGAATGATGTAATATGTGACGTCATCAGCAGTGCATTCCGGGCGCGCAAGTTATAGTTAGCTGAACTAACTATAACGGAGGAATTTCAATGGTTTTGTATGGGAGAAATGTCCAGCTAACTATAACATGGATGAAACCTATGTTTTTTTCAGTGAATTTCTAAGGTTTTTTAAATGCTAATTCCTAACTATAACATGGCTGAAACCTATGTTTTTTTCAGTGAATTGCTAAGGTTTTTTAAATGCTAATTTTTAACTTTAACGTGGCTGAAACCTACGGTTTTTTTCAGTGAATTTCTAAGGTTTTTTAAATACTAATTCCTAACTATAACGTGCATGAAACCTATGGTTTTTTCAGTGAATTTCAAAGGTTTTGTACATAATAATTTATAAATGTATTAATTATTATGTCTTTATTTTTATACTAATTTCTTATATTTTTAATATAAATATGTATGTGTATTTTATTTTTTAGATTATATATCATATCTATACTAATATAATAAAGAGAGAGCCCAAACCCTTGAGGCGGGTAATCTCAGGTACCACAGCACCAATCACAACACCCAATACAGCGTTGGAAAGGGCAGTTGCAGCAGAAGGACATAGGCTATGCAGACTCCCACCATATACATTTAATAGGTAAAAGAACCGTGCCAGCATAGTAGTCACTTGTGGGCGTGTCTGCGTTGTGCTGTGGGCGTGTGCTGGGGGCGTGACAAATGCTGGGGGCGTATGGTACGTTCCGTCCTTCATGCCATGTCTCATATCGTGTGCTAATCCCACCCTGCTCCCTTTAAATACCCCTGCACCCCTTAATCATAACCCACTCATACTCCTTAAAATACCCCAACACCCTTAAACACTAACCCATCTTAACCCTATAAATATACCCTGTACCCCAAAACCCAAACCTATCCCTAAACCCTAAAAATACTCCTGTACCCCCAAACCCAAACCTAGCCCTGAACCCTATAAATACCCCTGTACCTCAAAACCCAAACCTACCTCTGAACCCTAAATATACCCCTGTATCCCAAAACCCAAACCTATCCCGAACCCTAAAATACCCCTGTACCCCAAAACCCAAACCTAGCCCTGAACCCTTAAAATACCCCTGTACCCCAAAATCCAAACCTACCCCTGAACCCTAAAAATACCCTGTACCCCAAAACCCAAACCTAGCCCTGAACCCTTAAAATACCCTTGTAACCCCAAAACCCAAACATACCCCTGAACCCTAAAAATTCCCCTATACCCCAAAACCCAAACCTAGCCCTAAACCCTAAAAATACCCCTGTAACCCAAAACCCATACCTATCCCTAAACCCTAAAACTACCCCTGTACCCCATAACACAAAACTATATCTGAACCCTTAAAATACCCAAATACCCCAAAACATATACCTCAGTACCCCAAAACATATACCCCTAAACCCATACTTACCTTATCCAAACATAAAAAAACATGCTTTTACCATTCATGCATTTACAACGTAAATGTATGCGTGGTAAAAGCATATAAAATGTAATGCCATGCATTATAATGGCATTGCGGAGTCATGGTACTTTCGTAATGAAAGTATGCGGAGTGATGGTATGCGGAAAGAAAGTTGCGGAATAATTGGTGTTTACCCTCCCCCGGTAAGTACATTGATGGCACGGCGGCCCACGTCTCCAGCAACATACTCATATTTTTCACCACCCATTTGAAAAATGCATAGGTCTCTCTCATTGATGGCCAGCACTGACATACACTTTTAGACACACCTCCCTCCACAAGTTCTAGAATTGCGAACTTTAGAGCAGGGGAGCTACGTTCGAATCTTGGCATCAGCTCAACATCCTGTGATTCCAGGCAAATCGCTTTGTCTCCTCGTGCCTACCACAAATGAATGTGTTCTTATGTAATGTAAATTGTGCTCATGCCATGTTGTCGAGTTCGCGCTATATAATATTGCAAGGAAAAATAAAGTAGGGAAACTCGAGTTCACACACTACTGAACGTTTACTCTTGCATCAGCAGTGCACTGTGAATAGGAGCGTTTCACAGGCCTGTCACAGATAAGAAATGCTATCAGTATACGGCCCGAGAGCTTTGCTGGAGTTGTGTTATGCAAGCAATCGGAGTCAAGCAATAATTAATCCAAAAAATATTTAGCAATTTAGTTTTGCTAGTATTTTATAATAAGAACTAGAAGCCCTTCCTGACGTCCGGGTATGAATTGCTACCAGACAAAACACAAGGGTGGGGTAGGACCCAGGGGAATATTTAAAGGCCTGTCTCTGAATACAGTCCCCAATACCGAACAACTACAAAAAAGTATCAGAGGGTCTAGAAAGAGGAAGAGTTTATAGATGACAGACACCAGACCGACAATACAAAACCCTTTGACTGACTGACGGTCTGGTGTCTGTCATCTATAAACTCTTCCTCTTTCTAGACCCTCTGATACTTTTTTGTAGTTGTTCGGTATTGGGGACTGTATTCAGAGACAGGTCTTTAAATATTCCCCTCGGTCCTACCCCACCGTTGTGTTTTTTCTGGCATCAATTCATACCCGGACAACGTCAGGAAGGGCTTCTAGTTCTTATTATAAAATACTAGCAAAACTAAATTGCAAAATATTTTTGGGATTAATTATTGCTTGACTCCGATTGCATGCATAACACAACTCCAGCAAAGCTCTCGGGCCGTATGCTCAGAATGCTGTATCAATCCTTACACCTGCTTCAAGCATATGCAAGGTTTTGACACAGCATAAGCTCAAATGTAACTGAATGAAATGTTATACATTTCACTCAGTCACTTTTAGGAGGCGTTGCTGCACCCCCTCCAGCACAGAAAAGCCTCCTTCTGGCACAGGGCTTCACAATGTAATGCACCCTCCAGATGCATCACTTTCTTAATACAACACACCATGGCACATCTTTTGCACCATGGCTGTGTCACAAAAGTATTGCAACGGCTGTGTAAAAGAGACACAAGGGGATTGTAAATCCGCCGCTCACACATACATATTCACCCAGACAGTTTCACCAGCAGCGCAAATTGAAGCACAGACTTCTAACATATTAATGTACATATGTTACATTCAAGTGCTTCAGATATACTACAGTATACTATAGATTTATGCTGTAGCACTCCCTTATAGTTCTGCACTTTCACATTATCCATACACTAGTAATATATTAATTTATTCATTTATAAACTACACATTCATTCTGACAAACTTATACACACTAACATAGAAATATAGTTCTTTCTTTGACCAGTGAAGGTAGTTCTAAAAAAAACTGTTTTTTTTAATGTTTTTGCTTTTTTAATTTTTTGTGTTTTGTCACCAAGTTTTTTTTAAACTAAAAAAAATTGAACTGGATCCCAAAAAGTATCAAACATGAACAAAAGAATGAAAAAAAAAAACTAATGTGGAGGACAGCGATGCTCCTGCATGCAGTGTTTCATCAGATCAATTGACTGCTCCCTATAACACAAAAGTCTATTGCAATGAATGCATACAATTTTAACGTCTGCAAAATCAGGATCAATTTGTGGGTGTGGACTGCTTGCTGAAAATTCTGCTGCAGTAGTTGATGTGCTTGGTGCAGAAGCAGGTGGGTTCTCCTGCAACTTCCGTCTTGTAGCTCGAGCAAAGTTATTGGGGTGCAAGTCCTTCACATGTCGCACCATATTTGCTGTGCCAAAGGAGAATTTCTTAGATGGATCACCCCTTGAAAGAGTTGTATGGCAAATTTTACAGGTTACTTTTGGAGCATTAACCTTTTTTTGCCCTTCTGGAAAAGTAAAAAATTGCCAACTTAGAGCTTTTTTCCTCTTCTTTGGAGGTTCTTCAGGAATTAAACCTCCCTCTGAAGAACTGCTGGAAGATGAATCCATTGCTCTTATAATGATCTTCCTTCTATTTGAAAAAATTGTCAGAAGAAATGATTCTTCTTAAAAAGTCAAAGTCGAATGATTATAATGGGACGGAACTTTCAACAGTTACATTAGGAAAAGTTATGAACCAATCAAACCTCTCCTTTTAAAGTCACATGACTTTACTTAGGCTTATGATGCGCATACGCAGCTGTAGCGATACCAGTACGCATGATGTTCTACCGCGATTTGTGTAATTGTTTTTAAAAGCAATATATGATTGTTAAAACTGTAAAAAATGTTGATAGTTATCCCAAATAATATCTTCCCTTAGTATGTACATTAAATACATAAATATATGTTTTTATCCATGTAGAAACATTGGCGCCTTTCGCGTACAGGGCGCCCTTCATGACGTCACACTTAACCTTTGATGCGGCGCGTAACGTCAAACCATATTCGTACTGTATGTGCGGGTAGAAGCTGACTATGATTAGCAGTACATGTATGGTGTGATCACCTTCTCAGTGACAAATCAGAGCACAGGCCGCGCTAACGAGAATGATTAGAAGTGGTCACTCATTGGAGATCCAATTCTAGGCCTGCCTCTGCGCACATGATAACACCGCCCCCATCTTTCTCTGTTGCTATGTTGGTGCACACACTTACACTTGCACATGCGCTGTGCAGGCCCACCCACACTGCCCACATGCTACCACCTAGCATGCTTGCTATCACTAAGCCTGGAAACCAATACATTAGCCAATGGGATGTCCCCCAAAGTCATCATTCTTATAGACCGCGAAAACGCTACCAATAATGCTCCTGGGCTTGGTTTGCTCAGCCCCCACGGTTCCCATATAATCCGAACACTGACCTGAGCACGCTCTCTTTTTCCTGCCTGTGCTGCGGTGACAGACAGAGTGTCGTCATCGATTTCACTACAAACTCACAACTCGAGTGGAGGAGGACTCCTGACACTCGACGTGGTATCACTACTGCTGCCGCCCAGCCACAATACCATAGGCGCGGAGGCGGCATGCCCGCACCCAAAACACGCCAGACCCAGCGAAACCGCAGCCTTTGAAGACATGACAAAAGACGACAGAAGCAAAGGTAAGAGAAACCGTCCCAACATCAGACTCCGCTGTAAATTGTATATGCATGATGCTATTTTTTCTCCATCATATGGCTCTCCTACCCCTTAATGGTTTAAAATTGCATGCACATAGTATAAAAGTTTCTACCTGCGTCATGAGGTGCTATACACCTCTAATTTTATAAATTATGCATCCATAAATTTCTGTGTCGTATTTCTGATCTACGCCACGTGCTTAGGCCTCTATCGTTATTAGTTGTGCGTCCATCCTGAAAAAAACTTCTGCGTCACAAGGCCGTCCGAGGCAGGCCAGGACTGACAGTTGTGGGCACAGGCAATCCCCCGATACGCCGCAAGAGTGGGGGTCGGTTTTGGGCCCCTGGGGGCCGATTTTGTTAAAGGGCCATTTTTGCAGCATAGCTGCAAAATCGGTCCTGTAACAAAATCAGCCGAAAACTGGCCCCGGCAAAGAGCTCAGTCGCACCCCCAACTCCCCTCCTCCCGGGGGCGCTGAGCACTTTGCGAGGGCCGGTTTTGATTCCCAGTCCGGCCCTGGTCCCAGGCCTCTATTCTTATTGATCTTCCTTTGTTGATCCTAATATTTCCTTCTGTCTTACGGAGCACTCCTACGCCTTTTTTTATTAATTGAGCTTCCATGAATTTCTGTATCCTCTTTTTGAAGTGTCTCACGTGCTTTACAATGTGTTCTTTTTATTGTATGTTCATGATGGTATTCTTGTCTGCATCACGTGACCCTGCTACCCCTCAATGATTTTGTATGTACATAGTATAAGGGAGAACCCAGGGGGAGCCGTGCACGAGCCGCTCTCTTCCCTGGGTTGGTTCGCACAAGGGAACTGGCCACAGATGCAAGGGGCGGTGATTAGCTAGTTGGAGCGGAAGTGAAAAGGGATAAATAGGGATGGAAAGGGCGGGAAAAGGAACTGTGCCCGGAGAGGCGGGTAGGCGAAGGTTGTTTTTGCCCCACCCACCCTCTTGCTCTTTCAGGTCCTATTTGTTTGCTGTTTTATTGTGCTTTGGGTACTGCCGAAGATGTTTATTCCTGGTTGCCACGCTAAGACAGATCTATGTGCAATTTTAGTTGGTAGGCGCTTTTTCGGGGGGGGGGGCAGCCTGGACCGGGTTGCACCATCCACAAAGGGCACTTAAAGGAAAGGAGGGGGGTATCAACAAGAGTCAGTTTGTTTGGGTTAACATGGTGGGGGTTTCATCTTTCATAAGGATGCTAGGATAAGTTGAAGGAATTTTTGGTTTAATACATAATGAATAGAAAGGTTTTTGTTTAGAAGTTAATTTGCACCTGTCTTAATAAAGTGGCCTTTCTTTCAAATCAAGAAGTTGTGGAAAGTGAGTTATTGCGCGAACGTTTCTTTCTATCCATCACGTGGCCCTCCCAGCTCTGCTTTGCTTTAATTTTCTAGAATATATGCTTTCTGGTTCATCGTATTTGCTCCCTCATAATTCTCCCATTAGTTTTAATATTTATTACTGCGTCACGTGACACTCCTAAGCCTGTATTAGTTTTTGAATACTTGTAAGTGTAAACAAATGTAATTGCCAGCCACGGCTTGTACAGGACGTTACGCCAGGCGGTGACGTCAGCAGCCATGGCTCATGCAGGGCGTTACGCTGGGCGGTGATGTCAGGCAGAGGAGGGACAGGGTGGGGAGTTGTAAAATGCGGGATATGGATGATATCCGGTAAGTATCAAAAAAAGTTTAAAAAATGAATTTCGTTGCCCCCACTGCATCGCCAAATGTGATGCAGCGCGGGCAACACATTTTTTTTTTCGGTACTTACCTGACAAACTCCATATACGGCATTTTACAACCCCCACCCTGCCCCTCCTCTGCCTGACGTCAAGGACCGGCGTAACGCCCTGCACGAGCCGTGGCTCCTTAAATGCAATCGCAATTTAAGGAATCTCAATTTAGAGATTCCTTAATTGCAATTTTTGCATTTGGGATGATGCATCACAAATGCAAAAATACCGATCACAAATGGAAAGATTCTGAGAATCTGCCAGTTTGCGACTTTTTTTTTTAGCTTGATGCAACTTCTTTAAAATACTCGTAAATACTAAAGATGGTTTCAAGGATAACATTTTTTTTGCAAACTACTTTTTCAATGGTTAGTGTTGCTATTATGATTCCCTAATATACATCTTTTTTACATATACAGTCTATTGAAAAGTATTGTGGTGTCTGCAACCAAAATGCTTCAGCAACTTATACAGAAAACTTTATGGTAAGAATCTTTTCTGAGTTGCGTGAACTATAATTGAAAGCTGACTATGCACCATCAATTTCATATTCTGATTCAAAGTCAAGGCCCTTTATCAAAACTTTTTCATATAGATACTGCACCAAAAACCAGTAGTTTATTTTATTTATGTTTTGGAACTCGTAAGAGGTCCACATAAAATTTACATACACAATAACGATCCAATGGTATACAAAAAGAGAAAATGACACACATAGTTAATACAAATCTAAGAAGCATTTAAAAAAGTTAAAAATTCTAGAACAGAATATTTCATTAGGGGGCGAAAGAATGGCATCAGAAAAGGCACTAGCAGATAAAATTCCAAGTTCTAAACAAATTGGTCTCACCCATTTACGACGGGATTTTATCAAAGCCGGACATATGAATAAAGCATGGGTGAGATCTTGGAACGAAACATTGCACAAGGTACATTTGTTAGAGGAACCATTCCACTTGGCTAAAAGGTTATTCAGTGGTAACATATCTTGCCTTAATAAGAACCAGAAACGGCGAATGCTGTGAGGGAGATTCCAGGTAGTGTAGGGTTGCATAGTTTTAAGATTAAAGGAATTAATAACAGGCAAATCACCTTTCTTTGTCCTTATCTGGTCTCTATCCAATGAGAAACTTAGCTTCCACGTAGCAAATTTTAAGGAAGCTTTTAACTGATTAAGGGATAGAGAGAAAAAGGTAGATTCCTCCAATTGCAATAGCATGACCGCCTTTCTGAATTTTTTTACAATTGGTGAAAACTCCTTTAAAGGACCTAATAATTCCTTTTGGATAAGATGTCTTAATGAAGATTCATCACATTTAGCTAGGTGAAAGATCCATCTTACTATTTCAGCTAGGCCCTGAACCCAACTACTTCTCATGCCATACTCAAGCCTAAGAGAGGCTACAGAGCAGGCGGTATTAACAGAGGTTAGTTGACGCAGGAGTCTACCTTCAATAGTGTGAAGAAATCCCCAGCTACTCACGTCAATAAGTTCAGTGCCATAAAGCATGGAAGCCGGGATTTTTGCGCGGAAAGCTTCAAGCAAATAGGGAAAATGCCGTTTTCCTGTGGCTTTATAGAGAGCATTTAGGCCCTTACCCTGCATCAGAGCCTTGCGCATGTTATTCTCAATATGAGCCTTATTGCTCATATTACCACATATTAATTTCCCCAAAAACATATAGGATTTCACAATTTCTAACTTTTGGCCACCTATTGACCATGTGAAATTCCCATGAGAATATATTTTCTTTCCGGTTAAACACATAACCTTGCTTTTGGAGATGTTAATCTGTAGATACTGCACTGGCAGAAGGCAGTGGGAAATTTGTACACTTGCTGCATTTCTTCGCAGGGGTTATGAACTATTGTTCAATTTCATACTCCTATTCAAACTGCAGGCCCCTTATCGAGCCCTTTTTCTTCAATAAACTACCACGGACGAAGGCAGTGGGAAATTTGAACTCTTGCTGCCTTTCTTAGCTGGGGTTATCAATTATCCTTCTTCTAATACAAATTCAAAGTGCAGGCCCTTTATTGAGCCTTCGTGGTAACTATTAATAGTGAATGGCAGTGGGTGATTTGTGCACTTCCTCCCATTCCTGTCTAAAAAAAAAAGCTTAACAAAAGTCGACCAATATTAAAAAAGAGCCAGTATAGTCTTTGGTTATCAAATCTTCTGTTTGTTATTGTAATTCAAAGTACGGACCCTTTATTGAGCCTTTTTGGTAACTACTACCCGTGAATGTCACTGGGTAATTTGCACACTGGCAGCCTTTCTTATTTTTCACATTATTCATCTAACACTCAATCAACACATCATCTACACGTACACACACCTACTTCCTAACCTTTCTTGGCTTTGGTTATCAATTATCCTTTTTCGAATGCAAATTCAAAGTGCAGGCCTTTTATTCAGCCTTCTTGGTAACTATTACACGACAATGGCAGCGGGTAATTTGCACACTTGAGTAATTTCTTGCGTCCTTTCTACCGCACAATGTGTGTACTTTGTGCACTTGCATAACTCCTTAGATGAGATACCCATTGCTCAGGCTCCCACTGTGGAATCCAACTCACAGTATGTAATGGACTGGAAAACCAAACACCCATTTCCTTTACAAAGCAGGGGATTGTTTCCACATCTGCTACCTTTCTTCCTTTTCACCTTATTCTGCATCCACTACCTAAACACAAATATCTCCTAACTTTCTTGCAGCCTTTCCCAAATATTATTCTAATTCAAAGTAGAGTCCCTGAAATGGGCCCGGTGTTGTAATTTTTCAGCCCTACCCCTCACAATGGTAACTTAATGCACTTACATTGCTTCCTCGGATATCATAGCCATTTCTTATGCTCCCACTGCAAAATTCGATGCCCTATCCATATAATGACTTGGAAATCCAAAGATCCACTTCCCTAACAACGCAGTGGATAGTTTGCGCTTCTGCAGCCTTTCTAATTTTTCACCTTTTTCATTTTCCACTCAATCAACACATCATCTACACATAACACACACCAACGTGCTACCTTTTTTGGCTGCAGTTATCAATTCATTTTCAATTTCATATTCTGATTCAAACTCCTGGCCCTTTATTCAGACTTTTTTTGTAGCTACTACCCCAGTCCAAGGCAGTGGCAAATTTAGACACTTACAGCCTTTCTTGACTGGTATTATCAATTATTGCTCAATTTCATATTCTGATTCAAAGTCAAGGCCCTTTATCAAGCATTTTTCATGTAGATACTGCACTGGCAGAAGGCAGTGGGAAATTTGTACACTTGCTGCATTTCTTCGCAGGGGTTATGAACTATTGATCAATTTCATATTCCTAATCAAACTGCAGTCCCTTTATCAAGCCCTTTTTATTCTATCAACTACCCCGGCCGAAGGCAGTAGGAGATTTGAACTCTTTCTGCCTTTCTTAGCTGGGGTTATCAATTATCCTTCTTGTAACACAAATTCAAAGTGCAGGTCCTTTATTGAGCCTTCTTGGTAATTATTACTCGTGAATGGCAGTGGGTAATTTACGCACTTCCTCCCATTCATGTATAAACAAAAGCTTAAAAGTCTAACAATATTAAAAAAGGCCAGTATAGTCAATGGTTATCAAATCTTCTGTTTATTATTGTAATTCAAAGTACAGGCCCTTCATTGAGCCCTCTTGCTAACTACTACCCGTGAATGGCAGTGGGTAATTTGGACACTTTCAGCCTTTCATATTTTTTACCTTATTCATCTACCACTCAACGAACACATGATCTACACGTACACACACCTACTTGCTGCCTTTCTTGGCTATGGTTATCAACTATTCTTCTATTTCATATCTGTATTCAAAGTGCGGGCCCTTTATTGAGCATTTTTCATATAGATACTGCACTGACAGAAGGAACTGAGAAATTTGCATACTTACTGCATTTCTTCACAGCGGTTATGAACTATTGTTCAGTTTCATATTCCTATTCAAAGTGCAGGCCCCTTATCGAGCCCTTTTTCTTCAATCAAATACCACAGCCAAAGGCAGTGGGAAATTTGAACACTTGCTGCCTTCCTCGGCCAGGGTTATCAATTATCTTTCTTCTAATACAAATTCAAAGTGCAGGCCCTTTATTGAGCCTTCTTGGTAACTATTATTCGTGAATGGCAGTGGGTAATTTGCGTACTTCCTCCAATTCCTGTCTAAAAGAAAAAGCTTAACAAAAGTCGACCAATATTAAAAAAGAGCCAGTATACTCTTTGGTTATCAAATCTTCTGTTTGTTATTGTAATTCAAAGTACAGACCCTTTATTGAACCTTTTTGGTAACTACTACCCGTGAATGTCACTAGGTAATTTGCACACTTGCAGCCTTTCTTATTTTTCACATTATTCATCTAACACTCAATCAACACATCATCTTCACGTACACACACCTACCTCCTGCCTTTCTTAGCTGCGGTTAGCAATTATCCTTCTTCTAATATAAATTCAAAGTGCAGGCCCTTTATTCAGCCTTCTTGGTAACTAATACTCGACTATGGCAGTGGGTAATTTGCACACTTGCGTCCTTTCTTGGGTCCTTTCTACCGCACAGTATGTGTACTTTGTGCACTTGCATAACTCCTTAGATAAGATACCCGTTTCTCAGGCTCCCTCTGCGGAATTCAACTCACAGTCTGTAATGGACTGGAAAACCAAACACACATTTCCTTTACAAGGCAGGGGATTGTTTCCTCATCTGCTACCTTTCTTCCTTTTCACTTTACTCTGCATCCACTGCCTAAAACACAAATATCTCCTAACTTTCTTGCAGCCTTTCCCAAGTAATATTCTAATTCAAAGTAGAGTCCTGAAATGGGCCCGGTGTTGTAATTTTTCAGCCCTCCCCCTCACAATGGTAACTTAATGCACCTACATTGTTTCCTTCGATATCGTAGCCATTTCTTATGCTCACACTGCAAAATTTGTTGCCCTATCCATATAATGACTTGGAAATCCAAAGATCCACTTCCCTAACAACGCAGTGGATAGTTTGTGCGTCTGCAGCCTTTCTAATTTTTCCCCTTTTTTATTTTCCACTCAATCAACACATCAACTACACATAAAGCACACCAACTTGCTACCTTTTTTTGGCTGCAAATATCAATTCTTTTTCAATTTCATATTCTGATTCAAACTCGTAGCCTTTTATTCAGGCTTTTTGTTGTAGCAACTACCCCAGTCCAAGGCAGTGGCAAATTTAGACACTTACAGCCTTTCTTGACTGGGATTATCAATTATTGTTCAATTTTATATTCTGATTCAAAGTCAAGGCCCTTTATCAAGCCTTTTTCATATAGATACTGCACTGGCAGAAGGCAGTGGGAAATTTGTACACTTGCTACATTTCTTCGCAGGTGTTATGAATTATTGTTCAATTTCATATTCCTTTTCAAACTGCGGTCCCTTTATCAAGCCCTTTTTATTCTATCAACTACCCAGACTGAAGGCAGAAGGAAATTTGAACTCTTGCTGCCTTTCTTAGCTGGGGTTATCAATTATCCTTCTTGTAATACAAATTGAAAGTGCAGGCCATTTATTGAGCCTTCTTGGTAACTATTACTCGTGAATGGCAGTGGGTAATTTGCGCACTTCCTGCCATTCATGTATAAACAAAAGCTAAAAAGTCTAAAAATATTAAAAAGAGACAGTATAGTCTCATTATCAAATCTTCTGTTTGTTATTGTAATGCAAAGTACAGGCCCTTTATTGAGCCCTCTTGCTAACTACTACCCGTGAATGGCAGCGGGTAATTTGGACACTTTCAGCCTTTCATATTTTTTACATTATTCATCTACCACTCAACGAACACATGATCTACACGTCACACACCTACTTGCTGCCTTTCTTGGCTATGGTTATCAACTATTCTTCTATTTCATATCTGTATTCAAAGTGCGGGCCCTTTTGCAAGCCTTTTTCATATAGATACTGCACTGACAGAAGGAACTGGGAAATGTGCACACTTACAGCATTTCTTTACATGGGTTATGAACTATTGTTCAATTTCATATTCCTATTCAAAGTGCAGGCCCCTTATCGAGTCCTTTTTCATCAATCAACTACCACGGCTGAAGGAAGTGGGAAATTTGAACACTTGCTGCCTTCCTTGGCCAGGGTTATCAATTATCTTTCTTCTAATACAAATTAAAAGTGCTGGCCCTTTATTGAGCCTTCTTGGTAACTATTACTCGTGAATGGCAGTGGGTAATTTGCGCACTTCCTCCCATTCCTGTCTAAAAAAAAAGCCTAACAAAAGTCTACCACTATTAAAAAAGAGCCAGTATAGACTTTGGTTATCAAATCTTCTGTTTGTTATTGTAATTCAAAGTACAGACCCTTTATTGAGCCTTTTTGGTAACTACTACCCATGAATGTCACTAGGTAATTTGCACACTTGCAGCCTTTATTATTTTTCACATTATTCATCTAACACTCAATCAACACATCATCTACACGTACACACACCTACTTCCTGCCTTTCGTGGCGCGGTTATCAATTATCTTTCTTCTAATACAAATTCAAAGCGCAGGCCCTTTATTCAGCCTTCTTGGTAACTATTGCTCGACAATGGTAGTGGGTAATTTGCACACTTGTGTCCTTTCTTGCGTCCTTTCTACTGCACAGTGTATGTACTTTGTGCACTTGCTTAACTCCTTAGATGAGATACCCATTTCTCAATCTCCCACTGCGGAATCCAACTCACAGTCTGTAATGGACTGGAAAACCAAATACCCATTTCCTTTACAAGGCAGGGGATTGTTTCCACATCTGCTACCTTTCTTCCTTTTCACATTGTTCTGCATCCACTACCTAAAACACAAATATCTCCTAACTTTCTTGCAGCCTTTCCCAAGTATTATTCTTATTCAAAGTAGCGTCCCTGAAATGAGCCCGGTGATGTAATTTTTCAGCTCTACTCCTCACAATGGTAATTTAATGCACTTACATTGCTTCCATCGATATCATAGCTATTTCTTATGTTTCCACTGCAAAATTCGATGCCCTATCCATATAATGACTTGGAAATCCAAAGATCCACTTCCCTGACAACGCAGTGGATAGTTTGAGCGTCTGCAGCCTTTCTAATTTTTAACATTTTTTTATTTTTGACTCAATTAACACTTCGTCTACACATAACACACACCAACTCGTAGCCCTTTATTCAGCCTTTTTTTGTAGCTTCTACCCCAGTCTAAGGCATTGGCAAATTTAGACTTTTACAGCCTTTCGTGACTGGGATTATCAATTATTGTTCAATTTCATATTCTGATTTAAAGTCAAGGCCCTTTATGAATAGGCATGAGCGGGAAATCCGTTACGCCCGCGGATTTTGCAGATTTTTGGGAAATCCGCAATCCGCAAATTTTGCGGATTTCCCGCAAAATCCGCAAAAAAAATCCGCGGACGTAACGGGTTCAAAAGTTGAACCCCCACTCGTGTAACTATTTTACAATGGCGCCAGCAAGCTGCCTGCACCATTGTAAAATAGTTACAAAGTTAGCTTGCACAGGAACCACTAGATAAAACGAAGCAGGTGCTGCTTTATTTTATCTAAGTGCTTCCTGTGCAAGCTAACTTTGTAACTATTTTACAACGGCGCTGGCAGGTTGCTGGCGCCATTGTAAAATAGTTAAATGAGTAGGCTGGGAACAGGTCTGCTTTCTTCCCAAATCTACAGTGGAAAATCAGCTGTGATGCTGGATAGAGGCCTTTGCATCCTTGACTTTCACGAGCGCAATACCCGTGCTGTTCCTGTGCCCAGGAGCTTCTTTCTCTTCATCTGCTGAACTGATCTTTCTCTGACCTTTTATACACACAAGAGGCACATGAACTCGCACAGAAGACCCCCCACCACAAAATCCCCAAATCCGCGGATTCCCAAAATCCGCGGATTTTGTGAATCCGCAAATCCGCAAATTCGCAAATCCGCGGATTGCGAATCTGCAAAATCCGCCCATGCCTATTTATGAAGTCTTTTTCATATAGATACTCCACTGGCAGAAGACAGTGGGAAATTTGTACACTTACTGATTTTCTTCGCAGGGGTTATGAACTATTGTCCAATTTCATATTCCTATTCAAACTGCAGTCCCTTTATCAAGCCCTTTTTATTCTATCAACTACTCCACCCGAAGGCAGTAGGAAATTTGAACTCTTGCTGCCTTTCTTAGCTGGGGTTATCAATTATCCTTCTTGTAATACAAATTCAAAGTGCAGGCCCCTTATTGAGCCTTCTTGGTAACTATTACTCGTAAATGACAGTGGGTAATTTGCGCACTTCCTGCCGTTCATGTATAAACAAAAGCTTAAAATTCTAACAATTTTAAAAAAGAGTCAGTATAGTCTATAGTTATCAAATCTTCTGTTTCTTATTGAAATTCAAACTCCAGGCCCTTTAATGAGCCTCATACTCATGAGATTTTGGATATTACTTTGAATATAATTGAAGAACTAATCGTATCTGTTACAGGCAATGAGAGTGAAGAAGGAGAAATTACTGCAGCACACATGAATTGTGATTTTGAAGACGAAAGCTTTGATGGAAACTTTAAATTATGTTGACATTTTAGCACAAATTAAATCAGAAACTGCTGCATTCAATCTACACTACGAACAGCTGGGTACACAACTTGAATTCAGCTTTCCTTCTATATTAAGGACAGCATTGCATTCAGCCTTGCTTTACTTAAAGCAGAGACAACTCTACTGTGACCTCAAAAAATGTTATCTGACTGTAACTAAATAGCATTCTTCAATCTTTGTGCCAACAACTGCCTTCAATCTACACTGCAGACAGCAGACATCATAACTTCAATTGAGCTTTCCTTCTACATTAAGGACCACATTACATTCAACACTGTTTTCCTTATCACAAATACAATTCTATGTCGTCAGATTCTGTTATCTGTAACTAAATACCATTCTTCAATCTTTCTGTCAACATCTACCTTCAATCTACACTGCGGACAACTGGGTTGACAACTTGCATTGACTGATCTTTCTGTCAACAACTACCTTCGATCTACCCTACAGAAAGCAGGGTTCACAACTTCAATTCACCGTTCCTTCTACATTAAGGACCGCATTACATTCAACACTGTTTTCCTTATCACACATACAATTCTACTCTCCTCAGATTCTGTTATCAGTAACTAAATAGCAATCTTCAATCTTTGTCTCAACAACGGCCTTCAATATACACTGCAGACAGCAGAGTGCACAACTTCAATTGAGCTTTCCTTCTACATTAAGGGCTGCATTACATTTAACATTGTTTTCATTATCACAAATACAATTCTATGTTGACAGATTCTGTTATCTGTAACTAAATAGCATTCTTCAATCTTTCTGTCAACCACAACCTTCAATTTATACTGAGGACAACTGAGTTGACAACTTGCATTGACGGATCTTTCTGTCAACAACTACCTATGATCTACACTGCAGACAGCGGGGTTCACAACTTCAATTGAGCTTTCCTTCTACATTAAGGACCGCATCACATTCAACAGTGTTTTCCTTATCACAAATACAATTCTATGTCGTCAGATTCTGTTATCTGTAACTAAATAGCATTCTTCAATCTTTCTGTCAACAACTACCTTCAATCTACACTGCGGACAACTGGGTTGACAACTTGCATTGACCGATCTTTCTGTCAACAGCTACCTTTGATCTACACTGCAGACAGCAGGGTTCACAACTTCAATTCACCTTTCCTTCTACATTAAGGACTGCATTACATTCAACACTGTTTTCCTTATCACAAATACAGACTATGTTATCTGTAACTTAATAGAATTCTTCAATTTTGGGAAGAAGAAGAACGGCAAATGCTGGACACCCGCCTAGATTCAGAGGAGTTAAAAGCGGCAATGATGAGTCTCCCATCTGGGAAGGCAGCGGGCCGGACCAGATACCATTGGAGTTTTACAAGGTTTTTTGGAGAGTCTTGGCTGAGGAATTGATAAATGCAGTACGAAATACCCAGCTGGGGGAATCTGTGCCAAGCTCTTGGGCCGGGGCGGAAATTGTCATTATCTTAAAGAAGGGGAAGCCATCTAATGAACCTGGCTCATATAGGCCCATAACTCTCATGAACGCCGACACAAAGATTTATTCAAAGGCTCTTACAATAAGATTTGCAAGTGTTATAGGAGAGTTAGTAAGCGGTAACCAGCATGGCTTCATTCCAGGGCGGGGAACTACTCACCGTACCCGAAAATTTATTACCTTATTTGACACCATGGAAGTCACTGGAGGCCCGAGGGCAACAATGCTCTTAGACGCCGAGAAAGCGTTTGATTGGGTCTCCTGGGATTATCTATGGTGTGTTTTAATTAGGGCAAGGTTTGGGGAGGGTTTTGTCAATGCAATAAGAGCACTATACAGGGACCTGGCTGCATCAGTTAGGGTAAATGCAGGCTTAACTTCACTATTCCAGGTTAAAAGGGGAACAAGGCAGGGGTGCCCATGCTCCACTCTGCTTTTTGCAATGTATTTGGATCCATTTATTCGAAGGATGGCAATGAATGAGAGCATACCCCCATTAAAAACATACAGGGGGGAGTGCAATATACTTGCATATGCCGATAATGTGGCGGTTCTAACATCAAACCCCACGGAGGCTATCGTACAGGTTGAATTGGAGGCAAAAAGATTTGGCAAAGTGTCAGGCTATTTCCTAAATACCGCCAAAACACAAATAATTAAGAATAAGAATGTGGCGTGTCAGGATCATCGAGTTGCTCGGGAAGGTACATATCTAGGGATTATAGTTACATAGGAGTTAGATAAGTTAGTAGAACTAAACATCACCCCTATTATAACCAGAGTAAGAAGAGATCTGGATAGGCTTCATAATCTGCACTTATCACTACGTGGCCGAACAAATATAATAAAAATGTTGGTTTTACCAATGTTTTTGTATATATTTAGGGCAATCCCACTGTTATTTAAAAATGTCTGGTTTAAGAACATAGAGGGTATAGATTTATATGGTCCAAATGGAAAACTAGAAGAGCAATGTGGTACATGGCATTACCAAGAGAACGAGGGGGCTGGGCTTTATCAGATCTGAAACTTTATTATTGGACAGCTGCTCTGCAGTATATGTATGGTCTGATAGGTGGGGCGGAGCTAGAAGGGGAGGATGATTTAGGAACTGTAGCAATTTATGCCCTACTGATGGGAGGAGAGGCTGAAAATGTGATGTTGAGACAATTTGACTCAAATTACTTTAAGAGGACGCGTTTCAAGACGATTATGACTGCACACACTATCTGGAAGGCTATTAGCAAGAAATATGGTTTAGGTAGATATAATTAAGGGTGGGCTTAAAAACCGTTTCGCGGGCGAATTTGCGGATTTTCCGCGATTTCGTGATCCACGAATCTCGCGAAATCACGGTAAAATCCGTGAATCAGCGGGGATGAATTTTCAGCCAAGCAAGGGTTACAGCAGCAGGTGCAAAAGTTGTACCTAATTTCTTTGTAACCTTTTACAAAAGGGTTACAAAGAAATTAACTTCAACTTGGGCACCTGCTGCTAAGTGCTTCCTGGTGCCTCGTTGCCTACTTGCAACTATTCTCTGACCCTGCTCTGACCCTTGAAGCAGGGTCAGAGAATAGTTACAAGTAGGCAATGAGGCACCTGTCCAAGGAATTAAACCTTATCAGGAAGCACTTACAGATATAAAAAACAGGAAGAAGGGAGAGGATGGCAAATACACTCATTTTGAGTTGTCAGGAGGGGTTAAACTAAAAGAGACCTTTACAGCACAATTTTCATATGCATTTTTCTAAAAATAAAAAGCTGTATGTTCTGTAGGGGCAACTCAGGAATCTGGCCATTCAGAGATCCGGCCTCTTTTTCTTTCTCTTGTTCTCTCTCTCCTTCTCTTTCTCTCTCTTTCTCTCTATCTATCTCTCTCTCCCTCTCCTTTCTTGCTCTATTTATCTCTTTCTCTCTCTCTTTCAAGTTCTTCCTCTTTCTCTGCTTATCTCTTTCTTTCTCCGTTGTTCTCTCTCTCTTTCTCTCTATCTCCCTCTCTTTCTTTCTCTCTCTGACATCCTCTCTTTCTCGCTCTCTATTACTCTCTCTTTCTTTCTCTCCCACTCTCCCTCTTCCTCTCTCTTTCTCATCCTCTCTCTCTCTCTCCCTCTCTGTGTGTCTTTCTCTCTTTCTCTCTCTCTTTCCATGTCTCTCTCTCTCTTTCTCTCTTTTACTTTCTTGCTCTTTCTCTGTCTCTTTCTTTCTCTCTCGTTCTCTCTTTCTCTCTTTCTCTCTCCCTCTCTTTCTCTCTTTCTCTCCCTCGATCCCTCTCTCCTCTTCTTTCTCCCTCTCTCTCTCTCTCCCTTTCAACCGTCTCTTTCTCTCTTTCACTTTCTTGCTCTTTCGCTGTCTCTCTCTTTCTTTCTCTCTCATTCTCTCTCTCCCTCTTTCTTTCTTTCTTTCTTTCTTTCTTTCTTTCTTTCTTTCTTTCTCCCCCTCTCTCTCTTACTCTCTGTTTCTCTTTCTCTCCCTCTCTTTCCCTTTCTCTCCCTTTCACTTTCACTTTCTTGCTCTTTCTCTGCCTGTCTCTCTCTTTCTTTCTCTCTCCCTTTTTTTCTTTCTTTCTTTTTTCTTTCTTTCTTTCTTTCGTTCTTTCTTTCTTTCTTTCACTCTCTCTCTCCCTCCCTCTCTCTCTGTCTCTATCTCTCTCTCATATTTTGAAACATTGCAAAAATCTCATAGATGACAAAGTACAAACAAGCATTTGCAATGCAATAGGTCTCGCATGTTTTGTATTTACGTGACTTAGCTGTATTGATATTACACATTACAATGGCTTTTAATTTTTTAAATAATTAATACTTAAATAAAAGTGATTTTAATTTATAATGGCAATAGCTTAAACTTTTGTAAATAACTTTTGTGAAGATTATGTTCAGTGTATTTTATTGTGACGAAAATCCAAGAACAGAAGTGAAATATTAACATTATTAAAAGCAGTCTGACAAAGGGCAGAACGGCAGAAAAACAAGGGAAAAACAAGTCTAACAGAGGGCAGAAGGGCACAAAAAACGAGTCTAACGGGTCAGAAAGGCACAAAAACGAGTCTAACAGAGGGCAGAAGGGCACAAAAAACAAGTCTAACAGAGGGCAGAAGGGCACAAAAACAAGGGAATAACAGAGGGCAGAATGGCACAAAAAACGAGTATAACAGAGGGCAGAAGGGCAGAAAAACAAGGGAAAAATGAGTCTAACAGAGGGCACAAGGGCACACAAAACGAGTCTAACAGGGGGCAGAAGGGCAGAAAAACAAGGGAAAAACGAGTCTAACAGAGGGCAGAAGGGCAGATTAACAAGGGAAAAACGAGTCTAACAGAGGGCAGAAGGGCACAAAAAACGAGTCTAACAGGGGGCAGAATGACTCCCGCCCTGCATGTTTGTCCACCAAAATGCCACCTTTTTGTGCAATACCTCTACTCAACTGGAGTACTTTCTACTGTCTAATCAGTGAGTGCTCCCTCGTTGGCTAAATGTATAGGGGCAGATTTACAATAACTGGCGCATCCCCAGGGATGCGCCAGTTATTGTGCGCCGCAGCTCCGCCACCCATGGTGCGCCGCATTTACAATGAGGCGCTCCATGTGGCAAAAACGGCACAGATGCGTCACGCATCTGTGCCGTAAAAGCAGCGCATTACTGGAGCTTCGTCGCGCTTGCGACACAGCTCCAGAAATGCTCTGGGGGGGCCCTATCTCCCCAATGCTGCATCAAGCCTTGCGCCTGATTCAAGCAGGCGCAGGGTTTTGACGCAGCATTGGCCTAAAAGTGACTGAGTGAAATCTTGTAGATTTCACTCAGCCACTTTTTGGAGGCTGAGTTGGAACCCCTCCTGATGGCGCAGGGCTTTACAACCTGATGCATCTCACAGAGAGATGCGTCACGTTGTTAATACCCAGCAGCATGGCGCATCTTTTGTGCTGCCGCTGCGTCACAAAAGGTCTCGGTAGAGGGTGGCAGTGGTGGACCAGAGGGTGGCAGTGATGAACCAGAGGGTGACAGTGATGAACCAGAGGGTGGCAGGGGTAAACCAGAGGGTGACAGTGCTGAACCATAGGGTGGCAGTGCTGAACCTGAGGGTGGCAGGGGTGAACCAGAGGGTGGTAGGGGTGAACCAGAGGGTGACACTGCTGAACCAGAGGGAAGCAGTGCTGAACCAGAGGATGGCAGGGGTGAACCACAGGGTGGCAGTGGTGAACCAGAGGGTGGCAGGGGTGAACCAGAGGGTGGCAGGGGTGAACCAGAGGGTGGCAATGGTGAACCAGAGGGTGGCAGGGGTGAATCAGAGGGTGGCAGTGGTGAACCAGAGGGTGGCAGTGCTGAACCAGAGGGTGACAGTAGTTAACCAGAGGATGGCAGTGGTGAACCAGAGGTGCTGTGATGAACCAGAGGGTGGCAGTGGTGAACCAGAGGGTTGCAGTGGTGAACCAGAGGGTGACAGTGCTGATCCAGAGGGTGGCAGGGGTGAACCAGAAAGTGGCAGTGCTGAACCAGAGGGTAGCAGTGGTGAACCAGAGGGTGGCAGGGGTGAACCAGAGGGTGGCGGGGGTGAACCAGAGGGTGGCAGTGCTGAACCAGAGGTTGGCAGTGGTGAACCAGAGGGTGGCAGGGGTGAACCAGAGGGTGGCAGTGGTGAACCAGAGGGTGGCAGTGCTGAACCAGAGGGTGGCAGTGGTGAACCAGAGGGTGGCAGGGGTGAACCAGAGGGTGGCAGGGGTGAACCAGAGGGTGGCAGTAGTGAATCATAGGGTGGCAGGGTTGAACCAGAGGGTGGCAGTGGTGAACCAGAGGGTGGCATGGGTGAACCAGAGGGTGGCAGTGGTGAACTAAAGAATGGCAGTGGTGAACCAGAGGGTGGCAGTGCTGAACCAGATGGTGACAGTGGTTAACCAGAGGGTGGCAGTGGTGAACCAGAGGTGCAGTGGTGAACCAGAGGGTGGCAGTCATGAACCAGAGGGTGGCAGGGGTGAACCAGAGCGTGACAGTGCTGAACCTGAGGGTGGCAGTGGTGAACCAGAGGGTGGCAGGGGTGAACCAGAGGGTGGCAGTGGTGAACCAGAGGGTGGCAGTGCTGAACAAGAGGGTGACAGTGGTTAACCAGAGGGTGGCAGTGGTGAACCAGAGGTGCTGTGATGAACCAGAGGGTGGCAGTCGTGAACCAGAGGGTGGCAGTGGTGAACCAGAGGGTGACAGTGCTGACCCAGAGGGTTGCAGGGGTGAATCAGAGAGTGGCAGTGCTGAACCAGAGGGTGGCAGGGGTGAACCAGAGGGTGGTAGGGGTGAACCAGAGGGTGACAGTGCTGAACCAGAGGGAAGCAGTGCTGAACCAGAGGATGGCAGGGGTGAACCACAGGGTGGCAGTGGTGAACCAGAGGGTGGCAGGGGTGAATCAGAGGGTGGCAGGGGTGAACCAGAGGGTGGCAATGGTGAACCAGAGGGTGGCAGGGGTGAATCAGAGGGTGGCAGTGGTGAACCAGAGGGTGGCAGTGCTGAACCAGAGGGTGACAGTGGTTAACCAGAGGATGGCAGTGGTGAACCAGAGGTGCTGTGATGAACCAGAGGGTGGCAGTGGTGAACCAGAGGGTTGCAGTGGTGAACCAGAGGGTGACAGTGCTGATCCAGAGGGTGGCAGGGGTGAACCAGAGAGTGGCAGTGCTGAACCAGAGGGTAGCAGTGGTGAACCAGAGGGTGGCAGGGGTGAACCAGAGGGTGGCGGGGGTGAACCAGAGGTTGGCAGTGCTGAACCAGAGGTTGGCAGTGGTGAACCAGAGGGTGGCAGGGGTGAACCGGAGGGTGGCAGGGGTGAACCAGAGGGTGGCAGTGGTGAACCAGAGGGTGGCAGTGCAGAACCAGAGGGTGGCAGTGGTGAACCAGAGGGTGGCAGGGGTGAACCAGAGGGTGGCAGGGGTGAACAAGAGGGTGGCAGGGGTGAACCAGAGGGTGGCATGGGTGAACCAGAGGGTGGCAGTGGTGAACTAAAGAATGGCAGTGGTGAACCAGAGGGTGGCAGTGCTGACCCAGATGGTGACAGTGGTTAACCAGAGGGTGGCAGTGGTGAACCAGAGGTGCAGTGGTGAACCAGAGGGTGGCAGTCATGAACCAGAGGGTGGCAGGGGTGAACCAGAGCGTGACAGTGCTGAACCTGAGGGTGGCAGTGGTGAACCAGAGGGTGGCAGGGGTGAACCAGAGGGTGGCAGTGGTGAACCAGAGGGTGGCAGTGCTGAACAAGAGGGTGACAGTGGTTAACCAGAGGGTGGCAGTGGTGAACCAGAGGTGCTGTGATGAACCAGAGGGTGGCAGTGGTGAACCAGAGGGTGGCAGTGGTGAACCAGAGGGTGACAGTGCTGACCCAGAGGGTTGCAGGGGTGAATCAGAGAGTGGCAGTGCTGAACCAGAGGGTGGCAGTGGTGAACCAGAGGGTGGCAGGGGTGAACCAGAGGGTGGCAGGGGTGAACCAGAGGGTGGCAGTGGTGAAACAGAGGGTGGCAGTGATGAACCAGAGGGTGCTGTGCCCATAAACGACTGCATGGGTAACTTCGCCATGCAAGCGGCCCGCGAAGACGCAAAAAGCCCCGCGAACACGCAAAAAACCCCGCAAACACACAAAAAACCCTGCGAATACGCAAAAAAAATAAATGGGCAAATTCGCACAAATTCGCAAATTTTGCGGATCGCGAATTCGCAAATTCGCGGATGGCGAATTCGCAAAATTCGCCCATGCTTAGATATAATAGATACACCAGAATGATAGATAACCCAGCATTCCCTCGAGATATTTTTTCAGACGCGATATTTAAAGAATGGGTTAGAAAAGGAATCCCAAAGATTGGGGACGTTATTGGGACACAGGGTATTTTACAGTTTTCTGAGATTCAGTTAAAGTATGGGGTGGATATATATGTAAGAAGGAAGGGGTATCCCCGACTAGAGTTCCTAATTCGGGATGGGTAAGATATTTGGAAGAAAAGTAATTAGGAACTAGTGTTTAGACAAAGGACAAAGGCGGACTAGTGACAGCAAAAACTATAAGTGAACAAAATGCATGGTACAAAATTATGGCTTTTATTTTATTCAATCTTCATTATAATAAAAAACATTGTTACTTAATTACAAATAGTTATTATGTGCATGCCTCCATTATACATGTGACTTTTAATCTACATATATATACATATTATTGTATCCTATACATATTTCAAGATAATTGATTTTAACTTGAGATCTGTGCGGAAGCTTGTTTTGGCACATTTGTACATAAAAACATGGCTAAGTATGTCATCTACGCGCGTTTCGGCTGAGGGCCTTCATCAGGGAGCCATGTGGGTATCCAAATGGACCTATGCATATGGAAAGATATAAACAATAGTAGTGCTTGTCAATGTCCGTGAAATGTCCTAAATATATACATGTTAAAAAACAGAGAGGCTTGTTGTGATACATTTATACAGTGGTACAAAACATGACATAAGTGTCCTAAAAGTGCTTGAACCTGTCCTAGTATTTACAGTTATATACAGTTTGTTACCCATTTTAGGCTGATACATTTGATGAATTGCCAGAAAGGCTTTACTAAACATATAACATTTGCTACGTAGCATTGTGAAGAATAAGGGCAATGGGGTAGGGAAGGGCATATAGGGTGATAGTCTATACAACACTCTGAGATATAAATGCTAACTACATAAAAATACAAAGTGGTGATGTCGTGCAGGTTGAGGGAAGAACTGGTGAAGGGTAAGGCATGTAGGAGATGATAAAGGATATAGAAGAAGAGTCAGAAATAGGATGAAAAAAGGGTGGGTAGGAGGTGATAAGGGATATAAAAGAAAAGTTAAAAAATAAGGTGAAAGGGGAAAGATGAAGTTATGAAGGAGAGTGAAGGATGATAAAGGATATAGAGAAAAAGGTTCAAGGAGGGGAGAAAGAAAGAACAGATAAATTCAGGGGCATGTGGGAAGTCATGGTTGTACCTGGACGTATAGATGGTGGTGATTCTCACAGGCAGGAAAAGGAAGAAGTAGTCTGAGATGACGGGTTGTCTGTCTTGAGGACGTGAGCGCTGAATGGTGACATAATATTAAGTGCATAAATACGAGTGGCCCAAGGGATGAGGATACAGAGACTAGACAGGAGGGTTACAGAATGGGTGGGTACCTTTAATGCATTATACTAGTTAGTTTCTGTTTTTCTTTTTCTTTTTCCGGGTGTCCTGCTATTTAGGGGTGAGCTTCGACTATTGAGCTGTTGAGTAAAAGTGACATACGGAGAGGTTATATGGATCATACTCGTGTGATGGGAACCAATGGTGGAACAAAGCAGGATTATTACCTGTCGGTTTCTCCTATATTGTTGGGAAGCTACGTACTGCTGGGTTCCGGGAAATGATGTGCAGATAACCTGTATGTTAGAAGGCATTCATGGTAGGCGGTTAGTGATGGTGGTTTAATGCGAATGCCAATAGTCAAGATATTGAGAGCCAAATAAGTACCTGCTAATTGAATTCAACAGTTCTCTAGGCGGGGATCTTTGGACGGTTCTTGTTGTACTGACAGTCTGTGTGTCGGAGGGGGCATAAACAGAGTTACGTTTTAGAGCGGTTGTTCCAGCATATCATTATGTTTTACTGCTGGAGGACGGATATTCATTTATAGCTCGTTACCTTTTGTTTGCGTCCACTGGTTATATATAGGGGGTCTGTGGAGATCTGGGCGTTAGCTGACGAATTCCGTCATGTTGATAGCGGTTCGGAGACACTCTGAATGGCTGGAAGGGAGACACAGAGCCAAAGGTTATTATTAGGCTGTGTCTTAGGGGGCATGCATGGACGCTGATAAATGGAGCGTCATTCTATGCGGACAGGTGCTTACCTTGTAGTTGTCTCTCGATCGCCTTCCAATGGGGGGGTCCTGCCGGCGTGTGTATACGTGGAGCCAGGGTCTGGAACGGACTAAATCGCGCCGGATGTATTTAAACTAAAAGGGTCACTGTGAGTGGCCAATGCGTATGCGCATTTAGTTTGGCATAAAGGTGGAGAACGGACTATACATGGTGACGTCCTGCAACAGTGTTGAAAACTGGCGGACATGTTGGGAGGGTGAAGTAAATCCTTCATGTCTAGATGATTTATAAGTATCAAAGGAGCCCGTATTAAAGAGGCTAAGTGGCGCCGGGTATGTTTAAACCGAGAAGGTCACTGTGTGTGGCCATTGCGCTTGCGAGCTTACTTTAGCATGATAGTCGAAGATGGGCTATTAGATTTTATATTGGAAAATAATAGACAAGACACTTTGTGCCCATGTCTATTATTTTCCAATATAAAATCTCGCTCCATCCCCCACTAATCTGCACAAACTAATAAGAATTACATCAATCATCTAGCAACGACGAGTTCATCTCTCCCTTCCAATATGTCTGCCAACTTTCAGTCTTGATACAGAATAGTATCACGCATAGCCCATCTTCGACTATCATGCTAAAGTAAGCACGCAAGCGCAATGGCCACACACAGTGACCTTCTCGGTTTAAACATACCCGGCGCCACTTAGCCTCTTTAATACAGGCTCCTTTGATACTTATAAATCATCTAGACATGAAGGATTTACTTCACCCTCCCAACATGTCTGCCAGTTTTCAACACTGTTGCAGGACGTCACCATGTATAGTCCGTTCTCCACCTTTATGCCAGACTAAATGCGCATACGCATTGGCCACTCACAGTGACCCTTTTAGTTTAAATACATCCGGCGCGATTTAGTCCGTTCCAGACCCTGGCTCCACGTATACACATGCCGGCAGGACCCCCCCATTGGAAGGCGATCGAGAGACAACTACAAGGTAAGCACCTGTCCGCATAGAATGACGCTCCATTTATCAGCGTCCATGCATGCCCCCTAAGACACAGCCTAATAATAACCTTTGGCTCTGTGTCTCCCTTCCAGCCATTCAGAGTGTCTCCGAACCGCTATCAACATGACGGAATCCGTCAGCTAACGCCCAGATCTCCACAGACCCCCTATATATAACCAGTGGACGCAAACAAAAGGTAACGAGCTATAAATG
The DNA here is from genome assembly GCF_964263255.1 of Lissotriton vulgaris. Lineage (NCBI taxonomy): Eukaryota > Metazoa > Chordata > Amphibia > Caudata > Salamandridae > Lissotriton > Lissotriton vulgaris. The sequence continues at coordinate 931,593,102 of NC_141689.1, read as the reverse complement.
AATATCCGTCCTCCAGCAGTAAAACATAATGATATGCTGGAACAACCGCTCTAAAACGTAACTCTGTTTATGCCCCCTCCGACACACAGACTGTCAGTACAACAAGAACCGTCCAAAGATCCCCGCCTAGAGAACTGTTGAATTCAATTAGCAGGTACTTATTTGGCTCTCAATATCTTGACTATTGGCATTCGCATTAAACCACCATCACTAACCGCCTACCATGAATGCCTTCTAACATACAGGTTATCTGCACATCATTTCCCGGAACCCAGCAGTACGTAGCTTCCCAACAATATAGGAGAAACCGACAGGTAATAATCCTGCTTTGTTTCACCATTGGTTCCCATCACACGAGTATGATCCATATAACCTCTCCGTATGTCACTTTTACTCAACAGCTCAATAGTCGAAGCTCACCCCTAAATAGCAGGACACCCGGAAAAAGAAAAAGAAAAACAGAAACTAACTAGTATAATGCATTAAAGGTACCCACCCATTCTGTAACCCTCCTGTCTAGTCTCTGTATCCTCATCCCTTGGGCCACTCGTATTTATGCACTTAATATTATGTCACCATTCAGCGCTCACGTCCTCAAGACAGACAACCCGTCATCTCAGACTACTTCTTCCTTTTCCTGCCTGTGAGAATCACCACCATCTATACGTCCAGGTACAACCATGACTTCCCACATGCCCCTGAATTTATCTGTTCTTTCTTTCTCCCCTCCTTGAACCTTTTTCTCTATATCCTTTATCATCCTTCACTCTCCTTCATAACTTCATCTTTCCCCTTTCACCTTATTTTTTAACTTTTCTTTTATATCCCTTATCACCTCCTACCCACCCTTTTTTCATCCTATTTCTGACTCTTCTTCTATATCCTTTATCATCTCCTACATCCCTAACCCTTCACCAGTTCTTCCCTCAACCTGCACGACATCACCACTTTGTATTTTTATGTAGTTAGCATTTATATCTCAGAGTGTTGTATAGACTATCACCCTATATGCCCTTCCCTACCCCATTGCCCTTATTCTTCACAATGCTACGTAGCAAATGTTATATGTTTAGTAAAGCTTTTCTGGCAATTCATCAAATGTATCAGCCTAAAATGGGTAACAAACTGTATATAACTGTAAATACTAGGACAGGTTCAAGCACTTTTAGGACACTTATGTCATGTTTTGTACCACTGTATAAATGTATCACAACAAGTCTCTCTGTTTTTTAACATGTATATATTTAGGACATTTCACGGACATTGACAAGCACTACTATTGTTTATATCTTTCCATATGCATAGGTCCATTTGGATACCCACATGGCTCCCTGATGAAGGCCCTCAGCCGAAACGCGCGTAGATGACATACTTAGCCATGTTTTTATGTACAAATGTGCCAAAACAAGCTTCCGCACAGATCTCAAGTTAAAATCAATTATCTTGAAATATGTATAGGATACAATAATATGTATATATATGTAGATTAAAAGTCACATGTATAATGGAGGCATGCAGATAATAACTATTTGTAATTAAGTAACAATGTTTTTTATTATAATAAAGATTGAATAAAATAAAAGCCATAATTTTGTACCATGCATTTTGTTCACTTATAGTTTTTGCTGTCACTAGTCCGCCTTTGTCCTTTGTCTAAACACTAGTTCCTAAAGTATGGGGTGGATACAAGGCAGTTTTTTATGTATCTGCAAGTAAGAAGCTTTTTGGCTAAGAAAACAGAGGTGACTATGGGGTTTGCAAAAAAAGCTGTAATGGAAGTGGCACAGGGTGGAATAAACTGCACTATTAAGCGAGTTAATTGAAACTAAGCAGGATGACTTGGAGAAATGGGCTGGGCTGGGCAAGGAAGTTGGATGTAGAAAGGGATTGTTTTAAAGTTTCATTAGAAATGGGCATGAATGTTTTGTGCTCTGCAGCCCTTCAGGCGCAGCATTATAAAACATTGTATCGGCTATATTACACCACAGCCAAGATAGCGCAATGGGGGGGTATATCCGGGATTAATTGCCCTAGATGTGGAAGCTCTCAGGCGGATATTATCCATATGTTCTCAACATGCCCAAATCTTTGTACAATCTTGAAAGGGATCGAGACATTTATGCAGAGTGAACTAGATATACCACTTAACTTAACTCCTTCAATAATTATGCTGGGCATGAATGAGGATGGTACCTTGGGTGAAGATGGTTATTTTGTCTTTTTGGCGTTGGCAGTATTAAGATTGTGTATAGCTACAGTATGGCTCGACCCAGTGCCACCGACGTATCAACAGTGGTTAGCCAAGATACTTAGAATATATAGTCTGGAAAAGGCAATTTATGCTAGAAAGGGAATGAAGGGGAGGAGGCTTGGATTAAAAATATGGGAGCCAATAACCAAGTGGAAGGATGAGAATGATGATAATGTTATTGAAATTTCTATTCTCTTTCTTTCCTTTTTCCTCGCAATGTTTGAACTATAATAAGGGAAGCAGAATTTACATTGAGATCTGCCATGTCTCGTATAATTTTATTACGGGTGTTAATGTATTTGTTTTTTTCTTGGATATGTATGAATATGTAATTTCTTTTTTTTGTTGTTGTTGTGCTGTGCCCTTTACCCTAAAAAAATGGGGAAAAAAATCTCAATAAAAAAAAGAACAGCAATCCATTTAGCCTTGCATTCCTTAAGGCACACACAATTATACTGTATCCTGAGATTCTATTATCTGTGACTAAATGGCATTCATTGACCTTTGTGTCAACAACTGCCTTCAATCTACACTACGGACCGCTCAGTTCACAACTTCAATTGAGCTTTCCTTCTACATTAAGGACAGCATTGTATTCAACCTTGCTTTCCTTAACTAGGAGAATGGAACAATAGATCAAGTTCTTAGCCTTTTTTTAATGACAAGTTATCTTCAGAGTAATGATTTGCATACAGATGACACTAGTATTCGTACCTATGAGGTTAGAAATGGTGGTGCTATTGTAAAACACAAAATCGTTCCTAGAAATGCAAAAGAAGTGTTACCTGAGGAACTTTTAGGGACACGTTCTAAAACTCCAGTGAACACTTCCAATTGTAGTAGTATTTATACTGTAAGTTAAGAATCTATTAATTTTTTTAATGCAACTTTTTACCTAAGTATAATAACAAAAGTGTTAAACAAAAGATTAAGATGTGGCACGCACTAGACTCTTGCAGAGTGAGGGAAAATACTGGTTTGGAAAGTTATTCCCTGCCTTGTCTTTCTAAAAAAGTATGACAAAGTGTTTTTCACCAATTCAGAATGTTACCAGTTCATCATACTCAAATCAGAAAATTAATCAGAACATTGTATTACACAAAAATTCCATCACTAATGTTAAAAAAAATTGAACAGTATTCTTTTCCTCGCATCTGTATCAGATGTAACAAATATCTCTGAAGAAATTCAGCTTAGTTGCTTTGGTCCTCAGGAAAACCGTGCAGCAACTGAGATATTAATAGAAGAAAATGTGAAACAGAATGTACAATGTTGTGCTGTAGATAAGTGTGAGCAACATACTACAAAGTTGTAGGTGATTTCACTAACACCAAAACACCAAATTATTCTTCCATTTGTTTTCATCAAACTCGTTATAAAAATCAAACCAAAACTGTTCATCAGTATTTAAAAAGGAAAATAATGACAAAACATTTTGCAATGTATTTGTCACAGATTTGTTTTGAATTGCATTCTAATCAGCATATTTCTAATTTTTTTTATAACAAATTAGATAAGAACAAAATGCCTCCTAGTGCTGTGCATAATAATGTAGACTTCATAATAATTCCTTCTGAACTGATGGATTTAAATACCTATGAGTCTATTCTTATTAAATGTGTCCATCCATTACAGGCTAATATTCGTATAGAGCCTAACGCAGACAAATGTCCTCCTTTTCATTTACAAAGACAACCCACCTACTGCTGCACCAAGCACACCAATTGCTGCAGCAGCATATTCAGCAAGCAATTCACACCCACAAATGTATCCCCATTTCGCTGAAATTAACATTCTATGCATTTATTGTGAATACGTTTTCTCTTAAGAGGAACAGTCTATCAACCTTATAAAATGCATGAATAAGGAGCATCACTATGCTCAACATTACTTTCTTCACATTATCCTCTAATTAGTATGAACTACCGCAGCCGAAAGCAGTGCTTAATTTGCACACTTTCTGCCTTTATTTATTTATTTATTTTTTTAAAACCTTTATTATGTAAAGAAAGAGACAGTTAAAGACCTACAACCACGGAGGGTGGTCAGTCGCACACAACAATACCAACATCAAAGCACACAGCTCTTCAGCCAACAACCCGAGGGTCTGGCAGCGATATCTCGTGATCTTGTAAAAGCATGTGGTTTAAATAGGAGTAGTGAAAGGCTTCACATTTTATATTTTATATAAATAAAACAACAAACAAAACACAAAAAAAGGATCGAGGCATTACTGTGCGATAAAATTGGCTGCCCCTTATCGCAGCGGGATATGGGTGGAAGACATGCTACAATATAAAGGAGGAGAAATACTGGGGAGGGGAGGGGAGAACCCAGGGGAAAAACAATACAATGTAGTCGACAAAAGCTAAGCATGGGGAACGCACAGTCAAGGGAGGAGAAGCGGATCTGGAATGTCGGTGAATGGGGGGGTGCAAATCTCTCCACTGTACTCATTCCATTGACCCAAGACCCTACCCCATTTCATAGGTCTGCCAGGGGAGACATATACAGTTTTTTCCCTGAACATGGACCAGTCCATGTTTTCTTTCCATGCTAGGATTGATGGCGGCCTCTGAGAACCCCACAACTGGGCTATATCTCGTTTAGCAACCATATTACCCAATGAAATCCATTGAGTTTGAGAAACAGTACAGTAATTCGGCTCCCAAACGTTCAACAGACAGCGTCTGGCCTCAGGCAATAACACAACACCCGTCACCTCACCCATAACCGCATGTACTCGGCGCCAGAACACCGCCACCTCCGGACACTCCCAGAGGATATGCAAAAATGTAGCCAACATACCACACCCACGCCTGCACAACCCATCCACAGAAAAACCCATATGTACTAGTCGTGGGCCTGTGACATACACCCTATGCAATATTTTAAGTTGCACCAGCCTAAGACGTGCCGGGATCGCGACCTCTTTGGGGGTAGATATCGCCGCCTGCCAGTCTTCATTGTCCAATTCTAGCCCGTCACTGGTCCAAGCATTCCGCAATCGTAGAAGGAGATCCGAGCGATCGTTAACCAGTTTCTTATAGATAAGAGATATAGGGGCAGATGTATCAAGATACCATTTTGCACTTCTCAAATAGCGATTGTTAAGGAATCGCTATTTGAGAAGTGCAAAATGGTATGTATGTAGAATCTCGCTATTTATTAGCGATTCCTTAGAATTCCTTAATTGCGATTAGCAAATTGCTAATCGCAATTAAGGAATAATTTCCCATTCATTTCTATGGGCCAGGAGGCCCATAGGAATGAATGTAAAATTATACTCAATTTGCGATTAGCAACTAGCTAATCGCAAATTGAGAATAATTTCAAGGGTGCAAGGGTGTCTTAAGGACACCCTGCTGCACCCCTGAATTTGATATGTGTACGCATATGGTGCACATATATGCCCTAAGGGCATGTATGAGCATCATATGGCACCTTTAGAATTTAAAAAAAGTGCTTTTTGAAAAGAATTTGCAAGTTACCACCAACTACAAGTTGATGGTAATTTGCAAATTCTTAGTCAAAAATCGCAACACTGAAATGCTTGATACATTTCAAATATTAAATCGCAATTTGCATTTTCTTAAAAGCCTCGCAATGTTAAGGAATCGCTAAATTTGCGATTCCTTAATATTGCGAGGCTTTTTGAATGATACATTCCAAATCCCGTTTTTTTTGTAGCAAACGCTGCTATTTTCCGAATCGCAGCGTTTGCGACAAAAAAACAGATGATACATCTGCCCCATAGTGCTGTCGGGGACGTATCAAGAGGAGAGGACTCCGGGATCGTAGTACCAGCCGGGAAAACCGAGTTAAGCGCATGGCTGATTTGAAGGCACTGGTAATATTCCCTATTGCTCAGTTTATATTCCCGCTGGAGTACCTCGAAGGTCTTGACTTTGCCCTTGGCCCAAAGGTCGCCCACCCTGCTGATACCAATGAGATCCCACCTATCAAAACCCTTCGATGTCCACAGGCCACCTAGTGCTTCCGCGGCGTATGAAGGAGTCGATTTCGTCAGTTTATCCGTCTATCCCCTGGCAGCGGTTGCACTTCCCCAGACTCGCACCCCAAATGCAGTAGGGCCTGTGAGGTGTTTCCGGTCGGCTTTAGAATAGAGCGAGCAATTGTAATCCCCCCCTGGCAGTTGCCATCTGTCCATCTCAAACGCGGGGTTCGGGACAGGGCCGTACATAGCGTGGTTCACAGCACTCAACTGGGAGGCCCAGTAATATCGCTTGATATCGGGCAACGCGATACCTCCGTCATACCATGACAAAGTCAATTTCGCTGATGCTATACGCGGTCGCACGCCCCACATCAACTTCCTCTGCAAGCCTTCGATCTCTCGAAAATAACTAGCAGGTACCAAATCAAGTGTATTTTGGATGGCATATAGGAAGCGTGGGAGAGACATAATTTTGAACTGGGCCGCCCTTCCCAAAGGGGAGAGTGGCAAGCCACACCACGCCGCAACATCCACCTGAAGCCGGGAGAGCAGAGGCAACAAATTCCGCTCATAGCGGGCTTTGGGATCCAATGAAATATAGATCCCCAAGTATTTAAAGCCAACTCTAGAGACCAGTATCGGGCAAATGCGGGAAAGAAGAGGCACATCGTCCGTGAGTGGATAAATACAGGACTTGGCCCAGTTAATGACCAAACCGGAGTTCCTCCCAAAAGAGCGTAACACATCGAACAGGACACCCAACGACTTACAAGGAGAGGTAAGATACAACAATATATCATCGGCATAGAGCGATATCCGGTCCTCGAAGTCAGGCGACCATCGGATGCCCTTATTCGACGGTTCCCAACGTAGCCATGCAGCCAGGGGCTCAAGGGCAAGCTTAAAGAGGAGCGGTGACAAGGGGCACCCTTGTCCCGTTCCACGTCCGAGTGTGAAGGGCTTCGAAGCCCTGCCATTAACCACCACCTGTGCCAGCGGCTGCTCATACAAAAGCTTAATCCACCCAATGAATTTAGGGCCGAAACAAAACTTAGCAAGGGCAGCCCACAAATATGGCCACTCCACCGTGTCGAAGGCCATCGAGGCATCAAGGGAAACCAAGACGGCCGGCTCCCCGAGAGACCCCGCCCTTGCCAAGACGCCATGGAGGCGACGTAGATTGAGCGCGGTGTTACGGTGGGGTATAAATCCAGATTGGTCCAGATGGATCAAGTCAGCAATCACCGTAATCAGCCGATTTGCCAAAAGTTTTGCGAGAATTTTGGACTCAACATTCAAAAGCGAGAACGGCCGATACGATGAGCAATGATCATGGGGCTTGCCATCTTTATGGATGACCGCAATAGATGCCAATTTCTGATCTAGAAGAAGAGATCCGAGATCTCGCGATGACAGGAACATCCGACGAAGATACGGCGCCATTTTGTCAGGGCATATTTTGTATAATTCCACTGGTAGCCCATTCGGGCCCGAAGCCTTCCCGGAGCGAAGTGAATGGATAGCGAGCGCTACTTCATTGGCGGAAAAATCCGCCTCCATAAGCTCCTTGTCTGAATCCGACAGGCTAGGCAAGGCAATATCTCGAAGTAATAAATGCAAGTCCTCTTCCGGCCTATCAGAGACCGGCGCATACACCGCCTGGAAGTGCTGGGCAAAAACTTGGACTATATCAATCGGGTCCACGACACGCGTACCATCCACCCTTTCAACAACAGGCACCACCCGGCTCAATCTATCCTTTTTGTCTAACCATGAAATCAACTTTCCCGCCTTATCGCCAACATCATACAAACGCCCCTGTTGCTCACGGTGCATCGCCTTGGCTGCATCAGAGACCAGCGGCTTGTAGTCAGATTGTTTCAGGGCCAGAGAATGCACCACCTCCGGAGTGACCCCGGACTCCATCTGCCTTTCTAAGTCAGTGATTTCATTTTCCAGATCCACCACCGCAGCATTCTTACGCCTCCTCTCGCTGGCAATGAGGGACAAGACTTGACCACAAATTACTGGTTTATAGGCCTCCCACAATGTAACAGGGGAGGAAACCGATCCCTCATTCTCAGCGAAGTAGTAGTCCATACACTTCACCACTTCCGATCTGATCTTAGGATTACGAGGGTGCCAGGGGTTGATCGGTGCGATCCGGCCCTCGGCACCCAACTGTATGTCGACTGTAAGCCAAAGCGGAGAGTGGTCAGAGATCCCCCTGGTCAAATGCCTAATTTCCCGTACAGAGACCATCTGTGCTGCTGGTACAAAAATATAATCCAATCTCGAGAGACTCCCATGGGCTCCCGAATAGAAAGTATACTGGAGCTGTGCAGGGTGCAGTTGCCTCCAACAATCGACTAGACCAAGCGTGTCCAGGAGCTTCCCGAGCCAAAGCTGTGCCGCAGGCAGGGCTCTCGGAGGGCTACGGTCTTCATCCCCACTAACCACAGAATTAAAATAGCCACCCACTACTAGTATGCCGTCAGGAAACCCCAGGATCACAGCACCCAAATCAGCAAATGTGGTGGACTGCAGGCCAGGGGGGACATACACAGACAAAATGGAGATCGTTTTCCCTTCCCACCGACCCGTGATAGCCGCATAATGGCCCCTGCCATCCAACACTACGTCATCTATCTCCAGGGGGAGGGAAGTTCTTACCAGGACCCCCACCCCTCTCGACCCAGAGGTAAACCCTGAGTGGGCCACCAAACGGTAGCCCCGTCTGTTCAGTGCGTGGCATGTATTTCCAACCAAGTGCGTCTCCTGGAGTAAAATCACGTCAGGGGCACAGCGTTTCAAGTATTGTAAGACAATTCCCCGCTTTATCCTATCACCAAGACCGTTAACGTTCACACTCAGCACCCTAAGCCCCCCCCCATCTCCGCATTGGGCACCCAGCCCCCCTCGCCCGGGAACAAGCACACAGGATAAAAGACAGAACATAGCGCAGCCTCGAACAAAACAAAAAGGAAAAGACCCCCCACCACCCCCAAAGAAACCTGAACAACACACCCCCCACCCTGCACCCCTGCGTTAGACCAGAAAGCCACCCCAACTTGCAGTGTGCCTGTCGCCCCATTAAACTAACCCACAAGAAGAGAGAGAAAATCCCCAGAGGAGGAAGAAGAGGCCCGATCCCCCCCACCCCCTGGTATCCACATTATAAAGCAAGTCCATCATAAAGCCACTGCTATAAGTCCATAGTAACCGGCTTGCCAATGCAAACTCACTACTCCTGTTCAGCCAGGCCCCCCTCGGCACTTCTCGAGCTCTCGCTGCTGGTGCGGTGTGATGGCAATGTGTCCAACCAGTCACTGACCACTTCAGGGCGATCAAAGAAAAACGCCAGCTCATCATACTCGATCCTCAGTCGGGCAGGAAAAAGCATGGCATACTTCAGTCCCATATCTCTAAGCCGTCTCTTCACCCCAGTGAAACCCATGCATTGTTTCTGCACCGCCTGGGTGAAGTCTGGATAGAAACTAATTGAGGCATTGTCAAATTTAGTGGGACCTGTAGTACGGGAGGCCAGCAGGATAGCGTCCCGGTCCCGAAAATTAAAGATCCTGGCGATGATAGGCCTTGGTGCGGCCCCCAGCTTGGGCTTCCCACCGGGAACTCTATGTGCTCACTCCACGGTAAAAAAGTTGCTGAGGCCTAAGATGTTTCAGGACCAGATCCTCCACCAGAAGGTCCGTGGACACATCCGCAGAGTTCTCCTGAACCCCTACAATGTGGACGTTATTGCGCCTGGCCCGGCTCTCAAAATCCTCCAGCCGGCAGGCAAACTGGTCGTTGGAGTTACAGAGAGTGCGAATCTCAGCCTGGAGGTCCGAGACATCAGTGGTCAAGCTTGCAGTGACATGACCCGTTCATTCGTCTTACCCTGGTCCGCTCTAATGAGGTTAACCTCGATCGCCACGTGTCGATCTTCGCAGTAAGGGTTTCATATTGTTGGCCCATAGCCGTCCGAGCACTGGTGATAGCGCCCATGATGTCTTTCAATGTCGGCTCCTCCGTCGAAGGAGTACCATCTCCGGACCCCTCGAGAGCCTTGCTCGCTCCACCTGGGGACCCTTTTGGGCGAGTGTATCGCTCTATGGTCTGGGTTTGAATAACACCACCGCGATGCGTGCCCTTGGTGTTTCGCTTCTCGGCATCTGCTCTGCCCGCCATAGTGGGCGATGGGCTCCCACGGAGCCGGTGGGATCTGGTCAAAGTGATCTCGCTCTCGATATTTCGCAAGGGCAAAAGGGCCAAGATCCAAAGCAAGCGTAGGATCTGTCGCAGGAACGAGAAGTCGTAGGGGGTGGCCGTAGAGCGCCGTCAACAATGACCCAAAGCGAAACCGAAAGTACCACAGGGGCTGTGGGCGTGTCACACTGGCTGTTGTTGTTGAGGTGCCACCTGGGTACCACCGGGACTCAAGTCCGGGGATGGTCTACGATGTAGGCCGCAAACTTCAGGATGCAGCAAGTCCGGTTCTCGGCGTCCGATTTGATTTCCGAAAAAAGTTCTCAGGATCAGCAGGGCATAAGCAATAAGTACCCGTCGTTCAAATCAAGATTTGTGTCAGGATAAATGCGGGAGGCGAAGAGGGTCTCAGGAGCCCTGTGCTCACACGTCCATCTTGGAACCGCGCGAAGCTCCTCCCCCCACTTTCTGCCTTTCTTGACTGGTATTATCAATTATTCTTCAATAACACATTCTGATTGAACGCCAAGGCCCTGCATCGAGTCCTTTTTGTTGAAACTACTTCCCCGGCTAAAGGCACTGGGTAATTTACACACTTGCAGCCATTTTAATGAATGTATTCTTATAACGTCTCATAACTTAGTAAACCTAAAATAATTTCATCATGTATTTCATATACCTCATTATCAATTTCAAAACTCATATGATCATACTCAATGTCATGTAATTCTTCCAGAGAATCAACATCTAACTTTTAATCTAGGAAATCACAGCTAATATCTCCAGCATTTATATCTTCCTCTTCATTCTTGCTACTTGTTAAAAGTATGTTCAGCTTTTCTATGACACTGTTATCAATTTCGAAAATGTGTTCAACTTCTGTTGTTGATTTTCCATACTAAATTTCTTCTGTTGTAGCTCCTTGTACATAAACAATTCTTTTTATCTTTACTATAATATCAGCTCATGTGGTGATTCAAAATAATTATATTAAATATTTACTTTTCAAATAAAACAATATTTTGTACATGAGTATATTCTATGTTTGGGGGCGTGGCCTGGGCGCCGATGGAGCAGGCGGAGTGAGCCAATAGCTCTGCGTCCGATCCCGGCTATTATCCTGACACAGCATCCTGCTACCCGCAGGTAACGCCCAAGGTAACGGAGCCTGGATCGGAAAGCCAGGAGCACACTCTAAGCACAAAACTATAGCAAACGGAGGCTGTGAAGAGCTGTGGGAGCGTCTGGAAGTGCTGGAGGTTCGGAGGAGAGACCCGCAAAATGGCGGCGAACATCGACTACTCGGACTGATTAAAGCCAAGAGACCCGCTGCTGGACTGATGCGGGGACATAGATTACGGCTGCCGGGAGCGCGGAAGGGAATGCAGCCTGCAGATATGCTCCGGTAATTGGCGGGAGGGATGTGGCAGGCTGGAGGAAGCAGACTCGGACCGGCTGAGGAGGGACTTGCCTTGCACGCTAAGATGGCGGCCGTCGCGAAGAACATCTAGGGAGCGCTACATGTCGGATCCAGTGGCCGGAGGATCGACAGCTGTGCTTTGACGCCCGTGGAAGTTGGTCGCCGGCGTGCTGCGCCTACCCGGCGGTGGTGCTGAGGACGCCGGAACTTGAGCAGATGGGCGCAGCTTGCGGGGTGGCTACGGAGAATCCCCGATCGGAAACTGCAAGGTGGGCCCCGGTGTCCTGCGGGCAGTGGAGACGCACAGAGAATAAGGCGGGAGCCCTGAGGACGGAGAACAGTTGGCGGGCGAGTTCCCTTTACGGCCCTGGTGAGTGTGGGGCTGCAGGCCTGCGCTTGGTGCTGCGGAGGCGGGGGCGGGGCAGGCCTGCGGCGCTGCACGGAGAGAGGGCGCGAGGACGCGGCTGCAGACGTAGGGACGGCTGGGCCCAGATCTAAGAGGAACGCTGACCCGAACTGCCAGCCTGTGTCCGGTCATTGCGGGGTACTCCGGAAGAACGCAGCCAGGGGAATGTTGGAGGAGCTTCTCCTTTTCGGACTGCTGGCGCCCCAGGTCCATGGAGATTGCAAATACTTTGGCAGCGCAAAAGAGGTTTACTGACACGAGGCACTGTGCACGGATTGGCGGCTAGAGGGCTCCCGGTGCGAGACACGATTCTCGTGACCAACAAACACGGAACAAGGGGCGGGCAAACACGTACTTTTAGGGATCCCTTGCCCCTGAAGGGGGTCTGTGGTGAGGACGTGCACGGTGCTCAATACTGTGTGGGCAGCCGAAGAGCCACTGCTGTGCGTGAATAAATATCCGAGGATTTCCTCAGAGGAGACATTGATCCTGCGATAGCTGGGGAAGCACTAAGAGTGGTGATTTGGAGAGGACGGCATTTCCCTGTAGAACAATAGATGCTCTGCCACTTATAATGAAGCCCAATGGTGGGGGAGCAGACGTGGTGGGGCAGGCAGACACCCAGGAACACGGGGATGATGCTGAGAGCACGGTGTCAGAAAGGAGACTGAACAAACGATTAGATAAAATTTTAGAGGCCATCACAGCGACGAAAGATTCCCTGCACACTGACATCACGCAGGTAGCGACGGGGCTGGAAATCCTGAGGGCTGACCACTCAAAGTTGGTGGACAGGGTAAAAGAAACTGAACTGGCGGTTCAAGACTTGAAGCCAGCGGTAGTGACAATAGAACGTAAGATGGAGGATGCGTTGCAACGATTGGCGATGCTGGAGAAAAAGGTCGAGGATGCTGAAAGTAGAAATCGGCGCAACAATGTAAGAGTGGTCGTACTACCGGAAAAAATTGAGGGTACGGACATGATAACTTTTCTAGATAATTGGTTCAGGACGCAGGTTGCCCCAGAGGGTCTCTCCCTCTTTTTCACGCTTGAGAGGGCGCACAGAGTCCCGGCTAAGCTGCCCTCGCCGGGCCGCCCACCCCGACCTGTTGTGGCTAGAGTCCCTCACTACAAGGATAGAGATCTCTTGATTCAGAATGCGCGGGCAGTGGGACCTTCTAAAGTGGAGAACAGCACAGTCACGATCTTCCCGGACTACACACAAGAGATACAGAGGCGCAGAGCCTCGTATTTATCAGTCAAAAAAGAGCTCAGAGATGAGGGGATCCAGTATTCAGTGTTATTTCCTACCAAATTACGAATCATCATGGACGGCACGACACAGTTCTTCCTGATGCCTGAGGAAGCTTGGTCGTGGCTTGAATCCTACAGGGCAGGCACAGATCGTAGGGGTAAGGGAGACAGAGAACAGCCCAAACCGCCGAGGATGCGCCAGTCGCAAGGTATCCGTAAGAGGACCAAGAATCAACAGGCCCTACAGCAGGCACGGCTGGCCGCGGACAAGCAGGATGCACTAGCGGCAACGGCGGCGATAACGGGGTCTCAGAAGGAGAACTCGGTCAGGGGGTCAGACTCAGAGGACGACAGAAGACACTCGGGCATGGAACTATTGGATGTCGACAACGCCAAGGGACCGGATGTGACACAGAGAACGGCGGACAATCTGTAGACTGTATGGCCTTTTGGGCGACTATCTCCTCATAGACTGACACCAGAAGAGCTGGAGTACCTGGTAATCTGTATGAAAATCATAAATGTACCATGCTACAAAGCGGGATTGTGGGGTGGGGGCTGGGGCGGGTGCTGCCCCCTGTCGGGGTCGAGCCAAGCTCCTATTGCCCTTAAGGCAACCTGTAGTGCTACTGCAGGATTGTCTGGTGTGAATTGTTGTGATAGTTTGGATGGGGACTGATATCTGGCTATTAGGTCCTGTTCTGGGGGGTGGTTCATGGGCGTTCTATGGGGTGTTCAAAGGGTGGTAGCTAGCAGTTATGGTGTGGGCTGGCAGGGTCTAGAGGAGGGGACGTTGAGGGGAAATGGCAATGGGGACATTACATGAATTGAAATGTATCACATGGAACGTACGTGGGTTGCATACAATGTCCAGGGGTGATAAGGTGCATGCATATTTGGTGCGCCGTGGGATTCAGATTGCACTGCTCCAGGAGACACATCTTAACAAACAAGAATGTATTGCATTACAAAAGAGATGGCGGGGTAAGGTGTTTGGTACAGCCTATTCAGCATTTGCTAGAGGGGTCTTGATATGGGTGAGAGCGGGGATTCCCTTCCAGGTCACGAATCAGGCTATTGACCCAGACGGCAGATATGTGGCGGTAGAGGGCACGCTACTAGCAAGGCTGGCGAACCCGGTTTCAAGGGGATGCCTGGTTTTAAGTGTGCGTACAGAAACGGGAGAGACGGTCTATTCCCAAACAGCGATCCTCTCACGCTTCTTGGAATACTATACAACTCTTTATCTGAGCCACCTGAGGCAGAGGTAGAGGACATAGACAAATACCTGGCAGGGATACAGTTTCCACAGCTGGAGGAGGAAGATGCTGATAGCCTGGGTCACACTATTACATTGGCTGAGGTCAGGGGAGCATTTGCGCAGATGGCGAGAAACAAGACACCGGGTGTGGACAGACTCCCGATAGAATTCTATGTCAAGTATATTAACATTCTGGCGCCCCAACTGCAGGAGGTCTACAACCAGGCGGTGGAGCAGGGCCAACTACCCGGGTCCATGAGGGAGGCGCTGATCGTCCCCCTGCTGAAACCTGGGAGAGAGAGCACTGACGTGACTTCTTACAGACCGCTGTCCATGCTGACGGTGGACTATAAAATTCTGAGCCGCCTAGTGGCCACGAGACTGCTGCCACATATGATGGCATTGGTCCATTAGGACCAAAATGGGTTTATTCCCACTAGGAATACATCGGCTGATATCCGCCGCCTCATAAGAGTATTAGCGAGTGATCTGAGCGTGGATGAGATGCCGGCATTGTTGTCCATAGACATAGAAAAGGCGTTTGACAGCCTGGAATGGGAGTACTTGGACAGGGTACTGGAGAAGTTCGGCCTAGGTCCTCAGTTTCTGAAATGGACGAAAGTCCTATACTCCTCGGCTACCGCTAGGGTGCGTTTGGGTTCAGTAATATCGGAGGAATATCCGGTAAAAAGAGGAACGAGACAGGGATGTTCACTTTCACCTTTATTATTCGCGCTGGTAATTAAGCCTTTGGCTATTCTGGCTAGGTCGGGGACGGCATACGGGGGCATCAGGTGCGGAGGTGACCAGCAATTTATCTCATTGTATGCAGACGATTTATTGCTGTTCATAGAGGACACATCTGTGGCGCTGTGGGGAGCAGTGGATATGCTTGCAGACTTTAGGACGCTGTCGGGCCTTAGGGTGAACTGTAATAAAGCGTGTATCTTCCCACTGAGAGCCGAAATGCCCCAAACACTACTGATCGCAGACATGATATGGGAGCGGTCGTGCTTCACCTATCTAGGAGTACGGATCTATCATGGCGCCGATGACATGTTAGAAGGGAATAAAGGACGCTGCATTAGAGCCCTGAGGGGCTGCATGGCGTTTTGGGCCACCCTCCCACTTTCAGTGGTTGGAAGAGTGGCGCTGCTCAAAATGGTGACCTTACCGAGACTGCTCTATTATTTCCGAACGCTGCCACTATGGATACTGCCCAGGTTCTTTAGGGAACTGCGGTCGCTCACCATTGACTTTCTATGGGGGCGCGGGAGGAGACGGGTGGCGCTGGACACGCTGCGGAGGCCGAAGTCGGAAGGAGGAATGGCGGTTCCTGACTTCGAACTCTACTATCTGGCAGCGCAGCTGCAGGTCCTTACACAGAATGTCGCAAAAGAGTTTAGGGGCCCTGATCAGAATCTGGGGGCAGGAATACCTAGGCATGTCCTATCATACATCGTCATGCAGCAGCAGCTTGATGTGAGGGACTTGACCCTGGAGGAAAAAACTCTGAGGTTATGCTGGAATAAAAGCCAAAAAAAGGCAGGAGTGGCGCACCCTTATGCACCTGAGATACCTCTGGGCATGTTGACAGCGTTGCCACATGGGGGGATTGGTCCCCACTCATGGAATGGGAGGAGATGGGGATACAAATGATTGGTGACCTCTATGCGGACGGCGAGTTGTTGCCATTTTGAGCAGTGCAGGATCAGTTCGGTCTTCAGGATGGAGGTTTCCTTTTGCATATGGCTGTGACGTCGGCGATAAAGAAACACTGGAAGAATGGGCAGTTTGAGCCACCGAGCACGATGGCCTGCCAATATGTGGTAATGGCAGCTGGAACGGTTAAGGCGGTCACTTGCTTGCATTCTAGAATGCTTCACGAAGGACTAGAACCCCTCACGGCCTAAATACAAAACTGGGAGGAGAGTGTGGGGAAGCCAATACCGGACACGACATGGGGGCAGATCCTGAGAAGGACATGGAAGGGGTGCAGAAACGCTCGATTTCAACAGGTGCATTTCTTTGTAGTGCACAGAGCTTACCTTACCCCAGGGAGGATTAGGAGGTATTTCCATGTGGAGGATGCAAAGTGTCCTAGATGTTTGCAGCCTGGGGTGGGGTTGGATCATATGCTATGGTCCTGCTCGAAATTGGGGTTGTATTGGTCTGAGGTGGGAGCGGTGCTGAACGAAGTAATTGATAGACAGGTGGAATACGACATGGCGACCTGTCTCTTGCTCTGGTTCCCTTACACGAAGACAACAAAAGTCACTAGCAAATTTATTGATTTAAGTCTTATTTTAGCCCAGAGGGAAATCACCTGGCATTGGAAATCGAAAGAGGGGCCATCTAGTAGGCGATGGGCTGCCGAATTTCATAAATGGGCTCGTACTGAAAGTACTGTAAGAATTAGGAAGGCATCTCGTACGGCTAATGTGAAAAGTTTGGAAATGGCATGGGCATGGGAGGGACTGGTACAGACACTGAGCGACTCCTAAGCTAACGAGGGGGACTAGGGTATGAGAATCTTGCCCGGGACTCCATGTGATATACTGATAGACGAGCATTGATCCTTCGGCGCTTGTCCAGCCGGAATGGCCCTGTATGCCCACACCAGCAGTAGGCGGGGGAGGGAGGGAAGTAGTTAGGGGTCCTGCCGTTGACACAGGAGATGACTGACTACTAAGTGCCGAGGATGAGGACATTTGAATGGAGTCTCTATGAACAGAGTTCCCCTGATTCGGGATAGACATATTGAGATGGACATTTAGATGACACACGTAAGAGGATATTTGTTGGTGGGAGAGGGTCACTGCAGCATGATGACAATGTTCATCTACAACTGTCGTTCGTACAATGGTACAAGTTATTTGTTGGGGTTAGGGGTTGGGTAGATATAGAAAAGCAGATCCTATACCACCTGCAGAGCAGATGTCATTGTTTCCGTTGGTATATTATTTTTCAATGCCTACTAGCGATCGCCGCACAGCCTCCGGGATGTGGGCTAAATGGCTGTGTGATGTTTCCTTTGCAACCTGTGTATGATATCTGTAAGGGGTGGGAGAGTCGGGCCAAATGATTGTAATTGCTCTGAATCAGCAATAAAAATTAATAAAAAAAAAATGAGTATATTCTATTTGAAAAACATTGGAAAATTAAATACAATAAATAATTGTGTCAAGTGCTTTATTTATCCTACCTACTCTTTTGCAAAATAAAAACAGAGACAACATCAGTGCCCCCATTACGTTGTCAATTAGGGTGGAGGGAGGCAAACAAAAAATAACACTGCCACAGACGCTATGCTGTGGAACTCATTCTGAAGAGACGTAGAAACATACTCTAAATAAAACGGACTACAAGTAAAGAAAAAGAAAAACATACATGCATGACAAAGTCACTGGACTAATACTCTGTTCCCCAACACAAAAAAACAGTTTAGCTAAAACTATATGAACAAATGTTTAGGGAGCTGCAAATGAACCCATTCCCCGGGATTCAAAAAATATCATTAGGAACCGTGTGGGGAACACCAATGCCCACACGGTCCCAGCCGTCTCCCCGCATCCTTCGAGAGCCGGCATTGCTTTCTCAGGGAGCAGATTGTATGTTGCTCTCTAACGAAATGCAATGTGATTCCTACTTGAAAGACACAGCAGCTTAACTTGCTCTCCCTTTCAAATAGGAAACCAGTTTGCTGTGCTAAAGTGGAAGCTGCGACGCTCCCGCCCTACCATACCAAACAGCAGTGTTCTGGGGGTACACACCCTGGGACACTGCAGGAGTCGACCCTGAGATCTGTACAAGAAATTGTATATTTAGCTGAAAAAGAGCCAGAAAGTACTGATATTGTGAACACAAATATGTTGGATACATATTATCCAAAAAGAAGTCATCATCTTGAGAACATTTGTCTCTATGAAGTGCTGCAAAACTATATTTTCAAACTGAATATTACCGAAAACATTAATAATGGTATATATGCCGTTATTGGTTCTGAAGGATGTCTGGTGAAACAAAGAAAAAGACATTTGATTAATCACCGTAAACTGAGTTGCAAAACACCTGACAAAAGGGAATTTTACTTTTTAGCTCTTTGGCAACTTTTCAAGTCATGGCGTTCAGAATTGAAATCACTTGGAGATTTTGACAGCTATGAAGAATTCTTCAATGCAACTAAAGGTACTATAGAAGGTCCTGTTTTTGCCAATTATGTCAAAATGTTGAATGACATAATTGAGCAAGAAGCTACAATTGCAGCTGAGATTGCTAGAGACAGTTTTCAAGACAGTCAAACTTCTGCTCCGTTGAGTCAGGACCCACTGGGAGAACCAATTGTTCTAAATGAAGCAGCAACTGCTATGGAAGAGGTAGAAACAGTAATGCATCAAGGTCATGAACATCTAACAAACTTAGGAAACTTGAAAGACACAGCAGCTTAACTTGCTCTCCCTTTCAAATAGGAAACCAGTTTGCTGTGCTAAAGTGGAAGCTGCGACGCTCCCGCCCTACCATACCAAACAGCAGTGTTCTGGGGGTACACACCCTGGGACACTGCAGGAGTCGACCCTGAGATCTGTACAAGAAATTGTATATTTAGCTGAAAAAGAGCCAGAAAGTACTGATATTGTGAACACAAATATGTTGGATACATATTATCCAAAAAGAAGTCATCATCTTGAGAACATTTGTCTCTATGAAGTGCTGCAAAACTATATTTTTAAACGGAATATTACCGAAAACATTAGTAATGGTATATATGCCGTTATTGGTTCTGAAGGATGTCTGGTGAAACAAAGAAAAAGACATTTGATTAATCACCGTAAACTGAGTTGCAAAACACCTGACAAAAGGGAATTTTACTATTTAGCTCTTTGGCAACTTTTCAAGTCATGGCGTTCAGACTTGGAATTACTTGGAGATTTTGACAGCTATGAAGATTCCTTCAATGCAACTAAAGGTACTATATAAGGTCCTGTTTTTGCTAATTATGTCAAAATGTTGAATGACGTAATTGAGCAAGAAGCTACAATTGCAGCTGAGATTGCTAGAGAGAGTTTTCAAGACAGTCAAACTTCTGCTCCGTTGAGTCAGGACCCACTGGGAGAACCAATTTTTCTAAATGAAGCAGCAACTGCTATGGAAGAGGTAGAAACAGTAATGCATCAAGGTCAAGAACATCTAACAAACTTAGGAAACTTGGAACAACAACTAAATCTTGAGCAGAAAGAAATATATGAGCAAGTGAGAGAACAGATTAACCATGGATTTCTTCATGAGAAGAAAGAGTTCTCTTGCGCCTCATTTGAACCTATCCGTATGTATGTAAGCGGACAAGCAGGAACAGGAAATGTTTTTTAATTAAAGTAATCACAGGTTTTCTATAGAAAAGAACTGATTCACATTTGTCTTGTGTTGTCACTGCTCCAACTGGGTTGGCGGCACACAATATTAAAGGAATTACTTTGCATCGTTTATAAATGCTACCAGTAGAGCATGACAATAAATTACAACACCACAAGCTATCTGGAGAAGCTTCTTATGAAGTTTCAAGTGTGTTGAAGAAAATGACGCTTCTCATTATTGATGAGGTAAGCATGGTCTCAAACTTAATGCTTACCTTTGTGCATTTAAGAATGCAGCAAATTCTTAAAACAGAGTATGAAGTATTATTCGGAGGAAAACATGTCATAGTTTTTGGAGATCTTCTACAACTTACTCCTGTAAAAGGACAGCCAGTCTTTAAAACACTGGTACATGAAGATACTAGAAAGTCTTTTGGAGAGAATTGGCAATGTAAACATTTGGTCATATTTTCAGTATAAGGAACTTACTACAAATATGCAACAAGCAAATTATGTTGATTATGGAACTATTCTTCAAGATATTAGAATTGGAAAATTGACCGAACATGGCAAACAAGCTTTACAGACACAATTACTTTCCAATTTGTTTCCAAATACAAATATTGTCCAAGAGAAAATATACATGAGAATTGCAGAAAACAAATCTGTAATCTGCTTAATGCCAACACTGCGTGAATGTTCTATATTCAATAAAGAAGTGTTAGAGAAGGAAAATGAAGAAATTATAAAATTGGAAGCAATTGATAAAATAGAACATGGAGGAATCAGTATTATTTTGAGTGAAAACTTTGAAGAGGAAATTGGATTGTTTAGAGGAATCGATAAGTAAAACTGCTGGTTTAGAAAAGAATTTGTATGCATGTGCAAATTGTAGGGTAATTTTGCGACATAATTTGAATGTGCAAAAAGGTTTAGTAAATAGAGCAATGGGTAAAATTGTTGATTTTGTTAATTATGTAAACAGAGCTGGCAATGAATTTTTGAAAATCAAATTTGATGAAATTGCTGAAGTACAACAAGTTAATCATTGTGCAGCTCGTTTTTTGCTTGTAAAAGATTTGTATGTTTGCAGAAAACAGTTTCCTGTTTGTTTGGCATATGCGGTGACCATTCATAAATCTCAAGGTTTAAGTGTAGATTTTGCTTTAGTAAATATTGGAAGTCCCGTGTTTAAAGAAGGCATGTCATATGTTGCTTTGTCTTGAGTCAAAACTTTATCTGGATTGTACTTGATTGATTTTGATGAGACAAAAGTTTCTGCAGATACATACTGTGTGAAAGAATATAATAAGTTAAGAAGAGAATATGCATATAATTTAGGTCAATATCCAGTGATTGAAAAGCGTGTGGTATGTAGAAAAAGAAGACTTGAGAATATCTGTTCTGAAACTGTAGAGAAAGAAAAAAACAAGATGAAGTTCTGCCTCCAAGCAAAAAGACAAAGGACAGTGTTGAAGAGAATGTTGGTTATCGGTTTGAAAATACTTCTGGTGTCAATTGCTATGCTAATGTAGTTGTTAATGTTGTTTTTTTTCTTCAAAGTTTCCAACAGCAAATTGTAGAAAATAAGGACAAAAGATTCTGTTCATTGTTGAATTCTGTTTATGAGAAATGTACTAGTGATAAAAGTAAAATACAAAGTGTTTCCGATATTCTAAATGTTTTGGACATATGTTCTGGTTCTAGTCAATTTACACAGAATATTCAGCAAGATTGCCAGGAATTTGTAATGTTTATGCTTGGTGTACTAGAAGATGAAGGTATAGATGTTGAAAACCTTTTTGTCCTTTCTTATAAATGGCATCATGACTGTCGAAATTGTTTGTTTACATGTAGCACTGACATAGACCCTGAGAGATTCATATATTTGACAAATCTGGACATTACATTGTTTCTTTAAAATGTCTGAAAGGTTCGATACAGTGTAATGATACTCAATTAGTTGTTAAGCAACGTCTGCCTAAAGAGTTACCAAATTTGTACCTAATATTTTTAAAGACAAAATTTTAAGATCAAAATTTGCCCTTTAGGATTACTGCTGTTAAGGTACATTAGTCTGGTGTTGTAGAGTATTTTGAAAGTGAGGCTGAGGAGTTTGAAGGTGATCCTTTTATTGATATTGAAGCAGTGTAGGTGTATCAGGTGGTGGGTGATGTGGGTGCAGTCAGGGACATTGATGATCAGTCACAGCGTTGTCTTTTGGATTTGTTGTAGTTGTTGTAGGTGTATGGCTAGAATTCATGTGTAGAATGTTTTGCCACAATGTAGCCTGCTACTGATGAGGGCCTGTGTCACTGTTCTTCTTCTTTTGGTTACGATCCACTTGTAAATGTGGTGGAGCATGTGGAGGGTGTTACAGCAGTAAAAGGACACAGTGTAGTCTTGCTTACACATGGAGAAACAGCAATTGAGGTTGAATCCTATGTTGTGCACAACGTTGGTAGGTGTTGGTACTCTTCACACTGTAGTCAGATAGCAGGAGTTGTCTGAGGCTGATGGAGTGGTCTGTGGATCTTCTGCCAGTTTGTGTTTACAGTGCTGCTCTTTATGTACTTAGTGACGTCCTTCATTGTTGCATGGAGGTTGCTTTTGGTGGTATGTGGCTTCTTGGTGAGGAAGAGAATGAGCTGGGTGTTCTTTGTGTAGGAGATGTTGTTGAAGTTGTGATAGTGGCTACTTGTGTTAGGGTGGCCATGTAGATGTTGAACAGCGTCGAACTGATGGATGAGTCCTGAGGGACCGGTAGATGATGCCAGAGGTTTCGGATCAGAAGACTGGGAGGCGGATGTCAGGATTACTATGGAACAACTTCCAAACAAAGGACTTGATGCATACTATTTGGCCATAAGGAAAAGTGTGCAAAACCATTAAGGACTTTTTGCTGTGTATTTTGTCAGCATCCATTTGTAAGTATCATTATTTACAGTGTAAGAAAATTAATCAGAATGTATTGTTATTTTATGATTGTTTGAGATATGTTATATTTACCTAAGAAATTGCTCTTAGAAAAAAACATTTAAGATATGTTTTATTTCTATTTTTTATATTGATATTGAGAATGTTGACTGTTTTTTTTAAGATATCCTTATGGATTGTCTTTTTTTTTGGCCCCTGTTATGTGATGAGTACTATTGATTTCACTGTTTGTAGTGAAATTCAATATATTCTGAGAACAGCAAAAAAGGCAAATGAAATGTTTTACAAATTATTTTGTGTTGTAAAATATATCTAGTAACTGTGTTTTTGTATCTTCCACAGGTGACAATTTTATAATACAGACTTTTTTTAAAATGTATTATCCTTAAGGTAAGTACAAGTAACTGACTCAGCCGCAGCCCGTGGAGGGAGTTGTGGTCAGGTAGGTAAGTGGGTCGGGGGAGGGGCAGGATGGGGGGTTATGAACAGCGGAATGTGGATGATTGCAGGTAAATAAACAAATACATTTATAAAATGAATTTCATATCTTGCACTCTGCATCACAAAATGCGATGCTGGGCACGAAACAAAGTGGCACATTATCAACAAAAGGCGATACATTATCGCGCTTTTATCGGCAGGAAAAATTCAGACAATACGGCGATAATGGGCTTTATAATAGGGCCTTGGAAATTCCCATAGCAGCCTAGGTTCTGGGGTTAACTTGGGCTCTTATGGAAATTCACAAGGGCCTATTATCAAGCCCATTATCGCCACTTTATCAGCAGTTTTCCTCCCGATAAAAGCGGCGATAATCTTAATAATGTCTTTGTGTTGACGAACATGCGTTGTAATGGCTGTGACTTACGTCCTTCAAATTAGTTTTTAGGTATACGTGTGACCAAGTCTGATAACATCAGAGTTTAAGGACAAACACCGTGGTGTCTCTGCCTCGAAATCTCGATGATCAAAAGAAAATAGGAGGACGATAAAATGAAAGTAACAGATATAATACAAACAACAGTCAGTCAGTCAGTCAATAAGCTTTATTCGGTTGAAACAGAGCAACCATTAAAGCACAATACAATTTTTAAAATAAATTCATATCAATACATAATAAAAAGAGATACCATACCAAAGAATAAATAAATTAATACATACAATCGATTCACCACAGTATTAAAAAAGGGTTGTAAAGTATGTTGAGTGCATTAGCAAGGAATTTCATTCGTTTAAAAAGGGGGATACAACCCTCGCTCAATCTAGATGTAAACAGTCTGATCATAGCAGCTTTCCCACACTTAATACCGCCTCCCCTGCGGTTCTCCTGGTGTAGCACTAACTATGGTAATAGACAACCCCAGGCTTCAGGATTTAATTATCAGACCACTCAGGGATCAGTTTTTCAGGTCAATACATCCAATCTGTATCGAAAAGTACAGAAAAACGATTGCGAGTGGGTAAATTATAATTGCTGAGTGTATGGCCTTTATTGCCCCTACAGTGATTCTTTTCTGTCTTTAATCTTACTGGGGGCATGTATGCGGTTCTGGGGTAAAAGTCTCTAAATTCCCTTATAACTATTGGGCCGTCACCCCTTTGAGGCTGCCAGCCTTGCAGATAAGGGACGACACGGGGATCCCTAAAATTTACAAGAATCAGATCACCCGCAATGTCTTTAGTTAGAGGACCCAACCATTTCACCCTTCTGACGTTCAAAATTTTCCAGACGATGTTTGGTGGGAGGGGCCTGTTCTTCGTTAGCCAGAAAGATACCTTATTTGCCAATTCCGCTTGACCCTCGGTCTTACCGTTACTTAATTAGGGCACACCAGAACGAATGCATATAAATGGAGCGGCCTCCGGCGGTAAATCAATTTGGTTGATCTTTCTTTGCCTATAGCCATTGTTGGAGAGAGTCCCCACTAAGGGCGTTGGATCATTGGTCGACCCTACTCTGTTGTCAGTGCTCTGTGGTATTACCATTTTTGGTGTTGTCTGCCGAGTATTGGATATCAGTGGCTTTTTAGGTTTTTTAGGGGCAGATGACTGGGTTGGGGGGGTGGTGCTTTGTGTCAAAGTTTTTGGGAGATCGGCAGTGACTGGGGCTTCTACCTTGTTAGCTCCTACCAGACTTTCTAAAAGGATTGCGTTTGCCTTCATTGTCTCTTCTATAGATGTTACTTTTTCCCCTATTACCATGATTCTTTTAACCAATGGAGATATTAAAGATTTGACATTAAGTTCAATCAGGGCCAATGGGTCAGTTGGTATGATAGATAGGGGAGAGTCAGAAGTTGAGCATGCCCTGAAAGATTGCGGGGTATTGCTAGTGGCCGAGGGGGAACTTGCATGCCGCTTTCTTTTAGTGGGGGGAGTCTGATTGTTAGTTATTAAAAGGGTGCTATCTTTAACTAAAGTTAGAGAGGGGGTTCCCAAGTAGATTACTTTAGGATTGGGTGGTGTGTTATGCTTAGGACTTATTATTATTGGGGCACCTAATTGTTTATTTCCCTCTTCATTCCAGATGTAATTAGTTTTACAGAGCGCATTAAATTCTTCCAATAAGGATAGTGATTGGCAGTAGTTAGCTGCCACCAGGGGGGATTCACACCTGGATTTTAAATTGTCCAAAGTCCCCTTCCCAGGCCCCGGTGGGAGTTAGTATTATTTAAGGCGCCTTTACCAACCATAATGTGGGTTGCTCTTATATATATAAAAGAAAATATGGAAGCAACAACAAACACCAGTGCTAGGCCAATGTATAATGTCAATAGTCCTTTTCTGTTACCCCAAGTGTGAGTCAAGGCAGTCAGTGTTATGAGTCTATAAGTTTTACCTCCTTTATCCAGTGGAAATCAGGCGAGATGCAAATGGGATGGCCCTGCCCTGCCTCTTGCGGCCTGTGAGGGCCACAGAGGGCCCGCCCTTTGCCCGGGTCTAGCCCGGTGCTGACCCGAGCGAGTTCCCGCGACGTGGGGAATCTCTTGTCTTTTGAGCGCCTCCGGGCGCTGTAGAATGCAGGCGGTGTCAGCTTCAGGCGCAAGGTCTCACGGGAGATGTAGTCCCCCCAAGTCCATCCACGCTGCGCCGATGGCCGGACTCAGCAGCGGGAAGGAAACAACAGCGGGACCGGGAGGAACCAGGTAAGTCCCTCTAAAGTGCCCCCAGATGTCTGCTACAGAGCCCCTCTCCACCGGGGCTCTCTTGTCTTTTAAGCGCCTCCAGGCGCGGTAGAATGCAGGCGGTGTCAGCTTCCGGCGCAGGGTCTCACGGGAGATGTAGTCCCCCCAAGTCCGTCCAACCTGCGCCGATGGCCGGACTCAGCAGCGGGAAGGAAACAACAGCGGGACCGGCAGGAACCAGGTAAGTCCCTCTAAAGTGCCCCCAGATGTCTGCTACAGAGCCCCAACAACAGTGAAAAACTACTAAAATGGCGTACCTCATCTACTCGACACTAAGGGGCATATTATCAAGGGGGTTTATCTCCGCTTTTTTGGCTTTAAAAGCCAAGAAAGCGGAGATAAAATTATCTCCCTAATACCTAGCTGTCGCTAACACCAGTTAGCGACAGCTAGTAGGAGATAGCGACCATCTTGGGCCCCGCTTTGCATGTCAGTGATATTTATCACTAATGACATGCAAAGTGGGCGTGCCAAGATGTTAGCGACTGGAAACAGTCGCTAACATCGCTATCTCCTATTACCAACTTTTGGAGATAATCGCGCTAAGCGCGAATATCCCCAAAAGCTAACACCAGTCCCTGAGCCATGTTATCCAATGGTAGGTGGATAACATGGCTAAGAGCATTAGCTCGGTAATGCCTGAATATCGCTGACTTTTCAGCGATATTCATGCATTATTTCCGATTTTTTTCGCATTTGCGATAAACCTTGGTAATACCAAGGTTTATCTGCGATAAAAATCGCTGCAGCTCGGCGATAATTTTTTCTCGCTAACCAAGCAATAGGGATAATTATCGCCATTGCTTGGTAATATGCCCCTAAGTTCCAAATAAATGTAGATAAAATACGATTATTAATATATTACAAAAGTACAACAGAGGATGACACACACAACCCGGGAAAACAAAGCGCCAGATTTAATACCTGAGGTAAAGAAAGCTTTGTTTGTTGAACTTGAAGAAAAACAGAAAAAACGTCACATTTGAAACAAGGCTGCGCATGCGTTGAGAATACAACTGCTACACAAAAAAAAGTAAAGTTTTACATACTATCTTAGAAAGAAAGGGGCATATTATCAACAAAAGGCGATCCATTACCGCGACTTTTATCGCCAGTAACTGCCGATAAAGCGGTGATAATGGGCTTCATATTAGGCCCTTGTAAATTCTCATAGCAGCCCAGGTTCTAATATTACCATGGGCTGTTATGGCAATTCTTAACTGCATATTATGAAGACAATTATCGCCGCTTTATCGGCAGTCTCCTGCCGATAAAAGCGGCTATAATGTTTTGCCTCATGTTGTTGATAATACAGCCAGAAATTTGTTTTATTAATTTAATTGTTTACTTGCCTACAATCATTCAGATTCCTTTCTTTATCACCCCCCACCCTGCCCCTCCCCCGCCCGCCTGTCCCACCACAACTCCCTCCCATTGAAGCCCATGTTAACACCAGAACATGGGCTTCTATGGGAATTAACAAGGGCGTATTATCAAGACCATTTTTGCCGTTTTATCGGCACTTTCCTGCCCATAAAACAATGATAATTTTAACACCGGTCCTTGATAATATGCCCGTCAGTGTCATATCATCAGTAAAGGGCGTTACATTATCGCCGCTTTTATTGGCAGAAAACTGCTGCTAAAGCGCCGATAATGGGCTTGATAATAGGCCCTTGTAAATTCCCATAGCAGCCCAAGTTCTAGTGTCAACATGAGCTTCTATGGCAATTCACAAGGATATATTATCAAGCCCATTATCGCCGCTTTATCGACAGTTTCCTGCCGATAAAAACAGCGTTAATGTAGCGCCTTTTCTCGATAATATGACCCATTGCTCTCTTTTTTTGACCAGTAAACTTAGGTACATATTATCAAGGACCAGTGTTAAAATTATCACCATTTTATTGACAGGAAACTGCTGATAAAACGGCGATAATGAGCTTGATAATACGGCCTTGTTATTTCCCATAGAAGCCCATGTTAACACCTGAACATAGGCTTCTATAGCAATTTACAAGAGAAGTGTGGCTCAATGATTAGAGAGGCAGACCCTGATGCAGAGGTCTAGCCCGGGACCAGGGTTCAATTCCCCGCCTCGGCGGGTCTTGGCCTCAAAGTTCCACGGACCTGATAATTCTCGCCTCGGTGCCTATTTCAATCATGGAGTCCCACTCTGCAATTCTGGGCAATAGCTTGCTTAATCTCCACAACGGCCCCCACAACGCTAAGGATGCCTGGCCTCCACCTTGGGGGTGCCCAGGAGTGGGCGCCTCACACGGAAATCCAGGATGGGTTTCACAGCGGTATTCGTACAAGCGCCTTGAGACCCTTGCGGGTGAGTAGTGCGCTATACAAGTATCAATTTACATTTTACAAGGACATATTATCAAGCCCACCCTCCCAACAGTGATAAAAAGCTCCAGACAATGCAGGTACCCGGAACCGGAAGTTCATTTAACATATCACTGCCCCAGAAATATAGCGTTCCCTGTGGCGTGTACGGGGAAAGAAAGATAGAGAGCTCAAAACATTTTTTTTTTTAAAAGACCCGTGGGGTTGATGAGAATGCACCCTTATGTTCTGGCTCCCTGTGGGCCCTTGTTACATTCATATTAAATACATCTTTCATCTATTCTGGTGTCACCGATTACTTCCCACAACAGGGGTGCCGCTCACCGAGACTGCGGGGAGTAGGACTGTCACCCCCTGCATACTTCAAAATAAAACCAGAGTACCGTTCCCCAGTGCTCTGGGCACCTTACAAGCCCCCATTATACAGAAAAATTGCCCCCATAATTTGCCCCCCCCAGGGCCTAATGAATAAAACAAACTTCTACTTTTTTTTCACCTTTTCCACGGCGTACAAGTACTGCACCAGTAACCCGTCATTTTTTATTTTAAAAAAAATTGAGCCTAAAGATCCATGTACCACCCCCTTACCAAGACTATAGGGTCAGAATGTTTCTACCCTCCCCCTTTCCTTATTTCTCAACTTTCCTTTACTGTTTTCTTGTGTCTCTGCTCTCCTGACAAACAAGATGGCGGTCAACATTTCCTGGTTTGGAGTAGGGACAGCCAATCAGCATCCAGCTCCTAATTCTACGTATTTCCATATGCGTACGCCGCGATTTTTCTTTAAAAAATAAAAAGTAGAGCCTAAACATCGATATACGACCCCCTGAGCAAGCCTAGAGGGTCAGAATGTCTCTAGCCTACCCCCTTCCCTTAATTCTCAACTTTGTTTTACTGTTTTCTTGTGACTCGGTTCTAGCGAGCCACAAGATGGCCACCAACACTACCTGGTTTCGAGTGTTTGACAGACAGTTCAAAGCCAATCAGCATGCAGCTCGCGCTCGTAATTGAACGGATTTCCATACGCGTGCGGAACTCCGTCTCTAGATATTGCTATGATTTTACTTGCAATTTTCTCAGAAACTACTGAATGGAATAGCGAACGCCATTGGAAACGGACGCCGAATTTGCGGCATGGCAGAACAGGAGGCACTACATCACTACGGAACCGAATTTGGGATACGCTTCTAACCACTGATCAGTTTGGTCAGACACTGAGCGGAAATAATCACAGAGACTAAGATTCCTGTTCTGCCCTTCATTATATTTTTTTCACGGCCGAGCACAAGTCCTGTTATCCTTAGAATGATTAAGAAACCTGGGCCAAAACGAGCTACGAAGTTACCTAAGGATATCCTAACCGGGTTGGAATTATCACCGGCTTAGTGGAACTACAATACACACCTAGAATATAAGGAAGCCCTGAAGAAACAAAGTGACATATACTTTGATGAAACACGTGTCGGCTGGCGCAGTGTAGCTCGAATATTAAAAGGAAAATTCTCAACAAGAGGAAGTGGACAATAATCTTATTGTTTTGGCAAAATATACTATTGCATCTATTATATGTTTGAACTTACTGTGTGTGCATAGGAATTGGTCACAACATTTTATGTTGTGTGAGCAACATCTTTAAAGGGGTTTGGAGGGTCACCCCTTTCCTGTGGCACCACTACTTAAAATCATTAAGTCATACAAACAGTAATCAGAAACATAGCGGAGCGCAAGTAGTCCCTGAGAACAAGAACCCTGCCCTTTGTGTATACTGAATGGATTTACACCATTTAACAAAAAGCACAATCTGCGAACAGAACTCTACCTCTCTGCCAAATTTCGTGTAATTCCGTTCAGCCGTTCGGGCTGTAGCCCTGGCTAAAGTTCCCTATGGAAAATTGCATGGGGAAAACATGTTTTGGGACCTCCCTTTTTTCTCGGCCCCCACTTGACGAATCACCTCCAAACTTTCAGGGAGGGAGCGGAACCGAGCAGGCCATTTTCTTTCAGAAATTCACGAAGATTCATCCACCGGCGCCAAAGTTATTCCAAATAGAATGTTGTGGATTTCCTCTGGAAACTAGGTCCTACTTATAACTACCTACTGGCGACCGCCAGTAGGTAATATATATATATCTGTGAGGAGGAGTGATCCTGGGTGTGTCGACCACGTAGGGGCATCTTGACTTTTTATATATATCAAGGGCACCCACCCGAAACGCGGCAGTTTTTGCTTCTGCTCAGTTTTGCTCATTAAATTTTCAACTGCCTCATAACGGAGTCATTGAGTAGTCTGTTTGTCCTGGCGACCTTGGGCTACAGTCTGGCTTCTGTCTCGAGCATATATATATATATATATATATATATATATATATATATATATATATATATATTCACTGAAAAAACCATAGGTTTCACACCAGTTATAGTTAGGAATTAGCATTTAAAAAACCTATTAAATTCACTGACAAAACCAGTTATAGTTAGCTGGAAATTTTACTGACATAAAACCATTGAAATTCCCACGTTATAGTTAGTTGGACTCACTATAACTTGCGCGCCTGCAATGCACTGCTGATGACGTCACATATTACATCACTCATGACATGGTCAGTGACATCACTCATGACATCACTGATGACACCATCCTTGTGACAAAGTGACAGACCTAATTTCAGTGTAATGTAACGCTTGAAACACATATTCAAAAATAGAAACAAACATTTTCAAAAAAATGGAGCTACCCAAACCAGTAACAACAACCAATTCAGTAATTCCACCATCTATATACACATCCACTCATTCACCAACAGTTCTATATAGTCACTCATATATATACTCACTCATCATATGTAGTGATACACCTATACATCCTGTTACACATTAGCAGTCATCCAAAAGTTACTCACACACATACTCACACATGCAAATAAACTATTGAACATCCATTTACTTGCATATACATTTATACACACACTACCACCTTACTTCTAAGGAAACTTACACATACTTACTCTCTTAAACAATCACTTATAGAAACACATACTTATTTAAACAGGAACTCCTACAATCTCTCACTATATATACTATACTCACTTATATACATCAATACTCACATATACTAGATTAAAACATATGTTGTTACTAATGAAGACACTAGTGAGACAGTCATTCACTCACTAACACACACATATACACACTCATCCACCCATACAGTCCTGCACATATGCTGTCTTCAAAACACATACAAACAGTGAGTCAGTCACCAACCCCTGCAGCCACTTATACACAAAGAGAAACACTGATACAAACATTTAAATATTTAAACAATACTCGCTAATATATGTATTCACTAAGATACACTTAATAAGCCAGTTAACCAACCAATTTTTTCAAAAAAAAACATCCATTTACACACTTATTTAAACATTTTTTCTTCCACCGACCTTTACAAATACATATATAAAACAAATTTATTTTTCAGAAAGACACACATTCACTGGATGGTGTCATCAGTGATGTCATGAGTGATGTCACTGACCATGTCATGAGTGATGTAATATGTGACGTCATCAGCAGTGCATTGCAGGCGCGCAAGTTATAGTGAGTCCAACTAACTATAACGTGGGAATTTCAATGGTTTTATGTCAGTAAAATTTCCAGCTAACTATAACTGGTTTTGTCAGTGAATTTAATAGGTTTTTTAAATGCTAATTCCTAACTATAACTGGTGTGAAACCTATGGTTTTTTCAGTGAATTTCAAAGGTTTTTTAAATGCTAATTCCTAACTATAACTGGTGTGAAACCTATGGTTTTTTCAGTGAATTTGAAAGGTTTTTTTAATGCTAATTCCTAACTATATAAGACCTGAAAGCCCACCAGGAATCTCCAGTATGCGCCAGGGGACTGCATTGCAGAGAGGTGTAATGAAGCCACACCCCTTTATACACCTCTCTGCAATGCAGCCCCCGTGCATGTTTGACGAGGGGGAACTAATTCCCCTTGCATACTGGGGGCCGATGGGGGCCAATTAGCCCACCTGGAACCTCCAGTATGCGCCTGGGGCTGCATTGCAGAGGTGTAATGAGACTATGCCCCTTGTTACACCTCTCTGCAACGCAGCCCACTGCCGCGTTTGCAGAGGGGGAACTAATTCCCCTAGCATACTGGGGGTCCCTGGGGTCAACTAGTCCACCAGGAGCCTCCAGTATGCGCGAGGGAGCTGCATTGCAGAGAAGTGTAATGAGGCCACACCCTCGTTACACCTCTCTGCAATGCAGGCCACTGGCGCGTTTGCAGAGAGGGGACTAATTCCCCTTGCATACTGGGGGTCCCTGGATCATATCTGCCCAAACACCGATATTCCGAACGACTGTAAATGACTTTTCTTGAGAAACATTTGGATTTGGATTATCATGTCCTATACTTTGGAATTTTTGAAAGACTGACTTTGAGGATGCTATAAATTACTCAAGTCTGCCCGAATTGTGTGGGTAAAATTGATACCTAGTCACTTTGAATAAGAATATACTTATGTCTCGTCTAACATTTGGAAGAAATATCTAGTTATATGACAACGGGATACCGACATAACTTGAAGGAAATAAGAACGCCCTGAAGAAGTTCTGTTGTACAGAACGAAACGTTTCGGCTGGCTGTGGTACATAAACTTAAGGAAAATAAAAGCATTTGAATATACACCAAGATTCAGCGCTTCAATAAGTACTCTAAGTGATATGATTTGATTGGACTCATTGTGAAACTGGTGCTGTGCCAAACTTTGGACTATTCTCCACTACTCTCTACTACTTTCTCTCTCCTACTCCACTACTCTCAAATACTCACTCTCTACTACTCATTCTCTTCTACTCTACTACTCTCTACTACTCTCTCTCTACTACTCACTCCCTACTACTCGCTACTCACTACTCCCTACTACTCACTATCTACTACTCTCTACTACTCACTCTCTACTACTCTCTCTCTACTACTCACTCTTTACTACTCACTACTACTCTCTACTACTCACTCTCTACTTCTCACTCTCTACTACTCTCTACTACTCACTCTCTACTACTCTCCCTCTACTACTCACTCTCTACTACACACTCTCTACTACTCTATACTACTCACTCTCTACTACTCTCTCTCTACTAGTCTCTACTACTCACTCTACTACTCACTCTCTACTACTCACTACTATTCTCTCTGCTACTCATTCTCTACTACTCTCTACTACTCACTCTCTACTACTCACTCTCTACTACTCTCTACTACTCACTCTCTACTGCTCTCTACTACTCACTCTACTACTTACTCTCTACTACTCTCTACTACTCACTCTCTACTACTCACTCTCTACTACTCTCTACTACTCACTCTACTATTCACTCTACTACTCTCTACTACTCACTCTCTGCTGCTCTCTCTACTGCTCTCTACTACTCTCTACTACTCACTCTCTATTCTCTATTACTCACTCTCTACTCTCTACCTCTCTACCTCTCTCTTCTTCTCTCTCTACTAATCTCTACCTCTCTACCGCTACCTCTCTACCTCTCTACCTCTCTACCTCTACACCTCTACCTCTCTACCTCTCTCTACACGCACACATATACACATATATGCATATATATATGCATATGCCTTTATATATATGTATGTGTATGTATAAAAAAAACAACAAAACATTTTTTTTTAAACAGCTACTTTTAAAACTGTCATTCTTTTTCCCCATGGTACGCTCCCCGGTACGCTCCCCGGTGCGCGTACCGGGCGCTCCCCCGCGAAAATAAAAAAAAATATATTTTTTTTTTGCCCCGCGGGGCCCTTTTATGGCCCCCACATCAAACCTAGGGGGTCAAGGGGGGGTCTACTCTGCCCCCTTATGGTCATTTCCCTCTTTGTTTTGGCCACCTCTCGTGTCTCGATCCTACCGAGACACAAGATGGCGGCCGCTCCGGACTGTTTAGAATGTTTACAGACACCCCAGAGCAAATCAGCTTTCTGCGCGCAAGTCGCGTGGCGCGCCCGATGCGCGTACCGGTGCGCGTACCGGAGCGCGGCTATAGATATATATATTTTTTTGAACCTTAATTACTCAAAATCCACTGGAGCACATATCTTGAGACATAGCAAAGGCACATCGGGCCACCAGTCCCTACAATTTTGCCAAGTTTGGTGGAAATCCATTCAGCCGTTCGGGCTAAAAGTGAAATCGACCGCCCTATAGAAATTAACATGGGGAAAACGCGTTTTGGGACCCCCTTTTATCTCGGCCCCCGCTTGACGAATCCCCCCCAAATTTTCAGGGAAGGACCGGAACGCCGCGAGGCCATTTTGAGGAAATTTTCAGGCAGATTCGTCAACCGGCGCCAAAGTTATTCCAAATAGAATTTTGAGATTTAACATTGAAAAAAATCCTAACTATAACTACCTACTGGCGACCGCCAGTAGGTAATATACATATATATATATATTTATATGTGGCCTCAATTATGTAGGCAGTACTATACAACCGGTGCATGTCAGAATCTTGCAGCATATTCGGGCCATTTTACACTCAGATCCTGCTTATCCTGTCGCCCGCCATTTTTTGAGCTCACACAACAAAAACATCAATTGTCTATCATATTATGTTGTGGCTTCAGTTCCCAAATCAAGAAGAGGGGGTAATCGAGAACTAAAACTCCGACAATTGGAGTCACGTATGATTCTCGAATATGACAGTAAGTGGCCAAATGGGCTCAACATCACAGAGGATCTTCGTCACTTTATAAAATAAGGTTTATGATGTAAACATGGAGTCCTTGCATACAAAGTATCAGCTCTGGATGTATCTTCCCCTAGGTAGTCAGGTTCCCTGTTACCTAGTGGACCATATAAATATATAGGTATCTGTATATGTCTGTATATGTAAAAATATCAAACATGAACTAGAATATGACTTTTCTGATAGGTAAGATAGGAGGCCAGTCAAGTTCCTTGTTGGCCTCCTTTTCATAAAAACAGATAGCTCCTTACCTCCTCCTATTTTGTAAATATACCCTAATTACTATTTAACAATTTTGTATACACTTTTTTACTACCTTATGTTATTTAATCAGCACGTATTTTACACTGGGTGTTTTTAGTCATAATGAATTTTACATATTGTAGTTTTAATACCAGTATCAAATGTTTTTACAGTTTTTAATATGAGATATAGCAAAGGACAATGTCCCATCTCTAACTGTTAAACTGCATTTATGCATTGTATACACATGGTACTTTTGTGCAATATGTTGGCTCAGCACTTTATTCCCATCCTCCCTATTCCCTCATGCACTTTAATATACTCCACTTGACGCAGGCTCAGAACCGGTCTTATTTAAATATATTCACACTAATACATTAGTCCGCTAGTCACTTTAAAGATTTTATACATATGTCATATTTGGTCTTTGTTTTAAGGGATTTATCCTAAAAATATGAAATTCCTATCAATTATATGTGTGGGATCATATGACATTATCATTGCATTTATTTATATTTTATGGTATGTTGTTTTAAAGAATGTCTTTTTACACATACTCTTTTTGCGATAATGTTTAAAGGCCATATGTAACAACTGATTCGAAATATATATAAAAGTATGTCTTTTATGTCTATCAGACTGCAACATCACGTGTCTGGGCGGGCTAATTGTGTAACACTGCATTATAAAATTAAAAAAATCTAACTGGTTCACTTGCATGTGAACAAGGGCTCCTTGAAGCCCGAAACGCGTAGTGCCCTCTTGCTACCGACTGTAAGGCAAATAAAGAACCTGTGTAGCGCATCAGCTGGTCCGTCTCCTCTGTTCCTGCGCCGACCTGACCCCTGGTCTGACTTGGAAGTGGTGTGTGGAGTTTTGTGCATATATATATATATATATATATATATATATATACACACACAAACAAAAAAGCGGCGTGTTCTTTTTCTCTCGGCGGGCGCTCGGCACGGTTGCCGACCCATAAACTTTCAATCACCTCCTGGTTATAAATCCTTCACAGACACCAGAGTCGAGGCCCCAATAGTGCGCAGAAAAGGTTTATTTGGCACAAAGAAAAAATACCCTACGCGTTTCGAGGTCAGCCGACCTCTGGCTCACGGGTGGAGGTATCATCCATTGTCATTCCTTTTAAAGTGATAGTGACATATTTTGCAAACGTACACGTGATCGAACAACATAAACAACATACTTTGAGCGTTACATTGTTACTTAATCAAAACCTCGTGGCATTCAGTAAAGTTGCAGTTTTTAACAAAGCGGATTCCACATTATTGAACCACACGCTGTGATTATTATTTAAATCATTTTGTCCATGTTCCTGGAAAATGTCCATTTTTTTAAATGTCCATTAATGCCCTAGTGGGCAAATATTAATTCCCATACTCCGTAGGGGACAAATTATTTTATGGGACATAGTTCATGTTTCTCAGTATTGCCCCAGTGGGCGAAGATAGCCATGTGTTCAATTAATTGCTCCTTATCCTGCAAACAAAAAGACAATGATGCTCTTACCTCATACTGTTATGTACTCAGTCCAATCACGAAATACAAGTTAAAAACAGTTAAATCATAGGAATGGAGATTTACATTTAGACAGCTGTCATTGTTTCACAAACATAATATAATTAGACGGCTCATCAACTACCTGCCGATGGACTGCCGTAAGACTGTGGTACAAGCCCTGATAATATCTCACCTGGACTACGCCAACGCACTATATCTTGGCATCACAGCAGGCCTATGCCACAAGTTACAGACTGTCCAGAATGCTGCTGCTCGGCTGGTGGAGATAATTCCTGCCAGACATCACATCTCCCCACACCTCCGTAAACTCCACTGGCTCCCCATTTCCAAGAGATGTATTTTTAAGGCCATGACCCTGGCTTTCCGGGCCTCCAAGGGCAAAGGCTCGGCCCATCTGAAAAGCACTCTGAGACCGTATGTCAACACCAGGACATTACGCTCAAATTCCCTACTTCTGCTGGAAACCCCTAGATTTAAACGTACTCGCGCCGGAGGGAAAACATTCGAGGTCTGTGCCACTCGGTGTTGGAATAACCTCCCGGTTGCATTACGATCCTGTCAAACCGAATTAGCATTCCGAAAGTCCCTGAAAACACATCTCTTCCCCATATAATGCCCCATTGGTGCCTAGCCTCTAAGTTCCATGATTTATCAGCGCCGGGACGCCCCGTTGGGGCAGCTGTTGCGCTTTACAAAATACACAAATAAATAAAATAAATAATGTACTATTGAGGTCTGCAGATGAATCGCCAACTCATCCTTCACATTATGCCCTTTT
Organism: Lissotriton vulgaris; assembly: GCF_964263255.1. Taxonomy (NCBI): domain Eukaryota; kingdom Metazoa; phylum Chordata; class Amphibia; order Caudata; family Salamandridae; genus Lissotriton; species Lissotriton vulgaris. The sequence goes on along the minus strand of NC_141689.1, from coordinate 931,555,182 downwards.
GTCTGTAAAGTATCATATTGAATGATATATTTGGACTCGAGTTTACGTAGTTCCAGCCATCTATTCCCACCTCTCTCCTTTTTCTCAATGCAGTCAATCACCCTAAACTCTAGTAAATCAGGATTTTGTCTGTTTTCAGCTGCAAAGTGTCTGGCCACTGGGTATTGCTGATTCAGATTTTTTATCGCCCTTTGATGCTCTAGCATCCTCAATTTTGCTGGCTTCGTTGTGCAGCCAATGTAAAAATTTATTGCATTGACAACGTAGTGCATAAATTGCAAAATCAGTGTTGCAATGTAAATGTTTGTTAATTTTATGGGCAATATGATCTTGCGACAATTTTAATGATTTACAATTGTGGCTATGTCTACAGGCCTTACATTTCCTACACGGAAAAAACCCTTGGACCGTGTTTGGTTTTCGTGGTTCCTCAATAAGTGTGTAGACTGTCTCTCAGAGATCTAGCTTTCCTGTAAGTTACTGAAGGAGTTTCATTTATAGCATCTTTTAAATCACTGTCTAATTTAAGCACATCCAAGTATTTTTTCAAACTGCGACAAACCTCCCATGCCTGGCTGTCATAAGTTGTAATGAAGCGAATCTGTTCTTTTTTGTCATGTTCCTTGGGGATGAGTAAGTCCTCTCTCTCAAGAAGGTTAACTCGATCATCTGCTTGTTTGATTATGGTTCGACTATACCCCTCTCTTGGAATCTTTTGTTCATAAGTTCTTTTTCATTATCAAATCCTTCTGGGGTACTACAATTGCGTTTGGCTCTTATAAGTCCCCCCAGAGGGATGCTTTTAATCAGGTTGGGGGGTTGACAGCTTTCTGCATGTAGCAGGCTTTTACCTGCTGTTGTTTTACGAAACAGGGTGCTGCACAATCATTCACTTTTAACTTCCAGTTTTACATCTAAGAACTCTAATTGGATTTGGCTCATTGTGCTCGTAAACTGCAAATTCAGAGAGTTATTGTTGAGGATGTTTTCAAACTCTTTAGCCTCATTTAATGTACCTCCCCAAACACAGAAAATGTCATCTATGTAACGCGCCCAGAGGACGACGTGGGTACTATAGTGGGAGATGTTGTTCACCACTAGCTCCTCCCACCTGCCCAGGTAAAGTCCTGCGAAACTGGGGCGAAGCAAGTACCCATCGTCGTCCCCCGGTTTTGTTTGTACAACTGTTTATGGAAGATGAAATAGTTATTTTGAAGACAGATTCTCATCATCTTCAAAAGCAGGTCAGTGTGTGTCAGATGCGAAAGTGATCTGCCCCTCAGAAAGTATTTACTTGCATCTATACCCAAGTCTTGTGGTATACTTGTGTAAGGCTGGTAACATCGAAGCTAATCAGCCAATACTCCGGTTTCCATGCCAGGTTCCCAATGATTCGGAGATAATCCGAGGTATACCTGACATAGGAGGGCAGTGAGTGTACAAAAGGCTGCAGAAAGTAGTCTATATATCTTGAGGTGTTTTCCAACAAACTACCTACCGATGATACAATTGGCCTCCCTGGAGGTGTACACACATTTTTATGTAACTTTGGCAATAAATATAGGGCTGGGATTTGCGGATATTTGCATAGAAGATAGTTGTATTCCTCATCTTCTATCGTACCCCTAGCCTTCCAATTACTCAAATTATCAAAATATTCCCGTTTTGATGTATTGTATTCATGAATAGTTGCTTTTAAATAATTGTCTTGGTCTCCAAGTTGTCTGAGCCCTTCATTCAGATACATTTCCAAAGACCAAACGACTACATTGCCTCCTTTATCGCTATTTTTGATAATCACATCTGACCAACCTTCCATCTCCTTCATAGCCAGAAACTGTTTTTTAGTCAAATTCAAATTTTGCTTGGGTCTATGCTTTTCAATTCTCCTCAATTCTTGAACCATTCCTGTTTCAAAACACTCAATATAGCTATTCACAATTTGTGGCACAAAGATTGATTTAAGCTTAAACCCACTTGCGCTACTCATTTCAATGTTGATATCAGAGTTAATTGCATTCAAAAATGGTTCCTCATCAATGTCATCACAGTCTGCCAGTTCGTGAACTGCATGTAATAATTCAACATCATGCGCTGATAATGCATTCGGTTTATCACCAGTCCAATCCTTTTTTGATCTGGGCTTGGTTGCATGCAATTTTTTTAATTTTAATTTACGCGTAAATTTATATAAATCTATGTGTGCATTTGCAAAGTTGAATTTAGCAGTTGGGCTGAAAGATAACCTCCGTGTTAGAACCTCTAGCTGATCGACAGAAATAGTATGATTAGAGAGATTTACCACAGTCATGTTGCTGGTTACTTCCGTGCTGTTTTTCCTCTTGTCCGGACCCCCACAGGACTTGTTGACTTGCTTACTGAGCCTTTTCCTCTTGCTCTTGTTCCGCCTCTGCCGCCTCTTCCACGATTCCTTGGTGGGGTACCTGTTTGGCGTTCCCCGTGCTATTAAAGCGTACTCGTTTAAAATTCGATCTTTTGCTGGCAATTGTTCTATTGTTTCTGAGATATCACTTTCAGCCGAATCACTCTCAGATTGTACAGCTTGTACACCTTCTTTCGCATTATTTATATGTTGGTCAGAGGGTTTCTTAGTTGTTACCTTTTTCTTTGTTCCAGTATCCCGTAGAGCATCAAAGCGCTTTGCAAAAGTTAAAATCTGGCCTTTGTTGTAGTCGACTTTGTCTCGATGGAACTTCCTTTGTTTTTTTGCTTTTATCTCTTCTTCTATTTTGTCTAATCGTTTGTCCAATTTCAACATTTCAGTGGCAAATTAGTTTTCAGTATATTTTTCTTTAAGTTTCACAATGAAGGCTTCACTTTCTTCGTTCAGTTTGGCACATTCTTTTTCGGCATATTTAATAAGTATTTTTAACATGTTACTCGAACATGTATTATTGTTCTCCATCCACTTGCTAATGAGCTCGGGGTCAGGTTACTGAAACGTTGGAGTTATGAAAATTTGTAATCCTCGTGGTATTTGGTATATATATATATATATATATATATATATATATTCACTGAAAAAACCATAGGTTATAGACCATATATAGTTAGGAATTAGCATTTACAAAACCTTGAAAATTCACTGAAAAAACCATAGGTTATAGACCATATATAGTTAGGAATTCGCATTTACAAAACCTTATTTTACTCACACAAAACCATTGAAATTCCATATATAGTTAGTTGCACTAACTATATATCGCGCACCCGCAATCCACTGCTGATGATGTCACATATTACTTCATTCATGACATGGTCAGTGACATCACTGATGACATCACTGATGACATCTCAAATGACATCACTGATGACATCTCAAATGACATCACTGATGACATCACTGATGACATCTCATTTGACATTACTGATCACATCACTGATGATATCATTAATGTGATAATACGATGAACCTCTTCAGACTCTAATATAACCTTAGATACAATCAGTGTAAACAGACTCTCACAGACTGTCACTCATCCATGGAGTTACTCACACACCTAGTCAGTCATGCAAAGAATCAATCACACCTCCATTTCCTCAACTATACAGTTATACAAACTTTACTTATTCAAACATATACTAACACATATTTACTCTCTTATACAATCCCTGATACAAGTTCACAATGATCCATACAGCCACTCACACATTCACTGGCTCTTATGCACAGTTATTTATATATGTCAACTCTCACATGTACTGTGTTTTACATATGTACTTACTTTGACATGTAGCACTGAGATATCCATTCACTCACCAATACACTCATGCACACAGTCAACCGCCCATACAGCTGTTTCCACATGCACTTTTGAAACCATACATCTAGTGAATCAACTGCTCACACATCTATGCACAGAGTCATACACCTCCCAGCCACCCACACACACACTCAGTCTCCCATACAAATACTTGGGCAACCAATCAATAACCCATATAGTTACTCATATAGCTACTTATCAACACATGCAACAGTTTACAGAACAACAGACATAATGATGCACAAATTAAGACAGTTTAGTCACTAACCCATGCACTCAGTGAGACACATTTAATCACTCACTCATACAGTCAGTCATGCACCTACTAAATCCTTCATCCAGACACTTATACATCCACTCATTCTTCAATATGTAAGACATATTTTAACTTTACAGAAACATACAGTCACTGGATGTTGTCATCAGTGATGTCATCAGTGATGTCATTTGAGATGTCATCAGTGATGTCATCAGTGATGTCACTGACCATGTCATGAATGAAGTAATATGTGACATCATCAGCAGTGGATTGCGGGTGCGCGATATATAGTTAGTGCAACTAACTATATATGGAATTTCAATGGTTTTGTGTGAGTAAAATAAGGTTTTGTAAATGCGAATTCCTAACTATATATGGTCTATAACCTATGGTTTTTTCAGTGAATTTTCAAGGTTTTGTAAATGCTAATTCCTAACTATATATGGTCTATAACCTATGGTTTTTTCAGTGAATTTTCAAGGTTTTGTAAATGCTAATTCCTAACTATATATGGTCTATAACCTATGGTTTTTTCAGTGAATATACATACATATATAAACATATATCATCTGTATATCTATATAAATACAAACATAAATGCATGCATACATATACTTATATGCATTTTAGGGTTGTTAGGGCGTTTTCGTGTGTATTATGTTGCTTTTTTAGGGCTTTTGGGTCAATTAAGTAGGGTTCCCGGAGCCTAGGGCTGAGGGGCCGGTTCAGTTTCGTGCGTATTGGTGTTGGCAAGGTTTTGAGGGATTTTGGCGGTTTTTGGTCGAGATTTGGCCGTTTTATGGCTTTTTTTTGTGTTTGCGGGGGGCGCGTATTCGGGTTGAAATTCGTCCCCGTTCCAGTGGATGGATTGGGCTGATTTTTGGTGAGATGTTAGGGAATCGCTTGAACTAGTGTCCAGCCAAGTTTGAAGCGGATCGCAGCAGTGGAAGTGCTTTAAAGAGCAATTTTTGTGCGGAGTAGCGAATTGCCATGTTATTCAATGGGAGTTTTTGGTGCGCATGGAGAAGGTGAATTTGGGGTGTTCCAGTTGCGCTAGAGGGACGGGGCTTGGGTGAGCTGTAGGGAGAGTGGATCGGCAGGTGTGCCGAATTTTTGGGATTTGTTGGCCGAAGGGAAGGGTGTGCTTGGGCAAAGTCGATTTGGTGAAAACGGTGCGTTATTTACATGAAAGTTGAAAAAACACTAATAAAAGCAAAGCTAAAAAGCCACCTCATTACAAACAGAATGGCTTTAACTTAAACGAGGGCGAGATCTATTGCATTTTCAATGCTTGTTTACTTTGGTTCCATCAAGAAGGCATTCAGATGTGTCACACATTTGCCATAAATTCTGAATGTTAGCACTCTAGTTGCACATTAGATCACTGTAGTAAAGCTACTGCTCACCAGGGACGTCTGCTGCTGGTATTCAAAGTGCATGTTTCAGTCTGCATGTCAGAATTTTTTTAATGAAATAGAAGAGGATTTGAGAAGTCACTCAAAATGATCCCTAATTTTTCTTTCTGAAGCACTAATCATACTTTCTATGGCAAAATTAACCCCCTCATGTTGTTCCTTTTTAAATTGAGTGTTTTCAGACTTACCACTTCATTCCAATCAAGATGGCTTCTGGTGTGCCATACTTTTGTCATAAGTAAGACTGTTAGCGCTCTAGTTGTTCTTTAGAACACTCTGGGACATTCTGTCATTGGGCTATACTTGGGGTACATCTGGGTGATATTTGGGCTACATTTAGGCTCTTTTGTCTCTGGTGGCCATCTTGGGAGACTATGTCAGAATTTTTTAATGAAATTGAAGAGGGTTTGAGAAGTCACTCAAAATGTGCCCTAATTTTTCTTTCTGCAGCACTAATCATAATTCATATGGCAAAATATACCCCCTCATTTTGTTCCTTTTTAAATTAAATGTTTTAAGAGTTACCACTTTATTCCAATCAAGATGGCTTCAGGTGTGCCATACCTTTGTAATAAGTAGGACTGTTAGCGCTCTAGTTGTTCTTTAGAACACTCTGGGACATTCTGTCATTGGGCTATACTTGGGCTACATCTGGGTGATATTTGGGCTACATTTGGGCTCTTTTGTCTCTGGTGGCCATTTTGGGAGACTGCATGTCAGAATTTTTTAATGAAATAGAAGAGGATTTGAAAAGTCACTCAAAATGTGCCCTAATTTTTCTTTCTGCAGCACTAATAATACCTTCTATTGCATAATATACCCCCTCATTTTGTTCCTTTTTAAATTAAATGTCTTAAGAGTTACCACTTTATTCCCATCACGATGGCTCCAGGTGTGCTATACCTTTGTAATAAGTAGGACTGTTAGCGCTCTAGTTGTTCTTTAGAACACTCTGGGACATTCTGTCATTGGGCTATACTTGGGCTACATCTGGGTGATATTTGGGCTACATTTGGGCTCTTTTGTCTCTGGTGGCCATTTTGGGAGACTGCATGTCAGAATGTTTTAATGAAATAGAAAAGGATTTGAGAAGTCACTCAAAATGTGCCCTAATTTTTCATTCTGCAGCACTAATCATACTTTCTATGGCAAAATATACCCCCTCATGTTGTTTCTTTTTAAATTAAATGTTTTAAGAGTTACCACTTTATTCCAATCAAGATGGCTTCAGGTGTGCCATACCTTTGTAATAAGTAGGACTGTTAGCGCTCTAGTTGTTCTTTAGAACACTCTGGGACATTCTGTCATTGGGCTATACTTGGGCTACATCTGGGTGATATTTGGGCTACATTTGGGCTCTTTTGTCTCTGGTGGCCATTTTGGGAGACTGCATGTCGGAATGTTTTAATGAAATAGAAAAGGATTTGAGAAGTCACTCAAAATGTGCCCTAATTTTTCATTCTGCAGCACTAATCATACTTTCTATGGCAAAATATACCCCCTCATGTTGTTTCTTTTTAAATTAAATGTTTTAAGAGTTACCACTTTATTCCAATCAAGATGGCTTCAGGTGTGCCATACCTTTGTAATAAGTAGGACTGTTAGCGCTCTAGTTGTTCTTTAGAACACTCTAGGAGGCTGCAGTAGAACACAAAGGAATCAACTGACAGTCTCTGTCCTTGTTGGATGTACATGTTTTACTGAGAATGTCAGACTTCATTTTCACATGACTGAGAAAGATAATGTGAATTTACAGAAAATATGCTTTCAGTTTAGCTTATAGATCCCCTTCCAAACCACTGTGGGAAAATCATGAGATATTAGTTTTCTTTCAAACAATATTCATGATATCACAGCAGAAGGTTTTTTCACATGGTAAAATCACCTTAGAACCCACCACAATTCCTAAAACGAGTATGGTACCATCAACAAATGATTTATAATGTAACTAAAGTCCTAAAACCCTCTATTAACTACAATGCTTTTTAATGAGGTGCTATCATGTATATTGGTCCCAAGATGGCTGCCAACACTTCTTGGATGAAGTGCTGACAGCCAATCAGATCAGATGTGTGGTTAGGCTCCGCCCAGATATATATCTTTTTTTGAACCTAAATTACTCAAAATCCACTGGAGCACATATATTGAGACCTAGCAAAGGCACATCGGGCTAACAGTCCCTACAATTTTGCCAAGTTTCGTGCAAATCCATTCAGCCGTTCGAGCTAAAAGTGAGGCCAACCGCCCTATGGAAATTAACATGGGAAAAACGCGTTTTGGGACCCCCCTTTTTTCTCGGCCCCCCCTTGATGAAACCCCCCCAAATTGTCAGGGGCTGCTCAGAAACAAAATGTTCCATTTTCCTGAAAATTTCAGCCAATTCCGTCCACAAACGCCAAAGTTATTAGACATAGAATTTTCAAAAATCCCATAGAGAAAAAATCCTAACTATATATACCTACTGGCGACCGCCAGTAGGTAATATATATATATATATATATATATATATATATATATATATATATATTTATATATCTAAAGCACTAAAATAGGGTTCACCTGACCCTTTGAAAATATAAGTAATAACATATGTAATAACCCAATACTGCATTCACAGTCAAAACTATAGCATTGCCCACAAGAGCCAATCTTGGGCTTCTCTCCATAATTAAATTCTTCCTGCTTCTTCCTTTTCAAACTGCGATACTCATATCTGGTCACAGTAAACACAAAGCAAAAACTTTACGTTTCTCATCTATTTACTGTCTGTTAGTAGTACTGCTAATATCTAACATCTAATTCAAATATATGTAATAACCGCTGTTTGAACCAGGATAAGATTTTATATTACTACAGATTCAATTTTGGATTGCTATTTTATGTTAAGTCTATTCAAATTCAATTTTAAATGTTCACTTCTAGAAATATGATATGTTAATGCAGTAATTTTCTATATGTTTACTACTGGGCTATACAGTTCTGCAACCCTGTCTATATGTGGTATTACATCGAAAAGGGAGTTAACCTTGGTTGGGTTCGCTAAGGACATAATTTGCCGTTGAGTGTGTAAAAACAGATGCATTGGGGGATGGCTTTGGAGTACCACACCTCCAAGTAGCCACAGGTGATCACCGCCCCACCCCTAGCAATGGTGGATTGTTCTTGGCGTGCAGCAGGCTGGAGTTCCTGTGAATCCTGCTGAGCGACTGTCAATGCGGTGATTGCAGTGATTGTGGCTTTCTCCTGGACCGCTGCAGAGCCTTCTTCCACTTTTGAGGGTGCTCGCTCCTGTTTTAACACATGGGCGTTTTTCCGATGACAAGGTCTTTCAGGCTCCCCTGGCGGGTTTAGACAGAGCTCCGCAGCAGATGAGGAGAAGGAGATTGCTGGCGGTGGCCACCGCTTTGATCTACGAGTGCATGCCCCCCCTTTTAAATCAGCAAATGCTGAGCGCTGGCCTGACGCTGATGGTGAATATCCCGGGGAATGTCCCGGCGAAAGGTTAAAGTGATAAGTGGAGCAAAATAGAAAAAAAAATGACTTGCATAACTTGAAAGCAGAGACCAGGATAAACCTTCCCCCCTTTTTTCCTCTTCTCCGCAAGGCGTCTCCTCTGTGTCTCATCTGTTCGTATATCAACTTCACGCTTCATTGTGGGAGAAACCATGTCAATAAAAAAGAAATAATTTTATAATCGCCATCAAATCATCTTGGGGAGTTTTAAAGGGGGTGCAGCAGCCAGAATGGGAAAACTGCTTAATGCCCGCCTCAAAGTTAAAACCCGCTGAGCCAAGGCTAACGAAGCAAAGGAGGTAGCCCAATTGGCCAGTAAGGAGAATGCCTCCAATCTGCTTGGACTTTATTCTACACTTCAGAGCTCAGAAGAGGAGGATTTATCCTTTGTTGCTTCTTCGGAACAGGCGGGTGCGGTGGGCGTGGCAGATAAGAATGTAGCTACAGCTATGCCAGCAACATCTCTACAGGATAATCCGGGTTTTGAAGGCCCCAAAAAGGTGAAAGGGACAAAAGAAGCAAAACAATTTGCATCATTTTTTTTAAAAGCAACGCTGTAATCCCCCTCTCTAGGCGCTAGCTCAGCCCTGAAACTCTTTAAGGAAACCTCAGCCGTCAGAGTGCCATCAGCTCTAGTTCCAGTAGACGTGGCTCTTATGAGTCAGGAAAAATTGCAAGGTAACCTGAAAACTGATCTCCTTACAATCATGGAAACATCCTTGGGACTAATTCCTAGTCAGGATGAGCTGACCTCCTTAACTTTGCTGACCGCTCAGAATGGGGGACATGTGGGGCAACCAGAAAGATCAGGAGCAATCGGTCAGGTTGTTGTCACCTCCTGTGCCCCCGGCACATTGTTGTCTCCCCAAGCCAAGTCACTGATACTGCTTCAGGCTCCTCCACAAAACCTGGCACCCCTGACTGGCCTGATATCTCCTGAAGGGATTATGGTAGGGAACTTCTTTCCCGCTGTGGACCCTCCACATGTTATCTCTAGTCCAAATACGGAGCCAGCTGGAGAATTTCAAATGAGTGTCAAACTGTTGAACTTAATTTTGGAGGAAGTCTGTGAGTTGAAGAGAACTCAGAAAGCTGAACTTGCCTCTCTTCATCAACGACTAGAGAAAATCGAAGGGACGATGTCAAGCTTTCCAATTAAACTCCAGGAGGCAGAAGCCAGAATCTGAGCTCTAGAGGACCAAATGACTATCGTAATGGGGGAAGCCAAAGTGGCGGCCAAAAGCAAGAATCTTCTTGAGAACAAATTGGAGGAGCTAGAAAACCATTCCTGGGGGTCCAATCTCCGGATAGTCGGAATTCTGGAAGGTATCGAGGGTTCCCAAATCTTGTAGTGGGTCAACTCATTCATTAAACAAAGGGTTATCCCAGAGTTCGAAGAAGATCTCCCCATCACCAGGGCTCACGTGTCCCCGCCCGCCCGTTTCCCAGTTCTAAGATGCCACAAACAACATTGTTAAATTTCGCAGATTATCGCGTAAAAGAGAGAATACTGACTTAGGCAATCCAACAGAGGCAGTTTGTAGTGAATGACACTGTAAAATGTCGTATTTTCTACGTTATGACTGCTGTGGCGGCGCGTAGGAGAAAGGAATTTGTGAAGATCCTCCACTTGTTTAAAGCTAATGGGACGCAAGCATCTATCGCCCAGCAGTCCAAACTGAGAGTCTTGGTTAAGGGCAAATTTTTTATGTTTTTCGATCTGGATGAAGCCCAGGAATTATTCAAAGAGATCTCGCAGGGCTCCAGGGCTCAGAAGGAATTGCTTGAAATAATATATTTGGCATTGTCATAAATTGGGGGGTCAGGTGGGTAGCCCACCCTTGCTTCTGGTTTTGGAAGGTTAAGCTGTTTGCTAAAATGTTATCTGACCACAATAGGGGTTCCACCCTATCGCCCAACAGTCCAAATTGAGGTTCTTGGTTACAGGCAAACATGAAGCCCAGGAATTATTAAAAGAAGATCCCGCAGAGCTCTAGGGCTTAGAAGGAAATGTTTGTTTTATTATAACTGCCATGGGTATAAATTGGGGGTCAGGTGGGTTAAGCCTCGCTTCTCTCTTTGGAAGGTCAAGACAAGGTCAAGTAGTTTGCTAAACTGTTATTTGATCATAGTAGGGGTTCCCCTCTTTTAGCGCCCAATTGCATGTTTAATTAATATATGGCAATTTTTAGCATTGCTGGGGGTCAGGGGTAGGATCACTCGGCTGTAATTACATGACAACCAGGTTAGATGGGGGGTGAAATGTGGTTAGTGTGGTTGGTGGGGGTTTTACACATTTTGGGGGGAGGGGTTTCAAGGGGTGGGATGGGAGCATAAGGGAAAAAATTAAGTCCTTCTTTTGCAAATTCATTCAGGTTTTATACATCAATTTGTTAGTTTGACTCTGGGTAAGATGTTTAGAGGGTTTAAGCTTTGGTTAGGTCTTAACTTTGGCTAGCAAGGAACTGCTGAAAGTAGTTTCTTTTAATGTTAATGGTCTCAACAATAAAAAGAAAATGCGGGCAAATGAATCTTGGATTAAAACAGAAAACCCGGCTGAGTTTTTTTTTACAAGAGACCCATATACCAGCTTCAAAGCTGCCAGATTTTTCTATGTTCAGGTCCTGGGCAGCTTATAGGGGATTCTCTTCATCTTCAGCTTCCCATAGAGGGACGGCAATATTTTTAAGTAAAAGATTTCGAGTGGAGGTTGTTAATTTTGATAAAGATCAGCATGGTTGTTGGTGCTGGGTTACATGCATTCTCAGACAGAGACCGATAACTTTTGTCAGCATATACGCCCCAGTTGTGGATAATTGTAAAGTCTATTAGGATCTGTTTCAGTCCCTAATTCAGGCACCGGGTGAGCTGATTCTGGGGGGCCATTTTAATGTTCTAATGAATCCTAAAATAGACTCCTCAGCGTGGGCTAAAAAAACTGTTGAAACCTAAAGCCTTAAGAACCTTGTAACGTTGTGGAGTAACTTTGGACCTACAAGAGCCATGGCATGCAGCCTTTCCAACCAAAATAGCATATACTTGTTAGTAAGGTACATTTCGCACCTCATCATGCATTGATTTTTACTTGGTTTCCTGGAGATTGTGCAATAGCCAGCAGAGATTCCTATATAACGGATTCTATGATCATGCCATGTTAGTGCTTGAAGTACAATTAGGAGATTGCGTTAGGCCCCCTAAAAGATAGTTGCTGAACAGACTATATTTTAATGAAGTGGACTGGGTGGGTTTTATGGGGACAGAGATCAAGGAATTTTTATCACGAAATTGTGAGTCTGCACCTCTGAGTGTGGTTTGGGACACACTTAAGACCTTCATTTGGTGTTAAATATTGGGAAAGGTGAAGAAATTGTAAAAAAAGTTAGGGAAGATAAGGGAATCTTGAAGAAGGAAGTCCAAGGGTCTTACTCTGTATTTCTTAACAACCCCTCAGTTGGATCAGGCTAAGCGTGAACTTAGTGCCAATTACTACACTCAAAGTGAAGCCTCTTTTCAACAATACCACCAAAAAACATATGAGGAAATTAATGTTATGGGCAGGTTTTTAGCTTGGCAGGCTAGGGAGCAGGCTGCTTCAAATCAGATCAATGCGTTAAAATGCCCCTTAACCGCCTCGCGCACAGATGACCCAGTCAAAATTGGGGAAATAATGCTATAGAATTATGAGTCCATTTATGGCCAACAACAGACTGTAGATATGACTTCCATAGAAAGATTGTTGCAGAATAATGAATTACCAATACTCTCTGAATTAGAAAAACTATCTATGGCCAGCCCCTTCACTATGGAAGAGGTAGAGGGGGTCATTAAGAATCTGCCGAATGGCAAGGCTTGTGGCCCGGATGGGTTTCCGCCTGAATTTGTTTTATTCTTTTTTAGTTCAGTTGCAGATTTTTTCCTTCATTCAGTAAACTCCATGTTGGAGGGGGACTTCCAGAGTCCTTTAGACAAGGCAACATAGTTAATTTTATGAAAAAAGCTAAGAACAGCGAGGATACAAACTCTTATCGCCCGATAACACTGTTAAAGTCAGACTACAAAATTGTCACCAAATTGTTATCAATTCGGTTTAATCAACATGCGGCGCAATTGATCCATTTGGACCAGAATGGTTTTATTGCTGGTAGGCAGTTAGCCACCAATACACATTATCTAACTGAGGCTTTGGACTATTTTGACACACAGAGGATACCCGCATTAGTCCTTCTATTAGATGCCGAGAAGGCTTTTGACCTTGTTGTGTGGGAGACATTGTTTATGATTTTAGGTCACTTTGGTATTTCCTCAAAGATTACGGCCCTGATCCATAACTTATACCTTAACGTTGAAGCCAATGTAATTATCAACACTTCGGTGGCTGGGATGGTCAAAGTAAAACGGGGCACAAGGCAAGGGTGCGCTTTATCGCCAGTCTTATTTGCTTTCTTTATCAAACCATTGGCGATTGCAAAAAGGAACTGTGTTGATATTCGTCCCCCAATTCCATCTATGGCGAAATTGAAATTATACGCCGAAATATCATGCTTATTATCAGACCCGAGATAGATGTTCAGGCTAAGTTTTCCAGGTCTTTGAGTATTTGAGGCTTTTGGCAGGTATCGTATTAATAAAAGGAAAACTGAAATTTTACAATATGGTGGAGCAAGCTTGGATCTGCACCCCAATATCATTTCCTGCGTCAACACCAAACCTAAGAGATATCTTGGGGTATATTTTTCCAAAACTGTCAGCAACCTATATCACCTGAATATTGCACCCTCCTTCGAAAAACTCAGACTTTGTTTTTATGCTTGAATTCTCTTCCTCTATACATGCTAGGTCGGTTGGGCTTGATTAAAATGTCTGTTCTTCCTTTGTTTAATTTTGTTTTCAACCATTCCATGTATCTTATCAGGCTCCTTTTTTACCCAAGTAGAGTTGATGTTTGCAGCCTTTCTTTGGGCCAAAAAATCATCACATATTGCAATAAGGACTTTATATGAAGAATCTGAACAGGAAGGCTTAGACCTTCAGAATCTCAGGGATTATTACTATGCTTATTTTGCACAGTATCTATCTAGATTTAAACCTCAATTAATATCAAACCTCTTTATTAATAGTTTTATGGATCTAATGTGTAAGGAAAGTGAGATCCACTCTCCTGTGTTAATCTTCATAGCCCCTAAACTGGTCCGTTATGTGTCTTCATTGGCTTTTTAAAAAAACGACATGCGCTCTATAAAAGATATTCCATCCTTGTAATTAACTTAGCCACTCTACTATCTGGCATTTTACCATTAGCAGGGATTACACAATCCTCAGAACTCACATTAAAGTGGGCTTCGGCAGGATTCCGTTAGGTCTCAGATTTTCTGAGGAATGGAAGATGGTTGACTATGACCGAAATGTCGCAATTGATTGTTAATGATTTTATTCTTTTGGGGTCATATAACATCTTCCACAAATTCCTTGCTGAACTAGATGTTTTCCAAATTGGCGAACACCATCAGCTAGTTAATGAACTTTTAGAGGATATATCCAATAGAAAACATGGGGCATGGAAAAAGTGTTTAGCTTTAGTTGGGGGCCTGAATCTTGGACAGAAGGCAATTAAAAAATGGAAGGATTATATCAAGACTTAGAAATGTCTGCTAATATGTGGTTAGTTATTAATAAACTTAATTTCAGCACACTGAGAGGTGCGAAATGTCACACCTCTGTCGCAACCGAATGTTGTTTTTCAGTAAATGGCAACTTTACCCAACCCCTCTTTCCCTTTCAAAAATGTATGCCAATCAATCAGCGCACTGCTTTCACTGTATCAACCATCTTTCAGCTAATTGGTCGCATATTATGTTGCAATGCCCTAGGATTAAGAAGTTCTGGGAGGATATTTTTTGTTACTTGGAAAGTGAATGTTGTATTCAATTAGTAGTAAATGAATTGTTAATTATTATTGGTTTTGATCCAGATCTTCTCCTTCCTGACCAATTAGTTAAATTGTTATACATTGCAATGGCAGTAGCTAGATCACTTTTATTGCAAAGGTGGTGTACCGATTTGATTCCTTCTGTCCTTAAGTGGGTAAGAGAAGTGAACGCACTTATCCACTATGTGTGGGGGTCTTAGGAAGTTCAAAAAATCTGGGCTACATATTTTCATTAGGATTAGGAGGGGTCACTGCCTTATGTATGTGGTTAAAAAGCTCAGAGTGTTTTTGTCAGTTTTTTGTATATGTGCCTGATTTCTTAGTGCTTTATGTATTATATATTAACTCTTGGAAATTGAATAGTATCCCTAGAGGTTCTCTTTTTGTATGGATGTATTGGTTTTAATGTATTTAATGTATTGTAATTTTTGGACTTCAATATAAAACTTTACATTTTAAAAAAAGAGTGCGTAAAAAGTTACATTGGCAGGCACACTTTGCTAATCCTGGTTTACAGAATAAATATTTGTAGAATTGTATGACAGTGGCCAATCCACTAATTTTGTGGAATTTTAGAAAATTAATTCTAATAGGATGTAAGGTCTAGCTTGATGGCCATTGGGGAGGTTGTGTGTCTCCACAAGGCCATTTTTTCTTTTGAATTCATAAATCATTTCAATGTATATTGCCAAACAATGTGCACATGCACACTTAGGGGCATATTTATGAGAGGATTGCATCATGCGTGCACTATGCAACATGATACATGCGTCACACTTTGCGTGGGTTTGAAGGGCTTCATAAATCTGAAGTAATGCAAGGCAGCGCAAATCACTGCTTTGCATTACTCTGAGCACCGGAGGCATTCCATGAGCATTGTGTGGGTGTTCCCAAGCCACTACCATGATTTTTGGTTCATTTCGAGATTTAACAAACCTTGAAAAATTTGGAATGCGCCAAAAGAATACACCTCCCTAGGAGAGGCGTAACAGGGAAACATTTGTTTATTTCTCCTTGTTACTTTCTCTTTCTAGTTCCATAGCTTGGGCCCCAAAAAGGGCAAGAAGCAGCCGCTTATCCAAATGCGCTTGACTCTGAGCACTGTGAACAGAAGTCAATTACTTGATTGCAAGGTACAGGAGGGAAGGTGGGGAACCATTCGTTTTTGCAGGTATCGAGATCCTATACCGGAGTTAATTTTGTGTATAAAGCAAAGTGCTTTGAAGTTTATCCGCTTATCCACTGGAAGCCAGTGAAGACTAGATGCAGAAGAGTGTTTAGGAAGATGAAACATTGGCCTGGCAGCAGAGGTCTGAATCAGCTGGAGGTGTCTTAGAGTTACCTTGCTTGCCCCCAGGCACAGCATATTGTCATAATCAAACCTAGATAGTAGCAAGGCTTGAATAACTGTTCTTTGGGTAGAGAAAGACAAAATCTGCAGACTCTTTTTAAGCTATTACGTAGTGGTGAAGTAGGTGGAGGCTTCTAGAGGCACTTGAGGATTCATGGACATTGTGGTATTCAGCCAGAAGCCAAGATTCTTCACTTTATTGGTGGGTACAAGAGACATTCCCAGCAGAGCAGTACAATGTTGTGGCCCCATGAGCTGGGGATTTTACGCAGTACCATAACCTTGGTCATGTCACCATATAATTTCAGAGGGTTGGGGTTCACCAAGGTGGACACAAGACCAAGGCAGGAGTTAAGATCCTCTGAGTTGACTGCACGCCTGGATGAAAGTGAAAAGATGATCTGGGTATCATCAGCATATGAAAAGAATCTGTCGGCAGCTCTCCACCAGGTCCACAAAGGGCAGATGTAGATTTTTAAAGAGCAAAGGGCTAAAGATGGATTCTTGAGGAACCCCTGAAGTGAGAGAATGTGTTCCAACACTGCATTAGTTGAGAAGACCAGAAAGGTGCAATCCATCAGTAAAGAGGAAAGCCAAGCAAGTGCTGTGCCTTAAATGCCCAAATGGATCAGTCTTTCATTGAGAATATCATGAGACACACTATTGAAGGCATTGCTGGGATTTAGTAAAATGGGTGCAGCTTTGCCGCCCTTATCTAGGTGCCATCTTAGGTGTTCCATTACTGCTAGAAGGGCAGGTTTGGTACTATGTCCGGCCCAGATACCAGACTGGGCAGGATGGAGGGCATCTTGGTTCTCTGCACAGAAGGTGAGCAGGGTATTTACTTAGTTTTCCAGTATCTTGTTGAAGATAGAAAGCAGCGAAACGGGTCTTAAATTGGACTAGTTGTCTGGTGCTGATTGACCTTTTTAGCAAGGGGAATATCATGCATGCATCCAAGCTTTAGGCAGAAGACCCTTCCATAAGGACGAGTTTAAAAGTTCTACTTCCAGCTGCAGCAGGGACGGGCTCCAAGTGCTGAGTTTTGCCTGGGGGAAAATATCTAGCGGTGGAAACCAGATTTAATTGACTGCAGTGGGTCCAATAGATGGGTATAGTTCAGAGAGAGCAGGGATTGAAGTCATGCAGGCAGGACACTGTCCTCAGAGAATGTCCTTCCCTAGAAGAGGGTGGGGTGGAGTTTGGGCTTGGTCTAGGAAACCTTGGCTGGGTGTTGTCATTCCTAGAGCTGGCTGATTGTCAGTCTCCTTCTAAACGAAGAAGTCAGCAATTTCCTCACATTGAGCATCTGGCTGTGAGAAGGGGCGGGCGGTATTGCTGGGGTAGGATTATACCAATCCTACCCCAGCAATCTTGGGCAGTTTTGTGCTTGAGAGATTTTTTTATGAGTAGAACAAGGCTCGAGTATTTCTGCATTACAAATGGTACTGGCTCAGCCATAGTCTGTATTTAGGTTTTAAATATGAGTAGACTTGAGAGAAATGTAGAATTTTTCTAAAGTTCTAAATTTGTTTACACTTTTTGTTAATTGGGCTGGAAAGAAACAGGATGCTTTCCTCGTTGTCCTTTGCTTCCTCGACAAAAACAAGCCTGTGTGCAAGCAAACAAATCTCAAGCACGCTGAAATCAATTATTCTATCACTGTTTTTTGCAATAATGCAAGTGCATCAACAACAAATACTAAGAATATGTAAATGTTTTGATTTCAATGAGATGAAAAAAATCTTCCCATAATTAAAAAAGTACTTGACGCGTTTTTGAGACGGCAGCACTTGCATTCAAGTGGCCATTATTTTTCAAGCGTCTTCGTGTTGTTCTTTTATTGACGCCGAAGTCCTTCCTTGCCAGACATTGTGAAAACTGAGCAATCTTGGCTTCTTCTTTAAAGCCTCGTCTCACTTTTTGCAAAGCTTTTTTGCTGCAGAACCTTGCCTTGCAGAATAATCATTATCTGTGATGCAAACACCAATGTTTCCATAGAAACCCATGTCCACTACTGAAAATACTGGAACAAATTCTGAACGATTTGTCCATTTGATTAATTATGTCTTTGTGCTAAAGGCGGCTGGGCTTGATTGTCTCATCATGTATTAGAGAAGCTAATGCTCTGACAAATGGGGCTATTGTTTTGGGCCTATTCATCGTGGTGCATCCTGAGAGCTGACGGACATTTCAACGAAATCACGGCCCCTTAATGAGCTGCAGCCTGTCAGGATTGTTTAGGGCTTCGCGCTAGGCACAGGCCAGTGTCATGACAGCTTCAGTTATTATTGCAATGAGTGGGCTGTCTGCAGAAGAGGCCATACAATACTATGACCTCAAGTTACATATCACATATTCAGCAATTACAAACGTGCGTAAGGGGGCGTGGGCGCCATATTTAGAAAGAATTCAAACCTGCCACAAATTCAGACGCTATTTAATAGAAGACGGAACTGATTCTCGTCACTTATAAACACGCAAGCGAAAGCTAACTACAATCGACGTCAGACATTTATGTAACATGACTATCTACTCAGAAACTATATAACCATACTATCCCACAATAAAGCAGTAGCACGCTTACGTAAATAGAGTTTGCAAAACTTTCAAAACTTTTCCTACTTCAATAAAATATAGAAAACCACGAATACCTGTTCCGGTAATAACGTACCTATGGATAACAAATGAAAAAATAATTGTAAATGCTGTGACTATTAATTATATAAATGCCGTAAGCTATATATGTTTAAATGTAGTGGCTTAAGAAATATGATTTTAGTTTATGTACTTGATTTCGTAAATACCACTTATGAAATTCCTTGAATTAATTTGTGGGGAACAAAGCTCCATAGAGTTGTATAGTTTTTATTCCTATTGCAAGTAAAACAAGTTGTAAGAGACACTACATTGGTAAGCAACGAGACGTCGCTGAGCTTTTCATCACACAATCCCCCATTTGATTCGATTCACAATGAAATGGTATGGACGTGCATAATCACTAGAAGACATTAATGGCGTGTCGGAGCGACCTCGAAAAACTCACAATAACATGGTTGAACATGTTTGCATTTGCAACCTTTCCAAATATTTAAACGGAAAGATTGTTGAATTCAGGAGGATTCAATATAAAATTAAGTTTGTGCTGGCCCTGAAATAGCACCAAACTGACTTCTTAGTCGTAAAACATATGTTGGCCAAAACTTTTAATTACCCATTCTTTTATTTTTTTATTAATAAACTCAACTTTTAAGATTGAAGAATAATTTGAATTCTTTTTGATTGAAACCCCTTGACCTCAACAACCTGTAATTCTAAATTCAATTATAGAGTGTCAGTGGGTGAGACGCTTTTCGAGGTCCACTCGGGATCAAATATAGCTTTTACCCGAAATTCTACCCCAGTATTTGTATGGAAGATTTGTCTGTAATGGATCAAAGATGAGTCATATAGCGATGTCATATCACTGGGATCTCTAGGAGTGTGGTGCTAGCTGTATGAGCTGATTGAAGCAGCACCACACCTGCACTGTAGCTGGCTGGCTCTGTTGGGGGGTACCTACAGCCCTGTCTATGCAAGAGGATGCACTGACTGCCGGGCCGACCCTGGATCCCCAGACCCGGGCTTGTGCTGTCTCCAGCTGGTTCCCTGACATCTATGTGCCTGGCTCTGCTTACCTAGAGTGAGGCCGTAAAGAGGGGGTGGCCCTCAGGAACGCCCGTGCTGTGATTGCCCTTGGCTCCAGTGTACTACAGAGATGGCCAGTTCTATTCAGCAGCACAACACCCACAACAGCAAGGAACTATTCAACATCGTAAAAGAGCTCTCCAACCCCAGCGCCTGCAATAACAACATCGCACCGTCGCAAGATCTCTGCAACTCCCTCGCCGTGTTCTTATACTGCAAGATCACAGACATACACGACAGCTTAAGCACTCAGACCCCGCCTCCAGCCACCGAACCAACAATCACACCCACCACCCTCAGTGCCTGGACCCCCGTCAGCACTGAAAACACCACTCACGTCATGAACACCACCAACTCTGGCTCTCCCTCTGACCCATGCCCCCACCACATCTTCAACAAAGCCGACATCATAATCGCACCACACCTCCGGAATGTCATAAACAAATCCTTCACGTCAGCCACCTTCCCAGAAAGCTGGAAGCACGCAGACATCAACGCCCTTAACAAGAAACCCACAGCCGACCCAAAAGACCTCAAGAACTTTCGCCCCATCTCTCTCCTTCCCAGCTAAAGTCATCGAGAAGACCGTCAACAAACAACTGGCTGCATTCCTCGAAGCAAACAACTCGCTCGACCCATCCCAGTCCGGATTTCGAGCCAACCAGAGCACCGAGACCGCCCTCATTGCAGCCACCGACAACATCAGGACCCTGAAGGACAACAGGGAAACAACCGCCCTCATCCTCCTGGACCTCTTGGCCGCCTTCGATACCGTCTGCCACCGCACCCTAATAAGCCGCCTCCACAACACTGTGATCCAAGGAAAAGCCCTGGACTGGATCACCTCATTCCTCTACGACAGAACCCAGAGTGTTGCCTCCCTCCCTTCTGCTCCGCGGCCACCAGGATCATCTGCGGCATACCCCAAGGCTCCTCGCTCAGCCCAACCCTCTTCAATATCTACATGAACCCCCTCGCCACCACCTCACGCAAACACAACCTCAACATCATCTCCTACGCCGACGACACCCAGCTGATACTCTCCCTCACCAAAGACCCAGCCACCGCCAAAACCAACCTCCAGGAAGGAATGAAAGACGTTGCGGAATGGATGAAGCTCAGCTGTCTGAAACTCAACTCAGACAAGACGGAGGTCCTCATCCTCGGACAATCCCCATCCGCCTCGGACGACTCCTGGAGGCCCACAGTGCTGGGCACCGCACCGACACCCTCGGACCACGCACGCAACCTAAGATTCATCCTGGACTCCGCCCTCATGATGACCAAATGAGTCAACGCCATCTCATCCTCATGCTTGAACACCCTGTGCATGCTCCAAAAGATCTTCTGGTGAATCCCCACCGAAACTAGAAAAATGGTCACTCAGGCCCTCGTCACCAGCCGACTGGACTACGGGAACGCCCTATACGCAGGAACCACAGCCAAACTTCAGAAACAACTTCAGCGCATAAAGAACGCCTCAGCACGGCTCATCCTTGACATCCCTTGCCACATTTTTTGTAAGAAAAGAGAAGAACCCCTTGAGTTAGTCAAGGGAAGTGGGGTGCTGGACCCAGAAATTAGACTAGTTCCCTTGAGACATATACAGGATAAGCTAAAACTTAGCTTTAAAGCAACCAACGATAAAATCATAAACTAATACAATTCTAAACATAAAGTACACATCACTTTATTAAAGTAACAGAAATAAAAATTTCAACTAATAATACAATCTATTGTGACCTGCACAATGCAACAGACAGACAAAGATTTGCTGTAAAACATAAAAAATTGTAAAATACAAGTGATACATTCAATACTACAATTTCATCACTCCCTAGTTTTATGATCACAAATTTGTATATCAACAGGGGAGGAGAGGACTTGAATTGTACAGGAGTTTGGCGTCGACGAAATTGTAGTATTGAATGTACCACTTGTATTTTACAATTTTTTATGTTTTACAACAAATCTTTGTCTGTCTGTTGCATTGTGCAGGTCACAATAGATTGTATTATTAGTTGAAATTTTAGTTGTTTCTTCGTAATTGTATGATGTATAAATGTAAACTGTTTTTATTTCTGTTACTTTAATAAAGTGATGTGTACTTTATGTTTAGAATTGTATTAGTTCATGATTTTATCGTTGGTTGCTTTAAAGCTAAGTTTTAGCTTATCCTGTATCTGTCTCAAGGGAACTAGTCTAATTTCTGCATCCCTTGCCACAGCCACATAACTCCCCACCTGAGAAACCTGCACTGGCTCCCCATCAGTAAGAGGATCACGTTCAGGCTCCTCACCCATGCACACAAAGCACTCCACAACATGGGCCCCGAATACCTCAACAACCCCCTTTCATTCTACACTCCCACCCACCAGCTCCGCTCTGCCAGCCTCGCCCTCGCCATCGTCCCACAGATCCGCAGATCCACAACCGGAGGAAGATCGTTCTCCTACCTGGCCCCCAAGACATGGAACTCCCTCCCCGCACACCTACAGCTGACCCAGGACCATCTCACCTTCAGGAAGCACCTCAAGACCTGGCTATTCGAGCAGTAACAGCACCCCCCCTCCCGTCAGCGCCGTGAGACCCTCACGAATGAGTAGTGCACTCTGGAAATGTTCTGATTGATTGATTGATTGAGGAGGCAGCTTACCTTAGAAGCATAAAACTTACAACGTAACTGACAGGGTGAGGGCTCGCATCAAAGAGGAGGTCTCAAAGATGATTGCGCTAGGGGTGATTGAGTCATCTAGCAGTCCTTGGGCCAGCCCAGTGGTCTTGGTCCTGAAGGCTGCAGCGCCGGGTGCCACACCCAAACTCAGGTTCTGTGTGGACTAGAGAGGGCTCAATTCAGTCAAGAAGACTGATGCGCACACCATCCCCAGAGCTGATGAGCTCATTGATCGGCTAGGGGCTGCACGGTATTTCCGCACGTTTGACTTAATGTCTGGGTACTGGCAGATCGCCTTGACTGATGGGGCACACTAGAGGTAAGCATTCAACACTCCAGATGGGCATTTCCAGTTCAGTGTTATGCCCTTTGGGATGAAGAATGCCCCTGCCACCTTTCAGAGGTTGTCAAACAGGTGTTGGTTGGACTGGATGAGTTCAGCGCCCCCTACCTGGATAACATCACAGTGCCAAATGGGTGGAACATCTGTGCCACCTCTGGGAAGTGTTGATGGCACTGCGGAAGGCAGGCCTCAAGAGCAAGGCGAGTAAGTGCCAGATCGGGCAGGGTTCCGTGATGTACTTGGGACACCAACTTGGAAGCAGCCAGGTGGCACCACTACAACCCAAGATTGAAACCATCCTGGCTTGGGAGCCACCCAAAACCCAGACAGAGGTGAGAGCCTTCTTGGCCCTCACAGGGTATTACAGGAGGTTTGTCAAGGGGTATGGCAACATTGTTGCACCCTTGACAGAGCTGACTTCCAGGAAGCAGCCCAAGAAGATGATCTGTACTGACACCTGTCAGAAAGCTTTTGAGACCCTGAAATATGCCATGTGCACGCCGCACGTGCTCCTGGCTCCCAACTTCTCAAGAGAGTTTATCGTTCAAAAAAACGCTTCAGATCATGGTGTGGGGGATGTTCTGTCATAGATGAATGAGGAGGGCCTGGATCAACCTGTAGCCTTTATCAGTAGAAGGTTACTTCCACGGGACCAGAGAGGGAGTGCTATTCTGGCACTGCTATTCAGTGCCACAGTGCAAGTGCTCCCTATTGTAACGTGATATATTAATCAGTGGTTCCTAGTTTGGGTATTTGTTTTAATTGTCAGACCCTAGTCTAGTGCATGGAGTGTTCCCAGGGTGTGTAAATCCAAATGCAGCGGGTAAGCTTGCAGCACTGGTTGTGCCACCCACAGAAGCAGCCTTGTAAATGTGTCTAAGATCTGCCGTTGCAGAGCCTGTGTGCAGTCTGCTACTGTCATGCTGACTGGGCAAGTGCCCTCACTTGCCAGGCCCTAAACCTTCCCTTTTCTTCATATCAGTCACCCCTTTTGTAGGCCCAAGATCAGGGTGCATTGTACTTATAAGGTAGGACAAGCCCTGATGTGTGTAGCAAGTTCTTATAGTGAATTACAGCCATTTTCGTTTTTCAATGTTGCAAGGCTACCTGTCCTCCATAGGCCAGAATGGGCTGTTAGATTATTACATGTTTCTAATCCTAACTGTCTCGGAGAACATGGTAGAAATTCGAGTTTAGTAGGCCTGAACTCAGAATGATAAAATACATCTTTAAGTGAAGTTGGTTTTAACATTCTGTGTTTTCAAATACCACTTTTAGAAAGTAGGTATTAGCTTGTCTAACCATTCAAACCTGCCTCTGCTAGGTTGTGTATTCCTTTGTCTGTTTTTTTGAGTGACACGGCTGGGGGATTCCAAGAGACAGGATGAGTCAACCAGTGGTGAATAGAGAGATCTGCATTTAGATGGGAGGGAGGAGTTGCCCCTGAACCTTGAATAGGGTTGTCCCTGCCTTCCACAATGCTGGCTCCAACCCCTGGGGAACGGCTGATGTCTCTGCACTGCACACTGAAAGAAGAGAAGGAGTCCTGTAAAAAAGTGCTCCATGACTGTACTTGCCTTCCACAATGCTGGCTCCACCTCCTGTGGGGTGTCTGATGTGCCTGCCCTGCACTTTTAAAGGAAAGGAGAAGTCTGGTAAACAGAGTGCTTCAGAACTGGTTTGGACTGGGCAAAGGCCACTAACCCCTCAGAGAACAAAGGATTTTGGGGTATAAATATTGGGACCCTGATCCCATGAAATTAGATCACTTTGGACTACAGGAAGAAACCTTTACTGAGGTGAGGAACCTGAAGAAACTGAGGAGAGACTATTTCCAAGATGAAGTGCTGCTTGGGGGATTGGCCTGCAGGGGGTGCCTTACTGCCAAAGGAAGGAGAAGGGAACTTTGTGTACTTTGCTTTCAACTTGTGAAGGATCTCCAAGGGCTTGGAAAAGAGCTTGCCTCCTGCTGAAGTCCCAGGGACAACAGACTTCCCCCCCCCCAGCTCCCCAGAGTTCTTTTGAAAGTGCCTGCTGCTCTTTTGGGCCTTCTGAGGAACTGCGTGTCGCAAGGAGCTGGATGCACGACTCATCGAGAAGAAGCGTGTCGCCGTCGGAGAGAAGCGTGCCACAACGAAGAGAAAGAATGTCGCCTTCGCTGCTGTTGCCGTCGCAACTTCGAAGGAGGGTGTCGCCGCTGTAGCTGTCGCATTGCACCGCATCAAGAGAAGAATCTCGCAATGAGGTCGGACCGAGTCCCCGTCGCTGTACCTGCCATCGCAACTCGGAAGGAGGGGGTCGCCGCTGGAACTGTTGCACTGCACCGCATCGAAGAAGAGCACCTCGCATCCCTTAGAAGTGCACCGCTGTTGGAGCTGCTGCCGTTGCATCGTGGATGTCGCCGCTGTAGTTGTCGCATCGAGTGGAAGCTTCACTTATCGTGGTGGAAGAATGTTGTCACTGGAACTGCTGCCATCGCATCGTCAGGTTGCCGCTGCTACAGTCCACGCATTGAACCGAGAACATCCCCGAGAAGCATGGGACATCTGGAAGATCTTCATGTCTTTATTTCTTTGCACCTGAACTTTGCCCCATTTCCCTCGCTGCGACATTGCTTGTCGTGGAAGCGCAAAGCAACCTTAAATACATTGACGCATCTAAGAACTGAACTGAACTAAGCTTAAATCTACCATCTTAAAATAACAGTATTGTGTATTTTTGTCGTTTATGGTCTTGTAGTAACTCTATATAGAGTCCACTTATTTTTTATATAAAACCTGTGTGTTATCCATTTGTAGTGTTGTCACTGGGCTACTGTATGTGGTCATAAAATGCTTAACACAACACCCCCGAGATAAGCCTATCTGCCCGTGCCAAGCTACCAAGGGGGTGAGAAGGGGTTATTTTAGAAGTGTAATCGCCTTATCCTGACTAGAGGTAAGTGTCCCTATTTGTCACAAGTACCTACCTGTGTCAACTAGAGACCCCAAATTTAACACCCATTAAATAAAATGCTTACAGAACAAAATTTAAAATCAAAGGCCCACTGATACAAAAGTCTTTTCCTCACATGGATGGTTTTCAAAATAAAAAGGGCAAAATTGTAACACACAGTTGGTTCACCTAGTGCAATAAAATATTTCATAGCAGTTTTATACAATCTAGTATTTTGTCTACTGAGGATAGGTTTAAGATAAAAACTCATAAAATACTGATAACATTTCCTGAACAATAAAAAGTGCAACATGCTTTGAATATTTTGTCCATCACATGGGCAAGGGATCTGATCAGGAGGATAAGTCTTCATAGTTGATAAGGTCACAAATTGATGCACAATACCACATTTCAGTCTTATGAAAACAAAGCAATGCTTCATACTTATTACACCAGTTGAAATCCACCTCCTGTAGATCATATGATGTATATAAAACAACTGTCAATTCTGTAATATTAACAGCCCTTTGCTTGTCAGAGCTATACTGGAAAATGTGTCTTTGATCATCCTCTTAGTAATTATAGCCCCTGTGGTGGGTCTGACCATATGGGCAAATTAAACAGTATACTAAAGTAGAAGTTAATCTATGATGACCACAGGATACTTGAAACCTTGTCCAAAGCTAGGCAATCTAATATAATTGATCGGATCACTGACATAATATCGAATACACAAATATAGAATTACCAAAATATCGACCAAAAATATAGAATGCAAAAATATCAAATTCCTATCTACAAACTTGTAAGTACAAAAAATATTGAATCAAAAATATCGCTTTAAAAAATATAGTTAGTCAAAATATCGATTTTTTAAAATGTCTTAAAAGTAATTTAAAATTAATGAAATAATAAATATAATTAACTAAAACATACTTAAAAATACTTGACCTTAAAATTAGTAAATAATTAATTTAAGTTATAAAAAAACATACAATTTTATTTATATGTATATATATATATATATATATATATATATATATATATATATATATATATATATATATATATATATATATATATATATTAACATAATATTAATAAAAAATATAAAAAAATTTTACTGTAGGATAATGGGAGGGTAACATTTACTATTACCACTCCAGTGAGTGCAGCAGTAGAAAAAACGTTGGATAGCGTAGGGGTAAAAATTACTATTCCCACTCCAGTGAGTGCAACAGTAGGGAAAGCGTTGGATAGCGTAGGGGTAAAAATTACTATTCAAACTCCAGTGAGTGCGACAGTAGGGAAAGCGTTGGATAGCGGGAGGGTAAAAATTACTATTCCCACCCCAGTGAGTGCAACAGTAGGGAAAGCGTTGGATAGCGGGAGGGTAAAAATTACTATTCCCACCCCAGAGAGTGCAACAGTAGGGAAAGCGTTGGATAGCGTAGGGGTAAAAATTACTATTCCCACTCCAGAGAGTGAAACAGTAGGGTAAGCGTTGGATAGCGTAGGGGTAATAATTACTATTCCCACTCCAGAGAGTGCAACTGTAGGGAAAGCGTTGGATAGCGGGAGGGTAAAAATTACTATTCCCGCTCCAGTGAGGGCAACAGTAGGGAAAGCGTTGGATGGTGGGAGGGTAAAAATTACCATTCCCACTCGAGTGAGTGCAACAGTAGGGAAAGCGTTGGATAGCGGGAGGGTAAACATTACTATTCCCACTCCAGAGAGTGCAACAGTAGGGAAAGCATTGGATAGCGTAGGGGTAAAAATTACTATTCCCACTCCAGAGAGTGCAACAATAGGGAAAGCGTTAGATAGCATAGGGTTAAAAATTACTATTCTATCTCCAGAGAGTGCAACAGCAGGGAAAGCGTTGGATAGCGTAGGGGTAAAAATTAATATTCCCACTCTAGTGAATTTAGAAGTAGGGAAAGTAATGATTTAATTTATTAATAAAAATATATTAAATATCAATACCAATATAACATTAATTAAAATTAATTGCCAATTTAATATTTAATATTATGTGATAATTAATCAATTATAAATCCAAATAAATATTAGTTATCAAAAGTCATTACATATTCATAATTATTTAACAACTAACTAATTGTCAATAACAAAAACCATTTAATAATATAAATTAATACCAATTATTAAAATTAATTCCTATTCATAATTACTTAACTAATTTAATTTTCAATTACAAAACGAATTATTTATACAAATGAATACCAATTAATAATTAATGAACAGTAAATTAATTACCAATACACAAAAAGTATTTTTAAGATATAATAATTACAAATAAATTACTTCCCACCCTATTACCCTATAAACCCACAATCACCTACAGAACATAAATTGATACAATTATCGTAATTATCAATTAATACATTAATACAAATTAATTACCAATTAATAAACATTAATTACCAATTAACAATTAATTAACAATAAATAAAAAATCAATACCAATAAATAAATTCAAATTATTTACTTAGTTACAATTAAATTACTTCCCACCCTATTCCCCTATAAACCGACAACCCGCTGCAGAAAATATATTAATAACATTTATGTAATTAATCAATTACTAAAAATTATTTACCAAATAAAAATTAATTAACAATTAATTCAAAATGAATACAAATGAATAAATACAAATTTTTAATTGATTACAATTAAATTACTTCCCACCCTATTCCCCTATAAACCCACATCCCGCTACAGAACTAAAACGCAAAATTAAATTAAAAATAATTAGTATTTTCTAAAAATGTATATTTAATTTAATACAATAAATTACTTCCCACCATATTCCCCTATAAACCCACAACTCGCTACAGAATTAAATTACGCAAAAATAAATAACATTAAATTCATTACTTAAAATAAATTACAAAAATAATAGAAAAATGTCACTTATATACTAACGTACAAAACACTTAAAAAAATTCGATATTATTAAAAATGTGATATATTTTAATACCTATATTATATACTTCGATATTTTGACTTTCTATATTTTAAAAAATGGATATTATATTACTTACCTTCAATTCAATATTTTTCACCGCTATATTCTGTCCATTCGATATTTTGTCCATTCTATATTTTGACTTTGGTATTTTGGTAATTCTATATTTTGAATTCGATATTTTGTCTTGTTACCAATTGATCTTGTGCAATTGATATCCTCTCTTTCCCATAGAGATAGCCACAGTAACAAAAGGTCTTACCAAGCCTATGTCTTCTAAATACTACAGGCCGGCCTCCTGATGGACAATTTTATTTGAAAGAGAAGCAGATAAGCAAAGCAGCCATTTAAAAACACTATTTTCTCCACCTGCAAGGCAGTACAGGTGTCATAGATCCATATGTAGCAGTGGACACCCCTCTAGCCTTGTAAATTTCAACCATTTCCTTAATGGGACAGCTACCTAAATTAAATGAAAATGTTAAAATCCCCTGTGAAATTCGACTCAATTTGGCTTTGGTGTTGAAGATTTGTTGGGCCCATGTACCATTGCCTGTAAAAAAAACAGCCAAATACCAAAATGAATTTACTGTAACAATTGGCATAGTATCAATGTAAAATATCCTACATTGTTTATGCTTTGCTTAGGTCCGCAAACGTTGGTTAATGTTTTCAATTTGTTAATCACCATTTTCTTAGAGGACATATTCTCCCCTAAAACATTAATTAGCCTTTGCAGTTTGACCGGGGTCCTTAATATCAAAACATCATTGTAAGCATATAACAATACTGAAATAGGGCATCTGGCAGCCTGAGGAATGTTAGCTTGCAGGGCCTGCAAGTGGATATCTGCCAGATCGATAAAAAGAGAAAACAGTAGAGGGGCAAGCACACATCCCTGCAAAACGCCTCACCCTACTTTAAACATAGGTGAGCATTTGCTCTCAGGACCGAAGCAAACTTTACTAGATACATTCTCATAAAGAAACTATAATTGGCAAGAGTGCACCAAGGGAAATCAGTGTTGACCAAAGAAGGTTATGATCAACCACATCAAAAGTGCTACTTAAATCTGCACAACAAAGATATAGGGTGACCAGCTTTGCTCTAGTATATTTCCCAATTAACAACTCCAAGTTTATACAAGGTTCAATAGTCCCCATCTACTTTCTAAAACCATATTGCACTGGTGATAAAACAGATTGTTCTTGTGCTCATTCCTCTAGCCTGAATAATACAACTCTAATCATTACTTTATTTGATGAATCCAGGAGAGAAATGGGTTGATCATTTTCAGGGTCTGCTTTGTCACTCTTTTTATAAATGGGTACAATTATAGAGATTCCCCAGAAAGGTGCTATCTTACAGACGGCAGCAACATTGAAAACTCTCGTAAGGATGGGTCCCCAGAGTTCAGTAGCGGATTTAAATACATCTACTGGTACCCCATTGGGTCCGGGGGCTCGTCCCCCAACACGGGCCCTTTCCTTATTAATATCTAGTGGTAGAGATCCCTTTACTTGCATCACCTCACAAACTCCATTTTCAACATCAATATAGCTCCCTCCAAAAATTTCTGAAAAGTGTGCCACCCATGCGTCACAAGGGACAAGGAAACAGAGTCCTGGGATACCTTCTTTTTTAAGAACGTGCACTGACCGTATCCCAAAATAACTTTGGGCACCACTAGGATGGCGGGCGGATTGCCCCAGTCATCCTTGCAGCAAAGACCCCCCCGCCATATTACGATGGCTGGGGGGTCCACAGCAGATGGAAAGACCGTCCGCTGCTTTTCAGCCCGGTTGACTTGGGTTCAATATGGTGGCGGTGTCTGTTAGACACCGCCAGCTATATTACAATGTGGACAGAAACATGCCTTTCCATGGCGGCATTGCTGCCACAGAAAGGCATGCAGAATCTGCTTGCGGGGGCCTGTTGCGGGCCCCCATGGACTCTGGGGGTTGTGGGGTGCACATGGGGGTACCCCCCTGCATTTCAATGTACAACGTGGCAGGCACCGCACGGTGCCTGCCTCGTTGTGCATTGGAAGGCACAACCTACTGCAGTTTCCCAAAGGGAACAACATAAAGCCTGCTTCAGTGACTGTGAGGCCTGGGTACAGGTATGGTGAAACCATCCTCTGTTAGATTCCCATACGGAGTTCTGGGAATGCGTCAAATAGGTTTTAATGAAACTGAGAATGTGATTAAAATTATCTACCAACAGAGTTAGAAAAACTTCAACCTGTAAACAATAATGTATTTCTGTAGAGTTTGTCAATATTATTTTTAGTAACATACTATTGAGATCAATGCCAACCCACTTGATTCGTAAACCATTGATCCTAATTGGAGTAATCCTATTTAATAAAGGAAATAATTTACAGTTATAATCCCCAAAAAAGAAAGGCAGAATAATAGGATTGTGATCACTTCGTACTGAGGGGACGATAGTAGGGGTACCACACATAGCACTGGCCGGGTCGAACACATGGTCAGTAATTGTAGATGAGTTTCTGCCAGTAAAGGATGGGTCTTGTTCCTCATTAACATCACAGCCACATCTCAGTAGCTGTAAATCATATTTAGAAATGATGGAGCTCAATACTTCCCCATATTCATTATGACAAAAGTGAACACACCCCATCCCTTCCTGATTGGTAAACCAAATACACATGTTTCTCATAGTGCACACGCCTGAATATTACAATCACCTTCCCATAGTAATACAAAATTGGAATGGATGGGGCGTAAAAAACCTCAAGGCAATGATCAAGTGCTGTAGCCATTCTACTACAAAAAGCATCAAATATGCTAATATAGAAATTCACCGATACCAGGTCTCTTTCCCCCTTTTTATTCAACCACAGCAATTGGGAATGTGGCCCCACCATATTAACATTTTGGAGACCTTGTTAGAAAAAAGTATATGTAGCCCATGTTTAGCCCTCCCAGATTGGGAGGCTATGGCAATCAAGAAATATGAGGAAAACCTTTATACAAATGTCGGGATTGTACACCAATTTTCTTGGAGACAGATGACATTAAAGCTAGATCTGGTATTAAGCCATTCAGCATTACCTAGCTTACTCATTAGCTCAGCCACATTCCAGGTTGCAATTGTAAAGCTCCCCTCCAAAGTGTGGTTAATATCATCGATTTTTGAGCATAGGTGTGTAAACATCTTAGACTTGTGGCACCATCAGAGTTATTAACAATAGGCTCATGTTTACCCATGATATGGACCATTCACATCCCAGAGGTACCTAAAAAGCTAATGCGGGCCAAAGTACTAGCATAAATCATCAAGGGGTCCCCAGAATTACCATCTCCAAACCACATATCATGGTGCCTACCACAACTGAGTCAGTCATTATCTTCTAAAGGACTCAAAACCTGATATTTATTAGACACAGCTCGGTCAGAGCAAAAAGGTGGTTGGGACCTTAGCAAATCCCATACAGAATTATTAATATGGCCAGGCTCCGTAAATAATTATAGAAAAAGTCCATGGGAAAAAAGGCAAGATTCTGTAAGAAACAGGGAGTGTGGCACTGCCCTAGCAAGGATTTCTCCAGAATACTATGGTGTTGAAATTGATACCTACACAATCCCTGTTAGGATTTTTCTTTAAGGGCCCAATCCATCCTACTCTCCTAGTGAATAAAAGGTGGTGTGCTCTATCAGGTGGAAAGATACGGTTGGAACTAAGTCAGTGTACAACTTTGTTGTCCAGGGATTCAGAAGTCTTGCTAACACCTGGTTTCCAGGGAGCGTTATTGACCAGAACTGTCATGTAAGGGCAGCATGCAGGACTAAAATTGATCTTTACTGGATCATGATGAGACATTGTGGTATTGCAATTAGTGTGATTATCTGGCCCCGGCTGAAGCTAAGTACTAGGGATGGGTGATTTACTTTGGTTAGAATGACCCATGGTGGATGTATGCTTAGGGGGACACCTAAGACACCCCCTGTGCTCATCCACCCTCTGCACTCCTTAAGATCTGCCCCAGTATAGGAAAGACTACTGGTAAAACCATAGCATTCTGGGAAATCTGTGCAGGCTTGTTGACATAGTTATCCAACCCAGGTTTTGATGAGGGTAGCTCAATAACACTAGCAGCAATTCTGGTCTCAATGAATACTTTTTGACAAAAATAAGTTACTTTTAATTTGGGGGTCTGTTTAGTTAAAAGTTTAGTCAAAAGAACACTTTTCTTTTTTACGGAAGACTTAATTTTGGCTGCCCCTAAATTTTTCTTCATTAAATTATTTTGTGATGGAAGTTTTTTGCTAATTCTGGGCTGCTGTGCTTCAACATTTGTATATCTTCACCTTCTTGGGAGTCCACCATATGTGTACTCAATTTTGCGCTCCTTAAAGAATATCTGTACCACACCCACCCAAATTGGTTGACATTCAACCTAGTTCTTCTTCTGTATCCTTTTGCTGCTCTATCATTCCTTCCTTTTTAACTCAAAGGACTCTAGGGACTCCACACAAATTCTCAGTTCATGGTCCCCCCTCCGTGGTTCTCACCTTCTGCAGCCGCTGATCCCGATTCAGGCACTGAGGTTGCTGTTTTTTCGGCACCGTAAGTGTGCTTCCCCTGGCTCTCCCCCCCTGGAAGGGGAGCAAAGCCACGGCCTTCCTTCAATGACCTAGTTCAAAAGCCGCTAGGGCCGCTCCCAACCTGCCTGGGAACTCCTCCGGACAAAGACCCCTCGTCAGCCGCCCCGGAATGCCAACACTCGCCACCTCCAGCTCCGTGGACTCCCACAGAGTCCCCCAGCAGCCCCCGCCACACAGACGCCGACCAACAGGCACAACGTCGGGAGGCATACAAATCGACAATGGGTGAGTGATAAACTAAAAGGAACTAAATGTAGGGTTCCGAGGGGAAGCAGCCCCCACCTTTAGCTGAGCTTCCGGGTATCCATTCGGGGGTGTGATTAAAGCATCTTTAATCCTCTGGGTGTTTTTTTTAAAAGTAGTTAAGCACCTCACCTGCGGGAGCCTCCGTGACCCGCTACTCGCCAGCTGCCATGTTCTCCTCCCCTATTTTAAAGTTACTCCTGTATGCTAGTATTAAAGCCAATAGATGAGACTTCCCTATATGACCCTAGTGAATCTCTGAAAATCTCCCCACCTTTAATAGAATTCATCCACCAATGGATGAGGGATAACTACTGGTTGAGGATAGGCTGCAGGGCTTACAGGATTCAGCAATGGCTGACAAAGCAGATAATACCACGCTGGCAGCGGATTCAGGGCAGAGTGCCATGGGCAGTCCCATAAAAGCAGCTGTAACACAGGCTTCCCTAGATAAAACTCAAGTTGGACCAGCCAGAGATAACTTGGAAGAGCCTGAGGCAGCACAAGCACAGATTGGTGAAACTGTGAATTGTGATACTGTGAATTATAGTCAATCTAAACCAATGTATGATTTACTGCAAGTTCTTGCAAAATAAGCGAGGGATAGATTCTTGACGTCAAAAAATAACCAAGTGGACATTAAAAGTTCATGTGAGAAACTAGAATTTGGGCTATAGCTAAGGTTAATTGCCATGCACTTAAGTTCATGTTGGCAGGATATAACAGCCCGAATACAGATGACCTGGCTGCATTTAAAGACTTTCTTAATTGTTAATTACACAGATCCATTCATTTTGGCTGGAGACTTTAATGTGGTCTTAAACCATGTACCAGATAAATCAGAGAGACGTAGAGCTATTCAAAACTATAAAATGGGTGCTTTGATTAAAAATGCGATGAAACAGCTTGCCTAGTAGGATGTGTGGAGGAGTTAAATGGGCAAGAAAAGAGGTTACACCTTCCACAATAAAACATATGGTCACAAATCTATATTAAACTACTTCCTCTTGAGCACAGTATCAAAGAAATGGGTTCAAGATGTTAATCCCGGAGGGAAACATCTCTCTGACCATTCAGCTGTGACATTATCCCTCAAGGTACCTATTAGACTGACCTCCAGAAGATGAACCTTGGACCGTGCCATTCTAATGGAGGAGAGCATAATTAAGAAGTTAACACCAGAATCAGAGGCCTTTTTTCAAACTAACCTAGGTACTGCCCCAATACAAATGGTTTGGTATGGGTACAAAGCTTTTTTAAGTGGCATATTAACCTCTCTACAATTTGCTGGACACAAAAAATATAAAGCAGAAATTGAGGGGATAGAAAAAGAAATAAAGCACTACCTCATTATACAATTCAATCAATTCAAAACTTTATTTCGGTCTGCTTTGGACCATAAAAGTGCAGAAAATAAAAATATAACAAATTAAATTTAAAAATCATCATTACAGGAATTTACAAGGAATTGGGCAATCCTAGTTAATACACCAAATAGCAGGGATGGGGGAGTTTTTTCCATATTTCATCAGAATTTACATATAAAATCAATTATGTTTAAAAAAATACAATAATTATATAAATAGGTATAAAAGTGAACAGGGGTGTTAAAATTGAAAACTTACATTCCATTTAAAATATTATGTATTAATATACAGTCAATCATTCACTGGTAAAATGCTCCGGCATAGTATTATAAAAGAATGGACGAATAACATTTTAAGATGAAAAAAAGAGAATGAAAGGATTAGTTAATTTTCCTCCTTATGACATTCTAAATAAAGTGCTACTGCAATTACAATTTTAAACCACTTTTGGCTCTAAGAAACATTGCGTCCATAAGAAACCTAGACACACAGAATACTATCAGTCGAGTTGTGTCAGATCGTAAAATCCGTTCTGCCTGTCTACAGTGACTTAAATTAAGGATGTTATTAATCCATCTTTCTCTTGGATACCGATAGGCCGGGCAAAAAAATAAGATATGTATATCATTTTCTATGACAGATGTGTCATTTTCGCAAAAAACACATTTGTCTGAATCTTTATCTTGTACATTGCTGCCCTATTTGGATTTCTTATCATTGGTCTGCAAGACCCCATATCTAAATTTAAGATATAAGGATTTTGCTACCGGGGGGTGAATCTCATCCAAAAATGTTTCAAATTTAGGAGTGTCTTTGAATTGAAGAAACCTTATAGTCAGCGAGTCTGAATTGGTATCCTGTAGTAGTGTGTTACTTAAGAAATTACAAAATAATCGTTTAACTTTTTTGATGCAAGATTTTGTTAGCTCTTGAGGTATTCCCAATAGTTGGATAGTCCTAGTCTTTTAAACCAAGAGGTAATATGTTTAAACCATAAAATATTTTTCAGGATACCAAAGGGCATTATTTCTTGTAGACCCGTTCTGTAATGGATAAGCTCTTATGTTGTCCAAATTCTTACCCAATACGTAAGGGGGCGCAATACAGCAAGACTATCAGTACGTTGTAGATTAATGTCCATAAAAACTGGTGTCATCGGTGTTCTGTTAGGTAAAGATAATAATCTTCGTATGAAGTTGTTTTCGTCCACTTCAAAATTGTGCTTGCAATGAGGACCCCAAAGTTCTGCTCCATAGAGGGCTGCTGATTGGGCCTTAAATTTAAAGACCTCAATAGCAGGTGATGTCGCCTTAGAAGTACTCTCTCTGTGTTTCTTTATAATAAGCATAGAATTTTGGAGCAGTATTAGTGTTGTTTTTACCAGTTGAGCTTTCCATGACATTTTGGAGTCCAGCGTAATGCCTAAGTAGTTAAAATTATTCACATATTCTAATCTGTCCCCTTGCAGTTCCAGATTTTTTCTAAAAGTTTTACTTGGATTATTAGACATATATTTTGTTTTGCTATGGTTAATTTCAAGTCCTTTTTTGACACAATATAGCTGAAAGGTGTTAATCAGCCTTTGAAGGCCACCAGGAGTCTGGGAGATTAAAATGGTGTCGTCAGCGAAGAGTAGTACAGGGATCACATCCCCTCCTAACCTTGGTGAATCACACTTGCTTCCTTCAAGGAACGAGGGGATGTCATTTACATATAA
The DNA here is from genome assembly GCF_964263255.1 of Lissotriton vulgaris. Lineage (NCBI taxonomy): Eukaryota > Metazoa > Chordata > Amphibia > Caudata > Salamandridae > Lissotriton > Lissotriton vulgaris. The sequence goes on along the minus strand of NC_141689.1, from coordinate 931,518,345 downwards.
GGAAAACAAGGTTGGTGCCAGCACACAACCTTGCCGTACTCCACGCTTCACTGGAATTTCTCTCGTAGGTTCTCCCCTTGGTCCCCATCTTACTTTTGCAAAGTTGTTTTCATGCATCCAGATAATTTGAACTAGTAATTCATTAGGTACTCCAAGATTTTTCACATGGGTCCAAAGCCTAGTTCTGGGGACCAGATCGAAAGCGGCTCTAAGGTCCACAAATGCTACATGCAATGTTCCCTGTCTGATGGTAATGTACTTACAGCATAGACATTGAAATCTAAAGACTTGGTCAGTGGTGCTGATCTTTTTTCTAAACCCTGCTTGGAATTTTGTTAATAAATCAACTTCTTCCATCCAAGATGAAAGACGCAACAATATATGTCTAGCGAATATTTTCTGTGGAATGTCTATCAGGCTGATCGGGAGATAATTTGCTGGATCAAGTCTGTTCCCTTTTTTTAAAATCGTAATAATTTCAGCCCCCCTCCATGTATTTGGAATTAGGTCAAAGTTTACTATAGTGTTGCACAGAGCATTCATATAGGAACCCCAAACTGTCAAATTATGTTTTAGTAAATCGCCAGGGATTCTGTCGGGGCCCGGGGCTTTGCCTGATTTTATTGTTTGTAGAACATAATTAGTTTCCTTTATGGAGAAATGTAGATTGGCTGTTTTTGCTAGCTCAATCATTTCATCTGTCAAAACAGTCTTATTGGTATTAGTTTCAATATTAGATTCGGAAAAAAGCCCAGAGAAATGATTAACCCAGGTGTCTTCATCCAGATAAAGGTCTCTGTGTTTATTGCCTGTCCTATTGCCCTTTGAGTATACATTCCAAAATCCTGCTTGATCCTTTATCTTAGCAGCATTTATAAGACCCAAACTTTCTTGGCACCAGCTATTGTTAAACTGTAGGCATGTCTTTTTTCCCTAGTTTTAACTATATCCTTACTTTTTTTTGCTTTTATTAACCCAGATTTTACTGTACGACAATCCTTATTAAACCATGGTTGACCCTTCCTGTTGATTCTCTCATCTTTCTTTGTATTGTTTTACTTAATATAGGGCCTAAAGCTTCCACCAGTCTACCATGGATCTCAGTCAATGGAAATGGCTGGACATTACTCTCGATATATGGAGAAAAAATATCTGTAACGGTTGAATAGATATTAGTCATTGCTTTATTGTCCTCCAAAATATATGGCCATTTTACTGCTCGATCATTCCTTTTTAACATGATCTGGTCATCTAAGGGGTCATGATTTAGTTTTGCAAGTTCTACTGTGGAAAGAAATTCTGTTGATGCCCTCAAAGACAAGGGTAAGTGATCTCTCTCTGTTCTGGGAATTATTTTAAAGTCACACAAATAACACCAATAGCTTAAAGACACCATCATATAATCTATGTGGCTTTGTGAAGTGTTTCTCCGAAACGTATAGGCTTTAGGTCTATCAGATGGAAGGCACCCATTGCATGATCTAAGACTGTGAGTCAAAGTTAAACCTAAAAGCTGAGTCACAGCAGTTGTACACTTCACTTCCTTTTCACTAACCAAGGTTGGTATATTATATGCTTGGTCTTGAGGCTCCATCAAATCGCCGAAGCCTAGCACTGGCTCATAGTTACAATTAAAATCGCCAGCTATGAACACACCTGTACTATGGGCTAATGCTTTGAGGACACTGTCCAGCAATTTGATAACTATTGATGGACCATTAGTCGGGGATGGTCTATTATATACATTAAAAAAATATGTAACTTTGTCATCACGGACCCATATAATCAATTCTCCCGATGATCTTCCTTTTACTCATGGAAAAGCCCCCACCCAGTATGTTTTATAGCCTACCCTATGGGCACATTCTAACATCCAGGTTTCTTGAAGAATTATAATATCGTACAAGCCAATACATGTATGCCAGTGGGATCGAGGAGATTTCTTTTTAATCCTGCGATATTCCAGGAGATAATATTTAAATCTTGACAGTTGTTAAAATGACTAAGACAGGGAGAGACAATTCTTGATATTTCCTTTCTTGGAAATTAATTTAGTCTTGTGTCTAGAACTAATGAAGAGTGATGGTCAAGCATGTCTGTAGTTTGTTTCATCTTAGAGCTATCATCCCCTCCTGTGTTATTATACCCATATCGTTACTATTTTTGGTAGCCTCCCTCTGACCTGGGAGTGAGTGAGGTTTATAGTCTCTTTTATGATTATTATTATCTTTCCTGGGTGGCAGTCAATCAACTCCCTCCAGCCCCATAGGAGAAGACAAGCGATTTGAAGTGAAGATATTAAACATAGGGGGCGGATACGGACGAGATCTTAAGTTCCCGGGTATCCAAGGATTTTCAATTAATGTTTTCAGATAAAAATAACTTAGGACACTAGGGGTAATACCTCCCTCATAGCCATCAGGGAACCAGTCTCGTATGTGCTCTATCACCCTTTGATCTCTAAAGTTTATAACAATTATGTCTCCTGGGATATCCTTTGGTCTTTTCCCGATCCAGTCTAGCCTTCTAACATTTAGAATTACTCCGTCTAGATGTGCAGGTAATGGTCTATTTGTTCTCAGCCAGTACATGGCTTTATTCTTAAGAGTCTGATAGTTTTCAAATTTCCCTGGTTGCAACTCAGGCACCCTTGTTCATACAATAACAAGGGGTTCTGCTTCTGGTGGAAGGTCAATATGTTTTGCGGGACCCATAACCTGCTTATATTTATTAGGGGTTCTATGTGGATTGGTCTGTTTCTCCGGAGCTTTCTTGTTTGGTTGCCTGTTTTCTGATAAATCTCTTGGGATAGTAGACTTGAGGACTATGTTCTGCGGCTGTGTACCTGAAATGTTATCATAGGTTGTTGGAGTCGACTTGCTACTAGATTCGTTATTAGTTGGTATGGGCACTATCTTTATCTCGGGGTTAGTTACAAGAGGCTTCTTAGGCAACGCTTCTTTTAATAAGTTGGCATTAGCCGTTCCAATGTCTATAATGGACCCTAATTGTTCATTTATTCGCCTGACCCTCTCAACTATGGGTAATAGCAGGGAAGTAATCAAATGATCAATGTTATTCATTAGGGTTTTTTCAAGAAATGTGGATGAAAGGCCATGGTTAACCCCGCTAGTTTGGGGATCTTTGGGTTTTTTCAGACTCATAGCAGCCCAACGGCTTTTTGCACGACAGCCCTTTTGCTTCATACCACCCCTCTTTCTTTTTACAGGAATACCTGCACGCGATAATTTAGTGTTAGTAATCTTCTCAGGAGTGGAATTGATAGAAGCGGTGATTAAAGATACATCCGACGACAGTTCTAATTGAGAGTCAGAACTGGTCTCGGAGATGATCGAATTCACCTGGGTCGCTGGTCGGTCTGAGAGGTCTTGAAGCTGTGGAGGTATACCTATGTCGTTTGACTGTTCGTTACCATTATTATTAAGTGTGGGTGTTATTGCTGTTTGGATAGCCCCCAAAGAAGAGCGTTTACTCTGCCATTCTGAGGAGATACGTCTCTCTGTTAGCGCTATTTCTTTTTCTAAGACAGAACCTCCCACAGATGATTTCCGTCATAGACTCTGAATGTTATTCATAATTTTTAAACAGTATTCTTTATCTCTATGGGCAGAAATAACAGTGTTAAGTCTTACAGTTGGTACTTATTGTCTTACTTTGTTGATTGTAGGGTCGAAAGGGGGGTCACCCAGCCCAGCCTTGGCCAGCCCCGGACGGCCACAGACAGCCCGCCCTTGGCCTGGGCTTAGCCCGGCGCCGCCCGTGCACGTCCCGCGACGCCGAAGGAGCTCTGTTATTTTCTGCGCCTTCCGGGCGCGTCAGTGGGCAGAAGAGGGTGGAGTCAGGAAGCAAAGACTTGTGGGGGCTGTAGGCCCCCCGCTCGGCGGCCACGTGGTGTTTCTGTCTCGGCGGCGGGGGAGGGACCAACAGCCGGTGACGAAGCGAGCGCTGGAAGCGCTGTGACCAACAACCTCTCCAACCTCTAGGGATCTGCTGCCCACGGTAAGTTCCTGCTACAAAGAAAGTTGCCCGCTCCCAGATGGAGCTCTGTTCTTTTCTGCGCCTTCCGGGCGCGTCAGTGGGCGGAAGAGGACGGAGTCAGGAAACAAAGATTTGTGGGGGCTGTAGTCCCCCCGCTCGGCGGACGTGTGGTGTTCCTGTCGCGGCGGCGGGGGGGACCAAAAGCCGGGTGACAAAGCGAGCGCTGGAAGCGCTGTGACCAACAACCTCTCCAACCTCCAGGGATCTGCTGCCCACGGTAAGTTCCTGCTACAAAGAAAGTTGCACTACCTCATTATACACCAGAGTAACCCCTCGGATGTGAAAATGTCAGTAAGGCTAGAATCTCGTAAATCATACTTGGTGGCTGTGCTTGACTCAAGGCTGAAAATGAAATTGCAAGCCAGTATATTAGCCCATTTTTAGTATGGGGAGAGCTGCAGAAAGCTTCTGGCATGGAAGACCATTCAAGATCTATCAAGAGGTACCATTAATGAGCTGAATTCTGCTCTCCCTCCCCGGGTGGTATACTTAAGACCCCAGATGAAATTGAAAAGGCCTTTCACTTGAAGTTTGAGGAAGTCTATCATGAAGACCTAAATGTTCAAGAAGGGGAAATTTGAAAGTGGCTAGGTCAGACTCCCCTAAAGAGGATTGCCGAAGACAAATCCCACACTATGGACAGGTCGATTTCAAGTGTTGCGATCAGAAAAGCCATTGACTTGGGTAAATCCGGAAAAGCTGCAGGCCCAGATGGGTTACCTGTGAAACTATATAAAGTCTTAAGGGATGTTCTTATCCCAGTTATGATGACATTATTTTCTCACATCTGTGAAGAGGGCTGGTATATACCAGCCTCATGGAACGAAGCAACGGTTGCGTTAATCCTTAAACCATCAAAATGAACAAGATAATGTAACTCATATCAGCCTACCGCTCTGCTCAATATTGATTATAAGATCTTTGCAAAAATATTGGCAGACAGGTTGAATGAAGTAACAGAAAGCCTTCTCCTTAGGGACCAAAAGGGATTTTTAGAGGCAGAGGATTAAGGGATCTCACCTACAACCTGATCAGCATGATCGATATAGCAACTTTATACAAAACCCCACTAGCTATAATAACTTTAGATGCTATGAAGGCTTTCGATAGAGTAAACTGGGCGTACTTAAAATATATATTAAAAGAGAGTAACTTAGGAAAAAACATTTGTAGGTCAGTTTCTTTGATATATCAAGCCCCTATAGCTCGAATTCTAATAAACAGTAGCCTATCTGCTCCAGTCAAAATCTAGAGAGGCACCAGGCAAGGTTTCCCATTTTTCCCAATGTTTTTTAATTTATACATCGAGCCTTTGGCTGAAAATATTAGACAACACCCAGATATACACCTCTTTAAGTTCAAGGATTGGGAAAAGAAGGTGGTGTAATACGCCAGTGACCTAATGATTTATACGGTACAAAAGGGGGTGGTGATGGACGGAGCATCTGAATCAATCAAACACTCACACCCAGTCAAAAGATCTGGGTTTAATCCATCACTATTCTTTAGCCCACTCTGCCACTCCAGTTCAGACATGGCTATATGCAAATCAGTCTGACCCTGTGCCTCATGGGAACAGTCCAGCCCGAACTGCCAAGCCATGTCTTCCCTGGACCGGAAACAAGCTTCCGAGGACCGGTTTCTGGCATTCCAGCCATCTTCAGCCCGGCTTGCTTGAATCCAGTGGCAAAGTGAGCAAGGGACTCACGTCTGAGCATACTATATCTGAACTGCACATATAATTTCCTTGCTATGGGGGTAAGATGTCATCCAGAAAGGGTTCAAATTTTTAGTCCTCTTTAACAGTGAGGAAGAGTGTAGTTAGAACACCTAGTTTCGGATTTACCAGGATGGCCTCGAGTTTTTTAGTTCGATACATTATCAGAATTTCAGCTCGAGAAACCAACCAGCTGGTTTCCTCAGGATTACTCCAAAGGGTTGGTTTGACTATAAGTGCACATAGGTGTCTTACATGCACAAACCAAGGAACTTTTTTTAAAACCCCTAGGTGGGCTAAAAGGTCCTTGGTTTCTGCTTATCAACTTTGTTCTCTGCTGGACCCTTGACCCGGTCACCCTACTACCGCACGGCCCCCATGTGCCCGGATTCTGCTGCTGCTGCCTGCTTGGCCCTCTGGCTCCCGCCTCTCCTTAGGGCCCCTGCTCTCCAGGCTTGCCCTTGCTCCCCAGGCTTGCCCAGGCTTGCCCTCGCTCTCCAGGCTTGCCCAGGCTTGCCCACGCTCTCCCCCGCTCCACTTTCCCGCTCTTTCCAACCCCCCCTCTGCTCCCCGCCGCTGCTCTCCTGTGGCCCCGCCCCCTTCTCCGGTCTCCTGCTCCCCATTCGCCGCCCGCTCCCGGCTCCCAGCTGCTCCTCCCTCCCACTTGGCCATAAATGGTGGGGACTGTGCGGCAGTGACCTGTGACCCCTGACCCGGTCACTCTACTACTGCACAGCCCGTGTCCCCGGATTCTGCTGCTGCTGCATGCTTGGCCCTCTTGCTGCCGCCTCTCCTTAGGGCTCCTGCTCTCCAGGCTTGCCCTTGCTCCCCAGGCTTGCCCAGGCTTGCCCTCGCTCTCCAGGCTTGCCCTCGCTCTCCCCCGCTTCACTTTCCTGCTCTTTCCAACCCCCCCTCTGCTCTCCTGTGGCCCGCCCCCTTCTCTGCCTCCCCATTCACCGCCCGCTCCCGCTTCCCAGCTGCTCCTCCCTCCAACTTCGCCATAAGTGGCGGGGACCACGCGTATGCGCATCAGGCGCGGAAAAGGCAAACCCGTCTACGCCCGTCCGTGCCTGGACCGCGCCCTGGCCAGAACCCCTGGACCCCGCCAGAGCCAGCCAACCCGACTGAGCTACGATGCCGCCACCCTTCACGCACTCAACACTGGCCGACATCCAGCCTGCTACCAAGCCACCCCGAAACTCACCCACGGAGCCTTCACCTGCCATGCCTGCTCCTTCACCTGCACTCAGTCCTGCTCCGCACCAGCCAAAACAGCTGCCAACAACAACCACCTCAAGTGCATCCTGCTCAACACCCACTCCATCCACAGGCACGCCGTCGGACTATGGGACCTCTTGGACAAAACGGCACCAGACATCGCCTTCTTCACTGAAACCTGGATGTATGCCTCCTAACCCCCCGACATCGCCATTGCCATCCCGGACGGCTACAAGATCATCCGGAGGGACCGCGTCAACTAGACCGGAGGAGGCATCGCCATCGCCCACAGAAACACTATCCGCATCACGACCAACACCGATGACACCCTCGCCACCGCAGAGCACCTGCACTTCCAGATTCACACCGATCCCAAGACCACCCTCAGAGGAACCCTCATCTACAGACCCCGGGACCACACGAGGCCATCGCAGACTTTATCAGCCCACTCGCCCTCGCCTCCCCCGACTACATCCTCCTAGGAGACCTCAATTTCCACCTTAAGAACGACCAGGACAACAACACCACCACCCTACTAGACAACCTCGCCAACCTCGGATTCAAGCAACTGGTCAACATCCCCACCCATTACGCCCCATCCATTACGCCGGCCACACGCTTGACCCTGTCTTCACCTCCAGCAGTCACATCTCCTTCAGCCACACCACTGAGCTCCACTGGACCGACCACAGCTGCGTACACTTCAACTTCAGGAAATCAACAACCCACCACTGCCCTTAACAAACCCCCTGAAGATGCTGGAGCAAGATCACCACAGATCAACTCACCACCTTCTTGCGCCTAATCCCTCCCACCAACACCACGGACCCCAAAGAAGGAGCCCGCAACCTCAGACAGTGGATCACCGACTGCGCCAACACCCTTGCTCCACTGAAAAACCCTCCCAGCAACCTCAACAGCAAGAAAGCTGCGTGGTTCACCAACGATCTCAAAGACTCCAAGAAATCCTGCCGTGACCTCGAGGAAGCCTGGCGCCACAACCGGTCAACGGACAACATGACAGCCCTCAAGAACGCCACCCGCAAACACCACCAGCTGATCCGCACCACCAAAAGGTCATCCTTCAGAGAACGACTGGACAACAACACCCACAACAGCAAGGAACTTTTCAACGTCGTGAAAGAGCTCTCCAACCCCAACGCCAGCAACAACGACATCACGCCTTCTCAAGACCTCTGCAACTCTCTGGCCACCTTTTTTCACTGTAAGATCGTCGACATACATGACAGCTTTGGCGCTCAGAACAAGTAGCCCACCACCAAACCTACACCCCCCACCACCACCATGTGCACCTGAACTCAGGTCAGCATGGAAGATAACACCCAAACGATGAACACCATCCACTTGGTCTCCCCAGCCAATCCCTGCCAACACCACATCTTCAACAAAGCCAACTCCATCATCGCACCCAAACTTCGGGACATCATCAACAACTCCTTCATATCCGCCACCTTCCCGGAGAGCTGGAAGCACGCAGAGATCAGCGCCCTCCTGAAGAAACCCACCGCAGACCCCTCAGACCTCAAGAACTTCCGCCCCATCTCGCTCCTCCCCTTCCCTGCAAAAGTCATTGAGAAAACCGTCAACAAACAGCTAACAGCTCCCTCGACCCATCGCAGTCCGGATTCTGAGCGAATCACAGCACCGAGACCGCCCTCATCGCAGCCACCGACGACATCCGGACCCTGCTGGACAACAAAGAAACCGCCGCCCTCATCCTGCTCGACCTTTTGGCTGCGTTAGACACGGTCTGCCACCGCACCCTGACAACCCGCCTCCTCCACGTCGGGATCCAAGGAAAGGCCCTGGAATGGATCACCTCCTTCCTCTCCGACAGAACCCAAAGAGTCCATCTCCCGCCCTTCCTCGCAGAAGCCGCCAAGATCATCTGCGGTGTACCTCAAGGCTCCTCACTCAGCCCCACCTTCTTCAACATCTACATGAGCCCCCTCGCAGCCATCGCACATAAGCACAACGTCAACATCATCTCCCACGCCGAGGATACCCAATTGATCCTCTCCCACACCAACGACCCCACCTCCGCCAGAGCCAGCTTCCAGGACAGAATGAAAGACATCGCAGACTGGATGAAGCTCAGCCGCCTAAACTGAACTCAGACAAGACGGAAGTCCTCATCCTCGGCCCATCCATCTCCACCTGGGACGACTCCTGGTGGCCCCCTGCTCTGGGCCCCCCACCCAAGCCCATGGACCACGCACGCAACCTGGGCTTCATCCTTGACCCCTCCCTCACGATGGCCAAACAAGTTAACGCCGTTACCTCCTCCTGCTTCAACACTCTCCGCATGCTCCGTAAGATCTTCCGCTGGATCCCCACTGGAACCAGGAAAACGGTCACCAAGGCCCTCGTCACCAGCCGTCTGGACTACGGGAACGCCCTCTACGCTGGGACCACTGCCAAACTACAGAAAAGACTCCAGCGCATCCGGAACGCCTCAGCCACATCTCCGCCCACGTGAGGGACCTGCACTGGCTCCCCGTCAGCAATAGGATCACGTTCAGACTCCTTACCAACGCACACAAGGCTCTCCACGACTTGGGCCCCGAATACCACAACAACCGCCTCACATTCTACACGCCAACCCGCCAGCTCCGCTCCACCAGCCTCGCCCTCGCCGCCGTCCCACGGATCCGCAGAAGCACCACCGGAGGAAGATCCTTCACCTACCTGGCGGCCAAGACCTGGAACACCCTCCCCACCCACCTACGACTCACCCAGGACCATCTCTCCTTCAGGAAGCAACTCAAGACCTGGCCTTTCGAGCAGTAGCAGCCCCCGCCCTCCCGCCAGCACCTTGAGACCCTAGCAGGTGAGTAGCGCGCTTTACAAATACTCTTGTTTGATTGATTGATTGATTGGTACTCAGCCATTTCTGGGGTCACCCAGAGCCTTCGCCAATAAGTTAAGGGTCGTAGGGCAGCCTCATCTTCGATCAGGGCAATTCCTATATCTATCTGCAAGGGGATTAACGGGGTACTGGGTGGGAGGCCCGGAATTTGTTTGAGGAAGCTGTTCTGAACTTTAGTTAAAAGGGCAGAAGAACAGTTGCCCCAGAGTTCAGCCCCATACAGCGTGGCTCCCCTCGCTTGCGCCCTATAGATCTCAATGTTACAAAAGGGGGGGTTTTACCCAAAAAGTCACTGGGACCTGGGTGCTAGGTAATACATATATATAGGGGTCCCAGAGAGAGAGCGTAACATAAGTGTACGCAAATTACTTAATCAAAACATTGCAAAAATTTAGAATTCATCATATTTAATAAAGCCAACACTGTCATTGAATCACAATGTGCTTTTAACCAAAAAGTTTGTATACCAACACCGAACCTTCCTTCTGAAATCCTACACTAACTGTAACACGGCCAACGTTATATATATCATTTTGTGCCTGTGTGAGAACATTTACGTTGGTCAGACTCAACACAAGGTTAAACAAAGGATTCTACAGCATGGCAGCAGGATATGGTGTGCTGTACCAGGAGCCCCCCTGGTAGAACGCTGCCAAAGAATGGGACACACCTCACAGGATTTGAAATGGTTAGTCATAGAGAAGATAACCTTGGGCAGAAGGGGTGGCAATTTGGCAACAGTGCTCAACACCCGAGAATTAAAATGGATGGCTACATTTAATTCAATTGCAAATGGTGTCAATGAAACCGATAGTAGCTATGCTCAAATGGCAGCATTGGGACATTAACCTTGGTGGCTGTATACAAATGTGTACTTGTGATGTAGAATAACCCCAAATTGATTTTACACCCTCATATCTGTGAAGAGTATGTTTTGGAATCAGTCGATAACTCAATGTATTCTTTATTATATGAGATTGAACCTGATATATAAAATCTCTAGAAACATAGTTGAATGACGTCTACACCCTCATGTGTGAGAGGTGCACGTCTGACAGTAATTATTGAACAATTTCGAATGCACCCTCCACTACATGAGATCACCTATTAAATGAACTGGTTCCTTAATATATTCTCTATGTAAATATGATTGATTGGCATTTACACCCTTTTGTACGAGAGGTGCACGCTCTGGGACTTTGTTTATTGTTTTCACGCATGGTCTTGCAACATTGTTGACACTATTTCCAACAGCCCGAGTAATACTCTTTTCATTTCTTGTAATTGTGTAATATCGACTCCTTAATGTACGAAAAGTGCACGTCTATTATAATGGCATCTAAATATTGGGAATTCTCAGTTTGGGTCGTATTACCAAACATATAATCGTAACATCTGAGCAAGTTGAATAGTAACTCTTCCATGTTAGTCACCCACGTGACTACGCGACGAAGTTGCCAAAATACGGAAGTGCGCTTGCTTCGTACACTCGAAGAAGCGAAGAGTTTTGTAGCGAGAGACCGCGGCTGCGGCTACGCTTGCCAGTAAGTCTGGATTATGGTAGAGATTTGTTTTTGTTTTTTTGACCCCTGAGCGTGTCATACAATTACTGACACCTGCTCAATTACCTTACCGCTTGCAGGGATTGGAAAAACGCGGACGAGCTCTCACCGCGAAGGGCCACCCAATTAAGAACCCACGTTCACCGCCTGATTCATGTAAGTACTTCGATCAGGGATCACAAGGCCACACTAGGATAGATTTAATAAAATCCTTGGGCTCTAACTTCCCTCATCTCCTTCTTTTAGCGGCAGTTTAGGGTATTCAAGTTCCTCTTACCCCACCAGTCCCTCAACAAGGAAGGACCCACTCTAGCCCTAAGAGAAAAAGATACATGTAAGTGAGAGCTCTCTTAATTAACTAAACTCACTCCCATCCCCTCACCATTTGAACTGTCTTAGATACCTGTATCGTACTGATTGTATTCCACCTTGCTCCTTTCTAGTCGGCTCGATTCCAAAACCCATTAACGTTTGACTGCACGGAAGGTGGTCCTTCAGATTCCTGATATTCGGTGCCGGCTGGCCCGAATACCCGTGGTAAATTCCCCTCCTTTTAATACTTAGCTTAAACTTGAGAATTAATTTTAACTCAGAATTTATTGAATACTCTTTATTTTATAGAATTGTCTTTCCCCACTACAATACCTCCTGTCCTGATGAAAACCCCGTTTTAAGGGCTCAAGTTAACCTCCCATGTAGGGGTCGAAACGTCGATGGCTCTACCTGTTCCATCATCCGGCACTATCCATGATTAAATTACTTATGACTGTGACCGTAAAATGATTTGCATATTTGTTTCATTATAACATTGGCTTGAATAAGTTATAGCCTTCCATAATTTATAATGAATGTTTTGTATTGAATATGTAACTTAGTTTTTCCTCTTTTGAATCACTTTACTTTCTTTCATCCCACACTCTACACCTCCTTTCCCTCCTTTCTGTGCTTGGGGCTTTAATGTTTTTATGCTAAAAAATATGAATTGAATGAATAGCACTTTGTGATTCAATGACAGTGTTGGCTTTATTAAATATGATGAATTCTATAGATCTCAATGGCAGGGGCAATGGGCTTCATCGTTGATTCCCTTACCAATTTACCTATACCCCCAGAGGTCTAGCAATTTTGGGCACCCAATCCATATTTTCAGTGAGGGTGATGCCCAAATACTCAAATACAGAAACCCTTTCGAGTGCAACGCCATTTAGTTGGGTATTTGAACGTATTTTCTTGGGCAGATTACCTACCGTTAGAAATGGGATTTCTGGTTGGCTAAGGCTTGCGCCAAAGCCAGGCAGAAACCACCACTCTAGTCAGGACAAGGGAGTTACACGCCAAAGATAACCCCTGGTAACATGGCACGAGCAGTCAGGCTTATCCCAGAGGCAATGTGTAAAGTGTTTGCGCAACACACACACACAGCAGCAACACGCTAGGCACACCACAAAAAGGAACTCCACACAAATTTATATATAAAAATAGCCTTTGTAATACCATAAACACATTAGATCATAATCACGCAGATACACTGTGCCAACTGGCACTGGGCAATATTTACAGGGGACTAAATACACATGACTGGGCCACGTGGGCCACTGTCAGAATCAGCACTTAGTAGAAATAGCACTTCTAGAACATAGAATAATTGTAACACAAAACACAATTGTAGGACACAACCAGAAATCCCATTTCTAACACCTACCATGAATTTAGTTTTCATGGTGTTGATCACCAGGCCCTTATTATTACAAAAAATGACAAACCTATCCAATATCCTCTGAACCCCCAGGGGCATCTTGGACATTAAGAGAGTGTTGTCAGCAAACATAAATGCTGGTATCTTTGAGTTTACTTACTTGGGGGCATCGTTATCCTCAACCCTTGAGAGTTGTGCAATGAGTGCATTGACAAAGAGGCAAAACAGGGCCTGGTGCAAGCACGTAAACCTGTCTCACTCCTCTGTCAACTGGGAGTCTGTCAGTTAATTCTCCACCCCTGCCTAATCTTACTTAGGCGTAGGTGGCCTCATGCAGCTTAATAAGCACGCTGAGCAAACAGGGGGGAATTTCCAATTCTCTTAGCACCCCCCCAAAGTTTCGTTCTGGGGACCAAATCAAAAGCCGTTTTCAGGTCCACAAAATCAAAAAGAGGCTGCCACTCTCAATTGATACTGTCTTACATACAATAAGTTGGAGTCTATATATTTGGTCCACGGTAGAGGTGTTCTTCCTGAATCCGGCTTGATAAGGGCTTATGATGTCATTCTCATGCAACCAGGTCTGAATTCGATCCAGTAATACCCTTGCAAACAATTTTTGTTGACATCGATCAAACTGATCGGTCTGTAGTTTGCATGGTGTAGAGGAGAGCCCTTTTAAAGACTGGGACAATTTCTGCCCCTGCCAAGGTCTCAGGGATTGACATGCCATTCATTATGGAGCTAAATAGCACACAAAAATAGGGGCCCCAGATATATGGTTCTTCCTGGAACAAATCCCCTGGCAACCTATCTAAACCAGGTGCTTTGCCTGCTGGTAGTTTTGCAATTACCGAGATAACTTCTTGAAGGGCCATCTCAGCAGCCACCTCATTAGCGTGACTAGAGGCAGTAGCAAATATATGCTGTTCCCGCCCGCTAACTGAGCCCATGTCACCTAGGGAAGCACTATGGTTAAAAATATGTGGGTCCAGATCAGTTTCTACTTCATGCAATGCCCAAAAATGATCTGCCCATATTTCTGTTGGGATATTAGGTTCAGCCGCTGAATTACCCTCCCTACTTCCTGTTCTGACTATGGCCCAAAATTCTCTCATGTCCCAGTTCTGCAGGGCAGTTTTAATGTCCACCCATTTATTCTCTTCCCAGGACTGCTTCACACGTGAGACAGCTTCATCATATTGAAGTCTCCTAATTTTAGTTAATGGCTTGTTTTTATCTTTAATGGCCACTAACAGCGCGTATTTGGCCTTACAACAGTTATCATTAAACCACATATGGTTTACCATTTTTGTCTTACTAGGGCGTACTAATGGATAAAAAAAGTTGGCTAGTTTTTTTTATAAAAATCTTGTGGAGTACCGCAACCTGATAAATATAGGCTGGGTTGTCCCAATCAGCGGGAAGGCAGCTGAGTTCCTGGAAATCCGGAATTACCATTTCATAAAGAGCTCCCTTCTTCTCTGGTGATTGTTTTCTTTTGCTCCCCACCTAATTCTTCTCCTATTACTAGTGAGAGATAAGCTATTCTCCAGAGAGGGATTGTTTGGAGGGAGAATACCACAATCTGGAACCTTGAGAGTTAATGTCAAAGCATTATGATCACTGTCATGTCGTGAGAGTACAGCAAAATCCAAAACTCTATGCCATGATCTACACTCCACAAGAATATAATCAATTAAAGATGCTTGGCCGATTCTATTGAATGTTGGTTTGCCTGGCCTGTCAGTGGCTGTGCATCTATTACAGGCTCTCAGGGAATGATTTAGGAAAATGACATTTATTTGTAGTTCCCGGTGGGACCAGGTCTTTACCGGCTGGACTTGTGGATCTGGAATAGTTCACTGACGGTCCTCCACAATGATAATCATGTTGTGAGCACCAGAGAGGGGTTCGAAGTGACAGTTTAGATATCCTCCCACTATCAGCCTCGAATTTAACGGTACCAAAGGGATGAAGGAGTGTAAATCATCTATCGTTTTTGATTCCTGGGACAGGCTTATGGGCCGAGAGTAGACATTAATGAAGGCAAGCCTCAGTTTAGAAGGAAAGCCAAGTATTACACATTGTATGTCTCTAGAGTGGGTATTCAGGGGAGTAGGTGTACAACCCACATGGGAGGCAACCCAAATGGATAATCCACCAGACGGTCTACCCCTCTCACTAGCGATAGCTGGGATGTTAAATTTTACAAAACCCACTCTATCATAGTCATCTCTTGCCCAAGTCTCCTGGAACTAATAATTATCAAACTGGTCTACAAAGAATCTCCACTCTGGGCAAGAAAGTTTATTCTTAATGCCAGCCACGTTCCAGGATAAGATCTTAAGCAAACTACCTGGGCATGAGTCTCCTCCCGAAGAATCAGTGGGAGCATCAATTGTGCTTAGATGGTCAGTCCCCTGTACGATGTCAATGGAACGGGTAGAGTGATTAGTGGATAAAGATCGAGGGGAGTGGGATGGTCTTACTGGTTCCCCAACCTCCAAGGAGGATTCAACAGTAGCCCCCATTGTCGTACCGGACCCGACTAAGAATAACTGCTTGGGGCTCCCCTGCTCTAACTGCACACACCCTCCCTTGGGCTCCTGGTTATTCTTTGGAGAACACACACAGTTTAATCTTAGTGGTCAGTCTACTTCTTCCAAGGGCCCATATTGATTGTTTACAGGCAGGTTGAACAACAGAGATCTACTTGAAGGATATCTGTGGCCATGATTCCGTTCCTCCTCTAATTGTCTAAGATGCCCCAAGGGAAATTTTACCCTTGCAGGGTTACGACAGTGGGAATAAAAAAATGCCAGCGGAAAAGCTCTCACATCTGTACGGGGCTCACCCGGTGTCGATTTATGGTTTGTTAACAAGCGTACCGTCTGGGGGTTTTAAAGTTGACAACCACATGGTCTCCTGGGATAGATTTGCTACTAAATCCCACCCAATCTACCCTCCACACCATTAGAATTTCCCCAGCCCTCTCATAGGGGAACTGTCTATGTGTTGCTAACCAGAATAGGATCTTGTTCCTAATTTCCAGCTGTGTCTCCCTCTGAATGACTTTAAGAGGTGGGACCCCTGTTAAAATAATTACATGGGGCGATGATTCTGGGGGGAGGTTTATGATTGGGAGAGCCGCATTAGTCTTACTTCTCAGGTCCTCTCTGGTTTCACTTCGCCCTATTGCAGTGCTGGTGGGTTGATGGGCACTCAACGTATTATTCTATGAACGGGCATTCTCATCCACACTAGGCGCTTTTCATAATGTTGTGTTTGTACTGTGCTCTTGCTCATGCTGGGCGGGAGGGTATTGTGGGGTAAAATTGTATGGTCGACTAGTGGATTGCCGGGTATTAGGAGGTTGGGCACTGGGGATCCCCTCTTTGCCTACAGATGCTCTCGGGTTAGAGTCAGAGTCAAAGTTCATAGCTCCATCCCTCACTGGCGGTGATTTTACATTGGAGCTAGATTGCATTTGCCTTGTGGTGATCATAGATGTCAAGGATTTTAGTTGGTCAGCTAAGGGGGCATTCTCTTGCTTTATCAGATCACTAAGGGACAATATTTAATCTAATAGCGATTGGGCCCAGACTGGATACTGAGGATCTGCACAAGGGGCTGGAACTGGTTCTATAGGTGGATTTCGATTAGCAAGATCTTCTGGCCATAAGTCACTCCCTCTTCTTGCCTTCTTGCTTGTGTTTGTCCTCCCAGCTAACTGCTTACGTTTCCCATTCTTATGTGGGCCTGCACCCTCATCAACCAATTTTGTTGTGGCCATTGCGACATTCTCTTGGTTTAAAGGGGGTGGGAGAACATCTCCAGTTAACACAGCTGCCAAGGGAGTATCGAGACTGGGCAGATCCACTAAGGGCGGGAAAAGGTCCAGGGTATTTGACAACCGCCTTTCGGTGCGTTCAATTTCTGATGTAACAGCACATATTGCCCTTTTCAGCATCTTGTCGATTGATGTCGGGGGCGGGGTGGAGGATTTACCTTGTGCCCGGGTTTTTTAGCAATACATGTACGCTTACCCATTTCTAACTAAGGAGAAAAATAAAAAAACTATTTTGTAGATAGCAACCACCAGGAAAAATCAACATAGGTAGCAAGCACACAACGCTTATGGAACAGGGCTCAGATGAGGGAACAAAATACTTTGCTATATTCGTGGGCGGGAGTACCCCTAAATCAGATTTCCTTAGACTCCAGGTGAAAAGAAAAGTGACACTCACGCCTAATAAACAACATTTACCAGTAATTACAGTCCAAATTACACCAAAGGTGATTAGTCTACGTGCCGTTGGAGAGGGTTAAGGTTCAGGTCCAATAGTGTCCTCGATGGCGCTGGTCATGAAGCAGAACTAAATTCAAAGGGGGTGGCCCTGCCCTGTCTCTTCTCACCGATGACTGCAAGGACCAGCCTGCCCTTGGCCCATGCTTTGCCCGGGCGTGGCCCTTGAGGGTCCCACGCCGCAGGAAACGTTGCAGCGCTTAAGAGCGCATCATGGCTCCTCCCCTTCACCTGTGTCTAATGGAGGGAAACGCTGGGAACCCTGGGACTTGAAGTCCCACCAGGGTCAGCGCAATTCGATTGTGGAGGTAGCCGGTAGGCAGTGGCAGCGTTGCTGGCACAGACTGCAGCCTGGGACGATTTCCCACCAGGGTGTTATATGTGTTGGAAAGTTGCAGCAGAAAGAGAAGCAGCTTCAAGCGTCCCGCACTGCGGGAAAGGTTGCAGTGCTTAAGAGCGCATGATGGCTCCTCCCCCTCACCTGTGTCTATTGGAGGGAAGCGCTGGGCACCCTGGGACTTGATGTCTGACCAGGATCAGCGCAGTTTGATTGTGGAGGTGGCCGGTAGGCAGTGGGAGCTTTGGTGGCACAGACTGCACCCTTTGACGATTTCCCACCAGGGTGTTAGATGCGTTGGAAAGTTCCCCCAGAAAGAGAAGCAGCTTCAAGCGTCCCACCAAGCAGATTCCTCTATGCATAGAAGACAATTTGATATTGGCAGGAGACTGCAAACAGATTTTTGATCCTTTTATAGGTCAAAATTCTAAAGTTTCATTTATTCCCAACAAACACCATAAATCTTTTATTCATACCATTAAACAGAATAAACTCTTAGATGCTTGGAGGCTATGTATCCCAATCACCAGTGAGTACACTTTTTATTCTCCGGTCCACCACTCTCAATCACGGATAGATTACTTTTTTGTATGCCACAATTTATCCCAAACACTTGTGAATGCAGAAATATGACCGATACTATTATCGGATCATGCTCCCATTCAATAATTATCTTCTTCTGGAGCCAGCTTTTTACTCCTCGTTTATTACCTTTTTTGAAGAATATTTTCCCATCAATCACACAGAATCTTTAACTTTCTCAACTATTTGGGATGCCTTCAAGGCTACAGCAAGAGATTTCATTATAAGTTATGTGGCTAAATAATGTAGCATTGCTCACAAACGTACTAGGTCCCTACTTCAAGACATCAAGAGACTGGAGCATTCTTTTTATACATCTAATTCCAAAGATGGTCTCCTTGGCCTTATAAAAGCAAATCTACAGTTCAACAAGGAATCAACCGACAATGCCTCATTACAATATATATCTACTGAAATCTAGCACAAAATTTAATGGGGGGAAAACTAAGGCTGGTAAATCTTAGCCAATTATTTGAAACCAAACAAAACAAACTGAATATCGATTTTATTTATGATGATCATTCTGTCTTAAAATTCAGAAACACAGACAATTTAAATGAATTTGCACTGTTTCATAAGTCATTATGGGGCATATTATCAAGGGGGTTTATCTCCGCTTTTTTGGCTTTAAAAGCCAAGAAAGCGGAGATAAAATTATCTCCCTATTACCTAGCTGTCACTAACACCAGTTACCGACAGCTAGTAGGAGATAGCGACCATCTTGGGCCTCACTTTGCATGTCAGTGATATTTATCACTAATGATATGCAAAGTGGGCGTGCCAAGTCAGTCGCTAACATCGCTATCTCCTATTACCAACTTTTGGAGATATTCGCGCTAAGCGCGAATATCTCCAAAAGCTAACACCTGCCCTGAGCAGTTCTTAGCCATGTTATCCAATGGGAGGTGGATAACATGGCTAAGAGCATTAGCTCGGTAATGCATGCATATCGCTGACTTTTCAGCGATATTCATGCATTGCGGCCGATTTTTATCGCATTTGCGATAAACCTTGGTAATACCAAGGTTTATTTGCGGTAAAAATCGCTGCAGCGCAGCGGTAAATTTTTGTCTCTAACAAAGCAATAGCGATAATTATCGCTATTGCTTGGTAATATGCCCCTATATTCTTCTGAAATGAATCCTACAAATCAAATGTTCGCACAATTCTTTTCAACTTTACATAAGACTCAGCAGAAATTTCCTGACTTATCAACCTTAGAAATGGAGAAAACTTAACAAGAACTTTTAAATGCACTTCAACACCTCAAAAAAGATAAGGCACTTGGCCAGACGGTTTTATGGTCGAATTTTACCTCCATTTCTCTAAAGTATTAATGCCTAAATTACACTTTTTAATTGATTCCTTTTTTTCTCTGGGAAAATCCAAGGATTCCTTTTCAGATGCCCATATTTGTCTGTTACCCAAAGAGGGCAAGGATTCAAAATACTGTAAAATGTACAGACCCATATCACTTGTCAATATAGAGTACAAGATTTTTTCCAAAGCACTAGCCTTACGCTTAGAGCCTATTTTACAAAATATATTAGGCAAGAAACAATCCGGTTTTGTGAAAGGACGAGTAATCACCGGTAACAAGAGACTTTGTTTTATATTTTATCTAAAGCCCCATATTGAAAATACCCTCTTGCAGCAATAGCGCTAGACGCAGCAAAAGCATTTGATATAGTTGAATGGCAATATCTATTCTATACTCTCAAATAGTTTGGATTTGGCCCTAAATTCGTCCCTAATCTCACTTTTATATTCTAATCCATGCGCTGCTGTCTGTGCTAATGGTTTAACATCTTCATTTTTTGATCTTGATGGAGGAGTGCCTCAGGGATGCCCCTTATCCCCCTTCCTTATTATTTTGGCCCTTGAACCCTTCCTTTCAAAAATTCGTCAAAATATACAAATACACGGATTTGAAACTCCCACAACCAGTGTCAAACTTGCAGCATACACTGATGATATTTTGCTTTTTATTTAAAATCCCAGTGATTCAATTCCTGCCTTTTTAAAGGAGGTCCATTCCTTTTCACTGATTTTAGGATATAAATTAAATAGCGACAAATGTGAAATTTTACCTCCCACTAAATTCACCTTTAAAGCTGAATTTGCTTCAGCAAACTTTACTTGTAAATCCTCTCATATCAAATATTTAGATTTAAATTTCATGCCTAAAATTAAAGGCACAGTAACTTGGTGCATGAATAACTGCATTCAAAAAATTTCAGATCTTAACCAAACGGCATCCCCTTTACCTATCCTGGTGGGGTCGTTTGGATACTATAAAAATTATGCTCTTTCCTATATTTATATATACCATTTCTAACATTCTCGTTCCCATCTCTACTAAACTATTTAAATCTATCAATTCAATATTATCTTACTTCTTATGGGATAATAAAAAGCCCAGCATGTCTCTTTCCAAGTTAATGCGACCCAAAACTAAAGGAGGAGTTAATTTTGCCAATTTCCCAGCTTAGCAAAAAGCGTACTTATTGTGACAGGCCTCATATTGGCTGCTTGATTCCACAGAGGAACATCCCTTATGGACCTCAGTTGAGAATTTGTTTTTATTCCCTTTCTCATTTCATGAATATCTTTCCTTTTCTCGCAAACCCCAAACATTATCCACTCCTCTTTTTAAACTCACTTCCAAACTCCTTAACCCTATATATCCTTCATTACATGATGCTCTCTAATCTTTCTTAGCCTCAGCCATATGGCTCAATAAAACTGTATCGATACATAACAAGCCTTTTTATTGGAAATCGTGGAAGCAACATGGTTTAATATGGATTCACCAATTATTCTCAAATAATTAATTTGGTTTTTTTTCTTCGCTTTGACAGTCATATAGTTTGCCCGCCTCTTTTTTTTCTAAGTATTGTAGTCTACGCAACACCGTGCTTAACATATATACTCAGCTTAGTTGCAAGCCCCACAAATCTCCTATTAATGACTTGCATGCAGACTTGTCCTCTCATTTACATACTAAACCTAAAGCATCAAAAATGTACGCTTACTTTCAATCCACTGGTACAACACGACAACAATCTAGTATTGAAACAGTTTGGGAGAAAGACTTTGATGTAGTTTGGTCTTTATCAATATGGAACAATATCTGGACTAAACTACTTAAAGCCTCAAGAACAGCTAGTTTATCACAAACAATATTTTACATCTATAATGGCTTCTGCTATCCCCACACATATTAAACAAAAGATTCCCCAATTTACTGAATACTTGCTGGTTTTGCACACATCCTGAAGCTGATTTGTATCACATGCTTTTTTTGTGTTCACCTGTATTTCAGTTTTTGGAAACTTGTATGGTCTCAATTTAATGTCATTTTTGGTACCAGTATCCAATTCTGTCATTTTTGGTACCAGTATCCAATTCTGTGTAAAATAAATTTTGGGGGGAGTGTTGTACCTTCTTGGGGGAATTGTGAACTTAATATCAAAATTAATGATTTACTAATAGCAGTTGCCTTTCAGCAAATAACAAGCTATTGGAAGGACTTCAGTAATATTTCTTATAAAGCCTGGTGGTATGATGCATGCCATATTCATAGATTGGACACATTTTCCACCTTTCCTCTCCACTTAGCTGTGAAGAGAACTCAGTTATGGTCACATGTTACAAATTCTTTGATTAATGTGCAAGACAGACCTCTTTGCCCAAACCATCTCAGCAGGAAGTACTTATACCTCCATAATTCTCTTTAGATATTCCTTTAACTCATATATTAATATGTATTGCATTATTTCTTTCATTTTCTTCAAATATGTTTTATTTCTTATTCTTGTATTTAAGCTGGAATACATATGTGACATACTGTTTCTTGATTGATCACATGTTTGTATGATAACATCTCTTTAATTTCAATAAGATTCTCTTTTGAACAAAAAAAAGTAGACTTCGCAATGCTAATCAAGTATACAAATGACTGTTAATCAGTTTCAGTTTCATGCGTCTTTATTTCGATTTTTACATCATGTTAATCCATTTTTGGCAATTTCACAAGTTTAAAAATTGTATTCAGGCCTGAGAAAATGTCAATCAAACCAACATATTAATTTGCTGAATTTCAGGTATTTGTGTTATGATTTTTATGTGAAAATCTGTGAAATTACGTCACTACACCATATAGCTTTATTGGGGGTTGGTTGGGTACAAATCTATATTCCAGGAACTACCAAAATACAGCTTACCCAGCACCTCTTCTAAACCCCAGTCCACGGCCTAGTCTCAATCGCCACCCAAAGCCCCCAATTTCCATCTTTACAGGGGCACTGGGCTCCTCTCCTCAATCAAGGACTCTCTTCCGGGGTTCTAACCTTGCACCGTTTGATGAAGAAGCTGCAACTGTTGAAGGTCTTCGGTTTGCTGAGCCAATCACAAGAACCCTAACCCTCTTTACTGCAATTCAATTACATCATAGCAAAATGGACACAGGCAACAATCAACAAAAAGGAAGTGTTTTTGCCTTTGCTCATGGAACATCAATGGTCTAAACCCAGACTTTCTGCAATACTTCAAAACATTTCATATAATCCTGTTGCAGGAAAAACGGATGACTGAACCATTACATATACACGGGTACCACTGCTTCACCATACCAGCTACAAAAGGCGGAAAAAATGGTGCCTGTTGAGGCGGGCTGGCAACTTACATATCAACAACTACCATACCTACTGCAGTAACAGTCGACCCGGGAATAGAGGTTGACTTAGCAACCAAACTTATCCTCTCTCTTGTGGGTGTACAAAAAGAAGTAACAATTGTCAATGCATACATCTACCCGAAAAGTTTAGCAATAGATTCGGTGAAGTTGTTTGGCCAAATAACTACCTATATAGGCAGCACTGAATCATCAAATATCATTCTGTTGGGGATTTGAATCAATACCTATTGGGATCATCAGACGAATAGAACCAATATTTCAAACTTTATACTGCAATATACCAACACAAAGCGTCTTCACAAACGGGAAAACCAACAAGATAAACAGAAGCCTTCTTGAGGGTCTTCAACACTCCAATCTCAGGGCTACAGTCCTCCTGTAGCCAGTTACTATACTGTAACAAATTCCTCGATTTTAGACTATACCTTCACTATTCTCTCTCTGTTTTCATTTATCATCAATTTTAGAATGGGGGACAAGGGAGATAGTGATCATCGCCCACAAGAAAAAACTTTAGCTGCAACTGCTCCCTCTGGTAACCAGCCTGCCCCAGCCTCGGGCACCATCTATACGTCAGACTATAAGAGAATCAAATTCACGGCAAATAACATTGAATCCATGTTAGAATCGGCATTGAATCTCATACTCTCATATCCGACCAACATGGACTACATTCAAATCTGGGAACGCTTCACCAAGACGCTCGGAGAACTACACACGTCGCAAATAAAAATGAAGCAGACTCTGCCATTCGAGCAAGTTAAAAGGTTAAGTGCAGCACAAGGTGCGCAAATTAAAAGCTTTAAAATAATTATATGGAAAAAAAAAACTCCTTCTCCTGAGTTTGGCAAATGATTAGTGATGCTGGATTCCCATGGGGGCCGTTTGCATCAGTGAGATGGATTTAAATATTGCGTAGGTTACCAAATTTACAACTTAATATGTATCAGACCACAAGATAGCATGAAAACATTGCATACACAAAAATTTTAAGTTTCATTCATTTATTCAAATAATTTAAAAATAATAACACACAATTTCATAAAAACAATCTTGTGCACATATTACTTTGCTGTTATCAGCTTTAAAAAATCTCCAATTTAAAAATAAATGCTGTTTAAGCACTGTTACACAAGTCTACATATGCATCATATTTATTATACAAAAGGAACAAACTGTCGACGCGGCGTTTCGGTGCCTCAAATAATCTTGCACCTTCTTCAGGACTTGTTCATTTAAATCATATCCAGGTTTGTATTTTCTTCCTGCCACTACCTTCTCGGTCTTTTGAGCAGGTTCTCTTCCGCTCTTATGTTCTCCTAAGGAAGTTTTGTTTGCTTTCCTCTTTCTTATTCTTATATGTCAGTTTCGTTGGTACTGCACCCGGGTTGATTAAAAATGGACCAACTTCAATCCGGTCCTATTTTCTTGGTGTCTTAAAGGGTTGGAAGGACGCCTCTTGGAGCTACCCGTCGCTGTTCTTCTCACCACTTTGTCTTCTTAGCGAAAAGACCTGCTTTAAACTTGATTTCCTCCTTCTTTTTACTTTAGTGTGAAATCAAGGGTCACTCCATTGGGCTTTTATAAATTAGCTGCCAACTTTGTTTTGGGTAGCTGAGCTGCGTGGGGTCCTCCTCCTTCCCGGGCTGTTAGATATCTAAGAAAAAGAAGGAGGAAATCAAGTTTAATAAGATCCTTGCATCATGACCCTGGGAACCTCTTGCTACTCTCCTCTTTGCGTCAGCAAAGAACTAATCTAAAGGAGTTGAAATGGGGCATTAACAAAAACTGTGAAGATGACACCTGGGCCAAACTTCTTCAAAATCATAAAACAAAATGACACCGCCGGTTTCAGGAAAAAAGTGAATACAATCATTAACCCGCAACGTGGGGGAACCTCATCACACATATTAGAGGAAACCTGGGCCAATTATCTGTACACCCACTTCAACTCCACTTCAAGAAGTGTGGCTCAATTTGGAGAAGTGTGGCTCAATGGTTCGAGCGGCAGACCCTGATGCAGAGGTCTAGCCCGGGACCAGGGTTCAATTCCCCGCCTCAGCGGGTCTTGGGCTCAAAATTCCATGGACCTGAGAATCCTCGCCTCAGTGCCTATTCTAATCATGGAATCCCACTCTGCAACTCTGGGCAATAGCTTGCTTAATCTCCACAACGGCCCCCACAACGCTAAGGATGCCTGGCCTTCACCCTGGGGGTGCCCAGGAGTGGACGCATCACAGGGAAAGCCAGGACGGGTTCCACAGCGGTATTCGTACAAGCGCCTTGAGACCCTTGCGGGTGAGTATTGCGCTATACAAGTATCAATGTACATTTACATTTACAACTAGTGGGGGAGGAGCCAGCCCCATCACGACCGCTAAGAGCTGTTGCTCCAAAGTGAACTTTCTTTCCAACCTCCTAAAGAGTGTTCCAATGGTTTCTTTCTCTTCCTTAAACAACAATCACACCACCGGATGACAAGAAGATTCCTGGTAATTATTTGACCCATATCTAAGCAAGCTTTGAAGAGATATCTGTGCATACAGCAAAATAGGCACTGCCGGGCTCGTCTGTCCCGAGAAAGCGGAGCAGTTGAAGAACCGCACCTTCTCTACACGATGAGAGCATCGATCATTCAAGAGTTACACGGCTGAGGCGCTGTGTGAAGCCCACCCTTTACACTGGTAGGAGACAACACCGATCCCAGGATGCTCCCGCCCATCATTGCTGACACTCACCGCGAGAAGAAAGAAGGTGAGTGAGGGTATTATTTAAACATCACTGGGAGCACCGGGAGTCCCAATGGTAAGCCCAGGAGGCTGGGGACTCCCAACACTGTCCCCTTAAACTATTATGGCATTTAAATCAATATTATCCAAGAGTCTTTTCTTTTTTCAAGGCACCTGACCGCAAAATGGTGCCTGCTGAAGATCATCGTCAGAGGTCAAATCAATCACCCCAAGGGAGGCCCCCTTTAGTATCTTCAGCTTTGAGGTGGTAAAGGTTCTGAGTACAGGAGGGAACCCAAATTGGACCCAATTTGAAAACTTTGATATCATTTTTGAAAGGGATTTACCTTGCCTGACCTCAAAATGGCACCCGCCAGGGACATATCATCACAGAGAGAGGATGACCCTGCTTTTGGGTCCTGCCGTACCTTTTGAAATAGGCTTAACAGAGAATCAGTACTGGCAGTGGCAAATCCAGCCTTAGAGTCACCGGGATCTAGAGATTCCTATAATCAGCGCATCTCTTTTCCTCTTCTGCAGTGAGTGCCTTTCTCTACCAACCTGACTCCCTCAAATGGCCCCCTTAAGTATGCCCTTGTCCGAAGCACTCCTACTCCCCTTGTTGAGATGGATCCAACATTTTTGCCCTGGAGTCTCAGTGACCCTTCTGAGAGAGTCTGCTGTGACAGGGGAGTCAGACATAGTGGAGGACTGGGATTGATGCCCTTACCACTGGGAACCATCTCCTACCCTGCCGGACATTGGACACTGTGCTCACTCTGGGTTGTCTACCCCCTCCCCCACCTCTTCCCCCCTTCATTCTTTTGAGTGTGCCCATGACCAAAACACTCCTCTCCCCTTGTTGTGGAGGGATCCAGCATCTATGCCCTGGAGTCTCAGCGACCCGCTGAGAGAGTCCACAGCAACAAGGGACTCACACTTAATGGAGGTCTGGGATGTAAATGTAAATGTAAATGTAAATGTAAGGTGTTTTGTAGCGCGCTCAATTACTACCGGAGTATCCTGGCGTGAATGACCGCTGGGGAACCCATCCTGGCTTTCCCTGTGAGATGGTCCCATGCTGGGTATCTCCAAGGTGAAGCCAGGCATCCCCGGCGTCTGTGGAAGGCCGTTGTAGCGATGAGGCAAGCTTAATGCCCAGAGTTACCGAGTGTGATCACTGCCCAAAGTGGGCACCGAGGCGAGAATTATCAGTCCGCTGACCCTGGTCCTCGACCCTGCCGCGTCGGGAATCGAACCCTGGTCTCGGGCCGTTCTCAGCCTCCGGGTCTGCCGCCTCTAACCAGTGAGCCACACCTCGCTCACTGATCCCTCATTGATCCCTTTACCACGGGGAACCGTCTCCCACCAAGCCGGACATCAGACACAGTTACCTCCTCGTCTCCACGCTGTATCTCCTACCATTCCCCACCTCTTCCCTCCTTAATTCTTTCCCTACCTCCCCCTATTCCTTCCCTCTCCCCCCAGAATATCTCTCCCCCTGCCTGCTTTGTTTATCCTTATGCCTAAGCTCCCCTTAATCTCCCTCCCCATTACCCATTTACATTACCCCTTACCTTTCTTCACGCCATGAACCAATGGATGTAACTTGTAATTGATGTACCTTCTGTAACAACATGGAACTTTTAACCTATGTAACTCTACTTATGTAAAGTGTTCTGATACCTCATGGTCTAGCCAGTGCTATATAAAACTCAAGAAAATAAAAAAAAACTACTTTACAGTGGGCTCCCCTCATCTGGACCAGTGTGGGGCAGCTCCAGTTGTTAGTGATGCTGCTAATCTAATAAACAATAGAGTCTTGTATAAATACTTAAACACAAAACCAACTTCTGGAGGAAACGTCAGATGAAGCTGAGCATCTGCTAATTAAGCAGGAGATCACAAAGGGAAGAAAGACATGGCTGACAGGCCCGAATGGAAAACCACCCGCTCTGTTTATACAGAGGGTGAAAGTGTCGGCCAGAATACTTCATTTAATATTCCTGGAAGTGAAACAACGGGGCGTTATCCCTCATTCATGGAAAGGCTCTATGATCGTTCCTATCCACAAAAGTGGTAACAAGACTTTGACCGGCAATTATCAGCTGGTGCCACTATTTGATAATGAGGCCAAATACTTTGCGGGCACGTTGTTGGAAGAGCTTACAGCCTGGGCGGACCCAAATGATATATTTCCACTAAATTAGACAGGCTTCGGTAAGAAAACAGGTACAACGAACATCTTAACATTATCCCTGCTTATAGGCGCTACAATTTTGAAGAAAATGCAGCTGCACCTTTGTTTTATTGAATTTAGTGCAGCCTTCGACAATGTCGCAGATAGAGACTGTGGGCGAAGGTGGCAAGTTGGGGTATCCCAAATGCTCTTTTAAAAATGATAATGCTCCTTCATACTGATACCTTGGCACAGGGACGCATTTGACAAAGGAAAGTAAAAACAACAAAGGGCCTCAAACAGGGCTGCGTGCTGGCACCCATGTTATTCAACTTATTGATGGCAGACCTACCACAATTACTCAACACCAGCAATTCTCACATACCCAAGATGGGGGGCACAACTCTGTCCAATCTCCCTTATGCTGACGACGTAATCTTGATCAGCCACACAGTAGTTGGCCTTCAACATCTTCTCAACCGCAAGCAGGATTATGCTGAAGCAAACAAGCTGTCAATCAACTTAAAGAAAAGTGGAACTATGTCAATTAACAACAAAAGGAAGGTATTGAGAAGGTGGCAGCTTGGCATTACACGAATAGACTCAGCCGAAGTCTATAAGTACCTAGGTGTTTATATTGACAAAGAAGGAACATTTGCTTGACATCTAGAGGAGATCAAACAAAAGGGGTTGGGGCTAGCATTAACCATGAAAAGCTTAACATCTAAATTACTGGGCCCACCATTGATTCCCCTACTGGAAGTAGCACAAGCCAAAAGCCTACCCACAATTACTTTTGTTAGAGAAGCCTTAAGAGGGAGAGATGGAAAACTGTTGGGCACAACTTTAGTAAAAGCATACAGAACCACGTTTGACCTTCCAAACTATACTTTCCTGGCACGAATTAGGCTGGAATTCGGCCTACTGAAGCAATCATGGGACAGATACGGCGCATATATCAACTGCTGTAATAAAATCAGACTATCGGCATCTATGACAAGATCTTCATCAGAAGGAGGATTCTTCTGCAAGAAGGCATCTTCAGGTGGCTCTAGAATGCACTGGACTCTTGGCCCTTTGGAACACACAGACCCACCATATAGCTTTAAAGACATTTGTGTGAAAATTCTTGAACAAATTAGTGCTGGTGGAGGACAAAGCAGCCTTTTTAGCAACACCTGGATGACTGTGAACAATTACAAAGTCCTAGTTCCCCAAAAATATTTCAATTCGGACTACCGGAAATCACAGAAATAAAAATTCTTAAAAGTTCGCCTTGGCTTACTCCCGTGCACTCAGAACCTTTCACCATGGAAGAGGGAGCCATCTCGAACATCTTGTAGTCTGTGCAAAAATGGCCAAAGTGACATAACCCATTTATTATGCTCCAGCAAGGAGCTGATTCAGGAAATGAGACAGCTGCTAAGAGTCCCCCTAAATCAAAGGAGTATTCACTCAAGGAGACAAGCAGTTTTGGAATGCTTTGACCCAGCAATACCTCAATTAACCGCATCGCTGCGGCGGCTTTTCCCGCTGTGTGCGGCAAATTTGAAAAAGCCGCGTTACATGACGAGCTCAGCTCGTCATCCGCACACGACCACCGTGGCTGATGACGAGCTGAGCTCGTCATCAGCAGTGAAGGGGTTAAACTGTAGACTATTGAGATTCCTAGATGCAGCCGAGAAAAAAATGCCATCGAACACCTAAATACCACCCAGGCATGAGACTGCGTCCAATAAGCTCGACTTGGGAATACTCCATTTAAGCACTTAGACTGGTCTCTCAATAAAGTCCCCTCTTGGTAAATAGCACTGCCCAAACAGAGTAATGAAGCCGGGAAGAATGCACAATTTATATTGAGAGCTATGTGTATGAGGAACAAAGCATTTTTTATTTGATAGTAATTTAACTTTTTTAAGCTTTTATTGATACATTAATTTTGTATATGTGTAATTATTAACTCATTATGATTTTCTTGTCTTATCTGAAATTCGTATTGCAATGGTTTTAAGTAACTAAGCAAATGTAATAAAATTCAAATTCAATATTCCAGGATCACAGCAACAATGTGAATGCTGATGTGAACATAAATGCTGTTTGCTTGCCCCTCCCCTGCCCCCAATGCTGCTCCCCCACTAAGGGCCTAATTAATGTTGACCATTGTATGACTGTGCACCAGGTACATGCAGTTGCTGTACCAAAGGCAAGCCCGTCTGCGTCCACAACTGGTCCACTCCCAGTGCACAGAGCCTTGTCCATCTGACTGCCACTGATTTGCTTGAGCTGACCTGCTGGTCCTCACCGCCACTACCACTGCTCCCGTGCCACACCTCATTGCATGACAGGACCTGATGTGCACACTGCTGCTTCTCAAGCAGCATCTCCCATGCTACCCACCACATACACCACACCCTGTATTGCTTCCATCCTCCTTAAAACCAGAACCCTCTGCAAGCACTCCACAGACCTCATTTACACTCACTCCCTGGACATACTCTTCCTCACTGAGACCTGGCTCAGCCTGTCTTCCACCCCAGCCATTGCAATGGCCATCCCCCCTTGGCTACAACATTGTTTGTCATGCAGGCTCTACAAACCGGAAGGAGGCTTTCAATCAACCATAAGGACACCATCACCGTCCTACACCATCACTTTGGATGAACCATCCATGCTCATGGAACACCTGCACTTTCAAATCCAGATCAGCTACTCAACACGCATCTCAGGCACCCTCGCTTACCAACCACCAGGACCGTGCACCAAGTTCCGGAACATCCTCAAAGATTTCATCAACCCCATAGGCATCAGATCCAATGACTTCCTCCTACCCTGTGACCTCAACATTCATCTCAATGACTCAACAACTCCACTGACTTCCTAAAAAACCACAGCATCGGACTCATGTAGCTTGTATGAGGACAGACTCACATTGTAGGACACACACTCAACTCAATCTTCACATCCAGCAGCAAGATCACCTTCTGCCACATCTCCTTGCTCACATGGACAGGCCACTCCATTGTACACTTGTACATCCGTGCACTCCACCCCAATAAACCTAAACCTACCATCAACCTCAGCTGCAACTGGAACGACAGAAGGAAACTGGACCACACACCCAGATCCAACCAAGAAAACAACCCTCACAGGTGACCTACAGAACAACCTACCAACCTTAAACAATTAACTCTCATACTGCATGATTACCTTGGCCCCCATGAAAAAGACCAGACACACAAGAACTTGAGCTCAAACATGTTGCTACACGGAGGACCTAAGAGGCGCCAAGTGCTATTACAATCAGCTAGAAAGAAGATAGAGGACCAGACGAGATAATATCTCCAGAGACACTGATAAATGTGCGCTCTGTAGGTACCACACACAGATTAAAGAAGCCTGATAAGCAGCCCTCATGATCAGACTAGTACCCTGCACCAACACCAGTAAAGAACCCTTAAACATTGTCAAAGAATTCACCAACCCAACAGCCGCCAGCAACACCTTCATCCACTCACAGATCCTCTACGGCAACTTTTCTGACTTTTTTCACACCAAAATGCTCAAGACCTACTCAAACTTCGCACAATACTTCTCAATATTTCGCAAAATACAAGAAGCTTGTCTGATGAGTCCCCTACGGCTCATCCCTCAGCCTAACCCTTTTCAAAGTCTACTTGGCACCTCTTTCCTGCATCATAAGTACCCACAAAATCAAGAAGGTTACCTACTTTGATGACGCTCAGCTCATCCTCTCCCTCACCGATCAAAAAATTACCACAAGGAACAACTTAGTCACCTGAATACTGATCTTTGGAAATAAGAATTCTCACTGGGACTCCTCCTGCTGGTCACCCAACCTGGATCCCACGTCCACCTCCCCATATCATAACAGAAACTTTGGCATCATCCTTGTCAACAAGTTTTTTAATGAACAAACAGGTCAATGCAGTGGTTGAATCCTGCTGCCATATCCACAGATTGCTTTGCAAAATCTTCAAAAGACTTCCCACGCACACAAGATGCATGAGATCCCATACACTTATCACCAGCAGACTCGAATACAGTAATGCACTCTATGTCGGCATCTCCAGCATACTCATGCAAAGACTCCAATCCATCCAGAACACAGCCACCAGACTCATCCTATACATCTCCACAAGTGGACACCTCATGGCCTACCTCACGGAACTGCTCAGGCTACCTATCCAGAAACGCTGCAAAGTCAATCTTCCCATTGAGGTATACAAAGCCCTCCAAAATGCAGGGCCAGACTTCCTCAACGACCGATTCCAACTCTACCAACCCTCCAGACAGTAAAGTTCTATCTTTTTTTCCTTTACACAAACCTCCCTCTTCCACAGAAGCAAGACATGAAGGCGCTCTTTCTCCTTTATCACAGCCAAAACCTGGAACAAACTCCCACTACACATCAGGACCGCCACTTCACTCCTCAACTTCGCAAGTAGATGTTCAACTACAAGCACTGCCAGACCTTCGCTCCACCTCAGGCCCCTTGATACCCACATGGGAGGTTAACTGAGCCAAACAAAATTAGATAACATAACAGAACATAACAATGGACAGACCACAAGTGTTTCCTGCTCACAGCACTCGTGGTTTTTAAATTCTTTTAGCCTGTAGTGCGTGGAAGAGTGGAAGAGGTGTGACGCAGCGGCCAGGATGCCTGACTCTGGACCACGGGGTTCACGGTTTGATCCCCAGCGCTAGCGGCAGGTTGGCCCAGCACCATGTGACTCAGGGCAATAGCTTGCTTAATCTTCCCGAGGGCCCCCAGCCCCGGGACACCTCTCCGCAGGTAGCTGTGCGGTGTACAAATACTGGTATTTCATTTAATTTAATTTCGCAGCATCCCTAGGATGCAGTTTGCTCAAAAGAAATAAGAAAATGCCATATTTCTGTTTTGCATAATTTTTCCTAATTTTTACCAAATTTTGCGAAGTAACACAAACGCAATTTACGTGATTTTTGCACACCCTAAAATTTATGAGAATGATATGCTGTGAACTGCCCTCCCTTTTTATAAAACAATGTGGGAAATCAGTAAATATTCACTCGATATTTAGCCATTCTAAAAATTGATTAGTGAGAACTGTGCATGCTTTAGTGCCTCCGAGATGAAAGTGTTACTCCTTTTATTTATTCCCTGAACATCACTCAAGTTTCGGTAAATTGTGTGAAATAATTAGGATTGGTGGGGGGAGAGAATGAATTATAAGTACGTTGTGTGAAATAATTAGGATTGGGGGGGGGGAGAATGAATTATAAGTATAAGTAAACAGATCAGCTGTTTGCTTGTTTTTTTAAAGGATAAAAGCTGCACGTATCTCTCTGTTGATAAACAGATTTGCAGAGAGTTTAGCTCCTGACCTTGAAACTTCAACCTCTAAAGGTGTGAAATCTAAAGAGAGAGGTTCGATCAGAATCACGTTTGGATAAGAGAAGTGGTCTATGGGGGCCTTATGTATCCAAAGTGTTTTAACAGGTGAAAACTCTTAGATTCGGTAAATCTGAGGACTTGTGACCACTAAAATAATTTTTTCAATGTACTAAAAAAAAGAAAAATTCTGAATTGTTGAATAGGTAAAGTAAACAATTAGAAATTGGTATGTAGAAGTGGGGTGTTTGGGCCTCCCTTCCAAGTACTGATTTCTTATTGTATGTATTAACGTTTTGCAACCGGAATCCACTCGCAAAACATCCGAATTTTACCACCAACTAAAAGATGACTTGCCATTCTCAAATGGGAAGTGGTCCCCAAGGGAACCCTTTCCCTTTATGAATGTTGACATAAACGTTTTTTAGGAGTAGGCAGTGGTCCTTGGGACCACTGTCTCCTTCTAAAATAGGTTTGTGTAAATGTTTCTTTCAAATGCATCCTAATTTCTTTTAAGGAAAACAGGCTGCATTAAAAAATAATATTGCTTTTTTTAGAAGCAGTCACAAGCAAAGTAGTCTGTTGACTTCAGCAGGCCATCATCCATGTGGTTGTGGTCAATTGTATATTAGTGGGATAGGTTGAATTGGGATCCACTAAGATTCAGTAATTTGAAAACCGACCTATTAGTAGAAAGATCAGTTCGCAGACTACCAATGTATTTGGTAGAAGTCAGTGAATGAATCGTTACCAGTTTTGTTGAATTAATTTTAGTGTATTGCAAATTGAAATTTGCGAATCATTATTAGTTGAAATTTACTTTTTCTTATTTTGAATCTTCAGACATCCCATCCTAAGTCTTGTATTTTTGTTTTCATGCGCCCATTTTTTAAACAAAATGCAGTTGGTGTTCTAGATGGCATTTAGTTGCAAGGTAACAATGTTAATGTTGGCAGGATTTATCGTTCGAGCTGATGCCTGGAGGCGTCTAGGCAGTATCAGTTCCAGGAAGGGAGAGAGAACAGAGATACTTCAGGTTTATGAAGCCCTAGACAGCCAGGTCTTCAAGGTTTTCCTGAAAGTGAGAAAATGTGGTGCTTCTTTGATGAAAGGAGGTATCATGTCTTGGATGCTTCCCCCACGAAGCTTTTGCCCTCCCACTTGGCTTGTTTATACCTGGGAAGTACCAAACGTTTGGCACTAGCAGAGCGTAGACTTCTGTTAGGGCATACCATTTGAGTCTCTGATAAGAAAATCTAGGCTAAGATCATGGAGAGCTTTATAAACTAGGCAGAGTGTCTGGAAGGTGACTATTTGCTTGATTGGGAGCCAGTGCAACTTTTTGATGTCCTGAGAGGCAGAGTGAAATTTAGGAATTTTTAATAGCAGTCTGGCAGCAGCGTTTTGAAGGACCAGTAGTTTGTAAGTGAAATATTTATGGGCCTGGAGAAATAGGCTATTACAATAGTCAAATTTTGACATAATCAAAGAGGTGACAAGAGTCGTTTAAAGGTTATCAGGGATTAGAGTTAATATATTTTTTCAGTTCTGAGGATGCAAGGGTACAAAAGACAGATGAAGTAACCTTATTCACCTGATCCGAAAAATTCACCCCCAGATACCAGGCGTTCTTTACCATTGTTGGCATAGGACCCAGGGGATGGAGTCCAAAAGGATGATTGAACAAGGCTTGTAGTGATTTGTGTCAGAAATGGAGGTCATATATATGAATTATGTTTAGTGACAACGGAACTTTGGGTCGAGCCACATGAGGTTTTTGGGAGGTCAGGGATTAACTCTTGAGTGTCTGCTCCTGTTTCCAATGGAGTGAACAGGAAGACATGAAAGCTGTATGGAGTGAGTTGATTTCTTTTTGCGGATTCCTCCTCGACAAGGTGCGCACAGACTTTTGTGTTTATGTTTGATAAATTGGTACATATACATAAATATTGCCAAGGGTATGAAGCTTAATTTTATTTTTTATGTTATTTTATTTTAAGTAAAACTCAAAGCAATTAATATGCAAAAGGTAACTATTTAAATATAAATATATATAAATATATATACAGATATATATATATATATTGTTGCCACACACTCGTTTACTTGAACGAAAGTAGACGGCACTCAGAGTCGGTTTTCCAAAAGGTGGTTTATTGGCAGACCCCCCTGCCCCCTCGACAGACGCGTTTCACCGTTAAGGCTTCGTCAGTGTCAACCAGTGTATTATGACAGACACCATTATATCTCCACCCCTCTCTTGGCATAGAAAGAGGACTAATCACGTCAAATTCTTTCGGGGGCCATCTTACAGTGTACTTTATTTTTCCGAAAGAGAACATTAAAATACTGTCTATACAAGGAGAATGGTGTCAGTAAAGTGCTCGTGCAATAAAAAACAACATGGTTTTACCCATAATACATCACATATAAATTTATACCATGTGCAGTTCGTTTCCATGGAAAGAAAAGAACAGGATTACCAATGTCTTTCAATCTCAATGTCGACAAATGTGTCTCTCGAAGCCCATATCATGCATATATTACATTTTAGAGGGCATATGATTACTTCTCATTATAGGATACATCATGTCATTACATTGTTTATCATAATCTGTACTAATGTTATGTTTATCATCATCATGTCAATTATTCTCCCCATTTCATTTTTCTATGTGTCTGTATGCGTTTTTTCATCTCGCCCTGTATGGGCATACTCAACTATTACATGTTCCCTCCTCCTCTTATCTTGCCCTGTACGGGCCTATGTGTCAGTGCAGCTAGTCTGTTCGATTATAAATTAAATTGGGAGAGAGAGGGGTGTAAGGTATATTAAAATGACACCTTCCTTTCTGCCATTCTATGTCCTATTGGTATGACGTAGGACAGATTGCATATGAGTTGGACGTTCTTCATACTAGTGTGACTTTAAATGTACTGCTGTACTGGACTACTCCAAATGTACCTATAGTTCCTCATCGTTATTTAACCCTCTTGGTTGCTTGCTCTGGAGATCAATGATGTATTTTGATTCTAGTACCCTCAACGCTCCTATCTTATCTCCACCTCGTTCCTTCCTGTCTAACTGGTCTATAAGGAAGAAGGTCAATAGATCCCTATTGCTGTTGTGGTGGATTTCGAAGTGGCGTGCCACAGGATAACTTTTATCTTTTTTAGTTATGGCACGCAGGTGCTCCAGGATACGTTTCTTCGCCAGGTTGATGGTGCTCCCAATGTATCTCTTGGAGCACGGGCATTCCAGGCAATAAATAACAAATTCCGAATTGCAATTCAGGAATTTAGTGATTTCTCTGGTGGGTCGTGGATCATTAGGTCTCCCCTCATACTTAGTCCGCTTTCTACTATACTTGCACGCCTTGCAGTGCATGCAAGGAAAAAAGCCTAGGATGGATTTCATCTTAGATGGTTTCGGGGGTCCTCAAAATGACTCCTAGTCAGATGGTCACTGAGGGATTGACACCGTCTGTAAGTCACAGATGGCTTCGGGGGTAACCTATTTTTCATGACTGTATCCGTTCTTAGGATATGCCAGTTTTTATTAAGTATTTGGACCAACTCACTCGATCGCATATTATAGCTGGTAATCATCCTCGTCACTCCCTCCCACTCAACTTTTTTGCTTTTATTCTTCATGAGGTCCTTTCTGTCAATGTGGTCTGCTCTACTTGATGCACTTGCTAGTAGCTCCCTCGAATAGCCTCTATCTTGGAATCTAACTACAGCTGCATCCTGTGCCTTGGAGAAATCCTTTGGATCTGAACAGTTCCTCTTCAGGCGAAGCAATTCTCCAAAAGGGATATTTCTTATCATGCATTTGGGATGATGGCTCCCCGCTGTAAGCTTGCGATAGAGTTTCGTCTGTAGAGAACCCCCCGCCACAAAGACCTCCAAGTCGAGGTAGTATACAGATGTGTTGCTGATGGTACTTGTGAATCTCAAATTGAGATCATTGTCATTCAGCGTCGCAACATATTCCTCAGCCGAGGATCTGTCGCCGCACCAGATGACAAACAGGTTATCGATGTATTAAAAAAAAATTATATATATATATATATATATATATATATATATATATATATATATATATATATATATATATATATATATATATTCACTGAAAAAACCATAGGTTTCACACCAGTTATAGTTACCTGGAAATTTTACTGACATAAAACCATTGAAATTCCCATGTTTTAGTTAGTTGGACTCACTATAACTTGCGCGCCTGCAATGCCCTGCTGATGATGTCACATATTACATCACTCATGACATGGTCAGTGACATCACTCATGACATCACTGATGACACCATCCAGTGAATGTGTGTCTTTCTGAAAAAGAAATATGTTTTATATATGTATTTGTAAAGGTCGATGGAAGAATAAATGGTTAAGTAAGTGTGTAAATGGATGTTTTTTTAAAACAAAATGATTGGTTAACTGCCTTATTAAGTGTATCCTAGTAAATACATATATTAGCGAGTAACTTTTAAATATTGAAATATATGTATCAGTGTTTCACTTTGTGTATAAGTGGCTGCATGGATTGGTGACTGACTCACTGTTTGTATGTGTTTTGAAGACAGCATATGTGCAGGACTGTATGGGTGGATGAGTGTGTATATGTGTGTGTTAGTGAGTGAATGACTGTCTCACTAGTGTCTTTATCAGTAACTACATATGTTTTAATCTATTATATGTGAGTATTGATGTATATAAGTGAGTATATGTGAGAGCAAGAGATTGTAAGAGTTCCTGTTTAAATAAGTATGTGTTTCTATAAGTGATTGTTTAGGAGAGTAAGTATGTGTAAATTTCCATAGAAGTAAGGTGGTAGTGTGTGTATAGTTGTATATGCAAATAAATGGATGTTCAATAGTTTATTTGCATGTGTGAGTATGTGTGTGAGTAACTTTTCGATGACTGTCGGTGTGTAACAGGATGTATAGGTGTATCACTATATATGATGAGTGAGTATATGTATGAGTGACTATATAGAACTGTTGGTGAATGAGTGGATGTGTATATAGATGGTGGAATTACTGAACTGTTTGTTGTAACTGGTATGGGTATCTCCAATTTTTTGAAAATGTTAATTTCTATTTTTGAATATGTGTTTTAAGGGTTACATTACACTGAAAGGAGGTCTGTCACTGTCACAAGGATGGTGTCATCAGTGATGTCATAAGTGATGTCACTGACCATGTCATGAGTGATGTAATATGTGACATTATCAGCAGTACATTTTTTTTAATTTGCTGTTTTGTGTGAGTATTAATTATTATTATTTTTTTTTATAATAATATTTTTTGTTATAATTTTTTTTGGGGGCGCTCTGGGTCCGCGCACCAGTAAGCTCTCCGGAGAGCGCACCCAGAGCGCTACTTGCGTTCGTGTAAAAAATATTAATGAAAAGTAAATAATAAAGCAAGACATTTATGCCCAGATGCATCAACGAAAATTGCATTCGCAAACGGTGCGAATCGCTAAATTCGGCCGTTTGCGAATGCAATTCATGTGTTTGGAATGCATCATTTTTTTCCCGTTTTTCGCAAATGTAGGAATCGCTATATATTTTGCGATTCTCTAAAAAAGTCGCAAAAATTGCGATTCCTTGAAAAATTGCGAAAAAAAGCAATGCATCAAAATTAGCAATTAGCGATTTTGTTGAAATTTGCTATTTGGAATTCCTAAAATGTTGAACCTGGTGCTAATTTCAGTAAGTGGTATAACTGGATCTGTCAATCACTTGCACAGCATTTAAGGACCTCTCAGACCTTGACCCAGTCTTTCAAGATGGCTGCACTTTACTTTTTGGCACGCAGGCAGAGGCTGAGAGCAGCTGCAGGTTGGAGGAGAAGGCTCATAGAGGAGAGAATCTTCAGAGTGCGCATAACCTTATTGGGGCAGACTGAGGCTGAGATATATAAGAAATATAGGCTGAATGCCAATTTAATATTAGATTTAATCCAGGAATTGGACCCAATCCTGCAGAGGCAAACACGCAGGACACAAGCCATACCTACCCATGTGCAGGTATTGTGTTCATTGCACCTCCTTGCATCTGGGTCATTTCAGGGTGTAGTGGCCATTGCTGGTGGTGTGTCCCAGAGTTCCCTTTCCAGATTTTTTAATGCCTTTTTAAATGCCATGTTACATAGAATAAGGTTTCATATCAAATTTCCAAGCACACAGCAGGATTTAATGAAGACAAAACTGGATTTCTACAACATGGCACAATTTCCTCATGTAATTGGCTGTGTAGATGGTACACATGTCCCCATTTGTCCACCTTCAGAAAATGAATATATTTATCGCAATAGGAAATGCTTCCATTCTCTTTATATTCAAGCTGTCTGTAATGCCAAAACCATAATTACAGACCTAGTTGCTAGTTACCCAGGAAGTGCCCATGACTCATTCATATTTAGACATAGTGCCATTCATGCTAGACTGCTAGCTGGTGAATTTGGAGATGGATACCTACTAGGTAAATGATTCATTCCACTCAACAAACTTATACTTGAACTGCACACATGTATGCTTACATTACATTTACATTGCTTTCCATTGCAGGAGATAGTGCCTATGCAGTGAGGTCTTACATCTTAACTCCATACCTAAATCCAAGTACAAGGAAAGAGCAGCACTACAACCAGGCGCACATATCAACAAGGAATGTCATAGAGCGGACCTTTGGAGTGATGAAATCACGCTTCAGGATTCTGCATAAAACTGGAGGAGCATTGCAGTACCAACCAGAAATTTGTTGTAAAATTGTAGCAGCATGTGCAATGCTACATAATCTAGCAACTGAAAGAGGAATAGAACTTGAAGAGGACGATGTGTTACCTCCAAATATAATTAAGCCTCCTCAACCACAACCAAGAGCACAAGGACCAGAGGCAGCAGAGGGCAGAAGGAGAAGAGCAGACATCACACAGCATTACTTCTAAATGAGGTAAGAAATAGTCTGAAAAAGTAATTTGATTGCAAGCAATGTGAAATTTAATTGTACATGGAAAAAAATAGCTAGTTTTATGAAACTTACACAGTATTAAAAACTTAATTGAGGCCTTTCAAATCAGGCATGTACAAAGGAAAAGCAGTGCATCAATAACAAATTATAAACAGAAATACCCAGCAAGATGTATTGAAATGTCATTTTTTGTGGCCACGCACTCCTAATGCCTTCCCAGGACTTTTTCCAGGGTGCATGTTGGCATTTGTGCCATCATTCTGCTTCCTAACACTTCTCCGTGTGCCAGTCAAGCAATGGTCAGATGTGCCACTTTAAGCACTGTTGTTCAACTGCTCCTCCATTGGCAATAGCTTTTCAGGGGATGCCTTGGGCCTTGATTTTTCAGATGGCTCTAAGGTAGCCCCCATGCCTTTTTGAATGTGTTTAAATGTTTTCATCAGGAGT
Source organism: Lissotriton vulgaris (assembly GCF_964263255.1). Classification (NCBI taxonomy): domain Eukaryota; kingdom Metazoa; phylum Chordata; class Amphibia; order Caudata; family Salamandridae; genus Lissotriton; species Lissotriton vulgaris. The sequence goes on along the minus strand of NC_141689.1, from coordinate 931,477,528 downwards.
ACCTGTGTTGACAGGGTTTGTTTGCAGAGGGCACGGGTACAATTTGTAAGGGAACTCAACTCCCTGTTATGGGCCTGCATGTTGTTCAGGACTTTAACCTGCCTTTTAGCACTGATCTTTTGATGTGTCTGCATCAATGTGCACATTGTCTCCAATGAGTTTGCTATACGGTCAAGCTTCATAGCAGTTGAATCATGGCCAGATTTCATCACATTGATCATTGTATTCATACTGCTTGCCAAAGTACCCATTTGTTTGCTGATGTGCCCCATTTTGCCTTTTATAATCCTAATGTCTTTCCCTTGCAGACGCTGCACCTTTAAAATTTTGTCCTCTACTTCATTGTCAGTGAAGGTACCCTCTCCATCCTGACCACTTTCACGCACTGATGTTCCACGCATTGTGAACTGCTGCAGTCTCCTTCGCCTACTCCTCGTTGAATTAGTGACTGTAGGAGTACTTTGAGGCTGGCTTGGAGTTAGATTGACATTCTGCTCTGTTTCTGAATCTGTCTGGAGCAGTTGTCGCACCCTCTGTCTTTCACTTGGCTGTGAATTGGCAGTAGAAGTACTGGGAGCATTTTCCATTTCATTTTGAGTTACATCTTGGGTGTGCAAATCCCTTAAGTCCTGCTCTATTAAATCTTGGAGTTGCTCTATGAATAGAAAAAAATAAAACATTTGTTACTTTTCGTTTGCACTACCCTTGCAATGAATAATAAAGTTTGAAAATAAATTCACTTGAAATAATGTAGTCTCAATTTTACTATTTGCTTGTATCAATGTTTTGGAATTCTGCAAATGTTATCCATTGTGTACTATGTCTAAAGAACTACAACTACCACAATGCACTGCTTTGAGTTCATTGACATTACTAGGAGGAGGATTAGGACTCTGTCACATTTGTCCTAATAGTTATTCAAACATGTTGAACACACATGAGCACTTTAAAAATAATGGTCTTCATTCACACTTTTTGTACCACATACAATTAACTTACCTTCAGTAGGAGTTGGAATCTCTGAAGTATCAATGTTTGTAATTCCAACCACAGCCTCAGGCAAAAGTGTGGCTTCCACCATTTCTTCCAGGGGAGTGTTGGGTGTATCCCTGGGTGTTCCACCTCCAGTAAGCTTCGCAGATTTCATCCTCTTTGCAAGCTTCTCTTTTGCTCGGCTGCGCAGGTCATACCACCTTTTCTGGAGATTAGTAATATCACGATGTGCAACTCCAACTGCATTAACTTTTGATTGCATGGCAATCCATAGGTTCCTTTTCACAGCCTCAGGGACCTTAAGAGACAGCTTACCAAAAAGCTGCTCCTGTCTTGCAGTCACCTCCTCAATGAGTATTTCCAATTCTTTATCTGAAAACTTAATTTTTCTTTTTCTAGATGGCCCCTCTTCAACTGCATTCTCATTTTCCATTTTGAAAGACAAAAGAAAGGCACAGACTGCAGCAGCAACCTCCAGGCAAGGCTCACTCAGCAAACTGCCAGACCACACCTTCAAGCTAGGTAGCAGCTGCGCCTGATTGCTGTACTGGCTTTCAGGCAGTCGAGTCAATGAGATGCATCATGTGTGTAAAATCGCAATTTGCGATATCGCAAATTGCGATTTCGCAATTAAAGAATCGCATATTTAATGCGATTCGGTAAAAATTGCGATTTTTACAGAATCGCAAAAAATATGCGAAAAAAATTATGCATAGCCATTTGCGATTCCATATTTGCGATTCCTTATTTTTCGCAAATAAGGAATCGCAAATGAAAACGTTGATGCATCTGGGCATTACTACCATACATATAAAAGCAGTTTTTTTGAATAAGGAAATGAAAATAATTTTGCATTTCCGTGAAACTATCAAAATGTCACTTTGGCGCGCCGCGTAAGCGCCCCCGGAAGCGCCTACGTTTGCGCCGCGTATGCGCTCCGGAAGCGCCTACGTTCGCGCCGCGTATGTGCCCCGGAAGCACCCTGGAAAGCGCCTACGTTCGCGCCGCGTATGCGCCTACGTTCGCGCCGCGTATTCGCCCCGGAAGTGCTCCGGTGCGCGCAGCGTCAGCGCGTCAAGTCATGTGACCTTAAAATAACACTTTTCATTGGTTGCTAACAGTTTTTTTTACAAAGAATGAAATCCCCACCCATTTCCTTCACTTCTTCTTTCACTTTTGTGACTGAAAGACCTGCCTTTTATTATCTTCGATCTTGCTTGGTTAATCATGGCTGCCAGACCATCCAGCAGTGAAGATGAGCCTGAATTCATTGATGAAGAGCCTCCTCAGCCGAAGGTGAAAGAGCATTTCATCTGGAATTTGTTTTCCATACCAGATGGCCAGAAATAGGTGAATGCTCCAAAAGTGGAGTGCATGATCTCCAAAAAAGTCCTGTTACGGGGTGACCCCAAAAAGAAATATTCTTTTGGGAACTTCACAATGCTTCGCCATGTGGAGAGGAGGCACCCCCAGAATTTTGCCCGGGAAAGTGTCAGGGCTCTGGCACAAGAGGTTCCCAGTGATGGGGCCTCTACATCCACCAGAGGAGCAACTACTTCTGTTAGGGGGTGATCGCAGGAGCTGGTTCCAAACATTCAGCCTGCATTCAACAAAGGTGTCCTGAAATGCAGATACTGCGATCAACTACTTTCCTTTGGGGAGCAAAGTGTCCTGCTCATGGTTCGAGCATTGGAGAACCATCGCTGCCGTTCCCATCCCTAATTTTTTTGGGTTTTTTTGCTCCTGTTGAGCAGTTTCCATTCCCTGTTTTTGTTTCTGTTCAAAAAAAAAGAAAAAAGAAGAAGAAAAAAAGTTATTTTCAGAACTACCTCCAATTCTCATCAAAGAGCTATATTCTTAAAAAAATGAAAAAGTGGAGTGCATTGATCATGGAAAGGAAAATGAGAAAGAAAGAACAGAAAGGTATGAGAGGAGAAAGAAAGTGAAGTAGGGGGACTGAAAGATGGCGAGTGTTGAGAAGGAAAGTAAGGAGAAGGAGAGTGAACATGGGAAATGTGGATATTCAAAGAAAATGTTGAAAAGGAACAGGGGTGTGGAAGGGTAAGAAAAGATGCATTGCTGGAGTTGCATCATTTTTGTGACACACTCCAGCAATGCATCACTTTTCCGCTTACAGATACGTCTGAAATACTGACGTATCTGTAAGTACTTCCGACATAATGTCATATATTTAATATGACGCATGACTAGAAGACTGAAGACCTCATTTATGAGGCCATGCGTCACTTTAACACCACAGGTGCGTCACTTTTTGTGACGCACCAGTGCTGTAAATAATGCACCTTATTCAGTCATATTTACAAAGTGTGAGCCCCTGCGCCACATTATACCTACGTCAAGTGTAATGTATGCAAAAGGGACGTATTGACGCAAGAAAGGGTCGTAGAGGTGACGCAATGAAATCTATGAGATATCACTGCGTCACTTTTATGACGCTGTTGCATCCAAATCTTGTGCCTGTATCACAGCAGGCGTAAGACTGATGCAAGCCCTTTCACATGGGGCCTGGCCCCATGTGAAAGAATGCATTGCTGGAGTTCCATCATGTTTGTGACACACTCCAGCAATGCATTTTTTTACACTTACAGATACGTCTGAAATATTGACGTATTTGTAAGTACTTCCGACATAATACGTCATATATTTAATATGACGCATGACTAGAAGACTGAAGGCCTCATTTATGAGGCCATGCGTCACTTTAACGCCACCGGTGCGTCACTTTTTGTGACGCACCAGTGCTGTAAATAATGCTCCTTATTCAGTCATATTTACAAAGTGACGCATCTAGGTAGATGTGTCACTTTGTAAGCCCCTGCGCCACATTATACCTACGTCAAGTGTAATGTATGCAAAAGGGACGTATTGACGCAAGAAAGGGTTGTAGAGGTGACGCAATGAAATCTATGAGATATCACTGCGTCACTTTTATGACGCTGTTGAATCCAAATCTTACGCCTGTTTCACAGCAGGCGTGCAGGCCCTTTCACATGGGGCCTGGCCCCATGTGAAAGGATGCATTGCTGGAGTTCCATCATTTTTGTGACACACTCCAGCAATGCATCCCTTTTGCGCTTACAGATACGTCTGAAATACTGACGTATCTGTAAGTACTTCTGACATAATACGTCATATATTTAATATGACGCATAACTAGAAGACTGAAGGCCTCATTTATGAGGCCATGCGTCACTTTAACGCCACCGGTGCGTCACTTTTTGTGACGCACCAGTGCTGTAAAAAATGCACCTTATTCAGTCATATTTACAAAGTGACGCATCTAGGTAGATGCGTCACTTTGTAAGCCCCTGCGCCACATTATACCTACGTCACGTTTAATGTATGCGAAAGGGACGTATTGACGCAAGAAAGGGTCGTAGAGGTGACACAGTGAATAAACTGGGTTTTCCGCATGCTACGCTCCCCGGTGCGCGTACCGGGCGCTCCCTCCGCGCAAATGTATTATTTTTTTTTTGCCCCGCGGGACCCTATTATAGCCCCCACATCAAAATGCGGGGGTCAGGGGGGGTCCACCCTGCCCCCTTATGGTCATTTCCCTCTTTTATTTTTGCCACCTCTTGTGTCTCGATCCTACCGAGACACAAGATGGCGGCCGCTCTGGACTGTTTCGAATGTTTACAGACACCCGTGAGCCAATCAGCTTTCCTGCGCAAGTCGAGTACCGCACCAGGTGCGCTCCCCGGTGCGCGTACCGGGGTGCGCCTATAGATATATATATTTTTTTGAAGCTAAATTACTCAAAATCCACTGGAGTACATATCTTGGTACATAGCAAAGGCACATCAGGCAACCAGTCCCTACAATTTTACCAAGTTTGGTGGAAATCCATTCAGCCGTTCGGGCTAAAAGTGTGTTCGACCGCCCTATGTAAATTAACATGGGTAAAACATGTTTTGGGACCCCCTTTTATATCGGGCCCCTGCTTGACGAATCCCCCCAAACTTTCAGGGAAGGACCGGAGCTCTGCGAGGCAAATTGAGGAAATTTTCAGGCAGATTCGTCAACCGGCGCCAAAGTTATTCACAATAGAATTTTGAGATTTTGCATTGAAAAAAATCCTAAAAATAACTACCTACTGGCGACGGCCAGTAGGTAATATATATATATATATATATTACAATCCAGCCGGTAGCCGTGCCTTCGATCCAAGCACAAAACCCAGCGTGTGGATGCAGAGATACGCCGGAGCCAGTCTTGGTTGTTTACTGCTTTATTAAATTATAAAGTGCAGGGTGAAAAATGCCGAACAGACGTGTTTCGGCAAAGCGTCCTTGCTCACTGTTGGCCAATATATATATATATTTTTTTTTTTTGGGGGGAGTTGGATTGTGTGGCAATATATGTATAAGTATATATGTATGTATCCATACTAATATAATAAAGAGAGAGCCCAACCTTTGAGGCGGGTAATCTCAGGAACCACACCACCAATCACAACACCCAATACAGCATTGGAAAGGGCAGTTGCAGCAGAAGGACATAGGCTATGCAGACCCCCACTATATACATTTAAAAGGTAATAGAACCATGCCAGCAAAGTAGTCCCTTGTGGGCGTTTCTGCGTTGTGCTGTGGGCGTGTGCTGGGGGTGTGACAAACGCTGGGGGCGTGTGGAACATTCCGCCCTTCATGTCATGTCTCATATCGTGTGCTAATCCCACCCTGCTCCCTTTAAATACCGCTGCACCCCATAATCATAACCCACCCTTACTCCTTAAAATACCCCAGCACCCTTAAACACTAACCCATCTTAACCCTATAATTATACCCTGTACCCCAAAACCCAAACTCATCCCTAAACTTTAAAAATACCCCTGTACCCCAAAACCCAAACCCAGCCCTGAACCCTATAAATACCTCTATACCTCAAAACCCAAACCTACCCCTGAACCCTAAAAATACCTTTGTACCCCAAAACCAAAACCTAGCCCTGAACGCCAAAAATACCACTGTACCCCCAAACCCAAAAATACCCTTGAACCCTAAAATACCCCTGCACCCCAAAACCCAAACCTAGCCCTGAACCCTAAAAATAACCATGTACCCCACAACCCAAACCTACCCCTGAACCCTAAAATACCATGTACCCTAATCCCAAACCTAGCCCTGAACCCTAAAAATACCCCTGTACCCCAAAACCCAAACCTAGCCCTGAACCCTTAAAATACCCCTATACCCCAAAACCCAAACCTACCCCTGAACCCTAAAAATACCCCTGTACCCCAAAAACCCATACCTATCCCTAAACCCTGAAACTACCCCTGAGACCCATAACCCAAAACTATATCTGAACCCTTAAAATACCCAAAGCATATCAAATGTAATGCCATGTGTTATAATGGCACTGCAGAGTCATGGTACTTTTGAAATGAAAGTATGCGGTGTGATGGTATGCGGAAAGAAAGTTGCGGAATAATGGGTGTGGACCTTCCCCCGGTAAGTACATTGGCGGAACGGCGGCCCACATCTGCAGCAACATACTCATATTTTTTCACCACCCATTTGAAAAATACACAGGTCTCTCTCATTGATGGCCAGCACAGACATACACTTTTAGACACACCTCCTGCCACAAGTTCTAGAATTGCGAATTTTACAGCTGGGGAGCTACGTTCGAATCTCGGCATCAGCCCAACATCCTGTGATTCCAGGCAAATCGCTTTGTCTCCCCGTGCCTACCACAAATGAATGTGTTCTTCTGTAATGTAAATTGTGCTCATGCCATGTTGTCGAGTTTGCGCTATATAATATTGCAAGGAAAAATGAAGTAGGGAAACTCGAGTTCAAACACTACTGAACGCGCACTCTTAAGTGCATCAGCAGTGCACTGTGAATCGGAGCGTTTCACAGGCCTGTCACACATAAGAAATGCTATCAAAACGAAATCCTACAAAACAATATACTACTGGCCGGCAGCAATTCATACACGGACAACGTCGGGACGGGCTGCTAGTGTATATATATATATATATATATATAATTATATTTATTTGAGAGTGAGGAGTTTTTAGGATTCAGGGATGGTAGTGGATAGCAGTAGCAAGAAGATTTTAGGGTTCAGCTATGGGTAGTGCAAATGAGTAGTAATGGGTTTTTGGGCTCCAAGATGGGTAATAAGCATTGGTGATGTTTAAATTATACCAGCGTAATTTGTGTAATGTTGGGAAATTCAAATCACACTTATTATGTGAAAGTTTGCACCTTTTGTGGTAAACACGGTACAGGAAACTCTGATGGCATCCGCAGTACATATTTCCTACAAATGCACACACCAGGAAATCGGGAGTGACTGTTGTTCATGGTGGTTTTGCTTTTTTATAGTTTTTTGTGCAAAATAAGTCCTCATTTTAGATTTTTTTTCCATGCCTAAATATAGTGCTAAATGACAGATTTGCATTTCCGTAATTAAATATAGTTTTGTGTAATTTTGCCAAAAGTTTTCATAATTGCTCAAATCCTAATTACACAAATTTCACACACCTAAATTGGGTAGTACATAGGGGTACTATGGATTTTTTAGGGCTCTGGAATAGGTACAGCAAAAGGGTGGTAAGAAGTTTTACCTGCTAAAGAAAGTATACCCCAGATATATTTTCTTGCCATGTATATGTACTCCTGATCTAATGACTGCAATATAATTACTCCTGATATAAAGACCTGAGAAGTAACAATTTACATTCGCGTGGCAGTCCATGTACTTCATTGTTTTTCCCCTAACTTTTTCCTCTGACACCTCCCCCTCCCTGCTTCTTGATGCACTCCATCCCAGTCTCAATCCGTCCCTCCTGATATTTGTTAAATTAATTGGAGGTTTAATTATGAGCCCTTGCAACACTTTTGCGCCACTGGTGCTTCACTTTTTGTGACGCACTGGTGGCATAAAAAGTGTGCCATGTTGCACTCTATTTACAAAGTTATACCAAAAGAGTGGGAAAACCCAATATACCCTTGGAGGTTTGGGCAATAAAACTAGAATTAAGTAAGAGGGTGCCTACAAGGAATTTTGTTTCTGTATTTGATTCAATAGTTATTTCTATAGAAGTCACTTTCTGTTCAACCCTCTTCAGTGATGAACCAATGATTAATCAAGCAAACAAAACAAAACACATTTATTTTTCGTGTGGACTAATTTTCTCACAATCATTAAATGGGAATACACGGGGCAAGCTTTTCTTCAAAAGAGCATATATTTAATATATGTATACACAAATGAAAACAGGGGATAAAAACCAAATCAACCAGACATAGCGCTAGAGGTATGACACCTTAACCTACAAAGCAACTATGAGTACATCTATTCCATATGGTTAGTCAGGAAAATGATCTGAATAAAACAGTAAACAATTCCTTAAAACCAAGAGGAGTCAAGGTAGACGGAAGCGTTTTCTGTACCCAGAATTGTTGCAGGGGCTCAAATGGATTATGCAAGCACTAGCCAAAGGGAAAAGTTGTTTGTCCTGTCGGTTCTAAGTATCTGAACATTAGCCATTTTCGTGCGAAATTCAGAGTTACCCTCGGAATGAAGTTGAAACTCCATTCCGAGAGTAACTCTGCAGAACACGCTTCTGTCTAATTTGACTCCTCTGGGTCCATATCCTTATAAAGAAATTACAGAAGGATATCTTTTGGTTCCATACTCAACCTCATATCCTGAAGATGGTCTGCCGGTCTTATTGCCAACACAGACCGAAACGTCGACTGCAACATCTATTTCGTCACACATTTGTTTGCTTAGTTTTGTTTGCTTGATTAATCATTGGTTCACCAAAGCTCTGCCTAACCTGCCGTGAGGGGAACGGCCAACTTGCCTGGAAAAACTTACCCCTGCTCTGCTCTGCACTAGAACCGCGCCGTGAGGGAAACGGCCAGCGCTCACACCGCCATCCACCGCCATCCACCCGGTGCAGCAGCAGCTGGGGAACTACATCACCCAGCTGCCCCGGGGGTGGACGCAGCGGAAGTGACGACGGACACGCGCCAGGAGGCGCTTCATAAGCAGGGAGCGCCGAAGCGCTCTGGGGACACCAAAGCTCTGCCTAACCTGCCGTGAGGAGAACGGCCAACTTGCCTGGAAAAACTTACCCCTGCTCTGCTCTGCACTAGAACCGCGCCGTGAGGGAAACGGCCAGCGCTCACACCGCCATCCACCGCCATCCACCCGGTGCAGCAGCAGCTGGGGAACTACATCACCCAGCTGCCCCTGGGGTGGACGCGGCGGAAGTGACGACGGACACGCGCCAGGAGGCGCTTCATAAGCAGGGAACGCCTCTCGCACCCGCGAGTCGCGCGCGGGAGAAGCCCGGGAAAAGGGCGGGCCGTCTGTGGCCGTCCGTGGACGACTGTGGTCGGGCGGGCCACCCCCCTAAGATCTCCTCAAACGTAAGTGTTACACCCAAGCACAAATATGGGCGATTCCACTACTACAAACACCCATATCGATATATCTTCCCAGGGTGCTGATACCTCTGCCTCTGTCTCTCTTATTACATCCTTTGAAACATTGATTGAAACTGCCTTCAATGAAATTGTAGAGACCGAGAGGAGGTTCTCCATGGGCTCATTTGTTACCAATAACATATCGAGTGCCACTGGAAATATCCATATTATCCCTGAGGTTACTGTGGTTAAGCCATCACTTCCATCTGTAGACGTGCCCATTGTTTTGGAAGATGAAAACACTGTCACCTATATAGCTGCAGATTCTGTCCCTCTAATAACAACTGCTGCTAGCCTACCGGTACCTCCGTTAAAAGAAATTATCCCTATTAGCATACCTGTTTCCCAGGGTGATGTCATTACCCTGGATATTACGGACTCCAGTAGTAACAAACTGGGAGGGGAAAAAAGGAAAAGAGGTACTACTAAGCAAAGCGCTAATAAAAGGAAACAACCTCCATTGAATAAAAGCCAGCCTACCCCCCAAAGCCTGTGGAATAAACAAAAATCTTTGGGGGCGGTAACTGTACCTATGGAGGAAAAAGACTCAGTGGATATAGATAACACTTCCCTTTCGCCCACCATTCACCCCGGTGGGAATTTTAATACTATTTGGACCCAAACAACACTAATGGGAGATAATTATAACCTCTCCAAACAAAATGGGAACCTTATTGAAACTATAGTGGACACTATTTTTAACCGATTGGAGAAACTTATGATCAACCAGTTTAATAATGTTTTTAAAAGATTGGACAGATTAGATAACCTGGTTAAAAATGATGAAGCCAAAAGGAAGGGGTCTATCATTCTGGATCAAATTAGAGCCGACCGTCTCTTAAAAGATCTTGAATCCCTAAGCAACACCCTGTCATCAAAAACACAGACCGCCCGTATTACATTGGATGAGGGCACGAAAAACCCGGAAACGTCATCACCGTCCATTACACAACCTACAATCCAACCGCGAACTGTTAATACAGGGTCCAAGTGTGCAAAACCTAGTATAGCTGCTAAAACCATCCCAACCCCTGCACCTAGGAAAACTACCCCTTTGGTTACTACTAATAAAAATGCCATCAGCAAGGATGACGGCCTTACCCAACCCACTACAGCTACAACATCAGCTGCAGTTCACAACACAGGTTCCACCCAAGTAGGGTCCAATAAGCCTCGCAAACACGAAGGGCCTGTGTTTCCCCTACACTTGCCACCGGATGCCTGCCCGTTCGTTCTGGTTTTGGCAGGAGTACCAGTGCTGAGGGAGGACCAGGGGGAAACCTGGGTACAATTACGAAACAAATGTATAGACTGGCTAACTAAACACAAGGGGGTTGGATATGATATATCAAGAGAAATCATATCGGTTCGCAGGGTGCCTTGGATTGGACCACTACCTAAAGATAAGGATGGGGACTGCGTAGTTCTTAACTTTAAAAATCCTGGAACTGTAAGACATCTGCTTAACATAAGTGGTAACTGCTCAGCTATTTCCACGGTTGCAACTATGCTACCCTTAAGCTACTTTTACAGACAGCCACCTATGCAATTTCGACCACCTTTAATGCATTTCCACCCCCCACCCAGGTACTCTCAGCCACCAGCTATGCATTTTCAGCCAGTTGCTTTCCCTTTCAATACATTTAACAGATTTGCACCCTTGTCAGGTTTGGATATGTTGGATTGACCCTCTCCAATTAAGCCAGCCAACTCAGTTGTTCCTTTACCATCATTCACCAATGGAAATCAGGTAGCGTTAAATTCCTTGACAGGGATTTCAGGAAGAGGCCAATCTAGGAACAATAACCCCTTGGATTCTGTACTTTCGTTTGTAAGTTGGAACATAGCGGGCCTTAACTCCAAACTGAAAATCAAAGAATGGTCTGACTGGGTGAACACCAATTGTGACTTACTGCTGCTTCAAGAAACTTGGTGCATAACTAACCCCACAATGGAGGGCTTCTGCTGTTATAACTTAAAGGCCTCAGCCTCATCTATGGGACGCCCAAGCGGAGGGTTATCTATTTGGTCTAAGATAAAACCTGGGGTACAAACCAAACAGATCCCAACACCAGGCAAATGTTTTATGGCTGTGAAATACATTAACAGGATGATTTTATGTATAATTAATTTTTACAATAATGACTTTGTTAATCATCCCAATGGAAACTTTTTGTCTTTGTTTAACTTTATTGATGATATCGCGGAGGGGCTGAAGTATGGGTCCTATGACGGTATTTGTATAGGAGGAGATTTTAATGCCCATATGTATCGCACTAGTGCCCCATGTCGAAATGGTGAGGAGTTGAAGAATCTATTAGCATCTCGTAATTTAGTAAAGGCTATGGAAATTGCTGGAACTAGTGCTGAAACCAAATTTGCACCCACCTATATAGGTCAAGGCTGCGCCTCCACTATAGATTATATATTTCTCTGTCCGTCCCTGTGTAATATAATTCGAAAAGCTGAGGTTACCTGTAGCGCATATAGTGACCATTATCCGCTTAGAATACATCTAGACCACCCTCAGACCACAAAGGCTGCCTCGAAGACTGAGAATGGGCCATAAAATTTGGTCTTGTCTACCGATAGACTAAGACTAATATGGAAAGGGGTGGATAATAAAGCTATCCTAGCCAAGGTAATCAAAAAGCATCCACTGTTAATAGACACCTGCTTGTCATTTGATAGTACTGGCGAAGTATTGGTTGTTGCATTTACTAATCTTTGTGGGGCAGTGAGAAGGGAATCTTCTAAACCATCTAGGCCCAATATAGATTACAGCCCTCGCTGGTTTGATTCCGCGTGTTCAAAGGCCAACAGGGAATTGAGGGCGGCTTTACAACAAAATCCTAGGGATTTTAACCTAGTGAGAGAATTAAGATCCAAATATAAACTCGCCCTACGGACAAGAACTGAGGCTTTAGTGGTTAACCACTGGGAGTCACTCACGCGGACTGCTTTACTAAAAGACACCGCGGGGTTCTGGAGAGAAGTCAAATCACTCAGGTCTTTTGGTTCTAACATCCAACCAATCAACTGTAACATAAATGGAGAGGTCTGGGTGGAGCACTTCTCCAAAATCTATAATATAGCAGCCTATACTATAGATTGTACATTGTCATTAAATAATGCTGAACAACCGAACTTCTCAATATCTGAGGTGGAGGATGCAATTTCGGAAAGTGCTAGTAATAAAGCCCCTGGCCCTGATGGTCTATCTATCGACCAGATTAAATCGGAAATTAACTTTTGGGCCCCTCTATTATGTAACTTATTTAACAATCTGACCGACAGCTCCATCCCCGAATCCTGGTCGAACAGTGTCATCGTACCAATATTCAAGAAAGGTGACAGGGCCGATCCGGCCTGCTACCGTCCGATCTCACTGATCGACAATACATTAAAAGTCCTTGGTAGGGTACTATTCAAGAGGATAAGGGAATGGGCTCAGGATAATAATGTGTTACATTGCAGCCAATTGGGGTTTAGAAGCCACGTGGGTACGGTTGAGCAGTGTCTCAACTTGAACCTAATCATGGCCAAATACATTATTGTTAAAAAGTCCCCACTTTATTTAGGTTTTATGGATCTGAGTTCCGCTTTTGATTTTGTCAACCGTTCCAGGTTATGGTCACAATTGCTCGAATATGGTTTAGATGATTCATTAGTATATTTTCTCTCATATTTACATAGGGACCTTAAGGCAAGAGTATGCATCAACAATGATGGTGAACTATCTGGTGATATTTCCATTAAAAGAGGAGTCCGGCAGGGCTGTGTACTTGCCCCTTTGCTTTTTATTTTATATATTAATGGGCTTAGCCCTGCCCTGAGTAAGAACTCCAAGGATGTTCCAATTATTAATGGTTCCCCTATTACCACCTTACTTTATGCGGATGACGCAGTATTAATGGGGCGTACTCCAAATGCTTTGCGCTCATTAATTACAGGGTTTGTTGTTTTTATGTCTGATTTAGGTTTAAATACCAATTTTAAAAAATCATTTATTATGAATTGTGGTTTAAAAAGATATAACATTCTTTCAATTAAAAGTGGTGAAAATGAATTAAAATGCACTAGCACTTTCCCCTATTTAGGGTTATTATTCTCCAATACAGGCTCGTGGCAGCATCACACAGCCCACGCAAGAAATAAGATTGGTAAATCAATTAATTCAATTTTATCTCTTCGCCAACCGAGAACGGCTGATGTGATTACCCCCCTGTTAAACATCTATCGTACCCAATGTCTGCCAACTGGGACATATGGATCTGAAGTGTGGGGTTATTGTAATAGCCTGCCCTTGCAGCTGGAGGAAAATAGATTCTGCAGGAAGGTACTGGGTGGTATTTCCTGTGCGCCAACCTTCATTTGTCACAAAGAACTTAAGTTACCATATATAGCTGATTTTATTAGGTCAAGGCCTACGCTTTTTTGGTTAAAAATATGGACAAATCCAGCGGCTTCCTTGACCCGCAGTATAATCTCAGATTGCCTATCACATGAACGATCCCATCTCATACCTTGGCTAAATGTGGTCAAGACTAGCCTGATTAGCGTGGGACATGGCTCTTTGTTTAGCTCCCCAAACACTATTGTGCCCGCCCACAAGAATAATGTAAAACGGGCATTGTATGAGATGTATAAAGAGGAACGTATGAGAACTGAAATAATGAAACCAGCTATCACTAAATATCTCCCACTAACTGAGACAGGTAATGATGTTTTAAATAAACCACACAAGCCCTGCAGATATTTGTCATTACCGATAGGAAGATGGAACCGGAGCCTTTTATTTAGGTTCCGGGATGGCAGTATTGTAAATTTACTGAGCTTCCCACTCGGCTATAATAAGAATCTAGAAGAACTTGACTGTCCGTGTTCTGTCGGTGGGAAACAAAGTTTACTGCATTACTTTATTTTCTGTGGCCATTATAAATTGTATATCCATCATTATCTAATGCCAATTTTCAGAAAATACAATTTAAGAGACTTTAAATTGGCATTAAAATTTTTGCAAATGTTACCAACCGATGATGTCATATTCACTATAAGCTGCTTCATAAAAGCCTGTGTAAAATCGAGGGCAAGTATGGAACATGCATAATGGCCTTTGGATGCATAACGCACTTTAAACTCTAAATATAAATTGTATAGAGGTTTAATTATTTGTATGGAATCAATGTTTATTGGTATTATCTAAACAGAAATCTATGAATGCTCTTCCAAATTGTTTAATGTCTTATATCTTGTATCATGCACTTTATGCCACATATGCTGCTCATGCCTAATTGGGCTGTATTTTAACTTTTATATATGTTTTTATGTATTTTAAATGATTCATCCTGTATGTACTTTTATGGATTTTTCATAATCCGAATAAAGATCATTTCATTCATTCATTCATTCATTGGTTCATCACTGATTAGGGTTGAACAAAAAGTGACTTCTATAGAAATAACTATTGAATTAAATACAGAAACAGAATCCCTTGTAGGCACCCTCTTACTTAATTCTATTTACAAAGTTACACATCTAGGCAGATGCATCACTTTGTAAACCCTTGCGCTGCATTATACCTGCGTCAAGTATAATGTATGCAGGGTGGGCGTTCCTCTGCATCAAAGCCTGGTAGAAGTGTTGCTTTGAAATCTATAAGATTTCAGTGCATCATTTCTAGGACGCCATTGCATGAAAACCTTACACCTGCCTCAGGGCAGGCATAAGGGTGACGCAGGCCCTTTCATTGATACATTGCTGGAGGTGCATCTGCTTTCAGACACACCCCAGAAATGCGCCACTTTTGTGCATACAGATACGTCTGGAATACTGACATATCTGTAACTCCTTGCGACCTGATGCACCATGCTTTAAATATGGCGCATCTATGGTGGCTCAAGGAGGGCGCACTGAGAAGTGTTGCATCACTGGTTTGTCCCGGCAATGTGACACTTCTCATAAATGAGTCCCTTGGTTTTTTTTTCTTAGGAAGGTCTGGCAGCTGCAAAGTGCTAATGAACTTCTCTATTCATTTTTTTTCATATCACGAATGTTTACCTTTCAATTTTTTTTATATTTTAATTCAGTATTTTAACATGGCTGCCTGCCTTGTTAGAAAGATCAATTGAAAACGGCAACTATGCACCATGACTCATAATCACACATCACGCTTGTGGTCAACATATTCTGATTCCCACTAATACTTTGTTGTGGATCTTAAGTATTCATCACAAAAGATAATTTGATTCAATGAAGCTGTGTAATCAAAGAGAAAAAAAGTGATTTCTTGATATTTCGCTAGTCACTATTTATGCAGGCCAAATCGAACGCTTTCTTTCCCCAAAGTGTGTTATTGACAAATACATTTAAATGTTAGCATGCTCTTAAAATCAGTAATTTGGGATGCCGGCCCCGGCAGTAAAAAACATTCTGATTGATCTTTAAATAATGTCTTTGCTTCCTCACAGACAGGAACCCACGAGCTGAAAGTGATAGAGACATGAAGGAGATGAATCCTAAAAAACTCCTCTCACAGCAAGTTAATCATAAAGTTTTAGTGAGTGCTCCCTGTCTCAGTACATTTAACAAATACAGATTTTCAAGCAAGCAAGAAAAGTCAGTGCATGTGATATACTATTTACTTGAAAATGTGCCGGTTTTATAACATCACTGATCACGCTGATTCGCTTGTAATCACAGATGGAACGTGGCATCCTGTAGCTACCAACAGCCACACTTAATCAGTTAACAACTGCGGATTAAATTTAATTCGGTTTAAATGTGCGTTCGTATGGAATTTATAACTCAATCGCTTTCATATTAATTTGCATCTTGTCTAGACATGATATCATATTGCTTTTGTTGTTTGGCTTGGATACTAATTGGAAACTGCAAAGCTAATAAACATGGATATTCTGTTAAAATAGAATCTCAATGCTATACAATATGGCTAAATATAGCAATTTGAAGTTTATGGCTTGTTATTGTCTGGGAATGGCTCTTACTCGTTTGGCTTGAACCCTGCAAACAAAGACTGTTCTTTCTGCATTGCATGAAGAATGTAGCTGTTGGAAAAGAGAGCTGGTGCAATCCATCAAAACTTGTTAGGCTCAATGTTTTCTGGGTAGCCTGGGAAGAAATTATAATTGTTCATAAAAAAAAATCGTGCAGTGTTAGACATTAGGCTAAGCTTTTACCATCATCACATAATATAATATGATCAGAATATATGAACTGATTAGACGTCAGCAAAAACCTTAAATGTAATTTTATTTTTTAACTACACAGCTCACAATTGGGGATTTGCAGAAAACTATCCCATTTATATATTGCTATAAGCTAACGTTTTACTGAAAGTATTGGGTGCATTCACTGCACAGGGCTGTATTAAATAAAGTGATGCGGAAGGAAACGATGAGAAAGAGGATGAAAAATCTGGTGTTAAATTATATGCTAAAGGGCTGTGTAAAAAGTGACAGGTGTAAATATTTTGGCGATACGTGGGGGAGGATGGTATGGCATATATGTGTACGAAAGGCAGTCCATAGCCTTACCCCAATAATTTGAACACGTCTGTAAATAGTGTACATTTCTATAGCATGTTAGCCAAGACACCACTAAAATGTCAGGGGCATATTATCAAGAACGGCTTTAAAATTATCACCGTTTTAGCGGCAGAAAACTGCAGCTAAAGCTGCAAAAATGGGCTTGATAATATGCGCTTGAGAATTCCAATAGAAGTCCATGTTCTGGTGTGAACATGGGCTTCTATCGGAATTCTCCAAAGGCATATTTTCAAGCCCATTATCGCCGCTTTAGCAGCAAACCGGCGATAATTTTAACGCAGTTCTTGATAATATGCCCCTCAGGTCTTAAAGGATGGCGGACTGCTAGGGTTTTCACATTTGATTAATTTCTGTGTTCTATAAAAATGAAATGGTATGGAAAGTGATGAGGAATCGGACTCACTACACAAGCACTTTATGTCAGTAGACGCAACTTACTCTTGAATCATGGATCCAACATAGACCCCTGCAACCCTTGTGGTGCAGGAGTACCCCCAGTCCTCTAGAGGGCCTCACCCTTGATGGGGTCCCCATTCAGCCCAAGGTCAATGAATATCTGCGACATATGAGGGCCTGGGAGGGCTAACCATATCCTGCAGAGGATCCAATCATTTTGCCTCACGCCACTATTTTGTATACTCCTGGTTTACTCTCGACTTCCAAGACTAGGCTCCTCTTAGCTACCTCCTAAAATTCAAGGGCAAATTAGGATAACTACAGGAGTAAAACACAGCAAAGTCTCTTGGAATAGATTATGTACGTCCAACCAACATTGAATCATTTACATTAAGTCAGGCAGAGTAAGAAACTTTCAATGTTACATTAGTTAATTACAATTTATTCTAATGATTTTCATCCAACAGGGTTGGGCGGGTATTTGGAAAATATAAAACAAAAAAATTGACTTTATTAAACTGCTTCTGCTCTTTCTGTACTTGTGAACTGAATATTGGATGTTTGTGGTTAACCGCATCTCCTGGAGGGAGATGTTGGTGGGTAACAGAGTAATGCTGCATTTACATGCCAGTAATCTCCCACTGTAGCCACTCCTACTTTGGGTTGCAGCCAAAGGGGGTGCTCTAGCACCACCGCAATTAAGTCAATTGGGTTTTCAGTACTCCTCATTCTAGTTAGGGGCACATATGATGTGGGACCAGAAGTTTTAACATCCTACTGAGACCCCAAATCATCCTCTTTTGAGGGTCTCAGGGAAACTCAGTGGTGTTCCTATTTTCATAACAGGGAGATATATGAGATAGGAAGTGGGGTATCGGGCAGACAGCTTTCTGAGAAACGATGTCAGTTTATTCTACGTTGTTTAGACAAATCCCCAATTTATAAACTATTCTTCATTAACCACAATGCATGTCTGCAAGAGAACAACATTGTGCTACAATGGTTTACTCAGCACAATCTGTCTTTCCCTGGCACAGAAAGATCTGGAAAGGTTTTGGGCATACAAACATATCAATTTGGGTATTATATAGGAAAGACTCACATACTGTGTATACAATGTTTTGGCCAATAAACATGGGAGTGCTAGGACTCAAGCAAGCAAAAATGAGCACTTTTTGTTGTGTATGGTATTTTTGTGTGAGGTGCTGAGGGTGTTTGGTGCGTAATATTATTTATGGTGCAGGTTCCTATTGCTATTTGCTTCTGGGTTATGAGATGAACTGGGCTGCTTTATCTTGGCCTTTGCATTTTTGCTTCATTAGACCCCTCTTTTGTGACTTGGGGATGTTTTTAAGGGTTGTGTTTCAGCGTGCCCTTGATCTCTGGATTGTGTTGTTCGTGAGCTGCTGCCTGCTCCGGCAGGATGCTGGGGTTGTCATGTCGAAACCTTTGTTGATGATCAGCCCTTCCATGTTTGCCGTGCTTACTTAGTCTTTGTTAAAAGGAGTGGCTTCTTCTACTGCTTCACTGCGTAGTGTGTTCGCCAGACTGGGTACCCACCAATAACAGAGCCACTCATGTAACTTGGCATTACACGTCTTTATTTGTCTGAGTGTAACTGCAAACTCAACATTCTGAAGCAGCTAACAATGCATTCTGCTCTAACACTTATGCCACAGAGTCTATCAGGAACCAAAAGGGTTCCATCATTTCTCAGTCACACAACAATACATCTATCCCTAAATAAATTTTTACATTTCTTATAAAATAGATATATATGAACATGTATAATTTCAATCTCTTCAATTAATCTTTTTGGTGCTTTTATTGCTCGACCTAATCTTGTTCATGAAAACTGGGAACTGTCACCACCACTCTCGGGGATCTCCATCACTGGTGTAGAGGCAACAGCAGTCACTGAGGTTTCAGACTCAGTCTCTTCTTCAACATTTAGATCTGATGAATAATTAGTTAAGTGCCTAAAATGAGGAGAGTTTCTGGTAATAGACTTCCCAGGGGAGTGGGCAGTCACCATGTGTCCTTTGGTAGACACCACATGAAAATGTTCTGCATCAAATGAAGCATCATATTTGCTTCTCCACATCTGTCGCAAAGCTCTGGATCTCCTTTCTTAAAAAATTATGTTTTTCACATCGTCTTTTCTCAGCCTACACATTCATCTTTTGTTTGCTAACCAAGTCCTCCTCATGAATTGCTTTCTCATCTTTCTCTGATTTTTCCATTGAGGTAACTTGGTGTTCATTGCTCTCCCCAACATCAATGTTGCAAGATTTTCACCTGCGGTCAGTGAGGTGTTGAACGATTAGCTCTCAAGATAGAATTCAACACATGTTTTAAACGAAACTTCTCAAGAGTAGCACAATGCACTGCTTTCTTTAGCGCACTCGTAAAACACTCAACCTGTCCGTTGGCCTGTGGCCACAGAGGTGTGATCTTCTGATGCTTTATTTTCAAATACAGAAAGGGAAAAGGGACAAATTGTTACATACTACTGTGAGAAGGAACTTCGGTTCGAAATGCGTAGGAGATAATGTATGGTCTGCAATAAATAACATCTGAACAGCCAAGAGGTGTGCCGCAGTGATTATTTTTGTGGAAAGATAAATCTTTAAGACATTACCCTGGCCTTGACGCGAGCACCGCCTGGAAAGTGCTAATATCCACACAGGACATTGTGAGAGACAACATATATATATATTTATATATATTACCGCCTCAGGAAACCTTCCACCTCGGCAGGAAGAAAAGGCAGCACTCCCGGGGTGATTCAAAACTGCTTTTTATTCAGAGATAAGACTGACGCGTTTCAGAGAAACCTTCTTCGTCAGTGTCAATGCGGCAAATGTTCGCGGCACCATTTTAAAACACATCATAGTATGTTGCATTGAGATAGAGAGGGGACTGGCGCGTCAAAGCCTTAGCGCCCGCCATTTTAAAAGTGTTTCCTACTACTTGTAAATACAATACTTTAAATCAGTATTTACCATTTGCTAAACCTGATTTTACAATTCTCCCTTTATGGGCGCACTATAGCATAGATTCAATGGCATAAGCAAAACAACATTTAGCCATGGATTGGCCTCTGGCAACCATTTATAGGTTGCTAACACCCTCATTTCTCACAATTTTTTTGGAATTTATTGATTCTCCTCCCCCCTCTTAGACCTTCTAATTCGTATGTGAGCATTCTTTTGCTATAGGCACAAGCCTTGCATTTTCCGCAAGGAAAGAACCCTCTCATTTCTCGTAATGTACTTTGTTTGACTGGAACTGGGTCTAAAAAGCTGTGTACCAGATCATCCTTTAGGGACCTGGCCTTTCTAAAAGTGATTAAAGGGGTCACTGGCATTTCTTTCCTGATTATAATGTGAGTTTTAGCACGTGCCAGTGTTTAGCCATGATCTTTCTTAGGGTTCCTGCATCTTGTGAATAGGTGGTTATCATCCGAAATCCACTCTCTTCAAAGTTCTTTTGCACTGGTTTTGGGCTTAAAAGGTCTTCTCTGGACAGAAATTCGACCTTTTTAAGTTTATCCTGTAAAAGGCCCATTCTAAAACCTCTTGTAGCGAATCTACCAATGCTATGAGCTGCTGCTAAGTCAAAATCTTTTTTGTTGGTACAGTTTCGCTTCAGCCTTAATAGTTTCCCATAGGGGATACTATTTTTCAACTTTGCTGGATGACTGCTAAAATCATATAAAGTGCTCTTGCTAGCTGTTGGCTTCCTAAACAATGCTGTGGTGATCCTGCCTTCCTTTATTTCAATTTTGAGATCCAGGTAGTTCGCTGCCACCGAACTTGCCTGGCCTGTAAATTACAGATTTACTTGGTTGTGATTTTATACAGCTATATATTGTTCAGCCTCCTCTACTGGTCAGATGCTCAGTCCATCACCACCCCCTTTTGTACCGCTTTTTGCCACCATAAATGTGGCAGGGTATGCTCAGACGTGAGTCCCTTGCTCACTGTGCCAATGGATTCAAGCAAGCCGGGCTGAAGACGGCTGGAATGCCAGAAACCGGTCCTCAGAAGCTTGTTTCCGGCCCAGGGAAGACATGGCTTGGTAGTTCGGGCTGAACTGTTCCCATAAGGCACAGGGTCAGACTAATTTGCATATAGCCATGTCTGAAC
This sequence comes from Lissotriton vulgaris, assembly GCF_964263255.1. Taxonomy (NCBI): domain Eukaryota; kingdom Metazoa; phylum Chordata; class Amphibia; order Caudata; family Salamandridae; genus Lissotriton; species Lissotriton vulgaris. The sequence continues at coordinate 931,455,943 of NC_141689.1, read as the reverse complement.
TGGGGTGGCAGAGTGGGCTAAAGAACGGTGATGGATTAAACCCAGATCTTTTGACTGGGTGTGAGTGTTTGATTGATTCAGATGCTCCGTCCATCACCACCCCCTTTTGTAGCACAATAAACTGCGTCAAACTCAGAATTTTGGAACACATGAGAGCCATAGCGAAAAAAGATTTCTCATACCATGTGGCTCGTCATTTTGCAATCAGACATAGAAGCAACAGGGATCGGTTAGAATTCTTCTGTCTAGACAGCATACCAAATAGTCCAAGAGGAGGTAATAGAGTGTTGAAATTGAGAAGGCTGGAGTCTAGGTATATAGTGGACCTTCATACAAAATCACCAGGAGGTTTGAACAGTGGGGAAGAACTAACAGTGCATCTAGGAACCTCATTGAATATCTTTCAATACTGACTCTAAACTTCAGTTGCTACTCTTTAGTTAGTCTCTGTATCCGAAGTATATATTGAGGGGATTTTAATTTGAAAACAATGTGAAAAAAAGAGTGTATGCTAAACCTAATAAAAGCCGATTCACGGCTAGATATCTTTTGGGATCATTATTTTTAAGATGATGGTAAAAATGGATTTTGTCAACTACTTGCAAGCTCAAGAAAAGAGTGTAGTTGGACTTAGAAGCAAATACCTAAGAAATGTTTTTGCCTATAACTCTTTGGATGTGAATTATAGATACACTGTCTCACATCAGGATCATTGAATGTTTTGTTGACTTATAATGGGATAATACTGATTAGCGATATAAAAACATTGCATAAAAATTGCGAGAAATGAGGGTGTTAGCAACCTATAAATGGTTGCCAGATGCCGATCCATGGATAAATGTTGTTTTGCTCATGCCATTTAATCCATGCTATAGTGCGTCCGTAAAGGGCGAATTGTAAAATCAGGCTTAGCAAATGGTAAATACTGATTTAAAGTAATGCATTAAAAAGTAGTATGAAACACTTTCAAAATGGCGGGCGCTAAGACTTTGACGCGCCAGTCCCCTCTCTATCTCAATGCAACATATTATGTGTTTTAAAATGGTGCCGCGAACATTTGCCGCTTTGACACTGACGAAGGCGGTTTCTTCGAAACGCGTCTGTCTTATCTCTGATTAAAAAGCAGTTTTGAATCACCTCGGGAGTGCTGCCTTTTCTTCCTGCGAGGTGGGAGCTTTCATGGAGCAGTAATATTTGCGCGATACACCTACGCGCGGCTGCACCCGCCTGAAAGAGTGCCTCGATAACGGTGCGAGTGGAGCGAAAAAAAAAAAATATATATATATATATATATATATATATATATATATATATATATATATATATATATATATATATATATATATATATATATATATATATATATATATATATATATATATATATATATATATACTAGCAGCCCATCCCGACGTTGTCCGGGTATGAATTGCTGCCGGTCAGTAGTATATTGTTTTGTAGTATTTCGTTTTGATAGCATTTCTTATCTGTGACAGGCCTGTGAAACGCTCCGATTCACAGTGCACTACTGATGCACTTAAGAGTGCGCATTCAGTAGTGTGTGAACTCGAGTTTCCTTACTTTATGTTTCCTTGCAATATTATATAGCGTGAACTCGACAACATGGCATGAGCACAATTTACATTACAGAAGAACACATTAATTTGTGGTAGGTACGGGGAGACAAAGCAATTTGCCTGGAATCATAGGATGTTGACCTGATGCCGAGATTCGAACGTAGCTCCCCAGCTCTAAAGTTTGCAATTTTAGAACTTGTGGCGGGAAGTGTGTCTAAAAGTGTATGTCGGTGCTGGCCATCAATGAGAGAGACCTGTGCATTTTTCAAATCGGTGGTGAAAAATATGAGTATGTTGCTGGAGATGTGGGCCGCCGTGCCACCAATGTACTTACTGGGGGAGGGTAAACACCCATTATTCCGCAACTTTCTTTCCGCAGACCATCACTCCGCATACTTTCATTATGAAAGTACCATGACTCCGCAATGCCATTATAACGCATGGCATTACATTTTATATGCTTTTACCACGCATACATTTACAACGAAATTCGTTGTAAATGCATGAATGGTAAAAGCATGTTTTTAACATCCTACTGAGACCCCAAATCATCCTCTTTTGAGGGTCTCAGGGAAACTCAGTGGTGCTCCTATTTTCATAACAGGGAGATATATGAGATAGGAAGTGGGGTATCGGGCAGACAGCTTTCTGAGAAACGATGTCAGTTTATTCTACGTTGTTTAGACAAATCCCCAATTTATAAACTATTCTTCATTAACCACAATGCATGTCTGCAAGAGAACAACATTGTGCTACAATGGTTTACTCAGCACAATCTGTCTTTCCCTGGCACAGAAAGATCTGGAAAGGTTTTGGGCATACAAACGTATCAATTTGGGTATTATATAGGAAAGACTCACATACTGTGTATACAATGTTTTGGCCAATAAACATGGGAGTGCTAGGACTCAAGCAAGCAAAAATGAGCACTTTTTGTTGTGTATGGTATTTTTGTGTGAGGTGCTGAGGGTGTTTGGTGTGTAATATTATTTATGGTGCAGGTTCCTATTGCTATTTGCTTCTGGGTTATGAGATGAACTGGGCTGCTTTATCTTGGCCTTTGCATTTTTGCTTCATTAGACCCCTCTTTTGTGACTTGGGGATGTTTTTAAGGGTTGTATTTCAGCGTGCCCTTGATCTCTGGATTGTGTTGTTCGTGAGCTGCTGCCTGCTCCGGCAGGATACTGGGGTTGTCATGTCGAAACCTTTGTTGATGATCAGCCCTTCCATGTTTGCCGTGCTTACTTAGTCTTTGTTAAAAGGAGTGGCTTCTTCTACTGCTTCACTGCGTAGTGTGTTCGCCAGGCTGGGTACCCACCAATAACAGAGCCACTCATGTAACTTGGCATTACACGTCTTTATTTGTCTGAGTGTAACTGCAAACTCAACATTCTGAAGCAGCCTACAATGCATTCTGCTCTAACACTTATGCCACAGAGTCTATCAGGAACCAAAAGGGTTCCATCATTTCTCAGTCACACGACAATACATCTATCCCTAAATAAATTTTTACATTTCTTATAAAATAGATATATATGAACATGTATAATTTCCATCTCTTCAATTAATCTTTTTGGTGCTTTTATTGCTCGACCTAATCTTGTTCATGAAAATTGGGAACTGTCACCACCACTCTCGGGGATCTCCATCACTGGTGTAGAGGCAACAGCAGTCACTGAGGTTTCAGACTCAGTCTCTTCTTCAACATTTAGATCTGATGAATAATTAGTTAAGTGCCTAAAATGAGGAGAGTTTCTGGTAATAGACTTCCCAGGGCAGTGGGCAGTCACCATGTGTCCTTTGGTAGACACCACATGAAAATGTTCTGCATCAAATGAAGCATCATATTTGCTTCTCCACATCTGTCGCAAAGCTCTGGATCTCCTTTCTTAAAAAATTATGTTTTTCACATCGTCTTTTGTCAGCCTACACATTCATCTTTTGTTTGCTAACCAAGTCCTCCTCATGAATTGCTTTCTCATCTTTCTCTGATTTTTCCATTGAGGTAACTTGGTGTTCATTGCTCTCCCCAACATCAATGTTGCAAGATTTTCACCTGCGGTCAGTGAGGTGTTGAACGATTAGCTCTCAAGATAGAATTCAACACATGTTTCAAACGGAACTTCTCAAGAGTAGCACAATGCACTGCTTTCTTTAGCGCACTCGTAAAACACTCAACCTGTCCGTTGGCCTGTGGCCACAGAGGTGTGATCTTCTGATGCTTTATTTTCAAATACAGAAAGGGAAAAGGGACAAATTGTTACATACTACTGTGAGAAGGAACTTCGGTTCGAAACGCGTAGGAGATAATGTATGGTCTGATGGTCTGCAATAAATAACATCTGAACAGCCAAGAGGTGTGCCGCAGTGATTATTTTTGTGGAAAGATAAATCTTTAAGACATTACCCTGGCCTTGACGCGAGCACCGCCTGGAAAGTGCTAATATCCACACAGGACATTGTGAGAGACAATATATATATATATTTATATATATTACCGCCTCAGGAAACCTTCCACCTCGGCAGGAAGAAAAGGCAGCACTCCCGGGGTGATTCAAAACTGCTTTTTATTCAGAGATAAGACTGACGCGTTTCAGAGAAACCTTCTTCGTCAGTGTCAATGCGGCAAATGTTCGCGGCACCATTTTAAAACACATCATAGTATGTTGCATTGAGATAGAGAGGGGACTGGCGCGTCAAAGCCTTAGCGCCCGCCATTTTAAAAGTGTTTCCTACTACTTGTAAATACAATACTTTAAATCAGTATTTACATTTGCTAAACCTGATTTTACAATTCTCCCTTTATGGGCGCACTATAGCATAGATTCAATGGCATAAGCAAAACAACATTTAGCCATGGATTGGCCTCTGGCAACCATTTATAGGTTGCTAACACCCTCATTTCTCACAATTTTTTTGGGAATTTATTGATTCTCCTCCCCCCTCTTAGACCTTCCACTTCGTATGTGAGCATTCTTTTGCTATAGGCACAAGCCTTGCATTTTCCGCAAGGAAAGAACCCTCTCATTTCTCGTAATGTACTTTGTTTGACTGGAACTGGGTCTAAAAAGCTGTGTACCAGATCATCCTTTAGGGACCTGGCCTTTCTAAAAGTGATTAAAGGGGTCACTGGCATTTCTTTCCTGATTATAATGTGAGTTTTAGCACGTGCCAGTGTTTAGCCATGATCTTTCTTAGGGTTCCTGCATCTTGTGAATAGGTGGTTATCATCCGAAATCCACTCTCTTTAAAGTTCTTTTGCACTGGTTTTGGGCTTAAAAGGTCTTCTCTGGACAGAAATTCGACCTTTTTAAGTGTATCCTGTAAAAGGCCCATTCTAAAACCTCTTGTAGCAAATCTACCAATGCTATGAGCTGCTGCTAAGTCAAAATCTTTTTTGTTGGTACAGTTTCGCTTCAGCCTTAATAGTTTCCCATAGGGGATACTATTTTTCAACTTTGCTGGATGACTGCTAAAATCATATAAAGTGCTCTTGCTAGCTGTTGGCTTCCTAAACAATGCTGTGGTGATCCTGCCTTCCTTTATTTCAATTTTGAGATCCAGGTAGTTCGCTGCCACCGAACTTGCCTGGCCTGTATATTACAGATTTACTTAGTTGTGATTTTATACAGCTATATATTGTTCAGCCTCCTCTACTGGTCAGATGCTCCCTCCATCACCACCCCCTTTTTTACCGCTTTTTGCCGCCATAAATGTGGCAGGGTATGCTCAGACGTGAGTCCCTTGCTCACTGTGCCACTGGATTCAAGCAAGCCGGGCTGAAGACGGCTGGAATGCCAGAAACCGGTCCTCAGAAGCTTGTTTCCGGCCCAGGGAAGACATGGCTTGGCAGTTCGGGCTGGACTGTTCCCATAAGGCACAGGGTCAGACTAATTTGCATATAGCCATGTCTGAACTGGGGTGGCAGAGTGGGCTAAAGAACGGTGATGGATTAAACCCAGATCTTTTGACTGGGTGTGAGTGTTTGATTGATTCAGATGCTCCGTCCATCACCACCCCCTTTTGTAGCACAATAAACTGCGTCAAACTCAGAATTTTGGAACACATGAGAGCCATAGCGAAAAAAGATTTCTCATACCATGTGGCTCGTCATTTTGCAATCAGACATAGAAGCAACAGGGATCGGTTAGAATTCTTCTGTCTAGACAGCATACAAAATAGTCCTAGAGGAGGTAATAGAGTGTTGAAATTGAGAAGGCTGGAGTCTAGGTATATAGTGGACCTTCATACAAAATCACCAGGAGGTTTGAACAGTGGGGAAGAACTAACAGTGCATCTAGGAACCTCATTGAATATCTTTCAATACTGACTCTAAACTTCATTTGCTACTCTTTAGTTAGTCTCTGTATCCGAAGTATATATTGAGGGGATTTTAATTTGAAAACAATGTGAAAAAAAGAGTGTATGCTAAACCTAATAAAAGCCGATTCACGGCTAGATATCTTTTGGGATCATTATTTTTAAGATGATGGTAAAAATGGATTTTGTCAACTACTTGCAAGCTCAAGAAAAGAGTGTAGTTGGACTTAGAAGCAAATACCTAAGAAATGTTTTTGCCTATAACTCTTTGGATGTGAATTATAGATACACTGTCTCATATCAGGATCATTGAATGTTTTGTTGACTTATAATGGGATAATACTGATTAGCGATATAAAAACATTGCATAAAAATTGTGAGAAATGAGGGTGTTAGCAACCTATAAATGGTTGCCAGATGCCGATCCATGGATAAATGTTGTTTTGCTCATGCCATTTAATCCATGCTATAGTGCGTCCGTAAAGGGCGAATTGTAAAATCAGGCTTAGCAAATGGTAAATACTGATTTAAAGTAATGCATTAAAAAGTAGTATGAAACACTTTTAAAATGGCGGGCGCTAAGACTTTGACGCGCCAGTCCCCTCTCTATCTCAATGCAACATATGATGTGTTTTAAAATGGTGCTGCAAACATTTGCCGCTTTGACACTGACGAAGGCGGTTTCTTCGAAACGCGTCTGTCTTATCTCTGATTAAAAAGCAGTTTTGAATCACCTCGGGAGTGCTGCCTTTTCTCCCTGCGAGGTGGGAGCTTTCATGGAGCAGTAATATTTGCGCGATACACCTACGCGCGGCTGCACCCGCCTGAAAGAGTGACTCGATAACGGTGCGAGTGGAGCGAAAATATATATATATATATATATATATATATATATATATATATATATATATATATATATATACGAGCAGCCCATCCCGACGTTGTCCGGGTATGAATTGCTGCCGGTCAGTAGTATATTGTTTTGTAGTATTTCGTTTTGATAGCATTTCTTATCTGTGACAGGCCAGTGAAACGCTCCGATTCACAGTGCACTACTGATGCACTTAAGAGTGCGCATTCAGTAGTGTGTGAACTCGAGTTTCCTTACTTTATGTTTCCTTGCAATATTATATAGCGTGAACTCGACAACATGGCATGAGCACAATTTACATTACAGAAGAACACATTAATTTGTGGTAGGTACGGGGAGACAAAGCAATTTGCCTGGAATCATAGGATGTTGAACTGATGCCGCGATTCGAACGTAGCTCCCCAGCTCTAAAGTTTGCAATTTTAGAACTTGTGGCGGGAAGTGTGTCTAAAAGTGTATGTCGGTGCTGGCCATCAATGAGAGAGACCTGTGCATTTTTCAAATCGGTGGTGAAAAATATGAGTATGTTGCTGGAGATATGGGCTGCCGTGCCACCAATGTACTTACTGGGGGTGGGTAAACACCCATTATTCCGCAACTTTCTTTCCGCAGACCATCACTCCGCATACTTTCATTATGAAAGTACCATGACTCCGCAATGCCATTATAACGCATGGCATTACATTTTATATGCTTTTACCACGCATACATTTACAACGAAATTCGTTGTAAATGCATGAATGGTAAAAGCATGTTTTTTTTAATATTCGTATAAGGTAACTATAGGTATAGAGGTATATGTTTTGGGGTACTGAGGTATATGTTTTGGGGTGTTTGGGTATTTTAAGGGTTCAGATATAGTTTTGGGTTTTGGGGTACAGGCGTATTTTTAGGGTTCAGGGCTAGGTTTTGGTTTTGGGGTGCAGAGGTATTTTTAGGGTTCAGGGGTAGGTTTGGGTTTCGGGATACAGGGGTATTTTAAGGGTTCGGGGCTAGGTTTGGGTTTTGGGGTACAGTGGTATTTTAGGGTTCAGGGGTAGGTTTGGTTTTTGGGGTACAGGGGTATTTTTAGGGTTAAGATGGGTTAGTGTTTAAGGGTGTTGGGGTATTTTAGGGAGTAAGGGTGGGTTTTGATTATGGGGTGCCAGGGTATTTAAACGGAGCAGGGTGAACACCCGGATCTGGAATGTACAGAACCTGGGAAGAAAAAACAATGAAATATTTGACACAACACGCGCACCGCACCCGCCCACACCTCCAGCACACGATATGAGACATGGCATGAAGGGCGGAATGTAAAAACAACAGTTGATGGACAGAATGCAGAACAATGGCATACATTCACCCCAATACAGAGATCTGGGCCTAAATCCATCATTTTGTTTGCACTCCACACCACCTCAGCCATGACCCTGTGCCTCATGGGAACATTCCAGGCCAAACTGCCAAGCCATGTCTTTCCTGGACCGGACTCAAGCATCCTAGGACCAATTTCTGGCTATCAGCCATCTTCAGCAAGAATAGCTTGACTCCAGAGGGGTGGAGAGCATGGGACTCACGTCTGAGAATACCCATCCCACTCGGGGTGACAAATGCAAAAACAACAGTTGATGGACAGAATGCAGAACAATGTCATACATTCACCCCAGTACAGAGATCTGGGCCTAAATCCATCGTTTTTTTGCACTCCACACCACTCCAGTTCAAACATGGCCATATGCAAATCAGCCTTGACCCTGTGCCTCATGGGAACAGTCTAGCCCGAAGTGTGGAACGTACCACACGCCCCCAGCATTTGTCAAGCCCCACAGCACACCGCAGACATGCCCACAAGGGACTACTTTTCTGGCACGGTTCTTTTACTTTTTAAATGTATATGGTGGGCGTCTGCATAGTCTATGTCCTTCTGCTGCAACTGCCCTTTCCAACGCTGTATTGGGTATTGTGATTGGTGCTGTGGTTCCTGAGATTACCCGCCTCAAAGGTTTTTGGCTCTCTCTTTATTATATTAGTATGGATATATATTTTCGATCCACTCGCACCGTTATCGATATATATATATCTATATATATATATATATATATATATCTCTCAGTAGGAAAAAGAATATCGCAGACGCATTACCACGAGAGCGCTATCATTTCGTGTTACTGAACCAACTCTGTAGCCCGTGAAAACGCAAAGGGAAATGCGGTGCCACCGAATGCTGTCTTCGGTATTGGACCCGAGTCGGGCTTGAAAATTGGGCTTGACACGGGGAAACTGATTGCTGAAATAAATAAATAATTAAAATTGAGTTTGTTCCTCTCAAGCATGAACAAGCACAGCCCACCAGAGGGAAGAAATTCTACACTGCCAATTGGACCACAGACCCCTCAATGCAACTAGAAAAGCTGTCCACCAGAGGATGTGCATTTGAAATAAAGTCATCAGTCTGTGGAGAAAATCGGCGTGTTACGGTGCTGGCTTACCTTTGAAAAAGTTCCAGGCAGGAACGAAACGCATCAGGCCAGCGCCTCATGCTGCTTTACCAAACGTTTTGAGTGCGGCTCAACCTCTTTCCCGTGAGGGAAGAATTTGTGAATACATATATACATATATATCTGAGTAGGGAAAAGTACATCGCAGAGGCTTCACACCAGTTGACCAATGAAAGATTCTACAACATTATCAACAGAGAGGTATACTGTCTAAGGGGTCATTAGGATAGCAGGAGGATCGCCACGGCCCATATGGCGGTGGTGATCCGCCCGCTAAAAACCACTGCCATGGCGGGGGGACCCTGGTGAACGAAAAGACGGTCCGGCGGTTTTCGCCTGGTCAAAAAGTCGACCGGGCGGAAAGGCTGTTAACATGGTGGCGGTATCTGGGAGACACCGCCATCCATATTAGCATATCTGCTGGGACATGCCTTTACATGGTGGCAACGCCACCACGGAAAGGCAGGTTTTTCTAGCCATTGTGGGCCCGTAGTAGGTACCCATGGATTCTGTGGGGTGGGGGGGTGCACATGGGGTTAACTTTGATAACCCCCTGCAGTTCCATGCACAACATGGCAGGCACCTCGCGGTGCCTGCCACGTTGTGCATGGAACTGCATGACATGCCTTCTTGGCATTGCTGTGGACGGTGCTCTCGGCATCGTCCACCGCAATGTCAAAAATGCAGGATGAGCCCGCAAGTGTGGCGGGCACATCCTAATGTCACCAATGGGACCCCTGTACCAATGGCTGGTGGTCCCATTCAATGAAAGGATGGCGGGCGAACATCCTAGTGATGCCCTCAGTGTGGAGGAAATTTGGGACAAACTTAAGAACTAGAGGTACATGGGGATTTTAGAGTGGGAGGAATACTGCTACTTTTAAAAGGATCATCCCATTCTTCCACTTGTATACCTATTACTCAAGTTGTATAAAGACAAGGTTAATCCCCCTGGCAGACCCATCGTATCTTCCTAATGGAGTGCCATTGAGAATATCTCCAAATACGTGGACCATATTTTATGGGATTTTGTAAGTTTTCTCCCATCCCACGTCAAAGACACGAAAGACTTTATAAGCAAATTAGAAGGCTTACATTGGGAAAAAGACTTTTGGCTGGTTACCTTGTATGCATTTTCTTCAGACCAGACACATAAGATTTAAATCCCACACATACATGGTCTTGGAGATGACTAGATTCTGTCTCACCAATAACATCTTCTAGTTTGACAGGACCCTTTATAAACAGATCTTGGGGACCGGCATGGGGAGATGCTTTGCCCTGAACTTTGCAAATCTGTTTTTGGGCCAATGGGAGAAGGACATTTTTAAGGACAACCCCAACTTTTTCTGAGGTAGAGCAGGACATGCTTTGGCTCTAGTATACTGACAACATCTTTATGGTGTGGAAAGGAAAGGAAGATGAAGTCAATTGCTTTATTGATAAACTCAATAACAACACTCGTAACATCTTCCTCAGCAGAACAGTTAACAAAAACTCAGTGGAGTTGTTAGATGTCAAATTTGAAGTCAACGGAGACACCGTACAAATCAAACAGTTTCAGAAGGACACCACAGGCAATACTTTGCTTCAAGGCCCTCAGCAGCCACCAAGGACTGCTGAAATGGAGTATGCTCTATGGCGAACTGCTGAGGGCAAAACACATTTGCAGCACTGACACAGCCTTCTTGGAAGAAATGCAAACAATGAACACAAGGTTCAGGGATAGAGGGTATCCCCAGCAGGTACTCAGAAAAACTATCAGAAAGGTTGAGCAAGTACAGAGAAAGGATACACTGTCCACATGATCAGACAGTGAGAATGACAATAATAACCAGGAGAATAACACTAGGATCATCCTCACGTACAACAGAGGTGCAAATAAAATCAAACATATTCTAACCAAACACTGGGACATTCTCTCCAGTGACCCCGACATCGGACACTTGGTAAAGGTGAGACCTAGTATTACCTACAGAAAAGGTTACAGCTTGAGGGACAAACTGGTACATAGTGATGTAACACTCTACAGTACCATAAGGGATCAGGGCTGATATGATTCTTTACCTGTGGGTACTGTAAGGCTTGCAACAACAGCTATATGAGAAAATAACTCACAACAGACAGAGGCCCCAATAGAAAGATTACTCAATTCCTAACATGCAGCACTCCTTTTGTCATATACATGCTGGAAAGTCCATGTCAACAGAAATATATTGGCAGTACCATCCAGGACAAAGGGTATTAGAACACATGAGAGCTATCAGGTGTGTAGATCAGTAATACACTCTAGCATGCCATTTTCAGCAATACCACTACCGTAACAGTGCCTAACTAAGCTACTATGTGATTGAACTCATCCCAAGACCGCCCAGGGTGGGGGGGGGGTTAATAGGACACTTAAACTGAGACAACATGAATCAAAATACATTATTGAATTCCGGAGCAAAAGCCCAGAAGGCTCAAATATTGCTGATGATTAGGAATCCATCTGTATAAAGCATGAGAAGTTCTATGCTCCTTTCTAACCTCCTTTTGCTTCTAGGGAATGCAGTGCCACTGAGCACCTCTTTGTTTTTAATCACTTGTGTAATTGAGATTACATCACTCACATTTGGCTTTACCATAGTTTTATTCTTTCCCCTTTTCACTGCAGTAGGAAAGGAAGGGACCCGTGCTACTTCGGTAGTTCACCATCACGGGTTCTCTACCCTTTTCTTCAGAGGCTCATGGCGATGACAAGTCATTTCAGTCAAGAACATGTACCTTATGGTTTGATTGTGAATTTGTTTCTGCTTTCTTTCCTGTTCTGCATTATTGTGTGACCCCGTGACAACAATGGGACATTGTCCCTATATGTGTTGCATTATGTGGTACATTGTGATGTGCATTCCTTGGCAGGAGTACCGTGCAGACCCCTATCTCAGGAAGCGGCAATTGCGCACTGACCCTTAATTATAAGATATGTATTTTCATTCTATGGTCTGTATCACACTGCTGAGGAGTAATTGGGTCAAGTACATGTGTACTTTTGGACATTTTATTGATCTTGTTATATGCAATCACTTGCTTGTTACCTCCCCTGACCGGGCTTTGTTAGATTTAAGGCATGCCATTTTTCCAGGAATGACAATAGTATATCAAGTTAGACTGTTTACATGGGGTGGGTATACTCTGTTTAAGTCCTAGAATACAGAATAGGAGGAAGGTGTTTATTTTATTTTCGCATTCACTCTCATGTATTTATATATACAGGTAACACGAGGTATCTGTATGTACACACAACCACTAACATGCGTCTTAAAGCGACACAAATAGAGGTTTGCACCATGCATATCATGTGAGCCAACCATTTGGTAACAATGTGCTTTCTGGCAGTTAATTGATTTGGTTTCACTGTGATCAATTTTAATGCTTGTATTGTTGCATGAGACAGCTGTTCCACTAAGATGGCCCCCTAGCTTCAAATGTATCTCCGACCCAAGCACGCAGGACAATAACCGCATGAAACTTGTCTCGATTATCTCAGTTTTTTAGCTGTATCAGTCAAATCATTTGTTCCTCACATGACCAGAGTATATTGCAATGCTGATTATGTATACATCAAATAGAATTGGAAAAAACATGTGAGAATCCTGTGTACAAACATGTGTATGGGAAAACATTACAAGATGACCACCGTATGTTACTGCTTTTGTTGTATTGTTGTGTCCGTTGTTCATGTCGTGGACACGGTATATATGCTTTGTAGTGTTCTTTACTTCTTACGTGTAAGCAACGCTGGTCACAGCCAAAATGCATAATGAAGAAGCGGATTTTAATTTCTGAATCACAGCCTGCAAGACAAAAAGAAAGATAAGATGGAGCGTCATGAGTCCAGTAAAGGAGAAAGAGAAAGAGTGAGATAGGAAGACAAAATGAGAGAGCGGGGAAGAGACAGAGAAAGATAGAAACAGTGTGAGAGAGAGGAAGAGAGGGAGAAAAAGAAAGAAAGAGTGAGATAAAGACAGAGAGAAAGAGAGAAAGGGTGGGAAAGATGAAGAGAGAGAGAAAGAGGGAAAGAGTGTGAGAGAAAGAACCAGAGAAACAGAGGAAGAGTGAGAGAGAGAAAGAGAGACAGAGAAATAGAGAAACAGTGTGAGAGGAAGAGAGAGAGAAAGAGTGTGAGGGAGAGAAATGAAGAGATTAGTAGGGACACTGAGTGCCCACACTGTGGACAAAACTATTGTAAAGATCAATACACAGGTAGTAGGTTAAAACAGGTTTATTAGCCCAACAGGGAGGCAAGTCGTCCACGTCCAAGAACAGCAAAACCAACTGAACTACATCATGAATTCCAGAGTGACATGCTGCATTCTCTCTTGAGAATGCACGTATTTAAAGACATAGATACAACACATCTCCCTTATAATAATAATGACAATGAAAAGGAAAAGAACAAAGAGCAAAAAGAAAACTTGAAAAGAAAGAAATTATACGGTACAGTAATCTTGAGATACAAAGGTGGTCTCCTGATTCTAGGGTTCATCCCACGAGATGAAACACACGCATCTTGAGAAGATGATGGGCAACCAACACCATCACGAGGAGTAGAATAATCTTGAGAAGATGATGGGCAACCAACACCATCACGAGGGACCAAAGGCCTTTTTTGACAAAAACCAAATCGCCCACTTTCCAAAAAGGATCTTTCACACCCTTCAAAGCATCATATCTGCGCTTGTAACCATCCTGATAATCACTTAATCTGGGATTGTTGAGTACTACACCTCTATCTTTAATAGACAACCACAAAGGATTGAGCTTTGAACCAGCCACACGTCCCCTAAGTTTCTCAAAAGGTGAAATACCTGTCACACTGTTCGGGGTGTTCCTGTGCGCCCACAGTTTTTCCCTAAGAATGGGTTTCAGGGGAAGTCCTCTCTCTAAAGCAGTCTGAGCACATGCTCTAATCAGTCTATTCATACTTTCCACTAAACCATTCGCCTGTGGAGTATAGAGGGCAGTCCTATGATGGGAGATGGAGAGGTCTTTAAGGAAAACAGACATTTCTTGGGAGGTGAATTGGACACCATTATCGGAAACTAAGGTCTCCGGAATCCCTTCACAGGTAAAGGCATCCTTAAGAAATTCAATGATATTCCTACTCAAAACAGTTCCCATACAGGCAGCAGACAACCACTTAGAAGTGTAATCTACAAGGACAACGACAAATCTTTCAGCGAGTCCCAGATTCACGAAAGGTCCAACTATATCAATGGCAACCTTGGACCAAGGTCGTTCAGGAATGGCAATGGGAGAAAGCGGAGCGGTGCACACCTTCCTTGATTCATCGTTACTGGCACAAATGTGGCAGTCTTTAACGACAGCTTCAACCTCCCGGTCTAACTCAGGCCACCAGTAGGATTCTCTCACCCTTGCTTTGGTGGGACTGCGACCTAAATGTCCCTCATGGGCTAGGTTGATTATCTTTTCTCTCATACCAGAAGGAGGAATTAGTCTGTCACCTCTAAATAATTCACCCTGAACAATGTTCAACTCGTCCCTAATGTTCCAAAAACCTTTGGCAGAATCAGGAACTTCCCTCAAGACAGGCCAACCATTGACCGTAGCTTCCAAGATAAAATCTCTAGCAGGATCATCAGAAAAACACCCTTTCCATTCTACTTCATTTAAAGCAGACTCTCTCACCCAGGAAACAATGGGAACATCCAGGTCATACGTGACCAACTTATCGACAGGCAACCTAGAAAGAAAATCAGCAGGAACGTTCTTGCGACCAGGTAAGTATTCAACACAAAAATTGTATTCCATGAGACCCTCAACCCATCTCTTAATTCTGGGGGTAGTACATTCGACATTCCTACACGAGAACAACTGCACTAGGGGTTTGTGATCAGATCTCACTACAAACGGTAGGCCCCACAGATAGAATCTGAAGTGTTTGATGGCCCAAAAGCAAGCCAAAGCCTCGCGCTCAAAGACAGAATAGCGCTCCTCCGCACCCTTCAAGGAACGTGACGCGAAACCGATAACTTTCTCTGAACAATCTACGAGCTGGGCCAAAACAGCCCCCAAACCACGTAAGCTGGCATCGGTGGATAAAATGGTCTTTTTGCGCACATCAAAATGCCCCAAGGTAGGCATCTTAGCAATCACTGACTTGACTGTGTCAAAAGCAATTGAACAATCTTGAACACCCTCGTCGCCAGTATTGTAAAGATCAATACACAGGTAGTAGGTTAAAACAGGTTTATTAGCCCAACAGGGAGGCAAGTCGTCCACGTCCAAGAACAGCAAAACCAACTGAACTACATCATGAATTCCAGAGTGACATGGCTGCATTCTCTCTTGAGAATGCACGTATTTAAAGACATAGATACAACAAAAACCCTCACAGCTTACCTCTACACCACTGCTGTGTCTCCAACCACGTGCCGGGACCTAGTGAAACTCTCAAGCTCCCACATCTGAAACAGTGCAGAATTAGTAATGACAGAGTATATACGACTGTGTACGCCTAAATCGCTTTGCCGCCTTTGTGCATCCAGGCCGCTGCACCCCATCCACCCTTGCCACCCAGAGGTATGTGCCCGCCGCTGCTTACCCAGGACTTACTGCTCTCTTTTTCGTGGACAGGGCAACCTCCACATCATTGAGCCCCGCTGCGCAAGCCAACACGTCTTACATTTGGTGCTGGGTCTTGATTTTGCCATGGCAGAGAACATACTAGAGCACCCAACATCATCGGAGGTTGCACACCTGCCTAGTACTTGCGGTGCTACTAACTCAGTGATCAGTGAGGTCAGGCACATGGTTGTAGGCCCCCGCTGTTGCATGGCTCAGGCCTACACTGCGGTCCGGTGTCCCGACCACCGGGACAGGTCATCACCATGGCGGTGTGACTGTGCCAGACTCAGTGCATCTAGTGCGAGCAGCTTTAAAATGGCGTAGAGCACGTGCACTCAGTCTTTTTCATTAGTAGGCTCATGTGTCCTGTGACACCTGTGCTGAATGGGTGTGGTGTGGGTGTATACCAGCCGTGAGGGAGTGGCTGTGGCATACTGACAAATAGACGTGATCACTACAATGAAAATCCAGGCCATGTAGCATTGTCCTTCCCTGTAAGTGTAAGCGGAGTGGGTTGGCCTGGAGTATGCCAGCCATGTGTGAGGCTGTGAAGAATGACTCCGGAGCTATTGGCGTGGCTCCGTCGTGAGCTCTATGAGGAATCAACTGATGTGGGCAGTATTGCCATATTGGGCTAGATCACGCACAATTGGGCTATATTTCTCCTGATTGTGCGGTAAAATTTTGGTTTGTGCTAGTTGCCAGATTATAAATATATAAACAATATCAATTCCAATGCACTCACCGCCTGCTTGACGTAGTCCCTGCCCCTCCTTCTTTAAAGTAGCAATATTGGGCTTCTTTAGGCTATGTTTTGGTTGGCTTAGGACTAGAGAATGCTTAAATAAACTGGCAACACTGGATGCGGGTGTCCGTGTTGTAGTGCTGCCATCACCCGGGTCGCAAGCGCCAATGTGTCACTCTGTGAGCCAAGTACCACAACACTGCCAACATGGAAGGTAATCACTGACCCTCCATTAATCCATAGTTCCACACAAGAAATACTGTGTGGATATGAATGTTTATTGTTATTGAATGTTATTGAATGTTTATGTATGTTTATGTATATTACACATTCAGTGGAGTGTTGCAGCTGTAGCAATACTGGGCCATGGAAAGTTCAAGTTTCAGTTTTTGGCACATGGAGGGCAGCCAATTAGAGACAAGCTCGTTGTCGGAGTTAGGCTGCGCCAACATATGTACTTATAAAATCACTCCGCCAATCCCCACGTACTTATAAAGTCACTATATACTCTGCTTGCAGTACTCTAATGATCCAGTCTCTACGATTGTACTTGTACAATGACCGAGGCAAAGTTACATAACCAATGTTTTCCTCTACTGTCAAAGGTAAGATGGTTGCATACGCTGTCCAGAGCACAATATAATGTGGTAGGTCCCAGGGGCAGCATGTTGCATACATAATGAACACACGGACACAAATAGATAGTGGCAGTGGGTACGGGCATGTGCGCTCAACTCCTTTTTATTACAAGGGTTGCATGTTCAGTGAAGTCTGTGCTGGATGCGTGTGGTTTGAGTGTAAGTCAGCCCTCCAGGAATGGTTGGTTCTGGCAACAAGTACAACAGTAATTGTTGCATCAGGCACAGAGATTCGATCATAAAGGGTCAATGATTTGTGCTGCACTAAGGTAGGGGCACCAGATGTGAAATAATACACAAAGGATTCAATCATAAAGGGTCCATCACTTGTGGCACACTGAGGCAGGGGCACCAGATGGGAAAATATACACAAAATATTGTATCATAAAGGGTCCATGAGTTGTGCTGCACTGAGATAGAGGCATCAGAAGCATTTAGTGTCCATGTGGTGTGGGCGAGCCACACTTGGAGCAATGTGTGTTGACTACTGTACTGCGTCATCTGCAATCACGACTCAATGTGAATTGTGAGCCCTGCTATCCGCAGTGTACATCGAAGTCAGTAGTCAGCACAGACATCTAGGAATGCTTTTTTTTTTTTGTTAAACAGATCTTTATTGACAGCAAAGCCATTGACAGCACCAGCATTATCACATGTGCATGAGTAAACGCCGGGATCGACACCGGGTACACAGTACTTGTTAGATGTTAAACGTACACAGCCTTAGTGCCAGCATCCCGGAGGCCTGGCGGCAAAGTAGGAAGAAATTAGCACAACAATGCAAATCGAGGGCACCCAGTGCCGGTAGTGTACCGTAGTGATGTGTCAACTGGCCATCAATTGTCTACATGCTAGTCAGCGATCCAACGACTAGTGAACCATGTAAATGTAAACAGCTCCCAACTAACTCCCCCCCCGCCCGCTAGTGTGTGTCTATGTGTCTGCCTAACCCACCCCGTCTATACCACCTCCCGAGTGCCCCTATCCCGTGTCCCCACCCCGTCCCCCCCAGAAACCTACCCTTATTCCACCATCTACAGCAGCTAGTCTACTGGTTCTCACGGCTACCCTCAGTCAACCAGGGGCCTCCCCATTTCCGGCTCCCCCGTGTCCCCGTGCTCAGTATTGACTTCGATCTCTACCACTCTATCCTGTAGTTCCACCTCCTCCGCGGTGTCAGTATCTTCCTCCCCGCTTCTCTGTGTGTACTCTTTGTAGAGGACCCAAAAATTCTTGGGCCTGCTTCTGGGCGGAAGAAGATCGCTATACAGTTCCGTCTGTGTACAGCAGTACTGCAGGTCTCGTAGCCATTTAGCCTTGGTGGGGAGGGGCCCCCTCATCCAGCAGGTCGCCACCACCCGCCTTGCAAGGAGCAACGCCATGTCCACCAGACAACGCAGTCCCGGGGCTAGCGGTTTCGAGTAACCGAGTAGCGCCAAGGCCGGGGCACAAGACAACGGCTCCCCTAACATTTGATCGAGTTCCGCAAAGACCTCCCCCCAAAATGCCTGCACTCCTGGGCACAGCCATGCCAAATGGAAGAAATCAGCTGACGGAGTCTGGCAGCGCTCGCACTCGGGTGAGGTGCGAAGGCCATAGCGATGGAGGCGAGCAGGGGTATAATACACTCGTTGTAAATATTTGAAATGCACCAAGCGGTGCCGTCCGTTTAGAGAGATCCTGCGTGTGCTTGTGCAGCAGTAGCGCCACATTCCATCATCTATGGGGGATTGTAGGTCCGCTTGCCAGGCCTCCCTGGCCTTCGACGGCTGCAGACACTGCTGTGTCACACCCAGCTTGTTAAGCTGTGTAATGAGTTTCGCCGCGGAGGTGGACTTCAGTATGTAGGTCAGTTCCGGGATCTCTACAGGTTCCTCCAAATCCTGCCCCAGCAGTTCACGGAAGGCCGAGCGGAGCCTGTGGTATTGGAATTTCTGTAAGAGGGTGTGTCCCGCCCCAGCGACTGCTATCTGGTCCCAGGTTTTAAGCACCCCGCCCTCAAACAGGTCTCCCAGTTTGGTAACGCCAAGAGAACTCAGCGCCTTGACCACTCCCTTCTCACCAAGCGGGTCGAGCCACAGGGCCCATTCCACCGGTAACAGTGGGGAGTAAAGCAGTGTGCAGCCCCGTGAGCGCATCAGGCAATTCCAGGCATGATTGGTCGCTTTCAGCGAGACCATCCGACCAATTGTGCGATCCGTGGGCAGGCAGACAGTAGCTGGTAGAGGGAGCGGATCTGCAAACAGCCGTTCCAGTATAAGGTGCGGGGTCCGTGCGTCGCCGTGCACCCATGAGTGTAAGTGCGACGCCTGGGCGACTCTGTAATACAGTTCCAGGTCCGGAGCTCCCAGTCCCCCCATTTCGCAAGGTAGAGTCAAAGTCTTCCAGCTAACCCTGGGCTGCTTCCCCCCCCAAGCTAATTTCACCAGCACCGAGGTGAGCTGTCGGAAGAAGGTCCTGGATAGAACCACCGGCAAATTCAGGAAGAGGAACAGAAATCGGGGGAGCACCACCATTTTTATAAGCGCAATTCTACCCGAGAGGGAGAGTGGGAGGCGAATCCACTTATCCACGTCCTCCACCAGGTTGTTATAGGCCACCCCGTAATTGTCTCGAATGAGCACTTCCGGGTCCGAGTGAAGTTGTATGCCCAAGTAGCGAACTGAGTCGGCGGTCCATTACAGTGGGTAGTCCATGTCGAATTGTCGCGTCACCGGAGTGAGCGGGAACGCAATCGACTTGTCCAAGTTTACTTTCAGGCCCGAGAGCGAGCCGAAGCGGACCACCTCGCGAAGGACCGCGGGCAAATTAACTTCCGGCTCTCTGACGTACAACAGCGTGTCGTCCGCGTAGGTTGATATCCCTATCTTGTATGTGGGGAAGCTAACCCCCTCTAAGCTGTGGTACTCCCGCATGGCACACGCCAGGGGTTCCGCCACCAGTGCGTAGAGCAGCGGCGACAAAGGGCAGCCCTGTCGGGTACCCCTGCTAATGTCTATCGGGTCCGTCACCCTGTCACCCAGGCGGAGCCTAGCGAAGGGTCGATGGTACAGCGCGCCGACCTGCTGAAGGAACTGTTCGCCCAATCCCAACTTGCGCAGCACCCGAACCATGAAGGGCCATTCAACCGAGTCGAACGCCTTCTCCATGTCAAGAAATATCGCCAATGCGCTATTCTCCTGCTTAATGTGCTGCATCGTGCCTAACACTGTTCTGATGTTGTAGGTTAAATTCCTGCACGGGACAAATCCGGACTGCTCCGGGGCGACCAACCCGGGCACCAACAGGGCCAGGCGAGTAGCCAGTACCTTTGCGTAGATTTTGGCGTCTACATTAAGTAGACTGAGGGGTCTATACGAGCCGCAGAGATCGGGGGGTTTACCGGGCTTTGGTATGGTGATTAGTAGCGCCTCGCGCATGGTGGCCGGCATTTCACCGTTCTCGCAGATGGCATCAAACAGGGTGATCAAGTGTGGCAACAGCATGTCCTTAAATGCCTTATAAAACCCAACCGTGAGGCCATCCGTGCCCGGTGCACTGCCCGAGCGCATGCTTGCCAGTGCCTCTACTATTTCGTCTGGGTGGAAGGGGGCCATTAAGAATTCCCTGTCCGAGTTCTTGAGGAACGGCATGGCTATATGGTCTAGGTAATCTTCCATCTCACCCTCCACTCCACATGTTTTAGTTCGGTATAGTTCCGTATAGTAGCTCCTGAATGTCTGGAGCACCTGCTCCTCATCGGTCACCGTGTCTCCCTCCGGAGTTCTCAGACCTTCTATGACCAGCGGTCGTCTGGAGTTACGAGCCATACGTGCCAGGAGCGCTCCTGGCCTCTCACCCTCCCCATATTGTCTCGCCGTGGCGTATTTGCCCATGTAAAGGACCTCTCTATCCGCCAGCGCCTGAAACTCAGACAGGAGTCGGGACATCTCTCCAGCTCCCGTTTCGCCGCCCAGCCGCAGCTGCTCCGCCTCCAGATCCGCCATCTTCGTCTCCAGGGCAGTTAGGTCCCTGCGTAAAGATCGCAGCACACCCGAATGTTTCGACATCGCCACCCCCCTGATGTATACCTTAAATGCCTCCCATACCGTAAAGAAGTCATCCACCGTGCCTATGTTAGTAGTAAAGAACTGCTCTATTGCCTCCGCCAGTTCCCCCCGGAAGGCCTCGTCTAGCAGTGCAAAGGGCGGGAACCGCCATGTGAAGGCCCGGGATCCCCTTCCTGGGCGTTGCAAGGTGGAGGAGAATAGGGGCATGATCTGAGAGCGTGCGTGGGAGGACTGTGCACGTGTGAATGTTATTAAGTACCGGGGGAGTAGCCAGCCAGTAGTCTATCCTGGTGTGTACGTCGTGAAACGCAGAGTAGTGTGTAAACCCACCCGCCCTCGGATGCTTTTCCCTCCAAACATCCAGCAAGTCAGATTTAACCATCTCAGCCGCCATGTACGTGGCCGAGGCCACTGGCCTCCGGGCAGGGCCCGCAGAGCGGTCCAGTGATGGGTCAAACACAAAGTTAAAGTCCCCGCCCCACAGTACCCAAGGCTGTGCGTGCGTTCTTGCAATAGCTGCCAGTGTCTTATAGAATTCAGGGTGATCATAGTTAGGACCATAAACGTTCACTATCAGTATGTCCATCCCCTTACCCACACATCGCGCCAGGACATATCTCCCATCCGGATCTGCGTGCACCGGTATGAGTCGCAACTGTGACTTCGGATTGACCCAAATTAACACCCCTCGGGCATGCGTAGTGAAACCCGCCGCCACAGTATTACCTGACAATCCCCTGGATTTGAGCATTCTGCTGGAGAGTGGTAGGTGTGTCTCCTGCAGTAGAGCTATGTCAATGTGATGTCTGCTAAGGTAGCTGAGGACTTTCCTTACTTTGCGGAAGTCGTTCAGACCCCGCACGTTCCAGGTCATTAAATTCAGCCCATTCCGGGTGTGTGCATTCAGAGTTGGTGTTGTATCAGCCATTGCTAAGTGGGTTCAGATCATGGACCATAAGATGGGGTAGTGTAGGACACAGTAGGGCACCCCGACCCATAAGCGCCCTCCGGCGCTCGCAGACAAGGACAGCAGAACACTTCAATTCACACACTTCACCGGCAGACCCCGTCAACAACCCCAACCAAACACCCCCCCTCCTCACCCCGAGACCAACTCCCACCCCAAGAACAGCTACCCACCCACAGCCGACCTCCCCCAACCTGGCCAGGCAGACCCCACACTCCCCCCCCATGTACCCCCTGTCGGTGTAGTGTCAAGTAGTCCGACACCCACTCCTCAGAGAGCAGCACCAACCAAAAGCTCGAGGGCAGAGCGCACCAATGCAGTACTCCCCCGTCTGTACCAAAATAGTGCAAGTACTGCCCCCCTCTCAGCTCCATTCAAGAGTCATTGCTCATGGCATGGTGAAAAGTGTCACTCAGCACCCCTCTGTCCGGCTCCCCCGGTTCTGTGTATACTGCCACCAGGCACACACCCCCTTACCAGCATCATAGGGTAACCAGGTTGTCCTTTCCAAAATCGTGGGTCAGGCGCCATTGTGAGGCCGGGGTGCCCATATTGTCCAGGTCCGTAATCAGATTCGTGTGTAGAGGGTCGAACCCTCCCGCCGCCGGCGTTCAATCCTGTTCCTCCAGAGATACCTCCTCCTCGTCTTCCCGGCCACTCCGGTTCTCCTTCCTTTCCCGC
This sequence comes from Lissotriton vulgaris, assembly GCF_964263255.1. Taxonomy (NCBI): domain Eukaryota; kingdom Metazoa; phylum Chordata; class Amphibia; order Caudata; family Salamandridae; genus Lissotriton; species Lissotriton vulgaris. The sequence continues at coordinate 931,432,985 of NC_141689.1, read as the reverse complement.
ATCCAGGTCTTAAGGGACTTATGCAGTTCTTTCGGGTCTGTGAAGAAGTACGACTTCCCACCAGTATTAATCCGAAGTTTGGCCGGGTACAACATGGCGTAGTCCAGGCCTAGCGTCCTGAGCTGCTTCTTGTAGGGCGCGAACTGCCGCCGTTCCTCCTGCACCTTGGCTGTGAAGTCCGGGTAGAGGGAGATATTCATGCCCTCATGCTGGAGTTTGCCCTTCTCTCGCGCCACTCTCAGGGCAGTGTCTCGGTCGCGATAGTTGAGCAGTTTCGCGATTATGGGGCGAGGTGGCAAGCCAGGCTGGGGCTGTGGGCCCAGCGAGCGGTGGGCTCGTTCCACAATGAACATGGGGGAAAAGACTTCCTCTCCCAGGAGTGCCTTCAGGAGTTTCTCCACATAAAGTTCCATTTTCCCCGTTTGCGTGGATTCCGCCACTCCCGTGATGCGTAGATTGGATCTGCGGGAACGTGCCTCCAGGTCCTCTGTCTTGTCCCTGATGACTGTCAGGAGTCTGTCGAATTGCTTGCGCTCCTTGTCCCACTCCATCTGGGCTTCCTCGGCCTCGGTGAGCCGACGCTCCGCCATGTCTAGGCGCTCCGCATGTTTGTCCACACGCTCTGCCATACGGTCCATCCTGTACGACAGAGCGTCTATTTTGGTGCCCACCGCCGCAATACTCTCCTGAATGCCTTTCTCCATGGCTGCCAACATGTCCCGGAGCTCCGTCGGAGCCTGGGTCGGAGCCGCTGCCGCACCCTTCGGCGATGAGTCCGGTGCCGGAGCCTCTGCACCTTTCGGGCGGCGCCGTTCAAAGGAGATCTTCCCCTGGTTCGCCTCGGTCTTCCCCATTGTGTTCACGATGCGTGGCAGTGCCCTGCAAAGAAGTGTCCACCACAGTTCACGATACCTCAGTGCCAGCGGTCTGGTATCCGGTGCGTAGAAAAATGGCGGCGACAATGGCGGACAACGCCTCTCCGTACGCAATTTTCAGAACGGTCCGGTGCCAGACAGGGACCTGTCCTTTTCAGCTGTCCCAGGTGATACGTCCCTCCGCAGCCTCAGAGGAGAAGGCACAGCCTCCCGTAGTCTGTGCAAGTGAGCCAGGTTACCACGCCAGGTTCAATGTCGCCCCACCACGTGGCGCGGTGCCTCAGTTTAGATGTCTCGTCGCGCCGCTGCTTCTCCAGTCCCCTCACCCACCAGGGCAGTGCGGGGCAGTAAGGTAGAGGGCCTCACAAATCAGTGTTCGTGTCGATCTTGCCGCGGCTTGCACGGCGTGCGACAGCCACCGGAGGTATGGCCGCACGTACAGTGACGTCGCCCGGCCACCTCACCAGGATAGCCCGCTGCTCTCGGCCTAGTCCGCCACAGGCGCGCCACCAGGCACAATGCCCCGGGATGTACAGGAATTCACGCACTGCAGCCAGTCAAAAGGGTTTTCGGAGTGCCCGGGGTGCCAGCAGATGGTTCCTGGCAAGTTAAAGCCAATTCGAGCCCTTTAAGGATACTTAAGCAGGATAATTCTGGAGCTTTGCGAGGAGCCGAGGGCTCACGCGTCCGCCATCGACGCCGGCTAGCTCCGCCCCTATCTAGGAATGCTTTTAATCACTTCCTCTTGACAAAATTTGAGGACATAAAGTACAATTGTCTCTGCAATAAATAAATCATGTCTCAATTTAAATTGTGAGCTCTGCTGACAGCATTGTGGGTGTATGGAACAAAAGATGAAATATTTACAGAATACACTGACGAAATCTTGGTTCTTCTGAGTACAGCTGTAAAGTACGGTATTCTGAAGCTAGAATCTGAACTGGTCGATCTTCACATCGTCCACCTTTTCGAGTAGGGAACAGCTGTGGAAAACAAAAACCTTCCAAATTTTTTTCTCACATACTCATGGGAGTTCCTTTTGCTTTTTTATCTGGAACAATTCAATAGTATCTCTTATCAGTTCTTTTGAATGTAAAGGGTGTATAGTATAATGTTAATAAATTTCTTCTTCTCTTGAAATCCCCACTTTTTCTATTTCTCCACTTGAAATATGTGTTTCACCTTCTAAAGTCATTTCTTCTTCTTGTACATTTACAGTATTATAGTAAATATTGTTTTGCTCTAGATATGTTGCAGCCTTTTGGACTATCATCTACTAACTCTTTCCATATTTTCCGACTCTTTGTGAATACACCATTAACAAGATTGACTACAGGTTCAGTATCCTCTCTTTCTATACCACCATTTCAACATTATTCTTAAAATCGAAAGGTAGATACACAACTCTTCCTTTAAAACCTCTTTGTTGATCTGTTGGATACAGCTTACCTATTTTAGGCTGCATATAGCCTGAAAAGGGTGCACAGATTGTATAAGGATTGCCTTATATATATTTAAATCTTTAAGTTCAGGAGTTATAGCTACTAATTCTAAGTCATTATGGACAGCTCTAGCTGGCATTTTGTTTTCTTCTAATTTATTGTAACAATATTTACAAATACATTGTACAGTACCTAACTCAAAATGACGTTCCACAAATAGATAAGCAGCAAATCTTTCCATTTATCATCATCTTCCTTTACACTTTTTGAAACCACATCTACATTCCTAGTTAGAATTTTATAATGAGTATGTCAACAACAAATACAAACATAGTTGGGACTTTCATCAGCAACTACTGTAAATGTTATTTCCTTTTCAAACTTTACATCAGTACTATCTTCCATCTCTTCTTGAACACCTACACTTACTTTCTCTACACTCCTGTTGACCAACAAAAAAATGTAACTCTATATCATCACAATTTCTTTTTACATCCAACAATGACCCATGCAAAAGAGCTGTATCAATTTAATTTAGACATAATGCAGGACTTTTCACTTAGTATATTCTTGTAACTAACTTTCACATTTCGGAATGATATACTGCTAACATTCTTAAATGATGAAAACAACTTTGACACACTTTCCTGGAAAGACAATGATCCAGTCCTTGTAATATCTTAATCTTCTGTTTCACAGTTTTTCATCCATATTGTCTTAATACATTTAGTAAAATATCAATAGATTGTTGACGTACACTACAAATACTACCACAATCCCATGTAAACATTGGAGTCTGCGTACGTCTCCCTTGAACTTCCTCAGCTATTACATGTTGAACATTTCTGGGAACTATCTTTTCTTTTTGAATTGGAAAGACATTTTTCTCTTCACTTCATAACATTGACCGCAGGTATCAACTGCATGTAGTAATCTATTTTGTTAAAAATAACAAAATATTGTATCATAAAGTGTCCATGAGTTGTGCTGCACCGAGTTAGTGACTCCTGAACCACTCAGTGTGTGTGCACCCTGCGATGATGCAATAATTGATATAAGAAAAGTTCTTAAAGCAAGGATACTAAAAGGATATTATGTAGGTTTTGGGGACGTTGTAGTAAGTTGCCTACTTCACTCTGTAATTAATGAATGAAGACTCAATTGTAATTTTGAGCCCTGATCACTGCATTGTAGGCTGGAGGTAGCGGTCTTCAAGGGCCCACAGCCTTGTGTTGTTGAGTCAAGCTGCACAGTTATTGGCAATTCAACATGTGTGCAGCTAGTGATGATAAGTGTTGCACTGAGTTAGTGGCACCTGAAGCAGTCAGTGTGTGCGCACCCTCCGAATATGCGTGATCTGGGTTGGCCACACTGGGAACAATGACTTTTGTCTATTGCATTCTGCCTTAATAAGGCCACCAGGCAATGATTTATGGTACAATGAGTTAGTGACACCTCAAGCACTCAGCGTGTGCGTACCCTGCGATGATGCGTGGTCCGGGTGGGCCGCAGTGGGAGCAATGTATTTTGTCTATTGAACCTTAATAAGGCCATGTGGCGATGACTTATGGTACACTGAGTTAGTGGCACCTGAAGCACTGTGTGCCCAGCCTGCGATAATGCATGGTCTGGACGGGCCGCACTGGTAGCAATGTATCTTGCATACTGGACTGTGTCATCTGAAATCGCCACTCCATCTGAATGTGAGGCCTGCTGTCCGCAGTGTAGATAAAAGCCAGTAGTGTGAACAGACATAAGTATGCGGTGCTGTGCCGCTGGCTTCTCAGGGGGCCTGTTTTGAGGAGGCCCGCGGTCATGCCAGCAGCCACGTGGCAGGGTGAGGGCCACCACTCTGGAAACAGTTTGGCCTTCTCACAAGTGAACCTCACCCAGAGCTCAGGCCTATTTATTCATACTCCTACGTTGGAGTGGCGTACTTTGGACCAGCCCACTCCGCTTCCGCTTCCAGGGTGGGAAAAACAGAGCTACATGACCGAGATCGTCCCCACTGCCTGAGGTAACATGGTTGCGTCTCTGGCCCACAACCCTACAAGCACCAGCTGTATATGTACACATGGAGAGGTTTGTGCTCTGCATATTGAGGTCTGTCTAGCTGCTCTTTGAAATATCTCAAAGGGGTGTTTTTGTGTTATTTTTGTACGGGAACGCCTACTGAGCATATTTTTACCGTTAGTTGCTGCTATCATTTGTGGCGATTTTTTTTTGCGGAAACTATTACCAGACTACTAGGGATATCGGCTGTTTTCAGTAGGTTGAGAATGGAATGATAATTTAAAATCACTGAAAAAAACATAAGTTTAATGAAGATTATAATTAGAAATTAGCATTTAAAAAACCTGTGAAAGTCACTGAAAAAACCATGGGTTTCAGGTACGTTATAGTTTCAAATTAGCATTTAAAGAAAACTTTGAAATTCACTGAAAAAAAATACATTTCAGGGGCGTTATAGTTAGTTGGACATTTTACTCTTACAAAACCATAGAAATTCTGCCATTATAGTTAGTTGAGCTAACTATAACTCGCGCCCCGGCAATGCACTGCTGATGACGTCACATATTACATCATTCATGACATCATCCATCTGAAAATCTGTTGCACCTCCTCACACCTTAATAAAACCTTTGATGCACCCACTCTAAAATATAGACTACAATTTTCAAAACAATAGACACCAATAGCAGAAGGGGTAAAACTTACTATTCCCACTCCAGTCAGTGCAGCAGCAGGGAAAGTGTTGGATAGCGCAGGGGTGAATATTACTATTCCCACTCCAATGAGTGCAACTGTACGGCAAGTGTTGGATAACAGAGGGATAACATGTACTATTACCACTCCAGTGAGTGCAACAGTAGGGAAAGTGTTGGATAGCGGAGGGGTAAAAACGTACTATTCTGACTCCAGTGAGTGCAACAGTAGGGAAGGTGTTGGATAGTGGAGCAGTAAAAATTACTACTCCCACTCCAATGAGTGCATCAGTAGGGAAAGTGTTGGATAGCGAAATGGTAAAAATTACTATTCCCACTCCAATGAGTGCAACGGTAGGGAAAGTGTTGGATGGCGGAGGGATACAATTTACTATTTCCACTCCAGTTAGTGCAACAGTAGGGAAAGTGTTGGATTGCAGAGGTGTAAAAATTACTATTCCCACTCCAGTCAGTTCAAAATTAAAAATAAACAAAATGTCAACTATAATAAAATATTTAAAAAACAACAAAATATCATCGAAAATATGTTAAAAATTAAAATACACATATATGTAATATTAAAACACCATATTATAATGCGATATACGTATCACAAAGACCTATAAATATTATATTAAATAAAATATAAAACTAATTAAAAAAAATATTTAGACATTTTTTGTGAACAAACACAATAACTATTACATAAATTTACTTTATTTGCTTCCTATCTTATAACACCACACAATTTACAACCCACAACTAAATTAAAAAACAAAAATGTACTTCCAGAATTAACATAATTAATTATCAATTAAAGAAATATTATTATAAAAAAAATGTATGAACTTCCCACTCTTTACTCCTATAATCCCCACAACCCACACAAAAAATTAAACTGCAAAAAAAAGTTACTTCCTAATTATAACACGACTAATTATAAGTAAAAGTAATTTTCTTCCCACCCTTCACCCCTATAATATCAAAACTCAGACACCAAAATATAAAACAACTACCTTAATTAAATATCAATTAATGAATTATTTTGAATTATCAAATAACTATGTATTAATTGAACATAAATTACTTCCCACCCTTTACCCCTTAGCCCCTATAAACCCCACATCCCACACCTAGCATAATTACACAATTTCCATATTTAATTTTCACTTAATTATTTAATATTATCAATGAATTATTAGTTAATTAAGAATAAATAACTTCCCAACGTTTACCTTTATAAATTTAAAACCCACACCCCGAAAAAAATAATTAAACAATTAACAAAATTAATTATCAATTATTTACTTTTAATTATCAAATAATTATGAACTCATTAAAAATAAATTACTTCCCACACTTTACCAATATAAACCCCAAACCCCTCACCTAAAATAATGACAACATTACCATAATTAATTACCAATTAATCAATTATTATTAACTAACATCCATTTAATATTTAATTAAAAATAAATTGCTTTATACCCCTACAAACCCGCAACCAACACCTAATATTTACAACACAAAAAAGGCACAATTCTCACTATAAAATCTCAAATAAATAAATATTATGAAATAAAAAGACAATCATTAATTTTGTATAATTAAATTCGCTCCCACCCTATTCCCCTATAAACCCACAACCCGCTATGGAACTAAAACATGCAAAATGTAATTAAAATAAAATTGATAACTACTAAAACTTTAACACATATATTAACCCGTTGGCTGCTGCCGTCGGCCAACGGTCGTCGCGAGCACTACCTTGGTAGTGCTGTGCACGTCCGTTGGCCAACGCGGCCCCACCCGTTTCTTAGAATGTTCCGCACTGGCGCGGAATGTTCAGCGCAGCCAATGGGTTAAAAAACATAAACAATACTTATACAAAAAAATAACACATCACATACATTTAAAATATATACTAAAATACAAAATACTAACTAATAAATTGATACTTTAAACAACTATATGTTTTAAAACAATATTAATGACTTCTACATTTTTTTACACAATATTTCTAACCTTAAATTTGATATTCTTGATCACGATATTCTTGCTGTCAATATTTCTGTCACAATATTTACAATTCTATATTCGTGTAGATCGACATTTCCAATTCAATATTTTGACTAAATACTCCATGCTCCATTGCGGTTGGCCTGAACTTGTGACTTTGCCCCAGTGTCACATAACCAGATGCCCACGAGCTGTACTCTGTGCTTTTAGGTGCTTTATTTACCTGAAATAGTTAAAATTGCATATCCATGGTTCAACCAATTGGATTTGAGTGATTTTGGTGTCAAATAATTTATTACATTTTACTCTATTTTCCTAAATAGGTGTGTATTCTCCATGTGCTGTGTTTTCAATGTATTACTGTTTGACATGCTGAATAAATAGTTAGCACATTATCACGTTGCCAATAAGTTAAGACTGACTGCTTTTGTGTTAAGTTACCATAGAGATACGTATGGGTTAATTTGGGGGCTGCTTGTGTTTCATTCTGACAGAGATTGTGGTTGCTGCTTGAGTAGGATTTTACCACCCTCAACCAGTTGCCCATTTCCCAACAAGTACTGGACCCTATCACTACATAAACCTGATTTGGTCACTCCACATAGTTGTTAGATACAAGAATTTGCAACTGATTCTCTACTCACTCTACGATTAATTTAATGTACAATATCACTGGAATACAAGAGGAGCATCAGGCCTGACACCAAAGTACATTTCTTTGACTAAACTATAAACTCACACTTTAACAACTACGCAAAAGAGGGGTACATATAAGCTTAAGTGCCTATATATCTGTGAGCAACAATGTCTGCTAATAACTTGCTCCTGCAATTATGGACCCAAGACGCAGTGCCAATTGTGTTGTTTTTTCCCACTTAATCAGAAGATCTGGAAAAAATGAAGGAGCTGACTAGGAGCTGATTCCATGTGTTTTTTTTCAATGGATCTTCCACTTCCTTCCACCAAGGAGAGATAAAAAATAATAAAGTGATGGCGGATGAGGCAATGTAGGACACACCAACTCCCTGGTAGACAAGTGTTTTTTTATTTATTATGGAGTTTTATATAGCGCTGGGCAAACTCGGGGGTATCGGAGCGCTTTACAACAGTTTAATGCAAGAGTCACACAATAGAGTAGTAATACATATATTGGATCAGAAGTCCCAGTGCGCTGTGCAACATTAAGGTAATACATGAGTCCTGAGATAACTCATTGAGTGCACGTTGTCTTGAGTTGAACCTCTTTGAGGGAGGTGGTTACAGGTAAGGGTCAAGGAGTAAGGAGGAGATAGGTCTTACTGATTCAGTGTCGGGGAGCTACAGCGAGCAGGTTTGTGTGCTTTGGCGTGTTAATATCTGTTCGGGAGGTAGCGGTTGAGGAAGAGGTCTTTTAGGTGTTTTTTTAATTTAGCGAAGGACGGGCTAGTCCTGATATCCAGTGGGATGGAGTTCCAATTTTGGGCACGTTTCCGTTGAAGGACCGGGCAGCGTTTTTTTGTTTGTGTGTTTTCATAGGAATGAAAAGTAAAGTATTGGCGCTCCTGAGGTTCCTTGTCTGACCAGCCCTCTTGAATTTGGCAGCCAAGTAGTCCGGTTTTCCTGTGTGCAGGGCTTTGGGTGTGAGGCAGGCAGTTCTGAAGCTGGCACGCAATTCAACTGGGAGCCATTTTAGTTCTCTGAGTGCTGGTGAGCTGTGATCCTATTTCCTAACTCCGGTGACCATTCTGGATGCAGCATTGAGAGTTGTTTTGAGGGGAGTTAGGTGAGATTTTGTTGTACCAGTGAGGGCTGCATTCCCGTAGTCAAGTCTGGATAGCACCAGTGAATGAGTGGCTTATTTGAGGTCTTTAGGTGGGATGAAGGGGTTTAATTTTTTTAAGTAGCTTCAGATCTTTGCGGAGTTCTTAATGTGTTTGGCTATGTCAAGATTTGGCTCTGTAGTAATTTCTAATGATTTTACGGAGTTGGCCAGATGGAGATTGCTGTTGAGAGCACCCATTGCTTTTAGCCATTCTAAAATGTTATGGGTCTCTTCTTTGTTGGAGATGATGAGGTTCTCTGTTTTGTCTTGGTTGAGTTTTAGGTTGTTTAGTGACAGCCAGTGGTGGATTTCTGGAGTGTTGTTGAGTCTGTGAATGTCATCTATGGAGGAGGTTTCCAGATAGATCTAGGTGTCATCTGCATATAGGTGGAAGGGGATGTTAGCATTTTTGAGTATGGTGGTGAGTGGTTCCATGTATATGTTGAACAGTTGTTGTGAGAGCACTGAACCCTGGGTGACATCTCTGCTGATGAGGTGTAAATCGGAAGTAAAGTTTGGGATTTTTATCCTTTGGGAGCGGTTGTGTAGGAAGGAGGAGAACCAGTGTAGGATCTCCTAATCAGCACCTACTCATATCTCAAAGACTGATAAAACAGTGATTAAAGGGAAGAGAAAAGGGACAATGAAAATAGATTCATACCAACATTTGTGGTCATAGTTCCTAGTCATAGGTACCATCTATATTTCTAGATACATCAGAATTATATATTCTACCTAGAGTACAGATCATGGGTTATTGTTTTTATTTTAAAAAAAAACTATTGTATCAATCTAGCTAAGCTAAGCAGATAAAGGTTGTCAGATATCAAGACCCTTCTTTTTTCCTCGGTTTCCCTTTCTGGAAAAGATAGCCTTTTCCCTGTGACAGGTAGAAATCAGTTGCGCTAGTCAATGAGAAAATAATGGAGGGTTAGGGTCCTTTCAAGAAAAAGCTATACACAAGCGTAGTATCGTCAAAGCAACAAAAATAGGAGCTCCTCCATTTTTCCTACTAATCCTATCTTCTCTGGCTAATAGGATAATGGTGGGAGTTATCTGTAATTCCTGAGACAAAACTCTATTAAAAAAGTCTTGTCATCTGACCCAGTAGTGGCGTAAGTTTGGGACAAGTAGCAAACATATGTATCGAGTCTACTGAACATCTGGGATATAACGTTCCAGCCCCCGTTCCCCACTTGGCAACTCTGCAAGGTGTGGTATATAAAAAGAATGCAATTTAATAAAATTGAGCCTGTAGTTTAGCAGAAAGTAGATCACTCTTGGCTGATTGCAGAGCCTAATTAAAGGTGTTAAAAGAAATATTCAATGTCTCTTGCCATTTGTTAGTGGTGGTGAGCATATCATCAGGCATTAAGCTAACTAATATATCATATAAGTATCTAATCCTGGGTAAGGTGGGACTTCTTAGTTTGTCGATAAGAGCTACCTTGGAAAAACCAGCAGTCCCCCCGGTGTTACGGGTCAGGAGGTCTCTTATGGCCATATATGAAAATGACTCCTGATGGCTCAGGTGGAATTCAAATTTAAGCGCATAGTACGATTTTATACTTTCAATAGGTATTAGGTCACCCATTTTTAATATTCAGGCTTGATGCCATTTGTGTAGGTAAAAAGGCCCAAAAATTGCTGGTAAGTTAGGGTTATTATTAAGAGGGGAATAGTAATTCAAATTACCTTGCCCAAGAGTTTTATGAATGTTGAAAAAAACCTCATAGGCGCTCAATATAGTCTTAACTCTAACACGTTTGAAGGAGCCAAAGGAGAGCTGCCTCCAGAGGAATCCGGGGGTCTCTACTCCTAAAAGCAGATGATAAGGCGACGGTGAGCCTTCCAAGGGAATATATGAATGATCTTGAAGCAGCTTTGTGCAATATTGCATAACGGAGGCCCAGTAGTAACGTTTTAGATCTGGTAGCAACCACCCGCCTCTTTCACAAGGAAGGGAGAGTAGTTTAAAGGATCGCCTTGGTCGAGAATATGCCCAGATAAATTCAGAGAAAATTTGATTGAATTTCCGTAACATTGTTTTACCTATTTCTAAAGGGATGGCCCTAAAGAAATATAGGAGTTTGGGAAAAAGGGACATTTTAATAACATTGTATCTCCCTACCATGGTAAGGTGTAGGTTATTAATACGTTTAAGCACCCATTTGGTCTCTATGGCCAGTGGGGTAAAATTTCCCTCTACTATCATGTCTGCGTTGGTGGTTAAAGTGACCCCCAGATATTTTGCAGTCAGAACCTCCCGGCAATCTGACCAGTCAATTTGATTGTTAATAATGCTCTGAGTTTTGTCTGGATTGAGGGCATAACCTGAGAATTTCCCAAACTGCCTGTACTCTTGTTCCTGGACATTGATGGTGCTTCGGGGCTCTGAAGTCACTACCGCCAGGTCGTCGGCATAAGCCATGATTTTAGTATTTAGCCCAAACCTGCTCATCGCTCAAATAGATTGATTCTTCTCAATCGCTTTAATAAAACTAAAGAGTGAAGAGCAGAGGTGAGCATGGACAGCATTGGCGGGTTCCCCGTGAAATTTGTATCTTTCCGTCAGGGTCCCATTAATTGTTACATTAGCTGTGGAATTATTGTAGAGAGCTTGTATGGCTAGTATTGCCTTAGGCCCAAAGCACATTTTCCTCATGACAGCCCAGAAAAATGACCAGGAAATCCGATCAAACGCTTTCTCAGAGTCGAGTAAGATTAATGAGATCGGGTCTCCTGCTACCTGGGCTACATCCAAAAGGGTAATGGCCCTACGGATATGTTCTGTCATGCTTTTTTTAGGGACAAATCCGTGTTGCCACTGAGAAACCAGGGACTCTATTCTCAGATATAATCTTGATGCAAATATTTTGGCATACATCTTAGAGTCACAGTTACTAAAGTTATTGGCTGGTACGAACCCATCTCAAGAGGAGATTTATCCTTCTTTGGGAATATTACTCTTTTGGCATTAGACCAAAAATCTGGTGGAGGAGCGCAGTTTAAAATAGAAGCTACCAGTAGAGTAAAGATGGTGTTTACCTGGGGGAGACTATTTTATAAAACTCAACCGGCATATGATCTGGGCCATGCGCTTTCCTATCCGAAAGGCTTACCAGTGCTTTAGATATCTTGTCCCATCCGGGAGTTTCCTCTAGGTGATCATAGTCTTCTGAGCTGAGCGCCGCTAGAGTGATTTGGTCAAAATATTCCATACTTCCATTCTCTCTTGATTCTAAAGGCCCCACCTTATCATCAGAATACAGATTTTGGTAGAACTCACAGAATGCCTTTTGAATCTTATTTGCATCTTTAGTAATCTCGCCAGAGCTGAGTTGAATTGATTGAATTTCACTGGCTGACATCTGTTGTCTAATTCTGAGGGCAAGTTGGTGGCCAATGTTATCCCTACATTTATATAATTTTTTGTTAGCAGAAGCCCATTTCATGGAGATTTTCTCTGCAAAGATGGATCCTATTTCTGCCTTACTTGCTATTACTTCTTATTGAGCATTCTCAATTTTGCCCCCGACTGGACTGCTAAAATTAGTTTTTCCTCTGCCCTTTTCATCTTGTCTAGTGCCCTCACTAGTAGTTCTTTAGTTTTTTTGTTCTTCTTTATTGAGCACCTACCCTTTCTTGTAAAGCCTTGATGAGTAGTTGGTAATCAACCGTGTCAAAGGCTGCCGATAGGTCCAGGAGAATGAAGAGGCAACATTTGTCGGTATCGAGGGATTTGTGGATATCTTCCAAAATGATAAGGATCTCAGTCTTGGTGCTATAGCCTTTTCTTAAGCCAGATTGGTGGGGATCAAGAAGGTTAATGCTGTCCATGTGCTGAGTCAGTTGAAGGAGAACACACCTCTCGAGGATTTTGGATAGGAGATTGGAGACAGGTCTGACGTTGTTCAGGTCTTTGATGTCTAGACCTGTTTTTCTTAGTAGTGGCGTGATTTGGCCAACTGTGATGCATTCAGGTACGACGCTGGTTCCCAGGGAGCTGTTTATGATCTGGCACCAGGACGGGGCTATGGAGAGTTTCAGCTTTTTGGTCAATTTGGTGGGATCAAGGATGTGGGAAGTGGGTTTGGAGGTGGGGGATCATTTTGAGAATCTCAGCTTCCGGGATGGAGTTGAAGGATTTTCATGTTTTCATAGGGGGCTTGCGCGTGTTCTCTTCTGTCACTGGGGTCAGGCTTTTGCAGGCGGGGTTGACGTTGATGTCCAGTGAGAGCTCAATCTTGGTGATTTTGGGCCAGATGTAGGTAATTCATATTTACCGACTCTTAAATACCGAATTTAACCGATTCGGGATTTAAGAGTCGGTAAATATGAAGGGGGGAGATGTAGGTAATTCGAATTTAAGAATTACCGAATCAGTAGGATTCGGTATTTACCGATTCGGTAAATACCGAATCGGTATTGCCCATTGATTCCTATGGGCCATGAAGCCCATAGGAATCAATGGGCAATACCGATTCGGTATTTACCGAATCGGTAAAGACCGAATCCTGCAAGGGTGCAGGGGGTGTCACTTTGACACCCTCTAGCACCCCAATTCCGGACTTGTGTGCCATGTGGCACACAGACATGCCCTAAAGGCATGTCTGTGTGTCACATTGCACAGGTGTGCATGCACAGATGTGCATGCACACCTGAATTCGGTATTTTACCACCCAATTGGATTGGGTGGTAAAATACCGATTCTTATGGGCCTGTGACACTCTTAGGAGAGTCACCTACATGTGGATTAACCGAATCAGTAAAATTACCGATTCGGTATTTTACAGAATCAGTAAATTTACCAATTCTGTAAAATGATGGCCCCTACATGCCAAATCCTAAATACCGGTCGGTAACGGCCGAAATCGGCCATTACCGACCGGTATTTGGGCTCCTACATCTGGCCCTTTGTCTTCAAAGAAGTTGTCAAAGTTGTCACACAGGTCCTTAATGGCCTGCATTGAGGATTCAGGGGGCTTGGAGGTTTGTTGCCTGATGATTTTGAACAGTTCTTTGGGCCTATTGTTTGTGTTGTCCAGGCCGGTGCAGAAAAAAAGTGGATTTTTTGCTGCTGATGTGTTTTTTGTATTTCTTTCGGGCTGCTTTGAGTTATTCGTGTAGGCTTGTTGAGGAGTTGTCCTCCATAGTCATTCTGTAGCTCTTAATTGTCTTCTTTCATTGTTAATGTCCATGTTGAACCAGGATCTGGATGGGATGTTTCTGGTTTCTTTTTAGTGTCAGGGAGGCTACTTGATCTAGAATGGATGCCATGGTTGTGTTATAGTGGGCGGTGAGTTCTGTTGTGGATAAATTGTCCATGGGAGGAGTTAACCTTTCCTCTAGGTCAGTCATGTTTCTCGTCCATTTGGGGGTGTCTTGGGTGGGGGGTTGGAGTGTGAGCGGTTGAGTGAAGTAGAATAGGATTAAGTAGTGATCGGACCAGTCCATAGGCAGGGTGTGGTCTATCATGACTGTGTCACGTTGGGCGATAGTGGCATCTAGAATTGCTCCTTTGTTCTGGGAGTCCTCTGAGCAGTGTTGGGTAAGGTTGTTGCTGTGTAGCAGCTCATTCAGGTTCTGGAATAGCGGGTTGTTTTCTTCATTCCAGTGTAGGTTGAGGTTGCCCATGTAGGTTGTTTGTTTCTCAGAGAGATTAATGGGCAGTCAGGTCGGACAGGTGCTCGGTGAATGCGGTGGTGGTACCTGGGGGGTGGTATATTAGATAGCAGATTAGTGTTTTGTTATTGCTTGTGTTAATGTTCACGGTTAGGCATTCAAAGGTGTTGTAGTTAAAGGAGTCTATTCCCGTCACGGAAATGTTGTTTTTGTGGGTGATTGCTATGCCTCCACCTCTTTGGTCTTTTCCATCTTTGTTGCTGATTGCAAAGCCTAGGGGGATAAGAGTATCCATGAGTGGTGAAGAAAAATCATTTAGCCAAGTCTCGGTGATGAATTATATGTCTATGTCGTGGGTGAGGATGGATTCTGCTAGCTCTGTGCCATGCTTGGTGGCTGATCTGCACTTTATGAGCATGCAGTTGGTGCGGGCCATCTCTGTTTTGGGTTTCTTCGCTCGGGGGGCCTTGGGGATGTTAGTGCAGGTGGCTGGGGGTCTTGGGGATTTCGGAGGGGCTTGGTCTCTTCCCAGCCTGGTGATCAATTGAATTTTGAATTGACAGTAATAGGTGTGTCGTACAAGGCAGCAAGATATGCCACTTCACCTGCAGACATTGCATCTCTTGTTCTTTTGGGTCTCTGTGTCTGATTAGAGAGGGGGGTTGAGATCCATCTTGGGTGGGGGTGGGGAAGGTGGGGATTCAATGTGGCTCATGAAGCATGGTGAGGGTGGTTAGGATGTCACTAAAGCCCTGGATTTTGAGTTACTATCTGGCTTTCAAGCAGGGTGAGCCGCTGCTCAGTCTCTACGTCTTGGCGGTATGTCAAACCTAGAGGGGGAGAGCCTGATGTTGTTATGTTGCCTTCTTGTGAGTGTGCTCACTGTGTTGATTCTGAGTGGGCAGTATGTGCGGTGTTTCAAGGGTCATGTTATGGCGTCTGTGTTTATTTTTGAATGTGAGCCTAGGGAGGTAGTTGGGAGTCACAGACTGTGTGTTGGGGTCGTTTGATGTGGGTTGGGGGAGTTGGAGGTCGGGGACGGGTAGGGGTGATTGCCGGAGGGGAGTAGTGGGGCCTTGTTCTCTATGGTAATGTTGAGGTTGGTGTCTTGTGGGGAAAGGCTGGTGTTGTTATTAGAGGGCACCAGAATGGTAGGTGAGCTCTGCTGGCAGGTCCGGCTCTCCAGGGAGGAGTGGCGGGCGGGCAGGGGAGGAGTGCATGAGAGGGGGAAGTCCAGAGTGATGCGAAGAGGGAGTCAAATGCCTCTAGATTGTCATTGTTGTCTTGTATCTGGCCTGTGCGGTTGGAGTAGATAGTCACAGTCGTGTTCCCATTCCACCTAGTGTGGTTAGGGTGTGAGAATGTCAGTTTGCAGCTATGGGAAGTGTTAGTCGTTTTGGAAATGTGAAGCTGCGATCTGACGATGGAGTTCCACATTTCGGGTCTTGAGTGTGGAAAATGAGATCCATTTTTTTCTGTCCTTTGGAGGAGCAGTGGTATATGTCCACAAATAGTGATTCTGGGTGTTGTCTAATCAGTTTGTGCTTGAAATGTGTTTTCGCTTTGGGTGAAAGGTTAAGAGGGAAACTGATTGAGAAGGAGTTCAGGCTGTGCGGTTTTAAGTAGTTTGGAGAAGAGGGGTTGGTGTTGGTTGACGTGCTGACCGCATTGTGACTAGGTAGGACGGGGGCTAGCTTCCTTTGGGAATGGTGGGAGAGTGTTTCAAAAGGGGGAGTCCGGGGCAATGTCTGATGGGTGTATGTTAGATAAGGTCAGGGGCCGTCAGTTTAGGAACTTGTCGTATGCGAGTGATGGGTGTAGTGTGGTGAGCCTGTTGTATTAGAGGGTCTCTGGGTCAATGGTTGGCAGTTTCCCTGATCAGCGGGATGGGTGGCAGTGGGGATAGAGAGTGGAGTGGAGGCCGGGGATCCTCTGAGGTTGGTGAGCCATCCTATAGGGGTAAGGTGCGAGTAGTTGTGAGATTCTTGCTGTTTCTTTGGTGCTGGTTGGTAACTCACTGGTGCAATTGACTGAGAGTTACTCATAGGAGGCCATTTTATTGTCAGGCACCATGGGTCAGGCAATGAAAGTGACCTGGCAGCCATAGAATACTCCCTGACAAGACCGGTAAAGGGAAGTACAGAAAGCAAAGGAAACATGCTGTATGAAGGTATGTCCCTCAGCACTCCAATCCATTTTCTAATTATTTTTCCACACACCATGCAGAACTACAAAAGAACATAGCCTTTAGAACTATATAAATACCACATGCATACATACATAAATGGATACATACATACATACATGACTGCTGTTAGGTTCCCATCTTTGCCGGGCATGCTGAATTTCATAACTCTAAAAATCAGAGTTCAAACAGACATGGCATTTGGGAGAACATCTTTTAGGACACATCATGCCACCCACATAGTGAGACAACAACCAGGACCAACTTGTGCCTTTGGCAAGGTAAAGCAATGCAGAATATTAGCACCAGTCACTCAAATTTCTCTTTACTAAGTTGGGTTACGGAGCGATACACTTGTGGGTCTTTAGTTAATAATGATGCTTTTATTCAGCAATGCTGTATTCTTCCCTAATTAAACTTCTCCTTGTATCTCACTAAAAAAATATGGAATTTTTTGTCTCAAAAGCTAAAGAAAAAATTTAAATATGTTTCAAAGTGACAGTGTTATTTATATCCAAAAACTGAATGTAGGAAAATTCAGATTCAGACCTAAATAGGTGCTTGAGACTCTGCAAACCCACCAAATAGGATTTATCCTCAATCTGAAGTAACTCAGAACTTCCATTCAGAGCATATTCCAAATACAAAGAGCAATCAAAAACAGTTTGTGAGTTGAAATAATAATCCAGTGTTGTGTAGATCTATTTGCATCTCCCTGGGACTTATGGTCAATTCAATTCGAAGAATGCTTGGTTCGATTTTAGCAGAAATATAAAATCATAAAAGCAACAGATAAAATGGTCTAATTCATACAAAATCACCATTAAAAACAACATTCTATACAAACGATAAAAACTGTACATCTGCGATATTAATGAACATTCCATATGTAGATGGCACTTGTCTCTAACCATAGTATGGAGAACAAGTTATTACATTTCGACTCTTCAGAATGCCCTTTAAAAGACCAGTCATGATCACAATACAATATTCATTATCCAGTTGTTGCAAAAAGATATAGGCTGGGCGGTATTTACGCCATGCAAACGCTTCAAATACTGCTTAGTCCACCTTACACAATCATTAACATAGTAATGACAGAATAATACCACATGAATGGTAGATTGCTGAGAGACAGTATCACATGGACAGAGCGCCAAGTCCCTCGACCAGTCGTTTTTCATTGGGAAGGTTACCAGGCAATAGAATGAATCAAATCTAAACCTGGTCAATATATATCTGTCAAAACCCCTCAAGCAATAATGCAGGTAGGGTTGAATTGTGTAACAAGCCAGAATCATACCCTGTTAATCTAAGCATTTCGAAGTGACTCATGCCTAATTGTTTCAATGCCTTTCTGGATGTATCACAGACCAACTCCGGATTATCATAATATTCCAGTCTTTTTTGATCGTTTAACAGCTTTCTGACATAATTTAACAATGGAATATTTCTTGCCTGGTCCAGGGCCATGACATCCTTAATAATTTCTCTATACAATCCCAATGTGTGTGTGGACCAAACTCTATGCCATAGTAAAATTGTTGCAATTTAATAAGATCCGTAATAAACTCGATACCCAATTCAGCATGGCAATTAAAGACAGATGTACTCTTTGGAACCGCTAAAATATATCTTAAAAAACAGTTTTCTACAATTTGAATTGACGCAACATTGCTAAAACCCCAAATACCCGCCCCGTACATTGCTATGCTCCAGCATTTTGCTATATATATTTTTATTAGGATCTCCGGTGGTCTTTGTCCTAATTTTTGTGCAAAATTCATTAATGCCGCGGTCGATCTTTTAAATAGAAGGGTCCTACTCCTAACCACCCTGCCAGCAGCTGACTGCCTAGTAGCGCGCTCTACTTCTTTGAAGAAACCTATCACTTGTGCCTAACCTACCGACCACCTCAGTCATCCCCTGCCTTTCTCTCTGCCTTTCAGAACCTACTGGCCACCCTGGTGATTAATAATGCTTCTGTTCTGGTCTTGGGCGACTTCAACTATTGGCCCACCGACCCCGCTGAGGACTCTACCTCTAAAGACTTCACTCATTCCCTTCTTAGTCTCAATTTTACTCAGCACGTCCAAGGCCCCACCCACATCCGCGGCCACACATTAGATCAGATCTGGACACTTAACACTACAATGTCCACCCCTATTATTTCGCCCTGTGCATGGTCGGACCATTCCCTGCTTGCCTTTTCCCTGGACCTGAACCAAAAAACCTCTCTTCCGCCCCCCAAGAACTCCTGGGCTAGGAACTGGAATAAAGTTGATATTCCATCCCTTTGCAATACGTTAACCACAACCTGTCCTGATCTTCTGGGCCTAGACCCCCATTCCCAGACTGCCACTCTTGATCAATGGCTCACCAGTGCCTGTGACACGGTGGCCCCTTTGAAGCGGTCGACCATCAACCGCTCCCACAATGCCAACAAGGGGTTCAGCCCTGCTATCAAAGCAAAAAAATTAGAGGTAAGACAGGCTGAACGAGCCTGGAGGCGAACATACTGCACCACCAGTAGACTACACTTTGTCACCGTGTTTAAAGAATACAAAGCAGCCATCCTGACGGCTAAATCCGAATACTTCTCCAGACGTATCCTGGCAGCAGAATGCCAACCTCGTGCAATATTTTCCACCGTTCATGAGCTGACCTCATCGGACAGAGCACTACCTAAGATTCCCCCCTCCCAGGGCCTATGTGATTCGCTTAACGAATTCTTTATTGACAAGATTGCCCTCTTCAAAGCCAATATCCCTCCCCCCCTTCCACCTTCACTCCACCCCAACCTTCTGTAAACAATTGTCTCCTCACCACCATCCCTCTCCTCACTAGCGAATCTCTGTCCCCTTTGCTTAGCCGCATTAAATTGGGCTCTCCAGTCGACATTGCCCCGGCACGTATTCTCAGCCAGTTTTTCTCGGCGTGTCCAGCTCCCGCCCTAGCTCTGCTGAATAACTGTTTCACTTCAGGCTCTGTCCCTTCCTCTCTGAAAACTGCCATCATTTTTCCCATATTAAAAAAGCCAGGAGCCGACCCCTCCTCCCCTACAAACTACCGCCCCATATCCCTTCTCCCCTTCCTGGGAAAAGTAGCAGAGTCCCACGTTACCCAGGTACTCAGCTCCCTCATACATAGCACCAACTATCTTGCTCCCTGTCAGGCGGGCTTTCGTCCCTGCCACTTCACTGAGAAGGTGGTTATCTCAGTCATGGACCAACTTAGGGAAGGACTCGACACCAATACCTCCCAGGCCTTGGTCCTCCTCGATCTATCCTCCGCCTTTGACACGGTTGACCATTCCATTCTTCTGTCCCGTGTCAAGGCGGCGGGTATAGGGGGACAGGCCCTTGCCTGGATAGGATCCTTCCTGGAGGGGCGTACACAGGCAGTCCATCTGGCGGAGTTTTCCGCCTCCCCCAGCAGGGTGACATGTGGGGTTTCTCAGGGCTCCTCTCTCTCCCCCCTTTTATTTAACCTTTATATTTTTCCCCTCATTTTTGCACTTCAACAGATGGAGGTCACAGTCTACAATTATGCTGATGACCTCCAGCTTATTTTTAACTTTTCCCCCTCATCACTTGGTGCCTCCAGCCTCCAGTCGGTTCTACTGTTTATCCGGGCTTGGATGAACGCAAACCATCTTAAGCTCAACCCGGATAAGACAGAGCTGATCTGGACGGGAGGCCGCAGCAATCCTTGGTCACCTACCTTCTGGCCCAACTCCCTTGGACCTTCCCCATCCCCTTCCAATGCCGTCAAGCCCCCTGGCATTACACTCAATCACCACCTGACACTGCACACCCAAAAAAGTTCAGTTGTTTCTTCTTGTTCTTTTTCTTTACGTATTATTAGCAAAGTATCCCGGTTCTTTTTCCCTTTCAGCACTTAAACTGGTTGTCATGGCCATGATCTTATCTAAGATCGATTACGGGAACATCATTTACAATGGCGCTCCCGCCTACGCACTCCAACGTCTCCAGTTGGTGCAGAACCAGGCAGCCCGACTGGTGTATGGCCTTCCCAAATTCCATCACTCCTCCCCGCTCTTGATGGCTCTTCATTGGCTTCAAATCAAACAGAGAGCCCTGTTCAAACTCGGTTGCCTTACCTTCCAAGCTCGAGCTGGCTCGGCCTCTGCATTTATCAATTCTACCATCACTAATTACTCTACCGCCAGAGACCTACGATCCTCTTCTAAGTCCCTGTTAGTCATCCCCCGGTTCAGGAAAAAATGATCTGGTGGCCAGAAATTCTCGGTACTGGCACCCACCTTCTGGAAGTCCCTTCCCCTCCCTCTCAGATCCCCTCCCTCTTATATGGAGTTTCGTAAAGCTCTAAAGACCTTCCTGTTTGAGCAAGCCTTCAATCCTTAGTCTTTCTTCCCTCAGTTTGAAACTCTATAGCGCCAAGAAACTGCTCAGTGTATGCACGCTTTACAAATAACTCAAAAATTTAAATTCAAAACCGCTCCTAGCCTGCTCCCTCAAGGACTACACCTAGATAGGAAAAGGTTCTAGTATACTCAATTTTAACATCATCGACTACTAGATTTTTATCCTTTTTTGTCCTTTCCCACACAACATTACAAATGTTTTTTTTGCATTCAGTTTTAGGCACCTACAGGCCACGAACTCAATGTATGTGGAAAGTGCTCTCTGGATTCCTATCTTGGTTCTAGCCATTAGTATAGCGACATCCGCGTAGAGAAGGGAGACAACCTGCTTTTTGCTATGTCTTGGGGAGTCTATTACATTGGCCCTCAATTCCTCCTCCAATGCGTTGGTATATATGGAGAAGAGGAATGGGGCCAAGACGCAACCTTGTCTGACTCCCTTCTCCACGCGGAATGACTTGGTACGCTCTCCCTTGAGGCCATATCTAACCTTTGCTGAGTACAATTGCCTTTATAATTGCACAATAGCTGGCTCGACCCTCATATCCTCTCCATAGCTTATTATGTTCTACACAGTCAAAGGTGGCCGTGACGCCCAGTCTTTGCTTGGGTATACTTACCTTGTAATAGTGTAAAATTTAAAACCTGCTCTACCGTGCCCAACCCTTCCCTTGTGTGAGCTTTGGGCTTGTAAGTTTGGGAATACTGGTGTTATTTTAGTTCGCCTTTTGTCTTTATTTGCACAGTTCGTGCTCGGGTTCTCTAAACTAATGCACGGTGAAAGTACCAGTCACCTAGGGTTGTATTCTGAATGTGGTTACTTTTCTACCCCCCCCCCTTTTTTCTGGCCTCCTTCCGTGGACTCTTAAATAATGAGCTCTTGGTTCCTCTGTTTGGGCTCTTTTGGCGCATGGCACTGCATTATCACAGACGGGAGAACGTTAAACTGGCATTTGTAATTTGCTTCAGTATATCTTATGTTTTTTAAGATACTATTTCATTACCCTTATCCTGATGAAGCCAAAAGAGACAACTAGCGGAAACGCAACCGCGACTGCGTCAACACCATTGTGATAAGGAGTTCCCATATATTTGTACCTTGTGTTTGATCTCAGGCGCCCTGATAAAAAATATATTTTTGTTAAGGAGAATTTATATCTCAGGAGCTGCAAGGATTTCCTTTCCTGATATATATCACTCTAAGTTAGGAGTGGATATTTTAAAAATCTAACTTCGTTATTTTTTCGTAGGGTACACTGTTGTATATGTATTGTATATATTGTATATGTGTGATGTATATATATTGTATTTTTGTATAATTTATATAACTTTGTTGTTGTGTGCCACCTTGTCCTGTGACGTGTATACTTGTCCTTATAAATTTGTGAAATTTGATTCAATTGCAAATATTTGTAAATAACAGGATAATTAAATATATCTTGTTTAAGAAGTAAATGTTGAATTGATCCCTCAGTACCTCTTTTTTTCTACTTTTTCATCTTTTTGATGTCCCTAGCCCAGGTATGGGAGGGTAATTTGGGCAGAACCCCCTTCATAATTTTCTAGTACAACCCTTCCCTAAACCCATATAGAACCGGGCTAAGAATATTATTATCTTCCACCCAAGTTTAAAGTTTATTTAGCATCACTCTTCCTGCGACTTTCATTAACGAGTCCAGGAGCGATATTGGCCTATAACTAGAAGGACTCTCCCGGTCCCCTTTTTTATAGATGGGTATGATGGCAGATTCGGACCAAGATTTTATAAACCCTTCTGAACAACAAGCCTCGAGAACTCATGTCAGAAGTAAGGCCCAGAGATCAGTAGTCATCTTAAATAAATCAATTGGAATTCCATCTGGACCTGGGGCCTTATTTCCCTTGCTTTGATTGATCGCCAATAGTACTTCTTCAAGGGCGATCTCAATTACAATCGGTGTTTGAGCCAGCTCGCCTACCTCTGCCTTCCTGTTATCAGAACTACTTGCTGCATCATTAGGGTCCCTGCTATAAACCTTAGAAAAAAATTGGATCCTGTTATTTTCATCGATCGCAATTTCCAGCCTAGCACTTTCTTTTTTTTTATTAAAAAAAGAAGTTTACAAATATAGTACAGTGCAGTACAGTAGCAAATACGGGGGCACATACAGATAGGTTGTTGGGGTATCGTGGTTGACTGGCGGCAATTGGATTTGTTCCTGATGCTGGCGATCTTCGTATCTGTAGGCTCCAAGAGTGAAGAGGAGAAGAGAAGAGGAAAGGAGAGGGGGGGGGCAGGTCTCTGGTCATTTGCTGCTGACTCTGGCGTGCCCTTGCGTTGGTGTTTTGCTTGTTGTCAGTCTAGGGGGGTTTGTTCTAACCTAGATGTTTGTATAGGGTGGGCCACATCTCGTTCCTAGCTGTGTGGTTGGTTGAGTGTTTTGCTGTGATATTGTCTGCACCTCTCAGAAAGGTCATCCAGTTTATCCATCTTTTAAAGGTGGCTTTGCTGGTGCACTTCCAGTTCACTAGGATTGTTTTAACCGCAGCTGTGAGTATTAAGTCTACTAGGTCTCTGTTTTCCTTGGATTCTAGGTCTGGGGCCATGAATGCTGTGGCCATTCAATCAAGACCCTGTCTTATGGTGTTCCCTACTACTGTGTTGATGAAGTTGTTGACTTTGCTCCAGAAGAGTTTGACTTTGGGGCATTCGTAGATGAGATGGGCTAAGTCCCCCTTGGCTTTGTGGCAGTTCCAACATGTGTCATTCTCTACGGCGCTCGCTGTAGCCAGCAGGGCAGGTGGCCAGAACAGTCTGTGTAGTAGCCAAAACTTTGTTTGTGCTAGTTGCGGGGAGACTTTATTCTTGGAGGCTGAGACCCATAGCTTTGCTTTCTCCTCTTCGCTCAAGTGTCTGTTGTGTTGCGTTTCACAGAACGACATTGCTTTGGTGTTCAGTGTCGATGTTTGTGGACATATGAGTTTGTATAGGTTGGCTGTTTGGTGGCCGATCTTGTTTAGGTTTTGCATGTACTCTATGACATCACTAGAGGGTTCGCTCTAGTGATGGCCATTTTGATTTTCAGGAATTCAGAGAATTCAATGTTGGGTAGGTTGTGTGTTCCTTTCAGCGTGTCAAATGTGAGTGGTGTGTCCTCTCTCCCCAGCTGAGCCGGTGTTGTGATCCCCCTTCCGTACGATTCTTTGTTTGCGAGTATTCTACCTCTGTATGTTATATTTGAGTTGAACCATATTGACTCCCAGACGGCTCCCCTGATGCTGTGTTCCGTTTTCTTGTCTACTTTTAGGAGTGCTGCCTTTGTGTCTAGCACTTTCTTTATTTACAAAAAAAGGGGCATTCACAGCCTGCCAGAATGAACCAGAATCTCTACGCAGAGAGGCCTCATACAGATTATCCCATGCCTGTTTTTTTATTTCTCTTTTATGAGATTTTCTTGCTAAGTTATAAGCCTTCCTACAGGCTATGATCTCCTCGCTGTCCCTAGTTAATTTACTAAGTGCGGCTTTAATAAGAGAATAGGTTTTGGTACACTGTCTATCAAACCACCCATTACCCTTTATTTGTTTCTTATGATTCGAGATAGTCATGATCTTTTGAATAGTTTCCGTGATCTGCATAAAAGCAATTAAAATATCAACATTAGTAGTATACTTATTTAGGCATATAAATATTGGTGTTAAGGCCTTTGTAACTATATTCGTATTCGTCAACATTAGGTCTTTTCTTCCCCACCTTACCAAAAATCCATTTTGACTGGACAGCACTAGAACTTGAGCCCATGCCAAACACTCTACGGCAGAACTAGCATTATTGCCAGGTACTAATAGGATCACACTGAGTGGCAAATGATCGCTAAGTCCAATTGGGTGAATCAGAACTTTTTCCACCAGGTTGGCATATCAAATAGGCATGGTAATAAAATCAATCACAGATCTACAACCCCGTCCAATATAAGTTGAGACAAGATTAACAATTGGAGAACACATCCTGTTGACAAACCCAAGATCAAACATTGCCATTATGTCATTAAATCTTTCCCGCGTATCCGTATGAACAAAATGCTTAGGATAGGCATTATCATCTAAATCATTTTTCCCCACCACACACATTTAAGTTGCAAATACTTGTGTTAAAATCCCCACCCCATATCAAAATTAGTTAAGTTAAGTTAAGTTAAGTTAATGACATTTGTTAAGCGCTTGGTTGCACAGAGAACAGTGCGTCCCCACGCTGACAACCCTACCTCTCTTCCTTTGGCAATAACTTGATTGGTTAAATCCTCATTAAGGGTTTTTAACACATCTGCAAACTTATCTTTATCAATATTGTTATAAAAACTTACAATTAACAGCTTTGTGTGCAGAGGCAAATTGTTGAAGACCATTTGATAGTAGGGAGTACTTTTTGACATTTTTATATTCTGGATTATCAGCATGTTTGATATATACACACATATTCCCCCTTTATGTCTCCCATGAGTTGACCGTAAGGCAGGGAATTGGAATGTTTTATAACCATCCAGATGTTGCTCAGATAATAACCATGCCTCTTGCAGACATATTACCTCATAATTCTGAATAAAATCGCCCCACACACCATTTGGTAACTTTTGACTCAAGGCTGCAAAGACTATATCTGGGGCAGTCGAGTCAGGAGAAACCCCTGTTCCTTTATAATCTGATTCAACCGGAATAATAGATACATTTACAGTTGACAAAAAATAATTTTCCCTATGGGTTTCTTGGTGGTTTTTATAGGCCCAGTGTTTAGAGGGTACTGTCTTCTGTATACGAGAAACAATAACCCCACTCTGACATTCTGATTGGGTACTATTATACATTGCTTACTAGACATATTCCTTTTTGGCTCAAGGCTACCCATATCATAATCATTGCCATGATGTCAATCTACATCCTCTAGATGCTGTAACACTTCGAACCTATTTTTTACCGCTACATTGTAGATCTGATTAGTTACATGATGGGGATTACCCAAATACTGATCTCGCCTCCCAGTCATATGTGGATGATAAAAAAAGCCTAAGTGGAGGACATTTATTTCATCCTTACTCAACACATTTGACCCAGCACTGTTTAGAATTTCCCAAACCAATGATGGTGAGCCCAGGGTTAAGACTATGCAGTCCTCCTTTAGGACCTTTCAGTCCATGCCTACCCATGACACCCTTCTCATCCTCTTAAATGCTTCAAACATCTCATTCGTTAGGCCACTCTTAGTGCTCAGATAATGAATGTTATTATTTCGCAGGCTAGCCCATGATGAATTATCATGCTTGTTTATTGACGGGACGTATGCTAGAGCAATGGTATAGGGAGACGTATGCTATAGCAATGGTATAGGGGGCCGTAGCCGGTGGGAGAGTTAGGGTGATGAGTTCTGGGGTGGCCCTTTGGCAAGTCGCGCCTACACGTCTCTGGTCTGAATAGGATTTATTGGTGGGCAACATCCCCCTATCTTCTTTATCACTACTTCCCTCGGACCTTCCTGATTAATAGGCCCTCTACACCTTGATGGAAGACCTTCCCTTGCAGATTGTAATACATTGCTGTGACCACTTCCTCCCCGAGTCGACGTACAGGTAATCCTCTCAATAATCTTTTCACCACCCTCCGTTCCAACGAACTTGGGAGTACCAGGAGCTAAATCACTTAGTTTATTTATAATGGTGATTTGACTTGCATCTATCTTACTTAACCTATCCTCTGTTGGGTCAATGAGAGCCTTTATGATAGAAGTTAAATCGGAAAAAGGCACTCAATCTCCGGGACAATATTGTTTCCCTTGCCTTTATTTTTGCGATTACAAGTGTGACTGTTTTTTGCTAGGTTTGACCTTTTCCTTGATTTGGTAGGCCCTGTAACTGACTTCCTCGACTATTGAATTTGTACAGGAGCGTTGTTTTTTGACAGTGACATTGGTGCATGCACCAGGGGTGGAAGACTAATAGGGGGAACTTTCTTTGTTTTAGTACAGACTCTCTCAGGTGGAGGGAGGGCCAACACATCTGGATCATCTGATGAAATCTTGTCTCCGCCTATAAGAGTACAACCATTTTTTGAGTCCATAGGTATTTTTGGAGAGCCATGTAGATCAGATGACAATTCCCCTAAGAGGCTTGATACCCTGCTACACTCCACCGATTTTAAGGCTTCCTTGTTCTTTATCAGGGCATCCTCAACATTAGATATTCGCTTTTCATTTGCTCTCACCGTCCCTGTCAAATATTTCATTAACGTCATATTATCTGACTTCAGTTTAAGAGTAGACTGCCCCACAATTGATTTATTTTGTTTCCTTTTTCCCATCTCCTTAAATTGTACAAACCGGGCACATATTCAGCAAATATAGTCACACTATTGTTCACTCACAGTTTGTGTCCCAAATAAACAAGAGACGGGGCGCAGCCCGGCCTCCTTCGGGCTGTGACGGGCAAGGACGGGCCCGCCCTTGGCCCGGGCTTTGCCCGGCGAGCCCACGCATGTCCCGCACCGCGAGAGCCCCGGCATTGTTTTATCCTCCTCAATGTCAATGGCAGTGACCTGTAACCTCGCCGGTAATCCTGCGAAAGCTCGCTGCCCTCTGTCGACTTAATTCCCAGCAGTCCCGCGCTCCGCGGTAAAAGATGATCAAATATGCAATGACTCTGAGGCTCTCGGCGGGCAGGCCCCTGGTAAGCACAGCAATGAAGAGCAGATGCTACAAGGGTTCAATTGGGCGATTAATGGTCAATTAGGATGGCGGTCAGAAAACCATTCCAACCGTCGTGGTAGCGGAAATTTACCGTCCGCATGTACAGCAGGAAAACAGTCAGTCAGAATATAATTGAACCGGCAGAAAAATCCGACCGTGGCGGACGGATTCCACAAAACTCTGCCAGAAACGTCAGAAAAAGCTGAAAATTGTTCAGTGGCAATCGGATTCACTGTGGAAATACCCAAAACCGCTGTTTGACCAGCGGATTGATCGCACATGAAATTAGGATACGATTGAGGCAATAGCGGAACGATAAGTTGTTTCCAACCACCGCAATCACAACAAATGATGAATGGGACAGCCGGCGGAAGGGCTCTTGCATTCAAACTGCTGCGGTTGCGCCAGAAGAGTAATTGCGGTTGAAAGCAACAATACAACAAGGCTACCAAATGTGGCTATGAATTTGGTTCAACCTCAAAAAAACACCTAACACACCCCAATGACACAGCCCCATGGCAAGTAAAAAATACAAATCTTAGGTCAACCCACACAACACAACTGACATGAATACTCCATTTTTGACCCACCCACATAGAAGAGTATAAAACCAGCCACTTCCCTGACCAGAATCCTTTGCACAACTCCACAACTGAAGGGCCCAAACCCACAGCAGACAGGAGAGGCAAATCAGCACACATAACACCATCACAACTACACACACATACTACACACATCACCACCACCATCTTCACACCTGCATTTTTCCCACATTTGCACATCACACCATGTCACAGAAGATGCACAAATTCACTGACAATGAATTGTCAGTGATGATAGATGAGGTAATCAGTGTAGAACCACATTTGTTTGGAAGAATGGTTCAACAGACACCAGTAGCCACAAAAAATCAAATGTGGGCGAGGAAAGTCAACAAAGTCAATGCAGTAAGGACCACTCCACTCACCCTGTGTGACATCAGGAAAAGGTGGCATGACCTCAAGTCTAGGGTGAAAGTGTGTGCCAACAAGAACCATGAGCTGGCTCAGAAGACTGGCGTGGCCCTCCCATTCCACCACTAACATTCACTGAATGGGAGGAGAAGATGCTTGCCATACTGCATCCAGAGAGTCTCACAGGAATAGCCGGGGAGTGAAGGCTGATCAGTTACAACATTTTTTTCCCATTACACTGCTATGTACTGTCTTGCACAGTTACAATGCTATACTTCCTAGGCCCAAATGCACTTATGTACAACACATTCTTTCCAACACATGTCTCACAGATCTAACATATACTTCCTCTGAATCACCACAGAGGTAGCTAGCAACATTCCCAGGAGGGTATGTGTACAGGCAGCCAGCACTACAATTCCCACCAGACCCTCTTGTCCCACAGCAGAGCACTGTGGAACACTCCCCCCAATCATGTGGCAGCCATTGCATTGATCCCTTCAAACTTACAGGTAGGTAGCCATCTTAACAGGGAGGGGCGTTTGTGGGTTAGAATCCAGCACTACAACTCCCACTAGTCCTTCTTGTCCCACAGCAGAGCAGTATGGAACACTCCTCTCCCACAACCATGTGACAGCCATTGCATTGCTCTATTCAAACTTGCAGTTAGATATCATCTTAACAGGGAGGGGTGTCTGTGGGTGAGAAGCTAACACTACAACTCCCACCAGACCCTCTTGTCCCACAGCAGAGCAGTATGAAACACTCCCACCCACCCACAACCATGTGGTAGCCATTACATTGCTCACTTCAAACTTACAGGTAGGTAGCCATCTTAACAGGGAGGGGTGTTTGTGGGTGGGAAGCCGGCACTACAACTCCCACCAGACCCTCTTGTCCCACAGCAGAGCAGTGTGGAACACCCCCATCCACAGCCATCTTAAAAGAGAGGGGTTTTGTGGATGGGAAGCCAGCACTACAACTCTCACCAGACCCTCATGTCCCACAGCAGAGCAGGATGGAATACTCCCCCCCCCCCCAACCACGTGGCAGCCTTTGCATTGCTCATCTTCACCTAACAGGAAGGTAGCCTTCTCAACAGGGAGGAGTGTTTGTGAATAAGCAGCCAGCACTACAACTCCCAACAGGCCCCCTTGTCCCACAGCTCAGAAGGATAGAGCACTCCCCCAACCATGTGGCAGCCATTGCATTGTACACCTTCACCTAGCAGGTAGGGAGCCATCATAACAGGAAGGGATATTTGTGGGTGGGAAGCCAGCACAACAACTCACACCAGACCTTCATGTCCCCGAGCAGAGCAGGATGGAACACTCCCCCCAAACCATGTGGCAGCCTTTGCATTGCTCATCTTCACCTAACAGGAAGGTAGCCTTCTCAACAGGGAGGAGTGTTAATGAATAAGCAGCCAGCACTACAACTCCCACCAGGCCCCCTTGTCCCACAGCTCAGAAGGATGGAGCACTCCCCCCAACCATGTGTCAGCCATTGCATTGCACACCTTCACTTAGCAGTTGGGTAGCCTTCTTAACCTTCTTAACAGGAACTGGTGTTTGTGGATGGGCAGCCAACACTACAACTCCCACCAGGCCCCCTTGTCCCACAGCTCAGCAGGTTGGAGCACTTACCCCTTAGCCATGTGGGAGCCATTGTATTGCACACCTTCACCTAATGGGTAAGTAGCCATCTTAACAGGGAGGGGTGTTTGTGGGTGGGAATCCAGCACTACAAGCTCACCAGGCCCTCTTGTCCCACAGCAGAGCAGTATGGACCACTCCCCCCAACCACAACCGTCTAGCAGCCATTGCATTGCTCTCTTCAAACTTACAGGTAGGTAGCTATTGTAACAGGGAGGGGTGTTTGTTGGTGGGAAGCCAGCACTACAACTCCAAACAGGCCCTCTTGTCCCACCGCAGAGCAGGATGTAACACTCCCCCAACCATGTGGGTGCCATTGCATTGTTCACCTTTACCTAACAGGTAGGTAGCCGCCTTAACACAGAGGGGTGTTTGTGGGTGTGAAATCCAGCACTACACTTCCCACCAAGCCCTCTTGTACCACAGCAGAGCAGTATGGACCACTCCCCCCAACCACAACCATTTGGCAGCCATTGCATTGCTCTCTTCAAACTTACAGGTAGGTAGCCATTGTAACAGGGAGAGGTGTTTGTTGGTGGGAAGCCAGCACTACAACTCCAAACAGGCCCTCTTGTCCTACAGCAGAGGCGGATGTAACACTCCCCCAACCATGTGGTAGCCATTGCATTTTTCACCTTTACCTAACAGGTAGGTAGCCATCTTAACATGGAGGGGTGTTTGTGGGTAGGAAGCCAGCACTACAACTCCTACGAGGGCCCCTTGTCCCACAGCTCAGCAGTATGGAACACCCCCCACCCACAACCATGTGGCAGCCATTGCTCTCTTCAAACTCACAGGTAGGTAGCCTACTCAATTGTCACTTCTCTCACCCCTGAGCAGGATGGAACACACCTCACACTCATAACCATGTGGCAGATATTTCCCTCATTGCATGCACCGTGCCATGCTTCTCAAAATGAATGGAGCCATATGACCACACTTGCACTTACATATCCTCCAACTTGGCATCGATCCAAAAGCCACATTCAGTGTGCAGACAGCTACGGGTACGTAACTGTCACAGAAATTAAACTTTGACTCACCAAGTCACATGTTGAAGAAAATCAGGGTAGAGTCATGCACAGAATGCAATGTGTAAGTGCCATGGTGTCAGAGCATGAAGGCCTGTGTGAACACAAAACATGTATGGTCAATCGGACAAATAATCTAAAGTACATGATATGAAAAAGGTATGTATAACATTACAATGGCTAGTTCTTGCTTAGCTGAAAGTGATCCCATGCAGAGCAAACCAAAAAAACGCATCACATAAAGTTGATGTGCAGCAAGTTATTAGATGACGACATGTAAGCATACAATCTGTACGTGGCACATGGTTTATATTTACATGTCACACCATGGACACGTAATGTGTGTACCTAAACATCATAACCTGATGCTCAGTATCTTGCAGCCATACCAAGTGATTGCAAAGTAAAGTGGGTGGTGTATCACATGTAACAAACAAACGTCTAACACCAAGCTTGTGGATTGCACTTCAATGATCATTTGGCCTATGTTCAACATGATATCCACAATAAACTGCTACAAAAGACAACACCAACCTGTGGAGCCAGTCTCCTCCCCCAGAACATGAACTCATGGATGCCTTCTCCCTAAATTTGTCTCAGGCCCTCATTGTCCCCACCACCACCACCACCACAGCAACAACAACAGTGCTGACCCCTGATGCAACGACCTGTGCGGCCTCACCCACTACCACCACCACTGTTGCCTGCACCACTCTTCCTGCCTCAGTGGTTACCAACACCACCACACAATCAGAGGAGGACAGGAAGAGTTTGCGGGTGCATCTAGTGCCAACGTCACAGGTCCGGGTCAGCAGGCCAGGTGGGAGGGTGGGAGGGTAACTGGAGGACAAGTACAGGAGGACACTGGGACCGAAGCCCTGGCCACCATTGCCAGAGTCCTTGGGGCATACGAGCAGACCCAGGGTCAGATGGGCTAGGTTGTGAAGATGTATGTGAGCTCCACCTGTGCAATTGCACCATCTAAACTAGAGTTTAGAGCCAGCCATGATGGCACCTCTGTTCCACTTGACATTGACTTTGTTGACTATTCTTACCCACACTGCCATGTTGATGGCAGGAGTCTGTTGGACTGTGTGTGACTACATCAATGTGGTGAATACTCTATTTGTCTCATTTGCCATCACTGACAACTCATAAATTTGCTTAGCATATTTTTTAAATAATCACTTTTCTGTCACAAATACGCATTGTAAATAAACACTCTTTACATACATGTCTTTGTGTCAGCTCCATGTTTATCACAGTATGCACAATGTCAACTCAGAATCCAATGTACCACAAGCTCTGATTATGATGAAGTATTGAGTGGGTGAAGGGACCAAGAAAGACACCAGAGAATGACATTTATTTGTCAGGTGTATCCATCACAGCTAGAACACACCATTAGTCATCAAGGCACACAAACGAGCACAAATAACATTTTGCAACAACATCAACATAGACATGAGGTACATGGTCAAAAATACCCTGTGGCACATACATCAGCCATTATCACAGAGCCAACAACATCCAGCAGTCAAAAAAGTCTTCCAGGCCTTGTCACTACCATCAAAGACAATCGACAATGTCACTGTTGTACAATGTCACTCAAATTCAAGGGAAGTAGTTGTTGATGAGCTGTTGACGCAGGTCAACACCTTTCTCCTCTCCACTATTGTCATCCCTGGATATGTGTGGGTTTACAGGAGGTGGCATCTGCTACTCATCATCGTCCAGGAGCAGGGGGATCTCTTTGCGCAAGGGCAGGTTGTGGAGCATGCAGAATGCAACTACGATCTGGCACACCTTCTAGGGAGAGTAGAGTAGTGCACCTCTGCTCTTGTCTAGGCACTGGAATCTAGACTTAAGAAGCCCAAAAGTACACTCCACCACCACACGTTTCTTCCCATTTGCATATTGTAGTGGACTTTACCCGGGGTCCTTGGATTCCTCAGTGGGCTCGGCAACCAAGGCTGGTTGGAATACCCAGAGTCACTTAGGTGTGAGATACACAGACCAATTTTGTAATATAAACAGTATCTGAGAACAGCATGTCACACAAACAACACACTACTTGACTCTGCGTGCTCACCAGCAAGCCATGAATGCTCCGGATGCAGACTTCCCATCAGTTGTGGTATGATGCTGTTACGCAGTATGTAGGAGTCATGTGCAGATCTGGGAAATCTGACACAGACATGGGAGATTATCATATCAACTTGGCATACCACTTGCACATTAATGGAATGGGAATGCTTTCTGTTCTTGTATATGTGCTCACATGTGTGTGACGGAACCAGTCCAACATGTGTGCAGTCAATGATGCCAACAACATTCGGTATGTTGCCAAGGTCATAAAAATTACCCTTCACAGTTGCCAATTCATGTCTCCTGGGAAAATGGATATAGCGGTCCTTGTATGTCATCATTGCGGACATGACATCACATACCACCATGCTGAACATTGGTTGAGGCATCCCACCTGCGCTGGCCACCATGTACTGGAATGCACCAGGTGCAAATAAATGCAGGGCTGCCATCACCTTAATTGTTAGTGTCAAAGCAGTCGGATAGGTTCTGTGAGGCTTAAGATGGGGCTCCAACTGACCACATACGTCTTGAAGGGTAAGACGATCCAGACAAAATATCCTTATGATGTCCTCATCCTCCATGTTAGCCAGCACTGTGAATGGGTGATGCATATTTGTTCATCTTCTACATAAAGTAAAAGTGGGCACGTGTCAATTTAATTCCCCTATGAGATGTGTCAAACATTTTACATCTTGACTGACACAGCGCCAACAATGACTGGACTGAAACAACAGCTTCATGTACAATTCACATGCAAAGACACCTTGATCTCATGTAGTTTTACATGTGGTAGGTACGTATATACTGACTACCTCCAAAACAGATTCCGACTATGTGAATGGAAAATGGTACATTCCGACATCTTGTGTCACTAGCCCTGGGAGTAGTTGACACAGCATATGTTTGAAACAGCAGCACTGCTGACTTCTACGTAGCTGCTGTACCTGCCACATCTTCTTGCTTGAGTTGTTCAGAGCACATATTTTCTACACAATGAGCACAGTGTGTGCAAGCAGATCTACTATCATAATGATTTCAGCAATCTACACAGTGAAATAGGCACATTATGAAATCAGTCCATCATTACTGTTGGTTGATTATGCATCTCACACATTAACATGTTCACAAATATGAGAGTCCATTACACATCAGGTCTGTGTTCATGCACACAAATATCATATGTGGCATGTGAGGAAGTACATGCCAATGCATGTAAACATGTACACTGACATGGCATGTGTAGTCATCAGTAAGTTCAATGTCACAAAAGCATTGAATTTAGCAATCAGGTGCCATAATTCATTGTAAGTGTCTAGTGTTCCATGATGAGATTTGGCCGTTGCCATTTCTAGAGCATGATGTGTCCATAGCTGCAGTATGCGTGCTCTGCCACCGCAAACACGCTCATTGGCCACAATTGAAAAATGCTAATTGCGGTAAAGAACGCCTGGCAACCTCCAATGCCAATGCCATTGCAGCCAATGTGAACCGCAATCGCGGTAGTGAATTACACATTTGTGGACCCCCAGTGTCCCCCTCCCAAGGGACTACTCACCACCCTCCCCCCTCTGACTAAGGAATCTCTGACCTCCATAATACCCCTTGTCAAATTTGGCTCCCCATTAGATCCCTGCCCTGCTCATATTCTTCGTCATATTTTTACCACTTGTCCAGACCCCTCCCTTCACTTTCTCAACAGCTCTCTTTCCCAAGGCGTGGTACCTAACCCACTTAAATCAGCAGTAATTGTACCCATTTTGAAAAAGCCGGGCGCGGACCCCTCCACCTCCGCCAATTTCCGCCCCATCTCCCTCCTGCCATTTCTGGCAAAGGTGCTTGAGCGCCATGTCACCTGCGCTCTGAGCTCCTTTGTGGAGAAGCACGGAGCTCTTGCCCCCCGCCAGGCTGGATTCCGCCCCGCACACTCCACCGAGTCCGTAGTCCTCTCGGTCCTGGACAACCTCAGGGAGGGAATGGACACCAACCAGCCCCAGGCCTTGGTCCTCCTCGATCTCTCAGCCGCTTTTGACACGGTGGATCATACCATCTTGCTTTCCTGTGTCAAGGCGGCGGGGATCGGGGGCACCGCACTGGTCTGGTTATCCTCCTTCCTGAGGGACCGCACCCAGGCAGTTCGCCTGGGTGACTTTACTGCGGACGTTCGGAAAGTTCAGTGCGGGGTCCCCCAAGGCTCTTCCCTTTCCCCTCTTTTGTTTAACCTTTATATTGCCCTTCTTATTTTCTCACTGCAACAAATGGAGGTCGCCGTGTTTAATTATGCGGACGACCTCCAGCTTGTCTTTAATCTGTCTTCTTCTCCTTCTTCTGTTCTTAACTTCCAATCTATTATGATTCACATCCGGGACTGGATGAACCACAACCATCTGAAACTCAACCCAGACAAGACTGAACTGGTGTTGACGGGTGGTTCATCCAGCCCCTGGTCTTCTATATTTTGGCCCCCTTCTCTAGGCTCTCCTCCTATCCCCTCTACCTCAGTCAAAACATTAGGCATTAAACTTAATTCTCAACTCACCCTTCACTCCCAGGTTAGCTCTGTGGTTTCTTCTTCCTTCCTTGCACTGCGTACTATACGCAGGGTGTCCCGTTTCTTTTCTTTTGCTGCCCTCAAATTGATCACCCTGGCTATGGTCGTTACCCGCCTGGATTACGGCAACGCACTATATGCAGGTATACCTGCATATAGCCTACGGCGTCTGCAGCAAATCCAAAACCAGGCGGCGCGCCTGGTGTTCAAACTCCCGAAGTCCCACCACACCACTCCCCTCCTAAAGTCTCTCCATTGGCTCCCTGTTCGTGCCCGTGTCCAGTTTAAGCTTGCCTCCATTGCCTTTCAAGCTCGACTGGGCACGGCACCGGCTTTCATCTCATCTGAGATCACCCCCTATGTTCCCACTAGGGAACTACGTTCATCCACCCTGTCCCTTCTTACTATCCCTCGGTTCCGGAGAAAGAAATGGGGAGGTTCGAAATTTGCAACCCTTGTCCCCCTCCTCTGGAACTCCCTGCCTCTCGAGCTCAGAGCCTTAACCCTATACCCACAATTCCGAAAGCAGCTCAAGGCTCATCTTTTCACGAAGTCCTTCAACTGATCCACTAGCAGTTTGTCTCTCCTTCCCCCAGTTCCGGTCCTTTTTTTGCCCAGATCTTTTGTTACTTGTAGCGCCATGAATCCGCTGGTGTACGTGCGCTTTATAAATAATTTTAAATTCAAATTCAAATTCAAATTTGAAAATCACGACAGCCGTGCTCAGCTACCACGGCCCTGGACATTGGGTACAATCAAAAGATGCACGATTGCGGTTGAGACCCCCTGGCCCCCATGGTGTGACACCGGCAATGCCTATGCTATTGCAGCCAATGTGAACCGCTATTGTGGTAGTGAATTACACATTTAAAAATCGAGTTAGGCGTGCTCCGCTACTGCAGGCCTGGTCCTTGTGTACAGTTAAAAGATGCAGGATTGTGGTAGTGACCACTTGACCCCCGGGGTGTGACACCGCCAATGCCCATGCCATTTCAGCCAATAGGGACAGCGTTGGCGGAAGTGAGTTACAGCTTTGAAAATTGCGGTATGCATGCACCGCTAACGCAGGCCAGGTCATTTGGTACAATTAAAAGATGCACAATTGTGGTAGCGACCGCCTGACCCGTGTGGTCTGACACCCGCAATGCCCATGCCATTTCAGCTAATGGGAACCATGATCGCGGTAATGAATTACACATTTGAAAATAGTGGTAGGTGTGAACCACCACTGCGGTCCTGGTTATTGTTTACATTTGAAAAATGCTGACCAGGGATGACAATTGCAGCAGCTGAGTATCACTGAAACAACCTCAGGGGGTTATATATGTCTGTGAGAGAGCCACACATTTCAATTGCATCCAGACACTGCTACCTGCCATTCTTCACCAACAACTGCTGCTTTTCCTGTCTCCTGGACCTTGTGATGGTGAGAACGTAGAACATCAGGGCTCGTCCCTTCACCACAGAGGAGATGGAGGTCCTGGTGGGTGAGTTGTTTTCACAGTATGGGAGGCTATATGGTACACCAGATGTACTGGTAAGTGTTTCAGAGTGAAACATTCAAAGTGCTCACAAGTTATTGCTCTGCAGTAGTATATGCCTCTATGTGCAAGTTAATTTGCATGCATCCTCATTTTTCATATACCATGCTCCATACATGGCCTAGTAAATATTGCACTTTAGTATTTAGGGAGGATGGCAACATGGACATTTCTACAGCCCTTCTTCAGCAAGAAAAATACAAACGTTGGTCTGAGACTCAGTTATGTAAATGGGTGATACACTGACTGACTAGCATGCTAACTTAGCGTCAATATTGTGTGTAGCCTTATTTTTACAGCTCCACGGCTGCCTTGAAGGATGGTAGGGTCATGCAGTGTTTTTTCAGCCATACAGTCACACTGCTGGTTTTGGACAGTCTGAAAAAACATTGCCTATGCTATGTGATGTCATAATCCACAAGGTTTTCACATGCTCATTTGTGATGTTGCAAAGGTATTTCGTCCAGAGGGTAATGAAGAATGGGTGTACAGTTTTCATATTGCCCCCATGGATATGTATGCATTATGAACAAGATTAAAATGCCTGAGTGTAATACTTTCGGTGGAAATTCATCTATGATACATCAGATAGATAATTTGGAGATATCATCCTTCTATTGTTTTCATTATGTGTTCTGTCTCGCATGTTTAACACTGTTTTCCCTCTCATATTGTACATGCATGTGATTTTTAAGTTGGCCCAAATTTAACCTCAGTATGAGTTCCCCTAGCCTACACAGAAACTGCCCAATTTAAATAGGACCCATCAGTAAATGGACAGAGTGAAACATACGTGTTTTCTGCCACCCTATTTCTCAATGAGCTATCTTAGGCCTGAGGATTGCACAAGACAGGCCTTCACCTCGTGAGAAGAGTGTGAGAATGTAAGATCATGTCCCTAAATGTGACCTCCATGACACATGTAGACATTCACTGGCCAAGGAAATTGAGGGGTGTGTAGTGTTGGACACAGTGAGTCTGCCACGACACATCATTTCAAATGTATTGTATGTATTTCTCACTCACATACTGCATCACAGATGAGGGTCTTCTTCACATTGGTTTCTGTGCTGGCACTCTGCATGTGTATTAGGTAGCCTGGTACTGTGTACTGCATCATACATGAATACATTTATATGAGAGCATTTGATGCAAGTATACTACGTGTCATGCTGTATGGCCTCTGCTCAACATTTATGTAGTGGTGTGCAATGTATTTTCATGCACCCGTACTGACACACAGTGGTACATAACACAGTGTCACTGAAACTTCCTCTTCTTGTCTTCCATGCCAGCAGCTTAAGGTCCACCAGCGTAAGGCCATATGGAGGGCCATTGCACGCAAGTTGCGGGCTCTGGCTGTCTCCAACCGATGGCACACACAGTCACAAGAGGTGGGATGACATCTGCCGTCTGAGCAAAAATATTGCAGAGATGACGCTGGGGGTGCTCTGTCAGAGTGGCAGGTTGATACGCAGGAGCATGAGACCACTAATGGCCCGCATGTTGGCAGTGACACAGCCAGAGCTGGAGGGACGCTTGAGGGCCCATCAGCACCAAGTTGGGGGTGAGTATTCTGTGAAGTGTGACTTGGGGTGTGAGTGATTGCATGAATCCCAACCCTGAGCCAGTGCGGAGTGCTGTGATGTCTCTCGTGTGATGCAATGGCTTCTAAGTGGCCTCTGTGTTGAGTGCAGCTGTTATGCATTTTCACAACATGTAGTTTCTCATGTGTTTAATACAATGACCCTTGACATCGCAAGATGAGATGTGGCCTTGTGACATATACTGTGTTATGAGTGTCACAGATATCACCTGGCAGTGAACAGCAGTGAGCATCATGTTAGAGTGCATTTATAGATGTGTGCTGTACACAAATAAAAATTTGTGACAAATACAGTGACACAAATGTGCAACTGGTGAATCTCGTCCGGAAACACCAACCTCCACATCATCAGATGCCAGCGGAGAGGGGGCGTGGCTTGGACGCCGATGGCGATGGTCGCCTGAGAGCTCGGCTCCGGGACTGAGCCCGCTTTTATCCTGTAGA
This sequence comes from Lissotriton vulgaris, assembly GCF_964263255.1. NCBI lineage: Eukaryota > Metazoa > Chordata > Amphibia > Caudata > Salamandridae > Lissotriton > Lissotriton vulgaris. The sequence goes on along the minus strand of NC_141689.1, from coordinate 931,393,344 downwards.
TCGAGGATTTTGGGGCGCCCCGACCCCCACAAATCGAAGATCGGGTTGAGGCCGACCTGATGAGGCACCTGGGGGTACCCGAAACCTGATTATTCAGACGGAAAAGCGAAGTTGCGGAGCAAACGGAGCGGAGCCCAAGATGGCGCCCGGACCCTCTCGATAGCCTAGCCGAGACCCCTGGCCCGGAATAGCCTACCAGATCTGCTTGGGCTTTCTCCACGTCTCATCTTTCCGAGAGGCGACCATCTGGCTGGCGGTCTGGGAGTGTCTGGGCGCCGTGATCATCCCTGGACTGATTGATAGTCGCTTTCCTCTCGGCGCAGGCTGATCGCAGGAGGCCGGTGGCCCTGATCTACATTCTGTCCATCAAATTGTTTTTTGTAATTTTCTCCCTGAGTGTACTGGGGTAGCTCAGACGTGGGTCCCAGAGCCTCCACACCACTGGAGTCAAGCTAGCCGGGCTGATGAGAGGTGTTACCACGAAACAGGTCCAGTCCTCGGATGCTTGATTCCAGTCTGGGAAAGATATGGGTGTGTAGTTCGGACTGGACTGTTCCCATGGGGCACAGGGTCAGAGCTGATTTGCATAAAGCCATTATCTAACCCAGGGTGGTGTGGAGTGCAAAAAACGATGGATTTAGGCCCAGATCCTTGTACTGGGGTGAATGTAAGACATTGATCTACATTCTGTCCATCAAATTGTTTTTTGTAATTTTCTCCCTGAGTGTACTGGGGTAGCTCAGACGTGGGTCCCAGAGCCTCCACACCACTGGAGTCAAGCTAGCCAGGCTGATGAGAGGTGTTACCTCGAAACCGGTCCGGTCCTCGGATGCTTGATTCCGGTCTGGGAAAGATATGGCTCTGTAGTTCGGACTGGACTGTTCCCATGGGGCACAGGGTCAGAGCTGATTTGCATAAAGCCATTATCTAACCCAGGGTGGTGTGGAGTGCAAAAAACGATGGATTTAGGCCCAGATCCTTGTACTGGGGTGAATGTAAGACATAGATCTACATTCTGTCCATCAAATTGTTTTTTGTAATTTTCTCCCTGAGTGTACTGGGGTAGCTCAGATGTGGGTCCCAGAGCCTCCACACCACTGGAGTCAAGCTAGCGGGGCTGATGAGAGGTGTTACCTCGAAACTGGTCCGGTCCTCGGATGCTCGATTCCGGTCTGGGAAAGACATGGCTGTGTAGTTCGGACTGGACTGTTCCCATGGGGCACAGGGTCAGAGCTGATTTGCATAAAGCCATTATCTAACCCAGGGTCGTGTGGAGTGTAAAAAACGATGGATTTAGGCCCAGATCCTTGTACTGGGGTGAATGTAAGACATTGATCTACATTCTGTCCATCAAATTGTTTTTTGTAATTTTCTCCCTGAGTGTACTGGCGTAGCTCAGACGTGGGTCCCAGAGCCTCCACACCACTGGAGTGAAGCTAGCCGGGCTGATGAGAGGTGTTACCTCGAAACCGGTCCGGTCCTCGGATGCATGATTCCGGTCTGGGAAAGATATGGCTGTGTATTTCGGACTGGACTGTTCCCATGGGGCACAGGGTCAGAGCTGATTTGCATAAAGCCATTATCTAACCCAGGGTGGTGTGGAGTGCAAAAAACGATGGATTTAGGCCCAGATCCTTGTACTGGGGTGAATGTAAGACATTGATCTACATTCAATTCCTCAAATTGTTTTTTGTAATTTTCTCCCTGAGTGTACTGGGGTAGCTCAGACGTGGGTCTCAGAGCCTCCACACCACTGGAGTCAAGCTAGCCGGGCTGATGAGAGGTGTTACCTCGAAACCGGTCCGGTCCTCGGATGCTTGATTCCGGTCTGGGAAAGATATGGCTCTGTAGTTTGGACTGGACTGTTCCCATGGGGCACAGGGTCAGAGCTGATTTGCATAAAGCCATTATCTAACCCAGGGTGGTGTGGAGTGCAAAAAATGATGGATTTAGGACCAGATCCTTGTACTGGGGTGAAAGTAAGACATTGATCTACATTCTGTCCATCAAATTGTTTTTTGTAATTTTCTCCCTGAGTGTACTGGGGTAGCTCAGACGTGGGTCCCAGAGCCTACACACCACTGGAGTCAAGCTAGCCGGGCTGATGAGAGGTGTTACCTCGAAACCGGTCCGGTCCTCGGATGCTTGATTCCGGTCTGGGAAAGATATGGCTGTGTAGTTCGGACTGGACTGTTCCCATGGGGCACAGGGTCAGAGCTGATTTGCATAAAGCCATTATCTAACCCAGGGTGGTGTGGAGTGCAAAAAACGATGGATTTAGGCCCAGATCCTTGTACTGGGGTGAATGTAAGACATTGATCTACATTCTGTCCATCAAATTGTTTTTTGTAATTTTCTCCCTGATCGGAACAACAGCACCACTCGAAACGATCGGCTATATCCCGCTGAGAGCCTGAATTCGCCGGATCCCAGGGAACTTTATGGGCGACACTGCGACTTGGCACTATAGGGATTCCAGCCGCTCTGGTGGCCACAACTCGGGGTCTCCCTTGACCCGACGGGCCTACACCGGTCAGCGCCGGTCGCCCCCGCTTCCCCCCTGGTGGCCTCCGGGGACTCAACAGTGGTTCGTCCCGAAAGATCGGAGAGGTGGTAGGACTTGGCGAGGACAATCGAAGGCCCTCTTCAATACGGCCACACGCCAAGCGAACAACAGCCGACGCCCATACTATACCCTACCGAGCTTTCTCCCGCGGGGCACAGCCGCCATGGGAAAACCAAGGGGACCTAAAGGAACCACCCCGGCCGCCTCAGACACGGAGGCGCCGGACAAGGACGATCGAGGTGACCCGGAGTGTTCTGGAGGCCCTCAGCTACAGCAGCAATTTGACCGGGTACTGAAGGCGATCGCAAATACGCGATCTGCCCTACAACAAGACATCGCCCAGGTTGCGACGAGTCTGGGCCTACTCAGGGCGGACCATGGTAAGCTCTTGGACAGAGTTAAAGAGGTGGAGAGCTCGATGAAGGTCCTGGAGCCGGCGCAGAAGACTCTGGCCGCTACGATGAAGGATGCCCTGTGCCGAATCGATGACTTAGAGAGACGGGCGGAGGACGCTGAAGGGCGTAACAGACGGAACAATATTCGTGTGGTGGGCCTACCAGAAAAGATCAAAGATGGCAACATGGTGGCCTATCTATAAGCATGGCTCCGGAACGTGGTGGCGCCGGAGGGTCTGTCCTCCTTCTATACCCTGGAGCGTGCGCACAGAGTGCCAGCGAGACCACCGCAACAAGGCCGCTCCCCACGCCCGGTGGTGGCGCGCTTATTGCATTTTCGAGACAGGGATCTGCTCCTCAACGCTGCCAGACACAATGGCCCTTATCAAGTGGAGAATAGCCAAGTGAACATTTTTCCGGACTACACTTATGAGACCCAACGAAAGCGGACCTCCTTCCTAGCGGTCAAGCGTGAACTTCGGAGCGAGGGAATACAATACTCGCTCCTATTTCCTGCGAGGCTCCGCATCATCCTTGACGACAAGACCCAGTTCTTTGATACCCCGGAGGACGTCTGTACTTGGCTCGAACTATATAGGGCTGGCAAAGATGGTTTTGGATCCTCCTTCCAGTCGACATCGGAAACCGGACAACAACGGCGATCCAAGAGACTTCGGAGCCGCAGCGGCAAACCGGGCAAGCCTTCGACTGTAGAGACTATGGCTGAGCGGCGAGGTGTGTTGGAAATGGTTTCCAACCTATCTGGCTCCCAGGGCGGCCCCATCGTTGAAGAATCGGAACTGGGCGGAGAGGGGGCTTGCTCGGACACGGAGGACTCAGAGACTGATAGTGTTCCCTTGCCGGTGGTTACTCCGGACTCGGCTGAGGGCATGCTGGATGGGCAGGGATGAACTCGGGTGAGCTGATTCCATTTGGGCGGGGGTTTACCGGGGGGGATGTGGAGGTTGCGGATCACGCTATGGACCACTGGTGGGGTTGGGGGGCCCTGATCTGGCTGTTACTTTTGATTTGGGGCTCGACCTAGTCTCGGTAGACCGAGACTCGATGGCCCATTACTGGCGCCCGGCCCGCACTTAGCCCTTAAGGCTTCCCTGCGGTGACGACCGCAGGTTTAGTTTGGGAACAGGGGGTTTTCCAGGGACACGGTTTGGATGGGAACTAGATGGTACTATTTGGGTCCTATTCTGGAGTGGGTGGGGAGGGGTTTGTTTCAAATGGGAGTTTGGTTGCTGTTGGGGGGGGATGGCCGCCATTAGTGTTGACTTGACTGCTGCCTGTTTTTTGTTTGAGCGTTGTTGGGAGAGCCCGGGAACGACGATGTGGGACAATGGCTGAGATCGCTAATGTAAAATGCATCACTTGGAATGTACGGGGGCTTCACACTATGTCCAGACGTCACAAGATTCACGCTTATCTAGTGCGTAGAGGGGTGCAAATAGCGCTGCTGCAGGAGACACATCTCACCAAAGTGGAAGGGGTGGCGCTACAACATAGATGGAGAGGGCAGGTTTACTGCACTACATACTCAGCTTACGCGAGGGGGTACTAATATGGATAAGGGCTGGGGTTCCCCTGCAGGTTTCCGAATTGGTGGTAGATCCAGAGGGTCGTTACGTGGCTATCTCTGGCACATTGGGAGGTAGGGCGCTGAATATTTGTTGTGTTTATGCACCTAATGTGGACCAGCTCGCCTTCCTCTCCGGGTTGTCGGGCTCCTTGGCCCATTTCCTGTCGGGAACCCTCCTTCTAGGTGGTGATTTTAACTCGGTGGTGAATGTCGACACTGACCGTTCACACCCCCCCTCCCGGACTCCCCGGTCCGGCGGGTGGCTAAAGGCAGGAAGGAATGGCAGACACATTGGGGGCTGACGGATATTTGGCGTGCGCAACACCCCGACACTAGATACTACTCATTTTTTTCTGGCCTGCATGAATTACATGTGCGACTGGATGGGTTCCTGGGGTCGGCGAAATTGGTGTCCGCGACAGTGAGTTCTGAATATTTGGCTAGGACCGTCTCGGATCACAACCCCCTCCTAGCGGACTTCCGTTGGTTTCCCGGGGCCCCTAGTGTGCCTACTTGGAAACTGCGCCCCGAGATATTAGCGGATATAGTCTTCAGGGCGGACCTGGAGGACAACATTTCTGACTATTTTGCGACCAATGGGGGCACTGCTGGATCGAGGGCATCGGAGTGGGATGCATTTAAGGTAGTGTTCAGGGGCTATTGTATCTCTAAGAAAGTGGGAATGCGCCGTGTCATCCTTGATGGCCTGGCCACTGCGGACCGGAAGCTCCGCGAGATGGAGCTTCGCCGCCCCAGCCATCCTGAACTTCAGGAGCGTACTGCCGCGCCGAGAAAGGCAGTGGCAGCGGAGGTCGAAAAACTGCGCGGTTTTGATTATAAAGCCTATACCACCAGGTCGCTCACGGAAGGGGATAAGTCGGGCGCACTTTTGGCTTGGTTGGCCAATCCCACACGCCGGGCCTCCTTGACAACGTCCATGCGCACCGCGGAGGGGCTTGAGGTGCACACCCAACCGGAGATACTAGCTTGCTACCAGCGTTACTACGAACGGCTGTACCGCAGTAACCTGACCCGAGATCCCACCCTGATTGATGATTACCTGCAATCCTTAGAGGTTCCCGCGCTGGAGCCCGACGTGGCGAAGGCCCTGGGCACCGATATTGAACTGGGGGAAATCCGTAGCGCCATAAAGGGGATGGCGAGAAATAAGACCCCGGGCCTTGATGGGCTCCCGGTCGAATTTTACTCCACCTACGTAGACCTTATTAGCGCCCAGACTGTTGATAGTTTACAAAGAAGCGAAGCGCTTGGGGCGACTCCCCGGCTTGATGTGTGAGGCCTTAGTAGTTCCCCTCCTCAAACCTGGTTGGTAGTCAGCTGACCCGGCGTCTTATGGACTGTTATCTATGTTAACAGTCGACTATAAGATTCTAAGCAGCATATTGGCAGCGAGGCTGCTGGGACACATGCGCTCCTTGGTGCACGAAGACCAGGCAGGATTCATCCCAAAACGTAACACGACCATGAATATTCGCCGGTTGTTTCGTCTGCTAGAGGAACCGCACACGGAGGCCCTGTGCCCATTGGTCCTTTCGGTTGATCTGGAAAAGGCTTTTGATAGCCTAGAATGGGACTACTTGCGCAGAGTACTACTGAGCTTTGGTCTGGGGGAGGGCTTTATCAGGTGGACCACGGTGCTCCATGCCTCGGCGTCGGCCAGGGTGAGGGCAGGCCCGCTGATCTCCCAACAGTACCCAGTGGAACGAGGCACGAGGCAGGGATGCTCGTTATCCCCATTGCTCTTCGCGTTAGCGGTGGCGCCACTGGCGTTGTCAGTCCGATTCGGAGCTTCATTCGGCGGACTTCGGACCTTGTCTGGACAGCACTATATCTCACTGTATGCTGATGACCTGCTGCTCTTCCTTGAGAATTCAGATACTGCTTTGGACGGAGCTGCAGAGGCTCTGATAACCTTCGGGGAGGTCTCGGGCCTTAAGGTGAATTGGGCCAAGACCTGTCTGTTCCCAGCTCGTAGGGGGGAACCCAGACCCGACACCAGCAGAGAGATTAGGTGGGAACCTAGCTGCCACAAGTACCTGGGGGTGTACGTGTACCATGACCCCGCCGACCTTCTAGACGGCAATATAGCCCGTTGTACTCGCGCGTTGCGAGGCAACATGGATTTCTGGGCTACCCTGCCGCTCTCAGTGGCGGGGCGTATAGCACTGTTGAAAATGGTGGCACTACCCCGGTTGATATACTATTTTAGAGCGCTTCCGATTTGGATCCCGCCTGCCACCTTTCGGCTCCTGAGATCCATGGTGGTGGGGTTCCTCTGGGGATCGGACCGCCGGAGAGTGGCACTCAAGACCCTGACGAGACCAAAATCGGAAGGCGGCCTAGCGGTGCCAGACTTTGAAAAATACTATCTGGCAGCTCAATTGCAGACCTTCACCCAGGAGATAGCGAGAGAGTTTCGTGGCCCGGAGGATGGGAGGGGCAAGGGAATGCCCAGACATGTTATTTCCTTCATCGCACTACGCCAGCGCTTAGCCCTGCAAGACCTAACGCTCGAAGAAAGGACTATTAGATTATGCAGGAATCGCGCCCACGCCCGGGGCGAACTTAAACCCCATATGCACCGGAAATGCCGCTGGGGATGTTAACGGCCTTACCGCACGGGGGTGACTGGTCGCGCCTAGGGCATTGGGAAGACGCAGGATTACAGTTAGTGGGGGATCTTTATGAGGGCGGGGTGTTACTGCCCTTCCAGGAGATCCTGGACCGTTTCGACGTTCCCCGAGGCGACTTCCTCCTGCACACAGCTCTGGTTAGAGCAATTCAGACGCACTGGAAAAGTGGTATGGAGGAACCGCCTACGTCGCCGGTGTGCCAATACGTTATGATGTCCGCGGGGACTGTCAAGGCAGTCACGTGCTTATATAATAGATTGATTAATGAGAGTTTGCCCCCGCTCATCACATTGCGGGACCGCTGGGAAGCGGACATAGGAAAAGAGATACCGGAAACGACGTGGACACAACTGATGCGCCGAGCCTGGAAGGGAGCGCGCCACGCCCAGTTTCAACTGGTCCATTTTTATATACTCCACAGGGCCTACCTAACCCCGGCGAAAATCCAGCAATACTTCGCCACGGACACAGCGGATTGCCCCAGATGCCGAGCGCCTGAGGCAGACCTCATTCACATGCTGTGGTCCTGCCCAGCGCTGTCCTCATACTGGCTTTTGATCGGGGACACTCTTAATAGGGTTACTGGGAGAACCTTGACGGTCGACGCAGCGGTGGGGCTCCTACATTGGTTCCCGCATACCCCTAAAAATAAAATATCAAGCAAATTTATAGACTTAGGGCTCATTCTCGCTAAAAGAGAGATAACCAGGAATTGGAAGGCAAGGGTTGGTCCAACAGGAGCTAAATGGCACAATGAACTGCTGAAGTGGGCGACGGGGGAGAGCACTCTGCGATACCAACTGGCGAGGCGGCAGCAAAATGAGAGGGCGCTAGAAACAGCGTTGGAATGGGAGACATTAGTGCAGGCCCTGAGAGATTACTGAGCTTCCAGCGATTCTGAGGGTGATGATGCAGCACAACTTGAGTCCCGTTAGACTTCTACAACACTGATCTCTACCCAGTCACCTAGGTTTCTTCCCACAAGCTCTTTCTACACGTACCACACACACTGATGGCGGGGCTGGGTGGAGGGAGGGAGCTGGACTGAGCGACTGTTGGGGAGGGTTTGTTCTGTTAGGTTGATTTAGAAAAGCAGACGAAGGATGCTGGATTATCCGGATCAGCTTCGACTTTATATCAGATCCCCATCTGCGTTTTTGTAAGCAGACGCCGCCCGACCCTCGGGTTGTGGGCTTAATGGCTGTGTATTCACGATATTTCCTCACGGGGGATCGAATGTTTCTTTTTTATTTCCACTACAGATATGTTGCTGATCTAACATGTAACTTTGACTAATTCCTGCAATAAAAAAAAAAAAACATCAGATGCCAGCGGAGACTCCTTGATGTTGGCGGGCAGAGGGAGTTTGAAATCTGCTGCTTCTTCCACCACACATCATCCAGTGCCCACCATCCCAGATGCTTCCACAAGTGCTGTCCCTGCCCGCAGCCCTAGGAAGGGTAGAGTCTCCTTCTCCCCAGGCACCGCTGCCCCTGCCCCTGTCTCCCCTGCTGCCATCAGTGTGGAGGCGGTGGACCTTTTGCACCAGCTGTGTGTGGGTCTGACTGCTCTCCTAAATGCCTTCCAGGATCATGACAAGAAGTTGGCACGGGTAGTTGCCATCATGGAGGGCATTTATTCTGACATGGCTAGGCTACACCGACTTGTGCAGTCTTTGTCCTCCACAGTGACAGCAGCCATTCAGTCACAGGCTCCCATGCCAGCTCCAGTCCCTTCAGCAACCACCCTGCCAGTTGCACCACCTGATGAGAGAGCCCACACGCCATAGCCCTCAGGCACCAAGTCCTCCACACGCAGCACACAACAGCAGCACTCCAAGCGGCCTGGACCATAGACAACATCCCCACAACACAAAACAGGCACACAGGAGCGGAAAGGCAAAAGCCCATCACATGACAGTCTGGGGCATCAGGCCAAGAAGCAGCCTTAACCTCAAATTCATCCCAATCACCCCCATGCAAGGGCAGTCCCATCCCCACACCTGCTCCCAGAGACAAACAAACAGTTGCTATGTCTGCTGTGAACCTGGTGCCTGCAACGACTATGCACAAACACTTCTCTAAGGGAGATTCACCCACAACGTCAACTCCCTCCCACACCCCTGTGAAGCTGGGATGGGAGAGCAAAGTGTGTGGTTTACCTGGACAACAGTGGATGGAGGTGAAAAGACTAGGCCACCCCAAGCGTACCATCTGATCCAGCAAATCCCCACGGGGCGAGTTGCCTGAACCTGATACACCTTTGGTGGGGAGTGAGGTTGTTGTGCCCACCTCACTTCCCACTCCAGCCAAGACAATTGTGCGATATGAAATCCCCTAGAAGTTGAGACCCAGCCCTCAACATTCACCCTCACACACTGTGTCTCCCAGCAGCATGTCTACACCTCCCTGTGCCACCACACCACCCGGTCAGCAGCCCTCATGCTCCCACAGCCACTGATGCCTCTACCTCAGCCGGTCCTCCAACTGGCCCCAACAATCTGCCACCTCCCAGTTCAACTGACAGCCAAATTTGAGGCAAAGTCCTCCTGTTAACACCATCTCTCCCACAGCTGTTTCAGGACTGCCCATTTGTATCCCCTAAGCTGGGGGGTTCCCATGGCAGTGGACGGTGTTACCCATTCCCTGTGTAGTTTCTCATGCACACATGTGCATACTTTGTATTTCTACTGGCCAATGGCCTTGCTGTTTGTCACTTTGGATGCCCATTCCCTGTGCAGTTTCTCATGCACACATGTGCACACTGGAACAATGGACTGGGCAATGACCTTGCTGTTTGTCACTTTGGATGCCCATTCCCTGTGCAGTTTCTCATGCACACATGTGCCCACTGGAGCAATGGACTAGCCATTGGCCTAGCTGTTTATCACTTTAGATAGGATCTCATGTGCATACATTGACTTTTGTACTGGCCAATGGCCTTGTTGTTTGGCACTTTTGGATGCCCATTCCCTGTGCAGTTTCATATTGTACACATGTGCATACTTTGAATTTGTACTGGCCAATGGCCTTGCTGTTTTTCACTTTGGATGCCCATTTCCTGTGCAGTTTCTCATGCACACATGTGCACACTTTGAACTATGGACTGGCCAATGCCCTTGCTGTTTGTCTCTTGGATGCCCATTCCCTGTGCAGATTCTCATGCACACATGGGCAGACTTTGAATTTGTACTGGCCAATGACCTTGCTGTTTGTCACTTTGGATGTCCATTCCCTGAGCAGTTTCTCATGCACACATGTGCATACTTTGAATTTGTAATGGCCAATGGCCTTGCTGTTTTCTGCTTTTGATGCCTTTCTGGGTATTATATAATATAGACTGTTACTTCTGTTGTCTGCTTTGTCAGTGTCCTTGCTAAATAAAAGCTTTTATGTATGGGTATCGGTTCATGAGACACATGCTCTGTATGCCACTTTAACATTATCAATTACTTGTTTTACTTTTTCAGAGATTTCCAAAGGTAACAGGCACTTTTGTTTTTCTTTTTTTTTATAATTCTTTGTATTGAAAACAAGCATCGGTTCATATAAATAATACAGATGACACCATAAATGAAATATACAATGACAATTTGTGGGAGACAAAGATTACATTACAACATAAGAAAGGAACTTCACGGGGTGGGGGGGACATGGTTCCAGGCATTCAGGTGATGTACAGATGTCACCCCAAAAACTATTCCAAGGGCTCCAAATAAGTGCCCACTTTTTGGGGCAACCCCTAGCAACATATACCGTCTTCTCAGGAAATATACACCAATCGAGATCTGTCTCCCAGGCCTCTAACGTAGGTGGTTTAGCCGCTCCCCACAATCAAGCTATGTTTCTTTTTGCAATCAGGAATCCTAGGGTAGCCCATTTTGTCTGGTGAGTGTTTAGGCCTGTGGGTTCCAAAATGCTAAGGAGGCAGCGCCTTGCCTCCGATAAAAGACGGACATGTAGCACTGAAAATATTACCTTGTGCAAAAAAGGCTAACAAACTTGCACTCACAAATGATGTGCAAAAGCGTTCCCAGCTGGCCGCACCCTCTCCTACAATCCCCTCTGTCAGTGACACCCATGAGAACCAAACGCATCCCGGAAATGTACACACAGTGAAGGATTTTTAGCTGCACCAGACGAAGGCCCGCCGGTATGGCGACCACTCTGGGAGATGACACCGCCTCCCGCCAGTCTTCATCATCGATCTCAATCCCGTCTCACTCACCCACTTCTCCAGCAGCACCTGAAGCGTATCGGTCATATAGTATATTAATTTTTTATGTATTAGGGAAATCGTCTTTTCGGGGAGGTGGCCATCAAAGATCCTATCCTCTAAGGGTGAGGCCTCAGGCGGGGTGGTGCCTGTAGGATTTGGGCATAGCGGAAGTATCCCGTATCAGCTAGGTCATATTCAACCTGTAGTGCTTTGAAGGATTTGACTCCCCCCTCCCCCATAGGTCTTTGATTTGCGTAATACCAATGAGGTCCCATTTGTTGAAGCCTTTTGTTTTCCATAGGCTGCCAAGTAATTCAGAGTCCCAGAGGGGGGTTGCCAACGTTGGTTTACGTTCCCACCCATGAGAATTGGTTGCATCGTGCCAAACCTGAATTGAGTGTCTAGTGGGGCCCGTCAAGATATATCTGTTGAGTCGCGAATAGGCCGCAGATTTTCCTCCGGGTACCGGTCATTTGTCCATGGCATAGCCTGGGTCGTCGCCCCATACATAAGTACTGTGGTTTATTGTGGCTAAATGTGCAGCCAATAATTATTTCTTATATCTGGAAGGCTGATGCCTGCATCGTACCAATTCAGGGTCAATTTATTGAAGGCGATACGTGGTTTACCATCCCAGAGTAGATCTCTCTGTAAGCGGAGGAAGAGTTTAGTAGGCTGGCGGTCAAAGTTAAATCCGGGTCCCCTGCAGACCTATTTAGACCAGCGCAGTTTAGAGAGTCGGCTACATTATGCCTTCCCCATGTACATCAACTTGTCAACTTATCATTTTCTTCAGGCATAGTACCTCCTAAGTGGAAACAAGCTTACATCACCCCTATTCTGAAGAAACCTGCATTAGACCCTCTCAAGCTAGAGAATTATCGACCCATTTCCCTTCTCCCATGGGCCGCGAAGTTTGCAGAGGCCCATGCTAATGGTATTCTGTCTAATCATCTGCAGACTGCCAAGATTCTGGATTCCTCCTAGAATGGATTCCGTGCGGGACATAGCACTGAGACTGCCCTTCTCTCCAGGAAGGAACATCTGCATCTCGTGCTGGATTCAGGTCAAACTGCGGCACTGGTGTTACTCGACCTCAGTGCCGCGTTCGACACTGTCTCCCACGCAATACTACTGCAGCGACTGGGAGAAGCAGGTGTTTTGGATGTAGCACTGGATTGGTTTCGGTCATTTCTAACAGGTCGTACTTTTAGGGTTGCTACACCGCCCTTTAAGTCTAAACCCCATGCTATTGAACAGGGAGTACCTCAGGGCTCGACACTTAGCCCCACGCTGTTCAATCTTTATGTGCAGCCGCTAGCTGCGGTCGCCAAGCATTGGGACTTGACTATGCTCTCCTACGCCGATGACACGCAGCCGGCAGTTGCACTTAGCGGGGACTCCGACCTTGAGGCTTCCAGGTTTCGAGTTGGTCTTACAGCAGTGGCTGGTTGGATGACTGCTAATTGTTTACAGCTTAACGCTAAGAAAACGGAGGTCTTAATTGTTGGTAAGCATAGCGACCTCTCGGGTGATAAGTGGGGGCCCTTCAGAATTAGGTCCAACTCCCACTCCGGCATCTGAGGTTAAAAACTTGGGGGTCTGGTTAGACCCTGCCCTCATTTTTTTCCGGTCATACAAAAAAAGTGGCTGCCACTTGCTTCCGGATCCTACGTGGACTTAGGCCAAATTTGAAATTTCTTGATGCCCCCACCAGGCAGCTGATAATTCAGGCCACTATCCTGTCACGGCTTGACTACGCTACTTCGCTCCTACTGGGGGCTAATCAGGCGGAAGTCATCCGGATGCAGCGCATACAGAACGCTGCAGCCAGAGCCTTGGTAGGTTTACCTAGGTTCTGTTCAGCCAAGGAAACCATTCGGAAACTCCACTGGCTACCTATGACACAAAGGATTGAATTTAAGACATTATGGCTTTCCTTTAAAATTCTTAAATTCTCCTCTCCCCAGATTCTTGAGCATCTCCTTACCCTATATGTTCCCTCCCGGCACCTGAGGTCACTGAGGCAAAATCTGGCCATAGTCCCACGATTTAAACGCTGTAGGGCGGAAGGGCGTTCTTTCCGCGTCTTGGCGGCAGAGCTCTGGAACTCACTCCCAGCCCACATTTCGTGCTCTGGACGAGCTGCTTGCATTTAGGAGGGCCATTAAAACTTTCCTTTTCCCTCCTGGATCCCAATGACTGTTTTACTGTTAATTCATTCTTTCTGCTCTTTTTTTCGATTGTGTTCCTTCATCCAGATAAAGCGCCGGGACACCCCTTTGCTGGGGCAGCCGTGCGCTATAGAAGTTGAAATAACATAACATAACATAAGCCCTCTATTTCTTTAAAATATTGTGCGAGTACCGGGTCCAGAGCATTTTATAGGAAATAGAGTAAGCGGGGTAGAGACATCGTCTTAAACAATGATGCTCTACCCAGTAGGGTGAGGGGAAGCGCTTTCTAACTTCTGATGTCTTTTTTTAAGTCTGCGTAGGGGCGGGAGAAGATTTTGGGCATACCGGACCGATAGATCATGAGTGATAAAGATGTCATGGTAGGTGAACCCCATTGTGTTGATATGAATTGGACAATTTCTAGGGGGAATAGGGGGATACCCCCTTAGGACGAAGACCTAAGATTTATCCCAATTAATCGCAAATCCGGAGAATCTACCAAACACTGTCAGGATATCAAGAACCACTATTAGGGATTTTGACGGGGAGGCCAGAGTAAAATGTCATCAGCATAGAGTGAAATATGGTCTTCCCAACCGGGGGACCATCTCAGCCCTCGTATCATCTGATCCTGCCGGATCCAGGCCACCAGTGGCTCCAGTGTGAGGGCCAACAAAAGGGGAGAAAGAGGGTAGCCCTGGTGTGTTCCACAGCTAAGTGGGAATGCAGCTGACTTTTTGTTGGTAACTACAACCTGCTCCAGGGGTTTCTGATATAGAAGACGTACCCATTTAATATATTTTGTCCCAAAGTCCAGCTTTGCCAGAGATATGGCCATTCCATCGTGTGGAAAGCCATAGTCGCATCAAGTGACAAAATCACAGCCGACTCCTGTAAGGTAGGAGTTCTGTCCAGTACGCCGTGAACCCTGTGTAAGTTTAGGGCTGTGTTCCTAAGTGGCATAAAGCCAGATTGGTCCGGGTGTACCAGGGTGCCTATCACTTTCAGCAGGCGGGTAGCCAGGAGTTTGGCCAGGATTTCAGGTTCGGCGTTGAGGAGGGAAATCGTTCTATATGAGGCACAGTCACAAAAGGTTTTCCCCTCCTTGCGTATAGTGACTATAGTGGCAATTCGCTGATCTCTTGGCAAGGCCCCGCGTTCCAGTGACTACTCCTACATCGATTTCAAGTGGAGAGTATGTTTATCAGGCCGCAGTTTGTATAGCTTGATGGGAATACCATTTGGTCCAAGAGCTTTGCCCCTTTTTAGTGCACATATTGCTTGCGCAATCTCATCAGTGGTCAGATCGCTGTCCATAAAATCACAGTCAGCCATGGGGAGGTGAGGGAGACTGATGTCACGCAAGAGGTCTTGCGAGTCTTCCTCAGTGTGAGGAGTCACAGTTGAATATACCTGTTGGAGGTGGGGTGGCAAATCTGTCCACAATGTCTTGGGGTTCAGTCAGAGAGGAGCCCTCTTCTTCCTTTAGCTCGGTGACTAGTCTGCTCGCCCAGTATTTTTTATATAACCAGTCTAGCAATTTCCCTGCTTTGTCGCCCAGATCATATAGCCTACCTTGACACTCTCTGCTCAGGAATTTGACTCTGTCCGTGACCAGGGATTTGTAGTCATGATGTTTCAGGCTCAGAAGGTGTAATTTCTCCGTTGTCACACCGGCCTCAAGGTCAAATGAACTCCATATGTATTACATTTTTATGGAACAAAAAGCATCCACAAATTGCTCTTACTAACCTTATTCGTCCTAAGTCTGAAGGTGGTGTGCATTTTCCAAACTTTAAAGCCTATCACTCGGTTTTTCTGATTAAGCAATCCTTTGCTATATCCTATGATTTTGCTGATATCCCTATTCCTAAATGGATAGTTTTTGAACGCTCCTTACTAAAAGAACTTTCCTTTCAGAATGTAATTTTTATGTCCAACAGCACTTTCATGTTCAATAACCCTATTTCAAAATATTCTCAGAGTCTATTATACAATTAATTTTTTAATGGTTTCACTCCATTTCAATGTTTTTTATCCTCCACAATATGGTATAATAAAGTTCTTAAATAGAAAGGTAAATCATTCTATTACAAATACTGGAAGGATAAGGGAATTATTTTTGTGCACAAACTATTTCACCAAAATTCTATTATTCTTTTTCATGCCCTACAAGTTCAATATCAATTACCTTAGACTTGCATCAATGAATATACCATCATTTGTAATGCCTACCAATCACAACTAGCTACTTTTGACCTTCCAGCTGATACACCATCTCTTATCCCCACTATCCTTTATATCTTTTATTTCCAACACACAGACCTAAGGCTTCTCTTGTATATAAGTTTTTGTTATCTAATGTTACTGAGAGACCCAAATCCCCTATTGAAACAGCGTGGGAAACTGACTTGTCTGTTTCTTTTCTTATTACGACCAGGGATACATTGTGGTCCAAGTTATTTAAAGTTTCTGCTGCTGCTCGCATAACTCAATCTTTGTATTTTATTTACATTAGAGCTGTTATCACTCCTGTTTCTATTTCTAAGTTCTCCCCATCCTCTTCTCCATTATGCTGGCCTTGCTCTAATGATACTGGCACTTTGAGACATCAACTTTAAGATAGCTCAAATGTATTAACCTTTTGGAAATCTGTTTGGAATGTTTGAATAAAAAATGTCAAATGTGATCTTACATTATCATTACAAAATGTTTTCCTAGGTTCTTTTTCACCTGATGTTTATGACTCATCCTCCGTTTCCATGTTGTTTGACCTTTTTATTGCATTGGCCTTCAAAGTTATCCTACCATCCTGGAAAGATAATTCTAAAATATCTTTATTAACTTGGCAGAATTTTATTTGTGATGAGCATAGAATTGCTACTGTTTCCTCCATTTCCCTTTCTCAAAAAATTAAATCTGACCTTCTTTGGCTACCTTTTACAACATATCTCTCTATTCATACTCCTGTACACTAGTTCCTTTCTGCTTTCTCTATATTATTCACATAAACAATATTAGTCCTTTCTTCCTCTCTTTTTTTCTTTTTCTCTTTGTTATATCTCTCTCTTCTTTTTCCCTTTTTTCCTCCCTTTATTCCCTTCATTGTGATGCCCATATTGCACCATTATGTTATTTGCTTATCTATAGTTTGTAATATGCTGTATATATTTATAATTGTTTTTCTTTTTTTTATTGTTTGCTTTTTGTTGTTCTTATATTCTATTTTGTCTCATGTACTGAAAACTCAATAAAAACTTCTTAAACAAAAAAAGGTATCATTTAATAAACAAATAATAAACATTCTGTCGTCCGTCGACCTACCCCCCCTTGCGCCCTGCCACGCCTCACCTCGCTTACTTGTGTCGGCCGCCGCTGGTCACTTAAATAAAAAACATTTACATAGTTTAGGGGTAGCTAGGTCCCCGATGTCCATTTGGTTTTCCACACCTTGTTTCCGAGAGTTTTCAGGGCGTGCGTCTCAGGCATCTTCTTTGAAAATGCTGTATTGGGTCTGAGACGTATGAGTCGGATGGAAGACAAATTTGCACAAAAGAGAGTCTGCTTTTTCTTTTTACATATTTCTCACAGAAAGAGGTGGAGTATCAGGAGGGACTTTGATGTTGGTTATAAAGTCCTTTGTAGGTGTTTACCGCCTCTTATACTCAGCATAACGGCGTTCAGCCATCTTTGCCAGGTGCTAGCCACAGCCCTCTTCTGCGGCATCCTGCTGGGTAGTAGACTTTGGCAAATACAAATGCACGGGGACCTGAATATAATGATTTGATGAACAAGATAAATTTGGGGCCAAAGGCAAACCACTGGAGAGTTCTGAACATGAATTGTCAATTTATTCGATCAAAAGCTTTTTCAGCATCTAGGATAATGTGGCTAAAGGTTCAGGATAACCTTTCCCGAGATTAAGAATATTAGAGAACATTCTAGCATTATCTGAGGAGAGCCTACCCTTAATAAAATCATACTGATCAGGTTTAATAAGTAGGGGAATAACCCCATCAAATCTAGAGGCAATAATGTTTGAAAATCTTTTACAGTCATAATTGACTAAAGAAATTGGGTGATCATTTTGACGAAGGGAAAGATCTTGATTGGGTTTAGGAAGAATTACAATATGAGCATCAAGAAAGGAGCCTTCATGTTTAGAATGCAATAGAAAGGATAAAAATAGATGAAAAACAAGATATAAGTTCAATAGAAAAGCTGTCAGGGCCAGGGGCTTTAGCTCTCTTTAAGGATTTGATTGCATCAGAAATCTCCTGAAGAGTTATATCTTTTTCCAAGATGACCATAGCATCTAGAACAGAGTTAGGAGAGGGGAGGTCATCAAAAAAGACTGTGTATTGTTTATTTTGGGATGAGTGTCATCCATATAAAGTGAGTGGTAATAAATCTGGAATGCCTTAACGATGACTGAATCGGAGTGTAATAAAGTATTGGTAAGGGTATTACGAATAGGGCCAATGGCTTTCCTTTCTGATTTGACTATTAAATAATTAACCAGCATTCTGCCCGCTTTTTGTGACCCCCATGATATTTGGATTTTATTTAAGGTAAAATGTTACAGGTATCAGTTGTGGCCAATTTGTTTAGAGCAGATTTAGCCTTGATTAGATCCCGGAGGTGAACAGGAGATTTGGAGGTATAGTAAGAATGTTCAAGAATCTTAATGTGATTGAGGGACAAGATGTATTCAGAGTTCAGTGAATTTTTCTTTCTAGCAGTGTAGGCGATATTAAAAGCTCTAAAGGATGCTTTGAAGGCATCCCAGTTGGTATGAACAGAGATTTCACTTGACGTATTGAATTGAAAAAAATCTTGTATGAATGAAATAGCATTTAAAATATAGGTTTGATCGGAAAATAAGGAATTAATAAATCACCATCTAGTCTGTTTGGGAGTGGCAAGGGACAAATCAAGAGAAACTGAAACCGAGGCATGGCCAGACATAACAAGCATTTGCAATGCAACATGTCTCGCATTTACGTGAGTTGGAGCTATTGGCATTGTGAATGTCAATTAATTTTATTTAGGTTTTGGTTTTTAAAATATAAATTAAAGGCATTGTCATTTAGAATGCCAATAGCTGAAACTCGCGTAAATGTGAGCCCTATTGCATTGCAAATGCATTGCTTGTTTACACTGGTTATGTGGTTTGCACTCCCGATATTTTGAGGTTTGTGTAAAAATGACATTTGTTTTGCATTTTGGGCAGAGCAAAAAGGGATGCACATACCTTCAAATCACTGAAAGTTTCACAAAAATAAACATTACAGTTGCTAGTTATATTTGTTTTCAATTTATTTTGCTTTTTTTATACTCCACAGTTTTGGAAGGATTTAGCCATGTTGGAAAGTCGTATATTGGTTGTTCTGCGTGCAAAACGTGGATCTGTTGTTGGTTAGATGGCTCAGTTGGCCCGAGGAACTGCTGAGGTTTGAGTTGCAGCATGGCCAATTCCACCTTTCATCCTTCTAAGATTACCAAAACGGGTCCACTTGAGTTTGGTGATAATAAACTCTGTTATTCATTCACCCAGAGACAGCACAGTTTCTGATATGAACTATAGACACACTTAAACCTGCTCAGAACCTTGAAAACCCTTGCCGTGTCTATTTGGACCTGCTTCGAACCTGTGAGACAGTAGGAAGCACAGAGGTATGTTAACAAACCTTCTACTGCTGGAAACAAACCTACCTGAAAGGAATGAGTAGGTTAAAATGGATGGAAACACATTCCCTTCCGTTCATCCAAATGGTCCTACCATGTAATTCAAAGGCCTGTGTAATATTTCCCCATACACTCTTGTAATTTGCACAATTCATGCAAATTTCACAAAATGACATTTTGCGAAGTGCCAGAAATTGTTACAGTGCAGAATGTTACACACTTTTTTCCTGTTAAACACTGGTTCATGGAGAATATGTCTCGTGGAGAAATTTTGGAGCAGGTAATGAGTTACCAGAGAAATTTTCGAATCAAACTAGTTCAGTTGTCAGTGCCTCGAGTGACCTTTGTACGCGAAGTAAGCTCTTGTAATCAATTTCCATTCGAGATGGCCCTTAAATGCATTTTGCATACTTTACGAGTAATTGTGCATTATTTTACCGACATGCCCTGTACTTTCACAATACAAATTCTGCTATTTCACACAGCGATATAAAACAAAGCATTACTTCTCACACAACTAGGTGAGATGGTATTATTGCCTGTAATGCTACCTAGCACATCTTTGCTATTTTTCATCATTGTTTGGGATTTATTAGGATTTTAGAAAAAGGAAATGTCAATGGGGAAGGGAGCTTAAAGCTTAAAAAAATTCTTAAAAATACATTAAAATTAGATATTCAACAGAATAATATACCAAAAATGAAGACTCAAACCCTAGAAAAGCCAGTTTTAGCTGGAAAATAGCAGCGTTTGATGCAGTAGTACACCTCTCATGCGTATGCCGGATTTCTATAGCAGAGTCTTCTAGATGTACGGTTGGAGAGTTTAAAATGTGAGATGATGGACCCGGATGTTTGACTGATCTGTGTTCTGCTCCTGCCTACAGTGACTGTCTCTTCCCCGCGAGTGGCAAATCATAACAGAGGAGGCTCTCACTCCTAACTCACTTATCAGCCTCATTTGCTCCCATGAGAGTAATACTTTGCAAAAGCGTTAATGAAAGTCTTTCACAAATGTTATGCCACCTTGCAGGGATCCTGATTTTTATTATAGCCCAGGTAAAGCCAGCTCCTAATTCAGTGAAAACCCTGTTTTGTTGACCGTAGCCAACCAAAATTACAGCATTAATGTCTCGGACAACGCAGTGTGGGCGGAAGGAGGGGTTTTAGTTCAGCACTGGGGGGAAAAAAAAACATGGAGAGGGTGGGGGGAATATGCAATACTAGTTGGTTCGCAATATGAATGGCACTTTTCACATTCTGCAAATACTCCGCTCAAAAAAAAGTCTGCGTCTGCACATTATCATAGTACTTCCGTTTACAGCCAGTCAAAGAAAAATAAGGGTTACATTGAATTTCATAAAAAGGGGAATTTAAGAATGAGTCCCAAGGCCAGCACATGAAGTAATAATGAGCGGCCACCACGGTCCCCGCTGTGCATGTCGCCCTGCCTGCTGTAGTAGAAAATGAAGAAAAATAAGCAGATTTACTTACGTGACCTGACGGGCGAAAAGCAAAGTGGCTGCAGCGGAAGTCATGATGCTCCGGAAACAAGACATTGAGTACTCCGGAACAAGAGAGGAAGAATGAATGTGGAAGGTAACTGTAGTTGGTTGGTGCTGCTATTAGAAAAATGGAAGTGAGGTATCGCTGTTTGAACCATTTAGCAAGCAGCAAAGAAGAGCAACCGTGAATTGAACCAATGGGAAGGCAGCAGGCCGGACATAAGTTCTTTTTAAGTCCTTTTCCCCTACTTCAGGTCATCCTGACAGCGCATGCGCTGTCTAGGCTCGACCTAAACATGGAGCCAATCTCAGAAGATTGGGGAGAGGAAGTAACTATTTTGAAATTAAAACATAATTAATGCGAGAGATAGTATGATGAACATTAGAGAAGAACATGAATTCATAATTATCAGGATTAGTAGTTCTCCAGGCATCAGACAAGAGGTGATAGCAGCTTGAAATGCTTTATGTCAGGTTTAAATTTACAGTCTGATTTCTTATCAGAAAAATGGTCAAACCAATTATTAAAATCTCCAGCAACAATAATATTGGGATTAGTAATTTATGATAGTTTTGGTTTAATATTTTGCCAAAAATCCAGATCAGGTTTAACCCGCTCATAAATATTTTAAAAGGTTACATGTTTATTATGGACCGAGGCGTGAAGTATTACCCATCAACCACATGTATCATTTTCAGTTGATATCATTTGTAGTTTCAAAGATATATTACATAGGATGGCAACACCACCTTTACGGTTGGTAGTCGGAGAAAAAACAGTCTGACCCACCAATTGATGCTTGAGTGTAAGAGATTTAACATCATTACAGTAAGTTTCCTGCAAAAAAGCAATTTGACAATCAAGTTTTGATAAATGGGAAAGTTCCTTTTGATGCTTAACAGGATGACCCAGACCAAGAACATTCCACGAAACAACATTAAACATGATAATGTTCAAGAAACTGGTCATAAAATTCAAGAAACATGTTGAAATTAATAAGAACATAAAAAAGCAAATAAAACAATCATTCAAGGAAATATAAAAAAGGGGGAGAGAAAGACAGGTAAAGAAGAGGAAAAGGAAAGAGAAGGTACAAGGAAAGAGAAGATAGAAAGAGATTGGAGGAGATAAAGAAAAACAGGCAGATCAAAGACAAAAATCCAGTTCTGAAATATAAAGAGAAAGAAATAAGAACCGGGCATGCCAGCGCACAAGAACAAGAGCGACAACAAGAGAAGATGAAACTGAAGGAAATACAAAAATAAAGAAAGTAGGATAATATAAGATATTTAGGCAGCATAAACCATAGTGAAGATATAGAGCACAGTTTTCCAAACTTTTCATGTTGGTGACGCACCTTTTTGTGAAAATAATTTCAGGGACACGGTAACGCGAGGAAGCGCAGCGAGCGAGCCCGAACCACCTATGGTGGGTTCAGGCCCCACACACACATACCCCACCCCACACACACCCCAAAAAAACACACACAAAACCCCACATACACCACCCCACCCCACACACCCCACATAACCCCCCCACACACACAACCCCACACACACACAAACCCACACACACACCCCCACACCCACCCCCCCACACACACACCCCACATAACCCCCCAAACACACCCCACACAACACCCCCACACACAAACAACCCCCCCCACACACACCCCACACAACCCCCAAACACACAACCCCCCACACACAACCCCACACATACCACCCCAAAGACTTACCAGCCCACACAAACACACCCCACACAAATCCCCCACACACACCCCACACACACCCCCCACACAGACCCCTACACCCCCCATACCCCACCCGCACACACCCCACACAACCCACCCCACACACCCCCACACACACTCCCACAGGCACACCCCTCACACACCCCACACAACCCCCCCACACACAACCCCCCCACACACCCCACACACACACACCCACACACACCCCTACACCCCCCACACCCCACCCACACACACCCCACACAATCCACCCCACACACAACCCCCCACACACAACCCCACACATACCACCCCAAAGACACACCACCCCACACACACACACACCCCACACAACCCCCCCCCCCACACCCCACCCCCAAACACCCCACACACACCCCTACAACCCCCACACCCCACCCACACACACCCCACACAACCCACCCCACACACCCCCTCCACAGGCACACCCCACACAACCCCCCACACACAACCCCCCACACATACCACCCCAAAGACACCCCACCCCACACACACACATCCCGCACAACCCCCCCACACACACCCCACACCCCACACCCCCACACACACCCCTACACCCTAACACCCCACCCACACTCACCCCACACAATCCACCACTTACCCCCCCACACACACCCCCACAGGCACACCCCACACACACCCCACACACACACCCCCACAGCTCTGAGGCACTTCAACTCTTGACAAACAAGCATTGGAAGGGCCTGGAAGAGGACTGTCACACCGCGAAAAAGCTAAAAGTGACACATAATGTATTCAAAACACAGACACAGGGTCCGTGGGGACTCCAGAACTGACCAATCACAGAACCGGAGACTGAACTAAATGAACGTCAGAGAACCTGAGACTGGAGGCAGAGATGCGCTTTCTTTAGCAACAGCGACAAGTTCACTCTAAAATTTTAAAACTGGCTCAGGTCCATGAAAGCGCCGCATTTTACCGGAAGTCCAAGCCTTTCAGCCCCCAGGGACGGCTGCTCACCTTGGGGTGCGGCCTGCCTTGCAGATGCAGTCTGGGGGGTTGTTTTCGTGTTCGGCTCCGCAATGCTTGCAGAAATTAAAACTGCATGTCATTTCCTGCTCTTGCAAAGCCCCCCCTGGCGAGTCTCCCACCACAGATTTAATATCGGAGAAAGTATGTGCCGCGCTCTGCACTGGGCCCGTGTTCATGTGGACAAACTGCTGACAAAGCCCATGGGAAGAAGCGAAATCAGGAACTCCAGAACCGCTTAATTTAGGGGACTCACTGAGGAGAGGTTGATGTGGTCATCAAAGGGTTTCAGCCCCCATCCCCATTGGCATCAGGTGGCTTCAGCCCCCACTCATCCCACCCTCACCCCCGTCGTGTGTGGCAGCCCGGGACCGCTCACTGCTGCACCCGAGCACTTAACAGGTCTTTAAAGACCTTGTGCATGTTAATAGGCCCTATTAACATGCACAAGAACTTTAAAGAGCTTTGAACTGCTCGGCAGAGTCGAGCTGTAGGGGCTCTTAGAAGGGGTGAAACAACAACAAAGCCCTATAATGTTGTTGTTTCCCGGCAGAAGTTATTTCATCACGCGACACACCTACGGTTGGGGCGCGACACAGTAATGTGTTGCGCCACACAGTTTGGAAAGCTGTGAAATAGATGAACAAAGACCACAACAAGAAGTAACAAATTGCGAAGCATTAACAGTTTAAACAATTTTAAGAACATTGAGCATTTGTGTCCATAGGTGTTGTAGTAATAGAAAGCAAAAACTGTCTTAGTTTAGATGGATCATCAAATGATCAAAGAACAACTTCATGGGTTATTTTGCAAAGACAAGGATGCAGGATGCCATAACGGATGTTCATGTATCTTAATTGTGGACATAGAGCTAGGAATTCTTTACGTCTAGCATTGGTAGCATTGGAAAGATCCTGTGAAATAAAATGTCATGACCAGACAAGATGTCATTTTTCTCTGGCTACTTTCAATACATGCATCAGGTCAGGGAATTCTAGAAAGAGCATAATAATACCACGTGGCCTGTTGGAATGAAGCTGAGGATGATGAAGATGATGTGCTCACTGTATATTGAGGGGAGTCAAGGAATAAAGATTGAGAAGGTCAGAGAGAAATTTCTTTAAAAAAGAAAGAAGATCTGGACTCTCAACTTTTTCAGGCAATCCATACAGCCTAAAGTTGATCCTTCTATGGCGATTTAATAAATCCTCTGTATGGAGTTTAAGCTTGTAAATTTCTTGTTCCAGTAAAGGTACTTCTTGAAGGTTACTTATACGTTGCTCCATTTCAGACATTTTACCTTCCATGTTGATCCATTGGTTCTCAATCAGCTGTCATTCTTCTTTGGTGGTATTCATGAATGGTTTTAATGTACGTAGTTCATCTTAGCATTGAATCCAAGACCGGATTAGAAGATGACTGGACCGGAGATGAAGGATCATTTTTGGCTCTTTTCGGATTAGTGCCGGAAGAATATGCCTTCGCCAGAGAGATTGGATCACTGGCCATCTTGATAAAATGTTTTGCAGATGAGGGAGTTTTTTGCAAGTAGAGGTCCTTCCCATAAAAATATGTGCACAATGGTATAGAGTTCAGGGAGGATATGGAGATTTTACAAACACGTTAAAGGATGACTCAGCCAGATCACAGAGTCAGGGATGCCAGGATTATAGCATATATAAAGCTATAAAGGAGAGTTTAGCGGAGGAAATCTCAGATAGGAGACAAGGTGTGAGGAGATTACAAGGTAAAAATCTCCCAGAATATCTATTTACATCCTCTCAAGCACGTGATATTTGTAAAAAGCCAAGCTCAGTTTGCTTCAGTCAAGACCAGAAGTGTAGCAATGAAGATAGTATACTAAGAATATGGAGTCTCCATCCATAAGGAGTAGTACAGCTTATACACCATGCTAGTCAGAGAAAAGGCAGCGGTGTTGATATTCCTTGTTCAATCACCACAATCATCTCTGACCTTCCAAAAAGTGCCTCCCAAAGCTTGTGGGAAGATGTATGTAGAGTAAAGTCTGCCTTTTTCAAATGCTGAGAATAAACAAACAGATTGCTCACTGGACCATCATATACTTCCTTTGTCTCAGCAGTCGGTAATATATAGCTGCCTGAAAGATGTACAGCATTCTTCCTTCAACCACCAACTTAACAAGAGGAGGCTGGGGCACATGATAGAAAAGGCATTGTTCAGCCCCACAATGAAGTATAAGAGAATATTAAAATACTCTGTCATTGATATTTTCATTAGAGCATCATATTTCAGCAGCGCGGCCACCACACATACAAAATTGCCGCAGCTCATGTCAGAAAGGCAATGGTGCAATAGTCAGCCAAATAGTGAGTTATGACTCGTCCTTCAACACAAACGTGTGCCGCCATAAAGCCGATGGTTTGCATACCAAAAGAGTTGCGAGATGCTGTCTACAAGAAGCCAAAGTCTCCTTTGTGAGTACCGTGAAGTGATGGAGCTCAGCAATTAGCTGGCATCTTGCGGCATGTGTAAGCCACCACCCTAGGCTTCTGCATTCTAACTTCTGCCTACTGCAAAAACAACAGTTGATGGACAGAATGTAGAACAATGTCATACATTCACACCAGTACAGAGATCTGGGCCTAAAGCCATCGTTTTTTTGCTCACTATGCCATTCCAGTTTGAATCCAGCCATATACAAATGAGTCTTGTGTGTTTTGCTGTTCACCTTATATGCAAAGGGTATGCCCAGATGTGGGTCACGTGCTCACTACGCCACTGGAGTCAAGCTATCCTGGCTGAAGACGGCTGATAGCCAGAAACCAGTCCTAGGATGCTTGATTCCAGTCCAGGAAAGACATGGCTTGGCAGTTCGGGCTGGACTGTTCCCATGAGGCACAGGGTCAAGACTAATTTGCAAATGGCCATGTCTGAACTGGGGTGGCTTGGTGAGCAAAATAACGATGGATTAAACCCAGATCAGTGACTGGGATGAATGTTGCGATTGTGCAACATTCCGTCCATCATCTTCTGTGTTTTGCTGTTCACCTTATGTGGGAAGGGTATGCCCAGATGAGGGTCTGTGCTCAGTACACCACTGGAGTCAAGCTATCCTGGCTGAAGACGGCTGATAGCCAGAAACCTGTCCTAAGATGCTTGTTCCCGGTCCAGGGAAGACATGGCTTGGCAGTTTGGTCTGAAATGTTCACATGAGGCACAGGGCCAAGACTGATTTGCATATGGCCATGTCTGAACTGGGGTGGCTTGGTGAGCAAAATAAAGATGGATTAAACTCACATCCATGACTGGGGTGAATGTTTTTCCATTGTGCAACTTTCTGTCCATCATCTTGTGTGTTTTGCTGTTCACCTTATGTGGGAAGGGTATGCCCAGACGTCGGTCCCATGCTCACTACGCCACTGGAGTCAAGCTATCCTGGCTGAAGAAGGCTGATAGCCAGAAATCGATCCTAGGATGCTTGATTCCAGTCCAGGGAAGACATGGCTTGGCAGTTCCGTCTGGACTGTTCCCATGAGGCACAGGGTCAAGACTGATTTGCATATGGCCATGTCTGAACTGGGGTGGCTTGGTGAGCAATATAATGATGGATTAAACCCAGATCTGTGACAGGGGGTGAATGTTTTACCATTTAGCAACATTCCGTCCATCATCTTGTGTGTTTTGCTGTTCACCTTCTGCCTACTGCTACATGTACCATGGATTGGGGTTAGAAGTGCTGAGGATGGTTATTAACACACCTAGCCCTCAAATTATGGAGAATAAAATGCCCAATTAGCTGTGCCGTAGAATTAGAAAACTGCTTAGTACTTTTCATTTTATTAAGCCTCTTTGTAGATGTCCAATCCCTCGTTATGAGTTTTATTATTGATAGAGATGGTTCTAATTCAAAGATGCTCTTAAGCAAGAACATGCATTTGGGGCATTATTATTATTATTTTTATTAGTATTAGTAATAATATAATCACAGATTGTGTATTGTGTATTCCATTAGTCCCACTCCAATCTTAATTGATTAATGTATTCATTTGCATACTAATCTAATGATTGATGTAGGCCTAAAGGGTGTAAACAAATCTTATAATGATGAAAATGCATATTACCTTGTATCCAACAAAACATTTTCGAGGATTAAGACAATCGTCTAAAAAAAACAAAGTAGTATCAAATCTTCAGAGTAATAATAGCCATTTAAGTGTCGCATATTATAAAGAAGTGACTAGGGACAGCTGCCCCAGAGGTTAAGAAGACCAAGTGAACATACACATCAATAAAATGCAAAGATCTAACTGGCACTAAAAGAAAATGCTGATATGGTAATACTGTGTAAAGCATAGAGAAACTAAATGTGTTTTATAGTAAATCCCAGGTACAAAAGAGAATCAAGGGGGGACTATGTTAGTGTGAAAGGAATAGGAGTTATAAGAGGGGTAACTGAGGTAAAAGGTAGAGGAGTTATCACTATGTGGGTTGAGTGTGATGGTAAGAAGAACCCTTACCATCTTTTGCATGGTGTACTGTACACCCATATTTTTGGCATGACTGTTTTTGCTGATTGTCGAACTCTGTGCTCTTTAAACCTTCTAACCAGAGGTAAAGTGCCTGTGCTCTCCCTCTCTCCATGATGAAATTTGCATCCCCCTGATTGGCACATTTATTGCTAGTATATGGTATCTAAGGTGTACTCAGGGCCTGTAAGTTGAAGGACACCAGTGGACTGCAGCACTCATTATGCCACACATATAGTAGTAGTAAAAATATGACTGGAGGCCTGCCACAGTAAGCCTGGTGGTGAGAGTGTGAACTGTAAATTCGACCTTGCAAAATAAACACTTTTTGACAGGCGATAGCCCTCCATTTAAATATTAAGTCACTCCTAAGTAGGCCATACTGCAGATTAAGGCAGGGTGCAAGGTATTTAAGAGTAGCACATCTAAACATTTTATGTAAAATATCTTTACAATGAAAAGGTACAAAATGCTATTTTTACAGTAGCAGTGTTAGCTGTTCTGTAGGAATGAACTGGTATACAATATTACATTTGATATTGCCATCTCTTTTTAGGATACTAACTCCTGAGCGAAACAAACACTCATCCTCGGTCAATTGATCCACCCCAGTTCAGTGAAGTAGTGTGGCTCACTGGTTAGAGGCGGCAGACCCGAGAGCAGAGGACGGCCCGGGACCAGGGTTTGATTCCCGGCGCGGCAGGTTTCTGGACCAGGGTCAGCGGACTCGATAATTCTCTCGCCTCGGTGCCCACTCTGATCAGCGATCACACTCGGCAACTCTGGGCATTAGCTTGCCTCATCTTCACTAACGGCCCCACCAGACCGCCGGGGATGCCTGGTCTCACCCTGGAGATACCCATTAAGGGACCATCTCTCAGGGAAGCCAGGAAGTGTTTCGCAGCGGTCGAAGCGCCTTGGGACCCTACGGGTAAGTAGTGCGCTATATAAATGCCTATACATTTACATTTACATTTACAGACATTGCCATATGCAAATCAGTCTGACCCTGTGCCTCATGGGAACAGTCCAGCCCGACCTGACAAGCCATGTCTTCCCTGGACCGGAAACAAGCATCCTGGGACCGGTTTCGGGTTCATAAACCTCATCAGCCAGGCTATCTTGAATCCAGTGGCAAAGTGAGCAAGGGACCCACGTATGGGTATACGCTGCCAACTTAGGGTGAACAAAGCGATAACAAAGGGGATGATGGACAGAGGGTTTGAGCAAATCAAACACTCACCCCCAGTCAACTGATCTGGGTTTAATCCATCATCATTCTTTAGCTCATTCCACCACCCCAGTTCAGACATGCCCATATGCAAATCAGTCTGACTCTGTGCCTCATGGGAACAGTCCAGCCCGACCTGCCAAGCCATGTCTTCCCTGGACCGGAAACAAGCATCCTGGGACCGGTTTCGGGTTCATAAAACTCATCAGCCAGGCTATTTTGAATCCATTGGCAAAGTGAGCAAGGGACCCACGTCTGGGCATACCCTGCCAAATTAGGGTGAAAACAAGCGTTACCAAAGAGGATGATGGATGGAGAATTTGAGCAAATCAAACACTCACCCCCAGTCAACTGATCTGGGTTTAATCCATCATTATTCTTTAGCTCACTCCACCACCCCAGTTCAGACATGACCATATGCAAATCAGTCTGACCCTGTGCCTCATCGGAACAGTCCAGCCCGAACTGCGAAGCCATGTCTTCCCTGGACCGGAAACAAGCATCCTGGGACAGGATTCGGGTTCATAACCCTCATCAGCCAGGCTATCTTGAATCCAGTGGCAAAGTGAGCAAGGGACCTACGTCTGGGCATACTCTGCCAACTTAGGACGAACAAAGCGATGGATTTAGGCCCAGATCTCTGTACTGGGGTGAATGTATGACATTGTTCTGCATGCTGTCCATCAACTGTTGAGAGAGAGCTGCCGCCGCTGAGAGTCCGCTGGAATCTACACCTCTGAGCCTTTCGCTGAATCTGTGTGGACTGCTGCAACTAAGAGAGAGCTGTATCCGCTTAGAGTCCACCATTGTGCCAGCCTGGCCGAGACCATCCTCTGTCATGTGGGCCGCCGAAGCTAAGAGACAGCGCTGCAGCTGAGTGCCCGCACCCTTTGCCACTTTGCATCATCGAGATGTGGGCTGCAGCAGCTAAGAGAGAGCTGTGGCCACTGAGCGCCCACAAATTTGTAACTTTTGCATCATCGTGAATTGACCTGTGGGCTGCCGCATCTAAGAGAGAGCTGTGGCCACTGAGCACCCCCACCTTTGGCAACTTTTACATCATCGTGATTTGTCTCCGGCTCCGCCGCAGCCAAGAGAGAGCTGTAGCCGCTGAGTGCCCGCACCCTTTGCCTCATCGTGATTTGTCCTGTGGGCCGCCGCAGCTGAGAGCTGTAGCCACTAAGCCCCAGCACCTTTGACAACTTTGCACCCTTGGGATTTGTCCTGTGGACCGCCGCAGCTGAGAGAGAGCTGCTGCCGCTGTGTGCCCGCACCTTGTTCACCCTTGTTGATGAATGTCGCTATCATCTCGTGGGCCGCTACAGCTAAGAGAGAGCTGCTGCCGCTGTGAGCCCACCACGGAGCTGCACGACGAGAGTCATCGCCACCACCAGCCCGGGCTGCCACAGCCGTTTGCTGCTGCCGCTGAGAACCCGCCTGTCTCTGAGTGCCCAAATCATTGTGGGTAAATGCTGCAGACCTCGACCGACAAGACTTGTGGTTGCAGGGAGTCCACCTGTCACTGTCTCTGCTTCTTCAAGAAGCTGTATGCTGTGTTCCCTTTCAACAACAGGTACCTGGTGCACAACAGGTCGCGCAGGCCCTGGCCCTGAACGCAGTCACTCCACCGGACTTCACTGGACAGACCACAGCTGCGTCCACTTCAGCTTCAGAAAAACCACCACCCACCACCACCCGCACAGAAGCTGGAGCAAGATCACCGCCGACCAACTCACCACCTTCCTCAGCCAGAACCCACCTGCCAGCACACCGGACCCCAACGAAGCAGCCCGTAACTTCACGCAGTGGCTGACTGCCTGCGCCAACGACCTCGCACCACTGAAGAACCCCCCCAGCAAACCCAGAAGCAAGAAGGCCCCCTGGTTCACCGACAAACTCAAGGACTCCAAGAAGACCTGCCGCACCCTCGAGAAAGCCTGGCTCCTCGACCAGACCACTGACAACATGACTGCCCTCAAACACGCCACCCGCAAGCACCACCAGCTCATCTGCGCCACCAAGAAGAAATCACTGAAGGATCGACTGGGCAACAACGCCAGCGAGAGCAAGGAACTCTTCAGCATCATCAAGGAGTTCTCCAACCCCCGCACCGGCAACGACATCACCCCATCACAAGATCTCTGCGACTCCCTCGCCTCATTCTTCCACCGCAAGATTGCCGACATCCACAACAGCTTCGGCACACCATCCTCGCACCCAACCGTCGAACTAACGCACCCCACCGCCACCCTCCGCACCTGGACCTCAGTGACCACCGAAGACACAGCCCGCACGATGAACACCATCCACTCCGGATCTCTGACTGACCCCTGCCCCACCACGTCTTCAACAAGGCCGACTCCACCATCGCACCCCAACTCCGAGACATCATCAACACCTCCTTGGACACCGCCACCTTCCCGGAGAGCTGGAAGCATGCCGAGCTCAGCGCCCTACTGAAGAAACCAACAGCAGACCCCACCGACCTCAAAAACTTCCGCCCCATCTCGCTCCTCCCTTTTCCTGCCAAAGTAATCGAGAAGATCGCCAACAGACAGCTTGCCGCCTTCCTCGAGACGAATGGATCCCTTGACCCCTCGCAGTCCGGTTTCAGAGCCAACCACAGCACCGAGACCGCCCTCATCGCAGCCACCGACGACATCCAAGCCCTTCTCGACAACGGGGAAACAGCTGCACTCATCCTCCTGGACCTCTCCGCCGCGTTCAACACTGTCTGCCACCCTAGTCCAACGCCTCAGCAACACCAGCATCCAAAAGAAGGCATTGAAGTGGATCATCTCGTTCCTCGGTGGAAGAACACAGAGAGTCCGCGTCCCCCCGTTTCGTTCCGAGGCCACCGAAGTCATCTGCGGCGTCCCGCAAGGATCATCACTGACCCCCACCCTCTTCAACGTCTACATGAGACCTCTCGCAGCCATCGCACGCCAACACAACCTCAACATCATCTCCTATGCCGACGACACCCAGCTGATCCTCTCCCTCACCAGAGACCCCGACACCGCTAGAACCAGCCTCCACGAAGGGATGAAAGACGTCGCTGATTGGATGAAGAACAGCCGTTTGAAACTGAACTCAGACAAGATGGAAGTCCTCATCCTTGGACCATCACCCTCCGCCTGGGACGACTCCTGGTGGCCCCCAGCCCTAGGCACCCCCCCCCCAAGCCGACAGACCACGCACGCAACCTGGGCTTCATCCTGGACTCCTCCCTCTCAATGACCAGACAAGTCAACGCCGTCTCCTCCTCATGCTTTCACACCCTCCGCATGCTCTGCAAGATCTTCTGATGGATCCCAATCGAAACCAGGAAGACGGTCACCCAGGCCCTCGTCACCAGCCGGCTGGACTACGGAAACACCCTCTACGCTGGAACCACAGCCAAGCTACAGAAAAGACTACAACGCATCCAGAACGCCTCCGCCCGACTCATTCTGGATATGCCTCGACGCAGCCACATCTCCGGCCACCTGAGGAACCTGCACTGGCTCCCCGTCAACAAGAGGATCACGTTCAGGCTGCTCACCCACGCACACAAGTCTCTCCACAACCTGGGACCCAAGTACCTCAACGACCGCCTGACCTTCCACACGCCCGACCGCCAGCTACGGTCCGCTAGCCTCACCCTCGCCACCGTACCACGCATCTGAAGAGCCACCGCCGGAGGCAGATCCTTCTCCTACCTGGCGGCCAAGACATGGAACTCCCTCCCCATCCACCTTCGGCTGACCCGGACCACCTCGCCTTCAGGAGACAACTCAAGACCTGGCTGTTCGAGCAGTAGCGGCCCCCTTCTCCCAAGCGCCTTGAGACCCTTCCGGGTGAGTAGCGCGCTATACAAGTGTTATGAGTGATTGATCGATTGATTGAGTGTAAGCATGGGCGAATTTTGCGAATCTCGCGTTCGCGAATTTTGCGGATTTGCGAACTCGCAATCCGCAAAATCCGCGAATTCTCGCGAATTTGCGGATTTTTTTTTGGTGTGTTCGCGCGGGTTTCTGCCAGTTCGCGAGGGTTTTGTACAATTTTGCAAACGCGAACTTACCTGTCGGGTCGCAAGTTTTGCGAACTTGTTATTTCTACATGTCCAGCCTGTTTGGGACACTCTTCTTCATCACTGCCACTCTCTGTCACCACTGCCACTCTCTGACTACTCATGCCAACCTCTGGCCCACCCATGCCTCCCTCTGTTTCATCACAGCACCCTCTGGTTGTCCAGTGTACATTATTGTGGCAAAGCAAAGCACACCTTCCCTGCCTCAAGTGACCTGAATTAATTTGGGGCTGATTAATGTGTCACAGAATATTTTTTTAGCTGGCACCTGCTTCCTTAGTGCTTCCTGATTAGTGATCTTTTGCACTTGCTAAGTGCTTTCATTGTTGCAAAATTAGTTACAACACCTGCCCTGCCCCAACTGACAATAATGAATTAGGGGCTGATTAATGTGTCACTGGATTTGAACTTCCAGCCTGGCTCCTGCTTGTCTCCCTTAGCTGTAATTCAGGACCTTTGTGGCATATGTGTAACTATTCTGAGGGTCAGAGCAGGGTCACATAATAGTTGCAAGTAGGCAACTGAACTCTGGAGGGGCCCCTCAGGAAGCACTACAGGAAATGGCTACTAATGATGAGCTTGAACTTTTGAACCTGGTAAGTAGTTTCAGTTTTGCTAAGATCGTATTTCTGCAATTTAGCGCTTATTCGCGGGGCGCGAAGTTGAACTGGGAAGCCGCGAACTAACGCGAACAGTGCGAGCAAACCATAAAATCCGCTGCTCGCGGATTTGCGGATTTTGCGGGAAATTCGCGAATCTCGCGGATTGCGAATTTACCGAAAATCCGCAAAATCCGCGAGCGGAACGGATTTTCCGCCCATGCTTAATTGAGTGTCACACTTCGTTGAATACGTTATTGTCTTTTTGAGTCCATACAGGTTCACGTGAATTGTAGTTGTTGAAAGGCTTCGAAAGTTTTGAGTTAAACTGTTAGATAAAGATATTATTTTTCTATACCTACCTAAGTTGTGTCCTTTTGTGGTGTCATTACTGCCTTATTGTACGCGGTCATACATGCTTTACACACTGCCTCTGAGATATGCCTAACTGCTCGTGCTACATTACCACAGAGTTGAGCAGGGGTTGTCAAATGGGGTAGCCCACTTGCCCTGACTTGTTAAGAAGGGTCCCTATTTGGACAGTGGCACCAGCCATTGCCAACCAGAGACCTCATTTCTAACATTGGCGGCAGCGCTGGGATGAGGACTTGCCTTTATGATCCACGTACGATAACTGGTAAACACCACTGGTGAGTGTAGACCAAGTGCAGCCACAATTTTTTTTATTGTCTGATTGGTTGTTTTAGTAGTTAATTGTCGATAGCAGCCATTAGTACTGCTAGTAGAGAAAGGCCAACGCCCAGTGCTTCGGAGGATCTCACCTCTGAGGAGAAAAGATTAGATACCTATACTGCCATACAGCTGAAGTCATTTTGTAAGCAATTTGCAGTCCCCGTGATAGGTCTCTCTAGGAAGGAGGAGTACCAGAAGGTGCTGAAAGCCTTGTGGGAAGTGAGAGAGTCCGCCTGGCATGAGAAAGAGAATTCTGGAGGGCAGAAGGAAGATGCAGTAGAGGGGGGTGGAGATAGAACACCCTCCAATCCAGGAACTAGTGTATCCCAAAGGAGCCTCACCCCGGTAGCTCTGGAAGACAGGGAGAGAGATAGGCAAGTTCTCCCTCCTTTAGGGGCGCTTCTGTGTTTTATCCTCTCTCCCCCATGACCAAAGTGATGTGTGGCTTGACCTCTGCTGCTTCCTCGCCAACAATAGACCATGGGGGGTTGGAGGATGTCTCCGGGCCCCACTAGGGCCTTGCTTGCGCCTCTTGCTGCTCCCTTCCTGGCCCCCCTCACAGGGCTGAGTTGCTTTTTTAAAAATGTATTTCCCTTGTTGTATTGTCGAGGAGGGGGAGGAGATGGCAGCGTGAGTGGGGAGGTCAGGGGTCTGGACCCCTGGGACCATTTGTCGGCTGTGCCCCTTCTTCTCCAGCCCCGTGAAATGGCTGGTATATTCAGGCCAAGTCCCTATATTTTAACCATTGAGCTTTTTGCTTCACCGCTGACCCTTCCTGAGGGCCCGTGTTATTCCATTCTTTTATGTAAATGCTTTTTTCTGATGAGGGGGGGTGTGTGAGTGCGAGCAGGGAGAGCAGGGGTCCATTTGTCATCTGTGGCAGCGGCCCCCCCCCCACTCTGTCCTACTGGTATGGGCGGGACATAGAGGCCCAGTCTCTTT
The DNA here is from genome assembly GCF_964263255.1 of Lissotriton vulgaris. NCBI lineage: Eukaryota > Metazoa > Chordata > Amphibia > Caudata > Salamandridae > Lissotriton > Lissotriton vulgaris. Next base: position 931,357,747 of record NC_141689.1, on the reverse strand, counting down.
ATTCACCTCGAAGGCCCGACGTGGCCTCTGGGATCATAGTCTTCCCCTTACCTTTGCATGCAGTCCTCCACTCACTGTCGCCTGCATTTGTGGAGTCATTCTTCCCTCCGACATGCACAGGATCTGCAAGCCCAGTCCGGGCACCTTTGCTGCTAAGGCCGGCGTGGCCTCCGCGATTGTGGCTTCCTTCCCACCTCCCTGCGCAGCCTTCCAAACACCGTCACCCAGTGATGGGGAGTCGCTCGTCAATCCTGGTTTTGCGCTCGCATTACCAGTTATCACTGGCAGATAGAATCCTTCTTTTCTCCTAACGTTGGGTGATGAGGGGGTGATGATTTTCTCCAGCCGCGTCATTCTTCCTTCAAGCCGCAGGGCTCTGCCATCTCTTGGGCCCTTTTCTGTTCTTCGTTGTCTCTCCGTCTTGGGTCAAGCAGGAGGTGTGTTTTTGTTTCCAGCGTGTTTCACATTATCTTAATGCAGTCTCCCCACCTTTTGGGAGACGTGAGGCAGCAGGATTTAGGACGGATTTATCGCTCCGACCTGAGCTCCAGAGACATGTCTCAGTCAGCCATGTTGCTGGCCACACCCTAGTAAAGTTAGATTTGTGGTAAATATTTTAGAACAGGTACTTTTAAAAAGTTACCTGCTTAAAAACTCTAGAAGCCCAAGTGACAAGGATACTCCTTCAAGGCACAGCCCAGATGATCACAGTGCTACTGTGTCAGAACATCTCCCCTCGCCAAAGGCCTTTGTCTAGCTCTGTGAGCAAGTTCAGTCCTCAATAAGGGGGCATTCAGTTCCTGCGTGACAGTTGGAAGCATCATCTGCCTAATGATGCAACTTCTGAGACCCAACATTCAGGTAACTCGGTTCAGGTATACACATCTCCATTGAGAAAAGGGAGCCCAACAAAGTGCAGCCATACCAGAAAACATACCTAACGAATTGTCATAAAGGAGGAACATGCAGCCACTGTGTATGATACAGTGTTTTATATAGACATTAGCCCTCAGGAACAGAGCGTACAGAATAGAGAAGTAGAAAGGATGGTGGGATAGATGAGAGCCAATAGGGTCTTTGCTGAAAAGGACTTAAGGAAATGGCCTGGAAACAAGGCATAGGAACCAGAACTGAGCACTACTCCAGTGTATGAAACACCAGTACTTTGGATCTGGCCTATGTCTTAGGTAGACCAAAGAAGGAGAGAATGAGTGTATCCAAAATCTGTGGCTGAACTGAGCTTACTTTTTCTATATGTATATGGATAAAATTAAAAGAGCAGAAAATTCCACCAAGGCCCTCTTTAACTTTGTTAAGGAGTTCGCCAACCCCTCTGCCTTGGCAAGCCCTGTCAACCCCAGACAATTGCTTAGCGAAGGCCTGTCTGACTTCTTTTATGAGAAAATCCTGAACATCACGGCAACTATTTAACAGATTCCCACAGCAGCATCTTCAGTCCATGACACCACATGTGCTGAAGTATTTACCTCATTTAAACCTTTGTCTGAAGATCATGCCTTGTCCTTGTTCCTGAAATGTAAATCCGGATCCCCACTCGATCCAGCCCCGACTCAGATTCTGAATTAAATAGCTCCTCTACTGATTAAACCTCTGCTAGAAATCTGGAACTCCTCCCTTCAATCGGGCCTCCTTCCCTCTTTGTGGAAACATGCGCTGTTGTTACCAATGTTGAAAAAAACGGGTGCTGAACCATTATGTTTTAGCAACTACGGGCCCATCTCACTTCTCCCTAAGCCAGCAAAAGTGTTAGAGAAGGCGGTACAAGAGCAATTGTCTGAATACTTAGAAACTAACCATCTGCTTCATGACACCCAGTCAGGATTCAGGCCGAACTTTAGCACTGAATCAGCCCTGCTGGAAGCAGCTGAATCAATTCGCGAAAGTGTGGATAGGGGAGAGGAGGCCTTGCTGGTCCTCCTCGACCTATCCGCAGCATTCAACACCATCTCCCATGACATTTTCCTAAATCGCCTTCAGGAGGTGGGCATTGGAGGGATCCCGCTGGCCTGGGTGAAATCATTTTTGACGGGCAGATTCTAACAGGTCGCCCTTGGCCCTTTTGTTTCCACGGAGAAACCATTGAAATGGGGGGTTCCGCAGGGATCTTCCCTTAGCCCCCTCCTATTCAATGTGTACCTGATGCCGCTGGCAAAGGTGGACGAATATTGGGGCGTCAGAGTGATCTTTTACGCTGATGACACTCAGCTTGTGTTTTCATTTAAGGATCACTCTGAAAGCTCTTTGGCTAATTTTCACCACTGCCTGGTAAACATCGCCTCCTGGATGTCCGCCAACAACTTAAAATTGAATACTGATAAGACGGAGGTCTTATTTTTTAACCAGAAATCTTCCATCCCCCCCAACATCTGGTGGCCATCTGAACTTAATCCTCCCCCGGCGCCAGTTCAAGCTGCCCGTAATTTAGGCTTCCAATTCGACACAGCTCTTTCCTGCTTTGGAAAACTCCGAATGATTTATAAATCATCCCTTTTTTGTCACTTGAGTCCTGCAGAACAGTAGTCCATGCCGTAATAACGTCCCACCTCGACTATGCAAACAGTTTGTATGTTGGGGCCACAGCGTACCTCATCAATCGTTTGCAAACAGAGCATAAATCAGCTGCCAGGCTGATTTGTAACATACCTTATCGCCACTCGATTTCACCTTATCTGGCCAAACTGCACTGGCTACCAGTGAGATACCGCATTCAGTTCAAGGCTCTGGTCCTCGCCTTCAGAGCTCCCAACGGCCGAGGCCCAGCACACTTAATGCATAGACTCAGGCTGACTCAGGCTGACTCATGCGATGCGGGATCTGAGATCCAACCATCTTCGCCTTATGTTCTGCCCACGATTCCGTCTGGCACGTACGGGTGGCAGGGCTTTTGCCGTGGCCACCTCCAGATTGTGGAATCTACTATCGGTGGAACTCAGATTCTTGACATTAGAGCCTCTGTTTCGAAGGAAACTGAAGACCTGGCTCTTCTCTCGTACCTATCCTCATCGATCCTCTTCAGCTCACCCTTTCTGACCTTCTTATTCTCATGTTTTCAGGCCGGGACAGCCCTGTTGGGGGTAGGTGAGCGCATTACAAATTTCTAAATAATAATAATAATAATAATAATAATGATAATAATAATAATAATAATAATAATAATAATAATATGTAGAGGAAAGGTGTAAAAAATGTGCATAATTTGCTTCTGCACAGTTATTGGCCAAAATTATGTGAAATTATGAGCAATTACACAAAATGCAAATCTGACATGTAGTGCTATGTTTTAGCTCAATATGCGTCCTTGTTCAATTTTAGACACAAGGCTGCATATTTCGCTAAAAACATAGTGAGACAAAATAGCTCTGCAAACAACAACCGCTCGTATTCTGTTCTTCCTGTGCATTTGAAGTAAATATTTGCCATGAGTGGTGTATATGCAGTACATCTAGTCCAAGAATGGCACATAATTATGCAAACTGGTGCAATGGTTTAATTTCCAGAATTTTACATAACAAGCATAATGCTAAATTGTAGAAATGATGTGAATTACCCTGGCATAATTAAAAGTTTTCCCATGACTAGTTGAGCTAGTTCTGGGCTAAACACCATCAGGCTCCTCTAGATTGTGCTAATTGGAGTCATGTTAAGTGAATATCTATGACAAAAATGTCTACTCCTGACTAAACCACATTTAATTTTTTCTAAACCCATCAAGGTTGGGAGGGATACATGCCCTTGTTCCTTCCTGTCCACCTAACTCCCCTCATCAGACTATCCCACTTAAAAGTGGAGTTTTTGCAACCCTTTGCTGGAGTAAAACTTTGACATGTCCAGGTAGAGTTTTGGATAGAAGTTCACAAATTCTCAGAAGCTTGTGGTTGTTAACAAACCTAGGATCCGAAGCACACTTTGAAATGTTCACCCCCTTCCTTTGCATGGGGTTTATTACTGAGTAACACTGCACACTTTGCTGAGAAATTATAGAGTAATTCAACAATGTATTCCTTTGTGGATAGATATAAATCATAAATGGAGAAATGTATGGTCATACACCGGCTTGCATTCATAAAAAGTTTTGTTAATCAGACTTAGAGGCCAATTAGGATGTTGGTCGGAAGCTCTACTCACCAAATCGGTTTTGGAATCGTTTCTGACCGAACTGGGTTCTGCGAGTCCGACAGACCGATTACAATGCTTCCGAACATAGTTCGGTCATACTCTAATTTACTTTAATGGGAGTCTGTGTTCCGACCAACTACACAGGCTATCATCATAAAAAGGGGTTGGCGGGGAACATCCTGCACCATTTGGCAAGCACAATATGGTGCCTGCCACACTGTGCATGGTTGGAAAGAAGGATCCCATGGGTACCCCCGCATGCCCCATTCGGAGGGCCCGGGTAAATGGGTTGGCTGCTGCAAGTTAAATAACGACAGCCGATCCATGTCGCAAATACTGATTCAGAAAGGCTATCTGAATCCGGCATCGTAATATGTCAGTCAGAAATGCACTCTATATGCCTGTACGAGTCTGCTCCGAGCGACTCGGTTACTCCAAATACCATTCGAACCGACCTGGAAAGACCAAAGGTTATTCAACTATCGAAATTGGCTGGTCAGAAAGCTTTCTGAATTGGTTGGAAAGACAGGTTCTGAATCAGATTTGGACAAACCAAATGTCATTCGGAGTCTTTTCGACCAACATCTTAATCGGCCCCTTAGTGTGTACCTGTGTAGCTTTTAGCTATTTAGTCCTGATAGTTAAGTTGAGCTCAATAGGAAGAGTCCTCAAGGCCAGTTTTTCCTATCTTCTCTGAAAATAATTTTTGAAACCTTGAGTAGTTTGTGTTAAGTGTGCAAAATTGTTCTATAGGGCAGAGTTTCCCACACTGTGGGTGACAAGACGATTTTTGGTGGGCCGCGAAAGTGCAAACACTGATGCCTTTAAATTCTGCATTTATCTTGTCACCCATTGCTGCGCTTCAAAGAAAAAAGTCAAAAGTGAAGGCTATGTCTTGTGTACAATTGCTACTTATTTTTTAACATATGGATTGCTGTTTACAAACTCCTCTCACTGTCTGTCTAATAATGAAAATAAAGTGAATTATGTAACAGCCTTTTTGAGGTACAGGGAGTGTGGAAGAAAAGGCTGTAGGATGCCATGTTTTTGTAACACACAACTAAATATAATTACCTGTAAATTAACTGTACACATTCAGCTCTTAGGAGAGGAAATCTGCAGCATACTTTTTCAGATAATGAAGTGTGGAAACAGAGGCCCTCATTTTCAAGAGGCCTGCACCACTGGAGCCTCACTTTTTGACTATCAGGTGGTGCAAACCTCTCAATCATATCAATGAGGCAACACAAAGCCACCCTGCATTTCTTTCCATGTTCCCATAGATACTGAGTAAAGCATGGCAGCATAAAGTACTGCGTTTCCTTACTCTGCATCAAGAAGGAGTTCCATATGCGTTGCTGAGGGTGTTCCCATTCAACAGCCATGGATTTTGACCCTGCCCCGGAATGACCAAATCATGTAAACCGAAGTTAGCGCCAAAAAAGCTTCTGTAGAGCAGGCATAATGAAGAGAAGTGTTTACATTTCTCCTCGTTTTTTCCTCTTTCCACGTGTGCTGCATTCTACAGCAAACATAGAACGAGGAAAGCACCTCTTGTTATTATTTTTTTGCAGGAATGTGTTCCTCCCTGCACAAGAACAATCATGCCACCAACACAGACAACCATGCACCATGATGGAAGAGTGTCAGCATTGGAGCTCAGCTGAATATTGTGCACAGGAGCTGTCTGAAAGGACACTAGATACTAGATACTTTATCGTGTCACCCCAGCCTTCTCAAATTAGGTATCCATGTGCATGTAACGGATTCATAAATATGCTATAGTTATCCATTTCTGTTTTCTTCAAAGGAGAGCCGCTGAAAAGCTGTAAAGATCGTGTGTAAATGTCTTTTAAAAGTAACAAATATGACGGAGGCAAGCAGTATGAAACGCACACATAGAAGCAGTGGACTATTCTTTCTTATAAACGATCTTGTCAAATCTGAAGCGTTTTTTGTACTAAGCAGTTACGCTTGGACATTCAATTAACAGTCCAAGCTATTATCACTTAACTCCTGAAGGGTTACACGTTGTGGCTGGCATTCTGTAGTTCTGGGCAGAGAGAAAACGCTGTGTCAGCGACCACTATTTGAAGCAATAGTGGCACCTAGTGGTTTACTTTAAACAAATAGTAAAACATAGGCACCAATATAATATGACTGAGCCTAATTCACAGTTGAGACTTCTACACAAAAATTAGACCCTGCTCAAGTTGTCTTGGATTTTATGCATACTTTTTCAACAAGGTAGCAGCTATTTTCCCTGCTGCCCGGTAAATAATGATTTTTTTCTGCTATTTACTCAGCCACAGGCCAATAATAGAGATTCTGAACTGTTTGCAAACAGGAGAAAAAATTCACTATTTACCCTGCCGCTGGCTAAACAGTAGAGATTCAACTTTTCGACTGGAGGCCGTGCAAATAGTAGAAAACCTTAAGGGGCAGATTTATGAGGCCCTTGCGCCGCAATTGCGCCACTTAATGTGACGCAACGGCGGCGCAAACAATGCGCCCTATTTACAACGTGACGCATCTAGGAGATGCGTCATGTTGTAAAGCCCTGCGCCATAAAGAGGTGTTCCTGCGCAGGGGGGCGTTCCTGCGCAGGAACGCCTCCTAAAAGTGGCTGAGTGAAATCTATGAGATTTCACTTAGTCACTTTCTACGTCAATTCCTTACGCCTGCTTGAAGCAGGCGTAAGGGTGACGCACCATGCATTGAAGAGGTGGCTCCTGTGCATTGCAGGAGTCATGTCGCACTTGCGACATGACTCCTGCAATGCGGCGCCCGTACGTCGAGAGATGCGTCACGCATCTTCACTAACTTGCACCATGGTGCGCCGCATCATAAATGCGGCGCACCATGGGTGGCGGAGCAGTGGCGCAATGTGGCGCAATGTGGCGCATGTTAACTGGTGCATCCCTGGGGATGCGCCAGTTAACATAAATCTGCCCCTAAATATTTATCCGTCTGCTGACTAAATAGTAGAGATTTTGCGTTGTCTGGCTGGCAGCTGTGCAAATAGAAGAAAAACGTCTATTTACCCAGCTGCTGGCTAAACAGTTGGGGCCTCATTTATGAAAAGTGATGCATCGCTGCGTGAAAACAGCGATGCATCACTTTTCACTGCGCACTCCTTGCGACACCAATGATGCGTCATGTTTAATGTATGACGCATCATGTCGCAAGGACTTACAGATACGTCAGTATTTCTGATGCATCTGTAAGCGCAAAAGTGACGCATTGCTGGAGTGTGTCACAAAAGTGACGCAACTCCAGCAATGCGTCCTTTCACATGGGGAAAGCCCCATGTGAAAGGGCTTGCGTCAGTCTTACGCCTGCTGTGAGGCAGGCGCAAGATTTTGACGCAACAGCATCCTAAAAGTGATGCAGTGAAATCTCATAGATTTCACTGCGTCACTATTACGAGGCTTTTTGCGGGGGAACGCCCCCTCTGCATACATTATACGTGACGCAGGTATAATGTGGCGCAGGGGTTTAAAAAGTGACGCATCTACCTAGATGCGTCACTTATTAAATATGGCGCAACAAGGCGCATTTTGTACGCTGCGGGTGCGTCACAAAAAGTGACGCACCGGCGGCGCAAAAGTGACGCAAGGCCTCATAAATAAGGGCCTTGATATTCTGCACCATGCGGCTGGCGGCGTGCAAATAGCAGAAAATGAAGCAATTTATGGGGGAAAAACTTGCAGCCGCTCATTCACTCTATTTGTGGTCTGTTACACGTAGGGGTATTTCTTAGCAGAAAATAGGTGCTGGCATTCATTTTACACGCAAGGGTGCATTTTGTGCTAAGAATAGTACTAAAAGCTGGGAGTACGTTTGGGTTAAATCCTTCCTCAACCGAGCATTTAGTGGATGCAACTGGCTGCTTGCACTAGCTATTTATGTTATCTTGGATTTTGCACTATTTTCTTATCTCAAAATGCATTCTCTTGTCCATTTCGAACACAAGAGGGCATGTTTGCACACAAAAATAGCAGTAATTGCAGAGTTACTCTTTTCTCGTAGTTGCATGTAAAATTGCCAAATTGTTGGGTCATTCCAAATATTCTGTGACACTGAATTTCTCAAGTTATACCGTCCCTAAATAGCTCTGAATGATGCAGCTCCTACAGAGGGATTTATGACGTTAGCACGCATACTATTACCACGCATACCTTTACAACGCGGTATTTACAACGAATACCGTTACAACGCATAGCGCTTTGAGGTGCTGGATAGTGGTAAGTATAATTTTATATTCCAACTCCAGTCCCCGTGGACACTAGGGAAGGTAATGGATATAAAATTAAACTTATTCCCTATCCTAGAGCGCCCCCCAGCACAATGCGTTGTAATGGTATGCGTGGTAATGCCTGCGTTGTAATGGTAGTGCGTTGTAAAAAATGCGTGCTAAACGTTGTATACCCCTACAGAGGCATCAGGGACAGCAGGAGGTAAGTGAAACCGTGTTAGTGATGTATTTTTTTTTAATGTATATAGCGTAAACTAGACCCGAGACATCGGGGTTCAGAGCGCTTTACATGAGCACCAGTTTCTTTACAGATGGACACATTCATTTTTGTTAGGCACAGGGATATTAAGTGATATGCCCAGAATCACAGGATGGTGAGCGTCGTTGCCCAGACTCAAACCTGGTTCCCCAGCTTCGAGGTTGACCGCTCTACCAGTAAGGCTACATTTATTACATAAATAGAAATATAGGTTTTACCCACCAAAGAATTTTTTGGTACATGATGCAAAGCCCTATGTACTAACATTTGTACACAGTGCTTTGTGCCAATAAATATGTTCCTCAATTCAGGCGCCAAGTAGGGGACATTGTTTTATTTAGCCAATCCAGTCAAATGTTGCATGGGTGCTGCTCTGTATAGCACACATACAAAGTAAGAAAAGTTTAAATGCTTGGGCATAGCATTTTTTGCTGGAAGGGTACCTTTCTAGTATAAACCAAACCATATACTAGACATCATGCAGACACTTTAGCACATGGCGCTGGCAGTCTGAAAGCATGCCAGCACCAGGGAAAACAGCAGTAGCACCCATATATTACTAGATGTGAAATTGTCCTTCTCTCTCCCTCTCATACAAAGCAGTAACTTGCGTTTGCGGTGCTACATTGTGTGAAATGTTAGTAAATGTGATCCAGAAGTGTTTTAAACAAGGTTTCACGACTGCAATTGAAAATTCTGCTGAGAGTAGGATACTTGCCTTTCGCATCATTTAATTTCTCAAGCAGATGTTTTGTTAGATTCCTTCCTTCTTCTTGGAAGAATACACAGAAAAGGTGAATAAGAAGAGATGGTGAGCATCTTTAGTGAACATTTTGATTGCTTTATACACAAATGTGATGTGGCACAATTATACCACTTGTGGTCTACACACATAACAACTTTAATAAAAAAATAAAATAAATCAAATCAATTTCCTGCCAATTTGGCATAATCAATGTAATTGAAAAGGCAGTTGTAAATGTTTTGAAAGTGCAATTTGTCTGCTAAACCTTCCAAAGTTGAAGAACACTCTAAACAGTATATTTTTAAAGTTAACTTCCCTTTGGGTGTTTTGATGAGTACTTAAAAAACACTTCCAGATGTGTCTGATATCATACATCATTAACATGAATAAAGAACAACATATACTTTTTTGAATTACCTATAACAAATATGGATACCAATTATATGTTTGCAAATATGCTATTTGAGAAAATGCAAAAAATACTCCCAATTTCCAAAGGGCGCTTGCCTCTTTGCCCACACAGATATGCACTATTGCAGGTTTGTGAAACAATGGCAGAATCTTCATTATTTAGGTAATTTTACTGCATTTTGATTTGCAGTATCATTTACTGGCAGCCCAATCCTCCACTCCACTTAAGGCAAGGTCAAATGACACACAGTTGCTGCAGAGCATTCTGATATGTCTTTAGTCATAGGTTCTGTAAGAAAGTGGATTATTTTTTTGGGTGGGCAGTTGCCCATCACAAGTGTTAGATCTGGGGGTCTCTAGTTGGCAATGGTTACCACCTTTGTCCAAATAGGGACCCTTCCTTCTAAGTCAGGATAAGGGGATTACACTCCTTAATAACCCCTGCTCACCCCCTTGGTAGCTTGGCACGACCAGACAGGCTTATCTCAGAGGCAGTGTGTTAAGCATTTGTGAATATACACAGAAATACATTGGAAACACTACAGATGGACACAACACAGGTTTTATAAAAATGAGTATTCTTTATATAGACTTAACACAGGACCACAAACGACAAAAATACACAATACAACACTTAAGATTACCTAAAAGATGATTAAAATCTCTTAGTTCAAGTTGTTGCTAAATGCGACACAATTCCAACAAAGTACCTGGATGTGTAACGCAAAGTGAACAAAAGGCTCGCAAAAGGGGAGATGCGTCGGTTCCATGACCCAGGGGAACAGTTGCGTCCTTCCTCAATACTTGCTCAGAGTAGGGGACTCGTCGTGATCCTTACCGGTGTGGAGGTGATGCGTAGATTCTCGGCCTGCGGGCCAGTTGTATTGCGCAAGATGGCACCTTGATGCGATGCGATGATCCGGTTGAGATGCAAGAAGATGGCGCCCTTGATGCGGCGGTGTGATGACGATGCGATGACGCCCTGGCAGCCTTGCGACGACTCTGTACTTTTGAGCCGTGACAGGCCCTGCGACTCGCTTCTTCGGAGATGCAATGGCGATTTTCAAGATGGCTTCACGCTTCTCCGGTGATGCGACAGAAGGAAGCTTTGATGAACACAAGCTTCTAGGGAGATACGATGAAGGCTCGCTTCTCCAGCTTTGCAATGATTTCAGCTGCGGTGACGACACGCTTCTTCTCAATACGTCGCGCTTCCAGCTCCCAGCGGCAAGCAAGTGACTGGAGTCAGAATTCCCAGCAAGGAAATTCAGGAGGGAGCTGGAGGTGAAGTCTTTTGTCCCTGAGACTTCAGCAGGAGGCAAGCACAGTTCAAGCCCTTGGAGAATATTCTGTAGATGAAAGTCCTTACAAAATTCTTTCTCCTTTCCCTTAGCAATAAAGCAACCACTGCAGGCCAACCCAGCAAACAGCACACTGGCAGAGGGGCAGTCCAAACTCCTGCAGCGTCCTTGGTTCTTCTCCTTGGCAGAATGGTTTCTTGTTCCAGAAGTGATCTAATTTCTTGGGATCAAGGTCCCAATATTTCAAAACCCTTTGTTCTCTGAACACAGAGAGACCTCTGCCTAGTCCAAACCAGTTCCTGAGCCCTTTTTTTTACATGACTCTCTTCTTCCTTTCGCTGTGCAGGGCAGAGATATCAGCCGCCCCACAGGAGATGGAGACAGCACAGGGGAGGGAAGATACAGCTCTGAAGCACTCTGTTGACATGATTCCTCCTCTCCTTTCACAGTGCAGGGCAGAGACATCAGACAAACCACAGGGGGTGGGGCCAGCAATGTAGAGGGAAGGCCCAACCCTATTCAGATCCCAGGTGCAACTCCTCCCTCCCATCTAGAAGCAGATCTTTCTATTCACCATTGGGCTGCCCCAGCCTGTCTCCTGGAATTCCCCAGCCCCTGTCACTGAGAAACCCGGACAAGGAATACACAACCCAGCAGAGGCAGGCTCAAATGGTTATCCAAGCAAATACCTGCTTTCTAAAAGTGGTATTTGCAAACACAGAATATTAAAATAAACTTTACTAAAATATGTGTTTTATTATTCTGAGTTCAGGCATACTAAATTCGAATTTCTACCATGTTCCCTGAGTCAGTTAGGATTATAAGAATGTAATAATCTGACTGCCCATTCCGGCCTATGAGAACAAGTAGCCTTCAATAGTGAAAAACGAAAATGGCTGTAATTGACTATTAAAACATGCTACTCAGAATAGAGCATGTCCTACCTTATACTTACAATGCACCCTGCCCATGGGCCTACCATAGGGGTGTCTAATATGAAGCAAAGGGAAGGTTTAGGGACTGGAAAGTGGGTGCATTTGGCCAAGTCGACATGGCAGTGCTGGACTGCACACAGGCCTTGCAATGGCAGGCCTGGGACACACTTTTACAAGCTGCTTCTGTGGGTGGCACAACCAGTACTGCAAGCCCACCAGCAGCATTTGATTTACAAGCCCTGGGCACACATGGTGCACTGTACTAGGGGCTGACAGATAAATCAAATAACCCAATCATGAAATCCAATTAGTATATCAATTTAACATATGGAGCACTAGCACTATGGCACAGATTAGCAGTGGCACAGTGCCCAAAGCATAAATCCAGCAAAAACATATAAAAACAGAGGAGTCAATCCGTCAAAATGGAAGGGAGACTCACGCCAATGATGCCAGGTCTAACAACAAGGAATGATAACACTAACTTGTCAAGGTGAAAACAAATCTCACTAAATTATCCTATACTGAGTCCCCTCATAGGTATGGCACAGAACAGACAGGCCTGACTTCTGGCAATTTGAGAAGTATTTATGCAGTACTAAAACAGTAAAACATTAAAAAACCTAAATCAAAGAAAAAAATATAGTAAATGTTATGAGCAAAATGACACAAAAACTCCTTCAATAAGGAGAACCAGAAATGTGATTTTTTTAAATTTTAGGTAAAAATAGAACCAGAAAGCATTTACTGCAAATAACAGCCATTGCCATCTATAGATTAAGACCTAGATGTGATTTTAGGGACACAACAATAGAGCACTGAATGGATACACCAATAGGGTTTGCCTAGGTCAACAATGTTACCTTCTGACTTAGACTGTTTTATGGAGCTCAAAATCCTCCAGCAGAGCAAGCCTGAAGCTTTATCTGAATAAGGTGCATCAAAATCAAACACCTTTGGTACAAGGTTCACCTGATAGCACCAGAGTCCTGGAAGTCCAAAAATGTCCACGTCCCTACTGTCAAAACTACTATCTTGTCTGTCTGGGTGTTGCAGGAGTGAATGGTCATCTATATCCACACACAGTCCTGAGAGGCGAGATGGGACGTGGGATAGGCATCTCACTATAGACCTACTCTGTGGGATCATGGGAATTGTAGTGTTAGAATCAAAAACTCGGCCATCCGTGTGTATCTATCATACCACTTATATTATATGATAATGCATCCGATAATGATTAGAAATGGCCATATGTACATATATATGTATGTAGATACAAAAATGTATGGATGAGTACACCACCCCACCAAATGCCACATTTCATGGCAACAAAATATCAATGCACACACAAAGTTATGTCCACAGAAACAGATACACTGGCACCTGGGCTGCTCCTAGGATTAGTAGTCCCCCGGGCAGAACCAGAATATATGAATCATCTATAAATTCCATAGGATTTCATGTCATAGGAAGGCACATTACAGGAAGTCTCTTCAAGTTACCACAAGCGGTAAAATATACAACCCAGACGACTTCATACGCTCCCACAATTCCACTGTTAGGCATCCCATTAGGGTCGGGAATACTATCGACCCACAAACTCACGACATGGCACGATGCAGGGGTAACGCAAATCGGAGACCTCTTTGTAGATGGACACATATTGTTGTTTGAGGACTTCAGGGCCACACATCACACCCCGGGAGGAACGTTCCTCCTGCATGCTGGTTTACACCACTACGTGTCAAGAATGTGGACGCAATATGGGGTCAAACCACCCACAAACCCTTTGCTAACAATGCAGTACCTCATGGGAACGGAAAGTCACATAACTAAATGGCTTACTGCAGTTATCAGAACAGGGAGGGCGATCTCACTACTACCCCTCAGGACCAAATGGGAGGGTGACATAGGCAGACCACTCAGGGATGAGGAATGGGAGCACATCCTCAAATTTCCCAAAAAAGTGGCTAGAAACCCTAAGTTCAAGTTTATACAGCTGATTGTTTTACACTGGGCGTACCTAACACCACACCGTATACACGCTATGTTCCCAGACACTGCTGACAACTGCCCCCGATGCAGAACAGAGGACGCGCGGACTGCCCAAAACTGGGTTATTACTGGAACACTATCCACGAAGCACTCACTGGAGCGGGTGCTCCCCTGCAGACACACACCTTAGAATATGCGCTGCTGGGGGTAGGGCCAACGGAGCATAAAAGAAGAGTAACAACCCGTTTCACTGATATGGCTATGATACTTGCGAAACGCGCAATAACCATGAGGTGGAAATCGCCCAAACCACCCGATCCTGACTTGTGGAGGGAGGAAGTAATACGATGGGGTTGGGCAGAGGGAGAGGCACTGCAGCGCGAAGAACGCAGGGGCCTCAGGAAAACGCTGATCTCATTAGACTGGTTTGCTATGCTAGGCTCTTTCGAAACGGGGGGAGATGACGAGTCTGCTCTCTCGCCACCTGCAGATTGAAATGTGGATTGATCTCACTAGGCAGCAACGTACCGCAGAAATGTCTGGTGCATCTGAACACAGCAATGGGGAAACCTATGCAGATACTGTTTGTGTCACTAACTGACTGTACTGTAGACTATATATAAGAATAGAGCTGTTTTTGGGCATAGCCGCATACCGATGGATGTGTGCGAATACGGTGTATGAGTGCCAAGGGCGGGTTCATTTGGGGAGGTGGGTGGGTTTTTCTAGGGTTCTGTTTAGTTTAGTTAAGCTGGAATGCAAAAAATGGAAAATGCATATTATTCTTGATACCATTGTGCTTAGGTGAGCATATTACTGTACGATTTCCCTGTTTACAAATCATCACGTGCTATTGCTCTACTCACTATGCAAATAAACAAATTAAAAAAAAGAAAAAGTTACCATTCATTCCCTGCCATTGTTGAAACATGTTTCTAAGAAGGACTTTATCTAGCATGGATATTTGTAAATTGGCCAACCATAAATATAAATACCGCATTTGAATGATGGAAAAATATATGACAGAACAGTCAATTTTAAATACAATACATCCACCCAATTGGATGGAAAAGCTAGGCCTAGGTTGTTTTTAGTTTTACGATTTTCCTAATCGAATGCACTAATACACAGATTAATACATGATTCAAAAAACTAAACTGACTAATATAGCCCAGCCTGGTCTGTCACTCCCCCATCAGCCCAATTGCAATGTCTCAGATTCTGTGTCCAAATGATTTTAGAAGTGTTGGAGCAGGCATCCACCAAAGCCACCACTCTTCATTATCCCAGCCTTACTGCAGGGCAGGTTGCCAAGTCAATATAGGGAGTCACAACCATTCTGGGATGCTGTATGTGTCAGTACAAAAAAAGGTTTAAAGATCCATCCCATTACAAAATCAGCCCTGAGACATCTGATTCCCTTTCATACAATTCCTATCATGCACCCAGGCCTGCTTGCACGCAGACCTTACTACAATATATTGGGCCACAACTAACTTTTGGGGAAGTATGCTTTGTCATGCCAAGCTTACATGTCTCCGTTGGACCTGTGGTATTCTACCACCACTGTTTACTGTGGCCAGGCAGCAGGGCAAGAACTATGACCTCTACTTGTCCAGTCAGGATATGATCTTAAAATGTCCCCCTTGGAGCTACATTTCTCAAAAAGGTCTAGAGTAATAAGAGTCAACACTGAGAAGGCTTGAAATCATCAGGCACATAAAGAATGGTTTATGATTCAAAATCTTTGGAAAGGAAGACACACACCTCAAAACAAAGACGATTTCTCACATGGAAAATACAGACACAGGGAATTACATTTGGTGGCATATAGGTCAATGTATGTAGCTGCACACAAATTCCTAGACAGTTCAACATCATCTCCAATCTCGTACTTTCTTCTTATGTTTTTTTTAATAATGTTAATTGATTCAAATCATCTTTCTTTAAGAGGACAATGCAGATCCGTTCGACTGTGCATAACAAACATTAGTCACTGAGTCCAGTATACCGCACAGGAGCATATGGTTCGATATTGATTAACTAAAAAAACTCAGTAACCATAACAAGATAGCAGATCACTGAGGTATCCATGACATTTAGGTGGATAGCATCCCAGATACCTCACAGTCCAGACATGGGGTTGAGACCATGGCCTCTAGTGCAACAGCCATTGTAAAAATGTGTCATTTTAGCATATGTGGGTATTCCTGTGTATCCTGTAAGTCCTGTAAGTCCTGTTCTACAGGTCAGCAATTGCAATCCTGCGGAGGCTTATGTCTCCCTCCCTGCCCAGCACAGTTGCCTCGGCCCTACCCCACTTGAGAGTTGCTGCACACCAGTGTTGTAGTGTTGGGAGTGCAGTGGCCTTCCAATGCATAGAAATGGCCTGACAGGTGATGAGAATTGCCAAATCTATGATTTGATTGGATGCCTTTTTAGCCCACTTTCGTCTGAATATCCCTAACAGCGTCCACTTCATTGTAAGAAGGTCAGCATAACCCGTCACTGCGGCAAGTACATCTGTGACTCTTGATCACAGGGTCGCTGCATCCAGCCAGGACCAGAACATATGTGGTAAATCCAAATTAGGTGCATGCCATCCTGGTTCGAGAGGGGAGGACACAAACATTATATGTAGGGCAGCCGGGGTGAGTTATACCCTGTGCAGTATGTTGAATTGAATGTACTGGAGTATACCATTACGATATACTTAACGTGGGTAGTGTATAGTGAATTCCCCATCCTTGGGCTTGAGGGCTAATCCTATATCAGTGTTCCATAGTTGGCAATCAGGCCACAGAGGGTCATTCGCCGTGTGTGCTAAGGCATTAACAAAACAGGTCACCCGTTTCTGACCTGCACCCATGATGTGCAGGTTATGAGTTTGTGTGTGATGTTTCCGTTCAGTGGCCATAAACCTCCACAGGCACCCCATCTCAGCTATTATTGTTCCCTGCACAAAGAAATGGCCCACCGGAATATCACGAACTTCCTGCAACTGGCCAAAGGGTATCAGCTCCTGTCCCAGAATAGGTTCCCCACTGAATGAAATACTGTGTCTCCCCAGGCCATCAGTCCTTCACTAACAATGCTTGCATGGAACAGCAGGATGAATTGTAGACTCAAGGCCAGAGAATATGGGATCATGTCCGGCAGTAGACTCAGGCCCTTTTCATAGCTCCAATAATCCACTTTTAATAGGCCATTTGTTCCACGGGGGAGCTGCACTCCAGGGAGAAAACTCAATCCAACCATATCCTGTGCCTTGCATGTTGGTAAAATTCCAACTTCATCCTACTGCTTTCTAGCCAACCATCACGCCTGCAATGGCAGCTGTGCTGTTATGTAATAATTTTTAAAATTCAGCACACCCAGGTCACCTTTTCCTACCGGCAGCTGCAGGCTATGCAGAACCATCCTTCTCCTGCCCCTATTCTAAATAAAACCTCATGGCAGGACTTGCAACTCCATGAAGGTGGTATGGGGCACAGCCACTGTTAGGTGATGGAAAAAATACAAGAGGCGGGGAGCATTACCATTTGGAAAATGATATTTCGTTCTTGGACTGTAAATTAGAGAGTGCTTAAAAAAAGCCATCTGTGGGCATTAGGAGGATGTGGCCCTGGTCAGATTTCCCCAATGAGATCATTTTTGTTATGATAGTTAAGGAGCCCTAAGTACTGAAAAACCTGAGGTTCCCACCTCACCCTCTGTTCTCCCACCATAACCTCTGGAGGATAGTCCGCACAGAGGAGTAAAACACAAGAAATGGCCCAGTTAACACCCAAACCCCACACCCTCTGTAAAACCACTAGTATCTAAAAAATATCTGGAATTACCCTGCGGATATCTCGAATATAGAGCAGTTGGGCAATGGGCCAGCGGCTTCATTGCCAGTGCAAAGAGCAGTGGAGAAAAGGGACTACTCTGACAAGTGCCCCTGCTCACTGTAAACAAGGGTGATATGTATTTTCCAATCTTGAATCGGCAAGTCGGCTCAGTATAAAAAAGGTGTATGCATCATTGAAGCTGCTCCTCAATGGCCAGTTTCAACAGAGTAGTAAGCAGGTAGTCCCAATCAACGGTATAAAATGCCTTCTCCAAGTCCAGCGCTAGACAGGCTGTGAAGGGCCAACTACCCTGCGCCAGCTCCATCATCCCATATAGCCTCTGAAAATTAAGGGAGGTGGATCTATCAGGGATAAATAAAACCATTTTGGACCCTATGTACTAGATGCAGCATGTGTTCCAGCAGGAGGAGCACCACCACCTTACTAAGGTTGGCATAATCCATACCTAGGATGGACAATGAACAGTAGGATGTCAGTTCCGTCGGGTCCATGTTGGGTTTTACAAGTGATCCCAACAAGGCCTCTTGCATGGAGTGCAGTTGTCTCCACTCACTCGAGGTAGACTGATGGACCTCCAGTGACCTGGGGGCAAGTAAAGGCTTATAGGCCTTAGAGAGCTTGGCAGGGAGGCCGTCCAACCCCGGAGTTTTTAACATGGCAGCACTCATAATCACTCTGTGTTTCTCCAGTTCCACCAGCGGGATGATAATCTCCACATGTGCTGCAGGAACAAGTACAGACAGATTCAATCCAGTCAGGAAATTGATAATATCTATCTGGCACTCTGACTTTGGGGAATCATACGGGCCATGATAATAAACATGAAGGCTTCAAGGATGGCTGCCTGACTAGTGTGCACATGGATCAGGTGATCCCTAATCATCGTAAGGGGCTGGGTTTGTGTTACTTTATGGAGAAGGCAGGCCAGGAGTTACCACGACTTACCACCCTGCATGTGCATCTTAGCTTGGTATGTTTTAAAGTCAATGCAACACAGTTGATCAGTGAGATAGGAGGGATGTGTTACGTCAGTGTGGGTAACATCCCATGCTACAACCAGACCGAGCATCCTGCTGACCTAGTAGTGCCTCTGTTTACTTCGAAGCCCTGTGGACAGTGGCCCGTGCCCCCACTATAACCTCCATGCACCCACCACTAAGTACTTATTTCAGTGCTTTCCACTCCACCCACCTAGAAGTGGATGTGCCCCAGTTGGCAGTGAAATATTTGGAGATGGTTTCCCTCAGTTAATCCCGAAATGCATACTCCGACAACAACGCAGGCTGCAGTTTCCATGGGTGGACTGGGGGTCGTGGCTCCACACACCCAATATGTATGTGCATAGGGTTGTGGTCCAAGAATGACATCCCAGGTATACAGCATCTAGCACCTTTGGCTGTAGTCTGTGGTGATACAAAAATATAATCTAGACTAATGTGTAGAACAAGCACTGCAGAGTAGTAGGAGTCCTCCTGGGTCTCCAGATGTAAGGTCCACCAACAGTCCTAGAGGGACCAGTGTACAGCCCATTGCGTAAGGCACGCTGCCGCTGGAAACACCGGAGAGGATGGCGGGGGTGAGAACAGGCAGGCCGCTGCTCCTCAATGAAATTGAAATTGCCACAAACAACCCAGGGAATATGGGCTGACCTAGTGAGGGCGAGGAATGGGGTAAAAGAAGTTGGGCCACATTCGGTGCATAAACACTGCCCAATAATATTGGCCTACCATCAAGGAGCCACTCTAGACTCTACAAAGACATATTGGTCTATGTCAGTATTTAATGGGCTAAATAGTATTCCTGGATGAACCTACACAAGGGTTCACCACGTAAAACCAGAGTCCACGGTACAGAAACCCTGACCCACCAGCACTTTTGTAAATGTGTCTCCTGCCCACATGCCATGTGGGTCTCTTGTAACAGTGCTATTTGTGCTTCGTGCCTTCTGATATATTGATGGGTAGTGTGTCTCTACCTTGTCGTCCCCAGAAACTCTGACATTCCAAGTCATAATGTCAATAATAAACATTTGTGGGCAGTGTACTGAGAAATGTCAAGAGGGAGTTCGAGAGTAGTCTCCCCAAGGCAGGCCTGCAACACCCATCCTGGAGTCTTTCCTTGGACATCTATTTTCCCTAATCCATGGCCCACTATTCAATGGATCTGCATCAGCAACTAAAACATGAACCCTCAATACCCCCATCCCAGGGTAATATCCAAGGGGAAGACTGCCCAAACGGTGAACAAAATCACCTTCAAAGGGGACTTACCATTTATGACCACAAAGAACCCTGCCAGGGCATGCAGGGGGGAACGTGCTTTCTGATGCTAATATGTATTGCCTATGCTTGTGGTATCCTAGCAGCAATGACTACAATTTGAACTGAACAATCAGTGGCCGATAGCAATCAGCAGCAACCCCTAACTACATCTCTTACTTTCATCTGGCAACAGATTTGACATACTTACATCTACCTCTCCAGTCTATGCGCACCTTTCCACATTACCTCTTGGCCTGTCTACCTCCTATTTTTGCTGGTTTGACCTCTCATATATCCACCTCAACGTACATGCTCATCTCTCAACCTCTCCTTTCTCCATCAGCTCCTTACCATCACTCTGGAACTGCCAATCTTAAATCCATCTTTTGCCTCTATGCTCTACCTTTAAACTCTTAACATTCCACCAAGAATCACAACTTCTCATTCTGGTCCTGGCTGTCTTACATCCACACCTATGTTCCCTGCACTACTCTTCACCTCTATGTGCACAAAGCCTCTCCACTTCTTGCTGTATTTTCAAGGTACTGTACGTATCACCTTCTCAGCAGCCGCTAACCGTATCATGTGTAATGTGCAACTGTCATCCCCATCTCTCCTCTTTCCTCTTTGTTGCACTCATTCTTTCAAAGGTGCACTCTTATATCCACCTCTTACATTCACTCTTAACACTTCATCACATTGTTCACCCTGGCCCTTACTTTCCTCAAGGAATCTGGCCTTATTCAGTAGCCTCTCACCATTCACTCATTCTACTCTGCTTAAGGTCTACTAATTGTCATTTGACAAAACTACAGCTTCCATACATGTTATCAAACCATCCATCTACTGGCTAACACCTCTCATCTCTCCTTCCAGCATCCTAACTTTCTTAGCTGGTATATTCCCTTGACATCCACCCATCCACCCATCCACTGTGCTCCACAACAACCTGTTATATTGTCTCACTGTGGCTCTCTTATATCCAAACCTCAGTTGCATGCTCCATACCTGTACAATTCCTCATTTCAACAACTACCTTTGTGACTGATTCTGCCTCTATCCTTTCACCGTACTGCTACATATCTTCATCTCTCTTCTTGGCTTGTTGACTTCTAGCCTTTTCTAGCTGGTTCCACCTCATTCACATCAACCCCTTTCTAGCATACCTCACCCAGGCTTTTACCAATTTTCCAGGTCTTAAACTCTGATTGCACACACCCCAGGATTTCCTACGATCACTATTTTAATTTCAGGACACTTTACATATCCTATACAAGCACTACCTTTAACCTCCACTGCTTCCTTTCAGTCACATATTATTTTCACTGGTTCTGTCCTCTTTACGTCTGTCTCTCCCCTCCATGCTTTAAATGTTATCACATCTCGCTCACCTCTACCCTCGTTTAGCTAACTCTGCCTTTCAAACATACCTTCCCCAACATGTGCTGCTATGCTTCACAGTTCTCCCCCCACCTCTTCCCTTGGCTTTCAATTTAGTGCATTGATATAACACACGCCCCTGTAGCCCCTGCACAGCAGACAGGCCCCCAACACGTTTGTTGACTCCCAGTCCACTAGGCTGACGACATGTAGCACAGGGCAATTAATTTCCATTACCAACCTTTCAAGTCCATTTCTGTTTGCTGAATTCCAGCATCAAGCATTCTTCAGCTCTTTTTTAGTTGTAAATACACAAATTACTAAATACATGCTATCATGTGCTCATCTCCAACTGAGGTGTGTGTAAATATGTCAAGCTTTTGCTTGTACAAACAAAACATTCGTATTGAAATTGTGTTCATAAAACACCATTACCATCCATTCTCCACTCTTCTCCCTTTGCCGCCATACCTGGTGAGCAGTGCCCATTTTGATATGATGTAAAATCTACAGGTGATGGACAGAATGCAGAACAATGTCATACATTCACCCCAGTACAGAGATCTGGGCCTAAATCCATCGTTTTTTTGTTCACCATGCCTTTCCAGTTTGAACCCAGCCATATGCAAATCAGTCTAGACCCTGTGCCCCATGGAAACAGTCCAGCCCGAACTGCCAAGCCAGGTGCTCCCTTGACTGGAAACAATCATCCAAGGACCGGTTTTGGGCTTTCAGCCCTCATCAGCCTGGATAGCTTGATTCCAGTGGCATGGAGAGCACGGGACTCACGTCTGAGCATACCCGTCCCACACGGGGTGACAAATGCAAAAACTAAAGGTGATGGACAGAATGCAGAACAATGTCATACATTCACCCCAGTACAGAGATCTGGGCCTAAATCTATCATTTTTTTCTCACCATGCCTTTCCAATTTGAACCCAGCCATATGCAAATCAGTCTAGAGTGCCCCATGGGAACAGTCCAGCCCGAACTGCCAAGCCAGGTCCTCCCTGGACTGGAAACAAGCATCCAAGGACCGGTTTTGGGCTTTCAGCCCTCATCAGCCTGGATAGCTTGATTCCAGTGGCATGGAGAGCACGGGACTCACGTCTGAGCATACCCATCCCACTCGTGGTGACAAATGCAAAAACTACAGGTGATGGACAGAATGCAGAACAATGTCATACATTCACCCCAGCACAGAGATCTGGGCCTAAATCTATCGTTTTTTTCTCACCATGCCTTTCCAATTTGAACCCAGCCATATGCAAATCAGTCTAGAGTGCCCCATGGGAACAGTCCAGCCCGAACTGCCAAGCCAGGTCCTCCCTGGACTGGAAACAAGCATCCAAGGACCGGTTTTGGGCTTTCAGCCCTCATCAGCCTGGATAGCTTGATTCCAGTGGCATGGAGAGCACGGGACTTACGTCTGAGCATACCCATCCCACTCGGGGTGACAAATGCAAAAACTACAGGTGATGGACAGAATGCAGAACAATGTCATACATTCACCCCAGTACAGAGATCTGGGCCTAAATCCATCGTTTTTTTGCTCACAATGCCTTTACAGTTTGAACCCAGCCATATGCAAATCAGTCTAGACCCTTTGAGTGAGTGTTTGATTTGCTCAAACGCTCCGTCCATCATCCCCTTTTGTATCGCTTTGTTCGCCCTAAGTTGGCAGGGTATGCTCAGACGTGAGTCCCTTGCTCACTTGGCCACTGGATTCAAGATAGCCTAGTGAGTGTTTGATTTGCTCAAACGCTCCGTCCATCATCCCCTTTTGTTTCATTTTGATATGATGGCACAATGGATTTCAGACTTAAGTTTTTTGGGTGTCCCATAGGATCCCCGCCTTTACACTCAGGCAGAGACATGCCTCATCTATAGCACCCTCAAGTGCAGTAGCTATTTGCTGTCAACATGCATATGCCATGTTTATGCAAAGGGAGGGGTGAGAACAAGGCAAGTCTGTCAGAAAAAGAAACTCAAAGTAAACCAACTCACAACAGTTTGTATCCAACAGGGTGTTTGGCCTAAACATTTTGCAATTGCAGCCCATTCCTACGGGTCCCAGGTGAGGGGTGCTGTGCGTTAATTGTGCCTCACATTGCTGTACCAGGGCTGCAAACCCAAAGGAGGGAGCTAAGCATCTGTAGTTTATAACACTGATGGCCTCCTAAAGGCAGTGCTAGGGTGCCATACCATGTTGTTTTTAGCATTTGTGAGGCCCTGGGCAGCTGCTCACAGCCAGCGCCAGCCAGGATTGGCACACAACGTCCACCCAGAAATCAATATCCTCTACACCACTGCTGTTACCAAAGACTGAGGTTCCATCTGCTCACCTAAACTGAGCAAAAAAAGGAGGGTGTTGCTGTGCAGTGTCACATGGAAAAGGTGTAGCTTCAGCATTATCACATAAGGGGGCTAGAAAGGGCATTTGATGACCAAGTACAGACAAATGTAGATCCCTCCTAAAATACTATTAGTACTTGATATTGTCTAGCATTACCAACATGTTAATTTTATGCTCATAAAGATACCATTTGAAATACAACAAGTTCAGCAAATGCTTACAAAAATCAATAACACACTGTGGCCCACATGCATCATTGTGACATTTTGCACTTCCTAATTTGCGAAAAATAAGGAATCGCAAATTAAGAAGTGCAAAATGCTATGCATCATTATTTTCGGTATTCATTTGTGATTCGGTAAAAATCGCAATTTTTACCGAATCCCAAATGAATACAGAATTCTTAAGTTAATTTTCGCAATTCCCATTGATTCCTATGGGCCAAAAGGCCCATAGGAGTCAATGGGAATTGTGAGTGGCACTTAGAAAATTTCATGGGTGCAGGGGGGGGGTCCAAAGGACCCCCCCATGCACCCCTGAAATGTATTTTTCGCATCATGTTGAATGTTGAAAAAAAACCATTTAAAGCATTTTAAACACTTTTTCCAAATTTACCGAGTGGTTCAACCACTCGGTAAATTTGGAACCCTAATTGCGAATTTCCACTTGTCAAAGTAATGATGCATTGCTTTTAAGAAGTCGCACATCTGCTACTTCTTAAAAGCACCCGCAATTTTAGAACTCGCAACAATGTTGCGAATTCTAAAATTGCTTCATGCATCCCAAAAAGCACTTTTGCATTCGCAAACGGCCGATTTTAAGGAATCGCACCGTTTGCGAATGAAAAAGTGCTTGATGCATGTGGGCCTTAGCCCATGCGGCACCTATTTGTGGCCCAGAACAAGTAGATGAAATATCTTGAACACAACAAACACAATCCACTCCTGTCGAATGTATGACGTTACAACGCATACTTTCACAACGCATGCCTTTACAATGCATTTTTTACAACGCAAGTACCTTTACAACGCATGTTTTTACAACGAATACCATTATAACGCAAAATAATAATAGTAATGAAAAAGTACCATTACAACGAAAACTAATAAAACGCATACCATTACAACGCATATACTACAAATTTCCTATGTAGTTTTTATTTTTGTAAAATAACTACTGGCACGGGATGCAGGGAAAATAGGGTGTTTTCGGTGGGGAAGTGTATAAAAAATGTAGTAAAAAACTAAACGGTAATTAATGAAAATAGCACCTTTTTTAAAGAATTAATACTCAAGTATTAAAATTAATACTCGAGTATTTAAAAAAATACTCACACGTTTAAAAAATAATATTTTACTTATTAAAAAATGCATATCAAACATATTATCAAAAATATTTTTAAAACATTAATATAAATCGTAGAAAAAACGTGACTTTGATTAATGTAAACACATTAACAAACACATACCCGCCATTTTAGATCGAAAGCAAAAAACAAAGCCCTTTAACTATTTTCATGAAATCAACACCAAGAGACTATTAATAAAATGGAGGAGAAAACGCTATGTCGAAGTAAAACACACACTAATAAAGACATATTTTAAATTACACGTTCTCACAGCAATTGTATGTTAAAGGAAAACAGATATAAATTATGCTTTTCTCAAATATTAAGAAGTCACTCATAAAAACCAATAAATACGAGTAAGACACCATTTTGAAATCAGTTGATCTTCAACTACCAGAGAGAGCAGACGCTAATAACTGACCCTCTGACCTCTTGCCACAGTGACAACCTCGAGTCAAACGAAGAGTAATCCATTCATAAATATAATTAAGTTTGCATTAAAAGACAAGTAATCATAGCTTATTGTAAAAATATCGTACTATTATTAAAAAATGTGAAACATTATCATATTTCAGATTTACGAAATCTTTACCATCACTTCATTAAATAGTTTCTACATTTGAATTAATTGCTCACAGATGTAAGTACATTTAAAAAATATAAATGACTTTCCAAAATATGGGGTTAATTTCTTAAATCAACTTTTTCAAATGTCGTGCTATGGATATAAACTCTTAAATGTAACAGTGTTTGTAAAGCCATGTGAAAATATTATTTTCTGAAATTTGTCACGAAACAATGTCGCAGTTATATATTTGTAAAATAAATTATGAAATCACATATGAATATTTGCTGCATAATCATATTGTGACTTATCCGATGTAAAATATGTTAAATAGTAAACAATTTAAATTTTAATATTTTATCAGCATAATCATTGCATGTGAAGCACCCAAAACCCACATCTATCGCTCGTTTTCGAAATAGAAGCAAAAGATCAAAAACCAACTTAAAAAAAGGCAATTTAATAAAAATATTTGAAATAACTATTTCTTTTCATCAGGGAAGCAGTTATTTATCTGCAAATAATGTCAAAGCTTTTGTTAAATTTAAAATAAATTTTTTGATTAATTTGTCATATTTTAATGCACTATTTTCAAATGTGTAAAAATGACCTCTAACCAAAAAGTAATCTTTTCCATTTTAAAAATAGGGTTTCAAATATTTTAAATAACATGTGTTAATTTGTATTACCATTTACAGATATTACGACATTCAAAAACTTGAAAACCTACAACAACATAGAAACCAAGAAAAAAATTAAAGAAGGTAAATAATACTATTAAAGGCCATGAAAATACCTATGACATATATTTTAGAAATACTCCTTTTTTCCTACAGAAAGCAAACGTACCATTATTAAACAATCTGTACTTAATATCCCTTCAACTGTATCTTTCTACCAGATTCCAACCAAAGTACTGTACATTTGGAACAGAAAATCATACCAATTCAAGTAAACAACAAAGCCAAAAGCAAAGAACCAAAGGTAAGATACTTTTGAAAACACAAATGCTCTAACACAGTGTTTCAAAAACAACTGCATAATATATTTATCAAGAAGCAGAACAATAAAGGTAAAATAAACTTGTTTTCAAAAAAAGTCATGAAATGCATTTTTTTAAATGTAAACACGCTATTAAATGGTCTATCATTTGATTGTAAACAGACAGACATCAAATTAAGAACTATCATCAAAAAAGAGGAATTGAAAACACAACTTCTTCAAAGACTCAACTACTGCAAACTAAAAAGGTAAAATACTCAAGAGTGAACCAGTAAGAAACTTAATGGATAGTGTAACTCCAGGAAGGAGCAGCAGTAGGGAAAGGTATGGATAGTGTAGGGGTGTAAATTACTATTCTAACTCCTGGAAGGTGCAGCAGTAGGGAAAGTAATGGATAGTGTACGGGTGTATTTTACTATTCTAAATCCAGGAAGGTGCAGCAGTATGGAAAGTGATGATAGTGTAGGGGTGTAATTTACTATTCTAACTCCAGAAAGGTGCAGCAGTAGGGAAAGTGATAGATATTGTAAGGGTGTAATTTACTATTATAACTCCTTGAAGGTGCAGCAGTAGGGAAAGTGATGGATAGTGTAGGGGTGTAATTTACTGTTCTAACTCCAGAAGGGTGCAGCAGCAGGGAAAGTGTTGGATAGTGTAGGGGTGTTGTTTTCTAATCTAACTCCAAGAAGGTGCAGCAGTAGTGAAAGTGCTAGATAGTGTAAGGGTATAATTTACTATTCTAACTCCAGGAAGGTGCAGCAGTAGGTAAAGTGATAGATAGTGTAAGGGTGTAATTTACTATTCTAACTCCTTGAAGGTGCAGCAGTAGGGAAAGTGATGGATAGTGTAGGGGTGTAATTTACTGTTCTAACTCCAGAATGGTGCAGCAGTAGGGACAGTGATGGATAGTCTAGGGGTGTAATTTTCTATTCTAACTCTTGGATGGTGCAGCAGTAGGGAAAGTGATGGATAGTTTAAGGGTGTAATTTACTATTCTAACTCCAGGAAGGTGCAGCAGTAGGGAAATTGATGGATAGTGTAGGGGTGTAATTTACTATCCTAACGCCAGGACGGTGCAGCAGTAGGGAAAGTCATAGATAGTGTAAGGGTGTAATTTACTATTCTAACTCCTTGAAGGTGCAGCAGTAGGGAAAGTTATGGATAGTGTAGGGGTGTAATTTACTGTTCTAACTCCAGAATGGTGTAGCAGTAGGGAAAGTGTGGGATAGTGTAGGGGTGTATTTTTCTAATCTAACTCCAAGAAGGTGCAGCAGTAGTGAAAGTGATGGATAGTGTAAGGGTATACTTTACTATTCTAACTCCAGGAAGGTGCAGCAGTAGGGAAAGTGATAGATAGTGTAAGGGTAAAATTTACTATTCTAACTTCTTGAAGGTGCAGCAGTAGGGAAAGTGATAAATAGTGTAGGGGTGTAATTTACTATTCTAACTCCAGGATGGTGCAGCAGTAGGGAAAGTGATGGATAGTCTAGGGGTGTAATTTACTATTCTAACTCTTGGATGGTGCAGCAGTAGGGAAAGTGATGGATAGTTTAAGGGTGTAATTTACTATTCTAACTCCAGGAAGGTGCAGCAGTAGGGAAATTGATCGATAGTGTAGGGGTGAAACATTCTATTCTAAATCCAGGAAGGTGCAGCAGTAGGGAAAGTGATGGATAGTGTAGGGGTGTAATTTACTGTTCTAACTCCAGAATGGTGTAGCAGTAGGGAAAGTGTTGGATAGTGTAGGGGTGTATTTTTCTAATCTAACTCCAAGAAGGTGCAGCAGTAGTGAAAGTGATGGATAGTGTAAGGGTATACTTTACTATTCTAACTCCAGGAAGGTGCAGCAGTAGGGAAAGTGATAGATAGTGTAAGGGTAAAATTTACTATTCTAACTTCTTGAAGGTGCAGCAGTAGGGAAAGTGATAAATAGTGTAGGGGTGTAATTTACTATTCTAACTCCAGGATGGTGCAGCAGTAGGGAAAGTGATGGATAGTCTAGGGGTGTAATTTACTATTCTAACTCTTGGATGGTGCAGCAGTAGGGAAAGTGATGGATAGTTTAAGGGTGTAATTTACTATTCTAACTCCAGGAAGGTGCAGCAGTAGGGAAATTGATCGATAGTGTAGGGGTGAAACATTCTATTCTAAATCCAGGAAGGTGCAGCAGTAGGGAAAGTGATGGATAGTGTAGGGGTGTAATTTACTATTCTAACTCCAGGAAGGTGCAGCAGTAGGGAAAGTGATAGATAGTGTAAGGGTGTAATTTACTATTCTAACTCCTTGAAGGTGCAGCAGTAGGGAAAGTTATGGATAGTGTAGGGGTGTAATTTACTATTCTAACTCCAGAATGGTGCAGCAGTAGGGTGAGTGTTGGATAGTGTAGGGGTGTATTTTTCTAATCTAACTCCAAGAAGGTGCAGCAGTAGTGAAAGTGATGGATAGTGTAAGGGTATACTTTACTATTCTAACTCCAGGAAGGTGCAGCAGTAGGGAAAGTGATAGATAGTGTAAGGGTGTAATTTACTATTCTAACTCCTTGAAGGTGCAGCAGTAGGGAAAGTGATGGATAGTGTAGGGGTGTAATTTACTGTTCTAACTCCAGAATGGTGCAGCAGTAGGGAAAGTTTTGAATAGTGTAGGGGTGTATTTTTCTAATCTAACTCCAAGAAGGTGCAGCAGTAGTGAAAGTGATGGATAGTGTAAGTGTATAATTTACTATTCTAACTCCAGCAAGGTGCAGCAGTAGGTAAAGTGATAGATAGTGTAAGGGTGTAATTTACTATTCTAACTCCTTGAAGGTGCAGCAGTAGGGAAAGTGATGGATAGTGTAGGGGTGTAATTTACTGTTCTAACTCCAGAATGGTGCAGCAGTAGGGAAAGTGATGGATAGTCTAGGGGTGTAATTTACTATTCTAAGTCTTGGATGGTGCAGCAGTAGGGAAAGTGATGGATAATTTAAGGGTGTATTTTACTATACTAACTCCAGGAAGGTGCAGCAGTAGGGAAATTGATGGATAGTGTAGGGGTGTAAATTACTATCCTAACGCCAGGACGGTGCAGCAGTAGGGAAAGTGATGGAGAGTGTAGGGGTGAAACATTCTATTCTAAATCCAGGAAGGTACAGCAGTAGGGAAAGTGATGGATAGTGTAGGGGTGTAATTTACTATTCTAACTCCAGGAAGGTGCAGCAGTAGGGAAAGTGATAGATAGTGTAAGGGTGTAATTTACTATTCTAACTCCTTGAAGGTGCAGCAGTAGGGACAGTTATAGATAGTGTAGGGTGTAATTTACTGTTCTAACTCCAGAATGGTGCAGCAGTAGGGAAAGTGATGGATAGTCTAGGGGTGTAATTTACTATTCTAAGTTTTGGATGGTGCAGCAGTAGGGAAAGTGATGGATAGTTTAAGGGTGTATTTTACTATACTAACTCCAGGAAGGTGCAGCAGTAGGGAAATTGATGGATAGTGTAGGGGTGTAATTTACTATCCTAACACCAGGACGGTGCAGCAGTAGGGAAAGTGATAGATAGTGTAAGGGTGAAATTTACTATTCTAACTTCTTGAAGGTGCAGCAGTAGGGAAAGTGATAAATAGTGTAGGGGTGTAATTTACTATTCTATCTCCAGGATGGTGCAGCAGTAGGGAAAGTGATGGATAGTCTAGGGGTGTAATTTACTATTCTAACTCTTGGATGGTGCAGCAGTAGGGAAAGTGATGGATAGTTTAAGGGTGTAATTTACTATTCTAACTCCAGGAAGGTGCAGCCGTAGGGAAATTGATCGATAGTGTAGGGGTGAAACATTCAATTCTAAATCCAGGAAGGTGCAGCAGTAGGGAAAGTGATGGATAGTGTAGGGGTGTAATTTACTATTCTAACTCCAGGAAGGTGCAGCAGTAGGGAAAGTGATAGATAGTGTAAGGGTGTAATTTACTATTCTAACTCCTTGAAGGTGCAGCAGTAGGGAACGTTATGGATAGTGTAGGGGTGTAATTTACTATTCTAACTCCAGAATGGTGCAGCAGTAGGGTGAGTGTTGGATAGTGTAGGGGTGTATTTTTCTAATCTAACTCCAAGAAGGTGCAGCAGTAGGGAAAGTGATGGATAGTGTAAGGGTATACTTTACTATTCTAACTCCAGGAAGGTGCAGCAGTAGGGAAAGTGATAGATAGTGTAAGGGTGTAATTTACTATTCTAACTCCTTGAAGGTGCAGCAGTAGGGAAAGTGATGGATAGTGTAGGGGTGTAATTTACTTTTCTAACTCCAGAATGGTGCAGCAGTAGGGAAAGTTTTGGATAGTGTAGGGGTGTATTTGTCTAATCTAACTCCAAGAAGGTGCAGCAGTAGTGAAAGTGATGGATAGTGTAAGTGTATAATTTACTATTCTAACTCCAGCAAGGTGCAGCAGTAGGTAAAGTGATAGATAGTGTAAGGGTGTAATTTACTATTCTAACTCCTTGAAGGTGCAGCAGTAGCGAAAGTGATGGATAGTGTAGGGCTGTAATTTACTGTTCTAACTCCAGAATGGTGCAGCAGTAGGGAAAGTGATGGATAGTCTAGGGGTGTAATTTACTATTCTAAGTCTTGGATGGTGCAGCAGTAGGGAAAGTGATGGATAATTTAAGGGTGTATTTTACTATACTAACTCCAGGAAGGTGCAGCAGTAGGGAAATTGATGGATAGTGTAGGGGTGTAAATTACTATCCTAACGCCAGGACGGTGCAGCAGTAGGGAAAGTGATGGATAGTGTAGGGGTGAAACATTCTATTCTAAATCCAGGAAGGTACAGCAGTAGGGAAAGTGATGGATAGTGTAGGGGTGTAATTTACTATTCTGACTCCAGGAAGGTGCAGCAGTAGGGAAAGTGATAGATAGTGTAAGGGTGTAATTTACTATTCTAACTCCTTGCAGGTGCAGCAGTAGGGAAAGTTATGGATAGTGTAGGGGTGTAATTTACTGTTCTAACTCCAGAATGCTGCAGCAGTAGGGAAAGTGATGGATAGTCTAGGGGTGTAATTTACTATTCTAAGTCTTGGATGGTGCAGCAGTAGGGAAAGTGATGGATAGTTTATGGGTGTATTTTACTATACTAACTCCAGGAAGGTGCAGCAGTAGGGAAATTGATGGATAGTGTAGGGGTGTAATTTACTATCCTAACACCAGGACGGTGCAGCAGTAGGGAAAGTGATGGATAGTGTAGGGGTGAAACATTCTATTCTAAATCCAGGAAGGTACAGCAGTAGGGAAAGTGATGGATAGTGTAGGGGTGTAATTTACTATTCTAACTCCAGGAAGGTGCAGCAGTAGGGAAAGTGATAGATAGTGTAAGGGTGTAATTTACTATTCTAACTCCTTGAAGGTGCAGCAGTAGGGAAAGTTATGGATAGTGTAGCAGTGTAATTTACTGTTCTAACTCCAGAATGGTGTAGCAGTAGGGAAAGTGTTGGATAGTGTAGGGGTGTATTTTTCTAATCTAACTCCAAGAAGGTGCAGCAGTAGTGAAAGTGATGGATAATGTAAGGGTATACTTTACTATTCTAACTCCAGGAAGGTGCAGCATTAGGGAAAGTGATAGATAGTGTAAGGGTGAAATTTACTATTCTAACTCCTTGAAGGTGCAGCAGTAGGGAAAGTGATAAATAGTATAGGGGTGTAATTTACTATTCTAATTCCAGGATGGTGCAGCAGTAGGGAAAGTGATGGATAGTCTAGGGGTGTAATTTACTATTCTAACTCTTGGATGGTGCAGCAGTAGGGAAAGTGATGGATAGTTTAAGGGTGTAATTTACTATTCTAACTCCAGGAAGGTGCAGCAGTAGGGAAATTGATGGATAGTGTAGGGGTGTAATTTACTATCCTAACGCCAGGACCGTGCAGCAGTAGGGAAAGTGATGGATAGTGAAGGGGTGAAACATTCTATTCTAATTCCAGGAAGGTGCAGCAGTAGGGAAAGTGATGGATAGTGTAGGGGTGTAATTTACTATTCTAACTCCAGGAAGGTGCAGCAGTTGGGAAAGTGATAGATAGTGTAAGGGTGTAATTCACTATTCTAACACCTTGAAGGTGCAGCAGTAGGGAAAGTTATGGATAGTGTAGGGGTGTAATTTACTGTTCTAACTCCAGAATGGTGCAGCAGTAGGGAAAGTGTTGGATAGTGTAGGGGTGTATTTTTCTAATCTAACTCCAAGAAGGTGCAGCAGTTATGAAAGTGATGGATAGTGTAAGGGTATACTTTACTATTCTAACTCCAGGAAGGTGCAGCAGTAGGGAAAGTGATAGATAGTGTAAGGGTGAAATTTACTATTCTAACTCCTTGAAGGTGCAGCAGTAGGGAAAGTGATGGATAGTGTAAGGGTGTAATTTACTATTTTAACTCCAGGATGGTGCAGCAGTAGGGAAAGTGATGGATAGTGTAAGGGTGTAATTTACTATTCTAACTCCAGGAAGGTGCAGCAGTAGGGAAATTGATGGATAGTGTAGGGATGTAATTTACTATTCTAACGCCAGGATGGTACAGCAGTAGGGAAAGTGATGGGTAGTGTAGGGGTGAAACATTCTATTCTAAATCCAGTAAAGTGCAGCAGTAGGGAAAGTGATGGATAGTGTAGGGGTGTAATTTACTATTCTAACTCCAGGATGGTGCACAGTAGGGAAAGTGATGGACAGTGTAAGGGTGTAATTTACTATTCTAACTCCAGGAAGGTGCAGCAGTAGGGAAATTGATGGATAGTGTAGGGATGTAGTTTACTATTCTAACTCCAGGAAGGTGCAGCAGTAGGGAAAGTAATGGATAGTGTAGGGGTGAAAATTACTATTCTAACTCCAGGATGGTGCAAGAGTAGGGAAAGTGATGGATAATGTGTCCTTTTTTTATTCCCAAGAAATAGGGTTTTTTTACATAAAAAACTAAAACCTATTTATTTTATATTCTTCTACAGACATCTTCAAAAAATTCAGTTGAAAAGCCTTTTCAATAAAACAACCTACACAAAAACCAAAATCAACCCTCATCTGAAAGTGAACAGAAAATAAACAAGTACGGTAAATATAAAACACGCCTCTAAATGTGCAGAGAATTTCACACTAATTAAAAATAAAAAAATCATATATTTACAATATCGTTTTCTTTTTGTTCTTATCATTTCAGAACATGTCAA
Source organism: Lissotriton vulgaris (assembly GCF_964263255.1). NCBI lineage: Eukaryota > Metazoa > Chordata > Amphibia > Caudata > Salamandridae > Lissotriton > Lissotriton vulgaris. The sequence goes on along the minus strand of NC_141689.1, from coordinate 931,323,782 downwards.
TTGATAATGCAGCAAAGTATATTAAGAGCAGCAAAGGAAACTGTCTCCTACATTACAATGGCTATATTTATTGCAAGGAAAGAATTTCTGAACCAAGGAGACATTGGAGGTGCGTGCAATATGACTCATCCCATTGCTTAGGCAGAGCGGTTACTCAGGGGGACACAGTTGTCAGAACATCTGAGAATAACCACTCTGCCTCAGCAATGGAGATTGAAGTAAGAGAAACCATCAACGAAATGAAAGATATTGCAAGCACCTCCAATGACTCCACTGGTTCTATTTTAAGGGAGGTTGCTCAACATGTCCCGACCACAGTGCTAGCAGTATGCCCATAATATCTAATCTAAGATGAATTATTCAATGTAAAAAACAGGCAAGTAACCCACAAAGAGTCACACCACACACATTCTCTGACATTCTAATTCCTCCTGAACTCTCTCACTATTTCTAACAATCCTTTTATCCTGCATGACAACCAAAACCCTCAAAAACGAATAATTATCTTTAGCTCACCCCGTAACCTTGCAAAGTTAGAGAATAGTGATATTTGGATGATGAATGGTACGTTTCAAAAGTACGCCCCATCCTTTCACCCAAATATACACTATCCATGCTAAAATTAACCATACAGTAGTGACCCTAGTCTACTGTTTGCTGCCTGATAAACAATCCACAAGTAACACTGAACTTTTAACAGTGGTTAAATCTAAAACATCCAACAAAAGTCCAACGAAAAATAATTATTGATTTTGAATTCGCAATGATAAATGTTATAACCAAAACGTACACGGATACCCAAATTCAGGCATGTTTTTTCCATTTTTCCCAGGTATTTTGGCGTAAGATATAAAAAACATCCCTAGTTGCGGATTACATATCAGACAGCAAACTGCAATTCGAACTTAAAAAACGAACAGCACTTTGCTTTGTACCTCCTGATAGTGTAGAGGAGTACTACACTGCAATTACTGAATCTGACTTTTTTTTACAACAAATGAGGAACAATTGGCACCCTTGCTAAATTATTTCGAAGACACATGGATTGGACATCTAAGCAGGTTGGGTCGCAGGAGGAAGCCACATTTCCATGTGGAGTGGTGGAACTGCTACACGAGCTGCGTAGAAGGAGAGGCAAAGACAAACAATTCCATAGAGGGATGGCACAACTCCTTCAACCACACAATTGGCAAACCTCATCCTAATCTTTATCATTTTTTGGAAACTTTGAGGAAGGAGCAAAGTTTTTAAGAAATGAGAATGTCACAAGCATTAACAGGTAGTCTGAACCCACGCATCTCTAAAAGATCAAAGGAAATGTCAGAACGACTATTGGCTATTTTACAACAGTTTTCGTTGTGTGTGGCTTCAGAATACCTAGATAATGTTGCACACATACTCCACTACTAATTCACCCTACAATATTACTTTTCTGTTTTGCCCTAAATTACATTTTCTCTAATTACAATTGACATTTTTTATATTTTTTACTAATGTAAATTTAAAGTCAGGTCACCTTACCCTAGCAGTCTTCTTTTTTCTTTCTTTTTCTTCTTTAAACCAAAGCAAAACCATTCTTGTTGTGTAGTCCAAAAGTTAAAATCCATTCCCAAAAAAATGCATATCCAAAAGTACGGTAATCCTTTTTGAAGATCGATTTACAACATAACATTTTACCCAAAAAAGATTTCTTCACCAAATCAAAACAAATTTCTTGTCCAAAAAATTCCAAATCAGATCCTTCTTCTTCATGCACTGGAAAACAAAAATCCCAAAAAATCAAAGATACGATCCATCCACTTGCTGTTCTCGAAATCAGAAGTCCATCAGAAAGCAATTCCAAATCTGAAAATCCATCAACAAACAAATCCCAAAAGCAATCCAATGATGTGTTCCACGATTCCAATAAAAAAGGCATTAAAAACGATCCATGTCCTCCTCTCGAACATCCATGTTCGTAAATCGATCTTCTTTTCTATCCGATATATTCCATAGCAAACAGTGTCACAATAATACATACTAAAAGCATTCTTTTACAATTTTTTATCTTAATAAATACAAACATTGCTATAATGTTTAACAAACACGTGACCCGACGTGGACATACAATGTGATCGGTGACATGCTGAATGTAATATGTAACCTTTAATTTATCTAATCTAAAACTCCCTTTTCTTTCCTTGCAATAAATATTAATCTAAACATTGTTTTCACTAAAAAAAGATGTTTTAAAACTTCCCTACCTGAGCGCAGGTCTCCTTGCTTCTGCTCTGTCCAGCGACGCTCCACAATATGGCAGCCTACGCGTTTGACGTTCACGCGTATACGTCATCACAAGCTGCAAAAAAGAAAAAAGGACTATTATTATTTTTCATTATGTATCATTACTGTATAATAAAAATATTTTATCTAAATGTAAAACGTTATTTTATAAATGTTTTCAATTATTTGAAATGTTTTAAATATATTTTCTTTTATTTATTAAATATTTTTGTCAATAAACCTACATAAACTGTGTCGTTTTGGATTTTTTTAATATGTAATTTAAATGTACAATGTTTATTTTTATTTAAAATGATGTATAAAATTATGAAATATTATTCTTATCTTCAGCATACTCCCTTTTGTTTGTCTTCCAAGCCCCTTACTCTGTAACAAGCTTCCTATTTCATTACCGCGACATTGACATAGTGAGCTATGGAAATAAATGAAGGACATAACTTTCCATTGAAATCAATGTAAAAGTGTGTGAACTTTTTTAAAATTACTTTTAACTTTTTTTTACACAATTGAATGTTAAATACATTATTTATCAAATAAAGTTATTCTAAAAATATAATAATGTTTTTTAAAAATTGTTTATGCAGTGTAAATGTTGAATAATTTTGAAATATGAATTACTATTCAAACTACAGGATGGATGTAATACTAAGGTAAGATAGGGTTAGATTTGGGCTTTAAAATACTAATCTAACTCCAGGGGGGTGTTATACTAGTGTATGTGTTGTGAAGTGGAGGGGTATAAATTAATAATGTTTATCCAGGGGGGTTTAATACTTGTGTATGTGAGGTATAGTGGTAGGAGTATGAATTACAATTCTAACTCCATGGTGAGTTTAATTCTTCAGTATGTGTGGGATAGTGGAGGGGTATAAATTACTATTATTACTCCAGGGGGGTTTAACACTTGGGTATGTGTGGGATAGTGGAGGGGTATAAATTACTATTCTTACTCCAGGGGAGTGTAATACTAGGGTTTCTGTGGGATAGTGGAGGGGTAAGAATTTCTATTCAAACTCCTGTGGGTTGTAATACTATGGTATGTGTGGGATAGAGGAGGGGTATAAATTAGTATTCTAACTCCAGGGGAGTGTAATACTAGGATATGTGTGGGATAGTGGTTGGTTATAAATTTCTATTTTAATTAAACTAGGTTGTAATACTAGGGTAATTTTAAAAGATACTCAAGTATTAATAATACTACCTATTGTTTAAACAAATATTTTTTATTAGTATTAAACATTTTTTTTTAAATTACTATTCTTACTGCAGGGGAGTGTAATATTTGGATTTCTGTTGGATAGTGGAGGGGTATGATTTACTATTCAAACTCCAGTGGGGTGTAATACTAGGGTATGTGTAGGAAAGAGGAGGGATTTAAATTACTAATTTTAACTCCAGGGGGGTGTAGTACTAGGGTATGTGTGGGTTAGTGGATGGGTATAAATTTCTATTATAACTAAAGTAGTTTGTAATACTAGGGTATTTAAAAAGATACTCGGGCATTAATTAAAATACTTAATTTTAACACAAAATATTTTATGAGTACTAAACATTTTTTAAATTTTAAATTAATATTACATTTTTTTGAAACAGTGGTGGACTTTAAAATACATTTCATACTAAAGGAGGATATAATACTAGAGTATTAAAAATAAGTAATCAAATATTAACATTTATACTATATTATTAAACAAATTCTTTTTTCAATTAATAAACTAGTATTAATACTAATAAAAAATAAATAAAACAAATTAAAAAAAATATTAAAAATGTACCCATAAATGCGTTACAATGGTATGCATTGTAATGACATCTGCGTTGTAATGGCATGCGTTGTAATAGCATGCGTTGTGCATGCGTTGTGATGGAACTTGCGTCGTAAAAGTTGCGTTGTGATGGTAGTGCGTCGTAAAAGTTGTGTTGTGATGGATGTTTCCCCCTCTCAAAGCCTTTGCTAAAGACAATCTGTCAGGTATCATAGGGACAATGTTTGGTGTGTAATATCCAATCCCAAAATCATTGTATTCCTGAAAATAAAACATTTCTAACTTGTGTCTATATGTGCACTGCACTATCAAGTTGCTCAGTTTGTTGAAAAAGGTGACCACATACTCATAATACACATCCCTATGCCTATTCACAACGAACATACCCTTGTTAAATGAAAATCCCAAAGATAATGTTGTGAGAAACAACATAAACCATGTCACAGGGAAAAAAACACTAGACTTATCAACTAGCCACAAGCCAGAAGTCCTAAGCCTTGCATCTTGTTCACAGTTTGCACTTCACACATCCTCACTGGGCATAAAGACACACTCAACCTCACTTATCACATGTATTTATTTATTTTTATTCATGATATTTGTAAAGTGCTCTATCACCTGTCAGGCATCCTGGTGCTAAACCAACAGTGTACCAATCAGACTAGTGTTCCGGGGGATGCAAAATGATCAGTTAAGAGGTAGGAAAGAGCCAAGTTTTTAACCTCTTCCCGAAAAGGAGGAGGTCCTCCATTTGTCTCAGCTCCAGAGGGAACCTGTTACACAGTCGTGCAGCTGCAGTGCCAAAAGCCCTACCACCTAATTTTATTTTTTTGTACCAAGAGACCTTTACCAGACACGCCGTAGAAGAGCAAAGGCTCCTCCCCGGAACATACCACGCAAATTGCAATGTCGGCACAAGTCCATGCAGGGCTTTAAAAACTATACACAAGGATTTGAACTGGACTCTCTGGAATATCGGGAGCCAGTGTAGCTCAGCCAGAGCCAAAGAAGTAGAAGCACGCCTTTATTTCCCCAAGGCAACTTTCGCTGCTATTGCTTGCATCCTCTGGAGCCTATTTAGTAAATATCTTGGGGACTCAAGCAATAAGGCATTGCAATAATCCAATCTGCTTACAATGGTGCATTGCACTAGCAGTGCTCGTGCATGCATTGATAGCAGCGGAAGAATTTTACGCAGGGCTTTGATAATGGCAAAACAGCTCCCCACCGTTTTTTTACCTGTGCTTCAAGAGTCAGCTTACTGTTGAACATAACGGCCAAATTGCGGACCTTCTCAAACAGCAACACTGGACTGGCAGATGCTAATAGCCAGAATTTCAGGGGAAGTACTGTGGGGTTCTTCCCCACTGGACAATAGAGAATCTCAATTTTCTCTGAGTTAAACTGAAGCAAATTTTCCTCCAGCCATTGAGCAGTATCTCGAAGACGCTCATGAAACTCTTGCAGCGTTGTAGACTGTTCTCCCTCTAAGGGGAGAATCAGTTACGTATCGTCCACATAATTTACAATGTTAATATTGTGTGACCTTATAATAGTAATTAGAGGTTTCATATAAACATTGAAAGAATAGGGTTGAGCGCAGAGCCCTTCGGAACGCCATGCAAAATGTCAGTAAAACAGACTGATAGGGGGGGAGCGCCACTGCCTGTTTCCTATTAGAAAGAAAGGAGTGGAACAAGCTGAAAGCTGTACCTGCTATTTCTACCTCTTTAAGTCTCTTCATAAGAGTGGCGTGATTGACCGTGTCGAATGCGGCAGACAGGTCAAGCAGGATTAAAACCACTGTTTGACCTCTGCCTGCACGCACATGAAGCTCATCCATCACCGTCACTAAGGCTGTCTCCGTAACATGGGCTGGATGGAACCCAAATTGCACATCCTCTAAAATTCTGGTAATTTCCAGGTACTTAGCGCACAACTAACCAGGCGTTCTACAATTTTAATGGGATAGGGTAACAGGGAGATCGGCCTTTAATTTTTAGAGTAGCCTTGATCCAAAGATGTCTTTTTTATTAGCGGGGTTACCAAAACCTGTTTCCACACTGTTGGTACAGTACCACTCAGAAGAGATTGGTTGCAAATACGGCGGAGAATAGGGAATAATTCTGCTTCCACACCTTATGGGGTAAAGGGTCCAGAGGTGACCCTGAAGAGATGGCCAAAGCCATTTTACAAAACTCCTCCTCTGATGGTATCTCAAAATCGGTTAAGGTGGGCCGAAGCACTGTTTCTTCACCTCCTACCTCATTGCAATAAATAGAATTTCCCTCATCCTGCCCCTTATATTCCATGCCCTCAATCTCGTTCTGTATCAAAGCCCCTCCAAGGCCATCAATTATATTTTACATTTTTTCATTGAAAAACGTTGCCAGGCTGCCACACAACCCCTGAGTAGGAGGCATCTGATTCTTAGCACACTCAGGGCTGGACATATTATTCAAAATGTTAAAAATGCTCCTGGTGCCATTCGGCACATTTAAAATAGTCCTGGAAAAATACTCAGATTTTGCAATGATTATTTCATTCTTAAAACTGGTAATTAAAGATTTCCAGGTGATTTTATCTTTCCCTTCATACGTCCTTCTCCACCTCCTTTCTGCCTGTTTACACTCAAATTTAAGATTTTTCAATATATCATTGAACCAGGGTGCCGAAGGTCTACCCACTTTCTTATGGTTCTTTAATGGGGCGATCCGATCCAGGGTTGAAATAACCTCTGTGCACAAAGATCCATAGTTCTCCTCCACCTGCCTATTAGTCTTAAAACAGTCTTCAAGCGCAAACACTGGAAGGGTCTCGTGTTTTTTTAAGAGGGATTTCCAATTCCTACTAACGTAGTTCCTAGATTCTCTGACATTCGAATCATAAGATTTTAGGTTGGAAACCGGGAACTTAATCAGAAATGGTCAGACCATTCCATAGGTAAAATGTCCAGGACTCCCAACCAAATTTTATCTGCGAAGATCAGATCAAGCATTTGACCTCCCGTATGTGTTGGTTCATCAATTAGCTGATATAAGTTATATCCTTCACATGATTGGAGGAGGTTAGTAAGGTTGGAGTCAAGAGTTCCATTGCACCGCAAGTTAAAATCACCCAACACCAGTAGTCTGGTGTTTCGTAGCCACCATATTACTAATGGTTTCAATCACTGACTGTAGTTGTTTTGAACTAATAGCCCCTGGAGGTCTATAACATACAATCCCAGTCAATACATAACCATTGAGGTATTGTATCCAGAATCCCAGCATTTCAACCCCTCTGTAGCATCAATATCTATTACAGTCAGGTTCCAGGTGTCCTTAAAAATAACCCCTACCCCTCCACCCCTCCTGCTTTTTCTAGGTTTTATGATCAGTTTTCTAACCAGACGGGCAAGTCAATCCTGGCTCTAGATCGCAGACGGGATGTGTCCAGGTTTCTGTCATAAATAACATATCCAATTCATGAGATTCCAATACCAATTGGATCTCAACACAATGTTTAGGCAGTGATCTAACATTCAATAGACCACATAAATGGCAATCCTGTTTAATAAAATCTGATAGGGGATAGGCAGACTCCTCTATTTGCCACTTTCCCCTCTCTGTTCCCGTCTCACCTATCCTCTGCAGTTCAGCACCTGAATAGCTTAAATGGTGGTCGGGCTTGCTGTTTCCCTGGGACCACCCCAACCGGGCAGCATGGCTGTTGCTGTGTGCTGACAGTGCGCTGACGGTGCGCTGAGTGGCACTGGAGGGCTTGCCTTTGGTGCTCTTTGGCGCACCAGCGGCGCACCCGCTGCGCGCATCCACTGATTGTTCACACCAGCTTGTGCCTTTATTGTATTGAGCCCCCAACAACTGAACCCCTAACCTCCAAGATGGTGGGTCCGCTCAATGAACAGGTACCGCACAGCAGGAGTCAACGGGAGCAATCATTGTGTATAGCCCCATTACGCTCCCAACACCCTTTGAGAAAAGAGCAATGCCACTGTTATTATTATTACAATTCCTAAAAGCTCTGTGTAGCATAATCAATTTAAAAAAAAGATTCCTATGCTAAGCACGATTCAATTTAAAAAAAGTTCCTAAGCTATGTGTAATCACGCCTCAATGTTTTAAACATTAGGGTAATGAATCATGTGCAAAAACGCAATCAATTTCAAAGCCGCCCTGTGCAACAGCCTTCAGGTTCTACACAATTAGGTCTCTTTCACGCATAAACCCTCCTTGAAAACCTTGAACAACACATAACAACTAACATGACCCTCGGATAGGCCATACATCCCCTATCATGCTGCTTACCATTCTCTGGTATACTGCTGCATATTTCAGGGTGTAAGAGTAAACGCAGGGCCACGTGTGCACCAACACAGATTCAGAAGGGACATCACAGAAGCATGATGTGGCCAATGTCCAGTTCACAGATTATGTAAATGCCCAGACTCTCAGACTCTAACTGTGGCATTAGCCCCGAATGATACGTACATTGCAACACACTGTATTGTACAGTTCTACAATCTCACCATCTAATTCCCAGCATTCAAATTGTGTGCCAATTATCCATGTACCATATGCTGAGTCCACATGACACTAACATATACAATAGTGTATTTGTAAGGACAGAAACATAGCGTAACTTACTGAACCATATCATGGACCCACACATGCCATCCACATGATGTAGCCAAATAATTTCAATGAAATGACTAACATCAAAATGTTGACTGCATTGGAGGATACAGACCATAGACATTTTGCCTAACAATAATATCTAATTGAAGGGGAGTCCTGGAAGCCAACTGGGCCAAGGCACTGTCTGAAAGTTACCTGCCTTACACTCACCATAAGCACAGGACATGTTTACGATGGGTCAACTGCCTTGAAAGGGTCTTAGAACAAAGTGTCAGCCACCTGTGGCAATGCTGTCAATAAAACTGCTTAACAAGATCTATTGAAGACACAGATATTGGTTCACCACTATTAAGTCACATACATAATTTGTCCCATTGCTCTGTATACATATTTGAGGCTAAAGTTACTACCATGTCCTTACGTACCCAGGTGTATTAATAATGCAGTTTTCTTTCAACCCATTACATACATATGCAGCATGGTTCTCCAACACTGTTGTACTTTGCCACACATGCACTATGTTGAAATACGTAAGCAGAAATCCAATTTACAAAGCAAAGGTTTGTGACTTCAGGCCACACTCGTGCCCAAACCTCATGTGTAAAAGGAAAAGGGAGATCTCCTTATTGATCCAATACGGGACAAGGAGAATAAGAGTGAAGAACTTAACAAGTCCCAATATTCAACTCTTGAAAAGCCCTCTTGTATATTACCCTCATAACTCAAAGTGCCAACCGCGTAGAAGGGTATACAATGTTAAACACACAGTGAAAATAAGAAATTAAAAAAACATTTTTTGTTGTTTAAAAAATTGAACAATGTATTACAAATCAATAAAATAGATGTTAAATAACATCAGTACAGTGCCATACATTAAAAATTATGTGTTTTGTTTAAAAAAAATGTGCCAATACACATATAGAACAGTAAAAAATCACAAAGCTCAGAGTTGTCAAAGTTGTCGACGCAGTGTTTCGGTGTATTGCGATATCACCTTCATCAGGACAAACAATTCTATACAGAGAAAACATACAATTAGATAAAACCATAGATCTTGTTAAGAAACATTTCTTTTTCATTTTCCAAGGCACAGTCGTGTTTTCACAAATTATCATACTTTATTTTCTACATCAATATACATTCCTATTATTTGAAAACATGGCAGTTGAGTTACATTGAGCTATGCATTTGGGTTCCTAACTAAGTGACATAAAGTCACTATTAGATAGCTTAAAAAGATAAACCATTATGCATACCTGTGAAAGTTAATTATCCGTCTCGTTTTAATTGGAGGTTGTCTGTTCGTTGTATCTCAAAGGATAGAGGCTCTGGTCTAACAAATCATATGTGAAATTCCTTTCTAGGAAGGACATAAAATGACAGAAAACAGCTATTAATTGAGTGGCCAATTTCGATTTTTTAATTTGTTATAGGGGGCCCACATTTATAAATGACTCTGTCATATGGTATTACCTGTAAATTTCAGGAATTCAGTAGTGAGGATATGGCCGGAGGGGGGCCACCGTTTTTTAGAGAAAATATCACTATAAAGAAGCATATTTATACATTAGGATATATTAGAGGTTTGTTCATTGATTAATACTTTACAAAATGTAATTATATGCAAAGTCCCAAGAAGACACTGATGATTCGAAAATTATTTAAGTTATTTACTACACACAGAAGAAAAGAAGGGGAAATTTTTTATGTAAAGAACCCAATGTGGTCTACTTGTAGTTTATTATTCAAAACATAGTACTCACCCTTGAAACAGGGTTATGTGGCCCTCACAGCAGCGTGACTGGATTCTTTTAACTTATACCAGCGCTGAATATTCATTTACAGTGTCTCTTTCAATTTGACCTGTAAAGGATTACATTATTTGTGTCTTATTACTTTATATTACCATCCTGACTGGTTCTCAATATTCAATGTACATTGTTACCACACAGTAGTAAATATTCTGTTATAGCTCTCTTCTTAATTCAATTTAAGAGGCTGTTGTCTGGAGCGGTATTACTTTTATTGCTATGCTCCTCATATTAGGTGCTGACACGGCGGTAGAATGATTGATGTTGAAAATGTGGGCGCCCAAATTTTCAACATCTAGCAGAGGATGAAGCCACGTAGAGATACATTTAAACCAATGAAAAAGTCGAGAATGGAAGAGACTAAGGAATACTAAATGGGCAGGCGATATTGATATCCAAATGCAAACGTGGATAACAATATCTGTATATCCCCGTGAGCAGCGGTATGATGTTTTTCTCCTTCATTGGAGATACTAAACAATACAATCATTCTACCGGGAGTCATCACTGGAGCTGGACTCTGATGTTGATGTTACAGATGTTACATCTCTAGGTTCCTCAGTGATGCTCCCATCACCCTCTATGCCACTGACTCCCTCTTGCTCAGTGACAGCACAGGAACCACTGTGGCTAGCTGCTTTCCCGACATCCGTGGTACTGTCTCCTTCGTTGTCCTGGTCTGATGCTGTAAACAATAGTGAAAAATAATCACATGAGTTTTTCATATGGACTTGCTACATAGGTTTCATTACAAAAATTACCCAACAGCATTATTAGAACTTGCATGTAAAAACGTTGTTCTGTTTCTTAAATACCACATGTTTGAAAGGAAGAAAACCTGTGCACACCACACATAACAATGTCAGCATATTGTGTGCTGCAACTTCTACTTCCTCATTCACAATTTCCTTGCCATATCTATGTACCCGCTGATGTATTGTCTCTCACTACTGATGGCCTTGTGTCATAACATACTTGTCTCATCTAATTCAGGGAGTTTAGACTTTGTAATTAGAACAGGAGTCACACACTATATTATAGATATTGGATACAATGTGCTAACGCTAATCCACAGCTTGTGGCAGGTCTAGTGTACAGGTTATATATCTCGATTATTATAAATGAAGATGCAGTAGTCATGGCATGGGCCATATTGCACAGCTCACAGTTGCTCTTTTGTCCTGTAGTAGATGTAGTTGTTTGGAGTATTACATATATTTGTCTTATCCTGGACACACATAGGAAACAAGCATAGCTAGGGTGAAGGTCTTTGACCCAAGATTGTTTTTCAGATTGCAAACCTTATACCAGTTTGCCACGTAAACACAGCTTAGCACACAGCCATTTACAAGGACTACATCTTACTGATGACTATACTACCTGGCCATCTTGATGCATTGTCTGTACAAAACAGTGGCCCTGAACATCTTACTTGAAACGTGTATTCAACACTTCTTACCATTGTGGGAATATTACAGATGTCCACATTGTAAAAGGCAAAGTCAGAATATCCCTCCCTTCTTCATTGCATCATGCACACAATGTAGAGCTTAGCTGCTATTGTTTTTCACCTCAATGCATCAGGTATTTGCAAATGATGGTCAAGCAACATTTCCAAATTTAACAGTAATGCAACTAAACCATGGTTTACAAAGCATAATGATTGACCATAAAAGACCATTTACATACATACAAACCTTTGGGAATGTGTTTTTTGGGCGTCCCTTTACTTAACCTCCTGTTACCACCAAAGACCTACTTTGTTAGCAACTAATGACATATGTCAGAAACATGGACTCAGCTTTGGAATATATATGATGAAATCTGATATTCAATCCTGGGTGTAGCCAGTATGGAATGTGTCATGAGTATCCAAATATTTAATTTTGCCTGTGGATACATTGGAGTACACTGAGCACCAGTACTGGTAACTGACATTGGCACACTGAACAATCACTACTCACCGTGCCCTCAACATAGACATTACCTGCTACCTGGATGTATAGCATGGCATTTCCCACTTAAGTGATCAAACATCAATTCACTTTACATTGTTGTTATGGCCACACAGAGAACAGGCCAAACATTTGTAAATGTTCTGACTCTGTTGATCATTAACAAAAGGAGTGAAGGATATCTCCTTGAACATGGTGTTCTCATGTGTTAATATTACAACTGAATGGAACTACTGGCAATACCCTGACTACTTTAGCCTCACATGTCCCAGATGAAAAGGACATAACCATGCAGCAACTAAAACTGTTGCATATACATATTTTGACACTAATCAGGGGATTTTTGCATCTCCCAACCTAAAAAGTGAAACACAGGTTACAATACTTGCACAAGCATGGAATAGTATGTTGTGCAACACGGCAAACACTCACCCCCTCCTTGCTAATGTCTGACTCTCAACTGCCCATCTAGTTCTGAGTAGACCACCGACAGGACGTGTAGCATTAGGGTGGTCAGGGTTAAGTGTGGTTAGAGAACTCTGCTCCACTGGCAGAGCTTGCAGATTTTTGCATATTCCACGTTCCACTGAGAACGTAGAGTTTATGCAAAACTCCTGACTCCGCAGCGAAGCAGAGTTCAACCCCGGGCCCCACAGTAAGCTCCCTGCCTCCACCCCAATAAATGTTAAAAAAATAAAGATTAAGATAAAAAAAACACTTACCATTATCCCCGTGTCTACTCCTCACCGCCGTGGTCTCTCTGCAGAAACCCCTACGTCAGACGTACATCATGGTAGGACTGTGCATGCATGCGCAGTCCTACCACAATGCAAGTCTGAAGTAGGGATTTTGGTTTGCAGAATAGACCACAGCGAGGAGTAGGAGGCCAGCCCAGAAATGTCGCGATTGAGGTAAGTGTGTTTTTTATCTAATTTCTTTAAAAAATAAATATTTACTTATTAGGGGGGTGAAGGCGTGGAGCGGCGCTCCACTGAGTTTTTGCCCAACTCCATGGAGCTCCCCATAGTGCAACTACGCCAGTTCCTCTTGGGCTTAGTCAGGGTGCGGCATGCACCCCTCCTATGTGGAGGTGACAGGCCCATCTTGACTGTTCTGATCTTTTTGGTCCAGGATCTCAAGTCCTACCACTGTTTTTTGCAGTAGGCACTGCACCAACATGAGATCCCCCCAGGGACTGCACCTTTCGGGCGATGGTCCTCTACAGGAAGACCTTCTGATGGGTGTTGACTTGTAAGGGTGACATGGTAACAGACCCTTAGTTCACATGCAACTTGTACATATCCAAATACGCTTCCACACAGGTCATGAACAGCTTGCTCAAACAATGTAAAAGTTAGCATAGTGGTATTCTCAGCACTGCACCTGTGGTCAATGAGGAATATTTCCCATGAGAAGAGTGACATAATGTTAGAACCGGTACATATACCTCTACTGCAGTGCACTTGCCAAGAACATTTACATACATGCATTCCAATTTTTATAAACAGGTTTAGATGGATGTCTCAATGATTAGTAATGCCAGAGGTGCATGACTACCAGAGACATCTTAAGGATTTCCATGATCCTGGGCCAAAGGTATTTTGGGGACTCCTGTTTGAAACAGCTTTGAATTTATGATCCAGTCAAGCTCTTTCATCACCTCTTAGGCCACTGCACAGGCACACTGGTCCAAATTCTAAATCTGTTTGCATCTAAAATTCAGGAATAGTGGCCTGTTTCTTTCAATATTATAATGCAGAAACAGCTCACTAATATTATTACAAAGAGTCTTTGTGACACCCTCCTATTTTTCATATGCAAGGTCCTATTTTGATATAAAACAAGCTTGATTGTTGGATATTGCATGGTCATATCATTCACATTCAAAATAAATGAACATAAAACAGTATTTTATACAATCTGTTGAAGAACTGTTTATGTTCATCAGGGCAAGACTCTACCGAACAGAGCTGGCTCCGTCAAATGACCCCTGAAAGGCCTGGGCCCTGGGCCAGGCCCCCTTTGACCATGCCTGAAAACGTCTCTGATGGTTACTGTGCAAAGAAACTAACATTGCTGTCTGATTATCCATTACCTGTTTCTCTGGTGTGCCATGTAGCTGCTTGTACAGGGAAAGGACTGTGTCTACCAGCATCTTCAGTTCTAAAGCTGTGAAGGCAGCAGCTATGCGCCCTGTACAGTGAGACATCATAGCTCCCAGATGATGTGGACAGCAGCAAAGAGAATAGGAGATACGAAAACATGCAGTTTGTGAAGGCAAGTGAACTCTCTCAGAAGCTGCAAAACGTATATCTAGACCAGATGGGTGGTCTTCAGTTCAGGTGGGCAAAGCAATAGGTCCTTGTCGGTCGCATTTTCCAAAGTCGTCCAATGCATTCCATTGCTTACTGACACCACGCCGACAGTGCAGATCAAAAAATGTCTGCAGTCCGTGAGTAACAACAAATGGAAGATTACTGTGTCTGTTTACATGGGAGGTGGACACAATCAGAGCTCCCCAACTGTCACCATAACATGTAACAGCCTATGGCTGTGTTCGTATCAGTTCGAAACCGCCTACAGCGACCTTTGAAAAATGTATCATTGTTGCAAACGCTTCTGAAATTGTTGTGAGCTTCTGATATTCCATGCCTGGATGCAGCAGATTTCTTGTGAAAAGGGGCATCTAACTGTAACACACACACTCCCATGATGACCTAACATGGGGAGGCACATGACACACTAATTGGAAGGCTAATACTAACAGGAAAAAGCCAACACCATTTTGGTGTTTAGGGTTTATATCAGACAATAGGCGTCTCAGGTGCATTTCCAGGACATATTATCAGTAGTTACTGCATTACACAATACAATGTGACCCGGTGTACAGTCCGTGTGATGTGCAGGTGGAAAGGGGGTGAGTGTTTGAAGTCCTGAATACTACATTCCCAAAGGAATGACTACGCTCTAACATAAATCAGCCTCAGACACTTTGCTCTGATATGCGACTGTATTCGACATCTTGGTGTTCCACACTTAAGTCTACAACAGCAGTATATGAAACTTCTAAATTGTAAATGGTTTGTGTATGTAATTGTTTGTGGAATGCAGACATGACAACATGACTGTGGCTACCATGTGACAATACTGTGGATATATTGCGTTGTGATACGCTAGATGTATGTGGTGTCCCAGATGTTATACATTAGATGATCCTAATGTGGGTACACATAAACAATATAATTATTACCACAAACATAAGTCTATTGTTCTTGGCTTGGGAGTTTAGGTGTGTGTCCTGCCTGATCTTACATGTACAATAACTGACACTAGTGAAAAACGCACTACTGCATTATCATTGCTGGGTCACCAAACGTCTTATACATATTTATGAAAGACATGTATGCTGGGATATGTATCCAATAATAATATTGATCAAAAGTGATATACCACTGACATGGAGTGTTATGTGTGGTTAATTGCTCTTAGATGTTTTCTAAGTGCATGTTGATTCATACATTGTGAAGTGACACTAACTGTGTATACACTCTGCACATAGGTATCGCAGACGAGCCGGAAGACAGCCTTCTTCGTGCAGGCCCTTTTACAGACCTCCAATCAATGGCAGAGAGAAATGTGATCAATTTTGAAAAATGTGATAAAATAAATTCTGTCTCACAAGAGCATCAATAAATGATTTGTGGCAGAAGTCCCTCATCTCACCTATCCAAGAGCACTAATCCTCAAGGTGAAGGTGATGGTAGCACTCCATTTATTACCCACGGGAACATTCCAATACACTGTGGCTTCATCTAGTGGATTGTCCAAACCCATGTTTACTATTGTTCTTCGGTATATGGTGCAGGCATTGACCCAATACATAGCCCACTATATAACATTCCCTAAACCTGGTGATTTGACCGCCATCAAGGGTGATTTTTATGGTTTTGGATGAATACCCTATATCATTGGTGTAATTGAGGGCACACATGTTGCTTTGAATCACCACAGGCCAATGAACAGGTCTATCACAACAGGAAGCACTTCTACTCCATCAATGCCCAGGTGGTGTGTTTGCCTGATGTGCATTTCACACGTCTTTGCCAAACTTCCAGGGTCTGTACATGACGCATATATCCTGCGTAATAGCATCATCCCACATTTGCTGAGTAAGCTGCAACCTGAACGAGCCTGGCTTGTTGGTAAGTGATGTTATATCTTAATGTTGTACTTTATGTTGTTTGTATGTCAGATAGGAATTTGTTGTTTGACAATTGAACTATTTCTATCTTCAATGTAGGAGACTCTGGATATCCCGACCAGACATAGTTACTTACACCTCTGCGCAACCCAGTCACCCCATAGGATGTACACTTTATTGAGGCCCATGGCTGAACCAGGCAGATAGTGGAGCAGAGTTTTGGCCTCCTGAAGGCAAGATTTTGATGTCTGGATAAGATGGGAGGAGGCATCCAATGTGCCCCAGGAAAGGTTAGCCAGATACTCATGGCTTGCTGCAATTTGTAAGAACATATCTCTAATTGAGGACGAAGGAGACCAGCAGGTGCCACCAACAGAGGATCCAGGACTGGACAATGATGACTGTGGTGATGATGATGGAGTGGACTTGAGACAACAGCTTATAAACAACTTCTTCACATAACTGGTAGTATTCAATGAGATGATGTCACAAAACACCATTGCTTGCTGTTGTGTAGCCATGTTGACAATGTGTATGTATGCTTCAAAGTGTAGGATACGTGTCATGAAGTTTTAGGAAGACTCTTCTGGGAAATGGTAAAATTTACATATACAGGGTTTCTGTGAAGCCTAACTAGTGTTAACAGTGCCATTGTTGTGACTGATGCGCCATACGTCTCTGATTTGACTTGTGAAGCATTATTATTGAGTGCTAAACTAATTGGTGAACAGATCCTCTGTAATGTAATGGATTTGGTTCAAACTCCTAGAAATCAGCGGGCAACGACTTTTAGAGGTAGGGACTGTTTTTCAACTATTGATTATATTTTCGTCTCTTCTTGCCTAGCAGACCGCTTAATAACCGCTGAGGTCCATGCAACAGATTTTGGGGATCACAACCCTCTGACAGTGGTATTAAGATTAGCATCCCGCCCCGTGTATACCACCTTTCATGCAGCTAGGGATGTCACCCCTTCAACAGATAATCTAAGGTTGAAGTGGAGGGGAGTAGATAGTGGTGGAATAGTTGTGACTGTGATAGAAGGGCACCCGCACCTAATTACCTCATGTCTATCAACTAAAAGTAACCACCTAAGAACAATCTAGGATTTTATCAAACTCTGCTCTGTAATTAGATCCTCCTGTTAGTGCCATTGCCCAAGGTTGACAAAGAACTGAGATGGTTTGACCATAAATGCTCAGAGGCGATTAAGAACCTACGCAAGGCTCTAACCTCCAAACATAGGTGTCCTACGGATGTATGGACAGCAAGGAAGATGTATAAAATAGCAACTAGAGAGTGGAATGATACTCTCCTGGGGGAGCACTGGAACTAGCTGATTCAGCTGGGGGAAAGAATGGTAATTCATTCTGGTCCGCTGTTAGGGACCTGGTAACATGGGCCAACAATTAACACCAGTCAGCTGTACTATCTCCAGCGACTCATGGGAGACTCACTTCTCTAGAATATATGCTACACCAACACAAGGCACAGATCACTATGTGCAGGGACATCCTTGCTGTCTACATATCACGCTGCTGGAGGTAGAAGAGGCGATTGCACAGAGCCTTGGCAACAAGGCCCCGGGTCCCGATGGGTTACCCATAGATATAATTAAAGTGGAAACCGAAATTTTGGGCTCCAATTCTCTTGAATGTTTTTTATAGTTTACCCCGAACTCCGATGCCGAATACCCGTGCAACGAGCATCATTGTCCCAATACATAAAAAGGGGGACAGATCTGATCCAATTAACTACAGACCAATTTCGCTGCTCGATAATACATTGAAGATCTTGGGCCGAGTAATATATATTAGGGTTTTGGAATGGACAGAGGAAAGTGGAATATTATACTCATGTCAACTGGGTTTCAGAAGCAAGGTCGGTACGAAAGAACAGTGCTTGAACCTTAATCTGGTCATCAGCAAATAAATTATCACCCAATCCTCCCCTGTCTATCTAGCGTTTATGGACCTATCGTCTGCTTTTGATTTAGACAATAGGTCCAAACTTTGGTCTACTTTGTTGGATTATGGACTAGATGAATACCTGGTACATTTCCTGGCATTTTTACACACAGATCCTAAAGCACAAGTCAGGATGGGCATGGGTGGGGAGGTTTCTGGTGCTATTAGGGTGGGAAGAGGAATTAGACAGGCGTGCGTTTTAGCACCCCTGCTTTTCAATATTTGTATTAATTCCCTGAAACAATCGATCCCAAACGTCCCGAAAATCAATGGAAAATTACTACCGGTACTGCTTTACGCAGATGATGCGGTCCTTATGGGCCGCACCCCAAATTCTCTGCGCATTTTGATTAAAAATGTTGTACAGTATATGGAGGGTCTGGACTGATGCGTGAACTTTAAAAAATCGTTCATTATGTCATGCGGGCCAGGGAAACGCCAGCTCAATTCTATATTAGTGGGAAATGACAGATTAACTTCCTCCTGTACCTTCCCATATTTAGGGATGGTCTTTGCTGCGAACGGCTCATGGACTGGGCATATGGCCCACTCCATGAGCCAGTTCTCAAAGGCTATCAACTCAATTCTCAGACTCCCCCGTCCAAGGCAAACAGGTGCTATTGAAGTTATTTTAAAAAATGTTAAACTGCAATGCGTTCCAGTGGCCACATATGGGGCTGAGATATGGGGTTTGGCGAGAAATCAGTGCATCCAACAGGAAGAAAATTGTTTTTGTAGGGAGCTTCAGGGTGTACCGATCTCTACTTCTGAATATATTTGCCATAGGGAATTAAACTTGCATTTCATTTGTGATTTAATTAGGGCAAAACCAGCGTTATTTTGGCTTTCAGTTTGGAGGAACAAATCAGCCACTCTGACACAAGAAATCATAAGTGACTGCCTTAAGTGCGAGAAAGGAATGGATATTCCTTGGCTCTCAGGAGTTTATAAGAGTTTATGCAGTGTGGATAAAGGTTACCTCTTTTCCGAACCAACTAGAGTTGACCTATCACATAAGAAGGACTTAAAAAAGCACTCTATGCACTTTATAACTCAGATAGGATCAATAAGGAATCTAAGAAATCTACAGTCTCTAACTATATGGGCAAGGAGCTGTACAGGTATCCCTTACCACTATATCTCACCTTGCCAATGGCAAATTGGAAAAGAAGCCTCTTACTTTGATTAAGGGCGGGAACCATAAGATGCCTATTGAGTTTTCCCTTGGGATATTGGTCAAACCTAGAATATATACCATGCCCTTGTGATGGAGTGACCGCTCAAAATGACTTGCACTTTTTTTTCTGTATATATTATCTAAAATATGTAAAATGGTTTTTAAGTCCGTTTTTGAAAAACATAGACCCCTTTCTTTGGGGAATCTTATCAGATACTGCTTTCCTTGGACACCGAAGAAATAGTTTTTCGCACCAGCACTTTCTTGAGACTTGTAAAATGATGGATAATCTTTGATTTCCTGCTGTATATTGATTCTTACAATCATCTGATGTCTATGCCCCTAAGTGCATGTCTGTGCGCCGCATGGTACTATGAATTTTTTTTTTAAATGAATTTTTGAAGGAATTCGCAAAATACCATCTACTTGAAGTAGGTGGTATTTTGCGATTCCTTATGCAAAAATCGCAATTTTTAAAGCACCCCTACATAGCATTTAAGGAATCGCAAAGCTACGATTCCTTAAATGCTATAAGCAAAATAAGGAATCGCAATTTTTGCGATTCCTTATTTCGCTAAGTGGCACCTGTATATCAAAACGCCGTTTGCGATTCGCAAATGCCGAAATTCGCCGAATTTCGGCGTTTGCGATTCGCAAACGGCTACCTATATATGCCCCTATATCCACTTATTCATTCACGCTGGTTTAGAGCTTGTGTTTGCCTTTCTCCCTTTCAATAATTCTAAAGGAGAAATGCTGGTTGTGTAGTGTGGAGTTGTTATATAGAACCAAAGCATGCTATAAATGGAGTTGATAACATCCCAACTAGAAGATTTTTCCCACATGATACAGTCTCACACAACCCTATTCATACATTCTATAAGTCCATTTGACTGTAAAGAGGACTTTTAACATGCTTGATATTGCATGACTGTAAAAAAGATTTAATCACAGTGCTGGTAAACTGTGTACCGTTATCTGTCACCAATGTTTCAGGAAAACCTTCCCTCATAAAAACATCCTTTAAAAAACAATAACACTTGTAGAGGAAATTTCTTTCACAAACTTTAACCTGGACCATTTGGATGCGTAATCAATTAACACTATAATAAAATGAAATTCTCCAGGTAAAATTTCTAGAGGACCTATGATATCCAACCCCAACTTAGACCAAGGTACAGAAGGACACTCAATGGAATGCAGAGGTGGGGTTGCTACCTTCAACCTATCATTAGTAAGTGTTGATCCTAATTGAGCCCCATGAGCTCTAAAAATAATACTTCTTTTAAGGCTCTGTGGAGGAATAAGTCTGTCAGCACATACCAAAACACCACCCTCAATTGAAATTTCTGATTCGACTTTCCAGAAAGGTTGCAAGTGTTGAGGGAGAACACGTTTTCTAGGCCAACCAGTCTAGACATATTCACACACTTGTTGGAGAACTTCATCATTAGAAAGTGCCTTCATCCAACTCTCTTCAGTGCAAAGACTATGCTCAGGTAAATCAATTGAAGCAATTAGACTATCATTTGAATCCTCTTCACCACAATCTGTGACATCAGACTTTTTTCCACTATCACTTAAGGGGAACCTGGATAGAAAGTCCGCCCTGACATTTCTGCCCCCAGACATGTGAACAACATCAAACTGGTATTGCATCAGATGAGAAACCAGCCTGAGAATTTTCGGAGAACAGCATTTACTGGTGCCCGCACCTAGTAAAATTGACAAGTTGTTTATGGTCTGTCCTTAACAAAAAACCCCTTCCCCAGGTGTAGGAACAGAATTTTAAATCGCCCAAAGACAAGGCAATAGTTCCTTTTCTATAACAGAGTATTGAAGTTCCCCATTCCTCAGAACTCTAAATGCTAAAGCAACAGTATTTTCAACACTGGGTGAATCCTGGATCAACACTTCCCCCAGACCTACTTGACTGGCATCAACTGTGATACAGGAGGGTAATGCTGGATCATATGGTTTAAGAAGAGCACCACTGTTGGTAAGACACTATTTAACAAGACTCAGAGCTGAAGCCCATTGATCTGACCAAGAAAAAATCACACCTTTCCTGAGCATAGAACTAATGGGACGCATTATAGAGGCACAGTTGGGAAAAAACTTTGAATAATATTCTAGTAGACCAAGTAAAGACTTGACTCCTGTTAATCTACGGGAGCAGGAGCACTAGTTATCTCATCCAACAATCCTTGTCTAAGTCTAATACCCTCTCCAGAAATGTGGTGACCTGAATATTCAATTTCATCACAGATGAACAGACAATTATGTGATGAAATGTTTTTAGTGTGTATGAGGACATCGTCTTGAAATACAAGAACACCATCAATCCTACCTAACATGTTTTGCATGACCCATTGAAAATCGGAAGCCACCCAAGCAAGCCCGAAAGGCATCCTTTTATATTGAAATGTGCCTAAAGGAGATATAAATGCGGTAAGATGACGTGACCCTGGGTCTAGCTCTATCTGATGATATGCACTGACTAGATCCAGTTTGGAAAAATATCGAGACCCTCTGACACTGGCAAATAGATCACAAATGTTGGGTAATGGGTGACAATCTATCCAGATTTCTTTATTGAAAGACCTCAAATCCACACAAACATGCAACTTACCACATTCTTGCTTGTGACGACCAAAGGAAAAAGACACAGAGAAGATTCTGTTGACTCAATTATCCCTTAATCACACAGAGACTTTAGTTCTGGTTCAAGATCATCGCGCACACTAAAAGGTACACCCCTTAATTTGTGTTTGACCGGAGAGGTTCCATCTTTGACAACAATTCTATGCCTGAAACCTGGAGTGGTTCCAAGCCCACCAGAAAAAACTGTAGGATAATGTTCCTCCCACTTGCCAAAATCTTGCTCCTCATAGATTACAAGAACTTGTTCAGAACATCCAGGTTTGAGAATCATCCCAAATAAGCCTTGGTGGTACCAGCCCAGAATGTTCAAACCTTTGAAAGCAACATGAATCTTGCCAGAAATTTTCCAATTTTTTTTAATTAACTCATCTTCAAAGTACCCCAGAAGATCAATTTTGTGACCTTCGTACAAAACTGGAGAACTATCCGATCAATAATCACGTTACTGTTGTAGGGGAAGCTGGGAAACATGGCGGCCGCTAGTTAGAGCGGTGCGCACGTCTCTGGCGGAGCTCCTGGGGGTATGCCCTGACGCGCGTGTTTGCAGTATCGGCTTGAGGTCCGTGTGAGAAGCAGAGAAGCAGTGGACAGTGGGACACCTGGGGAGCATTTGGAGAATCATAGCAGTGCTTCTCTCGAAAGAAATTCAGAGACCCGGCGGCTAAGCAAGGGTGAGAGCCGCGTTTCTGCCGTAGCGTGCTGTAGCGCATTGTGTTACCTGAGAGCCGGGGAGCGGTTCGGAGAAAACGGCTGTCAAGCGAGGGGAGAAGGAGAGCAGGCGGAGTCCTACGGCGTTCAGCTGTAACGTTTTTGAAGGTACCGGTGTGCTGGGTTTGCGGTCTTAAGGAGTCGAGGAGACGGGTGAGGAGGAACGGGAGAGAGAGCCCCTGAGACTCTGCCGATAATAGAGGGTGAGAGCAGCGTCCAGCCGCAGCGTGCCGTGGAGTAACGAGGCAGGATAGCGGGAGGTGGAGCGAGGCATTTCTAGATGAGACAAACCTTGAGTCTCAAACTAAGGGACCGCAGCGACACTGCAGTAGCAGGGGAGTGAGAAGGCAGGCGGGATTTCAGGCTTCAGGCTCCAGGCTCGAGGAGATTTTCTGCCGGCTGAGAAAGCGTGAGAGGGCTGAGAAAGCTGTGATTCAATAGAGCTGGAGTTTACTCGGGCATTCTACCAAAAGAAAAAAAAAAAAAAAAGGGGGCGAGTGAGAAACTCAGGCACAGAGCAAGAGACTTATTGCTTCATTTAAATTCGAATTGAAATTGGAAAATGTACTAATATCACTGAGACTGAGATATAAATCTGCAGGTTGAGATAACGCGAGTCAGCCCATGGTCAGGCTGGCCTGTATACACGGTGCTATAATTGGGTGTGGCAAACGGTGTGCTAGCTGGTCAGGGGATAGTGTTACTAATGTACTGGGAGGTGTTTTTCTCCCCTGCACCTTACCGCTGGGGTGACGCAGCTGTGGAGCTCCGAAGAAGTAGAAGGGCAGCGTTGTACACCACAGCAGAAAAAAAAGTGGCAACAACTACTCAATGCGGTAAGGGGGACCAGCAGAGAGGGAGGGCGCTGTCTCCGTTGAGACGTAAGCTGCAGCCTTCTGATAGCCAGGACCCCATAGACACAGACACACAGGGATATTACTTTTCACAATTTCCAGATTTCGCACCTAAAACCTCCAAATCTAACACACAACTAACTATTAAACAGATATCAAGTGAGACCTCTTATATAACTACAGCTAGAACCCTGGGGAAGCGGAAGGCTAAGGGGAAGGGAAAAGGCAGCAATAAAGGCAAAGAATTAGTTGCCGCTAAAAGCTCCAGTAATACAGCCCAACCACAGGATACCGAAGAAAACCCAAGAGAGCAGCCCCACGTAGAGCTCGTGTCTGAGTCTGAGTCTGAGACCGAATTGAACCACAAGATTACATTTGATACATGTCAATCTCCTGCCCTAAGGTCAGCAAAGAGGGGTAAGGAAAGCCAATTGCGCTTGACTGCTCCAAAGGAGCTGCCACATAAGACCAGGTTGAATAAGGGGAGCTCCAAAACAAAAGCTAAAATTACCCCTCGAATTACTCCTTCATTGAAGTCTTATTTTAAGGTCCTTCCCCAGGTCTTAAACATAAATCAAGAGGCACATCCTTGTGTACAAACTGTATCTACGTTATCTACGATAGTGGGGGAGGCTGGACTTATAACTCCTACAGCTACATTAAATAATTTGGGAGGTCAGGCTGAGAAGGAAGGAGAACTAGAAGCGGAAGGACATCCAGTCGGAGCCTTAGAAATGGGGGACCCAGTAGCCCGAGTTGCTGACATAACTGCCCCTCTGGGACAGCAAGACCTCATTGAAGCAGTTGGAAGTAATATGAAAGACTTGGATCAGTGTAGCCTAGGCTGCAAAGATAATGGGGAAGATAATGGCAGCGAGGATACCATTCAAGCTATACTCCTCAGCATGAGGAAAGAGATTAGGAACGGATTTGAGGAATCAAAGCGATGTTTTGAGGAATCTAGACTCACTCAATCAGAGATCCGCACAATGTGTGAAAATTTAGAGTCTAAGGTGGACGGGCTCTCACTAAGAACAGGAGGTCTTGAGAGTGGTGTTGAAGAACTTAAGGCAAAACTAGAGGCTGCCGAGGGTAAGATTCAGACATTAAGACGAGAAGGCAATGCAGTGAAAGAGAGGGTTGAGACACTGGAAAATTTTTCGAGACAAAATAATTTAAGGCTCCTAAAAATCCCGGAGGGGAAAGAAGGTGGGGACTTAAAGAACTTTGTTGCAACCATATTAAAGGACTCTCTAAACATGGAAGAATCTCTGTCCGAGATAGAAATAGACATTCAGAGGGTACATAGGGATCCATTCCGTCTTAAACCAGGTAGAGATAAACCAAGGAAGATCCTGGTGAATTTTTTGACATATTCTCTAAAAGAGAAGATTTTGACCTCAGCCCTTAAAGCCAAGACTTTAAAATCTCTAGACTTCTCTTTTGAGGTGAGATCGGATTTGTCCAAAACTACACTGGATAGACAGTGGGAATTAGGCCAACGGATGGAAAAATTCAGAAGTCTAGGAGCTACTGTGCAAATGAGATTCCCTGCTTTCTTGAGGGTAATGTACAACAACAAAATGTATAATGTTAAATCTCCCTTTGAAGCTGATGAGTTACTTGTTACTATTAGTGAACACATAAACCCTCCGGAGCAAGAGTAAGAGAAGATTTTTTTTTTTTTGAAAATAAATAAACAATAAAATAAATATAAATAGAATATAGGTAATTAGTGCAAAGGAAAAAAAAAAGAGGAAGCCCCGTGAAAAATATATAAAACATAATAGATAAGTGGGGAAAAAAAAAAAAATAGAGATGAGAAGGGAAGAAGGGAGAAAAAAAAAGAGAAATAAAATATAAGAAAAGAATAAAACTCACTAAGGGAAAGAGCAAAGGAAGGAGGGAAAAGGGGAAAAAGAAAAAAACCAAAAGAGAAGAAAGAAGAAGAAAAAAAAAAAAAGAGGAAAAAAGGGAAAAAAAGGGAAAAAAAGGGGGAAAGCAAAAAAGAAGGAGAAAAGGGAGAAAAAAAGAAAAAAAAAAGGGAAAATAAAACTGAGGGGAAAAAAAGGGAAAAGGTAAAAGGGAAAAAAAAAAGGAAAAAAGGGAGAGGAAAAGGGGAGAAAAAAAAAGGAATGAAAAAAAAAAGGGAGAGAGAGATAAGCTACATATAAATAAAAGGGGCTACACAAAGTATTTACACTCGGAGGTGGATATTGAACCTCAGGATTAAAGGATTTAAAATAGGGCTTTATGAGCCACCACTGCCTATATCTTGATCCTAGCGACCAACAGGATAGATATCAGGGCATGGAACAGGAAAACGTCAGAGACGACAAGCTGGCAATACATCAAGCCAGAGTAAGTTGGGGGGGGTTTCCAGGGGAGGGGGGGGGGGGGGGGGGGGTGGGAAAAGCAAAATTTAAAAGTCCTCATGAACCAAATTCAATAATCATGAAGAATATAGATCCATGGATGTTCCAAAGCAGCTGTTTGGACGAAATAGTTAAAGATACAATTAATAATAAGCACTTTCTTTTAGATCAGAGGAGGGGACGGGAAACCCCGTTAAATATCAATGGTAGACATTAAATTCATGTCCTGGAACGTAAATGGTCTGCGTGTTAGGGCTAGAAGAAATAGAATCTTACAATATCTAAGGGATTCACCCGCGCAGATCATTGCAATTCAGGAAACACACTTGAATAAACAGGAAATTACAGATATACTTAAAAAGCTCAAATGGGTTGATAAATTCATAACTACGGACCACAATACAAGCATTCGAGGCACAGCTATTATTTTTTAAAAAGCAGCAAGGGCCCAGATTACGAGTTGGGAAATAGATGCGAGCAGTAGATGGTTGATAGTCAAGGTTCAACTACATTCAAAGGATATTAATATTATAAGCTATTATGGCCCTAATCAGGACGATCCCTCTTACTTAAACACTCTGCAGAACCATCTGATTACCTGCTCAGATCCTATAGTATGGGTGGGAGATTTCAACCTCGTCCTAGACCCAAAGTTAGATAAATCCCCTACCTCCAGAGCTGTTGTTCATAGTAATATGAGGGACACACTATTAAGATGTATGTCGAATCTTGGCCTAATTGATTTATGGAGACAAAGGTCTGGCAATGCCATGGGTGTTTATTACCATAATCATAAATACAGACACAAATCACGAATTGATTACGCATTATTTAGTCGCTCCATTAAGGACTGGGTCAAAAATATAACTTACCTCCTTCTACACCTGTCAGATCATTCTGCTATCCTTTTCTCTGTAAAAGTGGACCAGAACTCTACTCACCATTCTTGGTCATTTGACCGAACAATTTTACTGGAGGAAGAGGAGAAAGACTATTTGACACAGGAAACAGTCTCCTTTTTTATGGAAAATTTAGGCTCTACTTCTCTGGTCATAGTATGGGAGGCTTGGAAGGCCTTCATTAGGGGCTGCATTACAGGAAGGGCCTCATTCAGGAGAAAGAAATATGAAGAGGGAATTCGACATATTGAGCAAGATTTGAGTCACTTAGAATCATTAGACCAGTTCCCTTCAGACAATCAAAAGGAAAAAAACAGAATTAAAAACCAAGCTAGACATATTACTACAGGAGAGGTTAAATAAAAGATGGCAGGCAAGCAAACTTGCTCACTTTGAATATGGTGAATCTGCAGGGAAGTTGTTGGCCTGGAAAATTAAAGCTGAGCAATCCAGAAATTTCATTAAAGAGGTGAGGGTTGCTGGTGAAGTTAATAGCAGGTCAACAGACTCGGCCATAGGGGAAGCCTTCAGTGAGTTTTTCCAGAATATATACACGGAGGAACTGAACGTTAATGTAGATGATAGGAATGAATGGCTGAATAATATAACTCTCCCGGAATTGGAGGGCACCCAAACGGAATATATAGAAAAGGATATAACGGAATTAGAAGTTACCAATACCATTAAGCAATTATCACAGGGCAAAGCCGCGGGACCAGATGGTCTCCCTGGAGAATTATATAGGATGCTCAATTCTACGCTTACCCTAGTCCTTACGAATCTTTTTAATGATATAATGACAAGAGGGCTAGCACCCCCAAGCTCCTGGGGGGAGGCAAATATAGCCTTAATATTAAAAGTAGGCAAAGACCCAGCCGAATGCGGATCTTATCGCCCAATCTCGCTTCTTAATAATGATTACAAGATTTTTACCTCAATTTTGGCTGCGAGATTGGGAAGCGAGATTGGGTCGATTATCCACTCGGATCAAAAGGGGTTTATTAGAGGCCGGCAATTGGCTGATCTAACCTACAATTTGGTGGGTGCCACTGATATTGCCTCAACTTTCGGACTACCCCTTGCCATCATGACCCTCGACGCCACTAAAGCGTTCGATAGGGTAAATTGGGAATACCTAAATTTAATAATGAATAAATTCCGTCTGGGACCCAAATTCTATAGGACCATAGGCCTATTATATAACAACCCTAGAGCATCCCTATTAATAAATGGCACACGAACCACCCCTTTTAAAATCAGCCGAGGAACAAGGCAAGGCTGCCCACTATCCCCTCTCCTCTTTAATCTATATGTTGAACCGCTCACACAATCCATTAGAGAGGACACTAATATTCCACATTTTATTTTCTCGGGTTGGGAAAAGAAGATTAGCCTCTATGCTGATGACATACTCATCTATACAACTAATCCTACACTGGCATTCCCCGTAATTATAAAGAAGGCGGAGACCTTTGGGAAATTCTCGGGTTACGAAATTAACGCAGGAAAAACTGAAATTATGGTTTGGAATATTCAAAATCTTCAACTTCCGATAAAATCATCCATGAGGTACCTGGGAATTACAATAACTAAAGATCAAGAGCATTTGGCGCAAAACAACTTAGCTCGTATTTCCCGAGAATCCCAAATTTTGATGAAAGCTTGGTCCTTCCTTCCACTTAACATCTATGGGAGAACTAGCTTGGTAAAAATGAGTATTCTCCCGAAATTTACTTTTATCTTTAATTCCATTCCGTTAGCTTTTGACACCAAACAGCTTGGAAAATGTCAGCAGAATATTAATTCTTTCATTTGGGGTTATAAATACAGCAGAGTAGCTTGGAAAAAATTGAGAAGGAGAAGAGAAAAAGGAGGGCTTGCATTGCCAGACCTCGAATATTATGCTTGGGTATTTCATCTGACCCATTCTAGGATGCTACTTAAGTGCCCCTGGGAAAACGCAAATGGGCTGATGTACAAGGCAATGCTACTGGGTGCGGGCCTCCCAGAGAATGGCTTTCTCTTCAAGTTCGGCCACCAGAAGTTTTTCAAAAAAATTAGGTTAAAGACATTACTGAGTAGCTTGAAAGAGTGGTCTCAAATAAAATCTAAGGCCGGGATAGGATACTTATCTGAGCATGCACCAATTTGGGATCTACCTGGACTGGCATCACAAGAGGTCAATACAGTTAAAAAAGTTCTGCAAGATGCAGGTATTACAAAGTGGGGAGATATGTTGACGGAAAGATCAATCATAGACTGGGATATCTTCAAGCTAAAAGTAACATCACCACTCTCCTGGATAGTATATCTACAAATCGGAAGCTGGATTCGGACTCAAATTTGGAAAAAAGGAATGTTGGGAGAGGAGAGTCCTTTAGAAAATATCTTAGTTGAGAGACCTGCGGGGAAAAAGGAAGTTGCACTCTTCTATTGGCACATTATAGAGGATGGAGAGCGAGATTCTAACCTCCCGGAAAAAGTATGGGGCGCAGAGGGAGAACCAGATAGAGAGGTCATTTGGGAGGAATCTTTCACCCTCCTTTACAAAATCATCAAGCCAGCATGGTTGAGGCGTAACCATTTATTTACACTCCACAGAGCGTACTATTCTCCTAAAAGGCTGTCGAAATTTCAAACAGGAAAATGCTGCAGCAAATGTTCTTTACCGGCAGCCTCGGACCTCCATATGTTTTGGGAGTGTCCGAATATTGCCACTTTTTGGGATGAAATCAAAACAACACTCGAATCTATCCTTGGTATCACTATCCCGTGCTCATGGTCTTTAATTATCTTTGGATTAAACCACAATATTAGGGGACCAGAGAGAGATTTTTTGTTTTATGCCATTTTATTGGCAAGAAGAGAAATCTGTAAGAATTGGGTTAATATACATCCCCCAACTCATGCAGAGTGGCTGTCTTCACTTTATGCAACATCAAAGCTGGATTTATCGAGAACTTGCAGCTCTCGGTCACTTACATTTTGGGACCTTTTGATCGATTGGAGGAGAGATAGTTAATAACCCGGGGTTTTTTTTTTTTTTTTTTTTTCCCCGGGTCCGATGATTAGGCCTAAAAATCTCTCTGTCCTAAAAGGTGGTATCGAACAACTACAGGACAACTGGCCGAACTGGTCCGAAGGGAGTAAGTCCGTCCAAGCTCTGTTGGCGACATGGAGGAATACCCTCGGGGTACCTGGAACCCAGTTTTGGGCTCCGGGTCGCCAAAGGGGGGTCGGTCCTCGTGGTTCAGAGGATAAGAGCATAGTTGGATCGACTTTTTGGCTAATGAGGACAAAAAAAAACTGGAGAACTATCAGGAGGTTGAAGTGTTCTGTCTACCCATGTTTCAAAGAACAGCTCTTTAATTAACATAGTGGTTTGCGCTCCTGAATCTAACAGCAGATTTAGTGGTTTACTTCCTATACAAATTTCTACAGTAGGATCAAAAAATGTGATGGGGTCATTAACATTAGAAATATGATAATTAAATTCAGTAACTACTGAAACAATTTCAGAATCAGAGTCGTAGTCTGACTCCAAAACACATTCAACAGACGTTTTCTGATCATTGAACTTTCACAAAATGTCCTATTTTTTTTACAGTAACTACATGCTACATTGGCACAGGACACTTAGCACCCTTTTGGTGAGGAGCATTACCATACCTCTTACACGTTTGTTTGATATTTTGATATTCTGATGTATTTTTCCCTGAGCCAGAGTTTCTGATTGTGGAGTTTGTATTTGTAGACCTTCGAAGTACGCGTTGTTTTGACTTTGAGGTAGTTGAGACAACATTGACAGGAGCAACGTGTCTATCCTCTAATACTTTCAAAAACACTTGGGAAGTCTCAATGCTTTTAACTATTTTAATGGTTTCTTCCAAATTAGGATTGGCAAGAAACAAGAGCTTCTGACAGATTTGTTTGTCTCTACAATGACAAACAAATTGATCCCTGATCAATTGATCAGTGAACGTTTCAAATTGACAAACAGGTGCTAAATTGCGTAATGTAGAAATAAAAGCATCAACATCTTTACTTTCATATCGCTGACTCTTAAAAATTTAATGTCGCAAAACCATCAAACTAGGTTGTTTGTCAAACCTTTGTTTTAAGTTTCGTAATGGTGTCCTAACAGTCATCAATATCATCCTCAGGAAGATGAAAAATTGCAGGAAGATGCTTGAAGATAGATCTCCCTTCAAAGCCAAAAGAGTGCAGCAAAATATATTGTTTCCGTTCATTACTATACCTAGAAGCACCAATAGCTCCCAGGTAAGTATAAAAAGCATCAAACCAAACCACCCATCTGACAGGAGGGTCTCCTGGAGATTATAGGAAATCAGGAGGAGTTACAGATTGCATGTCTGTTATCTCGCTATCAAAACTTTAAACAAATTATATTAAAAAAATATTTGTCAATTAAAATCCAGGTGTGCGAATCACCGTGAAAGGATCCGTCACATAAAAAAAAGATGGAGGTATGCAGATCATTGCTACTGCTTGTTTTTGTTGCAATAAAGTAGGTATTCAATTTAATGAAAAGAAGTTATTGATCAAAGAAATGGTGTGCAGATCACTGTCATGTAAACAGCTATTTAAAATGAAAGTATAACACTTGATGATAAATAAGTGTGTGAATCACTGTTATATGATCCGCTTTAGAGTGTGAATCACTGTCATGCAATCCACTACAGTACCGTGAACACACCACTTTAGTGTGAGGATCACTGTCATGCAATCCGCTACAGTATCGTGAAAACAACTAGCCTCTGCTTTCGTTGCGGCTTTGCACGGAAATTGTTGTTAGCGATGATCGTTTTGTAAAGCTGTGAACGCGTTGGGTTGCTATAGGGATTTAAAACTGTGACGTCCGACGCATCGCCACCTAGCAACACTCTTGACATACGTTCAGCTTTGGAAGATGAATCAGCTGTGACATGCTTTGACTGCATTACAATGCGTAGTGAAGAGAAGGTCAGGCGATCCAGGCAACTCTGCACTTGTGCGCCAATGAAGCTAGGACGCAAATATAAGGCACCACGTCTAAGCTTGCGCAATCATTTTAAGCGGCCTAATCCTTGAACTAGAATGTCTATCGCGGAATGAAGACAATGTGAAGAGGAGATGTTCAGGTTAGTACCGGAAAGTAGAGATTATATTTTTTTTTGATAGCGTGCAGAAAGAATAGTGAAGAACTCATTTTGAATTGTGTTACCTTTCGTAAATATAAACTCTGGAGCGTTGCGGAGAGTGAATGCCTACGTCTTAAGAAATTTTTAAATGGAACAATCTTTCCACTAAAATTCAACTTGAATCTTGACTTGAAATGCACGTAGAATTATAAAGATGCACGCTGAGTCCAAGGTATAGCTGTGTAGCACGAATCTTCACCACATGAATTGTAGTGATGAACTCTGTGGACAGCCAGTATGATGAGTGGAGTTTATTAATATTCAGCTACACAGCAGAGACAGCAAAGTCGATGGCAAACAGTTGGCTCCAACTGCTCTTTGACCAATTCAAAACCTAGAACCCAGTAACAATGCAACCAGGCAACCATTGACTTTCTACATGACATAGCCTAGAATACAGTACATATTAAATGAACTCAGTGTTAATCATTTAAGCTAAATGAACTATGAGAGAGTACAACACAATGTCACAACATGAGCTAGTATTGACGTGTAAAGTGGTTTATTTTAAGTTACACATTGCATAGATGATGACACACAATAGTGAAATGCTCATAAAACAAACAAAAATGTGATGATTGGAGTTAACAGTTTTCAGATGAAATCCTAAAGATCCTAGCCATGGTTATCTGAGTCCAAAGTCCAACTTTGTACCTCCATCAGATGTTCAACAGTTTGTATGGACAGTCAACAAAGTCAATGCACAGCACACAACGCTTGGTATCATGTGCACCTTTTTTAACTGGCTGGGGGTTGTGCATTTTGATCTGACTCTCCCTTCCCTTTCCTTGGATATCCCTTCCCATGTTTGAGTGGGAGAAACCGCAACTGCAGCCTCTTGGGGTGCTGGGGTAACTCTGCCAGACTGAACGTCCCTCCCAGTGGCTTGTACAGAGAGGGCTAGTTTGCTGAGCATATGCCTGGCGGAGGGAGGTACTTATAACCCTCAGCACCCATGACCTCATCCATTTGTTGGTTGAACCATTCTAGTCTTTGGTCTTGGGAGACCTGCACCTGATCAATGTTCCAGAGGTGTTGTTCAACCTGGCCCATTGCTTTCTGCTTCCCCCCATAGGCAACGAGTACCTGGGAGAGGTTTGGGTAGGCATCAGTGGCACCAGCTGATTGGTGACATAGATTCATATTTACCCTGCCACCACCGCCACCCCAACAGGCATGCGCGGTTAGTGCTGGCCCAGTAAAACATGAACCTCCTTTTTCATTGACTGGGTTGGTGTATGTCAACCCCAGAGTGTAAAGTGTTGCTGGTCTGGTGTTGTTGGTCATGGCTGATGTGTCTGTCAGGGTAGAGGTCAGCTGGGTGCTGTTAGCTGAGGCTGGAGTAGTTGCTGTGGACCCTGCTGTACATGCTGGTGCTGTCTGCTGACCCAAACCTGATGGGCCTTGTTCCACCTCCTTGTCAGAGGGTACAGAAGAGTCCTCAACACTGTTGAGCTCATTCTGGCTTGGAATCTGAGCCTGGCTGTCTTCTTCTTTGGGCATGGAGGTGTTCCCAACTTGTCCTATGGGTACCGAAAAGACACAGTCAATTTTGTGGATGTCCACTGCACCCCAAATGGTATCCATTATATACATGAATAGACCAACAAACAGTTTAAGAAGAATGATTTGCCTCCTTTATCCATTATGGTAGCCTACATTTGGAATGAACAATGCTACTTTTACAAAATGTGTATTGGCGACCAGCAGAAATGGCCATGTTCTCTTATTTTCTTCTGACATGTCCACTGACATTCACTTGTACCTGAAACTCAATAGATGCCACTGGTGGATTAGTGTGCTCCACATCTGTAGAATGACAATGACATACTTTCTCTTACAATCTAAATATTTGAGTTTGTCTGTCCCGTGTACTGTGCATAGTCTGTGTGTCAGCAGTCACATTGGTGCGCATATTCTATTTATTTCTTTTAAAAAAATTTAATCATGGTGTGAGTTATGTGCTTATTGTTTGCAACTCATGCTCCAGAATTACATCCCCCCAAGGAGGTAAACGTGAAATTGCTTTGCTTTTTGTATACACAGCTCAGGGAAATTTGATGTTACCTCCATAGTTATATGTGATGTCAATGTTTTTGTTGCTACTTTATAGGTGGCTTATTCTGTGAGCTAGGGTTAGAAGGGCTACTGGGATTTGGTGAAAATTAAAAGTCTTCTACTTCCACCCTGCCCAACCAGGCCACCAGGAAGAATCCCTCGCTGATAGTGAGTGAAAATGTATTAGCAAGATATCTGACACTGGTGCCTGGTGCCTGACTTGACCACAACTCCTGTCAAGGCCTTTTGCTCCAACCACCATGCACCATGACGCAGGTGGAGATTTGCCTTGTATATATTGTAATATGGTGCTCGGAGACATTTTGGATTAGTCAAGCGGAATGTAACTGCAACTGTGTTGGTCGGACGGTCTTCCCGATGACATCGTAATAAGGCACTAAATGTGCTATGTCTCCAGGAGTGTCTTTGAAACTTGAACCTGTTACGCTTTGTGGGTCTGCTGGAGAATCTTTAGAGTTGAAGGTGTTGGCAAGGGCCAAAGGACGCTGATACTTACATGGCTGCAGGTTAAGCAAGTCACTGTGCCTACTTTTCAGTGGTTTTAAAAAAGCTCCTCTGGATTCTAAGGCTCTTAGGACCTCAGAGACAGCACTTATGATTCAGGACAAACTCCAGCAGAGACCATGAGGAAGGTACAATCCAGATCTAGTTGATACTGGTGAACCGATCAGTTCAGGAAAAATGGCTTATGCATCTAGTAGTTCTCCTGTAGTCACACAGTAGGCCAGCCAACTTACTTTTGAAGTCCACTTCCTTATCATGGGTACAAGACGGCACAGTCCCAGTCCTTAAGGGTCTTCTGAGGACACAAAAACAGCAGGTCCAGTCCTCTTCTGTCAGTCAGTCAGTCAAAATACTCTTTATTCGATTTTTGTTAAAATCATAAAAGGCATAGGTCAATCACAATACAGTATTTAAAAACATCACTAAATCACGTTAAAAAGGATGGTTTTCTGCATAATGATTACATTTCATCAAATTGTTGCATGCAAACATACAAATCTATTTACAAATGTAAAAAATGTTCCTTTAAAAACAAGTTTGAGTTAAAACAAGTTAGTCTGGGGTAGTCTTTTTTTCCTTGTTCTAAATGCCGCAGTTAAAAAGCAAGCAACGCTAAACATGGTGTAAGTATCTGCTAACATTTGAAGGAAGATTAAGGCTGGCCTTATTTGAGTAAAGCCCGCTGCCTTCAGAACAGGGAATAGATATTTCTTCCTTTCACTGCAATAAAAGTCGCAAAAAAATATGAAATGAAGGGTATCTTGCGGTGAGAAGTTATCACAGCCGCATGGCGGGCCATCCTCAGGTTTTGACCAAACCGGGAAATTTCCTAAGGAGTAATGAATTAAATTCATCCTGAATTTGGTCAGTAGGAGTCTATGTAGAGGATTAGTTACGGTTTTTAAATAGGGTTCCATGGTGGGTGAAGTAGTTAAAACAATATGTGCCCTCACCATGGGTTTCCTTAATTCTAAATCTTCTCTATCCATACGGGTCCTCTCCATAAACATCTGCTTAATCCACCCAACGTCCCCCCTCCTTATATTCGATGGGTCATTAAAAAGTTCCGGTCTCCCCAGCATTAAAAAGGTAGATTTAATAAATTTTAGCCAGGGGATTCTCATGGCGTTATCCCTTGTAATGACGTCCTTAAGGATGGCATGGTTTAGCGTCAGCTCGGGATTCAACCACGTTTTGACCCAGAAGAGGAGGGGTGCTAGTTTAAGTTTATCAGAAATGTATGGTAAGCCTATTTCCTCATGAATAGAGAAGGTAGGTGTGGAATCTGGAACAGATAGAATATTCCTGATGATACCGTTTTCTACCCTCTGGATTTTTGCCGTCTCTGCGTAACCCCAAATCGCAGAACCATACATAGCGATTGGAACGCACTTACTATTATATATTTTGACCACGGCCTCCATTGGTTTTGCTCCCAAACGTTTTGTAAAGGCCAGCAAAGCTGATGAGGATCGTGCTAAGCTAAGTCTTTTAGCATTGACCTGGGGAACCCAGGACCCTCTTTGATCAAAAAGGACTCCCAGATAAGGAAAGACTGGAACCCTAGAAAGGATCTCCCCTTTACAAATAAAAGTTTTTTTCTGCAACGTATTGACTTTACGACCAATGATCATGGTGTGAGACTTGGAGACATTGATTTTCAAGTCCAGGTTCTCCATAAAGGAACCAAAACGGTCCAGAAGAATCTGTAAACTAATCCCTGTACGTGCTATCAGGACGGCGTCGTCCGCGTATAGGAGGGCTGGGATCTGAGCACCTCCTACACGTGGAACATCCACCGATCCTGTTTCTAGGTGTTTCCCGAGACCATTTATATAAATAGTAAAAAGAAGGGGGGCCAGGATGCAACCCTGGCGCACCCCTTTTTCAGAATTAAAACTTTCTGTGCACCTACCGTCCCTGGTGACTCTTATTTTTGCCTTAAGATCTTGATGTAGCCTTGCCATAAAGGCCACCAAGGGCTCCTCTATGCCTAACTCTAGTAGGGTAGTCCATAGCTTACTTCTGTTCACCAGGTCGAAGGCCGAGGAGAGGTCCATAAAGGCCAGATAAACTGTCCCCTCCCCGACCACCGTATACCTGGAGACTAGAAGGTGGAGGTTAGAACATTGTTCCAATGTCCCCCTATTCTCTCGAAAGCCATATTGGATATTCGAGAGTCCCCCATTCAGTTCTAAATTTTCCCTTAGTCCTCTTCTGATTTTGGCAGGTCCAGAAAGTATTTTGAAGAGGGTTAAGTTAGGTGCACATTTATGGTTCATGCTAGTGGGTGAAGGTGACTCCTGGACAATCCACAAACAATAGGTAAAATGTTTCCCATGGACAACATATCAGTTTTTTAGCAGTTCCTGTTTGCAGTTCTGTAAACAATCCTACAGTGCCCTGTCACATGGTCAGAATAGTTCTGGTAAGAAACACCACTATTTACATGCCCACGTTTCATAAGTTGCGTTCTCTTTCACAGATGATGACTTTTAACATATATTTGCATGTGTGACAATATAGGATAACATTCTCTGAATCGTCATTGCTTACATTTCCACTTTGTGGGTACATTACACCACACCTTGGACATTCAAATGTTATTTCTGGTATTGTCCATAAGGCAACAATGCTATCCAACAAGAATAAACAATTGTGGCCTCACAGGGGTCGAAACGTGGCCACACTGGTGTTGTTATTATAAATATACAACCACTTCCTTGTTTAGGCAGAGGAGCACTCAGCTGACACTTCAGGGTCACTACATAGCAGAATTCCAGCTCAGCTGATTCTCGCAAACCAATTACCCAACACGAGGGATGCCCAGCTCTACACCAAGAAGAGCAGCTTGATGACACTTACCAACAAGTAACAGGGAGTCAGTGCACCCTGGCAGGGATTTGGCAGATCACCCACTCAAGTCAAAACTAGGTTAGGGTAGATAGAAGCACAACTATACACAACACGTATATGCGTGCATAAATTCACTGCCTTAGCGCAATGGTGGAAATGTTCATCCTTTTCACTGTTATTTTGATGCTGATTATGCTAATCTGTTTCATTCTACCAATCATCACAGGGCACATATTTTATGCAAGAATCACAATGCTCTAATAAATATTGAAAAGCCTTGCTGAGTATTTCTTGTGTACTTTTTTGGGTATGCATGAGAGTCCAAACAAAATGGTTCAAATCTGTTACCACAATTTTCTGGGGGGATCAAGGCTGTTATGTTCTAAGGTTGCACACACATTTATTGCCCTGTAAGGTTAGGTTTACAGATGATGCACTGGGGCTAGCTGGGACATAGACCAACATATCCTGAAGGTGTGTACAGAATCAATCTGGCACAACCCTGACATTTATGTTGTCCGACAAATGGACAGTTATACCGAGGAAGGTTCAAGTTGTATGACAGCCACTCACTCCTAAAATCCAAGAGGAGAAACCTTTAATTCTTGTGCAGAGCTCTTGTGCCCACCCAGGGGTGTGGCAAGGGTAATGAGCAGGTTCCTCCCCTTGTGTCCACTCTAAACTAGTCCAGTGATAGCTTCTCTCCCACTGGGTATAGAGCCAGCGTGGGTACTTTAGGACTCGGGGACAAAGGCTTTCCCTTCTTCGGTGCTCTACTGAGACTAAACTATGAATAGACAGGCCTCACCTCTATCCTTACTAGTTGTTGAAGTTTCTAGTCCACCACAGCTGTCCTTTCTGAACTGATAGGGATCATGCACCACACCCAGTCTCTCCTCTCACCAGGCTTAAGCCATTGTTCTGCTCTTGGATATGTTTTTACACCTCATTAAATATATTAAGTTCAAGGACTTGCTATGCAGTAGCTAAAGAGCTAATCCCTCCAAGAACTCCAGACAGTGAAAACATAACATTCTAAAAGTTACATTCCATATATATTTATCAAATATCAAATTTCGCCAATGAATTGGACTTTCGATAACTATGAACAATAGTCCTTCTATGAGTTTCATGTTAGACATTACAGATGAAAGTGTCTAATCTGTACTTTGATATTTTCTAGGATCTAGCCAAAACCATGCCAATGAGAGTTGCATTTGGTAACTAGTCACTGGAAGAACTTGCCAAGTTTAATTTCATACATATTCTAATTTTCAAATATTAAGTACCCTACCTTGTGGGCAACAAGATGTACATATGGATGATTTAATAATATTTAAAAGCAGGGTGTTCTGCCCGTTAAAATTGTTTTATCATTTTTTGTTGGACACATATCACAAAATGCATTAAAAAATATTGCATAGGTGCATAGTACAAGTATGAAAGAAAATGCAAAAAAATCATAGGCAAGACTTCTATTGCAGTAACTAAAGTGCTCAAGATGGTAAAGCGCATAAACATTTTCCAGGCAATCAACAACTTAGATATCAATGTACGTCCCTCAAACAACAAATTACAGTATATGTGTGGACCTTTCTTTCTTTTTTGCTTCCAGCAAACAATAAAGCCCATATCTATAAACGTTTTGAGCTTGTCCTGGCCCTCTTTGCACATAATCCTTCACATTGTTCAGCTCTGATCATTTTGGTGAACCAGTCTATGAAAGGTGGAATCAATTGAGCTCTCGATTTCTGTATTATCAATGAAGGAACCACAAACATTCATTTATAGAGCAACTTTTGGAATATCTTGGATGCTCCCTGCATTGGTTA
Organism: Lissotriton vulgaris; assembly: GCF_964263255.1. NCBI lineage: Eukaryota > Metazoa > Chordata > Amphibia > Caudata > Salamandridae > Lissotriton > Lissotriton vulgaris. The sequence goes on along the minus strand of NC_141689.1, from coordinate 931,284,013 downwards.
ATATATCAGAAAGGGAAACATTGAAATGGAATTTGAATTAAAAATAGCCTTCTAAAATACAAAAATACAGAGCTCCAAACATGATTACATTTTGAACACTTCCTCATAATGTGGGGCCAATTGACCTTATTTCAAGAGTTGCACCTAAACAGTTAGCTGAATTGTATGAATACGTGTTTTTTAACTAGTTTGTCAGCAGGTTTTTAGGATGCTGCAGTCAGGCTACATATTGTAGGATTGTAGGCCTTAAACCATGTTTTGCAAGCCAACTCTGTTGAATGCACCATAGGTGCTTCATTCCACAGGTGGCACTTCTTTTCAAGGCATAGGGTGTATTTCCTACATCATATACAAGGTTCAGAAAAAGGTGAAAAATATGGGATGACCATGAAAAACAGCCAGATTTGCTGCAGCGTTATTTTGGGAATTCTGTGTGTAAAGAGCGTAATGGAAACTTCCAAAATTACACTAATTACACTGTCAAAATGTAAATGTTATGCAGTTCTGATTGCAACATGTAGCAATAAAATACATCACAGGGCATTTTTACTTTTTTCTATTCAGGACCACCATATTTTTTTTCTGTTGGTCCCTAACAGAAAAAAATAAATAAATACAGAACACTTGCCTTAAATAGGATGGATAGTTTGACATCTGTTGACCTTCTCCCCGATATCCGATGGTCCACAAATGGTTTCTAATAATGGAGTCAGCAGAGCATCTATTGGCAGAAACATAAGGTTTTCCCAATTACTAACAAGATACCCAGCCATAGTAAAGACCTCTGACATTCTATTTTATATATTTTGCAGGATTTTATAAGTTTAAAACAACCATTCTCATTAAATAATAATTGATTGTGAATAAGAACGGTTCTTTACACACAAAGCAAATGTTGATGTTGGTCATAATCTTACTTAAAAATGTGTAGCCAGTGAAAATATTGTGTTTTTTTATTTTTGATCTGGCTCGGGCGGAAATGTAATATAGTCCCTGGGATTGACATGACATTTAGCAAGTGTTTATCAGATGATTAGGAATAGGGCATTTCTTCTCTTCATGTTCCAGACACATCTTATGTTTTACATTAAGGCTGTTATTAATTTAATTTAGAACCCTCCACTCAACGTGAAGGAGCTGGCCAATAATCTGCGTAAGGATTGTAGCAGCCACTGGAGATGGAGTGCTGCACTATTGGCACAGAAGAGCCTGATTACACAGAGGGTGAGGGGGCTGACATAAATACATCTCTGGGTCAGAATTCAACAAGTCTGACAGTTACGTACTTTTTTGAGGGAGGAGTTTTATACACTGTGAAATCGACTCAAAGGAAAAAGATCTGGCACCGATCTAGGAGATATCGGCTGGGGTCTCTTTTGCCCCAGACACCTCTCTCCCACTTCCTTGCTGCCACTGTTTGAAGCCAAGGAGGCACTATAGGTAATAAGGGACCTTTCAGTGAAGAAGGCTGTGTGTTCGGGTATTCTCCAAGATTTGTCCTAGCAGGTAGATAGAATGGTCCAGATCATGGAGAACATTTGTTCACCACAGACTGCACAGCAGAGAGTGTATTGGGTGGTATTGCCTCCACAAAAAAAGGACTACAAATATTATGTAATGTTATGTTAGGAGGTTTATAAAGCATATGGTTACTCCAGATGGAATGTCCCCGCACTGAGGATAAGCTGCACTAAGCTTCAGGCAGCAGTCCATTTACCAACCCCACCGCCGGCACCAACGACATCACCCAATCCCAAGACCTCTGCGACTCCCTAGCCTCTTTCTTCCACAACAAAATCGCCGACATGCATAACAGCTTTGAAAACCAGTCCGGAGACCAGTCCACTCCACCCACCCCCGAACCAAATCCCCCCTCTAACAACCTTTGCGCCTGGAACCCAATCACCACTGAAGACACCATCCGCCTGATGAACTCCATCCACTCAGGATCACCAACCGACCCATGTCCCTATCACATTTTCAACAAAGCAGACTCCATCTACGCACCCCATCTCCGAGACGTCATCAACTGCTCCCTCAACTCCGCTAACTTCCCGGAAAGCTGGAAACATGCCGAACTCAGCGCCCTTCTGAAGAAACCCACAGCAGACCCCACTGAACTTAAGAACTGCCGCCCCATCTTGCTCCTCCCATTCCCTGCCAAAGTTATTGAGAAAGTCGTCAACAGTCAGCTTGCCACCTTCCTCGAATCCAACAAATCCCTCGACCCCTCCCAGTTCGGCTTCCGAGCCAAACACAGCACCGAATCTGCCCTCATCGCAGCAACAGATGACATTCGAACACTACTGGACAATGGAGAAACAGTTGCCCTCATCCTACTTGACCTCTCCGCAGCCTTCGACACAGTCTGTCATAGCACCCTCATACAACGCCTCAGCAACGTCGGAGTACAAGGAAAAGCATTGGACTGGATCATCTTTTTCCTCGCCGGAAGAACCCAGAGAGTCCGCCTCCCCCCTTTCAGATCGGAGCCCACTGAAGTCATCTGGGGCGTACCACAAGGATCTTCACTCAGTCCCACCCTCTTCAACGTATACATGAGGCCCCTTGCATCCATCGCGTGCCAACACAACCTCAACATCATCTCCTACGCAGACGACACCCAGCTGATCCTCTCCCTCACCAAAGACCCAAACACCGCCAAAACCAACTTACACGAAGGAATGAAAGATGTAGCCGAGTGGATGAAGAACAGCCATTTAAAACTGAACTCGGACAAAACGGAAGTCCTAATCTTAGGCTCATCTCCCTCTGCTTGGGACGACTCATGGTGGCCACCGGCCCTGGGAACAGCACCCATACCAACGGACCACGCACGTAACCTGGGCTTCATCCTGGACTCCTCCCTCTCGATGACCAGACAAGTCAACGCCGTCTCATCATCATGCTTCAACATCCTACGCATGCTCCAAAAAATATTAAGTTGGATCCCCACCGAAACAAGGAAAACGGTCACCCACGCACTGGTCACAAGCCGACTGGATTACGAAAAAACCCTTTACGCCGGAACCACAGCCAAACTACAGAAAAAACTCCAGCGCATCCAAAATGCCTCAGCCAGACTCATACTAGACATCCCCCGCCAAGCTCACATTTCCAATCACCTGAAAGACCTCCACTGGCTCCCCGTCAACAAGAGGATAACGTTCCAACTCCTCACCCACGCAAACAAAGCCCTCTACGACCTAGGACCCGAATGCCTCAACACGCGCCTGTCCTTTTACACCCCTGCCCGCCAACTACGTTTGTCCAATCAGGCCCTCGCCGCAATTCCGCGCATCCACAGATCCACCATGGGGGAAGATCCTTCTCCTACTTAGCGGCCAAAACCGGGAATTCTCTCCCCACCTCCGCCTTACACAGAACCACCTCTCCTTCAGAAAGCAACTTGAAACTTGGATATTCGATAAGTAAAGTACCCCCCCCCCCCCTCCCACAAGCGCCTTGAGTCCCTCTGGGTGAGTAGTGCGCTATACAAATTTTGAACTTGAACTTGAGTCCTTTAGGTATTACAACAAGGCGAGTCTATCCTGCCCTATTTCCTAAATATCCAGTTCTTAAGAGTTTTCAGAAACGTGTTTCAGATGGCTCTGATCTCAAGTCCCAGGGCATAGAGTTCCAAAGTTTAGCTGCTAGGGGTCTAAAAGAGCTCCCCCAGATGCATTCCAAACACTCTAGAAACCACTGTACGTGCTGCCCTGGAAGATCTAAGAGGCCTTGTGGGAGTGCTATCTTTGATCAGAGGAAACAGATATCCTGGGCCCTTCTGATTGAGTATCCGATGCACAAAGCAGAGTGCTTTGAAGGAAACTCAAAGCCTTACAGGGAGCCAGTGAAGTTTGGCAAGTCCTGTGCTTTTGGAAGATTGTTGCTGAGCTTCAGCATTCGGTACCGTTTGAAGCATCCTCTGTCTGCCTTTTGAGACCCTCGGGTAGAGTACATTACAGTAGACAAAGCGAGAAACCAGCGGAGTCTGGATAACTATTTTCTTAGCAGATTCTGATAATAATTCCAGATTTTTTTGCACCATTTTTAGCATCCCATAGCAGTTACCGACTGTAGCTCAGATCTGCTTTTTGAAAGATAACACTGCATCAAAAGTGACATCCAAGTTCTTCACTTTAAGTTTGGGGACTGGAGTGGGGCCAAATTCACAGGGCCACCAGGCAGAAGACCAGTTCGAGGGCTACTTTCTGATCACCAAGATCTTTTTCTTGCATGCGTTCAATCTAAGAAAGCTGGCATTCATCCATGCCCCCAGGTCCACCAGCGAGGAATTGAAGTTATCTGCAGCTCCCTCATTGTCTTGGGACAGTGTGATGATAAACTGAGTGTCATCAGTGTAGGACACAATTCTCACCCCATGGCTTTCAACCATGCCAGCCAGGGGACGGAGATAGAGGTTAAACAGGTTTGGGCTTAAAGTCAATTCCTGTGGCACACCATGTGGTAAGGGATATCTGGAATAAGTGATTGTCCAGAAAATTGGCAAGCTATTTATGGGATCTTCCTCTTATGCCTTGTAGTTACATCCGTTCCAGGAGCAGAACGTGTGCTACAGTATCGAAGGCCATACTTAGATCCAGCAAGACTAATGCAGCCATCTTACTTTCGCACGCAGTGTTTTTGAGGCTAGTAAGAGGGTGGATTCAGTGCTATACTGTGGTCTAATGCCAGATTGTGTCTTTTGAAGAGGGTCATTTTGTAAACAAATTTAATTAGTAGAGAGGTTACATGTTTTTTCGCAATTTTAGCAAAGTATCTACCCTGTAATTCTCCAATACCACCAGAACCCTGAATTCACTCATTTTGCCCCCATGTCACTTCCTTCTATAAGCCTCTATGTAAATGTAAATGTAAATCCAGTATTTGTAAAGCACACAGCTACCCGTAGGCATCCCGGTGCTGGGGGCCGTCGGGAAGATTACGCAAGCTATTGCCCAGAGTCACATGGGGCTGGGCAGACACCTGCCGCCTGCACCCTGGTCGCTGCACCACACCTCTTCACCTGCCCCCTGTCAATCCCTCTTCCCCTGTACCCTCTGCCCGCTCCCCCCACAACAAGGTGTCTACATCTAGAGATTCATCAATAAATATTCCCAAATTGAGTAGGAGGTAGACTTTTTTGCACTTGGCCCTCCCATCCCCCAAAGTCTGGGATATATTTATGTTTTGAAACGTTAATAAGAAAAATATTTATACATTTAATGTAAGTCGCAGATGTGTTTTTCTCTAGGGTGGCGGTCACATCCTCTATTTTTAACATTGCTGCGGGTGGAGCTTCAAGCTGCACCCGCAGCAATGTTAAAAATGCATGCACAGCATTTGCGTGCACAAAGCGGCAGGCACCGCGCGGTGCCTGCTGCATTGCGCACGCAAATGCAGGGGGGTACCATTGGTACCCCCCCATGTGCACCCCCACCCCCACTACACCTAGGGGGCCCGCAACGGGCCCCTGCAGTGCAGTTACACATGCTTTTCCACAGTTGAAAAGCCGCCGCGGAAAAGCATGTTCCCAAGCACATCCTAATCTGGCTGACGGTGTCTAAGAGACACCTTCACCATTTTAGTGCTTTTCCGTTGTAAGCCAGCCGCGGCGGAAAAGCTGCGGACCTAAACCATGACCCACCATTCATCCTAATGTGGCGGTGGGTACTGGTGGGTCCGCAGAGGATTTTCAGCATCCTCCGGGTCTGCGGTGGCTTCTGCCGGTCTGGAGGATGCGGAAAATCCTCCATCCTAATGACCCCCATAGTTAGGGATTAGCATTTACAAAACATTATTTTACTCGCATAAAACCATAGAAATTCGCATATATAGTTAGTTGCAATATCTATATATCGCGCACCCGCAATCCACTGCTGATGATGTCACATATTACATCATTCATGACATGGTCAGTGACATTACTGATGACATCACTGATGACATCATCCAGTGACTGTAAGTTTCTGTAAAGTTAAAATATGTCTTACATATTGAAGAATGAGTGGATGTATAAGTGTCTGGATGAAGGGTTTAGTAGGTGCATGACTGACCGTATGAGTAAATGATTAAATGTGTCTCACTGAGTGCATGGGTTAGTGACTAAACTGTCTGAATGTGTGCATCAGTATGTCTGTTGTTGTATAAGATGCTGCATGTGTTGATCAGTAGCTATATGAGTAACTATATGGGTTATTGATTGGTTGCCCAAGTATTTGTATGTGAGACTGAGTGGGAGGTGTGTGACTCTGTGCATAGATGTGTGAGTAGTTGATTCACTATATGTATGGGTTCAAAAGTGCATGTGGAAACAGCTGTATGGGCGGTTGACTGTCTGCATGAGTGTATTTGCTACATGTCAAAGTAAGTACATATGTAAAACACAGTACATGTGAGAGTTGACATATATAAATAACTGTGCATAAGAGCCAGTGAATGTGTGAGTGGCTGTATGGATCATTGTGAACTTGTATCAGGGATTGTATAAGAGAGTAAATATGTGTTAGTATATGTTTGAGTAAGTAAGGTGTGTATAACTGTATAGTTGAGGAAATGGAGGAGTGATTGATTCTTTTCATGACTGACTAGATGTATGAGTAACTCCATGGATGAGTGACAATCTGTGAGTGTCTGTTTACACTGATTGTATCTAAGGTTATATTAGAGTCTGAAGAGGTTCATCGTATTACCACATGAATTATATTATCAGTGATGTGATCAGTAATGTCAAATGAGATGTCATCAGTGATGTCATCAGTGATGTCATTTGAGATGTCATCAGTGATGTCATTTGAGATGTCATCAGTGATGTCATCAGTGATGTCACTGACCATGTCATGAATGATGTAATATGTGACATCATCAGCAGTGGATTGCGGGTGCGCGATATATAGTTATTGCAACTACCTATATATGCGAATTTCTATGGTTTTGTGCGAGTAAAATAAGGTTTTGTAAATGCTAATCCCTAACTATATATGGTCTATAACCTATGGTTTTTTCAGTGAATTTTCAATGTTTTTGTAAATGCGAATTCCTAACTATATATGGTCTATAACCTATGGTTTTTTCAGTGAATTTCATTGGTTTTTTAAAAGCTAATATCTATAGCTGTAAAATATATTCTTTATTACGTGACGTATCACTTAGCCACCTGAGACGCCTCATGACGCGTCGCATAAACGTGACGTATCGTCTATGCAGCGCAAACAAAACTCGTAACGTAAGCGCGCCGGAGCACGCTTACAGATATATATATATATATTTTTAACCTTAATTAGACAAAATCCACACGTGCACATATCTTGAGGCCTTGCAAAGGCACATCAAACAAACAGTCCATACAATTTTGTCAAGTTTGGTGGAAATCTATTCCTTTAAATTTTATTTTACTGTTTCTCTTGGTTTTCCCCTTGTTACGCTTACCGGAACGCTACCCGGTACGCAAAACGGACGCTCCAAAAACACAAGATGTCGGACTCCCGTTACGCTGCCGGTTAGCTGGGAAGCGCCTCTACTGCGAAAAATCCCAATTTCTTTTTTCTTTTGCCCCGCGGGGAACTTTAATATCCCCCTCATCAATCCTAGGGGGTCAGGAGGGGCCTACCTTGCCCCCTTTCCTTCATTTCCCCCTTCTTTTTTCACCACCTCTTGTCTCTCGATCCTACCGAGAGACAAGATGGCGGCCGCCCCGGACTGTTTACAATGTTGACAGCCAATCAGCTTCTCCTCAGACTCCCGTTACGCTGCCGGTAAGCTGCCCAGTTAGCTGCCCGGTTCGGGTACCGGGACGCGCCTCTACGGCGAAAAATCGCAATTTATTTTTTTTGTTGCCCCGCGGGGCACTTTAATATCCCCCTCATCAATAATAGGGGGTCAGGAGGGGTCTACCTTTCCCCCTTTCCTTCATTTCCCCCTTCGTTTTTCACCACCTCTTGTCTCTCGATCCTACCGAGAGACAAGATGGCGGCCGCTCCGGACTGTTTACAATGTTGACAGCCAATCAGCTTCTCCTCAGACTCCCGTTACGCTGCCGGTTAGCTGCCCGGTTAGCTGCCCGGTTCTCGTACCGGGACGCGCCTCTACGACAAAAAATCGCAAATTTTTTTTGGGGCCCCGCGGGGCACTTTAATATCCCCCTCATCGATCCTAGGGGGTCAGAAGGGGTCTACCTTGCCCCCTTTCCTTCATTTCCCCCTTCATTTTGGCCTCCTCTTGTCTCTCGATCCGAACCGAGAGACAAGATGGCGGCCGCTCCGGACTGTTTAGAATGTTGACAGACACCGTAGAGCCAATCAGCTTCGCTTTGCAAAGCTCCGTTACGCGAAAAGTACGCGAACTGGTTCGCTATACGGGACGCTGTCACAGATATATCTGTTTTTTAAAACGTTAATTTCTCAAAATCCACTGGAGCACATATATTGAGACCCTGCAAAGGCACATCAGGCTAACAGTCCCTACAATTTTGCCAAGTTTCGTGTGAATCCATTCAGCCGTTCGAGCTAAAAGTGAGGCCAAACGCCCTATGGAAAAATGAATGGGAAAAACGCGTTGTGGGACCCCCCTTTATTCTCGGCCCCCCCTTGACGAAACCCCCCAAATTTTTAGGGGCTGCTCAGAAACAAAATGTGCCATTTTCCTGAAAATTTCAGCCGATTCCGTCCACAAACGCCAAAGTTATTAGACATATAATTTTCAAAAGTTCCATAGAGAAAAAATCCTAACTATATATACCTACTGGCTATCGCCAGTAGGTAATATATATATATATATATATATATATATATATATATATATATATATATATATATATATATATATATATATATATATATATATATATATATATATATATATATATATATATATATATAATTTATTTTTTTCACTGAAAAAACCATAGGTTTCACACATGTTATAGTTAGCTGGACATTTTACTTATACAAAACCATTGAAATTCCCCTGTTATAGTTAGTTCAGCTAACTATAACTCGCGCGCCCGCAATGCACTGCTGATGACATCACATATTACATCACTCATGACATGTTCAGTGACATCACTCATGACATCACTGTTGACATCTCAAATGATATCACTTTTTTTTCATATATATTAAAATTAAATTCTATATATTTTCTTTTTTCATTATAATTTTTTTAGGTAATCGTTCGGTATGCGTACGGTGATGCACTATCCTTTGAACGGGCGCGTACCCGTGCATACATTACAAATAGGTTTTGACGTTACGCGTCGCATCGGCGCTTCCGTGTGACGTCACGTACGTTTGTACGGCGCTCGTACGCGTACTGTGCGAAAGTTTTTAATTGTTTAAAAAGATATATTTATGAATTTATTGTAAATATTAAGGGAAGACATTATCTGGGATAATCATGAAAATAGGTTTGTTTTTTACTTTTAATAAGCGTATATTACTTTTAAAAGCAATTACGCAAATCGTGGCGGTAGGTCGTTCATACTCGCACTGTAATTGTACAATAAGAGCACCGTAATCATTCTTCTCTGTTCTTCACTAAAGAAACATTTGAGAAGGAGCTGTTTATTTTAAGATTGTTCATTATGGCTGCACAGCAACCTGAAGACATCTCTGAACATTCTTCAGATGAAGAATTTCTGGTGGAGGATCCAGCCCCAAAGAGAAAGGATTCAGAAAAGAGGCTGGTGATGAACAGAGTGTCTGAATTAAGCAGACCACTCTTACCCAGTCCAAAGATCAGGGCTTGATCCATCACCGTTATTTAGCTCACTGCACCATCCCAGCTCAGAACCTGGCTATATGCAAATCAGTCTGTCCCTGGCCCAGTGCATCATGGGAACAGGGCAGACTAAACTACCAAGCCAATTCTTCACCAGAAAGGAGACAAGCTTCCGGGGACCGGTTTCTGGCATTTCAGCCGTCGTCGGCCCGGCTTGCTTGAATCCTGATGGTGCAGTGAGCAAGGGACTCATGTCTGAGTATACCCTGCCACACCTATAGTGGCCAAAAACGATTCAGAAAAGGGGGTGGTGATGAACAGAGTGTCTGAATTAAGCAGACCACTCTTACCCAGTCCAAAGATCAGGGCTTGATCCATCACCGTTATTTAGCTCACTGCACCATCTCAGCTCAGAACCTGGCTATATGCAAATCAGTCTGTCCCTGGCCCAGTGCATCATGGGAACAGGGCAGACTGAACTACCAAGCCAATTCTTCACCAGAAAGGAGACAAACTTCCGGGGACTGGTTTCTGGCATTTCAGCCATCGTCGGCACGGTTTGCTTGAATCCTGATGGTGCAGTGAGCAAGGGACTCATGTCTGAGTATACCCTGCCACACCTATAGTGGCCAAAAACGATTCAGAAAAGGGGGTGGTGATGAACAGAGTGTCTGAATTAAGCAGACCACTCTTACCCAGTCCAAAGATCAGGGCTTGATCCATCACCGTTATTTAGCTCACTGCACCATCCCAGCTCAGAACCTGGCTATATGCAAATCAGTCTGTCCCGGGCCCAGTGCATCATGGGAACAGGACAAACTAAACTACCAAGCCAATTCTTCACCAGAAAGTAGACAAGCTTCCGGGGACCGGTTTCTGGCATTTCAGCCGTCGTCGGCCTGGCTTGCTTGAATCCTGATGGTGCAGTGAGCAAGGGACTCATGTCTGAGTATACCCTGCCACACCCATAGTGGCCAAAAACGATTTTCTGAATCATTTTTGTCCACCATAAGCGTGGAAGGGTATACTCAGATGTGAGTCCCTAGCTCATTGCACCATCAGGATTCAAGCAAGCCAGGCCGAAGACATCTGAAATGCCAGAAACTGGTCCCCGGTAGCTTGTTTCCTTCCCAGTATAAGAATCGGATTGGTAGTTTGGTCTGCCCTGTTCCCATGATGCACTGGGCCAGGGTCAGACTAATTTGCATATAGCCAAGTTCTGAGCTGGGATGGTGCAGTGAGCTAAAAAACGGTGATGGAGCAAGCCCTGATCTTTGGACTGGGTTAGAGTGGTCTGCTTAATTCAGACACTCTGTTCATCACCACCCCCTTTTCTGAATCATTTTTGTCCACCATAAGTGTGGAAGGGTATACTCAGATGTGAGTCCCTAGCTCATTGCACCATCAGGATTCAAGCAAGCCGGGCCGAAGACGGCTGAAATGCCAGAAACCGGTCCCCGCTAGCTTGTTTCCTTCCCAGTATAAGAATTGGCTTGGTAGTTTGGTCTGCCCTGTTCCCATGATGCACTGGGCCAGGGTCAGACTAATTTGCATATAGCCAAGTTCTGAGCTGGGATGGTGTAGTGAACTAAAAAAAGGTGATGGATCAAGCCCTGATCTTTGGACTAGTTAGAGTCGTCTGATTAATTCAGACACTCTGTTCATCACCACCTCCTTTTCTGAATCATTTTTGTCCACCATAAGCGTGGAAGGGTATACTCAGATGTGAGTCCCTAGCTCATTGCACCATCAGGATTCAAGCAAGCCGGGCCGAAGACGGCTGAAATGCCAGAAACTGGTCCCTGGTAGCTCGTTTCCTTCCCAGTATAAGAATTGGCTTGGTAGTTTGGTCTGCCCTGTTCCCTTGATGCACTGGGCCAGGGTTAGACTAATTTGCATATAGTCAAGTTCTGAGCTGGGATGGTGCAGTGAACTAAAAAACGGTGATGGAGCAAGCCCTGATCTTTGGACTGGGTTAGAGTGGTCTGCTTAATTCAGACACTCTGTTCATCACCACCCCTTTTTCTGAATCATTTTTGTCCACCAGATGTGAGTCCCTAGCTCATTGCACCATCAGGATTCAAGCAAGCCGGGCCGAAGACGGCTGAAATGCCAGAAACCGGTTCCCGGTAGCTTGTTTCCTTCCCAGTATAAGAATTGGCTTGGTAGTTTGGTCTGCCCTGTTCCCATGATGCACTGGGCCAGGGTCAGACTAATTTGCATATAGCCAAGTTCTGAGCTGGGATGGTGCACCACCCCCTTTTTTGAATCAAAGAGAAAGGAAGCATTGATCTGAAAATTTTTCTCTTTTCCAGAAGGAGAAAAAGTCAATGCTGCAAAAGTGACGTGTGAAATTTGTTCAACTGTGCTCTCGAGAGGAAATCCTGCTAAGCACAATTCATTTGGAGTATGGTGATGCACGTAAAAAATATGGATCCTAACAACTATGTTCATGCTGCATGTAGCACATTACGTAAGGAGACTCCAACATTTGAAGCAACTACATAATCTGCTGGAGAATCAAGTCCGCACCTAAATATTCGCCCTGATTTTGCTGATCTTATTATTTTGTGTAAATTCTGCAAAGAAACTCTTTGTTATGGTGAGCAATCAATAGACTTAATTTGCAGACGGAAACAGAATCACCATTGCTCCCACCAATAATTTGTTTTTATTTATTTGTTCCAGTTTTTGACTGTTTTGTTTCCCCAGTTCCCTTTTTTCCTGTTGAAAAAAGAAATTGTTCAAAAAATCCCAAAAAAATACAAAACTTCAAAAAAGACGAAAAAAAACTGTTCTTTTCAGAACTACCTTCACTGATCAAAAAAAGAGCTATATTTCTATGATAGTGTGAAAAAATTTGTTTTAATGAATGTGTAGTGCATAAATGAGTGAATAAATGTATTATTAGTGTATGGTGAAAGTGCAGAACTATAAGGAAGTGCTACAGCATAAATCTACAAGGTGTTTACTTATAGTATACTTGTAGTACTTCTGAAGCACTTGAATGTAACATATATGCATAAATATGTCACAAGTCTATGCTTCCCTTTGCACTGCTGGTGAAACGGCCCAGTGAATTTGTAAGTGTTAGGGGCAGATTTAAAACCCCCTTGTTCCTCTTTTACACCACTGTTGCATCACTAAGAGGAGAGAGGAGGGAGTATGAGGAGAGGGTAGAGTATAAGGAGAGAGGAGGGAGTATGAGGGGAGAGGTAGAGTATGAGGAGAGTAAAGAGTATTAAAATACAAATATGAGTATGACAAGAGAGGTAGAAGTATGAGGAGAGAAGGGAGAGTATAAGCAGAGAGAGGAAATGTGAGGAGAGTTTCTGGACCAGGGTCAGCGGACTCGATAATTCTCTCGCCTCGGTGCCCACTCTGATCAACGATCACACTCGGCAACTCTGGGCATTAGCTTGCCTAATCTTCACTAACGGCCCCACCAGACCGCCGGGGATGCCTGGTCTCACCCTGGAGATACCCATTAAGGGACCATCTCTCAGGGAAGCCAGGAAGGGTTTTGCAGCGGTCGAAGCGCCTTGGGACCCTACGGGTAAGTAGTGCGCTATATAAATGCCAATACATTTACATTTACATTTACAGAGAGAGGAAGTATAAGGAGAGAAGATGGAGAATAAGAAGAGAGAAAGGGAGTGTGAGGCGAGAGAGGAGGAGTAAGAGTAGAAAGAGGAGGACTATAAAGAGAGAGGGGTAAGTAAAAGGAAAGAGGAGCGAGTATGAGGAGAAAAGAGTAGCATTAAGAAAGACAGGTGTGTATAAAAACAAATGGGACAATATGACAAAAAAGAGGGGAAAATGTGGAAAAACAGGGATTATAAAGAGAGGCGGTGTATGAGGACAGAGAGTGGAGTATGAGGAGAGAGGGAGGAGTATCAGCTGATGTGGGAGTATCAGGAGTGAAGGGAGTATGAGGAGACAGGGGAGAGGTTGATAAGAGGATGAAAGATAAGGAGAGGGGGCAGTATGAAGAGATGGGGAGTATGAGGGGAGAAGATGAATATGAGGAAAGGGAGAGTATAAGGAAAGAGGGAAAAGAATCAGGAGAGAGATGAGAGTATAAAGAGAGAAGGGATAGTATGAGGAGAGAGATAGAGAGTGTGCGGAAAGAAAGGGAGTATAAGGAGAGAGGGGTGTGTATGTGGAGAGATGAGAGAGTACAAAGAGAGAGGGAGGAGAATATGCAAAAAAGGGTGACTATAATTTCTAAATGTACACAGATACACAGTCTGATTCTAGACCAAAAATAAAAGACCATACATTTTTCTAAAAGACATTCACAAGTCTAAAATGGTTAAGTGACTGAAACATTCCATGTTCATAACTATTACATTTCAGTGGACAACCCTGACTCATTTTGCAACTACATATACAATTTGCTGCATTGTTTTTGCCAGCATTACATAAAAAAGTGACACAATATAACAACAAAGAGACACAAGGGACTTGTAAATCTGCCCCAGAGTGTATGCAGCAGTGCATGTATAATGACTGGGAATTGCTAAGGGGAGGGATGAGGAGAGATAGGAGTAAAAAGAGAGAGGGCGGAGTATGAGGACAGGGGGGAGTATGAGGACAGCAGGAGTATGAGGAGAGAGAGGTGAGAATAAGGAAAGAGGGAAAATATCAGGAGAGAAGAGGACGTATAGAAGAGAGAGGGAGAGTATAAAGAAAGAGGGGGGAGTATGAGAAGACAAAGAAGAGTATGAGGAGAGAAGGGGGAGTATGTGAAGAGAGGGAGGAGTAAGAGGAGACAAAGAGGAGTATGACGACATGGAGGAGTATGAGGACAGGAAGGAGTATGGGGAGAGAGACGAGAGAATGAAAAAAAGAGGGGGAATATTAGGAGAGAGGGGGAGTATAAGGAGAAGGAGGGAGAATGTGAGGAGAGAGGGAGGAGTATGAGGAGAGAGAGAGAACAGTATGAGGAGAGAGGAGGAGTATGTGCAAAACAGGGAATATGAAGAGAGAGAGAGAGTAGTATGAAAGGATGGGGAAGTATGAGGACTGAGGGAGATATGAGGAGAGAGGAAAGAGTAAGAGGAGAAAGGGTGAAGAATCTGGAGAAAAGAGAAATATAAGAAGAGAAGGGGTATATAAAGGAGAGAAGAGAACATGAAGAGAAAGAGAGTATAAGGAGAGAAAAACAATAAGAGGAGAGAGGGGGAAATATGAAAAGAGGGGGCAGTATGCACGGCCAGACTGGGAACCACAACTGGCCCTGGCAAAGTGCTCGGCCGACCCCCCTCCCCACTCAGGGGGTTTGGGGGTATCGCCGAGCTCTTTGTCGTGCCGGTTTTCGGCTGATTTTGGTACAGGGCCGATTTTGCAGCAATGCTGCAAAAACGGCCCTGTAACAAAAACAGCCCCCAGAAGCCCAAAACCAGCTCCCACCCGTACGGCGCACCGGGGGACCGCCCGGTGCCCGCTATGGCCAGTCCAGCCCTGGGAGTATGAGGGAGAGAGGGGAATATCAGATGACAGGAGGGAGTATAAATAGAGAGAAGACAAATATGAGGAGACAGTGGGGAGTATGAGGAGAGAGAGGACTATGACGAGAGAGAGAGGAGTATAAAAAAGAAGGGCAATTATAAAGAGAGAAGAGGAGTATAAGGAGAGAGGGGTTTGTATGAGAAGAGAAGGGAGAGTGTAAAAAGAGAAGATGACAATGTGCAGAAAAAGGGAAGTATAAGAAGAGAGGGGTGTATTAAAAGAAAACAGATACTATGAGGTGAGAGTGAGGAGTATGAGAAGATGGATGTGTATGAGGAATAAAGGGGGTATGAGGAGAGAAATAGAAGTATGAGGAGAGAAGTAAGTGTATGAGGAGAGAGAGGATGAGTGTGAGGATAGAGGAGGAGTATAACGAGAGAGGTGTGTATAAGAAGAGAGGGGGGAGTATGAGGAGAGAGGGGGAGAGTGGTAAAAAAGACCCAATATAAATTCTAAATGTACACACACACAATCTGATTCCAGACAAAAAATATAAGACCTTTCATTTTACTAAAACATATTTACAAGTCTAAAACGATTAAGTGATTGTACACATTCCATGTAAATAACTACTACATTTCAGTGGACAACCCTGACTCATTTTGCAACTACATATGCAATTTGCTGCATTATTTTTGCCAACATTACATAAAAAAGTGACACAATATAACAACAAAGAGACACAACGGGCTTGTAAATCTGCCTCAGAGTGTATACAGCAGTGCATGTATAATAACTGGGAATTGTTAAGGGGGAGGGATGAGGAGAGAGAGGAGTAAAAAGAGAGAGGGCGGAGTATGAGGACAGGGGAGTATGAGGACAGCAGGAGGATGAGGAGGGAGAGGTGAGAATGAAGAAAGAGGGGAAATATCAGGAGAGAGGAGGACGTATAAGAAGAGAGAGGGAGAGTATAAAGAAAGGGGGGGAGTATGAGAAGACAAAGAAGAGTATGGAGAGAAGGGGGAGTATGTGAAGAGAGGGAGGAGTAAGAGGAGACAAAGAGGAGTATGACGACAGGGAGGAGTATGAGGACAGGAAGGAGTATGGGGAGAGAGACGAGAGAATGAAAAAAGAGGGGGAATATTAGGAGAGAGGGGGAGTATAAGAAGAAAGAGGGAGAATGTGAGGAGAGAGGGAGGAGTATGAGGAGAGATGAGGGGAGAGAGAGAACAGTATGAGGAGAGAGGAGGAGTATGTGCAAAACAGGGAATATGAAGAGAGATAGAGTAGTATGAAAGGATGGGGAAGTATGAGGACTGAGGGAGATATGAGGAGAAAAGAAAGAGTAAGAGGAGAAAGGGTGAAGAATGTGGAGAAAAGAGAAATATAAGAAGAGATGGGGTATATAAAGGAGAGAAGAGAACATGAAAAGAAAGAGAAAGAGAGTATAAGGAGAGAAAAACAATTAGAGGAGAGAGTGGGAAATATGAAAAGAGGGGGCAGTATGCAGGGCCGGACTGGGAACCACAACCAGCCCTGGCAAAGTGCTCAGCCGACCCCCCTCCCCACTCGGGGGGGGGGGGGGTTGGAGGTGCCATCGAGCTCTTTGTCGGGTTTTCAGCCGATTTTTGTACAGGGACGATTTTGCGCCAATGGGTAATATGAGGAAAGGGGGGAATATGACTAGAAAGGCATTATGAGGAGAGAAGAGTGAGTAAAAGGAGAGTCAGAGAACTCTGAGGAGAGGGTGAGTATGAAGAGAGAGACATTTATCAGGAGAGAGGAGGGAGTATAAGGAAGGAGAGGAGGAATATAGGAGAGAGCGAGGAGTATGAGGAAAGAGAGGAGCACTATAAAGAGAGAGGGAGTAGTATAAGGACAGAGGGGAGTATGAGGAGAGAGAGGTGAGAATAACGAAAGAGGGGAAATAGATGAAAGGGGAGAGTATAAGGAGAGAGAGGGAGAATGTGAGGAGAAAGGGGGGAGTA
Organism: Lissotriton vulgaris; assembly: GCF_964263255.1. Classification (NCBI taxonomy): domain Eukaryota; kingdom Metazoa; phylum Chordata; class Amphibia; order Caudata; family Salamandridae; genus Lissotriton; species Lissotriton vulgaris. The sequence continues at coordinate 931,266,851 of NC_141689.1, read as the reverse complement.
TGAGGAGACAGAGAGGCGTATCAGGAGACAAGTAGAAGTATATGGAAAAGAGAAAATATGAAGTGAGAGAGGAGTATAAAGGGATGGGGAAGTATGAGGAGTGAGCGAGATATGAGGAGAGAAGGAACAGTACCCCCAACACTTCATGCAAAAGTCAACTGTCCACAGAGGTCAAAATATCAGCACACTGTAAAACACTCTTCTTCAACAAGTTTAGACTCTGCAAAAGGTACTTACTTATAAGTACAAAAAAACTAAAAAGCTACTCTAAAAATCAACCAACATCTAAACACATAAGGTTAATAGATATCTGTAAAACATATTTTTTTCATTCTTTTTTCTTTCTTAGGTACGCGTTTGGGACGACTTATGAACCCCGCAACGGGACGTCGTACTGTAAATTTACTGTTAAAAAAAAACCCTATCACAAATTTTTATTATCCCCGGGGACCCCATCCCCCGGGGCTCAAATAAAGCTTTGGGGACCGTCAGGGGAACTCCAATGTCCCCATGGTCCCAACAGGCTCCCCGTGTCCTTGGGCAGCCGGCATTGCTTTTCGTCAGAGAGAGCAGCTTACATGCTGCTTCCCCTGACGAAAACCAATATGCTTTCCTATTTGAAAGAGAGAGCAGGTTTCCTGCTCTCTCTTTCAAATAGGAAAGCTGTTTGCTATGGTAGGTCGAGGCTCCCACCCTACCATAGTAAACAGTAGTGTCCCGAAGGTAGGCACCCTGGGACACTGCAGGAACCGGCCCTGGGGGGTGGCGGCCCCTAGGGCCATCAAAGGCTCCAGGAGAAGGGCCACGCGGCCCCCCTCCCATCATTTTTAATGCCACATATGGTGGTGGTCCCCGGGGCTGGGGGATCCATCCCGGAACCCCCAATTTAAAGATTAGTGACCCTGTGAGGTGGTGGTACCCAGGGCTGCGGGGGGCCGTAAGCACCCACACATACATATTGTTAAAGCCCCGAGTCTGAATACGTTAGTACAGCCCACTGTGCTTACGTTACCAGGAAAACAGAACAACACTACATGGCCCAACACATGCAGAAGTAAAACAGTTCAAACGTGAGCATGTGCAAACTGTAAAACGTGATATCTAAATAGGCGGAGCCACATCTTCCTTCCGTAGACTACTAAACAACCAAAAACTATATGAACCACACCTAGGGCCAGATATAGGAAGCCTAATACCGGTCGGTAACGGCCGAAATTACCGACCTGTATTAGGCTTTCCAGATGTAGGAGGCCAAAATTAAGGATTCAGTAATTTACCTAATCGGTAATTTAAGGAATCGGTAAATTACCGAATTCTTAAAATACCGATTAGGTAAATTATCGAATCCTTAATGTAGGGGGCACTCAAATGAGTGCTTTTACCATTTCAGGATTCATTATTTACCACCAACTACAAGTTGGTTTTAAATATCCAAATCCCTAAAAAAAGCAATTTTGTGCTTTTTTCAACTGTGCCAAGTGGCAGACATACCCCTTAGGGCATGTATGTGTGCCACATGTGCACCCATGCACTCTACAGGGGTGCAACAGGGTGCCAATGTGACACCCTGCCACCCTTGTAAGTCTACCCTCCATTACCGAATCGGTATTTTCCAAATCAGTAATTCTCATTCATTCCTATGGGCCTCCAGGCCCATAGGAATGAATGGGGAATACCGAATCAGTAAGTACCGAATCGGTATTTACCGATTCTGTCAAATTTACCGAATCATTACCTACATATCTTTTACTGATTCTAAAATACCGAATCCGTAAAATTCGGTATTTTAGAATCAGTAAATGAAATGTACCTACATCTGGCCCTTAGTGTTCAATTAGTTTCGTTTTCCCGAGTTATTTCTGAGTCGCCAATCTGTGATGTAGGTTCCGTTTTCTAGCATCGGATTCTTTTTTTACATCAACAAACATAATCCGGAGTTGTACGTTTTTTCAATATGGCATAGGCATAATACTTAGTTATAATTTGTGGCTATATGTCAATATTTAAACCTGTAAATCTAGAAAAACATGTTATTGCATGTTTTTCGCTTTTTCTCTGTAACGTCAGCAGCTTGTTTTTAGAACAGTTAGATTACAACAAACATTGCTCCTTTTCTGGCACCTTTCAGCTTATACATTGTAACTTTTTATAATATATTATTGACACTGTACTTCGCTTGAGAAGTGTTGGTGACCTGTCAACACAAACCCTAAACATTCACAATCAACATCACCATCTTCCAGTTGTTATCGTGTTTTCCCCCAGAGATCATATATTGGTAATATGTATATTACAACTTTAACAGTTATGGAGATCTCAGTGGAGTTCATGATCCATCGTCACAAAGAGAAACGATATGTAAGCAACGTTACCGGCTTCCAATTTTCAGTCTGTTTTCCCCTTGTGATCATGTGCTGTGAGAATATATACATATAATTCTCACCGTGAAGATCTCAGAAGAGTTTATGACCCATCGCCAGCAAGATCAAACTTTTTCACCTCCCGGAGAAAAGAAGTTCAGTAAATAATTACCCCTCGAAAGTATTTCATTATGGATGTTCTGTTAAATACATAACTTCATTTTCCTTTTCTTCTTACTGTAACAATGGTATCAATCGTTATATTGTAATAGGTAGTCCTATTGTTACAGAAGAGGAATAGGAGATTTTTCAGCGGCATTTGTAATATAGCTTTCAAATATTAAAACGTACTTGATCAGATATTTTTTTCAAGAAGCATATTTTACAAAACTGCAGAATGAAAAATATAGCTATCATTCATACTTTGTTACTTTAAATATTTAATAAACCCAACATTTCTGAATGTTATTTTCTAATTTCTATTCTTATTTGCAGTTCCTATTCACCTTCTCCCTAAAGAATATACAGGACCAGTACTATATATTATAAAAGTACCATCCTTTATTTTCATTAGTGAGTATCTAATTTATTAGCGGAACAGTGTGCAACCTCTAAGCACTACGACAGAACGTTCCTGAATTCTACAGAATACAAATTTGAAAAATAATAATGCATACATTTCTATGTAATATGAAATCACTTGTATATAACTGTTTTTCACTTGTTCTCTTGATCTCAGATAATGTAGTGTGGGAGTGTTTGTTGTAGCACTTCTATTCTACTTTATCTAAAAGTAACTGATGCCCTCTTACATTATCAAGAATGTGTGGCAACACCTTTACAAACTGTAGCAGAAAAAAGAAGGATATAGCCACGCTTAACTGATATTTTATGAAATTCCTTTTTTAATTGTCACCCCTTTCATATATGCAGGGACAGTTTCTGAAGAAAGTGTATTTGTATTTGCTTAATAAAAACGATTTAAAACCTAGACTGAATTTTTTGCTGTGCAACCACTCCTCCCCATCAGAAAAGTAAACACCACATTATAAGTAAATAGTACTCCTAAAAAGTATGTCACCCGCAAACTTGATAAAAAAAAGCGCAAGACACTGTCATTTTTCCGCCGTGATATATACACCACACGTCAATTATATAAATGACCTTTGAAACATATAAAAACAATTTTTTCCCTCATAATCCTTCACCACCACCTTATGGGCACTGTACAGAGTTAAGAGTCTTCCTAACCTGCCCTCTGCAACTTTTCTTTCCCATACTCCTTTGGAAGTGTGTCACAATATCACTAACAACAGTCAACGTTCCCACCCAATAAGGAGCAAATTTATGCTCGGAACACTTTAGCCAATAAAATGTCCATGTTGTTCCGCACAGGAGGAAGGAATAACTGCCAAAACTTTTAATTTTAATACTTCACAGCCAATGAACATTAAGCTTTGTAAAATCCCTCTTGGAGCACATTACCCTAATACTCCCCGAACAGGAAGGAATCGCTAAGAACACTTTTCCACTGACTTATTCTACGACTAACTGTTCCTTTGGAAAAAATATAAATCTCCAGCACAGTAACTATTTCAATTAGCAACATATTGTGGTGAACTTCTAACCTCTATGCTCACGTAAGTGTTCCATGAACTGTTACTATGGTAACAGGCAGAGAGCCGTTTGAGAGTAGCGTTGAAAGGTACTGGATCTACAAAAACCGTTGTATTTACCCTGGATCCTCTACATGACAGAAAGGAAAGCAAAGCAAAACAAAACACTGTGTCCCAGATTTACAACCCCCTTGCGCCCCTTTCACGGACCTCAATTACGCCCCTCACACCCTAGGAACAACCACGCCCGGAGATTTCCGTATTGTGTGACAGAGGCTCGGTGGACCTCTGCCTGGTGCCCTCGAGAGCCCTGGAGACCGCCAAGCCCAGAGCCCGTTCCTGCAGTGTCTCGGGGTGCCTACCCCGGGACACTGAAATTTGCTATGAGAAGGCAGCTCCCGCCCTCCCATAGCAAACTTAGTTTCAACTTTGAAAGACACACCAGTGAAATCTGTTCTCACTTTCAAAATCCAAACAAGATTGCATATTCACATGCAACTTAGCATCTCCTCATGTGTAAAAGCAATGCCGGCTCCAGAAGGACACGAGCTGTCGGCAGGACCATGGGGGCATTATACGCTCCAAATTTTTTATTGGTAGGGTCATGTGTGTTGTCACGTATGCGCTGGATTGGTGTGGTGTGGGTGTATACCAGCCATGGGGGAGTGTGCGTACCGTTCTGACAACTAGACCTGGAACTAAGAAATCACTACAATGGAAATCTGAACCATGTAGTGTTGTTGTGTTTTCCTGGTAGCGTAAGCGGAGTGGGTTGTACTAACGTATTCAGTCTCGATAAATTTACCACCTCCCCCAGGGGATTTTAAGTGTTGGGAAGGGAACCGCACGGCTCCGGGACACTGTAGGAGCTGGTCCTGGGGCGTTTCAGTCTCCAGGGCCTTCAAGGGCTCTGGGCTGGGCATAGGGTCACGTAGGCTGCCTCACACAAAACTCTAAAAATAAAAAAGAGAAAGTGATGAGAGATGATTTCTGATGTGAATAAGCTTCAGAGCCTGGATAATCATTAAATGGGGTTTTGCAGTGAAGTGCGTACTTATTCTGGAAGAAGTCTTTTAGTGTCTTCAAAGATATCTGTTTTGCTCGTATGTTAAAAACAGAAACTTTCAACACCTCTTTTTGATTGGTTGTGAAGCATTGTAAAAAGACGTATTAGCGACCAATCTCTTTCCTTGTGCAGATTTTGAAAAAAAATACTTTGGCTGTTGTGTACTTACGTCTACCTTCCTGATGCTAATTTTGATTGGCTTTCTTTATTGTATGCGACGTTACGATACACTCAACATGTATGTAGCCCATTTTGTAACGCACTTTATTTTACTATGCGTTTCAAAAACTAGATATGGTAGAGAGTTTTTAACTTAAACTGTGCACTCTACTTACAAGTTTGTTGACTGTAAAAGTATTTAAAAATATTATATTTTCTATTCTATCATAATTGTACTGACTTTTCTCCTTTAGTGTGGAGTACTATGTTCTTTTATAAAATGTATAATTCTTCAAACCATCCTTGAAAGAAAAAAGCTCAGGTTTTCAAAATATTTTTATTGAGTCTTTTATATTCATCATATTCATTGGTATCACGGGTTGGACCACATTTATTTCATTTTATCATAAGCACTCATTCCTTATGTTTATATTATATAAGTGTTGCCCCGTCATCTTTTTATAAATGTTTGGGCTTTTTTTACTTTCAGATAAAGTAGAATAGAAGTGTTACAACAAACACTCCCTCACTACTTCATCTTTTTTTATGTACATTTCATGTCATAATTACATTTAACAATCACAACATTTTAATCCGCAATTATATTACTTTTTTAAAGAAAAAAGTACTTGCGAAGATATTCCTCCTATTCTTCACAGGTGAAAATTGAAAAAAGCACTACTTAATATAAATACTTTTAATCCAATTTCACTCTAGAAGATAAAGAGTTTTGTCTTTAGTACATTTTTCAATCATAAAGAAATACTTGCATACTAAAAAGATATCTTTGTTGAAAGTCATCCAAATCCAGTTGAAGGATCATAAAGTTATATATAAATTAAAATATACATTAACAATATGATCCCTCAGTGGAAATGAAAGATAAATTAAAGATTATGACATCGCTTCTAATCAATACTTTGCACGTACTAATTTGTTGAATAACCTATATTTCCATTCAGATAATTTACCTCTCTTCGATATTCTTTCCTTCCCCTGTAGAAATTCGCCAACTCCTCTGGAAAGTACATACGGTTTTATGTATTTTTAAATATACATAAAAAATATGTACTCTCTGAGGAAATGAAAGATAATGTGAAGATGTTTCCGCAGTTCTGAATCATTCCTTTGCTCGTAGTTTCTTCACCCGTGTTGATTCTCTGAAACAAAACTAATCATCCCACATGTATGGTTTATATACTTTTTGGTTACATAACAGTCTATGGGATCAATTTATTGCTCCTCCCACTATTAAATCACGTTTTTCAGTTGACAGGTGTTCTCATTTGCACTGTTTTAGCGCGTCTCGTATTTATGTAAATGTGCCTCTTTCCATACTATTTAACTTTTGTATAATTTCTAACATGCTTTATTTAAACTCGTTTTTATTATTAAGGCATTTCTATAGGTTATTTTTTTTAATAGGAGTATTAACATTAATTCCTCTTTTTTCGACTTATTATTCTAGTAACTTCCCTTTTTTAAACTTTTTTTTATTTCTCTTTATTACCATATAATAATGTAATCATTCACTCAGTAAGCATGTACTCATTCAGTGAGGCAGGCTTTAGAAAATGCAGTGATTCAAAGTGCTATGTATTATGCATGTAGTGGTGTAATAACCTTTACATTTATGCTTGTGGACTACAATTCCCCACTCACTATATATACCAGGGGTTTCCAACTAGTAGCTCGGTAGCTACTAATAGCTCACCAGCACCCTATAAGTAGCTCTCAGAAGTGAAGCCAAACCAAACCAATCTCAGAGCCATATTATCAAGAAAGGGTGGAACATTATCAACACTTTTGTTGGCAGGAAACTGCAGCTAAAGCGGCGATAATGGGCTTGATAATATCCCTTGTGAATTCCCATAGAAGCCCAGGTTAACACCAGAACCTGAGCTTCTGTGGGAATTCACAAGGGCATATTATCAAGCCCATTATCGCCGCTTTAGCAGCAGTTTCCTGCCGATAAAAGCGGCGATAATGTATCACCCTTTCTTGATAATATGGCCCATAGTACTACTCATTTCACTACCTTTAAGAGTTACAGACAGCCAAAGCAATGACAGGGCCTGTTCATAACACTCAAACACAAACTGTGGTGGAGATTGAATTAATCAATTAGGGATGTATAGAGCTCACTATTCAACTGTGAGGGTTTCCAGGCGAGGGGGGAGTATGTGGGGGATTTTGAAGCTTCAGTCATTCGAAAAGGCGGGTGTTATGACTCTTCCTAAATGCTTTCAGTGTGGGGGTTCATCTGATACTGAGGGGGAGTTCTTTCCAGGTCTTGGCCATCATGTATGAGAACGGTGTGCTTCTTTTCTGGTTATGTGAATACAGAGGATTTGGGAGAAGGCCTGGTCAGAAGAGTGGGCAGCCCTCCGGACCCCCCATTATAAATAAAAACATTCCCCCTGGGAATTAGCCCCCCCGGGGACTAAATAACAATAAAGCGGGCTTCGTTTTTTTTCCTATTTCACGATGTACACGTACCCTATGAGTATACTGCAACTTTAAAAAAAAAAAATGTTGCCTTGGGGGGTCCTTGTGGGACTCCCTGAGCAGGCCTAGGGGCTCAGGGTGTTTCTACCCTGCCCCCTTTGCGTGTTTTTGCATTTCTTTCACTGCTTTCTCGCAAGATGGCTGCCAACACTTCCTGGTTTGGAGTGTTGACAGACAGTAGACAGCCAATTAGCATGCAGCTCGTGCTTGTTATGGTACGCATACTATCCTCAGTCAGTAGCGCACAGTAATTCATCTATAGATATATCTATGATTTTACTTTCTCAGAAACTACTGAACAAATTTACACCATTTACCAAAAAGTGCAATCTGCGAACCAAACTCTACCTTTTTGCCAAATTTCGTGTAATTCCGTTCAGCAGTTTGAGCTGTAGCCTCACTTAAAGGTCCCTATGAAAAATTGCATGGGGAAAACATGTTTTGGGACCCCCTTTTTTTCTCGAACACCCGCTTGACGAATCACCCCCAAGCGGACCACCCCTTCTTCTTGAAGAATTTCGCGAAGATTCCTCAACCGGCGCCAAAGTTATTCCAAATAGAATGTTGCAGATTTCCTTTGGAAACTAGGTCCTAAGTATAACTACCTACTGGCAACTACCAGTAGGTGTTATATATATATATATATTCACTGAAAAAACCATAGGTTTCACACCAGTTATAGTTAGCTGGAAATTTTACTGATATAAAACCATTGAAATTCCCACGTTATAGTTAGTCGGACTCACTATAACTTGCGCGTGCAATGCACTGCTGATGACATCACATATTACATCACTCATGACATGGTCAGTGACATCACTCATGACACCATCCTTGTGACATAGTGACAGACCTCCTTTCACTATAATGTAACCCTTGAGACACATATTCAAAAATAGAAACTGAAATTTTTAAAAAAATGGAGATACCTATATCAGTTACAACAAGCAATTCAGTAATTCCACTATCTATATACACATCCACTCATTCACCAACAGTTCTATATAGTCACTCATACATATACTCACTCATCATATGAAGTGATACACCTATACATCCTGTTACACACCGACATTCATCCAAAAGTTACTCACACACATATTCACACGTGCAAATAAACTATTGGACATCCATTTATTTGAATATAGAGTTATACACACACTTCCACCTTACTTCTATTGAAAATTACACATATTTATTCTCTTAAACAATCACTTATAGAAACACATACTTATTTAAAAAGGAAATCTTACAATCTCTTACTCTCACATATACTCACTTATATACATCAATATTCATATATACTAGATTAAAACATATGTAGTTACTGATAAAGACACTAGTGAGACAGTCATTCACTCACTAACAAACACATATAGACACTCATCCACCCATACAGTCCTGTACATATGCTGTCTTCAAAACACATACAAACAAAGAGTCAGTCACTCATGCATCTATGTGCTAAGTAATACCCCCACCAAACCATATAGACACTCATACTGATACTAATAATAATATCAAATAACCCATATACATACGCATGTTGCTACTTATCAACACATGTAGCCACTTATACACAAAGTGAAACACTAATATATGTATTTAAATTTTTAAACATAACTCACTAATATCAGTGATGTCATGAGTGATGTCACTGACCATGTCATGAGTGATGTAATATGTGATGTCATCAGCAGTGCATTGCACGCGCAAGTTATAGTGAGTCCGACTAACTATAACGTGGGAATTTCAATGGTTTTATATCAGTAAAATTTCCAGCTAACTATAACTGGTGTGAAACCTATGGTTTTTTCAGTGAATTTAATAGGTTTTTTAAATGCTAATTCCTAACTATAACTGGTGTGAAACCTATGGTTTTTTTCAGTGAATTTCAAAGGTTTTTTTAATGCTAATTCCTAACTATAAGTTTCACTTTATAAATAAGACTGTTAGCACTCTAGTTGTTCTTTTTAACACTCTGGTACATTCTGTCATTGGGCTACAGTTGGGCTACATCTAGTTGAATTTTGGGCTACATTTACAATTTTTGATCTCTGGTGGCCATCTTTGGGCTACATTGGGCTACTTTGGGCTACATTTGGGCTACATTTTGGCTCTAACATATATTAAGCCCAATGTAGCACAATACATATTTTTATAAAGTTAATTTTTTTACAAACCACTTCAGAATAGGGCTACCTGTCCCTACAATTTTCCCATTTTTTTTTTTTTAATTTTTGGGGGGAGCGCTCCCAGAGCGCGCCCCGGAGTGCGCCCCGAAAAGCGTATTTCTGAAAAGCGCCCCCGGGCGCGCTCCGAGGAGCGTCTCGTGAGCGCCAATATCGCAAACGAAAACATGATTGTGACGTTCGCGTAGCCGCGACCGCGTGATACGCACGGCGTAAGCGCACCCGGAAGTACTCGCGTGAATACGATCGTGCAACGTAGGCGTCTGACACGCTTACGCGGCGCGCCTCTGGCCGCGCCCCGCGGCGCGTCGCGTAAGCGCGTCGGGTCATGTGACCAGAAAATAACACTTTTCATTGGTTCATAACAGTTTTGGTTTCATAATGATGAAGCCCATGGTCATGTGACCTGTAAATAACACTTTTCATTGGTTCAATAATTATTTTTTTCTAAATTTAGAGAAACCCACCCATTTCTCTCACTATTGATTTTCACTTGGAGAGAGCAAGAGGTGTTTTGTGAATTCTCTACTCATTAATTTTCCTGATCTACAGCAATGGCTGCAAGGGAGTCCTCCAGCAGTGATTCAGATGGATTTGTGCAAGAGGACCCTCCTCACCAGAAAACAAAGAACCACTTCATCTGGAAATTTTATGACATCCCTGAAGGACAAAAAAAAGTTAATGCAAGTAAAGTAACTTGTAAAATATGTGGAAGTATTTTATCCAGAGGCAATCCTCTAAAAAAATACAGCTTTGGAAATGCCAATTTAATTAGGCATGTCAAAAGAAGACACCCCAACAATTACTCCAGGGAGAGTGTCAGGGAGCTGGCAGAGAAGGCACGAAGAGATGGCAGCAGCACCTCCACTGGTGGAGCAACACCTTCAGGTTCAGCACGTGCAAGAATGGTCCCTAACATCCAGCCGGTATTTGCAGGAATAAAATGTTTATGCACAAACTGTGACGAACTACTCTGTTACGGGGAGCAGAGCGTTGAACTCATTGCAATAAAGAAACAGGAACACCAATGCTCTCCCCGTCCCTAAATTTTCTCATTTTTTTGCTCCTGTTGAGCATTTTCTGAATCCCTGTTTTTGTTTTTCCCCTGAAAAAAAACCAAAAAAAATATAAAATCGTTTCAAAAAGTATAAAAAAAATATAAAACAACAAAAACAAAAAAAAAGTTCTTTTCAGAACTACCTCCAATTTATAAAAAAATGCTATTTTTTTTTTAAAAAAAAGTGCCATTCTTTTTCTCAATCGTACGCTCACCGGTGCGCGTACCAGGCGCTCCCTCGGCGCAAATTTAAAAAAAAAAATTTTGGGGGGCCCCGTACGGCTTTTTTATGACCCCCACATCAAACCTAGGGGGTCAGGGGGGTGTACCCTGCCCCCTTTTGCTCATTTCCCCCTTTGATTTTTACCACCTCAATCCTACCGAGGTACAAGATGGCGGCCGCTGCGGACTGTTTCGAATGTTTACAGACACCCGAGAGCCAATCAGCTTTCCATGCGCACCTCGCGTGTCGCGCCTGGAGCGCACTCCGGTGCGCGCACCTGTGCGCTGCTATAGATATATATATTTTTTTGAACCTTAATTACTCAAAATCCACTGGAGCACATATCTTGAGACATAGCAAAGGCACATCGGGCTACCAGTCCCTACAATTTTGCCAAATTTGGTGGAAATACATTCAGCCGTTCGGGCTAAAAGTGACATCGACCGCCCTATGGAAATTAACATGGGGAAAACGCGTTTTGGGACCCCCCTTTTATCTCGGCCCCCGCTTAACGTATCCCCCCCAAACTTTCAGGGAAGGACCGGAACCCCGCGAGGCCATTTTCAGGAAATTTTCAGGCAGATTCGTCAACCGGCGCCAAAGTTATTCCAAATAGAATTTTCAGATTTAACATTGAAAAAAATCCTAACTATAACTACCTACTGGCGACCGCCAGTAGGTTATATATATATATATATATATATATATATATATATATATATATATATATATATATATATATATATATATATATATATTCTGTCAACGACCACTTCACTCCAAGAGATCAGAAGCCACCACAGGGAACTTGATGGAGAAGCCTTTATTAGAACCAAACGCCAGCGTAATGCATTTCGGCATCTCTGCCTTCCTCAGACGCTGTGGCAATTTTGAGGAACCCCCAAGCCCCTCCCTTTTGTTCTTCCATGGTCCTCCCTCTGCAGGAAGGTCAGCTGACCCCGCCAAGTCATGGGTTGTTGTAGTCCGAGTGTTGACGACTACAATCCCCAGCATGCATTTGAATTAGTGCAGTGGCAGAGTTTTTGCTAAGTGCACGCTGTATTACCTTGCAAAAAGGAGAGGAAATTGTCTTTCTTGGCGGCTCCCTTCTTTGTTCCTAGACTCTCCTCAGGTCCCTGACGCTCCACCTTCCAGCATCCATGTTCGGTAGGGCCGAAGGTGTGGGTTTTAGTGACCCCACCCCCATCTTCAATGACGAGCTGCTCACTGCAGAAGCCTCTGACCCGAACTAGTGCCAAAAGGTTGTCCTGCGGTATCCGATTCCTCGGTGAGTCTTTTTTGCGTGTTGCCACGGGTGTCAGCAAGACCTCAGGACACGTTGGGAGCGGGGCCTCTTAACGCGCTGCTGAGAAACGCGTAAGTATTCTGTCAACGACCACTTCACTCCAAGAGATCAGAAGCCACCACAGGGAACTTGATGGAGAAGCCTTTATTAGAACCAAACGCCAGCGTAATGCATTTCGGCATCTCTGCCTTCCTCAGACGCTGTGGCAATTTTGAGGAACCCCCAAGCCCCTCCCTTTTGTTCTTCCATGGTCCTCCCTCTGCAGGAAGGTCAGCTGACCCCGCCAAGTCATGGGTTGTTGTAGTCCGAGTGTTGACGACTACAATCCCCAGCATGCATTTGAATTAGTGCAGTGGCAGAGTTTTTGCTAAGTGCACGCTGTATTACCTTGCAAAAAGGAGAGGAAATTGTCTTTCTTGGCGGCTCCCTTCTTTGTTCCTAGACTCTCCTCAGGTCCCTGACGCTCCACCTTCCAGCATCCATGTTCGGTAGGGCCGAAGGTGTGGGTTTTAGTGACCCCACCCCCATCTTCAATGACGAGCTGCTCACTGCAGAAGCCTCTGACCCGAACTAGTGCCAAAAGGTTGTCCTGCGGTATCCGATTCCTCGGTGAGTCTTTTTTGCGTGTTGCCACGGGTGTCAGCAAGACCTCAGGACACGTTGGGAGCGGGGCCTCTTAACGCGCTGCTGAGAAACGCGTAAGTATTCTGTCAACGACCACTTCACTCCAAGAGATCAGAAGCCACCACAGGGAACTTGATGGAGAAGCCTTTATTAGAACCAAACGCCAGCGTAATGCATTTCGGCATCTCTGCCTTCCTCAGACGCTGTGGCAATTTTGAGGAACCCCCAAGCCCCTCCCTTTTGTTCTTCCATGGTCCTCCCTCTGCAGGAAGGTCAGCTGACCCCGCCAAGTCATGGGTTGTTGTAGTCCGAGTGTTGACGACTACAATCCCCAGCATGCATTTGAATTAGTGCAGTGGCAGAGTTTTTGCTAAGTGCACGCTGTATTACCTTGCAAAAAGGAGAGGAAATTGTCTTTCTTGGCGGCTCCCTTCTTTGTTCCTAGACTCTCCTCAGGTCCCTGACGCTCCACCTTCCAGCATCCATGTTCGGTAGGGCCGAAGGTGTGGGTTTTAGTGACCCCACCCCCATCTTCAATGACGAGCTGCTCACTGCAGAAGCCTCTGACCCGAACTAGTGCCAAAAGGTTGTCCTGCGGTATCCGATTCCTCGGTGAGTCTTTTTTGCGTGTTGCCACGGGTGTCAGCAAGACCTCAGGACACGTTGGGAGCGGGGCCTCTTAACGCGCTGCTGAGAAACGCGTAAGTATTCTGTCAACGACCACTTCACTCCAAGAGATCAGAAGCCACCACAGGGAACTTGATGGAGAAGCCTTTATTAGAACCAAACGCCAGCGTAATGCATTTCGGCATCTCTGCCTTCCTCAGACGCTGTGGCAATTTTGAGGAACCCCCAAGCCCCTCCCTTTTGTTCTTCCATGGTCCTCCCTCTGCAGGAAGGTCAGCTGACCCCGCCAAGTCATGGGTTGTTGTAGTCCGAGTGTTGACGACTACAATCCCCAGCATGCATTTGAATTAGTGCAGTGGCAGAGTTTTTGCTAAGTGCACGCTGTATTACCTTGCAAAAAGGAGAGGAAATTGTCTTTCTTGGCGGCTCCCTTCTTTGTTCCTAGACTCTCCTCAGGTCCCTGACGCTCCACCTTCCAGCATCCATGTTCGGTAGGGCCGAAGGTGTGGGTTTTAGTGACCCCACCCCCATCTTCAATGACGAGCTGCTCACTGCAGAAGCCTCTGACCCGAACTAGTGCCAAAAGGTTGTCCTGCGGTATCCGATTCCTCGGTGAGTCTTTTTTGCGTGTTGCCACGGGTGTCAGCAAGACCTCAGGACACGTTGGGAGCGGGGCCTCTTAACGCGCTGCTGAGAAACGCGTAAGTATTCTGTCAACGACCACTTCACTCCAAGAGATCAGAAGCCACCACAGGGAACTTGATGGAGAAGCCTTTATTAGAACCAAACGCCAGCGTAATGCATTTCGGCATCTCTGCCTTCCTCAGACGCTGTGGCAATTTTGAGGAACCCCCAAGCCCCTCCCTTTTGTTCTTCCATGGTCCTCCCTCTGCAGGAAGGTCAGCTGACCCCGCCAAGTCATGGGTTGTTGTAGTCCGAGTGTTGACGACTACAATCCCCAGCATGCATTTGAATTAGTGCAGTGGCAGAGTTTTTGCTAAGTGCACGCTGTATTACCTTGCAAAAAGGAGAGGAAATTGTCTTTCTTGGCGGCTCCCTTCTTTGTTCCTAGACTCTCCTCAGGTCCCTGACGCTCCACCTTCCAGCATCCATGTTCGGTAGGGCCGAAGGTGTGGGTTTTAGTGACCCCACCCCCATCTTCAATGACGAGCTGCTCACTGCAGAAGCCTCTGACCCGAACTAGTGCCAAAAGGTTGTCCTGCGGTATCCGATTCCTCGGTGAGTCTTTTTTGCGTGTTGCCACGGGTGTCAGCAAGACCTCAGGACACGTTGGGAGCGGGGCCTCTTAACGCGCTGCTGAGAAACGCGTAAGTATTCTGTCAACGACCACTTCACTCCAAGAGATCAGAAGCCACCACATGGAACTTGATGGAGAAGCCTTTATTAGAACCAAACGCCAGCGTAATGCATTTCGGCATCTCTGCCTTCCTCAGACGCTGTGGCAATTTTGAGGAACCCCCAAGCCCCTCCCTTTTGTTCTTCCATGGTCCTCCCTCTGCAGGAAGGTCAGCTGACCCCGCCAAGTCATGGGTTGTTGTAGTCCGAGTGTTGACGACTACAATCCCCAGCATGCATTTGAATTAGTGCAGTGGCAGAGTTTTTGCTAAGTGCACGCTGTATTACCTTGCAAAAAGGAGAGGAAATTGTCTTTCTTGGCGGCTCCCTTCTTTGTTCCTAGACTCTCCTCAGGTCCCTGACGCTCCACCTTCCAGCATCCATGTTCGGTAGGGCCGAAGGTGTGGGTTTTAGTGACCCCACCCCCATCTTCAATGACGAGCTGCTCACTGCAGAAGCCTCTGACCCGAACTAGTGCCAAAAGGTTGTCCTGCGGTATCCGATTCCTCGGTGAGTCTTTTTTGCGTGTTGCCACGGGTGTCAGCAAGACCTCAGGACACGTTGGGAGCGGGGCCTCTTAACGCGCTGCTGAGAAACGCGTAAGTATTCTGTCAACGACCACTTCACTCCAAGAGATCAGAAGCCACCACAGGGAACTTGATGGAGAAGCCTTTATTAGAACCAAACGCCAGCGTAATGCATTTCGGCATCTCTGCCTTCCTCAGACGCTGTGGCAATTTTGAGGAACCCCCAAGCCCCTCCCTTTTGTTCTTCCATGGTCCTCCCTCTGCAGGAAGGTCAGCTGACCCCGCCAAGTCATGGGTTGTTGTAGTCCGAGTGTTGACGACTACAATCCCCAGCATGCATTTGAATTAGTGCAGTGGCAGAGTTTTTGCTAAGTGCACGCTGTATTACCTTGCAAAAAGGAGAGGAAATTGTCTTTCTTGGCGGCTCCCTTCTTTGTTCCTAGACTCTCCTCAGGTCCCTGACGCTCCACCTTCCAGCATCCATGTTCGGTAGGGCCGAAGGTGTGGGTTTTAGTGACCCCACCCCCATCTTCAATGACGAGCTGCTCACTGCAGAAGCCTCTGACCCGAACTAGTGCCAAAAGGTTGTCCTGCGGTATCCGATTCCTCGGTGAGTCTTTTTTGCGTGTTGCCACGGGTGTCAGCAAGACCTCAGGACACGTTGGGAGCGGGGCCTCTTAACGCGCTGCTGAGAAACGCGTAAGTATTCTGTCAACGACCACTTCACTCCAAGAGATCAGAAGCCACCACAGGGAACTTGATGGAGAAGCCTTTATTAGAACCAAACGCCAGCGTAATGCATTTCGGCATCTCTGCCTTCCTCAGACGCTGTGGCAATTTTGAGGAACCCCCAAGCCCCTCCCTTTTGTTCTTCCATGGTCCTCCCTCTGCAGGAAGGTCAGCTGACCCCGCCAAGTCATGGGTTGTTGTAGTCCGAGTGTTGACGACTACAATCCCCAGCATGCATTTGAATTAGTGCAGTGGCAGAGTTTTTGCTAAGTGCACGCTGTATTACCTTGCAAAAAGGAGAGGAAATTGTCTTTCTTGGCGGCTCCCTTCTTTGTTCCTAGACTCTCCTCAGGTCCCTGACGCTCCACCTTCCAGCATCCATGTTCGGTAGGGCCGAAGGTGTGGGTTTTAGTGACCCCACCCCCATCTTCAATGACGAGCTGCTCACTGCAGAAGCCTCTGACCCGAACTAGTGCCAAAAGGTTGTCCTGCGGTATCCGATTCCTCGGTGAGTCTTTTTTGCGTGTTGCCACGGGTGTCAGCAAGACCTCAGGACACGTTGGGAGCGGGGCCTCTTAACGCGCTGCTGAGAAACGCGTAAGTATTCTGTCAACGACCACTTCACTCCAAGAGATCAGAAGCCACCACAGGGAACTTGATGGAGAAGCCTTTATTAGAACCAAACGCCAGCGTAATGCATTTCGGCATCTCTGCCTTCCTCAGACGCTGTGGCAATTTTGACATATATATATATTCACAGAAAAAACCATAGGTTATAGACCATATATAGTTAGAAATTTGCATTTACAAAACCTTGAAAATTCACTGAAAAAACCATAGGTTATAGACCATATATAGTTAGGGATTAGCATTTAAAAAACCTTATTTTATTTGCACAAAACCATTGAAATTCCATATATAGTTAGTTGCACTAACTATATATCGCTGACCCGCAATCCACTGCTAATGATGTCACATAGTACATCATTCATGACATGGTCAGTGACATCACTGATGACATCACTGATGACATCTCAAATGACATCACTGATGACATCACTGATGACATCTCAAATGACATCACTGATGACATCACTGACATCTCATTTGACATTACTGATTACATCACTGATGATATCATTTATGTGATAATACATCTTCAGACTCTAATATAACCTTAGATACACTCAGTGTAAACAGGCACTCACAGACTGTCACACATCCATGGAGTTACTCACACACCTAGTCAGTCATGCAAAGAATCAATCACATCTCCATTTCCTCAACTATACAGTTATACACACCTTACTTATTCAAACGTATAGTAAAACATATTTACTCTCTTATACAATCCTTGATACAAGTTCACAATGATTCATACAGCCACTCACACATTCACTTGCTCTTATGTTCAGTTATTTATATATGTCAACTCTCACATGGAGTGTGTTTTACATATGTACTTACTTTGACATGTAGCACTGAGATATCCATTCACTCACCAATATACTCATGCACACAGTCAACTGTCCTTACAGCTGTTTCTACATGCACTTTTGAACCCATACACCTAGGGAATCAACTGGTCACACATCTATGCACAGAGTTATACACCTCCCAGCCACCCACACACATACTCAGTCTCCCATACAAATACTTGGGCAACCATTCAATAACCCATATAGTTACTGATATAGCTACTGATTTAAACATGCAGCAGTTTACAGAACAACATAAATAATGATTGCCAAATTAAGACACTTTAATCACTAACCCATACACTCAGTGAGACACATTTAATCATTCTCTCATACAGTCAGTCATGCACCTACTAAATCCTTCATCCAGACACTTATACATCCACTCATTCTTCAATATGTAAGACATATTTTAACTTTACAGAAACATACAGTCACTGGGTGTTGTCATCAGTGATGTCATCAGTGATGTCATTTGAGATGTCATCAGTGATGTCATCAGTGATGTCACTGACCATGTCATGAATGATGTAATATGTGACATCATTAGCAGTGGATTGCGGGTCCGCGATATATAGTTAGTGCAACTAACTATATATGGAATTTCAATGGTTTTGTGCAAATAAAATAAGGTTTTTTAAATGCTAATCCCTAACTATATATGGTCTATAACCTATGGTTTTTTCAGTGAATTTTCAAGGTTTTGTAAATGCAAATTCCTAACTATATATGGTCTATAACCTATGGTTTTTTCTGTGAATTTCATTGGTTTTTTAAAAGCTAATATCTATAGCTGTAAAATATATTCTTTATTAAGTGACGTATCACGTAGCCCGTGAGACGCCTCATGATGCATCGCATAACCGTGACGTATCGTCTCTGCAGCGCAAACCAAACCCAAAACGTAAGCGCGCCAGAACACGCTTAAAGATATATATATATTTTTTTAACCTTAATTAGACAAAATCCACACGTGCACATATCACAAACGTTCAAAAAACACAATATGTCGGACTCCCGTTACGCTGCCGGTTAGCTGCCCGGTTAACGTACCAGGAAGCACCTTTACCGCGAAAAATCGCAATTTATTTTTTCTTTTGCCCCGCAGGGAACTTTAATTGCCCCCTCATCAATCCTAGGGGTTCAGGAGGGGTCTGCCTTACCCCTTTCATTCATTTACACCTTTTTTTTTCCACCTCTTGTCTCTCGATCCTACCAAGAGACAAGATGGCGGCCGCTCTGGACTGTTTACAATGTTGACAGCCAATCAGCTACTCCTCAGGATTTTTTTTTTTTTGGGCCCCGCGTGGTTTTATAATATCCCCCTCATCAATCCTATGGGGTCAGAAGGGGTCTACCTTGCCCTCTTTCCTTCATTTCCCCCTTTGTTTTGGTCTCCTCTTGTCTCTTGATTCTACCGAGAGACAAGATGGCGGCCGCTCCGGACTGTTTACAATGTTGACAGCCAATCAGCTGCTCCTCAGACTCCCGTTACACTGCCGGTTAGCTTCCCGGTTAGCTGCCCGGTTAGCTGCCCGGTTCGCTTACCAAGACGCGTCTCTACGGCGAAAAAATCGGATTTTTTTTTTTTTTTTTTTGGGGCCCCGCGTGGCTCTATAATATCCCCCTCATCAATCCTAGGGGGTCAGAAGGGGTCTACCTTGCCCCCTTTTCTTCATTTCCCCCTTTGTTTTGGCCTCCTCTTGTCTCTCGATCCTACCGAGAGACAAGATGGCGCCCGCTCCGGACTGTTTAGAATGTTGACAGACACCGGAGGGCCAATCAGCTTCGCATCGCAAAGTTCCGATACGCGAAAAGTTCGCTAACCGGATCGCTGCCCGGAGCGCTGTTACAGATATATATCTTGATTTAAACGTTAATTTCTCAAAATCCACTGAAGCACATATATTGAGACCTAGCAAAGGCACATCGGGCTAACAGTCCCTACAATTTTGCCAAGTTTCGTGGAAATCCATTCAGCCGTTCGGGCTAAAAGTGAGTCCAACCGCCCTATGGAAATTAACATGGGAAAAACGCGTTTTGGGACCCCCTTTTTTTCTCGGCCCCCCCTTGACGAACCCCCCCCAAATTTCCAGGAGCTGCTCAGAAACAAAATGTGCCATTTTCCTGAAAATTTCAGCCGATTCCGTCCACAAACGCCAAAGTTATTAGACATAGAATTTTCAGAAATGCCATAGGGAAAAAATCCTAACTATATATACCTACTGGCGACCGCCAGTAGGTAATATATATATATATGTATATATATATATATATATATATATATATATATATATATATATATATATATATATATATATATATATATATATATATATATATATTATGTACAGAAAGGGCAGCACAACCGGATACTTTTTCAAAGTTAGTTTATTTCACAACACTCCACCGACGCGTTTCAGCCTCACGGCCTTTCTCACGGTCAGTGAGTCCTTTTTTGCTTTCCCATTATATACTGCCCCACATTAGCCATTAAGTAGCATTGTGGGATATGTAGTTTTTAGCAAAAAGTGTTCAAACATAAAAAACAGACAAAAAGGACTGGTGTGTTAACATTACTAGTATAGGACTTAGCGCCCTAAGTTATGTTCACTCAGGGAATGTTATTTTTTTTTTATCTTTCAAATTTCTGAGTTTTTGCTGTAATGGGTATAGTACCCTAGTATATAGTCCCTGTTAAGCTGAGTTCACATTTACTCCAGATGTATGTGGAGATCTTCTCCGAAGTTCATGCCTTTAGGTTGTTTCGTTCGGAAACGGACAATGAAGCGGGATTCCATTTGTCGCAAGAGACGGACAGTGTCTCCTCCTCTTTCTGTTTTTGACAGCATTTTCAGTCCGAAAAAGTTCATGGCTCTCCAATCCCCATTTTGACAGGCAGTCAAATGTTTAGCGGTGGCATACAGCATGTTTTGATTTTTCACCGCTCGTATATGCTCCAATATTCTTTTTTTCAGCATGCATGTGGTCGACCCTATGTACTTCATACCGCATTTACACTCTATTACATACACCACATTTTTTGATGTGCATGTTATGTACTGCTTGATGGGCATGTCTTTTCCATCTGGTTCTCGCACTGTCTTTGTTTTTTTGCCTATTTTGCAAGCTTTACACGTAGTGCATGGCTTGAAGCCCACATTCTGTTCCATCCACCATTTGGGTTGTTCTTTGGCTTGGAAGAAGCTTTTAACTAGCAAATTTTGCAAAGACGTGTTTTTTTTGTACGTGATAGACGGGTGCTTGCCCGCCAGGGGTCCCACATCAGGGTCACTGCTGATCAGATGCCAGTATTTGTTCATTTTCTTGGCAATGATGCCACTCTCCTTGTTATATGTTGTGACAAATCTCGGTGGATCTTTATCCTGTGGGGGTTTCTGTTTTTCAATAAGCGTTTCAGCTCTGCTGATTTTGTCTGCCTTTTTTTTGCAGTCTTTTAACACATAGTCCTTGTACCCTCTTGCTAGGAATCTTGCTTTGCTTTCACATATCTTTTTTTCGGCTTCTTCTGGTTTGGAGCAATTTCTTTTCAGCCTTATGTACTCTCCATACGGAATGCTTTTGAGTAATGATTTGGGGTGGAAACTATTGCCATGGAGTACACTATTGGTCGCCGTTTTTTTTCTGAATAGTGTGGTTTCCAATTTGCCTTCTGAGACATATACTTTGGTGTCTAGAAAGTCAATTTCATCGCTACTTGTTGAACAAGTGAACTGTAGACCTTCCTCATTCTGATTTAAGGTTCTAAAAAACTTTTGGAATTGTTCGTCAGTTCCATTCCATATCAGAAAGAGGTCGTCGATATATCTGACCCATAAGATGATCCGGTCCAGTTCTTCTTGGTTGGTTGTATTCCATGCGACCATCTTCTCCCAATATCCCATGGTGACATTTGCATAATTGGGAGAAAAGGAAATCCCCATGGCTGTTCCGCACTCTTGCCTGTATAAAGTGTTGTTGAAAAGAAAGATGTTGTTGGTGAGACAAAGCTGTATCATCTGTAGGAGCATGGATGTATGTTCTATTTCTTTGATGCTGCGTTGTTGTAAGAAATATTTGCATGCTTTTAGTCCCACATCATGTCTTATAGACGTGTATAGAGATACAGCATCTATTGTTACCAGAAGGTAGCCTGGGTTCCACGAAATGTCCATGAGGATTCTCAAAAAATCACCAGTGTCCTTTAGATAGGATGGCATGCTCTGGGCAATGGGTGCGAGAAAGGTATCCACATATCTAGATACTTTTTCATACAATGAATCACAGCTGGAGACGATAGGTCTGCCGGGCGGACTGATCAGGGTTTTATGGATCTTCGGCAGGAAGTATATGCACGGGGTGATTGGAAATTCCGTGATCATATATTTTATTTCATCCTCATTGATCAATCCTTTCGTATGCCATGTCTTTAAGTTTCCATGTAATTCAGACATCATTTTTGTCATAGGATTCGATGTTAGTTTGCTGTAATTTTGCGGTATGTTCAATTGGCGTTCTGCTTCCAGTATGTAATCTCTTGTGTCTTGGATTACAATGTTGCCCCCCTTATCAGCGGGTTTTATTATTATGCTGGTGTTGTTCGCAAGATTTTGTATGGCCTTTTTTTCTTTTTTCGAAATGTTTTGGCGTTTGTTGTCTTTAACTTTTATCAGTTTGTCAATTTCTTCTGACATTGCCTCTGCGAACAGGTCGATTTTATTACCTGGTGATAGGACTGGGCAGTAGCGGGATTTTTTCTTTAATCCTGTGCTTTTATTTAAATTTGTTTGAATATCCATTTGGTGTAGCATTTGCGTGTCTGTTACATCATCACTTTCAGGATTGTACATTGTATTGAATGTTTCTCTTAAATCAGAGAGTTGGTCAGTGGTGGTTTCCTCTTCCGTTTCCATTGCTTGTTGTGTTGTTTCAATCGCATTGTTTGACATCAGTTTGTTGGCATGGATTTTAGTCAATTTTAGTTTTCTTATGAATTTGTATAAATCTATTTTGGTTTGGGGGTAATCGAAATGTGCCTCTGGACAGAACGATAGTGCTTGTTGAGAACTTTTTGTTCGTCTTCTGTCAATTGATAGCTCGATAAGTTCACGATTAGATTGGCTACTTCCTGCTCCGTAGGGGGTATTGCCTTCTTTCGCCGCTTGGACCTGCGGGTTTTTCTGGTGCTGGTGAGGGATTTGGTGGGTTTTGTATGCCTCTCCCTCTTCCTCTTCTCTGGAAGGGCATTCTCCCTCTGCCTCCTCTGGTGATGTCTTTCTCTAGATTCACCATTTTTACCTCGTCTAAAATGTTGAAGTTTTTTGACTGTTCACTCGTCAAATCCACCAAGCTGGCATCTGATTCACTGCCGCTTGATGCAGGTATGTTCATGGGAAAGTTTTTTTTCAGATTATCGTAGTGAACTTTCGTTCTTTGCGCAAAGAACGAAAGTTCAGAAGAGATGAACTAGATTATTTACATGGGCGGATTCTCACTTTCGCAAAACGCTACGATAATCTGAAAAAAAACTTTCCCATGAACATACCTGCATCAAGCGGCAGTGAATCAGATGCCAGCTTGGTGGATTTGACGAGTGAACAGTCAAAAAACTTCAACATTTTAGACGAGGTAAAAATGGTGAATCTAGAGAAAGACATCACCAGAGGAGGCA
Source organism: Lissotriton vulgaris (assembly GCF_964263255.1). NCBI lineage: Eukaryota > Metazoa > Chordata > Amphibia > Caudata > Salamandridae > Lissotriton > Lissotriton vulgaris. The sequence goes on along the minus strand of NC_141689.1, from coordinate 931,243,352 downwards.
GAGGGAGAATGCCCTTCCAGAGAAGAGGAAGAGGGAGAGGCATACAAAACCCACCAAATCCCTCACCAGCACCAGAAAAACCCGCAGGTCCAAGCGGCGAAAGAAGGCAATACCCCCTACGGAGCAGGAAGTAGCCAATCTAATCGTGAACTTATCGAGCTATCAATTGACAGAAGACGAACAAAAAGTTCTCAACAAGGGCCTATCGTTCTGTCCAGAGGCACATTTCGATTACCCCCAAACCAAAATAGATTTATACAAATTCATAAGAAAACTAAAATTGGCTAAAATCCATGCCAACAAACTGATGTCAAACAATGCGATTGAAACAACACAACAAGCAATGGAAACGGAAGAGGAAACCACCACTGACCAACTCTCTGATTTAAGAGAAACATTCAATACAATGTACAATCCTGAAAGTGATGATGTAACAGACACGCAAATGCTACACCAAATGGATATTCAAACAAATTTAAATAAAAGCACAGGATTAAAGAAAAAATCCCGCTACTGCCCAGTCCTATCACCAGGTAATAAAATCGACCTGTTCGCAGAGGCAATGTCAGAAGAAATTGACAAACTGATAAAAGTTAAAGACAACAAACGCCAAAACATTTCGAAAAAAGAAAAAAAGGCCATACAAAATCTTGCGAACAACACCAGCATAATAATAAAACCCGCTGATAAGGGGGGCAACATTGTAATCCAAGACACAAGAGATTACATACTGGAAGCAGAACGCCAATTGAACATACCGCAAAATTACAGCAAACTAACATCGAATCCTATGACAAAAATGATGTCTGAATTACATGGAAACTTAAAGACATGGCATACGAAAGGATTGATCAATGAGGATGAAATGAAATATATGATCACGGAATTTCCAATCACCCCGTGCATATACTTCCTGCCGAAGATCCATAAAACCCTGATCAGTCCGCCCGGCAGACCTATCGTCTCCAGCTGTGATTCATTGTATGAAAAAGTATCTAGATATGTGGATACCTTTCTCGCACCCATTGCCCAGAGCATGCCATCCTATCTAAAGGACACTGGTGATTTTTTGAGAATCCTCATGGACATTTCGTGGAACCCAGGCTACCTTCTGGTAACAATAGATGCTGTATCTCTATACACGTCTATAAGACATGATGTGGGACTAAAAGCATGCAAATATTTCTTACAACAACGCAGCATCAAAGAAATAGAACATACATCCATGCTCCTACAGATGATACAGCTTTGTCTCACCAACAACATCTTTCTTTTCAACAACACTTTATACAGGCAAGAGTGCGGAACAGCCATGGGGATTTCCTTTTCTCCCAATTATGCAAATGTCACCATGGGATATTGGGAGAAGATGGTCGCATGGAATACAACCAACCAAGAAGAACTGGACCGGATCATCTTATGGGTCAGATATATCGACGACCTCTTTCTGATATGGAATGGAACTGACGAACAATTCCAAAAGTTTTTTAGAACCTTAAATCAGAATGAGGAAGGTCTACAGTTCACTTGTTCAACAAGTAGCGATGAAATTGACTTTCTAGACACCAAAGTATATGTCTCAGAAGGCAAATTGGAAACCACACTATTCAGAAAAAAAACGGCGACCAATAGTGTACTCCATGGCAATAGTTTCCACCCCAAATCATTACTCAAAAGCATTCCGTATGGAGAGTACATAAGGCTGAAAAGAAATTGCTCCAAACCAGAAGAAGCCGAAAAAAAGATATGTGAAAGCAAAGCAAGATTCCTAGCAAGAGGGTACAAGGACTATGTGTTAAAAGACTGCAAAAAAAAGGCAGACAAAATCAGCAGAGCTGAAACGCTTATTGAAAAACAGAAACCCCCACAGGATAAAGATCCACCGAGATTTGTCACAACATATAACAAGGAGAGTGGCATCATTGCCAAGAAAATGAACAAATACTGGCATCTGATCAGCAGTGACCCTGATGTGGGACCCCTGGCGGGCAAGCACCCGTCTATCACGTACAAAAAAAACACGTCTTTGCAAAATTTGCTAGTTAAAAGCTTCTTCCAAGCCAAAGAACAACCCAAATGGTGGATGGAACAGAATGTGGGCTTCAAGCCATGCACTACGTGTAAAGCTTGCAAAATAGGCAAAAAAACAAAGACAGTGCGAGAACCAGATGGAAAAGACATGCCCATCAAGCAGTACATAACATGCACATCAAAAAATGTGGTGTATGTAATAGAGTGTAAATGCGGTATGAAGTACATAGGGTCGACCACATGCATGCTGAAAAAAAGAATATTGGAGCATATACGAGCGGTGAAAAATCAAAACATGCTGTATGCCACCGCTAAACATTTGACTGCCTGTCAAAATGGGGATTGGAGAGCCATGAACTTTTTCGGACTGAAAATGCTGTCAAAAACAGAAAGAGGAGGAGACACTGTCCGTCTCTTGCGACAAATGGAATCCCGCTTCATTGTCCGTTTCCGAACGAAACAACCTAAAGGCATGAACTTCGGAGAAGATCCCCACATACATCTGGAGTAAATGTGAACTCAGCTTAACAGGGACTATATACTAGGGTACTATACCCATTACAGCAAAAACTCAGAAATTTGAAAGATAAAAAATAACATTCCCTGAGTGAACATAACTTAGGGCGCTAAGTACTATACTAGTAATGTTAACACACCAGTCCTTTTTGTCTGTTTTTTATGTTTGAACACTTTTTGCTAAAAACTACATATCCCACAATGCTACTTAATGGCTAATGTGGGGCAGTATATAATGGGAAAGCAAAAAAGGACTCACTGACCGTGAGAAAGGCCGTGAGGCTGAAACGCGTCGGTGGAGTGTTGTGAAATAAACTAACTTTGAAAAAGTATCCGGTTGTGCTGCCCTTTCTGTACATAATTGAATTGGGGCTGTGATCCTGCCTTCGGGTCTAGCACACGCTGGTGAGCGCTCTCATGCAGAATGGATCGGATTGTTTGCAATATATATATATATATATGTCATGAGTGATGTCACTGACCATGTCATGAGTGATGTAATATGTGACGTCATCAGCAGTGCATTGCACGCGCAAGTTATAGTGAGTCCAACTAACTATAACGTGGGAATTTCAATGGTTTAATGCAAGTAAAATTTCCACCTAACTATAACTGGTGTGAAACCTATGGTTTTTTCAGTGAACAATGTGAACATATAGTGGTTTAGCATTTTGCATAATATGGATAATTTTGCAAAATTGTGCATACTTTAAAAAAAATTGATATAACTGAGCAAAAGCAAATTACTCTAATGTTGCACATCCCTAATAAATTCAAACTAGGTTGTGTTGGATTTTATGAAGTTCAAATAAACAACATACCAATTACGCGGCCATTCATAATAGTGGACTACATTTTTAATGTAGCATGATGCGACAGGTTAAAGTTGTCAATGTGGGGAATATGCTTTACCTTATCCTATACGTATTTTTTTAGTGCAAACAAGCTGAGCTAACATATCAGCATGGCTGTTTAAAACAAAAAATATGATTTACCACTACCTCTCCCATGTACATTCTAAGGGCTCCCGAACGCACGGGCGTCTTGCCTGTGTTCATTGTGGAATGGGTTTGTGGAGGATTTGGATAGTTGTGCTCTTTTCCTCCATAACATGTTTGGAGTTTTATTGTGTGAGGATCTGGAGAGTCAAGGACTCTAAATAAGGCGGACTTAGCATTGTTTTGCACCTTCCATCAATCTTTAGTAAGAAACCATTGATGGAGGTGGTTGTAGGTGGCAGAGGATGGATGAGACTCTACAGCCCTCATTATGATCTTGGTCAGACCGCAACTGATGGCCTGTCGGTTGCGGTCTTACAGACATATATTGCTGGAGTCTGACCACCACATTTTAATGCACATCGGTCGGGGACAGGCTGCTGAGAGACCGATTGATGATTTTGATGGCCTCAAGGAGCCCGTCTAACTGTAATTCTCTACAATGGGGCGATGCCTGCTCAGGCACCACCATAGGGATTACAATGTTCCTTTCAGACAACCTTTCTATGGTGGTCTGACTGTCATAGAGAGGCAGTCGGAAATGGACTTTGGTGGCCCCTATCAGGTCACCGTTCCCTCCGCAGCCTCTGCTATGAGGCAAGGGGGCACCTGTGGTGCTCCCCAAAACTCCAAGCACCATGTGGCAGGCACCTCATGGTGCATAGATGTTTAAAAAGTTTATTTTACCTATTGGGGCTTGTGCTGTGGCCCGCAGCACCATCCGCAATAGAAAATATACACTTTCTGAATGCTTTGAAGGTGGTCGCATTGTTGTTTGGGAAGCGGGACTGCCGACTCCTTGTAGGTGGTCCCGTTTCCGACACAATGCTGGTCAGACATTCGTCTGAGCGGCATCGTAATAAGGCCCTAATTATGACAGATGATAGAGCATCGAAATTAACCACTTACATGCCTAGCCTATTTGAAGGTTAGGAAGTGTCATCATCTTTTAAATGTTAAACTGACAGCAGCTCTCAAACACATGCACTAGGTATTTGCCATAGACATTTGAAACAGTGACAATGCACCTTTAGCAGCATTATCAAACACAGGAGGTTCTTCTCATGATGCTGCAGTACTTCAATAGACTGTACGCATGAACAGTTATGAGGAAGGTCAACGTTAAGAAAATAATTAGGAAATCATACATGAAAAAGGAGACTCCTTTTTCAGAGCTAATAGCGCTCCCGGGACCTTGGGAGTCATGATCCTGGCGTAAATATTTAATTCTCCGGGGGTGTCATTATCTTTTGATAGCCATATTCCCTGGAGAGGATGTTTTTTCTCCAAAAACATTATCTATGAAATATGCCTTTTGCTGTGATTAGCAGACCATGCTCGCAGATATTATTTTTTTTAAACTGTAATGGGTCAATTAGGTTATGTACAGTGTTCATCAGTGATACATATTGACTCTCTAGTTTAAGTGCATAAGTTTGGTCCTAAAGTGTGGTTAATGCACGTCCCTTAGTCATGTTAAAAAAAACAGTATCACAAAATAAATCACGGCAATATTATTTATTTGACTCACATTATGGATAAGTGAAATGTGTTTTAAAACTAAAGCCAAAGAAACAATATATGCGGTCAAGTAAGAATCTGTACACTTTTATCATTACATGCTTTCAAGGTGCCAAATGTCACTTCCTCCTGCATTAATAGCTCAAGAAAAAGAGATCTCTTCTATACAGAGTAGCAGCTTATTTTTAAATGATTTATCAATAATCCTCATCTTTGCTAGGCATGCTGTTCTTTGTGCCAGTTTAGAAGGAGAATCTCTGCCCACTCCCAAAAGGAAAGTAAAGAAAAAAAGCATTGGCAAAGGCACTAGGTCTGGCGTTGACCACCAGCCTTCTGGCATTAATTGCTTTGTTTTGCCATGGTCTTGCTAAGGTTTATTGTTTGCGAATATGCCAAGTCCTCATCAATCTATAAAACCATTTGCTATAGGTAAAATCTTTTTAATATAAAAAACACACATTACTGTAATGTTTCCTGCCACTGAAGAGAACTACTTTGTGTGTGGATGTGTTCCTTGTGAAATGGCAGCTTACCATAACTTCTAGTAAAGACAGCCAACAGCTGAAGAGGGCTGAGACCATGTGCCTTAATGCATGCTGCAGAGTGTGGAAGAAAAATGTGAATGACACTAACCATAGACTAATGGAGGACGTCTGGCTGAAACCCATATAAGTAACTATGTTATACACATAATATGGTCGGCCTAAAAAAGGAAAAAAGAAAGAAAGTAAGAAAGAAAGAAAGAAAGAATAATTTCATGCAGACCCGTTTCAAATGGACATAATCATCTGTGCTGTGACATAGCAGCAGTCAGGAAAGCCAAACACTCCAAAAGAAATGTAGAATTGCATTAGCAGGAAATAGAATCTGATAAAGATTGAATGTTCATCTGAAGCATGCTGTTATTACATCAGGCTTTAAATAGAAAAGCAACACTAATGTAATTATGAAGAAAAATCAAAAAATGATACTGAAGGAAAGTAGCGTGTGTGGATGTGCTCCTTCGAAGAGAGCGAAATGCAGTCATTAACAGTAAAGTTAGCCAGTGCCTTAAGTAGGCTGACGCTCTGCCCCATGCTATATGCTGTAGTGGGCGGCAGAAAAGTGGGAATGACACAACAAAAGACCAATGGATGACCAGAGGTGGTTGAAAGCCTCTACTTGTAAGCATATTATAATTATTTGAGTAATATCAAAATGTCTAGGCTAACAACAGGCATAAAACCATGATGATGCTGGATTCCAAACATGTCCGAAGACAGCTGCAACTTCCAGCATACTTTCAAGCTTATCCAAGTTTCCATCAGGCTTGAATACGAAATAGCCCTCATATCGGGGAGGACATAAGGAGTGGGTTGAATAATGATAGTTACAGTTCTTACTGTGAAGTAGCCGGTGGGGATACTGTGAGGAGATAAACATCTATTTTGCACCTTGGTAATTTTCATAACGAGTCATGATTCAAACTGATATTTTATACTTTGCTAACCTTACAAGTAGTCATCCATTATTTATTACCAAAAACTCCCTTCCACTTGCTATTTCTGCAAAGAAACCTCCATCAGGATGGTGAACCTAATGTTTGTTTATATTGTTTGAACAGTAGAAGCCAGAATCATGTTAAAAACATTTTTCTTATGTTAAGGTATTGATTACAAATAGCAGACAACTATGGAAGTATTAGACCTGTCAGCTTTATGGTGGTCTTCCCCCAAACATTTTGCTGTTTTACCCCCAATTTCCCAATTTCTGCTGCATTTTTATTTCTTTTGTTGGCCATAGGACTCTGTGAACTTTATCGCTCCTAACCAGTGGTAAAGTAATTCTTCTCACTCCCCTATACATGGCTTGATTGACATATACCTAATGGGCATATTTGATTTGCTTATATGTTCCTAGTAGAGTGGTATACTATATACACAGGGTTTGTAAACTAAATGCTTACAGTGGGCCTGCAGTACGTATTGTACCACCCACTTAAGTAGCCCTCCAAAACATGCTATTGCAGCCTAAATTAAGTTTTGCACTGCCAAGTCAACTTGGCATTTAAACCCTCTTGCCAAGCCTTAAACTCCCCTTTTATTACATATAGGTCACCCGTGGGGTAGGTCAGGGTGCTGTGTATTTAAACAGTTTTACATGTACTTTTTCGTTTTATATTTCCTGGTAGTGAAAAACTCCTGTTTGTCACTAATGTGAGGCCCACCCCTCAAATAGGATAACATTGTGGATTCTTTATTACATTTAACAAGCTGTAATTCCTAATTGGAAGCAGGTAGATATGTCATATTTAGTACCAATAAAAGTGAAATCATAAACCTCTTTTAATGGTAACATCAGATTTGTTGTTACAATTTAGAAAATGCCTGTTAGCAACTCCCTCCAGACAACAGGCACCAGAAGAAAAGTGATTGTTGAGGTGGAAACCGCCAGTGCAAAATCAAATATGAGAGTTTAGCCTGGCTTCCACAGCTTTCGTGATACCGTCTGTTCAGTGTGTGTCCAGTTGGCCAAAATTCCACGATATACTGGTAATTTGTTTATAGTGGCATGGTACCAAAATTTATGTTGGCATATTTTACTTCTTAGTCTGCCACTCATTGTAACACGGACCAATGAGATTTCTAGTGTATAGTTACAAGAGAGCTAGCAATCACCATTGACACAAAAATAAATTCCACTCACATATTGCATCAACAGCTTTTTTCACATTTCCATAGGGTTCTTTGTACAAATATTTTGACGAGCACTAATAATTTTCTACAACATTTTCTATACTTTCAGTAGGTACATTATTGCGTCTTTTGAAAAGTTACTAAAAGCTGAAGTTATCACCTGAAAGAAAAATTGTAGAAATGCCTATCAAGAGTGTTTGCAGGGCATAGTGAATTTTTTTTTTCGAGCACCCTTTTAAAAATGACCTACTTTGCTAATCTCTAATTGTTGCCATCAATGAATCAATGAGTCAGGAAGCTATTTGCTTCCAGTTTTGAAGAGGGGCCCAACATCTAGCTTGAAATCTTATAATGAGAAATATAGTTTTGTCTCATGGCGCTATGTAATGTATTGTATTCAACCTTTTTTGGAACATTTGGGTCTTTAGTACACTATGTAAATTACCTATGCCAAAGTGACTCAAACTTATGGCAAATAAAGCGTTTTCAAAATTGGAAAAATTAGTGGAAAAATAACAGTAGACTGATGCATGAAATAAACCCGGGCATCTTAAGGCAGCCCTTAGCTTTGGGTGGTTGTAAAACCTTTATATTGATCAGTGGTCACCAATAATTCCGTATAAAACTAACAATCAATCTTCAAATATAATAAAGGCATTTTTGTCAAGTTTACATAAAATAGTCAACAAATGAAAAAGAAGTTAGGGAAGAAGAGACATTTGAAATAACATAACTCTACCAATCATTGATAACTTTTGGACCTCCATATGAATAAGAGTTCATGTATTTTTCCATGAAAGAAAATATCATTAATTTCAAACATGCCCACTGATGTATCCCCCCAAAAAATATCTTTTGGGATATCTATTAAAGTTTCACCTTAAATTGTCACACAACATTTCAGGGGAAGTGTTAAAATAATAGGGACTCTTGGATTCAGTAATTTGATATACTTTCAAGCTATTTACCTATCTATATATGTAAAGCAACTTAAAATGTCCTTCTTTCTGTTCACAAAAAAAAAGCAGTATCATCTGCATGTAACATGATCTTAGAGTCTGTTGAAAAAGGCAACAGAATTTAAATCTGGCAGTGAGTATATTGAGCAAAGAGTTCAGTAAAAAGGGCGAAAAGAGTAGGAGATTTAGGGAATCCTTGTCAAGTTCTTCTACTGGGTAAAATGTATCCTGCATATTGATCACTAATTGGGACTTGGGCAGATGTACTATAATAAAGTTAATGACTGATCTCATTACCTGGAGAGGAAACCCAATTTTTTCCAAAATTGTAAACAAAAGCATCCCACTCAAGATATCAAGCATCTTTTTGCGTCCAACGGAAATATTGCAGCAGGAATTTTGTTTGCTGTGACAAGATCAATAATTTCTGGCATGTAGCATGTTTGCAGAGATCTTTATGTATGAGAAAAAGGATTCATGTATTGTTGGTCAATAGTTTAGTATATATTATTCAACTTGTATTAAGCAGTGTTATTGGTCTTCAAGATGAAGGTGCTGTATCCAACTTTATTAACATTCCCTTCTTTAAAGGCACAGGGATTGATCCACCTAATAATAATGACTTGAAGAGACTTGTGAGGGGCTTTACTTATTTCGTAGCATAACGTTTGTGAAAGTCAGCACCAAAACCATCCTCTCCTGGTAATTAAGATAAGAGCCATTGTTTTACTGACTCCCTAATTTCACCCTCAGCTTTGGGGCGGAATAAAAGATCAGCTGAGTCAGAGCTCAGAACTGGCAAAGTTACTTCTCCTAGAAATGCATCAATGTGTAGCAGGACAGAGATTTGTACAGATGAGATTCATTATATAGCATAGGATAGTAGTCCAAAAAGACTTTATTTACTCTACATAAAACTTGAATTAAATGGCCCGAGTTTGAACCTGTTACACATTATCAAACTTTGATTATTTAATTCCTTCGTTCTCCTTGTACACCTGACATTCAAATGTGTGATTGAGAACAATCTCTCATTTTATAAAGAAACTAGCAGCCCGCCCTGACGTTGTCCGGGGATGAAATATAATGTCTGCAATGGTTGTAATAGGCAAGGCAAATTTATTTCAAAACTTGCCTGTGCGTCTGCTCAGAAGCCCTCTTTCGGTACCGCTGACGGTGAGCGTGTGCTTTTCTGTTTGTTGTTCTTGTCGCAATATGCCGCAATATGCGAATGTGTGTGTCCGCTCCAGCCGACGCCTCGATCGCCGCAAAATGCACGCACTCCCCAAACACGGCGCGGTGCACTTAGACGCCCCACATCGCGTCAATGGCATACGCCACAACTCCTGCTTCTGAATGATTCCGGCGTCTCTGATGGCACAGGTATGCAACGCTTACAACGCGCGCGTTACCACGACCTACCATTACAACGCGGTTGTAACAACGAAAGTTGTTACAACGAATTGCACTAGGGGGTGCTCGAGGATAGTAAACCATTTAATTTACTATCCCAACACCTTCCCTACTATCCACGGGGACTGGTGTTGGAATAGTAAATTAAATATTTTAAATTTGCGCCCCCCCCAACGCAAGTCGTTGTAACGACTTGCGTTGTTACAACCGCGTTGTAATGGTAGGTCATTGTAACGCGCGCGTGGTAACATCATATATCCGATGGCACATGCCCACAACAATGCCGAAGGGCATGCGCACTCGTGTTAGAACTCTAGTCCCACACAGAACGCTTATCGCAACCGCAGGCTTTTGCCGAATGCACACGCCCATCGCTGTATGCACATGCACATCGCTTTACAGCAGAACGCACATGCCCACAACGGACTACTTTTTCCCAAACGTTCTTTCTCCCTTCTGTTGGGCTGGTGTATAGCCTATGTTCATCTGCTGATACTTTCCTTTCCAACGCTGTATTGGGTGTGCCGGTTGGCGCTGTGGTTCCGGAGCTTACCCGCCTCAAAGGTTTGCGCTCTCTCTTTATAATATTAGTATGGATATGAATCTCATAGTATTGTTTTATTTTTCTACTTATGTTAACATGATTATTAAGATGTATCTAAAAAGGGGGCCTTCTGCATTTTACCTGCTTCTTGCTGGATAGTTTATAACACCTCTCTCATTTTCTATTTGCGGTATGCAGCTAGTGATATAATAGCATCCCTGATTTAAAAGCTTATCACATAACTACTATGGCTGCTGTATTCTCATTTTGGATATAATAGTGTTCAATTTCAATATTATCTGTTTTTATTTTCTTCTCTGATAAGAGCAGTGTCTTTCAACAGAGTATTCATACTAAAACTCTTCTACTGTCTTTAGGGATCAATGAGCGTTCAGTGGAGGTCAAAGCCAGAGGCAAAACTAGGCGGAGTGTTGATTTCCAGAATCGCTGTTTCATTCAGATGTCTTGTTCCCTTTAGCTCATCATGTCCACCTGCAACCTTGAATTTGTTAATCTAAAAGTTATTGCGAGTTTGAAGAAGTGTGGAAGCTGACATCGCTTCTGTTGGATTGCAAGGTTAGTGTATCTTGACACTTCTCTTCAAACTATTGTCTATAGGTTTTCCTGAGGTCGGGTTTAAAAAGGATGAGACGGTTGATCTCAGAGGAAACCTATTTCGGAGCATGTGAAAAACATCATGCAGCTTTAAAGATATAAATATAATTAAGGTAGATTCATGTAGAGTTAATAATAGTACATTAATACTTTCCTGTAAAGGCTTAGCTTCATTATATTTTAAGTAACCAATATGCTGAATACAATATTTTAGTAGAAAGACATCTAAAACGTATTTTTGTGATAGGGTACACACACACAAGCCTGTTTGCTTTCATACCTGTAATATTTACCTACAGAAAGATAATATTAAAAGTCCTGACCCAGATGGCTAGAGGAAAGACAGTGGACTGTCATCCACACTGGGGACACTTCTAGTTTGAGAAGGAGTAGGAACTTCTCAGCCGCTTCTAATGGAGTATAACCACAGTCACCTCTGGAAACTCTTTTATTTTGGCTATCAACAGGGGAATTACATGAAGAGGATGGAAATGAAATAATGCCAAAGGGTTAAACAATTACCATAGTATCTGTCCTTTAAACCCCTTAACTTGGAAAATAAATGCAGACGAATCGGTGGCTTTTGAAATAAAATATCTAGTGAAATAGTATAACCTCTGAAGAAATTAGAAAAACGTGTGTTGGCTATAAAGATGGGTGCTTTTGAGACCACAGATGTGACACACCAATAAAGGTTGAAATTGAGCATCTGCCTAGAAATATTACAGAAAATTAATTTCTGCCAAAACTCTAGTACATATCCCCTATAGTCACTGTGTTGTCTGACCTAAGCAGCATTCCTATATAGTGAATGAAATGAAATAGATGATTTGTAACACTGAAGGCTTAATCCCTCCCTCCTCCAACTCACCTGCCATAGTCTGCAATGATCACTTCCTGATCAGGGGCTGATGGAGCATGACACATCTTTTATTTCCAATGCGTAGTAGCTAATTCACTCTGAGCCTTGCTCTGCACAGTGACTTCAGGCTCTGTTTTCCAACAGAAGTGGGCTGTGGTGTTCCTAATGAAACAAGTACAAAGACAATGAGTTACTATAGCCACTTTGGTAACTACATTCTTTCTGAAATCACACAAGATTTTGGGTTCTGCACAAGACCAATTGAAAGAATAGCTAAATTGATCCACCAGCCCTTCCTGCATGGATTTTTCATGACTTTCTTCTATCGGGTAGAAGTTACAATGGGAGAGCATGGGCATTTCCATGCACCGACCTATGTATTTTGATTGAAACCCATATATACCGAAGTCAATACACATGCTGTTATAACGAGAAGAAATATCCTTATTTATCCTTGTTACTGCCTCCTTGCAAGTGTGCTGTATTCTGCTGCACACTTATAGAGAGAAATAGCCCTCTAAGAATATTTTTGTGCAGGAAGGTACCATAGCAGTAATGATACCTTCCTGTGAAAAAACTATTCTGACTACATTGCAGGTATGCATACACCTTGGTGCAAGGGGGCCCGCTTTGGCGTTAAGCAACCAGGGGCCTCATTTATGAACAGTGACGCATTGCTGCGTGAAAACAGCGATGCGTCACTTTTCACTGCGCCCTCCTTGCGACACCAATGATGCGTCATATTTACAGTATGACGAATCATGGCGCAAGGAGTTACAGATACATCAGTATTTCTGACGTATCTGTATGGCGCAAAAGTGACGCATTGATGGAGTGTGTCACAAAAGTGACGCAACTCCAGCAATGTGCCCTTTCACATAGGGCTTGCCCCATGTGAAAGGGCCTGCGTCAGTCTTACGCCTGCTGTGAGGCAGGCGTAAGAAATTGACGCATTTGTGTCCTAGAAGTGGCGCAATTAAATCTTATAGATTTCACTGCGTCACTTCTAAGACCCTTTCTTGTGTCGGAACGCCCCCCTGCATACATTATACCTGTCGCAGGTATAATGTAGCGCAGGGGTTTACAAAGTGACGCTTTTACCTAGATGCATCACTTTGTAACTATGGTGCAACAAGGCACATTTTTTACGCTGCAGGTGCGTCACAAAAAGTGACGCATCAGCGGCGTAAAAGTGACGCACGGCCTCATAAATTAGGCCCCAGAAGTACACCAGCGCTACGAGAGATCAAAACTGTGTCATATGGTAGTGGATAGGGCTCATTGTGCTCTCTCTCTTTAACGCAACACAGCACAGTAATTTCCATTGCTGTATTCCATTGCGTTAACATTTAGTAAATCTAGCACTAATTAGCAGTGACAGTATGTGCCATGTTGAAAGTTTCACTTCGAAAAAAGATAAACTAAAATAGTTAAAAACTCACTACATTAAAAACTCGAAAAATGTTGCCTTGGAACGAATTGGGAAAATTGAAGCAGGCATAAGGATGATGGAAGAGAGAAGGAAAACAGAGGGGTAGGGAAAGGTTTGCCTTGTAGGAAAAATTAAAAATGGGAGAAAAGAAAAGTAAAAACACAAAGAAATAGGGTGAAAAAGAAAAAAGTAGAATGAGGGAAATGTAAAATATGAAACAGGGGAATTTGGTGTTAATTCAAAAAGGGAAAGTTAAAAAGAGATTAAGAATGAATTAGATGGAAAAAGTGGACCTCAAGGACGAATGCAGGCCTGGGCAAAAATCTACTTATGCTGGAGTAATAGAAATAATCGGGTGTTACTCTTGTGTTGCAAAATCATGGAAAATTAGGTGATTGTGCCTGTCTGTGTAATTTGGAGTATTCTGGGGCATAAATGCCTACCCAACAGCACAGGAATAGAACACGGGTGACTGTTGGCTGTGGCTATACCTGTTTTGTTGCATTTAGCACTATGTTCTTAGTGTAAAACACAACCTTAGGTCCATTTTGGATGTGAGGGTGCACTAACTGCAGGGCCACACTTGCTCCCTTAATATTTCTGCATATAATCCCACATAATTTTCCTGTAAATATACTACAGGCAAATTTTTTGGGCCACAGCACAAGCTGCAAAGGCGAAAAGGCATTTTTATGACTGCCTCTACAGTGGTCGAATTGTAAATGGTTAGGTGGAACAGCCCACATATAGGGGTCGATTCTGATATCGCTCATAAGGCATTCGAATCGCATTAGGCCTTACGGGATCTGATTCGTAGCCCTTGTTTACGACCGAATCGTACACAGGTCCGAATGATCAAATATGGATCGAAGTTCGCGTACGCCCCAACTGAATCGTTTCTGCGACCTAAACCTGTCTGTATTACTTGTACGTAGAAAAAACATGCTGCCTTTTTCTCTGCGAAATGAAACGGCTGTTGTAAGAGTACTTCAGGGGGCCGAAGCAGGCCCCCCTTCACCCGGGCACTCCGAATCTGTCACAGGGGTGTACCCGTGGGTTCCCCCAATCCAGGCATGCACAGTGTGGTGGGCACCATGGGGTGTCCGCCACAGGGTGTACTCTTGTCCCCACCACCCCTTTTCTGCTACGAGAGCCTGTGTACGCGTCTGTTAAGCATGGGCTGAAAATTTGTTCCGCTCGCGAAATTTGCGGATTTTCGGCAATTTCGCAATCCGCAAATCGAGCGAAATTGCCAAGCAATCCGCAATCCGCAATTCGCAAGTTCGCAATTTTTTTTGCTTGTTTGCGCTTTAAAAATACAATCTCGTGCGCGCTGCATTGACTTACCTTGATTCTGAGTTTGCTGAGTTGTTTTCCTCCCGCGAACGAGATGGCCATGCCCAAAAACGACCGCATAGGGAAGTTCGCTGTAGCCGCGCTGAAAAATAAAACCCGGGAACATAAAAAAATTCACAAGTTTGCACAAATTCGCGAATTTTGCGGACCACGAATTCAGTTTTGCGTGAATTCGCTGACCGCGAATTCGCAAATTTTGCCCATACTTAGCGTCTGTACACAGCTCCCATAGAGTTCAATGGGAGTCCGAGTGAAACAAGTCATAAGCATATGGCAGCATCATTCCCGCTCGTTTGGACTCCTGGACCACGTCTTGCTCGGAAAGCCCTCCAGAACCAAGTCGTATGGATGGCTTTCCTAGCGAGATCGGAATTGGGCCCATAGTCGGGTGGATGCCTGGCAAAAATGATGGCGTTCAGATGCTCATTCGACCGCCATTGTAATGAATCTCACAGTCTGGTTTTGATATCTGAAAGAAGTAATACATCTGAAGCGGATTCAATCATTGAAAAAAAACATCCATTTTAGGATAGTGAAGGGTTTGCCACTGGTAAACCCTCTTCAAGATTTAGCACTTTCTCCAGTTGCTGGATGGTTTCCAATACCAGCCATCTATAACTTAGGCCCTACATTCAGTTAGGTGAGGCTCTTTGGAACTGTAGAATCGACTCTAGGGTACTTTACTGGGGTCATAAAGAAAAACAAACATTGGCTTCTTGTTTTTCTTCTTCCATACAGAATTTAGCCGTTTTTCAGGCACACTTACATAAAGTAGTTGCATGCTTGAATTGTTCTATCAGGATATTGGCCAGTTTGAAGAACAGCTAGTATCATGCAAGCTACATACTTTTTATATCAATCTAGGTTTCAGTTTTTAGGATTCAGTCTAGCAGGCACCCGAGGCCAGACTAGGGTTTAGTTCTGAGGTGGACACAAATTGCATTGTTTTTGTGAAATTACACACAATTATGTAACTAGCCTTCTGACTCCTGATCTTTTTAAGTGAGGGCATATTTCACACAGAAACTAGATGGTACTAACAGGAGATAAATTTGAGTTGAAAATAACTTTTGACTGCAGTTGCGCCATTTCTGTAAGACTTTTTCTGCTTGAACCTGTCTTGTGCTGGTGAAAATTACTCAAACTTGTGTAGGCAAAGGTTTATGAATTTCAAGTAACATTAACTGTGGAAAATGTCATCTGTGTAATTAAAAATTTGCCTTGCCCAAATCAGTACACTTATGCATACAAATCATGGATTGCAACAGAGGAGACAATTGGCGTCCTTATCCTCTGAGATCATGAACAATTTCCCTGGTATATGAAGTTCACTGGAAACATATGCAATCTATCGTGTGTACTAGTCTGTGAAGTACAACTTTTTAGTACTCACCTTTGAGAAATTGGGTTGCTGATTTACTAGGGTGATAGCTCTAGTAAAGAATAAGCCACAGTCCATGGCAGGGGGATCCACAAAAATGTAATTTAAAAAAATCTAAATTACACTGTGATTGATCCTGGGTGGCTTGGCAGGAAAAGTGCTCACGATTAACTTAGAAGCAATGTGTAATGCATTTATGAAGCACAAAAACCGTAATAATGTGAAAACACAACAGTAAGTTTTAAGGAATTATTTGACACCAAAATGACAAAACACCAACAAGTAGAACCAGAGTTATGAATTTCTAAAGTTTTTAGTAAAAACTAGTGCCTAAAAGATCAAAGCACCAACCTTGAACATCTAGTCACACGAGACCGGTTCAAAGTAAAACAAACATGGCTGTCCGCAGTGAATCTGGCCCTGTTGTTGCTTACCTTCAGACTTAGAGGAATTTTCAAAATCTATGTTCTGGTAAGGTAAAGTTTGGAGGGCAATGCCGCAGGCATTGCCTAAGGAAGGATCATCAGGGAGCCACTTGATAAAGTAACAGTGAACATTTTTACATTCAAGAATGGTCACTTTTACGGAAGTTGAAAATCTCAAGCAGGAAGAAGAAGAAGATTATAGCCAGTGAGAGTTTCAGGAGGCCGGATAATTCCTTTGTGAAAAACCACTGAACAGGAGTTCTGCTGCGAAGAAGAACATAGCAGAAGCTACCATGAAGTCAGGCTGATCTAGGATTCAAGCAGGTTAGTCTAAGTCTTCCTTTGGTTCTCAGAGCAGTTTTTATGCTAAAAATTTCTAAACCCCAAGTTTTGGATTTTGACTGATTGGGCACCTTTAGCACTAACATCAAAGGCCCCGGACTAGAGGGGCACCAATTTGGGGGTTAGGACTCACTAAGGCTGGGTTCAGAAGTTTCTCATTGAAGTGTTTGGAATTTACACCCTTCCCTGTCCTGGCTATAAACGGGCTGCAGAGAAAATGCAGTTCTAACAAGCCCTTTCTGTGAGGGCAGAGCAAAGCCTATTCAGTTGCAAGTGTGGCTATACCCAGCTCCGTTCCCCTATTCTGCTAGTTGATAGCCCATCCAGGAACACCTAATGCTTTTATTGTGTGGCTGTGTAGGAGAAATAAGCAATGTCCAACTCTCAATTACACCCATTCATGTGACCCAGGACCAGGCTGCTGCCACCAAATAGTCAGAGCAGAATAATTCCAAATTTTGAAAATTGTAATTTAAAAACCAACTTTACCATTAATTTGAATTTTTAATTAACATGTCATAGACTTCAAACATGAAATGCTCATCTTTCTAAAAAAATAAAACATATTAAATGTAATAAAGCAACCTAATGTCATCCTGTCGAACAGGTAGGTCTCACATTAGCAACACGCTAATTTATGAGTTTTTTACTACCAGGACATGTAAAAGTTAAAGGTGCATGGTCAATATTTAATGACACCACACCTTGCCCCATGGCTTACCTTAGGCCTACCTTTGGGATTATCTGTAGGCAGTAAAAGAGGAGCTTAAGGCTTAGCAAGGGAGTTATATTGTCAAGTCCAGCTGGCAGTTTACAGCTGCATTCAAGCTGCAATTACAGTCCTGGGGCATGTTTTGAACGGCTGCTTAAGTGGTTGGCACAATAAGTGATGCAGGCCTACTCATTGCATTTTATTTACAAGCCCTGGGTATATGGTATACTACTCTCAAAGGGACGTATAAGTAGATTAAATGGGCCAAACAGGTATAAGCCAATCTTACCATATTTAAAAGAGAAAGCACAAGCATTTTAGTGCTGCTTTGCGGTGCTAGAGTGCACCGAGTCCATAGGCCAACAAAAACGGATTCAGCAAAAAAATGGATAGTAGAGGCAAAAAAGTTTGATTGTGACCCAGCAGAGAGCCAGGTACAAACCACCCAATTATTCAACTGGGATTACTCTGATAAGTGTGTGAGAAAGTGAGGGCGTTTGTGAGACCTCACCAAACAATAATGTTACTGTTTTGCATCAGGTCCAATTACGTTATTTTATAGCTCGGTCCAGGGTAGCTGTGGCAAACAGCAGCCAGGCTTAACCCAAAGGAACAATGGTGAAGCATTTATCAGTAGCAAAACAAAAAGTTAGAAGCACAACTTAATACAAATCGAACTCCAATTTAAAAAAATAGTATACATTTTACTTGTGCAAAAAATGAATGGGGGAACCGGAGCTATGATTTTTAGGAGTTTGGGAGTTTTGTAGCACAACCAGTGTCATCTTATGGACTTGTGGGGCCCTGGTCAAGACTTATTTTGGGGGCCCCTACAGGGAGCAAGTTTGAATTTTGTTATTCATGTCTTGCTAATTCAAGCCTGCATGATGCCAAATCAAAATGCTTATTTATATGTTAAACTTGAACAGGATCACATAAAACAGTGGAAGTTTTATTGACTGGACTCCAAAACTCCTTACGATCACCCTGGGTAGAAAGACAGAGGTAGACAAAGGCAGTGAGCAAGAGACTTTTATGTAGAGAAATTGAATTGTCAGAGCTCAAATATAAACAAAATCCAGTTTCCCAGGGGGTCCCTTGTAAAGTGAGAGGCCCTGTGCAATTGCCCACATTGTCCATGCATTAAATCATCTCTGCGCAAAAGACCAGTTAAAGACTGTAATGGAGCATGGGTCTGATACAGGGGCCAGGTTTGTCTCATGAAAAGTTTACCTTCTGACTCAGTTGTTTTTTTCTGGCAGCAGCGGGCTACCCACTAATAATGGATGCGTAGTGGTGCTCGGCATTGCACCCAGTGAAATCCTCCACATTTGGACCTTGAAATTGTTCTAGAAGTCGAGCTGCTTTCAACAGAGTAATCAGCAAGTTTAATCCAACCGCCGATGCAACAATGTTGACTGTGGTTCAGCAGTAGTCTGCTGGTAGCCTCTAGTTCTTTAATGAAAACGCTTCAGAGGGTCCACTTTTACAATTTGAGGGGAGAGAATACACTCCAACACAAGACAAGGGTCAAGCTCCTATTAGGCACTACTTGGCGAGTTAAGACTCAAGCTCACGGAAGCCATCAGCAGGGCCCTTGGGAAATTCTGTGGGCTCTGCTTTGTTGCAGGCTTCTCGTAACTTCTGTGCTCATTGTGCTTAACAGGAGGCTAACCAACCAGCCCCTGGAGTCCACTCTTCTGTCCTGGGTTCTAGTGGGGACAGATCTAGCCCTTGGAGTTTCGTTCAACAGGTAAAACAGTCCTTCTTCTGAGTTTGAGGCCTTTGGTTCAGAAGTTACAGCCCTTCTTCTGTTCTACAAAAGTCCAGCAGTAGTCTAAGAAAGGTAGCCACCGGTGACACTGTTATGCCTTGCAATAGCTTGGACCGGTGAGAATTGGGCATTATCTCTATACAGGGGTAGCTTTTGATTATAAATTCCTATTAATTTGAGGCCTTGAATCAGGGATCTAGCTATCCTCAAACTGATGTTATGCATTATATGGTGTTATATTGTAACCAACGGGTCGATTAGGATGGCAGTCGGAAAACCATTCAGACTGCCAAGGTAGCAGAAATTAACTGTCCGCAGTCACTGCGGGAAAACCGGCGGTCAAATTATGACGATCGGCCAGAAAAATATGACTGCGGCGGACGGATCACACGAAACACCGCCTGGACCGCCCGGAGCTGGTGAAAATCCATCCGCGGCAGTCGGATGTGCTGCAAAAATACCCAAAACTGCCACACGACCAGCGGATTGACGGCTCGTGAAATTAGGATACAATTGCGATGACAGCGGAACAATCCTTTGTTTCCACCACAATCGCAACAATTGATGAACTTTTCCCACTTTTGCACATCACACAGCATGTCACAGAAGAAAATGCCCAAATTCACTGACAATGAGTTGTCAGTAATGGTAGATGAGGTAATTAGAGTAGAGCCACATTTGTTCGGAAGCATGGTCCAACAGACACCACTAGCCACTAAAAATCAAATGTGAGCAAAGATAGTCAAAAAAGTCAATGCAGTAGGGACCACACCGCGCACCCAAAAGGAGATCAGGAAGAGGTTGAATGACCTCAAGACCAGGGTGAAAGAGTGTGCCAACAAGGACCATGAGCTGGCTCAGAGGACTGGCGGTGGCCCTCCTATTCCACCACTAACATTTACTGAATGGGAGGAGAAGGTGCTTGCCATACTACATCCAGAGAGTCTCACAGGAATACCCGGGGGATTGGAGGCTGGTAAGTACCAACTCATGTCTACCATTACACTGCTATGTATTGTCTTGCACAACTACAAAGCTACACTTCCTAGGCCCAAATGCACTCATGTGCACCACATTCTTCCCAACACAGATCTAATATTTCCTTCCTCTGAATCACCCCAAAGGAAGCTAGCAACATTCCCAGGGGAGGCATGTATTCAGGCAGCCAGCACAACAACTCCCTCCAGGCACCCTTGTCCCACAGCTCAGCAGGATGGAACACTATCCCCCTCAGCCAGAACCATGTGGCAGCCTCTGCATTGTCCTCTTCAAACGTACAGGTAGGTAGCCATCTTAACAGAGAGGGATGTTTGTTGGTGGGGAGCCAGCACTACAACTCCCACCAGGCCCCGGTATCCCACAACCCAGAAGGATGGAGCACTCCCCCCAGTCAGAACCATGTGGCAGCCATTGCATTGCTCCCTTCAGACTTACAGGTAGGTAGCCTCTTAACAAGGAGGGGTGTTTATGGGTGGAAAGCCAGCACTACAACTCCTACCAGGTACCCTTGTCCCACAGCTGAGCCAGATGGAACACTCCCCTTCACACCTACAACCACGTGGAAGCCATTTCATTGCACTCCTCAAACTTAGAGGTAGGTGACCATCTTAACAGGGAGGTGTGTTTGTGGGTGGTAATTCAGCACTACAACTCCCCCCAGGCACCCTTGTTCCACAGCCCAGTAGGATGGAGCACTCCCCTCCCAGCAAGAACTATGTGGCAGCCATTGCATTGCTTCCTTCAAACTTACAGGTAGGTAGCCATCTTAACATAGAGGGGTGTTTGTGGGTAGGAATCTAGCACTACAACTCCCACCAGGCCCCCTTGTCCCACAACCCAGCAGGATGGAACACTCCCCACACCAACAACCATGTGGCAGATATTGCATTGCTCTCTTCAAAAAGGTAGGTAGCCATCGTTTGCTCTCTTGTCCTACCCCTGAGCAGGATGGAGCACTCCCCCATCCAAGAGCCATGTGTAACCTTTTCTCTTCCTTTGCTCCACTTCACAGGGAGGTTGCCATCCTAATAGGGAGGGGTCCCAGCAGGCACCATTGCCCCACAGCTGACCACGACGGAGCACTCCCCACACCCGCAACCATGTGGCAGACAGTGCATTGCTCTCTTCACACTTACAGGTAGGTAGCCATCTTATCAGGGAGTGGTGTTAGTGGGGGGGAAGCCAGCACTACAACTCCCACCATGCCCCCTTGTCCCACAGCTGAGCAGGATGGAACACTCCCCACACCCAAATTCATGTGGCAGACATTACATTGCTCTCTTCAAACTTACAAGTAGGTAGCCATCTTAACAGGGAGGGGTGTTTGTGGGTGGGAAGCCAGCACTACAACTCCCACCAGGTACCCTTGCCCCACAGCTGAGCAGGATGGAATATTTTCGAGACAAGAGCCATGTGTAACCTGTTGCCTTACTCTGTTCCACTTCACAGGGAGGTAGCCTTGTCAACAGGGAGGGGTGTGTGTGTACAGGCAGCCAGCACTTCAACTCACACCAGGCCCTCTAGTCCCACAGCTCAGCAGGAAAGTACACCCCCCACACCCAGAACCATCTGTGGCAGCAATTTTCCTCAACTATGTCACAGAACAGGTAGGTAGATAGTGCATGCACCATGCCATTCCTCTCAAAAAGGATGGAGCCATATGACCACACCAGCCCTCACATCTCACCCAACTTGGCATAGATTCAAAAGCCAATTCTAGTGTGCAGCTAGCTAAGCGTACGTAACAGTCATGGAAAACAAACTCTGACTCACCAAGTCACATGTTGAAGAAATTCAGGGCCCAATCATGCACATCACTGAGTGCTATGTGTAAGTGCCATGGAGTCAGAGCATGAAGGCCCATATGAACACAAAACATGCATGTTCAGTTGGTAGTAGGAAGTAAAGTACATGATATGACAAAGGTATGCATAAGATTACAATGGCTAGTTCTTGCTTAGATGAAACCTCTTCCATGCAGAGCAAACCAAATAGACGCATCACATACAGTTGATGTGCTGAAAGTCGTTAGATGATGACATGTGCTTGTAATCACACAATCCATAAGTGAAACATGATATCTATTTACATGTCACACCATTAACAAGTATTGTAGGTACCTCCACATCATGTCATGATGCACAGTACCTTGCAGCCATACAAAGTGATATCAATGTAAACTGTCTGGTGTATCACATGTAAAATTCAAACATCTAACACTAAGCTTGTGGTGTGCAATTCAATGACCATTTCACCTCTGTTCAACAGGAGAACCTGCAGAGCCAGTCTCCCCCCCGGAACATGGACTCTCGGATGCGGACTCCCTATGTTTCTCAGATGAGAAGCAAGAACCTGGCCCATCCAGACTGCTAGGGCGCAACACGTCCCAGGTCCCCACTGTCCCCACCACCTCAGCAACAACAACAGCGCTGACCCCTGCTGAAACAACCTGTGCGGCCCCAACCCCCACCACCACCACCACCAGTGCTGCCTGCAACACTCTCCCTGCCTCAGTGGTTACCACCGTCACCACAGGCAGCAGTCAGAAGGTCTTCTAGGCCTTGTCCCTACCATCAAAGACAGAAGACAATGTCACAGTTGTACAATGCCACTCACACTCAAGGGAAGTAGTTGATGAGCTGTTGACGCAGGTCGGCACCTTCCTCCTCTCCACTATCGGCGTCACTGGACATGTGTGGGATTGCAAGGGGGAGGGATCTGCTGCTCATCATCATCCAGGAGAAGAAGGATCTCTTTGCGCAAGGCCAGGATGTGGAGAATGCAGCATATAACTACAATCTCACGCACCTTTTGGGGAAAGTAGAGTAGTGCACCTCTGCTCTTGTCCAGACACGGGAATCTCAACTTCAGAAGCCCAAAAGTACACTCCACCACATGACATGTCCTCCCATGTGCATCATTGTAGCTGACTTCACCCGGGGTCCTTAGATTCCTCAGTGGGCTAAGCAACTAAGGCTGGTTGGGATATGCACAGTCACCTAGGTGGGAGATACACAGACCAATTTTGTAACATAACAGTAGCTGAGGACAGGATGTCACACATACAGAACACTACTTGACTTTGTGTACTCACCAACACACCAAATGCAGATTTGCCAACAACTGTGGGATGATGCTGTTAGGCAGTATGTAGGAGTCATGTGCAGAACTGGGGAATTTGTAACAGACATGGGAGATAATCATATCCGCTTGGCATACCACTTGCAATTGCACTTGCACATTTAGGGAATGGAAATGTTTCCTGTTCCTGTATATGTGCTCACGTGTCTGTGGTGGAACCAGGCCAACATGTATGCTGTCAATGGCACCCACAACATTAGGGATGTGTACAAGGTCATAAAAATCACCCTTCACAGCTGACAATTCATGTCTTTTGGGAAAATGGATGTAGCGATCCTTATATGTCATCATTGCGGACAGGAAATCACGTAGCACCATGCTGAACATTGGTTGAGATAGCCCACCTGGGCTGGACACCGTGTACTGGAAAGACAGAGCACACATTAACAACACAATGAGCACAGTGTGTGTATAAAGATCAACTATCAAAATGAGTTCAGCAATCTACACAGTGAAATAGGCACATTATGTAGTCAGTCTATCATTAGTGTGGGTTGATTAGCCATCTCACACATTGACATGTTTACAAATTTGAGAGCTCGAAACACAATAGGTCAGTGCACATGCACACACATATCAGATGTGACATGTGAGAGAGTACATGCCAATGCATGTAATCCTGTGCACTGACATGGCATGTGGAGTCATCAGTGAGTTCAATGTCACACAAGCATTGAATTCAACAATCTGGTGGAATGATTCATTGTAAGTGTCTACTGCTTAATGATGAGAACTAGTCATTACCATTGATACAGCATGATGTGTCCTTAGGTGCCGTAAGCATGCACCACCACTACAATCATGGTCATTGGCAACAATTGAAAAATGCCCATTCACGGTAGAGACCACCTGGGCCCCGCAGTGTTACACAGTCAATACCCATGCCCTTACAGCGAATGGGAAAGCTATCGTGGTAGTGAATTACACATTTGAATATCACGGTAGGCGTGCACCGCCACCGCGGTCCCGGTCATTGGCTACATTTGAAAAATGCTGACCTGGAACACCAATTGCAGCAGCTGAGTACCACTGAAACAACCACAGGGGGCTATCTATGTCTGTGAGTGAACCAACATTTCCACTGCATTAAGACACTGCTGCCTGCCATACTTCATCTCCAACTGCTGCTGTTCCTGTCTCCTGGACCCAGTGATGGTGGGAACTGAGAACATCAGGGCCTGTCCCTTCACCATAGAGGAGCTGGAGGTCCTGGAGGGACAAGATGCTTTTACAGTATGGGAGGCTATATGGTGCTCCAGATGTATTGGTAAGTGTTTCAGAGTGAAAGATTGAGAGTGCGCTCAGAGTGCTCACATGATGTTGCTCTGCAGTAGTATGTGCCTGTGAGCACCTCAGCACCACCACAGCATCACTCAGCACCATCCCAGTATCACTCAGCACCACCACAGCATCACTCAGCACCACCACAGCATCACTCAGCACCACCTCAGCACCACTCAGCACCACCACAGCACCACTCAGTGCCACCACAGCATCACTCAGCACCACCACAGCATCACTCAGCACCACCACATTATCACTCAGCACCACCACAGCACCACTCAGCACCACCACAGCAGCACTCAGCACCACCACAACATCTCTCCGGACCACCACAGTACCACTCAGCACCACCTCAGCATCTCTCAGCACCATCTCAGTATCACTCAGCATCACCACAGCACCACTCAGCATCACCACAGCACCACTCAGCACCACCACAGCACCACTCAGCGCCACCCCAGCATCAATCTGCTCAACCATTCAACAACAACTGGTTCAAATATATTCTCTCAATGTTTCAAACTTTATTACAAATGCCCCAAACAGATGTTAATATTTCACTTCTGTTCTTGGATTTTCGTCACAATAAAATACACTGAACATAATCTTCACAAAAGTTATTTACAAAAGTTTAGGCTATTGCCATTATGAATTAAAATCACTTTTATTTAAGTATTAATTATTTTAAAAAATTAAAATCCATTGTAATTTGTAAATCAATACAGCTAAGTCACGTAAATACAAAACATGTTGCATTACAAATGCGATAGGTGTCACATTTGCAAAAGTTATAACTACTGGCATTGTAAATGACAAAGCTATTAATTTTGCTATTTTCAAAACCAACACATAAATAAAAAAAAATGTCATTTTCAATACCAATAGCTCAAACTTTCCTAATGCGAGACCTATTGCGTTGCAAATGCTTGTTTTTATATCTGTCAGTGCTTCCTGTTGAGGTTTAATTTTCATGACAGGCGCCTCATTGCCTACTTGTAACTATTCTCTGACCCTGCTTCAAGGGTCAGAGCAGGGTCAGAGAATAGTTGCAAGTAGGCAACGAGGCGACAGGAAGCACTTACAGGCTTACAGCAGCAGGTGCCCAAGTTGAAGTTAATTTCTTTGTAACCCTTTTGTAAAAGGTTACAAAAAATTAGCTTCAACTTTTGCACCTGCTGCTGTAACCCTGTAAGTGCTTGGCTGAAAATTCATCCCCGTGTATTCGTGGATTTTACTGCGATTTCGCGAGATTCGCGGATCGTGAAATCGCGGAAAATCCACAAATCCCACTAGCTGAACGAATTTTCAGCCCATGCTTAGTGTGTAGCCTTATTTTCACAGATCCAAGGCTGCATTTAAAGATAGGAGGGACATGCAATGTTTTTGCAGCCATATAGTAACGCTGCTGGTTTGGACAGTCGAAGTTTAAAAAAACAATGCCTGTGCAATGTGAAATCAAAGTCCATGAGGTTTTCACATGCTTATTTGTGACATTACAAATGTATTTCGTTCAGAGTGTACTGAAGAACGTGTGTATATTTTTCATATTGCCACCATGGATATGTGCACATTATGCACAAAATTAAAATGCCTGAGCGTTACACTCTTGGTGGTAATTCACCTATGACACATCAGATAAATGTCGTTTGGAGATATCATCCTTCCAATGTTTTCATTATGTGTTCTTTCTCGCATTTGTAGGCACTTTTGCCCTCTCATATTGTACATGCATGTGCATTTTCTGATGGACCCCATTTAACCTCAGTGTGAGTCACCCTGGCATGCACAGAAGCTGCCCAATTTTAAAAGGACCCATCAGTAAATGTACTGAGTGAAACATGTGTTGTCCACACCCCTTTTTATCAATGAGCTTATCTTAGGCCTGAGAATTGCACAAGACAGGCCTACACCTTGTGGGAAGAGTGTGAGAACGTAAAATCATGTACCAAATGTGTCCTCCATGACACAGGTAGCCATTCACTGGCCAAGGACAATGAGGGGTGTGTAGTGTTGGACACAGTCAGTCTGCCCCAACACATCATTTTGCATGTATTGTATGTATTGTTCACTTACATTCTGCATCACAGATGAGGGCCTTCTTCACATTGATTTCTGTGCTGGCAATCTGCATGTGCATGAGATGGCCAGGTAGTGTCCATCAACATACCTGTATACATTTCTATGAGATTATTTGATGCAAATGTACTACATGTCATTCTGTATGGCCTCTGCTCAACACGTGTGTATTGGTGCACTTTTTTTTTCATGCTCCTGTACTGATTCACAGTGGTACATGAAACAGTGTCACTGAAACTTCCTCTTCTTGTCTCCCATGCCTGCAGCTTAAAGTCCACCAGTGTAAGGCACTATCAGGCCCATTTTACGCAAGATGCGAGGTCTGGGTGTCTCCAAACAATGCTACACACACTGTCACAAGAGGTGGGATGATATCTGCAGGCTGAGCAAAAACGTGGCAGAGATGATGCTGCCCCAGACTAGAAGGTTGGCGCGCAGGTGCATGACACCACTAATGGCCCGCATCTTGGCAGTAACACCCAGAGTTGGAAGGACGTTTGAGGGCCCATCAGCAGCAAGTTGGGGGTGAACCTTCTGCGAAGGGTGACTTTGGGTGTGAGTGGCTGCATGTATCCCAACCCTGAGCCAGTGCGAAGCTCAGTGATGTTTCTAATGTGATGCAGAGGCTTGTATGTGGCATCTGTGTTGAGAGCAACTGTCATGCATTTTCACTACATGTACTTTCTCGTGTTTAATGTAATGGCCCATGGCATTGCATGCTGAGATGTGGCCTTATGGCATCTGCTGCATTATGAATGTCATAGACATCACCGGGCAGTGAACAGCAGTGTGCATCATCATAGTGTGCTTTTGTAGATGTGTGCAGTGCTTAACTTGGAAATTGTGAAAACTACACTTCTGACACCAATCTGCAACTGTTGTTGAGCATCAAAGGACAATATGGTGGGTATCAGTAGCTGATGACAATTGCAAAAGGACATTTGGGAGTCAGTATCTGTGTTGTTCCCTTAAAGTGTTTGGCAGACAGCCCGGTGGCAGAGGGCTTGCTTTGCAGACATTGAGAGAGTTGAGAGCGAGAGAGAGCCTCTCTTCATATTTCTTGCATCTCGCCCCGCTGAATGCGAGCGGCGGCGTCTTTTTAGCGCACTGTTTTTAATATTGCATATTTCACCCTACCTTTTGTTGTGCAGGTCACTAACTTCAGTTTCTGCTTCCAGAGGTGAGCGGCTGGCTGGGGGCTGTTTGTAATCGCGGGTTCCCAGCGGCAGCGGGCGCCATCTTTGCTTGGGCTTCAATCTGCATGAAGCTTCCCTGACACTCCACCCTCATCCCGCCCATATTTAGGAGCGCGTTTTACTCCTCTGTCGGTGTTTGGCAGACAGCCCGGTGGCAGAGGGCTTGCTTTGCAGACATTGAGAGAGTTGAGAGCGAGAGAGAGCCTCTCTTCGTATTTCTTGCATCTCGCCCCGCTGAATGCGAGCGGCGGCGTCTTTTTAGCGCACTGTTTTTAATATTGCATATTTCACCCTACCTTTTGTTGTGCAGGTCACTAACTTCAGTTTCTGCTTCCAGAGGTGAGCGGCTGGCTGGGGGCTGTTTGTAATCGCGGGTTCCCAGCGGCAGCGGGCGCCATCTTTGCTTGGGCTTCAATCTGCATGAAGCTTCCCTGACACTCCACCCTCGTCCCGCCCCTATTTAGGAGCGCGTTTTACTCCTCTGTCGGTGTTTGGCAGACAGCCCGGTGGCAGAGGGCTTGCTTTGCAGACATTGAGAGAGTTGAGAGCGAGAGAGAGCCTCTCTTCCTATTTCTTGCATCTCGCCCCACTGAATGCGAGCAGCGGCGTCTTTTTAGCGCACTGTTTTTAATATTTCATATTTCACCCTACCTTTTGTTGTGCAGGTCACTAACTTCAGTTTATGCTTCCAGAGGTGAGCGGCTGGCTGGGGGCTGTTTGTAATCGCGGGTTCCCAGCGGCAGTGGGCGCCATCTTTGCTTGGGCTTCAATCTGCATGAAGCTTCCCTGACACTCCACCCTCGTCCCGCCCCTATTTAGGAGCGCGTTTTACTCCTCTGTCGGTGTTTGGCAGACAGCCCGGTGGCAGAGGGCTTGCTTTGCAGACATTGAGAGAGTTGAGAGCGAGAGAGAGCCTCTCTTCGTATTTCTTGCATCTCGCCCCGCTGAATGCGAGTGGCGGCGTCTTTTTAGCGCACTGTTTTTAATATGGCATATTTCACCCTACCTTTTGTTGTGCAGGTCACTAACTTCAGTTTCTGCTTCCAGAGGTGAGCGGCTGGCTGGGGGCTGTTTGTAATCGCGGGTTCCCAGCGGCAGCGGGCGCCATCTTTGCTTGGGCTTCAATCTGCATGAAGCTTCCCTGACACTCCACCCTCGTCCCGCCCCTATTTAAACGGCAATATGTGTCAGTGCAGCGGACGAGCGCAGCGGGCGCGACGGAGGCGCGCCGGAGTTGCGCCTGAGTTAAGCCCGTCTGCGCCCGTCCGCGGCAGGCCGGGGCACGGGGCATGGAAACGGCTTTCAAGAACCGACTGGACAACAACGCACACAACTGCAAGGAACTCTACAACATCGTGAAAGAGCTCTCCTACCCCAACGCCGGAAACAACAACATCACCCCATCGCAAGACCTCTGCAACTCCCTCGCCTCCTACTTCCACAACAAGGTCGCGGACATACACAACAGCTTCAGCACCCATCTGACCCACGCCACGACCACAGCAATGCCGCCCACCACCACCCTCCGAGCCTGGACCCCGATCAGCACCGAAGACACCGTCCGCATGATGAACTCCGTCCACTCCGGATCCCTGACCGACCCCTGCCCTCACCACGTCTTCAACAAAGCCGACGCTGTCATCGCACCCCACCTGCGGGACATTATCAACACCTCATTCGACACCGCCACCTTCCCCGAGAGCTGGAAGCACGCCGAACTCAGCGCTCTACTCAAGAAATCTACGGCAGACCCCACCGAACTCAAGAATTACCGCCCCATCTCAATACTCCCGTTTCCAGCCAAAGTCATCGAGAAGACCGTCAACAAACAGCTCGCCGCCTTCCTCGAGATGAATGGATCCCTCGACCCCTCGCAGTCCAGCTTCCGTGCCAACCACAGCACCGAGACCGCCCTCATCGCCGCCACCGACGACATCCGAGCCCTGATGGACAACGGAGAAACAGCGGCCCTCATCCTCCTAGACCTATCCGCGGCTTTCGACACGGTCTGCCACCGCACCCTAGTGCAGCGCCTCAGCAACGTCGGAATCCAGGAGAAGGCACTGGAATGGATCGTCTCCTTCCTTGACGGAAGAACACAGAGAGTCCGCCTACCACCGTACAAGTCAGAGGCCACCGAAGTCATCTGCGGCGTCCCTCAAGGATCCTCGCTGAGCCCTACCCTCTTCAACGTCTACATGAGCCCCCTCGCGGCCATCGCACGCCAACACAACCTCAACATAATCTCCTACGCCGACGACACCCAGCTGATCCTCTCCCTGACCAACGACCCCGCCGCCGCCAGAGCCAACCTGCACAAAGGGATGAAAGAGGTAGCCAAGTGGATGACGACGAGCCGCCTGAAACTGAACTCAGACAAGACGGAGGTCCTCATCCTGGGCTCTTCGCCCTCCGCCTGGGATGACTCATGGTGGCCCCCCGCCCTGGGCACCGCACCCAAACCGACGAACCACGCACGCAACCTGGGCTTCATCCTGGACTCCTCCCTCTCCATGACCAGGCAAGTCAACGCCGTCTCCTCGTCGTGCTTCAACATCCTGCGCATGCTTCGGAAGATCTTCTGGTGGATCCCCACGGAGACCAGGAAGACCGTCACCCAGGCCCTCGTCACCAGCCGACTGGACTACGGCAACGCACTCTACGCCGGAACCACCGCAAAGCTCCAGAAGAGACTCCAGCGGATCCAGAACGCCTCAGCCAGACTCATCCTCGACATCCCACGGAACAGCCACATCTCCGGACACCTGAGAGACCTGCACTGGCTCCCCGTCAACAAAAGAATCACCTTCCGACTCCTCACCCACGCACACAAAGCCCTACACGACCAAGGCCCGAGCTACCTCAACAACCGAATCAACTTCTACGCTCCCAAACGCCACCTCCGATCTGCCAGCCACGCCCTCGCCGCCGTTCCACGCATCCGTAGAGCCACAACAGGAGGAAGGTCCTTCTCCTACCTGGCCGCCAAGACCTGGAACTCCCTCCCGGCCGACCTGCGCCTGACCCAAGACCACCTCTCCTTCAGGAAGAAGCTCAAGACCTGGCTGTTCGAGCAGTAACGGCATCCCCCTCCCCCTAAGCGCCTTGAGACCCTACGGGTAGGTAGTGCGCTCTATAAATGTCATTGATTGATTGATTGACTCTGCCCCCCGCCTCATTTATCCCCGTTCAGCCATTATTTCACTTCACAAGCCCGTACTCCTCCCCCCGAGCCCTCTGTTAAGCACGCTGTATGCGGCCTGCCCGCACCTAGGAAATCTTTCCCCGAGATCATTCTTCCATCTCCCATTCACAGGCCCCCGGACCTGGCAGGAAAACCTCGCACTTCTACCTCAGGACTTGCCCCTAACTCCCCCTTATCTGTGATGTACCTTAACACTCGGTCTCTGGTCAGCCATAAATCTGACATCTTCTATCTCTTAGGATCGGAACAGCCTGACATCTTGTTCCTGTCCGAGACCTGGCTCACAGATGATTCCTCCCCTGATATCCTGGCGGCCATCCCTCCGGGATATTACATACTGCAAGCCAACCGCCCCTCTGGCAAAGCGGGCGGCGGGGTCGCAGCCATCATTAGGCACTCAATTCGGTTCTCCCCTGTGTCCACCCCCAGCATCCCTATGACCGACTGTCTTGCATTCAGGCTGGAGCAACCTGGGTCCTCTCTTATATGTGTCCTAGTTTACCGTCCCCCCCCAACCTATGCCAAACTTCTCAGTTCAGTTTGGAGAGCTTATCTCGCAGCTGACCATCAACAACACCAATGTTCTGGTCCTCGGTGACTTCAATTATTGGCCATCGGACTCTCATGAAACCTCTGATTCATTTGCCTTTTCTGACCTCATGCTGGGCCTCAATTGTACCCAACATATACACACACCCACGCACGTTAAAGGTCATATCCTGGACCAAGTATGGACTTCTTCCTTAGACATCTCCACTCCCCTTGTTCTTCCCTGCCTCTGGTCAGATCATCTACTTATCACTTTTTCCCTTGCCAAGGCCCCCCGGCCAATATCATCCGAGAATCTAACTTTCTGGCACGTAACTGGAACAAGGCCGACCTCAATAAATTTACCTCCCTCCTGAGCTCATCTGCCCCCTATATCACGGGACCCACCATCTCCATTGACTCTCAGTCCGATAACCTCACCCAATGGCTTGTTTCCGCCGCTGACTCAGTGGCACCTCTAAAACCTGTTAAGACGCGGCGCAGTCACGACGCCCATAGGTGGTTCACCGAGGAACTCAAGGCACTGAAACTCAGTCTCCGTCAGGCCGAAAGACGCTGGCGTCGAGGATATACCCCCGAGACAAAAGCTGTCTTCTCTTCTCAGCTGAGGGAATACAAGTCTGCTATAGCCCGGGCTAAATCCAGCTACTTTTCCAACAAGATCTTGAACTCCACTAATAAGTCCAAAGATATTTTCTCTATTGTTGAGGAATTATCTAACCCGGCGAGAGTCACCATTGCTCCCCTCCCCTCCCAGCCTCTGTGTGATTCCCTGAATCAATTCTTTGTGGACAAAATTGTTAAAATCAAAACCAGCATCTCTGCTCCCACCTCATCTGCCCCTTCCACCCCCAGTACCCCCTTTCACCACAACACCCATACCCTAACCCAGTTCCCCCTCATTTCAAAAGATAATTTTCTCCCCCTCTTGCTCAAAGTCTCTTCTGGCTCTCCCAGCAACTGCTGCCCCCCCTCGGCCCTGCGAGAAGCTTTCACTTCCTGCCCGGACCCCCCTCTAGCCCTTTTAAACAACTCTTTGACCACGGGGTGGTCCCGGAATCCTTCAAACGGGCAGAGGTGGTCGCCATTCTGAAAAAACCTACGGCTGATCCGTCCATCATGAGCAACTATCGCCCTATCTCCCTCCTTCCCTTCCTTAGCAAAGTCCTGGAGTCCCATGTTACTCAAACCCTTACCTCTTTTGTAGAAGACTCTTGTGTTTTGGACCCCCAGCAGGCTGGGTTTAGACCTGCGCATTCCACAGAAGCAGTCATCCTCTCTGTGATGGACGAACTACGCAGGGGCGCCGACTCTAACACCTGTCAGGCTCTGGTCCTTCTAGATCTGTCGGCCGCCTTTGACACGATCGACCATGATATTTTGGTCGACCGTGTCAGAGAGGCTGGCATCCAGGGTACTGCCCTGGACTGGGTGCGCTCTTTCCGGACCCATCGCCATCAAGCTGTCAGGCTGTCCCAGTTTTCTGCTTCTCAAGTCGAGTTGACCTGTGGTGTCCCACAAGGCTCTTCCTTATCCCCTCTCCTATTTAATTTATACCTGGTCCCGTTAATCCCCTCCCTCCGTCGATTCAATGTCTCCGCGTTCAACTACGCAGACGACATTCAACTGGTCTTCACTATTGACTCTGGTGATGAATCCATCTCCACTTTCCAAAACACCCTTTGTTTCATCAGTGATTGGATGGGCACAAACCATCTGAAACTTAACCCCGACAAGACCGAGCTGGTGCTTGTCGGGGGACCCTCCAATCCCTGGCACTCTTCCTTTTGGCCTGCCAGTCTTGGCAGCCCCCCCTGTCCCGTCAACTCAGCAAAAAGTCTGGGAGTTGTCATAAGTAACGACCTATCTATGACACCCCAGATCAGCGCTGTAGTTTCCTCCAGCCATTTCCAGCTCAGGAAAATACGCAAAATCTCTCGCCTACTTACCACCGATGCCCTTATTTTGGCCCTGCTTGCGTTAGTCATGTCCAGGCTTGACTACGCAAATGCATTATACGTAGGCATTCCTGCATACCAACTCAGGAGACTCCAGTTGATCCAAAATCAGGCTGCCCGCCTGATATACCATCAGCCCAGAGATCAACATGTTCAACCTCTTCTAAAAAGTCTCCAATGGCTTCCGGTTTCTGCCCGCTGTAAATTTAAGCTTGGTTGCATCATTTCCAAATCCCTCACTGGCCACGGCCCCTCCTTCATCTCTTCCTTGCTTCATCAGTATGTTCCCTCCCGCACCCTTCGGTCATCTCAAATGGCTCTACTTTCTGTCCCTAGATTCAAGCGGAAGAAACACGGCGGCCTTAGGTTTTCATTCTTAGCCCCGTTTTTTTGGAACTCCTTACCCCTTTCTCTTAGGTTGTCCTCCCCCTACTCCAGATTCAGATCTTCCCTTAAAATGCACCTTTTCACTGAAGCGTACAATTAGTTGTTATCCCCTGTTACGTTATTTTCTGTCTCTCCTCCCTGCTCCTTCTGTATAGCGCCAAGGAACCTAATGGTGTTAGTGCGCTCAATAAATTAATTTAACATAACATAGCAAAGTGAATCCATCTGTGACCGAGACAACATTTTGAGATGTATATCTATCTCACCTATAGGTACCTAGGTATGCTTACAGAGATTAGTATGTTAGGTTACAAGGAGACACGGGCCATCTATTTGGCTGTGTCAACGTCACATGGGTCATTAATGTCAACTATGCATGTTTCCATGCATCTTCTGAGGATTGCATACAGGTTGCACATGCAGACTGTACATGGTGGTGGGCAACATGGGGGTATCATTTTGTGGTTTTGTACTTTGCAACATATGATGCCTGTGAGTATGGCACTATACTGAACCTATGTCTCTCTCTATTGCAGCATCAATCGAGGGCACGGAAGGATAGGGATGGACACCAGTGGTGAAGCTTCTGCCACAACTGCTACAAATGAGCTCACTGACACTTATGTGACCAGCGCCTTGGAGTGGGACAGGAGTGCCTTGGAAGAATCACACCCGGAAACACCAACCTCAACATCATCTGACTCCAGCGGTGACTCCTCGATGTTTGTGGGCACAGGGAGCTCAAAATCTGCTTATTCTTCCACCACACATTTTCCAGGGCCCACCCTCCCAGCTGCTACTACTAGTGCTGCAGCCCTAGGAAGGGTTGAGTGTCCTCCCCCAGGCACCGCTGCCCCTGTCTCCCCTGCTGCCCTCAGTGTGGAGGCGGTGGACCTTTTGCGCCAGGTGTGTTTGGATCAGGCTGCTCTCCTGAATGCCTTCCATGATCATGACAAGAAGTTCACACAGGCAGTTGCCTTTATGGAAGGTATTCATCCTGGTGTGGGTGGGCTACACAGAACTGTCCAGTCTTTGCCCTCCACAGTGACAGCAGCCATTCAGCTGTCACAGGCTCCCAGTCCGGCTACAGTCCCTTTAGCAACCACCTTACCATTGGCACCACCTGATGAGAGTGCCCACACACCACAGCCCTCAGGTGCAAAGTCCTCCAGACACAGCACACAACAGCAGCACAGTGGCCCTGAGCACAGACACCATCCCCAAAACACAAAAAGAGGCGCACAGGGGCGTAATGGCAATAGCCCTTCAAGTTACACTCAGGGGCATCAGGCCATGAAGCAGGCCTCAGCCTCACATTCTTTCAAATCACCCCATCCATCGGCACTCCCATTCCAACACCTGTTCCCAAAGACAAAAAAAACTGTTGCCCTGTCTGCTGTGAACCTGGTGCCTGCAAAGACTCAGCACAAACACCTCTATAAGGCAGATTCACCGATAACGTCAACTCTCACCCACACCCCTGTGAAGCTGGGACAGGAGAGCAAAGTGGGGGGTTTACCAGGACAATAGGGGATAAAGGGGAAAAGGCAAGTACACCCCAAGCGTACCACCAGATCCAGCAATTCCTCACAGGGAGAGCCACCTGCACCTGATTCACCTTTGGTGGAGAGAGAGGCTGTTGTGCTCACCCCACTTCCCACTCAAGCCAAGACAATTGTTGGGTATAGAACCCCCAACAAGTTAAAACACAGCCCTCAACATTCACCCTCCCACACTGTGTCTCATGGCAGCATGTATCCGCCTCCCCGTGCCACCACGCCACCCGGTCCATGCAGCCCTAAGGCTTCCACAGCCACTGATGCCTCTACCTCAGCTAGTCATCTCTCTCAGG
The DNA here is from genome assembly GCF_964263255.1 of Lissotriton vulgaris. NCBI lineage: Eukaryota > Metazoa > Chordata > Amphibia > Caudata > Salamandridae > Lissotriton > Lissotriton vulgaris. The sequence goes on along the minus strand of NC_141689.1, from coordinate 931,207,149 downwards.
TCCATTCCTGCAAAGAAACGATGGATTTAGGCCCAGATATCTGTACTGGGGTGAATGTATGCCATTGTTCTGCATTCTGTCTATCAACTGTGGTTTTTTCATTTGTCACCCCGAGTGGGATGGGTATGCTCAGACGTGAGTCCCATCCACTCCACACCACTGGATTCAAGCAAGCCGGGCTAAAGACGGCTGGAATGCCAGAAACCGGTCCTCGGAAGCTTGATTCCGGTCCAGGGAAGGCCTGGCTTGGCAGTTCGGGCTGGACTGTTCCCATGAGACACAGGGCCAGACTGATTTGCATAGGGCCATGTGTGAACTGGGGTGGTGTGGAGTGCAAAAAAAATAATGGATTTAGGCCCAGATCTCTGTACTGGGGTAAATACATGACATTGTTCTGCATTCTGTCCATCAACTGTGGTTTTTGCATTTGTCACCCTGAGTGCTATGGGTATGCTCAGACGTGAGTACCATGCACTCCACACCACTGGATTCAAGCAAGCCGGGCTGGAGACGGCTGGAATGCCAGAAACCGGTCCTCAGAAGCTTGATTCCGGTCCAGGGAAGGCATGGCTTGGCAGTTCGGGCTGGACTGTTCCCATGAGGCACATGGTCAGACTGATTTGCATATGGCCATGTCTGAACTGGGGTGGTGTGGAGTGCAAAAAAACGATGGATTTAGGCCCAGATCTCTGTACTGGGGTGAATGTATGACATTGTTCTGCATTCTGTCCATCAACTGTGGTTTTTCCATTCCTACAACTGGCCCGACAATCAGGCAGCTCCCAGTTCAGCGGACAGCCAAATCTTAGGCAAAGTCCCCCTCCCAACCCCATCTCTACCACAGCGGTGCCGGGACTGCCCATATGTATCCCTTGAGCAGTGGTGATTCCCATGGCAGTGGAAGGTTTGCCTATTCCATGTGCTATTTTTCATGCACACATAAGCACACCGGAACTATAGACTGGCCAATGGCATTGCTGTTTGTCACTTTGGATGCCCATTCCCTTTGCAGTTTCTCATGCACACATGTACATACTTTGAACTTGTTCTCATCAATGGCCTTGCTGTTTGTGACTTTGGAAGCCCATTCCCTGTGCAGTTTCTCATGCACACATTTACATACGTTGAACTTGTTCTGGCAAATGGCCTTGCTGTTTGTCACTTTGGATGCCCATTCCCTGTGCAGTATCTCATGCACACATGTACATACTTTGAATTTGTATTGGCCAATGCCCTTGCTGTTTTGTACTTTTGATGCCTATCTGGGTCTTCTGTAATAAAGACAGTTACTCCTGTTGTCTGCTTTGCCAATTTCCTTGCTAAATAAAATGTTTTATGTATGGGTATGGTTGCATGTGACACATGCTGTTGATGTCACTTTAACATTGCCAATTGCTTGTTTTACTTTTACAGACTTTCTCAGAGGTGACATGCACTTTTTTCTTGTTGATTCTGAGGCTTGAGGGTGCAATGATGGTTGTTTGTGAGGATCTACTATTATCCTAATCATTCTATGTTCAAGTTTGCTAAATTGTACACATGTCATGTTAGGATGCAATACCAGAACATAGGTGAGTTCCATCCACAGGATTACTTGCGAGGTGGTCAGGGTCCATTCTATCTGTGTGATCTTTCTTGATGTGTGAACAGCAGTGTTGATGTGTGGTCATCTGGTGTAAGCATGTCTTCATAGTCACATGGGTACATTTGAATATGTGAACTTGAGTAGTCATACAGTGTGAATGGGCTGTCATTGTCAGTAGTGTTGATGTGGGTGTGCCCCTGCATTTCCAAGTACACACATGTATCGTCCAGGCGATGAGTGCCTGTTTGTTTAAATTGTCATCCATGTGCTTCAGATTGTGGGCACATGTAGGAGTTGTAGGTTTGGCATTTTGCTGTGTGTTGGTGTGTCCTTGCACTCCTGGGGGACACCTTCTTGTCGCTGTCAGTTGTGAGTATGCAGAGTGTGTGACTGCTGAGTCTGTGTTGTGTTTTTTTGATGATGTTTGTGTTCACTGTGCAGACCTGCTCAGCCACACTGACATTATTTGTGAGTTTTCTCATGCATTGCTATCACTTGACCCATTTTTGGCTCCTGTATGGTATGTGGTATATGGAGTCATACCATCCCCTATATGTGCCTCTGATGCCTACACATTGTGAGTTACTCCTCTATGTATTTGTGGACTGTACACTCCTCACCTGTCCACTACTGAAGTACACACCACTTCAATCACATGTCTTCCACCCCATACCATGCCAGTGGGTGAGCCTCCCCAGCACCTCATAGTGTGACACTATGCTGTGTGAGGATGATCTGTTAACAGGCCAATGTGCCACTCAGGAAAGTTTCACAATTAGTTTTAGGATATTTTCTTCTACTGGTTTGCAGTCATTGTTGCTCGTGTGCAGTGCATGTGTTTGAGCATCCCAGTCCTCTAGTCATGTTGTTTGCATCTGGTGTTTTATTATGAAAGAGCCAGACTTACAACAGTAAAAAAAGAATGCAAGGACATATAAACCTTAAGTATGCATTCTATGTTTCAAAAATTATTCACCTGCCCTATGGACACTTGGGGCCTACCCTATGGGTGATTTACCATTATAAAAAGGGATGATTTAGCGTTAAAAAAGTTATAGTTTGCCAGGTCAAATTTGCGGTTTTAAAACTATTATACTATGCTGCAATGAAAATCATGAGATGTACATCTGTGGGTGAAGGCTAAGGTGTATGTGAGTTTGCTGAGGTACTGCTACCCTTCCTGAGTGTGATGATATGTTTGTGCTGTGATGATTTGTGTTGTGGGAGTTCATGATGTGGCACTCAGATGTGTTTGCTACTTAATTTGTAGTTGTGCACACACTGTTTGCTGTGCATGCAGTGCTGTCAGTGCATGTGTGTGTTGTTCTATTTTCATTGCATTGTGTGTAGTTTGTGCAGTGATACACTCATAGGTGTGTTGCATGTGTAGTGTGCATTTCTTGTGTGTACGTCACATGCAGCAATGTGGATTCATGTTCATGAACATGTTTTGAGTGCACACTAGTGTTTTTTCCTCCTATGCTGGGCCTGTCATTTGTCAGGATTGTGCATGTGCATGCTTGTGGTACACTATGGCACCATGTTCACTTGATGACTGGTGTGATGGGTATGTGTGTGCTAGCTGATTTGTCCCCTTGATCCCAGTTATTTTTCATGATTGTTTTGTGAGGAAGCAATTGTTCTTTATTTTTTTGAATGGTGTCTTTGTATTTGTCCAGAGTGACTATGTTGTGTATTCCTGTTCTGTCTAGGGCCATGTTGCCTTTCCACTGTTTGGCTGCACATGGCTGGACTTGTTGGACTTCTGTGGATGTTGTTTGTGGGATTTGTATTTGGCTATTATTTTTGTGTCAGCATTGGTTCAGGCATCCCTGAGTGTGAGTCTGATATACATGGATTCACCAAAGGGAGTGTGATTGGTTGTCTGTGAACTCACAGGACATCATTTGCACCATTATGTGTGTTTCACTCTGGCGTTGATTGTTGCAGGTGTGAGGTGTGTAGGTGAGGGCCATGTGTGAAGGTCCTACTTGTATTTGATAGTCAGGGAGCGTGACAATAAGTAATGTGTGTTGTGCTGATGACATACAAATGCAAAGTAAGTTGATTAAGATGTGTCGCTGGTCAATGTATGACTTCTGACACTTCCTATCATTCCTGTGCCTATGCATGGCTTGCCTTGATTTATCCCTGAGTTGTTGCACATAGGTCACGTTGGTGCCATTTATGTTGGATTTGAGGGCCTAAGGGTGGTGTGATAGGTTCCTCCTCTTGCATTTGATGTACACATGCTATGTGGCTTGCTCCATGGCTTTCCAGCACTGTCCACTTCACTTTTGGCTATCCCATTTATTGTCCTCAATTGCTGCTGACCTATGGTATGAGTATGTGGCAGAGTGTCATTGCGGGGTCTTTCTGAGGAACTTGACAGGCAGTGTGAACAGTTCAGTGGATGTTCATATGCAGTGTGAGTCTTTATTTTGTAATTATACTCAGATAGATTCACATGAGTGGAAGGTAGGTGTGAGGAGGAGGGTTGTCCAGACCCTGGGCTTCTGTGCTGGATGTTCCTCTTCACCCCCACCTCCCAGCCAATCTCCCTTGTCCTTTGATGTGTGAGGTGTGAGGTCTGGCTACACCTGGCCGAATAATGTTGTAAGGGGGGATCACAGGAGGGGCACACAGCGTATGCCCAAATGGTTGTGTGATGCGTGCTGTGGACAGGGTGAGTGTGGAGCTCAGTGAATCTGGGCGGACTGCCCACGTCTGGCACTGCCCCTGCCTACTACATTGTGCACTGGTTTTCCTGCGTCTTCACCACTGCAGTGACTTTGCCGGGAGATTGCAGTGATTTTGCGCTTTATGGGTAACCCGGATGCAGAGGTGTGGCTTTCTATCAGGTAGGATATGTGTGAGTACACTGGGGGATATGTTACTGTCCCCATCAGATTGTATAGTGTGGACAGGAACTGTATGTCAGCACAGGAGTTGTGTGTTGTGGTTGTATGCGGAGTTGTGTTTTTGCGTACCTGCGGCGTTGTGCGTGGCAATGTCTTATTTGCTGGTAGTGAATGAGGTACAGCAGTGGAAAGACTTGAAGAGCTGGATCCATAGAGGTCAGTACCACGTGGAGGGGACCGGGAGTTGAGGTTTGCTCTCAGCAGTAGTGCTTTCGCCATCTCCGGTTGGCTTGATTCTGCGCTGCGGTGTGAAGGGCTATTTGCGGCATCGTGATTTGTTTGGCGGACGGGACGTCATTCCACACAGGGGTGCTTCTCTAGTGGCTCCCTCCGCTGTGATAGCGGATGGAAATTTCTGGTGCTTCACGTAACTCCGCAGCGGACGGAAAATGGGTGATGTTTGCCATCGCAATATGGCGGACGCTTGGACCGTCAATGGAGTGCGGAAAAGGACATTTTCTGCCACTGCCACCACCACAGATGTGCCTCTGTCCACCATCGTAATGAGCCCGCAAGTGTTTTATTATGAAAGAGCCGGACTTACCACAGTAAAAAAAGAATGCAAGGACACATAAACCTTAAGTATGCATTCTACGTTTCAAATATTATTCACCTGCCCTATGGGCACCTGGGGCCTACCCTATGGGTGATTTACCATTATAAAAAGGGATGATTTAGCGTTAAAAAAGTTATAGTTTGCCAGGTCAAATTTGTGGTTTTAAAACTATTATACTATGCTGCAATGAAAATCATAGAGTCCTGTTTTCACTTTGTCACTGCAGTGGTGGCACAATCCGTCCACAAGGGGTGTTTATCTCACAGGCTCTGGGTAAACAGGGTACCATATACTAGTGATTTATAGTTAAGTTAAATAAGCAAATCAGGGCCCATATTATGTATTTGATACACTGTTCATTTTTGAGCCATGGCACACTTTTAAACAGATGTGCTGGGGGCAAACATGAACTGTTCACTTGATTACAATGAACGTTCTGCCCTCAGGTAGCCATGTACTTGGCAGTACCCTGGGGTCAGTGCATTCAGTGAAGTAAGGAGTGGCTGCTTTAATCAGCTGCCCCTTGTTTCACTTTGCAGGAGGTACCAGGGTGCACTTCAGAAAAAGGATGGAGATCCCCTTGCAGAAGGGTACAGTGAGTGCTTGCAACTACTTTCTGAGGGATGGCTGGGGGAGTCTGTGTAACCCTCTTTGTCCCCTGTAAAGGGCAGCCCACTGTGGGCACAGTTGCAGTGCACCAATTTTTTTGTGGTGCAATGTCGGTGCGTATCCCGATGGCTTTGCAGCAATGCAGTGACCTAACTGCTAACTGGTCCCTTATCTAATACCTGGGTAACTAATATTTTGGTAAAGATCTGGGGTCTTAAAGAATCAGTAGAGCAGTCACATGCCTTATGTCGCGTATAGTCAGATGGGCAGCATTTGATACTGGCCGGTGAACCGTGCTGTTCCTAAATATTGTCCAAACCAATAGGTAAGTGAAATTCTGTTGATGTAACAAAGTGTTTCCAAAGTAAAAAAAAACACTCAGAACACTGTCCTGCAAAAAAAGTATATTAAGATTGTTATTATTTTAGGTCAAGTGGCAAGCTAATTCCATTTATACACACAGAGAGGGGCATTAGGAGTACACCTATGAGTCATTGTTTATGTAAGTGTGGTTCAAGGTATTGATCACCACATTTTTCAGAAATTGAATGTTCTAACTAGTAGTGTGCAAACATTTGTAATTTTCTGAAGTGTAAATATGCAAAATTACTGAAACATTATGCAAGATTATGTGAAATTATGCAAGGAGACCAACCCAGCATTTAATGCTATTTATTATCACAAAATGCATCCTTCTATTGAAAATGGACCAGAGGATGTGTTTGGCACTAAGAAAATAGCTGTAAATGCAACAAAACCTGAACAGCCGCAGCCACTCATACTCACAAAGCTTGTTGTTCCTGTGCTCCTGTGGTAGGATTGTTGTGCCAAATTACTCATAATTACTTAAATGGAGTAACAGTGTATTGTGGAATAGATTTGCATCAAAAGAGTAACTTGAAATGTTCAACTTTACTTTGATTACTCCGGCATAATTGAAATTTTGCCAAGGACTAAGACTACCTGGCAGTTAACAATTCTTATTTTCCCTCTGTACAATAGCTGATTTTTTTCAGAATAAGGTGGGCTTAGCAAAACACAGTAAAATAGTGCATCTTCAGTGGCACCAATGCTCTCCCCAGCCCACTGGCCCTCTATGGAATGGCTGTGCTGTGAGATGAAGCCAAAGACACTGCCAGGGGCCTGAAGAATGGGTTATACCTTCAACCTATGGCCAAATGTACTAAAAGTCGGGCAGTGCCGTTGCTATATTAACAAACATTGTGCTGCAATGTGCAACTTTTTTTTACATTATTATATTTATGATACATTGTGCAATACCACAAACTTCTACCCTGTAGCCTAATGTGGTGAAGTGCAAATTAAGCATGGGCTGAAAATTTGTTCCGCTCACGGAATTTGCGGATTTTCTGCGATTTCGTGATCCGCGAATCTTGCGAAATCACGGTAAAATACGCGAATCGGTGGGACAAATTTTCAGCCAACCACTTACAGGGTTACAGCAGCAGGTGCATATGGCCGGGATGCCTGTCACCCCCTCCCAACACAATCCCCAAGGATGGGAAGACGGACGCAGTTCTGAATTTTTGGAAGGCGGGAGGGAGTTACCCTCCCGGCCGTATTTATTAAAATATGAAACAAAATTAAAACATTAAAATAACAGTTTCATATCATGTACAATTTTATATTTATGACATTACGATGCAGACATGTTTATTGGCTAACCTTAACAAATCTCTAATACAAAGGTTCTCTTAGCCGAGTCTAAGCATCCTGCAAATGCATACTTTCTAAATAAAATTGTACATCCTAACATTGCGGGCCAACGGCAAGGTCGTAACCGGTGTCAGATCCCCACACCACAATTCCCCCCTCACGGTGTGAGGGCCGGCGCACAGAGGACTGTACCTCTGTGCCAACTTCCGATTTCCCTTGTCTTAGCGGGGGCCCCTTATTAAACTCGACGCCATCTTAATGGTCGTCCGAGGACTCGTGTGAGGTGTCTAGAAGGTAGCGTGGACCCCCCTCCCACCCCACACTGTTTCTCACATCCGCCGTCGCTGATATCCTGGCCCCAGGAAATTCGTAGGAGGGGCATCTAGCCGCCTCCTCCCCTGGGAGGGGCCTATGACCGCCTTCCCTTCGGCGACCCCATACTTAGTGGGTGCCGCCTCCCCATGTGAGGGGCCAATGGCCGCCTCCCCCCGGGCGCTCCCATCCATAATGGGTGGCGCCCCCCTCTAGGGACCTTGAAATTACTGCTCACCGATCATGACCTTACCGCCCGACCAAAAAATAAATACGACGTTTTATCTACCTATTGAAGAAAGAAAATTAAACTTTACGTTGCAATATTTATCGTTTAACTAAAACATTCAACACATCTAGACTGTGATACTCTGCTTCACTGGGGAGGAAAATGTCTATGCAGTAAATCATTTTATTGCAGTACAGACATCGACATCTTTATTAAACACTAAGTCAGGAGAAAACGATATTATCAAAGCCAAAACCAATTTTATTGCAATACTAACGTTGCCATAAGGGGCTGGTGGGTGGGTAAAAAATTGCTCCTTGTTCCGTCGAGGGCTCACGTGCAACGAGACGGTGCAGCTTCCAAGCACAGGAACAAGAGGATGCTTCTTTGGATTGTTGCTCCTTTTATTCCTCTTCGGGAGGGCGTGTACCCTCCTCTGGTACGCCTACGGGGCGTGGCCAACGGTGTAGGTGTCTAGGACAACCCTCCTTGGGCGGGAAAAAGGCGCGTCCCGGCTACGCCGCTTCGGGCATACCAGCCGAGACACGCCCCCCGCCCAAAATGGTCTCCCGGGGGGATCCGGGCCCCCTACCATACGTTCGGGGGGACCGAGTGGTCGCCCTTTTCCATATGGCCGGGATGCCTGTCACCCCCTCCCAACACAATCCCCAAGGATGGGAAGACGGACGCAGTTCTGAATTTTTGGAAGGCGGGAGGGAGTTACCCTCCCAGCCGTATTTATTAAAATATGAAACAAAATTAAAACATTAAAATAACAGTTTCATATCATGTACAATTTTATATTTATGACATTACGATGCAGACATGTTTATTGGCTAACCTTAACAAATCTCTAATACAAAGGTTCTCCTAGCCGAGTCTAAGCATCCTGCAAATGCATACTTTCTAAATAAAATTGTACATCCTAACATTACGGGCCAACGGCAAGGTCGTAACCGGTGTCAGGTCCCCACACCACAATTCCCCCCTCACGGTGTGAGGGGCGGCGCACAGAGGACTGTACCTCTGTGCCAACTTCCAATTTCCCTTGTCTTAGCGGGGGCCCCTTATTTAACTCGACGCCATCTTAATGGTTGTCCGAGGACACGTGTGAGGTGTCTAGAAGGTAGCGTGGACCCCCCTCCCACCCCACACTGTTTCTCACATCCGCCGTCGCGGATATCCTGGCCCCGGGAAATTCGTAGGAGGGGCATCTAGCCGCCTCCTCCCCTGGGAGGGGCCTATGACTGCCTTCCCTTCGGCGACCCCATACTTAGTGGGTGCCGCCTCCCCGTGTGAGGGGCCAATGGCCGCCTCCCCCCAGGTGCTCCCATCCATAATGGGTGGCGCCCCCCTCTAGGGACCTTTAAATTAGTGCTCACCGATCATGACCTTACCGCCACAGGCCGGATAGTTGACCGGCTATCCGGCCCCCCCACACTCCTACTAAAGGTCATGCTTTTACAAACCCCTTAACCATGCTATGAAGTCTCCTTTGAGTAAGACATTTCCTTCCCGGGACAAATGGACCCCATCTTCGAGATACATGTCATCCCCCCCGAATACATCCATGCGGAATACAGTGCAACTGCGCCGAGCGAAACAACCTACCAAGCTTGTTATTGACTTTCTTTACAGAATGATTCAAAGCTGATACAGAGAGGGCCCCCCGCCACACCTTCCTGGGAATCATGTGTGACCATGCTATCGTGCACCCCGGGACCCTTCTTGCCAACCAGCTAACAGTAGATAGAATTCTCTCGAGTAGTACTCGCCTACCGAGTGTCACCAGATCATTGCCCCCCAGGTGTACTATGATTACAGACGGCGGTGACCTTGTCAGCTCTAACAGTCCCTCAACAAAACTTTGACATTGGTCAATACAGAGCCCGCCCCTTCCGTGGAAGGTCACCCTGTACCCGTATTCCCCAGCTGGGTGAATCATGTCACCTGCTTTGAATACGTCCGCGGCACGCCTCACGTATGAGTGGCCCACGACCCACACCACTCTCTCCTCAGTCGGTGATCTTTGACCGCTGGTCCCCAGGTGTCGGGTCGACTGCACAGTCCGCCCCGCATCGTATGCTTGCGAAACTGTAAACCAAACAAAAGACAAGAAGCGTGAGTGCATGACATTGGCTTCACAACATGTGCAACCGCACATACCTTTTATAACAGTTCGAGGACCAACGCCCCAATTGTTTCACCTTTTCCACACTCAGACCCCTGGCTGTAGCCTCTGTAGCAGCCCCGATCCTAAAGGAATGGGTCCCAAAATCGCCCGGGTCCAGTCCCACTGCCGCGATTGCCATTGTAAGCACCCGCTGAAACTGAAACCTAGTCAGTGGGGTGGCGTCAGAGTGTCTCAGCAAGCTTCCCCCCCATGTTACCGCCCTCTGCGCTAAATATTCCTCAACGCATTTCACCGGGCACATGGGGGACCCTCGCATGCGCTGGACAACAATACTGTCCCCCATAGCACCTTGATCGGTCTTGGACCTGGCTATGGTGATTACCATTGAATCACCCTTGATCAGAATGTGTTCCCGACACAGTCCTCCCCCCACATCCTGCTTATTTTTTGCCACCAGCTCGCTCAACCGCATAGCCCCATGGAATGCTAATGCGAAAGCGGCCCGGAACAGCACTGCCTCCGACTGGGAGGAACATGTCGCGGGGAGTACTGACATCAACAGGGACAATCTGTCCCACCCAATCGGGCGCCTCTCGTCAGCTCTATGACCCTCGAGGCGTTGCCACCCACGTAGTGCCTTCTTTACCAGAAAGGACGATGTGGGGTCCTTGATGCCATGCGCCTGTGCCATGAATGCAATGGCGGCCCGGTGCCTATTGGCCGTTGCCGCTGATCGGCCTGCCTTGTGGAGTGCTACTAAAAACTTTAGAACATACTCCTCCTGCCCCCAATTATCCCCTCCTGCTGGACCCAAAAATGCACAATAGGAACGAAATGCTCCTTCGTATGCCTTCCTTGTCCTGGGGGCTAGGCTTGCTCCCACGAGGTCCTGTAATCCGGGGCACCGAGTAACCAGAGAGCTTCGGGAAATGGTGCTGCCACTAGATCCGCGGAAGGTAGATAACCCCTGAAGGCCTGCATGTGGGAACGAGAGAGTGCATCAGCCGCTTGGTTCAACACACCCGGCACGTGCCTTGCCCTAAACTGTACGTTCAGTCTCATGCAAAGTAGTACAATTTCTTTCAGTAATCTCAATATCCACTTGCAGCGTGCTGCCTGATTATTTATACATTCAACTACGGTCATGTTGTCGGACCAAAACACCACTGTGCGATCACGAAACTCATCCGGCCATGCCTTCAGAGCCACAAAAATAGGGAACAGCTCAAGAAACCCGATGTTACCTGTGAGCCCACTGGTGTGCCACCACGTCGGCCATGTTTGTGCCGACCATCGATTACCGAAGATGGCGCCAAATCCCACGCTCCCTGCCGAGTCGGTCCACAAACCCAGCTCGTCGGAGGACGCTGGTGACTTGCCCCACACCACTCGACCGTTGAAATCCGCCAGAAATGCCAACCATATGCGCATGTCCTGACGAACCTCTGCAGACAGTCTGGTGCGATGGTGTCCTTCCTTGAGACCAACCATGGCTTGTGCAATAGAGCGGGAAAAGGGGCGGGCCATTGGTATCACTCGTAGAGCAAAGTTAAGCTGGCCCACTGCCTGTTGCAACTGATGGAGAGTAGCCTTCTCTTTGCTAATGCACAGTTCCAGGGAAGCCCTGAACTTCGCTACCTTCCCCACCGGCAAACAGAAACATCCTTCCACCGAATCAAGCTCAATTCCAAGAAACTCGAGTGAAGTGGATGGTCCGACCGTTTTACCGGGTGCCAATGGCACCCCAAACCTCTTCATGAGAGTGCAAAATTCCTGTAACGCCAGCGCACATTGTGTGTCGCCAGCAGCCCCCAGGAACAAAAAATCGTCTAGGTAATGCATAACCTGGGTATGGCCAGTGGCTTTGGTGAACGCCCATTGCAGAAAACAACTGAATTTTTCAAAATAGGCACAAGAGATAGAACAACCCATTGGCATACATTTATCCATGTAGTAGCGTCCCTGAAACACAAAGCCTAACAGACGCTGATCCTGTGGGTGTACCGGGAGCAACCGGAACGCTGACTCAATATCCGATTTAGCCATCAGCGCTCCGGGCCCCAGGCGATTCAACATGGCGACGGCCTCATCGAAGGATACGTACCGCACCGAACTAATTCCTGGATCAATCGCATCGTTCACCGAAAGACCCCTTGGGGCCGACAGATTATGAATTAACCTAAACTCACCTGGGTCCTTCTTGGGGACTACTCCCAACGGTGAACAAACGAAATTAGGGACTGGCGGGTGCCTATATGGGCCAGCAACCCGGCCCCGGGCAACCTATTTTGCAATCTTACTTTCCACCACTGCCGTATTCTGCTGCACCGACAGTTGGTTTTGACATAGTGATTCCCCCAGAAAATCCCCCGCCGGGATGTGGAAACCATACGAGAAGCCAACCCGCAACACCCCAGCGGAGACATGGTCAGGGTATTCATTTAGCCAGGGGATCATTGCCATGATATCTACGGGGGTAGGTAGCGGTACCCCATGGTCGACATTAGACCTGTTTGGTCCCTCCTCTACCCCCTGTATCACCATTCTTGGCTCTGCACGAACTCTCAGGGTGCGAAGAGTATCCACACCCTGCACACTCATGCCTGAACTTACATGTCCCTTGTGGCCTCGTGCACTTGCCTCTGTTAAAGTTCCAACAAACCCCTTTTTTACCTCCGTTCCCACCACTCCTTGGTTGGTGCTCACCATTGGCGCCTGCTCGAAAGGGCGCAGCCGAATGTTGGCGGGAGGGCGCCGACCCATTCCCGCCAAGCGAAGACGACTTGGTCGGGCCCGGCAGGAGCTGCTTCTGCCAAGAGATGGAGTCGAGACAATCCCACGTCAGAGATGAATCGTGCTCCTTGGCCTTACGAAACTTACTATCATAACCCAACCATTCATTGCCTTCATATGATTCATAGAAATCCATTATACGCGTCTGATAGCAGGCCAATTCGGTCAACACTTCGGGCCTACGTTCCCCCATGATAGCGGCAAACATTGCAAATGCCCTGGCCCAATTTGAGATCGTCTCATCCACCCTGAATCCCGCCATTTTTGCACGCCACACATTTGGGTGCCACAAATCTTTCTGACTTTTAACATACTCCACCTCGTGGTGGTCAGTCAACAGAGAAAACATATTTACATATTTATCAGCCCAAATCAACTCTTTCGTGGCCAGCGGAATATGTTGGACCACCTTTTCCCTTCTTGAGGGTATCGCTCCCTCCCTCGCCATTGGCAATGGCTGCTTACCCGAATCTGTAGCTGGTCCCGCTGTCTTTCCAACGCCAGACGCCGAGGGAACCTGTGGGGGGACAACAGAGAAATTCGCCTTCGCAGCATCTCTCGATTGCCGCAACTGCTTCATTAGTAATCTGGCCTCTTCGGCCATGTCTCCTGGTGCCGTAGCACCTTCGGTATTTTTGCCGAGCCATGCGGCTAACTGGGCGGCCAGCTCCGGAGGCATATCCTCCTCGTTAGTGGGCGTCACTACAACCGGAATCGGTTGGCCTGCGTCGGGGATTGGAACCGGGGTCTCCACTGGACTAACCGGGTTTGCCGGGGGTGACTCGGGAACTGGGCCCCCCCCCCCGCCGCCCCGTTCCTGGCCCTTTTACCTCTCCCAGCGGGGACTACTCCCGGCAATGCTGGGCCGATTACCTTCTTTGGTCTGCCCGAGTTGTTCATTGCCGCCATCTGTTTTTTCATGCTCGTCATTTCCTTCATTAACATGCGGAGCATCTGGTCAGTCCCTGCCTTCTTTCCGGGCTTCTTGCCAGGCATCGTTGTCGGATATTCGATCTTTGTTGCGTACGAGGTCCTGGATCCGAGGTACGGAGTCGCTGAAAGAGAAACACAAGAATTACAAGTTCTCAAAAATTGCTCCTTGTTCCGTCGAGGGCTCACGTGCAACGAGACGGTGCAGCTTCCAAGCACAGGAACAAGAGGGATGCTTCTTTGGATTGTTGCTCCTTTTATTTCTCTTCGGGAGGGCGTGTACCCTCCTCTGGTACGCCTACGGGGCATGGCCAACGGTGTAGGTGTCTAGGACAACCCTCCTTGGGCGGGAAAAAGGCGCGCCCCGGCTACGCCGCTTCGGGCATACCAGCCGAGACACGCCCCGCCCAAAATGGTCTCCCGGGAGGATCCGGGCCCCCTACCATACGTTCGGGGGGACCGAGTGGTCGCCCCTTTCCAAACGTTGAAGCTAATTTTTTGTAACCTTTTACAAAAGGGTTACAAAGAAATTAACTTCAACTTGGGCACCTGCTGCTGTAAGCCTGTAAGTGCTCCCTGGCGCCTCGTTGCCTACTTGCAACTATTCTCTGACCATGCTCTGAACCTTAAAGCAGGGTCAGAGAATAGTTACAAGTAGGCAATGAGGCGCTTGGCACGAAAATTAAACCTCAACTGGAAGCACTGACAGATATAAAACCAAGCATTTGCAATGCAATAGGTCTCGCATTACGAAAGTTTGAGCTATTGGTCTTGTAAATGACAATTTTTTTTATTTATGTGTTGGTTTTGAAAATAGCTAAATTAATAGCTTTGTCATTTACATTGCCAATAGTTATATCTTTCACAAATGTGACACCTATAGCATTTGTAATGCAACATGTTTTGTATTTACGTGACTTAGATGTATGGATATTACAAATTACAATGGCTTTTAATTTTTTAAAATAATTAATACTTAAATAAAAGTGATTTTAATTTATAATGGCAATAGCTTAAACTTTTGTAAACAACTTTTGTGAAGATTATGTTCAGTGTATTTTATTGTGACGAAAATCCAAGAACAGAAGTGAAATATTAACATCTTTTTGTGACATTTGTAATAAAGCTTGAAGCATTGAGAGAACATATTTGAACCAGTTGTTGTTGAATGGTTGCTCAGATTGATGCTGTGGTGATGCTGAGTGGTGCTGTGGTGGTGCTGAGTGATACTGGGATGGTGCTGAGTGATGCTGGGTTGGTGCTGAGTGATGCTGTGGTGGTGCTGAGTGATGATGTGGTGGTGCTGAGTGATGCTGTGGTGGTGCTGAGTGGTGCTGTGGTGGTGCTGAGTGATAATGTGGTGGCGCTGAGTGATGCTGTGGTGGCACTGAGTGATGCTGTGGTGGCGCTGAGTGGTGCTGTGGTGGTGCTGAGTGGTGCTCTGGTGGTGCTGAGTGATGCTGTGGTGGTGCTGAGTGATGCTGTGGTGGTGCTGAGTGATGCTGTGGTAGTGCTGAGTGGTGCTGTGGTGGTGCTGAGTGGTGCTGTGGTGGTGCTGAGTGGTGCTGTGGTGGTGCTGAGTGATGCTGTGATGGTGCTGAGTGATGCTGTGTTGGTGCTGAGTGGTGCTGTGGTGGTGCTGAGTGATGCTGTGGTGGTGCTGAGTGGTGCTGCTGAGTGATAATGTGTTGGCACTGAGTGATGCTATGGTGACGCTGAGTGGTGCTGTGGTGGTGCTGAGTGATAATGTGGTGGTGCTGAGTGATAATGTGGTGGTGCTGTGTGGTGCTGTGGTGGTGCTGAGTGATGCTGTTGTGGTGCTGATTGATGCTGTGGGGGTGCTGAGTGGTGCTGCTGAGTGATAATGTGTTGGCGCTGAGTGATGCTATGGTGACGCTGAGTGGTGCTGTGATGGCGCTGAGTGATGCTGTGGTAACGCTGAGTGGTGCTGTGGTAGTGCTGAGTGAAATTGTGGTGGTGCTGAGTGATAATGTGGTGGTGCTGAGTGGTGCTGTGGTGGTGCTGAGTGATGCTGTGGGGGTGCTGAGTGGTGCTGCTGAGTGATAATGTGTTGGCGCTGAGTGATGCTATGGTGACGCTGAGTGGTGCTGTGGTGGCGCTGAGTGATGCTGTGGTGACGCTGAGTGGTGCTGTGGTGGTGCTGAGTGATAATGTGGTGGTGCTGAGTGATAATGTGGTGGTGCTGAGTGATGCTGGGGTAGCGCTGAGTGATGATGTGGTGATGCAGAGGGCAGAAAGGCACAAAAAGCAGTCTAACCAAGGGCAGAAGGGCAGAAAAACAAGTGAAAAACGAGTCTAACAGAGGGCAGAAGGGCACAAAAAACCAGTCTAACAGAGGACAGAAGGGCAGAAAAACAAGGGAAAAATGAGTCCAACAGAGGGCAGAAGTGCACAAAAAACGAATGTAACAGGGGGCAGAAAGGCACAAAAACGAGTCTAACAGAGGCCAGAACGGCACAAAAAATGAGTCTAACTGAGGGCAGAAGGGCACAAAAACGAGTCTACCAGAGGGCAGAAGCGCACAAAAAAGGAGTCTAACAGAGGGCAGAAAAACAAGGGGAAAATGAGTCTAACAGGGGGCAGAAGGGCAGAAAAACAAGGGAAAAACGAGTCTAACAGAGGGCAGAAGGGCAGAAAAACAAGGGAAAAACGAGTCTAACAGAGGGCAGAAGGGCACAAAAAACAAGTCTAACGGGGGCAGAATGAATCCCGCCCTGCTTGTTTGTCCACGAAGATGCCACTTTTTTGTGCAATACCCCTACTCAACTGGAGTACTTTCTACTGTCTAATCAGTAAGTGCTCCCTCGTTGGCTAAATGTATAGGGGCAGACTTACAATAACTGGCGCATCCCCAGGGATGCACCAGTTATTGTGCGACGCTCTCCGCCACCCATGGTGCGCCGCATTTATGAGGCGCACCATGTGGCAAAAACAGTACAGATGCGTCACGCATCTGTGCCGTAAAAGCAGCGCATTGCTGGAGCTGCGTCGCAAGCGCGATGCAGCTCCAGCAATGCTCTGGGGGGCCCTATCTCCCCAATGCTGCGTCAAAACCCTGCGCCTGCTTCACGCAGGCGCAGGGTTTTGACGCAGCATTGGCCTAAAAGTGACTGAGTGAAATCTTGTAGATTTCACTCAGCCACTTTTAGGAGGCGTTCCTGCGCAGGAACGCCCTCCCCTGCACCGGAACGCCTTCTGATGATGCAGGGCTTTACAACGTGGCGCATCTCTCAGATGCGTCACGTTGTTAATACCCAGCACCATGGCGCATCTTTTGTGCTGCCGCTGCGTCACAAAAGTGACACAACTGTGGCGCAAAAGAGGCGCAAGCGGCTTGTAAATCTGCCCCATAGTACTTTTACTACACTGTAGCTGCGTAAAGGGCCAGAAGATGTGTCTCCAGTGACCATGTGTGCCTGTGTACCATGTGTTACAGGCACATATGGTCACTGGAGACACATCTTCTGGCCCTTTACGCAGCTGCAGTGTAGTAAAAGCACTATACATTTAACCAGTGAGGGAGCACTTACTGGATTAGCCAGTAGAAAGTACTCCAGGGCAAATCGAAAAGAAATCTCCTATTTCGCGGGAAAATTCACGAATTCGCAGATTTTTTTGCGATTTCACAGGGAAATCCGCGAATTCACAGAACGCGAATCCGCAATTTTCACCCATGCTTACGCCTGACATCATAACAAGTCTTTTAGTTTCCTTCTGTGAACTGACCTGCTTAGATGGCTATTCTATGTACCTTTAATGTAATTTAAAAGTGGAGCCAATTTTCCCTAATTTTTCTGAAAAAAATTCTAATTATATAATTGAATCACAGAAGTCATCCATACAATCAGGATTTTTGAAATTGCATTAATCATTTCAATTTAAAGTCAATTATTAGTCCCCAAGGACTTTTATTCACTCCTTTGATCTTACAGCTGATACATTTTCAGTGGAAGTTGAGGATTATTTGTCAGGACTTAAACCGCTAACTAATGAGATGGTAGTGTTGCTAATGTTTGCATTAATGATATATATTTGAGTAAATGGTTTGGGAGTGGATTTAAAAGTCACATACATCATCCAAATGTTACTATTCTTTGGGGTTTCTGTGTTATGCACTTTACTAAAGATAGATTGATATTCTTTCTAGTGGGTTATCATTATCATAGAATAGAAAAGATTTGTTAGTTAAAGAAACAGTTATTTCAGAGGAGATGTTAATCAGAGTAGGGTTAAGCATGGGCGAATTTTGCGAATCTGGCGTTCGCGAATTTGCATATTTGCGAACTCGCAATCCGCAAAATCCGCGAATTCTCGCAAATTTGCAGAATTATTTTTTTCGCAAGGGTTTCTGCCAGTTCGCGAGGGTTTTGTACCAGTTCGCAATTGTGAACTTACTTGTCCGCTTGCAACGGTTGCGACTATGTTCTTTCCACGTCTGGTTCATCATCACAGGTTCCCAGCACCCTCTGTTTCACCAATGCCACCCTCTGTTTCTCCCATGCCACCCTCTGGTACATCAATATTGCCACCCTCTGGTTCATCACTGTAGATTATGGGGGGGAAAAGCAAGCACACCTGCCCTGCTTCAACTGACATGAATTAATTTGGGGTTGATTTATTAATGTGTCACTGTTTTAAAATTGCAGTCTGGCACCTGCTTCCTTATCTGTAATTTGCTTTCTTTTGCAGTGCAATTTTTTTTCCAGGACCTTTGTGGCCTACTTGTAGCTATTCTATGAGCCTGCTGTGAGGGTCAGAGCAGGGTCAAGTAGGCAACTGAACTCTGGAGGGGCCCCTTCAGGAAGTACTACAGGGAATGGTTACTAATGATGAGTGAACTTTTGCACCTGCTGAGTTCTTTCAGTTTTGCAAAACTCGTTTTTCTGCAGAACAGCAACTGTAATGC
This sequence comes from Lissotriton vulgaris, assembly GCF_964263255.1. Classification (NCBI taxonomy): domain Eukaryota; kingdom Metazoa; phylum Chordata; class Amphibia; order Caudata; family Salamandridae; genus Lissotriton; species Lissotriton vulgaris. The sequence continues at coordinate 931,188,476 of NC_141689.1, read as the reverse complement.
CCCAAACAAACATAGGCAACTGAACTCAGGAGGGGCCCCTCAGGAAGTACTACAGGGATTGGTTACTAATGATGAGTGAACTTTTGCACCTGCTGAGTGCTTTCAGTTTTGCAAAACTCGTTATTCTGCAGAACAGCAACTGTAATGCCCCAAACAAACTTACTTGTGAAAGTTGATTTCTAATCCAAAAGTGATCCAAAGAAAGTCAAAAGGCCTCAAAACCAAAAAAGTGCAGTAAAAATGTCAACCTGAGGAGTTATTCTGATAAAAATCATAATTTTCAGAAGGTCTATGCTGCTTGCTAGTGGATTTCCTGTGCAGAATTGCAAATTTTGTAATTTCGCGAGTGCGAGATTGTTGCTGCCCACCACACCTACATGTTCGCAATTGCGAACTCTCGCGATGCGTCGCCAAACTCCCGCGGGATCCCGCAGCAAGATCCAAAATGGCGCAGCACTCGCAACATATCGAGAAAAACAACTCGGCAAACGCTGAATGACGGTAAGTGAACGCCGCACGCCGCAATATTGTATCACCAAGAAAAAAAATCTGCTGCGTGCGAATTTACGGATTTTCGGTAAATTCGCGAGAGTTTGCGGATTGCGAATTTACCAAAAATCCGCAAAATCCGCGAGCGGAACGGATTTTCCACCCATGCTTAAGTAGGGTTGAGGAGTTACTGTTTGGGGATTACTCGCCTGTTTTTGTCGCTGAACCATTCTTCTTAAATTTGGGATTGGGGCCATATTACTGGCAACGTGCATGGGGATGTGCTGGGCTACCTCCCTCACAAATGAGCTACAGGGTTAAATCAAGGTGTCTTCTAGTGTATTTATTTGTTGTGTGCTTTCACAAACTTCAATCTCCATTGCAGAGACAGAGTGATTATGTTCTATGGTTCTTTCAACTGTGTAACCAAAGGTAACCGATCTGCCTTTGCAATGGGATAAAAAGTGTTCCGCACACCTCCAATGACTCCTGGGCTCAGTTAATCTCTCTTTACAATACATATAACCACCTCTTTTGTGTAGAATAAATTTTGCTTCAAGTTAATTTTCTATTCTTGAACAAATCTGGAAAAAAAGAATAACAAATATTATGAGTGTGATGAAATGAGATTGTTTATTTTTTCAATTGCTTTGGCCCATTCCTGTTGAGAGAAGAAAACAATTCAAAGTTATAGATTGGAATCTGTTGAGAAAATAAATCTTAATAACTGCTGTTGAACGTTGAAAACAATTCTGTATCTGTATCTGTTTAAAAAAACGAATGTGAGTATTCAATTGATTTTTTGATGACGAGTTGATTTACTTATTTTGTTGGCCTTAGTAGTCTTTGTTTCAGGAATTTGGAGATGTAATTTTGGTTTTCTTGAAGCAGTTTAGATGGCTTGATTCTTTGCTATCTTTCTATCATCATAAATATATTTATATGCTATTGTTGAGTTTGTCCAGCAGATCAACATGTATTTCTTCATTATTTATCAGTTTACATTGTACTGTTTTACACTTTTACCTTATTTATGGTGTTTCTGCTTTGGGTTGGAACAATGATTTTAGTGCTCCTTCTTGTTGTTAGAAGATTTTTTTTTAAAGTTGTTTACTTTTGTTGTAATCAAAAAAGAAGAGAAATATCATACTTTATGTAATTATAATAGTTATTTGTCCCCCAGACACTGTCCAACACTTTCTCTGAAGTAAGTACTTGGTGGAGTTAGAATAGTAATTTTGCCCCCACTCCAGTCACTGCCCAGCACCTTCTTTGAGGTACAGAGGTAAGAAATTAGCGAGTGTTAGAATAGCAATTTTGACACCTAGCCACTGTTCTCCACCTTCCCTTGGGTAAATACTTGGCTGTTAAAATCGTAATTCTGCCAAAATTCACTCTCCAGCTCCTTCCCTGAGGTAAGTACTTGCCAAAGTAAGAATAGTAATTTTGGCCCCAGCCACGGTCTAGGACTATATAGGACTTGGTGGAGTTAGAATAGTAATTTTGTTCCTGAGGCACTGTTTATAACTTTCCCTGAGGTAAGTACTTGAAGTAATTTTGCCCCTAGCCACTGTCCAGCACCTTTTTCAAAATTGCAGTTTGCTATTAATTTACATAATTTTTTGTTTAATAACAATTATTATTGTGAGCCTTGAGAAAATATAATCATTAAATTGCAAATAAAAAAGTTGTATTTAAACTTACATTATTGTTTAATTTGAAAAGCTTCACAAACTCCGTGTGTTGACAAGCTTCACAATGTCTGAAAAAGTAAATGCACATTTTTTAAATTAATGGTTCTCTGATATATCTAGTATTTTCTAGCATAGTGTGGCCCTGATTTAGATCTTGGCGGATTTGGCTCCCCGCCACTTTTTTGACGACTTCTCCGCCCACCTACTTGGAGGTCCACCCGCTCAATTTAGATGCTGAAGGTTCGATTGATGAAAGTTGTCAGAGTGCCGCTGGCTTCACCAGATACCTTCACCTGTGCCGGTGGTGTTATAGGCAAAAGCTGCCAGCAGAAGAAGAACTGCCAGTGTGTCCGCCCAGCCAATTACGATGTGCCTTCCTGCTGATGTGAATGTGGTGGTAAAACCTCCATACCTGAATTGACAAATTGAACTGCCAAGGGAAACTGCCTAAGGAACAGGCATCTAGTTGGCAGAGCAGGCACATCAATGATCTTGAGAGGGGGGTTTGGGAGGGGGTGCTGTTAGAAATGGGGGTCTCTAGTTGGCAGCAGTAGGTACATTTGTCCAATTAAGGACCCTTGCTACTTGTCATGGTAAGGGGGATACACACTTTAGATAGCCCCTGCTCACCTCCTGGTAGCTTGGAACGTGTATTTTGTACTCAAAACACACAGTAATACCGTTGTAACAAATGGACAACGCATCAGTTTAGAAAAATAAAGTTTCTTTTTCTAAACTCAACAAGACCAAAATGACAAAAATCCAACATGCGGGTAATAAGATATGACTTTAGAACAGTTATTTAAAAAATAAAGCGTGTAGAAAACAAATAGCTCCACACTGTGACTATTATGACGTCATGACAACAATAAATCCAAAGTAAGGCACCTACAAGGATGCATGCGTAACTGGGGCAGTAGGGTCGGCCACCACTAGGGACTGGCCGCTTTGTGAGGCCTCCGAAGATGTCAAGATAGAGCCCTCCATGCCAGTCCCCTCACCCTCTGTGGCACAGTGTCCCTCTATGTTGGTGGTCTCACCAGGTGAGAAACAGTGGCAAGCTGCCACTGGGTTATGTGGCCAACATCTCCTTTGCATGCTCTAGATGATGCTAAAAAGGCATATACAATAGTTTATTGTAGGTGTGTGATCATTAACTTTGAGCACAAAACATTTTCTGAATTTTCATATTGCATCTGCTACAAGGCTCACAAACTTTGGGTCATTACATCTTCATCTCATGCATTTAGGGAACATCTTCTGAAACCGTTTGGTCACAATTTAGTAATTCCCCATGATATATCCTACATCATATATGATCTTGTCTCTTAACCATTTTCATTTCGCTAAAGGAACTGTTGAAAACCTGTGAATGATTGGCCTTTGTTGGCCAGAACAGTGAACTTATGTCACAAATAAGGGTATATGCCAAAATTTAATTTGGACACGATGTGTTCAAAATCATAAAAGCTGTATTAATGACATACACTAAAAGTGAATTATGGATCAATGTGTGTCAACAAATACTCCAATGTTGTAACAGGTTCTGTAAAAACTAAAAGCTTGTATCATTTGTTTGGGCCTTTCACAATGGCAGCACTTACCTCAAGTAACTCAACTACTATACAAATATGAAACATATCTTATGGTTGGAGTAATAAAGCAGCTTATCAATGTATAAGGCACTATTGGCATCATTATGATGCCCGTCAGTCAGACTGCCATCCACTATTGTGGTGGTTGGTAGACTGTCTGACAAGCATGCAGTGGTATGACTACCATATTTTGATATGACCGCAAGGCTGGTGGTTAGAAAGATGGCAGTACCACTAAAGGGACATGCTGTGCCCATGAAAAAAGACTGCAGCATATGCCATCACTGTGCAGCAGCTCCTACACGTTCATGCACCGTGTGCCATGCACAATGTTGTGCACTGCACAAGATGCACAGAGGTGTGTAAGGCCCCTACATGTGCCCCCTCATCCCTTACTGACAACTTTGGGGTGATGGTGGTGGTAGAGGTCTTGCCATCCTCACCTACAGATTGTCTGGATGGACATCTACTCCTGTGGGAGTGGGGGATGCACAGTTGCAGGGATAGGGCTGGGTGCATGTGTTTTTACTTGTAGCAGGCCTTCCCTTTCTGTGTCTGTGGCAGATGTACTTGGACCAGGTGTTGTAGGACCACAGAAAGGGGTAGAAGGTGCTGGGAAAGTACTGCTCATATGTGCATACATGTCCTGCAGCACCCCAGTCAGGTAGCCCAAATTGGAGTTGAGATTCTCCATCTGTACATTTTGCTCCCTCTGCAACTGCTTCATGTCCCAGAGCTCTGTCAGTACCTAGCTCACCATGTATTGGAACTAATGGAGGGATCCCAAGACTTGGTTGAGCGTAACCAGGGTTAGAGTCAACTCAGTGGCCTCATTATGCTGGCCTGCAGTGCCCCTTCAACGACCCCTACCCCTCACTACCCTGTGGCCTTTTCCCAGTGTGCCCCATCCCACTGGTTCCTGGCCTAACTGGAGGTGGTGGTGTCTCAACAGCAACTAGGACTGTGGGGCACAATATTGGTGTGATGTTGCTTTGGACACAGGAAGTGGAGGTATCCGTGAGCTGATGTGTTGTAGCAGCTGGACTGGGCGGTGTAGGTGTGGGCTATGTGAGACTCACTTAAGCTGTCTGCCCAGGCAGGCCAGGTGGACCAGGCTGCTTCTCTCCATCCAGACTTGCAGGAGTGTTGTCATCCCTGGTGGCCTGCTCCTGGGCTGGAGGGGAGGTTTCCTAAGTTGCAGATGGCGGGCAACATTCTCTGGCTGTTGAACCTATTATGAATGCACACAAAAATTGATACATTATAACAGCATACAATCAATTTCTTGAGTCTTTGAGAACTAAAGTTGTAGCTTCTTATTTAGTTAAAATCAACAGGAACAAGGAGGAAAGAGTAATGTTTTAGAGGTTAGTTTACTCTACCATTATTTGTTCATATCTTTGTTTCATTGCTGCTTTTTAAAACTTCTTTGACTTGTCACATCCTGGTAATGGTGATGGTATCCATTTTCCTATAATTCCCTGGCCCACAAAAGAGATGGCACGAGGGTGAGTATCACCCTTGTTTTAAACTAGAAAGGTAAAATGATCATCATGAATACTTGGTGCAGTTTGGTACTGTTCTTAACCCCTTCTATGTCGAGGACAGAACGGTTACGTTTTCAACTGTGGTGTTGGTGTGCAGAGAATGTAACCGTTATGTACTCTGCACAGCACCCAGCAATCCCTCTGCTGCATATTGTTTTTGGAATATGTTGGGGTGTGGGCTGCCCAAGAAGGGAATGCCAATGCCCCCACCCCCAAACCTAAAAGGGACCCTCTTTCTGCCCCCCCAGGACAGATATGGGCAATAGCACTAGATCTGCCCCCTGCCCCCCGGGGGCAAACCCCACTAGGTACCAAGGACTGTTTTTATTTAGTGTAGCGGTGGGGGCAGACCAGAATAAGCATGCCGATACCCCTCGCCACTCTCGCCCAAAAATTAGGCACAGTCTTCTTGCCTCCCTGGGGAGCAGATGGTGGTTATTATACCAGACCCCCCCCCCTCCCGGGTGGGGGCACAAAGCCCACTAGGCACTAGGGATATGTTTATGGCCATGTTAGGGAGCAACCTCATAGTCAAGGGCCACTTCCTTTCTTTTTAGGCACACATTTTAGCTGTTTCTGTCCCACCTTGGGGGCACAACAGTGATATTTTGAGACTCATCTACTCCCAAGGGGGGGCATAAACCCACTAGATAACAGGAAAAGTCTCTTTGCCTGAGGATTGAAGTTTGGCTGACGGTCTACATGTACTGTAGTTTGTCTGGCTCTGTGTGTACTGGCATTTTGCTGGCAGTGTGTTTGGACTTACACTTGGCTGGCAGTGTGTGTGGACTAGTGCTTGGTGGTGATGTAGGTAGAGTGGCACTTCGCTGGCATTATGCATGGACTGGCGCTTGGCTGGCAGTGTGTTTGGACTTACCCTTGGCAGGCGGTGTGCATTGGATGGTGCTTGGATGGCGGTGGGTGTGGACTGTCACTTGGCTGGCTGTGTGGCACACTTGCATCCACCAGCTGTTTCTTACCCAGAAACCTCACACTTATCTGAAAAGTCACATCTACCGCACATGTCTGTATGGAAAAGTTGAAGGATCACTGCAACTGCACAAATCGTCTACCACACAGTGTCCCCCTTGACCTGCTGATAAAAACTATACCTAACTTGTGTGGGTGCCTAAAGCAGATTCATCCTTTCAGGTTTTTGACCCTTCCCTGTTGCAGGCACTTGGCCTACCCACACAAGTAAGGTATCAGTTTCTCGAGAGATCGGGTAAAAAGGCTGGGTGGTTAGACATTTGTGATAGCATGCGGATTCCAAACAAAAATGTGAGGAAAATTAGTTTTCTAGCTACATTTGATATTTGCAGGGGATTTTAGGTAAAAACACGTTTGGGGATCCATGCAAGCAACATCTCCCCGGACACCCCCAGGTGTCTAGTTTTTAGAAATGTCGGAGTTTTGTAGGTTCCCTAGATCATTGCCAAGCCAGGAACCAAAAATGCAGGTGACCTCCCTTGCAAAATCAGGTCTTTTTGTGATCAATGATTTTGATGCTTCCAAAATACATTTTGGGGCCGTCCCTGTCACAGGCACTTAGCCCACTCACACAAGAGAGGTACCATTTCTATCAGGAGGCCTGGGGAAACCCTGAGTGGTAGGAGATTTGTGATGGCACGGTGTACCCACAACTTTCCCACACAGTAATGTGAGGAAAATGTGATTTTTTTAGCTGGATTTGAGGTTTGCAGGGGATTGTGGGTATAGAAAACATGGGGATCAATGCAAACCACACTTCCCTAGACTCCTTCTGGTGTCTAGTTTTCCAAAATGTCTGATGTTGGTAGGTTACCCTGGATGGGCGCCAAGCCATGGATACAAGTTCCAACTTCCCCGGAATAACCCAGCATTGAAAAGCTAGCTGCTCAGTTTCAAGACCATCAGGCAGAGTTGAAAAAGATCCGTTCATGATAAATATGGTCACAGAAATGGATAGCCATAAGGGGCAGGAGCAACACTCGATCATATGCTTAACAGCAGAAAATACAGCCATCGAGACCAGAAAGGAGTTGCATTGTCTCCTGCTGATTTTTCGTCAGGGCTCTAGGCAGTAGGGAAATTAAAAGCAAATCATACAGGAGATTCGAAGGTCACCAAAACCTTCAATCTCCAAGCCTCCTCACACAAAGTCTTAAAGTTAAAGTTAAAAATCATTCAACCAGAACATAAAAATGCTTCTCCAGGAAACGGTCTTCCAGGAAAGCAGAACCTGAAAGATCTTGGTCTGAGACGAAAATTCATGGAGAATAGGGACATCCAGTTATTATTTATTAGATATCTAACTGAAAATAATCCAATGAATATACAATTTCTCGAATTAATTAGCATGCAGGAAAGGGCGACAACTGCTGGTCCGGGGATGGTAGACGGGTTTGGATACAGGGTAGAAGAAGGCGAGACTATAAAGACAGGAAAAAGAGAGTGCCCAGAATTGTAGGTGAACGTAATGATGTAAGAGGGAAAGATAATCCAGACGTAAAGGGGCGATTGGCGCTGCAAAATATTTAACATAGTTTGAGTATTTAATTGTACGGAGGTTGTTTACAGGGATCAAGTTTGGCCTATCGTGGGTGTTTTTGAGAAATCAAATACTGTTAACTTGGTAAAACAGTAACTTCTTTTTCCAGATGCATTGTCAACTCACATACATATTAATTTGAAAAAGGTCAACACTAGCATAAAAATCAATCACAATTAACAATAATAGGATATTTCTCTCCGGGTATGTAAAGTAAATACTAAATTGTCAATGCGCTGTGTTTGTCCTTACAACAAGCCTTTTTTGATGGCCCATTAGCAATTGTTGATCTAGCGCAGAACTGCGGTCTTAAAAAGAGATGTTAATTGAATCGCATGGAAGGGGGAAGAATATGCTCGGCTTCGCTTGGTAGTTGTGAATGCAGTAACCTCAGGCTACATCCATCAAGCCATTGAAGGAAAGTAATCGAATCGGGCAAAAGCTTTAATGGCGAGGTTTCTTTGTCATGTTCGCAGCTTGTGTCAAGGATCTCAATTCACGAGAGGAAGTCATTGTGTGTCATGGATGGTTTTACACAAAAAACGGGCCTTGAAAACACAGGCAGGAAAAGTGGAGACACTAGAAAAAAGAATTAACAAATTGGAATGATTCCATCAGTACATGACTATGAAAGCGCCTGGTAAAAAAAAAAAGAGTTTGTGAACACATAACGTAAGAAGCGGTTTCATTAAAATGAAATAAAACCGAGCTGCAATTTAGCGTCACATGTTACTATAGACAATTTATAATCTGCCTATGCGCTCAGTTTGTGACCCAATCTTGATTTACTTAAACCGGCCATCAGCTCTGAGTTTAGCAAGCGGAGTTTATTTATACAGTAGAGATTTTGGTTCATGTATTTGCTGACAGCAGCGGTTGAGGTTCCCTCTGCACTTCACCCACACAAACAACTGTAGCTGTGATTCGAAAGTATAGAGGATGGCTGCGTTTGGAGTTCCGTTATATCACTTTAAAAGTGCATTTAAAAGTGTCACTAGAAATCTTTGCGCTCCTCCCGGAGGAAGAACAGGGAAATTATTGAAAATGACAAAGGAGAGGATGGGTGATTGAGAGAACGTGTTAGGTTAGTAGAGGAAAAAGAGAATAACAGTTTTGGAAGGATGAACAAAGAATAACTGAGAGTGTATTAGAGAACTGGAAAAAGATAATCGAGCAAACATGTGAAACTAGAGCGCACAGAAGAAGGGACAGCCAGTTTTAGAGATGCCGGTAAAGATATCACATTGAACCGGAAAGAAATGTGTGTCACATTGAGTCTGGTAGAGAAACGTACTCACATGGAAGAATCAGTGTTGGCAGAGTGAGCTGAAGAAGACCAAATTGGCATTGGCAGAAGGTGTGAGAAGAAAGCTAAATAATAGGCTTTCATTGAGCAAGGCATCCAGCGGTTTTAGAACATAAGTGAAAATAGAGAAAATGTATGGTAATATGATGAAAGAGAAGGGTGATAAGAAGGGTTTTCATCAAAGCAGCAGAATAGAAATCAGGGGTATATGTACAAGCGGATAGCCCCACCAGAACGTCACTTTTTGCAACGTTCTGACGGTTCTTTGCGCTTCTCCATATTTACAAAGGGGAGCTAAAGCAATTTTAAGTGGCTTAACTCCGCCTTGTAAATACGGCCACTTTACACACATCACTTTGCGTAAAAGTAACAAATCGCCATTATTGAATGTTCATGTGCAGGAAGGGACACCTTCTTGCACCCAAACAATAATGCCCTGAAATGGAGGCACAATTGCATTATGTTGAAAGGGTGCCTGCATTAGCGCTAGGCAGCAAATGTTTGAGCCACCACTAGGGAAAACACAGGGGTGCACCCCATACTTGTAAATAAGGCGAATCCCTGCGTTTTGGAAATGTCAGAGTGTGGCACTGCCAAAGTTGGCACAGCTCTGCAATCTGACATTACCGCCCCCAATTTTGTTCGAGGGTGAAACATTTTTGTGAGTAAGGAAATGTGTAAAAGAAACTCCAAAGAATGACAGTACAGAAAAGATAATAGAGAGTTTGGGGAAAAGAATGGAAGTGGGAAGACATTTTTTAGGGGGAGGGGATATTTCTTTACTGGCTTTTTATGGTACAACAGAAAGTAAGATGTACACATCAGTAAGACATAACAATAGAGCACAACAGATCAGCATACTGTTTCAAGATACATCAGTACAAATTTCTACATAGAGTTTGCAGTATCTCTTCGCTCATTTGTTGGCACTCACAGACTGGTGCAGGAGTCACACCTGGTGCCCTTCTTACCACGAGATACCCAATTAATAACATGAACGATATAGAAGAGGATAGAGAAAAAATAAGAAAAATACAAAATTAAGGTGGAGTCTTTACTATTCAGCATTGCTTATAATATATTGCAAGTATGTTACCATAATTTCAAATCAAACCGTTTTTATGAGTTAGTGTGGGGTATGACCATAGGGACCTGGTGAATCTATAACAGTGCTCGAAAGGGTGAGTGCAATATGGTCTGAGGGTGGAAGGGAAAAATGCACTTGTGAGGGGTAGTTTGCTCCCTGTCTCGGTCTCTGTGGATGAAGATCACAACCCAGTTGTACCATGTGGCAGTCTGCTACACCATAAAAAAGCCGCAGGTGGGGCATCCATCAGCCTAGCCTCGATGACAGTGATATACCCTCCAATCAGGAGGAGTACATTTTGACAACTTGGCACTGACTCCTGAGAGATCTCCGGTTCAGCCATAAGGGATCTGTGTAAATCTTTGAACCAAAGTAGGATGGGAGGAGGCAATCATGCCTTCCAGCACATTGCAAGTCTGCACTTTGTGACCACCAGGGCTAAATCCAGAAATGTATTCAGCATCTTGCGTTTGGATGAGTATTGAGTGATCCCTAGTAGGAAATGTGGGGCTTGCACTTGCAATGTCGTGTCTGTAGCCTCCATCAATATTTCAACTATTTCTGTCCAGTATGTGGCAATTCTCAGGCATGACCACACCAAATGCGTAATGTGGCCACAGGGGTGTCACATTGAGGGCAAGTGTCTGAGGAACCTGGGTACACCCTGGCTATCCTATGAGGAGCAAGATAGGTATGGTGAAGATTATTAAGCTAGGTATTTGAGTTTTGCATTTATGGAAATGGTTTTTAGGGTTCCCAGACACTGTTACCATTGCTTATCGGTCAAAGTGATTGAAAGTTACTCATCCAAGTAAGCCTTTAGGGTCATTAATGAGGGCCCCCCATCCTGACGTAGCTCGGCGGGCAGTACCATGCATTTGAAGGTGTCCTGTAGCCTCAGGTTCCGCATGCGTCTTTCCCCATACAAATCGCAATTGATTCATCAAGGAGGCATACAGTAGCAATGAACCTGGAGAAATCCCATAGTCATCTACTAAAGCATATACTGATTAAGTGCTCCCTCGGTCCTCTGCCTTGGTCTCCACTTTAGCGCCATGAAACCATTGGTGTACGTGCGCTTAATAAGTGCTTCTAACATAACATAACATAAGATAACATAACATAAGATAACATAACATAACATAACATAACATAACATAACATAACATAACCTAACATAACATCATCAAATGTGGACAACGTAGAGTCAGTGAACATGTCACCCTATGAGGTGAATCCATTATTGGCCGAATTGGCCTCTTCTGGTCTGAGGCCTTGTGTTACATATCCCGGAACCCCCCCAGAGAGGCAGCGTCGGAGCATATGGGGGTAGGGGAATTTCCCTATGTAAATAATGATATTAAAAAAAACGTGCCATTGACATTAGAAGGTTTCTGGTATTTTCTGTATCATAGTTTAAGTACCTAATAACCACTGTAGGACCGCAGCGGGCGAGTCATATTTGCCCATTACCCCTCTCTGAAAGTGGTGCATATAGTTTCATGAGCGAGACCCTCTTTCCATTCCTGCCCCTTATAAGAGCTTCCATTAATCACCTCAAGTCCCAAAAGAATTCTGGGATGCTGTGAAAAAGTACAGCAGTCTGGGCATTATAAGCATTTTTGAGGTGGCAATATGACCTATGGATGAGAGCAGTAGCTCTGTCCAAAACGGCAAGGATGATCTGGCCCTGGTCGAGGTGTTGCCTAGGTTCCCATCTAATAAATCTGTGAATGAGCGATAAACCTGGAAACCCAGATATTTAAAGAATCACAAGACCAGGGGAGTGGTGTAACAGGGCATACCCTCATCTGTTCGGAGGTCAAGTACGTCATCAGGAATAAAAGTGCCTTGTCCCAGTTAACCTACAGTTGAATTATTTCTTTGCGGAGGGTCATTCTAGTACCATAGACTGCGCTGCTCATCTGTCCCCTTAACACAACCTGAAATGTATGCCACTTAACCGCTGGCCCGGAGGCGGTGCCTTTATTGTCTTGGAAATAAGAGACAATATTTTCAGTGAGGGAGGTATGAAAAGGGCATCTCTGAGTGCATCTACAGGTAACAGCCACATCAGGAATTTGGGTCTGCTCCTACCCGAGATCAACCACAGCTGCAGTGGGTAGTGGTCTGACAGTGTGCACCCGAGACATTCCACCTGTGACACCTTGGCAAGGGCTTCATGTGAGCCATATATCATATCTATTCAGGTATGTAAATCATGTACTCCAGAGTAGTAAGAGTATTCCCTGGCATTTGGATGTTAGCGCATCCACGCATCCTGTATCTCTAGGTTTGTAGACCACATCCGCAGGCAATGCACAAGTGCTATTGATTGCGCACCAGGGAGGTGGGGACAAGAACGTTCCTTGTTGAGGTAATGAGAGTAATTGAAATCTCCATCCCAGTAAACAGGGGCTAATGTGTCCTGCAATAATGTAGGCGACAGAGTGTAAAAAGGAAGCCTGATTAGAGTTGGGAGTATCGAGCAACACCAGCGATAAGAGGAGACCATACAATCGACTCCCTAATACCACATATGTCAAGTCAAGGCAAGTTTAAATTTGTATAGCGCACTACTCACCCAGAGGGTCTCAAGGCGCTTGAGGGAGGGGGGGAGTTTTACTTATCAAATATCCAAGTTTTTAGTTGTTTTCTGAAGGAGAGGTGGTTCTGTTTGAGGCGGAGGTGGGTGGGGAGGGAATTCCAGGTCTTGGCCGCTAAGTAGGAGAAGGATCTTCCTCCCATGGTGGATCTTTGGATGCGTGGAATGGCGGCGAGGGCTTGATTGGAAGAACAAAGTTGGCGGGTGGGGGTGTTGAAGGACAGGCGAGTGTTGAGGTATTCGGGTCTAGGTCGTAGAGGGCTTTGTGTGCGTGGGCGAGGAGGCGGAACGTTATTCTCTTGTTGATGGGGAGCTAGTGGAGGTCTTTCAGGTGACCGGAAATGTCAGCTTGGCGGGGGATGTCTAGGATGAGTGTGGCTGAGGCGTTTTGGATGCGTTGGAGTTTTTTCTGTAGTTTGGCTGTGGTTCCGGCGTTAAGGGTGTTTCCGTAGTCTAGTCGGCTTGTGACCAGTGCATGGGTGACCGTCTTTCTTGTTTTGGTGGGGATCCAACGGAAGATTTTGTTGAGCATACGTAGGATGTTGAAGCATGATGATGAGATGGCATTGACTTGTCTGGTCATCGAGAGGGAGGAGTCCAGGATGAAGCCCAGGTTACGTGCGTGGTCCGTTCGTATGGGTGCGGTTCCCAGGGCCGGTGGCCACTATGAGTCGTCCCAGGCGGAGGGGGATGATCCTAAGATGAGGACTGCCGTTTTGTCCGAGTTAAGTTTTAAACAGCTGTTCTTCATCCACTCGGCTACTTCTTTCATCCCTTCGTGTAGGTTGGTTTTGTCGGTGTTTGGGTCTTTGGTGAGGGATAGGATCAGCTGAGTGTCGTCTGCGTAGGAGATAATGTTGAGGTTGTGTTGGCGCGCAATGGGTGCGAGGAGACTCATGTATACGTTGAAGAGGGTGGGACTGAGAGAAGACCCTTGTGGTACGCCGCAGAGGAACGAGTTTATCCAGTCCAATGCTTTTCCTTGTATTCCGACGTTGCTGAGGCGTTGTATAAGGGTGTTCTGACAGACTGTGTCGAAGGCTGCGGAGAGGTCGAGTAGGATGAGGGCAGCAGTTTTCTCCGTAGTCCAGTAGAGTTCGAAGGTCGTCTGTTGCGGCGATGAGGGCGGTCTCGGTGCTGTGTTTGGCTCGGAAGCCGGACTGTGAAGGGTCGAGGGATTTGTTGGATTCAAGGAAGGCGGCGAGTTGACTGTTGACGGCTTTCTCAATGACTTTGGCAGGGAATGGGAGGAGCAAAATGGGGCGGTAGTTCTTAAGTTCAGTGGGGTCTGCTGTAGGTTTCTTCAAGAGGGCGCTGAGTTCAGCGTGTTTCCAGCTTTCCGGGAAGGTGGCGGAGTTGAGGGAGCAGTTGATGACGTCTCGAAGATGGGGTGCGATAGTGGAGTCTGCTTTGTTGAAAATGTGGTGGGGACATGGGTCGGTTGGCGATCCTGAGTGAATGGTGTTCACCAGGCGGATAGTGTCTTCAGTAGTGATTGGGTTCCAGGCGTAAGCGTTGTTGGAGGGGGGTTTTAGTTCGGAGGTAGGTGGGGTGGCCTGGTCTCCAAAGCTGTTATGTATGTCAGCGATTTTGTTGTGGAAGAACGAGGCTAGAGAGTCGCAGAGGTCTTGGGATGGAGTGATGTCGTTGGTACCGGCAGTGGGGTTGGCAAACTCTTTAACGATGTTGAATAGTTCTTTGCTGTTGTGGGCGTTGTTGTCGAGTCGATCCTTGAATGCTGATTTCTTGGTGGAACGGATCAGTTGGTGGTGTTTGCGGGTGGCGTTCTTGAAGGTGGCCAGGTTGTCAGTGGTTGGGTTTTTGCCAGGCTTTCTCGAGGGTGCGACAGATCTTCTTGGATTTCTTAAGGTCATCATTAAACCAGGGGGATTTTTTGCTGCCTTGCTTAATTTGATGGTTTTTCAGGGGTGATTATTCGTCAGCACTGTGGGTGATCCATTGTGTGAGGTTGGTGGCTGCTTGGTTTGGGTCCGATGATTTTGCAGGAGGGTTTTGGTAAAGCAACGTGAAGAGCTGGTCGGTGGTAATTTTATTCCAGTTTCTCCGGGGAATTGGTTGTGGGTGGTTGTGGGTCGTAGTCTTTTTGTAGTTGAAGTGAACGCAGCTGTGGTCCATCCAGTGGCGAGGTGTGGTGTGATTAAAGGAGATGTGCTTGCTGGAGGTGAAGATTGGGTCGAGCGTGTGCCCGGCAAAGTGGGTGGGGGTGTCAACAAGTTGTTTAAGTCCGAGATTGGCGAGATTGTCCAGAAGGGTGGTGGAGTTGTTGTTGTTGTTCTTTTCCAGGTGGAAGTTGAGGTCTCCCAGTAGAATATAGTCCTCGGAGGGGAGGGCATGAGGGCTGATGAAGTCAGTGATGTCTTTGCTGAATTGTGTGCGACGTCCGGGTGGTCTATAGATGAGGGTGCCTCTGAGTGTGGTCTTAGGGTCGGTGTGAATCTGGAAGTGAAGGTGTTCGGTGGTTGTGAGGTTGTCATCGGAACTGGTCGTAATGCGGATGGTGTTCTTATGAACGATGGAGATTCCTCCTCCTGTTTGGTTGATACGGTCCTTTCGGATGATCTTGTAACCGTCCGGGATGGCTATGGCGATGTCGGGCGCTGATGAGGCGTTCATCCAGGTTTCTGTAAGAAAGGCGACGTCCGGCGATGTGGTGTTGAGTAGGTTCCAAAGTTCAATGGCGTGTCTGTGGACCGAGCGGGTGTTGAGTAGGATGCACTTCAGGTGGTTAGTGTCGGAGCTCTGTTTGGAGTCTGTGGATTTGGTGTGGGTCCTGATGTAGTCGAACTTGCAGGAGTGGCAGGTGAAGGGTCCATTGGTGTGTCCTGGGGCGGCTTGGTAGCAGTCTGGGAGACGACCGGGGTTGAGTGCTGAGAGGGTAGCGGAGTCGTACGTTATGCGGGTGAAGTGGGTTTTGCGGGGGCCGGGGGGTCCGGCGCTGGGCGCGGTCCAGGTGTGGACGGGCGTAGACGGGCTTACCTTTGGCGCACCTTCGGCGCGCATAGGGCGCGTCAGCTGCGCGTGGACGCTGCGAGCAAGTGCAGCTGTCATAAGTGGAGAGTGGGAGGGGGCGGAGAGAGGGAGGAGCAGCTGGGAGGCGGGAGTGGGGTGGCGAGTGGAGAGGGGATCGATACTAGGTGCTTTAGGGAGCGGGGGTGGGGCCGCGGGAAGCCGGCTGGGAGCGGGGAGGGGAGACGGCCTGGGACAACAAAATGGCACCAAACAACAACAAGGTGATGCAGGGCGAGATTGGGGCACAGAAAATAATTCAGGCAGCAGAAACGTGAAGCACAGTCTGGCACACAAATTAATCAATTTTAGCAGCAGCAAATGCGATCATCAGCAATGCGCGATGCACAGGCTGGCACACAAATTATTTTAGCAGCGATCAGCAGCCAATATGATACCACAGGAGGCGAGATCGGGGGCAAGTCAGGCACAGAGTGTGGCAGCGCTACAGAATGGCCAGGAGCAGGTGGAGCGACCGTGTCTGACCAGGTCAGGGCAATCACAGCTCTTCTCCACCCGGTCTCCTCTTAAGTTCCAGTGGGAGGGAGGAGCAGCTGGGAGGCGGGAGCGGGGTGGCGAGTGGAGAGGGGATCGATACTAGGTGCTGTAGGGAGCATGGGTGGGGCCGCGGGGGAGCAGCGGCTGGGAGCGGGGAGGGGAGACGGCCTGGGACAACAAAATGGCACCAAACAACAACAAGGTGATGCAGTGCGAAATCGGGGCACAGAAAATAATTCAGGCAGCAGAAACGTGAAGCACAGTCTGGCACACAAATTAATCAATTTTAGCAGCAGCAAATGCGATCATCAGCAATGCGCGATGCACAGGCTGGCACACAAATTATTTTAGCAGCAGCCAATACGATACCACAGGAGGCGAGATCGGGGGCACAGTCAGGCACAGAGTGTGGCAGCGCTACAGGATGGCCAGGAGCGGGTGGAGCGACCGTGTCTGACCAGGTCATCCATCTCAATGTGAGTATTATGAATCTCCAATGGGGTCCCAGGGGTAACTGCATGGGTAGCTAGAGCGCATGGTCCCTACAAGAGTAGCCCTCCAGTGCCTGCGCATAGCGCCCAGCGTGTGTGCAGTGAGGAGTCTCCTGTACGAGTGCTATGTGAATGTTGTACCTCCAAAGGTACTGTTATACAAGGCAGCCCTGAGTATTTCCCGCCAGGCCACGCACATTCCAGTTTAACCACAATATCATAGGGCTCAGATTGCATATCTGTGGGTGCATATCGGTATAGTCAATTGCATAGCCCCCAGACAAGACCTCCCACCATTGCTAAAATTGACAGATCCTCCTATGATCCCAGATCCTCCCAAGCACATATTACATTCCCATCAGAATATAGAAAGACTCCCCTGCAAATTGAAAAAACAAAATAGCAATATGGCCCAACTCTGACTCCGAAGCCAGAGACCAATGGGCGACCGGCCATAAGCAATGAAATGCAAGATTAGCAACACAGTTGATGTTTCAATTACAAAGAGTCTGTATAGGTGAAAGTGGAGATTATCAAGGGATAGCCATAGGCCCGTACAGCGGACTTTGCTTCCCAGTGCTCAATCTAAGGAAACATTTTTGAGACAGTGTATTGCCTAGGACAAAGCAATGCCACCTAGTCACCCACACCGGCTCCAAACCACATCAAGTCTTCAGCAGTTTTAGTTGTGACCGCAGGGCCATCGCGCAGCAATGCAGCAACTTGCATGTCGGGGAACATCGATGCTTCATCATATTGATTCTCAGACTCTGAATCTGAGGCTGAGGGGGAAGGAGTTGGAGCATGTTTTTCCATATCCTTCACTGCTTTGGCCCTTTCCTTTTCTGCCTGCTCTTTGGTGGGACCTTTTAGCTAGCGTCTGGAGTGTGCTCTGCATTTTCATTTTGTCTACTATGGAGGACTGGAATTGAGTTTCCCCTTCATTTGGGTGCTAGTCCCATTTGCTCAAGCCAGGCCCATGCAGCTTCCAGAGACATCCAGAATTGTGTGGAACCGTTGTGTTGGACCCGAAGGATGGTTGGAAATTGCAATGGATATTTTATGCCATGATCTCTTAGGGATTTCTTTACCTCATGGAAGGAGGACCTGTGCTTCTGGACCAATCAGGATAGATATACACAGGCATATTTTTGACTAAGAAATAAAAGAATAAAAGGAATCGTTGTCTACAATCAAATGACATTGACTACTGTTATTTTATTTGGGAAGATTTAATTCCATGTTTGTGTTTGAACCTTGGACACTAAAAGCCACTACTACTCACCTATTTTGCTGTTTTTAGAGTGCAAGAGCATTTCCTGTTCAGAATTTGTGACGGGTGGGTGTAACCACCCTATTTGGGACGTATGAAGATCACATCTTGGGTTCTTTGCACCTAAGTTTAAGTCCAACACTGTAGCTACAACACGTCACTGTAATTTGTGCTACACTTTGCAGCCTTGACCTTCTCTTTAGCGATTTTGTGTAAATTTTGGCTCACTACCACAGTTTAGACGGTAGCTCTATCACTGTAGTACAATGGACTTCATCGACAACAGGAAGGAACTGATTGGAGACCTTTTAATAAGTGCAACAATAGCATGTTACAAACTATATCGAACACATCTAAAAATGATGGCCTAAAAAACAAATTTCTTCATCTAGAAAAACTTAATAAGCAAGAACTCGCCAAATGGCGGGATGGGAAACTCTAAAAAAATATCTTGAGAACGAAAGAATCCCATGGGGCTTGCGCATTCTCATTTATCCAAATTATGAGGATCTAAACACAGACCACCGAGGAGAATAGGAGGAAGGCTTATATGTTGCTTCATATAAAATGATTGACATTTTGATAAGAAATTCAGAACGTAAAGTTAAAAAGATCAGAGAGGAAATCATTGATCTAGAAAAGGAAATCAATGCCATAAAAGTACCTGATGTAATTCCCAAAAATTGTGTGATTCTGAAAAAAGAGATAGCTAATTTTCAAATTTATCTCAAAGATAAAAAATAACAGAAAATACTAAGAGATCAGGGAGACTATGAGAGGGGCCGCATATTTACATTTGTGAGAAAATATGATGCCATTTCCAACAAACCTACACTTATACCCTCTGGTGCAGTAAGAGACTCTAGTATATCCTCCATCAGTACATCTATATCATCTGTAGAAAGTGATCCAGGCGAGGGCGCAAGTTCAGCCATCATTAACTCAAACCCACCCTCTGTTTTGTATGGTAGGTTTAATGCTACCGCCTAGGCAACAAAAAGAAAAACTTCAGCAACGAACAAGGAGGGGTGGCAAAAAATACAAGGACAGGCACAAAAGCAAGAATGGAGAACAACCATAGCAAAAAGTAATTAAGATTGTGAACCACCTTGTTAACAGCTATAATTACTTGACTGATACAGATGAGTTGAATGTTATAAACCTATCCTCTAGAGTATTGAATGACCATGAAACCTCTGTCTTCAGTAAAGGACAACATTTTTGTCCCTCTGAGAAACCGATCTTGGAGAATGTTACATAGATCATTTCAATTTTGGGCGTAAACAAAAATAAAAATAAAAAATTGTGGAACATCCTTCTAGTTGTCACTCTATTGTCAATAATGTGCAAAATTCTGAGCTCACCATATCAGATCTACATGTTACGTACCTGTTAACCACCTTGCATGATGAAGATGACTCAGGAGACCTGATTGAGTTTGCACGTGATCTTAACATAACTCAGAATGTTCTTGTAGATAGTGGTCTACGTAATACCTCTAAATTCATTCCTCCTAGTCACACAAACTCTGTAATTGATGAATTTGCTTCTAGGGTTACTCGAGATCTGTATCTCTTAGAGGATAGCCATGCCACTAATAAAAAGTGGTTACATCATTCCAATACAAGCAAAGAGGATTGAGCTTTCCTTCAATCTATCAGAGATGATTCTAACTTAGTGATGCGCGAAGCAGACAAAGGAGAAAATATTGTTTTAATGGATCTTACAGACTATATGGCTGAAATTGATCAGCAATTGAGCCAGGTAAAATGTTATGAAAAATGTAACTCTAATCCTACATCAGCGATTGAGAGAAACATCAATGCCAGGCTAATAAAATTGCATGAGTCTTGTCTCATCACTGACCTGGAATATAAGTTTCTCTTTGCACAAAATTCAAGACATCGTGTATCTACATGATCCCTAAAATACACAAGGGTGGCCCCTTCCCTCCAGGGAGGCCAAATATATCTCGCAATGGGGGCCCCACAGAGCACCTAGCAGAGTACCTTGACACCTTTCTTCAGGCCTTTGTCCAAAACCTTCCATCCTACTTGAAGGATAGCAGAGAACTATTGTGCAAACTGGAAGACTTCAAATGGGAGCAGGGTCTGTTCACATTTTTCACCATGGATGTGACGAGTTTATATACTTGTATGGAAAAAACCAAGCACTAAGAGGACTGACACAATTGTTGTATAAACGCAATGCATGTTGCTTGGAGCACATGTGTTTGCTCCTGGAAATGTCAGAAATCATTCTTACACAGAACACCTTTATGCATGGCGGTGCTTGGTTTCTTCAAAGACAGGGGATCACCATGGGCTCCAGGTTTGCTCCTTCTTATGCTATCCTCTTCCTGGAGTTGTATGAGATGGAACATGCTTGGTGCTCAGGTGCAAGTGACTTGATTGACAAGATCCTCTTTTCTGTCAGGTACATTGATGATGTCTTACTTATTTGGAAGGGCTGGGATGAGGACTTGAATCAAAATTTCAACTACCTCAACCACAATAACGTTAATGTCAAACTCATGATTAACAGCTCTAAATATGAAATTGCATTTTTCGGATCTCAGATTGTATGTTGTTGGGGACACCATGCAGAGTGACGTTTTTAGAAAAACCACGTCTTGCAATTGTGCGTCATGCCACTAGTTGCCATCCGAAATCTACCATCTCGGAAATACCAAATGACGAGATGGTGAGAGCATGCCACAACTGCAGCCAAGACTAAAAAGTTGAAAGGAATCTAATCAAGATCAAGAGAGATTTCAGTGAGAGAGGGTATACTATAAATTGCCTTAAAAAGTAAAACCGAAAATAAAGAGAGTGGATAGGAAAGATATTCTTATTGCCAGGGTCCATAACACGAATGAAGCAAGTCAGACCCAAGTGGCCTTTTTAACTGAGTATAACACATATAGTGGCCATATCCTCAATATATTGAGAAAGAATTGGCATCTACTAAAATCTAATACCTTACCTGCAGATATTGTCCCTCAAAAACCTAGAGTAACTTACCGTAAAGTTAAAACTATCAAAGATATGTTATGCCCGAGCCATGTCAAAGATCCTAAGAACATTTCACGTACATGGTTGCCAGAAAAACCACAGGGGTTTTATGTTTGTGGCAACTGTTGCATTTGCAGTTTAGGAATCAACAAACTCACAAGATTTTAATATAATGGTTTGAGAGACTTTAGGATGATATATTTTATAAACTGCAATACGACCTTTGTAATCTATTTGATTAAATGTACATGTGACAAAATATATGTTGGCAGCAGCATACGGAGTCTAAAGACATGTATACAAGAGCATGTAAGACGCATCAGGAACAGAGATAAAAGACACCCTGTGGCACTGCATATGCATACTACCCATCCTGATGATACCAAAATCACATTTCACGCCTTAGATCATGTTAGGAGCAAAGATAGAGGTGGGGATAGGGTAAATCACTTGAGACAAACAGAGGCACAATGGATATATCACCTCAGAGCTGTGACATGTGATCTGAACATTGATAGTGTATTTCATAATTTCTTATCAAATGCCTTAGAATTTTTATTTTAAGCACCAGTCATCTCTATGTGTCTTTGGTTTCCTTTCAAACACAGGACCCTGCCTATTTTGCTTGCTTGATACTGTATTTAACCCTACTTGTGATTTTACTCTCAAGGTACCTAATCATGGATAGCAACTTTGGTCTTTATACATTTCTTAGGTAAACAACTTATGGGTATGCACAAGCAGAGTCACAGTGACTTTACCAATGAGTACATTCTGGGTATGTTGACCCTATTTTTTAAGGATGACCGGTTGTGCCAACACCGTTTCTGTGTGCAGTTCATTCCTTGATTGTAGTGTTTTTGTTAATAACAATTTTTTATGAATTTTTGGGGATGTTGCAGATGTCTAATATTGCGCCTGTTCGAGAATGATAATTTATTTCGCAATGTACTATTTCTGTCTGTGTCCATGGAAGCAATAATGTTGTTGACACAAAGTTGTGTTTATATTTATGACCAAACTTCTTTTAAGGAGGGTCTCCTTCGCTGGTCCTTGTACAGATTTTGTTATTTATTGTCAACTACTTTATGTGCCTTATTCTTCGCATTGCATGGACCTGTGACCCTACATTTAGTATATCCAGTATATCAGCCCCTCTTATCAATATACCTCCTGCTTTGATAGTAGTAATGCAGTCACTTTCCTTTTATAGCCTACGACTCTTTAGGCTTATGTCCTTTCATTAAGAATATCTTGTGCTGCAATAACTTTCATTTAATATGGCGCCCGTTATTGTGGGAAAAATGTGATTGGTTTCCATTATGCGGCCCTTGTTGCTGCAGTGACTTTCTCTCGGTGTGGCACCCGTTACTGAAATAAAGGTAGTGGCACGATTATTTTTCGTTTTGAAACTTTTCCTGTGCCCATTCGGGATGGAAGTGGACGTCTGTTTGTTAACCTAAAAATATGTTCAGTTAAGATAAAATCTTTGTTCTTAAGTGAGGCTATTCTGTACATTTTCCGTGCTGGCTTATTTAGTTTTAATTAACCAGTGCACTTCAAGATGGCGCTACCCATATGTATCAGGGTCATGTGACTCTGTTCTGACGCTGAATGCATGTCTTTCAAATTTTTTACAGGTGTGTATACTTAGAATTGGTATATAAGCTTGTTTTTGATGGCGCTCAGTTCTTTAAATTTTTCCGAACCGGATGCCACTTGGAATACCTTAGGGAGACACATTTCCCATAAGTATCACAACACATGTTATTGTGTTTCACGGCAATAATGCAATCATTTATCCTATATAAGACCACAATTCTCTAGTTAGGTTTACCTCTTTTCACATGGCGCTAGTTCTTAGAAGAACAATATGATTATTTCTCACCATGCAACATTTTCCAGCAACCATTTGGAACAGAAGTAAAAATCTGCCTATTATTTCTGAAATGTGTACATTTAGGATAAAAAATGTTGGTTTTAAGGGTAGTTATTCTATATATTTACTGTGTTGGATTTTTCGTGTTTAACTACTCAAAGATGATGTAACCCATGTGTATCAATGTCAAATGACCATGTTTTGATGCTGAATATTTGTTGTTTAAATCTTCTAAGGTGTTCTTAGAAAGGTTATACAAGTTTGGTTTGGAAAACGCTCAGTTCCCTTTATTTTTTTAACCAGATGCCACTCAAAAACCTTGGGGAGACATTTAGTTTGTAAGTACAATAACATATGATATCGAGCTTTGCGACTATAGCACTTTTAACTAGTCTTTGTATTTCGTGTTTGCGATATTTATAACTAGTTTCTTATTGCGTCATAACAACTATTGGTGCATGGTTATGTTATCACTTACTTTGATTTCTGCCAATACTTGATGTTTGCTGGGTATGTTAATGTTGCCCTTAATAACATATTGGATACTTGATTACGGCACTTCAAGTTGGCGCGAACGGTATACACTTTGGTAATGTGACACATTCATGACTTAACATGTTCACGGTTTCTTTACTTGTTCCGTACTGTGCGCATTAGACATGCTTTGTATAGTCAGTCTTTTTTAAAAAAAAGAATTATTTGCATTTTTTTACTTTTTACACATAGCACAATCAAATACACAGTTTTTCATTTTAAACCAAAAAAAAGGAAAAAAGAGCCATAAGAAGTTTGTAATCAATCTCAAATACTAAGAAATGTCAAAAAAGAAAAAAAGAAAATGAAGAAAAATACATCATCATTCTCACTGTCTCTACCTATCCCCTAACTATTCTCCTTCCATTTCATAATAAGTTCCCATATCCTTTTCCCAAGGATTTTTCTTTTTTTCCCTTTCCTGTCATATATCCCTTTTTCTAGATTATATATTGCCAGCAGTTTAGCCAACCATAGGTAAAATTGTGGGGGTTCTTTATCCAGCCATGCTGTTGCTATACAAAGTCTTAAAACTGCCATTGCCATAAACAAGAAATAGTTGCAAGACTGCTCTCCCTCCCCCACCCCTAACATAATCCAAGCTGGCGTAAGTGCGACTTTGATTCTTAAAGTTAAATCCAAAAAAGTTTCAATTTCTTGATGCAATTTACTGAGGTGGGGACATGTTGCAAACATGTGTATCCTATCAGCCAATGGGATGTCGCACTGGGGGCAGCAAATTCCAGAAGTCCCATCCCACTGTGCAATCTTAGCAGGCGTATGATAGAGAAAATATACTGTTTTGTAGTGTTGCGCTTGTAAGGATGCAGAACATAATAGAGTTTGCCCACGCTCAAGAGAGCCCAAAAACGTTTCCCTGCCCACCTGTATTTTATCTAGCCATTTTTTGCAATTTTTTTCCAAGTCGTCCGACTTTAGTGCTGCCAACTCTGCATAGAACCCGCTAATTGTACAATTTGTCCCTGCTTCAATTGCATCCAGGACCCCTACATTTCCAAATCCAACGTTACCCCTATTTTTGTTTGCCAGATAACTCCAAATTTGCAAATATTTTAAAAAACAATTTCTAGGAATATCATACAAACACTGTATATCGGGAAATTGGAAAAACCCATTTACCCCCATTAAGTCACCCAGCTTCCTAATCCCCCGTTGACCCCAATCCCTCATCACTGAATCTCCAAATATCTCTCTGGGAAGAGTGATGTTTCCATGTAGTTGTGTATAAGCAAATAACCTTCCAAGCCCCACCTTTTTACAAAATGATGTCCACATTTTATATGCTGCATTAAGCATCTTGAACTTAGTCCTTTTGAAATAATTCGGATCTGACATCTTCAAAAAACAATTCTCTGCATTCTCTTCCATGAGAATTGCATATATGTCAGATGATCCTATCATTATTTGGGGGTCTGAAATGTCTCCCCCCATCAAACCGCACATATATTGAATGGCCGCAGCCCAATAATACAGTCTGATATCGGAGACTCCCCATCCTCCTCTATCCCTTGGGAGGGTCAAGAACCGAAGTGCCCTCCTGGTTTTACCCTGTGCACAAATAAATCTATTTATGAGTTGCTCAATAGCAACAAACCATTTACCTTCGAAGGTCAGTGATATTGTCCTAAAGAGATAAAGAAATTTAGGTAAGATGATCATCTTTATTACATTAGTGCGCCCTACCAAGGTGAGATGTAGTTTGTGTATCCGGTCAAGATCCGTCTTCGTTTTTACCAGTATAGGACCAATGTTGTGTTCTACCAGTTTCTCTAAATCTACTATAATTTTTATCCCCAGATATACTGCTGATTGAACTACCCGTCCATCATCACAGTCTACGTGATTGTTTTTAATTATATGTGTTTTGGGTCCATTCAGCGCATAGCCCGAGATCCTGCCAAAAGATGCCGCCTCCCTTTCTACTGGATGGCATTATCCGGGCAGGGTGTCATAATTGCAACGTCATCTGCGTAAGCTAGGGTTTTGATCACTTGCCCCTGCACCCTAACCGGTGGAATCTATCATTAGCTTCTAATCTACGAATTAGGGGATCTATGTATACCGCAAATAACAGCGGAGAGCACGGACACCCTTGACGCGTGCCCCGGGCAATAGACACTGCTGAAGAATAGCCTCCATTAATTCTGAGTCTCGCCATAGGTGCTTGGTAGAGTGCCTGAATTCCCTTAATAAATCTCGCACCAATACCATAATGATTTAAGACTGCTCACAGAAAGTCCCATTAGACCCGGTCAAAGGCTTTTTCTACGTCTAAGAACATAGCCGACAATGGGTCTCCTGTGACTTCTGTAGCATCAAATAGTGTTATAACTTTTCGGATATGTTGGGCAGTTCCCTTCCCAGGACTAACAAATTGGTCTATTATTTTACTTAATCTCACAGCCAACGCCTTTGAATAGATTTTTGCGTATGCGTTCATTAGGTGATTGGCCTGTACAACCCTGTTTCCAAGGGTTGTTTCCACTTCTTAAGAATTACAACAATATCTGCACCTGCTCATGACCCCGGCACTGACTGTCCTATCTGAGCCTGCAGGATTGTAATAAATAGGTCAAGTTGTATCGCATTTTGAAAAATCTTATAAAATTCCAAAGGGATTTGGTCCGGCCCTACCGCTTTACCTGAAGGAAGGCTGCCAGGAGCCGTAATTATCTCTTCAAGGGTCAATGGAGCATCAAGAACTTCTCTATCCTCCTCTGCGATTCGGGGCAACGTAACACCCCCCAAGTAGCCATAAGTTTCAGCCGGGTCCCGTGTTTGGTCCTCAGTATACAGGGTAGTGTAAAACTGTTTAAATATCTCTCTAATCTCCTCAACATTGTCGAGCCATATACTGTTCCAATAGTAACTACCTGGTTATTTATTTGACACTTTATTAATACCAATCTCCCCCACTGATCTTCCTTCTATTTGATAACCTCAACATCCCGTTTTTTAGCCATAATAGCTACTCCTCTGGTCCTGGTCCCCTGCCCTGAGTATGCCAGAAGAGTAAAACCTAATTGCTCCATTAAGTAAGCCCTTGTCCCTTCCAGATGGGTCTCCTGGAGACAAAGGAAATCTAATTGCATTAACCTTAATCCGCTGCCACCCTCTGTCTTTTCGCGCGATTATTTAAACCACATACATTGATAGAGGCAATTCTAGTATACATTAGAACACATCATACTGTCGTCCATCCATATCTGCCACCACTTTTTTCCCCGTTTCTTTATTTTTTTTTGGGAACATTTGATTATTTACTTCAATGCTACATTTCGTGTCCCAAGTTATCTGCCTCCGTGTTAATAATCTACTACTACTAATTGTGTACCTTTTTAGTGCTGTGCCAATCGGTGAAGCCCTCAATTCTTCCCCCATTCCCAGCCCCCCCTTTCCCTTCCCCTCCCCCATTAAAACTACCCATTCCCCCCTCCCACCCCCCACCCCCCTACAGGCAAATAGGTCACTCATGACCTATGTGTGACAGATTTTCGAGCTTTTTGTCTGCTTAATTCAGACACTCTGTTCATCACCACCCCCTTTTCTGAATAGCTTTTTGAGTGCAGCAGCTGCAACTCACCCTCCTCATGTGTCAACCCTCGTGTGTAGCCCTGAATCCCCTGCCCTATCAATGAAGAAATAAAGATATAAATACACTAAAGAATAAATTAATGACCCCCACCCTACCTAGCCGCCCTTCTGCTCCCTTAGCTCATTAATATACTGCTGGGCCTTGACTTCTGAAGATAACATCCTCACATGCCCCTTAACAATAGTCTTCAGCCTTGCTGGGTAGAGTAAGTATTCCTCATGCCCTAAACTCTGGAGTGGCGGAATCAACTGTCTAAGCCTTCACCTTCTCTCCACCATAGCATGACAGAAATCTGGGCGCACAAAAAAGGTAACCCCCTCGAATGTACGCCTTGCCTTATCCATAATATCTTGCCTAGCAAGAAAGTTGCCAACATATACTAGCATTGCTCTTGGTTTTGTAGCTTGCGCAGTCCCGTAAGTTTATCTTTGAACCAGCGGGAAGAAGTGCGCTCTCTGGACTTCACTCTTCCCATTCACGGTTGTGACATCAGGGAAAGCTCCCTTCAACAAGTTAATTACATATGTCCTCACATCCTGCCCTTCCAGTCCATCTGCCATACCCAATAGTCTTATGTTGTTTCGCCGCAGGCGGTTTTCAAAATCTTCGAGTTTCCATTGCATATCCTCAGAGATCTTCTCCTGCACCTCTTTCAATGCCTACCATCGACTAACATCATCTTCCAACCTTCCAGTCCACTCTTCCACATGGGTGACCCTGTCTGCCATCTCCTCGTATAGTTTGTTCATTTTTTTCATGGAGCTCTGAATTTATTTTGCTACCAGCTTAGCTCTACGACTCTCTGATCTGTTTCATGGTCGAATATAATAAATCAAGTGAAGTGGCTTGAGGAGGGATATAAAACAGAGGTTGCCGAATAGTCCCAACATAGCTTCGTATTTGAGACTTGTACTGAAGGACTATGTGAGGAGTTTGTTTTAGATTTGGTTCTCTTTTTTATTTTTTGGCAACTCTTGTGCCCTGGTGGGGCTTTCTGGGCAGATGATTTCACTGCAGTTTCAGAATCTGAACTAATAGACAAACTCTAATCTGTTCCATCACTTAAGAGGTACGAATCAGAGTCTTCATTTACTGAATAGAAGCAAGCACCATCAGGGGTGCCAGGGACCCCCTCATCAAAAGCTGGGGCATTCCTCCCATCTCCCTCCGCCATCACTGCCTTGCCGATTGCCCTTCTCCTTGATGGTTATTACCCCCTGGAGATCGTGAGTCTCCTATGAGAGCTCCATTAGCCCCTTCAAAACGGCTCAGTAGGTTTTGATCATTCCTCACATTATTGTCTGCCCCCTTACTTGTGCTCTGCTGTTGAGGTCCTTGTAGATTCAGGGCTCCGTTGGAATCATGCTTTCCCTCTGCCTCAGCCTCCATTGTGCGAGTCCCGTCAGTGTGCTTACTCTGATCCTGCCGCCGCTGTTGCCCGGCAACCACTTTTCCAGCGTCTCCTAGGAACGATCACTCGCTCTCTGCCGTGTCTTTTGCAGCAGCTGAGACCTCCGGGGTTTTGATAGGAAAGGACTCCTTCAAGGTCCATTGATGCAGTGCCAGATCCTTGGGGTCCCTGGCTTCTCTTGTAGTCTGTTTCGGCGGGATACTGGTGCTAGTGCTGTCCTTATTGGAGTCAACGACCCTTTCTTTCGTGGTGCGCTGCTCGGTTCCGCCGCCATTACCACGAGACATCTCCGGCTGTCTCCCAAGGATTTTCTGCTGCTGGGTTGATGTGCGCTGGATTACAGCGACTGTCCTTGCCGCTGCTCGCAGGCGGTGAACGCTTCGGGGCCTCAATATCCTTTTGCTGCCTAACCCTTTTAGGTGCCATTATGCTGCCGCCTCTGCTGCGACGGAGCTTCCACAGAAAAGAATGCATGAGCTGGCTTTTAAATGCTGACTTAACTCTACACAGCCAGCGAAAAGGGCCCAGCTCTTGAACAAGGTAGGAAAGTTCGATAACTCCAATAATTTCAGCATTCCTGTGGTCAGGGTTCTTCTTTGAGAGGAGGGTGAGCTAGCTGCAACTATCCCCTGCAATCAGTCAGCGGCCATCTTGTCCCCGTATAGTCAGTCTTTTGCAGCAATCTGTTCTTTCGGATAAATATCTTTTGCCAATGCACTAGTATTCAATACTGGGCTTGGTGTTTTAATATTAGATCAAACTGACAGTGAATTTGAGACATTTACAATGAAGATGAGTAGATCAATGAATGTATATACTTATGTGCTAGATAAGTTTTAGAATTGAAATTACTATTATGTCCTATTCCTTCACAGACTTACTTGATCTATCTACATTTCGCTACATTGTAAAGGATACACAATTTATGTCTTTTACTTATCAAGGTACGCTGTGGTAATCCTATAATTATTCAGTAGATATATTTTTCATCTATTTTGGGCCTCTCTTCCTTTTTCCAAACATATATGAAGTTATTACCTTTTAGTTGTCATAAACAATTCTTATTCCTGTAAAAAGATTTTTAAAATCTTTTTTGTTGCTTGAACAAATACGGGCGTAGTACGCGAAGTAGCGCTACGTGAAGCTACGCGAAGTGCACTTCGCACTACGCAAACTTCAAGTAGCACTACGCGAGCTGTGTAGTAGCATGTTCACACTGTGCAAGACGCCTTTTCAATGATTGCACAGTGCGGACAAGCATCCGGCACTGTGCAATCATTGAAAACGGCATCTTGCACAGTGTGAGTAGATTTTCACTCAAGCAGCAGCTTTCTCAATGCGAACTGCTAGTTTCTCATCGTGAGCGGTCGCGAGCATGCGCAACCACTCGCAATGAGAAACCAGACCTCCCCGCGTTGAGAATCTCGCCGGGATGTCATTTTGCTTGCTCGCGGTCGCGAACATGATGTTGAGGACCGCGAACAAGCAAAAAATGACAGCTGCACTACGGGTGTTCACACTGTGCTACGTGCAGCTCGCGTAGTGCGAAGTTGTGCAAACTACGCGAGCGTAACGTAGTGATTCGCCCAAGGTTAATTGTATGTCTTCTAGAATATTAAAGGATGGTTTTCTGTATATGTTAGCTATTTGCGGTTACAAATGTATGAGAATTGAGTTCAATGTTTTCCTCCATTCGAGAATGTTCAATAGGTGCTCACTGCTTACTTTGTTATGATCTATGACTGCAAGCTGATGATCTTCCCATGTTCATTACTAAAACACAGTAGTCACTATAAGTATTAGGGATATAACTATCCTTTGGTAATGTTTGTAATTAGGCTGGTTCATTTGAAATTGTAATGTTTGGTTTTAATTTTAATTAGTAATGATGTTGTAAGTAGTCTTTGTTTGTATATATTTTAGCCCTGAAGAATTCCCAAGGGGGAGGAAATGTGTTGGCAGTCTTGTCCATAGCGTGATGTATTTTTACAAAATTTGTCAAAAATAGAAGAAAAAAAGATATGGTCTCTGCCTCTATAACTGAACAAATGCAAAAATAACAATTGATGGACAGAATGGAGAACAATGTCATACATTCAACACATTACAGAGATCTGGGCCTGAATCCATTACTTTTTTGCTCACCATGCCCTTCCAGTTTGGACCCACCTACATGCAAATCAGTCTTGACTCTAGGTCCAATGGCAACAGTAAAACCTGAACTGCCAGGCCAGGTCCTCCCTGGACTGCAAACAAGTATCCTAGGACTGGTTTCGGGTTTTCAGCCCTCAGCAGCCAGGATAGCTTGACTCAAGTGGCATGGAGAGCACGTGACCCACCTCTGGGCATACCCGTCCAACTCATGTGACCAATGCAAAAAGAACAATTGATGGACAGAATGCCATACATTCACTCCAGTACAGAGATATGGGCCTAAATCCATTGTTTTTTGCTCAACATGCCATTCCAGTTTGGTCCCAGCCACATATAAATCAGTCTTGACCCGTGCTCACTACACCACTGGATTCAAGCTAGCCTGGCTAATGAGGGGTGATGCCCTAAACCCGGTCCCGGGATGCTTGTTTCTGATCCAGGGAGGACCTGGCTTGGCAGTTCGGGCTGGACTGTTCCCACAAGGAACAGGGGCAAGACTGATTTGCATATGGCTTGGTCCAAACTGGGGTGGTTTAGTGAGCAAATGAATGATGGATTTAACCCAAATCCTTGTGACTGGGGGTGAATGTTTGCATTGTCCAGCATTCTGTCCATCAATTGTTTCTTTTGCATTGATAATTCAACAGGCGTTCCACCACCATGCGCGGTGCCCAGGGGAGGTCGTTTCGTGGGACTCTATGAACTCTTTCCACAGAGAAAAAAGTAGATTGTTTACCCTGTAGTATTGTTCCAACAAACCAGTCCCCCAAAAAGAGATCTATGTTAGAGCCTTCTGCCCATTCACATTATTCTATCAAGACGGCCTGTCTTGGTCCTCAAATCGGTCCGGCAAGTGCTCCACCTCACTCTGCAAAGCATGAACACATTGGTTGGATTCCTTTACCATGGGTTGCTGAGCTGCTAGGGTTCGTTCCGATTCTGCAACACGTTTATGTGATTCCTTATGCTCCTCCCAGAGAATGCCCACGTCACCCAAAGTGAGTCAAGTGTTGGCTCCGGGGTGGGTTTTATATCCATGACTGCAGCAAGTAGTTCAATGAATTTGCAAGAATGATTCATAAGTGTTGCAGCGAGTTGTGTCTTCATTATCGCTGTCCCTGGGGTGTGTGTACAACACCAGCATACTTCCCTGTGGCACAGTGACCTTATCTGATTTATGTTTCACAATTATGACTTGAATGTCGTTAACAGGGGCTGTATGTACACTCTGGTTATTGTCTGATGCAGGAGAAGGGGGCAGAGGGGGTAGCAGTGAAGCAGCAGAAGGCTCCTTTCACCTTGCTTAATGTTGTGACCTGGAATTATGGTCCATTTAGACAAAAAGACAACAATTTCACTTAGCTTGACCCGTCTGGAATTTGATTATATCCAGGTGGCCAGAAGAAATGGTGCACTCCATACTGCAACAACAATCCCATACATAACAGAGGAGAAAAATTCAGCTTCAAGTGTGTGCCCGGATGTAGGGGAGGGATGGCGGTCAACAATTTCTAGGCCGTACCAGGCCCTATTTAGCAAGGCATATGCACAGTGTCCAGTCTGCTGGGCCTCATTGATGTGGGAGCCACAGAAATTAAGAAGCTGTTCACACACAGTCTCTGCTAGGGTCCCGGCCCCCTATCTCGAAAGTTAGGAGCAAGTAACCTTAGTTTGTGTCCAACTGCGCCCTGCATGCAACACTGGTCAGCCGGCACGTGGCATCCCAGAAGTGATGTCTGGTTACAGGAAAGGGGGCACCAAACGATTTGTGAGGAGAGGCCTGGTCGGTGCACATCACATCATATTGTCTGCAAGGCCTACAACTCGCTCAGCATGGCCTTTCTGATCCTCGGCTGCCCCACTGTTCAAGGGAAACCAAGGACAGAGGAGAGGGAGGGGAGGCCTCCCTCCTCACGTTGAAGGTATCTGATGAAACACCTGCCTCTGTGGTTAAATTCCACACCAGCAATGTAAGCCACATCTTCCAGCCTCCACTCTAATTCCACACAGTAGAGCGGCATGGCCAGTATATAAGATGGGGGTGCCAGATGCCTCGTGGAATGTCGAACCACACAACATCTAATGCCTTCCCACCTCCATTGCCCCCACTCCAGCATGTTCCGTCTGTACCTCAGTTGCCAGACTGGTTCAAAGCATACAAGAGGGTTGTGGAGGGGAGGTTTCTCCCCAGCCCGCTCTGCTGGTATTTCACAGGGGTGCGTCCATTCCGGTGGTTGTGTGCCGCACCAGTGTCAGCAGCCATGTCCCCCTGCCTCATTCAGGCACTGCCCTGCTTTGCAGCATGGTCCACGGCCAAGTACATGCTAGCAACGGCAGAGGCATTGCAGCCTTTGTACCCTCCCAAACTGATGTTGCGTGCTGATAAGTCTTTGCCACTCTAGGGAGGCGATGACAATAGACGAGACATTCATACAGGGCAGGGAGGGCCCATGGTGATTTAGAAATCACAAGAAGCAGAGTAAATACTGGATTTTTGCGGGCCTTGCACGAGCTCGCTAAGGCACATCCATCCTGGCCACAAGTGGGAAGAATTAAGTTAGAGATGGGAAATCGGAGTTGTAACTTCACATGAAGAGGCAGAGGAGAAGCATGCCTTCAGAAAGGCTAGTGGTGGGGGAGAAAAATTGGAGGAAGATGTCTGGTGGGGAACAGCAAATCAAATGATATTGCTCTTGAATAGGAGGAGGAGGAAAACATTTAAGGAGCAAATAAGCATTGAAGAGGGTGATGCATGGATAAGAACTCACATATGGAGAATAAATGGCAAGAGAGAATGGGAGGTCAATGTGATAACAGAAAACAAATATTTTGGAGGCAGGAATTAGAAGCATAGCATTGGAATGTGATGCTTTTTCCACTTGGTGAGAGTAAGGATTGAGGGAGGGCGGAGTGCTATATAACATGGCTGTAGGTTGTAGATTTTCAAGGTCTGGGGGAATTTTTGAAAGCTTGACAGAAGTAATAATGCATTCTTTAGATTTTTCTAGCGACATGGAGTAGCTTTTCTAGACCACTGGCACCAAGGACTTAGTCAATGTGTAAACAGGAATAAGAGAACCAATTGCACTGCCCTAAGCAATGAGCAATTTTTGAGTGAGATGTGTTCTGGGTAATTATCAATCACATAAGATGTTCCAGGGACAAACAGTGGAATCTCAAACTCCTTTTCAACAAGGAATAGCACACTTAAGAATGCTAAATGTTAAATATTTTGACTTAAATAACATCATTTCATTGTGTTAAAAACCTTTAATAGAAACAATTTACAGAACATGGGCTGATGGCCTTTCAATTACTCCCATTCTACAGTACTTTATTTGTTTAAATAAACACAAAAAATGAGACATGCAATTATGAACCTTCTATAAACTCTTAAAAATCAATAACAAGCTGTTATATAATGAAGCAGTCAGCATTTGAGATTAAACATTGCATATATATTGGAGGCTCGATTTTCACACTGAAGAACATGATATTATAATTCACACATACGTCAGAAGACTCATGCTTGTTTAGCACTTAGATTAATTTCTTAGCACATGAAACATAGGCAGGAGAATGCCCAAGATAGAAAAAACACAATATTCATGTCAGCAAAGGATAAGGTCTTACTAGTTAGCATTAAATGTTCAGAAGAAAACAGAGTAAGGAACAGATATGCAAATAGCTGTGTCAATCATAAATTCATAAAGATAAATAATTGTCGTATATCCAAAGTAAAAGTAGACTGAGGACAAGAAAAAAAAGAAATCAAAGGTGGGGACATTGTAGATGCACTAGTCAATGTATGGATTTGTGGGATGTAGAAAACAACAGATATAATTAAATACCATGATTATCAAAATAAAGACGCAGGTCACCATGGACAGCTAAAAAATAAGGAATGAAGATCATCTGAAAACGTGGAATATGCATAGTTGGACAATAGATTATACAAACGGTTACTGAAGGGGGCCATGAAAAATCAAATGGAATGAAAGGAGAAGAAATGAAGAATAGATGATAGATTCAGTTGAAGTTACCACAATCTCCCCTAAATCCATTGCCTGAATATTTATTTTAATGTTCAGCTCCTCTCAGGAAATATAACTTGCCAATCTTCTCTAAGATCTACAATTAAAATGCATCTCCAAGCCATAACTTGGGGGTATATATCTATGAATGATCAAATATCTATGAGAGGAAGTGTAATACCCATGGGTAATAGGAGAGCACCTAGGAGCTGCAGGGGTAATGAAATCTCTGCAAAAGGAATTGGGGGTGCGCTCAGAAGGAAGACCAAATTCAGTGGACCAATTTCAATAGCGCTGTGATCTCCAAAGGTCTCACTCCAGCAGCTCTAGCTAATTAGCAACATTCTGCAGCAAGAAGAAGACAGAGATAATATGATACAGATCTATTTTTTTGTTTCTTGCACTTACCATAGGCTTATTTGGTCATGCCTAGAGCTAGTTGCATCACAGGAGCATGTGAGAATTTAGTAGATGATATCTAAGTTTACTAGAAGTGTAGCATGCCTGTTCCAAATCACAATACTGCCTGACAGAGGATTGAAAAAGGCGGGAGACAAGGCAGAATCTGAGGTGTCAAAAGGCAGATATGTTCACCAATGCTTCTTTACTAGACTCTAACAGCTATTTGGAATCAATGACACCCTTCTTGACACTGCAGCCAGCAAGACCCTTTTCTTCTCCAAGTCTCTCTTAGCCTCAACTTTTCTCTCCTCTTCACTCAGCTGGGCCAGCTGCAGCTTCGGTTTCCACTCATACTGTCTGTCCTTGAGGTCCTCAGGGGAACTGGGTTTGGGAGGAGACTTTACCCACTCATTTCCGAAACCCACTAACCTTTGGGGCCATGATTCTGAGGTCAACTACAGTCAGAGTTCTCGCTTTTCGAAAGTGCTGAAAAAGTCCTCTTCAAACTCTTCTTGTGGTGTAGCTTGCATTCTGCGAATGTCACCTCAGGCTTTAAGGGTGAACTAGTACTTAAACTTGGTTATACGCATGAGTAAATGGGTGTGTGAATGGTCTTATAGGAGTGTGATTGAGTGTGGCAGTCACTGTCTGGCTATATGAGGGATTAGTGCATAATTGTTTTGAAAGAGTGTAACTGGGTCTTTAAGTGTCTCCCTGACTATGTGAGTGTGTGCAAATTACATACTATTGAATTGCATACCATAAGCAACCCCCATCTCCAATTTAAAAAACAATAATTCATAATGTCGTAATAAAATTAGTATACATTCAGTATAGAAATCTCTCTTTCTAGTTTCCTGCTCACTGTCTTTTTAGTTCATATTCTCATCTAAGCAGCCGTCTATTTTTCCTTCTAGTATGCTGTCTAGAAGCCACACATTTTTATTCACCAGACATACACTCACAATGTATTTTCTGTACTACAACCTAATTAACATACCTGTAAAAGCATTTTGCAGTTGTCTCAGTTTTATTTCTTTGTCTTCTAACATCTGTTTCATTCGAAATCTCCAGTCAGAACTCCTGCAAACCACCTTGTTTCTCAGTAGAACAGTAGACTAAGTGGCTACCCCTCACCATGTGCTCTTCCTTATAGTGCTCTAGTTAACAAATCACAGGCTTCCTTTCAACTTTCTTTTTTTTTTAATATCACTTCTAAATGGTCAGTATTTCTTTGACCTTTCCATGTTATAAATAGGACCAATTTGGTTTAGTTTTTTCATTACCCATGGATCCACCACTGCGTTCAGCATGGCTCCCCATGTAATTTTGTGGTGAGATTTGTGGATTTACATAGGAGGGCCAAGCTGAGCCTCACGATGAATCAGTGGATCTTCGGGTGAGAAAAACAAGTTTTGGGGCATTTTACTACCTATTAATATTTAAATATGCTTTCACCTCAATTATAACATATACAAGGGGTCAGGAAAGCTATCAACTGACCCCTTCAATCAGTATGCGAGCAACCTTTTGGCACCAGGGACCATTCCCCGGCATACAAAATGGCAGCTGCAACTTTTCTGTCCAGTTGTGGCATGCCAATCAGGACTTTGGTGTGGCACTGTGGAGCTGCAGATTCGCCCCCTTGACATGCAAGTTTGTTTCTTTAAAAAATATCTCTATAACTACTGAATGGATTTACATCAAGTAACAAAAAGGGTGCTTTCTGGACCAATAGATAGCTTTTTACCAAATTTGGTGTAATTCCGTTCAGTGGTTCGGGCTGAAGTCATGTTCAAAAGCCATATGTGAGTCAACATTGGAAATATACTTTTTTTAACCCCTCTTTTTCTTGGCCCCACTTGACAGATCACTACAAAACGTTCCATGCACAACTATAATTGTAGAATCCGTGATGCACAATTTTTGGGAAAATACTGTGAAGATTCTTCAAACGGCGCCAAAGTTATATTCATGTCAAAAAATGCATTTCCTACAGAAACTTGGTTTTAAGTATAACTACCTACTGGCAACTCCCAATTGGTAATATATGTGTGTGGGTGTGGGTATAAATTGTTTATTTACTATTTTTATATATACACACACACATGTATATACTAGCAGCCCGCCCCAGCGTTGCCTGGGGCAGAAGGGGGCTGGGGGCAGCATTTCAGGTTTGCTTGCACTCCCGCCCCGGCCCCTGCCTGCCACGACATTGTCTGTGTCCCGGACAATGTCATGGCGGGGGGGGGGGCCGGGCGAGAGTGCACCCAAGCCTGAAATGCTGCCCCC
Organism: Lissotriton vulgaris; assembly: GCF_964263255.1. Lineage (NCBI taxonomy): Eukaryota > Metazoa > Chordata > Amphibia > Caudata > Salamandridae > Lissotriton > Lissotriton vulgaris. The sequence continues at coordinate 931,150,998 of NC_141689.1, read as the reverse complement.
AGACCCTGAGCCTTACTGCAGATGTTCCGGCCCAACCTCCCGCACCGGCTCCCTCCCGTCCCATGTCCCAGAGCCTTACCTGAGCCGCCGCTCCTCCCCGAGCTCCTCACTTCACCGCCGCTCCTCCTCGCAAGCCTGAAATGCTGCCCCCAGAACCTGAGCCTTACCGCAGTTGTTCCGGGCCAACCTCCCGCACCGGCTCCCTCCCGTGTCCCAGAGCCTTACCTGAGCCGCCGCTCCTCCCTGAGCTCCTCACTTCACCGCCGCTCCTCCTCGTCATCACGTACGTTGCGGCCAGCGCTACGTCGTGGCCGTCAGCGTCGCGGCCGGCGCTACTTTCAGGGTACTACTTTTTTTTTTAAGTTATATTTTTAAATTTACGTTTTTTTTATTTTCTATAGCCTATGTCCATCTGCACACCCTGAGGATTGCAACAATGTGTTGATTGGCGCGGTGGTTCTCGAGTTTACCTTGCCAAAAGGTTTGTGTTCTCTCTTTATAATAGTAGTATATATATATATATATATATATATATATATATATATATATTCACAGAAAAAACCATAGGTTATAGACCATATATAGTTAGGAATTTGCATTTACAAAACCTTGAAAATTCACTGAAAAAACCATAGGTTATAGACCATATATAGTTAGGGATTAGCATTTAAAAAACCTTATTTTATTTGCACAAAACCATTGAAATTCCATATATAGTTAGTTGCACTAACTATATATCACGGACCCGCAATCCACTGCTAATGATGTCACATATTACATCATTCATGACATGGTCAGTGACATCACTGATGACATCACTGATGACATCTCAAATGACATCACTGATGACATCACTGATGACATCACTGATGACAACACCCAGTGACTGTATGTTTCTGTAAAGTTAAAATATGTCTTACATATTGAAGAATGAGTGGATGTATAAGTGTCTGGATGAAGGATTTAGTAGGTGCATGACTGACTGTATGAGAGAATGATTAAATGTGTCTCACTGAGTGTATGGGTTAGTGATTAAAGTGTCTTAATTTGGCAATCATTATTTATGTTGTTCTGTAAACTGCTGCATGTTTAAATCAGTAGCTATATCAGTAACTATATGGGTTATTGAATGGTTGCCCAAGTATTTGTATGGGAGACTGAGTATGTGTGTGGGTGGCTGGGAGGTGTATAACTCTGTGCATAGATGTGTGAGCAGTTGATTCCCTAGGTGTATGGGTTCAAAAGTGCATGTAGAAACAGCTGTATGGACAGTTGACTGTGTGCATGAGTATATTGGTGAGTGAATGGATATCTCAGTGCTACATGTCAAAGTAAGTACATATGTAAAACACACTCCATGTGAGAGTTGACATATATAAATAACTGAACATAAGAGCCAGTGAATGTGTGAGTGGCTGTATGAATCATTGTGAACTTGTATCAAGGATTGTATAAGAGAGTAAATATGTGTTACTATATGTTTGAATAAGTAAGGTGTGTATAACTGTATAGTTGAGGAAATGGAGATGTGATTGATTCTTTGCATGACTGACTAGGTGTGTGAGTAACTCCATGGATGTGTGACAGTCTGTGAGTGCCTGTTTACACTGAGTGTATCTAAGGTTATATTAGAGTCTGAAGATGTATTATCGCATAAATGATATCATCAGTGATGTAATCAGTAATGTCAAATGAGATGTCAGTGATGTCATCAGTGATGTCATTTGAGATGTCATCAGTGATGTCATCAGTGATGTCATTTGAGAAGTCATCAGTGATGTCATCAGTGATGTCACTGACCATGTCATGAATGATGTAATATGTGACATCATTAGCAGTGGATTGCGGGTCCGTGATATATAGTTAGTGCAACTAACTATATATGGAATTTCAATGGTTTTGTGCAAATAAAATAAGGTTTTTTAAACGCTAATCCCTAACTATATATGGTCTATAACCTATGGTTTTTTCAGTGAATTTTCAAGGTTTTGTAAATGCAAATTCCTAACTATATATGGTCTATAACCTATGGTTTTTTCTGTGAATTTCAATGGTTTTTTAAAAGCTAATATCTATAGCTGTAAAATATATTCTTTATTAAGTGACGTATCACGTAGCCCGTGAGATGCCTCATGATGCATCGCATAACCGTGACGTATCGTCTCTGCAGCGCAAACCAAACCCAAAACGTAAGCGCGCCAGAACACGCTTAAAGATATATATATATTTTTTTAACCTTAATTAGACAAAATCCACACGTGCACATATCACAAACGTTCAAAAAACACAATATGTCGGACTCCCGTTAAGCTGCCGGTTAGCTGCCCGGTTAACGTACCAGGAAGCACCTTTACCGCGAAAAATCGCAATTTTTTTTTCTTTTGCCCCGCAGGGAACTTTAATAGCCCCCTCATCAATCCTAGGGGTTCAGGAGGGGTCTGCCTTACACCTTTCATTCATTTACACCTTTTTTTTTCCACCTCTTGTCTCTCGATCCTACCGAGAGACAAGATGGCGGCCGCTCCGGACTGTTTACAATGTTGACAGCCAATCAGCTACTCCTCAGACTCCTATTACACTGCCGGTTAGCTTCCCGGTTAGCTGCCCGGTTCGCTTACCAAGACGCGTCTCTACGGCGAAAAAATCGGATTTTTTTTTTTTTTTTTTTGGGGCCCCGCGTGGCTCTATAATATCCCCCTCATCAATCCTAGGGGGTCAGAAGGGGTCTACCTTGCCCCCTTTCCTTCATTTCCCCCTTTGTTTTGGCCTCCTCTTGTCTCTCGATCCTACCGAGAGACAAGATGGCGGCCGCTCCGGACTGTTTAGAATGTTGACAGACACCGGAGAACCAATCAGCTTCGCTTCGCAAAGTTCCGATACGCGAAAAGTTCGCTAACCGGATCGCTACCCGGAGCGCTGTTACAGATATATATCTTGTTTTAAACGTTAATTTCTCAAAATCCACTGAAGCACATATATTGAGACCTAGCAAAGGCACATCCGGCTAACAGTCCCTACAATTTTGCCAAGTTTCGTGGAAATCCATTCAGCCATTCGGGCTAAAAGTGAGGCCAACCGCCCTATGGAAATTAACATGGGAAAAACGCGTTTTGGGACCCCCCTTTTTTATCGGCCCCCCCTTGACGAACCCCCCCCAAATTTCCAGGAGCTGCTCAGAAACAAAATGTGCCATTTTCCTGAAAATTTCAGCCAATTCCGTCCACAAACGCCAAAGTTATTAGGCATAGAATTTTCAGAAATCCCATAAAGAAAAAATCCTAACTATATATACCTACTGGCTATCGCCAGTAGGTAATATATATATATATATATATATATATATATATATATATATATATATATATATATATATATATATATATATATATATATATATATATATATATATATATATATTGCAAACAAATTGCCCAAAAGCAGCGAGAGGGCACACCACGGCACTGTACCTTCCGGTGTTCTAGCCTCGCTAGTGCCGTGGTGTGCCCTCTCGCTGCTTTTGGGCAATTTGTTTGCAACATTTTTCACGGCTGTTAATGTCGTGGAGAGGAGCTCCGCTTCAATTAGGCTTGAAGACTGCAGGATGGAACCCTTCCTACCCGACGCAGCACAGCACTCTTTTGCAAAAAAAAGCTCGTCTTTGAAATTCCCTCCCTACTAAGGGCATCAAATAGACTGTTATATTGGTAAAAGTACACTGAACCTACGAAAGGGAAAAAGTTGCACCTCCAAGGGGACTACAATTCCCAGAACATCACTGTGCTATTGAACTATGCCACGCCCACTGTGGGAGCTACTTTGAATAAATGGCAATTTACAATGGAGGTGCGTGATCAGTGTTTTGTACCTGCTAGCCCATGATGAAGAGGCGTACTTAGCCTCGAAACGCGTCGGCAGAGGCAGACTGGAATACTTTGGGGAATGAAAAGCGAGCTGCAGCGAGGCTAGAACACCGGAAGGTACAGTGCCGTGGTGTGCCCTCTCGCTGCTTTTGGGCAATTTGTTTGCAACATTTTTCACGGCTGCTCATGTCGTGGATTGGAGCTCTGCTTCAATTAGGCTTGAAGACTGCAGGATGGAACCCTTCCTACCCGACGCAGCACGGCACTCTTTTGCAAAAAAAAGCTCGTCTTTGAAATTCCCTCCCTACTAAGGGCATCAAATAGACTGTTATATTGGTAAAAGTACACTGAACCTACGAAAGGAAAAAAGTTGCACCTCCAAGGGGACTACAATTCCCAGAACATCACTGTGCTATTGAACTATGCCACGCCCACTGTGGGAGCTACTTTGAATAAATGGCAATTTACAATGGAGGTGCGTGATCAGTGTTTTGTACCTGCTAGCCCATGATGAAGAGGCGTACTTAGCCTCGAAATGCGTCGGCAGAGGCAGACTGGAATACTTTGGGGAATGAAAAGCGAGCTGCAGCGAGGCTAGAACACCGGAAGGTATAGTGCCGTGGTGTGCCCTCTCGCTGCTTTTGGGCAATTTGTTTGCAATATATATATATATATATATATATATATATCCAACAAACCTCCTTCACAAGAAAGAAAGAAGAGGCCACTGTGGGGGAAAAACCAAGGAAACCTTGTATTCTCAAGGAGTGGCAAATGCATTTCGGCAGTTTATAAGCCTTCATCAGTGCCCAAGGTATCAGGATGCAGTCCTTCGCCTTAATGAACGTCCTGCCACTTATTTGAAGATTCAAACAGGCCACGCCCCCAAAGATGTCAGCACACCTGTTGCCGGTTCTCGGGTCTCTCGTGGACTGCAAGACCCAGAATGCACAGTCAAGAACTCAGGTAGGTTGTGCAGGGGGGAAATTTTGCCAAGTGGTTTTGCAGAGTGCAGGACACAGCGCGAAGGACAGACCAATTATCCTGCTTGTGTGCTTGTGAATACGGCCTCCTCGGGTCCCCCAACTGCTCCAACCTCACAGCATGGGAGTCCTTCCAGCGGGGGCAGAAAGGCAATGCTTGCCGCCCGACATGAGGTGGGATACCTCACGACCGCCTGCTTCCTCCCAAACTCCGAGGAGAGCCCAGACCAACCGATCACTCGGTAAACAAAAACTGCTGTAGACAGGGAGCCAGTAATGTCCGGGCCGCTTTGTAGAGCAGGAGCCTCTGTAACACGTCACTGGCTGATGTGTGCAAATGTCCAACAAACCTCCTTCACAAGAAAGAAAGAAGAGGCCACTGTGGGGGAAAAACCAAGGAAACCTTTTATTCTCAAGGAGTGGCAAATGCATTTCGGCAGTTTATAAGCCTTCATCAGTGCCCAAGGTATCAGGATGCAGTCCTTCGCCTTAATGAACGTCCTGCCACTTATTTGAAGATTCAAACAGGCCACGCCCCCAAAGATGTCAGCACACCTGTTGCGGGTCCTCGGGTCTCTCGTGGACTGCAAGACCCAGAATGCACAGTCAAGAACTCAGGTAGGTTGTGCAGGGGGGAAATTTTGCCAAGTGGTTTTGCAGAGTGCAGGACACAGCGCGAAGGTCAGACCAATTATCCTGCTTGTGTGCTTGTGAATACGGCCTCCCCTGGTCCCCCAACTGCTCCAACCTCACAGCACGGGAGTCCTTCCAGCGGGGGCAGAAAGGCAATGCTTGCCGCCCAACATGAGGTGGGATACCTCACGACCGCCTGCTTCCTCCCAAACTCCGAGGAGAGCCCAGACCAACCGATCACTCGGTAAACAAAAACTGCCGTAGACAGGGAGCCAGTAATGTCCGGGCCGCTTTGTAGAGCAGGAGCCTCTGTAACACGTCACTGGCTGACGTGTGCAAATGTCCAACAAACCTCCTTCACAAGAAAGAAAGAAGAGGCCACTGTGGGGGAAAATATATATATAGGCACAATCTCAGCTTTCTCTCACCAGGAGCCCAATATCTGGATACCAGCGGCGCAGAAGAAGAGAGGAAGACCCAAAGTGCAGGTGAGCAGTGATTTTATTTAAGTTCGTGGAAGGCACACCTCGGCATAACGTTTTGGCCTACACAGAGGCCTTGGTCACATGACGCATGGAGAGGGAAGGCCGAATTTATATTGCAAGTGCGAAATAATTAAGAATGTGATTGGTTGCAAAAAGTCACATGTTATTTACAATGTATAATAGACATAGAAGAACATCACGCGCAGCTGCTTCGAAAATCACGGGGTAATCCCCATTCAAATAACTGTACATGTGCAAAAGTAGGGTGTAAACAATTCCATCCAGACATAAAGTTATATTTACATTAAATAAGAATATATATCTTCATAAACTTAGAAAATAAATTTCACCATAGAAATATATAACATTACCAATAATAAATATATATACAATTAAATACTATCAATATATACAGACTGGATAAAAAAGGCATAGAAAGTTAATATATATATATATGTGATCAAGGCAGGGATCTGCCGAAACGCGTCGTGAAGGACTGGTGAAATAAACTGAACGAAAAGCACTAAGAAGGGTCTGCCTCGTTTTCTTTCTGACCCTAAGGGAGTTGGTGGCTGAAGCGAGCAATTCCAAAAAAAAAATATATATATATATATATATATATATATATATATATATATATATATATATATATATATATTCACTGAAAAAACCATAGGTTTCACACCAGTTATAGTTAGGAATTAGCATTTAAAAAACCTATTAAATTCACTGAAAAAAACATAGGTTTCACACCAGTTATAGTTAGCTGGAAATTTTACTGATATAAAACTATTGAAATTCCCACGTTATAGTTAGATGGACTCACTATAACTTGCGCGTGCAATGGACTGCTGATGACGTCACATATTACATCACTCATGACATGGTCAGTGACATCACTCATGACATCACTGATGACACCATCCAGTGAATGTGTGTCTTTCTGAAAAATAAATATATTTTATATATGTATATGTAAAAGTTGATGGAAGAATAAATGTTTAAATAAGTGTCTAAATGGATGGTTTTTAAAAATGGATTGGTTAACTGGCTTATTAAGACATCATCAGCAGTGCATTGCACGCGCAAGTTATAGTGAGTCCATCTAACTATAATGTGGGAATTTCAATGGTTTTATATCAGTAAAATTTCCAGCTAACTATAACTGGTGTGAAACCTATGGTTTTTTCAGTGAATTTAATAGGTTTTTTAAATGCTAATTCCTAACTATAACTGGTGTGAAACCTATGGTTTTTTCAGTGAATTTCATAGGTTTTTTAAATGCTAATTCCTTTGTATATCGAGTTTCTAACCTTTTTTTTTTTTTTACAATTTGCTGTTTTTTTTAAAGTATTCATTTTTTTTTATATAATTTTTTCTTTTGCGCTCTGGGTGCGCGCTCCGGGAAGCTTTCAGCTAAGCTCTCCGGTAAGCTTTTCCGTGAGCTCATCTGAAAGCGCACCCAGAGCGCAACTGTCGTTCGTGAAAAAAAATATGAATGAAAAGTTAATAATAATGCAAAACATTTCGTACCATACAAATAAAATTAGTTTTTTTTAATAAGGAAAATGATTATGCATTTCTGTAAAAGTTTGATGACGTTAGAGTGTTAGAAAAGAAAGTTATGACACAGTGAATAAACTGGAGGCCTCATTTCTGAAAAGTGACGCATCGCTACGTGAAAACAGCAATGCGTCACTTTTGTGGACGCACTCCTTATGACATTCCAGATATGTCATATTTAATATATGACTAATCAATTCGCAAGGAGTTACAGATATGTCAGTATTTCTGACGTATCTGTAAACACAAAAGTAACGCATTGCTGGAGTGCGTCACAAAAGTGACGCAACTCCAGTAATGTGTCCTTTCACATGGAAAAAGCACCATGTGAAAGGTTTGCTGTGAAGCAGGCGCAAGATTTTGGCGCAACAGCATCCTAAAAGTGACGCACTGCGTCATTATTACCAAGCTTTTTGCAGGGGAACACCCCCTCTGCATGCATTATACCTGACACTATTTTTAAAAAGTGACGCATCTAGGTACATGGGTCACTTTTTAAAACTCTGCGCCACATTATATCTGCATCAGGTATAATGTATGCAGAGGGGGCATTCCCCCGCAAAAAGCTTGGTAATAACGACGTACTGAAATCTATGAGATTTCTCTGCGTCACTTTTAGGATGCTGTTGCGTCGAAATCTTGCGCCTGCCTCGCGTCACTTTCATGTTTACAGATATGTCAGAAATACTGACGTATCTGTAACTCCTTGCAACATGATTCGTCATACATTAAATATGACACATCTGGAATGTCATAAGGAGTGCGCACAGAAAAGTGACGCATCACACCAGCAGTGTAATAAAATGTGCCTCGTTGCACTATATTTAAAGGACGCAACAGCATCCTAAAAGTGACGCAGTGAAATCTCAAACATTTCACTGCGTCGCTATTACAAAGCTTTTTGCGGGGGAACACCCCCTCTGCATGCATTATACCTCACGCAGATATAATGTGGCGCTTGATTTTAAAAAGTGACCCATCTACCTAGATACGTCACTTTTTAAATATAACGCAACGAGGCACATTTTTTTACACCACTGGTGCGATGCGTCACTTTTCTGTGCGCACTCCTTATGACATTCCAAGTAACGCATTGCTGGAGTGCGTCACAAAAGTGACGCAACTCCAGTAATGTGTCCTTTCACATGGAAAAAGCACCATGTGAAAGGTCTTGCGTCAGTCTAACACCTGCTGTAAAGCAGGCGCAAGATTTTGACGCAACAGCATCCTAAAAGTGACGCAGTGAAATCTCAAAGATTTCACTGCGTTGCTATTACAAAGCTTTTTGCGGGAGAACACCCCCTCTGCATGCATTATACCTGACGCTATTTTTAAAAAGTGACGCATCTAGGTACATGGGTCACTTTTTAAAACTCTGCGCCACATTATATCTGCGTCAGGTATAATGTATGCAGAGGGGGCATTCCCCCGCAAAAAGCTTGGTAATAACGACGTACTGAAATCTATAAGATTTCTCTGCGTCACTTTTAGGATGCTGTTGCGTCAAAATCTTGCACCTGCCTCGCGTCACTTTTATGTTTACAGATATGTCAGAAATACTGATGTATCTGTAACTCCTTGCAACATGATTCGTCATACATTAAATATGACACATCTGGAATGCCATAAGGAGTGCGCACAGAAAAGTGACGCATCACACCAGCAGTGTAAAAAAATGTGCCTCGTTGCACTATATTTAAAAAGTGACGCATCTAGATAGATGCGTCACTTTTTAAATATTGCATAACAATGCGCATTTTTTTACACCGCTGGTGCGTCACAAAAATTGACGCACAGGAGGCGCAAAACTGGCAGCGCAAGGCCTTCATAAATATGGTCCTGGATTTTCCCCGTGCTTCGCCGGTGCGCGTACCATGCGCTTCCCCCGCGTAAAACGAAAAAAAAAAAAAAAAATTTAATGCCCCGCAGGACCCTATTTTAGCCCCTACATCAAACCTAGGGGGTCAGAGGGGGTCTACTCTTCCCCCTTATGGTCATTTGCCCCTTTTTTTTTCAAACCCCTTGTGTCTCGATTTTACCGAGACACAAGATGGCGGCCGCTCCAGACTGTTTAGAATGTTTACAGACACCCAAGAGCCAATCAGCTTCCTGCGCGCAAGTTGCGTGTCGCGCCTGGAGCGCACTCCGGTGCGCGCACCGGAGAGCGCCTATAGATATATATATTTTTTTGAACCTAAATTACTCAAAATCCACTGCAGCACATATCTTGAGACATAGCAAAGGCACATCGGGCTACCAGTCCCTTCAATTTTGCCAAGTTTGCTGGAAATCCATTCAGCCGTTCGGGCTAAAAGTGAAATCGACCGCCCTATGGAAATTAACATGGGGAAAATGCGTTTTGGGACCCCCCTTTTATCTCGGCCCCCGCTTGACGTATCCCCCCCAAACTTTCAAGGAAGGACCGGAGCTCGACGAGGCCATTTTCAGGAAATTTTCAGGTAGATTCGTCAACCGGTGCCAAAGTTATTCCAAATAGAATTTTGAGATTTAACATTGAAAAAAATCCTAACTATAACTACCTACTGGCGACCGCCAGTAGGTAATATATATATATATATATATATATATATATATATAAATTCTGTTTTTCTCCTTGCAGAGAAGTTGGTTCCTCGTGCACTCCCGTATGTGTTTCAAATTTGATTTGTTTAATTTGAAACACATATGGGAGTGCACGAGGAACCAACTTCTCTGCAAGGAGAAAAACTGAATTTATTTACTCGTGGCGGGTCCTGCCGCGCCTCACGTGCACCGCCCCAGAGCACCCGGATGCCTCGAACTTGGGCCAGCTGTGAATCATATATATATATATATATATATATATATATATATATATATATCCGTTCCACACTCCTACTGATCGGCACTGGACTCCGATTCCACAAACGTAGGTACAGACCACAAAACAGCGCTTAGATTACTTCAAAGGTGGTTTATTGTTCTTCTGTCCCCAGCATGACGCATTTCGGCTGCGACACGGCAGCCTTGATCACATCAATATATATATATATATATATATATATATATATATTTATATTAGATACTGGCGGTCGCCAGTAGGTAGTTATAGTTAGGATTTTTTTCAATGCAAAATCTCAAAATTCTATTGTGAATAACTTTAGCATCGGTTGACGAATCTGCCTGAAAATTTCCTCAAATTTGCCTCGTCGAGCTCCGGTCCTTCCCTGAAAGTTTGGGGGGATTCGTGAAGTGGGGGCCGAGATAAAAGGGGGGCCCCAAAACATGTTTTCCCCATGTTAATTTCCATAGGGCGGTCGAACTCACTTTTAGCCCGAACGGCTGGATGGCAAAATTGTAGGGACTGGTAGCCCGATGTGCCTTTGCTATGTCTCAAGATATGTGCTCCAGTGGATTTTGAGTAATTTAGGTTCAAAAAAATATATATATCTATGGCTGCGCCCAAGTACGCGCACCCGGGAGCGCAGCGGGCGCGACACACGAAGTGCGCACGGAAAGCTGATTGGCTCTCGGGTGTCTGTAAACATTCCAAACAGTTAGGAGCGGCAGCCATCTTGTGTCTCGGTAGGAGCGAGACACAAGAGGTGGCCAAAACAAAGGGGGAAAACACCATAAGGGGGCAGAGTAGAACCCCCCTGACCCCCTAGGTTTGATGTGGGTGTTATAAAAGGGCCCCTCGGGGCAAAAAAAATATGTTTTTTTTTTATTTGCGCGGGGGGAGCGCCCGTTACGCGCACCGGGGAGCGGACCGGGGAGCGGCCCATGGGGAAAGAAGAATGAGAGAGTTTTAAAAAAATGTAGCCTTTATTTATAAATTGGAGGTAGTTCTAAAAAGAACTGTTTTTTTCTTCTTTTTGTTGTTTTATATTTTTTTGTGTTTTATGAACATTTTGTACTTTTTTTGGCTTTTATGAACAATTGTTTATTTTTTTGTTATTTTTATGGGGAGAAACAAAAAACAGGGAATTGAAAATGGCTCAACTGGAGCAAAAAACGGAAAAAATTAGTTTTTTTGGGGGCAATTGTGATTGTCACCAGCAAGAACGATGAGCTTTACGCTCTTTTCACCATAGGAGATCAGCTTGCCACAATGAATGCATGTAATTCTAAAATCTTCAAATCGTTGTTGAATACAAGGCATCGTCTCCGTTGTTTCTGATCCCGATGGAGTGGGTTGCTTTCTTTTGGAGGTGGTCCTTGAAGACTGGGGGAGGTTACTGGCCAGTTCCCTGAACTCTGCAGTAGAATAGTTGTTTGGATGCTTGCGGGTCACATGCCTAATCATGGTATTGTTACCAAATGAATATTTTTTGTTTGGGTTGCCCCTTGAGAGTTCCATGCCACAGATTAGGCAAGTTACCTTGGCCGCATTGACTTTTTTCTTGCCCTCTGGGATTGAAAAAACTCCCATACAATGTGTGGTTTGGCTGGTATGGGGTATTCTGTTCAGGCAGCCATCTTCTCCCCTCCTCCTCTTCTTCTTCCTCCTCCCCCTCTTCTTGACCACCAATGTACTGTTGTGGTGGTCCTCTTGGTGGTGGTGGTGCAGATGCTCAAGCTGTTGCTGCTACAGTAGCCATTTGAAAGTACAAAATAGTTCTCTGTATTGCTGAAACAGGTCTTCCTCAGTCAAAGGACAAAGTCAGAAAAAAGGTGGGGTCTTTCATCATTTGGAATAAAGAACTGTTCTGGACCAATGAGAAGTGTTATTTTCAGGTCACAAGACCAGGGATTTCATCATTATGAAACCAAAACTGTTCTGAACCAATAAAAAGTGTTATTTTCAGGTCACATGACCGACGCGCTTACGCGGCGCGTCTCGTAAGCGCGTCACATGTTTACGTTGCGTGATCGTATTCGCTCGAGTGCTTCCGGGTGCGCTTACGTCGTGTGTATCACGTGGAGGCGGCTTCGCGATACGTCACGATGATGTTTTCTTTCGCGGCAATAGCGCTAACGGGACGCTCTCCGGAGTGCGCCCTGGGGCTTCAAAAGACTACGCTTTCCGGGGTGCTCAGCGGGGCGCGCCCCGGGAGCGCTCCAGGGTAAAAAAAAATATATAAATAAAAATAAAAAATATACATTAAAAAAATTGTTTTAAATACAAATAGGATTTTTTTCAATGCAAAATCTCAAAATTCTATTGTGAATAACTTTGGCGCCGGTTGACGAATCTGCCTGAAAATTTCCTCAAATTTGCCTCGCGGAGCTCCAGTCCTTCCTTGAAAGTTTGGGAGGGATTCGTCAAGTGGGGGCCAAGATAAAAGGGGGTCCCAAAACGTGTTTTCCCCATGTTAATTTCCATAGGGCGGTCAACCTCATTTTTAGCCCGAACGGCTGAATGGATTTCCACCAAACTTGGCAAAATTGTAGGGACTGGTAGCCCGATGTGCCTTTGCTATGTCTCAAGATATGTGCTCCAGTGGATTTTGAGTAATTTAGGTTAAAAAAAATATATATATCTATGGCCGTGCCCCGCTACGCCCTCCGGGGAGCGCAGCGGGCGCGCTACGCGACTTGCGCACGGAAAGCTGATTGGCTCTCGGGTGTCTGTAAACATTCGAAACAGTCTGTAGCGACCGCCATCTTGTGTCTCGGTAGGATTGAGACACAAGAGGTGGCAAAAACAAAGGGGGAAATGACCAAAAGGGGGCAGGGTAGACCCCCCCTAACCCCCTAGGTTTGATGTGGGGGCCATAAAAGGGCCCCGCGGGGCAAAAAAAAAATTATGATTTTTTTGATTTTCGCTGGAGGTGCGCCCGGTACGCACACCGGGGAGCGCACCGGGGATCGTACCATGGGGAAAAAAAGAAAGACAGTTTTTTAAAAATGTAGCATTTTTATATAAATTGGAGGTAGTTCTGAAAAGAACTGTTTTTTAATTCTTTTTGTTGTTTTATATTTTTGGGGATTTTCTGAACAGTTTTATATTTTTTTGTAGTTTTTCTGGGGTCAAACAGAACACAGGGAATTGCAAACAGCTCAACTGGAGCAAAAAAAATTGAAAAAAATTAAAGTTGCTTGCTGCAGTGATGGTTGTCTGCAGCTCGATTGAGTGAAGTGATGCTCTGCTCACCATATGATATTGTTTTGTTGCAATATATGCAAACAAATTTAAATTTTGCAAACTTGGTTTGGACATTAGGGACCATCTCCTTAGCCTCTGCACCTGATGGAATGGGTTGATTGGAGGTGCTTGAAGTAGAAGGATGGGGAGGGTTCTTGGTCAGTTCCCTGACCTCTGCTCTCGAATAATTGTTCGGGTGCTTCCTCTTCATATGCCTAATCATAGTGTGGTTCCCAAAATAATATTTTTTGTTTGGGTTCCCTCTTGACAGTTCTTGGTGACCAATGAGGCAAATTACCTTAGCTGCATTAACTTTTTTGGCACCCCTTGGCATCTTGAAAAACTCCAAATAAAATGTTCCTTGGGTCTGTATGGGGGATTGTCCTCAGGCAGATATTGCCTCCCCTCCTGCTCCTCTTCGTCCTCCTCTTCTTCATGACCACCAATGTAGTCTTGTGGTGGTCCTTGTGGTGGTGGTGGAGGTGGTGGTGGTGCAGATGCACCTGCAGCTGCTACTAGTGAAGCCATTTCTCACAGAATGAATGCAGGTCTTCTTCACTCAAACACAAAGTGAAAATGAGGAAAAAAGGTGGGGTCTTTCATCATTTGGAAAACAAAACTGTCCCAGCGGCGCTTACGTTGCGCGATCGTATGTGCTCGGGTGCTTCACGCGGCTACGCGATACGTCACGATGTTGTTTTCGTTCGCGGGAATAGTGCTAACGGGACGCTCACCGGTACACACCCCGCGGCGTGCCGAAGCACTTCGCTTATCAGTACGCGCCCCGGGAGCGCTCCGGGGCAAAAAAAAAAACTATTACATATTTATACAATATAAAATTCGTTATAAAAATTATTACATTTCATGCCTATAGAGATTTGCTATTAAAAAACCTTTGAAATTCACTGTAAAAAAACAGAGGTTTCACACCAGTTATAGTTAGGAATTAGCATTTAAAAAACCTATTAAATTCACTGAAAAAACCATAGGTTTCACACCAGTTATAGTTAGCTGGAAATTTTACTGACATAAAACCATTGAAATTATCACGTTATAGTTAGTTGGACTCACTATAACTTGCGCGCCTGCAATGCACTGCTGATGACGTCACATATTACATCACTCATGACATGGTCAGTGACATCACTCATGACATCACTCATGCTGTCACCTCTTCTTCGCTGAAGATCACGTGGGGCTGCACACCTGGGTGGAGGTGCCACCCGCAAGGTAGGCAACCCTGCTTTTCCTATTGTGCTGGGTAAGGTGAAGATTGGAAAATATCAGAAAAGAAAGGAAAGGAAAGAAGAAATAAGGAAATAAGGAGAAAACAAATAAAAAAAAATCAAACATTCGTTTTAAAAACTGTAATACACAGACAAAAACACAATTTATTACAATAAATATAAATGGGGTAGATATTTAGCAGGGTTGAGGATTGCAAAGATTACAGTGGGATTGAAAATTAGGTCCCACGCCATAAACAAAGTAGAAAATAAGAGGGCCATGATCATGCGAACCGCATTGTGCTGTTTGCTCATGATTTGGAACACAAAGACGTACTCCATATTGTGTTTTTCTCAATGAGAACTGGTGCACTGCCAAACTTTGCCTGCCTGTGGAACTGTGTCTAGCACAGCAGAGTTTTTGACCACTGCACTGAGTTTCATGTAGCTCCAGAACGTGAACTCCACCCACTCATTTCCTTTGATTCTGCCAACTCAAAGTAGGAGGTATACCCGCCACAATTTTTTAGACGGAAATGCACATCGTGATTGGCCAGGTGATAATCATGGCTGGACTCCTGCCAACAGCTGTTTCTGCCTATGACGCTGTTGACATGGTTAAAAATTTCTGGCCAAATCGGCAGCATTCAGGCTTTCTTTCATGCATAGACACTCTAATAACTAAATAGAGCGGGCACACTCCCAAGTGCATGATTTCCCTCGCTCGTGCTACCTGACTTCAAGTTGGTGAGCAGAGTGCTGCTACACCAAGTTTTTCAGAACTCTACGCGGAGTGCGGTGTGGGCAAAACTCTGCAAACTCCATGAGTGGAGCAGAATTTTATGCCCAGGTCTACAGGGCATGTACAATTTACAAGTACATGGCCATAGGGCCTGCCTTAGGGATGAGGTATATGCAATAAAAGGAGAATTTAAGGATTGCCAAGGGGCTATTTTGTCAAGTCAAATTGCATTCAGGCTGCACTGGTAGTCCTAGGGCATGTTTTAAAGGGCTGCTGAAGTTAGTGGCCCAATACGTGCTGCAGGTTCACTATAGCATTCAGCTGACAGGCCCTGGTAATAGTGTATAACACTCTATACAATATAAGTAATTACATATGCCAATCAGGTGACAGACGATTTTATCATGTTTAAAGAATGGAGCATAAACACTTTAGCACTGATAGAGCCAACCAAAACTTATTTCAGTGAAAAGTGGCGGGCAAAGTCAAAATGTTTTGGGAGACACCACCCTACGACTGACAGGTTTAACAATAAATAACTAATAAGCAATGAAACACTTACAATAATTATGAATCAATTAAAAATGTAATTTACAATACAAAATTAACAATAAAATAAATTAGTTATGGTTTAACTTTGTTCACAACCAATTCCCTTACAAAGTCAATTACCTACTACAACAGTGGTTCTGAACCCATTGTCTGGGGTCCCCTGGTTGCCTGCAAAGCATATTCATATCAACTGAATATCAAAGTGGATATAAATAAAGAAGCAAAACTGTACACCTGAAAAATGTTAAACTTTCTGCAAATGTGAGGAAATGTGAAATTAGAGGTTTAAAATTAAGTTAGTATCTTCAGACTGATTCATGGGAACAGTGGAAGTGCTTCATACAGAATATAGTATAGCCTCAATAAAAAAAAACAACCTTCCCATTAAAATAAAAATGTACATCTTTTTATATTTGTTTGATGAATGCTTGTGTCTTTATTTTGTATGTATTGTTTTGCAGTTCATATTATTGAAAATGCTTAGACCCGCAGTCCGCAGTTTACAGTAATTACTGAGTGTGGTCGTCGGTTCCAGTAATGATTCAGTGGCGGTATCCGAATTCCAGTAATGATTAAGTGGGTTCAACAGAAGTCAAACAGTGAAGAGCCACTGAATTACTACATTATAAATTACTAACCTAGGTAAAAGAAAACATTTTAAAATTGAAACAATGGTACAAAAAATAAATTACAATTATTCTAACAATACTAACACCTAGAATTAATATTTTAATTAATATGTATTAAATTAAAGAAAACAATACATTTAACAACTATATTTAAGTACACAAAATTGAACAAAACATTATTATTCAAAACAATATTATATACAAAAAAAACCATTCTGTGAGACGATATTTTGTAACTAATTTTGACACAATATTTATGTATATTAAACATTCAATCTTTTGTCCAAACACCTTTTCAGGACATTCAGGATTTCTCTACTTGGGTGATTTGCTAATTTGTGATTTTTCATTTTCCTAAAGATAAGAGGAACCACACATCTAAAGAGTGCTTTAAGACCATCCTGTCTCTTACCTGCTCTGAATAACTCAACTTCATTGGGGCAATATTCCACATAGACCTAAGTCAAGTTTACCTTCCATATTAAAAAAACACAGAAGTTGGTGCCTTGTTTGCCTTTGCTCCTAGCACAAACAAAAGCAACACCTGAGGAATGGTTACAGTACACAATAAATCATGTCTTGTAATGGTTACTTCAGCTTGCTTTACACCTTCAGGCTTTATCCAGTATCGTCTACATTTTTGGAACTCTGACATGGAAATTACGAAATATGGAATGACAAATCTGTACATCCTTACAGTGATTGTAAGGATATGGAGCTCTCGCTGGCCCTCCATCATCTCTGATTCTTACAGCAGATGCTGGTAGAGGAAGCTGGGGAGCATTGCTAGGAGAAAATTCTGACCTGGGTTTCTGTTATCAGTAGGAAGGAAACAATTTCTCCACTTTAAGGGACTAACCAAAGACTGTTAAGTGTGCACTTTTCCATTTTTTCTTCTCCTCTAAAAATAGCCTATTCACATCCGGACCGATAGTCAAGTTATACTATAGTAACCCTTCTGGTGAACATTGATGTAGAAGTTTTCATTCCTGGCCATGTACAATTTGTCTGGGGACAGTAGCAAACCTTACGCTACTGCACCTGTTTCACATTTGTAGAGTAAGAATGGGCCAGTGAAACAATTGAGCTGGATGTTCACTTTCTCATAAGCTTTGCTCTCAGTCACAGTCAGTTTCAGGAAATAGTAAAATATTCAAACAGGATGGTCCTTTCTGCTTCAGGTGAAAAGGCACTAGTTTCCAATGTTTCACTATTCCTTGTCCTATCATTTTTGGAATTAATGAACTTTGACTTCAGTGACTTACAGGTCATGCATACATTTCCCCTGATCTCTGAAATTTGAAAGGATGGGTCTGCTAGCGAAGAAGTAGAAATAGTTATTCAACAATTACACACAAAATGATATGCCCTTTACCCATGTAGCTTTGAGGGTTACATGTGTCTTCCTGGCACATTTCTTCCTGCAGTCTAGTAAAGCCTTTGAACTTTCTTAGGGATGGATTTATCTTGGATTGGGCTCTACAGTGAGGAGCCAATGGCCTGTCATTTAGGATTCAAATGTTCTGAAGTGCAAGTACTTCAGACAGCTCACAGTGCCCCTCCGGTAACCTATGAAAAGGCTACAATAACTTTCTTTCCAGACTTTACACTTAAAGTCCAGAGACAACGTCGTAACTTTTTGGAAGTCAAAAGATCCCTGAGAAATAAAGCAGTGAAATACTTGATGCTCTTTCCTGCGCGGCTGCATGTGGAGTCTGAAGGAAAGATTTGGTTCTAATGTTCACCACCCTGGAGGGAGCCTGGACATGCCTAGAGTGGTGGAGAAATGTGGTGGGTGCTGGCACCATATATCAATGGAATCAGAGAGGGCGATGCATCGAAAAATCAACTGAGCAGAATACCGGACTCAGACCATGAGGGAAGAAAATCACTGCTAAACTAAGCTTCTTTGTACTCACACTTTTCTCTCTGATGGCATAATTCAAACACTGACTGTTGCGAGCTTTTACATACATATATATATATATATATATATATATATATATAAATATATATATATATATATATATATACATACATATATGTCTTTCACCAAGCACAGCGGCCGCTGTGCGAATGCACTTCCAATCCAGTTTCTCTCACAAACTTTCCAACGAGATAGCGTGTGTGCTCAAATGAAATTTATTTCTTCATTTTGGTTCCAGCATATGATATATATGGAAAATATGGAACAAAAAACCCAACGCGTTTCGGCGATTTGACTCTCGCCTTGCTCACGGGTAACTCATGTAACGAAAATGAAGCTTTTAAATAAAGTTGTTACAAAGTGCACATGTGATCAGTGAATAATAAGAATAGACAAAGGACGTAGACCTTGTAACTATGGCGGACATCTTATCCTAGTTTAACTCACAGGCTGGTAAATACAAAATTATACATTCCCAGTGGAATTGTCAATTGTAAGTATTGTGTTCGAATATTCAATGTCATATTCATGTCACCTTGGTATTTTACGGTTGGTAGGTCCAAGCAACAATGTAGTGAACCGTAACCAATTACAAAGCCAAGTGACTATAGATGTGGACCTGGTAACTATGGCGGCCATCTTGTCATGGTGTAGGGAACAGGCTGATCTAATCATTGTACATTCCCAGTGGAATATTCGAAATCATATTCCTATGACCTAAATGTATTGTAGATGGGTAGGTCCAGACAAATTGCATAATAAACTAAAGTTCATACCAAGCCAAGTGACTGTAGGCCGTATTTAACTAAAATGTCCATGCACCGAAGTGCAGATCACATAAATTCCTAGTGGCTTGTGTGAGGCCCATCATTTCTTCCCCAGTGGGATGTGTAAGGCTAGTTTCCAGGTAGTTACGTGAATCTCACAACAGGGAATTCAACAAATATTGTCTTTGGATGACAAGTCTTCTTGATCCTGTACATCAGCAGGAGAAAACAAAGAGAGAAGGATACAGCCTGTCAGATATAGCAACTTCATGCAACATGTCAAAATAAAAGCCAAACAAAGTCCAAAGCAGTTTCAATATACATCCTCTGTCACTGTGATACCAATGTGTTTAAAAAAACGTTAAAAAACAGTAGTTTTGCAGGGGTTAAGGACATGCAATGTGAGCCATCACAATTAGTCAATATCAGCATACTCAGGACAATGTTGAAAGCTCAAAGAAATGAAAATTCTGCAAAATAGGGACAGAACATGATAGTATAGCCTTTACTCTCCCAGGTGCCACTAACTTTTGCTATTCACAGGAACGCATAGACCTTTTTAAATTCACCAGAAAATTGAGGTTACACAAATGGAACAAACTTAAGGTAAAAAACACCACACCTATTCCATTTAGCACCAAGCCAGCTAGTGAAAGCATTATTGAAGTGGAATCCCTGATCACGCTTAAATGCTTAGAATTGGGGACCCCTGCGAATGAATCGATTAATGCCAAAACTTTGGGCTTTACTACTAATTTAAACTGTCCCAATTCCTTTAAGCCCAAATCAACATTCAACCCTTCTTTACCGACTTGTGGCATTGATACTTTTGAATCCCTTATGATTGCTGATTTCAAAACTTTGGCAAAACAGAAACATTGGTCAGGAGACAATCTGACTAAATGCGAACGGATTGCCATAAAATCATTACGAGATGATTCCTCTATCGTTATAAGACAATCTGACAAGGGGGGCAATGTGGTTGTTATGGATGTAAAAGATTATGTTACTGAAGGTATGCGACAATTGAACTGTGCAGACTGCTATGAAGTATCTTCATTTGAAAATATTGAGAAAACGAACAATACCTATTTTGAAATGTTGAAATGTTGGAAGGATCAAGGGTTGATTGAATGGAGTGAATATTCGTTCCTTCTGAATCGCAATCCTAAAATAGCAGTTCTTTATCTCTTACCAAAACTGCACAAGAATACAAAGAACCCTCCAAGAAGACCGATCGTCTCCTCGATCGGTTCTTTGCTGGAGAACACATCCAGATATATCGATTATTTTCTGCGCCCTTTTGTAGAGGAAACCCCATCTTATCTGAAAGATAGTAGGGATTTTATCAACAAACTCAAAAACTTTGTATGGAATGACAATTATCTGTTTATCACACTAGACGTATGTAGTTTGTACACGTCCATAAGACACAGCAATGGTGTTGAGGCATGCCGCATGTTCCTGAAGAGAAGATCCATCTCTTATTTGGAGCATACGGAAATGATCATCAAAATGATGCAGTTCTGTCTTGAGCACAATTATTTTGTGTTCAATGACACGTACTATCGCCAATGTCAAGGGACAGCGATGGGAACTTGTTTTGCTCCCAGTTTCGCCAACCTATTCATGGCGAGCTGGGAGCAGCAAGTAGCTAGGATCAATACTCTGTACCGCAGCCATGTGAAAATATGGCTGCGATACATAGACAACCTGTTTATCATCTGGGAGGGTCCCAATAACAAGGCAGAACTATTCATCAAAGAACTCAACAGAAATTAGCTTAATCTAACCCTAGAAGGCAAGATCAGTGAATCCAAGGCAGTTTTCCTTGATCTATCTGTAGAGGCCTCAGCAGGCAAACTTGCGATGAAATTATTTCGCGAGAAAACTGCTGGAAATACCCTGCTCCATGCAGAAAGCAGTCATCCAAGAGCTCTGATTGAAAGTATTCCTTTTGGCGAATTCCTCCGGGCCCGGAGGAATTGTAGCAGGGACTCAGATTATGCCAAGGAGGGGGAATGCATGAAAGAACGTTTCAGGGAGAGAGGCTATAAACAAAGTGTCATAGACTGTGCATTCGACAAAGCAAGTAAGATTAGCCATCTGTCCTTACTAACCTCAGAAAAGAAGAGTGGAAGCAAGGAAAATGAAACTATCAGATTCATTTCCACATTTCACTCCAAGTCATGGAAAGTACAAAAAAGTTTGCATAAACATTGAAAAGTACTTAGGACAGAACCTACCCTTGATGACATCCTCAAGGAGAGGCCATGTATCACCTATCGCAGAGCAGACACACTCAGAAGGAAGGTAAGCCAAAATGAGGTTAGTATGACCAAATCTACTACCTCCAAAATTCAGGGCTTTTATACTTGCATGAAGTGCAAAGCTTGCAAGTATAGCGCCAATGTCAAGAAAGTACACTTTCCGGTAGAAGACAGAGAGAAAATCATTGAAAAACACCTCACGTACCTGTCGGAGTACTGTGTGTATGTACAGACATGTCCCTGTCCCAAAAAGTACGTGGGTAGCACCATGTTCCCTGCCAAGACCCGGATTTTACAACATATGAGGGCAATACAAAACAAAGAACAAAACTCACCTGTGGCTCGACATTTCGAGGAACTAGATGGAGGGAACCGCAACCTTCTAAAATTCTTTGTGGTGGATAAATTACCACAAATGAAAAGAGGGGGGGACAAGATTCGTAAGCTACGACAGCTAGAGAACAGGTACATTATAAATCTCGATACCCTTATTCCGAGAGGCCTTAACTCCGAGGAAGAAATGGTGTGGCACCTGGGAGATTAAAGGCTATACTATCATGTTCTGCCCCTATTTTGCAGAATTTTCATTTCTTTGAGCTTTCAACATTGTCCTGAGTATGCTGATATTGACTAATTGTGATGACTCACATTGCATGTCCTTAACCCCTGCAAAACTACTGTTTTTTAACGTTTTTTTAAACACATTGGTATCACAGTGACAGAGGATGTATATTGAAACTGCTTTGGACTTTGTTTGGCTTTTATTTTGGCATGATGCATGAAGTTGCTATATCTGACAGGCTGTATCCTTCTCTCTTTGTTTTCTCCTGCTGATGTACAGGATCAAGAAGACTTGTCATCCGAAGACAATATTTGTAGAATTCCCTGTTGTGAGATTCACGTAACTACCTGGAAACTAGCCTTACACATCCCACTGGGGAAGAAATGATGGGCCTCACACAAGCCACTAGGAATTTATGTGATCTGCACTTCGGTGCATGGACATTTTAGTTAAATACGGCCTACAGTCACTTGGCTTGGTATGAACTTTAGTTTATTATGCAATTTGTCTGGACCTACCCATCTACAATACATTTAGGTGATAGGAATATGATTTCGAATATTCCACTGGGAATGTACAATGATTAAATCAGCCTGTTTCCTACACCATGACAAGATGGCCGCCATAGTTACCAGGTCCACATCTATAGTCACTTGGCTTTGTAATTGGTTACGGTTCACTACGTTGTTGCTTGGACCTACCAACCATAAAATACCAAGGTGACATGAATATGACATTGAATATTCGAAGACAACACTTACAATTGACAATTCCACTGGGAATGTATAATTTTGTATTTACCAGCCTGTGAGTTAAACTAGGATAAGATGGCCGCCATAGTTACAAGGTCTACGTCCTTTGTCTATTCTTATTATTCACTGATCACATGTGCACTTTGTAACAACTTTATTTAAAAGCTTCATTTTCGTTACATGAGTTACCCGTGAGCAAGGCGAGAGTCAAATCGCCAAAACGCGTTGGGTTTTTGGTTCCATGTTTTCCGTATATCATATGCTGGAACCAAAATGAAGAAATAAATTTCATTTGAGCACACACGCTATCTCGTTGGAAATTTTGTGAGAGAAACTGGATTGGAAGTGCATTCGCACAGCGGCCGCTGTGCTTGGTGAAAGACATTGTTTACAGGGCGACCTCTGCCCCTGGTTTGCACCGCAGTCACAGGTCCCGGTGAAACGGAGGAAGTGGACTTGTTTATACATACATATATATATATATATATGAAACCAAAAACATTCCGTTTGCCAGAAAGGATATCAGCCCACGGATATCAGCCCACGCAGGTAAGGTTTGGTACGTCCTTTTATTTCAGTGCACACATTCGATCGGCATGATGCATTTCAGCGTAATAGCCTTCCTCAGATGCCGTTTGTCTCGAAAAAGAATTCACTGTCCACTTATGAAAGCGCCTCGCTAAGTTGTTGGAGACATTCCCACATGGTTGTGGGGCAGACGTTCAGAAGGGTCTGAACACCCCCGCTGCAGAAACACCTTCGTAAGTACCTGTCCAAGTGAGCGGTGTCTGCAGCTGCCCCACTGAATACTGGATCTTGTAGTGGAAGGAACAGCATCCAACCTCCTTACTTCCAACCGCAAGTCACCACAGCGAGCAAAGGCACCCACCACTACAGTGAGTGTGAATACCACCATGAAGTCACAGTCCCGCACATTGCTGCTCGTAAGTTCTCTTCAGAGTGTGGTGGTTCCGCGTTTCCCAAGCGCTTTGAGAGTCCACACGCGATTGCCACTCACCGCCGAACTCTTTTTGGAAGGGGGCTGTAAAGAGCTTGTGGCCAGCTCTACAAATGAAACCAAAAACTTTCCCTTTGCCAGAAAGGATATCAGCCCACGCAGGTAAGGTTTGGTACGTCCTTTAATTTCAGTGCACACATTCGATCGGCATGATGCATTTCAGCATAATAGCCTTCCTCAGATGCCGTTTGTCTCGAAAAAGAATTCACTGTCCACTTATGAAAGCGCCTCGCTTAGTTGTTGGAGACATTCCCACATGGTTGGGGGGCGGACGTTCAGAAGCGTCTGAACTTCCCGCGCTGCAGAAACACCTTCGTAAGTACCTGTCCAAGTGGGCAGTGTCTGCAGCTGCCCCAATGAATCCTGGATCTTGTAGTGGAAGGAACAGCATCAAACCTCCTTACTTCCAACCGCAAGTCACCACAGCGAGCAGAGGCACCCACCACTACAGTGAGTGTGAGTACCACCATGAAGTCACAGTCCTGCACATTGCTGCTCGTAAGTTCGCTGTAGAGTGTGGTGGTTCGGCGTTTCCCAAGCACTTTGAGAGTCCACACACGATTGCGACTCACCACCGAACTCTATATATATATATATATATATTCCAACAATTGTTTGATCCCAGAGGAAAAAACCGTGGTCACACCAGGAAACTCTGTTTCAAATGTCTTTTAATGAATTAAAACAAACAGCTTGCAGCTCAGTTCCGACATGTTTCGTTCCTCCTGGAACTTTTTCCAAGGTAAGCCTCGCTCTTGCATCACCCCACAGTCCGATGTTTAAAGTCATTTCGTTTGCCTCCAATGGCATTCATTTATGGAATCACTTCCGGTTGAAATGCGTTGTGGGACTTGTGGTCGTGCCTTAATCCCGGACCATTTGATACACAGTCCGTGTTCTTTGAAGGTCGTTTTTCATTGTTTTTTCGTGTCTCCCTCTGTGTTGTCTTCCCGATTAGATTATTGTTTTCTGACACTTCAAGTCGGACCTGTGATTCAAGGAGTCCGTTCAATATTTATATATATATCAGCGCTCGGTTCTCTTGATTATCTGTGACCATCAAAGAAGCACTCACAGGGATTTTTTCTCAGTGATAAGAAGAGTGTGATTGTTTGCTGTAAACAATGCAAATGCTGTCATTTTGGTATAAAAAAACTCTGGTGTTGTGGATTTTTTATGTCAATGATGCAACCGACAAGTCGATTCGGCGGTAAAGTAGAACAAAACTTGGGACAAGTAACGTAATCCAATATAAAGGCTAGCTATATGTTAAAGGTTATGTACCCATATGGCGTTTACGTTCATAAGAAAATCTGTTGTCTCTGTTTGTCCGTTGCTAATGTTAATGTCATAATACATCATGTGACTATGATTTTATAAAAAATAGACCGTCCTTTTACCATGCTACTCAAACATTAGAGTAAGGCGGATGCAGAAACGCGCCACGTTTGCTCTAAAATAAATGGATGGAGAAAAAATCCTCGTAAGTGCTTCTATCCTGGACACAGATAAGTAAGAGAAGCGAGCGCTGATAATTTTTTACGGACGCACCTTCGCGATCAAAGCACCCGTTCATGAGTGAGCTGGCAAGGTGCATTTTTGGACTAAAGGAGCATCAATATGTTTAACGTGTTGGCGCACCGCGAAGCGGAACTGGACATGTTTAAAAAGAATTCTATGACAAAGCAACCACAGAAAAATAAGGATTAAGTAACTATCACAAATTTAACATTTATGTTCATTACACTAGAGAGAGTGTATGAACGCGAAATGAGAAAGTGGTGGGAGAGGACCTCCCTACAAAGCTACATTGACGTAGACCGAGTCCCAAGGGGATTATGAATATACACCATTCCATCATACGAGAATCCTGATCCACAACTTCTTGAAGAGTGGGCAGAACATATAGCCCAGTCAAGTAAAGCCATGCTAGCTATACCAGTGACGTGCGCGTCGAGTGATCGGGACAAGGCAATGCAGGAAATTGAAAGGTTGGAAAGTGAAATAGAGAAAGATGAAGTTAAAACAAAAGCAGAGGAATTAAGAGAACTAATGAAGAAACGTCTATTGAAATATGAATTGAAAGTAACACAAAGGAAGCAAGAAAAGTCTGAGAGGGGTGAACGCGACTATTTCCTAGGCCGTGCTCTAACCTTTGCGAAAAAAGTTCAAAGGGCCAAGAAAAGAACTGAAAGCTAAAGAGGCCACACTGAAAACCGCAAGGGTAGAAACCTCAGAATCAGAGGATATCGGGTAGTGAATCTTCAGATGATGACAGCGCAGGTACATCGAGACTGAAGAAGACTCCTTTTCAGGAGGAATTTCGACTAATGTGCCAAACAGGGGTGAGAGGAGGCAAGAACAAACCCTAGAGAGATCAAAAGACCAACCAATAGGGGTGGCTGGAACGGGAGAAACTGATGTGTCGCAAAGAGTGACACGCAGCAAGAGGGGAAAGAAATGGGGATAGAAAACCTTACTATCATAAACCTTACTCTAAAGATATTAACTGATGATGAGGCAGCATTGTTAAGGTTGGGCCTCACTTTCTGTCCATCCAATTCATTCGTATACACTGAGACCCATATTGACCTCTGTAAAATGACAAGAAAACTAAAGTTGCATAAATACTTTAAATTGAAACCCAATGCCATCAAATCAAAGGAATCACAGAGTATGCATAGGGAAACAGATTCATTGACTGGTGAAGATTTGGTGGCTCTGGAGGTTATGGAGTCATTAGGAACAGTTGACAGTGGCAAAGAAAGGCCCATTGCAGACATTGTACAAAGAACTGTTCAGTTTGGGAATTGAACAGGAAAAGGACAGTAGCCCTCTTAAACCATCGTCCCATTTTTTACCCCAATTACCTCTGGACGCCATAGACATATTTTCAGAAGCGGTTAATAAAGATCTTTTAATGCTACGAACTAAAGCTAACAAGAAAAAGTATAATGTAACAAAAAGACAACAAAAAGCCCTGATGGACTTAAAAAATGATTAGTCAGTTATATGCAAACCTTCTGACAAAGGAGGTAATGTTGTTCTCCATATGAGGGAGCAATGTTGCCTAGAAGCTTATAGACAACTTTCAGACGAGACTTGCTATAAGAAAATAACAAAAGAAATTTATCAAGAGAGTAGACTCAGATACCATGACTTAATAGAAATCTGGTATGACAAAATGATGTGAGACACCTATGAATTATGAATATCTTTTTCCTAGATGTCTCAATCCTGTTGTTCCAACATTTTATCACGTCCCCAAAATCCATAAGAGCTGTGTAAAACCAAGTGGTAGACCTATAGTGTCTTTACGGGGGGTTGACTAAATTTGTAATTGAGTTACCATTATATATCAGAGAGTCAAAGGACTTTCTGTGTCACATAGAAGCGCTGCAGTGGAATATTGGATATAAACTGATCTTCTTAGACATCACACGTTTATACACTTGTATTAATCATGACCATGGTCTTGAGGCTGTAGGTAATTTTTTGTCAAAAAGACCACTCAAGATTACTGAATATAACAAGATGTTATTGCAGTTCACTGAGATCTGCCTCACAAACAATATTTTTATGTTCGGGGAAGAATGCGATAGGCAGGTCTATGGGTCTGCGATGGGTACCTGCTTAGCCCCTAGCTACGCAAATTTGTTTGTGGGCTGGTGGGAGAAGCAGGTGTCCAGGTCGCCTGAGAATGATGAGTGGATGAGAAATGTAATATCCTGGCATCAATATATCGATGATCTGTGTATAGTTTGGAGTGGGACCACAGATTCAGCTAGACAGTTCATTGGCCACCTAAATAATATTAACATCAATCTGCAATTCAGTGGAGAGATCAGTTCTGAGATGGTCAATTTTCTTGATTTAAAGGTTAGCATAATTGAGAGAAAGCCGAGCATGTCATTATATCGAAAAATCAATGCCGGCAACTCAATTTTACATGTTAAAAGTAATCATCCCCCTAAACTGATAAAAAGTATCCCCTATGTGGAGTTTTTAAGATTAAAAAGAAACTGCACTGATTTGGACTTTAAAATTGCAGCGCAAGCCTGTCAGGATAGATTTAAAATGAGAGGATATGATGAAAACCTGCTGAATACTACCTTGCACCGGGTTGAAAGTATTCCAAGTGAAAAACTAAAAAAGGAAAAGGATAAAGGAAATAAGGAAACAAATGTAAAGGTAGTTCACGAGAATAACCACCTTCTCTTAAAACGCTAATGAACTCAGAATGATATTAAAAAGGAACTGGCATATCCTGAAAACGGATAATGTCATAAGATCAGATATACCAATAACACCTCAGATAACCTTAAAAAAAGAAAGATCTTTAAGAGACTGTCTAGTACACAGCAACTTGGGGGCTAAATCTAATCCAGTAGGTACCCTGAGGGAAATTAAGTGATTTTATCCCTGTGGAAAATGCAAGGCATGTGTGGCAGTAAAAAAACACTTACTTACAATGTCCCGGGTCTAGAAAAACATAGGACTATAAACAAGTTTCGAATTTGCAATACTGCTTACGCAGTATACTGTCTAGTGTGTGCAACCGACATGTCGATTCGGCGGTAAAGTACAACAAAACTTGGGACAAGTGACATAATCCAATATAAAGGCTGGCTATATGTTAAAGGTTATGTACCAATATGGCGTTTACATACGTAAGACAATCTGTAGTCTAAGTTTGTCCGTTGTTAATGTTCATGTCATATTATATCATGTGACATATTGATTTTAGAAAAAATACACCATCCTTTTGGTGCGCTATTCAATCATTAGAGTAAGGCAGATACCGAAATGCATCATGTTTGCTCCAAAACAAATGGATGGGGAAAAAATCCTCATGACGGCTTCTCTCTTGGACACAGATAATCAAGAGAAGCAAGCGCTGATCATTTTTCGCAGCCACACTTCCGCGATCATAGTAACTGTTAACTGTTCATGAGTGCGCTGGCAAGGTGCAACGGAGGCTTCATATATATATTCACGAGACCCCTACCACACCCATCTTCTACTTGTTACCAAAGGTGCACAAAGACCCGGTCAACCCTCCTGGGCACCCCATTGTATTCTCTAAGAATAGTCTATTAGAAAAGATACCTGAATATGTTGACCATTTCCTCTTTCCATATGTTAAAGATCTCAACTCTTATTTGAGAGATATTAAAGATTTTCAACAGAAAATCCAAAATATACACTGGGAAAGCAAAGATTGGATGGTCTGCCTAGACGTCGAAAGTCTGTATGCAAGCATTAGACACGCAGGCGGCCTGAAAGCATGCCACCACTTTCTTAGAGCCAGGAACATTGAATTTCCAGAACACACATGTATGCTCTTGCAAATGATTGAAATATATCTAACGGAAAATGTATTCTTGTTCAATGGGAAGTGGTACAAACAACTACAGGGCACTTCCATGGGTACCTGCTTCGCCCCCAGCTACACCAACCTTCTGGTGGGCTGATGGGAGAAGCAGGTACTCTGGAGTGAGGAGATGGAACCATGGTCCAATAACATCGGACTATGGCTCAGATTTATAGACAATGTATTATTTGTGTGGGACTGTAATGAGTGTGATCTCGTTGAACTTGTGGAACATCTTAATTGCAATACTATGAATTTGAAATTCACAATGCAACATACCCAGCAAAACATTGACTTCCTTGATATCAGGTTGACAGTACAAGAGGGCAAACTGACTACAGACCTCTACAGAAAAAAGACCGCAGGGAATTCCTTCCTCCATTCAGTTAGTTGTCAGCCGCCTAATTTTAGATGGAATGTTTCATATAGTGAGTTCTTGAGAGCAAAATGAAATTGCAGCACATAAATCTCGTACGAGAAAAACAAACAAGACATGGTCATGAGATTCAAGAATAGGGGATTCCCGACCAAGATGCTCCATAGAGGTATCACGAAAGCTGACTCCATCAGCCATAATGATGCCCTATTCGCACCCCCCAAGAACCACAACAAATGGAAAGGGGCGACCATTCGGTCCCCCCGAACGTATGGTGGAGTACCACGATCCCCCCGGGAAGCCATCTTGGGCGGGAGGCGAGTCTCGGCTGGTATGCCCGAAGCGGCGTAGCCGGGGCGCGCCTTTTCCCGCCCTGGAGTGGGTTGTCCTAGACACTGACGCGACCGGCCACGCCCTCGGAGGCAGGCGGGGGCGGGTTTACGCCCGCCCTGAAGACGGATAAAAGGAGCAACGAGCCAAGAAAGCATCCTCTTGTTCCTGTGCTCTGAAGCTGCACCTCCCCGCTGCACGTGAGCTCGAGACGGAACGAAGAGCAATTTTGAGCGTTGTAATCTTTCTTTTGTCTTACAGAGATTCCGTCTGAGAATGCCCAAGAAAGTCGGAAAGCGGGTCAGCACTGATCAGATGCTCCGCATGCTCATGAAGGAAGTAGCCGATTTGAAGAAGCAGATGGCGGCTAAGGACGGGGAGGGAGGACCGAAACGGCCTTTGCCGGGAGCAGTCCCGGGTGGGAGAGGCAAGAGGTCCAGAAGAGGGGCACTCGGGGGGGGGACCCCGGTCCCCGAGAGCCCACTTGAGGAGCCAACCCCGGTGCCGAGAGAGGGGAATCCGATCCCCGTGGTGGTCACCCCCGTGAGCGGGGAAGATATGCCGCCCGAGTTAGCGGCACAATTGGCAGCGTGGTTGGGAAAAGATAATGAGGGCACCACGGCTGACGACGCCAGGGCAGTGATGAGGAAAATGCGGGAAGCTAGGGAGGCTGCGAAGGCATCGTCTCCTGTTACCCCGCCGGTTCCATCGGGGAAAAATGCGTCTGGTTCAGGTAAGCGGCCACTGCCGATCGCGGGGGAGGGGTCTGTACCTTCGCGGAGGGAAAAGGTGGCGCAACATGTCCCAATGGAAATTAAGGAAAAGATTTGGGCGAATAAGTATGTGAACATTTTTTCCTTGCTTACCGATCATTATGAGATGGAGCATGTTAAGAGCCAGAAGGAGCTCATGCATCCGAGTGTTTGGCGCGCAAAAATGGCCGCCTTTAAGGTTGACGAAAACATTGGTACTTGGGGCAGGGCGTGGGGCAATTTTACCTCCATTATGGGCGAGCGCAGGCCCGAGTTGCTGACCGAGTTGCCTATTTATCAATCACGTATCATGGAGTATTCCGTAGCATATGGGGGCAATCAGTGGTTTTGCTATGACAACCTTTTCAGGAAAGCTAAAGAACACGACCCAATTTTGACTTGGGATTGTTATGACTCCGTGTCTTGGCAGAAGATGGAGAGTACAGGAATGTTGAAAGTGCCATTGTTAGGGGGTAACGGGGGTGAATCTTCCCGCCAATACTCGGGGACGCCCTTTCGGATGGGTACAGGTAACGAGTACCACTCGAAGCCGAGTGGCAACACAGGTAAAAGGGGGATTTGTTGGAATTTCAACAGAGGGAAAAGTACGAGGGCCCAGGGGTCATGCAAATTCAGACATGAGTGTGGGGGGTGTGGGCAGCCATCCCATCCTGAGTCCATGTGCAGAGCCAAAACGGGTGATAACGGTGGTAAGGGAGGCGCCAAACAGGTCTGATATAGTCCGAGGGGCGCCTTTACCTACCCCGATTGATACCATGGCAATGATTCCTTGGCTCAACGAATACCCGGATCATGCTTCCGCTGGGGTGTTGCGGAACGGGTTTTCATATGGTTTCCGCATCCCAGTGGGGGATTTTCAGGGTGTAGCAAACTGTAAGAATCAACTGTCGGTCTTGCAGCATACGGCGGTGGTACAGGTGAAGATTGGGAAAGAGGTGACTCGAGGTCGTGTCGCCGGCCCATTTGATTTGCCACCGGTTGCTAACTTTGTTTGTTCCCCTTTAGGGGTGGTCCCCAAGAAGGACCTGGGTGAGTTTCGGCTGATACATAACTTGTCAGCCCCACGTGGTCTTTCCGTGAATGATGCGATAGACCCGGAAGTTTGTTCGGTGCGGTACGCATCTTTCGATGAGGCCGTCGCCATGTTGAATCGCCTGGGGCCCGGGGCGCTGATGGCAAAATCAGACATCGAGTCAGCGTTCCGGTTGCTCCCGGTACACCCAGACGATCAGCGTCTCCTTGGTTTCATGTTTCAGGGTCGCTATTACATGGATAGATGTATGCCAATGGGATGCTCTATATCTTGTGCCTATTTTGAAAAGTTCAGTTGTTTTTTGCAATGGGTCTTCACAGGGAAGACGGGTTTTCAACATGTTATGCATTATCTCGATGACTTTCTGTTCCTGGGGGCAGCCGGGGATCCAGAATGTGGACAGGCCTTAAATGAATTTTGTGTCTTAATGAACCATTTTGGTGTGCCATTGGCGCCAGGTAAGACTGTGGGTCCCTCGACTTGCCTCGAGTTTCTGGGGATCGAGCTCGACTCGGAGGAAGGTTGTTTTCGATTACCGAGAGAAAAAGTGTTAAAATTCAGCGCATCCCTCGAAACGTGTATTAATGAGACTAAGGTAAAACTACATCAATTGCAACAAATGGTGGGCCAGTTGAATTTTGCCCTGAGAGTAATGCCGATGGCCCGCCCCTTTTCCCGCTCGATTGCTCAAGCCATGGTCGGCCTGAAGGAGGGTCATCACCGCACGAGGCTCTCGGCTGAGGTTCGCCAGGACATGCGCATTTGGTTGGCATTTCTGGCGGATTTCAATGGTCGAATTGTCTGGAACAAACCAGCGGTGTCCTCCGATGAGCTGGGGCTGTGGACCGATTCGGCAGGGAGTATTGGTTTTGGGGCCATATTTGGCACACAATGGTCGGCCCAAAGATGGCCGTCATGGTGGCACGAGGACGGGCTGACGAGTAACATTGCTTTTCTCGAACTTTTCCCTATTCTGGTGGCCCTGAAAACTTGGCCTGAGGGGTTTCGGGATCACTCTGTGGTGTTCTGGTCTGATAACATGACCGTGGTTGAGTGTATCAATAGTCAGGCAGCACGATGCAAATGGATTCTGAGACTGCTCAAAGAAATTGTGTTATTGTGTATGCAATTGAATGTGCTATTTAAGGCAAGACATGTGCCGGGGGTAATGAACCAAGCGGCTGATGCGCTTTCTCGTTTCCGTATGCAGGCCTTCTGGGGTTTACTGCCCACAGCGGACCCGGTGGCAGCACCCTTTCCCGAAGCTCTCTGGTCTCTCGGTGCCCCGAACTACAAAACCTCGTGGGAGAGAGTTTAGCACCCAGGACGAGGAAGGCATATGAAGGGGCGTTCCGTTCCTATTGGGCCTTTTTGGGGGCTGCTAGGGGGGAGCTTTGGGGCCAGGAGGAGTTTGTAGTAAAATTTCTGCTGTCTTTACATCAGGCAGGCAAATCAGTAGCTACGGCCCAGAGGCATCGGGCCGCCATTTCCTTTATGGCAAGGGCTCATGGGATCCAGGACCCAACAGCGTCTTTCGTGGTGCAAAAAGCGCTACGTGGGTGGCAACGCCTTGAGGGTCGCAGTACAGATGTGAGGCACCCGATAGGTCTGGATAGGTTGGCCCTGTTATTATCCGTACTCCCTGCAACATGTTCATCCCAGTATGAAACAGTGTTATTCCGAGCCGCTTTTGCGCTAGCATTCCATGGGGCTATGCGGGTAAGCAAACTAGTGGCGAAGAACAAGCAGGATACGATGGGGGGACTGTGCCGAGAGCACATTCAGGTCAGAGGGGAGACGATATCTGTCTCGTTTGTCAGGTCCAAAACCGATCAGGGTGCGATTGGGGACTGCATAATCATACAGAGGATTCCCGGGTCTTCCATGTGCCCGGTTCTTTGCGTGGAGGAATATTTAGCACTGAGGGTGGCATCATGGGGGGGGACCTTGTTGAGACACGCTGATACCACCCCACTGACGAGGTTTCAGTTCCAGCGGGTGCTTGCGATGTCGATTTCGGCCGCAGGCTTGAACCCCGGCGAGTTTGGGACCCATTCCTTTCGGATAGGGGCTGCCACAGAGGCTACAGCCAGGGGTCTGAGGGTAGAAGAGGTAAAACGTGTGGGGCGTTGGTCCTCGAACTGTTATAAAAGGTATGTGCGGTTGCACATGTTGTGAAGCTGTAATGATGTACTCACGCTTCTTGTTTTTGTTTGGTTTTCAGTTGCGCAAGCCTACGAGGCGGGGCGGACTGTGCAGTCGACCCGACACCTGGGGACCAGCGGTCAGACATCACCGGCTGTGAAAAAGGAGGTGTGGGTCGTGGGCCACTCATACGTGAGGCGTGCCGCGGACGTATTCAAAGCAGGTGACATGATTCACGTGGCTGGGGAATACGGGTACAGTGTGTCCTTCTACGGAAAGGGCGGGCTCTGTATTGACCAGTTTCAATCCTTCTTCGAGGGTTTGTTAGGGTGGACAAGGTCACCGCCGTCTATAATCATAGTCCATCTTGGGGGCAACGATTTGGTGGCCACTGGTAGACGACTTCTTCTTGAGGCAATGCTTTCCACAGTAAGTTGGTTGGCAAGAAGAGTTCCAGGGTGCACAATTGCATGGTCCCATATGATCCCACGAAAAGTGTGGCGGGGGGCTATTTCGGTTTCTGCTCTGAATCATTCAGTAAGGAAAATAAATAACAAAGTGAGTAGATTGTTTCGTTCAAGTACACTGCATTCTGTTTCGCATTGTTGTATCAAAGGGGACAGTATGTATTTGGGGGATGGTGTTCATTTGTCCCGGGTGGGGAATGAGTTACTCATAGGAGACCTCATAGCTTGGTTAAAGAGTTTGAAACATGACCTTTAGGCAGGAGTTGTTGTGGGGGGGTCCGGATAGCCGGTCAACTATCCGGCCTGTGGCGGTAAGGTCATGATCGGTGAGCAGTAATTGGAAGATCCCTATGGGGGGGGCGTCACCCATTACGGATGGGAGCGCTCGGGGGAGGTGGCCATTGGCCCCTCAACGGGGAGGCGGTCCCGTCGAAGGATAGGCCGCCGGAAGGAAAGAAAAGGTGGTCAAGGCCCCTTCCTGGATAGGAGGGGCTACGGGCCCTCCTGGGGAATTTCCTGGGGCCAGGACATCTGCGACGGCAGATGGGTAAGTTGTGTGGGGTTCGGGAGGGGGTTTACGCTACCTTTTAGACACCTCACACGAGTCCATTGGGGCGTCGAGTTCATTGGGGCCCCCGTCAAGTCAAAGGGAAATTGGTAGATGCACTTGAGGTACGCCTCTGTGCGGTTGGTCCCCTCACAAGTGAGGGTGGTATTTCTGGTTTAGGGATCTGACACCGGTTACGACCTTGCCGTTGGCCCTTAACGTTAGGATGTACAATTTCAAGTCAAATGTTTTCTAGGATGTTAGTTCGGCTAGGAGAACCTTTGTATTAGAGATCTGTGAAGGTTAGCCAAACATCGTAATGTGGAAATGAAATTGTACATAATATGAAACTGTTATTTTAATGTTTTGATTTTGTTTCATATTTTAATAAATACGGCCGGGAGGGTCACTCCCTCCCGCCTTCCAAAAGTTCAAAACCGTTTCCGGTTTCCCATCCTTGGGGATTGTGTTGAGAGGGGGTGGCGGGTATCTCAGCCATATGGAAAGGGGCGACCATTCGGTCCCCCCGAACGTATGGTGGAGTACCACGATCCCCCCGGGAAGCCATCTTGGGCGGGAGGCGAGTCTCGGCTGGTATGCCCGAAGCGGCGTAGCCGGGGCGCGCCTTTTCCCGCCCTGGAGTGGGTTGTCCTAGACACTGACGCGACCGGCCACGCCCTCGGAGGCAGGCGGGGGCGGGTTTACGCCCGCCCTGAAGACGGATAAAAGGAGCAACGAGCCAAGAAAGCATCCTCTTGTTCCTGTGCTCTGAAGCTGCACCTCCCCGCTGCACGTGAGCTCGAGACGGAACGAAGAGCAATTTTGACCCACCCACCAGCCCCTGAGGACAGCTAGTTGTTTGGAATAAAGTTTTGATGTGGTAACTCTATTTCTTGCAGGTTGTGATGATTGTCGTAATATTTTTGAATATGCAATAAAGATGGTCACTTTCAGTATATTTTGCAAATAAAGTGTTTGGCACTAATGTTGATCAGTAATTAGGCTTGTAATAAGTCATAATTGTTTTGGTAATTTAGTAATGTAGGTAGATTTGTCGTATTTATTGTCGGGCGGTAAGGTCATGATCGGTGAGCAGTAATTGGAAGATCCCTATGGGGGGGGCGTCACCCATTACGGATGGGAGCGCTCGGGGGAGGTGGCCATTGGCCCCTCAACGGGGAGGCGGTCCCGTCTAAGGATAGGCCGCCGGAAGGAAAGGAAAGGTGGTCAAGGCCCCTTCCTGGATAGGAGGGGCTACGGGCCCTCCTGGGGAATTTCCTGGGGCCAGGACATCTGCGACGGCAGATGGGTAAGTTGTGTGGGGTTCGGGAGGGGGTTTACGCTACCTTTTAGACACCTCACACGAGTCCTCGGACGACCGTTAAATGGCGTTGAGTTCATTGGGGCCCCCGTCAAGTCAAAGGGAAATTGGTAGATGCACTTGAGGTACGCCTCTGTGCGGTTGGTCCCCTC
This sequence comes from Lissotriton vulgaris, assembly GCF_964263255.1. Lineage (NCBI taxonomy): Eukaryota > Metazoa > Chordata > Amphibia > Caudata > Salamandridae > Lissotriton > Lissotriton vulgaris. The sequence continues at coordinate 931,114,444 of NC_141689.1, read as the reverse complement.
ACAAGTGAGGGTGGTATTTCTGGTTTAGGGATCTGACACCGGTTACGACCTTGCCGTTGGCCCTTAACGTTAGGATGTACAATTTCAAGTCAAATGTTTTCTAGGATGTTAGTTCGGCTAGGAGAACCTTTGTATTAGAGATCTGTTAAGGTTAGCCAAACATCGTAATGTGGAAATGAAATTGTACATAATATGAAACTGTTATTTTAATGTTTTGATTTTGTTTCATATTTTAATAAATATGGCCGGGAGGGTCACTCCCTCCCGCCTTCCAAAAGTTCAAAACCGTTTCCGGTTTCCCATCCTTGGGGATTGTGTTGAGAGGGGGTGGCGGGTATCTCAGCCATATCAGATAACGCAGCTACACCATCAGATTCATCACTATTTATAGCACACAGGCAGATGAAGTTAGGAGTGTCCTGAAAAAAAGATGGCATATCCTCACACAGGATCCGTTACTTGAAAAAAAGCTAGGGCAGTCACATATAGTATAAACTAGTCCCTTAAGGACATCATGTTGAACAGTCACCTACAGACAAATAAGCAAACCTAGCTAGAACACAAAGGGGAGGCTTTTACAAAGACAGTAAATGCAAAGCCTGCAGCCAAAGTGAGAATGTGAAGGAAGTGACACTGTAGAGGTCCAAAAGCAAATGGACGATCACAAAACCAATCACATGTGGAACAGACTTTGAAGTCTATGCCATCACCTGTCCCTGTGGCAGATGGTATGTAGGCTTGACCACATTCCCAGTCAAGAAAAGAATCTTGGAACACTGGAGAGCGGTCACCAACCGCGACTTCAGATACAGCGCATCTAGACATTTCACTGAGGCACATGACGGTGACTGGACCAAGGGCAAATACTTTGGTCTAGCGACAATCCCCAAACATCCGAGAGGAGGAAACAGAGTTCAGGCTTTACACAGACTGGAGTCAAGATTGATTTTGCTGGTAGGCAGTATGTTCCCCACAGGCATGAACAATGATGAAGAATTATATGTACATTTGTAACAGCTAGATGCTTTCCGACAACCAATCCACTAGTTCCTAGTCTGCGTAACTATAAGAGCCTCAAATTTTAACCACACCTGCTTTTGTACTTGTTTTATTTGTGTTGTTCAGTTTCCAATTTTACTTCTCACGGTCACCTAATATTCCCTTTTTTCAATGTTATACTAATGTACAGCTCAAGTACAGTATAGGAAACATGTTAGAATGTCCAAACGCTTCAAATTCAATTGCCTTGTGATAGATGATGATGTATGTTGTTATGTGCAAAGGGGAGGTGAAAAACAGTGATGCTTGTTTCTAACAGCTTATATTTTTTATATTTCTGAGGATGGGTAACGCAACATGAGAGAATAGCCACTGAATTATCGTTAAGGGCACATGAGATCCAGCATGTTCACATGAACTGTCGACTCTACAGTAACATAACATAACATAACATGTGTATTTGTAAAGCACACGATTACCCATAGGTGTCCTGGCGCTGAATAACAGATGTTTACTGTTACCCAACTCAATGGTACTCACCATTGGCCACGTTAGTATATGTGAGTGTTGGAGTGTATAAGTGACTATATGTGTGAATGAGTGATTGTGAAAGTGGCTATATGGGTTTGTGGATGCGTGTGTCAGTGACTGTATAGGAGAGTAAGTATTTGTTAGTATCTGAGTGAGTAGTAAGTGTGTGTGTTTTACTGTATCAGTGAGTAAGTGGCTGTGTGATTGAGTGTTTGGGTGAGTGAGTAGGTTTGTGAGGAGCTCTATGGGTGATTGACAGTGTATTAGTGGCAGTATGGGTGTATGAATGGATATGTCAGGAGCTGTATTGGACAGTGACTGGCTGTATGAGTGCCTGTATGGGTGCGTGAGTGTATGTGTATGTAGACCTTTGAATTAGTGGGTGGGTATGTACGTTCTGGTATTGGTGTGTCAATTGTTTTAGGAATGGTAGTGAAATTTCGAGTGGGTATATGAAAGGTTACATTGGTGTGTGAGTAGGTGTACCAGAGAGTATGTGGATGATGTCATCAGTTATGTCATTTGAGATGTCATTAGTGATGTCATGAGTGATATCACTGACCATGTCATGAGTGACTTAATATGTGAAGAAACTTGAATGATGCCATGAATTAAACAGAGACCCGAAGTGTTCAACTGCTTAAAAGCCCTATGACTTGAGGAGTAGGACTATCGTCTTCTTCAGTGTTCCCAGATTTACTCAACACTGCAATTCAGAGCCCACAACTGAGTCCGAGTCCTGAGGAGAACCCAAAAATAATCAGGGGTTCAAAACGCGCTGACTCCCGAGCATGGGTTACCCTTGATGTGGTGTGCCGTGAGGAAATTGGGTAAACAATGTTTTCCTTATTCTAGGCAACACCTTGATACTTTGTGTCTAACAATAAGACAGTGTCCGCCTGGTGTCAAATTTTGAATTTAGGACTGGTCAACTGCTTTAGGCTTGTATATATTGTTTTGTTGTATTAATAATGCATTTAAGTGTCCTCGTGTATTTATTGTGCCACATTGTTATTGTGTTTTATGTATTTATGTGGATTATGTGTTGAAATGTGATTTAGTATACATCATGTAATTCAATAATGTGTTACCTTTTCTAAGATGTGTACCAGTAAATACAAATATATTTTTGAAGAAGCTAAACTAAGCTAAATAAAGCAAGTGAACTTTAGAATTGTTGGTCTAAGGTTCCTTCAGACTTAGATATGTCTTCCTGGGCACGGTATTTGTTTCCTATTGATTCAGTGGTTTAGTCCAGGCAGCTAATCACCGAAGCCTTGCTCGTTTACACAATATGTGACGTCATCAGCAGTGCATTGCGGGAGCGGGAGTTATAGTTAGATTAGCTAACTATAGTGGCTGAATTTCTCTGGTTTTGTGCGAGTGAAATCTCAGCCTAACTATAACATCCCAGTAACCTTTGTTTTTTTCTGTGAATTTCTAAGGTTTTTAAAATGCAAATTCCTAACTATAATGTCCCTGAACCCTTAGGTTTTTTCAGTAAATTTCTAAGGTTTTATTTATTAAAAGATGTCTGTAACAATATTTTGTGTTTTTTGAATGATTTTCTATGTATTTTTAAAATCTATAAAAAAATTATAATAATTTCTTTAAAATATATATTACCTATCTGATTAAAGAATTATAGTGTTATTTATTTGAATGATTACAACTTTTAGTAAATTGAAATATTACTCTTCTTTCATAATTTTGTAGAGTATGTTATTTGACAGAATTATGAATAGAAAAAGACAATTTTTTGTTAATATTTTGGGGGGTAATTTCTTTATCTGTTTTTTGCTAAATTAAGTTTTTTATGAATACTTTTAATAGTATAAACGATGTATTGCTCTGTCATTATGATAAATATCTTTTATATATATATGTATGTATATATTACATTTTTTGTTTTCAAAATAGGAGTTGCGCAACAATCGTGAACCTACGCGGTCGGTGAGCGAAACTGTTACACAAATATCAGTATGAAATACATATTCAGAATGAAATAATACATATTTCCATGAAGAAGTTTATTACTGAGTGTAAACAAATAGTATTACAGAAGCTATAAATTTGTTTTGAAATGTTTTAGACAGGTGTTTGTGGATGCGACGGTATCACACACCGATCGTGGATCTACGCACTTGGTGCGTGAATCCGTTATACGAATGTGAGTGTAAAATACTTATTTACATTGAAATATTATATTTTTTTAACAAAGAGATTTATTACTGAATATAAAAAATGAGTATTAGTGTAGTTGTAAAATATTTTTAAGACTTTTAAAACACAGTTTTATATACCCGGCACATCGTGCACTGGTCGCGTAGGAGTTGTGACCCCTGTCAGTATGTATTTCCAGGATCACATAGGGGTTGCGACTCTAGTGTAATTTTAAAAAGTAGGAAATATCAATGTGCCTAGTTTAAATATCTGTTTTGCTTAAAGACTTTCAACTAAAATAGTTTCAAACATAATTTACAAATAGCAATTAGTACTTTTTAATTAAATGTAGCACATTTTACGGCTGCACAACATATTCGCAATGGGTGTGCGACTCCTACGGGACTCCATGTGACATGGAAAAAAGCATTTTATTGATTAAAATGGTTTTCATTCTCTTAGAAGGAGGATCTAACATCTGATCTTTTTCTCTTATTTTGGGTGTGTTTTTGTAGGCTCTAGTCAATTTTTTATATTGTTGCTGTTTTGACCAACAAATCTCTTAAAATGGCATCTTCACATCCAGAAGAAGAGCAGCTGGAGGATGTTGAGGATATTGAAGAGCCCATCAAAAGGCACAAGGAGAGCTTTGTTTGGGCCTTATTCACAGTGCCTGAGGTTGACAAAAAAGGTGAATGCTCGAAAAGTCACCTGCTGCATGTGCCAATAAGTTCTAACCAGATGATCGGAGAAAAAATATTCTTGTGGCATATAGTCTATGAAAACACACCTTAAGACAATGCACCCAACTCATCTTGTGAGAGAAGCGATGGCTCGTGAGAAGAGTCAGCAAGCTGCAGAAGGTGACTCAAATCAGCCATCAACATCGCCTGGAGCTGTTCTCACCACACCTCAAGCCCAGATCTTCAACGAACTGGCAGATGCAGGAATACACTTGCAAGAAGTGCCTAACTACTCTTTGTGTTGGAGAACTTTCTATTGATGCTATCATCAACCTTATCAAAACACACAAGTGTTATTTTTTTTGTTGGTTTTGGAACCTTGTGTTTCTTTGTTCTTTATAAACACAAAAGTTGGACTACAAATTTTTTTCTCTTCAAAAATGTCAAAAACACCTCAAAAAATCTAAAATTGTTAGAAAATACAAAAAAGACTAAATAGTTTAAAAAATAAAAGTTCTTACGCAACCTCCTATACTGGTTAAAAATAATACAATTGTATGTAGTGAAATTGATTGCTTGCATACATGTGTGTGTGTATGCATGTTAGGATTGTGCCTGGATAATTGAATGAGTGCATAGGCAGTACCCCAGTTAATGCATGAGTGTAAGGATACTTCCTGAGTGAATAATTGAGTTCAGGGTTACCGCCTGTGTGATTGCATGAGTGCAAGAGTAGTGAATGGGTCATTGGGTGAGTGCATGGGTAGTGCCTAGATCATTGGATGAGTGCATGGGCACCATCTTTGGTGAGTTCCCCGGATCCAGGTCGGACCCTTTGACGCGGTCTAGCTGGGGGTGGGGCGGGCTATTTACTGGCAGGTAGTGCGAGGTGCCTTGCGGTAGACGTAGGTGGTGGCAGCTCCTACAGGACAAGCTTGAGCGCTGGGGGCAGACTGCGAGTCATTGTGGTGTGCTGACACTTCTTTTTTTCCCTTTTACATTGCCACTCGTTTTTCTAAAATGTTTAATTATCGCCTGCATAGTTTTTAAAATACTGGTGGTGTGTAATTAGCCCGTGTGTTACTCTGACTCACCTGTGGTGGGGTGTGCTACCCTTGCCCCAGTCCACCGCGGCTGCTGTGCCGTTTGAGTGGAGGGCAGGGCGCCATCTTTGGTGAGTCCCCCGGATCCAGGTCGGACCCTTTGACGCGGTCTAGCTGGGGGTGGGGCGGAGCTATTTATTGATCATGAGTGCGTGGACGAGCGCAGCAGGCGCGCCAAAGGCAAGCCCGTCTGCGCCCGTCCGCGCCCTGGAAGCGCCCAGGGCCAGCCACGCTGGTCAAAACAGGCCTGGCCCGTCTCCAAGGAAGCTTATCTACTCTCGTGAAGCGCTGTTCGAAATAAGTAGCTCCGGGTGTGCCGCGGGTAGGTGGGGGGCTGTTCTTGACAACCTTTCTACAAAATGCTCGGACTGTAACTTCTGTTTGTGGAACCAGGCATTCCATTCCTCTCCACTGGTTCCGGGCAAACCCAGATTCCAGGCGGCACTAATCAATGCCCGCTCCATGGTTAAGCATGCGCTGGACATTTTTGAGTTGCTTTCTGATGGCATGCTGGATGCCCGTTTCATTACGGAGATGTGGCTCAATGAGTCCTGTGCTCCTTTGGTGGAGCTCTCCATTCCTAGAGGTTATAAGATCATCAGGGCAGATTGAGAGGCTGGGAGAGGCGGTGGCTAGCAGTAGTGTTTAGGGATGAATGGTCCTTTACTAGTGAGGCTATCAGGGATTGGCCAGAGGGGGAATCTCTTGATTTTGCAATTACCATCTCCCCTCATTTTACTCTAGGCGGGACGCTGGTTTATCATCCGCCTGGGGCCCAAGGAGCTTTCCTTAGGGCTTTGGATGATATTATCATCCCGCGCACCCTTCGGTATCCCAGATTTCTCCTGTTAGGTGATTTTAATATTCATCTGGATACCATTTTTTGCTCCTGAGTCAAGGGCTCTTTTGGATTTTCTAGCCCTCGCCCAGATGGCGCAATACGTGACGCTTCTGACGCATATGGGTGGCCACCTCATTGATTTGGTCTGTTCCAATTTCCCTATCCTAGTCACTGATCTGGAGCCTGTAACTTGGTCCGACCACTTCTTGATTAGGTTTTCTTGGGCAGACGAGAGATTGGGCAAATCTCATGTCCCTTCCCCCATGACTCAACCTCAGAAGATTAATCTCCCAGCCCTCACAATGTTTCTTTGCCAGTCTCACCCGGCTCCCGCCACAGACTTAGAGGAGGCAGTGGCCAATTTTGACCACTGGATTGGTCAGGGTGTTAGGGCTAGCTTGAAAACTAATAAAGGCTGCTCTCTGTGTTCTGTCCCCTCTCAGCCTTGGTACTCCCCCAAGCTCAGGTGTCATGGATTGGCAGCAGCGCAGGCTCACACACGCCACTAACCTTAGCTCAGGGTGTCCGGCAGAAACGACTTCGGATGCTAAGCTCTCCTTACCCCACCAGACACGGAACCCACAGTGGAAGCGAAACACACTGTGCGCACACGTACCTAGCCGGGAAAGGGGAAGTGGATAAAATAAAAAATGGGTAGCGATGATTCCTTGGGATCCCCCGGGAGTCTGGTCACCAAGATGCTTAGGACAGCAGGAGAGGACCCACCTGATTAGGGAAAAGTAAGGAACACAGTCAACACTACACTTCAGGTGTCTCGGACAGTATATGAAGCAATTTGTAGGCACACCACTCACCGGAATCATACAAAACCCTGGCAGTGAATAGAGGACACCACAGCAAGCCTGCAAGGACTATGACTCGTTCTGTAATGAGTTCAGAAACTGTGGCCTGAGGTAGTCAAAAAGGAAGTAGAAAAATAGCGGTTGTTTAAAATGGCACAAACCGCTCTCAGTGTCAGCCACAAGATTGCTTCAGGGAACCCACAAGAAAACGTCCGTGGAATAATGTCTCTTTCTCTGTGTGGCAAGAACTGTCCGTGACAAAACAAACAAAATAATAAACAGTTCTGAGACTACGTCTCCCAGAAACCCTCTCTGGCGAGACAGTACAAGGAATATTAGCGCAGCGCGTCTTCAGGCAGAACGCTGCCTAATATGAGTTTCAAGAACAAGCAAACGTCCCAAGAGTGCCCTAATCTAACTAGCTAGGGACTTTTAAACAACAAGGCAGAAAACGAAAACGAGCCAGTTTTTCCGTTTTTTGAGTACTTATCAGAAAAGCGCTGACAGTTCCAAACGCTGGGTAATCACGGCTTCTCAAATCCAGGAATCTTCTAGCTTCTCGCTGGAATCCGGCGGGGAACACCTTCCGCCACTCCGATCCTCTCAACAAACAAAAATTGACAAGCACCGTCCATGAGAAGGGGAGGGGCTAATATGCCTTAGGTCTCATGGCTCTTCCTGCTTGCCCCTTGGAATGCTGGTCACTGTAGTTCACTCTGCCTCTTCTACAAACGTCCCCACACGCATACCATCTTCGGGATCTTGATAGTAGTACCATCCCTCGACCCCCGGGCACCACAATCGCTACAGAACCCCCTCTCGAGGACTGCCGACTCGGCGGTCGACCAGGCTTGCCCGGATGCAGGGCATGGAACCGGTCAACCAGTTCCGGACAGTGCAGATTCCCTAAGGGTTCCCAAGACCGATCTTCCGGGCCGTAACCTTTCCACTCCACCAAGTACTGGATCCTGCCCCTCGCCATACGGGAATCTAGGATGGACTGCACCTCAAATTCCTCCTGACCATCCACATCAATAGGAAGCGGAGCTATCGGGAGCCTCATACTGGGAGGGCAGGGAACCAGGAGGGAGACATGGAACACAGGATGAATCTTCCAACCCACCGGGAGCAGGAGTTTCACAGCAACAGGGTTGATCACTTCAACTATACTATAGGGGCCCACGTATTTGGGTGTCAGTTTGGTATGCCCTTTAATGTGGAGATTCTTGGTGGAGAGCCACACCTTGTCTCCCACCCCATATGTCGGTTCGACCCTCCTCTTCCTGTCAGCGAAGCGTTTCTGCGCGGACTGGGCATCGGCCAGGCTGTTTCGTGCATCCAACAGCACCGCTCTCAGATGGGCGTGGTGTTCATGGATGCTAGGAACAGGGGAATGGACAGGCCACTCAAAGGGAAGGATGTGTGGATGGTACCCATGGAGACAAAAAAAAGGCGAACAACCCAGTGTTGAGTGCACGGCATTGTTGTATGCGAATTCGGCCATCCAAAGTAACACAGTCCAGTCCATATCATTCCTCAGAGAGAAACAACGAAGATATTGCTCCAGGGTCTGGTTCAGGCGCTCCGTCTTTCCATCCGTCTGAGGGTGGTAGCTGGAGGATAGACGGGCATCAATGTTCAAGGTGGTACATAACGCCTTCCAGAATCGAGAAGTGAACTGAGAACCCCTGTCGGTGATCAATACACAAGGAAGACCATGGGCCCGGACTATATGTTGAAGAAACACTTTTGCTAATTCCGTAGACGTGGGGACCTCCTCCAGAGGTATGAAATGGCCCATCTTCGTCAAGTGATCGACGACAACTAATATCACTGTCATTCCATCACAAGGGGGCATCTCAACAATAAAATCCATGGAGAGAGTGTGCCAAGGCTGGGGACGTATGGGCAAGGGTCTCAGTAGTCCCACCGGTCGAGCATGCACAGCTTTTCCTTGCGTACAGATGGCACAGTTCCTCACATAAGACCGGACTTCCTCTCTTAGCTGAGGCCACCAGAAGGAACGCTCCACGATAGCAATAGTTTTGTACATTCCCATGTGACCCCCCAGAACCGAATCATGAGACCAGGCCAAAACTCGTTGTCTTAGGGCATCGGTGGGGATAAACAGCGCAGCATCCTGGTAGGCGAGATCATCCTTTTCCGTGCGATGCTCTGGATCCTCTTGTATCCATTCAAGTACGTTCATATCTGCAAGGGCTATTTTCACGTCCTCGAAAAAGTTGTTTGACGACAGGAGAGCTACAGATCCCACGCTTGCAGTTGTTTCCTGAAGGATCAAAGGTGTTTCTATGTCTTCGGTCTTTCTCAGTTCTCCATCCTCCAGACGTGACAGCGCATCTGCCTTCCCATTTTGGGGTCCGGGTTTGTATTTGATAATGAAGTTATAGTCAGAGAAAAACAGAGACCACCGTAACTGTCGGGGAGTGAGGGCCTTAGCTGTTTTCAAAAATAACAAATTCCGGTGATCAGTATAGATCTCAACTGTATGTACTGCGCCTAGTAGATAACGACGCCATTCCTCACATGCTCTTTTTATAGCTAAAAGTTCTTTGTCTGTTATGGCATAGTTCACCTCACATGGCGTGAGCTTTTTAGAGAAGAAGGCAACAGGGTGTACTTGGCCCGTACTAGGGTGTCTTTGGGAAAGCACTCCCCCCACAGCAAATTGAGATGCATCGGTTTCCAGTATAAATGGTAGTTGTGAGTCAGGGTGACGAAGAATAGGAGCTTGAGTAAACTGCTTCTTCAGGTATTGAAAAGACGCGTCCGCATCTTTACTCCACACAAAAGGCGTATTCTTCCTTAGCAAACAAGAGATCGGATGTATGATCCTGGAGAAATCCTTGATGAATCTACGATAGTAGTTTGCGAAACCGAGAAAGCTTTGTACAGCTTTCACGGTTTTGGGTGTAGTCCAATTGAGTATCGCCTCCACTTTACTCAAGTCCATTTGAAAGCCTTTCTCGTTGATGATGTACCCAAGGAAGGACACTTCCTGGACGTGGAACAAGCATTTCTCCAACTTGGCGTAGAGAGAGTTACTTTGTAACCGGTCTAGCACAGACTTCACATGCATGACATGTTCGGAAAGAGTGGAGGAATACACCAGGATGTCATCGATGTAGACTATGCAATAGGTTTCTAGACAACCCCGCAGAACCTCGTCCATGAAAAACTGAAATGCGGCGGGGGCATTGCACAGCCCAAAGGGCATTACCCTATATTCAAACAGGCCCAGCTTCGTTCGAAATGCTGTCTTCCACTCATCCCCTTTTTTGACACGCACCAGATGATAGGCTCCACGCAGATCGAGTTTGGTAAAGTATCTGGCTCCTTTGAGTTGGTCCATGAGCACAGGTATCAAGGGGAGAGGGTACCGGTTTTTGATGGTCACACGGTTAATGGCTCGGTAGTCGATACAAGGCCTCAATTCTGCGCAATCCTTCTTTGGAATAAAAAACATAGGGGATGAGGCAGGAGATGATGAGTGCCTGATGAATCCCGATGCTAAGTTCTCTTCAATGTATGTTTTCAGGTATTCTGTCTCCTTCTCGGTCATGGCATAGACCCTGCTACATGGAATATCTGCTCCTGGTACGAGATCGATTCTGCAGTCGTATACCCTGTGTGGCGGCAATTGGGTAGCCTGTTGTTTGTCAAACACAGGGGAGAACGACTGATACTCCAAGGGAAGTATCGTGGCACAACAGTATCGCTCAAGAGGACATGCAGCCGCCAGACAAAGAGAAGACGAGAGTTCGGTAGTGCAGGGAACCGAAGAAACCTGAGTACAATGTTCCTGACAGTAATCGGATGACAAGGTGATAGTGCGTGCGGCCCAACAGACCTTTGGATCATGTAGAGTTAACCAGGGCATTCCCAGGATGAGCCGAAACTGGGGGGCATCAATGAGATCAAACTGGATGTATTCCTGATGATTGTTTCCAATGTGCATCAGCATGGGACAGGTGTGGTAGGCCACTGGACCCGATGATAAAACAGTTCCATCCACGGCTTTCACCAACTCCGGTTTTTCTTTTTTCTCACATGCAATTCCGATCTTCATGGCAAACTCCTGATCAATATAGTTCCCGGTGGCTCCTGAATCTACTAAGGCATCTATATTCAATGATTTCTGTGGGGTGACCCAGAGAACGATTTGAAGGTTCATATGCGCCACGGCAGGATGCAACGTGTTTGCAAGACATGGGGAGATCATTTGCGGCAAACAACCCAAGACAGAGACCTCTTCCTGGTTTGGGTTCTTCAGTTTTCCGTCGGTTGATCGGACTGTACTAGAGCTTGTATCCTTGGGACGGGGTTTCTGGCTGGAACGGTGTTCCGGGCTCTACAGTCCTTAATGAAGTGACCCCCTTTACCGCAATAGAGACATTGCTTCAAACGACGCCTTTTCTCTTTTTCTTCCTGTGTCAGCGGTCCACGGATACCACCGATTTGCATGGGTTCAGGACCTTCGGAGGGTTTGGAACGTTCTTCTATCGGACCTCTAAAGCGAGGGTAGAAAGGGCGATTGTCTCCTCGTGATCTATCCCCTCTTCTCTCTAGGAGCCTGTGGTCCAACTGGACAGTCAAATCAATGAATTCTTCACAGGTGTCGGGTAACTGTACCACTTGTGCAAGGACGTCTTTTAATTCACCACGAAGGCCTTGATAAAATAACGAGATGCGTTTTGCAGGGGGCCAATCGGTCTCTACCACCAACCTGTTGAATGAGGTGATATAAGTCAGCAAGTCCTGCGAACCTTGACGTATGGTGAGTAGTTCCCTATCCAGGGTCAACATGTGAGATTTGCGATCAAAAAGTTTGCGCAACTCAACACAAAAAGCAGAAAAATCGTGCAACACTGGGTCGTTCTTCTCCAGCAAAGGGATGTTCCAGCTAGCAGCATTACCCCCCATATAAGACATCATAAAAGCTGTCTTAGCAGAATCGTCCTGAAATACCCCGGGCTTACATAAAAAATGTAACCTACATTGATTCAGGAATGTTTCAAACTTACGGGGGTCTCCGTAAAAGCGTTCAGGGGAAGCTAAAGGAACGCCTACGGTCTGCACCACATGAACGGTATGAGCGGCTTCAGCCGAGGAGGCACTAGAGGTGGCTAATTGAGGGGGAACAGAGAACCCACCCCCTTCTACTTCTATAGGTTTTTTTGCGCCAGGGGGAGGTAAGGTAGCAGGTTTAATATAAGGACTCCCTCCTGTTCCTTTCTGGACTAGTCCTGCGACTTCCCTTCTTAAGGTGCCCACTTCTTTATACAGGGTTTGATTTTCAGCTCTGGAAGTGGCTACTTCCTGTTGTAAGGCGGCCATGCCTTCCACCAGAGAGGCCAAGACTGCCTCGACATTCATCGTTCGGGCCGGTGTGTCAACTTGGGCTTGTCAATCTGTCATGGATTGGCAGCAGCGCAGGCTCACACACGCCACTAACCTTAGCTCAGGGTGTCCGGCAGAAACGACTTCGGATGCTAAGCTCTCCTTACCCCACCAGACACGGAACCCACAGTGGAAGCGAAACACACTGTGCGCACACGTACCTAGCCGGGAAAGGGGAAGTGGATAAAATAAAAAATGGGTAGCGATGATTCCTTGGGATCCCCCGGGAGTCTGGTCACCAAGATGCTTAGGAAAGCAGGAGAGGACCCACCTGATTAGGGAAAAGTAAGGAACACAGTCAACACTACACTTCAGGTGTCTCGGACAGTATATGAAGCAATTTGTAGGCACACCACTCACCGGAATCATACAAAACCCTGGCAGTGAATAGAGGACACCACAGCAAGCCTGCAAGGACTATGACTCGTTCTGTAATGAGTTCAGAAACTGTGGCCTGAGGTAGTCAAAAAGGAAGTAGAAAAATAGCGGTTGTTTAAAATGGCACAAACCGCTCTCAGTGTCAGCCACAAGATTGCTTCAGGGAACCCACAAGAAAACGTCCGTGGAATAATGTCTCTTTCTCTGTGTGGCAAGAACTGTCCGTGACAAAACAAACAAAATAATAAACAGTTCTGAGACTACGTCTCCCAGAAACCCTCTCTGGCGAGACAGTACAAGGAATATTAGCGCAGCGCGTCTTCAGGCAGAACGCTGCCTAATATGAGTTTCAAGAACAAGCAAACGTCCCAAGAGTGCCCTAATCTAACTAGCTAGGGACTTTTAAACAACAAGGCAGAAAACGAAAACGAGCCAGTTTTTCCGTTTTTTGAGTACTTATCAGAAAAGCGCTGACAGTTCCAAACGCTGGGTAATCACGGCTTCTCAAATCCAGGAATCTTCTAGCTTCTCGCTGGAATCCGGCGGGGAACACCTTCCGCCACTCCGATCCTCTCAACAAACAAAAATTGACAAGCACCGTCCATGAGAAGGGGAGGGGCTAATATGCCTTAGGTCTCATGGCTCTTCCTGCTTGCCCCTTGGAATGCTGGTCACTGTAGTTCACTCTGCCTCTTCTACAAACGTCCCCACACGCATACCATCTTCGGGATCTTGATAGTAGTACCATCCCTCGACCCCCGGGCACCACAATCGCTACATCAGGGACCTGAAATAAGGGTGTAAGAGGTTGGAGCTCTGCTGGTGCCGTAACTACTGTCTGACAGCTAAGGCAGCTTTGCGATCAGCTCAGAGGGAGTACTATATGGCCATTAAAACAGCTAAGAGTGAGTATTTTGCTGGGAGGATTGCATTGGCCCGGAACACCAGCAAGGAGATCTTTGCTATTGTCTGTAGCTTTCTATCCCCTTGCGCTGAACAAAGCGCGCTACTTATATCGTCTGAATGGTGTGAGGAGCTATCTGCCTTTTTTGCCGACAAGGTTCTTAAGATCCAGGAGAATATTGGTTCTCCCTCCGGATATGGGGAATCCCCTTCCCGGGTGTTGTCCCCGAACCTGCCGGTGATCTCCGCCCAGCTCACTTCATTCCGCCCCACCTCTGAGACAGATATCTCAGCTATTTTGGAGTTTCTTAAGTCGGGTTCTCCGGCGGATACCTGTCCGGCGCGAGTCCTAGTAGGTATAGCCGAGGTAGTGTGCCCAGCAGTTGTAGCCTTGGTTTATTCTTCCCTTCTTACTGCCCATGTACCCGCCCAATGGAAGCGGGACCAAATTACTACCCCTCCTCAAAAAACCTTCATTGGACCCCCTGTTGCCGGACAATTATCGGCCTATTCCACTTCTGCCAGCATTGGCTAAAGTTTGTGAGAAGGTGGCCTTTAGGCAACTGGAGACGTTTGTGGAAACTTCCGTGGCACTCCACCCAGCTCAGTCAGGCTTCAGAGCTGCCTACAGCACTGAGACTGCTCTGGTGGATGTATTGGAGGCGATCAGAGTGTGTCTCGATGTGGGCGGCAGGGCCGACCTGGTGTTACTTGACATCTCTGCCACCTTCGATATGGTTTCCCACCAGCGGCTCTTGGCTAGGCTCTCTGCAATTGGGATCTCGGTATGGGACTGGCTTAAATCCTTTTTGGACTCCCGCACGCAGCAGGTCTGCATGGGTTTCTGTGCCTCATCAGTTAGAAGCCTGTCCACTGGGGTTACGCAAGGCTCAACGCTGAGTCCTCTGCTGTTTAATGTCTACTTAACACCTTTGATTTATCTAGCTGAAGAACTCGGCGCAAAAGTAATGGCATATGCTGATGACACCCAGCTGCTTTTTACTTGGGGGGAGCACGGATTTGAAAACACTTGTGGCAGAGACGTGCCTTACCGCTGATTTTCATTGGATGGCTCAAGCCTCCCTCAAATGCAATGAGGATAAGTCAGAGGTCCTCCTATTCGGCCAGTTCCCTGCAGATTTCAGACACCGCCTGTGGCCTCCCAACCACCCTAGGCCTCAGTCCGAGGGTGGGCCTGCTAAAAATGTAGGGGTCTGGTTTAGTGAGGACCTTCGATTTAGTGATCATGTAAAGAAACTGTTGGGAGTTTGTTTTGGTACCCTCAAGCCACTCAGTAAAATTTTCCCCTTTCTCCCGCGAGTAGCCAAAGAGAAAATTGCCTGCACCCTGATCTTGTCCAGGCTGGACTACGCTAGCACTCTGTATACTGGTTTACCTCGATATCTGTTGCATAGGCTCCAGATTATTCAGAACGCAGCAGCCAGGCTCCTTTTCAATGCCTCTAGGAGATCTAGCGCTCGTCAATTCCTACGGGAACTGCACTGGCTGCTGGTGGCTTAGCGGGTGCAATTCAAAGCTATTACCCTGGCTCACGGCGCCCTTCATGGGCTGGGTCCCACATATCTGTGGAAACGTTTCTCTTTTTATGTGCCAAACCGCCTTTTGCGCTCAGCTTCTCACCGCCGGATGATTATTCCTCGCTTTTGCAGAGTGCGCTTGGGGGGCCAGTCGCTGGCTGTCAAAGCTACGGAAGCTTGGAATGCGCTTCTTTCTGCCCTTCAACTTATTCATGAGTTCCAACCTTTTGAAAAACACTTAAAAACACACCTGTTCAGCAAGTTAAACTAATATGACCACCCTACCCCAGCTCTCTATCGAGTCAGGACACTCCAGAGTAACAGTGTGCGCTACAAATTCAGTATAACATATAACATAACATGGGAAGTGTCTGAGTGAAGGCATGAGTGCATGTGTACTGCATGAGTGAATGGTTGAGTTGAAGGATAGAGCCTTAGTGATTGGATGAGTGCAGGAGTAATGCCTGCATGAATGGATTACTGCAATGGTAGTGCCTGGCTCATTGGATTAGTGAAAAGGTAGTGCCTGGTTGATTGGATGAGTGCTTGGGTGGTGCCTGAGAGATTGATGAGAACATGAGTACTCCTTGAGTGAATGCATGCATGAATGGGTACAGCATGAGTTAATGGTTGAAATGAAGGATGCTGCCTGAGTGACTGTATAAGTGTATGGGTAGTATGGGTAGTACATAAGAGAATGGATGAGTGCAAGGGTAGTGCCTGAGTGAATGTTTTAGTGCAAGAGTAGTGGCTGAGTGAATGGATGACTACAAAGGTAGTGTGTGCATCATTGCATGAATACATGGGCAGTTCCTGAGAGAATGGATAAGTATATGCATAATGCCCAAGAGAAGGGTTGAATGCAAGTGTAGTGCCTGAGTGATTGGATGAGTGCTTGGTTAGTGCCTGGGTGAATGGATGAGTGCAATTATAGTGTGTAGGTGATTGGATAAGTGTATGCCTAATGCCTGGATAATTGGATGAGTACATAGGTAGTGCTTGAGAGAATGCATGAGTTCTTGGGTAGTGCCTGAGGGATTGGATGACTGCAAGGGTAGTGGTTTAATAATTGCATGAATGTATGGGTAGTTTCTGGGAGACTGGATGAGTGCAAGGAGAGTACCTGGGTGATTACATGAGTACATGCATAGTGTTCGGGTGATTCGGTGAATGCATAGGCAGTGTCTGAAGGAATGCATTAGTTCATAGGTAGTGCCTGAGTGAAAGGGTAGTACCTTGGTCATTGGACATTCATGGGTAGTGTCTGACTGAATTTTTGAGTGCAAAAATAAGCCTAGTGCGTACTATTTGACATGCGCTGAGGTCTGCGTATGTGTGTGACGTGAATTACTCGGGGTTCTATTAGGTGGTTAAATAGGACGTGCATGAGAGCCAGTATCATCATTCTTCACTAAGGATCCGACGGAGACAGAAGCTGCCTTCACACCTGAGTAAATCGCCACGGCACCACAGTCCTAAATATCCTTTCAACGTTTGCTACACAGGAATCATCACGAATTAAAGAACCAGACAGCAAAACAGAGCTACACGTGCTTGTCGGCTGACTTGCACCGTCCCGAATAGAAGACCAGACGAATCATACACTTAACAATAAGGCTGTCCAACCTTAACCCAGTCCTGATGAAGACACGCCTTGGATGAACACTAATCAGTGCATCGCCCCAGGGTCGAAACGTCGACGTTCTGTGTACATATCCATCTGCCCAAAATCCCATTGAACCAAAGAAATAATTTAATTCTCCAGGGATTATTGTGTTATGCAGTGGGATTTTAAAAAAACGTTTTTTCTCATTTATGTATATATGTTCTATCACTTGTAAACACCTAGTCACCAGTCATGACTTTTTATGTATTCACAGTCCATGTGTTTTGTGTATTTTGGACAGCATATTTGATTCAATGCATAACTCAAATCTCTTGAAAAGTTAAATACAAAAAAAGCTTTTCCTTTTTGCTTGTGGTCAGTGTTTTATATTTGTGAACATCTAATGATTAAGCATGGTGTTTAATTGAAATGTCCCTTCCGACAGAACCATTGTTTTTTGTTTCAGCACTGTTTCATACAGACACAGGTTTTCAAGGTGTGGACTCCTTTTAGGATAGTATGTATCCAACATATTAGTTTTGAGAATATCAGTACTTTCTTGCTCAAATTGTGCAAAGTATTCAATTTCTTGTACAGATTTAAATACTCTATTTCATGGGGAGGCAAAACCTAGACTTATCAAAATGATTCCTCTTGACTTAGAATATAAACTGGCTGAGCTCAACCAATCCGAACATTCATAGGATCCAATCTCTCTATGGAAAAATAATTTTTAAGTTGAAACTGTACAACTTCTAGCAAAGACACTTTTCTGCTGAAATTTCTTCCCATATTTCTTTTGTTTCTGACCTTTCAAGCTTGGTAATATATGATATAACATAACCAGAAACAACAAATTGAATTGTCAGCAACATACTGAATATCCATGTTTGCATTCCACATTCTCAAAATATCTTGATTGTAGTCATCAATGTACTTTTAAGCTTATGTTCTTTTCCTGTTGTATGTATTCTGGGGAGATTTCAGAGATATGATATGCCTTACTGCTGAGAAAAAACTATTCACTCTTCGTTTAGATATTATAGGATGTAGGAATCAAAAACGAACTTTTTGTATAAAATTTGCCTTTACATTTATATTTACATCTGCAGTATTTTCCATTTCTATGACTTACCATAGAACTTGTTGTCTCAAGATCTTTTCTCCTTCATGTCGTGGAATGGCACATGAAACATACTGTTTAATGAAAGACAAAACAGCGTCATCAGTGTATGTTTCAAATTTTGGTACATTTTTTATCGATAATAGCATGTGCATATGAGGAGCACCTCTAGCTCGGTACTCTTTTCACCAAAAGAAATCAGTTACCTGTCCACGAGGTGGAATCTTTTTATTGCAGATAAATGCCATCCTAGCTTGAAACATGTGGTTAAAATACCTTCAAACATTCACAGGATTCAAGGAACAGAGTTCTACAGCTGTCTTCACTTGAATGTTTTTAACATTTGAATTTGCCTCTAGTAGAAACTCAAGTAAATCATCCCATGCATATTTAGCACAGATAAGTGTTACAAACTATGTAGGTGTACCTAAGTTTCTCAACATGCATTTAAGCTCACCATGACTGCGATACCAATATTCATTGGTATCAAGTTGACAACTCATCAAATTAATTAACTGTGATTCTAAATTTTCATATCTTTGTTCAACTTTATCCATGAACTGTTTTGCAGAAACATGTTGAAAATGAACTCCTCTTTATAATATATGGTTCACTGCATATGAAAGTGCCGACAAATCTCTTTCAAACAGAAGATGAAATATATATGGAATACAAATCTAAATTAAATTGGATATAAATCTTGGATCTTTACAATAGATTCTCGTAGATCATTATTCTGAAACTAGAATCCGTATATCTCACTCATCAAATCGTCCACCTTCTCCAGTGGGGAATAGATGTGGTAAACAACGAGCTTCTAAACTTTTTTCCCATACACTAATGGGAGTTCCCTTCACTTCCTTCATTTGGAATAATTCAATACTATTTCCAATAATTTATTTCGAACTCAGAGGATCTATTGTATAATGTTCATAAATGTCTTCAGTCCTAGACTTGTCCACTTTTTCAATTTGGCCACTGACATTACTGTTTCATCTTCTAAGCATATAACTTCTGCATCAACATTTAAATGTTTATAATAAATATTATTCTGTACCAGGTATAATGTAGCATTTCAAAATTTATTAACATCTACAAAATCTTGCCAGATTTGTCTACTCTTTGCTGGTACACCATTTACTAGAATAGCTACTGGCTCATTTTCCTATCTCTCTACACCAACAATTTCAATGTTTTTCTTAAAATCTAAAGGTAAGTACACACCTCTTCCCTTGAGACCTTTTTGCAAATCTTTTGGTGGCAGGTTACCTGTTTTAGGCTCCATACGAACTATGGCCTGAAAAGGGTGTACAGATTGAATAAGAATAGATTCATATACATTTAAATCTGCCTGTTCATGAGGAATAGGTCTCAACTCTAAGTTGTTATGTACTGCTCTAACTGGCATTTTGTTTTCTTCTAATTTGTTGTGAAAGTACTTACAAATCACTTGATCACTACCCAAATCAAATTGACTTTCTAAAAACAAATAAAGACAAAATTGCTGCCATTAATCATTGTTTTCTTTTTCACTTTTTAAATATAAATCAACATTCCTAGCTTGACTTCTAAAATGAGTATTTCAACAACAAATACAAATATAGTTTTGTTTTTCATATGAAACAATGTTAAACTTTGTGATTTTTTCTGTAAACTCATCTATACTAATCTCTTTCTCATGTTCTTCAACACCGACACTTATCAAACTCTGAGTTTCTCTATACTGATCTTCTGAACCAAAAAAACAAAACTGTATTTCATCACAAACTTTCTCTATATCTGATCCAGAACTGTGCAAAAGAGTTGTATTCATTTCTCCTAAATATAATGCAAGAGTTTTCCATAATAGAGTCTCCATATTAACTTCCGCATTTCAGAGTGGTGTACAGCTTATATGCTCAATGGATGAAAAGTTCTTTGGCACACTTTTCTTGAAAGACAAGCCTGAGAATGACCTTGCTAATTTGTATATTTTCTCATGTTACATAGATCTAGTCCTTGTAACATCCTTATCTTCTGTTAAACAGTTTTTTGGCATATCCTCGTAAAAAAATAGTATTATGTCAATAGATTCCTGTTGAATACTGCAAAGACTGCTACAATTCCAGTTATATAAAGGAGCTTGTGTACGCCTCCTTTGAACTTCTTCAGCTATTACTTCTTCCACATTCCTAGCAACCATTTTATCTTTTGCAATAGGAGAACCATCTTTCACCTCATAGCATCAACCACTAGTATCAACTGCATGTACTAATGTATTCTGCTGAAAATAGTTTTCATAATTAAAGAAAGGCTCGGTACTGGAAATGTGCTTCCATTCACCAGTGAAGGTTTTACAAAGGTTACTTCTATTAACTAGTCTTTTTAGTTTGCGTTTCTTCTTCATAAACAACATTGTTTTATTCAATGTTCTCATTCTCTTCAATATTAATGTAAATAATTCTCATTTTATTTCAAAAGCTTTATCTACTACAACTTCAATCTGTTCCTTTTTCTTATAAGCTGATGATCTTCTTTTATATTTTTTACAATCTTTCAATACATTTTGTAGTATTCTACTTCTAAACATTCCCCTCCTTATATCCTTATGTTCTATTACACTTCTTGTAATATGCATTCTCTTCCCATAAATGATTTTGTTTCATCATGTCCTTTTTTCCTTTGCTTCTGATTTGTTGTAAAATGTTTTGCTTTTTTCACAAACTTGGTAAAATTGTTTTAACAAACAGTTTAGTTTTCTTACCAGAAGAATTTTTAGCTGCCTGAAGTTTTGTGCTTCACAACATTTTTGTCTTTTCACTTTTCTTTAAGAAGTACTGTTTTTTTCTTCTCTTCACTTTTGATAATTTCATGCCATCTTCAAATTCCCCCCCCAAAAAGTAAATATCTAAAAAACAAAGAATAGTTTTAATACTTTGTTACATAAATTAATACGTTTGAAATAATTATATATGAATATTCATATTTATAAATAACCAGTTCCTTACAATTACAAGGCAATCTCTCCATACCAACTAAATGGGTAAACTATTGCACTTTGCACCTTAGCAAAACTTTCACAAGAGCACACAGACCTTTAAACAGTGACTTGAGAAGGATTGCTGTTTTAAATTTGGCTAGGTCCAACATTCGGAGCAGTCAGTGAATAGTGAAGCTGCAAGAGAAAAGTGAGGTTTAAGACATGTTTGCAAGGTCTGTGAAAAGGTACACTCGAAGTAGGCTGTTTAAATTTAGGTGTCTGCTTGAAATGGAAAGTGGAGTCTGTCAAGTTTAAAGGTTTGCGTGCTCTGTGACTTAGGTATGTGTCTACTTGTACATGTATTCTGAAATGTGTTATGCAACTGAAGATGCTAGCTTAAAAACCTGGTAACTTCTCCTACAGGTAGAGACATCTTAGTTCTGCTCTATTATTTGCTCGCTCAACATGCATAACCCCAAACATATGAATGGACTTACACCAAATTTGGCAGGGAGGTAGATGTCGGTTCAAGAAAGTGCCTTTTGCTTATTTGGTGTAAATTGTTTGAGTAGTTGTTGGGAAATTATGTTTTAAATTGTAGTTATATCAATGGCTGCAGATAATTTGCAAAGGTTTCGTGATGAATTATGAATGCACAGGACAATGGGAATCTTCCAATTGGCTGAATGCAACTTGAACAGAAAGTTGTAGCCACCATTTTATCTATTGGAAACGGTTCCGAGGGCTAAACATTTGTGTGAAAAGCCCCAAAAGGGGCCAGGGTAGAGATACTCTGACTCCATGGTTGAGAAATGGGGGTGTTAGTGAAATAAGTTATGTATAAAAAGTTTTTTTTTTAAATTGCGTGTGATATTCACGACGACAATGCAACCGCCAGCAGTTCCCCCGTGTGCATTCAGAGACATCATGAATATCGAGCTATACACAAAGTGAATCATTAATACACATTTTTAAAGAGATATTGAGATCTTAAGAAATGTTTTTATAGAGTTATTCATATAGTGAGTTGTATACTGTGATGGTTAGAATTAATTAAATAGTTATAATTTTTTATGGGGTGGTGGCTATTGAATTCTTGCTTTTGCTGTCTGCTTTCATGACGTCATTGCATCATTGCACTCTCCTGCCTCCCGCGAAAAAGGAAAATAGGTTTCAGAGATGGTTGTTCTGGAGATACACTAAAACAGCATGAGTTTAAAGTGTATAGTAATAAAACCCTAGTGTCTAATATACTGTAAGATGTGCGCATATATGTGTTTTCACTTTACGGAAAAGGCGCAACCAGCGAGGTTAACGGCGGCATCACGACATCCTGAATTACCGTGAAAATGGAAAATAGGTCTAGAGGATGGTTTTTAAAGAAACTTGGTACAAAAATATTAGTTTAAACATGCTTTGAAAGAAGTATGTATTTAGTAATATTTGTAGGCCAATATTCGGATTTTTTTTTACATATCATTTTTGGATGTCTTTGTGGTCATTGAATATCTACTTTTGTTTTCCGTTTTTGTGACATGTCCATTGGGTTCTTGATTACCAACATCATTGCGGTGTCTGGAGTCACCGTGGAAAGATAAAATAGGTTTTAGAAGCTGAAGCTGAAGCTGAATGAGGTAGTTTTCCAAAGGAAAAACAGTTAAAATTGTGGTATTTTTGTTTTTTTTAAAAACATATATTTCATTGGATGCTGTCAGCATGAAAATGAATAAAATTAGATAGTGTGTTGGATACCTTAGCAAGAAGTCTTATTATTGGCTGTTGTGTATAAATGCTGGATATGCTTTTGAATCTGTGGAGTAAAGCACGCCTGCTGTATCTCATTTGGAAGCAGCATGTTTTTTCTAGAATGTGCTGTAAACTTGTGATCTACTGGTTCCAATGGGATGCTAGGTACACAGAGCTAAGACTGTATTAGGGGAGGGGTGGTAATGAGACAAAAAATGTGTTTTAAGGTTGAGGAGTGATGACACAATTTAAGTCATGGCAAGTTTTAATTTCCAACTCAAGACTATGTTAAATAAACTGTTGTGTAGTATATAAATGTCCGAAAAACAATGCTAGATATAGGTTTGATCATCACATAACCATCGTGAAAACGAGCCAACAGGAACCTCATTTTAAAAAAGATGGAAAGGATTAATGTTAAACCTGGCATCTTTTGGCATGTTTCCCCTGTCCTTTTGCTTTCTGACCTCCCGGTTTTTACTCAGTTTTTGCTGGTCAACTGTCTCTGCATACTTTCTCACTGCTATGCAGTGTTAAAGTGCAAGTGCTCCTATTGCAAATTCTATTATGAATTGGTGTTTCCATGATTGGCATATTTGATTTACTAGTAAGTCCCTAGTAAAGTGCATGGAGAGTGACAGGGTCTGTAAATCAAATTCTGCTAGTGGACCTGCAGCACTGGTTGTACCACCCACACAAGCAGCCCTGTAAAGGGTTCTCAGAACTGCCACTGCAGTGTCTGTGCTCAGTTTGTAACTGCCATGTCGACCTGGCAGGTGTACCTACTTGTCAGGCCGTAATCTTCCCTTTTTATTCATGTAAGCCAACCTTAAGGTGGCCCAAGGTACCCCTGTGGGCAGGTTGCCATGTATAATAAAGGTAGGGCATGTACTGGTGTGTACCATGTCCTAGTAGTAAATTACAGTGTTTTGTTTTTCAGTACGAAAAGGCTATTTGTCCCATAGGATAGAATGGGAGTTTACTTATAACATTTTATAAACAATTCTTCCCATTGGGACAAGATGGGGAAAGGTGGATGCCTGAACTCAGAATATAAAAAAGCATCTTTTAGTAAACATGATTTTTGTGTTGTGTGTTTGAAAATACCACTTTTAGAAAGGGGTTATCTTTTTGCTTAGCCATCTGTGTGCTTCTGCTGGGTTTGTGGTTTGACTGTCTGGCTTTGGGGTTGACAGGGGCTGGGGATGTGCATTCTCTTTAGGCAGCTACTGGGGGGGCGTTGGGGTGTGTCCTGCCTTTCCTGGATGAGTCAGGCCTGGGCTGAATAGACCTGGGCTGCTTTTAGAGTAGTTGGAGGAGATTTCCTTGCACCTGAATGGGCCTGGCCTGCCTTGGACAATGCTGTCTCCACCTCCTGCCAGGAAGCTCGGCCAGAGAGGACAGAACTGGTTTGGGCTGGGCACAGACACTCTCTGCCCAAAAGAATAAAGAGAAACTCTGTATAAATATTGAGGCCCAGACCCCAATATTTCAGAGCCCACTGGAATGAAGGAACCCGCCAAGAAGACGAGCTGGAAGAACTGCTAGGATGAGTACTGCCCCTTTGCTGTGTTTTTGTTTTGCTGAGTTGGCCTGCAAGTGCTGCTTCTGCCTTAGGACCTAACTTTCCTAGCTTGTTGCTGAGTATCTCCAAGGGCTTGAAGTTGAGCTTGCCTCCTGTCCTCAAATCTCAGGGACCGTAAAGACTTCACAGACCTCTGGGTACCGCCTCTGAAACAGTGGATTCAGTTGCCACAGAGTGGGGTAAGCAACTGGCTCCGTCACCGACTCCGTCGCTGACTCCGTGTCCTGAAGGCACCACAGAGGGCACTGCTGAATCTCACACCTCCACCCTGATCTCACCAATGATGACAACCATCGCAGCCACCAAGCCGCTGCTTTCACCGTGACCTGTGAGCACAGAACTCTGCACTGCCTTACTTCATTCCACTGCCCTGGTCTCACCGACAAAGTTGCTGCCTGCTAACTTCAACACCTGTGACTGCACTGTGGCTTGGGGGCACTGCTCGTAAGATTCATAATGCACCACCATGTCCCACACTGCTGTCCGGACTGACCAGCAGCTCCTTGCTACCGGCTCTGTTGCGTAAACTGTGATCTGTCAGTACCACAACGAGCACTGCCCTGGTCTCGCTGACGCTGCTGGATGACCGTCACGGGGCTGCTGCCTCCACCGCGACTTGAGAGCACCGCACACCGCACCACTCTGCTTCACATCGCAAAACACGACGTTTGCCCTGACCAGCTAGCTCCAATGTATTCGCTGTAATAAAAAGGTACTGTTTATAAGTCTGCCGACCCCACGACCAATGTGAACAGAGGGAGCTGTTAGATTCTGTTGTTTTTAGCACCTCAGTAGCACTGGACAGAGCTACTGACCTCAAGGAACTGCATTGTAAGGTTATTCTTGCAAAGCGCATATGTGTAAGTATTGTATGTTGGATACTTTTAATTTTGGTCTTGTTTTAATAAATAAAGTACTGGATATTTTTCTAAACTGGTGTGTTGTCCTTTTGTAGTGTTTACACTGCATTACTGTTGGTTACATGTAGAAACTTTGCATACTGCCTCTGAGATAAGCCTGACTGCTTGTGCCAATCTACCAAGGGGGTGAACAGGGGTTATTTCTGTAGTGAACTCCCCTTATCCTGACTAGAATGAATGTTCCCTATTTGGACAATCAATCAATCAATCAGTGACACTTATAAAGCGTGCTACATACCCGTAGGGTCTCAAGGCGCTGGGGGGGGGGGGGTGCCGCTACTGCTCGAACAGCCAGGTCTTCAGCTTCTTCCTGAAGGAGAG
Source organism: Lissotriton vulgaris (assembly GCF_964263255.1). Classification (NCBI taxonomy): domain Eukaryota; kingdom Metazoa; phylum Chordata; class Amphibia; order Caudata; family Salamandridae; genus Lissotriton; species Lissotriton vulgaris. The sequence continues at coordinate 931,088,821 of NC_141689.1, read as the reverse complement.
GTGGTCTTGGGTCAGGCGCAGGTCGGTCGGGAGGGAGTTCCAGGTCTTGGCGGCCAGGTAGGAGAAGGACCTTCCTCCTGTAGTCGCTCTTCGGATGCGGGGGACGGCGGCGAGAGCGTGGTTGGCTGATCGGAGGTGGCGTTTGGGAGCGTAGAAGTTGACTCGGCTGTTGAGGTAGCTCGGGCCTTGGTCGTGTAGGGCTTTGTGTGCGTGGGTGAGGAGGCGGAAGGTGATTCTTTTGTTGACGGGGAGCCAGTGAAGGTCTCTCAGATGTCCGGAGATGTGGCTGGTTCGTGGGATGTCGAGGATGAGTCTGGCTGAGGCGTTCTGGATCCGCTGGAGTCTCTTCTGGAGCTTGGCGGTGGTACCGGCGTAGAGGGCGTTGCCGTAGTCCAGTCGGCTGGTGACGAGGGCCTGGGTGACGGTCTTCCTGGTCTCGGTGGGGATCCACCAGAAGATCTTCCGCAGCATGCGTATGATGTTGAAGCACGCCGAGGAGACGTTGTTGACTTGCCTGGTCATGGAGAGGGAGAAGTCCAGGATGAAGCCCAGGTTGCGTGCATGGTCTGTCGGTTTGGGTGCGGTGCCCAGGGCGGGAGGCCACCAGGAGTCGTCCCAGGCGGAGGGTGAGGAGCCCAGGATGAGGACCTCCGTCTTGTCCGAGTTCAGTTTCAGGCGGCTGGACGTCATCCACTCGGCTACCTCTTTCATCCCTTCGTGCAGGTTGGCTCTGGCGGCGGCGGGGTCGTTGGTCAGGGAGAGGATCAGCTGGGTGTCGTCGGCGTAGGAGATTATGCTGAGGTTGTGTTTGCGTACGATGGCCGCGAGGGGGCTCATGTAGACGTTGAAGAGGGTGGGGCTCAGAGATGATCCTTGGGGGACGCCGCAGATGACTTCGGAGGCCTCTGACTTGTACGGTGGTAGGCGGACCCTCTGTGTTCTTCCGTCGAGGAAGGAGATGATCCATTCCAGCGCCTTGTCCTGGATTCCGATGTTGCTGAGGCGCCGTACTAGGGTGCGGGGGCAGACCGCGTCGAATGCCGCGGAGAGGTCTAGGAGGATGAGGGCCGCTGTTTCTCCATTGTCCATCAGGGCTCGGATGTCATCGGTGGCGGCGATGAGGGCGGTCTCAGTGCTGTGATTGGCTCGGAAGCCGGACTGTGAGGGGTCGAGGGATCCGTTCGTCTCGAGGAAGGCGGCCATCTGCTTGTTGACGGTCTTCTCAATGACTTTGGCTGGAAACGGGAGGAGCGAGATGGGGCGGTAATTCTTGAGGTCGGTGGGGTCCGCTGTTGGTTTCTTGAGTAGAGCGCTGAGTTCGGCGTGTTTCCAGCTCTCAGGGAAGATGGCGGTGTCGAAGGATGTGTTGATGATGTCTCGCAGGTGGGGTGCGATGACAGCGTCGGCCTTGTTGAAGACGTGGTGAGGGCAGGGGTCGGTCGGTGATCCGGAGTGGATGGAGTTCATCGTGTGGATGGTGTCTTCGGTGCTGATCGGGGTCCAGGCGTGGAGGGTGGTGGTGGGAGGTGGTTGTTCGGTCATGGTGTGCAATGGTTGGTTGTTGAAGCTGTTGTGTATGTCCGCGATCTTGTTGTGGAAGTATGAAGCGAGGGAGTTGCAGAGGTCTTGCGATGGGGTGATGTCGTTGTTTCCTGCGCTGGGGTTGGAAAGCTCTTTCACGATGTTGAAGAGTTCCTTGCAGTTGTGTGCGTTGTTGTCCAACCGGTCCTTGAATGCTGTTTTCTTGGCGGCGCGGATCAGCTGGTGGTGTTTCCGGGTGGCAAGTTTGAAGGAGGTCCTGTTGTCCGGTGTCGGTTCCCTTCTCCAGACTTTCTCGAGGGCTCGGCAGTTCTTCTTGGAGCTCTTGAGTTCGTCGGTGAACCAAGGGGCCTTCTTGCTGCCGGGTCTGCTAGGCGGGGTCCTCAGTGGGGCGAGTTCGTCCGCGCAGTTGCTGATCCACTTCGTGAGGTTGTCGGCGGCCTGGCTGGGGTTCGCTGAGCTGGCAGGAGGGTGCTGGCTCAGGGAGGTGGCGAGCTGGTCTGCTGTGATCTTGTTCCAGCTTCTGCGGGTGGCCTGTTGCTGGTGTTGGTGGGACAAAGGTGCACACCATTGCCCACTAGAGACACCCATTTCTAACAATTAGCAGATGCTAACCATTCACACGTGGAGAAGCAGAGGTCTAAAATGAAAGACATGATTTCATTTGCAGCTTTTTTCATGTTGATAGAGTGAAAAGTTGAAGAGGTTGTCATTTTTAGTTGCTTTTAATGAGAGTGGTGTACCATTCTTGTGCTTAATTTTTTACAAATCTTAACAGTGTCTAAACTATCCAGAAAGAGCTAAAACAACAATATAATCTACAAACTAAATTCAGTGGTGTATATATATCACTCTGTATTTATGTTACAAATATAGATTAGAAATGAAGATGTATATGGGAGTTTGATTAAAAGGAGTATCATAGTGATCTAAAAAAGTATATGAGATTAACTGTATCTGTTAGAGTGTATGTGTTTTAGAGGTTAGTGGTGAATGTTTTGGGAAGTAAGAGAAAAATTAATTAGTGTATCTTTATTACATTTTATATTTTATTGAAAAATAACAGTATAGTCTGCAATGAGGAACTAAGAATGTTTTGAATGTCTAAACATGATGTGCAGAATAGAAACATAATATTTGCGGATGTATGACGTTACAACGCATGCCTTTACAACAGAGAGTTATTGTGCTAGCTTTTTTTCAAGTGTAACTTTTGTTACATATGCTGCATATATGTTTTAGAAGCAGAAGAATTTCTTGAGAAATGATGTAGGTATGCAATTTGAAAAAAGGTTTTGTTCTTTGAAAAATTTCACAATGTTTTCTTTCCGTTTTATAAACTTAACGATGCATGTGTGCGCTCAGTAACAAAGCAATGTATGTTTCTAGAGAGCCAAGTATGTAATTAAATATCCAGTGGTTTACCTAGATTACACTCACATATTGCTCAAAAGAAAAACAAAAATACATTAAAACAGGTGGATTGATACTGACAGAAGGAGACAACCAATGAGTCAGAGATATAGTGACAACGGTCACATGTCTGATAGCAATGAAGGTACTTTTACTGTCAGTCAAGCAGCATTCAGTAATCTCATGCACTCACCCAGTCATTACTCAGGCAGTCATCGAATCAGTGATTCACTATCCATGGAGTTATTCAATTACCTAGATACTACACATGTACTCTTGCAATCAGACTGGCAAACAGTCTAAAGTCAATAAGCTATGTAGGCACTACCCATACATTCATATGACAATCTAGGTACTAACTATTGACTTATGCAATTAAGGCTGTAACTATGCAATCATTATAACATTTGCCCAGAATGTATGCAGTCATCTAAACACCCATGCAGTCTTTGAAATACTGAGGCACATGCGTGCACTGATGAAACACTCAGGCACTACTCATGCACTCATCTAATTAGGTAGAGAGTACCATTGTAGTAAACCTATCACCCATCCAGTACCTATGCAGTCATTTAATTACTGAGGCAATAGTCTTGCACTAATACAATCAACCCAGCAGTACACTTACTTTAACCAATCTCTCAAGCTTTATCAATGGAATAATGCAGTCACTCAGACACTAGTCATGCACTCATCTAATTAGCCAGGTACTACTGATGCACATATACAAATCTTCAGGCTCTACCAATGTGTTATCTAAACATCCAGGTACTACCTGTTCACTCAACCTAAAACAAAAGGACATCATCCAATCACGGGAACACTATTCATCCACTCATCCAATAGGCTAGTTGCTATGTATGGAATTAAACAACCATGTATGCACTGTCAATGCACTCTCTATACATCACCTATATACTATGTATGCACTCTTGCAATCATCCATGCAATAAAATTGCACTCAGTTAATCATCCCACTAGTTTCTATTCATGTACTGATTTATTGAAGCATTAATCACAAACGTACTGATCATTCAGCCTCTACTCATGCAGTCATCCAAATACCCAGATACTACTGGTATACTCATGCAAACACACAGGCAGTAAGTATACAGATGTTGAATGACCCATGGAGTTATTACGTAGTCAGGGAATAATCTAGGCACTACTTGTATCCTCAGGGAATCACCTAGGCACCACCATTACACTCATTCAATCATCCACAGAGGATTGATGTATTCAACCACAAACCCATGTATTTACAAGTTTTACTGAGGAATATGCAGTTGTTTAGAACCACGTGGGTAATTATATATGGTACCTGTCACATACTGTTTACAAGTATTCAGAAGAGTTAGTAAGATATATGGTTGAATAATGATTACTGTGCAGAATTTTATATGCAGCTCAAATTTCAATCTAATACTTTTAAGTAGAAAAGTACTGATATATTAAATACACCAGTGACTCAGTGGTAGAGAGGCACACAAATAGCTTTTATGGTGTGTTTTTGTATTTACAGTGTTGAGACACTGTGGGGTCGATTACAATGCCTTTCGGAAGGGCTCTGAATTGGATCCGGAACCCTTGTTTCCAACTGAATTGTTCACAGTTCCCAACGCGAAGTACGATGCCCGTAAACTGTTAGGGATGATTCAGTTCCAAAAGGCAAACCTGAATCTGATTTGGGGCCCTTCCGTACGACATCGTAATCGACCCCAGTATGTATGTGTACACTTCTGTAGTGCAGCGCAGAGCCGCAAGCCATTTGGCTGCTCCCTGCTGCATTACTTTCAAAGCACAGGGATTTTCACATTTACAACAATATGATGGATCCTTCTGGTCTCCCCTGCACTGGTGCACAACTGGCTGTCATGCTCCACTGGAAGTCCCCTTGCAGCATGGTGCATAGAAGCCTGTGTTTTGGGGAAGATTGTTTTTGTGCAGGAAGGCACACCTTGCATAAAACCAATCACGAGAGGTGTTTTCCTCTTTCTATGTGTGTTGCAAACGCAGTACACATAGAAAGAGGAAAAAACAAAGAAAAATAAAAGTATTTCTATTTGTTGTGTCTCCCTACACCTCCTCTAGGGAGGCATACAATTCTAACGGAATCCCAGGTGTGCACATTTTTGTAAACCTCGGAATGTGGCAAAAGGCATAGCACGCTCTTTTCATGCAAAGTGCTGCGTGAAAAGGGCCAATAATTACAAGGCCACCAAAAGCCACACAAAGTGCCTTTACTTAGCCTTGTAAATATGGAGCATCACACTATGGCAATGGTGTGTCAAAACAAGTGACGTTTGGTGCATAGGTCTTGTAAATATGCTCCCTTGGCTTGATGTTCATTTGAAAATTTACTACAGAAGGGATAGACTGATTTTTGACCATTTTACACAAGGTGACCCCGCACACTTCAACAGTAAATAATACAATGTAAATGACTTTATACATGTGGTCACATTGACTCTTCAATTGTTCTCCCAAGAATCTGGAACCAGACGGCCGCATGAACTACAAGACGCTGATACCTTGCTGACGGCCCTTACAGCTCTATCTTATTGGAATTTTGGAAACTTGGTGTATTTGGAAAATATGATTTCTTTATTTTTGAAAATATTTGAATTTCAAGTGTGAAGACCAATGTGAAGCTGTATCATATAGAAAATTCTAAATAAAGCCCTGAAGAAGTCCGGTCACGGACGAAATGCGTTGGTTATTGGTTTTAATCATCAGTTGTGAATAAAAGAATCTGTTTACAGAAGAAATCTGACTTTGGAAGTCTTGGGAGAACAATTGAAGAGTCAATGTGACCACATGTATAAAGTCATTTACATTGTATTATTTACTATTGAAGTGTGCGGGGTCACCTTGTGTAATTTGATTTGTAAAACGAGTTTCTTGTTTTCTAATTTTGGGATCTAGTGGCTTGTGTCCCAGACCTCCTGCACCCACACATATGCACATTATAGGGATTTTGTCACCAGTGCGGGCAAAATAGCCTTAATCCCCTGTTCTGGCTTGAATTTTGATTTTTGACCATGTATAAGTTAGAAGTGAGATATGGTGTAACTGTGCTGTAGGACAGGGTGGAAAAATGTTAAAAGGTAACTAATAAATAAAGTTTTGTGTTTTGCTTTGGGTTTGCTATATTGAAGTAAGTGCATGTAGTAATGTAGCTACCTTCATCTTTAGATTTAAAACTGCAACATACCTGTGACAGGAGGATTGGCGGCTTCGGAGAAAAGCACCCCGGGGACACGGAAGAGATGTGCTTTAGCGGCCCAAGCTATCCCGACCCGTAAGCAGATGGGTGGAGAGCGGAGGAAGAAGGTGGGACAACAAATGGCGAGGTGAAAAGAGAGGAGCCGAATTGGGAGGAGGACAACGCGACAGACGGAGCGGCAAATTCCAAAACAGATCCCGGGACAGGAGGAGAAGACGTATATACTGGCTGTGGTGGAAAGAATCTGAGGGAAGGTGTGACGGACGGGGCAGCAACTCGTATCTATTCCAAACCAATCAAGGGAAAGTCACAACGATTTATAAACCACGGACCGTGTGTGGTGATCAGAGCACAAGTGGTGATTGGTGAAGGGGTTCTATTATCTAGAAACGGATAATTAATTGCCTCCTACTCATTTGTGTTTCCTGATGGCATAGGGGAGAGAAAGGAAGGAGGATGAAGAAAGGAATAAGTCCAGAAGAGTGAAGATAACTTAGGGGGTCACTTGAGAGACTTAATGGATCCTAAACCAAGAAGGACTTTTGGAGTAAAGAATAAAGTAATCCCTTCCTTATTAAACCTACCTTGACTCTGCCAACTCCTTGTCCTATCACAGTGGTGTCAGAAGTGGGATCAGAGATTTCCAGATAGGATAAGAAGATAACCGAACCCCTAACCATGATAGACATGGTCAAAAAGTTGTCTGCGGACCAGAGACATCTACAGTTGATTGTTGAAGGACAAGCAACAGCAGCACAAAAGGACCGTGAGTCTCTCCAAGAAGCACTCCAGGCGCAGGCTAGAGCGATAACTAATAGTCAAGTGATACAGGGTACTGCCACTCAAAGACTGACAGACAACATTGAGGACAAGACATTCTTCCACCTCCTAGTGATAAACCAATATTGGAACCAAACAGAAGAAAAAACGTGAAAACACATACAGCGGAGCGGGTTGTTGTGAATTGGACTTGGTGTATGTGTACCTGGAAATACTAGGTTGCAGCAACCGTACTTTACGGTAATTCTCTTTTATATGCCTATTTTTCACATATATCCACTGGTTGGACGCGCCTTAGCGAGCACGGACCACCAGGGATTTTTTACGTCACTGGTCCTGAAGAAAGCTGCATGAATATAAAGAGACAGCTGAAACATGTCGACCTACTATTAAAGGGATAGAAGTGGTCAATAATATTACCACCCTTAATATCCCACACAGTGTTTTTAACAATATTGGTTGACCGCTGAATAAAATAGATTTTGGGTACAACTAATATTTTTTAATTCACCTTCACTTGCACTTATTCACATACACCAAGTCCAATTCACAACAACCCGCTCCACAGCAAATCAGGCGTCGAAGCACACTGGAGGGACATTCGGTTCCTCCAGTGGGAACCCCGTGATGAAGCATGTCACCACTAGGGTGAGTGAGGGTTCTTCTTAACAATTCAATTTGTTTGTTTCTGATGTATGTGTTTTCACGTTTTTTCTTCTGTCTGGTTCCAATATTGGTTTATCACTAGGAGGTGGAAGAATGTCTTGTCCTCAGGGTTGCCTGACTCTATTTATATGTCCAAGGCTCCAATAAGTCACTCCTTAGTTGTTTTTTGTATTTATGATCGGGGATATAGGAGTGTTCCTTTTTCAAATCCTCCCTCTCTTGTTGTTAATTAATTAATGACAGATAACTTTGCCAACACCAGAGTGCACCCTAATGTCCCAAGTTCCATTCTCCAAATACCAACCGGGTGAAGACACTTATTATTTCATTACTAACTTTGAGCGAGTAGCCTCTACAGCCTCCTGGCCTCCCGAAAGACGGGGGCAGTATTTTGCCCCTCTTTTGGCCGGGGACTGCAGGCAGCATATCAGGCTATGAATCCAGCTGGGATAACGCCCTAGCCCGAGATCATAAGAACTATTCTGGGTAGACTTGGACACGACGAAGAATACTACCACTTACATTTTTGCAGAGAGAAATGGAATTTATTTATTTATTTATTTATTTATTAAACTTATAGGGCGCAAACAGCTACCCAAAAAGGGTTTCCCGGCGCCTAAGAGCACAGCACAAAGGATGGAATAAGTTCAGCAGAGGTCGTTCAAGATTACTGATCGAACAACCAAGTCTTTATTTCTTTTCGGAACCTGGAATGACTCCCCTCCTTTCGTATATGAAGTGGAAGTGTGTTCCAGATAGAAGGACCCTGGTGGGTAAAAGATCTCCCTCCCATCCTGGAGAGCTTGAATCTAGGCACACAAAATTTACAAGAATACCCATGACAACCCTCGTAACCTCTGCTACCGCATCCAGGATCTGGGTAACCACTGGCTACAACCTATCACATCCAGCCTAGATAAGGTAGTACATAAAATATTCCTGGAACAATACCGGTTGCCTTGCCTAATCCCACAAGAGCCTGAGTTAAGCAACACCCAAATGTCATTGTCAATACGGCCATAGAGTAGCTTGTTCCTACTATAGAGCGACTGACTACTGTCCTTCTCAACCCCGATCCATTGAGACAAGATCTTCAATGCCTAGAATTCCTACACCTGTGGCCCTTAAGCTGAGGTTCTCCCCACCTACAGGGAACCCCAGAAATCCCCAAGACACCAGACTAATCCCTAGATACCTCTTTCAAGATACAGGAACAGGCCGCCAGTGTTTCCAATGTGGAGAATGGGGTCACATTGATAGACACTGTTCCTCGGAAAGACAACAACTGCAGAACTCATAGATGTTGGATATCTGCAAGCGTGGGTATTCTGTGCAGGCCAAAGGGAGCCCAAGTATCACCAATGATTGAGTGTCAACCATATCCTCACGAAGGTCCTTTTGGATTCCAGATGTCGCCATTCAGTAATCAAGGCATAAAAGTTGTGTCTGGAACAGTGGATGACCGGAGAGGTAGTATGGATCACTTGTGCACACGGGGACAGTAAACCATACCCACTAAGCGAAATACAGTTGGTCTGGGATGGTCGTCACAAAAGACTGAAGGTGGCAGGTATCACAGACATTGTGGAAGAGATCATCCTGGGAACAGACTATGTGGGTTTCACAGAGGTTATGAAAGAGAAACAGGAAACATTATGGTGGGAGGATGCACCTTTTTCCCAGGCGGAAGTAACAAGTGGTAGGTATAAAACCCAACTATCCCATCGGGAAAGAAGGCTATATAACCAACGGTATGTCCTTCATGGGGATTTTGACGTCCCTACTATGTCTTCTTCCTCCTACACAGAAGAGACATTGGTATTGACCCACAGCTTTAGAGCAGCAAAGAAAGAAGATCCCAACTTGGAAAATGCTTGGGACCAAGCCGTTGAAGACATAGATGGGCAGGTAGGACCTTATTTCTATGTCTCCAGGGGTTTGGTGTATAGGAGAGTAAGACACTCAGGAAAATTTGGTTCCACAGCTGTTGGTTCCACTTCCTTTCAGGTTTCTAGTCCTACACCTGGCCCATGGGCAGACAGGGGGAGGCCATTATGGGAGAAGGAAGACAGAGGAATATCTGTTACAAAGATTCTACTGGCCAGGTGTTTTCCCAGACATCCGAAGGTTCTGTGCAGCATGCAACAGATGCCAGAGAGTAACTGCCCCCAGATAGCGAAGGCTCCGTTACAGCCCCTACCTATCATTGAGATATCATTTACCTGTGAAGGTATGGATCTAGTGGGTCTTCTGGTTTCACCGACAAGAGGGTATCAATATATCTTGGTACTAGTGTATTACACCTCAAGATACCCCAAGCCATTCCCTTAACCAGTATGACCACCTCGGCTGTGGCCCAAGACATGATATGGTTCTTCTGTAGGGTGGGTTTCCCCAATGAGCTCTTGATGGATAAAGAAACCCCGTTCATGTCCCGATTTATGTCTCAGGTATGTAAAATTCAGGCCATGAAATAGATGCGAACATTGGTCTACCATCCACAAACCGATGTGTTGCTGGAGCGGTATAACCGTACCATCAAAACGATGTTAAAGAAAGTGGTCACAGAAAGAGGTAAGGATTGGGACAGACAACTACCGTTGGTGCTCTTTGACATACGCGCACATGTCCAATCCTCTGCAGGATGCTATCCCAACATAACCTGGAAGAAGCTAAACAGAGACAGAAAAAGGTTATATGATGTCAATACCCACCTGAGAGAACTAGCTGTTGGGGATAAGGTACTGGTTATCCTTTCTTCCTCAACTAATGAACTGTTAGCAAAGTTGCAGGGACCCTATACCATCTAAGATAAAATCACTTCTGTAACATACATATCAGACACACAAAAAAGAGGGGGACAATGACAAATCGACCATATTAATCCATTAAAGAAATGGGTAGAAAAAGATAACCCAACACTATTTGTGACCGGCTCCAACCCACTTGAGATAATATTTCCCTGAAAATATACTGATAAGACAGTGGGAAAAAATTAGTTCTGACCTATCTGATAAACAACGTCTATCTCTCAATGAGTTAGTAAGCGAGTATGGTAACATATTCTCTTCCCGACCAGGGGAAACCAACCTAGTGCAACATGACATTAGGATGGACGGAGTAATATCCACCTGTCTCCGTCCTTTCCTGTGATGTTAGTCCCCAAATCCAATGGGTCCATACATTTTTATATAGGTTTCCGGTGATTGAATGAAGTTTCCCACTTTGATACCTATTCTATGCTGAGGATTGATGTGATGATCTGCTTCATACATGACCACTTTAGACCTCACAAAAGGTTACTGGAAAATACCTCTTACACCCACAGCCAAAGAGAAGACAGCATTTTCTACCCCGACAGGCCTCTATCAGTTCCGCCTGTTGCCGTTTGGGCTACACGGCGCCCCTGACACTTTTCAAAGCCTGACAGATTTGGTACTCAGGGATCATCGGGTGTATGCTGTGCATACCTAGATTGCATAGTGATCTTTCTTTTGTCGATCTTTGGAACTTCACTCACAAAACTTAGAAGCGGTCTTACTTACCCTTTGACAGGGCCGTCTAATGGCTAATCCCGAGACGTGTCTATTGGCCACCAATTCTTTTTGGTTTTTGGGGTGTCACATAAAGGAAGACCCTTAGGTGGACATGGTGAAGGCGATGAAGGAGCTACCCCCTCCCACTACCAAGAAAGAGGTCAGATCCTTTCTGGGTTTAATTGGATATTATTGCCGTTTCTTTCACAGTTTTTCTGAAATGGCTGCTCCTTTAACTGACCTCCTGGCAAAGAAACACCTGACCCATTTACAGGAGTGGCTCCCTTCCCATCAACAGAGTTTCGACCACTTGAAGGGGGCTATATGCAGTGAGCCTGTGTTCGCTTGCTCTGATTTCATGAAACAATTTATACTCCAGACTGACGCCTTGGAGAGTGGTCTTGGGGCCATTCTTGCTCAAACCGGGGCCTCTGGACTGTTACACCCTATTGTGTTTCTTAGTAGGAAACTGTTGCCTAGGGAGACGCAATATCCCACGATTGAAAAAGAATGCCTGGCCAACAAGTGGACCATGGAGGTTTGTAGATACTATCTGTTGGGACGCTCTTCGTGTTATATACGGATCATTCCCCCTTGGTGTGGTTGGTTTGTAATGCTCGTATTTTTAATTGGTTTTTGGCCTTACAACCCTGCTCCTTCCAGGTTCTTCTTATCCTGTTGGCCGGTTTCATCAGGGCCAATCGTCCATGCCTGGTTGGGATGTGTTGTGACAGGAGGACGGCTCAGGAGAAAGGCACTCTGTGGGCATGGAAGAGACGCTTTCTAGCGGTCTGTGCTATCCCAACCCGGAAGTGGATGTGTGGAGAGCAGAGGAAGGAGGCAGGTCAACAAATGGTGAGGTGAAAACAGAGTAGCCAAGTCGGGAGGAGGGCGAGAGAGAATCGAGACCAGCCGAGGACGACACAAGGGACGGAGCTGCAGTATCCAAGACAGAGCCTGGGACAGGAGGAGAAGACATATCCACTGGCCGAGATCAAAAGAACCAGAGGGAGGGTGTGACGGACTGGGCTGCGATGACTCTGGTCAGGAGTCACGGCCCAAGGCAAGCACAAGTATTATCTCAAGGCAAGATATTACTGCGTGTGGGGCTCATTCTGTGGGTGGTAGGGTCTGTCCTAGACAAACCATGGTGAGGAGGCGAGACAGCAAGGATATAGTTTCAAACACCTGTCTTTTCTTCCTATAAGGCACACATGTATCTATTCCCTACTAATCAAGGGAAAGTCACAATGATTTATGAAGCACGGACCAGGTGTGCTGTTCAGAGCACAAGTGATGACTGGTGAAGTGGTTCTATTATCTAGAAATTGATAATGAATTGTCGCCTACCCATTTGTGTTTTCCGAGGGCATAGCGGAGACCAAGGAATAAGGCTAGAATAGTGAGGATAACTCTGCAAGTCGGATGTATGACATCACAACGCATGCTTTTACATCGCATGCTTTTACATTGCAACTTTTACAACGCATGCCTTTACAATGCATAGTGGTGAGGGGTGCTAGATAGTGAATAGTTTAATTTACTATTCCAACTCCAGTCCCCGTGGATAGTAGGGAAGGTGTTGGATAGTAAATTAAGGGCCAGATGCATCAAGCGAAATGCGCTCGCAAAAGGGCCAGATTCTCAGAATCTGGCCCTTTGCGAGTGCAATTTTTGCATTTGGAATGCATCATCCCAAATGCAAAAATCGCAAATAGAGAATTCGCTAAATTGCGATTGTTTGCATTTAAGGAATCTCAAATTGAGATTCCTTAAATGCAATGCATGAAAGTATCAAAAATAGCGAATTCGCTAATAGGGCACGCAAATTACCACGAAGTACAACTTCATGGTAATTTGCAAAAACTTTGAAAAATGCACTTTTGTGCATTTTTCAAAGTTTCATGTTGCGCACACACATGCCCAAAGGGCATGTGTGTGCGCAACATATGTGCACAGATTAACCCTGGGCGAAGAACTACGCTCCGTTCGCGGAGTTTGCGGAGTTTTAGCAACTCCGCGTTCCGCGGAGTACGCGTAGCTGTCGATTACTCCGCTATCCGGTGTGGAGCGTAGTTGCCGCGCGCTGAATAACATTATCGCGTGCGCGGCAATGGCTTACCTTGGTTCTGCGTTCGCTTTTTCCCGGTCGGGAAGGGCCAGATGCATCAAGCGAAATGCGCTCGCAAAAGGGCCAGATTCTCAGAATCTGGCCCTTTGCGAGTGCAATTTTTGCATTTGGAATGCATCATCCCAAATGCAAAAATCGCAAATAGAGAATTCGCTAAATTGCGATTGTTTGCATTTAAGGAATCTCAAATTGAGATTCCTTAAATGCAATGCATGAAAGTATCAAAAATAGCGAATTCGCTAATAGGGCACGCAAATTACCACGAAGTACAACTTCATGGTAATTTGCAAAAACTTTGAAAAATGCACTTTTGTGCATTTTTCAGAGTTTCATGTTGCGCACACACATGCCCAAAGGGCATGTGTGTGCGCAACATATGTGCACAGATTAACCCTGGGCGAAGAACTACGCTCCGTTCGCGGAGTTTGCGGAGTTTTAGCAACTCCGCGTTCCGCGGAGTACGCGTAGCTGTCGATTACTCCGCTATCCGGTGCGGAGCGTAGTTGCCGCGCGCTGAATAACATTATCGCGTGCGCGGCAATGGCTTACCTTGGTTCTGCGTTCGCTTTTTCCCGGTCGGGAAGGGCCAGATGCATCAAGCGAAATGCGCTCGCAAAAGGGCCAGATTCTCAGAATCTGGCCCTTTGCGAGTGCAATTTTTGCATTTGGAATGCATCATCCCAAATGCAAAAATCGCAAATAGAGAATTCGCTAAATTGCGATTGTTTGCATTTAAGGAATCTCAAATTGAGATTCCTTAAATGCAATGCATGAAAGTATCAAAAATAGCGAATTCGCTAATAGGGCACGCAAATTACCACGAAGTACAACTTCATGGTAATTTGCAAAAACTTTGAAAAATGCACTTTTGTGCATTTTTCAGAGTTTCATGTTGCGCACACACATGCCCAAAGGGCATGTGTGTGCGCAACATATGTGCACAGATTAACCCTGGGCGAAGAACTACGCTCCGTTCGCGGAGTTTGCGGAGTTTTAGCAACTCCGCGTTCCGCGGAGTACGCGTAGCTGTCGATTACTCCGCTATCCGGTGCGGAGCGTAGTTGCCGCGCGCTGAATAACATTATCGCGTGCGCGGCAATGGCTTACCTTGGTTCTGCGTTCGCTTTTTCCCGGTCGCGTCTGCCACCATGTTTGTAAACCCTCCCGTGCGACTGTGCGAACGCGATAACGTCATTGGAATCGCGATAAAGCCATAAGGACGCGCGAGGATGTTTGTTGGTAAGATCGAGTTGCCGAACACGCAGAACCTGCAATCTTGCACAGAATAACTCGCGAGCATGTTAAAAGTTAAACCATAATAATAAATTAACATTTTGGTTAGCAAACAAGTGAAAAACCCCTCAAAGTTGTACCTTTGGATGTATTTTTTGGGGGAAGGAGTCCTTTTTCTGTTTCTACTCTATTTTTGAATATTAAGGAGGAAGGGCTCTTGAGTTTACAACTTCCTGTTCCTGTCCACCAGGCTCCTCCCAGTGCTTTGTCCATGAGGTGGTCACTTTCATTTGGATTTTGAGCTGGCAGGATCACTTTCTGTGTGTGTTGGCTGCATTACTGCTTTTTTTTGGATTTTACTGAGGACTTTTGGATTTTGAATTCTCTTTTTCAAGTAAGTTCAGTAATGTATGAGTGAGTATGATGTTGTAGACTTGTGTTTGTTTGATTTAAAAAATTTTAACTACAGTATTCATTCCTTGATTTAAATTATTGATGGGTGCCTATACTTTTATGAGGTCCCAACTTGTATTTCTTTTTAAATTTCATCCAGGCTACATAGAGAGGTACCCATGGGTAAAATCATAATTCTGTGTTTAAATTTTTATTCAAGTTTGTAAACAAACATCATGGCTGGCATTGGATTATGGTCATCATTATGCAATAGCAATGTCTGCTGTGGAATTTCTGTTTGTGTAATTTAAAAGTTTTTTATTTTTTTAAGCCAATAGCTGACCCTAGTACTCCATGTAGTTAGTGTGTAGGCATGTTTGAGTTCATTGTAATAACTTTCTGTGGTTGGCCTGGCCATGTGTTGTTGGCGGCCATTTTATGTTTCCCAGCCACTTTGCTCTTGCTATAGGCCTCCAAACTTGTGGCCTACTCTGCCAGTAGGCCAGAGGTACTAGTCATAGGGTCATAAAAGTTAATCAACTGTTTTTCTGGTGTACCTCTAATTAGAAAATCATGGATGGACTGGTTTGATTTAGAAAATCTTATGTTTATGTGTGGGGTATGTCAGGTTTTGGGTGTCTGTCAATTTCTGCCATTAGGTAACCCTAGGAATACAGCTCGGGTAGTTTTGGTAACGTCGCACCGTGTGAGAACGCGACCTTACCTTTTTTGTCTTGTTCGCGCGCTCAATGTACTGGCTCGGGAACGCGATAATGACTTTTCACTCGATTCGCGTTGCCGAACACGCCGATTTTGCAATCTCGCGAACAATATGTCCCGAGTTGCATAAAAGTTCCTCGAAAATGTTTAATGTGTCCCCTGTGCTACAAAAAGTCCTCATTTATGTGTTATTTGGTTGTAGTTTTGTCTTCCTGGAGCATGGGCCACTCCCAGTTCCTTTCTGTCCTCTATGTAATGATTTCTTGTTTATGGTTGGGGTGACCAATTTGGGCGGTGGTGTGTCCATTTTGTGAAGCTAAGCATTGTCCCTTTGGCATAGGCATTTATTGTCTGTCTTCTCTTTCTTTTCATGTAGTGGTGAGGGACATTTTGTGTGTACTTACTTCCTTTGTGATGATTCTGCTATGTTGTTGTTGGTGGGCAGGCCATGTGGTGGCGGCCATTTTGTGTATGCTTCCTTTGTGACTGATTTTGCCATGTTGTTGGTGGCCATGCCATGTGGTGGAGGCCATTTTGGGTGCATCCTTTTTCCATGTTGTTTTTGGGTGTCCCTGTCCTCCTGGCCCTATGGAGGCAGCCATTTTCTGTGTCCTTCCCTGGTTCTCTTCTTTTGCCATAGCCAACCAAGGCTTTTGTAGGTACTACTACTCACAGCCATATGTGCATTCAAGTTAATAAACTATTTTTGTGGTGTACCTTTAATTACACCGTGTATGGCTTTGGATTGCTTCACATTTTTTGTAATGGTGGTACTTTCAGCTTTTGGTTGCTTGTGTGTAACTAATATGGCACTCCCTGCCAGTAGGTTACCCTAGGAATACTGCTCGTGTACTTTTGGTAACGTCGCACTGTGTGAGAACGCGACCTTACCTTTTTTGTCTTGTTCGCGTGCTCAATGTACTGGCTCGGGAACGCGATAACGACTTTTCACTCGATTCGCGTTGCCGAACACGCCGACTTTGCAATCTCTCGAACAATATGTCCCGAGTTGCATAAAAGTTCCTCGAAAATGTTTAATGTGTCCCCTGTGCTACAAAAAGTCCTCATTTATGTGTTAGTTGGTTGTAGTTTTGTCTTCCTGGAGCATGGGCCACTCCCAGTTCCTTTCTGTCCTCTATGTAATGATTTCTTGTTTATGGTTGGGGTGACCAATTTGGGCGGTGGTGTGTCCATTTTGTGAAGCTAAGCATTGTCCCTTTGGCATAGGCATTTATTGTCTGTCTTCTCTTTCTTTTCATGTAGTGGTGAGGGCCATTTTGTGTGTACTTACTTCCTTTGTGATGATTCTGCTATGTTGTTTTTGGTGGGCAGGCCATGTGGTGGTGGCCATTTTGTGTATGCTTCCTTTGTGACTGATTTTGCCATGTTGTTGGTGGCCATGCCATGTGGTGGAGGCCATTTTGGGTGCATCCTTTTTCCATGTTGTTTTTGGGTGTCCCTGTCCTCCTGGCCCTATGGAGGCAGCCATTTTCTGTGTCCTTCCCTGGTTCTCTTCTTTTGCCATAGCCAACCAAGGCTTTTGTAGGTACTACTACTCACAGCCATATGTGCATTCAAGTTAATCAACTATTTTTGTGGTGTACCTTTAATTACACCGTGTATGGCTTTGGATTGCTTCACATTTTTTGTAATGGTGGTACTTTCAGCTTTTGGTTGCTTGTGTGTAACTAATATGGCACTCCCTGCCAGTAGGTTACCCTAGGAATACTGCTCGCGTACTTTTGGTAACGTCGCACTGTGTGAGAACGCGACCTTACCTTTTTTGTCTTGTTCGCGTGCTCAATGTACTGGCTCGGGAACGCGATAACGACTTTTCACTCGATTCGCGTTGCCGAACACGCCGATTTTGCAATCTCGCGAACAATATGTCCCGAGTTGCATAAAAGTTCCTCGAAAATGTTTAATGTGTCCCCTGTGCTACAAAAAGTCCTCATTTATGTGTTATTTGGTTGTAGTTTTGTCTTTCTGGAGCATGGGCCACTCCCAGTTCCTTTCTGTCCTCTATGTAATGATTTCTTGTTTATGGTTGGGATGACCAATTTGGGCGGTGGTGTGTCCATTTTGTGAAGCTAAGTATTGTCCGTTTGGCATAGGCATTTATTGTCTGTCTTCTCTTTCTTTTCATGTAGTGGTGAGGGCCATTTTGTGTGTACTTACTTCCTTTGTGATGATTCTGCTATGTTGTTGTTGGTGGGCAGGCCATGTGGTGGCGGCCATTTTGTGTATGCTTCCTTTGTGACTGATTTTGCCATGTTGTTGGTGGCCATGCCATGTGGTGGAGGCCATTTTGGGTGCATCCTTTTTCCATGTTGTTTTTGGGTGTCCCTGTCCTCCTGGCCCTATATAGGCGGCCATTTTCTGTGTCCTTCCCTGGTTCTCTTCTTTTGCCATAGCCATCCAAGGCTTTTGTAGGTACTACTACTCACAGCCATAGGTGCATTCAAGTTAATCAACTTTTTTTGTGGTGTACCTTTAATTACACCGTGTATGGCTTTGGATTGCTTCACATTTTTTGTAATGGTGGTACTTTCAGCTTTTGGTTGCTTGTGTGTAACTAATATGGCACTCCCTGCCAGTAGGTAACCCTAGGAATACTGCTTGCGTACTTTTGGTAACGTCGCACTGTGTGAGAACGCGACCTTACCTTTTTTGTCTTGTTCGCGCGCTCAATGTACTGGCTCGGGAACGCGATAACGACTTTTCACTCGGTTCGCGTTGCCGAACACGCCGATTTTGCAATCTCGCGAACAATATGTCCCGAGTTGCATAAAAGTTCCTCCAAAATGTTTAATGTGTCCCCTGTGCTACAAAAAGTCCTCATTTATGTGTTATTTGGTTGTAGTTTTGTCTTCCTGGAGCATGGGCCACTCCCAGTTCCTTTCTGTCCTCTATGTAATGATTTCTTGTTTATGGTTGGGGTGACCAATTTGGGCGGTGGTGTGTTCATTTTGTGAAGCTAAGCATTGTCCCTTTGGCATAGGCATTTATTGTCTGTCTTCTCTTTCTTTTCATGTAGTGGTGAGGGCCATTTTGTGTGTACTTACTTCCTTTGTGATGATTCTGCTATGTTGTTTTTGGTGGGCAGGCCATGTGGTGGCGGCCATTTTGTGTATGCTTCCTTTGTGACTGATTTTGCCATGTTGTTGGTGGCCATGCCATGTGGTGGAGGCCATTTTGGGTGCATCCTTTTTCCATGTTGTTTTTGGGTGTCCCTGTCCTCCTGGCCCTATGGAGGCGGCCATTTTCTGTGTCCTTCCCTGGTTCTCTTCTTTTGCCATAGCCATCCAAGGCTTTTGTAGGTACTACTACTCACAGCCATAGGTGCATTCAAGTTAATCAACTATTTTTGTGGTGTACCTTTAATTACACCGTGTATGGCTTTGGATTGCTTCACATTTTTTGTAATGGTGGTACTTTCAGCTTTTGGTTGCTTGTGTGTAACTAATATGGCACTCCCTGCCAGTAGGTAACCCTAGGAATACTGCTCACGTACTTTTGGTAACGTCGCACTGTGTGAGAACGCGACCTTACCTTTTTTGTCTTGTTCGCGCGCTCAATGTACTGGCTTGGGAACGCGATAACGACTTTTCATTCGATTCGCGTTGCCGAACACGCCGATTTTGCAATCTCGCGAACAATATGTCCCGAGTTGCATAAAAGTTCCTCGAAAATGTTTAATGTGTCCCCTGTGCTACAAAAAGTCCTCATTTATGTGTTATTTGGTTGTAGTTTTGTCTTCCTGGACAGGCCATGTGGTGGCGGCCATTTTGTAGGTACTTCCTTTGTGCATTTATCATTGGCCTCCCTGCTTTTGGTCTGATCTGATAGTAGGCCAGAGTCCCAGAGGTGGTAGTTACTAGTTAGCGGGGCTGCTTTATGTAGCTGTTTCTATTTGGTCTATTTAATTACCATCATTACGGCATGTGTGTATGCCATTGCATTTCCAAGTTTGTTGTCTGGGCAGGGGGGTAGGTAACTTTTTTGTGTGTGTAATAATTTTATGGCTTGTATGTGTTTTTGCAGTGAAGTTTTCCAAACTCTTAGCCATGGGGTATTTTGATTTTCCTTGCATTAACCTGTCATGACTCATGAGTAGCAGGCATCCTCCTTTTTCTGTCCATATTGGTATATGATAGGCCTGCTTGACTTTATTATTGGTTCTTTCTGGACTTCATGTGGCTGGGAGCTGTGGTGCTGGTAGTATTAGTCTTCTTTTTTGTGTTTTATACATTGGCCTGTGTGTCTTTCAATTGTTCATGTGTTGGCTTACTGCTTGTTTGACTGACGTGTTCTGTCTTCTGTGCTTGTAGGTGCACAGAAAAAGACTGAGGAGGTGCTGGTTGTTTTCATCCATCGCCTGTTCAACTGCCAGACGGACGTCCTTCAATTGTACGCCACGTGTGGTGTGTGACTCATCTGACCACACATCTCTGCAATTTGTGCTACTGAGTGCTGCTGTGTGCTGACATCAGAAGAAGATGGGCCCTAAGAGAGCAGGTACCAGGTCCTCCACCACCAAGAAAGTTGCTGAGAAGAAGGTACAGAAGAAGGAAGTGTCACTTAAGGCTGGTATGGACCCCCAAACCTTTTTTGGGCCCCCAAAACGTACGCCTGCAGCAGCGGTGTCCGTGGTGCAAGCTGGGGCCAGCACATCCGCATTAGCGGGGGCAAGCCACCAACCCAGGGCCAAGCACATGATGGTCGAAGAGGTAGCCAGCCTAGTGTTACAAAGCAGTGATACTGAGCCTGAACTTAACTTATCGCTGTCTCAAAGTAGCACACAATCCACGCAAGATGAAAGTGCTCAACAACCGCCGCCAGCAGTAGATGTTCAACAACCACAACCACTTCCCGCAATAGTTGTTGAAAAACCACAACCACCGCCCGCAATAGTTGTTCAACAACAACAACCAAATCCCACAATAGTAGTTGTTGAAGAACCACAGCACGCTATAGTACTTCCACAAGAACAACAACCACCGTCTCCGCACGCAATAGTAGAAGTTGTTCCTCCCGATGTCGGGGCAGTTCAGGAAGTAGAGCCTCATTCCGAGCAAGAAGAAGAGGAAGCCACTTCTGGAGGTGATCTACTGTCTTTAAATTTACGAAAGGAAAGGAGGGTTAGTGGCAGTGCATCGAGTTCTTCGCATAGCATCCCTTCAGATGACCTTGATAAGGAATGGCATCCACGACGAAGAACTGAGCATTCAAAGGAGAGACATCCTAAGACCAGGCTGGGAAAAAGGAAGGATCCGTCAAGGCCTGAACTTCTGGAGTTCGATGTAGGTGAGCAGGATACTGATGGTGATAAAGACGGGTCTGACACTGACAATGTCATCATCACAAGCGTTATTCCTGGTGCAGAGGATGTAGAGACCAGCATTTTCACCCAATCCAGAAGGGCTGCGATTAGTGATGAGCAGGTAGCACGTGTAACTCCTACACACTCAGCACCCAAAGTAACACCAGCTCCCATTTTTGCATCAGCGAAGGCCCGGCAGCGTGCGACATCCAGCGCAAGCGCCACCTCAACAGAAGGAGGTAGTGGCAGTACTAGTACTGAACTGTCACATAGGGAAATTCAACAAAAAGGCTCCAGTTCATCCGGCATTGGAAGTGGGTCCTCCTCTTCCTATGGCAGGAGACAAAAGTTTAGCTCCCCAGTCTGGGATTTTTTTACGGTTCACCCACATCAGGAGAACATTGCTATATGCACCATTTGTCATACCAATGTTAGTCGTGGTAAGATTGGTACAAACTATGGTACTGGAGGCCCAACGACCCATATGAAAAAAACACACGCAATTCAATGGGAGAACCACCTTGCAAGCTTAAAAGATGTAAGCACTGGTGTTGGTGGGGAGGATACAGTACTACAAGGTCCACTCATGGAAGAAGAGGGAGACGATGTCCTTCTCTCTGGGAGTGGTACACAAATGAGCCCTGTCGCCAGCACTGGAGTGGTGCAGTCCAAATCCTCAGCATCAGCAACTTCTCAGTGGCACCAGAGTCAGCCAGAGACACCAAGGACAAGGAGTGAAAAGTCTGCGTTGAAAGGTGGTCCGTCTAGCAGAACAGAAAGAATTACCAAGCAGCTTACCATTACTGGCATGTTTAGGCAGGAGGAAAAGTACGAGCGGAACCACCCAACAGCACGTTTGTACAATGCGAAACTTGCAAAAATGTTGGCACTCGACCTTCTCCCATTTTCATTTGTTGAGGCAGTGGGATTTCGGCAATTAGTGGCAACACTCACCCCAAAATGGGACGTTCCCAGTCGCTACTATTTTGCAAGAGTTGCTATTCCAGCACTACACCACGACGTGCTGGGATTGATTGGGAAAGCCTTACAACAGAGTGTTGTCCATTGTATCCACCTGACAACTGACATGTGGAGCAGTCGCGAAGCCACAGCAGATTACATGTGCATCACCGCACACTGGATCTCTTTTGCAGGTGTGAAAGACAAGTTAACTTCAGGCCTTCTTGACGTTGCTGGGATTTTCAATGACACTCGCAAACATGCAACTGTAGCCATGTTTGGTATGGAGAAAAATCATACTGCTGACAACATTTTGTCTGACTTTAACAGCAAGGTCTTTGAATGGCTGAAACCAGGAGGCCTTAAGATTGGTTTTGTTGCCACCGACAATGGCAGTAATGTAGTGAAGGCAATGAAAGATGGACAGTATTTCAGGCTACCCTGTTTGGCACACTGCATTAACTTAGTCGTGCAAGACTTTCTGAAAAATGAACACCAAGTCAGCAACATACTGACCATCTGCAGAAGAATATGCACGCATTTTAACCATTCTTTCAAAGCGCGGAAGCTGCTACGCGTCATTCAGCGGGAGCATAATTTGCCAGTCAAAGCACTGATCCAGGAGGTCCCAACACGTTGGAACTCTACTTATTTCATGCTTGAGCGTCTCTTTGAGCAATACATACCACTGAATGCTTATGTAATGTCAAGAAGATTAGTGGATCCTACTGTTAATCTTAAAACCCTGACCGTTGAGATGTGGCAGTGGGACATCATTAAATGCTTGACAGAGATGCTACAACCTTTTGAGGTGTTCACACGTGCAGTTAGCAGGGAGGGCTGTACTATGGGCCAAGCCATCCCATTGTTGTACATGCTCGAGCAACAGCTGAAGGAGGTCTGTGAAACATACGAAGGTGACGAAGAAAAAGTTGATGCATGTACCTTGGCCAAGGCCTTAGCCAACCGCTTATCTGGAAATGCAAGGCTTAAAATGATTGTGTCAGATCCAAATTACATAACTGCAACAATCTTGGATCCACGGTACAAATTGTTTGTCAGCAGTAGCGCAGTCATTCCTTTTTCAGATGGGGATGTTGCCAATTACAAAAGTTCCATAGCTGTGGAAGCTAATGATTTAGAAACTGAACGGCTGTTACTTAAAGGCCTGCCAGTGCCAGCCCAGGACAGTCAAAGTACTCCAGGCCATCCTCCTGAGGCAAGTTCATCAGAGCATGAGAGCAGTGCGTCCGCTTCCCAGCAGGCACCAACAGTACCAAAAGCAGCACCTACACTATCTGATTCAGCAGACACAACCAAAAGCATAACTGCTTTTTTTCTACAGAAGGGGATGGGTAAGTCCGTTGCTGTTGCAAAGGGGAAAGAGGAGCAGCAAAGCCGAGCACCAATGAACACTGAGCGGATGGTTCAGGCCTATCTGGATGACACAACAGAGGTGTTCATGGAGCAAAGCCCATTGGTCTATTGGTATGAAAGAAGGAGACAGTGGCCAGTGTTGAGCAGGCTGGCGATAAAGTATTTGGCTTGTCCTGTAGCCAGTGTCGCCTCTGAGCGGGTTTTCAGTGCTGCTGGTGCCATTGTGACATCGAAAAGGACCAGTCTCTCCCCCAAAAGCGTCGAGAGGCTGACAATGATAAAAATGAATCAACACTTCATACCACCAGACTATACTGTACGTGAATCAGAGCAGGATGAAGAAAGCGAGCCCGAAGAATTCATCACTGCTGGGTTACATGACCTACTGCTGTCCGGACCCACAGAGTTTGAGGACGAGCACCTCTTCCCTGACCAATAGGCTTTTAAATTGTTACTTTTTCCCTTCTTTTATTTGTGTTATTTATTTTCTTATTAAAAATGACTTTCAGGTGCAAAACTGCTAATCTTAAAATAAAAAGCTCAACCAAATCCATCCCCACCACTCATTCTTTTAATGTACCTACTGGAGTTGCACACCTGTGCATTTATTTTCGCTGTATCTTTTTTATTTACCTCCTGGAGTTGCACGCCTGTGCATTTATGTTCCATGTTGACTGCACTCCTCAGAGTCTTGCTCCATCTTCTTGACTCCCACTCAAGTCAATACAATTCCATCTTGGCAGCCATACATTTGATGTTGTAGATGGAGTATAGTACAATAACAATAATGTAGCCTCTAACAGTCCCTCCATAACAAGTGAACCGTACATGACTACAGCCATCCTCTATTTCATTTGAAATCTGCAACTCATAATAACTGCCTTGCTGAGTCTTACTCTTAAGGCTACCACCTCTGTCTGCAGCCATTCAGAGACGACTCTTCTGTGTCAAAAGAAACTTGAGCAGGCATCCACAACTGAAGTCAACTTGTTGTGACTCGCATTCCAAAGGCTCGGCAGCATCTGTGATCAATCATCTGACAGTGAAAGAGAAGAGCAAAACAGGTATATTAAAAAATGAATGATGCCATGCATTGCATTGGATGTATTTTTTTGCTGACTCTGAGCAAATGTGCATGGAGTTGAAGTATACTAGTAACTTCAGTTCAGACTCACGTGATAGCCAATTTTTCCATGTTATTTACTAATAATAGAAATTATTTACGCACTTGTGTTCCTACTACTACAGATGCAGTCAGGACTTAATTTATCGTAGTCACTCACTACAGACTGAGTTGCTGATGATAATGATGGTGACCACCATATCTTTGCTGTCAGGCAGTTGGATCTGAGCTGATTGATGCACGATGTTTCTTGGAGTGGATACAAGGTAATAAATAAATACAAATAAGAGGCACAGCACAGTAGACCCAGGCTACTACATGTTTGTGCACTGTGCTGTGGTAGAGTACAATAGTGGTATGATTGATGACTGAGAATGACGCATTGGTTTTGTTGATTAATTTTGTAAATGCTAGGTTGCTTTTTCAATTTCATTCACCTTTCTGTGGCTCTGTGAAATTTTTAGGGAAATGCAGTTTGTATAACGGGCAAACCTTTGTCGTCGTGGGCCTGTTGTTGTGTGCCGGCTCCTGTCTTTTTTTGTACTTCTAGATTAAAAATGATATGCAACTAGTAGACTTATACAAATTGTATCCAAGCCGCCTCAGTCTGAAAGTCCTCTCATACGACTACTCCTCTTGTATTATTTTTTTTATCTTCACTGTATTACAATTTGTTTAGGTCATTCACATTCTTTTGTATTTGCCTTTTCTTTTTCAGGCTGGACGTCTTTCACCCACTGCTTTATAGTATGAGCATCAACTCTCACCCTTACCACAAATCCTCATCATCAAGCAATTGGATTGCGGGAAACCAAGAATGATATTCAGCGTGTCCTTTTCTTACGTTCATTGCTTACAATAGCGGATCAACATCATAAATCATCGTCTTCATTGTTTTGCTTTTGTTGTCTCCAATCTCCATGCGTACTGTTTTTCTTTCTCAAACCTTTCCCAAAACCCCCGTACCCATCCATTAAACAAACCCTAACCCTCTTCCCCCGGGCTGCATGGTTACATTGAGGTGTGATGTTTCTTACATTAAATATACACCAACAATTTGATCACGCGCTTGCTGGGGCAGATGTGGTGAAAGCAACAATAGTGAAATGTCAACAAGGCATGGCCAGGATCTTCTGCGGCTTCCCAAATCAAGCTCTGTGTATAACGCCAAATAATTTACAATTAACATCAAACAACGAATGCATCTAATGAATTGGCGTAATTTTTTGGGTTTAAAGTTTAAAGCATTATGATTTAGAAAAGTTTGACGTTGCCGTGAGTACTACAAGTACAGTTGAACTTCTTATCTTCTCTTGCACTTAGTTTCCAGTCCCCAAAACCATTGTTTTGTTTCAGTTTAGCAGTTGCAATATTGGGTCACCCATGCAATGTACTGTACTTACTTATACTACCCCCACATTGTCTGTCACGCAAATGACTGCCTCTTTCTTTTTGTCTCTAAATGCTACTGGCAGGGTCTGAATACTACTACTATCACAGAAGTTCTGATTCTGAACCACAGATTCTTCGCCATTGTCTTGGAAATCAAATGCAGCCCTTGCAGTGCCACACTTCATCATAAATCATCATCATCTCATCAGCAATCACAGGTAAGATAAGTTTGCAGTGAGGTATAACGCAAGACAGACTGGTCGTTCTTCTAATACTACAAATATAACTCGGTGAGGGTTTACCGCATCTATCTGTTTGCATGTTAAAGATGTGGGCAATATATTTTATTATTAAAAAGCACTGTCCGCCGACCTGCATGGCCAAATTAAACCTTGCGAGGTTGCACAACGTACATTATTTGGTGAAACACTCCCCCCTCCAACCCCCCAAGAAACGCAAATGAACTTCAAATGTTTTCTTTTGAACATAACTTTGTGTCTCGTTTATTTTTAACATAATCTAATATATAACTAAAGATGATACAAAAATAAAATATATATAAATCCTACACCACAGCTGTCCCTACCCGCCTCCCCTAACCCCAACCAAATTCCCACGCTCAATGTAATGTAAAATAAAAGTAAAAACCCAACACCCAATTCCCACCCACCAACAAAAGGATTGAAAAAGGGGCAAACAGGGTCCATCTCATAGCCGGCGGGCTTTTAAGTGTTGATCCACCAGGATCTTTACATGCTCCTCTATTTGTCTTTTTGTCTGACTACTTTGAGCCTCCAGCCAGGCTACCCGGAGGAGAATTTTTCTCTGGAACTGGCGGCACCTACATTGGCAGCCATGTTGTTGTGGGGGGGTGGACCATGCGGGGAAAATCTGGCGGCGGGCGGCTGCCTGACCACGCCGACGTACTCCAGCAGGCTTGGGGGCCGGGGCATTGGAAGAGGCAGCAGCTGCTGCCGCCGCCTCCTCCTCCTCCTCCTCCTCCTCGGCCTGAGCCACCAGCCGGCGGTAGGCCTCAACGATGGCCTGCAGTTTCCGCTGACGGGCCCGGACTGCCAGCTCCTTCCTCGTTGGTTTAGAAGGAGTAACTATAAAGAAAGAGACAGAATTGTTGTAATCAAAAATCCCAGCAAATCAAGAACACAAAATGTATCCAACACATAGTGGGCGGCACAGTACAATAGCAATAGCAAGCAAGCTGAGTACCTAAAATGTTGTTTTATCTATCTTGAACATTCTACGCCTTATATACTTCATTTGTCTGACTTTTTGGCACGGCATTATGCCTGCCCTAGTAACATAGCATGGGTGTACTTCAACGGTCACATACGAACACCTGTCTTTTTCATATCTCATTTTTTTATATCATATACTCTGTGCTTCCGGGAAAAGTGACAGTCTCAAACTAACATTAATTAACAGTGGCCAGCTAGTACTAGTAAATGTCTACTCTAGAGACTATCATTCTTTATATCGCGCAAGAAACGTTAGGTGGTTTGTGTTTCGCCAGCAAGAACCCGGAATGCATCCAGTCGTCCCCTCCTTCCCTTGCCTTTGGGTTTAACCAAAACACCGCTGCCGACACTAGTATCCACTATCCACTAACCACCGATATTGGATGTGTCTCCCACCCACGCAGGCAGCTGTGTTTTCCCCTTTCTATGCTTCCACAACAACCCACGCATCCAACTGCTCTCAAACACCTGCATTGCTGATTGCAAAGTATCCTTCTATATTATATGATTGGTGCTTTTTCCTTGCTCCTTTCATCATACTTAAAATCAATCTCCTGTTAATCCATCGCAGTCATGTAATGTTGTGGATAAGACTTTTTTAGTCTGCCACCAACCTTTCACAGCTGAGTTGTAGTCACATAGAAGAGGCCTGTATAACTTATTTTATCAATTCTCGCCGGTGGTAATGCTTTTGCTAAGCTTGGTAATGACAAAGGTGGCGTCATATATTGTCCAGTAGAACTTCAAGTTCATTATAAATATCAGAGTACAGTGAGGAAGTTTTCCCCACCCACCAAGTAATGCGGATCACTATTGAATGTAACTTACCATCGCCCACCGTTGTTGGCTCCTCCCCCGGTGCTGCCGGTGCTGCTGTAGGTGCCTCTGGTCCTCCATTCCCCTCCGGGATCGCCTCTGCTGACGCCGTCGCAGCGCCGCTGCCCCCGTCGGCACTGGTGGATGGTACCGGTTCTACACAAATAAAAATAATTAATTAAGTACACCTTTTTAGATGGATGCACAGCCCCCATTGTACTTGTTCACCAAGAATGGAGTTCTGCAAAACAGTTAAGTACAACATAATCAGTAGTAGTCCACATTGCCTAGTACAGCAGAGTAAGTAACACACTACACATATTAGCATTTATTTGGTATGGTATGGTACCCAAGCTCATCTCATCTATACTGCTACTCTAGTCCTTGGAAAGTTAGACTGAACCATGTAACCTAACCAGTTTGTACATCAATGACATGTCTACAGTTTTGCGCATGCTACCTCACAGCTTGTTGCGCAGTACGAGAAGATGCCTTTGAGGCCACATGATAGTTCAAAGCATACACCTGAAGAGTTTGGAAAATAGAAAGGCCCGTATTTACTTTTTGAATGTGGATTGTGGAATCGAGTTTGCTTACAGCCTCAGGTTAC
This sequence comes from Lissotriton vulgaris, assembly GCF_964263255.1. Lineage (NCBI taxonomy): Eukaryota > Metazoa > Chordata > Amphibia > Caudata > Salamandridae > Lissotriton > Lissotriton vulgaris. The sequence goes on along the minus strand of NC_141689.1, from coordinate 931,060,330 downwards.
ACCTTTTTTTTAGCATGACAGCTAAAAAGTTGAATAAATGTATGTCATGTTTTCATACTGTCTAACGTGCACCACTTTTGTCATTATCTTTCGGCAGATGAGAAGATTTCCTTCTACGAAGCAAAGATTTCCAGAGCTTACCAAAAAGATGCATATGCAACCAGTATACGTTCAATGGTGAGGGGTCTCCGACATTTCCCACATTTCCCTATCGTGCACTGGTAGCTGTACAAATGTAGATTACTTTTTATTCAGCCTTTTTTAACTCTGGATTTTTTCTGGTGGCCCTGGCCTTGACGTATTTCACGGAACAACTTAAAAACATTGATGTTACTTACTTAGTTACTTCTAACAAAATAAAGGTTTTGAAGCACCACATTGACTCAGAAGTATATTTTCAGTGTCTGTTGTCTTGTAGACTTACACGAGAGAGTGAGCAAAAGGGGGTTAATTAGGTTATGGATTGTGTAATAAAAGCATTTGGCATCTTCATATTGGGGTTCTGGAAAGGGGTAATTGAATAATTGACCAATGACTGAGCCCATATAGGTTGTCGTTCATTGAATTGTGGGTTCCTCTGGGTTCTGTGACTGAGGTGTAAGACTGTAAGTAAGTAAGGTCCAACCTGCCTATCACCAACAACATCCAATTTTGTGGTGCATACATAGTTATGTATGTGACTGCATAGAAGAATACCCGCAAGAGTAGTAGTGGTATTCATTACTAACGCTTACAAAATAGTAGACCAACATCTGGATGCATACTTGGTTGGTGTCAATTGGCAAAGAAGAGACATTACAGAGGAAAAAGCATAAGACAGGAGTGGACCCTGTGCCTTCCGCTATTCTATCACAGATTTTTTGAAAAGATTAATACCTTAACTAAAGAGTGGGCAACAGGGCAAGCTTACCTACAGACAGTCTAGTAGTAGCCCAGAGAGTCATAGGAGAGGCTCTTTCAAGGAACAGAAAGGCAGGGACAAATAGTAATACCCAAAATTTTGAAAACATAAAACCAAACAAGCATTTGTCAAAATTTAGTTAGGTGAAATGTCATTAATCGGTTGGAAAAAAAGCTCCGTTAGAAAGTTAGGGAAATATCATTGTTCCAAAAGAAAACACTGTTGGACTTACTGGGGACAGCAGCAGGATCCTCAGTAGAGGAGCTCTGTGCCTGTGGTTCTTCGCGTTCACCCGCCGACTCGGTCCCAGTCTTCTGCTTGCCCCTGGGTTCTGTGGTTCATGCAAGAAATAATAATAAAGAAAGAGGAAAACATTGAGTGCTGTGAAACATAGACAGCATTTCAAAAACCACTGCTACAACATTAAAAGAAACAAACATTGGTCTACCAAATGACTACTGCCTTGCATGATTCACTGACTAGTGTATATACTTGGAGAAAACAAATCAAATGTTCCATAAACATTCTGTTTGCAGATTACTAAGTAACACAGAGGCAGTAAGACCTGAACAACACCACCGATTCAAGAATGGGGTAATCAATCAATTATCTGTAAGTAGCCATTTCTTTTTCATTTTTTGCCAGCAAAATGCATAGATCACAAGGAGGAGACATGCTTAACTTTGTGCATACTTACTAACACGAAATTGTACGTTCATGGCATCATATTTTGTTTTGCTACTGACTGAATGCTACTGCTGCCCTACCCACTCAATAAACAAACTACATCAGTTCTATGGAGGGCTGAGGCAGGGGCGGCTCTAGGCTCATGGTGGTCCTGGACTCCTGGCCAGGGAGCGTAGGTGGGGGGCCCGGAAGAGGAGGTCGAGGCGGAGCACGGAGGCCAGTGAAGAGGGGGGAGTCAGGGTGTTTGGAAGTGGAACAGAGCCGGAGGCACCAAATCCCTGCCAGGGGCCGCCACGCAAATATGTATCCATCCTCTGAGGATTATTAAATTAAGGATATATATTGGTGGGGTGGCCCCTGGCGTTTGGTGGCCCTGTGCAGTTGCACAGCTTGAACATGCCTAAATCCGGCCCTGGCTGAGGTAAGAAGAACAAAGTAACTTTTGCATTCATTGCCAGAGGAGGATTCATGCAGAAGAGAAGGCCGTGAAAAAAAATGATACAATATGCATTGCAAACACGTACAATTATCCATCAACGGCTATTTAACTGACGGACAAAGGAAGGACAAGACTATATTAATAGCATTAACTAACTTCAGTTCTCTACAATAAAGAAAATCTCACACCAATAAACAGCAAAAGCTAGCGCCAAATTGAACACGCAAGAGTCAGTGAAGATGAAGAAGCGCAGCACAGACCAGTGTCATACAATTACAGTAGATATAATAACGGAATACATCGGAAATGTAACTAGGAGCAACAGTCATCGCGTTACTTAATCAGCCAAGATTTACAAAGATACAATAACAATACTTATACTACTATAGAGATATATATTATACTCACTCACCAAGACCCACGACCTCGACGCCAAGCAGGTCCAACAGGTCCTGCTCCCGGTCCAAAATGTCTGCCCAACGGTGGGTCAGCTGATGGTGGGTACGCCGGATACCGGAGCAGCGGAAGACTGCCCGGCGCACCTTCACCCACCGCCGGAGACGCTCCTCAATATGGTGGTAGCCGGAGCCGGGCCTGCCACCTGCTGCCAACATCAAGGGGAGGTAGCGCTGGATAAAAAACACCAGGGCAGCCACCTCCTCCTCCCCAAAAAGTTGGCGGGGCCTCACCCCTAGGGGGCGCATTCTGCCGCAAGGCAGCCGGGTTTTTTGGGGCACTGGCGCCTTGCCCTTTGAGCCGCCGCTGCTGCTGGCGCCCTTGACCATGGTTCTGGGTGGAGGGGAGAAGAAAAGTTCAAGACAAAAAGGTAGGGGAAAGAAGAAGCAAGGTAAAAGAAGGAAGTAAAATAAAGCAATAGAAAAGTTGTAAAAGTAGAAATAAAATGAAAAATATAAACCTAGGCACAGAGAGAAATAGGTAATAACTAAAGAAAGTTTGAAAAAGTGGGTAAAAAGACAAGGATTAAAGAGATTTCAACAAGATGCAAAAGTAGGCCCAAAACCATAGCCAGAGTGTGTGATCCAAGATGGCTGCGCCCATCGCGACCGCATGGGTAGGTTCGCGCGATATTTAGCGCGATCACGCACTTTTGTAGTGCGAACGAGAAGATGAGTTCCCGAACATGTCTTGCACAACGCGACCACGTTAATTGTGACCCGGAACAGGAAATAAGGGAACGCAAGCAGGCGGGACAAACTTCTGGGGTAATTTAGCACGCTAGCCATCCCAAGCATGCAGGCAACGCCCCGAACACGCACACCGCGCTCCCGAAGACGAAAAACGGCGCGCGAACGGGCCCAACAAGCAACTCCGCATGGCTGCGGAGCTGCGCATAGTTCGCGGAGTGCAACTACGTCTTCGCGGAGCTCCGCGGAGTCCGACTCCGCGAACTACGCCCAGGGTTAGCACAGATCACATTCAGGGGTGTAACAGGGTGTCCTTTGGACACCCCTGCACCCTTGAACTCGCAATCTCAATTTGCGAATCGCTAATTGCGATTCGCAAATTGAGATTGTCTTCCCATTCATTCCTATGGGCCTCTAGGCCCATAGGAATGAATGGGGAGGTATTCATTAATTGCGACTCGCAATTTGCGAGTCGCAATTAAGGAATTCTAAGGAATCGCTATTTTTATAGTGATTGCTTGATGCATTCCATTTTGCTATTCCTTATTAGCGATTCCTTATTTTTCGCTAATAAGGAATCGCAAACCTACACCTTGTCCTATCACAATACCACAAAAGCTGTTTTTGTATTATGTATTATAAGTTAGTCAGTAATAAAGTACTTTGTACGTTGGCAAGGGTAAAAATTTAAATATGCTTTTTTTTAATAGAGCAAGATATACATAGGTACACACAGTAGAATGCCTACAAAAAGCTCAGACAAAAAAGCAACAGAAGCAACTACAGTATCTCTCCAGAAATGTTACAAAAGGACCAAAATGCAGAAAAAGTGCTGAAAGAAACGAGAGCTACTGGTAAGAGGACAAATTCATGTCTTAAAAATATATGTGGACATTACAAAATAAAGCAAATACAATTATGACTATGAAAAACAACAAGAGTGGACAAAGTGTACATTGGAAGAAGAGAAAAGATTGTAACAAACATTGGCACACCATAACCAGGAGACAGAAGCAGTTTAAGGAAATCAGAGCCAGGATGTTTCACAGTAGAGTGGTTGTAAATGTAGTGATGAATTTTCAAAGGTGTAGAAGAAGGAGAAAAGATTAGTGAATAGAAGTAACTTTTGTACAGTTTTTAGTGGAGAATGGATACATACTTCTAGTACAGCTTCTTTAATGAAGAAATCTATCCCCAGGGCAGCAGATTAGTTCATGCTATTGACGAAAGAAGACAATGTTATGAAATGAGGTGATGGTACCTAGAAAGGTAGAAGAAGTCATTGCAGAAGAGGTACAAGGACAGCGTAGTCAGGGTCCTGTATACAAATGAAATTGTAGTACTGTTTATAGTATTGGACAGCAATCCGTATATATATTATGAAAATTCCTATGTTTGTTTCCAAGGCAAAGTTTAAAACACAAAATAAGTTATACCACTCAACAATGCGAACTTTAGGTAGGAGGATGTACTACATGTTTAGGAGAAATTGATAGAGCGCTTTTACATTGTGGTGATGTGCAGTTTTGTAGTGCGAACGAGAAGATGAGTTCCCGAACATGTCTTGCACAACGCGACCACGTTAATTGTGACCCGGAACAGGAAATAAGGGAACGCAAGCAGGCGGGACAAACTTCTGGGGTAATTTAGCACGCTAGCCATCCCAAGCATGCAGGCAACGCCCCGAACACGCACACCGCGCTCCCGAAGACGAAAAACGGCGCGCGAACGGGCCCAACAAGCAACTCCGCATGGCTGCGGAGCTGCGCATAGTTCGTGGAGTGCAACTACGTCTTCGCGGAGCTCCGCGGAGTCCGACTCCGCGAACTACGCCCAGGGTTAGCACAGATCACATTCAGGGGTGTAACAGGGTGTCCTTTGGACACCCCTGCACCCTTGAACTCGCAATCTCAATTTGCGAATCGCTAATTGCGATTCGCAAATTGAGATTGTCTTCCCATTCATTCCTATGGGCCTCTAGGCCCATAGGAATGAATGGGGAGGTATTCATTAATTGCGACTCGCAATTTGCGAGTCGCAATTAAGGAATTCTAAGGAATCGCTATTTTTATAGTGATTGCTTGATGCATTCCATTTTGCTATTCCTTATTAGCGATTCCTTATTTTTCGCTAATAAGGAATCGCAAACCTACACCTTGTCCTATCACAATACCACAAAAGCTGTTTTTGTATTATGTATTATAAGTTAGTCAGTAATAAAGTACTTTGTACGTTGGCAAGGGTAAAAATTTAAATATGCTTTTTTTTAATAGAGCAAGATATACATAGGTACACACAGTAGAATGCCTACAAAAAGCTCAGACAAAAAAGCAACAGAAGCAACTACAGTATCTCTCCAGAAATGTTACAAAAGGACCAAAATGCAGAAAAAGTGCTGAAAGAAACGAGAGCTACTGGTAAGAGGACAAATTCATGTCTTAAAAATATATGTGGACATTACAAAATAAAGCAAATACAATTATGACTATGAAAAACAACAAGAGTGGACAAAGTGTACATTGGAAGAAGAGAAAAGATTGTAACAAACATTGGCACACCATAACCAGGAGACAGAAGCAGTTTAAAGAAATCAGAGCCAGGATGTTTCACAGTAGAGTGGTTGTAAATGTAGTGATGAATTTTCAAAGGTGTAGAAGAAGGAGAAAAGATTAGTGAATAGAAGTAACTTTTGTACAGTTTTTAGTGGAGAATGGATACATACTTCTAGTACAGCTTCTTTAATGAAGAAATCTATCTCCAGGGCAGCAGATTAGTTCATGCTATTGACGAAAGAAGACAATGTTATGAAATGAGGTGATGGTACCTAGAAAGGTAGAAGAAGTCATTGCAGAAGAGGTACAAGGACAGCGTAGTCAGGGTCCTGTATACAAATGAAATTGTAGTACTGTTTATAGTATTGGACAGCAATCCGTATATATATTATGAAAATTCCTACGTTTGTTTCCAAGGCAAAGTTTAAAACACAAAATAAGTTATACCACTCAACAATGCGAACTTTAGGTAGGAGGATGTACTACATGTTTAGGAGAAATTGATAGAGCGCTTTTACATTGTGGTGATGTGCAGTTTTGTTTCTTTGGTCCTAAGCAGGATTTTAGGGAATATGAACAGTTGTTAAGAGGAGGAGTTTCAGAACAAGACACATATATTACAGTTGTGTATGTGTTTGTAGAGGGACAGTTTCATTTGTCTATACGGCAAGTTACAAGTAAGTAGTGTTACAATAAATTAATAGATAATAAAATGAACAACACCTAGATATTACAAACCCATTTTATAAGAAAATTAAAATGCCTGCTAATGTAGAAAAACTATGAAGGGTCAAAAAAAGAAATCAACATTCATTATTCATTGCATTATTGCAAATGGCTATTATGGACTGCTCTTCGGGACTCACTACAACTGCACAATCCATCCGGTATGATACCATCAGGGAAAACTGTGGAGCCAAAACTTGAATGTTGAGATTGGACTTTTGAATGGAATCTCTGCTTCGGAGTTGTTGTGGCTGTTATTAAAGTTGAGGGTTCTGGGGGCAAGATGGCGGCTGGTCACTCGGCTAAGTGAGCTGGTGGTTTGCTTTCCCCTGGACCACCCGCGTTCTTTGTTTTTCTAGGCTGCTGGGCTACAATTTGACCAATTGCCCCATGCGGAACTAAATATTTCGGTTTGACATGCTGTGGGGGCTCCTTTTCTTACAGACCTGACTTACCAGCAAGATCCTGTAGCTTTTCGTGGGATCTTCTACGTACTGTTCCGGTCATCACTCCAGATATCACCGCTTGTTTAGACTTCCTGGAGCCTCGCCTGGGGTTATTGCTCAAAAAAATCCTGCAAAGAATTTGGCTGCAAAAACACGAGCGCTGGCAGTCTGAGCAGCCAGCCCTGATAACCGTCCAGTGTTGAGAAGTTGCAACAAGCTACTCGTGTGGGCTCCGAAGCTGTGGAGGATGCCAAAAGCACCCAGATGGTTTCAGGAAGGCCGGGTAAAACGAAGCAGACTCTTCCTGCCTTCTTCAAGCAACAATCCGGCAAAGTTAAGACTCCGGCGGCTTCCAGTGGCAGTAAGCAGGCGGTGTCAGCGTCTCTTAAAACTCTGCATGCATCCGTCTCAAAGGCTGTGGGTGCTGCCTCGGCTCCTGCCGTTCTGTCATCTGTAGCCACAGTTTCTCCAGTCACGGTCGAAGTTAGTGCTGACGCTGTCAATGTGGTGAGGCCGTCTCCTGGACAGAGCAGGGGGAGTCGGCTCATGGTGTTGTCATTGATGGCGCTCTACCAAGTGTGGACAGGATTGTTAATATTAAAACTGCGTTGGAAGAGCCAGAGTTTAACACATAATTTCAGAACAGAGGGGCATATTATCAAGGAGGTTTATCTCCGCTTTTTTGGCTTTAAAAGCCAAGAAAGCGGAGATAAAATTATCTCCCTATTACCTAGCTGTATCTAACACCAGTTAGCGACAGCTAGTAGGAGATAGCGACCATCTTGGGCCCCACTTTGCATGTCAGTGATATTTATCACTAATGACATGCAAAGTGGGCGTGCCAAGATGTTAGCGACTGGAAACTGTCACTAACATCGCTATCTCCTATTACCAACTTTTTGAGATATTTGCGCTAAGCGCGAATATCTCTAAAAGCTAACACCTGCCCTGAGCAGTTGTCAGCCATGTTATCCAACCGGAGGTGGATAACATAGCTAAGAGCATTAGCTCGGTAATGCATAAATAACGCTGACTTTTCAGCGATATTCATGCATTGCCGCCGATTTTTATTGCATTTGCGTTAAACCTTGGTAATACCAAGGTTTATCTGCGATAAAAATCGCCGCAGCTCAGCGGTAAATTTTTGTCTCTAACCAAACAATAGCGATAATTATCACTATTGCTAGGTAATATGCCCCATAGAATCCCAGGCAATGCATCCTCCTCCAGTTAAAGGGATTCTGGGAAATGTAGTACTGCTTTCTGAAGGGGAATCTATTACAGATATAAACACTCTTCAAACTCCATCCTCAAGGGGTGTAAATGCCAGTATAGGAGTTCAAGAGTTCATAACGATGTCAATAGGAATGTGTATTTAAAGGAGCCAGAAGGGGATGACAAATTTTAATAATTATCTGGACATTCTGGCTCATCGGAGGATGAAGGGCCAGACAAGGACTGGAATGATGATGATAGCGAGTTTGGCGATTGGCGTACTAATCAAGCGCTAAGGGAAGAGGGTTCTACACGTGGCCCTTCTACAGTTCCATGAACCACAAAAGACCAAGTGGACCTTCTGCCAAGTACAAAACTGGGCTCATTAGTTTGGGATTACTATTTTTGTACACAGACTGGCAGTGAGGACAATCCTGCAGCTTTGGGTGGAGGTAGCGCAATCTACTCTTCTCAGTTGCCCCCCAGAGAGATGCAAAAACAGGGAAGGCATGGCTTGGCTGGACTGTTCTCATGAGGCACAGGGTCAGACTGATTTGCATATGGCCATGTCTGAACTGGGGTGGTGTGGAGTGCAAAAAAACGATGGATTTAGGCCCAGATCTCTGTACTTGGGTGAATGTATGACATTGTTCTGCATTCTGTCCATCACCTGTGGTTTTTGCATTTGCCCCCCAGAGCGATAACACTTTCAACGATTTACCATATCATCATGGCCCACCGTGAAGAATCTCACCAGGAGAGTGCCAGAGCACAGGGCGTATGCCAGAGGATGCAAAATTCGATCCGCAGAGTCGCAAAGACTTGCTCTGATATCGATACTAGGATTGTCGAAGCAGAGAAGACTATCTCTACTTTGGAAGATGATCTTGCAATTCAGAAGTGCATCACGGATCTCATTAAGACACAAAGGGACTACATCCTCTGGAAACTGACGGACCTTGAAAACAGGGCCAGGAGGAATAACCTGGGGATTCCTGAAGGACTTGAAGGTTCTGATAGCAGGCAGTTTGTAGTAGGACTCTTTTCCGAGGCCTTTCCGTATGTGAAGCAATGGGATTGGCGACTGGAAGTGCAGCGTTCACATCGGTTTCCATTCAAGCAAAGGCAGAAATCTGGGAAACCCAATGTTAAGCCTCGGGCCATATTAATCTGCCTGAATAACTTTTGGCTAGGAAGACGATTTATGACCTAGCTAGACCAGACAGGAAGAGGGTAGGGAAAGACTGCAAGTTCTTTGTCAGGCCTGATTTTTGCCCAGCTACTGTGGGGTAGAGGTGGCAGCTCGGCCAGCTTTTAGCACCATTCCAGGTGAAGGGCGCTCAAACATTCTTGCTCTTTCCCTCTAAGCTGAAAATAATCCACCAGGGCCAGCCTAGATTTTTTCAGTACGAAGTCCAGGTAAAAGATTTCCTGAATTTTATCTATTTAGCAATTTTTGATTTTTTCCCCCTTTTTTTCTCTTTTCTTTTTTCCAGGAGTCTAAATGCTCTAATAAAAAATCTGGGTATGGGCCGATTGCTTGTTTGATGCAGGGTTGTTTTTTCTTGTTTAGGTTTTTGTATACAATTGGCTCATATACGCAAGGGTCTCCGACGATCGTGGGGGCAGATCCAGGGGTGGGCGGGGGAAACCAGCTTTTTCCATCACAAGGACCTAGGTCCTGTTGCCCTACAAGGGTGGCGAAGGGGTGGGGGGGGGCTGGCCGGGGTGGACTTCGGGCTGATGGGTTGGAGGGGGTCAGAGGGGGGGTAAGGGGGTGGTGGAGGGTTACTAAAAGTGAAGGTCTATCTTGTAGTTGTGGTATTTGTATTGCTCTCGAAATTCGCAGAGTCTGTGCTATTTCAGAATGTTTGATTAAATTGTTTTTTTTTAGTAGTAATGGGGCTGCGTAAATTGCGATTGTGTTAATGGAACATATGTGGTCTTAGCGAGTGCAAAAAAATGGCTTTGTTCTCTAAAATTGTTCATATCATGCAACTTGATGTCTTATGTCTACAAGAGACACACATACCCTGCGCTAAATGGGATTGGTTGAAAGTCCCTGGTTATGATCTGATTGCATGTTCACGACAGACATCTATGATCAGAGGTGTGGCCATTTTACTGAAGAGGGGGGTCGGGGTTTGTAAAAGAATTCGAGAGGACAGTGCAGGCAGATGGGCTTTAGTCGAAGCAGTGGTCAATAATACTCTTTAACTATTTGTACGCTATACGGATCTAACCTGGATGATTCAGAAGTGAAAAAACTCTTGAATTTAGAACTCGCAGCCTGGCCCCATCCAATGTTTTTTTCTGGAGATATGAACATAAATTTGTCTGGAAATTTTAACTTAGCGGTGGTGAAAAGTATATCAGCAGGAAACCTAGGGTTTTTAGGGCCCTTCAGATATTAATTCAGGAACATTTTCTGACTGATCTTTGGTATAGACACAATAAAGACCAAGATGGCTATACATACTACTCTGCCCCCCACAATAAAATGGTTCGATTGGACAATTTTTTTGTGTCTGATCAGCCAGCCGAGACGGCCTCTATCTCTGTCTCCCCTAGAACTCTCTCTGATCATAATCCTCTGATTGTTGAGTGGCCGTTTTCTCGCATGCCTAGTGTCCCCAGGACATGAACATTCGAGAGGAAATTACCATCAGATCAGGCTTATCAGGATCATATGAGGATTTGTTTACTGAAATGTTAAATATTAATAGGGGTACTGCCTCTGACTGTAGAGTTTGGGACACACTAAAGGCAGCCCAGCGCGCGGAGACTAAGAGTTTTGCAGCTTTTCGATTGAGGACTATGCAGGAGCAGATTAAGGGTTGTTTTGAGGAATTAAGGCTGGCAGAGATGGAATTAACTCGGATGATCAAGGAGGGCCTTAATATTGACCGGATTCAGCAGTCTGTTGCCAAAGCTAAGTCCAAACTTCTGAAATTTTTCGGGCAGGATCTGGCCACCAAGTATTTGCAGTATTGTACACTGATATACAAATACTGGGAAAATTGAGGCATAATTCTTGCTAAAAGGCTGCTACAGAAAGTTTGCTAAATCACATTATTAGAATCCAGGACTGTTGAGGTAACGTTCAGAATACACAGGAGGGGTTTATGGGAGTGTTTATGAAGTTGTACATGGAGCTCTATACAGAAGATAATCTTAATCCTTTAAGTGAGTCCCAGCTCAGGATATTTTTCAGTGTATGGACACCCTTCAAATTTCAACTGAGCCAAACGAATATCTTTCTGTCCCGATTAGGTGGGAGGAGATTGAGTTGGCATTAAAATCGCTGGCTAACGGTAAGGCCCCCGGTCCTGACGCTATTCCTTTGGAATTCTATTGGGCGTTCTGTCCAGAGATCCGCCAGGACTTTTTAGCAGTCCTTAGGGCAGCACCGTATTCATGGCGTCAAACTACCATAGTTTAGTTCAAGAAGAGAGACAAGCTCAAGTTAAACCCCTCATCTTTTCGACCCGATATCCGTGATTATTACTGATGGTAAAATGTATTCCAAAATTATATCTACTAGACTAGCTGAAGTAATCGCCCCACTGGTGTCGCTGCGCGGATTTATCCCGGACAGGGATACAGCTGACCATGTCCGTCGGGTTATTGCGCTACTCGACTGGGCTCAAGCTACCGGCTGTCCCCTCAGAGCGATCCTGTTGGATGCCAAAAGGCATTCAACAGGGTCACCTGGGCGGTTTTATGGGCTGTCCTTAGTTGGAAGGGTTTCAGCACCAAATCTATTCAGGCAATTCAGTCGTTGTATATTTCCCCAGTTGCCACACTTCATATTTCTGGTCTTCAATCAGTCTCCTTTAAAATCAGCAGGGGCACCAGGCAAGTTTGCCCCTGCTCGCCCTTATTTTTTGCTCTTTAAATCGATCCCTTCCTCAGCAAAATTTAAGGCAACCTGGACATTGTGCCTATCAGGGACAATTCTACAGACTACAAGACGCTGGCGTATGCGCACGATGTTGTCGTTCTACCAGCAATCTTGCTTCAGCTTTTTCTGCCTTAAAGTCCCTGGCTGAACAATTTGGCCGGCTCTCAGGCTACAAGTTATATGTTTTAAAAATGCAGGTCATCCAATCAACTGCCATGGCTCCTTCCGAAGCTCCTCTAGTTACAGAAGCATTGTATCTTGGGGTCAAAATTACTGCTCTTGTAGATTGTATTCTGGATTTTAATATCCTTCCGGTGATCAAATCTGTCAAACTTAAGATGGAAAGGTTAGATCATTTACATCTTTCTCTCTATGGCCGGTGCACCGCGCTTAAAATGCTGGTCCCCCCAAAGTTCCTATGTTTATTTAGAACAATACCATTAGAGCTATCACAACGAAGCTTGGTCGGGCCGAAAGGATCTGCCATAGGTTCCTTTGGGGCTATCTCCACTCGCGCAGGGCAGCTAAATGGATGTGTCTCTCTAGGGATCGTGGTAGATGGTTGGTACCTAATCTCTTGGGCTGCTATGCTACAACATTTTGGCAAACCATTTTTGGGAGATAGTGCTGAGGTCCCGCTTTCTAACAGACCTACCATCTATGAGCCAGTTTTGGGTGATACCGCCAAGGGGGTCCTGACGTGAATTCTTGAGCCGAGTTACCTCAAGAGAACACGGCTCAAGATTATAGGGGCCATGTTCTCAATCTGGCCAAAAATTTGGCATAAATGTTATATAGCTAATGTCAATTTTTATACCCCCTTTACGGCAGTCTGACTGTTGCCTCCAATTTTACAGGATCAAGTTATCTTTATATGGCAGACATTGGGTTTGAGGGGCATAGGGGATTTAGGCATGGGTGGGCAAATGGCCCCTTTCTTTTATTTAAAGGATAAGTTTCATTTGAATTCCCATGACTTCTTTATATATCTTCAGGTCAGAAGCTTTATCCCTCCCGCCTTCCCGCCACCGCTGCTAACCCCGCCCCTTTCTTCATTCTGTACCCTCCCCGCTCCCGCCTCCCAGCTGCTCCGCCCCCCCTCGCACTTGGCCATATATGGCGACCGTGCGACGCAGGTGAGTGTGACCTAGTTTAGGACACCCCCCGCGCCGCACGACCACCAGCTGCTGCGTGTGCCTCCCCGCCTGCCTGCCTCTCTGCTCCGGCTGCCGCCGCGTGACCACGCCCCCTGCCATCGAGCGGCGTGGTCTGTGCTCGCTATCCTGCCTTGTACCACTGTTTTTGTTGAATTGTAAATTGTTGTACATTGTAATTTTGTCCCCCCCTATTGCCTGTTTGCCTGTTTTTTCTTGGTTGCCCCCGTCTCATCCCTCCCCGCTCCCCGCTTCCCGCCACCGCCGCTAACCCCGCCCCTTTCTTCATTCTGTACCCTCCCCGCTCCCGCCTCCCAGCTGCTCCGCCCTCCCTCGCACTTGGCCATATATGGCGACCGTGCGACGCAGGTGAGTGTGACCTAGTTTAGGACACCCCCGCGCCACACGGCCACCAGCTGCTGCGTGTGCCTCCCCGCCTGCCTGCCTCTCTGCTCCGGCTGCCGCCGCGTGACCACGCCCCCTGCCATCGAGCGGCGTGGTCTGTGCTCGCTATCCTGCCTTGTACCACTGTTTTTGTTTGAATTGTAAATTGTTGTAAATTGTAATTTTGTCCCCCCTATTGCCTGTTTGCCTGTTTTTTCTTGGTTGCCCCCGTCTCATCCCTCCCCGCTCCCCGCTTCCTGCCACCGCCGCTAACCCCGCCCCTTTCTTCATTCTGTACCCTCCCCTCTCCCGCCTCCCAGCTGCTCCGCCCCCCTTCGCACTTCGCCATATATGGCGACTGTGCGAACGCGCAGCGGTCACGCGCAACGGGCGCGCCGAATGTGCGCCAAAGGCGCGCCAAAGGTAAGCCCGTCTGCGCCCGTCCGCGCCTGGACTGCGCCCAGTGCCAGGACCCCTGGCCCTCGAGGACCCCTGCCCACCCGATTGACGTACACCGCCGCCACCCTCAACGCACTCAACACCGGCCGAATCCCAGGATGCTACCGAGCCACCCCACGACGCACCCACGGACCCTTCAGCTGCCACGCCTGCAAGTTCACCTGCATCCGGACCTGCCCTGCAACAGCACCCGCCAAGCCGAACACCAGCAGCAACCTCCTCAAGTGCATCCTGCTCAACACCCGCTCCGTCCACAGACACGCCATCGAACTCTGGAACCTCCTCGACACCACAGCCCCTGACGTTGCCTTCCTCACGGAGACCTGGATGAACGCCTCTTCAGCGCCCGACATCGCCATCGCCATCCCAGAGGGATACAAGATCACCCGGAGGGACCGCTCCACCAACCAGATGGGAGGAGGCATCGCCGTCATCCACAGGGACACCATCCGCATCACGACCAACACCAACGACACCCTGACAACCGCCGAACACCTGCACTTCCAGATCCACACCGACCCGAAGACCACCCTCAGAGGCACCCTGATCTACCGACCCCCGGGACCACGCACACAATTCAGCGAGGACATCGCCGACTTCATCAGCCCGCATGCCCTCCCCTCCGCTGACTACATCCTCCTGGGGGACCTCAACTTCCACCTGGAGAACAACAGCGACCGCAACACCCTCACCCTGCTCGACAACTTCGCCAACCTCAGACTCAAGCAACTGGTGTCCACCCCCACCCACCTCGCCGGACACACACTCGACGCCGTCTTCTCATCCAGCAAAGACATCGCCTTCAGCCACGCCACAGGACTCCACTAGACGGACCACAGCTGCGTCCACTTCACCTTCAAAAGAACAACGATCCACCACCACCAGCAACAGGTTGCCCGAAGAAGCTGGAACAAGATCACAGCCGACCAGCCCGCCGCTTCCCTGAGCCAGCACCCTCCTGCCAGCTCAGCGAACCCCAGCCAGGCCGCCGACAACCTCACAAAGTGGATCAGCAACTGCGCGGACGAACTCGCCCCTCTGAGGACCCCGCCCAGCAGACCCGCCAGCAAGAAAGCCCCATGGTTCACCAACGAACTCACGAGCTCCAAGAAGAACTGCCGAGCCCTCGAGAAAGTCTGGAGAAGGGAACCAACACCGGGCAACATGACCACCCTCAAGCTTGCCACCCGGAAGCACCACCAACTGATCCGCGCCGCCAAGAAAACTTCATTCAAGGACCGGCTGGACAACAACGCACACAACTGCAAGGAACTCTTCAACATCGTGAAAGAGCTCTCCAACCCCAACGCCGGAAACAACAACATCACCCCATCGCAAGACCTCTGCAACTCCCTCGCCTCCTACTTCCACAACAAGATCGCGGACATACACAACAGCTTCAGCATTCAACCGACGCACGCCACGACCACAGCAACGCCGCCCACCACCACCCTCCGCGCCTGGACTCCGATCAGCACCGAAGACACCGTCCGCATGATGAACTCCGTCCACTCCGGATCTCCGACCGACCCCTGCCCTCACCACGTCTTCAACAAGGCCGACGCTGTCATCGCACCCCACCTGCGGGACATTATCAACACCTCCTTCGACCCGCCACCTTCCCTGAGAGCTGGAACCACGCCGAACTCAGCGCTCTACTCAAGAAACCTACAGCGGACCCCACGGAACTCAAGAATTACCGCCCCATCTCGCTCCTCCCGTTTCCAGCCAAAGTCATCGAGAAGACCGTCAACAAACAGCTGGCCGCCTTCCTCGAGACAAATGGATCCCTCGACCCCTCACAGTCTGGCTTCCGAGCCATCCACAGCACCGAGACCGCCCTCATCGCCGCCACCGACGACATCCGAGCCCTGATGGACAATGGAGAAACAGCGGCCCTCATCCTCCTAGACTTCTCCGTGGCATTCGACACTGTCTGCCACCGCACCCTAGTGCAGCGCCTCAGCAACGTCGGAATCCAGGAGAAGGCACTGGAATGGATCGTCTCCTTCCTCGACGGAAGAACACAGAGAGTCCGCCTACCACCGTACAAGTCAGAGGCCACCGAAGTCATCTGCGGCGTCCCTCAAGGATCCTCGCTGAGCCCCACCCTCTTCAACGTCTACATGAGCCCCCTCGCAGCCATCGCACGCCAACACAACCTCAACATAATCTCCTACGCCGACGACACCCAGCTGATCCTCTCCCTGACCAACGACCCCGCCGCCGCCAGAGCCAACCTGCACGAAGGGATGAAAGATGTAGCCGAGTGGATGACGACCAGCCGCCTGAAACTGAACTCAGACAAGACGGAGGTCCTCATACTGGGCCCCTCGCCCTCCGCCTGGGACGACTCCTGGTGGCCCCCCGCCCTGGGCACCGCACCCAAACCGACGGACCACGCACGCAACCTGGGCTTCATCCTGGACTCCTCCCTCTCCATGACCAGACAAGTCAACGCCGTCTCCTCGTCGTGCTTCAACATCCTGCGCATGCTACGGAAGATCTTCTGGTAAATCCCCACGGAGACCAGGAAGACTGTCACCCAGGCCCTCGTCACCAGCCGACTGGACTACGGCAACGCCCTCTACGCCGGAACCACCGCCAAGGTCCAGAAGAGACTCCAGCGGATCCAGAACGCCTCAGCCAGACTCATCCTCGACATCCCACGAAACAGCCACATCTCCGGACATCTGAGAGACCTGCATTGGCTCCCCGTCAACAAAAGAATCACCTTCCGTCTCCTCACCCACGCACACAAAGCCCTAGACGATCAAGGCCCGAGCTACCTCAACAACCGAATCAACTTCTACGCTCCCAAACGCCACCTCCGATCAGCCAGCCACGCCCTCGCCGCCGTCCCCCGCATCCGAAGAGCGACAACAGGAGGAAGGTCCTTCTCCTACCTGCCTACCTGGCCGCCAAGACCTGGAACTCTCTCCCGACCGACCTGCGCTTGACCCAAGACCACCTCTCCTTCAGGAAGAAGCTCAAGACCTGGCTGTTCGAGCAGTAACGGCACCCCCCCTCCCCCAAGCGCCTGGAGACCCTACGGGTAAGTAGTGCGCTCTATAAATGTCTTTGATTGATTGATTGATTGATAAACATCAACGTCAACATGAAGTCTCAAATGTTTTTGATAAGGTTATCTTATTTGAATTAATTCAAGGAAGGGTCAGAATCGGGAAAATCTATGAACATCTTCTATCTGATTTTCCGGATGTTCTTGATTTCCAGAACTCCAAGTGGGAGGCCACATTTAGTAGGACTGGGATGGATATAAGACAGGCATTGGATCTAGCTAGTTCTGTCCTTGTTTCTGGTAGCCTACGCACTCAAAGTTATATGGTAATGTTCGACCTCTATTATACACCGACGAAAATTGCAAAATGGGGGGGTCATAGGGGCGATTGTTGTGCTAGGTGCGAGCTCCAAGCTGCTAATGATATCCACATGTCCTACTCATTCCTGCATGATGTTGAGTGCTTTATAAATTCATCACATAATATTCCGCTTACCATCTCTTTGGAAATGGTTGTATTGGGGTGTGAAGGTACTTTGCCAACTGATAGAACAAGATTTGTTTCTGCCTTTTTGTTCATAGCAATGTCTCAAATTATCTTTTGTATTACCTCACAATGGCTGAGTCCTGAAGCTCCTACTTTTTTTTAATTGGAGAGGCAGGATTCTTGCCCTCTATAACTTGGAGTCTTCAGTGTTTTTGAGAAGGGGCAGAAGGAGGCTGGAGTTTGCCCGTAGGATCTGGGCCTCATTTAAGCATTGGCTAAAGCAATGATTTTTTTGAGTATCATTTATGCGTAAGGGTTGTGTTTATTTGGGCCCTTACTTTGCCCGTTAGGATATATAATGTTTTTTTTTGTTCCTGGCTCTCCAACTATGTGATATGCTTTATCCTTATCTATATTGTCCACTGTGTGTATCACCAATGTACTGGTTTTGCTATTTTCTTTGTTATATTTTACTCTATCTATGCTACGAAAATAAAGTTAAAAATTTGAAGTTAGGGGCCTTCAGTTTGCTTTGCCTTCTTGCTGCTCACTATGAACTCCTCTTCTAAAATGTTCAAAAACATATAAAAGAGGGGAAAATTAGCATGTCAGCTCTTTGGCAGCATTGTGAATAACTGTAATGCACTGCTTAGCAGCTCTTACAACAACACTACAGTCCATGTAACACATGGCCATTCTTGAAAACTCTGTGGCCACATCAGTTGTAGTATTCTGTACCTCTGAAGAGATGTTCTGGCCAGGAATTGGTGCTGCTGCCACTGATGTAGATGGTACTCCAGCTTCCCTCTGCTTGAACGGCAGTTAGGGACGTTTTCAATGAAAAGTTTTAAGATGATATAACATGAACATTGTCCCACATATTTATTTATTTATATGTTTGTATAGTGCTAGAATCAACTCCCGAAGGAGTATCTCTGTGCTCAACTCAACTGACAGACGGAAGGCAAGAGCTCTTAAGATCGAGAAGGGGTGCTAAGTTTGAAACAGGAAAGTTTTTAGCGTTTTCCCTAATATGAGATGATCTGTACAAAGCCTAAGGGTGGAGGGGAGTCTGTTCCAGAGACAGGGGCCCAAGTAGGAAAGGACCTTTCCACCCAGTCTAGCCCTTCTGATGGGGGGAATTTGAAGTAGGGACTGATTGCTGGAACGGAGGGCACGTACAGGGTTGTAGGGAACAAACTTCTCTGCCAAATATGTGGGGCCCTGGCTGTGTAAACCCTTGTGAATGACACAGCAGGTTTTGAATTTTAATCCGTTGGCGGATCGGCAGCCAATGGAGTTTTTCCAACAGAGGACGTGAAGGGGATCTAGGTGGGGAATTCAGAACTAACCTTGCAGCAGTATTTTGAACCACCTGGAGCCTACTAAGTATGGTATCGTTTGCTGATATCAGTAGCCTATTACAATATTCCAAGCGACTGAGCACCAAGGCCTGAACGAGGGTTTTCCTGGTGGAGTCGGGTAATAAAGGAAACACTCTACGGAGTAGTTCGATTACGTGAAAACAGGACCCGGCTGTTTGATTTACGTGCTCTTTTAAGGATAGACCTTGATCCAGGCAGACATCCAGATTTTTCACCACCTGCTTAGGGCTGTGCGCGGGGCCCAGGTCCAATGGCCACAGTCCGGGGTCCACAACAGTGTGGCCTCCCCAAAGAGCATTACCTCCGTTTTTCCTACATTACACTGTAGGAAAATTGAGGCCATCCATTGTGATACCGTCCTCATACCCTCTGAGAAGGACTGCTTGACCGCCCTGGTCAATGTCTTGAATGGGAACAGGAGCTGAGTGTCATCATGGTACAACACTGGGATGAATCCATATGACCTCATGAGTCCGGCCAGGGGGGCCACATATATGTTGAAGAGTGTGGGACTCAAACACGAGCCAAGTGGCACCCCCTTGGTATGCTCCACAGGTGAAGAACGGAAAGAGCCCATACTGACACTCTGTGTGTGGCCTGATAGAAAGCTCCTCATCCAGGACAGCGCTGAACCCCCGAGCCCCACCTCCTTCAAACGACTGAGCAAGATATCGTGGGATATCGTGTTGAATTCTGCGGACAGGTCCAATAGCACCAGAATCATAGAGTTCCCCTTATCCTGGGACATTTCCATTTTATCAGTCACCAATAGGAGCGCTGATTCGGTGCTATAGTTGGGCCTGAAACCGGACTAGGAATGATCCAAACCTCTAGTCAGCTTGATAAATTTCGACAGAAGTGTTGGCGTGTTTTTCTGTTATCTTGCTCAGATATGGAAGCAGAGAGATGGGTCGGAAGTAAGATAGTTAGGTCCATGGGATACTGGAGTTCTTATGAATGGGCCTCACCTGGGCCATCTTCCACTCCTGTGGCACCTGACCCTCCAAGAGAGAGAGATTGACAAGGGACTGGATCATGGGACCGAGTGATTGGCCCAACGATGGAAAAACTCTTGCAGGAATAATATCTGAAGGAGATCCAGTCTTAATTTGACCAATTAGTGTCTCTACATCACCTAGGCTAACTACAGGAAGTGCAGTAAGCATGATGGAATTGGAGGCCCTCAGATTCTGTGGTGGCACTGGAGGGCAGCTCATTGGAATCAACATAAGTCCTTCAAAATTTCTCCAGCCAAAATCTACCACCTGCTCACATCAAAGTTCTGGAAAAGAAGATTCAAAGGGAGGAGTGGGTGTAAACTTCATATTGATTTTACTAAAAAGTATATTATCCAATGATATTCCATACTTTCCTGGTCATGTGATGTTCGCAGATTGTGCATTGCACTTATTTTTCTGCAGTATTTAATTCCTCATGAGTTTGGGTATCAATAGGTAGTTTGATGGGTGTTTGGTAGTTATGTTCTATTCATGAGTTCAGATGTCAGATGTTAAGTTATTTTTTAAATGTGTTGTTAAAATAAAGTTAAACCAATATGTTACTAAACAGCTAGACTCAAACTTTGTGTAAAATATGTCGAAATATCTGTTTTACACTTTGTTATGTGTATTTATGACTACTGATGTAATTGCGACCTTTGGTGTTGCTGTGAAGAAAGAACATGCATTTTGGATTTTGTTATTTCGACAAAGGAATACAATGGGGAAAGCTAAACTAGAATGTTATAAATAGCTACACTGAAACCTTATGTAAAATATGTCTATGTATGTGTTTTACCCTTTGTTAAAAACAACCAATATTCGCTGTGTGTCCTTGGCAATGGCACTCAAAAAATCATACAGTCAATGTGACCTGTGCAATCATCAAGGACGTCCTTTCTCCACCACTCTGTAAAAGCATCTCCTGGCATAGTATTAGTTGGGGGATGAAGTCCCCTTGGCTATTGAGGGTATTTGAGGGCCACCTACCACTGCTGTTACCTCCAGCAGGTCACAGTTTGATAAGAGCTCTTCGGAGGCCACACACCCTTTCTGCACTACTCTGCAAACGCGTCTCCAGGCACACTACGGGTTGGGGAATAATGTTCTCTTGGATGCTAAAGAACCTTAGGGACCGGGGAGCCCTCCAGGTACTTTCTGTAAGTCTTACACAGTGGGATTCCCAAGAGCTGGTCCCTGGCCTGCCCCCTTTCCACACCATTCTGCATACACCATTGCTACTTAGAAAATAATGGAAATTCACTGAAAAACCAAAAGGTTACAGATAAGTTATAGCTAGGAATTAGCATTTAAAAAACCTTAGAAATTCACTAAAAAACAAAGGTTACAGGGATGTTATAGTTAGGCTCAGATTTCACAATCACAAAACCAGAGAAATTCAACAGTTATAGTTAGCGGAACGTGTGCCCCCGCAATGAACTGCTTATGTTCAATAGTACTCTGATTCTTGGTCATCCTTGTCTAGATTACCTCCCTCCCAGACTAGAGGAACAGGTGGGTGCCCACAGACACTGCTACAGATTGATAATTCAAGAAGTTACACTAGCTCCTCATTTTTAGAACTCCAGGAATGGGATTTAACAAGCATGGGCTAATTAAAGACGAGACCATATTTTATTTTGTTTTAATAATATTTTGGGATAGGTGAGCTATGCCTCTGCCTCGTTATGTTAGTAGATTACCACTACATACCCAGGCCAATTGTGCATTCCATCTGCTTTCTGGGAGCTAATTTACACCGAGTGAAGGTCCATGAAAATCAAGCCATATGCCAACAGCCAGCAAAGGGCCCGTCAGGGCACATCATTCAGAATGGATTGAGAACACTCCCTGGGATTAGTAGGAGGACCATCTAAGAGGCGGGCTAACGATTGCATCTCCTTCAGAAGGACCTTAGTTGGCAGCAGGTGTGTCTCATAAATTACAGTTTGGTGTTACATAAAATATGACCTCACGATCAGCATGATTCACACAATGTAAGCATAAAGCCACCACTGTGGTGTGCTCAGTTTCACAAAGGTCAAAAGCACTCTTTCCTCATACTGTTGACCGAGAGTTAGAAAATCCACACATCCTGTTTCAGTGGCTTCTAGAACCCTTACAAGTACTAAGGAAACAATGGTGGGATGGTTCACTTACTTAAGGACAGGGCCTCAGAGACTAATATACATTGAAATAGGAAATGTGGCATCTAACATTGGCATGGGGCTCCATGGCAGTGGGGCCGAGGATATCCAAATGCACTTCTTTACTGTGTAATACCTAAAGTTTAATCGGACTCTTCTTTTCAGTACCGAAGCATTCACTTCTGCAGAGAATACATTTTTTAACCACCTTAAAAGTGATCTAAAATGTCACTCCCTGATGGTGATGCGAGACCTCTGATGACCTGCAATGACAAATACTCTGGAAGGAGCGGGATTAGTTTCTGCAATAATACAACACACAATGTGTTGCATTTTATAAATATTTTAGCTAAAATTAAATGAACATGCCAATAATTCCGTCCCGCTTGTAAAAAATAGATGCAAGCTGATGTTTGCACACAGTTTATACAGAGTACAATTTTGGGGATAAATGCCTTTGTCACAGGTATATATGATGTAAATAAATTAATCATTCAGTTGTATGATTACAGTGCAATGAAATAATTAAATCTATGTACAAAATCGCTTAACAGATTTAGCTACTTTTTAACATGATTTGTAGCATTATTTCAAGAATCTGTAGCTTCAAATTAAGAACAGACTATGATAAAAGCAAAGACAAAGCCAGGCGCAGTGTCTATATGTGCCTTAAGGTGGATAAAATGTGAAGCTTGCATTAAAAAGTGCATCCGCGGTGCTACAAGAAAACATTTTGACAGCTGCTTCTTGCAGAGTAAAACAGAGGAAGGTTAACTTGCCTTTGAAAAGAGCTGATGCTGATCAAGACGAAGGACTTGAAATGAAAGGCGCTGCATGGGTTCAGGCTGTCACAGAACAGCGTGCTCGCAGCCTGAGGCGTGAACAGTCCCTCTCATTCTCATGCCAGTTGTTACATCTTTGTTCGAAGCTCTATAACTATAACTCTTAGGTAATTTCTACTGGTGAAATGTGATACATCTTGTTTTAGGAAGCAAAGGGCACACACTATAAACTGAATGATATGTAAACAGACTATTGCAAATACCACGTTCGCAATATGAGAACGCAGACTTTTGCAAATACCACTTTCGCAATATGAGAACGCCTTTCATATCTGAGTGCAGGTACAAATATGCAGGGGTGAAGAGCAAATGAAAATCTAAACTTTATTCTGTTGAAATAGGATATTAGATTTCCCATAAGTTAAATGATATACACATTACAGAAACAGTTCTGAAATTCCAGTGCACCATGCCTATAAAGAGGGTACTTTTGCATATCAACCTTCCACAATGGGACTTCCACTGGGACTGCCACCGCAGTCGGCCCACCAAGACCGCTTAGGCCGTTGTGAGCCTGCCCACCAAAATATAAATTTAATTCAGAGCGGGCGGTGGTGTGGTGGCGGTCTCATGGTGGCCGCTATGCTAGACTCATAGGAGCGCCTTGAAAGCGTACGGCTGCTGTGAGAGTTTCTGCAGCATGTTTATGCAGAGTGTGGAATGCTCCATGTCATGTATAACACACCATGGAGGAACTAGGGTGCAATTCCGTGGGGGCGAGGAGGCAACATGTGCCTCACCCGCACTCCCAAGGCCAGATTTGGACAGTGGCCCTTCTAGGGCTCACTGATAGGGCCCCTCACCTTCATGTCTGCCACCCTTTTCATGGTGGGGACTCCTCCGTGAAAAGGACGGTGGATAAGCAGGCTGTAATAGGCTCCGCAGTGCTGGCATTGCACTACCAGCACATTCAGGCCCCTTTAAACACCTCCACCGCAGTGGGGTCCTGGCGAAGGCGGAGGTCTTGTGGCAGTCCCACCACCACCATCATAATATGGAGAGCGTACCTGCAATGGTGGTGGTGGTCTGACGACCACCGCAAGCACGGTTGTCCCTGGACCATCGTATTCTTAAAAAGGCCCTATGTATCAATTCAGTACTGGTACCAGAGCACCGGAGGGTTACCTTTTCCCTCTTGACATTGAATCAGGACATTTGAATCCAGTGTGCATTGTAGATAAAGTACAGAATAGACCATCGCGATTTAACAGTAACAAAACAATCCAAACAACTGGGTCTAGGTTCATCATCATGAGTCCATTTCAGCTTGCGCGTGTGCTGGAGGTCAGAAGATAAGGCCGCCTCCCCATTATTAGGTAGGCATTATCAGGTGAGAACCATCAGGGACATTTCATGCCAAGCTCCCACCCTTTCATAACCCCTCCATCTGTCTCTACAGAAGTCTCACATCTCAGCTGGAGGTATTTGTATTACTGCAAGTAGTGTGTTGGCCTCTAGACTGGTCTAGAGGGGAGGGGGTGTAGCGCAGCAGCCAGAGCTGCTGACTCGGAGCTGGGGATCCAGGTTTAGGTTCCAGCATTGGCGCAACATCCTGTGAATCTGGGCAAATCACTTAGGGGGTGATTACGTGTTTGGCCATCTATTGGACCGCCAAACCCATGGTGGAAGCCCACAAACCCCCAGACTGGCAGAGTGCCAACCGTATTCCAAGTTTGGCAGTTGGACATCCACTGGACTGCTGCGGTGGCTGAGGATCCTGTCTCCAGCAGAGGTGGTGCAGCAGTCTGGCTGAGTTATATGCTGGTGGTGCTGCTGCAGCACTGAATGTATCTATGTCTATGAGTGGTGCAGTACGTGAAGGATGTAGTGTTGTTCAGTACGTAGAGGTGAAAGGCATGTGCTGGGTGTATGTGTACCTGTTATTTGTACAATACATGAAGGTTAAAAAGTGTGCATGTAAATGCATGTTCTGAATGCATATGCGGCTATGATTGATGAATGTACATAAAGGACACAGTGCTGTACACTGCATACATTTTAAGTACTTGTGCTGGGTGTATGTATGCCTATTAGTAGTACAGTGCAGTAAGGGTACAGTGCTGTGCAATGTGTGTATGCTGTATACATGCAATGGGTATATGTGTGCCTGTGAATGGTACAATACTTTGAGGGCCATGGTTTCCATTTTGGGAGACCCAGGCCCACATGGTGAGTCATGAGAAAGTAGAGGAATCCCCCAGATAGATTTGTGTATTGCTGCATTCCTGCAAACTAGGTGGGGCACACAGGGGAGAGGTGAGAGCCAGGCTTACCCTGTACACTTCAAAGGGTGCTCTTTGATTCAGCGAGAGGTCACAAGGAAAGGGCCCATACACATTTCATGAAGGAGAAGTGGCTGGAGCTACTCGTGTTTCGACAGACTGCCTTCAAGAGGGAGAAATGGGCAGGGTTGTGGCCACTTCAGAAGAAGCGGACCCTCATCATAAACTTCAAAGGCCCAAACTCTAAATCACATTAGGGGGCTGATTTCCATCCTGGAAATAAAACGTCCGTACCATTTTCATCCGGAGTCATCGCAGTACGATTCATACCCGTCCATCCGAGTCGCGTAATATGATCCGTATTCCGCCAATCCATCCGAATCATCACGATCCGTACGTATTGCAAGGCTGAAACAGTGAACCGTACGACTCGTACACATGCCGTACGACCCGACGAGTACGGTCCGGACCGGGGTATGAGGACGAGATTCGTAGGGTCCAGGTCAGGTAAGGGCCATTCGTACAGAAAAGCACACAATCACTTACACACCGTATGGTGCGTACACCCCGTGATCGCAGGAGTACGCACCGAACCCCTGCGATCATGGGGTGTACGCACCGTACACCCAGCGAACATGGGGTACTGTGGGTACACCCCAAGATCGCGGGGTATGGTGCATACACCCCGTGATTGCAGGGGTACGCACCGTAGTCCCTGCAATCACGGGGTGTATGCACCATACGCGGGGGGCGTTCCGTACCTGTTTCGGGGTGAACTCTTCTTTTTTTTACGGCTGTTTTCAGCTCCCGTAGAAAAGGGGTTGTACGGTGCGTGCCCGACACGAATCGTACTTGCTGGGTCAGAAAAAGCAGCCGCGAACCGTACAGATGCCGCGTACAGCGGGTTCCGAGGGAGATTCGTATGGGGATTTAATTCGTACGGTCTCTGTACGATTCGTACGGAGTCCAGCTCCTGGTATGAATCGTACTTCGTTGTAGGTACGGGGGACGTTGCAGGGTACGATTCATTTGGGAAAAACGCTCCGAACGGCTATTCGGCTCGGTTTTTCCCAAATCGGAATCAATCTCTTGGTGTCCGGAAATTGAATATAAGAAAGGGCATTTGAGACCCCATAATTCGCCATGTAGCCAGATGGGTTGTGTGAGGATAGGAAGCTCCTCAAGTCTTCTGTCTGTGACCAGGACTGGGGCCAAGACCTGCTTGTTTCCCTGATTTGCTGGGATAGCACCCAAGACCACCTGGCCTGAAGCCTCGAACACCATCACCTGCATGCTTGCCAAGATCAGCGGGCCCTGTGATAAAAAGGAGAGTGTTGGAGGGAGCAAGGTCCGAGGGAAATCCTGAGTGGAGTCCGCTTTCGTTGCGTATGGTAAACTCATGTAGACCAGGTGCTGACACTCCAACGTCTGCAGAGGGAGTGCGGTCAGAAACTCCAGACCCTCTGAGCCTGCAGCTGTGGGTAAGACTGAATTTGGACCAGTTGGCCCCAGGGAAACTTGCTGGTTAGAATAGCTCATCTACGCTGAAACACTATTGACAGTGGAACAGATTCAAAGTAGACACATGAGACGTGGACTACTAATGGGAAATACCATGGATTTTGCCAATAGTAAATGGGGAATAACCACTATCGCTAGAGCAAGGAGGAAATGGGACAGGAAACTGCCAAGGAAACACCAGATCCCCAACCTCAGAGGGATTGTGTAGTTATTTGTGAATGTAGTATTTTTTCTTTGTGTTAGTAGTGATAGGTAAACTACTTTTTTTGGAAAATAAAAGTGAGTATTTGTCTTGACAACGATTTATTTCTGCTCCTGCCCACATTCTAATTTGTGAGCCAGTGCTCACTCCCCTGTATTCACACCTCTCCATTGAAGGAGCCTTCGACTGCTCGATCAAGTTACCACTGAAAGTCAAGTGCAGAAGGGGTACTTGGCCCAATTGCTCAGATGCATAGTAGGTCGGACCCCCAGACATCTGGAGTGAAAGGCTTCAACCCCCACGGTTGGGCCCAGTAAACTCTGCTTGCCCTGTGACCCTCTGAATGGGTTTCTGACACCCTCCTATCCCTATTTTATTTATTTTTAGTCTCCTTTTACTGATTATCATCTGTTTGAACCTCAGTAGATCGATGTTCATCCTTATCCTCTCTCTCTATTCTCCCAAGGTATTGTAAATTAGCATGCTGTGGGTATCACATACATATAATCTGTATTGAATTTTATTAATCATGATACAGGTAGTTAAAACCTTTGCATGATTAAAAAAGTGGAAGTAACAAAAGAGAAGACAAGTAAAAAACATTTATATAGTCAAAGACCCTTGTAAAAGCATATTAAAAAGCCTCAAGACCTGACCTCAGTCACAGTCCCGCTCTCCGCCGAAAGCTTCAGTGAGCCGCTGCTGCCCCTGGTCCCCTGCCTCGTGGGTTCGAGGCTGCTGTGAGCTACTGCCATATTCTGCCAAATTCTGACTATACTTATCCTTTTCCGTGTTTATCTTTTTCTACATTTATTTTGTGCCCGGTTCTTGCTTACTTCTGCCTTTTCCCCATTGTCTCCATCTGGTCTCCCAGCCCCTCCCCTCTCCTCGTGCCCGTTCTCCTGCCCTTTTTCCCGCCTCCCAGCTGAGCATCCCTCCCCTCCCCTACATAAGCAGACCGCTGCAAGGGAGCCCTCATGAGACCAGACCTCGGTGACAGTCCCGCTCTCCCCGGACAGCTTCAGTGAACCGCTGTTGCCTCTGGTCCCCTGCCTTGTGGGTTCAAGGCTGCTGTGAGCTACTGCCACATTCTGCCAAATTCTGACTGTATTTATCCTTTGCTGTGTTTATCTTTTCCTACTTTTATTTTTTGCCCGGTTCTTGCTTACTCCTGCCTTTTTCCCCATTGTCTCCCTCTGGTCTCCCTGCCCCTCCCATCTCCTTGCGGCCACTCTCCTGCCCGTTTTCCCGCCTCCCAGCTGAGCATCCCTCCCTCTCCGCCTTAAATGACGACCGCCGCCCGGACGTGCAGCGGACATGCGCAGCGGGTGTGCCAAAGTCAAGCCCGTCAGCGCCAATCCTTGCCTGGACCGCGCTCAGCGCCAGAACCCCTGGACCCCAAAGCCGCCACAGCACCAGACTGCGCTACGACTCCAGCATCCTCCACGCACACAACCCCGGACAAGATCACTCCTGCTACCAGGCCATCCCGAAGCGCACTCAAGGGCCCTTCACCTGCCGGAACTGCAGCCTCACCAGCTTTCGGCCCACCAAACCATCAACCAGGGAACCCAACCACCTCCGATGCATCCTCCTCTAAACCCGCTCCGCTCACAAGCACGCCATCGAACTCTGGGACCTCCAAGACTCAACCATCCCGACGTCGCCTTCCTGATGGAGACCTGGCTGAACACCACCTCGGCACCGGACATCACCATAGCCATCTCAAAGGGCTACAAGATCTCCCGCAGAGACCGCACCAACGGAGTGGGAGGGGGAATGGCCATCATCCACAAGGACACCCTCAAAGTTTCGACCAACACCGACGACACCCTCACCACCGCCGAGCACATGCACTTCCAGATCCACACCGACCCCATCACTACCCTCAGAGGAACACTCGTCTACAGACCACTCAGACTCCCACCACAGTTCAGCGACACCATCGCCGACCTCATCATCACCCACGCCCTCACCTCCACGGACTACATCCTACTCAGGGACCTGAACTTCCACCTCGAGAACAACAACAATGGCAACTCCACCGCCCTGATCGGCAACCTCGCCAACCTCGGACTCAAACTGCTCGTGACAACACCCACCCACGCCGCTGGACACACACTGGACACCATCTTCTCCGCAAGTCCGCACGTCTCCTTTAACCACACCACCGAACCCCACTGGACAGACCACATATGCGTCCACTTCACCTTCAGGAAACCCACCACACACCACCGCAACCAACACCTACCACGCTGCTGCTGGAGCAAGATAACCAAGGACCAACTGACCACCACCCTCGCCCTGGGACCACCCGCAGACCCCACCAACCCCGAGACCGCCGCCATTAACCTCAAACAGTGGATCAACGACTGTGCCGACACCCTCGCCCCCCTCAAGACCTCCGCACCCAACCACACTAACGAGAAAGCCGCATGGTTCAGCAAAGACCTCCGGGCCTCCAAGCGCACCTGTCGGAAGCTGGAGAAGAACTGGCTCCGGGACCGAACACCAGATGGCTACACAGCCCACAAGAACTCCACCCGCAGGCACCACCAATTAATCAGGACAGCCAAAAGGACCGCCTGCAAGGACCACCTAGACAACAATGCACACAACAGCAAAGAGCTCTTCAACATCGTGAAAGAACTCCCCAACCCCAGCTCCAACACCAATGACATTCCACCATCACAAGACCTGTGCGACTCTCTGGCCACCTTCTTTCACTGCAAGATCGCCGACATCCACAACAGCTTCAACTCCGACAACCCCACTTCTGCCACCGAGACCACCATCCCTGCGACCCCCACCCGCACCAGCCGCCTGACCGCCTGGTCCAGCATCAGCGATGAAGACACCATCAAGACTATGAACTCCATCCACTCCGGATCCCCATCTGACCCATGCCCCCACCACATTTTCAAAAAAGTAAGCACTACCATCGCAAATGGATCCCCTCCGACACAAGAAAGACCGTCACCCGGGCCCTCGTCACCAGCAGACAAGACTACGGGAACGCCCTCTACGCAGGAACAACAACCAAGCACCTGAGACGGCTGCATCACATCCAGAACTCCTCAGCACGACTGATCCTCGACGTCCCCCAACACAGCCACATCACACCCCACCTAAGAGGCCTGCACTGGCTCCCCATCAACAAGAGGCTCACCTTCAAACTCTTCATCCATGCACACAAAGCCCTACACAACGATGGACCAGCTTACCTCAACGACCGACACAGCTTCTACACCCCCACCCGCAGCCTCCGCTCTGCCAACCTTGCCCTCGCCACAGTTCCACGCACCCGAAAAACCACAGCCGGCGGCAGATCCTTCTCCTACCTTACCGCCAAGACCTGGAATACTCTCCCCACGGACATACGGCAGACCCAGGACCTACTGGCTTTCAGAATACTCCTCAAGACCTGGCTCTTCGATCAATAGCAGCCCCCCCAGTGCCTTGAGACCCTCACAGGTATGTAGAGTGCTTTACAAATGAAATAATAATAATAATAATTATAGTATTAGTGATGTCCAGTGCCTGGCATGCCTCAGATTAACCCTTTTCAAATTGCGCACATTTTAAAAAATAGTGGGTTAAGAAGACTAAAAGAACAGTCGCTTGTAACTGTTATGACAGCTAAGTGTTCGTTCAAATAGTGGGCACCAGTGCCATTGGTCTATTACAGCATTGTACTCAGTAGTGTAGTGATGCACGTAGTTACAGTGGCAGTGTTTGGAAAGTGAAACAGAACAGGTGTGATGAACACAACTATAGCACATGGTTTAATCATAAAGTGTGCTCCGGTGGCATCAGAGCGGTTATTCATTTACCCACAGCAAGACATTGGCAGGACACACAAGGTGTAAGTGATAGTGCTTAGAAGGTGCATCAAAGCTTGCAAGATAGCCACTGCTATGGCCCATGGACCAATCAGAGAGTGTGCTCAATTGTCATCACAGTATTTATCAGTTTGCCCACAGTGAGGCGTCTCCTTACTGTTCTATGTTCAACTCAAACTGTAGGACAAACATGCCTCGCTATAAGGTTTCCATTTTGTCCACTTTTTCCTCAATTTTTAATCGATTACAGTGTTCAGTGGTGCTTTTGAAGTTCATCTTGAATGTTACTTGAGGTTGCTGTAGGCGCTGATGCCCTTCTCAGAGTCGTTCTGTACCCAGCTTTAAGCAGTTTCTCAATAATGGTGATAAACTGAACCATGAAGACTATTACCTGGGCACTCTATCCTTGCAGACAGAAAAGAATGACATGACAACATGTTTATTCCATTAGTGTTAAAGATGTTACGGCAGCTTTCTGCGTTCCCATTGCAGGGCAGGGAATATGCACAATATGTGCAAGAGAAATTCTTCTGACCCCAGCCACATCCTTCATATCGTCAAACTAGATTTTAGGGCCCGCATTGGGAGTGCAATCTTATCTGATGATAGGTCGAGTCTCAGTGCTAAAAACCTGGATTCATGAAAGCCTATGATTATTTCAAACCAATAGCCCTGTGGGTTCGCTGATTTGTATGCATTTATACATGATGGCGAGTGCTTACGCTTTATAGAGTGTTTCTTCTCTTTCGCCAATGAAAGTAATTTTATTTGCTTGTTCATTGTGAATTTGAAGGCATTGTGGGGTATATTTACTTCAAAGAGGTGGTGTGCGCCCAGAACCTCTAAAGTCTTGCTGTTGGCATAGACCCAACAGTTCCTTTTAATGCCATCTTGAATGTCTTTCCATATAAATGCCTTAGGGCCCGATGTAGGTAATCCCAGATTACCGATTCCTAAATACCGAATCATACCGATTCGGTATTTAAGAACTGGCAATCGGGATGTAGGTAATTTTACCGATTTAATTACCGAATCGGTATGATTCGCTAATTACCGAATTGGTATTTGCCGATTCGGTAATTGCCATTCATTCCTATGGGCCTGGAGGCCCATAGGAATGAATGGCAATTACCGAATCGGTATATACCGATTCGGTAATTGGGAGAAACATATAAGGGTGGCAGGGTGTCACTTTGACACCCTGTTGCACCCCTCAATTGTGCATGGGTGCACATGTTGCAGACATACATGCCCTTAGGGCATGTATGTCTGCAACATGGCACTGTTTTAAAAACAAAAAAAAATGCTTTTGAAAGGGTTTTCATTATTTACCACCAACTTCTAGTTGGTGGTAAATAATGAATTCTTAAACCCCTGTAGCACTGATTACAATGCTACCTAAATGTCAAAATACCGATTCAGTAATTTTACCGAATCGGTAAAATTACCGATTCGGTAAAATTACGGAATCTGTATTTTAACATGCCCCTACATCCCAAACTCCAAATACAGGTCGGTAACAGCCGAAATCAGCCGTTACCGACCGGTATTTGCCTTCCTACATCTGGCCCTTAGTGTGTTGTCCGGCATGCTCTCTCCTAATGATAACATGTATTTAAGAAGGATGCCTTGGGGGCGTGGTCTCGCACCGGTGAGTGATGGCGGCTCTCCTGTGAGCTCCGGTCATTCACGGAGCTTCGAAGAACATTACAGTCCGCATTCCGACATCGGCAGGAACCACGATGATGGATTCTCAACCTGAAGAAAGGGAGCGGTGATTTCGACCGCTTTGAAGACTCCAACGCTTTGTAATGTCCCGGTGATTCTCCCGGATCTCGTTCTTAGTGGCAGCCGCCATCTTATATATCGGATGCTCGCCTCACACAGTCCTGAGGTAACCGGCAGTTTTTTAATATTAACGCGCGGTCCCGTGTACTTTCTTTTGACTCCGCTTCTGCTTCTCTAATAGCTGCCTCATAGTTACAAGCCCTGTCATTGCAAATATTACCATGTTTTGCCACTATTTTAGTCAAACTGGTGACCTTATGCTGCCATTACATTTCACCTGTTTTGTTTTCCTCTCTCTCGTCTTATGTGCCTCATTCTGCTACTAAAATGAATGGAAATCATTCCAGGAGTGGCTGCATTTTATAAGTATATTGGGTTTTTGGCTAGCTTGGGCAAATTTTTATATTTTGTATTTTTACTTTTCATTTTTGTCACATCTCCTAGCCTCATGTAAAAATTAGCATTTGACATAATACTTGCCATATTGCTTTGGCTTCTTTGTATGCTAGCGAATACCACAGTGCTGACGGAGGGTGACGTAATTCTTCAGCTACATTGTTTTCTGGAGCCCATTCATCATTAGTGTGTTCTTACAAGGCATATGGGCAGATTGAAATCGTTATTGAAAATCTCTTCACATCCACGTCGTCATTTCAAGATGGCAAATGAAGCTCCAACGTCTGTCAGAGCCTCGTCTACAGGTACCAAACCTAAAAGACCCAAAAATGACCCCCCTTCACCCATCTTATCCTCTCAAAACCATGTTCTTGATATTATTCTGGATGAAGTGAGAGATCTTAAGTCTTTTTTGTCTCCGACCAATGAGAAGCTTCAACAAATTGAGGATAGATGGATTAGTATGGAAGCTAAGGTATTCGATATGGAACCGCGCATCAGTGACCTACAAGATGTCTCTACTAAAATTCTGATTTTCGAATGGGAAATTCAACGTCTAAAGATTCACACAGAGGACCTTGAAAATCGAAGTAGACGTAATAACTTACGCCTTTATGATCTGCCAGAAAATCTTGAAGGTCAGGATATGCTTCTCTTACTAAAGAAATTCTTGTCATAACTTTTGGACCTTCCAAAAGAACCCTCATTAAACATTCAACGTGCCCATAGACTTGGTCGATGGCAACCTCATGCCTCCAAACGGAGAAGGATAATTATGTTGTTTTTGGAATTAACTAACTTAATGCGAGTCCTATCTGCAGCCAAAGCAAAGCGTCATCTCAAATGGTCCAGCCACGACATCTACATATCTCAAGACTTATCTAATGCTACTAATTCTAGAAGAAAAGAATTCTTGGCTCTACGTCCTCAAATGAGGCAACTGAATATTTGATATGGTCTTCTGCATCCTTGTTTGTGTAAGATCACTCATGCTTACTCCACACGTTCGTTTGAGGATCCTCTTAAGTTGAAGTCATTTCTCCAAAACACCTCTACTACTTCTGCAACTGGTTCTTCCTTTTGTCCTTTATCTTGTAGCTGTTTTTTACGCATATCATATTTATTATGGCTGTTTGTAATTTTATCACCTTTTTCTTTCTCGGTGTCATTTCATTTCTCATCAGTGCAGTTTCTACCATGCATCTGCTGCTCTTAATTTCCCAATAGATCTGGACCTCTTTGCTTCTATTTCTATTCCCTTTACCATTTTTGTCTTTTTCTTCATATGTTTGTTTCATTTGATGATGCTTAATTTGCTGCATGTGTCCATTTTCTTTATTTCTCATTTGTGCTGTTTCTCCTTTTTAGCCATATCCCTGCTGTGTATCATCTATATGTGTATGACCCTACCATCCCTCCATCATGTGTATATTTGTTACGTGGAACATTCGTGGTCTTGGACATCCAGTTAAATGACAAAAGGTACTTTCTCATTTGTCCAAACTAAACTCTCAGGTTTCTTTTCTTCAAGAAATGCATTGTAGTGAAGCAGAATCACTTAAACTGAAAAGGCAATGGGTGGGTCAAGTTGTTTATTCTCCTGCCTCAGGCAAAAAAGGGGGTGTTGCTATACTGTTTCATAAGTCGTTGTCTGCACAAATTCTTTCCACACAAAATGATGAGAATGGTTGATGCGTAATGGCAAAGGTTGTTATACAAAACAAAACATTGTTATTACTAAATATTTATGCCCAAACCAGACCCTAAGTTTTGGAATGACATTAAGATTTTACTTTCTTCCATTGATTGTCCGAATATTGTTATTGCTGGTGATTTTAATCAATGGATTGTCCCCTTTTCTGATAGATTATCTACTTGTAAATTTAACCCTGATAAATCTCACAAGGCATTTAAATTGGCCATTTCCTCTCGCCCTTTGTATAATGTTTGGTAAACTTGTAACCCTGATTCACTAGAGTATACTTTTTTTAATAGTGTTCACGAATCAAGCTCCCGAATTGATTATAATTTGGTTAGTATGTCATTGCTTCCATCCATTCAATCATCTGACATTGGTGCTATTTTTATTTCTGACCATGCTCCAGTACATACTGTTTTAGACCTCTCTCATTGTGCCCCACAATTTAGCAGATAGAAACCTAATAATTTCTTATTATCTGATAATGCTTTTATTAAGGAGGCTAATTCATTTATTACTGAATTCTTTTGTATTAACAATCCATTAGATACCTCTGTTTCTAATACTTGGGATGCATTCAAGGCCTCTTTTCGTGCCTTCACTGTTTCATATGTTTCGAGGAAAAAGAAAACAACTCAGAAAAAATACATTGACCAGTTACAGCACCTTAAACTTCTAGAACATACATATTTCACTTCCAAATCATCTTCCAATCTACATGAATTGATCAAGGCCAAAACTGAGCTTAATAAACTTCTCACAACTGAAGCATGTAATATTCTCCTTAATGTAAAGTCTAAATATCATGGTAGTCAAAACAACACGGGTAAGATGCTAGCTAACTATTTGAAAATTAAGGGCCTCATTATGATGGAGGATTTTCCGCCTCCTCCGGGCCGGGGGAAGCCACCTCCGGCCCGGAGGAGGCGGAAAATCCTCTGCGGACTCACCAAAGACCCACCGCTGCATTACGATGGCTGGTGGGTCTTGGTTACTGTCCGCTGCTTTTCCACCGCGGTCAGATTACAACCGCGGTGGAAAAGCTCTCATTTGGCTGGCAGTGTCTATCAGACACCGCCAGCCAAATTAGGAAGCATTTGTAAACATGCTTTTCCGCGCCGGTTTTTCTGCCGTGGAAAAGCATGTGTTCTTTTGATTTTGGGGGCCCGTTGCGGGCCCCCAGGGTGTTGGCGGGTGGGGGGTGCACATGGGGGGTACCTATGGTACCCCCCAGCATTTACTTGCACAAAGCGGCAGGAACCGCGCGGTGCCTGCCGCTTTGTGCATGTAAATGTTAAACATGCACTTTTAACATTGCGGTGGGTGCTGCTTGAAGCAGCACCCGCCGTAATGTTAAATATCCAGGATGTGACCGCCAGGGTGGCGGTCACATCCTAATCGCACATGAGGGAACGCCTCAGCCCATGCGGACGTTCCCTCATCCTCTGGGGTCGCGGACGGACGCAAGTCCGTCCGCGATCCTAATGAGGCCCTAAATCTGAATGCAAACTCATTGGCTCTATTTTAAATGAATCAACTAATAAATTGGTATTGTCTAATGAGGATATTGCTAATTGTCTTCATGAATATTATTGTTCACTTTATTCAGACGACACCAATCCCTCTAATCAGAATTTAGATACCTTTTTTTTGGGTCTCCCTTCCACATCTCTTTGGAGAAGGAGGTTACTGCTCAAGAAATAACCAATGCTACTAAATCCTTAAAAAATCCAAAGCACCTGGACCTGATGGTCTTCCTGTTGAATTTTATTCTATCCTTTCTTCCATTTTTGTCCCTAAACTTTTGGCACTTTTTAATTCTTTTATTGTTGATGCTAAAGCTTCCGGTTCATTTACGGATGCCCTAATAATAATCATCACTAAACCTGACAAAGACCATTCCCTTTGTAAAAATGTCTGTCCTATATCCTTAATAAATTATGACTATAAAATATTATTTCTTATGATAGGATAATCTAAATATCCTCTTGCAGCACTGTGTTTGGATGCTGAAAAGGCTTTTGACCGTATCAATTGGCAGTTTAGGTTTAGGACTCTTCAATGGTTTGGCTTTGGTCCGACCTTTATTTCATATGTTAAGTTGTTATATTCTTGTCCAAGGGCCAGTATTTGGTTAATAATCACTTCTCTAAATCCTTTTCCTTATTTAGAGGCACTCACCAAGGTTGTCCCCTTTCTTCCCTGTTATTTGTTTGATGCCTTGAACCCTTCCTTGAACGCATCCGTGTCAATGCTTGTATAAATGGATTCAATTATAATTCCATAGAAACAAAGTTATCAGCATACGCAGACGATATATTAATTTACATGTCAAATCCTCTTACTTCTCTCCCACCATTCATGGATAAGGTCCGGTTATACTCTAGTGTTTCTGGGTATAAATTAAACCTCTCTAAGACAGAAGTCTTACCCCTGAACCCCTTATGCTATCAATTTATGTTCACTGACACAAATTTCGATTGGTGTCCCACAAAACTTAAATACCTGGGTATTTGGTTTTCTGATTCGTTAAATATCACAATTAAACATAAGTTTGCTCCATTGATTACCAAAATGTAGTCACTCCTTCTTAGTTGGTCTCCTCTTTATCTCTCTTGGTGGGGTCGTCTATATACTATTAAAATGATGATTGTCTCTCATGTCTTATACACAGTTTTCATGTTACCTACTCGGATCCCCTCCTCATATTTTTCCCAAATTAACTCCATCTGTTCAAAAATTTTCTGGAACAAAAAGCATCCACGAATTGCTCTTACAAAACTCATTTGTCCTAAATCTGAAGGCGATGTCCACTTTCCAAATTTCAAAGCTTACCACTCAGCCTTATTGTTTAAACAATCCTTTGCCCTTTCCTATGACTTTGCAGATATCCCTCTTCTCAAATGGGTAATTTTTGAACCCTCTTTATTAAAGGATTTTTCCTTTCAAAATGTATTGTATATGTCTAATAGTACCTTCATATCCAAAAATACCATTTTAAAATATTCTCAGACTTATTATATAACACATTCTCCTCAGGACTAACACCATTTCAATGTTTTTTTATCCTCCACGTTATGATATAATAAGTATCTCAAATATAAAGGTAATTAATTTTACTACAAATACTGGAAGGAGAAAGGAATTACCTTTGTATACCAATTGATTCACCATAATTCCGTTATTCCCTTTCCTGATTTACAAATACAATTTCATTTACCTGACTCTTGTATTAATGAATATACTGCAATCTCAAATGCCTTTAAATCACAATTAGCCACTTGTGATCTTTCAGCTGATACACCATCTCTTACACCAATCACCCCATTATATAGTCTGTTTCAAACTCACAAACCTAAAGCAGCTCTGGTCTAAAAACTATTGATGTCACGTTTTGTGGAGAGACCTAAATCCCCTTTTGAAGGAGCTTGGGAAACACACCTCTCTCTATTTCCCTTTCGATCACGACGTGGGATAAGTTATGGTCTAAATTATTTAAAGTTTCTCCTGCTGCTCGCATAACCCAATCTTTGTATTTTATTTATAATAGGGCCGTTAATAATCCTGTTTGTATTTCCAAGTTTTCCCCATCCTCGTCTCCATTATGCTGGTCTTGTTCTAATGATTCTGGCACGTTGAGACATCAACTTTATGATTGTTCAAATGTATTAATATTTTGGAAATCTGTTTGCACTATTTGCATGACATTTTTTTAATGTGATCTGCAATTATCGTTACAAAACGTATTTTTAGTTTCTTCATTACCTGCTGTTAAAGAATCCTCCTCTATTTCCATGTTATTTGACTTGTTTATTGCATTAGCATTTAAAGTTATCTTATCGTCTTGGAAAGACAATTCCAAATAATCTTCATTAACTTGGTGGAATTTTATTTGTGATGAACACAGAATTGCTCATGTTTCCTCTATTTCTCTTGCTCCAAAAAATCAAAGCTGATCTTCTTTGGCTACCCTTTGCATCTTATCTCTCTTCACATGCTACTTTACACTAATTCTCTTTTCCTATCAACTTGTTCTATCATTTTTTGAACTCTTTTCTCCTCTATCTTTCTTTACTCTTTTCTTTCTCTTATATCTTTCTTTCCGTTCTTTTTCTTTTTCTTTTCTTTATCTTTTCTCTTCTCATGCTGTTCACGTATTGCATTTACATATTGATCGCTGTCTTTTTTCTTTCTATAATATTGTAATATGTTTATATATTCTATGGATGCATTGCGTCTTTATATTTTTTCCTTTTTTCTCCTGAAAATTCAATAAAAATTCTTAAACAAAAAAAAAGAAGGATGCTTTGCTGCATTAGCACTTGCTCTTGTAATCTGAACTCTAAACAAGTCTGTGCGGGCGAGGTGTACTGCAGAAGACGGAAAATGAGGTGGAAAACCTTGCACTGAGAGTTATTCAAAAATATGTTTAGCTTCACTGGGAAGGCTACTGACTCATAAGCCAACATTAGGATCAGATTTGTTTTGATGCCGCCAAGATTGGCCTCCAGGTTGACGCGAGCATTTTATTATGTACTTTTTGAAAAGCGGCAGTCAGTGAAGCCAAGCATGGTATTAATATATTTAGGTGGAGTCTGGGGGCTTGGCATCTTGGTGCCAGACCTCTAAATATTTGTAGCTAGAATATTTTTCCAACAGGTTGCTTCCCAGGTACCATTTACGCTTCTTATTATCACCACCTCCAAAGATTACCATTTTGTTTCTTCTTAATTCACTCATCCATTTTATTGTACCGAAGAGGGCTAGCGCATTCAACAGGTTTTGCAATCAAATTGGTCTTAAAATCTTGAGAACTATGTCATCTGGGTATTGTGGTGATGTCAGCAATTCTGGTCTCAATTTTGGAGAATGTGAGTGCACCTCAACCAATGATTTGCTCAGAAGACAATAAAGTAGCTACATCGAATTGGGGGAGTACACACCCTTGTTTTAGACCTCACCTAGTTCTGCTTGCCAAGGTTAGGCCCTTGTCCCTGCCGAAGTTGCCTAGGTTTCAGAATACAAAAGCTATAGCACTCGTGGAAGGTGTGCCCGGATGTTCCATGATGTCGGATTATGCCACAGCCAATTCCTATCCACCTGGTGAAAAGCTTTTGAAAAGTCAATAAAGCTGTGTAGAGCAATTGCGTTTTCTGGTTGTATTTCTCTATAAGCTTAGAAAGAGCCACACGATTGTCTGTCGTGTTTGACTTGGGCCGATAGCATATGTGGTTTCTTGGAATCACGCCTTATTCTGCCCAGCATTCCAGTTCTTGTAGCAAGATGTTGGCAGTGCATCTCGGAGCCAGTGTCTAATAACACAATCAATCGATAGCTGTCTGGGTCCAAATAGTCCCCTTTTTTTGTAGATAAAGTAGTGAATATAGCAGCGCCAAGACTCTGGTGTGGAGTTTTCTTGGAGGCAGAAGTTAGGTAGGAGAAACTGTTTACTCCCGAAACTCTAGTTGTGCTTGTAAATCGATGCTACCATTCCATTTGGGCCTGGTGCCCCAGTGCCTCTGATTTTCTTTATTCATGCTTTAATTGTGGTTTGGAAAAAGGAAAGTGTTGGAGAGTTGGTCTTGTCATCTGTATACAATATTGTTATTTTTCCATAGGAATATTCCTAAATGGATTAGCGAGGCTTATTGCGATAAGTGTTTGCAATGTTCTAGGTGGTGAATCAGAGCCCACAAAAGTTTGTTATTCCTTGATCGATAGACTTGTAAGACTTTGATTCTGTTGTGCTCGCTCCTTGTGGGGTTTGCCTACTAGATTGTTTTTTATACTCTTTCCCTAGCTCCATAAATGCAGGTAAATGATGTTTGTGCATGTTGCTTTGCCTTCTTTCCTTTTAATGAACATTTCTGATGTTTAAGTGCGTTTTTGAATTATTTGTTTTCTGTCAAAAATTGGTGGGTCAACCGTTGCCATTTATTTGCTTCCAGGAACATTTTGAACTCCTTTTGCATATTTTCATAGGCAGCTAGTGAATTCAGTGGGTCCCATCTGCTTTGCAGATCAGTCTGTTTCCAGTGCTCATATTTGTCCTGGGCAATTCTGACCATCTGAAGTGACTCCAAGTTGTTCCTTGGTCCTGAAAACCTATGTTATTTTCATTGTCGGTTGGTGAAACGGAACCAGGCAAAATGCAACTCTACCAAGGCCAGTCCCAAGGGGTTTTTTGGGGTAGGGACGTGTGAGGGGGTTGCAAATTGGTGCATTTTATGCCACAATATATCACAGACACTGACTCTGAAGCTACATTTTAAAAGGCAATTAGGGGTACTTGGTAAATAGGCACTTATAGTGGCTTGCTGTTCTGCACATGTGACCTTCACTTTGCCAACTGTAAGGCCCAACTGACCTTGTAAGCAGATATGTGTAATGCATTTAAGACCTCATCTTGGTTTCAGATGCATGATAATTTCCACCCACAAGACGTACAAGGAAATCAAATTTAGGAATTTGTTAAAAAGTGGGTAATTCGCAGAGGCTGCCTCCACGAAGCGGGGGCTAGAGAGCCGGCGCCATAACGTCGCTGTGCCCCTCTCCTCCCCCCAGGAACAGGTCGGCGCACCGGTTTTGGCGCAAAAATACCCTGGGCGCGAAAAACAGCCCGGATTAGCCGCTCCCCCCCTTCCCGCCATTGGGGATTGCCGGGGCCAATGGGGGGGAAGCGTCATCGAACCCCCAATAAGGGGACTAGCGGGCAGGCAGGCTAGGGAACAAAGGAGTAGGGGGATATAGGGCCTGTCCCCCAGGTGAGCTCCATGTCCACGGCCGGAGCAGGGGGGGGCAGCAACTGGAAGAAGAAGTTAAACTGACCTGATCGAAGGAAGTCTAAGAAGCTTTGCGTACCTTGATCAAAGCGGCAAGAGACCAGGGTGCCAACTCCTCCAGGCAGGGTAAGGAGCCAACGGCCACAGACGGACCGCGGTGACTGCAACATCGGGAAGGTCTGGAGCCCACATGGCAGGAGGGGAAGGACTGCAACTGGTGCCCACCCAGCAGGAAGTGGAAGGAGGACGACGTCACGGTGGAGAGGGACTGCATCGGAGGACACCGGAGCCCACCCGGCAGGAAGAGACAAGGTCTGCGGCGGGTGGATCCGGAGCCCACCCTGCAAAGCAGAAGTGCACCCGGGACCGCCGCCGCTCTGCCCGGATCAATCAGCTGGAAACGCGGGTGGGCGGGACAGCGGTACAGCTCGGGTGCGCTAGACACCGCGCCTCGCTGACCGAGTCAGCGGCTCTCTATCACCGGGGCCGCAGCCGGAAGGAGGGGAGCGGTACCCGCGGGGGAGCAAGAAAAGCGCTCAGCGGAGCGGCGCAAGGCTAAAAGGGCAAGAAGCATTTGGTGCATAAATTAAGGCGGCAGCACCCCGCCGAGACAGGGCACTCGAAACATCACACCAGGAGTAAGCACGAGCAATATTTGGTGCATAAGCTCAGCAGCGGAAAGGTAAAGATGCCTTCAAGGGAATTTATTTTCTGTATATTTAGTGACTCAGATTAGTAATGAAAGGATGAATCAATAATCCTTGTTGTGAACCAATCCAATACTATTTAACTCAACATTCAATGTAGAAACTTCGTTTCATCAAGACACAACATATAAACAAAGAAACAAGGTGTATAAGAAAAATAGTTTTATCAAAAATTCATTGAGATAAGTGACTTCATATACAGATAAATACACAAATAAAGTTTAGGACTGTGGGTACACACATAAGTAAATTACTACGTGACTCAACAGAACCTAAAAAACACCTATCCCACACCACATTGAGTAAAGCAAAGATAGGGATAAGATGTACTGTCGACGTTTCGGTTTCTTAAGAATCAATTGCAGAAACCATCCTCAGGACTGCTGTCAATTATGATCTGTATAGAGGTATTGTAATCGGAAATTTAAGAATATTTACAGTTACAAATCTACACTAACTATATTCATTACACCTTGGTGACAAAACAAAAAAACTTTACAACGTTGACAAATAACAACACAGTGATATATACAACATAAACAACTTGTAAACCTGGACTTCATTTCTTAAGAAAACATTTCAATATTTACAGTGCCTTGTGTAAATCAAGAAGATGTTCCCATACATGATCATTTATCTATGATTCATTGATTAAACATCCATACTGAGTTAGAGTCATATTGTTCTTATTTATCCAGAGCACAATGACTCTATCAATTAAACATTTCCCAAAAATCCTCCATTTCATCAAAGTCTATGAGTGCAGTTCAGAGGATCCAGTTATTGATATCTTATTTCCAGTCTAGACATTTCAATACATAACATAAATCGAGATGAAACACTGTCTATTCATTACTTATTAATTGATCATCGCTTGTTGGTACATGATTGTTCGAGTTATCATGCAGATATTTTAAGACACTATATTACACATATCGATTGCATATCAATTGATAGTACATTTATTATCATCGGTGGGCCAGGCTTTATGATTGTTAATGTTTTCATGCAGATGTTATATGAAACCCTATTGGGCAAACTGATTGCATATTTATTTGCAATATAAGACTGAGAGGGTTTTAATAAACAGAAGGATTTATGAATAAGATCTTGTACCTGTTTGGAGGGTTCCTGCACCTTCGTCACATGAAACATGTGTGACAAATACACTTTATTAAAATTGTAGATTAACTGAAACATAAAAAATCAAAGATATTGAGTCTACCCATTTAAAGGGGTGGTTGAAGAGCCTATTTTGTAATTAAAGGACATACCTGTGAGTCGTTTAGTATCTTGAATCCAAGTTAAAAACCGGGAATAGATGTGAAGTCGTGTCTGATCTTCACACATATGAGATAAGAGGATCAACTAGCCGTAGGACGATGGTCTGAAAGATGATAGAGGATATCAGAAATGTCAATATCTTACCAGACTGGGAAAGTAATGATATGGAGCCTGTTTAGTGATAACAATCTTACCTAGTTGAGCTGGGGTGCAGTCTTTATTACAACCAAAGAAGTCGTGGAGCAATCACGATCGTCTCATATAAGGAGAATTATTTCCGGGGTGGATGCTCGCCAATTCCGCATCACTAGTCTAGGTGTTAATGGAAGATGTATATATGCGTTAGTGACATAATTGTCCAAACACGTTATAATCTGTTTTAGGCATCGGTAATCTTAGTAGCAAA
Organism: Lissotriton vulgaris; assembly: GCF_964263255.1. Taxonomy (NCBI): domain Eukaryota; kingdom Metazoa; phylum Chordata; class Amphibia; order Caudata; family Salamandridae; genus Lissotriton; species Lissotriton vulgaris. Next base: position 931,016,588 of record NC_141689.1, on the reverse strand, counting down.
AAACGGGTTATGAATTTGCAACAGCAACCTAATTGTCCTGAATGCGTAATGGTCTACTAAAAGTCCTTCGGTTTGTTCTCACCTGAGTCCGATATCTGTGGCACAGAGTCACGCAGCGTCTAGTCAGTTCAGAGCAGAAAGTTGCTACTGAACGCTCTCTCGTTTAATAGTAGCATTTGGAGATCGAAATAGGACTGCGTATGGCAGCCATATTGGACTAGTCAAAGGGATCAGTGTGTTTTTGAATTGCGAGTCCGATCGGTAACACGTTGAGTATACACTTAATGTGGGCAAGGCGAAAATAGTCGCATGTTTTTAACACTTAAACAACATCGCGAAAAAATAATAGGGATTTATTCATAGAATATCCGCTTTTGAATTTTTGTTTTTTAATTTTTCGCTAGCAATATAACAAACAAATACAGTGTACATTATTCATTAAGATCTTATGATATATACATACAATCCTGTCTCCAATTAGTTGTCTCAAGAAATGGATGTACTTTTACAAGTAATACATCAATTTATGTAGAGCAAAGGGGAAACTTATTTGATTCAGAATTCCAATAAAGACAAGGTCAATGGTTCATGGGAGACATGCCAAAGCATGCCATTCGGTTGCTGAGTTCAGGCCTCGTTTGACAGTGTCAGTAAGGCAAATGAGTTTGCCCTCTCGCATTGTCAATATCTTGTCAACATTGTTTTGTCTCTTATTGGGTTTTATCACTTCAAGAACCCACCAAGTCATATCTGTTTCCTTGTGTCCTTGACGCAGGAAGTGCTCAACTAAAGGGGCAGTTTCCTTTCTGCAGCGTATTCGCGACTGATGTTGTAGGATGCGTTTCTTTATGGGTTGAATTGTTTTGCCTAGATAATGTAACTGGCAAGGATATTGAATACAGTAAACCACATTTGTGGTGTTGCAGTTTGAAAAGTTCTTGTTTGTGAACTGGATGTTGTTAATTTTACAGGCTTTAACCGTCATGGTGGTTGCACATGCTGCGCAGTTGTTACATTTAAAGTGACCCACTACTGGACTAAGTAGTCTCATGTTATTTACAATGTTGTCTGCAGGAGTGTTATCATAGGCATGAATTAACCTGTCTTGTAAGTTGGTACCTCTCCTTAAATATACCAGCCATCATCCCCAAGCGTTGAAAGATGGACTACCATTTGGACAATTTCTTCGTCTTCGACGAAATTGTACATTTAAGGATGACTATTTCCATGAAGCCAGAAAACTGAAAGATAAACTATACTCACGCGGCTATCCTGGTAAATTACTGAGGAAATCAATGAAAAGGGCCTGGTATCACGATCGTGATACTCTATTAACAGTTAAGGACCGAACAAATAAAACCAATATTGTCTGTGTATCCACCTTCGGCACGCGCTCAAATGCAATTAAAAGAATTGTATCAAGACATTGGAATTTACTCCATTCATTTCCTGAATTTGGGCAAAAACCACTTTTTGCTTTCAAAAGAGGTACCAACTTACAAGACAGGTTAATTCGTGCCTATGATAACACTCCTGCAGACAACATTGTAAATAACATGAGACAACTTAGTCCAGTAGTGGGTCACTTTAAATGTAACAACTGCGCAGCATGTGCAACCACCATGACGGTTAAAGCCTGTAAAATTAACAACATCCAGTTCACAACAAGAACTTTTCAAACTGCAACACCACAAATGTGGTTTACTGTATTCAATGTCCTTGCCAGTTACATTATCTAGGCAAAACGATTCAACCCATAAAGAAACGCATCCTACAACATCAGTCGCGAATACGCTGCAGAAAGGAAGCTGCCCCTTTAGTTGAGCACTTCCTGCGTCAAGGACACAAGGAAACAGATATGACTTGGTGGGTTCTTGAAGTGATAAAACCCAATAAGAGACAAAACAATGTTGACAAGATATTGACAATGCGAGAGGGCAAACTCATTTGCCTTACTGACACTGTCAAACGAGGCCTGAACTCAGCAACCGAATGGCATGCTTTGGCATGTCTCCCATGAAACATTGACCTTGTCTTTATTGGAATTCTGAATCAAATAAGTTTCCTCTTTGCTCTACATAAATTGATGTATTACTTGTAAAAGTACATCCATTTCTTGAGACAACTAATTGGAGACAGGATTGTATGTATATATCATAAGATCTTAATGAATAATGTACACTGTATTTGTTTGTTATATTGCTAGCGAAAAATTAAAAAATAAAAATTCAAAAGCGGATGTTCTATGAATAAATCCCTATTATTTTTTCGCGATGTTGTTTAAGTGTTAAAAACATGCGACTATTTTCGCCTTGCCCACATTAAGTGTATACTCAACGTGTTACTGATCGGACTCGCAATTCGAAAACACACTGATCCCTTTGACTAGTCCAATATGGCTGCCATACGCAGTCCTATTTCGATCTCCAAACGCCACTATTAAACGAGAGAGCGTTCAGTAGCAACTTTCTGCTCTGAACTGACTAGACGCTGCGTGACTCTGCGCCACAGATATCGGACTCAGGTGAGAACAAACCGAAGGACTTTTAGTAGACCATTACGCATTCAGGACACTTACGTCGCTGTTGCAAATTTATAACCCGTTTTTTGCTACTAAGATTACCGATGCCTAAAGCAGATTATAACGCGTTTGGACAATTATGTCACTAACGCATATATACATCTTCCATTAACTCCTAGACTAGTGATGCGGAATTGGCGAGCATCCACCCCGGAAATAATTCTCCTTATATGAGACGATCGTGATTGCTCCACGTCTTCTTTGGTTGTAATAAAGAGTGCACCCCAGCTCAACTAGGTAAGATCGTTATCACTAAACAGGCTCCATATCATTACTTTCCCAGTCTGGTAAGATATTGACATTTCTGATATCCTCTATCATCTTTCAGACCATCGTCCTATGGCTAGTTGATCCTCTTATCTCATATGTGTGAAGATCAGACACGACTTCACATCTATTCCCGGTTTTTAACTTGGAATCAAGATACTAAACGACTCACAGGTATGTCCTTTAATTACAAAATAGGCTCTTCAACCACCCCTTTAAATGGGTAGACTCAATATCTTTGATTTTTTATGTTTCAGTTAATCTACAATTTTAATAAAGTGTATTTGTCACACATGTTTCATGTGACGAAGGTGCAGGAACCCTCCAAACAGGTACAAGATCTTATTCATAAATCCTTCTGTTTATTAAAACCCTCTCAGTCTTATATTGCAAATAAATATGCAATCAGTTTGCCCAATAGGGTTTCATATAACATCTGCATGAAAACATTAACAATCATAAAGCCTGGCCCACCGATGATAATAAATGTACTATCAATTGATATGCAATCGATATGTGTAATATAGTGTCTTTCAATATCTGCATGATAACTCGAACAATCATGTACCAACAAGCGATGATCAATTAATAAGTAATGAATAGACAGTGTTTCATCTCGATTTATGTTATGTATTGAAATGTCTAGACTGGAAATAAGATATCAATAACTGGATCCTCTGAACTGCACTCATAGACTTTGATGAAATGGAGGATTTTTGGGAAATGTTTAATTGATAGAGTCATTGTGCTCTGGATAAATAAGAACAATATGACTCTAACTCAGTATGGATGTTTAATCAATGAATCATAGATAAATGATCATGTATGGGAACATCTTCTTGATTTACACAAGGCACTTTAAATATTGAAATGTTTTCTTAAGAAATGAAGTCCAGGTTTACAAGTTGTTTATGTTGTATATATCACTGTGTTGTTATTTGTCAACGTTGTAAAGTTTTTTTGTTTTGTCACCAAGGTGTAATGAATATAGTTAGTGTAGATTTGTAACTGTAAATATTCTTAAATTTCAGATTACAATACCTCTATACAGATCATAATTGACAGCAGTCCTGAGGATGGTTTCTGCAATTGATTCTTAAGAAACCGAAACGTCGACAGTACATCTTATCCCTATCTTTGCTTTACTCAATGTGGTGTGGGATAGGTGTTTTTTAGGTTCTGTTGAGTCACGTAGTAATTTACTTATGTGTGTACCCACAGTCCTAAACATTATTTGTTTATTTATCTGTATATGAAGTCACTTATCTCAATGATTTTTTTATAAAACTATTTTTCTTATACACCTTGTGTCTTTGTTTATATGTTGTGTCTTGATGAAACGAAGTTTCTACATTGAATGTTGAGTTAAATAGTATTGGATTGGTTCACAACAAGGATTATTGATTCATCCTTTCATAACTAATCTGAGTCACTAAATATACAGAAAATAAATTCCCTTGAAGGCATCTTTACCTTTCCATTTCAATTACCCAAGCCCTCAAGGGTATTTTCGGGTCGCTCACTCTTTGTAAATTAAGCTCAGCAGCAGCACCCCGCCTAGACATTAAAAGTCAGTGCAGCATACCAGGGGAGCCTATATACACAAGAGCGCAAGCAAGGGGTTGGTGCATAAACTCAGCGGCAGCACCCCGCCAGACTGCACAGGTGGCAGGAAATGCCAGGATTCCCCAAATTTTGTGCACTTTTCCTCGCCACAAGTGCACAAACAGGAGCGGGCGACCACAGCCAAGGACCAACCGGCCAGGAGCAGAGAAGGCAAAATGGAAAAGAGGGGAATAGGCAAAAAACAACAGGAGGACCTCAACGACCTGCTGAGGAGGATCAGGGAAGCATCGGCAGTGCACAGGAACGGCTGGCTGCAGCACCACATGTGGGAGAATGGAGGAGAAGGGCCAAGCAACCCAAGGCAAGAGGACGCAAGCACACCAGCAAGCAAGAGGAGGGCGCCAGCCAAGTTGGGGGAGGCGGCAACCCAAAAGAAAATGACCCTGAAGATGGCCTGGCCTCCTGGACCTACCATGGTGGCGGCTGGACCAGGCAGGGGAGTCTTGGACACACCGGCAGCGGGTGAGCATATCAGCACAATAGTAGCGGAATGCATTAGAGCAATGGCATCAATGTTATTGAATGTGAACTTGCAGGGCGTGGGGTACCCGGGAGCGGGTAGGCAGCCAGGCGCAAGAGCGGCGGGGGCAGCTGAGAACTCGGAGGAGGAAAAGGAATCGTCAGGGTTGCCATGGCACCTGATTGATCCAGGGTTCCCGCGCTGGGCGGCACTAGGAGGCCAAGGGGAAGCAATCGTTAGACCAGACAATGGGTCACCAGTGGTAGCATGGGGGCAGATGCTGCTCAAAGTCCCCCAGCAACAGCGCTAGAACCATATGCACGGCCATCCCCAGGGCTGGCATCACTGACTACCAGGACCACAGGGCTCGCAAGTTTAATACCTCTCGCAGTTAAGGAAAGGATTTGGAGGAAGGAGTTTGTAGATATCTTCTTGCTTCTAGAGATACAGCTAGAAGGGCTGGACCTGACTACATGTGATAAGAAAGATGAAGAGAAAAGGGAAAGGCGCAAAGAGCGCAAAGAGCGGACCTTTGATAACTGGCTGGACGCATTTCGAATTATGGCATGGATAATTTTAGAAAAATTCCCGCGCTGCGTGGCGGACCTATAGCTGTATGAGGCAAGCATCCATACTGCGCAAAGGCAATTCCCAGGTAAGGTGTGGCTCGAATACGAGAACGGTTTTAGACTGAAAATGCAGACCCACCCAGAAATGGAGTGGAATGAGGAAGATGTGTCAGGTTTCATCCAGAAAATGATGGTAGCAAAGGAGGCTAAGACATGGTACGGAAGGAGCGAGCAGTCCTTTCGCGGGCATGCCCACAGGGGAAGGGGCAAACCATTTCAGAGGCACAGGCACTATGGCACAGGAAAACCCACGCACAACACCGGTCCACCAGCAGTGTGCTGGAAATTTGAGACCAACTAATGCACATATGGGGCGGCATGTAAGTTCCAACACATATGCACCACATGCGGGGGAGGACACCTGGCAATGGGTTGCCAGTGTAGGAAGGAACAAAAGGGAGACAAGCAAGAGAAGAAGAAATGAAGGGGTGGTAACAGGGGGAGAAGGCGACACAGCAGGTCATCAGAACTTTAGGTTAGCGTTGTCCCCCATCAAAACGCCAGCATTGAACAGACTAGCCAACAGGTACAACAACAAGACAGACGCGGCCATACTAGTGCAAGGTTTCAAAGAAGGCTTTCCCATCCCTTTTAAGGGCACCCTCCCCCCTGGCAGCAAAACGAATCTAAAGTCTGCGGCACAACAGCCGGGGGTGGTAACCAAGAAGATTGAGAAGGAAAGGAAGCTGGTGCGAATCGAGGGTCCTCTCTCCGCGAAGATGAGAGAGGGTTTGGTGATCTTGCCACTAGGGGTGGTTCCCAAGAAAGAAATGGGGCAGTACGGCCTCATCCACCATTATCATTCCCGGAGGGTGCTTCAGTGAACAATGGGAATAGGTCAGAGATATGCTCAGTAAGCTACTCCACAATTGAAGATGCCATAGACCCAGTCAGGGCAACAGGGCGGGGGACCCTAATGGCGAAAGCAGACATTGAGTCCGCTTTCTGCCTCCTCCCGGTGCATCTGAAGAGCTTCCATTTGTTGGGTTTCCAGTGGAAAGGGAGCCTCTACATAGACAAGGCTATGCCAATGGGATGCTCAGTGTCATGTGCGTATTTTGAGATCTTTAGCACCTTCATACAGTGGGCACTACACGATAGGCACCTAGAGGGGGGAAAGCTCCACCACTTGGACGACTTCCTGTTCACAGGCCCAGCAGAAGCGGCCGAGTGTGAAAGCACCCTGGCAGCATTCAAGGGATTGGCCAAAGAGCTAGGGATTCCCCTATCAGAAGAAAAGACAGAGGGACCAGCCACCAGGATCACTTTCCTATGGATAGAGCTGGACTCGGTAGCAGGCACGTCCAGGCTTCCCACAGAGAAAGTGGAAGACTTCCGGAAGGCGATTAGGGGCTTATGCGGAAAGGAAAAGGCAACATTACGAGAAATCCAGGCGCTAATAGGCAAATTGAACTTCGCAGCCAGGGTGATCCCAGCAGGCAGGTTGTTTGCCAGGAGATTAACACAGTTGACACGCAGGCTCACACAGAAGCACCACCACATCAGGCTGGGGGTGGATGTAAGGAAGGATTTGGCGATGTGTGATTCCTTCTTGACACACTTTAATGGCACGTTAATTTGGTGTGAGGGATGGATAACTAACAAACAGATCAAGCTGTACACGGATGCATCAGGTAGCACAGCCTTTGGAGCTATCTTGGGGAATAAGTAGTGTGCAGGGTAGTGGCCTGGCGAGTGGCGTAGGCATGGCATCACCAAGAATATCACCTTCCCAGAGCGGTTCCCTGTCATAGTGGCACTGACGATCTGGGGTGAGCAAATGCAGAACATGAAACTAACTCTTTGGTCAGACAACAAGGGGGTGGTGCAGGCCATCAACAGAGGCTCAGCTAGGTGCCCGGATACACTGCGTCTAATGCGTAGGTTGGTTGCATTGCAGCTGGACGGCAACATGGAATTGCAAGTGCGCCACGTACCAGGGGTGGAAAACAAAGTGGCAGATGCCTTGTCCAGACAACAGACAGAGAGGTTCAGGAAGCTGGCACCCAGGGCAGAGCAGAGCATAACACCTTTTCCAGAGCAGCTGTGGAAACTGGCGGGACAGGCTTGAAAGAGCTGGTGCACCAGGCACTTGCACCAGAAGGGCCAAAAGGTACAAGAGGTCGTCGAGACAGTGATGAGGGTAGGCGGAATTGAGTCCCTTGGCGACTTATGCGCGACAGGCAGGGCAGTGGAGCAGTTTATAGAATGGGCATTCACAGCAGGAAAGTCCAAGTCCTGGGCCCAGGCCCATCTGGCCACTGTGGCTCATTTCGCAAGGATAGAGATGGGGCAGATCCCAGTAGCATCGCACTACGTCAAGGCAGCAATGAATGGGTGGAGAAGGAAAGAGGGACCTATGAAGGACTCTAGGTGTCCCATTTATTTCACACGGCTGCGGATACTACTTGGCGCCCTTGGAGGGGTGGTTACAGACGATTTTGAATTGGTGCTATTTCGGACAGCCTTCTCCACCGCCTTCTTTGGGGCCTTCCACCTCAGTGAGCTAATAGCCCCAACAAAATGGGGACCAGCGGAGAAATGCATACAGTCGAGCGACGTGGCACCCACTGGAAATGGGGTGGAGATAGTACTAAGATGGTCGTCAACCGACCAAGCGGGGAAGGGGGGGCAGGATATAACTGCATTGCATAAAAGACCAAGGGTGCTGCTCGGTTTGCTGCCTGCTCGCCTTCATGGCAGTGCGCCCGTTGGGGGAGGCCCCTTGTTCAAGCACAAAGACGGCACGCACTTGAGCAAGTTTCAATTCACGACAGTCATGCGCAGCGCAATAGGCAACGCAGGATTGCGCCCGGCATCCTTCACGTCCCATTCTTTTAGGATAGGGGCAACCATGAGAGCAGCACTGCGCGGGATGACAGAAGCAGGCATTAAAGTGGTAGGGAGATGGAAGTCACAGGCCTACAGAAAGTACGTAAGACCCCAGCTGCTTTAACCGCAGGGCAGGCGGACCCGTGACGGGCCGAACCAGGAGTGACTCAATTTTCCTTACTTCAACAGGAAGGAGACGGCGCCTGGTATGGGTGGTGGGGCACTCGTTCATATCCGGGATGCAGACCTGGTGGCGCGATGGGGGCAGCAAGACGAAAGGGGGACCAGCGGACACTTGCACCCGGTGGTTCGGCCGGCCGAGAATGAGATGGGACCAGCTGCCGGCAACCCGCGAGGAATTGAGGGCAGACTCAGCTTGGCACCCAGACGTACTAATAATACACTTGGGCGGCAATGACCTGGCACAGCTTGGGAGGAGGACGCTCCAGCACAACATACAAAGGGAGCTCGCGGAAATAGCCAGGACATTCAGGGGCTCAGCGGTAGTGTGGTCTGAGATAATCAGCCGGCACGAATGGCGCGGGGCGGAATCACAGAAGGCAGTTGATGATTCCGGCAAGAAATTGAATCTGACAGTGAGCAAACACTGCAGGGCTAATGGCTTGGCGTCAGTGAGACATGGGCTCATTCACACGGGTCGCCCAGAAGTATACGCCAAAGATGGCATACACCTGTCAAGTGAAGGCATGTGCCTTTTCTGGAGCAACCTCTGGGGCGCCATGATAGTAGCAGGGTGCAGATAACAGGACACACGGCATAGTTGGAGGGGGAACCGTAGGGAGACGGAAGCCTCCCAGACGGCGTCGCAGAGAACTACGCGGATAAGGGTTGGTAACGAGGCACACCGGAGAGCGGTGTGCCAGGACTGGACCACTAATCTTGAGATGCCTCACGGCTAGGAGAGCTTGTCCAAATTGCAGAGGGTAAGACCACTCACCTTCAGATGCCTCACGGGTGGGTGAGGCAGCTTACCAAAAAGGGGGTTCGTAGCGAAAACGGAGACGGCGCTTGCAGCCCACCCCCCGCCGGATGGCAGGGCACAACCAGAACAAGAAAGGTAGTGAGTCGAGGCCTATCTCCCGGGATGGAAGCTACCCCTCCCCCCTTTCAAACAAGGGGTGCCCAAATCCAACCTACCAAGAAGAAGAACGGCCCACAAGGGCAAAAAAGAGTCTAAACAGCAGAATGCAAAAGCTATGTATATTTTACTGTATTCCCCCAAAAAAAACTGCGGCCAGCAAATGACCACAAAAGACAGAAGTGTACATTGGTTTATTTAGTTGGCAGAATGGGAATGCAGTATGGTGAACGGTACAAAGAGGGGAGGTGGGGGCGAGTGCGAGGGTTATTGATTGAACAATCACCTGCATGGTAAGTGGACATAAACATAAATAGATGAAAAGTAGAGTTGGAGTGCCAGGTCAAAATGAGGGCCACATAAGCCACATAAGCAGACAATGAATGCTGGGAAAGTATATCCAACAAATATTCAGGTTCTTATAAAAAAAGAAAGATAGGATGCACTCTGGTTCATTTAGTGCCATGGTATGTCAAAGAAAAAAATAACTATAAGTATTTACAACAACTTCACTGACAGTAAAGCCAATAGTTTGAGAAGATATGGGACTTCTAAATGCTTCACACTAAGCCTGCAATCTCAGTGCAGTACAGAAACATCTCAATACATAAGGAGCGGTCACTACAAAAATGCATCACACATCTGGATATAAATACAAGGCTCCAGGCCTACACCTACCACAGCATCATCCGATCTTCTACAGCAAAACACACTAGCACACTGCTCACTGGACAGTCACATCATCATATGCATTGCATGGGGGAAAAAAATCACAAAAAATCCAGTGACATCGTGGGAATGTCTCTGCCTCTAAAATGTTCAATGATTTCAAATAAGGAATACATCTGTCCTAAAACGTGCTGCATCATGCTTTGGAGCGAAGTCACAGAGTAAAATACCAAACGAAAATAACACTATTTTAAAAATAAATTGTGACAAACCTTTACGTTAATTGATTTCTCTCTCCTAGTATTCTTCACAGCCAAGCTCTGGGCAAATACAGTCTCAAAACCTCTGAGGCCCAACTTTGCAATCTGGGTACATGTGGGGTGGAGTCAGTGAGAACTTGAATCTTACCTCAATCTGTGATGAGACTGGAAAAGTACTATGCCTGATATGCTGCTTCGTACAGCCTGGACTGTAGAGTAAAAGGCCTGAGGCTGTTTTTTTCATCTACGCCACTTGAAGGAGGAGGAGAAATGGAAATGACGACACCAGCTCTGAGGTGAAATACAACAGCTGTGCGTAGGCAAGCCCTATAGATGTTGCAGTGAAGCTTCAATCACATGTTTGTCCATGAGCAGTGAGCCTCCCTAAAGTGCCTGGTTTTAATTGAGCGAGCGTCCGTCAGTCAGGCAGTATTTTAAATTTTACTTTTATTACAGAATTTGTTTAAAAAATAAAATGTATTGCACTAAAAGGCCAGGGGGGCACAGTCCCAGTGCCATTAAGCAGAGACTGCTGCTGTAACATGTTCATTGTCATCTATGATCCCTACCATCATGGGCTGGTGATCACTTTCCTAGCGATGTTCCACTGTGAACTTCGTGATCCTTTGGAGACAACCACATAGTCTAGCACTGACTGTGCTAACTTGGTTTTTTCTGTAGCCATCATTGGGCGGTCTGTGGCAAACCTCCCAATTAAAGCTCCTAGACCTATGGATTCAATTGTGGAAAGCAACTGGGGTCAAAACTGTCTAGCTTTGCATATTTTGAAACCTGATTGGATGGGCCCTGGCTAACGTCCAGGGCATGCACTTCCATGCTACTTTTGAGATGGTCAAATTCAGATTAAAGTTGGTGCTAGGACGAAAGCGATTTACTTCTAGTGATGAATGTCCAGGGATGCAATTGCCTTTTGTGTTCTGGCACCTTTGGGTTCAAGTAGACGTTGACTATTAGGACTGTTTTTTCTCGAGTGTCAGATTTCCATTATTTAATCCGCACTTGCATCAAGGAGGAGTCTGTTTTCAACTCAATTGTTTTTAAAGCTTTGTTGAGGACCACGTTGATGCTCAGCTCACCTTTTTCCTTGCCTGTAGCTCCACTTTTTAGAGCAGGTTTATATAATTGAGAATATCCCAAGTGGTGTTTGTCCAAGTCTCCAGGACGCCTGGGGACCTAGTATATCAATACATGAGTTTCTAATTCAGGAACTATTGCAATCTTGCCTCTCCTGCGATGCTACATGATATCAAGGTAATCTTGCTGTGGAGGCATACATCGAAACTCTTGTTGGAATGCGAATGCTAGCATAGTTTATGAAGAGCATCCATAAAGCGAATTGGTGTTCAATTGCAGGGCAGTGTCAGACCAGTGAATCTAACTCAAAAATGTTATGTGTCTCCTATATGGTCCATTGTAGTTCTCCCTGGGTTGACCTGGTTGTGCATGTTGTAGTAGGTCACATTTTCATTTACACACGTTACTACATAAATATATTTGCTTTATGCCACACTATACTTTCACATAGAACCTGCATATGTTTTTGTGTTCTTTTTTCTGGGATTTAGATCATCCCTCTGGGTATGCTAAAGTACAGGGCCCGCTACTAATCCCAGAGACGTTTGATATAGCTTTTGCCATCAATTCAGGGTAGGCACACTCCTGGTCAAATAGTTTACACAAAAATGGCACAGTACATTGGATAATAAATGTGTATCCTGTCAGGAGCAGGTTGAGTCAATTCCCCATATATATTGTTTGTCCATCGTACAAGTTTCCCAGAGATAAATAGCTTAAGTCAATTTGCTCTAATATGGGTACTAGATCAAGTACTCCAGCTCTTCGAATATTGAAGACCGATATGCAAGAGCACATAGCGATAGCCGTGGCCACATTTCTGAGCAGGACGTGGGGCATCTGAGCTAATAACCTGAAGTAGCACGATATAACCAATAGTAACTTTGCTTATAAAGCACTATGATTATTGCCCGAGAATATACCATACAATGCTTATTGGGATATTTTTACATAGTTATTAGGAATATGTCCCATTTTATAGAATTTTTTTAGTTTCAGGATAAAACTGAAGTTTGTATTTAAATGGAAGCTAAAGATGAGAAGCTAGGCTGATGTGCTTTACTGTTTTTATCAATCTTTAATAACTTTTATAATGTTTTATATGATTTTTTTAAACTCCTTTTTATTTTTATTGTCTAAAAATGCACCATATATTGTCACATCAACAGCTTTTTTACTCAGCTACTGTACCACAATATTGTACTTAACTTACTCAAATTTTTCAACACAATGCTTTATTGTTATTATTATCTGTGTCTTTTATGATCGGAAGGATCGAAAAAAAGACTGATTTGACTTGACTTGATATGTAATAATGTGGCTTCAGTAAAAAGTAAGAGTTAAGGCTAATCTGTTTTCAACCATGATAGGACTATTTATGGTATATGGTTCAATAACCATGCCAACTGTATTTTCTATATGCATTTGTCTTCTAATTGAGGCACGCATACTGCATTTTAGGACACAATAGTTTGAATAAATATTTTTAACTTCAATTGTGTCTCTTGTATATTTTTTTGTAGACGAATAGAAGTGAGAGAGCAAAAGGGGGTGTCCTGTTACAGCGATCCCTGAGAGGGTCGAGAGTGTTGTGTTCTGGGGTACCAACCCACTTGTTTCTCTGGTAAGGTTAGGAGGGCAAGTGAGGTACTATAGGTAGTCGGACTCGAGCTCATAGGTACTGAGGTATTGTGGTGGCGATGTCCTTACATTCCAAAGTTCTATGGTCCGAAACAATAGTTCTGTTTCTGACCAGAATCCGTGCAACAAGTGCACTGTTGATATGATGATTTTCATATTAAACAAACACAAAGAGATGATGGACGGAGTGCTGAAACTTTTAAGCCACTCCCCCCCAGTCACATATCTGGGTTGAATCCATTATCGTTCTTTAGCTAATTTCGCCACCCCAGTTCAGACACAGCTATATGCAAGTCCGTCTTGACCATGTGCCTCATGGGAACAGCCCAGACCAAACTGCCAAGCCATGTTTTCCCTGGACCTGAATGAAGCATCCTGGGGCAGGTTTCAGGCTAACAGCCCTCATCAGTAAGCCTGGGTGTAGGACTATGCTGCGCTCGCGTAATTTGCTTAGTTTCCGCAACTACGCACTACGCGAATTGTACTTAGCACAGTGCAAAAACGGTGGCGGGCATTTTTTGCTTGCTCATGGTCCTCATCGTCAAGTTGGCGACCCTGAGTGAGCAAAATGACATCCCGGTGAGACTTTTTCCTCGTTCGCGATCAGCAACATCAAGTTGCCGATCGCAAGCGTGGAAAATAAACCTCCCGGTGAGATTCTCAATGCGGGGAGGTCAGGTTTCTCATTGCGAGTGGTCGCGTATGCTGACGACTGCTCGCAATGAAAAACTACTTGTCCACATTGAGAAACCTGCAGCTCGAGTACAAATCTAATCGAGTGGCAGAAAACAACTGCTTGCACTGTGCGATATGCGGTTTGCACTGATTGCACAGTGTGGACAAGCATCCAGCACTGTGCAATCAGTGCGAACAGCACTTTGCACATTGCACTACGCAATTCGTGTTGCTACACATAGCTTGCGTAGTGCAAAGTGCACTTTGCTTAGCTACGTGTAGCCCTACTACGCGAACTTCGGCCAGGATTACTCATCAGCCAGGCTAGCTTGAATCCAGTGGCAAAGTGAGCAAGGGACCCCGGTCTGGGCATACCCTACTAACTTAGGATGAACAAAGCAAACACAAGGAGATGGTGAAACTTTTCAGACACTCACCCCCAGTCACAGATCTGGGTTGAATCCATCATTGTTCTTTAGCTCACTTTGCCACGCCAGTTCAGACAAAGCTATATGCAAATCAGTCTTGACCTTGTGCCTCATGGGAACAGTCCAGCCTGAACTGCAAGTCATGTCTTGCCTGGACCGGAAAGAAGCACCCTGTGACCGGTTTCAGGCTAACAGCCCTCTTCAGCCAGGCTAGCTCGAAACCAGTGGCAAAGTGAGCAAAGGACCCTCCTCTGGGCATACCCTGCCAATTTAGTGCAAACAAAGCAAACACACGGAGATAATGGACGGATCGCTGAAACTTTCCAGACACTCACCCCCAGTCACAGATGTGGGTTGGATCCATCATCGTTCTTTAACTCACTTCGCCACCCCAGTTCAGACACAGCTATATGCAAGTCAGTCTTGACCCTGTGTCTCATGGGAACAGACCAGCCTGAACTGCCAAGCCATGTCTTCCCTGGTCTGAATACCCACGTCTGGGCATACCCTGTCAACTTAGGGTTAACAAAGCAAACACTAGGAGATGATGGACGGAGCGCTGACATTTTTAGACATCACCCCCAGTCACAGATCTGGGTTGAATACATCATTGTTCTTTAGCGCACGTCGCCACCCCAGTTCAGACAGCTATATGCAAATCGGTCTTGACCCTGTGCCTCATGTTAACAGTCTAGCCCGAATAGCCAAGCCATGTCTTCCCTAGACCGGAAACAAGCAACCTGGACCAGTTTCGGGCTAACAGCCCTCATCAGCCAGGCTAGCTCGAATCCAGTGGCAAAGTGAGCAAGGGACCCAATCCTGGGTATACACTGCCAACTTTTCAAATTCAGCCTGGCTTGATGTGGTCTGAATGACCTTTCACAATAGTTAGCACCAATTGTCTTATTCTCAGGGGTCTACATTCATCCCAACAATGTGCTATTGGCTGCAGATTGAACAAGTGAGGATATTTCTCTGAGACCAAACAACACAAACTGATTCACCATTCTTCCAGTAGGGCACTATGAAAGAGTATGAGACCTAAAATCTTTGCATCATAAAAACATATTTAGGTGGATTCCCTTTTTTGCCTGGTCCTCGCCCCAAGATCGCTTCATAGTCCAATATTTTACAATTTATTTTATCCAGGTCTGAAAGGCCAGAACAAATTTAGAGTGTATTTTTTACCTAATTGAAAAGTCCCAGTGGCCTCAGGAGTAGAGTTAGGGCAGAAAACTAAGGTGGCCGACGATGAAAGTGTGGCAGTAATCTCAGTTTGTTTACCCGTCTGTCCATGGTCAATCCTAGGAGCTGAAGGATTGGCAACATTAGGCCACTTTGGTTTTTACACTTGTATAAAGTGTCTCTCAAAGTCTTCTTTTAAGAAGGAGGTGCGCACTGGCACTAAAAGTTTGTTTGTTTTGGCCCTTTGACTGAGCTGGCGCTGTCAATTGATTAGCTCATGTGTGTTTACTTTTTTGATTGTTTTGATTTTGGCCTTCATGTTGGCTCTCTTTATTCGGTCTTGGTGTATTGTGCTTATTCCCCCCAAGTTCCCCGTAGAGTCATTCTATGCCTTTCTAATCACATGCCTAGTTATCGTGTTGCTATGGACCAGATACCTACTTACCTGTCCTGTTTTCCTCCCCCCCAATCAGGTGCTATGCCACCGAGTGTGCCGCTGTCTAGGTCAGGTGGGATGGCTGGTCATTGTCATATTTTCCAGTAATTTATGCGTTTCCGCTCTTGAGATGTCGTAATACGTGGCTGCTCACTTTAATATTTAAAGCAGCTTGGTATATCAATTACTTGCAGTGCATGATTAGGGTGAAGGCGCCCTGTGAGCTCAGAAATTCCTGTCATGCCTGGTTTGGGAGCCCTTGTATTAGAAGGCGCAAGGCGTGTTAAGCCACCCTATTGTCTATATTGCTCATTGCACTACGTTTTGCGGATGTCTCTATTTGCTCCTGAGGCTGATCGCCAACTTTATTATTTTGTACATGTTTAAAGAGTGATTTGTGGGTCAACCAGCGCCTTAGGTTTTCTGGTATCAAACATCCTGATTGATGATTTTTGTGGAGCTTTCTCAGTCTTCTTTTTTCCCTTGAGAGTACATGTCTGGGAGATACAGCCTTTCCTAAAGTTTCTGTTAGGTTTCCAGTTGAGTTATTTTGAATTGGATTGCCTGTTAAATTAACACTTGGTGCTGATCGAGTTGTTTTTTCTGTTTCTTCTGCTTATAACTACAGTAGTGGGTCCTGTGGTGGGGCCTACAGGTTCCATTAGATTAAATAATTGTGTTGGGTTTTGAATATGGTGTTCCTTTGCTTCAGAAGAGATCCAGACATTTCATGTTGGTTCTTGTTTTTCATTAAATGAAACTGCTTGCATTATTTACTCTATCATCTTTTTCACAAAGTCTGCTAATTCATCTAGTTTTTCAACCACAATGTTTTGCGCTCTTGTTATTGGAGTTCAATCTTTCACATTTAGCATCCACTGACATTATGTATGACTCTAGTGTTTGTAAGACTGATATCTGTATGTACATTTTGTCAGAATTCATGGTGGGTGCGGTTATTATTGCAGACAATGGGGCATATTCTCAAGGACTTGTTGCTGAGTTATCAGCACTTTAGTGCAGCAAAAATGCCAAAAGAATTATCGCCCCATTCTCAAGCTGGTGCAAACTGCTGATATTGCCAGTTTTCCAGCGATAGCTTCTGCAAAAACATTGCCATGGTTTTAAGCGCCAACTAACGCTAATGTTATGCAGAGTAGGTGTTCAAGTGCAAAAACTCATGAAAACACCACCTTGCGATATTCTCAACGACCAGCCCGGTCTGCGATGCAATCCTAAAACAGGCGATAAGGCAAGTTAGCAGCAGGGATTTAACAATTGCCTTTTACTGGTGTAAAACCTGTATACCTGCAGTATGAAAGGGATCCCAGCCCAGAGCCACATCTGAAGACCAACACATGTCATGGAGCTACTGATCATGCAGGTCGGAGACTCAAGTGGGCCACAACACCCCAAGCCCCCCCCCCCTGGACTACCACCAAGGCAGCGCAGAACAGGACAGCTGATGTTTCAAAATGGCGTGGCCCCTCAGCCACACAATACAGAATGTAGAGAGAGGTGGAAACCAAGTACGTGTGAAGGAGGCAAGTCACCCATGAATAAGAATCCACACAATGGCAAATGTGGTGGTGATGTGCTGCCCAGACCTCAGTATGCAGAGCACAGACCTGTCCATGTGAACATATACTGCTGGTGTTTGTAGTGTTGTGGACAGTGGACGCAACCATGTCACCATAGGCAGTGGGGAAGATCTCGGCCATGTAGCTGTATCTCTCCCCTGTAAGCGTAAGCGGAGTGGGCTGATCCGGCGTACGCCAGTCCAGCGTAGGAGTGTGAATAAATAGGCCGAGGCTCTGGGCGTGGTTCACTTCCGGTGTGGCCAATGCATGTGCCAGGGCTGCGCCCCTCACCCTGCCATGAGGCCGTCACTGTGACTGCCAACCTCCTCGACGGAGACCCACTGAAAACCCAGCGGCACAACACTGCAGAGTTATGTCTGTGCTGACTACTGCCTTTGACCTACACTGCGTTCAGCAGGGCTCACAAGATCGAGTCGCGATTGAAGATGACGCAGTCGAGTAGGCAACAGACATTGCTACCAGTTCGGCCGGCCCGGACCACGCATCATTGCAGGCTGCGCACCTCCTGAGTGCTTTAGGTGCCACTAACTCTATGCACCACAAGTCAACGCCACATAGCTGTGGGCCCCTGCTGACCTCTGCTTCCAGCCTACACTGCAGCCAGCAGGGCTCACACACATCCAATCCATTCTTGGTCTTCGCGGATGACGCATCATCGCAGGCTGCGCACCCGCTGAGCGCCACAGGTGCAACTAACTCTGTGCACCACAACCCATGGACCCTTTATGAATAAGTTATGTACTGCAGATGCAACAATTTCACCTCAGGCACGTTGGAAGACCTGGGATGATGATGATGAAGATGAGGCAGGTGTAACACACCCCACTGCAGTTGCAGCAGGAATATCCCGAAGGGAATCAATCATTGACAATTTCTTCACATGAGCCCGCCCAGCTCTGGTGCCCCTACCTCAGTGCACCACAAGTCATGACCCCTTCTGATTGAATAGTAGGTGACCTCCGTACTTGCTCCGGCTACCCCCATGATGCTTTGCAGTTGTTTGTGTGATGTTGGTGTTTTCTGTTTCCGCTTTAATAGTGATCACTGTTCAGGTTGTTGCCAGCACCAACCACTCCATGAGGTCTGGCTCACATTCCCCCAACACTATCCAGCACAGGCATCACTGGATATGTGATCCTGGTAATAAAAAGTGGCCGGGTGCATGTACCCGTAGTCCGTTCCACTACCTTTCCAAGTGTGTCTGTGTGGTCATTATATTTGAATGATGGCCTAGGGCCCTATCACATTACATTGTGCTGTGGATAGCAGACGCAACCATGTCACCCCAGGCAGTGGGTATGAGCTTGGACATGTAGCTATATCATTCCCCCCGTAAGCAACAATGTTGCAATGTAGGATGCACCCGGAGGATGGGCTCACACGAACAGAGTAATGAAGGAGCTCAAGGCCGCTCGGAGTCCAAGATCATACATGTCAAGATTTATGTGTATCTGTATTGCTGCAGCATGAGCCAAATGCCTAGCCACATTAGCAGCAACAGTTCAGCCAGGCATGTACTCTGCATGTGTGTCCGCCCCATCCTTACCGTAGGCCTACACTCACGTGGCCCACCACCTTCATTGTTTTAATTTTTTTATTGTGAATCAAAAACAGTCAGTGCCTTTGCAGCAGAAAATAATTTTGTTTACATTAAAAAAAGAAAATCGAGAGGGTTCGCAATATACATATCATTGCAATGCATTGCGCAGTACATGCGAGAGTAAAGAAAAAAAAATAATTTCATATCCAAGTGTGTCAAGCATCAAATCAAGCTCAAGCAAACAATGGTAGAAGTGATAGAAATGTATAACGAGTCCCCCAGCCCTAGAGGCAGCCGAATCATAAATCTTACAACCACCGTGTGCAAACACTGACATTCTGAAATTAGACTAAGTCATGATTATTTTAAATACTCCATAAGTGACTCCAATATCTTTATTCCTAACCTGCGCTTGTAGAGACCCTTGAGGGCATACTGCCCCCTGCTACAGCAATAAAAATAAAGTATCTGAATTGATATATCCCATGTTCCTCCATAGAATCATCCAGTACTCTCAACATCATCCCTTTAGGGGTAACCACGATCTGTTCCTCTGTCACCTCTGTCAGAAATGCTTCCATTTTATTTATCAAATGCTTCAAATCTGGGCATTCATAAAACATGTGAGTACTATCAGCTTGATCTTTCCCACAACGCGTGCATCTACCCTCATTTAATCCCCCCACCGTGCTATTTTGGCAGGCGTTTAAACCAAATTAAATATGGTTTTATAATGTTGTGATTTAAGACTGGAGGATACCAAAAGTTTATCTGCCAACACTATTGATTCCTGCTCAAGTATATTGTTCCATTTAGAATTCTGTTTTTCAAGATCATCACTTTGTAAGTAAATAAGACTTTGGTATAAGTTACCATTCTTGCAGTGCTTTCTAAAAATCTCCACCAAATTACTTTTCCTAGCCAAATTCGTTATATTTACTCTTCTTGTTAAATAATCTCGTATTTGTAGGTATTTAAAAAAATCAGTTTGAGGGAGATTGTATTCAGATTCAAGCAAGGAATAGGCCTTAATTGCACCATTGTTAATTAAATCCTCTAAAGTCAGTAATCCCTTTCCTCGCCATCTACCCATGACAGCTTCTAAAAAGATTAAAGGAGGTAACGCTGGGGAGGAGGTAGGAGTGTAAAAAGAGAATTTTCCAATCTTCAATTGTTTACAAATCTGCACCCATACTTTATGAACAGGTTGGAGCACCTTAAATCGAGTTTCTTGTAGTAGCTAGGCTCTACATTTTGAAAGAAATTCCTTTCTGCTTTTAAGCCCCGCAAAAGCTGAAACATATTCGGGAATTCTTCTACCTTTCCCTCAGGCCCACCACCTTCAACGGCGAACGTCACAATGTCGTTGTCAGGCTTGTGGACATGAGCAGACAGGCATGACAATACTATGCCATAGGAGCGCAAGTCAATCAATTGCGCAGCGCACATAAGTAAATGGGTTCGGGGGAGGGAGAAGCAGCTGTGAGGCAATGTAACACACAGTGATGCCACTCATTTGCCACAAGCAAGACATGTCAAACATGAATCCCAAAGTCGCACACATCCCAAACCCCACCCCCAACAAGACACATTACATTTCCTGAATGCAAGCAGATGACAAACAAACATTAGGGATGAAAGCTCCTTTGTTTTCACTATCAGGCAGGAGCACATCTGCACCTCCGACT
This sequence comes from Lissotriton vulgaris, assembly GCF_964263255.1. NCBI lineage: Eukaryota > Metazoa > Chordata > Amphibia > Caudata > Salamandridae > Lissotriton > Lissotriton vulgaris. The sequence goes on along the minus strand of NC_141689.1, from coordinate 930,995,876 downwards.
TCAGAATTGCATGTGCCCGACACCTCCTGACAGATACCACAGCAGCTGATGACGACTCCCACACTACGCATAGCCCGACGAAAGAACAACGTGTTAACACCCCACAGTCAGAAGTCCTTGTTCGAAGTTATATTACATGGAATTGCCTTCACACTTACTCGCACATCATCCCAGGCGTACAACTGTTGCACACTAAAACAACTCATTCATCCAAGCTGTGGCATTTCATCCACAGAACTGGCGCAGGTCAGAACCTTGTCACTTCAACCAGAGCCACTGACCCTATGGCAGACCATCCCGGACAAATGCACAACCCCTGTCACGTGGAACTGTACCGTGCACGTATGCTGCATTTACTGGGGGCACAGCCATTGGCAGTGATGCGGATCGGTTCCCGGCTAAGCTTCCGCTTAGCCAATGTCACCTGCTTAAAGCCTGTGTTGAATTGTCGATCATGCATATTCGAATGGTGCATGGATGTCTGCCTATCCAACAGGACGGGAGCTGTACTGGATTTTGACATGTGTTGGCCCAAGACCAGAAGTGTTACCGTGAAACCAGTTTATGGGATGCCTTGATACTTGGCATACATGCTGGCAGCTGGACCTGGGAGATTGCAGAAATCCTCGTGTGCAGTGACCACATTGAACTGCTCCCCTATTGGGCTATAGTGCAAATTAGTGAAAGCGCTGTCCGTAGCACATCTGTCCAGACCTGCTAAGAATGGACTCGGCGTCCTTTTTGATGAAGTCGACAACTACCTCATGTTGGAAATATTAGCCTACGAAGCTGCAATCGCTTTCATGGACATGTAACTACATACCTGCAGCCAAAAAAGATTGGAACACATTGCACATGTCCCGAAACCTTGTTCCATCTTCGAGACCTGGTCACATATCCCACAACAGCAGTGGACATGGCTGCATTCACCTGGACTCCAAATACATGAGCGGACAACAACGTAGCCTAACACACGCCTGTGAAAGGTGAGGCACTCCCCCGGAGTGAACAGCGGTGCTTGGCAACGTTCCTCATTCTGACATACTGCTTGTTGTAGCACTTATCTTGCCAGTACTGACAACATATGCTAATAAAATCTACACACCTTCACTTGTATTCAACTGTGATGAGTGTTGATTTAAATGACAATGTGTGTCTCAATGCCTATCTGGGTCATAGCCATACATGTGCATTGATAGCATTAACCAGGGAGTACCATTTTGTGGAATCACTATCCCAACATTCATCAATACTTTCATTCTTGATTGATCATGGCCATGACACATCTGTGTGAATTGGAATGTGTTCTTCACATTCAGTGGAGTGTTGAAGCCGGACCAATACAGGGCCATGCAAAACCCACTTTAAATTGGTGGCCTGTGGAGGGCCAGCCAGAGTCCTTTAGGGATTGAAAAGTTCATAGGGAGTAGAAGACTGCAGTCTGCAGTGTGATTGCTGTGTCATTGGTAACAAAACCAAATATGGCAGTCCATGTCGAGGTCCAAGGTGAGTGTCGCTCAGTGTAGGGGGGGACAGTGGGCGGTGTTTTCCAGGGCCTGATGCAGAGGGAAGAACCAAGCTGAACCCGGCCATATGGAGGAGATGAATGCTACCACTTCATTTTTACCTCAAAGCCAGATTCATCATCAGCTTCGTCCTCTGATGTGTCAGGTGCCTCACATGCGGGTGGTGGTGTTTTGTCTGCATCATTGTGTGGTAGTGACACATGAGGGGCCAGAGATGGAATGTCTGCCGCACTGTGTGGCACTGTCGCTTCAGAGGGAAGAGATGTGGATGGAGTGGTAGCACAAGCATCCATCCGTGCCAGGCCTTGTGGTGGCAATGCCATGACAAGGATCTGCAGGGCATGGAAGATCACAGCTACATTTCACTGGTGTACAGCCATGGCAAACATTCTTCCACCTGCATCAGGTCCATGTTCTCCATGATCCTCCTTATGTGTCCCAACTACTGACTCCAGCGATGTCAGCCATGGCTTGTTGTAGAGCAAGGAGCACACAGTGGGTGTCCGTTAAGGACTGTGAGTGGTCCCTGCTGGGACTTAGATACCCACGTATGGCATCTAGTTTGGCAACTATGAGGTCGGACCCCACCCACAGCTGGTCAGACATCACCTCCTGGCACCCTAACACACGCCATTGGAAGGTCATGTGTTGATCTGGGGGTCCTGGAAGACAGCTGTGGTGGTGGGTGCTTCCTGCTCTGTGGTCTGTGCAGGGAGTGGGGACTCATAAATGCAGCTGTGCTGCCCTGCTCCTGCAGGTGGGGTGCCGGAGCTGTCCCTTAGCTGTTGGAATGCATCGGTGTAGATGTTGGGGAGGTCCTCTTCATCTTCAGTGCTGTGTTGTTAGGTCTACTCTGCAGGAGGTGTTGATTTTCCATCTGCAATGTGAAGGGGAAATGCAAATTGACATTATGTTCACATGTATGTTCAAGCATTGTACAAGTTTACTGTCAGACTGCAATTCAATGCACATTGTGACTTTTTATGAGGAGACGCCTATTTAAAGCGGGACACTTTGCATCTCTACACCATCAGGGATGTGAGGTTGTACTTGTACATTGTCATCTCACAGTTTCCTGCTATGCCAAATGTGAATGGCCATTTTCTACACACAAGCAGCAGCATTTGTGTCCTCTGTTCTGTTGTGAAAGTGTTGCAGTTTGTACAACATTGTTGTCATTGTTGGGGTACTACGCATCTTATGTGTGTGTGCTGCATTGTGGGTGAGTTGCCCCTTCGGCTCAGATTTGGCTGGCCCTTATTCCTTTCAGGCTGTGTGCCTTTCACTTCTGTGCTTATACAGTGCTGAGATGTTGCAGACGTCTGGCAAATGGGCCTCTCGGTCGGATTGTGACTCTTGGGCATGGTTTATCCCCAGTTGTGCTATACTTACTTGTGCCTGTGTGCCATTGTGCCCATCTCCCCCCGTCCGCCCAGTTCATGGTCATTACTCACCCTGTTGCTGTTGGCTCAGGTCTTGTTGTGCAGTGTCCGGTCCCCCACCTCCTGCCACCATCTCCCCAAAGATGGTCCCAGGCTGGTCCTCCGTGGGGCTTGTGGGGTTCTGGTTGTCCTCTGTACTTGCTCCATCTACCTCCAAGGTGCTCCGCAGTTGTTTGGGTCTTGTTTGTGATTTGCTGAACGCTTTTATAGGGATTTTGGTAGCCTGACTTGTGGGACTTGCATGCTGGCGCTGCTTCTTGCTTGATTTTTTACCACAGTTGTGCCCAACGCAAGTTTTTCATGTTTGGGTTTGGATTTTTATTGCCATCCAGGGACTTTTATCGCATACATTTGACGCGTTGTCGGGATACTATCACATGTTACCGCTGTGTTGAGAATACGACGTTGACGCAGCGTTTTGTCCCGAGATAGACAGTGAAAGGAAAGATTGTGTTAACCGATTTTGGCGATGATTATTGCACGTTCTTGAGAATATCCCCCAGTGTTCTATTAAACTTATTCCAATCTAACAGATTAACATTTGATTTTTCCTTCCTATTCGGTATTCCAAACTCTCTTTGCCCACCAGGAGCCAGGCTTTTACATGTATGCCTCCAGGATTCAGGCATTTTTTGATTTCTTGACTGGGAGCGCTGTAGTACCTTCGATCTGCAACTTCGACAATCTTCTGCCTTTTCACAAAAATTGGTACCTTTCCTTGCTAGGTCTGGGACGTTGAGTACTTACACAGCATGGTCCAGTGTTATGCTTTCAAGGGAATGGCTGTGAATGCCAGTCAGAGGGTGATCTTTAAAAGAAGTGCCTTCCATGCTTCTCAACGGGCACATAAATGTAAGGTTGCACACAACGCACTTCTTCCTCTAACTGCAACCATACATTCTTACGGTCACGCCGATTCTGAGAAACAAGCCCCTGTTGTAACCAGACAATCTTATGTCCAAGCCGATTCAGAGAAATAAGCCCCCGTTTGCCAAGACACAACGACCAATTCCGAGAAACCAGCGGCTGTTTGCTAAGACATGACACCAGACATCCTGTCACAACCATTTCTCTCTTTCTCATCTAAGGAACCAGCCTAGGGTTATTTCTCAACACTCTGCTTCTGCCGTGACTTCCTCATGATTATGACACAGTTACGCTGCCTCTGCCATGGCTTCTGTATGATTACAACACGATTAACTGAAATTTGCTCAAGGGAAGCTCCTTCCTCTTTTCTATGTCAAGAATGTATAAATGCCACGTTTTCTTTGATTAAAGTAGAGACTGTTCCCGAGCCTCCTTAGGTGACGGAGCTCTCCCTTAACTCGAGTTACTGAATAAAGACCCTGAATTCTAACCACCACAGACTCTGCTCTTCATGCTTGACCTTATTGATATTATAGAATTCCGATCAAGGTAAATTACTAAAATCTTTACCACACATGGGGTAGCGGGACCCTTGGTGGCTTCCTTCGAGGCCCTCCTTGCTTTACTCTCTGTGGACATTAAAAGGGGATTTGAGGTATTGGTTGCCAATCAAGGAGAGATAAGGAGCTTTTGTGAGTCCTTAGAGAAGAAAGTGGATCTCCTAAACAATAGAACTGAGACTATAGAGTGTAGTTTGGGAGAGTTAACAGACCATCTTGGAGTAGTAAAAGCAGACATAGTCACTCTTAAAAGGGAGGAGGTGGCTCTTCGGGACAGACTAGAAATACTGGAGAACAATTCGCGAAGGAGTAACCTGCATATTTTGGATGTCCCTGAGGACAGTGAGGGGGACGACCTCAAGTCCTTCGTGATTACACTCCTAAAGGACTCTCTTGAACTAGAACATTCAGTGGATGAGTTGAGGAGTGATATGCAGAGAATTCACAGAGACCCCTGTAGGAGGAATACTAACAGATCCAAGCCAAGGAAGATACTTGTAAATTTTCACACATACTTCCTGAAGGAGAAAATACTTAATCTGTCTCTCAAGCACAAGTCATTGAAGGCCAAAGATTTTTCATTCCAAATTCGATCTGATTTGGCCCGAGCAACTCTCGACAGGCAATGGGAGTAGTGTAGGAAATTGGATAATTTTAAGAGGCTTGGTGCTGTCGCTCAACTCAACTTTCCAGCTACCCTCAAAATTATGTATAAAAATAAAATGCACAATGTGAGGTCAATACAGGAGGCGGATGAGATGCTTACTATTATGGGGAAGGGTGAGGTTTAGACAGAGATTTTCCTTTTTTTTCTTTTCTTGCGGTATCTTCCCCTTGTAGTTTGTCTGATAACTAGCTCAGGAGACAGATGAGGGGTTTGGTAACACCAGTGAAGGGGCTCCATTAGAGAGCATTTTCTGCTTGGATCATGGTCTGGTTGGGGCTCCATATTCATCTTTAGTGGCGGATTAAGTTAGAATGACAGATGATTATACGCCAGAAGCGGCTAATATGTAGAGTATAATAATATAAACCAAGGAACCTAAGGAAGGAAGAAAATAGAATGAAGAATTAAATTATGAAATAAAATAAAAATACCAATAATTAAAAAAAAAAGCCTAGGATAGTATGTCTCCTTCCTCCCCTTTTCTAATCTATCCTCGATTACTCTGTAGGGTCAGATAGGTTTTTACTTTGTTTTCTTTTTCTCTTTGCACTTTTCTCGCTTTATGGAAGGTGGTGGGGGTGGGCAGGTACCATCAGGATGCAACTGTCTGGACTCCACTTGTCCAGATAATTGGGGTAAGGGTGCTCCAGGGGTGGGGGAAGTTTGGGAGGGGAACAGGGGTTGGAAGCAGTGGGGTAAAAAAAAATGTCCTTATTCTCCCTCTTTTGATCTCACCGCTCTTAACATTAAGAGCAATTGTTTTGGTATTGTGTTGGTTTGGGTGCTGGTGCAGATGTCTTCAACATCTAATGACAGGGCACTGGTCTGACCCACCATGAGTTCCAGTTTCTGGAAGGCAAATGGCCTGCGCACTAGACCTAGAAGAGATAACATCATACAATACCTTCGGGATTTGCCCGCACAGGTCATTGTGCTCCAAGAAACACATCTACTTGAAGAGGAGATGGCCACTCTCTTTAAAAGTAAAAGATGGGTTGATTCGTATGTTTTCACTAGTCAGTCAGCAAACATCAGAGAGGATATAATTCTGTTTAAGAAATCAGCTAGGGCTCAGATTTTATTACAGCTAGTTGACCCAGGTGGCAGATGGGTCATTGTCAAAGTCATTATAGTGGGGACCTTGTTTATCTTGGTCGGCACTATGGACCCAACCAAGATGATTCCTCCAGTCCTGGCTGGAGATTTCAATACTGTTTTGAATCCCTTATTACACAAGACTCCAAACAATACAGCTCTAATCCCTTCAAATCTCGAGACTATTTACTTGGAGCAATGAAGCAATCGCCTTTTCGAATATCTGGAGGGAAAGATCAAGCCAGCAGCCTGGTGTCTCGAATCGAATTTATAAACATCAGCATCAATTCAGAATAGATTATGTGTTGATAAGTTTTTCGTTAGAAGGTAGAGTTAAAAAATCTCATACTTGGCATCCCATCTTTCAGACCATTCAGGGGTTCCTCTGGGTCTGGAATGTACAGTACCTAGTCCCACTAGGATATGGTCTTTTGACCATGCATTACTTTTGGAGGAAGAGGAGATCTCTTTCTTATCACAAGAAATCAAATGGTTTTTTAAAGTAAACTCTGGATCAGCTTTAATAACAATCAAAAGGGATTCTCTAAAAGCCTTCTTGTGAGGCCAAATCACCAGCTGATCTAGCTATAGAAAGAAAAGATATAAAGAAGAGACCTCAGCTATCGAAGCTAAGCTGAAAGAGGCGGAACCCGATCTAATTTGCCAAGCTCCCCCTGAAATTCAGCAAGAATGTCCAGCTAAGTTTGACAGTTGAAGGGTCAGTTAGAGAATGTCTTGAACACCAGGCTTTCTTGAAGGTGGGAGGCAAGTAAAATAGCCCATTTCGAGTTTAGGGAAGGGGCAGGCAAGCTCCTTGCGTGGAAGACCAAATCAGACCGGCCGAGGAACCACATAAAAGAAATTATTAATGGGAATGCTATTCATTCTTCTGATGAGGAAATTTGTGAGGCTTTCCAGTCCTTCTTCCAAGACATCTATTGTGAAGATAAAAAGGTGGACAGTGATAGTGTACAGAGCTGTCTCTGAGGCATCTCTCCTCCCTCCCTAAAGCCGGATCAGCAACAGCATTTAGACCAGGCCTTTTCTCATGCCTAGGTCAGGGAAGTCATTTCACTCCGTAAGAATGGGAAGGCTGCGGGCCCCGATGGGCTCCCAGCCAAGATCTATAGATTAATGAGCGATACGATTGTCCCCACCCTGATGTCACTTTTTAATCAGATATTACAGGAGGGCCTAAAGCTTCCAGCTTCATTGAACAACGCCACTATAATTCTCATTTTGAAATAAGGGAAAGCTCCATCAAGCTGTGGGTCATACAGGCCCATATCACTCCTGAATGCCGATTATAAAATCTTCACTTCAATATTGGCAGCAAGATGGGGACTCATGGCGGTAGACATCGTTTATCCTGATCAGAATGGCTTTTTCAGGGGTCGACAGCTTTTAGACCTTTCGTATGACTTTATTGGTACGATTGATTTGACTTCTGCATATTCTCTCCCATTAGCAGCCATGACTTTAGACACCACCAAGGCCTTCGAACGGGTGAATTGGACTTACCTGTTGGCGGTCTTGAGGAAATTAAATATAGGGGAGAAATGTTGTAGTGCAGTCGATTTATTAGAACCCAGCAGCCAGACTTCTTGTTAATGGTAACACTACTGACCCCTTTAAGATGTCTAGGGGGACCAGACAGGGCTGCCCACTCTCCCCTCTCCTCTTTGACCTATACATTGAGCCATTTGCTCAATGGCTTGGGGACGATCCTAACATCCAACATTTTAAGTATGGGGAGTGGGAGAGGAAGGTAGCCCTGTATGCTGATGATATTTTAGTCAATTCAGCTAATTTGCAGACAGCATTTCCAGCCATCGTCAGCCTAGCTCAGGAGTTTGGTCTGGTTTCAGGCTATAAAATCAACACCTTGAAGACAGAAATTATGGCTTGGAATCTTGGAGGATCCCAGCATCAGAACCAGACCAGTTCCGAAATGAGATACCTGGGGATTAATAACCTTCAAGATATCACTAAGATCACCAACCTAGCTATGATGGCTACCGAGTGCCAGAGACTAATGAAATCCTGGGCCCTACTCTCTTTATCCTTTATAGGCAGAGTTAATTTGGTCAAGGTTTCAATACTCCCTAAAATTACTTTCCTCTTCAATTGTATTCCCCTTCACATTGAAAAATCCATCATTGACAAGCTGCAGAGGGATAATACCTTGTTTGTCTGGGCATACAAATCACCTAGGATTGCATGGAAAAAGCTGAGGCAGAGGAAGAGAATAGAGGCCTTGCTTTACCAGATCTCCAACTTTATGCTTGGGCCTTCCAACTTTCACACTTGCGTATGCTCTTCTAAATTCCTGTTAATACCGGTGCTGGGGTAATGTTTCTAGCTATGCTTAGTGGCACTAGTTTACTGGAGGAGGGATTTCTGTTTAAATTCAGTGATTCAAAGTTTTTCAAAAAGGTTAAGCTGAAAGTTTGCCAGGGCTTAGCTAAAACATGAGCAAAACTGAGGGGTTCAGCTGTACTAGGTTACTTCTCCAGCCTGGTTACCCTCTGGGACTCCCTTGGTGCACCAGAGTATTTGAGGGATAGGCTTGCAATACCCCTGAGAGAAGCCGGGCTAGCAGTCTGGGGGTACCTGATCCACAACAGTATTCTTGTTACATGGGAACAACTTAGAGACAAAGTCGGAGCAGGCCTTCCCATATTTAAATATCTTCAGCTGGAAAGCTGGGCCCATTCACACTCACAAACAAATCGTAAGATCTTAACTGGGTGTGGCAGCTACCTGGAACATCAGCTTGTGACTAAGTCCCCTGGGAGGAAGGATGTTTCTTTTTGGTATCAAGCCACATCTGAAGTGGTGGACGGTGAATTCAAATTTGCAGATGAACTGTGGGGAGGCTCCTTACCTGCACAAGACTGTGATATATTATGGTAGAACTCATGTAAGATTTCACACGAGGTAGTAAAACTGGCATGGCTAAAAAGGAATAACCTGTTTACCATCCATAGGGCCTATTTCTCAGCACAAAAACCTTCTAAAATCACTAAAGGCCCACCGGTCTGCTGTAAGAAATGTGGGCTCGCTTCAGATTCCGACATCCACATGTTTAAATAGTGCCCTGCCCTTGCTTCCTTCTGGGATAGCATTGGAAACTTTTTGGGCAAGTACCCTCGGGTGTCCTATCAACATTGACCAACCTTTGATCATTTTTGGTCTGGTAGATAGAAATATGGGTTCTGCCAGATCACTGCTTTTCCATTCTATCCTCCTAGCTAGGAGGCAAATCTGTAAAAGATGGACATAATCCACCCCTCCCTCCTTTCTAGACTGGCAGACTTCAGTGTTGGCGATCTCTAAACTGGATCTTATGAGATCAGGTAATAATAATAAGAAAGCATTTTGGAACCTGCTGCAACTTAGATGGGGCTCAGAATTGATTGATTGAGGTTTTTTTTCCTGAGTCCTATGAATATGCTGCCTCAATACTCTTCGGGCTAAGTCGGTTTCTCCCAGCGTTTCACTGGCAGGTGTTACGACGAGTGTCATCTAGCTCTTGGAGCTGGGCAAAAGAGTTATCGCAGCTGGTTCTTCATTAACACTCAAGCAAGTCCTGGTACCTATAGGCGGGGTCTCCACTTCTAATCACCTACGCCTCTCAGCTTGCTGATTGGGGGTATAGACATCTTAAGTGTGAACTGAAGTGAGGTTGGTGGCGAATGAAGATATAAAAATTAAAAACAAAAAAAACACATTGGAATTGGAATTGGACTGCACAAGTTCAGTGCATAAGACATATGCAGAACGCCTTAGGGGATGAAACATATGTTGGCTGTTCTTCACCTTCACTGGACATCAGACTACTGTCTTGTCAATAGAAATGGAGCCATACACAAATGGACATCAGTATGAGTGATTATTTTGGGAAGAACACTCCTACACTGCTCTAAACAGATACACAACAGGTGTATTAGGGATCTATACCCTGCTGAAGTGAACTCCCACCAGAAAGAAAGGATTTAAAAGACTGTCAGAGGATGTTGGAGCCTTATAAGGTATGCTAACATATTGGAATTTGGTATTGGCACTCTTCTGGGGCATCCCTGCTAAGTGATGCAAAAAAGCATAGACATGCGATGGGGGCAAGCATTATCTCCAATGTCAAGAAGGAATTGTGGAGGCTACTTCCCTGCACACTGGTCCAACTGCAACCTGGCCTTATATGTGACTAAAAAATGGTGGGGTAACATAAATCTGACACAAACACAATGTTCCACTAGCTACTTTTTTTGCTAAGAAATAAGTTCAACAAACTCGCAGTCTAGCTAATCACTGATCAAATGTAAACCTTGTTTTAATAGAACTAAATTTTATGTGGTTTGGTATCTTTTTAGGATTTTAAGGAAGATCATATGCCTATGAGTTTTTTAAGTTTAATTTATTGAAATGTTATTTGTCCTATGTACGTTTATGCATTGTTCTTAAATGTGAAATAAAGTTATTTGATGATGATGAAGTTTAACAATAAATAATTTAAAAGTTCAATGGTGACACTGGCATACTCAGTCTAGGAAGTAGAGGGCGTCCTAGAACTCAGGGGGTTCACCGAGAAGTTGGTGAGCTAACACACTTTAATTTGACCAATCCTCTTTCTCCTGTGCTGTTTAGGAACGGTGTAATTGTGTGGTATGGAATGTTGATTAATTTTGATTATGGTCAATTTCTCCACGTTTTGATGCAAGAGACTAGTCCTTCTCACAGTAACACCAGTACAAGCTGCACTGAACACACGCTCAGCAGACACTTGGTCTACAGGACAAGCCAGATATTTTATTGCCATCTTGCTGAGTTCTGGTATTGGAGGATCTTCCCAAATCAATACATCAATGGGTTTTGACCAACATAAACCTCTTTTGGATCATTCAAATACTCCTGGAACAGCACTGGTCTCAAGTCCTGCCATTTGATACTAATCCAATGCAGAGGTTTGGGCCGATCCTTCTGTTTCTGTTATTGCCGGTGTTCTGGTTGTTGGTGTTGGCTGCTGTGAGCTAAGAGTGCCCTCTTTGAAAGTTGAAAATGGGAACCCAGAACTGTGCAGTGGGACTGTAAGTTCCAGCCATTCTTCTTCTAGGTCTGCGGCTTGCACAACGATCCACCTCTTGGATTTTGAAACACCCCCTTCAGTAAAAGGAAAAAAAGTGAGCAGAATGTTTTAGTACTGTCGATCAAGAAGTGGGGCACAGTTGTACTCTTTGGATGAGATGATGTCATTTTGCAGCCTTGCAGCACAAGCCAAGTGAACAACTAAGTTCTCAACCTGAGTTGTCAATTACACATGTGAATGCAAACCTTTCAGACACCTTTTTTAGTTTGTCCTGTGGTAAATGCAAAAATGGGATAGCTTGGCCAATCGTACTGTCCTCCTTGTTAACTTCCTGAGTGAAAACCTCAAAAGGCAGTAGCATCATTTTCACGTATTTTACTAGGCCCCATTTGTCCACATCCATGGTCAGAGCTTTCCCAATTGCATCCCCTCCTCTTTGAATAGCATAGTCATTGATCTGTTTGTACTACTCAAACAGACATCGCAATATGTGATAGGTCTTGTTTCAAAATGCTGGCACCAAGCCTGGGCAAAGCAGGCATAGTACCTCTACACGTATTTCCACGAAGTTTGTAAAAAACGTGCAAGATGCACAATGTAATGTTTTTCCATAGGAGATGGACGGTGAGGAGCAGGAAGGAGAGTGGCCAGGCAGAGGAGGAGGCAGCCACGCAGGTAAGTGCCTTTTTTTTAAATTTGTTATTACGTTGGGAGGTGGAGGGGCTGGCTAACTCCACTCTACCACAGTGGAAAGTTTTAGCCTAAACCCCACATTTGAAATGGAGCGCGAAATAGGCAAAAATCGGAAAACTCAGTTGGCGGAGTGGAGTTACCCGGCCTGGGTTAGTTGACTCCTCCTTCAACCAGTACTCTGTTAGCATGCTGAATAATCTGCAACTGTTTCCGGGCTTTAAAAGAAAGGCTGAAATAAGTGGAGATTCTTCTGCAGGTGGTCAATATGTTGCTGACTTTGTCTTCTTTTTTGAGAAAGGCATACACAACCAGGTTGATGCAATGCACCAAACCCAGGACCCTGAAATCAGCCATGGCCTTGACTATGTTACTGCCATTGTCTGTGGCAATGATTTCAATTCTGAGACCTTAGGGTCACAACTATTCAGACACCTTGCTTTTAATTTCTCCAGAATGAACATGGGTACTGTTGCATGCCGCTGGATGCTCTTAAATCTTTCTTCATGTACAATACCTGTAGATGGGAAACATCCGTTACAACACAGTCATTACATCACACTGCTTTTACAACGCAACTGTTACAACGCAACTGCCTTTACATCGCGTGCCATCACAATTCATGCCATTACAATGCATGTCACTATAACACATGCCATTACAACGCATGCCATTATAACGCATGCCATTACAACACATTACAAGGTAAGTAATGGACATTTTTTAGATTTAGGGTGGGTATGGGTTTTGGGCTAGATGGAAAAGGTAATGTTTACCCTTACATTATCCAACACTTTCCCTAATGTTGCACTCACCGGGGTGGGAATAGTAATTTTTACCATTACACCATCCAACATTTACCCAATTGTTGCTCTCACTGAAGTGGGAATAGTAATGTTTCCCCCTACACTATCCAACACTTACCTTACTCTTGTCCTAAAAGTATTCTGCATTGTAATGGTATGCGTTGTAATGGTATGCATTGTAATGGAATGCGATGTAATGGTAGTTTTTAAAAATGCATTGTAATGGCATGCGTTGTAAAATCAAGGTTGATTTCCGTGCGCATGAAGTATTCAAGCTGTCAAATCTGTTGAGTGACTGTTGGTGTAGAGGGTGGGAATGTTCTTACTTAATGGATGACGTTGTAAATCCCATTTGCTTGAGTGTCACTGTATGCTTTTGTTTCTGCTTTATTGTCAGTCAATTGTGCAATTTCATCAAAAGACATTGTGTGGTGCAGCTTCCACAAGTGTGGGTGAAACATTTTTAGAATTAAAGAAAGAATGTGGTGTTGCACTAAAAAAATAGAAATAAATCATACTCAAATGTAAACTCTAATAAACTGGCTTAGTAAGCTTTCTGTGTACACTGTGAGAGGATATCACACTCATCCCCTGTTATAGAATAAAACATATCTAGAGCTAGATTCCAGACACAGCATGCACTACTAGTATCTCAAAGCGGCTTATTTTCAGAATTGGAACTAGATTTCCATACATTGGCCACTATTGTTTAAATATTGCAAGTCCTGCAGTGAATATGAATGAGGTGCTTTTCCTGTTTTCTTTTTATTTTGTATTGTTTCAGTGTCTACCTTTGGGCTCATGGCTTCTCTGACTGACATTCAATATAATTTTTTTTTATTTTTTGCCTATAGGTATCAGTGTTTTCCACCTACTGTTTTACATTTTCACTTTTTATTGATTAGTGCTAAAGCTGCATGCATATGGTTTCCATTCTGTGAATATGGTGCATGTCTTCCCATTTCGTGCTATTTTGAGTGTTATGATATCATCACCTATATATTATTTCACCACGACTGCACGATTTAACGATTAGCAATACCTCTTTTCTTGGCTCTTATGATGGTTGAAGGTCACCTCCACTACTGAATGTCTCTCAAGGTATGAGGCTGTGTGTTTCTATAATTGTGAGTATTGACTGTTTCTTTGAACAATTCTTGTACATGTATGTTTGCCCGCGGAGACCCCTGATGGTGGGGGTACTGTAACAGCCCTAAATTCATTAGGACTTACTTTGAAGCTAGTTTTTTAAGAATGTCAAGACTAGCAGTCTATGGAAATCAAAGAAGAATCATGTCCTTGAAATTAAAGTAACTTGACTTAACAATAGAGTTTATGTGTATTATGCTGCCCAAATTTAAATTTTTATAAGTTTTTATTCATGTATATTTGATGTACCATTTTAACATTGGAGTATTTTGTTGCAAGTTTGGGAACATTGTTTACTCCTCTTTTGGGACACTAGTAGTGCATGCTGTGTCTGGAATCAAGATCTAGATCAGAGGTCATCAAACCTTTTGATGCCAAGGCCCCCCTGTCAAAATGTTTTTGGCATAAGGACCCCCTCCTGACAAATATTTCTGGAACTTGGGCCTCCTCATCATTACCAGCTATCAACAAACATAAACGCCCCCAATTCCCACAGCAAATCATTTATACATTGAAGAAATAACTTAAACAGTGTTCAGCAAACCAAAGGTTGGGGCGTAGTCAAAGGTGTGGCTAGAAACAAAGGGCCTCATTCTTGCTTTGCTGCCCTATGCCAATGTGAAAGGGCAGGAATGCACCTTATTAATGAAATATGGTACATTCTTGTCCTTTTCCTCAGTTTTGGCAAACACATTGCTGCCTAGCACCAGCATAGACAGGGTTTTTTTTGTGCAGGAAGGGGTACCTTCCTGCACAAAAACAATCCTGAGAGGGGTTTTACTGAAAACATTTCTCCTCATTATTCTTCATGTGGGGAGGCATAAGGGTTTGGCAATGCTCAAAGTTTAGCAGTTTTTTAAAAATCTGGGGCAGCGTCAAAATCCATGGGGTTTGCGTGGGAACACCCACTGCAGCACATATGGAATGCCTACTTGACATAGAGTAAGGTAACACATCGACTTGCCCTGTTTTGTCTAACTCCATCTCTATGAGGCCATGCAAAGCCACGCAGAGTGACTTTGCCTCACCTCAAAGATATGATTGAAATGCTTGTGCCACCGAAGCATTAAAAAAACTGATGCTCCAGCAGCGCAAGCCTCTCATAAATAACCCCCAAAATGTTTTGTACTTTTTTTTTAGGTCTTTTACCATCAGGTAGCTACATATAACATAATGGATAGCTTAAATGAAAAATAAATGTAAAAAGTTGTTACTCAGTGGGAAATGCACTATATGGTACATTATAAAACCTTTATTATTTAATGCACTGCATAAGTCTGTGTGTAACCAGAGAGCCACAGAATTAAATTTAGTTGGTGCAGTGAAAAATAGTGACTTGTGTATTTTTAGTTCTATGAAGTCACAGCCTATACCAGAAAGCACTGTGAATGTGTACATCATTATTTTATACTTGCATTACACACATCATGAGATAGAATGCTACATAATGTTCAAAGAGTTTTGGGATAAAATGGAGCTTCCAAGATGTAGATTTGTGTAATATCGGGCCATAAGTAATGCATTTGTTTTGCATAACTGCCCCTTCAACTCCTCCTCAGGGGACAAAGCACTGTGTAAATACAGCTATCACTAAAAGCACACATTGCACAGCCCAGTTGCTAACCACCACACAAATAAAACACATCTTTGCCATCACAATGCTTGAAGTGATTTGAGCAATTAAAGCCAAAACCACTCCGAAGCATCCTTTACATTTGCAGATTAACTCCTAACGTACATTTGCATTTCATTGAGGCAAGCAGGCAACCTGGCATGAAGGCTTATTTGAAGGATTGTTTTACCTGTCTGCCGAGCTTCTTAGTTAGAAAAATACGAAAAGTGCCCACACCAAACTTATTTTCAAACAATCAACTTAAGAATCAAACCAAAAAATCCTTTTAGTTTGTCCGGGTACTTTTATTTATACCCTTTGACTTTTTCAATTCTTTTTAATAGATTCTTTTTATCACATTTGTGTATGAAAAAGGAACAATTATACATTCAGCGCTATTTACACTTATATACAACAAACTTTACAAACACATATAAATAATACACAGCATTACTAATAAGAAAGTAAATACAAAACATACATCCTAAATACAATACCTAATACAAGCAAACAGTATATCTTAGTGCATTTGCAGTCTGATCAATGAATCAATATCCAAAAATAACTTGGGACAAAGTCAAACAAGGAGACAACTTCACCAAACGGTGACCAATTGTGGAACTAGCAGCCGCTAGTTCATACAATAAATGATATTACTCGCTCCTTCAAGTATGCTGACAGGTTTCATATCCAGGGAAACTAGTTCCTGGATTCTCACAGGGCTCTGTCACTTATCTGTAATAGGTGTAAAAAACAATAAAGTTTTATTTGTTGATTCAATGATGCCTCTCTCACCACAATTACACTGCTGCCACCGAGCAGATCTATATATGTACATAAGAGCACAGGTGCACCACATAAGTCCAGAAATACAATATCAATAATCACAGACGTAGGTTTCTCTTAGTTGTGATTTTCTTTATTCCAAAAAAGGCGGTATACAGTCAAAACACGGGTGCTTGCAGCCGACGCGTTTCGTCCTCAAGGGACTTCTTCAGGGCTGCCATAAAAACAGATAGACATACAATTAAAAACTGAGTTTAAAGTTTGGTCAAGCAAGAGAGCCAGGCTTTGTTACAATTAACGACATAGAAGTTATGATATCAGAATTGACCAACATGGTCAAACTCATTTAGGGCCTATGCAAACCAATACTTTCCTTTTTTGTCACAAGCTAATTCTCAGTTTGGAATGGGAGAACAGCAACAAGTAATACTTTTCTACTTTTCATATAAGAGGTACATTTTGTCCATTTCAAAGTTACATTTAGGTAGAGGGCAATACATTGAGGCAAGATGGAAAGATCTAAAGAGGGGATGAATAGAGTAAAGGAAAGTAATAATTTACTGAGTTCTTGGATGAACTATCACTGTGACAGTGGGTGTTAACCAGTGTGCACACATCGCGCCCACACAAACTATCTAGGGCTTTTTTTGAAAACTTTGGGGTAAATTTGGTTAGGTGCTGTAATCAGGAAGTTTCCACTGTCTCCTCAGTTCTTAGAAACAGATCTATATATGTACCTGCGTGAATTAGGCCAACTATGCCTTCTTGATATTCGGATTGATCTGTCCAGGTTTTTCTTACTACTCAACTGAATGGTTGATTCCTACAAGAAAGAATTTGAGCTCTAATCAAGCTGAATGTTTTATGTTCTATTTTAAAGAACCTACTGAAACTGACAACATGGTCATACCTCTATTTGTCGAATCAATGTCTCAACTTGAGGAGGACACAGGGACCTATTCTTTGTTTTCACTCGTAATCTACAGCTAAATACACAACCAATGGGATTACTACACTTGCCCATTTTAGATATGCTTCCTACATGAGGCACTTGAACTATAAGTATGTCACATACCTTTATAATTTTGCATGGGGCTACCTTATTTCTTTTCAAGCATTCTTTAAAATATGCGCAGCTTCTTGTATATCAAGCTGGCGGACAAAAGCAAAAGGGAGGTTCATTTGTAAAGAAGCACGCAACCGAAGACGCACATTCTCATGCTTGCCTACCTGATTGTAGAACTTGACCGGTTCTCCGTCGAGAAGCTGACTTTCTGCCAATATATGTTTATTCCTAGTGCATAATGGGCTATCGTTATTACTTTGTGTCAATTGCACAGAAACTTTGAAAATGTGTTGCGAGACCGAAGCAAAGAGGAAACACATTACCTCTCTCTCCAGTCACAATCCGCATCGCCTACGATTCCACAGCAACAGCGGCCATATTGGAATCATTGAATATGTATCTTCCTCACTACCTAAGGAATTGTGGTACTCATAGTATCTCAATATCTTAAGTCCACCAATGTATAGTTCACAACAACATGTCTTAAGTGCTATTTTTAAAGTCATGCGAACCCTCGATATTTTTTTGTTTTATTATTGCTAACGCCGGATTAGAGAGATGAACAACTTCTTCTCTGCCCAGTTGCCCAGCGCCACACCTTTTATTACACTGCAGCCGAGACATGTTAAAACAATTCAGTGTATTTCCTCATAACACCATGAGGGATTATGGGATTTGTAGTAGCTCTATTACCCAATTTATTAACATCTATCGGATATATATTAAACTCTTAGCACAGAGCTCCAAATACCTTTCATTAACATGGGCACTTTTCGTATTTTTCTGATTAATAAGGTCCAGCCCACTCCATGTCCCAGGGCCTAACTCCTTAGCTTTGCCGAGCTTCTTAGTTAAGCACATGATACTCAATTAATTCCAGCTGAAGCATTTTAAGGATCGTGGTTGACTTTGTCAAAAAGGAAGTGCACATTTTGTAATCTAGCCAGAAGTTAGGCCTGGAAATGCGCAACCACCTTCCTTGGACTTCAGAGCCCCCTGGGGGTCACACCCCACAGATTGAAGACCTCTGTTATAGATTTTTTTTATTTTACTTTTAGAAAGCCAGTATTTTCTTGTCCAAATTATTTGAGCCTTCTTGCAGTGTCCTGGGTCACATGATTGTGAATGATCGTGCTATCGAGATTGAGAATTTCTCCCAGACAGTGACTCAAAGATTAGATATGTAAAGTATGGCCCAGGAGAGAGCTGTACCCGGCCCAACGTACACTTCAAAGGACTATGCCTCCAGCACACAAAAAGGAACCTGGCACCAGACTTTTGTCACCCCAGACAGTTTGAAGTCGTGACAGGGGACGGGGAGAACTTTCCAGAACCAGAGAAGGGAGTAGGATAGGGAGTTCCCCCACACACAAAGACTGGCATTAGCTATAAATATTGCACCGAGAATCCCTCTTTAGAACACTCCTGAACCAGTGGAAACTACAAAAGAAGGACTGCCTGATGCCAGAGGTCTGCCCTGCTGCGTAAGGCCTGGACTGCTGTCTGAGGAGGAAGATTGGACCTACCCCCTTCATTCCAGGCTTCCTAATGACTCCAAGGGTCAGCTGACTGCCCTCCAGTTCTGATCTACAGGGACACAGCAAGCTCCAGTGGCATCCCTGCAACTGTCCAGCTGACCTGCAGCATTAGTCCTACCTGGGCCTACAACTGGACCAACCTGAGTCCTGCAGATCTCTGGTGGAGTGAGTTCTTGATCCCGAAGTGGTGCCTCCCGATATCCTGAGCCCTTGGTTGACATCAGCTAGAGCTCCTTCTGGCCTAATTGATGGCTCCACCCCATTTTTTATAAAGTGACACATAACCCTGCAAAGTTTTGCCACATATCAGAATCCTTCATAGGAACTGAGGCCGAGCAATTAAAAGCCCCACAAAGCCTCATCGCACAGCTGCTGCCTCATAGGAATTGATGCTGAACAACACAAAACACTGCAATGCCTTGACGCACAGTTGCCAGCTTCATAAGAACTGATACTGAGTGACACAATGCTTCACAAAGCTTTGCCACACAGCTCATCGGAGCTGATGCAGATTGAGGCAAATCTCGCAAATCCACTCTGCATAGCTTCATCCTGACAGGCTCGCGACGGCGCAAAGGCTTGAAAAGCACCAGTGCACTTAGGACATAGATAAGGTGCAATTCTCAGTGGGTAAAACGTAGTCCTCTGCCCGGCCTGCACTCCATTGTTGTTGGTCTGAACATCTGAATTTGTCCTGGGTCACAGTGACCAGATACTCTCAGATGGCACTTTGCTAAATCTCCAAAATTGCATATCTCTAGTTCTGATAGATTTTTTTTTAGTTTTGGTCTCAAATAATGTATTAAAATGTACTTTATTTGTTCTGATTTGATGTTGGATTTTTCTTGTGTTATGGTCTCACTTTATAATTGTTTAAGTACAGCATAAATACTGCACACATTGCCTCTAAGTTAAGCCTGACTGCCTTTGTGCCAAGTTACCAAAGGGTTAAGCACAGGTTAATTTAGCGATTTTTGTGGTTCGTCCTGGTAAGGAATGTAGCTGTTGCTTGAGTAGGGTTTCACCCCCCTAACCAACAACCAAATTTCTAAGGAAAATGTTAATGATATGGCACAAAAAAAGTGTATGTGTTTATCACTCTTATAATGGGTTAACTTCTACACCCTAAAAGGAGCACCAACGTTGTTATCTTTTACTTTGCATACCCTCTGTAAATCAACTATGTGGTTTGAGAATTTTGTCATCCAACTTACCATACTCACTAAAACCATTTTTGAGTACTTTTACTTCTGTATATGATATGGATAAATTAATTGATAATATTAATGAATTGCCAAAATATTTCAAATTTGTGTATGTTTACAGCATTTCTAATTGTCTCCTATGATTGTTGCCGCGAAGAACTAATGTTTCGACCTCTGACCCTAAAATGATGTTGGTGCAAAAAATTGAGTACCTTAAAAGAGAGCTGGCATTTATTGATTGAGTGTTTGCTACAGTTCTTTGCTTTTCCGTTGGTGCAAAATATACCATAAAAGGGACAGTAATTTATCATTTTTTTTACCCATTCTGTGTCTATGGGAAAATATGTTTGTACATATAGTCCCTAGGTGATTTTGTGTACTAGCAGGTGACATTTGCTCTGACGTAATTCGACTTATCCTTACACTCTGAATGATGATGCATCCTTTATGAATTTAAGTGCGTTGTTTGAACTCTTAATTCACACTTTGGGCAAACAAATATTTGCGAATTTACAAAAATGTGCAATTTAAAAACAAATTGTCAATTTTTGTTTAAATAATTTTTCAAAGACAAGATCCTTCTATCTAATTCATGCCACGCACCGCTGGGTAAGTGGCAAACATAAAATAAAAGCAAAAAGTACAATCAATATCTTAATAAATTATTATGAGATATTAAATCTTTGATCATCAGCCATTTGATTGAAAAGGTATTCGAGAGCATGACGACCCAACAAAGGACACTAGGATATGTGTCGCTCATAAGTTTCTATATCACATAAGAATATGGTTACCCACTGGAAAATGCAAACATTCACATGATTTCTGTTTTTAGAGCATGGTTTTTCAAAAATTTCAGAAAAATGTTAAGAAACCTGTTTAAACAACAGAGGCATGAGTTGTAAGGTACGTCTTAAGAGGAAATCAGAGGGCAGAAATGTTATTTTTACAATCTTTTAAACAACACAAAATATAGAGACTTTTAAGTAAGAAGCAGAATTGAAGGCCCAGCGTGAGATTTCAGAGAGAGCACATGAGTATATTTTAACACCAAAGATTCCTCTGACTCAGTTTTCACCCGAGACCTGCAAGGTTTGCATGCACCACAGTTTATTTCTGCTTCTCACTCTCTCGTCTCTAAGTGTTGTTTTACTCGCCTCCCGCTGCCACTGCCCGAGGCAGAGGTGGCCTACAGCTTCGAAGGAATGGTACTGTTTCTTTCTCACCACTGAATGCTCAGAGGTGCCAAATAACATAGCATTTGAAGATGTTTCCCGTGTGACTCTAATAATGTACGTGGCAGAGCTGTAAAAGTGATTTGTCATTTACAGAATTTAAAAACAATCTTGCTTAAGCAGAAATCAATTTCCCCGGGCACTTTCACCAAAGCTGAATCTAAAAAACCATATAGAACTAAGGGAAATCCTGTGATCTCTCTGGCATGTGCAACATACTGAAGCATTTTTTTTTTGGTTTGGTAAATATATTTCATGAACAGTTCGATATCTGTCTGAAGTACAGAATTGAAATACAGTTTACGGAAATATTGATATTACCTTTTGTAAATGTGTGTTTTTGTAGTTGGTCCTGCCACAGTGTAGTTTCCTGTGTCAGACGGAAAATGATATCACTTTAAACAATCAACTGTTAATTGAGTTCACTTATAGTAATAATTGTTTGTAAAACCTCTTGGTGTTTAGTTTTGTTTGTTTGATTTCGAGTCTTGTGGCATAATAGGAGTCTCTTGAACAAATGTCACATTGCTCCAATATGAATAGATATGTTTATTCATTCATAAACTGTTGGCTTTTAGAAATACAAACATAAAAACCAACTTGAAGGGTGTAGAAATCGCGCCCACACATCTGGAGAGAAGATCACATGTATCTATATTATCCCTTAATTTTCTTCTCTTCTTGTTAATACCCCTGGAGGTTTTTTCTACCTCCTCTGGTTTGGCTTATTAATACAGAGTGAAATTATTCGAAGGGGCTCACTCATTAAGATCAAGTCCTAAGTTATAAAGACTGCAATTCAGGCCACGTGTCATGCTTGGGAGAAAAAAACAGAATACAAGGTTCTGTAGTTTGATAGCTGATATAAATTTATATTTTTGTATCACCACTGCTAGAAACATGCTGCATATCAGTCAGTATTTAGATATAAAGGGGAATCTTACTTTCTATTCATTTTATTCTGGCACTGTTCATCGAGATTCTGAGAGGAAAGGACTCGTGCATATCTCTAGTGGGTTACAGAGACTCGGATAATGTGTGGAGTAATGGTTTACTGTCTGGAGGATGCTGCGCCATGTGATGGATTTGTGCAGTTAGGGTGTAATGCAGAATTGTCGGTAGTTCCCCTACAATACAATGCAGTGTATACGGTCCTTAAATTTAGTAGTGGACTAGTGCTCCACAGTTTCTATGCTAAGTAGTGAAATTGTATCCACGGTACAAGATAATAGGGTGGGTTGGCATTCCTAAGATGCAGTGAATAGTTTTGAGCAAGTAGGAATTATAATTCATTGTGGTTAATAAGAGGACCGTACAAACATTCCCTTTAATCATTATGCTTCAGTGCTC
Organism: Lissotriton vulgaris; assembly: GCF_964263255.1. Lineage (NCBI taxonomy): Eukaryota > Metazoa > Chordata > Amphibia > Caudata > Salamandridae > Lissotriton > Lissotriton vulgaris. The sequence goes on along the minus strand of NC_141689.1, from coordinate 930,973,196 downwards.
AGGAGATTATATACCACATTTCCCCATGTGAATCGGGAATGTATGCCAATATCAAATGTGCAGATTCACACTTGGGGGTCAATTAGGCCTTTTCAGTTCTAACCTAGAGCTAGACCTAATAATTGTGCTTAGAATGTACAACATCCCTCACCTTACTTTGATTTGCCATACATGCTTCCTAACCATACTAAATGCATACATGGGAACATATATACACATACACCTACACACACACACACACATATATATATTACCTCCTGGCGGTCGCCAGTAGGTATATATAGTTAGGATTTTTTCTCTATGGAACTTTTGAAAATTCTATGTCTAATAACTTTGACGTTTGTGGACGGAATCGGCTGAAATTTTCAGGAAAATGGCACATTTTGTTTCTGAGCAGCCACTAAAAATTTGGGGGGTTCCGTCAAGGGGGGGCCGAGAAAAAAGGGGGGTCCCAAAACGTGTTTTTCCTATTCATTTTTCCATAGGGCCTTTGGCCTCACTTTTAGCTCGAACGGCTGAATGGATTTACACGAAACTTGGCAAAATTATAGGGACTGTTAGCCCGATGTGCCTTTGCTGGGTCTCAATATATGTGCTCCAGTGGATTTTGAGAAATTAACATTTAAAAAAACAGATATATCTGTGACAGCGTCCCAGATAGCTCTCCAGATCGCGTACTTTTCGCGTAACGGAGCTTTGCGTAGCGAAGCTGATTGGCTCTCCGGTGTCTGTCAACATTCTAAACAGTCCGGTGCGGCCGCCATCTTGTCTCTCGGTAGGATCGAGAGACAAGAGGAGGAGAAAAACGAAGGGGGAATTTAATGAAAGGGGGCAAGGTAGACCCCTCTTGACCCCCTAGGAGTGATGTTGGGGTTATTAAAGGGTCCCGTGGGGCAAATAATAAAAATTAGATTTTTCGCGGTAGAAGCGCTTCTCGGTTCGCGAACCGGGTCGCAAACTGGTAGCGAAACGTGAATTCGCCATTTTGTGTTTCGATTTAATTAAATTACTAGGTATTAGGGGGTACGGGAGACGTATCCTGACCCCTTATGTTTTCTGAGGGTGGCTGTGGAGGCTCATATATGTTGATACATGTCTTCCAGCGGCTGTGCGTGAGCGTTTTTTTTTTTGCTGCGTGACGTCTGTTAACGTTCGATTCAATGGAAATCAGGAACTGTTGACCGCTATTTTGTCACTGCGAGTAAATATTTTGTTAAAAATAATTGTTATAAATTAATCCTTATTGATAAACATTGTCTGCGCCATCTTGCCTTTTTTGCAATGCCACACTTTTGTTGAGCACGGCAGCCATTTTAGATGCCTTGACCAGACCCACTCTCTGCACGCCGCCGATCCTCAGCATGGCTCCCCACCCTCGCAAGCATCTCCCCCACGCACTGGTCACCCCCGCTCTCTCTCTCATGCATGGGCCAGAAACCTCCTTCCATCTGCGCTGTTCTTCTCTGAGAATCACACCCTGTGCCCGCCCGACACCTCCCTTTCACCCTATTCACTACCGCACCCTCTGACACTCCTCTTCCTCTGTGTCCGATTGTCCAGGCCGGTCCCAGGCTATCACCTAGCCCTGCAGATGTAGTTTATGGCCCCAGCTGTAGAGAATCACCCCTCTTCAAAGGAGTTACAGTAGATCAAGGCCCCCACCCGATGAGATCCGTCACACCACACGCGTACCTACTATCTGATAACCATCCTGTATTGTGCTTGGGGAGGGGATTCTCACTGTGAGGGTGTGTGGGCCCGAGCCTGAAGCGGAAGATTCCAGGGATGCCTCTTTGTACATCAAAGTTTTTACAATTATGTGTCACATTAAAAATATATAGCACTCCAACAAAGTAGTAGGATTAAAACACTTTAATATCTTATAAATATATACAACGCAACAAAAACAGTAAATACATTTAAACATTTTTTTGAAAAAAGAAGCAACAATGGTCAGTAGCTGTGTTTTGTGCGAATAGTCCCAAGGCAGCACAACGTGCTGAGTTCTGGACGGCACCCAGGTGATGTTACCTGGGTGTCGCACTGGTTTTTGGTATCCTACAATGCAGCTCCGAAAAACGGCGTGGGGCATCCCGGGGGGTGCGGGGGGAGGCATCGTCAGTAGCGGTCTGTTGTGCGAATAGTCCCAAGGCAGCAGAACGCGCTAAGATGTGGATGGTACCCAGGTGATGTCCAGTAAGTTGCCGCACTGGTTTTGGCATCCTACAATGCTGCTCCCAAAAACGGCGTGGGGCGCCCCGGGGGAGGGGGGGGAGGCGGCGTGAACGGGCCTCCCCAGGTGGAGGCTCGTCTGCTGTAGTGGGGCGCCCCTTTACCGTTTCAGTTTCCATTCCGCCCGCTTTTGCTACACTGTGCCTCATCTGCCATTCAGCTGTTTATCGCCCGCTCTTGCGGCTACAGCGTCTCGCTCACCATGTAGTTGAGTTGCGCCCACTTTTGCGGTGCAGCGATAGGCGGCTGCCACAGGACTCTTAAAATGGCGGACGGCTCTTCGGATTTGGGCCTGGTCCACTAAAATGGCCCTGGGACACCTTGGAACTCGGACGCTTGTCTGCTAGGTCTTGGACCCCATTCTCGAAAGCGTCCCCTGAGCCTTGAAGATTTTACAAAAGTCTTGGGGTCCCCCGACTCCTGCAGGCTTCCGGTGGGGAGCAGCTGCCATGATTGCTCGCGGAATGACCACGACGGAGCCACAAGATGGTGGTGCTCTCATGCTGATGCCAGCTTCAGTCTGAAACATCCAGAAACAAGGTGGGGCTTTCATCGTTTGGGAAAAAAAATGTTTTAATCCAATGAAAAGTGTTATTTTTAGGTCATATGATCAAGCCTTCCATCATTAGGAAACCAAAAGTAAAATGAACCAATGAAAAGTTTTATAAACAAGTCACATGACCTGTTATGCGGCATAGGGCTATAAAAAGCGTAGAAAATCCGTTGGCACGTGAGGCGGTGTCAGTAGCGGACCGATGTGCGAATAGGCCGAAGGCAGCACAACGCGTCAAGATCCGGATGGCACCGAGGTGGTGTCCAGCAAGTTGCCGCACTGGTGTGGCCATCCTACAATGCTGCACCGAAAGTCGGTGTGGGGCTCCCCGTTGGCCTGTGAGGTCGCGTCAGTCAATGGGGGCTGTTTGAGGATCTGACTGCATTGGAAAGCAATGTGATGCTGTGCGTCGCCCCCAAGATGGAGGCTCCTCGGCTGCAGTGGGGCGCCCCTTGGTGTTTCATTCGCTATCCAGCTGAGTTGCATCTGCACTTGCGGCTACAGTAGGCCGAAGGCAGCACAACGCGCCGAGATCTGGATGGCACCGAGGTGGTGTGCGTCGCCCCCAAGATGGAGGCTCCTCGGCTGCAGTGGGGCACCACTTGGTGTTTCACTCGCTATCCAGCTGAGTTGCGTCCTCACTTGCGGCTACAGTAGGCAGAAGGCAGCACAACGAGCCGAGATCTGGATGGCACCAAGGTGGTGTCTAGCAAGTTGCCGCACTGGTGTGGCTATCCTACAATGCTGCGCCGAAAGTTGGCGTGGGGTGCCCCGTTGGCCTGTGAGGTGTTGTCAGTAGCGGACCGATGTGTGAATAGGCCGGGACCAGCACAAGGCGCCAAGATCCGGATGGCACGGAGGTGGTGTCATAGTTGAGAGTGCTGAGCAGTGCTTGTAACACTGTCTGAAGCTTATTTGCACTTGCTGCAGCTTCACTATTGCCCTGGTGTGGCCAAAGATCGCCCATGACATAGGCGGCCGGCTCCCGGGGTCCGGCTGAACTTTTTTCCTTTTCCTTTCTGCATCTTGTCCCACAATCCGTTTGACCTGAAGACACGACCAGGTCCCTGAATGTGTGCAGAGGGACGCTATTGATTGAATCAAAATGGCGGCTTCACACAAAGCTGACTCAAGCGTTGCTGCTGATGCTATACAGACAAAAACTGGTTTTCAGTTTGTACATTCTTCAGGATTTTTCCATCCAAGGCTGGTTGAGAGTTTGTAGAACAATGGCTTCAGATCTTGCCCTCCCCTCTTTTGACTGATGGTTCTTGTTGCCTATCTCTTCTGTTGTCATTTAACTGAACCTTTTTTGATTGCCGAAAGGGGTTCTGGTCCGACCGCTGGTTGGTGGAGACATTTTGACTATATCCTGGACCTGCCCGGCCTCGCCCAAAATGGCGCCGGAATAAATGGGACTTGTAACTCCTTGTTGTGTACTGGTTGCACAACCTTGATATCACGAGATACGTATGCAGTTTTGAAGCACATGGCGGGCGGGGACGAGAATTGATTGAATATTTTGACATCCCTATTGATATTAAGTTCTGATGTGTTATTGATTACTGTACTATTGAAAGTTCGAATTAACGTCACCCATGGTACTTGCCCGCAAATGTATATCTAGATAATTTTATTGTAAGTGGCCCTGTCGTATTTTAATTACAAAATGTACGTCCACCGATTCCGCAAATGTTAGACACCTTAGTTCTTGCAACCTAATGGCCCGCTCGTTACGTTCCTCTACAGTGTAAATGTCTCCTCATCATATACGATTCCAGTTTGCTCCGTGGCCGGCCCACGTGGTTATAGGCCCGTATTTGTATACTGACATTTTCACAATAAAGGTTTTTAAAACAAAACATGGTAGTAGTATTTACATTGGTAAAGTTTTTAATTTTAGTCACTGTTTTCGAATCAGTAAAAGGCAAGTGAAATAAAGCAGTCCAATTACATGACGGATAAAAGGTATAATACGCAGGAACGCAGTAAAGATAAATGGTCAAGGGCTGTTGTGTTTTCTACTCCTGCAACATGTGCAACTAAGACAGCAGGCCGAGCCTCTTTTGCTCAACGGCTCCGTCATGGGACGAAGAAACACCCTTTTTCTAGAAAAAGGAATATATTTTACTTGCAGGACAGTTGTAAATTTTCCGGGAAAGTACATTAGCCTGGAACATTATAACATATATGTTTAAGAAAAAATAATGTTCGAAAGCAATAAAAAGCGTAATTTTTAGGTCATATGACCAAGCCTGTCATCATTAGAATAACAAAAGTAAAATGAACCAATGAAAAGTTTTATTAACAAGTCACATGACCTGTTATGCGGCATAGGGCTATAAAAAGCGTAGAAAATCCGTTGGCACGTGAGGCAGTGTCAGTAGCGGACCGATGTGCGAATAGGCCGAAGGCAGCACAACGCGTCAAGATCCGGATGGCACCGAGGTGGTGTCCAGCAAGTTGCCGCACTGGTGTGGCCATCCTACAATGCTGCACCGAAAGTCGGTGTGGGGCTCCCCGTTGGCCTGTGAGGTCGCGTCAGTCAATGGGGGCTGTTTGAGGATCTGACTGCATTGGAAAGCAATGTGATGCTGTGCGTCGCCCCCAAGATGGAGGCTCCTCGGCTGCAGTGGGGCGCCCCTTGGTGTTTCATTCGCTATCCAGCTGAGTTGCATCCGCACTTGCGGCTACAGTAGGCCGAAGGCAGCACAACGCGCCGAGATCTGGATGGCACCGAGGTGGTGTGCGTCGCCCCCAAGATGGAGGCTCCTCGGCTGCAGTGGGGCACCACTTGGTGTTTCACTCGCTATCCAGCTGAGTTGCGTCCTCACTTGCGGCTACAGTAGGCAGAAGGCAGCACAACGAGCCGAGATCTGGATGGCACCAAGGTGGTGTCTAGCAAGTTGCCGCACTGGTGTGGCTATCCTACAATGCTGCGCCGAAAGTTGGCGTGGGGTGCCCCGTTGGCCTGTGAGGTGTTGTCAGTAGCGGACCGATGTGTGAATAGGCCGGGACCAGCACAAGGCGCCAAGATCCGGATGGCACGGAGGTGGTGTCATAGTTGAGAGTGCTGAGCAGTGCTTGTAACACTGTCTGAAGCTTATTTGCACTTGCTGCAGCTTCACTATTGCCCTGGTGTGGCCAAAGATCGCCCATGACATAGGCGGCCGGCTCCCGGGGTCCGGCTGAACTTTTTTCCTTTTCCTTTCTGCATCTTGTCCCACAATCCGTTTGACCTGAAGACACGACCAGGTCCCTGAATGTGTGCAGAGGGACGCTATTGATTGAATCAAAATGGCGGCTTCACACAAAGCTGACTCAAGCGTTGCTGCTGATGCTATACAGACAAAAACTGGTTTTCAGTTTGTACATTCTTCAGGATTTTTCCATCCAAGGCTGGTTGAGAGTTTGTAGAACAATGGCTTCAGATCTTGCCCTCCCCTCTTTTGACTGATGGTTCTTGTTGCCTATCTCTTCTGTTGTCATTTAACTGAACCTTTTTTGATTGCCGAAAGGGGTTCTGGTCCGACCGCTGGTTGGTGGAGACATTTTGACTATATCCTGGACCTGCCCGGCCTCGCCCAAAATGGCGCCGGAATAAATGGGACTTGTAACTCCTTGTTGTGTACTGGTTGCACAACCTTGATATCACGAGATACGTATGCAGTTTTGAAGCACATGGCGGGCGGGGACGAGAATTGATTGAATATTTTGACATCCCTATTGATATTAAGTTCTGATGTGTTATTGATTACTGTACTATTGAAAGTTCGAATTAACGTCACCCATGGTACTTGCCCGCAAATGTATATCTAGATAATTTTATTGTAAGTGGCCCTGTCGTATTTTAATTACAAAATGTACGTCCACCGATTCCGCAAATGTTAGACACCTTAGTTCTTGCAACCTAATGGCCCGCTCGTTACGTTCCTCTACAGTGTAAATGTCTCCTCATCATATACGATTCCAGTTTGCTCCGTGGCCGGCCCACGTGGTTATAGGCCCGTATTTGTATACTGACATTTTCACAATAAAGGTTTTTAAAACAAAACATGGTAGTAGTATTTACATTGGTAAAGTTTTTAATTTTAGTCACTGTTTTCGAATCAGTAAAAGGCAAGTGAAATAAAGCAGTCCAATTACATGACGGATAAAAGGTATAATACGCAGGAACGCAGTAAAGATAAATGGTCAAGGGCTGTTGTGTTTTCTACTCCTGCAACATGTGCAACTAAGACAGCAGGCCGAGCCTCTTTTGCTCAACGGCTCCGTCATGGGACGAAGAAACACCCTTTTTCTAGAAAAAGGAATATATTTTACTTGCAGGACAGTTGTAAATTTTCCGGGAAAGTACATTAGCCTGGAACATTATAACATATATGTTTAAGAAAAAATAATGTTCGAAAGCAATAAAAAGCGTAATTTTTAGGTCATATGACCAAGCCTTTCATCATTAGAATAACAAAAGTAAAATGAACCAATGAAAAGTTTTATTAACAAGTCACATGACCTGTTATGCTTACGTTACGCGCTGCGCGCCGCACCCCGGATCGCTTCCGGGAAGCTGCGCTTTGCGCACCGGAGCACTTCCGGGTGCGCTAACGCGGCATGTCATATAACGCATTACGCGACAACGTAGGTCTAGAATATAGTCAAAATGTCTCCACCAACCAGCGGTCGGAACACAACCCCTTTCAGCAGTCTAAAAAGTTCTCTTAAATGACAACAGAAGGGACAGGCAACAAGAACCATCAGTCAAAGAGGGGAGGGCAAGTTCTTCTCTACCGGGTCACGCTGGGGCGCTACCGGAACTGATCGAATTGGTAGTCTACAGTGTTTCTGGATGTTTCAGACTGAAGCTGGCACCACCATCTCGTAGCTCAGTCGTGGCCATTCCAAGAGCAATCATGGCAGCCGCTCCCCACCAGAAGCCTGCGGGAGTCGGGGGCCCCCAAGACTTTTGTAGAATCTTCAAGGCTCAGGGGGCGCTTTCGAGAATGGGGCCCAAGCCCTAGCAGACAAGCGTCCGAGTTCCAAGGTGTCCCAGGGCCATTTTAGTGGACCACGCCCAAATCTGAAGAGCCGGCCGCCATTTTGAGAGTCCTGTGGCAGCCGCATATCGCTGCATCGCAAGAGCTGGAGCAACTCAACTACATGGTGAGCAAGACGCTGTAGTCGCAAGAGCGGGCGGTAAACAGCTGAACGGCGGAAGAGGCACAGTGTAGCAAAAGCGGGCAGAATGGCAACTGAAACGGTAAAGGGGCGCCCCACTACAGCTTGTCTTCAGGTCAAACGGATTGTGGGACAAGGTCCAGAATGGAAGAGTCATCAAAAGGCAAAAAGTTCCGCCGGACCCCGGGAGCCGGCCGCCTATGTCGGGGGCGATCTTAGGCCACACCAGGGCAACACGACTTGGGGAGGGGGCAGGAGCCAAGCACCCCCTCCCAGTCCGCGCCACCACACCGTATGTTGAAAATCTGAAGCCATCGTTCTACAAACTCTCAACCAGCCTTGGATGGAAAAATCTTGAAGAATGTACAAACTGAAAACCAGTTTTTGTCTGCATAGCATCAGCAGCAACGCTTGCTATCAGAGTGCATGACTTTCATGCTCGATCGATTGAGCTAGCCGGATCAGGCAACAAAAAGTATAAAATAGTTATGTAAATAGTTATTTAATAAAATGTTTTACCCTGTTACTTTGCTGGTGTGTTGTATATATTTATAATATTTGCATCGAGTTTATCGTTATTTTGGGCGGGGTGGGTGGGGGAGCCAAGCTGTCTTGCAGCCATCATGGTGTGGAGCTCAGTTCATCTCACTAGTTTCGTATTTCTCATGAAGGGTTGTTCCTAATGTTTCTATTTTAGCGAGGTCAAAAAGAGATCCCATTAGTGGCCTACTGATTTTGCTCGATTACTTTTGTTTTTTTACACGATTTTTCACTATCTGCAAAGACTAAACAGAGTATTTCGACTCTGTGCTTGTTTGTAAATAGAGAATGAACCAAAGAGAATCAATTCTAAAACAGTAAATGCTTGGATAACAATCAATCAAATGGAGAGACAAGCAGGCACGACAGATTACAACGGGGGCATAGACCTGCGTTAACTACCCTTCACTATCTGCAAAGAGAGAGTACTACTAAGAGAAAAGAGGGGGGGCAGCGTTCAAAGCACATCAGCGTGCATAAACACGAAAATGTTTTTACCTATCACGTACTTGACATTTGACAGCTTTTGATATTTGCTATTAAAAAACCATTGAAATTCACTGAAAAAAACATAGGTTTTAGCCCATATATAGTTAGGGATTAGCATTTACAAAACCTTAATTTACTCGCACAAAACCATAGAAATTTGCATATATAGTTAGATGCAATAACTATATATCGCGCACCCGCAACCCACTGCTGATGATGTCACATATTACATCATTCATGACATGGTCAGTGACATCACTTATGACATAACTGATGACATCTCAAATGACATCACTGATGACATCTCTAATGACATCACTGATGACATCACTGATGACATCTCAAATGACAACATCCAGTGACTGTATGTTTCTGTAAAGTTAAAATATGTCTTACATATTGAAGAATGAGTGGATGTATAAGTGTTCGGATGAAGGATTTAGTAGGTGCATGACTGACTGTATGAGGGAATGATTAAATGTGTCTCACTGAGTGCATGGGTTAGTGACTAAACTGTCTTAATTTGTGCATCATTATTTCTGTAGTTCTGTAAACTGCTGCATGTGTTGTATGGCTGAGATACCCGCCACCCCCTCTCAACACAATCCCCAAGGATGGGAAACCGGAAACAGTTCTGAAGTTTTTGGAAGACGGGAGGGAGTAACCCTCCCGGCCGTATTTATTAAAATATGAAACAAAATTAAAACATTAAATAAACCGTTTCATATTATGTACAATTTCATTACCACATTGCGATGTTTGGCTAACCTTAACAGATTCTCTAATACAAAGGTTCTCCTAGCCGAACTAACATCCTACAAAACATTTACTTGAAATTTTGAAATTGTACATCCTAACGTTTAAGGGCCAACGGCAAGGTCGTAACCGGTGTCAAGATCCCTAACCCAGAAATATCGCCCTCACTTGTGAGGGGCGGCCCAGAGGCGTACCTCAAGTGCAATTACCAATTTCCCTTGACTTGACGGGGGCCCCAATAAAACTCGACGCCACTTAGAGGTCGTACGAGGACTCGTGTGAGGTATCTAGAAGGTAGCGTAGACCCCCCCCAAACCCCACACAACTTACCACATCTGCCGTCGCAGACGTCCTGGCCCCGGGAAATTCCCCAGGAGGGGGCTGTAACCCCTCCTACCCAGGAAGGGGCCTTGACCGCCTTTCCTTTTCTTTCGGCGACCCATCCTTAGAAGGGACCGCCTCCCCGTTGAGGGGCCAATGGCCACCTCCCCCGAGCGCTCCCATCCGTGCTGGGTGACGCCCACTCATAGGGATCTTCCAATTAGTGCTCACCGATCATTAACTTACCGCCCGACCAAAATAAATACGACAATGCTAACTAAATGACTAAACTAAAAAAGACAGTAGCAACTACAATTTTATTAAAAGCATGCTTACCGATGAACACTAAAGCAGAATTTCTTTATTTGCGAAACGTAACACAAATCGACCATTCTTTATTACATACTCAAAATCATCACGATAATACCACAACCTGTAAACGAAAATCAGAGTTATCCATCAACTTTATTCAAAAAACCACTTGCTGTCCTCAGGGGCTGGTGGGTGGGTCAAAATTGGCTCTTCGTTCCGTCTCGAGCTCACGTGCAGCGAGGAGGTGCAGCTTCAGAGCACAGGAACAAGAGGATGCCTTCTGATCTTGCTTCTCCTTTTATCCGTCTTCAGGGCGGGCGTAAACCCGCCCCTGCCTGCCCCAAGGGCGTGGCCAGCCGCGTCAGTGTCTAGGCCAACCCACTCTAGGGCGGGAAAAGGCGCGCCCCGGCTACGCCGCTTCGGGCATACCAGCCGAGACTCGCCTCCCGCCCAAGATGGCTTCCCGGGGGGATCGTGGTACTCCGCCATACGTTCGGGGGGACCGAGTGGTCGCCCCTTTCCAATCAGTAGCTATATGAGTAACTATATGGGTTATTGATTGGTTGCCCAAATATTTGTATGGGAGAGTGAGTGTGTGTGTGTGGGTGGCTGGGAGGTGTGTGACTCTGTGCATAGATGTGTGAGCAGTTGATTCAGTAGATGTATGGGTTCAAAAGTGCATGTGGAAACAGCTGTATGGGCGGTTGACTATCTGCATGAGTGCATTGGTGAGTGATTGGATTTCTCAGTGCTACATGTCAAAGTAAGTACATATGTAAAACACAGTACATGTAAGAGTTGACATATATAAATAACTGTGCATAAGAGCCAGTGAATGTGTGAGTGGCTGTTTGGATCATTGTGAACTTGTATCAGGGATTGTATAAGAGAGTAAATATGTGTTAGTATATGTTTGATTAAGTAAGGTGTGTATAACTGTATAGTTGAGGAAATGGAGGTGTGATTGATTCTTTGCATGACTGACTAGGTGTGTGAGTAACTCCATGGATGAGTGACAGTCTGTGCGAGTCTGTTTACACTGATTGTATCTAAGGTTATATTAGAGTCTGAAGAGGTTAATCGTATTATCACATGAATGATATCATCAGTGATGTGATCAGTAATGACAAATGAGATGTTATCAGTGATTTTATCAGTGATGTCATTTGAGATGTCATCAGTGATGTCATCTGTGATGTCATTTGAGATGTCATCAGTGATGTCATCAGTGATGTCACTGACCATGTCATGAATGATGTAATATGTGACATCATCAGCAGTGGGTTGCGGGTGCGCAATATATAGTTAGTGCAACTAACTATATATGCGAATTTCAATGGTTTTGTGTGAGTAAAATAAGGTTTTGTAAATGCTAATTCCTAACTATATATGGTCTATAAACTTTGGTTTTTTCAGTGAATATATATATATGTATATATTATATATATATATATATATATATATATATATATATATATATATATATATATATATATATATATAGATATATATATATATATATTAATTACCTACTGGCGGTCGCCAGTAGGTAGTTATAGTTAGGATTTTTTTCAATGTTAAATCTCAAAATTCTATTTGGAATAACTTTGGCGCCGGTTGACGAATCTGCCTCAAAATTTCCTCAAAATGGCCTCGCGGCGTTCCGGTCCTTCCCTGAAAGTTTGGGGGGGGATTCGTCAAGCGGGGGCCGAGATAAAAGGGGGGTCTCTAAACGCGTTTTCCCCATGTTAATTTCCATAGGGCGGTCGATTTCACTTTTAGCCCGAACGGCTGAATGGATTTCCACCAAACTTGGCAAAATTGTAGGGACTGGTAGCCCGATGTGCCTTTGCTATGTCTCAAGATATGTGCTCCAGTGGATTTTGAGTAATTAAGGTTCAAAAAAATATATATATCTATAGCCGCGCTCCGGTACGCGCACCGGTACGCGCACCGGGCGCTTACCGCGACTTGCGCGCAGAAAGCTGATTGGCTCTGGGGTGTCTGTAAACATTCTAAACAGTCCGGAGCGGCCGCCATCTTGTGTCTCGGTAGGATCGAGACACGAGAGGTGGCCAAAACAAAGAGGGAAATGACCATAAGGGGGCAGAGTAGACCCCCCTTGACCCCCTAGGTTTGATGTGGGGGCCATAAAAGGGCCCCGCGGAGCAAAAAAAAAAAAAATTTTTTGGATTTTCGCGGGGTGAGCGCCCGGTACGCGCACCGGTACGCGCACCGGTAAGCGTACCGGGGAGCGTACCATGGGGAAAAAGAATGACAGTTTTAAAAGTAGCTGTTTAAAAAAAAAATGTTTTGTTGTTTTTTTTTATCCATACACATACATATATATAAATGCATATGCATATATATATATATTCACAGAAAAAACCATAGGTTATAGACCATATATAGTTAGGAATTTGCATTTACAAAACCTTGAAAATTCACTGAAAAAACCATAGGTTATAGACCATATATAGTTAGGGATTAGCATTTAAAAAACCTTATTTTATTTGCACAAAACCATTGAAATTCCATATATAGTTAGTTGCACTAACTATATATCGCGGACCCGCAATCCACTGCTAATGATGTCACATATTACATCATTCATGACATGGTCAGTGACATCACTGATGACATCACTGATGACATCTCAAATGACATCACTGATGACATCACTGATGACATCTCAAATGACATCACTGATGACATCACTGACATCTCATTTGACATTACTGATTACATCACTGATGATATCATTTATGTGATAATACATCTTCAGACTCTAATATAACCTTTGATACACTCAGTGTAAACAGGCACTCACAGACTGTCACACATCCATGGAGTTACTCACACACCTATTCAGTCATGCAAAGAATCAATCACATCTCCATTTCCTTAACTATACAGTTATACACACCTTACTTATTCAAACATATACTAACACATATTTACTCTCTTATACAATCCTTGATACAAGTTCACAATGATTCATACAGCCACTCTCACATTCACTGACTCTTATGTTCAGTTATTTATATATGTCAACTCTCACATGGAGTGTGCTTTACATATGTACTTACTTTGACATGTAGAACTGAGATATCCATTCACTCACCAATATACTCATGCACACAGTCAACTGTCCATACAGCTGTTTCTACATGCACTTTTGAACCCATACACCTAGGGAATCAACCGCTCACACATCTATGCACAGAGTTATACACCTCCCAGCCACCCACACACACACTCAGTCTCCCATACAAATACTTGGGCAACCATTCAATAACCCATATAGTTACTGATATAGCTACTGATTTAAACATGCAGCAGTTTACAGAAGAACATAAATATTGATTGCCAAATTAAGACACTTTAATCACTAACCCATGCACTCAGTGAGACACATTTAATCATTCTCTCATACAGTCAGTCATGCACCTACTAAATCCTTCATCCAGACACTTATACATCCACTCATTCTTCAATATGTAAGACATATTTTAACTTTACAGAAACATACAGTCACTGGGTGTTGTCATCAGTGATGTCATCAGTGATGTCATTTGAGATGTCATCAGTGATGTCATCAGTGATGTCACTGACCATGTCATGAATGATGTAATATGTGACATCATTAGCAGTGGATTGCGGGTCCGCGATATATAGTTAGTGCAACTAACTATATATGGAATTTCAATGGTTTTGTGCAAATAAAATAAGGTTTTTTAAATGCTAATCCCTAACTATATATGGTCTATAACCTATGGTTTTTTCAGTGAATTTTCAAGGTTTTGTAAATGCAAATTCCTAACTATATATGGTCTATAACCTATGGTTTTTTCTGTGAATTTCATTGTTTTTTTAAAAGCTAATATCTATAGCTGTAAAATATATTCTTTATTAAGTGACGTATCACGTAGCCCGTGAGACGCCTCATGATGCATCGCATAACCGTGACGTATCGTCTCTGCAGCGCAAACCAAACCCAAAACGTAAGCGCGCCAGAACACGCTTAAAGATATATATATATTTTTTAACCTTAATTAGACAAAATCCACACGTGCACATATCACAAACGTTCAAAAAACACAATATGTCGGACTCCCGTTACGCTGCCGGTTAGCTGCCCGGTTAACGTACCAGGAAGCACCTTTACCGCGAAAATCGCAAATTTTTTTTTTTCACCCCCCAGGGAACTTTAATAGCCCCCTCATCAATCCTAGGGGTTCAGGAGGGGTCTGCCTTACCCCTTTCATTCATTTACACCTTTTTTTTTTCCACCTCTTGTCTCTCGATCCCACAGAGAGACAAGATGGCGGCCGCTCCAGACTGTTTACAATGATAACAGCCAATCAGCTTCTCCTCAGACTCCCGTTACACTGCCGATTAGCTTCCCGGTAGCTTCCCGGTAGCTGCCCGGTTAGCTGCCCAGTTCGCGTACCAAGACGCGTCTCTACGGCGAAAAAATCGGATTTTTTTGTTTGTTTTTTTTTGGCCCCACGTGGTTTTATAATATCCCCCTCATAAATCCTAGGGGGTCAGAAGGGGTCTACCTTGCCCTCTTTCCTTCATTTCCCCCTTTGTTTTGGCCTCCTCTTGTCTCTCGATCCTACCGAGAGACAAGATGGCGGCCGCTCCGGACTGTTTACAATATTGACAGCCAATCAGCTACTCCTCAGACTCCCGTTACACTGCCGGTTAGCTTCCCGGTTAGCTGCCCGGTTAGCTGCCCGGTTCGCGTACCAAGACGCGTCTCTACGGCGAAAAAATCGGATTTTTTTTTTTGGGTTACACTGCCGGTTAGCTTCCCGGTTAGCTGCCCGGTTAGCTGCCCGGTTCGCGAACCAAGACGCGTCTCTACGGCGAAAAAATCGGATTTTTTTTTTTTTTTTGGTTACACTGACGGTTAGCTTCCCGGTTAGCTGCCCGGTTAGCTGCCCGGTTCGCGAACCAAGACGCGTCTCTACGGCGAAAAAATCAGATTTTTTTTTTTTGTTTTTTGGGCCCGGCGTGGCTCTATAATATCCCCCTCATCAATCCCAGGGGGTCAGGAGGGGTCTACCTTGCCCCCTTTCCTTCATTTCCCCCTTTGTTTTGGCCTCCTCTTGTCTCTCGATCCTACCGAGAGACAAGATGGCGGCCGCACCGGACTGTTTAGAATGTTGACAGACACCGGAGAGCCAATCAGCTTCGCTTTGCAAAGTTCCGATACGCGAAAAGTTCGCGAACCGGAGCGCTGCCCGGAGCGCTGTTACAGATATATATCTTGATTTAAACGTTAATTTCTCAAAATCCACTGAAGCACATATATTGAGACCTAGCAAAGGCACATCGGGCTAACAGTCCCTACAATTTTGCCAAGTTTCGTGGAAATCCATTCAGCCGTTCGGGCTAAAAGTGAGTCCAACCGCCCTATGGAAATTAACATGGGAAAAACGCGTTTTGGGACCCCCCTTTTTTCTCGGCCCCCCCTTGACGAACCCCCCCCAAATTTTCAGGAGCTGCTCAGAAACAAAATGTGCCATTTTCCTGAAAATTTCAGCCGATTCCGTCCACAAACGCCAAAGTTATTAGACATAGAATTTTCAAAAGTCCCATAGGAAAAAAATCCTAACTATATATACCTACTGGCTATCGCCAGTAGGTAATATGCATATATGTGTATATGTGTGCGTGTAGAGAGAGGTAGAGAGGTAGAGGTGTAGAGGTAGAGAGGTAGAGAGGTAGCGGTAGAGAGGTAGAGATTAGTAGAGAGAAAAGAAGAGAGAGGTAGAGAGGTAGAGAGTAGAGAGTGAGTAATAGAGAGTAGAGAGTGAGTAGTAGAGAGTAGTAGAGAGCAGTAGAGAGAGTAGCAGAGAGTGAGTAGTAGAGAGTAGTAGAGTGAATAGTAGAGTGAGTAGTAGAGAGTAGTAAAAGTAATTTACAATCGTTCGGAATATCGGTGTTTGGGCAGATATGATCCAGGGACCCCCAGTATGCAAGGGGAATTAGTCCCCCCTCTACAAACGCGCCAGTGGCCTGCATTGCAGAGAGGTGTAACAAGGGTGTGGCCTCATTACACTTCTCTGCAATGCAGCTCCCTCGTGCATACTGGAGGCTCCTGGTGGACCAGTTGACCCCAGGGACCCCCAGTATGCAAGGGGAATTAGTTCCCCATCTGCAAACGCGGCAGTGGGCTGCGTTGCAGAGAGGTGTAACAAGGGGCATAGTCTCATTACAGCCCCTGGCGCATACTGGAGGTTCCAGGTGGGCTAATTGGCCCCCAGGGGCCCCCAGTATGCAAGGGGAATTAGTTCCCCCTCTTCAAACATGCATGGGGGCTGCGTTGCAGAGAGGTGTAAAAAGGGTTGTGGCTTCATTACACCTCTCTGCAATGCAGTCCCCTGGCGCATACTGGAGATTCCTGGTGGGCTTTCAGGTCTTATATAGTTAGGAATTAGTATTAAAAAAAACTTTGAAATTCACTGAAAAAACCATAGGTTTCACACCAGTTATAGTTAGGAATTAGCATTTAAAAAACCTTTGAAATTCACTGAAAAAACCATAGGTTTCACACCAGTTATAGTTAGGAATTAGCATTTAAAAAACCTATTAAATTCACTGACAAAACCATAGATTTCACACCATTTATAGTTAGCTGGAAATTTTACTGACATAAAACCATTGAAATTCCCACGTTATAGTTAGTTGGACTCACTATAACTTGCGCGCCTGTAATGCACTGCTGATGACGTCACATATTACATCACTCATGACATGGTCAGTGACATCACTCATGACATCACTGATGACACCATCCTTGTGACAGAGTGACAGACCTAATTTCAGTGTAATGTAACGCTTGAAACACATATTCAAAAATAGAAACAAACATTTTCAAAAAAATGGAGATACCCAAACCAGTAACAACAACCAATTCAGTAATTCCACCATCTATATACACATCCACTCATTCACCAACAGTTCTATATAGTCACTCATATATATACTCACTCATCATATGTAGTGATACACCTATACATCCTGTTACACATCAGCAGTCATCCAAAAGTTACTCACACACATACTCACACATGCAAATAAACTATTGAACATCCATTTATTTGCATATACATTTATACACACACTACCACCTTACTTCTAAGGAAACTTACCCATACTTACTCTCTTAAACAATCACATACTTATTTAAACAGGAACTTCTACAATCTCTCACTATATATACTATACTCACTTATATACATCAATACTCACATATACTAGATTAAAACATATGTCGTTACTAATGAAGACACTAGTGAGACAGTCATTCACTCACTAACACACACATATACACACTCATCCACCCATACAGTCCTGCACATATGCTGTCTTCAAAACACATACAAACAGTGAGTCAGTCACCAACACCTGCAGCCACTTATACACAAAGAGAAACACTGATACAAACATTTAAATATTTAAACAATACTCGCTAATATATGTATTCACTAAGATACACGTAATAAGCCAGTTACCCAACCAATTTTTTTTAAAAAAAACATCCATTTACACACTTATTTAAACATTTATTCTTCCATCGACCTTTACAAATACATATATAAAACAAATTTATTTTTCAGAAAGACACACATTCACTGGATGGTGTCATCAGTGATGTCATGAGTGATGTCACTGACCATGTCATGAGTGATGTAATATGTGACGTCATCAGCAGTGCATTACAGGCGCGCAAGTTATAGTGAGTCCAACTAACTATAACGTGGGAATTTCAATGGTTTTATGTCAGTAAAATTTCCAGCTAAATATAAATGGTGTGAAATCTATGGTTTTGTTAGTGAATTTAATAGGTTTTTTAAATGCTAATTCCTAACTATAACTGGTGTGAAACCTATGGTTTTTCCAGGGAATATATATATAGAATATATATATATATATATATATATATATATATATATATATATATATATCCAAGTTCCTAGGTTGCTCCAAAGGGTTGCGGTCGGTTCCGTGGGAAGTGGCGTGAATGCCGGCAGAGCACGCCGGTAGCTTCAAATGACAGTACTTCGTCTCACAATTCACCACGCTCTCAGACACCAAGTAAACGCCAGAGAACAGCAGAGTCCAAGGGTGTTTATTGACACCTTACGACATGTTTCGGCTTGCGAGAAGCCTTGTTCACGTAAGTTTGTGCATCGCATCATTACAGTGTAAATACTATACAACAACAGAGACAAAGGACTCAGGTCGCATGTCAGAGGGCAAAAAGTGGTTCGGCCATGTTGGAACGGTCAAATTATGCTGTTAATGCGTCTTAACCAACATAACAAATGCACATGTATATAATCAATGAGTCATGATCATGACAAAATATATAACTTGACAAATCAAAATAAATGCATGTTATTGACATGTGCACAAAACGAGACAAGTGGAGTCTGTGCTGACACTCGCGTTAAATGGCCATGCTAGATCGTGTAACGAACAGAGTGTGAATGTCAATGATGTGTTGGAGGAGACCAACATGCATGGCACAGAGAGTAGAAGACTATCCAAATGTATGACAGTGTCTAAGCCAGTTACTAGGTGAAATACCTGGGTTCCCAGAGTGCCTACAGAGTTTTGCGGTAGGCGGCGAAGCGCCACAGTTCTATCAGGCGGCCTGGTCACAAAAGTCAATGTCTGTGAAGTGAAGCCAGTGAAGGCGTGCTCTTATCTTATATCAGGAACGTGAAAGGAAGTTGACTGGTGCAGGTGCAGTGAAAGGTCTCAATCCCAGTGATGTTCCTGTGAATTTAAAAATAGCAGATGTTAAAATCTAACATGAAAAACAGCGTATGCATAACGTCAATAAACCTGATGGTAGGCGCTAGGAAGGGAAGATAAGGACATGAAGATCATGTTATATCACAGTGAATTAAATGAGACAATGACAGGGTGTTTAAACATAATCGTCCTTGAGATGAATTGCTAGTTCTTCATCATGGTTCAGCCCCCCCGGGGCCTTGGTTTGGAAATTGATTATGTGTCTAGATTCCCTCTGTCTCATTTTGAGGACACGGTTCCCACCCCTGGGATTTCTCTCTATTTGTTCCAGAATGAAAAATTTCATAAGGGTGGGGTCAGAGAAGTGAAATTCACTAAAGTGAAAAAACCATAGGTTTCACACATGTTATAGTTAGCTGGACATTTTACTCATACAAAACCATTGAAATTCCCCCGTTATAGTTAGTTCAGCTAACTATAACTCGCACGCCCGCAATGCACTGCTGATGACGTCACATATTACATCACTCCTGACATGGTCAGTGACATCACTCATGATGTATTAGCGAGTAATGTTTAAATATGTAAATATCTGTATCAGTGTCTCACTTTGTGTATAACTGGCTGCATGGGTTAGTGAGTAGGTACATGAGTGTCTATATGGGTTATTAGTTGTTTTTTTGAGTATCAGAATGAGTGTCTGTATGGTTTGGTGGGGGGTATTACTTAGCGCACTGATGCATGAATGACTGACTCACTGTTTGTATGTGTTTTGAAGACAGCCTGTGTGCAAGACTGTATGGGTGGATGAGTGTGTGTATGGGTGTGTTAGTGAGTGAATGACTGCCTCAATAGTGTCTTTATGAATAAGAACATATGTTTCAAACTAGTATATGTGAGTATTGATGTATATAAGTAAGTATATATGACAGTGACAGATTGGAAGAGTTCCTGTATAAATAAGTATGTGTTTCTATAACTGATTGTTTGAGAGAGCAAGTATGTGTACGTTTCTGTAGAAATAAGTGTAGTGGTTTGTGTAGAGCTGTATATGCAAGTAAATAGATGTTTGATAGTTTATTTGCATGTGTGAGTATATGTGTGAATAACTGTATGTATAAGTGTAGGTGTGTAACAAGATGTATAGGTGTGTGAGTACTTATGTTGAATGAGTACATGTATGAGTGACTATATAGAACTATTGGTGAATGAGTGGATGTGTATGTAGATTTTAGAATTACTGAATAAGTTGTTCTAACTGGTATTGGCATCTCCATTTTAAAGAACATTTTAGGTTCTATTTTTGAATGTGTGTATCAAAGGTTATATTATGGTGAGAGGAGGTCTGCCACTCTTTCACAAAGATGATGTCATCAGTGATGTCATTTGAGATGTCATCAGTGATGTCATGAGTGATGTCACTGACCATGTCATGAGTGATGTAATATGTGACGTCATCAGCAGTGCATTGCGGGTGCGCGAGTTATAGTTAGCTGAACTAACTATAACAGGGATTTTCAATGGATTTGTATGAGTGACATGTCCAGCTAAATATAACATGTGTGAAACCTATGTTTTTTCAGTGAAATTCCAAGGTTTTTTAACCCCTCCGCTGCGGCGGCTATTCCGCCGCAGCGCTAAGGGGGCGGGGGGGCCGCGCGGCGGGCGCATGCTGGTTATGTTATGTTATGTTATGTTAGTATCATTTATTATGCGCACAGATGCTCCAGCAAAGGAGCGTCCTGGCGCCCGACAAGGTAACAACACAACACAACTGAAACAAAGTGAAAGGAAGGATCTAAGGAAACAAAAAAGTTTTAACAGCTCAACGAAAGGAGAGCAAATCCCTGGGGGCACGGATTTCAAGGGGAAGAGAGTTCCACAGAACCGCAGCGCGTACTTGAAAAGAGCGGCCGCCAGCCCGGCATCGCTTAAAACGGGGAACCACCGCAAGTTCTAGGTCCAAGGATCTTAAGGCACGGACCGGAACATAACGGGACAGGAGGTTAGAAAGAATCAAGGCCGGGGAGCCCTTAAGAATCTTATAGGCTACACAAAGAACCTTGAACTGGATCATTCGCGCAATCGGTAGCCAATGCAGGGCGCGCAAAGTATTGGAAGTGGGACAGAATCTAGGTAAGCCGATAACACCTCTAGCCGCTGCATTCTGCACACGCTGCAGGCAGGTGATTTCGGCCTGATTTAGCCCCACTAAGAGGGAGCTGGCATAATCTAGCCGAGAAATCACCGTTGCCTGGACCACAAGTTGCCTGGTGGTAGCATCGAAAAATTTTAATACGGGACGTAGTCCACGCAGGATGCCAAAACAGCAGGCCGCCATGCGCTTAGTATGTCAGACAAGGGTGAGAGTTGGGTCAAGCCACACCCCAAGGTTTTTTAACTCAGCGACCGGAGATGGCGTAGGACCCAACTCCGAAGGCCACCACCTGTCTCCCCAGAGTTCCCTATGCTTGCCAAAGATCATAATTTCCATCCTATTTGCGTTCAGTTGGAGACAGTTGGAGGTCCTCCAGCTGGCAACCGCCCGGGGTCCATTCTGGAATGGCCCGCCTGACTCAATAGAATGCCCCAAGCAGGCACGGCGGCCAAGCCATGACAGAACCGCTCCGTCATCAGCACAGCGCCACCGCGGCTGATGATGGAGCGGTTCCGTCATCAGCATGGAACGAGTTAAATGCTAGCTCCTAACTTTAACGTGGCTGAAACCTATGGTTTTTTCAGTGAATTTCAAAGGTTTTTTAAATGATAATTTTTAAATGTATTATTATATTTTTTCTTTCTATACTAATTTCATTTTATTTTATGAACTATATTTTATATTCTTAATGTAAAATATTAACCAAACTTCTTTTTTTTAATTGCATTTTTTTTTCAATATATTAAAATTAAATTCTAAATATTTTCTTTTTTTGGGAGGGGGGTAATCGCACCATACGTTGTACTTTGAAATCGTCCTCTGCGCATATCAGTGTATACGTTACGCATACGCTTTCACGTTGAGCGTCGCATCTACTCTTGTGAGTGCCGTCATATACGGCGTCCCGTACGCGCACCTTGCGAAAGCTTCTAATTGCTCAAAAACATATATTTATGTATTTAATGTGCATATTGAGGGAAGACATTTTGTAGGATAATAATGAAACAAGTTTTTTAAAACTTTTATTAAGCGTATATTACTTTTAAAAGCAATTACGCAAATCGCGGCGGTACGTTGTATGTACTCGCACCGTACTCGCACCGTAAGCGCACCGTAAGAGTACGCAAAGCCATGTGACTTTAAAAGAAGAGATTTGATTGGTTCATAATACTTATTATTCTAACTGTTGAAAGTCCCTCCTATTTTAATCATTCTTTCTTGACTTTCTCAGGAGAAAGATATCTTCTGTGGAGCTAGTGAGAAAGAACCTGCATGCACCGTGTCTCAATTTTTAGAATCTTCTTCAGAGCACTCCTCACTGGAAGGATTTGTTCGTGAGGAGCCTCAACTTAAAAAAAAGAGGCCATAGTTTGGAAATTTTTCAGCTTCCCTGAAGGACAAAAAAATGTCAACGCCCCTAAGGTCACATGTAAAATATGTGACAGTACTTTGTCCACGGGTGATCCTAATAAGAAGTATTCTTTTGGGACTGCAAGCATAATTCGCATGTTAAAAACTTACACTCCAACAATTGGGCGAGACAAGTAACCCGGAGAATGGAGGAGGAGCATGGCTCTGCTGTGCCAAGCACATCAAGTGCCCCACCACCACGACAACCACTACCGAGCAGTATGATTCCCAGCATCCAACCGTAATTTGGAGATCTAACAATTCATTGCAAGCTTTGCAATCAATTAACATCCTATGGAGAACAATCCATTGAGCTGATTCTTCGGAAGAAGAGGAGCCACAACTGCTCTCGTGAATTTCTTTTTTTTTTTGTTTTTTGTTCCTTGTGCACAGTTTTTGGTTTAAAAAGTTACATTTTTCTGTTTAAAAAAAAACTTCTTAAAAAAACGACAAAAAAATATAGAAAACAACAAAGACAAAAAAACAGTTCTTTTCAGAACTACCTCCACTGGTCAAAAAAAGAACTATATTTCTATGTTAGTGTGTAAAAGTTTGTCAGAATGAATATGTACTTCATAAATGATTGAATGAATACATTAGTAGTGTATGGTGAATGTGAAAGTGCAGAACTATAAGGATGTGCTACAGCATAAATCTATAAGGGGTTTACCTATAGTATACTGTAGTACCTCCGAAGCACTTAAATGTAACAAATGCATAATAATATGTTACAAGTCTATGCTTCAATTGCACTACTGGTGAAACTGCCTAGATGAATTTGTATGTATTAGGGGCGGTTTTACAACCTCCTTGTGCCTCTTTTACAGAACCATTGCATCACTTTTGTGATGTAGCGGTGCCGCAAAAGATGTGACATGGTATATGGTATTTTGGAATGCGCGTCACATTGTAAAGCCTTACGCCAGAAGGAGACTTTTCTGCGCAGGTGAGGGGTGTTCTGGCGCATGAACGCCTCCTAAAAATGACTACGTGAAATCTATAAGATTTAATTCAGTCACTTTTGGGCTTATACTGCTTCAAAATCCTGCATCTGCTTGAAGCAGGTATAAGGATTGACACAGTATTATGACCTTAGGGTCCCAACAGCATTGCTGGAGCTGCATTTTACTTGCAACACAAGTGAAGCAATGTGCCACCTTCACAGCAGGGATACATCACATATCTGTACCGTTTTTGCCCCAGAGTGCAACACATTGTAAATACGGTGCATGCATGGTGTTGAAGTTACACTGCACAATAATTGGCATATCTATGGGGATCTACCACTTATTGTACATCTAGTGATTAGTGTTTTAATGTAGTGAATGCCTTACTACACAGTGATCAATAAATCACTATAAAAGTATGCCAAGATTGACAGAGTGTTTGGTGTAAGTGTAAGGATAGAAACTGCGGAATTCAACATACAAAAGGCAAATTTGCAGGTGCATAGAACAGTGTGCGCATAGTCTATAGGGCTTTGAAGTACTCCTTGCCCTAAGGCCCACTTTGTACTATGAATACTTAGCTACTGACATAGCACCTCATTTATGAGATTTTGCCATAGGGAAGCACAGCAGGCCTTCCTGCTGCACTTCCCTACGTCAAATGAAAAAGAGAAGAATGCATCGTATCTATAAGACTCGGCACATGCCTCTCCTTTTCCCTGCACTGGCACACAATGGTGTGCCTGTGCCAATGCAGACACCTTTGCACAATAGTGCAAGGGTACCTGTGTTGCAGGGATAATTATTTTTGTTCTGCAAGGGAAACCTTGCTGTACAAAATTAATCACAAGAGACTTTTCTTTTTTCTATGTGTGCTGCAGAATGCAGCACACATAGAAAAAGGAGAAACAAATAGAAATAAAACTATTTTTCCTTGTTGTGCCTTCCTTACGCCTCCCCTGGGAGGCATATGGTTTTGCCACTGCCTCAGATTTACAATTTCTCGTAAATCTAGGGCAGTGTCAAAAAGCTATAGGTGTTGCTGTGAACGCTCCCAGCAACACCCATTTCATGCCCCTTTAATGCAGAACACTATGTTAAAGGGGCTGATATTTTTATGTAGCAGTATGCCCAAAAAATTATTGGGTTATTTGTGCCTCATAAATATCACGTAGACAGCTGTGCCACAGAACATCACAAAAAGTGACGTTCCGATGGCGCAAATAGCCTCATGAAACAGTAGAATGAGAGTAATTGCTGAATGTCTAATGATACAGACTGGGGAATGCATTTATAAAGAACCAGTTTGTAGGTACATAGAAGACTGCATGCATAGTCTATACAGGTTTAAAGCAGTCCATGGATTAAGGCAGAGGTTTCCAAACTGTGTGTCCCAACAAAGTACTGTGTCGCCTACAAATAGTGGGTGTGTTGCAGGCACTTAGATCATAACGGCTGCTAATTAAGAGGCATTCCTTGACAATCTGCTCTATAATCTTTGAAACACCTGTGAAGTGCAGCAGTGCTGACAGCTCTCATCTCCAGGCTAGAGGAACGGAAAGGCCGCCTGTCTATCAGCTACAAAAAAAGCACACAAAAGGCTTCCAGTGTTAAACAGTACTCTGCATTTCCTTTTGTGGAAATTGAACTTGCAGACCAAGGCCTTAACCTTGGCCTCAGCGGCCTGTGCACAGCGAAGCCAGGGAAACCTCTTGCAGAGAAGATGGATGTACAGTATGCATGCCAAGTTAAAAATGTGTGTGCATACGCTCATAGTTTATCTTCACTTTTGGTGCACGTCAGAGCTATTCTGCATAGAACCATTAGAGAGACGTTCCATGGCTGCTCTCTGAATATTCAAGGCACGTTCTCTCTGCTTGCTCTCTCATTTATTGATTCTAGAATATTCATGATGTGTTGTAAGCTAAAACTGTGCACAATTTAGCAAGAGTAAACCCTATTGAAGAAGTGCTCTGCATATGGATCAAGGCTTGGCTTTTCTTGTGTTAGTGTTCTCTACACGGCAGACATCTGCTCTTGCAAAGGGCTCTAGTAAACCCCTTTCAGGGTAGAAACCAGTATAGAACTCAACTTCAGTTGGTTGTAAGGGAGGGTTTCTTGCTGGAAGAAAATTGCAAAACATGCTGGCTTCCCACTCTGTGGCCTTGTAGCAGCAGAGAGACAGGGAGACAGAGAGAGTGAGTGACACAGAAGGAGAGAGAGTAAGAGAGAGGTAGAGAGCAAACGAGAGGAAAGTAAACTGAGAGAGAGATGAAAGGAGACAGAAAAAGACAAAGAGAGAGGGGGGAGAGAGAGGGAGAGACAGCGAGAGGGAGGAGACAGAGATAAAGATAGAGGCAGACAGAGACAGAGAGACAGAGAGGGAGATATAGGGTGGAAGACAGGGACAGACAGAGACGAAAATAGAGGGTGACAGACAAAGGGAGGGTACAGAAAAAGGGAGGGAGACAGCGAAAGAGGGAAACCATGGGAGACAAACAGAAAGGGAGACAGAGGAATATAGACCTCAAAATAAAAGCTA
Organism: Lissotriton vulgaris; assembly: GCF_964263255.1. Lineage (NCBI taxonomy): Eukaryota > Metazoa > Chordata > Amphibia > Caudata > Salamandridae > Lissotriton > Lissotriton vulgaris. Next base: position 930,946,983 of record NC_141689.1, on the reverse strand, counting down.
TAAAACACAACTTTGCTGGTGCATAAATGAGTGCATACATAATCTATAGAGGTTTGAAGCAGTCCATGTCCTAAGGCTCACTTTGCACCATGAGTACTTGGATACTGCCTGAATGATTACAATTCTACAAGAAGAGTTTCTCAAACCATTTTTAATTTTAAATCATACATTTATTCCTGTAACATTTCATAATTTAATAGAGCTTCTAACATCATTTTGTCTGAAATTTCATTTTCTGGATGATCAATTTCAAAAGTCATATCATGAAACACGATGTCTAATGCTTCAATAAAATCATCATCCAATGTTTCATCTAAAAAATCGCTGGTGATATCTCCAGCAGCAATACTTTCATCTTCATTCTCGCTCCCCATGAAAGGTATATTTAGCTCCTCTATCAGAGTGTTAATAATTTCAATACTAATTTCCATATTGTTCTGTTCTTCTTCCATAGTGAATTCTTTAATGTTGTTGTTCCTTATAGAAAAACATTAACACTTTATTTTATCATTTTTCCTATTACATAATACAAAACTAGGTTTATCAAGTATTTTGCAGTTTAAAAAATATTATGCAAAAAACATTCTCAACTACTTTATATGATTATATCAATAAAATTGCTTATATGAATTTTTAGTTTTAAAATTTGCTTACATTTTCAAACCAGTCACTCTTTATCACTATAGAAAAAAACTAGGGCTACTATAATAAAATGCAGTACTAAAAAAAGTACAAAATATCTATTCACCTTACCAGTTCCAAAGTAGTTGATGTTTTGTAGATAAATGCAAAGAATACAGGTACACTCAAAATATATTTTATTAAATTTCTTCAAAAATGTTTAAAAGGTACAAACCGTCTTTACAAACTTATGTACACCATGGGCGTTCTCTTACTTCAGCTCTGTAGAAATACATCCCATCGATCATTTTTAGAGTTAGTTATACTTACCTTCAAATTATTAAATTAAAAAAATAATATTAATTATAAATTTTGCATCTGTAGAAGATAAAAAAATACAGTTGCACTTTATCTTTTACTACACAAAATCATTTGTAAAGCATTTCAGATGCCTTTTTTGCTGTTCTCAGAATATATTGAAATTCACTAGAAACAGTGAGTTCAATAGTACTCATCACATAACAGCGGGCAAAAAAAAGACAATCAAGAAGATTATCTTAAAAAAAAAAAAACTAAATAACAATCTTAAATGTTTTTTTTCTAAGACCAATTTCTTACGTAATTATGAGGTATGGCAAACAATCTTGGAAAAACAAAAGACCATCATTCATTTTCTTCCATTATAAATAATGTTACTTACAAATATATGCAAACAAAATTTACAACAAAAAGTCATTAAGGGTTTCACATACTTTCCCCCATGGCCAAATAGTATGTGTGAAATTTTTAGTTTAAAAGTTGTTCAATAGAAACTCTGAGCATCTGCCTTCCAGCCTTCTGATCCAAAACCACTGATATCATTTGCACCATCCTCCACTGCTCATCCTTCAGTCCAACGCTATTCAACATCTCCATGGCCACCCTTACACAAGTGGTCCAACATCTCAACCACAACATTATCTCCTACATTGACGACACCCAGCTCATCCTCTTCCTCACCAAGGAGCCACATTCCACAAAAAAACACTTCCACGACGCAATTAAGGATGTCAACAAGTGGGTAAGGAGCAGCTCTTTAAACATGAATTCACACAACATGAAGATACTCATCCTCAAACCCACCCCCTTAGCTTCAGATGACTTCTGCTGGCCAACTACACTGTGAACAGTACCAACACCTACTGACCATGTACACAAACTATGATTCATATTGAACTCCTCCCTCTACAAGTGTAAACAAGTCTACAGCATTTCCTCATACTGCTATGACACCCTCCAAATGCTCCGCAACATTTACAAGTACATACTAAAGAAAAGAGGAAGAAACAGAGTACACTGTGGCAACACCCTCTACACAAGAAATCCAGCCAAACATCTATAACAACTACAACCAATTCAAAGCACCTCCACCTGAGTGATCTTCAATGTCCCCTGCTAGAGCCACATCATCCACGACATGATACACCTACACTGCCACAACCTCAGTTACAAAATACTCTATAACACCAGACTAATCTACCTTAACAGCAGTAATCCTGAAAGGCCAATTTTTGATCTTAACATTTTGGCTTTAAAAATATTAGGTAAGAATTTGGTAACTCTTTAGGCAAACATTGCTTAAAAACTAATTGAGTATCATTACAATGTATCCAACCTTTCAGACATTTAAAAAAAACAGTGTAATGTCCAGATGTTGTAGAAGGTCCATCATAAAAAATAATTGCAACAGCTACAAAAGGTCTTCCTGATAATGATAGTTGAGTAGCTACAACATTTTTAATTAAAGTTTCCAATTTTCTTCCATCAGCTCTACAACGTTGCAGCATTACAATTACATACTGTCCATATCTTTGCATAAATAATGTTGATGACATTTCTGATTTACATTGGCTACACTCCATGTTTTGGCTTGCTCCTCTGACTAGATTGTTAAAGGACACTGATTCAAAGTCTGGCAAAGTCAAATGTATGAATCTTTCAGTGTCTATGTTAGTGTTATATGTAAGCAAACAATTTTGACAGTCATGTTGCCATTTATAAGAAAGGCCAAATAGATTTTCAATATCTATACCTTCATTTTCCAGTACACCAAGCATAAACATTAAAAATTCCTGACAATCTTGTTTAATATTCTGCGTAAAATGAGTAGAACCAGAACACATGTCCAAAACATTTAGAATATCTGAAACACTTTGTATTTTACTTTTATCACTACTATATTTCTCATAAACAGAATGCAACAATGAACAGAATCTTTCATCCTGATTTTCAAAAATTTGTTGTTGCAAACTTTCAAGAAAAAAAACAACATTAACAACTACATTAGCATAGCAGTTGACATCACAACTATTTTCAGACCGATAACCAACATTCTCTTCAACACTATCCTTTTTCTTTTTGCATGCAGGCGCAACTTCATCTTGTTTTTTTTCTTTCTCTACAGTTTCACTACAGATATTTTCAAATCTTCTTTTTCTACCTACTACACGCTTTTCAAATACTGGATATTGACCTAAATTGGGTGCATATTCTCTTCTTAATCTATTATACACTTTCACACAATTTGCATCTGCACTAATCTTTGTCTCATAAAAATCAATTAAGTACAATCCAGATAAAGTTCTGACTTGGGACAAAGCAACATATGACATACCCTCTTTAAACACGGTACTTCCAATATTCACTAAAGCACTATCTACACTTAAACCTTGAGATTTATGAATGGTCACCGCATATGCCAAACAAATAGGAAACTGTTTTCTGCATACATACAAATCTTTTCCATGCAAAAACCGAGATGAACAACAACTAAATTGTTGTACTTCAGCAAATTCATCAAATTTGATTTTCAAAAATTCAATCCCATCTCTATTTACATAATTAACAAAATCAACAATTTTACACATTGCTCCATCTACTAAACCTTTTTCCACATTCAAAATACGTCGTAAAATTACCCTACAGTTTACACATGCATACAAATTCTTCTCTAAACCAGCAGTTTTACTTATGAGAACCAAGGAAGTTAACAGGTATGTCAAGCACTCTCAAAGTTACGTTACATTCCCAATGATTATTGTTATCATTCACAAATATTCTGATTAGAGTTCATTAATAGGACATGAATTTCCAACTGACAGCAGTGGAGGTCCCTCGTTACTATGCGCCGATAGAAGTGACTTATCATGGTCTTCTCACGAACTTAAGAAAAACGAATTAACCTCCATGCAGTGAGACAGTTGAACTTATCAAGTCGACTATATTACACATTGAATAATTAACTTGGACGTCGTCCTATGAATTACACCATTGGGATCTAGCGACAAAGACTATAGGGATTGCGTCCCCTTGAAAAACTCTTTCTGGCCTTGAGAAAGTCTCCATGAGACAAAACACGTGTCGGCAGGACAAGCTGGAAATACCTTTAATGTATCTAAATTAAAGATTTGAAGTCTAACATCTTGTCTGGATCCGTACTTTGGAAATTCATGTCCTATTAATGAACTCTAATCAGAATATTTGTGAATGATAACAATAATCATTGGGAATGTAACGTAACTTTGAGAGTGCTTGACATACCTGTTAACTTCCTTGGTTCTCAATATTAGCAATTCTTGCTAGTTCAACACCCCTGGTGGTGGGTGTGTAACAGGATAATAGTGCACCTCATATATCTAACTACATAAGATTTACATTACACTTATACATGCTTTGAGAACTGTATTACTTGCATGTGCAGACGCTTTCTCTGCTAGAGAAACACTACCACCATAGAATTATTTTGTAGTTTTACTTATGACTTCTCTAAAGAATCCAATTTCTTCTTCAACTTTTCAGTCAAAATAATAGTGATTCCTTCATGTTCTATTTTATCAATAGCTTCCAATTTTATAATTTCTTCATTTTCCAACTTTAACATTTCTTCATTGAGTGCAGAACATTCACGCAGTGTTGGCATTAAGCAGATTACAGACTTGTTTTTGCATATTTCATATATATAACAATATATTCATTTGGAAACAAATTGGGAAGTAATTGTCCTAGTAAATCTTGTTTGCCATGTTCTGTCACTTTTCCAATTCTTATATCTTGAAGAATTTTTCCATAATCTGCATCATTTGCCTGACGCATATTTGTAATAAGTTCCTTATACTCAAAATATGACCAAATGTTAACATTTTCAATGCTCCCCAAAGACTTTCTGGTATCTTCATGTGCCAGTGTTTTAAACAATGCTTGTCCTTTTACAGGAGTAAGTTGTAGTAGGTCTCCAAAAACTATAACGTGTTTTCCTCCAAATAATACGTCATAGTCTGTTTTAAGAATTTGCTGCATTCTTAAATGCACAAAGGCAAGCACTAAGTTGGATACCATGCTTACCTCATCAATAATGAGAACTTTCCTTTTCTTCAAGACTCTTGCAACTTCCAAACAAGCTTCTCCAGATAGCTTGTGGTATTCTAATTTGTTTTCATGCTCTACTGGTAGCATTAATAAACGATGTAAAGTAATTCCTTTAATATTGTGTGCCACCAACCCAGTTGGGGCAGTGACAACACAAGACAAATACAAGCCAGTTGTTTTGTGTAAATAAGTTGAAATTATTTTAATTAAAAAACTCACATACAATTGGATAGGTTGAAACGATGAGCAAGAGCACTCTTTCTTTTTATGAAGTAATCTATGGTTAATTTGTTCTCTCACTTGCTCATCTATTTGTTTCTGCTCAACATTTAGTTGTTCAAATTTCCAAGTTTCTTACATCTTCTTGAGCTTGATACATTGCTGTTTCCACCTCTTCCATATCAGTTGCTGCTTCATTTTGAATAAATGGTTCTCCTAATGGATCCTGACTTAACGGAGCAGAAGTTTGACTGTCTTGAGAACTGTCTCTAGCAATCTCAGCTGCAATTGTAGCTTCTTGTTCAATTTCATCGTTCAACATTGTCATATAATTAGCAAAAAGGACATTCTATAGTATCTTTAATTGCATTGAAAGAAACTTCATAGCTCTCGAAATCTCCAAGTAATTCTAATTCTGAACGCCATGGCTTGAAAAGTTACAAAAGAGCTAAATAGTAAAATTCCCTTTCGTCAGGTGTTTCACAACTCAGTTTACGGTGATTAATCAAATGTCCTTTTCTTTGCTTCACCAGACATCCTTCAGAACCAATCACAGCATATATACCATTATTGATGTTTTCTGTAATACTCTGTTTACAAATATAGTTTTGCAGCACTTCATAGAGACAAATGTTCTCAAGATGAGGACTTCTATTTGGATAATATGTATCCAACATGTTTGTTTTCACAATATCTGTACTATCTGGCTCCTTTTCAGCTAAATATTCAATTCCTTGTACAGATTTAAGTACTCGGTTTTGAGTTGCAGCAAGACCTAGACTCACCCAAATGATTCTTCTAGATTTGGAGTATAGACTTGCAGATGATAAGTGATGCAAGCATTCATACGCTCCAATTTCTCGATGAGTCAACATCTTTAAACTATAACTATATAATTTCGCACTTAGACTCTTCTAATGACAAATCTCTTCCCACATTTCCTTCAATTCCGTCTTTTCTGATTTTGTTATGTACGATATTACATATCGAGCAACAGCAATGGAATTGTCTTCAACATATTGAATATCCATGTTTGCATTCCGCATGGACAAAATGACTGGGTTGTAGTCATTTATGTATTTTGACTCTTCATTTCTTCCAAAGTTGTAGGTATTTTTAGGAGACTTTCTTGTGATAGTATGTCATAAAGATGACATAAAACTGTTCACTCTTCCTTTTGATATTACTGGATGTGGAAATCCAAAACAGCATTTGGTGTAGAATTTGTCCTTAGATTTGTACTTTCGACGACAGCATTTCCCACAACGATGGCTTTGGAAACGTAAGACTTGTTGTCTTAAGTCCTTATCCTGTGTGCTTTTGGGTATATCACATGTAGCATATTCTTCACTAAAAGACAACACAGTATCATCTGAGTCTGTTGCAAATGTGGGAGCATCTTTGATCCATATTAGCATGTGTATATGAGGAGCAACTCTTGCTTGATACTCCTTTCTCCAAAAGAAGTCCACAACCTCTCCAAGAGGAAGATATTTTTTATTGGTGATAAAATACATCATAGTTTCAAATCCATGATTGAAATACCTGCATACATTAACTGTATCAAAAGAGCACAATTCTCCAGGTGTCTTGTATTCAATATTTATTTTATTTTGATTTGCCTCTTGAAGAAATCGAAGTAAAACATCCCAAGCATATTAAGCACATCTTAGAGTAAGGAACGATGGTGGAGTTCCTAAGTTCCTTAGCATACATTTAAGTTGTCCATGACAATGATACCAGTACTCATTAGTACCACGCTGACATGCCATGAGAATAATTAACTGAGATTCCAAAACATTATCTTTCTGGTGTACCTTATCCATAAATTCCCTTTCTGAAACATTTTGCAGATGTACACCTGTATTCAATATAGGGTTTACTGTATAAGAAAGTCCAGACAAATCACTCTCAAACAAAAGATGAAACAAATACAGAATACACTGTTGAAATCTTGGATCTTCTGCATACAATCTTAATGTCCGGTATTCAGATGCAGGAATCTGCACAGGTCAGACATCATATTGTCCTCCTTTTCTTGTGGGAAATAACTGCGGGAAACAAGTCGCTTCCAAGCTTTTTTCCCATACACTAATGGGACTTCCCTTTGCTTCTTTCATTTGGAATAACTCTGTAGTATTCCCCATCACTTCTTTAGAGTGAAGTGGATGAACACTGTAATGTTCCTAGATTTCTTCAATTCTAGACACATCCACTTTTTTAATTTGTCCAGATGGCAAGTCACTATCTTCTTCTACAGTTATTTCTTCTTCACTCAGAATCACATTTTTATAATATTGATTATTTTTTATCAGATACAACGTTGCCTTTTTCACTTTTCTAACATCCACTAATTCCTGCCAGATTTTCTTACTCTTAGTAGGAACGCCATTAACAAGAATAACTAAAGGTTCATCTTCTACATTTTCTACACCAACTGTTTCAATATTTTTCTTTAAATTTAGTGGCAAATACACATCTATTCCCTTCAATCCTCTCTGTAAATCTGAAGGAGGCAATTTCCCTGTCTTAGGCTCCATATGAAAAATAGCCTGAAAAGGATGCACACATTGAATAAGAATAGACTCATAAGTATTTAAATCCATCAGTTCAGAAAGAATATTTACCAACTCAAAATTATTATGCACAGCTGTAGCAGGCATTTTATTCTCATCTAATTTGTTATAACAATATTTATGAATACACTGATCAGGACCCAAATCAAAACTATTCTCTACCAACAAATAAGTTACAAATTCCATCCACTCCTTATTATTTTCCTTTTCACATTTGAAATACAGATCAACAGTTCTAGTCTGATTTTTATAATGAGTACGTCGACAACAAATACATGAATACAGAGGAAAACATGGCGGCCGGCTAGCAGAGGGCTGCGAGTGCGGCTAGCAGAGGGCTGCGCTGCGGCAGGGCTGTTTTAGCTGTTTTTCCAGGAGTATCCACGATTTAGAATGCGGTGGCGAGGAGCAGCCTGTTGATAGCCGGTTCGGGTCGCCTTTTCCAGCATTTTTGTGCTATGGAGTGTTCGGTCCCGTATGGAGGCAGGGGGTGTGGAGCTTGACAGTGCAGAAAGAGGCAGGACACCGGGGCCGGCCGTGGAGTTGGTCGGGACTGCAGCAGCTGTGGTAGATCGAATTGACTCGGTCGGGTGCCCAGCAGGTAGGGAGAGGTCGGCGAGCTAGAGCAGTTGGAGGATGCGGAAGGGGGGCAGATACAGCCTTAGTCCTTCCTAGCAAAAGTATTGGTGATAATAAGGACATTAGGGCAGAGGCAAAGCGGGGGAGTAGATCAGAAGGTGTTGTCCCTGGAGGAGGTGTAGCTGAATCGGTCAAAGCTGCTTATACTTTAAGGAGTGCGGCGAGGGGAGCGGGGTGGGGGGCAAAACAGCAACAAGTGATTGTGCAGTTAGTATTTTGAAGAAAGCACTTAAGGAAAAAAAAACTCTGGAAAACAAAGTTGTAAACTGGTGAAACATAGCATGGAGAATAAAATTAAAACAACCCCGTACCTCAACTCTTATTTTAAACCTATCCCTAAAACACTGATATTAAGACCTGACCCCGTAAAACTCAGTCCAGATTTAGAAGGTCGGCAGGATTGGTCTCCCCATCTGAGTCCCAATAGGTACCAAATTTTAGGTATAGATAAGGATATGGATGGGCTGGGTCAGGAGAGCAGAGATATGGGGATAGTGGATACTGTAGACTTAGCCACATCAGGTATGGCTTGCTTGAATGTCTCAGGGGAAACAGTGGAGGTGGCCTTGAGCGAGGCGGAGAAGGTAGGGAACAGGGAGGAGACCATGAGGAATTACACCTCCGGGAAAAATACTTTAGCAGATTAACTTGAGCACGACAACCCAGATTTACCCATAATAGCACTGCTACAGAAACTAGATACAGACATGCATGAGGGCTTTGAGGTATCAAAGGCTAATCTCAAAAGCATTTGAGCGTCCTGCAGCCTGTTAGAGGCCAAGTTTAATGAGTTAAGTTTTCGTACAGAAGTGTTAGAGGCTGAGGCAAATCCGCTCCGCGCGACTGTAAAAGACCATCGCAAGGAAATTGATGAGATTAAGTTTAGAGAGAGGGCACAGGAGGACAGAGTAGAGCGGCTGGAAAACATGCAAAGGTGAAACAACATAAAAAAATGTTGAAGCTTCCCGAAGGTAAAGAAGGTGCTGATATTAAAAAATGTGTAGTACACTTTTTGAAATCTGAGCTAGAGTTGGAAGAGGATGAGGAGCTGATCTTTGCAGACATACAGCGGGTACACCGTGATCCCTTTAGGCTGAATCTAAACAGGTCAAAGCCGAGGAATATATTAGTCAATTTTTTGACATATAATCTAAAGGAAATTTATTTTTTCAGCTGCTCTGAAAAAGAAAAGCATAACACTCGACGGAGTCAGGGTGGAAGTAAGATCTGATTTGTCCCCGGTAACGGCGAACAGGCAGTGGGAGTTAGGAAATTGGACGCCACGGTTCAACTCAAGTTCCCGGCATTTTTGAAGGTTATGTGGCGTAATAAGATGTATTTGTTCCGCTTTGTTGAAGAAGTAGGTATTTTTATTGAGCAGTGTAGAGAGATGGCTCAGGAGGCAAATGTTTAATTCAATGTCTGGCTCGAAATTTTTGTTGGAAGATAAGCCTGCACAAAAATCTATGTAATTTGTAATACTAGGAGGGTTAGCAACACCACCGGAGGCACTCGAAGGGCCGAGGCCATGGGTAGGTCGGTTGGGTTTTCCAAGGGAGGGACAATGGGGAGAGGGCGGGCAGGGGGGGGTTGGAGTGTGATTTGGGCGATGGGAGGTGAGGGGGCGAAAAGTACAAAAAGGATCCTCAGAAGCGTATTTGCCACCAGGTTGATTAGGGCATATTGTTTGGTAATTGATGAGTGGGGCCAGTGTAACAGAGCTGAAATTCCTGTCGTGGAATGTTAATGGCTTACGTGTAAGGTCCAAGAGACGGCTAATTCTAAAATATCTAGAGGACTCATTGGCCCATATAGTTATTTTACAAGAGACGCATTTGACTGCCACCGAGTGCAAGGAAATTTTTGTCACAAAAGTGATGCCGATTTTGGTTAGGCAAGGAGTGCTTTTTTGTTTTGAATCTATAGCAACAGATCACAGAGGGAGGTGGTTGATCCTGCAGGCAAAAGTGGCAGGGAAAAAGTTTACTATCACAGGCTATTACGGGCCGAATCAAGATGATGTGGGACCCATGGATACTTTGGCTAGCAAACTGCTAACTTTATCAGGGAAGATTATTATAGCAGGTGATTTCAATACGGTCATGGATAACAATTTAGATCGTTCAGGGAAGAGAGGGCAGAGTAATGTGAAAATGTCTAATAAAGTAAGGTTTTTTCGGACTCAGTTTGGTTTATGTGATATATGGCGGGTAAAATTCGGCCTGCAGCTTGGATATACATATTACAACCGAAAATACAACCATTAATCTCGAATTGGTTATTTTTTATTGGATTTGGGACTAATTGATCAGCTAATAAGCACTAATCATGTAGGTGTCCATATCTCAGACCATTCTGCTACAACTTTAAACCTGAGGTTCAAGATAGGTAAGGTAGATTCAGCCTGGAGGTTAGATCGTACCCTCCTCCTAGATCAGGAATGTTTGAAAGTGGTAATGGAGGAATTAGAAGTTTTTTTAGAGGTGAATCTGGGCTCAGTGAAGCTTGAGACAGTTTCGGAAACTTGTAAAGCATTTCTGAGAGGTAGGCTGGGAGCCTTGGGTGCAAGGAAGCGTAAAGAGTATTATAAAGTGGTTTCAGTTCTGGAAGAAAAGATCCTTCAGAATGAAGCTAAGATTACTGCTGAGGGGGAATGTAAAATAGCGGATCAGGCGATGCTGGATTTAGTTGTAAATGTAAATGTGTAAATGTATAGGCATTTATATAGCGCACTACTTACCCGTAGGGTCCCAAGGCGCTTCGACCGCTGCGAAACCCTTCCTGGCTTCCCTGAGAGATGGTCCCTTAATGGGTATCTCCAGGGTGAGACCAGGCATCCCCAGCGGTCTGGTGGGGCCGTTAGTGAAGATGAGGCAAGCTAATGCCCAGAGTTGCCGATTGTGATCGCTGATCAGAGTGGGCACCGAGGCGAGAGAATTATCGAGTCCGCTGACCCTGGTCCAGAAACCTGCCGCGCCGGGAATCGAACCCTGGTCCCGGGCCGTCCTCTGCTCTCGGGTCTGCCGCCTCTAACCAGTGAGCCACACTACTTCACTTGAGCCACACTACTTCACTAGTAGAGCTGAAATCAGATCTTGTGGCAGTTCTTGCCCACTTAATCAAGGAAAAGTGGGAAACTAGTAATCTGGCACATTTTAGTTATGGGGAAGGATGCAGTAAATTACTAGCAAGGAAGGCGAAGAAGGACCAGGTACGCAACTTTATTAAGGAAGTAAAAATTGCTGAGTCAGATACAGTAATCACAGACAGTAGAAGGATTGCAGAGGCCTTCTTTGAGTATTTTTTAAAGGTCTATAAGGAGGACTTAGATACGGAGATCCCGCCCACTAGGAAGTGTGTGCAGCCGGTAAATCCACTTCCAGCCCAGTTTAAACAGATCTTGAAAACTGAAATATCTTTAATGGAGGTGGAAAAGGCCATAAAGTCCGGTAAGTGAGCCAAGGCTCCAGGGCCAGATGGTCTTCCGCCAGAAGTATACAAATCTTTGATAGGATTAATCGCTCCAGTATTGCATGAATTATTTAATAGTATTTTTCAAGGTGAGGCAGCAATGCCCGAATCTTGGAATGAGGCGATTATTGTTTTAATTCCAAAACCGGGCAAATCCTCCAAATATCTTGACTCATATAGGCCAATATCACTACTAAACTGTGACTACAAATTTTTTGCAAAAATCATGGCAGACAGGTTAAGTTTGGTCATTTCAAAATTAGTGCACAACGACCAAAAGGGATTTATTAGGGGCGGATTCTTAAAGGAGCTCACTTTCTCATTAATTGGAGCTATTGATATGGCCACGGTTTATAAACTCCCGCTCGCAGTAATAGCACTTGATGCCGCTAAGGCTTTTGACCGAGTCAACTGGTCCTTTTTGAAAGCTCTTATAGGTCATCTTGAGTTAGGGACGAGTTTTACCAGCACTTTATTATCTTTATATTGTTCCCCCACTTCCAAGGTACTGGTAAACGGATTTTTTACACAATCCATTAAGGTGAAGCGCGGCACACGGCAAGGATGTCCCCTATCTCCATTATTATTTATTCTATATATAGAACCACTTGCGTGTAAGATTAGGAATGCAGACACCATACCACTGTTTGTTGTAGAGAGATGGGATAAAAAAATAGGTCTCTACGCAGAGGACATTATTATTTATACCCCCAATTTGCAGCAAGCAATTTGAACTCACTAAAGAGTTTGGTCAGGTTTCTGGCTACAAAATTAACGAGAAAAAGACTGAAATTATGTCATGGAATTTAGATTCACAAGATATCTTATGTAAAAAGGAGATGCGTTACTTGGGGGTAAGGATCACGCATAATATCGCAGAATTAACAAAAATTAATTCTATGAAGATCAAAAAAGAAATAGGCTCTACACTGCGTAGTTGGGGGCATTTACCACTTACTTTGTATGGCCGTACAAACCTGGTAAAGATGGTGATCCTGACAAAAATGACTTTTTTGTTTGAGACAATCCCTCTGGCATTTAATAAGGACTGGCTTAAGAAGCTACAAAGCGAGATTTGCTCCTTTATTTGGTCATCGAAAGGGTCCCTTTTGTCCTGGAAGAAACTCAGAAGAAGATGGTCTAAAGGTGGATTGGCGGCCCCAGACTTTATTTTGTACTCATGGGCTTTTCAGTTAAAGAACTTTAGGATATTACTGGGTGTCCCGATGGCCACAGCTATTGGGAGAATGTTTTTGACTATGCTTAAGAAAAGCAACTACAACAAGGACGTTTTTTTGTGTAAATGTTTCAAGAAAGTAAGGTTGAAAATATTGCGGGAAGCGGCAGAGCTCTGGTATAAAATCAGGAGAGCTCTAAAGATTTCTTATTATGGATATAGGGCTCCCATTTGGGATGGGATTCCCCAGGCTCACCCCCCTGGTCTCACGATGCATTGGCTACGCCGCTCAGAGCAGCAGGTTTAGAGAGTTGAGGTAATCTATTTCCGGACGGAAAACTGATCGACTGGGGACGAGGGGAAGCAACTGGGGAAGGGGGGTTTCAAAATTCAAGTATTTACAGATACAAAGCTAGGCAAGTAAAACAGATGTTGTGGTCGGCCTTCAGAACAATCTCGAAGATAAACTCTTTTCAAATCAAGTTTATAAGAAAGAAGTTGCTCTATGGTATTGGGCAATGTTGGAGATGGAGGATGGCCTGTTTCTGCTTCCAGAGGCTCTGTGGGGTGATTGCTTGCCGGACATCACTACGGAAGATCAATGGCAAGTAACAATGACTACGCTATATAAAATAGTTAAGTCTGCAAATTTAAGGTGAAATCTTTTTATTCACTATCCACAGAGCATATTGGACTCCCCGTAGACTCTCAAAATTTAAAGCTGGCGGCTTGGTGTAATGTCCTAAATGCAGAAGTATCAACGCGGCTGATTTGCATATGTTTGTGGACTTTCCAAACATTAGGGAGTTCTGGGAGGCTGTAAGTAAAAGCTTGTCACGGGCGGTTGACCTGAATATTGAGGTAAGCCCTGAATTAATTATTACTAGAAGATATGATTTGCAGAGCAAGAACATTAATGACATTGTTAAGTTGGTGTTTAGGAGTTCTGCTTGCCCGCAGAGAAATCTGTAAATTATGGGTGTTGTCTATATCCTCTACACTTCAGGAATGGGTGAAAGCGATGAGATATTTTGCTAAACTAGACTCTATGGATCAGAAAAGGAGAAAGCACAGATTTTGGTTATCTTTTTTACAGCACTTTGGTTAAAGGGGGGGGATAGAGGGCTGGGAATAAGGCCTGTTAATAACAATCCAATGATTAAGGTCTTGGCCTATCTCGCCGGCAGTTTTCCCTCCCTTAAGAGGGATATACAGACAAGGTAGCGGCTGCCAGGGGGTTGTGGCCTCGGAGTCCTCGGCTAGTACAAATTGAGAGGTTTGGTACCTGTTGGTGAACTGCACAAGCCTTGCTCTGTTAAGCTGGTATATGATATAAAAAGCCCATGGAGGGTATTGTGTTGCTTTTTGAACATGGGTGGTGAAAAGGCTAATGAGAATAAAAAATACAAGAATAATTTAGTGTTTCACCTGAAATCTCCTTAAATTTTGTAATTTCTAGCTCAAATTTTTCTGAACTACAATGTTGTACATTCTCTTCTACATTTCCTTCTACTAACGTAGCAATTTCTGCACTGTCTTCTGCAGGACCAAAGTAAAGAACCTGAATTTCATCACAAACGTTCTTCACATCTGATACAGATCCATGCAAAAGAGCACTGTTCAACATTTTTAACATTAGAGCTGGACTTTTTGCATAATACAACCTTCTGACTAATTTCCCTATTTCAGTATGATGTACTGACAACATCCTGAAATGGTGAAAAACACTTCTACATACTTATTTAGAAAGACTAGCCAAAGAATGATCTTGCAAACCATTTTTTTCTCTCACTCTGCAAGGGTCTAATCCTTGCAACATCTTAATCTTTTAACACTTTTCTTAGTATCGTTACTTAAGAAATTGCGTAAAAAATCAATAGATTACTGCCGTACACTACAAATACTACTCCAATTCCAAGTGTACACTGTAGCTTTAGGCCTTCTCCCTAATACATCATCAGCTAACATCTCTTCTACATTTCTAGAAAGAATTTTCTCTGTCTCAATAGGACAACCATTTTTAACATCATAAGCACAACCTGTAGTGTCAACTGCAAGCAACAAATCATAACTTTGTAAAATAACTCCTCTTTAAAAAAAAAGGCTCAGAACTTGAACTATGTTTCCATTCACCCAAAAAACTTCAGAAAAATTACTTCTATTAATTACTCATCTCCACTTACTTTTACCCTTCATTAAATGGATTAGCTAATCTTGTGATTGAATTCTATTGATTACTAAAACAAACAGTTTCTATTTTAATTCAAAAGCTTTCTCAACTACATTTTCAATACATTTTCTCTTCTTATAAAATGCTTTTTTCTTTTTACAATTCTTGACTAGCTTTGTCAAGTTGGATACAACTCTATTATAGAACATATTCTTCCTTATTTTCTTATATTGGTTTTTCCTCCTTTTACTATATACATTTTTTTCAGAACAAGTTTTTCCATGATTCTTCTCTTTTCTCTTAGTTGCAGAAACAGTGATACTATTTGTTACTTTGTGCACACTACTGTTAGTGGTGAACAATCTTCGCAGAAAAGTCTTAGTTTTCTTACTAGGACTTTTTTCTTTTTGTTAACACATTGTTCTTCAGGTAAATGTTGTAGATGACTTCTCTTTAAATAAACTGCTTTCTTTCGTTCTTTCTTCTTTTCTATTTTTGTTGGCATGATGATTTTTTTTCAGTGATGATCAAAACAATCTATTGTAAAAAGTATATATCACTTTGGAAAAATAAATATATGAAATACACCATTATATTACTTATAACAAGAGAGGGGAGACTATGACAACAAACGTGGGAGTATGAAAAAAGACAAATTAAAATAAGGAAAGAAGGGAAATATCAGAAGAGAGGCGACACTATAAACAGAGAGAGGTAGACTGTGAGAGAGACAGCGTAGATTATGGAAAAAGGTGCATATGTAATTCTTTAATTAACACAGACGCTCAGTGTGATGCTAGACAACAAATGTTAAACCATACATTTCACCAAAAAGCATTCACCACACTCAAACATTTTAGTGACTGAACACATTCCATGTATATGGCCACTACATTTCAGTGAACAATCCTGACTTATTTTTCAAATACATTTCCAATATGCACCATTGTTTTTTTACCAACATTATATCCAAATATGAGACACAATAGAACAAGAAAGAGGCCCAAGGGGCTTGAATATCTGCCCAAGTCTGTATGCAGCAGTCTATGCATACTGACTGGAGAATTATTAAGAGAGAGATATGATGAGATAGGGAGGAATCAGAGTTCAGAGGATAGACTATAAAAAGAAGGGGGACTATTAGGAGACAAAAGGAGACAATAAGGAAAGAGGGGGACTAAAAGGACAGAAGGAAATATGATAAAAAGTGGCACTGTGAAGAAAGACAAATTAAAATAAGGAAATAAAGGAAAATATCAGAAGAGAGGGGACACTATAAGCAGATAGAGGTAGACTGTGAGAGACTGTGGAGATTATGGAAAAAGGTGGACATTTAATTTTTTAATTTACACAGACGCTCAGTGTGATTCTAGACACACAAATTTAAACCATACATTTCACCAAAACACATTTACCACACTAAAACATTTTAGTGACTAAACACATTCCATGTATATGGCCAATACATTTCAGTGGACAATCCTGACTCATTTTGCAAATACATTTCCAATTTGCATCATTATTTTCTTGCCAACATTACATCTAAAAATGAGACACAATAGAACAAGAAAGAGGCCCAAGGGGGTTGTAAATCTACCCAAGAGTGTATGAAGCAGTCTATGTATACTGACTGGAGAATTATTAAGACAGATATGATGAGAGAGGGAGGATTAAGAGGTCAGAGGAGAGACTATAAAAAGAAGGGGGACTATTAGGAGACAGATGGAGACAATAAGGACAGAGGGGGCCTAAAAGGACAAAAGGGAGTATGAGAAAGAGAGGTACTGCAAAGAAAGACAAATTAAAATAAGGAAAGAAGGGAAATATCAGAAGAGAGGGGACACTATAAGCAGAGAGTGGTATACTGTGAGACAAAAAGCGGAGATTATGGAAAAAGGTGCAAGTGAAATTCTTCAATTTACACAGACGCTCAGTGTGATTCTAGACAAAAATTTTAAACTATACATTTTACTAAAACACATTTACAACACTAAAACATTTTAGTGACTAAACACATTCCATGTATATGGCCACTACATTTCTGTGGACAATCCTAACTCATTTTGTAAATACATTTCCAATTTGCACCATTATTTTTTTGCCAACATTACATCCAAAAATATGACACAATAGAACAAGAAAGAGGCCCAAGGGGCTTGTAAATCTGCCAAAGAGTGTATGCAGCAGTCTATGTATACTGACTGGAGAATTATTGAGAGAGAGATATGATGAAAGAGGGAGGATTAAGAGGTCAGAGGACAGACAATAAAAAGAAAGGGGACTATTAGGAGACACCAGGAGACAATAAGGACAGAGGGGGACTAAAAGGACAGGAGGGAGTATGAGAAAAAGTGCCACTGTGAAGAAAGACAAATTATAATAATGAAAGAAGGGAAATATCAGAAGAGAGGGGACACTATAAGCAGAGAGAGGTAGACTGTGAGAGAGAAAGCGGAGATTATGGAAAAAGGTGCAAGTGTAAATCTTTAATTTACACAGACGCTCAGTGTGATTCTAGACAAAAATTTTAAACCATGCATTTCACCAAAACACATTAATACACTAAAACATTTTAGTGACTAAACACATTCCATGTATATGGCCACTACATTTCAGTGGACAATCCTGACTCATTTTGCAAATACATTTCCAATTTGCACCATTATTTTTTTGCCAACATTACATCCATAAATAAGACACAATAGAACAAGAAAGAGGCCCGAGGGGCTTGTAAATCTGCCCAAGAGTGTATGCAGCAGTCTATGTATAATGACTGGAGAATTATTGAGAGAGAAATATGATGAGAGAGGGAGGATTAAGAGTAAGTGTGGGCGTAGTTCGCGAAGTAGCCCTACGCGAAGTGCAGTTCACACTACGCGAGCTGCATAGTAGCATGTTCGCACTGTGCAAGATGCATTTTCAATGATTGCACAGTGCGGACAGCATCCCGCACTGTGCAATCATTGAAAACGGCATCTTGCACAGTGCGAGCTGTAGTTTTCTGCTGCTCTAGTATATTATTACTCGAGCGACAGCTTTCTCAACGCGAACTGGTAGTTTCTCATTGAGAGCGGTCGCGAGCATGCGCAACCACACACAATGAGAAACCTTACCTCCCCGCATTGAGAATCTCGCTGGTATGTCATTTTGCTTGTTTGCGGTCACGAACATGACGTTCAGGACCGCAAACAAGCAAAAAATGAGTGCTGCACTACGCGTGTTCGCACTGTGCTACGTGCAGCTCGCGTAGTGCGAAGTTGCGCAAACTCCGCGAGCGTAGCGTAGTGCTTCGCCCAGGATTAATTAAGAGGTCAGAGCAGAGACTATAAAAAGAAGGGGGACTATTAGGAGTCAGAAGGAGACAATAAGGACAGAGGTGGACTAAAAGGACAGGAGGGAGTATAAGAAAATGTGGCACTCTGAAGAAAGACAAATTAAAATAAGGAAATAAAGGAAAATATCAGAAGAGAAGGGCCACTATAAGCAGAGAGAGGTAGACTGTGAGAGAGACATCGGAAATTATAGAAAAAGATGGAAGTGTAATTATTTAATTTACACAGATGCTCAGTGTGATACTAGACAAAACAATTTAAACCACACATTTCACCAAAGCACATTTACCACACTGAAACATTTTAGTGACTAAACACATTCTATGTATATGACCACTACATTTCAGTGGACAATCCTGACTTATTTTACAAATACACTTCCAATTTGCACCATTAATTTTTTGCCAACATTACATCTAAAAATGAGACACAGTGGAATAGGAAAGAGGCCCAAAGGGCTTGTAAATCTGCCCAAGAGTGTATGCAACTGTCTATGTATACTGACTGGAGAATTATTAAGAGAGAGATATGATGAGAGAGAGAAGATTAAGAGGTCAGAGGGCAGACTATAAAAAGAAGGGGGACTATTAGGAGACAGAAGGAGACAATAAGGACAGAGGGGACTAGCTGGACAGAAGGGAGTATGAGACAAAGTGGCACTGTGAAGAAAGACAAATTAAAATAAGGAAAGAAGGGAAATATCAGAAGAGAGGGGACAATATAAGCAGAGAGAGGTAGACTGTGAGACAAACAGCTGAGATTATGGAGAAAGGTACAAGTGTAATTCTTTAATTTACACAGACGCTCAGTGTGATTCTAGACAAAAAATTTAAACGATACATTTTACCAAAACACATTTACCACACTAAACATTTTAGTGACTAAACACATTCCATGTATATGGCCACTACATTTCAGTGGACAAACCTACCTCATTTTGCAAATACATTTCCAATTTGCACCATTATTTTTTGCCAACATTACATCCAAAAATAAGACACAATAGAACAAGAAAGAGGCCTAAGGGGCTTGTAAATCTGCCCAAGAGTGTATGCAGCAGTCTATGTATACTGACTGGAGAATTATTGAGAGAGAGATATGATGAGAGAGGGAGGATTAAGAGTAAGGGTGGGCGTAGTTCGCGAAGTAGCGCTACACGAAGTGCACTTCGCACTACGCAAACTTCACGTAGCACTACGCGAGCTGCGTAGTAGCATGTTCGCACTGTGCAAGATGCATTTTCAATGATTGCACAGTGAGGACAAGCATCCGGCACTGTGCAATCATTGAAAACGGCATCTTGCACAGTGCGAGCTGTAGTTTTCTGCTGCTCGAGTATATTATTACTCGAGCGGCAGCTTCCTCAACGTGAACTGGTAGTTTCTCATTGAGAGCGGTCGCGAGCATGCGCAACCACTCACAATGAGAAACCTTACCTCCCGCGTTGAGAATCTCGCTGGGATGTCATTTTGCTTGCTCGCGCTCGCGAACACGACGTTCAGGACCGCAAACAAGCAAAAAATGAGTGCTCACTACGCACGTTCGCACTGTGCTACGTGCAGCTCGTGTAGTGCGAAGTTGCGTAAACTTCGCAAACTCCGCGAGCGAGGCGTAGTGCTTCACCCAGGGTTAATTAAGAGGTCAGAGGAGAGACTTTAAAAAGAAGGGGGACTATTATGACACAGAAGTACACAATAAGGACAGAGGGGGACTAAAAGGACAGGAGGGAGTATGAGAAAAAGTGCCACTGTGAAGAAAGACAAATTAAAATAAGAAAAGAAGGGAAATATCAGGAGAGCTGACACTATCAGCAGAGAGAGGTAGATTGTGAGAGAGACAGCGGAGATTAAGGAAAAAGGTGCAAGTGTAAATCTTTAATTTACACAGACGCTCAGTGTGATTCTAGACAAAAGGCATACATTTCACCAAAACACATTTACCACACTAAAACATTTTAGTGACTAAACACATTCCATGTATATGACCACTACATTTCAGTGGACAATCCTGACTCATTTTGCAAATACATTTCCAATTTGCACCATTATTTTTTGCCAACATTACATCCAAAAATGAGACACAATCGAACAAGAAAAAGGCCCAAGGGGCTTGTAAATCTGCCCAAGAGTGGATGCAGCAGTCTATGTATACTGAATGGAGAATTATTTAGAGAGAGATATGATGAGAGAGGGAAGATGAAGAGGTTAGAGGACAGACTATAAAAAGAAGGGGGACTATTAGGAGACAGAAGGAGACAATAAGAACAGTGAGGGACTAGCTGGACAGAAGGGAGTATGAGACAAAGTGGCTCTGTGAAGAAAGACAAATTAAAATCAGGAAAGAAGGGAAATATCAGAAGAGAGGGGACACTATAAGCAGAGAGAGGTAGACTGTGAGAGGGACAGCGGAGATTAAGGAAGAAAGTGCAAGTGTAAATCTTTAATTTACACAGATGCTCAGTGTGATTCTAGACAAAAAATGTAAAACATACATTTCACCATAACACATTTACCACACTAAAACATTTTAGTGACTAAACACATTCCATGTATATGGCCACTACATTTCAGTGGATAATCCTGACTCATTTTGCAAATACATTTCCAATTTGCACTATTATTTTTTTGTTAACATTACATCCAAAAAATGAGACACAATCGAACAAGAAAGAGTCCCAAGGGGCTTGTAAATCTGCCCAAGAGTGTATGCAGCAGTCTATGTATACTGACTCCAAAATTGTAGATTTAGAACACAAGCCTAATTCTACACAAGCAACACTATTAAATATTTTACAACAAAAAAAGTGACTGCACACATTTAGCATTTTTTTGTACTGCACTTTATTGCACAACGGTGACTAACTAAACACATTAACTTACCAAATAATTTTATCACAATAGTTATCCAAATGCAGAGAAACTCAGAATATGGTTCTACAAACTTCCTAGGAATAAACACACTACTCTTACTAAAAATAAAATGCAACACATACAGTCCCTTACAAGTTATCAACTCACCTTTCAAACTGATTGGTAGATTAAGGAGAATGCCACTCACACAGCAGATAACCCTACACAGAAACTCTCTGCTTCAGTGCTTGCAGCACAACGAAACAAATGGCACATTTTCCCTCTCAATTTACACATATATACACATTAATAACAAACCAAATTCCTTCACACAATAATTCATAACCAAACACACATTTCCATTGGTTCAACATTTCAAACCTTTCCAACTGACATAACTTTCCAGCCTACCCCCAGCAGATCATGCAAACGTTAACTGTCAAAAGAGGTCAAAAGTTCAGCACTCTATAAAACACTGCTCCTCAACAAGTTTAGACTATGCATAAGTACTTACATATATGTTCCAATAAATAGAAAAGGTATAATTAGAACCAACCAACACATAAACACATAAACTTAATAGATATTTATAAAATATATTTTTTATTCAGTTTTTCTTGCTGAGGTACGTTCTCGGGACGTCTTACAGACTTTGTACGGTACGTCGTACGTTCGAGCATGGTACGCGTACGGTAAATCTATTGTAAAAAAAAGATATAGCCTCTATTACTTAATTTTTTATAACCCCCGGGGCTAAAATATAACGTTGGGGACCGTGGGGGGAGCCCCAAAGCTCCCACGGTCCCTGCCGGCTCCCCGCGTCCTTCGGGAGCCGGCATTGCTTTTCGTCAGAGAGAGCAGCTAACATGCTGCTCTCTCTGACGAAAAGCAAACTGCTTTCCTATTGAAAGAGAGAGCAGGTTTCCTGCTCTCTTTTCAAATAGGAAAGCAGTTTGCTATGGTAGAGTGGGAGCCAGGAGGCTCCCGCCCTACCATAGCAAACAGCAGTGTCCTGGGGTAGGCACCCCAGGAGACTGCAGGAGCCGGCCCTGGGGAGCTGGTGGTCCCCGGGGTCCTGAAAGGCTCTAGGAAGGGGTCCACGAAGCCCCCCTTCCAGCAATCAAAATACCCAGGGGGTGGTGGTCCCCAGAGGCGAATGGGAGGGTTTGAGCCCCCCACACAACATTTTTTTTAAAACAAACAAAAAACGAAGCCCTGGAGGTGGCAGTCCCTGGGTATTAAAAAAAATAGTAATAGAGGCTATTTTCTTTTTTTACAAAATTCACTGTGCGCGTACCATGCTCAAATGTACGACGTAAGGTGCGAAGTCTGAAAGTCGTCCCATGAGCGTCCAAAACCAAGAAAAAAGAATTTACATTGGGGATCATTCTAAAACCCCCTAAGCAAACCAAGAGAGTCAGGAAGTCCTATTCCAAACAGCAAACATTTCCTATAAATCTACACACTCAATCCATACACATATACAAAAAAATAACAAATCACATTTATTCCCAAATTAATTCAAAATAAAACACACTTTTCTATTGCTTGAACTTTTGAACCCTTTCCAACTGTCAAAACTTTCAACCCTTCCCCCAACCACATTCTACCTATTACCATAGAAACACTTCAGGGAACAAGTAACTGAGCACACAGGTTAAAAGTTTATCATACATTGTTGCAAATTAAAACAGCAAGTGTGCTTGACTTGTCAGAATACCAGCTTATCTTAAGTAATGTTCTTTTCTATCACTTGTTCTTAACCAAAATTGTAACAGGCTTTTAAAAACAGAAAATTGCACACTAGTTTTGTAGCTAACAACATTACAAACAACCAATCACTTCTTTGCTTTTTTTCAAAACTCCACTTATCCACCATTTTAGAAAAAAAAAATCTTCATACTAGCCTTCCATTTACAGAGACCATCTGAGTGCATCAAGACCTCCCTTCAACATGCTTACAGTGGGGGTTGTGGGACACAGCTATATTAGTGAAAGGTGCGCACAACAGAAAGAAATTCACAAAGACCTAGGCTTACCAAATGTAGACAATAAATGAATTGGACAGAGAGGGTTAAAGTGGCATCAATTGACGCCATTTTTGAAATCCTTTATGTATCTCCAACACCCTCACCTCATAATTGTGCACTGTGGTTGCAATGACCTAGGCACTTTGACTGGGGTAGGTCTGGAAATGTTTATGAAGGACACCTTTACAGAACTGATGTCACTTTTCCCCCAAACTACCTTTGTCTATTCTAATATATGTCAAAGGCAAAATGGAACTGGTCCAATCAATTTTGTCCACAGATTGAGAAAACTAGGAAACAAGTGAATACATTGGTTTCTGCGTTTCTCCGAGACTATAGAATGGGGTCCATTTACCATAACAATCTGCGCTTCAATATGCATGACATCTATAGGAGAGATGGTGTACAGATGAGGGGAACAGAGTCTTCCTCTTGAACTTTAGACTTTGCATCAGTACTTACCTGTAGGTACTAAAATCACCCAATAAACACAAGGGCTCTTTTTAGAGCCACCCAAAAAATAAACACATACACTTCAAAAATATCTAAAAATATATATTTTTTTTGCTTAGGTACGCTTATGGGACGTCTTACAGACTTCGTACCGTACGTCGTAAATCAATCGTAAAAAAAATTTGCGTACGGCATTGCTTTTCGTCAGAGAGAGCAGCCAACATGCTGCTCTCTATGATGAAAAGAAATCTGCTTTCCTATTTGAAAGAGAGAGCATTTTTCCTGCTCTATCTTTCAAATAGGAAAGCAGTTTGCTATGGTAGGGTGGCAGCCACGAGGCTCCCGCCCTACCATAGCAAACAGCAGTGTCCCGGGGGTAGGCACCCCAGGACACTACAGCAGCCGGCCCTGGGGAGGTGGCGGTCCCCAGGGCCATCAAAGGCTCCAGGAGGGGAGCCACGCAGCCCCCTTCCAACAATAAAAAGCCCAGGGGGTGGTGGTCCCTGGGGCTGGGGGGGTCCATCACGGACCCCCCTACATTCAAAATTAGAGCCGTGGGGAGGTCGCGGTCCCCGGGGTGAATGGGGGGCTTTTAAAAAAAAACGAAGCCCCGGGGGGGTGGCGGTCCCTGGGGCCGCAGGGGGGTCTGTGAGCCCCCCGCATACTTTTCAAAAAAGCCCCTGGGGGTGGCGGTTCCCAGGGCAGGGGGGCCCCTCTGGGCCCCCCGATTACACAAAAATAAATTGCCCCCAGGATTTGGCTCCCTTGGGTGCTAATTAAGAATAAAGCGAACTTCAATTTGTTTTTCTTATTCACAGCGTACATGCACCATACACGTACCCCACGGTTTTTAAACAAAAATACGAATAATTGGGGAGCCTTTTGGGACCCCCTGAGTAGTCTTAGGGGGTCAGGGTATGTCTACCCTACCCCTTTGTGTGTTTTTACATTTCTTTGACAGCTTTCTTGTGCCTCAGTTCTACCGAGGCACAAGATGGCTGCCAACACTTCCTGGTTTGGAGTGTTAACAGACAGCTTACAGTACGCGTATGGTACTTCATCTATAGATATATCTAGGAATTTACTTTTGATTTTCTCAGGAACTACTGAACGGATTTACACCATTTAACAAAAAGGGTGATCTGCAAACAGAACTTTACCTCTCTGTCAAATTTGGTGTAATTCCATTCAGCCGTTCGGGCTGTAGCCCTGGCTAAATGTACTATTGAAAATTGCATGGGGAAAACAAGTTTTGGGACCCCCCTTTTTTCTCGCCCCCACTTGACGAATCACCCCCCAAACTTTTAGGGAAGGAGCTGAGTAGGCCATTTTCTTGGAGATATTTGCAAAGATTTGTCCACCGGCGCCAAAGTTATTCCCAATAGAATGTTGCGGATTTCCTAAGGAAACTAGGTCCTAACTATAACTACTTACTGGCGAGCGCCAGTAGGTAATATATATTATACACACACACACACACAACATTTCATTACGAAGACATTATAAAATTCAGGTACTTTACTCATTTCCCAGTTTCAAGCACTCAAACTTTGAACAACATATCTTAGTTGGAAATAGTATCCTTTGCTGTTTATAATAAATGCCACAAATGGAGGCTCATTCAAAAAAGTAGAGACTGGTCCTTTACGTTTGATGGTTCACTCTGTACTACATAATGTTGTATAGCTCTTCTGTTTTCTTAATGGTGATGTCAATGTGTTTTTGCCTTTAATGATTTAATATCCTACTCAGGACCGTTTTAAGTCCACCTAAACATTAAAACTCAAAACAATCCGACCAATCAGAGTTCTCTTTTAATAATCCATTTCATGTGTATTTCTAAGTGGCCATATACCCACTCTTAATTGTGCCCGAATAATAACTGTACATGTGATCTGGAACCATCAGATAAAAAGGTATGAGCCATTTCTGGTGTCATTGCTTGAAATATTCACATTTATTCAAGAGGTAGCCTTAGTAATCATTTAGAATGTGCCCTCGGAAATATGATGCTCATAACAGGCTTAGTGTTGGCATTGCAAATTACATTCCAAGGGTTCAGACCAGTCCTTGCTAAATAGGCAGGTTATTGAAAATCAGTTACACTTAATAAGCTAACACTTGCCAATTCACCCTTAAAAACACAATGAAGAGTGATTCCTTCTAGAAAAGCTTCTCATTGATTTCAGTATGATTGGCAAGTCACAAATCCCTATGATGTAAGGCTAAGCACCCTTTCATCCTTCGAAGTTTTATCAATAGAGTACCTTGAAATTAGTAGATAGCATCATCTGTTTTATACAGCCCTTGGAAATGACAAATGCTGTGTTGGAGTTTTGTGCATTTATAAAATTGTGCATATTCAACATTATGCAGAAATGTAATCTACACTTGAACATTTTCACTGTGACATGTTAACCCTTTCGATGCTGATGACGAGCTGGGCTCGTCATGGTGCACAGTGGTCGTGTGCTGATGACGAGCCCAGCTCGTCATAAAACAATGAAAAAAAGCAATTTCCAGCACAGGAGGGGAATTGCCTTAGCAGCGAAGGTGTTAAAGTGCTTTTACCAGGCTTATGCTAACTAGGCCTCAGTTAGGCCTCAATGCAATTTTTTTCAAAATGGATGTCTCAACCTGCACATTCTTTGTTTTTTCTTTCTGAAGAGCACAGCCAAGTGAAGTTATGTTTATTTCTATCAATCAATCAATAAATCAACCAATCAATCACTTGTAAAGTGCACTACTTACTGTTGAAGGGTCTCAAGGCGCTGAGGTGAGGGGGTGCTGCTAACTGCTCGAAGAGCCAGGTCTTGAGGAGTCTTCTGAAGGTGAGCAGGTCTTGGGTCTGCGGCAGCAGGGTCGGGAGGATGTTCCAGGTCTTGGCGGCGAGGAAGGAGAAGGATCTGCCACCAGAGGTCGTTCGTTGGATGCGGGGGACAGCGGCGAGTGCGAGGCTGGCGGAGCGGAGCTGGGGAGTGGGGGTGTAGAAGCTGAATATGCTGTTCAGGTGGGCTGGTCCAGTGTTGTGTAGTGCTTTGTGTGAGTGGGTGAGAAGCTTGAAGGTGATCCTCTTGTTGACGGGGAGCCAGTGCAAGTTTCATATGTGGAGGGTAATGTGGCTGCGACAAGGGATGTTGAGGATCAGGCGGGCGGAGGTGTTTTGGATGCGTTGCAGTAGTCAGAGGTGTTTGGTTGAGATTCCTGCGTAGAGTGCGTTACCATAGTACAGCCTGCTGGACGAGGGCTTGGGTCACAGTTTTTCTGGTTTCGGTCGGGATCCACTTGTAGATCCCGCGGAGCAAGCGGAGGGTGTTGTAGCAGGAGGAGGAGATGGTGTTGACCTGTTTTGACATTGAGAAGGAGGAATCGAGGATGAATCCTAGGTTGAGTGCGTGGTCCATGGGTGTTGGTGCTGTTCCCAGTGTGGTTGGCCACCAGGAGTTGTCCCATGTTGAGGGGGTGAGGATGAGGACCTCCGTCTTGTCCGAGTTCAGTTTCAGCCGGCTGCTCTTCATTCACTCAGCGACTGCCTTCATTCCCTCGTGGAGAATTGTTTTGGTGGTGTGAGGGTCCTTGTTGAGGGAGAGGATGAGCTGGGTGTCATTGGCGTAGGAGATGATGTTCAGGTCATGCTTGCGGGCCACTTGTGCGAGGATGTCCATTTATATGTTGAACAGGGTCAGGCTGAGGGATGAGCCCTGGGGTACTCCACAGATGATGTCAGTGGCTTTGGATCGGAAGGGTGGGAGGCGGACTCTCTGGGTTCCGCCAGAGAGGAAGCACGTGGTCCAGTTCAGGCCCGTTTCCTGGATTCCGGCTTCTTGGAAGCGTGTCCTTAGTGTGTGGTGGCAGACCGCGTCAAAGGCGGCTGAGAGGTCAAGAAGAATGAGGCATGATGTTTCGCCATTGTCTTGTTGGCGCCTGATGTCGTCTGTGGTTGCGATGAGGGCTGTCTCGGTGCTGTGGTTTCATCTGAATCCGGACTGGGACGGGTCTAAGATGTTGTTGTCTTCCAGGTGGCAGGCCAGTTGCATGTTGACCATTTTTTCGATGACCTTCGCCGAGAACGGGAGCAGGGAGATGGTCCGGAAGTTCTTGAGGTCCTTAGGGTCCGCCTTGGGCTTCTTGAGGAGGTGTGTTACCAGCTTTCCGGAAATGTTGCTGTTTCAAAGGATATGTTGATGACCTTCCGCCGTTGGGGTGTGATGTCTGCGTCTACTTTGTTGAATACGTGGTGTGGGAACGGGTCTGACGGAGATCCTGAGTAGATGCATTTCATGACCTTGCGTGTCTCATCGTCATTGACATTGGACAGAAGGTCACGTGGTAGGCGCTGGTGGTGTTCACAGGGGAGGTGTGGTCTGGCGTAGTCGGGCGGTCATGGTGTTGAAGATGTCATGGATGACAGCGATCTTGTGGTGGAAGAAGATGGCTAGTGAGTTGCACAGTGCTTGTGAGGGCGGTATGTCATTGGTCTTGGTGCTGGGGTAGGAGAGTTCCTTTATGATGTTGAAGAGCTCATTGCGTTGTGTGCGTTGTTATCCAGGCGGTCTTTGAAGAAGGATCTCTTGGCTGATCTGACGAGTGGGTGATGTCTGCAGGTGGCGTCCTTGTGGGCTGCGTGGTATCCGGAGTGCGTTTGTGGAGCCATATCTTCTCCAGTTTCCGGCATGTGCGTTTGGAGGTCTGCAGCTCATCGGTGTACCGGGTGGCTCTCTTGCTGGCAGGGTTGTTGGAGGGTTTCTTGAGTGGGGCAAGGGTGTTGGCGCAGTCGTCGATCCACTGTCTGAGGTTGCGGGCTGCGGTTGTTGGTTTGGTGGGGTTGGTGGGTGGGTTTTGAGCAAGGGTGGTGGTCAGCTGGTCTTCGGTGACTTTGCTCCAGCAGCGGCGAGGTAGCTTTTGGCTGCGGTGGTGCGTGGTTGGTTTCTTGAAGGTGAAATGGATGCAGAGGTGGTCCATTCAGTGGTGTTCGGTGGTGTGGTTTAGGGCAACTTGGGTGCCTGTGGAGAAGACGGGGTCCAGCGGGTGGCCGGCGGCGTGGGTGGGTGTGGTGACGAGTTGTCTGAGGCCGAGGTTGTCGATCAGGGTGGCGGAGTTGGCGTTGTTGTTGTTCTCGAGGTGGAAATTCAGGTACCCGAGGAGGATGTAGTCCATGGAGGTGAGTGCGTGTGTGCTGGCGAGGTCGGCGATGGAGTCGCTGACCTGAGCCTGAGGTCCGAGGGGTCTGTAGATGAGTGTTCCTCTGAGGGTGGTGTTGGGATCAGTGTGGATCCGGAAGTGCAGGTGTTCGGCGGTGTTGTGGATGTCGTCTGCATGGGTGGCGACCTTGAGGGTGGACTTGTGAACGATGGCTATTCCTCATCTGATTCCGTGGGCACGATCCCTGTGGGTGATCTTGTAGCCGTCCGGGATGGCTATGGCCATGTCGGGCGCCAAGGAATTATTCCACCAGCTCTCGGTCAGGTAGGCCAGGTCTTGGCCGGAGGTGTCGAGCAGATCCCAGAACTCGACGGCGTGTTTGCGTGCGGAGCGTGTGTTGAGGAGTATGAAGCGGAGGTAGTTGGGTCCAGTCCTAGTAGGTTTGGTGGTTCTGTCGCAGGTGAAGCTGCAAGTGTGGCAGGGGAAAGGTCTGTGAGTCAGTTTCGAGGAAGCTTGGAAGCAGGTGTGGTTTCGGCCGGTGTTGAGTGCGTAGAGGGTGCTGGCGTCGTAGCGGAGTCTGGTGTTGTGGCGTTCACGGGGTCCGGGGGTTCTGGCGCTGGGCGCGGTTCAGGCGCGGACGGGCTCAGACTGGCTTGCCTTTGGCGCACCTTTGGCACGCCGGTGGCGCGGCCACTGCACGGCCTTCATAAGAGGGGGAGAGGGAGGGAGGAGCAGCTGGGAGGCGGGAGCGGGGTGGCCAATGGGAAGCAGAAGGGTGGGTCTGCAGGGACGCAGCGGCGGGAGGAGCGGGAACGGCGGGAAAAAGGCGGGTGGCAGAGAACAGGCAGGAAGCAGCTGGCGACCGTGTGGTGGTGTGGGGAGCGATCTGCATGCGAGCAGGGTTAGATGTTGCTCCTTCACCACTGCGTGGCCTCCTTAAGAGGGGGAGAGGGAGGGAGGAGCAACTGGGAGGCGGGAGCGGGGTGGCCGATGGGAAGCAGGGGATGGGGACGCAGCGGCGGGAGGAGCGGGATTGCCGAGAAAAAAGGCGGGCGGCAGAGAACAGATAAGAAGCAGCTGGCGGCCGTGTGGTGGCGTGGGGAGCGACCTGCCTGCGAGCAGGGTCAGAGGTCACTCTGACCCTGCTCGCAGGCAGAAAAGAAGCACTAAATATTGCTGCTCTCAAATACTGACAAAATACGTTAAATTGCTGACTGACAAGACAAGTGAGAAAAAGGCCTATGGTCATTGCACTTACCAGAGCCAAGAAAAAAAACAAATGTTGTCTTTATTGGGATGTCTGATACCTCATAGATATTTGGGCCCATCCCTTAGCCCCACCACATTTAATCCTAGAGTGTATTCCTTCCCTCCTAGCGGTACTCCTTCTTCACCCTTGTTGTCGAGGGCCATCCACAGTACCTCAGACTTGGTCTCACTTCTCAGCATAGGACCTCCTGCCCCCCATGTCCCAAGATTGACCACTCTCTCACCTACTCTCAAAAACAATCAATCTCCTACTCTCCCAACCATCTCCCCTGTTTCACCCTCAAACATGCATCCTATACAATTGCCTTCTTTTTGGTCTCCTACTGCTCTCTACTCTGCGTTTAGTGACTCGACTACTAACGAAATCCATTCCAATCGATTTGATGAAGATTATTCGCTGAATCCTCCCTCTTACAATCACTCTTCCAACTCTTCTCCATATTATACAGCTGATCACTCTGAGCTTATTGAATACTAGTCCGAATGTCATTGACCACCTGTCTAATGTGTTGGTTCCCTCCCCCATTTCTGATTACACTCCCTTCGTGGGATCTCCCTCCCCAATCACCACTGACCCAAATTTGACCCTCGCCACCTTCCCTGCGGGAATACCCCCAAACTCTATTGCACAGATTCTGTACAGAAGTGAACTTCAACTCAATTCTCTGGCTACAGAGTTAACTCATCTTAGAGGGGATCTCTCTAAACTTAACACCCGGGCACGCCCCTACACTTCTCCCACTAGTTCTCCCAACTTCTCTCAACACGCCCTGTGGCCGACCATCCCCCTTTGCAGACGGGCTCATAGGCCTTACCGCACTGTTTGCTATCTCTCCACTGTTGACTTTAATGCCATTAGCAAATCCTATCTCCCCAAGTCCCAGGTAACTGATCATCTCCCCTACTCCAACATCCCTGTTATAGTGGGCATTAACCGAGTCCCTACAACTCTCAACTCGCCTAGACCTCCTGCGCAACTCACCAACATCAACACCCTCAATTCAGCTAAGGATATTCTGAATCCTCTTTCTTGCATGCTCGTTTACTGCAGATCTGCAGCACTACATGCTACGGAGATTTCTGAAACCATCATCAGCAAGGCTATTGACATTGCTTTCCTCACTGAAACCTGGCTCAACGACCACTCATTGACCTACTCACTCCTCCCAGCTACTCCATCATTAGAAAGGACAGACCTGACAGAACAGGTGGTGGCCTAGCCATAATCCACAACACTGAGTTTCAACTCTCCCTTATGATGAAATCGGAATACTTGACCTTTGAATGCCATGGCATTGAACTCAACGTCAAAGGCTTCCCTCCTCGCAGACTGCATATTATCTACCACCCTTTGCTGAAGAGTTATCAGACCTTCTTACTCAATTCTCCCTTTTTGCCTCAAAGAATTTGTTTATAGGAGATTACGACACTGGAATAATGCTGATGATCCCACTCTTAGGTGCTTCGTTAACCTTCTTGAGATGAATGACCTAAAGCAACTCTGCAACAAACCCACCCATATCAAAGGTGCCACTCTTGAAGCAATCATCACTAGCACTGATCTGGTCTCCCTTATCAACATCATCCCCATTGGCTGGTCAGACCACCATCTAATTCTGTTCAACATCTTGACCAGCGTCTTTCCTCCCCCAGTATTAAATACCAAACCCAAGACATGGACCAGAAACCTCAAACAAGTCCCTCCTACTGAACTCGAGTTTAAAATTCAAGCTCAACTGCAACTTCTCCCACACTCCCAAAACGCAAATGAGTTTGCTGAACATTTCAACAAGGCTATTTCTAATATCCTTGACCAAGTCACATCGCTTAAACTAAAACAACAAAGAGCAATCCAATCTAACTTGGTTCATTCCTGAACTTAATCATGAAAGAAGGCAACTTAGACTAGCAGAAAGAACTTAGAGACAACACCCCTCACCTTGGCATTTAGCTCTCCTTAGATCAGCAAGATTAACATACAAGAAGCACATTTTCATGGAAAAAGCATCTTTCTTTCATTGCTAACTGGATTATGCTAAAGATAGGCTCAGAGAACTCTTTAACATTGTCAGAAGACAAACGTCATCTACTCCTCCTGAACCAAGGGCCTCTAACGAAAGATGTGAGCAAATTGCCAACTTCTTCACAGAAAGAATTACAAAAATTAATCAATCCTTCCAGCAAATCTTGGCCTTTCCCAATCCCCAAATATCTCTTAACAAAACGTCCCCCTTTACTCCACATCTACCCACCTCCTAATCCTTTCCCTCTCCAATCTACTCCAAATGGTTCTAGTGATATCCTTTCCAACACACAACTGAAGAAATTACGCCACCTGGACTAATTTCAAACTCATGACCGAGCTCAAAGTTTTCAATATCACTGCGAAATTAAAGACGACCTCTCATACCAAAGACCCACTCCCAGCAAAGCTAGTACATAACCTTAACCATATCATTGCTCCATGTTGGCCAAAATTATGAACACCTCCTTTGCCTCTGGGTGCATCCCTGACTCCCTTCAACTTGGGCAAATCACTACCATTCTAAAAAACATAAAGGCAAACCCTAATGATCCCAATAACCTCTGTCCCATCTCTAACCTCCCACTCCTAACCAAACCCATGTAGAAATGTGTCTTACTACAACTCGACAGTCACATACTCAAATACAACTTACTTGACTCCTTTCAATATGGTTTCAGGAAAGGCTGTAGTACCAAAACTGCCATGCTGAACATTGCTTATGACATTCATCATTCTGTAGAGAATGGAGAGGCTTGCCTTCTTATCCTCCTGGACCTTTCAGCTGCTTTCGATACAGTCAATCATTCATCATTTCTCTAATCTCTCAAGTCTCGCTTTGCCTCAATGGCACTGTCCTTAACTGGTTCACTTCCTACCTCCAACACCAAACACAACAAATTAAAATCAACTCCTGCCTCTCCAATCCTACACCTGTCTTTCTTGGTGTCCCTCAGGGCTCAATTCTCTCCCCCCCTCTCTCTTTAACCTCTTCATGAAACCCCTTACTATCATTCTGAAACAAGCCAGGATCAATGATCTCCTTATGCTGATGACACGCAACTCTACTACAAAATCAAATCATACAGCAATGTACTTAATTTAAACAACACTCTGAGCAAGATTAAATCCTGGTTTTACTCCAACCATCTAAAATTGAACCCTAACAAAAAATAAATAATTCTATTCTCCCCCAAACATAACTGTCTCAATATCCAAGGCTGGATCTCTGACCTCAATGCCCATAACTGTCTGTTCACTCTATACCTAGGTTTCATCCTGGACAAAAATTTGGCACTGAAGGACCATATCAAAGTCAAAGAAGCACGTTTCACTCTAAAACACCTGAACAGTTCAAACACTTTATACCTCAAGACAACTTTAAATGGGTCGTTCAATCTCTAGTCCTCTCTAAACTTGGTAATGGCAACGCTTTTCTCACTGGAGCCCCTAAAACTCACCTGGCCCCCTTCAGAGCCGTGCTCAACATGGCTGCCTGCCCTTCAATCCCTTAAATGTCTCCCCATCGAAGGAAGATGCATCTATAAGACTGCCTGCATCACCCACAAAGCTCTAATGCATTTCTCTTTGTCCCCCGTAACTAAAGAATAAATCCACCCCGACTTTCTCCTTCTCAAGAAATGCACCTAGCATCTGGAATGCCCTTTTGATGAACCTTCGCTGCAACCCCTCCCACCTCGGCTTCAAAAGAGAACTAAAACGCCATCTCCTAAATAAATGTTGGAGTTTATAATTCTTTCAGATCCCGATATCCTTTGTTCACGTAAAAGTCAACTCTCTGCTAAGCTGCTGACCTTCATTTTCCCTGTGTTCTCCTTTTTGTTTACACCTGCCTCTCTTCTCCTTGGTCTCTCGTGTATTTTGTCGACTAACTACATTTCTGTAACTTTTTTGTGTTCTCCCCTGATTTTGTTAGTTTGTCTTGACCCCTCTTCAGTTACCCCAGCCCTCTTACCCCTTCAAATGTTTCTTTGTTAAATTTTATTGTGTGCTTTTATTGTGTGCGCCTAGGTAATACCTCCCTTATTTTATTTCACTGTATATAACTTTCAAATCCGAAGATTTTTGCCTTTCTCCTGTTTTGATGGTGAGATTCTCATGTTCTTGATTGATTGCTTCTGTTAAGTGCCCTGACACCCCAGGGTCTTGCCAGCAGTATAAAAAACCTTTAAATAATAATAATCTTCCATCCGGCTGTGGTATTTACCCGGGCACTGCAGGCTTCCCAGCATCTTCAACAATGCCCTGCAAGGTACTGTGACCACTCAGGGCCTGAGGGTGGTTTAGCCAACTTACGCTCCCTCGTGGGCAGCTTTCCTATATGGGTTCCCACCGACGCCCAGCTCATTCATGCTTTGGGGATATCATTTGACTTTGATACCGGGACGTGGCTTCTGTGGAGGGCCCCTTACAGATTTTCTTGTTCTCCTCGGCCCAGAGTGGCCACCTACAAACAGTGATAAACGAGGAGATTCTGGGTATTGTATTTTCCCTTTATGACTCTCAGATGCACATGCATCAAAATAGTCAATAGTGATTCTTTAATTGCTATTTTTAAGGAATCACAATTAAAGAATCGCTTTTGCCTATGCAAGTAGATTGCAAAAACATTTCCGATTCCTACACATTCTTTTATTGCAACTCGCAAATTGCGAGTCGAAATTAGGAAATTGCTCCCACTTCATTCTTAAGTGCCTAGAGGCCCATAGGAATGAATGGTAATTGTATGCGTAAAGTAAATAATGTCAGTTCCTGTGCACACGCTTCCTTGTGGTTCAAAAGTTCATCAAATATAGATAAATAAGCAAGTATTGTCTCTTGCCGTATTTTCTTAATCTTTATTCAAGAGAACACCACAAAGTCCAGCCAACACAAGTTTTGTCCTTAGGGTTTTAACCCTCAACTTCTTCTGGGCTGTATTGTAAGAGAAAAGGAATTCAATGACTATTAACAGGTTGTAATTCCGACCCAGTCGGTCATTCAAAATTCAAGTATATAACATTCAATTATTTCGGTTCCATCAATCTATACAAATTTATTTCCTCAATTTCAAAATTGGCATCTTTGAAAATCGATTTTATGACGATCTGTGTGAGATATTTGTCAAGAAGGCCGAGTCACAAGATATGTAGCGAATACGCTATCCTTTCCAACACTGATGGCAACGCGTTCTGAACCCGATTGATGGTAATTTGCGATTCCTATTTGCGAAATCACACATTTTTACTGTTCAATGCATTGCATTTCAGGAATGGCAAAATTTGTTATTCCTTAAATGCAATCGCAATTTAAGTAATCGCAAATGTTGCCATTACTTAAATTGCAATTTTTTAAATGATGCATCCCAAATGCAAAAATATCGCAAAGGGGCAGATTCTGCAAATCTGCCTGTTTGCCACCGTTTTTTACGTTGATGCATGTGGCCATCAAAGTGCATAGCTTTAAAAATATTCATCAGATTTGTATAATTTTGGTCTTGTTTGATATATAATTATACCTACGCTATTTTGTAAACCAGTGTATAGTAGTTTTGTGGTATATTCATTGTGTTACTGCGGTTGTGTTTTGAATAAATACTTTTTACATTGCCTCTTTAGATAAACCTGACTGCTCTGTTGCAAGCTACCAGGGGTCACCATAGGTGGTCTTTTTGTGTGTGTCCGGCCTACCCTCACTAGAGTGGTGGTTCCTGCCTGGCCTGGGTGCATCCCTCAGCCAACCAGGAATCCCAATTCTAACATATTCATATAAAGATATTAGCTAAGAGCAGACAATGAAGGTCTTTGAAGAGAAAAGCAAAGGGCAAAGAACCCCCTGGTGCAAGAGGGAGATATCGTGATCACCCGACAGACGCTATGAAGGAAGTCTGATACTCCCTATGACATAGAACTCTTCTGTGTGGTATTCACCAATTGACATATGGTGACTCTCCAGTCTTCCGGGAAGTCTGTAACCAGAGACTGTTCTCACTTTAGGCATTTAACTCACATATATGATGGTACATCACAAACAATTACAACGCGTGCCTTTACAATGCGATTTTTATCACGCAACTACCATTAAAACGCATGATTTTATAATGCATGCCATTACAATGCATTTTTTTAAACTACCATTACAACGCATACTATTACAACTCATACCACTACAATGCATAATACTTTTGGGGCAACAGTGAGGTAAGTGTTGGATAGTGTAGGGTAAAAATTACTATTCCCACTCCAGTGAGTGCAGGTAAGTGTTGGATAGTGTAGGGATAAAAATTACTATTCCCACTCCAGTGAGTGCAACAGTAGGGTAAGTGTTGGATGGTTTAGGGGTAAAAATACTATCCCCATGTACCCCAAAACCCATACCCACTCTAAAACTGAAAAATCCCCATTACTTACATTATAATGTGTTGTAATGGCATGTGTTGTAATGGCATGCGTTGTAATTCCATGCATGTAGCGACATGCGTTGTAATGACGTGCATTGTAATAGCATGCGATGTAAAGGCAGTTGCAAATAACAGCTGCATTGTAAAGGTAGTGCGTTGTAATGACTGCGTTGTAATTGTTGTTTCCTATTTAACTCATTGGTCTCCTGATCGAAGTGGTAAATGAAAGACACTTACTGTTGTTGTATTATCTTCATCGTGGCTGACGATCCCTGCTGATCTGCAATGAAAACGTGTATGCTTTTATTTAATAGAGGGAGTGATGCAGTATCCTACGTGTTTTATTTCAGAACTCTTTTCGTTTATACTTTGTAGCACTGTGACGCCAGTTTTACAGTGGTATGAATGAAATCTAGGTAAGCCTAAGTTTTTGTAGGCTAATTCGGGGTTTTTTGTCTTTCCACAAGAATTTGTTGATTAGTTTGTCTAGTCGTTTGTGGAAATCTACCGTGTTGGTCAGCGGGAGCATGTTAAGCATGTAGTTCACCATCGGTGTCAACATCATTTTGATTGTCTCTACTCTGCCCCACCATGTGGTGAATTTGGGTGACCATGCCTCTATTCTATCTTTCAGTTTGTTGAGCAGTGTCGATTCATTCTGATCTAGTGTAGTCTTAAGATCTCTTTCAAAGAGCAGACCTAGGTACTTTAGGGACTGGAAAGACACAGGGAAGATGTCCTTTAAGGCCTGGTTTAACTGGGTCATCTTCCTACGTGGAGCGGACACCATAACCGCCAACCATACACCCAAACCCCACACAAATAGCGAAATGTGGCTCTCCCTGGACAACTTCCTGTCCTCACACAAGCCACCGTAGCCGCTTAGACTTAGCTAAACCTCCTGAGCGAGTCAAGATCCTGACCAGTCTCAATTGCACACGAGCACTGTGCTCCACCCAACATCACAACTATACAATTCTCCTCCTCTACCTTCTTCCTTTCATTTCTCGACGCCGGGGGGACAGACAATTAAGGGGGCCGCAGACATGATCAACAACCGGCCATACGAACTATACGCATCCCAACCGAACCGATAAGGGTGGGGGAGGAGGCCAGGAGGCCGAGACAAGAACTATCACCGATTATACGAGCAATATGTAACTATGTAACCAGCCCGAAATGCCACTACATACTCTCGCCAGGTCTCCAACCCCCCCCCCGCCCTCCCCCCTCCTGGGGTGTTTCTTTGTCTGTACCCCTGTATACTGTACCTTGTATATACAAATTCTTCTTTTCAATAAAAAATTACTGAAATAAAAAATAACAAAAATAAAGTTGGGTTAGCAGTTTCACACAGGAGAATAAAGATGTGTAATATTAAGTTCCATGTGTGGCATAGTCATTGGCAGGTACCCATGTTGGGGTAGACACTACATAATATATGCTATGTCGTATTACTACTGACTGGGAACTGTAACCATGCTAGGTTACCTTACAAAAGAATGCTTCAATCTCATAGTCATCTTTTATATCTCAGTAGCAGCTCAACCTGACATTATGATAAACAATACACTGCTTCGTTAACATATTTCAAAGATTTCCTCGGACATCTAGTCCTACCTTTTTGGTGAGGTAGGACATTCCTGCCACATTGCACAAGTACTGCAATATATCATTAATGCCCCTTTGCAACCTCTAGAATTGTATCCACTTTATATATCCAATTTATGTAAAAATGGTGCTGTAAAATATCCCTCGTGAACCAAGTTGTGCTTCTCTCGGTCACAGGGTCCAGTCATGGGAATGTGCAATGTCCACCGGCTGCCGAGGCATGCAATATATACGAATTAAATATATTCATGTGGGCTATTTTTCAATATTGTATCAAGTTTTACATTTCATCAGAATGATTTAGAAAGTTTTACTTTCAAGAGAAGCTCGAATTTCTACTAC
Source organism: Lissotriton vulgaris (assembly GCF_964263255.1). Lineage (NCBI taxonomy): Eukaryota > Metazoa > Chordata > Amphibia > Caudata > Salamandridae > Lissotriton > Lissotriton vulgaris. The sequence goes on along the minus strand of NC_141689.1, from coordinate 930,908,256 downwards.
TACTATTGTTCTTTTTTCTGTTGGCCTCAGTGTTATAAATGCAGTAAAACGAATTTGCCTTTGCTAAGCAAGTCATCCCTACATAATTGCGCAGTTGGAGGAGAGCGGTGCCTAATAAATGTTGTGCAGCGGTCAGCATGGCGGCTCCAAGGAGTACAACTCTGTGGATAATTAGCCAATGAATCACAGGGGCAGCACACAGCATTAGGTGCTGGATGTCGTTTTCAGGGGTTTAAGGCTTTCTGTAGTACTCTCTCTGACAGATGGCGACATACAGTCTGCATGTTATGGGCGGTGCCATGTGGATGGTTAGGGAACCGGATAGGCTTGTCTTTCCTCAGTCGAATGAAACATTAAAAATAATAAAAATGAAATGGAAGTCTTTCTAGTGCATGTAGTGATAACATGATTTACGAAGACATTTTGAATGCACTGCAAAGAGGGACGCGTGTTTTGGTTGCTTCTCTATAAATGCAGAGTGCCATTGTGTAATGATGAGAAGTCCACACGTTGAGTAGTATTTAGTGATGCTTTATTCCAAGATGTTCAGAGAGACCCCACCAGGAGCATCCAACATGGTGCTCAGTCCAGCCAACTGTTATCTGTCAGGCAGATCACCAACATTCTGATAGATGCATCACATGAACATTCCAATAGAGGTAGAGAGGGATAGCATAGAGAATACCAAGATACTACACATTGTCTCCCTGGATTAGCTTTAATGTCTCTTGAAAGAGGTAGTACCATACTGTAAGTATTGTATGTTATGTTTTATATTCCACTAGTTATATGCAGTCACTTTCATCGTGGTCATTTACACATGCCCGTTTTCGAGGGACAGCTACAAACAAATTCAGGAGGAATAGAAACATTATTTTAGGTTTTCAGGAAGAATGGGTCCAAGCATATGTAATTTTGCTGTAGGAATTCGAGGCTTTGAAAAAAGTTAACTTAATTTCCTACAAATGATAAATGAGACAGAAATGTTCGGATTGTGATGCTGCCAATTACTACCCCGTTATACCCTTGGCAACAATGGTACTACCAGCTGCTAAGGAAGCCATTGGTATTTTGGGGAAATAATTGATGTTACTATTACTACCACTGGTCATTTTTTGCATCCTCATTTCAGCAACAAAAAACTGCCAGGCATTTGTAAAAATCAACAAGATTTGTGTTTTATCACCCTACCCTATTACTCACCTAATCCCACGCCTCATAATGTCATGCAGAGTTATTGTGTACTTAATCAACCTGTCAATACAAACGTTTTCAATCCTTGCCATACATTCCCATTATGCGCCTGACGATATAGTCACTAAGGGGCATAGTAGCAAGAACCTCGTCAAAATTATCACCATTTTAGCGGCAGGAAACTGCAGCTAAAACGGCGATAATGGGCTTGCTAATATGTGTTGTAGAATTCCAATAGAAGCCCAGGTTAGATGTCCTGCACATCTATCCTGGGATTCTAATGGAAAATTGTGCTTCTTTTAAGTGACTCTCCATGCTGTTTTTCATAAATTATAGGCCAGCAGCTAAGCAGATGGACTGCATGGGAAATTAAATAAAACAGGGTGAAATGTCTTTAAATAACAGCATATGGCAACATGTATGTATGGTTTAATGCTAGTATCTACCAATGGATGCATTGTTATGTAATATTTGGCAGCTTAAATAGCTAAAACACGACAGATATCAAAGTATGAGTGCTCATCTATCAGTTAAATAGATATGGAAATGTACAGTTTTACAACTTCATTTATACGCGAACCACAAAACAAATATGAATGAATACAGATAAAATGGCCAAAAAATAAATATGATTAAATGCAGACTGAAATAGCCAAAAAATAAATACCATAAAACCGGTAGCCATAATTATAAGTAAATTAAATGTGCCATTTGGGTGTAAACTAATTCTACCATGTTTAAAAGAATGGGCACATGCACTTACGCACTGGTTAACAGTGGTAAAGTGTGCGGAGTCCTAAAAGCTAACGAAAATGGGTTTGTAAAACAGGAGGGGGAAGGCAAAAAGTATGGGATGACCCTGCAGAAAAGGGCCAAGTTCAACAGTGTCCATTAACTTTATACTCCTGAGCAACACTGTAACACAAGATAACTCCACCCAGGCAGTGTACATGGCAATTAAAAAGATTCATTCATTTTAGGAAAAAGGTCATGGGAAAATGGTTAATAATTAAATTCTATGTGCCAAGTTGTTCAATGTTTATTTCCCTTTATTGAATTATTATTTTATTAGAGGACAAGTTAAGGTTGAATTAGAGTGGTCAAATGAATCCAGTTTGAGATTATGCACATTTGATATTTGGCATAGGTTCCTGGGATGCAGTACACCCAAGTAATTCTTGTTTTTATTTCTTTGTGTTTGCATTTTTCTAGACTCTCCATAGTTTACATGCTTCATCAAATGCTAAAGACCCCCATAGCAAGACCTCAATATTGCACTAGTTCATCTACAAATACTCTGGAGCCAATTCACAAAAGCATTTATGAGTATAGGAAGCATAGTGAAGCATTACTCTTTTGAGTACTCTACAGAGCTTTGTGAGTTAGTCCTGAAACATTGAACTCCCTCTTATTAAAAGTTCAAAAGCGGCCCTTTTCATTGTATTTGTACTCATTTTATATACATTTTCAATGAATATTAAAAGAATATTAATATTTTATTTCCATTTTAGATGTTTTGCAGCCAATTCATTAAGGCACATAAAATCACGTAAATTAGTTCTGCAGGTTCCACGTTATGTAAAGGGCACATTGTGGTACACCTTCAACGAGAATCGCAATGCACAAAGAGGAACATTGTCCCCTATTACAGATAATATGCTTCCCTCAGGGAAGCTGCAAACGTGCACCTGCTCTGGGACAGCTCATTAATTAAAGGCGGAGTAACTGTTTGAAGTGTCTGCTCCTTCTTTCATAGGTTCCATCATGACCTGATTTACAAGGTGGAATAGAGACTCCCATGCAGGCAGGTACAGCGATTAAGTGGACCCACCTGCAGGAGGATGTCTGGGGGATTAATGGAACAACCTTTCTGAGGGCTAACATTATGTTAATGAGGGCAGCACTTTGCATCTTCACCTTAACTGTATTAGGATGTAGGAGAGGAGGCAAAGAGGCCTTTAGAAGGTGCACTGACAGTAAAGACAATAAGTAAGTACAGTTAGGTGTATTGACAGTCAGTGTGCCCCCTAGAGGGGGATGCATTTATTCTCTACACTAGCTGCAAAGTGACCTCTGTCCTCATTTGTAAAGCAAGCTGCATTGCGCCTGCCTTATGAAAGAAGAAATAGCTACTTTAAAGAGAAAGTCTGCTGTTTACTATTGTGCTGCCGCTAGAGCAGACACACATTTTCAGCTGCCCTCGGTGTAGTGCATGTTTTGTAATAAAGTGCACTGTCCCTGTTTGTGCTGAATTCACCTAGTTAAATGTGTGCCATGGCACAAACAGGAACAGTGAACCCTAGGTAAAATATGAAGCCAGCCATCCTCATCAGATGACAACTTCCACAACAGTCTCATCATACTGTGGATCCCTGCTTAAGTAAAGCCTCCCTGTTGTGTCTTTTGGACTATTCAACTTTTATAACATTGGAATGTTTACTGGGTACAAATGCTACTTTGCATCCGTTTTTGGGCATGCATGGGGCAACCACAGTGGAGTCCTAGACATTTAAAAATGTTTTCATTTGTTTTTTATAATCTCTTTCCCCTGCTTAAAAAAGCCATGTTACTGTAAGATATAAATTTACTTAAAACGCAGCACCTTTTAACATTGATTGTTTTCATATTTCTTTCCATTTTCCTAATCTTTTTCCTTATTTTCTGCTTCATTTTGATTACTACTATGTTATCTTTTTACATAAATTTGCCATGGTCTTTGTACTGCCTACATAATCTTTCTCTCAGAATTCATTATTGAACCTGTTTTACTTTTTTGGGGTAGTCGATTTAACATTTTCAAATAAGCCGATTTCCATCAACGAAACGTTTGTGCTACTGTGTAATTAATCTATTCCTTTAACAATTTCCTCCAGACCCTGCCTACATGCTAACATCTCTGTATCCTGAAAAATGAGTTAGGTCACTAATCCTCACCGATGCAGTACCTGTTGTGTTGTTGTCCTGCTTGAAGGCATCAGAAGTTCACTCTACATGTTAAGTAGGACCGTACAATTGTTGTATAAGTTACATCTTTAGCACAACTCTAAAAGAGGTACTTTCCCACCCACGGGTGAAATGGATGATCTTGGTTCATTGCACCAGCGACGAATATGAAAGAAAAGTTATTTGAGCACCAAAAAACACTACTCAATGTGTAATTGACATTCAAGAATTAGTTTTTGGTAGCTAACAATCCCATAAAGGGGTCAGTGGCACTGTGGAAGGATCAACAAACCGTATTTTTTTATTCACAGTATCACACATACAGCACTACGAATAATGAACTCTATTTAGTTCAAAGTATTTATTACTACAGGGACAATCTGTTTCTTAGTACATCTAAAACGATTACACAGAATATTATAAAAACAGCACCAAGACAGGTTCTAAATAATGAGAATAAAATTAACATTTCTAGTTTTGTAAAAATTTCTATTAAAATGTTATCTATAACGTAAAAACCTAGGGCCTCATTTATGAGGCCTTGCGTCAGTTTTGCGCTGCGGATGCGTCACTTTTTGTGACGCATCTGCAGCGTAAAACATGCGCCTTGTTGCGCCATATTTAAAAAGTGACGCATCTAGGTAGATGCGTCACTTTTTAAACCCCTGCGCCACATTATACCTGCGTCAGGTATAATGTATGCAGAGGGGGCGTTCCCCCGCAAAAAGGCTCGTAATAGTGACGCAGTGAAATCTATCAGATATCACTGCGTCACTTTTAGGATGCGGTTGCGTCAAAATCTTGCGCCTGCCTCGCAGCAGGCGTAAGACTGACGCAAGCCCTTTCACATGGGGCTTTCCCCATGTGAAAGGACGCATTGCTGGAGATGCGTCACTTTTGTGACACACTCCAGCAATGCGTCACTTTTGCGCTTACAGATGCGTCAGAAATACTGACGTATCTGTAAGTCCTTGCGACATGATGCGTCATACATTAAATATGACGCATCATTGGTGTCGCAAGGAGTGCGCAGTGAAAAGTGACGCATCGCTGTTTTCACGCAGTGATGCGTCACTTTTCATAAATGAGGCCCCTAATGCCTACTTCTTTGCACTATACTATGAGAGTATGAAACGCAGAGCAGATTGCAATCTAGAGTTTCCTAGGGAGAAGAGACACACTGCATATATTGTTGACAGCAAAGGCTGTCTTTATCAGTGGTGGACGCATGAAGACAGTGTTCCCTGCAAAGGGCATACACCCACTACAGTAACAGTCAGTCGGTCCACCTCCGGCACTTGGGTTTATCAGTATTAGCCTTCCAATGAGATGCATCATCTGTGAAGTGTGCTGGCAGTAGGTGAAATTGTCTCTGACAGAATCTCGAGCGATAATATGGGCGAAGTGCATCACCTGACAAGTGGTCAAGTGGAATGCCTTAAATACTAAATCTTATCAGAAAAAAGAATTTCTGATGTAAGTTTAGGAATGTCTGACATAGATTAAGTGTAGCAAGGTATGAGTTCCAGACATTTATTTATGAACATATAAGGCAAAAGGATGTCAAATTAGACTGCATTATTTGGGTTATATGTCTGTACACGTTCTTATTTAACCTTGTCATGGTGAGGAGGAAACATTTTGAACCAGACAAATGTCCCATTAGGTATTGTATCTATGTCATTAATCAAAGAGCTCAACTCTATTACAGTTCCTAGAAAGATAAGATATGGCGACATCTGCGTCTAAAGGCAGACATGTCAATAATTTTGCATAAATCAGGGAATATGGTGATGTACATGATCTAAGTGTAAGGAATATGGCGGCCTTCATGAGTTAGGATGGATTTGGGGCCTACATATGATGGTTGACCCATTGGCAATCCTCTGACTAGAGGCATTTTCAGCTGCTTGCATAGCCTTCCTGTTGCTGCCACTTGCCCCATTCTATTTGGACATTGTGCCTAATTGGTCACTGCGCCCGTCTGAGCTAACCTATGCTTTTTTTACTTAGTGCGCCCAGCTGTGCTTGCTTGGGCTATTTTTAGTGGCAAGTCTGTCTGCCGCCGCCCAAGCCTGGACTGCCTGCAGCACCAGGAACCTGGCCCTCTGGGCACCCTCATGCACTCCACTGCAGATCTCCAAGACCTGGACCCCAGACTCACAACTGCTGCCTTGCATCTCCTGTCTCCACAGCAGGACTGTTCACCTGCCACTACTGTCTCTTCAGCTGCAACCTAGGACCACCCGCCCTTACAGGTATCTGCATCATACCCAATCAGCTGACCAACAGCACCCGGTAACCCCTCCAATGCCTCCTGATCAATGCCAGATCACTCTGTAAACACACCAACAAAGTCTGGGACACCATATCCACACTCATCCTGATGTAACCTTCATCACAGAGCTCAACCCCTCCTCTGCGCTGACAATGCCACTGCGACACCCAATTGCTACAAGATGAGACACTGGGACCGCACCAACAAAGACGAAGGTGGTATCGACTTCATCCACAAACTATCAATCTGCTGCACCACCACCGAAGATGACACCACACCGACCAGAGAACACCTGAACGTCCAACTCCACACCAATGATAAAACTACCAGCAAACACACGCTCACTTATATATCCCCAGATCCTGCCACCGGCCTATGTGATGCCATCACTGACTTAATCGCCTCACTCGCCACTGAATACAAGCACTACATCTTCCTTGGAGATCTCAACTTCCACCTGGACAACCGCACAGACATGTACTCCACCAACCATTTGGAATAAATGGACAAAAACAGCCTAAACCAGTTGGTCACAAACCCCACACACATAGCATGACACACAGTGGACCCTATCTTCACATCCACCAGTAGTGGCATATACAGCCACACCTCGGAACTTACCTTGACCGACCATTCCATCATCCACTTCACCCTTACAGGGTCACCTCTGATTACCACAAACCCTCCCAGTACCTCCTACTGCAGCTGGAGTAAAGTGACACAGACCCAATGGATGAACACACTCAACACCTCCCAGCCTAATGCTGCAAATAACCTGGAACAAGCTGTCGCGAACTTCAACAACTGGATCATCAACACCACCAACCGAGTTGCTCCCATCAAACCACCCAAAACCCACAGATCCACCTAACAAAGCAGCTGCTACACGCCTGAACTTAGCACAATGAAACGTAGCATCAAACAACTAGAGAGTAGATGTTGCACCAGCAGAGACAATACATACCTAGCCACCTTCAAGTCAGCCCTCAACAAATGCCAACAATGACTCAGAGTCACAAAAAAAGTTTCCCTCGCGAGCCACATCAACGCTAAAAATATATTGTCTTCCACTGGAATAAAGACTCAAATGTTAAGCCATGTGACCAATTCTAAAGGCCTTCTTGGGGAATGGTAAACTGAACAGTTAGAAACTGACTCTGTGATGAGAGAGACGCATTAGGCTCTGTTCCATCAAAAGAATGTTAGGTGGAAAAACAATAGCGAAAGACAACACTGTGAGAAGACAGACATCTGTAGATGAACCTGGCCCAGCAGCTTTAATTATCTTAGTGTAGCTTACAGAAAAATAGACCTAGCAAACCCAGATACGAGTGCTGACCACATCCCACATTGTCAATCATAAACCACCATAAGCACAAAGCAGCAACATTAACCAGTGAGCCCAGAATATGTAGGTGCTTGGCAAGCCTTGTGAACCACACAATGGATGACTGAAGGATCCATACAGTAAAACAGTAGGTGATCCAGTTTTAGGTTTGAACCTATATTAATGGATAAAACCCCACCAAAAGGGAAACAGGTATAAACACTGATAAACACCTGAGCAAGCACACACTAAGATACCATTCAGAAAAAGGATAGTGATAAAGAATGAGTCAGTTTCATTTCTTTCTGATGGAGCCAACACTTTCTTATACAAGGTAGCAGAAATAAAGATTCTTCTAAGATTATTCTGCTTGTGTATGGTTGATGAGGGATGTCATTAAAATATTGATCCATCTGCCTTTTGTTCCCTTGAGTTTTGTGTGTTTTGTTTAAAAGGTGCAGATTTAGAATGATGTTTTCGGGCTTATAAAATATTTTATACACTAGAGAGCATCTGGAAATATTAAAATTATATTTGATATCTTGGCACTTCCTTTTTGATCTTTGTTTCACTGATTGGCAAAGTGACTGGCTCATTAGAACCAATATGTACTCTCACATTTATCTACATGCACAGAATGGGTAACGTCCTTTGATACAAGAGCCCCCTTTCTAATAAGTTAGTAGTGATAGCAGGTCACCTGCCAAACACCCCAGGCCATAACATTTGAATGCAAGGTGGAGTGACAGGTACCTGTGAAAAGAGTATTTTCACATGGAATAATGGTGAAAAAGTGACATAAGACTTTCCACATACAAACAAAATTCATAAATGCAAGGTGTCCCATTGTTGTGTGATACTTTCAGGTAATCTTGGCTTTTTACCCAATTACACATTACTGCTCAGTGTTTTAAGCCTGTAGCTACATTGTTAACAGGAAAAGTTTAAGTCCCAGCATAAAATGTGATTTCTGTTAAAAGTTCAGGGTTCACTTAAAGTTAACATTTGTCATGGGAACACTTGGCAACTATAAATGTACACACAATAACAACACCAATTAATGTAGTCAGGCAAGAGTGCAGAAAAGCAGTGGTGAGCATACTTAAGGCATCACGTTTCAGGTGCCATAGAATGCAGGACCACAAATTGATCTGCAGTATTTCAAAATTGTAAAGATTTCACAAGGTCTATGCCAATAGCAAGGTTGGCCACCCTTACAATAGCATAATACTCAGTTCGGAGCAGGTGAATGAAACCCAACCATGTTCAGAAATGTGTTCATTACAACATTTGAATATAGCACTCATACTTTTCAAACCTATTAATAGTCCTGTTTATCTGACAGAGTGAGTGTGAGAGGTAATGAGCTTTGAGAGAGGATACATGAGATGTGAATATGAGTGACAGTTCAATACACAGACCATTATAGTTTATATAGTCTAACTTGCGTCCATTGGAAACCCAATAATGGAAAGACACTTCATACACTTTAAAAAAATATATATTTCAGTTTTCTGAAACGTTTATCTAGCATAGCATATATAGTACAAAAGTAGTTACATGCTTAGTAATGAGATACAAGTGACAAGTAAATGCATCACAATAACCAGAACACCAGAAACATCAATAGATACATCTTAACATTGCTCATATACAACAAGTCCACAGTTGTCATCAGGGTGCATATCTGAGTAAGCTGAATACATAATTTTGTTGCCAAGCATATACATATCAAGCAGAAACGGAACACTAGCCAAGTATTGTGTTCATTTGACAACAACATGTGTGGTGCTTGTGGTATCAAAAGGATGTTCCAGGAGATACACCTTTAGGGGGTCCCAAATATCTCATGGGCATGATGTGATGGGGAGGAGTTCTGCACATGTGTATGTTTGTTCCTGTCAGAACAACATATCATTTATCCACTCCTTAAATTTGGGTGCCCTGCCTCGACCCCATCGGCATGCTATTCTCCTTTTAGCCAGCAAGAGACCAAATGAAACAAATTTCTGATGTGTCGGTTCAAGGTTTTCCGTGTATCCTAGTAGGGCCAACATGGGCAATGGTTGGAGCGTCAGGAAAGTAATCTGCTCCAATGCATGTAGTCCCTTGGTGCCAGTAGAGTAGCCCAGTGCTACAATCCCAGGCAAGGTGCAGGAAGTCAGCCGCCTCCACTCCACAACTGTCACATTTATCATTATCCCATAGTGTATATCTGCACTTTTTGACCGGGTATAGTATGTTCGGTGCAGAAATTTGTAGTGTGGGATGCGCAGGTGGCTGGTAGATGAGACTTGTTCTGTCTGAGAGCAACAATATGTCCATTGCTTGTCTGTAATATTATGTCCCAGCTCAACAACCCACTTGACTCTAGCAGCAATAGGGGTAAAGGTTAAATTTGTGTATAAGCTGTGATACAGAGTAGATAATAAATGTGAGGCAGCTTCAGCCCAAAGTATAGTGCACAGTGGAGCGACTTCCTGGGGTTTGTGTGGGTATGAGGGGGTGTACTCTTTGATACCCTGTCTCACCCTGACATATACGAAAATATCCATGGGGAAGGTGGTTGTTTTGAAAATAACTGTTGCAGATTACGGAATTTCCATTTAAATAAAGGTCTCCCCATCAAGTGATGTAATACTTAGCTTTAGTTTTTTTAAAGACACCTTCCTGCAAAACAGGCATTTTGGGGTGGTAAACAGAGGAAGGAGAAGCGAGTACAGCATGGGGGCTTGTAGTTGTCTAGCAATGTGTTGCCATGCTTTTACCGTCCAGTTGACAGATGACGGGTCAGTGTTCAGGGAGAAGGTGTGGTTAAAATGGCATCTTCCAACGGAACAAGATCCACCAGCCAGTGTTCCGCTGCCCCGTGAGGCGTGTATCTAGGGGGGTGGAACCAGTAGTGGGCATAATGTGCCTGTGCGCAGAGATAATATAATTCCAGATTAGGGACATCCAACCCGCCCTGGGAATAAGGTCTGGTATGTGTTTCCCACTTCACCCGAGATTGTTTGCCACCCCAAGCCAGTTGGGTCAGTTCCAAGTGAAGTGCAGACAAGAAATGCCTGCCCGGGTCATACAGGATGTTTAAGAAAAGATATAGTAGTTTGGGGAGGACAACAATTTTTATGATAGACGTGTGTCCTGCCATGGAAAGCAGGAGAGCAATCAATCTCGTGATACTGCTTGTAATGTTCTCCAATGCTCTGCCATAGTTGAGCCGCATCAGCTCTTCATTGTCGACAGTGATGTGTATCCCCAAGTATTTCAGTTCGGTAGCGCACCATTCTATGAGGAAGTCAGGAGTGAAGGCTGTCACCGAAGTAGTGAGTGGAAAAATCCAGGTTTTGGCCAATTAATGTGAATTCCGGAGAGTCCCTTAAATCTCACAACATCCCGAAGTAGCGGATGAGGTTGTGGTGTGATTCGCTAACGTATATGGTGACATCATCGGCATATGGAGAAAAAAGTATTGGGTGAAGAAAGCAACGTAGAGCCTTGTCTTGATGATAATGTTGGATTTTGGCTGCAAGAGGCTCGATTGCTAGTGCGAAAAGGAGTGGGGAAAGCGGGCATCCCTGCTGGATTTCCCGGGTGATAGAGAAGGGGGAGGAAGTATGTCCAATAATTAAAAGTCTTGCTAAAGGAGTTGTGTACAAGAGACATATCCATAACAGGAAACCTTTAGGTAGCCTCATATTTTGAAGGATAACAAATAGGTAGTCCCATTCCACAGAATCAAAGGTCTTCGTGACATCTAAAAAGACCGCCACTAGTGCCAACTGTGGATCTACGTTTTGTAGGATGGAGAAAAGTACGAAGGTTGTATGACGACGCTCTGTCCAGAATAAATCCAGCCTAACCGGGAATAACTAGCTTCTTCATTAAGAGGCTTAGCCTGTTTGCCAGTATTTTTGCGAGGATTTTGGCATCATTGTGGTCATCAATTTCTAGGATGTAAATGGAGAAGCAGGGCAACCGAATTTCCATCGATAAAGCATTACCCATTCTCTCTCCCTCCCCAAACTTATGAGCTATAAAGTATGTTCCTCGGAATCTAGCTTCGCGCTCAGCAGTATCCTTGTATTCAGAAAGTTTATCTTAATGTTGCCCGTTGAGTCCCAGAGGTGTCCCGCCATAGGTTACTTTCCAATTGTTTCAGCTCGTCCTCATGTTTCTGCAAACTACGACGGATATCTTGTACGACTCCGAACCTCTAAGCTATACAAGACCCCCTGATTGTCACTTTGAAGGCCTCCCAGACTATGTACACATCATTAACGGAGCCTGTATTTCTCTGAAAAAAGTCTGCAATTTCTGCACCAAGTTCGGCCTTAAATACAGAATCTAGTAGAGCCTCTGGCATGAGTCGCCAGCACCTTTGAGTAGCGATTGAGTTAGGAGGTGCGATCGTCATAAGAACCGGAGCATAATCTGAATAAGTTCTGGCTAAGTGTTCAGCAGCATGTATCCAAGGGACAACACCTCAGGAGACCACCTAGTAATCTAATTGGGCCCATGTAGAGTTCACCGCTATGTAGTGAGTGCCTTCCATGCCAATGGGATGAATGTGCCGCCACGCGTCTGTAAGACCATGGGCAGAGAACATGTTAGTCAGTGAATCCTGTGTTTTAGTATAGTGATGAGGGAGTGAGTTGGTTCTGTCAACAGTGGGGAAAAGCACTGTATTGAAATCCCCCCCCTGCCCACATAATATGAGTGGATCCTACCTTAAGGATTTGGCCCCATAGCGTGGTGAAGTAGTCCGGGTTATCCACAGTCGGCCCATAACAACATACTAGTGTGACCGATTGTGTACCTAGTGTTCACCAAATAATGCAGCTCCTACCCAAGGAATCATGATACGTCCCACCCGGGTTGAAAGGAGTGTTCTTTTTTATAAGAATCACTGTGCCCCTCAAATATGTAGAATATGATGAGAAGACTCGGTATGTGGCTCACTTATTGGTGAAACAATGAGTGTGATGTGGATCAAAACGCGTCTCTTGTAGCATAGCAATGTGGACCTGCTGTCAGTCGGGATAGGTAAGAATTTGTCTACACTTACGGGGATCCCCCAACCCCCTGATATTCCATGTAAGCAGATTTATCTTTAACCGCTCAGTATGCGGAGTGATAGCACAGCGATATGTGGTTATCCTGATGTATATTAGACGTAAAGCTGTGAGTGCATTTCTCTATGAGTACTTGCATGGTTACCTGTTGGAAAGGAAAATTGGTGAACATTTGAATTAACGATTCCCTTCCCTTCCCCCCACAGCAGTACCACAATTGTACTGGCATTTTTCCACCCACCCACCTCCCAAGTAACCTTAGACATTTCAGTCCAGATTAAGTACCCCTAAAGAAGAAAACAGTAAGAGGGAATACTCATGTGTAGGGGTCGCTAGCTGGCAACAAGATTATCCCTTCTCCCAGAGCTGACAAGGCAGCCTCCCAGTGGCAGGGTATAGAGGGAGGAAGGGGGGTGCTTGGCATAGTCCAAAGTTTAAACATGGGGGATATTGTGCCCGCTGCCCACCAATGAGAACATAGTTATTTCATATGTTACTTATTTGTCTCTTATCAACCACTACATGCACCAATCGCCTAGGAGTCATGGCGAATTTCTCTCACTGGAAGGAGTCATAGTGTTTTGCTGCAACACAGGCACCACAAGTTCAAGATGCAGCACATGGGGAGACAGGGTATATTGGCTTGTCTCTAGTGCTGTCATTTTTAACCTTAAGAGTCAATCAGTCGTGGGAGATAGAGACCTGGAAGAGAGCTCCCTAGGTTCACACTGTGGCAAATGCTTCTTGACATTTTTGAGAAAATCATCAACCTGCTGTGGAGTAGTAAAGAAATGCTGTTTGCTCTGATATGTAACTCGCAAGCGTGCCGGGTGCATAAGAGCGTATTCAATTTGTGTCTTCTGAAGGTTTTGTTTAGCAGAAATGAATTTGCGCTTTGCCTCCTGAACTGCCATAAAATCAGGATAGGTTGTGAATTCCGTCCTCCATGCACCCTAGTGTTGGTTCTCTCCGGTATCCCAATGACGCAGGTGTTATTGCAAAGGCTGCAAGCCTCTAAATCCTAATTTTTGGCGGCACTAACTTTAAGAAGTCTGCCCATTTGTGCCATTTGTTGTTGTATCTGGGCCCTAGCATCTTAGTTGTCCGGGATCCTCCTTTCCGCCACCTTGATTTGTCTGTCGTGTTTGTCCACCTTCTGGACTATAAAATCCATGCGGCTATTCAAGGAGTCCATTTTTGCTGGAATTGTCTGTAAGCTTTTGAGTTCATCATCTTGGGTAGTCGGTGGTGCCTGGGCTTGTTCTTTGTTGGGTTGTTCTGGCTCCTCTGAACTGGAGCGTGTGACAGTCTTCTTGGTTTAAAAAAGAAGCTTGGACTGGCGACCATCTGCCTTCCCCATGATAAAGGGAGTACACTACGCTATAGTTATTTAAACTAAGGAAGTGGGAGCCTTGGCAGCCTACCGATGTTAAAGGTGAGATGGAAAGGTGTCCGGGTGGCTTCACCGCCAGCTCTCCTCCCAGCGTGAGAGGCAAGGAAGCTCGTGTATATCCAAACGCCAAGTACTTTTCATACATGGAAGACCCTTCTTAAGCAGAAAGAGGGAGCTGCTTCAGAAATACCCAGATAGAGAGGAGTAGTTTATTGCACCTTCTATAGCAAGTGTGACAAGTGTAGGTCTGTGTGAGCCCAGAAGAGGAACAGAACGGACCGTAACGGCAGCACTATTGACAACACGGATGTTTGCTGCTGCGAGTGCTTGGAGATGGAGTGTCGATTTACCCTGACCCACGATTAAGGTTTCAAAAAGTAGTGACATTTTCGCCCTTTTCACTCCGACAATCAAGCGTACCTCTGGACCTCCAAGTGGGCGCCCTTATTTATTTGAGGGCACGTCAAGTGTGCACCAGACGAGGAAGCCATCTCGCCCCTTAGGATTGTTCAATCCCCTGTGAATTTAGCTTTTAGCTCTAAGTACCCTTGTCCTGATGAAGCCATAAGAGACAACTGGCGGAAACGCGACTGCGACTGTGTCGACACCATTGTGATAAGGAGTCCCCATAAATTGGCCTTTTTTTTTATTTCATGCGCCCTGATGACTATATTTTGTTTAAGAGAATCTATATCTCAGGCGCTGCGAGGATTTCCTTTTTTGATGTGTATCACTCTAAGTTAGGAGTGGATATTTTGAGAAGTTTATTTTTATTTTTGTAGGATACACTGTTGTATATGTAGTGTATATATTGTAAATGTGAGATGTATATATATTGTATGTTTCATGATTTAATATAACTTTGTGCTTGTGTGCCACCCTGTCCTGTGACACGTATACATGTCCTTATAACTTGTGAAATTTGATTTGATTGCAAATATTTGTAAATAACAGGATAATTAAATATATCTTGTTTAAGAAATAAAGGCTGAATGGATCCCTTAGTTAAAGTTTTTTCAATTTTTTCGTCTTTTTGATGTCCCTTGCTCAGGTATGGGACATACTTAATTGGCAGCATAATTGGTTGCGCAACAATGAAGGCATATGGAGAGAGCACAGTGACGCCTAGTGGGATTGGGCAAATGGCGGCAGTATGCACCACAAGGCATTGTGTGTTCACTACGTTGTGGCATGGGTGCAGTAGATGTCCTTGAAAGTGACTGCCAGCAAAGGATAAGTATGGGCTGGTGGCTCCCTATTCACAGTATGCGCTGGATATAAGACAGCCTGTGTATTGGCGGGGTGTTGTGAGTCTAAGCGCACCTCTCTTGGTTGTGTCAGCAAGTGCTGTCTCTTTCCGCACACAACTCCATGCAGTGGGCAGAAGCTGGAGGGTGTGCGGCTTTGCAGTCTCTCTCAAGTACTATTAGGTAAACAGAAGCGGCAGGTCCCCATACAGAGCTGCAACATGTTGTGTGTTTAACACAGCGCAGCAGGCCACAAAAGAAGTGTCTCTCTTCTCTTGTTTTTTTTAGTTCCCCTTTTGGGGGAGATGGTCTGGCACCAAAACGATAATGCGGCAGCAGGCAAGCAAAGAGGGCTAGTGATGGATGCAAGACAGCAAAATGCCAGAAGACCCCATTAAATGTGCAAGAAAGGCCTTATGGAGCATGGACATCAGCATGTCAGCACAGTCAAAAACAGCGCGTCTTTGTCTTTATCACTGATGACATTAATGTAAAAATGTAAATGCCATTTGTAAAGCGCACAGCTACCTCCAAAGGAGGTGTCCCGGCGCTGTCTGTATACCGCTTAGGAACCCTTCCTGGTTTTTCCCTGTGAAATGTCCACTCCTGGGCACCCCCAAGGTGAAGCCAGCCATCCCAGCGCTGTTGGTGCTGTTGTGGAGATTAAGCAAGCTATTGCCCAGAGTTGCAGAGATTAGATTAGGCACCGAGGCGAGAATGATCAGGTCCGAGGAAATTGAGCCCAAGACCCGCTGAGGCGGGTATTGAACCCTGGTCCCGGACCAGACCTCTGCATCAGGGTCTGCCGCTCTAACCATTTGAGCCAGACTTCTTAACTGCCTCTTACTGCTCACACTTAGGCGAGGGATGATTAGAGTGGCAGGGAGTAAAGGAATCTGGCTTTACATCAGAGTCCAGGAGGTAGCGGAGTCTCACCATGGCCTACCCACCATGAGGACCCCCTGGGGCTCGTGTAGCGGCAGCAGAATGGCATACCTCCAGACACGCTCCACGTCAGTTTCCCCTCAGAACATACCTGACTCCTGGAGTGCCTAGAAGTATTCGCGGTCGCTGATTTTCCAACCTGAGATAGGCATAGGGATGAGAACCAGGCGGCAGGCCGTTGGAACGAAGTTGATGCATGAAAAGTCCGGATAATTGAAGGATCATGCCTCCAAGCAGCAAGAGCCTCACTGGTGCGCGGCCATCTTGGTTGTGCGCCACCTAGCGCCCCTCAAGACACTCCATACCCTGCATTACATCTTCTTCAAACTACATGTGGTTTATAACAATCACAGCAAAAAACAACATGTTTTGTAAATACCGCAAAAACACAGTTTTGTGTATTTAGGGGTTAGGCAACTGAATAAAGAATGGATAAGCCCTGATTTCAACATGTTTGGAAAACATTAGGAAAACACCACTGAAATCCACAAACAGTAAACACTAAGGGGCTGATTATGATGTCGGTGGGTCCGACACCGATGGCATGTCCGTATCAGACCCACCAACATCTGCCCCTGCTGTCCGCCCAATGCATTACGATGCTGCGGGTGGAGGCATCGGGCACGGGATCGTCTGTGGTGCTTCTGACAGACTCAAGGAGCCGGTCAGTGTGTTGGAAAGACACCATAATCCCCTAATGACGGCTGTTCTGCCATCATGATTATGATGTCATTTTCTGACAGCCTCTCCATTCGGCCTTTCTGACATGGAGAGGCTGTCAGAAAATGACTTTGGGGGCATCTTTCCCCCCGGCCCTGTGATATGGTTCCTGGGGGCACCTAGCGTGCCCTTCTTAACATCCCTGCCCATGTGGCAGGCACTGAGAGATGCCTGCCACACAGTGGAGGGATGTTTGTAAACATCCATTTTGCTATGGAAGCTAGTGCTGGGGGCCTTTTCTGCCCGCCTCATAAGCTGCCATAGAAAAATGGATGTTTCTGACCGCCCTATGGGCAGTCACACCCTAATAGTTAGGTCAAAACCGCCAACCTACGGTTGGGAAGTTTTCAGACAGATAAGGTGTCGGGCAAGTCAGCCCGATATCGTAATCAGGGCCTAAGTGGTTTATTATGACTTTTGCAGTGCGGGTGCGGTCCACCACACCAGACCCCGCTCCCACAACACCAAAGCCATAAGTGGAACGCCCATCGAATTCCAACTGGAATCCAGGTCGGGCTGTCCTGTGGCAGCTGGCCCACGTTGGTGCCTGTTTAATCGCTCATAGGAGAGCCGTAATAGGCTCCGCAATGGGAATTCCTTTTCAGGGTATTGCAGGGCATGGACAGTTAAGTCCATGCCCTGCAGGAAATGGAGGTGCATGCAGACAGGGGGCACACTTTGAACCCCTGCAGTAGAGGCAACCGTAGGCCCTGTAAGGCCCCCTTTGTTTCCTCCCCACCACACTTTTCATGGCGGGCTCAGAGCTATGAAAACCATAGCAGAGAGGAAACTCATAATATGCTTGGTGGCACTGCAGCAACATATAGCAGATTCAAAACTGCTGAAACTCCACCAGGGATCTTGGATCCCTGGTGATTGTGGTGGTGTCAATGCGGTCCGACCTCCCAAGTCATAATGGGCTGTCAGACTGCCTGATCCGATGGGCCACTGTAGTCATAATAAGGCAAAATAACAGGATAGCCTATTTAAAAGCTCATACACAACATTGTAGGGCATATTTAGCTTAGATTTTACCAATGACTGCTGCAAAATAACATTTGCAGTGACTGACTATTGCAAAAATAAAACTTGCCTTTACTGACTGGTGGAATAATTAAAAATGTTTTGCACGTTAGACAAATGTTGTAGCAATGGTTATTGTAAATCTCTGTGCAAGGTTAACAGGTAAAGCTACAATTTATGCAATCTAGCCTACAACAGGTATGCCCACATATCTGTTAAAAAATGCCTGTTCCCTTGAAAACTCATATATCTGCAGCAGATACACTCTTAAGTGATTGTATCATATTAGAGGTCAAGGCTTTTGTAGAACATTCTCTATGAATGCAACCACCACCAGGTGAATGGCACCCACCAAGACTTTGAGCCTTGGTAGTTCGAATTAAATGAGCACATGTGTTTCATGATAAAATCTAAAAATGATGTGAAGTGCATTGGACTTGTTGGTCAAATGGAGCTTTTTCCTGCTACTTTTCAGGCACGGTTCTTTTTGAGACAAAGCTCTCTTTGATGTAGGGGGCGCTAGGTGGCGCACTAGTGAGATGGCCGCACTGGTGTGAGGCTCCCGCAGCCCAGTGTAATAATCCTTTTAATTAGCCTGCTTATTGACCCAAAAATCTGCTAAAACCGCAACCTGCTGGTGAATCTGCAGCACACGCAGACTCAGTGAAAATCTTGAGAAAATCTAGTTTAGCCCGCTCGAGATATGGCGAGTTGAAGATTGGACCGAGTGCAGGCACAGAAGACTCGAGGTGAGCAGGTGGGGACGTGCAAGCCAACTGAGACCGTGGATGTGCTAGAAGCGTGCAGGCCTGCCAACAGACGGGAGGAGCAGTTGTGGAGCCTCTGATTCCTGAAACTGAGCGCAGAACATTTGCGGGTGTAGAACGGGACTTAGCAGGAGTGTACGGGGAGTTATGGCCAGCAGCACTGGAGGAGGGTAGAAGCGCTAGCAAGCAATGGAGAGCCGCAGGCGGCGTGGCGTGTGAGACGACGGCCATCTGCAGGGAGGTGAGAGTGAAGGTGGTGCCACCTCCCCTGCGCGGAGCGGCCAATTGAGGCAGGAACCTACTGGAGTGTGAAGGCGGCATTGTGGTCGACTCGGGGGCCTGTGCAATCATCGCTGCTCTGAACGCTTCGGCTGTCCCCCGATCACGACTCGCATGCAGTTTGGATTGTGGCAGCAAGAGGAGACAATCAGGACCGGGAGTGCCTGAGGGGAAGAGGGGGTACTGAGGCTGTGAGTTGTGCCCCCCCCTCCACTTTACTAAGCTTTTGGAGGCTATAAGCGACCCCTCTTGGCACCATTTCTCTGCTGCAGCTCCTGGGGATGCCATCTTAGGGGAGAAATTGACGGGACGACAGCCGCGCTGCCTAAGGGAGTAAACAACACCGATCACTGGGAGCGTGTTCGGCTACCAGTGGCTTCATATGTGCAAAGTGCCCTACTGCAGTGTTTGGATCCCCAGAGACAAGTGCCCCCTCCTCCTGGTCACAGTGGTCAGCGTGTGAATTCCATGCCTCTAGAGCTCTCTCAGTGTGGAAGGGCTGTCAGCAATAGAACAAGACTGTATTAGAGCGAATCTGGCCCTAAAGCACCAATCCCTCCCACTGTTATTTGCACAGGCACAGAGTAGACGGAGAGGCTATACGTGGTTGACATATCAGGGCACGGTCTACAGCTGGTCAGGGCTAACCCTACCAGAGCATTACTTCGGAGTGCTGATTGACAGGGAGCGGGTTGTTTGTGCCTACCCAGCTCTGGGCGTAGGAAGCAGCAAAATCTGCTTGGCGGACGCGTCTACCCAAGTGCAAATATGGGGAAGCCGGATACACGGCAACCAAAATTGAACTTTGACGCTGCAAAATGGTCCGGCCGCACCTTGCAGAACGATCAAGAACGGGATGGAAGCGAAGAAGCTCAGAGGGGCACCTTGACCCAAACAGCAGATGTTCAGAGCATCTTACAGGAGGTCAGGCAAGGTTTTGCCACTATTGTGGACAAAGTTGATCGTATGTCGTCGCTTATGGACGCCATAGCGCACAAGCTGGAAGGACATGAAGAATGGATAAATGAAACGAAGCGGCGCATTTCGACCCCGAGGATGTGACATCTGGTCACACTACGCAATTGGCCCGCATGGATCAACTGCTGCGGGTGATTGCGGCCAAGAATGAGGATTTGGAAGCGCACAGTAGGCGCAATAACATTTGCGTGATTGGAGTCCCGGAATCCACCAACACGAGGAGGATGGAGGAGTACGTGGAAAAACTGCTGCTGACGGCGATTGGAGCTGAGTCCTTCTCGAGTCAATTCATTGTAGAACGTGCCCATCGATCACTAGGGCGGCGTCCGCCTCCGGGCGCCACCCCGTGGCCCATAATAGCGAAACTTTTGAATTATAGGGATCGCGACGTGGCCCTGCGGGTGGCACAAAGTAAACATACTCTGTCATATGAAGGGAACACGTTCGCTATTTACCCGGACTTTACGGCCATGGTGCATGCGGAAGAGCAAAAAGAATTCCTGGATGTTAAAAACAAACTGAGGAAGGCACAGATAGATTACGCGCTGTTGTACCTGGCGCGACTCAGAGTTATTTATCAAGGAAAACAGAGATTCTTTACAAAGCGGCAGCAGGTGGAGGAATTCCTCAAACATGTGAAGGACACAAACCGGTCGGATTCTGCTGAAGCTGCGTCACAGCAATCTCTATCAACGGGAGCGGAATATGGCTTGCAGTGAGACCCGATTTCACTGCTAAGACATGTTTATAATTTTGCTTTGGTGGTACAAATGTACAGGAGTAAGACCTGAAAACCATAATAGTATGAGTAATGACATAGTGGGTTCAATAAGATACTATCTCTGTACACTGGGCACCCAAGACTTCCATGGGGCCCGGGTGCACAGGCCGCAGTGGGCTCATTAGGAGAGGGATTAACGTGTGGCCACCTCGTAATGACCCCTAAAGGGTATACTCCACTATATGTTTGTTGCGGGATACGAAGGGTGTTCATGGACCAGGTTTGGCTACAGGCTGAATTGGGGATGGGGGGGCGGGAGGGAGAATGATGCTGGCAAGTTGGGGTTGCTTCAGTGGGAGGAGGGTGGGGTAGGGTGGTTGAGGTCAGGATGGTGAAAGGGAAGTGGGTAAGGTTAGGGAGGTTACTTGGTTGGAATGTTGTTTAACATGTCGAAAACAGACCGTTGTTCTTGAGAAAGATGTGAATTTCACAGCTAAGTTGTTTCACAGCAACCAGGAGCGTGTTACAGGTGTTTTCTATGTTGGTACAAGTGGAATAAGTGGCATTCAATGTCGCCTGTGCCGAACAAGGCCAGATTCCTTGAAGTGAGGCTAATATGGATTCTGAAGCACTGAAAATTATTACGTGGCACGTTAGAGGCATGGGTGACCCAAGGAAGAAAAGGCATATACTGGCTTATTCAGACATACACCGAGTGCACATAGCTCTGATACAGGAAACGCATTTTACACAACAGAGATCTACCAATTTCGCAAGTAAATGGGCGGAACATAGACTCTTCTCCTCTTACTCCTCTTACGCGAGAGGTACAGCGATCCTCATGAAGAAGAGGGTGCCATTTCATCTGGCGGGCACTGCAGGGGATCCGCAGGGCCGCTTCAAGATTTTCGAAGTGGGGTCTACCCATATAATTTGGGGAGGTGACTTTAATGTCACACTTAACCCCAGCTTGGACAGATCACATCCTGCACCACACCATTACATCAAAGCAGGGACATATTCGGATCATGCCCCGGTCGTGCTCACGCTCTCATCCCAGGATTTTTCTACGCCGCGATAAGATACTGTTTTTCAGGAGGAGATGCGCGAAGAAATACAGGAGTTTTTTGCGAGCAACAAGGGCTCGGTGACCAATATTGAGACAATCTGGGAGGCATTTAAAGTCACGATTCGTTGGTACTGCATATCGAAGGGTGCTGGGGTTCCTTAAAACATAATCCACTCCATACGGAAGTTGGAGCTGGAGCTGAAAACCCTGGAAAGGGAACTGGGAGCGGGCCCGAATGGAGACGCCCAAGCTAAGTTTCGAGAAACGCTCACAGAGTACATGGGTGTGGCACAAAGAGAGGTGAAATTTCAGGGCAGATACTGGGTAGCCAGAAGTTATGGAGAAGGTGAAAGGTCAAACAGAGCACTGGTGCAAATAGTTAGGAAACCTCACTGCGCTAATTATGTCCAGGAAATTGAGGATCTCGATGGGAAAGTCGATAGAGATACAGCTAATATTCTTAATGCCTTTAAGCGCCATTACCATCGGCTGTACACCACAAATAGTGTGGATGATCTGGATCTCAATACTTTTTTGGGGGACGTAGCGCTGGGGTGGCTTGGCCATGTACATAGGACATTCTTATGTGCCCCTTTTGAATTAGACGAATTCAGGGAAGCAATAATGAGCATGCAATCCCGGAAGGCCACAGGGACTGATGGAATCCTGGTAGGATTCTACAAAACTTATATAGACCTGATACCCCCATACTTTGTGAGGTGTGTGAGGAATCGCTGGAGGTGGATAGCCTCCCTGCATCTATGAGGGAAGCCCTTATAATTTCACTGTTGAAGCCAGGTGAACCACCACAACATTGTGACTCTTATAAACCATTATCCCTCCTTAACTGTGATGCAAAAATATTGGCGAAAATAATTGTCACCCGGCTGAGTCTGCTAATGGAGATGCTGATCCTTCCTCATCAGTCGGGGTTCGTGCCCGGGAGAGCCAACTCCCATAATCTGAGGACACTCTTTACCATCTTGAATAATGTCTCCCAGGAGCTGCCACTGGCGGCAGTGTTTTTAGACGCCACAAAGGCCTTTGATTCTATTGAGTAGGACTACATTTTTTGTGTAATGCTCAGGATGGGCTTCCCACCCCTCTTCGTCTCGTGGATCCAGCTTCTATATCATCTGCCAGGAGCTAAGGTACTGATAAATGGGCATATCTCTCTGTAATTTAAGATCACTAGAGGCACCTGTCAGAGATGCCCGCTTTCCCTGTTGCTCTTTGCAATCGCAGTGGAGCCGCTGGCAGCAAAGCTGCGACAGCACCATAATGACAAGGCCTTAAAGTGTAATCTGCGTCAAATACTTATATCTTTATATGCAGATGACATCACCCTTTACATTCGAGACCCACAGCAGAATCTAAACCCAGTGCTGAGCGAATTTATAGTGTTCGGGAAATTATCGGGAATCCAGATTAACTGGGGGAAATCAAGTATTGTCCCTCTGACGACAGCGACGGTCCACTTCTCACTCGACTATCCGACAGAATGGTGTGATGAAGAGCTGAAATATCTAGGGATAGGAGTTACTAAGAACAGGGAGGAACTAATGAGACTGATTTATGGTACAGCCATGACCCGCATAACGGACTGTGTCACATGCTGGATAGCTTTGCCACTCTCATGGCGGGCAGGGCATCATTGATTAAAATGGTGATACTTCCCCAATTACTCTACCTCTTTCTAAATGTCCCATTTTATCCCGGAACATTTTTTTTCAAGACATTGAGATCTGAACTGATAAGACTCGTATGGGGTGGTAAGCAGCCAAGACTGCAGTGGAGCGTGCTGATCAAGCCCTACTCACAGGGAGTGTTTGGGATACCAAACTTCAAATTGTACTACATGAGTGCGCAAGCCCACTGTGCCTGGTTTTGGATTGCGCAACCGCGATATATGCCACAGGTCGCGGCGAAACACTGGCTGGCACACCCATACCCATAGATGGTGCTATATATGAGACTGTAGGGACTAGAGACAAGATGGCGACAAACCTTAAATGCATGATCTCAGCATGGCAGTACATAGGGCGAATGCTGGGCGCACCCATGCTCTATTCTCCATTACTGCCTCTTACTTATCACCCAAGCTTGCCCCTCCTGCAGGAAGTCATTTTCCATAACTTTAAATAACGTACACACATTTGCACCTGCGGGGACTTGTACCATAATGGCCAATTTCGAACTATGGAACAGATGTTCCAGAACACACAGCAGACCCCAATGGATACCTTTTTGTATATCCAGCTTAGACGGGTGATACGATCATTGACTCCGGATTTCCCAGCCGAGCCACAAGCATTGACACCGTTACTGTTGATGCTGCAGTGCGCGACAGCTAGACATCTAGTGTCCCTAATATACGGTCCAGTGCACACACAAAGGGAATTCCCGGACACTGTAACCCGTACAAGATGGGGGGAGGAGCTGGGATTTGTCCTGACTGATGATCATTGGCAATTTTGTTGTTTGCAGACTGAAAAAGTCTCGGCCAGCAGTAGGCTCTGCATAATTCATTATAAGTTCGTACACAGATTGTATTACACCCCTGCCAGGATGCACAGATTTGGTCTAAGAGACTTGGACAGATGTGACAGGTGTCGGGGCCGAAGGTGCAGACTTTTTCCATCTGGTGTGGGAATGTCCCGGGGGTGTATGATTACTGTGACCAAGTCTTCCAGGCTTTAACAGAGATGATACACATGCAAGTTGGCCCTACTCCATTGATGGCAATATTAGGGTATGTTAAACATGTGCGAGCAGAGCACCACAAATTTGTGGCTATGGCACTGCTTATGGCTAAGAGGAGAGTGGCCTGCCACTGGGGTAGGGGTCGAGCACCCAAATTCAAGACCTGAATTGATGATTTGGTGACTTGCCAAGAACGGCTCATAACATATGCTGAATTGTTGCCTATGGCCTCCAGGCCCAGGGATATATAGACCCCACTGACATGCTACCTGATTGCACACCCACCTAACCTCACGTAAACAGCCTTGTCTATACCAATAAAAATGAGAAGCAGGAGACTGCGGAATTGAGGGGTAGAGATACAACTGTCAGCCACGGGAGGACGGGTTAAGAGTGAACTGCTTTATTTATAATTGCAGGAACTGTGATCAATTTGTAGCAAAGAGCAGTGGAAGACACTTGGTTTGATAGAATGGGGATGTCACTGTATCTTGATTATATGCCTAATTCAGGAGGGGCTGCAGGGTGCCTATAGGGCCGATATTGCTGCATGTATACAGTGCTTGCGTTGACATGGCAAGAGAGAAATCTAATCCCATGTACCAAGAAAATAATGCATTCACCACTGTACCACTTAATTGTACCGCAACCTGTGATAATGGTTTTGTACTTGTACTATGACTAAAATAATAATAAAAAGAGTTAAAAAAGAAAAAAGAAAAAAAACTCTCTTTGATGTGGCTACATCTCTAATAGACTCTAATAGTATAGTTGCAATAAGAAACAAATAAAACAATGTATTTTGAGAGTTCATCTTTTATTATGACTTTATATAATGTAGTAAAAGACTTAATCCATTTTACAAATAAAAGAGCACTGGCCGATGTTGGCCTTTCCCCTCTGGAACACGTTGTCATACTGAAAAATGTCATCTGCAGAATTTGGGCTCTGCGTCAAGAAGAGAGATCAATCTATAACATGTCAGGACTGTCGGGTATTCCTTTCCAAAATCAGTACCTCTTCAACATCCAGCTCACTGGCAAAGTGTGAATCATTCTCAGACTGAGTGGCTGACACTTCTGTGGCATATTTTTATCAAAACAAAATGTTACCTAGCCCCCAGGCATTTCCTGTTTTTTTAGTTCTATAATGCATTAAAGCATTCTTCTATGCTGAGCATAGAACAATGAAAAAATATTGATACCAACTATATTGATTCACGAAAATATCACATTTCTTATACTTTAGTGAAAAACCAGATATCGCTAGCCACAATATCACAGTTTAAAAATTGATTTTAATGATATTAACAACATAAAATCGGAAACAAAAATATTGCTAACTTTAAATAAACATGTAAATAGTCTAAAATATCACACCACACATTATATACTAAATTAATATAGCCAAAGATATTTCAGCATTAAAGATTGATATAACAGCATTTTACAGTAATCAAAAAGAATAAAAAAGCTTACAAATATGTATAACAATTTCAAAACACTAAAATAAACTTAAACCACCCCAAAAATATAAACTACTGTACATCAAAATATTATTTTTGAAACTATCTTTACAAGTACTACATATATACAATAAACATACTTTTTAAAATATATTATTAAATAATACATAAAAAATGACAAAAAATAGAAATATATATTCAACTCTATAAATAAACACTCAGGGCCTGATTATGATTGCAGGGAGACCGCCACCGAAAGGCTGTTGGTGGTGGTCTCCCCGCCATCGGAGTTAAGTTTCCCGCCCGCCATATTACAATGGCGGGTGGGGTGATGGTGGTTGCAACGTCCGACCACCATGCATCCGACGGGCTCCTTGAGCCCACCGGTGCGGCGGAGGGGCTACCAGCCCTACCATGTTAGAAAACAAATAGGGGTGCACGACTTAACAAAGTCCTGTAGTCACTTCTTTATTAGATCAGAATTTTTCAAAATATAAAATCAGTTGAGAAAGAGTAACAGCCACTGCGTTTCGCTCATAAGATGAGAGCTTCCTCAGGGCACAAAAGTGTATTCGCAATTTGGTCAGTTCCATATATAGAGTCAATCAGTTGAATATAACTGTTAGTTTGGTCTTCAGCAGCCAGATCAATAAATAGTGGTACCTGCCATGCTTCCAAATGGATCCTGGAGTTTTAGCAACGTCCTAAAAGCATTCATGATGTATCAGCAGTGGAATGCTTCAAGCTCATATTCTTCGAGAAATGCAGGTTTGCTTCAAGTAACAGTATGGGTAATATTATCCAAAAATGTGTGATTGTGTTAAAGGACCCGGGTTAATATCCTCCTGGTGCCGGTCCAAAGGTGGAGTGAAACTGATATGACCATGAGGTTTGTGCGAACCGAGTATTTTAAATCACAGAGACGTCCATCCCTCCGAACCTGTATCATCAGAGTCGCGCTGCGTGTCCTTGCCGAAAGTGTCTGTCAGGATTACAATGCCCCTTTCCACCTGCCTTTTTTATGGTGGGTAACCCATCATGAAAAGCCTGGCTGAAAGGGACTTTGGGGGCCCGTAGCAGGCCCCCCTTTTCCCCTGGCCCTTGACTGTCGGTGTTGGGGGCACCTGTGTTATAGCAAATGAGACTAATATACTAAATTAATATGCATAATAATTAGTTAAACAACGAAAAAAGTTACTAACCACAAAGTTCAGAATTACAAATAAAATTAAATGTAACCAATTAAATGCAACGTATAAAATGAAATATTGCAAATACCAAACACATCAAATATACTAACGTAATAAAATTATAACATTTCACACCCAACAAAAAAAAACTTAAATAAAACATAGTATTCTGTAGCTTTAGCTCTTCTTTCATATCCATGTAGTAAAAAAATATGAAATACATAAAAGGAAAAAATAAGCCCAAAGAAATGTAAAAATAAAACAGGTCCATTTTGTATCCAATGAATCAATCTAAAGTCTTAAGCAATCATAAATTAAATGAAAACGTTTTTAAAAAGGAACACTCCTGGAAACCCCAAAAAGGATTATTTTAATTAAAAATATTGATTTATTAAAATCCAAAATGAGTTCCTTTAAAAAGAAAATGCAGGAACCAAACATTCATAAGATAACTATGAAGCCTAATTAAAAAAACAATACTTGTGCTCCCCATAACGTCCTAACCTAAAAACCCTATAAAAAATCCTAAAAAAAGGTTTGACCTGATCTAACAAACAGGAGCACCGTCCTGTGAATGACTTCCAGAAAAATGAAGAAAAAGTGACACAGAGCACAAAAGTTAAGCTTGCGTTCCAATGCAGTGCATTGTGTCATATGCACATTAGCCCACCATTCACGGGGTCATGTAGCTATCCCTGTGTTCAGTTTAGTTGGTGACTAGTTGAAATTCCCCAGAGCATGTGGGCCGCTACCTATGCTAAGCTTTGTATGTATTATAAGACCCCCCAGGGCTTGCTCCTATGGTTTGTAATACTTAATATCCCCCTGGGGCCATGGTGTGCATGTGTTTCCAAAATGTTTGCCCTGCGTGCTCCAAAATCTCTAATTCCTCATGCTCAAAAATCTATTGATGCCTCGTGTCCTCCCGAAGACCTGCCTGGCTTACACATCCACGACTTTCTGAAGTTTGGGTATGGCTCAGGTGCGGCAATACATACAGCACCTGAACCATAAGACAGTGTTTGAATACTCACCTGATGGAGAGTACAGTTCTCTCCTTTCTCCCGCTTTTCTGGAGACCCTTCACCCAGCATCGAGTACAACACTCAGCACTCCCAAATTACCTGTGACATATCTGGAGCACCTTCGCTTAGCATTAAGGACATTGCTCAGTGCTCCCAACTTACTGGTGACTTCTTCAAGGCCCGGCTATCTGCATCCTTCGGCACGGCCCCCATCATCTTCCAGGTCCAAAAAATGTTAAATAATTTAGGGCCTCATTACAATGTTGGCGGTCAGACCGCCAACAGGCCATCAGTGGCAGCCCAACTGCCAATAGCTCTTGGGTCTGAATACTGTATTCTCATACGGATGGTCAGACCCTAAGCTGTTGGACGCAAGAATGCCGGCTCTGACTGGATCACAGATCCTGATGGGGCGGCGGTTGGGGCAGCGTCCAAGAATGGCGGCGGTGCTGAGGCAGACACCACCATTGGGATTACAATTTACCTTTCCAACAGCCTTTTCATGGTGGGAATCCATGAATCTCCAGAAAAGGGGCCCTGGGAACACATGTAGTGTCCCCACTCACCTCTGTGCACCATGTGCCATGTAAGACACATAGTGCATGGCACACAGTGCATGGACATTGCCAGAGGTGCTGCAAGGTGGCTGCATGTGCTGCAGCCCTTTTTCTTGGTTGCAACATGCCCCCACCCTGGTCCAGTGGCAGTCCAATCAAAATGCGGTGGTCGGACCGCCGCCTACTTGTTGGGTAGGCTCTTGACCACGGCTATAGTAGCCAGCAGTACAACCGACTGCCATCATAACTGAGCTCTTAATTTGGGGAAGATCAAGGACACTAAAGGAGCTATGTTTACTTTTCCCACACCAATGTAAACTATTTTAGGGAAGGTGTTGGGCACTAAAGGAGTTACATTTACTATTGCCTGTCCAATGTAAGCTATTTTGAAAAAGGTTTTGGATATTAAAGGGGTTACATTAACTATTCCCACTCCAATTCAAACCATTTTAGGCAAGGTGTTCGATACAAAAGGGCCTACATTTACTATTCCCAGTCCAATTGAAACCATTTTGGAGAAGGTGTTGGACATTAAAAGGGTTACATTTACTATTCCCAATCCAATTGAACCATTTTGGAGAAGGCATTGGACACTGAAGGCTGACATTTACTATCCCCACACCATAGTAAGACATCCTACGTTTCATTAACAGTAAGCAAACAAAGAATATATAACCCACTGTTAGCTAATACATATTATTACCAGTACAAATTATCTAAAGAAATATGTATTTTTAATTGAGGACATTAAAGAAATTATACATTACAGTCTATATTTTATTAGATAATTATACATTATTGTAATATTACATAGAATGAAACATTAACTCTAAGTAAACAGATTTCAAAATTACAGACATGGTTTTTGAATTATATATCTAAAATACAAATTATTAATTATAAAACAAATGTAACTATTTACATTGTCTTAGCACTTACCGTATTTATAATAATGTATTTTTAAATACATTTTTTATCTAAATAAAATGTACAAACATACGTTTTATAAATATATTTTTATTTAAATAAAATGCACAAAAATATAATATATTAATAATTTAAATAAATATAAGAATCAACATTATTTTAAAAATACTTTTATTTTAATGTAAAATATTTACATTAAATCTAGCATGTAGAAAACTATATTGAAAATACATTTCAAAAATGTTCTTAAAAAATCAATATTTTCTTATTTTGTGCACAAATAATTAATAAACTATAAAAGAATTTGCTGTGTTTAAATTTGAAAAAGAATTATATTATTTTGTTAAGAAATGTATTAGTAGTAAATATATTTTTTTAATGATTTTTTTTTAAATGATACAATTTTCAGTTAAAAATATAATTCTAAAAACATTACATATATGGAAATACACATTTTTAAAAATAATATTACAGATAAGCTTCATAAATATTAGGCTGGGCCTGTCCTTGCCCGTTATTGCCAGGAAGAGGCAGAGCAGGGCCAACACCCTTGTATATGATTCCGGATAGCTGCGAGAGGAGTCACCCCCTGCTTCGCAAGGTACTGTAACTCTCCCGTTTGCTTCCTTGGTGGCCCACGACCAGCCCTTACCTGCCCCCAAGCTTGATTCAGCATTGACTATTTGGTTGGACACTGAATTAGACTTTTGCCCCTTCCTGGCTAATTGAATTAATTACAACATTCATATACAGCGATACCAAAGGGGTATCAAGATAGCCTGGCTGATGCTGCTTGTTTCCGGTACCGGGAAGACATGGCTTGGCAGTTCGGGCTGGACTGTTCCCATGAGGCACAGGGTCAGACTGATTTGCATACGGCCATGTCTGAACTGGGGTGGTGGAGGGAGCTAAAGAATGATGATGATTAAACACAGATCTGTTGACTGCGGGTGAGTGTTTGATTTGCTCAAACGCTCCGTCCATCATCCCCTTTGCTATCACAACATTCATATATAGGCCTCTCCATTTGATTACCACAAGAGGTGCAGTCTTTGAATTTTTTCTGCTTGTGTGTTCCAATGGGTTTTTTGTTTGGTATTTGTTCTATTGAGCGGGCCTCAGCTTCCTGGCGGCATCTAAACCCTTGCTGCCCAAGCACCTTCAAGCACTCACGCTTGCTAATCTTCTTGTAAAGTAGCGGCCAGGTTTGGAGCAGTTATTGCTACCTGCTCCCGCTAGTGGGAGATGGGGACAAGGAAGGCTACGGAGAGCACAAAGGGTGGGCCAGCCGGAAAAGGCGAGAAAGCAAAAATGTCTATACAACTGTTGAAGCACTCAGGCAACAATTACGTCTTAGATTGCATTGACTGCCGGTTAAGTAAATGCGCAAACATTTTAGATGCTGAGCCATGCCTGATCCATATCCTGCCATCAGGCAACTTTCCAACAGTTCAACCAGGCCCAGTGGCCCACCTTCCATCCCGGATATGTTCAGGAGATTGCCAACCAAGGGGGATTTGTGGAGCAAACAGGGGGAAGTGTCTCACACTGTGAGGGTTCACTCACCACCTAGAAATCCCATTAGCCACCCCACAAGGCGGCCTGAGCCTGCATTTGAGTGCACCAATAGTTTCACACCCCATTCTGACCTGACTGACGATTCGATGAGCCAGCAGTCCTCTGATGGACTAGGCGAACCTTCACCTACACCTGTACCTAATCGCGGTTGTAAGAACCAATGTACCTACCAGCTTATCAGTGATTTTAGGACTGAAGTAGGGACCTTAAGATCTATTATTAATGGACTTGCAACCTTAGTCAAACAACTGCTACAGAATGATACTCAATCTCAACTGTACACTGAGCCCGCCCAGGGAAAATTCAATCAATCAACTAGCATTGAACCCCCTTCACTTTTGTCTGGCACATCAGAAAGGGCCTGCTCCCCCCACAGGCAACCCTGTTGACACCGTGCTGTTAAATCTAACACCCAAGCATCATCTTACCAAAATATCACCCGGACTATTTCCCCACTGTAATGACTAAAAATAGCCATTCTAAACACCTTGGGGCAAGAAGCAAAATCCCATTCCAAGATCTAGTACATTTAAAACACTACAGGCCAAAGCCAAACTTAATACCCACTATAAGCTTAGCGATAGCTCAGAAAACTCCCAAACTTACAGGTAAAACGGGGTATGAGGGAAAAGTTGCACTGACTAACAAAGTGCTCCACTGGATTCTCCACATCAGGGGGTGTCGTTCTGTGATCCGTGACAATATCATCAGGGCAAGAAGACTCACATCCCCTGATAAGCCCTATGACTGCATTGAACTAACTTTTAGAGGTATTGATTTGGCGAAAATCTTCTTGCCCTGGAATATTGCACCTGCTCCCCTGATGCCTCTAGAATCCAACTTAAACGCTATAACCTACAAACACAAATAGATGCTGACTTCCCTGTTGATCAGGGTAGAGCTATTGGGGATTCTCAATTAGAGATGAATACTTGACCTCAGGGGGAGGAGCACCACCATGTTGTGCCTCTCCCCATACATGAAACAAACTTGATCATGAAGGCTAGTCCATTGACCACACAGAGAAGAGCTATAGGTTAGGGGGAAAGAACTGTACAGGAGGCTGGGGAGGGAGGTCTTAGGTTAATTTCCAGAGAGCCTGGAGCTGGCAGGAATATCGACCCACATGTAAAGACACCGTCTCCCACCAGCCACTGCCCGGCTAGCCAAGGATCAGAACCGCAACCCAGACCTGAACTTCACCAGTAGCTTAGAATAGTTTCCTTGAATGTGGCAGGGTTAAAAAGCAAAATGTCACTCCATCATTTGAACACCTTAATTAAGGGATTTGACATTTGAATTTTTCAGGAGACCTGGAGCCTGGTCCCCTTATTCATATCTGGGTATGCTTGCCATTGCTCACAAGCAACCACAAGCAGAAGAGGGCGCCCAGCCGGAGGGTTGAAAATATGAGTGGGGATCGCATTGGGATGTCAGATCACCCTCCTCCTAAGCCCCAGTCCAGACATTTTGGGTGTTCACATTAAGGGTCCCAAGGGGGGCAATTCCATTGATCTATTTAACATCTATGTGAGGGGAAGCAAAGGGGGGAGACACTCACCTACTCTCACACTTTTGGAAGAGGAGTTAGTCAGGTGCCCAACCTACTCAAGACTAATATGAGCGGGCGATTTCAACACCACTTTTGAGCACCTAGACAAAGATAATATAATGTGGACGAACGAAGACAAGTCTAGATTAAACATGCACGCTTAACTTTAGCTTCAGCCATTAAAGCAAAAGTTGGTGCCCTAATTAAAGCCTCTAGGAAGAGGTACACGGCACCCTTGCATCAAGTGAGATGAGCATGGGATGAATCGTGGTGGCAGCAATTAAAGGAAAAGTGCGTGAAGAAAGATTCCAAATCTTCTAGTCCCTAGTCGCCTCGGTCAACGAACCAGGTGCCCAACCCCCACCCACCTATATCACTGACCAGGCCTGGTTGGATCATTTCTTGAAGATTTACTCTGCCTTTGGGGAGATGTCCTCTATGGAGGACGCTGGGCCCTTTTTCCATCTGCGACAGACAAGATTTTTACCCTGGGTGAGATTAAATCCTCTCTAGGTCAAAAATTACGTTCTAAAGCGGCAGGGCCTGGTGGCATACCAGGTTTTTTTTCCGATATTTGAAGCTGGGCAAACTACATCTTACTTCTGTCCAATGCCATAGCCAATGGTGTTTCAGTCCCAGGGACATGGAAGGGGGCAAAGGTGGTCCCAATTTATTTAAAAAAGGAGATAGAGAGGAATCCTCAAGTTACAGGCCTATCAGCTTGATCGATTCTCACCAAAAGGTCTTCTGTCGAGCCCTTTTGCATACAATCCAGTCTTGGGAGGAAGAAAATCCAATCTTATCCCAATACCAAGCCGGTTTTCGGGAAAGATGAGCACCATCAATCAAGTATTCTGCCTCATGCTCCTTTATTGGAAAGTTGTTTTGATTGGCCGGGGCAGTCTTTACTTTTTTGATTGATGTAAAGACTTCCTTTGACTTAGTCCCCAGGCACAAGCTATGGCTCGTGCTCAATGATATGGGTATTTCACCACCCATCCTCAGCTTGTTAGTTCAATTGCATGAGGGTAACTATACGTAGATCAGATGGGGGCCGCAGGGATATCTCGCTGAGCATATCTCAGTTAGATGGGGAATGCGCCAAGGTTGTGTATTGACTCCCACCCTTTTTTCATTATACTGGAACAGGGTGGTTAGCTTTCTGCAACAAGAGCCTGCAGACGCACCAACCTTCGAGGGGATAAGGTACCAACCCGATTACTTGCAGATGACACCCTGCTGATGTCTATGACCCTGGTGGGACTCCTGCCTATGATCAATAGAATTCAATCATTTTGTGACAATAGGGGTTTGGTCATTAACACTACCAAAACCACATTTATGACCTTTAACCCGCACAAGTCCTTCAAAGGCAGTATAGTGTTAGGAGGTACCCTATAGGAAAGGTACCTTTGACTACCTTGGTGTACACCTCTCAGGTAGAATGTCTTGGAACCAACACATAACCAAGATGTTACTGGGCCACAAGCATGCCACAGGTGTGCTAGGCAAGGAACACCACTTCTCATATAGTAGACCTGTTGCTGCCGCCCTTCTGGTCTATGATCCGAAGGCAGTTAGAGCAGCTCTGCATGGAGCAGAGATGTCGGGTTTCGACAAGACATCAGAGTTCAGTACCTCAGAAAACACATTTCAAAGGAACCTTGTAATGCTGCCCCAAAGTACCCCACATACTCCCTTAGTTCTCGATATGGGCAGATGCCCTATTAGCGACAGGGCGAAGCTCCGCCCGCTGCTATATTGGTCACACATTACGAGGACATTAAAAATACTGCCCTTCGTGGAACCCTTGGCAGAGGTTTCCCGTTTTGACCGTGCAAAAAGGTAGGGTGGATTAAAAACATCAAGAAACTGGTGTCAGATGTCAGGTTCCAGTGTCTTTGGGACAAGCCAGACCCCACCATGCTTCGAAAAGAGGCATTGAAGCAATACATAAATATTAAAATAAAATAAAATATTAAAATATATATATTATTAAACATTTAATAAATCCATCCTATTTTGAGATTTTTTTTTTATAATATAACAGCACATTTATATTCACCTATTTGGTAATATTCGCCCCCGCGTCTCCTAAAAACCTAACATCCTGTTCCTATGAAATATTTGAATATACATTAACAAAAACTAACATATTACTAAAAGAAAAAATTACAAGAAAAAACAGACATTAACCTATGGAAAAGAAAGCAATATTTTGCCAATGATATTAAAAACAAAACTTAAAATTATATTCTTACCTTCGATATTCCTATCCACAAGATTTTTTGACATCATAATATTCTAGACGTGATATTTATATATGGCAATATTTTAATTTTGATAAAACACCGGTGAGCATAGATCTATCAAATAATTGTCCATGGGACACAAATTTGCAAAATAAACACTACTAAGGTGCATAAATTACTACCTCTTTCGTATACTTTCAGTGAAATCCACAATATTATTAATTTCCACTACTTTCTACTTCTCATCATCCGTGAAATTTCTGTAGTGGAGAGAGCATCTTTGTTGATATTTTAAGGATGGATAATATTACTAGTTCGATTTAGGGTTGGTGTCAATATGTCATCTTTTCTTGGAGCATTTGCCACTCTCTTTCCTCATTCAGTTAAAGCCTTGAAGTGTCGGCCACTCACAAGCTTGCTAAAAACAAGAACATTAGACAAACAAACTGTACACATTAGTGCCCTGTTCTGAGTAGCATCCATAACATGTGCTAAAGGAGGTTGAACACTTGTTTCATTAACGGATCTGAAATCAATGCAGATTGCCTGCACTCACCTGAAGGTACAATAATTATTCTTTTACAAATTGGTTACGTTCTGAAAGCCCTCAATCTGTCAAGAATATTTTGGATGGCAATGTGAGGACCAGTAGGGTTATTTAGTAGGGCAAGTGAATGCAGTTTTCCAAGAAGTGTGCGCGTTGTTATAAAAATGTTAATAATTTACACAGCATAACATGTAAAGTCAACCGCTTTATGGCCCTTATTTATGAGGTCTTGCGTCACTTTTGCGCCGCTGGTGCGTCACTTTTTGTGACGCACCAGTGGCGTACAAAATGCGCCTTGTTGCGCCATATTTAAAAAGTGACGCATATAGGTAGATGCGTCACTTTTTAAACCCCTGCGCCACATTATACCTGCGTCAGGTATAATGTATGCAGAGGGGGCGTTCCCCCACAAAAAGCCTCGTAATAGTGACGCAGTGAAATCTATGAGATTTCACGGCGTCACTTTTAGGATGCTGTTGCGTCAAAATCTTGCGCCTGCCTCACAGCAGGCGTAAGACTGACGCACGCCCTTTCACATGGGGATTTCCCCATGTGAAAGGACGCATTGCTGGAGTTGCGTCACTTTTGTGACACACTCCAGCAATGCGTCACTTTTGCACTTGCAGATGCGTCAGCAATACTGACGTATCTGTAAGGCCTTGCGACATGATGCGTCATACATTAAATATGACGCATCATTGGTGTCGCAAGGAGTGCGCAGTGAAAAGTGACGCATCGCTGTTTTCACGCAGTGATGCGTCACTTTTCATAAATGAGGCCCCATGATTTCAGTCGTCATCCCTGAACAATTCAAGAATCAGACGCAGCAGAAGAAGAGCTTGGAGCTATAAAAAGAATAATCATATTTACTAACTTCGAATAGTGTTTTGTGGAGTGGCACGTGTCATCTCACAGCCACTTCTGGCCACATGAATACAAGAATTGTTTGGGTCCAACGTTTCTCAGCAGATGTTTGCAATGATATGCCAACATAGAAAATCGTTTTAAAACTGAAATGAAAATTGTTGGGAAAAGAAAAATTTTTCCAGACAGAAGTGTGTCCACGGAGAAGAGCATCCTTGATACATGATTAGGAGAAGTGACAAAAGAAAGATGTTATGTGGTTAACGCATACATCTTTGCATTTGGTATGTGCAGCATTGGAGATTCAGTAAGTGGAGAAGGGGAATCTGCTGTATTAAGTTTGGGTCAATGTAATAAGAAGCTGATTTGCTTTCTGCAATCTGTCCATGTTGTGCAGTGCTACATAACCTTCCATAATGCTCAGACTATTTATGCATTGTGAGCTATGTAAATTGGATGCTTTAATACAGAATTTTTGCAACAGAAAGTGCACTTTTTAGTGCTTGCTATAATTTAGTTGCAAAGGAAAAAAAGTCTGCATCCATTATGATCAGAGGTAATTTCCATTTTTATGAGCTAGTAGAAAGTTTATAAAGAGCTGTTTCTTTGCTATATTATTGGAGACAGACAAATACACGGGGTTTGGATCTAAAGCACCAGCAGAATAACAATAGGCTTTTCCACATAACCATTATAAAGAAGGTCTTGATCCTTCCTGCAGGGCTCTAAGGGAGGTGGACTGAAGTCTTCAGGTGTCAGAAAATGGACGGTTCCTCACCACTTCCCTTTCCCCAATCACAGTAAAGTAAACCTTCCCTAACTTAACATAATTTATTGAAAACCGACAAGAGGGTGAAACGGTTTGTACTCCTTAATGACATAAATTACAAAATCCACCTCACCATGCATCACAAGCCTTGGTATTAGAGTAGAGGCGAGATTTCTCTTAGGAGGTTGCCAAACTCACGCAATGTGTCTTTTCTTGGGAAGAAATAATGATATGGGAAAAAGAACGACACATTCAAATCTGATCAATAAATTCTCAACTACTCAAAAGTGTCCTATACCTATCTAATTATTATTCACAAACACACTCAGACTGACGCACACACACCCCAAATCCCTAAACACATAACAGGGGACCCAGAGATAATGCAGCACTGATATGTAAAGTTATAAATGTACTATGCTTTTCAAAGGAGGAAAGACACTATCTCCAAAGTTAGAAAATGTAAAAACGTAAACTATTCCTCAACTGCTGAATGGTAAAATTAACTTCATATACATCTCTGTAAGATTTTGATTATGTCAATGATTTAAAAAATATAACCAATTTCTTCTTCAGCAATATTTCGTACAAACAATTTAGGGGCTCTGACTCAATTATGCCTCATCTCAATCACCCTTAAGAATTTGTTATAGTTACTTAAATAATTGCCTTTAGTTTACTAGGCCTTAACATCTATTGTTTGCTGCTTCATCTCATGCTCTTATTTATTCTAATGCAGTTATATATTATGTATATACTATTTTTGGTACGCTCGCATGCTGTCATAGATTTAATGACCCCGGAAATTTACTATTTTATTTCTAATGTTTCCGAGGGCTGCTGTTCCCCCTGCAGCCTACCACAATATTGCAATAAATGCTTGGTGGTGCCCCTGCCCTTCTGGTGGCACTAGAAGGAACTCTAAAATACAAATCCCAAGCCCTTGCTGAGCCGTATGGGGAGCTGAATGAGAGAGCAGTGAATAAGAAATAAGCAGTTTTTGCCACTCATTTATTACTCTTTAATTTTTATTTTTATTTTTTAGGTGCTCCGGTGCATGTCAATTCGGAAATATGATTGTTTCTTGTGCGTCTTGATCCACAAATGGGTAATAACATGAATCCTCATCTAGAGGACAGGAAGAGACTACAAAGAGAGGAATCCCCACCAAACAAGGGCACTTCCTCTTAACTATATGAAGTAAGTGCTTCTTTGTTTAGTGGCGATGTCCTCAAAACTCCTCTGCATCAAGAACGTGTCAACAAAACTGGTGCTTAACCCGTTAAGCGCGCCGAAAATTCCGCCCCAGTGCGGACGTTCGATTGCGCTAACGGGAATGGAACGTTCAGCGAACGTGCGCAGCACTAGCGAGGTAGTGCACGCGACGACCGCTGAACGTTCCCCGCACTTAAGGGGTTAACGTTCTCAAGGACCATCAATGTGGGAAAAGGAGTGAAGACCTTTGCTTACTACTAAGGAAAACGGGGCAGGGCCAAACAAGGGGGGCTTGCAGATGATTTTGGGCATTTGGATACTCAGGGTAATTAAAAGGTAGAACCATTGACTCTTTTATAATGATTTAAAGAGAGGAAGCCTGAGTGGCTCCCATTGCAGAGTGGAGTTTGGTCACGGGGACCCTATTTTCAGGGCCCAGCCAAAAATGAATGGGTGAGGTAGCTGCAGACCCTCATCCCCAGGCCAATTTTAGCCCCGGGTCCCCATGCTCCAGGGCCCAGCATTTTAATGCTGGGTGCCCTGGAGCCCACTAAGAGCACCCTGTCTCTAGCATTGGAAACCACAGGGGGAATCCTAAAGCCCCAGTGGTCTCTGCCGGCCTCCAGTGAGAGCTGGCATTGCTCACACATGAAGAGAGCAGACAAAAAATGCTGTCCCTTGCATGTGGGAGCAACCCTTTAGTCTGTTTCCCTGTCTGCTTGACAGCAGGCATGAAAACCGATGCCCCTCCCAGCAAGCAGGAGCAGTTTTCTTGCTCCTGCCTGCAGGGAGCCGAGTTACTATTTTCTCTTGCTAGCTGGAGCTATCAAAGCTCCAACCAAGGGACAGCGAGCAGGGTGCGCACCTTGAGAGCTAGGGAGCTGGCCCTATATTGTGGCAGTCCTCAGGTCCATTAGTGTCTCAAGAAGGTGGGCTGTGCTGCCCCTCGTTTAATTTTGAAGGGCCTGCCCAGGGGTGGTGGTGGTATCTGTGGCCAAATACAGCCTGGGAGGGTGTTCAATTGGTCCCACCCCTTTAGTTTATAATTTAGGCCCCAAAATGGTGGTGGTTCCCAGAGCACTACTGGGCCAAGGAGTGGGATCGGTGCTGCCCCCTCTAATTTACTCATCAAGCCCTGACAAGGTGGTGGTACCTGGGGCTCCTATGAGTCCTACAAAGGGGGTCTGCATGCCCACCTATAGTATAACTTAGCCCCGGGGAGGTACTGATCCTCAATGCCTTTAAACGCCTAAATAAACTGGGGAGGTATTGGTCCTTGGGGCTTAACCTGTCCTTAGGGAAGAGGGCTGCATGGCCCCCCTACCCTTTTATTTAATAAATACTTTCTTCTGGGACCTGGCCAACCCGGAGGATGAAAGAGTAACAAGCACTAGAGACCGCGCTTTAAAAAGAAATTGCTACAAATTCGATAAATCTGTCATGCGTTTAGAAGTCATTTTTTTAAGGCATTTTGGCCCCAGTGGGGACCCAGGGGGGGCCCAACACCAGGCCTTGAGGGTTAGGCTATTACTACAATACCCCCTTCTCCTTTTTTAAAATGTTTTTGCTTTGGACTCAGCTGAGTCTGAGTCCCAAGATGGCTGCCAACATTTATTGTTTTAAGGTTCGAGTTGTGGTCATTTTCAAAATCTCTATCGGAAATTGTATGGGGGGAAATTGTTTTAGGTCTCCCCTTTTTCCTGGGCCCCACGAATCACCCTAAAACTTCAATACAGAAACTCAACTGAGCATCGTATTAATTTTGAGAATTTCCAGAAGATACGTCAAATGGCACCAAAGTTATTGGCAACAAACTACAACTTCCTACATATATAAATGTGTTACCTACTGGCAGTCCCCAGTAGGGTAGTTATAGTTAGGACCTATTTTCCCTAGGAAAAGCGTTTTTTGATTTGCCAATAACTTTGATGCCGTTTGATGAATCTTTGTGACATTTTCAAAAATATATGGCACTCACTTCAGCTGCTGCGTTGAAAATTTCAGAGTGATTCGTCAAGCAGGGGTCAAGAAAAAGGGGGTCTCTAAAAACTGTTTCACCATGTTAATTTCCATAGGAAACTTTAGACATAGCTTCAGCCCAAACTGCTGAAAGTGATAACTTGTACAAAAGGTAGCTCTTGTTCCAAAAAGTACTCTTTTTGTTAAATGGTGTAAATACGTTCAGTAGTTCCTGAGAAATCTAAACATTTCTCAGATACACAACTGTGGCCACGGTGGATCTACGAACCGCTCTCATGCCTGAGATCTGATAGGCTGTCAACACTTCAAACTATGAAGTTTTGGCAGCCAACTTGTGACTGGGTTGAACTGAGTCACAAGAAAAAACGTTTAGAAAAAGAATAGGGTAGAAACACCCTCATACCCTAGGCCTTTTCAGGGGATCCCACAAGGACTCCCAGGACCCCAAAAAAGCATTAAAAGAAAACAAATGGTTCGATTTGCGGTGGATCCATGAATCCAGACAAATTTCCTTTTAATAACAAAGTGCAGGCTCCTGCGCTTTGTTTAGTTTAAGCCCCAGGGTGGGCCAGGCCCAAGGGGTAATTGAAAATAAGAATGTGGGGAGCCCTGAGGACCGCCACCTCCTCGAGGATATTTCCTATTATAATGCATGGCGGGCCCCAGCCCCCCAAGGAGCCCTGGGAACTGCCACCCACCCTCCCCAGGCCTAATTATCTGGAAAAATAGCAAACAAGTGCTCCGGTTTGAGCAAGCAAGTGGAGCACTTTGTTTTTTACACCCAGGGAGCTGTATGTTAGCTGCTCCTTGGGGTTAAAAAGCAATGCCGGCTCCCGCATGAGGCAGGAGCCGGCCGTGACCTTCAAGCTCTCGGTGGTCCCAGACTAGTTGGCCATGCCCAGGGGGTGGGGTTCCTGCGGCCGAAAATAGCCAGGTCCCGGTGAATGGGGTGCCCGGGGCTGAAATCCACCTCAGGAGGGGATTTCTTCTCTGATGTTTATAGAGTCTTTTCGGTATTTACTGAATTTAAGAGAAAGTGGCAGACACCTTGTGGTGCAGGAAATTTCACGCACAGTGAAAATATGAACACTAAACATAAGAAAACAAATGGAGTGTGTTGAATGCATAAATAGATGGTAACACAAGCACTGTTTTTTATTTGAATTTTTTTAGCTCGTTCCTGGTCCTGAGGAAAACCCCACCTAAAATTTGTAATGGGGTTCGAAATGCATAGACCTTTTCTTGTCAAAACAAATGGCTATTCCAGCAATTCTGAATTTAACAAAAAGGGAGTGGAGAGAATAGTGGATTCAGTCTCCCCGGTCACAATATAAATAAACAAGAGGAATCCCCAGAAATGTGATTGGTATAGTCCCTACAATGGTGGGGAGCACACTGTTTTTTAAATACCCCTCACACACCAAAAGGACCCTTGCTACTAACCAGCGACTACGTAGGAGCACTGATGTAAATACTATTGGGCCCATTAGGATCACGGGCGGATCGCCACCACCCGCATGGTGGGGGCGATACTCCCGTTATCCGACCCCGCCCGCCACCCATTTCCCC
This sequence comes from Lissotriton vulgaris, assembly GCF_964263255.1. Classification (NCBI taxonomy): domain Eukaryota; kingdom Metazoa; phylum Chordata; class Amphibia; order Caudata; family Salamandridae; genus Lissotriton; species Lissotriton vulgaris. The sequence continues at coordinate 930,866,104 of NC_141689.1, read as the reverse complement.
GCCACCATATTACTATGGTGGGGGACCGCGGCGGACGGAAAGACCGGCCGCCACTTTTCCGCCCGGTCAACAAGTTGACTGGGCGGAAAAGGGTTTAATATGGTGGCGGTGTCTGTTAGACACCGCCAGCCATATTAAGATGGGTGCAGAAAGGCTTCTTCTTCAGGACGGGGTGCACAGACACTTACTCATCTCAGGAAGGGTAATGGCCTTAAATTACCAAAAACCGACCTTGGCCTTCCGAAATGCTGCGGAAAAGCTACAACCCGCCACAAGCAAAGCGGAGACACCGCACGGGTAATTAGTATATCCCCGATGGTGCCGCGGTACAATCCGCTGTTTCCGACTGCTGCGGTCGCACACAGGAGTGAATAGGAGAGACAGCGGAAGAGCTGCAGCATAGCCACCGCACGGGACAATACATGAAAAACATGGAGGACGATGCTAAAACACCGCAACAATGCCAATCTTTGCACAAATCAAAGTAGCCATGCCCTCCAAATACACAAAACACATACCAATGAAAAAACAAATGCCAAAAAAACATACAATTCACAGGACAACACCCACAACACACCTGACAGCAAAATCTCATTTGGACACACCCACACAGCTGAGTATAAAACCAGCCCCTTCAGTGACCATAATCCTTTGCAACACTCCAGAAGAAAAGGGCATACACCAGATCTGACAGGAGAGGCAAAAGAACACAGCACACACACCACCACCACCACCACCACCACCAGCACCACGACCACCACCACTACCACCATCACTACCACCATCAAACCAGCACCAACAATCTCCCAGTACACAACACACCTCTTACATCAACACCACACCGCCCACACATACCCCTGCACCCACAAACACTTCAAACACCACGCACTATGGCAGCACAGAAAATGCCCAAATTCACAGAGAGTGAGTTGACAGTCATGGTAAATGAGATAGTCAGAGTGGAACCACAACTTTTTGGTAGCCTGGTCCAAAATACACCATTAGCCACAAGGACTCAATTGTGGAAAAGGATAGTACAAAGGGCCAATGCAATAGGGACCACCCCGCGGTCCAAGAAGGAGATATGAAGCGGTGGCATGATCTCAATAGGGTTGTCAAAGAGAGGACTGGCAGTGATCCTCCCATCCCACAGAAAACATTCACACCATGGGAGGAGAAGGTGCTTGCCATACTGCATCCTGAGAGTCTCACAGGAGTATCCGGGGGAATGGAGGCTGGTTAGTACAAACAAATGGCAACTACTTCCTTGCACAACCCAAACACCATTGCATTGTCTACCCTCACCTAACAGGTAGCCAGCCATCTCTCTTGGGAGGCTTGTTTGGGGGTGGGAGGCCTGTACCATGACTCCCACCATGCCCCCTGTCCCACACCCCAGCAGCATGGAGGCCTCCCCCAACCAGGAGCATGTGTAAGCCATTGCATTGTTCACCCTCACCTAACAGGTAGGTAGCCATCTTCACAGTCAGTTTTGTTTGTGGGAGGGAGGCCTGTACTCCTACTCCCACCATGCCCCCTGTCCCACACCTGAGCAGGATAGAGGCCTGTCCCACCCATGAGCATGTGTCAGCCATTGCATTGTACACCAAACAAACTTACAGGTAGGTAGCCATCTTCCCTGTTCTGGCTGTTTGGGGGTGGGAGGCCTGTACCACGACTCCCACCATGCCCCCTGTCTCACACCCCAGCAGCATAGAGCCCTCCCCCCATACCAACCAGAAGAACTTGGAAGCCATTGCAGTACACCCAACAAACTTACAGGTAGGTAGCCATCTTCCCTGTTCGTATTGTTTGGGGGTGGGAAGCCTGTACCACGACTCCAACCATGCCCCCTGTCCCACACCTGAGCAGGATACAGCCCTCCCCCACCCAGGACCATGTGTCAGCCATTGCATTGTTCACCCTCACCTAACAGGTAGGTAGCCATCTTTTTGGGAGGCTTGTTTGGGTGTGGGAGGCATTTACCACTACTCCCACCATGCCCCCTGTCCCACACCCCAGCAGCATGGAGGCATCCACAACCCAGGAGCATGTGTCAGCCATTGCATTGTTCAATCTCACCTAACAGGTAGGTAGCGATCTTCCCAGTTCAGGCTGTTTGGGGGTGGGAGGCCTGTACCATGACTCCCACCTTGCCCCTGTCCCACACCCTGGCAGCACCGAGCACTCCCCCACCCAGGAGCATGTGTCAGCCATTGCATGGTTCACCAAACAAACTTACAGGTAGGTAGCCATCTTCACTGTGCTGTTTGTGGGTGGGAGACCGGCATCACTACACACAGCACCAATTGCATGCAATGCATCGCTACCTGACATGTACGAGTAATAGATGTTCCTCTGCACCATGTAATAACGCCCAGTATTGCACTTAATATTAATAGTGAAGATCTCTAAATTGTGTAGTGTACAGACACTGGATGACACACAGCTAAAAGAATACTTGCACAGTGCCCAACACGGACCATTCTGCATCTAATCTACAGGTGATGAAGAGCAGCAGAGCCAGTCTCCACCCCCGGTACATGGAATCTCGGATGTTAACTCCCAGGATAGTTTGGACGATGAGCTCCAGGCCGGCCCATCTAGTGTGCCCCCATCCTCCCCACTCCACGTCTGCTGCAAAAGCAACTGCACAGCAGACCCCTGCAGTCACGGCCTGTGTCTCCACCGCTGCCACCTCCACCAACACCACCACCACCACCAGCACTGCCTGCAGCACCCTCCCTGTCCCAGGGGATGAACAGGCCACACCAACAACTGTGGAGGGCAGGGGGAGTGTGCGGGGCCCACAGTGGCGAGGCAACAGGTTCATGGCAGTAGGGCAGGTGGGAGGGCCAGGGTCACCCCCAGCCCTCAGGAGGTTGGCACACCATCCATAGACCACTTTACCACAGTCATCGGGGCATATGAACAGGTGCAGGGACAAAGTGGCCAGTCTGACAAACTATTACATGAGCTTATCCTGCTGATGAGGACCATCGACACACGCATTTGACAAATGGTGGACCTCATGGCCCAGCAAGTGGCATTACTGAAGGACAGGCATGTGTCCCAAACAACACCTCTGCCCCCCTCTGTTGTGCTGCAGGATGACATCCTCCCCTGCAGCCACAGAGAGGGGTGAGTCCTCAGACACCATTGGCCATGCAGCATGCCCCCCCGCCAAAGCGATCAAGGGGGCGTCCAAAGAAGAGTCTGGGAGTCTCTGGAGGCAAAGCACCAGCCACACGCCAGTCACAGAGCCAGCCCTGATGGCAACTCTCTTCCCCACTGCATTGACATTTTGAACTGTCCTTCCCCACACTGCCTTTTGAATAGTACCTGTCTGTTGGACTAGGTCACCACATACATGTGGTGTCTACTCTTGCATCTCACTTACCGTGACTGCCAACTCACTGCTCCATCACCACCTTCATGTAAATATGCCTGCACCCCTCACATGTCAACTTTGTAAATAAAATACCTTACACACTTCAATTGGTGGAGCTTTGTCTTTAGTCCAATATTTATAGTGTTTAAAATGTCCATGATGTATCCAAAAGGTGAACAGTATTTAGGCCTGGATAATTTTGAGGCACCTAGGGAGACACAACAGAACAACAGTCACTGGCGTTAGTGTGGCATCACAGACATAACATTACACCAAACATCCACATAAGTCTACAGGCAGACAACACAATGTGGAACAACTGTCAACAAACAGAATTCTGTATACGTTCACATGTGAAATGTCACTGCCACATTTCCACACACAGGTGACTCAAAATGTGCCTGTCTGTACCAACCGCACATAGCCCTTCACAACAACAGCAATCACACCAGACAATGTACAAGTCGTACCTCGTCACTCACCTTCAAGTGAAGTAGCGGGTGATGAGCTGTTGACGCATGTCAACTCCTTCCTCCTCTCCACTGTCCTCATCACTGGACTCAGGGCCTGAACAGGTGGGGGTCTTGGGTCCTCACCATCATCCAGGAGCAGGGGAATCCCCTTGTGAATGGCCATGTTGTAGAGCATAGAGCATGCCACAATTTTCTTGCAGACCTTCCCAGGGAGATATGACAGTGCACCTCCAGTCCTGTCAAGGCAGCGGAATCTTGACTTGAGCAGGCCAAAAGTCCACTCAATGACACGTCGGGTCCTGCCACGGGCCTCATCATACCTGACGTCAGCCGGGGTCCTGGGATTCGGTAGTGGGCTCAGCAGCAATGGACGGCTGGGCTATGCAGAGTCACCTGTGAATGACAGACACACATTGCAATGTTGCACAGGCAGAGGGCAGCAGGTCACGCACACAGCAAGACAAATCACCAGGCATACTCATCCACAATCCAAGCACGCCCGGGAAGCAGATTTGCCATCATCCGGGGCACCATGCTGTTCCTCAGGATGTACAAGTCATGGGACGAGCCGGGAAATCTTGCACACACATGTGACATAGTCATGTCCGCAACGCACACCACCTGCACATTGATAGAATGATAATGTTTACGATTTCTAAAAATGTGCTCACTTGCCTGTACTGGCACCAGACCGACATGGGTGCAATCGATGGCACCAACAAAATAAGAGATGTTCCCAAGGGGATAGAAGTCACCCTTCACACCAGCCAATTCTGCTCCCCTGGGGAAATGTATGTATCACTCCTTATATATCATCATGGCAGCAAGAACATCCCTCAGCACCAGGCTGAACATGGGTTGCGACATCCCTGCAGCACTGGCCACAGTTTCCTGGAAAGAACCAGTTGCAAAAAAGTGGATGGCTGCCATTACTTTGTATGTGGGTGTGAATGCTGTTGGGTAGTAGCAATGAGGCTGCAGGTGAGGCTCCAACAGATCACAAAGGGTCTTCAGTGTCGGTCTGTCGAGGCAGAATTTGCAAATGATCGCAACATCCTCCATGTCCTCCAGCAGTGTCAGGTGACGTATTTGATTAGGCCTCCTCCTAGTTGAGATGTATATGGACACATGTCAATGACAACCATCATGAGATGGCCACGGTACATCCCGTTAAGGATGTCATGGAAAAACAAAGACTGCTATGAGAGATGCATGGCACACCAGGTTACATGGGTGGACATTTGAGACACACAGAGGGCACACCTCTCAATTTACAATACACAAGTGCCGCAAACATCACATAGGTCAATGTGAATGCACACATACTGAACCCAACATTGCACATGTGCGAGCCTCGTACCGTACCATCCACCAATGCGTGTAAAATGACCATGACTGTCTCGTATCCATCTGCTGTACCTTTCACACCTCAATGTATGATGTGAACTTGGCACACATCCACAACCCAATGATTACAGTAGCTGGAAAACTGTCACTTGTGGGCATGAGCTGATATGAAAGCACATGTAAGTAACAACACCAAGACAAACCTTGCCAAGGTCGGCACTGACCCACAACACATTGATTGGTTACACATTATCAACACCAGCTTAACACTGTCAAGCATCATGAACCAACAAATGCGTAAGTGACATGGCAGGGACCACAGACCAATTTGCGTTATACATAACGTGCGTCCACCTGTGGATTATATGGAATAATGGCATTGTGTGCACAATGATGTTCCCTTAACGATGTTGCTGCTGTGTACTGATGCAGTGTTCACGATGGACATTGCCATTGCATGGGCCCCAAATCGCGGTAGTTACCGCCTGGCCAAGGTGGTGTGACACCAGCACCACCCCCTTCACAAGTGCTGTAGCCATTGGCATAGAGACATGGGTAGATGGCAGTGGGCATGCTCCGCAACCAAAATTGCGTTAGTTACCGCCTGGCCACGGTGGTGTGACACCAGCACCACCCCCTTCACAAGTGCGGTAGCCATTGGCATGGAGACATGATTAGATGGCTGTGGGAATGCTCCACCACCCAAATTGCAGTAGTTACCGCCTGGCCACGGCGGTGTGACACTGCCATGGGGCATTGCCTACAGCCAAAGGGAGCAAGGATTGCAGTTGCATGATGCAGTTTTGAAAATCTCGGAAGGTGTGCACCGCCACTACGGAGGTGGTCATTGGATGCCTTTGAAAGATGCACCAACGCGGTAGCTCACCCCGGGCCCCTGCGGTGCATCCCCGCCATGGAGCATTGCCTGCAGCCAATGGGAGCGATGATTGCAGTAGCATGATGCAGTTTTGAATATCGCGGAAGGCGTGCCCCGCCACCACGGAGGCGGTCATTGGATGTTTTTGAATTAGGCAGACCTAGGAGAAGTGTGGATCACTGTTTAGAGGCGGCAGACCCTGAAGCAGAGATCAGGCCCGGGACCAGGGTTCAATTCCCGACGCGGCAGGTTCTAGGATTATTGTCCGCTGACTCGATAATTCTAGCTTCGGTGCCTTCTCTAATCATGGGCCCCATGCTGCAACTCTGGGCAATAGCTTGCTTAATCTCCACAACGGCCCCACGGGCGCTGGGATGCCTGGCTCCTCCCCTCGCAGGGAGAGCCTGGAAGGGTTCCACAGCATAAGCGCCGAGATACCCTCATGGGTGATTCAGCGCTATATAAATCTATAACTATAACTATAACAAACTATAACTGGACAACCAATTGTTGCAGCTTTGTACTTTACAAACGAGCCTAGGGGGCTATAAATCTGTGTGAGTGAGCCTCAAATTTCCACTGCTCACAAGACTGCTGCCTAGGACCCTCTCCTGCTGCTGCCTCAAGTGCCTCCTGCCTGGGACCCTCTCCTGCTGCTGCCTCAAGTGCCTGCTGCCAAGGACCCTCTCTTGCTGCTGCCTCAAGTGCCTGCGGCCTGGGACCCTCTCCTGCTGCTGCCTCACGTGCCTGCTGCCTGGGACCCCTCACCACTCACTTCAACCACAGGTTTTCCACCACTGATGGGCCGCATATTGGCAGTGACTCATCCAGAGCTGGATGCACGTCTGAAGGAGCATCGCCAGCAAGGCAAGGGTGAGTATTTGGGGAGGGTGACTTTGGCTTGGAGAGGATGCATGTGCCCATGTGAAGTTCGTGTGGTGGTGCTGTGCTGTGTCATGTGAGTGGCTGCTGGGATGTGTGCTAGTGTCAGGCATTGGGCCAAACTAGCCTTACAGAGATGATCCTCCCTGCTGTGCTTTCTCATAGCCAGATGTGTTAGGATCTACATGGTCATTCAGCAGTGGGATAGTGTGGGGAGTGTATAAGGGGGTGAATAGCAGTGTTCACTATCTGAGTGTGACTTCATGTATGTCTACTTTGCATGTACCATGATCAGTGAGGGCCACATATCAGACAACAAGGTGCCCCAGAGTACCCAATGGTGCTTGGTATGGTCTACTTGGCATTGTGGTTTGTCATGTTCTAATAGGTGTGTGTGTTGTCCCGTCCTGTTCTCCGAAGATCTGTCAGTGGCAATGAGTATTGTCCCCACATCATGTCCCTAGGTGTGGGCAGGCCAAGTTGTGTGTCTGGTACACTTCATCCACGGGCAGGGTGCTGTACTGTGTGGCCTCAACATGTCTTAGTCATGGCAGATATTCAGGGTTACAGGCACTGTTGTGGTCTCTGTAGTGTGTTGCTGCAATGTGATTGCAGGGTGTGGTGGTCACCATGTTGATTTGGGCATCTCCTGTACTGTATTGATTGGATTGCTTTGTCCTGATGATGACACTTACACAACCCTTCATCTTTTTTGGTTTAGTGGGGGTGCACAAATGCAAAGTCAAAACCGAATAGAATTTGTACGAAAAATATCGCTTCTTTATTTGTTAAAATTTGTAGAAAAGTTCATTGTTTCATTCACAAAAGGATCAACCAACGCGTTTCTCTCCCTTTCAGGGAGCTTCATCAAGGCCGAAAACCAAACATATATACATAAAACATAAATAATAAATTTATAAACAAAACACATTCATGGTATACAATCAGTAGAGACACAAGATCATAAGTCAGGTACAGAGTGGAACACAACTTAGGTACACTACATCCTTACACAAAACAAAACATTTTGGTAAATCACAGAAAGTAGCAAGACTCAAACCCATTATTGTCTAATAAGTCACTGCTGTCCATTCACATTTGTAAATCAAAGGACCACATGTTTCTAGTATTCGATGTCCCATAAATAGAATATAATAGCCCAACAGCAAACCTGTACTGAAAAGCAGAAAAGGGGGAGAAAAGGCGGAAGGGCGAGTTTGCAGTATCAGGAGAGGATAGGCATATATAGAGACATGAAAAGAGAGTGAAAAAAGAGAAAGGAAAGGGAAAGCAACAGGGAGGTGGTCGTTGCCCGCCTCACATCCCTTAGTCATCCCATTGTATAGGTCACCTAAGATATCTGGTCGCTAAAGCCTCAAAAGGAGTACATATCGACCAAAAGCCTCTTTACTTTCACCGAGCCCAATAATACAAAGGCTTACCAGCGTATCGGAAGAAGTTTATTCGGAAGTAGGTAGTCTTTCGGTGTATGTAGTGATGAGGAGACCGATCAAAGTTCACAGTCCCTTCAAAATTAATTGAAGAAAACAACGTGATTTAATAATAAAATCTTTCTATATTATATTAATGGCACAATTTATTAAAGAAAAGGTGTGCATGGAAGGACTTAATGAGTCCTAAGCTAGGCTAAACACACCTATACCAGATATAGCAAAACCCGATTACATTCCATCGAAAGTCCCTATTTAGTAATCAGCATAGTCAAAAAGTGCATCCTGTACAGTGTCAAAGCCATTATCTATAGCCTGTATTTCGTATACCACTAAAACACGTTTTTCCAGACAAAATTTAAAGATGGGCACTAACCTCCTTTCATCGTCCTGGAGTCACATGTCAATATAGTGACAACCTGGCATGTCAGTAATCGAATCCTGGAAGATGGATCATCTTAGGAGAATGGGCACATGTAGTCAAGCGGAGAACCTGTATAGAGGTACAAGAGCAAAACATGAGGAACCCCTCTAGGCATTTGGAATATATCAGAGGTGCCGTTTCAAGAGCATATCCCTGGTACAAATAGACACGCATCTAATCCAATAAAAGTAATAGGCACTAATTGAATTTGTTGGAAAAAATATAGATGGAGACAAGCGTCTAACATTGTGTACATAAAAAAGAGAATATAAATTCAAGTCACACGCCAATGTTATAAAATCTCATACCTCTTAATATTAGTGGGCAGGATTTGGCCGATAACGTGTTGCATCGCACAGCCTCTTCGCGGCAAGGAAGAACAGGATAGGTTCCTAGACTAATGATTGAGTGTTGTCCCCGAATCTGGACCTGATCGCAAACATAGGTAAAGAGAATATATATTCAATACAGTGGTAATTTGTCCATGGTGGGAAATCTAATTTTTGGTTCCATCCTTTGGAGCAGATATACATGCCGGCCAGAGGTGGAGACCGAGAGCTCCTTTTAAGACAAAGGGAGTAAAAATGGATTTGTAAATTGCGTAGTATCACCCATGGATTTAATACAGATAACAAGATGCACTATTTTTTTGTTTCATCCAGGGTTGTTAAATACTGTGTATTGTGGCAACATACTGTGAAACTGCAAACCCTGTCATGAAAACTTGTATTCTGTTTTTCAGCGCTCTACCTACCCCCTTGCATGCTTTATGACTTTTTCTATTCCCATAACTCGTGGCTCATACCAACTCCTAATTTTTTCAATTCCCCACTTATGATGTGATATAGCCAGATGTGGGGGAGCAGATCTGGGGGGATCGTCCAATTGATAGATCTGTCGCCCTAATACAGCCAGGTTGATTATTAGTACTAGTATTTTTATCTAAGTGGGACACGAAACACAATGTGAACCCAATTCCTTGTTTGATTTAACAGCAACACTTAACACAAGGCCTGGACCCTGACCTGCGTTATTTCCATCTCTGCCTCATATATGCGTTTAGACCCGAAACAACCCTCATGTTTACTGTCCACGCAGCCGATTATATCATTGACTTGGGGATCGAATCAGATGTCCCCTTTGGACGTTTATACAACACACCTGACCAAGGAAAGTATGGATTAGATGCATGACCTAGTTTCTTAACTCGCGTTTTCACACACTTTGTGTATTACATTGCTTGGTTTGCCACCCTGCTGCCGGCTCACACGGGCTCACCAGTATCCGATTCTATGGCGGTAAGCATTATTTTAAAGCTGTGTTTACTTGGAGAACCCTTTAAACACCATTAGATGGCTGTATATCAAGATACGGTAGACAGCTTCCGATAGACTCGGTGTATGCCCTAGTTTAAAACTAGTCTTTGCATAACTCTTCTCGCATTACACTGCCTATTATGCCGTCCTGTGGCTGACTTATATGGTCTTTCCAGTATCTAATTCTACTGTAAAAATTAATATCTCAAAGTGGTGTTTTCCTTTCAAACACCGTTATTTAACTTGGTGGCAGGATAAGGAAGATAGTGGATTTGTTGCTTCTTTCAGCCTCTCACGCATCCATTTAGATACGCTATCAGTATTTCATGCCAGTAAATGTTTTTCTTGCCCCCGACACTGGCATCTGCACCCACTTTTTAGAACTTTTGCACACTATAAGATGGCGGCCGATATACGGTTGAAGTCAACCACTCGACTCGCAGCCTTTCACTACATGCGGGGGGTGTCCGAACTCGGGACATGATTGGCCAGAATATCAGGAATACCCTTTATTGATAGGCTCATTTAAGGAGGAGGGTAGTAACGTTGTTATGCTGTTGGACCATCCACGCCGGAATGCACCGCATGCTGTGAGCGAACTGTACGTTATGGATACCTGTGGGCTGGGCTCTGTACGGCAGGAGGCTCTCTTTGACACTGCGTATTGGGAGGCACCTTTGGATACTCTGCCTAAGGGTCCACCTGGGGGGTTACGATTTTTAGGCAAATGTACACATGGAATGGGGTTTTCTGCCTGCCACGCTGATTTCCGTTATTGGTGCGTACCGTTTTAGCAATGGGGAACTCTTTTTGCTAAAAATGTCAGCCACAGGCCTAAGGTTGGGCGAGCGTTCTGGGCCAATGCCGGATTGCAGATTAAGAGACCAATCCTCCGAGTTATGTGGCTGCTCTATTAATATGTGACCTTGTTGCCTACTTTGTTAGTGACTGGTTACGTTTGCCACAAACATGCACTGGAAGTTGCCCCGCACCTGTGTCTGAGATACCGTGTTGGGTTAACGGCGATTCTCAATACAAGAGATAAGGATTCTGGGACATGTGGTTCTCTATTTGAATGAACACATACCGTTAGCCTTCCATTTTCAATACACATTATTGGACGAGCGATTGTTGATTTTAAGTCACATCTGCCGCCTCTAGATGCTAGTGTTGGGTGATTTGTTACTTTCGATATATTTGGTTATCACCAAACAAATTACCACTGTATAGACTATATATTCTCTTTACCTATAATTGCGATCAGGTCCGGATTCGGGGACAACGCTCGATTATTAGTCTAAGAACCTATCCAGTTCTTTCTTGCCGCGAAGAGGCTGTGCGATGCAGCACGTTACTGACCAAATCCAGCCCACTAATATTAAGAGGTATGAGATTTTATAACATTGGCGTGTGACTTGAATTTATATTCTCTTTTTTCTGTACACGATGGAAGACGCTTGTCTCCATCTATATTTTTTCCAACAAATTAAATTAGGGCCTATTACTTTGATTGGATTAGATGCGTATCTATTTGTACCAGGGATATGCTCTTGAAACGGCACCTCTGATATATTCCAAATACCTAGAAGAGTTCCTCATGTTTTGCTCTTGTACCTCTATACAGGTTCTCCGCTTGACTACTTGTGCCCATTCTCCAAAGATGATCCATCCTTAGGATTCGATTACTGACATGCCAGGTTGTCACTATATTGACATGTGACTCCAGGACGTTGAAAGGAGGTTAGTGCCCATCCTTAAATTTTGTCTGGAAAAACGTCTTTTGGTGGTATACGAAGTACAGGCTATAGATAATGCCTTTGACACTGTACAGGATGCACTTTTTGACTATGCTGATTACTAAATAGGGACTTTCGACCGACTGTAACTGGTTTTTGCTATATCCGGTATAGGTGTGTTTAGCCTAGCTTAGGACTCATTAAGTCCTTCCATGCACACCTTTTCTTTAATAAATTGCGCCATTAATAAAATATAGAAAGAATTATTTTTTGAAATCACGTTGTTTTCTTCAATTAATCTTGAAGGGATGGTGAACTTTGATTGGTCTCCTCATCACTACATACACCGAAAGACTACCTACTTCCGAATAAACTTCTTCCTAAACACTGGTAAGCCTTTGTATTATTGGGCTCAGTGAAAGTAAAGAGCCTTTTGGCTGATTATGTACTCCTTTTGAGGGTTTAGCGACCAGATAACTTAAGTGACCTTTACAATGGGATGACTTAGGGATGTGAGGCGGGCAAAGACCACCTCCCTGTTGCTTTCCCTTTCCTTTCTCTTTTTTCACTCTCTTTTGATGTCTCTATATATGCCTATCCTCTCCTGATACTGCAAACTCACCCTTCCGCCTTTTCTGCCCCTTTTCTGCTTTTCAGTACAGGTTTGCTATTAGGCTATTATATTCTAACTATGGGACATCGAATACTAGAAACATGTGGTCCTTTGATTTACAAATGAGAATGGACAGTAGTGACCTATAAGACAATAGTGGGTTTGAGTCTTGTTACTTTCTGTGATTTACCAAAATGTGTTGTTTTGTGTAAGGATGTACTGTACCTATGTTGTGTTCCACTCTGTACCTGACTTATGATCTTGTGTCTCTACTGATTGTATACCATGAATGTGTTTTTTTAATAAATGTATTATTTATGTTTTATGTTTATATGTTTGGTTTTCAGCCCTGTGGAAGCTCCCTGCAAGGGAGAGAAACGCGTTGGCTGATCCTTTTGTAAATGAAGCAATGAACTTTTCTACAAATTTTAACAAATAAAGAAGTAATATTTTTCATACAAATTCTATTCGTTTTGGACTTTGTAATTGTGCGCCCCCACAAAACCTAAAAAGTGTCCTTTGATCTGGAAACACAGTGAGAGCATTCAGCAGCTGACGTCAGGGCTGTCTGCACAGTAATTGATACTTACTTGGAACTGGGATTAAGGTGCGGCAATCGTAAGGCCCGCTGCTGCTCTTTCTTTTTCACAACCCTGCATCTGTCTCTCATGCAGAATCGCCAATGGACACGGAGGAACGGAAACCGGAAACCAGTGGTGGTGAGAGTAGCACCACAGATGCACCGAAGGCCAGTGACACAGAGCTCACCAGCGCATCTGAGGGGTACCGTACTATGCAGGACGAATTTGTGGCTGAGACACAGAGTACTACATCATCTGATGCCAGAGGTGATACATCCGTGTTGGCAGGCACAGGGGATGGGGAGTCTGCAACATCATCTACCATACAGTGGCCAGTGCCCAGCCTCCCATTAACTTCATCTGGTGCTGCCCGTGTCCGTGTCAGTAAGAGGGGATGAGTTACATTCACACCTGGCACCCCTGAACCTGCACCTGTCCCCACTGCTCTCCGCAGTGCTGAGTCTGTAGAGCTCCTGCGCCAGCTTTGTGTGGGACAGACCGCCCTGCTCAATGCCTTCAGTGACCATCACAAGAAATTAGGCCAGGTGGTTGCCTACATGGAGTGCATACACTATGACGTGGGTGGGCTACACCGTACAGTCCAGGCTTTGTCATCCGCAGTGACGTCTGCCCTTCAACAGGCACATGCTCTCATTCCTGCTCAGGTGCCTTTGTCCACCCCCAGTCAGTGGCCACATCAGATGACAGTGACCACGGTTCGCATGCGTCACAGACACGATACAGCACAAGGAGCACACAGCAGACACAACCCATGCGGTCCCGCCCACAGACACCATCCCCACAGAAGAGCAGAGCCAGCCAGAATGCAAAGACAAGAGCCCGTCAGGGAAGAGCAAGGCTGAAAAAGCCATGAGGCTGAAATCAGGCTCACATGCCTCAGAGGCATCACCAGCAAAGGACTCTCCTGTCCATAAAACTTCACGCAGAGCTAGGCGTGCAGTGTCTATGCCCACTGAGGAGGTGTTGTATGGCAAGGGTACACCTAGGAAGGACACAGGGCCACATCCCCCCACCCCATCAACTCCAATTTCAAGCCCAGGGAAGCAGATGGAGGAGGGGACTGTATGGGCTAGCCTAGGCAAACAGGCAAAGGAGGGGACTGTCGGGCCACCCCAGGCAAAGAGGCAAAGGAGGGCACAGTAAGTGGGACACCAGGCAAGTAGAAGAAGGTGGTCCAGAGGGGTAGCCAGACAAAGCGTTCCACAGGATCCAGCACGTCACCAGAGGGGGTGCCAGTGTCTGCACCTGATGTGGGACAGTTGGTGTGTTTGCCTGTTGTGTCATCACAAGTTCCTATTAATCCCAAGACAGGGAAGTCATTTCGTATTCCCAAGAAGTGGAAGGGCACCTCTCTAACCTCTCCCACCTACACTGTGTCACAGGTCTGCATTATTCCACCTCCAGGTGCCACTATACCACCTGGTCCAAACAGCCCTACAACTTGCCAATCCACTAATAACCCTAAATCACCTGGGCCTCTGCCTCCCCAGTCAAGTGTTCCTACTGTCCCCGACAAACAGCCAGCTCTAGGTCTGCCTGACAGCCAAATGTGAGTGGCAGTCCCCCTCATACACCTGTCTCTCATACAGGTGTGCTAGTCCTGCCCATTGTTTGCCACCTGGGTGTGTTGCTGGTCATGGAAGGGTACAGTCAAACGCACTCACTGCAGCTTCTCATGTCCTGACTCCGCATTTCTCCCTGGCCACTGACATTGTCATTCTCTGCTATGTTGGACTCTCCCCAGTGCAGCCTCTCATGTACTTGCTGTGCCACCTGCCATGGACATTGGCCCAGTTGCTCTGCTGTGTTGTACTCTCCCCTGTGCCATGGACACTTGCCCTTTTGCTCTGCTGTGTTGTACTCTTGCCTGTGCATCCTCTCATGTACTTGCTGTGCCACCTACCATGGACACTGGCCCTGTTGCTGTGCTGTGTTGGCCTATCCCCTGTGCAGCCTCTCATGTACTTGCTGTGCCACCTGCCATGGACACTGGCCCTGTTGCTCTGCTGTGTTGTACTCTCCCCTGTGCAGCCTCTCGTGTACTTGCTGTGCCACCTGCCATGGACACTGGACCTGTTGCTCTGCTGTGTTGTACTCTCCCCTGTGCCATGGACACTTGCCCTGTTGCTCTGCTGTGTTGTACTTTCCCCTGTGCAGCCTCTCATGTACTTGCTGTGCCACCTACCATGGACATTGGCACTGTTGCTATGCTGTGTTGTACTCTCCCCTATGCCATGGACACTGGCCCTGTTGCTCTGCTGTGTTGCCCTATCCCCTGTGCAGCCTCTCATGTACTTGCTGTGCCACCTGCCATGGACACTGGCCTTCCTGTTTGAAGTTTGCCTGTGCTGATTATCTTGCATATGATCAGCATTTTGTGCCTTGCTCTTGTCTACTGTTGTTCTACTGTCACATCTGTGCAATATGTGTATACAGACAGTTAATCCTGTTGTGTGTTTTGTCAGTGTCCTTGCTGATTAAAGTTCTTTTGGTGTGTGCATTTGGTTGCCTGTGCTTTGTGTAAAAGAATGGGGCCCCTACCTAAAAGGATAAACCCTGGTAAGGAAACTACTTTTTAGAAAAACAAGAGTTCAGCACCGGGTTTTGTGCATGATTCTAATCATCAACTAGACGTTAAACAATTGTATAACTTATACAACACAATATATAATTTCACTTTATTTTTTATTGCATTGTTATTTCTTTTGATTTTTCATGAATTCATTCTTTTTTCCTCTATAAATATCAAATAAATAAACTTATATACAATAATTGAGTTACACATGTATAAGATACAAAAACCAACATGATACAGATTTCCTTAGTTTACAATACAGTAGTCCATGATTGTATTCAGAACCAAAATTCTATTCTCAAGGTGTTTCGGCTATGCCTTCATCAGGAATTCTGTATATTTCTCATGAGCGTTAACTGTATCTGATTCTGATTACACGGATCCGGGCATGGGCTGTGTAAGTGATGCAGGATGACTTCGGCAAGAGGTATATGTTTCCTCTATGTGGTTCACTAAATCTTGATATTGTGGCATTGATTTTCTAGTTTAAACTGTGTCAGATTTCTGCTATTATCATTATTCTCAGCGATTTCTTTGTATTCTGTAGCTCGCGTTTAACACGAAATCAGTCTTCCTGGCTTGTGCTCCTATTTCATGGCTTTCTTCAGTTTGTCTTTTGGCCATGCATCTGCCCTGTTAGTCGATTGTATGTCCCGGCATAAAGGTTCCCTTCTGTGGGGCTTCCTCCAAGGAAGTCTGGGGTTTTTTTCACAACGCAAGTGCATTTACCATACATGCCTTTACAACGTAATTCGGTGTAAAGGCATGCGTGGTAAATGCACATGCGTTGTGAAAAAAAGCGGAGTGAATGTATGCGAGGTCATTGACCTTGCGGAGTAATGGTATGCGGACTGAAAGTCCGCGGAAAAAACGATGCGGAGTAAAGGTTGATTACCCTGTGCAATATGTGAATAAAGACAGTTACACCTGTTGTGTGTTTTGTCAGTGTCCTTGCTGATTAAAGTTCTTTTGGTGTGTGCATTTGGTTGCCTGTGCCCCATGCTCTATGGGTCACTTCAACATTGCCAGGCTCTTTGCCCACATCACATTTTTGTACAGGGGTGACAGTGCCTTCAGTCCATTCAGACACTGATACTAGTCTTATCTGTGATGGCTATTTTACCTGTCATGCAGTTCTCTTTTTAGTGGTTTACTATTGTTGGCTACATTGTTGCCATGACAGGTTGGAGGACACTGGCAGCACAGGGTGTGATGCTGTTCACGGGTTTGCATGCAGGCTGGGCAATGTCATGATGTATGTGTGATATTCCTGTATATGTGCCCAGCTGTGTATGTGTATGGTCATCTTGTGTTGGCCCTTAGTCCTGGTCTGCTGGCCTATATGAGATGTGTTCTCTTGGGTGGTCAAGAGGTGTGCAGTGTGAAGGGTGTGACTTTGTAGTGGGTGTGGATGTGTGTGTGCCCCTGGATTGTGATAGACACACATGTGTCACTCGAGTTGTGTGCCTTTTGTTTGGATTGTCCTGCCCTGTGTAAATGATTGTATGCACATGTGTGAGTTGTCTGTTATCCACTGTGCAGTGTATTGGTGTGTCCAAGCAGTACTGTCTTACTCCTCCTTGTTGTTTTGGTCAATTATGAGTGTTCAAAGTGTGTGACTTGCACATTAGTGTTGTGTTTGTTTGATCATCAATGTGTCTTGAGCGTGTTTGTGTAGACTGTGTGTCCCTGATGCTCCTCACTGGCATTGTGTTTGTGTTTCTCATGCATTGCATGCACATGGTGGCTTTTCGCATCCTGTATGGCATGGTGTGTGGTGTAATGCCATCCCCTATGTGTGCCGCTTGTGCCTAGCCATTGTGGGTCTGCAGTACCTCTATTTGTGTATGTTACACCCCTTACATATCTACTGACATGCAAGTCAGTTGACTTTGATGTCAGCTGTCCCCTTGGTTTACATGTGTATGTGCCTCCCCATCCCTTCATTTGTGACACTGTGCCTTGTGGTGCAGTTCTTGGGCCAAGAGTGATGTTCCACTCTGGACATTGCCCCAATGGTTTATGTGTGATGTTCTTGTGCTATTTATCAGTGTGGATTGCTTAGCTGTGTGTGCTGCCCAGTGCTCTGGTGAAGATGGTTCTGCTCTTGTATACCAGAGTGGTGCATCCTGTTGTTGTTGTGTTCGATGTATGTGTGTTGGCTGTGTTATTGCTTCACTTCCAGGGTGTGCTGTTGTATTTTTGCTGTGCTGATTTGTGGTGTGTGTGTTGAGGTTGTGTGAGTCATGTCTGTGTATGGCTGTTGTGCTTGGTGTGCACACACTGCTTGTTGTGCATACAGAGCTGTGTGTATGTGGCCTTGGCAGTGCCTGATGTCCATCCCCTGATGTCCTGTGGTGTTTGTTGATTTTTATTTCATGTGCATCTGTGGTTAGTTTGATGTGGCAGTGTAGTTCTGTGCAGGTGCACCCTTGTGTGATTTGTGGTATGTTGTGTGTGTTTTGTTTCTGAGTGATGATGTTGTGCACTCATGTTGTGTTTGTGCTCCCATTGCCTTTCCACAGTTTGGCTGACAGGGTATGCCTGTTTCTGTTGGGGTTCTGTGTGTGTTCCTGTGGTGTCTGTGTGTTGGTTTTGGGCAGGCATCTGTTCAGGCTTCCCAGTGTGTGTGTTATGTTTGTAGCTACATCCAGGGTGTGTGTTTGTTTGTGTGTGTATGTGCTGGCAAGGATTGTCAGCCTTCAGTGTTTGTGGCACTGGTATTGTGTGTTCCTTGTCAGCCACTCCTGCAGTGGTTGTCTCCCTAGTTGTTTGTTGTGTGGTGCAGGCTGTGGATTGTGCTTGCTTGTTGCTGTGCATGGGGGTGCACAGGATGGGCACCTGGCCTGTGACTTGATGGGGTGTGTTGATGTGTGGTTAGGGGTGGTGTGTCCCTGTGGTCTTTGTGCCCTGCCCATGCCTTGGAATGACCCTGCCTTCTGCATTGTGCGATGTGTGTCCAGGATGGATGTATGACGGTACGACGCGGGCTATTACCACACGTACTGTTACAACGCTTGTTTTACAACGCAAGTCGTTACCACGACTTGCGCTGTAGGGTTCGGACTTAGGAATAGTTTATTTTACTATTCCAACACCAGTCCCTGTGGATAGTAGGGAAGGTGTTGGAATAGTAAATTAACTATTCCTTGTCCTTGAGCGCCCTCCAGCGCAAGTCGTGGTTACGACTTGCGTTTTAAGAGACGCGTCATAATGGTAGCACGGGGTAACATCCACGTCGTAAAGGATGTTCCCCGTCCAAGATGCAGTGGGGTGACTTGGTGGCAGGTGGGTCATGTGTGGGTGTCCTTTTGGATGTGTTGTTACCCCCAGCAGGGTGTCTGTAGTGGAATTGCACCCTGTGTCAGCCCGTGTGTTGTGTGTTGTATTTGTGTAGTTGCGTACCTTCGGCGTCGTCCGTGGAAGCCCATTTCATAATAGTGCTGTAGCAGGTACAGCACTGGAAACACAGGTAGAGCTGGGTCCATGGCGGTCGTGACCGGGTGGTGTCGACCGGGTCTCTGCTATCACGCTCCGCTGTTGAGTTTCCGCCGTCTCTGGTTCGGCGGTGTCTTCGCTGCCGTGTGTCTGCCTGTTTCGGCCATCCTAATTTGTGGAGCGGGGCGGACGTCATTCCCCACAGTGGAGAGTCTCCATTGGCTCTCACTGCCGTGGTGGCAGGCGCACTTTGATGGCGGTGCAGGTCGCTCCTCGGCACATGGGAAATTACGTATGTTTTGCTTTCCTAATATGGTGGACGTGATTCCCGCTGCTCGCGGGCGGAAAAAGGCGTTTTTCCGCCCTGCCAGCACCACGGTGGTGCCACCGCCCGACACGCTAATGGACCCCATAGTATTTACATCAGTCCTCCTGCATAGTCGCTGGTTAGTAGCAAGCCGCATTCCGTAGAGGGATGCGAAGACCCCTATGATGAAGCATGACACCAAGGGTCCTTTTGGCGCTTGAGGGATATTTAAAGAACACAGTGTGCTCTTCACCATTGTAGGGTCCATACCAATCACATTTCTGTGGATTCCTCTTGTGTATTACAACAATTCACCAGAATATCCATTTTCCTTGCAGGATTAATTTTGGTTGAGTCATTTTGGTTAAATTAGTTTTACATTGTTTGGCAATAGCCCTAAGTGGGGTAATGCTTTCTCTGCAGAGATTTTGTTAACAGTCAAAATAATTTTGATCTGCTCTTCCCCCAGCTTGGGCCTTCATTTCTTTCTTTTTCTCCTTCTTCTTTTTCTAACTGATATGCTTTTTGGAACAAGAGCTAGTTTATTATTTGCTCTTTTCATGGTATATGTGAAACGTGATGTATTGTGATGTCATTGATGTGATTATTGAGTCGTTGATGTACATGTGTAATGTTGTTGTTATGTGGCTTGTATGAATTAATGTTAAAGTGGTCTAAAAAAATCCAGAACAAAAGAAAAAAATTGAATCTAAAAAGAATACCATAAAAATAGAAATACATTTTTTACAGTCACTATGAGTGTTAGGTGTGATTGAGTAAAAAGAACAATCTAGTAATTATCAGTTTTTGCATTTGGTTGTTTCTTAAGGATCTATTTTGGCTTAGCCTTACTGATTGGGGCCAGAACCCTTTATTGTTTCGGCTCTCCATCTCCAGCGGGATCCGGCATTACTCCAACATGAAGGAAGCAGCCAAAGATTCTGCTCCCTGCATGTGGAAGCAATCCTTTTATCTGTTTCCCTGCCTGCTAGACAGAACTGTGATCTGAGGTAAATAGCCTATTGGCCTACCCAACACAGCTGACAACACCAACATACGTTGAGACCACTATTGCTTTATTACAAAGAACTACCTAATCGCAAGATATAAAAATCCATGGTAACAGCACCACAGCGATTGCATGCAGGCATTGGGAATTACCTGCCTTTCACAGCTGTTCCAGCATCAAGTAAGTCATATGAAGAACATTTACTTGGATCAGGATCATCATACAAAGCCAGGAAGAGATGGCCAACTCCTGTGGTGCCATAAGTGCTTTTCTCCAATCCCCATCTTCCAGGGTCCCCAGCCAGGCCTCCAAGTGAGTGCGAAGGTATATAAATAAGTACGGGGAGTTGATGACCAGGGACCAAAAAATCTTGGAGACCCACTTTTGTCCCAATTGTGACATGAGGACCTTAACTTCTATAGGGCTGTACTTAGGACCCTCCATCAAAGCAGGCTGATAAGAAGTTAAGGGATGATGAATCTGCAAGAAGTGGAAGAACTGAGTTTGGTGTAGGTGAAAGTTGACTTGCAACTGGGAGAATGATCGTATATTAGAATTCTGCCACACACCAAGCTGAGTGATGCCAATTAGGTCCCATTGTCCAACCCCTCCAAAAACATCACTTGTAAGAGTAGACTGCCTTTCCAAATGGAAGCCGGTAACGCAGTGGTTCTCATTCTGTGACTCTGACATCTCGCTGCACCATTAAAACTAGCTAGGGGCACAGCGCACCAAGCACACAGTTTGGGAACTGACATGAATGTAGCTGCTCATTATGTCGTTTTGAAGAACTAAGCTCCAGTTTCCCTCCCTCAGCTCTCACTGCCCAGTCTGTGACAACGGAATATTAAACCAGTCAGCTGAGGCAGATGAAAGAAAACATTTCAGTCAGCAGTGTGCCGTTAAAGTGTCAACGCCAAGCAGTCATTTATGATGCTCAGGGCATACTTGTCTCCAGTTATCACGGAAGAAAATTAATTAATTTACAAATACCATTTGCATGCTAAGTTATAAAAACCTACAGTCTATCTAAAGTGTTCAACATACACTAAAGGGAGACATTGTATCTGCAGTATTCAATGTAGGTTATTGTTCAAGTTAATTCAGATTGCTGAAGAAGTGAAAATGTTGATGCATTTAAAAAAAAATGAAAATATCCATAGGCAACTATCACAGATCAGAAGCAGAAAACCAAAATCAAATGGCATTGGTTAGAAGCACACGTTCAAGG
Organism: Lissotriton vulgaris; assembly: GCF_964263255.1. Classification (NCBI taxonomy): domain Eukaryota; kingdom Metazoa; phylum Chordata; class Amphibia; order Caudata; family Salamandridae; genus Lissotriton; species Lissotriton vulgaris. The sequence continues at coordinate 930,844,432 of NC_141689.1, read as the reverse complement.
TCAAAGGTGACCACATAAAGGGTAAAAACATAGGCCAAAGTTCAGAACAAATGCACATAAAGTAAATTAATGTCACAGATGAAACAGAACATGGGAGGCCCAAACCAAAAGTCCAAAACTGTACCCAAACCAAGGCGACTGGGAAAAATTTTGGTAAAGGCAGAGTGTGTGGTGGTAGAGATCTGGGAGGGATGCGTCTTGTAGCCCAAGGAGTAGCTGGCACAGGACTGATGTCATTGTCATTTTGTAGCTGAGAGAGGCAAAAAGACCACACTGTTGTCACCTCAGACCCCAGAAAGTTGCTAATAGCTCATTATTGGTAACTAAGAGCAGCTTGTGGTGCATTAATGGAGCCATGACCTCTCCTGGCAAGTAACAGGCTTTCCCCACACACCATCAGCTCAGGGACAAAGTCCATCAGAGACATAAAGCTGCCCGTTCTCTGCTGCAACAATGCCAACTGTCCCAATTCACCAAGGCACTAGACACTGAGACATGCTGACAAGAGGCACAGACAGAAGACTTTAGATGCACACATAGAGGGCCTGGTGGCAGTCAGGCTGGATGAAGGAAGACGTAAAGACAGGATGTGGGGGAGTTAGAGTTGTGTAGATGGAAAAGTCAGGGAGCTCAAGGACTCAAACAGTGGGGGCAGGCAAGGGCAGACAAAAGATTCATAACCAGCATAAACAAGGTGTGTCCGCAGTGACATGAAGCATGAGTGTCCACACATGAGGCTTGAAGACTGAGACAGGAGGAATGAGGGCATAGACAGGAGGTATGAGGGCACAGACAGGAGGCCTGAGGGAATAGACAGGAGGCCTGCAGACACAGACAGAAATTCTGAGGGTACAGAGGCCTGAGAAGGAAGACATTAGGCCTGTGGACACAGGCAAGAGCCCTGAGGATACAGACAGGAGGCATGGACACAAAGTCAGGAGGCATGAACAAAGTCAGGAGGCAAGTTCACACTGACAGGAGGCATGAACGCACAGTCAGGAAACATGAACACACTGTCAGAAGTCATGAGGGCACAGACAGGAGGCATGAAGACACAGTCTGTAGGCATGAGAACACTGGCAGGAGGCATGAGGACAGGGACAGGAGGCAAGAACACAGTTAGAAGGTGTGAAGGCACTGACAGGAAGCAGGGACATACATATAGTAGGCACTAACACAAAGACAGGAGGCAAGGACACACAGACAGTAGGCAAAATCTCACAGACAGAGGGTATGAGGGCACAAACAAGATACAAGAACACACATGCAGGAAGCATGAGGACACAGGAGGGAATAACACACAGATTGGAGGCAAGAAAACACAAACAGAAGGCATAAGACTTACTAAGAAGATATGTATAAGAACTCAAAGTCTGGAGTTGAGAAGGAACAGTCAGGCAATGTTCACAAATCACACTCATAAATAGGGAACAAGCCAGATGAGGGTTTACCTGGCACCATCAGATTGGAGGCAATAATGCACAAAAAAGAAGAAAAAAACAAGATGGCAGATGCAGACCTTCTCTATCAATGCACCCAGGATCTGAAACAGCATTCCAGTATCAATCAGGGCCTCACAAACCCTGCTCAGGAGCGAGCTAAAGACACACTTGTTTAAAGAGCACTAAACCATAATGCAGTAACACAACAAACCACTGTTCCTCGGCACTGCTGAAGTCCTTATTTAAGCCTTGGACAGTGATCATAAAATCATCAAAGAAAATCCTAAACCTGCTCACAAACGCATGTCAATCCTAGTAAATCATACAAGAAATGTGTTTTTGATCATTACAAAAACTTTTAATTATCCAAAATCAATGCTTTATCTTGGCAATCAGAGGTCATTTTTCATTGATTATATATATATAGTCCAGTGTAGTAACATTAACAATATTTGAACAGATGGAATTCATTTTCCCCATGTTTTCTTTGTGTCAAAGAGATGATGGCAGCCGTCACGTGTTTTTTTACTTACTGTAACTTCTTCAAGGCTTAAGTTCTTGGGTTCTCCTGCTATTCTAAGTGAGGAACAGCATAGCAACTTTTAAAATGGAAAATTCAGAGAAGTCCTTATTTGAAAAGCATCCAGATTTCAAGAAGTCATATGACAGACCCACGTGAGAATTCAGTTGTTCTTTGGAGGGTTCCTGGAAAGATATGTCCAGATCCCTAATTCAAAGTCTATAAAAAAGCTGGTGTTATTAATTGAGTTGTCACGCCTAATGCTGAAACACGGTGTCTACATTTGGACGACAGAATTTTCTTGGACAATGTCTTTAATCTTGCACTATGTATACATGGAGTGCACAAGGGCTGTGAAATGCCCCTAATCTTCGGTGAACGTGCCAAATGTTGCTTCGACCAGTCCGGTTCCGGGATAAAATAATCTATATGCCACCACTGCCTTCTTGTTTTGTTTGCATAACGAAGTAACAGTTCACTTCTCCGAGAACCCTGTGTCCCTCCAATCAGTTATTGATACTACATGGGGCTCCACAGAGGATAGGATAGAATTATATCTCTGATTATAATACTTTCACCTGTTCATCCCAAATATTTTCCGGGAGGAAAATGTAAGTAATCCCGAGGCCGGGCTTAAATCCCCCCACCCGCCCAAATAAAAGGTAACGTAATGGGGAACCACGGCCCATGGTCAATAAGTCAAAGGAGCCGAGGGTCAAAAAAGTTTGAGAACCACTGTTGCAACATGATTTTACACACACCCCCACCCAGTTCTTCTTGTAGCTGCCTGTCAGATCCTAATAACCAGCCCAGTGAGGTCCGGAAGAGCTCGGCGAATCAGTGACCCACATAAGCAGTCTGAAATCGTCTTCCATAACATGAGTGGGAGTTCAGTGCGATATGCTGGATCCTCATGCCTCCAACGAAGCAAGTCATTCAAGACCACCAACTGGGAGGCCCAGCAATAACGCTGCAAGTTAGCCACCAGCAGACTCTCATCAAATGTGGACTGCAAACATTTGTGGAGTGCTATACGTGGGACCCAGTGGTTCCACAAGAATGGACATTTAAGTGCTTGAAGCGAGCGAAACCACATTGTGGGGATGTAGTGGGGAAAGTTCTGCAAAATGTATAAACACTGGGCCATGACCAGCATTTTAAAAAACACAATTTTTCCCATGAGATTGAGGGGTAAGGAGAACCAACGTTCAAGATTTTTCGTAAAGCATGCTACCAAAGTTGTTATAATCAGCGACCTTGCCATGGCAGGAATCAAGGAGATGTAGATGCCAAAATAGAAAAAACTCAACCTACGAAGAGGTATAAAGCCCTGCCAGCCATGATGCTGCAAGGGGCCCATCTCTGCGATCATCATAGATTTGGAGTGATTTATATGGTACCCGGACACTTGGTGGTAGAGAACGAGCACATGATGAGCTAGAGGGTCCGACAACAAGGGGTCGTGCAGAAAGAGGACTGCATCATCGTTGTAGAATGCATGCGGTCCTCCAGCGCATCACCTCCCTACCAACATCCATGTATCTGTTCATCACAGCAGACCCACGTCCCAGGAATAAATCACAAGGCTGAACGGGAGAGGGGACAGAGGACAACCCTAACTAGTACTCCTTTGAATCAGGAATGTTTAGGGGAGATCCCCATTCAGTCGGGTCCTTGCCATTGAGCCTATGTACAATGTTTGCAAAAATCTGATTAACCAGTGCACAAAGCCCATCCAAGCCAATAAATCCCAGAGGAAGTCATAGTCAACGGAGTCATAAGTCTTTTTGAAATCACTGAGCAGAAAGGAGTTAGAGCTGGGCCGTAGCACTTGCACCCGCTGGATACAGTGACAAATCCCGCGATGAGGCATAAAGCAGCATTAGCCCAAATGTACCAGTGTGAGGACTATATGAAGGAGGTGGTTAGCAAGCACTTTGTATAAAGCTTAAGTTCAGTATTAATGAGGGAGATCAGGTGGTGCGATGCACAAGACTCTGGAGGGCGCTCTGACTTATGAAGGACCACAATCATGGCTTTGTTTAGCTCCACTTAAAATTATTAGCCATTAGAAATAACTTAATTGTACAGCGCCAATAGGTCAGGTAGCTTGGAGTCCTAAGCCTCTTATTATATTCCACAGGGAAACCACCCGGACCTGGCATCTTGACCAAATTCGAATCAGAAAGGGCAGCATCAATGTCAGCAAGAATAAAGGGTTCATCTAGCACAGTTCATCATCGGGCGAGAAGAGAGGGAGGTCTGTAAACAAGGGGGAGGAAAACTCATGCTGGGGCCAAGGACAGCGTGCATACAGTGCACTACATTAATCAGTGAAAGCTGCAGCAATACGACTAGTTTCTGTAAACAATCTGAGGTCAGGGACCAGGATGACCACAGGAGGCCAACCAGCATACATGTGTTTGCTTGATTTGCTGCCCCACCTGTACAATCTGCTTTGGGAGGCAATCCAGCAGTTCTAAAACTTGTTGAGGCTCAGTTGGCACAGCGAGAGCCAATTCAGGGCAAGTTGGCGAGGCTCAACTAGTTCCACAGCAGATGCCTCCTCTACTTGAGTGAAACAGAGTTCACTCCCTTTAGTCTGCAGCAACTGCTGCTGATTCCCATTACAAAAATATGTATTGACTATACCCGTCAAATAGGCCTTACTGGAGGCCAACAGAGTTCCAAGAGTGCCCACCGATTGAACATTGAGTTCCAGGAAGGCAAGCAGCTCCTGTAAGAGGCAGTCAACCTCAGTCATGTCCATGAGGTGCCAGGCACTAAGGCACCACACAGTGCTCACCCTGAACCTCCTGACCCAGATGGACAGTGACATGGGGTTCAGAAAACCCTTGCTGTAGGATCTTCACACCAGCGGTGAGGAGCACATCTGCAGCTAGCAAGAAGACATAGTCATTGTGTGAGTTAAGTTAATGAGCAGCAGAGGTGTGTGTGTATGCTAGGGAATGAGGGTGCCAGGTCCGTTATACATCACATAGGTCAAGGACAGATGTTCAATCCATGAGCTGGGTATTTAAGGGTCCAGTACTGGCCAGAAGATTTGAGCTATCCCTAACTGGGGAAATTCGCATATTAAAGTCTCTGCCTTAATGGTGTCCCCTTGGCAGCTCCCCGCCAGCACCTTTTGTAATGTGTCAAGTGTGGGGCCAGGAACTTGGAAAGGTACATAAATGCTTAGCAAGTGTTATGGCTGACCATAAATTCACCCTTCAACCATGACAAACCTGCCATGAGGTTATCGGATACAAAGAGTGACCACCACAGGGAGGTGCCTGTGTATAGGGATAACCACCCCCAGGATCCGTTCTTTTAACCACTGTGGTATAACCTATCATCCACATAGGGGACCAAAAAGGAGCATGGGAACCGAACATATGAGTCCACTGCAACCCCAGGACTTCAAGGTTTCAAATATGGTTATTAAGGGCCTTGACATTACAAGTCAATATCTTGAGAACCAACATAACATTGAACATTCATAAAGGCCCGGGCAAGGGCAAGGGCAAGGTGGGCATTCAGCGAAAATAAAAGGGCAAGAGGTTGCAGCTTGCCTTAACTAAAAAGAAACGCACAGCGACAACAATGTTTAACCACCCTAAACAGTCCTCTCAATAACACAGCCCACCCCACACCTTCCCCAGAAGCATCTTTCATCTCCCAAACCTGACAATGAACCACAAAAGTCCACCTCACTGGGCTCACACACTATGCCTGTCCATCAGAGGAGCCCAGAGGAAGAGGATGAATTGCTGCTGACTCAGGAGATTTGTGAAGTCTGATGGACATCAAAGTAGTCCCTGAGAGGGCCAAATCTCAATATTCCCCCTGTGTATTCTGGGCAGAAGACACATGGGCCTCGAATGTCACTAAAGAATCAGGCTCAATAACAGCTGCTGCCTCCCCAGTGGGGCTACAGGGGGGACTAGGTGACCTCGTAGTGGAGGATTCAGGGGATACCACTAAAACATGTGGGTGGGAGGGTCCCATAGCTGTGAGTCTTTGATCACATAGATACGGGGGCTCTTCTCCGTGTATTACAGGAGGTACTAGGCAGCCCAAGGTTCGTAGGTCCACCCATAGGCTAGACACTGGTATGTCAGGGGCCAGTCAGCAGTGGTAAGGTACCAGAAAAGCTGGGGTCCACTGTATGACCCACTTGCAGAGGGTGACCTATCCCGGCAGCAGGAGAAGTCGTGCCCCCTCAGGCGATATCAGATACTCAACCGACTCATAGTCCCCGGTGTAGGTCCATGGGCAGAGGAGAAAAATGGAGGGCACTAGTCCAAATTATCAGGCCTCATCTGCACCAAACTCCATATGGCCTACCTGTGGGGCTCACGATTCAGGTGACTGTTGTCCTCAAAATCTGGGTGTGAAGGAGACTTGGTGAGATGCCCTTCAGTGTCCAACAGGTGAGAGGGCCCCTGCACCTCCCAGCTGCAAGAAATTGTCAGTCGGCGCAGCACACTCGGCAGTGGAAACGTGGCCGAACTGCCCTCATCAGGGTCCAAAGACAGAGCTGCCCCATGCAGGAGACAGTTTACTGCGATAGTCCCTGAAGCTAGGGAGGCCTCACACACAGGGACATCTGCACCAGAGGCTCACCACCATGTGGGTCCAAGCAGGTCCCACTGGAGCCACTGCGCACACCAGCAAGCCTCTTAGTGAGGTGCGAAGCGCTCACCACTCCAGCATCCCCAGTAAACCGCATGCTTCACTGGTAATTCTCCAGTGGGGCACGCCCAGTCACAAATGCCATCGCAGGCAGCAGAGCCACACAAGAATGCAGCCTCACCAATCAGGAAGTCAGAGGCAGGAGAACCAGAAGCAGTCGGTCACTACAGCCATCTCGCACCCCCGGTCGCCAGAGGGGGTGTACATGTCGGGACCTCTCACTATGCTATGCAGCTGCTGCACAAGCCATCAGTGCAGAGCAGCCTGGTCGGATCCTCTTCACTGCCTCAGGCCAGCCTTCAGGCAATATATCGAGACTCCACAGAATCAGTGGTATAAGGGGAAAGTGATTGGCTCCTCAGGGGACATGATTGCAGGTGTCAGCAAATGCAGATTAATTTCCAAGGATTGAGAACTCTTGAGGGACTTCCGCCATTTTGGCCAGTCAGGCCTAGTCCCAGCTGGTTACCTTTAATAATGGGAGGGGTGGCGCCTTACCATCATCCCCTAGAAATCACAAGCCCCGGTCCTAAATTATTCAATATGAGGAGGGGTGCACAATCCCCATTCCCAAGCCCATCACAGACCCAGGGAACCCATGCCTGGGGCAGAGATGTATTAGTGATGTCATTTGAGATGACATCAATAATGTCATCAGTGATGTCACTGACCATATCATGAGTGATGTAATATGTGACGTCATCAGCAGGGTATTGCGGGTGCGCAAGTTTTAGGTAGCTCAACTAACTATAACGGGCGAATTTCTCTTGTTTTGTTTGAGTCAAATGTCCAACTCTTACCAGCCCCAGCTAAAATATTGAAAAAGGAATTGCAGAAACAACTTGCAACTTACCTTGAATCAAACAACCTTCTGCACAACTCCCAATCTGGATTCAGGGCTGGCTACAGCACTGAGACAGGGTTTCTGAAAGTGGCAGAAACGATTCGAGAATCCTCTATGTTAGTGCTGCTGGACTTGTCCGCAGCATTTGACAATGTCTCACACCAGATCCTACTAGAGAGGCTTGAGCAGCTGGGCATTGGGGGACATTGTCCAGAAATGGTTCTGCTCCTTTCTCAAGGGACGATCTCAGAAAATGTGTCTAGGTCCTCATGTTTCCACCGCCCGCCCACTCATATGTGGAATCCCAAAGGGTTCGGCTCTTAGCCCAACCCTTTTTAATGTCTACCTCGTCCCACTTGCCTCAATTATCGAGCATCATGGGGGTCAAAGTAGTCTCCTACGCAGACGCTACCCAGCTGGTGTTTTCTTTTAAGGACCACTCTGGGGTGGCATTTTTTAACTTTAAACAGTGTATGATCAACATATCATCTTGGATGACAGATAACTGTTTAAAGTTAAATACCGATAAAACTGAGGTTTTGTTCTTTAATCAGCCATCACCGCCCAGAGCTGATTTATGGTGGCCTGTGGAACTGAACCCTCCCCCCACACCAGTCTCGTTGGCGAGAAACTTAGGAATCAAATTTTACTCCGCCCTCTCAGGGAAGGCCCAGATAGGTCAAGTTTCACCCGCATGCTTCTGGAAGCTGAAAACCCTAAAGAGATTTCTTTACCTTTTACATATGGACTGCAGAAAAACGGTGTTGCGTGCTCTAATTACCTCACAAATGGATTATGCTAACAGTCTCTATTTGGGTCTCCCAGACTATCTTATTAAAAAGCTGCAGCTTATTCAAAATGCAGCCGTCAGGATCATTAGAAATGTACCTTTTCGTCATCACATTTCTCCACATCTTCGCAGCCTACATTGGCTGCCTGTCCAAAAGCGGATCAAGTTCAAGGATCTGACCCTGGCCTTCAGGTCCATGAATAACATTGGGCCTAAATACATAAAACTAAGACTTTCCAAATATACCCTAAATAGCACTCTGAGATCGAGTTCCCTGAGACTTCTCTCTATTCCTCGTTTAAAAAAAACTATACTAGGCGGTTGTTCTTTTTCTGCCATCAGCGCTTCTCTCTGGCATTCTATGCTAGACCACCTTCGAAAGGCCAACTCTGAACTAATATTTAGGAAGAATCTTAAAACCTGGCTTTACGGTTTACCTTAGACCTTCCCTCCTCTGATCTATTTTCCTGACCTCTCGCTCACTTAACTCGCTGATGGCGCCGGGACACCTCCATTGGAGGTAGCTGTTGCGCTCTACAAAATGTAATAATAATAATAATAATAACTAACTAAAACGTCCCTGAAACCTATGTTTTTTTCATGAATTTCAAAGGTTTTATAAATGCTAATTCCTAACTATAACATATGTAAAATCTATGGTTTTTTAACTGAATTTCGAATTTTTTTTAAATGTTAATTTAATTTCTTAATATTTATAAAAATCAATTTCTTTTTGTAATATTTTGGAACTCTATTATCATTTTTGTTTTATGTAATATTTTATACCTTAAAAAAAAATGTGTATTTTTTTGCGGGGAGAAAATTGGAGTCCCGTACCGGTAGTGTACCAAGCTCCATCAGCACGCGAATCCTTTCCGCCATCTTGCTAAACTTGTGAAAGGTGCGCATTTTATATCCGACTGGTTCGTGGCACCACGTCCCGCGTAACATCATATACATATGAGGTCGCACCAGCTGCTACTTTGGTATGCGACGGGTATGCAGTACCAAGCCAAGTGTTACATCATGTATGTATGGGGTTGCACCCGCTGCGCATTGTGTATGCGACGAGTGCATGCTGCCAGGCCCTGTATCATGGGATGGATGATGTTACAACGCATACTTTTACCACGCATACCTTTACAACGCGGTATTTACAACGAATACCGTTACAACGCATAGCGCTTAGAGGTGCTGGATAGTGGTAAGTATAATTTTCTATTCCAACTCCAGTCCCCGTGGACACTAGGGAAGGTGTTGGATAGAAAATTAAACTTATTCCCTATCCTAAAGCGCCCCCCAGCGCAATGCGTTGTAATGGTATGCGTGGTAATGCCTGCGTTGTAATGGTAGTGCGTTGTAAAAACTTTGTTGTAAACGTTGTATAGCTGTATCATGTCATAGACGTATTGTGTTACGCTGGGTACGCCATTCCCTAATTTATTTTCTTTATGTCTCAAAACTATATCTAAATACCTTTAAAGTGTATATGAGAGCATGCAATAATCTAAAATAATTTAAAAATGTATATATTTCTAATTGCAATAAACTTATGTCATGGTAAATATATTTTCCCAAAATCGTGTCGGGTGCGGTCTTCATGTGTGCTGGGTTTGCGATTGCCATGTGACCTTTAAAAAAAGCATTTGTTAGTTCATAACAATTCCCATTGCAGCAGTTGGAGCACACCACCCATTTTAGTCATTCTCTCTACAGCATTTGATGGGACACACCTCTTCTGCTTAGAGAGCTTTTTTGAAAACATTTTGCTATGTACACATATCTTACACTACACACAACATGCAACCATCATCTTCATCAATATTCATGGTCTGTAAAGTAGCCTTTCACCTGTGATAGCCATGCTCCTAAAAGTTATATAACCAAAGTGTTCCCCACTGCCAAAGGTAACATGGTTGCATATGTTGTAAAGCAAAATGTAGTGTGGTACTGCCCAGGGGCAGTATCATGCATAGATAATGAACACACAGACACAAAGAGATAGTGGAAGTGGGTACGGGCACGTGCGCTCAACTCCTTTTTATTACCAATGTCACATATCCAGTAACGTCTGTGCTGGATGCGTGTGGGGTACGTGTAAACCAGCCCTCAGGGAATAGTTGCTGCTAGCATCAACTACAACAGTAATCATAATGGTTCTGCTCCTTTCTCAAGGGACGATCTCAGAAAATGTGTCTAGGTCCTCATGTTTCCACCGCCCGCCCACTCATATGTGGAATCCCAAAGGGTTCGGCTCTTAGCCCAACCCTTTTTAATGTCTACCTCGTCCCACTTGCCTCAATTATCGAGCATCATGGGGGTCAAAGTAGTCTCCTACGCAGACGCTACCCAGCTGGTGTTTTCTTTTAAGGACCACTCTGGGGTGGCATTTTTTAACTTTAAACAGTGTATGATCAACATATCATCTTGGATGACAGATAACTGTTTAAAGTTAAATACCGATAAAACTGAGGTTTTGTTCTTTAATCAGCCATCACCGCCCAGAGCTGATTTATGGTGGCCTGTGGAACTGAACCCTCCCCCCACACCAGTCTCGTTGGCGAGAAACTTAGGAATCAAATTTTACTCCGCCCTCTCAGGGAAGGCCCAGATAGGTCAAGTTTCACCCGCATGCTTCTGGAAGCTGAAAACCCTAAAGAGATTTCTTTACCTTTTACATATGGACTGCAGAAAAACGGTGTTGCGTGCTCTAATTACCTCACAAATGGATTATGCTAACAGTCTCTATTTGGGTCTCCCAGACTATCTTATTAAAAAGCTGCAGCTTATTCAAAATGCAGCCGTCAGGATCATTAGAAATGTACCTTTTCGTCATCACATTTCTCCACATCTTCGCAGCCTACATTGGCTGCCTGTCCAAAAGCGGATCAAGTTCAAGGATCTGACCCTGGCCTTCAGGTCCATGAATAACATTGGGCCTAAATACATAAAACTAAGACTTTCCAAATATACCCTAAATAGCACTCTGAGATCGAGTTCCCTGAGACTTCTCTCTATTCCTCGTTTAAAAAAAACTATACTAGGCGGTTGTTCTTTTTCTGCCATCAGCGCTTCTCTCTGGCATTCTATGCTAGACCACCTTCGAAAGGCCAACTCTGAACTAATATTTAGGAAGAATCTTAAAACCTGGCTTTACGGTTTACCTTAGACCTTCCCTCCTCTGATCTATTTTCCTGACCTCTCGCTCACTTAACTCGCTGATGGCGCCGGGACACCTCCATTGGAGGTAGCTGTTGCGCTCTACAAAATGTAATAATAATAATAATAATAACTAACTAAAACGTCCCTGAAACCTATGTTTTTTTCATGAATTTCAAAGGTTTTATAAATGCTAATTCCTAACTATAACATATGTAAAATCTATGGTTTTTTAACTGAATTTCGAATTTTTTTTAAATGTTAATTTAATTTCTTAATATTTATAAAAATCAATTTCTTTTTGTAATATTTTGGAACTCTATTATCATTTTTGTTTTATGTAATATTTTATACCTTAAAAAAAAATGTGTATTTTTTTGCGGGGAGAAAATTGGAGTCCCGTACCGGTAGTGTACCAAGCTCCATCAGCACGCGAATCCTTTCCGCCATCTTGCTAAACTTGTGAAAGGTGCGCATTTTATATCCGACTGGTTCGTGGCACCACGTCCCGCGTAACATCATATACATATGAGGTCGCACCAGCTGCTACTTTGGTATGCGACGGGTATGCAGTACCAAGCCAAGTGTTACATCATGTATGTATGGGGTTGCACCCGCTGCGCATTGTGTATGCGACGAGTGCATGCTGCCAGGCCCTGTATCATGGGATGTATGATGTTACAACGCATACTTTTACCACGCATACCTTTACAACGCGGTATTTACAACGAATACCGTTACAACGCATAGCACTTAGAGGTGCTGGATAGTGGTAAGTATAATTTTCTATTCCAACTCCAGTCCCCGTGGACAGTAGGGAAGGTGTTGGATAGAAAATTAAACTTATTCCCTATCCTAAAGCGCCCCCCAGCGCAATGCGTTGTAATGGTATGCGTGGTAATGCCTGCGTTGTAATGGTAGTGCGTTGTAAAAACTTTGTTGTAAACGTTGTATAGCTGTATCATGTCATAGACGTATTGTGTTACGCTGGGTACGCCATTCCCTAATTTATTTTCTTTATGTCTCAAAACTATATCTAAATACCTTTAAAGTGTATATGAGAGCATGCAATAATCTAAAATAATTTAAAAATGTATATATTTCTAATTGCAATAAACTTATGTCATGGTAAATATATTTTCCCAAAATCGTGTCGGGTGCGGTCTCCATGTGTGCTGGGTTTGCGATTGCCATGTGACCTTTAAAAAAAGCATTTGTTAGTTCATAACAATTCCCATTGCAGCAGTTGGAGCACACCACCCATTTTAGTCATTCTCTCTACAGCATTTGATGGGACACACCTCTTCTGCTTAGAGAGCTTTTTTGAAAACATTTTGCTATGTACACATATCTTACACTACACACAACATGCAACCATCATCTTCATCAATATTCATGGTCTGTAAAGTAGCCTTTCACCTGTGATAGCCATGCTCCTAAAAGTTATATAACCAAAGTGTTCCCCACTGCCAAAGGTAACATGGTTGCATATGTTGTAAAGCAAAATGTAGTGTGGTACTGCCCAGGGGCAGTATCATGCATAGATAATGAACACACAGACACAAAGAGATAGTGGAAGTGGGTACGGGCACGTGCGCTCAACTCCTTTTTATTACCAATGTCACATATCCAGTAACGTCTGTGCTGGATGCGTGTGGGGTACGTGTAAACCAGCCCTCAGGGAGTAGTTGCTGCTAGCATCAACTACAACAGTAATCATTGGATCACACACAGAGATTCAATAATAAAAGGGTCAATAGTTTGTGCTGCAGTAAGGTAGGGACAGTAGATGTGAAATAATACACAAAAGATTCTATCATAAAATAACCATAACTTGTGATATACTGAGGCACAGGCAGTAGATCTGAAATAATACACAAAAAGATTGTATCATAAAGGGTCCATCAGTTCTAGTGCACTCAGATAGCCACATCAAAAGCATTCAGCATGTGCAGAGCCAGCGATGATGCGTGCTGCGGGCGGGCCCTACTAGGAGCAAAGTCTGTTTCCTACAGTACTGCATCAAAAGCAATAGTGACTCAATCTGAATTGTGAACACTGCTGTCTGCCGTGTAGGTCAGAGAGAGTGGTCAGCAAGGGGCCACAGCCACGTGGCATTGACTTGAGCTGCCCAGTTTATAATACACAAAGCATCAAAAAGTGTGTGCGGAGCCTGAAATGATGCGTATGCGTGGTGCGGACAGAGCGCACTGGAGCAATGTCTTTTGGTAATAGGACTGCGTCATCTACAATAGGGACACCATCTGAATTGTGAACACTGCTGTCTGTAGTGTAAATTGAAAGCAGTAGTCAACACAGACATCCATGAATACTTTTTCTCACTGCCTCGTCACAAAATACAATAACATAAATTACAAAAAACTCTACCATAAATGAATCAAAACAATTCGAATTGCGACCTCTGCTGTCCACAGTGTAGACTGTTATTCAGTGTTCTTTTCCACTACCAAGAAGAATCTGGTAATCGTAGTTAACCTACGACGCATCTAAAAGAAGTTCTTCCAGCAAGTATACTGTTAGACCTGGCACCTTGGCGTGAGTCTCCCTTCCACTTTTTGCTGATGTGCCTCCGATGTTTTGCTGGTTTTCCGATACTCAGGGCACTGCGCCACGGCTGATCCGTGCCGCAGTGCAAGTGCTCCCTACTGTAAATTGTACATGCGATTGGTATCCATGATTGGTTCATTGGATTTACTGTTAGTCCCTAGTAAAGCGCACTAGAGAGTGCCGGGGCTTGTAGATGCCAATACTGCTGGTGGGCCTGCAGCGCTGGTTGCGCCACCCACCGAAGCAGCCGTAAAGATGTGTCTGGGAACTGCGACCGCAGAACCCGCGTGCGGTCTCGTACCGTCACGTTAGCTGGGCAAGTGCCCCCACTTGCCAGCACCGACCCTTCCCTTGACTACATATTAATCACCCCTATGGTAGGCCTGCGGGCAGGGTGCGTTGTAGGTGTAAGGTAGGTAAGCATGGGCGAATTTTGCGAATCTCGCGTTCGCGAATTTTGCGGATTTGCGAACTCGCAATCCGCAAAATCCGCGAATTCTCGCGAATTTGCGGATTTTTTTTTGTGTGTTTGCGCGGGTTTCTGCCAGTTCGCGAGGGTTTTGTACAATGTCGCAAATTGCGAACTTACCTGTCGGGTCGCAAGTTTCGCGAACTTGTTGTTTTCTACGTGTCCAGCCTGTTTGGGACACTCTTCTTCATCACTGCCACTCTCTGTCACCACTGCCACTCTCTGACTACTCATGCCAACCTCTGGCCCACCCATGCCACCCTCTGTTTCATCACAGCACCCTCTGGTTGTCCAGTCAGTGTACATTATTGTGGCAACGCAAGCACACCTTCCCTGCCTCAAGTGACCTGAATTAATTTGGGGCTGATTAATGTGTCACAGAATATTTTTTTAGCTGGCACCTGCTTCCTTAGTGCTTCCTGATTAGTGATCTTTTGAACTTGCTAAGTGCTTTCATTGTTGCAAAATTAGTTACAACACCTGCCCTGCCCCAACTGACAATAATGAATTAGGGGCTGATTAATGGATTTGAACCTCCAGCCTGGCTCCTGCTTGTCTCCCTTAGCTGTAATTCAGGACCTTTGTGGCATATGTGTAACTATTCTGAGGTTCAGAGCAGGGTCACATAATAGTTGCAACTGGCAACTGAACTCTGGAGGGGCCCCTCAGGAAGCACTACAGGAAATGGCTACTAATGATGAGCCTGAACTTTTGAACCTGGTGAGTAGTTTCAGTTTTGCTAAGATCGTATTTCTGCAATTTTGCACTTATTCGCGGGGCGCGAAGTTGTACTGGGAAGCCGCGAACTCACGCGAACAGTGCGAGCAGTGCGAGCAAAATCCGCTGCTCGCGGATTTGCGGATTTTGCGGGAGATTCGCGAATCTCGCGGATTGCGAATTTACCGAAAATCAGCAAAATCCGCGAGCGAAACGGATTTTCCGCCCATGCTTAAAGGTAGGACAAGCCCTGATGTGCGTGGCATGTCCTAGTAGTGACTTACCACCAAGACCGTATTTCACTATTGAAGGCTACCTGCTCCATTAGGCCAGACTGAGCTGCGAGAATTATTACACCCTATAATCCCCGCAGGCTCAAGGAGCATGGTAGCGAGTCATGTTTAGTATGCCTGAACTCAGGATGATAAATGTGTAGTCAAGTTTATTTTAGTATCCTGGGTTTGCAAATGCTACTTTTAGAAAGTTAGCATTTGCTTGCTTAACCATTTCAGCCCGCCTCTGCTGGTATGTGTATCTGACTGTCTGGGATGTGTGAGTGACAGGGCTGGAGGGATGACAGTTGGTGAATGCGCAGATTACACCTTAGTGGGAGGTAGGAGTGCCTCTTGACTCGAACTGTAGCTGTGCTCGGCCACCACAATGCTGGCTCCACCCTCCTGGGAGCGGCGGATGACTCTGCCGACGCCTGGCCCAGGAAGGGCGAAGCCCCCATCAACAAGGTACTCTGGCCACCCCTGTCCGCACAATGCTGGCTCCACCTCCTGTGGGGCGTCTGATGCGCCTGCCCCTCACACTGAAAGCAGAAGCCGGAGTACACCCACCGGGGTACTCAAGGACTGAGAGTGGCTATGCAAAGGCCCCCCTGGCCTGCGAGAACAAAAGAATTGGCCTATAAAAGAAGGAGCCCTGCTCCTTGAAAATTAGATCCTGTTTGGGCCACAGAAGGACTCTGCCCTACGAGAAGGACCGTGAGAGACAAGGAAGGGTGCTGACTCTTGCCTGTGTCTGGTGCCTTGCTGCTGAAGGAGAGGAAAAAGAAAAGACTACGAGAAGACTTTTGCTTTACTTTGTGCCAAACTCTGCTAAAGAGATCTCCAAGGGCTTGCAACTGAACTTGCCCCCTGACCAGCGTCGCAGGACCAGTGGACGCTACCCCCTTGGAAGAAAGCGACTGCAGGTGCTGGCCATCGCCGCAGCACCGACGGAGGAATCTCCTCCAAGGCAACGACATCCACCTGACCACCGTGACCGGGGCCCAACGCAACAGCGAGAGCAAAGTAAGGACCAGCCACCGCTGGCCCGAACACCGTGACCGCAACTGCACCGGGAGCCCGAGAGCAAAGCGAAGGAGGACCCGTCCGGTCCGAGCTCTCGAGGTGACTGCATAACGAGAAGCCACTCACCTGCAAAGACGGACAGTTGCCCTGTGAGAATCCGCAAGGTCGGTAGTCTGCCCGACAGCCCAGCTGTGAGCCCACAGCTGCACCGGCACTTGGCTGGGTACGTCCTGCACTTGAGGACCGTACTGCCTCTTGCCGCCACCGCACAGCCGCCGCCTCCAGGGTCGGAGCGAACGACGAGAAGAGGACCCTGCCGCCACAGAACACCGCTGCCCCGGATGACCCGTGAACTGCTCGGCTGAGAGCCGCAACGAACAGCGACCCCGGGAAGGCAACGCGACGTGGGACAGATCCCCTGGAAGCTGCCGGCTCCACAAGAACTTTTGTTGACATCGGCCTGAGGGCCCTAAGAGAACGCTTAAACTGCTAGAAAGAACTGTGGTAACCTGAACTGAGTAACTTGCAACCGTTATCGTAAAGTACGTTGACTGTATTCACAAGCCTGCTTAAACTCTATATAAAGATATATATTTTTACAGAATACAGTCTGGTCTCGTTGTGTGGTGGGTTGGTTGTGAAGGTGTACTATGGCAAGTGTTTAACCCTATGTGCCCCAAAGATTAGCCTACGACTGCTTAAGCCACACTACCTAGAGGGTAAGCAGAGGTTGTCTGGAAGGTAACCCTCAGCCCTGACGAGGAAGAAGAGAGTCCCTGCTTGTCGCTAGTGTTGCACTGCGCCAACTAGAGCCTCCCCCTTCCTACATTGGTGGCAGCGGTGGGATTTCGAATTTACACTTGCGATATCTATACCTGAGCTTCTGACCACTACACAAGGATTACGGTCCAGTTACTTAGCCACAGACTTTGCTTTTAAATTTTGCCGAAAAGAAGATTCCGAGTGTGAAAACCATGCCGGGCACAAGAGCCTGGATGGAGCAGAGTCCACGACCTCCGAGGTGTTGGAGGTGGAGTGGGACCCCGCCAAAGTGGATAAATATTCCAGGGACGAACTGAAGTTCTTTTGCAAGAAACTCAAGGTCCCGCACGCTGGCTGCAAAAACAAGACACAACTCTCCAAGGCCCTGAAAGCCTGTATAGAGTCCCGAAAGACCCCGGAGGATCAAGACGCCCTCGCCGAGCAGAATGCAACGGAGGAGCAGAATGCACTTGGGGATCTGATCGACCTCGAGAGGCAAGACAGCGAGCACAGCTTTGGTAAATGCCTGTCGCCAGAGGAGCTGGCGGACAGGAAGGAAACGAGGAATCACGAAAGAAAGCTGGCAGAATTGAAAATCCAGCTGGAGCTTGAAACGAAAAGAATGGCGCTGGAAGAGCGAAAGCACCAAATGGATTATGAAGTAAAAATGAGGGAGATAAGTCTCAAAGAGAGAGACTTGGATCGTCCTCCCTCTGGTGGCAGCACATCGCCAGTGCAGGTAGAGTCAAGAGTGCACATCCCGAAGGACGTAGTTAAAGAGTTCTTTAAGGGGGATGACATAGGACAGTGGTTTAGGGCATACGAGGTAGCCATGTCCTCCCACCGGGTCCCTGACAAGGATTGGGGAGCGGGGTTGTGGGGAAGGTTCCTTAGCGAAGGGAGAGATACCTTGCTAGATTTGCCCGTTGAAAATCAGAGATCCTATGCCCACATGAAAGAAGCTTTAATGAACAGGTACGGGCTTACCCCTGAAATGTATAGACAGAAGTTTAGGGGATGTACTAAGCAGCCTGGGAATACGTATGTGGAGTATGTGACTTACTTTTGCAGAGCACTGGATGGTTGGGTGAAGGGTAACAAAGTTAATGATTTTCAAGGATTCTTTGATTTAATTGCATGGGAGCACTTGTCTGATCACTGTTTTCCTGAGTTACGCCAACACCTGATCGATAGCAAGCTGTCCAACCCGAGGAAGCTTGCTGAGGAGGCGGACCGCTGGCTCAGCACCAGGGTCCACAAGGGTCCCGTGGGAGACTCCGCCAAGAGTGGGCAGGGTCCCCAGCAGAAGAGTGGGGGGGACAAAGGGGGAAAGCAGAAAGGGTTCCAAAAAGGCCCCCAAAGTAGTTCCCAGGGGAGCCCGCAGCAGGGTTCTCAGCCTCCCCCACCTCCGAAGCAGAATGGGGCCCGACAGGTAAACCTGTTCCAAAGGGGCCCTTCAATTGTTTCAAATGTGGCGAGCCTGGGCACATATCCAGTGACCCCAAGTGTCGCCTGTTTGGAAAACCCGCACCCACAGGTGCTCCGCCCCGACAAGTAACTAGCGTTCACCTGGGAGAAGAAATGATGGTCCCGGGGGTGGAGATCCCGTTCACATGACCCTAGTCTCGCTAGGAGACAGTGAGATGATCCCTACGAACTACCTGCCCTCTAACACTAAGAAATATGGGCAGGTGGTGATCATCAATGGTAAGGAAGCTGAGGCTCTTAGAGACACAGGAGCCAGTGTGACTGCAGTGAGGCAGCACCTGGTGTCTCAAGAGCAGGTTGTACCCCATGCCTACTGTAGGGTTATCAATGCTGATAATTCAGAGAGTCAGTGTCCGATGGCTCAAGTTCCCTTCGAGTGGGGGGGGGGTCTCTGGTACTCTGCAGGTCTGTGTAAGAAAAACCATGCCTGTTGACTGTTTGCTAGGGAATGACTTGGAGCACTCCCCTTGGGAAAAGGTGGAGAAGACGACTGACCTGCGGATGGTGGGTCTGCCTGACTGGGCATGCGTGACCACCAGGTCGATGGCAGCCAGTAGGGGTGATCAAGAGGTCCTGGGGCCTGAAGGAGAGGCCCAGGAACCGGCCTTGGGGAGAAGGCGCAGGGGGCGCGGGAAACCGGCTCCTGAAGTTCCCACGGTCCAGGAGGAAGCAGACCTTGAGGGGGATGCCCTGGAGCCTACAGGGGAACAGATCGCCGAACTGGGGGACCTGCCTGAGCTGACCCATTGGCAGCAAGAAGGAGGAGCCTCCAGGGAGGAATTCTGCAGGGAGCAGAAAGAATGCCCTTCTCTCGTGGGTATGCGGCAGCAGGCTGCAGACCAGGCCGATGGTGTTCAGGCCAAAACACATTAGGTGTACTGGGAGAACGACCTCCTGTATTCGGAGCCTAAGGCTGCTGAACCTGGGTCAGCCCGTGTGCTGGTGGTACCCCAGAAGTTCAGAGCCTTCCTACTGGGTCTGGCTCATGATGTGCCCTTAGCAGGACATTTGGGGATGGACAAGATCTATGACAGGCTTGTCACCCACTTTTACTGGCCCCAAATGCATAAGAGTTCAGATGCTTATTGCAGAACCTGTCCGACTTGCCAGGCAAGTGGAAAGGCGGGAGGGAAGAACAAGGCTCCCCTCCAACCCTTCCCTGTGGTCGGTACGCCATTCCAGCGAGTGGGTATTGACATCGTTGGGCCTCTGGACCCCAAGACAGCCATGGGCAACAGGTTCATCCTGGTCTTGGTGGACCATGCCACCCGGTACCCTGAAGCCATCCCTCTGAGGACAGTGACGGCCCCCGTGGTGGGACGTGCACTGATGGGAATTTTCTCACGAGTGGGATTCCCTCTAGAGGTGGTGAGCGACAGGGGGACCAATTTCATATCGAAGTATATGAAGTCCCTTTGGCAAGAGTGTGGCGTAACGTATAAGTTCACCACGCCTTACCATCCCCAAGGTAACGGGTTGGTTGAGAGATTCAACCGAACCCTGAAAGGCATGATCATGGGCCTAGAAGGGCCGATGAGGCGTAAGTGGGACGTCCTCTTACCATGCCTCCTCTTTGCATATCGCGAGGTGCCACAGAAGTCCCTAGGGTTCAGCCCCTTTGAACTACTGTACGGCCACCCCGTGAGAGGACCACTGAGTTTGGTAAAGGAAGGCTGGGAGCAATCTCCCAGGAAACCCCCCCAGAATGTATATAGCTACATGCTGGCCTTCAGAAACCAAACCAGACGCTTCAGACAACTTGCCGAGGCAAATCTGGAAGCGAGCCAGGAAGAAATGAAGCAGTGGTACGATCAGAATGCCACTCTGGTCGAGCTTCAACCTGGACAAGAGGTGTATGTCCTGGCCCCAGTGGAGCCCTGTGCCCTTCAAGATAAGTGGAAGCCCCACTTGCGAAGGTCCGAAGTGGGCATGTTGTTGGCAACCGATGACGGAATGGAGGAGGAGTCGGAGCCTCTTCCTGACCTCTTGGTGGCCTGCGAGAAAGATGGGTCAGTGGATGGAGTTAACCTCTCACCCACCCTGACCGCCGAACAACAGGAGGACTGCCGCCAGTTGCTGGGGCAGTTTCCAGACCTGTTTTCCCTGGTTCCGAGTGTCACAGATTGGTGCATCCATGATGTGGACACTGGAGACAGCTTACCTGTGAAGCATAAGGCTTACAGGGTGACTGACAGGGTCCGGGCCTGCATCAAGGAGGAGGTCTCCAAGATGCTTGCCCTCGGGGTGGTTGAGTCTTCCAGCAGTCCTTGGTCCAGCCCCGTTGTCTTGGTCCCGAAGGCTGCTGCGCCGGGAGCCACACCCGAACTCCGGTTCTGTGTGGACTACAGAGGACTCAATTCAGTCACGAAGACTGACGCGCACCCCATCCCCAGAGCTGATGAGCTCATTGATCGGCTGGGGGCTGCTAGGTTCCTTAGTACGTTTGATTTAACGTCTGGGTACTGGCAGATCGCCTTGACCGATGGGGCAAAGGTGAGGTCGGCATTCTCTACACCAGATGGGCATTTCCAGTTCCAGGTTATGCCATTTGGAATGAAGAATGCCCCTGCCACCTTTCAGAGATTGGTCAACCAGGTGTTGGCTGGACTGGACGAGTTCAGTGCCGCCTACCTGGATGACATCGTGGTGTTCAGTGGCACCTGGCCAGAACACCTGCGACACCTCTGGGAAGTGTTGATGGCCCTGCGCAGAGCAGGCCTCACAATCAAGGCAAGCAAGTGCCAGATTGGGCAGGGTTCAGTGCTGTACTTGGGACACCAAGTTGGGAGTGGCAAGGTAGCACCCTTGCAGCCCAAAATCGAGACCATCCTGGCTTGGGAACCCCCCAAGACCCAGACTGCAGTGAGAGCCTTCCTGGGGCTCACTGGGTATTACAGGAGGTTTGTCAAGGGCTATGGCACGATCGTGACCCCCTTGACAGAGCTGACTTCGAAGAAGCAGCCCAGGAATGTGATTTGGACTGACACCTGTCAGAAGGCTTTTGACACCCCGAAGACTGCCATGTGCACGGCGCCCGTGCTCCTGGCTCCTGATTTCTCCAAGGAATTCATAGTGCAAACAGACGCTTCAGAGCATGGTGTAGGGGCTGTTCTTTCACAGATGACTGAGGAGGGCTTTGACCAACCCATAGCCTTCATAAGTAGGAGGTTACTTCCACGGGAAAGTAGGTGGAGTGCAATAGAGCGTGAAGCATTTGCTGTGGTCTGGGCGCTGAAGAAGCTAAGACCCTACTTGTTTGGGTCTCACTTCCGAGTTCAGACGGACCACAGGCCCCACTTTTTGCTGATGTGCCTCCGATGTTTTGCTGGTTTTCCGATACTCAGGGCACTGCGCCACGGCTGATCCGTGCCGCAGTGCAAGTGCTCCCTACTGTAAATTGTACATGCGATTGGTATCCATGATTGGTTCATTGGATTTACTGTTAGTCCCTAGTAAAGCGCACTAGAGAGTGCCAGGGCTTGTAGATGCCAATACTGCTGGTGGGCCTGCAGCGCTGGTTGCGCCACCCACCGAAGCAGCCGTAAAGATGTGTCTGGGAACTGCGACCGCAGAACCCGCGTGCGGTCTCGTACTGTCACGTTAGCTGGGCAAGTGCCCCCACTTGCCAGCACCGACCCTTCCCTTGACTACATATTAATCACCCCTATGGTAGGCCTGCGGGCAGGGTGCGTTGTAGGTGTAAGGTAGGACAAGCCCTGATGTGCGTGGCATGTCCTAGTAGTGACTTACCACCAAGACCGTATTTCACTATTGAAGGCTACCTGCTCCATTAGGCCAGACTGAGCTGCGAGAATTATTACACCCTATAATCCCCGCAGGCTCAAGAAGCATGGTAGCGAGTCATGTTTAGTATGCCTGAACTCAGGATGATAAAATATTTCTTGTAGTCAAGTTTATTTTAGTATCCTGGGTTTGCAAATGCTACTTTTAGAAAGTTAGCATTTGCTTGCTTAACCATTTCAGCCCGCCTCTGCTGGTATGTGTATCTGACTGTCTGGGATGTGTGAGTGACAGGGCTGGAGGGATGACAGGTGGTGAATGCGCAGATTACACCTTAGTGGGAGGTAGGAGTGCCTCTTGACTCGAACTGTAGCTGTGCTCGGCCACCACAATGCTGGCTCCACCCTCCTGGGAGCGGCGGATGACTCTGCCGACGCCTGGCCCAGGAAGGGCGAAGCCCCCATCAACAAGGTACTCTGGCCACCCCTGTCCGCACAATGCTGGCTCCACCTCCTGTGGGGCGTCTGATGCGCCTGCCCCTCACACTGAAAGCAGAAGCCGGAGTACACCCACCGGGGTACTCAAGGACTGAGAGTGGCTATGCAAAGGCCCCCCTGGCCTGCGAGAACAAAAGAATTGGCCTATAAAAGAAGGAGCCCTGCTCCTTGAAAATTAGATCCTGTTTGGGCCACAGAAGGACTCTGCCCTACGAGAAGGACCGTGAGAGACAAGGAAGGGTGCTGACTCTTGCCTGTGTCTGGTGCCTTGCTGCTGAAGGAGAGGAAGAAGAAAAGACTACGAGAAGACTTTTGCTTTACTTTGTGCCAAACTCTGCTAAAGAGATCTCCAAGGGCTTGCAACTGAACTTGCCCCCTGACCAGCGTCCCAGGACCAGTGGACGCTACCCCATTGGAAGAAAGCGACTGCAGGTGCTGGCCATCGCCGCAGCACCGACGGAGGAATCTCCTCCAAGGCAACGACATCCACCTGACCACCGTGACCGGGGCCCAACGCAACAGCGAGAGCAAAGTAAGGACCAGCCGCCGCTGGCCCGAACACCGTGACCGCAACTGCACCGGGAGCCCGAGAGCAAAGCGAAGGAGGACCCGTCCGGTCCGAGCTCTCGAGGTGACTGCATAACGAGCAGCCACTCACCTGCAAAGACGGACAGTTGCCCTGTGAGAATCCGCAAGGTCGGTAGTCTGCCCGACAGCCCAGCTGTGAGCCCACAGCTGCACCGGCACTTGGCTGGGTACGTCCTGCACTTGAGGACCGTACTGCCTCTTGCCGCCACCGCACAGCCGCCGCCTCCAGGGTCGGAGCGAACGACGAGAAGAGGACCCTGCCGCCACAGAACACCGCTGCCCCGGATGACCCGTGAACTGCTCGGCTGAGAGCCGCAACGAACAGCGACCCCGGGAAGGCAACGCGACGTGGGACAGATCCCCTGGAAGCCGCCGGCTCCACAAGAACTTTTGTTGACATCGGCCTGAGGGCCCTAAGAGAACGCTTAAACTGCTAGAAAGAACTGTGGTAACCTGAACTGAGTAACTTGCAACCGTTATCGTAAAGTACGTTGACTGTATTCACAAGCCTGCTTAAACTCTATATAAAGATATATATTTTTACAGAATACAGTCTGGTCTCGTTGTGTGGTGGGTTGGTTGTGAAGGTGTACTATAGCAAGTGTTTAACCCTATGTGCCCCAAAGATTAGCCTACGACTGCTTAAGCCACACTACCTAGAGGGTAAGCAGAGGTTGTCTGGAAGGTAACCCTCAGCCCTGACGAGGAAGAAGAGAGTCCCTGCTTGTCGCTAGTGTTGCACTGCGCCAACTAGAGCCTCCCCCTTCCTACATATACTAAAAGGATATTGTATATATTTCAATAGACGTTGTAGTTAGTTGCTTACTGACTTCTGTAATTAAACAATCACCACTCAATCTGAATTGTGAGCCCTGCTGACCACAGTGTAGGCCAGAGGCAGTGGTCATTAACCTTCACAGCCATGTGCCGTTGGATTTGGAAGCACAGAGTTGGTTGCACCTGATCGGATGTGGGAACACAGAAATCATCACAGACATTAACTTCTGACATCCTCAATCATAGAATCCTGCTGTACCAGGGTGTAGTCCAGCGACTGCAGTCGGCCAAGCCCAATAATCATGTGCAGCAGTTAGCTACAGAAGCACAGAGTGTGATGCACCTCAAATAAGGGAGTTGTATGAAAAAAAGCAGCAGGTAATATTGAACATCGTCCCTTGTGGGATCAAGACACCATTCCATTGTTGGGACCTAAAGTTTGTTGCACCTGGTCGAAGGGAGTACCTTCATCTCCACTCTCAGATACAGCTCTAACATCATCCATTGTAGGATCAAGACACTGTTCCACTGTTGGTACCTGTCGGACTACTGTGCTAGTAGTATACAGAGCACTCCACGGTGCTGGGCCTCAGGCTTGGCGCTGTGTGTCTGTGTTGCGGTAGCCAGCGTTGATCTCAGGAGCCATCCAAGCTCGCAGACCTCGGCCCAGGAGCTTTCGCCGGCACGTGGTGGGCCCTCTTTCACATACGGCGGTGTTGAACTGTGAACTGTGGGGCATATGTGCATCGCAGCAGCCATGACGGTTTCAGTGTACCAGCAGACTGAGAGCATCATTCACGCAGCTACCTTCGCACACAGTGTCAGCCTCGTGGCAGTGTAAGCTGCGCAGACCTGGCAGACACATTCGCCATTCCAGAAGAGAACAACACCCAGAGAAATGTGCCTTTTATTTATACCCCTATGCTAGCCTTGCGTATATCGAGCCAGCCCACTACGCTAAAGATTTGGGGGAGAGGGCTTACATACACACTATGTTTTTGTAATCTTTCCTACTGACTGTACTATAATGGTGGTGTCCTCTGTCCACTTCACTCAATAGACCATCAGTGTATGTTGACATGTACATGTCTGTGCTCTGCATACTCAGGTCTGTCCAGTCCACCCCCTCAACACTTTGCATTGTATACTTTTATAATCGAGAATCACTTGCCACCTTTGCACATATTTTGCTCCCATCTCTCCCCGCATTCTGCATTGTGTGGCAGAAGTGCCATGCCATGTTGGTTTGTGTACATGGCTAGCCGCGGTCCCCACAGTACATAGTGTTGTTGTGTCTGCTAGGTGTACATGTTGTGTGTCATGTTTTATGTTCAGATAGGGCGCGCTACCCAACACTGCAGCGCTCAGAGAGATCGCGCTAAGTAGAAATATCGTTTTGGCAAAAGGAAGCTTTTAAAATACCCGTTTTGTATTTATTTTAAATTGTGTTAACTTTCCCCTGTTTTAATTCGGCCAACTCCACTTACTTGCACAATAAAAATTTGTTGAAAGCACCACATTTTGCGGGTCCTTTTCCACCCCTCTTCTTAACGGCGGCCATCTGAGGGGAACTACGGGATGCTCGGCGGCGCCATCTTTGTTGTCGCGCTAGTGTCTGACTGACAGGTATTTAGGGCGGGCAAACCAAGGGCTCTGCCTTGATCAGATAGGGCGCTCTACCTAACACTGCAGCGCTCAGAGAGATCGCGCTAAGTAGAAATATCGTTTTGGTAAGAGGAAGCTTTTAAAATACCCGTTTTGTATTTATTTTAAATTGTGTTAACTTTCCCTTGGTTTTAATTCGGCCAACTCCACTTACTTGCACAATAAAAATTTGTTGAAAGCACCGCATTTTGCGGGTCCTTTTCCACCCCTCTTCTTACCGGCGGCCATCTGAGGGGAACTACGGGACACTCGGCGGCACCATCTTTGTTGCCGCGCTAGTGTCTGACTGACAGGTATTTAGGGCGGCCATGCTGACGCGCAGCGTTCGCGCGCAGCGTTCGCACACCAGAGTCACGCCAGAGTCCAGCCCGTCTGTGCCCGTCCGCACACGACTGGGCGCAGGGGCCTGGACTCTCGGTCAGCGGCATGTATATACATCGGACGAGCTACACCAACTAGGTAGGGTGGGACAGTCCTTGGACCCAGCCACCATGGCGAAGCTGGATGATATGTCCATTCTAAGACCACCTACAGACAGATCTGTATCTCATCCATTGTCCTTGAAGCTGGCCTGTCTAAATACACGGTCCTTGCACAGACACAATCTTGAGATCTTTACCCTGCTCCAAGATGAGGATATTGACGTTTTAACCCTCGCCGAGACTTGGCTCGGGGACAACTCACTGCCTCATATTATAGCCGCCGTTCCAAGTGAGTATGATATATTATGGTATAATCGTGCGGACAACGCCTGAGGGGGGGAGTAGAGATTCTATTTAAGAAAACCTTGATAGCAACTAAAATATTGGCAGAAACTGTGGATTTAGCCGATATGCTTGCGGTAAAGATTAAGTTTGACAATCTATGCCTGGTGGTCCTTACAGTTTATCACCCGCCAAATTCTACCCCAGCTTTCAATGAAGCATTTATGTCTATTATATCTGACACCTGTTCACGATATAAAAATGTAGTAGTCACAGGAGACTTTAATCTACATTGGGATAAGGAAATAAAAGAACCAGTAGCCCGCTTTTTGGAGACCACTATGTCCTCACTGGGCTTTAAACAGTTGTTAGAAACCTCTACACATATCAAAGGTCATATCCTGGATCTTATTTGGACTTCAGATTCTAAGGTAACCCTTTTGAGGGTTTTACATTGTATATGGTCGGATCACCATTTAATTTATTGTGACGTCCCTATCAACGCGAAGCTGAGGCAACTACCATCTAAAATGAAGAAGGTCCGTCAATGGAAGAAAGTTGATTTACAAACTTTGACAACAACCCTTTCGGAACTTGTTCAGTCAATAGTCCCCAATACTGATGTAGATCAGAAGTATAGGGACATAGTGTGCAGTCTGACCAGAGCGATTGATCTGATTGCACCTGAGAAGCAACAAAGAGTTAAAGCAACCGGAAAGGGAGCCTCATGGTTCACATCAGCCTTGAGGGAGTACAAAAAGACACTCCGCAATGCAGAAAGAAACTGGAGGAGGAAACAAGATGAAGAAGCTCGAGATC
This sequence comes from Lissotriton vulgaris, assembly GCF_964263255.1. Lineage (NCBI taxonomy): Eukaryota > Metazoa > Chordata > Amphibia > Caudata > Salamandridae > Lissotriton > Lissotriton vulgaris. The sequence continues at coordinate 930,816,886 of NC_141689.1, read as the reverse complement.
AATATAAAAATGTGCTCAACATTTACAAGACGCTCATCCTGGACACGAAAGCAAAATACTATGAAAACCGTATAAATCAGGCTGAAAATGTCCAGAAGGAAACCTTCAAAATATTAGCTGAATTGAGCAAAAAAAATGATAACATGGAAACAACAATTAGTTGTGACACCTTCCAAAACTACTTTTTGGAGAAGGTTGATACCATCCTACGGGATATTAGGAATGGTACTGTGACTGGACTTACCATGCCACAGGCTGCTCAGACCCCTGTAGAAGCTCATATCTCAAATTTTCCACCGATTGATGTGATGACTCTTGAGCAACTCATGAGCAACATCAAATCCGGATCTCCAGCAGACCCTCTAGTATTCTTCGTTTAGCACGTCCTATTCTAGAAGACCATATTCTTTCTCTCTTGAACCAGTCACTAGAAACTGGAAGGTTACCAGCCAGCTTCAAGGAAGCCCGAGTGAAGCCTTTAATAAAGAAATCAGGAGCCGTTCCCAAGACATTGAAGAATTATAGGCCTATCTCCCAACTCCCGTTCTTGGCCAAAGTCCTTGAACAACATGTGCTGAAATCCTTGGCCTCGTTCCTGGAGTCACACCATCTTCTCCATGAGCTTCAGGCAGGTTTTCGTGCACATCACAGCACCGAGTTGGTGATGCTCTCGGTGCTGGATGAGCTTAGAGGTATGGCTGACAGTAAGAAGCCGAGCGCCCTGATACTTCTAGACCTGTCAGCGGCGTTCGATACTGTCAGCCATACCCTCCTCTTGGATAGATTGGCCAATTTCGGGATCCAGGACACGGTATATCGGTGGCTGAAATCCTTTCTGTTAGGGAGAACACAGAGGATTCAGTTGGGGGATAAGGTATCGGTGGTGGGAAATCTGACGTGCGGAGTCCCTCAGGGCTCTGCACTGTCCCCACTCCTATTCAACCTGTACCTACAACCATTGATCAACTCCCTGGCAAAGATGGGTTGTCGTGTATATAACTAGGCTGACGACACCCAGCTGTTACTGAGCATAGATAACACAGTGTCGGCTCAGACCCATGCGCAGGATGTTCTGAGATATACAGTCAGTTGGATGACCATGAATCTTCTAAAGATTAATCCAGAAAAAACAGAGGTTTTAGTGGTCTTGTCCATATGTTCACCATGGAGTGACCTATATTGGCCTCAAGAACTAGGTCCCACCCCTAAACCAGCTGACAAAGTGAAAAGCCTGGGTATTAGGATTGACCGCGAATTGTCAATGGTCAGTCAGATTTCCTCTGTAGTAGGGACCTGTACTGGCCTAATTAGACAGCTGCGCAAACTAGTGCCCCTTCTCTCCCGGTCCATGCTTCGCACAGTAGTTTCTGCTACAATAATCTCGAGGCTGGACTACGGGAATGCGCTCTATTTGGGTCTACCAAAAATCTTGACCAATAGACTGCAGGTGGTCCTAAATGACGCTGCACAGCTTATTTTCAGGCTTCCTAGAAGATCTCATGCCTCCCCGCTGCTACAGAGCCTTCATTGGCTGCCCATTAGGCAAAGGTCTGACTTTAAAAGCTTATGTATAGCTCATAAGGCAATCTATGGGCAAGCACCTGCCTATATTAAGCAACGGTTGGAGGTGTACAAACTTGAACGAAGACTTAGGTCTTCAGAGGCACAGTTGCTCGCTTGTCCCCGGTTCAGATTGGCTACAAAAGGCGGGAGATCTTTCTCTGTTTTGATACCTAAAATTTGGAACAAACTTCCGGAGCCCCTCCGTAAAGAAGGCAATCTTCTTCGTTTTAGGAAAATCCTAAAAACAACTCTTTTCAGGGAGTCGTGGAGCTCAGTTTAGCTCTATTCTGGTATTGCCTTCATCCTGCCAAACAAGTAGTTGTGCCTTTTCGGTCATAAACGGCTTGAGACCTGCCGGTGAGTTGGCGCTATATAAGCCGGAAATAACAATAACAATAACAATAACAATGTGAATATATAAGGTAGAGTGTTTATTCACGAGCAGTGGTTTCTCCCATTTACATATTGCTGTCTTAAAGAGGATACAGACATTTTTCTCACAGGTGAAAAGTGCGACCACAATGGCAGTCATTCATTACTACGTAAGAATGTTCAACTGCACAAAGCTTCTAAGCTTACAGCCCCCAAGCTTGCGTGCTTTCTTAAAAGCACGCCAACTCCCACAATCACACCAACTTTCACACAGCTTTCTAACAGCAGTTATCTGCTTCTTAATAACATGGACTGCTACGGAATGTGAGCTTGCATACCGTATGTCCTTACTGTTTCAAACTGAGTAACTTCCTGTGGCAATGTCTATTCACACCCTCACAAGTTAACTCCCAAATGCCAACTTAGCCTTCAACAACTACTTTGAAAACAGATTTAATTAAACTGAGCTAACTAAAAGCACTTTTGTTTCAAACGGAAGTTTCCCTCACTTCTGCAAAATACATTTTTCGACAGCAAATAGCACGAACTTCAAGTAAAATACAGTCCCTTTTAAATAAAAACCTCCCATTACACTTTGTGAATTGTTACACAATGTTCAACTCATCTGACACTCAAGCTCTGGCACATTTTTTTAACACTGTCTCCTCCGGCCTTGTCACAGGCCTTCAAACTGTTTTTGGTGTAATACCTGACTTCATTCATTCGATCATCTCTGGATTAACAGGAATAGTGCCCATAATTCTCGCTCTCTTTGCAGCCATCCTACTACTATTTTTGCCTGTAGAAAATGGCTGCGCTCCCTGTGGTAACAAGCATGTCCGACAAAATGCGCCTCTACGTGAAGCTACATCAATCCTGTGAAAAAATTGAACAACTTTTCGGCTGCCTGTCTCTATCTATTATCGGAGCCAGCTACAACATGACATTTATTTACACATATGCAATCTGCGTGCAACCATATATCTATTGCAAAACTTGCCCATTCAACTGGCGAATCGATCTATGCCTTGCTAACACCCCAACAATGGCTCCCGATATCCAGCTGTTAATGGAGTATCTTGAAAACCACGAACTTGATTGTTCGGGCATTGGAGAATTGGCGGATGTAACGCAAAAAGGTATCCTGGCGGAATGGGATTTCTGCGCAGCCGCGAAAGATCTCTTGCAATGTGCGACCTTTGACAACATTGCAGATTGCCCGCCAATTCAAATTGCTGCTCCAGCATTCGAGGAACCTTACTTTCCCTTCGAGGATATGAATTAGATTGCTTCCCTTTTCTCACATGATGGCAACAATTGACTCTTGGAACATTATGCATCTCAAGACGCTGAAGAACTTCCGGACTGCAATCTCCAAGACTTGTAAGAAATTCACGTTATTTTTGGATTGATTTTTGCAACTTTTTTTACTTTTTCCTATAATTTGTTTTAATATACTTCAATTGAACTAATTTCATGTAACTAGTTTCTAAGTATGCTCAGGCATTGGAACTCTGTTTTCAACCTTGCCCCTTTCGTCTCCAGCCTAACCAGGGATGGGTGATGTATGGCCTATGCAAATACGCTATTTAATTGCTAAATTAGCCTAAACCTGACATCCATTTTAAAACCATGTCTATTCTTTGTGCACACATCTCTCTGCCTGCCTGTTATCTACGAAGCCCTTTCATACAAATTAGCTCATCCACAGCCTCTGCAATGATGTCATTTGAGATGTCATCAGTGATGTCATCAGTGATGTCACTGACCATGTCATGAGTAATGTAATATGTGACATCATCAGTAGTGCGTTGCGGGAGCACAACTTATAGTTAGCTCAACTAACTATAACAGGAGAATTTCTCTTGTTTTATAAGAATCAAATGCTCAACTAACTATCATGTCCTTGAAAGCTATGTTTTTTTAGTGAATTTCAAAAGTTTTTTAAATGCTAATTCCTAACTATAATGTGCATAAAACCTATGTTTTTTTCAGTGAATTTCAAAGGCTTTTAAAGGTAATTTCATGTTTTACTGTTTCAAAAAACGTATAATTTTACTAATATTTTTGTTAATATTTTCCAACTCTATTATACTTCTTTTTTTCACTTTAAAAATTATCTAATGTTTTATATATTTCCCAAAACATGTGTATATATTTTTTTATTTTAGAGAAAACTGCACTCCCATACTGGTAACGTACTAAGCTCCATCACCGCGCGAATCCTATCTGCCATATTACTAAACTCGTAAATGATGCACATTTCGTATCCGATGACTTTGTGGCACCGAATCCCGCGTAACATCACATACGCATTAAGTCACCCTAGCTGCTACTTTGGTATCCCACAGGTACACAGTACCAAGCCACGTGTTACGTCATGTACGTATGGGGTCCCGCTCGCTCCGCGTTGCATATGCGACAAGTACACGCTGCCAGGCCCTGTGTTACATCACAGACATATGGTGTTACCCCAGGTACGCCATTCCATCTTTTTTTGTCTCAAAAGTATATCTAAATAGCTTTAAACAGTATATGAGAGCATGTGATAATGCAAAATATTTCAAACATTTATATATTTCTAACTGTAATAAACTTATATTATGATAAATATATTTTGTCAAAATGGTGTCGGGTGCGGCCTCCTTGTGTGCTAGGTGCGCAATTGCCATGTGAAATTTAAAAAAAAGTATTTGATTGCCTCAAAACATTTCCCATTGTAACAGTGGAACGGCCCCACCAATTTTACTCATTCCCACTACAGCGTTTGATGAGAGACACCTCTTCTGCTTAGAGAGCTTTTTTGAAAACTTTTTTTGCTGTATACACATATCTTATACTACACACAACATGCAACGATCATCTTAATCAATATTCATGATCTCTACATTAGCCTTCCACGTGTGATGGCCATGCATCTGAAAGGTTACATCAAATAACAAATGTGTGTTACACGATGCCCCTGGTGTGTGTGTGTGTGTGCACATTATTGTGCTCCCCTTCAGCCTGGGTATTCGTGGCTCTAAGAAGTATCAGGAGCCATGGGCAGAGAGCAGATCCTAGATGACATGTGACAAACAGTAAACAGCAATGTGTAGATTTACTTTGCTGTACGTTCTGTTGTCAGGCTTTACCAATATACTAATGTGTTATATGTGAGACTTTCAGATTCACATTTGATTGTAATGAGTGTTATCACTGTGTATGACATAGCCTCACTACTGATCCTCCCTCCAGCCGATCACATTAACATGTGTACGCCTGCGATAGCAAGACTTTCAATAATACCGCACACCATTGACATACGTGTCTGCGCATATCCACAACCTTGACAACAACATGTAATGTTCACCATTCAATCTTTTCAAACACCATCTCATTAACAGTAGATTCGGCCCTCCCAACACATGCTACACTAATCTAAATTGCACACTCTGCTGGGTCAAAACTACAAAGGAAAAAACATAAGTACACTTCCTGGCCAGACAGGAACTGAACGACGCCCAGGTCCCCTGAATAATTGTTCACACCCCTACGCTGGCCTTGCGTAAGCAAGCCCAGCCCACTTTGCGTACGTATAAATAGGATAACCATGCAACGCACGTCCCCCTTCTTCCACACTGCACAGGTGATATGGCTGCATCCACCTCCCATATCACAATGCTCAATTAAAAAAAAGAGATCCGTGAAGTGTACACCATCCTGGCAATCAACACAGGCTCTAAATTGTGAGGCCTACTGCTCGTCGTCTACAAAGTGGATCCATGAGGTGTACGCAATCCGGCAATCATCACTCCACCTAAATTGTGAGCACTGCAGCCCGTAGTGTTTGCTCACACAACAATGACAGCAGGTAAGCAGAGCGCCCTGGGTGCAGAGGGCCTCCAATTAGGCACGGTGTGGCGGGACGGGTGGGGGCAGCACCCTGGCTGCACAGGTGCGAACAAACATGTTGCTGTGCGTAATGATGTGATCTCTGACATGAATCAGTCTCATCTCTGTCTCATTTTAAAGACCTGCTGGACCGTACTGTAGGCCTGAGCCAGCAGGCAGTGCTGCCCTACAGACACCTCTTGAGCCCGGTGCTGTGGGAGGGGTGAGATGCATCAGCTTGAGTGCGCACGTGCGAATATGGCTGAGATACCCGCCACCCCCTCTCAACACAATCCCCAAGGAATGGGAAACCGGAAACGGTTCTGAACTTTTGGAAGACGGGAGGGAGTGACCCTCCCGGCCGTATTTATTAAAATATGAAACAAAATTAAAACATTAAAATAACAGTTTCATATTATGTACAATTTCATTTCCACATTGCGATATTTGGCTAACCTTAACATATTCTCTAATACAAAGGTTCACCTAGCCGAACTAACATCCTACAAAACATTTAACTTGAAATTGTACATCCTAACGTTTAAGGGCCAACGGCAAGGTCGTAACCGGTGTCAGATCCCTAAACCAGAAATATCCCCCTCACTTGTGAGGGGCGACCGCACAGAGGTGTACCTCACGTGCATCTACCAATTTCCCTTGACTTGACGGGGGCCCCAATAAACTCGACGCCATTTAAAGGTCGTCCGAGGACTCGTGTGAGGTGTCTAGAAGGTAGCGTAAACCCCCTCCCAAACCCCACACAACTTACCACATCTGCCGTCGCAGATGTCCTGGCCCCGGGAAATTCCCCAGGAGGGGGCTGTAGCCCCTCCTACCCAGGAAGGGGCCTTGACCGCCTTTCCTTTCCTTTCGGCGGCCCATCCTTAGAAGGGACCGCCTCCCCGTTGAGGGGCCAATGGCCACCTCCCTCAAGCGCTCCCATCCGTAATGGGTGACGCCCACCCATAGGGATCTTCCAATTACTGCTCACCGATCATGACCTTACCGCCCGACCAAAATAAATACGACAATTCTAACTAAATTACTAAATGACTAAATTACTAAATGACAGTAATAATTACAATTTATTAAAAGCATGATTACTGATCAACACTAGTGCAGAATTACTTTATTTGCAAAACATACTACAAATTGACCATTCTTTATTGCATATTCAAAGTTATCACGATAATCATCACAACCTGCAAGAAATAGAGTCACCACATCAAACTTTATTCAAAAACCACTTGCTGTCCTCAGGGGCTGGTGGGTGGGTCAAAATTGGCTCTTCGTTCCGTCTCGAGCTCACGTGCAGCGAGGAGGTGCAGCTTCAGAACACAGGAACAAGAGGATGCTTTCTTGGCTTGTTGCTCCTTTTATCCGTCTTCAGGGCGGGCGTAAACCCGCCCCTGCCTGCCCCAAGGGCGTGGCCGGCCGCGTCAGTGTCTAGGCCAGCCCACTCCAGGGCGGGAAAAAGGCGCGCCCCGGCTACGCCGCTACGGGCATACCAGCCGAGACTCGCCTCCCGCCCAAGATGGCTTCCCGGGGGGATCGTGGTACTCCGCCATACGTTCGGGGGGACCGAATGGTCGCCCCTTTCCATATGGCTGAGATACCCGCCACCCCCTCTCAACACAATCCCCAAGGAATGGGAAACCGGAAACGGTTCTGAACTTTTGGAAGACGGGAGGGAGTGACCCTCCCGGCCGTATTTATTAAAATATGAAACAAAATTAAAACATTAAAATAACAGTTTCATATTATGTACAATTTCATTTCCACATTGCGATATTTGGCTAACCTTAACATATTCTCTAATACAAAGGTTCACCTAGCCGAACTAACATCCTACAAAACATTTAACTTGAAATTGTACATCCTAACGTTTAAGGGCCAACGGCAAGGTCGTAACCGGTGTCAGATCCCTAAACCAGAAATATCCCCCTCACTTGTGAGGGGCGACCGCTCAGAGGTGTACCTCACGTGCATCTACCAATTTCCCTTGACTTGACGGGGGCCCCAATAAACTCGACGCCATTTAAAGGTCGTCCGAGGACTCGTGTGAGGTGTCTAGAAGGTAGCGTAAACCCCCTCCCAAACCCCACACAACTTACCACATCTGCCGTCGCAGATGTCCTGGCCCCGGGAAATTCCCCAGGAGGGGGCTGTAGCCCCTCCTACCCAGGAAGGGGCCTTGACCGCCTTTCCTTTCCTTTCGGCGGCCCATCCTTAGAAGGGACCGCCTCCCCGTTGAGGGGCCAATGGCCACCTCCCTCGAGCGCTCCCATCCGTAATGGGTGACGCCCACCCATAGGGATCTTCCAATTACTGCTCACCGATCATGACCTTACCGCCACAGGCCGGATAGTTGACCGGCTATCCGGACCCCCCACAACACTCCTGCCTAAAGGTCATGTTATAAACTCTTTAACCAAGCTATGAGGTCTCCTATGAGTAACTTGTTCCCAACCGGGACAAATGAACACCATCCCCCAAATACATACTGTCCCCTTTAATACAACCATGCGAAACAGAATGCAGTGTACTTGAATGAAACAATCTACTCACTTTGTTATTAATTTTCCTTACTGAATGATTCAGAGCAGAAACCGAAATAGCCCCCGCCACACTTTTCGTAGGATCATATGGGACCATGCAATTGTGCACCCTGGAACTCTTCTTGCCAACCAACTTACTGTGGAAAGCATTGCCTCAAGAAGAAGTCGTCTACCAGTGGCCACCAAATCGTTGCCCCCAAGATGGACTATGATTATAGACGGCGGTGACCTTGTCCGCCCTAACAAACCCTCAAAAAATGATTGAAATTGGTCAATACAGAGCCCGCCCTTTCCGTAGAAGGACACCCTGTACCCGTATTCCCCAGCCACGTGAATCATGTCACCTGCTTTGAATACGTCCGCGGCACGCCTCACGTATGAGTGGCCCACGACCCACACCTCCTTTTTCACAGCCGGTGATGTCTGACCGCTGGTCCCCAGGTGTCAGGTCGACTGCACAGTCCGCCCCGCCTCGTAGGCTTGCGCAACTGAAAACCAAACAAAAACAAGAAGCGTGAGTACATCATTACAGCTTCACAACATGTGCAACCGCACATACCTTTTATAACAGTTCGAGGACCAACGCCCCACACGTTTTACTTCTTCTACACTCAGACCCCTGGCTGTAGCCTCTGTAGCAGCCCCTATCCGAAAGGAATGGGTCCCAAACTCGCCGGGGTTCAAGCCCGCGGCCGAAATCGACATCGCAAGCACCCGCTGGAACTGAAACCTCGTCAGTGGGGTGGCGTCAGCGTGTCTCAACAAGGTCCCCCCCCATGATGCCACCCTTTGCGCTAAATATTCCTCTACGCAAACCACAGGGCACATGGAAGACCCGGGAATCCTCTGTATGATTATACAGTCCCCAATCGCACCCTGATCGGTTTTGGACCTGACAAACGAGACAGTCATCGTCTCCCCCTTGACCTGAATGTGCTCTCGGCACAGTCCCCCCATCGTATGCTGCTTGTTCTTCGCCACTAGTTCGCTTACCCGCATAGCCCCATGGAATGCCAGCGCAAAAGCGGCTCGGAATAACACTGTTTCATACTGGGATGAACACGTAGCAGGGAGTACGGATAATAACAGGGCCAACCTATCCAGACCTATCGGGTGCCTCTCATCTACTCTGCGACCCTCAAGGCGTTGCCACCCACGTAGCGCTTTTTGCACAACGAAAGACGCTGTCGGGTCCTGGATCCCGTGAGCCCTTGCCATAAAGGAAATGGCGGCCCGATGCCTCTGGGCCGTAGCTACTGATTTGCCTGCCCGATGTAAAGACAGCAGAAATTTTACTACAAACTCTTCCTGGCCCCAAAGCTCCCCCCTAGCAGTCCCCAAAAAGACCCAATAGGAACGGAACGCCCCTTCGTATGCCTTCCTCGTCCTGGGTGCTAAACTCTCTCCCACGAGGTTTTGTAGTTCGGGGCACCGAGAGACCAGAGAGCTTCGGGAAAGGGTGCCGCCACCGGGTCCGCTGTGGGCAGAAAACCCCAGAAGGCCTGCATACGGAAATGAGAAAGCGCATCAGCCGCTTGGTTCATTACCCCCGGCACATGTCTTGCCTTAAATAGCACATTCAATTGCATACACAATAACACAATTTCTTTGAGCAGTCTCAGAATCCATTTGCATCGTGCTGCCTGACTATTGATACACTCAACCACGGTCATGTTATCAGACCAGAACACCACAGAGTGATCTCTGAACCCCTCGGGCCAAGTTTTCAGGGCCACCAGAATAGGGAAAAGTTCAAGAAAAGCAATGTTACTTGTCAGCCCGCACTCGTGCCACCATGTCGGCCATTTTTGAGCCGACCATCGAGCGCCGAATATGGCACCAAAACCAATGCTTCCTGCCGAATCTGTCCACAGCCCCAGCTCCTCGGAGGACACCGCCGGTTTGTTCCAGACAATTCGACCATTGAAATCCGCCAGAAATGCCAACCAAATGCGCATGTCCTGGCGAACCTCTGCCGACAGCCTCGTGCGATGATGACCCTCCTTCAGGCCGACCATGGCTTGAGCGATCGAGCGGGAAAAGGGGCGGGCCATCGGCATTACTCTCAGGGCAAAATTCAGCTGGCCCACCAATTGTTGTAATTGAAGCAGTTTGACCTTAGACTCATTAATACACGTCTCCAGGGATGCCCTGAATCTTAACACTTTTTCTCTCGGTAATCGAAAACAACCTTCCTCTGAGTCGAGCTCGATCCCCAGAAACTCGAGGCAAGTCGAGGGACCCACAGTCTTACCTGGTGCCAATGGCACACCAAAATGCTTCATTAAGACACGAAATTCATTCAAAGCCTGTCCACATTCTGGATCCCCGGCTGCCCCCCGAAACAAAAAGTTATCGAGATAATGCATAACATGTTGAAAACCCGTCCTCTTTGTGAAGACCCATTGCAGAAAACAACTGAATTTTTCAAAATAGGCACAAGATATAGAGCATCCCATTGGCATACATCTATCCATGTAATAGTGACCCTGAAACATGAAACCAAGGAGACGCTGATCGTCTGGGTGTACCGGGAGCAACCGGAACGCTGACTCAATATCTGACTTTGCCATCAGCGCACCGGGCCCTAGGCGATTCAACATGGCAACGGCCTCATCGAAAGATGCGTACCGCACCGAACACACTTCCGGGTCTATCGCATCATTCACGGAAAGACCACGTGGGGCTGATAAATTATGTATCAGTCGAAACTCACCCGGGTCCTTCTTGGGGACCACCCCTAAAGGGGAACAAACAAAGTTAGCCATCGGTGGCACATCAAATGGACCGGCGACTCGACCTCGAGTAACCTCCTTCCCAATTTTTTCCTGTACCACGGTCGTATGTTGCAAGACCGACAGTTGGTTCTTACATTTTGCTACACCCTGAAAATCCCCCACAGGGATGTGGAAACCATATGAAAACCCGTTCCGCAACACCCCAGCGGAAGCATGATCCGGGTATTCGTTGAGCCAAGGAATCATCGCCATGGTATCAATTGGAGTAGGTGAAGGCGCCCCTCGGACTATTTCAGACCTGTTTGGCGCTTCCCCTACCACCGTTATCACCCGTTTTGGCTCTGCACATGGACTCAGGATGGGATGGCTGCCCACACCCCCCACATTCGTGTCTAAACTTGCACGACCCCTGGGGCCTCGTACATTTACCCCTGTTAAAATTCCAACAAATCCCCCTTTTACCTGCGTTGCCATTCGGCTTAGAGTGGTAGTCGTTACCTGCACCCGATCGAAAGGGTGTCCCAGCGTATTGGCGGGAGGACTCGCCCCCGCTACTTCCTACCAATAGTACTTTCAACATTCCTGTACTCTCCATTTTTGACCATGAAACGGAGTCGTAACAATCCCAAGTCAAGTTTTTGTCGTGTTCTTTCGCTTTTCTAAAAATATTATCATAGCAGAACCACTGATTGCCCCCATATGATACGTAATACTCCATGATCCGTGACTGATAAATAGGCAATTCGGTCAACAACTCGGGCCTACGTTCGCCCATGATGGAGGTAAAGATTCCCCATGCCCTGCCCCAAGTGCCAATGTTTTCATCGACCTTAAAGGCGGCCATTTTTGCGCGCCAAACACTCGGATGCATGAGCTCCTTTTGGCTCTTAACATGCTCCATCTCATAATGATCGGTAAGCAACGAAAAAATGTTTACATACTCATCCGCCCAAATCTTTTCCTTAATTGCCAGAGGAACATGCTGAGCCACCTTCTCCCTTCGTGAAGGTGCAGACCCCTCCCTCGCAATCGGCAATGGCCGCTTACCTGAACCAGAAGCTGCATCTGCCGCCGGACCTGGGCCTGTTGCTTTTTCTACCGCCGGAGACAGCGGGGTAACTGACGATGGTGCCTTCACCGCCTCCCTAGTTTCACGCAGTTGTCTCATTAACACCCGGGCGTCGTCAGCCGTGGCGCCCTCGCTATCTTTCCCCAACCACGCTGCCAATTGTGCTGCTAACTCGGGAGGCATATCCTCCCCGGACACGGGAGTGACCACCACGGGAATCGGATTCCCCTCCTTCGGTACTGGAGTTGGCTCTTCAAGCGGGATATCGGGAACCGGGGTTTCCCCCCCAGATGCCCCCCTTCTGGACCTCTTGCCTCTCCCTCCAGGGGCTGCTCCCGGCAAAGGTCGTTTCGGTCCCCCTTCCCCGTCCTTAGCTGCCATCTGCTTCTTCAGATCGGTTACTTCTTTCATGAGCATGCGGAGCATCTGATCGGTACTGACTCGCTTCCCGACTTTCTTGGGCATTCTCAGACCGAGTATCTGTAAGACAAAAAGAAAGATTACCACGCTCAAAATTGGCTCTTCGTTCCGTCTCGAGCTCACGTGCAGCGAGGAGGTGCAGCTTCAGAGCACAGGAACAAGAGGATGCTTTCTTGGATTGTTGCTCCTTTTATCCATCTTCAGGGCGGGCATAAACCCGCCCCTGCCTGCCCCAAGGGCGTGGCCGGCCGCGTCAGTGTCTAGGCCAGCCCACTCCAGGGCGGGAAAAAGGCACGCCCCGGCTACGCCGCTACGGGCATACCAGCCGAGACTCGCCTCCCGCCCAAGATGGCTTCCCGGGGGGATCGTGGTACTCCGCCATACGTTCGGGGGGACCGAATGGTCGCCCCTTTCCATAAGCGATGTTGCTGTGTGTAAGGATGTGAGCTCTGACCTCATTTAGTCACATCTGTCTCATTTTAAGGACCTGCTGTACCATACTGTAGGCCTGAGCCAACGGGCAGCGCTGCCCTACAGACATGTGGCGTTGGCTTTTAGGCAGTGTAGTGAGCTTGTTACTATGTGTACATGCACCCAGGCTTCCACCACTGCATTACACGCGCACATTATGCTTCTAGCATGCGCTCAGTTCCTTTCTATATAAACCTTCGTATAATTATTTAACCTTGTGAATTCTCGAGCTCTCCAACTCCTCTTTGAACCAGGATTACTACTAAGAGTTGGTAGATCGTACTTCAAAAACGAAGGATGCACTCAACTCCTGTTTTCTATCAAGCTTGAAATAAACCTTAATTTACCTCAAGACGTTTGCTCCATTAAATATTTTCTCCCTTTGCAGATATTCAATTGATTGGCTCAAGAAGGGTAGAGTGGGTGCTGACCCCACAATGATATTCCCGGCATTCTAACACCTTCCATCATGGTACCAAGACACCGTCCGCGACTGGAGACCTGCTCTCCCACCGTGCAAACGTACCCCGGACTCGGAGGTTACACCAACATATCGTGGAACACATTGGTGGTGGCAGGTGAGCAGTGAAGCCTCAGTGTGCAAGACCTACAATTGAGCCCAGTGTGGGAGAAGGAGCTGGGGTGTAGCACCCTGGGTGCACAGGTGCATGCAAGCGATTTTTCAATAACTAATAATGTAGGACTTTATTATCAAAGAACTGCAATAACATTATTGCTGCTTTAGCGGCAGGAAACTGCTGCTAAAGTGGCGAAAATGGGCTTGATAATATGCCCTTGTGAATTCCCATAGAAGCCCAGATTCACACCAGAACCTGGGGCTCTATGGGAATTCACAAGGGCATATTATCAACCACTTATTGCCGCTTTAGCAGCAGTTTCCTGCCGCTAGAGCGGCGATAATGTTATCGCTGTTCCTTGATAATATGGCTCCTAATCTCTGGCCTCATGTGTTTCATTTTAAGGACTTGCTGAACCACACTCTTTCTCGCGGACCCCAGCGTCCTAGACAAACGGGTGACGGAGGATAAACACTAAGGGCTGGGTGAAGTAGGCCAATGCTCTGTCTCCTCCTCCCTCTCTTCTTTTGACTCTCCCTCCCATCCTCCCTTCCACCCACTCCCCCTCCCTTCCATTCTCACTATCGTCCTTTCAATCAGACTACCTTTCTTTACCTCTTCCACATAGCACACATACTTATGTTCATTTTTGTCTTGCTGGTTTCCTACGCTGCATCCACTGGAGTCCAACCCACTTTTTTAATATAATACTGTTCTTTTAAACTTACGTTTGCATTTATTTGTGTTTTAATAAAGGTTACTTTTTTCAAATAAATAACTGAATGTATAGGTCTTCTTTTTCTGACAACACTTGTCTATTATTTATTGTAAAAATCATTTGTTTATATGAGATTTTTGGGCAACATTTTCTAATATTACAGTGCACCTACCAAACATAATCTAACTGACTATTTGACAAATCAAGCCTGGGTAATTCTACAACTGCAAGAGTTCTACGAGTGTATCACTTTATAACACCATAAGTTCTGCCCGTGTGATTACCAAACAAATAAAGCACTGCCTAGGACCACAAAGGCTTCAGGGACTGCTGAGGCCCATCCTGCATATTTAAATAAAACCCCGGAGTGTGGCAATCCCCGAATTTCAGTTGGCCTCGAACCCCCCGAACAATTAGTAAACAATACCTGGGAAGGTGGAGGTCTCCTAAGCTGCAAAACATCTCAGTGCCCTTCCGCGCCTAATTTACATGTGACATTAAGATACCCAGTCCTACAGAGACCCCGCAATATAATAATTGGGTTGGCCACGAAACATTATCCACCAGGGGCCTCATTTAAAAGAACGGGTGAGACCCCGCTTTTTTTTCCATTTCTTTTTTCTCTCCCTTTTTACCATCCACATCCTCTCTATTAAAGTGATATGAGTTTTTCTCTTCTTGCTTCAAGTAGTCATACAAGTATTTGCTATTACAGGGTGAAAGCTATGCACCAGCCCTCTAATAGCAAACTAAAACGTACCGCGAATGCACACTTGGACATTGTATGAGATGCGCCTGACATGTCGCCCTCCCTGGGACCATGATGCATTTGTTAGTGTAAACGCATACTAACACTACTTACACACATGTAGTACAGCAACAATAATGTAGTGAAGAAGCAAAGGAAGCGCAAAAATTTAAAATATAAATCCTACCAGAAGTTGGATGACATCGTTCAATGAGCCGACGACCCTGGCATGAGTAGAAACGGCTACACGAAGAAAATGGGTCTTCAGCACAACGCAAGTAATTTTGAAATATTGGTGAGTGCTGCTTTCTTTTTACCTTCGCCTGCTCATCGCTAAATTTATGTAGTGAAGAGGCAGACAGCAGTGGATTCAATAAGAAGATTTATTACAGAAAAACAAGACACCTGAAACAACCACCAACAGAAGCAGACAGCAAGGCAACAGTATTCTCCAGCACAGTGTACAAACGCTGCAAGGTTCCCCTCATGACAGCCCTACATTCTAACATTACAAACTTAGATTCTAGTAGAATTACATACTAATATTCTACTATGACTTACATTGGAACACTACACAGAGCACATGGCTTTACAGCAATGAGCTCATGGTTTCATCCACGAGTCTTGAGACCGGTCCGGGTAAGTATTTCGCTTCCCACGCCCTATATTGAATAAATGCAGACTTACACTACTTCCACAGGTATGCCACAGCGCCCAGAGCACATCACTTTACAGAGATGAGCTCACAATTTAAGCTCACGGTTTAATCTCTGAGTTTTCACACCAGTAGGGGTGAGTATTTTGCTTCCCACTCCCTATATTCTATAAACACATACTAACACTACTTACACACTTATACTACAGCGGCTAGTATCCTACTGCGCCCAGAGCCCATCACTTTACAGCAATCAGACCGGTGTGATCCTCGAGTCTTCACACCAGTAGGGGTGAGTGCTTCGCTTCCCACTTCCGGTTTAGTATAAACGTACGGTACCAGTCAGTAGTTCGCTTCCCACTCCCTGTATGGTATAAACGCCTACGAACACTACTTGCACACATATACTACAACGCCCAGAGCCCATCCTTTTACAGCAATCACCTTGGTTTCATCTGCAAGTCTTCACACTGGTAGGTGTAACTACTTTGCTTCTCGCTTCCGGTATACTTCCCACTCCCTGTATGGTATAAACGCCTACTAACACTACTCGCACAGGTATGCTACAAACACCAGACCACATCACTTTACAGCAATGACCTCATGGTTTAGGCTTTCAGTTTCATACCTGAGTGTAGCATCATATCATATCAGCACCATGTCACTCTGAGCAACACCGCACTTTCAGACCGGTAACAGTGACCACTTCGTTTTGCACTCCCCCTCAGTGCTCTTACCCTCCTTTCCTACTTTTTTTGCCCTTTTTTCCACTTACTCGCTTCAACGGAATCACAAAATAAAGAACACATTAGAATAGTTCCTTGATTCTTTTAGCTTTCAAAACTTCTCTATATTACTGTCTTTCTAATTTTCCATATAAACAATTTTATTAATATTCAAGTACACATAGAAGTCAGAAATGCAACATATTCTATCAACACACTTTATAAAACATTCTACAACACACGGAGGTTAAAAGTTCATCAATTTTTTTGAACCTAACAATTTTATTTGCAACATTTTCTCGAACATTTAAAGGCACATGCAGGTTAAAAGTTCACGATTGTTTTAAGTTCGAACTCTGCATTCCAAATGCAAGTATCAGGTGTGGTTGAGTTGATCAAATGTTATCCTATAATATATACTCCAAGTTCAAACTGCTTTTTCTCAACCAATCACAAAGATGCTTTTCCACAAAATGAATGTGCACCCTACTTTGAAAAAACAATGCTTTTCATCTCCCAATTAGGTACCGTTTTGTATGCGAAAAAAAACGAGTTCCTCATCTTTAAACATATCTCTTATTCTACGAAGGAACTGCATGAGCTACAGATGTCTTTCCATACCTTCCAACCATACCTTCAAAATGCGAGTGTGGATCGTAGGAGATAGCTATGTTTTCTGGTGCAAGAGGTATGCAGAACAAAGACTTATTGACTTAGACCTAGGTTTACAAACTGTGGACATTAAATGGTTTGGACAGAGAGGATTGAAGTGGCACCAATTGTTGCCTTTGGTTAAAACCCGTTTGCATCTCCAACACCCTGACCTCATAATTGTGCACTGTGGTGGAAACGACCTAGGCACTTTGACTGTGGTAGGTTTGGAAAAGCTTATGAAGGACACCTTTGGACAAATGATGTTACTTTTGCCTCAAACTGTCTTTGTATATTCCAGAAGTGGAAATGGTCCAAACAATTTTGTCCTCAGAATGAAAAATCTTGGAAAATCTTGGAAGAAAGTCAACAAAGCCGTGTCTGCATACCTCAGAGACCACAAAATGGGTTCCATCTACAACAACAACAACATACATTTTGATATGGCGAATATATACATAAGTGATGTTTTCTTGAATAACTTGAAGCTGTGCTTCCACACTTATATGTAGCTCCAACTAATGAACACAGGGCTCTTTTTAGAGCCACCCTATAATGAACAACTTAGGCCCGCTATTTTAGGGCCAGATAACAGCATCTCCCGGACCTTCACCAAAATGGATTCTCCACACAGCTGTTGAACCATGTGCTAAGACCAGCTCACTTTGCAGCACAGACCTCTCGCTTTGATCCCCGGCTCTACTCACCCATAAGGGTGAGTAGTTTGCACTTTACAAATACCTTATTGAGTAACCTTCACAGTCCCTGTACAACACCACCTAAGCACCATATACAAGTTGAACACGTGTGGCACAGCGCCCAGATCACATGACTTCACAGCATAGCACACACAGTTTAGGCTCACGGTTTCATCCCTGAGTCCATCATCAGCTCAATTTAGCAGCATGTCACTCTAGGCAATGCCTCACATGGGGGTCCATTAGGATGGCGGACGGACAAAGTCTGTCCGCCATCCTGTCGGGGGCCGATACCGTCCACCACAAGTGCAGAGGAACCGTGCCCCCAATTAGGATGCACCCGCCACAGTGGCGGGTGCATCCCGCATTTTTAACATTGCGGCGGACGGTGCTTAAAGCACTGGCCGACTCAATGTGAAAAATGCTTGTTGTGCGTTTCACGGCACAATGGGACAGGCACCGCACAGCGCCTGCCATGTTGTGCTGTGAAACACCCCATGTGCACCCCCCACCCCCCCTTCACCCTGGGCCCCCAAAGCAGAAACCATATGTCTTTCCGCCACAGAAAGGCATTCCACCCATGCCATCCTAATATGACTGGCGGTGTCTGATAGACACCGCCACCATATCAGGCCTTTTCTGCAGGCCTTTTCTGCCGCGGTCGCCTTGCGGACGGTCTCCCCCCCCCCCCCCGCCACGGTCCCCCCGCCATTGTAATATGGCTGGGGGAAGAAAGGTAACGGACGGGCAAGGATGGCGGACGGATCGCCACCGCCTGCATGGGGGTGGCGGTCCGTCCGCCATCCTAATGGACCCTACTGTCTACAGTAAAAGACATGGCCTCATTTGGGAAGTTCATCCAAGAGACACGGTCTAAGTTGATGGCCACTCAGGGCTTACATGAATAGAGACTCCTTAGATGCACAGACTATTTCGCTAACACATTCCCTGTTTTAACTTTTGTAATTCTTTTTTATACGTTTGTTTTAATGTAATGGTTTTGAGTAACCAAACAATAAAAAGCTATTCATTCCATCCTAATGGACCCCTTAATTTCCTTACACTGCACTTTCAGACCGTAAGTAGTTCAGCGACTTTACCCTGACTCCGGCAGCAGCTCAGCTTACGCCCCCACTCCGACCCATAGTGAGTAGTTAGTATTTTGCAAATACCGAATTGATTTGAAACACGCACATTTACCTTCTCACTCCCTCTATAACACCCCCTAAGCACCATACACAAGCTACAATGTTCGAAAAAAAGTTCATCCTAGGAGCTATAACTAGATGCTTACACTACTAGGACAGATGTGGCACAGCGGCCAGAGCACAGGACTTCACAGCATATGACACACAGTTTGGACTCACGCTTTCATCTCTGTGTCCGACAGCAGCTCAGCTTAGCAGCATGAGACTGTAGACAGTACCTCACATATTTTCCGTACCCGAGGACTTTCAGACCAGTACGGGTCAGTAGTTCATCCTAGTAGTTATAAATACCAGTAGGGGTGAATACTTCACTTCACACCCCCTCTATAGCACACCCTAAACACCCCACACAGGTTACAGTGCTCCTACCCTTCTCTTTCCCACAATTTCACCCTTTTTTCCTCTTACTCGCTTCAACAGATTCACAAAATGGCGGCCAACACTTCCTATTAGCAACCGCTTGCAGCCAATCAGCAGCAAGCTTGCGCTTGTAACGCCTCAGCCAATCAGATGGCAAAGTTCCCAAATATCGAAATCTGTAAATATCTATATTTTCAAAACTACTGAACAAATTTACACCAAATAAACAATAGTGTGCTTTCTAGACCAAGACCCTTCTCCCTGCCAAATTTGGAGTAATTCCGTTCACCCGTTCAACCGTAGCCTTGTCTGAAGTATATTATGGAAATTAACATGGAGAAAACATGTTTTGGGACCCCCCTTTTTTTTCAACCCCCCGTTTATGAATAACCCAAAACGTTCAACATAAGAGCTGATATCAACAAAGAATTTGATTCGTCAATCCGGGCCAAAGTTATTGGGAATAGAATGTTGCCATTTTCCTATGGTAACTAGCTCCTAACTATAACTACCTACTGAGGACCACCAGTAGGTAATATATATATTAATGTGAAATGTGTTAGGCTGAAAACATTTCTTGAGCTTTGGTGCATACTGTCTGCCTGTGATCTTCAATAAAGATGGGGTAAAGCTCCCCACGAGGGGCAACTTCACTGGGGTAACCTGTTATTTGTTGTGGATTTGGCGGCTGGCCCAGCCGCGAAGATGCCCCGCCGCATGAGAAGCAGATCCGGCTGTGACCCAGATGGGCCGCGCTGTTGGAGTCGGGAGTCCGCATATTGAAGGTGGTGTATAATACGTGCAGTTGGTTTTTGCCACTCCTCAAGAACGCACTTGGCATTTTACTTTATGTTGTTATCGATGACCGGCAGCCCCCACTTGGGAAAGATCATTGTTTCTAACTGCAATATCAGCATGCCATCTGGCTGACGCCCTTATGGGTGGGACTATTAACCCCTTCCCTGCTGATGACGAGCTGGACTCGTCATGGCACACAGTGGCGTGTGCTGATGACGAGTCCAGTTTGTCATGGTCTCCACCCACGGGGAAGCGCTGGCGCTCCCCCCACGGGTGTCCGATTTCGCCCCCAAAAAAGGGGATGGCATTGGAAGAGTTTCCGCTGCCACCCCGACCACCCCAAGGTAATGCCATGACGTCAGCGCGCACAGCGCACGCTGACGTCATCAGGATGTCCCCAACGCTCGGAAAGCCATTTGCTTCCTGAGCGTCGGAGGAACCAGGTAAGATTCCTCGGTCCTGGGGGGTTTAGCGTATGCATCGAGGCATCAGGGGAGAGGAAAGAGACTTTCCTCTCCCCTAATGTCTGTTTGCAGGGCATCTCTGCCTCCTGATCGTGCACAGCATCGCGATCATGTGGCGGAAATGCCCCAACTAGCAACAGGGATTAAAATTTGGAGCATTGGAAGCAACCCCATGGGCAAGGGTCGCTTCCAAGTGGGGGCCATTATTTTTATTGATGTTCGTCCCCTCCCGTGGGTAAATTGGCCCATTTTTCCGGCCATTTTGCTCCCGGGGGGGGGGGGGGCAGAAAATTGCCACTAGACACCAGGGAATGTTGTGGGGCATTATAATAGTAATGGAAGCGACCCCTTGGGCAAGGGTCACTTCCTAGAGGGAGTATGTGTTTAGGAATGTTTATCTGCCCCCCTGGGGGCAAATCAGCCTGTTATTTTGGTCATTTTGCCCCCAGGGGCGGGCAGAAAAATGCCACTAGGCACCAGGGAATGTTGTGGGGAATTATCATTATAATGGAAGCGACCCCTTGGGCAAGGGTCTCTTCCTAGAGGGGGCATTTTTTAGGAATGTTTTTCTGCCCCCCCCCCCTGCAAATCAGCCATTTTTTTTTGTCATTTTGTCCCCGGTGGGGGGCAGAAAACGCCTCTAGGCACCAGGGACTTATTTTGGGGCATTTAAATTTCGATGGAAGCGACCCCTTGATCTTTGTGCTAAAGCCTCACTTTGTTTACTACGTACTCTGCACAGTGTTGGTTGTTGTTGACTTCTTTGTGCAGTCTCCTTTCTTAGTAAGGATAATGGCGTGCCGCAGGATTACTGCTCAGCAGGTTGTTGGTATGCTTTTTGAGTCTTCCTCTGACCTTGGTTCAGAGACTGACTCTGATTCTGAGGCAGAGGTAGGAGGGGAAGATTCAGGCAGTGAGTTTTCTCTTCACATGGAATCATCGGATGATGAAGCTTCGTCTAGTGCTGATGAAGTGCCTGTGTTAGAGGAGGACATTGATGCGTCGGTAGTGCGCCAAGAGGCATCTGGGCTGCCACCTAGGGCTGAAAGGTTTCCGATTGGTATAGGTCAGCAAGAGGCATCTGGGCTGCAGGCTGGGGCTACAAGGCTTCACGTTGCTGTGGTGCGGCAAGAGGCATCTGGGGCTGCTAGGCTTCATGTTGGTGTAGTGCGGCAAGAGGAATCTGAGGCTGTTAGGCTTCCCGTTGGTGTAGTACGACAAGAGGCATCTGGGGCTGCTAGGTTTCCTGTTGGTGTAGTGCGGCAAGAAGCATCTGGGGCTGCTAGACTTCCCGTTGGTGTTGTGCAGCAAGAATCATCTGGGCTGCAGGCTGGGGCTGCAGCACTTCCCATTGATAGTGTTGGCCTCTGGGTTGCCCCTGGTATGGTGCAGCCGGCATTGCCAGATTTTACTGGTGTTCCAGGGTGTAGAGTGAATACTGAGAACTTTTTGCTGATACATTTTTTCAGTTGTTTATGGATGATGTGTTTTTGGCGGAGATTGTTGAGCAGACTAATTTGTATGCCAAACAGTTTTTGAGGGACAACAGTGCCAGCCTTAAGCCCCATTCTAGAGCTACCCGGTGGACTCCTACAAAACTTGAAGAGATGAAGAAGTTCTTGGGATTAACTTTGATGGGCTTGCTAAGGAAGCCATCAATGTCTTCATATTGGTCTACTAGTCCCTTGATGGCAACGGCTATATTTCTGGCAGTCATGAGTCGTGATATGTAATTGCTTCTGCTTTGGATGATGCATTTTGTTGATAATGGTTTAGCGTTGCCACAAGCTCACCCTGATTGTGACCTGTCCTTGATCACTTTGTTGATCGTTTTACTGAGATCTATGCTCCAGGAAAATAAATAGCAGTGGATGAGTCTTTGGTGTTTTTCAAGGGCCGCTTGGTTTTAGGCAATACATTCCTAGTAAGAGGGCACGCTATGGAATTAAGCTGTATATGCTGTGTTGCAGTGCGACTGGATATGTCTCTAATTTCAGGGTGTACACCTGTAAGGAGTCCAGCATTAACCCCCTGATTGTCCATCCACTTTTGGAGTGACTGAGAAAATTGTGTGGTAACTAGGTAGAGGATTATTTACCAAAGGCCACCATTTATATGTAGATAACTTCTACACTGGTGTGCGGCTGTTCAAGGAATTGGCCATAGTGGGCACTGTCGCTTGTGGCACAATGCGCTGTAACCATAAAGGTTTCCCAAAAAAACTTGTATGCCAACAGCTTGTGCGGGACAGTGCAGTGCGTTGCGATGTGAGGAGCTTCTAGCTGTGAAGTTTTCAGACAGGAGAGATGTATACATGCTGACTACCATCCATGATGAAAGCACTGCACCTGTGCCTGTTTGCCTGATAGGTGACATCAAAATTCCCTATCTCAAAACCACCTGCTTTTGCAAGGGGGGTCACCTGGGTTCTAAGGAAAGCTGGGTGGTAGGAAATGCGTGTGAGCCCGGTGATGCCACACTTTCCCACACAAAAATGTGTGAAAAACAGATTTTTTCAGCTAAAATTGAGGTTTGCAAGGGATTCTGGGTAAGGGATCTTTAGGGGATCCACGCAAGCCATACCTCCTTGGAAGCCCCCAGGTGTCTACTTTTCAGAAATATGTGGGCTTGGTAGGTTTCTCTAGATGGCCGGCGAGCACGGGGGGGCGAAAAGCCCAGGTCACCCCCCTTGTAAAAGCAGGTGGTTTTGAGATAGGTAATTTTGATGTCGCCTTACTATGCTTTGTGTCCTTGCCTGTCGTGGGTATTTGTGCCTCCCACACAAGTGAAAATTGCAAAAAACACAGTTGATGGACAGAATGTAGAACAATGTCATACATTCACCCCAGTACAAGGATCTGGGCCTAAATCCATCGTTTTTTTGCACTCCACACCACCCTGGGTTATACACTGGCTATATGCAAATCAGCTCTGACCCTGTGCCTCATGGGAACAGTCCAGTCCGAACTACCAAGCCATGTCTTTCCCAGACCGGAATCAAGCATCCAAGGACCGGTTTCTGGCTATCAGCCTTCATCAGCCTGGATAGCTTGACTCCAGTGGTGTGGAGAGTCTGGGACTGCGATTGAGGCACCATTTTTATTGGGAGACCTGGGGGAATGCTGGGTGATAGGAAATTTGTGTCAGCCCGGTGATGCCACACTTTCCCACACAAAAATGTGTGAATAAACTGTTTTTTTCTGCTAAAATTGAAGTTTGCAAGGGATTCTGGGTAAGGGAACGTTGGGGGATCCATGCAAGCCATACCTCCTTGGAAGCCCCCGGGTGTCTACTTTCCAGAAATGTGTGGGTTTGGTAGGTTTAGCTAGGTGCCGACAGAGCTAGGGTTCACAAACTACAGCCAGGCACTTTGCCAGAAAAATGTCATTTTTCACTGTGAAATTGAGGTATGACCACGTTGCGTTTTGCACCATTTCCTGTCATGGGCACTAGGCCGACCCACACAAGTGAGGTACAATTTTTCTCTGAAGACTTTGGGGAACGCGGGGTGGAAGGAAATTCGTGGGTACACACAGATTCCAGAACTTTCAACCACAGAAATGTGGTTAATATGTGCTTTTTGACAATGTTTTAGGTTTGCAAGTGTGTCTGGGTAGCAGAACCTGGTGGGAGGCAGTCAAGTCACCCCATCCTGGATTTCCCTGGGTGTATAGTTTTCGAAAATGTATAGGTTTGCTAGGTTTCCCTAGGTGCCAGCAGAGCTATGGTTCAAACTACAACTAGGCACTTTATCAAAAAAGGGTCATTTTCACTGAGAAATGAAGGTGTGACCACGTTTCATTTTGCGCCTTTTCCTGTTGCAAGCACTAGGCCTACCCACACAAGTGGGGTACCATTTTTCTAGGAACACTATGGGGAATGCAGGGTGGATTTCTGGATTACCCTGGGTGTCCAGTTTTCATAAATGTATAGGTTTGCAGGGTTTCCCTAGGTGCCAGCAGAGCTAGGGTTCCAAAACTACAGCTAGGCAATTTGCAAAAAAAGGGTAATTTTTCACTACGAAATTGAGGTGTGACCACATTGCGTTTTGCGCTGTTTCCTGTTGTAGGCACTAGGCCGACCCACACAAGTGAGGTACCATTTTTCTTAGAAGACTTTGGGAAACGTAGGGTGGGTGGACATTTGAGGATCCACTCCGATTCCAGAAATTTCAACCACAGAAATGTGGGGAAAATTAGTTTTTTTTGTCAATTTGCTAGGTTTGCAAGGGATTCTGGGTAACAGAACCTGGTGGGAGGCAGTTAAGTCACTCCATTCTGGATTTCATTGGGTGTATAGTTTTCAAAAATGTATAGGTTTGCTAGGTTTCCCTAGGTGCCAGCAGAGCTATGGTTCAAACTACAACCAGGCACTTTATCAAAAAAGGGTCATTTTTCACTGAGAAATGAAGGTGTGACCACGTTGCGTTTTGCGCCGTTTCCTGTCGCAGGCACTAGGCCTACCCACACAAGTGGGGTGCCATTTTTCTCGGAAGACTTTGGGGAATGCAGGGTGCAAGGGAAGTTGTGGATACAGATTCCAGAACTTTCCACCACAGAAATGTGTTTCTTTTGACAATTGTTTAGATTTGCAAGGGTTTCTGGTTAACAGAACCTAGTGGGAGGCAGTCAAATCCCCCCATCCTGGATTCCCCTGGGTGTCTAGTTTTCAAAAATGTAAAGGTTTGCTAAGTTTCCATAGGTGCCGGCAGAGCTAGGTTTAAAAAACTACAGCTAGGCACTTTGCAAAAAAAAGGGTCAATTTTCACTGCGAAATTGAGGTGTGACCATGTTGCGTTTTGCGCCATTTCCTGTCGCAGGCACTAGGCTGACCCACACAAGTGAGGTATCATTTTTCTCAGAAGACTTATGGGAATGCGGGGTGGGTGGAAATTTGAAGATCCACGCAGATTCCAAAACTTTCCACCACAGAAATGTGGAGAAAATGTGTTTTCTTTTGACAATTTTTTAGGTTAGCAAGGGTTTCTGGGTAACAGAACCTGATGAGAGGCAGTGAAGTCACCCTATCCTGGTTTTTCCTGGGTGTCTAGTTTTCAAAAATGTATGGGTTTGCTAGGTTTCACTAGGTGCCGGCGGAGTTAGGGTGTAAAAAACTACAGCTAGGCACTTTGCCAAAAAAGGGTCATTTTTCACAGCGAAATTGAGGTGGGACCACGTTGCTTTTTGCACCGTTCCTTGTCGCAGGCACTAGGCCGACCCACACAAGTGAGGTACCATTTTTCTCGTAAGACTTTAGGAAATAAGGGCTAAAAGGAAATTAGTGGATCCCCAGAGATTCCAGTACTTTCCACCACAGAAATGTAGGCAAAATGTGTGTTTTTTGTACAATTGTTTAGGTTTTCAGGGTATTCTGGGTAACAGAACCTGGTGGGAGGCGGTCAAGTCACCCAATCCTGGATTTCCCTGGGTGTCTAGTTTTCACAAATGTATAGGTTTGCTAGGTTTCCAAAGGTACCGGCAGAGCTAGGATACAAAAACTACAGCTAGACACTTTGCCAAAAAAGGGTCATTTTTCACTGCAAGATTGAGGTGTGACCACGTTGCTTTTTGCGCTGTTTCCTGTCACGGGCACTAGGCTGAACCATACAAGTGAGGTGCCGTTTTTCTCATAAGACTTGGGGGAACACAGGTTGGGTAGAAATCTGTGGACCCACTCAGATTCCAAAAGTTTTCACCACAGAAATGTGGGGAAAGTATGGCTTTTTTGACATTTCTTTATGTTTGCAAGGGATTCTGGGCAACAGAACATGGTGGCAGGCAGTCAAATCACCCCATCCTGGATTTCCCTGGGTGTCTAGTTTTAAAAAATGAATGGGTTTGCTAGGTTTCCCTAGGTGCCGGCAGAGCTAGGGTTAAAAAACGACAGCTACACACTTCGCAAATAAAGTGGGAAATTTTAATTGTGAACATGTGGTGTGCTCAAGTTGGTCTCAGAGCCCTTTCCGGTCGTGGACACTATGCCTACCCACACAAGTGAGGTACCATTTTTATCGGGAGACTTAGGGTAATTCATATTTGTAAAGCAACTGTTATTACCTATAGAGTTTTGATGCATTTATGCCCTCCAAATGAAAGACATTGTGTAAAAAAGAAGTCATTTTGAGAAATGACCAATAATTCTCATGCTTGTATGAGTATTCCTAATTTTGAAAATGTGCAAATATGTACTGTTCCTAAACTCTATAATTTGTACCCATTTCAGAAATACATAGGTGACTTTCATACCCATTTTCCATGTATACATTTTCACAGAATAATTGCTATATACCCGGTACATAATAAAAAGCCATTGCAAATTGCTACTCAGTTTTTTACTCTGGGTTCATTTGCTACTTGATGAACCTACAAGTCCTATATATCCCAACAACCAGGAAGGTCCAGTGGATGTAACGGTATATTGATGTTAAAGAGCTGTCATTATTACAAGAAGTTACAGGTGAAAACGTTGACACAAAGGCTATTTTTTTCAACTAATTTTCAATTTTACCAATATTTAACTGTTAGTTTCCATGAAGAAACCTTGATGGATCTACACAAATGACCCCTTTCCAAATTCAGAATTGTGTCTACTTTTCAAAAATGTATAGCTTTCCAGGATCCATTATCACTTTCATACTCATTTTTGCCATTAGCTGGAAGGATGCTGAAAGCAAAAATAGGCCTTTTACCAGAAAAATGCCAAAACTGTATAAAAAATGTTAGTTCTCTGTCATATGGCTGAGATACCCGCCACCCCCTCTCAACACAATCCCCAAAAGGAGGGAAACCGGAAACAGTTCTTAAAGTTTTTGGATGTGGGAGGGAGTGACCCTCCCGGCCGTATTTATTAAAACAAAAAATTAAAACATTAAACGTTTCATGTTATGTACAATTTCATTATCACATTGCGATGTTTGGCTAACCTTAACATATTCTCTAATACAGAGGTTCTCCTAGCCGAACTAGCATCCTACAAAAACATTCTCTAGAAACACTGAAATTGTACATCCTAACGTTTAAGGGCCAACGGCAAGGTCATAACCGGTGTCAAGATCCCTAACCAGACTTACCCCTCCCACTTGGGAGGGGCGACAGCACAGAGGCTTACCTCAAGTGCAACTACTAACAATTTCCCTTGACTTGACGGGGGCACTTAAGACTCGACGCCATTTAAAGGTCGTTCGAAGACTTGTGTGTGGTATCTAGAAGGTATCGTGGACCTCCCCCCACCCCACACAACTTACCGCATCTGCCGTCGCAGATGACACTGGCCCCGGGAAATTCCCCCAGGAGGGGGCTGTAACCCCTCCTACAAAGGAAGGGGCCTTGACCGCCTTTCCTTTACTTCCGGCGACCCGCCCTTAGACGGGACCGCCTCCCCATTGAGGGGCCAATGGCCACCTCTCCCGAGCGCTCCCATCCGTGTTGGGTGACGCCCACTCATAGGGATCTACCAATTAGTGCTCACCGATCATGACCTTACCGCCTACCAAAAATAAATACGACAATTCCTACTCAAACCTAAGAAAACATTGGTCGCTACGACCAAAAGAACATGCTTAAAATGCAACACTACATCAAATCATTTTAATCGTAACAACTTACACGACATTCACCATACTTTATTATGATCAACAACAAACTGATACTTTCACAGCCTGTAAACGAAACGTAAAACATACTTATAAAAATTCACTTTATTGCACAACGACTTGCTGTCCTCAGGGGCTGGTGGGTGGGTCAAAATTGGCTCTTCGTTCTGTCCCGAGCTCACGGGTAGCGAGGAGGTGCAGCTTCGGAGCACAAGAACAAGAGGACGTCTTCTGGTCTTGCGTCTCTTTTTATCCGTCTTCAGGGCGGGCGAGAACCCGCCCCTGCCTGCCCCTAGGGCGGGGCTGGCTACGTCGGTGTCTAGGCCAGCCCACTCTAGGGCGGGAAAAGGCGCGCCCCGGCTACGCCGCTTCGGGCATACCAGCCGAGACGCGCCTCCCGCCCAAAAATGGCTTCCCGGGGGGATCGAGGCACTCCGCCATACGTTCGGGGGGACCGAGTGGTCGCCCCTTTCCATATGGCTGAGATACCCGCCACCCCCTCTCAACACAATCCCCAAAAGGAGGGAAACCGTAAACAGTTCTTAAAGTTTTTGGATGTGGGAGGGAGTGACCCTCCCGGCCGTATTTATTAAAACAAAAAATTAAAACATTAAACGTTTCATGTTATGTACAATTTCATTATCACATTGCGATGTTTGGCTAACCTTAACATATTCTCTAATACAGAGGTTCTCCTAGCCGAACTAGCATCCTACAAAAACATTCTCTAGAAACACTGAAATTGTACATCCTAACGTTTAAGGGCCAACGGCAAGGTCATAACCGGTGTCAAGATCCCTAACCAGACTTACCCCTCCCACTTGGGAGGGGCGACAGCACAGAGGCTTACCTCAAGTGCAACTACTAACAATTTCCCTTGACTTGACGGGGGCACTTAAGACTCGACGCCATTTAAAGGTCGTTCGAAGACTTGTGTGTGGTATCTAGAAGGTATCGTGGACCTCCCCCCACCCCACACAACTTACCGCATCTGCCGTCGCAGATGACACTGGCCCCGGGAAATTCCCCCAGGAGGGGGCTGTAACCCCTCCTACAAAGGAAGGGGCCTTGACCGCCTTTCCTTTACTTCCGGCGACCCGCCCTTAGACGGGACCGCCTCCCCATTGAGGGGCCAATGGCCACCTCTCCCGAGCGCTCCCATCCGTGTTGGGTGACGCCCACTCATAGGGATCTACCAATTAGTGCTCACCGATCATGACCTTACCGCCACAGGTCCGGATAGTTGACCGGCTATCTGGACCCCCCACAAAACTCCTACCTAAAGGTCATGTTTTAACGATTTTAACCAAGCTAGGAAGTCACCTATGAGTAACTCATTCCCCACCCTCGACAAATGCACACCATCCCCCAGATACATACTGTCATCATTAATACAACTATGCGAGATCGAATGCAATGTCTTGGAACGGAACAACCTACTCACTTTGTTATTCAATTTTCTAACAGAATGATTCAAAGCAGGGATCGAGATAGCCCCCCGCCACACTTTTCGTGGGATCACATGAGACCACGCAATTATGCACCCCGGAACTCTCCTCGCTAACCAACTTACCGTGGAAAGCATAGCCTCCAGGAGAAGTCGTCTACCGGTGGTGACCAAATCATTGCCCCCCAAATGCACTATGACTATGGACGGCGGTGACCTCATCCGCTCTAACAAACCCTCAAAAAATTCCTGAAACTGGTCAATACAGAGACCGCCCCTTCCGTAGAAGGACACTCTGTACCCGTATTCCCCAGGTACGTGAATCATGTCACCTGCTTTGAATACGTCTGCGGCCCGTCTCACGTATGAGTGGCCCACGACCCACACCTCCTTCCTCACAGCCGGTGACGTGCGACCGCTGGCCTGGTGTTGGGTCGACTGCACAGTCCGCCCTGCCGCGTAGGCTTGCGCAACTGAAAACAAACCAAAGACAAGAAGCGTGAGTACATGATTATAGCTTCACAACATGTGCAATCGCACGTACCTCTTATAACAATTGGAGGACCAGCGCCCCACACGTTTCACTTGTTCTACATTAAGACCCCTGGCTGTAGCTTCAGTGGCAGCCCCTATTCGAAAGGAATGGGTCCCAAATTCGCCCGGGTCCAAGCCCGCTGCGGCAATGGCCATTGCAAGCACCCGCTGAAACTGAAACCTCGTCAGCGGGGTGGCGTCTGCATGCCTCAACAATGTCCCCCCCATGATGCCACCCTTCGTGCTAGGTAATCTTCTAAGCACTGTACCGGACACATGGATGACTCGGGGTTCCTGCGAATGATCGTGCAGTCCCCTCTCCCATCTTGGTCAGTCTTGGACCTGAGAAAGGAGACAATCATCGCATTAACCCTGATCTGAACATGTTCCCTGCACAAGCCCCCTGTCACATCCTGTTTGTTCCTTGCAACTAGCTCACTAACTCTCATAGCCCCGTGAAATGCCAGCGTAAATGCAGTCCGGAACAAACAGGTCTCGAAAGGGGACGAGCATGTGTTAGGGAGTGTGGCCAGTAACTGGGACAACCTGTCTAAACCTATCGGTCGTCTTACGTCTACTCTGCGACCCTCTAGGCGTTGCCACCCACGCAGCGCTTTCTGTACTGAAAAAGACGCTGTTGGGTCCAGGATGCCATGGGCCCTGGCAACAAAAGAAATGGCGGCACGATGCCTTTGGGCCGTAGCCACCGATTTCCCAGCCCTACGTAAGGACATCAGAAAAAGTACAACCCACTCTTCCTGACCCCAAAGTCCCCCTCTCTCTGCCCCCAAAAAGGCTAAATAGGCCTGGAACGCCCCTTCATATGCCTTCCTTGTCCTGGGTGCTAGACTCTCTCCCACGAGGTGACGAAGTTCGGGGCACCGAGAGACCAGAGAGCTTCGGGGAAGGGTGCCGGCTCCGGGTCCGCTGAAGGAAGGAAACCCGAGAAAGCCTGCATGTGAAAACGAGACAGTGCATCAGCAGCCTGATTCATCACCCCTGGGACATGTTTTGCTCTGAATACCACGTTCAGTTGCATACACAGTAGGACAATTTCTTTGAGCAGCCTCAAAATCAATTTACAATGGGCTGCCTGACTATTGATGCATTCTACCACGGTCATATTGTCGGACCAGAACACGACAGAATGATCTCTGAACCCTTCTGGCCAGGTTCTCAGGGCCACCAGAATGGGAAATAGTTCAAGGAAAGCAATATTACTCGTTAGCCCCTTCTCGTGCCACCATAGGGGCCACCTTTGAGCAGACCACTTTGTGCCGAAGATGGCGCCAAAGCCTATGCTTCCTGCTGAATCTGTCCATAGCCCAAGCTCTTCTGAGGACACGGCTGGCTTGTTCCAGACGACTCGGCCATTGAAGTCCGCCAAAAATGCTAACCAAATCCGCATGTCCTGGCGGACCTCAGCCGATAACCTCGTGCGATGATGACCCTCCTTTAGGCCAACCATCGCTTGGGCAATTGAGCGGGAAAAAGGGCGAGCCATTGGGATCACCCTCAAGGCAAAGTTCAACTTTCCCACTAATTGTTGCAACTGATGCAGTGTAACCTTAGATGCATTCAAACATACTTGGAGGGCTGCCCTGAATTTTAACACTTTGCTAGCTGGTAAACGGAAACACCCCTCCCTTGAGTCCAACTCGATCCCCAAAAACTCGAGGCAAGTCGTGGGACCCATAGTTTTACCCGGTGCCAATGGCACGCCAAAATGACCCATCAACACACAGAATTCAGCTAAGGCCTGAGCACATTCGGGATTTCCGGCGGGACCAAGGAACAAAAAGTCGTCAAGGTAGTGCATTACATTTCGGAAACCCGTTTTCTTCGTGAACACCCATTGCAGGAAAGTACTGAATTGCTCAAAATAAGCACATGATATAGAGCATCCCATTGGCATACACCTATCCATGTAAAATGACCCCTGGAACCCGAATCCCATAAGACGCTGATCGTCTGGGTGTACCGGGAGCAACCGGAACGCTGACTCGATATCTGATTTCGCCATCAACGTCCCGGGCCCCAGGCGATTCAAGATGGCTACTGCCTCATCAAACGATGCGTATCGCACCGAACAAACTTCTGGATCAATTGCGTCGTTCACCGAAAGGCCGTGTGGAGCAGACAAATTATGGATCAAACGAAACTCACCTGGGTCCTTCTTGGGGACCACCCCTAACGGAGAACAAACAAAATCCGGTACCGGGAGTACACTAAACGGGCCAGCGACCCGTCCCCGGCTAACCTCTTTCTGAATTTTTTCTTGCACCACAGATGTATGTTGTAAAACAGAAAGTTGATTTTTGCAAATCCCTACACCCTGAAAGTCCCCTACCGGGATGCGGAAACCATGTGAAAAACCGTTCCGCAGCACCCCAGCAGAAGTACGATCCGGGTATTCACTGAGCCAGGGAATCATTGCCAAGGTATCAATCGGGGTTGGTAAAGGCGCCCCTCGGACTAGTTTAGACCTGTTTGGCGCCTCCCTTACCCCCATTCTCACCCGTTCTGGCTCTGCACGATGACTCAGGATGGGACGACCCACACGTACTACACTCATGTTTGAATTTACACGATCCCGGAGGTCTGGTACATTTCCCTTTGTTGAAATTAAAGCAGAAACCCTTCCTCCCTGTATTGCCTGCGGGCCTCGACTGATCGTCGGTGCTCGTACTTGGTCGAAAGGGCGTCCCCACATTTTGGCGGGAGTAATCTACAACATTGCTCCCAACCAATGGCATCTTTAACATTCCTGATTCTTTCATTTTATCCCATGTTACAGAATCGTAACAATCCCAAGTCAAACCCTTGTTATGTTCCTTTTCTTTCCTGAACAGATTGTCATAACAAAACCAATGGTTACCTTGATACGCTGTCGAGTAACCCATAATTCGTGATTGATAAATGGGAAATTCAGAAAGCAACTCGGGCCTACGTTCCCCCAAAATCGATGTAAAAATACCCCACGCATTGCCCCAGTTGCCAATATTCTCATTTACCTTAAAGGCGGCCATTTTTGCGCGCCAAACACTCGGATGCATTAGGTCCTTCTGACTTTTAACATGCTCCACCTCATAATGATCAACAAGCAAGGAGAAAATATTCACGTACTCCCCAGCCCAGATCTTTTCTTTTATAGCTAAAGGCACATGTTGTCCCAATCTCTCTCTACGAGAGGGTGCTGACTCGTCCCTTGCAATCGGCAATGGCCGCTTACCTGCACCGGACGCAGCTTCGGCCGCTTGCGGCTTGTCTATTCCCGCCAACGGCGCAGTCACTTTAGCTGCATCTCTCTTCTCACGAAGCCCTTTTATCAGCGCCTGTGCCTCGGCAGCCGTGGCGCCATCACTACTATCCCCCAACCAAGCTGCTAGCTGTGCTGCCAGCTCGGGGGGCATGTCTTCTTTGGATGTCGGGGTGACGACAACGGGGATTGGATTCCCCTCCATTGGTACTGGGGTCGGCGCCTCGAGCGGTACAGAGGGGACCGGGACGTCCCCACCGGCTGGAACCCTTCTCGGCCTCTTAGGTCTCTCTCCAGCCGGCGCAGGGCCCGAACCCTCCTCCCCGTCCCGTTTCGCCAACCGTTTCTTTATGTCGGACACCTCTTTGCAAAGGGCCCGCACCATCTGGTCGGTCGTCATTCTCTTTGCGACTTTCTTTGGCATTTCTCCGACAAAGTATCTAGAAGACAAAGAAAAAGATCAAAACGCTCAAAATTGGCTCTTCGTTCTGTCCCGAGCTCACGGGTAGCGAGGAGGTGCAGCTTCGGAGCACAAGAACAAGAGGACGTCTTCTGGTTTTGCGTCTCTTTTTATCCGTCTTCAGGGCGGGCGAGAACCCGCCCCTGCCTGCCCCTAGGGCGGGGCTGGCTACGTCGGTGTCTAGGCCAGCCAACTCTAGGGCGGGAAAAGGCGCGCCCCGGCTACGCCGCTTCGGGCATACCAGCCGAGACGCGCCTCCCGCCCAAAAATGGCTTCCCGGGGGGATCGAGGCACTCCGCCATACGTTCGGGGGGACCGAGTGGTCGCCCCTTTCCAAAAGACTGTCATCCCCTAAAAGCGGGGAAAATGTTGATTTCAGCCCCACAAACCCTTTTTTGATAACATTTGCAGGGAAAAACCCAGAGGCTTTCATTTGTTGCTCGTTTTTCTCATTTTTCTGAAAAAAACAAAAATGTTACTGTATTTTGGATAATTCCTGGGACCCTTCCAAGGGAATCCACAAACCCTGGTTACCTTTAGAATCCCCATGATGTTGGAAGAAAAGGACGCAAAATTGGCGTGGGTACCTTATGTGATCAAAAAGTTACAGGGGCCTAAGTGCCCACTACCCCAAATAGCTAAAAAAAGGCTTAGAACAGGAGGAGGCAGCGAAGGGGTTAATATGAGCGGGTGTGGAACAACGCAGTTGCTATGTTTGGAATCGTATTGCCTATAAACAAGAATGAGAGACAGTCGAAACGCGTTAGGCTGAAAAGATTCCTTGAGCTTTGGTGCATACTGTCTGCCTTTGATCTTTAATAAAGATGGAGTAAAGTTTCCACGAGTGGCATCTTCACTGGGGTAACCTGATGTTTGTTGTGGATATGGCGGCTGGTCCGGCCGCGAAGATGCCCCACCGCATGAGAAGCGAATACGGCTTTGACCCAGATGGGTTACTTATTGGTTGCATGAGTATCTGCATGGGTGCCTCAGTGTTAGTGTGTGTAGGTGGGTGGGCGGTGGGCGACTTTCTGCCTACATGTGTGAGTGGATAATTTACTAGGTGTATGGGTTCAATAGCTCATGTGGAAATAGCTGTATAGTTGAGTGAGTGTGTGTATTAGTGTGTTAGTGTGTAAATGTATGACTCACTGGTATATGTGCGAGTAACTACATATGTGAAAGGCAGTATATGTGAGTGTTGGAGTGTATAAATGACTCTATGTGAGAGTGAGTAATTGTGAGAGTGGCAGTATAAATGAGTGTATGCTTGTGTCAGTGATCTTATAAGAGAGTAAGTATATGTTAGTATCTGTATGAATAGGTTAGATAGTGAATGCATAACTGTATAGGTGAGTAAATGGCAGTGTTATTGATTCTTTACATGTCTAACTAGGTGTGTCAATAACTCTATGGATGACTGACGGTGTATGAGTGTTTGTATAGATGTATGAGTACATATAATAAGGCTGTATTGATGATTGACTGCATGTATGAGTAACTGCATGGGTGAATGAATGAATGTGCGTGTATAACTAGGAATTAGTCATTGGGTATATAGTAACTGCTATTGATTTGTCTATGGTTTCAAAAATGTTAGTCTCTATTTTAGAGTGGGTGTATCAAAAGTTATATTAGGGTGTGAGGAGGTGAATCATATTATCACATGGATGATGTCATCAGTGATGTCATCAGTGATGTAATTTGTATTGTCATGAGTGATGTCATCAGTGATGTCCCTGACCATGTCATGAGTGATGTAATGTGTGACGTTATCAGCAGTGCATTGCGGGGGCGTGAGTTATAGAAAGCTCTACTAACTATTACGTTCAAATTTCTCTGGTTTTGTACAAGTGAAATGTCCAACTAACTATACGTACCTGGAACCTATGTTTTTTTCAGTGAATTTCAAAGGTTTTTTAAATGCTAATTTCTAAATATAAGGTTCATTAAACCAATAGTTTTTTCAGTGATTTTAAATTATCATTCCATTCTCAACCTGGTGAAAACAGCCGATATCGCAGTTTTCCAGCAATAGCTTCCGCAAAAAAAATCGCCACATTTAACGCTAATAATATGCAGAGTAGGCGTTCCTGTGTAAAAATAACACTAAAACACCACTTCCCGATATTTTCAATGAGCAGCCAAATCTGCGGTGCAATCCAAAAAAAGGCGATAAGCTGCGTTGGCAGTAGGAATGTATCATCTGCCTTTTACTAGTGTAAAGTAGGCCGACTACCTACAGTATGAAAAGAAGCCCAGCCCAGAATCACATCTGAAGACCAACACATGTCATAGAGCTAATAATCATGCACTTCCGACCCCCAAGAAGGCTACAAAACCCACTACCTCCACCCTCAGGACCTCTCCCCCTTCCCACCCCCCCCTACTACCACCGAGGCAGCGTACAACAGGACAGCGGTCTTTTCAAAAACAGCATGGCCCCTCAGCCACAAAATAGCTGAATGTTGCAAGATGTGGCAACCAAACATGTGTGAAGGACAAATTGCAATTTTTCCTTAAAAAAGTGAGGTCCCTCTCTTCATGTACCTGAACCATTTTGGACAAGAATGGACAAAGGACCATATGTATCAAAATTAGTCATTGCTATTTAAAAATTTAAATTTTTACCAAATGGCAATCTGGAAATCACAATTCCTAATGTACAAAAGTTTTAATTTAAAATTTGTGATTTCTAGTGAGTCGCACATCGACCTACCTCATGAATATTATTGAGTTAGGTCTCAATTTATGACCCACTAGGAATTGGAGTTGACGTATACCAGGGATTGTAGCCTGCTTGGGTCAGGAGACTACTGCGTCTGTGATTGCTTTTTAATAAAGCAATCTTTTGTTTCTAATGCAGCCTGTTTAAAAAGACAAGTTTATTTCTCTCTTTTTGTTTGTTCAAGTATACACAGTCCTCCAGTGGACTACTGCGTTCTCTTAATCAAACTTTTTTTTACATTGACAAAGGGGAAGAGGTTTCCAGGAGACCCCCACCAATGTGGAAATGGGATGGCACTATATGTTTGCAGTATGTAAATTATTAATGTTTTGCAACCAGAATTCAGTCGCAAAACATTAATACATACCAATCCGATTTCAGAATGCAGCACACATGGAAAAGGGAAAAAACAACAATAAAGTTATTTCTATTCATTACACCTCCCCTCACCTGGGGAGGTGTAGCATTTTGACATATTCCTCCGTCTATCAATTATGGTTAATCGGAGAATGTGCCTAAATGTAAATGTAAATGTCCAGTATTTGTAAAGCACAAACAATTACCCGAAGGTGTCAAGGCGCTGGGGGTCGTATGGAAGATTAAGCAAGCTATTGCCCAGAGTCACATGGTGCTGGTCAGACCCCTGCCGCCCGAGCCGGGGATTGAACTGTGATCCCTAGCGTCCAGCGTCAGTTGCCCTGGCCGCTGTGCCACACTTCTTCCATCAGTAGATTTGTGGCACCACCCATGGAACACCTCCCTTAGAGCAGAGTAACGTAAGGCAGCGATTTGAGCAATACTCTAGATTTATTAGGCCATACAGGGTCACACAAAGTGCCCTTACATGGATTGATAAATCTCACTTAAGTTTTGCGTCGTCTTTGCACCACCTTGCGTAGCGCAAGGGTGACTCAAAACCTTGCTAAATATGGGCTTATGTATCATTATTTACTGCTGAGTAGATTGACTACCG
Organism: Lissotriton vulgaris; assembly: GCF_964263255.1. NCBI lineage: Eukaryota > Metazoa > Chordata > Amphibia > Caudata > Salamandridae > Lissotriton > Lissotriton vulgaris. The sequence continues at coordinate 930,779,227 of NC_141689.1, read as the reverse complement.
TGACTCGGGTAGACCCTACTACCATCAATTGGTTTGGTTCCTTTATCTCACAAAAAGCAGTTTCCCAGGAAGTTGACTCATGTTGTTGGGGTCCTTAGAGTTCACCTCTGTCCTGAGGGCCTCTTCAATACGAATATGTCTCCTTCCTTTCAGATTTTCAATCCTTCCAGGATAAAGCTTTAATTTTACACTGACGACATAAAGGTTTACACAAAATGTTATTATGACCATAACATTATGGGTGACATAAAGTTTTATGAATGACACCACGCTGTTGATAAACAATTGTCTCTAAACTAAATAAACCAAAAACAGAAAATAAAGTGGGCATCTAAGGGGGAAACCAATATTATTTCATTTTTTAGTACTGGTATTCTAAATCACAAGATTATTGTAACTCTTAGCAAAATGATATTTTTTATGCTGCAGTCAGACTAATTGAGTCTGGGCAGAAAAGATCATATACCAGAAGCACAATAATCTCTCATTAGTTTCCAGGTAGGGGAAGAATTTGATTAACAATAAACTGTTTTGATGAAAAGGGGTATGAGCGTAAACCAGCCATGTTTGAACAACTGGATTACTCTGCAGTACCCAGCTACAGAATTAAGGAGCAAAGGCACATAGAGGTATAACCCACGTGAGAATTAAATCAAAACTAGGCAGTCGGTCCAGTCCTCGCTTCACGCCCTCGAATTCACTGCCCCGGGAATGACGGTAATTAAGATATGCACCCAATCGGTCCAGCTCCAAAATTTCAAGACTATCCTCTGGCTTTAACACAACGTTTTACCGAGTAGCACCAAACGCCCTCTAGGCTTCTCTGCGATATTCTACTAAGCAATACAATTGTTCACATTTGGCTAGCGATATGATGTGGTAAAATGTATTATTTCAGATAACTCACGAGTAGGTATGCAAATCTAAATGGGGACCACTGCGGAAGCATAGACCATGATCTGATAAGCACGCGTGCTATTGATTAAAAAAATTACATATTTTAGGTTAGCTCCATGAAGCTAGCTATCTGAACATTTATATTTATTTCAACACGTTCGAATAAAACCAGTAAAAGGGAGATTTGGGGACATTGAATAGAAGAACTTCAGTCACTGACACAGCACGCTAATGACCCTTAAGGTCCCTTGGTTTGATCATTGTAAATGTGCACAAATTATAAAACAAACCTTCCTCTTTGATAAATGAAGTAAAGTCGACCATTCTTAACCACGAGGCATATTATTTTCAAAATCAACTAATTTGGCTTTTTGCTCCCCTATAACGGTAAGTGTTCCACACAGCTTGCCTTCATCCCGGATATTTTTTGCGGCTGTGTTTGGTGTGCAGATAAGAGTCGGAAAGCCTGTGATGGGAGGTCAGAGAGATCCATGTGACAGAGCCAGGGCGACCTCCTCGGAAACCTCGCCTAACACACTGCTGGCTGTCCAATTATGGTGCTCTGCTTCAGAATACCTTTTATACTCGCGCTAAGGATAGGCATTGTTGTCGAGAGAAATGCCAGCATAATGTAAAATGACCTTTGCTTATAGTCAATTCAAAGGGATTAAAGCCTGCTTTTTGCAAGGCATTGTAAAGCACAGCAAGCTACAAAGGGATGCTTTATGTTAAAACCGCATATATTCGTTCATATTTCTGTAAAATAACTTACTGCGTATTATTGTGAATGCCCATCTTGAAACTGCAACAATGGTTACTTTGACTTAACCAAATCTAACAAATATAGCCTTTTTGGAGCTCAAAATCCTTATTCACACACACATTTTTATCTTCTACTGCCAGAGTAGACAACATCTGTGTCTTCCTTCCTCTCAATGTTTCCTAATAGTTTCTTTATGCTGCATCTGTTGTTGTTTACACAGTTCATTTGCTGCTAAATCTTCGTCAGAAAGAAGAAGCTCTCTCAAAAGAGGGTTCATCAATCAAAGATGAACCCTTGAAAGAGAGGTTCCAAAGGCAAATTCTGAGCTTTGTAAATAAACGTAATCGGCTTGGCTCACAAGCATCTGAAAATGCCAGGAATCCTGAGTGAACTGATGTTTGCCGATATTGTATTGTATTGTATTGTATTGTAATTTTATTTATATAGTGTTCACTACCCCTGACGAGGCCTCGAAACGCTTTTCAGCGTGTAGAGTGCTACTCCAGAACCCAAAAAGGATTAGTGGTGGATTAGTATAGGGAAATATTTGTTAATTTGAGAAGTAGACATGCAAGTCTGTTAGTTGGATTGAAAGGGAAAACAGAGGGATAGAAGAGGGAAGCGTTTACAAAATGTTACTTGGGAGATCCAAATTTTAATTTAATTAATCAACCAATGAACTGCATAAATTCTCAGAAATTTGAATGAGCGATTTCAAAAAATAAAAAGTAGGATGGTGGTTGTGCCATTAAAACAACTGCTGGAGGGTAGAGCTACGCTGCGAGCATAATGATGACTTCCTAGTGCTGTTCCTGAGCCCATCACTCACTAAATCCTTCTAACTTCCTCTGATGCAGTGAGGTTCCCTGGTACTGTGCACCCCCAGGATCTGGGCATGCCACCAATGCTACGGTGCCTGTCCAATGGCTATTACAGGCCTGTAGCACCCACTGTAAAGTGGTAGACTCTAGGCCCACGTCCTAGACAAAAGACAGCTTGTAGACACAGCTATGGTGGTTGTAACTGGCCCCAAACCCATGTATCTAGGCCCTTTTATTGACAGGGTCACCTGACATTGACGCCTGTGATGGATGGGTTTGGGTTGGGTTTTAGGGAAGCTTCAGTGTATAGGCAGCTTTACTACGTCTCCATCAGGATAAAACATTCTTCCCAAAATCCAAAGGAAAAAACAGCAAATCTAACACGTGGAATCAAAACAACCATAAACTGGATATCACATAGCCATCAGTCTCTAGAGTCAATCAGCAGGACAGCAGTGGACATATGGGCAGATGACATGAGCTGCAACAGGACATCTCTGGTCGCATTCATAATTTAACCTGAGTGGTTCAGGGCTCGAAAGCTGGTACAGAGATATGAGGAACATTCTGGCTTCACAGGTCCCCTGTGTGGAATTTGCTGACTCTGCTGATGCTCCAAATGATTCTTGGTTAGTGTCAACAGTTCAAAAACAGGGTGTATCAGGAGCTTTGTTAGAGTCCATCATGAAGCATGCTTTGGTGATGTTGCTTGGCCCATTGAACATGTGTGCAACCGGTTGAGGTCCCCCCTGCAAGGCCATGTCACCTGCTATCTGATAGTGGGGCAGTATCAAGCTCATCTTTCTTGTGGTGGCCCTTTGGATGGGATGCCATGGTCTGTGCTGGGACAGAGTATGTGCCACATCTGGGCTGCTGCAAGACCCCTGAGAAGCCACCGCTTATTCGCTTGTTAAACCGCAGGGTTAAATGGGTCTTGGTCAAGACTTGCTCTCACCCCCAGGACCAGGGTGCAAGCAGGGTGAGTAGGTAGTGTCTGGTTGACTGACTTTTCTGAGCGTCACTGGTGCTTCTTGTCTGTAGTTATGATAGTTGTGTTGGACTCCTCTCGGGGTGTGATGCTCTATGGATGGAAGTGATGATGCACAGGACAGGAACTGGCATGATGGGTTTTCAGTTTTTTGGTGAACCTGTATGACCTGTGGCGATGACTTGCCTTGATGGTCACGGGCATTCCATCTCTAGTGACTGACAACTTGGGGTTATAGTGGCCAGGAGCTTACATTCTTTCTTTGAGGAGGCACCTGTATTCTTCAGCTTGGATACTCTGTTTTGCTGAGTCGCCGGTTATAATGGCTGGACAGTTATGCTGAGAAGCGTGAGACATAGACTTGGTTCATGCATGCCTGTGGCTTACTCGCTGGTTTCCTGCTGGGCTTGGGGCAGAAACTCAATTAGCCCATAGTTTGTGGCTTACACACGGTTCTCCAGCTGGGCTTAGGGCAGAGACTTCATTTACCCATGCTTGAAGCTTATTCCGGGTTCTCCTGTTGTGCTATCACCAGGCCGTCCTTGTATCACCTCCGTGGCTTCTTTGTGTGAATCGATGCTTTACACCCATGACTTGAGTCCTCTCAAGGGTGCCTACCAGGCCTGGCCTCTCTTTATCTTCCTTCCTTCTGGGCTTGGTAGGTCATCAGGTTTCCCAGTATGAACCGGCAGGTCACACTTCCTTCTCCTCTTTGTTCTTGGTGCTTCAGCCAGCACCTTCTTTCTACTTATGCCGGTGAAACCTCTCACTGCTCAAGTCTCTTCTTTGTGGTACAGTGGTGTGCACTTATTTTGGAGCCGGCCAACAAGGCCTCTCAGCGGTGGACTGTCTCTGTATTCCAGCTAACAGCCACTGGTGTTCGGCTCTGGCCTGGTAATGATCAGGACAATCACTGTTCCAATTCTCCTATGCTTATTTGGTGCTGTGTGATGCTTGGCCACATTTCCTGCAATCCCTCTTCAGGGACCATCTTGGAGCTCCCCATCTGTGGGTAGCTGTGCAGCTGACCCTCTGCCTTGAGGGTCTTCCTGTGGCCTGACCCTCTTCTTCTCTGGGTCGGTGTTTCATCATGCCACATGTCACACATTCCATGTGCTTTCTTCCTCCTTACAGTCTCTCACCACTTTTTCTGGGTTTCCTGTGTATGAGTGAGGTGTAGGGCTTCTGTGGGTGACCGATCGTGAGCTACCCCTAATTATCAGGCTCCTCCTTTCTTCATTTTTTACAAAGAACAAGGGGACCCAAAGGTATATCACTAGGGACCTTGGGCAGTTACGTATTTCAAAAGACAGTGGTCCCTAGCAAAAAGCATTCTAAAACATTGGCCTGTATTAAATGCCGGAACACTGAATCTTGAGCACCCAATTTTTGCGTTCAAAAGAGCAAAAAATGTAAAAGATCACTTGGTAAGGGCATCCCTACCACAGCCTAATCTGAAAACGACAATCAGTGATGCTTGGGGGTTACCTGCACTAACGGGTCATGCAAAATGTGGCAGTTGTATAGTGTGTGACTTCACCATTGAGGGAAAAACATTTACCTTTGGTACCATCACTTTTGAAAGAAAACACTTCACTAATCGTAATTCCATCAATGTAGTGTATGCCATCTTTTGCCCCTGTATGATGATATATGTCGGGCAAACCAGTCAGAAGGTAAAGCTACGCATCGGACAACACCGAAGCAGGATCCGTTGCAACACCCCAAATGCCCCTCTGGTCGAACATTTCAAAGGCCACACCGAAAATGACTTGACATGGACAATCATCACCTTGGTAAAACCGCCACCCCGGGGAGCCGATGTATCTCAACTACTGAATAAGGAGGAACTTCACTGGATACTACGCACCAACAGTATCCATACAGCTGTACTGTATTACATACCTTACTTCCCCTTAGGTTTTGCGATGTTTTCCTAATTTTATAAAGTCATTCTTGTAAATATGCAACTTTGTATATACCGCACATGTTTTATCTTCCCCCTTCACTCCCACACTATTCCAACCCATTCCAGCATGGCCGCCTTGTTCACTGCGTCGAGTCTCTCGTCTATTTCTAAACACTCCTTTATCTAGCCCTTAGTCACGAGCACTTCAGCGATCCCTGCCCATCCGTATCCTGCATTGCCATCGAGCAGCCAAACCAGGAAGTAAGTACTTTCTGAACCCTGAACCTCACCTGGTTAATGCTACCAAACCCCTCTGGGATTGTAACTATAATTTTAATTACTTTCCCCAGTGAGACACGTCCGGTCCGGTCTCCTATGAAGAGGCTCCCTTGCCCTGGTTTGGTAATTATTTTACGAGCAAATCACCATTGAGTCACCTTTTTCACTATAAAACGTGCATATTCACTTTTCTCTTCCCGCTTTCCTTGGCAGGACATTAATTGATTAATATGCTCGGAATACTCATCAACACGCCCGGTTTGCTTTGATTTTAAAGCAACGGCCCCAGTAAACAGACTATTGTCTGGACCATAAAACTGGTAATTGTGATCTTTATGCTCCTTTCACCAACGCGCCGCATGCAAGTTTCACTTGATAATTGCCCTATAGAATTGGGCGGCTACGTTAACTATGCACCTTGACTCTAGCACCTAGAATCCTCTTTTACTTAACAGGATAAATTGTTACACACGCTCGCCACGCACTTACGACATTAAACATCACGATCTTCTGATCACTTCAGCCGTTTTTTACTTCACGTGATCGTTTTTACACTACGCATGGCCCAACACTTAGCATATCACCTGTTTTTAATTCTTATGCACCGTCCCCCACAGTCCCCCCACTGCGTCGAAAATCACATGTATGTCGATTTGAAGAGAATGCGTAACTGTTACAAACAGTTCGTAAAGGCACACATGAAAACGTAACTTTGTCACGACTGGTCAGATATGTATACATGCCTAGCCTTTGTTACTGACTTGCTTTTATTCTTTTTTGTCTCTTTTTTCCTTTTATTTCCCCAATATAATTGTATGTATTATATATGTAGGCCACACAAACTGTTAAAAATTTTCAAGACAAGCAAATTAACTCTCTGTCCTGAAGATGATGCCATTTATCTCTGTATAGGCATAGAAACGTCGTCGACATAACAGCGTCATATGTATCTTGTAAATGAGGAATTGTATACAATGATGCTTTGAAATGTATTCTTGTCTGTCCACTGAACTACTAGTACAGACTGCCCTTGTTTGCATTAAGTTTACCCCCCTGGTTTGTCTTGTCCCCTGTGGGTTACTGGATGTACCCACTTTGTAAAAAATCCTTTTATGTTTTCAAAATCTCTTCAATTAAAAACCTGTCAGGCTGGACAAAGGTCATACTCACTATTTAGCGTATGTCTATTACTTTGCTTAAATCCTCCTTTCTTCAGGCATGTGTGACATAGGAGCTTTCCCCCTCCTGCATCTCTGGTTCTCTCAGGCCTTCCTCTGCTGCTTGGTGCCTACCTGAGTTTGAGAAGTTTTGTGCTAGGGTCAGTGTGTGCTACCTGGTTCTGCGGTGAAGCAAAGACACAGTGTCCATGGTGTGCCATCCGGCATGCATTGTTCTCTGGCAATGTCCTTGCTGCAGTGCTGTTCGGGCTTCTCCTTAGGGCAGCAGACTATACCCAGAGATTTCTGGGAGCAGCAGCTGCCATCTCTCAATCACTGTGGGGCGTTGCAGGCATCCCTTTTTTTCTCCACCTGTCTTCTGATTGGAATCATCTACATGTGACTGTCCTCTCTCCTTGACCATCTCTGCTATGGCAGTGTTGGCAGACAGTTGCTTGATGCAGTGCCTGATTGTGTTCAGAGGGCCGATGTGTTGTCACTTGAGTGCCCTTTCACTGTTTTGCTGAAGGGTGATCACCACAACATATCTTGTCTCCCTAGGAGAAGTTGGGCCTCAGAACATTTCTTTCTAGGGCTTTTGTTGCCAGTCTTACTTCCCCTGGGAATGACATTCAGGAGTTACAGTCGGTGGGTGCCACACCTGCATGCTCTTCTGGCTACTGAGATGGCTTACCATGCTTAACTAATGCTGCCTCTTAGATGGGGGCCCTAGACCACTTCATGGTGCACAGATCTCTTCTATGCCTGTGCAGGTCCCGTTAGGGCATGCTGGGAGCTGGGGTTTGGGTGTTGCTGGACAGAAACCATGTGGGTTCTTCTTTCACCCATAAGGGGAGGTGCTCTGATTCTTTGTTTTATCATCACTGGCTGCCCCCCTCTCCTGAGTTTATACTCTTGGTCTCTCTTGAATCTCTCTTTAGTAGGGTATGCGCTAGAGAGCAGGTGGTACTACAGGCAGTGCTGGGGCTGCTCACATTTCCTGTGCTGTATACTACTTTCATTCTGCAACTGGTACCATTTTGTGATGGGCTGTAGAGTGTCTCAATCCCACTGCTGGGGCAGTCCTATGTCTTGCTGCACTAGCGCTACCAGCACTGTAGACTCCATCAACTTCCCTTGTTCTCATGCGGACTCGCCTTCCGCCCTGCTGCTTCCTAATGCAGCACTCCTTGTGCTCAATGCACTGCTTCACCTCTCCTGCTGGGGGGATTTATGCTGGTGCAGTGTGATTGCTGCAACAGACCAGACTGTCTCCTCCTCTCCAACGAGGTAGCAGATGGTCACTAAGGGATGCCCAGCAGACTCTGTGCTCATGATGGGTTTGTGAGCCCAGCTCCGTTCACAGCTATTGAGGGGCGGACTCCGTCACTGCCAGTTTTTCAACCCTTCCAAGGGCGGAAGTGGCAATTTGCAGCTCTTTCCTCTTTGTCAGTGGTATGGGATGGGATTGGCTTGTGGATGGCAGGACTGCTGGGGGGCATAACCAGTCTGTCCGCTCACTTGCAGCTGTAATATGTAGCCACCAGGGGTTGTGCAGAATCTTCCTTCCCTGTCTAGCTTCACAGGTCTTTACCAGGTGATGTGATGGAGGTAGCTAAAGTGGCTGCAGGTACTCAGACTGCAACAAGGGTACATGCTGTCTGCAGCTCCTCCTTCATGGAGAGGTTGCAAAGCATGCATCACTATCTTCCTGTTGCGGGGCTAGGTCATTTTCTTCATAGGCAGCATCACTTCTCTCCTTCCTCAGCAGGGTGAAGAAGTGCTGCCTTGATGCCAGAAAGACACCTGCCAGAGTCGGAGTTAGCCATAGTCTGGGGCACAGATGGGAATTGTCCACCTGCCTTTCCAATGTAAAGTAGTGGGCCTTATGCCGACATCTTAGACAAACGGACAACACATAAACATAGCTATGGTGGTTGTAACTGGCCCGGGCCTGTTCTCCCCAGCCCTTTTATTGACAAGATCACCTGATCTGGGATACCTGTGATAAATGGGTGTTAGGTGGGTGTTAGGGCAGCCTCAGGGCAGAGCCTGCTCCATTATGTGTCCAGCAGGACACTACAACCATGACAGATGGTAGGACTGGTGGGACTTGGCTTTGCCAGCCAGGCCCCAGATCTGATTCCACAGCACTCTGCATGGAGCATTGCACCACCTTCTTGCTTTGCCAGACCATTCCTCTACTCCTCTCATCCCCAGTTGTCCACTGGAGAACCCCAAAAGGTGCTGCCACATGGGCAAGCTACCTCTTAGGAGATTTCTTTCCCCTCCGGGCCTCGTGTGTACTCAATCATCCTCTTTGGCTTCCTGGGGTGCACCACATCTGGTAGAACCTCTGAGACATTACCACATGCCAGAGATGGGCCCTGTACTCGGCTTCCTCTCCTATCTCCTGGGATGATGCTTGTTAGAAATGTGGGTCTCTAGTTGGCAATGGTTTGCACCTTTGTCCAAGTAGGGACCCTTCTTCCTAGTCAGGGTAAGGAGAATTCACTACTAAACTAAACACAGCTCACCCCCTTGGTAGGTTGACATGAGCACACAGGCTTATCTCAGAGGCAATGGTAAAGCATTTGTGTACACTTACAGTAATACAGTGAAAACACTACAAATGGAAACCACACCAGTTTAGAAAAATAAGTAATCTTTATCTAAACCAAACAAGACCAAAATGACAAATACCCACAATACAGTAATCAAAATATGACTTTTAAAAGGTAGAAACAGCTGTGTCCTTGGCAAACTATGGATATGACACTTTCAACACAAGTACCTTTAGATGCATCACAATCTTAAACAGAAACAGCTGCAGGGGAGGTGATGCGTTGGTTCCTTATGCCCAGGGAAGGTGATGCATTGGTTCCTTACTTCAGGGAAGGTGATGCGTTGGTGCCTTACTGCCATGCAAGGGTGGTGATGAGTCATTTCCTTACTGAACGGGAGGTGAGGCGTTGGTTTCTTACTGTGCAAAGAGGTGATGCGTCGGTTTCTTACTGCGGCCCAAGTGTTCTAGTAGACTTGGCGCCCTGGTGTGATGCATGAGGATCGGGGATGTGTCAGTTCTCGATGCGGTGGTGGCAAAGGTGCTGCGTTGGTATCTCCAGCCGTGGTCCCATGATGTGTTTGTTTTTGCAACCACACAGCGGGACCTGCGTCAGAATCGGTGCGGTGATCTCGGACTTTGCAGATCGGTACACGGGATTCGGAGTCTGGCCATTTCTCCAGCTGTGGGCAGGCTCTGCGTCGATTTCTTCAGTGATACATCGGAAACAGGTGTGAATGCGTTGCGCTTCTTGAAATTGTGTCACATTTCCAGCTCCCAACTACAGGAACAACTTCCAGAGGCCCAACTCAGCAACAGGTACCACTTGGCAAGTCAGAACTCCCAGCAAGGAAGTTCAAGGGAGCTGGCGGTAAAGTCTTTGTATCCCTGAGACTTCAAAACAGGAGGCAAGTTCTACTTCAAGCCATTTGAGATCTTCCTTAAGCAGGAGACACATCAAAGTCTTTATCCTCTCCTTGGCAGAAACAGCCACTGCAGGCCAATCCCAGACAGCACACAGCAAAGGGTTAGTACTTCTCACCAGTTTTCCCAGCTCTTTTTCCTGGTAGAGGTTCCTATTCAATTCCAGAAGTAATCTAAAAGACTGGGGTCTGGCCCTACTTTTTATTGACAAAATTATTTTTTTCTTCTTGTGGCAGAGAGTGTGTGTGCTTGGTAAAAACCAGGTCTGTCCCCTCTGGCCTAGCTTCGCAGCAGGAGGTGGGAACAGCATTGTCAAAGGCAAACCAGACCTATTCAGGTATAAAGGGAATGTCCTCCCAATACTCTAAATGGAGCCCAGTTCTATTCAGCTCAGCCCTGACTCACCTTGAAAAGGCAGGACACACCTGACCCCCCCAATGTGGCTGTCTGAACAGAATGCACATCACCAGCACCTGTCACTCCAAAGCCAGACATTCAATACACAAACCTAACAAAGGGACACTGGATGGCTAAGCAATAAAAAAAACACTTCCTCAAAGTGGCATTTTCAAACCCAGAATATAAAAATCCTCCTTACTAAAAGATGCACTGTTATGTCCTTTCCCATCTGCAGTTATACTTATTGTGTCCCTCACCGCTACTTTGGCGGCCCGGTCCCTCGCGCTTTCGAATTTCGGAGCGCCATCTTGGGTAGGTGCACGAAACGCTAGACACTCCCGCGCTCTAGCAGTCAGGAGGACTGGCTAGAGACTGATGCCGGGAAGTGTTTAAAAGGAGGTAGGGCGTAGGATCCTCCTGTTTGGCGAGCGCTCACTGCGTTATGCTCGTGTGCTGATTATTTTAAAAACTCCTTTATTTTTTCTTTGATGCAATTTTATTTTAGTAGCGTTTTCACCTGGCTTTTAAATTCCCCTGTGCGCATACTTGCAATTTAAATTGTGTCCCTCACCGCTACTTTGGCGGCCCGGTCCCTCGCGCTTTCGAATTTCGGAGCGCCATCTTGGGTAGGTGCACGAAACGCTAGACACTCCCGCGCTCTAGCAGTCAGGAGGACTGGCCAGAGACTGATGCCGGGAAGTGTTTAAAAGGAGGTAGGGCGTAGGATCCTCCTGTTTGGCGAGCGCTCACTGCGTTATGCTCGTGTGCTGATTATTTTAAAAACTCCTTTATTTTTTCTTTGATGCAATTTTATTTTAGTAGCGTTTTCACCTGGCTTTTAAATTCCCCTGTGCGCATACTTGCAATTTAAATTGTGTCCCTCACCGCTACTTTGGCGGCCCGGTCCCTCGCGCTTTCGAATTTCGGAGCGCCATCTTGGGTAGGTGCACGAAACGCTAGACACTCCCGCGCTCTAGCAGTCAGGAGGACTGGCTAGAGCTCCTCTTAAATCGAGGGCGATGACGCGCAGCGTGTGCGCGCAGCGTGTTCGCCGCAGCCACGCCGGAGTCACGCCAGAGTCCAGCCCGTCTGTGCCCGTCCGCGCTGAGGCTGGGCTGGACGGCTGGACTACTGGCCAAAATAAGGTAGGCGCCCCTGTCTTGAAATATTCCTTACAGGATGTACTGCGACTTAAGCCCTCTCCTGCCCCATGCTTACACCGGTACAGACCTTAGGAATTCTCTACACGTCCCGGCTGTGCTTGCTTTCAGAGAGATGCGGATGAGCCTCAGCTCTCTCTCCCTCCTGCTCCTCCGGAGCCTCGCCCTTTGTCAACACCCAAAAGTCCTAGCGAAACTTGTCTTCTCCTCAATGCTCGTTCGCTTATTAAAAATAATATCGTATTTAAGGAGCTTGTTCTAGATAAAACACCATCCTGGTTTTTTATCACGGAGACCTGGGCCAAAGACTCTTCAGGCCCTGATCTGGTCGAAGCGGTCCCTGAGGGCTAATGCCTAACCCGATATGACAGAATAGGCCGTGTTGGCGGTGGCCTGGCAATTTTGTATCAGGACAAATTCCACTGCCATACTATACCCCTTTCTGACCCCAAGGATGTATTTCAGGTCTTATATTTTTCCCTATCTGACTCTGCTAACCCCGCATTCAATGGAATCTTGGTCTATCGCCCCCCTGGCCCAAGAGCAGGATTTGGGCTGAAACTGATGCAGGTTCTGGAACCCTACTTTGGCGATTTTAATTTCCACCTAGAGCTATTGGAGGCTCACAACACTATCTCCTTGGTGGAAATAATGTCAGCCTGTGGACTCACCCAACTGGTGAATGGTCCCACCCACCGAGCGGGGCACACGCTTGATGGCATCTTTTCTAACGACCCAGGGCTGACAGTTACCAACCCTTTCCATCTTTCTTGGTCGGATCATCTGGCCGTTCCCTTCAATATGACTTATCTGACACGGGACTCTGTCAGAAGGGTCTCGAGCACTATGGAAGTGCGAAGGAACCTTAAAAAGATCAGGGAAGACTCCTTCCATCCATGGACATCTAGTCTGTCCATTCCTCGGGAGGTAGACACCTGCACAGCGGTTTCTATATTCGAAAACATCATTTCGGAGGCCCTAGAGGAGTTGGCTCCAGCTAGGTCCTGTTACTCTGCTAGGAAAAGACCTTCAGCTCCCTGGTTCTCTGAACAACTACGGCTTCGTAGACAGGAAGTAAGGAGGCAGGAACGCCTATGGCACTCTAGCTGGGCCCCTAAGGATAGAGAAGCTCATAGGGTCCTGCTTAAAAACTACAAATTGGAAGTAATTAAGACCAAGCAGGAATATTTCACGGCACTCACTTCCTCACTTTCATCTCCTAGAGAACTTTTTAGGATTGTTGATTCCCTTACGTCCCTTCAGACCCCGGATCCCGTGGTTGCCTCTCAGGACCTGTGCAACAAGATAGCTGCCTTCTTTCAGTCAAAGATCGCCGACATCTACACTGCTTTGGAGGTCCAAAAATCCATGACCGCCGTACCTTTGCTGTCTGCTCTTTCTGAGCCTGGTGATGCTGAATCTTCTCAACATCAGGATCTGGTATCCTTTCCTCCTCTCTCCTGTCAGGATCTTGAAATCCTGCTTGATAAAACCAAATCTGGCTCTCCGCTGGATGTCTGCCCGCTAAAGATCCTCAAGCAGTGCAGAGAATCTCTCCTTCCTCCTCTGGTTGACATCATGAACAGGGCGATGAAGGAAGGCATTTTTCCCCAGCAGTGGAAGAATGCTGTAGTAAAACCTTTGCTTAAAAAGCCTTCTCTGGATCCCGGGGTGTTAAAAAACTTTCGCCCCATCTCACTGCTCCCGGCTCCCGCAAAGATGCTAGAAGCCCATCTGAACAAACATCTGGGTGCATTCGTGGAGAGCTCGGGCTGTTTGGATCTTTCCCAGCATGGCTTCAGGAGGGAGCATAGCACCGAGTCTGCCCTCACCATAGTTCTGGATAATATCCGCACCAGGGTTGATGAGGGTCAGACCTCCCTCCTGATCCTTCTAGATCTCACAGCGGCCTTCGATACCCTATCTCCCGCGGTGTTAACATCTCGCCTGAGGGAGATTGGGGTCCGCGGGTCTGCTCTGGGACTCCTTTCCTCTTTTCTCGATCACAGAGAACAAAGGGTAATGCTGGGATCGTTTCTATCTCCATCCCTGTCTGTGCAATGTGGGGTCCCTCAAGGGTCAGCGCTTAGTCCTACCCTTTTCAATATCTATGTGACCCCCCTTGCCAGACTCATTAGATCTTTTGGGATGGAGGTAGTCTCCTACGCGGACGACACCCAGATCCTAGTCTCTCTCTCCCAGTCAGTCACGTCAACTGCCGCCAATTTTAGATCTTGCATGGAGGCAGTTGGCCAGTGGATGATTCACAACTCACTAAAACTGAATGGGGAGAAGACGGAGGTGATGGTTTTTGGAGGAAAAGAAACGATCTGGTCGGCTGAGTGGTGGCCGAACTCGCTGGGCTTATGTCCCGAGCCCACCTCGTCAGCAAAAAACCTGGGAGTCATGATCGACCCCACCCTTAGTATGTGCCAACAGGTCAACAGGACTGTTTCGACCTGCTGAGGGATTATCCACATTCTAAGGAAAATCAGGCACTTTTTGTCACCCCAGGCAAGAAAGCAACTTGCTGTCGCACTTCTGGGCTCGCGACTGGATTATTGCAATGCGCTGTATGCAGGACTGAACAAGAGTCAGCTACAGCGCTTGCAGGTGGTCCAGAACGCGGCAGCGAGATTTGTTCTTGACCTACCTAAACGTGCCTCTGCCACCGAAGCCCGAAAGCAGCTTCACTGGCTCCCTGTTGAGGACCGTATCCTTTTTAAATCCATGTGTCTGGTGTACAAGCCCTAGCTAAATCCAGCCCTACAGGCATGGGATCGATCCTATCTCAGCACAACCCCGGCAGGAATCTTCGCTCCAGTCACAAACTTCTTCTCTCTGTACCTCGTGTTAGAAAAGCAAGATGGGGAGGCAAGGCCTTTTCTAACTTGGCACCTAAATGGTGGAATGCCCTCCCTTTGGAAGTAAGGTCCCGCCCCACTCTACAAGCCTTCAGATCCGCTCTAAAGACCCACCTTTTTACACGTGCATACCCTTAGTGGTGCTCTGCAAACTTTTTGATTGGTTTTGATAGGCGCCTTGACACCTTCGGGTTTAGTTTGCGCGATACAAGCTGCTTAATAAATAAATAATAAATATGATATATGTAAACTCCCCATTAAATGCTAAGGGACAGATACCCTTTCAATAGTGAAAAACAAAATTGGATATGCCACACAAATCAGGACACGTCCTACCTTTCACATACAAGGGAAGGTTAGGGCATAGTAAGTGGGTGCACTTGCGAGGTCGACATGGCAGTACAAAACTGCACACAGACACCGCAATGGCTGGTCTGAGAACCATTTGCAAGGCTGCTTGTTATGGGTGGCACAATCAGTGCTGCAGACCCACTAGCAGCATTTGATTTACAGGCCCTGAGCACACACAGTTCACTGTACTAGGGACCTAGTAGTGAAGTAAATAAGCCAGCTATGGGACCACTAATCTTTGACAACAATTTACAATGGGAGCACATGCACTTTGGCACTGAACAGCAGTGGCAAAGTGCCTAAAACATCTAGACCAGCAAAAACAAAGTTCAAAACACAGTAAAAATATATGAGGCATAGGCAAGCATACTGGGGAAACCCACACCAAGGATGCCAGGTTTAACAGTGCCCTACACAGATTCCATTTTAGTTTGAGAAGTTCTGCGCTCCTTTAGGATTCTTCTTCCTCCTGGGTCATGTTTCTCCACTTTGAGGAACGCTCATTTTGCCAACCAGGAGCATTACTTTACTCCCTTTGCTATAGTAAGACTGCTGTGTTCCCTTGAAAGGTGCTGCCATGGGAGCCCTATGTAGCACGCTACCTCTTGGGTAATTGTTCCTCTTCCAATTGGCTTATCACCCACTCTCTCACCCTCTTCTTGCTGCATGGGCACACTGTATTTTGGGGAGATACCAGCATATGCTCAAGAAGCATCATATCACCTCTGAATACTGGGACAAAACCCTAAACAACTGCCATCTTAGTTTGGGCAGCTCAGAGGATGTGACATGGTTCTCTCTTTTCATAAGCTTCTATATCCTTTACAGGTAAGTGCCTGAATTCTTGCGCTACTCACTCCAGAGGACTCCAGACTGCAGCTTGTAAATTGCTGAACCACCTCAACAAAAGACATCTGCCCTCTCCTGATGATCAAGGTCCCTATGGCTTCTCGTACGGCCACTCCTCAATTGATCCTTGGTCAAGTCACACAAAACAAAAATGGAACAACTAAGCCCCTGGGATGGCAACCTCAATTGTAGCCCTGGATTGCATCATGTTTGAACTAAAAGCCATGCACACTATGAAAGCTACAGTGAAGCACTCGATGAAAGAGATGAATGCAAAACTCCTGAAGGGCCACTTGTCTGAGCTGCGTCAGAGGATGGACTGTTTAGAGGGGAGAGTGGACTATATGGTCCTATGTGTTATGGAAACAATGACCTAGACCTCAGAACTTTGAAATGTCCAGAAAATACGAATGGGTTTAGATGACCATAGTAGCAGGAACAATATAGGGATTTTTTGGCATTCCAGAGACGTAGGACACGCAAGATGTCCCAGAGTTCCTCCAAACTTTTCTCCTGAAACTGCTGGGTTCTACAGTCCTGCTACTACTGGAATTTGAGCAAGATCTTCACACCACAGCGCAATCTGTGTCCCCCTGGCAGATGTACTGTCCGATAAATGCCTGCCTCCTTTGACATCAACAGGTGAGGGCTATTTTCTCTGACGTTTTGAATATGGCGCCTATCAAGTTATTGGCTGTAAAATTACTTTCTTGGCAGACTTCGACTATGAGACACACATCACTCTGAAAAATTGTATGGCTCTACGACTGATTCTTAAGAAACAGAATTCATTTTTTGAAATATTGGATTATGCTTGTCGACATCAATGGCAAAGCCAAAGAAATCTGAGTTCTGGCAGAGCTGGAACTATGGCTGGAATCGGCTGAGGCATGGCATCAGCATTAGGATACCACTTGCGATTCTCCTATTAACATGACCGGAGAATCTGGATTTCATTAACGACACGGAGGCTAACATATGCCATAATCATTTAATGCAACTCACAAGCAGCTGCTTACATCATAAACACAAGAATTAGAATGCAGTGACAGCATGACAACAATATAAGCCATGAGCATCAACAGAGCTGCCTCTTTTAAATGCAATGAAGCAAGGAGAGAGTCGGGAAGTTCAAGATGAAACTTGCGCTGGAGTACTATGAAGAAGAGAAATGAAGAGAAGACCAGGAAGAACTGTTAAAAAGAGTTATCTGAAAAGAAATTGAAACATTAGAAGGCCCTTTCCAAAGAATGAGAGCATATTGTAAACAACAACTATATTAAAACAATGCAGACATTCAATAAAACATGTCATAACATCTATTAAAAATATCCAGAGATTTAACAGCAGATACTCTATGTTGGACCTGGCCCTTTTGGCAGGTTCACCTTGAAACTTTTTGCTTTTTCCTAGCCTATTTCTGTGACATGTTGTTGGTGATTTTAGGCCTCTGCACACTTTTTCACTGTGGTCCAGTGTAAAGTGCTTGCGCTCTCTGTGTATGTGTGGTGAGAGGGACCTGCCCTCCCATAGGAATGCATGGGGAATATGTGGGACCATGGTAGTTCCTGTCGTGTGGGGTGTGCAGGGTCGAGTTTGGTATGTGCGAACTCGTGAGATTAAATGCTGCGCGATGATGTGTGTGGCATAAATGTGTCTAGCGTGGAAGGGCCACTTCTAGAAGTTGGTGTGTCTGTGCAGTGAATGTGCTGGCTTGTGATTTGCTGGAGCTGGCTGGTGTGCCTGGCTCCAGGAGACAGGATGGGTCTGCCTCGGTGGTGAGTGGAGAGATCTGCATGATTGATGTGAGGGAGGAGTGCACCTGGAACCTGAATAGGGCTGGGCTTTCCCCACACAATGCTTGCTCCACCCCCTGTGGTGCGTCTGATGTATCTAGCCTGGCCAGTGAAAGGGAGAGAGGGGCAGGGCAAAACAAAGTGCTAAGTAGTTCCCCATAACCAGTTGTAGCTGGTTCTCCCATTGCCTGCACCCTGCTAGACAAAGGATTTTGCTGTATAAAAAGGGGGCTGTGACCCCATGAAAATGTTCTGGTTTTCCTTACTTGAATCTACCAGGGGCTTGCTGCTGCTGGGGCCCAGGGGAAGGCTTGCCTCCCTGGGCCCTGCCCAGCCCCTGGACTGCTGAAGGACTCCTTGGATACTTTTTGGGCTTCCATTTTGCTAGCCTTAAAGATTTTTCTTGATTTATGGGCGGAGCGCTGTCATTTTCACTGAGAGAAGCGCTCCTGCCCTTTGTTATGTTATGTTATGTTATGCGTTTTTATTAGGCGCACAGATGCTCCAGCAAAGGAGCGTCCTGGCGCCCGACAAGGTAGCAGCACAACACAACGGAACAATAAATCAGAACAATTATTACAACTAAGGAAACAAGAAGGTTTTCACCGCAGCGCGAAAGGAAAGCAGATCCCTGAGGGCTCGAATCGCCGGGGGAAGGGAGTTCCAGAGCACCGCCGCACGGACTTGAAAGGAGCGTCCGCCGGCCCTACTCCGCTTAAAGCGAGGGACAACAGCCAGTTCTAGATCAGCAGATCTTAAAGCTCGGGCTGGGATGTAATGGACCAGGAGTTTAGAAAGAATCGTGGCTGGAGACCCCTTCAAAATTTTATAGGCGACGCAGAGGACCTTAAACCGAATCCGCTGAGCCACCGGAAGCCAGTGCAACGAGCGCAGGGTACTGGAAGTAGGGCAAGATCTAGGAAGACCTACCACCGATCTTGCTGCGGCATTCTGGATCCGCTGCAAACGTCCAATCTCTGCCTGGTTCAGGCCTACTAATAAGGAACTCGCGTAATCCAGCCTAGAGATGACAGTGGCTTGGATCACGAGTTGCCTAGTAGAGGCATCAAAGAACTTGAGCACAGGACGAAGCCCGCGTAGGATGCCGAAACAACAGGCCGCCGTACGTTTGGTATGACAAACAAACGTAAGGGAAGGGTCCAGCCAGACCCCGAGGTTTTTAAGCTCGGAGACTGGGGTGGGTGTAAGACCCAAATCCCCTGGCCACCATCTCTCTCCCCAAAGTTCCGGTTGTTTGCCAAAAATCATGACCTCGGTCTTACTAGCGTTTAGCTGGAGACAGTTGGACGTCATCCAGCTGGCGACCGCCCGCAGTCCTTGTTGGAATCTGGGGGCATCCACATCGGCATCCCCGCTGATCGTGACCGCTAGCTGGGTATCATCGGCATATGACACCATGGTCATACCCCACTGCCTGACAACCTCAGCTAGCGGCCTTACGTATAGATTAAATAACGTAGGACTCAGCGAGGAGCCTTGGGGAACCCCCAGGCCCAGCGGTTGGTAATTGGACTGATACGGCGGGACGGTCACGCTAAAGGCCCGATTGGCTAAAAAAGACCGGAACCATTGGAGAGCGATGCCGGTGACACCAACCTCCTCTAGACGACGCAGAAGGATCGGGTGCGATACGGTGTCAAAGGCGGCGCTCAGATCTAATAGCACCAGCGCCGCCGTTTGCCCCGCATCAAGCACGGAGTGAAGATGCTCCACCATATACAGTAGAGCCGTCTCCGTGCTATGACCGGCCCGAAACCCATTCTGGGTCATATCGAGGACATCAGCATGAAGTAGATGTTCCGAAAGGACTGCGTTGACATGCGCCTCAGTCACCTTGGCAGGCCACGGTAGAAGTGAGATTGGCCGATAACTCTCGGGCTTACTACCATCCAAGTTAGGTTTCTTAAAAATGGGCCGAACCATGGCCTGTTTCCACTTCAGTGGAACTACGCCAGATGTGAGCGACGTATTAATCAAAGAACATAGCGGTGAGATGTCGTGCACAGCTAAGTCTTTAAACACAGCCGGACAAAGCGGATCCGCCGGGGACCCCGACTTCACTTGGTGAGCCAGTTTGCCAAGGCTTTCAGGTGTTAAAATTGGAAAAGAGTGCAGCTCCTCTGATGTCAAAAGCTTAAGTGGTGTATCGGCCGAAGAAGTAGCCGACGGAAAAGCCCGATAAATAGCATTAACCTTTTCCATGAAGAAATCCGCCAATATTTCACAGTGCTCAACAGAGGTCTGGAAGGTCGCAGTCACCTTTTTGGCAGTGAGGTCTTTCAGCACCTTGAAGATAGCCTTAGAGGGGTTAGAACTAGTCCGAAATTGCAAGGCATAGAAGGCGGCGCGGGTTCTGCACACTGCCCGATGATAAAGTTTCACAGTGGCCCTGGTTACCCAGTTACAGAAGCCATCATAGCCCTGATCTGCCGACCCAGTTGTGTCTAGTGGGTCGGACGACAAGAGATGGAAAAACTCGTCCAGCTTTAATTTGTTCCAGCGCCGTCTGGGAATAGAACACACCACTTTTTTAGGTTGTATAGCCGGTGTGGGGCACTGGATCTGTATCAAATAATGATCAGTCCATGCCAATGGTGTAAGGCTGGAAATGCTGGCTTCCGCGAAGTTGGTAAAAAACGGATCAAGGGTGTGGCCCCCTATATGGGTAGGCTGTGACACCAGCTGAACCAGCTGGAGCGCCTCAAGATCTGCCATAAAACTGGACACCGTGGGGCTGGATAGATTGTCGAAGTGCAGGTTTAAATCCCCAATAATGGAGAAGTCCCTAACGCAGGTGCCCACCCTGCATATTGCAATGTGATTGTGTTGGCAGGAGCCTGCCCTGCGTTGAGACTGCAGTTATGTTTCTGGATGCAGGTGTCCACCCTGCATTACGGCGGTTTATTTGGAATTTAGATCGCCGAGGGTGCCCACCCTGCTGTTTGTTTTGAAATACGGGTGTCACCCCGTTTGTGCCGCCGAAAGGAGTCACCGCCGCATTCTGAGCCGCGTTTGCAATCTTCCCGGGGCCACTGCCTAGCGCGACCTGGAAGAAGAGAGAGGCTTGGTCTGTGGGGGCGGGGCTCCCGGACGGAAGGGGAAGTGAGGCAGCGTGCTGCCGCGGGGCTCCCAGGCAGAGGGGAGAGCCCCGCAGTGGCGGCGAGAAGAGAAGGAAGTGATGCAAGAGCGAGGAGGTTGGGAGCCTACCCAGCCTACTCAAGCGCCAGCAATGAGCCCCGGTCCCGAGATGGGGGACCAGGTGAAGAAGCGGCTGCGGCAGCGGCCGCCGAAGGCAGCACGGGGCTCCCATGATGGACAGGGAAGCCCCGCGCCATAGGAGGAGTATTGCCGCCAGAGGCTGCGCTGCCGTGAGTGCTGCAGCCAGAGAGGAGATGGAGAGAAGGATTGTCGACAGCTCCCCCAGCTGCAAGGAAGAACCCAGTGAGTGAGGGCTGATCTCGGGCGGGCGGCCACCATTTGTTCTTGTAGTCCTGGTGAGGGGACTTGAGGGCAGTAGTTGTTCAGTGTCCGAGCGGCCCCACATGGCAGAGGGATGCTCCCATGATATGGCCAGAGGTTAATAGGGCCTAGAGGGCTCCAACGTTTGGGGGCAGTTATTCCTGAGGGTCCCAGTGCTAGGGGGCATTCCTAATTGTTAGGGCCCGTGACTCCTAGTTGGCTGAGACAGGCACAGCATAGGGTGCATTTAGGGCGGCCCCGGATGGCAGCTGGCCGACCCAACATGTTATTGAAAAATTCTAAGAGCCCGCATGGCCCTAGTGTTGGGCCTGATTATTGTCAGAGCCCCGTGTGGTTCTATTGGGGCAAGTTTAATTTGATCGCCAGTGCTCGCCCCTGGGGCCATTTCGCGGTGCATTGTCGGCACCTGGGCGGCCCACACTTGCGAGAGGGCCGCCCCAATGACAGGGGGCATTGTTGTTTAAAGAGCCTGTGTGGCTTTCCCCTGGCCTTATTATAGGCGCTAGTGTTTGGAGACATATTTACTTGAAGGGCCCAGTGGGGTCCTCAGGGGTCAGTGATACCCACGGTGGGGCATATGTGACCTTTCAGAGCCTAGAGGGCTCCAACGTTTGGGCACAGTTTTATTTCCAGGGCTAGAGAGCCCAGTTCGCAATTTTGCTCTGTTACAGCTGCCCAGAAAGTAGTGGGCAGCTGCACCGTTTAGGCGCCAATGGAGAGAGAATCCCTGAGAGGGACAGCAGTGGCACAGAGGTGCCAGGCCTTCTACAGCTGCGCAGCCCTTAGTGCCAGCTGCAACGTTTAGGCCCTGTTGTTGTTCTCAGCTGCCCATCAAGTAGTGGGTAGATGCAACGTTTAGGCTTGCGCCTGTGGCGCACCCCTGACTGTCGCTGCATTGGCAGCGAGCCCTGACATTCTGGATACAGGGCATTTGAGCCCCTACTGGATGGCCAGTAGGCCAGGGGGGCTGGTATGTGGATAGGGCCCAAGGCCCTAATGGGATTTTTGAGCAATGTGATTTTCTACTATGTTTGTGATGATAATTGCCTAATGTGATTTATGGGCTAGAGTGATGTGGTGTTAGGAAATGTAATGCATTTAGTATGTTTTACGCACCCTGTATTGATACCTCTAGAGATGGTTTTACCTGTGGAGGTTTGTGTTAGTGAGATTGTGCTTCACTATGATTTACGCTCCTAAATGTGAGTTATGCTTAGGGGGTAGGGTCTAATGTGTTTAGACTAGTGAGGAGATTTCCTAATGTATTTATACTAGTTAGGCCTAATGTGATTTATGCATAATGTGCAATGCCTTTATGCCTGTGATACCTCTAGATGTGTTTTCGTGCCTAGGAGGTTGTTTTGCCTAGTATAGTTTATACTAGTGAGTTTATGTGTCCCTGCGTGATCTATGCCTATGGTTATTAGTATTGCGTAGTGTGTACCTACCTTTTACCAGTGGTTACTGGTTGTGGTCTCTAATTGTTATTTGGTGTTACAGTTATTCTAAGTGCTAATTCTACTAAGTGCTGATTCTGACAGTGGCCCACATGGCCCTGTCCTGGTGTAAATAATCCCCTGTAAATACTGCCCAGTGCCAGTTGGCACAGTGTAACTGAGTGATTATGATCTAATGTGTTTTTGGTAATACAAAGGCTATTTTTATATAAAACCTTGTGTGAAGTTCCTTTTGTGGTGTGCCTAGGATGTTGTTGCTGTTGTGTGCGTGCGCAAATGCTTTACACATTGCCTCCGGGATAAGCCGGTCTGCTCGTGCCAAGCTACCAAGGGGTTATCTTGGCGGGTGACTCCCTTGCCCCAACTAGAATGGTGGTTTCTGCCTGGCTTTGGTGCAAGCTTTAGCCAACCAGAAATCCCAGTTCCAACACTCTACGACAAGAAATTAAACATAAAAGATAAGCAAGTTTAATGTAAAGACATTTCCTTTTAAGCAGAGAATTATCAGGCCATGAGCAAAACAGGTCAAGCATAAGTTTAACATCCCACGAAGACTAGTATTTAAGTCTAGGAAGCCTCTTTAGTCTAATACTCTTTAAAACTCTACAAATAATAACATTCTTACCTACTGTCTTACCGTTGAAATTAGATTGTCCAGCAGAGATAGCCGATCTATAACAATTAATGGATCTATAGGAGAGACCACTGTCAAATAGTTCAACAAGAAAGTTAACTATATTGACTATAAGAGCCTACACGGGATCCAAGTTCCTCTCCATGCACCAACGAAACCATTTTCTCCAAATGTTATTGTATCTGTAGTGAGTCCCTGGAGCCCAGGACTCTCCGAGGAGAGTGAGAGCTGATGACGAAAGTCCAGACAATTTGTTAGATTGTCTGACACTTTCCAAGCAAGAAGGTTCAAACTCTGTGAAAGTACCAGGTGATGATCTTCTCCATTTGCGTTTGAAACCAGACCTTTCGTCGCAGGAATGAGGAAGGAAATGTCGCACAACAGTTCCAGAGTTGTAGGGAACCATGCCTGAGAAGGCCAGAAGGGAGTTATCAGGACCAGGGAGCACTGGTCCTGTCTCACCTTCTGGAGAACCCTCTGAATCTGAAACAGAGGAAAGGCGTAAGGTCGAAGAAGGGACCATGGATGGAGAAAGGCGTTCACTGCAAGAGCGCCCGGATCTGGCATCCAGCTGAAGTATTGAGGTAGTTCATTCATTCATTTCTTTATTTCGGCTTGAATTGCCATAAAAGAATCACAAAACAATTTTCATATAAAAAACACATACAAGTCACAGTTATCATTTCATAAAAACAACTATCACTGTTATAATCTAATAAAATTGATACAATTAAAAACGTGTTAAAACAGAACATCATCACATTGACCTATTTGTCATTAATCGAAAGCGCATCTAAAACACACCAATTAACCCTTCATCATCACAGCTTTAAGCCCTTTTTTCTACGCACAAAGTAAATAGAGAACAAGAATCTGCTGATACTAAATACTATAGTTTGGGTTGTGTCTGTCTTAAATATTCTTAATGCCATTTCGCATGACCTTAGACCCAAAAGGTTACATATGGGTTTAATCCATTTCCTTCTGGCCAACACAAAGGCTGGGCAGAAAAAAAGGATATGGAGATCATCCACCTTGGAATTGCCCTCGCACATAGTGCAGTTTCCATTTGTCGTTGTTACCCCATCAGCCTTTTTTCTTGCCCAGCGTGCCAGGGTCGATTTGGTCATAAGGTTACCGTATCTTAATTTCATATAAAGGGTTTTTGCAAGTGGGGGCTCAATTTCGTCAAGGAAGGTCTCAAAAAGAGACTCGTCCTTGAAGCCTAAACATTTTAGTTACTAGGGTCCCTCCATTATTCCCATTAGTTATTTGGTTGTAGATAAAGCCCCAAAATGCCCTTTTCACAATCAGTTTTGAGTTTGACGGTAACCCTTCCGGGTTTTCCCAAAATTGCATTAATCCTATTTTGGTAAACCATAATCTAACATGTTTTAGCCATAGATTGGTATTTAATATGTCCAGACACAGTATCTCTTTCATCCCATTCCTATAGTCGAGCAATTCGGGTGTCTGCCATAGTCTCACCCAAAACATTAGTGGCCGGATAATAGTGTAGTGATCAGTTATTTTAACGTTTAAGTTCAACTGAAGCGGTACCAAGGGAGTACCTCTTGGGGCCATTACCAAACATCTCAAAAAAAAATTGTTGTCCATAATGTTAAATACATCCTTTGACATGGGGCCCCAGATTTCAGCACCATAAAGGGCTGCTGGTTGAACTTTAAATTTGAATAACTCCACTACAGGTGACACAGCTTTAATAGTGCTTAAGCTTTGCTTCTTAAGGATAGGTTTTACATTCTGCGTGTATGTTAGCTTGCTTTTTTCAAATTGAGAGCTCCATGTAAAATTGGAATCGAGCGTGACCCCAAGTAAGAAAAGTTTTGCACCGATTCCAATTTTAAACCGTTCAAAGTTAGACAACCTTTATCTGGTTTAACAGGATTTAGGGACATGCATTTAGTTTTTTTTCCGTTCATTTCTAAGCCTTTCTTGTTACAATAATCACTAAAAGAGTTAGGCAGTGCCTGGAGACCTTTCTTAGTTTGCTAAATTAAAATATTATCATCCGCGAATAATAACGCGGATAGCTTTTCTCCATTTAATTTAGGTGAGTCATTTTTACAACCCTCTAAGTGTGCTGGGATGTCATTCACAAAGAGGGAAAATAATGTAGGGGCCAGAACACAGCCTTGACGGACGCCGCGCTCGATAGGTATTTTCTGGGTTAATTCCCCGTTTGGGCCCCATCTCACTTTAGCAAAGTTCCTGGCATGCAGCTCAATTATCTGGACTAACAGGCTACTAGGAAGCCCAACCTTATGTAGGGTTCTCCAAAGAAGATCTTGCGGGACTAGATCGAACGCTGCTCTGAGATCTACAAACGCAAAGTATAAGTGGCCCTTTTTGATGTGTACATATTTCCAGTAAAGACAGCAAAATCGAAAAACTTGACCAATAGTGCTCACTTTACTCCTAAAACCAGCTTGATAATTTGTAAGGACAGTATTCTCATCCAACCACTCATTTACGCAAGTTAAAATGTGTCTCGAATAAATTATTTGGAAGATATCCATTAAACTAAATGGCCGGTAATTAAAAGGTTCCGACCGGTCCCCCTTTTTAAAAATTAAAACAATCTCGGCTCCCCTCCAACTTTCTGGAAAATCTGCATTACGGGACAGCATATTACACAAATAATTTATATACGGTGCCTATATCTTCAAGTCATGCTTATAGAGGTCCCCTGGTATTTTATCTAAACCAGGCGCTTTACCTATTTTTACTGCATTATTTGCCGCCTCAGTTTCCTCTATTTAAAAGTTCAAGTATTCTTTGGGAGGTATAAGCCATGGTACCTCTTTACCAGAGTTATTATGGTCTATGTCATACTTTTTATATAGGGCTGTCAAATGGTTAACCCACTTAAGTTCATCAAGATAAATATCCTTCGCAACTCTCCCTTCATGATTGCCATTGGCGACTAGCCTCCAGAACCCTACAGTGTCCCTTGCTTTGGCAGCCACCAACAAGTCCACCCAGCTATTTTCCTCCCATGTCTTCCTCGAGGCATTTTGAACCTGCTTATAGACTTTCCTTGCTATTTTAACATCTTCTGCAGATTTGGTTTTAATCGCCAGCAAAAGGGACCCCTTGGATTCCCTGCATAACTTGCCATACCATGGCTTGCTGTGGGACAAATTATTCAATTTTTGATGTTTTTTCTTTGGCATTTTTGTAACTAAGGCTTTCAGTTTAAAAAAAAATCATTATGAAGTGCCAGAAAATGATGAGGGTTATTATCCTCGACAAGGGAGCTTGTAAAGGTCACAAAAGACATTGCAAATTGTGAGTAAATGTCAGCGAGGATCTCACCGTGCTCCAGTATATGGGACCATTTTAATGCTCGTCGGTTATTACTTACAAGGTTCTCATCACACAAGCCACTGTGTACATCTGTTAGCACACCGTTCCCAACCCCCATGACCAAGCAAGATTCAAACAACAAAGCCAGGGGACAATGATCGCTCTCTATCCTGTCTTCTACCTCGAGATCGATCATGTGCTGCCAGATAATCAGTGACACAATTACAAAGTCTAGATTACTTTTACATTTGTTTCTAGAAAATGTTGTTTTTTTGGAAATGTCAGACGGGAGGCGTCCATTACAGGCCCTGAGACCATGCTCCTCAGACAACTTCACCAATTGAACTGCCAAGACTGTACATTTAGTAGGCTTACTATTGTCCAATGCAGGAATATTATTAGCTTGGTGTTCTTCCTCGAAGACATTGCTGAGCCCTAGAACAGGTTCATAATTGCAGTTTAGGTCACCAGCTATGATGACGGCTTCACTGTCAACTGTTTTACCTAGGAAAGAGTCTAGTTTAGCAAGGGTAAGGATGCGGGAGCAGGTCTATTGTAGACATTAATTAGATAGAGGCATTTCCCTTCGCATGTTGTAATTTTCAGTGCCAATATATCTAGTGAGCTCGTATCTATGATTTCAACCTGAATCCTTAGGGTCACCTTGACCCATATAATTAGACCGCCTGAAGGCCTTCCCCTTATAGAGGGTATGGCACCAATTTCAAAGGATTTGAAGCCAACCCTATGTGGGGTATCAAGTGACCATGATTCTTGGAGAAGGCAAATGTCACTAGAGTCAATATACTTAACCCATTCGGGGTCCCTCAAGTTCTTAGCTAAATCAGCTATATTCCATGATATTAAGTTCAGTGTCCTGACATTAAGGCTGGATGTAGGGATAGGCTCCATAGGTGGGGGCCTTGCGTCTAAAGGTGGGGGCCTTGCATCTAATACCACGGCTCTCGATATTTGTGGGTAGAGATCTTCATGGATGCTACCTCGCTCACCCTGCATAGTAGTGTTATTCGTGTTCCCAGATTCTAAGGTTGGTATACCTTGCTGTTTCACCCCCTGGGCACACGCTGTCGCCATTACTCCAGCCCTACTTACTGACTCTGCAGCACTTAGGTCCCCAGGGTTAGCACGTGCATTGTGGCTATTTATACTTTCTACACCCACATACACCTCTCCATTTACCTCCATGTGTCCTCCCCTGATTTTATTAATGGCAATTGTCCTCAGCCTACATAGTGTAGCTTTTGTGCCGTTAACACAACCCACAGGTGGATTCAGTCAATCAACTGCCTCTAAGCAGCTAAATCTATTGAAAGTTGGTATTCCCATCCATTGTCTGGGAATACCCAAATTCCCACCGCATGACCCACCCTTAGTGTGATGGCTTACCACTGACCAACTTCCACCACCCTCAGAACACATATTAGGAGGGTAAAAAAATGAGAGTGGTCTAATTTCAATTATGGTCCTTCCGTCTTGAGGGCCTGGATTCCAGGATCCTAAGTGGTGCACAATACAAGGATCTTCAAACGTAACAACCACACAGTCTCCTGGAAGTACTTTCCTTGTGGGTCCTACCGATGGGACTCTACGAACCATTAGTATTTTGCCTTTTATATGGTGTGGTAATGGCCTCTTTTAATTTAACCAGTGTGTGACTTTGTTT
This sequence comes from Lissotriton vulgaris, assembly GCF_964263255.1. Taxonomy (NCBI): domain Eukaryota; kingdom Metazoa; phylum Chordata; class Amphibia; order Caudata; family Salamandridae; genus Lissotriton; species Lissotriton vulgaris. Next base: position 930,750,901 of record NC_141689.1, on the reverse strand, counting down.
TTAAGGGTCCAAAAACTTTCTTTGGGTTGGTTGTTTAGCTCAGGAACTCCTGTCAGAACAACTACATATGGGCTAACATCTGGTGGGAGATTAATATATCCTCCCCTAGGTTTATTTCCTGCTTGGTGCCCTTTCTGGCTCTGCTGGATGTTATTAGTAGCATTGGTGCCCCTTACTGGATTTTCTTTGGCTTTGGCTATTGAAACACTGCCTACTAGATTTTCCATGTTTGCATTTGTGTGATTCGCATCAGTTCCCTGGGTTGGTGGGTGGGATTTATTATTGTCTACTAAAGGCACCGAAGGTACTGTAGTTGCACCTATAGTGTGATTAGATGCTGGCCCCACTATGCTGAGGCTTACCAATGTTATAATGATCTTTTCGACCTCGAGTAGCTGATTTTCCATTTGTATCAGTCTTAGTTCTATTGGGTTTAAGAATGTTTTTAAAAGCTCCCCTATATCCCTTAATAAACTCACATTTCCCTCGTCAACATTCCCAATTATACTCTCTCCCGTCTTGCTTTGAATTAAGGGATCTAACACCCTTTCTGCTGTATCTGTGCTTGCAGCAATTGCAGCTTCTTCCTGCTCGCTCAGTACAGCCCGTGGCACAGTTCCCACTACATCCCCTTCTTTACCTAGGCTAATCTTATTCTCCTGTATTTTTGTAATTTTTACCTTCTTCCTTGCATAAGCAGGAGCAGTGGGGCGTTTTCGTTTTGGTATGGCACCCTCCTTCCTCCCGCGTAATCTTCTTGTACTAGCCTCACCTTGCGAAGCCTCAAGCTCTATAATTTCTGGTTAGTTGTTACCCACCACAACTAGCTCTAGAAGGGGTATGTGCTCGTTAGGTGGTTGCAGGGACACCTGAATAGGAGGAGTAGGTGACTGAAGGGGTGGACGTGTGGTGTGATGCACATCGGCTTGCAGCAGTAACGGAGCAGTGCAGTCGACGCGTTCTGGACTTCTAGCTGATGCTATATGCCCCAGGGACGATCTTTTAGCCATTGCTGGGTCTTGGGAAATTCTTCTGGCTATAGCTAGATCCAGTGAAACCCTCTACTCAATTAAACTTATACCCATATCAATTACCGAGTTCGTCCTAGTGATGAAATTGTCCGGGTACCTGTTAACTGAACTTATCCCTTCGTAGCCTTACTTCTACTTTCTCTGGTAGACATCCTTATAAATACACAATAAATTTACAATCTATAAGTAGGTGCAAGGTACATACAGTTTGTGAGCGTGCAAACAGCAAACACAGTGGGGGTGGCCCAGTCCAGTCTTACTCGGTCTGGAACGGGCTAGAATGGGCCCGCCCTTGGCCCGGGCTTCGCCCGGCGCCCATCCGCGCGCGTCCTGCGATGCGGGGAAGAGGGCGTGGTTAAATAGGGCAGCTGGGGGGTGGGAAGAGACACCCGGTGTGCTGTGTTGGTCAAGCGTGGTGAACACTGGGTCTCGCAGTCCCGGCCCCTGCGAGTCACGTTAATTGGCCCAAAGTTGGCAAATCCTCCAATTTATCTGGCTCCGTAGTGGCCGTGCAGGCAAAAGGACTAAAACCCCCAGAAGTGCTCTGTCTTCAGCAAATGGCTGCGAGCGGCTCCCGCGGAGCGGGGGCCGCGAGCTGTAAGTAGCTGCGGGGGAGCTGGTGGTGGGAAGAGACACCAGGTGCGCTGTGTTGGTCAAGGGTGGTGAACACTGGGCCTCGCAGTCCCGGCCCCTGCGAGTCATGTTAATTGGCCCAAAGTCAGCAAATCCTCCAAGTTATCTGGCTCCGTAGTGGTCCGTGCAGGCAAAAGGATTAAAACCCCCAGAAGTGCTCTGTCCTCAGCAAATGGCTGCGAGCTGGTTGGAAAGTCAATCTGCTGGCAAAAAGGTCCACATCGAAGGGGCCCCAAAAAAGAAACAGAGGATTGAAAACGTTCACGTCGAGTTTCCACTTGCTGAAATCCTGGAGGAATCTCGAGTTCCAATCTGCAGAAAAGTTTGATTTTCCGGGAAGGTACTCCACCTTCAGAGAAATTTTGTGTTCTAAGCCGAACATCCAAAGTCTCATCGCCAAATCGGAGAGGTCTGCTGAACTCGTCCCCCCAAGGCGGTTGATATAGATGACTGCGGAGATGTTGTCCATCTTCAAAACAACAGATCTGCCCTGAAGAGAGTGTTTGAAACTCATTAGGGCATAAAGACAGGCAGTCATCTCTAAAAAGTTTATATGGTGGGAGGACTCTGCGCGAGACCAAACGCCACCAGTGTCCTTGTCGAGGAGACGTGCACCCCAGCCATGAAGGCTGGCGTCTGACTCCAAGACAACGTCCGGAGTCGAACCGAAGATAGCTCTTCCGTTCCATGGATCCACATTGTCCAGCCACCAAGAGAGTTCCGACCTCGCTTGTTGATCCAAGGATACAAGGTCCCCGTACCACAGGCCGGATCTAAGGGCATTGGCTTTCACTCTCTGGAGGGCACGATAGTTGAGGGGTCAGGGAAAGATGGCCTGAATTGAAGAAGAAAGCAAGCCCAGGGTCCGGCCAATTCTCGAAGAGTGAGGGATTGCTGTCTTAGAGCAAACCTGAACTCCTTCTGAATCTTGGCGATCTTCTTGTTGGGAAGCAGGAGGAGACATTTTGAGGTGTCCACAGTGAAACCTAGGAACTCTAGAGATTTTGAAAGGGTAAGAATGGACTTTTACCGGTTTATAATGAAGCCAAGATCCTCTATGAGATTCATGGCGATCCTGAGATCTTCCAAGAGCTGAGAGTGAGTCTGTGACATGATGAGAATATCATCTACATAGATAATGAGGCGGATACCTTTCGCTCTCAGGAGAGAGACATTGGTCCTCATGATATTGGTGAAACACCAAGGAGCGGATGAAAGCCCAAATGGGAGGACTTGAAATTGAAAGCGGTGACTGTCCCATATAAATTGAAGAAAGGGCTGATGTTCCTCTGCCATAGGGATGGTAAAATACGCGTCTTTTAGATCCAATTTGACCAGCCAATCTCCCTGAAGAAGAAGGTCTCTGAGGAGGTGGATGCCCTCCATCTTGAAATAACTGTACACAAGGTATTTGTTTACCTCCCGAAGGTTTATAACCGGTCTCCACCCTTTGTCCTTCTTCTGGACTAAGAAAAGCGTGCTCACAAATCTTCTTTGAGACCAAGGAACCTCAATATTAGCGCCTTTCTGGAGCATAGAGGAAATTTCCTCTTTGACAATGTCTACATGTTCTAATGGAAGAACCAAAGGATTGGGTGCAATAGTTTGACATGGAATATCCACACAATCTATTCTGAACCCCCAAACTGTCTCGAGAACCCACGGGTCTTGAGTCAAGGACCTCCAAATGTGATAGAAGTGTTTGAGCCTTTCCACGATCCTGGGAGGGGGAGAGGAGAGTGAAGGACTTACTTGGAGGGTTTTTGTTGGGAGTTCCACAGGACGAGATACCTCTGCCGCGAGAACCTCTTCCTTTTAAAAAAAATTTTTTAAGAGGCAACAGATTATGGGATCTAGAAGTATCCAAGTACCTAAGAACACAATGGTTACGAAGTTGTGGCAGGTATGACAGAAGTATGGGCAAAAAAACAAAGAAATGTGATGAAATTGGCCAAAAAAGGAAGCGAGGAGGCAGGTGGAGCCAAAACAGCTGATCGGTATTCCGGGAGCGGCTGGCAAGCGCAACCGACGCGCTCGAGGCAACCGCTCTCGGAAGACTAGAGGAATGGACCTTAGGAGGCAGGGGGCATAACGCCGCCGCTGCCTAGATCCATTCCTCTACAGGGGAAGAGGGAGGAGACGCGCCCACAATAGGAGAGCGAGCGTGTCAACAGTGCCGAAGCAGCGCACCCTCAGACATATTTAAAAAGGGGGGCTTTTCCCTATGTAGCGCATGGCCGATACCCGCAGCCTCACGCGGCACCCGAGAAAGAAGGAGAATTCTGAGGTCTGGCAGAGCTGGAACTATGGCTGGAACTGGCTGACGCATGGCATCAGCATTAGGATACTACTCAATGGTGAGAGAGACCTATGGCTGGTATTTTATCCTTGTAGCAGCACTAGCCAAGCCTTACCTACCACAAAAAGTAATGAATCGACTCAGTTCTGACAGTGGCCAAGCTGTGCATCTTAGGAAGGTGGGTATACCAACTACCCCCACCCTGGGGACCTAGTTTGAGGCAGTGGCCAGGACTGCTGATCACAAATGGCTGGTCTACAGGCTGAGCAATAGAGATCATGCTTTTAATGACATATGGGGCACTTTCTTCAATGGACTTTTGTTACAGCCCTCATTCTTCCTTTCTCCTCCCAACTTAGCGGAATGAGATTTTATTATATTCATTTAATGCCACCTCATGTTTCTCTTCCACAATCCCGAGAGACTTTTCCTAGGAGGAGAGACACTGATCGAGATCACAGACAGGAGAGCAGATCTAAAAAAAAAGATAAATCGAGATCTCTTCATTAATGTATCCGAAGATTGCCTGCTGCATACCTGGTGGTTTGGGAGTCGAATATGGGGACTCTTCCTTTTCTCATCATTCCCGGATTGTTGGGGCCTGATTTATAATTTTCCTAATGAGTGATAGTCACTGTTACTCCCTGTATGAAAAGTAACCTGGTACTCAAACACCTGACTTTGAAGGCCCGATTCTCTCCCGACTTGCTGAGTTAAACAGTGGCATACCGTTGACACTTAACCCAGCCATTTTGGTGTGTCCCTTTTCTCTTTCTTTTTTTCTCTATTTTGTGCCCTAGGTGGGAGCATCTCCTTTTTTTGTTTTGGATTGGCCTGTATCTGGAGAGATAACATGAAGTTGCATTGTATAGTGTACCTGGCATTCTGGTACCTTAATGTAAATGGCATGGCCCACTAAATCAAAAGTGAGAAGACTATAACATTTCTGGGGCTCAAACAGTCTGATACAATCCTCATACAGGAAAAATATCTCAATACAACTAAATCTGATAAAATTAAATGGGACTGGGTTGGCAAGATCCTTTACTCCTCCAGTGCTGATGCTAATTCTAGCCCCGTCCGTATCTCTGCGACCACTTCCATGGAAAATAGAGTGGACGTTCTCTTTCACAAAGGACTACTCATCTTCATTCAATAAGCAATGAATGACAATAATGGAAGATATGTATTTGCCTATATAAGGATCTCTAGATGGTTCTTGAATAACAGAGCAATCTATACCCACATAGGAGCAAAACGCCCTGGCTCTCCAGTCTCAATTGCCTACTGGTTGAGTTTGGACCTCATAAATACATAATAGGCAGAGACTGGAACTTGATTTTGAACCCTTTCCTTGAAAGACTGAATGACCCAATACCAGACGAAACAATGACAAAGCCTTCCTCCATGACCTCATGATGGAACCCTCTCTTCATGATATGTGGAGCCTGATGCATTCCATGGACATGGAAATACTTAGCTCTCACCTACACATGGCCCTGAATCCAGATTAGAGTTCTTTTGACTAATTTGGTAGCTTTACCATGGATTTACACCGGCATGATAGGCTTAGGCACTGTCTCTGATCATGCCCCGATTATGCTTGCCCTGAATCTCCAATTGACTTTGCCTAAGACCCATATTTGGTGATTGAACCAAGTGAGCCTCAAAACCGCGGATCAAAGAAATGGCTCAGGGCCCTTTCTAGTGACAATATGGCTCTTAGCTAACCTACCATGGACTCTAAACAGCTTCTTTGGGTGGGAGGTAAGGCTTACTTTTGTGGCATGGTCATGAGGGAAGCTGGAATAGCAAGGTTGGCTGCAGAAGGGATAACGTTGGAGACATATCATAGGGCCCTTAAAGATGCCTACTGCACTCAGGTTACCCCGAAATGCCTAAAAGATCTAATGGCAAAGAAATGTGAACATAATTGTGTATATACCCTGGCAGAAGAAAAAGTGCTTACCCACATTAGGCAGAATTTTTATGAATAGTACGGGAAAGCAGACACACAGCTGGTGCTACAACTGAAACAGAGATAGGCACAGCACCCATACCGGCTATTTGTGGGGCCTCTGATAGAATTCTCACCAATGCACTGGATATTATGCATGGGTTAACCTCCTTCTATATGTCACTCTTCTCAACAGAATATGCAGATTACGCTACACAAGAACATGCCTTCATGTTATGTATTCACTAGCCCACCTTCCTTCCTACTGCTCTGGAAGCCTTGGACCAGACATTAGTGAAGATGAAGTGGTGGGGGCTATTAAGGCTTTTAATACAGGGAAAGTGCTAAGAGAAGATGGCTTCTTCTTAGAATTCCATAACACATCAGAAGACCAAGTTGTCCACTTCTTACGCAATGTTCCAGGAAGCCCAAACTACTGGCTTTCTGAGGCCTGAATTAATCTCGATCATTCTGAGACTGTGGAAGGCCCCGCTATCCTGCACCAGCTACTGTCCTATTTTGCTGTTGAATTGCAATTTGAAGATAATGGCCAAGATGCCGGCTACTAGACTCTACCAGTTTATTCACCTTTTAATCCATGATAACAAGATTTGCTTTGTGCCCTGTAGGTTACCCCAAAACCATCCACGGACTCTGGCACATCTTCCCTGGTCCACCAGAAATGAAAAAGATGATAAACTCCGTCTGTCCCTCGATCCAGAAAAGGCATTTGACCGTGTTGAATTGCCCTATCTCTTTATGACTATGACCACATTTGGCATTGTTCAGGACTCTATCTGGATTGTCTGTGGCAGTATCACCTCCCAACGGCACTCATCAAATGCAGCAGCCTTCTTTTGGACCCGATTTCCCTTAGTAAGGGCACAAGACTGGGCTGCCCAATGTCACCACTCCTCTTCCGCCAGGCCCTGGAAACATTGGCAGTTGCAATCAGAACATCAACACGGATAGCAGGAGTGAGCACTTTGGCTGGTGACCTGAAATGACTACTATATGCAGATGATGAGCTAGTGACACTAAGGGCCAAATGTAGGTCACCAAATACTGGTCGGTAACGGCCAATTTCGGCCGTTACCGACCAGTATTTGGTGATTGAGATGTAAGGGACCTATATTTTACAGAATCGGTAAATTTACCGATTCTGTAAATTTACTGATTCTGTAAAATACCGAATCGGTATATTTACCGAATCGGTAAATCTATATGTAGGTGGCACAGGAAACAGTGCCACAGGCCCCTAAGAACTCGTTATTTACCATGTAATACTATTGCATGGTAAATAACGAATTCCTGTGTACATGCGCATCTGTGCATGTGCACCTGTGCCATGTGGCACACATACATGCCCTGAGGGCCTGTATGTGTGTCACATGGCACACAAGCCTGAATCAGGGGTGCAACAGGGTGTCAAAGTGACACCCTGTCCCCCTTGTAAATTTAGTAATTTTACCGAATCGGTATTTATCGATTCGGTAATTGACATTGATTCCTATGGGCCATGTGTCCCATAGGAATCAATGGCAATTACTGAATCGGTAAATACCGATTCCGTAATTACCGAATGTTACAGATTCGGTAAAAAATTTGGTAAAAATACCTACATAGCATTTACCGATTTGTAAATACAGAATCGGTAACATTCGGTATTTACAAATCGGTAAATGCTATTTACCTACATCTGGCCCTAAGTCACCTGATGGACTTGATACCTTCCCATATAGACCTGGTCGATACACTCTCCTGCTTCTCAGGATGAAAAATTAACTGCAGTAAAACGGAAGCCATGCCTCTGACATCCCGCTCTACAAGGCAGTCTCTACTTATCTTACCGGTCAAAAGCATACCAAATGGACTGAAATACTTGGGCATTTGAGTGAGCAGCCACTTTGTACCTTGGTGAAGAACAACATTCTCTCTGTATTAGAGTCTACAAAACTAGACTTTGCTAAATGGTCATCCCTTAAACTATCAATGTTGCACAGGGTCCAGGCACTCAAGCTTTAGCTTGTAAACAAACTACACAGCAGAGTAAATAAAGAAGAAGCAAGGGTGGTTGAGTTGGATTAGGCCACTTATGAATATTCTACATTTAAAACAAGATTTTAGTATGGTAACAGGTGTTCAAGAAGAGAGGAGTGGTCACACTGTGGCCTTGAACAGAAAAAGTCCAAATTGTACAAAATAACGTTTGAGCACTCAAAGAAAAGTACCCAAAACACCAGTCAGCTTTGATGCTGTCTTTTTGTGATTTTTTTTTTCTCCCAAGAGTTCTTCATAGATCCTCTTGTCAACAACTGTTTTGTCTTGGAGTTTATTGCCATAGACTTCTTCAGGGCGATATATTCAGCCTTGTGAGATAAGTAGGTATAAAACGTTGAGTCGGACTAAGTATGATCTGTTCTAATTTATCTTTCTGTGTTATCTCTGGGATTGTAAGGGTATCATTATACTTTAAGCATTGCGGAGTAAGTGTACTGATCTATTTCAAAGTTCAAAATTGATAGTTCATATCTTTAATAGATTGCCCTTCCCATCTGTACAGAAAACTCGCTCAGTCTTACTTTTGCGTAGTTCACTTACGCTTAAAAAAGATACATATATATATATTCACAGAAAAAACTATAGGTTTCAGGTCATATATAGTTAGGAATTAGCATTTAAAAAACCTTGCAAATTCACTGAAAAAAAACATAGGTTTCAGGTCATATATAGTTAGGAATTAGCATTTAAAAAACCATTGAAATTGCTCCTATATAGTTAGTTGTACTAACTATATTTCGGGCACCCGCAATCCACTGCTGATGATGTCACATATTACATCATTCATGACATGGTCAGTGACATCACTGATGACATCACTGATGACATCCCAAATGACATCACTGATGACATCTCATTTGACATCACTGATGACATCACTGATGACATCATCCAGTGACTGTGTGTTTCTGTAAAGTTTAAATATGTTTTACATATTGAAGAATGTTAATGTTAATGTTAATGTTATGAAAATTTGTATAGCGCGCGGCTGCCCCAGCAAAGGGGCGTCCCGGCGCTGCGAACAGACAGTTACAGTGAGATGGAGGCTCAAAGAGACTATTGTTGAAAAAGGTGAGTTTTAACAGCCTTTCTGAAGGCTAGGAGATCCTGTATCCCACGGATAGCTTCAGGAAGACTATTCCATACCTTGGCCGCCAGGAAGCTGAAAGAGCGGCCGCCTACTCTGGCCAGTCTGGTGCGGGGGATGATCGCAAGATGCTGCCCCTCTGACCGGAGCGATCTCCTGGGGATGTAGTCTGACAGAAGCGGGCGGAGCATTGGGGGAGAGGAGGTTTTAAGGATTTTGAAGGCGAGGCACAATGCTTTGAACTGGACCCTTTTGCCCACCGGGAGCCAATGCAGTTTCTTCAAGGTTCCAGATACCGAGGAATGGCGCGGGAGACCTACCAGAGCTCTGGCAGCCGCATTCTGAACTCTCTGAAATCTAGTCATTTCAGCTAGATTAGCCCCCAATAGAAGGGAGCTGGCATAGTCCAGTCTAGAAAGGATGGACGCTTGGACGATTACTTGACGAGTGCGGCAGTCAAAGAACTTCAGAATGGGCCTGATGTTGCGTAGGACGCCAAAACACGTGGCGGCAACTTTTTTTGTATGGTGCGTGAACTTTAGAGCAGAGTCCACCCAAACTCCCAAGTTTTTGACACATTCCTTAGGCATAGGGGGTGGGCCTAGGGCATCCGGCCACCAGTTGTCACCCCAGGACGAAGTGTTTTTGCCCAAGAGGAGGATCTCCGTTTTCCCGGCGTTTAGTTGAAGAAAATTCGCCGTCATCCAGTTGGTGATGTCAGTGAGTGTCTGTTTAAAGTGATGTGCCTCCAGACCACTGTTGTCATTAAGTGCCACCACCAACTGGGTATCGTCCGCATAGGATACCAATGCAAGTCCATTTCTTCTGGCCACCTCCACCAGGGGGCGGACATAAACATTGAACAGGGTAGGGCTCAGGGAAGAGCCTTGCGGCACTCCCTGTCCAATGTTATGTTCCTCAGAGATGTAAGGGGGGGTAGAAACTCTGACAGACCTGTTAGAAAGGAAGTCTCTGAACCATCCCAGAGCTAACCCTGTGATTCCAATTTCCTCCAGTCTCGTCAAGAGGACCTCGTGTGACACCGTATCGAAGGCAGCACTAAGGTCCAGCAGGACCAGTGCTGCCGTACCGCCGGTGTCAAGAATGGTACGGAGGTCCTCTGAAACACTGAGCAAGGCGGTCTCAGTGCTTTGACCAGCTCTAAACCCGTGCTGGGAGTCATCCAAGATGTTATTGGTGAGGAGGAAGTCAGACAGAATGTTGTTGACGTGTGCCTCGATGATTTTGGCAGGCCAGGGAAGCAGGGAGATGGGTCTGAAGTTCTCAGGAAGCAAGGGATCTAGAGTGTTTTCTTTTAGAATGGTAGAAACCCAGGCCTGCTTCCACTTGGAGGGAACTTTGGCGGTCAGAAGGGACTGATTGATGATTTCTCATATGTGCTCAGTGATAGATTCGTGGGCTTCAAGAAAGGTGTCCGGTTTAAGGGGATCTGCCGGGGAGCCTGATTTAATCTTTTTGCTGATTTTTTGGAAACTCTCTTGCTCAAGCGTAGATAAAGAGGAGAGAGAAGGCCTAGTAGGGTCAAAGATGGCCAATGCCTGCGGGCCTTTAGGAAAGGTGTCGTAAATTTTCTTGATCTTATTATTGAAGAAGTTGGCCATATTATTACAGCGGTCAGGGGAAGTGATAGTGGTGTTGACGGTTTTTTTTGCGGTAAGATCTTTCAAAATTTTAAATACAGCTTTCGAGGTGTTAGAGCTGTTATTGATTTCTTTGGCATAATATGCCGCCCTTGTACTGCAAATCTTGCGATGGTAGGCTTTTTGTAGCATGACATAGTCCAGTTTGAGATTAGCATCATAGTTTTTCCTCCAACGCCTCTCTGCCTTTTTGCATTCCTTTTTCTGGGTTGCTAATTCGGAGTTATACCAAGGACTAGCAGTGTGGGTGCGAGCCTTGGAACATCTGGCCGGGATCAGGGTATCAAGTGCCTGAATGATCCAAAGGCAGAACTGGTCATAGCTTACGTCTAAATCTTCAGTGATGGGTGGAGGATTTAATGCCAGGAGATTGTGAAGGTCTTCAAGATGAAGTTTTCTCCATGGCCGCTTCTGGACTAAAGGAGTAGATACCGCTGCAGGTTTAAAATTGCACGGGATAGACAGAGTTACTAAATGGTGATCGGTCCAGGTCATAGGAATTGGCAGGCCTGCGGAGCAGCTAGTGATGTTGGAGAAAATGGGGTCAAGAAGGTGACCCGCTCTGTGGGTAGAACCCAGCACAAGTTGAGTAAGTTGGAAAGCCGCAAGATCCGCAAGAAAGGTGGCAATTTTGGGGTCGGAGTCCTTATCAAGATGAAGATTAAGGTCACCTATGATCGTGAAGTTAGCTGATTTAAGAATGTTAGTGTCCAAAAACTGTAAGAGTGAGCTAATGAAAGGAGTATGTGCACCAGGGGGTCTATAGATTAAGAGCCCCGTCGCGCAGAACTGAGAGTTAACTTTGATCGAGAAACGCGCGCTTTCACTGCCCTTAATATCTGTTTTGCTGAATTGACAGTCAAGGTGGGATTTGATTATTAGGGCCAAGGCCAATGAGTGGATGTATAAGTGTCTGAATGAAGGATTTAGTAGGTGCGTGACTGACTGTATGAGTGAGTGATTAAATGTGTCTTACTAAATGCATGGGTTAGTGACTAAACTGTCTGAATGTGTGCATCAGTATGTCTGTTGTTGTGTAAGCTGCTGCATGTGTTGATCAGTAGCTTTATGAGTGGCTATATGGGTTATTGATTGGTTGCCCAAGTATTTGAATGGGAGACTGAGTGTGTGTGTGGGTGGCTGGGAGGTGTGTGACTCTGTGCATAGATGTGTGAGCAGTTGATTCACTAGGTGTATGAGTTCAAGAGTGAATGTAGAAACAGCTATATGGGCGGTTGACTGTGTGCATGGGTGTGTTGGTGAGTGAATGGATATCTCAGTGCTACAAGTCCAAGTAAGTACATATGTAAAACACACTGCATGTGAGAGTTGGCATATATAAATGACTATACATGAGAGCCAGTGAATGTGCGAGTGGCTGTATGGATCATTGTGTACTTGTATCAGTGATTTTATAAGAGAGTAAGTATGTGTTAGTATATGTTTGAATAAGTAAGGTGTTGTGTGAATAACTGTATAGTTGAGGAAATGGAAATGTGATTGATTCTTTACATGACTGACTAGGTGTGTGAGTAACTCCATGGATGAGTGGCAGTTTGTGAGTGTCTGTATAGGTGTATGAGTGCATATGATAGTGTTGTATTGATGAGTGATTGTATGTATGAGTGATTCTATAGGTGAATGAGTGAATGTGTGTGTAGACCTAGGAATCAGTGAGTGCGTATGTAGTAACTGGTATTGGTGGTCCAATTGTTTCAAGAATGGTAGTCTGTATTAAACACTGGGTGTATCAAAGGTTATATTAGAGAGTGAGGAGGTGCATCGTATTATCACATGAATGATATCATCAGTGATGTGATCAGTGATGTCAAACGAGATGTCATCAGTGATGTCATCAGTGATGTCATTTGAGATGTCATCAGTGATGTCACTGACCATGTCATGAATGATGTAATATGTGACATCATCAGCAGTGGATTGCGGGTGCGCGAAATATAGTTAGTACAACTAACTATATAGGAGCAATTTCAATGTTTTTTTAAATGCTAATTCGTAACTATATAAGGCCTGAAACCTATGGTTTTTTAAGGGAATTTGCAAGGTTTTTTAAATGCTAATTCCTAACTATATAAGGCCTGTAACCTATGTTTTTTTCAGTGAATTTGCAAGGTTTTTAAAATGCTAATTCCTAACTATATCAGGCGTGAAACCTATATTTTTTTCAATACATTTCAAAGGTTTTGTAAATGCTATTTCTATTAGCAGATAACGTTTATATATGTTATTATCCTTCTGGAACCACCTGAGCAGCCATCTTGTTTCTCAGGAGAAGTGATGCACAAGAGAGCACAAAACAAGATTGGAAAACGCAAAAAGGGGGCAGGGTAGAGACCCCCTGACCCCCTAGCCCTTCTCAGGGGGTCCCAGAAGGACCACCAAGTGCAAATGTATTTTTTTTTAAATCGCGGGGTACGCGCATGGTACGCTAACCTTACGCGTACAGTGCGTGTACCCTGCGATTTTTTCAATTTTTTTTTCCTTGGGGGTCCTTTTGGGGACCCCCTGAGAAGGGCTAGAGGGTTGGGGGGTCTCTACCCAGCCCCCTTTTCGTGTTGTCCACTCTTTTTTTGGGCTCTCTTGTGCCTCAGTTCTCCTGAAAAATAAGATGGTGGCCAACACTTCCTGGTTTGGACAGTTTAGAATGTTAATAATTGACTGCCAGCCAATCAGAAACTCGCTCGCGCACGTAAGGGTACGCGCACGTACGCGTACGGTGCGCGTACTGTGAGCGCCTATAGATATATATTTTGCTCAAATTCAATTTTCTCAACAACTACTGGAGGGATTTTCCCCAAATATAGAAAAGGCACTACTGCATAACTGTCCCTACCATTTTGCCAAGTTTGGTATAATTCCGTTCAGCCGTTCAGGCTGTAGCCTTGTCTAGAGGTCCCATAGAAAATGCCATTTGAAAAATTTCAACTTCAATTTTCTCAAGAACTACTGGAGGGATTCTCACCAAACATAGCAAAGGCACATCTGCATACCAGGCCTTAAAAATTTGCCAAGTTTGGTGTAATTCCATTCAGCCGTTCGGGCTGTAGCCGTGTCTAAAGGTCCCTATGGAAATTAACATGGGGAAGTCACGTTTTGGGACCCCCCTTTCGGCCCCTGCTTGACGAATCCCCTCAAAACTTTCAGGGAAGGAGCGGATCGGAACTGGCCAAAATTCTGGAAAATTACACGCAGATTCCTCAATCGGTGCCAAAGTTATTCCCAATAGAATGTTGAGCGCATATAGATATATAAATTGCTCATATTCAATTTTCTCAAGAACTACTGGAGGGATTTACACCAAACATACAAAAGGCACTGCTGCATACCAGTCCCTACCATTTTGCCAAATCTGGTGTAATTCCGTTCAGCCGTTCAAGCTGTAGCCGTGTCAGAATGTCCCTATGGAAATTAACATGGGGAAAACACGTTTTTGGACCCCCCTTTTTCTCGGCCCCCGCTTGACGAATTCCCCCCAAAACTTTCAGGGAAGGAGCGGAGCGGAGCGAGGCAAATTTAAGGAAAATTACAAACAGATCCCTCAATTGGCGCCAAAGTTATTCCCAATAGAATGTTTGGAATTTCCTATGGTAACTAGGTCCTAACTATAGACAAATTGTGTGGGATCATCCCATTGAGTTAGCAACTGTGATGTTCGTTATTAGTTTTTAAATATAGCCTTCTTTGGATTTATTGTGTAATCACTGGGTCTTATTCAAAATCTACTCCTGCCGCCTAGAGTAAGTTATGACTGACTTACCTTGCTGCTTCCATAGAGTGGACAAAAGAGAGTTACTTGACGATGAAAGCTTGAGTTCTATCTGAGATCCAGGGATACCAGTGGAAAACACCACTGCCCATCACGCTTACTACCCAGTAATCACCTACGACCCCAGAACAAGGAGAACGGTCCTCAAAGTATCCAAAAATCGTCTTTATGGGTTTATCATTTAAAGTGTCCTATTGTAATTATAGGCCATTGAGTTTAGGCATTCAACAATTGTGCTGCTGACTAAAAAATGACAACATTTACATGAGGAAGCTTGGTGCATACGCTCATCTGGGCATGACCTGCCCCCCAAAAAACAGGTTTTCCACGTAGAGTTAAGGAGTTCCAGGTACTGAAAATGCAAAATCTTTATTCACGTCCCCCCACGCCTGTAATTGTCTTTGATTGAAATATTGGACTATTCCTTCAAAACCGTCTCTCTTTTCTAAGTAGTTTACCGATGACATGCAATCCACATCATGGCATGTGAAACAAAGCAGCTATATGAAACAAATGGAAAGACTCCAGTAACCCTAGCTGGGTATGAAGGGGTTAACGCTTGGCCCCGCTGACTTTTCTGTGTTGTCAATCTTCAAGGGTTCCCTTTGCAATTTTACAAGATGCAGAAAACTCGAGGCAAAAGAGAGTGACATTTTACCAATCTCAATAACACCTGATAAGTGCCTCCTGTTGACAGTAGCACTGTGTTTTAAAGAACAAATAAATGGCTTATCTTGCCTTCTTGGCAAGAGCCCCCGGCTATTCAAGCGAAGCGCCAGCTCTCCCAGTGTTACTAGGTCTAATTGACTCCTTGGCTGAAGTTAAATCGCTTTATCCCCCCGGGATGTGCGTCTGCCAGTAATCAATAGCTCAACAAGATCCACATGGCAGGTAATTAAGTGAAAGTAATTAATACCCATCAAATGTTTTATTAACTGTTTGCTTCTCTTTACTCACAAGACATTCTGAGTTGTAAATAAGGCATGGGAAAAAAAGAAAGAAGTCACACTGTCTATGCTGCTGTTAGGTGTTGCTGCTTTAACATGCCTGCATACTACTCTCTACCTGGACACTCATGGAGGGCTGCATTTTATTTGGATTTTTTGCGCGCTCAGAATCCAATATTGCACAGTTCTGTCAAATTCTATAGGTCTTAAAGCAAAATGGATAGGTACGCTTTTCAGCGTGAGCAAGAGTCTGGCGGTGAGTAAGCACGTTTGTATGTGTGTTCTTTGCGCTGAAACATTTTCGAAATCACATCAAAGAATGATAATATTTTCGCCTCCTTCATCAATTGACAAATATCCTCCGCGTATTTGTTAGTTACTTCATTTGCAACTCAATTCAAAGTAATTCAAAGTTGATTGTATGATTACTTAAAGCAATTGCAAAATAGATAAAACAGATAATTTAAACTAGAATAAATGCACAATACTAGGGAAAGAAAAAGCCTTAAAGGGACTGTTCCTCTCCATAAGTGAATATAACTGACAGTATATAAAATATTGTGCATGAATCGAACTCGTTTCCAACTGCACATGAATTTATTTTTCGAGTATTTCTAATTTGTAAAATATTTGTAATGAGCTCGGAAGAGATGCAAATAATGATACGCAAATAATAGAACGTTGCTGCTCCTCAGATAGCAACATTTCTTGAATATTTACCCTTTCGAAAGAAACGGGTAAACAGTCTTGGTATTCTACTGAAATGTGCATTTATCAATGAGCTCTTCTGGGTTGCTAATTCTAGACAATTTGTATTACGAAAATTAGGGGCAGATTTACAAGTCCCTTGCGCCACGTTTACGCCGCCTTGCGTGATGCAACAGCGGCGTAAACGTGGCGCATCCCTGTGAGGCATTTAGAACGTGACGCATCTAGGGAGATGCGTCACGTTTTAAAGCCCAGCGCCACAATGGAGGCGTTCCGACGCAGGGTGGGCGTTCCTGCGCCTGTGCACCTCGCAAAAGTGCCTACGTGAAATCTACAAGATTTCAAGCAGGCACTTCCGCAACGCTGCTATGTCAATTCCTTACGCCAGTGAATTTCTAAGGTTTTTTAATTGCTAATTCCTAACTATAACATGCCTGAAACCTATGTTTTTTTTCAGTGAATTTCTAAGGTTTTGTGAATGATAATTTTAAAATGTACTAAATATTATATTTCTTTCTTTTTATAGTAATTTCCTACATTTTTATTATAAATACTTATATTTATTTTATTTTTAAAGTTATATTTCATATTTTTAATGTAAAATAATAACAAAAGTAAATTCAAAAATAATGCACTGCTAGTTAAACTGCCTAGGTGAGTTTGTAAGTGTTTGTTAGAGGCAGATTTACAACACCCTTGTTCCTCTTTTACACCGCCGTTGCATCACTTTTCTGATGAAGCAGTGGTGCAAAAGATGCGCCATGGTATGTGGTATATAGAATGTGAAGTATCTGGAAGATGCATCACATTGTAAATCCCGGTACCAGAAAGAGACATTCCTACATAGGAGGGGGGGGGGCGTTCCGGCACAGGAACACCTCCTAAAAGTGGCTGACTGAGGGGGGCGTGGTTTCGCGGTGACCAAGATGGCCGCATAATTTTGCGGTGCTCCTGAGACCTGAATGAAGACCCCCAAAATTCGGCATTAATCCTGCTGCTTCACCGGAGTACACAAAGCACCTGTGGGTCGCCGAGCTCCGGTGCAGAACGGTGTGCTTTCTGCCCCGAATGGTGTGCTTTCTGCCCCGATCCGACACCGGGAAGTTGAGTACCAGAGGTCGGTGAGGTGGACCCTAGTGGGGCCTTGGCGGGTGGAGGCCGTCGGTAAAGCTTCGGCCTCGAGTTGCGGCCAGGCCGGCAGAGGAACGCCTTTGGGCTAATGCGAGGAGCACTGGGCGGCGGTGGAACACGATAGTGTGGTGGAGGTCCCTGGAGCTGGGCGGAGTGATTGTGCCTTCTGCCCCCCACCCGGTGAGCACCTATGAGGAGTACCGGCCTGCATTGAATAGAGGTGCGCAGGCCGGTCCCCACAGAGTGGACGTGGTGTGGGCTGACCGGAGCTGCAGCAGATCGTCACAGTGCGCCTTTGAGTGGAGGCAAATCTCTACACCCCGCATTGTGTAGCCCAAGCAACAGCCGGCAGTGGGGACAGGACGCGCCCCTGATCAGGTGGTGAATACAGTGCCTGGGAGACCATTGCAGCACGATTGAGGGCAGATACATAGCCCTGGTCAGTGAGGAGTGGTGTGGGGGCCCTGGCCAGCAGCCCAGACATTGTGCAGTCGGCTAGCTCTTGTGGGGACTTGCTATTCAGTAAAGGGGCGACCCCGGAATTCCTGGGCAGAGTGAGGTGAGGACAGAGTGCGGGGGCCCAGCGAATGGCATGAAGACATACGCACCGCCATGCGGAACAAGAAGTCCACAGTGACGCAAACCAATACTATGGACAACTACACGGCGGAACAGGGGGGGCGAGCTGCGGCCCACCCAGGGAACCCGGAGGAGCCCTGCGAACCTTCTTTGTCCTCCATCATGCAGGCCATACAGTCCCTAGGCACTACGCTGGAATCCAAAATTGATAAAATGTCTATTGAACTGACGCTCCAACGGGCAGATCTGAACAAGACTTCGGAAAAGGCCACGCTAAACGCCACGGCCATTAAGGAGCTCTACGGTGCTACTAAACAGTTGCAGCAACAGGTCTAGCATCTCACGCATCAACAGAAGCACATGGCGGCCCGGCTGAAGGATCAGGAAGGGAGGGCCCGAAGAAACAACCTATGGGTGGTGGGAGTACCGAAGAAAATGGAGGGGGCTAGTTTGGACCTCTTCCTGGAAGATCTCATTTTAAATCGCCTACAACCCAAGAGACTGTCCAAATTCTTCATTATTGAGCGGGCGCATAGGGCGCCAGTCCTGCCGCTGCGTCTGGGGACCCCACCACGCACAATCATCGCGCGAACTCTCAATTATAGATATAGGGACGCCATTTTGCAGGCTGCCCGCCAACATGGAGACCTACGCATAGACAACGCTACTATCAGGTTCTTTCCAGATTTTACGATTAAGGTCCAGCAGGAGCGTCGCTCGTTCAACGGTGTCAAGAGGGAGCTCCGAGAGCGTGGAATAAAGTACATGATGTTCTTCGCGGCGCGACTCAAGATCTTGGCGGATGGAAAATCTTTCTTCTTTACCTCCCCAGAGGAGGTGCACGCTCGGCTGGAGGACCACGGACACGCGAGGGTAAGTCCGGAGAGAGGGGGCAGCTGGAGGAGTGCGGTGCCCAATCTCCGGCCTCGTCAGCAGGATCCACTGGGAGAGAGCAACAACGTCAACAAGATAGCCCACGTTCGGCGGGCAGGGACAGAACTCGCAGCCTGTCGGCATCGCCAGACGTGGGGTGAAACGGAAGAGAGGAGCTATGCGTGGAGGTCGGGTAACCTTTCACATAAACGTGCGCACAATTATACATGAAGCATAAAGGCTTCTTCACATGTTTGTGATTTTTCGATGAAGTAAAACAAAGTAATCTTGATGTACATATATGTTGTTCTTTATTTAGTCGATCATTTCATTCCTTATTTGTATTCCATAAGGGTTAGTGAAATTTCTTTTACATCCAAATATAAGCATTACTCATCCG
Source organism: Lissotriton vulgaris (assembly GCF_964263255.1). NCBI lineage: Eukaryota > Metazoa > Chordata > Amphibia > Caudata > Salamandridae > Lissotriton > Lissotriton vulgaris. Next base: position 930,731,750 of record NC_141689.1, on the reverse strand, counting down.
CCCAATGCATTTCGGGTCGAAAAGTGACCCTTCCTCAGGTAACTGAAAAAATGAAATAATACAGGACCTTAGCATGCTTCCAAGGTAAAAACTATACATACATGATAAATCAACATAATGCATTTCATGTTATTTGCGAAATATTTCCTGATTATCTAAGTTGATCTTAAATGGTTAACATGGTAGGTTATAGTGAGCATTAAAAAATAGACGTCGTGGTAGCTCATGTCTAGCATTGATGAAGAGGTACGTGAGTGTGGGTCGGGGGTTAAATAAATGGATAACGAGCATGGAAGAGATTACTAAAGGAGGTGGATGTCGGTTCCCGTTATGTGAAAATTAACGCAGTCTGGCAATAATGGTGAAGAGCATGGGTAGGGGTCGGGGGTTAAATGGAAAGATACCGCGCATGGGAGAAACTTACTTGGAGTGGTGAGTGTTGGTTCGCGTCGTATGGATGTAGACACAGTGAATGTTTGCGGAAGCTGCGGTATTAAGCTAGAAGTTCCGGGGTCACGTGATAAGAGTATGCTGGCTTCAATAGAAGTCGAAGAGATACTATGCGTGTATGGCGTGATGCGTCGTATGGATGTAAACATAATGGGTGTTTGCAGAGATGAATTGGATGTTCTGGGGTCACGTGATGAGAGTTTACTGGCTTCAATATAAGTCGAAAATATACTATATGTGTCAGGCGTAATGTCAAAGGGGTATCATAAAGACCTCAACCAGGGGGAAAAAAATATAAAATAAAGATATGTGAAAAAATGTGATAAAAAGGGATTATGGAGATGAAACCGTGGTCATATAGCGGTTTAGATAATCGTGATGGAAGTGAGTGGAAGGCTATCTATACCAATACTATGTGGTGACAATAAAAATGCTATGTGGTGATGAAAAAAATTTTGATTCTCATTATGAAATCAGAAATATCCAAAAAACTTTACATATATAGTTGTTAACATTAAATAATTTTTCCAGCAAGGTGGGAGGTAGGGAGGCTTGGCTGCCATCCCTCACACATCGTGGATTAGATGGCTGGGATACAAATGTCATCGACACAACACATTAATGTACTATCCTGGAATGTAAACAGCCTACAGAATAAGATCAAAATTACAGTGGTTCTCCAATACCTTCGCAGACACGCCCCTGATGTTGTCCTCCTACAGGAGAAGAACTGGGGGAGTGCAGGGACCACCTGCACTACTTCCAATGGCACTCCGAATGGAGAAGAATTCTCCCTCAATGAAAGTCTTTTGAATGTAAACAAAGTCATAAATGAAGGAACACTAATTGTCAGTACTTCATTACTGATGTATTTAATTTGAAAGTTACGTATTTAAATCATAGCAACTTCATGATAACAACTTCATTGAAGATACATGTAGTCAATTTGAAATTCAAAAGTGTCCAATTGCATTGATTGTGTCCCTATGCATTTTTGGACTGAAGCCCTTCATCAGGAGACATTCGCAATCTGAAAAGAAGAATGTGAAGATTCAGGGAGAGAAAACACCTCCGTAGTACAAGTACGAACAAACATGGGGCTGAACTTAAAATTTGCCTAGATGTGTGGGGGTTTAGAGGGGTTCATGGACAGTGAACAAGTACGAACAAACATGGGGCTAAACTTAAAATGTTATATTAATTTCATATAAATCAGCCCATTATGTTTCCCAACTCTATACTAATACCCCTTATAAATGTTTACCTAGCCAAGCTACTAGTGTAAAGTAGCTTTTCTATTATTTATGACAACATGCAAAATAAATATGCAATGTGCAACAAAGTAAAAGAGGTGTTATTAACTGAAAATATTTATCAAAATATGCACAAGTCAAACAGCCTGATTCATGAACGGGCCGTTTTGCGAGGCTCAAATAGCGAATCATAAGGAATCGCTATTTGAGACTCGCAAAACGGTAATCATGTAGGAATCGCAATATTAATTGCGATTCCCACTGATTCCTTATTTGCGATTAGCTAATTGCTAATCGCAAATAAGGAATAACTCCCCATGCATTCCTATGGGCCAAAAGGCCCATAGGAATGCATGGGGAGTTATTCCTTATTTGCGATTAGCAATTAGCTAATCGCAAATGAGATTGCGAGTACAAGGGTGCCAGGGGTGTCCAAATGACACCCTGTAGCACCCCTGCAATGGAAATTAACACAGGTGTTGCACACACACATGTCCAAAGGACATGTGTGTGTGTAACGTGCAACTCAGAAAAATGCATTTAAATGCATTTTTCTGAGTTTTCGCAATTTACCACGAGGTTTGACCTCGCGGTAAATTGCGGCCCGAAATTGCGATTTCGCAATTGTAAAATGGATGATGAATTACATTTAAGGAATCTCAAATAGAGATTCCTTAAAAGTAAATCCTCGCAAATATGTGAATTAGCAAATAGCGATTTTTGCATTTGGGATGTTGAATCCCAAATGCAAAAATCACACTCGTAAAGGGCCAGATTCCCAGAATCTGGCCCTTTGCGAGCCGATTTGGCCTTGATGAATAAGGCTGAAAGTCTCTTAAGACACAAATAGTGGATTTAGGGATGAGCTGGGAAGAGAGAAACATATTCTATTAATCTTCAAAGCAAAAAAGGTCACTTTTCTCTACATTGCAAAAAAACACATGTTAATTCTGCAAAATAATTACAGACTGAATAGGCCTCACTTTCATGTTTTTCATGTGCCATGTTTTTAACTTGCACCAAAATGTGTGTGGCAATTTAAATGCAGTCTGTCTGAAGCACAAAAAATAAAACCATGCCTGACTGCAGATGAAATCTGCTCCATCAATGGGCTTGATGGATCTATGGAGAGCGCATAACCCACAGCTTAGGCAGTACAGACATGTCTTTGCGACCCACGGTTCAGGTTCCCGGATCAATTACCTACTTACCCAGACGAACTGCATGGGTCTCTTCAGGGATGGACACTATAAGGCAAGGGGGATATCTGACCATTCTCTGGTGGGGGTACAGTTGACGGGTCCTAGGCGGGATTGGAGTGTCCCCCATGACTCAACGCCTTCTTATTTAAAGATCAGGGGTTCCAGGAGAAGTTCCGGGAGAGGGTAGATCAATATTTCACCGAAAACATCGGCTCAGTGGGTTCCCCTGGGATCGTCTGGGAGGCGAAAAAGACTGTGGCTAGAGACTTCGTACAGGCGGAGGTCAGACGAGAACGCAAGGAAAAATATGCCAAAATTGATAAATTAGAATTGAAGCTTCAAGCTCTGGAGGACACGAGGGGGCAGACCCAGGAGCAGGAACAGGACAGGCAGCATAGGGCAAGTCTCTTAGGCAAAGAACTGGGAGATGTGCTTACGGAACAGGCGCGTTCGCGTGCACTTGCCACCCAGAGACGAGTGTATGACTTAGGGGACAAGGTCAACAAAATGATAGCATGGCTGGAGAAGAGGGACAGGGAACGAAACTGGGTGCCGGGGACAGAGCAGCCGGATGGGATGGTGAGTGACACTAGTGCGACAATAGCGGAGGAGTTTGCGATCTATTATGAGGAGGTATACCGGTCCCAGACATCTAGGGAGGAGCGGGAGTGTCGGAATTTCCTGGCCCCCTTACAGCTGCCCATACTGGATCCAGCTGATAGAGACATCCTGGACTCTAAAATTACGGTCAAGGAAGTGGAGGGGGCCATGGGGGACTTACAAACGGGAAAGGCCCCGGGATCCAACAGGTTCCCAGTGGAGGCGTTTGGATGTGTGGTGAGTACAACGGCACCGCACAAGCGCAACATGTTCCTTGAAGAAAGGGAGGTTGGGAAGCTTCCGTGGGATAATCGGCTGGTGACGATCATAGTGATCCATAAGGACGGAAAGCCTCAGGGGGAGTGCAGCTCCTATAGGCTTATTTCCCTCCTCAACTACGAGACAAAGGTCCTGGGGAAGATCCTGGCCACGCGACAGGGAGCGGTAGTACAATCTTTGATCCACCCGGATCAATCGGGCTTCATGCATCACAGGAACACGCAGCTTAATTTGCAGCATTTGTTTGGAATCCTTCAGACGTTGACTGCGAGTCCGGAGATTCCTTTCGGCATTGCTGTCCCTCAATGCCCACATGGCTTTTGATAGCATGGAGTGGCAGTACATCTATGCGGTCTTGGAAAAACTGGGATTTGGAGGCACTTTTTGCTCATGGGTGAAACTGCTATACGGAGCCGCTTGCGGGGGTCCGATTAACGGCGCTACGTCACAGGAGTTCTGGCTGTGGCGCGGCACAAGGCAAGGCTGCCCCCTTTCCCCGACCCTGTTTGCCCTAGCGCTGAAGCCTTATTGTATGTCCAACAACCGGCCGCATCTATATAAAGGCTGATGCTCATTTTGCGCAAATTTGAGGAATACTCCGGATACCGCATCAATGGGAGCCTTTCCCTGGGTTATGTCTTGACGGAGCCACAGCCGCAAGTGATGGATGACTGCAGGGGTCTGGTCTGGCGTGAGAGGTTCCGCTATCTAGGGATATGGGTCACACCATCCGACTCAGAATTTCTCTGTTTAAATGTGCAGACTTGAACAGCTCCATGGTGACGTGGCACATTGGAGCACCCTCTCACTCTTTTTGATGGGACGCACCGTCCTATTCAAGATAATGGTCCTTCCACGGTTGCTATACGTCCTGCAGGGCTCATCTTTTCCGATCCTGGAACAAAACGGTGGAATCGGAGCAATGCTCTTTACTATAGAGTGGAGGGTGCCCGAGAATAGCTCTTAAAAAACTGCAACGGGGGCCATATGAGGGAGGACTGGCTTTTCCTGACATCCGTCTGTACTACTGGGTGATGCAACTGATCAATGTTAATGGGTGGGTGTTTGCCCCACAGGAGTAACCCGCGTTTAGGGTAGGCTCTGGGAGGTGAGACCTACCTAGCAGCTCTTTACACAAAGGGCAGGGGCAGCGTGACCTTGCCACCCCAAACGGCAGTGGTGGTAGCCCAGCAACGAGATTGCTGGGCTGGGAGGCGAAGCTCACAGAACACACACCCTTATGGGCAGGCAATTATCTCAGGGAAGTTGCGAAATTGCGAGATTTACGCCAATGGAGTTTGATTGGCATAGATGTGCTGGGAGATGTGTGCAAGAAGGGGAAGATGGTGAACTTTGTGACCTTACAGTCTGAGTTCCACATGGGCAACGGAGAGTTCCTGCACTATCAGCAGCTCAGACATGCCCTACATACCCAGGTGAACCAGGGGGATCGGATGCCTGAATATGCCCCACTTGAGGATAGGCTACTGTTAGACCCTATGATTGATAAAGCCATTTCCCTTACTTACAAAAACCTTGTTAACAATCTTCCGGACACGCTGGGACCCCTGAGAGTAAAATGGGAGTCAGATCTCGGGCTGCTAGAGGAGGATGACTGTACAAGGCCTTACAGTGTCCCAGGGAAGTGGCGATTCATGCCAGATACAAACTGATCCAACTGCGTATCCTCCATAGGTCCCTTCACCCCTCGGACGGTGCAGTACAGGATAGGTTATGCGACTTCGCAATTCTGTCTACAAAGATGTGGGGAGGAGGGCACTTTCTTCCACATTTTATGGGAATGCCCCAAAATTCGAACATACTGGGTTAGACTGGTGGGCATCTTGGAGGAGGTAGTGGAGGCGGAGGTACCACTGGAGGCCAGATGGCACGTTCTAGGGGTGACAAGTGATATTGTCTGGCCAAAATGGGACAAGACATGGTTAGCCCTGGAAAGTATGGTGGCCAAGAGAAATATGGCTCAGCTATGGGGGCGTGACCTTTTGCCAACTGTGGAAGAATGGGAGCGAGACTTGGACTGGAGCCAGAGGGCGGAGAAGGGTATTTTTAGTAGCCGGGGTTGCCCCAAGAAGTGGGAGAAAATATGGCAGGCATGGAGGCGATACAGAGGGGACTGGATGGACACCCAAACCGGACCTGCTCTGGGATGATGAGATGTTCACTAATGACAGTTTCCTTTTTGTCTGAATGGTTATTGATGAGAATGTGGTTGGCTCTGTTCACTCAGGGCTTCATCATCCGTATCCAAGGTAGACAATGTACAGGCTGGGGAGCATGGGGGGTAGTGGGGGCCGGGGAAGGTTGACGTAGTGGGGGAGGGGATTTTAGTTCGGAGTACTGTAGGTGCCCACGGTACTGCGTAATGGTTCCTTAGGGGTTTGATCCATAGGTGTAGGCTGTGGTGGGTCATGAGGAGGGGTTTTACTTGATTGCATTAATGTATTTGCCAATGAACTTCTGATGCTGACTGATGTGCACTGTTATGGAGCTGTTTTGTTATAATAAAAAGATTTTTTTTTTAAAGTGTCTGACTGAAATCTACAAGATTTCACTTTGTCACTTTTGGGCTCATGCTGTGTCAAAACCCTTAACTACCTTAAAGCAGGTGTAAGGATTGACACAGCAGTCTAAGAATATGGCCCCCAGAGCATTGCTGGAGATGTGTTGCACTTGCAACATAACTCAAACAATGCACCACCTTTACAGCACAGATACATCACATATATGTGCCATTTTCATCCCATGGTACACCACATCGTATATACGGCGCATCCATGGTGGTGGTGTCACGTAGCACAATAACTGACATATTCCTGGGGATATGCCAGTTATTGTATATCTGCCCATTAGTGTTTTAATGTAGTGTTAAGATTACTACATACAGATGAATGAGTCACTACAAAACTAAAACAACAGTGACAGAGTGTTTGCTGGAAGTGTAACGGTACAAACTAGTAAATTGAACGTATAAAACACAAATTTGCAAGTACCTAGAAGACTGCATACATTGGCTATAAGGGTTTTGAAGCAGTCTATGCCCTAATGCCTATTTTAATGCATGAGTACTTAGATAGTGAGTTGATGATTAGAAGACTGCAAGGAAAGAACCTGATTCAATTCATAACAGCCTCAGTTGTACCGCAGTATATAGATAAACACATACTGCTGAATAGTTCACTTTAATATTGAAACAGTAGTGTGAGAATGTTTGCTAGAAGTATTAGGAGACACATTGAGGAATTGAACGTATAAAACATAAGTTTGCTGGTGCATAGAACAGTGCATGCACAGTCTATAAAGGTTTAAAACCGCCTATGCAATAAGACCTCTTGTAATCCATGAGTATCTAAATACTGACTAAATCATTACACTTCTGCAAAAAAAGTTCCTCACAAAATTTATTACAGCTTCAGATTTTTTTTTCCAAAACTGTTTTTATTAAGATTGATTAGATAAACATACACTGTGCTCCGATCCCCGGAGGGGCTGTGACAACAATTATGCTTCATAATGTGCGATTCATTTAACTGTCATACCCTCCACCCTCCACCCCACATCCCAACTACCCAACCCTCCCCTCCCTTCTGCAGCACAATGTCTCTTCAATACTGTTTAGGGTAAGCATACAAATGTCCGTATATGTAACCTTGTCTCAACATGCCCATTACAACTGCCCATCCTCGCCCCTTGGCGGTGGTGGAGGCTCCAGCCACAATCCCCTGTAGTCTGCCCATCTTTTCCATATTTTATAGTGTTTTGTGGGGCAGCCTTTGGCCTCAAACACCGGCCGCTCCAGTCCCATGCAAAAATCCAGTCCTTTCTTCCACCCGATCACCTTGGGAGCCCTGGGATCCTTCCAGGCCTGCGCCATATCTCGTTTGGCTAGTGTAAGACCCAGCAGCAGCAAGTGCCGTTTGTAGATGTTACCGCCCACCCCTTCTAGCACATGGAGTAGGCCCAATTTTGCCGTACGGGGGAGGTCCGATCCCAGCACCTCCAACAGACAGTCCCAAACACCTGTCCAAAATCCCACCAAGCCACTAGATTCCCACACTGTATGTAAGAGGGTGCCTATTTCATGGCCACACCGCAAGCACGCCGGGGACTCAATCAGACCAGCCCTCCACAATCTCTCTCTGGTATAATACGCATGGTGTAGGTATTTGAATTGTATTAGGCGTAAGCGGACAGCTATTGCTGCCCCCCTGGGGGACTTGAGAGCCTCCCGCCAGTCCTCCTACTCTAACTCACCCACATCACGCACCCAGCGATCTCTCAGGGGCTGTAGATCCGAGGAACAGTGTGTCACTAATGTTTGGTGTATTTTGGATATCTTTTTGTCTTCCAGATCCCCCATAAATACCTTCGCCTCTATCGGGCTGAATTCGGGTAGCCTATCTAAACCCACAAGTGCAGGTACCAGAGCGTGCCTAAATTGTAAGTAATGAAAGAACTGCGTGCGGGGCATGTCAAATTCTGTGCTGAGGTCTTGAAAGGATTTAAGTGTGGTGCCCTTCAGAACATGGCCCAATGTTGAGATTCCTATCAAATCCCAGCCCCCAAATCCCGGAAGGGACACCAGAGCCGGTAGTTGCCCGTTATGCCAGAGTGGGGTCTCCCCCGTCAGCTTTCCCCACCATCCCATACGACGCAGTGCTTGTCACCATATCTGAAATACTACTTGTGTCGCCCTAGGCAATCTCTTTCGCAGCTGCGCTGAGTATAAGACCGTGTGTAGGGCGTCCGGTTCCATAAGGTACCTGTCTAGGGCATATGCCGGATCCTCTCTGCCACTGTACCACCAATCATTCAGGACTATCAGGTGTGATGCTTGGTAATATGATAAAATACCCGAGGTCGCCAGTCCCCCACAGTACGTGGACAGAAAGCAGGTCCGCAGGGATACCCGCGACGCCCCACCAGCCCACAAAAATCGGCCGAGTGCCGAGTTGACCAGTCGGAACCATTGCAGCGGTATTGGGAATGGGTGGTTTTGCAGTTGATACAGCAAACGGGGAAGGGCAGCCAACTTAAAAATGGCGGATCTACCATATATATTGATGGGCATGCGGGACCATCACTTCATCTCCTGCTGCACTTTGTCCCATACAGGAACTACATTGCTCTCCCAGGCAATTGTCGGTGTGGTCGTCAGAAACACTCCCAGATACTTAAGCCCCCCGGCCGCTCTTTGTAGTGTCGAGGCCCATGGCCCGACCTCAAAGTGGTCTCCCAAAGTCCAGGGGATGGACTTCTGCGGTTTCAGGCAAAGTCCCGAGACTTCTCCGAAGATTTTTATTATGTCTAGGACCCGCGGCCCGGACCGATTTACATTCGTAAGGAAAAATAGAACGTCATCCGCATATAGTGCGATTCTGTCCGACGGTCCCGCCTGCCACTCAAAACCCCTCAGCTGTGCATCTATCCGGACCCATGCAGCCAGCGGCTCCATAGCTAGAGCGAATAGGTAAGGCGAGAGGGGGCACCCCTGCCGAGTGCCTCGCCCTATCGGGAAGGCTGCCGATACCTCCCCAGCCACCCTCACAGAGGCCGTCAGATCGGTGTATAAAAGTCGGATACAGGACATAAAGTGGGGCCCTAGATTGAGGCACGGAAGGAGGGCTAATAAGTAGGTCCAGCTCAAGGAATCAAATGCCCTATCAATATCTGCTAGTAAGAGTGCCGCTCGATCTCCGGTTTTACTCATCGCCTCCACCGCCACGTGGGCACGTCGAATATTATGCCGCGTCGCACGGCGGGGCATAAATCCGGCTTGGTCCGGATGGACCAAGTCTGATATGTATGGGAGAAGGCGATTCGCAAGTGCCTTGGCTAGTATCTTGGCCTCGGTGTTCAGAAGAGAGATTGGCCTATAGGACCGGTGGTCGACCGGGTTTGCAAAACACTACTATTTCTGCATGTCTCCAGTCCGCTGGCAGAAGGCCCTCCTCCCTCGCTGCCTCCAGGGCGGCCTTATAGTGCGGCCCCAGTTGGAGGCGGTAACGCTTGAAAAACTCACTAGGGAAGCCGTTGGGCCCGGGGGCCTTACCAGTATTGAGCTCCCCCAGCGCCGTGCCCAGTTCCTCGGCCGATAGTGGGGCCTCAAGGCGCTCACGCACATCATCTGGAAGCGTGCGGGGCGGAAGATCAGTTATAAATTTGTCAATGTCAAGTGCCGAGGGGGAGTCCCGCGGGGCGCACTGCATCGCAAAGTAGCCGGTGAAGCTGTTCGCCAGCTCCCTTGGGGCTGAAATGGAGGCCCCGGCATTATCTCTGAGGCCCGGCAGTTCCTGTGCCTGGAACACCTTTTGGCAGAGTCTATGGAGCATCGTGCTGGATTTGTCGCCCCATTGATAAATTCTACTTCTTGTCGCCAGCCAGATCTGCTGGGCTTTGTCCAACTGGAGGGAGGCATATGTCTGCTGCGCCAGTAAAAGCTGCCCCATATCCTCCAGGCGACTCGCCACCCCACATTGAGTCTCCAGCTGCTCCACCTCCGCCGCGACCCGCACCAGTTCTTCCTGTCGCTTGCGCCGCGCACCATGCTATATCTACCCATTGAAGCGTGGGTTTCAGAGCCTCCCAAGCTGTCGGTATGTCGGACACAGTGCCTAGATTTTCATCCCAGTACTGGGCGATGGCCACCTCCAAGTGTTGCTGATAAGCTTCCTGCTGCAGATGCCAGGTGGAGAGGCGCCACTGAAATGCCCGTCTCTCTCTATCTAGGGCAACCTCAACCACCACGGGGGAGTGGTCCGAAAGTCCTCGCGGCAGGATAGTCGCCGAGATTACTCTGGTAACGACTGCACTGGGAACAAAAACATAGTCTAGTCTCGAAAACGAGTGGTGGACCGCCGAGACGTATGTGTACTCCCGCTCATGCGTGTGTAAGTATCGCCATGTGTCCACCCAATTCAGGCCTCTCACCATACCATTCAATTTAGTTGGGGTATCCACTATGGGGTCACCCCTGAATCTGAGGCAGTCAATCAGACACTGCATGACGTCATTCCAGTCCCCCCCTATCACCTTAGGCCATCAGGGATTTCAGCCCATACCGTGAAGAGTTTTTCAATTAGGGCCCATTGCAATGGGGGCGGAGCGAACACACTCCCAAGAATTATCGACTCTGAGCCCACCGTCCCTTGCACAAAGACATATCGGCCTGGGGGGTCTATCCAATGTTTTGTGTGTGTGTGTAAGCCAGTCTACGGTGTAACAGTATTGCCACTCCCCGAGATCCCCTCCCAAAGCCCGCGTGATAGACCTGATCGTAGCCATACCTCTGTAGGCCCAGAGCTTTATTACCCATCAGGTGCGTTTCTTGTAACATCAAGACATCCACTTTCTCCCTCTTCCCCTGTCTCAGCACTGCACTTCTTTTGATCTTGTCAAGCATACCCCGTACATTCCAACTCATCACCTTTATTAGGGCGCCAACATGCGCCCGCCCAGGGTTTTCAGCCCCCATCTAAGCGTAGGTGGATTCGTACAGCAAGCAGCGGACACAATAGGCGTGGAAACCACAACAGCATTTTTCAAGACAATCGTGTGCAGAACAACCCCCCCTCCCCCCCTCCCTCAGGCCCCATCCACCCCACCTTGCGGTCCCCCTTCAAACCAATACTTGTCAACTCCCCAAAACTCCCCCCCACCCCCACCCCATACCTCAATGAACGATGAAGTATCTGTCGCGGTGTAGTGTGACTTCTGCCCCCAACATGAGACAGACCGCCCACCCCACCAATGGATCCCCATAGCTACACTTAACCCACTAACAAACTTGTCCTAACAGAGGGGTTGAGTCCGCCCTCCTTATGCCGTCCCCCCACCCGGATCCCAAAACCACAAAGTTACTTGTATAGGTGAAGTCTTAAGCTGCAGTCCGCCAAGGTTGTCCATATCTGGGAGGAGCGTATCTTCCTCCCCTGGTCCTGAGTGATCGATCATCTTCCGTTGCGATACCTAAGATGCTGGATCTTGAGAATCTGGAGCCCCAGTGGCTCCCGCTGCCCCATTCTCCGTAGAAGAGTTCTTTTTAGGACACGATCTCCAATTGCTTCTGCTGCGCGATCGCCGCGGGGTCCGAGGGGGCCCGGCAGTGGAGGAGTCCGAATCCCGACCCGGGGGAGTATGCACCCTAATACGGACAGTTTCGTCTGTCCAGGCAAAGACTTCCTCTGGGGTGTTAAAGAATAGGGTCTTGGACTGGAAAATCACCCGCAGGCGGGCCGGGTAGAGCAGTGCATACTGAATTTTCAAGCCCCACAGTCTCGCCTTGGCCTCAGTGAAGGATTGGCATTGCCTCTGTACCAACTTAGTGTAGTCCCGAAAAATCAGGATTTTATGATTGTCGAACAGCAGAGGTTCCTTCATACGGGCCTGCCGCAGGATCGTGTTGCGGTCGTGATAGTTGAGCAGTTTGGCTATCATAGGTCTAGGGCGTTCCCCAACTGGCGGCTTCTGGGTCAGTGCTCGGTGTGCCCGTTCGATTATAAAACATCGCGATAGGGACTGCGGAGGAATCCAACTTGCCAAGTGGTCAGGAAGGCCTCCATGTCACCCTTCTCACAATCCTCCGGAAATCCCACAAATCGTAGATTGTTCCTCCGGGCCCGCCCTTCTGCATCCTCTGCCCTCAGGGCAAGGCCTCTCTGGATCCCCTCCATGTTGGCCACTTTCTTTTTAGGAGTCGCGACGTCATCCTCCACTCCAGTAATTTGTGTTTCGGCTTCAGTTATGCGAGCCACAGCGTTGCATAGGTCTTGGCGCAGTAATGTAACATCTGCTCCGACCGCCCCAATTTTTGCGTCTAACATGTCCCAGGACTGTGTTATCGCCGCCATGAGGGAGGTATTATCAGGGACGGATGCAGGTGGTCCCCCGGCCGCACCGGCACCCCCAGGCGACCCCGTAAATTTATCAATTGTGCCCTGCTTTGAGGTGTGTCCGCTGTTGCCCCCCCTCGTCATGGCTGCCTGTATATACTGGTACTGGGTCCAGGGCGCTACCAGAATAACGATCGGGATGCAGGTGACCTTCCCCAGGTCAATTCACGCCTCCGCCTATGTCGTCGCACCCCCGCGCTCCAGCTGTACCTCAATGGGGTCGCTCTTCACTCCAGAGATCAGTAGATGGGCCACTGCCAGGGCCGGGGCTACGTGAATCACTCCGCTCCGCAGAGCGCACTCCAAGGGGTCCACCACCACCATCCCACGAGTCGTCACCGCTGGGCCAGGCCACAGGATACATACCCCTGTGGGGTTAACTGACGTCGATCGTTGTGTAGTGGTCCACCGCTACCAGCGGCCACCTCTCCTCATGAGGGCCTGCCCAGCGGCCCACCAGCGTCCCCACACCAGAAGGGGAGGTGTCCCAGTACACTGCGTGAGAGGCGCTGGATGATTGTCCCAGTCCAAATATCCCGCCCCCCCCCCCCTCAGGCAGCACTAGGAGCCGCTGTCAGGGTGTAGCAGAAGGCGGGGGGGGGGAAATAATGTCACCAGGAGGTGGGGGTTTATGTCGCTCCACAAACCGGCCGCTCCCGCCAGTCCGCCGCGACCGCCAGGCGGCCCGCCCAGCCGCCGTCTCAGCCCCTCACTCGGCCGGCACCATGGAGCGGGGTCCCCCGTAGCTGAGCCGCTGGCCTCCGCACCAGTCTCCCTCAGGGCACCTCCGCTCCCACGTCCTCCGGAGTCCCGGAAGCTAGGGACCGGCCACTGCTCCACCTCCCCGCCGGTCGAGCCTCACTCTCGTTCCACTGCTTCAAACTGGAGGTCCCGGCTTCACTCGTGGCAGTAGGCCGCACAACTCCGGGGCCCGAGCCGCCGCCCTGCAGTCCGTCACAGCTCCCAAAATACCGTTGAGGCACCGCAGCTAGGTCCGATGGCCAAATGTGTCAGTTTTGGGCGTCTCGGGGTAAGGAGACGAGGGATTAATGTAGGATAGCTGGTCGGCAGGACGGAGCTCACCTAAGCTGCCTCCGCCATGATCGCCGCCTTGGCCACGCCCCCACAGCTTCAGATTTACCATGGTACAATGAAAAAGAACATACTGCTGACTGGCTCACTACAATACTAAAACAGCAGTGTCACAGTGTTTGAAGGAAGTCTAAGGTTACAGACTGGGCAATTGAAAGCATAGAACACAAGTTTGCAGCTGCATACAAGACTGCATGTATACTCCATACGGATTTTAAGCAATCGATACCCTCAAACCCACTTTGCATATTTTAAATCAATACAAACATTTAAAGAATATATAACTGCATCTATAACTGCTTCACTTTTAGTATAATAAATACATTAGTAGATAGTGCTCAAACTTTTATTATTTTTCAACAATAAATTTATTCTTGTAACATCTCATAATTTAACAGACATTCCAATGCAACTTCATCAGATATGTAATTTAGATCATTTTCCTCGTCAGCAGGTTCTGATTTAATTTGTACTAAAATGTCAACATAATTTAAAACTTCCAGAAATTCTCCATCAAAGCTTTCGTCTTCAAAATCACAATTTATGTCTGCAGCACTCATTTCTCCTTCTTCAGTCTCATTGCCTGTGACAGATACAATTAGTTCTTCAATTGTACTCAAAGTAATATCCAAAATCTTCTGGGTATGAGGCTGTTCACTTTCCATAATTTTTCCTTTATGTTCTTGCTTCTTGTATAAAAATATAAACAGTTAATGTTAACACTTTTCGTAATATATACCATAAAACTACAGTTTTCACCTATTTGGCCTACAAAAAATACTGTATAAATACTAATATCTAATAACATTCTATTAGTAGAGTTTTAGCCCTTTGCAAAATTATACAACTATAAATATGTAACATTCATTACCTAGCCCTCTCAGTTTATTGTCTAATTTTTATGTTATTAATTTGCTCGTGTTCTTCTACTAACTTTTCTTTATGCAGTTGCTCGTTATCTATTCTCTCAATCCTTAAAATATCTTATGTTTTTCATTAATATTCCTTATAATTCAAAAATCTTCCTACTATTCCTAACTCAATGTGCTATTTTCCCTTAAGACCTTCCCTACACAAATGTTATTGTTTCTTGTTTTAAGTTAGAGAAAATACATCGACTGAGTACATTCAATATTGTCTATAATGTCAGGTATGTTTACTTACTCACTAACTTGTCAAACAACGTTCTTTAACTCTCACAGAAATATTTCCAATTTCTCTTCAGGAATGTCTAAGGACCAATTGAAAACAGGTCTGAACTCTGGAACATCTTAGGTGAAATGCGCAGTGGTTAGTGAGCGCGCCCCTTACCAACGATTCCCCACAACTCTGTGGTAAATGACTAGATCGCAACCGCGTATTTCAGCCACGGCCCGTGCAGGGACTTGCGATGGGGCAGGCAGGACGGGCGTGGGAGGGGCAGAGTGAGGGGTGATAAACAAGGAAATCTGCATAATTGCAGGTAACTTAACAATTACATTAATAAAACGAATTTCAGGCCATATTGTCAACAAAACGCGATATCAACAAAAGGCGACACATGGAAAGGGGCGACCACTCGGTCCCCCCGAACGTATGGCAGAGTGCCTCGATCCCCCCGGGAAGACATTTTTGGGCGGGAGGCGCGTCTCGGCTGGTATGCCCGAAGCGGCGTAGCCGGGGCGCGCTTTTTCCCGCCCTTGAGTGGGCTGGCCTAGACACGGACGCCGCCGGCCACGCCCTCGGGGCAGGCAGGGGCGGGTTTACGCCCACCCTGAAGATGGATAAAAAGAGACGCAAGACCAGAAGACGTCCTCTTGTTCCTGTGCTCTGAAGCTGCACCTCCCCGCTGCACGTGAGCTCGAGACGGAACGAAGAGCCAATTTTGAGCGTTTTAATCGTTCTTGTTTGTTTTTCAGTTATTTTGTTGGAGAATGCCGAAGAAGGTTGGAAAGCGCATGAATACCGACCAGATGCTGCGTGTTCTCATGAAGGAGATGTCCGAGCTAAAGAAGCGGGTGGACAAGAATGAAGAAAGGGGTCCAAAACGTCCTTTGGCGGGAGCAGCCCCGGGGGGAAAAAACAAGAGGCCCAGGAGGGGGGCAGCGGGAGAGGAGATCCCCGGTCCCAGTGCTCCGCTCGAGGCTCCAACTCCCGTGCCAGAGGAGGGGAATCCGATCACCCCCGTGTCCGAGGATGATATGCCGCCCGAGTTGGCAGCACAATTGGCAGCGTGGTTGGGAAAAGGTAACGAGGGCGCCACGGCTGTCGAAGCGCAGGAGCTGATTAAGCAATTGCGTGAGAAACGGGAAGCAGCCAAGGTGCCCGTGCCGGCTGGAGTGGGGGACAAGGCACCAGGGACGGTTGCGACCACAGAGGCAGCGTCAGGTGCAGGTAAGCGGCCATTGCCGATCGCGAGGGATGAGTCAACACCCTCTCGGAGGGAAAAGTTGGGGCAACATGTTCCTTTGGCAATTAAGGAAAAGATTTGGGCGGGGGAGTATGTGAACATTTTTTCGTTACTTGTTGATCATTATGAGGTGGAGCATGTAAAGAGTCAGAAGGACCTAATGCATCCGAGTGTTTGGCGCGCAAAAATGGCCGCCTTTAAAGTGAATGAGAATATCGCCAATTGGGGCAATGCCTGGGGAATCTTTACATCAATCCTGGGGGAACGTAGGCCTGAGTTGCTTTCCGAGTTCCCAATTTACCAATCACGAATCATGGGGTACTCGACATCGCACCAGGGGAATCATTGGTTTTGTTACGATAATATGTTCAGAAAGGAAAAGGAGCATAATAAAAGTTTAACCTGGGATTGTTATGATGCCTTGACCTGGGATAAAATGAAGGAGTCAGGGATGTTAAAAATGCCGTTGGTGGGAAGTAATGTGGGTGAATCCTCCCGACAATATGCGGGGACGCCCTTTCGATCAGGTTCGGGGGCCGACGATCACTCGAAACTTACCGGCAATACCGGAAGAAAGGGTTTCTGTTTTAATTACAACAGAGGGAAATGTACGAGACCGCAGGGATCGTGTAAATTCAAACATGAATGTAGTGGTTGTGGGTCGTCCCATCCTGAGGCCTCGTGCAGAGCCAGAACGGGTGATAACGGGGGGAGAGGAGGTGCCAAACAGGTCTAATATAGCCTGAGGGGCGCCTTTACCCACTCCCATTGATACCCTGGCAATGATCCCTTGGCTCAGTGATTACCCGGATCGTACTTCTGCTGGGGTGCTGCGAAACGGTTTTTCGTATGGTTTCCGCATCCCGGTAGGGGACTTTCAGGGTGTGGATAAGTGTAAAAACCAACTTTCCGTCCTGCAGCATACAACCGTAGTACAGGATAAGATCCGAAAAGAGGTGACTCGAGGTCGGGTCGCTGGCCCGTTTAGTGTACCCCCAGTCCAGAATTTTGTTTGTTCTCCCTTAGGGGTAGTCCCCAAGAAAGACCCTGGAGAGTTCCGACTAATTCATAACTTATCAGCTCCACGAGGTCTTTCCGTAAATGAGGCAATCGATCCAGAAGTGTGTTCGGTGCGGTACGCATCCTTCGATGAGGCCGTAGCCATTTTGAATCGCCTGGGGCCCGGGGCGCTGATGGCGAAGTCAGATATCGAGTCAGCATTCCGATTGCTCCCGGTACACCCAGACGACCAGCGTCTCCTAGGTTTCATGTTTCAGGGTTGTTATTACATGGATAGGTGTATGCCAATGGGGTGTTCTATATCCTGTGCTTATTTCGAGAAATTCAGTTGTTTTCTACAATGGGTCTTCACAAAGAAAACGGGTTTCCAAGATGTAATGCACTACCTTGATGATTTCTTATTTCTTGGGGCAGCCGGGGGTCTTGAATGTGGCCGGGCCTTGGCCGAATTTTGTGTGTTGATGAAACAGTTAGGCGTGCCATTGGCGCCGGGTAAAACAGTGGGTCCTACGACTTGCCTCGAGTTTCTGGGGATCGAGTTGGACTCCATTGAGGGGTGTTTCCGTTTGCCAGCCGAGAAAGTGTTGAAATTCAGGGCTGCGCTGCAACTGTGTATAAATGCATCAAAAGTTACGCTGCAACAATTACAGCAGGTGGTGGGACAGTTGAATTTTGCCCTGAGGGTAATACCAATGGCCCGCCCCTTTTCCCGTTCAATTGCCCAAGCGATAGTCGGCCTTAAAGAAGGCCATCATCGCACGAGACTATCGGCCGAGATCCGTCAGGACATGCGTATTTGGTTAGCATTCTTGGCGGATTTCAATGGTAGAGTCGTCTGGAATAAACCAGCCGTGTCTTCTGAGGAGCTGGGGCTATGGACAGATTCGGCGGGAAGCATAGGTTTTGGCGCCATCTTCGGCACAAAATGGTCGGCACAAAGATGGCCGACTTGGTGGCATGAGAAGGGTCTGACGAGTAATATTGCTTTCCTCGAACTGTTTCCCATCTTGGTGGCCTTGAGAACATGGCCCGATGGGTTCAAAAATCACTCGGTCATATTTTGGTCGGACAATATGACTGTGGTCGAGTGCATCAATAGTCAGGCAGCACGTTGTAAACTGATCTTAAGACTGCTTAAAGAAATTGTTTTACTATGTATGCAATTGAACGTGCTATTCAGAGCAAAACACGTGCCAGGGGTGAGGAATCAGGCAGCTGACGCACTGTCTCGTTTTCAAATGCAGGCTTTTTCGGGTTTCCTTCCCTCAGCGGACCCGGAGCCGGCACCCTTTACCGAAGCTCTCTGGTCTCTCGGTGCCCCGAACTTCGTCACCTCGTGGGAGAGAGTCTAGCACCAAGGACGAGGAAGGCATATGAAGGGGCGTTTCGGGCCTATTTAGCCTTTTTTGGGAGTGATAGAGAGCGATTTTGGGGTCATGAGGAATGGGTGGTGAATTTCCTGATGTCCTTACGTAGGGCTGGGAAATCGGTGGCAACGGCCCAGAGGCATCGTGCTGCCATTTCCTTTGTTGCCAGAGCACACGCTATCCAGGACCCAACAGCGTCTTTCGTTGTGCAGAAAGCGCTGCGTGGGTGGCAACGCCTTGAGGGTCGCAGGGTAGATGAGAGGCGCCCGATAGGTTTGGATAGATTGTCCCAGTTGTTGGCTACACTTCCTGCCACATGTTCATCTCAGTTTGAGGCAGTGCTGTTCCGAGCCGCGTTTACGCTAGCATTTCACGGAGCAATGCGGGTAAGCGAACTAGTTGCAAGGAACAAATTGGATGTGGCGGGGGGTTTGTGCCAGGAACACGTCCAGATCAGGGGAGAAACAATGACTGTCTCCTTTGTAAGGTCTAAGACTGACCAAGATGGGATGGGTGACTGCGTCATCATACGCAGGATTCCTGGGTCCTCCATATGTCCGGTAAAGTGTTTAGAGGATTACCTAGCACGAAGGGTGGCATCATGGGGGGGGACTTTGTTAAGACACGCGGACGCCACCCCACTGACGAAATTTCAGTTTCAGCGGGTGCTTGCGATGTCAGTTGCCGCTGCGGGCTTGAACCCGGGCGAATTTGGGACCCATTCCTTTCGGATAGGGGCGGCTACGGAAGCTACAGCCAGGGGTCTTAATGTTGAGCAAGTGAAACGAATGGGGCGTTGGTCCTCCAATTGTTATAAAAGATATGTGCGGTTGCACATGTTGTGAAGCTGTAATTATGTACTCTGTACTCACGCTTCTTGTTTTTGTTTGGTTTCAGTTACGCAAGCCTACGAGGCGGGGCGGACTATGCAGTCGACCTTACACCGGGTCAACGGTCAGACATCACCGGCTGTGAAAAAGGAGGTGTGGGTCGTGGGCCACTCATACGTGAGGCGTGCCGCAGACGTATTCAAAGCAGGTGATATGATTCACGTAGCTGGGGAATACGGGTACAGGATGTCCTTCTACGGAAGGGGCGGTCTCTGTATTGACCAGTTTCAAACATTTTTTGAGGGTTTGTTAGGGCGGACAAGGTCACCACCGTCTATAGTTATAGTGCATGTTGGGGGCAATGATTTGGTCACCATCGGTAGACGACTACTCCTGGAGGCAATGCTTTCCACTGTAAGTTGGTTGGCGAGGAGAGTTCCGGGGTGCACGATTGCATGGTCCCATTTGATTCCACGAAAGGTGTGGCGGGGGGCTATCTCTATACCTGCTTTGAATCACTCTGTTAGAAAGCTTAACAATAAAGTGAGTAGGTTGTTCCGTTCCAGGACATTGCATTCTATTTCTCATAGCTGTATTAATAATGACAGGATGTATTCGGGGGATGGTGTGCATTTGTCTTGGGTGGGGAATGAGTTGTTCTTAGGAGACCTCTTAGCATGGTTGAAATCTTTGAAACATGACCTTTAGGTAGGAGTTTTGTGGGGGGTCCGGATAGCCGGTCAACTATCCGGCCTGTGGCGGTAAGGTCATGATCGGTGAGCACTAATTGGAAGATCCCTATGAGTGGGCGTCACCCAACACGGATGGGAGCGCTCGGGGGAGGTGGCCTTTGGCCCCTCAACGGGGAGGCGGTCCCTTCTAAGGACGGGTCGCCGGAAGAAGAGGAAAGGCGGTCAAGGCCCCTTCCTGTGTAGGAGGGGTTACAGCCCCCTCCTGGGGAATTTCCCGGGGCCAGTGACATCTGCGACGGCAGATGCGGTAAGTTGTGTGGGGTTGGGGGGAGGTCTACGATACCTTCTAGATACCTCACACGAGTCTTCGAACGACCTTTAACTGGCGTCGAGTTGATAAGTGCCCCCGTCAAGACAAGGGAAATTGTAGTAGTTGCACGTGAGTACGCCTCAGTGCTGTCGCCCCTCCCAAGTGGGGGGGGTATGTCTGGTTAGGGATCTTGACACCGGTTACGACCTTGCCGTTGGCCCTTAAACGTTAGGATGTACAATTTCAATGTTTCAAGTAAATGTTTTGTAGGATGTTAGATCGGCTAGGAGAACCTCTGTATTAGAGAATCTGTTAAGGTTAGCCAAACATCGCAGTGTGGTATGAAATTGTACATTAATGTTTCAATGTTTTAATTTTGTTTTTTAATAAATACGGCCGGGAGGGTCACTCCCTCCCACTTCCAAAAACTTCAAGAACTGTTTCCGGTTTCCCTCATTTGGGGATTGTGTTGAGAGGGGGTGGCGGGTATCTCAGCCATATGGAAAGGGGCGACCACTCGGTCCCCCCGAACGTATGGCAGAGTGCCTCGATCCCCCCGG
Source organism: Lissotriton vulgaris (assembly GCF_964263255.1). Lineage (NCBI taxonomy): Eukaryota > Metazoa > Chordata > Amphibia > Caudata > Salamandridae > Lissotriton > Lissotriton vulgaris. The sequence continues at coordinate 930,710,797 of NC_141689.1, read as the reverse complement.
GAAGACATTTTTGGGCGGGAGGCGCGTCTCGGCTGGTATGCCCGAAGCGGCGTAGCCGGGGCGCGCTTTTTCCCGCCCTTGAGTGGGCTGGCCTAGACACGGACGCCGCCGGCCACGCCCTCGGGGCAGGCAGGGGCGGGTTTACGCCCACCCTGAAGATGGATAAAAAGAGACGCAAGACCAGAAGACGTCCTCTTGTTCCTGTGCTCTGAAGCTGCACCTCCCCGCTGCACGTGAGCTCGAGACGGAACGAAGAGCCAATTTTGACCCACCCACCAGCCCCTGAGGACAGCTAGTTGTTTTAATAAAGTTGATCAGTTATGCTATTTCGTTTTCAGGTTGTTTTGGTGTTATGTTGATATTTAATGTGTATTAAAGATTGGTATAATGTTACAAGTTGGTGATTAAAGAATGTCGGATTTAAGGTCCATTTAGACACAGGTTTTCGGTCATAGTGGCCAATGTAGTTTTGTTTAGTTAGCACTTGTCGTATTTATTTCGGTCAGGCGGTAGGCGGTAAGGTCATGATCGGTGAGCACTAATTGGAAGATCCCTATGAGTGGGCGTCACCCAACACGGATGGGAGCGCTCGGGGGAGGTGGCCTTTGGCCCCTCAACGGGGAGGCGGTCCCTTCTAAGGACGGGTCGCCGGAAGAAGAGGAAAGGCGGTCAAGGCCCCTTCCTGTGTAGGAGGGGTTACAGCCCCCTCCTGGGGAATTTCCCGGGGCCAGTGACATCTGCGACGGCAGATGCGGTAAGTTGTGTGGGGTTGGGGGGAGGTCTACGATACCTTCTAGATACCTCACACGAGTCTTCGAACGACCTTTAACTGGCGTCGAGTTGATAAGTGCCCCGTCAAGACAAGGGAAATTGTAGTAGTTGCACGTGAGTACGCCTCAGTGCTGTCGCCCCTCCCAAGTGGGGGGGGTATGTCTGGTTAGGGATCTTGACACCGGTTACGACCTTGCCGTTGGCCCTTAAACGTTAGGATGTACAATTTCAATGTTTCAAGTAAATGTTTTGTAGGATGTTAGATCGGCTAGGAGAACCTCTGTATTAGAGAATCTGTTAAGGTTAGCCAAACATCGCAGTGTGGTATGAAATTGTACATTAATGTTTCAATGTTTTAATTTTGTTTTTTAATAAATACGGCCGGCAGGGTCACTCCCTCCCACTTCCAAAAACTTCAAGAACTGTTTCCGGTTTCCCTCATTTGGGGATTGTGTTGAGAGGGGGTGGCGGGTATCTCAGCCATATTATCCCCGCTTTTATCAGCAGGAAAGTGCCGATAACGCGGAGATAATACATCTCGTTTTGTTGATAATATGACCCGAAATGCATGCTAATGGCTTCGTGGTGATGATCACGCATGGTTAGAGGGTCGTACATGCATGTTTAGGCTCTATTTAAAAAAAAAAAGAAATTTAAGAAAAATTGCAGCGTACACGCACAGAAATATGTACAATTGTACAATTACGAGCAGGAGCTTCATGCTGATTGGCTGTCAATACTCCAAGCCAGGAAGTATTGCAAGCCATCTTATTTGTCACTGTGGTTGAGTCACAAGGAAACAGTAAAACAAAGTTGACAAATAAGGAAAGGGGGCACGATAGAAACATTCTGAACCTATATTGTTGCTCAGGGCGTGGTAGATTTATTGTACGCGTACCGACAACAAACAGCTGTAATGTTGAAAGTCGTCACGTAAGCGTACAAAAGCAAGAAAACTAAAAATAATTTTACATATTTATGAAGTGTATTTGTTTATGTGTTGTGTGGCTCTAAAAAGAGCCATTGTGTTTATCGCGAGATTTTAGTACCTACAAGTAAGTACCGATGCAGAGTCTTAAGTTTATGAGGAACACTCTGTTTCCCGCATCTGTAAAATGTACACCATCTCTCCTATAGATGCCATGCATATTTAAACACAGATTGTTGTTGTAAATGGACCCCATTCGATAGTCTCGGAGAAAGGCAGAAACAGATTTATTCACATGTTTCCTAGCTTTTTCAAACTGTGGACAATAGTGGTTGGACCGCTTCCATCTCTGCTTTTGAATATACAAAGACCGTTTTCGGGAACAGTGTCATCAATTGGGCAAAGGTGTCCATCATGAGCATTTCCAGAGCTACCACAGTCAAAGTGCCTAGGTCATTGCCACCACAGTGCACAATCATGAAGTCAGGGTATTGGAGATGCATAAAGGATTTCACCAATGGCATCAATTGGTACAACTTTAATCCTCTCTGTCCAATCCATTTATGTCTACATTTGGTAAACCTAGGTCCTTGTGAATTCTTTTCTGTTGTGCGTACCTTTGACTCCAGAAAATATAGCTGTGTCCCACAATCCACACTGTAAGCTTTTTTAAAGAGAGGTCTAGATGCACTCTGATGGCGTCTGTAAATGAAATGCTAGTTTCAAAAGTAAGATTTTTCTAAAATGGTGGACAACATGCAGTTTTCAAAAAAAGAAAAGAAATTATTGGTCGTTTGACAACATTTTACCAAAAACTAGGTTCCATGTTTCTGTTTCTTAAAAGCCTTATTTTTATTGGTTAAGAAAAAGTGATAAAAAAGAACGTTACATAAGATCAGCTGGTATATTCTCCAGTCAAGCACACTTGCTGTTTTAATTTGCAACAATGTATGATGAACTTTTCACCTGTGTGCTGAGTTAGGTGTTCCCTGAAGTGTTTCTATGGTAACTGGCAGATTCTGGAATGGGGGAAGTGTTGAAAGTTATATTAGTTTGAAAGCTTTGGAATGTTAAACCAATAGAAATGTGTGTTTTCTTTTGAAATAATGTGAACAAGATTTGAATTGGTTATTTATATGTATGTATGCGTACAATGAGAGGGAAAATGTTCAATTTGACGGTTGGGCTGCGAACACTGTACTCTAGAGATTTTGTAGAAGAATATCCACTGTGTGAGTGGTATTCTTGTTAATCTAGAATTCAATTTGAAAGATGAGTTGAAAAGTTGAGTGCGTCTGTCCGGTGTATCTTTGTACATTAACGAATTATGGGGTATATTATTAAGACTCGGCGATACAATTATCGCCACTTTATCGGCAGGAAACTGCTGATAAAGTGTTGATTACAATTTGATACTATTTATAAATTTTCCTTGCTTCATACTCCTTGTTCTTTTGCTGTAAGTCCTCTTATTTTTATACTCCGAGGTTTGTCCTCATACTCCTCCCTCTGTTTTTGTAAGTAATATAATAGAATATTTGATATATTTTTTTTTGTAATGCTATATATATTTTTTTATTATAGGTTGTGTTTAGCGATACTAAAAATACTGCATCAAGCCAACAAAGGACCAAAAGAGAAAGCAACAAAAGAAAAGTATGTATTTGAACAGAACTCACCAAGAAGATTTACATGAAGAGAGATGTCTTAACAAACAGAAAGAAAGTCCTGGTAAGAGCAGGAGCACTTTTTTAGGAAAATACTAAAGACTAAAAGTAGTGTTCAGAAACAGAAAAATTTCTTTAGTGTATCAGCAGCGAAACAAACCTACTAATAAAGAAAAGAATAATGCAAAATCAAGTGCAGACAAAACTGTGTATAGTACAAGGAGAAAAAAGCAATTCATGGAAATTAGGAAAAACATGTTTTATAATAGATTGGTATCAAATTTAATGAAAGAAATTAAGGTACATAAGAAAAAAACAGTATTTTATAAGAAGCGGAAATCTATAAAAAATGTAGTTGAGAAAGCTTTAGAATTAAAAAGAAAACTCTTTATTTTAGTAATCTAATAGAGTTAGATCACTAGATAAGCAAATCCATTTAATGAAGTCCCAAAGTAAGTGGAGAAGACTAATTAACAGAAGTAATTTTTGAGAGTTTTTTTTGGGTGAATGGAAACATAGTCCAAGTTCTGAGCCTTTTTTTTATGAAGAGAGTTATCTTCAGAGTAATGATTTGTTGCATTCAGTTGACACCAATGGTCGTGCTTATGAGGTTAGAAATGGTTGTCCTATTGAGAAAGAAAAAAATGTTCCTAGAAATGCAGAAGAGGTCTTAGCTGATGAAGTTTTAGGAATATGTCCTAAAGCTCCAGTGTACACTTGGAATTGTAGTAGTATTTGCAGTGTGCAGCAATAATCTATTGATTTTTTAGGCAATTTCTTACGTAATTATACCAAGAAAAGTGTTAAACAAAAGATTAAGATGTTACAAGGACTAGACCCTTGCAGAGTGAGAGAAAATACTGGTTTGCAAGGTCATTCTCTGCCTTGTGTTTCTAAAAAAGTATGTCGAAGTGTTTTCCACCATTTCAGGATGTTAGCAGGTTATCATACTCAGATGAGGAAATTAGTCAGAACATTGTATTACCCAAAAAGTCCAGCACTAATGTTAAAAAAGTTGAACAGTGCTCTTTTGCGTGAATCTGTATCAGATGTAACAAATGTTTGTGGTGAAATTGAGATTAGTTACTTTGGTCCTCAGGAAGACCATGCAGAAAGTGAGAGATTAATAGAAGAAAATGTGGAAGAGAATGTAGGACAGTGCAGTGTAGAAAATTTTGAGCAAGAAATTATACAGTTTAAGGTGATTTCAGGTGAAAGGGCAAATTATTCTTGTATCTGTTCTCAACGAATTCATTATAAAAATCAGACCAGGACTGTTGATCTGTACTTGAAAAGTGAAAAGGAAAATAATAATGAGTGGAATGATTTTGCAACTTATTTGTTGGTAGAGAATTGTTTTGATTTGCGCTCTGATCAGTGTATTTGTAAATATTGTTATACCAAATTAGAAGAGAACAAAATGCCTGCTAGAGCTCTGCATAATAATCTTGAGTTGGTAAATATTCCTTTGGAACTGAAGGATTTAAATACCTATGAGTCTATTCTTATTCAATGTGTGCATCCATTTCAGGCTATTGCTCATATGGAGCCTAAGACAGGAACATTGCCTCCTTCTTATTTACAAGAAGGATTAAAGGGAAGAGTTGTATATTTGCCTCTAGATTTAAAGAAAAATATTGAAACTATTTGTGTAGAAAATATAGAGGATGAACCTTTAGTTATTCTTGTTAATGGCGTTCCTACTAAGAGTAAGAAAATCTGGCAAGAATTAGTAGATGTTAGGAAAGTGAAAAAGGCAACATTGTATCTGGTAAAAAATAATCAATATTACAAAAATGTGTATGTGGGAGAAGAAGAAATAACTGTACAAGAAGATACTGACTTGCCATCTGGACAAATTGAAAAAGTGGATGTGTTCAGAACTGAAGAAACCTACGAACATTACAGTGTTCATCCATTGCATTCCAAAGAAATGATGGGGAATGCTATAGAGTTATTTCAAATGAAAGAAGCAAAAGGAAGTCCCATTAGTGTATGGGAAAAAAGCTTGGAAGCTCCTTGTTTCCCTCAATTGTTTCCTACAGGAAAAGGAGGACGATATGATGAACGACCTGTGCAGATTCCTGCATCTGAATACCGGACATCAAGATTATATGCAGAAGATGCAAGATTTCGACAATGTATTCCATATTTGTTTCATCTTTTGTTTGAGAGTGATTTGTCTGGACTTTCTTATGCCGTAAATCACATATTGAAAAAAGGTGTACATCTGCAAAATGTATCGGCAAGGAATTTATGGAAAAAGTACAGCAGAAATATAATGTTTTGGAAACTCAGCTGATTAATCTGATGGCATTTCAGCGTTGTACTAATGAGTACTGGTACCGTCGTCATGGAGTACTTAAATGTATCCTAAGGAACTTAGGAACTCCTGCATGGTTCCTTACTCTAAGCTGTGCTGAATATGCTTGGGATGATTTACTTCAATTTCTTCGAGAGGCAAATCCAAATATACCCAATATTGAACACAAGACACCTGGAGAATTGTGCTCTTTGAATCCTGTTAATGTATGCAGGTATTTCAATCATAGATTCGAAGCTATGATGTCTTTTATCACCAATAAAAAAAATCCTCCTCTTGGAGAGGTTCTGGATTTCTTTTGGAGAAAAGAGTATCAAGCGAGAGGTGCTCCTCACATACATATGCTATTATGGATCAAAGATGCTCCTAAATTTAGCACAGACTCAGGTGATACTGTGTTTTATTGAAGAATATGCTACATGTGAAGTACACAAAAGTACACAAGATAAGTACTTAAGACAACAAGTCTTACGATTCCAAAGCCATCATTGTGGCAGATACTGTCGTCGAAAGTACAAATCTAAGGGCAAATTCTACAGCAAATGCCGTTTTGCATTTCCTTGACCTGTAATATCGAAAGGAAGAGTGAATAGTTTTATGTCATCTTTGCGACATAATATCACAAGAAAGTCTCCAAAAAATACCTACAACTTGAGAAGAAATGAAGAGTGAAAATACATAAATGACTACAACCCAGTCATTTTGTCCATGTGGAATGATAATATGGATATTCAATATGTTGCAGACAATTCCATTGCTGTTGCTCGATATGTGACATCGTACATAACAAAGTCAGAAAATACGGAATTGAAGGAAATGTTGGAAGAGATTTCCCATGAGAAGAGTCTAAGTAAGAAATTATACAGTTACAGTTTGAAGATGTTATCTCATCGAGAAATTGGAGCGTATGAATGCTCAAGTCGCTTATCATCTGCAAGTCTATACTCCAAATCTAGAAGAATCATTTGGGTGAGTCTAGGTCTTGCTGCAACACGAAACCGAGTTCTTAAGTCTGTACAACAAATTGAATATTTAGCTGAAAAAGAGCCAGAAAGTACTGATATTGTGAAAACAAATATGTTGGATACATATTATCCAAATAGAAGTCATCACCTTGAGAACATTTGTCTCTATGAAGTGCTGCAAAACTATATTTTTAAACAGAATAATACCGAAAACCTTATTAATGGTATGTATGCCGTTATTGGTTCTGAAGGATGTCTGGTGAAACACAGAAAAAGACATTTGATTAATCACCGTAAACTGATTTGCGAAACACCTGACAAAAGGGAATTTTACTATTTAGCTTTTTTGCAACTTTTCAAGCCATGGTGTTCAGAATTGGAATTACTTGGAGATTTTGACAGCTATGAACATTCCTTCAATGCAACTAAATGTACTATAGAATGTCCTGTTTTTGCTAATTATGTCAAAATGTTGAATGACAAAATTGAGCAAGAAGCTACAATTGCAGCTGAGCTTACAAGAGACAGTTCTCAAGACAGTCAAACTTCTGCTCCGTTGAGTCAGGACCCACTGGGAAAACAAATTGTTCTAAATGAAGCATGGAACTGCGATGGAAGAGTTGGAAACAGTAATGCATCAAGGTCAAGAACATCTAAAAATCTTACGAAACTTGGAACAACTAAATCTTGAGCAAAAAGAAATATATGAGCAAGTGAGAGAACAGATTAACCTTGGATTTCTTTATGAGATGAAAGAGTGCTGTTGCTCATCATTTGAACATATCCGTATGTATGTGAGTGGACAAGCTGTAACAGGAAAAAGTTCTGCTATGGAAGAGTTGGAAACAGTAATGCATCAAGGTCAAGAACATCTAACAAACTTAGGAAACTTGGAACAACAACTAAATCTTGAGCAAAAAGAAATATATGAGCAAGTGAGAGAACAGATTAGCCATGGATTTCTTCATGAGATGAAATAGTGCTCTTGCTCATCATTTGAAACTATCCATATGTATGTGAGTGGACAAGCTGGAACAGGATTTCTTTTTAATTACAGTAATCACATGTTTTTTACAGAAAATAACTGACTTGCATTTGTCTTGTGCTGTCACTGCTCCAACTGGGTTGGCGGCACACAATATTAAAGGAATTACTTTACATCATGTATTAATGCTACCAGTAGAGCATGACTACAAATTACAATACCACAAGCTATCTGGAGAAGCTTCTTATGTAGTTTCAAGAGTGTTGAAGAAAATGAAGCTTCTCATTATTGATGAGGTAAGCATGGTCTCAAACGTAATGCTTACCTTTGTGCATTTAAGAATGCAGTAAATTCTTAAAACAGAGTATGACATATTATTCGGAGGAAAACACATCATAGTTTTTGGAGATCTTCTACAACTTACTCCTGTAAAAGGACAGACAGTCTTTAAAACACTGGTACATGAAGATACTAGAAAGTCTTTGGGGAGTATTGGCAATGTAAACATTTGGTCTTTTTTTCAGAATAGGGAACTTACTACAAATTTGCATCAAGCAAATGATGTTGATTATGAAACTATTCTTCAAAATATAAGAATTGGAAAATTGACCGAACATGGCAAACAAGCTTTACAGACACGATTACTTTCCAATTTGATTCCAAATGCAAATATTGTCCCAGAGAAAATATACATGAGAATTGCAGAAAACAAATCTGTAATCTGCTTAATGCCAACACTGAGTAAATATCCTATATTCATTGAAGAAATGTTAAAGTTGGAAAATGAAGAAATTATAAAATTGGAAGCAATTGAAAAAATAGAACATGAAGGAACCAGTATTATTTTGAGTGAAAACTTGAAGAGGAAATTGGACTCTTTAGAGAAATCGATAACTAAGTAAAACTGCTGGTTTAGAAAAGAATTTGTATGCATGTCTAAGTTGTAGGGTAATTTTGCGACATAATTTGAATGTGCAAAATGGTTTAGTAAATGGAGCAATGGGTAAAATTGTTGATTTTGTTAATTATGTAAACAGAGCTGGCATTAAATTTTTGAAAATCAAATGGATGAAATTGCTGAAGTACAACAAGTTAGTCATTGTGCAGCTCGTTTTTTGCTTGTAAAAGATTTGTATGTCTGCAGAAAACAGTTTCCTGTTTGTTTGGCATATGCGGTGACCATTCATAAATCTCAAGGTTTAAGTTTAGTTTGAGCTTTAGTAAATATTGGAAGTACCGTGTTTAAAGAAGGTATGTCATATGTTGCTTTGTCTCGAGTCAAAACTTTATCTGGATTGTACTTGATTTTGATGAGACAGAAGTTTCTGCAGATACAAACCGTGTGAAAGAGTATAATAGGTTAAGAAGAGAATATGCACCCAATTTAGGTCAATATCCAGTGATTGAAAAGCGTATTGTAGGTAGAAAAAGAAGACTTGAGAATATCTGTTTTGAAACAGTAGAGAAAGAAAAAAACAAGATGAAGTTCCGCCTCCAAGCAAAAAGACAAAGGACATTGTTGAAGAGAATGTTGGTTATCAGTTTGAAAATACTTCTGGTGTCAACTGCTATGCTAATGTAGTTGTTAATGTTGTTTTTTTTCTTCAAAGTTTCCAACAGCAAATTGTAGAAAATCAGGACAAAAGATTCTGTTCATTGTTGAATTCTGTTAATGAGAAATGTACTAGTGATAAAAGTAAAATACAAAGTGTTTCCGATATTCTAAAGGTTTTGGACATATGTCCTGGTTCTAGTCAATTTACACAGAATATTCAGCAAGATTGCCAGGAATTTTTAATGTTTATGCTTGGTGTACTGGAAGATGAAGGTATAGATGTTGAAAACCTTTTTGGCCTTACTTATAAATGGCATCATGACTGTCGAAATTGTTTGTTTACATGTAGCACTGGCATAGACACTGAGAGATTAATATATTTGACTTTACCTGACTGTGAATCAGTGTCTTTTAAAAATCTAATTAGAGGAGCAAGTCAAAACATGGAGTGTAGCCAATGTAAATCAGAAATGTCATCAGCATTATTTATACATAGATATAGACGGTTTGTTATTTTAATGCTGCAACGTTGTTGAACTGATAGAACAAAATTGAAAACTTTAATAAAAATTTTGTAGCTGGTCAATGTTCAATATCAGGAAGAAATTTTAAAGCTGTTGCTATTATTTTTCATGGTGGACCTTCTACCACATCTGGACATTACATTGTTTATTTAAAATGTCTGAAAGGTTGGATACAGTGTAATGATACTCAATTAGTTTTTAAGCAACATTTGGACAAAGAGTTACCAAATTCTTACCTACAATTTTTAAGACAAAATTTTAAGATCAAAATTTGCCCTTTAGGATTACTGCTGTTAAGGTACATTAGTCTGGTGTTGTAGAGTATTTTGTAATTGAGGCTGAGGAGCTTGAAGGTGATCCTTTTGTTGATATTGAGGCAGTGTAGGTGTATCAGGTGGTGGGTGATGTGGGTGCAGCCAGGGACATTGATGATCAGTCACATAGTGGTCTTTTGGATTTGTTGTAGTTGTTGTAGGTGTTTGGCTAGAATTCATGAGTAAAGTGTTTTACCACAATGTAGTCTGCTGCTGATGAGGGCAAGTGTCACTGTTCTTCTTCTTTTGGTTACGATCCACTTGTAAATGTGGTGGAGCATGTGGTGGGTGTTATAGCAGTACAAAGACACGGTGTAGAGACTTGCTTACACATAGAGAGAGAGAGCAGTTGAGGTTGAATCCTATGTTGTGCACATGGTTGGTAGGTGTTGGTACTCTTCACACTGTAGTCAGGTAGCAGGAGTTGTCTGAGGCTGATGGAGTGGGTCTGAGGATGAGTACCTTCATCTTTGGCCAGTTTGTGTTTACAGTGCTGCTCTTTATGTACTTAGTGACGTCCTTCTTTGTGTCGTGGAGGTTGCTTTGGGTGGTATGTGGCTTCTTGGTGAGGACGAGAATGAGCTGAGTGTTATTTGTATAGGAGATGTTGTTGAAGTTGTGATGGTGGCTACTTGTGTTAGGGTGGCCATGTAGATGTTGAACAGCGTTGGACTGATTCCTGGGGGACCCGTAGATGATGTCGGAGGTTTTGGATCAGAAGGCTGGGAGGCGGACGTTCAGGATTACTATGGAACAACTTCCAAACAAAGGACTTGATGCATACTATTTGGCCGTAATGAAAAGTGTGCAAAACCATTAAGGACTTTTTGCTGTGTATTTTGTCAGCATCTATTTGTAAATAACATTATTCACAGTGTAAGAAAATTAATCAGAATGTATTGTTATTTTATGATTGTTTGAGATATGTTATCTTTATGTAAGAAATTGCTCTTAGAAAAAAACATCTATTTTTTATATTGTTATTGAGAATGTTGACTGGGTTTTTTTAAAGATATCCTTATGGAGTTTCTTTTTTTTGCCCGCTGTTTTGTGATGAGTCCTATTGAACTCACTGTTTGTAGTGAAATTCAATATATTCTGAGAACAGCAAAAAAGGCAAATGAAATGTTTTACAAATTATTTTGTGTTGTAAAATATATCTAGTAACTGTGTTTTTTTGTATCTTCCATAGGTGACAATTTTATAATATATACTTTTTTTATTTATTATCCTTAAGGTAGGTACAAGTAACTGACTCAGCCGCGGCCCGTAGAGGGAGTTGTGGTGAGGTAGGTAAGTGGGTTGGAGGAGGGGCAGGATGGGGGGTTATAAACAGCGGAATGTGGATGATTGCAGGTAAGTAAAGAATTACATTTATAAAATTAATTTTGTATCCTGAACCCTGCATCGCAAAATGCGATGCAGGGCATGAAACAAAGTGGCATATTATCAACAAAAGGCGATACATTAACGCTGCTTTTATCTGCAGGAAAAATTCTGATAGAACAGTGATAATGGGCTTGATAATAGGGCCTTGGAAATTCCCATAGCAGCCCAGGTTCTGGTGTTAACTTGGGCTCTTATGGGAATTCACAAGGGCCTATTATCAAACCCTTTATCGCCACTTTATTGGCAGTTTTCTTCCTGATAAGCGGCGATAATCTTAATAATGTCTTTGTGTTAATGAACACGTGTTGTAGTGGCTGTGACTTACGTCCTTCAAATTAGTTTTTAGGTATACGTGTGACCAAGTCTGATAACAACAGAGTTTAAGGACAAACACCGTTGTGTCTCTGCCTCGAAATCTCGTCGATCACAAAGAAAATAGGAGGACGATAAAATGAAAGTAACAGATATAATAAAAACAACAGTGAAAAACTACTAAAATGGCGGTTGACGGAGTACCTCATCAACTTTTGGCGCCTCGACACTACGTTCCAAATAAATGTAGATAAAATACGATTATTGATATATTACAAAAGTACAACAGAGGATGACACACACAACCCGGGAAAACAAAGCGCCAAATTTAATACCTGAAATAAAGAAAGCTTTGTTTGTTGAACTTGAAGAAAAACAAAAAAAATCAGCTTTGAAACTAGGCTGCGCATGCGTATAGAGTACAATGGCTACATAAAAAAAAGAAACGTTTGATATACTATCATAGAAATGAAGGGGCATATTACCAACAAAAGGCAATCCATTACCGCCACTTTTATCGCCAGTAACTGCTTATAGAGCGGTGATAATGGGCTTCATAATAGGCCCTTGTAAATTCCCATAGCAGCCCAGGTTCTACTATTACCATGGGCTGCTATAGCAATTCACAACAGCATATTATAAAGACCATTATCGCAGCTTTATCTGCAGTCTTCTGCCAATAAAAGCGGCAATAATGTTTCGTCTTATGTTGTTGATAATATAGCAAGAAATTCGTTTTATTAATTTAATTGTTTACTGGCCTACAATCAACCAGATTCCGTTCTTTATCACCACCAACCCTGCCCCTCCCCTGCCCCGCCAGTCCCACTGCAACTCCCTCCAGTGGCCGCATCTGGGCTTGATAGTATGCCCTTGTTAATTCCCATAGAAGCCCATGTTCAGACCAGAACATGGGTTTTTTATGGGAATTAACAAGGGCGTATTATCAAGACCAATTTTGCCGTTTTATCGGCACTTTCCTGCCCATAAAACAAAGATAATTTTAATACCGGTCCTTGATAATATGCCCGTCAGTGCCATATCATCAGTAAAGGGCGATACATTATCGCCGCTTTTATCGGCAGAAAACTGCTGCTAAAGCGCAGATAAAGGGCTTGATAATAGGCCCTTATAAATTCCCATAGCAGCACGAGTTCTAGTGTCAAAATGAGCTCATATGGCAATTCACAAGGATATATTATCAAGCCCATTATCGCCACTTTATGGACAGTTTCCTGCCGATAAAAACAGCGAGAATGTATCGCCTTTTCTTGATAATATGGCCCATTGCTCTCTTTTTTTGACCGGTAAACTTAGTTACATGGTATCAAGGACCGGTGTTAAAATTATAACTGTTTTATTGACAGGAAACTGCCGATAAAACGGCGATAATGAGCTTGATAATACGGCCTTGTTATTTCCCATAGAAGCTCATGTTAACACCAGAACATAGGCTTCTATAGCAATTTTCAAGGTCGTATTATCAAGCCCACCCTCCCAACAGTAATAACAAAACTCCAGACAATGCAGGCACCCGGAGCCGGAAGGTCATTTTACAGATCACGGCCCCAGAAATGTAGTGTTCCCTGTGACGTGTACGTGGAAAGAGAGAGACAGAGCACAAAACTAAGCGTGAGCGCAAAATCTGTTCCGCTCGCGGATTTCGCGGATTTTCAGTAAATCCGCAATCTGTGAACTCCCGCGAATTTACCGAAAATCCGCGAATCCGCGATCGGCGGATTCGGGGGGCAAAAGTTCAAGCCTTCTAGCTTGAAGTTGTTGTAACTATTTTAGGATGGCACCGGCAAGCTACCAGCGCCATCCTAAAATAGTTACTAAGTTAGCTTCAACAGGAAACACTAATAGATAAAATAAAGCAGGTGCTCGAGCACCTGCTTTATTTTATCTATTAGTGCTTCCTGATGAAGCTAATTTAGTAACTATTTTAGGATGGCGCTGGCAGCTTGCCGGCGCTATCCTAAAATAGTTACAGGATGATGGATGGAAGCTCACTCAAGGGACCCCTGCACACATCGGTGTGCATATTAACACACACGTGGCCGCTGGAACTAGTTGAAGCTCAAATTCAGTGACTCATTCATCAGCCCAAAAACAATCGTGAGCGTCGTCGAGGCTGGGCAGGTGTGCCTTCTTCCCAAATCTACCGTCGAAAATCAGCTGTGATGCTGGATAGAGGCCTTTGTATCCTTGACTTTCACGAGCGCAATCCTCGTGCTGTTCCTGTGACCAGGAGCTTCTTTCTCTTGATCTGCTGCTCTGATCGGTCTCTGACCTTTTATACACACAAGAGGCATGTGAACTCGCATGGAAGCCCCGCCCATTTGGCCCCGCTCACACACTCGCGGTGTGCACCGTCTTCCCGCCATTTACCCACTATGATGGACAGCTCACTTAAGGGTCCCCTGCGCCCTTCGGGGCGATTGCATAGTAACACACACATGGTCGCTGGAACTAGTTGAAGCTCAAATTCAGTGACTCATTCATCAGCCCAAAAACAATCGTGAGCGTCGTCGAGGCTGGGCAGGTGTGCCTTCTTCCCAAATCTATCGTCGAAAATCAGCTGTGATGCTGGATAGAGGCCTTTGTATCCTTGACTTTCACGAGCGCAATCCTCGTGCTCTTCCTGTGACCTGGAGCTTCTTTCTCTTCATCTGCTGCTCTGATCGGTCTCTGACCATTTATACACACACAAGAGGCACTACTCGCACAGAAGACCCCCATTAAAAAAAGCAGCAAAATCCACGAATCCGCAAATTCGTGGATTTCGCGGATCCACGAATCCGCAAATCCGCAAATCCGCGGATCCGCGAATTCCGCCCATGCTTACTCAAAACATATTTTTTTTAAAAGACCCAAGGGGTTGTTGAGAATGCACCCTTATCTTCTGGCTCCCTGTGGGCCCTTGTTACATTCATAATAAATACATCTTTCATCTATTCTGGTGTCATCGATTACTTCCCACAACAGGGAGGCCGCTCACCGAGACTGCGGGGAGTAGGACCGTAACCCCCCCGTATACTTCAAAATAAAACCAGAGGAGTACCGTTCCCCAGTGCTCGGGGCATCTTACAAGCCCCTATTATGCAGAAAAATTGCCCCCGTAATTTGCCCCCCGGTACCTAATGAATAAAACGAACTTCTACTTTTTTTCACCTTTTCCACTGTGCACGAGTACCCCACCATTTTTTATTTAAAAAAATAAATAAAATTAAGCCTAAAGATCCATGTACCACCCCCTGACCAAGACTATAGGGTCAGAATGTTTCTACCCTGCCCCCTTTCCTCATTTCTCAACTTTCTTTTACTGTTTTCTTGTGACTCTGCTCTCCCGACAAACAAGATGGCTGCCAACATTTCCTGGTTTGGAGTATTGACAGCCAATCAGCATCCAGCTCCTAATTCTACGTATTTCCATACGCGTACGCCGTGATTTGTCTTTAAAAAATTAAAAATAAAGCCTAAACATCGATATACGACCCCCTGAGCAAGCCTAGAGGGTCAGGATGTTACTAGCCTACCCCCTTCCCTTATTTCTCAACTTTGCTTTACTGTTTTCTTGTGACTCTGTTCTAGCGAGCCACAAGATGGCCGCCAACACTTCCTGGTTTCGAGTGTTGTCAGACAGTTCTCAGCCAATCAGCATGCAGCTCGCGCTCGTAATTGAACGGATTTCCATACACGTGCTGAACTCTGTCTTTAGATATCGCTATGATTTTACTTGCAATTTTCTCAGAAACTACTGAACAGATTTACACCATTTAACAGAAAGCACAATCTGCGAACAGAACTCTACCTCTCTGCCAAATTTCATGTAATTCCCTTCAGCCATTCGGGCTGTAGCCCTGGCTAAAGGTCTCTATGGAAAATTGCATGGGGAAAACACGTTTTGGGACCCCCCCTTTTTTCTCTGCCCCCGCTTGACGAAGCACCCCCAAACTTTCAGGGCAGGAGCTGAACAGAGCAGGCTGTTTTCTTGGAGAATTTCACGAAGATTCTTCCGCCGGCGCCAAAGTTATTCCAATTAGAATGTTGTGGATTTCCTAGGGAAACTAGGTCCTAACTATAACTACCTACTGGCGACCGCCAGTAGGTTATATATATATATATATATATATATATATATATATATATATATATATATATATATATATTCACAGAAAAAAACATAGGTTTTAGGCCATATATAGTCAGGATTAGCATTTACAAAACCTTAATATACTCGCACAAAACCATAGAAATTCGCATATATAGTTAGATGCAATAACTATATATCGCGCACCCGCAACCCACTGCTGATGATGTCACATATTACATCATTCATGACATGGTCAGTGACATCACTGATGACATCACTGATGACATCACTCATGACATCTCAAATGACAACATCCAGTGACTGTATGTTTCTGTAAAGTTAAAATATGTCTTAGATATTGAAGAATGAGTGGATGTATAAGTGTTTGGATGAAGGATTAAGTAGGTGCATGACTGACTGTATGAGTGAGTGATTAAATGTGTCTCACTGAGTGCATGGGTTAGTGACTAAACTGTCTTAATTTGTGCATCATTATTACTGTAGTTCTGTAAACTGCTGCATGTGTTGATCAGTAGCTATATGAGTAACTATATGGGTTATTGATTGGTTGCCCAAATATTTGTATGGGAGAGTGAGTGTGTGAGTGGGGGTGGCTGGGAGGTGTGTGACTCTGTGCACATATGTGTGAGCAGTTGATTCAGTAGATGTATGGGTTCAAAAGTGCATGTGAAAACAGCTGTATGGGCGGTTGACTATCAGCATGAGTGCATTGGTGAGTAATTGGATTTATCAGTGCTATATGTCAAAGTAAGTACATATGTAAAACACAGTACATGTAAGAGTTGACATATATAAATAACTGTGCATAAGAGCCAGTGAATGTGTGAGTGGCTGTATGGATCATTCTGAACTTGTATCAGGGATTGTATAAGAGAGTAAATATGTGTTAGTATATGTTTGATTAAGTAAGGTGTGTATAACTGTATAGTTGAGGAAATGGAGGTGTGATTGATTCTTTGCATGACTGACTAGGTGTGTGAGTAACTCCATGGATGAGTGACAGTCTGTGAGAGTCTGTTTACACTGATTGTATCTAAGGTTATATTAGAGTCTAAAGAGGTTGATCATATTATCACATGAATGATATCATCAATGATGTGATCAGTAATGACAAATGAGATGTTATCAGTGATGTCATTTGAGATGTCATCAGTGATGTCATCAGTGATGTCACTGACCATGTCATGAATGATGTCATCAGTGATGTCATCAGTGATGTCATCAGTGATGTCACTGACCATGTCATGAATGATGTAATATGTGACATCATCAGCAGTGGGTTGCGGGTGCGCGATATATAGTTATTGCATCTAACTATATATGCAAATTTCTATGGTTTTGTGCGAGTATATTAAGGTTTTGTAAATGCTAATCCCTAACTATATATGGCCTAAAACCTATGTTTTTTTCTGTGAATTTCAATGGTTTTTTAATAGCAAATATCAAAAACTGTCAAATGTCAAGTACGTGATAGGTCAAAACTTTTTCGTGTTTATGCACGCTGATGTGCTTTGAACGCTGCCCCCCCCTCTTTTCTCTTAGTAGTACTCTCTCTTTGCAGATAGTGAAGGGTAGTTAACGCAGGCCTTTGCCCCCGTTCTAATCCATCGTGCCTGCTTCTCTCTCCATTTGATTGATTGCTATCCAAGCATTTACTGTTTGAGAATTGGTTCTCTTTGGTTCATTCTCTATTTACAAACAAGCACAGAGTCGCAATACTCTGTTTAGTCTTTGCAGATAGTGAAAAATCATGTAAAAAAACAAAAGGAATCGAGCAAAATCAGTAGGCCACTAATGGGATCTCTTTTTGACCTAGCTAAAATAGAAAGATTAAGAACAACCCTTCATGAGAAATACGAAACTAGTGAGATGAACTGAGCTCCACACGATGATGGCTGCAAGACAGCTCGGCTCCGCCACCCACCCCACCCAAAACAACGACAAACCCTATGCAAATATTATAAATATATACAACACACCAGCAAAGTAACAGGGTAAAACATTTTATTAAATAACTATTTACATAACTATTTTATACTTTTTGTTGTCCGATCCGGCTAGCTCAATCGATTGAGCATGAGACTCATGCACTCTGATCTCCTTTGCCTCAGTCAAGCATCAATACTAAAATTTTAATACATGAGTGTTCGTTCATGGTTTTGGTCCCTGAGTTGCTTCGATGTCACTGCCTTGCACAAATGGCATAGTCCTGGATGTTGGGTGCCATACTTCAGAGTTCTGAGCAGCGCTTGTAACACTGTCTAAACCTTATTTGCACCTGCTGCAGCTTCACTATTCTCAAAGTAAGTGGGGGCGGTTTGTGGACCTGACTGCATTTGAAAACAATGTGATATGGTACCTCCCTAAACCGCTTGACGGAGGCCCCCGAGGGGCGGTGTGATGGCACGGACTCGGAGAAGACGCTTGGCTCCGACCCCTTCCCCAAGTCTTATAGCACTGGTGTAGCCTGAGATCGCACCCGACATAAGCGGCCGGCTCCCGGGGTCAAGCTGTCTTTGACGTTTTGTAGCCTTTCGAATTCTATCCTTAGATGGCATTGTCTAATTCCCAAATAATCTGCAGTTGAATCTGTGGTGAAATATAATAAAAAATGTTATTAACCACTATTACCAAACAGTAAATCAATAACAGTAAGAACTAGATTCGACAATGCTATAAAAAAAAAAGTATGCACAAGGATGCAGGGGGTATCACTTTGGCACCCTCTGACACCCTCAAAACAGGCACAAGTGCCATGTAGCAAGCAAACCAGCCCTAAGGGCAGGTCTGCCTTTCACATGACATAGATGTGCGAGCACACATGTCATGCACACCAGAATCGGTATTTTACCATGAAGTTTGATTTCATGCTAAAATACCGATTCGTTAGGGCCTTTGGGACTCAGAAGACTCCCCCCTACATAACAAATTAACAGAATCGGTAAAATTACCGATTCGGTATTTTAACGAACAAATAATTTTTCTGATTCTGTAAATGTAGATTTACCTACACGTGGCCTTGGATTTAGGCCCCTACATACCGATTTGCCATTTAACGATCGGAAACGGCCGAAAACGGCCGTAACCGGTCGGTAAATGGCCTGAAACGACCACCTACATCTGGCCCTAAGTGTGCATGCATTTCATTTCAAACAAAGTTTTAAAACATTTGATGTAAAACAATAATACACCTAGGGCCAGATGTAGGTAAATCACATTTACCGATTTTGAAATACCGAATATTACCGAATTTACCGATTCGGTATTTCAAAATCGGTAAATGGGATGTAAGTACCAACATCTGATTTATTACCGATTCCTTAAAAATTCGGTATTTACCGATTCGGTAAATACTGAATCGGTATTTCCTATTGAATCGTATGGGCCTTGAAGCCCATAGGATTCAATTCAAATACCGATTCAATATTTACCGAATCGGTAAATACCGAATTTGTCAAGGGTGCAGGGGGTATCACTTTGACACCATCTAGCACCCCCAAAACGGGCATGTGTGCAATATGGCACACAGACATGCCCTAAGGACAAGTCTATCTGTCACATGGCATATGTGTACATGCACAGATGTGCATGTACACAGGAATCGGTATTTTACCATGGATTTGTATTCCATGGTAAAATACAGATTCTGAAAGCCATGTGCCAATGGAAAATTGGCTACCCACATTTCAATCTTGCATTTTCGGTAAAATTACCGAATCGGTAAAATTACCGATTCGGTAAAATTACCGAAAACGCAACATTTAAGGGCAAAGTAATTAATTTTACACATGGGGGCGTATTTACAAGGGCCTTACACTACAAGGAAAATGACTTCAAATGATCAGACACACATGGGGATGTATTTACAAGGCACATGAACCCGGAGGAAGTGACTTGAAATTGCTAAGCACACATAGGAGAGTATCTACAATGCCCATGCAACACTTATGCATCATTTTTTACATGTACACCGTAACATTAACAACACAATTACATCATATATCTGTTCCGCAAAAGCGACACATTGCAGGAGTCACATCATTTTACCATCAAAAACAATTTCACCAATACCTTAAGAAACATGGAAGTGGTGAAAAAAGCCAAGCTTGACGTTACGGCAGCCACGATGTAGCTAGGCTCCGCCACCCCCCCACTGCTCCAAGCATGTCTGTCCCACCGCCCGCCACGCCCATTAACGGTAACATGAAATAGATACAAATCAGCAGATACCTACCCCCATTCCGGAAACTCCAGAAGTGCAACAGGACCACGGTTACGCCCATCCGGAAGATGAGGCCTCGACACGTGGAGGGCGGGGCCCGCCTAATCGCCTCAGCCGTGGGGTGGAAGGCCCAAAATGTACTGGTCTCCCGATTCCCTTCTTCTGCCGCCTTGCAGGCCACGGGGGGATGTCTTGCCTCTGCCTCCGACCCCCCCCTCTTATCGCCTGGTCCGGACATCACAGATATCAACGCCAGGTGTCGGCGTGGGGTGCGCTGGGAGGGAGAGGCGGCGCGAACAAGCCTCTCCCACCCCCCCAGGTGGGGGCCCCTCAGCTGCACCCCCAATGCTCCACTCACCCGACAAGGGTTCCTCCACTCTTGCGATGCAGCGGCGCTGCACTCACCCGACAAAAGGTCTCGTCCACTATTGCGAGGCAATGATGCTCCGCTCACCCAGCGGGGGTCTCGTTCACTGTTGCGGTGCAACGACGCTTTTAGTTTCCTGCGTCCAGAAACCTTCTCCTCAACTTTGAAGATTCTATAAGAGCCGATGGGGAATGACTGCCATGATCTCCCACGGAACGACCACGACGTAGCCGCGGGACGTCGGCGCGCTCATGCCGGCGCCGGCCTCAGTCTTGAAATCACCAAAATCCTGCAAGACTACCAACTTGATCAGTTCCGGTGGGACACCAGTATGACCCGGTAGGAGAAATTCATTCCTCCCACCCCACTTTCGCTGATGGTTCATGTCGCCAGTCCCCTCTGCTACCCTTCAACGAAAACTTTTGGACTGCCGAAAGAGGTCCCGATTCCAACCACGAGTTGGTGGAGACATTTTGACTATACTTGGACCTTCCTGACCTCACCCAAAATGGTGCCGGTACAAATGAAACTCTCAACTCCTTGTTGTGCCCCGATTGCTCAGCCTTGATATCATGAGATATGTATGCAGTTTTTAGCACATGAATTGATATGGGATAAGACTGATTACATGTTTGAACAATGAATTGATATTAAGTTCTAATGCATCATTGATTACTGTATTTATTATTGAAGGTTCGAATTGTCGACACTTTTGGTACTTGCTCACAATGAATTATTGATATGATTTTGTTGCACTTGTCGCACTTTTTACTATGAAATCAACAACCACTGACTCTCTGTTATGTTTTCCACAAATAAATACCCCCCCTCCCCCATTTACAGTTACAGCCTGCTCCGTGGCCGGCCCACGGGGTTGTAAGCCCGTATTTGGGCACCAACATTTTTAATAAAGGTTTTTGAAAAAGCAAACGTAGTTGTAACGTGTAGATTGGTAAGTTTGGAAGAAATGGCCACTGTTGCCGATTTTTTTTTTGTTAAAAAAAAAGCAGGTGAAACGAAGCAGCTCAATTAGTTAAGGGTTAAAAAGTATAGTTCGCAGAAACATTGAAAATATGAATGGTCCAGGTTTATTGTGTGTTTTTCATTTTTCTACAGCATAAAGGAATCGATAAAGATCCTGGTATTTAGCCTCTACTTTATATGCTACCTGTATCAGGGAAGTTGTTTTAAATGCCCCTAAGCCACCCCGAACGAATGTCACCTGGCCCCCCTAGTACGAACGAAAACGACCCTGTACCACTGTAGGTTATCTCTCTTCCTCAAAAATGACAAAAATTACTTTCTAGGACGTTTTGGACATTGATGATTTTCATATGATCTATTTATTAAAGTAATACTCATCTCTCTGCATGAAATTAATTTTCCACATGCTACACAAGTCAATCTCATCTGCCTAAAGTTCTTTTACAGATTTGGGACCGTTTCCCTTGCCTCTGACTCACTTATTGCTAAGTCATTGGTGGATGTTTTTGCCGGTCGGGTATTATCCACCAAATCTCGAAGTTGTGCTTTAGAATAATTAAAAGGGTGCCACCTCTCCATGTGCCAATGCATGATATGATTACCATAGCTATATTTTTTTTCGGTCCCTCTCGAGAGTTTTTTTTTGGCAGATGAGGCAGGTAACGAACCTGGCATTAACTTTCTTTTCATGAGAAGGAAAAGAAAAAAATTGCCAGATAAAATTCACTTTCACATGGGACGTTCTTGGCATTTCTTTCAGAAACTTTTACATCACTGTGTCATTTCTTTGTCTATCCTGCTTAAAGCAATGTCATGTAAATAGTTGTTTAAAAAGTTTTTTTTAACGTGTTTACTTTGTTGGAGCGTTGTATATATTTATAAGTTATTAAAGTGTTATAATCCTACAACTTTGTTGGAGTGCTATATATTTTTAATGTGACACATAATTGTGAAGACTTTGATGTACAAAAAGGCATCCCTGGAATCTTCCGCTTCAGGCTCGGACCCACATACCCTCACAGTGAGAATCCCCTCCCCAAGCACAATACAGGATGGTTATCAGATAGTAAGAACGTGTGTGGTGTGATGGATCTCATCGGGTGGGGGCCTTGATCTACTGTAACTCCTTTGAACAGGGGTGATTCTCTACAGCTGGAGCCATAAACTACATCTGCAGGGCTAAGTGATAGCCTGAGACTGGCCTGCACAATCAGACACAGAGGAAGAGGAGTGTCAGAGGGTGCGGTAGTGAATAGGGTGAAAGGGAGGTGTCGAAAATGACCCCGTACCACTGTAGGTTATCTCTCTTCCTCAAAAATGACAAAAATTACTTTCTAGGACGTTTTGGACATTGATGATTTTCATATGATCTATTTATTAAAGTAATACTCATCTCTCCGCATGAAATTAATTTTCCACATGCTACACAAGTCAATCTCATCTGCCTAAATTTCCTTTACAGATTTGGGACCGTTTCCCTTGCCTCTGACTCACTTATTGCTAAGTCATTGGTGGATGTTTTTGCCGGTCGGGGATTATCCACCAAATCTCGAAGTTGTGCTTTAGAATAATTAAAAGGGTGCCACCTCTCCATGTGCCAATGCATGATATGATTACCATAGCTATATTTTTTTTCGGTCCCTCTCAAGAGTTTTTTTTTTGGCAGATGAGGCAGGTAACTAACCTGGCATTAACTTTCTTTTCATGAGAAGGAAAAGAAAAAAATTGCCAGATAAAATTCACTTTCACATGGGACGTTCTTGGCATTTCTTTCAGAAACTTTTACATCACTGTGTCATTTTTTTGTCTATCCTGCTTAAAGCAATGTCATGTAAATAGTTGTTTAAAAAGTTTTTTTTAACGTGTTTACTTTGTTGGAGCGTTGTATATATTTATAAGTTATTAAAGTGTTATAATCCTACAACTTTGTTGAAGTGCTATATATTTTTAATGTGACACATAATTGTGAAGACTTTGATGTACAAAAAGGCATCCCTGGAATCTTCCGCTTCATGCTCGGACCCACATACCCTCACAGTGAGAATCCCCTCCCCAAGCACAATACAGGATGGTTATCAGATAGTAAGAACGCGTGTGGTGTGACGGATCTCATCGGGTGGGGGCCTTGATCTACTGTAACTCCTTTGAACAGGGGTGATTCTCTACAGCTGGAGCCATAAACTACATCTGCAGGGCTAAGTGATAGCCTGAGACTGGCCTGCACAATCAGACACAGAGGAAGAGGAGTGTCAGAGGGTGCGGTAGTGAATAGGGTGAAAGGGAGGTGTCGAAAATGACCCCGTACCACTGTAGGTTATCTCTCTTCCTCAAAAATGACAAAAATTACTTTCTAGGACGTTTTGGACATTGATGATTTTCATATGATCTATTTATTAAAGTAATACTCATCTCTCCGCATGAAATTAATTTTCCACATGCTACACAAGTCAATCTCATCTGCCTAAATTTCTTTTACAGATTTGGGACCGTTTCACTTGCCTCTGACTCACTTATTGCTAAGTCATTGGTGGATGTTTTTGCCGGTCGGGGATTATCCACCAAATCTCGAAGTTGTGCTTTAGAATAATTAAAAGGGTGCCACCTCTCCATGTGCCAATGCATGATATGATTACCATAGCTATATTTTTTTTCGGTCCCTCTCAAGAGTTTTTTTTTGGCAGATGAGGCAGGTAACTAACCTGGCATTAACTTTCTTTTCATGAGAAGGAAAAGAAAAAAATTGCCAGATAAAATTCACTTCTACATGGGACGTTCTTGGCATTTCTTTCAGAAACTTTTACATCACTGTGTCATTTTTTTGTCTATCCTGCTTAAAGCAATGTCATGTAAATAGTTGTTTAAAAAGTTTTTTTTAAAGTGTTTACTTTGTTGGAGCGTTGTATATATTTATAAGTTATTAAAGTGTTATAATCCTACAACTTTGTTGGAGTGCTATATATTTTTAATGTGACACATAATTGTGAAGACTTTGATGTACAAAAAGGCATCCCTGGAATCTTCCGCTTCAGGCTCGGACCCACACACCCTCACAGTGAGAATCCCCTCCCCAAGCACAATACAGGATGGTTATCAGATAGTAGGAACGTGTGTGGTGTGACGCATCTCATCGGGTGGGGGCCTTGATCTACTGTAACTCCTTTGAACAGGGGTGATTCTCTACAGCTGGAGCCATAAACTACATCTGCAGGGCTAAGTTATAGTCTGAGACCGGCCTGCACAATCAGACACAGAGGAAGAGGAGCGTCAGAGGGTGCCGTAGTGAATAGGGTGAAAGGGAGGTGTCGGGCGGGCACAGGGTGTGATTCTAAGGGAAGAGAAGCGCAGATGGGGGGACGTTTATGGCCCATGCATGAGAGAGAGAGCGGGGGTGACCAGTGCGTGGGGGAGATGCTTGCGAGGGTGGGGAGCCATGCTGAGGATCGGCGGCGTGCAGAGAGTGGGTCTGGTCAAGGCATCTAAAATGGCTGCCGTGCTCAACAAAAGTGTGGCATTGCAAAAAAGGCAAGATGGCGCAGACAATGTTTATCAATAAGCATTAATTTATAACAATTATTTTTAACAAAATATTTACTCGCAGTGACAAAATGGCGGTCAACAGTTCCTGATTTCCATTGAATCGAACGTTAACAGACGTCACGCAGCAACAAAAAAAAAAAAAACGCTCACGCACAGCCGCTGGAAGACATGTATCAACATATATGAGCCTCCTCAGCCACCCTCAGAAAACATAAGGGGTCAGGATACGTCTCCCGTACCCCCTTATACCTAGTAATTTAATTAAATCGAAACACAAAATGGCGAATTCCCGTTTCGCTACCAGTTTGCGGCCCGGTTCGCGAACCGAGAAGCGCTTCTACCGTGAAAAATCAAATTTTAATTATTTGCCCCACGGGACCCTTTAATAACCCCAACATCATTCCTAGGGGTCAAGTAGAAAACAGGCATAAATCAAGCACCTCCACTGCTGTGACTCTGGATCCATATTTTGGAAAATATATCTCTTATTGATGAACTTTATTCTACAAACTTATGATCATTATTTGGACCTTTACACAACTCGTGAGGGTGCTTGATTTATGCCTGTTTTCTACTTGATACTTAACATTAGCGAACGATTTCCTTTTTTGCTAATTTAACACTCCTGGTGGTGGGTGTTTTACAGGTTAATAGTGCACCTCACACTAAGAACTGTTTAAGAGTAACAATACACGTAGACGTGTTTAGAGATTTTTATTACTTCAAGGTGCTGACGTTTTCTCATTTTGAGAAACACTACCACCACAATACTGTTTTGCATCATTCCTAGGGGGTCAAGAGGAGTCTACCTTGCCCCCTTTCATTAAATTCCCCCTTTGTTTTTCTCCTCCTCTTGTCTCTCGATCCTACCGAGAGACAAGATGGCGGCCGCACCGGACTGTTTAGAATGTTGACAGACACTGGAGAGCCAATCAGCTTCGCTATGCAAAGCTCCGTTACGCGAAAAGTACGCGATCTGGTGCGCTATCTAGGACGCTGTCACAGATATATCTGTTTTTTTAAACGTTAATTTCTCAAAATCCACTGGAGCACATATATTGAGACCCAGCAAAGGCACATCGGGCTAACAGTCCCTATAATTTTGCCAAGTTTCGTGTAAATCCATTCAGCCGTTCGAGCTAAAAGTGAGGCCAAAGGCCCTATGGAAAAATGAATGGGAAAAACGCGTTTTGGGACCCCCCTTTTTTCTCGGCCCCCCTTGACGAAACCCCTCCAAAGTTTCAGGAGCTGATCAGAAACAAAATGTGCCATTTTCATGAAAATTACAGCCGATTCCGTCCACAAACGCCAAAGTTATTAGACATAGAATTTTCAAAAGTTCCATAGAGAAAAAATCCTAACTATATATACCTACTGGCGACCACCAGTAGGTAATATATATATGTATATATATATCCAACCAAAAGTTCGCCCGGAAATGAGGAAGCGCCACCCAGAAGGTAATTATCAGCCCTTGCTGATGGATAAAACGCCACACACTCACAGCAAGAGTACCTAGTACAGAATGTTGTCCCATAGTCTTGGCCAATGCGTTTCATGCAATGTAGCACTTCGTTAAGGGAAGCCAGGCTCTAAACAGAGATCCGCTTGCGGCAGTCTGTTCAAGCACCAAATAGTTCTTTCTCCGCCCCCATTGGGCGTGGCCACAGTGCGGGATTCTGGATATTGAAGTGCTTGAAATTGCTTCTCCATTTAGTCGCCGTCGCTAATCTCAACAATAAAAATGAAAGTATTCCCCAAGTGGGTGGCAAGAAACACTTGTGCTGCTTGTGATACTCCTAGTGTTTCTCCATTGGGCACCTTCCGTCCTTTAGTTGAAGTGTCGATTGGCACCTCAACAGGGCTATACACAGGTACAGCGGGGCTTCACTCGCAGCTCAGGCTGCGCCGCAAAACATCCAACCAAAAGTTCACCCGGAAATGAGGAAGTGCCACCCAGAAGGTAATTATCAGCCCATGCATTTAATGGATAAAACGGCATGCACTCACAGCAAGAGCGCCTCGCACAGAATGTTGTCTGTTAGTCTTGTCCAACGCGTTTCATGCAATGTAGCACTCTTCAAAGAGGCTTTTGCGACCTGTTAGATGCACAAAGACCACTCCTCACTATTTAGAGGAAAAGGCCCCTCAAGGTCCATATTCTGGTCATCAGATACAGCAAATAATTGTAAGAACTAATGGAGTTTTTAGTCATACTCCACCAGCTGACAACACATAAGAAACTCACCTGACAATGAAAGCTACACCTCTATGTAGGGGGACATGTTACAAGACAACACATTTTAAATCAATGATTTGAATATAATAATAATAATGAAAAGGAAGGAATAACAGTCTGGAATATATTCACACAAAAGGGGTCCACCAGCACAATACTTGCAGAAACTTCCATCACAGGCTTCATAAAATTCAAACTGATGAACAGCAAAATCAACTTCATCTTTTAAGGTAGACAGTCCCTGTAGAATATGGGACATGCAATATTTAAGCAAAAGGCACCACAGTACACTAAACCTTCTATCAAGTTTTCTGGGAAAGGATATTATATAAAGATCATATTTTAATTGTATACAGATGTGGGACAATTGCAGAAAATCTTTTGTTAGAATGTTGGCAAATTCTATCCATATATTATCTCCAATATTGGTTGCATCAAAAGTAACAATCACCTCATGTGTACCACAGTGACTGTTAAAAATCAAGCAGGAATGTAAACAAAAATCTAGAAAAATGTCAAAGAACTGCATTAAAAACCTTAATTGAACATGTTTACAATGGAACCACACAAAGATATCTGTGAATTTCAGTCAAGTAGTTTAGGACCAATGTAAAAACTTGGGCCTTATGAGGCTGTGCGTCACTTTTACGCTGACGGTGCATCACTTTTTGTGACGCACCAGCGGCGTAAAAATTGTGCCTTGTTGCACCATATTTACAAAGTGACGCATCTAGGTAGATGCGTCACTTTGTAATCCCCTGCACCACCTTATACCTGCGCCAGGTATAATGTATGCAGGGGTGCATTACGGGGGAAGAAAAGGTCATTGAAGTGACGCAGTGAAAGCTATAAAATTTCACTGCGCCGCTTCTAGGATGCAAATGGGTCAATATCTTACGCCTGCCTCGCAGCAGGTGTATGACTGATGCAGGTCCTTTCACATGTGGCTTGCCCCATGTGAAAGGACACATTGCTGAAGTTGCATCACTTTTGTGACACAATCCAGCGATGCGTCACTTTTGCACCATACAGATACGTGACATGATGCATCATACACTAAATATGACGCATCAATCATGTCGCAAGGAGGACTCACTGAGAAGTTACACATCGCTGCTTTCACGCAGCGATGCGTCACTTCTCCTAAATGAGGCCCTCAGTTGAAAGAACAAGGGACCAACAAAATAATCCTTTATTATTGTGTTTATAAAATAAGGAATTTCTATCAGATATAATGACAGAGATAGTGAACTTGTACTGCAAATTCCTGGAAAGGTGTATTTAATAGAAAGTGAAAATGAAACAAGATGGAGTCACCTGGGTAATTGAACGTCAATCTGATTCGGTGCAACTTAGCAATATCATGAAAAATCCCCTTCTGATGCTCATCTGAGGTGAAAAACTAAAGTTCTTCTTCACCCAGCTACCAGTCGCTCAAAAAACAGGCACCTCATTTGTGACAGATGCTAATGAAAAATAAATTGACATTACACCATGATTAGGCACAACTTTGAATGTATCTGTCTTATGTGAACTGGAGTATACGCAGTCAAACATATTCAC
Organism: Lissotriton vulgaris; assembly: GCF_964263255.1. Classification (NCBI taxonomy): domain Eukaryota; kingdom Metazoa; phylum Chordata; class Amphibia; order Caudata; family Salamandridae; genus Lissotriton; species Lissotriton vulgaris. The sequence goes on along the minus strand of NC_141689.1, from coordinate 930,682,035 downwards.
GCAAACAACCAATGCTTAAGGAATATTTACTAATTCCTCAAGTGCAATTGCAAATTACCCAATGCCTTTAAGTTTGAAAGTGTAGCCAATGTCACTGTGCAAAAAATAAAAGTCTGTGCGTTTGCATATGATGATGAGTTCAATCAGATCCTTTGTGTGGAAATGTGACCTATGCTAACTGGTATGAATAGATCCATTTACCAAAGAGTGAGTCAGTTAAGAGTTTTTCGAATAGTGAAAGATCCTTCTAAAACCTCACAATAGTAATGTTGAAGTGCCCTTATGTATTTGAAATCTTTGTGAAAATAAACGCTCACAATATATGATCTTCTAGTGGAAGGCATTACTGTTACCTTTTAACCAAGCACACCACATTTCATCTACAATGATCTGATGGGTGCCTCTGGTGTAAGATAAATATTCAAAGTTACCAGACGCAAAAAATCATTGCGTTGTTTATCATTAATTTTTGGGAAAGGATTGATACTAACATTCTGTACGGTTGGTATTTATTGTAGTCATTATGCTGTTTTGCTTACAAGCACAAGACATATTTCTCCATTTGAATATAAAAGAGGTTGTGTCTATGTAATGCCATTCTTTATTTGCTTGCTGGGTTGGAGAAAGACCTATGTGCCTTTAGGCTTCAAAGACTGTAAAAACACTTTTTGTAACGTGGCATGCATTAGTTTAACTCACACCTTGTGCAGAGGGGACCGACCTTGTCTCTAAAGCTAATGCACTATGGCCGGGATACCCGTCACCCCCTCCCAACACAATCCCCAAGGATGGGAAGACGGACACAGTTCTTGACTTTTGGAAGGCGGGAGGGAGTTACCCTCCCGGCCGTATTTATTAAAATATGAAACGAAATTAAAACATAAAAACAACAGTTTCATATCATGTACAATTTCATTTTCACATTACGATGTTTATTGGCTAACCTTAACACAGCTCTAATACAAAGGTTCTCCTAGCCGATTCTAAACATCCTGCAAATGCATATACTCAAAATTAAATTGTACATCCTAGCATTACGGGCCAACGGCTAGGTCGTAACCGGTGTCAGATCCCTAATACCAGAACTCCCCCCCTTACTTGTGAGGGGCGGGCGCACAGAGGACTGTACCTCTCTGCCAACTTCCAATTTCCCTTGTCTTAACGGGGGCCCCATATTTACTCGACGCCATCTTAGTGGTCGTCCGAGGACTCGTGTGAGGTGTCTAGAAGGTAGCGTACACCCCCCTCCCACCCCACACTGCTTACCACATCCGCCGTCCCGGATGTCCTGGCCCCGGGAAATTCCCAGAAGGGGCCCGTAGCCCCTCCTCCCCTGGGAGGGGCCTATGACCGCCTTCCCTTTCGGCGGCCCCATCCTTAGAGGGGTACCGCCTCCCCGTGTGAGGGGCCAATGGCCGCCTCTCCCCGGGCGCTCCCATCCATAATGGGTGGCGCCCCACCTCTAGGGATCTTCCAATTACTGCTCACCGATCACGACCTTACCGCCCGACCAAAATAAATACGACATTTTTGAACCTAATGAGGACGGAATAAACGGTTAGACTGGATAATACACAATAACCTTTATTTACACAAATAACACATCATTCAATTAGGCTGTGATACTTCGCCTACGAACATGCTAAATAGCAACCATTTTATTCAAAAAAGACAATCCAGACTTTATTAAAACAACCTGTAAAAGAGATAATATCACCATTAATCGACTTTATTGCAGTACTAATCGTTGCCATAAGGGGCTGGTGGGTGGGTCAAAATTGGCTCCTTGTTCCGTCTCGGGCTCACGTACAACGAGGAGGTGCAGCTTCCAAGCACAGGAACAAGATGATGCTTCCTTAGATTGTTGCTCTTTTATTCTTCCTCGGGAGGGCATGTACCCTCCTCCGATCCGCCTACGGGGCGTGGCCAACGGTGTAGGTGTCTAGGACAACCCCTCTTGGGCAGGAAAAGGTGCGCCCCGGCTACGCCGCTTCGGGCATACCAGCCGAGACACGCCTCCCGCCCAAAATGGTTTCCCGGGGGGGTCAGGGCACCCTACCATACGTTCGGGGGGACCGAGTGGTCGCCCCTTTCCATATGGCCGGTATACCCGTCACCCCTCCCAACCAATCCCCAAGGATGGGAAGACGGACACAGTTCATGACTTTTGGAAGGCGGGAGGGAGTTACCCTCCCGGCCGTATTTATTAAAATATGAAACAAAATTAAAACATAAAAATAACAGTTTCATATCATGTACAATTTCATTTTCACATTACGATGTTTATTGGCTAACCTTAACACAGCTCTAATACAAAGGTTCTCCTAGCCGATTCTAAACATGCTGCAAATGCATATACTCAAAATTAAATTGTATATCCTAGCATTACGGGCCAACGGCAAGGTCGTAACCGGTGTCAGATCCCTAATACCAGAACTCCCCCCCTTACTTGTGAGGGGCGGGCGCACAGAGGACTGTACCTCTGTGCCAACTTCCAATTTCCCTTGTCTTAACGGGGGCCCCATATTTACTCGACGCCATCTTAGTGGTCGTCCGAGGACTCGTGTGAGGTGTCTAGAAGGTAGCGTAGACCCCCCTCCCACCCCACACTGCTTATCACATCCGCCGTCGCGGATGTCCTGGCCCCGGGAAATTCCCAGGAGGGGCCCGTAGCCCCTCCTCCCCTGGGAGGGGCCTATGACCGCCTTCCCTTTCGGTGGCCCCATCCTTAGAGGGGTACCGCCTCCCCGTGTGAGGGGCCAATGTCCGCCTCTCCCCGGGCGCTCCCATCCATAATGGGTGGCGCCCCACCTCTAGGGATCTTCCAATTACTGCTCACCGATCATGACCTTACTGCCACAGGCCGGATAGTTGACCGGCTATCCGGACCCCCCACAAACTCTTACTAAAGGTCATGGCTACACAAACTCTTTAACCAAGCTATGAAGTCTCCTATGAGTAAGACATTCCCCTCCCGGGACAAATGGACCCCATCTTCAAGATACATATGGTCCCCCCCAATACATCCATGTGGAATACAATGCAACTGGCCTGAACGAAACAACCTACTAAGTTTGTTATTAACTTTCTTTACTGACTGATTCAAAGCTGACACAGAGAGGGCCCCCCGCCACACCTTTCTAGGAATTATGTGTGACCATGCAATCGTGCACCCCGGAACCCTTCTCACCAACCAACTCACTGTGGATAAAATTAACTCGAGAAGTACTCGTCGACCAATGGTTACCAAATCATTGCCCCCAAGATGTACTATGATTACAGACGGCGGTGACCTCGTCCGCCCTAGCAGTCCCTCCATAAAAGTTTGAAACTGGTCAATACAGAGGCCGCCCCTTCCGTGGAAGGTCACCCTGCACCCGTATTCCCCAGCCACGTGAATCATGTCACCTGCTTTGAATACGTCCGCGGTTCGCCTCACGTATGAGTGGCCAACGACCCACACCACTCTTCCCTCAGCTGGTAATCTTTGACCGCTGGTCCCCAGGTGTCGGGTCAACTGCACAGTCCGCCCCGCAAAGCCTGCTCGCGAAACTGTAAACCAAACAGAAAACAAGAAGCGTGAGTGCATGACATTAGCTTCACAACATGTGCAACCGCACATACCTTTTATAACAATTCGAGGACCAACGCCCCAACTGTTTCACCTTTTCAACACTCAGACCCCTGGCTTTAGCCTCTGTAGCAGCCCCTATCCGGAAGGAATGGGTCCCAAAATCGCTCGGATTCAAGCCCGCTGCCGCGATTGCCATTGTTAACACCCGCTGGAACTGAAACCTAGTCAGTGGGGTGGCGTCGGCGTGCTTTAGCAAGCTTCCCCCCCATGATGCCGCCCTCTGCGCTAAATACTCCTCCACGCATTTTACCGGGCACATGGGAGACCCTGGAATCCGCTGAACTACCACACAGTCCCCGATCGCTCCCTGATCGGTCTTGGACCTGGCTATTGAGACTACCATCGGCTCACCCTTAATTTGAATGTGTTCTCGACACAGACCTCGCCCCGTATCCTGCTTATTCCTCGCTACCAGTTCGCTTACCCGCATAGCCCCATGGAATGCTAATGCAAAAGCGGCCCGGAACAGCACTGTCTCTGATTGAGATGAACATGTCGCAGGGAGTACGGACATTAACAGGGACAACCTTTCTAGACCTATCGGGTGCCTCTCATCCACTCTACGACCCTCAAGGCGTTGCCACCCACGCAGAGCCTTCCTTACGAGAAAGGACGATGTGGGGTCCTGGATGCCATGAGCCTGCGCCATGAAGGCAATGGCGGCCCTGTGCCTATTGGCTGTTGCCAGTGATCGGCCTGCCTGATGTAGTGATACCAGATATTTCAGGACATACTCCTCCTGCCCCCAATGCTCCCCCCGAGCAGAACCCAAAAATTCCCAATAGGAACGGAACGCCCCTTCATATGCCTTCCTTGTCCTGGGTGCTAGACTCTCTCCCACGAGGTTTTGTAATCCGGGGCACCGAGAGACCAGAGAGCTTCGGGAAATGGTGCCGCCACCAAGTCCGCTGAGGGCAGAAAACCCCGGAAGGCCTGCATGTGGGAACGAGGGAGCGCATCAGCCGCCTGGTTCAGTACCCCAGGCACGTGTCTTGCCCTAAAGTGGACGTTTAGTCTCATACATCGCAGGACAATTTCTTTCAGCAATCTCAAAATCCATTTGCAGCGTGCTGCCTGATTATTGATACATTCAACAACGGTCATATTATCAGACCAGAACACCACAGTGCGATCACGAAACCCTTCTGGCCATGTTTTCAAGGCCACCAGAATGGGGAACAGCTCAAGAAACCCAATGTTTCCTGTGAGCCCACGATCGTGCCACCACGCCGGCCATGTTCGTGCCGACCATTGATTACCAAAGATGGCGCCAAAGCCCACACTCCCTGCCGAGTCGGTCCACAACCCCAGCTCCTCGGAGGAAGCTGGCGGTTTGTTCAACACGACGCGACCGTTGAAATCCGCCAGAAATGCCAGCCATATGCACATATCCTGGCGAACCTCTGCTGACAGTCGTGTGCGGTGGTGCCCTTCCTTGAGGCCAACCATGGCTTGTGCGATAGAGCGGGAAAAGGGGCGTGCCATCGGTATCACTCTAAGGGCAAAGTTAAGCTGACCCACAGCTTGTTGCAACTGATGGAGAGTTACTTTTTTCTCGCCGAGGCACATTTCAAGTGAGGCTTTAAATTTCATTACCTTCTCCTTGGGCAAACGGAAGCACCCCTCTACAGAATCGAGCTCAATTCCAAGAAACTCGAGTGAAGTAGATGGCCTTACCGTCTTGCCTGGTGCCAGTGGCACGCCAAAACGTTTCATGAGATTACAGAATTCCCTCAAAGCCTGTGCACATTCCATGTCCCCAGCTGCCCCCAGAAACAGAAAATCATCAAGGTAATGCATAACCTGCGTAAAGCCCGTGGCTCTGGTGAACGCCCATTGCAAAAAGGTACTGAACTTCTCAAAATACGCACAAGAGATGGAGCAACCCATCGGCATACATTTATCCATGTAGTAGCGTCCTTGAAACACAAAACCTAAGAGACGCTGATCGTGTGGGTGTACCAGGAGCAACCGGAATGCTGACTCGATATCTGATTTAGCCATCAGCGCTCCGGGCCCCAGGCGATTCAACATGGCGACGGCCTCATCAAAGGATGCATACCGCACTGAACAAACTCCCGGGTCAATCGCATCGTTCACCGAAAGACCCCTAGGAGCAGACAAATTATGGATTAACCTGAACTCACCCGGGTCCTTCTTGGGGACCACTCCCAATGGTGAACAAACAAAGTTAAAAACCGGCGGGTTTTCATATGGACCCGTAACCCGACCTCGGGCCACCTCCTTTGCAATCTTTGCCTGTACCACCGCCGTATTTTGTTGAACCGATAGTTGGTTCTTACACTGTGCTTCCCCCCGAAAATCCCCCGCCGGGATGCGGAAACCATATGAGAAACCGTCTCGCAACACCCCGGTGGAGACATGATCAGGATATTTGTTCAGCCAAGGGATCATTGCCATGTTATCAACGGGAGTAGGTAACGGTGCCCCTCGGTCGATGTTAGACCTGTTTGGCCCCTCCTCTACCTCCTGTATCACCATTCTTGGCTCTGCACGAACTCTCGGGGTGTAAAGACTGTCTGCAACCTGCACACTCATGCCTGAACTTGCATGTCCCTTGTGGCCTAGTGCACTTGCCCCTGTTAAAGCTCCAACAGACCCCTTTTCTACCCGAGTTCCCGTTATTTTTTGTGTGCTGATCACTGTTGGCACCCGCCCGAAAGGGCGCCGCCACATAATGGCGGGAAGGCTCCGCCCCATTCCCACCGAAAGAAGACGACTTCGTCGTGTTCGGCATAACCTGCTTCTGCCAAGAAATGGAGTCGAAACAATCCCACGTCAGGGATGAGTCATGCTCCTTGGCCTTACGAAATTTGTTATCATAACCCATCCATTGATTGCCTTCATACGTTTCATAAAATTCCATTATACGTGTCTGGTAACAAGCTAATTCCGACAATACTTCAGGCCTACGTTCCCCCATGATTGCAGTGAACATTCCAAACGCTCTGGCCCAATTAGCGATCGTTTCATCTACTCTGAAACCCGCCATTTTGGCACGCCATACACTCGGATGCAACAACTCCTTCTGATTTTTAACGTGCTCTATCTCATAGTGATCGGTCAACAGCGAAAACATGTTCACATATTTATCAGCCCAAATCCTTTCTTTCACATCCATCGGGATATGTTGGACCACCTTTTCCCTCCTTGAGGGTAACGATCCCTCCCCTGCCATTGGCAACGGCTGCTTACCCGAACCAGTAGCTGGATCTGTTGTTGCTGCTGTTCCAACACTCGACGCCGGTTGTTCCGAGGGATTCTGCGGGGAAACAAGAGGACAGGGTGCCTTCGCAGCATCTCTCGATTGCCGCAACTGCTTCATTATTAACCTGGCCTCCTCGGCCGTGTCTCCCGGTGCCACAGCACCCTCGTTACTCTTGCCTAACCACGCCGCCAACTAGGCGGCCAGTTCGGGAGGCATATCCCCATCGTTAACGGGTGTAACTACCACAGGGATCGGCTGTCCCGCGTTCGGGATCGGAACTGGGGCCTCAACTGGACTGACCGGGCTCGCCGGAGGTGACTCGGGAACCGGGGCCTCCCCCCCTGCCGCCCTATTCCTGGCCCTTTTACCTCTCTCGGCAGGGACTACTCCCGGCAATGCTGGCCCGATGACTTTCTTCGGTCTACCCGTACCATTCATTGCCGCCATCTGCTTCTTCATGTTCGCCATGTCTTTCACCAGCATGCGAAGCATTTGTTCGGTCCCGACCTTCTTTCCGACCTTCTTGCCAGGCATCGTTCATGGCTATTCGACTCGAGGTCCTGGATCCAAAGCTTCGGAATCACTGAAATGAGAAACACAAAAATTACAAGTTCTCAAAATTGGCTCCTTGTTCCGTCTCGGGCTCACGTGCAACGAGGAGGTGCAGCTTCCAAGCACAGGAACAAGAGGATGCTTCCTTAGATTGTTGCTCTTTTATTCTTCCTCGGGAGGGCGTGTACCCTCCTCCGATCCGCCTACGGGGCGTGGCCAACGGTGTAGGTGTCTAGGACAACCCCTCTTGGGTGGGAAAAGGCGCGCCCCGGCTACGCCGCTTCGGGCATACCAGCCGAGACACGACTCCCGCTCAAAATGGTTTCCCGGGGGGGTCAGGGCACCCTACCATACGTTCGGGGGGACCGAGTGGTCGCCCCTTTCCATTTTCCATCTTTGTGCTTGCATAGTCAGTAAAATAAAATGTTTATTTTGCACTATCTAAAGAGTTTTAGGGCCAGATGTATGTCGCCAAATACCGGTCGGTAACGACCGATTTCGGCCGTTACCGACCGGTATTTGGGATTTGACATGTAGGGGGCCTCATATTTACAGAATCGGTATATTTACCGATTCGGTAAATTTACAGAATCGGTAAAATACCGAATCGGTAAATTTACCGATTCTGTAAATCCATATGTAGGTGGCACTGTAATCAGTGCCACAGGCCCTTACCGAATCGGTATTTACCATGGAATACTATTATATGGTAAATAACAAATTCCAGTGTACATGCACATCTGTGCATGTACACCTGTGCCTTGTGGCACACAGACATGCCCTAAGGGCATGTATGTGTGTCACATGGCACACAAGCCAGAAAAAGGGGTGAAACAGGGTGTCAAAGTGACACCCTGTCCCCCTTGTAAAATCGGTAAATTTACCAATTCGGTAATTACTGAATCGGTATTTGCTATGGAATCCTATGGGCTTCAAGGCCCATAGGAATCAATATGAATGAAGAAGGGTGCTGCACTCGTGGTTTTTACTGCGATTTGAGTCTTTTGTAGCGATATGTGTGCTGTACCAGATTAGTGCCTGCCAACTGAATATAGAAACAATATATATGGCCTAGTGTCAAAAGTCACTAGGACTCTAGTACGCTCTACAACAAAATTTTGTTTTTTGCTTTATGACATTCAGTTTATTTTGAATCTTTTTCTCAAAGCCATCAAATATGTTGTATTTTCATATTTTTCATAATTGACATCATTTACAAAAACGATACAAATATCAAAACAAATGATTTCTTTATAGCAGCAAAAGCGACAATTTGTCAATACACAGGTTTATCAAAAGAAAGAAACAGAAAAAGAAAAAACCCAATGCATTTCGGGGCGATAGCCCCTTCGTCGGGGGTCTGAAAAAGAAAATAAGCAAACAAGAAGACAAGAAGACTATTATTCATCAGTTTCTCACAACACTTGAAAATTTAACCCTGAAGAGTTTTTTAGCCGGGGCTTACCTAAATAACAGAGACTGAGATGTAACCTGTGTGTGGTTATTATTATCTTTATCGAACAATTTCTGCAAAACCAAAAAATAAAGTATGAGGAGTCTGTCCAAGAGATATCTTTCCTACTACGTATAAGCCAGAAAGTGGAAATATTATGTTACCTGCCCGTTTGTCAAGGTTGCATCTATAGAGGAAAAAATAATGTTTTATGAATGCTTATAGCCTGATTCCAACAGATAATACATATGCATTTTCGCGAGATAAAAATCATAGGGCTCACCTGCATATCAAACAGGTCTTGTGTGCGTGAAGGAAACCTAGTAAAACAAATGGTTTCCATCAATATGCCGTTCAAAACATTAACGTGAGTGAAGCGGGTTCACAAAAAAGCGGCGTCTTTTACCTGCGAGTCTAAGCGTGGGGGTTTCGAACTCGCTACTGTTTGCCTTCACGGTGCTGTTAAAACGGAAAAAGGAAAACTATAGTCATTGCCCTTTCCATCTTAGTGAATAGCTGCGTCTTGTGAGAAAATGCTGCAAGCAAACTCACCGTACGACATTCCGATGTTCTCTTCCAAAAGGTTGAACCATCACCTAGCTCACCGGCCGGAAGCTCTACCAGATCCACAAGTCCTTCACCTATTTCAGCTGTTTACTTAGAAGAAGTAGACAGGGATGACAGACTTTATTTAAACTGCATATGCGATAGGCTTCCCTGTTCGTAATGAAACTTTATGTGTCCAAGACATGGTGAACATGAACAATAATGTTCTGACACAAGAGCTGTAACTTGAAGACTGTTGAAATATGATACACTATGGAACCAGGCGTTTTAATAATCGAGTTTCCTATTAGTGTCAAAACGTATTCCACATCAGCTCACACGAGCTTGTATGACGATTGCTGTTCTATAGGAACCCTGGTCACGATAACTATTCGGAATGAATGAACTTTATGCGTCTTAAACATGTGAGACAAGAATAACAATAATCTGCCGCAAGGGTCGCTCTACTGAATATCTAGTAGATCGACTACCATATTATTGTATGCACCGTTAACGTATTTGACATAAACAGCAATGTTCTAATATAAGGTCCGCTCATTCAAGCAGTAAGACAGATAATGCCATATAGAAATGCTGATTGAAAGGCTCATTCTTAGCCAATATATGTGATCGAATCAATGTTGAATTTGAGAATATATAATGAAGCTCCACCAAAATATGAAAAATAATCTGGCGTCTGAACCATGAGCTTTAGGCTAATGTGTGTTATTGAAGAAGGTAACTACTTAGGACAGCACTGTAAAAAACAATTTCTGTGAATCAATTCCTGCCTATTTACAATCTATATACAAATTACAAATAATGATTGAGAAAGTTTAACAATGGTAATGCTCTGCATACATATTAGAAATAATAGATGTAATGGTGTAACAATGAAAATGTTCCGCATCTTATTATGAAATACTTTCAACTAAATTGCATGTTCTATAGAGTGCGTTTCATTGAATTTAAGGGTCCTAAATCACCTAAATTTTTAAAGAAAGCATGCCATTTCTATCTTGTCATTTAAACCAAGAGGGGCCATTGTCTGTAATTTACGAATCCAGTAGATTTCTCTTTGCAGTAGTGTCTTGGCATTATCAATTCCTAGTCTCTGAGGTATCAGCTCTATGATTTGAAAACGAAGCTGCGCTATATTGTGGTTTTTGTCAATCCAATGTTGTGCTAGAGGTGACGTTAAATTTTTGTTTCTTATGCGACTCTTGTGCTCAGAAAGTCTTAGTTTCATCATCCTATCTGTTTTGCCTATATATAATAGTCCACACGGGCACTTGATCGAGTAAACTACATGTTCTGAGTCACAGTTTGTCGAGTGTCTAAGCATTATTTTTTCTCCAGTTCGTGGGTGCTGCAGTATGTTACCTGAGATCACATTATTACAGTTTTTGCAGTTAAAGCACCTCGTCGTTCCTTTGTGAACTAGTTCCTGTTGCAATGGAGTTGGTTTGTTAAGAAGTTCCTTCAGGTTTTGGGCTCTTTTATATGCAAATAATGGTCGTTCATTGAATAGTGTTCCAAAGTCTTTTTCGGCTAATAGAATTTCCCATCTTTTTGATATTGTTCTTTTGATGTCCCTTGAAGCAGTTGAATATTTGGACACGAAGTCCATTCTATTGTTTGAATCTTTAGATTTCTTTTTGAGGAGTTCTGTTCTCGGTATTGCTTTAATTTTTTCAAGATGTGCTTCCAGTAGTTTTTTGGATAACCTCTATCAAGATATCGCTGTTTTTGGTCATTTAAACTCTTGTCACATTGTTCAGGGTTAGAAGATATGCGTTTAATCCTCATGCATTGCGATACTGGCAGGTTGTTTATCAAGCTGGCTGGGTGGAAACTGCTGTATAGTAACGCAGTGTTCTTGTCCGTTACTTTTTTGTGTAGTTTCGTCTGGATGGATTCATCCTTAATTTCGACAAGAACATCCAAGAACGGTAATGCTATACTACTTGCATTGTATGTAAATTGGATCCTTGGGTCCACAAGATTCAAACTATGAATGTTGTTTAGTAGTTCAGTCTTCGGGCGTTTCCATGTGATGAAAATATCATCTATATAGCGCTTGTAGTAAATCAGACCTTGTTGCCTGGTTGGATCCTCTAAGATGTAATCCAATTCAAATTTTGCCATGTAGATATTTGCATATATACATGCTCCTGGGAAACCCATGGCCTTGCCCGTCAGTTGGTTATAGTATCTGTCTTGCCAAAGAAAATAACTGTTGAGGAGGCAAAATTCTAGCAATTGCAATAGTGGTATCTTCAGCCCATTTGGTTTGTCTGTTCTAAGGAGAGCCCACTCCATGGCCTCTATCCCTTGTTTATGCGGTATTGATGTGTATAGCGAAGTGACGTCTATGGTACAAAGAGTCCATTCTCTACATCCTATTGTGTCAATGTTTGCCAGGCTTCTAAGGAAATCTGATGTATCTTGTAAATAAGTTGGCCAATTCTGAATGAATGGTTGCATGTGAGTATCAATGAAAATGCCCAAATTTTCAAAAATAGATGAACAGCCTGATACTATGGGCCTGAACGGTGGATTTTCGATGCTTTTATGTACCTTAGGCAAAAAATAAGTTTTTGGCCTCCGTGGGTAGATCTGCTTGAGGTACCGTTTGGTGTTATTGTCTATCCAGTTTGGTTCTTCTGTGTTATTCAATATTTCATCCAAATTATGAGCAATACTGGTCGTTGGGTCCTGTTCTATCCGAGCATAGGTATTTGCATCATTCACATGCTCATCACCTCTTTGTTTGTTGAAAGAAGAGTCCATTATCACGAGTGCTCCTCCCTTGTCTGCTTTTTGTATTGTGATGTAGTTGTTTCTTGCTAATCGTTGTATAGCGCTTTGTTCTGCCCTTGTCAAGTTGTTTAATTTCCTTTTGTAATGTATTTTACTTAGATCTGCTTTCACTAGGATTTCAAAGGTATCCAGACTTTTGTGAGACATTGGTGCCATGTTTCTTGCTAATCGTTGTATAGCGCTTTGTTCTGCCCCCGTCAAGTTGTTTAATTTCCTTTTGTAATGTATTTTACTTAGATCTGCTTTCACTAGGATTTCAAAGGTATCCAGACTTTTGTGAGACATTGGTGCCATGAAGTTGCTTTTAGGTTTGAATGGTCTGTCTGCTTCATCCAAATTTTCTGTTGGGTTCAATATCGTGAAAAAATATTTAAGTCTCAGAACTCTCATGAATTTAAAGAAGGATATTTCTGTTTCCAGTTCATTTGACTGATATGTTCTGACAAAAGAGGTTCCTTTGTTCAAAAGTTTTTTTTTGAAATCAGAAAGCGAATAGTTTGAGATGTTTATGACAAGGTTTTGGTCTGACTCCGCAGTGATGGTTTTTTTAGTGGTTCCCTGTCCTTCTCTTTCTCCTTTTCCCTTTCCTTGTCCTCTTCTCGTCTTCTTTCTAGTTGTGTCACAGGTAGGTCCAGTGGTCTGTTGGATGGCAGATCCTTTTCTAAAAAAGCAATCGATGATGTCGCAGGTGTTATCGCCATCAAATCAGTAGACTGACCTGTTCTTTGAGGTGGTTGAGATGCAATAGGTTGTCTTGTGTTGTTCAACTCGCTGTCAGATACCACACTCTCGTCTGAAGAGGCTGGCTGCTGTTTTTTACCAGTGAACCTCCTTTTAGCGTAAACTAGCGACTTTCTGAGCACAAGAGTCGCATAAGAAACAAAAATTTAACGTCACCTCTAGCACAACATTGGATTGACAAAAACCACAATATAGCGCAGCTTCGTTTTCAAATCATAGAGCTGATACCTCAGAGACTAGGAATGGATAATGCCAAGACACTACTGCAAAGAGAAATCTACTGGATTCGTAAATTACAGACAATGGCCCCTCTTGGTTTAAATGACAAGATAGAAATGGCATGCTTTCTTTAAAAATTTAGGTGATTTAGGACCCTTAAATTCAATGAAACGCACTCTATAGAACATGCAATTTAGTTGAAAGTATTTCATAATAAGATGCGGAACATTTTCATTGTTACACCATTACATCTATTATTTCTAATATGTATGCAGAGCATTACCATTGTTAAACTTTCTCAATCATTATTTGTAATTTGTATATAGATTGTAAATAGGCAGGAATTGATTCACAGAAATTGTTTTTTACAGTGCTGTCCTAAGTAGTTACCTTCTTCAATAACACACATTAGCCTAAAGCTCATGGTTCAGACGCCAGATTATTTTTCATATTTTGGTGGAGCTTCATTATATATTCTCAAATTCAACATTGATTCGATCACATATATTGGCTAAGAATGAGCCTTTCAATCAGCATTTCTATATGGCATTATCTGTCTTACTGCTTGAATGAGCGGACCTTATATTAGAACATTGCTGTTTATGTCAAATACGTTAACGGTGCATACAATAATATGGTAGTCGATCTACTAGATATTCAGTAGAGCGACCCTTGCGGCAGATTATTGTTATTCTTGTCTCACATGTTTAAGACGCATAAAATTCATTCATTCCGAATAGTTATCGTGACCAGGGTTCCTATAGAACAGCAATCGTCATACAAGCTCGTGTGAGCTGATGTGGAATACGTTTTGACACTAATAGGAAACTCGATTATTAAAACGCCCGGTTCCATAGTGTATCATATTTCAATAGTCTTCAAGCAACAGATCTTGTGTCAGAAAATTATTGTTCATGTTCACCATGTTTTGGACACATAAAGTTTCATTACGAACAGGGAAGCCTATCGCATATGCAGTTTAAATAAAGTCTGTCGTCGCTGTCTACTTCTTCTAAGTAAACAGCTGAAATAGGTGAAGGACTTGTGGATCTGGTAGAGCTTCCGGCCAGTGAGCTAGGTGACGGTTCAACCTTTTGGAAGAGAACATCGGAATGTCGTACGGTGAGTTTGCTTGCAGCATTTTGTCACAAGACGCAGCTATTCACTAAGATGGAAAGGGCAATGACTATAGTTTTCCTTTTTCCGTTTTAACAGCACCGTGAAGGCAAACAGTAGCGAGTTCGAAACCCCCACGCTTAGACTCGCAGGTAAAAGACGCCGCTTTTTTGTGAACCCGCTTCACTCACGTTAATGTTTTGAACGGCATATTGATGGAAACCATTTGTTTTACTAGGTTTCCTTCACGCACACAAGACCTGTTTGATATGCAGGTGAGCCCTATGATTTTTATCTCGCGAAAATGCATATGTATTATCTGTTGGAATCAGGCTATAAGCATTCATAAAAAATTATTTTTTCCTCTATAGATGCAACCTTGACAAACGGGCAGGTAACATAATATTTCCACTTTCTGGCTTATACGTAGTAGGAAAGATATCTCTTGGACAGACTCCTCATAATTTATTTTTTGGTTTTGCAGAAATTGTTCGATAAAGATAATAATAACCACACACAGGTTACATCTCAGTCTCTGTTATTTAGGTAAGCCCCGGCAAAAAACTCTTCAGGGGTTAAATTTTCAAGTGTTGTGAGAAACTGATGAATAATAGTCTTCTTGTTTGCTTATTTTCTTTTTCAGACCCCAGACGAAGGGGCTATCGCCCCGAAATGCATTGGGTTTTTTCTTTTTCTGTTTCTTTCTTTTGATAAACCTGTGTATTGACAAATTGTCGCTTTTGCTGCTATAAAGAAATCATTTGTTTTGATATTTGTATCGTTTTTGTAAATGATGTCAATTATGAAAAATATGAAAATACAACATATTTGATGGCTTTGAGAAAAAGATTCAAAATAAACTGAATGTCATAAAGCAAAAAACAAAATGTTGTTGTAGTGCGTACTAGAGTCCTAGTGACTTTTGACACTAGGCCATATATATTTTTTCCATAGGAATCAATGGCAAATACAGATTCGGTAATTACCGAATCGGTAATTACCGAATCTTACCAATGTGGTATTTTTACTGAATATTTTACCTACATAGCAATTACCGAATAGTGAATACCGAATCAGTAAAATTCGGTATTTACCATTCGGTAATTTGCTATTACCTACATCTGGGCCTAATATCCAAACAAAAGAAAAAATTACATCTTAATTTAATTGTTTTAATACTGGGGAGGGCCTGAAAGCTTAAAAAACAGTGTTTCAGAAAAAGACTGACAAAACAAAACAATCAAATTTCCATTTCCAAACCCCCAAGTATTTTATCAAAAAGTTAGAATAATCGGGAGGTGGTAGACCCTCAAGAACTGCTAACTCCTTCCTCCTGAAACCACAGATATTTTGTAAAAAGAGAACTTGTCAAAGAGCTTTTTCCGGTCTGCCTCCAGGATTTGAAACTCTCTCCCTCCTGAAGCTCGCAGACTCACCTCAATGGTTACTTTGAAATTGGAAGTAAAAAGATTCCTTATGAGCAAGTTCATACCTTAATAGGGCTTGCATCCTCTGCTATAAGATACTGGATTTATACCTTCATTTCTTGTACTGATTTGCTATATTTCCTTTTTTAATCTCTTTTTCCCCTCCAAGATCTGCTAATTTTTAACCACTGTGATGTTTTGATGCACCCTTTGTAACTGTTCTGTTTATTTGTATTTGACGCTTGTACATCCCTGATCATCTATAATTGTGAACCGCTCTGATATACCTTGGGATCATTTTCACGCTATATAAAACTTTATAAATGAAGCAAAGACAATGCCAAAATGCTGACAATATATATATTTTTTTCATTTAACAATTGGGAGAGCAACATTAGACGTATTATCACAGATCGTACAGGAACTTTGAAAAAATGATCGCCCTTTCACTGTCCTTCCTATTGTAGCTATTTCCCGAAGATGTAGTACAAAACTAAAACTAAAAGTACAAAACTCTCTCTTTCTGTCTCTCCCTTATCCCTGTCCATTAACAAAATGAAGAATTGTGTCATTATAACTTATTATAACACTTCCGTTTCTTCATACATAAACACTAACAATCATCCGCAACCGATTGGCAAAATATATGCATTTTGTTAGTAGTAAAATACTTTATTCGGTATTCAAGTAACATCAAAGTGTACATACTCAGAATAAAACAATAAATAACATTAGAATACATTTTTTTAAACATCGCTTTGCTCAGGCTTATAATAAAAAGCAGATGCTAATAGAAATTCATTCCTCCAATCATTGTTGTATATAAAACGGAGTGCGAAAGTTGAACAAGGACAATGTGCAAAACGAGCAAACAGCAGCACAGAATTAGGTGGTAATTAAAATATATATATCTTAACTCAGGCAATCACAATCTGTAATCTACCACGGGTGAACCAGACCACCTGTAAAAATGTGGGCATAGCAATAACAATTAAGGGAGTAGTAGCACTCTTTAAGATTTTAAAAACCGCTACGTATCTATTCGGCTCCATGTCACAACATAAAGGAATGATCCATTTCCGGTGCAGGCCTAGATAAGCAGGGACAAACTAATAGTATACGTGTCTCCTCCTCGTTTTCCAAGCCACACAGTGGGCAAATACTGGAAGCTAAATCCTTGTTCCATTTGTTAGTGAAGGATCTCAGAGGCACAATTGAAAGCATATATAAAGACTTTTCGCTAAGGGACACGAAGCAAAGTCAAAAAATGTCTCTATTTTCAGTGGCCCAATTGACTATATTTTTTTAGTATAGCCCTAATGGATATAAATCCATCTTTATACATTTTGTCGGATCGGCCCATAGCCTTTGCAGTCCCAACTTGCTTAGCCAGTCAAAAAATAAATATAACCCAAGTGACTGACTTGGCACCTCTTTCGCTAAGCAAGTCAACAAGGCAATCTCTGAACCCTCTTAGTTCAGGTGTAACCTATAAATGAACCCAATGGACAAGTGGCCTAAGTGTGGCCAGAGCTGCAATTCTTAGCCAAAGAATAGGGAAAATAACAGTGTACTGTTCGGAAAGGAACCCAGCTGTCTGAGGAATTTATTTTCTGCAGAGGTAACTGAAGACACATCCGTACAACCCCAAGTGTCCGCACCATAGAGAGCGGCCCCTTGTGCCTTACCACAATATACTTCAAGGGCAGGTGAGACCGCACAGGAGCTTGTTTGCCTGTGCAACCTATTGATAGCATTTGCTCAGTGCTCAACTAATAGCATGCTTTTGCTAAGTCTCTATTACTTTGATTCCCAGGTAATCAAAGCTCTTCACCCTCCCTAGGGCTATAATGGATAATGAATAATGAAGTTTCTGGCCACTCCCTTCCCAAACATCATATTTTTGGTCTTGTTAACATTGAGCTCCAAGCCCCTTGACACGCAAAAATCTGTACATTTGTCAACAAGTAGCTGGAGCCCCATTAGTGTCATGGAGAGGAGAAGGGAATCATCTGCGAATAAGCGATTTGTTACCTTGTTACTGTTCTGAACAGGGGAATAATTTCTGCAGCTCATCAGAATATTAACCACGTCATTTATAAAGGGTGAAGAGCGTGGGTGCAAGAACACAACCCTTGCCATACACCCCGCTGGATAGGAATGCGTTTGGTTAATTCTCCCATGTGGCCACACGGTACCTGCGCATAATTGTTTCTGACAGTTGGGATTTAAGATTAACCAACTTCCCGGGGACCGCCATTGTATTTAAAACATGGCACAAGTTGGTACATGCAAAGAGATCAAAACCGGTTTTAAGATCGATAAAAGCCACGTAAAGTTTCTGATGGCGCAGTAAAATACATTTCCAGTGTAATGTGGCAAATCTAAAAATTGATCATTTGATCAGAGGTACTCATCTTTGAGAGTAACCCAGCTTGGAGGACTGACATAGTACTGTTAGAGTCTACCCAATGTATCAATTTTTGCTTAGCAAAAATCTTTTAAGCATTATCGATTAGGCTGATTGGCCTTTAGTTTGAGGGGGCGCATGCGTCACCTTTTATATATATATTGTAACAATCTCGGCTCCTGTCTAGGAGTCTGGTGTTTGCCCCCTCGTGCTATAGCTTTGGAAAGTAGGTTCCGTTTTATATAAGTCGCCAGGGATTTTATTTGGTCCGGGCACCTTCGCTGATTTTACCAAGGAGAAAGCTCTAGCAGTATTCTCTAGGCTGAAAGTAGTAGCTGGGCTGTGAGCTTCTGTAGTGTTGTGATAAATATACCTGTGATAGTCATCCGGTCACAACAGGGCCCCAAGGTATCTGAGGCCTTTGCCTCTTAAAGATCAAAGAAGTGAGATACCCATTTGTCAGCTGGGATAAGATGTTGATAACTCTTCATATTTTCTGTTCTAGTTTGGACCACTGTGTGCCAGAAAATACTATTATCATTTGTTTGAACTGCAGACAACATGTCATGCCAAATTTTGACATCCCCGTTCTTTTTTTGCAAGATTTAACAAGGGTTTATAGGTGCACTTGGCTTGGACTATTCAATTCCCATCGCTGCCTAAGACAGCAGATCTTAGGGAGCTTTTGGCCTGCCTGCAAGTGAGATCGTACCATTTGATATCTTTGCCCAAGGCTGGCTTCTTATGGACCATGTTTTTATAAAATACCTGTTGTAACTCTTTATATAGTAGGTTATGTATGGTCAGAATAGGAATTTCTACTTCATTTGCCCCTATATAATTTGACAGGAACTAAACATAAAGCTCATTTATCTGGGACAACAACTTCGGATTTGACAAAGCTCTAGGGCATGAGACATAACGTCGACAGATAGTTATTATGGGTTCAGGCACTATTGTATGGCTTATGTTTCATTCCCTGGCAAGTGAAGCTCCAATCAACGTAGCAATCAAGGAGTCATGATCAATGCCAATGTGCCGATCCATATACGTTTATAAAGCTGTGCAAGAATGTTTTACATGGAGAGCAATACACTATAACACCGACTCTATGTGTAAAGTGAGCACAAATTCTCTGCTCACTGAGCACCCCAGGAAGGTGCTTAATTGGAGCAGGTGGGTTTTTGTGCCCAGCACCAGCACTTAATTGTCAGTACTGGCTCTTATGACAGTCTGCCACATGTTGGTGCTGTTTGTCTAATTTAGAAATGAGCACAAAAACATTTGTTTATGAATTCAGTATACAGTGAAATGACGAATACCTGGCTTAAAAGCCATTATTATAAATTTGAGGGCCAGGAAGGTAAACAGACATAATATCGATTCCAAAATATCGATTGGACAAAATATCGAGTAAAAAATATAGACTAGCCAAAATATCGATCAGACATAATATAGACTACAAAAATATCAAATAATATCGATATTAATAGCCAAAATATCGATTCAAAAATATAGACTAGACATAATATCGACTAGATAGAATATAGACAAAAAAAAATCGAAAATAAGATCGTTATTAATAATTTTTAATAATTGTGTAATATAAATCTGTAGCGGGTTGTGGGTGTATAGGGGAATAGGGTGGGAAGTAATTTAATTATAATTAATTAATTCTGTAAATATTAATAATTGTTAATTAATTAATAATTGGTAAATAATTAAAATATAATTGGTAAAAAATAATAAATAATTAATAATTATTTTTTAGTAAATTAATGTATGTAGCGGGTTGTGGGTTTATAGGGGAATAGGGTGGGAAGTAATTTTATTATATTTATTTAATTTTGTAAATTAATAATAATTGTTAATTCATTATTAATAGGTAATTAATTAAAATATAATTGGTAATTAATTATAAATATTTAATTGATAATTAATTAATATTTAGTAAATTCTTTTCTGTAGCTGGTTGTGGGTTTATAGGGGGATAGGGTGGGAAGTATTTTAATATTAAATAATTAATTATGTTAATTATTAATAATTGTTAAATAATTATTAATTTGTAATTAATTAAAATATAATTGGTAATTAATTATAAATATTTAATTGATAAATAAATAATATTTAGTAAATTCTTTTCTGTAGTGGGTTGTGAGTTTATAGGGGGATAGGGTGGAAAGGTATTTAATAATAAATAATTAAATATGTAAATTAATTAAAATTGGTAATTGTTAATTAATTAATAGTCATTTTATCCCCTATGCTATCCTGTGCTTTCCCTACTGTTGCACCCACTGGAGTGGGAATAGTAATTTTAACCTCTACGCTATCCAACGCTTTCCCTACGGTTGCACCCACTGGAGTGGGAATAGTAATTGTTAACCCCTACGCTATCCAACGCTTTCCCTACTGTTGCACCCACTGGAGTGGGAATAGTAATTTTAACCCTTACGCTATCCAATGTTTTCCCTACTGTTGCACCCACTGGAGTGAGAATAGTAATTTTAACCCCTACGCTATCCAACGCTTTCCCTACTGTTGCACCCACTGGAGTGGGAATAGTAATTTTAACCCCTACGCTATCCAACGCTTTCCCTACTGTTGCACCCACTGGAGTGGGAATAGTAATTTTTACCCCTACGCTATCCAAAGCTTTCCCTACTGTTGCACCCACTGGAGTGGGAATAGTAATTTTTACCCTTACGCTATCCAATGTTTTCCCTACTGTTGCACCCACTGGAGTGGGAATAGTAATTTTAACCCCTACGCTATCCAACGCTTTCCCTACTGTTGCACCCACTGGAGTGGGAATAGTAATTTTTACCCTTACGCTATCCAATGTTTTCCCTACTGTTGCACCCACTGGAGTGGGAATAGTAATTTTAACCCCTACGCTATCCAACGCTTTCCCTACTGTTGCACCCACTGGAGTGGGAATAGTAATTTTTACCCCTACGCTATCCAACGCTTTCCCTACTGTTGCACCCACTGGAGTGGGAATAGTAATTTTTACCCTTACGCTATCCAATGTTTTCCCTACTGTTGCACCCACTGGAGTGGGAATAGTAATTTTAACCCCTACGCTATCCAACGCTTTCCCTACTGTTGCACCCACTGGAGTGGGAATGGAAAGGGGCGACCACTCGGTCCCCCCGAACGTATGGCGGAGTGCCTCGATCCCCCCGGGAAGCCATTTTTGGGCGGGAGGCGCGTCTCGGCTGGTATGCCCGAAGCGGCGTAGCCGGGGCGCGCTTTTTTCCCGCCCTAGAGTGGGCTGGCCTAGACACCGACGCAGCCAGCCACGCCCTCGGGGCAGGCAGGGGCGGGTTTTCGCCCGCCCTGAAGACGGATAAAAAGGGAAGCAAGACCAGAAGACGTCCTCTTGTTCTTGTGCTCTGAAGCTGCACCTCCTCGCTACACGTGAGCTCGGGACAGAACGAAGAGCCAATTTTGAGCGTTTTGATCTTTTTCTTTGTCTTCTAGATACTTCGTCGGAGAGATGCCCAAGAAAGGCGCAAAGAGAATGACGACCGACCAGATGGTGCGGGCCCTTTTTAAAGAGATGTCCGACATAAAGAAACGGTTGGCGGAGCGAGACGGGGAGGAGGGTTCGGGCCCTGCGCCGGCTGGAGGGAGACCTAAGAGGCCGAGAAGGGTTCCAGCCGGTGGAGACGTCCCGGTTCCCTCTGCCCCGCTCGAGGCGCCGACCCCAGTACCGATGGAGGGGACTCCAATCCCCGTTGTCGTCACTCCGACATCCAATGAAGATATGCCCCCCGAGCTGGCAGCACAGCTAGCAGCATGGTTGGGGGATAGTAGTGGGGGCGCCACGGCTGCCGAGGCACAGGCGCTGATAAAAGGGCTGCGTGAGAAGAGAGATGCAGCTAGAGTGACCACGCCGTTGGCGGGGATAGACAAGCCGCAAGCGGCGGAAGCAGCGTCCGGTTCAGGTAAGCGGCCATTGCCGATCGCAAGGGACGAGTCAGCACCCTCTCGTAGAGAGAGATTGGGACAACATGTGCCTTTAGCAATAAAGGAAAAGATCTGGGCGGGGGAGTATGTGAATATTTTCTCCTTGCTTGTTGATCATTATGAGGTGGAGCATGTTAAGAGTCAAAAGGACCTAATGCATCCGAGTGTTTGGCGCGCAAAAATGGCCGCCTTTAAGGTAAATGAGAATATTGGCAACTGGGGCAATGCGTGGGGTATTTTTACATCAATTTTGGGGGAACGTAGGCCCGAGTTGCTTCCTGAGTTTCCCATTTATCAGTCACGAATTATGAGTTACTCGACAGCGTATCAGGGTAACCACTGGTTCTGTTATGACAACTTGTTTAGGAAAGAAAAGGAACATAACAAAGGTTTAACGTGGGATTGTTACGATTCTGTGACATGGGACAAAATGAAAGAGTCAGGAATGTTGAAAATGCCGTTAGTAGGGAGCAATGTTGTTGATTACTCCCGCCAAAATGTGGGGACGCCCTTTCGGTCAGGTACGAGCACTGACGATTACCCGAGACCTGCCGGCAACACAGGGAAAAGGGGTTTCTGCTTCAATTTCAACAAGGGAAAATGTACTAGGCCTCCGGGATCGTGTAAATTCAAACACGAATGCAGCAACTGCGGGTCGTCCCATCCTGAGTCCTTGTGTAGAGCCAAAACAAGTGAGAATGGGGGTAAGGGAGGCGCCAAACAAGCCTAATATAGGCCGAGGGGCGCCTTTACCGACTCCAATTGATACTTTGGCGATGACTCCTTGGCTCAGCGAGTACCCAGATCGTATCTCTGCTGGGGTGCTGCAGAACGGTTTTTCATAATGTTTCCGCATCCCGGTGGGGGACTTTCAGGGTACCGGGACGTGCAGAAATCAACTTTCCGTCTTGCATCATACATCTGTAGTACAGGATAAGATCCAGAAAGAGGTTAGCAAGGGGAGGGTCGCCGGGCCGTTTATTGTACCCCCGGTACCGTATTTTGTCTGTTCTCCGTTAGGGGTGGTCCCCAAGAAGGACCCAGGTGAGTTTCGACTAATCCATAATCTGTCAGCCCCACAGGGTATTTCGGTAAACGATGCAATTGATCCAGAAGTATGTTCGGTGCGGTACGCATCATTTGATGAGGCAGTAGCCATTTTGAATCGCCTGGGGCCCGGGACGTTGATGGCAAAATCGGATATCGAGTCAGCTTTCCGGTTGCTCCCGGTACACCCTGATGACCAGCGTTTTCTGGGATTCATGTTTCAGGGATCATATTACATGGATAGGTGTATGCCAATGGGATGCTCTATATCGTGTGCATATTTTGAAAAGTTCAGCACTTTTTTGCAATGGGTGTTCACGAAGAAAACGGGTTTCCGAAATGTGATGCATTACCTTGATGACTTTCTGTTTCTGGGACCCCCCGGAAGTCCCGAATGTGCCCAGGCCTTGGCTGAATTCTGTGTGTTGATGGGTCAATTTGGCGTGCCATTGGCACCAGGTAAAACTGTGGGTCCCACGACTTGCCTCGAGTTTTTGGGGATCGAGTTGGACTCTAGTGAGGGCTGTTTCCGTCTACCAGCTAGCAAAGTGTCGAAATTCAGGGCAGCCCTGCAAGTATGTTTAACTACATCTAAGGTTACACTGCATCAGTTGCAACAATTGGTAGGGAAGTTGAACTTTGCCTTAAGGGTGATCCCAATGGCCCGCCCTTTTTCCCGTTCAATTGCCCAAGCGATGGTTGGCCTAAAGGAGGGTCATCATCGCACGAGGTTATCGGCCGAGGTCCGCCAGGACATGCGTATTTGGTTAGCATTTTTGGCGGACTTCAATGGTCGAGTCGTCTGGAACAAGCCAGCCGTGTCCTCTGAAGAGCTTGGTCTGTGGACAGATTCAGCGGGAAGCATAGGCTTTGGCGCCATCTTCGGCACAAAATGGTCGGCACAAAGGTGGCCCCCATGGTGACATGAGGAGGGGCTGACGAGTAATATTGCTTTCCTTGAACTGTTTCCCATTCTGGTGGCCCTGAGAACCTGGCCCGAAGGGTTCAAAGATCATTCTGTCGTGTTCTGGTCTGATAATATGACCGTTGTAGAATGCATCAATAGTCAGGCTGCCCGTTGTAAATTGATTCTGAGGCTACTCAAAGAAATTGTCTTACTGTGTATGCAACTGAATGTGATATTCAGAGCAAAGCATGTCCCGGGGGTGATGAATCAGGCTGCTGATGCACTGTCTCGTTTTCACATGCAGGCTTTCTCGGGTTTCCTTCCCTCAGCGGACCCAGAGCCGGCACCCTTCCCCGAAGCTCTCTGGTCTCTCGGTGCCCCGAACTTCGTCACCTCGTGGGAGAGAGTCTAGCACCCAGGACGAGGAAGGCATATGAAGGGGCGTTTCGGGCCTATTTAGCCTATTTGGGGGCTGAGAGAGGGGGACTTTGGGGTCAGGAGGAGTGGGTAGTACATTTTCTGATGTCCTTACGTAAGGCTGGGAAGTCGGTGGCTACGGCCCAAAGGCATCGTGCCGCCATTTCCTTTGTTGCCAGGGCACATAACATCCAGGACCCGACAGCGTCTTTTGTGGTACAGAAGGCGCTGCGTGGGTGGCAACGCCTTGAGGGTCGCAGAGTAGATGAGAGACGACCGATAGGTCTGGATAGGTTGTCCCAGTTGCTGGCCGCACTCCCTACCACATGCTCGTCTCCTTTCGAGACGTGTTTGTTCCGGGCTGCATTTACGCTGGCATTTCACGGGGCAATGAGAATAAGTGAGCTGGTTGCAAGGAACAAACAGGATGTGGTGGGGGGTTTGTGCCGGGAACACGTTCAGATCAGGGGTGAAACGATGATTGTCTCCTTTGCCAGGTCCAAGACCGACCAAGATGGGATAGGAGACTGCACGATCATTCGCAGGATCCCCGGGTCCTCCATGTGTCCGGTACGGTGTTTAGAGGATTATCTAGCACGAAGGGTGACAGCATGGGGGGGGACATTGTTGAGACACGCAGACGCCACCCCACTGACGAAATTTCAGTTTCAGCGGGTGCTTGCAATGTCCATTTCCGCAGCGGGCTTGGACCCGGGCGAATTCGGGACCCATTCCTTTCGAATAGGGGCTGCCACCGAAGCTGCAGCCAGGGGTCTTAATGTTGAACAAGTGAAACGAGTGGGGCGGTGGTCCTCCAATTGTTATAAGAGATATGTGCGGTTGCACATGTTGTGAAGCCGTAATAATGTACTCACGCTTCTTGTCTTTTGTTTGGTTTTCAGTTACGCAAGCCTACGAGGCGAGGCGGACTATGCAGTCGACCCAACTCCAGGCCAGCGGTCAGACGTCACCGGCTGTGAGACAGGAGGTGTGGGTCGTGGGCCACTCATACGTGAGGCGTGCCGCAGACGTATTCGAAGCAGGTGACATGATTCACGTACCTGGGGAATACGGGTACAGAGTGTCCTTCTACGGAAGGGGCGGTCTCTGTATTGACCAGTTTCAAGAATTCTTTGAGGGTTTGTTAGGGCGGACGAGGTCACCGCCGTCTGTAGTCATAGTACATTTAGGGGGCAATGATTTGGTCACCACCGGTAGACGACTTCTCCTAGAGGCAATGCTTTCCACGGTAAGTTGGTTAGCAAGGAGAGTTCCGGGGTGCATAATTGCGTGGTCTCATATGATCCCACGTAAAGTGTGGCGGGGGGCTATCTCGATTCCTGCTCTGAATCATTCTGTTAGAAAACTTAATAACAAAGTGAGTAGGTTGTTCCGTTCCAAGCTACTGCATTCTATCTCGCATAGTTGTATTAACGATGACAGTATGTATTTGGGGGATGGTGTGCATTTGTCACGGGTGGGGAATGAGTTACTCATAGGAGACTTCTTGGCTTGGTTAAAAACGTTAAAACATGACCTTTAGGTAGGAGTTTTGTGGGGGGTCCGGATAGCCGGTCAACTATCCGGACCTGTGGCGGTAAGGTCATGATCGGTGAGCACTAATTGGTAGATCCCTATGAGTGGGCGTCACCCAACACGGATGGGAGCGCTCGGGAGAGGTGGCCATTGGCCCCTCAATGGGGAGGCGGTCCCGTCTAAGGATGGGTCGCCGGAAGTAAAGGAAAGGCGGTCAAGGCCCCTTCCTTTGTAGGAGGGGTTACAGCCCCCTCCTGGTGAATTTCCCGGGGCCAGTGACATCTGCGACGGCAGATGCTGTAAGTTGTGTGGGTGGGGGAGGTCCACGATACCTTCTAGATACCTCACACAAGTCTTCGAACGACCTTTAAATGGCGTCGAGTTCTTAAGTGCCCCCGTCAAGTCAAGGGAAATTGTTAGTAGTTGCACTTGAGGTAAGCCTCTGTGCTGTCGCCCCTCCCAAGTGGGAGGGGTAAGTCTGGTTAGGGATCTTGACACCGGTTATGACCTTGCCGTTGGCCCTTAAACGTTAGGATGTACAATTTCAGTAATTTTAGAGAATGTTTTGTAGGATGCTAGTTCGGCTAGGAGAACCTCTGTATTAGAGAATCTGTTAAGGTTAGCCAAACATCGCAATGTGGTAATGAAATTGTACATAACATGAAACGTTTAATGTTTTTAATTTGTTTTTAATAAATACGGCCGGGAGGGTCACTCCCTCCCACTTCCAAAAACTTCAAGAACTGTTTCCGGTTTCCCTCCTTCTGGGGATTGGGATTGTGTTGAGAGGGGGTGGCGGGTATCTCGGCCATATGGAAAGGGGCGACCACTCGGTCCCCCCGAACGTATGGCGGAGTGCCTCGATCCCCCCGGGAAGCCATTTTTGGGCGGGAGGCGCGTCTCGGCTGGTATGCCCGAAGCGGCGTAGCCGGGGCGCGCTTTTTTCCCGCCCTAGAGTGGGCTGGCCTAGACACCGACGCAGCCAGCCACGCCCTCGGGGCAGGCAGGGGCGGGTTTTCGCCCGCCCTGAAGACGGATAAAAAGGGAAGCAAGACCAGAAGACGTCCTCTTGTTCTTGTGCTCTGAAGCTGCACCTCCTCGCTACACGTGAGCTCGGGACAGAACGAAGAGCCAATTTTGACCCACCCACCAGCCCCTGAGGACAGCAAGTTGTTTTGTAATAAAGTAAATCTAGGATTATGTTTGCTGTTTTCGTTTACAAGTTGTGATGGTATCATGATTACGATTGACCGTAATGGAGAATAGTCTATGTTGTGAAGGTTTTTTCAATAAAATGATTCGATATAGTGTTGGAATTTTAAGCATGCCCTTTCGGTCGTAGCGACCAATGTTTTGTAGGTTTGAGTAGCATTGTCGTATTTATTTTTGGTAGGCGGTAAGGTCATGATCGGTGAGCACTAATTGGTAGATCCCTATGAGTGGGCGTCACCCAACACGGATGGGAGCGCTCGGGAGAGGTGGCCATTGGCCCCTCAATGGGGAGGCGGTCCCGTCTAAGGATGGGTCGCCGGAAGTAAAGGAAAGGCGGTCAAGGCCCCTTCCTTTGTAGGAGGGGTTACAGCCCCCTCCTGGTGAATTTCCCGGGGCCAGTGACATCTGCGACGGCAGATGCTGTAAGTTGTGTGGGTGGGGGAGGTCCACGATACCTTCTAGATACCTCACACAAGTCTTCAAACGACCTTTAAATGGCGTCGAGTTCTTAAGTGCCCCCGTCAAGTCAAGGGAAATTGTTAGTAGTTGCACTTGAGGTAAGCCTCTGTGCTGTCGCCCCTCCCAAGTGGGAGGGGTAAGTCTGGTTAGGGATCTTGACACCGGTTATGACCTTGCCGTTGGCCCTTAAACGTTAGGATGTACAATTTCAGTAATTTTAGAGAATGTTTTGTAGGATGCTAGTTCGGCTAGGAGAACCTCTGTATTAGAGAATCTGTTAAGGTTAGCCAAACATCGCAATGTGGTAATGAAATTGTACATAACATGAAACGTTTAATGTTTTTAATTTGTTTTTAATAAATACGGCCGGGAGGGTCACTCCCTCCCACTTCCAAAAACTTCAAGAACTGTTTCCGGTTTCCCTCCTTCTGGGGATTGGGATTGTGTTGAGAGGGGGTGGCGGGTATCTCGGCCATATAGTAATTTTTACCCCAACGCTATCCAGCGTTTTTCTACTGTTGAATTCACTATAGTTGTTACAATAAAATGTAACCAATTTGCTATGCTACGGTAAAAATATTATATATGTTTACTTAATATTATGTATTTATATATATATATATATATATTTATAAAAAAAATGTAATTTACATTAATTATTTATTAATATTACATTTATTTAATCATTTTAATTAAGTCTATATTAAATATATTTATTTTTATATTAGTTTTAACTTAATTTAAAGACATATAAAAAAACGATATTTTGACAGTCTATATTATTTACAGTCGATATTTTAGAGTCTATATTTTTGTACTTACCTGTATAAAGATAGAAACTCGATATTTTGTCCCTCGATATTTTCTCATCGATTTTTTTGCAAGTCGATATGGGCTCGATATTATTTCAGTGATCCGGCCAGGAATAGTATGAAATGTCACACTTGTATGTATAAGTACGTTAGTAATTGTGTTGGTACTGTCATTGGCAGCTGTGGCATGGGCAATGGATGGTGCAAGCTACAGTGGCATGCAACAGCTGTAAATATTCTATATTAAGAATTACAGACTACAGATATACACCAGAGATCTGTTGACAGGTTTATAATTGCAGTTATTAATATACAAGACCTCACCTAACCGGAATGGCACATGGCATCTATACCATTGGGTTTCTACCGAGGGTAGCTATAAGTGCATTATTTTAGTTACTATTCGTATTGACTATGTTTAGCTAGCATATGTTGTCAAGACTTCAATGGCAAACATATGTCAAATTTAAGGAACAGGTTAGTTGTAAAAAAAAAATAACATTCCACAATGTTTTTCTGATCTTCTCTGAAGTGCGTTTTGGTACAGTAAAATTATCTTGTTCTCAAATGTTCTTGCACTAAAGAGCTATTAATTATTTAATAAAAATGAAATATACGATCTGTTTCTTCAATGACAGAATTGTTTATCCATTCTCTTATGTAGTCATGGCTACCAAGGAATCTAATCTCTCAGATTAAAAAGACTAAGAGGGCTACTAACTCAGACACTGGGGTGAAAGCAGTACTAATCAACGCACGTTCGTTAGTGAAGGACGGTGTTGAATTAGCGGAGTTGATTGAGAGTCAGCAGATAGACATAGCTTTCATAACGGAGACCTGGGCAGATACAGCATTGGATCCGGATTTGCTTTTAGCGCTTCCCACCCACTACAGCATGATAAGAGCTGATAGAACGCACAAGCGGAGGGGGCCTTGCAATTATTGCCAGGGAAGGCATGAGAATAACGGCAGGTATGAGCAATTGCTCACCAGGCTGCAAATTTCTGCCCTTCCAGATAAAAATCAATAACAATTACTCCTTCAAAGGGCTTCTTTTATATTGTCTACCAAGAGCCCAAGCCTTGTTGATGGAAAATATGAGTCCTTTTTTGGAAAACAGCATAAACAGCTCAGACTAAAAAGTCCTAGGAGATTTCAATTATCACTGGAAAAGGTTGATGATAACAATGTTACTACATTCATAGACGAAATGGCTAGCTTTTCCCTGAGACAGATAGTTAAACAAGGGGCACATAAAGCAGGACATACATTGGATGGAATATTTCTGTACAATAACAGGATAGAAGTGTCTGAAGTCATCCCGTTGACCTGGTCAGATCACCAAGCTATTATATTTATAATACGGGACACCCTGCAACCAATGACATCATCCATAACTCCGGGTACAGTCCTTTATCAGGACTGGAATAACATCAATTCTTCAAATTTTCAGTCTCAACTAATACCGACTAAACCAATTCTAGAATCAGGTGTTGATAATATGGTTAATGAGGTAAATTCCTGGATCAAGACAGCTGTAGATTCAGCTGTCCTCAAAAAGAGGCTACGATCGAAAAGGAAAAGGCCATCGGACCCCTGGTTCACTGATAAACTTAGAGAACAGAAAAAAGTATGTAGCAGATTTGAAAGGGCATGGAGAATGGACTACGCAGAGGCAAGGAAAAAAGAATATGCAACTACTTTATCAGATTACAAAAAAATGATTGTTGAGGAGAAAAGCAAAAATTTTACACAGAAAATCCAGGAATCAAAAAACTCCAGTAAGGCATTATTTAATACAGTCAAAAAATAAGCTCCCAGGGAATCTACAGAAGATAGCGAATCCAGATTTCTGTAACATTCTTAGAGAATTTTTTAATAACAAAGTGGAGGCAGCGTATAAAACTTTTAGAGATAGTATAAACAGCCCTGTGGGGATAAAAACTCTAGGGAGCTATCTTCCATCAACTGATAAAACTTTCTCTTTTCTCCCACTCACGGAGGATCAGATCGCCCAAGTAGTAAAAATAACGAAGGCAGGAGCTCAGGAGACCCTTGCCCTCCAGAAATCTTTCATCTATGTCCAGAACTGATAAGTGAGCAATTTAGGATTATTTTCCTAGAAGTAATTCAGTCAGGCATTTTTCCAGAATCATGGAAAATGGCTTTGGTTCGGCCTTTGTTAAAGAAAGCTAATATGGACCCCTCAGAACCTAAAAACTATAGGCCAATATCCAGGATTCCTTTCCCTGCCAAAGTGCTGGAAAAGCTGATTAATAGGCAGATCATGTCCTTTTTTACAGAAGAAGAACTACTAGATCATTCTCAGTTCGGTTTTAGAGAAGGCCACGGGACCGGCACTGCCTTGGTGATGGCAGCAGAAGAATTAAGAAAAACGCTGGATGAAGGAAAGAAGGCCTCCTTGATTTTGTTAGATCTATCGGCGGCCTTCGACACGATCAACCATGAAATCTTGATCATCAGACTTCAAGCACTGGGTTTTCAAGACAGCGCCACCAATTTATTAACATCATTCTTAACAAACAGATTATTTGTGGTAGAAATGGACGGTAGGGCTTCTAAACCTTTTGCGCTGCCATGTGGGGTGCCACAGGGCTCATCCTTGAGTCCCACCCTTTTTTACATTTATGCGGCCCCACTGGCAGCAATCATTAGACAATATGGTTTTTCTGTCATATCATATGCCGATGATACACAGGTGGTGAGCTCACTATCAAACAATATTGAGGAAACGGCTGATCGTTTTAATACCTGCATGTTACAGATCAATACATGGATGCAGATGAACTGCCTTAAATT
This sequence comes from Lissotriton vulgaris, assembly GCF_964263255.1. Lineage (NCBI taxonomy): Eukaryota > Metazoa > Chordata > Amphibia > Caudata > Salamandridae > Lissotriton > Lissotriton vulgaris. The sequence continues at coordinate 930,650,700 of NC_141689.1, read as the reverse complement.
GAACGGCGAAAGACAGAGGTTTTGCTGCTAGGCTCCAACACCTCTTTCTGGTCCCCAAAGTGGTGGACGGCCGACTTAGGTGACTGCCCAACTCCAGTTTCAAAGGTTAGAAACTTGGGGGTAATATTTGACCAAAGACTGACTTTCGAAGGTCAGGTTAAAAACTTACCTCCACTTTCTGGGGCATTCTAAAAATTTGTAGGAAGATCCGTCCGTTTATTCCTACCGACACTTTAAAAACGGTTGCAATGGCATTGGCTATATCCCGGCTGGACTACGGAAATGCTTTATACGTGGGACTTCAGGCGCAGCTTTTACTCAGACTCCAACGGATGCAGAATGCAGCGCAATACTAATTCTGGATATCCCAAAACATGAATCAGTAACTAATTGTTTGAGGGATCTCCACTGGTTGCCGGTGGGGAAGAGAATTATATTCAAGGCCCAGTGCCTTGCATTTAAGGCTCTACAGGGAAAGGGACTCTTTATCTGACAACACATCTAAGGAAATACTCCCCTTCCAGAAACCTAAGATTAGCACAGGCACACCTATTGGTAGTCCCGAGGTACAGGCAGCTATGCTGTGGGGGGGAGGAGTTTCATTCTCTGGACAGCTAAGACATGGAACTCCCTTCCTTTAGAGATTAAAAACAGTAACTCCCTGATGTTGTTCAGAAGTTGTTTGAAAACCTGGTTGTTTAAAAATTAAGTTTCGCATAAATAGGATGAGTTGGTATTCTGGATTCTAGGCTGCCGTTTCAGTGCCAAGACGCCCTTGGGCATACGCTGCGCTTTATAAAATGCAAAATCAAATCAAATCATTTGAATTGGGTGAGTTGAATTCATTTGGCAATGAGGTGCTTGTAATACTGCAGGCCATTAAGAGATGATTGGAGTTGACACCCCGGCCTGTGCGCACCCGTTTGGTTTCGCCCACTATCATGTGATTGCAGGCATGCATAAACAGATAGGGCTGAGCGCAGGCAGTCCCACGCTAGATGGAAACCTGTGTGTGACCGTATATTGCTGTGCAAAGCAAGGCCTGCACAGCACGTCTCAGGCCCCAACCAGTAGTCAGGCCTAGAGCACAACAAGTGGCGACTACCTCGTTTACCACATGTGCTCAGTGAGCACATTTCCTGGACACCTGAGGGCCTAGAGAGTGGACCAGGATCAAACCACTATCCTGCTAGAGCCCCAAAATCATGTGAAAGCAATCAGCCAGCCACCTACAACTATCTGAAAGGGGGACAGAGTGATTTCTCTGCCAACACCACAGACAAATGTGGTAGAGGCTCCACCCATGGCCCTTAAACTTTCCCGCACAGGGCCCACATCTCCAGTGGAGGGAAGTTGATGAGTCACCACCAGGCACAGCTAAGGAAGGCAGCAGGAAGCTGGTAAGGAACTACCACCATTTCTCATCCCTCTCACCACCTCTGACACCAACAGAACCACAACAAAAACCAGACACCGGTGCACATGGCATCCATATCTGCCATCAAACCTTTTGTTGTCTGTGGCACATCATCTTCCCAAGCCACAATGGACCATGTGGTTAGACTGTCTTGAGACATATTTGCAACAGTCAGACTTGACGTGGACAGGAGGCAACCCATGCTTCTTTACCTCAGTGGTGCCACTATCCACACACTATCCAAGAAAGTATACAAAGCTGACCCTCCATACGCATACTCCAAACCCAATACTGCCCTCATCACTCACTTTACACCTCAAACAAATCCTGACTACGAGTTGTTCCTGCTCAGACAGGCACTGCAGGCACCCAAATAATCAGTGGATGAGTTCTATGACAGGCATTGCTTGCTAGCGATCATGAACACCCTCCCCAATGAGCAAGATGAAATCTGAGCTCAATTCATCTGGGGCTCTACGTCAGCAAAACTATACAGAAACATCCTGCAGGTGCGAGGTATGAAGATGGATGACATCCTCACCGTGGGCAGGTCGAAGGAACTGACAAAATTGTGACCTGCCCGTGAGGAAATTATGCTCCTGTGAGCCATCAAAGTTGACCCTGTCGACCAAGTAGCTGCCACCACCTTGCCTCAAAGCGAGAAGGACTGCCCCAAGATGCTGTAAACCACCTGACCATGCAGGTGGTGAGGAGGACCCCTACCTACACGTGGGAGACTACCTAGCGAAATATTGTAAATGCTCAGTGTGCTGCATGATGAACCACTTCACTAAGGTCTGTTGGTCAACACCCTTAGCGAAGTGGTCCAAGAATAAGGCATCCAACTGGGTAGACATGAAGTTCGCACTGGCGGATAATGACAACATAGATGTTGATGAGTTGGAAGGCACAGTCAATGTAATTCATGTAATGAAGCTGAGACCAGGTTTCACCCTTTCCCCAGTGGCAAGTCATGGTTGGGGACCTTCATCAAGATCTTATCCCTGTTGCTGCACAAAAGGATAGCCTCAGCGCTGTGCCCTACCACCACCCAGGTGTTCATCTATAGCACATCAACGTGCCTCCCACTGGCAAGCCTCTTCACCACCACCATCGGCCACCCAGGACATGCCACATAGATGAAAGTTTATGTCAAAGAAGTATGAGGGGACATGTTGCTCAACTGTCACAGAGCAGAATGTCTCCTGCTGGTCCAGTTCGCATTTGCAGTCCATGTCAGTGCACTTGATTCCCTTCTTGAATCATTCAAAAAACTCTTCAAAGGTATCAGATAAAGCCTTGCTAGTCCACCTCCACGCTGACTAGTGGGTGCAACTGGTTACATTACAACATCGTCGATTGCCCTCCAATCTTCAGGCCAAAGTGGAGGCTGAGCTGTTGATGTTGAAAGAAGCCAAAATCATTGAAAAAGAGTAAGGGCCAACGCTATGGGTGTCACCCATTGTTGTCCCTGACAAGCCAAAACAGCCAGAAGAAGTGCGCATATGCCTTGACATTAGGATCCCCAACAACGCCATAAAGAGAGAACACTACATAACACCTACCATAGATGACATTGTGGATGAATTGTCAGGCTTCCTGTTCTCGAAAAGGGATCTAATATAAGGGTACCACCAGATCCTTTGGGTGCCTGATTCCTGGCATGTTACCAGATTCTCTTCTGACCCTTCACCTGCAGCGATATAAACACCACAACTTCAGCATTTAGGGGCATGGCCAAGATGATGTTTGGGTGAGTTGTACAAATACGGAGCAAACCTTGGCTGCCATAAAGATATCCTGCTATGTACTGGGGGCTCTCTTCTGCTTGCAACTATGTCTGGTGACCCGAACAACCAGCAGCATTATGTGGAGGCTCTTCACCCCCCTCCAGATCCTGAAATGTAACGGTCAAAAGTGTGTAGGTTGGCCTACAACCTCCATTTGAGCAACAGCGGGCTGCCGAGCCGCATGCCTCCTGCAGTGGTGGTCACTGGCAGGAGCACCCTCAACATCTACCCTTAGTGTCCCCGGCCATGAAGTTAACATTGGAGGGCCACACCTGACCGCTCCGAATCCTCTCTTCTGGGTGAGGCCACAGATCACTGCCATTACAGTGGTATGGGCACCAACGGCCTGCAATTCGCCAATTGCACCGTCTGTGTACATCATGATGGTGCAATGGCTCCACCTACCTGGGGCATCCACAGGTGCCTGCCTGCAGCAGATTGGCCACCTCACTTGGGGAGACCTGAGATGACCCTGCCTCTACGTAGAACCTGCCTTGGCCTCCTCCCCAGTACTGAAGGCCCCGGTGCTCGGTGGGGCACCCTGATTCACCACCACAAGTAAAACATCCAGCAAAGTCACAGATTAGGAGGTGTGGCCAAGCCTCCTTATGCTGGGATGCTGTGAGCCCTCTACATCCTTGTGCCCAGCTGGTAAAACTCTACCATGTGGGGGCTGCTGTGATTGCATGCCAGCATGCAGGCTTTTCCCTGCCTGCTACCCAAGGACCGTTGCTGCACAAGCTTCCTTGTTGTGCATATGGAGCATGGGGCAGCTCAACGGGGGCCAGCTAGGGAGACCGACACACAGGAGTGTGCCTCCCTTGCCTCCAGTTTCTTCTCCTTCCTGGAGTTCCATGACTCATCACAGGAGATCTTCCAGAGCCTGTGACGCTGGCTTCTCTTAGACCTGTGCTACCTGCCCCCGGTCCACCACCCGGTAGTTCTGCATCCTATAGACAGCACGGCTGGACATACCAGAGAACAGCAGACTATGTGTGGGAACTACGTGGGTGGACCTGTTCCTGAGTCATGGAAGTGCAGGTACTGATTTGTCTTGGCACCTGCTGAAACCGTTGCAGACAGTTACCTTGTGGTGAGTTCACAGGGCGATTTGCGTGTTCGCGGGGCGCTTTGCGTGTTTGCGGGTTTTTTTTGTGCTCGTAGTGCCCTTCTGCCCTCTGCCCCACTCGTTTTTGTGCCATTCTGCCCTCTGCCCCACTCATTTTTGTGCCCTTCTGCCCTCTGCCCCACTCGTTTTTGTGCCCTTCTGCCCTCTGCCCCACTCGTTGTTGTGCTCTTCTGCCCTCTGCCACACTCGTCGTTGTGCCCTTCTGCCCTCTGCCCCTCTCCTGTTTTATTTTAGAATGGCGCTGGCAAGCTGCCAGCGCCATTCTAAAATAGTTACTAAGTTAGCTTCATCAGGAAGCACTAATAGATAAAATAAAGCAGGTGCTTGAATTCAGTTAAACTCGAGCACCTGCTTCTATTAGTGCTTCCTGTTGAAGCTAACTTAGTAACTATTTTAGAATGGCGCTGGCAGCTTGCCGGCGCTATTCTAAAATAGTTACAAGCTTGAAGCTTGAACTTTTGCCCCCCGGATCCGTTCCGCTCGCGGATTCGCGGATTTTTGGCAAATTCGCGGGAGTTCGCGGATTGCGAATTTGCCGGAAATCCACAAAATTCCCGAGCGGAACGGATTTTGCGCCCATGCTTAGTTCACGTGCCATATAAACAATGGTACACCCAAAGACTGAAAGGGCCCAGCAGCAATGATTAAGACCCAGGGAGGTGGAGAGACTGTGGATGCTGCTGCAGATCTGTCCCTGGCAGCCACAATCTCTGATAAGCTCTTGTCTCTTGTACTGGGCATAAAATCCCCCATTGAACCCAAGACAGATGCTTTAGGAATTGACAAGGGCCTCCTATGTATGAGAAGACCACAAGACACTGAAAGACTGATTCGAAAACATAAAGTCCACATGGTGGTGGACTCTGACACCCGTCTTTGGGGCATACAGGAGGAGGCCGACTACCTGAGGAGGCGGGTGGATGATCAGGAAGGTAGAGCGAGGTTAAACAGTGTTCAGGATTGGGGGCCTCCCAGAGCAGATGAGGGCCCAAACATGAAACTGTACCTAGAAGGCTGGTTTGCAACACGATCTTACAAAGAAAACACTAGACCTTATTTTCTGTTGATCGTGACCACAGGGTGCCTGGGAGTCCCTCCACTCCGGGTGCATCCCCAAGACCAGTGGTTACCTGCCTCTTTAATTACAGGGACAGGGATCATATCTTGCAAGTGACATGGGCCTCGAGACATCCCTCCTACAGTGATGACAGATCCTCCCATTGAGTAGAAAGTGAGGAGACGCCATAAATCATGCAACAGTCACTGCCTCAGTTGTCCATGTAAGGAGCAGGCAGCTAAGGAGAGGAATCGGTAGTGGCTGTTGTGGAGCAGCATGTGGCAGCCTCTTCCTCCACAGGTTCATAAACTGAGAACCAGCCTGATGGGTCCCCAGAGGATAGTGAATCATTGGGTTCTGCACTGCAGGGTGGGGGCCAGTTCGTTACACCTTAGTCAGTCAAAGACTAAATATAGACCACAGTTCGAGAGTTGGTAATACTATTGATGTAAATGTCTTAAAATTTGAGTGTCTGTACACTGGGTAAGCAGATGCACAGTTGATATAGTGGGTGAGGGTTGCAGACGTACTTACTCTAGATTATTGCTGACAACATCTTACCACTATCGCACACTTGTATAATACTACTGATATAGATTGTTGCATTACTTTGTACATTTTGCATTACAGTGCTAATGATTGGTCACCCATTGGTGAACTGGCCTGGAAATGGGCGTAGGGTGTTCCTTGCATATTTTGTTGTTATTTCTTCCATGGGTCTTCATTTTGTTCTACTGGACAGTATGACATGCTGGGGGGTGGTGATGGGGGGGATAAAGAGGGGGTTCCAGTGGGGTGGTGCTATTCGGGTAGGCAACATACACACGTTACGTTGGCTCCAAATGCGGCAATGGCTGGATAGTAATTCCTGCTAATGACCTGGAATGTGAGTGGTCTGGCCACCTACACAAAACAATACTGTGTTTACCAATATCTACTCAGACACAGATTTCAAGTAGGGCTCCTTCAGGAGACACATCTGACCCCCTCTGACCTACCGGCTAGGCGCAAGATCTTGAGTGGTAAAGCTGGTGGGGACAACATACTCTAGATATGCCAGGGAAGCCCTTACCTGGTGTGCCCCTTGAGGTGTTCGATTTCAGGATTGCTCTCCTGGCACCTTCCCTCTGAGGCATTACGAAATGCCACATTTCGCTCCACTCTTTCAGATTATCTCACCTCATATTTTCAAGACAACAAGGGTTCAACCTCGGGGTCTGTGTTGAGTGGGATGCATTCAAGGTTGTATTCCCTGGCAACTCCATCAACACTGTTTTGCAGGCCAAGCTAACCCTTCTCAGAGAAATCCATACTTTAGAAATGGATATATAATGCTACAATTACGTATCTCCCATGGACCAGATGGTTGTGCCGCCGCTTGTGCAGGACAGACTCATGCACAGATCCACTTTGGAGAAGCTAGGTACTCTAGATAACAGAGAATAGTTGGCAAGGAAGCACACAGGCGGGTAGGCTCTTGGTGGGCTTCCCTGCTCATACTCGCCTAACGACCTGATCATTGCTGTAAGAGATGAAACAGGTCTTGTCCTAACTCTCAGGATGATATAAATGTAGCTTTCCACTCATACTATGATAATCTATATAAAGCTCCACAAAGGGTGAACCCGGTATCGATTTAGTCCTTCCTGGATGGAGTGGCTCTCTTGTGCATACAGGCCCCCCAGAGAGAGGCTTTAGAAGCTCCTCTTATTGAAACCGAAATCTATGACGTGATTAAACAAATGACAAGTAGCAAGACTCCTGGGGCGGAGGCTCAGGGTCTATAACGCAGCTCCGTCAGAGAAGCAGTGCTATTAGTACTGCCCAAACCAGACAGAAACCCATTGCTCCTCGGGTCATACCGTCCACTTTCCCTAATAAACCCTGACTACAAGAATCTTGGTAAGGTGCTAGACCACCAGTTGAACCCTATAATGCAGCATTTAGTACACCATGACCACAATGGGTTCATACCTAGCAGGAATATGTTCCTGAACCTCCACCAGCTTTCATGTTGATGTACTGGGCATGTGAGTCAGCCAAACAACATTGGATTGCATCCATTGACATTGAAAAGTCATTCAATACCACGGGATGGGGATATCTGATGGAGGTCCTTGTCAGGTTCAGTATATGGCTCAAATTACTCCATAATCCTTAATCATCTTTTTATATAATGTGTCCATGGTTTATGTGAAAACTTGCTCCACATTCACTGATTCTTTCAGTACCAAATGCAGCACCCGCCAGGGTTGCCCCATATCCCTAATTATCTTTGCGCTCAAAATGGAGCAACTTGCTTTCGCACTCTGAAGCTGAGCCACAAGTTGGGGGTTCAAGCGGACAACCATTGCCATATGATAGCTGTGTATGCGGACGACCAACTGGTGTATCTTCATGATGATACTATATTGCTCCTTAGTTTCAGGGAGCTACAAAAGCAGTTCGGTGATGCTCTGGACTAAAAATAGACTGGTATAAATCTCAGTGAAAGGATGCAGGTAAGTAAATGTAAGTCCTTTATTCTTGAATAGCAAAGGACAGAACGAGCCGGACCTCCTACTCGGCGAACAACCACCTCCAACTGACAACTCGTTCCGTTACCTTGGTAACGTAGATTCCATTGTGAAACGAGATAGAACCCAATGCATCTTCCCACTTACATAATAAACACAAATTGTTGTTCAATAAAATATAAAAAATGTAAAAATACAAACATGTTAAACAATGGAGAAACACAACTGAATATACAATTAATAACCTAACACATCCTCCTCCTTATGTAACAAAAAACATATACAAATTTACAATACAGTAGCATTTAAGATATAATATCACGAAGTCTAGAAGAAGGTAATCTGGTTCTGCTGGAAATACGTCTCTCACATTGACTCAACTTGGAAGATGGACCGCTGGGGCCGTTGGACACACAATCCTCACTGCCACCAGCTACAAGATTATCACTGTGAGAGTCGTGAGCGATGGTAATCTTATATTTATTCCATCATTTGCCATTTCATGATTTAACAACTTTTTGCCATGTAGACAATTTAGCATCTTTCATGGCAATGATCCTAGGTACCTTGATTCTGACAATTATCATCAACAGCTACTTTCAACTCCCTTCCTCACACACTAACATACTTGTTCTGAGCAACAATTATTTTCTTAATCACTCTCTCCTCTTTCTGCGAGGAAGGAGAAGAACACCCCATCCAATTTCTAATTAACTTGGATGCAGGTAATCTCCCTCGTAAAAGAGATAAGGGAGATATATCAGTGTCGGCATTGGGGGTTGTGTGCACAGCCCACAACAAATTGTGCAACTCCTCCTTATTGTTCAAGCCACTAGACTTGGCAAGCTGGACATTATCTTTAATAACTCTATTAAATCGTTCTACCAAGCCCTTACTCCTGGGATGATATAAGGAGGTTCTGGTGTGCTTAATACCTAAAAAGTTGACAAAATCAGAAAATTGAGATGAAGTTACTGACAACCATTGTCAGATAAAATGTCATCCGTAATCCCTTCCCTAAAGAATATATATTCCCAAAATTCAATGACACTTAAGGTATTGGGAGACTTAACAAACATGATTTCAGGCCAACAACTGTAGAAATCTACAACAACAATACCATACTCTTGTAACCCACCAGAGAATGCCATGAGACCAATAATACCCATAGCAATCTTTCCCCATGGTTTGTTGAGAACTTCAATAGCTTTAACAGGACTTGGAACAGTTACTTGACTCTAGTCACTTCCAGCACAAAAAATGCAATCTCTAACAAAACAGTCAACACTCTTATCAAGCCGAGGCCACCAAAAATGACTCTGATCCTCCTCTTCGTGGCACGTGAGAACTCTGGCCCTCATAGATTCTGGCACAACTAGCAGACTAGAACGGTAAAGTAAACCATTGATGATAGAAAGTTCTTCAAAAACATGCTTGTAAGCATCACTCTTGACACCATCCTATTTCCATTCTGACCAACCTTGTAAAATAAAATTTTTCACTTCTGTCATCTGGATATCAGTATCACAAGCTGTGCACCACTCATTCTCTAGAATGGCACCATTACAACTGAGTTCCACTGCACATACCAAGGTAGAATCCAAACTATCAGATGATTCAACTTCATCCACTTCGTTAGAATTAGGCAAATAAGACATACAATCCGCTAAAACATTTTTAGCACCGGGAATATACCCAACAGTGTAATCATATTCTTGAAGCCTATACTGCAATTTGGCAATTCTAGGTGAGGCACGTTCCATGCCTTTTGTGGTGAATAATTGCTCTAAGGGCTTGTGATCAACACAAACAATAAATTGGAGAACCCCACAAATACATTTTAAAATGATCAATACCCCACCAGCACGCTAAAGCTTCACGTTCGATTACAGAATAGGATGCTTCAGCGCCCTTCAAACTTCTTGAAGCAAAAGCTACAACGTCATCCTTGTCATCCCTACATTGCATGAGAACGGCACCTAAACCCAAATGGCTGGCATCAGTCATGGTGACATTTTCATCAGAGGTGTTGAAGGGCTTAAAAGGAATGGCATGAACAAGTTCCTTCTTGATAAGAGAACATTCTTGGTTACACAGCTTACACCAATGAAAGGAAAACATTTTTTAAGAAGATTTCTCATGTGAAAGGATTTTTCAGTCTATGCGAACAATCTGAACTCTGTAAACAGAGGCCTGAAATAGCACTAGGATTTATCAGAGACCAATTCTATTATATCTAGTTAAACAACAATTTACAGATGGTATCTACGTATTGACATGTGTCGCTGTGTGCTATGACTCACATTCAAATTAGTGGTAATAAAATAGATTTTATTCAAAACAATGCCTCCCTCTGGGTTACACTCTAAATGTCCTTGTTTAAAAACATAAAAAATACATGCATATAAACAATACAATTTGGTCAAAGGATCGTTAAAAGTAGATAACATTTTTTTTTAAAAACAGTCGACGCGGCGTTTCGGTGTGCAAAATTCTTTTCCACCTTCATCAGGACAAACAATTTATAGTTCTTAATCTAAAAATAGAAACAACATTTTAGGTGCCTATATTATGCTATAACACATTTAAAACAATGCATTGTTTAATACCTCTGGGATTGTTACTTGAGAATAATTGTCAACTGAGGTATATATTGGTCTCTAGTTTTTTCAGGAAAAATTGGAAAACTCACTGCATTAAAATATTAATATAACCCTATTTTATTCCATCGCCAATCCCTCTGGAACCAATGCTTTGTATTATATATGGGAGAGGCTGAATAAAATGCAGTGAGACTCATGGTTCCTCTATATATTGTATGAGGTCTAAACATCCATTCAATTATTATCCTGTATTCAAAGTACCTTATGAGGTTTTTTGGGAATTATGATTCGTCAATTTCATAGTTCCAGAATATAACCTAATGATTCTCTGGCTTCTATATGGATAGCCGAATGGAAAAATAAAGTGCATAATTATTTGTCTATTGCCGCTTCAATGGAGCTTGTCGGCATTTCATGATCCTATTGTCTATCGTAATTACCTGTTCTTGTCTCTAGTGTTAGCGTAGCACTATGACAAAAAAGAATCCTGCACGTTGGAGCCACCGTTCAGTAAGAATCTTCCTTATATTTTCATGGCTCTCGTGTATCAATTACGAAAAGCTAGAACGACAACATATGTCTCTCTCATTATCAATGCGTGGTGGTTTAATTTTACTGGAAGGGTTATCTTAGTCTTTTGCCCGTAACTTACCCCTGTATACGTTCTGGTGAGTGTGTCTATTTCTTTCGCGGTTGCTGTATTCTTTACATCGAATGCGGTCGCGAGTTCTGCAAAGATATGCACATATTCAGAACCCCCAAATCGGACTCCAATATGTGTTTTGTTTATCGAGACAATCAAAGAGATCTCTCAGCTTTTTTCTCCATACTGCGCCGTCCTTAATAATGTTTCGATTCACGTCTGAATAACGCGCTGTTATATATTACCGCGATTAATCTAGTGCGGTAACTAAGCGGGTTTACTGCTTCAGCACCGAAAGTCAGGTCGAAGTCATACCGTTATGCGCTGGGAATTGCTCTTTGGATATAGGGCCTTACTTCTCTTATGTTTACGCGAGCTATAGGCCTCTCCTTTGTCTCTGGGAGAGTAGCCTAGATTAGCTTGCTGTCCATGTCTTATTAAATATAGCGGATGCCCTCGACATACCTGATTCGATTGCGGCTGCCTCCCTGCTCCAACGTACGTCTTCGGGAATTCTTTGGATAAGATTACTTCCGTTTAACTCCACTTTTTTATACTGTCGCTTTTGGTATTGACCCGAAAGTTGACTATTAATTAGTGCGCTAGTTAATGCTAAATATGTATTATATCGCGTTATTCAATTTTTAATTTAGTTGATTGTTACACATATATTCATCTGGTTGCTATGTCTAATCTCGTTTCTGTGGATAATTCATTTGTATTTTCTATCCACGGGAACCGTTTCTTACAAGACGTCGAAAATGCCAATGTCAGTTAGACAATGTGGCGGCCATCTTTGAAAGGAGAGGCCTGTAGCTTGCGTAAACATAAGAGAAGTAAGGCCCTAGATCCAAAGAGCAATTCCCAGCGCATAACAGTATGACCTTTTAGGATAGAAAGGTTCAGTCTATCCTATAAGTATTTGGGGCCAGACTTGTAGAATGTTGTGTGTGCCACAGTAAGTCCTTTGAAAATGACTCTTATCTTCAATGGGAGCCAGTGTAGCTGACTTCAGTAGTGGGATATCGAGGTATATTTAGGCAGCTTAAACAGAAGGCAGAAGGCCATGTTTTAAGTCTTCTATATAAGGGAGTCTGGAATGCCTGGATATAGAATACTGGCATAGTCAGGTCTCAACAGAATGAAAGCCTGTACCACTGTCTTCTGGGCTACCCATGGCAGGAATTTGAGAAATGTCCTGAGAAATCAGCATGATGTTTTGAATACAGCAGAGATGTGGGGCTTGAGTGATAGGTTTGCATTGATAAGAACTCCTAGGTTCCTTGCCACTTCGGTGGGGGGGGGGGGTGCATTATAGTTGGCAGGCCAGCTGGGTAGTGAGTTGCTGCCAAATAACAGGACATCAGTTTTATTGAGATTGCATTGCAGGGAGTTGGCCTTCACCCATCCCATCACTGCTGACATGCAAGCCATAAGTTAGTTTTTTTCCCTTGTTCATTGTTGCTATAGGGTGGAAGCAGTTGCTTGTCATCAGCACAGGAGACAACACTGGTGCAAAAGGGATCCATCAGATGCATTAACAGCATCATATAAATACCGTAGAGCTCAGGGCCAAGCCATGCGTCACACCATACTTGAATTTGTATCAGCATATTGTGGTTACAACCAAACAGCTTGCTCCCTGTCCACTAGAAAAGACCTTAGCCAGGTCTAGGCCGGCCCCTCTACTCCGATCTGGATGAGACGATGGAGGAAATCTCATGTGAGATTGTGTCAAATGCCTCTGAGAGGGCTCATAGGATCAATGCGGCATTTAGACCAGCATCCAACAAGTGTTTGATTGAGTCAGTTATTTCCATCAGAGCAAACCTCATGTTGTGATGGGCCCTACAACACAATTGAGAGGGGTATAATAGATTGTTGCTTGCCAGGTATTGTGATAGTTAAACCTTGACAGCTTTTTCAATGATTATAGAGGTCCCAGGGAGCAAAGAGATGTGTCAAAAAATTGCTAGGTTTTTTTTTCAGTATGGGATCACACCTGCTTTTTTCCATGCTAAGGGAACTGTCACTGATTGTAAAGAGGAAGTGAAGAGTTCATGGAATATAGGTCCTAGGCAATCCCCTAGGAGGATGATGACCTCAGGGAGAAAACGATCCACAGGTGAATCGGATTTGCTTTTAGTGATCAGGCATTCTACCTTTGGGATCCAAAAAGTCGGTTATGATTTTAAAATTTCCTTAGGATTATTAGCTTTATTAATTTGCTAGTGCGGAATGCGTGGCTGGCCAGTTTTAGGTTCATGGTATGCACTAAGGGTCTTTTTGTACTGAATTCCCCCGGAAACATAATGCATGCTCTATTGATTTACAAAGTTTCCTCTTATCCATTAGTTTCCTTGTGAACCATACGTCCAAAGGGTTGGCTCTTGGCATTCTACTGGAGGCTGTAGGGGCAGTTATTGAGGTGGCCTCTAAAAGCCAGCTGTTGGCCTTGTTTTCATCAGACACAGCATCCCCTGTTAGTGTTGGTCTAGTGCCTACAAGAGTCTCTTTGAAGAGGGGAATATTAACTTTGTTCCAAGTTTAGTTAGTGGTGGTAAGTCTTATTCTCCCTGACTGTTTGAGAGAGGACCAGGAATAGGATAAGACAAAGTAGTCAGACCCCGTAACTTCTTTTGGTTTATTCAGGTCTAAAGAAGTGTTAGTAAAGACGGCATCAATGCTATGGCCTGCTTTATGCATAGGTCCAGTTAGACTCATGGAGAGATCGGCACCTGCCAATACTTCGTTTAATTTTAGTGCAATGATGTTGGTGGGGTTATCTAGTTGAATATCTAAGCAGTTTCTGATGATACTCCTCTTTTGTTTGTTTAATACTGATACCCAGGGGACTAGGAGTACTCACCGTTCACCTTTGTGAATTCAATCCCTTACTCTCTCTTTTGTTTAATTGTATCTAGGCAGCACACAGCTGTGATAGTTGTCCTTCCCCATTTGACTCTACACCTATCTTACACTTTTCACACATCAGGCACACTATGGCGGAAAACAAAGGCCTCTCTTATTCCACTGAGGAAATTGATGCTATCTTGGAAGATATTTCCGGGTTCGCTGATGCAAGCATCTCACAAACCATCTCCCAGACAGGGGATTGGGAAAAACTTTCTGAGATGTAGAGGAATAGAATTAGAACTATTCTACATGGAACCATCCTAAAGGAATATGTAATTAACAACATGGCCCCCAAGGGTCTCCTGGTAACAAATGCTCCCCGTATTTTTCTGGAAGACGCAACTTTTAGAAAAGACTGGGCACTAATAGCATGGCACTGTACACATGACTGGATCATGCTGATTCTGAAAACAGCCTTACGATTATCAGAAGTCATCCTAATTGAAATCCAGAAAACATAAACTCATATAAAAACCAGCATATCTGGATACAAAAAGAAGCTAGATGAAATAAACAAGGAGATTAATGAATATAAAGAAAACCTTACACAACAAAAGGTAACCAAATTTCAAAAAGATTTGAAACGTTTTTCGTTTGTGAAAGCGTATCCATATTCTGATCCAGATTTCGTACCTACAACCAAACCTGCATCTGATTCTGATGCTTCAAGCATTTCATCCAACAGTAGCAATGGCTCAAATACAAGTGCTATGAAACAAAAACCAAGAGGGGGTTACAGAGGTCAGAATCACTGGAAAACATTCAATCCACCAATGTTCCAAGATCCCTATAACCATCCACCGCAATTCCCAATGTACGGTTGGCAACCACCTTTCCCACCACATTTTCAACCCCCACCGTTTCAAAAAAACCAATACCGCCCTCCTTTTTTAGGCAGAGGCAGGCGGGGAAAAGGAAGGAGAAGACGAACCTGTGAGCGGCCTGACTAGGAGCAAGGCAGGACCAAGCAATGTGAGGACTTAGTTACCAACTTATCCTCTAGAACACTATCAGATACAGAAATGTGTGTGCTAAACAAAGGTCTAGGTTTTGTTCCTACCGCACGTCTTGACAAATTCCAATTGCATTGCGTACTGGCAACCTTCTTCAGAAAGTTGAGACTTAAAGCTTTTTTCGAGAAGCAAGGACCCAATGTGGTTGCTAACAATCAGAATGAGAGTGGATTAAAAAAGAAATCTTCTTTTGTACCACCGACCCATGCAGTCCCAGTAGAAGTAATTGCATTCGAACAGGCCGTTTACAATGATGTGGAAAAAATGAGTAACACTTCACAGTTCCAAAACTTGAGCCGAGCTGAATGCAATGCTCTACGAGATCTCTGCAGCTGCGACAGCATAACAATAAAACCCGCCGACAAGGGGGGCGGACTTGTAGTGATGGACACCAGTGCGTATCGTGAGGAGTGTTTGCGCCTGCTGGGTGATACAAAAAACTACCAGACCTTACAATCAGATCCTACTATGGAACTGCAATCAGAAATAAAAGGACTAGTTGAAACCGCAGAAATACTGGGCAAGATCTCTAAACAGGAGGCAGAGTACTTATGCGACACCGAAGGCAAGATACCATATTTCTATACCTTGCCTAAAATGCATAAAGGGAAACTACCACCACCAGGTCCTAATGTTTCAGGCATCGGGTCACTATTGGAACCGCTGTCGAGATTTTGTGACTTCTTTCTCAAGACTATTGTACAAACAACATCTACCTATCTACAGGACACTAAAAGTCTCTTGAGTCTTCTACAGGAAATCACCGTGGATGATAACACTATCCTACTAAGCTTTGATATAGAGAGTCTATGTACAAGCATACCCCAAGATGACACTATAAAGGTATTGGAGAATACCCTAGGAAACATGGACTGGACATTCAACACACCCAGAGCCTTTATCATCGAATGTGCTAAACTAGCACTTAAACGCAACTATTTTGAATTTGAAGGGGCTCTATTCCTCCAAACAGGGGGTACATCTATGGGGAGTGTTTTTGCCCCTAGTGTGGCGGGTCTCTACGTCCATGACATCGAACTTAGGTTCATTTTGAGCAACCTCAACCCCTTCAAGGATAATCTAAAGTTCTGGAAATGCTATATTGATGATGTCCTTGCCATCTGGCAAGGACCGCTCGATCAACTAATTGAATTCAGGACCTGGATCAACACGTGCGATCAGAACCTAAAATTCACCCACTGTTTCAGTGAGAAGGAAATAGTGTTTCTTGATGTGGTGATTACAAAGGAGAATGATCATCTGGAGACCAGAACACACTAAAAGCCTACTGCTAAAAACAACCTCCTTAAGTTTGAGAGTTTTCATCCCCGCCCATTCAAGGAAAATCTTCCGTATGGACAATTTTTAAGACTGAGGCGCAATTGCAGTAAACTAATGGAGTATACAAAACAAGCCTCTGATCTAACTGAGAAACTCCAGGTTCGTGGGTATCCTACAGAAATCATAAACACAAGCCAGAAACGAGCTAGGAACCAACCGAGAGAAGCTCTTCTAGAGAAAAAACCAGCTACAGAAAATAAGATACCTCTTACCTGTGTGACCACTTTTAACGTTGTCTCTAACCAAGTCTCCAAGAGCATCAAAAAACATTGGTCCATTCTTAGTACTGGCAATCTCCGTTGGGAAAAGCCTCTTTTTTCTTACAAGAAACCAGCCAGCCTTAAAGACACATTTGTCAATACCAGACCAAAGCCAAGGGAGAGTGTTGACAATCAATCACTTACAAAGGCTTGGGGTCTACCTGATGTTACAGGACATTTTCGCTGCGGTAACTGCAGCGTATGTCATTTAACGAATAACACCAAAACCTTGAATATCGAGACTGATAAAATATGGAGACAGCAATCCCACACGAACTGCAATAGCTGCAACGTTATTCATCTGATCGAATGTACATGCAACAAACGCTACATAGGGATGACAACTAGAAAAGTAAAACAAAGAATCTGCGAGCATCGCAGCACCATTCGCTGCAGGAAAAACGCAACAAAATTGACAGATCACTTCCTTGAATCTAATCACACGCCCAATGATATGAGATGGACAGTGATCGAGCAAATTACTGCTGGACCTAACATTCAGAAACGACTATACGAGAAAGAACAGAGATGGATATACAGATTATCCACACATGTTACAGGATTAAATGACAATATTCCTTGGGCCAACATTTTCTGAACTTATGCCCCAGTTAACATGAACTTCTTCTTTCCCCCAACTGAATTACTGTCAAATCGATATTGATTACTGATTGATAATGTTGATGGCCATGACATATACATGCCCCTTGGAGACTCGCCTTTGCATGTGAATGTCTTTTCCCCTTTCTCATAAGTTGAATATGTGTAATCCTACAGAGACTACTGAGTTTCATAATCATCTAATACTCTATTTCCTCTTCTAATCCTAGTTAGAATAGCCATGTGCTGTTCTTAGATCACCGTTGCATAGCAACAGCAGCAACAACAGTCCCTAGCTTGTTCCCTCCACCATTTCCACTAACGCTACGCTAGTGCGTCATTACGTATTTGCGTAACCCCGTCCACCCCGGAAGCAACGCTGGCGCTATATTCCTGCCGGCTGCTTCAGAACGCGAGCGGGGAGGCACGGAGAGGCGAGTAGGTACATTGAAACCAAACCTCAACATAACTGTAAGTAAAATAACCGCTCGTGTTCCGATCCATGACCGTTCTCTGGTCACTGACTCGTGAACATGTCCCCTGACAAATGTCTCCTCTCATTTCCTCACGCAGAATATGGCAGTTTGAGATTTATACCTTCCCTCCACCCCGTGAAGCCTAAAAGACCCGAAATAGGAGTAAGCCCTGATTCCTTTTCCGGTCTCTGTATGTGTGGTATATGTATGCGTAGTGTGAATGTATGTACGATGGGATAAACATTGCGCGTCGTTGTTAACTCACATTAATTGATACTGTGAGCAGTCGAGTTATGCACATGGAAGTGCTGAGTGCTTCGGACTGTTAGAATAACGACCTATTGACCACTGGGCACACCACAATTGATAGAGTGTGTTAGCTCGAGTTAGAGTTCAGAGTGTACATAAATATTTCACGTTGTTGTTATCTCACGTTAATGAAATTGTGAACAGTCAAGTCACGCACAAGGAAGTGCTGAGTGCGTTCGAGTGTTGGAATAACGACCTAGTGATCACTGAGCACAACACAATTGATAGAGTGTGCTAGCTCTAGTGATAGACAGACACTATCGATCCCAATAAGCTCTGAATGAGATGCACAATAAATAAGCAGACACGTGAGAACCAGCATGGCACTTCATAACAGGCTTGTATCAATTTTACTCGTAACTTTTGCCTCTTTCTCCCACCAGGTCTTTTTTGCTTTCAGCTCGACTACTTGTTTTTGAGCTTCTTAATTTTTCACTCTGACAGATTTTGTCAGTAGTGTATAGGAATCTAGGGATTGGCAGGACGTTAGTGTGCCCTGACCACCCATTTTCCTCCGGTCCTGACGAAAACCTGGTATTTTCCATCCAACGGGTTGAAACATGTAGACCTCACAAATAGGTGATACACACGGTCATAATATACCTTATTGTATCCACACACTTAATTTTAATATTGTCCAGTAACTTGCAAATACATTTTTCACACAAGTATACCAGGACAATTTTTCACATTTTTTGTTCACTTCACACACACAAACACCAGCTCCACTGTACTCCAGGTGTCGCAGCACACCCTGATGGCATTCGGCTATCAGGGTGGACCAGGTCGGTGAGTGAGGGGTTTATTAATAAAGGAAGGACTCTCTTCTTTTTTCAGTCATCCCACTCAGACCGCTTTATCTAAGCAGTTTCTGATGGTACTCCTCTTTTGTTTGTTTAATACTGATACCCAGGGGACTAGGAGTACTCTCCGTTCACCTTTGTGAATTCAATCCCTTACTCTCTCTTTTGTTTAATTGAATATTAAAATCACCCAGAATGGTAAAATTAGCATAGTAAGTGCTTTAAATGCCTAGAGCTTGGGTGATTGCGTTGATAAAATCTCCAGCAAAACCCGGAGGGCAGTATAGTAGGACTCCCATAAAAGAGTATTGAGGGAAAGGCAAAATGAGCATGCTTAGGGCTTTTGCACCGACCCAGTCCCCCACCTGGAATTTAGTGCATTTGAGTGATTTTCTAAAAAGCAACAGTCACTTCACTGCCTTTCTTGCCAGCTCCGTCTACGTGTATACAGGAGTAGTTAGGGGGCAGCGCTACTTGAAGGTCAGGGCATGAGTCTTCATTTAGCTGGGTTTCTGTTATAAGGAGGACCTCTAATTGATCCTCCTAAATCATATTGTCTTTATCTAAGGCATGCTTAGTTAGGGAGCTTCTGTGAGGTAGGTTATATGGCTCCAGCTGATGACATTGATAAATGCTACATGGCCCAATCAATTCTAATTTGTCAGGTGAATCCTTTTCTTCCATGTAGATGTGGTCTTGGACTTTAAATGAGTTCACTGGCACAGACTATTGGTGTAATGTTTGATATGGTTTGTAGCTGACATCATTACAGTTCATAGTTTTTTAGATGGATTAAAGATGGTATTTGACAACACATTTGCTTTTATGTTTTGTTGAGATGTGGTTGATAACTCTAGCTAAACATTGTGTATATGCAAAATATCCTTTCTTACGCAAGCAGAAGTTGTAGATTTGTTAAGTTCACGTGGGAGTACATATATGGGGGCAAGCCCTCAGTGCCACCAGAGCGTCACCTTTTTTGAAGCCCTGGTGGTGCAGCACCATTTTAAGGTGGTGCTAAGCCACTTTGAAAGAATTAATGGCACCTTGCAAATATGACCCTTTCTACCACAGTTCTTTGCAGCAAAGAGGCTTGCAATGGGTGTTACTGTGGGCGTTCTATGGCAACACAAGTTGCTTTTTGATGCTGTCTCTGATTTACAAGGCTAAGGCAGTGCTAAAAAATAACATCATGGAATAACAGGGTTAGGTTGGTGCAATAGGCAGAATCTATACATTGCTCCTCATTGTTTGCTCTTTCAATGTGTGCTGCATTCTGCAACACACATAGAAGGTGCAAATTACTATTATTGATTGTTCATGTGCAAGAAGGTGTCCTTTCCTGCACATAAACAATTGTCCCTGCAGTGCAGGGACCCTTGCAACACGGCAGTAGGATGCCTGTGCTAGTGCTAAACAACTTTGTATGTGCCGTCCGAAATACAGGGGTGGGCCGTATTCTTGTGAAAATGGCACGTCCCTGCATTTTGAAAATGTCGGAGTGCGGCACTGCCAAATTTGGTACAGCTACGCACTCCGACATTGTCTTGTGAATATGCCCCATGGTGTTCTATGTTTTCAACATACTACAGCAGTTAATGAGTTACAGACTAGTGCATTTATTTAAGTGAACAAGGAAAAATAGGCACTGTGAAAAAATAAGGAAATGATGGATGAAATCATAGTTTTAAATGCCAAATTCTTTGGAGTCCAATGTACAAGATACTATTGCCATCAGAAAGGGCAATTAGTCCCGATATAGTCCATAAAGTGAATGTGTGTCACACACTGCTGGAAATTTGGTCAGCCTTTTCTTGCTGGTGGTTGTATTGGTCTTGCCATCTGAAAAGAATGGAGTTTTGCGTGGCCGTCCTGGCTTGCCAGTGCTTGGGGGATCCACTGGTGCAGAGCCTGTGTTGTCTTCTTTAGTTTCTTCCTCTGGCATGGCCTACCTTCTTGTGGCTGCAGCAGATTTTGAGGGGCCTGATGGTGAGGCACCACACGAAGAGGTGGATGGTGGTGATAGAGCTCTGGCCTTAGTCGTATTAATGTTCAGCAGCACCCCAATGAGGGAGCCAATTTTGGTATTCTGAGCTGCCAATTATGTGTGTTTGCTCCTCTCTACCTGCTTCATCTCCCTGATTTCTGTGGGTATCTGGTCCATCTTTTCTCTGGTTGATTGTAAGCTTTCAAGATGTGGTTGATGTTAGACTAGGTGTGAGTGGCCCCAGTGGCCTCACTCCGCTGGCCAACAGATACACTTCCATGACCCCTACCCCATAAACCTGTGTCTTTTGCACAGGTTGCGAAACACAGCTGGATTCTGGCTCTTCTGTTGCAGGGGTGGTGACAGTGACATCAGAAGCCAAGACCTGGGTGCAAATGATGGGAGACACTGTGGTAGGTACACAGGTTGAGGGGACCAGTGGTGGCTGAGTGGTTGCAGCTTGGTGGGAGTTGTTGTGGGCCTAATGACACTCACTGTTGCCATATTCCCAGCCTGAACAGATGGACCAGTATCGACATCCATGTCAAGATGTCCAGAACTGTCCACATCACTGTCGGCCTGCTCCTGGGTTGTAGTATGGGTCTCTCTGATGCCGGTGCTGTGTAGTTCCTATGAGTCCCCCAGGACCTACGCACTTTGGATGACCTAAACTGAGGGCTTGGTGTCCTGGCCACTTCCGGACACCCCACAGGATATGTCAGCCATTAGATCAGCTAGTTCTAAAGTGCAACTACCACCCCCTGTATTCTGCTGTGGTGTAGGTAGGTTCTGGGAACCACTGAACATGAAAACCCTCATTCCTCAGGGATCATGGAAAACAGTACAATACGTTTCGTTCAGACACTTGTGCTTGCTTTCTCTCAGAGAACACACAGGTTGGCAATTAGGACATTTCAGTGAGAATTTATTGGTCCAGCGATAGGCTGGTGTAGAACCTATGTGCTGCAACAATCAGGAGGCAAAAGCATACAAAACAGATTGCTAGTACAAATATGGTACATAGTAATTACATTTCTTCCATAGTGCTAATAAGTAGGCCAGGGTGGTAAATTCCGTTACGCTTGCAGAATTTGCGGAATTTGGGTAATTTCACGTTTTGGGAGAACCAGGAATTGCAAAAAATTCAGCGATCCGATGCTTCGCAGAATTTTCTGCTCGTTCGCGCTTTCCAAATGCGTGTTTGCAAGATATTTCTCCCCGAGCACACAAACAGCTTTTGCGAACAGGAAAAAAGTACCGCAAATGGGCTTAACAAGCAATTCTTCATGTTCGCAGAACTTTTGCGTGCTCGCAGAGATTGTTACCATTTCGCAGAGCTTTGCGGAGCACAATTATGCAAATTCCGCCCACCCCCACTAATAAGATGAACAGAAACAGTTCAGACAAAAACAGTATCACTTGCATATTCCTAAAATGCACACCCTAAGTAATTTGATAAAATTTACCTAGCCTAACCTGGATGCGTAGGTGTATATGCGTATAGCTATGTGAATCAGTCGCCAAGAAACCTCTAGGGAAGATCCAACCCTCACCTGCAGGTTCAGAATAAAGGACCCCATTTCTGCTTCGAAAATGATAACCCGCAAGGGATGTCAGACCGATGTGTGTCAAAGATTCGGCATGCAGGACCCCATCTCAGCTTGGAAGGAATTCACCTCTAATTTGTTGAGGGGAGTGAGGGTCTTTTATACTAAAGTTGTCTCCCTAGGGTTTTTTCTAGAATTGATATGTTTTCAAAACATCCATGGATGTTTTGAAAACAATCATAACATTTTTTAAAACAATTACTGATGCATTTCTAAACAAGTGCAATCATGCACAGCTGGCTGTTGGCCAAGGATGAACAACATGTGGTGACACTCATACAGAATAAATCTGCCATGCCTGGAGACATGTTTATGTATGTCAGGTACATGGATTCTGATAGAAAACTAAGGGCCCGATGTAGGTGGCAAATACCGGTCGGAAACGGCCGAATTTGGCCGTTTCCGACCGGTATTTGGCATCTTGAGATGTAGGTGGC
Organism: Lissotriton vulgaris; assembly: GCF_964263255.1. Classification (NCBI taxonomy): domain Eukaryota; kingdom Metazoa; phylum Chordata; class Amphibia; order Caudata; family Salamandridae; genus Lissotriton; species Lissotriton vulgaris. The sequence goes on along the minus strand of NC_141689.1, from coordinate 930,627,796 downwards.
CAGATTTTACAGAATTTGTAAATTTACCGAATCGGTAAATTTACAGAATCTGTAAAATACCGAATCGGTATTTTTACCGATTCGGTAATTCCCAGATGTAGGTGGGACTCTTCTGAGTCCCAAAGGCCCTACAAATTTGGTATTTTACCACCCAATCTAATTGGGTGTTAAAATACCGAATAAAAATCTGTAAATCTATTCTACCTACATCTAGCCCTAAGAGCCTAGTGTCGAAGAGACAGGAGCAAGCAATTAGGTAATCGGTCACCTGTTTAGAACCGTCATAGTCTTGTGGATGCGATAATGTATGTAAAATGGGGTATACATGATGGGACTATCCTAAAAGACATGATAGCAGAGCTGTGGCCATTTGCTGTAGCCTAAAGACCTGCTGGGAAATGGAGAACATTGTTATTGTTGGAAGTGTTATATCAACCTGCAAATCTTGTGTCACAGTCATTACAACCTAGAAGGAGAAAAGTCATAGGTAGAGATTAATGAGTTGATAGATTGTAATGGTAATGCACTTGTTAAGCAGACTTTTTCAGATTGCATACACAAATACTTGTGATATGCAGCTTATACCATGGACTGAGTTGTAGCCTGTTAGATTAGTAAGTATACATGACATCTATAACCCATTCTATCCAACACAGAGGAGATGTGACTTGTAAATGTAACTATTCCAAGGCCCAGCTGAGAACAAAGCAGTAGATGACACAACTTGGTTGAGTATTTGACATTAGTGATTATGTTAGCAGTGCAGAGTCACATGGTCAATTGCCACTTTAAATATTTTGATTTGGGTTTATGGCTTTCTTTGTTGGGCAAACACACTTGTTATGGGGTCAATTGTTTCAGTTGCTGAGACCATAGCTGCAAACAGGACTGTATAGTGACACATATCTGAGGAGAGTATTGAATGCAGATTGCTCACTCCATGAGAACTGAAGGGCAGTTATTATTTTTGAGAAATGTGAAAATCTGCAAAAGCACATTTTAATCTTGTTTTGGGTAACTGAAATGGGGCATCATGGCAGTTGTAGTAATTTTTTACTCAACTTGTCTACACTATCTAGCTGGTTAGAGTGACATACCTGTTGACATTATGCTGTTGTTATGGCCCCTGCCTTCACTTTGGGGCAGATAAGATGTTTCAGGGGATATTATGTTTTATACAACGCTTGCAGATATCATTTCATCATGTGCCATTGTGTGGATATTGATGCAACAAACCCTATAGGCAACACTAACCATTCCCACAGACATGTTCACATCTCTGATGCTGATACTTTGCTAATTGGACGTTAGGGAAACAGGTAGAAACAACATACTTAGGAGCCAGTTTGTGAACAAACTGGGGATTTAGGTTATATGGGAGTTTGTAAAGTGTGACTTACCAGACTCTGCTCCTCCAGGATTTCAATGCAACCCTTCAGTGTGTAAAATGGCCAAGACATTTTCCTCTCTGGGGAATACAATTGCAGGTATGCTGGGATGACCACCACCAGTCCTCTGGGCCTCCAAGTGTTGCTTGGAGGCCAGGATATGCACCTTCAACTTCAGCTCGTTCCACCTCCTCCTAATTTCCCCTTGTGTGCATAGTATGGTGGCTACCAAGGCAAAACCAAAGGGGATGATGGACGGAGTGTTGAACATTGCAAGCACTCACCCCCAGTCAAGTGATCTGGGTTTAATCCATCATCATTCTTTAGCTCACTCCGCCACCCCAGTTCAGACATCTCCATATGCAAATCAGTCTAACCTTGTGTCTCATGGGAACAGTTCAGCCCGAACTGCCAAGCCATGTCTTCCCTGGACCCGAAACAAGCATCCTGGGACCGGGTTCTGGCTAATTAGCTGTCATCAGCCAGGATAGCTTGAATCCAGTAGAAAAGTGAGCAAGGGGCCCACGTCTGGGCATACCCTGCCAACTTAGGGTGAACAAAGCAAAACTAAAGGGGATGATGGACGGAGTGTTGAACATTGCAAGCACTCACCCACAGTCAACTGATGGTGCCTACAGCATTCACTTTGTGGATTACTCAGTCCCACATTTCCCTTTTCTGAGTCAAAGTAGTATTTTGGGCTTGGGCTACAAACAGATGTGGCTCTATTCTAATGTCCAAGGAGGGAAACTATGAGCTTTTAAATTTTAAAGATTGAGGTCCAGCATACATGCCCAAAAGACAGTAAAAACAGAAGTAGTATGCCGTCCCTAATGTATGGTGCAGGTAATGGTAAGAGCTCAAAGTGTAAACGGGTGTGGATAATAAGGCGAGCGGGAGAAGAATTTCCTCCTTTCGGAAAAAGACCCTCACACACCCTACAAGCAGGTGTCTTGCTTCATCATCGGGTCTGCTCCTTATCGGTTCAGTGCTGCAAAACCCGATCAGGCACCCGTGATGGGACGTTCTTGGTGGAGATCTTTATTCCCAATTTGTTGGATGTAGTGCATGTGAGGGCCCTAGTTGATATGTATCTAGTGTAGGTGATTGTGACGTATAGGGATGTGAGAATAAACAATGGATTAGTGATCCACTCAGAACAATTTTAATGAGTTGTGGTCACTACCCTGTTTAAAACGAGAACAAACGTACACTCACACTCTAAGGTATATGAGGATATGTGCTGATGAAAAATGGTCAACATGTTTCTTGCCTGTCTGGCAATTCCTCAGGACCAAACTTTGAACTACCTACACTTTTTGGTGATGGTCAATGCCTCAGTGAAGTATAAAATTGACCACACATACAGCACTCTAAAAAATGTGGTACCAAATGATTTATACCAAGACCCAAGTTGGGTCAAGGGCTAACGGAAACGTGTACCGGTAGAGGTAAACACTAAGGTGTAATGTCAATTTCGGCATGAAGAACCTTCCGTGTTCCTACCCATTCACTCTACCGGACCGGGCTGTTCTTGAGCTCTTGAGGTAGAGTGAATGGGTAGGAACACAAAGGTTCTTCATGTCGTGGGGCTTACTGAAGGTACCTGGTGGGCTAGTTGGCCCCCAGGGACCCTCAGGATTGATGAGGTTTAATTCCTCAACTTAAAACATGCCACAGCGCATGATGGAACATTTGTCACCTCAGGCTACGCCCCCTCCCTTCACCACTGTGCAAATGCGCCCCTTGGCGTGTTTTAAGTTGGGAGAATAACTCCCCTTGAATCCTGAGGGTCCCTGGGGCACAAATAGCCCACCAGCTACCTCCATTAGGCGCCACAGAGCTGCATTGCAGAGAGGTGTAAAAAGGGACGTGGCCTCAGAACACCTCTCTGCAACGCAGCCCACTGGTGCATACTGGAGGTTCCTGATGGGCTAGTTGGCCCCCAGGGACCCCAGTATTCAAGGGGAATTCGTTCACCATCTGCAAACGTGGTGCAAGGAGGGGCGTGGCCTCCAGTGCGATGACGGTCTTTTAAAAAAATTATTTTTGAGAAGGGGGCTGTGTGGCGCCCCTTCCTTTCCTTTTTTCCTTTTTTCCAGGCCTGGGGACCCCATCCCCCAGGGCCTGACCCTCTAATTTGTGTTAATATCAAATTTGGGAAGGGGGCCGCCTGGCTCCCTCCCTTGGCCATAATAGCTCCGGGGACCCCAACCCCCGGGACATGGCCTCTTTTTGTTGTTAATTTTTGCAGGGGGGGTTAAATGGCCCCACTCCTCAGGCCATTTATGTCCCAGGGGGCCTCTTCCCCCGGGGCCGGCCTTTCTCTTTTAAAAAAAAAAAAATATGTATAATTTGGAAGGGGGACCGCATGGCCCCCTCCTGGGCCACTTCTGGCCCCGGGGCCACCATCCCTGGGGCCTGGCTATTGTTTTTTGGAGGGGGGCCACGTGGCCCCCCTCCTCAGGCCTATTATGGCCCCGGGGACCCTATACCCCTGGGCCGGCCTGCCTCTTTTTTTTCTTTCTGAGGAGGGGGGCCAAGGCCCACTAATAACCCCAGGGATCCCATCCCCTGGGGAAGGCCCTCTCCATTGGGGACCGTGGGGGGCCGCCAATCCCCCCACAGTCCCAGCCGGTTCCCCACCTCCTGCAGGAGCGGACATTGCTTTTCCACAAGGGGAGCAGCTAACATTCTGCTCCCCATGTGGAAAAACAATCTGCTTTGCTTCAATGAAACGAGGGCAGGTTTCCCTGCTCTTGCTTCAAATAAGCAAAGCAGAGTTTGCATTGGAGGGCACCCCAGACACTGCAGGAGCCAGCCCTGGGGGGTCGCTGTCCCAGGGCAATCATTGGCTCCAGGGTGGGGCCGCACGGCTCCCCTCCCACTTAGTTCAAAGCCCCGGGGGTTGGTGGTCCCCAGGGCTTGGGGGTCTGTAATGGACCCCCTATTTTAAATATTTAGTGCCCTGGGGAGGTGACGGTCCCTGGGGCTGTGGGGTGGCCACGAGCCCCCCACTAATATGTAAATAAAGCCCCGGGGGTGGTGGTCCCTGGGACTTGGGGGGCCTTCGAGCCTGCGCACCCATTTCATTTTGTAGACCTGGGGTGGCAGTCTGCCGGGCTGGGGCGCTGAGAGCCCCCCCCCCACATATTTTTCAGAAAAGCCCCCTGGGGATGGCGGACTAGGCCCCGAGGACTAATTATAAACAATCTGGGTTTTTTCGGCACCGGGATGCGCGGATACTACACGCATACCGCAATTTTTTTTTAAAGAATACATTTTTTTTGCCCCTTGAGAGTTCTTGTTGGACCCCCTGAGCAGGCCTAGGGGGTCACAGTGTTTCTACCCTGCCCCCTTTGCATGTTTTGCATGTTTGGTTTTCTGCTTTCTTGTCTTTTGACTTATTTCTTTACTCTTCACTTATTTGTTTCTTTACTCTTCACTTATTTGTTTCTCACCTCCTGTCTATTTTATTTGTTGTTCTTTCCATTAGGGAGGGAGGTGTTACTTGTTTCTTTACTCTTTACTTATTTGTTTCTCACTTTTTTTCCTCCTGCCTATTTTTTTGTTGTTCTTTCTGTTAGGGAGGGAGGTGTGTCGTAGCTTCCTCTTCTCTCCGTCTAGTCCCTTCTCTGTGTTTTGTACTCTGCTGCTCAGCCAGTCTCAGTGATGTCATGGAATGTTCCCTCTGTGCATCTTTGAGTGTAATTGTCAGTTGATGTATGTAGGCTGAGCTGCAGGGATGCTGCTCCCGGTAGGGCTTATTCATCTGGTTTATTTAATTTTTAATATATTCCTGTCCTGATATAACTTTGGAAGAAATCTACCATCTGGGTAAACCTACATTTCAGTCATCTTCCTTTATTTGAATTTCACAGCGGGCCTCTCATAGGTGGCCCTGTCAACCTTACTCATCTACATCCTTCGTTCCAGCCAACGGGCATCCCTTTGCAAATGTAAACCCAAGTGTAAAGCTATGATAGGGAGGCTTAACCTCTTGGGTCGGGACCTGTACGGTAAGTCACACCTTTGAGAGGCTCACCCGACTTTGAAAGCGAGTAAGCGAGAGTGCTTGCTGAACACGGAGCACACTGTTTGCTATGGCAATGCAGGAACAGTGTTCCCTCCATCCCACAGTAAACTGCAATGTCCTGGGTGTGAGCACCCGGGTATTGCTGAAGCAGGCCCATGGGGGGACAGTATCCAGGGTCATGTAGGGTTCTTGGAGGTTGGCCGTTTGGCCCCCCTGCTCTATTCAAATTTGCCCCAGGGAGTTGGTGGACTCCGGGGCTGGGGGACCCCCTTAATTTTGCATTTGTGCCCTGGAGAGGTGGTGGTCCCTGGGCTGTAGCCTCCCCAGCTTTTTTAAAATAAAGTATGTGCCCCGGGGTGGTGGCTGTCCCCTAGGCCCACTTAAATTTAAAAAATAGTGTGCCCAGGGGAGGGGCCGGTCTCCTGAGCAGTCGGACACTCAAGGCCCCCACATAATTGTATTATTCCTCGGGAGGTTGTAGTCCCCTGTCACGGGGATCCACAAGGCCCGCCACATAATTGCAATTATTCCTTGGGAGGTGGTAGTCCCCGTGGCTGCAGGCAAGCCCAGTGGGCCCGCCCATATTCATCATTTAAAAGAGCCCCAGGTTGTGGGTGGGCTGGGGCCAACCCACATTCATAACTAAAAATGCCTCAGGGAGGTGGTGGTCCCCATAGCTTTGAATAGCCCAAGGAGAAGGGACCTCCTCCTATATTAGATATATGCACCCGGGAGAGGCCCACCAAGGGGTGATTCTTAAGCAAGCTCAGGAGATCGCACTTGCATTTTTAAAAATGTAGCCCCAGATCCACCCGCAAGTTCAAGGCAAAATTTGCTTTTTCCCTGAATGCCCCCCCCCCCCATCATTTCTGGGGGTCAAAGTATTCCTACCGTGTCCCCTTTTCTTTATTTGTAACTTATCTGAGGGGACTTAGCTTCAAGGTGAGTCCGAAGATTGCTGCCAACACTTCATGGTTGAAGTGTTGGCAGTCAATCAAATTGTAGCAGGCTCCACCAGTCCACTGCAAGGACTCGCGTCCCAAGATATCTATATTTTTTAAGTTAGATATCTAAAAAACTATTGAACGGATTTACACCGGATAACTAAAAGCAGGCTTTCTGAACCAAACATCTAGCGTTCCGCCAAATTTGAAAAGTCTGCTGAGACTTGACATGGGGGAAACGTGTTTTCGGACACCGCTTTTTTCTCAGTCAGTTATACAATCAATATAACAACAAAAAACATCCATTTAGACAGTTATTTGCCCATTTATTCTTCCATCGACCTTTAGATATACATATAAAAAAATATTTATTTTTCAGAAAGACACACATTCACTGGATGATTTCATCAGTGATGTCATCAGTGATGTCATTTGAGATGTTATCAGTGATGTCATGAGTGATGTCACTGACCATGTCATGAGTGATGTCATATGTGACGTCATCAGCAGTGCATTGCTGAACTAACTATAAAGGAGGAATTTCAATGGTTTTGTATGAGAGAAATGTCCAGCTAACTATAACATGGATGAAACCTATGTTTTTTAGTGAATTTCCAAGGTTTTTAAAATTCTAATTCCTAACTATAACATGGCTGAAACCTATGTTTTTTTCAGTGAATTTCTAAGGTTTTTTTAAATGCTAATTCCTAACTATAACGTGGCTGAAACCTATGGTTTTTCAGTGAATTTCTAAGCTTTTTTAAATACTAATTCCTAATTATAACGTGCCTGAAACCTATGGTTTTTTCAGTGAATTTCAAAGGTTTTGTAAATAATAGTTTATAAATGTATTAATTATTATGTCTTTCTTTTTGTACTAATTTCTTATATTTTTAATATAAATATTTATATTTATTTTATTTTTTAGATTATATTTCATATTCTTATTATAAAATACTAACAAAACTAAATTGCAAAATATTTTTGGGATTAATTATTGCTTGACTTCGATTGCAACCATAACACAACTCCAACAAAGCTCTCGGGCCGTATGCTCACAATGCTGTATCAATCCTTACACCTGCTTCAAGCATATGCAAGGTTTTGACGCAGCATAAGATCAAAAGTAACTGAATTAAATGCTATACATTTCACTCAGTCACTTTTAGGAGGTGTTGCTGCACCCCCTCCTGCACAGGAAATCCTCCTTCTGGCGCAGGGCTTTACAATGTAATGCACTCTCCAGATGCATCACATTCTTAATACAACACACTCTGGCACATCTTTTGCACCACCGCTGTGTCATAAAAGTGATGCAACAGCTGTGTAAAAGAGGCACAAGGGGATTGTAAATCCCCCCCTCACACATACAAATTCACCCAGACAGCTTCACCAGCAGCGCAAATTGAAGCACAGACTTGTAACATATTTATGTACATATGTTACATTCAAGTGCCTCGAACATACTACAGTATACTGCATACTACAGGTAAACACCTTATAGTTTTATACTGTAGCACTTCCTTATAGTTCTGCACTTTCACATTCTCCATACACTAGTAATATATTCATTCATTCAAACAGGAACAAAAGAAAAAAAAAAACTAATGTTGAGGACAGAGAAGCTCCTGCATCCTACGTTTCATCAGATCAATAGACTGCTCCCTATAACATAAAAGCCTATTGCAATGAATGCATACAATTTTAACGTCAGCAAAATCAGGATCAATTTGTGGGTGTGGACTGCTTGCTGAATATTCTGCTGCAGTAGTTGATGTGCTTGGCGCAGAAGCAGGTGGGTTCGTCTGCAACTTCCGTCTTGCATCTCGAGCAAAGTTATAGGGGCACAAGTTCTTCACATGTCACACCATATTTGCTGTGCCAAGGAGTATTTTTTAGATGGATCACCCCTAGGTTAGTTTTGGAGCATTAACCTTTTTTTGCCCTTCTGGAAAAGTAAAAAATTCCCAAATTAGAGCTTCTTTCCTATTCTCTCGAGGTTCTTCAGGAATGAAACCTCCCTCTGAAGAACTGCTGGAAGATGAGTCCATTGCTCTTATAATGATCTTCCTTCTATTGGAAAAAATTGTCAGAAGAAATGATTCTTCTTAGAAAGTCAAAGTCGAATGATTATAATGGGACGGAACTTTCAACAGTTACAATAGGAAAACTCATGAACCAATCAAATCTTTCCTTTTAAAGTCACATAACTTTACGTATGCTTATGAGGCGCTTAAGCAGCTGTTTCGATACCAGTATGCATGATGTTCTACCGCAATTTGTGTAATTGTTTTTAAAAGCAATATATGATTGTTAAAACTATTAAAAAAAGGTTCATAGTTATCCTAAATAATATCTTCCCTTAGTATGTACATTAAATATATAAATATATGTTTTTAACAATGTTGAAACATTGGCGCCTTTCGCGTACAGGGCGCCGTTCATGACATCACACTTAACCTTTGATGCGACTCGTAACATCACACCATATTCGTGTACTGTATGCTTGGGTACACGCTGACTATCATTAGCAGTACATGTATGGTGCGATCACCCTCTCAGTGACAAATCAGAGCACAGGGCGCGCTAACGAGAATGATTAGAAGAAGTCACTCATTGGAGATCCGATTCTAGGCCTGCCTCTGCGCACATAATAATACCGCCCCCATCTCTCTCTGTTGTTAATTGTTGGTGCACACACTCACACTTGTACATGAGCGGTGCACGCCCGCCCACACTCTCCACATGCCACCACCTAGCATGCTTGCTATCACTAAGACTGGAAACCAATACATTAGCCAATGTGATGTCCCCCAAGGCCATCATTCTTATAGACTGCGAAAACGCTACCTATGATGCTCCAGGGCTTGGTTTGCTCAGCCCGCAGTTCCCATATAATCCGAACACTGACGTGAGCACGCTCTCTTTTGCCTGCTTGTGCTGCGGTGACAGGGTGTTGTCATTAATTTTACTACAAACTCTCAGCTCGAGCGGAGGAGGACTCCTGACACTCGACGTGGTATCACTACTGCTGCCGCCCAGCCACAATACCATATGCACGCCCGCCCACACTCTCCACATGCCACCACCTAGCATGCTTGCTATCACTAAGACTGGAAACCAATACATTAGCCAATGTGATGTCCCCCAAGGCCATCATTCTTATAGACTGCGAAAACGCTACCAATGATGCTCCAGGGCTTGGTTTGCTCAGCCCGCAGTTCCCATATAATCCGAACACTGACGTGAGCATGCTCTCTTTTGCCTGCTTGTGCTGCGGTGACAGGGTGTCGTCATTAATTTTACTACAAACTCTCAGCTCGAGCGGAGGAGGACTCCTGACACTCGACGTGGTATCACTACTGCTGCCGCCCAGCCACAATACCATATGCACGGAGGCCGCGGCACCCGCACCCAAAACACCCCAGACCCAGCAAAACCGCAGCCTTTGAAGACACGACAAAACACGACAGAAGCAAAGGTAAGAGAAACCGTCACAACATCAGACTCCGCTGAAAATTGTATATGCATGATGCTATTTTTTTCTCCATCCTATGGCTCTCCTACCTCTTAATGGTTTAAAACTGTATGCACATAGTATACAAATTTCTATCTGCGTCACGAGGTCCTATACCTCTCATTTTATAAATTATGCGTCCATAAATTTCTGTGTCGTATTTCTGTACTACGCCACGTGCTTACACCTCTATCGTTTTTAATTGTGCTCCATCATGATATTTTTTTTCTGCGTCACGAGGCGTCCGAGGCAGGCCTGGACTGCCCGTTGCGGGCACAGGCAATCCCCCGATACGCTGCAAGAGTGGGGGCCGGTTTTGGGCCCCTGGGGGCCGATTTTGTTACAGGGCCGTTTTTGCAAAATCGGCCCTGTAACAAAATCGTCCGAAAACTGGCCCCACAAAAGAGCTCGGTCACACCCCAACTCCCCTCCTCCCAGGGGAGGGGGTGGGGGGGCGGCTGAGCACTTTGCCAGGGCCGGTTTTGATTCCCAGTCCCGCCCTGGTCCCAGGCCTCTATTATTATTGATCTTCCTTTGTTGATCCTAATATTTCCTTCTGTCTTACGGAGCACTCCTATGCCTTTTTTTTTATAAATTGAGCTTCCATTAATTTCTGTATCCTATTTTTGAAGTGTGTCAAGTGCTTTACAATGTGTTCTTTTTATTGTATGTTCATGATGGGATTCTTTTCTGCATCACGTGCCCCTCCTACCCCTCAATGATTTTCTATGTACATAGTATAAGGGAGGACCAAGGGGGAGCCGTGCGCGAGCTGCTCTCTCCCCTGGGTTAGTTCGCACAAGGGAAATGGCCACAGGTGCAAGGGGCGGTGATTAGCTAGTTGGAGCGGAAGGGAAAAGGAATAAATAGGGGTAGAAAGGGCGGGAAAAGGAACTGTGCCGGGGAAGGTGGGTGGCGAAGGTTATTTTTGCCCCACCCACCCTCTTGCTCTTTCAGGTCCTATTTGTTTGTTGTTTTATTGTGCTTTGGGTACTGCTGAACCTGTTTATTCCTGGTTGCCACGCTAAGACAGGTCAGGGTGCAATTTTAGTTGGTAGGCGCTTTTTCTGGGGGGTGGACAGCCTAGACCGGCTTGGTCCATACTCAAAGGGCAGTTAAAGGAAAGGAGAGGGGGTATCAACAAGAGCCAGATACCCCTGAGTTTGTTTGGGTTAACTAGGTGGGGGTTTCAATCTTCCATGAGGATGCTAAGATAAGTTGAAGGAATATTTGGTTTATTAAATAATGAATTGCAAGATGTTTGATTAGAAGTTAATTTGCACCTGTCTTAATATAGTGGCCTTTCTTGCTAACCAAGAAGTTGTGAACAGAGAGTTATTGCGCAAATGTTTCTTTCTATCCATCACGTGGCCCTCCTAGCTCTGCTTTGCTTTATTTTTCTGGAATATATGTTTTCTGGTTCATTGTATTTGCTCCCTCCTAATTCTCCCATTCGTTTTAATATTTATTACTGCGTCACGTGACACTCCCAAGCCTGTATTTGTTTTTGAATACTTGTAAGTCTAAACGAATGTAATTGGCAGCCACGGCTTGTGCAGGACGTTAAGCCGGGCGGTGACATCAGGCAGAGGAGGGGCAGGGTGGGGGGGTTGTAAAATACAGGATATGGACGATGTCAGGTAAGGACCGGAAAAAAAAAAACGCATTTCCTTGCCCGCGCTGCATCACATTTCGCGATGCAGCGCGGGTAACGAAATTCGTTTTATTTATTTTTTTCTGTACTTACCTGACATCGCCCATATCCCGCATTTTACAATCCCCACCCTGCCCCTCCTCTGCCTGACGTCACCGCCCGGCGTAACGCCCTGCACGAGCTGTGGCTGCTTAAATGCAATCGCAATTTTTGGAATCTCAATTTAGAGATTCCTTAATTGCGATTCTGAGAATCTGCCCATTTGCCACTGTTTTTTTGCTTGATGCAACTTCTTTAAAATACTTGTAAATACCAAAGAGGGTTTCAAGGATAACATTTATTTTGCAAACTACCTTTTCAATGGTAAGCATTGCTATTATGATTCCCTAATATACATCTTTTTTTAAATTACAGTCTATTGAAAAGTATTGTGGTGTCTGCAACCAAAAAGCTTCAGCAACTTATACAGGAAACTTTATGGTAATAATCTTTTCTGAGTTGCGTACACTTTATTTGAAAGCTGACTTTGCACCTTCAAGGATGTGTAATTCCTATAGCCCGACGCACAGCACATATTGTTTGAGGTCAAGGGCAACAACTTTTCATGTGTATTGTGTCCTTGGCACAAGTAGGCCCAACTCCCAGCAGTACAAACACTAGGGCTGACAGTTAGCAGTACCACATAATGGGTCAGAAAAGGGCACTGTCTGTAGTTAACGTAATATGTTTGCCCATAAGTTAATATTGTTCAAACCTGTATTTATGGTTCATGAATTGAATGCATCTATTACTCGGGCGCGCAAGTAAATGTTGTAACCTCTGAGTGCACAACTGTCAGTGGCTCCAGTATACAAAAGCGTGCAGCTCTGTAACACGCCTGACCCACGTGTACTTTCTGTCCATATGTTAAAGACCTTCAAACTTGTACATCATTGATGCAGTCATTATTATTAGTTACAGTGACTCTTCCAAATAAATGTTGTAAACTCAGACAGCCCTACTAACAAATTCTGTAGTAAAAAGAAGTGTACACACACTTCCAAAGTTTAGCACTATGAAGCTATGTATACTGCTCCCACAATACTCTGCGATTTGACGCAAATAATTGCAGAAGCTTAAAAGCAAGTTTGATAATACTTTGCTTTCAAAATAAAATGTTCATAAAAAGAGAAAGCAGGAAAAAAACATTTTGCTAAACTACTATAACATTTCTGTTACCATTTTTTTGCAGCATCATTTAATAACGTGTTCATCCATGCTAGTATTTCCCAAAAATATTCAATATGGATAATTTCTGTAAAATCCTAATTTTAAGACTTTTGGTATTCACAGAAGGCCTTTAGGAGTCCTAAAGTTAGGAGTCTTAACTTTACTACTACTAAATTGAGAAAAATCCTAACTTTAAGACTTTCGGTATTCACAGAAGGCATTTAGGAGCCCTAAAGTTAGGACTCCTAACTTCTGTGAATACCGAAATGAGTAAGTGCCTTTTGTGAATACCAAAATGAGTTAGTGCCTTCTGTGAATACCAAAATGGTAGTAAGTGTAGGATTTTGTCTTAAGTTAGCTGTGAATCGGGCCCTGAATGTTTACAAATTCACTTTTCCTCCAACACCTTTTTTCCCAACTCAGAAAGAAGGTTGATGTCTGCCATTGTCGGGAAGAAATTAACAACATTCTTCACTATAACAAAAGATTAGAGAAGAGTTCTTAAAAACGCATAAAACATGGAAGTTAGTGGGTTTTCACAGACTCAAAAGGCCATTCGACCCTGGAACTATGTTTACCATGTAAATACATATAAAGCTTTTTTTCAAAAAGCTATTTACCTTCAAACAATGCAATATTAATTACAACACACTTTTCACTTTCTTCTCAACAGGCCCAATGTTTCGAATGCAGCAGATGACCACCTTCAATTAACAAAATCAAATGTAAATCATACTTGTCTTTTTCTGCCTGTATATGTAAAAAAATTATTAATTTTGTTGACTCAAAACTCACCGTTTGCATTAGGACTATGGAATAGTGGTATAAAAATATAATTTATTCTTTTGTCAGATACCTACCTAGGTGATAGTGGAATTAGCACTACTTTTTAGACAACAATATTGTGTAGAGGAGCGGTGTTGCTTTTTCACCTTCAAAGAGGAAGATTTACATTTATATTTCAACAGATAAACAAAAAAATTACTCCATTTCAAAAAGAAAATTAAGTAAGAATGTTAGACGAAGTCTGCTTCAACTCTAAAAGCATTGTGGAAATCATAACAGGTGAAAAACGTGTGTCTCAACATTACCTTTTAAGATAATTTGGACACAAGACTAGACTGCAGGAGTGTCCAAATATTTATGAACTTTTTATGCTGGACAGTATTACTTCTAAACATCCTTTCGCTGCTTTTTTCCAAACCATCAAAAAAGATTTCATGAATTTACATGCTTAGTCTTTCAGGTCTGTATATCTCTAATGTAAAACAATCGTACTTGTTTTCTCTTTTGTAAACTGACATATGTAAAGTCATCAGTCACTCCTATGGTAAGCCTTTACAATCCTGAATGCTGAGTTTTGTGTGAGAGCATGCCCATACATAACCAAGCTAACTTTTCTTTAGCTACATAGAAACATGTAGTGTAACCTGTCAAACACTTTGAAACACTACCCTCCCACTAGTCTTAGAGATGGATGTAGAATTCAACTGTTCTTCATAAAATAGAGTTGGATGTCACTAAGTACAAAGTATTTCTCTATTATGGAATCCCTAATGCGTCCCTTAAACATTCAAGTGAAGTTCAAACACATACTAACTGAAACACACCAAAAAATAGTAACCTATAAAATTTGCCAAACAAATCTTTGAAGGTGTGATCAATCCAAAAAATACTCCTTTGGCACATCAAATATAGTACAAAACACATAAACGTCTTGCACCCCAACAACTTTGCTTGAGCTGCAACACAGAGATTGCAGGCTGCTACACCAAGCACATCAACAGCTGCAACACCATCTTTAGCAAACAGTCCATACTCGCATATTGATCTCGAGTTTCATAAACTTACATTTCTATGCATTTATTGTGATGACATTTTGTGTTATGCAAACACTATATCAACATCATTAAAAACAAGAAACAGCAGCAGCATTGTCCTCAACATTAGTTATTAGACTTTATCAAGCTTTTTTGTACTAAAAACTACCCCGTCCAAAGGCAGTTGAAAATGTGCATACTTGCTGCCTTTCTTTCCTGGGGTTATCAATTACTGTTGAATTTCATATTCTGATTCAAACTCATGACCCTTTATCGAGCCTTTTTGTTCTACTTATTACCCCTGCCGAAAGCAGTGGGAAATTCGCACATTTGTTGCCTTTCTTGGCTGGGGTTGTCAATTGTCCTTCTTGTGATACAAATTCAAAGTGCAGGCCCTTTATTGAACCTCTTGGTAACTATTACTCATGAATGGCAGTGGGTAATTTGAGCACTTCCTGCCGTTCATGTATAAACAAAAGCTTAAAAGTCTAACAATATTAAAAAACAGCCAGTATAGTCTATGGTTATCAAATCTTCTGTTTATTATTGTAATTCAAAGTACAGACCCTTTATTGAGCCTTCTTGGTAACTACTACACGTGAATGGCACTAGGTAATTTGCACACTTGCAGCCTTTCTTATTTTTCACATTATTCATCTAACAATCAATCAACACATCATCTACACGTACACACACCTACTTCCTGCCTTTCTTGGCTGCAGTTATCAATTATCCTTCTTCTAATACAAATTCAAAGTGCAGGCCCTTTATTCAGCCTTCTTAGTAACTATTACTCGACAATGGCAGTGGGTAATTTGCACACTTGCGTCCTTTCTTGCGTCTTTTCTACCGCACAGTGTGTGTACTTTGTACACTTGCATAACTCCTTAGATGAGATACCCGTTTTTCAGGCTCCCACTGCAGAATCCAACTCACAGTCTGTAATCGACTGGAAAACCAAACACCCATTTCCTTTACAAGACAGGGGGTTGTTTCCACATCTGCTACCTTTCTTCCTTTTCACCTTATTCTGCATCCACTACCTACAACACACATATCTCCTAACTTTCTTGAAGCCTTTGCCAAGTATTATTCTAATTCAAAGTAGAGTCCCTGAAATGGGTCCTGTGTTGTAATTTTTCAGCCCTACCCCTCACAATGGTAACTTAATGCACTTACATTGCTTCCTTCGATGTCATAGCCATTTCTTATGCTCCGACCGCAAAATTTGATGCCCTATCCATATAATGACTTGAAAATTCAAAGATCCACTTCCCTGACAACGCAGTGGATAGTTTGCGCGTTTGCAGCCTTTCTAATTGTTTACCTTTTTTATCTTCCACTCAATCAACACATCTTCTACACATAACACAGACCAACTTGCTACCTTTTTTGGCTGCAGTTATCAATTATTTTTCAATGTCATATTCTGATTCAAAATCGTGGCCCTTTATTCAGCCTTTTTGTTGTAGCTACTACTCCAGTCCAAGGCAGTGGCACATTTAGACACTTACTGCCTTTCTTGACTGGGATTATGAATTATTGTTCAATTTCATATTCTGATTCAAACTCAAGGCCCTTTATCAAGCCTTTTTCATATAGATACTGCACTGGCAGAAGGCAGTGGGAAATTTGTGCACTTGCTGCATTTCTTCGCAGGGGTTATGAACTATTGTTCAATTTCATATTCCTATTCAAACTGCAGTCCCTTTATTAAGCCCTTTTTATTCTATCAACTACCCCGGTCGTAGTCAGTGGGACATTTGAACTCTTGCTGCCTTTCTTAGCTGGGGTTATCAATTATCCTTCTTGTAATACAAATTCAAAGAGCAGGCCCTTTATTGAGCCTTCTTGGTAACTATTACTCGTGAATGGCAGTGGGTAATTTGCGCACTTCCTGCCGTTCATGTATGAAACAAAAGCTTAAAAGTCTAACAATATTAAAAAAGAGCCAGTATAGTCTATGGTTATCAAATCTTATGTTTCTTATTGAAATTCAAAGTACAGGACCTTTATTGAGCCTTCTTGCAAACTACTACCAGTGAATAGCAGAGGCTAAATTGCACACTTACAGCCTTTCTTAGTTTTTACATTATTCATATTCCACTCAATCAACACATTATCTATACGTACACACACCTACTTGCTGCCTTTCTTGACTATGGTTATCAACTATTCTATTTCATATTCGTATTCAAACTACAAGCCCTTTATCAAGCCTTTTTGTTGTAACAAGTACCGCAGACGAAGGCAGTAAAAAATTGCACACTTGCTGCCTTTCTTGGCTGGGGTTATCAATTGTTCATGAATTTCATATTCGGATACAAACTCACGGTCCTTCATTGAGGCTTTTTGTTGTACCTACGACTCCAGCTGAAGGCAGTGAAAATGTACACACTAACTGCCTTTTTTGGCTAGGGGTTATCAATTGTTCGTGAATTTCATATTCTGATACAAACTCGTGCCCTTTAACACTTTTTGTCGTACCTACAACCCCAGCCGAAGGCAGTGAAAATGTGCACACTGACTGCCTTTCTTGGCAAGGGGTTATCAGTTATTGTTCAATTTCATTTTCTGTTTCAAAGTCAAGTACCTTAATCAAATCTTTTTATTGTAGCTAATACCCCAGCCGAACAAAGTAGGATATTTTCACACTTGCTGCTTTTCTTCATTGGGGTTGTCAATTATTTTAAAAGTACCTACAAGCTTAGCAACAATACTTTCTTTTGGAAACAAATTTTAAACTAATCGTCTCTGTAAAACTTCTTTGACATGTTCAGTCATTTCTCCAATTCTTATTTCTAGTAGAATAGTTCCATATTCAGCATCATTTCCTTATTGCATAATTCTAATACCTTCCTTATATTAAAAATAAAACTAAATGTTAACATTACCAATGCTACATTACATCATTTACTTATACTACCTATGGAGCATAACAACAAATTACAATACCACAAGATATCTGGAAAAGCTTGTTGTGAAGACTCTTGAAGAAAATGAAACTTCTCATTATTGATGGCATAAGCATGGTATCAAACTTAATGCTTGCCTTTGAGCATTTAAGAATGCTGCAAAGTCTTAAAACAGAGTATGACATATTAGTCTCAATTTATTTAAGGGACAGACAATTGTACTATGTCCTCAGATTCTGTTACCTGTCCAAAAAAACATCCATCAATGTTTGTGTCGAGTAGCACCTTCAATATACATTGCAGACATCAGGGTTCACAACTTCACTTCAGCTTTCCTTCTACATTGAGGACAGCATTGTATTGTTGCTTCCTTTCCTTAAGGCCGAAACAATTATACTTTATCCTGAGATTCTATTATCTGTGATGAAATGGCATTCATCAACCTTTGTGTAAACAACTGCTGTTAATCCAAACTGCGGACAGAAGGGTTCACAACTTCAACTCAGTTTTAGAACTAAAATTATCTTTAATATCTGTCCTTACAACAACCTTCAATATATTCTGCGGTCAGTGAAATTTAAAACTTCAAACCAAGAGCTCCACTACTACAGAAAATGTTGAATTCAGCCTAGCTTTATTTAAGGTAGAGACTAATGGATTGTATGTCTTATGATTTTGTAAAAGAATGTCACAAATAGTATTCATCTATAACTGCTCACAAGAGCTTTCAATCTACACCACGGACAGCTCAGTTTACAACTTCAATTCAGCTTTCCTTCTACATTAAGGACACCATTGTATTGAGCTTTACTTTCCTTAAGACCGACACAATTTTACTGCATCCACAGATACTGTTAACTTTCACAACTTGCATTGACCGATCTTTCTGTCAACAACTACCTTCAATCTACTCTGCGGACAGCTGGGTTCACAACTTCAATTCAGCTTTCCTTCTATATTGAGAACAGCATTGTATTCTTGCTTGCTTTCCCTAAGGCAGAGACAATTATACTGTGTCCTTAGATTATGTTATCTGTGACTAAATAGCTTTCTTCGATCTTTGTCTCAACAACTGCCTTCAATCTACACTGCGGACAGCCGGGTTCACAACTTCAATTCAGCTTTCCTTCTACATTAAAGACACCATTGTATTCAGCTTTACTTTCCTTAAGACAGACACAATTATACTGCGTCCACAGATACTGTTAACTTTCAGAACTTAACTTGACAGATCTTTCTGTCAACAACTACCTTCAATCTACACTGCAGATAGCTGGTTTCACAACTTCAATTTAGCTTTCCTTCTACATTAAGGACAGCATTGTATTCAGCCTTGCTTTCCTTAATTCATATACTTTTAGGTACAGTACTTGAAACAACATTCAAGACCAATAGCTAATTAATAACTTTTATTATTCTTTGAGATTTTATCAACACAAAAACTCATATTTTTAACGAATGCATATTCCAAGAGACAAACATAGAAAACATATTCAGCAGGGGGTCAATTTTAGGAATCATTCAACATATCACACATATCACAAGCATACACGATGCAACCATTCAAGAAAGGGAAGGGGTACAATAGCTTTTAGAGCAATACAAAGTGTACAAAAGTTTTTCAATATTTACAAGATAACACCAGACAAAAGGGGAAAAGAATTGAGAAAAGAAGCCAAGGTCTGCGGGGCATTTAACACTATAGTCACTTTATAATTAGTCTCGCACCAGGTACAATCCTATAAAGAGATTAAATGTTATTTAGAAAAGGTAATGTACACAAAATAGGGACAAGCAACAAAACAATTCTTAACATCAGAGCTTGTCACTCTTGCAGACAACTGTGTGGCTA
Organism: Lissotriton vulgaris; assembly: GCF_964263255.1. Lineage (NCBI taxonomy): Eukaryota > Metazoa > Chordata > Amphibia > Caudata > Salamandridae > Lissotriton > Lissotriton vulgaris. The sequence continues at coordinate 930,608,461 of NC_141689.1, read as the reverse complement.
TGGCCTACGCGTTTCGAATCCCGTTGGCTTGTGGGGATTCTCTTCAGGGCCTTGGGTTTTCTCTGGGTGGAAAAAATAAAGAAAAAGAAAAAAGAGAAAGTATAAATTTCAACATAACCCAGTTGATTTTACCAAGTGATCAACATCAGGCGCAACACATAGTGACCACCCTTTTCTACACAGACTTACCAACAAGCAACTGAATGCGGGGGGCTGGGGAGCCTCAACTTTATAATAAGGTGGAATATGGCAGAATCTAGAGGGGTTAAAACATATAGGGAGTCAGGAGGTTGAAACCATACTAGGAAAGCTCTCTTAGTGGTAGTGGGGGCTGCTTGTTTACTTTATAATAAGGTGGAATATGGCAGAATCTAGAGGGGTGGATTTCAAATTACACTCAGAAAATTTAACATCCAAGCTGTGTGAGAGGGGTTACCCCAAAAAACTTGTAAAAAACTGCATGAGGAGAGCCCAGTGGACCCCACGAGAGACACTTCTGGAACGCAAACCTAAATCGGATTTAAAGAGGCAGGTATGTGTCACTACCTTTTGTCCAAATGCTAATCGCCTGAAAAAAATCATAAAACAAAGTTGGCATCTGATAAAGGATCTTGATGGTAGTCTCGTAAATGAGCCCTTATTTGCTTTCAAAAAAGAAAACAATATTGCTAACCACATAGTCCGAGCAGCCATGCCTGTTTCCAAACCTTTAACTTTACGCCAAATGATGGGGATGCCACCCATCCTCGGACACCACAAGTGTGGAACCTGTTTATGCTGTGAATCGACTGTGGAAGGTTCTTTGTTCCAGCATAATGGAATTTCTTGTAAACATGATACTGTAAGCAACTGTAAAAGTAAGTTTGTTGTTTATGGCATTATATGTCCCTGCCAATTACTATACATAGGCAAGACTAACCAAGAGGTCCGTCAACGGATCTCACAGCACAAATCAAGGATCAAAAATAAAGTCGAGAATGCCCCTTTGGTGCTACATTGGACACGACTGCAACACGGAGTCAGTGAGCTAAAGTGGACGGTGATTTCCAAAATAGAAAAAAATCCCCGTGGAGGAGATCTGAATCTAGTACTATCTAAACGGGAAGCACTCCTTATAGTCAAGTTTGACACTGCAGTATCGGGGCTCAATGAATTGAGTGAAATTTTTAAACTATAATTCGTGGCTAATGAGCCTCTGTTCTTTTTAACTAGGCTGTCATTCCGGAGTTTTCCACTCCGGTCCTTATTTTACTTCCTTCCCTGGTTAAAGTTGTGGGCGGACCGCCCCACCAGGAAAACATATAAAAAGGGAGATCAGTGTAGCCATGGCTTGTTACCACGCAAGAGCCAGTGACCAGTGCTGACCTTAGACGCCGCCGAACTGAACTGATTGAGAACTCCATTGTAAGTACCTCTCTGTGCAATCCCCGCCGATATTTGACCCGTTTTCCGTGAATGGTTCAGCTCATTTATTTCATTCTGTTCCCATTTGCAGTTAACCTTTTCTACCTAATTCTGTCGGACTATGGGCAATTGACACGCCGGTAAGCGCCGTTTGAATCCCTGCAGTATTCTGCCCCCACAGACTGCCTTTTTAAATAAACTCATGCACATCTCGTTAATTTTGTTTTAGGCGCCCGAAAGGGCTGCATTCTAGCGACCCGCCCGGCGCAGATTGATGAGTGGTGTCCATCTACGCGGTAAGACGCCGCTGTTGATTAACAACCTTTCATTGCTAGACAGTCGCTTGTCAGTTACTAAATCACTTCCATTGTTGGGTCGTTTTCAGATTATCTAAAACACGAAACGGACCGTAAGGAATAAGTCGCCCCTGCATTTTACCGCATGAGAATTTCATTTGAAGCTCGGTATGTTTGTTCTAATTAAAAGCCGGCTCTATTGACATTTCTTTGCTACATAGTCGCTTGTCAGTTACTAAATCACTTTCATTGCTGGGTCGTTTTCAGATTATCTAAAACACGAAACGGACTGAAAGGAATAAGTCGCCCCTGCATTTTACTGCTTGAGAATTTCATTTGAAGCTCGGTATGTTTTTTCTAATTAAAAGCCGGCTGTATTGACATTTCCCAGCGTCTGTATATTAAAGTAACATATACACATTTTTTTACTTAGACTTCCTCTGTGAGTCTTCTCTTCTCGGCGTAGGCGAACCTTTAGCAAGATTATTTTTAGGTGAGCACGATTATACACCTGTAACTACTACCTTGTTGTGAATTCATCTCGATTAGATTGTTCTGACGTACCACCCGATTACTTTCACACAGGTCTCCACCGTATCTCATTGCGAACCTGGTTCTTCCTCTCGTGAAAATCTTTCCCAAGAAAGAAATGTAAGTAAACAAGCAGCCCCCACTACCACTAAGAGAGCTTTCCTAGTATGGTTTCAACCTCCTGACTCCCTATATGTTTTAACCCCTCTAGATTCTGCCATATTCCACCTTATTATAAAGTAAACAAGCAGCCCCCACTACCACTAAGAGAGCTTTCCTAGTATGGTTTCAACCTCCTGACTCCCTATATGTTTTAACCCCTCTAGATTCTGCCATATTCCACCTTATTATAAAGTTGAGGCTCCCCAGCCCCCCGCATTCAGTTGCGTGTTGGTAAGTCTGTGTAGAAAAGGGTGGTCACTATGTGTTGCGCCTGATGTTGATCACTTGGTAAAATCAACTGGGTTATGTTGAAATTTATACTTTCTCTTTTTTCTTTTTATTTATTTTTTCCACCCAGAGAAAACCCAAGGCCCTGAAGAGAATCCCCACAAGCCAACGGGATTCGAAACGCGTAGGCCATAGCCACACAGTTGTCTGCAAGAGTGACAAGCTCTGATGTTAAGAATTGTTTTGTTGCTTGTCCCTATTTTGTGTACATTACCTTTTCTAAATAACATTTAATCTCTTTATAGGATTGTACCTGGTGCAAGACTAATTATAAAGTGACTATAGTGTTAAATGCCCCGCAGACCTTGGCTTCTTTTCTCAATTCTTTTCCCCTTTTGTCTGGTGTTATCTTGTAAATATTGAAAAACTTTTGTACACTTTGTATTGCTCTAAAAGCTATTGTACCCCTTCCCTTTCTTGAATGGTTGCATCGTGTATGCTTGTGATATGTGTGATATGTTGAATGATTCCTAAAATTGACCCCCTGCTGAATATGTTTTCTATGTTTGTCTCTTGGAATATGCATTCGTTAAAAATATGAGTTTTTGTGTTGATAAAATCTCAAAGAATAATAAAAGTTATTAATTAGCTATTGGTCTTGAATGTTGTTTCAAGTACTGTACCTAAAAGTATATGAATTGTTTGGTGATCAGTATTGGCAACTCTCTTTTGTTATCTACTTTCATGGCTCAGCCTTGCTGATTAGAGCCAACCCTTAGTTGTTTCTTGCTTTCCTTAAGGCATAAACAATTATACTGTGTCGTCAGGTTATGCAAACAGTGACAAAAAAGCTTTCATCGATTTTTGTGTCAACAACTACCTTCAATCTACACTGCAGACAGCCAGGTTCAGAACTTGAATTCAGCTTTCCTTCTACATTAATGACCCCATTGTATTGAGCTTTACTTTCCTTAAGACAGACACAATTATACTGCGTCCACAGATACTGTTATCTTGTACAACTTGCATTGACAGATCTTTCTGTCAACAACTACCTACAATCTACTCAGCAGACAGCTGGGTTCACAACTTTAATTCAGCGTTCCTTCTACATTAAGGAGACCATTTTATTGAGCTTTACTTTCCTTAAGATAGACACAATTATACTGCGTCCACAGATACTGTTAACTTTCAGAACTTGCCTTGACAGATCTTTCTGTCAACAACTACCTTCAATCTACACTGCAGACAGCTGGTTTCACAACTTCAATTCAGCTTTCCTTCTATATTAAGGACAGCATTGTATTCAGCCTTGCTTTCCTTAAGGCAGAGACAATTATATTGTGTCCTCGGGTTATGCAAACAGTGAAAAAATAGCTTTCATCGTTCTTTGTGTCAACAACTGCCTTCAATCTACACTGCAGAAAGCTTGGTTCACAACTTGAATTCAGCTTTCCTTCTACAATAAAGACACCATTGTATTGAGCTTAACTTTCCTTAAGACAGACACAATAATACTTCGTCCACAGATACTGTTAACTTTCAGAACTTGCCTTGACAGATCTTTCTATCAACAACTACCTTCAATCTACACTGCGGACAGCTGGTTTCACAACTTCAATTCAGCTTTCCTTCTACATTAAGGACACAATTGTATTGAGTTTTACTTTCCTTAAGACAGACACAATTATACTGCGTCCACAGATACTGTTATCTTGTACAACTTGCATTGACGGATCTTTCTGTCAACAACTACCTTCAATCTACACTGCAGACAGCTGGGTTCACAACTTCAATTCAGCTTTCCTTCTACATTGAGAACAGCATTGTATTCTTGCTTGCTTTCCCTAAGGCAGAGACAATTATACTGTTCCTTAGATTCTGTTATCTGTGACTAAATAGCATTCTTCGATCTTTGTCTCAACAACTGCCTTCAATCTACACTGCGGAGAGCCGGGTTTACAACTTCAATTCAGCTTTCTTTCTACATTAAAGACACCATTGTATTCAGCTTTACTTTCCTTAAGACAGACACAATTGTACTGTGTCCACAGATACTGTTAACTTTCAGAACTTACCTTGACAGATCTTTCTGTCAACAACTACCTTCAATCTACACTGTAGACAGCTGGTTTCACAACTTCAATTTAGCTTTCCTTCTACATTAAGGACAGCATTATATTCAGCCTTGCTTTCCTTAAGGCAGAGACAATTATACTGTGTTCTCAGGTTATGCAAACAGTGACAAAATAGCTTTCATCGATCTTTGAGTCAACAACTACCTTCCATCTACACTGCAGACAGCGAGGTTCAGAACTTGAATTCAGCTTTCCTTCTACATTAACGACCCCATTGTATTGAGCTTTACTTTCCTTAAGACAGACACAATTACTGCGTCCACAGATACTGTTATCTTGTACAACTTGCATTGACAGATCTTTCTGTCAACAACTACCTTCAATCTACACTGCAGACAGGTGGGTTCACAACTTTAATTCAGCTTTCCTTCTACATTAAGGAGACCATTTTATTGAGCTTTACTTTCCTTAAGATAGACACAATTATACTGTGTCCAGCGATACAGTTAACTTTCAGAACTTGCCTTGGTAGATCTTTCTGTCAACAACTACCTTCAATCTACACTTTAGACAGCTGGTTTCACAACTTCAATTCAGCTTTCCTTCTACATCAAGGACAGCATTGTATTCAGCCTTGCTTTCCTTATGGCAGAGACAATTATATTGTGTCCTCAGGTTATGCAAACAGTGAAAAAATAGCTTTCATCGTTCTTTGTGTCAACAACTGCCTTCAATCTACACTGCAGACAGCTTGGTTCACAACTTGAATTCAGCTTTCCTTCTACAATAAAGACACCATTGTATTGAGCTTAACTTTCCTTAAGACAGACACAATAATACTTCGTCCACAGATACTGTTAACTTTCAGAACTTGCCTTGACAGATCTTTCTGTCAACAACTACCTTCAATCTACACTGCGGACAGCTGGTTTCACAACTTCAATTCAGCTTTCCTTCTACATTAAGGACACCATTGTATTGAGCTTTACTTTCCTTAAGACAGACACAATTATACTGCGTCCACAGATACTGTTATCTTATACAACTTGCATTGACAGATCTTTCTGTCAACAACTACCTTCAATCTACACTGCAGACAGCTGGTTTCAAACCTTCAATTCAGCTTTCCTTCTATATTAAGGACAGCATTGTATTCAGCCTTGCCTTCCTTAAGGCAGAGACAATTATACTGTGTCCTCAGGTTATGCAAACAGTGACAAAATAGCTTTCATCGATCTTTGTGTCAACAACTGCCTTCAATCTACACTGCAGACAGCTGGGTTCACAACTTGATTTCAGCTTTCCTTCTACATTGAAGACACCATTGTATTGAGCTTTACGTTCCTTAAGACAGACACAATTATACTTTGTCCACAGATACTGTTAACTTTCAGAACTTGCCTTGACAGATCTTTCTGTCAACAACTACCTTCAATCTTCACTGCGGATAGCTGGTTTCACAACTTCAATTCAGATATCCTTCTACATTAAGGACACCATTGTATTGAGCTTTACTTTCCTTAAGACAGACACAATTATACTTCGTCCACAGATACTGTTAACTTTCAGAACTTGCATTGACAGATCTTTCTGTCAACAACTACCTTCAATCTACACTGCGGACAGCTGGGTTCACAACTTCAATTCAGCTTTCTTTCTACATTAAGGACAGCATTGTATTCAGCCTTGCTGTCCTTAAGGCAGAGACAATTATACTGTGTTCTCAGGTTATGCAAACTGACAAACTAGCTTTCATGGATATTTGTATCAACAACTGCCTTCAATCTTCAATCTTAGTGAAGTAGTGTGGCTCACTGGTTAGAGGCGGCAGACCCGAGAGCAGAGGACGGCCCGGGACCAGGGTTCAATTCCCGGCGCGGCAGGTTTCTGGACCAGGGTCAGCGGACTCGATAATTCTCTCGCCTCGGTGCCCACTCTGATCAGCGATCACACTCGGCAACTCTGGGCATTAGCTTGCCTCATCTTCACTAACGGCCCCACCAGACCGCCGGGGATGCCTGGTCTCACCCTGGAGATACCCATTAAGGGACCATCTCTCAGGGAAGCCAGGAAGGGTTTCGCAGCGGTCGAAGCGCCTTGGGACCCTACGGGTAAGTAGTGCGCTATATAAATGCCAATACATTTACATTTACAATACAATCTACACTGCAGACAACAGGGTTCACAATTCAAATTCAGCTTTCCTTTTACATTAAGGACACCATTGTATTGAGCTTTACTTTCCTTAAGACAGACACAATTATATTGCATCCACAGATACTCTAAACTTGTACAACTTGCCTTGACAGATCTTTCTGTCAACAACTACCTTAAATCTGCACTACAGACAGCTGGGGTCACAACTTCAATTCAGCTTTCCTTCTACATTAAGGACACCATTGTATTGAGCTTTACTTTCCTTAAGACAGACACAATTATACTGCGTCCACAGATACTGTTAACTTTCAGAACTTGCCTTGACAGATCTTTCTGTCAACAACTACCTTCAATCTACACTGCGGACAGCTGGTTTCACAACTTCAATTCAGCTTTCCTTCTACATTAAGGACACCATTGTATTGAGCTTTACTTTCCTTAAGACAGACACAATTATACTGCGTCCACAGATACTGTTATCTTGTACAACATGCATTGACAGATCTTTCTGTCAACAACTACCTTCAATCTACACTGCAGACAGCGTGGTTCACAACTTGAATTCAGCTTTCCTTCTACATTAAGGACACCATTGTATTGAGCTTTACTTTTAATAAGACAGACACAATTATACTGCGTCCACAGATACTGTTCACTTTCAGAACTTGCCTTGACAGATCTTTCTGTCAACAACTACCATCAATCTACACTGCAGACAGCTGGTTTCAAACCTTCAATTCAGCTTTCCTTCTATATTAAGGACAGCATTGCATTCAGCCTTGCCTTCCTTAAGGCAGAGACAAATGTACTGTTTCCCTGGTTATGCAAACAGTGACAAAATAGCTTTCATTGATCTTTGTGTCAACAACTGCCTTCAATTCACACTGCAGACAGCTGGGTTCACAACTTGATTTCAGCTTTCCTTCTACATTGAAGACACCATTGTATTGAGCTTTACGTTCCTTAAGACAGACACAATTATACTTCATCCACAGATACTGTTAACTTTCAGAACTTGCCTTGACAGATCTTTCTGTCAACAACTACCTTCAATCTGCACTGCGGATAGCTGGTTTCACAACTTCAATTCAGATATCCTTCTACATTAAGGACACCATTGTATTGAGCTTTACTTAACTTAAGACAGACACAATTATACTTCGTCCACAGATACTGTTAACTTTCAGAACTTGCATTGACAGATCTTTCTGTCAACGACTGTCTTCAATCTACACTGCAGCCATTAGGGTTCACAACTTGAATTCAGCTTTCCTTCTACATTAAGGACACCATTGTATTGAGCTTTACTTTCCTTAAGACAGACACAATTATACTGCGTCCACAGACACTCTTTACTTGGACAACTTGCATTGACAGATCTTTCTGTCAACAACTACCTTCAATCTACACTCCAGACAGCTGGGTTCACAACTTCAAATCAGCTGTCCTTCTACATAAAGGACAACATTGCATTCGGCCTTCCTTTCCATAAAGCAGAGACAATTATACTGTGTCCTCACATTCTGTTAACTGTACAAAATAGCATTCATCGATCTTTGTGTCAGCAACTGCCTTCAATCTACACTGCGGACAGCTGCATTCAGACCTTCAATTTAGCTTTCCTTCTACATTACGAACAGCATTACATTCAACATTGTTTTCCTTAACACAGATACAATTCTACTCTGTCCTAAGATTCTGTTCACTGTACCATTCATCAATGTTTCTATCAATTAGTACCTTCGATCTACATAACAGACAGCAGGGTTCACAACTTCAATTCACTTTTCCATATATATTTCTCTTCACTATGTGCGCTGAGAACTGCCTTCAATCAATTCTGCGCTCAGTAGAGTTCACAACTAGATATCAAGAGCGCCAGCACTACAAAAAACATTCAATACAATCTTGATTTACTTAAAACACAGACCATTGCACAATATCCTCACATTTTTATAAACTTTGAACACTAGGAAATTCAACCTTCATTCATTTAATGCAAACATTTTGTTTAAATAAGTGTCAAAAAAACATTCATCTATGTCTGTTAACAACTGCCTTCAATCCACACTGCACAGGGAACATACAAGCTCACCGCCAAAGATACTACTTACTCAGCGCACCATAAATATTCACAAACAAGAGTGAACACTTTTATGTCACAGTGGGACCCACTGTCCCTTTTAAATAGAATTGATGCAGAATTCAATCAACAAAAGACATTACTTCAATTACTGTACCTCACCCCGACCACACATCATCACAGGGTACATTCAAGCTCAGCGCCAAAGGTATTACTAACTCTGTGCACCACAAATCAGCACCATGTCACCATATTGAATGAGATGACTTATTTAGAAAAAAAATACATCATACTTTTTGAAAATAGACTTCAACTTACTTCTGTGAATAGACAACCAATATTTATTAGAAAACTGGATTTTAAAGATTTTCCTAACAATCCGTGCTGCTTGCACCACACATAATCACACACTCCACAGAACTTTGTTGCTTTAGATGCACACTTGCTTCCCTTATTCGCTGGGATTATCAATTATTCCTCAATTTTATATTCTGATTCAAAGTCAAGGCCCTTTATTAAACCTTTTTGTTGTAGAAGTTTCCACATTTACAGCCTTTCTTCACTAGAGTTATCAATTATTCTTCTTCAAAATTGAAATTCAAACTACAGGCCCTTCATTGACCCTTCTAGTTAACTACTACCCATGAATAGCAGTTGGTAATTTGCATACTTGCGTCCTTTCTTGCGTCCTTTCTACTGCACAGTGTGTGTACTGTCTGCACTAGCTTGCCTCCTTATATATGGTACCCATTTCTCAGGCTCCCACTGCAGAATCCAACACCCCGTCGGTGTAATGGACTGGAAAACTAAAACACCCACTTCCCTTGCAAGGAAAAGGATAGCTTGCACATCTTCAGCAATTCTTATTTTTCACCTTATTCATCTTCCACTCAATCAACATATCATCCACACATACACAAACCTACGCCATGCCTTTCTTCACTGTGGTTATCAACTATTCTTCAATATCATATTCTGATTCAAACTCAAGGCCCTTTATTGACCCTTTTTGATGTAGCTACTACCCCACCCAAACACAGTTAAAAATGTGCACACTTGCTACCTTACTTAGCTAAGGTTATCAATTATTCTTACATTTCATGAACTTGATTTATATCAGTGATAGGTTTAGTACAATGACAAAATTCATCTTACAAGTCCAAAAGAACACTACAAACAACACAGGTTACAATTTGAACTATTATGTCCCTGAAACATGCATATTTTGACAATGCATTCCATACATGTTCTATCTTTCGTTTCAATCGTGATTACAGATGATACAGTCCACCATTAAATGTACACTGCAGACAGCCGGATTCACAACTTCAATTCAGCTTTCCTTGTACATTAAGTACACCATTAGATCTACCCTTACTTTCTTAACGTAGAGACAATTGTACTCTGTCCTCAGATTCTGTTAACTGTCAAAAATAGCATACGTTAATATTTGTATCAATTAGTACCTTCGATCTGCATTACACACAGCGGAGTTCACAACTTTAATTCAGCTTTCAATGTAAATTTCTCTTCACTATGTGTGCTTAGAAGTGCCTTCAATCAATTCTCCGCTCAGTACAGTTCACAACTATACACCAAGAGCGCTAGCACTACAGAAAACATTCAATACAATCTTCATTTACTTAAAACACAGACAATTTGTGTAGAAAATTTACAGTGTGAGCATTTAGTTATTCTTGTCAATGGCGTTCCTACTAAGAGTAAGAAAATATTGCAAAAATTAGCAGATATTAGAAAAGTGAAAAAGGCAACGTTCTGTTCTATCTGCTATAAAAAATGTATATCACAAAAATGTGTATGTGGGAAAAGAATAAAGAACAGTAGAAGATACTGACTTCTCATCTGGACAAATTGAAAAACTGCATGTTTCCATAACTGAAGAAATCTACGAACATTATAGTATTCATCCACTTCATTCTAAAGAAGTGATGGGGAATACGATAGAGTTATTCCAAATGAAAGAAGCAAAGGGAAGTCCCATTACTGTATGCAAAAAAAGCTTGGAAGATCGTTCTTTCCCTCAGTTCCTTCCCACACGAAAAAGAGGACGATATGATGACCGACCTGTGCAGATTCCTGCATCTGAATACCAGACATCAATGTTATATGCAGAAAATCCAAGATTTCAACAATGTTTTCCATATTTGTACCATCTTTTGTTTGAGAGTGATTTGCCTGGACTTCTTATGCACAAAACAATGTATTGAAAACACATGTACATCTGCAAAATGTTTCAGCAAACAAATTCATGCATAAAGTACAGCAGAAAGATAATATTTTAGAATTTCACCTCATTAATCTCATGGCATGTCAGCGTTGTAGTAATGAGAACTGGTACCGTCGTCATGGACAACTAAAATGTATGCTAAGGAACTTAGAAACTCCTACATAGTTCCTTACGCTAAGCTCTGCTGACTTGGGATGATTTACTTCAATTTCTTGATTACACAAATTCATATGATCATACTCGATCTCATCTAATACTTCCACAAAATCAGAATCTAAAGTTTAGTTTAGAAAATCACACCTGATATCTACAGCATCTACATCTTCCTATTCATTCTCTCTACTTATAACACTTATGTTTAGCTATTCTATGACACCGTTACTAATGTCGAAACTATCTTTCAAATTTTGTTCATTTTCCATACTGAATTTCTTATGTTTTAGGTCCTTGTACAAAATCATAAACACTTAATTTTATCTTCACTGTAATATCAGCATATTTGATGATTTATATGAAATATCTTACAATTAAACCAATATTTTGTACATGAGTGTATATTATTTTCAAAATATTCTAAAATTAAATACAATAAATACAGTGTCACTCTGCATTGTGTCAAGTGCTTTATTTATTTATTTATACTACCTACTGTTTTGCAAACTTAACTACAGCACTGCCTTAGTTTGACTCACCCCATTACATTCTCAATTAGGGCTGAGAGAGGCAAAGGAAAGGAGTAAACTACATGTCTACAGATGTACTCCTATATTTAGAACACTAGATGAAGCACTGAATAAATAAAGTTAGATACAAAACAATATAAACAAAAAAAGGCTGCATAAAAGATACACAGAGGAAAGCAACACAAATAGATCACCAAATCTTAAACACAAACTGGTAAGTCGCCAAAAGAACAAAAAAGCTAAGAACACTGCAACAGACGCTGTGCTGTAGAACTCATTGTGAAGAAAGGTAGAAACATACTGTAAATAAAGCGGAATTCAAAAAAAGAAAAAGTAAAAAAGATACATGGATGACAAAGTCAGTGGATTAATACTCTGTTCCCCAACACAAAAAAAATATTTTTGGAAAAGTTATATCAACAAATGTTTAAGGAGCTGCAAAGGGACCCCATCTTCGGGACTCAAAAAATATCATTGGAGACCGTGGAGAGAACGCCAATGCCCCCACGGTCGCAGCCGGCACCCCGCATCCTTCGAGAACCGGCATTGCTTTCCCAGAGAGAACAGCTTACATGCTGCTCTCTCTAACGAGAAGAGAAGCAATCTGCTTTCCTACTTGAAAGACATAGCAGATTAACTTGCTCTATCTTTCAAATAGGAAACCGGCTTGCTGTGCTAAAGTGGGAGCCGCTGCGCTCTAGCCCTACCGTAGCAAACAGCAGTGTCCCAGGGACAGGCACCCCAAGACACTGCAATAGCCGACCCTGGGAAATGATGGTCCCCAGGGCCATCAAGGGTTCCAGTAAGGAGGCCGCGCGACCCCCTCCCAACATTTAAAAGTCCTGAGAAGTGGAAGTCCCCGAAGCTGGAATATCCGTGCCATCACAGACCCCCCTATTTTAAATATTACTGCCCCAGGAAGGTGGCGGTTCCCGAAGAATGTAGGAGACCCGTGACCCCCCGCATACTTCAAAATAAACGATGCTGCCAACACTTCCTGGTTTAGAGTGTTGACAGATAGTTGACAGCCAGTCAGCATGCAGCTCGTGCTCGTAATTCCACAGATTTCCGTACGCGTACGCCACGATTTTTCTTTAAAAATAAATAAATAAATAAAAGAGCCTAAAAATCCATGAACGACCCCCTGAGCAAGCCTAGAGGGTCAGAATGTTTCTAGCCTGCCCCCTTTCCTTACTTTGCAATGTTGTTTTACTGTTTTCTTGTGACTCGCTTCTAGCGACAAACAAGATGGCTGCCAACACCCTCTGGTATCGAGTGTTCACAGACAGTTCACAGCCAATCAGCATGCAGCTCCTTCTTGTAATTATACGTTTTTCCGTACGCGTACTCCACGATTTTTCTTTTACAAAAAAAAAGAAAAATAGAGCCTAAACATCCATGTACAACCCCCTGAGCAAGAGTAAAGGATCAAAATGTTTGTGGCCTACCCCCTTCCCTTATTTCTCAACTTTCTTTACTGCTTTCTTGTTACTCGGTTCTACTGAGGCACCAGATGGCCGCCAACACTTCCTGGTTTCGAGCGTTAACAGACAGTTAACAGCCCATCAGCATGCAGCTCGCGCTCGTAATTGAACGAATTTCCGTACGCGTGCTGCACCCCGTCTCTAGATATCGTTATGATTTTACTTGCAATTTTCTCAGAAACTACTGAACGGATTTACACCATTTATCAAAAAGCACAATGTGTGAACCAAACTCCACCTCTCTGCCAAATTTCGAGTAATTCCGCTCAGCCGTTCGGGCTGTAGCCCTGGCTAAAGGTCCCTATGGGAAATTGCATGGGGGAAACACTTTTTGGGACCACCCTTTTTCTCGGACCCCACTTGACGAATCACCCCAAACTTTCAGGGAAGGAGCGGAACCGAGCAGGCCATTTTCTTTGAGAAATTCACGAAGATTCGTCCACCGGTGCCAAAGTTATTCCAAATGGGAATTCGCCATTTTGTGTTTCGATTTAATTAAATTACTAGTTATAAGGGGGTACGGGAGACGTATCCTGACCTCTTATGTTTTCTGAGGGTGGCTGAGGAGGCTCATATATGTTGATACATGTCTTCCAGCGGCTGTGCGTGAGCGTTTTCTTTTTTTTTGCTGGGTGACGTCTGTTAACGTTCGATTCGATGGAAATCAGGAACTGTTGACCGCCATTTTGTCACTGCGAGTAAATATTTTGTTAAAAATAATTGTTATAAATTAATCCTTATTGATAAACATTGTCTGCGCCATCTTGCCTTTTTTGCAATGCCACACTTTTGTTGAGCACGGCAGCCATTTTAGATGCCTTGACCAGACCCACTCTCCGCACACCGCCGATCCTCAGCATGGCTCCCCACCCTCGCAAGCATCTCCTCCACGCACTGGTCACCCCCGCTCTCTCTCTCATGCATGGGCCATAAACCTCCCCCCATCTGCGCTGCTCTTCCCTGAGAATCACACCCTGTGCCCGCCCGACACCTCCCTTTCACCCTATTCACTACCGCACCCTCTGACACTCCTCTTCCTCTGTGTCTGATTGTGCAGGCCGGTCTCAGGCTATCACTTAGCCCTGCAGATGTAGTTTATGGCTCCAGCTGTAGAGAATCACCCCTGTTCAAAGGAGTTACAGTAGATCAAGGCCCCCACCCGATGAGATCCGTCACACCACACACGTTCCTACTATCTGATAACCATCCTGTATTGTGCTTGGGGAGGGGATTCTCACTGTGAGGGTGTGTGGGTCCGAGCCCGAAGCGGAAGATTCCAGGGATGCCTTTTTGTACATCAAAGTCTTCACAATTATGTGTCACATTAAAAATATATAGCACTCCAACAAAGTTGTAGGATTATAACACTTTAATAACTTATAAATATATACAATGCTCCAACAAAGTAAACACGTTAAAAAAAACTTTTTAAACAACTATTTACATGACATTGCTTTAAGCAGGATAGACAAAGAAATGACACAGTGATGTAAAAGTTTCTGAAAGAAATGCCAAGAACGTCCCATGTGAAAGTGAATTTTATCTGGCAATTTTTTTCTTTTCCTTCTCATGAAAAGAAAGTTAATGCCAGGTTAGTTACCTGCCTCATCTGCCAAAAAAAAACTCTTGAGAGGGACCGAAAAAAAATATAGCTATGGTAATCATATCATGCATTGGCACATGGAGAGGTGGCACCCTTTTAATTATTCTAAAGCACAACTTCGAGATTTGGTGGATAATCCCCGACCGGCAAAAACATCCACCAATGACTTAGCAATAAGTGAGTCAGAGGCAAGGGAAACGGTCCCAAATCTGTAAAAGAACTTTAGGCAGATGAGATTGACTTGTGTAGCATGTGGAAAATTAATTTCATGCGGAGAGATGAGTATTACTTTAATAAATAGATCATATGGAAATCATCAATGTCCAAAACGTCCTAGAAAGTAATTTTTGTCATTTTTGAGGAAGAGAGATAACCTACAGTGGTACGGGGTCATTTTCGTTCGTACTAGGGGGGCCAGGTGACATTCGTTCGGGGTGGCTTAGGGGCATTTAAAACAACTTCCCTGATACAGGTAGCATATAAAGTAGAGGCTAAATACCAGGATCTTTATCGATTGCTTTATGCTGTAGAAAAATGAAAAACACACAACAAACCTGGACCATTCATATTTTCAATGTTTCTGCGTACTATATTTTTTAACCCTTAACTAATTGAGCTGCTTCATTTCACCTGCTTTTTTTTTTACAAAAAAAAAATCGGAAACAATGGCCATTTCTTCGAAACTTACCAATCCACGCGTTACAACTACGTTTGCTTTTTCAAAAACCTTTAATAAAAATGTTGGTGCCCAAATACGGGCTTACAACCCCGTGGGCCGGCCAAGGAGCAGGCTGGAACTGTAAATGGGGGGGGGGGGTATTTATTTGTGGAAAACATAACAGACAGTCAGTGGTCGTTGATTTCATAGTAAAAAGTGAGACAAGTGCACAAAATCATATCGATAATTCATTGTGAGCAAGTACCAAAAGTGTCGACAATTCGAACCTTCAATAATAAATACAGTAATCAATGATGCATTAGAACTTAATATCAATTAATTGTTCGAACATGTAATCAGTCTTATCCCATATCAATTCATGTGCTAAAAACTGCATACATATCTCAAAATATCAAGGCTGAGCAATCGGGGCACAACAAGGAGTTGAGAGTTTCATTTGTACCGGCGCCATTTTGGTTGAGGTCAGGAAGGTCCAAGTATAGTCAAAATGTCTCCACCAACTCATGGTTGGACCGGGACCTCTTTCGGCAGTCCAAAAGTTTTCGTTGAAGGGTAGCAGAGGGGACTGGCGACATGAACCATCAGCGAAAGTGGGGTGGGAGGAATCAATTTCTCCTACCGGGTCATACTGGTGTCCCACCGGAACTGATCAAGTTTGTAGTCTTGCAGGATTTTGTTGATTTCAAGACTGAGGCCGGCGCCGGCATGAGCGCGCCGACGTCCCGCGGCTACGTCGTGGTCGTTCCGTGGGTGATCATGGCAGTCATTCCCCATCGGGGGTCGGGGGCCCCCGTGGCTCTTATAGAATCTTCAAAGTTGAGGAGAAAGTTTCTGGACGCAGGAAACTAAAAGCGTCGTTGCACCGCAACAGTGAACGAGACCCCCGCTGGGTGAGCGGAGCATCATTGCCTCGCAATAGTGGACGAGACCTTTTGTCGGGTGAGTGCAGCGCCACTGCATCGCAAGAGTGGAGGAACCCTTGTCGGGTGAGTGGAGCGTTGGGGGTGCAGCTGAGGGGCCCCCACCTGGGGGGCTGGGAGAGGCTCGTTCGTGCCGCCTCTCCCTCCCAGCGCACCCCACGCCGACACCTGGCATTTATATCCGTGATGTCCGGACCAGGCGATAAGAGGGGGGGGGTCGGAGGCAGAGGCAAGACATCCCCCCCCCCCCCCGTGGCCTGCAAGGCGGCAGAAGAAGGGAATCGGGAGACGAGTACATTTTGGGCCTTCCACCCCACGGCTGATGGCGATTAGCCGGGCCCCGCCCTGCACGTGTCGAGGCCTCATCTTCCGGATGGGCGTAACCGTGGTCCTGTTGCACTTCGGGAGTTTCCGGAATGGGGGTAGGTATCTGCTGATTTGTATCTATTTCATGTTACCGTTAATGGGCGTGGCGCGCGGTGGGACAGACATGCTTGGAGCAGTGGGGGGGTGGCGGAGCCTAGCTACCTCGTGGCTGCCGTAACGTCAAGCTTGGCTTTTTTCACCACTTCCATGTTTCTTAAGGTATTGGTGAAATTGTTTTTGATGGTAAAATGATGTGACTCCTGCAATGTGTCGCTTTTGCGGAACAGATATATGATGTAATTGTGTTGTTAATGTTACGGTGTACATGTAAAAAATGATGCATAAGTGTTGCACGGGCATTGTAGATACTCTCCTATGTGTGCTTAGCAATTTCAAGTCACTTCCTCCGGGTTCATGTGCCTTGTAAATAGGTCCCCATGTGTGTCTGGTCATTTGAAGTCATTTTCCTTGTAGTGTAAGGCCCTTGTAAATACGCCCCCATGTGTGAAATTAATTACTTTGCCCTTAAATGTTGCGTTTTCGGTAATTTTACCGAATCGGTAATTTTACCGAAAATGCAAGATTGAAATGTGGGTAGCCAATTTTCCATTGGCACATGGCTTTCAGAATCGGTATTTTACCATGGAATACAAATCCATGGTAAAATACTGATTACTGTGTACATGCACATCTGTGCATGTACACATATGCCATGTGACAGATAGACGTGTCCTTAGGGCATGTCTGTGTGCCACATTGCACACATGCCCGTTTTGGGGGTGCTAGATGGTGTCAAAGTGATACCCCCTGCACCCTTGACAAAAAGGCCCATAGGATTCAATAGGAAATACCGATTCAGTATTTACCGAATCGGTAAATACCGAATTTTTAAGGAATCGGTAATAAATCAGATGTTGGTACTTACATCCCATTTACCGATTTTGAAATACCGAATCGGTAAAATTTGGTAATATTCGGTATTTCAAAATCGGTAAATGTGATTTACCTACATCTGGCCCTAGGTGTATTATTGTTTTACATAAAATGTTTTAAAACTTTGTTTGAAATGAAATGCATGCACACTTAGGGCCAGATGTAGGTGGTCGTTTCAGGCCATTTACCGACCGGTTACGGCCGTTTTTGGCCGTTTCCGATCGTTAAATGGCAAATCGGTATGTAGGGGCTTACATCCAAGGCCACATGTAGGTAAATCTACATTTACAGAATCGGAAAAATTATTTGTTCGTTAAAATACCGAATCGGTAATTTTACTGATTCTGTTAATTTGTTATGTAGGGGGGAGCCTTCTGAGTCCCAAAGGCCTTAACGAATCGGTATTTTAGCATGAAATCAAACTTCATGGTAAAATACCGATTCCGGTGTGCATGCACATGTGTGCTCGCACATCTATGTCATGTGAAAGGCAGACCTGCCCTTAGGGCTGGTTTGCTTGCTACATGGCACTTGTGCCTGTTTTGAGGGTGTCAGAGGGTGTCAAAGTGATACCCCCTGCATCCTTGTGCTACTTTTTTTTTTTATAGCATTGTCGAATCTAGTTCTTACTGTTATTGATTTACTGTTTGGTAATAGTGGTTAATAACATTTTTTATTATATTTCACCAAAGATTCAACTGCAGATTATTTGGGAATTAGACAATGCCATCTAAGGATAGAATTCGAAAGGCTACAAAACGTCAAAGACAGCTTGACCCCGGGAGCCAGCCGCTTATGTCGGGTGCGATCTCAGGCTACACCAGTGCTATAAGACTTGGGGAAGGGGTCGGAGCCAAGCGTCTTCTCCGAGTCCGTGCCATCACACCGCCCCTCGGGGGCCTCCGTCAAGCGGTTTAGGGAGGTACCATATCACATTGTTTTCAAATGCAGTCAGGTCCACAAACGGCCCCCACTTACTTTGAGAATAGTGAAGCTGCAGCAGGTGCAAATAAGGTTTAGACGGTGTTACAAGTGCTGCTCAGAACTCTGAAGTATGGCACCCAACATCCAGGACTTATGCCATTTGTGCAAGGCAGTGACATCGAAGCAACTCAGGGACCAAAACCATGAACGAACACTCATGTATTAAAATTTTAGTATTGATGCTTGACTGAGGCCAAGGAGATCAGAGTGCATGAGTCTCATGCTCGATCGATTGAGCTAGCCGGATCGGGCAACAAAAAGTATAAAATAGTTATGTAAATAGTTATTTAATAAAATGTTTTACCCTGTTACTTTGCTGGTGTGTTGTATATATTTATAATATTTGCATAGGGTTTGTCGTTGTTTTGGGTGGGGTGGGTGGCGGAGCCGAACTGTCTTGCAGCCATCATCGTGTGGAGCTCAGTTCATCTCACTAGTTTCGTATTTCTCATGAAGGGTTGTTCTTAATGTTTCTATTTTAGCTAGGTCAAAAAGAGATCCCATTAGTGGCCTACTGATTTTGCTCGATTCCTTTTGTTTTTTTACACAATTTTTCACTATCTGCAAAGACTAAACAGAGTATTGCGACTCTGTGCTTGTTTGTAAATAGAGAATGAACCAAAGAGAACCAATTCTCAAACAGTAAATGCTTGGATACCAATCAATCAAATGGAGAGAGAAGCAGACACGATGGATTAGAACGGGGGCAAAGGCCTGCGTTAACTACCCTTCACTATCTGCAAAGAGAGAGTACTACTAAGAGAAAAGAGGGGGGGGGCAGCGTTCAAAGCACATCAGCGTGCATAAACACGAAAAATTTTGACCTATCACGTACTTCACATTTGACAGTTTTTGATATTTGCTATTAAAAAACCATTGAAATTCACAGAAAAAACCATAGGTTTTAGGCCATACATAGTTAGGGATTAGCATTTACAAAACCTTAATATACTCGCACAAAACCATAGAAATTCGCATATATAGTTAGATGCAATAACTATATATTGCGCACCCGCAACCCACTGCTGATGATGTCACATATTACATCATTCATGACATGGTCAGTGACATCACTGATGACATCACTGATGACATCATTCATGACATGGTCAGTGACATCACTGATAACATCACTGATGACATCTCAAATGACATCACTGATAACATCTCATTTGTCATTACTGATCACATCATTGATGATATCATTCATGTGATAATACGATCAACCTCTTCAGACTCTAATATAACCTTAGATACAATCAGTGTAAACAGACTCTCATAGACTGTCACTCATCCATGGAGTTACTCACACACCTAGTCAGTCATGCAAAGAATCAATCACACCTCCATTTCCTCAACTATACAGTTATACACACCTTACTTAATCAAACATATACTAACACATATTTACTCTCTTATACAATCCCTGATACAAGTTCAGAATGATCCATACAGCCACTCACACATTTACTGGCTCTTATGCACAGTTATTTATATATGTCAACTCTTACATGTACTGTGTTTTACATATGTACTTACTTTGATAATTAGCACTGATAAATCCAATTACTCACCAATGCACCCGTGCTGATAGTCAACCGCCCATACAGCTGTTTTCACATGCACTTTTGAACCCATACATCTACTGAATCAACTGCTCACACATCTATGCACAGAGTCACACACCTCCCAGCCACCCCCACTCACTCACTCACTCTCCCATACAAATATTTGGGCTACCATTCAATAACCCATATAGTTACTCATATAGCTACTGATCAACACATGCAGCAGTTTACAGAACTACAGTAATAATGATGCACAAATTAAGACAGTTTAGTCACTAACCCATGCACTCAGTGAGACACATTTAATCACTCACTCATACAGTCAGTCATGCACCTACTAAATCCTTCATCCAAACACTTATACATCCACTCATTCTTCAATATCTAAGACATATTTTAACTTTACAGAAACATACAGTCACTGGATGTTGTCATTTGAGATGTCATCAGTGATGTCATCAGTGATGTCATCAGTGATGTCACTGACCATGTCATGAATGATGTAATATGTGACATCATCAGCAGTGGGTTGCGGGTGCGCGATATATAGTTATTGCATCTAACTATATATGCAAATTTCTATGGTTTTGTGCGAGTATATTAAGGTTTTGTAAATGCTAATCCCTAACTATATATGGCCTAAAACCTATGTTTTTTTCTGTGAATATATATATATTTATATATTAAGCATGGGCTGAAAATTCGTTCAGCTCACGGAATTTGCAGATTTTCCGCGATTTTGCGATCCGTGAATCTCGCGAAATCACAGTAAAATCCGCGAATCAGCGGGGACGAATTTTCAGCCAAGCACTTACAGGGTAACAGCAGCAGGTGCAAAAGTTGAAGCTTATTTTTTGTAACCTTTTACAAAAGGGTTACAAAGAAATCAACTTCAACTTGGGCACCTGCTGCTGTAAGCCTGTAAGTGCTTCCTGACGCCTCGTTGCCTACTTGCAACTATTCTCTGACCCTGCTCTGACCCTTGAAGCAGGGTCAGAGAATAGTTACAAGTAGGCAATGAAGCGCCTGTCACAAAGATTAAACCTCAACAGGAAGCACTGATAGATATACAAGCATTTGCAATGCAATAGGTCTCGCATTAGGAAAGTTTGAGCTAATGGTCTTGTAAATTACATTTTTTTTTATTTATGTGTTGGTTTTGAAAATAGCTAAATTAATAGCTTGGTCATTTACAATGCCAATAGTTATAACTTTCGCAAATGTGACACCTATAGCATTTGTAATGCAACATGTTTTTTATTTACCGGACTTAGATGTATTGATATTACAAATTACAATGGCTTTTCATTTTTTAAATAATTAATACTTAAATAAAAGTGATTTTAATGTATAATGGCAATAGCTTAAACTTTTGTAAATAACTTTTGTGAAGATTATGTTCAGTGTATTTTATTGTGACGAAAATCCAAGAACAGAAGTGAAATATTAACATCTTTTTGTGACATTTGTAATAAAGCTTGAAACATTGAGAGAACATATTTGAACCTGTTGTTGTTGAATGGTTGCGCAGATTGATGCTGTAGTGTAGTTCCTATATTCCCAATAGGCTCTGCGCATTGGAATAATACAAACAGCAGTGTATACGTAGGACTGAGGTCGACTAGGTCTCTACTGACTATATTAGACTTAATTAGTTTCGCCAGCTAGCTCAGAGGTCACTAGAAACTTTCTCGAATGTTCAGGAAAGAGTTAACTCTCCAGATTAGACAAGAAGGGATTAGGTTCTGACAACCGTACAAACATGGCAACTTTGCTCCCTCAGAATAGAGTGTATCTCTAGAGTTGTGTGAAAACAATAGACAGCTATTTCACTCAGTCAATTGTGCATACTTAGTTTCACCAGAGTGCAGAGAAATAGAGAGACAGGCGTTTTTCAATAAAAGGTGTAATTTTATTGAGCAGTCTTCTTTCTCATGCAAGAGAAATGAATTGCCACAATTGCAATACTTATTATGAAGTAAAGTGCGTACAGTAAAAGCAGTATTATGAAATAATACTGTAAAAGCATGGATATGGTTTCTTAGCCATATGATACTTTAAAATACAAAAAATATATATATACATACATAAAACCATTGACTAACGTACTAAACTGGTGCTTCTAACTACGCCTACCCCGATGTACCTGACCTAAGCCTAATACTTGGGAAGGAGTAAGTAAGTAGCAGTTTAAGTTAAGTTGGTTAAGATTGTTTTTTGCCAAGGATCTGAATCAAGAATTCTCTTTAAGGGTTTAGTCAGCTCCATACCTTGGTAATAGAATGTGGGAGGTGTGGTATCTCTTTCTTCAGGACTCGATCTACCAGCAACCCTACAAGGGTGACTCAGGAACACCGGAGCTGGATTTTCTCAGCGTGAGAAAAAGTAGCTTCTCTAGTGCGTCCAAAGGGAGGGGCGGCTTCCGTGGGCTCTCGCATCAGCTGGGCTCTTGGGCAAGTAGATAGCCGCTCTGCTCCAAACCACTGTGTGTTTGCTTAAGGCAACTGTTGGTATTTTATACCTGAAAGGTGCCGGGTTTGACGTAAGGTTGGACATAAGATGTCACTAAGAACTAACAGTTCTTTCTGGACTCCAGGAGTTCTTGTTCAAATCAAAACAAAAGCAGGGGGAAATTTCCCGGGCTGCTGGAGGCTTGGTTTGTTTAAAGAACGCGTTGTGCTTTCTAGGAGTCGATGGGAGTAGCCATGCTGTGCTTTGGACTGCATGGGCTATTACTGAATATGGATATGATTCTTATGCCTTTGTAAGGATATTATTAGTTATAACCGCACAAGGGCATGAATCGAGAATATCGAATTAGGGTCCTAGATAGAAATACAACAGGGCAATACATCTACAGGACTTAGATGTATTGATATTACAAATTAAAATGGCTTTTCATTTTTTTAAATAATTAATACTCAAATAAAAGTGATTTTAATTTATAATGGCAATAGCTTAAACTTTTGTAAATAACTTTTGTGAAGATTATGTTCAGTGTATTTTATTGTGATGAAAATCCAAGAAGAGAAGTGAAATATTAACATCTTTTTGTGACATTTGTAATAAAGCTTGAAACATTGAGAGAACATATTTGAACCAGTTGTTGTAGAATGGTTGCGCAGATTGATGCTGTGGTGGCGCTGAGTGGTGCTGTGGTGGAGCTGAGTGGTGCTGTGGTGGTGCTGAGTGGTGCTGTGGTGATGCTGAGTGGTGCTGTGGTGGTGCTGAGTGATACTGGGATGGTGCTGAGTGATGCTGGGGTGGTGCTGAGTGGTGCTGTGGTGGTGCTGAGTGATAATGTGGTGCTGCTGAATGATGCTGTGGGGGTGCTGAGTGGTGCTGTGGTGGTGCTGAGTGATAATGTGGTGATGCAGAGGGCAGAAAGGCACAAAAAGCAGTCTAACAAAGGGCAGAAGGACAGAAAAACAAGGGAAAAACAGTCTAACAGATGGCAGAAGGGCACAAAAAACCAGTCTAACAGAGGACAGAAGGGCAGAAAAACAAGGTTAAAACGAGTCTAACAGGGGGCAGAAAGGCACAAAAACTAGTCTAACTGAGGGCAGAAGGGCACAAAAACGAGTCTAACAGAGGGCAGAAGGGTAGAAAAACAAGGGAATAACAGAGGGCAGAAGGGCACAAAAAACGAGTCTAACAGAGGGCAGAAGGGCAGAAAAACAAGGGAAAAATTAGTCTAACAGAGGGCAGAAGGGCACACAAACCGAGTCTAACAGGGGGCAGAAGGGCAGAAAAACAAGGGAAAATGAGTCTAACAGAGGGCAGAAGGGCAGAAAAACAAGGGAAAAACAAGTCTAACAAAGGGCAGAAGGGCACATAAAACGAGTCTAACAGGGGGCAGAATGAATCCCGCTCTCCGTGTTTGTCCACGAAGATGCCACCTTTTTGTGCAATACCTCTACTCAACTGGAGTACTTTCTACTGTCTAATCAGTAAGTGCTCCTTCGTTGGCTAAATGTATAGGGGCAGATTTACAATAACTGGCGCATCCCCAGGGATGCACCAGTTATTGTGCGCAGCAGCTCCGCCACACATGGTCCGCTGCATGTACAATGCGGCGCACCACGTGGCAAAAACGGCACGGATGCGTCACGCATCTTTGGCGTAAAAGCAGCGCATTGCTGGGGCTGCATCGCAAGCGAGACGCAGCTCCAGCAATGCTCTGGGGGGCCCTATCTCCCCAATGCTGCGTCAAGCCTTGCGCCTGCTTCAAGCAGGCGCAGGGTTTTGACGCAGCATTGGCCTAAAAGTGACTGAGTGAAATCTTGTAGATTTCACTCAGCCACTTGTAGGAGGCGTTCCTGCGCAGGAACACCTTCTCCTGCACCGGAACGCCGCCTGATGGGGCAGGGCTTTACAACGTGACGCATCTCTCAGCATTGCTGGACGCAGCTCCAGCAATGCTCTGGGGTCCCTATCTCCCCAATGCTGCATCAAGCCTTGAACCTGCTTCAAGCAGGCACAGGGTTTTGACGCAGCATTGGCCTAAAAGTGACTGAGTGAAACCTTGTAGATTTCACTCAGCCACTTTTAGGAGGCGTTCCTGCACAGGAACGCCCTCCCCTGCGCCGGAACGCCTCCAGATGGCGCATGGCTTTACAACGTGACGCATCTCTCAGATGCGTCATGTTGTTAATACCCAGCACCATGGCGCATCTTTTGTGCTGCCGCTGCGTAACAAAAGTGACACAACTGCGGCGCAAAAGAGGCGCAAGCGGCTTGTAAATTTGCCCCATAGTGCTTTTACTACACTGTAGCTGCGTAAAGGGCCAGAAGATGTGTCTCCAGTGACCATGTGTGCCTGTGTTACAGGCACACATGGTCACTGGAGACACGTCTTCTGGCCCTCTACGCAGCTGCAGTGTAGTAAAAGCACTATACATTTACCCAATGAGGGAGCACTTACTGGATTAGCCAGTAGAAAGTACTCCAGGGCAAATCTCAAAAGAATCCGTGATTTTGCAAGAAAATTTGCGAATTCGCAGATTTTTTGGGCGATTTTGGGGGAAAATTCGCAAATTTCGCCCGTGCTTAATATATATATATATATACATATTATGCACTATCTAGTGGAAAACATCCTGGAAAATGCCTCCACAAATGTGGACTCTTTTCTATTCCTTCTTGTGATTGAATTAAATTCCTATATAAAAGACACAAGGATTTTTAAGGGTGATCAAAGAAATAGACTGGGGAGATAATTTGAAATTGATACCACTGGAAATAACAAGATTATATATGTGTGCATTTCACATGAAGCAAGCCTATATGCAGTGGAATCATTTCTGAAAAGCAGAGCTTTGAAGTTTCAGGACCATAACCAGATTATTTTACAACTTATATCTTTCTGTCTGAACAATAATACTTTTTTGTTTGCAGGTCAGTAGTATCAACAGAAGCAGGGCAATGAAACAAGCATGTGCTTCACCCCCTGTTAATAAAACCTTTTCGTATGCTAGTGGTAGAAGTATGTGGCCTGGGCAGAGGAGAATGACCAGGATGGATAGCGTGGCCATATGGGTGTGCTATATTGATGATCTTTTTATTGTTTGGAGAGGTCCACAAGAGTCTGCTGAGAGGTACATTGAGGTCCTTAAATGCAACTCTTTGAATATCCACTTTACTAGCTGTATAAGTAAAACCAGTGTACCCTTTTTGGATTTAACGGCTTAAATGAAAGACAACAAGCTGTAGACTACATTGTACTGCAAACCTACTGCGGGAAATTCCCTTTACCCGTAACCATCACCCACACAGCCCCCTGCACCACCAGTACACCATGAAAAGTGACATACTGGTGGCACAGAGCACTTGTAAATCTGCCCCCAACTTTCAAAATTGTGGTCCTAAGTCCTAAGTCCATGCAGTACATATTTGAGGGTGGATTTACAAGTCCCCTGCGCCACCAGTACGTCACTTTTCATGAAGTACTGGTGGCGCAGGGGGCTACTCCATATTTACAAAGACTGGAAAAGCTGCCTTGCGTGACTTTTCCTCTCCATGTAAATATGGCCCCTTCACATGCAGCGCTTTGCGTTGAAGGGGCGATCCATGGGTGTTGCTGTGGGTGTTCCCACGTGACACCCATGGAACAAGACACATCTCCAGATTTACGAGAAATCGTAAATCTGGATATGCGTCTGAATGCTACGCCACCCTAGAGGTGGTGTAGTGAGGTGCAAACGTGGAGAAATGGAAACATTTCTCCTTGTTTTTTCCTCTTTCAATGCGTGCTGCATTCTACAGCACACATTGAAAGAGGAAAAAAGCTTTTAGTTATTGTTTTGTGCAGGAAGGTGCTCCTTCCTGCACAAAAGTAATCTCCCCATGGTGCAGGCATCCTTGCACCATGGTGCCAGGGTGTCTGCATCAGAAAACTTAGAAGTCCCTGTAAAACAACTGTTTTGACTGTTTTGACTGTCTTTTTTAACCATTGTTTTGAGCGTAATATATTATTTGGAACACCACGTTCTGTGGTCTTTTAATGAATTTGTGACATTGTTTTAGATTGTAACCCAGTTGGGAGGAAAGTAATAAATTCTATCTTTTTTTTAACTTTACAAAAAGTGTTTGTCCGTCACATTTAACTGTGGTCTTAAGTTTGTCTAATCGAGGTTTAGTATCTTCCTCTGCCTATGCGAGATATTTGCACAATGTCTAGGACTATATAGAAAAATTATTCCCTTAGCCAGACCATCTTTATAGCTAAAGACACAGGAACGCTTTGCCCATTGTTTGGATAAACAGGGACTTCTAAGTTTTCTGATGCTACTATCCCCCTCTCTGCCACAAGTAACAGGGGAACCTCCAATTTGTTTTGAATAGCCAGGGTGTCTGCGCCAGCGCTTGGCAGCTGTTTGCACGCCAGCGCAGGGGAGAGCACAGGAATGTGACATATTCTTGTAAATATGTTGCATTCCTGTGCTCTGAAAGTGCTGCAGCATGGCGCAGCTAAAGGGCTTGCGGTGCCACGCTGCGGCACTTTCTTGTAGATCTGCCCCCCAGTGTATTGGTTGCTATGCAAGGGCACAACCATGGTTAGAAATTCATAACATGCGCAGGGATGTCTCTCAATGTTAATTATGATGAATTTTTCATTGAGCATTTGCTAGGTGTGTATGCATATTTATTATATATCTATTGTTAGAAACGGGACCCTGGCCGGCCAAGACTCGCGTCGAGGTCAGTCAGGGATCACCATTCCTAAGGTCAGGGCAAGGGAGTTACACGCCAAGATAACCCCTCACTCGCCCTCTAGGTAACGTGGCGCGAGCAGTCAAGGCTAAACTTGGAGGCGATGTAAGTTAAGTATTTGCGCACGCACCCCAGCAACAACAACCAAAGTCCCACCACAAAGGAAAACTCCACACAAGGTTATGTAAAAATAGCCTTTGTATTATAATAAATATACATCAGATAAAACACACATCTTGTTACACTGTGCCAACAGGCACAGGCGGAATTTACAAGGGATATTTGTACAGGACAGGGCCACTTGGACCACTGTCAAGGGTATCAGCACTTTTAGAAATAATACTTTCAGAAGGTAAAATCAGTGTAGCACACAATATAAAAGTAGAGCATACAACCAGTAATCACTGGTAACAGGACCTCGCTAGCACCACCTGTACTAGGGAGAAAACAACCACCTACATGTCACAATACCTATAGGGGTGCAAGGATAAAACACATGATGCATTAACATTCAGAGGTGTATAAACAATAACAATTGCGCCAAACTCACAAGTCACCACCTGTGACTGTCCCGGTGT
The DNA here is from genome assembly GCF_964263255.1 of Lissotriton vulgaris. Lineage (NCBI taxonomy): Eukaryota > Metazoa > Chordata > Amphibia > Caudata > Salamandridae > Lissotriton > Lissotriton vulgaris. The sequence continues at coordinate 930,580,264 of NC_141689.1, read as the reverse complement.
CCCAATGTCAGGGCCTAAACGTGGCAGTTGCCCACAAAGTGCTGGGCAACTGGAGTAGGGAAAGTTAGGGCAACGTCGGAGCCTCTCTGGGCTCAAAGAACCACCACTGTGGCACTGGCGAACCTCTCTCAGGCTCTCAAACAAATAAGGGTGCTGCTGAGCCTCTCAGGGCTCCAGCAACCAAAGGTGCAGCCTCGCTGGGCTGTGGGGTCCCTCTCTCTGGGGACCCGGAGCAAAGATAAATGCCCTGAAAGAGCCTCGCAGGCTCTCGAACGAAATGCCCCTCAGAGCCTCTCTGGGCTCGTAGCAAATGCCCTCGCGAGCCTCTCTGGCTCGCCAAACAAGAAATGCGCCTGTCGTTGGAGCCTCGCTGGGCTCTCTACACGCAATGCCCCTGAGCCTCTCTGGGCTCTTCAACACGCAATGCCCCCGAGCCTCTCTGGGCTCTTCAACACGAGGGCGCGAGGTCGCGCTGCCGAGGGGGCAGGGGGGGCGGACACCGACAATGTGTCCCGGCGCCCCTCCCTCCAGAACGGCCACACTCACCGGCTGTCTGGGCTGCAGGGCGGCTCCTCTCGTGGACACGGCCGGCTGCTTCTCCCTTCCCGGCTCGGCTGAGAAGGCGGGACTTCCGGTCGGCCTTTCCTGGGCCGCGCTGTGATTGAACGGACTCCCAATCACTTCCGGGTCGCCGCGGGCAGCGCGGCGGCTCGCTTCTTAGGCAGGCAGTCGGGCTCCCATGATCCGAGGAGTGGGCTCCCTCGTGGATCAACAATAAAACGGACCTGGGCACAATAAACGCGGCAAAGAGCGGGGTGGCACCTGCGCCGCCAACTCGCCACACGGGGCAGTCAGATGTGCACACCCAGCGCTAGCAGTGCTAGTAACGAAGGGCAGGCGCTCCCAAGCGCCTCCAGGACAGAATACAGCGCTGTGGCAAAAATCCAGCGCTTTCCAAGCGCTAGGCAGGCGATTTCAGCGCTCCCAGCGCTGAAGGGCAGAGAGCAGCGCTCTCAGGCTGCAGGCAAGAAGTCCTCAGTGCTCCCCAGCACTGGAGGACAGGACAGGGCTCCAGCAGGGGCTGGAGGCAGGCAGAGGGGCAAGGCTGGGCCAAAGCCAGCACACTGGGTCTCCAGGCAGGGAGACTCCCCAAGTGGCGGTCCTCCTGGCCCCAGCAGCAGCAAAAGCCCCCTCTGGCAGGATCCAAGAGTAGAACATTTTCAGTGGGGACACAGCCCCTTCTTATACTGACAAATCCTTTGTTTCAGGGTGCAGGGTGGGGGGAAAACCGGTCGCAGCTGGTTCTGGAGCACTCTTGATGGCCCAACCACCCATTTCTTTCACTGGGGAGGCTAGGGTCGTTAGACACACCACAGGGGGGCGGAGCCAGCATTGTGTGGGGAAAACCCAGCCCATCCAGGACACAGGTACACTCCTCCCACACATCACTCATGCTAATCTCCCACTCACCACCGGGCAGACCCATCCAGACTTCCTGGAGCCTGGCGTGCCAGCCTGCTCCAGCCAATCACGCTCCAGCACCCTCACTGCACACATATCTCAATGTCCAGAAGTAGCACTTCCCTTCTAGACACATACATGCCGCAGACACCATCTTGCAGCATTCACTCTCACGAGTTTATACATACTAAACTCGAGCCTGCACTCCCCACGCATCAGGAACTACCAGGGAAAGACACATTCCCCATGCATTCCTATGGGAGGGCAGGCCAGCCATACTACACGCACGCACTTTCACTCTGAGACTCAGGGGAAAGAGCGCAGAGACCCAAGAATCACTGACCCAGGGTCACACATAAGGCAAAAAGTCTAGGGGTGAACCTGTCCTGCGGGCCAAGTCCAACACAACCCCCTTCCAGCCAAAACGCAGGGGAGAACAATCACCACCGTGATGGACTTCCCTGCTTGGGGCGATAGAACACGGACGCAGGCCCGCCACTGCCGGGACACCCTCCTGTTCTATGCCACGGTGAACCCCTAGGGTTCCTTCTAAAGCTACTGTAAGGACCAACTGGGCTACCCCACTGGTACTCCTCAGCTGTCCGCGGCCAGGACCAGGCCCTGGGCCACCCAGGTGCCACCGGTCCTTGCCAATTCGCAGAGCGGGGGGTAGTAACCCCTGGCACATAGTGTCCATTCTCCACTCTCCCTGTCTGCAAGACAGGACTAGACTGCCACTGGTTCACCAGCCTTTGGTCTACAACCTCAGGCGGACCAGGAGTCTCAGGGAAGGCTCTCCTCCCCTTACCTCTTCTTCCAGGGTTCCTCCTCCTCCTGCGAGGGATACCCTTACAACGCCACTCCAACCCAGGGTTTAACCCCTCAGGTTGCGCCGGGGTCAGAGGTGGGCTTTCCCACCCTCTGCACCCCCTTCCAGAGGTCTGCCCTCTCCCAACTGGAGAGGTTCCTCTGGAAGAACCGGTCAGGACACTGGTTACAGTCGTCCTACCCTTCAGGTCAGGCCGAACCTGAACCTGGCCTCCCAACCTCCGGTCTAAAACCTTGGGCGGAATAATTGCCTGGCACTCCAGGACTTCTGGGGACTCACACGCAATCCCCCTGAGGCTGACACATGACCCATGTGTCGTGTGACTGTCTGTCTGGCGCAGATCTCCCGCCTCCTGTCCACCTGACAGGGCGCAAAGATCCCCCAGACCAGAAGTGGCACCACCCGGGTCCACCCAAGAAGATCTAGCCCAACTGGCTAGTCTCTGGTCCACTGGTGCATCCACTGGGAAACTCATCCCCCAATCACTCCTCGCTTCAGACTTCGGTGCCCTCCCAACTGGAGCGACACTGCCGGACACTGGAACCCCTGGAGCTCTAGTTACAGACGCTCCAGGTTCCCTAGACACTAGGAGATCCTCCTCAAGTGTACTAACAGGACAACCTAGGTCCCTAACCTGGTGTTCCCTCAAGAAACCACCCAAGTTCTGAGACAGGGCTTCGGGCCTCTGGGTGCTCTCAGCCACCCACTGACTCCTGCTCCACTGAGCCAGGCAGTCAGCCCTTCCACCCTTCTCACTATACTGGGACCTAGCTGGGCTACACTGAGCCTCTTCCACCACGCTGGGCTGGAAGCTCCATGTACCACTACTGTTGGACTCACTCTCTAATGACTGTACAGCACCTCTGGCCCTCTCCCAGCGGTCTGCTTCTACTGCAAGCTCACATGGTTCAGACAATCCACACCCCAACAGGTGTTGCCGCAACCCTGGGGAACAACAACTGAGCAACTGCTCTCTGAGAAACATATCGAACAATATGTCCCAATCACATTTCGTGGGCTCCCGTACCCAATCACACAGGGCTCCACAACAGTCCTCCTCAAATTCCTCCCACGACTGGTGAGGCAGCTTCCTACTGCCCCTGAATTTCAACCTTAACTCCTCCTCTGGGGAAACAGGTACCAGACTGGGGGAACTGGGAATTTCTAGACTGAGATTCAAATAGCTGCCACCACTGGACTCCACCCTCCCTGGGGAATCCAGAAAATTAAGACTGCGGTCAGGGGATAACCTACACTCTAGGGCTATCTTCTCCCTGGCCAAGGCCCTCTCAGCCTCTGCAATCCGCTCATTCACACCCAGCTGCGCCATCTTCCAGGCATGCTCTAACCTGAGCTTCTTCATGGCCAGCTGGTGCTCCCTCTCTTCTCTCCTATCCACCCACTCTTCTGGGGACAGGGGAAGGGATGGGGGGCTACATCTGACACGGGACCCAGCAAGGGACTCCCTATCTAGGGGGTACTCGCTCTCTGCTGGCACCCATTCACTGTCAAACTCACTCTCCACATCAGACTCTTCAGGGCTCCCCTCAGACCCACCACCCTCATGGTGTGCGGTCCGGGCCCTCTCCCTCTCACTGTGCTCACGCTCCCAGCCACTCTTCTGCCACAGGATCTTGTTATCCCTAAGCTTGGACTGGGTGTCTGACTCCCTCACTGGGATGTCTCTCTCCTTACATAACCGTACCAACTCATGCACACTGTACTTAGACAGGCCACACAGGTTAAAAGGAGATTCCATCTTGACAGGATGCTCACAGACACGTGCAACACAAGGGACCTAGCAATCTGAAGTAAAAGTACACAATTCCAAAACTTCCACACTCTCCTTAAAAAAGAACTCACTCATGCGTCCAGGGAAACACACCATTCATCCACACACACCCTCCCCTCGGATTGGTAAGGCAGTTTCTACCACCCCTGACTTCTCAACCTGACCACTTGTGACACAGGTACCAAACTCTGGAAGCAGGGCGGGGGACAAATGTACTGAACACAATTATCAAATGGCACTCTTCAGGAGAAGCAATAATGGAACTTCACCAAAAACACAATAATCCCCAAAATGTGGTCATCTAAAATGCAGAGCTTTGTAGTGGCCAGTTGCCACTGTGGTACAACGCAAACACAAATCCTTATCCTCACCGCTTGCCGCCAATGTTAGAAACGGGACCCTGGCCGGCAAAGACTCGCGTCGAGGTCAGTCAGGGATCACCATTCCTAAGGTCAGGGCAAGGGAGTTACACGCCAAGATAACCCCTCACTCGCCCTCTAGGTAACGTGGCGCGAGCAGTCAAGGCTAAACTTGGAGGCGATGTAAGTTAAGTATTTGCGCACGCACCCCCGCAACAACAACCAAAGGCCCACCACAAAGGAAAACTCCACACAAGGTTATGTAAAAATAGCCTTTGTATTATAATAAGTATACATCAGATAAAACACACATCTTGTTACACTGTGCCAACAGGCACGGGCGGAATTTACAAGGGATATTTGTACAGGACAGGGCCACTTGGACCACTGTCAAGGGTATCAGCACTTTTAGAAATAATACTTTCAGAAGGTAAAATCAGTGTAGCACACAATATAAAAGTAGAGCATACAACCAGTAATCACTGGTAACAGGACCTCGCTAGCACCACCTGTACTAGGGAGAAAACAACCACCTACATGTCACAATACCTATAGGGGTGCAAGGATAAAACACATGATGCATTAACATTCAGAGGTGTATAAACAATAACAATTGCGCCAAACTCACAAGTCACCACCTGTGACTGTCCCGGTGTCCCAATGTCAGGGCCTAAACGTGGCAGTTGCCCACAAAGTGCTGGGCAACTGGAGCAGGGAAAGTTAGGGCAACGTCGGAGCCTCTCTGGGCTCAAAGAACCACCACTGTGGCACTGGCGAACCTCTCTCAGGCTCTCAAACAAATAAGGGTGCTGCTGAGCCTCTCAGGGATCCAGCAACCAAAGGTGCAGCCTCGCTGGGCTGTGGGGTCCCTCTCTCTGGGGACCCGGAGCAAAGATAAACGCCCTGCAAGAGCCTCGCAGGCTCTCGAACGAAATGCCCCTCAGAGCCTCTCTGGGCTCGTAGCCAATGCCCTCGCGAGCCTCTCTGGCTCGCCAAACAAGAAATGCGCCTGTCGTTGGAGCCTCGCTGGGCTCTCTACACGCAATGCCCCCGAGCCTCTCTGGGCTCTTCAACACGCAATGCCCCCGAGCCTCTCTGGGCTCTTTAACACGAGGGCGCGAGGTCGCGCTGCCGAGGGGGAAGGGGGGGGGGGGGGGGGGCGGACACCGACAATGTGTCCCGGCGCCCCTCCCTCCAGAACGGCCACACTCACCGGCTGTCTGGGCTGCAGGGCGGCTCCTCTCGCGGCGAGGCTCCTTTCCTCTCGTCCCGGGATCTCCTCTCCACTCGGGGAGCCTCGGGGACCCGGCCGGCTGCTTCTCCCTTCCTGGCTCGGCTGAGAAGGCGGGACTTCCGGTCGGCCTTTCCTGGGCCGCGCTGTGATTGAACGGACTCCCAATCACTTCCGGGTCGCCGCGGGCAGCGCGGCGGCTCCCTTCTTAGGCAGGCAGGCGGGCTCCCATGATCCGAGGAGTGGGCTCCCTCGTGGATCAACAATAAAACGGACCTGGGCACAATAAACGCGGCAAAGAGCGGGGTGGCACCCGCGCCGCCAACTCGCCACACGGGGCAGTCAGATGCCGGGTGGGCACCGGCTGTGCACACCCAGCGCTAGCAGCGCTAGTAACGAAGGGCAGGCGCTCCCAAGCGCCTCCAGGACAGAATACAGCGCTCACAGCGCTGTGGCAAAAATCCAGCGCTTTCCAAGCGCTAGGCAGGCGATTTCAGCGCTCCCAGCGCTGAAGGGCAGAGAGCAGCGCTCTCAGGCTGCAGGCAAGAAGTCCTCAGTGCTCCCCAGCACTGGAGGACAGGACAGGGCTCCAGCAGGGGCTGGAGGCAGGCAGGGGGGCAAGGCTGGGCCAGAGCCAGCACACTGGGTCTCCAGGCAGGGAGACTCCCCAAGTGGCGGTCCTCCTGGCCCCAGCAGCAGCAAAAGCCCCCTCTGGCAGGATCCAAGAGTAGAACATTTTCAGTGGGGACACAGCCCCTTCTTATACTGACAAATCCTTTGTTTCAGGGTGCAGGGTGGGGGGAAAACCAGTCGCAGCTGGTTCTGGAGCACTCTTGATGGCCCAACCACCCATTTCTTTCACTGGGGAGGCTAGGGTCGTTAGACACACCACAGGGGGGCAGAGCCAGCATTGTGTGGGGAAAACCCAGCCCATCCAGGACACAGGTACACTCCTCCCACACATCACTCATGCTAATCTCCCACTCACCACCGGGCAGACCCATCCAGACTTCCTGGAGCCTGGCATGCCAGCCAGCTCCAGCCAATCACGCTCCAGCACCCTCACTGCACACATATCTCAATGTCCAGAAGTAGCACTTCCCTTCTAGACACATACATGCCGCAGACACCATCTTGCAGCATTCACTCTCACGAGTTTATACATACTAAACTCGAGCCTGCACTCCCCACGCATCAGGAACTACCAGGGACACACACATTCCCCATGCATTCCTATGGGAGGGCAGGCCAGCCATACTACACGCACGCACTTTCACTCTGGGACTCAGGGGAAAGAGCGCAGAGACCCAAGAATCACTGACCCAGGGTCACACATAAGGCAAAAAGTCTAGGGGTGAACCTGCCCTGCGGGCCAAGTCCAACATCTATAGATATAGCCAGGTCTTTATATATATATATATGTACTTCATCAGTCTCACCCAATCCTCAGCCCTGTTGGGAGTGGGGCGCAGTCAGCACGAGTGCTGAAAAAAACTTCAAAGTCCACATGTCCCATGGTCGGGAGGAAGGATTACATTTTTATTTTGCAAGGACGTGCAATGACTGGGCAGATTTGGAGGCACATAAAACCAGATTAATTTTTGGCGAGCAAGTTGCATTGGTCATGGTTGGGTGGTCACGCCCCTTGAATCAATCTTATAGGATGGTGCACAGTGTCAAAACATCAACAACAACAAATGTCCTCCACATGAAGACAGTCAGTGCTGTAACGATGGTGGCCCTAATGAAACCATACATACACCAATATTAAAATATACAAATAATGCATTATTAGTGCACATAGTTCAGTGCACCCCCATATATCACTGACATTCAAATTGCAGATATCAGCCATTTCTTGACATACATTCGCAATAATAGTCATAAGTCATGAAAATGCATTCCATAAACATAAATTCCTTATACCTGAGTATAACAATCACATAAGGACTCAACAAAAAGTTAAAAAGGGGGGGCTTATCAAACAATGGAAAACATAATTAAGGTTGCCATATGTGTACGAGAATGGAGCGTCAACCTGACATAATTTTGTAGATCATGGTGTAAGACTGCGCTATTTAATAGTGGGCGGAGCCTAGATAGGAGCAGCGTTTTGTCTCATGGTATTTGTAGTAGAGATACATGAAAAGTGGACACGCCGTAAATAAGAATGTCTAATCTAATGCTATCACAGTCCCTGGAGTGAATGACCTAAGTATAAATAGCGTAAGCCCAAGAAGTCCAACAAAATGAACCTGCGCATAGGGCCTAATTATCACTATGTAAGGTTGGAGAGGTGTAAATACTGCAGGGCACAGTAACAATGACGCCTCTTGTTGTCACCCACCTGAGCCTGCGAGCAGGGCCTTCTCAGCGCTGTATTTGTGCAGGAAGGCGGATACCCTATGAGGCCAAGAAGATAGCAGACACTAGGTAAAGTGAGAGTGCAGTATAACAGATTAGGTGCAATTATAAAGTGACCATAACTCCCCAAGTGGACAAAGTATAAAGTCATCAAGGAGAGAGGCGCTGCTGTAGAAGGCACATCGCTGTGTAGCTGACTAAATGGATGCAATGATAGTGTAGCAATAGCTGCCCAAGTGCACAAAGCATATGGTTGACATGCAGAGCATGCTCACAAAGCAACGTAACATTCACCAATCTAGATGTAGATATAGATATATCTGCACAAGTGGGCACAGCATATCTATCAAGCATTTGCATAACTAAATACAAACAAATCCTGAAATGTCATGAACATAACATTTAATAGGACAATAATAACAATTAAATATGACGGTAAGTCAATGTCTGCTGAGGATGGTCAGAACTGAATTGGGCTGAGGAAACGCTGAAAGTTGGTATTTTAATGTTGCTCTGGGCAGACTGGACAGAGGTATCGTAGTCCAACAGATACACACCAGTCCCAAGACATGGTAAAAGGTTTTGAAGGCCTCTGGAAACCACCGGAGAGCATCTAGATTTTCACTGTATATCATGGATTTCTGTGAAGCGGATGGAGGCTCCATATATTGTTAAAAATTATCATATACAAACTGCAGAGAGATATCTAACTTTAAAATGGTGGTTCCTCAAGAAAAAACAGGGCTTAATCATAGATTGACCACATATTCATGCACAGAGAAATGCAGATCAGAATGCAACAATAATTGGGAAAAAAGAAAGTTTAGTAGCAACAGAGTGTCCAATTTGGGGGGGGGGGGTATGGAATAGGAGGGGAGGGAGAGGGGAGACAGGGGAAGGGGAGGACCACATTTGAGACAAATGACGGCATCACGAATAACTCATTCAGTACATCCTCATGCACTCATCCTAGGTGCATCCCCAACTGTATTGACACCAGCTGGTAATTTGGTATTCAGTTCGAGTAGGTATCTAGATCCAAGTTTTCTATGTGTCATTTCCCTGTTACCCTCCATGACATTAGGCTGATTCTATCTATGGAAAAGTAGCTTAAAGCCACTGTATCACGTCTGTGGCAGAGGGCAAAATTACATGCTGCAAGGTAGTGGCCATCACTGTTCGGAACCGCCCTCAAATGTTCAATAGCTCTCTTCTTGAGTGGGTGAATCGTACTAGCCACATATTGTTGCAGATGCATATGAGAATATACACAACGTACTGCAGTTAAGAAACTTCTCAATCATAAGCTCTTCCCAATGAATGGTGAGTGAAAACTACTCACTTTATGGCTTATTTTACCGGTCTTATAACTTCTTACAAACAAAGAAGGGCTACCATTGTGTCTGGACCTGATCTGGCGCATACTGGCCTGGAAGACATTGTGTTGAAATGCTGTTATACTAACGGACATCAGTGAGATATGTGGGTGTGGATAGTTTATCCAATCACAACAAAGTAAGCAACACAAGCACAAACAATAACTGCAGCGTATCTAAATTGGAAAGGTGCTAACCTAACGGATGCAAGAAACACAGAGAGGCTCCTACTCTCCAAGGCGAGACGAGCACTGTCAGGACCCGGCACCCAGAGGTCTCTCATGAACACGGACATATCCTGCTCATGTTCCACTTTTTTTGCATCTATACCTGCCCCACCTGCGACCTTCCTCTTACCCATACACAGGGTTGGAATTATCACCGGTACAACGATTTACACACCACGCCATAACAGCCCTGAAGAGTCACAGGCTTTGACCTGGTGATGAAACACGTGTCAGCTGGCGTTGTTTTTCACTTCTAAAGACTACCATCTACATAAACAACTTACTTTGATCCACCGGTGCCCACTTTCTTATGAGTACTTTCACTGTATCTATACTGTTTATTCTATACCTGTGCCTAGTGCCTATTGTATATGTTGCAGTGTTAAGGGCTTTGCCCTTAACTCACACAGAGGTTCAGGGTTTTCCTCTGGATTGGCAGCACAGTAAACAAATTTGTTTCATACCTACCACCACTCATTTTCTTATCACCTGCTTTAGCGCCATTGTCCTGCTCCCTCTCAAACCCTTCGCCGGCGCCCACCCAAATTGGAAAGAGTGTCTACTCAGAAGTAACAGGAGCAGCACAAGCACTTGTGCAACAAAATGAGGAATTATGGTGAAATGAGGCAATTGGTTAATAACTCCCATAATTCATTCTTGGCAATTTCAATGACTTTATGGTCCTCCTGCAATTGCAGCTCAGAGAACCAAGGAGACAACCACCACCACCCCTGACATGCATAGCTCGCCTGAACAACTGCTCTGTTCCCTTTGGGTGACGACTAGACCTGATCCCTTCTAAGTGCTGACCTCATTAGACTGAAACTTCAGCAACAGGAAGCTGGAGAGCAGGAACAGCAGAAAACCAGAGACTCTCCAGAGCTGCCTGTAACCATGGAAGAAGGAGAGACGCACAACCACTCAACATTATATTAGGTTATCTGCCGTCTTAGAAGTCACATCCGGGAGCTGGATGGACTATGCACCGGTAGGCCATGTCACAGAGGAGCCCACATCACTGGGGAAGCGTTCAGGAGAAGTGTCGGGATCCTCTCTCTGAGAGCGATTGTGCATCATCACCACTGCATGCAACATCTTCTGCCTCTCTTGTATAACATGCTGCAGATTGGGGGTAGCTTGTATTTGTGGCGGGGGACCTACCTCCTCCTGTGCCTCCAAGTATGATTGGTTCCATGAATGACAGCTTGTTGCGCAGACCCTTCACTCCCTGTCTGCAGCACCTGGCGACCCGTAGATTCCAGCAGGGTCAAGACCTCAATGATTTGTGTGTCAACATATGAGATTACTTGCAGCCTTTGTGGGTAGAAGATGAGTATTTGATGCCCAACTCTTGGAGCCATCGTTTAACCACTACAGAGGAGCCCCTCTTCTTCTGCACCCCTGTAGCATAGTCAGGGAAGGAAATAACTGGGGTTTTATCCAATTTCACCACCCCCAGCTTGCATACCTCCCTCAGGACAGCATCAGGATCTCTGTTGAGGCGGAAGAGAAAGGGTCTAGGACCCGTCCCTAGCAGCTGGCGGCTTGCTGGCACTCGATGGGCCTGCTGCACAACAAAGAATCGGGAGAGTGCACCCATGTCTCAGGACATGCCACTGCATCAGCCCATTCTGCTCTCTCAGGCAGACCCAACTCCCTCACGTTGTTATGTTGTAAGCAGTCCTCCACATCCTCCTCTGTTCTTTACAGTGACTTCACGCGTGCCATTAGCTGCTGCACCACCAAAGCAACACTCAGTTTGTGATGATCTCCCGGCTCAATGGATGAAATCGACTTTTATTTTGTCTATATGGCCCTCAAAATAGGTACATGTTTCTTTGAGGGAGGTATCTTCTGTGAGGACAGAATCTAGTTTGGAAGACATGGTGTCCTCTGTCACCTGCCCCGTTGTGCAGTGAACTCCAGCGGCTCATTTCACCAATGCAAAGGAGCGGCCAATGTCAACAACAACCCCGCCTACAGGCAGGACATTGTTGCACCAGATGCCCAGGCACTGTGTATTACTTGCAGTGAATTGCAGTATGGCCAGCTAGCCCCTCCCCTCCAGTCAGGTGTATGCTAGCCAGGAATCTTTGTTTGGACACCACCGGTGGAAATCCCCTGTGCACCCAAGATCTCACTACCAGGGAACGAGGAAAGGCAACACCACCAAGTCACCTTCTCTGAGCTAACAGGGCCAAACAGACTTTGTGTTCCTCAGTGCCCCAGTGAGTGAGGGCAGATCAGGCAGCGCACCCAAGGGCTGCTGCTGAATTGCCTGTGCCCATGGCACCTGCCACCACCAATGGCCGATATCAGCGACTAGAGCCAGTTAGGTAACTCTCCCAACAGTCTTGCATGATAGTCTTGGTGAAGTAGAACATCAGAGCAAAGGGATTCGTCAGGGCACAGTGAAAGCCCACTGGCGCTAGGCCTGGGCCCGAGTCGACCCCAGATCCTCCTTCACTCCCCATCCCACCTTCTCCTCACCTGGACATGGACAATAGGGATCAATCTGCCACGCTCACTCAAAATCTGTGACTCAGCCAGCAGGAGCTTCAGCCAGGCCAGATTTCCCAATCCTGGTTACAGCAGGCGCCACCAAATCTGCTAGTAAACCTCTTGATGCAGGTGATGCAACAGGGTCCCCTTAGGCGTGAAGTTGCAGTGCTCCCGCCACACAAGTTTGGCACTGCTCAGGGGGCTCACCCTCCACAGCGTCCGGCCAGCGCAACATCTTTCGGTCTCTGATGCAGAGAGGCGCATGCCCCCATTGGTATTCTCCCCCATGTACCCCGGTGCAGTGGTGGCTCGTGTTATGCAATGCAGACCTCCCTACATTGCTGCACAGGGGCACTCTACCAATCACAGCTCCAAATGGGGCTAGCCGGTGTTCTCATACAGGTCAGCCATGTGTCTCCATGCTAGCTCCCAGACTATGGAACCAGGTTGAGGCGATTGCAGACGCCTCAATGTCCACTGCCATGGCCCACAGGCTTGCGTCAAATGTGGACTGCCTCCACCAACAGGTTGCAGCAAAACCACAGCACCCGTGGATCCCACTCCAGGTCTCAGAGACATGCCCAGCAGGGTCTTTGGAACCCGGGGACTGTCCGCACTTCCAGGCATCAGCCACCATGGTGTCGCAAGGATGGCGCTATGAAAAGTGCTGCATCACTGTTTTTCTCCAGCAATGCACCACTTTTCATTTATGAGGCCCTGATTCTGCATTTCCTCTTCCCCTGGGACTCTGGCTGGGCATCCTGGGTGTAGTTTTTTAAAGTCAGCACCCAACCAACTTTCTTGCTGCTATAGCTCTGATCTTCGCAATGAGAGAGGGTATGCCTGTCCATGCATAGAATAATGCTATTTCCGCGCTGATCGCCTTCATATAGAAACAGGTAGGGAAGAAACCGGGACCTCCAGCATATATGGCTCAATCAGCGGACCCACTTATTTGTTTTTGCCAATTTACATACGGTGTCCAGATCTTCTCCAGACTATTAGCATTACTAGCAATATCAGCCTGGCTCCTATACTTAATACTTTTAAGGAATCAACTATGAGTGGGGGATTTTCCGATTTCCATAGCCTGCATATCTCTGACGCATCAACAAGATCACATAGAAGACGAATTTCATTGTCGTGGTGCTTTGCTTGCTCGTACATTTGCTTCTGAATAAGGTCCAAAAAATATGAGTTGAGGGCTTACCTCTATCTGTTGTCCGATCACTTCTCTGGTAAAGTTGCATACTGATAACAAGAAGGAGGCAATCTTTGGGAACTTCATACACATATGCACATCGTCTGCAGAAGATTACATACACTTTGGACATCCAAACGCTTTCCCGGTTACTCTTGGCTGTAGACCTTCATACCATGTAGGTAGTAAATAAGTGATCTCTCTTAAGTGAGGCAGGTTTCACTACTGCACATGAAATGGAGAAGGATACTTGCCATATTTGCTTTAGATTTCCCTCCAGTTCTCAACCTCTGTTCTAACCATGGCTCATCTTCCTCTTCATCCCACTCTTGAGTGACCCACCATGATCGCAACTGATAGAATCTAAATCTCATTAGCGGAACCTTGTTGCAAATATTTAACACCTCCCAGTCCACTAAACTGTATTGTGTTCTAAGATCTGCCCAGTAGCTTAAACATGCAGATTTTAGGGGTTGGCTGAGCTCGTCTATCAGGCAATGACGGGTGCCCAGGTGGTCCTAAATTGGTGGTGAGGACATATAGTAAGGTATACTAAGCCTCCTCTGGAAGTCTATCCAGATACCTAGGGCTGCTTTCAAAATCTTTTACCTGACCTTTTAAAAATATTTCGGGTCCCCATATTTAAACAGAAAGTGACACTGCCCCAATCCTCCAAGCATTGTCCCAAACAATCTCCCAAATGGTGAGCTATCTGGCCTATTTACTAACATACGGAAGTTCTTAAAATGGAAAACTTAACTATATATAAGCAGGTCCAGGAGAGCTAGTCCGCCCACCCCCAGCCTTCTCCTCAGTTTTTTCCAGGCAATCCCTTCAATGTCCAGATGAAGCTACCGATTTTACCTTATAATTTAGCTATATCCTCCCTCAAAAAGGTTAAAGGTATAGAACTAAAAAGAAATGTGATTTTGGGGAGATTAATCATCTTGATAAGATTAAATCTACCGTAGATGTTTAAAGGTAAATTGGCCCATTTTACCAACATTCACCCCACTTCCTGACTCACCTTTTTCCAATTGACTCTTGGGATATCATCGAGCCTCTGTGGTAATAAAATGCCGAGGGTTCTCATTTGGGATTTTGCCCCTAACTACTATTTCCCTGATTCCAATCCATAACTTCAGTTTTATCCACATTTACCCAATAGCCTGATACCTTGCTGAAGCTCTCCACCCTCGCCATCAGATTTGAAATGCCACCTGTGGGTCAGTTGTGTATAACACAATACCATCTGCCTATAGAGCTAAGTTAGCCTCCAACCCAGCTAATTTAAAAGGGATTATGGTGGGATATGCTCTGATGTGCTAGCGGCTTTATACATAGGTTAAAAAGAAGAGGAGACAGGGGACAACCCTGTCTCATACCCCTGGTAATGTGGAACCACTCAGAGACCTCCCTATTAACCAGCCTGCTAATTTTGGGCAACTTATAGAGGTTCTGCACAGCAGTTACCATGTTCTATGGGAATCCAAAATTTAGCTGCATCTAGGGAGACTACCGTAAGAGGGGATTTCTGAGCTTCTGTCATATCAATGACCCCCATCATCAGATATGTGAGATCATGTAGTTGCCTCCCTAGAATAAAGCCTCTCTTGCCTGGGTGTACAATGCCCTTAATAACCCGTGAAACTCTTAAAGCTAATATACCTGGAAATATCTTACAATCAGTGTTCAAGAGCAATATCGGTCTATATGAGTCTGCTCTTACAGGGTCTTCATCAAGTTTCAAAATGAGGACAACCATTGCCTCCGACCAGGATGCCGGCACTCCCTCACCCCTTACATAGATTGCATTGAACACTTCATTTGAGGGGGAGATTAACTTCCCGATAATTCCTACATAGAGCTCTACTGGGAGGCCATCCAGGCCATCTGCCTTCCCAGCACTCAGTTTATTACATATGCCTTGATCTCCTCCTCAGTAATCTCTGCCTCTAGTATGTCCCTTTACTCCCTTGTTCATATTGGAAGGTCTGACTCCCTTAGCCAGGCCACTATACGTTCCTTTCTTGGGTGTAGGTCTTCTCTGTATACACTACTCATATACCTCCAAGCTTCCCCTCTGATGTCTGCATTTGTTTTTAAGAGCACCCCCGTCTCTGCATTCATCAGGTTCCGCATCAAGTTCCTGACTTTATCCATCTTAGTCTTCCGGGCCAGAAGAAAACTATACCTTTCACCATAGGAGAGATGCTGTAACTTACTGACTTTCCATCAATCTTGTATTCTTTTACCCAACTGAGTCTCGTACTCTGCCTGCAGGTCTTCAAGTTCCCTTTGGAGGGTTGGTACCCTATGCGTTGCATCAAATGATGCCTGCTGAAGGTTGGTTTCTTTCACCCTGATTTCAGAAATTGCCCCCTCATTCACCAACCGTGCAGCTTGACTCTTTCCCATCATGGTGGCACCTAATATTGCCCTTAAATATGCTTTGAATAAATCCCACACTATTTGTGGTTTTGAAGAGCATCTATTAAAATGGAAGAAATCCGCTATCTAGTATCAGCCCATCATCTAACAACATAGTCCTATCAGGGGTCCACCTTCTTTGCCCCGGTCGTTGATGATTTTCTAGATACAGGACCACCGGAGAGTGATCGGAAAGCACTGTGTGGGCATGAGTATTAGACTCAACCTTATCATTCAAATCCAGATCCACCATAAAATAATCTATACAAGAATGATGGCCATATTTTTACTATAGAATGTAAAACCTCCAGCCGCCCCCATCCTTCTTCACCAGACATCTAGCAGATTTAGGTCCATCATCATGTTTTTTTAATCTGGAGGATGTCTTAGGGGAATTAACATATTTTACCTTTGATGTTATAATAATAATAACAATAATAATAATAATCCACATTTTTAAAGTGCACAATCACCCGTTAGGGTCTCTAGGCACTGGGGGCCGTAGGGAAGATTAAGCAAACTATTGCCCAGAGTCACATGGTGCTGAGCTAATCTGCTGCCGGTGCCGGGGATCGAACCGTGATCCCCAGATTCTGGAGTCAGTCGCCCCAGCCGTGGCGCCACACCTTTTCCAGAGTCTTTATTTAGGACTATATTAAAAACCCCTCCAAATTTAATGGCAGCCCTAGTTTCCAAAAGGCAGGATTGCAACTTCTCTTTAGTATCTGGAGTGTCGTTATTTGGGCCATAATAGGTTGCACACGATACCGGCCTATCCTGAATCACTATATTAGCCACCAACCATCTACCGGAGCTATCAGAATCTTACTTTGATAGCCTTATCCCTGAATAATTTCTAATAACTAGGTATACTCCTCTAGTACTACCTCTCTGATCTGAGCAGACTACCTCCTGTACCCATCGGGGTTTACTAAAACTAGATCTACACTCCTTCCATTGCAGATGAAGCATTATAATATGAACCCCGCTATTCTTAAGATATTTTGCCACCAATGCAAACTTCCTCCTGGATCTCAGACCATTTACATTCCAGGCTATAAATTGAATCTTTCCAATTTTATTCATATTTGTTTCTCCTTATCGAAAACCAATTTAAGCATTCTCTGTAGGGGATCCTGTTTAGACATGTTCAACAGATAGATCTCTGGGACGGTCTTATTTTGACAATAATCTACCAAGAAGAGGACAAATGTTTCCATTTTTTCCCCATGCTCCCACCACCCTGTGCCCCACTTCACCCACCCCCTCTGGGGAACCCCCCCTTTTATCCTAAGGTGATGATGTCTGTGATTCGCAAACCCCCCTGAGGAGAAATATTCAAACTAACAAACGAAAAACCTAAATCTGGCTGGCCTCATCTGTAAAAAGTCCATTTAATATTAGTTGACTACTGAGTCTGGGAATAGACCCTTAAGGACTAGATGTGGCATCAGTGAATCCGTCCATCTGGGCTAAGAAAGAATCCACCTACTCAGGGTCGCTGATAATGTGCATCTTGTTCCTCCACATGATTTTTAACATAGCAGCAAATTTCATCTGGACCTGAATTCATCCTGGAGCCTAACTCCCAAATCCTCTCCGCCATTCTTTTATCTCTATCAGACCTCACTCGGGAGTTAAGTTCCTCAAACTTCAAGGTTCTCTCCTACAATGCACGCCTTAAGACCAGCTCTTTAACTGCATAGGTAAGGAAGTTAATCAGACTTTCTATTGGGGTTTAACTTAAATAGATCCCTGTCCACTCTCTAGATCTCGTTCTCAAGGTCGGGATCTGGCCTGTCTAGTAATATGCCTTCTCTTAGTATTTTACGTATGCAGCCTTTCATATCTATTTTTTCTGTGCCTTCCGGCATGTTCAGTACCCTCAGATTGTTCCGCCTAGATTGAGTTTCCAGTTGTTTCAGATCTTCTTGTAATGTTTTATTTTTCAATTTCAGTACCTCAATGTCCAGAGAATTCAGAATCATTCCTACTGACAGAACTTTCACTTCTTCCTCAAGAGTTGCAGTGTATTCTGCAATGCTATCCAACTTTTCCTCCAAAACCGCATATTTTTCCTGTATACCTTTTTGATTGAGATCTCAAATTTCTTAAGGGTATCTAACCTTCAGCTCAGTATTATGTTTTCCAACTGATTTTCAGCTCTCTCTTCAACCTGGGGCCTAGTCTCCAGCAGGCCTGGGCTTGCTGCAGTACATATCTCTGTGGAAGCTTGGCAATCCCTGTATTCCTTCCGTTAGGTTTTCCAACAGGAAGAGACGATTGCCAATAGCAATTCTTATCTTATCTTATCTTAGGTGCTATTTGTAAAGCGCACTGACGCCGAAGATTCCTGGAGCTGATAGACAGAGTGAGTGAGGAGGGAGCGCAGGAAGCGAAAACCTAGCTAAAGGGGGGGGGGGTGTTTTAACACTTTTCTGAAGTTAAGAAGGGAAGAAGAAGATTTGATTGAGAGAGGAAGGAGGTTCCAGAGCACAGGAGCTAGATAAGAGAAACGGCGACCGCTGAATTTCTTAGTTTTGTTTTTGGGAGTGACTAGCAAGTCACGGTGAGCTGATCGGAGGTTGCGTGTTGGACAGTGAGGATGGATGAGGGATTTAAGGAACCCAGGGCCAGAGCAATGAAGGGCTTCAAAGGTGAGACAGGCCACCTTGAAGGCAGCCCTTTGGTCTATTGTGAGCCAATGGAGGCTAAGGAGCAGAGGCTTGGCTGATTGCCATCTGGGGGTTCCATCATGGATCAAGCGGGCCGCTTGAGACAATGGTCTCTCCTATATCGCGATGGCTCATACTTGACCTTCTCCACCACCTTCTCCCTGAAATGGTACTGCAGCTTCTGTCTGCTCCATGATTTTGAAGTAGGAGTTGAGCGAAGGTGAGGGTTAAGGAAATGTGCTTCCTTCTTTCAATCCACAGTATTTAGGTCTTCCGGCACTTTTCCCTGATTTTCTTATGGGAGACAAAGTGACAGTCTTGTAAGCCTACCGGTCCCCTGCCCTCAGACCCTTAACTTTTTTTCTTTGGGTTATCTTAGCAGATATCTGTTTTCTGGTTGCAGTACCTGAGATGTATCCTCTTTGGCAAAGCTTTCCACTATACTCCCAGAGACTCCAGTACCAGTACCGGTACCCCCCCTTCAAGCCCCTCCAAGTTTCCCTTATATGTTAGAAGTACCTGTGGTGGAAGCTTATTTTCCATCTATAATTTCTGTTGTACCTGCTGTGCTTTTAGGTTGCCAGCTCCATTAATCTGTTTTACCTCCATACACCGCAGTTTGTAGTCTTAGGGAGGTCATTGCACTCCCACTGTTCCCTCTGCTCCTCTCCCAGGAACTGCTGCCGGCCTGCAGGATGCTGTACTGTGCTGAAAAAGCAAAAAGGTATTTTTCATAGGGGGAACATGGCGGTGGGCTGACGTCGGTTGAGGGAGCTCCATAGGCAAGGAGAGCGGCGCGTGCTGGTATACGGTCGAGAGGGATTTAATTTTTAACTACAATAATGAAGATGGATTTACCGAATTAGGCTTCTTGGTGTCTCTTGTTATGGGGTTTTGGAGGAACTTTTCTTGGAATCCGACGCAAGGCAGCATCGGGTCTGCCCTGCATTGCATTTTGCGATGCAGGGCGCGCTACAAAATTCGTTTTATTAATTAAATTGTTTACTTACCTCCAATTATCCATATGTCAGTTTTTAGCACCCCCCACCCTGCCCCTCCCCCGCCCCGCCTCTCTGCCCCACCTCAACTCCCTCCACGGGCCGTAGCTGTTGGAGGGGTTGTTGACCTGTGCTGTACTTGGCCCTGGCTCCTCCATTCTGCATTCCATTGTTTTTATTTAATTTTTTTCATTAGAGGTAGATTTATAGGCTATTTTTGTCTCTAGAGGCTGAAAAGTCACACTGGGCTGACTATTGTAAAATATTTTGCCACTAATTGGCCTTCGTCACTTTTCTATCACTAACATCAAATTTGTGTCCCCGTGACGCTAGTGTTACCGGCAGTTGTCGCTGAGGCAAGCTGATACTATTGTCATGTACCAACGTATTGTAAATAAGTCGCTTACATGGCAATGAATGTCGGCGACAATTAGCGGTGAAAAACTTGCCGCTAAGCAACGTCAAATTTGCTTAGCGGCAATTCATGTAAAGATACCCCTTGTTTTCCTAGACATTGGAGCAGCCGTCCGTTCAGCAGATATTGCTTTGAAAGCCTTTTGACTTACATTTTAACACTGTTTTAATTATGTTTTGATTGTACTGATTGAACGATAAATGTAAACAGCTCCACAATTCATTTGGTTGGAATTTTAAAATTGCTTATGTTTTATTGTTTGCAATGGTTTAAAGTAATCAAGCAATATATTAATATTTGTTTATGTGTGGTGTCGTGTATTTTAGTGATTGTAAAATCCCGCTTATTAACTACCTCTTCAATGGTTCTGTGCATGGCAATTTCTGTATAATTGAAAGCTGCATAATGCAACAAGGTTCTTTATCAAATTAGAACATTACAATGAACCTGCGAATTGTTATCAGAGAAACAGAAATGATAAACAATTATAATAACATTCATTTACAAATGAACAAGAAAAGTGTCTGGGTATCCGGAGGATCTGGTATTTTAATGGCACTTTAGTCCTTGGATAAAATAGATTTACCCATCACTCATAATCTAAAGCATTTCAAGACATAATCACAATCAACAGGCATGACAATCGGCCTGGTGAAATCTAGTGGAAAACGGTGAGCACTGCACTTTGACTGTCAGTAGTTCGCTGATTATAGTAAACAAAGGACCATGGGCGTCATAGGTACTGATTGAAGCATCTTCAAATTAGCTTCTAACAGGTGGAAATGTTTCACACTGCAGAAGAGGAAAGTAACAAAAACACTTACTAGAAGTAAAAAATGTCATCCGTTGCTACCAAATTTGTAGTCTCCAGTAAAATAAAATAAAAAAATGACAAAATAATCAGATCGAGACTGCATAGATGAGGATGCGCACTCCTGGCTATTATATGGAGTGAATCTTTTACACGATCTAATCTATTGCAAAATCGAGATGTTTGCAGTAGTCGGTGGTATACTTTTCATCCACATATTGTCCAAAAGGTGTGGCTATATATTATCATTACAATTTTGAATAGCCAGAACGAAATTACACCAGAGTTGATGCATTTGAAGTAACCCAGAAGCCTTGCTACATCTGGCTTTCTTGTTCTAATGTAAGCAAATGCAGGCATGCTCGAATCATATTTGTGCCCTGTCTCCTTTTTTTTTATTTTTTTTATTTCAAGATTTTTTATTAACCGGGTTTTTATTCCCGAGGCTTGCAGTACCATAAAGCACCACAAGCTTGGTAAATAAAAAATGTGTGTGGCACAGAAACCATACCTCTGGTTTTCAGTGAGTCCCATACAATTTTGAACTTCCTCCTGATCCAGCAGCCAGCACACTCAAGGCCGGATTTACCAACAAGTAGGGCACCGCAGTGCAGCAATCCAAGTTGCTGTGCTGTGTTGCATCAGCTGCAGGGAGCAGAACTCTTTTCTATCTTCAGAGAAATGGCACAGTTGTGCACTCTCCATCTGCTGGCACACTTTGTGCTGCCTAGTGCCAATGCAGGCACCCTTGTGTCACAGTGCAAGGGTTTCTGTGTTGGAGTCAGGATAGTGTCTGTGCAGGAAGGAGTACTTTCCTACATGAAAAATATAATTTGATGTTATTTCCTCTTTGTATGTGTGCTGCAGAATGCAATACACATGCAAAGAGGAAATAGTGAGGAGTAATAAAGATATTACTCCTTGTTACATCAGCCTAAGGGAGACATCGGATATTTGAGCAAATCCATGTCTACATGTCTTTGTAGATATGGGTGTACATGAAAATCCATGGGTCAATGCACTGGAACACCCATGTACCACCTATTGAATGCCACCCTGATGCAAGTAGTAATTTGCGCTGCTTTGTAAATACCAAAAATGACTTTGTGAAGGGTCTATGTTATAAAAGTAACGCACACCTGATACAAGACCTTTGTAAATATGGGTCTCTATTTGTGACATGCACACTGTCAGAGAAGATAGTGTGCATTGTCTTCAGGAAAATGCTTTCCATGTTCAGGGAAACATTTACCGCACGGAAATGCTGCAGGATTTTATCTACTTCTTCATCCATCCATGCTCATGTTCATGAGCTCACCTCATCATCCATGTTAGCACCTGTGCTCTCGCTCTTCCATTTAGTTATTTGCCCATCCATTCGCTCAAATATGCATTGAGTCACAATCCCCCTCCCACAATCACACACTCTCTGAATATGCAGTCAAAGGAAAAGTTGCACTTCAAAAGCAACACTGATATCTTTGTTAATGTCTGTGTAGAAAAGTGGGGTCCAACCCATTTCATTCACTAGAATATTTACTTTTGGACTTCCTAGCTTTCAGACTCCTAGTCTGAGAGAGTCCCACTATTGGCGTCTCATTTACTGTAAACTCTATTAGAATGGTTTGCGGGTGCTAGCTGCCAGTGTCCACCTTTTGCATAGCTGATTTAGGAGGCTTTGGGTTGGCTGCACATAAACACGAGTGCACACATATGCAGACTGAGACAGTAGATTAATATCCAACCCAATCCGGTATATTCACCTTGGTAGCCTGTCATAGAAGAGACCTTTCTCATAGTGTAAGTCTAAAGGGCTTAACTGAAAGAGTGTTCTTAGACATATACATTTTTTATACATTAGATCACAGCTATACAGATCGAAAGAAAAGAAATACAGTAGTATTCTCACAGGGGGCATCAACCTTTCTTTCCTTGATAGTGATTAGTCTCGACCACATTACGTGCACAGCAGGTAATATACAACATAATTCCCTGGTAAAACTGTTGACGAGTTGAACTAGACCCTCCCACCCATACCTCCCATTACCTCCATCAGGACTCCCTTTAATGTATACAACTGCCCCAAATCTTGTCAAATTTACGGGGCATTCCCAACCTTGGTATACCTCACGTTCTGCTTCCTGACACCAATCGAGGTAATCTTTTCAGTCTTGGACAGTTGAGGGTCTGCCCGCCTCCCACAGTCTGGCCAGGTTTTGCTTTGCTACCCCCGCTGCTAATGTGAGCATGAGAACCGGATGCTTGGGCCACTGAACTTTCCCAGTGATACCTAGAATCAACCATCTGGCCTCCATCGGGACTTCCAGTCCAGTGACTGTGGCCATCACCGCCATGATATCCCTCCGGTAATGTTGAATTAGTGGGCATTCCCACATTGTGTTGTAAAAGTTACCTATTGTCCCATAGCAAGATCTATGTGATATGCAGAGTTGTACCAGGCAGAAAAGGGCCCTTATGGCTATTTCCTTAGAGCTTTGAAGAGCTTCCACCCAGTTCTCATCTTGCAACTCACGTCACCCTCCCAAGCCTCGGGTATCGAGTGTAGAAGGTCTAGTGAGTTGAAAATTATTTTCTTGTAGACCAGGGAGACTGCCTTAGTTGGCATGGGATCCAACATGGGTGAATAGTCAGGAAAGTGTTACCAATCGGCAAGTGGCACATCAACATGTGTCTCAACTGTAGGTACCTAAATATCTCCCCTTATTCCATGTCGTAGTCTGCCTGGAGATCAGTGAAGGATATTATCGCTCCTCCTTTCCAGATGTCACCCACTTTATCCACCCCTATTCGACTCTTTATTATTTGGGTTCTCAATTTCTTCACTTCGCCAAGGCAGTCACTGTTCCACAGCGGGGTCTCCAAAGTCAATCTCTCTCCCCAACCTAGTATACATATATATTGTTAGAAATGGGGGTCTCTAGTTGGCAGAGGTAGGTACCTTTGTCCAAATAGGGACCCTTGCTTTTAGTCAGGGTAAGGGAGATACACTCCTAAAAAAAAGCCTCCTCACCCCCTTCGTAGCTTGGCACTAGCAGACAGGCTTATCTCAGAGGCAGTGTGTAAAGTATTTGTGAACACATACAGTAACACAGTGAAAACACCACAAATGGACACAACACCGGTTTAGAAAAATAATATTTATCTAAACAAGAAGAAATGGCAAAAGTCCACAATACCGTATCAAAAATAAGGGTCTTAAATGGGATAAATTGTTCAGCTCAATGCAAGTTGTAAATGCAACACTTTTCCCACAAAGTACCTTGGATGCGGCACGCAAAACAAACAAAAGGGTTGCAGGGAAGGCGATGCGTCAGTTCATTGCTTTGGGGGAGGCGAGGCACAAGTTCCTTACTGAAGCGCAGGGGAGGAGATTTGTCTGTTCATGCCCACTTCGGACCTCTCCAAGTGGGGCTTTAGGTGGTTCACATGCAAGACCCGCAAAGGGTTCATAGGAGACTGCAAGCCCACCAGGTAGGTGACATTACTCTTGCGCTCCACCACCGCAAATGGAGTGCACAAGGCTCCACTGGGCCATGACCCAAACTTTTTGTCGAGGCTAAAACATGATCAGAGTGGCGTTTTGATCATACCAACATTTCATCTCCTCTTGGCTGGCTTCCAGATTCAACTGAGCGAGTTGCCTGAAATGCCTAGTCTGGTTTCTGAAGGTCAGCATGTAGCTATATACATCCTGGGGAGGTTTACTGCCTTCTTTCACTAAACTCAGAGGTCCTCTTACAGGATGGCCGTACAGCGGTTCAAAGGGACTGAACCCTAAGGACTTCTGCGGTACCTCTCTTTAAGCAAACAGAAGACATGGCAAGAGGACATCCCACCTACACCTCTTGGCTTCCTCAAGACCCATATTCATGCCCGTCAGGGTCTGGTTCAATCTCTCAACCAGCCCATTACCTTGAGGGTGGTAAGGAGTGGTTAATTTATAGGTTACACCACACTCCTGCCACAGGGACTTCATGTACTTAGATATGAAGTTGGTATCACAGTCGGACACCACCTTTCTGGGGAACCCCCACATGGGCGAAAATCCCGATCAATGCATGACCCACCATGGGGCCCATCACAGTCCGGAGAGGAATGGCTTCCACGTACCGGGTAGCATGGTCTGCCAAGACCAGGATAAACATGTTGCCAATGGCTGTCTTGGGATCCAGAAGCTCCACAATGTCAATGCCCACCCTTTCAAAGGGAGCGCTGACTACAGGGAAAGGCTGGAGAGGAGCCTTGTGCTTCCTCCCACTCCTACCACTTGCCTGGCAATTCTGACAGGTCCTACAATGACTATCTGAACCCTTGTGCATTTGGGGCCAATAAAAGTGGGTGACAAGCCTTTCATAGGTCTTGTCTTGCACAACATGTCCTGCTAAAGGCACATTATGAGCCAGACACAGTAGGAATGCTCTGAAGTGCTGGGGTACCACCAGCACATAGACTCACTCAGGCTCAGCAATCTTAGGCTCACTATACAGGAGACCATTCTCCCAGTAGATCTAATGTGATCCAGACTGATCACCTGCTGCCTGGTTTGCAGCCTGTTGCCGCAAACTCACAAGAGAAGGGCACTTCTTCTGCTCCTCGCAGAACTCGTTCATGCTGCCATTGGGTCACCTCAGGCAGGTCCCCCAGTTCAGCCACTTGTTCCCCTGTAGGATGCAGGGTATCCCCCTCAAGGTCTGACTCCTCCTGGATCGTGGGAACTTTGGGGCCGGTTTCTCTTTAAGGCAGGTACCTGGGTCACTCTTTCAGGTTCCAGGTCCTCTTGAACACTGTTACCGGCTGCCATTGACCAAGTGGTCACACATGCCCACTCAAGCAGATTCAACATCTCCAAATGAGAGCTCCGCTCCACCTTCACCCAAGGGGAGCTCTCTAAATCATTGCCTCGCAGACAGTCAAAAGGACACGGCTGGCCTCACAGCTACTTGAAAGGTACCTGAGACCCCCCAATCAAAGGGAACCTGTGCCACCTTGCAGTGGCTCTGTGAATTGTCAGCGGCAATTACAGGGTAGAATGCATTGGTGATCACATGCTCTTCAGACACCAGCCCACAACTGACAGCTGTCACACTACTTCAGTATCTTTCAGTGCCTCCATCCTATGGCCATTGATGGTCACCCACTGCCTGTACGTATTAGTGTTAACAGGCAGTTGTGTCCTGAGGACCATCTCACTGTCTTCTAAAGAGACTAGGGTCATCTCTGCAGGACTCCCCCAACCTTGGGCACCCAACTGCTCCTGCACGGCTACACTAGCCATTTCGCGGGGCGTTGCACCAGTGGGTGAAGTGGTCACTATGTTGGGATACTTGGGACTTCCTTGAAAGTGACGTACCAGACCACAAGTAAGACATGTCTTGAAAACCCTTTGAATAGTCCAACCTGTCGGGACCCATGGTTTCTTCTCAGTGGGAGGCTGGAACCCTTCCCTTGGTTCCCTTGGGGATTGCTTTGGGGCCCTTCCTGGAACTCCTTTGTTTTACCCTTGTCTCCCCCAGTCTTCTGATGGGGACCCTGCCCACCTTTTGTGAAGTTTCCAACATGACCCTTGTGGACCCTGGTGCTGACCCAGTAGTCCTCCTCCTGAGCAAGCTTCCTTGGCTCAGTCAGCTTACTATCAACCAAGTGTTGGCGTAGTTCTGGAAAACAATTACTGGAGAAGTGCCCCCATGCAATCAAATCATAGAGCTCCTTAAAATCATTCACCTTGCCACCCTTCACCCAACCATCTAATTCTCTGCAAAACATAGACACATACTCCACCCAGGGACTAGACTTCAGCTTCTTTACATTTCTAAATTTCTGCCTATAAAGTTCTGGGGCAATCCATACCTGGCTAATAAAACTTCCTTCATGGGGGCATAGGACATCTTATCCTCAGTGGCCAGAGCTAGTAAGGGTTCCCTTCCTTCACCTGTAAAGCGGTTCCACAACCCCACTCCCAAATCTCTCAAAGGGACCTGGTGGGACTTCATTGCTACTTCATAGGCCTTAAAACACTACCCAATGTCCGCATGCTTCATAAAGTGTTTAATAACATCCTTGGGAATAAATACTTTACTTTCTACAGGCACTGACGGTGTGCTGCCACCAGTGGGAGTGAGCTCTAAGCTCTTTGCTTTCAGCTCCAGCTCCCTCACCACTCTCTCTAAAAGCGGATAAGCGTCTTCTTTTCTTCCATGGCTAATCCAATCTCCTATTTTCTATGCCATTCTGACTCCCCACTTTGAGCTCGGCTAGCTCCGTCTCATGCACTCCACTCCTTTCCCAGTTCGCCAGCTCTTCTGGGGATGGGCCATTTTAAGAAACATTGCTGCCCACCTTGGAAGGCACTTTCCCCCCAGTTAGGCCCAATGGCTACTCCAGCTGTCCATCTACATTCTCTGCCTACTCCCTGGGCTCTTCAGGATCCTCAGTGGCATTCCAAGATTCCAACAAGGCCCTTAGTGCCTTTTGGAACTCATCCTTCCTGGTGAGGCCTCTCACAGAGATTTTAACTTTCTTGCAGATGGTTGTAAGCTGTGGAACAGTGTAGGTATCAAACCTCTCTTCTTCAAATTCGAAATCCATAGATGCAATGGATGCTGCTTTGCTGAGGGTGAAATAAATTGGTATTACTCAACACAAATAGAAGTTCCAAGAAAAAACGTCACCAAAATCTATGTGGTCGCGTAATTGGTATGCACTCACTAGTAGTGTATACCAATCAATGTATGTAAATCACAAATGCAAGTCCAAATCCTCACCGTTGACCACCAATGTTAGAAATGGGGGTCTCTAGTTGGCAGAGGTAGGTACCTTTGTCCAAATAGGGACCCTTGCTTCTAGTCAGGGTAAGGGGGATACACTCCTAAAATAACCCCTGCTCACCCCCTTGGTAACTTGGCACAAGTAGACAGGCTTATCTCAGGGGCACTGTGTAAAGCATTTTTGTACACTTACAGTAACACAGTGAAAACACCACAAATGGACACCACACCGATTTAGAAAAATAAGTAATCTTTATCTAGCCAAAACCAAAGTGTAAAAATACTCAATACCATATCAAAAATAAGTCTCTTAAATGGTAGAAATAGTTTAGTTCAAGCAAGTTAAAAATGCGAAACGTTTCCCATGAAGTACCTTTGTTACGTCACGCAAAACAAACAAACAAAAGGGTCACAGGTATGCATCAGTTCCTTGCTTCGGGGGAGGTGAGGCACCTGTTCCTTACTGCAGCACAGGGGAGGCGTCTGTTCCTTACCAGAGAGGAGTGGATGCATTCCGGTTACAATGCAAAATAATGGCGCCTCGAGGCATGGCGACGATTCGGTACAATGAGTCAAAATGGCGGCTCGATGCAATACGACGGTCCAGTACGATGCGTGAATGGTTGCAGCCGTACGGAAGGTGCTGCAACGGTTTTCTCGGCGATAGATCAGGACCCGGTATGTATGCAGCACGCTTCTCCGTGGCTCGGCTATGCGTCGGGTCCAGGTGCGGATGCAGCACGCGTCTTCTCCGTGACTCGGAAATGCATCGGGATTCGGTGCAGATGCAACCCGCTTCTTCCTCGTTGCATTGATCTTCCAGCTCCCAACAGCAAACAGTCTCTAGATGTCCCAAACAGCAGCAGGCACCTTTTTGCAGGTTGGGATTCCCAGCAAGGAAATTCAGGGGACCTGGTGGTGTAGTCTTTGTGTCTCTGAGACTTCCGAACAAGAGGCAAGCTCAGTTTCAAGCCCTTGGAGATCTTCCTCAAGATGACAAAGCAAACAGCAAAGTCCTTTTCTTTTTCTCCTTTCCTTGGCAACAAATAACCACTGCAGGCCAACCCAGACAGCAAACAGCACAGGGGCAGTAATCCTCCTTCATCTTCTCAGCTTCTTCTCCTTGGCAAAGGTTCCTCTTGATTCCCAGAGAAGTGATCTAAAGGTCTGGGGTTTGTATCCCCCTTTTTATATACACAAATTGTTTGTTCTCTGAAGGCAGAGAGTGTCTATACCCAGTTAAAACCAGTTCTGTCCTCACTGGTGCCGCTTCCTGTTAGGTGGTAAAGACAGCATTGTTGAAAGCAGACCTGGCCGAGGCAGGTGAAAGGAAATCTCCTTCCCCTACTCTAAATTCATCCCATGTCCCATTCAGCCCAGCCTTGACTCATCAGACTGCCGGAGCCACAGCATTCTCCCAGCTCCTGTCACTCGCAAGCCAGACATGCAATAGACAAACCTAGCAGAGGCACACTGGATGGTTAGGCAACAAAATACCTACTTTCTAAAAGAGGTATTTTCAAACACGGAATGTTAAAATCACCCACACTTTAACATTCTGATTTGAGGCATACTAAACTTCATTTCCTACCTTGTTCCCTGGGTCAGTTATGGTTATAAGATGTTACAAGCAAACTGCCCATTCTGGCCTATGGGAACAAATGGCCTTGCAATAGTGAAAAATGAAATTGGCAGTATTTCTCTATCAGGACATGCCACACACATCAGGGAATCTCCTACCTTTCACATACAATGTACCCTACCCGCAGGGGTAGCTAGGGGTGACTAACATGAAGGAAAGGGAAGGTTTAGGGACTGGCAAGTGTGTGCACTTCCTAAGTAGACATGGCAGTCCCAGACTGCACACAGGCTCTCCAATTGCAGGCCTGTGCCACATTTTGCAAGCAGCTTCTGTGGTTGGCACAATCAGTGCGGCAAGCACACCAACAGCATTTGGTTTACAGGCCCTGGGTACACATGGTGCACTGTACTAGGGAATGACAAATAAATCAAATAATCAATCATGGAATCACTAATCAATTTACAAAAGGGAGCACTTGCCCTTTGGCACTGAACAGCAGTGACAAAGACCCCAAAGCATCTAGACCAGCAAAAACATAGCAAAACACAGTAGGCAACAGCAAAAAATGGAAGGGAGTCTCACGCCAATGATGCCAAGTCTAACATATATCATGGGTGAAATCTAGATTGTAGTCCAGTTTCAGCATTATAAGGCTTAGAGACTACTGTGACACACTGGTCTGAAGGTAAAAATGGGAAACAGCCTATACAACACAGTCTTTACCAAGGAAGGACTTTACAATGCAGTCTTTACTATGCATATGTATTTTTACCATGCACATGTTATGTTATGCTATGTTAGGTTATGTCAACCTGATTTGTCGACGGCTGAAATGCCAGAAACCGGTCCCCGGAAGCTTGTTTCCTTCCCAATGTAAGAATTGGCTTGGTAGTTTGGTTTGCCCTGTTCCCATCATGCACTGGGACAGGAACAGACTAATTTGCATATAGCCAGGTTCTGAGCTGGGATGGTGCAGTGAGCAAAAAACGGTGTTGGATCTAGCCCTGATCTCTTGACTGGGTGAGAGTATTCTGCTTAATTCAGAAACTCTGTCCATCACCATCCCTTGCTGTTAAATATTTTGTCCACCCCAAGCGTGGAAGGGTATACTCAGATGTGAGTCCCTTGCTCATTGCACCATCAGGATTCAAGCAAGCCGGGCCGACGATGGCTGAAATGCCAGAAACCGGTCCCCAGAAGCTTGTTTCCTTCCCAGTGTAAGAATTGGCTTGGTAGTTTGGTTTGCCCTGTTCCCATCATGCACTGGGACAGGAACAGAATAATTTGCATATAGCCAGGTTCTGAGCTGGGATGGTGCAGTGAGCTAAAAAACAGTGTTGGATCTAGCCCTGATCTCTTGACTGGGTGAGAGTATTCTGCTTAATTCAGAAACTCTGTCCATCACCACCCCTTGTTGTTAAATATTTTGTCCACCCTAAGCGTGGAAGGGTATACTCAGATGTGAGTCCCTTGCTCATTGCACCATCAGGATTCAAGCAAGCCGGGCCGACGACGGCTGAAATGCCAAAAACCGGTCCCCGGAAGCGTGTTTCCTTCCCAGTGTAAGAATTGGCTTGGTAGTTTGGTTTGCCCTGGTCCCATCTTGCACTGCGACAGGAACAGACTAATTTGCAAATAACCAGGTTCTGAGCTCGGATGGTGCAGTGAGCTAAAAAAACGGTGTTGGATCTAGCCCTGATCTCTTGACTGGGTGAGAGTATTCTGCTTAATTCAGAAACTCTGTCCATCACCACCCCTTGTTGTTAAATATTTTGTCCACCCTAAGCGTGGAAGGGTATATTCAGATGTGAGTCCCTTGCTCACTGCACCATCAGGATTCAAGCAAGCCGGGCCG
Source organism: Lissotriton vulgaris (assembly GCF_964263255.1). Lineage (NCBI taxonomy): Eukaryota > Metazoa > Chordata > Amphibia > Caudata > Salamandridae > Lissotriton > Lissotriton vulgaris. The sequence goes on along the minus strand of NC_141689.1, from coordinate 930,549,371 downwards.
ACGACGGCTTAAATGCCAGAAACCGGTCCCCAGAAGCTTGTTTCCTTCCCAGTGTAAGAATTGGCTTGGTAGTTTGGTTTACCCTGTTCCCATCATGCACCTGGACAGGAACAGACTCATTTGCATATAGCCAGGTTCTGAGCTGGGATGGTGCAGTGAGCTAAAAAACGGTGTTGGATCTAGCCCTGATCTCTTGACTGGGTGAGAGTATTCTGCTTAATTCAGAAACTCTGTCCATCACCACCCCTTTTTGTTAAATATTTTGTCCACCCTAAGCGTGGAAGGATATACTCAGATGTGAGTCCCTTGCTCATTGCACCATCAGGATTCAAGCAAGCCGGGCCGACGATGGCTGAAATGCCAGAAACCTGTCCCCGGAAGCTTGTTTTCTTCCCAGTGTAAGAATTGGCTTGGTAGTTTGGTTTGCCCTGTTCCCATCATGCACTGGGACAGGAACAGACTAATTTGCATATAGCCAGGTTCTGAGCTGGGATGGTGCAGTGAGCTAAAAAAACGGTGTTGGATCTAGCCCTGATCTCTTGACTGGGTGAGAGTATTCTGCTTAATTCAGAAACTCTGTCCATCACCACCCCTTTTTGTTAAATATTTTGTCCACCCTAAGCGTGGAAGGGTATACTCAGATGTGAGTCCCTTGCTCATTGCACCATCAGGATTCAAGCAAGCCGGGCCGACGACAGCTGAAATGCCAGAAACCGGTCCCCGGAAGCTTGTTTCCTTCCCAGTGTAAGAATTGGCTTGGTAGTTTGGTTTGCCCTGTTCCCATCATGCACTGGGACAGGAACAGACTAATTTGCATATAGCCAGGTTCTGAGCTGGGATGGTGCAGTGAGCTAAAAAACGGTGTTGGATCTAGCCCTGATCTCTTGACTGGGTGAAAGTATTCTGCTTAATTCAGAAACTCTGTCCATCACCACCCCTTTTTGTTAAATATTTTGTCCACCCTAAGCGTGGAAGGGTATACTCAGATGTGAGTCCCTTGCTCATTGCACTATCAGGATTCAAGCAAGCCGGGCCGACGACGGCTGAAATGCCAGAAACCGGTCCCCGGAAGCTTGTTTCCTTCCCAGTGTAAGAATTGGCTTGGTAGTTCGGTTTGCCCTGTTCCCATCATGCACTGGGACAGGAACAGACTAATTTGCATATAGCCAGGTTCTGAGCTGGGATGGTGCAGTGAGCTAAAAAACGGTGTTGGATCTAGCCCTGATCTCTTGACTGGGTGAGAGTATTCTGCTTAATTCAGAAACTCTGTCCATCACCACCCCTTTTTGTTAAATATTTTGTCCACCCTAAGCGTGGAAGGGTATACTAAGATGTGAGTCCCTTGCTCATTGCACCATCAGGATTCAAGCAAGCCGGGCCGACGATGGCGGAAATGCCAGAAACCGGTCCCCGGAAGCTTGTTTCCTTCCCTGTGTAAGAATTGGCTTGGTAGTTTGGTTTGCCCTGTTCCCATCATGCACTGGGACAGGAACGGACTAATTTGCATATAGCCAGGTACTGAGCTGGGATGGTGCAGTGAGCTAAAAAACGGTGTTGGATCTAGCCCTGATCTCTTGACTGGGTGAGAGTATTCTGCTTAATTCAGAAACTCTGTCCATCACCACCCCTTTTTGTTAAATATTTTGTTCACCCTAAGCGTGGAAGGGTATACTCAGATGTGAGTCCCTTGCTCATTGCACCATCAAGATTCAAGCAAGCCGGGCCGACAACGGCTGAAATGCCAGAAACCGGTCCCCGGATGCTTGTTTCCTTCCCAGTGTAAGAATTGGCTTGGTAGTTTGGTTTGCCCTGTTCCCATCATGCACTGGGACAGGAACAGACTAATTTGCATATAGGCAGGTTCTGAGCTGGGATGGTGCAGTGAGCTAAAAAACGGTGTTGGATCTAGCCCTGATCTCTTGACTGGGTGAGAGTATTCTGCTTAATTCAGAAACTCTGTTCATCACCACCCCTTGTTGTTAAATATTTTGTCCACCCTAAGCGTGGAAGGGTATACTCAGATGTGAGTCCCTTGCTCATTGCACCATCAGGATTCAAGCAAGCCGGGCTGACGACGGCTGAAATGCCAGAAACCGGTACCCAGAAGCTTGTTTCCTTCCCAGTGTAAGAATTGGCTTGGCAGTTTGGTTTGCCCTGTTCCCATCATGCACTGGGACAGGAACAGACTAATTTGCATATAGCAAGGTTCTGAGCTGGGATGGTGCAGTGAGCTAAAAAACGGTGTTGGATCTAGCCCTGATCTCTTGACTGGGTGAGAGTATTCTGCTTAATTCAGAAACTCTGTCCATCACCACCCCTTTTTGGTAAATATTTTGTCCACCGTAAGCGTGGAAGGGTATACTCAGATGTGAGTCCCTTGCTCATTGCACCATCAGGATTCAAGCAAGCCGGGCCGACGACTACTGAAATGCCAGAAACCGGTCCCCGGAAGCTTGTTTCCTTCCCAGTGTAAGAATTGGCTTGGTAGTTTGGTTTGCCCTGTTCCCATCATGCACTGGGACAGGAACAGACTAATTTGCATATAGCCAGGTACTGAGCTGGGATGGTGCAGTGAGCTAAAAAAAGGTGTTGGATCTAGCCCTGATCTCTTGACTGGGTCATATGGTCTGACAGGACGTTGTTTGCATGGGCTTCCGCTAGCTTAGACACCCAGGGGAGCAGCGAGATGGGCCTATATTTTTCCGGCTTTGTGGGGTCTAAGGTCGGCTTTTTAATAATGGGGGTGACCCATGCTTGTTTCCAACAAGTTGGGACCACTGCCGAAGAGAAGGAGAGATTGAGAAGCGTGTCCAGAGAGGGGAGAAAAAGTCCAGAGACTCCATAAATTGAGCCGGCCTCATGGGATCTGAAAGGGCTCCGGATTTAACCTTTCTACAGAGTTTGACTAGATCACCATGGGAGATTTCGGGTAGGCGTAAAAACCTGGTGCCTTTCATGGGAGAGTCAGAGGAGTGAATGGGATCAGAAGGGTCCTGTGAGAAGGTACTATTGATTTTTCTTACCTTTTCTATAAAGAAGGTAGCGAGATCCTCGCATTGCTGTATGGAGGTAATGCGAGAGGCTGGATTGCCACAGGTTTGCAATTTTTGCACCAGTTTAAAAATATTTTTTGTTGGGTTGGAGCTGGAGTTAATTTCTTTAGCATAAAAAGATGCGCGAGCCGTGCGTATGGCTTTGTGGTATAGTTTTAATTTAGACAGGTAACGAGCTTTATCCCTGTCTTTATACTCCTTTCTCCAATTACGTTTGGCTACTTTGCATTCTTTACGCATGAGCTTCAGATTTTCATTATACCATGGGTTAGAGGGGGCGCTACGTCCTCTAGTCCATTTGGCTGGTATGAGGGAGTCAAGTCCTTTAATGATCCAATCCTGAAAAGCAGCATAGGACGTGTTTATATCGTTAGTGGTTTCAAGGTGGAATTCTCCTAGAGTGGCAAAGAGATCCTCAGTTTGAAGTTCATGCCAAGGTCTCTTAAGACAAGAGGGAGGCAAATCATTCTTGGGCAAGGTATCTACCAATATCGCAAATTTGATGAGGAAGTGGTCGGTCCATCCCATAGGTTTGGGTGGGTCAGCTCTGGCCTCCGGGATATTGGTAAAGACGGGGTCAAGTAAATGACCCGCAGAGTGCGTAGTGGAATGAATAAGAAGGATCAGCTGTAAAGCTGTTAAGTCCGCCAGAAGGTTTCTGATGGTGGGTTCCGAGGTGGAGTCAAAATGAAGGTTAAGATCTCCCAGTATAGTTAAGTTGGCTGAGGTCACTACCAGGGCATGTGCTGCCTCTAGGAGTTCCTCCTTGAACTTAGAGGTGGGACCGGGGGGACGGTAGATGTAAAGGCCTGAGAGGGAGAAGTGAGGGCCAATATTGATTTTAAAACGGGCACATTCACATCCATTAATGTCTTCCTTCAAAAAGGAACAGGAATATAGCGTTCAATATATAACGGCTATGCCCCTCCCCTAGAGACTCTATTGATGGATTTCATTGAGAAGCCCTCCGGCAGCGTAAGACTCGAAAAACTGGTCAAGTCATCCTGGAGCCAAGTTTTGCATAAGAATAGGATATCTGGGTTCTCATCTGTTAAGAGAGTATTAACCTCAGGGTGGTGCTTTACAAGGGACCTGACATTAAGTTGGAGAACCGTGAGAGGGGTATGTTTTATCATACTAGCTTTATGTTCAGGTAGGCAAGGTTTAGGTGTGGCAAAGTACAAGACTTACATTGTAGGCCAGTCTGTCCGATGCAACCCACTAGCTTATCGCATCTTTGGCCCGGGTTGAGTGCAAGGAGACATTCTTTATCATAGTGATAGACAGTCCGTGCATTTTGAGCAGGGGGACAGGCGAGAGGCGATGTCTTGGCGATGACGGGCGTAGACGGGCTTGCCTTAGGTGCGCCTTCGGCGCGCAAACGGCGTGCCCGCTGCTCCCGTCCGCTGCGCTTCCGGTGGAAACACATGTTTATCAGAAAGTGAAAGTGGGCGGGGGGCGTTACCTAGGAGTGGGCATGTCCTCGCCGCACACCGTCAATGGCGGCAGGAGTTTCGAGATCGGCTATCCCGCTGCAGCGCTAGATCCGCTGTGCGGTCAGCTCGGGGTATTAAGTCCTAAGACAGCCAGGGACCAGGTAAGTAAACAAGTTTTAAAATCACAGTATTCGTGACATACAAATGTTAAGTATACAAGTTTTAAAATCACAGTATTCGTGACACACAAAATGTTAAAATAGAGGGTACAGACTCCCAGCTTCCGCCTCAGGAGGAAAAGAGTTTCTGGGCAAGAACGCTCGCATTCAGCGTTAAATATTTTCACTTTCTCTTCAGGAATGTCTAAGGAGCAATTGAAAATTAGTCTGAACTCCGGAACGTCTTCAGTGAAGTGCGCACTCATTAGTGAGCGCGCGCCTCAACAAGGATTCCCCCCACATCTTTCAGCCATGGCCCACGCAGGGAGTTGTGGTGGGGCAGGCAGGCGGGCGGCTGAGGGGCAGGGTGGGGGTGATAAACAACAGATTCGGGATGATTGCAGGTAAGTAAACAATTAAATTAATAAAACAAATGTCGTTCCGTGCCCTGCATCAAAGGCTCAACAAAGGCCATCGGGATCAGGAAGTCGTATAGCAAACAGCAAAGTTTTCCGATCAATCTACACACTCAATCTACACACATATACAAATAAATTAAAAATCACATTTATTCCCACATTAAATTAAAAAAGAAACACACTTTTATATTGCTTGAACTTTTGCACCCTTTCCAACTGACAAAACTTTCAACCCTTCCCCCATTCCACAATATGCCAGTTACCATAGAAACACTCCAGGGAACATCTAACTCCGCACACAGGTGAAAAGTTCATCATACATTGTTGCAAATTAAAACAGCAAGTATGCTTGACTTGAGAATATACCAGCTTATCTTATGTAACGTTCTGTTCTATCAGTTTTTCTTAACTAATTAAAATAAAACTTTTAAAAAACAGAAACATGCACCCTAGTTTTCTGTAAAATGTTGTCAAACAACCAATCATTTCCTTTCTTTTTTCAAAACTGCATGTTGCCTACCATTTTAGAAAAACTTTACTTTTCAAACTGCCATTTCATTTACAGAGACCGTCAGAGTGCATCCAGACCTCTCTTCAAAATGCTTACAGTGTGGATTGTGGGACACAGCTATATTTTCTGGAGTCAAAGGTAAGCACAACAGAAAAGAATTCACAAAGACCTAAGTTTACCAAATGTAGACATTAAATGGATTGGACAGAGAGGATTATAGTGGCATCAATTGATACCATTGGTGAAATCCTTTTTACATCTCCAACACCCTGACCTCATAATTTTCCACTGTGGTGGCAATGACGTGGGCACTTTACCTGGGGTAGGTCTGGAAAAGCTTATGAAGGACACCTTTAGAGAATTGATGGCAATTTTCCCTCAAACTGCCTTTGTCTATTCTAATATATGCCAAAGGCAGAAATGGAATTGGTCCAACCACTATTGTCCACAGATTGAAAAAGCTAGGAAACATGTGAATAAATCTGTTTCTGCTTTTCTCCGAGGCTATCGAATGGGGTACATCTACCACAACAATTTGCATTTCAATATGCATGACATCTATAGGAGAGATGGTGTACATTTTACAGATGAGGGGAACAGAGTCTTCTCATAAACTTAAGACTCTGCATCGGTACTTACTTGTAGGTACTAAAATCTCCCAATAAACACAAGGGCTCTTTTTAGAGCCACCCAACATTTAAAACATAAACTTGATAAATATCTAAAATTATTTTTTTTTTCTTGCTTACGTACGTTTACTGGACGACTTCCAATATTCCAGCTGCACAACGTCCATACGTGCTTGGTAGGCCTACGATAAATCTACCATATAAAAAATAGCCTTTATCACAAATGTTCTATAATTCCCGAGGACCCCTTCTCCCGGGGCCCAACTCTAACGTTGCGGATCGTGGAAACAGCCCCAAGGCCTGCACGATCCCAGCCGGCTCTCCACTTCCTGCGGGAGCCGGCATTGCTATTCTCACAGAGAGCAGCTTACATGCTTACATTCTAATTTCAACCATGATTTCAACAGTTTCTTATTTATAATATAGTATAGTATTGCACGCTAAAGCAGAAAAGTCAGCAAAATGATGATAGAATACAAAATAGAAAAAAATATATATAATTCTACACTCAACAAACCCATAAGCAGAGTACACAGTTTAATTTAAAAGCACACTACTACAACTAGTTTTGAAACACATTGTACAATAAAATGCTTCACAAAATAGGCTACAGACATGCTGACTCTATAACGTCACATAGAAAAAAGAAGGCCACTCTTACGTACTAGGAAAACACAACAAAAGTACAAGTCTCAAACTTCCATTGTAGGAATTTTTTAGTTGCAGGTCTAGTTGTCAGATCGACACACACACTCCCTCATTGCTGGTATACACCCACACCACACCCATCCAGCGCATTCGTAACTACACAGGTGACCCTATCTATAAAAAAGACGGAGCGCACGTGTTGTACACCATTTTAGAGTTGTTCCCAAAGCACCGAACAAGGGGTCACTGAGTTAGTAGTGCCCGAAGCACTGAGCGGGTCAAGAACCTGCGATGATGATGATGATGGGAGTACAAGTATGTTGTTAGCCATAGAGATATCAAGACTCGGCACCATATATGAGACGTCTTTGTTGGAGATCGTGACTACATCATGAAGAAACTGTTGTGTCCTCAAAAGGTGAGCAGTGACACTTAAGTACGCATCAGAAGGAGTCAAAGAGTTGTAGCTGACTACATACAAAAATGCGACTTAATATTTTACACGAACGCACTACTACATAATGTATTAATTTACATGTATATTTTTTTTTTCACAATAGCACTAACGTTTTTATAATCGCTGAAATGTCCAGAATATATTAACAATACAAACAGGGACATATTATCAAGAACCGCTGTTAAAATTATCGCTGTTTTATCTGCAGATAACTGCCGATAAAACGGCAATAATCGGCTTGATAATTCGCCCTTGTTAATTCCCATAGAAGCCCATGTTAACACCAGAACATGGGCTTCTAGGGGAATTAACAAGGGTGAATTATCAAGCCCATTATCGCCGTTTTATCAGCAGTTTCCTGCCGATAAACGGCGATAATTTTATCACCGGTTCTTGATAATATGCCCCCTGATACGTACAAATATGACAATGAACGTCTATAAAACTGCGATATTATCTAACTCCAAATTAATTTAGCAACAATTATCAATCATTACATCTTTATTTTAATTCCTTTTAGATGAACAACTTCACGATGGATCATGTAACAATGCGACGGCAATAGCACAAGGTGAGCAAAGAAGCTTGTTTCTGAAACAACAACTTATCTGTAAAAGTAGACAATCTATATTATGCAGCAGGCACCCAAAACATATTGGGCTAACAAGGCTTCAGCTAGGATGACATACCTTCCTGCGCCCACACACAGTCGCACCCAAGTACGTCACAGGTCTTTTAAAGACATTTTGCTTGTTAATGAGGCTTTGATGATCCCCCCACTTACAGCCCCTGCAGCTCCACTCTTCTTTTTGTTTGAACTTGAGTCCCCCCAACCCCCAAATATTTTGACTGTGGTTGTGCCTCTGGCGTGTGTGTGTGTCTTCCACATTTTAGGTTTAAATTATTTAATTGCATCATTGAAAAAAAAAGAAACAATACAAACAAACAACTACAGTTGTCTCAAAAGGGTAGTGCAAATAGTTTGCTATAGGGGCGCAACCTGCAAATGCAGTGCGTTAGGTCCAACATTTCTCAGTTCCTTATGTCAGGTGCACATGCAGGTGAGACAATCCCAAAAACCAACTCCCTCTTACCCAACTCCCCCCCTCCCACCTCATTGCCGAACCCCCCCCCACCCTCCGTACTGTGCTAAGGACGCCTCACTTCTCCAACTTTGCCGTATGTCCCCTCCATGTGGACGGGGCTGCCGGGGATGTCAGACGTAGCAGTCTTAGGTATCTGGGACAGGTAATTTCCCTGAATTCTGATTTTAACAATGTATGGAATGGCAACCACAACTCCTCAAATGTGTCCACCTCTCCAGCCACCATAAGGGACATCTTTTCCATTCCCAGGACATGCCACAACCTGTGTAGCCAACCAACATCAGTGGGAAGCGTGGTAGTACGCCAGTGAATGAGTATATTCTGGATCGCCAAGCCCAATGCGATCGCTATCTGTTTACCTTTCTTAGATCTCAGGAGATACATCAGGCCGGTGGGCAAACCAAGCAGGACATAGGCAGGGAAGCAGGGCTATTCAATTTCAAAGCATCGGTCTACCTCCTCCAACACCTCCTCCCAATAGGGACTCAATAAATGGCATTCCCATAGGACATGAGTAAGTGTGCCAATCTGTCCACAGTCTCGCCAACAAGTCTGTGGAATGTTATGATTCATTTCGTGCAATCTTTCGGGAGTGTAATACCAGTAGGTGTATAGTTTGGTGAGCGTTTCAATGAGCCCAGTGTGATAAGCGGAGTGTTGTGCCCGGTAGGAAATGTGATCCCAGTCAGTGTGGCTCAGTGGCTTTCCCAGCTCCCGTTCCCAGCGCTCCCTTCCGGGATTGTAGATGTGGAAAGGGGGGGGGGCTGCAGGAGCTTATAGAGATCTGAGATGAGCTTGGCGTCTGAGGAACGCGTCACCAGCCATCGCTCATAAGGCGTGAGCTTTCGGTCTGCCAGGTCGTGCACCTGCGGTTGGAGTGCCCAGTGACGCTCCTGCATGTATCTCATGCGCTCCGTCTCAGGCAGGTTGAACTCCCGTCGAAGGTCCTGGAAGGGTATGGCACCCTCCGGGCTCCATACCGGGGCTGAAGTCTGGGTTCTCAACTATCGGCGTAAACGGAGATGGAAAAGTGGTGAGTTCATGTTTACTGTTCACGGCATCCCACACCTGAAGTGGGACCCGCGTGACGAAGGACGCATAAAGGTTGGGAGGGCGATGGGATCTGCGCAGGAAGGGCACCTCCTGTAGCGTTCTGCCTGCCACCGCCTGATTCTGGAATAACCAATGTTTGTCAGATTCCCACCTGCTCCACTCCACCAGATATCTTAGCTGCGCCACCTAAAAATATTTGTGCAGGTCGGGTATGCCGAGCCCCCCGGACTCAGGCACCAGCGTGGACAAGGCTCTCTTGAGCCTGGGTTTGCGGCCCTGCCATACGAAGCGTGCGATATCCGTCTGGGCCTGTCTAATCCACCCCTTAGGGGGCTGAAGCGGGAGGGCCCGAAAGAGGTATAGGACTTGCGGTAGGAGGGTCATTTTCACCGCGGCTATTCTGCCCAGCAGCGATAGCGTTCCCTTATCCCAGCGGGTCAATTCTTCCTTGATTTTCTTGCCTAAGGCCGTGTAATTGGCTGTTACCATGGCAGGAATAGAGGGCGCCAGAAGGATGCCCAGATAGGGCACCAGATCCCTAGACCAGCTCAGGGGGAAGAGTCTCTGTAGTTCAGTTCTCGTGGTGGTAGAGAGCGAGATATCAAGGGCTGCCGATTTTCCCAAGTTCACTTTAAAGCCCGCCACCGTGGCGAAGGTTTCCAACTCGGCGATGCAAGCAGGGAGCGACTTCCTAGGATCCTCAAGTGTCAAGATCACATCGTCTGCGTAGAGACTGAGGGTGTGAACAAACTCCCCCATTCGGATGCCCGTCATTTCAGGGTTCTGACGAATCCTCTGAGCAAATGGCTCCATATAGAGGGCGAAGAGGAGCGGTGACAGCGGGCACCCTTGTCTGGTGCCCCTCTCTATCATGAACTTTCGGGAGCTGCAACCATTCACTCTCACCACTGCAGATGGGAATCTATAGCAGTTGAATATCAGGTGTCGAAACCTCTCCCCCACACCCAGCTTACACAGCACCTTCTCTAGGTAGGGCCAGTGCACCTGATCAAATGCTTTCTCCGCGTCTATGGAGAGAAGCATACATTCTCCGGGGACCCGGGAGGCCTTCTCCAGTATATGGACTACCCGTTTGGTATTGTCGACCGTCTGCCTACCGGGAACAAACCCTGCTTGATCCGGGTCCACCAGCCCCGGCAGGTGGAGTGCCAGACGCGCTGCGAGGATCCCGGTGTACAGCTTGAGGTCCACGTTCAGGAGCGAGATCGGTCGGTAGGAGCCGCACTCAGTCCGGTCCTTGCCCGGCTTAGGGATCACCGACACTATCGCCTGGAGTAAGTCCGGAGGGATAGCCCCCAGCTCAGAGAACGAATTGAAGAGGCGTGTCAACAGCGGCACCAAGTCTTGGCAGAATGTTTTGTAGAAGAGAGGAGTGTACCCATCAGGACCCGGGGCCTTCCCATTTTTGAGTCGGGAAATAGCCGTGATCACCTCTTTGATCCTGATCTCCCGTTCCAAGTGCTGGGCTTGTTCCGAGGTAAGGGAGGGGAGATCGACTGATTCCAGATAGTCAGCCTCGGCTTGCGCCGAGGGGGGCACACCCGTGTAGAGATCAGCGTAATACCGACGGAAGCCGTCCGCAATCTGGTCATCCTCTGTGGCCGTTCCCCTGCCGGGAACCGACAGCTGTTTTACCCGGTGTTTCTGGTGCTGCATTCGAAGTTTATTCGCAAGGAGCCGGCCACACCTGTCACCGCCAGTGTAGTACTTGTGTTTCAGGCGTAGCACGGCGTATTCCGCTCTATCCATGTCTAGTGCGGACAGGAGTTTCCGGGCGACTTTAAGTTGCCTCCAGACTCGGGGGGCCCCTGTTCTTTGGTGCACCTGTTCCAGCTCCCTCACCTTGCTCGTAAGTTAGTCCCGTTTTAGCTGTCGTTCCTTATTCTCCGCTGAGTAAACCGCGATAAACTCGCCGCGGACTACCGCCTTCAAGGCGGCCCATTGCGTCCCGCGAGTGGTGTCGTCATTATCGTTGTGTCGTCGGTATTCAGCAATCGAGTTGCGTATACGTTTTACTACTGACTGCTTGTGTAGTAGGGTGTCCCTGAGACGCCAGACCCCTCGTGAGGGAGATACAGGGTGCAGGCGGAAAGCGCCCACCACCGGGGCATGATCCGATATGGAAAGGACCCCTACATCAGAGGTCGTGGCTAGCTCGCAGACCGGACACGTCACCAGGAGATGATCCAGCCTCGCGTAGGATTTATAGGCGTGTGAGTAGTATGAATAGGCCCGGGTCATAGGGTGGAGGCGTCGCCACGGATCATGTAGATCAAGATCTTCCAAGTGGGACCTGGTCAATTGCTAGAATTCCCTATCTAAGGATGCGTCGAAGACCATATTCAGCTCTCCCCCAAGAACAATGTGCCTATCCAGAGTGGTCGCCACCTCCTCCAGGGCCTTGTGCAGAAACTGTTCCTGATGGTCGTTAGGGCTATATATCGAGCCTATAGTGAACACCAGACCTCCCACTTTGACCCTGTAAGCTAGGAGCCTCCCTCTCTGTTCAGCCACCTTATGCAGAACCTCCCCTTTAAACTTCCTAGACACCATAATTGCAACCCCTGCCGTTTTCGAGTTATTGGAGGAGAAGAACTGCGAGGGGAATTTCGGTGTCCGCAGTCTGTGACAGTCTTTGGCTAGGAGGTGGGTCTCCTGTAGAAGATAAATGTCTGCCTGGGTATCATCAAACCAGGATAATACTGCCTTTCGTTTGACTGGGTTATTCAGCCCCTTCACGTTTAAGATTACAATCTTAAGGGCCATCAATGAGGAGGATACAGGCAGTGCTTAGCGAGGCGGGCTCGGCCCTGTAGGGGAAGCCTCAAGGTCAAAAATGTATGAAAGTGGCATGCGGTGAAAGCAAATGGTACTACAGCACAGTACGGTCCCCATTTCCCTCCCTCCCACTCTAAGAACTTCCCCCCTCCAACCCAACTCCACACCACCGCCCCCTCTTCTGTGCAACTCCCCGAACCCCAAACCCCCCAGATCAACTCCCACACCCACCCCCTTCACACCTAACCATTCAAAGAACTCCATTGTCCCAGTCTGGTCCTTAACGGACAAGTCCATGGAAAGTTATGTAAGTGGACGTCCAGCCACAACCCCTTCCCTCCCGCCGCCCCTCATCCCCGGAACCCTCGCACCTGCAATGAAGTCTACTGTAATCTCCCCCCGGAGTACGTTCAAGCCGTCAAGGCCACATCACCAGTCGACGTGTTTCTGGACGCCTCCTGTATGGCGCTGTTCATTTCTGCCCGGACTGTAGGTGAGTCGGGTCTCGTGGGCGGAGGTGGGGATCGCCGTCCCCTGATCGACTGCCAGCCTTCCCTTGTGCTGCGTCTACGACGAGGCGTTGGAGTGTCTTCATCCGTTGCGGTAATTCCCAGCACCCCGCAAATGTCTTGGAGGGATCGGAGCTGGTGCAGAGTCCCATTCCACCGGAAGATGAGCCGAAAGGGATGGCCCCAAGTGTACTGCATTTCATGTTCTATTAAAAAGTCTGTAGCTATTTTGAAGGCCTTACGTTTTTGTAGCGTTATTGTTGACAAGTCCTGATACAGGGCCACCCGATGGCCTCGGAAACGTAGGGGGTGTTGTCGCCGGGCCTCCCGGAAAATTCGTTCCTTCAGAGGAAAGTCCGGCAGAAAGGCTAGAATGTCCGGGGGTGATGCCGAGGTCCGTCGTGGTAGGCCCACCCTGTGTGCTCTGTCAATTCGGACACGGAAATCTCCAGCTTCGCCCAGTATTTCGTGAAATAGGTCCCTCAGGGAGGCGGCCACATGCTCTCCCTCTTCTCTAGATGGAACGCCACGGACCCGGCTGTTATTGCGCCTAGACCTGTTTTCAAGGTCCTCGGCATGGGCCTGGAGGTCGATCTGCTGATCCCTGAGCCTCAGGACCTCCTGCTGTAGGTGTGTGATCTCCTCATCTCGGTAATGACCAGCTTCCTCTACAGTGTTCACTCTTTCCCCCAGGGAGTCAACCTCTCTCCGGACTTCTCGGACCTCCCCGGCCACCTCTTGCTTCAGCGTTTGGAAGTTCTCCCTAAGAGAGCTGAACAGTGATTTCAGGAAAGATCTGGTTACCGGAGGCTCCCCTCCCTCCGCACCTCGAGAGCTGGTCGGGGGGCTCGGGGCTGGTTGACTTCTGTCCTGTCTCGGGCGCCCCTGCTCAGCATTTCTGTCAAAGTCCGGTCTCCCTGGCATTCGACATCGTGGAGGTGGGGACGCGTTGCAAGAGGGGAGGCACTTACAAAGTTCTGCGCGAAATGATGGTGTAGGGGTCAAGACTCACACAGCAGCCTCCCCGCGGGTGGCGCTCCTCTGTGCAAGGCCTACCGGCGGTTTTCTGGGCCTCGAGGGCGCCGATTCAAGTAAGGGTCTGGCTGGCCGCCTCCAATTTCAGGTCCTTCCAGCTGCGTCACAGGGCTGGGATGAGTGGTTTGTCGCAGCGACAATGGGGTAATCCACGTCTTCTCCAAGGGCCAGCCACTACGGAGTTAGGGCATCAACCTCCACCCCAGGCCGATGTTACTTCACTTCTGTCGGGATCGGGACTGCACCTTTTCGTGCTACAGCGAAAGGCGCCACAAGCTGGTCCCCCTTCTGGTCACTGCTCGTCACCGCAATCACCGTACTGGTCTCTGCCGTGCCCAGGGGTGGTCTGCGCCTTCCAGGGCCCTCTTCAGGTGTCCTCCGTCCCAACAACTTGGGGGGTGGTGAGAAGGCAGGGGCCCACCTCCAGCTCGGGCCTCGGGTTCGCTCGCCTACTTCGCGCCACAGGCCCGGTATGGAAGTTCATTCACAAGGTGGGGCCGGGCGAGGGTCAGACCCTGCGGATGTGGGAAGCGGGGCACTTCTTGACTCCTCTCAGTCACCACTCGTCCACTGCTGGCCGGCCGGAACTCAGGGCGGGGGTACGGGGGCAGCACCGACGACACAGGCCTCACGACCTACCTGATCCCCTGTCTGGCGTAGTTGCCTCCTGCCGGCTCCGCCCCCGTCGCACTCCGGGTGGCTCGCCTCCATTCCGCTGGGCGCTTCTGCATCTGGACCTCACCGGAGGCCTGCAATAGGAGGGACTGTGGGCTGCCGGGTCACGCTGTGTCTCCGAAGCCCCCTACTGGACCTCCTTCGGTTAGTGGCTGGCGGCTCTTCGGAGCTTCGTCGACACTGCGGCCGGCCCTCATCTTCGGGTCGGCTCCGGTGCAGCGCCGCCGCTCTAGCAATGTCACCGGAGGCCTCGGGCTGCTCCACTGCACCGTCGACTTCTCTGGGCGTTTTATCCGCTCGATCCGGGGGAGATCGGCGGTACAAGGAGGCGCAGGGTCACCGGGGACTCAGAAGCTCACGGCAAGAGCGTCCGCTCAGCCCGCCATCTTAGCCATGCCCTGTCTTTCACGTTTTAAAGTCCTTTTTTCTCTTTCTTACTCTCTCACATTGTTTCTCTTCCTTTTTTTAAGTTTTCGACAATACTATCTCCACTCTGCTGTGTACAACCTTATCTGAATTCAAGTAGTTAACTATCTTGATTACAGTGAATACTTCTTCCACATGTACAGCACCATCTTTCAATAACCCAGATGGCACTAGGTGACAAAGAATTGAGGGCCATATTATCAAGCAATGGCGATACATTATCGCGGCCTTTATCATCAGGAAACTGCCGATAAAGCAGCGATAATGGGCTTGATATTATACCCTTGTGAATTCCCATAGCAGCCCATGTTCTTGTGTTAACCTGGGCTGCTATGGGAATTCACAAGGGCATATCACCAAGCCCATTATCACCGCTTTATCTACAGTTTCCTCCCGATAAAAGAGGCAATAATGTATCACCCTTGCTTGACAATATGCCCCTTTCTTTCCGAAACAATAGCACATTATTTGGGAAAGGAAAGACTTGGTAGTCTGCAGCAGCTTCACAGTGTAGAAATGTATTATTACCTCCGACAATTGACAACAGATCTACAAACTTATTACGCCACTTTTCTGTTACTTTTAACATGGGGAAAGTGACGCAAGGAGCTTGTAAATCTGCGTCTGACTTTTCAAGAAAAACTCTGGACTCCAAACTCTGAGACTCAATGGGCTGCAACAGTCTAAGTACGGAATATTAAAAACCACATTAAAATTCACTCTTGACAGTAGTTTCGCAACTTAGTTTACGATGATTAATCAAAATGTCCTTTTGTTTCCTTCACCAAACATCCTTCAGAAGCAATCACGGCCTATCGAGCAGCAGCAATGGAATTCTCTGCAACGTATTGAATATACTTTGATGTTTAGAAGAAGAGTTCCAATCAAGTTGTTAAGTTCGATGGCCGCACTGTTTATTCAAGGTAAGTACAGCAGCCTGCATATACAATGCCTTCATAGCAATGCATTAGAAATAAGTCGCAATATTTACAATCCCGTTGTGCCATTTTTGCGTCAGTAACGCAGTAGGCACTTCCATATAGATACCATTTGTACGCGGCACTATAACAACTGAAATGTACCAGGCACACTGCTCTCGTAAATCCGAAGTGTTACCTTTATTTGTGAAAGGAGAGAGTGCGTAGTGTGCAGCAGCTTCTCTCTGTAAAACCTATATTTACCTCTGAGCAGTGACAACAGATAGGTTACAACAGTCTGACAAACAGATCTACAAGATTATTATGCCACTTTTGAGTCACTTTTAACATGGGTAAAGTGACGCAAGGAGCTTGTAAATCTACCTCTCACTTTTCAAGAAAAAATCTCAACTCCAGACTCTGCAAGACAGTTTTAATGTTCTTTTTTCTCTCTTTCTCTCACTCTCTGTGACATAATTTCTCTTTCTCTCTTAAACTTATAGAGACTGCTGTCTACTTGCACATGTAGATGAACAGCCCAACTCAAGTTGTGAATTCAACTGGCCAAAGCATTTGGCCGCAGTGTTTATACAACAAAGCACAGAGGCCTAGAACTACAAAGCCTTAATTGCAAACCATTACAAATAAGTCTGCATCTTTACAATCCTGTTGTGCCACTTTTGCATCAGTAACGCAGTTGGCACTTCCATATAGACACCACTTGAACACGCCACTATAACAAGTGAAATGTACCAGGAACACTGCACACGTAATACCGTAGTGTTACCTTTATTTCTGAAAGCAGAGAATGCGTAGTGTGCAGCAGCTTCTCTGTCTAAAAGGAATATTTTCCTCCAAGCAGTGACAACAGATAGGTTACAACAGTCTGACAAACAGATCTACAAACTTATTACGCCACTTTTTTATCACTTTTAACATGGTGAAAGTGACGCAAGGAGCTTGTAAATCTACGTCTGACTTTTCAAGAAAAAATGTCAACTCCAAACTCTGCGAGACAGTTTTAATGTTGTTTTCTCTCTTTCTCTCTCTCACTCTCTGTGGAATAATTTTTCTTTCTATCTTAAACTTATAGACACTGCTGTCTGTTTGGACGTGTGGAAGAATTGTTCAAAAGAAGTTGTGAATTCAACTGGCCGAAGTGTTTGGCCGCAGTGTTTATACAATGGTAAGCACAGAGGCCTAGATCTACAAAGCCTTCATTGCAATGCATTAGAAATAAGTCTGCCTCTTTACAATCCCATTGTGCCACTTTTCAGTCAGTAACGCAGAAGGCACTTCCATATAGACACCACTTAAAGGCGGCATTATAACAGAAGTGAATTCTACCAGGCACACTGCACACGTAAAACTGTAGAGTTACCTTGACTTGTAATGCTTCAGCTCATTTACTCTCATATACATAATTCTAAACTCTAATTTTCTTTTTTGTTTTGCAGATTACCAATCAGACATCTTTTGGAGTCCATTTCACAATTTGTTTATAATATTGTTCTTTTTTAAAGTTATTTTTCTATTTGCTTACAATATAGTTATAATTAAGTTTTGTTTACAGTTATTGTTTTAATAAAAGTTAATTAAAAAAACGACATACTTTTTTAGTTTGTGGGGGGTGGCAGTATGACGGTCCATATTAAAAATAATGTTAAAATACTATAGTAAGATGTTCAAGACTAGGATTGAAAACTTCTGAGTTATATTTCCTCTGGATAGACTACAACTTGCAAAAGAAATCAAAATAATACGAAACAATGTGCACCACATTTACAAATCTCACTGCACATTTTCCCGTGCAAAACTTACTCCACTACAAAATTAAATGTGTGGACCTCAATCACGCCCCTCAAACCACGGAAACAATCACCCCACAAAGATTTCTAAATTGTATGAGGAGCTGCGTGGCCCTCGGCCTACTGCCCTGGAGTCCACGACGCCCAGACCTGGTTGCTGCAGTGTCCTGGGGGGAAACAGCCATTACAATGCGGTCATAAGCATGCGTGATCGTCACCACGAAGCCATTAGCATGCATATAGCTTTACCACGCATGCCTTTACCACGCATGCTTTTAAAACTACTATGCCTTTACCACGCATAATAATTACATAATATTAATATTGTCTTTGTGTTGACGGACACGCGCTGTAATTGCTGTGGCTTACGTCCTTCAAATTAGTTTTTACGTATACGTGTGACCAAGTATGATAACATCAGAGGCCAAGGACAAACACTGTGGTGTCTGTGGCAGGAAATCTCATCGATCACAGAGAAAATAGGAGGACGGTAAAATGAAAGTAACGATATAATAAAAAGAACAGAGGAAAACTACTAAAATGGCGGTGGGTGGAGTATAACATCAGAGGCCAAGTACAAACACTGTGGTGTCTGTGGCAGGAAATCTCATCGATCACAGAGAAAATAGGAGGACGGTAAAATGAAAGTAACAGATATAATAAAAATAACGGTGAAAAACTACTAGAATGGCGGTGGACGGAGTACGTAATCAATGTGTGGCGCCTCGGCACAAATAAATATAGATAAAGTATGATTATTAATATATTACAAAAGTACAGCAGCGGATGATACACACGACCCGGGAAAAGAAAGCGGCAAATTTAATACCTGAAATAAAGAAAGGTTTGCTTGTTGAACTTGAAGAAATAGAAAAAAACGTGGGCTTCGAAACGAGGCTGCGCATGCGTAGAGAGTACAACTGCTGCACAAAAAAACTAACGGAAAGTTTTACATAATATCATAAAAAATATACCTCTTTTGTTAACTAGTAAACTTAGGTGCATATTATCAAGGACCGGTGTTAAAATTATAGCAGTTTTATCGGCAGGAAACTGCCGATAAAACAGAGATAATGAGTTTGATAATATGGCCTTGTTATTTCCCATAGAAGCCCATGTTAACACCAGAACACGAGCTTCTATGGGAATTAACAAGGCCATATTATCAAGCCTATTGTCGCTGCTTTAACGGTAGTTTCCAACCGATAAAAGTGGTGATAATGTATCGCCCTTGCTTGATGATAAAGCCCTCCTTTTTTTTTTTTTTTTGCCCCAATGCTCCCACAATCCCAGAAGGCTCCCCACGTCCTACCAATCTCCTTTCCTACTTGAAAGAGTGAGTAGATTAACTTGCTCTCTCTTTGAAATAGAAAAATGGTTTACTGTGGTAAAGTGGGAGCGGCGACGGTATCGCCCTACCATACCAACAGCAGTGTTCTGGGAGTACGCACCTCAACACACTGCTAGAGCCGGCCCTGAGAAATGGTGCTCCCCAGGACCATCAATGGTTCCACTAAGAGTGCTGGGCCACGCCCTCCCAACATTATTAAAAAAAACCCAGACAGTGCAGGTACCTGGAGCTGGAAGGTCATTTTACGTATTACTGCCCCAGAAAGGTGGTGTTCCCCACAACGTGTACGGGGAGAGAGGGAGGGAGAGCTCAAAACATATATTTTTTTTAAAAGCCCGAGGGGTGCCGCTCTCCGAGACTGCGGGGAGTAGAACTGTAACCCCCCCCCGCATACTTCAAAATAAAACCAGACGAGTGATGTTCCCCAGTGCTCGGGCACCTTACAAGCCCCCCATTATGAAAAGAAAATGCCCCCGTAATTTGCCCCCCGGGACTTAATGAATAAAACGGACTTCTAGTTATTTTTCAACTTTTCCACCGCGTACGAGTACTGCACGAGTACCCCGCGATTTTTTATTTAAAAAAAATAAGAATTGAGCCTAAAGATGTACCACCCCCTGTGCAAGCCTATAGAGTCAGAATGTTTCTACCCTGCCCCCTTTCCTAATTTCTCAACTTTAATTTACTGTACCTTGTCACTCAGTTCTCGCAACAAACAAGATGGCTGCCAACACTTCCTGATTAGGAGTGTTGACAGCCAATCAGCATGCAGCTTGTGCTCGTAATTGTACAGATTTCCATACGCTTACGCCGCGATTTTTCTTTAAAAAAAAAAATAAAAAAATAGAGCCTAAACATCCATGTACGACCCCCTGAGCAGGCCAAGCGGGTCAGAATATTTCTAGCCTGCCCCCTTCCCTTATTTCTCAACTTTGTTTTACTGTTTTCTTGTGACTCGGTTCTACCGAGGCACAAGATGGCCGACAACACCTCCTGGTTTTGAGTGTTGACAGACGCTTGACAGCCAATCAGCATGCAGCTCACGCTCGTAATTGAACGGATCTCAGTCCGCGTGTAGAACTCTGTCTCTAGATATTGCTATGAGTTTACTTGTAATTTTCTCAGGAACTGCTGAACGGATTTACATAATTTAACAAAAAACACAATCTGCGAACCGAACTCTACCTCTCTGCCAAATTTGGTATGATTCCGTTCAGCCGTTCAAGCTGTAGCCCTGGCTAAATGTCCCTATGGAAAATTGCATGGGGAAAACAAGTTTTGGGACCCCTTTTTTCTCGACCCCCGCTTCACAAATCACCCCCAAACTTTCAGGGAAGGAGCGGAGCAGAGCAGGCCATTTTCTTGGAGAATTTCGTGAAGACTAGTCGACCGGCGCCAAAATTATTCCAAATAGACTGTTGCAGATTTCCTTTGGAAACTAGGTCCTAACTATAACTACCTACTGGCGACCGCGTCGTGACTTTTTACTTGCCGAAATAAAGGATTACAAGCAAGCTCTGAGTGTCTGGGTGATCTTCTTGGAACGAGAGGTGATTTGGAGCAAAAATAGAGGTCTGCCAGTGACCTGACCTGGACCGCTCACGACAGCCACAACGCTCGTGGTTTTTTTAATTTATCACCCCGAGTGGGATGGGTATGCTCAGACGTGAGTCCCATGCACTCCACGCCACTGGATTCAATAAAGCCAGGCTGAAGACGACGGGAATGCCAGAAACCTGTCCATTAACTGTGTTTTTTTGTATTTTTGAACTGTGTCACGTGCTTTAGCCTTTATTGTTACAATTTGTGCGTTCATATTAGTATTCTTTTTTTACTGCGTCACATGGCCCTCCCAGCTCTGTTTTGCTTTATTATTGTGCGCCACGTGCTTTGTGTTTCATCATATTTGCTCGCTCCTATTCCTCCCGTGACTTGTAATGCTTATTGCTACCTCACGTGGCCTTCCCAGTGCTCTATTCTTATTGATCGTATATGGTTGATCGTAATATTTCCTTCTGTGTCACCGGGCACTCAAAGACCTTTTTTTAATAAATTGTGCGTGCATGAATTTCTGTGTTTCATATTTATGTTACTCTTGATAGTAAAGTATACTATATATACCAGGGCTACTCATGTAAATGCTACTAGTGGGCCTGCAACAGTAATTGTGCCACCCACACAAGTAACCCTAAATAAAAAAAGTCAGGCTTGGCACCCCAGTACCTGAGCGCCCTTATTAAAACTGCCATGTTTTCAAACTGCATCTATTTGGCAGGCCTTACCCATCCCTTTGTATGGACTGAACTCTGTATACTTCACTTAAACTTTGTGGGCGTATTGAGCTGTGAAGACGGGGTGACAGTTGTTTTACTAATTATATATTCACACGTCTTTATATTCATTTATGTCTCTATACTTGAATGTGAGCATATAAAATTTGTTCTGTACATCTATAATGATTTTCTTCCAACGTTTTTTCCCGTTTATCTTCATTTTCCATAGAAATGAATGCCACTAAGTACCAAGAGCTTCTGGATTATATAAGCTGTAATGTGTATCCTGATGGTTTCAGTAAATTCGAGAAGCTTGGATTGCGTAGACTATCTAAAAAATTCTCTGTTGACGGTAGTATAATTTTTCAGTATTGGCACATATTTTGAATGTCTTGATTAATTATGTTCTATTGGCTGGTGTAATTCTCTCCTATATAGGTGAAAAGTTAATAGGTTGAAGAACAGTATGTGATTATGTCTTTCTGCACACAACATATTTTATAAACTACATTAATGTAAGAGAGGTATTTCTGATTAACTTTTTGTGTTTGTGGTAGGTTGTTAAACTAATTTCTTCTTTAAGAAATGTTACTTTTTTGGATAGTTGATGAGGTTAATTTCTGCTACATGTAAATTGTGTATACTATGGCTAATAACGTATGATGTACATGTTGGTTCCTCTTTAGAAGCTCATGTGCTTTCATATATTTTTACAGGTAATCGATATCTTCCTCTCATATATGTTTGTCAAGACCAAATGTATGTATATTTCCATTCCTAATACAGTTACCTATCTTTAAGTAATAATTTCAAATCAATGTGTGTACTGAAATCCTTTAATTTTAACCTTATCATTTAGCAAAATCAGCAACAGTGTAATCTTGTATCTTACTCTGCAAATATCGCTCTTCTACATTTCAGGTAAAAAATTCATATCTGTTACGTGACTTTTCAATGTTACTGGTGCAAATACTGATCATCATTAGTTACTTTTGGTAAGTGCATTTATCAATCTATTTTGAAAGTTCTTGTTGGAAAATGACTGGTTGCAATAGTTCAAATTGTCAAAGAAATATTTTTCAAATATTTTAAATGCTATTTTTTCTAAATGATTTTGTAATTTATCTAGAGCACTGAAACCTATGATTGCTTTTCAACGTCAAACCTTTTGTGATTAATTGTTTTTATGTACATTAACATTCAGGCTGGACTTTTGCTCAACACATACATTGGTTATTATGTTTTCAGTTTGAAGAATGCTACCTGTTGCCACGATTTTTACTTATGTAATATTTCTAGGGAATGATCTACTGAAAATTGCAATGGAACTAATAAAGTCATCAGGTTTGACTTTAACATTTCAATGATAAATAAGGTGTCACACTGTAGTGTTGTCCTGAACATTGGATTAGTCTGTATTTTCTTTTTTCATCGAAGGTCTTTTATAGATAAAAGCATATCATTAACTTTTAACATAGTATAGTAAGATATTGTCATTATAGTTGTGAATTTTCAATACTGTTCGTAGTGAAGCCATTTGAATATGTTTGCAACGGTTGTGACTGTCTCTATTCCTGGATATGAAAACACCTAGAATCATGCTTGATATATTGCAAAATAAGTTTTTAATTGTTAGAATTGCTGTTATGATGTGCTAATGTACATCTTTTTTTACATTTAGAGTCTGTTGAAAAGTATTGTGGTGTCTGCAACCAAGACACTGCATCAATTTACATGCAACACGTAATGGTAAGTACCCTGATTGACTGTAGATGCTGAAGATCAAAATTAAGTGATATAAGTCCTTGGTGTGTTTTGGAGACATTAAGTCTCCAAACCACATTCGTCTGATGCAGCATGTATCTTAATATGACTCATATAACTGAGACATTTGCAAAAGTCTTTTCAGAGTTACGTCCGCCATGCTGCTTAACTGGCTATGCACCCTTCCTAGTTATGGACTCATTACCACTTTTCCACTGAGTGTTGAGAGGTCACTATGTTTACCATATAAATACATATAAAGTTTTCATTTCAAATAGCTATTGACCTTTAAACAATGCAATGTTAATAACAAGTTACTTTTCACTATCTTCCTAACAGGCCCAATGTTTCAAATGCAGCAGATGGGTCCACCTTGAATGTATCAAACTAAATGTAACATCCTGGTTACCTTTTACTGGTTACAAATGTACAAAATGTATGTCTTGAAGTAAAAATGTGATCGCATGCAAGATGTCTAATTAGATGTTTTGCATACTCCTGCGATCTAGTGTTGCGTCCGGATTATCATAAGAAGTAATGTTGAGACACACTCCCTTCAGCTGTCACAATTTGCAAAATCCTTTTAGAGTTGGGCCAGACTTCCTCTAACATTTCTACTTAATTTTCTTTTTAAAATCGAGCAACTAGTTTGTTAAGGTGTTGAAATATAAATGTAAATCTTCCTCCTCTTTGAAGGTCAACAAGCAATACCGCTCCTCCACACATTATTGTTCAATGGTAGTCTAAAAAGTTGTGGTAATTCCACTATCACTAAGGTAGACATCTGACAATAGAATCTATGATATAGTTACACCACTATTCCATGGTCATAATCCAAAAGGTGTGTTTAGAGTCATCAAAAAGAACAATTATGCACATTTTATGGTGGACAGTATTGCTTCTAAACACCTTTTCACTGCTTTCTTCCATACCTTCAAAAAAGATTTCATGGATTTACATGCATAGTCTTTCAGGTCTGTATATCTGTACTGTAAAACAAGCGTACTTGTTTTTCTTTTCTTTTGTTACTGACATATATAAACTCATTAGTCACTGCTATGGCAAGCTTTTACAATCCTGAATGCTCAGTGCTGGGTTTTGTGTGAGAGGGTGCCCATGCATAAGCATGCCAAGATTTCTTTGGCTGCATCAATCAATAAATCAATCAATCATCGCATTTATATAGCGCACTACTTACCCAGAGGGTCTCAAGGCGCTGGGGGGGGGGGGGGGTGTCTGCTACTGCTCGAACAACCAGGTCTTGAGTTGCTTCCTGAAGGCGAGGTGGTCCTGGGTCAGGCGGAGGTGGGTGGGGAGGGAGTTCCATGTCTTGGCGGCGAGGTAGGAGAAGGACCATCCCCCTGTGGTGGCTCTACGGATGCGGGGGACGATGGCGAGGGCGAGGCTGGTCAATCGAAGCTGGCGTTTGGGAGCGTAGAAGTTGAGGCGGCTGTTGAGGTATCCTGGGCCTTGGCTGTGTAGGGCTTTGTGTGCGTGGGTGAGGAGACGGAAGGTGATTCTCTTGTTGACCGGGAGCCAGTGCAGATCTCTCAGGTGTCCGGAGATGTGGCTGCGACGGGGGATGTCCAGGATGAGTCATGCTGAGGCGTTCTGGATCCGCTGGAGTCTCTTTTGCAGTTTGGCGGTGGTTCCGGGGTAGAGGGTGTTGCCGTAGTCCAGACGGCTGATGACGAGGGCCTGGGTGACCGTCTTCCTGGTCTCGGTGGGGATCCACCGGAAGATCTTACGTAGCATGCGCAGGATGTTGAAGCACGACGAGGAGAAGGCGTTGACTTGTCTGGTCATGGAGAGGGAGGAGTCCAGGATGAAGCCCAGGTTGCGTGCGTGGTCTGTTGGTTTGGGTGCGCTGCCTAGGGCGGGGGGCCACCAGGAGTCGTCCCAGGCGGAGGGTGAGGATCCCAGGATGAGGACTTCCGTCTTATCTGAGTTCAGTTTCAGGCGGCTGTTCTTCATCCATTCGGCTACCTCTTTCATCCCTTCTTGAAGGTTGGCTCTGGCGGTGGCGGGGTCGTTGGTAAGGGATAGGATCAGCTGGGTGTCGTCGGCGTAGGAGATGATGTTGAGGTTGTGCTGGCGTGCGATGTCTGCGAGGGAGCTCATGTAGATGTTGAAGAGGGTTGGACTGAGCGAGGAGCGTTGAGGGACGCCGCAGATGACTTCGGTGGCTTCTGATCTGAACGGAGGGAGGCTCTCTGTGTCCTTCTTGCGAGGAAGGAGATGATCCACTCCAGTGCCTTCTCCTGGACTCCGACGTTGCTGAGGCGTTGTACTAGGCTCCACTGCGCGATCGTGCACCGGGACATCTTCTGCCGTTCCATTGAGAACGAAGGAACCCAAATCAGCCCATCTTGTAGCTGTCCGTACGGGTCCCCCCATCCTGCTCAACCTTGGACCCCCCAACCGGTTCCAATCTTCCCTACTAGCGACCATGCTTCATTTCCGCAGGTCGTCGCAACCCTGACCCACGCCGCAACTCCACTGAGACCTCGCCCCCAGCCGGAGCACCTCCTTGTTCCTCGCATAGCTGTCCCAATTCAATTATCCTCAGATAAATTGCCAACTTAATTGCAACCTTGGTGCCCAGTCATACTGCTCCAATCAACCCCAGGGTGCTCGGCACAAGCGCATCGGCGAATTGCGGCTAGTTAGCACTGACTCAGTCACCCCAGTCCAACTGGACACAGGGTGGCAGACCAACTTCTCCTCGCCCTGATGCTTTAATTCAGGCAGACAATGGTTGTCCTGATGATGATCCACTATCTCTGAATGGATCGAAACGCCGTCGACATGATATGTGGGCTTAACACTAGTTCACTATTATGTGAATAATATGTTTTGTTCCCATATGTGAAGCAAGTGCATTGTAGAGTTTACCCTTCTTGCTCCATTTTTTACATGCCTAATACACCTTATATGTTTGTATTGTCTCAAACTTTGTATAAGCATTGTGGATACAGGACTGTGTCCCACTGTTTTATTGTTCCTTCTAAATTAGCTTATTGAATTATTGAATAAAATTGCAATTCCGGCTGGACTTTTTTGCTATTATAGCGCACATTGTGGCCTATAATTACTATAACTTTCAATTTGCGTGTCAAGGACCACTGTCTTTCTTGTACTTGGGTACGATGGCAGACAGTGTCGAAGGCCGCAGAGAGGTCGAGGAGGATGAGGGCCGCTGTTTCTCCGTTGTCGAGCAGCGCTCGGATGTCATCGGTGACTGCGATCAGGGCGGTCTCAGTGCTGTGGTTGGCCCAGAAGCCAGACTGTGAGGGGTCGAGGGATCCGATCATCTCGAGGAAGGCGGCCAGCTGCTTGTTGACGGTCTTCTTGATGACTTTTGCAGGAAACGGGAGCAGCGAGATGGGGCGGTAGTTTTTGAGGTCGGTGGGGTCAGCCGATGGCTTCTTGAGTAGAGCGCTGAGTTCGGCGTGTTTCCAGCTCTCCGGGAAGGTAGCAGTGTTGAAGGAGGTGTTGATGATGTCCCGCAGGTGGGGTGCGATGATAGCGTCGGCCTTGTTGAAGACGTGGTGAGGGCAGGGGTCGGTCGGAGATCCGGAGTGGATGGAGTTCATCGTGCGGACGGTGTCTTCGGTGCTGATCGGAGTCCAGGCGCGGAGGGTGGTGGTGGGGGGCGGTGGTTCGGTCATGGTGATCGTCGGTTGAGTGCTGAAGCTGTTGTGTATGTCCGCGATCTTGTTGTGGAAGTAGGAGGCGAGGGAGTTGCAGAGGTCTTGCGAAGGGGTGATGTCGTTGTTTCCGGCGTTGGGGTTGGAGAGCTCTTTGACGATGTTGAAGAGTTCCTTGCTGTTGTGGGCATTGTTATCCAGTCGTTCCTTGAATGCAGTTTTCTTGGTGGCGCGGATGAGTTGGTGGTGTTTTCGGGTGGCGAGCTTGAGGGCAGTCATGTTGTCCGGTGTTGGGTCTCTGCGCCAGGTTCTCTCGAGGGCTCGGCAGTTCTTCTTGGAGCTCTTGAGTTCGTCTGTGAACCATGCATCGAAACATGCAGTGTAACCTGTCAAACACTTTGAAATGCTACCCTCCCACTAGTGTTAGAGGTGGATGTAGAATTCAACTGTTATACATAAAATAGAATTAGATGTCACTAAGTACAAAGTATTCTGTATTATGCAAACCCTAATGTGTCCCTTGAAGATTCCAGCGAAGTCCAGACACATAGTCATTGAAACACACCAACCATTAGTAACCTGTAAAATTTGCCAAACAACTCTTTCAAGGGGTGATCAATACAAAAAATAGTCCTTTGGCACAGCAAATATGGTGCAACACATAAACAACTTGCACCCCAGCAACTTTGCTTGAGCTGCAACACAGAGATTGCAGAACAACCCACTTGCTTCTGCACCAAGCACATCAACTGCTGCAACAGCATCTTCGGCAAACAGTCCATATTCACATATTGATCTTGATTTTGGTAAACTTAAATTTCTATGCATTTTTTGCGATGAACTTTTGTGTTACTTGTACCAGTCTATCGACCTGATAAAAAACAGGCAAACGGGAGCATCGCTATCCTACACATTAGTCATTAGACATTTATCGAGCTGTTTTGTTGTAACAACTACCCCGGCCGAAGGCAGTGGGAAATTTGCACACTTGCTGCCTTTCTTGGCTGGGGTTATCAATTATTGTTCAATTTCATATTCTGATTCAAAGTCAAGGCCGTTTATCAAGCCTATTTGTTGTAACTACTTCCCCAGCTAAAGGCAGTGGGTAATTTGCACACTTGCAACCTTTCTCATTTTTTACATTATTCATCTTCCACTCAATCAACACATCACCTACACGTACACACACCTACTTGCTGCCTTTCTTGGCTATGGTTATCAACTGTTCTTCTATTTCATATTCGTATTCAAAGTGCAGACCCTTTATCAAGCATTTTTGTTGTAACAACTATCCCAGCCGAAGGCAGTAAGAAATTTGCATACTTGCTGACTTTCTTGGCTGGGTATTATCAATTATTATTGAATTTCATATTGTGATTTAAAGTCAAGGCCCTTTATGGAGCCTTTTTGTTGTAGCTACTACCCCGGCCAAAGGCAGTGGGAAATTTGCACACTTGCTGTCTTTCTTGGCTGGGGTTATCAATTATTCATCAATTTCATATTCTGATTCAAAGTCAAGGCCCTTTATCAAGCCTTTTTCATGTAGATACTACCCCGGTAGAAAGCAGTGGGAAATTTGCGCAATTGCTGCCTTTATTCGCAGAGGTTATCAATTATTGTTCAATTTCATATTCTGATTCAAAGTCATGGCCCTTTATGGAGCCTTTTTTGTTGTAACTACTTCCCCGGCTGAAGTCACTGGGTAATTTCCACACTTGCAGCCTTTCTTGGCTGGGGTTATCAATTATTCTTCTATTTGGATAATATGTATTACAATATCTGTATTGATACAACAGAGAAAAATATTGAAATATTTGGCGTACAAAATGTTGAAGATGAACCTCTAGTTGTTTTAGTTAATGGCGTTCCTACTAAGACTAAGAAAATCTGGCAAGAATTAGTGGATGTTAGGAAAGTAAAAAAGGCAAAGTTGTATCTGGTAAAAAATAATCAATACTATAAAAAGGTGTATTTGGGAGAAGAAGAAATAACTTTAGAAGAAGATAGTGATTCTACATCTGGACAAATTGAAAAAGTAGATGAGTCCAGAACTGAAGAGATCTACGAACATTATAGTATTCATCCACTTCATTCCAAAGAAGTGAATGCCGCTTCTCACTTGTATGTCATGTTACTACTGATGTTAGCTTATCATTTAGGTTACCATTTGCAAAGTGTTACTACTATATTGAGGACCCGTGATCGGATCGCTAACCAAGCTGCTACACTGCAGGCTACCATTACACAGGTGTTGCCAAAGTGAGACTAAAGTGATTACAACTACCATGAGGCCATGTCATTTCAGCTCTAACCAAGATGCTACACTCCTTTTGCCCCTTCTCACTTGTCTGCCATGTTACAACTGATCTTCACTCATTATGCAGCTTACCATTACTCAAGTGTTGCTAAAGTGAAACTGAAGTGATGCCAACTACTATGAGGGCTTGCCACTCCAACTCTAACCAAAATACTAAACTTCTTTTTCCCCTTCTCACTAGTATGCCATGTTACAACTGATGTTAACTTATTCATGCAGGTTACCAATTGTCAATTGTTCCTAAAGTGACATTGAAATGCTACCGTTACTATCATGAGGCCCTGTAACTCTAAACAATGTACTACAATCCTCTTGCCCCTTCTCACTTGTCTCCAATGTTAAAACTGGTGTTAACTTACCATGCAGGTTACTTACCATTTTCCAAGTGTTGCAAAAGTGAGATGGAATTGACTACAAATACCAGGAGGCCTTTTCACTCTAACTCTAATGAAGATGCTACACTCCTTTTTCTCCTTCTCGCTTGTATGCCATGTCACAACTGATGTTAACTGATCATGAAGGTTACCACTTGTCAAGTGTTGATAAAGAGACACTGAAAAGCTATCACTACTACCATGAGGCTTTGTAATTGCAACACTACCAAGATGCTACACTCCTTTTGCCCCTTCCCATTTCTCTCCCATGTTACAACTGATCTTCACTCAACATGGACTGTGCAATGTACAGACAATGCTGCACTCAGATTTTGTTGCGTGTTTTTCTAGGTTCCTGATCGATACTGTGACCTTATGCCCCTATTCGGCTATAAATCCATTTATTCCCTATATTGGCATAACAGTTCAAGTGCGATTTTCAGAAAGTCATCTCTGGCCTCATACGAACAGAGCCACATTCCAGCATAGTTCTCTGCCACTTCCTTTGCAACCAATTAGTGCAATGACAGAGCAGAAGTCACTATCTGATATTCCTAGATTAACACTCCGAGTTCTTCAACAAGATAAAAACTCAGCAAACCTGGAAATCCCCGCTTGCTGTGTTTTGATTAGTAATGGAACTCTAATGAGCAACTGATAACTATCACTTCCTAGTGACATCTTTAATTGACGTCTTATGTCCAGCAAACTTGCGTCAAACCCGGCACCTGTCAGGTATAAATATTACCAACGTTGCCTTAAGCAGTGTGAGCTGAAAGCTGTCGTGCTGTTGTAAGCTGCCGTGCACCCTGTGTGCATCCCATTGCTGCTGCAGGCAGTACGCTGCTGCTGTTGTCCCTTGGTGGTGAAGCTACTGATACCATTATCGCTGCTAAAGCGCGAACGATGGTGCAGTACGCTTAGGAGCTGAACAGCCGTCCCTCTGCGAAAGAAGCCCAGCAGACTCCAGCTGCCGCGGACGCTGTCCCCCGCCTCCTCCTCCCGACGCGCTGAAGAGAGCCGCTGCCTTTCTCCTGCAGAGAAATCCAGCTCCAGCGTTTCCGGTCTGCCCTCGCGGGTGACTGGGATATTGAGTGCCCCCTGAAGGAAATACCAGACTTCCATCATTCTATTCAGAGGTATGGTGTTGACTAAACCCTTAGACGAGAATTCTTGAAGCAAACCTTGCAAAACCAACTTAACTTAAAGCTACTTACTTACTCCCCTTCCACGTGTTAGGCTTAGGTCAGGCACACTGGGGTAGGCGTAGTTAGAAGCACCAGTTGAGTATGTTAGCCTAATGTATATATGAATGTATATAGGTTTTATTACTTTTAAACCATTGTATGGCTAAGAAACCATATCAATGCTTTTACAGTTCTATTTCGCAATCCTTATCTTACTGTACGTACTTTTTATCATAACAAGTCTTGCAATTGTGGCAATACATTTCTCTTGTACGAGAAGAAAGACTGTTCAATAAATGTTAACCTTTTATTGACAAACGCCCGTCTCTCTATTCTCTACATCTCGTGAAAGTAAACTGCACTAAACTGACTGAGTGAAATACATGTCTATTGTTTCACACGACCCTAGAGATTGACTCTTGATCTGAGGAGCAAAGTTGTCATGTTGCACGGTTGTTGGAAAGCTGAATCCCTTCTTGTCTGTGCCAAGGAAGCTGATCACTTCCTATGCAGAGAAGAAAGTTTCCAGTGACCTCTGAGTTAGTTGGTAACACACCCAATTAAGTTTAGCATAGTCAGTGGAGGCCTGGAATATCCGCAGTTCCACGTCGATACTACTGTTTATGTTATTCCAATGTGCAGGGCCTAGTGGGAAACTAGGAACTACACTACATGACGCCCAAACGTTTGGTAAGGCGATAAACTAACGCAAGACGGTAGAGTAACTCAGTCGTTCATATTTCACACAGACCCCTTTCTCCCGTAAATACTCCAATTGACGTCTGGAGTGGGTGAAAGGTTAAAATCCGCCCGACCTTAGTAGGAAGAGATTCCTATGTAAAGCTCTGGTTTATTCAACGTTGAAGGATACAGTGTTCCAAAATATTGTGCACCTAATCTTTGTCTCCTTGGAGACCTACTCTGCAAACCTTGCATTTTAACAATGCCAGGAGAAAACGGAACCACTGGGGCCGCAGCAGATGCGACTCAGCAAGTTCCCGAACACACAGACCCGGATGCTATTATCATCCCGGTCCACTTAAGAAGATCTATAACTTTAAAACTTATAGAAAACGGACTGACACCTCAAGGTGGTACAGTAATTTTCGTGATAGAGGCTCACGAGTATCGGCAGACAGAGGTATTCTATTCATGGATAAACTTTCCAGCGGTAAACGCTAGAACAAAAGAGTTTCACTATTACAAAATAGAGAAACCTCAGGAAGAGTACGCTCCTTTAGAGGAGATTGAAATTCCACTTAAATTTCAAGAGCACCTGCTCTGGTTTAATGGCGCCCTAAAACATAATGATCACATTACCAGGCTCGGTCCACTAGGTAGACCAGGAGCAACGTGGCCGGTTCTAGCCAGCTACACACCACATCCTGACATTGCAAAAATGTCTAAAGAAGAACTCTTAGTTAACATAGGAGAGTTAACAAAAGCATATAGAGAGTTAGTAAAATTATTTATTAAAAATAATTCAAACACTCCTAAAAAGAGCTGGGATGGAAATAAACAATCCACTCCCAAGGAAAAGGTTTTCCAGTCCAGAGGAAGGTCTCCTCGACGGAGGGAAAGAACTCCGACTCGAGAACGCCAGTCTCCCCAGAGGGAGCCCTCTGAGAAAAGATATAACCTTAGAAATAGGGATAATCTGAAAAAACCTGATAGATATCAAAGTATTGATACACGTCCCTCTCGATCTTTTCCACAGAATTCGGAAAGAAGAGGACGGTCAGACCCAGGAGAGCACACCAAGTCCAAAGACAAGGAACCTGCTCGGAGTAAAAAATCTCAATTTCAGAAAAAGAAGGTAGCCAGTATTAGGGTAATCAACAATGCCGAGAATACTGAGGACACAGTTGAAAAACGGGGAGTGGGCATTGACAATGTTGGACAGTGCAGCAGAAATCAGTATAGCGCGCAAGATCTTGATGAGTCATCTGGAGACAGTGGACACGAATGAATACATTCAAGTTGAAACTGCCGACGCCAGACTTAGCGAGCCCCATAAAATATACGAAATAACATTGCGTATAGAGGGTGATAAGACGAGGAAAATTAAGGGTCTATTTTGGGATAAGCTCTCAAAAGGCTATGATATTCTGTTAGCTGAAAAAGATTGGCCCCCAGAGTTTTTCAGGGAGTGCCCTCGTGGCGAAGAAGTGATTATGCCTGCCTTCTCGAATCACATTCCGATTCACAAAAAATATACATATGCAAGGAAATGGGCAGTGGCCCAGGCACCTGCATTATATAAAAATCATGTAGGATGGGATGAGGACTCTCCTCCTCACAAAATCCAATTAAAAAGTGAACCAACTGCCCAACGGCAGTATCCCATAAAGCAAGAAGCTAAAAAACAAGTCAGGGAGATCTTAGATCAACTAGAATACCAGGGGGTGATTGAAACATGCACCTCTCAAATGAACAATCCTTTGTTTCCTGTCTCCAAGCCAGACAATTCATATCGTCTAGTTTTGGACTACAGACACCTTAATACATGTTGCAAAACTTTTGCAGTACAAAACTCGCATAGTGCAGCCCTAATGAATAACATAGTTAGGAAAAAATATAAAACGACATTAGACATTTCTAATGGTTTCTTTTGTCAAAACATTGCACCAGAAAGCAGATATTTGACCGCTTTCTCTGCATTTGGGTCGCAGAAAAAATTCTGTCGACTCCCACAGGGGTTCAAGAACAGCCCAGGACTATTCTCAGCTAGGGTAACAGAGTTACTACAAATATATGATGATGAGGCATTATCTTACGTGGATGATATCTATCTCACAGACGACGACTTGGATACTCACTTGAAAAGAGTGAACACCATTATACTTGGGTTCGCAGCAGAGGGTTACAAATTCAACTTTAAAAAGTCCCGAATTGCCCATCTGACAGTACTATTTTTAGGGTACGAATTATCAAGTGAAGGGAAAAGCCTAGCGGACAACTTCTTAGAGAAGTGCGCTGTACTCCAAGCTCCAAAAACGCTGAAGAATTTACAATCCATTCTAGGTTTTCTGAATTTCGGAAGAACTTACATTCTAAATTACGCAGAGAGGGTTAAACCTCTCTACGAACTAATTAAACCTGATTTTAAACAAATCAATTGGACTCAAAAACACACAGAAATGTTGAGATCACTGCAAACAGACATGTTAGCAAAAACAAAATTAGATACACGTGACAACACGATCGATCTTGTAATCCGAGTCATCCCAGGAAGATGCGGATTCACGTACCTAACCTCTAATGAGGGAGAAAAGGTACCAATTTCAATTAAATCTCACTTGTACACAAAAGCAGAAAAAGCATTCAGTCCCACAGAAAGAACTGTGAAAGCAGTGCAAATCGCAGTAGCAAATGAACGAGAACTAGCACACGGCAAACGGATTAATATCCTTACAGCGGAATCCGCCTTCGAGGCGCTATTCAGCCAGGTAAACCTGCCTACAGTGTCAATGGATCCGAAATGGATACAGTGCATAGATTCTCTAGGAGCGGAAGATGTGAAATACTATTTCGCCCCGCAATTCGAAGAACTGAATGATTTAGAATATGAAAAAGAATATCCTCTGCCAATCGAAATTCTGCCTCTCCCACAATGCGCATGTATAATCTATACAGATAGCTTTGTACAGCATTTCAACGTAGAGAGCAAATCCTACAATGCAGCGTGTGCGATCATTAAAGGTCGTTGGCTGTGCGGTAAATTCAGACCGAAAGTAACAAAAACTGAATCTGTAAGAAACTGTTCGGTTCAAAGAACTGAAATCAGATGTTTAAAGATGGCGCTCGAAAATGCAGAACGTGAATTCCCGACACTTATCATGTGCGATTCTCATTTTTGCGTCAACTCTTACAATAACAAACTGCAGAGTTGGATCGAAAACGACTACAAAGATGACACAGGTGCCACAATAAAGCATAAATTGCTATGGAAACAGGTAGCTCTTTTACACAAAGAACTACAAAAGACTCACGTGATTCACGCACAGAGTCTTCAACGTGATGGCGTTCACGTTGCAGGGAATTCATTGGCTAATACAGCCACAGCGGAAGCAACTAAACCGGCTTCCGTAGCCACAAAAAAGCGTACAGATAAATACATAGACGGGGAAACCATGCTGGCAGTAAAAACGAATGTAAAAGGCGACTGTGCAGCACTACCCGTGAACTATCCACTCAATTATGCATACATAATCGATGCAAACTCCGTTCTTTTTGCTCGAATCCCTGGAGTGGGGGACAGAGTAATTCCAAACACGAACAGGAGAATATTTTTAATAGCAGACGCACATATGGGTTTGGGTCTTAGGCACAGAGAGATCAAGGAATCACTGACTGAATTACAATCAGTATTCTGGTGGCCGGGAATGAGTGTAGAACACCAAATATATGCAAACAACTGTGAAAACTGCAATAGGGATCGCAGTAGCGAACCTTGCTACCGGCTACCAGTCAGAAAGAGCGTAACGCTGCCTACACCCCATCCTGTGTCCTATTAATAGTTAAGGCTAAAAACACTTAAAAGATGAGGCCTCCAGCGCTCGGCTGACGCTAGAACGGTTATAAAAGATTTGCGAGTCTATATCGGCACATACGCAATTACCACGTTCCATTCTGATCAGGGTCCTGCTTTCAGCTCTCGAGCTTATAAGGAGGCCATGGCCAGCATGGGAATTGGGTTGCGGTATTCTTGTCCGTCATACCCCGTAAGGGAATAGTGTGGTAGAAAGAAAAAACCGTGACACAAAGCAATCTATAACAGCGAAGGTATTAGGTTCCGGCGCTGGGTGGGTCAAACATTTAATAAGTGTCCAGACTAGTCTTAATAACATGCCAAGAAATTCTCTAAAAGGTTTCAGCCCATACGAACTATTGTTCGGAATTAGAATGCGTATTCAGGACCTCGATAGTCAGATGTCAGTGGTACAAGAAGAAACAACGCACTTTGATGTAAAGGAACGTTTGGCTGTTTTACAGGAACTGAATGAAACAAGAAAATCATTAAGCAACATAAAGTTAAAGCAACAGCCAGATACCACTGACGAGGCACCACCAGCAACAGCCCCAGCAAGGCCTGTCTGGATTCCAAAGATTGGGGATCTAGTCAGAGAAAAGATCGCGGTGAAGAAGGAATTTGGGCCTTCTTACAGAAAAGCAGTACCTGTCTTGGCAGTCACCGGAACAAGATCAGTTGTGCTACCGCCCCTTGCTGGTAAAAAGGAGAACAGAGTCGTGTCTATCGATCTGGTAAAACCACAAGCATGTGGCCTATAATCAACAGTAGGCCCAGTGGACTCCCAAGAAACAACAGAATACCCAAACTTGCAACAATCCAAGAGGTTCAAACTGAAAGACTAATCACATTCGATCAGCCTGCAGTGCACAATGAAGGACTATGCAATAAAGCCATGGAACTCGTGCCTCTTGAAACACAGATTGAAACAGTTCATCAAGAAACAACACCAGTCTACAATGATGTGGCATCAGAAAGTGCTACTGAGAGACAGATTGAAAGAGCAATCCCATCAATTGACATAACTGCCTCTGGCTATTTCATCAACTTCGACAACTTCTCTGAAGATCAAAACGACCCCGAAGTGATGCCAGAAACAAAAAAGACTTTTAAAGAAAAAGCAACGGAACTCTTTCATAAATTGAAGGAAATCTACCTTATTTCCCCTTGGCTAGAGTTCTGGTTCGGTCTAGGTGTATTTTTCCTCCTGCTTTGGCTCATCATGGTACTGTGTTTGGGAAAATTCATTGAAGGAAAATATATTACAATGGACACAGCAAGTCAGAACATCAACCTAGTCCTGAAACCACACAGATCATCCCACGTGAAGAAAAGAGAACTGTCAACAGTAAATGTCACAGCAATTCCAATACCTGGTGGGGTAGTATGGGAGAAAACAGACTATGAGATATATGGTCCGGTCGAAATCCTGAAGTATCCTCATCAACTAATGGTTTCCTTAAGTGACTTTGTGACACCTAGTACATTCTCTGATGATTGGGACTTTAACAGTATTAATGACATGATGTCTGATTTAGTAATGTCAGCTAGATTCACAGATCATGATTATTTACAAGGTCCATCTAGTTATGAGCAGTTATTCTGTTACACCCACTATGGGGATCATTACCTGCATAAATCTGCACAGCCTAGAAATGTTTTTATGTATAATCAATGGGAACATTGTTCTACACCACCTAAAAGCAGTTCTAAGGCATTTTTTGAGAAATTCAAATACTTCTCAGGGTTTAACACCAGTGATGCAGAAACATTTTATTACAAACTGTTAGATAAAACAGGAATGAAAACAATGCTGACAAACTCTAAATTGATATATTCAGAAGCATTTTATGACAAAATGATGACATTTGGTTTTGATTATTGGAAAAATAATATTGAAGCGAAAACAATTTGGGGTACAAAAGATTGGCAGGTGCAAGGCATTGAAGCACTATTTAGAACCTGCATGATACCAGAACAAATGTTATTTTTAAATGACACAATACACCAAACATCTTGTCTTGGCCTAGCTAAGATCAAAGACCTTAAAACACCGTCTATACCAAAGCCAATACCTGAAAATGCAACCACAGATATTGAGTTAGACGTGTCACAAATTTTACATTTTAACAGATCACATCCTGATTGGAAAAAGTGGTTAATCTGGCCTACAGACACAAACAGCTGTCAAGATAGATTCCTGAATAAAACACAGGGGTTAAAAATGACCAGATTAGACTCGAGATACTCCCAGAAATAACATCCAGGGATTATAACAACATACAGTGTAGGGAAACTCTGCCTTGAATGGCTAACATCATCCACACTGGCTGAAATTAAGCAACACTTGTCTTTACTAAAAGATGGTGCTGATTTGCGCGATTTCATTCTTGGACCACGCAAACAGCGTCAAAAGCGTTTCATAGCGACCAGTATCTATGCTGCTTACAACGAGGCTTGGAAAGTAAAGCAAGTTGAAACTGCTGAAAAAATACGAGAAATTGATCGTATTAATTTGGAGAAATCACTTTCTGTAGTAGACAATGGGTTAATGACTCTGTCTTCCAGAATATATTCGTTGGACAATATTGTATCCTCTGCCTTTGATGTGATAGATAGAGACTTGCTAATGTTACAACATGGCCAGTCTCAATTACGTTCTATTATAGAATTAGGCTGGACGCTGCAAAATCTTTGTTCAGGCTATGTGCCTTGGCGTTTAATCAACACAACGTCATTATTTTCCAGTTTTAACCTTACTGATAAACAGATCAGTTTGGCACAGAAAAGAGCAGACTATACAATCCTGAGCATCGAAAAACTCGAGAGATTACCATTGACAATGTCAGAGAGTCCAGTCATTGAATGGATAATACACGGAATTATCACAATTCCGATAACAACTTTCCGATTTAAAAAGTGCCTTGAGTACATACCTGCTGGCCAGTATGAACAATTGGGTAAAGGATATGTAAAATCTGAATGAAAATTACCATACACACATTCTTGCTACAGTGACAGCGACAAAAATGTATTTCTTAGTGGTGACAACTGTAAACATTCACTAAGCGGTATACTTTTGTGTCAGGGTATTAATTTACACGGAGCATGTGATGGAAATTCAAACAACCTTTCATGCCACCAGCTAGTCACACCTGCAACTCAGATAGAGCCCTTCTTTATGCAACTTTCAAACGGGAGTTACATTCTTAGAACGGATCACAGATGTTGTGGCCTTGTGCCAGGGAAAAGTTATCTAGTGAAAGTAACATCCATGGTCAAATGCTGTATGCAAGCATTGTTTCCGAGTGGGCCTGCAGACACAGTGACTCCCATCTGGCCTCGTCTGAATCTCTATTCTATACGAATTGATACATTAAGCAAAATGAAATCTGTACTTTTACAGACAACAGTGCCTATAACGTCATCAAAAGAGACGTATGATCTTCTAGTTGCAAGGACAGCTACTGAAGTTCATGACCTTTTATCAACAAATTGCCCCGTGCATTTCGCAAAAATGTTGAGCCAACTCCTTAACATGTCTAGTGCAACAAGCATCCCAGGCATATTTAAGACAGTCTTTACGGGACTTCTAACACCCTTCCAGGCAATTTTGGGAATCGTTCCTAATTTTGTACACTCTGTTTTTGGCGGCATACCATTATTTTTGGGACTCGTCACAGGGATTTTATTTTTGACCCTCCTGCTTCGTTATGGCAAGCCTCGGCTCAGACATAGCTCCCATGGGAATGGAAGAGACAATCCTAGCGATGCGCTACCGGGACAGGATAACTAACGTCCTTGGATTGGCCAGGCTGAGAGATCTAAACATGACCTGGTTCCTTTCATTCAGACCGATATGGCAAAATTGCATTTTACCTGTGCTACGGTGTATGCTTTGCGGCGATGAATGCGTGTTGGACATTTGTCTTTCACTTCCATCAGCAGTACCAATGGACGTCGATACTTTGCTCAGTCCAATAACGGCTCACGCATTGTGTTGTCCCCAGCTGCTACCAATCCTGATGACGGCATTCGTGGAGACTCCTGTGCTACAACCAAGTGGTAACAGTGGAGCGAGTGACAAAAGCAACATCATCCAGGTACAACGTTCTGTGAGCATTGCTGGTCCCGACTATGATGACAGCAATCGTTCTCACACCTGCCAAGTTACAGCGCTATCTAATTTGGTTGAACTGTCACCTGATTTTGTAGACCAATTCTTTGAGAGCCTGTCTGATACGATGTTCTCACCCATACAGAAACAATAACTTTGGAGAAGCTTTCCGACACACAGCGTTCCCATGAACTCTGAATTCGGCCTTCAGTTTTGATCAACAAAAACTGCAAAAAGCTTTGGAACTCTATTTTTCCCCGTTCAAGCATTAATTTTTTTTTTTGATTTGGACAATTTTTCTAAATATTCACCTTTTTTGGCACGAACAATTCTTTGCTTAACGTAAAAACTATTCTTAGAGAACAGAAGCTTCACACTTCTATTTCTAAACACATCTAGAGACATAACAACATTACATCAGCCTCTAGCACATGTTATTACAATGCATTTATATGTGATGATTTATCTCGCCCTTCTTCTGTTAAGAGATACTTCATGTGTAATTCTTTTGCATAATCGTTCATTGATTTCATATGCAATCATTTTTGAATGACTCTATGCTTCAAAAACGTACAGTACCTAAATTTCACGTATTACAAATACGCCTATTTCGAATGCATTTATGTATTTTGGGGTGGGCAATGTTACACATGCATCCAATTGCTCTAGTTTTAGTAATTTGATGGACATGAATACGTGGAGTGGGTGTTGCGTGTTTATCTAGGTTCCTGATCGATACTGTGACCTTATGCCCCTATTGGGCTATAAATCCATTTATTCCCTATATTGGCATAACCGTTCAAGTGCGATTTTCAGAAAGTCATCTCTGGCCTCACACGAACAGAGCCACATTCCAGCATAGTTCTCTGCCACTTCCTTTGCAACCAATTAGTGCAATGACAGAGCAGAAGTCACTATCTGATATTCCTAGATTAACACTCCGAGTTCTTCAACAAGATAAAAACTCAGCAAACCTGGAAATCCCTGCTTGCTGTGTTTTGATTAGTAATGGAACTCTAATGAGCAACTGATAACTATCACTTCCTAGTGACATCTTTAATTGACGTCTTATGTCCAGCAAACTTGCGTCAAACCCGGCACCTGTCAGGTATAAATATTACCAACGTTGCCTTAAGCAGTGTGAGCTGAAAGCTGTCGTGCTGTTGTAAGCTGCCGTGCACCCTGTGTGCATCCCATTGCTGCTGCAGGCAGTACGCTGCTGCTGTTGTGCCTTGGTGGTGAAGCTACTGATACCATTATCGCTGCTAAAGCGCGAACGATGGTGCAGTACGCTTAGGAGCTGAACAGCCGTCCCTCTGCGAAAGAAGCCCAGCAGATTCCAGCTGCCGCGGACGCTGTCCCCCGCCTCCTCCTCCCGACGCGCTGAAGAGAGCCGCTGCCTTTCTCCTGCAGAGAAATCCAGCTCCAGCGTTTCCGGTCTGCCCTCGCGGGTGACTGGGATATTGAGTGCCCCCTGAAGGAAATACCAGACTTCCATCATTCTATTCAGAGGTATGGTGTTGACTAAACCCTTAGACGAGAATTCTTGAAGCAAACCTTGGCAAAACCAACTTAACTTAAAGCTACTTACTTACTCCCCTTCCACGTGTTAGGCTTAGGTCTGGCACACTGGGGTAGGCGTAGTTAGAAGCACCAGTTGAGTATGTTAGCCTAATGTATATATGAATGTATATATGTTTTATTACTTTCAAACCATTGTATGGCTAAGAAACCATATCAATGCTTTTACAGTTCTATTTCGCAATCCTTATCTTACTGTACGTACTTTTTATCATAACAAGTCTTGCAATTGTGGCAATACATTTCTCTTGTACGAGAAGAAAGACTGTTCAATAAATGTTAACCTTTTATTGACAAACGCCCGTCTCTCTATTCTCTACATCTCGTGAAAGTAAACTGCACTAAACTGACTGAGTGAAATACATGTCTATTGTTTCACACGACCCTAGAGATTGACTCTTGATCTGAGGAGCAAAGTTGTCATGTTGCACGGTTGTTGGAAAGCTGAATCCCTTCTTGTCTGTGCCAAGGAAGCTGATCACTTCCTATGCAGAGAAGAAAGTTTCCAGTGATCTCTGAGCTAGTTGGTAACACACCCAATTAAGTTTAGCATAGTCAGTGGAGGCCTGGAATATCCGCAGTTCCACGTCGATACTACTGTTTATGTTATTCCAATGCGCAGGGCCTAGTGGGAAACTAGGAACTACACTACAATTTACCTATGAATTCTTTGCTTGAAGATGTTCTGGACCCTCCAACTCAACCTAATGATGGCATCAGTGACACTATAACAACAGTGTACCCCTGATATATGTGAGCCGTGAAGAAATCTAATATGATTAGCAGTGGCAGGTGACCCCTGACTCTGCACTTCTCATATGACGAACAATTCTAAATATATAACCAAGCTGGGCGTTTGCCTGAATTAGACACAACCAGGCCTTGGAATGGACAAATACACATTTGAGGAACACATTGTGTTCGTAGCAGAGATTTGGATATGTCATGTCTATCCCTAAAGCCAAAATGCCACATATCTGCCCAGCTGATGAGCTGATGAAATTTACTGCATCTATTGAATGTCTACAAATATCTATTAATCAACGTCAACTTCACGCAAACAGATGATAATACTAACCTCTATCTATTTTGTTCCATTCTAGGTCCCCATTTACCCTGACACAAACAATGGAAATACATCACTTCCAACATTAACATTGCTCTCTATATCTCAGCATGGTCGATACACCTCTGCACCTGCACTAAGGATGGAAACTGAACAGAGTTCCTCTCCCCCGCAGGACAAACCCTTCAGTGAAGGAAATGCTCCTGAAGAGGTGAACATGGAAGACGGTCCAGGCTCATTTGGTCAGCCTGGGCAGACGCTGACAGCGGTGCTCATTGTGCCCACTCCAACACCTCCTACCACTGCTGAAACATCACAGCCAACAACTCACCCCGCAACCTGTGCACCAAGCACAGTTAGTACCATGTGTGTACCCCAGTCCTGAATTCTTCAGTGGGTAACACAACTTAGTCACGGAGGAACCAGGACCCAGTGGGAGGGTACAGTCTACGGCAAGGGCACAGGGCTGTGGGGGATAGGTGCAGTGGTAGGGTAACTGGGGGCCTCTCAAGTGAGCTCAATGATACCACGGTCAGCCAGGCTGCCATCACACAAGCCCTGGGAGCCTACCAGGACTCCCAAAGTGTCATGGGACAGATTCTGGCTGAAATATGGGAAATGGAGGAGCTGCACAGAGACACATACCAGGAGATTGCTGACATTCATACTGAGGTGCCCAGCATCCACACTGAGGTGGCCAGCATCCACAACAAGGTGGCCGGCATCCACACAGAGGTGGCCTCCCTGGTTGGGGTGCTATGGGACATTACCACCACCCTTGTAAGGTCTTTTCCAAGTGCATCTACCAATTGCTGTGGTCCAGGTACATCCCCACCATCGACATCTGCTGCAGCCACAAGAAGAGAGGCCCTTCCACAGGACAACATACCTGCAAATGCCACTGTCTCAGCAGCTCCAGATCTCCCCTCTGGCAAAAAGAAGTGTGGACATTCATCCAAAGACCAAGGAGCTCAGGATGGCAAGTCACCCACCACCACCAGTAAGAAACCTCAACCCAAATGTCCTCCTGTGTTTGCTACACGTTCAACTTGTTGGACTATTCCTGCCCACTTTCCATATCTGATGGGAGGAGTATGTTGAACTTTGGACTCGTGACCATTTGGACTCTG
Organism: Lissotriton vulgaris; assembly: GCF_964263255.1. Taxonomy (NCBI): domain Eukaryota; kingdom Metazoa; phylum Chordata; class Amphibia; order Caudata; family Salamandridae; genus Lissotriton; species Lissotriton vulgaris. The sequence goes on along the minus strand of NC_141689.1, from coordinate 930,506,391 downwards.
CTACAATTGTTTCATCCACCATGACAGAAGAATTCACTTATTGTTTGCACTGTTTGATTTTATGTTGATTCTTTTGCCTTGTTTACTTCATTAAAAACACACCTCACTAAAGCATTGTCTTCTGTTGTAATTCCACAAATGTAACAATGGGAATGTATTACCAGGTAAACTTTGCAATGTCAAAACTAGGGACTTCTGGAAGCATGTATATGTTGTATGTAAACAATGGTCAACTCAGAATCACTACCATGTCATAATAACACATACATACATGTGTCTGGGCTGAGAACATCTTTATTCCATTGTTCTAATCATAGGCTTACATGATATTAGAAACATAGCAAATAAGACATGACTCAGTTATTTTGGGTCAATGATCGCATCATCACTTGCCGACTTTCGCAATGTGGATGGTGGGGCTACATCTGACAATATCCTACACATTAGAAAATAATCAATTAGGTATACATCACCAACTGGAGCTATTTTGCCTACCTCACAAAAAGAATCCTTCATCAAATCAACATCCAAGATGTCTGACTAGGGGATTTGTACATCTAAAATGTCAGTGCCTAATTCTCAAGATCTGCCCATGATGCCTACGTACTACAGAAAAACACCATAGCTTAGCTGATGAGGAATACTCTTATTTCAAATGCCAAAATGGCGGTGCCTGACTTTGCTTGTTGGACATTAAGAATCGACTACCGCCGGCGGAATTAAACAGTACGACGGACACAGCCCATTGGCTAACTTTGGTGGATATGATGGTTGCAGTCCAATGGCTGTGTCCGTGTATGCAAAAGACCGCTTATTGGGTGTACATGGACGTTGTAGTGCACAACATTTTTCATGTGCCTTCTGTCACTCCTGCTATCTCTCACCTCCTCGACTCCAGCTGCTGTTTGTCATGTCTGGGAGCAATCTTGGCATGCAGTGCAGAGGTGAAGGCCTCAGCCTTCTCTCCATAGGAGGTGGAGATGCTCCTCAATGAGGTGCTTCCACTGTTTGGTCAGCTTTGGGTCACCAGAGGAGCAGGTAACTTCCTAACATAAATAGTTTACTCTGTTTGACTTTATTGCTTCCTGTCTCTCAAGCTATGATGGAGCTTTGGTGTCCAGTGTGTCATGTGATAGTAATGAAGTTTTTTTTTTCATTTGAAAAAAGGGGACCCCTATATATCTAATAGACTCACTATACATAGGGAAGAGAACACTTTAAGTAAAGGTCTATAGCTAAGTCAGTAAATATTTGACGTAAGCAATTCTAGTTCTAATAGTAGTATGTGACACCCCATGTGTTTAACAGAACTTATCAACCATTGACCAAAATTGTCACACAAATGTATTTAGGATTCATTTTGTTTTATTCATAACTGATAATTCCGATTATTACTTTGTTTTATATTTCTATTTCATCCACATATTGTGCATGATACTTAAGAAAAAATGTCTAAAGGTAATATTCATTTAACCATTCATATGTACAAAAAATATTTTTCATCTTAAAAACAACACAAACAAACAAACACAAGAGACGATAGAGGCAAAGCGGTAGATTGGAACTACGTGCGTTTCGGCGTTATGGCCTTCATCAGGTCACCGTCTATTGCACTGAAACTAAAAAAAACGTATGATATACCTGTTATTTATACAGTTCAGGGGACACATTTGATTTACGATCATCAGATACTAGAATCAACTTAATACTACTAAATCAGATACAGTTATTGTGACCACACATATACAAATTTGAATATATACAAAACACTATCAACTACAGTGGAAACAAAATATAGTTTAGTGTATAAACTAATTCATCAAAAAAACACATGTAGTAAGCAAGCATGGAAAATTACATCATATGTACAGCAAGTATTATATAGAGTTCATTCATCTCTCACAAAAAGGTATGCGCACCTGCTATGTCAAATGCTATTTAATAATAGAGATGCTAGTAGACCAAGAGAATGATAATAAATGACATAGATATAATAAATAAAGAATTCATTGGATTAGAGCATAAAAAACTAGATCATTTTAACAGATTGAGTGAATATGATGTAAAAAGCATCACCAATGGATGCATGGCCTAGATAAAGTCAAAATTCAGACCATAGTGTCCTGTAAATTTGCTAGATTATGTTACCTGATAGAGAATATAACTAATCCGACGGGGGAGTTCTTTTACAGTAGTAGTTGTGACACACTCATGGAGAGGTATGGACCACCAGAGCAGATGGATGGCTATAAAGACATATAGGTAAACAAATGAACCCCAGATTTACAACAGTTAGCGCAGTATAAATATAGCACGTAGTGTAAACCATTTACAATTATATAAAACTGAAAGAACTTACTATACTAATTCCTAGACAATCTCCTCATAAAAGGAAAACGATGTTCCAAATGCAGTAGACATAATAAATATTTTAGGCAATAAAAATTCCAAAAATTAAAAAGAAATTATATATGAGATAAAGGGAATTGGTAATCGACATATAGGCTACACCTTTACTAGTTTGAAACCATAAGCAGATGCGCTATATCTTGTATAATTTAAGACATCTAGAAGACATCAATGAAATGTCATAAGCCTAATGGTTATCCAAATATGACTTACTTAGAATTCCATATGGATACAAAAAACATCGGCCTCAAATAAAGTAGGTCTAAAAACGTCCTGTAGTTAAATGAGACAATAGATGGTCGATGCGCTAAATTTAAATAAAAATGTATATAGATATAGTCACGACTGATGCATATATGCAATGATCTCACAATATTGAGTCTAAGATAATTCCCGTGACCCATGGAAAACCTAAAGCCTTATTGTCTAAATATACGAGGCAGGATGACTTACTTCATATTTCAAATGGATGCAGATCGCAACAGCCTCAGAAACGATGGATCCAGAAAATCTCCCTAACATCCGAAAGTACAACATCAGGGTTTAATGCCCTAAATGCAAATAAAAGGTATATATGTGATGATCATGACTCGTGTATTTACGCAGTGGGCTTACAATATTATTCTTACATTATACCCCACGTACCAGATCTGTTCTGAGGTTCGTCAGAAAATATATATACATACCTTAATGGTACAAAGCTGCGTGTCCATGTGGGGTTCTGTTTAAGATATCATTTATGCTTCAGAACATGGGGCTGTCAAAGGGTAAGGTACCTTGTGGTTAGAAGATGATAATCAGTTAGAATATATGCTAGGGGTAGAAGATCCAAATGCATATCAAAATTAGATCTGACCTACTCAAGGGGGCTTACCTCACAGCTGAAAAACCACCATATTGATGAGGGGTTCAGTTACAGGTCTGTTGTGTGTGTAGGGTACGCGATCCACCATAGATGAAAGCAGCACACGCCGAGTGGTATACAAATGCCGCCCTATTCGTGCCAATTTGTAAAAAGGCTACCGATACTAGCGACGGACTACCTAAATTCCGCAACATACCAAGTCCATAGCAATCGAAAGAGAACTATTTATAAACAAAGGACTCACATGGAACCAATTATAGCTGTAAAAGATTAATAACAAAGAAATATAAATATATATTATAAATAGGGATTCCTGTATTTACTTTTTTTCTATTTATTTTTTTTTAACTGAAAAAACTTGAGTACAAAGGAGAATACGAACAGCACACGGCGAGGCAAATAAAATAATATAAAGCAGAAATAAATCATAAATTAACAGTACCAGATGTAATGTAGATTATCAGGGTACAAATCATAAAATAAGCACATGGAAACATATGAAGTCAGAGGAATTTACACATCCACATTGAAATGGGACAAAACTGCACCCCAAACTTGCTCCCCTAATCTTCTTTTTCGACTGCCTTTCAAAGCACATAAACTATGCTCAATATTGAACATGACAAAGAACCTCGCCCGCCAGGCATCATATGATGGAACATCCTTTTGCAGCCAACAGGAGGCTATGCCAAGCCTGAGCACGGCTGTGGCTACAAAAACCAAATACACAGTATTACTGGGCATAGAACCCGCACATGCACCCATCTCTACCCCCAATAAAATCTGCATAGGTGACAACTGAATGGGTACTCCCAAAATTACGGTTAAAAACTTGCCCATTTGCTCAAATTGTCTCCTCAACTCCGCACATGTGTAAAAAATATGTACCACATCCACAGCTGGAGTGCCACAGCGAAAACATTTTCCGTCCTGTTCCCCACCCCATTTTGAAATTTTGTCAGGCGTATGGTACAGATAAAAAATCGTCTTGTAATGCTGTGCGACTAAGTTTGCTGACATGGATAGTCGTCCAGCTAATTCAATTGAGGTCTCAATTGAAATACCTTGGCTTCCTAATCTATTCTCCCATTTGTTAGTGTGAATGACTAAATCATTAGGCATTGCATCAAGCATGAGGTTATAGAGTTTACCTATCCGTGCCGCTTTCTTACTTGCTTCAATAAGAGGATTAGGTTGTATATTCAAGCGGGCTTTCAGCAAATGGTCCTGAATTTGCAGATATTTAAAAAAATTCGATTGTGGAAGCTGATATTGCTCTATTGCTTCAAAAACAAACAGTTTTTTACTTCAGTACCAAACAGCATGCTATATATAGAAGGTAATTCAGCTGGGTCTACCGGCCCTACCCCAGTAAGCAATATATTCATGTGTTGGAGCATGCAAGCATAGTAATACACCCACCTATGGCCCTGGGCAAAACCATGTACCGCTTTGCCCTCCAAGCTTTCCCACATGTCCATATGAATCTCATACAGAGAGATTGAAGTTGTGTGAGATTAGCATGAGGTATTTCTAAGGGCACGCATTGAAAAAAATATAGAATTTTTGGAAGGATCATCAATTTTAAAATATTGCATCTACCTACCAGCTATAAATGCAGACATTCACATTTCTCTAGTTGATTTTGAATCCCCATCATCAACTTCCCCCAATTGGATTCTACCAAAGCAGAAGCTGAAGCCTGTATCCGTAACCCCAGATACGTCACCTCTTGTAATACCCTAGGGTCTGTGTAAGAACCAATATTGACACATAAAATTTGAATTTTAGCGGTATTTAGTTTATAGCCTGAAACTGCCCCTTATTCAGACGCCAAATGCTCAATCTCCAGCATTGCTGCTGCTGGTTTAGGGGAGACTACAGCTACGTCGTCAGCATATGCGAAGACTCGGTACTCTTGTTGCTGTATTATTACTGGCTGCATGCGGGAATTATTCTCAATCATCTTTAAAAAAGGAGTCGATGTATAGTGAAAATAAGAGTGGGGAATAGGGACAACCTTGTCTAGTTCTCCGCCGTATAGACACTACCGCTGATTGGAGCCCCATAGTGCAAATCCTGGATATTGGTTGATGAAAAAACTTCTGTAAGTCTGTGATGAACTGTGGCCCAAACCCACGACTTCTCATCACAGCCCATAAAAAACCCCAGGAAACTTGATCAAAAGCCTTCTCGGCATCTAATAATGTGAGGCTAAGGGCCTCACCAGTGCCATTAGCATGATCAATTAAAGTTATCACCCGATTTACATGGTCTGTTGTTCCACGATTGGGAATAAAACCATGCTGCCGTATTGACACCAATGGGGAGATCACTGCTGCTAGCCTTGTCGCCAGAATGTTTGAATACATTTTGGGGCGGTATGATGCTGCCAAGTCCGCAGGTTTTTCCTTTTTTATAAACACCACAATGCTGGCCTCATCCCATGACTTAGGATAAGCACCAGTCTGAGCCCTCCTGAAAAGAACTAACATGTCATCCTTTAGGACGTGAAAAAAACTTTTATAAATCTCCAGCGAGAGTTTATCAGGCCCCGCGGCCTTACCTGCGGGTAACCCATTAATAGCCTGCTCAAGTTCAGAGAGCGTAATAGGAACCTCTAATTTTGCTGCTGCCTCCTCCCCCAGGTCTCGCTTACAATACTGCTGTAAAAGTGTTGCAGCTTTTTGACTGTCAGAATATTCACTGCGTATAGTGTTTCATAAAACTGTTGAAATACATCCAATATTTCAGTCTCACTCTCTATTGATCGCCCACTGGAGTCAACAAGAGAATTAATTCTTAGGGCAGCTTCCTTAGATCTCATTTTTTGGGCCAGGCACCTGCCACTTGCCTCCCCATACTCGTAGTTCAGCTGTCGCTTGATAGTATATGTTTTAGCCGCCTCTTGGCTCCATTACTAGCAGCTGCTCATTCCCCTGAGCACCCGGAGGTGGATCCATCGTATCACTTGTATGTGGGGTGCCACGTGTCAGATTGTCCAATCGTTAATAAGGACCCTCTTAAATATTTACAACTAGGGTGGGCCTAGAGAACTGAATTCGAAAAACGAATGATAGTCTAATTTAAATACAATTCAATGAATCAAATGCAAAACATGCGGTCATCAAGTCAATACAAGTAGGTCATGTACAGGTATTTCAATACAAGTAGGTCAAACTTGTATTGAAATACCTGTACATGACCTACCCTTAACGAGTACAACCAATCCAGTGTCTTTCACGTCTTTGGACTACTTTCTTTCTCACATACTTTTTCATTCCCCCACCACTTTGTATGTGTTAAGTAATGTCTAGAATATTTGTGGGATGAGTGATGTTTTGCGAGTTTGATGAATAAGCGTTTGAAATATATGTAGTTTGTCCCCCCTGTTTCGCCTACACAATCCTTTATCACACCAAACTGTACATATTCACTATTTTCCTCTAAAGATTCAGACTTCCTTTTTAGTGTAAATCTAGAACAATAGAAATACTTCAAATTGTGAACGCTTTATGTTGATATAAAAAAAATAAAAAAGAAAACAACTCCTAAAAAAATTGTTGGCAGAAAAAAAATAAATGTATACAAGTTTCTTGGGATACATTGCAGGACTGAAAGAGTGGTCTCTCAAGTTGAGAATTATTACCTCAACATATTGATTCTATGATAAAATTGTTTGAGCAGTATTGGCAATTGATTAGTATCAACAAAGGCAGATTGCAGCTGGGTAAATGGCAACTGAACTACCGAGGCTAGTCACAAGAGTAATATTCACTTGTATTGCCCACTTCAAATGGCCAGCTGCCACCTGCTAAAGATAGATACAGAAGAAAACACTGATGAGAGGCAATACACATGATTAGCATAAGTATAGAACACAAACAAGGAAAGTTCATTCAGTAGACATTGTGGTTTTCTTTTGTAAGTCTCTTATTTCTCAAAATCCTTTGTACATAGGTGGAAACAGCCAACGAGTTTCACCCTTCACAAGGGCTTCTTCAGGGCTGTAATGTCATACAACATAAAACATATTAGAAACCACTAACTAGAGAACTTTCTGTTCTCATTAAAAACGTAGGAAAAGAACATTTAGAAAAAGAAAAAGCGAGTTTGGACTAACATAGTCCAAAAAGAAGCACAACTATAAGTCACAACAGAGGAGGGACCATCAATGCTAGGTATGAGTCCGGAAAATTAAAAGAATTGTGATGTAAGCAACGTGCAGCTAAAAAGTGTGCATGACCCACAGGTCACGAGAAAAAAGTAGGTACGAACCGAAACCAGGAAAGGGATCCCCAAGCTGGAGTAGACACAGTAAGGGCATCTCAGTGTGATAAAACCACTCAAAACCAACTGCTTACCAACTGCTTACCAAGGATAAGCCAACTTAAAATCGCATGTCAATATAAAGAGTCCAGCGATAGATGCCAACCTTTCCACGGGGTGGGTAGAACACACATTTGCATGGTCAGCGGTGGCCTCGGGCACATCCAGTTTTGGGGCCGTTACATAGATGACATCATCATCCTTTGGACAGGTACTGGATCACAACTAAAGGATTACTTCTGCTTTCTAAATGACAACACACTGAATGTCACCTTCACCTTTGAAATGTCACATTCTAGGATACATTTCCTTGACCTAGAACTGTATGTCAATAACAGCAGAATAGAAAGCAAACTACACAGAAAAGAGACTGCGGTGAGCATTATTCAACACTAGACCAACGGACACCCACCATCAACAAAGAAAGCTATCCCTTATGGGGAGCTGTTACGCATTCGAAAAAACTGTAGCGAGGAGGCCAACTTTGGGACACCAGCCAAACTAGTGACAAGCAGACTCAAAAGACAAGGCTATGATCAGCGCATCTTACATGTGGCGGAAGACATAGTTAGGAATACCAACAGAAGGGACACACTAGCAACTAAAAAAAATAGACAACCTTGACCCAGACAAGCAAAGACTGTCATTCCTTAAAATGCACTCTGCACTGAATCACAAGGTCTTTAAAGTCCTTGGCAAGCATTGGGCATTGCTTAAGGGTGTTCCTGGGGTCCATTATCTTATCCCTGAAAGTCCATCCATAACATTTAAGAGAAGCAGAACCATCAGGGACGCGCTGTGCCCGAGCTACACAAATCAGGAAACACTACAAATACAAGGCTGGCTTCACAAACCTATGGGCTTCTACACCTGTGGAACTTGCAACATATGTATCTTGGGTTGCAATAAAACATTGAGTTTCAGTTACAACACAAGAACACAACATATGATACAGCATTTCATCAACTGTCTCATTAGTTAAGTGATCTTTGTACTGATATGTGAATGTGACAAGATCTACATCTGCAGCAAATCCTGACAGCTTAAGACACGCATTCAAGTAGATCGCAGGGCATGCCTGAATTGGAACACCGCATACTCTCTGGTATTTTACGAACGCAGGAGTGGTGTGGATAGAACAAGGTTCTGCCTTCATGGAATTTAAGTTGCACAAGGCAACACGAGAGGGGGTGACAGGGGACTTACACTCAGAGATCTGGAAGCTAAATGGATATGCAATCTAACTACCACCAGATTGGGTCACAATACTGACAATGATCTGCATCAGTTTCTGTGAGGATCTCCTGTACGCTTTCCATCAGACACCTCATACTTGTGTATCAGGAATATTGAGTAGCCTGGTTCCAATTATATCTTACAGCTAGGGCTCTGTAACGTTATTGCCTTAGATGTACACAGTTAAAGATCGTATGTGCAGGTGTATTGGCCCAGACACACAGTTTCTCTGTATGTTTAACTAATGAGAAAACCGTATATTCATGGGTGATTCCCCAGTCATACCATTTTTCTGTATGTTTAACTTTAGATACGATGCGTCTACGGGTGCATCAATGCACATTTTATACTTTCCTGATGAAGTTCCTCTTCCCGCACAACTGTTAGGGCCACCATATGTCATTCATATTGAAAACTGTCAACCTGAATCTACCACAGTCAGGAGTTATTAAGGAAATGTTTGCATACTTTGAGCTTTGTTGAGCCCATCTCTCTCCCAATGTATCTAAATGTAATGTACTGATCTAACACTCTTTGTATCCTTTTGAACATTCAACACTTTGATTTTCTTCCTTTGGAGCTACAGGAATTACTCTCCTATTCCAACATCCATCAAATTTCTGCTATATGGATGTGTTCAGCATTCTGAGTTAGAAACTCTTCCCTCAAAACCCAGCATAATATTAACAACCTTTTCCATAGGTGCCACTCGGTTGGTACGTCAATGAAGATTCTCTCCAACATTAGTTCTTGATATGTTGCCAGGCCTAAATATATACTCACTTTCACCAGACATTTCTAACCAATTTTAAGATGGTTTGGATTACAACCATCACCTTAGGTGATCGAATCTTTACTTATCAGGATACTCTTCCTGAGTGAATATTATATTTTTTCCAAGTGATTTTACTATTTTCTATTGCATTTTTTTTTACTTATTCTGATCCCCTTCTTTCAAAACACGTTTGACTGCCGCTGGTGCCAGGCACTAATTACACCTGGTTAAGACTTACATTTTCTAAGTTGCTGAAGCAGCCAATTACTCACACTTGTCTGACCCTACTCTGATTTAAAACCTTGGTCATATCGGAGACTGCCTTGAGGTAGGTCACGTGGCGATTAAGGCTTGCTGACGATTACAGTCCACCAGAAGTGTTGCATATTGGATAGTCCTGTATTGAACCATGCGGCCTAGTCTCTTCCATGAGCAGGAAGTGACTCGCAAGCTAGCGTGCGTGTCAGCTGCCTGGAAAGCCAGCCGGCATGTAGGAGCAGCGCCTTCAATGACTCGTGGAATGCTGCTGCTGCTGGACACAGCTCTACCTGGACTACGGATTCCTGGACGACTCAATTAAGCTATGGGACACTGAGGGTAATAGACTTAGCGTTAAACGGTTTCCGTTTTATGAACGGTTTCGCCAAGACATTTTAGAGCTATATGCTATTTAGGCATTTATACTTTTTGGGCGGGTTGCACTGGTCTGCCTGGGGACACTCCTACAGCATTATAAGTATTACTTGTGGGACGTTCGGGAACCAGCATTTTGCCTACCTGGGTACACTGGAAGGAGCTTATGAGCTCCCTTTGCTCATGAGAAAGGCACACTTGACGTGAGTTGTGAGTGCACTTTGCCCATGAGCATGGGACGCCCGGGCCATCGGCTCATGTGCTTGCCGGTTCTTACTTGAGATCAGTATAAATGTTTCTTTTTTTGTGTGTTTTGACTATTTCCATGCCAGATTCGTGGAGGGATACGCATTATCCCGTTTATGGACCAGCATACTTTGTCTTTCCACTATATATACGCTTCTACCACGGATGGGCACTCATTTCCCGTCATCTGGATGGACACCCTTTACTTTTTTACCTTTTTTGGTTCTGATTAGCGGATGGCTAACTAACATACAATGTCTTTCACAAGAACACTTTGATCAGGTTCCACACTCACGTTTTTCAATAACAGTTAATGCCTAGTTACTGGGAGTATATCTATTATCCCATTTTTCTCTGAACCCATTCTTCTTTACTTAGTAAGTATCTCGGTAGTTAACCATTTAATTGCAGTTTTTAAAGTGATATTAGAAGGTCTGGCTTCCCTTTACTTTACTTGTAGGTACATTTATTGAACACACTGGAGGCATAATTGTGCCATGAAGAGTTACTTCCCCGCCCTTTTGGAGGCAACATTTACTATAATAGAACGAAGAAAACAAAAGTACATGCTGCCGGCATAAGGTATATCTTCCTTGGTTTGCTTCACCCACAGTGTGGATGACAGAGTGATTGTGGTAGCACTTCCTCTAGCTCTTATCACGTCTAATGTTATTGTGAAAGTTTTTTTCTCTCCGCTTCCAATCTTGCGAACAACCTGGGCCTTAACCACAACTTGTATGTGAGCACAGTGAGCATAGTGTGTCTGGTTGTGATTTCCTATGCCTTATCCTATTATCTCTAGGCCTTCAATTCAGGAGACATCGTCCACCAACAGGGACGCTTTGCAAACCTATCTATCGCTTAACTCTTTAAATTGACATGCGATTTTACGTTGCCTTATGTTTGGTAAGCAGTTGGTTTTGAGTGGTTTTATCACACTGAGATGCACTTAAGGTGTCTACTCCAGCTTGGGGATCCCTTTCTTGGTTTCAGGTCTTACCTGCTTTTTTCTTGTGACCTTTGGGTCATGAACACTTTTTAGCTGCACGTTGCTTACATCACAATCCTTTTACTTTTCCGGACTCTTACCTAGCATAGATGGTGCCTCCTCTGCTGTGACTTATACTCCATGCTTCTTTTTGGACTTTGACAATCCAAACTCACTTTTTATTTTTCTAAACAGAAATTTCTTTAGTTAGTGGTTTCTAAATATGTTTTATGTTGTGTGAAATTACAGCTCTGAAGAAACCCTTGTGATGGGTGAAATGTGTTGGGTGTTTCCACATATGTACAAAGGATTTTGAGAAATAAAAGACTTGCAAGGGAGAACCACAACACCTAATAAATGAACTTACCTTGTTCGTGTACTATACTTATGGTGATTGTGGTATTGCCTCTCATCAGTTTTTTTTCCACCTCACCTTACCCAGCCAGGGGCGCTAATCGCCTACTGCGGTAGATGGCTGTGGCTGATGGTAAGGGACCTGGTCGCTCTGAGCCTGCAGAAGTGACCTGGAGGACAGTATGGGCCAGCAAAAACTGAGGGTACCACAAACCAGGTGGTGCAATGGCCTGACCCAGAGCTGTGAGTAATGTGACCTGGTGGTGGTACCCGGTCTGGGTCCTGGGCTTGGGAGGCCTAGTTGGAGCAGGTGGCCACAGCTGAGTGTGGTGTGGTGCTTGGCTTTGAAGTAAAGCCCTGCCCGGTTGTGACTCCTGGACTACGCGGCCGTGGTTGGAAAATCTGAGGCCGCGTGATGAGGTGGTGGTATTTTGAAAGGGCTCCACTGCGACACCTGGGGATGGTGGTGCAATGCCTCTGGGACCACATGGACTGGGAAGACCAGAGAATGACTGGAGTAGCACAGAGGCCCTGAGCTGTGACACAGTGACTGGTACGGAGCAGGTGAGAACCATCTAACTCTCTGCACTAGGGACCTATTACTGAGGTCATAGACCTGTGAGAGCCCCCCTCATATTGTTATCACAGCACAGCGCTGGTGGGCCTTGACATTGCCTAGGTGAGGCCTGCCATTTGGGATGCGGGAGCAATGAGAGGGAGGGGCCCGTGACCATTGTATGGACAGCAGCATGCTGCACTGAACTCCCACATATTAATGATTACGGGGAGGGCAACCCTGCTTGCGCCCGTCGACAGTGAAGTGCCACGTACCTGTGATAAGGCAGTGGGCACCCCCGAGGGGGCCGGATCGAGGTGACACCATGGGCATTTCAAGATATTATAACACCCGAGTGGCAAAGATGGGTAAACCTAGAGCAAAGCCAGTGGAGATCGCCCCAGAACAGGAAGATGGACAACAGGAGCAAGCACAGAGTAATTCAGGGGCGCAGCAGCTTGAAGACCCCATACAACCAACATCTAGCTAAGATCTTAGAGGCAATCTCGGACACAAAAGAGACATTACATTAAGATATAAGCACAGTATCGGTGGGGTTGGGCCTTCTCCGTGCAGAACACCAGAAGCTCAACCTTTTCTCTCATCCATCCATCCTTCCACTCACTCATACGTCCATCCTTTCTCTTGTTATGCATCCATTCGCCCTTCCATTCATCCATTCACCCTTTCACTAACCCATCCAGCCATCCACCCATCCGTTCACTTACACATCTTTTCACATTAATTATGAGCTGACCCTTTGTCTGCTGAGTTGTTTACTGAAAAGGCCCATCAAGAACTTCACCCCTGCTGTAGTTCCCAAAGCAAGGGGTGGGGCGGGGGAGGGCCCACTATGCCACTACATAGGCAATCCGAAAAAGTGGAAGTCATGCATTATGCAAAGAGCCACTATGACATGATGTTGTTTCCAGGGCTTTCAGTGGGATGAATACACTGGGGGCTCTCTGCAAAAGGGGTATTCGATGTAATTAAGGGCATAGCTTAAAACACCTAAGCTAAAAAAGTCGTGCTTAGCATAGTGTGCCGCCGACTGGCAATTTGCTGCTTCTGTCATTGCATCCAGATATATAATACAACAAGTAGTGTTACGCAAGCAAGTGGGAACTATTAGCATTGCCAATGGTCGCTAGTTGCATAAAACAAAAAAAGCGGCAAACATGGCTTTGTTAAATATAACATTGAAAATGTGTCAGTTTTAAAATGATGAGACAGTGAGAGACCCATAACCCTTTTTTTTAAAACCTATTTCACCACCTTTTCATGAACTGGATCCTCACCTTGCAGCATGGACGTTTTTGTTCATTTCTTCCACCTGACTGAATGTCCTGCCCCAGACCAAGGCAGGAGACCCACAACATGCAATACGATCACAGACTGGCCAATTGTCATTGTGTATGTGGCAATAAGCTGCAGACAGATTAACAAAGGGTGGGGATGCTCTTGTGCTTAGAGAAGTGCAAGTTGACCCCATCAGGGAGTTGAGTCTTCGGGCAGGGGAACAGTGATGTTCCCGAATGCCCATAATTATGGTCAAAAGGCGTCCGTATAAGGGATTGTCAGGGGCAATGAACGTGAGATCCAAATCATCAACGCTATGTGAAATTTAGGGGCGGTTGGTCACCCTACACGGGAGGCAGTAAAGAGCATTTATGAACTATACAAGAATATATAAGTATGCATTCATATGGTATTTGAATAGTTTGAGCCTAGCTGAAAGGCAGAGGAGCACTGTAAATAGCTAAAGGTAAAAATATAGACAAGGAGTCTTTGGTGACGGTAACTTGTTACTGCAGTGCCATGTAGTGCGTTTAAAGAAATGTGTTTCTATAATTGATGCATCCTCTATGTAGTAAGATGTTGCACTCACAGGCTGCAGAAGATGAACAAAGGAGAGGATACGCGCAGGTGAAAGGTCACCTTACTGCAGCAAAGAAATTAACTACTTTAAACTCAAAGCATAAATAAATTCACAAGGTTGTTCATACTAGATTAGGAGCTACATCCACTGCTGCTTTATGGCACTCAGATGCTACGATCTAGGCTTTATCCTGACGTTTACCGACACTCCTTCACTGCATCTATTTGTCATTGGTTCCTATCACTTTGTTGTTGCACTGGCTGGAGAATCTCAGTGTGTGCATCTACATGTTTACTCCACAGCTATTTAAGGGAAATGCCTCTGAATACTAAAAGATGCAAATATTTTCCAGACACACCAAATGCTCCATAGGGTATAAACGAGACATTACACACCATTATGCCATTCCCCAATGAGAAAGAAGCCACGGACTGCACATATATCTCAAAATGACTCTGCTCAGCACATATATAAGAACAGATGCGGCCAGTACTCCGTAAATGCACAAGCCATTTAGAATGCGTGCCACATCCTTACAGACATAGAGGCCAAGTACCCATGGAACAAACATGATTCAGCAGTTGATGGTCTACGAAATACAACTACAACATCAGAATGGCGAATGTAGGAGTTTATGGATTGTAGTGAAGTTTCCATGAAGGCATTAGCAAGAAAATCTGCACCACATAATCACACGTCAAAAGAATGCACTCTCTATTGGAGGTAAAAGTGCCCATTGCACGTGTGGGTGTTTCCTAAAACTTTACCTCTATTCAAGCACTATAAGGAGGTTCCACTACAACAGTGTAGACAAGAGAAAAAGAAGCAAGGAAGAGCGAATGTCTGGTCTACTGAGAGAGCGAGAGATTCATGTGCATTCATAATCACGTGAGACACTGAAATATTTTTTTTGAGTTCAAATGATTTTATTGAGAGAAAATTGAGGTGACCAAACACAATATAAAGTATAAACTATACAACATTGTAATCCAAGCTCATTACATAGAGAGTAAAAGAATTGGATTATTATACAAAAAGAAAACAGAAGAATGCATAGCAAATGAGACATATATGTATACTAAGTATTAGAATGAAACCAATGGAACTAATAGGGGATTCAGGGAGGTTTGGAAACCTCCTGTTGAGATGGTTTAGGTTGAGAATGATGTTTAGCACTGATATCAATAAATATCATGACAGGCGATCATAAGTCAGCACGTTTTGAGGCCATGTGAGATGAGTAAACAAAGGCAGTATCTAGTCTGTGATTATGGCAAACAGGGTACCACCAGGCCCTAAATGAAATTTTCGAAAAATCTTTCCAGTTGACAGTAATTTGTTGAAAGGTGATTGCTAGTAACAAATAGATAATCTTGACATTAAGTGAAACACCATTCCAGACGGAAGACAGACTGCCTAAGAAAATGTGTATAAAACAAAAAGGGAAAATTGGTATTGTACATGAAATTGATTTGAGACCATACTTGTTTCCAAAAGGTTTGTACAGATGAGCAAGTGAAAAACAAATGAAACAAATCAGTGTTGGGGGAAGAGCAAGTCCAACATGTATCTGTGCTGGATGGGAAACATTTACATAAGGTAGTTGGTGTAAATAAAAGTCTGTTATAAACAAAAAATAGTGTTTCAGTGATATTTGCTGCTCTGGAGGCTTTACGCAATTTGGTCCATATACCTTTCCAAAGAGTTAATGGCCAGCTTGTAATGAGGTCACCCTCCCATGCCTCTTCAATTTTTGTCTTCTGTCTTTTCGGTGGCTATATCTTGCAATTATTTATAAATAATTGAAGCTTTGGGAATGGTTGCTAACAAGGTGTGGAGACTAGAAGGGGAATCAGAGGTATTGAGGGTATCAGGTAAAGTAGAGAATTGGGAGAAGGCTTCCAACACAGTGTTTTTGAGTAAGTTATATTTATGGTTAAAGGAGGTTGGTAGATTGAATAACTGAGCATGATAAAAGGCATAAATTGTGATTCTGAGAATAGTTGGTGTATCCAAACCAAACCCTTTTTACTCCAATCCCTCCAATAAAAAGGTTTACCATGGATCAACAATTTTTTATTTTGCCAAATTGTTGAGTTTAAAAAGGAATCTCTGGAATCGTGAATAGAGTGAGGGGATAAAGCAAATAATTTTGAAGTGTGCTTTATTACAGGAGTTGAGATGAATTGTGGTGCATGAGAAAGGAAGATATTCATGAAATGTGTAAGGAGATAAAAAGAGACGTTCCATTAAAGTCCAGAGAGGGCAGTTGTCTGCAGAATCAAGCATCCAAAGAGATGTTTGGCACAATAGGAAGGCTTTCTGATAAGCCTGGATGTCCGGAAAATTAACCCCTCCTTCTGACTGGGGTGAATTCATTTTAGCAAAGACGTACAGGGTTTTTTGTTACTCCACAAGAAAGAAGATAAAGTGGAGTTGATTTTTTTAAATAGCTTAATTGTGATTGGGACCGGGATATTCGAAATGGTATAAAAAACTATGGGTGACAACATCATCTTTATTGTATCTAAATGGCCACACCAAGACAGATACAGAGGGTGCCCTTTAGAGGTCAATTCTGAGATCTTTTGAAGACATTGATTCATACATAATATTACTGTCTCCGAGATTGAAGGCGTAAAATGTAGGTCTAGATATTTAATGCTTTTTGGACTCCATTTAAATCGGGAAGTTTGAAAATCTGAACTGAAAGTCTATTTTATTAAGAACAATATTTCGCATTTATCGTTATTTAATTTATTTCCAGAAATAAGAGAATAGGATTTCACCTCCTCTAAAAAAGCAGGAATGGATTCTTCTGGTCTGGTCATAAAGAGTAAAATATCATCAGCATATGCTGCAAGTTTAAGGTGAGCATTTGATGTGTAAAACCCATAGATGCTTGAGTTTTGGCGTAATTTGGATAAGAATGTTTTAAGCGCCACACTAAATAGAAAAGGAAAAAGAGGGCAACCTTGACGTACCCCTCTACCTAAATTAAAGAAAGGGGAGAGTAAGCCATTGGCACAAACTGCTGCACGAGGGTTAGAATAGAGAAGAGACATTACATTTATAAAGTTGGGGCCAAATGCAAACCATTTAAGAGCGTAAAAAAATATTTCCATTCAACTATATCAAAAGCCTTTTAGGCATCCAAAGATATTGCCACCATGTAATGATTAGGATGTGATGACTTGGATAAAACATTGAAAAAGAGCTGTGTATTATTCGTAATGACTCGTCCCTTAACAAAACCAGATTGTTCTTTCCCCTGGTAAGTTTGGTAAATAGGAATCCAAACGTATGGCTAAGGCTTTGGAAAAAAAATTGTAACCAATATTAACCAATGAGATAGGTGTGTAATTTTTACATTACTTGGAGTCTTCACCTTCCTTAGGGACAAGACATATGCGGGCTTCCGAAAAGGAACCATATGAGCTATTTGAGGAGGGAAAAAAGCTTATAAGTGCGTGCAATTTGGGTATTAAAAACGTAGAGAAATGTGTATAGAATTCAACAGTGAAGCCATCCGGGCCAGGCGCTTTATCTTTTGTAAGGTTTTGAAGAGCATGTAGGAGTTCTTGCTGGGAGAGATCAGATTCTAATTGAGATAAATCTGGAGGTGCCTGTTGAGGCTTTTGAATATTAGAGAAAAATTGCCATAATGAGTGATCTATGGGTTGGGTTTCTGAGGAATATGAGGATTTGTAAAAAAGGGAGAATTCGTTTAAGATTTCAGCATCTTTAAACTTTAAGACTGGGTGCTCATCAAAAACAGAATCTATGTTTAATTTATTTTAGCGTATCTTTAGATAATTGGCTAAAATGTTCCCTGCTTTATTTTTACCCCCATAGAATTTTGCACTGGATTTTAAAGTAAAGTGAAGCGTCCTCTGTTGATTTTTTGTTAAATTCCAATTTAGCATTGATAAGGGCTTTGAAACATTCCTCTGATTGGGATGTATAATATGAGTGTTCTAGTGCCTTCATATCTTGAAGTAGAACTGTGGTAATCTTACATGCAAATTTTCGTTTCTTTGCAACAAAATTTATAATAAAGTCTCTTGCTGACGCCTTAAAATGCATCCCAGATAGTTGCGGGTGATAGGGACTCTGTATGATTTCTTTCAAAGTAATTGGTGAAGAAAGAGATAAAAGATGCAGAGAACTTGGGGTCCAGGAGAAGAGCGTTATTAAAACGTTATCTTCTGGAAGTGTTAGTTCTGGGCAATATATCGAAGCCAATGGAAACAGGTGCATGATCCGAGAGGAGATCGGTCCAATGTCTGCAAACGTGAGGGATTGCGAAATATTTTGGGAAACAAGAATATAGTCAATTATTGATTGAGTATGATGTGTTGAGGAGTAAAACGAGTATTCCCTGGTAGTGGGATTGCAAAGACGCCAGGCGTCAAGCAATTTATATTGAGATATAGCGTGAGCAAAAGATTTATGTGTTTTATTGTGGATAAAAGCCACTTTAGAGTTTCTATCTAGGAAGGGGTCTAATACTTGGTTGCAATCTCCAGCCATAATAAAATTATCCTTAAAGCAATTCGAAATTCTCTTTGCTAGGGAAGGCCAAAAACGAGCATCTCCACCTGTAGGTGCATAAACATTAAGAAAAGAAACTGGTACTTTTTTGTGATAGTTTAACCGTAAGCCATATCCCGTCAGTATCCACTAATTGCGATCGTAAAGTAACTGGAAGAGACTTACGGCATAAAATTGCAACTCCATTGCATTTACCATCCCCAGGAGAAAAATAAACTTCCCCTACCCAACCCCTTTTCAATTTCAAAGACTCGCTTTCCGTAAGGTGAGATTCCTGTAACAAAACAGTCAGGCTTTAACTTAGCTAAATGTGACAGAACCCCCTGTCTCTTCTTAGGAGAATGTAAACCCATAAAATTCCATGAAACTAATTTAAGTGGCATGACATACTAAAACAAAATGCAAGAAACATTTCCAACCAACATTCCAATTCAATAAAGTGGAGAAGTCAGCAATAAAAGACTCCGAACTTGCACTGTTAGAGTCCAATTCAACACAAAAATATTGAGAGGTGTTTTGAGAGAAATCAAAAAATAGGAGGATTGAAACAAACTTAGGATAATGAGAAATATAGAAAATACAGAAGCAGAAGCAAGAATGGAAAATAAAGTAAGTCACCTGAGAAAGATTAAGTGTAAAACTGAGATGATAGAAGAAGAAGATAAATGAAGAAGTTGCAGAACATAAAACAAAGGACAAAACAAATAATACTCAAACAGACAACATACTTACAAAAGGAAGATTCAGGGAAACAAATGAAGTGGGATGGAACCACATGGAGTAAACGACATGTCTGGGACGAGACGAACAAAGGGTCCAGGAGAAACCACAATGCTGGGGTAAGGAATCTGTAAGGGCAATGAATAACAAGGATTAGAATAAATAAGTGAACATACAGTAAGACAGATGTTGGACCAAACAATAACAGGACCATCAGCAGTAAACTGGCAAACTTGTCCAAACGAGCCGTCAATATGTAATCTATAAAAGCAAAAGGCAACAATAAAAGAGGAGATTAATTAAACATATTATGATCAAGAGAACAATGAGAACACAGCAAACCATCAAAATGAACCAAAGTCAAGTAAAAAATACAACAAGCAACATAGTCTAGGTTAACTGAGTAATATTATTTGTTTACGGAAATTCGGCATAGGAATAAATGGGACCAATTAATATGCCAATGGTGTGCTTAAAATCAGCAAAAAATTGAAAAAAGGGGAAAGGGGAGTTGTAATATCTAACTCACCAAGAGTTGGGCCTTATAGTATTCCAAGAAAATCATAGAGTCAAGTCTTATGCAAAGAAGAAGGCTGTTGAGTGTCCATAGCATTTGGATTACAAGAATTAATGAAACTTTGCAGCCTTGTTGGGTCATCATATGTAATTGTTCTATTGTTGTATGTAACCTTGAACAGGCAGGGATGAAAAAGACCATAGTGGGCACCCAAAGATCAGAGAGCTGGCCTCAAGTTGAGGAATGCTTTACGTCTGTTAGCAGTGACCTTGGTGTAGTCTTGTGTGAAAAACAGAGTTGAATGAGACCAAGTAATAGGTAGAGTAGATTTGACCACAGATAACACCAATAATAGATCTGTATACTCCAGGAAGTATATAATGACTCCTCTTGGCCGCTGAGAAGGTGACATATTGGAAGAAGGGCGACCTAGTCTGTGTGCTCCCTGAATGTTGGGAGTCACACCCTCTGCTAAGAGTAACACTTTGTGGAGAAAAGATTCAAAGAAAGTGATAGGGTATGCCCCCTCACTCCCTTCCGCCAAGCCATAAATATGTAGATTGTTTCTCCTGTTGTGATTTTCAAGGTCTTCGATTTGCTTCTGGAGCATGGAAACTTGTGATTGAAGCTGAGAGTTGCTCGTAGCGGTATCCCTAAAGGAGGAAATTGATTGTTCAACTGCAGAGACCATTGTGTCAAGTTGAGACCAATTGTCTGTGAGGACTTGTAGCTTAGAGTTCGTTTCTTCCATGAAAGGTCAGAGGGCTCCTATTTCGTCCAACAGCATCTCCATAGAAACCGGTGTGGTTGATTTTGGAGGAGAAGGAGAATTCTGCCCTAGACGCTTAATGAGTGTCCTTCCAGGTAGCGCCAATGAAGGATCCATGACTGTCACCGGGGTACTTGATGTAGACTGCAGAGAATCTTCAAACTGGGAGCATGCAGTGATAATCTTGGAGTTTTTCACAAAAATATATACCTTTGTTTCGGGTTTGTGGAAAGAGCACCTCTTGTTCTGCCCATAGGGACACAACTCAATCGCCAGGCAAAAATTGTCGTGAAGATTATCACTTAGATGTGAATTCAAAGCAGGGGAAGAAACCATGTGAAGCTCATTGTGAGAAGTTGGCCTGATATGCAGTGCTCACTATTCTAGTGATCAATATGCATCAGTCCAAACGACCCTTATGGTGATTGGTTGTAAGTCAACCTTAGACCAGCTATCCTAGTAGCGTGGATACGAGCAGTCTTCGGGCTAAACTCTGGAGGGCGTGTTAAGCCAGCTGTTATACCATCACATACCCCTTGAACACCAAGTGAAAGGACACCACACAAGTGTTATGAAAATAAACAGTGTATATATTAGAATCACAACAGTCCTGTACTCTTTATGAGGACAGGGTACTAAGCACACAACGAAACTCTTAAGAAAATACTTCAAGTGCACAATCAATACAAGTGCCCGAGGGCACGGAAAGTTTAGTGGTCTCGGGCGGACCCGATAAGGCAAGTCGGAAGCGATGGGGACTCGGGTCCCTTAAATAAGGAGGCTATGCGGGCACCGAAATGCCGAAGTTACCTAGCCCAAGGGCTGCGGCTGCACAAGTCTTTACAGACGTCGGGAGTCCTCGCTGACAAGCCAGGAGCCGGAAGGAAGGAGTTGCTGGCCGGCGACCAGTGAAGATAGTTCGTAGAGATCCAAGCCTGGATCAGAGATGGATGACACCTGAAAGCAGAGGGGACCAAGTTCGTAACTACTAGCCAGTAGTCAGAGGGTACCAGGAGGGCACCGGATGATCGTCACCTCGACTAGGTGAGTGGGCGACGCTAGGCTCTGCAGTTTCACGGACCAGGAGGCGTTGTCGGTGACCAGGATGGAGGTGCGAGCTGTCCCACGAAGGTTGATGCTGTCGGCGTCGCTGGACCCAGGATTGGGGCAACAAGCCTTGGCAAATTCAGGGCCACGTGGTGGGCCTGAAATGGCGTCGTGAGTGGACCAGGAGGGTCCGGGGTGCTCCTCTTTCAGAAGGGAGCAAAGGCCAGTCTAGAGCAACCAGACCAGCAGCGTTGGTTGTCGGGGGTCGTCAAGAAGGTTACAAGCCAGCGGCTAGTGACCAGACAACATGTTGAGTGGCAAGAGCAGAAGGGCCCCACGCAGATCGTGGAGATGCTGGGAGGCTGCACTTCGGTGCTGGAGCTGCTCAGGGTCGGGGCTTCTCGGACCCCAAAGCACTCACCAGAGGATCCCTCGGCGGTCGTGCTGGTTTAAGAAAGCGTGAAGGTTTTGATGATGGCCGGTCCCTCAAGGTCTCGTCGCACCCACGGATCTCAGCTGAGCTGACGATGTGGGTAGAGGTCAGAGGTGCCAGGGAAGCCAGTTCTCGTTGTGCTGGGCTGTCGGATTCCTGAGGAAGGACTTGCAGCAAACCGCAGAGTTCTTAGATGGTGCCTGCGGATGCAGGGTGACTACTCCTTAGCCACAAGGGAGAAATCTTGAGAAGAGTCGAGAGTTCCTTTCGTAGAAAGTATTCTTGATTCAAAGATGATCTAATTTGGAAGGGTCCCCGCTCCTGCCTTTATCCTAAAGAAAGGGGTGGGTACGCGACTAGGTCCTGCCCTAGGGGTGGGACCAGGAAGGGGGGTGGTTACACCCCTCTCCCATGCCGGTCTTTCCCCAGGTCAGGGGCTGGTGTACCCCTGGAACTGGTTCTAGCCGGCAGATGCGTAGTGAGCACCGGGGTGCCACTCCGCAGTCACCTTCCTGTAAAGCCCTGCCTACCCAAGATACACAAAACCCTGTCTGGGATGGTGCGAGCACCGCCCCGGACAGGAAACCCTTTGTCCAAGCTCTCCTCGCTGGAAGGACTCCCAGCAGCGGGAGGTCAGACTCGTGTCTGTGGTGGCAGCATCCATTTTGTGGAGCTGAGGCTTCAGTTAACTTTAACCGGGGTTCACAGTTACGTACATGTCGTGTCCCTCTAGAAGGGTGGAATGCTAACCCCATCGCCAGCATTGGTGAGGGGTCAGTATCCCGATTCGTATGACACCTTACTCGACATGTCTTGATAACGCGATACCGAAGTTATCGATATGGTATGCGTTATCATGGAACAGCCAGTGGGTCTTGGTTCCGCAAGCTGCAACCGGGCTCGGCTCGTGCCAGAGCCCAATTCACACGATTCCACGCACTCTGCCTTCAGGATTGTCAAGGCATGCCATAGGAGTGACTGATAGGAATTCGGGTGTCCATTTTTAGGGTTAGATATAGGTATACTATATCTAAAGAAAAGGGCGAGTACGCCACCTTGCCCCAGCTGTCGTGCAGCCAGTTGTGTCAGATTTAGATGGCCATCCAGGGGTGGCATAATACATGCTTCAGCCCCTGGTAGGCCCTGGGTACACCGATGCCCTGAGTTACAGGGTCTGACAAGGTGGCCCAGTTCCAATTGGTAGTGCACCTAAGGTACACACGTCAATTTAGCGAGAGAACAGCCAGGCTGTGGGTCTGATTGGCAGGCCCACAGCCAGAGAAAGTCGTAAACCAGTGAAACAAAAGCAAAAATTTGGGTGATCATAGGATTGCAGACCCTACTCTCCTACATGACCCCCCCCCCCCAAACGTTGGGACAATAAACTAACCTTGACCAGGTGAGTCTTCTTGTTCTAAGTGGAAATACCTGGAGAGCCCATCTGCATTGCCATGATCAGTGCCAGGTCTATGCTCCACTGTGAAGTCCATCCCCTGTAGGGAAATGGACCACCTAAGTAGTTTGGGGTTTTCACCCTTCATCTGATTTAGCCATAAGAGGGGCTTATGGTCGGTCTGAATCTTGAAATGAGTGCCAAACAAGTATGGCCTCAGTTTCTTCAGGGCCCAAACCACAGCAAAGGCCTCCCTCTCAATAGCTGACCAATTTTTCTCTATGGGGTTCAGCCTTCTGCTTATAAAAGCAATGGGCTGGTCATTACCATCAAAATTCAGTTGAGATAGAACAGCTCCCACACCCAACTCAGAAGCATCTGTTTGGACAATGAATGGTTTGGAGTGGTCAGGACTCTTGAGGATAGGTGCTGTGCACATGGCCTGTTGTAGGTCATCGAATGCTTTTTGACAGCCTGCTGTCCACTGAACCATTTTTGGCATTTTCTTACTTGTCAGTTCATTAAGCGGAGTCACAATCGATCCGTAATTTCTGACAAACTTTCGGTAGTAACCAGTCAGGCCCAAGAAAGCTCGAACCTGAGTCTGGGTGGTTGGAGGAGCCCAGTCCCTGATTGACTGTATTTTGCTCTCCAGTGGTTGAACTTGGCCTCCACCTACAAGATGGCCCAAGTATACAACCTGTGTCTGCCCTATCTGGCACTTTGTGGCCTTGATAGTGAGACCTGCTGCTTGCAGAGCCTCTAACACTTTCCTCAGGTGGACCAGGTGATCCTCCCAGGTGCAGCTAAAGACAGCAATATCGTCAAGATACGCCACACAGAAGTCATCCAGCCCAGTGAGAACGTGATTCACCAACTTTTGGAAGGTGGCAGGTGCATTTTTCAAACCAAAGGGCATTACCACAAATTGATAATGCCCACCAGGGGTAGAAAATGCTGTCTAGGGCTTGGCGTCCTCAGCTAACCTGATTTGCCAATACCCAGCTGTCAGGTCAAACGTGCTTAAGTAGTTGGCAGAAGCCAATCTATCTATAAGCTCATCTGCCCTTGGTATTGGGTGGGCATCAGTCTTAGTGACTGCATTGAGACCCCTGTAGTCTACGCAGAACCTCATCTCTTTCTTACCACCCGGGGTGTGAGGCTTGGGCACTAGAACTACGGGACTAGTCCAAGGGCTATCCGAGGGTTCAATGACTCCCAACTCCAACATTTTCTGCACTTCAGTCTTGATGCAGTCTCTAACGTGATCGGGCTGCCGGTAGATTTTACTCTTGACGGGCAAGCTGTCACCAGTGTCAACCTCATGGGTACACCAATTGGTCTGACTTGGTGTTAGAGAGAACATATGCCGGAAGGATTGAAGAACCTGTTTACAATCCTCCTGTTGATGTTCAGAGAGGCTGCCACAAAAGACAACACCGTCTACTGATCCATCGTCAGGATTCTGAGTGAGCAGGTCTGGGAGAGGGTCACTCTCCTCCTCCTGTCCCTCATCTATGGCCATGAGCAAGCTCATGTCCTTCCTGTCGACATATGCTTTGAGCCTGTTAACATGGAGCACCCTGTGGGGGCTCCGGGGAGTGCCAATGTCCACCAGGTAGGTGACCTCTCCCTTTTGCTCAAGAATCGTGTGGGGCCCAGAACATTTGTCTTTGAGTGCTGCTGGGGCCACTGGCTCCAACACCCACACCTTCCGTCCAGGCTGGTAAACAGTCAGGACAGCCTTTTGGTCATGCCAAGCTTTTTGGAGTTCTTGGCTGGCCTTAAGGTTTTCAGATGCCTTTTCCATGTATTCAGCCATCCGAGATCGGAGACCAAGCACATAGTCCACTATGTTGGTTGCAGGCTTTTTGAGAGGTCTCTCCCATCCTTCCTTCACCAAACACAGCGGTCCTCTTACAGGATGCCGTACAAAAGTTCAAAAGGGCTGTAGCCAACCCCCTTCTGTGGGACTTCTCTATAAGCGAATAAAAGGCAGGGAATCAGGACGTCCCATCTACGCCGGAGCTTTTCAGGTAGTCCATGGATCATCCCTTTAGGGTCCTGTTGAACCGCTCAACAAGCCCATTGCATTGTGGATGATAGGGTGTAGTGAACTTGTAGTTGACACCACATTCCTTCCACAAAGCAGTCAAGTAGCTCGACATGAAGTTTGCACCTCTGTCAGAGACAACCTCCTTAGGGAAGCCCACTCTGGAGAACACTCCAAATAGGGCTCTTGCCACAACAGGTGCTGTAGTGGTCCTAAGGGGAATAGCTTCAGGATACCTGGTGGCATGATCCACTACCACCAGTATAAACTTGTGCCCTGATGCTGTTGGGGGTTCCATTGGACCGACAATGTCAATCCCCACTCGTTCAAAGTGCACCCCCACCACAGGCATTGGTATAAGGGGGGCCTTTGTTGTGCCACCTGACTTACCACTGGCTTGGCAAGTGACACAGGAGCGACAAAACTCCCGGGTATCCTCGTTCATGTGAGGCCAGTGAAAGTGTGAGACAAGCCTGTCCCACGTCTTCGTCTGGCCTAAGTGTCCTGCTAAGGGAATCTCGTGGGCCAAGGTAAGAAGGAAACCACGCTGAGACAAGGGGATAGCCAGCCTCCTGGTCATGCCAGGCTTGGGGTCTCTTGCCTCAGTGTACAGGAGTCCATCCTCCCAGTATACCTTGTGGGTACCTGTGGCGTTCCCAGCAGCCTCAGCAGCAGCCTGCTGTCTGAGGGATTCAAGGGAAGGGCAGTCTAACTGGTCCTTCCCCAGGTCTTCTCGTGAGGGTCCCCCTGAGCCCAGAAACTCAACTTGATCAAGTTCGAGTTCTTTAGGTTCAGTTTCCCGCAATTCCTGGAGGTCAGCCTCCTCTGAGACTTGATCCTCGACCTGGGGCAAGGGGGAAGGCGAGGCCTTAACCCGACTGCTCGTCTTCTTGGGAGGTGTCTGGTCCATTGTTCCAGGATCCAGCACCGGTTCAGTGGGGCATCTTCTGACCTGTGACCTAGTCACAGCAAGCACATGTGCTGGCAAGCCTAACATCTCCATGTGAGTCCGGTGCTCCACTTCTGACCATTGTGATGACTACAAATCATTGCCCAACAAACAATCCACTGGGAGGTCTGAACTAACAACAACCTTTTTCTGGCCATTTACCCCTCCCCAGGAGAAAGCAACAATCGCCATACTATGACTGGTAGTGACGTTGCTGGCATTGGTCACCAGGAAATCTGTACCTGGCATGATCTGTCCAGGGTCCACGAAGTTAGGTGTCACAATGGTGACACTGGCACTAGTGTCCCTATAGGCCTGAGCCATTCTTCCATTTATTAAAGGCGTCTGTCGGTATTTGCCCAAAGTATTGGGACTGACGTCAGGGGACACATCCAAATCCCCTGTACAGACAAGGACAGCCTGAGTGAGTGTGCCAACTAAGTTGTCACACCCCTCGGAACCCAAGGTTAACCCAACTAGTCCCTTGGGAGGTGCACTACTACTGCTGGCTGTATTAGGGGGCACAGGTGCCTTAGGGGCTGCAGTAGCAGGAGTCTGCCCTCCTTTCTTGGTGCACTCACTAAACCAGTGAGTTTTACTTTTACAGTATTGGCACCACCTTTTCGATTGGCCTTCTTGATTCTTCTTTTTCTGGGAAGCCTGACCCCCCCCCCCATCTTTGGGTTGTTGGGGACCTGTCGAAGACTTCTGGTCATTTTGTTCACCCTTAGAATCTTTACCCTTCTGGTCTGCTTTCTTCTGACCACCCTGGTTCTGGCCCTGGTTTTGCTTAACCCTTGTTCTGACCCATCTGTCTGCCTAATTTCAGAGAGGTCAGATCTGAGTGGACAAGGTGCTGATGCAACAACTGGTTCTGACAATTGTTTAAAATCTGTTCTCGCATGATCAAATTATACAATCCTGTGTAATCAGTAACCTTACTGCTCAGCAACCAGCCCTCCAAAGCCTTAGTGGCACAATCGACGAAATCAGACCAGTCCTGAGACTGAGTTTTCTGGGTATCCCTGAACAGCAACCTGTACTGCTCAGTGGTTAGGCCGAACCCATCAATCAGTGTGTTCTTCAGGACCTGGTAATCGTTAGCGTCCTCAGCTCTAGTAGTGAGGAGCTTATCTTTACCTTTACCTTCAAAGGAGAGCCACAAGATAGCTGCATACTGACTCTGGGGGACACACTGTACAGTGCAGGCCCTCTCCAAAGCAGTAATCCATTTGTGGATATCATCCCCTTGCTTAAAGGGGGGCACTATCTTACTCAGGTGTCTAGTGTCTAAACTCCTGTTTTCCCGTGGGGGAATGCTGCCACCAGTGGGATTTTTCCCACTCAATTCTTGCTCTCTAGCAAAGGCGAGTCTTTCTTTGGCCAGGGCAAGTTCTTCCCTTTCGATCCTCAGATTGACTTTCCGCTCTTTAGCTTCGTACACTCTCCTCTGAGGGGATGTCATCCCTCTTCGAGAAGAGCCTCGAGAGCCATTGGTTCGAACGGATCTATTCGAGCCTCTCAACAGAGACCTAACTCGTCCATTCCCAATGTTAAGCTGGCCTGAGAGGGGCCCCAGGGGTCTCCTAGTACCATTCTCGTGCCGGCTTAAGTTGTCCCTAGTTTGCTGGCTAACTACTACTGGACCTTTGTCTGCCTCGTCCCCAGATGTCTCCAGATCCTCATCCTCCTCTTCACCTTCTGCGGAGAGATGGATAAGGTCAGGGTCACCTGAGGTTCCCTCGAGAGGGGGGCATATTCCCATCTGGATGAGAAGGGTCTGTGTTACCAGCCCTCCTAGCATCATAAGTCTCCAAGAGACCAATCAGAAACGGAATGGTAGGGTTTGCACCCTGTTTTAGCTTCCGAGATTTACAGACTTGTCGCATCTCTTGGAAGCTAAGTGCAGCATATCTGGAAGTGACCTGTGGAAGGTCGACTGACACAAGGGGAAACTCAGTGTTTCCTCCTTTGTCTGACAAGCTGCTTCTAGTGTGGTGTAAGTGATGCACCTACCTACACTATATGTTTACCTACTGATCCCTTGCTAAGAGTTGCAGCCAAGGTGTGCTAAGCCTTGCGGAGCTACAACAGCTGGTTCAGTAGAACTCAGAGTATTCTAAGCTAAGTTATATGTACCTGGAGTACTTATGCGATCTTTCACAAGATATTCTTAGGATACGCGTGGTAAAACAACAGCAAGCTCAAAATCCCACCGCTGCTCACCAATGTGAGAAGTTGGCCTGATATGCAGTGCTCACTATTCTAGTGATCACTATGCATCAGTCCAAACGACCCTTATGGTGATTGGTTGTAAGTCAACCTTAGACCAGCTATCCTAGTAGCGTGGATACGAGCAGTCTTCAGGCTAAACTCTAGAGGTCGTGTTAATCCAGCTGTTATACCATCACATACCCCTTGAACACCAAGTGAAAGGACACCACACAAGTGTTATGAAAATAACCAGTGTATTTATTAGAATCACAACAGCCCTGTCCTCTTTATGAGGACAGGGTACCAAGCACACATCGAAACTCTTAAGAAAATACTTCAAGTGCACAATCAATACAAGTGCCCGAGGGCACGGAAAGTTTAGTGGTCTAGGGCGGACCCGATAAGCGATGGGGACTCGGGACCCTTAAATAAGGAGGCTATGCGGGCACCAAAATGCCGAAGTTACCTAGCCCAAGGGCTGCGGCTGCACAAGTCTTTACAGACGTCGGGAGTCCTCGCTGACGAGCCAGGAGCCGGAAGGAAGGAGTTGCTGGCCGGCGACCAGTGGAGATAGTTCGTAGAGATCCAAGCCTGGATCAGAGATGGATGACACCTGAAAGCAGAGGGGACCAAGTTCGTAACTACTAGCCAGTAGTCAGAGGGTACCAGGAGGGCACCGGATGATCGTCACCTCGACTAGGTGAGTGGGCGACGCTAGGCTCTGCAGTCTCACGGACCAGGAGGCGTTGTCGGTGACCAGGATGGAGGTGCGAGCTGTCCCACGAAGGTTGATGCTGTCGGCGTCGCTGGGCCCAGGATTGGGGCAACAAGCCTTGGCAAATTCAGGGCCACGTGGTGGGCCTGAAATGGCGTCGTGAGTGGACCAGGAGGGTCCGGGGTGCTCCTCTTTCAGAAGGGAGCAAAGGCCAGTCTGGAGCAACCAGACCAGCAGCGTTGGTTGTCGGGCATCGTCAAGAAGGTTACAAGCCAGGGGCTAGTGACCAGACAACGTGTTGAGCAGCAAGAGCAGAAGGGCCCCACGCAGATCGCGGAGATGCTGGGAGGCTGCACTTCGGTGCTGGAGCTGCTCAGGGTCGGGGCTTCTCGGACCCCAAAGCACTCACCAGAGGATCCCTCGGCGGTCATGCTGGTTTAAGAAAGCGTGCAGGTTTTGATGATGGCCGGTCCCTCGAGGTCTCGTCGCACCCACGGATCTCAGCTGAGCTGACGATGTGGGTAGAGGTCAGAGGTGCCAGGGAAGCCGGTTCTCGTCGCGCTGGGCTGTCGGATTCCTGAGGAAGGACTTGCAGCAAACCGCAGAATTCTTAGATGGTGCCTGCGGATGCAGGGTGACTACTCCTTAGCCACAAGGGAGAAATCTTGAGAAGAGTCGAGAGTTCCTTTCGTAGAAAGTATTCTTGATTCAAAGATGATCTAATTTGGAAGGGTCCCCGCTCCTGCCTTTATCCTAAAGTTAGGGGTGGGTACGCGACTAGGTCCTGCCCTAGGGGTGGGACCAGGAAGGGGGGTGGTTACACCCCTCTCCCATGCCGGACTTTCCCCAGGTCAGGGGCTGGTGTGCCCCTGGAATTGGTTCTAGCCGGCAGATGCGTAGTGAGCACCGGGGTGCCACTCCGCCGTCACCTTCCTGTAAAGCCCTGCCTACCCAGGATACACAAAACCCTGTCTGGGATGGTGCGAGCACCGCCCCGGACAGGAAAACCTTTGTCCAAGCTCTCCTCGCTGGAAGGACTCCCAGCAGCGGGAGGTCAGACTCGTGTCTGTGGTGGCAGCATCCATTTTGTGGAGCTAAGGCTTCAGTTAACTTTAACCGGGGTTCACAGTTACGTACATGTCGTGTCCCTCTAGAAGGGTGGAATGCTAACCCCATCGCCAGCATTGGTGAGGGGTCAGTATCCCGATTCGTATGACACCTTACTCGACATGTCTTGATAACGCGATACCGAAGTTATCGATATGGTATGCGTTATCATGGAACAGCCAGTGGGTCTTAGTTCCGCAAGCTGCAACCGGGCTCGGCTCGTGCCAGAGCCCAATTCACACGATTCCACGCACTCTGCCTTCAGGATTGTCAAGGCCTGCCATAGGAGTGACTGATAGGAATTCGGGTGTCCATTTTTAGGGTTAGATATAGGTATACTATATCTAAAGCAAAGGGCAAGTGCGCCACCTTGCCCCAGCTGTCGTGCAGCCAGTTGTGTCAGATTTAGATGGCCATCCAGGGGTGGCATAATACATGCTTCAGCCCCTGGTAGGCCCTGGGTACACTGATGCCCTGAGTTACAGGGTCTGACAAGGTGGCCACATTCCAATTGGTAGTGCACCTAAGGTACACACGTCAATTTAGCGAGAGAACAGCCAGGCTGTGGGTCTGATTGGCAGGCCCACAGCCAGAGAAAGTCGTAAACCAGTGAAACAAAAGCAAAAATCTGGGTGATCATAGGATTGCAGACCCTACTCTCCTACACTCATATCATATATGCAGATGAGGGTCGAAGCGATCAACAATAGCGAAGCATAATAAACATGTCTCCAATCCTTACCATGTGCAAACAAAAATATGCAAGCAGCGAATCAATGGAGCTCCAAAAATAATATTGCGCTAAAGTATATAAGACCTGTAAATATTAAACATATACAGTTGACAAGTGAGAGGATTGCATCATGAGTGCATTAAGGAAAACGTAAAATGGCCAGGGCTTTCTTCCAGTCAGAAAAGCCAAGTGAACAGTTCCCTGCTCCAAGTAACCATGACAAAGCAGGAAGTCTTATTTCAGCTGCACAATCCCGAAAAATCAAACAGGAGGGCATAAGCAGCATTTAACATAGTAGCACGCTGTGTCTGAGGGATATTGCAGAGCGCTAAAAGCACAAAATGGCGGCCACAATGTTGCGGCGCTACCTGGGAGACTCACTCGGTAAACAGAAGCATTTACGTGCCGCTTCCGTGAGCATCAAAATGCTTGAAAGGCTCAGCACATGTTAAGACGTCCTGTGGATATCCTTAATTCGCGGACTCAGTCTCGAAACGCGAAATCTCACAGTCCCGCCAGAGTGCCTCAGCGGAATGCTGCCATTCCCCCTGGGTGCCAAGTCATGCCCGAGACACTGAAATATAGAGGGTAAATCATTCCAGACGTGCATTGTTACATAACACTGGAATGCATTGGAGTGCACAGCCTGCTTTGGATCTGAAAGAGGATGGTGAGGACGGCAGAAAACTTGAGGCGCAACATGTGCGTGATGATGATGGATCTCTGGAAATAATAAAATATTTCTGCGTCAAGCCACATAAAGTGTGATGACACAGACCACACGCGATGGTTGATGCATGCGTAGAAAAATGTGTATGCAATAAACTCCAACTCGAAATTTGTACCAGAAGTGAACAAAAAATTCAGAAAAAAATTCATAGGACGAAAGCAAGTGACGCAAAATAATGATGGCCAACATCAGCATAAAAAATGTAAAAATGCCTCTACAATAAATGCAACAAGATACAATGCTCTGTCGGGGAGCAACAATTACTTTGTTTTCAATGGATAAATCATAAAAAGTATAGAAGAGACTGTATACTCAGTGAGTCAAGTGATCCTGTGTAAAGACTGAATCAGGATGCACACAAAAACAAGGAAACTCGTAATAACACCCCAAAACAAATGAAGACACAAGGGTACATTGCAACAAGGATTTCTGTTATTAAGTTATTCCATCAGATATCACAGTTAGACATATTGTAGGGATGTTCAAGTGCAAATAGAGTATAAAAGGGACAAGTGGTTTAAAGTGACATGGCCAACTTAAATTTGTCAAATAACCTCTCGGTAAGGCCAGTCCTTCCCCCACGTCAATGCAACAACTTGTTCCTTAACATCT
Source organism: Lissotriton vulgaris (assembly GCF_964263255.1). Classification (NCBI taxonomy): domain Eukaryota; kingdom Metazoa; phylum Chordata; class Amphibia; order Caudata; family Salamandridae; genus Lissotriton; species Lissotriton vulgaris. The sequence goes on along the minus strand of NC_141689.1, from coordinate 930,473,575 downwards.
CCCATGATTCGTGTACCCCTTTTTGTAATGTAGGGACATTAGTTAGAACCACCACATATGTTGTTATCACTGGTGGTAGATCCAAGCGTGTTAGGTGTCTCTCCACCGTGTTTTCTTTCCAATGCACTGAAACATTAGAGGTCTTAGAGAATGCTGGGACTATGAGGATAGTGGATATGGGTGACACGAGGTTTGCATTAGAGGTGGGTCGGACAGAATTATTAGATACAAACGGTAATTGATCGCGGCTGTCGATGACTGGCTGGATATTTTGGATATTATGGATGGAACGGCCCCCTCATTTGATATCTGTGCTATGACTATTTCTCCCCAGTGCCTATATGTCCTTGTTTCATTGACTCTTCTACAGTAGTGATCTGACGCTCTATGGACCCCACCACTCCTGTTAAATAACTGAGCAGGGACTGACATGGCTGGATCCCTAATTAAGGCTGCTTCTCGTTTGATGCGCTCAACGTTTTTCTCTTCCCCATAGTTGTATTTTCCCAGGTAACTAGCAGTATCTGCCTTCGGAAGAATTTCCTTTCTAATATCAAATATGTTTAGTTGCTATGTATGACAACTTACATATATTGTAATGTGTAATGGATTAAGTATATTGCATCAGCACTAAATATGACAATGCTCCCTACTGATTCTTGTGATACAAGCTAAGGTTAAAGTCACAGTGCCTTTTCAGGGCAAATGTTAGTGCCATGGCCCAGTCCAGTCTCTTCCGGTCTATGATGCCTCTGGCCCGGGCAAGCCTGCGCACGTCCTGTGCTGCGGAGCCCCTTGAAACTTTTAACGGTGCCTCCTGGCACTCTGCTGATGCTGCGTGACGATACTGGGCACCACAAAGCACTCTAGTGAGTGTAGTTCTTTCCCCTGCTGCACTCCCGGTCCGCTCCTTCGTCTCCCGAGCTCTTCCCCCCAAGGTAGGTGAAACTGGCTGCAATTGGGCATCCCCATCACTTCATTTATCCCTCAGTTAAGTGTACCTACCTGAGTCTTCCCTGACACTTGCAGATCCATCTGAGAGCCCCCACTCTCCAAGGAACGCTTTTCTGACACTGGGGCTGTCTCCTTGTCCTGAAGATGACCCGCCAAGACACACCATTCATGCGTTTTCAGGGTAGAAACGTCAATGCTTAATGTTGGTTCAGACTTTCCATATATCTGGTTTCTACTGCAGAGCAACCTTGCCACTACCAGAGAGATCCATTCAACCTTTGGTCTGACCCTTCCTGGAAATTTTATATATTTGTACATAGCTTCACAATAGTAATTATACACCTTGTCACCAGTACTGAGCACCCATGTCACTACAAGCCACTTGTCACTTTTATACTTTATTTGCACTTGGACAGCCCTACAATATGTCTATCTGTGACACTTGATGGAATAACTTAATAACAGAAATATTTGTTGCAAAGTACACTTGTGTCTTCATTTGTATTGTTTTTGCCCGCGTCCTGATTCAGCCTTTCTACAGTATCACTGGACTCACTGAGTATGCTGTCTCTTCTATACTTTTTATGATTTATCCTTTGAAAACAAAGTAATTGTTGCTCCCCGACAGAGCCATTGTATCTTGTTGTATACTCAACCAGGCTCTGAGGGTTACTGGGTTACCCCATTGTGTTATACTCTACAATGAATGCATCCTGTGTTATTATTCTGTAGCCTGCACAACAGTGTAATGGGTCTCTACACATTCTCTGCTCTGTCCTTTGGTGACTGCGTGACTGGGGAATTCACACTGGCCACACCAGAGATTGCAATGCTGGTAGATTTGGTGAGGGCATCTAGAGTGTGGCACCGAAGTAATTAAACAGCACTATTTCTGTGGCCACCTTAAAAAATAAATTCCAAAATTTCCTGTAAAAAAATGTCCTGATGAAGGCATACATATCTCCAGCTGAAGATAGTTATGGCTTTAATCAGCTCATGCACAGACCTCCTGTACAATAGTTGTATTTATATAGCACTAACTACCCCTCATGAGGCATCAAAGACCTTTTCAGCAAGTAGCATGCTACTCTGGAATCCAAATGGATTAATGGTGGATTAGTATAGAAAAATATGAATATAGCATTAGTATAGGGAGATATGAGTTCATTTGAGCAGAGGACATGTGAGCCTGTTAGTTGCATTAGATAGAGTAATGCTGGGATAGAAGAGGGAAGAAAAACAGAAGTGTTAATTGGGAGATCATAGTAGTAACTTGGCGTCTGGGATGAGTAAAGGAGAGATGAAGTAGAGAAGATCCTGCAGAAAGGGATTATGGAGAAAGAGAATCAGAGTATAAAAAATGAGGTATGTGAGGGAGAATTTAGTAGGGTTGTTTTGGAGATCATAGTAGTAAACTGATGTTTGGGGTGAGCCAGGCGGTGCAGTTGAGGGAGGAGTCTTGGAAGGGTTATTTTGGAGATCATAGTAGTAGATACGGTTTGGGATTAAGCATGGGCTGAAAATTCGTTCCGCTCGCAAAAGTTGCTGATTTTCCGCGATTTCGCGATCCGCAAATCTCGGGAAATAGCGGTAAAAGTTTGCCAGTGGCCCGGTGGCAGTGGGCAGACTGGTTAGCGCTTAGGAGAGCCTGTCATCATTTTATGCATTTCGCCCTGCTGATTGCGAGCGGAGGCGCTATTTCATTGCTGATTGTTTTTATTCATTGTCACTAACCTTTTTAAAGTTATGCAGGTGCCGATGTAATTTCTGCTCCTAGGGGTTACCTGCCGGCTGGGGCTGATCGTGTTTTCGCGGGCTCCCAGCGGCAGCGGGCGCCATCTTTGATTGGGCTCAACTCTCTATCCCAGCCCTGCCACTCCCCCACCGCTCCGCCCCTATTTAAACGGGCGGTATGAGGCAGCGCAGCGGACGAGCGCAGCGGGCACGACGGAGTTGCGCCTGAGTTAAGCCCGTCTGCGCCTGTCCGTGGCCGGCCGGGGCCAGGGGCACAAGGCGCTGCCCAATGTTCCATGTATTCACCCTCTCTGCTTTGCTCATATTGGTCACCAGGCACTATTGATCCCTTAACAACTTCCCTTCTGATGCATCTTGGTTTGTTTACCCCCCCTCCTTCGTCACCTCCTAGGATTGTATCTTTCCTCGCTACGTCACCAACCATGCCCCTCTTTGCCCCTCCGTTATTTTCTATCCCCCTTGCTCCAGTATTTAGCACCTCGGCCGTACTTCTAAACACTAGGTCTGCGGTCAACCACCAATACGAACTATTCGATTACATCGACTCTCATGAACCAGATCTACTATTTCTGACAGAGACCTGGTTCAAGGCCGACTCCCTGCCCTGCCCCTTACCAACTGCATATTCCGCCATTCGGGTGGATCGCCCAGAAGACAAACGGGGCGGAGGAGTGGCCCTAATAGCTCGTACCGACTTCAGTTTTCAAATTCTTCCTTTCCCCCCTATTCCTGACGTAGAATGCCTTGTAGCCCATTCAACTTCTCACCAGGCCCCGTTCACTTTTGTTCTAATTTACCCCCCCCCAACCAACTCCTTCCTTTCTCCCTAGCATTCAGACTCTCCTGGCCACCTTGGTGATTAATAATTCCTCAGTACTAGTCCTAGGGGACCCCAACTTTTGGCCCAATGACCCTGCCGAGACTCCCCAATCCAAAGAGTTTACTAACCTCATGACCAGCCTGAACTTTTCTTCACTTGTTCACAGTTCCACTCATACACATGGTCATACGCTAGATCAAATTTGGGCGCTGAACGTCCCGTCCACATCCCCTATTATATCTCCCTGCTCCTGGTCAGACCATTCCATCATCACCTTTTCCCTCGCCTTAGCCCCTAAGACCAAACCACAACTCCCCAAGAACACCTGGGTTAGAAAATGGGGCAAAATCGACTTGCCTTCTCTCTGCTCGACCCTAGCCAAAACTAGTCCTGACCTTTCAGGCCTTGCAGCTACTTCCCAGCTGACGGCCATTAACAACTGGCTGACCCTGGTAGGTGAAAAATTTGCGGGCTCATGCGGCGAATCGCTGGTTCACCCCAGACTTAAAAGAAAAGAAACTAGCTGCAAGGAGAGCCGAGCGAGCCTGGAGAAGATCATATAGCCCCGAGCTTAAGACTACCTACTTGTCCGTCTTACAAACCTATAAAAAAGGCATCCTCGAGGCTAAAACTGAGTACTACACGAACAGGATATTGGCAGCAGAGTCTCACTCGAAGGAAATTTTTTCCACTGTCCATGAACTGGCATCATCCAGCAGAACCACGGCCACCATCCACCCTTCCCAGACCCTCTGCAACTCGCTCAATGAGTTTTTCATTGATAAAGTTGCTAAAATCAAACTTAACATTGCCCTACCTTCCCCTACATTTGTTAATCCCTCCCCACCCCCAACAGCCATTAAACTGACCACCTTTCCGCTGTTAATGATACACTCCCTCCACTGCTCCGTCGGGTAAAATCAGGCTCCCCCCTGGATTTTGCCCCAGCTCATATCCTTAGGGAAATATATCTGGCTTGCCCTATCCCACCTTTGACCTTGCTTAATGATTCACTCAAACACGGCACAGTCCCCAGCTTTCATAAATCGGCGGTTGTCATCCCCATCCTAAAAAAACCTGACGCCGACCCATCTGCCCCTTCCAACTACCGTCCCATTTCCCTTCTGCCTTATTTAGCAAAAATTCTTGAAACCCATATCACGTCAACTCTTTGCACTCACGTAGAGGCAAATCATTGCCTCTCTCCCCGTCAAGCTGGCTTCCGCCCCCTGCACTCTACGGAGAAGGTGGTGATCTCAGTAATGGTCACATTGCGAGAAGGTATTGACATCAACCTTCCGCAAGCTCTGATACTCCTGCGCTTATCCGCCGCTTTTGACACGGTGGACCATTCCATCCTCCTCAACCGTGTCAGGGCGGCGGGCATAGAGGGCTTGGCCTTCTCATGGCTCGAGTCCTTTCTAGCTGAGAGAGCTCAAACGGTCCATCTGGCTGGCTTCGCCGCGGCCTACCGCAAGGTAGAGTGCGGGGTCCCCCAAGGATCGTCGCTCTCCCCTCTTTTGTTTAATTTATACTTATACCCCCTCATTTTTATGTTACAGCAGCTGGAGGTCACGGTGTTTAATTACGCCGATGACCTCCAGCTAATCTTTAACCTCTCCCACTCACCTTCATCCGCCCAAAATGTTCAGACAACCATGAAGCTCATCCAGGACTGGATGAACTGCAACCACCTTAAACTCAACCCGGACAAGACCGAGTTGGTCTTGACCGGAGGTGGTTGCAGTCCGTGGTCCCCATCCTTTTGGCCCCCGTCCCTTGGTGTCCCCCCACTCCCGGTCCCCAAAGTTAAAACCCTTGGGATTCTCCTAAACCCACAACTTTCTGTCCATTCACAAGTTGGTTCAGTGGTCTCCTCCTGTTTTTTCTCCCTTAGAGTAATCAGGAAAGTCTCTCGTTTTTTTCTCCCTTCTGCTTTAAAAATTATTTTGCTGGCCATGGTACTGTCGCGGATTGATTATGGCAACATAATCTACAACGGGGCCCCCGCCTATGCGATCCACCACCTGCAGCTGGTTCGGAACCAGGCAGCTCGCCTGATTTATGGCCTACCTAAATTTCATCGGGCCACTCCATTACTTAAAGCACTGCACTGGCTGCCGTTGAAAGAGCGCGCCCTCTTTAAACTTGGCTGCCTCACCTTTCAGGCAAGGTCGGGCACCGCCCCCGCGTTCATATGCTCTGCTATTAAGCCTTATATCCCAGGCAGAGAACTCCGCTCCTCTTATTTGGCCCTCCTAGCCATTCCTCGATTTAAAAAAAAGAGGGCGGGTGGAGCGAAGTTCGCTGTCCTTGCTCCAACTTTTTGGAACTCCCTCCCTGTTGCCCTCCGAGCATCTCCTTCCTACCCTCAGTTCCGGAAGGACCTTAAAACCTTCCTATTTGCTCAAGCCTATACTGACAAAACCTCTCCCAGCTGCTACCGTCCACTGCATCACACATAGCGCCATGAAACCGCTGGGTAAAAGTGCGCTGAATAAATAATTTAAAATTCAAATTCCAAAATAAAATCCGTGAATCAGCTGGGACGAATTTTCAGCCAAGCACTTACAGGGTTACAGCAGCAGATGCAAAAGTTGAAGCTATTTTTTGTAACCTTTTACAAAAGGGTTACAAAGAAGTTAACTTCAACTTGGGCACCTGCTGCTGTAAGCCTGTAAGTGCTTCCTGGCGCCTCGTTGCCTACTTGCAACTATTCTCTGACCCTGCTCTGACCCTTGATGCAGGGTCAGAGAATAGTTACAAGTAGGCAATGAGGCGCCTGTCACGAAAATTAAACCTCAACAGGAAGCAGTGACAGATATAAAAACAAGCTTTTGCAATTCAATAGTACTCGCATTAGGAAAGTTTGAGCTATTGGTCTTGTAAATGACAATTTTTTTTATTTATGTGTTGGTTTTGAAAATAGCTAAATTAATAGCTTTGTCATTTACAATGCCAATAGTTATAACTTTCGCGACTGTGACACATATAGCATTTGTAATGCAACATGTTTTGTATTTACGTGACTTAGAGGTATTGATATTACAGATTACAATGGCTTTTAATTTTTTTAAATGATTAATACTTAAATAAAAGTGATTTTAATTTATAATGGCAATAGCTTAAACTATTGTAAATAACTTTTGTGAAGATTATGATCAGTGTATTTTACAGAAGTGAAATATTAACATCTTTTTGTGACAATTGTAATAAAGCTTTAAACATTGAGAGAACATATTTGAACATATTTGAACCATTTGTTGTTGAATGGTTGCGCAGATTGATGCTGGAGTGACGCTGAGTGGTGCTGTGGTGCTGTGGTGGTGCTGAATGGTGCTGTGGTGAGGCTGAGTGGTGCTGTGGTGGTGCTGAGTGATACTGGGATGGTGCTGAGGCGGTGCTGAGTGGTGCTGAGGTGGTGCTGAGTGATGCTGTGGTGGTCCTGAGTGGTGCTGTGGTGGTGCTGAGTGATAATGTGGTGGTGCTGAGTGATGCTGTGGTGGCGCTGAGTGGTGCTGTTGTGGTGCTGATTGGTGCTGTGGTGGTGCTGAGTGATGCTGTGGTGGTGCTGAGTGATGCTGGGGTGGTGCTGACTGGTGCTGTGGTGGTTCTGAGTGATAATGTGGTGGCGCTGAGTGATGCTGTGGTGGCGTTGAGTGGTGCTGTGGTGGTGCTGAGTGATGCTGTGGTGGTGCTTAGTGGTGCTGTGGTGGTGCTGAGTGGTGCTGTGGTGGTGCTGAGTGATAATGTGGTGGTGCTGAGTGATGCTGTGGTGGTGCTGAGTGATGATGTGGTGGCACTGAGTGGTGCTGTGGTGGTGCTGAGTAGTGCTGTGGTGGTGCTGAGTGATGCTGTGGTAGTGCTGAGTGATGCTGTGGTGGTGCTGAGTGGTGCTGTGGTGGTGCTGAGTGATAATGTGGTGGTGCTGAGTGATAATGTGGTGGTGCTGAGTGATGCTGGGGTAGCACTGAGTGATGATGTGGTGATGCAGAGGGCAGAAAGGCACAAAAAGCAGTCTAACATAGGGCAGAAGGGCAGGAAAAAAGGGAAAAACGAGTCTAACAGAGGCAGAAGGGCACAAAAAAACAGTCTAACAGAGGACAGAAGGGCAGAAAAAAAGGGAACAACGAGTCTAACAGAGGGCGGAAGGGCACAAAAACAAGGAAATAACAGAGGGCAGAAAAACAAGGGAAAAATGAGTCTAACAGAGGGCAGAAGGGCACAAAAAACGAGTCTAACAGGGGGCAGAAAGAATCCCGCCCTGCGTGTTTGTCCACTAAGATGCCACCTTTTTATGTAATACCTCTACTCAACTGGAGTACTTTATACTGTCTAATCAGTAAGTTCTCCCTTGTTGGCTAAATGTATAGGAGCAGATTTACAATAACTGGCGCATCTCCAGGGATGGGCCAGTTATTGTGCACCGCAGCTCAGCATCTGTGCCGTAGAAGCAGTGCATTGCTGGAGCTGCGTCGCAAGCGCGACGCAGCTCATGCAATGCTCTGGGGGGCCCTATGTTTTGACGCAGCATTCGCCTGAAAGTGACTGAGTGAAATCCTGTTGATTTCACTCAGCCACTTTTAGGAGGCGTTCCTGCGCAGGAACGCCCTCCCCTGCACCGGAAAGCCTCCTGATAGCGCAGGGCTTTACAACATGACGCATCTCTCAGATGCGTCACGTTGTTAATACCCAGCACAATGGCGCATCTTCTGTGCTGCCGCTGCGTCACAAAAGTGACGCAACTGTGGCGCAAAAGAGGCGCAAGCAGCTTGTAAATCTGCCCCATAGTGCTTTTACTACACTGTAGCTGTGTGAAGGGCCAGAAGATGTGTCTCCAGTGACCATGTGTGCTTGTGCCTGTGTTACAGGCACACATGGTCACTGGAGACACATCTTCTGGCCCTTTGTGCAGCTGCAGTGTAGCAAAAGCACTATACATTTACCCAATGAGGGAGCACTTACTGGATTAGCCAGTAGAAAGTACTCCAGGGCAAATCGCAAAAAAATCTGCGATTTTGCGGGAAAATTCACGAATTCGTGGATTTTTTTGCGATTTCACGGGGAAATCCGCGAATTCGCAAATTTCGCCCATGCTTATTTGGGATGACAGAGAGAGCAGCTAGAGGATACATTGATAGAGGTATAGGCTGATGGTAGGACAGAATAAAGCTTTTGAGAGAGTAATATTTTTTTTCTTGTACAATAGGACTAAAATAATACATATGTAGATACAAGATCACATAGTAAGGGAATATATGCATTAGGAATATAATATATTGACATGTGTGTGTTTTGTTTTTGTGGTTTTGTGAGAAGAGATATTGATGTAGTGGTTTTCTGTGAAAGATTTGTATGTGCAGTACTGCTGGTGAGTGGCATTAGAAAAGTACAGGCAAGGTGATGTGTTTTGGAGAAGAGTATGTGGTGTGTAAGAGGGCGCGGAGAAGAGTTATGAGTGGGTGTGTTAGATTTTATCACTGGAATAGGTTATGTGAATGATGGAGTGTCATGTAGGGACTGTTTGGTTGTGTGTATTTGGTAAAAGAAGGAGGCGGTGTTGGTGGATGGTATAATGGAAGGCTGGGTATGGGTTTTGTAATGATCAAAGGGGATCTATGAGGAACAAGTAGAGAATATAACTGGTGTTTTTTTTTTCAACAGAGAATGTGAGTCTGGATCCAATAAAGTTATGTATAATGTGGCTTTGTGTTGTGTTGGTGATGTATAGATGTGTTAGGGGTATAGGACAAAGTTGTATTTTGTTTGAGAATGCAGGTGCCATAGTGTTGTAGTTGGAGTAGAATTGTGTGTAGGTATGGTTTGTGGGGTTTTGTGGTGGTTGTGTAGTGGTTCAAAACACATGTAAATCTGTATGAGGTTTGTTTGTGGTGCATGAGTAGAATGCCTTTGCTGATATTGTGTTTGGATTTTGGATGATGTGGAGGGCTTAGGATCTTAGGTTATAAGTAAAAATTGGGCAGCATCTCTGGCCCTAGGACCGACCCAAACAGGCCCAACTGCCCTTGTCCTCTCAATCCAGCCCAAAAAGGCAATAGCCTTTGCCCTCTCTGACCTTCATCTGGCATATTAATACACCAAATCCATGCATTCTGAGCACACTCAGAAGTGTGAAATACATCAAACCTGAAATTGAATAGTAGCAAAGTAATTACACTACTAGGAATGTGGGTCCTGCCCTGCTACTTACCAAAAAGCATGAAAGATTGTTAAGCAGATGCCTTTGCATTGGTATATAGGCCTGGGGTTAATCAACCATCAAGGCGATAGTCTGTTCTATGCCCTTAATGTCTATGGAATGCTTAGTGGGAGAGCCGCCTATACAGCTCCTAAGCAATTTAAGCCGAAGAGCTGAGTCACAAATTTGGTGGGGTTAAACATGTTTGCTCCATATCCTCGATGTTTGAGTGGTATGTTTAGGGACATTCTCTAGGTACAAAACCTTTTGTGAATGACGGTTGACAGTGATCTAGCTTCTGGTACTTTTTGTGTGTTCTGCAGGCTGAGATTGCTTGGTCAGTATCTGGTGGTGCAGGGTCCTTCAGAAGTAGTGCCACCTCCTCTATCACCTTATCTTCATGTGCATGGCCATGGGACAATGCTTCTGAAGAGACAAGAATGAGTTTATCATTTATGGTTTACTTTACACACATAAGCCAAGCTTAAGCTAAGCCAAGTCTCTACTTATGTTCACGAGGCTAGAGATTGCATTTTCACTATGTGTATGAAGTCAGTACTACTTCTTTTTCCCTATACAAAAATGATGTGCTCTGATTTTTGGGGGGCAATTTCGACTGGGCACGTCATGCTTATACGGTGTTCACTCACTGAAAGAGTGGGTACTGTTTTGTTACATGTACTAGGGCATTAGCAATTTCATTCTGAATTGCTATTGACAGCATCACTTCATTGCTAACCACCTGATTTTGCTCTGTCCATGACAAGTTGATATACAGATGAGTTGACATCTGGCAGGCAGCCATGTACTGCTTCTATAATTAGGTTTTCCTCAAATAGGGTCTCTATTGGTGTAAGTGGTACTTACAAAGAGGGGTCTTACCTGTCTCACTTGTTTCTCATACATTTGTTGAGACCCTTTCTTTATGTAGTCTCTTGATATTTGTACCAACATTTGTTCACTACAGATGTTTCCTGGTAAGATGTTAACCTTTTGTAGGATTCTAGTTCAAACAAATTACTTTGCCTTCTCTGGCAGTTTTGGGGAAGATCTGACAAACTTTTGTTAAATTCCTGGTGCTGCACTCCTCCAATACATTAAGTTTTGATTCTCAGAATGTATTATACCCAAATCTCCTGCTTTCTTTAGCCTTACTTGCCTCCCAAAATTCAATAGTGTGAACAGATGGCTTTTTCTTTTTCTATTGCTCTTTGTCTTCCTGTGATGATGCTGTGGTGTCACATGTGTCTTCTGAATGACTAAGCTCGACAATGATTTTTAGTGAATTGCAAAATAGCAAATCCTTATTACAATTGAGCTACTGGACACTTCAAAGACCTGTGAATTGTCTGATTTTTCAAATGTTGAATATTCCAAGAAGTTACAAAGGCTGATGGTCTGCTGGATATTATCACATGGTGTGCAATGCATTAATCTTGCATATTCTGTTGTTGCTAGGAATGCTAAATTTATTGGACCTACAAGTATGGAAAATTGTATAGCAAACTAGATGTCATGCTAGCTTCCAGGAACATCCCTTCCGTGGTCAATATCTGTGAGAAATTGGGTTGTTGGTTGACTGGGATGTGAACCCTGGTCAAGCAGCAACCACAATCCTTGGCGGATGAGGAACAAGACATCCCAAACTTAACCTATGCTCAACCCTCTGGTAGCCTGCCACAGAAAAGTCATTTTTAACTTAGAGGTAATGTGTTAAGTATTTGTGCAACACTTCAAACAGTAATAAAGTAAAAACTAACCCTGGGCGGGTAACTCCACTCCGCTCCGCCAGAGCAGTACACAGAGTTTTGCCTACTCCATGCTCCGTTGCGAAGTTTAGGCAAAACTCTGACTCCGTGACGGAGTGGAGTTAGCCGGCCCCTCCACACTTCCTAATTAATTTTAATTTTAAGAAAGGCACTTACCTGCTGTGGTTGCCTCCTCCTCGCCATGGCAGCTCTCTTTCCTCATCCTCGCCGTACAAGTCTATTGGAAACCCCTACATTGTACGTCTTGCACATTTATTTTATTATAAATAATTAGAGAGGGGTAAGGGAGTGGAGAAGAGTTCCACTGAGTTTTTTTCCAACTCTGTGTTACTCCGCATAGAGGCGCTATGCCAGCTCGACTAGGCTTATTAAAACCCCAAAGAGAATCCCACATCAAGGAGGAAAACAGAACTTTTTTTAATGAATATAACAAGATCAAAATGTCTATAATCTAATTAGGATATGTTCAATTTGAAAGATTTGGGAAAAAAAGAGTCAAAAAGCACAAAAAGTCAATTGTGGATATCTGGTCACGCAGCACTGTGACTAAGTCACAAGTTCAGGCCAATCGCGATGGAGCGTGGGTGAGCTTCAAGGACCCAGTAAGGCCCACTGAACAAAGAACCATAAATCCTGGTTTGTGGAGTGTTGCAAGGATCAACGTTGAAGATGCATCACGTCGGTTCTGAGATGCAGCATGGCTGTGATGCATAGGCCTGCACCATTGTTGAGAATCCCATCGACAGGGCTTACGTTGCGAAGTCCGGTGTTGAGGATGCGGCGTGCAGTAGGGCAATGCATTTGTTCTGAAGAGCTGGGCAGCTGTGATGTGGAGTCCGTCATCATTTAGACTGGCAACAACAAGTGATAAGAGGGCCTGGGCCAAGGCTGTGATGCACAGTTCAGGCAATGTGCCAGTTCCAAAGGGCTTCAATGCGATGCAGGTATATGTGATGGTTCCATTCCATACAGCAGCGGTGATGCATTGGTTCTGCTTGGGTTTGCACAGTGCAGTAGTGGAGATGCATTAGTTCTACTGGATCCACAGAGGCTGGCAGATACCTTAAACCCACCTGCAAGGGACCAGGACTGGGGTGGCACCACTTGGCGTGGTAGACTCACAGATGGCAGAGTCCATGTGCAGATGCCAGGCGGTTGGAAGCCTATTATATCCCTAAGAATTCGGATCAGGAGGCCAGCCAACTAGCCCTTGGAGTCCCTCTGGGTTCAAATGATGCAGGTCCAGAACTTCTTACTCAGGCTAAAGGGTAGCATGTCAGCACATCAGGGCAGCAGTTCCTTCAGAGAAGCAGTCCAGCAGGATGGCAGTCCTTGTGACAGCACAGCAGTCCTTCTTCCTGGCAGGGTATCCAAAGGTCCAGAAGTGTGCTAAAGTGTTGATGTCTGAAGTCCATTATGTATACTCGGTTGTGCCTTTGGGGAGAAACTTCTAGACCATGCCTTTGAAGTGCACAGGTGCCCTACCTTTCTGGTCCAGGCTACAGACTAACTACAGGCAATGCTTTAAATGGAAAAAAATAAGTGCAGGTACTCACCTGAGATGTGGACTAGGGGGTGGGATTATCGGGGATGGGCAATGGGGCAGGGCTACGGGCAGTGCTAAGGGACGGGGCTGGAGGCACACATTTAATTTGATTTAGGTTTAATTAGTGTGGAGATATTCATACTGCAGACAACACTCACTCATACAAGAACATGCATAGCGACATAGAAGCACTTGTGCATGCAGACAGGGTATTCAGTTTGTGTTTTAGAAATGCATATTCTGATGTCCACATTACTACGCCATGATTCCCCAACCTCTTACCCCCCCCCCCCTCCCCAAACTGCTGTGCTACAGTGTCACCATCACCACATTTCTTCCCGATCTGGCTCCAATCAAGAGCTGCCCTACTCTGCTATACCAGCAGGAATCCTTCTCTTAGGTTTTCCGAGTGTGGAGATGTGCCTCTTACAAGGTCCATCTCACACACCTACTGTGAAATTGGCTCCATAGAGCCCGGGTGGACACTGTGTCAATAATCACAGTGTGACTCTGGACCCTCCCAAACTCCCTGCCTGCTCTGATGGAATGCATATGGGTGTTGCTCAATTAGCAGATTGTAAGGGGAGATAAGCACTCAAGTGCTTTCTGAAAACGGATGGACTCCTCAGCTGTATCACGCTCCTTTCTTTACTTGCCAAAATGCACTGAGTTGAATTGCTGCCCCATGAAAGAAGGTAGGGATGGTATTGAAGCACTTACTTCAAAGCGTTTATTTGCAAGGAGTTGTTCCCTTACCCCTTCGCTGCTATGCCTTTCCCCCCCCTGTGCTAAGCCTTTTTCTTGGCAATTTAGGCCCCTATAACTTTTTGACCACATAAGGTATCCACGCCAAATTTGCGTCCTTTTTTTCCAACATCATGGGGATTCTAAAGGCACCCATGGTTTGTGGATTTTCCTGGAGAGAACCCAGAAATTAGCAAAAATACAGCTACATTTATTTTTGGGGGGGGATGCGAATAAATGGTTACAGATGAAAGCATCTGTTTTTTCCCTGCAAATGGTATCAAAAAGGAGTTGTGGTGCTTAAATCATCATTTTCCCAGCTTTCAGGGACAAGCAGACTTTTGTCCGAAAACCATCATTTTTTACACAGTTTTGGCATTTTTATGGGAGATTGCCTATTTTTGCTATTTTTTGTACTTTCAACCTCCTTCCAGTTAATGGTAGAAATGGGTATGAAAGCAAGAATGGATCCTGGAAAGCTATGCATTTTGGAAAAGTAGACTAAATTCTGAATTCAGCAAGGGGTCATTTGTGCAGATACTTCAAGGTTTCTTCATAGAAACTAACAGTTAAATATAGGAAAAATTGAAAATTTGTTAAAAAAAAGTCTTTTACGTCAACGTTTTCACCTGTCACTTCTTCTAATTATGTCATCTCTTTGAAAGAAGTGTACCGTTACATCCACTGGATGTTATGGATTGGGGATATATAGGACTTGTAGGTTCACCAAGAACCTGACAAACCCAGAGCCAAAAACTGAGCAATGACTTGCAATTTTTTTTATTATGTACTGGGTATATAGCAATTATTCTGGGAAAATGTATACATGGAAAAATTCGTATGAAAGACACCTATGTATTTCAGAAATGGGAACAAAATATGGAGTTTAGAAACATTAGATATTTGCACATTTCCAACATTGGGAATACTCATACTAGCATGAGAATTATCGATCATTTTTCAAAATGACTTCTTGTTTACACATTTTCTTTCATTTGGAAGGCAGAAATGTATCAGAAGTCAATAGGTAATAACAGTTGCTTTACAAATCTGAATTACCCTGGATAAAAATGGTACCTCACTTGTGTGGATAGGCATAGTGCCCACGACAGGAAACGGCTCACAACACAACGTGAACACACCACATTTTCACAATGAAAAATTACCCTTTTTTGCAAAGTGCCTAGCTGTAGTTTTTTAACCCTAGCTCTTCCAACACCTAGGGAAACCTATCAAACCTATACATTTTTAAAAACTAGACACGCAGGGAAATACAGGATAGGGTGACTTGGATGCCTCTCACCAGTTTCTGCTACCCAGAACTCTTTGCAAACCTATAAAATTGTCAAAAAACCCACATTTCCCTCACATTTCAGTGGTGGAAAGTTCTGTAATTTGTGTGGATCCACGAATTTCCCCCCACCCAACGTTCCCAAAAGTCTTATGAGAAAAACAGTACCTCACTTGTGTAGTTAGGCCTAGTGTCCGCGACAGGAAACGGCGCAAAACACAACGCGGACACACCACAATTTCACAGTGAAAAATGACCCTTTTTTGGCAAAGTGCCTAGCTTTAGTTTTTTAACCCTAGCTCTACCTAGGGAAACCTAGCAAACCTATATATTTTTTAAAACTAGGCACCAAGGGAAACACAGGATGGGGAGACTTGACTGCCTCTCACCAGGTTCTGTTACCCAGAATCCCTTGCAAACCTAAAAAATTGTCAAACAAAACACATTTTCCTCACATTTCAGTGTTGAAAAGTTCTTGAATCTGCGTGGATCTACA
Organism: Lissotriton vulgaris; assembly: GCF_964263255.1. NCBI lineage: Eukaryota > Metazoa > Chordata > Amphibia > Caudata > Salamandridae > Lissotriton > Lissotriton vulgaris. The sequence continues at coordinate 930,458,001 of NC_141689.1, read as the reverse complement.
AATGTCCACTCACCCCACGTTCCCCAAAGTCTACAGAGAAAATTTTTACCTCACTTGCGTGAGTGGGTCAAGGACTCATGACAGGCAAGGGCCCAAAACCTATTGAGAGACATCAAAATTACCTATCACAATCCAACCTGGTTTTGCAATGGCGGTCCCATGGGTTTTTGGCCCTGGGATAGGCGACCAGCTAGGGAAACCTATCAATCCCACACATTTCTGGAAACTAGACACCTTGGAGAGTCCATTGAGGTATGGCTTGCGTGGGTCCCCTAACGTTTTCCTACCCACGATCCCTGCAAACCTCAAATTTAGATGAAAGAAATCACTTTTTTCTGAAATTTCTGTGTGGGAAAGTTCTGCAATCTATGTGGATACACAAATTTCCACCCACCCAGCATTCCCAAAGGTCTCCCAATAAAAATTATACCTCACTCATGTGGGTGGGTCAAGTACCCACAACAGGCAAGGACCCAAACCCTATTGAGACAACATCAAAATAACCTATCACAAAACAACCTGGTTTTGCAAGGGGGGTCTCATGAGTTTTTGACCCCGAGCTCGCCGGCCATCTAGGGAAACCTACAAAACCCACATATTTATGAAAACTAGACACCTGGGGGAGTCCAGAAAGGTATGGCTTTCGTGGGTCCTCTAACGTTTTCTTACCCACAATCCCCTGCAAACCTCAAATTTAGCTAAAAAAAATCACTATTTTTCTCATATTTCTGTGTGGGAAAGTTCTGTAATCTACGTGGATGCAGAAATTTCTTCTCACCCAGCGTTCCCCCAGGTCTCCCGATAAAAATGATACTTCACTCGCATGGGTGGGTCAAGTATCCATGACAGTCAAGGGCCCAAAACCTATTGAGGCGACATTAAAATTACCTATCACAAAACAACCTGGTTTTGGAAGGGGTGTCCCATGAGTTTTTGGCCCTCGGCTCGGTGACCATCTAGGTAAACCTACCAAACCCACACATTTCGGAAAATTAGACACCAGGGGGGCTCCAGTGAGGTATGGCTTGTGTGGATCCTCTAACATTTTCCTAGCCAGAATCCCCTGCAAAACTCACATTTAGCTGAAAAAAGTTTTTCCTCACTTTTCTGTGTGGGAAAGTTCTGTAATCTATGTGGATCCACAAATTTCTTCCCACACAGCATTCTCCCAGGTCTCCTGATAAAAATGATACCTCACTTGCGTGGATGGGTCAAGTACCCACGACAGGCAAGGGGCCCAAAACTTATGAAGGCCACATCAAAATTACCTATCACAAAACAGCCTGGTTTTGCAATAGGGGTCACCTGGGTTTTTGTCCCCGGGCTCGGTGACCATCTTCGGAAACTACCAAACCCAAACATTTCTGAAAACTAGACTCCCGCTGGAGTCCAGCGATGTATGGCATGCTTGGGTCCCCCAACGTTTTCCTATCCAGAATCCCCTGCAAATCCAAAATTTTGCCGAAAAAATACATTTTCTCATTCATTTTTGTGTGGGATCACCTTGCTGGCACAAATATCCTACCACCCAGCGTTCCCCTTGTTCTTCTGAGTAAAATGATACCTCACTTGTGTGGGTGGGCCAAAGGCCTGTAACTAGGAAGAGCCCAAAACTCAGGGATTTAGAGTATAGTACCGAGAATTCTAAGCGATACATTTGTTTTAAAATATGTTTTTAGCCAGTTATGCTTTTGACATCCAGACAAGTGAGGTATCACTTTACTCAGGAGAACTAGGGGAACACTGGGTAGTAGGATATTTGTGCCAGCACAGTGATTACATGCACAAATATGTGGAAAATATGTTTTTTTCAGCTAAATTTGAGGTTTGCAGGGGATTCTGGGTAGGGAAACGTTGGGGGATCCACGCAAACCATACCTCATTGGACTCACCAGGGTGTCTAATTTTCAGAAACGTGTGGGTTAGGTAGGTTTCCCTAGATGGCGGCAAGCCCGGGCCAAAAAAACAGGTGGCCCCCCCAAAACCAGGTAGTTTTGTTATAGGTCATTTTGAAATCTCCACAATACGATTTGGGTCATTTCCTGTCTCAGCCACTTTGCCTACCCACACAAGTGAGGTGCCATTTTCATCAGGAGACGTGGGGGAATGCTGGGTGGGAGAAAATTTGCGGGTCCATGCAGATTCCAGAACTTTCCCACACAGAAATTTGAGAAAAAAGCGATTTTTTTCAGTTAATTTTGAGGTTTGCAGGGGATCCTGAGTAGGGAAATTTTGGGGGAACCCACGCAAGTCATACCTAGCTGGACTCCCCCAGGTGTCTACTTTTCAGAATTGTGTGGGTTTGGAAGTTCCCCAAGATGGCTGCTGAGCCCGGGGTCAAAAACCCAGGTGACCCCCTTTGCAAATCTAGGTTGTTTTGTGATAGGTAATTTTGATGTCTGCTCAATACGTTTTGGGCTCTTGCCTGTTGCGGATATTTGACCCGCCCACGCAAGTGAGGTACCATTTTTATCAGAAGACCTGAGAGAACACTGGGTGGTAGGAAATTTGTGGATCCACGTAGATTCCAAAACTTTCCCACACAGAAATTTGAGAAAAAAGTGATCTTTCCAGCTAAATTTGAGGTCTGCAGGGAATTCTGGGTAGGAAAACATTAGGGGACCCACGCATGTCATACCTGGCTGGACTCATCTGAGTGTCTAGTTTTAAAAAATGTGTGGGTTTGGTAGGTTTTCAAAGATGACCGCCAAGGCTTGGGCCAAAAACCCAAGTGAGTCCCCTTGCAAAACCAGGTTGTTTTGTGATAGGTCATTTTGATGTCTTCTCAATACGTTTTGGACCCTTGCCTGTCGTGGATACTTGACCCACCCACGTGTGTGAGGTATCATTTTTATCGAAAGACCTGGGGAACACTGGTTGTTAGGAAATTTGTGGATCCAGGTAGATTAAAGAACTTTCCTACACAGAAATTTGTGAAAAAGATTTTTTTCCGCTAAATGTGAGGTTTAGAGGGGATTCTGGGTCGGAAAACGTTGGGGGACCCATGCAAGTCATACCTCACTGGACCCCCTGGGTGTCTAGTTTCTAGAAATGTGTGGGTTTGGTAGGTTTCCTTAGCTGGTCGCCGAGCCATGGGCCGAAAACTCATGGGAGCCCTCTTTCAAATCCAGGTTGGTTTGTGATAGATAATTTTGATGTCGCCTCAATAGGGTTTGGACCCTTGCCTGTCACGGGTACTTGACCCACCCACGCAAGTGAGGTACCATTTTTCTTGGAAGACCTTGGGGAATGCGGGGTGGGTGGAAATTTGTAGATCCACACACATTCCAGAACTTTCCACCACAGAACTGTGAGGAAAATGTGTATTTTACGACAATCTTTTAGGTTTGAAAGGGATTCTGAGTAACAGAACCTGATGAGAGCCAGTCAAGTCACGGTCACTAGGCCTACCCACACAAGTGAGGTACCATTTTTCAAGGAAGACTTTGGCAACCGCAGGGTGGGTGGAATTTTGTGGAGCCAACCAGATTTCAGAACTTTCCACCACAGAAATGTGAGGAAATGTGTTTTTTAGACAATGTTTTATGTTTGCAAGGGATTCTGGGTAACAGAACCTGGGGACAGCCTGCCAAGTTACCCCATCCTGTATTCCTGTGGGTGTCTAGTTTTAAAAAATGTATTGCTCTGCTTGGTTTTCCTTGGTGCCGACAGAGCTATGGTTCAAACTCTACAGCTAGGCACCTTGCAAAAAAAGGGTCAGTTTTCACTGTGAAAATGTGGTGTGTCAACGTTGTGTTTTGGGCTGATTCCTGCCGTGGGCTCTAGGCCTACCCACACAAGTGAGGTTCCATTTTTCTCAAGAGACTTTGGGGAATGGGAGGTGGGTGGAATTTGTGGATCCACGCAGATACCAGAACTTTCCGTCACAGAAATGAGAAGGAAATGTGTTGTTTTTTTTAAGTACGTTTGAGGGTTGCAAGGGATTCTGGGTAACAGAACCTGGTGAGAGGCACACAAGTCAACTCATCCTGGATTCTCCTTGGTGTCTAGTTTAAAAAGAATTACAGGTTTGCTAAGTTTCCCTATGACTCAGCTGCGCTAGGGCACAAAATCCAGAGTAAGGTAGGCTCATTGCTAAAAACATATCTGTGCCTAGCGGGTTGTCTGCTGCCCTGTGGGGAAACCCGGGGGGGGGGGTTGACCCAATATGCCCCCAAGGGAGACCAAAAGACTGTGGCTATGTTTTTGGGGGTGGAGGGATTGGAATGCCATTCTGGGCAGCCCCCACAACCACGCATAAAATAGCCAGGGTAATCCCTGGTGCCTAGTGGGCTGTCTGCCCCCCGGGGCGCAGATTGGGGGCTACTGCCCACATGCGCCCCCCAGGGGGGGGCAGAAAGACTTAAATTTCTCTGGGGGGGACATTGCTATGCCCTTTTTGGGCAGCCCCCACCTACTGGTTCCTAGTGGGCTTTCTGGCCCCTGGGGGCAGATTGGACACTACTGCCCATCTGCCCTCCCAGGGAGGGCAGAAAGACTTTTATTTCCCTTTTTGGGCAGCCCCACCCCAACATCAATGAAAAAAGAATCCCTGGTGGCCAGTGGGCTTTCCGCCCTTCAAGGGGGCAGTAGAAAGTCTATAGCGGCCAAACAAATATGGGGGGAGCAAAGGCCCTTGCCCAAGGGGCCGCTCCCCCCTGCTTGGCGCGAGTGGGTGGATCTGTGCTTGGGAATCGCCCTCCTGGAGTGATCCCCAAGCAGTTATCCACTAGGGAAGGAAACCATTGGAAAGAGGAGATTAACCTCTTTCCAACGACACCTCTCCCATCTTTTTCAGTGCTCGGGAGGCTGAGATAGCCCCACATGCACCAAAACTGAGAAACTGAAACTAAGTTTCAGTTTCGATTTCTTTGCAACGAAGATCGCGTGCCATGCGCGCGATCGTCATTGCAAACAAATTCAAAAACAGGTCTGGGAGGTTGGGGAAAGTCTTCCCCACTTCCACAGGCAAATAAAATTGGAAATCCAATGCTGTCTGCAGCAGAGGGATTTCCTGCGCATGTGCTCATGACGGAATGGTTCCATCATGAGCACACTAGAACTTGTTGCTTAGCTTAGCTAGCAACCCAGCAACTAAGTGGGTAAGGTTGCCTAGATATTTGAAGACTTGGGGGCCTTGAAAGACTAAAATGCCCAGAATACTTGAAGAACGCTTAAAAATGCATAAGGAGCAAAAAGAAGAGAAAAAGCAAAGAGATAAAAAACAAAAAAAAAACAGGGCCAAAACAGGCCAAACAGTGCGGAAGCAAAGTACAAAACCAGGGCTAGGACACCAGTAGGGGGGGCGGAGCAAAAGGCTTCCGTAATATATCCAGTGCATCCGAGCCCAACAGCACCCCACTACCACCTCAGCACCCCTCTCCATTTCAGGTTAGTCGATTATTCCACCATCACTCTTTTTCTGCCTTCACTGTGCCAACACTCTGCGGCTCCACATGGCTCCGCCAAGCCGTTGGTCTGTGCTCTTCTTTTGTTTCACTTTACAATACTTAAAAATGATTGAAAGTATCTGAAGAGATATCCTTGCCCTTTGCACACCACACCTGCCACGCCGCCAACCTCACCAACAGACAAGCGGGGACACCACGGTGTGCCTGCAGGCCGCTGACCAACGGGTCACACACTTGGCAGCCACCTGAAACAGTGGGTGCACTTATATTGCGCCCAGTTGAGTTGTAGATTCCACGAGGTAGGCCTTTTAAGTGGCTGTGGGTCACGGGTCACAAGGCACAGGTCAGCAGAACCGCAATTCACAACAGTGTTTGGAGCTACTGCTTGCTCCTCCATATCAACTCCTATGCAGGAGCCAGAATAAGCTGAGCAGACAGGAGCTGGAGCAAATTGAGGGAGCGGAGGTGACTGGGTGGTAAAGTGGGAATCAGGAACTGGGTAGGAGCCGGGCAGGGGATAGGGCCGGCTCATGAACCGCTGCCGGACCGAGCTAGAGGCCGCCCCCTACTGTCGGGAGACACTCATGCTCAGCTCTCTCCACCTCGCCTCACCAATGCCTCCGGTCGGGGTTTCTCTATTTCGCCTGTGTTGCTCGCTGCCCACTGATTGCTGCCTGGCTCAAGGCTCCTGTGAGCTCCGATGGATCCAGTGTGGATTGCTACTCTGATGCTGACCTCCGGCACTGCAACAACTGCTGTGGGTTGATTGAAGCCACCTGCGGGGCTCACGGAGCTGTCGGCAGGCTTTCTTGCTGCCGCTGCTGCACTACAAACGGGAGCCGGGCAATCAGAAGAAAAAATCTTTGCTGCCCCATGAGTACCTGTACTCTCTTTGGGACTACAAAAAGTTCTGGTACTCAAAGGCAGAAAACTTAGAAGTGCCGGTACTTAGTACCGGTGAGTACCGGCCCATTTAAAGCACTGACTACAGGGGATATACAGCCCTTTATGTGGAGACAGAATACAGCCAAGAGTAAGTGGGGCTATGCCCAGCTCATCCTTTCAAACCTGCCAATGATGGACCATCCAGTCACACCCAAGCTCCTAATTGTATGTGGCTGTCTAGGAAGAATACACACAGTCAGATTGTCACCCCCATCCAGTCATGTGACCCAGAGACAGACTTCAGGCACCAAATGGCTAAGGCAAAATAATAAAGTAAACAACGAGGACTGGCCCACTGTGTTAGAGTGATAGAATCTTATTAGTATTCAATGTCACCTGTAAGTGTAGCTGTGTCAGCTGGGCACAAGCAGTCTTTGTTTAAAAAGCCCTCACACACCAACCTGGTTGGTGTCATGCTTCATCATCGGGGTCCAACCAGGCAGCCGAGTGCCGCCTGGTTGTGCTTCAACGCCTGACTACAGCGGAGCGGGTGTCGTGCAATAGTGTGAAGTGGATGAAGGTGAATGTTAAAATACACCTCTGGGAATCCTTGCCTGATAATTTATTAGTGGCGGCCCAGGGTGTCAGTTAAAAACTATGTGTTGCAACTAATAGTAAAAAAAATATGATTACTAAGTTGGCTTAATAACGGTCTACATGTTTCAGTCCCTGTAGAGTCTGGGCGGGACTTTCTTCAGGACCAGGGTGAGTGAGTGGCTAAAGGGAAGGCCACGTGTATAAATCTCCAACACACGTGCTAAGGTGTGTGGAAAAAAGGCGGTGGAAGGCACGCCTGTGGGTTACAGACACCTTCAGGGAAGCAAAAAAATCATCGCTACTTAGGAAGGTCCAGAGAATCTGGGCACAGGGGGAGGGAGTCACTCCTATCACTATTTGTGAATGTAGAGTGCTCCGCTGTCAACCTAGCCGGGCCACGGAGGACTACAGAATAGGCAGTGTATACAGTGAATACAGTGTGGAGCAAGTCAGTAAGCAATCTATTTTGTTTGTGGGAGTTTTGAGAATGCGTGCTGAGAGGTAGAGGAGATGTATTGGTTCCTCAGCAGCACATGGGCATTAAGGAGATTGAGCATACCAGGTTATTGAGAGGTGGTGTTCAGAAATCAGAGGGAGAGTCAGCACAAGTCGCATTGTTATTTTGCCATTCGTGATTTTATCAAAGTTTTCTTTCCCTGAGAATTCATGGAGTGTTTCAGTAATAGAACTAGCAGCTTGGGGGACAAAGACCACATCTGTATATATTTTTGGTTAAAGTTTTTAAATGGTGAAGAGGGTCGAAAAGAAACATTAGTCAACACAATGAAACCCTAGTAATAAGGAAAGAGATACATTCTTACCAGAGACCTTGTTGGAAGTTGAATCTGTACAGGAATAGGTGGGGGCATCTAAAAAGAGAGAAAGGAAGAGAAGTGTTAGAGAAAAAGACTGATTTGCATAATAGTAACATTTGTGAATTGTTATAGAGTTACAGCAAGCAAGAAAATAACCATCACACGAAGAGAGGCATAGGTTACAAGAAATCTGGGTAGGCACAAATAGAGATGGATAATGATAGATTTTAGAAGGAAATATTGACAAATTCTCAGATCAATTGTAGTTGTTTAATATTCTATTCTCTTGCAGTTCAGCCTCCAGTAAACCACATTTAGCAGGAAAAGCATGCACAAGAAAAGTTAAAGATCATAGTGTTATATATTATTTTAGGACCCTAATGTAAGTTTCCCGATTCATGCCCTTATATAGGTATAAATCACCATATCCTTATATAAGCATAGAAATTATAACCATATTTAGGCATAGCTCATGCGGTCCAAATACGGCAGGACTACTTTCACTAGTTTCGAAAATCCACAACGATTTCTTGGAAAACTCAGCTTCAGCAGCTAGGGATTTCCCCTTGCTTGAATATTGATTTGTCCAAGAATTTGTCAAAGAACTGAGACTCTGATTTGAAAAAGCTTTATTCAAGTTGTAGACTCATAAAAGCACAAACATACATTTTAAAATTCATACATTTTAAAATACATTGCAATTAAAATTCATATTTCATACACAAAAATACATTTTAAGCAGTTGTGCAAGCTTTAACAAAAAAAATATATATATATTTAAAATTATTGTAAAATTTTAGTTCATATTGGGAGGTAAAGCCCTCCGCCTAATGGACCATGCCCACCCCAAGTGCTTTGCTGTTCCCAGCACAATAGGCATTTCGGTGGAGGTACAAATAATTCTCAACCCCTCAACACCGCTGGATACCCCAAGGTTTCTACAAACTGGAGCCAACCATACTCTCCTTGGGTTTGCATAGGCCTCACACAGAAATAAGAAGTGAGCAATGCTTTCGTTGGGGGCACCACATACCGGGCAACATGAGATGTTAGTACTCCTCCCCCTACCCGTCAATGACCTCAAGGGGAGAGAGCCTGACCTTAACTGGAAAAATAACTTTCTGTCTATCGGGACAGTTATACTGTCCCAATACTGTTCCAGTACAGGTCTCGTTTTAATTTCCATGAATCTACCCCCCATTGTTTCTGTTTGTGTACTCCTCCAGAGCTTGTCTTCTACATAATCCCAATAAATGGCCTTGATGGTGTTTTTACTTGGGAGCAGAAACGCCGTCACGCACCTGAACCGAGAGTCATAGCTGGCCGCATCTATCATCAGTTTCGAACATATGAATTACAAGCTTCCTTTAACCCCTGACTCTCGGAAAATCCCTGCAAGAGCACATTAGGAATCTTTCTGAGCAACTTTTCTTGAGCCTTTGGACATGTACTGAATAGTCGCCTGTGCTCAACATCACCGTGCTATATACTCGACCCGACTAATATTCACTATTTGGGATTACCATCATGCCCGATACTTTGCCGTTTGTAAAAGACTTACAAAAAATCTGACATCCTCTCATACCAAATTATATCACGTCGGTGGAATCTCAATCTTCAAAATATCATTTCTAAAGTCAATTCCAAAAGGACGTGTAGGCTTTCCTGCAACCTATTTTAGTGCAATACTTGGCCACCTGAAGAAGGCTAGCCAGCCGAAACGCGCGTTGTGACCTACCTTGCCATATTGCATTAATCACCTGTTGTGTCCCATGTCTGTCTATTAATGGTTTTTAATCTTTATGAATTATATATAATCTCATGTAGAAATATATTATGAAATGAAAAAAGATACGTTTGTACACAAAGAATATTTTCAAAAAAACGAAAAAAAGAATTTACTTACTAAAAATTATATAAAATAATGTTTATACTCTAGTGAGTGGTGAGTTTATCTATTAGTACACATTGATGTTTATATAATTTTGTGGTTCATTACGTTTGTGTTCTTCACTTGACTATAGACCTTTACAAAATTGTTTTTACTTGGGAATACTTCCCCAGACGGATTTTCCCAAAGGTTAGGGAGACCGAGCTCAGCAAGAACAACCCTGAGCGTCTTCAACCATGATATTTTGTGAAATGTGTCTAATTTAACTAGGGCTAAAAACCCATCAGCATAGTGTCGGATCTCTGGGGTCGTCCAAAGCCGTCTCCAATAAAGGATAGGCCTTAATCGAGCACGGTCACTAACCGATCTCCTCCCTAGATCAAGGCCAAGCGGTATTAATGGCGCACTCTGGGGAAGACCCGTAATTCCCCTCAGAAACCTATTCTCTGATATTTGTAGAGTAGGGAGCCTCTCAAAACCCCATACTTCTGCCCCATACAAGGCTGCTCCTAAGGCTTTAGCATCATAAACCATGAGGACCGGTTTTATAGGCCTAGTTTTTGATTTTGCTTGCTCTACCCGGAGCGCCCCTGAAATCTGCTGGTGTCTCAATACCGCCTTTTCTATGTGTCGTGACCAACCTGGCTTACATGATATCTCTACCCCTAGATAAGTAAAAACATTTACTACCTCAAGCTCGATGTTATTCAGAGATACCCTTGGTTGAGGTTGGCGCCTTTGAGAGAAAACCATCAGCTTTGTTTTGCTAGCATTAACTTCGAGGCCATGCTCCCTACAAAACATGTCAAATATATTTAGGGCGCGCTGAAGACCTACTGGGGTTTTGGACACAATTAGGGTGTCGTCAGCGAACATCAGGATCGGGACCCTGATGCCCGCTAGCGAAGGTGCATCCACACTTGCATCCAACATCCTATCCACAATACCATTGATGAACAGGGAGAAGAGCAGGGGTGCCATTGCACATCCCTGCCGTACACCCCGCTCGACAGGAAAATTAACAGTAGATTCCCCGTTCCTCTCCCATTGGATTTTGGCAAAGTTGCATTCATGGAGACGCATTATTAGAGTGAGCAACTCGGGTGGGACCCCTATCCCTTTCAGAACTGCCCAAAGCTTGCTCCTTGGGACCAGGTCGAAGGCAGCCCTCAAGTCTACAAATGCGACATATAGGCTGCCTTCGCCAAGGAGTACCGTCCCCCACCGCAACATGGTAAATCAAAATATTTGCTCTACCGTGCTGGTCGCCCGCCTAAAGCCTGCCTGGTAGGGGGAAAGGGCATTATTCTCGTCTACCCAGTCCATAGGTTTATTGACCACCATCTTCCCCACCACTTTTTGGATAGTGGCAATCAAACTTATCGGCCTATAATTGGCCGGGAGTGACCGATCACCTTTCTTATAGATCGGTATAATTATTGCCCCCTTCCATATTTCTGGGATTTTAGCCCCTTTAGCTAGAGCATTTCCCAGTAAGGTCACATACCTAGCCCACCGTACCTTGTCGTTCTTAAATATATCAGAGGGAATCCCATCCAAACCCGGTGCCTTTCCTCCTTGTAGGGTTGAAATTACCAATTCTACTTCTTTATTTGAGAACAGGTTTCCCTTACAAAATACCACTGGAATAGGTTCTGTGGCCACAATATCCCTGTTCTCTGCATACTGGGGTTTAAAATACTCGACCCATGATGCCTCATTGACATTATTATCTGACTTGTTAGGGGTGCCACCTCGGCCCCACTTCACAATTTTCCAGAAAAGTCTGGAATCCCTTGACCCAGAAGCTTCCAGCAATTCATCCCAATATTCCTCATCCCACTTTTTCTTAGCCTTGCGAATACTAACATTGTAGTGTTTCCTGGCTATACTAATCAAAACCTTATCTCTACTTCTGATTGCCCTACCCAGTTCCAATCTGGTTAGCCTACACTGTTTATTAAACCACCTAGCCATTTTAAGTGGGGCTTTTCTATTTACCTTATTCAATCTAATAAAATGTGGTTTTAAAAGGGAAAAGAACGTATCGTGTATGGCTGTCGTTGAAGAGGAACCAGGTGTTACAGGGTTTACTATCTCCATGGCGGCAATTGCTTTATCCACCTCCGAGCTTATGTAGTCCATGGATGCCACGTTTGCCAACACATTTGGCCATTCAACTCTTCGCGTATCATTGGCCATAACAGGTACTACTTCACTACGCGACTCTAGATTATCAGGCGTGACCCTCCACCAGGAGTGGGTGACACAAAGGGGATTATGATCACTTTCTAATCTACCCTTGATTTCCATGTCGCCTATCCCACACCATAAATTAAGGCTACAAATGACAAAGTCTATTCTACTTTTACTGTGACCATTGTCAAATGTACAATTGCCTCCCTGGTCGCTCTTTGTCCTTCCATTAAGGGCCCTCAAGCCATATTCCAAACATAGCGCATTTAGTAGCAATATATCTTTTGTCCACCGTTTGACTGGTACAAGATTTAGGTATGGGACACCCCATTGGACGTCTTCCTCCTGCCCTATCGGATTTTCCGTATTTTCCAACGGTTCGAAGGTCCTATTGAGGTCACCAGCCACAACCACTCTATTTCCCAGGGACTGTGATTCTAGGAAGGTGGATAGAGCCTTTAGGATGGGGGAATTCCCAGCATTGGTACCCCTGGCATAAATATTATATATGTCTATCACACCCCCCTTATCTGATGATATTTTTAGCAATTGTATATCCTTGCAACCCAGATCAAGCACTTTTATTTTAACTTGTAAACTTTGCTTGATCCAAACTGTTAGACCTCCCATGGGTCTACCCCTTGAGCCTCTACTCGCTGGGATACAAAAGTTTAAATAGCCTGGGAGGAAGATTGGGTCGCAAGCCCATGTCTCCTGGAATAGACACATTTCAAACCCGTTGACAAAGTCTATCCAATTTTGTGACAACAATCTAGTACCCAGCCCCGCAATATTCCACGAAAAGAGCCTCCCCGTGGTATTGCCATTACAAGTCCTCACATCAATGACTGGCATAGACGGGAGGTTGGTCAAACTCCCACAGTTACCTTCCTCTTCTATGACAGTGTCCACACAGTTAACATCTTTTCCCAAAGTAACACCCGAATTTGATAGACATCTTAATTCGCCCCCAAAATTTCCATACACACCATACTGTCCCCCCTCCCATTTTCATTCTTCCCATTGATAATCACTCCATTTGGACTTGCTGTTACATCCCTAGTTGTTGCAAGTGGTTTCTCAGATATGTTCTCCCTAACCATGTTGCCCCCAATATCAATGAGATCAGCCGATTTCCGTCAACATCCCCACCTCAAATTTCCCAGCCCATCATGAGGGTTATAAGCTTGATCATAGCAGTCATTTGGTCGTGGGAAAGGAACGTTAAAAGGGTTGATCTCTACCTGAGGAAAACACTGAATCTCCCTAGCTCGGTGTTCCCACCAAGATGGACGTCCACTGGTCTTGGATAGAAAAAAGTGAGATCCACAATACCAATCCCACCACTGCTAGTGCTCCAGCCTGGTCTCATGATCAATCCTACCACCCTTGGATCTTGGAAGTTAATTATAATGCATTCACCCCCCAATTTTTTCGGGGTACATCCTATCCAGTTAACCCTTCTTACCCCGATGATCAAACCATCCACTTCCCCGGGCAGAGGTCTATTGACCCTTAACCAGTGCATAACCTTGTTTTTTAACATCTGGTAGGTTTCTCTTTGCCCTACCAATAGGGGTGGAACATTGGTAAGAATAGCCACATAGGGATAGGAATCAGGGGTAAGTTGTATTGGGGGTATCCTAGTCGGAGGTTTTATCACACAGGGTGTTGGTCGGCTTTGTTCTGGAATAACAAGGCATGGTGGGGGAACATTCTTTGGTACCAAGGAAGCCTTATTTTTCTCAGATATATTGTTTCCATCACTTACAGGACCACCCCTATTTTGTACTTGTGGAGCTTGGGACTTATTTATTCCAACACTGTTTTTACAGGAATTTCTATAATTGCTAGCCAAAGGACCCTGACAAGTTATCGAAGTACTTGGTAGGGGTTGAATATTATTACTAACAGGGGTGGCATTCTTTGGGCATTCCATGCTACCCTTGGCTACAGTACTATGGGGCTTGGTTTTCCCACAAAATGCTATTAGTTAGGATAGTTGATGGGTCGTTAGTAGTCTTACTACTTTGTCCTTTTCCCCGGTGGCTAGTTGCAATGCTCGCAGCAGAAGGATGTGAATCAACCGAAGGGGCACCTACATCTCGCTGAGCTATTTGTTGATTGTTCCTATTTTCGCCCGTTTTGAGACAAGACTTAATTAAAGATTTTGTAGAAAAAAAATTATCTTGACTAGCCTGCTCTAGATGGTCCAATTGGTCAGCTAGCTTTTTGAGTCTATCTTCAAAGGGGTTCAGAAGGGACCGTATTAATTTTTCCAACTCCAGGAAGAGTTGCGGATTAGATGTTGGTGTCCCAGGGGATTCTATAACAATGGGATCTGAACCTGATGGTAGTGGTGTCCTAGGGGATGCTATTATTACGGGATCCAAGCATGATGGAACAACTTCTCCCTCGCCCACTGGTAACCCAGTAGGGTTATTCCCAGTAGTATGACAAGGTTGTGTATTTGTCCCTAATTTCCTGTATTTTTTAGGAGGTTTTGGGACCTGACATTTCATTGCAGTTACACTCCTTTTCCTTTTGGGACAGGGTTTGGGTTTTGCAGCATGTGCTAAAACACTGGGTTGAGATGTAGAATGTTGCCCAGTGGGTGGGTTAGTAGGAACACTAGGGGACGTTGCAGGCAGAGTAGCGGTTACTTTTTCCAAGGGAAAAGTAACCAATAGCTCAATTATTGGGGGAGAAAGGTGTGGGATATCATGTACAACAGGCAGCGTAATAGATGATAAAGGGGTGACCAATGAGGGAAAACTTTGGCTTTTACGTTTGTCAACAGGGGTTTTTAAAAGCTCAATGGACAACCTGCGCCCCGCACGTCTTTCTGCCAGGGCGATTTCCCTATCAATATCCTGAGGCAGCCGTTTAAAATAGGTATCTAGGGGGCCCATGACAGCAGCTTCTACCTCATTCAGGGAGGGTAGCAAGGTGGAAGTGTTTGTAGAACAAGCCATATGAGCAACTCTTTTACCACCTCAATATATTAAAACAGGTTAAATCACTAACACTACACAAATAACTGTATTAAAATACCAGTTCTGAAATGTCAGTGGGATGGCCCAGCCCGGCCTCCTTTGGCCCCTGACGGCCACAGACGGTCCCGCCCTTGTCCCGGGCTTCTCCCGGCGCCCTCCCGCGCGCTCCTGCGCCGCGGGCTCTCCAGTTAATAAAATACTATCTCGAAAGGAAGAGGAGGAGCCTGCAGGGAAAGCCTCCCAGCTGGTAACGATTGGGAGTTGTGGGCGCTCCTGGGACTTTGAATCCTGTGCCCACAACACGCTCGCAGCCCTGCAGGTCCCGGCACCCAGAGTCAGAGTTCCAACAATACCGATGGTGGGAGGAAGCCTCAGGCGAAGCGGGACCCGCGCAGCGGGTTCAGTGAGCAGTATCCTGGTGATGCAGAGCAATTTCAGAGGCACAGCAAACCCAGCGTGGAGGCAGCAGCAAAAGATAAGGTAATCCTGAGACTCTTTGATGACGTTATTATGTCCAACTATATGTCAATATCGGCACCTTCACGGTATAAATATGCCCACACTTGCCCAAGCAAACACACGGTGGTTTGGAGCAGTTCGACTATCTACTTGCCCAACGCACCCTGCTACAGCAAGTGCCGAAGGAAGCCGACCCTCCAGCAGATGCACTGAGAGAGACGCTGTCTTTTCTCCTGCCGAAAAGTCAAGCTCCAGTGTTTCCAAGCTACCCTTGCGGGTTGTTGAGAAATCGAGTCCTGAGACTAACCTTCTTTATTCTAAAGTAAGGTACGGAGTTAATAAGACCCTTAGAGAAATCTTGAGCAGATTCTTGGCAAAAGAATACGACTTTTATGCTACACCTCACTTACTCCTTCCCTCGTACTAAGCTTAGGTTAGGCACACCGGGGTAGGCATATTTTAGAGGCACCAGTTGAGTACTTTTAGCCTATGTTTTTTATGTATGTACTTATATATGGTTTAGGAACCATACAATGCTCTTACAGAATTATTTTATTCTACTATTTATACTGTATGCATTATATTTTCCAACAAGTTTTACGATTGTAGCAGTTCATTTCTTATGCTTGAGAAAGAAGACTGTTCAATAAATCCTTTTATTGAAAACGCCTGTCTTTCTACTTTCTCTGCACCTCTAGTGAAACGAAGCATGCACTATTGACTGAGTGAAATATCTATCTATTGTTTCCACGAATCTGAAGATACGTTTTATCTTGGGGAAACAAAGTTGTCATGTTAATGCGGTTGTCAGAGACTAATCCCTTCTTGTAATTTTGAGAAAATTTCTAGTGACCTCTGAGCTAGCTGGCACCCACAATTAAGTCTAGGACATCCGATAGAGACCGAGTTGACCTCATCCCTACGTCTAATCTATAGGATATACTATTCCAATGCTCAGAGCCTATTGGGAATATAGGAACTACACTACAATAGTAAGTACCAGAGTGAACACATACTGTGACTGTCTCTTTTCTGTCCCATCCCCTTTCCCCCCAGTGGATTCCACAGTGATTCACGTGTTACAATTACGTGTTTACTGGGAAACTGTTGTGGGGTGTTGGGAACTGACATCGTTCTGCTCTTGTGCATATTTGTTGATAACACCTTTGACACCTGACAGGTAGTGCCACTTTACCAGGGACTTATACATAAATTAAATAGGCCAATTGGATATGAGCCAATCTTAACATGTTTTAAGAGGAGAGCATACCCACTTTTGAACTGGTTAGTAGTGGTAACATGCACAGAGTCCTAAGGCCAACAAAAACGATTTCAGCAAAAATGGAAGAGTGAAGGCAAAAAGTATGGCCCTGCTGAAAGGGAAAAGTCCAACAATATCCAAATGGATATAAAATAGCATTTTCACTTTTTATGTTGGTGGAAGGTAGCCATCATATAGATGAAGGAGTGATTCTGGAGTCTCTCTGTTGGAGGTTGCAGTTGTGACCATTGCTATTGTCCTGTACTGTGGCATGGTGCACAATTATTTAGTATGTTACATGTTGGCTGATAGACCTTTGTCTCTAACCATTTCCCCCAAAAAATTGCTTGACAGTTGAGCTAACAAAACACTGAGAAGTGAAGGAGTACACCAGACGACTGGTGGGTGTCAGGGCTTTTTGCATCAAATGGGCAGATGGATGAATCAGGGCAATGTGTGACTTTTGAAGGAAAAGAGCCCTAAACACTAACTACAGCTCAACCCAGAGGAATCTACATTGGAAAACAGATCCACACAAGAATATCCACACTGGACAATCCAAACACGAGACAAGATTTCAAGATGCAAACCTTAACTATTTATTGAGAAATATTAATCAATACAGGAGGCAAAAGACAGTGGCTAGTCAATCAAATAAACATGCTCAAAATGAAAATATATAAAAACTATCATTGACCGTGGAAACTTAGCTGCGCATAGCGTGCATAGTGCAAAGTGCACTTCGCGTAGCTATGCGTAGCGCTACTACGTGAACTACGCCTAGGGTTAATAGAGACTTCTCATTAAGACAAGAGAGATACTGAAAATTATTCCAAGTACAGAGTGGTAAACAGACAAAAACAGAGTCTGCTCCCTAAGAGGGCCAGTAAAAGACCATGTTCATTCACAGAATTGTCTTCATAGATTTCTAGAAAGAAGCTGTTCTGTCACTCTCAATCCATCAATGATTAAATTGTAATTTATATAGCACTGCTAATCGCCCTATAAGGTATCCAGTCGCTAGCAGATCCCAGGCGGCTCATTTTAACAGGCAGGTCTTGAGGGCTCTTCAGAATTCTTGAGATAAGGTGATGGGGCACATCTGCATGGGAGGAATTTTCCAGGTCTTTGATGTGATGTAAGAGAAGGAGCGTTCTCGAGTTCTGCTTCAATTGAAGTGATAGGAAGGGGGAGCATACATTTCTTGACAGATGGTGGAAGTTCAGCCGGTGGTTAATGTAGTTGGGTCATTTGGTTGTGTAGAGCCTTATGTGTGTGGGTCAACAGCTTGGATTGACACCTCTTCTGTACTGGAAGCCAGTGGAGTTGCCTGAGGTGGGCTGAGATGTAGGCTCATGGGGGGAGGTTGAGGACGAATCTGGCTGCGGAGTTCTGTCTGGTTTGAAGTCTCTGTAGGAGGTGTGCGGCAATTCCTACATTGAGAGCATTGCCATAGTCCAGTCAGTTGGTGATGAGGGACTGTTTCACAGTGTGTCTGGTGTGAAGGGTTAGCCACTTGAAGATCTTAAGAAGCGGGAAACACTGGTGTGACAAAGAAAGAAATCTAACACAAACAATTAGAAAATATGAAGAACATCACATGGAATTATTGACCTTTACCTCAAATCTAATAAAAAAACTTAAGACAAAATCCTAACTTAAGTCTGTCTTAAGTCTGTCTTAAGACAAACTTAAGACAAAATCCTAACTTCTGTGAATACCAAAAGTAGTAAGTTTAGGATTTTGTCTGAAGTTAGTTCTGTGAATCGGGCCCAAACTTTTCTTTTAAAAGTTCAAAAATGTGGCGAGATCAACCAAGTAGGATAAAAGTTTCAGCTAGAATAGTTATTGAAGGTTTGCGTTGTGCAAATATCCAACACCTAAGATAATGACATGTCACATATTTTTAACTTTGACACATTAGATGAAGCAATTGTGTTTGCAGTGCAGATGAAGATTTTTGTAAAACGTTTTTTCCATTAAGGTCCCGGTTACGAGTTTTGGTGGTGTGAGGGTGGGTGGTCCTACACTGCCATGTCCCTGCACTGCTGAGACTCGCTACCGCCCACCTGGCAGATTCCAAGTTATTTGTAGTCTGGTGGGCAGGCGGACTGTCATTCTTTAGGTGATGCCTCTGTCAAAGGCTGCATGCCTTTGAAAAAGGCCTGCAATGGGAACGCCTGACAAGGTTCCGGTACAGCATGAACTGAAAAGTCCATGCAGTCCAGGAACTGTTGTGAGTACACGCATACATTCACATGTTATGCCCCCTATGTGCATACTCAAGTGGAAGATGCCCAGAGGGCCCTCTAGGGCCCGTTTCTTTCCTCTCCGTCAGGGTTGACATGGAGGAGGTAGCTCCATGTCACCGCCGGCAGAGAGGAAACTCGTAATATGCTTGACAAGACCGTGAATGGTGCAGCGGTGGCTAGACCACCACAGCTATGCTCCCATGAATCTGGTGGTCCGAGGATTGCCAGACTCGTAATCATCCCTTAATGTAGTATAGATAGTAAGATGTCTGAGCACAGTTCAATATTTTAAACAAAGAACTCAAAGAAGATGTGAGAGTTATGTAGGAGAAGGTGTAGCAAGCACATTTTGCAAACAGAGAAAGCTTGTGTGCAAGAGGGTTCACTGATAGAATATCAATGAAAAAAATATTGATGTTCAAAATATTGAAAAAATATATAGACTACAAAAATATGGACTCCCATACCTACACATGTAAGTACAAAAATATTGAATCAAAAATATCGAAGTAAAAACTGTAGATGTAAAAAATATCGATTTAAATATATATAAAATAAATTATATATTAAATATATGAAATAATAAAATTAATTTTAACAAAATAAATTAAATGAAATATACATTTTAACAATATATAACAAATAACCGTAATTAAAAAGATAAACACACAAACAATAATGTATACACATAGATATGTATTTCCTTTAAAATAACTAATACTATTATATTTAATTTATTTAAAAACTTTAACATTATATAAAATAATATATATATATATATCTATATAGGGCATGCAATGGCCGGATGGAGGGTGATATTCCCCCTAAAAACACCTTTAACAGGCTGGGACACGAATCAAGGATTGATTATATAATGATACCTACCAGAGACTGGAAGAGGGTGAAAGACTTTAGAATCATCCCTAGATATGATAGTGATCACAATCTGCTCACACTAAAGTTCGAGACCCCCTATCGTCAGCTAGAAAAGGTAGATCCCAATGCACCATCCCAGTCCGACCTAGTGCTAACTAGCAACAGATGCAAAATCAAATGGACCAAACTGCTGGAAAATCCATCCAACATTGAAAGACTCTATGCTCTAACCGCACCTGCCCTGGAAGAAGTAGAGTGCTGTCTGAACTCACTGGGGGGCGATTCAGAGACTAACACCATGAGTAGCCCGGACCCTCAGGTTCACTTGGCTGCACTCGGGAACATCCACTCAGAGCTATGTATCAACCTTGCAGATATACTGAATCCAGTGGCCAGGCTTCGCAAGCCCAAAAAGAGAAGAGCGACTTGGTACAACTCCTCCTGCAGACAAGCGAAAACTCTCCTTCTCGAATCATTGAAAGCCCGAGAATCTCCAGCCGAAATCAGGGAGAAACGTCTTTCTTATAAATCTGCCCTCCACACCGCAAAAATAGAATGGGACGAGGAGAACTGGTCAAAGATAACAGCCGCCCTCGCCTGCCAAGACTCGCGGACATTCTGGCAAATTGTTAGGCATGGCTCGCCCGAACCTCTTGCAGCTGTCGAGGCTTGTATTGCACCTTCCGTCTGGGAGGAACATTTCAAAAACCTATATCTCCCACACAACAGCGACAAGGGAAGTAGCAAACATGGTGGAGAGTCCTCTGTCGCTACAAACTGGACAGCTGGGATCGAGGGCTTCACTCTAGAAGAAATCACACTGGCAATCTCCTCCCTGTCTGCTGGTAAGGCGCCGGGCCTAGACAGGCTACCAGGAGATCTCTACAAACATGAACCCAGTGTTTGGGCCCCCTATCTAGGGGTACTATTTAATGCTATCCTGAAGGGCCTGCCAATTCCATCCACCTGGCCAGGGGCTGAAATCGTGCCAATTTTCAAAAAGGGTTCGCCCCTGCTCCCTGCAAACTATAGGCCCATAAGCCTAATTGATGTTTCCCAGAAACTCTTTTCGAAACTTTTGCTAAACCGCCTACATGAGTGGATCAGGGACTATAACATCTTGAGTCCCTTCCAGGCAGGTTTCAGGGAAAAGGTCTCCACAGTGGACCAGGTCTTTCGTCTGTCCATGATACACTGGAAAACAGTACTACTAGAGGGTGGCAGCCTCTACACGGTATTTGTGGACCTAAGGGCAGCGTTCGACCTGGTACCAAGGAACAAGTTGTGGGAGGTCCTTGACAATTTGGGGGTCCCTGATGGTCTCCTGAAAATGATAATACGCCTCCACTCTAAAAACTACGCCCAGGTTAGATGTGGCAGGATGGGAGAATTGTCTGCGAAGTTCCCCGTTGGCAGGGGGGTGAGGCAGGGTTGTGTCCTCGCACCAACCCTGTTTTGCCTCTACGTCAATGGGGTAATTGCCCATTTAGCAGGTGTAACCAACTCCGATGCACCGAAATTGGCCTCCGAGAGGGTGCCAGCCATCATGTTCGCAGACGATACACTGCTTTTATCAAAGTCGGCAAAAGGTATTCAGTGTACCCTTGATGGCTTTGTGGACTTCTGTGGAACCCATGGGTTAGAAATTAACGCAACAAAGACTAAATTCATGGTCTTCAACCCACCACAGAAATTTCATTTCCGTCCCAGCATCTTACATACCAAACTAGAAAGGGTAAAAACCTTTGAATACCTAGGAATTATTGTGAATGATAAATTTACCTGGAGCTCCCACCTGGAAAAAGCGGCACTGAAACTGACCCAGCACTCGGGAGGTGTAATGAAGCTCATGGCAAATAATAAATCCTCGGTCAGGCCGATTGGCCCCCCACTACAGATCTACAAATCCCAGGCCAAGGGGGCCGCCCTCTATGGATCTGAACTCTGGGGCCACGTAAATACATCCAAACTACTGATGGTGGAAAACAGATTCATTCGTAACCTAGTAGGGTTACCATTGAGCACCCCTCTCGTCCCGCTGAGGATGGACCTTGGCTTACGACCACTTAACGAGGAGCTAGCTCTACGCCCACTGGCTTTTTGGCGTAGACTATGGTCAACCCCTGAGTTGGATAGCTACAGAGAAGGTTTACGAGAGATCCTAGCCACACCAGGTGCCGGAAAAATCAAATGGCTCTCCCACATTAAGCATGAACTGGTGGCTGCAGGTTTCTCAGGCATGTGGTCCGACCCCCAGAACGAGTGCCAAACCCTCTCTAAAAAAGATCTAGCCAGGTCCTATCGAGAGCTTAAACTCTCACAGACTCTCAACCATCTAGATCCTGGGTCCTTGACAGAGTCCTTTTTCTCCCATAAAGCGAACTACAATATGGAACTGACTCTAGATAAAATTTATCCCAATATACTGAGAAAACTATATCTTCAGTGGAGGCATGGCTCTCTCCCAATTAAATCTTTTACGGCCAAATGGAACCATGATCCCAGCAGTACATGCCCTGCTTGTAGAACCACCGATGAAAGCGAGCTCCACATTCTCTTCTTTTGTCCTGCTTACCAGGGGATTCGCAGGCACTGGATTCTCCCCCTATGCAGGAATTTGGGATTCTACAAGTGCATGCAGGCTTACAGAGTTTTAAAAACTGATATGTCCCACCAAATTGTATTTGCAATGGCCAAATACCTGGGCGCCCTTTGGTTCACCAGAAGGAAATATCTCTAAACTGTGGGCTGAATATGGTTCTGTTGTACTACATGCAGGTTTCTTCCAGTAATGTTTTTATGCATTTTTATGCGTTTTATATTCATTGTACAAATCATTTTAACATATGTGTAACGTGACTGTCTTTTATGGTAATATTCTTACCGAAATAAAGGTTTTTCGTATCGTATCGTATATATATATATATATATAGATATATATATATATATATCAATCATTTAAAATATATAAAACACATTATATAATAAATGAAAACATTAAACTATTAAAAAATGTTTCAACTTAAATTTCCCAATACAATCATTTCAACAGTAGGGAACGTAATGGATAGAAAAATAATTACATTTATTATTCCAACTCCAGTGAGTGCAACAGTAGGGAAAGTGTTGGCTAGAGGAGGTGTGAAAATTACTATTCCCACTGCAATGAGAGAACAGTTGGGAAAGTGTTGGATAGCGTAGGGGAAAAAATACTAGTCCCAGTTGGATAGCGGAAGGAGTCAAAATCACTATTCCCACTCCTTAGAGTGCAAAAGTAAAGAAAGTGTTGGATAGCCGAGGGGTAAACATTACTATTCCCACTCCAAACAGTGCAACAGTATGGAAAGTGTTGGATATCAAAGGGGTAAAATGGACTATTCCCACTCGAATGAGAGCAACAGTAGGGAAAGTATTGGATAGCAGAGAGGTAGAAATTACTATTCCCACTCCAGTGACTGGAACAGTAGGGAAAGTGTCGGATAGCCGAGGTGTAAAAATTACTGCTCCAACTTCTGTGAGTGCAACAGTAGAATAACTGTTGGATAGCGGAGGGGAAAAACAATGTATTCCCATCCCAGTGAATGCAACAGTAGAGAAAGTGTAGTATAACAGAGAGATACAAATTACTATTCCCACTCCAGTGAGTGCAACAGTAGAGAAAGTGCTGGATAGCACAGGGGTCAAAATTACTATTCTCACTCCAGTGAGTGCAACAGTAGGGAAAGTGTTGGATAGCGGATGGGTAAAAGTGACTACTTCCATTTCAGTGAGTGCAACAGTCAGAAAAGTGTTGGATAGCAGAGGAGTAAAAATGACTACTCCCACTCCAATGAGTGCCACAATAGGGAAAGTGTTGGATAGCAGAGAGGTACAAATAACTATTCCCACTCCAGTGAGTGCAACATTAGGGAAAATGTTGGATAGTGAAGAGACAAAAATTACTATTCACACTTAAATAGTTAAAACAATAATAAAAACATTACAAATTATTTTAAAAATCAGAAAAATATATAAACAATATTTAGAACTGCCAAATCAAATATATTAAATATATACAAAGAAAACAATATATAACATTAATTACATATAAAAAAACTGCAAAAGCCATATAATATTAAATAATAAATAATAAATACATTTATAAAAATAACTTTTAAACTAGAACATATTTACAAAAAAAAGAAATAAATTAGTACATAAATAGCACATCACCAACAACAACACACTTCAATTTTTTTATTAATTTCCCCCCCACTATTATTATAATTATTAATCAATACCAACATATTAATAATAAAAAACATTAATAATAAAACACAATTAAAGAATATTTCTAAATTAAAAACGATTACTATTAACAACTAAAAATAAAGTAATTCAAATGTATTTTATACCCACCCTTTACCCCTTCAAAGTAAAACCAACAGACAAAAAATTAAACAATTACCAAAAATGCATATCAAATAATTAACAATAATTAACAACTATAAATTATTTGATTGAATACAAATTACTTCCCACCCTTTACTCCTGTAAACACCAAAAGACACTCCTAAATCTAATTACACAATTACCATAATTAATTACCAGTTAATTAATTAACAGCCACTTATAAATTCATCACCCGAAGGGCACCACACTGGACTGGATCATTTCAAAGGATACGGCGATGAGGCGAACCTCAATTGCTCCTTGTGACAGGTCAGACCAACATGCTATTTCCTTCCAAATACTGGGCTCACCTACGAAAAGATCAGTGAAACAAGTGAAACCGAAACTATGGCACCAGGACACTAAAAGCAGAGTCCGAGATGCTGGCAGCGTGATGCAAGATTGATCGCCCCCCTCTCCCCAAACAATGTTTTCTTCTTTTTTATGTGATTTATAAAGTGCATGGCTGTTCCAGCAAAGGGACGTCCCAGCGCTAAAACCAGAGGAGAGAGAAGAAAAGAGATAATACGCTACTGAAATAACCATCTTTACTGCTTTTCTGAACACAAAGAGATTGGGAATGTTCCTGATTGAGAGAGGCATTGAGTTCCATAAAATAGGAGCTAACACCTTGAAAGAACGGCCCCGGCTCTACAGAAACGAGGCACCCGCATCAGATGTAAATCCGCAGAGCACAGGGCACGAGAGGGAACATAATGCTGGCCAGGTTTCTGGGAATCGCTGGGCCGGAGCCAGTCAAAATGTTATGAATAGCACAGAGTGCATTGAACCTGACTCTTTGCTCCAGGGAAAGCCAGTGGAGTCAGCACAGTACCCCTGAGACCAAGCTATATTTAGGCAGTGCTAATAAAAAATGAGCTGCTGCATTCATGGTGCATTGGAGCCTGTTAATCACAGAATTGTTAGCACCTAACAAAAGGCTGTTACAATAATCCAGCCTAGCCGAGGTCATGGCCTGAACAACCAGCTGGAGCATATGAGGGTCAAACAGACTCAAGATGGGTTTAAGTCAGCGCAAGATACCGAAGCAGGTCCCTGCCATCGACTTAGCATGATCCTCAAACAAGAGTGCAGTATCCAGCCATATGCCGAGGTTTTTACCACAACTTTGGGCGTAGGGTATTTACCCAACACTGGCGGCCAACAGTTGTTGCCCGACTGATGTGAGTCTCTGCCAAGCAAGAGAATCTCTGTTTTGGATGAATTTAACTGAGGGCAGTTCCCCTCCATCTAGCCTACTATGGTTACCAGATTCTCCGGAAATTCATATCCTGGCTGGAGTCTTTGGTACAAGAAAAGATCAATAGCATATCGAACACATAAGATAGCAAATGTCTTTTCCAAGTATTGGCCAACAAGGTCAGTGGACAAACGCTCAAACTTTTTACAGTTTTTTCTGGCTTTAACAAGAGACTCAGCAAACCACCCCTGAGAATGTCCTTTTTTAGGGTGAGTCCATTTGGCTGTGATACACTTGTCTAGTGCCTGATTAATCCAGTTTTCAAAGTCGGCACTGGCCGTCTCAGCATCCGAGGAGAAAGTAGGCTGAGACATGTCAAGCATATTATGGAAGGTGGTGTGGTCCAATTTCTGCCAAGGACATTTATATACAGCTTTAGGCTGACTCTGATTTTTTGAGCCAGTATACAGCAGCGAGAAACCTGTAATGGAATGGTCGGTTCAAACCATCTTAGCCACTACAGAGCCTCTGTGAGCTGAATGTTAGTTAGCACAGTGTCGAGCAGATGTCCTGCCTTATGCGAAGGTACAAAGACCAGTTTATTTAGTTGGCAGGCAGCCAGATCATTCAGGAAATTATGTATAACAGACTCCAAATGTAAATTCAGATCACCAATAATTGTAAAGTTAGCAGACTCTTGTGCCAGGCTATTCACTGCGTTAATGAGCCCTTCTCTATAGTTTTTGAGAGGTCCTAGAGGGCAGTAGATCAACAACCCAGAGAACCTAAAGTTACTAGAAGAAGCAATTTTTAAAATGGCACTTTCACAGTCCCGAATAAGCGCAGGATTAAAGGTACAAGTACTATCCACTGTCAGTGAACATATTGACCACTACAACTCAACAATGTTGGATATATTTACTCAATAGCCCCGTTAAAAACTAAAAAGAACTCAGGACAAAGACAAAGATCCCTAGTTCAATGTGTCCCTAAACACCAAAAGGAGAAATCTTAAGCTAACAGTAAGGAATTGGAGACAACACCCCAACCCCTCGAGCTAACACTTCTAAGACAGACCAGAAATGCATACAATAAGAGCATTCAAAATTCAAAAAAAGAATTCTTCAGAGTAGAACTTGAAAACGCTAAGAACAGACCTCGTAAGCTCTTTCAATTAGTGTAACAATAATCAAATAAACTGGCTAAAAACTCTAAAGAAACAACCAAAACCCTAATAAGTTGTGATGAGTTGTCCTCCTTCTCGAATAAAACCTACTCCCTGGGTAATGATCTATATTCCGCCGCTATTGTCCTCCCACAGCCCTCTTGACACTTCCAAATGGTGCTACACACTCTCCACAGACGATACCCAAAAAAGAAGCCCACTGGATCACCTTCAGCTCATATGACGAGTATAGCATATCAAAAATTCTATTGTTCCATTAAACCGAACTACCACTGTAATGACCCGTTTCCATCCTACTGTTTATCCACAGCCAACCATTTTATCATACCCATCTGGAGTGCAATAATCAATGCTTTCCTAATGCAAGGGTCCATACCAGACTTGTTAAAAACTGGACAGGTCATCCCCATCCTAAAAAAACCCTCACTAAACCCTGCTGAATCTGAAAATTTCAGACAAATACCTAATATTCCTACACTACCTAAACTATTTGAAAAATGTGTGCAATAACAACTTATCCTACACATTGCCACTTTCGACTTGCTAGATGAAAGCCAATTTTGTTTCAGGTCAGATCAACTCCATTGTAGCTTCCAAGATTTGTGTTTACTTCTGCATATGACAAAACCAAAGGGGATGATGGGCGGAGTATTGAACGTTGCAAGCACTCACCCCCAGTCAACTGATCTGGGTTTAATCCATCATCATTCTTTAGATCACTCTGCCACCCCAGTTCAGGCATGGCAATATACAAATCAGTCTCACCCTGTGCCGTATTGGAACAGTCCAGCCTAAACTGTCAAGCCATGTCTTCCCTGCACCGGAAACAAGCATCCTGGGACCGGTTTCTGGCTAATCAGCCATCATCAGCCAGGCTAGCTTGAATCCACTGGCAAAGTGAGTAAGGGACCCACGGCTGGGCATACCCTTCCAACTTAGGACAAACAAAGCACAACCAAATGGGGCGATGAACGGAGTGTTGAACATTACAAGCACTCATCCCAGTCAACTGATCTGGGTTTTATCCATCATCATTCTTTAGCTCACACTGCCACCCCATGTTCCGACCCCACTCACCTGAAACACGGGTACTGCAGGAGCGAAGATGGCCCGATTCACCCCCTGTCTCTGTCTTTGACCACTCGAGTGGCACTAAGTAAAGATCACCCGAGCGGGCAACGCACCCTGGGGAGAACATGTTAAAGTCAATGATGGAAGGTGTACGGGTATTCATATTGGGAGGAACAAGAAGGAGTCCCACAGCAAATCAGCTCAAGAAAGAAAGAACCCAAGTGTAGTTCACATATTTCACTAAATACCAGATCTGGCTTAAACTTTACACCATAGAACTTAAAACAAATGTTGAGAGAAAATATCAACCATAAAGAATGTGTGTCTTATAAAAATATGCAATTTATTACAAGTCAAATATAAAAACAAATAGTTTGAACAATAAATGTGCCCTAACAAACAGTTTCTAATTCATTTAAAAACAATTAAAAATACAGTTTATTTTTTAAAAAAACGTTTCATCACGAATATCACAGATGTTCTTGTAGTCGACGCAGCGTTTCGGTGGATTGGTGATAGCACCTTCCTCAGGACAAACAATTCTATAAAAGAACATTGTAATTAGAAACATGCCATGATATGACAGACTGGCGTATTCTACCATTTTATTTTTAACATTATTCTTGGAATCTAGGTGCACATTACGACACATAAGAGAGGCAATTTTTAAAATAAATAGTTATCGTGAACACATTCTCTTGAGAACATTACATGAGGCATTGGGTTTATGTGACTATACACTTGGGTCTTTAAAGAAATGAGAACGACTAGTCCTCATGAGGGTGGGCTATGGAGTTCAGGACGCCTGTAGCCTACCTGTGTGTACTCTTGACGCTATCCTCACAGTATTAATTTTGAGGGGTTAGCTTGGGTCAGCTTCAATCTGACTTCTGGAGTTTTTAATTTCCAATATTGTGGTTCCTTAATGGAGAAAAAATAATTATTACTTCTTATTTCCTCCTAAGTCCTAGTTTATGGACATGATTCTGCCTTTGTAGACATTCCTTAAGAACAAGTGTTGGATTTACCTTATTCTGACAGAAGTTCTGTATTGATGAGGATACCGGAGGGGGGCCACCGAGATGTAAAAAGGAGCACTGTAGGGATAAGGAAGTGGTCTTACATTTCTAGAATTCATGGTTTCTTTATTTAACCAACTGCTCATGCTTCTCTAGGTTAGGTACCCTCATCGCCCTCCGCCAAACAATGCGGTGTCATTCCATACACAAAAAGCATCTCGGTACGTGCCCGCTTCAATGCATGACTACGTATGTTGGACAAAATACACGCTGTGTTGTTTACAAACAGTGACGTGTCATCACTGTGTGCCATGTAGACTAAAAACTACAATTGTAGTTCCATTTCACTATGGAACGCAAAAGAAAAAGCCCCGCGGAAAAATACCGTCACTTAATTGACAGCTTTTCCCGCGAAAACTAACTCCTTTAAAAAGAATTACGGATGAGCGCCAAGATACACACTTGGCTGTACGACCGGTGAAAGCAGACGCCGAAAATACCGCGAGGGGAGCAGGGAGGCCGATCTAAAAGACGAAGGTAAGAAAAAAAGACCGGTACTCTCATAATAGCTTCCCGTAGACAGACGTCGGCGCCCTAGTTTAAATTAAAGTTTGCCGCCAGTAAGTCTAAGCAGAGCCTAAACTTGATAAATTATATGTTGCCCATATGGATCTGTAAACAGCACTGGTGCCACTGAAAGGTTCTTTTAGTAAAGCCATTCGACTACCAACTAAAGAGAGTATAAGTTAGTCTCCTATCAAAAAATAACGCATTTATCTGAACTCCCAAACTGGGGATAATAACTGGTGGAGAGAGATATTTAAACCACCGCTGCTAAGTAAAAACGTTTCGAATGTTAAACTATCGAGTTAGTTAAATAATCTGTCTCTTCGTATTAATGCATACAATACAAACATAGAACAATCTATGATTATTTCCAGGTTGCATTTATGAACAACCACAATTACGAACGCAACAGCGCTGCGGACAAAATTGAAAGCATCCAGTGGCGGTTATAAGCGTTATAAGCATAATAAATTGAAAATTTTTTTGGTGAGTAGCATTTGGGATAATATCACTAAGGGTACCTAACCTAGAGAAGCATGAGCAGTTGGTTAAATAAAGAAACCATGAATTCTAGAAATGTAAGACCACTTCCTTATCCCTACAGTGCTCCTTTTTACATCTCGGTGGCCCCCCTCCGGTATCCTCATCAATACAGAACTTCTGACAGAATAAGGTAAATCCAACACTTGTTCTTAAGGAATGTCTACAAAGGCAGAATCATGTCCATAAACTAGGACTTAGGAGGAAATAAGAAGTAATAATTATTTTTTCTCCATTAAGGAACCACAATATTGGAAATTAAAAACTCCAGAAGTCAGATTGAAGCTGACCCAAGCTAACCCCTCAAAATTAATACTGTGAGGATAGCGTCAAGAGTACACACAGGTAGGCTACAGGCGTCCTGAACTCCATAGCCCACCCTCATGAGGACTAGTCGTTCTCATTTCTTTAAAGACCCAAGTGTATAGTCACATAAACCCAATGCCTCATGTAATGTTCTCAAGAGAATGTGTTCACGATAACTATTTATTTAAAAAATTGCCTCTCTTATGTGTCGTAATGTGCACCTAGATTCCAAGAATAATGTTAAAAATAAAATGGTAGAATATGCCAGTCTGTCATATCATGGCATGTTTCTAATTACAATGTTCTTTTATAGAATTGTTTGTCCTGAGGAAGGTGCTATCACCAATCCACCGAAACGCTGCGTCGACTACAAGAACATCTGTGATATTCGTGATGAAACGTTTTTTTAAAAAATAAACTGTATTTTTAATTGTTTTTAAATGAATTAGAAACTGTTTGTTAGGGCACATTTATTGTTCAAACTATTTGTTTTTATATTTGACTTGTAATAAATTGCATATTTTTATAAGACACACATTCTTTATGGTTGATATTTTCTCTCAAACTTTTGTTTTAAGTTCTATGGTGTAAAGTTTAAGCCAGATCTGGTATTTAGTGAAATATGTGAACTACACTTGGGTTCTTTCTTTCTTGAGCTGATTTGCTGTGGGACTCCTTCTTGTTCCTCCCAATTAGACTCCTTGTCCCCTATTTAATTATAGAGGAGGCCTCCCTTCTTTTTTCATTCGGGTATTCATATTGCCATCTTCTAAACTGCAGGCATACCACATCTCCATACCAGGAACATACAGCAGCAGGAAGAAACAAAAACAATAGAAAATGAGAACAGGATAGACCCACAGACAAGAATGCTGTCAAAAGATAGCTATTCCCAACAAGACCCCTTCCACCTTGCCCAACACCTACACAGAATAGAGCGTAGTTCTCTCTCTTATTGTGTAAGGCAATCCAGAGGTCTCATAAACAATACAGGGGATATCCACAAAAGAAATGTTCCTGGACTATCCTGTAACACCAAGTCCTCCAATAATGCAGGGAAGAAAAGGAGCACCTCCAAAATGAGTGACCAAAAAAAAAACGCTAGGAAGAAATAATATAGTCCCAAAACCTTTCGAGTGCACTGAAAAAAAATAGAATGTTCTCCCAAATATGTGGATAACATATCTCTCCCAGAGTCCACAAAAATCCACTGCTTGTTTTATCCTGCAAGGTACTCCTGAAAAATCCAACACGAACTGCAGGGGAAAAGATTTCCGACGTTTAGTCTACTCCAGCCGGAAACAGACAGGTCCGTCACAGAGAAAGGAGGTCTGACCAAGAACAGACAGCAGGAATCCAAAGAATGTTCACCAGCAGAGCAGGGCATGAAGATCCAAACCGCCGGACACCAGGATACCAAAGCCGAAGTGCTTCCGGGGCCGAAAACCGGAAGTGAACCCAAGCAAGTAAAGGAGGGAGCAGGGCCTTTACATACTGACGAAGGCCCCACCCACCCAACCGTCACAATGCTGGAATAGGAAGGAAGAACCCAATCCAGCTCTGGAATCAGACTCAGGCCTAAAGCATTCCTGCCCACCAGTCCCGCACTCAAGAATTCCGCCCGCCAAGTCCCACCCTCAGTTTTCTCACCCGTGAAGTACCGCATGTGAGGTCCCACCCACAAAGTACCACCCACAGAGTCCCACCCGCAGAGTCCTGAAGGAGAGAAAATCAGAAAAACGCTGGCACACAATAATCAGACTGCAACACCCAAGTTCAGAAATGGCCATATGCAAATCAGTCTGACCCTCTGCCTCATGGGAACAGTCAAGCCTGAACTGCCAACCATATCTTGCCGGCACCAGAACCAAGCATGCTAGGACCGGTTTCTGGCTAATCAACCGCCATGAGCCAGACTAGCTTGAATCCAGAATGAGTGAGCAAGGGACCCAGGTCTGAGCATACCCTGCCAACTTAGGGCGAACAAAGCAAAACCAGAGGGTATGATGGACGGAGTGTTGAACATTGCAAGCACTAACCCCCAGTCAACTGATCTGGGTTTAATCCATCATCCTTCTTTATCTCACTCTGCCACCCCAGTTCAGACATGGCCATATGCAAATCAGTCTGACCCTGTGCCTTATGGGAACATCCCGAACTGCCTAGCCATTTCTTCCCTGGACCAGAAACAAGCATCCTGAGACCGGTTTCTGGCTAATCGGCCATCATCAGCCAGGCTAGCTTAATCCAGTGGAAAACTGAGCAAGGGACCATGTCTGGGCATACCCTGCCAACTTAGGGTGAACAAAGCAAAACCAAAGGGGATGATAGACAGAGTGGTGAACATGCCACTGGAATCAAGCTAACCTGGCTGAAGAGGGGTGAAACCCCGAAACCAGTCCTAGGAAGCTTGGTTCTGGTCCAGGGAGGACCTGGCTTGGCAGTTCGGGCTGGATTGTTGGCGGGGTACAGCATGGCATATTTAAGTCCTTTATCTCGAAGTTTCCGTTTGAAGCCCATGAAAGTCTGCCGTTGTTTTTGCACCGCCTGCGTAAAGTCTGGGTAAAAACTTAGGGTAGAGTTTTCAAACTTGCAGAGGGCCCCCGGTCCTGTAAGCTTGCAGGATAATGTCTCTGTCCCTATAATTGAGCACCCTCGCGATCATCGGCCGGGGTGGCGCATCAGGTCGCGATCTTCCTCCTGGTATCCGATGTGCTCTTTCAATTGTGAAGAAATGTCCCAGGCCTTTAGGTTTTAGGTGATTGAGAATGATGTCTTCGGTGAAAAGGTCAGCAGCTTGTCCCTCTGCCTTTTCAGGCACTCCAATAATGTGCAGGTTGTTTCTACGGGCCCTCCCTTCATATTCATCCAACTTGCGACTGGCAACTTCACTGGAAGTTTTAAGCTCACAAACCTCCTGCTGTAAAAGGGCCACATCGTCTGTAAGACTGGAGGTTTTAATGTCTAGTGATTTAACTTTTTCACTGGTCTTTGTGAGGTCCACTCGAATTAGATTAACTTCTATAGTTACCGCATCAAGTTTATGTTCTAGGGATTCCATCTTTTTGCCGAGGGAGGTATTCACCCCGTCTATCGCTGTCATCACATCCTGTAGCGTAAGCTCCGCTATAGAGACGGGGTTCCCTATATGTCCCTCTTGGGACTTCCCAAACCCAGTTGGCGCCCCCTCTTGGCTGCGTGTAACGATCCAGCTTGTTGGTTTGGGTGAACCTAGCTCCCCTAGTCGTCTTAGACTGCAGCTTTTCAGTTTCAGTTTTAGTCACCATTGTGCAGATAGAGGGGGGCAAAATAAGAGGTAGTAGAGCTCCCACGCCAATGCACCAATCACTTTGCTCAGCCACACCAACCGCCCCAGAAATCTTCCTGTTTATTCAGCACTATTGCTCACTTGCGGCCCACTCACGATCTCCGGGGGGAGGTAGGGTCTGTGATCATCCCAGTATCGCCATCCGTTTAGCAAAAGGACTCCACAGTGATCAGTAAGGCTCACGATAATGACTCCTCTACAGGGCGCATCCTTACCCTGATGGCCTCGCACTGTATATACGTGGATTTCAATACAGGGTAGTCGCCACCTTCTCACCACTGACCAAAGCTGTAAAGTAGCTCCAGCCTGCTGCGTCACAGTTCATGCACACAGTCCACACGCTTCACAGTGGGGCCCTCTCAAATGCCAGTGGGTCTGTTACTCATAGTTCTGGGTGTCCGCCGTTATATACACTTAATTTCACAGTGCAGGGCAAGTCCCACAGTTGTGCAGCAGCAGCTCACAATTTTCTATTGTGGGCCCCACCGATCCACAGCACCCCTAAATACCCCAAAGGCATATGTGCACCCTTCTATTTGTCCATCAGTGCAGTACTGCTGGGGCAGCGCGGGGGGATTTGGGGGGACGCAGTCAAACAAGCGCCAGTAGCGCCGCTGGCACTCCCACGGGGCCCAACCTGGGACTTCCGGGGTAGACCCCGATGTTGATGCACTGTGGCCCGGGCCTTCTCACCACCTGAGGCCCCGGCTTTTGGGCCTATCTGTCACAAAACTGCAAACCCCTTTTTCTCCATTTCTAGAGGGCCGATTGGGGTGCGGTTTGTCGCATCCAGCACCGCTTCACCTCCGATGGTAATTCTGACGCTCTGATGCTCTGACGCTCTGATGGCAGGATGTTACTCAGGATATGCCCCGGGGCGGCGGGGGTCTCGGGAGCCCGGTACTTAAGCGGCCATTTTGGTCACCCTCGTAGCTCCTCCTCCTCTGTGTGCAGCACTTAAGATGTCATTGGGGCTGTCATATGTAATGCTATTAGTGATGTCTTCAATAATGCATTTTGTAAAGTCACCTTTAAGGTCATAAACAACCATGTGTGAAGAAAACACAAGGCATGGTCTCCAGCCATATGGCATAAGCTTAGGGTATACAAAAGGGGGTATGACCCTCTACAAATGGGGGAATCTCAATTGCCTGTGTACATGCACATATATGGAGGCATGTACAAAGTCAGTGAAGCTTCAGGAGTTAGTTCTGGATGTGTGTCACACAGGCAAAATACATTCATTGCAACCCACAGCAACATTAAAAAAAGTGCACAGAGATCCTCTGGCACACTGTGGGTATGCACAAATGGGGTGAAAGCACAGAATTCAGCTCCCTGTGTGGGAAGAATTTGCAACCTTGAAATGGAAAGTTAGTCTGCCCATGAATGGATGCTGTCAATTCACCTTCCTCATAAGCAGAGAGTACATTGGGTTTATCCAGGGTATTGCTGAAGGCCAAAGTGTAAGCGAGTTCAGTTAGATTTTTGATTTGCAGTTTGAATTGATTTAGTGCTTTTTTGTTTGGGCATTTGTAGCAATTCTTAATAAAGTTGGTGTTCACCAGATTGTAAGCATACAGTCACTGAACTTTGCACCGCTTGCACTGCTCCATGCATATCACTGTTTGCAAAATTGTTTACAAACGCACAAGCCTTACTTCTCAATGGGTCTAGGTGCCAAATAAGTGATTTCCAAATAATTGCATTGTGACCCAAATCATTACTGAATAGTTGAATAGCAAAAGAAACCTGTAAATAGCTAACAATGATTTCTTAATAGCATTTCGGTGATACGATGCATCAAACACTGACAAATTGCAAATAGTCGCATAATTGGCTTTTTGTACTTGCAAATGACTGCCAAGTGAAAGAAAATGGTAAACAGGTACAAACTAAAAAAGGAGGGCCAACAAGGAAATGTGTTTCTCTGGGATGTCTGTGCTTTATAATGTGGTAAGGAACCTAGTAACACAGCGCGGGAAGAAACAGGAGAGGATTTTTAGGCAACAATATTTTATGAGAGAAAAGAAGACATATATTGAATTATATGTTAAGCAGGCTGGTGATTTTTGATCTTATAACCGATTTAGATCTTATTTCGGTAGACAGACTTACACAGTTGAGGCCATTCCCACACATGCGGAGGGCCTGTGTTTCCTTCAAGTGTTGCCTTCATGCAATTCCAGGAAAATAGCTATCCCAGCAGGTGGGGTATGTTCGAGTGTATTGCCCAGGATATTGAGAAAATACCTATATACTATGCTTTTAAATTTAATTGCACCCAGTACTTTTCTACACACTTCACAGCATTTCAACAAAATAAAGGAATATTTTTTTTAGGATTGCACAACGTCCTGTGATGGCACATATGTACTCATCTTTTCAACTGCCGCAACATAATGTGTTTATCACAGTCATACAAATCAGCATTTCTCAAACAGTCAGGTTGTATACAGTGCAATGTATTAACACTGAAATTATTGAATGCAAAGCAAATGAAACATTCAACCCCAGTCAAGAGACCTGGGTTAAATCGATCGTTCTTTGGCTCACCATGCCACTCTAGTTTAGACCCAGCCATATGCAAATCAGTCTTGACCATGAGCCACGGAGGGGTCGGTCGGGAGGTATTTCCTCGCTGAAATCGTGCTAATTAGCAGAAGGGACCCCGACATTTGGTTGGCTAATGAAGCATTTCTAACCCTGCAAAACAGTTGACTATTAAGCAGCGTTTTGTTAGGTACATTGTTTTACCTGCACTATAGTTCTCACTTTTATTAGAAATTTTGATAGAAGTTAGAGAAACGTGAGTACGGTGGGGATTTGTGTACCCCGTCCTGAAGAAGGTGTTTTTACACCGAAACATGTCGACGCTCACAGAGAGGAGGTAATGCACATTGTTTGCGTTATTAACCTCCCACACTTTATTTTAATAGCACCAGCCTGGGGGCCCATTAAAAAAATGTTTTTGTCACCCCACGAGCCAGGTACTTTTTAAACTTCACTCACTTAGATCTAAACCCCACCATACACTCACATTTAAATACCCCATCCACACCACACATAGTCATTTCATGTGCTCCCGCGTATCCGTAGGTCGCAGCACGCCGTATCCCGTAGAGGGGTACGAGGACCCCAATGATGAAGCATGACACCAAGGGGCCTGTTGGTGTGTGAGGGGACCAAAAACAACAAGGGTGTTCCCCAACTTTGGAGGACACGCCCTACACTCAAGGAGTGGATTCCTTTTGTTTATTTACATTTGTCTAGGGAGAACGAATCCATTTCGATCTATTTCTCTCTCTCCCCCTTTTATTATTGATAGTTGAAGTCTAGTACTGTCATGTCAACCTGGCAAGTGGACCCACTTACCAGGCCCAAACTTTCCCTTTTCTTACATGTTAGTCACCCCTAAAGTAGGCCCCTGTTACCACTGTGGGCAAGGTGCAATGTATGTGAAAGGTAGAGCATGCTCTGATGTTTGTGTCATGTCCTGATAGTGAAATACTGCCATTTTCATGCTTTACTATTGTAAGTCTGCCTGTCCCCATAGGATAGAATGGGGAGTACTTATAATATCTTATAAGTATAACTGCCCAAAGGAACAAGTTAGGAGAATAAAGTTTGCTATGCCTGAACTCAGAATGTTAACATGCATCTATTAGTGAGAGTGATTTTTTTATTCTGGGTTTGTTTGAAAATACCACTTTTAGAAAGTAGGTATTTTCTTGCATGAACAATCAGTGGGCCTCTGCTAGGTTGTGTATTGACTGTCTGGTGTTGGAGTGACAGGGGCTGGGGATGTGCATTCTGTTCAGACAGCCACCTGGGGGCTAAGGTGTGTCCTGCCTATTCGGGATGAGTCAGGGCTGGGCTGAATTGACTTGGGCTGCATTCATAGTAGGGGCAGGAGATTTCTCTCACACTTAAATGGGCTTGGTCTGCCAAGGACAATGTTGTCTCCACCTCCTGCCAGGAAGCTGCACCAGATTGGACAGAACTGGTTTTGGCTAGACAAAGAACTTCCCTGCCACAGAGAACAAAGGATTTTTTATTATAAAAAGGAAGGGGCCCAGACCCCAAACTTTTAGATCACTTCTTGTAATCAAGAGAAACCTTTGCTGAGGATAAGAGCTGGAGAAACTGAGGAGAAGTACTGCCCCTTTGCTGTGTACTGTCAGCGGATGGCCTGCAGTGGTTGTTTCTGCCAAGGAAAGGACAAGGACTTTGCTGTGTACTGTGTCTCCTGCTTGAGGAAGATCTACAAGGGCTTGAAGTAGAGCTTGCCTCCTGTTCTGAAGTCTCTGGGCCAAGAAGACTTCACCTCCAACTCCCATTAACTTCCTTGCTGGGAGTTCTGACCTGCCAAGAGGGGTCTGTAGCTGTTCTGGGCCCTTTGAGGTTATTCTGGCTGTTGGGAGGTGGTAAAGCAATGCAACAACGAGAAGCACGATGCATCCGTACCTATTCCGAAGCAGCACTGAAGAAAGTGATGCAGAGCCTGCTGTGGCTCGAGAAATCACTGCACGCCGCATCAAGTGCACTGATCTCCAAAGTCCAAAATCACTGCACCAATTCCAATGGGAGCCCAGCTGTGCAGCTGCAAGAACCCATGCATCATCCAGGATCATCGCATAGCATCAAGGCACCAAGTCTGTAGCATCGTTGGGGGACACAGTAAGAAACCAATGCATCACCTCCCCATGCAGTAAGAAACAGACACATCACCTCCTCTCCGGTATAGAACTGACACTTTACCTCCCCAGCGCAGCAGTAAGGAACCGATGCATCATGTCCCCCGGAGCAAAGAAACTAACCATCTTTCCCTGTGGCCATTTTATTTGTGTGTGCCACACATCGAAGGTACTTTATGTGAAAAGTGTTGCATCTGCAATTTGCTTGCCACAGAACCATGTCTACCATTTGAAAGTCATATTTGTATTACTGTGTTGTGGATTTTTGTCAATTTGGTCTTGTTTTGTTTAGATAAAGGTTACTCATTTTCCAAACTAATGTGGTGTCCATTTGTAGTGTTTTCACTGTATTACTGTGTGTCTTCACTAATGCTTCACACACTGCCTCTGAGATAAGCCTGGCTGTTTGTGTCAAGCTACCAAGGGGGTGAACAGGGGTTATTTTAGAAGTGTATCCCCCTTACCCTGACTAGGACAAAGGTACACACCGTTGCCAACTAGAGACCCCCATTTCTAACAGTTGCCCTATGCCAATTTGCAAGGGTAGGAATGCACCGTAATTACAAGATATCGTGGATTCCTGTCCTGCCAGCCAGAGCATGTGCACAATTTGCACCCTTGCAACATGGTGAAAGAGTATATGTGTTGTTGACATGATTGTTTTTGTTCAGTAATGGACACTTTCCTGCTCACAAATAATCACGAGATGGCTTTTCCTCATTCTATGTGTGCTGCGGAAAACCAAGCATCTGCAATACAATAGGTCTCGCTTTTACTCACGTTTGAGCTATTGCCATTATAAATGAGAATGCATTTCATTTATGTTTTGGTTTTTAAAACATGAATAAAAGGCATTGTAATTTACAATGCTAATAGGTTGAACTCGCCAAAATTGAGACCTATTGCATTAAAAAATGCTTGAAGGCTTCTCTGAGTTGCCCCATTCTCTCTCTCATGGCCCCTGAAGACCTCCCCGTTTGCTATGAGTTAAATAAACAAGCTGGTGGTAACAACTGCAAACAAGAGACCCTCCAACAGAAAGAGAAACTCATTAAATAAAATAGTGCTTACAGACTAAAGAAGACATACCATGTAACAACCAAAGTAAGAAGGCAAGTACTCATGGGAGGTTACAAATGATGGGGTATGTTCAAGTGTATTGTCCAAGATATTGAGAACATACCTATATACTATGCTTTTAAATTTAAGTGCACCCAGTACTTTTCTGTACACTACACAGCAATTTAACAACATAACGGAATATTTTTTTAGGATTGCACAACTTCCTCAGATGGTACATATGTACTCATCTGTTCAACTGCTGCAATATAATGTGTTTATCACAGTCATACAAATCAGCATTCCCGTAATTGTCAGGTTGTATGCAGTGCAATGTATTATTACTGAAATTATAGAATTTTACTCTCGAACTACACATGAGTCTTATATTTTTAGACTCATCGTTCTTTACAGTTTTTTGGTTAAGGGTGGGTTTGAAGACCCTGTCACCTTGGGTAACAAAATCTGAATTTTTAAATACTGAATATATGTTATCCAAATGTTCTCAGCATTTAGCATTATTTCTTGGCTTTGTAGGTGACAGATCATTTTCAGCTTGACTTTGGCTACTCGTGCCTCATCTGGATATTGTTGCACACTGGGAAGGGAGATAAAAGAGGGCACATGGCCTTATGAAACCATATGAAAAACGTTTGCACTTTCAAAAATCAGATTCAACAGCATCAAAAGAGGGGTGGTATTGCTAGGGTAAGTTGATGTAATTTTTTAATAAACACAATATTCTCATTATGTTTGAGAAATCGCTGCACGCCGCATCGAGTACACTGATCTGCGAAGTCTGGGATCACTGCACCGATTCCAACGTAAGCCCTGTTGTGCAGCTCCGAGAACCTATGCATCATCTTGGATCATCGCATCGCATCTAGGCCCCAAGGTAGTAGCATCATTGGAGGACTCAGTTAGAAACCGACGCATCACCTCTCCACACAGTAAGAAACATATACATCTCCTCCTCTCTGATATGGAACCAATACATCACCTCCCCTGCGCAGCAGTAAGGAACTGATGCATCACCTCCCCCGGATCGAGGAACTGACGCATCACTTACCTGAGTGTAAGGAAGGGACGCATCAACCTCCCTGTGACCATTGTTGTTTGTGTGCGCCACACATCTAATGTACTTTATGTGAAAAGTGTTGTATCTGCAATTTGCTTGCAACTGAACTATTTCTAACATTTGAAAGTCATATTTTTATTACTGTGTTATGGATTTTTGTTGTTTGGGTCTTGTTTGAGTTAGAAAAAGGTTACTCATTTTTCTAAAATGGTGTGCCATTTGTAGTGTTTTTAATGTATTACTGTAGGGCTTCACTAATGCTTCACACACTGCCTCTGAGATAAGCCTGGCTACTTTTCCCAAGCTACCAATGGGATGAGCAGGGGTTATTTTAGAAGTTTATCCCCCTTACCCTGACTAGGACAAAGGCACACACCGTTGCCAACTAGAGACCCCCATTTCTAACAGTTGCCCTATGCTAATTTGTAAGGGCAGTAATGCAAT
Organism: Lissotriton vulgaris; assembly: GCF_964263255.1. Lineage (NCBI taxonomy): Eukaryota > Metazoa > Chordata > Amphibia > Caudata > Salamandridae > Lissotriton > Lissotriton vulgaris. The sequence goes on along the minus strand of NC_141689.1, from coordinate 930,417,435 downwards.
GTATTTACAAGATATGAGGCCAGATGTAGGTAATCCCAGATTACCGATTCTTAAATACCGAATTATACCGATTCGGTATTTAAGAACTGGCAATCGGGATTTAGGTAATTTTACAGATTTCATTACTGAATCGGTATGATTCGGTAATTACTGAATCAGTATTTACCGATTCAGTAATTGCCATTCATTCCTATGGGCCTGGAGGCCCATAGGAATGAATGTCAATTACTGAGTCGGTAAATACCGATTCAGTAATTAGGTGAAACATTGAAGGGTGGCAGGGTGTCACTTTGACACCCTGTTGCACCCCTCAATTGTGCATGGGTGCACATGTTGCAGACATATATGCCCTTAGGGCATGTATGTCTGCAACATGGCACTGTTTAAAAAGCAAAAAAAATGCTTTTTAAAGGGTTTTCATTATTTACCACCAACTTCTTGTTGGTGGTAAATAACGAATTCTTAAACCCCTGAAGCACTGATTGCAGTGCTACCTACATGTCAAAATACAGAATCAGTAATTTTACCGATTCTGCATTTTACAGAATCGGTAAAATTACTGATTTGGTAAAATTACCGAATCTGTATTTTAGCATGCCCCTACATCTCCATCTTCAAATACTGGCTGGTAACGGCCGAAATCAGCCGTTACCGACTGGTATTTGCCTTCCTACATCTGGCCCATGGTGCATCCTGTCCTGTCAGCCAGAGGTAGTGCACATTTTGCAGCCGAGCACTAATGCAAGTACCCTTGCAACATGGTGAAAGAGTATCTGTGTTGTTGACATGATTATTTTTATTAAGGAATGGGCACTTTCCTGTACACAGATAATCATAAGATGGGTTTCCTCATTCTATGTGTGCTGCTGAAAATCAAGCAGCTGCAATGCAATAGGTCTTGCTTTTTGCAAGTTTGAGCTATTGCCATTGTAAACGACAATGCTTTTTATTTATTTTTTGGGTTTTTAAAACATAAAAAAAGGCATAGTCATTTAGAATGCCAATAGCTTGAACTCTCGCAAATTTGAGACCTTTTGCATTGCAAATGCTTGAAGGCATCGCTGAGTTGCCCCATTCAGTCTCCCATAGCCCTTGAAGAGCTCCTTGTTTGCTACAAGTTAAATAAGCAAGCCGGTGGTAATAACTGCATATGAGAGACCCTCCAACAGAAAAAGAAACTCATTAAAGAAAATAGAGCATACAGACTAAAGAAGACGTACAATGTAACAACCGAAGTAAAAGGGCCAGTCCTGATTGGAGATTACAAATGAATAAAAGGCGGTACTAAGGAGGGACTAACAAGCCTAATAAGAAATAAGAAGCCAGCATTTACGAAGGACAATGACACAAGCCAATGACAAATATGGGCAGAGAGTGGGTGGGGCTTCTTTTCCATGCTCCAATACAGCATGGCTCACAGGGCAGCGCATGTGCTGCCCAGCCTCGACATAAAATCGATGAGAAATGTAAACATTTTCCCTGGTTATGCCTGGTCTGGGGAGGCATTGGCTTTTGATGCACTCCCAGGTTTACAGCATGTTGTAAATCTGTGAATGTGTCAAATGCCATGGGTGTAACGTGAGAACACCCACCATAACGCCCATGACATGCCTCCTTGAGGCAGTGTGAGGAGAAGCAGTGACTTGCATTGCGTTGCCTTACAATACAGCTACAAGGCCACGAAAAGCCATGCAGGATGGCTTTCCCTGGCCTCTTAGATATGGTTAAGCCCTGAACATCAAAAAAGTTAAGTGGTGGCAGCACACAGGGCTTGTAAATAAACCCCCCAATGTTTTCACAGGCTCTGTTAATGCTTCAGTACATTGCTCCACTAATAGAAAGCACTAATCTGTGTGCACACAAATGTCCATCGTGGGACAAAATGTCTGCATGGCAGAATCATGCTGACACTATACTGCCAACATTGCTCCTATTATTGCATTAAACCCCAACCATCCATCATGACCAAATATTGGCTTGGCTCTGTTTCCAACTATGTGATGTAATGTAAGTCTTTATTGTAGAACTTGAGACCTTTAAGTGTGATGTTTATCAGTTTAGTATGTTTCCAGAGAAGACATTTATGTCAAGTAACTTTACGGTGATTTGCAGCTAACTCATTACTGGGGGTGCTGGTGCGGACTGCTTTGCTGTGTCTTGATAATTCACTCAACTCGACATCTGTTATTTGCTGCTTCAGTGACAAAGTCCAAATTTCAGATTGCAACGAACAGGTTTAAATGCAATCTAGAACTGAACGTTGAGATTGTAGTCCATACAAAAATAATTATTTCTTAAGAATTGTGTTTAAAATGCAACAAACTAACTAATTAATTAATTCACGTAAACACTATGGGGCATATTATCAAGGAATAGCAATATTTATCTCAAAATGCGCTTAACGCATTTTTTTTTATTGCTGCCTATCGCTGGATATGTTAGTGGAGAAAACATGCTATTATCAACGTTTTTCTCCATTGTGCTAAAATATCAAGCTATAGCGGCGTAATGCGTGAATATCGCTGGAAATCCAGCGATCTTCACGCATTAACGCCAATGGGGACTTAACCTGACAATCCACCTCCCATTGAAAAAACAGGTAAGTCATGTTTTTAGCAGGCGTTAGATTATAGCGCTAATTGCGCTTAGCGTGATTTTTTTATCGTTTTGCCTGCCTTGCTAATAGGCGATAGCTGTGCTAGTGACTGCTTTCAGTCGCTAACAGTTTTGGTACGCCCACTTTGCATGTCATTAGTGATAAATATCGCTGACATGTAAAGCGGGCCCCAAACCGGTTGCTATCGCCTAAAAGCTGTCGCTAACTGCTGTTAGCGACAGCTTGGTGATAGGGCGATAAAATATAGCAGCATTAGCTGCAAAAAGTGCCACTAAAGCGGCGATATGGCCCTTGCTAGTATGCCCCTATCTTGTTCAACAAACTATGGGGCATATTAGCAAGAACCTTGTTAAAATTATCGCTGTTTTAGCGGCAGGAAACTGCCACTAAAACGGCGATAATGGGCTTGCTAATATGCATTATAGAATTCCAATAGAAGCCCAGGTTAGATGTGCAGGACATCTAACCTGGGCTTCTATTGGAATTCTATAACCCATTTTAGCAAGCCCATTATCGCTGTTTTAGCTATCGCGGTTTTAGCGGCAGTTTCCTGCTGCTAAAACAGCGATAATGTTAACGAGGTTCTTGCTAATCTGCCTCTATATATGTTTTGGAGACTGTGTTAGCAAAGAAAAGTCAATATCAGATTTCTGAAATAGATGTTTGCAACAACATGCTTTCTATTCCCTCTTCGTTCACTGCTGGGGGTTGGTGGCTATGATGATGGTTAATTTCAGTTCCACATGCTTCCTTTCTCCTCCTTGCTATCTTTTCTTTTGTATGGAGCATAGATATCAGTTTTCATATTTCATCAATGCTCCGCCATTTCACATTCAAGGAGTTGATGGACACTTGAAATTGCAGTATAATTTATATTTTTGTGGCCTCTGGCACAGAGAGTGGACATAGACCAAGAATCTGGTCATTATGTGTCACACTCCCTAATGGCTACTTTATATTTCTAATTTTTAGTACATCTTGATTACCGAATCAGAAATGGCGATTTGTTACAATATGCGATTCGGTAACCATAATATTGGTACATAATATGGAAACACCATTCCCTTTATGTGTTATTTGGAGTGCAAGCCCTTGGCTCACACATACACATAATGTAATTGTGCACACCATTTTATTTTAAGTATTGCTAGGGGGCGTGGCAAAGCCGAGCTGCAAATGGCCGCGCACAACATCCAACAGTTATCTGGCACTATAATCACCCACACTGACCCATGAGACCTACCTCTGTCCGTGGGGCAGCGGGGCACACAGTGGTGTGCTTTGCGGTGTGAGAATCGGCACGGAATTACCTGGGGTGCCCGTGGACACGGGCGGCCTAGTGAGAAGTGGCGAGAGGCCGCACCCGTGCTCGTGTTGTTGCTGGGCTATGTGAGGGTATGTCTACTCCGGATCTGCTGTGCCCGAGTTGGAGTGGGCACGGATCCGGCCTCTGGTGACAGCCACGGCCGCGCTGTGTACCTAAGAGTGCTGGGAGAGACCTCAGCGTGAGACACTGCAGGTAGGCCCGGGCGCGCCTCTGGGGCAGCGCTGCATGGGGTTGGCGCGGGAGGAGGTCCAGCTAGCGAGCTCCCTGTGAGAGGGAAAACGCTGCTGAAAGGCTCCGGAAAGCGATTTATTTCCGCATGCAGAGCGTGGCCAGTGACACTGCGCTGCACGAGTGAACCTTGCCTTTGGAGACGTTTCTCCTTCTAAAACAGTCAGAACTGCAGTGGAGGGTTCTGCGCTGGGAGCTAGCGCCTGCCATTAGATAGCCCAATTGAGAGGCCCCCAAAGACACAAAACAACTTACTGCTGCCTGCAGCTATGTGGAAGCATACAGGGTAGAGTACATAGCACCTTTTAAGGCTAATCCCCAGACTGTACCTGCCATAAATTGAGTACCTGCCCCTGAAAAGACCTACAGTGTTGTGTGCACGTGGCCGGGGCAGAGCAGACCGCTGGGTAGAATCCGGGACGCGGACCACTATAGGGCTACACACTGCGGGGGCAGAGGCTGGCTGACACCCTCCTTCGGAATCCACACTCTGACTTTCAACTGAGTTGGTGACATACACGAGGCGCCGGTGCTCATTGCAGTGCCAGTCTTCCTGACGTGTATTGTTCTTCCAGTCAGATGGTGTTGCCACACCATGGGGAAGAGCGACAATAAATAAACCAAGATTTTGTTTGACAAGCGCGCCACGGGACAGGAAGATGGAGGAGCAGTTTCGCAAATGGCGGTGCCCGAAACTCAACTGGAGCCAGAGCAAGATGAGGGCATACAATCGCTGCTACATGAGGTGAAGGGCTGCCTCAAAGATAAAGACGCCAAAATAGACTCGCTGATGGTTCGCATGCACCAAGTCTTACACAGAGTGGACAAGCAGGAAACAAGGCTTACCGAGCTCATAAGGCTGATGCCGACGATCGCCAAATGGAGACACATGGACACCTCCTTCGTATGGACAAGGTACTCCAGGTCATCAAGGCATGGAATGAGGATCTCGAGGCCCGCTCAAGACAGAATAACGTTCGCCTGACAGGAGTGCTGGAACCCACTAACATACCCAACATGGAGAAATATGTGGAAGGTCTCCTTCAAGAACTCTTTGGAACTGATCTCTCAGCTATGTTTTTGGTGGAGGGTGCTCACCTTACTCTGGGGCCTTGGCCGCCACTGGGCGCTCTCCCGAGACGTATTCTGGCCTGGTTACTTAATTACAGGGATAGAGACACAATCCTCCATATGGCCAGAGAGCGGGGTGAGCTAGTCTACCAAAATAACGCCATTTCAATCTATCCTGGTTTTACGCTGGCGGTCCAGACAGCAAGACGAGAGTTTATACCGGCAAAGAAAGTCCTACAGAAAGCGGGAATTAAATATGCAATGCTCTACCCTGCCAAACTTCACGTCTTGGTAAATGCGAAACCCTCCTTCTTCATAGAAGCCAATGCAGCTATGAAATTTGCCAAACAACATGCATAACAACATCGAGAAAAGGAGAGGAAAAGAGATGATCAATTGCTGACTCAGCTAAGTGACAATGTCTAACATATTGACCCTGCTGTGACACTAAGATAAGCAATGTATTAATTCACACTGCAGTTGGGCAAAATGGGACATTGCTATACAGTACGCGTCACAAGTTGTGGAGACGTTTGAATGTGGTGGGTGGTTTAAATGCTTGGCCACCCTGTTACGTCTGTGACAGGGCAGTATGCCGGTGACCTCACGCCCCTAAGGGATGATTCCCTCATTCTTTCAGTTTTTGATCGTTTGTGTTACAGGGAGGCTAGTTCTGACACTCAACCTGTTTGGGGGGTTGGAGTGGGTGGGGGGAGGTAGGGGTTTGTTTTTAATTGTTTGCTGTTCATTGCAATATGATTCTGCTTTTGTATCGTACTCACTGGCAGTGGATACACCACACCTTGTTCAACAGACTTCGCTTTGCGTGGGGAGATAACACATACGGTTCCACTGGGAACATACCATCAGTTAACACCGACTGCACTGGTAGACGGGTGTAATTTTTCCTCTCAATGTCTAGTTTAACATGCCTCACTTGGAATGTACGTGACCTAAATGACCACAGAAAGATGCGCCTGGTCCATTCCCACCTGACGAGGCACTCAGCGGCGATCTGTCTCCTCCAAGAGACACATCTACTGGACATGACTTGCGCTAGGCTTCGTGCACACAAATGGAGCAAAGTGTTCACCTCCTGTTACTCCACCTATTCATGTGGGGTAACCACCTTAATAAGGAGAGGCCCTCCGTGGAAAACTTTACAGGTGCTAAGTGACACAGAGGGGCAATATGTCCTGGTCTCAGGAATACTGTTTCACAAGAAGTTCCTCATTGCTAATGTATACGGACTGAATGTGGACGACCCCACCTTCTTTCAACAACTTTGGCATTCCATACAAACACTGGGGGATGCTGCAATGATAGGGGGGGGGGGGACTTTAACACCGATATGTCCCTGGACACTGATAGGGTAGGAACTGCACATACACATCACTCGCAAGCAGCTGCAGTCTTAAAGCAGCTGATGGAGGATTATGAGCTTGTAGACAGCTGGCTGAACACACACCCTCAAATTCGGGAAGGCACCTGCATCACACAACAACATAAAGCATTGTCTCGTCTAGACATCTAGCTCACCTCCCCTGACCTTCATTCCTGGGTGACGAATGTCTCCCATCATGCCTGCACACTCTCTGATCACTCACCAGTTACGTTATCCCTATTAGTACCCCAACCATACAGACAACCCTTTACATGGCGACTACCTCCTAACGCTCTGCGAGACCCAGTATTTAAGGAAGAAATACGCACACATATTGAGGAATATTTTGACAAAAACACGGGATCAGTAGATTCGGTAGGAACTCTGTGGGAGGCCTTCGAGGTGGTTATCCGTGGTCACTGCATAGCGGGACAGAATAGAGTACTCAGGGACATTAGAAATTCCCTTGATAGGCTGGAATCGGAGCTGCATACACTAGAACGGGCATACTACTCTGCGCCATCAAAAGAAACGCTAGAGCGTATCTATAGCAAGATGACCGCCTTACAGGAAGAAACTGACAGGGAGGTTAAATTACTCCATAAATTTGCAATTGCGAGGAGGTATGGTGAAGGGGACAGGCCAGGGAAGACTCTTGTGAACCTACTGAAGCCACCTAGGGGGACGGCTTATATTACTGCACTACTAACTTCTAAGGATGAGCTTGTTCATTCGCCCCCAGAGATCTTAACCACCATGAGATATTTTTACTCACAGCTATACACGACCCAGGTAACAGCTGCAGCCTCCGCATTGGAGGACTACCTTGATTCCATAGGGCTTGTGTGGTTTTACAATGAACACCGACAGTATATAGATCTACCGTTTACAGTTGAGGACGTGCATCAAGTTATTGGGGGCCTGAAGGCAGACAAACCGCCGGTGGCGGATGGCCTTACAGTGCAGTTCTATAAAGAATTTTCAGAGAAGATCGCCCCTCGCCTTCTCGCAGTTTATCAGGAGGCGCTACAGAACGGGTTTCTCCCTAAATCCATGAGAGAGGCGAATATTATTACACTCCTTAAACCAGTCAAGGATCCCCAGTGCAGAGACTCCTATCGTCCACTCTCATTGATTAACATTGACGCCAAGATATTTGCTAAATTAGTGGTGACCAGACTCCAACCACTACTCCAGGTGATAGTCCTATCAGATCAATCGGGTTTCGTGCCTGGCAGGGCAACTTCACACAACATAAGGACCCTAGTTGGACTATTGCACTATCTAGCGCCGACACTGCCAACGGCTGCAGCACTGTTAGATGCCTCTAAGGCATTTGATTTGTTGGAGTGTGGATTCCTCTTCCCTCTGCTTAACAGTATTGGTCTAAGCCCACTCTTTATAAAACATATACAACTCCTCTACACACAACCGACAGCTCACCTCAAAATAAATGGTCAGATATTGGAAGCATTCTATATAACTCGTGACATGAGACAGGGGTGCTCTCTGTCGCCGTTACTATTTGTGATTGCAACTGAACCTCTCACCGTGTGCCTGCGTCAAAACCATGCACACAGCGGAATCTGCTTCACCACGAGGGCACTCAAAGTCTCCAGTATGAAGACAATGTCTCATTATACATGGTGCATCCTCGGAAAAACCTGGTCCCTATGGTGAGAGAAGTGGTCTGATATGGTGGGCTCTCTGGTGTCCATATAAACTGGGCAAAGTCGGTTGTCTTGCCGCTCATGACAGGCACACAGCGCTTTGATACTGAATACCTGATGACGTGGGCTTTAGAGCCTGTTCGTTATTTGGGCATATGGGTAACTAACGACTTACAAGACCTATGGACAGCTATCTATGGGAAAGGGATAGTATGGATAGAAGACAGGATAAAACGATGGGAAACCCTTCCCTTATCATTGGCGGGCAGGATAGCAATAGCAATAATATTGCCCAAGTTACTCTACTTGTTTGTTAACTTACCGCTCCCCCTTCCATTACACTTCCTCCAATGCATAAAATTACTCATGATTGATCTAATATGGGCGGGAGGTCAACCCAGAATAGCATGGGAAGTACTGACCTTGCCGCAGGAACAGGGAGGCCGGGCTGCCCCGGACTTCACGTTGTACGCTTACAGCGCGCAGGCGCAATTCTTACATTTCTGGGTTCACCCCACACCATATCAGCCACACGTAACTATAGAAATAGACCGTGTTGCCCCGATGCAATTATCAACAGCACTTTATCAGCCTTATAAGTGCCCGCGTGGCGAACTAGACACAGTACAAGCTCTAAGATGGGCATGGGACGGAATTTGTAAAAGGACACATCTGGACATGTTTTATTCTCCATTCATACAGCTCTTCAATAACCCACTATTCCCCCCCTCCCCGATTGATAAACAGGCTCAGACACGCGCAACCATCCATAAATAAGCAGTGAGTGGGGATCTTTTCTCAGATGACACGTTCTTCACCCTTGACCAAATGTGCTCGCATGCAGAGCCCATTGCACTCGACAGGCTGCTATACTCCCAGCTTAGGGCATCCTGCCGAAGCAAATTCCCTGTGTTCCCAGCTTCCCCACCAACTCTCCTGGCACTTGAGAACCTGCTGATGGGAGAAATTGGACGGAAACTCATATCTCGCATATACAAGCACACTCAAAGAACATCGCCCATAATTTTCCCTCCCTCCCATAGCGCCCGGGATCAGGACATGGACGAGACCCTCACTGATGCCCAATGGAAGTTGAGCTGCCAACAGCTCAAGCGGTTATCGCCCAATTAACGCCTCCGGCTCATACACTTTAAGGGGCAGATTTATGATGCCCTTGCGCCTGACTTGCGTCACTTTATTTGACGCAACTGCGGCGCAAACAATGCGCCCTATTTACAATGTGATGCATCTAGGAGATGCGTCACGTTGTAAAGCCCTGCGCCATAAGGAGGCGTTCCTGTGCAGGGGGGGGGGGCGTTCCTGCGCAAGAACGCCTCCTGAAAGTGGCTGAGTGAAGTCTATGAGATTTCACTCAGTCACTTTCAGGCCAATGCTGCAGCAAAACCCTGCGCCTGCTTGAAGAAGGCGTAGGTCTTGATGCAGCATTGTGTAGATGCGGCACCCCTGAGCCTTGCTGGAGCTGCGTCGCGCTTGCGACGCAACTCCAGCAATGCGCCACATTTCCGGCACAGATGCGTCACGCATCTGTGCCGTTTTTGCACCATGGTGCGCCGCATTATAAAATCGGCGCACCATGGGTGGCGGAGCTGTGGCGCACTGTGGCGCACGTTAACTGGCGCCAGATAACATAAATCTGCCCCTAAGTATTAGCACCGTCTCTACCGAATCCCCACACAGCTGCATAAAATGGGGCTGAAGGCAGATGACTGCTGCTCGAAATGTGGCGCTCCTCTTGCCTCATTTATACATCTGGCCTGGAGCTTCAGGCCAATTGCACACTTCTCGCTGGAAATACACCAACACATTAAATGCATAATTGGCCTAGACATCCCTATAACACCCCTGACAGATAGCACTACATTTGGGGGACAGCGAGACCACCACTGTCGAAAGACTGGGTCGCACAGGTCACTTACTGTAACAGACAGCTTACCAATTACTGGGAACTCCAACCAACCAAATCCCGTCCCAAAGATATCTGGGAACCATTTGTGACCTGGTTGTGCACCAGAGATGTTGAAGGGTACTGTATTGCTATTGTGACTTGTGCTCCAACTATGGTACCTCTTGCTATGTTCCTATGTGGTTGCAATTGGATGGGCGGTAGTAGCGCGCCTCCCGCTTGACCTATGTACTAAGATGTTGCCTACTATCGATTGTATGCTGTGGACTCCGAACTACGAAGTGCACAACATGTTTCTCGAATTTGACATATCTACTTAAAGCGGAACAGCATTGCAATTTCTGTTTTTCTCTTGTCTTGTTCTGAAAATGTCAATAAATTGTTTTTTTTTGTTTTATTATTGCTATTCTGTCATCAGGATCAAACTTCTCGCCTCATAAGAAGAGGATGGGTAAAGATGTTACAAGAGACTGACTGGCGGCGCAATGTGCTTGTAAATAAAGTCCCTCAGTCTCTCCTAGCATCTTTACCCATCATCTTCCTATGAGGCGAGAAGCTGATTTCCCTCATTAAGACACATACCTCAGGTACATTAGTTCGAACGCGATGCACGCCTTGTTTACAGTGTCTCCAAATACAGCCTCAGGAGAACTCTGCCTCTGCCCTGTGTTCTTGATTATTTCTAAAGTTTTCGTTTTCGTGTAATTACATGCAGCAGTATCACGCTATAGATTTGACATACTAATATGCCTGCTTTTGTTCTGTTTATTTGCTTCCCGAAAACCTGTGTAGTGTGGACAGGGCTGCAATACCATAATTCAAATAAAGAAGCACAAATATTGCCAGCACAAACGTGTCCTTGTTTATGACAGAAAGAGGCAGCTCCTGCTGCTTTGCAAGCATTTCCCCGATTTGTTCCCATGTACAGTAGCCATTGAATTCAGTAATCCAGACAGATCGCCACGTGACTTCTATTTTTAGGAATCCGTCTGGTACTGTGGCAATTGCATCTGATCGGATTACTGCTACATCCTAGCCATGTTAATGCACTGATGCTGCAACAGAAAACCGCAATTCCAGTATTGTCAAACATTAGGCTGACTTTTATAGTATCCGTAGTCTTTACTCAAGTAAAAATAGATTTGAAGCTGAACAAAAAGCATCACATTTTGTTGATTGTTTGCATTTTGCATTGGTGTGTGATTTGAAGCTGATGTAATTCGTATGCAAGGTTTATACAAGGTCATAATCGAGCAAGTCTGATTGAACTTGTTATTTTAGATGCATGGCTTAGTTTCAGGAAGGGACAACAGCTACATCTAGTGGTTACATAGGAAAATGCAAAGTCCTCCATCCACTTGGACATATTTTTACAGTAAACGTACGGCAATGGGAGAAAAAACACATCTCTATAAGAAAGGAACATTTTTATTCCCTTTTACATTTAGGGCCCGATGTAGGTAAACGGGATTTTCCGATTTCAAAATACCGAGGCGGGCCGAATCGGAATTCTGAAATCGGAAAACGAGATGTAGGAAAAAAATACCGAATGAAAACCGATTCGGTCGGCATCGGTAATGAGATTCGGTACGTTCCGATTCAGCTAGGTCCGAATCGGAAATTACCGAATCGGCCAACAACGAATCGGAATATACCGAATCGGCTACCACCGAATCGGATATTTCCGATTCGGCGAATACCGAATCGGTAAATGCCGATTCGGTAAAAACCGATTCGGCAATCATAGACCCATGGCGAAAAAGCCCATAGGAATGCATTGCATGACCCGATTCGGCTTTTACCGAATCGGATAATACCGAATCGGATTTTACCGATTCGGATTTTACCGAATCGGTAAAAGCAGACTCGGCAATAGGCGATTCAGCCAATGAGGTGGCTCCCCCTCCCCCACCCAAACAGGGAGTGGCAACCCTGGCAGGTGCAGCCAATTAAGAAGTTTCTAGAAGTATCTGGAAAGCCTGCCTGAGCCCAACACACAGTTAGCAGCAGTGGGAGAAGGAGGTTGCAGACTGAGCAGGAGCAAGAGAACATGGCAGATCAGGCAGGAAGCCAGAAGTCCTCCCAAAAGAGGAAGCCAAAATTCACCACCACAGAACTACAGGTGCTGGTTGAGGAGGTGGTGAGGGTGCACCGCCAGCTCTTTGGCAAGCTGTCCCTCAACGTGCCAGACAGCACCAAGAGGCGATTGTGGGCAGACATCGCCCAGAAGGTCAATGCTGCTGGAGTCACCCCCAGGTCCATTGAGGAACTTAAGAAAAGGTTCTATGACCTCCGCAGCCTCACCAAGAGGAAGCTGGCCGACCTCCAAAGGCAGGCAGGACACACCGGAGGAGGCAAGAACCCGGCGCCACCCCTCACCGAGCTGGAGGAAATTGTCTCTAGCACCATCGAGAGGGAGAGCATTGTAGGGATCGGGACCCTGGACAGCACTGCGATGGCCACAGCTACAGGTAAGAAGCATGCGCATCATGACACACCCTACCAGACACCTCCCCATTAGACACAATGCATAGGCAAACACCAGCACTGTACTGTCACCAACATACAAGAGACAAGCATCATGGTACATGTAGTCAGCAGAAGTTAGCCAAATATGTCAGTGCAGAATCACAAGACAGGAAACAGTGTGACACGGTGTAAGGAGATGCAAGGACATGTGGAATGCCATAATTGTACTGACTGTAATACATCGGCACTCAGTTTACAAATGCTTCTTTGTACCTAGGGGCACCATCAGGCGGCACCACTGTGGCAGCAGAGGGAGCTTCCACATCACATACTGCAGTGGCAGGGCCGAGCACCAGCCAGCCTGGCCAGGAGGAGGAGGAAGAGGATGAGGAAGGAGACACCCCAGGGCTTGGAATGGAGGGAGTCCTGGTGATTGATTTCCAGGCAGTGCACTCCCCAGTACTGCCCAGCTCACCCCCCTTGCAATTTTCACCATGCAACTCCCCACCAAGGCAGACCATTCCGCCGACAACAGCTCCTGCCACAACCGTGGCCTTGCCACCCGTCCTACCTGTCCTGGGAGCAGGGGCTCCGGGACCGGCCAGCACCACACCACCACCAGTGGCACCCCAGCCCACTCAGCAGGCCGGAGGCAGCAGTGCCAGACGCCGTGCCACCACCACCACCACCACCACCACCACTGCTGCACCAGCACGGGAGGGCAGTGTGTTCCTGGGCCTGGAGGGCCAGATGGTCAAAATCCAGCGCCAACAGGCCAGATCCACCATGGCCTGCCAACGCCAGCTCCTGCAGCACAACCTGCAGATGGGGGAGTTGGTGAAGGGGTTCCAGGCTGTTGTGGACAGCAACAAGGAGGTGGCAGCAGGGTTGGGCAGGCTGACCACTGCCATCACCCACTCCTCTGCCAGGCAGGAGGACCATGAGGTTGCGCGCAGGAGGGATGCCCGGGTGCTCAACCGGGCCATGGCCCGCCTTGCAGCGGCGACTGCACAGCTGTGCCAGCGTAGCGCAAATCAGGAGTCGGTGCAGAGTCAGCATACTGCTGAGCTGACCAGGGGGATGGCCAGGATCACCACGGCCATGGAGGCCATGTTAATATCGAACGCCGCCTCCAATCCTGCCCTGGACCTGGGTGATGCTGGTGACAGCAGCAGCCGCAGCAGCCCGGCCAGCGCTGCATCAGAGCCAAGGAGGAGCACCAGGCGCTCCGCTGATGCTGCTGGCCATTCGGAGGGGGCCGAGGGACACCCCAGTGGATCTGGAAAGCGGGCCAAAAAATAGGCTGGCAAGGGGGGATGATCATACCAGAACCCTGGACTTTATTTGTTTTGACAGACTCCATTTTTTTATGCACTTCAGTGATGTAACTGTGGTGCATCACTATTAAAAAGTTTATTTTCCAAGCAACATTTAGCTGTCTTTGCATCTGTACTCAGTCAGAAATAGTTCTCAGTGATCTCCTCACGTCTGTATCTGCCATCACATGGCGTACACACCCCAGCTGGCTGTGTCAGTGGCACAGCTTCGTCGTCGTCATAGTCCTCGTAGTCAGACAACTCCACCTCAGTGCCCTTCTTCACCGCAAGGTTGTGTAACATTGCACATACAGCTATGATCTTGCAGCAGGTGATGGGGGTATACTGCCTTGCACCTCCACTCTTGTGCAGGCATCTGAATCTACTTTTCCAGATGCCAAAGGTCCGTTCGACAACATTCCTTGTGCGTATGTGGGCCCGGTTATACCTCCTTTGGCTGGGTGTGGAGGGGTTGAGGTAGGGGGTGAGTATGAATGAGCGGAGGGCATATGCACTGTCGCCTGGAAGAGAAAGGGGTCACATTAGACACATGCATACATGTATTACACCTACCTACTATGTGTTATGGGGGTCTGATGATGTGGCTCACCTAGAAGGTATCCTTCTCCAAAATCGCCAGCCATCAGCCGTGCATATATGCCGCTCTGTTGGAATATATATGAGTCATGGGTACTCCCTGGAAATTTTGCTACCAGGTCTGTGATGGTGTACTTGGCATTGCAGATCACCTGCACGTTGATGGTGTGTGTCGATTTCCGATTGCGGTATATGTATTCGGTGTCCGCTGGTGGGCAAATCGGAATATGCGTGCCATCTATGCAACCGATGACTTGGGGAAAGTGTGCCATCTGGTAGAAGTCCGCTTTGGTTTGTAGCAGTTCTGCGTGGGTTGCAGGGAATGAGATGTATTGGTCCATCCTGTCTATCATGGCGTCAAGGAATATGTGGAAGAACCTTGACAGGCTGCTCTGGCTCACCCCTCCTGCTGCTGCTACTCCACTTTGATAGCTGCCAGACGCTACCAGGTGTAGGCTGCATAGCACCTGGACGTGGGCAGGGATGGCGTGTGCCCTTGGGGTGTGGTGGTCCAAGTATGGCTTAAGGTCCCTGATGAGCTCAAGTATGGTGTCAGAGTCCAGCCTGTATCTCTGTAGGATCTCAGCCTCAGTGAGCATGAACAGGGTTATCCTCTGTCTGTAGACCTGTTCATTTCTTAGCCATTCCCTCAGTCCTTCCTGCTGTAGCCGTAGCCGCCTCGCAATGACATAGAAAGCTGCCATCCTGCAAGTTGCAATGCATTTTGGGACTGTTTATGTGGGTTGGAGTTGGTTACCACCTGATTGCAATCCATGGTAAATACCGAGTGAATTCTACCGATTTTGAGCCGATTTCGGTGTTTCTGTGCCTCCCTACATCTCCCCAACTGTCGGAATCGGGGAATTTCCCGATCGGAGAATCATACGAATCGGCATGTTTTCCGATTCGGAGCATGTCCGAATCGGTATTTTTTCCGATTCGGTAGTGGGACCGAATCGGTGATTTTCCGAATCGGTGTCACTAACGATTCGGTAGTGGGACCGAATCGGTGATTTTCCGAATCGGTGTCACTAACGAATCGGTACATGGACCGATTCGGTGATTTTCCGAATCGGTGTCACTAACGATTCGGTAGTGGGACCGAATCGGTGATTTTCCGAATCGGTGTCACTAACGAATCGGTACATGGACCGATTCGGTCTTTGTAACCGAATCGGTGTTTTTCCGATTCGTTACATATCCGATTTTCGGTATGTACGTATCGGATTCTTTCCCATTCGGTACACATTCCGATTCGGTTTTCTATCCGATTCGTTCTGTTTTTGCTTCCCTACATCTCGATGGCTGTTTACCGATCGGTAAGGGCCAAAAATCGGTATTTTCGGCCGATACCGATCGGTAAAGCCCTACCTACATCGGGCCCTTAGTGCTTCTGTTCTGCAACTGCATTGTTCTCTGTTTTCTGACGGCACATAGATATTTTCTGTATCAGCTGAAGGAGGAGTATGAAAACATTTGCAG
Source organism: Lissotriton vulgaris (assembly GCF_964263255.1). Classification (NCBI taxonomy): domain Eukaryota; kingdom Metazoa; phylum Chordata; class Amphibia; order Caudata; family Salamandridae; genus Lissotriton; species Lissotriton vulgaris. The sequence goes on along the minus strand of NC_141689.1, from coordinate 930,401,350 downwards.
CAGAAGGGTGGCGTGATAGGAATGCTAACCCCAAACGATAGGGCAAGCTTAATAAAAGTGCCTCTATTGATGGGCCTACATACGCCCCGCACGGATAGGAAAGACAACATGTTTGTGTCTTTACGTTTAACTATGATGCATTTGTCATGTATTACATTTTGGGCAGCCTCTCACTAACTTCATAGGGAGCGAGGGCAGTGGTGTATCTATCCAAATCCAGCTAACTATACTTGAATTGACACTTTCTGAAGGCAATGGAAGCGTAAACTTGTAATATTCCTGCAGTAATCACCAATATTAGTTAGTAAAACCCGGAGCTTTTGATATAAAATGGGTAGAACTGGTTCATCAGGGCGAGCCACGTGTAAGCTACTTCTACGTGCTAGTTAGTAATTGTTTCTTAAGTGCCACTTGGTGTATAATACTGCATATTTTGCATTCTTTTTTGGCATGCCTGTTTTCAGCGCACTTCGAAGGATGTGCTGCTTTTGTAATGGGACCCGACTAAGACTCGAAGAATCGCAACCGGCTCCCCAGAGGGGACGCCTAATAGGGTAATAGGGATATCTATATAAAAGTTGGTCTTTCTTCCATAATGTACAGCACATTATGGAATAAATATACCCGTAAAGATCCTGAGTTACGTTGGCCTATGCATGGGTCATTTGATATACGAAAGATTGAGTATGTGGAGCGATGTATGTTTGAGCGGAACTCTAGACGTGATATGTTTGAATGTATGCGTATGTGAGAGAAAGAAGTGCATGAACGAGCGAAGCGTGAGCAAGCATTGATTGAGAAAGAGCAGCGGAAGAATGTGCATGAGAAAGCACTGGAGTTGAGAAAGAAAGAAGTGAAAGAGCTGAAAGAGAGAGAGGAGAAAGAACATAGATTGCAGGTATCTGGCCAATACTCTGTCCGACAACCTCTTTATCCTGTCCTTAATAAACCACAAGATGATTTTTTACTATTCAGTCAGTCAGTCAAAACCACTTTATTCGATTATTTAAAATCATAAAAGTATTCTAGACATATATCAGACAAATCAGACATATTAAAATCAATTAATACAGTATTAAACATGACATAGGTTTAAAATACAGTTTAAAAAAGAATATTTACACAAAATTCATTTCAATTTGCGCTCAACAGTACAGTAGACAGGAATTAATTATCAATCCTCAATTGTAAATCCAATCTTGACCTTAATCTCTTACTTCTAACAGATGCAGCCAGGAAACTAGCAGTGCAATACATAATTACAGGAGAATTCATCATCTGTAAATATAACAGTGCAGGCTTGTACTGCGTGAAACCCAACTCCTTCAGGATTGGTTTTAGATATCGGATACGAGGTTCACAATAGAAAGAGCAAAAGAACAAAAAATGCGCATTATCCTGGGTGGAAAAACCGTCACATTTGCAAGGGGACGCCTCCTCAAGTTTACACCAGTCTTTCTCGTCCCACAGGACCGTATAAATTTGATTGAAGCGGAACTTGGTAAGTAACCACCTGTGAAAGAAATTAGTGAGCACTGCCAAGTAAGGAGCCGCTCAAGAGATGAGGTTATCATTACATGTGCCCTCACAGAGGGTTTGCATAGCTCATCCGCTTCACGCTCGGCAACACGTAACCTGATAAAATTAGTCTTCACCCACATTAGGTCAGCTTTACACAGGGATTGTGGATTATCGAAGATCTCAGGGCGTCCCAGCTTTGCGGCCAAGGACTCAACATAGGACAACCACTGAATATCCATCCTGTGGTCTAAATTAAGACAGTCTTTAATGATCCTGTGGTTAAGGCTAAGGTTCGGATTTAGCCAGAGCTTGATCCACATTAGGAGCGGAGCTAGATTTATTGTATCTAGAATATAGCCCAGGCCTAGCTCCAGGTGTAGAGAATGGGTTGCTGTTGACTGAGGTAGTCCCAGCAAGGATCGAAGAAATTTATTTTCCTCTGTCTGAATACATTTAGAATTAACATATCCCCAGACTGCAGCCCCGTATCTAGCAATCGCGGCAGTCTTGGCTTTGTAGATAGCCAAGATAGCCTCGATTGGTTTTCCTCCTAGTCTCTTTGCAAACCCCAGGATTGCAGAGGATGAACTTCTCACCGCGTTTGCTTTTGATGTTAACTGCGGTGACCAATTACCCCTTTGATCAAAACTAACCCCCAAATAGGTAAAAAATGTAACACTTGTGATAACCTTGCCGTCACAGAAGAAGGTTTTTTCTTTAGATTTGCTATGTCCTGCTGACATAGTGTGGGATTTACTCTTATTAACCACCAAGTCAAGACTAGACATGAAGTTTCCAAATGAATCAAGTAACTTTTGCAGGGCAATTGGGGTCCTGGCTATTAACACCGCATCATCGGCATAGAGGAGCACCGGAATTGGTGTGCCCCCATGCTCGGGATATCCTGCGTGGCTGCCGTTAGGTCATCCTCCAAAGAATTCATGTATAACGTGAATAACATTGGGGCCGGTATACAGCCCTGACGGACCCCTCTAGTTGACCTAAAGCTTGCTGTACATTTCCCATCTGTTGTCATTCTGATGCAGGCTCTCAGATCTTTATGGAGCTCAGCCAGGAAATGTACTAGGGAACTATCGAGGCCCAACTCCAAGAGCATTGCCCACAGCCTAGATCTATTAACAAGATCAAAGGCTGTGGACAAGTCCATGAAGCCTAGGAATATCATTCCCCCTTTTGCCCTTGTATATTTGGAAATTATAAGGTGGAGATTGAGGCATTGATCCTCTGTACTCCTCCCTGACCTCAATCCGTATTGTGCCTCGGACAGAATGTTATTCCCTTTGGCCCAAGAAGCTATTCTCGCCAGGACAACCTTGCCTAAAATTTTAACCGAGGAGTCCAACAGAGATATAGGTCTATAGCATCTAGGGTCTCCTCTCTGCTCTTTTTTAAATATTGGTACTATCGTTGCCAAGGACCAGGTATAAGGGAATTCTACTGCTGCAGAAGCATAAAAAACGTTTGTTAAGATATTGGCCCAAAACAGCGGATTTGCCTTAAACATATCCGCTGGTACTCCATCGGGACCCGGGGCCTTCCGTCCTGCGGTGTCCTCTATTGCTCTGAGCACCTCAACTATATCAAAACTCACAGGCTCCAGGGCAGTATCAGAAGAGGGGACTACAAAGGGTTCCAGCTCCCTGTTGCTGTCATAAATTTTTTCGAAATGGCTAAGCCAATCCGCCTCTGGTATATTAAGTTCCAGCACAGAGTTTTGGTCACCTGAGAACAAAGGAGTGTTGATAATTGACCAGAACTTTACACTGTTTTTTAGGGTGGCTTTGTCCATAAGTTCTGCCCAGGCATCGCTCTTTAGTTCGTTTTTACGCTTTTTAATTGCCATAGAATAATCCTTTCTTAATTGCGCAACTAGGGCTTTGTCCCTTGGGCGAGTATTGAGTGAGTTCCTCAGGCGATTATGAGCTTTACTGCAGTTGTTATCGAACCAGCCCTTCACCGGTTTCTGTTTATCCCCCTGACCTTTAGCTGTCAGGCTTGTAGCCACAAGCCGGCAAACACCTTCAAAGGAGGATATAACCTCCTCGCTCCCAGCGAGGGGATTAGCACAAACATTCAGATCTTCAGCAGCCAAAGATCTTCAGCAGCCAAAGGTTAGATTTAGGTTAGATTTAAGAAAAAATCATCAGGAACAACCTTTTCCCATTTGATTCTTCTCCCCTGGTCCTTGACCTTTAGTGACAATATAGCCTGGGGAGTAACAAATGTTTTTAACATCAAAGAGCTATTTGCTAGCTCCAACCCCACAGGATTATGATCACTCATTGGCATGGCAATCGCATTGTAATAGATCACATGTTTAAGGAAACCTAATGAAACAAAGATAAAATCAATTATCGAGTCACTAGCCCTTCCCGTATAAGTTGCGACCCGTGTACTGTTATCATAAAACTCTGGTTCGTACAAATCATTTTCCCGTAATAAATTTTCGAGCACCAGACCCTTCTGGGTATGTTCTAGATGAGGGGGGGGGAAACACTATCAGGCCCATCTTCATCTGTTACAGCACAATTAGAACATAAATGTACGTTAAAATCGACCAATAAAATAAATCGACAATAAGTGGTTTGTTTTTCCTTATAGAGAGTTAAAAAATCTGCTAACCATACAAGGTACACAGATTCTGGGTATCCGTTCGGTGCATTATAACAGTTTACAAGAAGCAGTTTACAGCCATCATCCAACTTTATCTCTACGACAAGAAAATTGTGAGAGGCAGAGTCAATCATAGTAATTTTGCCCTTGATGTTCACCGATACCAACGTCAAAAGGCCTCCTCTATTCCTGCCTGCTGGGGAGGGCAAGGCAGGTACAAAAAAGGAAGTAAAACCATCCAACCAAAAATCACACTCCATGTCCCAGGTCTCTTGGATAGCGATAATGTCATAAAGCTTTACAAAGTTCGACCAGTTTGGGTCTCCCTTCTTTGACCGTAAGCCAGCAATGTTCCAGGATAGCAGCCTGACTCTGTCCCCTTTTACAGTACAAATCTCAGTTGAAGTATTGTCATCCTCACCGGAGGAAGGTACAGGAGCCGTGTGGATAGATTCCACTATAACTTCATCCACTGTACCCTCTCCGGCACCCCGTCAATCGCAAAGATCGAGTCCTGAAAGAGCATCGAATCTATTGTGAGTTGTAATGGGGGGTCCAAAGATGAAGAGATTATCGCTTAACTGGATCTGTTTTTGACTTACTGGGCCCCACCGGAGTAAAGGGACTTAGCCCTTGTCTGGAGGGAGAGGCTATAGTGAGATGATTGTAGAAATACCCTAACAGGCGCACTTGAATACCATTGCTGTCATTTGTCAACGATGCAGCCCGTAAAAGAACTGTGGCCACGTGTTGTGGGTATTTAAAGTTCACTACCACGCAATCCCCTCTACATGTTTTTCTCGAGGGACCAATCCAATTTACCCTCCTGGTCGTGATGATTTCGCCGGCAAATTTAGTGGGAACACCACATTTTGAACTTAGCCAAGCCACCACTTTGTTTTTAAGGGAATCGTGAGATTCCTCGTGTGGCTCGGATGTAGGCGGATTATAGGTCGGGACATTTGCCAGCACAACTACATAGGGGCGCAATCTGGGGGTAGATTAATAAAATTACTACGCCTACTTTGGATGGAATTTGTGTTTTGTGCGAGACCTGGCTTTGGATGTATAACAGCTGAGTCTACTGGTAAAGAACAAGAACCTGAAGGGGCAATGGGTCTATTGTCGGCTCTGTTAACCTGTAGAGATAAGTCGGTTGGTTTAGAGACCTTAACAGCATTTTTCCCTACAGCCTCTGAGCTCACTGTACCAGTTGATGGAAGTGGGGGATTCACCTTATCTAGGTTGGCCAGCTGCAGCTCCAACAGGCCTCCTAATCTTGTTATCTCAGCATTAGCAGTATCCAGTTTAGCCGCTAGGGAGTTAAGGGATTCCTTGAGTTTTAGATCGATTTTGGCTTCTATGGTTTGAACCAACAAGCCAAACTGCTCAGGACTCAGGGTGATACTAGTCTCCTTATTACCCTCTATGTTCGGGGTCACCTTAGGGGAGATGTGGCTATCAGGCAAGTGAGTATCTCCCCTTCTCCTGTGGGTGGTCCTACCTCCCCTTTTGCTTTGCTGCTTTCTACAAGTTCTGACAGGTCTCGTGCTTATATTCTCTGCAACCACCTCTTCCTTAGTGTCTGAAGATGATTTATCAAGTGTTGCTTTGTCGGGGGCCTGATGGATCAGTGCTACTACTGCACTAGCTACACTGACTCCGCCTTGCCCACAATCAGTGCTATTCTCAAACTCTGGTGGAGCCTCCAGCGGGGTCAGTCCCACTAAAGAAAGATCGTGGTCTGATGAACCACCTTTGCCCAATGAAGCCCTTCTGTCGTTGATTTTGTTCACCATTTTAACTAAGAAATTGTCGATGGGACCTGCCCCCGTGACCACCTTATCTTTCTTAGTGCTCGACATTGTAGTTATTTATACAATACAATACTTCTTTGAGCCTTTGCGAAGGTGTCACACGGAACTCTATGCCCAGTTTTGCAAGGTATGTACAAGAAGACCCACAGCCCTATCCGTCGCAGTTCCAAGTAATAAACAAAAGTGCACAGTAGAGTACTCACAGGGTCTCTGGCCCAGCCCAGCCTCCTCCTGCCTCTGACGGCCACAGACGGCCCAGCCCTTGTCCCGGGCTTCTCTCGGTCGCCCCCTCGCGCGACTCGCTGGGCGAGTGGGGGTGTCAGCCTTTAACTTGGGCCTCCGGGCGCTCCTTGCACGTCACGGGCGCGCTGCCGCCCCGAGGTTGCTGGGAAGTGTGGTCTGCTTTGACCGGGCTGCCTCCCGGCGTCTTTCTGCAGCCGCCGTTGCCCTCACGGCTCTCGCCCGTTGGCGTAGTCCAGGTAAGCTTTGGTGTTCCCCCCTGGGCTCCCGGGGGGTCAGCCTTTAACTTGGGCCTCCGGGCGCTCCTTGCGCGTCACGGGCGCGCTGCCGCCCAGGAGGTTGCTGGGAAGTGTGGTCCGCTTTGACCGGGCTGCCTGCCGGCGTCTTTCTGCAGCCGCCGTTGCCCTCACGGCTCTCGCCCGTTGGCGTAGTCCAGGTAAGCTTTGGTGTTCCCCCCTGGGCTCCCGGGGGGTCAGCCTTTAACTTGGGCCTCCGGGCGCTCCTTGCGCGTCACGGGCGCGCTGCCGCCTCGGGGGTTGCTGGGAAGTGTGGTCCACTTTGACCGGGCTGCCTCCCGGCGTCTTTCTGCAGCCGCCGTTGCCCTCACGGCTCTCGCCCGTTGGCGTAGTCCAGGTAAGCTTTGGTGATGATTTTTTATTATTAAATCGACCTCCACCGCCGTATGCTGTTCCGTTCGCTCCGTCTGAAGGTGGTGAGTATTCCCATTCAGATCAACGAAAGGCGCTGGACACTCGTTCTATGCTGTCTTCACAATGTGCAGCCGATATCAAACAAGCTGCTCGTAAAGCATTACGTAGCACTGATCCTGCTTCTGATCTCTTAGCTAGTCTACAGGGTTGGTCGGAAAGGGAGCAGATATATTTCACTGAGAAGTTTGCTTCAGAAGTCGTTGAGTTATTTCGGAAATTCTCTCCAGATTTAGAACCTGATGATGTAGCAGCTGATTGTAAGAACATGCGTGATGGTCTTTTTGTTTTCCCTCAGGTGGCTGACACGATTAGACGGTTGGTTAAATTACGAACTGATGCAGTTCACTTGAAGGAGAAGAAAAAGCTCACAGACGAAGCTGCACAGAAATCTCAGACCAGAGGGTCGCAGTCTTCTATATTCGGAACAGATAAGCTAATGGCGGTTTATATGAAGCCCATGCGGGAAGCCGCGCCCTTGTATGTTCCCCCTGAAGGAGCGAGTGACAATGATGATCAAAATTCTGTTGATGCTAATGGTTATTTTATTTATATTTGGATCTATACTCCTTGGAATAGGGCAGATGTAATGGCGCCTAAAGCAGCATTACCTGATCCACGTAAAAATCCAGCCGCTTTCTATGAGGAAGTTGAAGGTACTATAAATTCCTGTACTTTGACTTTGTGTGACATTGATTTATTTTTCGGGTTGATATTACCACCGGATACGTGGAGGACCGTTCGTAGAATTAACGATCATGCTACTTTTGGCGCACAATGGAAAGAATTAGAACAATTGGATTTGGAGAGGAAACCCGCTAAAAAGCCACATAAATTAATATTAGATCTCCCTGCAGATATATTAACTAAGCTTAAAACAGTTATGCCCCCTAAAAAGATAGATTGGACAGTTTTAGCATTGTGCAAACAAAAGGTAGATGAATCGGTTTCTGATTTCTTTACAAGTTTTGAGGAAGCTTTTCATGATTTTAGCGGTCAGTCCTTGACAGATAATACAGGCAGACATCGTTTTGTAGATAAATATGTTACAAATCTGTTACCAGGGATGGCTAGCCGTGTAAAAGCCAGTGAAAGTTCTTGGACTACATCTTCTCCAGCATCTGTTTTAATGATGGCTCAGTATTGTGAGCGTCAAGAATTAGATGCGAAAGGTAATGAAGACAAGAAATCTAAAGATTTGAAAACGAAGGTCATGTTAGCTCAAGTTTATGGTCCGCCCTCTAGAGGCTATGATAGAGGCGGACGTGGATCTTTTAATTCCCCCTACACTCGTTCGAATTTGTCTATCAATCAATGTGCGTATTGTAAGCAATTTTGCCATTGGATCGACGATTGTCCAGTGCTGCGTGCCCAACAGAATTCACGAGGTCGGGGACAAATGAGAAATCGTTCAGGTTATTCAGGGCCTAGGGGAAATGCGAATGATCGCGTTCGCTTTGACACTAATGTACGAACACAGGATAGGTTTAACACTTTTGATAGACAAAATCAGTATCAAATGCCGATTATGTGCAGCCTGACCTTTACGATTCGGTTCATGCATAAGATTGCCTAGGATGTGGTAAGGAATCAGTTGAAGTTCCAGTAGATCAGAGGGGTCCCTATGTTACAGCACATGTTTTGGGTTCTACTGATCAGTTTCTGGTCGATGCAAGAGCTACTCGTAGCGCTTTGTCTAAAGGGCTCCCCTGTCTGGCGTAACTATTACTTCGGTAGGTTTCGATGGAACAACTTCCCTTAGCCAATTGTCACAGCCACTTGCATTTCATGTTGATAAATTTAGTGCTCCATGTCCGTTTTTGCTTTCTCCAAACACACCAGACAATATTGTAGGTCTCGACATGCTCAAGTATTTCAGAGCCACAATACGATGCTCTCGTGAAGGAGTGCGTGTCATTTTGAATGATAATCACTCTGTGCCTGAGAGAGCTTGTCGTGTTAAAGAGGATACTGCATTAGCCTCACTCCCTGAAACTTTGTGGGCTACCTCAGACACTGATGTGGGCCAAATGGTTATCCCTCCAGTACACATTATTGTCAAGGAGGGAGCTGTGTTACCACGTTTGCCTCAATACAGAATTTCACAGGAGGGTGAGGAAGCACTCATACGAATTGTACATGATCTCATTCAAGTTGGGGTTGTTGAGGAAGTTCCATTTAACGTCTGTAACAGCCCGATTCTCCCGATATTGAAAAAAGATACTGATACTAGAGTTTACAGGTTCATTATAGAGCTTAGAGAGGTGAACAATAAAGTAATGCCACAATACCCTGTGGTTTCTGATATTACAACACTCCTTACTTTGGTTCCTCCAACAGCAACCACGTTATAGACTTGAAGAATGCTTTCTTTTCGATCCCTATTCATCCCGATAGCCGATATTTGTTCGGTTTCACTTTGGATAATTGATCGTATAGATTTTGTAGAGTTCCTCAAGGCTATACCGATAGTCTGAGTATTGACAGTCAAGCATTGAAAAGAGAGCTTGATTCTTTTGCTTTGCCTGAAGGTGTGGCTCTCATACAATATGTCGATGACATCTTGTTGGCAGCCAATACCCCTGAACAATGTGAAACGTGTACTCTGTCTTTGTTTTCTTTTCTTGCTTCACATCGTCATAAAGTGTCACGAAAGAAATTGCAATATTGTAGACCTAAGGTAAACTTCTTAGGTCACCTTTTGTCTAAGGAGGGATGTGCATTGACATCAGATCGCATACAAGCACTTTTAGATACACCAGTACCTTCGACACAGAAAGAAGTGCGTGCATTTCTTGGTCTTACTTCTTTTTGTAGACAATGGATTTTGGGGTTTTCCTACATTGTTAAACCTTTGCTAGCACTTTTGACAAAAGATACTCCAATACCCCTTCCATGGACAGATGAATGTGAAACTGCCTTTCGGCAGTTACGACAAGCTCTTTGTTTAGCACCAGTGTTAGGTACACCAGATTACACTAAGCCTTTTACACTTACGTGCATGAGAAAGATGGATGCGCGTTGTCAGTTTTAGTTCAGGTACATGGCGATACGCAACGTCCCGGTGCTTATTTTTCAGCAGTCCTTGATCCTGTTGCCCGAGCGTTGCCTGGGTGTTTTCGCTCAGTTGCAGCAACAGCTGTGTCAATACGACAGAGTGAAGGAATAGTTTTGTCACATAAGCTGTTAGTGTTGGTACCCCATGCTGTTGATGCTCTCTTAAATCAGACAAAGATGCAGCACTTAACTAGTGCCCGTCTGACAGGATATGAACTGACATTGCTAGCTCCTCACATTACATTGAAGAGATGTGCAACCTTAAACCCAGCCACTTTGTTGCCATATCACAGGTTCATTATAGACCTTAGAGAGGTTAAAAAAAATCGTGAACAAGATCGTAGTGCCACAATACCCTGTTGTTTCTGATATTACAACACTCCATACTTTAGTTCCTCCAACAGCAACCACGTTATAGACTTGAAGAATGCTTTCTTTTCGATCCCTATTCATCCTGATAGCCGATATTTATTCGGTTTCACTTTGGATAATCGATCGTATAGATTTTGTAGAGTTCCTCAAGGCTATACCGAGAGTCCGAGTATTGACAGTCAAGCATTGAAAAGAGAGCTTGATTCTTTTGCTTTGCCTGAAGGTGTGGCTATCTTACAATATGTCGATGATATCTTGTTGGCAGCCGATACCCCTGAACAATGTGAAACGTGTACTCTGTCTTTGTTTTCTTTTCTTGCTTCACATCGTCATAAAGTGTCATGAAAGAAATTGCAATATTGTAGACCAAAGGTAACCTACTTAGGTCACCTTTTGTCTAAGGAGGAATGTGCATTGACATCAGATCATATACAAGCACTTTTAGATACACCAGTACCTTCAACACAGAAAGAAGTGCGTGCATTTCTTGGTCTTACTTCTTTTTGTAGACAATGGATTTTGGGGTTTTCCTACATTGTTAAACCTTTGCTAGAACATTTGACAAAAGATACTCCAATACCCCTTCCATGGACAGATGAATGTGAAACTGCCTTTCGGCAATTACGACAAGCTCTTTGTTTAGCACCAGTGTTAGGTACACCAGATTACACCAAGCCTTTTACACTTACGTGCATGAGAAAGATGGATGCGCGTTGTAAGTTTTAGTTCAGTTACATGGCGATAAGCAACGTCCCGGTGCTTATTTTTCAGCAGTCCTTGATCCTGTTGCCCAAGCGTTGCCTGGGTGTTTTCGCTCAGTTGCAGCAACAGCTGTGTCAATACTACCGAGTGAAGGAATAGTTTTGTCACATAAGCTGTTAGTGTTGGTACCCCATGCTGTTGATTCTCTCTTAAATCAGACAAAGATGCAGCACTTAACTAGTGCCCGTCTGACAGGATATGAACTGACATTGCTAGCTCCTCACATTACATTGAAGAGATGTGAAACCTTAAACCCAGCCACTTTGTTGCCATATCCGGCGACTCAGCCTTAGTCACAAGAAACACATTGTTGTATATTCCTGACTGAGGAACAGACAAAGGGTCATATTGATTTACAAGATACACCCCTTCCAGATGTGGATGGTGAATTGTGGGTTTATGGGTCTTGTTTGAAATTGCCGGATGGCACGACCTCGGCCGAGTATGCAATCACCACGCTTGAGACAATAGTGGAGACAGCTCGAATACCACAGAAATCGGCCCAAGCAGCTGAATTATTAGCCTTAACACTAGCATGTGAGCTTAGGGCTGATCTATGTGTGAATAGCTATACAGATAGCCGCTATTCTTTTGCAGTGGCGCATGATTTTGGACTGCTCTGGAAGGAAAGAGGCTTTCTTACATCTCACGGAATGAGGATAATGCACGGAGATTTAGTACATAATCTTTTGACTGCATTAACATACCCAAAGAAAATAGCTATTGTGAAGTGTAGTGCGCATAAGAAAGTGACAGATAAGATTGGACAAGGTATTGCCTTTGCAGATCACGTGGCACGTGAGACTGCGACGCAAAGAAGCACTACTTCTATGTATGTAGTGAAGCCACAAGCTGAGCGTTGGCATGATGCTAGGCAGGAAGTACAAGAGATACAGAAATCTGCTTCTGTAAAGGAACGTGAACAATGGTTTGAAGAAGGAGAGGTGGATGATGAAGGTTGTTGGCGAAATAAGCAGATGGATAGATGGAAGCTGCCTATAGCTTTTGTACAACCTATGGTTCAAATGGCACATGGGTTAGCACATGTTGGAGCTTTAGCAATAACGAGATTGCTTACACAAGTTTGGGAGCATCCAGAAATTACTAGCACAGCTAAGAGAGTAGTGTAGTCCCGTTTGATCTGTTTATAATATAATCCTGGAAAAGGGACACGAACTCCAGCTGGAGGATTTGCTACACCAACTGCACCTTTCGAAGTCTTGCAAATGGATTATATCCAAATTGAGCGTTGTAATAATTTGAAGTAAGTCTTAGTGGTGGTCTGTGCCTTCAGTAAATGGATTGAGGCGTACCCCATGAAGGACAATACTGCTATTACAACTGCAAAGGTGCTGTTGAAGGAATTCTTCACGAGATTTGGTGTTTGCAAATTAATATGGAATGATAACGGACCTCATTTTGTTGGGGAAGTTATCAAATATGCCCTGAAGGGATTAGGAATTAAACAGAAGTTCCATGCAGTGTTCTAGCCACAATCAGCAGGATTGGTGGAAATGTATAATGCTACTCTGAAGTTGAAAATAGCGAAGATTCAGGCTTCCACATGTTTGACTTGGCCGGATGCATTGCCTCTGGCATTTTTGTCTATTAGATCAGTACTGCATTCTCGAACAGGCCTCACTCCCTATGAAGTGGTATTTGGGAGGCCCATGAATATTTGGGGAGTCCCGAAACCGAGTTCTGTGTATGATGTACCTTGTGTCTTGATGAATGACTATTTGGCACAGTTAACTGACAGCTTGGTTTCTATTCATCAACAGGTTCGAGAAGCACTTCCCGACAGATCTGCAGGTGATGGCCACGGGCTCTGACCTGGCGATCACGTCATGATCAAGGTATTTGAGAGGTCATGCAGCTTGGTGCTGAGGTGGCGTGGACCAGAACAGGTACTCCTTGCCAAAAGAACAGCGGTTCGAGTCACAAACATGAAAAATTGGGTGCATAGTACCCATTGTCGCAAGGTATTGTCGACCTTGGTGGAACCTGCTGTGCTGACTAAGCATGAGCGAATTTTGCGGATCTCGCGTTCGCGAATTTTGCGGATTTGCGGATTCGCAATCCGCAAAATCCGCGAATTCCCGCGAATTTGCGGATTTTTTTTTTTTGTGTTCGCCCGTGTTTCTGCAAGTTCGCGAGGGTTTTTACAATTTCGCAATTTGCGAACTTACCTGTCGGGTCGCAAGTTTTGCGAACTTGTTGTTTCTACGTGTCCAGCCTGTTTGGGACACTCTTCTTCATCACTGCCACTCTCTGTCACCACTGCCACTCTCTGACTACTCATGCCACCCTCTGGCCCACCCATGCCACCTTCTGTTTCATCACCACACCCTCTGGTTGTCCAGTGTACATTATTTTCGGCAAAGCAAAGCACACCTTCCCTGCCTCAAGTGACCTGAATTAATTTGGGGCTGATTAATGTGTCACAGAATATTTTTTTAGCTGGCACCTGCTTCCTTAGTGCGCCCTGATTAGTGATCTTTTGCACTTGCTAAGTGCTTTCATTGTTGCAAAATTAGTTACAACACCTGCCCTGCCCCAACTGACAATAATGAATTAGGGGCTGATTAATGGATTTTAACTTCCAGCCTGGCTCCTGCTTGTCTCCCTTAGCTGTAATTCAGGACCTTTGTGGCATATGTGTAATTATTCTGAGGTTCAGAGCAGGGTCACATAATAGTGTCAACTGGCAACTGAACTCTGGAGGGGCCCCTCAGGAAGCACTACAGGAAATGGCTACTAATGATGAGCCTGAACTTTTGAACCTGGTAAGTAGTTACTTTCAGTTTTGCTAAGATCGTATTTCTGCAATTTTGCACTTATTCGCGGGGCGCGAACTCACGCGAACAGTGCGAGCAGTGCGAGCAAAATCCGCTGCTCGCGGATTTGCGGATTTTGCGGGAAATTCGCAAATCTCGCGGATTGCGGATTTCCCGAAAATCCGCAAAATCCGCGAGCGGAACGGATTTTCCGCCCATGCCTAGTGCTGACCAATCATCGAGAGATCTGACTACGGAGATAGGCCACGCTGTATCACCTGACGAATCTGTGGAGTTCCTCCCGGACAAGACGATCCCTGGAGTATTGCGATACAACTTGAGGCCGAGAAAAGAATCCACAGTTTTGAAAGAGACAGGTTGAGCAACCGCCCTAGGTAGTGGAAACGGAATGCCGATATGACAAGAGGGGTGGGGGTGGTCAGCCCTGTGTAGTGTAGTGACACCCATCTTGATCTTCGGTGAAGAAACCAACGTCTACCCACGGGGGAAGAGCTTCTACGATTATTATTTTTTTTTTAGAGAGAGTTGATTTTGTTGCTAAAATGAATAAGAACAACATTTGTTGTGTTATAGGGATTTTTGCTGCTTTGACAATTATAGCAGTGATTACTTGGTCTGTTGAAGTGATGATTCCTGCTCGTGAGTTTTTTGTTGTTTCTACTCCAGTCCCAGAGGAGGAGCATTTCACTCTTCGGTATCATGAGCAGAAACACCGCCAATTGTATCTTAATAACACTTTTGTTCAGATGCTTCACCACACCCATAACGCTACGAACACCACTAACTGTTGGGTATGTGGGATGATTCAGCGCATAAAAAGAAAGTAGGAAAGTCTTTTATTCCACTTCCTTTCTCGCACAATGGCTCTTGTCTAGCCTGGTACACTCTTTGTTCGCAACTTGAAAACCTGCAGTAGGTGCACTTCTTTTCCGTTTGAATAAAGAGTGTTATCAGGACAAAGATGGGTATCCTCAAGCCAATGGAACTATATGGGAATGGGAGGAATACCGACCGGACAAATTTTATACGCCATATGTCTTCACCCACAGAAGAGACTTTGCCAAAAGTGAACAATTTGTGATTGCTGTTACAAAGCCTAAAGCAGATTTATGTGTACAAAACATTGGACGAATCCCAGTTGGAGTCAGTGATTGTATTACTGTATTAAATGTAGATGGAGCTTCGCATAACACATATTTAGTATGTGGCAGTAATGGATACTATCGACTACCAGTTGGGTGGTCAGGTGTATGTTATGTATCTTTCTTGTTACCCCCTGTTTTCTTGGCACCTGCGCATCATATCATCGAGATTTTAAATTGTTCAAGAATATTTCATTAAATCAAAACAAGAGGACCATAAGCACTGATGAAGTAGACCAAACAGATACTGGTCTACAGCAATATGTTGATTTTAATTTGGGTCTGTTCTCTTTTGTGCGCGCTGCATTGAATAGTAGGAAAGTGAGACGGTTAACTAGAGTTGTAGAAGCTGTCACTAATCAGACTGCTATAGCGCTAGGAAATATTACTGAAGAATTGCAAGTTGCTAGAATTGTAGCGCTCCAGAACAGGATGGTTCTAGATGTGATGCTAGCAGATCGAAGAGGAGCATGTAAAATTATCGGTAGTAGTTGTTGTGTGTTCATCCCTGATAATTCGCCCTCAGTGTATGATGCAATTTCTAAACTGCATAAGATAGCTACAGACATTCACACAAAGAATGGCACTTGGTCTTTTACTGGATGGTTTTGGGCTCTAGTCTCTGCTTGGGGTTGGAAACTACTGACTGTTCTATGTATCGTTATTGCAGTGCTTTTCACCTGCTGTATGTGTATTCATTGTGGCTCAATGCTATGTTCTATGTGCATTACTGCTTGAATGCCAACCAGGAAGAATATTGTAGAAACGATAGCACAACCGTTAAATAAGGAATTAGCTGACATGATGCAAATAAATATACAGGATAAATATTTAGATTTTCCTAGAAGAGTGAATGTCTTCAGCTAATGCTGAAAGGGTCGCCTGTAGTAATTTGACAGCGATTAGATTAAGCATTAGCAGAAGACATCTTGGTTCTAGTAGTTATCTTGACATTCAGTGGACTCCATTTTGTATTTATGGCAGCCATCTTGTCTGCCACATGCTGCCTTGTGCCGACCATGTGCTTTGTCCTATCTTCCTGTCTACAGTGCTTGAAATCTACCCGGCAACAAGTTATATTTAGCGAGGGAGGCGGGGAAACATGGCGACCGCTTGCTAACGCGGTGCGCACGTCCCGACGAAGGCTTCTGCCTGGATGCCCCTTATGCGCCCTTAGAAGCCTCAAAGTGGTCGATCATGCCGTTTCTCAAGGAGGTCCTACCTGATTGAGCTGGTTTGAGATTTGTCCCCCGAGCACACACGCAGAACACTCGGCGCTGCCTTCTCCACCCGCAGCTGCCGTCCGAGACCCGATCCCGAGCACACCTACGATCACTCGGCACTGCCCCTTCCATCCGCGGCTGCTGTCAGCGTTGTGGTGCGGCTCAGTGGAACCTTGGTGGATTTTCTCGGTTCTGAGTGCCGGTAGCTTGCACGCCTGCTGATTGCTGGGTCTTGCCGTCTGGCTCTGCGTTTGCGAGGCTGTTGTCAATGCTGAGGAGTAGTTGTCGAATTCAGTAGAACTGCCAATGTGTTGGGGGCAGTTCTCTTTTCCTGCTCCCTCTCGCTGGAGCGAGGTAGCCGTGGAGCTGCGTAGGAGTAGGAGGGCGGCTCTTTACAATCATACCACGAAAGGAGCTGCCTCAGCTACAACAACAAGGTGCGGTAAGCAGGATTTTTGTGTGGAGGGTGCTGCAATAGAAGAGCAGACGGGGGTCAGCAATCCACTCCTTTGGGCCGGAAGCACTAACTCTGTAAATATTAATTCTAAGCCCACAGGAACTGAATTAATCGTTAGCTGGACCCCAAACACTAATGCCCAGATGCATCAAAGAAAATTGCATTCGCAAACGGTGCGAATCGCTAAATTCGGCCGTTTGCGAATGCAATTCAAGTGTTTGGAATGCATCATTCATTTCCTGTTTTTCGCAAATTTAGGAATCGCTATATATTTTGCGATTCTCTAAATAAATCGCAAAAATTGCGATTCCTTGAAAAATTGCGAAAAAATGTAATGCATCAAAATTAGCAATTAGCGATTTTGTTCAAATTCGCAATTTGGAATTCCTAAAATAAGAAGAACTTGAACCTGGTGCTAATTTCAGTAAGTGGTATAACTGGATCTGTCAATCACCTGTACAGCATATAAGGACCTCTCAGACCTTGACCCAGTCTTTCAAGATGGCTGCACTTTACTTTTTGGCACGCAGGCAGAGGCTGAGAGCAGCTGCAGGTTGGAGGAGAAGGCTCATAGAGGAGAGAATCTTCAGAGTGCGCATAACCTTATTGGGGCAGACTGAGGCTGAGATATATAAGAAATATAGGCTGAATGGCAATTTAATTTTAGATTTAATCCAGGAATTGGACCCAATCCTGCAGAGGCAAACACGCAGGACACAAGCCATACCTACCCATGTGCAGCTATTGTGTTCATTGCACCTCCTTGCATCTGGGTCATTTCAGGGTGTAGTGGCCATTGCTGGTGGTGTGTCCCAGAGTTCCCTTTCCAGATTTTTCAATGCCTTTTTAAATGCCATGTTACACAGAATAAGGTTTCATATCCAATTTCCAAGCACACAACAGGATTTAATGAAGACAAAACTGGATTTCTACAACATGGCACAATTTCCTCATGTAATTGGCTGTGTAGATGGAACACATGTCCCCATCTGTCCTCCCTCAGAAAATGAATATATTTATCGCAATAGGAAATGCTTCCATTCTCTTAATATTCAAGCTGTCTGTAATGCTAAAACCATAATTACAGACCTAGTTGCTAGTTACCCAGGAAGTGCCCATGACTCCTTCATATTTAGACATACTGCCATTCATGCTAGACTGCTGGCTGGTGAATTTGGAGATGGATACCTACTAGGTAAATGTTTCATTCCACTCAACAAACTTATAAGTGAACTGCACACGTATATGCTTACATTACATTTACATTTCTTTCCATTGCAGGAGATAGTGCCTATGCAGTGAGGTCTTACATCTTAACTCCATACCTAAATCCAAGTACAAGGAAAGAGCAGCACTACAACCAGGCGCACATATCAACAAGGAATGTCATAGAGCGGACCTTTGGAGTGATGAAATCACGCTTCAGGATTCTTCATAAAACTGGAGGAGCATTGCAGTACCAACCAGACATTTGTTGTAAAATTGTAGCAGCATGTGCAATGCTACACAATCTAGCAACTGAAAGAGGAATTGAACTTGATGAGGACGATGTGTTACCTCCAAATATAATTCAGCCTCCACAACCACAACCAAGAGCACAAGGACCAGAGGCAGCAGAGGGCAGAAGGAGAAGAGCAGACATCACACAGCATTACTTCTAAATGAGGTAAGAAATACTCTGAAAAAGTAATTTGATTGCAAGCAATGTGAAATTTAATTGAAAATGAGAAGAAATAGCTACTTTTAAGGAAATAATACAGTATCAGCAACTTCAATGAGGCCTTTCAAATCAGGCATGTACAAATGAAAAGCAGTGAATTACTGTCAAATCATAAACATCAACACCCTGCAAGATGCATTGAAATGTCATTTTTTGTGCCCACGCACTCCTAATGCCTTCCCAGGACTTTTTCCAGTGTGCATGTTGGCATTTGTGGCATCATTCTGCTTCCTAATACTTCTTCGTGTGCCAGTCAAGCAATGCTCAGATGTGCCACTTTCTGCACTGTTGTTAAACTGCTCCTCCATTGGCATTAGCTTTTCAGGGGCTGCCTTGGGCTGTGATTTATCAGATGGCTCTAAGGTAGCCCCCACACCTTTTTGAATGTGTTTAAAAGTTTTCATCAGGAGTACCTGTGTTGACAGGGTTTGCTTGCAGAGGGCACAGGTACAATTTGTAAGGGAAGTCATCTCCCTGTTATGGGCCTGCATGTTGTCCAGGAATTTAACCTGCCTTTTAGCACTGATCTTTTGATGTTTCTGCATCAATGTGCACATTGTCTCCAAAGAGTTTGCAATACGGTCAAGCTTCATTGCAGTTGAATCATGGCCAGTTTTCATAACATTTATCATTGTATTCATACTGCTTGCCAAAGTACCCATTTGTTTGCTGATGTGCCCCATTTTGCCTTTTATAATCCTAATGTCTTTCCCTTGCAGACGCTGGACCTTTAAAATTTTGTCCTCTACATGATTGCCAGTGAAGGTACCCTCTCCATCCTGACCACTTTCACGCACAGCACTTCGACGCATACTAAACTGCTGCAGTCTCCTTCGCCTGCTCATCGTTGTATTAGTGACTGCAGGAGTACTTGGAGGCTGGCTTGGAGTTACATTGACATTCTGCTCTGTTTCTGAATCTGTCTGGAGCAGTTGTCGCACCCTCCGTCTTTCACTTGGCTGTGAATTGGCAGTAGAAGTACTGGGACCATTTTCCATTTCATTTTGAGTTACATCTTGGGTGTGCAAATCCCTTAAGTCCTGCTCAATTAAATCTTGAAGTTGCTCTATGATTTAAAAGAAATAAAAAATTACTTATGGTTTGCACTACCCTTGCAATTAAAGTTTAAAAACTGATTTCACTTGAAGTAATGTCTTCTTATTTTTACTATGTGCTTCTTACATAAATTTTGGTATACTGCAAATGTTATCCGTTGTGTACTATGTCTAAAGAACTACAACTACCACAATGCACTGCTTTGAGTTCATTAACATTACTAGGAGGATGAATGTGACTCTGTCACATTTGTTCTCAAAGTTATTCAAACATGTTGAACACACATCAGCACTTTCAAAGTAATGGTCTCCATTCACACTTTTTGTACCACATACAATTCACTTACCTTCAGTGGGAGTTGGAATCTCTGATGTATCAATGTTTGTAACTCCAACTACAGCCTCAGGCAAAAGTGTGGCTTCCACCATTTCTTCCAGGGGAGTGTTGGGTGTATCCCTGGGTGTTCCACCTCCAGTATGCTTAGAAGATTTCATTCTCTTTGCAAGCTTCTCTTTTGCACGGCTGCGCAGGTCATACCACCTTTTCTGGAGATTACTAATATCGCGATGTGCAACTCCAACTGCATTGACTTTTGATTGTATGGCAATCCATAGGTTCCTTTTCACAGCCTCAGGGACCTTAAGCGACAGCTTACCAAAAAGCTGCTCCTGTCTTGCAGTCACCTCCTCAATGAGTATTTCCAATTCTTTATCAGAAAACTTAATTTTTCTTTTTCTAGATGGCCCCTCTTCAACTGCATTCTCATTTTCCATTTTCAAACACAGGAGAAAGGCACAGACTGCAGCAGCAACCTCCAGGCAAGGCTCACTCAGCAAACTGCCAGACCACACCTTCAAACTAGGGAGCAGCTGCGCCTGATTGCTGTACTGGCTTTCAGGCAGTTGAGTCAATGAGATGCATCATGTGTGTGAAATCGCAATTTGCGATATCGCAAATTGCAATTTCGCAATTAAGGAATCGCAAATTTGATGCGATTTGGTAAAAATTGCGATTTTTACCGAATCGCTAAAAATATGCGAAAAAAATGATGCATAGCGATTTGCGATTCCTTATTTGCGATTCCTTATTTTTCGCAAATAAGGAATCTCAAATTAAAACGTTGATGCATCTGGGCATAAATTACAAAATCAAACAGTAAGTCAGGGGGCCCCCGATAGAGACTTTTTTTCTGACCCGATATAACCACTGTTAAGAACAAATTGCAACCACTCTCCAGTGCTGTCTCACTTCAGAACATTAGAAAAACACAGACCAACCAGAAGAAGGCAGTGGTCAAGAAGAAAGGCTTTGTCATCGACAATCTGGGAAAGCGGAAGGCAAAGGGAAAGGGGAAAGGTAGGCAGAAGGACATTGTCCTAGGAAACGCTGATAATAGTTGTCAGTTCGCTTTAAATTCAGAGAAGGTGCCTGAAGGAAGCCTTGAAAAAGAAGTTCGATCCGAGACAGAGTCAGAATCAGAAACTGGGTCAGAATTAGATCCACTTCAACTATTAGGCAACAAGATCCCAGGTGGCAAGAAGAGGCTTTCGTCCACATATACTAATAAAGCAACAGCAGGGCGATCAAAGAATCAGAAGGAGCTAGCCCAGGGAGAAGCTGGTTCTAGAAAAACCAAGCTTACAAGAGTCACACCTTCTCTGAAATCCTATTTTAAGGTTTTACCCCAGATCTCAAACCTTAATCAGGAACAATAGCTCCTGACCACAGCACCAGTCATGTCTACCACAGCAAAAAACCCTGCCTCATCAGTCCCACCTAGTACAGGGCTCTCAGTAGAGACCATGGAACAGCCAGAAAGGTTAGGCCTGGATAACGATGCCAGAAAGCTGAACAGCGCCAAGATGCCGGGAACAGAGCCCTTGGTAATAAATTTAGCAGATATGGAAAAGACGGATATACAAAGTGCCCCGGACCAAAATCCAGGTGGTCGGAAAGAGGATAGCGAAGATACAATACAGCACATACTTCTCAACATTAGCAAGGAGATTAAATCTGGGATTGAAGAGTCAAAAGTATGCTTTGCGGAATCTAGGCAAAACCAATCTGAGATCCGGGCCATGTGTGAGAACCTGGAAACCAAAGTGGATGGGCTTTTTGAAAGGACAGGGTGCTTAGAGACAACGGTGGGAGAGCTCAAAGCACAGCTAGATCATGCTGAAACAAAAATTGCGACTATGAGAAGGGAGGGGGATCTAGTAAAGGAAAGAGTCGAGTCCTTAGAGAATTACTCAAGAAGGAATAACCTCAGGATTTTAAAAATCCCGGAAGGAAAAGAGGGAAGCGAACTTAAAAAATACGTGGTGACCCTGCTCAAGGATACTTTGAAACTAGAGGTGTCAGAATTAGACCTGGAAACTGACATACAAAGAGTACACCGAGACCCCTTCTGCTTAAACCCAAGCAGGTCCAAACCCAGGAGGATCCTAGTAAATCTTTTGACTTATACAACAAAGGAAATGATTCTCACTCTAGCACTCAAAGCCAAAACTCTGAAGACCTCAGATTTTTCCTTTGAAGTAAGATCAGACCTATCTAAAACTACCTTAGACAGGCAGTGGGAGCTTGGTCAACGTATGGAAAAATTTAGAGCCTTGGGTGCAACTGTACAGATGCGATTCCCGGCCTTCCTGAAGATTATGTTTAACAACAAAATGTATAACATCAAGACTCCTCTCGAGGCGGATGAATTATTAGTCTCCATCAGTGAATTCTCCCACACTCCTAGATAAAAAAGAGATTTAGGAAGGAAGGCCAATCTACAGTTAAATAAATAAAAACGGTGTCCCCCGCATCAAAAAAAAAATAAATAAATATATATATATATATATATATATATATATATATATATATATATATATATATATATATATATATATATATACATATATATATATATATATATATATATATATATATATAAAAGCATGCACAACAGCCATTAAAAAAAAAAAAACTTTTTGGGGAAAAAGTAAAAAGGAGGTATTCAGATGAGCACATAATATATGTATCTATGTATCTATGTGTAACTAAAAAAAAAAGTTAGACTGTTGTTACAAAAAAAGGGGGAAAAAAAGAAGGGGGAAATATAATGGAAAGAGAGGAAGGGGAAAGGGGGAAAAGAAAAGGGAGAAAAAAGGGAAAAGGAAAGAAAAAATTAAACACCCTTACTAACATATAACCTGGATCAAATAAACACCATTTAACACCAATATGATCGACTGACCGATAGACTAGATAAATGGGGCCCAAGGTAGGAGTACGTCAGGGGGGATAACCTGGCCAACCATCCGGCCAGAGTAAGTGGGGAGGGGTTTTCGAGTGGAGGGAGGGGGGTAGGAGAGGGGGAGAAAGCACAAAAAAGTCCTCGTAACCAAAAACTTACAAATCGAAAACTCATTGATTCCAGGGCCTACAGCATAAGAGTGGTCAATATCCAAACCAATAAAGGATATAAAGGATATATACTAGAAGGACGAATGAAGAGAAAACTAAAAAAAAAAATATATTAAAGGGGGAATGGGTAAAGTGGGGCAATGGACTGATAGAGAAACATGAGAGACATCAAACTTCTCTCCTGGAACGTAAACGGTCTGCGCGTACGAGGGAGAAGGAATAAAATTATGCAGTACCTCAGAGACACACCTAAATAAAAAGGAGATCACAGACATCTTTAAAAAATTAAGATGGGTCGATAAATTTGTTACCCCAGACCATATTGCTAACATTCGTGGATTAGCCATCATATTTAAAAAAGGCGCTAGGGCTTAGAATAACAATTTGAAGGCAGATCCGAACTGGAGATGGCTAATAGCTAATGTCCAGCTAGATCTAAGGAGATTTACCCTAGTAGCCTATTACGGACCTAACCAGGAAGACCCCTCCTACATAAATACAATAGAAAATCATTTGATAGCTATTACCAACTCAATAATATGGACGGGAGATTTCAACTTAGTATTGGATCCTAAACTGGATAAATCACCTAGTTCTAGGGCAATAACCCATAACAAAACAAGAGATGCACTATTGTGCTGTATGTCTAATTTGGGATTGGAAGACTTTTGGAGACAGAGAGCCGGGAAAACATTTGGAGTTTCTTACCACAACCACAAGTATAGGCATAAATCCCAAATAGATTACGCTCTATTCAGTTTCTGTCTAAAAGACTTGATAAGGAACATTACATACCTACCATCGCACTTATCGGATCATTCTGCCATCATTTTCTCGTTATTATTAGATCGCGAACAAAATTTTGCCTCATGGTCTTTCGACCGTACTCTATTATTAGAGGAAACGGAAAGAGAATATCTTATATCCGAGACCATTGCCTTCCTAGAGCTGAATTTAGACTCTGCCCCTTTGGTTAGTGTGTGGGAGACATGGAAAGCGTATATCAGGGGCTGTATCACCAATAGGGCATCCTACAGGAAAAAGTAGTACAGAGAGGAACTACTGTTAATAGAGCAAGATCTGGCAAGGCTGGATTTAGCAGATCAAGCGCCCTCTACTAACTTAGAAAAGAAAAGAGAGCTAAAAGATAAATTAGAAACATTACTACAGGAGAGACTAAACAAACGTTGGCAGGACAGTAAACTCTCTCACTTTGAATATGGCGAGTCAGCAGGAAAGCTGCTAGCCTGGAAAATAAAAGCAGACCAGGTTAGGAAACATATAAAAGAGGTGAGAGTAGATGGAGAATCAAATAGCAGGAAAACTGATACAGAGATTGGTGAAGCTTTCAGTGCTTTCTTCCATAATATTTATACAGACAAAATAACTGATAATATTGACAACACTGAGGAAAGAAATAAATGGCTGGAAAAGATGAACCTTCCTGAGTTAAAAGAACATCAGAGCGAGAATCTAGATAGGGAGATAACCCAGGGGGAAGTCGAAAGTGCCATTAAGAAGCTAAAACAGGGGAAAGCCGCAGGACCGGACGGGATTCCGGGTGAATTATATCAGGTGCTTAATTCGACTCTTACGCCGATACTACGAAGCTATTTAATGACATATTATTAAAAGGAGAGACACCGCCTAGCTCTTGGGGAGAAGCGGACATCGCCTTAATCTTAAAATCAGACAAGGATCCAATGGACTGCGGTTCATATCGTCCAATCTCGCTTCTCAACAATGACTATAAGATCTTTTCGTCAATTTTGGCCGCTCGTTTGGGAAGCGAGATTGGAGATATCATACATCAGGATCAAAAGGGATTTATAAGAGGCCGACAACTTGCCGACCTAACATACGACCTAGTCGGAGCTATAGATAATGCCTCAACCTTTGCTCTACCTCTTGCAATCATGACTCTCGATGCAACAAAAGCATTCGATAGAGTAAAATGGTCTTACTTAAATGCGGCTATGGTAAAGTTTAAAATAGGCCCTAAATTCCGCAGAACGGTAGGCTTACTATATAAAAACGCTAAGGCAAGTTTGCTAATTAACGGCACACGCACAAATCCCTTTGAAATTACTAGAGGAACAAGACAGGGGTGTCCTCTTTCCCCCCTGCTATTTAACATTTATCTAGAACCATTTGCTCACTCCATAAGAGAAGACCCCAATATCCCCCCCTTTTCCTTTTCTGGGTGGGAAAAGAAAGTCGGGCTGTATGCTGATGACATCCTTATTTACACTACAGACCCAACACAGGCTTTCCCTATTGTAATCAAAAGCGCGGAGGAATTTGGAAAGCACTCAGGTTATGAAATAAACGCAGGGAAGACAGAGATAATGGTCTGGAACATCACCAATCTTCAGCTCCCTTTAGGAACTTCAATGCGCTATCTGGGCATAAGAATCACCAAAGACCCCAACCTTCTGGCCCAGAATAATCTAGATCGCATCTCACGCGAAGCTAAATCATTAATGAAGTCTTGGTCTTTTCTACCTCTCACCATCTACGGGAGAACCAGCTCAGTAAAAATGTCCATTCTCCCCAAATACACATTTCTCTTCAACACAATTCCTTTATTACTCGACACAAAACAATTTAAAAAATGCCAACAAAACATAAATTCATTTGTTTGGTGTTATAAATCATCCAGGCTGGCGTGGAAGAAACTGAGAAGGAGAACGGAAAAAGGAGGTCTTGCTTTGCCAGACCTGGAATACTACGCTTGGGCCTTCCATCTGACCCACTCCAGGATGTTACTAAAGTCCCCACTAGACAACTCTAACGGCCATATGTGCAAAGCCATGCTACTGGGCTCAGACCTTCCACTGGACGGATTCCTATTTAAATTTGGACATCAGAGGTTCTTCAAAAAAGTCAGACTAAAGACACTATATTGTCCCATAAAAGAATGGTCTCAAATGGTCTCAAATTAAATCCAAGGCTGAGATTGCATACTTTTCTAACTATGCGCCGATCTGGGAATTTCCCGGGCTCTCACCGCATTACACTCAGACGGTTAAAACAGTCTTACAAGAAGCAAGAATCCTACGATGGGGAGAATTAGTAGAAGATGGCTCTCTTATCGATTGGGAAATATTTTCAGACAGGGTAACCTCACCGTTATCTTGGTTCGTTTATAGTCAGCTTTCTAGTTGGCTGCGCTCTCAAACAACTAAAAAGATCAAATTTGGAGGAGACAGCTCCTTAAAGAGGAATCTAATTGAAAAACCATACAAAGGCAAGAAGGTTGCCTCACATTATTGGAGCATCTTGGAAGAAAGGGAGGGTGAGTTCAATCTTACCACAAAGCTATGGGGAGGAGAGGGAGAACCCCAGGCAGAAGTCCTTTACACTTCTCTATAAGATCATAAAACCAGCTTGGCTGAGGCGCAATCAGCTATTTACATTACATCGGGCGTATTATTCCCCTAAAAGGCTTTCTAAGTTTCAACCGGGGAAATGCTGCAGTAAATGTTCCCTGCTAGCCGCCTCAGATCTGCATATGTTCTGGGAATACCCGAATGTTACTATCTTTTGGCAGGAAGTCAAGATATCGCTTGAGTCAATCCTTAAAATCTCCATCCCTCTTTCTTGGTCGCTAGTAATATTTGGACTGAGTGATAACATCAAAGGATTAGAAAGAGAGTTCCTATACTACGCCATACTACTAGCAAGAAGACAAATCTGCAAAAAATTGGTCAACATCAACCGACCAACCCATGCAGAGTGGTTGTCCTCATTTTACATGACGTCAAAAGTAGATTTGGCCAGAACATGCAGTCCCCGTACAGTGAGATTTTGGAATTTCCTAATTGAGTGGAGTCGGAACAGTTAGGACCCCGGGTTTTTTTTTCTTTTTTTTTTTCTTTTTTCTTTCCCCGGGTCCGATGATTAAGCCTGAGTGTCCATGTCCAATGGGAGGCACCCCAAGCCATAGTAATATTGGACTATCAGCCCATATTGCGTTTGTACTGGAGGTAGATCGTACGGAGTTCTATTTCTCAGCTTCGACACCAGACCAGCCTTTTAGGAAAAATTGCCGGTATCTTAAAGAGGCTACTGGGTTCTGCGGTTGGAATGCCCCTGAATCGATTAAGTGGCTAATGAGGACAAAAAAAAAAAAAGTTATATTTAGCATCCCTCACTTCTGCGCATGTCAAGTAGGGTCAACATCTGTTAGTGATTAGTGTTACTTTTTATATTCCAGTTTCCGTGCCAACTTCTTCCTATTGGTCTGAGGACGTGCAGAGAAGGGCGAAACCCTTGCACTAGCGGGTCTGGCTCAGGCCTGCTACCACATCCCTAATGGTTACAATCTAAAAAAATGTTTTTAAAAACCTGTCTCTCTTGATCTCACTCAAGAGAGACAGGTTTTAAAAAATACATTTTTAGATTGTAACCATTAGGCCCCAGGTTCATGATTCATAAACAACAAATACAAATGTTTTTATCAATTTTTCTAGATGTGATTTCATAATGTGTTGCGACCCAAAGAATAATATTTGAAATTTCTTGTTTTGCTAAATGTTTTTTTGCCTGTTCTAATATGCAGTATATGGATAGCTGGTAGGACTTCCTACTGTCATTGAAACGTCTTTGTGTGCAATAGAATGTGACAGGGTCCAGGTCTTTTTGAGCTTTCCACATTTCCATATTGCCTTTCCGCAAAACACTTCTTTGCCAAAACTTTATTTAAAAAAAAAAAGGGGGGGTAAAATAAAATGCACAGATTAGTTAACACTGGTGAAACACACTTGAAAACAAGTGAGGCCACTTCTGCTCAGGCCCTCAGCCCCTGCTCAATATACATACACTAATGGGCCGGGCCAGTGAGAGAAAGCGGGTGACACCTCCGCCTGTTGGTAAAAGGGAGGTAACGGGCGTCCATCTGCCTCCAGAAAGGCCACTCAGGCAGCCACTGGGCCGCTGGCTGATACTGAGCAAAGCAGAAACCACCCAAATCGGCCCCCAGACTGCTCAAAAGAGCAGTCCACAGCTGGAATTGGACACCCGCCCCTCGGGCATTGCCCAAGTACCTGCAATACCAATTCGATCATGGGCCAGATCTGCCAACTTTCGAACAGTGGAACCAGGGCCCTAATTATGATGCCGGTCGGACGAGCGACCGACCTGGATGGTTGCAGTAAAGGGACCTGCCGACAGGTAGTCAGCAGTCCCGACAGCCAAGTTAGGAACCGACCACCGTATAAGCTGTCAGAAACATGCTTCTTTGCATTGAGGCTTGTGCTGCGGCCTTGAAAAGGACCTCAGCACAAGCCTCAATGTGGAAAGGCATGTTTTTAAATAAACCTGCACCCTGCGGAAGGCCACTATGGGCATGGATGTTGGTTGAGGCACCTGTAGTGCCCTCCTTGCCTCATAGCCGAGGCTGCGGAGGGATAGGGGCCCTGCTTGCCTTCGTTGAAGCGCCATGCACGCAGATTCAGTCAGCATACGTGCTTGAAAATGGCTGATCCAACACGGCCGATCAAGGCACCTATTAACCAAGCACGCCCAAAAACCAGACAACCAAGTCCTGATGACGATCCGAACTAACATGGATCGAAACGCAGTCGACCTAACAGCCTAAATAATAGGCGCACTTCTCCCTTGTGGCTCTACAACTAATTGAAAGAACCTTTGCCTACTGTGATATCACGTTGTCAAATGCGCCTTTTAGCCACTCACTGTAAATTATTTGCTCCTCATTCACAGTGCGCCATCCACGCTGTTCACTTTCACTTGCGTCGCCACCTGCACTTTGTACACTTTTATGCACCAAGTTTTATATGGTTGTCACCAATTCAATTTATGCAGTGTTGTTTTCAACTGTATACATCTGACCATGGAACAATATAAAGATGAGTAACTATCTTTTGTCATACCAACGAGTATTCTCCTTCTTTCTTTCCAAGTAATGCTATGTGCATGCATGTTTTAATTGTCTACAGATCCTCACCTCTCAGAACATTGTTTCTTTGTTGCATTAAAAAGGACCTCAGCATGTTTATTTAAAAACATGCCCCAATGTGGAAAGGCATGTTTTTAAATAAACCTGCACCCTGCGGAAGGCCACATTGGGCATGGATGTTGGTTGGGGCACCTGTAGTGCTGTCCTTGCCTCATAGCGGAGGCTGCGGAGGGATAGGGGCCCTGCTTGGGGCCCCCAAAATCAATTACAGACTGGCTGCCAGGCAGCTTGGAATGCTGCTGAGCTTGGGGGCTGATTTCACTGATGTGGGGGCTGATTTCGTTCATGGAGACCTGCGTGAACGAAATCACCCCCCAGCTCAGCAGCATTCCAAACTGCCCGGTAGACAGGCCGGCCCTGAAGACAGCCTTTGTATGGCCGTCGGACTGCCGTTGAAAGGCCGTCAGAAGGGCCATTGTAAACCCTACTACGGTGCCTGAGTAGGCACAGCCCTCATTATAGGGATTACAATCAGACTGCAGGGCCGACGGGCTCCTTGGGCCCATCGGAACCACCGCAGTTGGTCCCTCACCCATGCTGTCGGACTGACCCCATAATAATGCAGCGGTCTGACAGCTGCTTTAGATGTTGGAGGGACTGACATCGACGTACCATCGGTGTTAGTCCAACTGACATCCTAATGAGGCCCCAGGTTCGAGTCTCCATGTCAACTCAACATCCTGTGATTCTGTGCAAATTGCTTAATCTCCCCGTGCCTACCAAAAATGAATGAGTCCTTGTGTAACTTAACTGGTACTCATGTAAAGCACTCCAATACCTTCAGGTCCAGATCGTGCTATATTTAAACTTCAAAAAATATATATAAATATTAAGTTGGATCCATTAATTAGGTTAACCTGAAAGTTATTTGTGGGCCAGATATAAAATATACTATTCTAAAATTGCTAGGATTGAGCAACAGAGAGAGGTGTTAAATACGAAGGTGTAATTTTGTCAAAACCTTGGGGCATATTTACAAGGATTGTCACTATGCTGTTTTGATGCTTCTTAGCCTAATTTTTTTACCACTGTCTTACGCAAATTCCTAATGCCATGCTAGCACCGTATTTACAATATGGCATTATGTGGCGTTAGGAACAACTAGTAGCGCTAAAAAAGTGATGCTAGCATCAACTCAAAGAAAAATACATGTTAGCGTGAAAAATGGTCAGCCATTACCCTATTCAGCCCAAAGTCACATTTCAGTGTCTAGCAGGGATAAAAACTTACAAATACACCGCTAAGGGAGAAAAAAAATTAATGCAGAAAGGAGCTGCCTGGACTAAGCAGTTAGGAGTCGTAACTTTATTACTACTAAATTGAGAAAAATCCTAATTTTAAGACTTTTGGTATTCACAGAAGACATTTAGGGGTCCTAAAGTTAGGACTCCTAACTTCTGTGAATAGTGAAATGAGTAAGTGCCTTCTGTGAATATCAAAATGAGTAAGGGCCTTCTGTGAATACCAAAATGGTAGCAAATGTAGGATTTTGTCTTAAGGTAGTTCTTTGAATGGGGCCCGTAATCCTTAATTACTGACATGTAACGTTTGTGGACAGTGGAAACTGCCATCCATAGCTTTGTGTAACAGGTGTCCCTTGTATCACATGAGAATGGAAAGTGTCATGCACTTTGAATGTCAAATGTTTAACACCATGTCAACATGTAGCAGACAGCAACAATAGTATTTGCCCTTTCCATTGCAGAAGATGAAAGTTTACCGCCTGCTCAGCACCTTGTCCCAGACAACACTGATGATGGTGATGATGAAAACACACCAGTCATTAACCACGATACCCTCTGAGAGCTCCTGGACTCTATAGGAGCACCTTTTCCAGACCCAGGAAGGGTCAACAGTGTTGTGGCATCGCCACATTTCTGCCAAACAACTAATAGGCACCACCTACCACCACTGCCAAATCCCTGGACTACAAGTATCCACAGATCACCTTCCAATGGACTGCAGCAGGAATCCAGTGGGAGTTGGTAGATAGGTGCGGGCGGGGTTGGATTCTCTGGCGGCCACAGTAGAGGAGGTCTATGGGTGCCTCAGTCCCAATAGGGACAACTCGGTTGTCATCAGACGCACCTACTCTCTGCTTCGTGGCCACCAGCAGACCTTGGCTGTCATCACTGGTGTCATAAAGTAGAGGCATTAACCACTGCCCTGCCAAAGAGGCACCAACAATGTGGTCAAAGAGCTTGGGGCAATCCAAAATATCTTGGAGACTATGGAGCTGAAGCAGAACTCCCAAATGGCTGCCTACCACTGCGAGATTGCTGCTTTGTTGCTAAACCTGCAGATCTTCCTCACTGCAGTGATGCCTCATGTGTTGGCACAGATGAATGATGCTGTAGTCACGGCATCAACATCTTCTGCCGCTGATGTGTCTGTGTCTCCCTCAAGTGCACACATACAACATCTCCCTCACAGGAAACACCACACATATCCGAGGAGGGAGATGTGGATGCTACATCTTTACAAAACAAAAGTCTGTGGTGGCATTTATCTATGTCAAATGTTCAGTTTCTGTTTAGCCCTCCACTCATCAACATGTCCTGCAAAATCATCTATCACTGTCCTCATCTTGACATTGCCATGTTCACCATGGACATTTGTGGAATGCCAATGTGGCCTTTCCTCCCCAATGACACCGCGGTAATTCTCCCTCACTGATAATTCCCAATTCCTCTGCATGTCTCTTGACATGTTCCCCACAAGGACTTCCACTGGCTATATACATTATTTGGGCGTATTGACCAATGAACTGTCCCTGTCTGATTAATTGTGATTTGTACATGTAAATTAATGCAACTGTGATTGTCAAGTGTCAACAATAGCAAATCTGTATAGGCACTAAATTAAATACTCAGTAAAGTTGAAACCTTTGTGGCTGCTGACCCTGCGACCATGATAGGCAGTGAGATGTCAAAATATGTGTGAAGCACATAATGTCTGATATACATTGAGAGCAAAATCAATATAGCAAAAATAATGTGTAACTAGTAAAGTGCCATCAATCTGAAGGGTGAAAACAATCTATCTACAAATGTCATCTCCATCCATGGTAAATAGTGAAACATACCTCACTGGGGTCACGAGTATATGCAGTGGTGGCTCGCAGAGGGAGTGCTGCGGGCACTGGAGTGGGGGAGGAGAGGGGCTGGGTGGGTGGTAGTGGAGTTGGACATATGACAGCAAGGAGTAAAGTAAGTAAATAAATAAATAAAACTATTTACCTTGCGCTCCCTGCATCGCCGAGTTGGCCATGCAGCGAGTGCAAGGTGAATAGTTTTATTTATTTTTTAACTTACTTTACTCCTTGCCGTCATATGTCTGACTCCAATACTCCCCACCCTGCCTTTCCCCTGCCTCACCCTACCACCCCGAGCACTCCCTCTGCGAGCCGCCACTGAGTAATATGGCACACTATCCTCCAAACTTGTAAACTTTAATCTTGTATAGGATAACTTATTTAGTAACCCATTCACATGCAAAGAGAAAAGCCGCATATTGAGTTCTACATTGTATGCATGTCAGATCATCTCAATCAATGGCAGTATGACAGTACCTTGTCCCTAAATCAGGAAACTACTAACACATTTTGTGCAACAATACAAGCTAGGATAACTGATTAATTCTAGATGCAGCTTAGCTCAATATATCTCTGATACACATTAAACATTACGTACACCACAGTGTAGAAAAGTTGTAAGTTTGTTTTAAATAGAAAATACCTAAATATAAGCCTACATGCCCTATTCTTAAGCTCTAACCTAAATTAAACTAAATTAAACTACCTTAGTCTATTTAACCTTAACACTACTCTAACTTATCTATGTTACACACTTAACGACAAATATTAAACATCAACCCCCCACCCGCTTTAAGGCACATGTGAAGAAGATAGGAGGACAAATACAACTACACCTAAAAATATACGACACAAACATTTAATAAACACAAAAGGAACAGCGGCGGACTATATAAATTGCATCTCAATCTTTTAGTCCAAACACATGTAATGTTCTGTGCACAAATCTTCCAGCACCTGACGCTGTTTGGTGCTTCTGTCCAGCAGATCCAAAATTGCAAATTAAAGGAAAGTGCACCAGTTAGAAGTCCAGTTGTAATCTACATTTCAGAATAACTGCCTTATTATATTTCATCCATATAGGGACAGTCAGATCCAGCCAACGCATTTCGATCCATATACTCCTGGTACTTCATCAGGACTGAAAACAATCACATAAAACACGAACATTAAAGACCATATTTGACAAAACAAAATGAAGACTTTTACAACATTCGCAATGACAAATACATGGAAACCAATTATTAACAAGACATAGGTCAAACACATATCATAGGAATAAAGTCATTATAAAAACCAATCCATATCTGCAACGGTATAAATCCACAATCACATCATATCCATGATGGGTTGTACATGGTAGAGAATTTTCAAGACCATTTATAACCATGCACATGATTCACTCCAAAGCACCCACAAATTCTTCATTAAGCATTTCTCACCTTTACACAATCAATGCAGATTGTTTCTTCCGTATGTTTCCTGTTGCTTATTAATCCATCCATACCTTAATGGATATCAAGTTTTCCCTGAGTCTTCAACCTATTTGGTGGACTACAACTCTACTACGGATAATACTGGCATCATTCATCAAGCCCCATATGTCATACCTATACAGAGGACGCACATAATGTAAATTGGCTTACTGCTGAAAAACAAACCAATAACAGATGTGTCATTCCCAACTTAAAAAAAGGAAAAATATATGTATTGCCTGAACGCGCATACCAACAAATTACCGCAAGAGCGGGTAATTATCATAAAACCAAATGACACCACTAATGTAGAGCAAGGCAACATTTTAAACTCCCAATATTACGAGGATATGCCTCTGTAATATCCAACACGTGCTGTACAACCTCAGAGAGACTCTGTTAGTGCACCTCCATATTGACATTAACCTCATCCAATCACTATATGTGGTTCGTTCCCCACCGTATATATGAGTGTACCATACCGAAGAGCCAAGCCTAATGGTAATTTCCCATCATCTACAAGGATTAAATCAGAACATAATAAAAGTAAATCTCTGTGGGCAACATTTTTGGACATGTCATATTACAATGAGCAAAACAAGAGAAGTTTTCTTCCTATTCTGTATATGGGGAACGACTAAATTAATACTGAAGAAATACTCAAAAAAGCAAAATGTGTTTCAAACCATCAAAATGTGAACAATTGAAACCATGGTAAACAAACTTTAAATTGCAACTTTTACAACGCGCTACCATTACAACTAAACGTTTACAACGCAACCTCCATTACAAGGCATGCCATTACAATGCAACCATTACAATGCATGACACTACAACACATACCACTACAACGCATGTCATTACAACACAGTCATTACAACGCATACCATTACAACGCATACAATCACAACGCATAATACCCTTACACTATCCAACACTTACCCTACTGTTGCACCCCCTGGAGTTAGAATAGTAATTTATACCTCTACACTATCCAATACTTACCATACATGCAATGTAATGGTATGCGTTGTAATGGTATGCATTGTAAAGGTAGTATGCGTAGTAATGGAATGCGTTGTAAAGGTAGTTTTTAAAAGTTTGTTGTAATGGCATGCGTTCTAATGGAATGGGTTGTAATGGGTGTTGCATTGTAAAAAATCTGTTATAAAGGTATGTGTTGTAAAAGTATGTGTTGTAACGTCATACATTCAAAACCATACGGAAGAGTTCAAAATATACTCACACCAACCACTATGACATGTTAAAGCATACACCATCCATCTCAAAATGTTTATCAACTCTAATCTGATTCCATAGAAAGAATAAATCAAAATGTATTCCGTTTACCCCACAGAGAGTTGACAGTTTGTACAGAAATCTTAAGAATGTAGAGGA
This sequence comes from Lissotriton vulgaris, assembly GCF_964263255.1. Taxonomy (NCBI): domain Eukaryota; kingdom Metazoa; phylum Chordata; class Amphibia; order Caudata; family Salamandridae; genus Lissotriton; species Lissotriton vulgaris. The sequence goes on along the minus strand of NC_141689.1, from coordinate 930,366,480 downwards.
TAACATAAATCTCACATCCTCCTATCTTAAGATCATAGGTAGAAAATGCAGAAACTCTCCCCAACGATAATGCTATCATCCACTCAATACATTTTTACCCCAACCTCCCTAGTTGTTGCACAAAACAAAAGAAAATAAATAAATTGAGATGACTTTCATAGGTGCAATAATCAGCAGTACATAAACAAGGAAATCAGTACTAGATCTTAAATAGCAGTAAATCAGTAAAAAGAGTTTCAACTAGGACTGTTGGGGCACCACTGGGAAAGACTGACCACTGCCCCTTAACCTTTTCACTTGCGAAGCAATGTCCCATGGCCCAGTATGCCCTAGCAATCCTCCTCAAGTGGTGGCAGTACACCTTTCGCTTATGGAAATTCTGTTTTTCCTCTGGTGTCATTTTGACTGTGGAAAAAATGTCAGTCATAGGCTGACAAGTTTAAGATCAAAATATAATATATAATTACAATAAACCTACAGCTATATCAGATCATCCAACATGCAACATACATCTTGTATCTTTTATTGCCAAAACACATTCCTACATCCGCCAAATCAGATGTATAATTTTCCAAAAGTAAAGGTAACATAGTATAAACTGTGGAAAACCTACACCATAGGCAGAAGTAATGATGAACATCTCCCTAAAGGGTACATATAGACACATATTGAATTTTGTTCCCTTTGATTGCTAAGCAGTTTTCCATGTCTGTGAATAGGTATACCCTGGTCATCCTGCAATGTCCGTAATGGCTCTAGGCATTTTACTCTATCAGATGTTTCATGTAATTTGAGCTCATTACTTGCATCACAGTATTTTAGCAAATATGTGAAACAAAGCCATTTCAAGGAATAATTACTTACTATACAGATGACTTAGTAAGCATGTAAGTTTACAATGGATGCAGGAAATGTACACCACATCAGACAGTGGCTTCTACACAAATCCATATTTTTACACGAAGGAATTCTACTGTGGACCATACCAACCCTGTATACATGTTGACTAGTAACCTACATGTGCTGATGACTTGCATACTGTAGCAAACGCAGCCTATTTAGGAGGATTCATCATACAAACACAACATTCTTTGGGGCATAATTAACAGAAACTGGCAGAGTGCGGTGGTACTCTAAAATTGTTAAGGCCGTGCTTCAACAGTTTCAAAATGCAGTGATGTCCCATATTTACAAAGATATAGAGCACCCCTGGGTTTCCCCTTGCGTCGGTGCTCAATTTAGCTGTATAGTCCCAATGCAGGCACCATTGTACCATAGTGCATGGCATTATTGTCATATGCAGGAAGCTGTCCCTTTCTGCCATGAACAATCACTAATGACAATTTGCTCTTTAAATGTGTTGCTTCAGAATTCACCACACACAAATCCAGCAAAAACGAAGAGAAAATAGTAATTTATCTTAGCTGCGCCAGTTTAAGATCAGGTTTTCCCTGGTCTAATTTTTTACACTGCTGCAGAGTTACAACAGCCTTGTAAATCTGTGGCAGCTTCAAAAGCAATGGGTGTTACAGCGGAAAGCCCACTGTGACACCATTGTACACCCCTTTCATGCAAAGTGCAGTGTGAAAGGGGGCGGTATATATAAGGTAGCAGTAAGCAATATAACATGACTTAACGCAACATTCTAAATATGGTAAAAGGCTTATTGCCATCAGAATGTTGTAAAAAGTAACGTTCTGGTGTCAAAAAGCATTGTAAATATATCCCACTGTCATTGTCAGACATTTGTAAAATATGCACAGTTCACACACTCATCTCATCTTGTTATGTCAAGATAGGCAAGTTCTCACCACCAATACTAGTCAATGAATGAAACACATGCAACATGTAGCCACACCCATCTATTAACCTTTCCACCTCTTCAAGTACTCAATTGATGAGAATGTTGCACAATGATTCAGGCAATTCCATACACATCTGACATGACACTCATGGCTTGCAAAACACACAGGTTGTGCAGAACGATGCAGCACACCTCATCTTCAATCTACCTAGACGGTCTCATGCCTCCCCATTGCTTTCTAAATTACATTGGCTACCTATCAGGCAGTGAGCATTTTTTAAGGGGCTTTGCATTGCCCACAAGGCCATTTATGGTCAGGCCCCAGCATAAATCAGGGATCGCCTGATGAGTTATACTCATGCTCGGACTCTTCGTTCCTCTGCAGCCTGCCAGCTGGTCATCCCACGGTTTTATTCGGCTCGCAAGGGTGGCATAGCTTTTTCCACTTTGATTCCACAGCTTTGGAACAATCTCCCCGGAAATCTGCTTAAAGAACCGGGTCTCCTTCCGTTCAGGAAAAAACTTAAGACTATCTTGTTCCTGGAGGCATTGACCACAAAATAAGCCTGCCCACACCAGCTCATACTCACTGTCTGTTGTAATTTCTTTCCTCTAGAAGCGCGAAGAGACCTGATGGTGAACCAGCGCTATATAAGAACCAATTAACATTAACATTAACATTTTGACACAGATGAGGATACTCACTGGTAAATGTAGGGTCCTGTTTTGGACGCTTGGAAATTCCAGAAATGTCCATTCAAACTGTGAGTTTGTTCCAGTAACACACACACCCCCGAGCTTAGGATACGCCTTAGCGTGTGTATACCACCCAAAGCCGTTTTTCTCTTTGGTCCTGATGATTGCTCAGCTAAATTAGCTACCATGAGCAGAAACATGTCGACCTTTTTCACATTACGGACATAACTGGTTCAATTTTATAACCAATCTGTGTCCGCACCACTTATTTTTAACTATTGCATTCTGATCCTCTATTAAAATTATTTTTGGATACAGTCTGCTTTCTTTTAATCATCACTTATCACTAGATCACTTCACAATCGAAAGAAAACCAACTCCGCTGTAACAACAGGAGTTGTAGCACACTGTGGAGACATTCAGTCTTCCCGTTGGGAATCCGATGATGAAGCATGTCACCAACCAGGTTGGTGAGTGAGGGTTCTTTTTAAAAAAACAATAGTTTTTTTCCCCACAAATCTCACACTTTCCCAGTTTTCTCTTTGGTTGTAATCATTAACCCTTCCTTGGTTTACACCAGTAGTCACTCTTCTGTTGTTGAATTGTATTTGTAAGGGGAAGAAGATTGATTCTAAACCCTGTCTCTCTCATTGTTGAAGTGTCAGTCATATATGAGCCATGCATGTGATATCTGACACATTGCACATGCACTTGTGCAGATAGGCATCACTACCTAGCTACACATATGTATCTGACTCGGACAATGCTGTGCACCAACACACTTCACATCCAGATTCATGCATCAGGCCCTCTGTATATCATCACCTTTGAAAATGAAGCCTACGTATATTTGTTCTGATACCTACTGGTCCATATAGTAACTTGTGTTGCCGACCTGTCAGTGTTGCTGAGGGCATTGCACAGTTCAACATATTTTTCAATACTTTACTAAGACTAATGCTACAGATAACTACAAGGGAATAGGTGAAAAGCATAAGCCATGATAGACTTCAAAATCATTAGCCAATTTATTTTATTTATTTTTTATTTATTGGCATTTGAAAAGATACAACAAATTAGACAAACAGCCAGTGAGTTGCTATTCAGTACAGGGTCATTGTTACAGAACACCATCATGTGAATTACAATTATACTTGTATACATATGGCTCCTTCGCATAGTCTCAATAACAAGGTAGGTACTGTCCATTATAAAGGGTGTAACAATAATTTCCACGTAATAGTTCGCTACAGGACACATCTCATCCATAGCTGTAGGATTCATAGGGAATACAGTATAACAATATACATCTGCATGTTTACCTTCCCCCAAACGGTGCCCCACATCCCAACTCGATCCCCCTCCAGGCTACTCCTGTGTCGCTGTGTCCACGGTTGTCTCTTGGTGTTCGTGGGCCCACACAACAAAGGGTTCCCAAATGTCCTTGGGCCGAGATGTGGAAGGCGTCAGTTCCCAAAGAGTGGTCAGTTGTGAGCGGCCAAAGGTTACACCTTTTATCCAATCCTTTTTAAATGGAACCCTCCAACTTCCCCAGTGAATGGCAACCCGTTGTTTAGCGGACAGGAGTAGTAAGACGAATAGCTTTCTAACCTTAACAGGTGTGTCCTTAACATACCCCAACAGCCCCTGTATAGGATTAGGATCTCCAAACAGCCCAGATATTTGGTGTAATATATTAAAGGCATTGGACCAATGCATTTCAAACCTCGGGTAGTCCCATGCAATATGTAAGAAACCAGCAGGAGCAATACCGCATCTCCAGCAACTGTTGTCATCTTTCAGATCTATATGATGCAAACTAAATCTGTGCCGGAATATAAAATGGATTAAACAAAGTTTGTAAATAGGGGAGAGTGCTGTGAGTTAGCTGCAGCAATTAAGCCACTGGTCTTGCGTGAGCGGGGGCTGAAGGTCTTCACTCAACGCCATTAGTGCCGGGGTTTAGTCAAAGGAGCCGTTATCTGCATGTAGTTATATATCCTGGTGATGAGTCGGCAAGGGGAAGCTGATTTAAGTACGTTTTCTAAGGCGCTAAGGGTGGGCGGAGCATCTGAGAAAATATCATGTAAAGAATGTGACACTGCCCTAATTTTATGATATGCAAATAATTCAGAGAAAGACACCTGCTGACCATCCACAGCTGTCAGGGGTGGTCGGAACAACCCCTGTGGATAAAGGTCTGCGAAAGTGTGTAGATTTATTTTGTGTGCCTAGTCCTTGCCAATGCTGTCTCCTGTGGGGAACAGCATTGGGTTTTTTGCTAGGGGCATGGATGGGGCATATAGGATGGGAGCGCTGGGTGTCTTCCGCAACTCATTCCAGGCCCAACATAGGGTCTCTACTGTGTCTATATCTTCCATAGGGCGTCTGTAAGCCTTAAACAGGGCAACCTGTAGGGGAAGGGGCACTGCAGCGTACATCTCCACAGCCACATGAGGCTGAAAAGGTGTGGGGTGTACCAAGTAGTGTAAGAACTGAGCCTGTGCACTCCATGCATACAATGGCTTGTCCGGAGCCCCCAGTCTACCCTGACGCAAAAGAAGTGTTAACAGATCCTACAAAATTCTTGCCTGTCCACCCACCCGTATTAGGGAGATCAACAGGGACTGTAGGGTTTTAAAAAAGGCTTGTTTAAAGGGAAGAGGAATATTAATAAATAAATAAAGGAATTTTGGCAATACCACCATCTTAACTAATGCTATCCTCCCGGATAAAGATAGTGTGAGCTCAGCCCACGTGATGACCTTCTCTTCCAGCCAGGTTATGGCACGTCCATAATTCATGTTCCATAGGACCTGTATATCCCTGCAGCTCTATATACCTAAATACTTCACGGGCTCCATCGTCCATTGAAGAGGGTGCTTGGACAGTGGTGTCAGTCAAAGGGAAAATACCAGATTTAGTCCAGTTGATCGAGATGCCTGAAAGGCCACCAAATACAATAAATTCCCTCAATAACAGATCCAGATTTGACTCCAGATCCGACACATATAAGGTGAGGTCATCGACATATAATGAGATTAAGAGACTATGAGCACTTAATCCAATCCCTTCAGCAGTATGATGTTGCCAGATGCGTGCTGTGAGTGGCTCCATCGCAATCGTGAAAAGTAGAGGGGATAATGGGCATTCCTGCCTTGTTCCTCACGAGATATTAAAGGGTGCCGAAAGAAGACTATTCACCCTCATGGGTGCCAGCGGTTGAGTATAGAGTAGACATATTAGATTTATAAATAACAGACTAAAGGTATTGCCACTCTAAACTTTCAAATGCCTTTGTAGCATCTAAAAATACTGTGGCCACTTTTACTTTGGGATGCAAGTAATGTAATACTGAGAATAAAGCCCCGAGATTTTGGGATGTTGATCTCCCAGGAATAAACCCCGATTGACCTGGGAGAGCAACCAGTGGGAGCAGAGGCTGCAGCCTATTAGCAATCAGTTTCGCCAAGATCTTTACTTCTACATTTATTAAGGATAGCGGCCTATAGGAATCTAATTCATTTTCTGGCTTCCCAGGTTTTAACAGGGTAATTATTATCTCCTCACGCATTGATAGTGGAACGATACCAGACTCACAGGCTTCCTCACATATCTCGAATAAGTGGGGCGCTAGTTTTTCAACATAGGTTTTAGAAAAGTCGGTGGTTAGACCAACCGAGCCAGGGGCCTTGTTTAACGGCAAGCTTTTTATGACCTCCGCTACATCTTCCACTGTAAAGGGGAAATCTAGATAGTCCTTGTGTCCTTGACTCAGCCACAGCACTTCTAGGGAATCAAGGAATGACAACAGGCCTTCGGGCTGGAGCACTGTGTAGTGGTGTTGAGCTTAGAATAAAAGCCGGAGAATTCATCAAGTATATCTTTCTGACCTCTAATGACCGACTGGTCAGCAGTTTTCAACTCAGTGACAAAAGCTATAGACCGTGGGGCGCGCAGCATTGCCACCAGTGTTCTTCTGGGCCTGTCACCCTCCCCATAACTCCTAGCCTGGACATGTTTACCTAGGAATTTAACTTCTCTGTGTGCCTTTTCTTCAAATTCGAGCAAATTTTCTTTCAGCTTTGCCAGCGTTGTGGGCTCACCGGAGGAGTAGAATTGTGATTCCAATTCCCTGATCTGTTTTTCGAGTGATTCAAGTGTCCCTTGGATAACCCTCAACACCCCGCCTGTCTGGCTTTACAATTCCCTCTTACTACAGTTTTAAAAGCTTCCCATAATGAAGCCACAGTGTCCACAGAGCCCATGTTAAGGGAAAAATAATAACTTATGTCTCCCCTAATCTCCTCCTTAAAAGCTTAATCTAAAAGGGATTCCTGTAGCAGAGGCCAGGTGTACATCTGCAGAATTGAATGTGGTAGTACCAAGTGAAGGAGACAGGGTGCATGATCTGATAAAGACCGGGGAAGATGCAAGGCCTCCTTTGTCCACGTAACCACATCCCGGCAAACTAACCAATAGTCTAAAGGTGACCACGCTTTATGATATTCTGAAATACATGTTCCTTCCTTAACCGTCAGCTGAATGCGTCTCCAAATGTCCACTAAGTCCCCGTCTGATAGTATGGCATGCAGTGTAGCACTAGCTGATGGGTGTAGTGTTCTAGATACCCTTTTCCTATCTAGCTCGTCATCAAGAAAGGCATTGAAGTCCCCTGCCCAAATGATGGTGTCACAATTTGTCGCTCTCCCCTTAGCCCATATACTTTGAAAAAACTCAGGGGAGTCAGCTTTGGGACCATATACCGCAACCAACACCATTGGGTTACCCCCACCCCCCGGTTACCCTGCATCATTGTGTATCTACCTTCTGGGTCTAGTAGTAGTTCACCTGCTTTCCAATCCAGACCGCGTCTGATCAGCACAGCAACTCCTCTATAGTAATTTGAATAATTAGAGGAGTAAACCGATCCCCATCTCTTATGTCTCAATCTAGGGGAAGAGGGAATACTGAGATGTGTCTCCTGTAGCATGCAAATATCAATGTGGTGTCTAAGCAAATAGGAATGTACTAATCTGGCCTTCCTACCATCATTTAACCTTCGGATGTTCCAGGTAAGAAAGTTTAAAGAAGTCATAGGGTGTCTATACCAACACAGTGCAGCGAATCAGAAGGAGCTAAACATAATGGCCTATACAGTTTCACATGGCAATCAACCTGAAAATTGAAAAGCATAAATCTGCCAAACAACAAACCATTCCCACCCCGCCATCCCACCACCCACTCCAACCCCCCAATATGGTTTCAGAGTACGCATCCAAAACACCATAAAGACTATAACAACTAATGGGAGCTTTCCCATGGGGTGTACTACTGCTGGCATACTCCCACGATAATTCAGGGTGGCCAAGAACATTTTGGTGAGCCGAGCCTTACCTAACTAAATACCCAAACCCACAATAGTTTATAGAGTTAGTGTGCAGCCACCTCGTTGATTACAATCCTATAAAAGATCAGTTGGTCTCAGCTAGACTCAGTATACTGTATAGGCAGACGTTTTTGTACCCATAACTCATGAGCGTATGTGTCAGTGCTGCATATTAGAGACCGGTTATAACATACATAGAATTGGATTCATGGATTTAATTCTATGTATGCTATAACCGGTCTCTAATATGCAGCACTGACACATATGCTCACTAGTTAGTGAGTTGTTGCTGGACTTGGGCAGAGAGGAAGGTCCGCTGAGATAGATTCAAGCTTAGTTCCTAGCAACCTTATTATTTTTCCTCTCAGGTAAACTCTGCCTTGGACCATTCAGTTTTCCTGGTTAGCTTGAATGCAATTTACACTTAGTATAGGGGTGTAACCTTAAAGTCTTTAATGGCTATTTCCCTTCTCTTACTTATCACTAATGTTGGCGGCTCAAGAGTAGATATGGAATTGGTATTGGACTTTTATATATAACGAACGGCAGCATTTTTGTTTATATCTATATCTCTTCTCTTTTTTCAGGGAGCGAGGGTCAGTGGGAGCCTGCAGGGTGCAACTCTCTGGACTTTGTCCGGATAGTTGGGGCATGGGTTCCCCAGAAGGAGGGAGGGGTTGGGTATGTTTGGGCACAGGGTACAGGGGTGGGTGTTGCAAGGTAAAACATTTTTTAAAAATCCTCAATCTCTCCTTAACAACTCTTTTTATGAATCAACTTACGGTGTAAATAATGCTGGATTAAACCGGCTTAGGGGGATGTGGTGTCAAAAATGGGTACGGTGTAGAGGAGGCTACTTTACCTAGGAATAGTTTACAGATCCTCTCCTGGAATGTCAATGGCCTGCGCACTAGACCTAGAAGGGACATGATTTTGCAATATCTCTGAGACTCTAGTGCGCGGGTTATTGTGCTCCAGGAGACTCATCTATTAGAATCAGAGAAGCTCCTACTTGCTCAGAAAAATAAATGGATAGATTTTCAAGTTTCCACAACTCAGACTATGAATATCAGGGGGGGTTTAAGAGATCAGCAAAGGCTTGCCTTATTTCAAAATTAGTGCACCCAGGTGGCAGATGGGTCATTGTGACTATTAATACTTTTCTCCCCTGTTATTGTTTCCAGAACCAACTATTTTGGCGGGCAACTTTAATATTGTTTTGGACCCTCATCTTGATAAATCATCTAATAGTCTTGCCTCAGTCCCTTCTAAAACTAGGACTTTCTTACTTGACGCTTTGAAACAATATGCCTATTCTGATATTTGGAGGCTAAGGTCAGGGCAACACTCATTTTTCGTTCCGTAACTATAAATACCGGCATCAGTCTAGGATTGATTTTATCTTGGTTAGTCAGGCATTGAAAGGTAGAGTTAAGAACATCACATATCTTCCTTCTCACTTTTCTGATCACTCTGCAGTCTGTGCTGGGAACTGGAGGGCACAGTCCCTGCCTTTTCTAGATCGTGGTCTTTTGATCGCTCATTACTCTGGGAAGATGAGGAGATTTCATCTTTGATTATGGAGACAGAGTGGTTCATGAAAACGAACATAGATTTGGCCTCAATAAGGTGTGTATGGGATTCTTATAAAGCTTTTCTAAGGGGCCAAATTACCAGCGGGGCTGCCTATAGGAAAAAATATATAGAGAGGAGGTCGCCATTATTGAGGCCGAAATGGAAAGGTTGCAATCTAAAGTAGATCAATCCATTAGCACCTCTGTCGAAACTCCTCAGGAGCTACAAAACAAACTGACAAGACTAAAAGGGCAGTTGGAAATGGTGTTAAATACACGTTTACTTCGTAGGTGGGAGGCAAGCAAAATTGCTCATTTTGAGTACGGTGAAGGTGCAGGCAGGCTCTTCGCCTGGAAAGCTGAGACCGACCAAGTTCGAAATAACATCAGGTCAATTACTCAAGGCAACTTAAAGTTTACATCGGATGAAGATATTCGGAGGGTCTTCCAGTCGTTTTTTCCAAACTATCTATAAGGAGGAAAAGTGTATTGACCCTTCTTGTTTTGAGGCTTGGCTGAACAAGATCTTGTTGCCTTCCTTAACTATAGAACAACAGGGCCACCTCGATCAAGTGATCACACAGGAAGAGGTTAATGCAGCCTTTGTGAGCTGCAAAAAGGGGAAGGCAGCAGGTCCCGACGGCCTTCCCTCGGAAATTTATAGGGTCTTGGGTAAAGAAATTATTCCTATTTTGACAGCCCTCTTTAATCAGATACTCCAGGAGGGGGTACCCCCTCTAGCCTCGTGGGATAATGCTTCTATAACCCTGATTTTAAAACCTGACAAAGTTGCATCTAGTTATGGGTCCTATAGGCCAATATCCATTCTCAATGCCGACTATAAAATCTTCACCTCTGTTATGGCCAAAAGACTGGGGCTGGTTGTAGGCAACATCTTGCATCAGGACAGTAGGGGCTTTGTTAAGGGTCAACAGGTCTCCGACTTGACGTATGACTTGATCGGTGCTATCGACATTGCTTCTACCAAATCTCTCCCTCTGGCTGTTCTGACTCTCGACGCTACCAAGGCCTTCAACAGGGTTCATTGGTCATACCTGTCGGGGGTCTTAGGTAAGTTTAATATCGGGAAAAAATGTTGTCGAGCTGTGAGGTTGTTAGATCAGAATCCCTCCACAAGTCTTTTGGTGAATGAAACTCTTTCAGATCCCTTTAAAATCACAAGAGGTACGTGTCAGGGCTGCCCCCTCTACCCTCTTCTATTTGATTTCTATATCAAACCTTTTGCCCAACTGCTGAGGAATGACCTTAACATCAAGCCCTTCAGGTATGGGGAGTGGAAAAGGAAGGTAGCCCTGTAAACAGATGACATCTTGATTTTCTCTTCTGAGTTGCATACAGCTCTCCCCTTGGTTGTTACACTAGCCCAGGACTTTGGAGCGGTCTCTGGGTATGAGATTAACGCTTCCAAAACAGAAATTATGGCCTGGAACATGTGGAAGGTCCAGTTAGGGTTGCAGCTTAGCTCTAAAATGAGGTACCTTGGATTAAGCATCCTTCAGGATGTCTCAAAAAAAGTGGAAACTAATCTTTCAGATGTGGCGAATGCGTGTCGGAAACATTTGTGGGCATGGTCCTTATTACACTTGTCTATCTTGGAAAGGGTAAACTTAGTAAAAATTTCAATTCTGCCTAGAATTACGTTTCTTTTTAATACTATTCCCCTTCACTTTGAGGCTGCATCTTTACTTAAGTTGCAGAGTGACATTAACTCATGTATTTGGGCTTACCATACGCCTAGGATTGCCTGGAAAAAACTAAGGGGGCGAAGAGAAAAGGGAGGCTTAGCCGATTCGGATCTTCAGTTGTATGCATGGGCTTTTCAACTCTTCCATTCTCGCATGCTACTGAAAATGCCTACTAACACCGGGGCGGGCTGCATGTTCCTGGCCATGCTTAGAGGGGCCACGCTACCATATGAGGGGATTTTGTTTATATTTGGCGATCCTAAAACTTTTTTTTAAATTAAGCTAAAGGTTCTACAGGGCCTAGCTAAAACATGGGCTAAGGTGAGAAGCTCCGTAGCGATAGGATATTTTTCCAGCATGGCTCCTTTGTGGGACACACCGGGGTGGGGGGCCGGATGGCTTAAAGATAGACTGGTTTTACCTTTGAGAGAAGCTGGTGTGGAGGTTTGGGGAGATCTGTTTGTGGAAGGGACTTTTGTTTCATGGGAATCTCTTGGGGATAGGGTTGGTCTGGCCTCTCTAGGTTTAAATACTTGCAGATGGCTAGTGGGGCCCAGTCGCAGATAGCCACCCAGAGCAAATACCCAGTTGGAGGGGGTAACCATCTAGAGTTCCTACTTGTTAATAAAGCCTCGGGAAGGAAGGAAGTCTCTTTCTGGTACCACACAATATTGGAAGAGGCAGATAGGGAATTTCAACTGGCTAATAAGCTTTGGGGCAGCTCCCTTTTGTGCCACGACAGTGAACATCTGTGGTTAAACTCCTGTAATACACTGTGGGAGGTAGTCAAACCAGCATGGCTCTGAAGGAATCATCTCTTCACTCTGCAAAGGGCTTATTACTCACCTCAGAGACTTTCAAAATTCTCAAAGGGCCCCCAGTGCCTTGTATGATGTGCGGGAAAATAACTGCATCCGACATTCATATGTTTTTTGATTGTCCAGTCCTGTCCTTTTTTTGGGATTCCATAGGAAAATCACTGACAACATATTTAGGCTGTCCCATTACAATCAATCTTTCGCTGGTCATATTCGGCTTGCTGGAGGGTGTGACAGGCCCCGCCAAACAACTACTCTTTTATGCTATCCTGCTGGCCAGAAGACAAATCTGCAAAAATGGAAGGATTCTTCTCTCCCTCTTTTCTGGATTGGCAGGCATCAGTATTACAGTTTTCCAGAATGGACCTCATGAGTTCAGGCAATCAAAATAAGTGTGCCTTCTGGAATATTTTGAATTGGGGATAGTATTGAGACAATGGACAGGGTTTTTTTTCCCCTGTCCTATGATTACGCTGCCCTGCTACTTCGTAGATACATCTGGAGACATCAGGTTGCGTCCTGATATGGCTGTGTTGGTCAAGCCCGATGAGGCAGCTCCCCATATGTCTCCATATAAGCCTTTGAGTAGCCGTTAACACTGGTAGGCGAGGGTCGTAACCTCCAGATGCTCACATATCCAGAATGCTGAGACAGTGTGTGGATGTCTTTAGGGTAGATTGGAGCTAGTTGGGTGGAGAATGAGGACAACAAAAAAAAACATACATTGAATTAATCAAAATGTCAAAATAGCCACAGCAGTGTCCCAATCACGCTTGTTCCCGCTGGTGCTGGCATGAGGTTTAACAGGGGTCACAGGCTACGCACTGGGCTCTCAGCCGCGCCGCGCAGTGAATCCCGGCCCCACTGAGGCAGCAGCGTTTCTCCCAGCAATTTCCCTCCCGAAACGGCGCCTTCCGCCAGGGGTGTTGGTGCCCCTATGTGGTGTGCCCGCAAATTAACCTCACTGGCCTCGGGGGTCCGCCTCTCCCACGCCGACTCTGCACCATCTGGTTATCTGCCCAGGAGCACGCCCGAGGTGGCTGTGGCCCTGTGCAGGTACTGCCAGTCACCTGTTGGCACCGACAGAGCAATCCGCCCTTCACTTGAGCCGCAAAGTATCCAGCAGCTGTTTTTCAAAGGTCGAGGCCTACCACACTCTTGGCGCCATGGTCTCAATTTTTGCCGCAGTTTGCCACCCACTCACTCCACTGATGATCAGCTCCAGGCCGCTCCAGATCGGGACAAACATCTCCGCTTCAGGAGCACATCCAGTGTCGAGCATCGGCTTGATGGGTGCTGCACACCATGGGCTGTGTTGTGGAGTATTTTAGCACGGTAAGTGTTTGCCAGTTGTTCAGATTTTTCATCCATTTCGGAACTTGGCAGGCCACGCCCCAAAATCATTAGCCAACTTAGAGGTGGTAAGCAAAGGATATTCAAAGGTACATCAATATGTTGCTCCTTTACAAGGCACTTATACCAAACCACAAGAGATTTTTGCACATTGTACGATGGATAATGACAGTGGTGCAAGGGGCTAGAATGACACTCCCTTCAAGTAAGGCATAGGAAGATAAATGCACATTGCAAAGTTGAATTTACACATGCCTGTAGCAGGACTACCTCATTTGTAGCACATGTGCAGGACCTAATATTTTACCACATGAAGGAACATCGTTAAAAAAAGTTGTGTAGCATGGTGGAACACCTAAATGGGTAACGCTGTGATCCAAAATGTTGATACTGCCGAGAATCACCTTCTGTACAAGAATGCAAACAATCCATGTATTACCCCTATTGCAGGTGTAAATAAAGCATCAAGGAACCACAGCAGACACCCTGGTGCTATAATCCTGGGGTGTCTGTGCAGCAGGGGCAATTGTTCATGTGCAGGAAGGGACACCTTCCTGCACATAATCAATTTGTGCAGGGGATTATCAACATATATGTGTGCAGCACAAAGCATCACGCATGTAAAACTCTACTTACAAGGATGAGTACTACATTTCTCATGGTATTGTCTGCTTAAAACTGGGTATTTCCAGTAGGGATATGTTGCAGAGCCTCACCATGGAAAGATGAGGCAGCATCATTCTGCTATGTGTATTGGGCTGGTACACCCACAGGAACACATTTTTCATGCCTCTTTCATACAAAGTGCTGTGTGAGTAGGGGCATTATTTACAAACAGTTGTGACGCTATATTATTTTGCATAACACCCACTTGTACAAGTGGGTGTTATGCAAAATAATGTAGCGATTGAACACCACCAGAAAGTCAGAAAAATGTGACGCACTGATGACGTTGACTCCTCACAAAGTTACAACTACACTTAATACTTTCATGGCAAAAAATGTCTACTCCATGCTTATCAGGAATGCCTTTCACTCAGCTATGATCATGGTGACAATAGTGATGGTCCCAATGTAACAGATAACCACTGGTGCACAATGTGTTGATGTAATGTAGCCATTTCATGAAACTTATTTTCATACTGCATATGGCATTTTACTGATATACATCATTGTGGCCATTACTTCATGGCCACAAAAAGTTAAAACCTAACATGATACACATCGCATTACTTGTAACTTATTTGTACGTACATGTTGGTCCACCAGCTGTGAATCTGATGTAGTCCAGCAGGTCTGACTCCCTGCCCATAAGATATCGCCAGAGATGCTTCAATTTGAGGGTCTCCCTGTCCACACCATGCACATGCAAGATCTGGTGCTGGATGCTTTCCCATCTGCACTTCCGTGCCTTCATTGGGTGCCCCTGGATCCCTTTTCCACCTGCTTCTAACATTCGGGGTAGGTTGTGCACAACCAGCCGATGACTGAGCCCCACTCCTTGGAGTCCATGAGCCTACTGCACTTTGGGCTCACCATGATCCAAACCACTTATGAAATAACACTAAACCTAAATATAAGCCCCTAAAATACCAGATACAAACTACACCAGAAGAAGACTGTCGCTGAAGACTTTACAATACAGTTGACAATATACATATATATACTACATAAAATACACACACAACAACACCTCAGACTCCAACCCACAGTCTCCAATTGAAAAACAACCACCACTCTCAAGCACAGACAGTAAAACTGTGGGCAATTGTGAAAGTAAAAGTTACTTTACAGTTCCTGGTGTCCTGCATGCAATTTTCATTATATCACTTCCTTTGCAGCATTGCTTAATTTCCTGTGTGGAAGCAGGACCTTTTAAGGCTATGCGTGAAATTTTTACCTGCTAGCGCACTTGACCTCTATGGCACTACATTGTGATTTTCACAGTAGAAAAGTCGCATATGCGACAGAGCGACATATTTTGAGGATGCAGCAGGTAAAAAGGTTCCCGCAAAGATATGTTTATGCCGCTAGAGATGAAATATCTAGTGATATTTCGAAATGATGTGCTGTTGTGTTCCTAATGACAGTGTAAGCTGTGTTCTATGTTATGTGTCTCATTGTCCTGTTACCACTGTTAGATACTGTGTGTCACTGATCATACGCATATGTGAACATCAGTGTCACTGTACGCATATTGTAAATGTAATCAACAGAATGGAAGAAAAGTTGCTCAGTTTTCCATGGGTGGTATCAGCGGATGCTAGTTCATGCCTACATAATACTATGTATATGGTAGACTCAATGATGCATAAGCCAACCTATGCAATGGCCACTCAAACATACATGTACAACTACTCTGTATAAAGGCTAATTGCCACATTTAGGACATTTAAGACCTTAGACAGTAGTCTGGAGATGTATGTGTCCAAATTATTATTATTATTATTATTATTATATTTCTTATATAGCGCCAGAATCGACCCCCGAAGGGGTATCTCTGCGCTTGCCTTGGGAACCCATCCTGGTTTTTCCCTGTGAGATAGCCCCTACAGGGCATCCCCAAGGTGAAAGCCAGGCATCCCGCTGCGGGGGGGCCGTTGTGGAGATTAAGCAAGCTTAATGCCCAGAGTTGCAGAGTGTGAACCCATGATTAGGTCAGGCACCGAAGCAAGAATTATCGAGTCCGTGGACATTTGAGCTCAACACCCTGCCGCGTCGGGAATCGAACCCTGGTCCCGGGTCTGACCTCTGCTTCAGGGTCTGCCTGCTCTAACCAGTGAGCCTCACAATAGTGCCTTCACACACAGTATAGGGTGAGCATTGATGGAGCTATGTGACTGATTACATGAGTACCATTTACATTCACATTCACATTCACATGCCATTTCCCACACAGCAGTCACTGTGTGCACATTATTGGGCATCACATTTTTAATACATTGCAAATGTTGTAAGTGTTATCAGCATGCATGCTTTCGAATGTCCTGGTATTTTTTGATAACAGTATGTCGACTGACATGACTCCATTTTACAATAATGCAACAAGTCTTTGTAATTTAAGCATTTCATTGTGAGTAAATGTGCAACACAGTGGCATAGGCAAGGTTTTATTGGTAGTTTTCATCTTTTGTGTGTTGATTAAAATATCTGATAGTGACATGTCACTAATTATTGTTGAGTTTGCATATGTTGACTGTAGTTGTTTGAGTGGGTTTCCATTCACATCCTATTTGGAATACTGCAATGTACCAAAAATATTACTTAGCTCTAATGGTACGCACAAGTACAAGACTAAATAAATGGCTAGCATCAAGAGTGGCACACACCCAGTTGTGGCACACCATCAAAGTGACAACACCAAGATAATAGTTGCTCCCAATGATGCTCCATCTGCATTTTGTAGTTGGCATGTGTTAGAAATGGGGGTCTCTAATTTGCAAGGGCTTGCACCTTTGTCCAAATACCATGTCCCCTCCATCTGAAAGAAGGGAGAACTACCCAATCTCCTGGGAGTTTTCATCTCTAAGGTGGAAGAACCTGGACAGACCATCTGCGTTGGCGTGTTCTGTGCCAGGGTGGTGTTCCACCATAAAGTCCATTCCCTGTAGGAAGATCGACCCCTCACCAGTTTTGGATTTTCACCCCTCATTTACATCAACCATCTCAGGGGCCTGTGGTCTGTCTGACCCCCGAAGTGAGTCGCAAACATGTATGGTCTCAGCTTCTTCAGCACCCAGACCACAGGAAAAGCTTTCCTTTTAAAGGCCTCCACCTCTGTTCCCTGGGGAGTAGTCTCCTGCTAAAAAAACTACAGGGCTGCAAAACGAATTCCTTGGAGAAGTCAGGTGCCTTGAGCACATGGCTGCCTTCAGGGCATCAAACGTTTTCTGGCAGTACTGAGTCCAAATCACTTTCTTGGGCTGCTTCCTGGAAGTCAGCTCCGTTATGGGGCAACAATGGTGCCGTAGCCCTTGACAAAGCTCCTGTAGTAACCGGTGAGACCTGAGAAGGCTCTCACCTCTGTTTGGGTCTTCGGAGGCTCCCCAGCCAGAATGGCCTCAATCTTGGGTTGTAGGGGTGCCACCTGGCTGATTTCTACCTAGTGTCCCAAGTACACCACAGAACCCTGCCCGATCTGGCACTTACTGACCTTGATCATGAGGCCTGCTCCCTGCAGAGCCCTAAACACTCTACTGAGGTGCTGCAAGTGACCGTCCTAGCTGGAACTGAACACAGCAAAGTCATCCAGGTAGGCGGCACTGAAATCCTCCAGTCCAGCCAACAGCTAGTTGACCAACCTCTGAAAGGTGGCAGGGGCATTCTTCAACCCAATGGGCATCACCCAGACCTGGTAATGTCCTTCTGGGGTTGAGAATGATGACCTCTCCTTGGCCCCATCGGCTAAGGCAATCTGCCAGTACCCAGATGTTAAATCAAACGTGCTGAGGAACCGTGCAGCTCCCAACCGATCAATGAGCTCATCAGCACTGGGGATGGGGTGCGAGTCAGTCGTGGTGATGGCATTGAGCCCACAGTAGTCCACACAAAACCATAAGTCTGGTGTAGCACCGGGTGCAGCAGCCTTTTGGACCAAGACCACTGGGCTGGCCCAAGGATTGTTGGAGTGGTCAATCACCCGTAACAACAACATCTTAGAGACCTCCTCCTTGATGCTGGCCATGACCCGGACAGTCAAACTGTAAATCTTGTGTTTTATAGGAGGGCTGTCACCAGTGTCCACGTCATGGGTACACTAGTGAGTAACACAGGGGGCCAGAGAGAGCAGTGGGGCGAACTGTCCCAACAACTGGTGACTGTCCCCTTGCTGCTCTGGGGTCAGTGTAGGGGAGAGGACCATACCTTCTACTGACCCATTGTGCTCCTTGGTAGACAGGAGGTCAGGGAGAGGCTCACTCTCTTCTTCCACCCCGTCATCTGTCGCCAAGAGCATACTCACTTCGGACCTCTCGAAGTGGGGCGTGAGACGGTTCATGTGGAGGACCCCAAATGGTTCCTTGGAGTCCGATATTCCACTTGATAGGTGACCTCACTTTTGCACTCCACCACCTCAAATGGCCAAGTCCACTTGTTCTGCAAGGCACAAGGTTCCACTGGCCCATGACCCACACTTTGTGCCCAGGTTGAAACTCGACCAGAGTGGCATTCTGGTCATACCATTTCTTCATTTCTTCCTGGCTGACTTTTAGATTCACCTGAGCGAGTTTCCTGAAGCAGGCTGTTTGGTTGCGGAAGGCCAGAATGTAACTAAACACATCCTGGGAGGTTTTCCTGGGAGCTGCCTCCCAGCCTTCCTTCATCAAACTCAAAGGTCCTCTAACAGGGTGGTCATACAGGAGCTCAAAAAGACTGACCCCAAGAACTTCTGAGGCACCTCCCTGTATGCAAAAAGAAGGCATGGCAAGAGGATGTCCCACTTAACCCTCATGGGTTTTATAAGACCCATAATCTTGCCCTTCGAGGTCTGGTAGAATTTCTCCACCAGACCGTTACCGTGCAGTGGTAGGGAGTGGTGAACTTGTAGGTTACACCCTACTCCTTCCACAGGGATGTCATATACTTGGATATGAAATTGGAGCCCCTGTCAGAAACCACCTCTCTGGGGAACCCCATGTGGGAAAAGATCCCCATCAACACCCGGCCCAACACTGGCGCCGTCATTGTCCTGAGAGGGATTGCCTTCGGGTATCGGGTGGCATGATCCACCAAGACCAGGACATGGGCTGACCCAGGCTCAGCAACCTTAGGCTCACTATACAAGAGACCATTCTGCTAGTAGATCAAATGTGATCCGGACTGATCACCAGCTGCATTTTCGACAGCCTGCCACCACAGACCCTCCAGAGAAGGGCACTCTTTCTGCTCCTTGCAGACTTCTTCCCTAGAGGGACCCCCTTCTTGCTGCCAATAGGTCAGCTCAGAGATGTCCCCAAATTCAGCTAATTGTTCCCCTGTAGGCAACGGGGCGTCCCCCTCAAGGTCAGACTCCTCCTGCTCCATCGGAATTTCAGGGGCCATTTTCCAGCACCCCCTGCCCTTTCTTTTGGCAGGTACTTGGGCCACTGTTTCAGGCTCCAAATCCTCTTGATCACCCTTTCTGACTGCCATTGACCGAGTGGAGACGCATGCCCACTCCGGCAACCAAAGCATCTCTAAGTGAGACCTGAGCTCAATATCCTTCCATAAGTACTGCTCCAGGTCGTTACCTAGAAGACAATCTACAGGCATGGTAGGGCTCACACCCACCCTCAAGGGACCTGAGGCCCCTTCATTTAAAAGGAACCTGCACCACCGTACACTGGTTCTATGAAGTATCCACAGCAATTACTTGGTATAAGGCCCCTGGGACTACCTGCTTATCAAGGACCAGGTGACACCGGACAGAGGTCACACTGGCTCCAGTATCTCTGAGAGCCTCTTCCCTTTTCCCATTAATGGTCACCCACAAGCTGTATGTCTTTGTGTTAGGGGCCACCTGGTTTCCCGGGACCGTCTAATTGTCCCATAGTGAGACGAGGGTCATTTCTGCGGGGTCCCCACCCTCCTGTGGGTACCGCTCCTCTCCTCCTCTCCATAGCGCTACAGTAGCCAACACCTTGGTCACGGTGGGTGGCTGCATCCCCTTTGGGCACCTGGGGTCCCCCTTTAGGTGAACCACCTGGTCACATGAAAAACACTTGCGGGGACCAGTCTTAGCAGGCTTTCCTGTAGAGACCCCTTTCTTCTTATCTCCTGCTGGATGGGCAACTTTACCCTGGGTATTAGTTTGGGGCCCTTTAGAGAACTCCTGTGCTTTACCCTTGTCCCCCCTCTTTTCTGCTGGGGACCCTGCCCACCTTTGGCAGAGTCTCCCCCATACGCTTTCTTGTGGACCCTGGTACTTACCCAGTGGTCCGTCTCCAGATCAAGCTTCCTGGGGTCAGTCAGCTTACTATTAACTAGGTGATGGCGTAGATCTGCAAAACATAGACTAAACACGTGCTCCCATGCAATCAAATTGTAGAGCCCCTTAAAATCTGTCACATTACTGCCCTTCACCCATCCTTCCAGTGACCTGCAGAATGAATCTACACATTCCAACCAAGTGTTGGTATCATAATTTTTACTGAACCTAAACTGATCCCTGTACTTTTCAGGAATGAGTCCATACCTAATGAGGAGAGCATCCTTCATGTCAGTGTAGGTGAGGTTCTGCCCCCTACCCAAAGCTATCAGGGTATCCCTTATTTACTCTGCAAAGAGAGGCCATAACCCTGCCCCCAATTCCTTTCAGGGACCCCATTCATGTGAATGGACGACTCGTACCATTGAAACTAACTCTGGATGTCATCACCCTTCTTCTTCTCTTTGCCTACATTCTTGGGATGTTCAAAATTCTAAATGCCTGCACTGATGAATTGCTGCCACCAACTGAGCTGGGCCTACTCCTCGGTTCCAGCTCCTTGAGACTTCTCTAGTGATCTAAGATCATCTTCCTATCTCCCATGGCTATGATTTTCTCTTCCCTCTCTTTCTCCATTCTGAGCTTTTCCAATTTAAACCTCCTTGTATCCCACCTGTCCTCCAGCTTCTCTGGGGACTAGCTACAGCTGCCTGGTCTGGAGATTTCACCCCCTCCCAAAAGCACATCCATGCGTGGGACAGGCTCCTCCGCCTCCTCACTGGCAGTACTGTACTGCTCGCTGTTATGTCTGGCTGCTACCCAGGCCCTCAGCGCCTTTTGTAGCTCCTCCTTCCTAGTGAGGCCTCTGACTTGGACTTTCAGGTTCTTGCAAATCGCTTTCAATTCTTTCACATTGTAGGATTCCAACCTATCCTCCTCAAAGGCAATTTCCAGTGATGCAACAGATGAGGCTCTTGATTCAGACATGATGGAGTAGCAGGTTTAAACAGGCAATATCAAAAATAGGCAAAAAACAAAAAGAACCAGTATGTGGTATGTAATGGTCTGTGATATGGTAGTAGTGCACATCAATCACTGTAAGTCAAGTGCAAACACAAGTCCTATCCTCACCGCTGACAACCAATCTTAGAAATGGGGGTCTCTAGTTGCCAAGGGGTTGCACCTTTGTCCAAATAGGGATCCTTCTTCCTAGTCAGAATAAGGGAGGTTCACTCCTAATATAACCCCTGCTCACCCCCTTGGTAGCTTGGCACGAGCAGTCCAACTTATCTTAGAGGCAGCGTGTAAAGCATTTGCATATAACCAACAGTAATACAGTGTAAGCACTATAAAAGGACACCACACCAGTTTAGAAAAATATCTAATATTTGTATATACTTAAGACAAGACCAAGAATGATTAAAATCCACAATATAGTACTTAAAAATCTTCAGTTACCAAAATAACCTTGAAAAACAGTTCCTTGGTGTGGGCTATCCCAGCATCGTGAGCAATCAAATCTAAAAAATTCTGGCTGACCGCTGTGTAGCGGGTCAGATACAGTGTCGGGAAGACCCGCAAACCGTACCTTTTAGAAATGCAGGATGTTGGGGACCTCAGTATCAAAGGAAAGGTGTAAAATTGTCCTGCACCATTATGACTGCAATTTACAGAGCACCATCCAGCTCTACTCGTAGCTGCCCCATTAAGCGGCTGAGGACCCTCCAGGGGTTTGAGGCAGTGCAAGCCTGTGACCTGGTGCCAAGTGAAATTATGTTGTGGCTGCCCATGTGGGCCTAGCATCCCCGGGGCTTCATTTGTGAGTTGCGGAGGTTATTGAGCCCTCCCACATGCCCCTGGGACTATCACCTCCCCAGGGCATACATGTATTTGTATGTGGGGGTCTGTTGGGGACCCCCTGCCCTGGGGACCACCATCTCCCCGGGGCTTTGTAATGATTTGAAGGCGGCCGCATGGCTCCCCCTCCTAGAGCCCTCCTTGGTCCTGAGGACAGCCACTCCCAGGGCCGGCTACTGCAATGTTCTGGGGTGGTGCCCACCCCGGGACATTGCTGTTTGCAATGACAGTGCAGGAGCTGTGTGGTTCCCACCCTGTCATTGCAAATTCTGCATTGCTTAGTTAAAGCAAAGCAGTATTGCTTTTGGGCAAGGGGATCTGCATGTTAGCAGCTCCCCTGTCCAAAGCAATGCCGGCTCCCGCAGGAGGCGGAGAGCCGGCTGGGACGGTTGGGGCCTTGGGGCTCCCCCCACGGTCCCCAACATAATGCCAGGCCCCTGCGGATGGGGTCCCCGGGGCCAGAAGTGGCCTGGGAGGGGGGCCATGCAACCCCCCTCTCTTAATTAAAATTTTTAAAGAAAGAGGCCAAGCCCTGGGGGATGGTGCCGCAGGGGCTAATAGTGCCTCAGGGTAAGTGGGCCACGCGGGTTTCTCACTTTATTTATTTTTTTAAAGAATAGCCGGGCCTTGGGGATGGGGTCCCTGGGACCAATTTTTGCCTGAGGAGGGGGGCCACGCAGGGATGGGGTCCTCGCGGCGAAGACTGAATAATGGAATTTGGGCATTTTTTTTTCTTTCGAGGTTGGAGTCGCGGCTCCAGCATGGCTCTCACCACGGCCCCTCGTGTAACGTTGCGTTGGATTAGCTAATGCACCTTAAATAAATAATTAAGTTGTATATAATTTAGAAGGTAGTGTTGTATTTGTGAAGTTGTTTTAAAGACGTACTTTTATTGTAGTTAATGACAAAATCACAACTGTTGTTAAAAATATATCAAATTAAAATGAATAGTTAAATTTGAAGTGTGTTGTCTTGTAGTACATTGAACTTATGCTTTTGTTGTTTGGATTTGCGTCGGGTGTGCAAATCCACAATTTTTTTAAAGATTTGTATGTGTAAAAAAGAATTACATTCAGTATTATTGTTAGATCCGGCCTCGTGGCGTGGTCCTTCCTGACCCGTAGCGACCCGACCCTGACCCATTCACCCCACCAGGCCCCTGATTATCCCAGCCTACCCGGCACACTCCCTCCATGACCCCGCAGACAACGCTGGACTTCCCCGTCCTCACCCCCCATCTTCCTGAGCCCGGACGCACCCAAACCCTATCGGCCCCGAAGGCCTCCGGTGACCATTCCCCTGCACCTAAGATGGCCGCCCCAGCACGACCTCAGCCCTAGACGCGCCATGCCCGGCTGGGGGGTAGAGAGCTCCCAGGAAGCGAGAGAGGGAGGAGAAGTTTCTATCACACCTCCAGCCTCTCCTCGAGAGATGGGTTTCGATTGCCCCTCCGGCCTCCCTGAGGGCTGGCTCCATGCCTGCTGGGTGTCTGGGATCCCTCCAGACCCAACTTGAAAGGATCAAAAGGGCCGCGTGGCAGGAAACCCCGACAAGGTTACAGGGTGGCTTTAAAAAGAGCCCCTGTTTTCATTTTCAGTTTGTTGTAGCTACATGTAAGTCCAGATGCAGAGCATTAGGTTGTTGAGAAAGACTCTGTTCCCTTGATCTGTAAAGAGTACTCCATCACTTCTGTAGATGCCATCCATATCAAAACATAGATTGTTGTTCTAGATGGAACCCTATGGTCTCTGAGGTAAGCAGAAACAGCTCTATTGACATTCTTTCTAGCTTTCTCAATCTGTGGACAGAATTGAGTTGACCACTTTCATTTCTGTCTTTGGCATATATTAGAGTATACAAAGACAGTTTGAGGCAAAAGGAACATTAATTGTGCAAAGGTGTCCTTCATTAGCCTTTCATTAGCCTTTCTAGACTTACCCCAGTCAATGTGCCTAGGTCATTTCCACCACAGTGCACACACATGACGTCAGGGGGTTGGAGAGGTAAAAAGGTTTTAACCAAATGCATCAATTGGTGCCACTTTAATCCTCTCTGTGCAATCCATTTAATATCCACATTTTGAAAAGCTTGGTCTTTGTCAATACCTCTGCGCTCATCATACCTTTTGCACCAGAAAACATAGCTGTGTCTAACAATCCACACTGTAAGCATATTGAGGGGATGTCTGGAAGTAATGTAAAGATGTCTGTAGCTGTGGCAGTCAGTTGGTAGAATGAGCGGTATGTAAAATGGTGGATAAGAACTGTTTTTTAAAAGAGAATTGATTGGCTGCTTAAGAACATTGTACATTCAAAAATAGGGTGCATTTTACTTTCTTTAAAAAGCATGTTTCTTACTGGTTAGTAAAAAAATGTTTGAAAGGTACAATAGAAAGTATACGTTCATATTGTGCAGTCAACCACACCTTATGTGGTGAACTTGAAAATATGATGAACATGTGACCTAAGTTGAATGTTCCTTGAACTATTTCTATGGAAACTGGCATTAAGCAGAATGAGGGAAGGGTTGAATATTAACTGGGTAATTCAAAATGTGAAAAAGTAAATTATATATAAGTGATATGTTATTAAAGTGTCATTTCCCAAGACAGTACTATCTTTCGAAGTGGTGTGTTGCTGTATGGATACGTGGCTCCATTGCATTGATGCACGGTGGAGTTGTGACTCCAAATAATTCCATAAGTTGTTTGGGCACTTTTAGAAGTCAGTTGGTAAGGGCTAATATGTCCAAGCAATAGAAATGTGTTTTACAATTTGAAATAATCTAGGAAGCAAAGTGATTTGTTACTTACATTTTTTTTTTAAACTTTATTTCGGTTTGTTATGAACCATAAAAGTACAAGACACACATTTTAAGCAATAAAATAATACACTGTTACATCCTAGTTTATGTACATAGTCTGCAAGTTTCCTTTAGGTGGCGGAGTCCCGTAAAATATCTAAAACAATAAGTTATGTCTTAATCAAATAAAAAAGTTAAAATACAATAGAGACCCAGGGCCTCCTGATGTGTTGTCCAACAACAGTCCATAAGCTTGTGTTTCTTTATTGCTTCCGGAGCCTTCTCCGTCTTGTCAGCCACATAGGAAAAATAAACTTAGCTATGGCAGTAACTACTAGTGCATTAGTGTCAGATTTTAAAATTCTAAAAAACTCTAAATAATTCCTGACCCCTAAGTTCAAGCATAGTTGTAAAATCCATTTCTTTCTACTGCTATAATAGCCAGGACAAAACAAGATTACATGCACAAGGGTCTCATTAGGGTTTTTGCATCCTGGGCACGGGCGAGCTGGACCCTCTTTCCATTTATCTATATATGAGTGCAGGGGCAATGTGCCGTATCTAAACTGTAGATACAGCTTCTTGGCTAAAACCGGTTCAATCCTATCTAGTTCCTTCTCAAAGCTATAAACGTTCTTAAGATCTAAAAACCTATCAGTGAGACTGGAGGGCCTGGCTGAATGGAAAGCTTCCTGCAGATTATAGTGTTTTATAGTCGCAGCCAGGGTTCGTCTCGAGATAGCTTGGCATGACACCTCTGGATTGGACCACAAATTCTCCATACCAATCCTGGTAGCTTGCCTCCTTATGAATGATAGCCACTGTATCTTGCCTGAGCCCTGACAGGCCATCACGATCTTTAGTACCTCCCTGTAGCTCTCAAGCTCTGGCACACTCCACAATCTGCGCCAATAGAGGAGTGGGCGAGAGGCAATTGCTTCTACAATTGACCTCAGATTTAGATCCAGCCTTAATGGGATTAATGGTGTGCTTTTAGGTAGGGTGAGCAGGTGCCTAATAAAGTTATTCTCAGTAACACTGAGCTCGTTTACTGGTCGGTGCCCCCAAAGTTCCGCCCCATAAAGAGCGGAAGATCTAGCTTGAACTTTATACATTTCTAACGGTACACTCACTAGTTTATGCACACAGGTTTTCTGCACTCTTAAAATTCCCCCCGCGGACTGTAAGAGCCCTAGGTTGGCCTTAGACATTTGTGTGTCCCACCCCATTTTGTCATTTAGCGCCAAGCCTAAGTAGACAAAGTTGTTTACCCTTTCCAGGGAACGTCCATCCATTTTAGGGTGCGGACAGTTGATTGTGCTGGCTTTAAACACCATGTACTTGGTTTTATCTATGTTAATCACCAGATTCCTTCGTTTACAGAAATCGGTGAATTGGTCCAACACCCGCTGCATCCCCATTGGTGTTTTTGAGAGCAGCAAGGTGTCGTCCGCAAACATTAGTGCAGGGAATTTTGCGCCAGCTAAACTAGGGGCGTCAATGTTTATTGCTCCGATCAGATCGTCTAAAGGCCATTTAGAAAGAGAGAAAATAGGGTAGGGGCAAGTACACACCCCTGCCTAACACCCTTCTCGATTGGGAATGCTCTGGTGAGCTGGCCAGATAAGCCAAAACCTACCTTCGCAAAAGTACCTTCGTGAAGTCGTTTGAATTGATGGCACAGGTAAGGAGGGATCCCCATATTAGTTAGTATACCCACAGTTGATTCCTGTCCACCATATCAAATGTGGATTTGAGGTCCTTGAAGGTTAAGTACAGGCTTCCCCCATCCAAAACCACATGCTTCAAATAGAGTAGCTGAAGCCGTAGTAGTTGGTCTATGGTAGATGTTTTTGCTCTAAACCCTGCCTGCAGGTGGGAGAGAATATTATTCTCTTTGATCCAATCCTACAGGCGTTGTAGGAGGAGCCTGGCATAGATTTTTTGTGTGACGTCAATAAGGCTAATAGGCCTATAATTTGATGGTACCAGGGGAGAGCCCTTTTTGTAGACTGGAATGATTTCAGCCCCCAACCATGTACTAGGGGGTTCTTGTCCGTTCAAGATGGCGTTAAATAGGACAGTCAGGTAGGGGACCCAAATCTTCAGCTCATCTCTGTAGAGATCTCCAGGGATCCTGTCTAGCCCAGGGGCCTTATTTGGCTTCAAAGCTAGTACCGCTAGGGTAATTTCCGGCATAGTAAATGGTGGGAGGAGGTGGCTTGGATCCAGCCTCGGAAGGGGACTTGGAGAATCCAGGGTTAGAGAAGCGGGACTAGAATAGAGATCTCTAAAGTAGGCACACCAGGCTTCCTCAGCGATGTTAGGGTCAATCTTAGAGTTACCCTCTGGCTTCCCAGTATGGACCAAGTTCCAAAAGGAACGTGCGTCTTTGGCAATTAATGCCTGTTTAATTGCGTGCCATCTCTCAGTTTCCCATTCAGATTTAGCATGGAACAGGAGATCTTTGTAAGCCTTCCTTACGATCATAATGGAAGTCCTACTGCCTGATTTTAGGGTGGATACTAGAATTGATTTAGTCTCCTACATGACTGGTTGTACCAGGGATTAGAGTCCCATGGCCGCCATTCGCTCTGTTTGGAAGTGTTTGTTGAAACTGCCCGCCAAGACCGTCATTAGTTCATTATGGATTTCTAACACTTTTGCGTCTTCCTCGGAATTTAGGCCACTCTCGTACATTGTTGACAAACATTCAAGCTGGGGAATTACACTTTTGTATATCAGAGCCAGTTTTTCTAATGATGTCTTAATAGTGGCCCACCGGACACTTTTGCCACCCTGTATAATCCTTATATTACTAGGGATGGCTTCGGCCTCTTGTTGCACCACCTCTACCACCAAAGGGTTATGATCACTGTCCGAGCGATTGTGTACATAAAAATTACAAATCAGTGGCCATAGGGACAAACTAGACATAATATAATCAATTAGTGACGAATGGTCCATTCCATTATATGTACACTTTCCTAGGCTGTCCCCTGGGAAACGGCCGTTGCATTCTCTTAGTGAAAATGTATACGTCAATGATGTGAGCTGCATAACCATAGGTGTCCAGGATTTGGTTTGGTAGGTATTAGAGGCTGGAATCTGGCAAGCGTCATCCTCGTCTGCCGATATCTGGGTAACCCCCCCCCCCAAGTGGCTCATAATGGCAATTAAAGTCTCCCCCTATTAGCACCTTAGCATCACTAGGGAGGCTGTTCAATAAATTGGTTAGGGCCTCAAGAGTCTGCGATGTCCCTCCCCCCCGAACAGGGCGTAAGTAAATGCCAATAATTGCCAATTTTGGAGTTTTAGGGCGAGCCAAGAGGATGCATAATAGGTTGCAGCTATTAGTGTTGATTCTTTTAACAG
The DNA here is from genome assembly GCF_964263255.1 of Lissotriton vulgaris. NCBI lineage: Eukaryota > Metazoa > Chordata > Amphibia > Caudata > Salamandridae > Lissotriton > Lissotriton vulgaris. Next base: position 930,338,202 of record NC_141689.1, on the reverse strand, counting down.
TGAACCCAAGATGGACACCGACCCATATAGTCAGGCCACCAGATGGCCTTCCTCTGGCGCCCTTTATGGCTGGTGTGGTGTAAGTGGCAAACCCCATTCTATGGTGGGTGGTCGTAGCCCAAGTTTCTTGAAGTATACAGATACCATGGGTGTCCACAAAATCACACCAGTCAATGCAATCTAATTTAGTAGCCAAACCCGCAACTTTCCATGATAGGACCACTAGGTGCCTGCTTTGTCGGGACGATGGATCAGTTAGCTGATTAGAAGATCGAGCAGGTTCTATGATTGAATCGCCTGGTTCAGGAGACATCTTTCCCTTGTCTGGCTCATAGTTAGATATGAGGAGATTAGCCTCATGTGATGTAGTGAGGGCATTAGGTGATTGGGGAAGTATATACACCCACCTAGTCCTGCTCTGAATGTCCTCCCTAGCTGGATCCCCATTACCCACCCTAGAGCATGTTAAAGGAGGGGTGTAACAGGTGGGGAGTCAATCACAACCATCAAAGCACGAAAGGACACCGAATCTGTTAGAAGTTTCCAGCGGGGTAAAGGGAATCAGGTGCTCCATACTCCTGTGCCCGTACGGATGGTCCGACCCCCCTGAAAACATACTGTGGTCACTGGCAGGGACTATATTCCACCCCAAGTTGTTCCCGGCGGGCAAAGGCCTAAGCGGATGGCCAATGAGACTGTTACGGGGAGGCATGTACACGTTCTTATTGCAATTGGGATCAACTGACCCTAAGGGGAAAAGAATAGGAGTCACATGTGATCTTGGATAAATGTAGGTTAGATCATACGGGACTATGCCAGTGTTTGAGTTCCCCGATGACCCTGTTAGTATACATCTAACTTCCTCTGGGTCCCTGAAATTTATTACTACAATGTCTCCCTTTAGGTTTTTTTCCCTGCTGCCCAACCAAGAGAGGCGCCTGACATGGACTATCTCCCCGTTGATATAGTATGGGAGTGGTCTATTTTGTCCAAGCCAGTGCAGAATCTTGTTTTTTAGCTGGGCATGCCCCTCCCTTTTGCCTGCCTCTAGGATAGGGACTCCAGTAAGTACAACTACAAATGGAACAGCCTCCGGGGGTAATTCAACATTAGGGCCCTGTAATTTATCATTTACGGGCAAGCTCGACCTTCCCCTTCCCAGGTGGTGTTTTGTGACATTGGGGTTTTCACTACCCTTCTGACGTTCTCTTGCAACCTGGGCAACAGATGTTACCTCTGTCACCACAGGAGCTTGAGCATGCTGGGGTACCAAATTTTTCCTTTGAGTATTACTAGTGGACTTATTGGCTATGTTGTTAACTTTACTGGAGCTTTTGGGAGCACCTACAGCTCTCGGTTTGTTGTTATCAACAAGTGGATTGGCACCAGTATTGCCATTATTAGGACCCTTAGCGGCATCCAGGGTAGGAACGAAGGCAGTTGGGGTCTGAGGTGGAGTTGCCGATAAAGGGGTGGGCCTTAGGACGTTCATAGAGTGCCCTGTCCCAGCCTTATCAGCAAACAATGCCTCAAGATTACCAAGTCGATGTTCAACCCTCTTTAAAATATCCAATATGGGAAGCATAAAGGATCTAAATAACTGCTCTGGGGTATCCAACGGGGTATCAGAGAATGTCAGAGCTTCTTGAGGTACGGAGGAAGCTACCCCGTCTTCGCCTACTGACATGTTAGCAGGCAGTATAGAATTTGTATCTTGGGATGGTGATAGTGCTAGCACTATATCAGATGGTACAGGGGCCTTAGTCACAGTTGCACCACTGGTCTTATTAATCAAAGATCTTCCAAACTCGGAATGGCTAAGTTTACCCCTCTGGGGGGCACGCTCCCCCCTCCTCCTTTTAGGTGGTGGTGGTGGGCCAGGGGCTTTGGTCACATGCAGCATCTTGCCCTTCCTCTTATGCAACTCCCTAGCCAGAGCACAGGGCACATTTTCTACATCTAGGCCTGTACAAGTAGTGGATAGAGACAACACGTTAGGTGGAGAGTCAATAGTTGCTGTGCCATGGGGCGATGGAATGTCTCTAAGAAGATTTGTTACTTACATTTATTTGTGTGGAGTAAGAGAGGAAACTTTGACATTATTGGTTTTGCCTTGCTGAGAGCAGTGCATTACATTTATTGTGTGCATAAGAAAATCTTTCAGAGTTTCTGATATTTCATAATCTACAAATCAATTTGTAAGGTGAGTTATGAATTAGTGAGGTGTATTATGTGTTAGCTTTATTTTTCAAGTTAAATAATTAATCAAGAACTTTGATGTTTGATATATATTTTTAAATGTAGAGATGTTTATTGTTGTATGTTTCATAGTAGTTAAATGTTGTTTGAAACAGATTCTGTATAGTAGTATGTGTATATTGGAGTGTGGTTTGGTGATTAAGGTAGTTCATTTTAGTGTGTAGAAATGTACATTTGTAGTATACTGCATAATTTTAGTTGTTGCTTTAAATTTGGAGTTGGCGTCTGTCAAGTTTTAAAGTGTGCATGGACTTCTGTCTCAAGTATGTTTCTACATGCATACGTATTTTCATAAGTCTTATACATTTGAAGATGCATGATATATAACAAAGAGGGGTTGTTGCTTTTTACGTGGTAGGCTGAAGACTGTGAGTACTAGTAGAATGGTGAAGATGTAGCACAAAAGTGTCGTGTAAAAAAGTTGCTGACAAAATGTTAATAATTTGGCTTCCTTTTAAAATTCTAGAGAGGTACAGTTGAAGCATGCAGCATAATTTTTGACGTTTGCTTGAAATTGGAAGTTTGTTCTGTGAATTTTTAAGGTTTGGATATTGTTATGCTACAGACATATTCATATATGGTTTTGGTAAAATGGTGAGAGTTTTACTAAAGATTTGTGAAGGGTTCCTACTTTGTATTTGGGTAGGTGCGATATTATAAGTAGTTGTAGAATGGTTAAGCAGTAGCCTGAAAGTGAGGTTTGAGGTGTTTGTAGAGATGGTATTTATTAAAGTAATTTGTATGAAGAGAAGAAAGTTATATTTCATATATACCGCATATGTTCAGTGTCTGTTTGAAAATGGAAGTGTACTCTGTGAAGTTTTGAGCTGTGTATGGTGCTGTGACTGAGATATGTGTCTACTTGCTCATACACTTATACAATCACCCAGGCACTACCTTTGCACTTGTGCAATCACCAAGGTATTACCCATGCACTCATTCAAACATGTAGCCACTACTCTTGCACTTATATATTCACCCAGGCAGTACTGTTGCACTCCTTCAATCACAGAGGCACTACCCTTGTACTTATGTAATCACTCATCCAGTAGTCATGCTGTTATGAAATCACCCGGGCGCTAACTCTGCACTCCTTTATTCACTACCTCAGTAGTCCTGTAATCACGCAAGAAGTACTCATGCACTTATAAAATCACACAGTCACTTTTTATGTATTTTAGTAATCTCCCAGAGATTACCCCTGCAGTCATGCAATCACCCAGGCACTAGTTATGTACTACCCCTACAGTCATGCAGGCTGTACCTATGCGGTCATGTAATAACCCACAGACTACCCTTGCAGCCATAAACTCATGCAGGCCCTTTTGTTGCATTCATCTACTATTCATCTACTCATGTAGGTACTACTCAATGACTCGTCTATGCCTTCAGGTGCTATTTATACACTTATCCATGCAATCAATGTGCATGTTTGCACTCATACAATTAGCCAGTCACTATTCATCTTTTCCTGCAATTATCTACCCTTGTACTCATACAATCACCAGGCATAACCTCTGTAGTCATGCAATAATCCAGGTGTTACCTATGTGCTCCTTTAATCCCCCAGATGTTACCCCTGTACTCATGCAATCACTAATGCATTAGCTATACAGTGCTTCAATCACCCAGACACTCTCCTTGCACTCTTTCAATCACACATGCACTTTTCTTGTACTTATGTAATCACTCAAACAGTACTCATGTACTTTTAAAATCACCCAGTCACTTCCTTTACACTCTTGAAATCACTCAGGCAGTATCTTAGTAGTTCATTAATCACCCAGGCGGTACTCATGAACTTATAAAATGACCCACTCACTTGCAATGTACTGCAGTTATCCACCAGATATTACTACCGTAGTCAAGCCATCACCCAGGCACTAGTTATGTACTACCCCTACAGTTATACAATCATGCAGGGTGTTTATGTATGCACTCAACCAACTAGCCAGTCACTTTTCATCTTCTACTGCAACCACCCACTGACTACCTTTGCACTCATACAATCACCCAACCACTACCCATGGATTTAAGCAATCACTAAAGCAGATCTATTACATGTCTCAGTTTCTAGGTTTCACTATATTCCAGAAATATTATATACATATTTGTTTTAGATATTATGATGATTTGAAAATGTAGAGACATATGTATGTATGCTTGTAACAATATGGAGAGACTTATAATTGAGTCATGTAATAGTCTGCTGCTTTATATTTGTCTATGCCCAATACTCATGCAGTTATAAAAACACCCAAGTACTCACCATGCAGTCTTCCAATGATAATGGCACTACATATGAAGTGTTGTAATTACTCAGGCATTACTGCTGCAGTGATGCAATCATCTAGACCAGTGGTTCCCAAACTTTTGACTCCTGAGGACCCCCACTGAATCATTACTGGAAGCCGGGGACCCCCAAGCAATTTGCATAATTTAAATTTATTTTTAAAAACGTCTTTTGTAGCAGAGGCAATTTCAGGAGGGAGACAGCCTGAATTGGGTCTATTGGCATGGACATGTATGCATACAGCAGTGTATTATTTAGTTGTACAAGGCTCCTGCTCTCAACCATAACAGCACCTCTAAATTCTCATTCCAGAGCCTCGGATTGGTGACCCTTAATTACAGAAACAGGTTGAATGATTGTGAATTATTATCATGTTTACCTATTCACAGTTTAAGAAGGTCTAAAATATTATACAATTATGAAGCTTTTGATAATAAAGACATGCCCCAAGGAGCAACAGATATTGTGAAAATTCTAACAAGATAGTGCACAAAAGCGATGAGTCCAGTGTACAGAGCAAATTCAAGGTCTATATTAGGAGTTCATCATGGAAGTGCAAGAGATGGCAGGAAGGTATCTGCACAGGAGGCATATTGTTTCAGCGAGATCATGGAGCAATGCTACGCCAATTACCATAAACCCCTGTTAGACATTATCTTTAGTCACGGACAGCAGAACAACATTTTACCACCATAGGATGAGCAGTGCCGTTAAGGCATATTTCAGAGAGGCCTCGCGTGGCACCTGACATGACCCTCTCCTGTTAGGATGCCCGCTGCCCCGTCCCCTGCCAACAACAAACTGCAAAGGCGACACAGAATAAGAGCTTGATATGTCTGAATATGAAAGCTTGACAGCCCACATAATTCACCCAAGGGCTTGTAGAAAGTGAGCAATCAGACAGCAACGCGAACATCCTACTGCTGATCCTGGCTGCATCTATTTTTACCTGCCTGCCAGGTAATGGTAACCTATACACATGTACCTTTCAACTAATTCACTTCTGTTGGTGGAAGCTTGCACTGCATTTGTGCGCGCGCAGAGGAAGCTTGCTCTGCTGCTGCCTGTGATTTTTTTTATCTAAAAAGAACAATTGATGGACAGAATGCAGAACAATGTCATACATTCACCCCAGTACAGAGATCTGGGCCTAAATCAATGTGATTTATTATCTGTTCTGTGTGGGGATGAAAGGAGTGTTTGGGGAGCTTGTGGTGTCCACAATCCTAACTGCTGTTTGCTTTGTCAGTGCTTCTCAAACATGACATAAATGAGGGAAGAGGCAGAGCTTCCTCGCATGAGGTTGGCATTTGTAAATCTCTGCAAAACCTTTCACTGGGATCCGCAGGAATAACATTTAATTTTTAAAGATGGTCTTTAGACATATGCTGCTAATGCGCACCAAATATGTATTTCAATTCACTTACTAAACGTACCCGGTGTGAGATCTGAACAATTCACAAGAAGGGTTTTCTCTGCCCTATTATTGGTAATGTGTAAATGTATATATGCTGCCAAACAGGATAGATTTAGACTAGAAGCATACATTCCAAAATGTTTCGAAGAAGAAAATTGAAGATTTCACAGAAATAATCAGGAGAGTGTATCACCCTGTTGACTTCTATTCAAGCAGAGGCAATTACAGGAGGGGGACAGTAAAAAGAAAGCCATTTATGGCTTCGAAAATCAGGAGTCTCCCATCGGATTCGGGTCCATTGTATGTAGCAGCACACTGTGGACGAGTATCCTGGAACCCGGGAGTTCCGCAGCTGACTTCAGGACTATGGCACACGATCAGAATATAGTCTTGTGATCACACCGGTTTGACTGGACAGCCAATGTTGGTATGATCCTGGGGGCCCATGGGCGCGGTTTAGTTTGTTCCTAGGGACATGGTGAAATGCAGAGGATGTTTTTCTGCTTCAGGATGCAATTTATCCGTTGTGGGAGTGATTTACTTCCTGTGCATTGCCACTGGAATTGTTTGCCTTTGCAGTGCCCCTCCTAATGCCCTTGCCCCGCAGATTTCCAGAACCCCCTGGCATGCATTACTATGGTGGGGCACTTGGGTGCCATCGCGGAGTTTAATACTGGGACCGTTATGCACAGCGCATAATTACAGGCCTCAGACTCACACAGCATTCCATGTTATTGCGTTGTGCCAAACGATGCAATTTCCAAATGACATCCACTCTAGATATTAGTAGGCCTAGTAGTGATTCGGATTTTTGTGGTGTTATAAAACTCTAGCATTGTGGGAAGTTAACTTGTTCCTGTCACTCTAGCTGTCTAGCAATGTTTCGGAAGGTTCTGGCCCAAATGTTAGCGTCTTGGAGGTGATGTATGTGCTATTTCTCTAGTGCAACATCAGAGAGCAGGCGCCGCAATCTTTTTTAAACGGTTCCCTGCCATTTTGTATCTGTTTAAAGATGATTAGTCGACTGACCCAGGTCTGATGGCTTGCAGACTAATGCATCCCAGGCAATCCGGAGGTCAGAGGTTCGAATCCCAGCTTGTCACTTTGTTTCTGAACGGATGAAGGATTTTCGAGGGGCTTTATGTAACAGGTAATGTCGCCTCTCGACAGCACTTTGTGGTATGTGCTGGCTGATCTAAGCAACTATATTACATGAGGCTGACATGAAAAGGAAAGATGTTTTTAAAACATACGCACGCTGTTACTGTAAATGCATAGGTACACTTGTAAAACAATCACATGCAGCAGAGAAGAGCCCTCCCTCCCCCGCCCCTGCGCCAACATTCCCAGCATGAGTGTTTAGATTTTCACTATGACGGCAGGCACCCGAGTCCTGCGGACCCCCTGGGAATGTCTCACGGACCCCTGGGGGTCCGCGGACCACAGTTTGGGAAACGCTGATCTAGACAATATCTATGCACTCATGCAATCACTAAGGTAGTACCCATGCACTCTTTCAATCATGTATGTACTACTCATGCACTTATATAATCACCCAGGCACTACTGTTGCAGTCCTTCAATCACAGACATACCAGTATACTCATACAACCTCCCACACATTACTCCTGCACTCATGCAATCACCTACACTGTACTCATACACTCTGCCAATATCCCAGACATAACCCCTGCAGTTATGCAATCATCCAGGCATTACGAATGCACTCTTTCAATTACTTAGGTAGTACGCATCGACTTTGCTCCTCTTTTCCTTCTTTCAGTATTTTTTGTGTGTCTCTCTATATCTGTCACTTCTTTATGCACCCCTTTTATGTCTTTCTGCATTTCTCTTCCCTTTTTCTGCATCCCTGGTTCCTCTTTCTGAACCTCTGTTCCTTTTTTTTGCAATTCTTTTGTTTCTTTCTGCACCTCTTTTAGTTCAGTCTATATTTTACTTGCCTCTTTCTCTACCCCTCTTGACTCTTTGTGCACTTCTGTTGGTTCTTTATGCACTGCTCTGGCTTCGTCCTGCTCTTCTGTTCTAAATTTCTGCATCCCTCTTGCCTTTTTCTGCAGCCCTGTTTCCCCTTTCTGCACCTCTGTTGCCTCAATCTGCCCACCTGTTCCCTTCTTTGTGCACCTCTGTTGGTTCTTTCTGTACTGCTCCAACTTCTTCCTGTTCCTCTGTTCCAAATTTCTGCATCCCTCTTGCCTCTTTCTGCACAGCTATTGCCGCTTTCTGCACCTCGGTTCCTTTTTTGTGTACTTCTTTTTTTCTCTCTGTACATATTTTGCTTATTTCTGCACTCCTCTTCTCTGTTTCTGCACTCATATTCCCTTATTTTGCTGCAGTGTTCCTTCTTTTTTCATTTCTTTTGTTTCTTTCAGCACTCTTCTTTCCTCTTTCTGTAGTTTTCTTGTCACGTTTTGCACCTCTCTCACCTCTCTCTGTACCTCACTTACGTCACTTGTTTTGCTTCTTTCTACAGTTCTGTTGCTTCTTTCAGCAATTCTGTTGCCTCTTTGTGCACCTTTTTGTTCTTTGTGCACCTGTCTTGCATCTTTCTTCATCTGCTTCTTCCTGTTCCTCTCTTGCCTCTTTCTGAATCCCTCTTTCCTCCTTCAGCGCCTCATTTGCCTCTTTCTGGACGTTTTGCCCTTTTTGTGCACAACGCATGTCTCTTTCAGCACATCTGTTGTTTCTTTCTGCACAACCTATAATTCTTTCTGCAGTGCTCTTCACTTTTTGTGAACCCCTTTTGCCTCTTTTACACCTCTGTTGCTTCTTTCTGCAGTTCTTTTTCTTCGTATTGTACCCCTTGTGCCTCTTCAATAGCCTTTTTCCATTTTCCTGCATTTGTTTAGGTTCTTTCTGTAGTGCTCTTGCCTCTTTCTACACATCTCTTTCCTTCTTCTGTACCTCTGTTTTTTCTTACTGCTGTGTTCTTGCTTCTTTCTGCACCTCTTTTGCAGTCAATTTTCTAATATGACTTAAATGTCACTTTTGTCCTTATGCTTTTCATTCTCTAGCAATGCTCAAAGTGTTGGGGCTAGGCAAATATAAAAAAAACTATATAATCTCTCAGGTGTAATTCTCACCATATTCTGAAAACCATATATGCATTTGTTTGCACCTTTTAAATAGAAGGTGTTTTTTTAGTAATAGATAGGAATATTTGTATACAATTATTTTAATAATATTACATTAATTTAAAAACTGTTTTTTTTAAATATTCTGCATTATTTTTCGGAAAGATTCCGTATGGCAAGAAAAGTACAAAAGAAAAGAGAACACAAAAACAGTACTAATTAAAGGAGAGAGAAAAGCAGAAATTAGATGAAGTACACCATGTGACATTGATGAAAAATTCTTCTGGTAAGAAAATGAAAGAATTTTTTTAAAGACTTTTAAGCCAATTGATGGCTATAAGGGTAGGGGAGATGTGATTGAACCATTTGAGGTTAGTTTTGAGCCTCGAAGCGATGTTAAGAACACATTTGATTGGGGCTAAATGGACTTTAGGTGTTCCAGGGAGAATGGCATTACCATAGTCGATTTTAGACAGGACCAGTGATTGGGCATCTGATCTAAAGTCATCAGCAGGAATGAAGGGTCTTCATTTCTTGAGGTGATAGAGAGTGAAGAGAGTGCTTTTGGCTGAGTTTTTTATGTGGGAGATAAGAGAAAGGTTCTGGTCAATGTTAATTCTGAGGGATTTGACTGAATTGGATAAGGTGAGAGAGCAGTTGAGAACTGTAAGGTCCGAGATCCAGGATTGGATGGGGAGCTAGCTGTTTTTAGGGGAGAAAAGAATGATTTCAGGTTTTTTTGGGTTGAGTTTGAGGTGGTAGTAGTTGAACCAGGATTGAATCTTAGTCAAGAGGTTATTGAGGTGTAGCATGTCAGAGTGGGATTGAATCTAATGATAAAGTTGAGTGTCATCGGCATAGAGGTAATACTTGATTCCTGCATGCTTAACAATAAGGGTGAGGGGTTCCATTATGAGTTTGAAAAGAGAGGGAGAAAGAATAGAACCCTGGGGGATGCCCTGCAAGACAGCCACTGCTTTAGAAAAACAGTTGTGAATTTTAATTTGCTGTTTACTGTGTTGGAAAAAGGAGGAGAGCCATTTCAGAACTGGACCGTTGAGGCCAAAACGATCTTTCAGAGTGTTAAGTAAAGTAGAGTGGTTCATGGTATTGAAAGCAGAAGAGAGATCAAGGAGAATCAGAAGGGAAGATTTGCCCTTGTCGAGGGAGTGATGGATGTCATCAATTATATTGAGCATGGCCGTTTCCGTACTACAGCACTTTCTGAAACCTGATTGCAAAGAGTCCAATAGATTGAATGTGTCGATGTGTGTGTCTAATTAGCGCAGGGCACATTTTTCAAGGGCTTTAGAGAGAAGAGGAAGGTTAGAGATAGGCTAAAGATTATTTAGATCATTAGGGTAATTAGCATTCCATCCACCATTTGTTTGCTGTAACACTTTTCACCCTGAGTGGGATGGGTATTCCCAGACGTGGGTCCCTTTCTCACTGTGCCACTGGATTCAATCGAGCCTGGCTGAAGAAAGGTGACATCCCCGTAAACTGTCCCAGGATGCTTGTTTCCATTCCAGGGAGAAACTTGCTTGCCAGTTTGGTCTGGACTGTTCCCATGAGGCACAGGGTCAAGACTGATTTGCATATAGCTGGGAATGAACTGGGGTGGCGTAGTGGGCAAAAAAACAATGGATTTAACCCAGATCTTTTGACTCGGGGAGAATGTTTGCATTGTGAGCATTTTTTCCATCATTTGTTTGCTGTAACAAGAGTTAGTAGATGTCATCAAAGTTAAAAAGGCTACGTTATATCTCATAGAAAACAATATCTATTATAAAAATGTATATCTTGAAGAACCAGAAATATCTTTAGAAGATGATACAGAAATTTCAACTGGCCAAATCGAAAAAGTGGACAACTCCAGGAATGAAGAAATGTATGAACATTATAGTATTCATCCCTTATATTCAGTGATTGGAAATACTATTGAATTATTCCAAATTAAGAAAGAGACGGGAACTCCTATGAGTGTTTGGGAAAGAAGTTTAGAAGCCCGTTGTTTTCCACAGCTCTTCCCCACTGGAAAAGTTGGAAGATATGATGAACGACCAGTACCGATTCCATCTTCAGAATACTGTTCAACAAGATTGTATTTAGAAGATCCAAGGTTCGGCAGTAAGTTCCATATTTATTTCATCTTTTGTTTGAAAGTGACTTTTCTGGACTTTCATATGCAGTGAACCACATACACAAGCAGTTCATCTTATACATTTTTCCGAAATAAATTTTTGGACAAAGTTAAACAAAAAGATGATCATTTAGAATCTCACTTAATAAATTTGATGGCGTGTCAACGTGGTTCTAATGAGTATTGGTAATGTCCCCAAGGAGAATTAAAATGTATTTTGAGGGACTTAGGAATCCCTACATGGTTTGTTAAGCTTAGCTGTGCTGAGTACGCATGGGACGATTTACTTGAATTTCTACGAGAAGTAAATTTAAATGTAAAAATCATTGAATTGAAAACAGCTGGAGAACTGTGTTCCTTGGATCCTGTAAATTAGTGCAGAGATTTTAATCATAGGTGTCAAGCTATGATGTCTTTCATCTGCAATAAAAATAATCACCTCTTGGAGAAGTTATTGATTTCTTTCGGAGAAAGGAGCACCAATCCAGAGGTGCACCTCATATTCACCAGCTGTTATAGATCAAGAATGCACCAACGTTTGGAACTGATACTGATAAAAGTGATTTGTCTTTCATTGAAGAATATGTTACCTCTGCCATACCAAAAGAAGGGAGAGAAAACAGCTTGAGACAACAAGTTTTACTGTTTCAAAGTCATTGATGTGGTAAATATTGTTGATGAAAATACAAGTCAAAGGGAATATTTTATACAAAATGTTAATTTGAATTCCCATGTCCATTAATTTCAAAAGGAAGAGTGAACAGTTTCATGTCATCAGTAAGACATACTTTAACTCGGAAATCTCCAAAGAATACTAACAACATAAAAAGATCTGAAGATTAAAAATATATTAATGACTACAATCCAGTGATTTTGATGATGTGGCATGCCAATATGGATATCCGGTATGTTGCAGATAATTTGATTGTTGTTGCTCACTATGTTACATCCATGTATAACCAAATCTGAGAAGATGGAGTTGAAAGAAATGTGGCAAGAAATTTCACAAGAGACGTAACAAATTGTACTGCTGTAGTTTGAAGATGCTTTCCCATAGAGAGATTGGATCCTATGAATGTTCAGATCGATTGCCTCTGCAAGTTTATATTCAAAATCAAGAGGAATCATTTGGGTAAGTATAGGTCCTACTGCAACACAAAGTCGAGTATTGAAATCTGTACAAGAAATTGATTACTTAGCATTGAGTGACCTAGAAAGTACAGATATTATTAAAACAAATATGTTGGATATGTACTATCCTAAAAGAAGTTCACATATGGAAAACATATGTCTCTATGAAGTACTGCATCATTACAGCTTTAAGAGAAACGTTACAGTAAAAATAAATGAAGAAAAATATTCAGTAATTGGATTTGATGGATGTTTGGTAAAACATGCCAAGGGTAATCTTACTAATCACAGGAAACTCAGTTGTGATACTCCAGATAAAATGGAATTTTTCTATTCAGCACTTCTGCAACTCTTCAAGCCTTGGCATACTGAAATTGAATTACTTGGAGATTTTGACTGCTATGAAGATTCTTTTAATGCATGTAACTTTAGCATTGAATGTACAATTTTTCCAAACTAACTGAAAATGTTGAATGGAGACATTGAACAAGAAACTACTATTGCAGCTGCAATAGCTAGAGACAGTTCTCAAGATAGTCATGGTTCTGCTCCACTATGTCAAGATTCACTAGGACAACCAATTCTTGAAAACGAAGCTGCAATAACCATGAGTGAAGTAGAAACAGCAATACACCAAGTACAGCAGGATATTATTGAGTCGGAAAAGTTAGAACAACTAAATATTGAACAGAAAGAAATACATCAGCAAGTAACACAACAGATAAAGCATGGTTTACTGCATTAAAAAAAGATGGCCAATGCACATTATTTAAACCTATTTGAATGAATATCAGTTGGCTTGCTGGAACAGGAAAAAGTTTCTTAATAAAAGTTTTGATGAGTTAACTACATAGAACCACTGAATCACATTTATTTTGCGTTGTAACTGCTCCAACTGGGTTAGCAGCATATGTTATGTTATGTTATGTTATGAGCATTTATTACGCGCGCAGCTGCTCCACCGAAGGAGCGTCCCGGCGCCTGACAAGGAAACAACATAACACAAGCTTAAAAGAGTGGACTGATGAGAAAGATAAGACTAGGGGAACAGAAAAGTCTTGACAGCTCTGCGAAATGAGAGAAAATCATCAAGGGTACGTATTTTCAATGGGAGGGCATTCCACAGGACTGCAGCAGTACACGAAATGAACGTCCACCAGCCCGACTACGCTTGAACCGTGGAACTACTGCCAGTTCCAGGTCCGATGAGCGTAGTGAGCGGCATGGAACATAGAGAGACAGAAGATTCTGAAGAATCTGAGCAGGGGAACCCTTGAGGATCTTGTGGGACATACAAAGCACTTTGAATTGGATCCTCTGCCTGATCGGAAGCCAATGAAGAGAGCGCAAGGTATTGGAGACAGAACAGAACCTGGGTAAGCCTACAACTGCTCTGGCAGCCGCATTTTGCACACGTTGGAGACGAGTGAGTTCGGCCTGATTTATCCCTACCAAGAGGGAGCTGGCATAATCAAGCCGAGAGATCACCGTCGCCTGTACCACGAGCTGCCTAGTCGAGGCGTCAAAAAATTTAAGTACAGGTCTCATGCTGCGCAGGATGCCAAAGCAGCAGGCAGCAGTGCGTTTAGTGTGGCAGACAAAGCTAAGGGTAGGATCTAACCACACCACTACGTTTTTTTATCTCTGAGACCGGAGTAGGAGTGGGACCTAGCTCTGAAGGCCACCACACATCGCCCCAGAGTTCCGCTTGTTTGCCGAAGACCATAATTTCCGTCTTTTTTGCATTCAACTGGAGACAGTTGGAGGTCATCCAGCTGGCAACCGCCCGTAGTCCATCCTGGAATCTTGGGGCCTCCAACCCTGAATCCCCGCTGATCGTGACCGCCAGCTGAGTGTCGTCAGCGTATGACACCATGGTCATACCCCACTGTTTGACAACCTCAGCCAGCGGCCTCACGTAAAGATTGAACAACGTGGGACTCAGCGAGGATGCTTGAGGGACCCCAAGGTCCAGGGGATGTGATTTGGACTGATGGGGCGGAACGGCCACGCAGAAAGATCGGTCAGCAAGAAAAGAGCGGAACCACTGAAGAGCGGAGCCGACCACGCCCGCTTCCTCCAGGCGCTGCAGAAGAATCCCGTGCGAGACGGTGTCAAAGGCGGCGCTCAGATCTAATAAAACAAGCGCCGCCGTTTGACCCGCATCAAGCACAGCGCGCAGATGCTCCACCATGAATAGGAGGGCTGTCTCCGTGCTGTGGCCGGCTCGGAATCCATTCTGCGTGTCATCCAGAATGTTAGTGCGCGTGAGATGGTCTGAGAGGGCAATATTAACGTGCTCCTCCGCGACTTTAGCCGGCCAAGGAAGGAGCGATATCGGCCGATAATTCTCCGGTTTGCTGGTATCCAGAGACGGCTTCTTCAGAATGGGCATTACCACTGCCTGTTTCCACTTGAGAGGTACCAAACCAGATGTCAGCGAGATGTTATAATATTAAAGGGATTACTTTGCATCGATTACTTATGCTACCAGTTGAACATGAAAATAAGGTGGAATATCACAAGGTATCTGGAGAAGCTTGTTATGAAGTTTCAAGAGTACTCAAGAAAATGAAACTTCTGATCATTGATGAGATGAGCATGGTCTCAAATGTAATGCTTGCTTTTGTACATTTAAGAATGCAACAGATTTTAAAAACAGAGTATGATATTTTATTTGGAGGAAAACATGTAATTGTATTTGGCGATCTACTACAACGTACTCCTGTAAATGGGCAACACGTTTTTAAAACACTTGTCCATGAAGACACTAAGAAATCTTTGGGAAGTATTGAAAATGTGAACATTTGGTCTCTTTTTGAATGTAAAGAACTTATTAAGAATATGCAACACGCAAGTGATGAACATTATGGAAACATTCTTCAAGATATTAGAATTGGTGTTTTGACAAAAGATGGTAAAGAAGCTTTACGATGGCTACTAACAAACTTGTTTCAAAAGGAAAATATTGCACCTGAAATATTGTTCAAAAAAATTGGAGAAAAGAAGTCTATAGTTTACCTAATGTCAACACTGCAAGAGTGTTCTACATTCAATCAAGAACTTTTGAAACTGGAGAAACAACCAATAGCGAAAATGGAAGTCATTGATAAAATGGAACATGAAGGAGTTATTGTTCTACTCTCAGAGAAATTACAGTAAAAATTGGATTCTTTCGAAAAGTCTGTATCTAAAACTGCTGGTTTAGAAAATACTTTATATGTATGTGTAAAGTGTCAAGTAAAATTACGGCGTAATTTGGATGTAGAAAAAAGGTTTTGTAAATGGAGCAATGATAAAAGTTATTGATTTTGTTAATTATGAGAAGAGAGATGGAATAGCATTTTTGAACATTACATTTGATCAGATTGAATATGTAAAACAGATTGGATGTTGTGCTGTTTGTTTTTTGCTTGTAAAAGACTTCTATATTCGTACAAAACAGTTTCCGGGTTCTTTAGCATATGCTTTAACCATTCATAAATCTCAAGGTATAAGTGTAGATAATGCTTTGGTAAATATTGGTAGTACAGTGTTTAAAGCGGGTATGGCATACCTTGCAATGACTCAAGTGAGAACATTATCTGGTTTGTATTTGATTGATTTTGATGATAAAAAGGTTAGTTCTGATACTAACTGTGTGAGAGAGTATAATCGGTTAAAAACACTGTATGCTCCTAACTTAGGTGAATATCCTGTATATGAAAAACGTGTAGCGTGCTCAAAACAGAAATATGACAAACATTCTGAGATTCAAAAAAAGAAAACAATTCAAGAGAATGATGAAGCTGCAAAGAAAATGGAAATGGACAGTGTTGATGATATTGTAGGCTATCAGTTAGAAAATAGTTCAGGTATGTACTGCTATGCTATTGTAATTGTGAATGTTGTCTTTTATCTAGCAGATCTTTTCTTTTTTAAACATTTTTTATTGAAGTTGTATTTAGTATTAAACAGTATATATCACAAAGTAAAAATTTCACCAACGCTTATAATTACATTCATTTTCAATTCACCTCAATATGTAGCAATTTACTCGAAATAGCAACCCCAAATTTGATCAAACTTTTTTGTACTACCGACTCTTTTAGCATATAATTCTTCACTTCTCCTAACCTTTTTCATTTTTTCGAACCATTCCAAAAACGTCGGAACTGTTGTTGAAAGCCAGTTCTGTAACAATAAAGATCTAGCAACGGCCATTATAATATAAATCAATTTTGTCAAATAATTTGTAAATGTGCATTCAAGATCATATCCAAATAATAGCATTTTTGCATTACATGGAATTAATAACATATAGAACGTTTTTAGAAAAACAAAGATTTCTTCCCAAAAAGACTTAATTTTGGGACAATACACTATAATATGAGACCAATTGGCCTGCACGCAATTGCAATGTCTGAAACAACTGGCAGATGCATTTTTGTACATTTTAGCAATGATTACTGGTGTGCGGTATAATAGCCATTTGCTAAAATAAAGCATTCAACGCCAATTTCCGCCACGCAAAAAACACAGAAATTAAATTGGTTAATAGTTTTCCATATTTCAGATGATAGTACTTGATTTTCCTATATATCCCATTTACGAATAGCTTTAGAGGTCAACTCATCCTCCCTACTCTGTGCCAGGCACTGTTTCCATGCCCCAGGTTTCTTCACCTGATTGTTAACAAAAAGATCTAATGGTAATGGAAAGGAATTATTAATAATAATACTGGGGTCTAATTGCATCAATGTAGGATATATCATGTTAGTGTAGGACCTGTTTAATAAAAAATTGCCGGAAATCAAACATATCATATCGTCAACAGAGAACCAGGTCCCATTCCTTAGGAAATCAGATAATGTTTTAAATCCTGCCTGCCACCAGTTTTCTATAACAATTGGATCCATCTTAATCCTTAAAAAAGAAAAAGTCGCCAATTAAGGGAGTTGTTAAATGGATAGGAGGAAGCGAATATCTCTTATGCATAGCATTGCGCCGTTTAAAGAATCAATTTAAAGTCTTATAACGAACAAATTTGGGTGATTTCGGCACAAGCAAAGGGGATGGGATTTGAATTTCTGAACATATTAAATCAAAATTTTTTTTTTATAAAAAACCCGGGACCTGGGTTTATATTTTTGAATCTCTCTAGGTACTGCGCAAAGTATGCGTAATAGTAATCTTTCAAATTTGTTAAAGAAAGACCTCCATATTCAGTTTCTGCAGTTAAAGTTCCTAAGTCTATTCTAGGCGTTTTTTTTTCCCAAATAAATTTAGAAAACATAGATTTTATTTTGAAAAAAAAGAACCTGGTAAATAAACTGGAATTGATGAAAATAAGAAATTAAAAAGTGGAAGGATCGACATTTTCATCAAAGCAGTGCGGCCAAGAATAGATAACGGTAAAGGGTCCCAGCGGGCAAACATTGATTGAACTTTTTTAATTAATGGAACAAAATGTAATGTATATAAGTCTAGGATATTAGGAGAGAACAGGATCCCCAAATATCTTTTCGGTTTTGAATTGATGCAGCCTTGTAGATCTATATGGAGGACTGGGTCTGCCCCCCCAAAAACTAATATTTCGGTTTTTTTTTATTAATGTGGTAACCTCCCAGGGTTTCGAACTCTTCAAAAATTTTAAGTATGTGTGTCGGTGATGCAAGATCGGGTTTAATTAGTAACATGATATCATCTGCGTAGAGTTTGATCTTGGCCATGGCAGTGACTGGTGGAGTGATCTGGAGACAATTCCTGATGGCCACAGCTAGTGGTTCAATAAAAAAAGCAAAAAGAATAGGTGACAAGGGGCAATCTTGCCTGGTGCCGCGTTGTGCTGCTATTGAACCTACTGATGATTTATTTATAATTATATTTGCTCTAGCACCCGTGTACAGATTCTGTATTAAATTAATAATTTAATTTAATTTAAAAGAATTTATAAAGCGCACGTATGCCATGCTGTTTCATGGCACTGAAGGAAGCTAATACCTAGGGAAGGAGGGCAGGTGCCTAGGGCAAAAAGGCTTGCTGAAAAAGAAAAGTTTTAAGGGCTCTACGAAACTCCTTGTAGGAGGTAGCCAATCTCATGGCGAGCGGAAGTGTATTCCAAAATAAAGGGGCCAGGACAGAAAATTTCGAGCCTCCCATTCTATGTTTCTTAAAGCGAGGAACTGAGAGAAGGCATTTGGAAGAGGAACGCAGCTCTCTGGTAGGATGATAGGCCTGGATTGCAGAGGAGATGAAGGCAAGGGCCGTCCCTGCGCGGGCTTGAAAAGTCATACAGCGCATCTTAAAGAGAGCCCGCTCTTTAACAGGTAGCCAATGTAGTGCTTTGAGTAATGGGGTGGCATGATGGAATTTGGGTAGGCCATAGATCAAGCGGGCGGCCTGATTCTGCACTAGCTGGAGGCGTTGAAGGGCATAAGCGGGAACACCGTTATACACGATGTTCCCGTAGTCCAGCCGCGATAAAACCATTACCATAAGGATCAATTTAAGGGCCGGTAAAGAAAAGAACCTAGAGATCTTCCGGACAATGCGAAGCCTAAAGAAACAGGAGGAAACAACAGAACTAATCTGGGAGTGAAGTGTGAGATGTTGATTTAATGTAATACCTAG
The DNA here is from genome assembly GCF_964263255.1 of Lissotriton vulgaris. Taxonomy (NCBI): domain Eukaryota; kingdom Metazoa; phylum Chordata; class Amphibia; order Caudata; family Salamandridae; genus Lissotriton; species Lissotriton vulgaris. The sequence goes on along the minus strand of NC_141689.1, from coordinate 930,319,256 downwards.
TGTTTTGAGGGAGGGAGGGGGACCAAGAGAGGGAGGCCAAAAAGAAGGGGACCAAGGGCTGCCGCTGCCACCGGTTAAAACTAACTCAGTCTTATCCAGGTTGAGTTTAAGTTGGTTATGGTTCATCCAATCCCGGATAAACAGCATGACTGATTGGAAACTGCGGATGCCAACTGATGAAGAGGAAAGATTAAAAACAAGCTGGAGGTCATCGGCGTAGTTATACACTGTGACCTCCATCTGTTGTAGTGCAAAAATGAGAGGGAAGATATACAAATTAAACAATAAAGGGGAAAGAGAGGACCCTTGGGGAACCCCCCACTGCACTTTACAGGGGCGAACAGAAAAGTCAGCTAGATGGATGGCCTGAGTCCGATCACTCAGGAAGGAGCCAAGCCAAGCCAAAATCGAGCCCCCGACACCCGCTGCCTTGACACGGGACAAAAGAATTGAATGGTCAACCGTGTCAAAGGCAGCGGACAGATCTAAAAGGACAAGGGCCTGGGGGGGTATTTGTTTCCAGTCCCTCCCTGAGGTGGTCCAGGACAGAGATGACGACCTTCTCAGTCGAATGTCAAGGACGAAAGCCGGACTGGCAAGAGGCCAAGTACCCACTGTCTTCCACAAAGGAACTAAGTGCCTGGGTGACGTATGACTCGAGGACCTTGCCCAGAAAAGGAAGGAGGGAAATTGGCCGATAATTTGCGGAAAGGGAAGGGTCAACCCCAGGCTTCTTTAAAACGGGGATGATGGTGGCCGCTTTATGAGGAGTAGGGACTATGCCAAGTCTGAGGGAATCATTCATAAAGGTAAGAGGGGGTAAAGGTGAGTCAGAGAAAAATTTTCTCAGGACTTAAGCTGGACAGTTATCAGCAGGGGATCCTGAATTAACACGAGCCAGGAGAGGGAGGAGGGTTACTTGAGTCAACGGCTGTACATGGGTAAGGGTAGACCGATTGGGGGAGGCTGGGGATCAATCAATCAATCACGGCATTTGTAAAGTGCACTACTCACCCGGGAGGGTCTCAAGGCACAGGGGGAGGGGTAAGTTACTGCTCGAACAGCAAGGTCTTGAGCTGCTTCCTGAAGGAGAGATGGTCTTGGGTTCGCCGAAGGTGGGTGGGGAGGGAGTTCCAAGTCTTGGCTGCCAGGTAGGAGAAGTATCTTCCTCCGGCGGTGGTTCTGCGGATCCGTGGAACGGTGGCGAGTGCGTGGCTGGTCGATCGTAGCTGGCGGGTGGGCGTGTAGAAGGTCATGCGGTCGTTGAAGTACTTGGGGCCCAGGTTGTGGAGAGCCTTGTGTGCGTGGGTGAGGAGTCTGAACATGATTCTCTTGCTGACGGGGAGCCAGTGCAGGTCTCTCAGGTGTCCGGAGATGTGGCTGTGTCAGGGGATGTCGAGGATGAGTCGTGCAAAGGCGTTCTGGAGGCGTTAGAGTCTTTTTTGAAGTTTGGCTGTGGTTCCGGCGTAGAGGGTGTTCCCGTAGTCTAGTCGGCTGGTGACGAGTGCCTGGGTGACGGTCTTGCTGGTTTCCGTGGGGATCCATCTGAAGATCTTGCGGAGCATGCGCAGGGTGTTAAAGCACGAGGCTGAGACGGCGTTGACTTGTCTGGTCATTGACAGGGAGGAGTCCAGGATGAAGCCCAGGTTTCGTGCGTGGTCCGTTGGTTTGGGAGCGGTGCCCAGGGCCGGGGGCCACCAGGAGTCATCCCAGGCGATGATCCAAGGATGAGGACTTCCGTTTTGTCTGAGTTCAGTTTAAGGCAGCTCTTTCTCATCCAGTCGTCGACGTCTTTCATACCTTCGTGTAGGTTGGCTCTGGCGGTGGTGGGGTCGTTGGTGAGGGAGAGGAAGGGGACGGAGGGGGTATATTGGCCTTAATCAGTGAGACTTTCTCAACGAAAAATTTGTTGAGAGAGTCGCACAAAAGCTGAGAAGGGGGGGTTTTAAGGGATATCCTATCAGAGGAAGCCAACTCCCCTACAGTGGAAAAGATTTCTCTTGGCTGGTTCTCTGCTGCCAAGATCTTCCTGGAGAAGTACTCGGTCTTGGCATGGAGGATGTCCCTTTTATATTCGTTAAGAACCACAATGTAGCGCGCTTTAAGAGTGGGACAATAGGCACGCCTCCAAGCGTGCTCTGCTTGGCGCACGTCTAATTTTTTTCCTTTAAGGCCAGAGGAGACCCACTTGTTAGCATCATGGGTGTGTCTGACCGTGACGCGCTTCATGGGGGCCACTTGGTCACAGGTCATCAAGAGCCAATTGTTGAGCATGGCTACTTGAGGCAGAGGGGCAAGGCCAGTTAGATCCGGGCACGAAGTTGACAAAGAGGCACTGAGGGAAGGGATATCTACTTTACTCCAATTCTTGGCCCAGATATTTCTGGGGAAGGAAGGTTTTTTTTCTAGGCTAAGGCCTAAAAAAAAGGAAATCAAAAAATGGTCAGACCATGCACACGGAGTAATGGAAGGGGCGGTGATTGGGACATAATTAGTCCAAATTTGATCCATGGTGTGGCCAAGAGAGTGGGTAGGGGTATGGACCTGTGAGACAAAATTAAGGCTTAATAAAAGGTGAGAGAAGTCTCTGGACAGGGCGCTCTCTGCCGGGTCGTTGGGCCAAAAATTAAAATCCCCTAAAACTAGGACCGATGCGTTGTTGACTACCAATGTGGCCAGTAGGTCTTGAAAGGCAGGAATAAAGCCGGGGGTGGGCTGGGGTGGGCGATAGGCCAGCACACACGAGATAGGAGCCTGAAAGGAAGCAGAGCGCACAACTAGGCAGTCAACTGCTAACAAGGGAGGTGAATAATATGCTGTGAAATCGCAAACTTTCTTAAAATAAAGAAAAAGAGTGTCCCAAACCACCAAATCAAAAGCTTTCTCTGCGTCCAGTAAAAGAACTAAGGCCTGTATCCCTCGTGAGTCAAAGTAATCTAATGCCTCAACTAAGAAATGTGTGTTTGTAAATAATTGTCTACCTATAGTGAACCCGTTTTGGTCGGGATGGATCAACTCAGTCGTAAAATTATTAAAGCAAAGTGAAAGCAATTTGGTGGTTATTTTATAATCTGAGTTTAGTAGGGTAATTGGCCTATATGAATTCGAATCTTTGGGTTCCTTCCCATTTTTCAAAAAACTAATGACTGTACCTTCATCGAAGGATTCAGGGATTTGCCCTCCTTCAAGCATTGAGTTTAATAATAATAGAAACAAATCACTAAAGAAGCTAAAGAAAACTTTAAAGAATTCTGAAGGAAGGCCATCAGGTCCGCAAGCTTTACCTTATAGCAGATCTTTTACCACTGCTTCCAATTCTGCTTTAAGAAATGTTTTTTGCATATGTATTTGATCTTCCAGAGATTGACTTGGAATTTCATGTCGCCCTAAGAAATCAGATAATTTTTGGTGATCGATAGTGTGATTTATAGTATAAATTCTATCGAAATGTTGAAGCATAATAGAATTTATTTTGGCCTGAACGAATGTATCAATGTGAGTGACAGGATTTTTAAAGAATTAATCATATTTGAAGCCACCTGCTCTTTTACTTGCCAAGCTAGAAATTTTCCTGTAAAGTTGCTCTCTTCGTATACTTTTTGTGATTGTTTTCGAAAGGCCTTTTCGCTTTGTTCATAGTAATGGGCACTGAGTTCATGTTTGGGCTCTCTCAGTTGATTTATTACATCGCCATTTGGTTTACAATGTTGACTTAGTGTAAGATCCTGAATGTTTTGTAATAGAGAGTTCCTAGAGCTTTTCACAGCAGACCACTCAGCTGCATCTTTGCTAATGACTATACCCCTTATAAAGGCCTTTAAAGAGTTCTAAATTATATGAAGAGGCGCTGTACCTATATTTCGATCAATATATTCTGTGATCTCTAATTTTAGCGCAGATACCCACTTCATACCTGTAAATAAATTTTAATAAACATCCATCTTTTCGCAGTTTGAATGTTCTCTTCATAGTCAAAATTAATCACCAGCTTGGCATGGTCCGAAAAACCATTATGGTAGAATTTCTGCGAGAGAAATATGAGCTGTCTAGAGGCCCAAAAAAAATCTATACTGGATGAGGATTTAAACCTACCAGACTAGCAGGTAAACTCTGTTTTTCATGGATTTATCAGGCGCCATGGATCACACAATCCTAATATAGATATATAGTTTAACATAGTCCTATAAGATCTAGGTTTGGACTGTCTTTTAAAGGACGAAGTAGAATCTAAATTAGGGTTCATAAGTATATTGAAATCACCACCTTTAACGATGTCTCCACCCACCAATAACAGAGATTGAAACAGAGCTTCATATATCTGGGGACTATCCTCTATAGGGACTTAAAAGCAAACAAAAGTAATTGGATTACGATAGGATTTAAATCTGCATGTAGCCCAACACCAGCAACCTGAAGGATCGCTTTCTGTCTGAACAATCTCAGTCTCTAAATTTTTATTCAGAAAGAGAGCAGCTCCACGTTGTGAACCCATTGAGCATGAAAAACCCTGATATGAAGCCCAAGTTTTAAACATATTAAAATCCTCTTTTTTAGAAGCAGTAATATGAGTTTCCTGTAACATTACCACCGTAGGATTTTCAGTCCTAATCCAAGATTCTATTGCTCGCATTTTCCTACCATTATTCAAGCCATTCACATTAAACAATATCAATTTCAACCCCTTATTGAGCAACATGATCCATAATTAACTGCTGAAAATAATACAAAGATTCTAACCACAAAATATCTTATATCAACAAAGTACCTAGAAAGTGAATTTTTACAAAAAACAGTTCTACTGCACACAACCTCAATTTTTTCAAATTTTTCCCCCATTGTCCCAGCCCCACCCCCACTTTCAACTGTGGCCCTCTTCTTCCTGTATTTCTCACACTGGCCATTGGTGCTCTTCCCTTTTCTTAGAGGTGTCTTGGTATAACACCCCATTGACTCCCAGCACCCCTTTCCCGACCCCCCACCCACAAACTCCACAATTCCATCACATATCTTTAGCCAGGCGACATTTTACTAAGCAGCTCTTGTGCCTCTGCAACATTGGTTAATAAATTAAATTTGCCCTTGATCAGCACCCTAAGTTTAGACTGTTGTGCGATTGCGGCCTGGGCTCCCTTAGCCTTAAACAAATGAAGTAGTTTAACAAATTATTTTCTGCGGCGAGCAGCGGCCGCAGACATGTATGAAAAATTCCTGCATCTAGCTGTAGCACTGGCAGCGAATTGACCTTGTTTAATGGCCCTTGATAAAATGGTCTCTTTTATTTGAATATCAGCAAAGTTCAACGGGATTGTAAGAGGGAGAGCAGAATTGGGAAAAGGTTGGGCAGGTACCCGAACTGCTCGGGTAATCGCCAGGTCACCTTTGAACTCCGGTATAACTTCATGTAGCAAAAAAGAGGACACCCATTTGACCATATCAGTCCACTCAATTTTCACGGGAACTCCGACTATTCTTAGGTTTGATCGACGATTAAAGTTTTCAAGTTCATCAAGTTTGACTTCTAAAGCCTTAGAAGAATTAGAGGTATTTTGACCATCCTTTTTAACCTGAGACATCTCATCCTCTAAGACTGAAATCCTAGCTTCAGCTTCCTGAAGGCTAGGGCGAAAAGTGGATACAAGATCTTCAATTTTATCCAAGCGATTCTGGATCCCGACCAATTCAGCCCTTTGAAATTGCTTAACTTCCCGTATCTCATCTAATATCAGATTTAACATATCTTTAACTGATAGTTGCAGTGACCCAACTGTCTGGGTGGTTTCTGGATCCATATCTAGAATTGGGCTTAGTACTTCCGCCCCTTCAGTTGGGCAAATTGCCGAATAGGTGGCAACTGAGCCTGCTGGGTTATCTGTATTATGCATTAAAGGATTACCACCCATGCTGGGAAGGGTGCTGCCTTTAGATTTGCAGGATAAGACGATGATGTATCAGCATTAAGAGACAAAGTGTAAATCTGTAAGGGCTCTGTGTCTGAAACAGCAATTGCTAGGGCTGGGCCAGGACCGGGGCCGGGGTGTGGATCAGAAATAGTTATAGCAGAATTATTAGCTGCTGACGAGTTGAGTTTGGCATCAAAAGGAGGAAACTGTTTCAATGGCTTATTAGTAGTCGTCATATTTCTTAAATGTAGATTACACTCTCTTGGTGCACTTCTAAGGTACTAATGTTCCCAAATGTCTCTTCCTCAGAAGTCAAGAAAGAATCCTCCTTGCCTTCTTCAGCTGCTAATCTGGCGGCTGCTGCTGCTGCTTCTTCTTTTTTTGCTTGGAGGCGACGGGCTCTGGCTCGAACTCAAGTAAGTTTGCCCTATTATACTCCGTTCCTTTTCCGTACTTCCCAAATGAAAAAGGAAGAGATGTCAGTGGAAAAATGGGAAATATAATTTGCTTTAATTTCCCAGCTTTAATTTTCCGTTTTTACTTTTCTATTTGTGTGGAGTCTTCTGCTTTCTAGCGCCAACGCCTCCAACGCTATGCCCCGCAAGCTTAGAAGTCTTATTTCCCCCTAAAGAAGCCACCTGCAACAGTATCTATTATTTTCAGTGCTTAATTAAGCAGAAACACCGGTATCAAGCAATTAGCGCTAAACCAACTGATTGCTGAGTAGTTACAGCCACCTCAATTTCAGTTCATCTCAGCCCAAAATTGCAGAAGGTAGAGCAAAGCCCAGTGATACAGTCACAATGCTGAGAACACTATAGAGAGAAAAAAAAGTCCAAATCCAAACCCAGTTTTTTTCTTTTCTCTTCTTTTCTCTCAGTTTCCCCCAGTGATTACAGCAGTCTTTTTTTTTTTCCTTTCTTGAAAACGTATTATAGTACACTGATCGTATTTTCCTCAAGGCGCTTGCTCAAAAGTTTATGCAGGTAAAGGGGGAACAGAAATGTATTGCAGACCCACACTATGGTTGTTTTCCAGATTAAATGCAGCTCCGGTGGCAATGTCTGTAGCAGTAGTATTTCAAAGCGACAGGCAATGACAGGCAATGAGCAAAGGGATACTCGGAGCGAGCACAGCGTTAATGAGCAGCTGAGATTAATCTATCTGGACACATTGTATCTTGCATCAAACAAGTATCCATGAATTGAAGCGCCGCTCACCTCGCTCCGTTCGTGTATCATTCAAAAGCCTGTTCCGAGAAACTCCAGTCCGCGGTACCGGCTTAATCGACCTCAGCAGTTTCGGAGGCACTCAGAACACAGCACCGAACGCTGAAGCAGCAGCAGACGCCATTGACCTCGAGATGAGGTGGGGGAGGAGTCAGGGGTAGGTGTTCAGGCTACGTGGAGGCGTGGAACTCCACCGTAGCGTCCACATACTTTCTGCATCTTATCTAGCAGATCTTCATCTTAAAATAATGGAAAATCAAGAAAAAAGATTCTGTTCTTTACTGCATTATATTTTTCAAAAGTTAGTAACTGATAGAACTAAAATCCATACTGCTTCTGGCATTCGGCATCTTTTGGATATATGTACTGGTTCTTTGCAATTTACCCTTTACGTACAACAATATGCACAATAATTTCTTATGTTTATGCTTGCAGTATTGGAAGATGAAGGAATAGAAATTGAAAATTTCTTTGGAATAAGTTACAGATGGGATCATAAATGTGAAGAGTGTTCATTTTCTTCAACTACTAAAATAGACGGTGAACGATTCATATATTTGACAATACCAGATTGGTTGGAGCAAGATCTCTCCTTCAGGACACCAGGCAAAAGAAACGGCAGGAGTCTGTTTCGGTCTTGTCCGTTCAGCTCGGAAAGTTCTGCCTCTCCTTCCTCCACCTTCCAAGAAGCTGCTTATTCAGGGGCTGATTACATCAAGATTGGATTATAGCATTGCGATCTTTCTTGGTGCTCCTGAAGCAACGTTTAACAAACTCCAAGAGACTCAAAACGCTGCAGCGTGGCTTCTTAAGAACATCCCGATGTCACGGTCGGCTAAACCTGTGTTGAGGGCATTGCATTGGCTGCCGGTGCACGAAAGGGTCAAATTTAAGTCCCTCTGCCTTGCGCATAAAATTCTTCAGGATAAAGGTCCTCCCATCCTGAAGAATCTAGTTATACCTCATAAGGCGAATAGAGCCTTGCGCTCGGATCAGAAACATCTGCTCAAGACTCCTAAAGTTAAAAAGGAACGTACAGGGGGAAGAAGATTCTCGCTGAACATAGCTATTCTTTGGAATTCTCTCCCCCTGAGTTTGCGCTGAGAGACTTGTCTTCTCCGTTTCCGCAAACTCCTTAAAACACACCTTTTCCCTAATTGATGCCTTGACTACGTCTGATTGCTACCTTTCTGGTTCTGGAACAAGCGCTGGGATGCTCTACGGTAACTATGTGCTATATAAAACTTTGCTATTTATTAGCAAAATTGTGCTTAAAGGAAGTAGTTGATATATTTGATCTTCAAATTATACGCAAAGTATATTTAAAAATAGGAGTAATAAGGGTAATAAATGATTTAATGTAGTTGAATAAAGTAATTTACAAACTGTAGATAGTTAAACATATAGTTGAATTTGTTGTAAATATTTTCAGCGCACACTTGTTTTTTTTTTACAATCATATTGATTGTATTGTTTTCCCCGCTGTTATATGATGATCCAAATTGAAATCACTGTGTATGGTGAAATTTAATAGAATCTGAGAACAGCAAAAAAGAGAAACTGAATATGTTATTTAGTTGTAAAATTATGTTGTGTTTAGAGTGAGGGGAGGTGTGAGACAAGGCTGTGTCCTTGCACCTTTCCTCTTCATATTGTATATAAATAGCCTTCACAACGTAACAGTAGCTGGTAAATGACCCATTCCTGCACTATTATATGCATATGATGCGGTCTTTATGGCTCGCATGCCATTGGGACTTCAAAAGGTTGTCACCAGTTTCACAAATGTTATGTTGGATCGAGGCCTTACTATTAACTCATCAAAAATGTTTATAATGAATTGTGGTAAAGGATGCACTAAGTCTAGAACAATATTTATTGATAACAAGCGGATCAAAAGTACAAAGTCCTTTTCCTACCTTGGAATTTTATTCGACCGCATGGGGTCAAGGGTAAAGGCAGTCAAAACTAGGAGTTTATTGTATATAAGGACTTTATGTGCCTTATCAAATCTTAGCAGGAAATTAGGCAGACGCCCCACGGTTGAACTGTTAAATATTTATGAAGCCAAATGCGTAACTGTTGCCTCCTGTGGAGCTGGCATTTGCAGGTAGGCTGATGTGGGCCCTATTCAGGTAGCCGAAAATATGTTTTTACGATTCCTGTTGATGGTCCCAAATAGTACCTCTGCTTTCATATGCCACACAGAACCAACAGCCCGATTCATCAAGCCGAAATCGGCTCGCAAAGGGTCAGATTCTGAGAATCTGGCCCTTTGCGAGCGCTATTTTTGCATTTGGGATTCATCATCCCAAATGCAAAAATCGGTAATTGCTACTTCGCTAAATTGCGAGGAATTACATTTAAGGAATCTCTATTTGAGATTCCTTAAATGAAATTCATCAACCATTTTTAAATTGCTAATTCGCAATTTCGGGCCGCTATTTACCGAGAGGTCAGACCTCTCGGTAAATAGCAAAAACTTAGAAAAATGCTTTTAAAAGCATTTTTCTAAGTTGGTGTGCACCTGTTACAACGCATTTTTTACAACGCACTACTGTTACAACGCATCCATTACAACGCGGATACTGTTACAACTCATGTTTTTACAACGCATTTTTTTACAACGCAGGTACCTTTACAACGCATACCATTACAACGTAAGTATTGGTAAGTATATAGTTATTTTTTAAATGTTATATGTTTGGGGTAAAGGGGTATTTTTAGGGGTTAGGGTCAGTTTTGGGTTTTAGGGTAAAGGGGTATTTTTAGTGTTCAGGGTCAGTTTTCAGTTTTTGGGTAAAGGGGTATTTTTAGGGTTCAGGGTCAGTTTTCAGTTTTTGGGTAAAGGGGTATTTTTAGGGTTCAGGGTCAGTTTTCAGTTTTTGGGTAAAGGGGTATTTTTAGGGTTCAGGGTCAGTTTTTAGTTTTTGGGTAAAGGGGTATTTTTAGGGTTCAGGGTCAGTTTTCATTTTTTGGGTAAAGGGGTATTTTTAGGGTTCAGGGTCAGTTTTCAGTTTTTGGGTAAAGGGGTATTTTTAGGGTTCAGGGTCAGTTTTTAGTTTTTGGGTAAAGGGGTATTTTTAGGGTTCAGGGTCAGTTTTCAGTTTTTGGGTAAAGGGGTATTTTTAGGGTTCAGGGTCAGTTTTCAGTTTTTGGGTAAAGGGGTATTTTTAGGGTTCAGGGTCAGTTTTCAGTTTTTGGGTAAAGGGGTATTTTTAGGGTTCAGGGTCAGTTTTTAGTTTTTGGGTAAAGGGGTATTTTTAGGGTTCAGGGTCAGTTTTCAGTTTTTGGGTAAAGGGGTATTTTTAGGGTTCACGGTCAGTTTTCAGTTTTTGGGTAAAGGGGTATTTTTAGGGTTCAGGGTCAGTTTTCAGTTTTTGGGTAAAGGGGTATTTTTAGGGTTCAGGGTCAGTTTTCAGTTTTTGGGTAAAGGGGTATTTTTAGGGTTCAGGGTCAGTTTTCAGTTTTTGGGGTACAGGGTAAAAATAAATTAAATTTAATTTTAAATTAAATTATTTAATAGTAAATAAATTAAATTAAATTACATTGTATTATTTTTGGGGTTGAGGGTCAGTTTTGAGTTTTTGGGGTACAGGGGTACAGGGTAAAAATAAAGTTATTTTTTTTTTAATTTTCAATAATTAATTTAAATTATATTTCATAAAATTACTTTAATTTATTTTTGGGGTTTAGGGTCAGTTTTCAGTTTCTGGGGTACAGGGGTACATGGTAAAAATAAAGTAATATTAATTTAAATTTAAAATAATTAACGGAAATTAAATTATTTAAAATTACATTAAATTATATTTTTAAAATTAAGTTACTATTATATTATTAATATTAACATATACTTACCAATACTTACGTTGTAATGGTCTGCGTTGTAAAGGTACCTGCGTTGTAAAAAAATGCGTTGTAAATACATGCGTTGTTACAGTATCCGCGTTGTAAAAACCGCGTTGTAACGGTATGCGGAGTAAAAGTCCGCGTTGTAACATCATATATCCTTCTAAGTTGCATGTTGCACACACTCATGTCCTTTGGACATGTGTGTGCGCAACACCTGTTTCAATTTGCATTTAAGGGGTGCTACAGGGTGTCCTTTGGACACCCCTGGCACCCTTTAAATCGCTATCTTATTTGCGAGTAGCAAATTGCTAATCACAAATAAGGAATACTCCCCATTCATTCCTATGGGCCTTTTGGCCCATAGGAATGAATGGGGAGTTATTCCTTATTTGCGATTAGCAATTTGCTACTCGCAAATAAGGATTGTGTAGGAATCGCTATTTATTTAGCAATTCCTACATGAATCCCGTTTTGCAAGTCCTTAATAGCGATTCCTTATGAATCGCTATTAGGGGCTCGCAAAACGGAAGATTGATGAATCAGGCTGTAGATTTGCAATATCTAGCAGATATTATAAAAATTCAACCTGCTCTGAAGTGGCATATGATATGAACCACCGAAGAGACGCAGTTTAATTGCTGGATTTTAACAGATTACATGGGCCTGGGCAGGGTGAAGCAAGTTAGGTGGCTGTCATACGTTAAATCCTTTTTATATAATTTAGTCCACCAAGAATGTTCTGATGATCCTAGCACTGTAAGTACGATATCCAGGAAAGGGAAACATCGTTTACAACGCGGTGTTTACACCGCACTACCTTTACAACTATGCCATTACAACGCAAGTCGTTACTACGACTTGCGCTGGATGGCGCTGTTGGATAAGGAATATTGTAATTTTATATTCCAACACCTTCCCTACTGTTACGTGGGCTGGTGTTGGAATATAAAATTATAATAATCCTCAATTTGTAACGACTTGCGTTGTAATGGCAGCGTTGTAAAGTACCGCGATCTAAAAGATCGCATTGTACTGACGTACATCCTCCAGGGAACACCTTAAAAATCATTGTCCAAATTTACTGAGGGAAAAGAGAATATGCGTGGAAATGAACAAAATTACGGTGCAAGCACATAATCTCACACTGACAACATTTAGAATGCAGCCGTATTTTATGTTTATAATAGGCGATTATGATAGATTTTTATTAATGCGTCTTCGCCTGGGTATTCTGCATAGATCTTTAAGCTTCCCAGAGACAAACAACTGGTCAAGAGAGCTAGGTAAATGCCTGTGTGATGACATATTGGCACAATCAACTAAACATGAGGTATTTTTTTTGTAAATTTTACTCTGAACAGAGAAAATTTTGGAGTGTTCCTTTCTTAAAAGCATATGGTATGAAGCAATTTTGCCCAGCGTTTGTGGTTCTACAACAGCTAGAAACTGAATTTGTAATAGCTTCTGTAACTGTCTTTTTAAAAAATATTTTTAATTGTAGGAAATCAATCATGATGTGAACAATTGAGAAACAAAATTAATGATTATGTACTCGGTCCGTTGTTTTTCTGTAAATATTATGAAATGTTTTTTTAATAATCCTATTATGTTTTTATGTGCTTTCATGGTTATTGTTGTAACCGAATAAAGTGTTGTTAAGTTGAGTAGAGATGTTGTGTTCTTAAACTATAATATTATTTGCAATAACAGTATTTTTCTTCTCTTTTACAGAAAGTAATACTAAAGTTTGAAACTATTTTAAATTGAGTTTATAATGAAACAACTGCAAAATAGTTTGAATGAGTTTGATATCTACTTCAATAAAGAAAGTAAGATGAAATAATGTAATAAGCAAAATAGTATGAATTAATATTTCCAGTCACTTTTATTGCACTCTTTCATTTTTTTAAACTCAATCATCTCACTCCTCAAATTACCTCAGCGGAACCCATGCACTCCTTTAATCACTGATAAATAACATATGTACTTACAAAATCACCTAGGCATTACCAATTCACACCTTTAATCACACTGGCAGTCCCCTTACACTCCTGCAATCATCCAGATAATACTTCTAGAGTCTTGCAATCAGCCAAGTATTACCTATGCACACCTTCAATCATCCAGGCATTACTCCACCACCATTTATAGAATTACCCAAGCAGTAACCATGCACTCATGCAATCACCCAGGCATTACCTATGCACTTACAAAATCATCCAAATAAATACCTCTGCACTTACAAAATCAAGCAAGTATTTCCAATGGACTCCTCCATTCAACCAGGCACTACTTATCCATTCATGGAATAACACAAGCAATACCCATGTACTCTTCCAATCACCCATGTATCAAAGTACTTATAAAATCACCATGTGTACCCTTGCTCTCCTGCAATCGCCCAGGCACAACCCATTCACTCATGCATTTATCCAGTGTTCTGGGTTAAAGAGGCGTGCCATGGGTGTTGCTGGGGGCGTTCCCAGCAACATTCATGGCCTTTAGACACTGCCCCAGATTTACGAGAAATCGTAAATCTGAGGCAGCACATATAGAAAGAGGAAAAGCCTCTTGTGATTATTTGTGTACAGAGAGGTTTCCCTTCCTGTACATAAATAATCATCCCCGCAAGGCAAGCACCCTTGCACCATTGTGCAAAGGTGCCTGCGTTGGCGCTCGGCAGCCCACTATGCCCCAGTGCTGGGGAAAAGGACAGAAATGCACCGTACGGCTCATCCCTGCCCTTTTCTTTTGCCGTAGGGAAGCACAGCAGGAAGGTCTGCTGTGCTTCCCTACGACAAAATCTCATAAATGAGGCCCTTAGTGCATGTCTTTGCACATTCAGTTAAGCCACTTGTAAAGCAAAGTTGCTTTAGGCATTTTGAGGCCTAGTATTAATAAGTATAGTTACATACTGCATATTTTAACATTTTAAATGTCATGTCAGTTCAATATAACTTTGCACATTAACATTGCACATATGACTTTAAACATTTTGTATTTCAATAAAAACTCTCTTTCACCTCAATCAACCAATTATTGCCTGTATCTGTAATTTCTCTTTGTGCAATTAAGCATATCCCACAGCAACATAAAACGATTACAAAAGTGAACAAGTAAGCTAAAGGTCTGTATTTAATGTAGCCTACTCATACACACAGATGTGCAAATATTGTGCGCGTGTGTTACTAAGTTAAAAGCAGGGCTATTGGCTTTACTACGTCAGTAAATTGTAATCATATAGTACAGAGATTTGAACATATATTAATTTCATAACAGAACAGTAGATGGCAGCACAGGCCACTAAATGCTAAAATGAAACTATTCCTTTTCGGCGATTTTATTTTTTGCCAACTTAATCAGCTTGTCGCACTTTTTGTGTGTTTGTGTTCCATGCCAACATTCTGGAAATGCAAAAGAACAGACAGTACCCCAAAGGTCGCTTTAACCGTTACTAATTCTCAAGACATTAAAAAAAAACACATTTTCAGGCCAAATCGACTTCTACTTTGATGTTGTACACATCAAATAACTATGTGGCCACTGGCCAGACTGTGACAAATATGATTCACGAGGCAGGTACGCCTGATTATCTAAGGGGAAGGTTTTGCTGTCACTCTTGGAACTTAAAATACCTCAAAATCTTTTAAGATAAACATGCTAATATTCTTTCTCTAAAATGTGTATCAAAATACGGAATGGCACACATATGTTTTTGCTAATTTGTATGAATGCAAAAAAGTTCAGCCCAAGCAAATTAACTACATGAATCGTGAATTGTAGAAGACCTAATTTGCACAATTTTACAACAAACATTCATAGTCATAAACAGATATGATAATCCAGAAAGTGGCTACCTATAAGTTAAATTAAACAAACAGCTTCGAAGCTGTTTTTGGAATGCTGCCCCATCCCCCCCAACCCCCCCAAAGAAGTTTGATCTATATAGAGGTTACAAATAACAGTAAAGCTTTAAATGTAGGTTCAGATATACTAAGGTCTTGTGTCAGAACACAACGGCGCAAAGTGATGCAAAGTGTTGCATGGTATTTGGGATTTTTAGAAAAAATGGCGTACCATACACCATTTGAAAGGGCAGAAATGCACCGTATTACCGTGATGCAGAATGCAACACACATGGAAAAGGAAAAAAAAGAGAAGAAATTAAAACATTTATTTTTGTTACGCCTGCACCGGGGAGGCGTAAGGTTTTGGCGCTGCCCCAGGTGTAAGTGAATGTGCAAATCAAGGCAGCATCAATATCCTTGGGTGTTGAGTGGGAACACCCACTGCAATGCCCATGGAACATCTCCTTGATGTAGCGAAAGGCAACACAGCGCTTTGCGCTGACTTGCCTTACTTCATATTTATGAGGCCATGCAAAGCAATTCAGGGTGGATTTGTGTTACCTCATCATATAATTGAGAGGCCTGAGCCACCAGAGCATCTCAAATATTGACGTTCTGGTGCCACAGGTCTCTTGTGAATAAGCCTCTTGCTTTCCACAGCAAAAGGCACTCAGGGGCATATTTACTAAGTGGAGAAGAGTGTTGTTAAGCCAAGAAGGCTAACGACATGCTTTGTCGCATTAGAAATACAAGGCTGCACCATAATTACTAGAATAAGGTACAGTCCTGCATTTTCTCCGGATCTGACACAAACTTAATTTAGCTGCCTAACACCAAGGAAGGCACCCTTGCATCATAGAGCAAAGGGTGCCTGTGCTGAAGGGAAGATTGTTTATGTGCAATAAGGTCCTGCATATAAACAGTCGTTAATGGTGTTTTGTAACTTCTATGTGTGTTGTTTAATTCAAAAAGCAATTTTTTTCAAATGATTGTTTATGTGCAGGAATGGGGACCTTCTTGCACATAAACAATCATTGGTGTTTGCTGTTTCCATGTGTGTTTCCACAGCACCCATGGAAACAGCAAAAACGAGGAGAAATAAAGCATTTATCCTTGTTTCGCCTGTTTGAGACCAGGTTTACCTGGTTTTAATTTTGGAGCTGACTCCTATTTACGCCACCCTTGTAAATAGGAGGCAGCGTTAAAATCAATGGGTGTTGCGGTGGATCGCACACCGCAACACCCATTGCACCCCCTTTCACGCTATTATTACGTCAAAGGGAACCTTATTTACAAGGCAGTGTAAGCCACGGTGCCTTGTAAATAAGGTGAAGCTCCTATCGCCACCACAATGTCACTAAAAGTAGCCTTATGGTGGCAATAGGGACTTGTAAATATGTCCCTTAGTGCCGCTTCGCTTCAAGTGGGCATCCCAGCAGGGTTCAGGGGCGGCCTTAGGCAGTGCAAGCTGTGCACCTGCACAGGGCCAACAAATGGATGTATGACGTTACAACGCAGGCTATTACAAAGCCTGCCTTTACAACGCGGTTTTTACATCGCATATCTTTACAACGCATAGCGCTTATAGGTGCTGGATAGTGAAAAGTTTAATTTTCTATTCCAACTCCAGTCCCCGTGGACACTAGGGAAGGTGTTGGATAGAAAATTAAACTTATTCCCTATCCTAGAGCACCCCCCAGCGCAATGGGTTGTAATGGTTTGCGTTGTAATGACCGCATTGTAATGGTAGTGCATTGTAAAAGTTTCGTTGTAAAGGTTGTTCACCCCACCAAACCCAGGGGCCACCACGCCAATATATATCCTTAATATAATAATCCTCTGAGGATGGATACATAGTTGCATGGTGGTCCCTGGCAGGGATTTGGCAGCCTCCGGCTCGGTTCCACTTCTAAACACCCTGACCCCCCCCTCTTCAATGGCCTCCGCACTCCGCCCTGCCCTGACCCCCTCTTCCGGGGCCCCCTACCTACGCTCACTGCCCAGGGCCACCATGAGCCTAGAGCTGCCCCTGCAGGGTTAGTGGGGCAGATCAGCTTAAAAATCTATAGGATTAAACCTCGATCTCCTGTGCACAACACACAGCCAATGCGGCTGCTTGTCTGTGTCTAGATAAAAGAGTTTCTATTCGAAGGTATGCTACCAGTACAAATCCTAGGGTAGACAACACACTTGCCTTTGCAAAACTGAGCATCTTACGAGGCAGAATTTAGACTGCCAGTGCAGGGGATAAAAGCAACAACAGGCCAAATGTAATTGATATGGTTCAGTGATTTGTATTCCGTGTTGTGGAGTGCAGTTAGTTTAGGGGCAGATTTATTAATATTTGGCACATTCAGGTTGTTGAAAACTGCGCTGAAATGCTTCAAAGGTTGAGAGAAAACCTGTGACATATCTATTAAGCTGTGGCACTGGTGTAGACTCTGCCACTGGATTACTCCTGCATCCGCAAGTTCTGATAGGCCATTACAAGCCTCCTCTACCACTCGAGATCTATTGGCTCTCTCCAGCTTTTTCTACAAGACTCATGACCCCGCGAGTACTGTGACCAAGGTATAGGATACCGAAACACGTAGGTTGTTCGTCTGTTTGAAAAATGACTGAAGATTAAATTAATTACTGGAATTTACCTGCGAGAGTGCGCCCTCATTTTGTTTACACTGGGCTCAGTGAAAACGTCGCGAAAAAATAAATATATATATGTATATATATATACTAGCAGCCTGCCCCGGCTTTGCCTGGGACAGAAGGGGGCTGGGGGCAGCATTTTAAGCCTCTGTGCACCCCCCCCCACATTGCCCAGTCCGCATCCCTCCCGCCTCCCGCCCCGACATTGGCCATACCGCCTCCCGCCTCCCGCCTTGAGCCTTGTGCCTTGAGCCTCCCGCCCGCCGCCCCCGCCCCGACAGTGGGCATAGCACCTACCGCCTCCCGCCTCCCGCCTCCCGCCTCCCGCCTTGAGCCTCCCGCCCGCCTCCCGCCCCGGCTTTGTAACCCCCCCAGGTCCCGACTTACCTCATCCGCCGCTCCTCCCTACGCTGGAGGGTTTACCTCTCCACTGCTTGACCGCTTGTCAGCTACCTCATCCGCTGCTCCTCCCTGCGCTGCCACTGCTCCTCCGCTTCTCGCCGCTACGCAGCTCCTCCCGGCGCTCATGTTCTCCCCTCTTCCTGTTGCTGGTGAACTCCGCTCCTCCCCTCACGCAGACGCTCCTCCCGGCGCTCATATCCTCGCTCTTCCTGTTGCTCGTGAACGACGCTACTCACCTCACGCATACTTCGCGGCCGGCGCTACTTGCAAGGGACTACTTAATTTTTTTTTCTAAATATTTTAAAAAACGTTTATTTCTTATTTTTATGTAGCCTATGTCCTTCTGCTTGCCCTGAGGTTTTCTAAGATGTCTTAGGTGTTCAGATTGGTGGTGTCGTTTTCGAGTTTACCTGGCTCAAAGGTGCAAGTTCTCTCTTTATAATAGTAGTATAGATATATATATAGTCACTAAAAAAACCATAGGTTTGACACCACTTATAGTTAGCTGGAAATTTTACTGACATAAAACCATTGAAATTTCCACGTTATAGTTAGTTGGACTCACTATAACTTGCACGCCTGCAATGCACTGCTGATGACGTCACATATTACATCACTCATGACATGGTCAGTGACATCACTCATGATATCACTGATGACACCATCCAGTGAATGTGTGTCTTTCTGAAAAATAAATATGTTTTATATATGTATTTGTAAAGGTCGATGGAAGAATAAATGTTTAAATAAGTGTGTAAATGGATGGTTTTTAAATAAAAAATTGATTTTTAACTGGCGGATTAAGTGTATTTTAGTGAATACATATATTAGCATGTAATTTTTAAATATTTAAATATATGTATCAGTGTTTCACTTTGTGTATAAGTGGCTGCATGGGTTGGTGACTGACTCACTGTTTGTATGTGTTCTGAAGACAGCATATGTGCAGGACTGTATGGGTGGATGAGTGTGTATATAAGTGTGTTAGTGAGTGAATGCCTGCCTCACTAGTGTCTTTATGAGTAACTCATTCATTTCCAATCTTTATTTCGACCATTCGGTCATAAAAGATACACATAATAGATAAAATCACATGAAACTTGTCATCACAAATAAAACATCAATATATGAATAAAAAAAGCTCAGACATAGCAGCAATTTTAAGAGAAATGGAGCATTTCTAGATCCTACCCAGCATTTTTTAAAAAGCAATTACGCGTGTACCACACATTTGTAAAGAATTTGGAAAGTGCAAAAACAGTTGGGCCGGAAACATTGGATTTTAAAATCCTATACATAGGTGCATATTCCCTGTCACCCAAATTCTTAATCAAAGGAAGGAGCCAGTATTTTCTGGCTGCATTATAGGCTGGGCAGAAAAAGATCACGTGCAAATCATTTTCCTCTTTATCATCACAAATAGGGCAGTGCTTAATAGAAGGGACCGGTGACCAGGAACTTGTGAAGGACCGAAAGGGCAATGAACCATATCTCCATTGGAGGAACAGCTTCCTAGCAAGTGTGGGATATATAGGGTCCAGTGCCCTCTCAAATCTATAGAGATCCTTGTTTTGAAGGAACACAGAGGATAAGGACCCCTCTATCTGAGTAGCTTGGGCCCTTGCCCTTTTGTGTTCATAATACAAGTTCGCCAGGGATCTCTTGGAGATACTAGGTGCTACATTTGCCGGATCGGTCCACAGTTCAAGAAGTCCCAGCTCAGTGCAGATGGCTTGGATGTTTTTAACCCAGGGGATGCTAAGCGCCTTGGGATGATTTAGTAATTCGACCAGTTCTGCCCTATAGTCGGCCAGATCATTGCTGCTCCATAGCCTTCGCCAAAATGCAATGGGTCTCAAGCTTATCTCTTCAGCAAGTGGTCTTAGCCCTAGATCAAGCCTCAGGGGGAGGAGTGGGGTGCTGGGGGGAAGTGCGGCTATCTGTCTTATAAACTTATTTTCTGTTATTGACAGGTTCCGGCATGGCGTGTGGCCCCACAGTTCTGCCCCATACATAATTGCCCCCCTAGCCTGGGCCTTGTATATCTGGATTAAAGCCCCCAATGGGCGATAGGTCGAACCGGTCATCATCCGGGCAATACCTCCAGTAGTTTGTATTAGTTTGAGGTTTGCCCTACTCTGATGGGACCCCCAGGTCATGGTTTCGTTGAGTGTCACTCCCAAATATTCGAAAGTGGCTACTCTCTCCAGCCGCACAGCTCCCAATTGTGGATTCGGGCGCTGTTTCAGGCTGGGGTTCAAAACCATGAATTTGATTTTTGTGGCGTTGATTTCCAGCCCTCTATCCTGACAGAAAGCCATAAAGGAATCAAGTATCCTTTGTATGCCCATGGGTGTTTTAGATAGCAACAGAGTGTCGTCCGCAAACATTATTGCGGGCACCCTGCTGCCATTTAGTTTGGGGGCGTCAGTGTAGTCGGTGGCGTTGAGGTGGGCGATTACCCCGTTGACGAAGAGGCAGAACAGGGTCGGCGCCAGCACACAGCCCTGTCTTACCCCTCTGCCAACGGGAAATCTCTCAGTCAATTCCCCCGCCCTCCCACACCTCACACGGGCATAGTTATTGTGGTGCAGCCTCTGCAGGGTCAGTAGGATATCTGGGGGCACGCCCATCTCTGCTAGGACACTCCACAGTTTCCCCCTAGGCACCAGGTCGAAGGCGGCCCGAAGGTCCACAAAAATTGTGTACAGACTGCCGCCCTCGAACTTCGCTGTCTTCCAGTAGATCAAAGTTAGTCTAAAAACCTGGTCCACTGTGGATACCCCCTTCCTAAATCCTGCCTGATAGGGACTGAGGGCACCCACCTCCTCCATCCAATCCTGTAGCCTGTTCAACAGGACCCTGCCGAACAGCTTCTGTGCTACGTCTATCAGACTAATCGGTCTGTAATTGGCCGGGAGGAGGGGCGATCCCTTTTTGAATATAGGGACCACCTCAGCCCCCAGCCAAGTAATAGGGATTTCCATGCCACCGAGGACACTGTTGAAAAGAGCCGCAAGGTAAGGCGCCCAGACGGTGGGCTCCTGTTTAAACAAGTCCCCAGGGAGCCCATCCAGTCCCGGCGCCGTCCCCGAGGCCAGACCTGAAATGGCAGCAGTGACCTCACCCACTGTTATTGGATCCCCTCCAGGACCCGTCCTCTCCTTTTCAATGGGAGCAGAGAGTTCTCCCGGCTCGGAGCTATACAGAGACTGGAAATGGGCCTGCCACACTCCAGGAGCTATATTAGGCTCCAATGCCGAGTGTAAACTCCCCGATCCCCCATTGACAGTCCTCCAGAACAGGCGTTGGTCTTGGATCGCCAGTGCCTTGGTGAGTTCTTCCACTTGGTCTCCTCCCATTCTACTTTAGCCTGGACAAGCAGCTTCTTATAGGCTTGCCTGCTATATTTAAGACGTTCCCCTCCTATGCCTTCCTTAATTACTCGAAGGAGTTCTGTTTTGGCCCGCCTACATGCTGAGTTATACCACTGATTTTTGCCTTGGCACCTCTCCCTAGGCTTCCGCGCACTGCAAGTGAAATGGGGTGCCGCAACTTTTATGAGTTCCTCATGAGCTTCAAACAGTCTGCTTTGTGAATCTCTATTGTTTTCCTCTATGTCAAGGCTCCCCGTGATTTCCAAGATGGGAATAATCTCTGCATAGAGCAGAGGGAGTTTGTCCTTATTTGTAACCATATGCTCCCACCTAATTCTTCTCCTGCTATTATCCAGGAGAAGCGTGGGGTTGCTCCCTTCCTCATGAGACACTGGCGCTTGAGGGCCTGGGTGAACAAGGTCAAGCTCAAGGGCATTATGGTCACTGTCGGTCCTGTCCATCACCCTAAAGTCCTGTATTACCGACCACCTCACTATTTGGACAAAAACATAGTCCAAATGAGATTCTCTCCCCCGTCTATTGTAGGTATTTTTGCTAGGTATGTCGGATTTCATTCGCCCATTACAGGCTCTGAGTCCGAACCTTAGCGTGAGGGCAGTAATTTGGAGTGCTAAAGGGGTCCAGGCTTTCGGGGGTGGAGCTTCCACCAGTGGTACTGCCCACCTGGCCTCTTCTTCCGATGAGAAACCCTCAAGAAGGCCGGGGAGTGGCTCAAAGTGAGAATTAAAATCCCCACCCACCACATAGTATGAATCATTCGACAGTTCAGATAAAAAATTCGAAAGTTCATCAATGGTTGGTGATTCCTTTGCCATTCCCATCGGCCTGGAGTAGATATTAATCAGAAGAAGTTTGGCTTTATTAGGCCATGTTAATAAGACCAAAAGGATATCATCAGAGTTTAGTGGCTGCCGTGTGGCCTCACAGCCCAAATGAGCAGCGATCCATGTCGTAAGCCCCCCTGATGGGCGGCCTTTGCCTTCCCACCTTGCTGGGATGGAGAATGATGAATAGCCTTGATGGCCGTAATCCTCTCTGGCCCAGGTTTCTTGAAACATACATATGTCGCCAGTCTCTATGTAGTTTACCCAGTCCGGCTCTTCCAACTTATTGGCCAATCCCGCGATGTTCCAGCAGATTAGCTTTAGATGGTCAGGAGTGGCGGGTGCCGTGCCTTCAATGTTAGAGAGAATATTTCCAGGCCCCACTTCTATTGCAGTGCCTGGAACTAAGGCAGCAGGAGATGGCACAGAAAGTCTGGGCGCACCATTGTCCACAAAGAGAGGGACCCTATCTGTCCCCTCATCTCCGGCTACACTGTCGGTGATTAGATGCAAAGATTCACCATTGCCATGGTCAGGAGCCACTGTGTTTTTCAATGGGCCAGGGGTTACGCCAGAAGCCACATTGGGCAGTTCGAGGGGTCCACAGGGACCATTATCCCTGGTCAATGGCTTATGAACAGTGAGTCAATCAACCCCATCCAAGCCACTGAAGCAGTTGAATCGATTAAAGTGGCAAAAGGGTGTGTCCAGCGGTTGGAACTGTGGGCGTTGTGCATAGCCTTTGTATCTACGTCTGTGTTCCACCCTTGTCCAATCATCGTACAGTGGGGCCTGATGCCTACGAGTGGGGGGGAAGAAAAAAGAAACTGGGATAGTCTGTATAGTAGAGTCCAGAGATCTATTTACTCCTCCACAGATATGCTGAACAGTGCCCGGATCTTTAAAAGTTACTAGAATGCAGTCCCCTATTATGGTTTTTCTGGTCTTCCCTACCCATGGGACCCTTCTCACCATAATAATCTCGTTGTTAAAATGGGATGGTAGGGGCCGGTTCCAGTTGAGCCATTTGATGACCTTTTTCTTAAGGGATTGATAATCCTCGTTTTCCCCTGCTCTAAGGTGAGGGGCACCCGCTAGAACCACTGTTAAACTATTGGATTCTGGCGGCAGGTCTGGCTTCCGTGGTCTGGGGATTGACCGGGGTGGGGAATGTGGAGAGGCGTTAACCTCTACTAATTCTATTCCAGTAGTCTTCGTGTGAGATCTGTGAGAGGCATGGTCTACTGGTTGTGTGGGTCTGTTGCTTTGGTTGTTATGCTGTGCCTGGAGTGGAATGGCCATAAGAGGTTGCAAAGGGGCAGGAGTTGGCGGATTCCGGGAGGGGGCTTTATTGGCAATTGTAACAGCTTCAGTTTTTGAAGGGTCCCCACCCGAGGGATAAGTTCCCACTAGCTTTGTTTGCTTGCTTACTAAGGTGTTCAAAGTAGTAAGGGATGTTTCTAATAAAGTGAGCCTAATCTCAACTTTTTTCAAACTATCGCTAATGGGCTGCAGGAGGGAGCGGAATAGAAATTCGATACTCCCTATAGCAGTAGGAGGAAGGATTAAGTTTGATATGTTGGCCTCTGGTTCTTTGGTGGTAACAACTATAGTGGGGCTTAGAGGCTTAGGGGGTGGAATGGTGGGCACTATCTCAATAGCCTTCCCCAGTAGGAGGCTGTTAGTATGTTTCTTGCCAAAGTCAAGATGTAGTGTTTTAGTTTTCCCCCGTCCCCCGGCTGCCTTGCGTGCATGTTTGCTAGGCGGGGGCCTATGCAACTCTACCACTGCATTAGGTTTTGACTTAGTTTTCTTCGCTATCTGCATAGGGGGCGTTTGGGTTACCAGATTCACATGGGTGGGAGATGGCTCTTGGGGGTCTAACTCTGCATTATTTCCGGGTGCTCTCCCTAGGGTAGGTGACGTTTCCCTTAGCAGGAGGGGGAAGTCCTCGAGTGTCGGGTTATTTGAGCTGCTAGGGGTCGTGCCTTCCTGTTGGGAGCTTGGGTAGGGGATAATATCATTAAATGGTCTGTTTTTCATGGATTCAATGGAGCGTCTACGCTCCGCCCTGCGTTTCTCTAGTGAGCTTTCCTTTCCCACATCTCCTTTAGCAGTTTTAAAATAATTGTCCAGAGTCCCTGCGCTAGAGGCCCCATCCCTTGATGGGGTTTCTCTTGATGGTGGCGAGGGCATGAGTTACTTATATTGGAGAGTGGGATCAATGGAGTAGGCCCGGCCCGGCCTCCTGCGGCCGGCCGCTGACGGTCCCGCCCTTGTCCCGGGCTTCTCCCGGCGGTGTCCGTGCACTTAATTATATCTTTAGAGTCAGTTGGGTAATTGTAGGGGGCGGGGCGATGAGGGAGAGCGGCCCAGGTGTTACGGGCGCGAGGTAAGCTGAGACTCTTGGGAAACTGAGTCCAGCCCCTCCTGCTCGCAGCCCTCGCAGCCCTCAGCCCTGAACGGTACTCACAACAGCTGCTCACAGGTCCGGCAAACGCCCCTCAGCGAAGCGGGACCCGCGCAGCGGGTTCCGCGAGGCGTGGAGGCAGAGACGTTCCAAAGGGAGTCCGCAGGTCCTCGTAGTCAGGAAGGTAGGCACCAATGGGGGTCCCACGTAGAAGAAAGTGTCCGATGCTTTTCACCAGGCTGTTGGGGGCGGGGCGATGAGGAAGAGCGGCCCAGGTGTTACGGGCGCGAGGTAAGCTGAGACTCTTGGGAAACTGAGTCCAGCCCCTCCTGCTCGCAGCCCTCGCAGCCCTCAGCCCTGAACGGTACTCACAACAGCTGCTCACAGGTCTGGCAAACGCCCCTCAGCGAAGCGGGACCCGCGCAGCGGGTTCCGCGAGGCGTGGAGGCAGAGACGTTCCAAAGGGAGTCCGCAGGTCCTCGTAGTCAGGAAGGTAGGCACAATGAGTAACTACATATGTTTTAATCTAGTATATGTGAGTATTGATGTTTATAAGTGAGTATATGTGAGAGTGAGAGATTGTAAGAGTTCCTGTTTAAATAAGTATGTCTTTCTATAAGTGATTGTTTAAGAGAGTAAGTATGTGTAAGTTTCCTTAAAAGTAATGTGCTAGTGTGTGTATAGCTGTATATGCAAATAAATGGATGTTCAATAGTTTATTTGCATGTGTGAGTATGTGTGTGAGTAACTTTTGGAGGACTGTCGGTGTGTAACAGGATGTATATGTGTATCACTACATATGATGAGTGAGTATTTGTATGAGTGACTATATAGAACTGTTGGTGAATAAGTGGATGTGTATATAGATGGTGGTATTACTGGTTGGTTGTTGTAACTGGTATGGGTATCCCTATTTATATGAACATTTATTTTATATTTTTGAATATGTGTTTCAAGGGTTACATTACACTGAAAGGAGGTCTGTTATTCTGTCACAAGTATGGTGTCATCAGTGATGTCATGAGTGATGTCACTGACCATGTCATGAGTGATGTAATATGTGACGTCATCAGCAGTGCATTGCAGGCGCGCAAGTTATAGTGAGTCCAACTAACTATAACGTGGAAATTTCAATGGTTTTATGTCAGTAAAATTTCCAGCTAACTATAACTGGTGTCAAACCTATGGTTTTTTCAGTGAATTTAATAGGTTTTTTAAATGCTAATTCCTAACTGTAACTGGTGTGAAACCTATGGTTTTTTCAGTGAATTTCAAAGGTTTTTTAAAAGCTAATTCATTCTATATCGAGTTTCTAACCTACGATTTTTATAAATTTGCTGTTTTGTGTAAGTATTAATTATTATTTTGTATTTTTTATAATATTATTATTTTTTTTTAATCATCTTTTCCTGGGGCGCTCTGGGTGCGCGCACCGGTAAGCTCTCCGGAAAGCGCACCCAGAGCGCTACTTGCGTTCGTGAAAAAAAATATAAATGAAAAGTAAATAATAACGCAAGACATTTAGTACCATACATATAAAAGCAGTTTTTTTTAATAAGGAAATGAAAATGATTTTGCATTTCCGTGAAACTATCAAAACGTCACTTAGGCGCGCCGCGTAAGCGCCACCGGAAGCGCCTTCGTTCGCTCGGCATATGCGCCATCGGAAGCGCCTACGTTCGCGCCGCATGAGCGCCCCCGGAAGCGCTTCGGTGCGCGCAGCGTAAGCGCGTCAAGTCATGTGACCTTAAAATAACACTTTTCATTGGTTGCTAACATTTTTTTTACAAAGAATGAAATCCCCACCCATTTCCTTCACTTCTTCTTTCACTTTTGTGACTG
This sequence comes from Lissotriton vulgaris, assembly GCF_964263255.1. Classification (NCBI taxonomy): domain Eukaryota; kingdom Metazoa; phylum Chordata; class Amphibia; order Caudata; family Salamandridae; genus Lissotriton; species Lissotriton vulgaris. Next base: position 930,292,905 of record NC_141689.1, on the reverse strand, counting down.
AAAGACCTACCTTTTTGCTCTCGGTTCTTTGTTGGATATCTTGGATTATCATGGCTGCCAGACCATCCAGCAGTGAAGAAGATTCCAATGAATTCCCTGATGAAGAGCCTCCTCAGCCGAAGGTCAAAGAACATTTCATCTGGAAAAATTTTTCCATACCTGATGACCAGAAGAAGGTAAATGCTCTAAAAGTGGAGTGCAGGATCTGTCACACAGTCCTGTCACGGGGTGACCCCAATAAAAAATATTCTTTTGGGAACTCCACAATGATTCGCCATGTGGAGAGGAGGCACCGCCAGAATTTTGCTCGGGAAAGTGTCAGGGCTCTGGCACAAGAGGTTCCCAGTGATGGGGCCTCTACATCAACCGGAGGACCAACAACATCGGTGAGGGGGAGATCACAAGAGCTAGTTCCGAACATTCAGCCTGCATTTAACAAAGGCGTCCTTAAATGCAGATACTGTGATCAGCTACTTTGCTATGGGAGCACAGTGTTCTGCTCATGGTTCGATCATTGGAGAACCATCGCTGCCGTTCCCAGCCCTAATTTTTTTTTTGCTCCTGTTGAGCAGTTTCCATTCCCTGTTTTTGCTTTTGTTCTAAAAAAAGAAAAAAGAAGAAAAAAAAAGTTCTTAAGTTCTTTTCAGAACTACCTCCAATTCTCATCAAAGAGCTATATTCTTTAAAAAATGAAAAAGAGTAAGTGAAGTGGAGTGCATTGATAAAGGAAAGGAAAATGAGTAAGAAAGAACAGAAAGGTATGAGAGGGGAAAGGAAGTGAAGTAGGGTGGCTGAAAGAAGGTGAGTATTGGGAAGGAAAGTAAGGAGAAGGAGAGTGAACATGGGGAATATAGATATTCAAAGAAAATGTAGAAGAGGAACAGGGGTGTGGAAGGGTAAGAAAAGATGCATTGCTGGAGTTGCATCATTTTTGTGACGCACTCCAGCAATGCATCACTTTTGCGCTTACAGATACGTCTGAAATACTGACGTATCTGTAAGTACTTGCGACATATTGCATCATATATTTAATATGACGCATGAGTAGAAGACTGAAGGCCTCATTTATGAGGCCATGCGTCACTTTTACGCCACCGGTATGTCATTTTTTGTGACGCACCAGTGCTGTTAAAAATGCACCTTATTGAGTCATATTTACAAAGTGACGCATCTAGGTAGATGTGTCACTTTGTAAACCTCTGCGCCACATTATACCTACGCCAGGTGTTATGTATGCAAAAGGGATGTATTGACGCAAGAAAGGGTCGTAGAGGTGACGCAGTGAAATCTATGAGATATCTCTGCGTCACTATTATGATGCTGTTGCGTCCAAATCTTGTGCCTGTTTCACATCAGGCGTAAGACTGATGCAGGCCCTTTCACATGGGCCTGGCCCCAGGTGAAACGATGCATTGCTGGAATTGCATAATTTTTGTATTGCACTCCAGCAATGCATCACTTTTGCGCTTACAGATACATCTGAAATACTGACGTATCTGTAAGTACTTGCAACATAATGGGTCATATATTTAATATGACGCATGAGTATAAGACTGAAGGCCTCATTTATGAGGCCATGCGTCACTTTTACGCCACCGGTATGTCACTTTTTGTGACGCACCAGTGCTGTTAAAAATGCACCTTATTGAGTCATATTTACAAATTGACGCTTCTAGGTAGATGCGTCACTTTGTAAACCCCTGCGCCACATTATACCTACGTCAGGTGTAATGTATGCAAAAGGGACGTATTGACGCATGAAAGGGTCGTAGAGGTGACGCAGTGAAATCTATGAGATATCACTGCGTCACTTTTATGACGCTGTTGCGTCCAAATCTTGCGCCTGTTTCACAGCAGGCGTAAGACTGATGCAGGCCCTTTCGCATGGGCCTGGCCCCATGTGAAAGGATTCATTGCAGGAGTTGCATCATTTTTGTGACACACTCCAGCAATGCATCACTTTTGCGCTTACAGATATTTCTGAAATACTGACGTATCTGTAAGTACTTGCGACATAATACGTCATATATTTAATATGACGCATGAGTAGAAGACTGAAGGCCTCATTTATGAGGCCATGCGTTACTTTTACGCCACCGGTACGTCACTTTTTGCGATGCACCAGTGCTGTTAAAAATGCACCTTATTGAGTCATATTTACAAAGTAACGCATCTAGGTAGATGCGTCGCTTTGTACTTTTACGCCACCGGTACGTCACTTTTTATGACGCATCAGCAGCATAGAGCATGCACCTTATTGAGTTATATTTACAAAGTGACGCATCTAGGTAGATGCGTCACTTTGTAAACCCCTGCGCCACAATATACCTACGTCAGGTGTAATGTATGCAAAAGGGACGTATTGACCCAAGAAAGGCTCGTAGAGGTGACGCAGTGAAATCTATGAGATATCACTGCGTCACTTTTATGACGCTGTTGCGTCCAAATCTTGCACCTGTTTCACAGCAGGCGTAAGACTGATGCAGGCCCTTTCACATGGGCCTGGCCCCATGTGAAAGGATGCATTGCTGGAATTGCATCATTTTTGTAACGCACTCCAGCAATGCATCACTTTTGCGCTTACAAATACATTTGAAATACTGACGTATCTGTAAGTACTTGCGACATAATGCATCATATATTTAATATGATGCATGAGTAGAAGACTGAAGGCCTCATTTATGAAGCCTTGCGTCACTTTTACGCCACCGGTACGTCACTTTTTGTGACGCACCAGTGCTGTAAAAAATGCACCTTATTGAGTCATATTTACAAAGTGACGCATCTAGGTAGATGCGTCACTTTGTAAACCCCTGTGCCACATTATACCTACGTCAGGTGTAATGTATGCAAAAGGGACGTATTGACGCAAGAGGTGATGCAGTGAAATCTATGAGATATCACTGCGTCACTTTTATGATGCTGTTGCGTCCAAATCTTGCGCCTGTTTCACAGCAGGCGTAAGACTGATGCAGGCCCATTTTTTTTTTCTCCCGCGGAGCCCTTTTATAGCCCCCACATCAAACCTAGGGGGTCAGGGGGGGTCTACTCTGCCCCCTTATGGTCATTTCCCCCTTTGTTTTTGCCACCTCTTGTGTCTCGATCTTACCGAGACACAAGATGGCGGCCGCTCCGGACTGTTTCGAATGTTTACAGACACCCAAGAGCCAATCAGCTTTCCACGCGCAAGTCGCGTAGGGCGCCCGGTGCGCTCGCCGGTGCGCGTACCAGGGCACGGCCATAGATATATATTATTTTTTAACCTAAATTACTCAAAAACTACTGGAGCACATATCTTGAGACATAGCAAAGGCACATTGGGCTACCAGTCCCTACAATTTTGCCAAGTTTGGTGAAAATCCATTCAGCCGTTGGGGCTAAAAGTGAGGTCGACTGCCTTATGAAAATTAACATGGGGAAAACACGTTTTGGGACCCCCCTTTTATCTCGGCCCCCGCTTGACGAATCCCCCCCCAAACTTTCAGGGAAGGACCGGAGCGCCGCGAGGCAAATTTGAGGAAATTTTCAGGCAGATTCCTCAACCGGCGCCAAAGTTATTCCCAATAAAATGTTGAGATTTTGCATTGAAAATCATCCTAACTATAACTACCTACTGGCGACCGCCAGTAGGTAATATATATCTATATATTGGTTCTCTGAGGGTAAAATAAAGGAACTAAACCCTCCTCCCGCGAGTGCCGTGTCTTCTTCGAAGGTGAGGGAGAGGAAAGCTTTGATAGTAGCGGGGTGGCGCCCCCGCATACAGGCACCCGTGTTTGAGTGCGCGACTTGGCGGCACAAGGAAGCAGTAATATATATATATATATATATATATATATATATATATATATATATATATATATATATATATATATATATATATATATATATATATACATATATAGCTGCACGTTTCTGTAGCCCAATGATGGTATCAGAAAAAGATTGGCTGGCACACTGGTATCCGGTTCACAAATTTTATTACACCAGACCCCCTTCACCCCTTACAGACACGTTTCGCCTTTGCAGGCTTCGTCAGTGTAACGTTAGTGCATAATTCAAGTCGCCATTTAAAGCCATTGGCCAGCTATGCATGTCATAAACATAAAAGAAGGACATTATCTGTTTAACATTTTGGCGGCCATCTTATAATGTGCAAATTGCATTAGAATCTCAGGCTATAAAGTGGTGACTGACGTAAAAGTGCATTGTGCTCATTAAAAACCTTTAACGTTAATATATTTTCACAAATTCATTAAACACAGCAAGAATAATATAATCAGCATTGAGATATTTACAACAATTGTTTTCTCAATATGCCTAGAGTTGGTTATTCAGCCCTGAATGGGCGATTTCAACAGAAAAAAAAAGAAAAAAAAATATATATATATATATATATATATATATATATATATATATATATATATATATATATATATACATATACATATCCAGAAGTAAGGCAGGTTGGAGGGAAGGCGCTGCTAGTGCATGTGTATAAGACATTTAAAGCCAATTGACGCAGGGCCTCTAACGCAGATGTGCTGGTCTCACTGGTAACAGTACTGATAACCTTCATATTCATGGACCCAGCCTCTCTTTCCGGCTAGGGGTATCCCCTGTTCACAGCTTTGGATCCTAAACCCAGCCTCTCTTCCAGTATGGTCCAATCCGGACACTCCAGGAGGGGGGAGACCCTTCCCCTGCCCCCACTTCATGCTGGCAAGATTCATCCTCTGAGGCACCCCCTTTTTGTTCTACAACAGTGACCCACAGGTAGGGTCCACATTTCAATGAATGGAATGAAGATCCAGATCGTGTTTTAATGTATCTTCAGTCACTTAGTTATTATTTATTTAATGCCTTTGTCTAATCTTCAGGTAGCTATATGTCACTGTCCTATGGTATATGTTGGTAAGAATTCAAATACTTGTCACGTAGCACTATGGCCCTGTATTATCATCATGTCATTAAATGACATGCAACTCAAGGAAAATATCTCATTTATAGTTGATGAGGGTATTTCATTTGCATATTGAGTCTTAAAAGTTGTATAAGCAGAAACTAATATCTAGATAGCTTTCAGTCACTAAATATACTCACAGATTGTTCCAAGACAGAAGCAATTCTGCTTTTTTCCGCATAATCCAGAACATTTTTACCAGATCACAATTTCTACTTGTGCAGAGAATGCCAGAAAATGATTCTCTTTGGTAGAAAGCCTTGTTATCCTTCTCATTTGTCAACAATAATTCTAATATTCCATATGGTGATAAAAATCAACGTTATTCCCTCCTCCTCTTTCTAGGCTGAGATCCCTGTCTCTTTATAAAGGAGGCACACGTTTTTGATCCAAGGCTCATATGAAAACCCTAAATCACGTCACATTGCTTTACCTGCCCTAAATCGCAACCACAGCCGGGCTGGGAATTCAAACCAGCCCTGGCAATAAACTCGGGTCGGAGAGGTGGGGGCCATGGCACTGGTAGAATCACTGCTGCTGGAAACTGCTGCTGTTTTTAGTACAGGGGGCCAATATTGCAGCAATGCTGCAAAACCGGCCTCCAGTATCAAAAACAGCCCCACCGGTTCAAAACCGGACCTAACTCTTCCGGTCCGCCGAAAAAAGGCCTAGTGCCCACTACAGCCAGTTCGGCCCTGATCGCAACTTAACTTCCCATATTCTCTGTTCACTGACAGTTTGCTTCAGCCCTGTCATGTTCATACCAGTGCACTCTGTCATACGCCTCATTTATGATCTACCCACACACTCAAAACAAATGCAGCCTCTCACACCCTTTCCATCTCTGACAAACCCTACGACCTCTGTGCATCAGGGTCTGACCATAACACAGACCAGTCCCAACACTCGTATCAGTAGCTGTCCCCTGCCAAAACCCTCCCACATTCAGGAGTAGTGATGGCCATTTTTTAGGTCAAGCATTCGAGACCTCTTGTATATACTTTAGTATATACTTTATTATATATATATACTTTAGTTTATACCTATATGTGTATGTACTTTGTGGGCTCTGCAGATCAGGCCTAGGACTTGTCAGCTTCCGCTTAGTGACTTTTTTTCTGTTCAACTGCCTCTATTTAATTGTCTTGATAGAAAACGACGAGCAGAGGTCAGTAAAATTCCAGAATTGCTTTCTGTTGAGGGATTTTTTATTTTTTATTTTTCTGGCAATGGCCTCTATTTAACTTTCTTGATAGAAAACGACCATCGAAGGTCAGTAAAATACCCCAATCACTTTAGCATTCTCTAGATTCCATTCCATAGAAATTGTCTTCCATGAGCTTCCGTTGACAATAATATTTTTTTCAAATCTTGTATTTTCAGTGATATGACCACCGAAGGCCCTGCTTTTATATTAAAAACAGAGCTTTGGACTATACTATTGCCAGCTGAAAGGCAATATTTCTTTCCATGTGTTCCCATACATGGCGTGCCACGCAGTTTGGTGCTTATTTTCCCTCCACGTTAAAGAACAGTAGATGTTTCAGCACCCAGTCTAATGCGCTGCATATCTAAATACATATAAGGTACCAAAGGCGAGACCGATTGCATTGCAAATGCTTGTTTAATGTTTCTGACCAGCCTATTGATCTCACAAACCTCACCTTCTTCCATAACATTTCACAGACTCACATTCACAGTGGTCTTAGAATCTTCTAGATGGCTGGTGACACTGTAGTAATATAGACAAAAACAATGAGACAAACTGGAGGGCCCTATCATTGAAAATAAGAAATGTTCATCTGGCCTTCCAACTAGAGCTTTCTTGTCCTCTAAAAACAATGTGTTAAAAATAAAATGTCTACCCAAGCCACAAGTCCTAACCTTTGTTCTAAATAACCCCAGATTCCCAGATATAAAAACAACCAGTGTCCTGATTGCCCCATATGTGTGTATTGCTTAAACTGTACAGCCAATCCAGGTGATCTAGGCCATCAGCAGATAGTTTGACTGTTCCTGTGGTATTAGGTCTCACACGAGCCGCAGATGCAGAAGTACCTCACCCTTTACTAGTTGGTGAAGATATGTTGGTGTGCTCAGTTTGTACCCCACATTTAGCCACTTATTCCTACCTCACTGCTAGGCTAGAGAAAATGGCTTTCTATCTGGAAAAAGTTTTTTAGACCTAACAAGGTATGCAGTCACAAGAAAGATGAAACCTAGATAATGAAGGTCCAACACAAAAGAACTATTTCAAACATTTATATGTTTGAATCCTTATGTAGCGTAAATGTCCTCATGCATCCATCTTCACCAATTCCTACCTGAAATATCATTTACAACACTTGATAAAGGTTTACGTACGGATTGAAATTTCACCTAAATAGTTATGTTTTAGATCATGCATCCTAAAAGCATGCCAAATGTTAGAATAAAATGATCATGTAGCAATGAGAAACTATGGTACGAAGTGATAATATAATACTGAAATATTTACGCATTTTATGAGGAAAACTGAAAACAAAACTATAACCTGTAGAATTTATACTGACAACATTAGCGTGCCTTGAAATAATGTACTTCACATAAATGTATTAGTACACATGTATTGATGTTAATCAAATGTAAATAATGCATTTGACAGAGAGCTGACATAGATTTGTAGAAGATTTTATGGTAATGAGATTAAATGAATACACGTTTATAAACTGACATACTGTTTGAAAAAAAGAAAATATTATATCAGTGCTTAAAACTGACATGAATTTAATGTGAAATTATCGATTTGATTAACTTAACAAACAGAAGTATTCGGAAAGGAAGAGTCGGGGTTGGCTGTCTGATTTTCCTTGCTTTCCCGGGCTGGCAAGCTGTTGTTTTTTCCTTCGATCCACAAATGTTGCTATCGCAAGTTTTCTTTCCTTGCCCCCCTATCCACTCATTCTGGGTGGTATAGACTCTAACTAACTGAACTCTGAGCAAACTAAGGGGCTGATTATGAAGGAGGGAGGACAAAGACCGCCCTCCATCGCAGCTGCAAAATGGACCGTCCGCCATAGGTGCAGTGGTCTCACCATACGAATTAAGATGCGCCCGCCACACTGGCAGGGGCATCCTTTATTTAAACATTGCTGCGTGTAGCAGCGTCCGCCACAATCTTAAAAACATGTAGTGCTTTTGTATGTACAAAGTGAAAGGCACTGTGCGGTGCCTGCCACCTCGTACATGAAAATGGTCAGTGACAGCTACCGCCCCTCTCCCTGTGTACCCACATCAACCCAGAACACATTGACACGGAACATGATTTGTCTTTGGAAGGCGGGGGATCGTCGCAAGACCCCCCGGCCGTTAATATTAAGATACAAAATAATAAAATTGTTAAACAAATTATACAATTTTTTATGCAAAAATATTCAGGAACATTAGATACAATCATATCGACAAGTGTGATCGGCTAACCTTAACAAGATTCTAATACAGCTTGTTTCCTAACCGAATCTAACATCCTCATCTGAAAATTTTGGCATACTAAGATTTATGGCCATATGGCAAGGTCGCTAACCGGTGTCATATCTTACAAGCTGCGCCCTTACCGCAGGTGTGCATGGCCAGTCGGGCCCGTTAATTACCCGGTCCACCCGTGCAGCCGAGCCCGTTAATTACTCGGTCCACCCATGCAGCCGAGCCCGTTAATTACTCGGTCCACCCATGCAGCCGAGCCCGTTATTTACTCAGTCCACTCCGTGAACTCCATTTAACCACTGAAGGAGGGCCCTAACTCGCGTCACCAGCTGCCCCTGAAGTTCTAGGAGGGGCCAGTGACCCCTCCTCCCCCCTGGGCGGACACCTCCAAAGGATGATGCCGCCCCCTCAGACCTTAAAATAGCTGCTCACCCGTCATGACCTTACCACCACTGGCCAGCATTGTTACCCGACGATCTGGCCTCCCTCCTTCCTACTCCTAAGAAAGGTCATGTTCACCTCGCAAATCCCTCTAGCCATGCTAATATGTTATTCGCCCATAGGACATTCCCAGCCTCAGTCAAGTGCACCCCCGTCCCGCAGGTAGAAATGCTCCCCCCAAATACACCCGTGAGGAATCGTCTGCAACCGGGGGGCTCGAAATAATTTGTCCAACTGTGTGTTGATCCTCTTTACCGAGTGATTCAACGCCTTGACCGAGTCCCTCCCTTGCCACTGCCAATGAGGAATAAGTTGCGACCAAACTACCGTGCAACCAGCGCATGTTCTGGAGACCCACCCCACAGTGGAGATGATTTCTTCTATCAGGATGCGCCTCCCTAGTTTGGTCAAATCATTCTCCCCCAGGTGAAGTATCACCACTGACGGGGGAGCGGGTTGCTGAGATAATAGTTCTAGAAAGTATTATTTGAACTGTCTAATGCCTAAGCCTCCCCTCCCGAAGAGGAAAACGGAGAACCCCTTTTCCTCAGCCCATCTCCTCCTTTCACCTGAAAGAAACATATTTTTTGCACGCCGAACATAGGAGTGGCCCACAATCCAAGTCACCAATGTACGTTGATCTTCTTATTGCTTGTGTTGCGAAGCTGATGTTTCTTGCCGACATTCGGCGAGTTCCTCCCCGCGTGACAGGTTCGAGTAACTGCAAAACCAAAAATACCAAGCGTGAGTCATCAGGCCATGTCACAACATGTCAATACAAACATAACGTTTGTAACACTCAGATGACCATCTCCCAATCCTTTTAACATTTTCGACAGGGAGTCCCCTTACAACTGCCTCAGTTGCTGCCCCAATTCTGAAAGAATGGGTGCCAAATTCAGACCTGCTTTTGCGACCGCCAGCTCCAGGACTCTCCTAAACTGATACCTGGTCAATGGTGTACCATCCGTGTGACAAAATAGTGCCCCCCCCCAGTGTACCCTCCCACTGCCTACTAAAAGCCTCTACATGCGAGACTGGGCAACAAGGGTTGGTCCGAGCCTGGTGGAGCACTATGGTATCCCCCCGTCCCTCCTGGTCGGTTTTCGATCTTTGAATTGTCACCCACATTGTGTCTTCCTGGATCACCACACAGGCCACTTGAAGGCCGCCCCGTTTGTCACCCTTTGATGCTGCTACAAGCTCACCTATCATTAGAGCTTCCTTGAACGCTAGTGTGAACGCCGCTTTGAAAAACAGCACCTCCCATGTTGAGCAACAGACGCCCTGGAGTGCCAACAATAGGGCTGTGAGCCTTACCAGCCAAATCGGCTTTCTCGAATCTGTCGAGTGTCCCTGTATGCGACGCCAGCCCCTCAATGCCGTTCGTAGGGTCCCTCATGCCCTTGGCTTGTGCAAAGAAGGAAACTGCCGCCCTGTGCCTGTTAGCAGCTGCCACTGAGCGCCCTTCCCTGTGCATCAACTCTAGGTATGCAGCAAAACTGTCTTCCTGCGCCCAGCTAGCCTCCCAATTCTGCCCAAAGAAAGTACAGTAAGACAAGAACGCCCCTTCGTATGCTGTCCTAGTCCTGGGGGCTAAGCTAAATACCACGAGGTACGGTAGTCTGGGGCACCGATCTGCCAAAGAGCAACCGGGAAAGGTGCTGGCGAGGGATCTGCTGCTGGAAGCTGCTCCCTAAATACCTGCATTTTAAAGCGAGAAAGGGCGTCAGCTGCCTTATTGAGAATGCCTGGCACATGTTTGGCTCTGAAAATCACATTCTATTTCAAAGATTGTAGCACAATCTCATTTACCAAGCGCAGTATGAATGGACACCGTGCCGCTTGTTGGTTAATGCATTCTACCACGCTCATGTTATCCGACCAGAACACCACCGACTGATTGATAAGGTGTTCCCGCCAGACCATCAGTGCTACCCATATTGGGAATAGTTCCAGGAATCCGATGTTGTTGGTCAACTACCACGACTCCCACTCCTCAGGCCATCTCTGGGCGACCCACTTGGTCCCAAGGATGGCGTCAAAGCCCATGCTACCAGCAGCGTCCGTCCATAAACACAACTCTGCTGATGTGGTGGGGGGACCAGGCAACACTATCCTGCCATTGAAGTCCTCCAGGAATGCCGTCTATATCCGCATGTCCTGGCGAACCTCGAATGACAACCTAGTGCGGTGATGTTTGGCTCTCAAACCCATCATGGCTTGGGCAACCGATCGAGAGAAGGGGCGTGCCATTGGATGACTCGCAATGCAAAGTTCAATTGACCCACCGTCTCCTGTAGCTGCTGCAAGGTAACCTTGTCCTTGAGTAGGCACTGGTGCAGGGCCGCCTTGAACTTAAACACTATAGGCTCCATTAGGATGTCGGGCGGATTTCCTCCGCCAGGGTAGCGGTGGCCACCGCCACCCTGGCGGAGGCAATCCGCCCGACATCCTTCCCTGCATTCCCCCCACCATATTACGATGGCGGAGGGGACCGCAGCGGTGGGAAACACCGCCCGCCTGTTTTCCGCCCCGGTCGCCTTGCGGCCGGAGCGGAAAAGGGATAACATGGTGGCGGTGTCTATCAGACACCGCCAGCCATATTAGAAAAGGCATTTTACAATGCCTGTCCGTGGCGGCATGCGGTGTTCACTCAGGGGGGCCCCTGTGGGCCCACAGAGTGACGGCCAAAGGGGGGTGGCACACAGGGGGGGGAACCTGTGGTACCCCCCTGCATTTGCATAATCGCAGCAGCAGGCACCGTGCGGTGCCTGCCGCTTCAAATATGCAAATGCATGCATTTGTTTTTAACCCCTTCGCTGCTCATGATGAGCTGAGCTCGTCATGAGGCACGGTTGAGCTGTGCATATGACGAGCTGAGCTCGTCATGAACAATGGTATTCAAAGAATATTAGCACAGGAGGGGAAAACCATTAGCAGCCAAGGTGTTCACATTGTGGCAGGCGGTGAAGTGAGCACCGCCCACCACAATGTTAATTTGAGGAATGCGCCCGCCACTGTGGCAGGCGCATCCTAATGCCAATGTCTGGGCCCCCGCCCTTTAGGCAGGCGGTCCCGATTTACGAAGGGATGACGGGCGGGCAAAGTCCGCCTGTCATCCTAATGGAGCCCTTTGTCTTTGGGTAACCTGAAGCACCCTTCCAATGAATCAATTTCGATACCCAGAAATTCCAAACAGGTGGACGGGCCAACCATCTTCCCAGGCGCTAGCGGAACCCTGAAAGCCCGCATGAGCACCCAAAATTCATGCGATGCCCAGGCACACTCTCGAGTCCCCGCCGCTCCCAGGAAAAGGAAGTCGTCCAAATAATGCATGACCTGTTCGTGGCCCGTGGACTGTCTCATGACCCCCTCTAAAAAAGAGCTAAAAGTCTCAAAGTATGCACATGAAATGGAACAACCCATAGGCATGCATTTGTCCATGTAAAACTTGCCGACAAAGGTGAAACCAAGGAGGTGGTGGTCCAAAGGATGGACCGGTAACAGACGAAAGGCAGATTCAATGTCCGATTTAGCCATGAGAGTGCCCCGCCCCAACCCCCGCAATAGCTCCACTGCTTGGTCAAACGAAGCGTACTTCACACTACAAATACCCTCATCTATAGCGTCATTCAAGGACACCTCTCTTGGTGCCAATAAGTTGTGAATCAGCCTAAACTTGCCCTTCTCCTTCTTGGGGACTACACCCAATGGCGAACACACAAAGGCGGGCACTGGCACCTCCAGGAATGGCCCAGCTATCCTGCCCATGGACAGCTACTGCAGGGTTCTGCTGTACTGATAACTGATTCTTACAATGAGCGCTGCCAGTGTATCCCCCTGCCGGGATCCGGAAACCTTGGGAAAAACCTTCCTGTAGTAGGGCAGCCACAGCGTGGTCTGGGTATCTGTTCAACCATGGGATCATTGCCAGGACATTAATGGGGGAAGGGCCAACTGTGCTTCCTACGCTATTCTGGTTTCTTCCCCCCTCTCTGACTTTGATTACCACTTCTCGATCTGCATGTTGTCTCGGGATGGGAGGTGTGACCGCAGATTGCGCAGGCATGTCTGAATCTACATGTGCCGGCCGGCCTCGTACATGAGCGCTTATTAAAGTCCCAACACACACCCTTCCTTTCCCCACCGCCCCCCCTATTCTTCCCCGGGAACTCATTCCCCTGTGCTGCTCAAAAGGGCTGCTGGGGTTTAGCGGGGAACACACTGGTTACGCTAGTGGGCTGGGCAGGAGCCGTGTTCCCTGAGAACTGCTTGTGCCACGACAGCGAGTCAACCTTGTCCCATGTCAATGATAAGTCAAATTACTTAGATTTCCTGAAATTTACATCATATTCCTTCCATGCTTCCCCAGGCTACTGCTCGCTCCACCCTACAATCCTGCTTTGGTACCAAGCCATTGCCGCCAGTACATTAGGAGGGCGTTCAACAGTGATAGCCGTAAGGATGGGGAAGGCCCTGATCCAATTAACCAGAGTTTCCTCCACCCTAAACTTTGCACACTGTACTCTCCATTCACTAGGGTGCATCCATTCCTTAAGTTTTTTTGCATTCTCCATTTCCCTATTGTCCAACAGCAGAGAGAAAATATAAATATACTTTCCCGCCCAAATCATTTTTTTTACCGCCCAAGAGACATGTTGCGCTAAATCTTCTTTCCTAGATGGGATCGTACTATCCCCCAAGAGAGGCAAAGCCACCTCCTTACCATTACCGGACACTGGGGCCGGTCCAGCGTTGCTTCCATTCGGTTGAGCGCCATCCGTACCTGCAGAAGAAGGAGAAACGGAGCCCGCAGCCCCATTCGCAACTGTTGCCGCCCTAATCTTTTCCACCATCTTGGCCGCCTCAGCGGTATGGTCTAGCGTTGAGGGCATCATACCCCCCTTCTGCAGCCAAGGGAGAAGAGCCGCTATCTGCGCAGTTAGCTCGGGTGGGATCGGAGCTTACGAATCCGGCACTGCCGCCGGCACCACCGGCGGGGGTGGCCCTATGGGTGACGGCACGGGAGGCAACGGAAGTGGACAAACAGGGGCAGGCGGGCCGGCCCGACAGGAGGGGCTCCAGATGGCAAAACAGGAGCCGGTGCCAACGGGAGCCGGGACTACCGGCTCGGGGGTAGTGGGAACAGCCACAGGTGAAGGAGCGGGTGCGCAGCACCTCGATCTCTTGGTCTTGTTCCTTTTAGGTGAGGAGTCGGAATCCCCATCTGGCAAAGGCGCAGCTATCTGCCGTTTGGGTCTACCGCGTGGGCCTGTGATATCATCAATCCTCTCCATCACGCGAGCATCTAGGCTATAAACATTATCCAATCTCTTATCCATGGCTTTCATTTTATGCATCATGGCCTGCAACATCATCTCCATTTTTGTCCCCTTGGCACCCTTAGCTCCCGGCATTTTGCCTACTGACCGACTCGCTTACTGCTCAAGATCACAAATTTGTGCACCCTGTACCTTCACCAGACGGAGGATACGCAGGGGGCTATAAGCACAACGCAACTGCGACCGCAACACACCGGCTATTCCGATTGTTAGGGGTGGCCAAACTCTAACGTAGACCAACCCGGCGGCCACACGAAGCAATGAAATGCGAGCCCCCCGCTCTCCTCTTACCGTCGACGTCCTGCATGTTCTACGTCCCGTACTCCACACATCCACTGTACACCACTCCAGCACGTACGATCCACACTTCGACTGTTTGCTTCTAATGTCGCGCTACCATACACTCCAGCAGCAATCCCTGACCTGAAAGATAAGAACAGAGAATTAGGAGGCCCGAGCGTGGGGCACGACCAGTGTGGGGGAGCGTCAGGCGACAAGAAGGGCCACCTGAGCACTCCCCCCTCCTTAATTTCTAGGGACGGGGGAAGAGGGTGGGCCGCCCCCTCCCCCGCGCCTCGCCGCCCGCCCCTCTGACTTGGAAGTCTGTACCACGCCTTCCGGGTCAGGGATCGGGCGCCGGCCAACCGGTGGTGTGGCGCACATCTCCCGCGTAATCATTGGACACCGGGAGATCACCCCCACCACCGGGGGGCAAGGGGAGAGGGGATCTCCGCACAGCCATGCGGGCTTGGGTGCCAAGGGCCCCCCCTTTTCAAGTACCCCCCCACGTGCAGCACACACCCATCCCATTCTCAGCCTGTCTTTTTGTGGCAGGATCTCCGCCGAAAAAGACAGGCATGCAAATGCACACAACTGTGCCTGCATGGCACCGCCGCCATTGCACCATAGTACCTGGTCCCGCAAGGCGGGCGGAAAAGGACCGCCTTGCGGGACCACGGCAGACGGTCTTTCCGTCTGCCGCGGTACCTTTCCCATTCCCACCGCCATCCTCATTTGGCGGTGGAAGTATTCAGGGTGATGGCAGGAAATCCGCCACCGCCGGCCCTGTGGTGGCGGACTTCGCGCCATGGTAATCGGCCCCTAAGACCTTATCCTATTCCTTTGCAGCCTGCAAGAGTGTGAGGAGTTACAACGCTTCGGCTGGGAGGTTGTTAGACTCCTGATGTGGCAAATTGATGCTTCATAATGGACACAAACTGATTTACTTGAGGACATAATCCGAAAAACAACATTGATTGGTTTGTATGAGCATCACTGAACCTGTATTTACATGTACTATGTGTATTTCCTTTGCATATCCTCATTATTAAATCTGATCTTTAAATGTATTCCTGCACTTACTGCATTCTTGAGGCATTCAATGAATGTTTTTACTAAATTATCTTTATCGATTCTGTCTCATACTTTTTGTGATATTCTTTGTCTCAAGGAATCTATGCTCATAGGATAATTGTTTAATTCCCTGAATATTCTAGTCCTGTATAGCTCAACGAAAGATCCATCAGATGGCCCAAGAAGTGGTAATGGTAACAGCTCAGTAGATAAAAGGAAGAAGTGCAATATTCCGGAGAAGTCATTGTGGGTTATGGGCCTGATAGTTTGTCCAGTCTATTTTTAAATTCTCATGCTAATTGTATTTTTTCTGTGACATTGTGGTCTATTGAAATAACAAATATAATCTAACTTTTTTATTATATTCCATTGACTGGTACTGGTCTTAAATTCTCCAGGAAGGGGAGTAAATACAGAACACCCCCTATCAGGCCTCATGGTTTTGGATCTTTCAACTGCCTCTGATACGGTAGACCATATAATTGGAATCCACCTTAGTCTTTTCGGGTGTAGCTCTGTCCTAGCTCTTGCCTTCCAGCTATGTCAATGCCACTCTTTGATCCTTCACTATTTTTCATCAAAATATTTTTCTGCTACCTGTGGAGTCCCCCAGGTGCCTTTCCTGTCTTCATTTTGTTTAATGTCTATATGTGATCCTTGCCGGCTATAATTTTTTTAAAAATCATCTTTATTGTTTATTCACAGGTTATGCATACTACAATCTGCCAGCTTTATTATACAGAACTTTACAGTGGCATTTACATATTTGACACTTGGTGGGCAACCAGGTAATGTGGAATGCTCGCAACAAATAACAGAAGAAGTGAGAACCATGTCAAACATTTTATGTATGTCTATGTGTGTTATCCATTTTGTAATCATCAAATAAAGCAACAAACTATCCTCAACTCAATATTTTCACACCAACCAATTCAATAAACACAGAACTATGTGATTTCAATTAACCCACAGCTACTATGTGGTTCGGAACATATCTGAGCCAGGGTAACTGCTTATGTGTATACTCATTGAGGACAGCGGGTGTAGCAAGAAGGAGGGGATGGGAGAAAAGGTCACACGTGCTATCCTGTCATGCAGTCACAGGGGCCAGAGGTACTGTCTAATTGGGCCAGGTCATGCCCAAGGAGGGGCCAAGCCAGCACTCATCTATATAGTAGTGTATCGCCACACATACCTAAAGCGGGAAGCCATCTCATTACTGTGAGGTACTAGGTGTATTTAATTTGCCTTCCACAAATGACAAGAATCCCTGTCATTGCAAGAGGTTAGAGTGTGAAGGGTCATGAGGAGCCTTCAGTATTTGCATCGTGTGCTCAGCCACAAGCGCCCTACGGAGATCTGACAATCAAATGCGTGTGTTGGGAGCTGCACTTGGTTTCCAGGACATAGCTATTCTCCGCTTTGCTAGTGCAAAAGCTAGGTCCAGAAATGTATTAACGTTTTTCCTGATGCTTTGCGCTTGGTGATGCACAGTAAAAAGTGTAAGCTTTGCACAGGTATTGTGGTGTCAGTTGCTTCCCTCCAATATCGTTGCAATCTCATTTCAGTAGGCGCTAAGGCGGGGGCACACCCAGACCATGTAGAGGAACCCTGCGTCTGATCCCAACAAGTGAGGGGCAAACATTGACAGATGTGGGATACATACGGGCCAGTCTGTGTGGTGTTAAATAGGTGTGAACCAAATAATTAAACTGTGTATATTTCAGGCTAGCGTTCATGGATATTATTTGAGGGTACCCTATACACTGCCCCCACTGATTATGACTCATGATTACTGACAGCTCAGAATCCTAATGTGTACAGAGTGTTGCCCGTAGAGGGCTAGGACCAAGCCAAATGGAGCTGTATATCACTGTTACTGCGTGTCCGCCCTTCCCATGTGTAAGCAAGGTCTCTAGCACCTGTGATGTGTCTGGTTTGTTTCAACGTTCCCCCATACTTGGAGGAACTGCTGCACTAGTAGCACATACAGCATACATGTTCCCTGTGTGCTTTTAAAGTCCACTGTCAACTTTTCTAGGCTCTGCTATAGTGAGTCCTCAAATAAGTCACACCAGGGATCCAATCCCACCGGCGCCCAATACTCTAGTTCTGGATGGTTGTGACAACCAAATGGACCAGGTAAAATCTCTAGTGATAGCATGGGTGCATATGATTTTGCTTAGCTCTTAGGCATCATGTACAGCAGCCGGCTACGTCTAGCCGCCATCATGAGCACATTACCCTGCTTCCTTTGTGTCAGAATGGTAGAGCCCGATAGCCATTCTATTATGGCTGTACGTCATAAGGGTTTTGCCCAGCTGGACATCTCTGTCACCCGTGGCACTCGCTAGCCATCTCATTGGCCATTGTAGTTGCGCAGTGGCATCATAATGTTCATAATTTGTTGCCCCCAATCCCCCATCTGTAATTTGCAGGTACAATTTACGGAGTGCCACTCTGGACCTAGAGCTTCCACGTAACATTGCAACCAGGAGTACTTCCAGGTCTTCTGTGATATCCTATGTCGGTGTGTAGTAAAGAAATAGATGAGCCTCGAGAGGAGAATCATTTTGGCGATGGCCATCCTGGCCATAGGAGACAAAGGGAGACCGCGCCAAAACGGTAGAGCCGGGCGTGCCCTGGATACTGCCTTGCCCAGGTTCCCCTCTATGATGTCTGCATTGGAGTGATAGATCTGCACTCCCAGAAACTTGAACGTGTTATGCCCATTCCAACAGGGTCTAGGCATGGCCCCCCTCTGATCCACTGGGACAGCTTTCATGGTGAAGACCACTGACTTTGGCAAGTTAACCATAAGGTCCCAGGCCTGTGGAGGTAAACCAGCGCATCATCTGCTTATAGCGAAATGATATGCCATTGCCTGTCTACTTATATTCCCCAATCCAGCACCCATTGTCGCAGTTTACATGCTAAGGGCTCCATAGCAAATGCAAATACGAGAGGCGACAGGGGCCAGCCCTGTCTAGTACCTCGCTCTATAACACACTGTGGAGATATGTCCTGTCCTGTTCTTACTCTTGCCTGTGGGTTGGTGTATAAAATATGCACCCAGTGTAAGTATTTAGGCCCAATACCGAAATGTCCCAATACTTCCAGCAGGTACTGCCACCCCAGGGTATCCAACGCCTTTTCTCTATCCAGGGCTGCCAACCAGGGGGTGTCAGCCTCTGAATCCTTGCCAGCTATTGTAAGATCCTCCATCTTGGAATCAATCTCCTACATGTGACACAGAACTGATCCTGACCTAAGACAAACCTCTATCAGAGATTTAGCAATCTTTTCAGTGGATTCCAGCAATTCAAACCTAGATAACTAATAATGTGCTAAAGCTTAATGGCAGCAACATGGAGGTTGTGATCTTTGGACACATCTTTGAACACTTAAAACATGATAGGAGGAATACTTACAATAAGTCTGACCACTGGCAGTTTCTCAGGGTAGAATTACAACCTATCGATCTGTTGCCCACCATGCAACCTCAGTTTGGACCCAACAATATGCAATTCACTCCTGACCCTCATCCAATAGAACAGTCCAGCTCAAACTGCTAGACCAGATCCTCCATGAACTTGAAAAAAGCAACCAAAAACCTGTTATGCCCAAATTGGGGCTTTACTATATGTCACTTGCTCATTGTGTCACTGGAGCCAAGCAAAAGATGACTGAGGAGGCCCAATGATGCTGAATCCAGTCACGGGTTGCTTGTGTTCCAGTTCACAGAGTACCTGACTTGGCAGTTTAGGCTGGGCTATTCTTAGTGAACAGGAAAGAAGATTGATTTTCATATGGCTGGGTCCAAACTGAGATGGCATGGTTGGAAAAGATAAGTTTGAATGCGAACCGGAGCAACTGCTAGTGGCTAGATATTTTGCAAGCATTCCTCCCATAACCTTTTGTGTCTTGGTCTTGATCTTTGTCCAGACAGAAGATTGTGTGGACAGTCATCATGTGACTGGAACAGTCCTCGATTAGACCTTGCCCATTGGTCATGATAAGGAAGTTGCTATCATTGTCAAAAAGTAACTGCATCACGGCATCAGCTGAACTCTGTACTGTTGGCTTGTGTCTATCGATGAGATTTCTAAAGAGCATCCTTCCTATAATTGCACAAAATATGGCGATTATATGTAGGATAGACTATGTCATTATTTACATGCCTTTAGCCATATTTCGACAGCTTGCTTTCTCTAACTGTGGCTCAGCATATTGAGTTTATGTGCCTAGGCCTTGCTCATTAGGTGTTGTATAGCCAGGTGTCAGGGATCTGTGTCGGAGGGCCCCAGGGCATATAGGTGATACTTGGTCTGAGTTGTAACAACTTTGGTCTTTTGCCACTGTTCTCTGGGGGACCTGTGCCACACAGTCCCTAAGGGTAGTGAGACAGAGCAGGCCAAGGCTTAGTAAGGGTTAGGTGCTGTGGGCTAGAGGTTAAACAATCAGCAACTCCTATTCTTATAAGAACCAATTGCGACAGCCTGATTAGAGCCAAAAATAAATTAAAAACAAGAAGGCTCTTCTGCAGTATATTCAGGTACAACATCAAGTCCAACATAGAGTTAGTGTAATGTATTGAAAGTAAGGCAGCTTTGTACACTTTGTACAGAAAATTGAGAACGCCCTAATGAGAATCTGGGTATACATTCCCCTGGATTTGAAATGTGTCGGGACAGCAAATGAGTATAAGAAATATAAGGAACCAAAACTTTTGTTCTGAGATAGTTTGAATTAATTTCTACTATTAATGAAATTTGCTATTTTTTGGTTTATTGCTCCTTTGGACTATAAATATTTGGTCTTACATATGGATATTTATTTATTCAGTTGTAATCTAAGAAGAAGGGTATAAATGTTTGTTTGTTTTTGTTTTGTAAAATGTTGTACTTTTGATGTAGTATGTCTTTATGTATAAGTCTTAGTAAAAATGTGGACTTCGAATGATTTTTGTAAATATGTGTATATTTGTTTGTAAATCTTGTACAGAAAACATCCTTTTTTCTTCTTTTCAAGCATAAACGTGGTAAATGAAAATAGAAAATTTAAATCAAAAGGTATATATAAAATATCGGTGCAAACAAAAAGGATTTGTGTTTGACCAATAAGCAAGAATAATGAGGGCTTAAAATACTATTGTGGTATAGGCACACTTGTTGTTTACTAAATGAAAGATGAGACACTATCACACCCTTCCTGTACAACATCTTGGGTCATTTCAATTAGAACTGAGTTACATTTTAAATGTGCTTCATAATTCACATTATTTCAGGAATTTTGCATTGCACTTGTTATGCGAAATTACTAAAACTGTGCATTTACACCACATAGAATAATTACACCTAAGATTGTGGTAACATTATATTGCAGGAGCAACACAAAAAATAGGATGCGATTGACTGTTGTATGCAGCAATTATGTTTTTTTGCTTTTTCTTACTTTAAAATGTGTCCTTGAGTCAAAAATTGACATAAGGACCCATTGTGCGTTATAATATAGTTTCGAATGATGGATTTGCATTTTGTATCATTATTTGTAATTTCATATATTTTCTCAAAATTCTGCATACTTTTGTGAAAGCAAATTTTCAAATTTCACAAACCCTTAGTTTCAATATGGCGACTTCAGTGGCCACAGCTATCAGAAAGCTTCGAGCACCCCTCCAAATGTCACTGCCAAATGGGTTCCTGACCTGCTGTTTTTTTTTTAAAAGGGCATGTCGAAGGTGTCAGTCAGTATGAATGCAATTAACCAATGCAGATTCTGCCACCACCTCTTCTTCTCTCAGGAATATGCTTGTCCTCTAGTTGTGGGCCTATTGTGTGGAAAAGGTGTTGTTCTACCTCCTGGTTAGTAGAGTAATTAACGTGGCCCGCAGGCTAGTTCAAAGTCGAAATCTAATAAAGGCTTGATACAGAAAAATATGACCAAAGCTCAAACTACATGAAGTAGAGTAAATATGGTAAGATTAATATTATATTTGCACTCTAGAACCTTATTTATAAAAAGAGAGGGTAAATTATTTTCTAGTTTGAGGCAATGCTAAGTTTTGTATTTAGTGCTGTTTTTGCCTACATTGTGAATACTTAGAATTGAAGTACAATTGTCTCTGGAATGGAGTAGTTGTGGGCTTCCAAATCAATGGATAATGACCAACCATGTATACTGGATCAACAGCTGTGGTGTCTCAATTATCACAATATTGGCCAAATGTATAATTAAACAGGTAGCTGATCGATACAATGGCACAGGGATAAGTGCTTAGAGATAGAAGTGAAATAAATAAGTAGTGATGATAAAGGAAAATTTGCTAACTGTATTAAAATTAAATTAGCAAATCACAGACTCGATCTAACCCATTCCCTGCTTATAACAGAACCACGCTGTCATGAGCCACGGGCGGCGTGTGCTCATGACGGCGTGGTTCCGTCATGCTGCGACCACTCCCCCCACGCAGCACTGATTCCCTGCCTGTGCAGGCGAATTAGTGAGTGGGTGGAATTGTGATGGAACCACGCTGTCATTAGCACAGCTCGCCCGTGACTCATGGTGGCGTGGTTCCGTCAAGAGAATGGCGGCGCCGCGCTCAGCGCCGCAGCGGAATTACCGCCTCAGCCAAGGGGTTAAAGCTCCAGTTTGCTATTTCTACACTTTCTTTACACAGCCAACACATTGATACTTCATTTTAGCCCCCTCCCACAAACTATAAATCATGAGTGGGGTTGCTACCAGGACACATATGAAACAGCGACCTACAAAACAAGCATTTGCGAGAGTTAAAGCTATTGATGTTGTAAATTACAATGTCTTTGACCTTTGTGTTTTGGTTTGGAGTGTAGTTTCTGGCTCTAAAGGTGGGGAAGGAGGGCACAGTGAGGTTTTGCGAGCTGTGGGGATGCCACAACTCCTAATCAGCAAAATAAATTTTTAAAGGCACATACGCTGGTACTGGAGACAAGAGAACAGTGAGGGAGGTTTAAAAGGGGAGCCAAGGAAGGTCGAACTATTGGTGCTCACAGCTCAGATCTTTTGGCCCTACTCTCAGTTTGAGAATAAAAGGGCTTTTACAGGTTATTTTGTAAGGAAATAAGTGCCAGGCTCTTGTCAGTAGGCAGCTTGCACAAGGCCATTTCCCTGATAGCACCACCTAAAACAAAGGCAAAAGTGGTGCGAAAATGTGGTGCAATGGCCTGAGCTGCCGACCTCGGATCTTGGGAATGAGGCTCGAGGCCTGGCATCAGCTCAACAGTAGCAGCTGAAATCAGTGGTTAATTTGTTTGTATGAGATGAGCTCTTTAACTTGACTCAACCCATAATCGAAATGTTTGTGTGTTGCCTGTTCCACTAATCTGCATCAAGCCAGCGTTGTCTTAGGGGCCAAAGCAGAGGGTCTCGTATGCAACTATGAGCCCAGATTTTAATTAAGGCAGTGCCCACCATGTGGGCGTTCGTGCAGTGGGGGGAGGAGGAGGTACGGAGCTGTTTAAAACATATACCGTGATGCTCCGAGAAAAAAACACAAAGCCACATGAAGGGCGTAGATTGGGGAGGAAGGGGAAACAAAGGCGGAAGCGTAATATAAGTGAATGATTAAAAAACTAATTGAATGAGCCGTGCGCAACATGACGCGTGGCTACCATTATTAAGTATGTAACCTGATTTCTTTAATTAAGATAGAACCTGCTTTGCGGGCTTCGGTGTAGAAGGGGAGAGAGGGGGAACTGAGTGTTTTTTAAAGATGTGACGCAATGCTTCTGGTAAAAACAACAGTTAGAATTGGGGGTCTCTGTTAGGCACAGGTGACAAACAGGGACCCTCTCCTCTAGTCAGGGCAAGGGACTAACTCCTAAAAATAACCCCTGCTCACCCTCTAGGTAGTGTGGCGCAAGCAGACAAGGCTAAACTTCAGGGCGTTCAGTGGTTAAGCATTTACAATCACACACAGCAATATAGAAATGCACCACAAATGAACACCAGTCTAGGAGTTGTATAAAAATAAGATATTTTATATAAGTATTTAGGCAGGCTTAGTACAAGACAAATATAACGTTTCGAATGGCCACAATACTAGGTTTGGATTAAAGAGTCTTTAAAAATGCGTGTCTTTCTGTTCCGTGTGCTTCGCGCTGGCTGTGCGACTCGTTCGTGGAAGTTCATACTTTAAAAACGAGTTAACTAAACTATGCGGACCCTGCGGTCCGATGCGCACACAGACTCAGTTCGAGTCGTACAGTTCCTTGAGAACGTAGCCGGTGACATTCGGGATGAGTGTGCAGGTGAATGTGGGCCCGGGATGTATCTGCGGATTCCTTTGTTGGGTCCAGCTCGAACAAGCGTCGTGGTACAAAGCATAGGAGCGGGACTCTGGGAGGCGAGGCAGACGGTCAGAGCCTCCAGGCGTTCACGGTGCGAAGTGGTCACTTTGTGGTGCGGCGTACAAGCCGATCCTCTCTTTGGAGCTGTGGATGGGCTGTGGGCCGGGCAGCACGGAGCTGCCAGTACGGGGCGTACGGGCAGGCTCTTTCATGCGGCGCGGTCCCTAAGTAGCAAAGCGTTGGTGCGGTGCAGTCCGGGCGTACGGACCGTATGGGACTCGCCTGGGCTTTGGAGATTACCTCTGGTGGAGGGGGCTGCGAATAAACAGTGCGGCTCAGCTGGAAGGACAGGGCAGGGTGCGGGTGGCCCAAGCAGGACGGGACAGACACTGTTCAGCGGAGCAGAATCAATCGTGGGGGGGAAGCCAGACACAGGCTGCACACTCGGGGGTGAGGCGTAATGAGGGTCACAGCTTCCAGTGGCGCGTAGAAGGGTCCAGCACACGTCCAGGAGCTCGTCAGGAAAGGCGGCGAGAGTCGAATGATGCCAGGACTCTGATCAGGGGGCAAGCTCGCTTTCAAGCCCTTGGAGATCGTTCTGAAGCACAAGTTCTTTTTAGTAAATAAAGAAAGTCTTTTGTGGGTTCCTTCTCTCCTTTGGCAGCAAGGCAACCACTGCAGGCCAATCCCGCAGGACAGGGACAGTATTCCTCCTTCAGCTTTCCCGGTTCCTCCTCCTCAGGCAGTGATTTCTTCTTGGTTCAAAAGCAGGATCTGATTTCTTAGGAGCAGGGCTCCTACTGTTCTTGCAGGCCAAGGGGGTCTTTGCCTAATCCAGTCGTGTCCCTGAGCACTTTAATTTGCAGACTCTGGCTTCTCCTTTCAGTGAGCAGGGCAGTGACATCAGACGCTCCGCAGGAGGTGGAGCCAGCATTGTGGTGACAAGTGCAGCCCAGGAGAACTCTGTTGACATTCTTCCCCTCTCTCTTCAGAAGGTGCAGGGCTGAGACATCAGCCGCTCCCCAGGGAGTGGAGCCAGCATTGAGGTGGCAGAGCACAGCCCTGTTCAGAGTCAAGGGGCACTCCCCCACCCATCCTGGGTATTCTCTTTATTCACCACCTGTCTCCTGGAATTCCCCTGCTCTGTCACACACAGAAACCAGGCAGCAGATACACATCAGAGCAGAGGCAGGCTAAAATGGTTAGGCAAGCAAATCCTAACTTTCTAAAAGTAGTATTTGCAAACACAGGATATTAAAATAAACTTTACTAAAATATGTATTTTATTATTCTGAGTTCAGGCATACTAAACTTGACTTTCTACCATGTTCCTTGAGCCTGCTGCGATTATGGTGTGTAATAATTCCAGCAGCCCATTCTGGCCTATGAGAACAGGTAGCCTTACAATAGTGAAAAACTAAAATGGCTTTAATTCACTATTAGGACATACCACATACATCAGGGCATGTCCTACCTTATGCTTACAATGCACCCTGCCCTTGGGCCTACCGTAGGGGTCACTCACATGAAGTAAAGTGAAGGTTTAGGGGCTGGCAAGTGGGTGCACTTGCTCAGCCAGCATGAAAGTACCAGACTTCACCCAAGTTCTGCAATGGCAGACCTTAGACACATTTTACCAGGCCGCTTCTGTGGGTGGCACAACCAGTGCTGCAAGCTCACCAGCAGCATTTGTAATTACAAGCCCTGGCACTCCTGGTGCACTTGTATGCAAAAAAAGGAGGGGGTACCCCCGACTAGAATTCCTAATTCGGGATACACAAATTGGTTGAGAAAACAAGTAATTAGGAACAATTTAAGCTAATGGACATACCATGACATCAGACAGTAATGACTATGTTTAAACAACGTGCATGGTACAAAAATATATATTTTATTTTATTGAAAGGTTTCTTTATGATTAAAAAGCAAACTTTTTTTGTCTCCTCTGTACATGTGATGATCAATCTACATATACAAAATGCGGTACAGTTTTGCTCATTTCAGTTTTCAGTACATTTCATAACATTTCATTGTATGGAGACAGTGTTTGGGGTGCTAGTCAAACTGATCGTTTCAATCTAAAAACATGGCTAAAGGTAACAACTACGCGCGTTTCGGCTGAGGGCCTTCATCAGGAAGCCATGAAAGTTCCAAGTGAACCTTGTTCTGTAGGGTTTGATGTCTTTGGAAACTCGGATCACGATCTTCCAAAAAACGATTGATTTTGGTGTGATTCTGCACCTATGGTCTGCAGCGTTTACCAATAAGAGAGGTTCCGTGTAGTAAGAAGTTGAAACTGCATGTAGGGTGGGGTTGCAGGTTCAATAGCAAGGATATCTGTTTGAGCAATCCGTCAAGTATTTTTATGGTGGGGTCTGTAGGTCGGGAACTTCTGTCAGCATAGTGCATCCAGGAGGATATCCATATTGTGGTAATCTGGAGAAGAGGTCTTGCTTGCCTTCCAATGGTGGGGTCTTCCGACGTCTCAATGGGTCGGACCGGATGCTTTTTAATCATAAAGAAACCTTTCAATAAAATAAAATATATATTTTTGTACCATGCACGTTGTTTAAACATAGTCATTACTGTCTGATGTCAGGTTATGTCCATTAGCTTAAATTGTTCCTAACTCCTGGTGCACTTTACTGGGGTCTGACATTTAACCAAATAAGCCAATCATGGAAACCAATCACATATATACATTTTACAGTAGGGAGAGCAAATGCACTTTAGCACTGATCAGCAGTGGTAAAGTGCCCAGAGTCATTATACCAACAAAAACAGGTCAGAGAGAATATAGGAGGAAGGCAAAAAGTTCAGGGATGACCCTGCAGAGAGGGCCAAGTCCAACAACAACTAGGGGCTGTGATGGAGTGGCTTGCGCCAGAAGGTAGGAGGAGTCATCATGCTGCTCGGGCTGTGGAGATCTGGCGCTCCCTTTACCTGCTCCGAAGAGGTTGAATGCTGTTGGCACACGGCGGTCACGTTCCTTCCCTGACCTTGGTGCTGACCATGGTGGTCATGTTATAAAAAGCACACATATTTGTAACGTTACATAAATGACTACAATAGAGTTGCAACATTGTAAAAGCCTAATGTCGATCACTAAATTGCACAAAAATGAGTCATTTCAAAACTGTAGGTGGGCTTTTATTTCACTCACAAATTGGAAAAGTGTCACACATAATGCATTGAAATTTCACTATTAAACTGGCTAGAAAAATTGAAATTTAACACACTAAAAGACTACTTGAAACCTAGCTATGACAAGTGATCTTCTTCATTTCATAGACATATAAACAGCACTACAATGAATCCGGTGACCTACTAACGAAATTGTCTAACATTTAACAAAGAAACTCATGAGGACTCCTCCTCCCAGGAGTGCAGGGGCTACTTAAAGGGAAAGGGGCAGTACTCTAAGACGTACTCTCAATCCGTGAGGCACTTCTTCTCCTACTCAGCACTGCTTATATATCCTTGATGAAGTTCAGGAACGTTAGTATTGCCAGTAGAGGGCAGGGCCTGAATGGTATTTTTTGTGTGTGTAAAATCCCCAAAATGAATTACTTCTATTTAACGCAATACCAACAAGCAAAGATCATTTAATGCGTTGTTATGAAGTAGTAGAGCCCCACTTTAGGCGTCCCAGAAAAGACCACGTTTAATGAGACTGCAGGAAAAGGTGAGCAACAAAATGAGCTCTCTGGTGCTTGGTTCTGCCCCCCTCTGTGCACAACAGACGTCGTGCGCGTGCACATCATTGCGCATGTCTGCCGCTTGTTTTTATATGCATCGCACTTTCACCTTAAGTGAAAGCGTGATGCAAAAATAAACATGCGTGTCTGGAAGAGACGCCGTGCATGAGCGAGCTAAATCTCCAGTCCGGGGGTGGGGGGCGAGGCCTATGGGTGACAGGGCAGACACAAACCCAGCTTCCAAAGAAGTGGGACACAAAACTAACGACTATAGGTCTCGCCAAGGCGTGCAGCGCATGCGCTGCAACGCAGGCAAGACCTAATAAAGGGACAAAATATATTTACCCAGTTGCGTATCCTAAAATAATTTGGGAGCACAATCATATGCAGGGGAGAGATTCTTACCTTTCAAACAATTACTTCTATCATAGGAACAAATCACGCCAGAATCTGTAAGTGATAAATGTAACAGTAACTGAGTGAGGTAAAAATAACTTATTCTTATTTATGCAGGAAAGATGGTTTTCAAAGGAGTAGCCTTGTGGAGTGTCTGCTATCTGGCTAGTGCCACAAGTTACCCATCTTTTTACTAGAAAATTATGTGAAAAACAGGTCTCAAATGCGACTAGAGCTGCTAGTCGATTGCTTATATTTCATTCAGGCTAAGGAATAAAATATGAAATTAAGAAACTAGATGCTGCAAAAAGGAGAATGTGACATAAGAAGTGATTGTTTGATGTCGGAACTCTATCATAATGGATTGCTTGTGTTCTACACACTCAAGGTAATATCATGGAATCAGATTTGAATAAGCTGAGGAATATCTGTATTCACAAATGTAGAAAGAAGCATAAAGAATGTCAGAGGTTCTCATTGAACTTAGAGACAATTTGTATACCTTTCGACAATGGAAACAAAATATTATTTAGAGCTGAGTTTTCAAATATTTTTGAGCACTAAAAGCGCTATTTGGGAAGCAATCATACAAACACCAATTGAATGGCGACCAACATAATGTCCAGAGCTGGAATGTTGTTTAAAAAAAACAGAGCTAATTCAGAACTATGGAAGTACTCTCTAGGATCTGACTCTGATAATGTCCCATGAAAGACTGCAGTGTAGAACAGAATGAACAGCAAATCGTTGACAGGTGATTTTGATGGGTTAGTAGAAGAACATCCAATGTGTATCATAATAGATTAATCTTAGTCAATATTCCCAACACCAACCAGATAAAAGTTTGATCCGGACAGCATTCATAAAAGATTTCCAATGTATTGGCTGGTATCATGCCTTCAAGACTAATAAGAACGTTTATTCCACCACTGGTGGATTTGTGGAGTCTGTTGTGCCACAGTGTAAACGCCATTATCAGTGCACTGCTTTCCATTCCTAGATATATCATAACTCACATTTAGCGAAATTCTGCATTAGGTCATGAATGTAATCCTGAACCACTAGGAACACATTTAAGGTTCTCCACAGACAGGCATATATTTTCAATGTAGTAAACTCAAACATTGTACGAAATAGCACATTTGGCAAATGTTATTAGAGAGCTAAATTACTAGGAGGAGATGGTCCACAACCTGAGGAGTAAATCCACAGTGAACATACATAATGCATGTGATGCTGACATCTGTATCACATGTCTATATACAGGTTTTCCTGGTTCAACACATGACCAAATGATATTACAGAACAGGCATCTGATGGACATCATAAGAAGATACATTTCTCATAGGGACTAGTTTTCGGGTAGGTGTCTCATAATTACATTAATGATCGTTTATTGCTTGCAAATTATCTCAGATGAGCTTTTCATCCAGGGTAATTCAGAGACTCCAAATTGTTTGGGCAAGGCAGAGCCACAAATCCAATGATAAGGACTACTCAGTGGCATTGAAGTTAGATAAGGGAGGCTGTGCCAGCAGAGTTTCCATTTTTGAAGTGTTCAACTTCACACAATTAGACGACATCCTCTATTAAACAGCTGCCAAAGATGATGTAAGGTGAGTACACTTTTGGTCGAAATGGGAGACGCTCTGCTGTATTGAGATAAATAGGTGCTGTGTGTCCATAGCATTCATATAACTTTACACCAGGTGAATGTAGCATAGAAGTAAGAGGCTGCATGTATATTCTGAACAGAGTTGAAAAAGCTCATTGATAAACACACCAGCTGAACACATGTAAAGATGACAAGATTTGAGGCTAGGTAATTCATTGAGATCTGTTGAGTTAGTAGGAAGTCAACCAGTCAAGCAGCTTATGACGCAGTGCCAATGTAAAGTCTTTGCAAAAGAAGGTGATAGTTAGTATTGTTGAGGGAAGTGAAAAAATCATACTGCTTGCCATGAATCCCCATTTGAAGGTCATCAAGCACACATAGTACTGTGTGCTCAGCACTGCAGCCAAAATGGAATCCAGCTTGGGCACTGTTAAGTTCACTGTTGGTGTCAACAGTATACCGCAGAAGAGAAGTTAATACATTTTAAAAATATTTGTTGAAGGGTAGAAGGGAGATTGGGATAACATTAGCTGGGGCCATGGAATCAAGATGTGGCTTTTTCATCAAGGGTGTAACAGTAGCATTTTTCCAAGAATGTTGGACAATGCCATCACCAAGGAGCTGTTGACCTTAGTATGGAATAACCCTGGGAGAAACTTGTTTAACTTCTGCTAAATTCCCCCTGAATTATGCACAAGGATATGTTATTATTCAAAATGCTACTTCTGGCACCGCGGGTCCGAAATGGATGCAAGGGCATATTTTGTGCTAACAAGATAATGCACAATTATAGAGATACTAAAATCATTCGACAGATGAGAGCGGCCACTTTGAAGGTGTGTCACCTCATGACTCGAGCCTGCTTGTACCTGCCTGTCTGTTTCTGTGCTCTCGCCAGTCCAGTTTGTCCCTTTCTTTACTACCTGACTGTTTCTCTTACTGTTTTGACGGTTTAATGTTTTTCTATTCCTGGGCTTTTATTTTTAATTTTCCCTATCTATGTGTGCGTTTTTGGGGGCTTAACACCCCCAGTCACCCAATCATGGCTGAGGCAGGCAGTAAGTCCCACTCCCAATGGCGTTGTGTGCAGCACTCTAAGCACTCTTTCTGCTGAATAGGAAGTGGAGGCTCTCATATTATATGTGCTGTGCTACAGCCCCATAATGCCGGTGGCTGGATGAAGTCCTATGTAAGGCTAAACAATATAGGGGCGTGGGGGTGAATGCTTGTGGCCTGGGCTGCTGCACCAGTCTTACACGCAGCAGCATGTAGGGCACAGTTTGGTTGATCTGCTTGATTAAGAACAGGACCTGCTAAACCTGCTTGGAACACTGGTGATGTCAACAGGGAAGTGACACTACATAGTTTTTTTTATGACTTTGCAGGAGGTGTTACTTAGCAGGTAGAAGTGAGCCTATTATTATACATAATACATGGGATTCTGTAATCCCTGTGTAAACGTAGGTCACTAATTTCTTTATAATCGGCAACTTGTGATGCATGTAGTCATCGATTATAAATTAAAGACGTCAGAACTCAACTGTTATATTTTGTTGCAGTTGACTTCTGATGTTGCAAGGCCGGCTGGCAGAGCCAGCAGCTGAAGTGAAAGGCAGATCAGGTCACAGAGCATAATTAAAGCAGGTGTTTAAAGCAACAAATGGAATATTGCTTTTCTTTCTTCTGCTCTCTTTTAATTGCTCACAATGGCACACACAGAGAATATGTTTCTTTTTTGCACTCTTTAGATATAGAAAAGCTAGACTCTTTCTGCATGTTTAAACACGTTCTGAGCTACTGAAGCTTCTATTTATATATTTTTTTAATTGACTTGTATTGACCTGTTTCTGATATCTGTTTACAACAAATATTTAGCAGGTTTTTGATGCATTTAATTTTCACCAGAGGTTTTATTTTTATTCTTCATGTTTGCAAACATGTTCTCTCTTTCACATGAAAGACCTATGCACCAAGAATTTGAGTGGTTTGTGGGAAAGGTGATGGTCTGACCATGTGTCAGATGGAATAAAATACCTCCAGGTGTACATGGTAAGGATATTATAAGTCACTGCAGTGTTCCAAGATCGTATACAAAAAGTAGCCTTTGGCTTCTTCCACTATATGGTTATGGAACTACTCAGTGACTTGCAATGTCCTTATAATATATGGCAGGGTACTTTATCCCTGATATAATATAAATATATATATATATATATATATATATTCAATTAAAAAAACAATGTTAAAGAGGCGTTATAGTTAGAAGAAAATGTCAGTTAAAACATACTATTTTAAATGAACATTCACTATCTTGAGTAACTATAGCCTGGGTCCTAAAGCAATTATAACTTATACCACCACCATGCACAGTGCTGTCATCAAAGATGACATAGAACATGTCATGAGTTATGTAATATTTGAGTTACTTAGCAGTGAATGGCAAGAGCTTGGTTTCAGGGACCTACAAGGGGTAGCTCTGGAGCTATTGGTAGCTCACCAGTACAATGGAAGTAGCTCCCTGAAGTGCAGCTCTGCACTGTATATAATTAGAAGGGTTCTCATCTAGACATATTGAAGAATGCTGCACTATATACATCTTTTCCTTCAAGTGAACTCCAGCCAAGTCGATAGCAGAGTGACATGCCACCAGACTAACTCACACAGTGACGGATTCCAGTGCCTGCAATATGACCAGCCAACTCCACTCTAAATTTTAAAAAGTCACATGGAGAATGGTCACATTGCGTGCTCCACTCTCCCTGCCATAGAGTGCTCATGGGGCCAGAAAAGAAGTGCCTGCAATAGCCAGAGGGGAGTCGCTAGAATGGGGAGGTTATAGTTGAGGCTCTATAGGAACAACTTAATTTTAATAGAGTTATCTATCTATTAGTGATGTAGGAAGTGAAAGATATCTAATCCCTGAGAACCAAGCAGAAATCACTTGGTATCATTCCTTTCTTTGCTTAATGTGACTCATCTATGTCTCCTCTTGGTGGCAGCAATCAATTATTCTGTTTGAAGCAGAGTGCCATCTATTGTTTACCAGCATTTCCTCATCCCATCTTCTGAGGGGGTACTCCATTTAGTATGCCAGATAGGAAGGAACTGAGAAGCTGTTGCTTTGACTGAATGCTCCTATAGAATGCTGTGTTGCCCAAGCCTAATATGGACTACTTTGATAAGAAATAAAAATGAGTCTAGTATTACTTTAAAGCTCACTCTTCATAGAGATGGGTTATAATTCAGTTTGATTTCAAGCTAATATTCACACCTACCAGAGTTACCGATAGAAGATGCATCAGTATGCCCGAGTGGAGGGGACAGAATTACTCCACATTACATGTTTTTTAGGGAATAACATAAAGGAATCAGTGTTTCTGCACAATTCCTGCATGTTTCCTACAGAGTTTCCTCGAGACCTTTCAGAAACTTCCAGAAACTACAAGTCTAAGGTGCAACATAGAAACAGTAAATCCCGATGAGGCCAATGACACCTGTTACAAGCCCTTTCGGAATTACATGGGAGCACTCCGAATGAAGCGCATATTGTTCAATTTACTATGCATTTCTAAACACCTAGGACCTGATTCAGAAAGGTAAACTTACACATGTGTGTAAGATTACGATGGTATGCTATTAACAGGGGCGTTTGGTTTGCGAGGAGCACTCTGTTGTATTCAAAATATATTGTATTAATCTACTGGTGCTTGTGATTAATAAGGATAGTCACTCCTTTGTGTTAAATGGTCAGTTATGATGGATGTACTGTGATATTCATGAGGTTACATCATTTCAGAAAGGTTGTTTCAATCAGGTATGGACCTATCATAAAACACTAGTGCATTAGCTCCAATGGACAACAATACACGAACACTTACATTTTCAAATTTTATTATTTTTATCAGATCACCCCTGATGAAGGTACCAGTCAGGTGCCGAAATGCATTGGGCTCAACATAAGCTTTGTGAACAAGTTATAATGTAAAATGCTGAAATGAAGTATCAGAGAAAATAATGTTTTTCTTTTGAAATGTAATTGTTGTAAATGACACTAAATTATAGAAAAGTGTTATATGACAAACTCAAGTATCAGTCGAGGCGAGGTGAGGTAAGAACGTGGCTAGCGTTCCTCAGTTCCTACAGTGTATATGATTTAAATTGCTGGCACTCTAGAAGCAAAGAGAAGTTGTGATAGAAAAGGGTGCCTGGGCACAGGGAGTGTAAGGCCGCAGGCAGAAAGTGAGATGTCCCTCCAATTAAATGGTGCATCGCATAGTATGCAAGACAGCATAGGATATGCATACCCAACATGGATCCCTGCTGGGGGTGGGGAGGGCTTTGTCAGATTTTCAATGTATATATACATTAAAAACATTTCTGAGTATTCCATTTTAACAGGAATAATTTGAATTGTAACTGATTAGCCTGGAAATAAGGAAGTCTCAAGTTATCTAGGCTTTGTGAAGTGTACCAATTCCACCTACGATTTTTTAGGCACCCATGTTAGCTTTAACTTTTTTCAATGGGTTCGGGCCGACTTCCCGGACGAGGGGACAGCCTGTGTGGTCATTGCAAAGAAAAGGTTGTGCTCGAAAGTCTGGCCTCGTTCCAGCCCTAGTGGACACAAACTGGATACCCCAGAGAAAAGCAAGCGTAGCATGATACGAGTACGTTTTCAACCTCAGTGCACCAGGAAAAGGGAGCCTTCAAGGCCCTAATTATAGTGCCCAGGTAGTGTGGCTATTGCACATAACATTAAATAACATAATAACATCACATAAAGTGTATTGGTATAGTGCAGGTTCACCCAAGGATATCTTGGCTCTGAATAACAGATGCTTATTGTACAGCTTCAGATTTTAGAGCAGTGGGGGCGACCAGTGCCCCCAGCCAGTGGTCTCAATCCCATTATCTCTGTTTGGGAGTGAGTGTGGGGTTGAGTGTCCATGTGCCTACGCACATTGCCATCTCAGCTGTGACTCCAATAGGGTTAATACTCTTGGAGAATATCCAAGAGGATCTAAAACAAAAAGCAAGGATTGCAGCACGTGGACAGGGACAATAAGGAGGGTTCTAAAGATCGATGGGCAGGGGGGAGTCGGCGGGATGGCTAGGGTATGAGGAAGGAGAAATAATTGGTGAGAAAAGAAGAAACCGTCACTTGAGGCGAAGGTAAAATGTAAAAATGGTGGTCCCATTGGGTCTGAAGTTGGGAAGAGATGCAGAAAGAAGAGAGAGGGATAAGAAGGGTGGGGGGAGACGAGGAGGGTTAAAGTGATGATTAGGAAGGGGCAACTCAGTTGTGCAGGAAGCGATGGCAAAAGACGGGCCCCAAATAGTAAGACAGGCAAGGGTGGCGAAGCACAGAGGTGATAGAAAGGACAGTAGAGACACAGGAGTAATCGGGGAAGGAAGGGAGGCGGAAGAATTGAAAGGAGGGACAAGGGGAGAGAAAGATGAGGAAATAGATGGCAGAGAGGGTAAATGTACGAGAAGAAAGAAGACAGCAAGCCAAGGAGTAGAGGTGGGAGTTGCAGAAAGAGCAGTTCTAGGCAGGGAGGGATGGAAGGGAGAGAGAAAGATTGAAAGACAGCTTGACAGGGAGAGAAGGGAGTGTTAATGTCATGAGAGGGGAGTGAAGGAGGGTTTGATGCAGGGCGCCTCTTTTGTGCTGTGAGCTAAGGTATTTACAGTGTGCATGCCAAGCACATTTCATCTCCTTTTGCACTCATTCACCCCTCCACCTCCACTCATTGAACTCTGCATAGCTCTCGACTATTAGACATGTAACGCAGTTTCTCTGCTCCTCCCCTGCACAGGTGCCATTGCAATACATTAGGATGGATGAATAAAGCGGAGTGATGGACTCTCTGTGCATCCCAGGAGACAGGGATGAACCCAGGTTAATTAAGTGTTGGAAGGGATCAAATCATTCATGGCGAGTGAGGGTGTTGGCTTGTATTCTCTTTGCATCCAACAGCACCCCAGGGCAGTCCAAACAAATCCACTGCCCTCACAGTGAGCATCATTCGCTCCAAGGCCCCACCCCCACAGATTCTCAGACTCCATGCATCCCGCACTCAGGGCACCCCACACTGAGCTGTTCTTCACAGTCATCCCACCTGTGGTATCCCACACTCTCCACCCGTACTCTGTACACCTCCACAACCACAGAAATCCTTTCCACCCCCTAGACCCGCCCTGCATTGATCATACACTCACTTTGCAATCTACTCACCAGTTCCTCCCGACTCCAGTGGCCTCTACTCCACTGATCGCTCTCTACCCCAGAGATCCCAAACGCTACTGCTCATCCTCCAGGTTCTGTTATGTGACCCAAGCTGTCCCTTAAAAACGTACTATCTTCATGACTGCAATTCCCAGAATCCACTAATGGAGCCAATGAATGCTTAGGACTGGAGACAAGTTATCCATGATATAATGTCATATTGAATCCTATATGCTTTGCAGCTCTATGCATGGAGATCTAGCGTTCTATGCACCACTGGCTGCAGGTATTTTGCCCCAATGGCACCAAGTGCTCAACTGTACAATCCATCCCACCAAGCTCCTTAAATGTACTGCCCCCTTCAGTGAGCCAGACTCCAGAGCACCCCCATGCTTCTATGATTTCACACTCTTCTGCCCATCATGCAGCTATCACAACATTCACGGTCTCCCTCCCCACAGGGACCCCATACGTATATATTCTTGAGGGCCACGCGTTTAACTGCCCCATTATGCCCAGGTCATGGGCCTCATTTATGAAAAGTGACGCATCGCTGCGTGAAAACAGCGATGCGTCACTTTTCATTGCGACCTCCTTGCGACCCCAATGATGCGTCATATTTACAATATGACGCATCATTGCGCAAGGAATTACAGATATGTCAATATTTCTGACGTATCTGTAAGCGCAAAAGTGACGCATTGCTGGAGTGTGTCACAAAAGTGACGCAACTCCAGCAATGCGTCCTTTCACATGGGGAAAGCCCCATGTGAAAGGGCTTGCGTCAGTCTTACGCCTGCTGTGAAGCAGGCGCAAGATTTTGACGCAACAGCGTCCTAAAAGTGACGCAATGAAATCTCATAGATTTCACTGCGTCACTATTACGAGGCTTTTTGCGGGGGAACGCCCCCTCTGCATAATTATACCTGACGCAGGTATAATGTAGCGCAGGGGTTTACAAAGTGACGCATCTGCTTAGATGCGTCACTTTGTAAATAGTGCGCAACAGGAGGCATGTTTTACGCCGCCGATGCGTCACAAAAAGTGACGCACCGGTGGCGTAAAAGTGACGCACGGCCTCATAAATAAGGGCCCATGTATTTTTGCAGGGCCACACTCTCCTGATTCTAAATCGATTTATAGATTTATAAAGCAAGCCTGACATTTCTTTTAATAATGAGGCAGCTTACATCGAATTGGCAATAGATGGCATCGATCATGTATAATAACCAGCAATACCTGTTCTATTTCCGTCAAGCACCTTTTTTTCAATACTTTAAATCTGATTCCTGTCCCACCTGGCATAAATGAAGGAAAGAGGGCCCTATATCTAGTTTTTTTTACCTGGGTCCCACAATATCTTTTGATAAGCCTTGGATTCCACGGCTTTGCAGCATCCAAGTGATTCTACACTTCACTCCCTCTGCACCCAAGGTTTCACTTCACCACTCTCAGTTCCTTTGCCTCCAACTTCTCTCTTTCATGCTATGGCTTCTATCAATTATGTATTTTCTGTTCCAGATTGCTAGTCCACTTGGGAAGTCTGGAATGTCATACATAGGACCAAAGTGAATATTTGTGGACTAAAACATTTGGAAAAAACTCATGCACTTTTAAACACAAAAAATCAGGGGCGTGGCCAAGATGGCGGAGTGAGAAGACGCTTCTTCTCGCAGCTCCCCGATCCGACTAGGCCCAAGCCCTGAAATATAGCTTTTTCTCCCCCCGCTGGAGTTCAGCGGCGCAGGGAGAGGTGGTGTAACCCGGAGCGAAGACTTTGACCCGGAACTGGCCTCGAATCGGCCTCAGGACAGCCCGTCGGACGGCGTCAGAGGTCAGGACCGGGAGTCGGAGGAGACAGAGGCCGGCCCCCGAAGCACGGTGGAAGGCGATACGAACAACCATACGCCGCGCCAATCCTCGGCCCGGTGTGCACCGCCGGGGGACGGAGAGACCCTACGGCGCCCGAACTTCCTTGAACAGCCGCCGGAGACCCGACGAGTAGGCCTGCACTAGTGGAGACGCTGTGGGCGGTACTCGAGGCCGCGGCTTTGGCCTAGTCGATCGGACGCTCGCTGGGAGTGAACCGAAGCAGACCGAGAAATCGCCCGGAGCACCACCCTTGGTCTTGAGAACCGCGTTCCCCCTGGAGTCCCCCCGGATTGGACGGCGGGCAGAAGACGCAGCGGGGGCCCTGTGCGACCTGGAGGCTCAGAAGCAAGGATCGGCACACGCTAACCGGCCACCGGCTCCTACATTCGTGGCGCCAAACACGGCTGGGCAGGAGTAGCCGCCGAGAAGGGCAGCCCGAGAGGCCTCCAACAGCAGGCATACCCGAGGGGTACCGAGACGGACCAGTGGGCCCCACAGCACAGACCCTGTCCAGGGCCTATCGAGGACTAGCAGTGACGACGAGCACGGGGGCGGCATCGAGGATCGCAGTTGAGGCCTACAAGCAAGAACTCGAACGGAGACTCGTCGGAGCGAACCGATCGCTCCTACTTGTCATAAAGCGGAGTGCCTAGCGGAGTTGGCCACGACTGGAGACCAGCGAGGCCCAGCAAAAAGGGCGAGCGGTGTGGCAGTGTCCGTAGTCGCGGCTGCGGCTGCCGCCTGGTGGCGGAGGCGCTGGAGGCGAATTTGCCGAACATACCCAAACCTACCGTTGATATCAGATAAAGGTCCCCCACTAAGCCCAAGAGGACATCTTTAGAGCCTGGAGTAACGGACCGAGGGGACTGAACGACCTGGCCTGCACTCGTTCCAAGATGGCAACCAACAAGGGTAACAAAAAAGGGGACCGCACTCTCACAGAGATGCTTAATAGGACCCAGCAGAGAGGGGACAGCGGACAACCGTCACCGAGCTCCACCGGAGGATCGCAGAACGCGAGGGGAGAGGAGCCGCCTGTCACTAGATCCTTCCTGGAATCACTGTTCAGCACCCTCAGGGACGATTTTCAGACGCTGAAGCAAGAAGTGGCGGGAGAAGTACGGGAGGTGCCCAGAGAGGTAGACAACTTGGGAGAGCGAGTAGCCACAGTGGAAAGCACGAATCACCGGCTCGACGAGGACATTGTGCAACTGCAACAGGAGGTGTTGCGCCTGAGGGACCAGCACCTGGATCTCCAAACGCACAACGAGGACCTTGAAAACAGGTCTCGGCGAAATAACATTTGGGTCTGGGGAATTCCATCTACAGAAGAGGACACGGATTTGGCTGGCTACTTACGAGACCTGTTCAGGGCAATCTTGGGAGAACCAGCAGAGTTTCCAGTCCATATTAATAGGGCGCATCGGGTAGGACCACCGCAACATGCATCGGTGCCACCACCAGACATTCTGGCATTTCTCCCAGACTTCCCGTTGAAAGAACGCATTATGGCTGAGGCGCGAAAGCAACCTTCATTCACTTTTCGCAGTCACTCTGTGGCCCTGTATCAAGTCTTGTCTGCTATCACCCTCCAGAAGCGGAAAGCGTTTAAGATTGCAACTGACTTTTTGAGAGAGCATGAAACGTCCTATGCCTGGGGACACCCCTTCCGCCTCATTTTCAGGTGGAATGGCACGATGCACCAATTTCGATCACTGCAGGAGACATGCGAGGTTCTGGGAATCACAGCAGAGTAGGAAGAAACAGCTATGCCAAGCCAGAAACGCGTCCCCTAGAGACAGTTGGCAGAGGGTGTCGAGGAGAGGAGCGCCCACAACTCCCAGGAGACCGGACTCACCCACCATTAGAGCCAGCATGGCGAATGCCGTTTCCGAAGTGGCCAGAGACGCTGCTTCCAATGGTGATGTGGCGCTGACAGCATTACAACGCTCAGAGGGGAAAACAACACAGCCTTACTGATGTTGCAGGTTTGGGGTCCTGGGAGGAGGGGGGCCATGGGGAGGAGTAAGTGGCCGGACGTCCACTTTGGTAATTTACCACAGACTTGTCCACTTGGGACATGACTGGGATTAAAAGTTGTTGGGGTTCCAGGGGAATGCGGAAGGGAAGGAAGGGAGGGGGAGGAGGGAGGCTGGTTGTTTGCATGAGGGGGTTGTTGGGGGGAAGAAGGGGGAGGGGAGGGGGGTGGAAGGGGAAGGGCAGTTCGAGGGAAGTTCAAGGGGAGTTGGGGGGGAAGGGACAGGGACCGTCCAGTGCTTTTGACGCATTCATTCTGGCCTTACAGTGCTCCTGCACACTACATGCCCCAGAGCCGCCCCTCCTGGGCCGTGATTCACTGCTTGAGCTATGCTTCTACCCACACCGCTGACAGCCCTTAAGGTCCTCACCCTTAATGTGAAAGGGTTGAATAACCCTGTCAAGAGGAGGGCGGTGCTGTCCTTACTAGAAAACACACAAGCAGATATTTGTCTCTTGCAAGAGACCCACCTGCTAGCCCGAGATTGTCAGAGGATGCGATCTCACAAATTCCCAACACAATTTTTCTCCTCCAACACTACCAAGACAGCCGGGGTTGCAATCCTAGTGTCCAGAACATTTAAAGGGGAGGTCCTACATAAATTTGCAGAACAGAAAGGGAGGCTCCTAGCATATAGAGTTAAGTCGGGAGGTCTAGTGTTTACCATTTGGTCGATATATAGCCCCAACGAACATCAGGAGCGATTTCTCAATTCGGCCATAGTGGACATCACCGCCATCCCAGATAGGCATATAATCAAGGGGGGACCTGAATATGGTCTTCGACTCGTCCTTAGACAGATCGGCACAGAGGCACCCGCAGACGGGGAAATTTCGCAGATAGGCAAATCCCAACTGGAGGAACTGGATCTCCACGACCTCTGGCGCCGCCTCCATCCCATCACCCGAGACTACTCCTATTACTCACACGCACATAAGACCTATGCGAGACTGGACCACCTTCTGGTCACGGGACTGGTCTGTGACCGAGCCATAGCCTCCGAAATAGAGGTTCTCTCACTGTCGGACTACGCGCCTGTCGCGGGCACATTCCGACTACCACCGGTGTCCCCCTTGCGCGGGGTCTGGCGCCTCATAAGAAGACGGTGGTG
Source organism: Lissotriton vulgaris (assembly GCF_964263255.1). Classification (NCBI taxonomy): domain Eukaryota; kingdom Metazoa; phylum Chordata; class Amphibia; order Caudata; family Salamandridae; genus Lissotriton; species Lissotriton vulgaris. The sequence continues at coordinate 930,252,052 of NC_141689.1, read as the reverse complement.
AAGCACATACAGGACCCGGTTCGTGATTATCAGACACACAATGATAATGCTGACACCAAGCGACACAGTGGGCAGCACTGAAAGCGGTGCTCCGGGGGGAATTCATTGCTATTTTGTCGGCGGAGAACAGCGAGCGGCAGCAAAAGCAGGACGAACTCACCCGCAAAGTGTGTGAGCTGGAACAGGTACATCAGAGAACGGGAGCCCCTAGAATCTGGAAGCAACTTAAGGCAGCGAGGAAACTCATGTCAGCTTTAGATACGGACAGAGCGGAATATGCTGCGTTACGCTTGAAACACGCGTATTACACGGGTGGAGATAAGTGCGGCCGGCTTCTGGCGAACAAACTCCGGGTGGCGCATCAACGACATTTGGTGAAGGAGCTATCGATCTTTGATGGAGAGACAGCTACGGAAGATAGCCAGATAGCGGAGGGTTTCCGTCGGTACTACGCAAAACAATACGCGAGAGAGCCCCCATCGGCACAAGCGGAGGCAGATTATCTGGACTCGGTTGACCTTCCCTCCATCACTCTAGAGCAAGCGGAGCACCTGGAAAGAGACATTTGAGTTGAGGAGGTGATTACTGCCATTTCCAAACTCAATCATGGAAAGGCTCCGGGCCCGGACGGTTACACATCACTCTTCTATAAAACATTCTGCCCCGCGCTGGCGCCTATCCTTGCCCGCCTCTTTAACTCATTCTCCGCTCCTGGAGCTATCCCTCCGGATCTACTCCAAGTGACGGTGTCGGTCATCCCCAAACCGGGGAAGGACCGGACTCAATGCAGCTCATACAGACAGATCTCTCTTTTGAACATCGATCTCAAAATGTACACTGGGATCCTGATGGCCCGGCTGGCACTTTATCTACCGGGAATGGTGGACCCGGATCAGGCGGGGTTTGTCCCCGGGAGGCAAACGGTGGACAATACCAAGAGAGTGGTTCATATCCTGTAGAAGGCCTCCCGGATTTCCGGGGAGAGAATGCTGCTGGCTGTAGACGCAGAGAAGGCGTTCGACCAGGTACACTGGCCTTATTTGGAGCGGGTCCTATCGAAGGTGGGAATAGGGGAGAAATTTCGCACCCTAGTATTCAATTGCTACAGATTTCCGTCTGTGGTGGTGCGGGTGAATGGCTGCAGCTCTCAGAGGTTTGCGATAGAGAGGGGCACCAGGCAGGGGTGCCCATTGTCCCCGCTGCTCTTCGCACTCTATATGGAGCCCCTTGCCCAAAGAATACGCCAAAACCCAAATGCGACGGGAATACGGATGGGGAAGTATACGCATACCATTAGCCTCTACGCAGACAACATTATATTGACACTAGCTGATCCAAGGAGGGCACTCCCAACGTGTGTCGCAGAGCTAGAGAATTTTGCTGCTGTCGCAGGGTTCAAAATGAATATGGGGAAGTCGGCGGCCCTCGACGTTTCGTTGACTGCTGCCACGAGAACTGGCTTACAAGACCTCTTCCCCATGCACTGGTCTCGAGACCTGATGCCCTACCTGGGCATCCTACTGGCGTCCACCTTACCCGCTATGGTGACCGCCAACTATGCAGCCTTGGGAAAAAAATTTAGGAGGTACTAAGTCATTGGAACAGAGGCACACTATCTTGGCTAGGCAGGATAGCCGCAGTGAAGATGACCATCCTGCCACAGGCACTATACCTGTTCTGGGCTCTGCCGCTCCAGCCCCCGAAAGGATGGATCCAACAGACTCAAGCTGACCTTTCACGCTTCATCTGGCAGGGTCGCAAACCCAGGCTCAAGAGGGCCCTGTCCACACTGGCCCCTGAGGCAGGGGGACTAGGCGTACCGCACTTACGCAAGTATTTCCAGGTGGCACAACTGCGCTATCTGGTGGAGTGTAGCAGGTGGGAGTCAGATAAACACTGGCTTTTCCATGACCAGGCAGTGGCGGGCCGGCCTCTACAGGAGGTGCCCTTTTTACTTAGGGCTCATCGTCCCCCCAACCTGTACACGTCTTTTATCACGCGAGTCCCGATGAGAGTATGGGACGCCACTAATGTTGTGCATGATCTCACTACATTCCCCTCGCCGATCACGCCATTGGTTGAGAACCCGGATTTTCATCCCGGGATGGAACCGGGGGCCTTCACACACTGGCGGACTGCAGGATGCAGAACGCTGTTCCATATGTATCCCCCGGATGGCGTCATCCCGTTTCAGGATTTCAGGCGAGATTATCAACTGCCCGAGACGGAAAAAATGCGGTATATACAAGTGCGCCACTGGGCGCTGCAGCCGCAGGTGCGTGAATCGGCAGACAGGAGGCTCCTACCTTATGAGAAGTGGCTTGTGACACGCACCTCAGACACAAAACTAATTTCGGATCTATACAAATTCTTGCAGCCTTCCTCCTCTCATCTTTATAACTCGGGTAGGGAACGCTGGGAGCGAGAGCTGGGGAGGGCCTTAAGTCACACAGAGTGGGACCAGATTTCCTACCGAGCACGACACTCTGCGTACCACATGGGACTTACGGAAACGTTTACTAAGGTATCCACCTATTGGTATTACACACCAGAGAGATTGCATGAAATGAATCGTAACATCGAGAACACTTGTTGGCGGGCTTATGGACAGATAGGCACACTTACACATGTTCTATGGGACTGCCCCCTACTGTGCCCCTATTGGAAAGAAGTCTTGGACGAGATTGATTCACACTTTGACATTGAACTGCCACGCTTGCCCAACCGGCTGATGTACCCTCTAAAGTGTCGTAGGGGCAGGCAGATTGCAATAGCACTAGGCTCAGCAGTTCAAAATATACTCATCCATTGGCGCACCACCACACTGCCCTCCACTACGGGTTGGCTGCATAGATTGTGGTATGTTCTGGGGATGGAGAAGTTGTCGCTCATGGTGGCGGGAGAGGTGGAGCAGTTTAATGACCAGTGGCAGCCGTTTCACTCACTACTAGTTACGGAATTTAAAGAACTTACATGTCCCCGATATCTTCGATTGTTGAGATTAACTTCACCAGCGGATTCAGTTAACCAATGAGTTTCGGATTAAGATCAGCTGGGAGGGGAAGGCGGCTTGGGGGAGATGAAGTGGGAGGGCGAATTTAGCACTGGACGGGGGGGGGAGCGGGAGGGGTTCGAGGGGATGGAAGTGGAGGGGGGAGTTATGAAGGAAGGGTTGTTTATTTTTGGAGTTATTGTTGCAGCATACGCACCAAGCGCCACACTTGGATGGACATTACGATTGCAGGGCCTTCGCGCGCTGGATGCGCTCCTATATGGTTGTACAATAGCACTGATTCCTTGCCACAACTGTTTTCTATTTTGTAAATGTCTTAATAAAATGCTTTAAACATAAACACAAAACATCTGTTTTTTACTTGTATGAGGACCTGTCCTTGAAGCCCACTGATATAATGTCAACTCACGCCCACAATCCAGCACTGTGAGGACCAAAGTCAAAATAAGGTGCATGTGCCTGGTCTCTGACACTTGCACTGTGGGGATGACCACTGTGCTCAGCGTCTAGTTGGCCACTCTCTCAGCATGTGTCTGACCTGTAGGACAGCCCCCTTCTTCAATTCCAGTACAGAGATCCACTCAGAGTTACATATGTGTACAATCATTTCTGATCTGCAGCTGGCACTTCTAACCCATTACTGGGGCACCTCACTTACTAATGCACCTCTACCCAAAAGTGGAGTGGCATATAGTTCGGGACATCAGCGCAGTAGTTGTAGCGTGCAGCGTCAGGATGGGTGCACCAGTTGCCTCATATCAGTACTGCGGCCAGGCAGCCTGCCTCATAAATTAAATGATGCGCTTCTGAGCCTCTCAATAGTGAAGATGGGTTGGCCCTCACTCCTGTTTACCAGCCCAGCATCATCGTCTTTTGTTACGACACTGGCTATTAACAAAGGTTTTTTACTAGTCGTATCTTTATGACTGAGTACTCTCTGCACATAAAAAGAAAGGACAGTCCTATCTTTTAAAGTTCAGAGACTCTGCATTATTATAGGTACTACCAGTAAAATACTTTTGTGAATAGCAAACAATTGTAAACTTACATAGAAGGGTAAGTTTACCTTTGTGAATGAGGCAGGCCCCTAGAATTCCTCAATGATAAAATGAACAATGGCAATCTGATAGTCACTGATAATGTGATCATCCAAACAAACCAAATAAATAAATTAGGGCAAACCCATGATGTGAAAAGTCACGTCACAAATAAATTGAATCTCGAATATTAACAATGCTCTTGCCCTGCAAAATTATCAACTAGACAAATATTCATAATCACAAGGAGGATTCCATTATACCATAACAATATCTCCAAACAATAAAGAGACCTTAACATGATTTGATTCCCCCCAAGATTATCCAGGTCATTACATAGCCTCAATCTGCTGATAATGTAGAAAGAAACCTGTCACCATATAGAGACATAACAAAACCATATATGTGGTAATTGAGTACACAATATCGCATCCAATGAGGCATATTGGTACTTGCAGTACCAAATCGTCCCACCAGGAGAGTGTGCAAACTAAGCAGTTTCTGTGTATTGTCTCCAATTTCTATAAACAGAATGCTTCTGTTAGGTATGTTTCCTTCAAGAAGATGATAGTATTGCAGGTGAGTCCGGATACCAACCTCAAGGGTTACTTGAGGTGGAGACAAGAGTAATGTGTAAAGGTAACATGTACTTTGCTTGGTAGTCTGGGATGGATTGCTTCCATAAGTAGCGGTCAGTACTGATTTTCATAAGGTTGGCTTCTGTCTAGCGTGGCATGTCTGCAAAGTGATTACAAGTGCCTTAAACCTATTGCAGACTTTCTTCCCATCACCTTTTGTTTGGCTGAATATGTGTTTGTTTAGTCACTTGCTTTCTTAGCTTCAAATGAAAAGAAAAATATGTCAACACTTGGCACAATAATGAAAAAGTTAAGAATAATAAGCTGTTCAGCCACGCCCAGTTCAATGTTAATGTAGACCTGGCAAGAGTTAAAGTCGTGTTTTTTAAGAGTAGCTTTTAGTAAAGAGTTCAATAGGTCCAAGAAGAATTGCACAGGTACATTTAGCAGTATGTATTTAATATTTTATCTGTCTGTTGGCAGACTGACGAGTCTGGGAAACAAAAGATCTCACATGAAGCTTTACTTAATAATGGCGCTTTTGTTTGAATGTCTTCTATGTAATCCTGTTTGTGCAACGTAACTGAAATATTATTTGCTTATTTTCCACAAGAGACAAATGGAAGGTATATTTACACAAATTATATGTCACGGAGATCACTGTGTGTTGTGCAACCCATTGTTATCAAAGTGCTGGAGAGATCGGCCCTCGATAATTATATGTTGCTTGGTTTTGAATTTGACAAGGATGCAACTCATTTCAAACCCAGTCTCCTCAATTGTTACTCTGCAACTTTACCTTTTATTACGCAAGCCCAAACCAAGACAAATACAAAAGAAATGTGTAGTAAAGGAAGATGCACAATCCACTGTGTATGTAAGATCCTTTATTGTAAGTTTGTTCCAAGTAAGATAGATGAGTCAAGATAATAAGTACAGAAGTCAAACCCCACCAGTAGCCAGCTGTTAACAGCTCAGCCTGAGTTGAACAACTGCCACAGTCAGGTAGAGAGAGACACTGTGAGCCAGAGAGTCACCCAGGCATTCTATTATGTCACAGATGTCATAGTACAGTCTATCTAGTGAAGAACAGTGGAGAGGACATTTACTACACATCCTCTTCCCTTATGGAATAAGAACAGAACAGAGAACACAATAGGCAAAACACCTCAAATGCAACATCAGCAGGAAAGTACAAAAATTAGCCAAATGAGATGTTCAGAGATAACATTAGCATGAGGTATCATTAGCAGAAATATGAACAAAGAAAACTAAATTTTAATACTATATGCCTCATCCCCCTCCCTTACCGAACCAAAGCAGCTAAGCTAAGTGGTCACACTCATAACCTCCCCACACATGGGTACACCACAGGGTAAACACCCTAGAACAAAAGTGAGTGTAGACGGAGACTCCAGAGAGAGACACAATAGGGGTAAAATTCACTCAAGACAACCCTAAGAGAGCAAACCCCTTTCACAAAAATTCACCAAAGAAAAGCAATCTTTTCAAAGAACCAGAACTTCCGCTGATAAAGACATGCTGACACTAAAGATATAATACATTCACAGCTCAAAGTCTTACCAACATGAAACCCTGGCCATGAGTTACAAGAAGGTAGACTTGGACCAGAGCATAGTGCACAAACAGTCTCACCAAAAGCAGGGGACAGCGCAGAGTATGAGGAATGGAGTACCCACGAACACTCAACCTCCCCTGAAAAGGGTACACCGCAGGATAGTAACCCTGGGAACAAAAATGGGTCATGGACTACCCGCAAATAGTCATCATCCCCTGAAAAGGGTACACCGCAGGACAATAACCCTGGGAACAAAAATGGGGCATGGACTACCCGCAAACACCACTACATGGGGCATGGACTACCCACAAATACACAATCTCCCCTGAGTAGGGTACACCCCTACCCGAGTCGCCAAATCGTAGTAAAGGAAGATGCACAGTCCACTGTGTATGTAAGATCCTTTATTGTAAGTTCCTTCCAAGTAAGATAGATGAGTCAAGATAATAAGGGGCAGATTTATGTTAACTGGCGCATCCCGAGGGATGCGCCAGTTAACATGCGCCACAGTGCGCCACAGCTACGCCACCCATGGTGCGCCGCATTTATGATGCGGCGCACCATGGGGCAAAAACGGCACAGATGCGTGACGCATCTGTGCTGTAAATGTGGCGCATTGCTGGAGTTGCGTCGCAAGCGCGACGCAGCTCCAGCAATGCTCTGGGGGGGCCTATTCTTTCAATGCTGCCTCAAGCCTTACGCCTGCTTCAAGCAGGCGCAGGGTTTTGACGCAGCATTGTCCTGTAAGTGACTGAGTGAAATCTCATAGATTTCACTCAGCCACTTTCAGGAGGCGTTCCTGTGCAGGAACGCCCCCCCTGCGCAGGAACGCCTCCTCATGGCGCAGTGCTGTACAACGTGACGCATCTCCTAGATGCGTCACGTTGTAAATAGGGCGCAGGGATGCGCCACGTTTCCGTGCCGTTGCGTCACTCAACGGCGGCGTAAACGTGGCACAACCCCTTCATAAATCTGCCCCTAAGTACATAAGTAAAACCCCACCAGGAGCCAGCTGTTAACAGTTCAGCCTGATTTGACCAACTGCCATAGTCAGGTAGAGAGAGACACTGTGAGCCAGAGAGTCACCCAGGCGTTCTATGATGTCACAGATGTCATAGTACAGTCTATCTAGTGAAGAACAGTGGAGAGGACATTTACTACAAAATGCTGGTCGTTTAAAAGATCCGAAATTCACAGCTCTGCCTGCAGCATTTGAATAAAAGTTTTCGTCTGCAAACCACCTTCTGAGACACTTTCTGCAGCTCATGCATGCACTATTTCAAGGAGGTGCTGAGTTAATATATGCACTCTATAGAGTGCAAAAAAGTGCAGTTTTGTAGCAAGTGTGTGTACATCACCCTTCTGCACCTGCCTCAGGAATATTCAGGGACCATGACCCCTTTATGTTAATGAAATGTGCTGTATGTCTATAATTCAGCAGTAACCTCGATCCCAGAGTAATATATGCAATTTAGGCGTCATTTCATTCAATTAAAGGGAGCATATGATCTGCTGGCTGCACAACAGCCCAAAATATTTGAAAACTGGAGCAATGCCCTCTTCTCTCCTTTCGCACAGGCCCAAACAGGATCATGAAATGGCCGCAGATTGTCATTGTGATGTATGATATGCTGAGTTGTGCTCAGTGAAATTTTTTTGTTGAAGTACAGAAAATGCACACTGGCCTTTCCTGAAAAGGCACAGGTAGCCTGCTAGATTTTTTTTTACTTTTGTGGACAAACTTCCCAGCTCTTTAGTTAAAAAATGTGAGTCGTGACGCTTGCGTGTCAGTACTCATTTTTAAGGAGGATTGGGGGAATGGCTCTTTGTGTGCAAGGGTGTCACAGTTTTGGACCTGCATGACTGCTGTCAACACCTTCATCCTCAATCATTCTGGTGCATCAATCCTGAATGATTCCCATCTACAGATCCAGGGGAATCTCTGGTTGAAATACCTTTTACTGGAGCCAGACTTGCAGCTCCTGGTTGTGATTTGCGTCACATATAACATTTTGTTGGTGAAAGTGAGTATTTAGAACATATATTTTAGCATACCATAGACTCCTTCACAATATTGTGAAAACAAAGCATGTGTCAAATATAGGGCGCACTGCCCCAGTCTGTCCCACGGTGCACCTTTAATTGAGTGTGTCAGGAGTAGATTGGTACACTGCACCCTATTATCGTCAATGTGCTGTCCTTAGCACATCCGTCAACTTGTACCTGAAATTGCGACAGCGCATTAATGAATGGCAAACTGACTTCTTGAAGCAACTGGTACACCTTGTATTGCGTACACATCACACTGGCCTACAGTTGAAAAGGAGGCAGTGACTGCTGCAGGAGGGTGAAGTAGGTGATGGCTTCCACTTGCAGGGAGATATGGGTCAAATACCCACTTTCTCTCCTGGAAAGGGCACAACCTCTAGGTGGCATACAGTAAGTGTTCCTCCTGACAGCTCCTTTGCCTCTGCGTCTTCATCTATATTGTGACTAGATTGCAGAGGCATTGTGTTTTCTCATTTCCATGTGGCCACACCTTCATACAAATGAGGGTACATCCCCTAGCATCACACCAGTGCATAATATCCACTGGCACAATCTGAGTTTTAAAAGGGATTACAAAAGCAAAAGTGGCTGTAAGCACCTGGGGTACTTTCTGCATGGCATCCAGGCACATGTCAAAAGCAGAGGGCAACAAACGGCATGCCTATCTCAGAGTTACTTTGTAATGCAAATGTCATGGTGTGATTAGCATGATCTAGAACCGATTTTCTCTGTTTGAGCAATGGAGCTGATGAAAGAAGAGGAGATTATAATTTTATATTGTGCATAACATGAAGTGATGTTTAATATTAGGTGAATTTGTTATCCATCTTGAAAGTATTCATTTTCCCGAATTGGAAGGTCAAAAAGTCAGTACTTATGGATCCCAACTAGTGACCATATTTGTAAGAAATTGGGTTGCCTGTAGAGGACGCTGAAAACCACCTAAGCAGCAACCACAATCGTTGTCAGGGTGAGGCTCAAGCACACACCAAGTTAACCTTTGCTCCACCCTCTGGTAGCTTGGCACACAGGCAAGTCTTAACTTAGAGGCAATGTGTAAAGTATTTGTGTAGCATTTCCAACAGTAATAAAGTGAAAACTGAATGCAAGAAAAATCCTACACCAATTTAGAAAAATAGAGCAAAATCCTATAAATAAACCAAAACCAAAATCAAAAACATCCAATAAGTAGAACCTGGGAGGGACGTTTGGGGGTCAGGGCTTACTCTAGCTGAATATGGTTGCCGGTTCAAGTGATTTGGAGCTTGTTATGTCCTGATGGCTCTGAACTGGAGCCCAGCAGACCAGCCCTTGGAGTTACTCTCAGAGTCCTGGGTTCAGATGCAGGTTGAATCCAACTCTGGCAAGAGAGCAGTAGGGCAGCAAATCAGCAAGGCAGTAGTACAGCAGGGTAGTAGTCCAGCAGGTCAGCAGTCCAGAAGAGTGGTTGTCTTTTCAGCAGCACAACAGTCCTTCTTCCTGACAGAGTGTCCGCAGGTCCAGAAGTGTACTGAAGAGTTGGTGTCTGAGGTCCAATATTTATACCAAGTGTCTCCTTTGAAATGTTAAAAGCTTGTAGAGGTTTCCCTTTGAGGTGTACAGGTTTTCTGCCTTCCCTGCCCTGGTTCCTGACTAATTAAATGGAGTATGAAGCTCTTTGTGTGAAGACAGGACACAGCCTATGCAAGTGTAAGTAGGGCTGTGCCTAGCTCGGCTATCCAATCATTCCTGTGATGGCCCTTCCAGGCACACCTAAGCCCTCTATTGTGTGTGGCTGTCTAAGAGGAATATATAAAGCCCAACTGTCAGCTACACCCAGTCATGTGGCACAGAGATAGGCTACAGCTACTAAATAGCTAATACCAGAAAATCCAACTTTCTAAAAGTAACATTTTCAAAATTGTAACAAAAAAAGACCAACTTTACCATAAGAGATGAATTTTTCATTACAATTACAAATACACCATACATGAACTAGTTACCTTTTCCCATTTGGAAATTACAACCCAATAAATGTAATAAGGTAACTTCAATGTATCCGATGTGAGAGGTAGGCCGCGCAGTAGTAGAAAACAAACTTGAGTTTTTTACTAGCAGGACTTGTAAAACTTAGAAGTACATGCCCTACTTTTAAAATGCACTGCAGCCTGCCCTCTGGGCTGTCCAGGGTTTACCCTATGGTTGACTTATATATAGGAAAAAGAAAGGATAGGGCCTGGGAAAAGGTATATTTTGCCAGGATGAAATGGCAGTTCACAACTGGACACACAGGCTGCAATGGCATATGACACAAACCACACACTGACCACCTAGAACATCCTTTCCATCCTACTCAGCACCTCTATCTCCACTGCAACATTTCCCAATGCCTGGTAACATGCCAAAGTCAGACCACTACTCAAAAACCCTCCACTGACCACAGCGAGGGCACTGGAAAAGAACATAAACACTCAATGCATAAAACACCTGGAGCAGAATCAGCTACTCGACAACTCACAATCCAGCTTCAGCAGCAATCACAGCTCCGAAACTGCCCTGATCCCAGCCACTGACAACATCTGAACCCTCCTCAACTAAGGAGAAACAGGAGCTTTGATCCTCCTCAACCTCTTGGCAGCCTTCAACACCATATCCCACCACAGGCTGATTGAAAGACTCCACCACATCGGCATTCAAGGGGACGTACTCAGATGGAACACCTCCTTACTCACAGGAAGAACTCAGAGGATCCACCTCCCAACTTTTACCTCTGAACACAAGGAGATCACCGGCGGTGGCCCACAGGGCTCATTCCTCACCCTACGCTCTTCAACGCACACATGACCCCACACATATATATATTGTAACATTATTTCTAAAAATATGTGTTTTACAATATATATAAATGTAATTAATATTTTAATATTTTGAATGTACATATATATATATATATATATATATATATATATATATATATATATATATATATATATATATATATATATATATAATATATATATATATATATATATATATATATATATATATATATATAAATATATATATATATTCACTGAAAAAACCATAGGTTTCACACCAGTTATAGTTAGGAATTAGCATTTAAAAAACCTATTAAATTCACTGAAAAAACCATAGGTTTCACACCAGTTATAGTTAGCTGGAAATTTTACTGATATAAAACCATTGAAATTCCCACGTTATAGTTAGTCGGACTCACTATAACTTGCGCGTGCAATGCACTGCTGATGACATCACATATTACATCACTCATGACATGGTCAGTGACATCACTCATGACATCACTGATGACACCATCCAGTGAATGTGTGTCTTTCAGATAAATAAATATGTTTTATATATGTATATGTTAAGGTCGATGGAAGAATAAATGTTTAAATAAGTGTCTAAATGTTTTTTTTTTTTTTAAATTGATTGGTTAACTGGCTTATTAAGTGTATCTTAGTGAATACATATATTAGCGAGTAATGTTTAAATATTTAAATATATGTATCAGTGTTTTACTTTATGTATAAGTGGCTGCATGGGTTGGTGAGTAGCTACATGTGTGTGTATATGGGTTATTAGATGTTTTTTTAGTATCAGTATGAGTGTCTGTATGGTTTGGTGGGGCTGTTACTTAGCACATAGATGCATCAATGACTGACTCACTGTTTGTATGTGTTTTGAAGACAGCATTTATGTAGGATTGTATGGGTGGATGAGTGTGTATATGTGTGTGTTAGAGAGTGAATGCCTCTCTCACTAGTGTCTTTATGAGTAACTACATATGTTTTAATCTTGTATATATGAGAATTGATGTATATAAGTAAGTATATGTGAGAGTGAGAGATTGAAAGAGTTCCTGTTTAAATAAGTATGTGTTTCTATAAGTGATTGTTTAAGAGAGTAAGTATGTGTAAGTTTCCTTAGAAGTAATGTGATAATGTGTGTATAGTTGTATATGCAAATAAATGGATGTTTATTAGTTTATTTGCATGTGTGAGTATATGTATGAGTAAGTTTTTGATGACTGTTGGTGTGTAACAGAATGAATAGGGGTATCACTACATATGATGAGTGAGTATATGTATGAGTGAATACATAAAACTGTTGGTGAATGTGTGAATTTGTATATAGATGGTGAAATTACTGAATTGGTTGTTGTAACTGGTATGGGTATATCCACTTTTTTGTTAATGTTAGTTTCTATTTTTGAATATGTGTTTCAAAGGTTACTTTACAGTGAAAGGAGGTCTGTCACTGTGTTACAAGGATGGTGTCATCAGTGATGTCATGAGTGATGTCACTGACCATGTCATGAGTGATGTAATATGTGATGTCATCAGCAGTGCATTGCACGCGCAAGTTATAGTGAGTCCGACTAACTATAACGTGGGAATTTCAATGGTTTTATATCAGTAAAATTTCCAGCTAACTATAACTGGTGTGAAACCTATGGTTTTTTCAGTGAATTTAATAGGTTTTTTAAATGCTAATTCCTAACTATAACTGGTGTGAAACCTATGTTTTTTTCAGTGAATTTCATAGGTTTTTTAAATGCTAATTCCTAACTATAACTGGTGTGAAACCTCTGATTTTTTCAGTGAATTTCATAGGTTTTTTAATGCAAATTTTTTACTTTTTGTAGGGCTTCATACCTATGTACTTTTTAGTGAATTTCTAAGCTTATTTTTTCACAAATGTCTTTAGCTGAGAAAGGTATGTTTTTCTAAAAATGAACACTATAATGTATATTAAGATACTATTTTTATTTTAAAAGAGTATTTTACTTTTTTTTTATATTTGACTCTGGAGCGCTCCCGGTGCGCGCACCGATGAACGCTTCGGTGCGCGTACCGTCAGCGCACCAACAAAAAAAAAAGAAAAAAAAAATTAATGAAGGAGTGACCATAAGGAATGGGGATAGAGAGAGTGGTGTTAAGAGAAAGAGAGCTAAAGGGAGGAACACAGAGGGACTGTGTAATAGATAGTAAGACAGATAAAAAGTGTAAGAGGAAGTAACTGAGAAAAGAAAAATGAATAAGGAAGCAAAAGAAGAGAAGAAATAGGAAGAAGACTAAAGCAGAGGTTCTGGGAGAATGTAAATGGATGATGAAAGTAAAAGGAAGGACAGTTAAGTATGGGAATGACAGGTAGTGACGGAATCAGAGGAAAGGAATAGTAGTGACGGAGGGAAAGTAAATAGCAGTAAATATAAGTAAAGAGGGGTGAAACAGGGTACATGTAAGTGAATAAGGGTAAGACATGGGGAATAATAGAGCGAAAGAAGAGAGAGAGTAAAAGAAGGAGTGTCACAAAGGGTCTAAGTGAACCAGTAAAAAAGGTAAGTGAAGGAATGTGCATAGACAGAGGTACTGAAAGAAGTTGAATGTGGTAGGAAGTAAACATGGAAGAAAAGAATAACTGAGGGAAGCAAAGTAAGGAAACAAGGGTGAGGTAGGGGGAGAGAAAAATAGTGAAAATAAAACCAAAGGTGATAACAAAAAAGATTTTGTAAACACACTTACCATATAATCAATGCAAACTTGTATCTGTGAAAGATAAAAGAAAAAACACGTTATAATTACTTAAAAATATATAATAAAATAGAAGAAACAGTTCATGAGGTTTAAAAATCTACAAAAGTTTACTAAGAAATGAAGCAATAGTGAAGGATACAAAAACAGAAAGAAAGTAATGTAGAAAGAGAAAAAAAAGGGAAAAGAAATAGAAAGAGAACAAATTCCTAAAGATAAATAAGATACTAAAAGAATGTAAGATATCAAAACAAAATCAGTAAAGATAAGAAAGTAAAAGAAAAATGAGTGAAAAGGAGAGAAGTCTGATTGAGAAACTATAAATAAAAAAGAGGAATAGAAGATGATTGAGAGTGAGTGAAGTGAAGTCACAGAGTGAAGGGATGAAAGGAATGAAGTTAGTATAGAACGATGGATAAAACAGGAGTGAGAGAGTAAGTACACAGAAAGACAAAAGGAAGAACTAGGTGAACTACAGTACAATGAGTGTGAAAGAAAAAAAAATGGAGAAAAAGAAAGAGAGGGTTAGGAAACTATAGCAGTGGTACTGAGAGAATATGAAAAAGATAAAAAGTGGTGGAAGGAACAGAGGAAATGCAGACAGTTCCTATTAGATTGAGAAGTTGTGAATGAAGTGCACTAAAGAAACAGCGATGAAAAAAGAGTGTAAATTAGTAAAGAGAGGTAAATAAGGATGAAAAAGAAAATGAGTGTAAGACAATGTGAACACAATATAAATTACACAATGCAAACTACGCAATAACTTTTACAATATGTTACATTATTTATTTTTGCTGTTCTCAGAATATATTTAATTTCACTTAAATTAGTGAGTTCAAAGTCTTCATCATATAACAGCGGGAAAAAAAAAACACAATCTAAAAGATTGTGTTTAAAAAAACCCATTCAAACATACATCTCATATATGTACACTAATCTTTGATTCACTTACTTTTCCGTGAGGCCAAATAAAAGATAGTGAAGGTCCTTTTGGTGGAAAAAAAGTCTGCTGTGCTCTATAACTTCCATTTCATCGACTTCCTATGAAAAAAGATCTAAGAACATCATATCTTACACTTTCCTCACGGCCAATTTGTGTCAGATATATCAGTTTTTTTTACTTTGAGATCCACTTAAAGTATCTACATGAGATAAATAATTTAAAATATTAGATTAACTAACTAACTAGCTAACTTTTATTATCTATTCCCGTCTTCAAAGGCCAATTCCCTTTACTAAAACTTTGGTTTTAAAAACACTAGATAAGAATTTGTAGAGTCATAAGGCAAACGTTGTTTATAAGTTAAATGAGAATCATTGCAGTAACTCCATCCATTTTCAGATTTTAAGTAGCATGTATAATGTCCTGAGGTTGTCGAAGATCCATCATGATAAATAATAACCTCCTAAACCCCCCTCAGAAAACCTAGAGGGTCAAGAAGTCTCTACCGTGCCCCCTTCTACCCATACCGAACATTGTTTACCCTCCATCTTGTGTCTCGATTGTACCGAAACACAAAATGGAGGACTCCCGTAACGCTGCCAGTGCGCGTCACGGAGCGCGCACCGGTAAGCGCTCGATAAAAAAAGGTGGGAAAGCAATTTACAAAAAAAACACTGGAGACACTTTCATCAAATATAGAATAGGCCCTACTACATAGCAGTCCCTACCATTTACCCAAACTTGGTGGAATTCCATTGAGACATTTAGGCTACAGGCCTGTCTAAATATCCTGAGGTAAATTACATGACAAAAACACATATGAAATGTTAGAATTTACAACCAATTAAAAAGTTTCTTTCATTTTCTACGATTATTTCCTGACGTTTCATTGGTTAAGTACAAGAATATATATAAAAGAAGAGAGGGAAACACAGCCATTTTGACTACTGCTTCCAGAAGTACATTTGAGAACAAATTACACTGACAACTTCAACTGATTTCTCCAAGGTAAATTGTTATTATGGAAGTATATTGTACACTTTAAGTTAATTTCTGAAAAAATATTCTGTTAGTTATATACTATCCCTCTGTAATAGTTATAGATTGAGATAGACTTCTCTGTAATTGTTATGGATTGAGTTAGGCTTCTCTGGTATACAGTACCCTAACTCTACTAATATAATTAATTTGTATGCAATTTTCAGAAAGAAAATGGAAGGAGAAAATCAAGCAAATGTTACTTCTATCAAAATGAAGGTGGAAAAACCAGAAGAGCAAAAAGATGAAGTAGATTTCATGGATGACTCTTTGGATGAACAGGTAATAGAATGTTTGGAAGAAATGGAATCATGTACTTATAATTATGAGGAAATTCCGGACAATATTATGTTAGAAATTTTATTAAATTATGAAAAAGAATCAGAGGAATACATTTATATTTAATAATTTCAAATTGTTTGAGACAATATTCATTTTTATATGTAATTCATAAAGTATTACCAAAAATGTTTAAAATATAAAGTGAGACTTATAGTATACTGTTCAACTATTTTTCTGTTACATAGTAAGTTTACTCATAGTTACTACCTTTCTCCCACTATATTATCTGATATGAATATTTTACACCTCATTTTCATAAGGGAGCAGGATAGACTACTCATGATCCCCTAGAAATTCTCAGGGACTGCTTAAAAGATCTGTTTCTGCTTTCCAGACAGACTATGTTATGAATTCCATATACCAAAAAAAATACAATAACAACATGCAAGATGTCTACAAAGAAGATGGTGTACATTAAATGTAAGTCTCTTCATTGGTACCTACATGTAGGTACTTACATAAAATAAAAAATAAAAAAAAACAATTAATAAACATACAATTTTTTGAAGTGATTATTTTTCCATAGTACCCTCCTCGATACGCTCCCCGGTGCGCGTACCAGGCGCTTCCCCCCGCGAAAATCGAAAAAAAAAAAAATGGGGTGAGACCCCGCGGGGCCCTTTAATGGCCCCCACATCAAACCTAGGGGTACAGGGGGTGTCTACTCTGCCCCCTTATGGTCATTTCCCCCTTTGTTTTGGCCACCTCTCATGTCTCGATCCTACCGAGACACAAGATGGCGGCCGCTCCGGACTGTTTAGAATGTTTACAGACAACTGGGAGCCAATCAGCTTTCTGCGCGCAAGTCGCGTGGCGCGCCTGGAGCGCTCTCCGGTGCGCGCACCGGAGAGCGCCTATAGATATATATATTTTTTTTAACCTAAATTACACAAAATCCACTGCAGCACATATCTTGAGACATAGCAAAGGCACATCGGGCTACCAGTCCCTACGATTTTGCCAAGTTTGGTGGAAATCCATTCAGCCGTTCTGGCTAAAAGTGAAATCGACCGCCCTATGGAAATTAACATGGGGAAAACGTGTTTTGGGACCCCCCTTTTATCTCGGCCCCCGCTTGACGAATCCCCCCCAAACTTTCAAGGAAGAACCGGAGCTCGACGAGGCCATTTTCAGGAAATTTTCAGGCAGATTCGTCAACCCGTGCCAAAGTTATTCCAAATAGAATTTTGAGATTTAACATTGAAAAAAATCCTAACTATACCTACCTACTGGCGACCGCCAGTAGGTAATATATATATATATATATATATATATATATATATATATATATATATATATATATATATATATATATATATATATATATATTTTTTTTTTTTTTCAAACAAGTAGTGGGTTATTCCAAGATCCATCCTGTCGTCAGGTGGCGCAATGCCGGCAGAAACCCAAGCCGGTCAAAATTGATTAAAGTTCAAATTGCAAAATAAATTGCGCACTCGGAGTAAGATTAGACAATCACCATTTATTCCATGATACCGCTACGCCTTTCGACACCCGGTGGTGTCTTGATCACACGATCGTCTTCAAAGGACGTTGGGAGCCAGATTTGAGGAGTGAATTGTTGATGCGGTGCACAACAGCCGAACACTGCAATCCACTTGGACAATACTGAACTTTATTTTATTAAGGGCTATACAGCAACTCACTTGAGACTAACAATGCACCACAAGTACCACAGGCCACTGGGGTGGCCACGCCAACCATGGGCGGAGTATTTTAGACTTACCAGGTGCCCAAAAACTTTTGCCGACGAGTTCCTTGCCTGAGCCTGAGCCCCTGATGAAGCGAGGATTCGCAGAAGCGTTGGGAGGGCTACGTGATTCCAGCGGGTCTGGCTGTCCCCCGCATTACTTCCTTCAATCAAATAAATATGAGGCAAATAAATTACCTGATGGTGGTCTCTTCCTTTTTGCAGGCACCTTTTGATGGATTGTACAACGGCTTGCCTGAGCCGCGGGAAAGAGACCAGCTGCTGTTTACAGCAGTCCTGGAGGTACGCAACCTGGTGTGTCTTCAAAGGACGTTGGGAGCCGGATTGGAAGAGTGAATAGTTGATGCGGTGCACGAAATCCGAACACCGCAATCCACTTGGACAACACTGAACTTTATTTTATTAAGGACTATACGGCAACTCACTTGAGACTAACAATGCACCACAAGTACCACAGGCCACTGGGGGGCCACGCCCACGATGGGTGGAGTATTTGAGACTTACCTGGTGGCGAAAAACTTTTGCCGCCGAGTTCCTTGCCTAAGCCTGAGCCCCTGATGAGGCGAGGATTCGCGAAACGCGTTGGGAGGGCTACGTGATTTCAGAGGGACTCGCTGTCCCCCGCATCGCTTCCTTCGATCAAATAAATATGAGTCAAATAAATGACCTGATGGTGGTCTCTTCCTTTTTGCAAGCACCTTTTGATGGAATAATATATATATATATATATATATATATATATATATATATATATATATATATATATATATATATATATATATATATATATATATATATATATATATATATATATATATATATATATATATATCAGATCCACATCCTTTGTAACGCCGGGACACCGGGACAGCGGTGCATTAAGGGGCAAAGGTTCCCCTTCGTTGTATGCAGGTCCACAATACGTAGCAAAGCTACGTGAAATGCACTCCCCTTGAAATATCAGGAATCAAAGAGTTCTCAGCAAAGTGCGCTTTTCCAAAAATCCATATTTATTTAAAGTGCAGCATCGTGATAAGTCATGGAATCACAAAACCCAAAGCGTTTCAGCGAGGAAACTCGCCTTGATCACGGGTAGTTACAGATCCAATGAACAAACATTTAAATAAAGTTTCACGTGATAGGTGCAACATAAACAAAGGACTCATAGCTTGTATATATGGTGGCCATCTTTGAATGGAGTACACATATATTAGTCACATAGTTCCAAAGAATAAATATCTGATTCAAAGGCACCTAATCAAAAATCAAAATTCAAAATACGTATGGCATAAATAAACCCATTATTGCCACATATGTGTCACAACGAACAAAAGAAATAATAAGAAACGTTATATGCACATTTCATGATTCAGTTGACATCATAACTTTTAGAAAACAACCGATTTCTGTGTTCTCATTTAAATTCAGACTACAAATGAGATTGCCCTGAAGCATCAATTTTAAGGTTGCCGCACATGTATAAAACCCCCAGTGAGGTTTTGCATTCTCTCTTATTAGTTTTTACGGGTTGACCAACATATATTCTCGGTCACTATTAGACTGTTAATTAATTCTGTGGAAAATTTCGCTGTCCAACCTCTGTCAGTTGACTTAGCAGAAAGGTGCCCAGTACATTCAGTGCATTGCATGCTACATGTGGAATCCCAAGTGAGATATTGCGTAAAGGCAGTCATTCGTGTCAATCCAAGTATATATAGGCTTAGAAGGATGTCTCTCCCTGTGCATCATAACATAGTCAGTACCTATAAGTGAGACACAAAGGAAAGAGAAGGTGCACGTCAGAATCTATATCATGCATAACCAGAGACTAATAACTTAAGCTATGAGTTTTAAACTAAGTGAGTGACAGTGATGAAACAAAAATAAATTACAGAATATATTTAAAAACAGCAGAAGGCACTAACTAGACTAAGGGCTAAAACTCATTTACATTTTTAGTCACATCCAAGGCAATTACCTAGGTAACCATATCCAGACAACAGTTCTCATTAGTCACCTAGATGCCATTTCATTTCTTCCTCCGAATTTAAACCCCTAGGCATCAGGGTGTCGAGCTCAATGATGTACCTGTTCTCCATTTGCCTTAATTTGCGGATCTTGTCTCCACCTCTCCTCCTGGCAGGGAGCTTGTCAATAACGAAGAACTTGAGCAAATTTCTATTGCTCTTGTGTTGTTCCTCGAAATGACGTGCGATGGGCGAAGTTTGATCCTTGTTCTCAATGGATCTCATGTGTTCAAGAACACGTTTCTTGGCAGGGAACATTGTGCTCCCTACGTATTTTCTTGAACACGGGCATATCAAAACATACACGCAATATTCAGATAAGCATGTTAGGTGTTTGTTAATAGGTTTTTCAACTGCTTCTACAGGAAAAAAGACTTTCTTGATGTTTTGACTATACCTGCAGGCTTTGCATTTCATGCAGGTATAGAAGCCCTTGATGTCACTTGATTTAGTTGTGTTCATGCTTACCTCATTTTTGCTCAATTTGTCCTTGAGGGAATGTGCTTTTCTGTAGGTCATACTGGGATTCTCACCTAGGACTTCAGTCAGAGTTTGATTAGGTGCCTTTGAATCAGATATTTTTTCTTTGGAACTATGTGACTAATATATGTGTACTCCATTCAAAGATGGCCACCATATATACAAGCTATGAGTCCTTTGTTTATGTTGCACCTATCAAGTGAAACTTTATTTAAATGTTTGTTCATTGGATCTGTAACTACCCGTGATCAAGGCGAGTTTCCTCGCTGAAACACGTTGGGTTTTGTTATTCCATGACTTATCACGATGCTGCACTTTAAATAAATATGGATTTTTGGAAAAGCGCACTTTGCTGAGAACTCTTTGATTCCTGATATTTCAAGGGGAGTGCATTTCACGTAGCTTTGCTACGTATTGTGGACCTGCATATATATATATCAAAGCTCCAGGTTGCCCGTAGGTTAAGGACGCACTCCGACAGCGGTTAGCTTCAAGCTTTCATAAGGTAGGACTGCTACTGCATTCTGATGTGCTATCAGCAATGTCGATGTTGGCCTGACGCATTTCTGAGCTTCCTGCTCTCATCAGAGGCTCGACATATTCACGTGCTGCATCTGACACGCCCTATCAATTACCATTAGTCCGCCCTCCAATGGCTTACTCGGATGAGTTTAATGCTTTCTGGGCCATGTAGTTCATGTCAGAAGTTTCACTTTTCAAAGCCCGTCGATGGGCCTCAGAATGAGTGGCAGTCTTAGATCCTTGTAACTGCAGCCTCACATAACAAGCTCCTCATGATTCGAAGCCTTGTGACCCCCTTGTTCCCGGGGTGGTGCAGTCCTCCGCGGCCGGGCTGGCCGCGTGTAATATCAAAGCTCCAGGTTGCCCGTAGGTTAAGGACGCACTCCGACAGCGGTTAGCTTCAAGCTTTCATAAGGTAGGACTGCTACTGCATTCTGATGTGCTATCAGCAATGTCGATGTTGGCCTGACGCGTTTCTGAGCTTCCTGCTCTCATCAGAGGCTCGACATATTCACGTGCTGCATCTGACACGCCCTATCAATTACCATTAGTCCGCCCTCCAATGGCTTACTCGGATGAGTTTAATGCTTTCTGGGCCATGTAGTTCATGTCAGAAGTTTCACTTTTCAAAGTCCGTCGATGGGCCTCAGAATGAGTGGCAGTCTTAGATCCTTGTAACTGCAGCCTCACATAACGAGCTCCTCATGATTCACACATTCAAAGTTGCCCTTTGTGAGAATGCCACTCACAAACATGTTTCCTAATCCAGTAAGGTCACCAGCAAGCTTGTGCTACCCAGACTGACATTAAAACAGATTTCTTGGCTCTACGCGTTTCAGAGTTCAATCCTTGTTCACAAGCCTTTCCAAATCACCACAATCGCATCATTTGGTTTAGGAACACCTGCGTTTATTTAAATAGAGTCCCGCCCCTCTGAGCAAGATCTCTCAACTGATTGGGCATCTGCCGCAATGCTCTGTGGTATTCGCAGTCCAAACCATGAATCAATCCCCAGTGGGTGATGCTGTTGTGGGAAAACAAAGGATAAAGTCAAATCCCAAAGTGGGTAAATGTGCGCTGGATAGGCACAGCCCGCTGCAATAAATCCAACACTTAGTGGTGAGCGTGATTGTCCTGTGCGCAGCATCGGGTCACACCAACACCGCAGGTCCGCTGAGTCACGGCAGGGCATCCTCGCGACCTGGACCAAGCCGCAGTCAATTTCACACATTCAAAGTTGCCCTTTGTGAGAATGCCACTCACAAACACGTTTCCTCATCTAGTAAGGTCACCAGCAAGCTTGTGCTACCCAGACTGACATTAAAACAGATTTCTTGGCACTACGCATTTCAGAGTTCAATCCTTGTACACAAGCCTTTCCAAATGACCACCATCGCATCATTTGGTTTAGGAACACCTGCGTTTATTTAAATAGAGTCCCACCCCTCTGAGCAAGATCTCTCAACTGATTGGGCATCTGCCGCAATGCTCTGTGGTATTCGGGTGGTGATTTGGAAAGGCTCGTGAACAAGGATTGAACTCTGAAACGCGTATATTCAAGAAATCTGTTTTAATGTCAGTCTGGGTAGCACAAGCTTGTTGGTGACCTTACTGGATGAGGAAACATGTTTGTGAGTGGCATTCTCACAAAGGGCAACTTTGAATGTGTGAAATATATATAATATTATATATATATATATATATATATATATATATATATATATATATATATATATATATATATATATATATATATATATATATATATATATATATGTATATATATATATATCACTAATGCATCCCCACCTAGCGGCAACTCTTTCTTTCCAATTTTTTGCGGCCTGCACTACCGCTTACAACTGCGGGTCCACAGCTGCCTTCATTGGGCAGCTTTCTGTGGTACAGAGATGCCTTTACTTGCGGGGTGCTTGCAGGGACATTGGCAATCCCTTTAATACTTTTTTTGCATGCGAATGGCGGCGGCGACCCACTTGGGTTTTACGGAACCACCAGTCCCAGAGAGCATTGCTTCAGGTTTTACACCTGTGCATAATTACTAAGGGTATTTACTGGTGCCTGCAGCTTGCCGTCATGTCACATATGCTGCCACTGAAGAGGGCGTTGGCCCGAAACGCCTCTGGCTGGAAAGGGACTCTGTTTGCAGCTCGCGCCCTTGTGCTGGCATCAATTCCTACCTGTAAGTGCATCCCCACCTAGCGGCAACTCTTTCTTTCCATTTTCTGCGGCCAGCCTGGTCGCGGGGTTGCACTACCGCTTACAACTGCGGGTCCACAGCTGCCTTCATTGGGCAGCTTTCTGTGGTACAGGAGGTGCCTTTACTTGCGGGGTGCTTGCGGGGACATTGGCAATCCCTTTAATACTTTTTTTGCATGCGAATGGCGGCGGTGACTCACTTAGGTTTTACGGAACGACCAGTCCCAGAGAGCATTGCTTCAGGTTTTACACCTGTGCATAATTACTGAGGGTATTTACTGGTGCCTGCAGCTTGCCGTCATGTCACATGTGCTGCCACTGAAGAGGGCGTTGGCCCGAAACGCGTCTGGCAGGAAAGGGACTCTGTTTGCAGCTCGCTCCCTTGCGCTGGCATCAATTCCTACCTGTAAGTGCATCCCCACCTAGCGGCAACTCTTTCTTTCCATTTTGTTGCAGCCTGCCCGGTCGCAGGGTTGCTCTACCGCTTACAACTGCGGGTCCACAGCTGACTTCATTGGGCAGCTTTCTGTGGTACAGGAGGTGCCTTTACTTGCGGGGTGCTTGCGGGGACATTGGCAATCCCTTTAATACTTTTTTTGCATGCGAATGGCGGCGGCGACCCACTTGGGTTTTACGGAACACACTTCATATATAGTGCATCCCACTCGAATACATAATTAACATAGAAGACATACACTCAAGTAAGTCCACACAGTACATCACCAATAGAGCCAAGAGATGTATCCTGCAGCAACATGTTATAATTACTGGTAAAGCAAATATTAAATAAAAAATTAGCACAATGCAACTATTAAACAGCTTGTGTAATTTACCATCGGAATTACTGACATAAATAAATGACGTTGCAGAGAATGTATTTTTGCCATTCTAGTGCGAATATTTTAAAAGTTACACATGTAGCACCAAACTGCTTTATCTCCTACAGCCTGCACATATAAAAACTAAAACATATAACAGTTTAAGAAATACTACTGCTAAAAGTCATTCAATTGTTCAAAGGAGACAGTCTCAGCCCCAAAATATATACGGCCAATGCTCACAGCTTCGTCATGGAACGACCTCTGACCTCCGTTTAGACTGTCATGATGACTTCTGAGGTGTTGTGGAAGGTCATGATCCAATAGCAATTGCCAAGGCGATTAGAATCAGGATAATTATAGTTCCAACCCGGTGTTAGATTATACACACAGTGTGAAATATCCGCATAATGCTTTCACCAATCACCGGGATGAATCATCAAAGGACTACCACTCCCAGAATGCTGCATGATGATCCAAAAGAAAAATACCCCAGAGGTTACCAGCAAATATATCAAATACAAGAGGTAGTGTCATAAAGGCTATATGGTCAAGGCGAGTGTCTCAATATCTGAAAGTCCACCAGTATGAATGTTCAGTTCAAAACATGCACACAATCAGGGTTGAAGGGGGCGGATGGTAAAAAATGTGTGCGTATGCCAAATAGACCTCACCACTTTGGCGTTGGCATCAGCAGTGCCCAGTCACCAGTTGGCGCCAGTCTCTTGGGCAAGGCATTACTTGCTGTAAGTTGTGGACCCCGTGCTGGCAGTCACTGAAACCGCACCGCTGCAGGACCTAGGTGCCCCACAGCTGCCATCCTTGTTCCTCTCCCCGGCTGTCAATCTGGAGGCTCACCCACTAGCACTCTCGTACTACCTCCAATGAACATGCGGCCACAGGAGGAGAGCCACAAATGACTGGTGTTCCATGAAAAGCGTGATGACAGCCCACCTCACAATGAATGAAAACACCATCCAACTCCCACAGAGTAAACCATAGAAAGAGGCATGGACACGAGGCTGTCAGGATACAGCATCCATTTATTCATTCAGGACCCCCTCAACCCATGAGGTAAGAGAGACGCTTTTCGGCTTAAGAAGCCTTTGTCAATCTAGTTGGCGCCCTATCACACACTTCATATATAGTGCATCCCACTCAAATACATAATTAACATAGAAGACATACTCTTGAGTAAGTCCACACAGTACATCACCAATAGAGCCAAGTGATGTATCCTGCAGCAACATGTTATCATTACTGGTAAAGCAAATGTTACATTCAAAAATAGCACAATGCAACTATTATTATCATCATTCATGACATGGTCACTGACATCACTGATGACATCACTGATGACATCTCAAATGACATCACTGATGACATAACTGATGACATCTCAAATGACATCACTGATGACATCATGACACACCAATACCAGTTACTACATACGCACTCACTGATTCCTACGTCTACGCACACATTCACTCATTCACCCATACAATCACTCGTACATACAGTCACTCATTATTACAACACTGTCATATGCACTCATACACCTATGCAGACACTCACATACTGCCACTCATCCATGGACTTACTCACACACCTAGTCAGTCCTGTAAAGAATCAATCACACTTCGATATCCTCATCTATACAGTTAAACACAGAACACCTTACTTTTTCAAACATATAGTAACACATACTTACTCTCTTATACAATTACTGATACAAGTACACATTGATCTGCACAGAGTCACTCGCCTCCCAGCCAGTTACACACACACTCAGTCTTCCATACAAATACTTGGCAACCAATCAATAAGCTATATAGCCACTCATATAGCTACTGATCAACACATGCAGCAGCTTGCACAACAACAGACATATTGATGCACACTTTCAGACAGTTTAGGTATTAACCCATGCATTCAGTAAGACACATTCATTCACTCTCTCAGTCAGTCACACACCTACTAAATCCTTCATCCAGACACTTATACATCCACTCATTCTTCAATATGTAAAACATATTTAAACTTTACAGAAACACACAGTCACTGGATGATGTCATCAGTGATGTCATCAGTGATGTCAGTGACCATGTCATGAATGATGTAATATGTGACATCATCAGCAGTGGATTGCGGGTGCGCGATATATAGTTATTGCAACTAAATATATATGGAATTTCATTGGGTTTTATGTCAATAAAATGTCCAGCTAACTATATAGGAGGAATTTCAATGGTTTTTTATATGTTAATTCCTAACTATATAAGGCCTAAAACCTATGGTTTTTTTAGTGAATTTCATTGGTTTTTTAAAGGCTAATTCCTAACTATATATAGTGTATAACCTATGGTTTTTTCAGTGGATATATATATATATATATATATATATATATATATATATATATATATATATATATATATATATATATATTCACTGAAAAAACCATAGGTTATAGACCATATATAGTTAGGAATTCGCATTTACAAAACCTTATTTTACTTACACAAACCATTGAAATTCCATATATAGTTAGTTGCACTAACTATATATCGCGCGCCCGCAATCCACTGCTGATGATGTCACATTTTACATCATTCATGACATGGTCAGTGACATCACTGATGACATCACTGATGACATCTCAAATGACATCACTGATGACATCTCAAATGACATCACTGATGACATCACTGATGACATCTCATTTGACATTACTGATCACATCACTGATGATATCATTCATGTGATAATACGATAAACCTCTTCAGACTCTAATATAACCTTAGATACAATCAGTTTAAACAGACACTCACAGACTGTCACTCATCCATGGAGTTACTCACACACCTAGTCAGTCATGCAAAGAATCAATCACACCTCCATTTCCTCAACTATACAGTTATACAAACTTTACTTATTCAAACATATACTAACACATATTTACTCTCTTATACAATCCCTGATACAAGTTCACAATGATCCATACAGCCACTCACACATTCACTATCTCTTATGCACAGTTATTTATATATGTCAACTCTCACATGTACTGTGTTTTACATATGTACTTACTTTGACATGTAGCACTGAGATATCCATTCACTCACCAATACACTCATGCACACAGTCAACCGCCCATACAGCTGTTTCCACATGCACTTTTGAAACCATACATCTAGTGAATCAACTGCTCACACATCTATGCACAGAGTCATACACCTCCCAGCCACCCACACACACACTCAGTCTCCCATACAAATACTTGGGCAACCAATCAATAACCCATATAGTTACTCATATAGCTACTTATCAACACATGCAACAGTTTACAGAACAACAGACATAATGATGCACAAATTAAGACAGTTTAGTCACTAACCCATGCACTCAGTGAGACACATTTAATCACTCCCTCATACAGTCAGTCATGCACCTACTAAATCCTTCATCCAGACACTTATACATCCACTCATTCTTCAATATGTAAGACATATTTTAACTTTACAGAAACATACAGTCACTGGATGTTGTCATCAGTGATGTCATCAGTGATGTCATTTGAGATGTCATCAGTGATGTCATCAGTGATGTCACTGACCATGTCATGAATGATGTAATATGTGACATCATCAGCAGTGGATTGCGGGTGCACGATATATAGTTAGTGCAACTAACTATATATGGAATTTCAATGGTTTGTGTGAGTAAAATAAGGTTTTGTAAATGCGAATTCCTAACTATATATGGTCTATAACCTATGGTTTTTTCAGTGAATTTTCAAGGTTTTGTAAATGCTAATTCCTAACTATATATGGTCTATAACCTATGGTTTTTTCAGTGAATTTTCAAGGTTTTGTAAATGCTAATTCCTAACTATATATGGTCTATAGCCTATGGTTTTTTTCAGTGAATATATATATATATACATACATATATAAACATATATCATCTGTATATCTATATAAATACAAACATAAATGCATGCATACATATACTTATATGCATACAGATGCATGTTATTTACATGAAAGTTGAAAAAACACTAATAAAAGCAAAGCTAAAAAGCCACCTCATTACAAACAGAATGGCTTTAACTTAAACGAGGGCGAGATCTATTGCATTTTCAATGCTTGTTTACTTTGGTTCCATCAAGAAGGCATTCAGATGTGTCACACATTTGCCATAAATTTTGAATGTTAGCACTCTAGTTGCACATTAGATCACTGTAGTAAAGCTACTGCTCACCAGGGACGTCTGCTGCTGGTATTCAAAGTGCATGTTTCAGTCTGCATGTCAGAATTTTTTTAATGAAATAGAAGAGGATTTGAGAAGTCACTCAAAATGATCCCTAATTTTTCTTTCTGTAGCACTAATCATACTTTCTATGTTGTTTCTTTTTAAATTAAATGTTTTAAGAGTTACCACTTTATTCCAATCAAGATGGCTTCAGGTGTGCCATACCTTTGTAATAAGTAGGACTGTTAGCGCTCTAGTTGTTCTTTAGAACACTCTGGGACATTCTGTCATTGGGCTATACTTGGGCTACATCTGGGTGATATTTGGGCTACATTTGGGCTCTTTTGTCTCTGGTGGCCATTTTGGGAGACTGCATGTCAGAATGTTTTAATGAAATAGAAAAGGATTTGAGAAGTCACTCAAAATGTGCCCTAATTTTTCATTCTGCAGCACTAATCATACTTTCTATGGCAAAATATACCCCCTCATGTTGTTTCTTTTTAAATTAAATGTTTTAAGAGTTACCACTTTATTCCAATCAAGATGGCTTCTGGTGTGCCATACCTTTGTAATAAGTAGGACTGTTAGCGCTCTAGTTGTTCTTTAGAACACTCTAGGAGGCTGCAGTAGAACACAAAGGAATCAACTGACAGTCTCTGTCCTTGTTGGATGTACATGTTTTACTGGGAATGTCAGACTTCATTGTCACATGACTGAGAAAGATAATGTGAATTTACAAAAAATATGCATTCAGTTTAGCTTATAGATCCCCTTCCAAACCACTGTGGGAAAATCATGAGATATTAGTTTTCTTTCAAACAATATTCATGATATCACAGCAGAAGGTTTTTTCACATGGTAAAATCACCTTAGAACCCACCACAATTCCTAAAACGAGTATGGTACCATCAACAAATGATTTATAATGTAACTAAAGTCCTAAAACCCTCTATTAACTACAATGCTTTTTAATGAGGTGCTATCATGTATATTGGTCCCAAGATGGCTGCCAACACTTCTTGGATGAAGTGCTGACAGCCAATCAGATTAGATGTGTGGTTAGGCTCCGCCCAGATATATATCTTTTTTTGAACCTAAATTACTCAAAATCCACTGGAGCACATATATTGAGACCTAGCAAAGGCACATCGGGCTAACAGTCCCTACAATTTTGCCAAGTTTCGTGCAAATCCATTCAGCCGTCGAGCTAAAAGTGAGGCCAACCGCCCTATGGAAATTAACATGGGAAAAACGCGTTTTGGGAGCCCCCTTTTTTCTCGGCCCCCCCTTGATGAAACCCCCCCAAATTGTCAGGGGCTGCTCAGAAACAAAATGTTCCATTTTCCTGAAAATTTCAGCCAATTCCGTCCACAAACGCCAAAGTTATTAGACATAGAATTTTCAAAAATCCCATAGAGAAAAAATCCTAACTATATATACCTACTGGCGACCGCCAGTAGGTAATATATATATATATATATATATATATATATATATATATATATATATATATATATATATATATATATATATATATATATTCACTGAAAAAACCATAGGTTATAGACCATATATAGTTAGGGATTAGCATTTAAAAAACCTTATTTTATTTGCACAAAACCATTGAAATTCCATATATAGTTAGTTGCACTAACTATATATCGCGGACCCGCAATCCACTGCTAATGATGTCACATATTACATCATTCATGACATGGTCAGTGCCATCACTGATGACATCACTGATGACATCTCAAATGACATCACTGATGACATCACATCTGGATGTTCCTACATATCCACCCCTAAGATTTACCTATTTTTAATTACCGAATCGGTAGAATTCGGTAATTAAAATTCGGTAAATCTATTTTACCTACATCTGGGCCATAGCTCTTTGATGAGAATTGGAGGTAGTTCTGAAAAGAACTTTTAGTTTTCTTCTTTTAACTGAACAGGAACAAAAACAGGGAATGGAAACTGCTCAACAGGAGCAAAAAGAAAACAAAAAAATTAGGGGTGGGAAGGGCAGCGATGGTTCTCCAATGCTCGAACCATGAGCAGGACACTTTGCTCCCCATAGGTGAGGAGTTGATTGCAGTATCTGCATTTGACGACCCCATGGTTAAATTGCAGGTTGTATGTTTGGCACCTGCTCCTGCGATTGCTCTCTCCCAGAAGAAGTTGCTCCTCCGGTTGATGTAGAGGCCCCATCTCTGGGAACCTCTTGTGCCAGAGCCCTGACACTTTCCCGGGCAAAATTCTGGGGGTGCCTCCTCTCCACATGTCGAATCATGGTGAAGTTGCCAAAAGAGTACTTTTTTGGGGGGTTACCCCGTGACAGGACCTGTTTGCAGATCCTGCACTCCACTTTTGGTGCATTCACCTTTTTCTGGTCTTCTGGAAACTTAAAAAATTTCCAGATGAAATGCTCTTTGACCTTCGGCTGAGGAGGCTCTTCATCAATGAATTCAGGCTCATCTTCACTGCTGGATGGTCTGGCAGCCATGATTATCCAAGAAATATGCAAGAGCAAAAAGGCAGGTCTTTCAGTCACAAAAGTGAAAGAAAAAGTGAAGGAAATGGGTGGGGATTTCATTCATTGTAAAAAAAAACTGTTAGCAACCAATGAAAAGTGTTATTTTAGGGTCACATGACCCGACGCGTTTACGCTGCGCGCTCCGGAGCACTTCCGGTGCGTTTACGCAGCGCGATCGTAGGCGCTTCCGGGGCGCAAACGTGGCGCGATCGTAGGCGCTTTTGCGTGCGTTTACGCGCCGCGAACGTAGGCGCTTCCGAGGGCACTTACGTTGCGCGCCGAAGTGACGTCATCAAACTTTTACAGAAATGCATAATCATTTTCCTTATTAAAAAAAACTAATTTTATTTGTATGGTACGAAATGTTTTGCATCATTATTAACTTTTCATTCATATTTTTTTTCACGAACGACAGTAGCGCTTTGGGTGCGCTTTCAGATGAGCTCACGGAAAAGCTTACCGGAGAGCTTAGCTGAAAGCTTCCCGGAGCGCGCACCCAGAGCGCAAAAGAAAAAAATTATATAAAAAAAATGAATACTTTAAAAAAAACAGCAAATTGTAAAAAAAAAAAAGGTTAGAAACTCGATATACAAAGGAATTAGCATTTTAAAAACCTATGAAATTCAATGAAAAAACCATAGGTTTCACACCAGTTATAGTTAGGAATTAGCATTTAAAAAACCTATCAAATTCACTGAAAAAACCATAGGTTTAACACCAGTTATAGTTAGCTGGAAATTTTACTGATATAAAACCATTGAAATTCCCACGTTATAGTTAGATGGACTCACTATAACTTGCGCGTGCAATGCACTGCTGATGACGTCACATATTACATCACTCATGACATGGTCAGTGACATCACTCATGACATCACTGATGACATCATCCTTGAGACAGAGTGACAGACCTCCTTTCAGTGTAATGTAACCCATGAAGCACATATTCAAAAATAGAAATTAACATTTTAAAAAAATGGAGATACACATAAAAGTTACAACAACTAATTCAATAATTCCACCATCTATATACACATCTACTCATTCACCAACAGTTCTATATAGTCACTCATACATATACTCACTCATCATATGTAGTGATACACCTATACATCCTGTTACACACCAACAGTCATCCAAAAGTTACTCTCACACATACTCACACATGCAAGTAAACTATTGAACATCCATTTATTTGCATATACATCTAAACACACACTACCACCTTACTTCTAAGGAAACTTACACATACTTACTCTCTTAAACAATCACTTATAGAAACACATACTTATTTAAACAGGAACTCTTACAATCTCTTACTCTCACATATACTCACTTATATACATCAATATTCACATATACTAGATTAAAACATATGTAGTTACTGATAAAGACACTAGTGAGACAGTCATTCACGCAGTAACACACACATATACACACTCATCCACCCATACAGTCCTGCACATATGCTGTCTTCAAAACACATACAAAGAGAGAGTCAGTCATTCATGCATCTATGTGATAAATAATACCCCCACCAAACCATACAAACAATCATCCTGATACTAAAAAAACATCTAATAACCCATATACCTACACATGTAGCTACTCACCAACCCATGCAGCCACTTATAAACAAAGTGAAACACTAATACATATATTTAAATATTTAAACATTACTCACTAATATATGTATTCACTAACATACACTTAATAAGCCAGTTAACCAATCAATTTTTTTTTAAAAACCATCCATTTAGACACTTATTTAAACATTTATTCTTCCATCAACTTTTACATATACATATATAAAATATATTTATTTTTCAGAAAGACACACATTCACTGGATGGTGTCATCAGTGATGTCATGAGTGATGTCACTGACCATGTCATGAGTGATGTAATATGTGACGTCATCAGCAGTGCATTGCACGCGCAAGTTATAGTGAGTCCATCTAACTATAACGTGGGAATTTCAATGGTTTTATATCAGTAAAATTTCAAGCTAACTATAACTGGTGTTAAACCTATGGTTTTTTCAGTGAATATATAAATATATATATATTTGTTCCCAGTAAGAGTAATGGACCTTTTACATAAGCACCAATTTACATTCTTTTATGCTAGGCATGGAGTAGGTTAAGTAATTTGCCCAGAATCACAGGATGATGAGGCGACGCCGAGACTGGTTTCCCAGTTCCAGTCAGGAGCGCAGGCCGCTCTACTAGGGCCCTTTTCGCGTCTTTTCTTCCTGGGACCATGAAATGTATAATGTAACTAATATGACATGGAAACTGAGTGCTGAACCGGCCCATGTAATTGCTCTGCCCGACTTCATCAGCCTGTTTTAGTTTATATTTTACTATTGGTGTGTGTGTGGGGGGGGGAGGGGGGCGTGCATGAGGGAGGGAGGAGCTGAGCTCTTTCTTGGCGCAGATGAGGCTCCTTTTGAAGCTCAATGTATCGATCCCGCGTCTTCCTGGTGCATGATTTATTTTAGAGCTCGTTCATCAATGCAGAAAAACCCCGGGCGCCGCTCTGGCTGCTTTTAAGCACTCGGTGGTGTCAGCGCCGCCGCCCGGGATGAGTGCAGGGCCCAGGGGGTGATCTCGGCCTCGGAGCACACCATGTCAGACTGAGTACACGAGGCCGGGGTACACGGCACAGAAGCTGTGCAGCCAGAAGTCGGATTGTGGGTTTCTCTTGCACTGCGAGGTCAAATGTCGCAGAGATGCACAACCGTGGGTTTATCGCACAAACCTCGCGGCTTTCGGTCAAACGCGAGAGAGTTCACAATGCCTTTAAATGACCCATGCACATAATATGCCGACATTTCAGCTCGAAACACGAACGCTAACTGCGCAGATAACGTCCTCATTCTGCAAACGTAAGCGAACCCGCAAGGACATGCAATAACAAGCATTGACGAAGCCAATAAGTCTGGCTTACCCTTTCAGTAATGACTGAACATTAAAAAAAAGCCTTATGCAGTGTGGAAAAGTTTACTTTTTGTATGTAGATTTAATTGGATTTATGTAGCGCTTACTACCCCTGACGAAGCTTGAAGCACTTTACAGCATAATGCACCTGCGAGATAAACAATGTACCTCTGCTGCAAGAGCCCCAAGCATGGCAATGCAAGCACTGCACGGGAGTCAGCATAGCATTGTAACAGTCCAACATATGCACGTGCGTTTGCATGTAAATAAACGCGACTCTTCGGGTCAGGGGTGAGTGTTATAACTTATCAGACAGACAGACGTACATGTCTCGGCTGAATTTCTGCTTCTCATTCAAATCAACGCTGTTTGATACATCATCACGTGTAGAAAGGAAGCCAGTAAAGTCCACTGTGCCTCGAGCAACAACGCAAAACCGTTCACGTGAGCACTTGCAAAGCTAGATACAAGAGTTTAGCCAAATTACACGTAGCTAGAGCAACCAATAACTCGAGGGAAGATGAAGCGATTTACCCAGGATCACACGATTTGGCAAAATGGAGTCGCAAGGATTACAGCTAGTGTTTCTTCGAAGTCGTAAACCTGCTATTGGACACGGGCCTTGAAGAAAACCCCGTCCCCTCCATCGACCCCTCTGATTCCTAAATCCGCGGATTCGTCCCCTGTGTGCTCCCAAGTGAGGTGTGCTGTGATTTGCAGATGTTGTCAGCAGTGCCTGGCGCTGCGCGGCCTCTAATTGAATCCGGTTAATTGGGCTCCGGGCTGCTCCAGTGTTCACAGCCATAAACAGCTGTCGGTAGCGGCAGCCCCGCCGTCCTGCTCGGAGCGCGCTCCTTCGCCGGCCCCGCCCACAACCAGGCGGCGGCCATCTTAAGGCAGCTCGGGCGGCGGCGGTGATCTCGGGGGCCAAAACGAGGGGTGGGCACCCTCGAAATTAAAACTAAAACATTAAAATGAAAGAGAGAAAGCCCCCAAGCCCCCCCCCCCAAAAAAAAATCGCGAAAAATCGCGGGGTGCGCGCACGCCTTCGCGCTTATAGATATATAATTGATTTCTCTTCTAATTTTCTCAGGAACCACTGGAGGGATTTACACAATTTTACCAAAAGCGTGATCTGCATACCAGACACTACCATTTTGACAAGTTTGGTGTAATTCCCTTCAGCGGTTCAAGCTGTAGCTGAGTCTAAAGGTCCTATGGAAATTAACATGGGGAAAACACGTTTTGGGACCCCCCTTTTTTCTCAGCCCCCACTTGACGAATCCCCCCCAAACTTTCAGGGAAGGAGCGGAGCGCAGCGAGCCATCTTCTTTGAGAAATTTGCGAAGATTCATCAACCAGGGCCAAAGTTATTCTCAATAGAATGTTGGGGATTTCCTATGGGAAACCGTCCTAACTATATATACCTACTGGCTATCGCCAGTAGGTGATATATATATATATATATATATATATATATATATATATATATATATATTCACTGAAATAACCATAGGTTTGACACCAGTTATAGTTAGCTGGAAATTTTACTGACATAAAACCATTGAAATTCCCACGTTATAGTTAGTTGGACTCACTATAACTTGCGCGCCGGCAATGCACTGCTGATGACGTCACATATTACATCACTCATGACATGGTCAGTGACATCACTCATGACATCACTGATGACACCATCCAGTTAATGTGTGTCTTTCTGAAAAATAAATAGGTTTTATATATGTATATGTAAAGGTCGATGGAAGAATAAATGTTAAATAAGTGTCTCAATGGATGTTTTATTAAAAAGAAATTGATTGGTTAACTGGCTTATTAAGTGTATCTTAGTGAATACATATATTAGCGAGTATTGCTTAAATATTTAAATGATTGTATCAGTGTTTCACTTTGTGTATAAGTGGCTGCATGGGTTGGTGAGTAGCTACATGTGTGTGTATATGGGTTATTAGATGTTTTTTTTGTATCAGTATGAGTGTATGTAAGGTTTGGTGGGGTGTTACTTAGCACATAGATGCATCAATGACTGACTCACTGTTTGTATGTGTTTTGAAGACAGCATATGTGCAGGACTGTATGGGTGGATGAGGGTGTATATGTGTGTGTCAGTGAGTGAATGACTGTCTCACTAGTGTCTTTATCGGTAACTACATATGTTTTAATCTAGTATATGTGAGTATTGATGTATATAAGTGAGAATATGTGAGATTGAGAGATTTAAAGAGTTCTTGTTTAAATAAGTATGTGTTTCTATAAGTGATTGTTTAAGAGAGTAAGTATGTGTAAGTTTCCTTAGAAGTAAGGTGGTAGTGTGTGTATAGCTGTATATGCAAATAAATGGATGTTCAATAGTTTATTTGCATGTGTGATTATGTGTGTGAGTAACTTTTGGATAACAGTCGGTGTGTAACAGGATGTATAGGTGTTTCACTACATATGATGAGTGAATATATGTATGAGTGACTATATAGAACTGTTGGTGAATGAGTGGATATGTATATAGATGGTGGTATTACTGAATTGGTTGCTGTAACTGGTATGGTTATCTCTATTTTTTTGAACATTTTAGTTTCTATTTTTGAATATGTGTTTCAAGGGTTACATTACACTGAAAGGAGGTCTGTCACTCTGTCACAAGGATGGTGTCATCAGTGATGTAACGAGTGATGTAATATGTGACGTCATCAGCAGTGCATTGCAGGCGCGCAAGTTATAGTGAGTCCAACTAACTATAACGTGGGAATTTCAATGGTTTTATGTCAGTAAAATTTCCAGCTAACTATAACTGGTGTCAAACCTATGGTTTTTTCAGTGAATTTAATAGGTTTTTTAAATGCTAATTCCTAACTAGAACTGGTGTGAAACCTATGGTTTTTTCAGTGAATTTCATAGGTTTTTTAAATGCTAATTTCTAACTATATAAGGCCTGAAACCTATGTTTTTTTCAGTGAATTTCAAAGGTTTTTTTTAATGCTTATTCCTAACTATATAAGACCTGAAAGCCCACCAGGAATCTCCAGTATGCGCCAGGGGGCTGCATTGCAGAGAGGTGTAATGAAGCCACGCCCCTTTTTACACCTCTCTGCAACGCAGCCCCCGTGCATGTTTGAAGAGGGGGAACTAATTCCCCTTGCATACTGGGGGCCCCTGGGGGCCAACTAGCCCACCTGGAACCTCCAGTATGCGCCAGGGGGCTGCATTGCAGAGGTGTAATGAGGCTATGCTCCTTGTTACACCTCTCTGCAACGCAGCCCCCTGCCGCATTTGCAGAGGGGGAACTAATTCCCTTGCATACTGGGGGTCCCTGGGGGCCAACTAGCCCACCAGGAGCCTCTAGTATGCGCCAGGGGGCTGCATTGCAGAGAGGTGTAATGAGGCCAAACCCTTTTTTACACCTCTCTGCAACGCAGCCCCCGTGCATGTTTGAAGAGGGGGAACTAATTCCCCTTGCATACTAGGGGTCCCTGGGGGCCAACTAGCCCACCTGGAACCTCCAGCATGGGCCAGTGGGCTGCATTGCACAGAGGTGTAATGAGGCTATGCCCCTTTTTACACCTCTCTACAACGCAGGCCACTGGCGCGTTTGCAGAGGGGGGACTAATTCCCCTTGCATACTGTGGGTCCCTGGGTCATATCTGCCCAAACACCTATATTCCGAACGATTGAAAATGACTTTTCTTGAGAAACATTTGGAGTTGGATTATCATGTCCTATACTTTGGAATTTTTGAAAGACTGACTTTGAGGATGCTATAAATTACTCAAGTCTGCCCGAATTGTGTGGGTAAAATTGATACCTAGTCACTTTGAATAAGAATGCACTTACGTCTCATCTAACATTTGGAAGAAATATTTAGTTATATGACAGCAGGATACCAACATAACTTGAAGGAAATATGAACGCCCTGAAGGAGTTCTGTTGTACAGAACGAAATGTTTCGGCTGGCTGTGGTACATAAACTTAAGGAAAATAAAAGCATTTGAATATACACCAAGATTCAGCGCTTCAATAAGGACTCTAAGTGATATGATTTGATTGGAATTATTGTGCAAGTGGTGCTGTGCCAAACTTTGGAATATTCTCCACTACTCTCTACTACTTACTCTCTCCTACTCCACTACTCTCAAATACTCACTCTCTACTACTCATTCTTTACTACTCTCTACTACTCTCTCTCTACTACTCACTCCCTACTACTCACTATCTACTACTCTCTAATACTCACTCTCTATTACTCTCTCTCTACTACTCACTCTTTACTACTCACTCTCTACTACTCCCTACTACTCTCACTCTCTACTTCTAACTCTCTACTTCTCTCTACTACTCACTCTCTACTACTCTCTCTCTACTACTCACTCTCTACTACTCACTCTACTACTCACTCTCTACTACTCTCTCTCTACTAGTCTCTACTACTCACTCTACTACTCACTCTCTACTACTCTCTACTATTCTCTCTCTCTGGTACTCACTCTCTACTACTCTCTACTACTCACTCTCTACTACTCACTCTCTACTACTCTCTACTACTCACTCTTTACTACTCTCTACTACTCACTCTCTACTGCTCTCTACTACTCACTCTACTACTTACTCTCTACAACTCTCTACTACTCACCCTCTACTACTCTCTACTACTCACTCTACTATTCACTCTACTACTCTCTACTACTCACTCTCTGCTACTCTCTCTACTGCTCTCTACTACTCTCTACTACTCACTCTCCTCTCTCTATTACTCACTCTCTACTCTCTACCTCTCTCTACTTCTCTCTCTAATAGTCTCTACCTCTTTACCGCTACCTCTCTACCTCTACCTCTCTACCTCTTCACCTCTACCTCTCTACCTCTCTCTACACGCACACATATACACATATATATATGCATATATATGCATATGCATTTATATATAGGTATGTGTATGTATATGTATATATATATATATATATATATATATATATATATATATATATATATATATATATATATATATATTCCAAACAGCTTGGCGAAGTTCTTGCCTGCGCCTCTTAATGTGGCGGGCCTCGACGGGGTTTCGCCTCGCCCCGTTAAATCCAAAAGTTTACCGTCTTTGATGGTTGACAGAGAGTCGAGGCCCAGGTTAGCTTGGTTCAAGTGCTTTTATTTGGCAACAACAACACTCAACGCGTTTCGCAGCCTCTGCCGCTTTCTCACGAGTGAATGGCTGTGTTCATTTGATAAAGTTATATACAATAACAAAAACTTAATCATGTGACTATTTGCGTGAAAGTGAAAACATACTCTCTTAATTATACATTTCTGCATTTGTATACTTGGTCACGAAATACCCATATTTACTTAACATGCTCGTAAAACATTTCACGGTATTTTAAATACATTTTGGGAAAAAATCGTGTTCGTTTAGCTTCACGAACTTCTACTCCCATTATTTAGTGTCCATTAAGCCAACTTGTGTTTCAGCGAAAATACATGTTCTGAATTGCCTCATTCAGTAAGCTCTCATGTTACACAGTTCGCCTAGACATTACACGCGGTACTTTTTGAGTGGCATCATTGCACATGAGACGCGATCATTCACGCATTGCTGAATTAAGTCATTCAGCGTATTCTATATAATCACTGTTGCATGCATTAGTACCTCACTGATAGATCGCCTCAGTGGGCTATAATCAACAGTTCCACATCTTGCATGCCCAATGTTTGGGTCATGCTGATTTCCTCTTACATAGAGCCCCAGTGGGCATAAACATATAAATAAATCCATTACACTCCTGCTGTACCGCTTGATTCATAATCTGCTTGAATCACTCTGTGTCTTGCTTGTGACTTTCATTCCATTCACGCATTCCGCAGTGAACAACCGTGACCTGCAAAGTGAGAGAGCATATTCATTAAAATCATAGCCTCTGTTATCATAATTTTGATAAAACAATCATAGTTCCTAGAATTCTTAGAAGACAGCAAGTTTAGATTACACATCAGTTTCAATTAGACGCTTTTCTTGTCCAAGGTGAGATGCCAGTCCCTCATCAATATTATGCCCTAGTGGAAACAGTGTTTGGAATCCGATTATAAATCTGGACTCTAGTCTGCGTAATTCCTTGACTCTGTCTCCTCCTCTCTCTCTTTTAGGAACACTGTCCAACACCACAAATGATAATAAATTCGTGTTTTGGTTGTGTTCACTGAAAAAGTGACGGGCAATGGGGTATTGTTGGTCATGGTGGTTTATGGCCCTCAGGTGTTCCAGTACTCTTTTCTTTGCTTTATGTACTGTACTCCCTATGTAAAATAATTCACAGGGGCACTTGAGGGCATATACTGCGTATTCAGTCTCGCACGATAGATGTTTCTGAATAT
Source organism: Lissotriton vulgaris (assembly GCF_964263255.1). Taxonomy (NCBI): domain Eukaryota; kingdom Metazoa; phylum Chordata; class Amphibia; order Caudata; family Salamandridae; genus Lissotriton; species Lissotriton vulgaris. The sequence continues at coordinate 930,212,026 of NC_141689.1, read as the reverse complement.
TGAATGGCATGGTATTAGTAGATAACTTTACCGTTTTGCAGTTTTTACTGTTTTTGCAGGCCTTGCATTTGCCACAAATATAAAATCCTTGAACTGGGTTCATTTTTTTGGGCACTAATTTAGGCAAGTTTGCTGGGCTAACTAGATCACTGATTGATTTTCCTTTTCTGAAGGTGATTTGGGGGTAATCATTTAATGACTTCCCAATATCAAGGTCAGTCTGTAAAATGCTCCAATGTTTTTCAAGACATTTCCTAACCTCATGTGACTTGTTACTGTATGTGGTCACAAATCTGACCGTCTCATTGCTAGGTGTACCTCCTACTGGTGACTCGCCTGCCAATAAATCATTTCTAGTTCTCAGTTTTACTTTGGAGCAGGCTGTTGAAATATTTTGGTCACTGTATCCTCTTTCTTTAAATCTTTAAGTCATTGTTTTGCACTCTTTTTCGTATCCCTCATCCGTGCTGCAATTACGTTTCGCACGCAATACCTCTCCATATGGGATGCTTTCTATGAGGCTTTTGGGGTGGCAACTCCAAGCATGCAACATGCTGTTGCCAGCCGTAGCTTTGCGGTGTAACGTGGTCTCAATTTTTCCATTTTGTACTTCTAACAACACGTCCAGAAATTCCATCTGGATTGGGTGTACCTGGTGTGTGAATGATAAGTTTAATTCATTAACATTCAAGTTTTTCACAAAGTCGTCAGCCTCTTCTCTGGTGCCCTCCCACACACAGAACACGTCATCGATAAATCTTGCCTATTTTTTGACATGTTTTTTATAAAGGGTGTGGGGTCTGACAATGTGTTCTTCCCACCATCCTAAGAAGAGACAGGCAAAACTCTGGGCAAAACAAGTGCCCATCGAGGTCCCCATCAGTTGTCTGTACACCTGATTGTTAAATAAAAAGTAGTTTTCAGTCAAGCATGTGTTTATCATGCTTAACAGAACCTCTGTGTGCATAAGGTAGGAAATAGATCTTTCATTCAAATAGTGTCTACAGGCTCTCAGCCCTAGATCATGGGGGATGCTCGTATATAGACTGGTGACGTCTAAACTTAACATCAAATAATTGTCCTCCCACACAAAATCATTCATCATTATTAGGAAATCGCCTGTGTCCTTAATATATGATGGTAACTCTTTCATATATTGTTGCAAGAAATAATCTGCATATCTTGATGTATTCTCAAGGCTAGACCCTCTTGATGACACTATAGGTCTACCTGGAGGATTGTCCTTGTCTTTGTGGACTTTTGGTAACAGATACAGTACTGGAAGTTTCGGATATTTGCAAAATAAGTAGTCATATTCATTCTGCTCTAGCAAGCCCTTCTCTTTCCATTCAAATAATTCATCAAAATATTTCTGGTTAGACTTTTCAAAACATATCTTGGAACTTTTTCATATTGATTTACATTGCTCAGTTGTCTCAAACCCTCAATAACATATCTGTTTCTTCCCCATACTACTACATTACCTGCCTTGTCGGATTTTTTTATCACAATGGTATGGTCATTCTGTAATGTCTGGATGGCTGAGGTCTGTTCAATAGTAAGGTTTTTCCTTGCTTTTGATGTGATGCCGCTGATTTTTTTGAGGCCATTTTTTACTCCCTTCTCAAACACATCTAATGCCTCATTCATTATTTGCGGCATGAATATGGATGTGGGTTTGAAATGACTCTTACTGCTAAGGTCTGTTGCAATGTCATTATTTAGCAAATTTAATATCGGATCGCTATTAAAATTAGCCTGGTCCCCCAATTCATTCAATAAGTGCAATGTCTTAATGTCATTGATACACAAGTTACTAACCTCTTCTCTACTTGTCTTGTCCTTTTCCAGAATTGCCTTTGTGGAAAACCATTTCTTAAGACTCAGTTTCCTAGTAAAATAGAACAGATCAATTCTTGTTTGGGTGTAGTCATACTCATTTGTAGGGACAAAAGTTAATCCTCTGGATAGGACGTCAATTTCAATGTTGGTTAATTTGCGATCCGATAAATTCAATACTGTCTTGGTTTTCATTTCGGTTTGCTCCATTCTTTTGTTCTTTTTTGCCAACGTGTGCGAGATCCCACCGGACTCCCCATTACTTCTTTTGGCGTATTCTGCAGCCTTTCTACGCCTCTTCTTGCGCGTCCACGACCTCGTCCTCTTTGGTTGCTTGGTTCGGCGGTCTCCGGTGCTGTTAGTCTGTCTTGTGCTAACATTGAGAACTCCATTAAAATTTTGTCTTTTACCGACATGTTAGGGTTTTGGGCTGGTTTACTGGTTGTGGCTCTGGATTCAGGTGTTTTGTCCACATAACTGGCTCCATTAGCTTCGTCAGCATTATCAACTGCAGTTTTAACATTCATGCCTTGGCCTCTCAGCCGGTCAAATTTCTTGGCAAAGGTTAATATCTGTCCTTTCTCATAGTCTACAAAGTCCCGTAGGAATTTCCTCTGCTTTTTTTCTTTGATGTCCTTTTCAATTCGTTCCAGTTTGGTTTCCAGCTTTGCCATATCCTGGTTGAACTCTTCAGTGTCACAGAGTGCCTTTAACTTAGCTGTTACCTCTTCGATCTTAACACTTAATGTTTCACAATCACGGTTAGCATATTTAACCAGTAGTTTCAACATCACCATTGAACAATGGTGATTATTTTCAGCCCACTCGCCGATCAAGTCAGGATCTGGATCACTGAATGTGGGGGTAATGAAGATCCGGAGTCCTCGAGGCACTCTCCCTGCCTCTATGTACTTTTGCAGTGTGGTCGCCTCCCACCATTTGTTCTGCTCTGCTTTCATGTGTTTCCAGAGCAGATCCCATTGTGCTTTTTTCGACACATTTTCACCCACAGAGGGCGCAGCAGTACTCCCTTCACTTGGCGCCAATGTAGATGTTTCAAACATTTTACTTGCTGCTTCATAGCGTTTCTCATTTCTCGATGTTGCCATACTGTTTTAGTATGTTCAGTATAATATTCACTTGTTTCTGCTTGCCGCTTTTACAATGTTTTCATTGCTTCGGCGGTACTCCACTTGCCTTTTGTCGGTATCGTTAGTTGGACTCGGACACATTTGCGTGTTCGTGCTGATTATCACAGGTTCAACCCTCTCAACGCTCTTCCGTTTTTGATGCGGTGCGGAAAGGTCGATTCCTTCAGATGCAGCTTTCCGAGTCAGATACAGGCGGGCGCTGGCTTAGAAACTAGAATTCCAAACAGCTTGGCGAAGTTCTTGCCTGCGCCTCTTAATGTGGCGGGCCTCGACGGGGTTTCGCCTCGCCCCGTTAAATCCAAAAGTTTACCGTCTTTGATGGTTGACAGAGAGTCGAGGCCCAGGTTAGCTTGGTTCAAGTGCTTTTATTTGGCAACAACAACACTCAACGCGTTTCGCAGCCTCTGCCGCTTTCTCACGAGTGAATGGCTGTGTTCATTTGATAAAGTTATATACAATAACAAAAACTTAATCATGTGACTATTTGCGTGAAAGTGAAAACATACTCTCTTAATTATACATTTCTGCATTTGTATACTTGGTCACGAAATACCCATATTTACTTAACTCTGTCAACCATCAAAGACGGTAAACTTTTGGATATATATATATATGTATATATATATATACACATATATATATATATATATATATAAACATATATAATCTGTATATCTATATAAATACAAATATAAATGCATGCATACATATACATATATGCATACAGATGCATGTTATTTACATGAAAGTTTAAAAAACACTAATTAAAGCAAAGCTAAAAAGCCACCTCATTTCAAACAGAATGGCTTTAACTTAAACGAGGGCGAGATCTATTGCATTTTCAATGCTTGTTTACTTTGGTTTCATCAAGAAGGCATTCAGATGTGTCAAACATTTGCCATAAATTCTGAATGTTAGCACTCTAGTTGCTCATTAGATCACTGTAGTATAGCTACTGCTCACCAGGGAAGTCTGCTGCTGGTATTTAACGTGCATGTTTCAGTCTGCATATCAGAATTTTTTTTAATGAAATAGAAGAGGATTTGAGAAGTCACTCAAAATGATCCCTAATTTTTCTTTCTGAAGCACTAATCATACTTTCTATGGCAAAATGAACCCCCTCATTTTGTTCCTTTTTAAATTAAATGTTTTCAGACTTACCACTTCATTCCAATCAAGATGGCTTCTGGTGTGCCATACTTTTGTCATAAGTAAGACTATTAGCGCTTTAGTTGTTCTTTAGAACACTCTGGGACATTCTGTCATTGGGCTATTCTTGGGCTAAATCTGGGTGATATTTGGGCTACATTTAGGCTCTTTTGTCTCTGGTGGCCATCTTAGAAGACTGTATGTCAGAATTTTTTAATGAAATTGAAGAGGATTTGAGAAGTCACTCAAAATGTGCCCTAATTTTTCTTTCTGCAGTAGTAATCATACTTTCTATGGCAAAATATACCCCCTCATTTTGTTACTTTTTAAATTAAATGTTTTAAGAGTTACCACTTTATTCCAATCAAGATGGCTTCAGGTGTGCCATACCTTTGTAATAAGTAGGACTGTTAGCGCTCTAGTTGTTCTTTAGAACACTCTGGGACATTCTGTTATTGGGCTATACTTGGGCTACATCTGGGTGATATTTGGGCTACATTTGGGCTCTTTTGTCTCTGGTGGCCATCTTGTGAGACTGCATGTCAGAATTTTTTAATGAAATAGAAGAGGATTTGAGAAGTCACTCAAAATGTACCCTAATTTTTCTTTCTACAGCACTAATAATACTTTCTATGGCATAATATACCCCTCATTTTGTTCCTTTTTAAATTAAATGTTTTAAAAGTTGCCACTTTATTCCCATCACGATGGCTTTAGGTGTGCTATACCTTTGTAATAAGTAGGACTGTTAGCGCTCTAGTTGTTCTTTAGAACACTCTAGGAGGCTGCAGTAGAACACAAAGGAATCAACTGACAGTCTCTGTCCTTGTTGGATGTACATGTTTTACTGAGAATGTCAGACTTCATTCCCACATGACTGAGAAAGATAATGTGAATTTACAGAAAATATGATTTCAGTTTAGCTTATATATCCCCTTACAAACCACTGTGGGAAAATCATGAGATATTAGTTTTCTTTCAAACATGATTTATGATATCACAGCAGAAGGCTTTTTCACATGGTAAAATCACCTTAGAACACACCACAATTCCTAAAATGAGTATGGTACCATCAACAAATGATTTATAATGTAACTAAAGTCCTAAAACCCTCTATTAACTACAATGCTTTTTAATGAGGTGCCATCATGTATATTGGTCCCAAGATGGCTGCCAACACTTCTTGGATGAAGTGCTGACAGCCAATCAGATCAGATGTGTGGTTAGGCTCCGCCCAGATATATATATTTTTTTTAACCTTAATTGCTCAAAATCCACTGGAGCACATATCTTGAGACATAGCAAAGGAACATCGGGCTACCAGTCCCTACAATTTTGCCACGTTTTGTGGAAATCCATTCAGCCGTTCGGGCTAAAAGTGAGTCCAACCGCCCTATGGAAATTAACATGGGGAAAACACGTTTTGGGACCCCCCTTTTATCTCAGCCCCCGCTTGACGAATCCCACCCAAACTTTCAGGAAAAGAGGGGAGCGCAGCGAGGCAAATTTAGGGAAAATTACAGGCAGATTCCTCAACCGGCGGCAAAGTTATTCCCAATAGAATGTTGCGGATTTCCTATAGAAAACAATCCTAACTATAACTACCTACTGGCGACCGCCAGTAGGTAATATATATATATATATATTACCTACTGGCGGTCGCCAGTAGGTAGTTATAGTTAGGATTTTTTTTCAATGTTAAATCTCAAAATTCTATTTGGAATAACTTTGGCGCCGGTTGACGAATCTGCCTCAAAATTTCCTCAAAATGGCCTCGCGGCGTTCCGGTCCTTCCCTGAAAGTTTGGGGGGGATTCGTCAAGCGGGGGCCGAGATAAAAGGGGGGTCCCAAAACGCGTTTTCCCCATGTTAATTTCCTTAGGGCGGTCGATTTCACTTTTAGCCCGAACGGCTGAATGGATTTCCACCAAACTTGGCAAAATTGTAGGGACTGGTAGCCCGATGTGCCTTTGCTATGTCTCAAGATATGTGCTCCAGTGGATTTTGAGTAATTAAGGTTCAAAAAAATATATATATCTATAGCTGCGCTCCGGTACGCGCACCGGTACGCGCACCGGGCGCTTACCGCGACTTGCGCGCAGAAAGCTGATTGGCTCCGGGGTGTCTGTAAACATTCTAAACAGTCCGGAGCGGCCGCCATCTTGTGTCTCGGTAGGATCGAGACACGAGAGGTGGCCAAAACAAAGAGGGAAATGACCATAAGGGGGCAGAGTAGACCCCCCTTGACCCCCTAGGTTTGATGTGGGGGCCATAAAAGGGCCCCACGGAGCAAAAAAAAATAAAAAAAATTTTGATTTTCGCGGGGTGAGCGCCCGGTACGCGCACCGGTAAGCGTACCGGGGAGCTTACCATGGGGAAAAAGAATGACAGTTTTAAAAGTAGCTGTTTAAAAAAAAAATGTTTTGTTGTTTTTTTTATACATACACATACATATATATAAATGCATATGCATATATATATATATATATGCATATATGTGTATATGTGTGCGTGTAGAGAGAGGTAGAGAGGTAGAGGTGTAGAGGTAGAGAGGTAGAGAGGTAGCGGTAGAGAGGTAGAGATTAGTAGAGAGAGAAGAAGAGAGAGGTAGAGAGGTAGAGAGTAGTGAGTGAGTAATAGAGAGTAGAGAGTGAGTAGTAGAGAGTAGTAGAGAGCAGTAGAGAGAGTAGCAGAGAGTGAGTAGTAGAGAGTAGTAGAGTGAATAGTAGAGTGAGTAGTAGAGAGTAGTAAAAGTAATTTACAATCGTTCGGAATATCGGTGTTTGGGCAGATATGATCCAGGGACCCCCAGTATGCAAGGGGAATTAGTCCCCCCTCTACAAACGCGCCAGTGGCCTGCATTGCAGAGAGGTGTAACAAGGGTGTGGCCTCATTACACTTCTCTGCAATGCAGCTCCCTCACGCATACTGGAGGCTCCTGGTGGACCAGTTGACCCCAGGGACCCCCAGTATGCAAGGGGAATTAGTTCCCCCTCTGCAAACGCGGCAGTGGGCTGCGTTGCAGAGAGGTGTAACAAGGGGCATAGTCTCATTACACCTCTGCAATGCAGCCCCTGGCGCATACTGGAGGTTCCAGGTGGGCTAATTGGCCCCCAGGGGCCCCCAGTATGCAAGGGGAATTAGTTCCCCCTCTTCAAACATGCACGGGGGCTGCGTTGCAGAGAGGTGTAAAAAGGGTTGTGGCTTCATTACACCTCTCTGCAATGCAGTCCCCTGGCGCATACTGGAGATTCCTGGTGGGCTTTCAGGTCTTATATAGTTAGGAATTAGCATTAAAAAAACCTTTGAAATTCACTGAAAAAACCATAGGTTTCACACCAGTTATAGTTAGGAATTAGCATTTAAAAAACCTTTGAAATTCACTGAAAAAACCATAGGTTTCACACCAGTTATAGTTAGGAATTAGCATTTAAAAAACCTATGAAATTCACTGACAAAACCATAGATTTCACACCCTTTATAGTTAGCTGGAAATTTTACTGACATAAAACCATTGAAATTCCCACGTTATAGTTAGTTGGACTCACTATAACTTGCGCGCCTGTAATGCACTGCTGATGACGTCACATATTACATCACTCATGACATGGTCAGTGACATCACTCATGACATCACTGATGACACCATCCTTGTGACAGAGTGACAGACCTAATTTCAGTGTAATGTAACGCTTGAAACACATATTCAAAAATAGAAACAAACATTTTCAAAAAAATGGAGATACCCAAACCAGTAACAACAGCCAATTCAGTAATTCCACCATCTATATACACATCCACTCATTCACCAACAGTTCTATATAGTCACTCATATATATACTCACTCATCATATGTAGTGATACACCTACACATCCTGTTACACATCAGCAGTCATCCAAAAGTTACTCACACACATACTCACACATGCAAATAAACTATTGAACATCCATTTATTTGCATATACATTTATACACACACTACCACCTTACTTCTAAGGAAACTTACCCATACTTACTCTCCTAAACAATCACTTATAGGAACACATACTTATTTAAACAGGAACTTCTACAATCTCTCACTATATATACTATACTCACTTATATACATCAATACTCACATATACTAGATTAAAACATATGTCGTTACTAATGAAGACACTAGTGAGACAGTCATTCACTCACTAACACACACATATACACACTCATCCACCCATACAGTCCTGCACATATGCTGTCTTCAAAACACATACAAACAGTGAGTCAGTCACCAACCCCTGCAGCCACGTATACACAAAGAGAAACACTGATACAAACATTTAAATATTTAAACAATACTCGCTAATATATGTATTCACTAAGATACACGTAATAAGCCAGTTACCCAACCATTTTTTTTTTAAAAACATCCATTTACACACGTATTTAAACATTTATTCTTCCATCGACCTTTACAAATACATATATAAAACAGAAAGACACACATTCACTGGATGGTGTCATCAGTGATGTCATGAGTGATGTCACTGACCATGTCATGAGTCATGTAATATGTGACGTCATCAGCAGTGCATTACAGGCGCGCAAGTTATAGTGAGTCCAACTAACTATAACGTGGGAATTTCAATGGTTTTATGTCAGTAAAATTTCCAGCTAACTATAAAGGGTGTGAAATCTATGGTTTTGTTAGTGAATTTCATAGGTTTTTTAAATGCTAATTCCTAACTATAACTGGTGTGAAACCTATGGTTTTTTCAGTGAATATATATATATATGAACTACCAGACCCAATTCTATTTCGAATTCGGTATCCACGCCTGCAAAGACAACACTCCACCTCTCTTACGATTGTGCTTTTATTGATTGCTGCTGTAACACATTTCGGCAACAAGCGCCTTGATTACACTTATATATATATATATTTCCTAAAAAAAGCTCAGATAATGTGCACTCTCAGGAAAAATCAGGCCCAAACTTCGATAGATTGCAAGTTGTTTAATCTACACTAGGCGTTTCAACTGCATCCGCCGTCTTGATCACGTGTAAACGTGCACCATGAGTGATTGGTTTATAAAATAAATCATGATAAAAATAGAAGACGGCTGTGTATGGAGTCAAATGTTATGAAACTCGGTGGCCATATTGAAATGTAGTCAGAGACATGCAAATTACGCCTCCATACGTACGTGTACGTGCTCGGACATCTACAAGCATGAGCTGATACACTGCAACAAAGTGATAATATATATGCTCTGAATAGCCTATGGCCAGATCGTGCTATGTGTCAAATCGATAAAGCACAACATTGATGTCAGGCGTAGTGCTGTTGGGAGTCAAGTTAGCAACTCCCAAAGCGCACTCGAGAAGTCATGCGTGTCTGATTAAAATACACATGTCGGCTGTCATAGTGACCCACAGTGGAGATCTACTAGTGAAAAGTAGATGCACAAAGTGGCTGCACAAAATGTCTGGTGAAAGGGAACGCAATATATATATAAATTACCTACGGATGGTTGCCAGTAGGTAGTTGTAGTTAGGACCAAGTTTCCATAGGAAGAGCATTTTTTGTTTTGCTTATAATTTTGGCGTCATTTGATGACTCTTCATTAACTTTTTCAAATTCATTCTGTGTTCATATCAGTTCCTATGCTGAAAGTTTGGGGATGATTCGTCAAGGCTGGGGCCGAAAAAAAAGGGGGGTCCCAAAATGTGTTTTCTCAATGCAATTTCCATAGGAAATGGCCACAGGTCAAACGGGTGAACGGAAATACCCCAAATTTGGCAGAGAGAAGGGTCTTGGTCTAGAAAGCACGATTTTGTTTATTTGGTGTAAATCTGTTTAGTAGTTTTTGAGAAGTTATCAAAATTTTCAGATAATCGATATTTTAGAATTTTGTTATCTGATTGGCTGAGGCGTTACGAGCACAAGCTTGCTGGTTATTGGCTGCGAATGGTTGCAACTGGGTAGTGTTGGCAGCCATTTTGTGATTCCGGTGAAGAGAGTAAGGGGAAAAAAGAGTGAAAAAAGTAGGAAAGAGGAGGGTAGGAGCACTGTAAGCTCTGTGGGGTGGTTAGGGTGTGCTATATAGGGAGTGTGAAGCGAAGTATTTACCCCTACAGGTGTGAACGTGCTGTTCTGGCCACAGTGAAATGTTGCTGAGGTGAGGTGCCGGTACATTCGGGGATGAAAGCGTGCGCCTAAACCATGAGCTGAGTGCTGTAAACTGATGTGCTCTGGGCACTGTAGCCTATTAGCCGCTGTAGCACAGCTGTGCAGGTGATGTTAGTATGCATTTAGACTATAGCAGGAGTGGGAAGCAAACTACTCACTCCTACCGGTCTGAAGACTCGGGATGAAACTGTGAGCCTAAGCCGTGAGCTGATTGCTGAGGAGGGTAGGTGCACTGTGAGCTCTGTGAGGTGGTTAGGGTGTGCTATACAGGGTTGTGAAATGAAGTATTTACCCCTACCGGTGTGAAAGTGCTGTTTTGGCACAGTGAAACGGTGCTGAGGTGAGGTGCTGGTCCACTCAAGGTTGAAAGCGTGTACCTACATCGTGAGCTGAGTGCTGTAAACTGATGTTTCCTGGGCACTGTAGCTTACAGGCCGCTGTAGCATAGCTGTGCAGGTGGTGTTAGTATGTGTTTAGACTTTAGCGGGAGTGGGAAGCTAACTACTCACTCCTACCGGTCTGAAGACTCGGGGATGAACACGTGAGCCTAGGCCGTGAGCTGATTGTTGAGGAGGGTAGGAGCACTGTGAGCTCTGTGAGGTGGTTAGTTTGTGCTATACAGGGAGTGTGAAGCGAAGTATTTGCCCCTACTGGTGTGAAAGTACTGTTTTGCCCACAGTGAGATGGTGATGAGGTGAGGTGCCGGTACACTCGGGGATGAAATTGCGCGCCTAAACCGTGAGCTGAGTGCTGTAAACTGATGTGCTCTGGGCGCTGTAGCATACTGGCCGCTGTAGCATAGCTGTGCAGGTGGTGTTAGTATGCGTTTAGACTATAGAGGGAGTGGGAAGCAAACTACTCACTCCTACTGGTCTTAAGACTCGGACATGAAACCATGAGCCTAAGCTTGTGCCGATTGCTTTAAAGTGATGTGCTGAGGGTGATGTAGGATGCTAGCGGCTGTAGCATACCTGTGTAAGTAGTGTTAGTATGCGTTCATACTATACAGGGAGTGGGTAGTACTCACCCCTACTGGTCTAAAGATTGGAATGCAGTGTTTTAGCAAGCAGGAATAAAGAAATAATTGTGAAGAATATAATGCAGAATGGTACAATGCCACGGAAGAGAAATGGTAAATTCAGGTGTGTCTAAGAAAGTGGCTGTGTGTAATAAAGCGATGAAGTCTACAAGTTATATAAAAAGTGTCTTTATTTAAGTGCCATAAATTTACCCACTGGTGTAAGAGCTAAAGCATCCTGCTGAGGCAAACTCCAACTGCTTCTGCTATATTCAAAAGTAAGCTCCTGCATCAGTAAATTCCACATTACATGTTACAGTTCCAGGTGACATAAACAATACCTATTAGACATGAATGACTCTAAATTTTATAATGAAAATAAAGGTAGGATAGGATTACCAGATGAATCCTTTAAGAAAATTAAAAAAAATTACAAAATGTAATCATCAAACTTCTTAGGTACCCTGGTACTCCTTTATTGTTACACAAAATTATCAACAGTAGAACAGACAGCAATCTCTTTTACAGTAGATTTAAAATTATCAACAGTTGAACAGACAGCCATCTCTTCTACAGTAGATTCAATCTGGTGCGTGTCAGAATTGGTAATAGTTCTACCCACATCGGAACTTTGAGGAGGAACACAAACATTGCACTTCTCAGAAGCACATTCGATACCCTTCTCGTCAAACCATACTTTATTGTCTTCAGCCCTTTCACAAAAACATTCTTCTGCAAAGAGCTAAGGCATCAAGCTGACATGAATGACTCTAAATTCTATAATGAAAATAAAGGTGGGATACGATTATCACACTGTGCCAACTAGTGTGTCGTGTTTTTTTTATCTTGATCGCCAGCTCGTGAGCAAAGGCTGAGGATGAGTTAATTTGTGTGAAAAGGCTTCATGGGTAACAGGCAGGCAGAGAGTCGTGTGCACAAAGAATAGACATGGTTTCAAAATAGATGTCGGGTTTAGGCTAATTTAGAAAGTAAATAGTGTATTTGCATAGGCCATACATCACCCATCCCTGGGGACGTAAGGGACAATAATGAAATCCGAGTTCAAATGCCTGAGCATTCTTAGAAAGTTATTATATGAAAATTGATCAATTGAATTGTATTAAAAATGTTATAGGAAAAAGTAAAAAAATGTTGGAAAAAACCAATCCAAGGACCAAGAATAACATGAATTTCTTACAAGTCTTGGAGATTGCAGACCAGAAGTTCTTCAGCGGCTTGAGATGAGTAATGTTCCAAAAGGTAATTATTGCCATTGTGTGAGAAAAGCGAAGCAATCCAATTCATATCCTCAAAGGGACAGTAATGTTCCTTCAATGTTGGAATGGCAATTTGAATCTACAATGTTGTCAAAGGTCGCACGTTGCAGGAGATCTTTTGAAGAAATCCCATTCCGCCACAATACCTTTTTGCGTTGCATCTGCTACTTGTTCCACTGCCCAAACAATCATGTTCATAGTTTTCAAGATACTCCATTACCTGCTGTATATCGGGAGCGATTGTTGGAATGTTGGCAAGGCATAGATCCATTTACCAGTCGAATGGGCACGTTTTGAAATAAAAATATGGTTGCACGCAGATTGCATATGTGTAAATAAACGTCATGTTGTAGCTGGCTCTGATAATAGATAGAGGCAGGCAGACAAAAAGTTGTTCAATTTTTTCATGGTATTCTGTCTGACATGCTTGTCACCACAGGCAGCGCAGTCATTTCTTACAAGCAAAAATAGTAGTAGGATGGCCTCAAAGAGAGCGAGAATTATGGGCACTGTTCCTGTGATTCCAGAGATGATCAAATGAATGAAGTATTATATTATACCAAAAACAGTTTGAAAGCCTGTGACAAGGCCGGAGGAGACAGTGTTAAAAAAGTGTGCCAGAGCTTGAGTGACAGATGTGTTGAAAATTGTGTAACGATTCACAAAGTGTAATGGGAGGTTTGTATTTAAAAGGGACTGTATTTTACTTGAAGTTCGTGCTAACTGCAATCGATAAATTTATTTTGCAGAAGTAAAGGACACTTCTGTTTGAAACAAAAACACTTTTAGTTTGTTCAGTTTAATCAAATTAGTTTTCAAAGTAGGTGTTGAAGGCCAAGTTGAACTTTGGGAGTTACTTTGTGTGGGTGGGAATACACATTGTCACAGGAAGTTACTTGGTTTGAAACAGTAAGGACATACAGTATGCCCGCTCACATTCTGTAGCAGTGCATGGTATTAAGAAGCAGATAACTGCCGTTAGAAAGCTGTGTGAATGTTGGTCTGATTGTGGGAGTTGGCATGCTTTCAAGAAAGCACACACGATTGGGGGCTGTAAGCTTAGAAGCGTTGTGCAGTTGGACATTATTGCATAGTAATGAATGACTGCCATTGTGGTCTTACTCTTCACCTGAGAGAAAAACTTCTGTATCCTCTTTAAGACAGTGATATGTAAATGGGAGAAACCACTGCTTGTGAATAAACGTGCTACCTTATATAATCACATACAACATGACAAACAACATGTACACCTAGCAAATACAACAACACTACATACTGTGGGAACCGTGGCTAGCCATGTACACAAACCAAACATGGCATGGCACCTCTGCCACACAATGCAGAATGTGGGGAGAGATGGGAGCAAAGTATGTGCAAAGGTGGCAAGTGATTCTCGATTATAAACGTGTACAATGCAAAGTGTTGAGTGGATGTGCCGGACAGACTTGAGTATGCAGAGCACAGACAGGTACATGTCAACATACACTGATGGTCTATTGAGTGAAGTGGAGAGTGGACGCAACCATGACAGTACAGTCAGTAGGGACAATTACAAAAACATTTTGCGTACATGTCCCCCCCAATTCTTTAGCGTAGTAGGCTGGCTAGGCGTACGCAAGGCTAGCGTATGGGGTATGAATATAAGTCAAGTTTCTCTGGGTGTGGTTCTGTTCCGGAATGGAAAACGTTTCTCCCAGGTCTCCTGCGCAGCCTACACCGCCACGAGGCTGATGCCATGAGTGAAGATGGCTGCGTGAATGATGCTCTCAGCCTGCTGGTACTCAGAAACCGGCATGGCTGCTGCAACGCATATATGCGCACAGTTCAGCTTTTGACACCGCTGTATGTGAAAGAGGACCCTCCACGTGCAGATAGAAGCTCCTGGGCCGAGGTCTGTGAGCTCGGAAGGCTCCTGAGATCAACGTTGACTATCGCAAAAGAGGCACACAGCACCCAGCCTGAGGCCAAACACAGTGGAGTGCTCTGCATACATCTAACACAGTAGTCAAACAGGTACCAACAGTGGAACGGTGTCTTGATACTACAATGGACGATGTTAGAACTGCACCTGAAAGTGGAGATGAAGTTACTCCCTTCGACCAGGTGCAACCACTCTAGATCCCAACAGTGGAACGATGTCTTGATCCCACAATGGACGATGTCCAATATTACCTGTGCTTGGTTTTCATAGAGCACCCTCCGTTGAGATGCATTACACTCTGTGCTTCCGTAGCTAACTGCTGCACATGATTTTTGGGCTTGGCGGACTGCAGTGGCTGGACTACACCGGGGTAGATCAGGTCTGAACAGTGAAACGGGGTCTTGATTCTATGATTGAGAATGTCAGAAGTTAAAGTCTATGATGATTTCTGTGTACCCACTCTGATTAGGTGCAACTAACTCCATGCTTCCGAATCCAATGGCATGTGGCTGTGAGGCATTAATGACCACTGCCTCTGGCCTGCACAGCGGTCAGTAGGGCTCACAATTCAGATCGAGCGATGATTGTTTAATTACAGAATCCAGTAGTCAAATAACTACAACGTCTATTAAAATATACACAATATCCTATTAGTATACTTGCTTGAAGAACTTTTTTTAGATGAGCTATAGATTTAGTACAATGACCAAATTCTTCTTGGCAGTGGAAAAGAACACTGAATAACAGTCTACATTGTGTACAGCAGATATCGCAATTCGAATTGTTTTGATTTATTTATTGCAGAGTTTTCTGTAATTTATGTTGTTGTATTTTGTGAAGAGGAAATGAGAAAAAGTATTCATGGATGTCTGTGTAACTACTGCCTTCAATTTACACTGCAGACAGTAGTGTTCACAATTCAGATTGAGTCGCGATTGTAGATGACGCAGTCCTGTAGGCAAAAGACATTGCTCCAGTGCGCTCTGTCCGCACCACGCATACGCATCATCACAGGCTCTGCACAAGCTTTTTGTTGCTTCGTGTATAACAAACAAGGCAGCTTAAGTCAACGCCACAAGGCTGTGGGTCCTTGATGACTGCTCTTACTGGCCTACACTGCAGAGAGCAGTGTTCACAATTCAGATTGAGTCGCTATTGCAGGTGATGCAGTCCTGTTGGCAACAGACATTGCTCCTAGTACGGGCCGCCCGCAGCACGCATCATCGCTGGCTGAATGCATTTGATGTGGCTATCTGAGTGCACTAGGACTGATGGACCCTTTATGATACAATCCTTTTGTGTATTATTTCAGATCTTTTGCCTGTGTCTCAGTATGCCAAAAGTGATGGTTCGTTTACAATATAATTTTTTCTTTATTATTACTCATTGACTTCTATTGACCCTTTTATTATTGAATCTCTATGTGTGATCCAATGATTACTGTTGTAGTTGATGCTAGCAGCAACCATTCCCTGAGGGCTGGTTTACACTCACCCCACACGCATCCTGCACAGACGTCACTGGATATGTGACCCTGGTAATAAAAAGGAGTCGAGTGCAAGTGCCCGTACCCACTTCCACGATCTATCTGTGTCCGTGTGTTCATTATCTATGCATGATACTGCCCCTGGGCCGTACCACATTACATTCTGCCATGGACAGCGTATGCAACCATATTACCTCTGGCAGTGGGAAAATCTTTGGATATGTAACTTTTAGGTTCATGGCTATCACAGGTGGAAGGCTACTTTACAGACCATGAATATTGATAAAGATGATGCTTGCATGTTGTGTGTAGTGTAATATATGTGTACATGGCAAAAAACATTTTTTAAATCTCACTAAGCAGAAGAGGTTTGTCTCATCAAATGCTGTAGAGAGAATTACTAAAATAGGCCACGTTCTCCAACTGCTACAATGGGAAATGTTATGAACTAATCAGATGCTTTTTTTAAGGTCACATGGCAATAGTGCACCCAGCTCACAAGGAGACCTCACCCAAAGTGATTTAGAGAAAATATATTTACTATAATATAAGTTTATTACAGTTAGAAATACATAAATGTTTAAAATATTTTAGATTATCGCTTGCTCTCATATACACTGTAAAGGTATTTCGATATAGTTTTGAGAAATAAAATAAAATGAGGGAATGGCATACCCAGCGCGAAAACATACATCTATGACGTAACACAGGGCCTGGCAGCGTGCACTCGTCTCATACGCAACGCGCAGCAGGCGCAACCCCATTCGTACATGACATAACATGCGGCTTGGTACTGCGTACCCGTCGCATACCAAAGTAGCAGCAGGCGCGACCTCATAGGTATATGATGTTACGCAGGACACGGTGCCATGAACCCTTTGGATACAAAATGCACATCATTTACGAGTTTCGCAACATGGCGGATAGGATTTGTGTGCTGATGGAGCTTGAAGCACTACGGGTACGGGATTCTAGTTTTCTCAACAACAAAAACAATACGATGTACAATTTTTTTTGAAGATATAAAACATTACATAATTTCTAAAGGTAAAAAAATAATAGAGTTCCAAAATATCACAAAAAAAAGAATTTGAAAAATATAGGTTTTTATAAATAATAAAATATGAAATTAACATTTAAAAAACTTTTGAAACCCTTTGAAATTCACTAAAAAACCATAGGTTTCAGGGACATTATAGTTAGTTGGGCATTTGACTCATATAAAACCAGAGAAATTCGGCTCTTATAGTTAGTTGAGCTAACTATAACTTGTGCGCCCGCAATGCACTGCTGATGACGCCACATATTACATTACTCATGACATGGTCAGTGACATCACGTATGACATCTCAAATTACATCACTGGTGACAACATCCATGTGATAATCTGCTGCACATACTGATGCCCTAATATAAACTTTGATACACCCACTCTAAAATACAGACTACTATTTTTGAAACCATACACACAACAATGCCAGATACTACATACCACCCACTATTTCCTAGGTCTACACACATATCCAGTCACTTATACATGCAGTTATTCATCAATACAGTACTATAATATGCACTCATACACCTATACATATAGTCACACTCCGCCACTCATCCATAGAGTTAGGGGTGCCGCTCGCAGGCGCGGATACTAGGCGCATTTTATTTCACTGCATCTTTCCTACGGACTAAAGGACTAACAGAGGCTGAATCTTGTACACCTACCAAGTGAGGGGCAGAGAACTTTGCGAAGCCGGTTCGGGACTGCGAGGACCAGCGGGCCTTGGCTGACATCATTGGCCACAGCTGGGGCCTCTTCCCGCACCCTCCTCCCTCCTCCCTCCTCCCTCTCCTACATAACGCCTCGCGGCCCCTGCTTCGCGGGAGCCGCTCGCAGGCGCGGATACTGGGCGCATTTTATTTCACGGAGGCTGAATCTTGTACACCTACCAAGTGAGGGGCAGAGAACTTTGCGAAGCCGGTTCAGGACTGCGAGGACCAGTGGGCCTTGGCTGACATCATTGGCCACAGCTGGGGCCTCTTCCCGCACCCTCCTCCCTCCTCCCTCCTCCCTCCTCCCTCTCCTACATAACGCCTCGCGGCCCCTGCTTCGCGGGAGCCGCTCGCAGGCGCGGATACTGGGCGCATTTTATTTCACGGAGGCTGAATCTTGTACACCTACCAAGTGAGGGGCAGAGAACTTTGCAAAGCCGGTTCGGGACTGCGAGGACCAGCAGGCCTTGGCTGACATCATTGGCCACAGCTGGGGCCTCTTCTCGCACCCTCCTCCCTCCTCCCTCTTCCCTCTCCTACATAACACCTCGCGGCCCCCGCTTCGCGGGAGCCGCTCGCAGGCGCGGATACTGGGCGCATTTTATTTCATTGCATATTTCCTACGGACTAAAGGACTAACAGAGGCTGAATCTTGTACACCTACCAAGTGAGGGGCAGAGAACTTTGCGAAGCCGGTTCGGGACTGCGAGGACCAGCGGGCCTTGGCTGACATCATTGGCCACAGCTGGGGCCTCTTCCAGCACCCCTCCTCCCACCTAGTTTAGCAACGCCCACACTCGCGGGACATGCGCGGGTCGAGCGACGGGCAAAGCCCGGGCCAAGGGCGGGCCCGTTTGAGAGACCGGACCGGGCCACCCCTCTTGGTCTGTGCCTACCTGAGGATACCTAACTTCTTCTTCTGCTGGGATTTCCATAAAGAACAAGGATAATGCCTTCGAGGGAAATGAGAAGTAAAGCCACGGCAACAACTTCCATGGCTGCAGGTACTTTGGACAGTTTCCTCATTAGAGCGAATAATGATCTAACTGTTTTGGAAAGACGGCTCTCCGATGGGATTGAAAGCGCTAGACGATCCTCTTTGGGTATAATTGCGAATGCTAGAACGCCTGAAAAGGTTGATGACTCTCACGTAGCTCTTTTGGACAGTATTGACCGAACGATCAAGTCTGTTTTGCAAGAGCTAAGGTCTACCACATCCTCACATCCAGACTCACTCCAGACCATACCTGAGGTTGTATCTGCTTCGATATCTGAGGCAGTACAGATCTCCGATGAGGGGAGGGACCCTAATATATCTCTCTCACGAGTACTGAGGGAAGGGGCTGTCCCGAAAAGGAAAAGAGGGAGGCAGTTTAAGGGAGGAAAAAGGGCCAAATTAGATCCACCACTTAATAACTCTGAGAACACGACCCATATAGTGGAGTGTGCCCTCCTCCTACTGTTAATGTAAATGACACTTTTATCCAGTTATCACAAACACAGGTCTCAGCCCTGCCTACTTCTCTTATCTTTGGGGAGGAGTCTTCTAGTGGCGGGTAACAGCTTACCCATGCTTTCACCTATGTTCTAAAGAATTTGTTAGATCCCCTGTTGGCCAGACTTTACCGTATTGATACAAGGCTACAAATAATAGAAACGGTCAATGGGGGTATTGAGGACCATCTGCGAAGTATGGGTAGCACCCAAAGAGGGTCTCCGACGAACGGAGGGGCTCCTCCTCTAGCTAATTCGTCTAGTTTGCCAACCACCAAGAAAATTAATCCCCCCATCCTAGCCACTGTACCTCCATCCAACTCACAAACTCCTATCTTAGTACCTTCCCCCAGGCAACCGGGGGGAAGGTACTAATTCTATTCAGGACGCAAGTAATGTAAGTTGGAAAAAGGTAGTTAATCTACCCCCAGAGGCGGCACCCCATGTAGTAATTCTAAGTGGTGTGCCCGAGCTTACCAACTCTGCATTAGAAACTTTCGATTCCTTAAAAAATAAAGTGATCAGCTGGTTGAACATCCACAGGCCCCTTCCCCCAAACATGAGAAGTGAACTGCTGATGGGTCGGATGCACCACGAAGAAAATTAAAAGTGATTGCATTCTGGTAAACTTTAGGAATCCACAGATTGTTTCTCACATCTGCAATTGGTTGGATAGCACGTGCAACACAACTATTCAACCGTTGTTATTGTCCTTCTTTTACCCACCTTTAAACACAAGATTGCATCCAGGGATTGAAGAAGGATGGACAAGGGTCGGAACAAGTCTTCAAGGCAGAAGGCATAGGCCTATTTGTTATGATGCACCTACCCCTGGGGATTATTTGTACATTAACAGGTATAGCTGCCTTGACCAGGTAGATTGACCACAATGGGATGCAGGTTCAGGGGGAAGAGAAGGCGGGTTGGCCCAAATAAATTTCTGTAATATCCAGGAAATAGTCCAGGCTATCCCAGCTTTGCTGGGGACAGTGACGGATATTCCTGATATTGGTCACTCTTCCCGTGAAACTCTCATTCCCTGGCCCAGCCAGCACTATCACTATTAATGATGAACCAGCCAGGCAACCTCCTGGTGGTCCCTCCAGCTCTTCAGTATTGAAAATCCTTTCCAGGAATGTAGCGGGCCTTTGTAAATAACTGGCCTGCCCTGATTGGGAAACATTTATAGACCTGAATGACATCTGCCTGTTCCAGGAAACATGGGCCAGGGAGGAGCAATTCCGCATAGGATTCACCTCATTTTCAGTCCCCGCAAGGTGGGCGGGAAAAGGCAGACCCTCGGGGGGTTTAACAATCTGGATAGCAACCCATCTGGGCTGCAGTGCTAGAATTATGGACACAGCATCAGATGACGTGCAATGTGTGATTCTAGAGTGGCAGTATGGCTACAGACTCGCACTAGTTAATATCTATTCGAGACCTGTAAGTGCCAGTTCTGAGTCGGGAGTCATTGAAGACTTATCCTCCTTCTTAATCAAGATTCCTGAGGGAGCCATGCTTGTGGTGGGAGTAGATTTCAACTCCCACTTTGAACCACTTGAGGGTTTGCTGGATAGTGTAACTCAGGAGGAGGATGATGCCTGGAAAATTCCTCAACTGGCAGGTCCTTCAGCAAGGTCATGGGCTCCCCTGGCCGTCCAAATTATGTCCCTGACGCTGACCCATTCTATCAAGGCATGTATTGGCCGTACAAAGTCTGACATCCCGCCCATGCCCACCTTTAACAAACCAGGGAGGGAGGCTCGACTTGATTATATCTTTGTTGAGTGAAGCGCTTGGAACAGAGTATTAGATTTTAGGGTTGTACCTAGGGGGGAGAGTGATCACAACCCCTTGATTTTGGATTTCTCTGTGCCGGGCACCCACAAGGACAGTTCATCTTTACAGTCCGGCACATCTAACAGGACCATCCTGTCAAGTAACAGAGGTTGGATAAGATGGGACAAGCTGGTTAATACTCCAGATGGAGTAGGTGAATTGTATGCCCGGGTTCTCCCAGTACTAGTTGACATAGCTGTTCTTATTGAACAGCAATTTCCCCATGACTTTTATGAAAGGCTAGTAGAATTTAACAAGGTATTATTTAACAGACTTTCAGATATCTTAAATCCTCCGGGTTTGAGTGGGAGAAGGGTCAGAAAGAAGCCAACTTGGTATAATAGGTCCTGCAGATTGGCGAAAAGAGAACTCCTTGGCGCATTGAAACAGAATACCAACAGGGAAGATATAAAGTGCAGGAGACAGGAATACCGGCAGCTAATTCACCATGCTAAGATTGAGTGGGGGAATGAAAATTGGGCAAACTTAACATCAGCCCTAGCAGTTAAAGATGCACAGAAGTTCTGGCAGATTGTGAGCACTGGTTCGGTGGAACCAGAGCTGGCAGTAGGGCCGAACATCGCAGCTGAGGTATGGGAGGAACACTTTAGTACCCTCTATAAGTGGGACAATTCCCAATTAGAGTTCCCCCAAGGTGATATATTGAATAGCTCTGTCCCTGGCTCATCTGAGATCAGGTTCACTCTAGGTGAGGTCCGGGCAGCTATATGTAAGCTCCCTGGGGGTAAAGCTCCCGGGCTGGATAAGGTTCCAGACGACCTTTATAAACATGAACCCGGGATCTGGGCTCCCTATCTACTAACGATTTTTAATGCAATCCTTGGAGGTATGACAGTCCCAAGTACTTGGCTGGGAGCAGAGTTGGTCCCCATATTTAAGAAGGGGTCCCCACTGCTCCCAGCCAACTACAGGTCAATCAGCCTAATAGATGTATCTCAGAAACTCTTTTCAAGGCTGATCCTGGACCGTCTTTTGGACTGGATAGAGGACTTTGAAATTTTAAGCCCGTATCAGGCGGGATTTAGGAAGAACGTATCCACCACAGACCAGATTTTCAGATTAACTATGCTCTTCTGGAAAACGGTCATGGTAGAGGGCGGTTCATTATATACTGTTTTCGTAGACCTTCATGCGGCCTTCGACCTGGTCCAACGTCGGAAACTTTGGAGCGTTCTAGGGGACTTAGGCATGCCGACCCCCCTTTTAAACATCATAATACGACTTCATACTCAGAATTTCGCGAGGGTCAGGTGCGGGAGAGAAGGCAATTTGTCATCTAGCTTCTCCGTTGGCAGGGGGGTAAGGTAGGGATGCGTTCTCGCTCCTACCATGTTTTGCCTCTACGTCAACGGAGTAATCCTCCGTCTGAATGCGGTCCCCAATAGAGATGCCCCAAGGCTCGCTGGGGCGGGGATCTCTGCGATTATGTTCGCAGATGATACCCTGCTACTCTCTAAGACTCCGATGGGTATCCAGCGAGTCTTCGATGGCTTTGCCACCTTTTGCCATGACCGGGGGCTGGAAATAAATACATCTAAAACGAAATTCATGATTTTTAATCCTCCAAAAACATCACGCCCAAACCCTGCTATAGGAGGTGTTCGGCTTGAAAGAGTGCAGACGTTTGAGTATCTGGGTCTGACTCTTAATGAAAAGATGACCTAGGGTTCAACATCAGAGTATATCTCAACTAAAGCTCTCTCAAAAGGCGGGGGGTATTCTTAAATTGTTGAATAAATCCACACTAAAACCTATCGGCCCACCTCTTGAAATTTATAAAATGCAGGCCCGTGGGGCGGAAATCTATGGTGGCGAGTTGTGGGGTCACCAGTGTGCCCCTGCAATTACCGTCACGGAAAACAAGTTTCTTAGGCAGCTGGTATCTTTGCCCATAAGTACACCTTTGCTGCCCCTAAGGCTTGACTTGGGACTGAGACCAGTAAAAGAGGAATTGGGCCTTAAGCCTTTAACTTTTTGGAGGCGACTCTGGGTAACCCCAGAACTCGCCACTTATAGGCAAGAACTGGTGGAGCTCCTAAACTTCCCGAATGCATGGAAACTTCCCTGGCTAAAATATATAAGAGAGGCTAGGTTGCCCCCTATTAAGGATTTATCCGGAACAAGCTTGTAGAAGTATATCTCGTAAAGAGCTGGTTAATTTGTACTATGATCATTATCTGTCTGTCTGCTTATCGAATGCCCAAACGGGGTCACTGTCGAGCACATTCTTAGCAAGGAAAGACTATTACAAAATGGAGACCGTTGTTGATGATATTAGTCCTACTGGTATTAGGAAGCTGTATCTCCAATGGAGACACAACTCTCAGCCAATCAGAGCCCTTACTAGTCATTGGTCCCCACCTACTTCTAAATATTGTCCCACCTGTACTGCGGCGCTAGAAAATGATCTGCATGTATTGTTCTTCTGCCCGGCATATCGGACACCCAGGAAGAACTGGATTGTTCCAATTTGAAAAAACTTGGGGATCAGGCAGTGTTTTCACTCCTACCGAATATTAAAAACTGATTTATCTCCAGTAATTGTTTTTGCTGTAACCAAATTTTTAGCTAATATGTGGAACATTAGAAGGAAATTTATTGTAAAATGAGATCTTGTGTATCTTTGTATAGCCTCAGGGTGCCGGAGGTTATTAGCGAGGGCAGGGAATTTAACCTGATTTTTCTCTTAATGTTTTTAACAATGCGTTTCTATTTTAGTATGATGAAATAGTTGGATTTCCACAATGTATTTCTGGTTTTCTTAGTGTTAAAATGTAATGTTTCCAGTGGAAATGTTATTGTTAATGTATTGTGACCTCTTATATGACATTTATGTCAAAATAAAGATGATAAAGAAAGTTACTCACATACCTAGTCAGTCATGCAAAGAATCAATCACATACCCATTTACTCATGTATACATTTATACACACCAAGTCAGTTACTTATACACACAGCACATCACTTATTTATGCAGATACTAACAAATACTTACTGTCTAAAACAATCACTGATACAAGCAGACACTCATTTATACACCCACTCTTCAAATAACTTACTCTCACGTATTGTCATTTATATACTCCAACACTCACATATACTGCCTTAAAATATATGTAGTTACTCACACATATACCACTGAGACATTCATTCACTCACTCACCAATACACCCATACACACACTAACACGACCATACAGCCCTTCCCAGGTGCACTTTTCAATCCATACAACCAGTCAGACATCTATGTACAGAGTCACACTGCACACAGACACACGGGCACCCATACAAATACTCAGACAGCAAATCAATAACCCATATTGACACTCATGTAGCTACTCACCAACCTATTCAGCCGCTTACAAACCAACTGAGAGTCTAATACAGACTTTCACACAGTTTAGTCACTAACCCATGCATTCAGTAAGACACGTTCAATTACTTACTTATACAATCAGTCACGCACCTACTAAATAATCCATTCATGCACTTGTAAATCCACTCATTCTTCAATACACCTTGGCATAGATATATATGAAAAGTATTTAAACTTTACAGAAACACACATTCCCTGGATGATGTCATCAGTGATTTCATTTGAGATGTCATTGACCATGTCATGAGTGATGCAATAAGTGACGCGCGTGTTATAGTTAGCTCAACTAACTATAAAGGGGGAATTTCTCTGGTTTTATATAAGTCAAATGTCCAACTAACTATAAAGTCCCTGAAACCTGTGGTCTTTTACTGAATTTCAAAGTTGTTTTTAAATGCTAATTCCTAACTATAACGGCTGTAAAACCTATGTTTTTTTCAGTGAATATATATATATATATATATATATATATATATATATAAATATATAAATATATATATATTTATACGGCAGGAGCGAGGTCACTCGGACCCCGCGTTGGGCGGCGGACACGGTTCTGCAGCCCCTGTCACAGTGAACCCTGGACTCAAAGGAGGAGGCGGTACGGGGAGACGGAGGAGATTTTGTTGTGGACATTGGAGCCAGTTAACGCATCAGCACGAGGTTGGTGTGTCCCAGGGCGCACTTTGGCCATTCCTCTGCATGGACGCCCGGTGGGGTGTAAACAGCAATCCGACCCCCCAGCAACAACAGCCAGAGTCTCTCCACGAGGGATTCTGGGATGTGTAGTTTTGCCACAGCACAAGGGCTGCTACACAGGTGTATGGAATTGAAGCACCGGGGGCGGGGCGGACTTGAAACCACAAGTTTTAAGAGAAGTGGAACATTGGCCAGAGCGCATACTTACCTGTGGAGGCTTTTTGGCGCTGAAGACGGCAAGACATCAGCCAGAAATGCATCCGCCACATAAGTATACAATAAAAGCCTCCTGAAGTTTCCCCGAGGGTCTCTGCTCTTCTTTGCTTGAAGAAGGTTCTCTGCACGTATCTACGCGTCTGTCTGTGGCGCGCTTGCAGAGACCCCGCCTCACCATCTTGGGCTCGGAAGACACATGGCACGAACTGTTAAGTTCTTCGCTCCCAAAGGTATTTGGATGTTCCTGAGCCCGCCACCGAGACAAGGGGGAAGCAGTTCGGCAGGAGCGAGGTCACTCGGACCCCGCGTTGGGCTGCGGACACAGTTCTGCAGCCCCTGTCACAGAGAACCCTGGACTCAAAGGAGGAGGCGGTACGGGGAGACGGAGGAGATTTTGTTGTGGACATTGGAGCCAGTTAACGCATCAGCACGAGGTTGGTGTGTCCCAGAGCGCACTTTGGCCATTCCTCTGCATGGACGCCCGGTGGGGTGTAAACAGCAATCCGACCCCCCAGCAACAACAGCCAGAGTCTCTCCACGAGGGATTCTGGGATGTGTAGTTTTGCCGCAGCACAAGGGCTGCTACACAGGTGTATGGAATTGAAGCACCGGGGGCGGGGCGGACTTGAAACCACAAGTTTTAAGAGAAGTGGAACATTGGCCAGAGCGCATACTTACCTGTGGAGGCTTTTTGGCGCTGAAGACGGCAAGACATCAGCCAGAAATGCATCCGCCACATATGTATACAATAAAAGCCTCCTGAAGTTTCCCCGAGGGTCTCTGCTCTTCTTTGCTTGAAGAAGGTTCTCTGCACGTATCTACGCGTCTGTCTGTGGCGCGCTTGCAGAGACCCCGCCTCACCATCTTGGGCTTGGAACACACAGGCACGAACTGTTAAGTTCTTCGCTCCCAAAGGTATTTGGATGTTCCTGAGCCCGCCACCGAGACAAGGGGGAAGCAGTTCGGCAGGAGCGAGGTCACTCGGACCCCGCGTTGGGCGGCGGACACAGTTCTGCAGCCCCTGTCACAGTGAACCCTGGACTCAAAGGAGGAGGCGGTACGGGGAGACGGAGGAGATTTTGTTGTGGACATTGGAGCCAGTTAACGCATCAGCACGAGGTCGGTGTGTCCCAGGGCGCACTTTGGCCAGTCCTCTGCATGGACGCCCGGTGGGGTGTAAACAGCAATCCGACCCCCCAGCAACAACAGCCAGAGTCTCTCCACGAGGGATTCTGGGATGTGTAGTTTTGCCGCAGCACAAGGGCTGCTACACAGGTGTATGGAATTGAAGCACCGGGGACGGGGCGGACTTGAAACCACAAGTTTTAAGAGAAGTGGAACATTGGCCAGAGCGCATACTTACCTGTGGAGGCTTTTTGGCGCTGAACACGGCAAGACATCAGCCAGAAATGCATCCGCCACATATGTATACAATAAAAGCCTCCTGAAGTTTCCCCGAGGGTCTCTGCTCTTCTTTGCTTGAAGAAGGTTCTCTGCACGTATCTACGCGTCTGTCTGTGGCGCGCTTGCAGAGACCCCGCCTCACCATCTTGGGCTCGGAAGACACAGGCACGAACTGTTAAGTTCTTCGCTCCCAAAGGTATTTGGATGTTCCTGAGCCCGCCACCGAGACAAGGGGGAAGCAGTTCGGCAGGAGCGAGGTCACTCGGACCCCGCGTTGGGCGGCGGACACAGTTCTGCAGCCCCTGTCACAGTGAACCCTGGACTCAAAGGAGGAGGCGGTACGGGGAGACGGAGGAGATTTTGTTGTGGACATTGGAGCCAGTTAACGCATCAGCACGAGGTTGGTGTGTCCCAGAGCGCACTTTGGCCATTCCTCTGCATGGACGCCCGGTGGGGTGTAAACAGCAATCCGACCCCCCAGCAACAACAGCCAGAGTCTCTCCACGAGGGATTCTGGGATGTGTAGTTTTGCCGCAGCACAAGGGCTGCTACACAGGTGTATGGAATTGAAGCACCGGGGGCGGGCGGACTTGAAACCACAAGTTTTAAGAGAAGTGGAACATTGGCCAGAGCGCATACTTACCTGTGGAGGCTTTTTGGCGCTGAAGACGGCAAGACATCAGCCAGAAATGCATCCGCCACATATGTATACAATAAAAGCCTCCTGAAGTTTCCCCGAGGGTCTCTGCTCTTCTTTGCTTGAAGAAGGTTCTCTGCACGTATCTACGCGTCTGTCTGTGGCGCGCTTGCAGAGACCCCGCCTCACCATCTTGGGCTTGGAACACACAGGCACGAACTGTTAAGTTCTTCGCTCCCAAAGGTATTTGGATGTTCCTGAGCCCGCCACCGAGACAAGGGGGAAGCAGTTCGGCAGGAGCGAGGTCACTCGGACCCCGCGTTGGGCGGCGGACACAGTTCTGCAGCCCCTGTCACAGTGAACCCTGGACTCAAAGGAGGAGGCGGTACGGGGAGACGGAGGAGATTTTGTTGTGGACATTGGAGCCAGTTAACGCATCAGCACGAGGTCGGTGTGTCCCAGGGCGCACTTTGGCCAGTCCTCTGCATGGACGCCCGGTGGGGTGTAAACAGCAATCCGACCCCCCAGCAACAACAGCCAGAGTCTCTCCACGAGGGATTCTGGGATGTGTAGTTTTGCCGCAGCACAAGGGCTGCTACACAGGTGTATGGAATTGAAGCACCGGGGACGGGGCGGACTTGAAACCACAAGTTTTAAGAGAAGTGGAACATTGGCCAGAGCGCATACTTACCTGTGGAGGCTTTTTGGCGCTGAACACGGCAAGACATCAGCCAGAAATGCATCCGCCACATATGTATACAATAAAAGCCTCCTGAAGTTTCCCCGAGGGTCTCTGCTCTTCTTTGCTTGAAGAAGGTTCTCTGCACGTATCTACGCGTCTGTCTGTGGCGCGCTTGCAGAGACCCCGCCTCACCATCTTGGGCTCGGAAGACACAGGCACGAACTGTTAAGTTCTTCGCTCCCAAAGGTATTTGGATGTTCCTGAGCCCGCCACCGAGACAAGGGGGAAGCAGTTCGGCAGGAGCGAGGTCACTCGGACCCCGCGTTGGGCGGCGGACACAGTTCTGCAGCCCCTGTCACAGTGAACCCTGGACTCAAAGGAGGAGGCGGTACGGGGAGACGGAGGAGATTTTGTTGTGGACATTGGAGCCAGTTAACGCATCAGCACGAGGTTGGTGTGTCCCAGAGCGCACTTTGGCCATTCCTCTGCATGGACGCCCGGTGGGGTGTAAACAGCAATCCGACCCCCCAGCAACAACAGCCAGAGTCTCTCCACGAGGGATTCTGGGATGTGTAGTTTTGCCGCAGCACAAGGGCTGCTACACAGGTGTATGGAATTGAAGCACCGGGGGCGGGCGGACTTGAAACCACAAGTTTTAAGAGAAGTGGAACATTGGCCAGAGCGCATACTTACCTGTGGAGGCTTTTTGGCGCTGAAGACGGCAAGACATCAGCCAGAAATGCATCCGCCACATATGTATACAATAAAAGCCTTCTGAAGTTTCCACGAGGGTCTCTGCTCTTCTTTGCTTGAAGAAGGTTCTCTGCATATATATATATATATATATATATATATATATATATATATATATATATATATATATATATATATATATATATATATATACATATATATATGGGGGTTAATGAACCTTTTCATAATTTTTTCCAAGGATTGGACAAGATAGTTATCCCTAGTGGTCACTGGAACCCCAGGTGTAATTGCTTCATTCTGCAGCACAGGATGGGATTGGGGAGGTTTGTTTCTAATTCCCTTAGGCAAGGAGATACTCGCCCTGGTTGCCACTGAACCAGTAGGTTCAGGGGCTACGGAAATCAGGCCATGAACAACCGTGATCAAGATGTCAGCAGACATTGAAACGCGTTGGTTGTGCAAACCTGAAATCGTAATAAAACAGATAATATCTTCAAAAGTACCCGTGAGTGCGAATATTTCTTCAAAAGGAGAGTGGGAAGAATATATATTTATATATATATTCAATTTTGACTCTCCCCCCTTCTCCCTTCCACCCATTCCCTCTCCCGCCCATTCTCACTGTCTTCCTTTCATTCGGACTACCTTTCTTTACCTCTTTCACATGGCACACATACTTCTGTTTCATTTTTGGCTTGCAGGTTTTGTATGCTGCTTCCAGAGGAGTCCAACCTACATATTTTATGTTATACTGTTGTTTGTTGTAATAAACTTATGTTTCCATTAATTTGTGTTTTAATAAAGGTTATTTTTCTTTCCAAGAAATAACTGAGTGTAAAGGTCTTCTTTTTCTGGCAACACTTGTCTGTAGTTTATTGGCCCAGGGGGTCTGGGTATTTCTACCCTGCCCCCTTTTGTTATTTTCCACCTTTATTTTTCTGTTTTCTTGTGCCTTGGCTACTGAGGCACAAGATGGCTGCCAACACTTCCTGGTTTGAAGGGTTGACAGCCAATTAGCATAAAGCTCGTGCTCTGGAGGATCCGCGGCCATAGATATCAAATCTATTTATTTTTGATTTTCTCAGCAACTACTGCACAGATTTACACCATTTAACAAAAAGGGATCTTTCTGTACCAAGGGCTACCTTTTTGCCAAATTTGGTGTAATTCCGTTCAGCAGTTCGGGCTGTATAGCTGTGTCTAAAGCTTCCTATGGGAAATTGTATGGGGACCCACTTTTTTCTCAGCCCCCCTCTTGCTGAATCTCCCTGAAAACTGCAAGATAGGAGTGGACCACAGCACCCCACAAGTTTTGAAAATTTCACGAAGATTTGTCAATTGACGCCAGTTATTGGGAATAGAATGTTGCAATTTTCCTATAGAAAATAGGTCCTAACTATAACTTTCTACTGTCGACCGCCAGTAGATAATATATATATACATATATGCAGGAAACACCGTATTGCATGCGGCCAGTCAACATCCGTACCACCTAATAAGTAGTATTCCCTTCGGGGAGATGCTACGCATTAGGAGGGTATGCAGTTTAGATCTGGAGTGTCATAGGGCCCAAGAAGAAAGTAAAATACGTTTCTTGGCCAGGATATACTCGGAGGAGGTCCTCAGGAGAGCAATAGACCGTTCGAGATCAGTATCAAGAGATCAAGCTTTAACCTCTAAACCTAAAACAGTGAGGAGGGTTACGAACGAATCTGAAATTCAGCCAAGAATCATATTAACATATAACAAACAACACAATGAGATCAGAAAGATTTTCTATAAAAATTGGAACTTGGTGACAGGGGAACCTGTCATAGGGGGGTTAGTAACTAAAAAACCAGAGTAAGCCTCTAGGAAATCTCCATCAATGGCAAATAAGCTAGTAAGCAACTGCCCAGAGGTATCAGTACCCAGCACTTGGATGGCATTGAGTAAAGGGTTAAAAAGTGTTTTGTTTGCAAAGCGTGCCGGCATGGCTGCAACAAAACTCACTACTCAGTTCCATTCCAAGATACACCTGTACCTATAAGGAAGAGACTATATATATATATATATATATATATATATATATATATATTACCTACTGGCGGTCGCCAGTAGGTAGTTATAGTTAGGATAATTTTCAATGTTAAATCTCAACATTCTATTTTGAATAACTTTGGCGCCGGTTGACGAATCTGCCTGAAATTTTCAGGAAAATGGTCTCATGGCGGTCCGGTCCTTCCCTGAAAGTTTGGGGGGGATTCGTCAAGCGGGGGCCGAGATAAAAGGGGGGTCCCAAAACGCGTTTTCCCCATGTTAATTTCCATAGGGCGGTCGATTTCACTTTTAGCCCGAACGGCTGAATGGATTTCCACCAAACTTGGCAAAATTGTAGGGACTGGTAGCCCGATGTGCCTTTGCTATGTCTCAAGATATGTGCTCCAGTGGATTTTGAGTAATTTAGGTTCAAAAAAATATATATATCTATAGGCGCTCTCCCGTGCGCGCACCCGAGTGCGCTCCAGGCGCGGCACGCGACTTGCGCGCAGGAAGCTGATTGGCTCTCAGTTGTCTGTAAACATTCTAAACAGTCCGGAGCGGCCGCCATCTTGTGTCTCGGTAAAATCGAGACACAAGGGGTTTGAAAAAAAAAGGGGCAAATGACCATAAGGGGGAAGAGTAGACCCCCTCTGACCCCCTAGGTTTGATGTAGGGACTAAAATAGGGTCCTGCAGGGCATTAAAATTTTTTTTTCGTTTTGCGCGGGGGAAGCGCATGGTACGCGCACCGGCGAAGCACGGGGAAAATCCAGGATTATATTTATGAAGGCCTTGCGCTGTTAGTTTTGCGCTTCCTGTGCGTCAATTTTTGTGACGCACCAGCGGTGTAAAAAAATGCGCATTGTTATGCAATATTTAAAAAGTGACGCATCTATCTAGATGCGTCACTTTTTAAATATAGTGCAACGAGGTACATTTTATTACACTGCTGGTGTTATGCGTCACTTTTCTGTGCGCACTCCTTATGACATTCCAGATGTGTCATATTTAATGTATGACGAATCATGTTGCAGATACAATATGGCGCAGAGTTTTAAAAAGTGACCCATGTACCTAGATGCGTCACTTTTTAAAAATAGCGTCAGGTATAATGCATGCAGAGGGGGTGTTCTCCCGCAAAAAGCTTTGTAATAGCGACGCAGTGAAATCTTTCAGATTTCACTGCGTCAGTTTTAGGATGCTGTTGCGTCAAAATCTTGTGCCTGCTTTACAGCAGGTGTTAGACTGAGGCAAGACCTTTCATATGCTGCTTTCCCCATTTGAAAGGACACATTACTGGAGTTGCGTCACTTTTGTGACGCACTCCAGCAATGCGTTACTTGGAATGTCATAAGGAGTGCGCACAGAAAAGTGACGCATTGCACCAGTAGTGTAAAAAAATGTGCCGCGTTGCGTTATATTTAAAAAGTGAGGTATCTAGGTAGATGGGTCACTTTTTAAAATCAAGCGCCACATTATATCTGCGTGAGGTATAATGCATGCAGAGGGGGTGTTCTCCCACTAAAAGCTTTGTAATAGCGACGCAGTGAAATGTTTGAGATTTCACTGCGTCACTTTTAGGATGCTGTTGCATCCTTTAAATATAGTGCAACGAGGCACATTTTATTACACTGCTGGTGTGATGCGTCACTTTTCTGTCCACAGTCCTTATGACATTCCAGATGTGTCATATTTAATGTATGACGAATCATGTTGCAAGGAGCTACAGATACGTCAGTATTTCTGACATATGTGTAAACATAAAAGTGATGCGAGGCCGGCGCAAAATTTTGACGCAATAGCATCCTAAAAGTGACGCAGGGAAATCTCATAGATTTCAGTACGTTGTTATTACCAAGCTTTTTGCGCGGGATTGCCCCTCTGCATACAATATACCTGATGCAGATACAATATGGCGCAGAGTTTTAAAAAGTGACCCATGTACCTAGATGCGTCACTTTTTAAAAAATAGTGTCAGGTATAATGCATGCAGAGGGGGTGTTCCTTGCAAAAAGCTTGGTAATAATGACGCAGTGCGTCACTTTTAGGATGCAGTTGCGCCAAAATCTTGCGCCTGCTTCACAGCAAACCTTTCACATGGTGCTTTTTCCATGTGAAAGGACACATTACTGGAGTTGCGTCACTTTTGTGACGCACTCCTGCAATGCGTTACTTTTGTGTTTACAGATATGTCAGAAATACTCCAGTTTATTCACTGTGTCATAACTTTCTTTTCTAACACTCACCTTCTTTCATTCCTCCTACTTCACTTCCTTTCACCTCTCATACCTTTCTGTTCTTTCTTACTCATTCTCCTTTCAATTATCAATGCACTATATTTCACTTACTCTTCATTTTTTAAGATTATAGCTCTTTGATGAGAATTGGAGGTAGTTCTGAAAAGAACTTTTGGTTTTCTTCTTTTAACTGAAGAGGAACAAAAACAGGGAATAGAAACTGCTCAACAGGAGCAAAAAGAAAAGAAAAAAATTAGGGGTGGGAAGGGCAGTGATGGTTCTCCAATGCCCGAACCATGAGCAGGACACTTTGCTCCCCATAGGTGAGGAGTTGATTGCAGTATCTGCATTTGACGACCCCATGGTTGAATGCAGGTTGAATGTTTGCTACCTGCCCCTGAGATTGTTCTCTTCCAGAAGAAGTTGCTCCTCCTGTTGATGTAGAGGCCCCATCTCTGGGAACCTCCTGTGCCAGAGCCCTGACACTTTCCCGGGCAAAATTCTGGGGGTGCCTCCTCTCCACATGTCGGATCATCGTAAAGTTCCCAAAAGAGTATTTTTTTTGGGGGTTACCCCGTGACAGGACCTGTTTGCAGATCCTGCACTCTACTTTTGGTGCATTCACCTTCTTCTGGCCTTCTGGAAACTTAAAAAATTTCCAAATGAAATGTTCCTTCACCTTTGGGGTAGGAGGCTCTTCATCAATGAAGTCATCTTCACTGCTGGATGGTCTGGCAGCCATGATGAATCCAGGAATATGGAGCAGCAAAAAAGGCAGGTCTTTCAGTCACAAAAGTGAAAGAAGAAGTGAAGGAAATGGGTGGGGATTTCATTCATTGTAAAAAAAAACTGTTAGCAACCAATGAAAAGTGTTATTTGAGGGTCACATGACCCGACGCGTTTACGCTGCGCGCTCCGGAGCACTTCCGGGTGCGTTTACGCAGCGCGATCGTAGGCGCTTCCGGGGCGCAAACGTGGCGCGATCGTAGGCGCTTTTCCGTGCGTTTATGCGCCGCGCACGTATGCGCTTCCGAGGGCACTTACGTTGCGCGCCGAAGTGACGTCATCAATCTTTTATAGAAATGCATAATCATTTTCCATATTAAAAAAAACTAATTTTATTTGTATGGTACGAAATGTTTTGCATTATTATTAACTTTTCATTCATATTTTTTTTTCACGAACGACAGTTGCGCTCTGGGTGCGCTTTCAGATGAGCTCTCGGAGAAGCTTACAGGAGAGCTTAGCTGAAAGCTTCCCGGAGCGCGCACCCAGAGCGCAAAAGAAAAAAATTATAAGAAAAAATGAATACTTAAAAAAAAACAGCAAATTGTAAAAAAAAAAAAGGTTAGAAACTCGATATACAAAGGAATTAGCATTTAAAAAACCTATGAAATTCACTGAAAAAACCATAGGTTTCACACCAGTTATAGTTAGGAATTAGCATTTAAAAAACCTATGAAATTCACTGAAAAAACCATAGGTTTCACACCAGTTATAGTTAGGAATTAGCATTTAAAAAACCTATTAAATTCACTGAAAAAACCATAGGTTTCACACCAGTTATAGTTAGCTGGAAATTTTACTGATATAAAACCATTGAAATTCCCACGTTATAGTTAGTCGGACTCACTATAACTTGCGCGTGCAATGCACTGCTGATGACATCACATATTACATCACTCATGACATGGTCAGTGACATCACTCATGACACCATCCTTGTGACATAGTGACAGACCTCCTTTCACTATAATGTAACCCTTGAGACACATATTCAAAAATAGAAACTGAAATTTTTAATAAAATGGAGATACCTATATCAGTTACAACAAGCAATTCAGTAATTCCACTATCTATATACACATCCACTCATTCACCAACAGTTCTATATAGTCACTCATACATATACTCACTCATCATATGAAGTGATACACCTATACATCCTGTTACACACCGACATTCATCCAAAAGTTACTCACACACATATTCACACGTGCAAATAAACTATTGGACATCCATTTATTTGAATATAGAGTTATACACACACTTCCACCTTACTTCTATTTAAAATTACACATATTTATTCTCTTAAACAATCACTTATAGAAACACATACTTATTTAAACAGGAACTCTTACAATCTCTTACTCTCACATATACTCACTTATATACATCAATATTCATATATACTAGATTAAAACATATGTAGTTACTGATAAAGACACTAGTGAGACAGTCATTCACTCACTAACAAACACATATAGACACTCATCCACCCATACAGTCCTGTACATATGTTGTCTTCAAAACACATACAAACAAAGAGTCAGTCACTCATGCATCTATGTGCTAAGTAATACCCCCACCAAACCATATAGACACTCATACTGATACTAATAAAAATATCTAATAACCCATATACATACACATGAGTGGATGTGTATTAGATGGTGATATTACTGAATTGGTTGTTGTAACTGGTATGGGTATATCCACTTTTTTGAAAATATTAGTTTCTATTTTTGAATATGTGTTTCATGGGTTACATTACACTGAAAGGAGGTCTGTCACTGTGTCACAAGGATGGTGTCATCAGTGATGTCATGAGTGATGTCACTGACCATGTCATGAGTGATGTAATATGTGATGTCATCAGCAGTGCATTGCACGCGCAAGTTATAGTGAGTCCGACTAACTATAACGTGGGAATTTCAATGGTTTTATATCAGTAAAATTTCCAGCTAACTATAACTGGTGTGAAACCTATG
Organism: Lissotriton vulgaris; assembly: GCF_964263255.1. Classification (NCBI taxonomy): domain Eukaryota; kingdom Metazoa; phylum Chordata; class Amphibia; order Caudata; family Salamandridae; genus Lissotriton; species Lissotriton vulgaris. The sequence continues at coordinate 930,176,139 of NC_141689.1, read as the reverse complement.
GTTTTTTCAGTGAATATATATATATATATATATATATATATATGCAAGGTACAATTCTGCTCGTCGCTTAAGACCACAGACAGGAAGGACCACCATGCAACTTCGTGAGAGTTTAAAACGTGCTTTTATTATCCATTCTTGCAATTTTCAGCAGGCATGACGCGTTTCGGGCAGGAACTGCCCTTGATCACATAACGGAAATGCAGTTGTCATCACTTTAAATAGAGCACCCACTCAAGTTTTTTTGTTTTTTTCATTGTGAGTCCACCACGTGTTACAACTATGGACATAGAAAATAGACTCCTCGTGTAAAGTGAAAAATAACCAACGTTTGGCAGCTTTTTACCGTTGTCATGAGTTTTCAGCATATTTTGTGTATAAAGCACATTACAATATGTTCTATTTACAACAAACGAAATATAACAGCATAAATGCAATCAGTCGCTTGTGCAAAAGTAGACTTAGCAGCATGATGATGATAATAACAAACTGGTACGAGCATATGTATACACATTGATATGGTGTTGCAATACATTTGCTCCATTGCAATAAATAAATAAATAACATACAAATATGTTAAAAGTTCTGTTGTAATAAGACCATATATATATATATACAAATTAGGGTCAAATCATAATTTACATTGAATAAATATTATGATAAAAATTATGCAAATGGAAATTTTATGGTACAACAACTATCCATCTAGTGTACCCAGTTATGGTGTTGTCCTCATGCCTTGTCTACACTACCGCAACTAGATGTAGTATTGCTGTGTATATGACCATGTAACAATAAAGTGCTAGTGCTGTGCTGACCCAAATGCTGTCGACAACAGCCAATTGCAATGTAAGCATTTAATCCAAATGTCAGTGTACTGAGTGATTAAAGTGCAACCAAAAAATTGTTTTAAAGGGTTAAAAAAGTGATAGAAAACGGAGAGAGATGTAAGAGCAAATCTAATATTGGTAGTCACAAGGATACTTCTTCGGTGTTAATTTGATTTATATCTACTTAAAACTGACATTCATCGGTGATATGGTACGCTCAAATAACATATAAGGCTACAAGTCAGGGTGGGATACAGGATATATATATATATATATATATATAAAAATCACTTCACCTCGCCCACCTCCAATTTGACTTGGAAAAAGATGAGCGCAGACCTCCGAATTGTGCAGAAATTATTTTATTTGTCGTCTGCCATTATGCGTTTCAACCGTACAACCGGCCTTGATCACATGACAACGCTCAACAAGTTTGTCTGCTTTTAAACTGCTAGTGCTTAATAAATTCATGGAAGTAGAAAGAGGTTCAGCTGTACTCTTATAACAAATGCATAAATGCTCATCATGGCTACTCGCGACAACATTGATTGATATTTAACTGCAAAAAAAAAATTGACAGTTATACAAATGTACATATTCAATATAGACAAAAGTTGTCATATCTATACAAATATGGGCGTAAATGGCACATAGAGCAGAGCTCCAAATCAAAATCATGAATTTAATGTATGTGATAATCAAAAAAGTGCTCCCTATCCGTGGAAAAGATAATGTCCTAAAAACATTGAAAAATATATTATTAAAAAATATCCAGATACCTAACACACTGCGTCACATATTTTTTGAATGAATAATATTTCTGATAGGGTTACATTATACCATAACTGAATAGACAAGGTGCATGTTCTTGCGTTGTCATCATAATTGCATACTATTGGCATTTGTTAAACCATCTATATGATGGCTTATATCCCTAATAGCTCATATAAGTAGGTAAAGTGACTATGTGCTACAGCACGTGATTATAAAGTGCCTCAATGCCTTAAAGTGGAAACAAAGGGAACTGGGAACTGAACTCATGGGAGTGTGCAAATAGGCAATATCAATACTGGAAAACAATTTATGTACCAAATTTAATAAGGGATTTAAAACCTAGGGAACAATTAATGTATAAATATAATATTACAATCAAACAAACCATAAAAACTCTATTAAATTTATTGGAGCAAAAACATAACAGTAAAAACCCTATGCCTAAGATCAGTCATTATAACCAAGGTAATATAAAAAATATTCTGAAATATTTGATCAATCCCCTATAAAAGACATTCTGTTTGCCCATTGTGAAAAAAACTAAGAAACAATCTCAATATATAAAATTCTACCTACTCATAGTGACCTGATCTCATGCTATTGCTAAAAGAAAACTTCATTTTTTACTCATAAAAAAGTATAGAGATCTTCCGTGGCATTGAGACCGCCCGGATGCTTAGAATCGAACTCAGGAATATAATTAGTTTCATGGCGTCTCAGTTTCGCTTCTCTATCGCCCCCTCTTTTTGTATTGAGATGGCCTCAATAGCAAAACATTTTAAATGCTGTGGGTTGCTGTCATGAACGGTCTCAAAACGTCTAGCAACAGGGTAATTCTGGCCCTTATTGGTTATTGTCCGGGTATGTTGTTGGATTCGTTTTTGAACAGCCAGTTTGGTACTCCCTACGTAAATCAGATGCAAACTGAAATCAAAAACATAAACAGAAAATTCGGTTTTACAAGTTAAATGTTGTTTAATTTCCCTAACTTTGTTAGAGAAAGCAGTCGTAAAGGTTTTTGCATTGGCCCAGACTGGCAAGCCTTGCATGTAAGACATTCAAGAAAACCTTTCCTTATTGTCAACCACAAATCTTTGTGGCAACTCTCTTGACTGTTATTGACCAGCATGTTCCCCATACTCATGGTCCTTCTAAATGTAATGGAAGGATTGGGGGGCATCTGGCCACCAATCACTGGATCTTCTTCGATAAAGTGCCAGTTGCATCTTATTATACTCCTCAGCTGCTTCTCCTGCTTTGAGTATGTTAAAATAAGTCTAACAGGTTGTTTAGAACTGTTTGGGATGATTTAGTGTTGTAGGTCAGAAGATCTTCTCTGGCACTCACTTGAGATTTTCTAATACCGGCATCCACAATTTCTGTAGCCCCTGGATAGACACCTGTCATGGCTATCAGCTTGCCTAATCCTCGCATCCTCTGTCTTACTGCAAATGTGTTGGATGCGGAGCATCTCCCCATAGGGAATTCTCCTAATTAAATGGGGAGGATGTGCACTAGATGCAAGTAAAACTATATTGCCGGCCGTAGGTTTTCTAAAAAGGGTGTTAGTTAAGACATTATTTTCCACTATAACTTCAACATCTAAAAAGGTCACAGAGTGCCCACTGATAGTAGAAGTAAACATAAGAATAAAATCGTTGTGATTGATCTCATCAGTTAATTTCATGGCACTTTCCTCACTTCCTCGCCACACAATAAATAGATTGTCGATAAAACGCAACCAAGAGAGAGCGTTTCTGGCATATATTTCTTCATATTGTCGCATGAGGACCAGTTCCTCCCACCAGCCCATAAACAGACAGGCATAGCTGGGGGATAAACTGGCCCCCATTGCGACTCCCTGGATCTGCTGTTACATCGGCCATTAAAAAGGAATACATTGTTTTCTAAACTAAAGAGTAACATATCTAAAAACATCTGTGTGTGTTATGCATACATCATAAGTCTAGAACATAAAAAGCACTCAACAGCTCTTAGTCCATCCTTGTTTCTAATACAAGTATACAGCGAACAAACATCAAGTATAATATATAGTTGGGATCAAAGGATGCTCTTTTTTAATGAATTTATACTCGTTCCAACTAAGTAGACCCAAGCTTTTCCAAGTTATCAAGTTTTTGAACAAGGACTCCTGAGTGCTTTTATACTTGAGTGGTGTACTTTCTCTGTAGCATTGAGAATCCTTTAGTTGACTGTATGCCTCTTTCATATAGTCTTCCATTGGCCACAGTACAATGTTGCCACCCTTGTCTGAGGTACATATAAACACGTTTTCTTTTTGTAATTTTGCAATCAATTGGTTGTATTTCCTTTCTTTGTTAGTATATGTTTTTATTGATCTATTGATGGCAAAGTTTAATTTCTTTATTTAGCTTACAACAGTTTGCTAAAAGTATCTAATCCATCACTGGCCAATTAGGGGAAAACATTTTGATTTCATTTGAAACAGTGTTTCAGGTCTAGCATGGCCTCCCAGAGAGTGTGCATCCTGGCTGCTAAGTTGTTTGCCACTTTCCAATTGAGACAGGTCCCGATATAGACCAATATCGGAAACCGTGAGACCAGGAGAATCCTTAATTTACTGTGGCGGATGCGATTATGGCTTTTAAATCAACTGAAGACCTCTGTTAATGACATTTTTTAAGTTTTAATTTTCTAATGAATTGATAGACATCAGCTCTAGGTCTGGTATATTGAAAATTGTATTCCAGGCAGTAGGACACTCCTAAGGATAATAGCTGGGTTTCAGCTACCGACAGGTTGATGTTCGCTAAATTGACACTGGTATTGGCTTCCTGATTGTCAATTGTGCTGCCAGTGCTTGTTGAACCCTCAATTGGGTCTCCTACTGGCGCTTGGCCCGGCCCGGTCGCCGCTTCTTGGGCTCTCTGTTTCTGGTGGGCCTGGCGTCTGCCCCTTCTCCTTTGAGATTTTATTTTGTGGCTCATCCCTGGTTGCACGGCCGCAATGTGTCCTTCCTGCCCTATTTTAAAATGTCTAATTCTTCCCCCAAAGTTAGTTTAATGCCTCCATGCTCGACATTCCTTCTGATATTTTCATTATCAGATTCACTCTCGGATACCGAGCTATTATCCAAGAGTGAAGACAATTCAGAGCGTTGTTTTTCTGCTCGATTGTCACCTTGGATACTTCTATTAGCTGTTGCTGCCCTTAGCGAGTCATGGAGCCTAGCAAAAGTAAAGATTTAGCCATTGGCATAGTCATCACAATCCCTTTTGAATTTGTATATCTTGCTTACCTTAATTTTCTTCTCCTCCTTTGCCAGTCTTATGGTAATTGCCTCCCTCATTTTGTGCCCTGCACAGGAGTCACCTTCCTGCAGCTTTATGTCATCCTCAAGGGCTTCAATCTTGGTTTGTAATTCAGCCCTAGCTATCTATGCGTACTTAAACATTATTTGTACAAGTCTGCGTGACGACTCGAGGTTACATTCACCCCACTCCACCATCATGAGCGGGTTTGTCCCCTCATAGCTAGGGGCAATCATGATACGGAGCACCCTAGGGATTCTCCCTACACCTAAATATCTTTTAAATGAGCGTGCCTCCCACCATTTTGATTGTTCCTGGTGTTTATATTTGTCCAGCAGTCTAAAATTTTCTTTCAGACCATTAGTTCTGGCATTTGAGTCCTCAGTTCCTCCATTGCTGGCATTGGCTTGAATCACTGTGGAATCCGAAAACATTTCCTCCATGGCAAGCTCGCGGTCCCTGAGCATGTCGGCAGACATCTCGACTTGTATTTGAAAAATAAAGACTCCTCTGCTTGATCCCAATGACAGTGCCAAGCACTGCCTCTGCAATGTTCTAGGTTGCAAGATGAAAGCACACCTCCCAACCAATGCGGCGCAGCAATATGTTGCGTATCTTCGAGTTTTGAAGCAGTGAGTGTCCGGCAACAGCTCCTGTCTGGCACCAGCTCAGCCGAGCAATAAGTTCAGTGTGTGGCCACTGCCTTACTCTCTGCTCCATTGTACATCAATTCAAATCAGCCGTTTCAGAATCGTTTTGCAACGCATGGGGGGGCTCTGTCCGTTTCACTCCAAACTTCGTTCAGTGTCCTTGGGGTCCCCGCCAAAGCACACCACGAGCCCACGGTGCCAGAGGCAGAAAACTTCCATGGAGCAGACTGTCCGCTACTTCGGCCTTCTTCCAGGGAGGGGGGTCTGCTAAACCGGTGACAGTCCAAGACCGGTAAAATATCTCTTCACCTCGCACCACCTTCAATTTGACTTGGAAAAATACGAGCGCAGACCTCCAAATTGTGCAGCAATTATTTTATTTGTTTTCTGCCATTACGCATACAAGCGGCCTTGATCACATGACAATGCTCAACAAGTTTGTCATGCTTTTAAAGTGCTAGTGCTTAATAAATTCATGAAAGTAGAAAGAGGGTCAGCTCTGCTCATAACATATATATATATATATATATATATATATATATATATATATATATATATATATATATATATATATATATATATATATATATATATATATATATATATATATATATATATATATATATATTACCTACTGGCGGTCGCCAGTAGGTATATATAGTTAGGATTTTTTCCCTATGGGATTTCTGAAAATTCTATGTCTAATAACTTTGGCGTTTGTGGACGGAATCGGCTGAAATTTTCAGGAAAATGGCACATTTTGTTTCTGAGCAGCTCCTGGAAATTTGGGGGGGGTTCGTCAAGGGGGGGCCGAGAAAAAAGGGGGGTCCCAAAACGCGTTTTTCCCATGTTAATTTCCATAGGGCGGTTGGACTCACTTTTAGCCCGAACGGCTGAATGAATTTCCACGAAACTTGGCAAAATTGTAGGGACTGTTAGCCCGATGTGCCTTTGCTAGGTCTCAATATATGTGCTTCAGTGGATTTTGAGAAATTAACGTTTAAATCAAGATATATATCTGTAACAGCGCTCCAGGCAGCGATCCGGTTAGCGAACTTTTCGCGTATCGGAACTTTGCGATGCGAAGCTGATTGGCCCTCCGGTGTCTGTCAACATTCTAAACAGTCCGGAGCGGCCGCCATCTTGTCTCTCGGTAGGATCGAGAGACAAGAGGAGGCCAAAACAAAGGGGGAAATTACCATAAGGGGGCATAGTAGATCCTCGTTGACCCCCTAGGTTTTATGTGGAGGTTTTAAAAGGGCCTAGGAGGGTAAAAAAAAAAAAAATTTTTTTTTTTTGCGTGGTAAGCGCCAAGTTCGCGAACCAGAAAGCGTTCTGGGCAGCGTACTATAAGGATAAAAGAATGATAGACTTTTCTAATACTGTATGTTAATTATTTGTTGTTTTTGTTCGTTTTTTTTTATTTATTTATTTATTTTGATTAAAAAAAATGTATGGGTCAGAATTTTCATAGTTCATTAAAACTTCCAGCATTACATCATCTGGAATCTCCTCAAACATGCATGTTTGTATGTCTTGTAAGCTTTCAATAAATTGTTCATCAAAAGATTCATCCATAAAATCTTCATCCAAATTTTCTTCAGTTAAAATCTCTCTGTTGTAATGTCGAAGGAAACATTGATTTTTTCGTGCTCCCCTTCCATTTTTTTGCTGTAAATTGCATAAAAAAATAATTATATTAGAAGAGTTAGGGCACTGTTGGGTTTAAGTTCAGACATGTAGTTCTGTTTTTTTAACAGTGAAGTTAAAGTAAGTAAATTCATAATTATAGCAGAGAAGTGTAAGTCAATCAATAAATATAACAGAGGAGCTTATCTGTATCTATAACTATAGCAGGGGGACAGTAAATAATTATCAAAAAACGTTTTTACAAATTAATTTAAAGTGCCACTTACAAATTATCAATTTACTTTACAGGGAGGTGAAAAGGCTCTTGAAATTTAGTTCAGGAAGTAGCAGTGAAAATGGCTGTGTTTCCTTCTCTTCCTTTATATATATTCAGGTATATAACCAATCAAATGTCAGGTAATAAAAATTGAAAATGAAAGTAAAATTTTCATTGGTTGTCAATTCCAATACTTTAGATGTGTTTTGTGAAGTAATTTACCTCAGGGTATTTAGATAGGTCTACAGGTTAAATGGCTAAATGAAATTTCAATCAAGTTTGTGAGAATGAAAGGGATTGTTATGTAGTATGAGCTAATCTATATTTGGTGAGAGTGTCTCTACTCGTTTTTCTGTAAATTACTTTCCCACCTTTTTTTAGGACCGCTTTCTGGAAAGCGGCCCGGTTAGCGAACCTTAAGCGTCACGGGAGTCCACCATTTTGTGTTTCGGTCGCTTTAAGATACAAGATGGAGGGCAAATAATGTTTAGAATGGGTAGAAGGGGTCATGGTACACTTATCTTGACCCCCTAGGCTTTCTGAGGGTGGCTAAGGAGGCTTATATGTGCGGAAAAAAAACATTTTTTTTAAAAATACCGCGAGGTTAGCTTTCGGTTAGCGAACCGGGTAGCGCCACGGGGAGTGTATTTTGTGGAAAATTAGTGAAAAAAGTTAGAAAAAAATAATAATTGTGAGTGATCAGATGAAGGGTAGCTCTGAGAAGAGCTTTTGGGTTTATGGTACATTTAGGTACTTATAAGTAGGTACCAATGCACAGTCTTAAATTCAGAATTAAAATTCTGTTGCCCTCATCTGAGAAGTGAACTCCATCTCCTCTGTAGATATCTTGCATGTAGTAACGCAAGTTATTGTTGTACAGGGAGCCCATTCCATGGTCTCTCATGAAAGCTGAAACAGATTTGTTTACATGCTTCCTCGCTTTCTCAATTTGTGGAGAAAATTGGTTGGACCACCTCCATTTCTGTCTTTGGCATATATTGGAATATACCAAGGCAGTTTGAGGAAAAAGTGCCATTAATTGCTCAAAGGTGTCCTTTAAAAGCATTTCCAGACCTACCCCTGTCAAAGTGCCCAAATCATTACCTCCACAGTGCACTATTAACAGGTCAGGTTTTGGCAAATGCATAAAGGTTTTCACCAATGGTATCAATTGGTGACATTTTAATCCTCTTTGGCCCAACCACTTAATTTCCACATCTTGTAAATTGAGGTTGTGTAAATTTCTGTTCTCGGCATACCTTTGAGCCCAGTGGATGTAACTATGTCCAACAATCCAGACCTTAAACATGGTGGGAGAAGGTTGGGCTGCAGTCAGATGAAGTGTGGTAATGAAAGGGCAGTTGAAACAGTAGGAGTTTGTAAAGAAAAAAAACTGTGGATTTCCAATGCTAATGATTCATTAGCAGTGATTGGTGCATTTCCATTTCTGAAAACAGAAAGTTAGGGTGCATGGATGTGTTCTTTGAAAGATGTAATTTGAATGGTCAAGGAAGAAACTTTTAATGAAAGATTGCACTGGATACGCAGGTGCACTGAGAGTTCAGAGTTCAATTGAAACATTGTTGTGTGAATTTGCAAACATGAGAGGTCTTCCAGGAGGTCGTTGCTATGGAAAAAAGGCAGAGAGGGCAGAGGGGGGAAGGGTTTTGATTTGAAAAAAGTGAGGGAAGAGTTACGATTGGCTAATATGAGAGATATGTGAAATGAATATCTGTATTTCTGTGCTTTCAATAGCTGCAGACTCTGGAGTGCATCCTTTTTCTTCTGCTGAAGACAATTTGGTGTATTTCTGAGACTGTTTTCAAAACTCAAAAAGTATTTGCTAAGGTGAGAAAAGATGTATTTATTTTAGATAGAGAATAGTATGAATTAAGGAGAAAATGATGAAGAAAGCTGTGTTTTTAAACTGTGGCTTTGTCTGTAGTGATATAGAAATAGATTTTGTTACTTTGAGAAATTGTAATTGCATATTCGGTGTAGCATTCTGGAATGCAGTAAAACAAGTTATTGTTGTATATGAAGCCCATTCCATGGTCTCTTATGTAAGCTGAAACAGATATGTTGTTTATAAAAAACATTTTTGAAATCAATTACATTTCTGGATATGTACTGCTAGAGCTTCATAGGTTGTTTTGGGTCATATTTATAAGGCATTTGAGTGTCTTTGATGTTATTTTTTCCTTTTTAAATGGAAAGCATTCCTCATGGGGCAAGTGTCTTGTAAATACGCTCCCACCTGCGCTTGGCAAATTTAGATTTTGATTATGGGAGTTACATAGCCATGTTAATAATGTCGAAAAAATGGTGCTAGGGCATTCCAGAAAACGCTTTCATGTGTCTCAAGGACATTTTCAGTCATTTCCTCTTGAATGCAGGTATACAATTGATTTATATGCTGTGTTTAAAAACGATTCTTTTCTATGATGTTATTTTTTCCTTTTTAAATGGAAAGCGTTCCTCATGGGGCCCTGAGCAGTTCTTAGCCATGTTATTTAATGGGAGGTGGATAACATGGCTAAGAGCATTTGCTGGAAAATGCATGAATATCGCTGAGTTTTCAGCGATATTCATGCATTGCGGCCGTTTTTTTTCCGCATTTGCGAGCAGTTCTTAGCCATGTTATCCAATGGGAGGTGGATAACATGGCTAAGAGCATTTGCTGGATAATGCATGAATATCGCTGACTTTTCAGCGATATTCAGGGCCGGACTGACTACCGGGCAGTTTGGAATGCTGCCGAGCTGGGGGCTCATTTCACAGAGGTGGGGGCTGATTTCGTTCATGGAAACCTGCGTGTGCTTTCGAAATAATGAAAGCAAAACGAATTTTGTTTAGTACACGCAGGCCCCCATCAGCGAAATCAGTCCCCAGCTCAGCAGCATTCCAAACTGCCCGGTAGCCAGTCCGGCCCTGGTGATATTCATGCATTGCGGCCGTTTTTTATCGCATTTGCGATAAACCTTGCTAAGGAGAAAATGATGAAGAAAGCTGTGTTTTTAAACTGTGGCTTTGTCTGTAGTGATATAGAAATAGATTTTGTTACTTTGAAAAATTGTAATTGCATATTCGGTGTAGCATTCTGGCATGCAGTAACACAAGTTATTGTTGTGTATGAAGCCCATTCCATGGTCTCTTATGTAAGGTGAAACAAATATGTTGTTTTTAAAAACCATTTTTGAAATCAATTACATTTCTGGATATGTACTGCTAGAGCTTCATAGGTTGTTTTGGGTCATATTTATAAGGCATTTGAGTGTCTTTGATGTTATTTTTTCCTTTTTAAATGGAAAGCATTCCTCATGGGGCAAGTGTCTTGTAAATGCGCTCCCACCTGCGCTTGGCAAATTTAGATTTTGATTATGGGAGTTACATAGCCATGTTAATAATGTCCAAAAAATGGTGCTAGGGCATTCCAGAAAACGCTTTCATGTGTCTCCAGGACATTTTCAGTCATTTCCTCTTGAATGCAGGTATACAATTGATTTATATGTTGTGTTTAAAAACGATTCTTTTCTATGATGTTATTTTTTCCTTTTTAAATGGAAAGCGTTCCTCATGGGGCCCTGAGCAGTTCTTAGCCATGTTATCCAATGGGAGGTGGATAACATGGCTAAGAGCATTTGCTGGATAATGCATGAATATCGCTGACTTTTCAGCGATATTCATGCATTGCGGCTGTTTTTTATCGCATTTGCGATAAACCTTTCTAATAGCAAGGTTTATCTGCGATAAAAATCGCCGATGTGCGGCGATAATTTTTGTCTCTAAACAAGTTATCGCTAGTTGTTGGTAATATGCCCCCGGGTTTTTGTTTGCAGGAATCGGGAGGCGGGAGAGTAACACTGAAATCAGTAGTCTGACGCCTGAATCGGGAGGGTTGGCATGTCTGGATTCTCTACAGCTAGGGCCATAAACTACATCCGCAGGGCTAGGTGATAGCCTGGGACCGGCCTGGCATGTAAAATGGCTGCCGTGCACGACAAAATTGTGGCATTGTAAAAAAGGCAAGATGGCGCAGACAATGTTTATCAATAAGGATTCATTTATAACAAAATATTTTATCGCACTGACAAATTGGTGGTCAACACTTCCTGATTTCCTTCGAATCAAACGTTAACAGACGTCACGCAGCAAAAAAAAAAAAAAAAAAGACGCACAGCCGCTGGAACACATGTATCAACATATATGAGCCTCCTCAGCCACCCTCAGAAAATATAAGGGATTAGGATACGTCTCCCGCACCCCCTTATACCTAGTAATTTAATTAAAACGAAGCACAAAATGGCGAATTCCCGTTTCGCCAGCAGTTTGCGGCCCAGTTCGGTGTTTGGGAAGCGCTTCTACCGTGAAAAATATATTTTTTTTATTTTCCCCACGGGACCCTTTAAAAACCCCAACAACATTCCTAGGGGGTCAAGAGGGGTATACCTTGCCCCCTTTCATTAAATTCCCCCTTCGTTTTTCACCTCTTCTTCTCTCTCGATCCTACTGAGAGATAAGATGGCGGCCGCTCCGGACTGTTTAGAATGTTGACAGCAGGGCCGGACTGACTACCGGGCAGTTTGGAATGCTGCCGAGCTGGGGGCTCATTTCACAGCGGTGGGGGCTGATTTCGTTCATGGAAACCTGCGTGTGCTTTCGAAATAATGAAAGCAAAACGAATTTTGTTTAGTACACGCAGGCCCCCATCAGCGAAATCAGTCCCCAGCTCAGCAGCATTCCAAACTGCCCGGTAGCCAGTCCGGCCCTGGTTGACAGACACCGGGGAGCCAATCAGCTTCGCATCGCAAAGTTCCGTTTCGCAGGTGGGAGCGTATTTACAAGAAACTTGCACCATGAAGAACGCTTTCCATTTAAAAAGGAAAAATAACATCATACACACTCATATGCCTTATAAATATGACCCAAAACAACCTAAGAAGCTTTAGCAGTACATATCCAGAAATGTAATTGATTTCAAATAATGACTTACTTCATTGGTAGGCCTTCACATGTATTATCTCCTTTGTTTTCTTAAGTGAAAATCTTATCTGCAACCATGTGTTGGCCTCACCTTAAATAAACAAAACAGGCGATGGACTGAATGAGGATCAATGACACACATTCACCCCAGTCCAAAGATCTGGGCCTAAACAAACCTTTAGATAGGCCACACCTTATCGTCATCCTGAATTAATCATTTAAAATATTAGGGAGAGATTTATGATTGTTGTATGCATGTTTTGTAGCACTGTGTGTCATTTTTGTGATGCAGTGCTGGTGCAAAAGATTTGCTATGTTAAATAATAAGTAGGGCATTAAGTTTTTGATGACTGTTATTCATTTACTGTTTGGTAATAGTGGTTATTAACATTTTTTATTATATTTTTCCACAGATTCAACTGCAGATTTTTCCATATTTTGAAAAATGCCTACGAAAAATAGAATTAGAAAGGCTAGAAAACGTCAAAGACAGCAGGATGATGTTTTATTGCAGCAGTCCTCTTCCCCAAATACTTATCAAAACACCAAGAAAGCTCCGGGTAAGAGCACAAAATCATTCTTAAAAAATATTTTTAGTAAAAAAAGTATTTATCGCAAAAATGTTTCAGTTCAGAAAAAGAAGAGTAATTTAAATGGAAAGGAAAGGCCCATCAAAAATGTTACTGGTAGAGGAAGAGATAACTCTGTGCATGATAGTAGAAGGAAAGAACAGTTTAGGGACATTCGAAAACGAATGTTCCGTAACAGGATAATAGTTAATTTATTAAAAAATATTAAGAAATGCAAACAGAAAGTGGCATTTTATAAGAAGAAGAAAAATGTAGAGAAAATGATTGATCATGCTTTTGAAATTAAGCGAAAGTTGTTTATTTTGGTAATCAATAGAATTAGGAAACTAAGCAAGGTAATTTCTGATTTCAAAACAAACAGTAGATGGAAGAGAGTAGTAAATCATAGTAACTTTTGTGAAGTTTTTTCCGGAGAATGGATGCATAGTTCAAGTTCTGAGGCATTTTTTAATGAGGAGAGTTATTTTCAGGATAATGATTTGGTGTTTGCAGTTGACACCAGTGGTCGAGCTTATGAAGTGAAGGATGGTTGTCCAGTTGAAAAAGAAAAACTTGTGACAACAGAGACAGAAGAGGCGGTAAGTGATGAGGTTTTAGGAAGACGTCCTAAGGGTCCTGTGTACATTTGGAAGTGTAGTTCTATTTGCAGTGTGCGACAGGTTTCCATCAATTTGCTTTGTGATTTTATACGGACATTTAATAAGAAAAGTTTGAAGCAGAAAATGAAGTTGTTGCAAGATTTAGATCCTTGCAGAGTGAGACAAATGACAGGTTTGCGTGGTCATTCACTGGCTTGTCTTTCCAGGAGAGTATGCCAGAGTGTTTTTCATCATTTCAGGATGCTAGCAGTGCATCATAATAAAGTGAGAAAATTAGTGAGAATGTTGTATTATGCTAAGAGTCCAGCAATTATGCTTAAACAATTATGTGCTGCTCTTTTGCATGGTTCTGAAATAGATGTGAAGAATATTTGTGAAGAAATTGAGTTTTGTTACTTTAGTAGTAAAGATGAGAATGTTCAAATTGACCCTGAAGCAGAGGGTAATGTTGAAGATAATGTACAGGTTTCCAGTACAGATAATTTTCAGAAGGAAATTGCCACGTTTCAGATCAAATCAAGTGAGAGGCCTAATTTCACTTGTGTGTGTTGTCGACGCACTTATTACAAGAATCAGACTAAGTTAGTGGATTTATATGCAAAAAGTGAAAGGGAAAATAATAGTGAATGGAAGGATTTTGCCACATACTTGATGGTAGAAAATTATTTTGATTTGGGATCGGATCAACGTTTGTGTACTTATTGTTGTAATAAATTAAACCAAAACCAGATGCCTGCTAGGGCAGTTCATAATAATCTGGAATTGGTTGAGATTCCTTCTGAATTGAAGGATTTAAATACTTATGAATCTATTTTGATTCAAAGTATCCATCCCTTTCAGGCTATTGTAAGAATGGAGCCAAAGACAGGGAAGTTGCCTCCAGCAGATTTACAGAGAGGATTAAAGGGAAGAGTTGTTTATTTGCCTCTAGATTTGAACAAAAACATTAACACAATTGGAGTAGAAAAAGTGGAAGAGGAACCTCTGGTTATCTTGGTTAATGGTGTTCCGACAAAGAATAAGAAAATATGGCAAGATTTAGTGGATGTTAGGAAAGTCAAAAAGGCCACAGTGTATTTGAAGAAAAATAATAAGTACTATAAGAATGTATATGTTGCAGAAGAGGAAGTAAGTGATGAAGAGGATAGCGATTTGTGTGCTGGCCAAATTGAGAAAGTAGAGGCCTCTAAAAGTGAAGAAATATATGAACATTATAGTGTTCATCCTTTGCATTCCAAGGAAGTCATGGGGAATGCTATTGAGTTGTTTCAAATGAAACAAGCCAAAGGGAGTCCCATTAGTGTTTGGGAGGAAAGTTTGGAAGCTCGGTGTTTCCCACAGCTATTTCCCACAGGTCGAGGAGGAAGATATGATGAGCGATCTCATCAAATTCCTGCGTCTGAATACCGGACTTTACGATTGTATGCAGAAGATCCTAGGTTTCGTCAATGCATTCCCTATTTGTTTCATCTCCTGTTTGAAAGCGATCTGTCTGGACTGTCATATGCAGTGAACCACATCTTAAAAAGTGGTATACAGATGCGAAATATCTCGGCAAGGGACTTTATGCATAAAGTCAATGTCCAAGACAGTATTTTGGATTCTCACTTAATTAATCTCATGGCGTGTCAGCGTGGTACTAATGAGTACTGGTACCGTCGTCATGGTGATTTAAAATGTATGCTGAGGAACTTAGGAACTCCGACATGGTTCCTCACTCTGAGCTGTGCCGAGTATGGCTGGGAAGACTTACTTGAATTTCTACAAGAGGCAAATGGAAATATTGAAAACATTGAATTCAAGACACCTGGAGAACTGTGTTCTTTGGATCCTGTGAATGTATGCAGGTACTTCAATCATAGATTTGAAGCTATGATGTCTTTCATCACAAATAAGAAGAATCCACCTCTTGGAGAGGTGTTGGATTTCTTCTGGAGAAAGGAGTACCAAGCAAGAGGTGCTCCTCATATACATATGTTGTTGTGGATCAAGGATGCACCTAAATTTGGAACAGATCCGGATGACTTAGTGATGAATTTCATAGAACAGTATTCTACGTGTGCTGTTCCAAACGCAACGGAGAAGAAAAGCCTAAGAGAACAAGTTCTACGTTTCCAAAGCCATCATTGTGGAAAGTACTGTCGTCGTAAATTCAGAAACAAGGACAAGTTCTACACCAAATGTCGTTTCAACTTTCCACGACCGGTGATTTCTGAAGGAAAAGTGAACAGTTTGATGTCTTCACTGCGACATAATGTGACGAGGAAATCACCCAAAAATACATACAGTTTGAAAAGGAACGAAGAGTCCAAGTACATCAACGACTACAACCCAGTGATTTTGTCCATGTGGAATGCTAACATGGATATACAGTTTGTGAGTGACAACTGTATGGCTGTGGCTCGGTATGTGACATCTTACATCACCAAAAAAGAAAAGACAGAACTGAAGGATATGTGGGAGGACATTTCCCATGAAAAGAGCCTCAGCAAGAAGTTGTACAGTTTCAGTCTGAAGATGTTGTCGCATCGAGAAATCGGAGCTTACGAATGTTCAGATCGATTGTCTTCAGCAAGTCTCCATGCCAAATCCAGGAGTATTGTTTGGGCGAGTCTTGGTCTTGCTGCAACGCGAAATCGGGTTCTAAAACCTGTCCGGGAAATTGAATATTTGGCAGAAAAGGAACCAAACAGTACCAACATTTTGAAGACCAACATGTTGGATACATATTATCCAAATCGAAGCAGTCACCTTGAGAATGTTTGTCTATATGAGGTTCTACAAAATTATATATTCAAGAGGAACATCAAAGAAGATATTGAGAAAGGAGTGTATGCTGTAATTGGAAGTGAGGGATGCCTCGTCAAGCAAAGAAAATGCCAATTAGTAAACCATCGAAAATTGAGTGGCGAATCTCCAGAAAAAAAGGAGTTTTTCTATTTAGCACTTTTGCAACTTTTCAAGCCTTGGCGTGCAGAAGAGGAACTGCTTGGAGATTTCCTCTGTTACGAAGACTCTTTCACTGCTGCTAAGGAGACCATAGAATGTCCTGCTTTTCCCAAATATCAAGAAATGCTAACTTTGGAAATTGAGCAGGAAGCAACGATTGCAGCCGAGATTGCCAGAGACAGTTCTCAGGACAGTCAGAGTTCTGTTTCATTGAGTCCAGATCCACTTGGAGGACCTATTATCGAAAATGAAGCTGCCACTGCTATGAATGAAGTTGAAAGAGCCATGGCACATGCTCAGGAGGATTCAGTTAACTTAGAAGACTTGGAAAAACAACTCAACGTTGAGCAGAGGAAAATATATGATGAAGTTACCAAGCAAATTGAGCATGGATTAAGTCATGAGAAGAAAGAGTGCTCATGTACATCGTTGAAGCCTGTCCGACTGTATGTGAGTGGAGAAGCGGGAACTGGAAAAAGTTTCCTCATTAAAGCAATTTCATGCTATCTGCAGGAAAGGACTGAGTCATCGCTGTCTTGTGTTGTCACCGCTCCTACTGGACTTGCAGCACATAACATTAAAGGTATTACTTTGCATCGTCTACTGATGCTGCCGGTGGAGCATGACAACAAATTACAATACCACAAGTTATCTGGGGATGCTTGCTGTGAAGTTTCAAGAGTCTTGAGGAAAATGAAACTACTTATCATTGACGAAGTAAGCATGGTTTCCAATGTCATGCTTGCCTTTGTGCATTTGAGAATGCAAGAAGTACTTAAAACTGAATATGATGTGTTATTTGGTGGCAAACACATCATTGTTTTCGGAGATCTTCTGCAGCTGACACCAGTAAAAGGACAACCTGTGTTCAAAAAACTCACGCATGAAGATACCAGGAAGTGCCTAGGGAGCATTGGCAACGTCAATATATGGTTAAACTTCAATTATGCTGAACTGCATGAAAATATGCGTCAGGCAAAAGATGAAGATTACAAGAATATTCTACAAGATATTAGAATTGGAAAAGTGACCGAGCATGGAAAAGAAGCTTTAAATGCACGATTACTTTCAAATTTATATCCCGAACAAGAGATTGTGGCTGAGAATATTTTTCAGAAAATTACTGAGAAGAAATCCGGAATATGTTTGATGCCAACTCTTGCTGAATGTGTCATCTTCAACAACAAAATGTTGAATTTAGAAAAGCAAGAGATTGTGAAACTTGAAGCTATTGACAAAATAGAGCATATGGGATCAACAATTATTTTGTCAGAGAATTTGAAATCAAAATTGGATTCATTAGAGAAGACTATATCTAAAACAGCGGGTTTTGAAAAGACTTTGAATGTGTGTTTAAATTGCCGAATCATTTTGAGAAGGAATTTACATGTTGAAAGAGGTCTGGTAAATGGATCAATGGGTAATGTTGTTGATTTTGAGAAGTACAGAAATAGAGATGGAATAGAATTTTTAAAAATTAAATTTGATGGCATTGAGGAAGTACAGCTAATTGGTCGTTGTTCTGCTAGGTTTTTGCTTGTTAAAGACTTATATGTTCGCTGTAAACAGTTTCCTGTTTGCTTGGCATATGCGGTAACAATCCATAAATCGCAAGGTTTAAGTGTAGACAGTGCATTGGTGAATATTGGCAGTTCTGTGTTCAAGGAGGGTATGGCATATGTGGCATTGTCACGAGTTAGAACTTTATCAGGATTGTACTTGATTGACTGTGATGTCACAAACATTTGTGCGGATCTAGATTGTGTTAAGGAATACAATAGGTTAAGAAGAGAGTATGCGCCACATTTGCCTCAATATCCTTTGTTTGAGAAACGTGTGGTAGGCCGGAAACGTAGAAATATCAGTAATAGTAGGGAGGTTGTTGCAAAAAGACTAAAAGTCAATGAACCGAAAATTGTTAGCAGAAAGAAAGTGGATTCTGTTGAAGATGTTGTCGGTTTTCAATTTGAAAACAGTTCTGGTGTCAACTGCTATGCAAATGTAGTGGTTAATGTTCTCTTTTCACTAGAGAGTTTAAAAGAACAGATTCTGTTGAATTCAGAACAAATTTTATGCTGTTTGTTGAATTCTGTTTTCGAGAAATGTAGCACTGATCGAACAAAAGTAGAAAGTGTGTCTGAAGTTCGTTATCTGTTAGATGAATGTTCAGGTCAAACAGACTTCTCTGAAAATAATCAGCAAGATTGTCAGGAGTTTTTAATGTATATGCTTGATGTATTGCAAGATGAGGGTGTAGATGTAGATCATCTGTTTGGGCTTTCTTATCAATGTCAGCATGACTGCGAGAATTGTAGGGTATCAAGTACTACTAGTGTAGACTCAGAAAGATTTATATATTTAACTTTGCCAGACAGTAAATCAGTCTCCTTTAATAAGCTAGTAAATGCAGCGGATCACAACATGGAGTGTAGCCAATGTAAATCTGAAATGATGTCAACATTATTTATACGTAGATATGGACAGTATGTCATTTTAATGATCCAACGATGTAGGCCTGATGGATCAAAATTGTCAACTTTAATTAAAAAATTTGTGGCTTCTCAGCTTTCAATATCAGGAAGGACTTTTGTAACTGTAGCAATTATCTATCACGATGGTCCTTCAACAACATCAGGACATTATACAGCTTATTTAAAGTCTCGAAACGGCTGGTCATTCTGCAATGATTCCGTTGTAACTTTAAAAAAAAAATTGCAGTTTGACCTTAAAAATTCTTACCTGGTGTTTTTAAAACCAAAATTTTAATGAAAGAATCTCGGGATTTCCTGTGAAGAATTGCAAAAGGTTCATGAAGTAGAGGGAATGTAAGTCTGCAATGCTGTCTAGATTATTGGTCCAAAACTTTTAATTATAATGTCAATTTAAAAATCCAACTATATAAACCTGATGCAAGTAAGTCTGCTTCATAGTAAGCAGTATCAGTGTCATAGGAAAAGGAGAACATGAGTGACAAAGAAGGGTAAGATATTAGTAGTCCAGGATTGTGAAAATAATCTTAAATGTATTCTTTTTGAAAGTTGCGAAAATAGAAAATGTCGGGATTTGATTGGAAGAATTACAAGAGTTGCGAATCGCGGCAACATGATTTGGCCTAGTGGAAACATGTGATAGAATGAGAGAAGTCTTTTCTTGTATGTAACATATTTTTCGAATCGATGGAGGTTTTCTTTCAGAAAGTGGCAGGCTGAAAATATTTATAGCACAACAGAGTGGACGCTGTTCATAGGAGATCCTTCGACGTCATTGAAAGTAAGTTAATTTTAAGGAGTTTTGAATTCAGATTTCTTAGGTTGTATGGGTTTTTTAAACACAATCATTTTGATTCTGTTTTTTTTTCCCCGCTGTTACATGATGAATACCTTCAAGTCACTGATTTAAGTGAAATTTGATACATTCTGAGAACAGCAAAAATAAACCATTTAACATGTATAATTAATGTTCTGCTTTTTGTACTTATGATATACATTTAGAAATGTGAGGTAGATATGGAGAAACTGAGTCTTCTGTAAGTGTTAATTTTAATGCTTACAGTGCTGTACTTCTGGGTACTGTTTTTTTTTAAAAAAGGAATAGGCCTCACCTCAAAGAAAGCTCTTGAAAGCACACATCTTATTTGCATCCTGAAACAATCATTTAAAATATTAGACACAATTTTATGATGGCTTTACATCTTTTTTGCGCTGCTATTGCATCACTATTGTGAGACATCAGCAGTGCAAAAGAAGTACCATGTTCCAAAATAGGTCTCAGTTCATCAGCATGAAGATACTGTTTGTTTAAAATATATATCTTTAGGATTGTGTAGGGGACGTAGAGAAGCAGAGGCTTCTGTAAATGTCAAAGTTGTTGCAAAACTGTTTCTTCTTGAACCTTTTCCCTTTTCTTTTCTAATTTTTAAATACATGTTGTAATATTTTTGGAAATGTTTGTTCTCTCTTTTACAGATTGAAAGTATGAAAAAATATTTAAAAAAGGTAACAAGAATTATAAGGTAAATGTTTTCTACTCTTTTTACCCGCAATGCACTGCTGATGATGTCACTGACCATGTCATGAATGATGTAATAAGAGGACATGACTTACTTCATTGGTAGGCCTTCACATGCTTTATCTGCTCTGTATTCTTCAACAAGTGTAAAATTGATCTGTAACCCTGAGTAGGTCTCACCTTAAACAAACCTCAGGAGACATCACACCTTATCGTCATCC
The DNA here is from genome assembly GCF_964263255.1 of Lissotriton vulgaris. Classification (NCBI taxonomy): domain Eukaryota; kingdom Metazoa; phylum Chordata; class Amphibia; order Caudata; family Salamandridae; genus Lissotriton; species Lissotriton vulgaris. The sequence continues at coordinate 930,155,336 of NC_141689.1, read as the reverse complement.
TGAATTAATAAATAGATCTATTAAACAGTATCTCTGGTTTACTCCCTATAGCTGTCTTTCTTTTTACATTACTCTCTGTTTACTTCCCTTATACTAACTCTTCTTTTTTTAAAAAAAATATTTTTTTGGTTCGCTTCAAGTTCGCGAACCGGGCAGCGAACTGGAAAGCGAACCAAAAGAAATAGAGCTTGCCAGAGTGCTAAACATTCTAGCAATTTTATTTGAAAGGGGAGGTAGTTCTGAAAAGAACTTTTTTTTTATGTTTTTGTTGGTTTTTTTTTTTTTCTGAACATTTTTTGTTTTTTTTGTATTTTTGCACAGTTGTATATTTTTTTTGGTTTTTGATGGAGGGGAAACAACAAAAAACAGGCATTGAAAAAGGCTCAACAGGAGCAAAAAAAAAATTACTGTTTGGGTGGGTTAGGGCAATTGTGATTCTCGTAAGCAATGTTCATTAAGTTTATGCTCATGTTCCCACATGAAAGCAATGCCCCACAATACAAGCAGGTTAGCTTCATGTGTTTGAAGTTCTTTTGAATATTTGGCACGGTTTCCTGTGCCTCTCCTCCAGTCAGAGAGATATGCAAGGTTGACCTGGCCACAGGAGTTGTTGAGGGATTATCCTGCAGGTCACGCAACTCTGCACGGCTGTAGTTGAGAGGATGCCACCTGGTCATATGGCGATGCATGGTATAGTTTCCCATGCTATGTTTTTTTCAGTGCCTCTTGATAGCCTTTTTTTACAGATAAGACAGGTGGCATATTTTGCGTTGACTTTCTTCTCCCCTCGAGGGATTGAAAAAAACTGCCAGATAAAACTAGTTTTCCGACGGGAAACACGGGGCAACTCCTGTATGAACTCTTGTTCTTCTCTCTCCTCTTCTTCAAGTTCATCCTCTTCCTCCTCCTCTGTGTTGGCAATAAACCGAGATGATGGTCCTCTCTTCTCATGAGGAGGTGAAGGTGGTGGTGGGGGTGCACCAGCTGAAGCAAGTACAGAAGCCATTGCTCAATTATAGTTAATTGGTCTTTCTCTCACCAAGATGAAAGTCAGAGTGAGGAAAGAAGGAGGGGTTTTCATCATTTGGAAAAAGCAAAAGTTCTGAACCAATGAAAAGTGTTATTTTTAGGTCACATGACCTAGTCATACATCATTTGGAAACCAAAAGTGAAATGAACCAATGAAAAGTTTCATAAACAAGTCACATGACCTGTTCCGCTTACGTTACGCGGTGCTCGCCGCGTCCCGCATCGTTTCCAGTTCGCGGTCCGGAGCACTTTCGGGAGCGCTAACGCGGTGCGTCATAAGACGCATTACGCGTCAACGTGATACGTCGCGCTTCCGCGACGCGTCACAGTTCCGCTAACGAAACGTGTACCGGTTCGCGTACTAGATCGCGGCATCAAGATGAGCTAACGGAAAGCTTCCCGGTTCGCTTACCGGAAGCGAAGAAAAAAAATATTTAAAAAAAAATTATCAATAAACATCTAAAATATATTTTGGGTTTTAAAGAAGAATACATTTTACAGCTACAGATGTTAGCTTTTAAAAAACCAATGAAATTCACAGAAAAAACCATAGGTTATAGACCATATATAGTTAGGAATTTGCATTTACAAAACCTTGAAAATTCAATGAAAAAACCATTGGTTATAGAACATATATAGTTAGGAATTTGCATTTTCAAAACCTTATTTTACTCGCATAAAACCATTGAAATTCCATATATAGTTAGATGTGCTAACTATATATCGCGCACCCGCAATCCACTGCTGATGATGTCACATATTACATCATTCATGACATGGTTAGTGACATCACTGATGACATCACTGATGACATCTCAAATGACATCACTGATAAAATCACTGATGACATCTCATTTGACATGACTGATCACATCACTGATGATATCATTCATGTGATAATACCATGAACCTCTTCAGACTCTAATATAACCTTAGATACAATCAGTGTAAACAGACAGTCACAGACTGTCACTCATCCATGGAGTTACTCACACACCTAGTCAGTTATGCCAAAAATCAATCACACCTCCATTTTCTCAACTATACAGTTATACACACCTTACTTATTCAAACATATACTAACACATATTTACTTTACTCTCTTATACAATCCCTGATACATGTTCACAATGATCCATACAGCCACTCACACATTCACTGGCTCTTATGCACAGTTATTTATAGATGTCAACTCTCACATGTACTGTGTTTTACATATGTACTTACTTTGACATGTAGCACTGAGATATCCATTCACTCACTAATACACTCATGCACAGTCAACCGCCCATACAGCTGTTTCCACATACACTTTTGAACCCATACATATAGTGAATCAACTACTCACACATCTATGTACAGAGTCACACACCTCCCAGCCACCCATACACACACACTCAATTTCCCATACAAATACTTGGACAACCAATGAATAACCCATACAGTTACTCATATAGCTACTGATCAACATATGCAGCAGTTTGTAGAACAACAGATATAATGATGCACAAATTAAAACAGTTTAGGCACTAACCCATGCACTCAGTGAGACACATTTAATCACTCACTCATACAGTCAGTCATGCACCTACTAAATCCTTCATCCAGACACTTATACATCCACTCATTCTTCAATATGTAAGACATATTTTAACTTTACAGAAACATACAGTCACTGGATGTTGTCATCAGTGATGTCATCAGTGATGTCATTTGAGATGTCATCAGTGATGTCATCAGTGATGTCACTAACCATGTCATGAATGATGTAATATGTGACATCATCAGCAGTGGATTGCGGGTGCGCGATATATAGTTAGCACATCTAACTATATATGGAATTTCAATGGTTTTATGCGAGTAAAATAAGGTTTTGTAAATGCAAATTCCTAACTATATATGTTCCATAACCAATGTTTTTTTCATTGAATATATATATATATATATATATATATATATATATATATATATATATATATATATATATATATATATTCACTGAAAAAAACATTGGAACTATATATGTTCTATACCAATGTTTTTTTCATTGAATATATATATATATATATATATATATATATATATATATATATATATATATATATATATATATATATATATTCACTGAAAAAAACATTGGTTATAGACCATATATAGTTAGGGATTAGCCTTTTCAAAACCTTATATTACTCACACAAAACCATTGAAATTTCATATATAGTTAGTTCCACTAACTATATATCGCGCACTCGCAATCCACTGAGTTCTGAGTTTGAGCCTTTTTCAATGCCTGTTTTTTGTTGTTTCCCCTCCATCAAAAACAAAAAAAAATATAAAACTGTGCAAAAATACAAAAAAATCAAAAAATGTTTAGAAAAGCAGTGCTTGTAAGACTGTCTGAAGCTTATTTCCACCTACTGCAGCTTCACTATTCTCAAAGTAAGTGAGGGTCGTTTGTGGACCTGACTGCATTTGAAAACAATGTTATATGGTACCTCCCTAAACCGCTTGACGGAGGCCCCCGAGGGGCGGTGTGATGGCACGGACTCGGAGAAGACGCTTGGCTCCGACCCCCTCCCCAAGTCTTATAGCACTGGTGTAGCCTGAGATCGCCCCCGACATAGGCGGCCGGCTCCCGGGGTCCGGCGGAACTTTTTGCCTTTTGATGACTCTTCTATTCTGGACTTTGTCCCACAATCCGTTTGACCTGAAGACACGCTGTAGTGGGGCGCCCCTTTACCGTTTTAGTTGCCATTCCGCCCGCTTTTGCTACACTGTGCCTCTTCCGCCATTCAGCTGTTTACCGCCCGCTCTTGCGACTACAGCGTCTCGCTCACCATGTAGTTGAGTTGCTCCCGCTCTTGCGGTGCAGCGATAGGCGACTGCCACAGGACTCTCAAAATGGCGGCCGGCTCTTCGGTTTTGGGCCTGGTCCACTAAAATGGCCCTGGGACACCTTGGAACTCGGACGCTTCCCTGATAGGGCTTGGGTCCCATTCTCGAAAGCGTCCCCTCAGCCGTGAAGATTCTACAAAAGTCTTGGGGGCCCCCGACTCCCACAGGCTTCTGGTGGGGAGCGGCTGCCATGTCTGCTTGTGGAATGGCCACGACGGAGCTACGAGATGGTAGTGCTCTCATGCTGACGCCAGCTTTAGTCTGAAACATCCAGAAACACTGTAGACTACCAATTCGATCAGTTCCGGTAGCGCCCCAACATGACCCGGTAGAGAAGAACTTGCCCTCCCCTCTTTGACTGATGGTTTTTGTTGCTTGTCCCCTCTGTTGTCATTTAACAGAACTTTTTGGACTGCCGAAAGGGGTTGTGTTCCGAACGCTGGTTGGTGGAGACATTTTGACTATATTCTTGACCTACGTTGTCGCGTAATGCGTTATATGACACGCCGCGTTAGCGCACCCGGAAGTGATCCGGTGCGCGGCGCGCAGCGCGTAACGTAAGCATAACAGGTCATGTGACTTGTTAATAAAACTTTTCATTGGTTCATTTTACTTTTGTTATTTTAATGATGAAAAGCTTGGTCATATGACCTAAAAATTACGCTTTTTATTGGTTTCGAACATTATTTTTTTTTAAACATATATGTTATAATATTCCAGGCTAATGTACTTTCCCGGAAAATTTACAACTGTCCTGCAAGTAAAATATATTCCTTTTTCGAGAAAAAGGGCGTTTCTTCGTTCTATGACGGAGCCGTTCAGTAAAAGAGACTCGGCCTGCTGTCTTAGTCGCCGATACGCCTGATTATCAGATTCTTATCGATCACTTTATGTTGCAGGAGTGGAAAACACAACTGCCCTTGACCATTTATCTTTACTGCGTTCCTACATATTATACCTTTTATCCGTCATGTAATTGGACTGCTTTATTTCACTTGCCTTTTACTGATTCGAAAACAGTGACTAAAAGTAAAAACTTTACCAATGTAAATACTACTACCATGTTTTGTTTTAAAAACCTTTATTGTGAAAATGTCAGTATACAAATACGGGCCTATAACCACGTGGGCCGGCCACGGAGCAAACTGAAATCGTATATGATGAGGAGACATTTACATTATAGAGGAACGTAACGAGCGAGCCATTAGGTTGCAAGAACTAAGATGTCTAACAGTTGCGGAATCAGTGGACGTACATTTTGTAATTAAAATACGACAGGGCCACTTACAAAAAAGTTATCTAGATATACATTTGCGTGCAAGTACCATGGGTGACGTTAATTCGAACTTTCAATAGTACAGTAATAAATAACACATCAGAACTTAATATCAATAGGGATGTAGAAATATTCAATCAATTCTCGTCCCCGCCCGCCATGAGCATCAAAACTGCATTCATATCTCGTGATATCAAGGTTGTTCAACCAGTACACAACAAGGAGTTACGAGTCCCATTTATACCGGCGCCTTTTTGGGCGAGGCCGGGCAGGTCCAAGATATAGTCAAAATGTCTCCACCAACAATCGGCCAGACCAGAACCCCTTTCGGCCCTTTATGCTACAAGATGGTGTCTTCCATTCAGAAAATATTGTTGGCAGCATTTTGAAAGGAAAGATAAACAGCCGTTCTCCTAGTGAGTCTCACATTGTTACATTTAGGAAGAATGTTGAAGAGTAATATGTGGAAAATCTGAAGCCATTTTTCTACAAACTCTCAATCAGCCTTGGATGGAAAAAAAAATCCTGAAGAATGTACAAACTGAAAACCAATTTTTGTCTGTATAGCATCAACAGCAACGCTTGAGTCAGCTTTGTGTCAAGCCGCCATTTTCATTCAATCAATAGCGTCCCCCTGCACACATTCAGGAACCTGGTCGTGTCTTCAGGTGAAATGGATTGTGGGACAAGAAGCAGAAAGGAAAAGGAAAAAAGTTCCGCCGGACCTCGGGAGCCGGCCGCCTATGTCATGGGCGATCTTTGGCCACACCAGGGCAATAGTGAAGCTGCAGCAGGTGCAAATAAGCTTCAGACAGTCTTACAAGCACTGCTTTTCTAAACATTTTTTGATTTTTTTTGTATTTTTGCACAGTTTTATATTTTTTTTTTGTTTTTGATGGAGGGGAAACAACAAAAAACAGGCATTGAAAAAGGCTCAACAGTGCAGGGCGCCTTGTGCTGGTTCCGACCTATTCACACATTGGTCCACTACTGACATCACCTCATAAGCCAACGGGGCACCCCACGCCGACTTTCGGCGCAGCATTGTAGGATGGCCACACCAGTGCGGCAACTTGCTGGACACCACCTCGGTGCCATCCGGATCTCGGCGCGTTCGAGTCAGTGTACCGCAAGAGTGACCGGAACTCAGCTGGACACGCCGTCTTTTGGCACAGCATTGTAGGATAGCCACACCAGTGCAGCAACTTGCTGGACACTAACTCGGTGCCATCCGGATCTCGGCGCGTTGGGCTGCCTTCGGCCTATTCGCACACCGGTCCGCTACTGACGCCGCCTCACGTGCCAACAGATTTTCTACGCTTTTTGTAGCCCTATGCCGCATAACAGGTCATGTGACTTGTTTATAAAACTTTTCATTGGTTCATTTTACTTTTGGTTTCCTAAAGATGGAAGGCTTGGTCATATGACCTAAAAATAACACTTTTCATTGGTTTAGAACATTTTTTTTTCCCAAACGGTGAAAGCCCCACCTTGTTTCTGGATGATTCAGACTGAAGCTGGCGTCACCATGAGAGCACCACCATCTCGTGGCTCCGTCGTGGTCATTCCGCGAGCAATCATGGCAGCCGCTCCCCACCGGAAGCCTGCAGGAGTCGAGGGCCCCCAAGACTTTTGTAGAATCTTCACGGCTGAGGGGACGCTTTCGAGAATGGAGCCCAAGTCCTAGCAGGCAAGCGTCCGAGTTCCAAGGTGTCCCAGGGCCATTTTAGTGGACCAGGCCCAAAACAGAAGAGCCGGCCGCCATTTTAAGAGTCCTGTGGCAGCCGCCTATCGCTGCACTGCAAGAGTGGGAGCAACTCAACTACATGGTGAGCGAGACGCTGTAGCCGCAAGAGCGGGCGCAACTCAGCTGGATGGCCTCCACCTGGGGAGGCCTGTTCACGCCGCCTCCCCCACGCCCCCCCACCCCCCGGGCCGCCCCACGCCAATTTTCGGAGCAGCATTGTAGGATACCAAAACCAGTGCGGCAGTTTACTGGACATCACCTGGGTGCCATCCACATCTCAGCGCGTTCTGCTGCCTTGGGACTATTCGCACAACAGACCGCTACTGACGAGGCCTCCCCCCGCACCACCCGGGACGCCCCACGCTGTTTTTCTGAGCTGCATTGTAGGATCCCAAAAACCAGTGCGGCACCCAGGTGACATCACCTGGGTGCCGTCCAGAACTCAGCACGTTGTGCTGCCTTGGGACTATTCGCACAAAAGACAGCTTCTGACCATTGTTGCTTTTTTTTGTCAAAAATGTTTAAATGTTTGTTACAGTTTTTGTTCCGTTCGTTATATTTAAAAGTTAATAAAGTTTTATAATCCTACTTTGTTGGAGTGCTATATATTTTTAAAAAATCGGGTGAATGGGGCCTTGAATCGGGTTATTGTCATGTGTGGGCTTTGCAAGTGTACTGCTACAGGATCGGACATTTCAAACTCAAATGCACGTTCTTTTTAATACCTTTCCGAAGCATGGAGCGCAATAGCAGACAGAGAAAGGGTGATGCAAGTGTTGAACACTGCCTGGCCTGGCAAGTTGCTGGCAGTGCCCCCCCCCCGCCCGCTCCTGAAAGAGGACACACACACACCACCGCCCCGAGTACTTCACAGATCTTTAAAAGACCATGCGCTTGTTCATGAGGCTTAAATGGTTTATCACCCCTTCTAGAACCCCTGCATCGACCCTCTGACGTTTCCTGGAAGAATTACCACGTAACACAATACCAAGCCTTGTCAGCTGAAACCCCCGAGGAATCGTGGGGCATATTATCAAGGGGGTTTATCTCCGCTTTTTTGGCTTTAAAAGCCAAGAAAGCGGAGATAAAATTATCTCCCTATTACCAAGCTGTCGCTAACACCAGTTAGTGACAGCTAAAAGGAGATAGCGACCATCTTGGGCCCCGCTTTGCATGTCAGTGATATTTATCACTAATGACATGCAAAGTGGGCGTGCCAAGATGTTAGCGACTGGAAACAGTCCCTAACATCGCTATTTCCTATTACCAACTTTTGGAGATATTCGCGCTAAGCGCGAATATCTCAAAAAGCTATCACCTGCCCTGAGCAGTTCTTAGCCATGTTATCCAATGGGAGGTGGATAACATGGCTAAGAGCATTTGCTCGATAATGCATGAATATCGCTGACTTTTCAGCGATATTCATGCATTGCGGCCGTTTTTTATCGCATTTGCGATAAACCTTGCTAATAGCAAGGTTTATCTGCGATAAAAATCGCCGATGTGCGGCGATAATTTTTGTCTCTAAACAAGTTAGAGACAAAAATTATCGCTAGTTGTTGGAAATATGCCCCCGGGTTTTTGCTTGCAGAAATCGGGAGGCGGGAGACTAGCACTGAAATCAGTAGTCTCACGCCTGAATCGGGAGGGTTGGCATGTCTGGATTCTCTACAGCTGGGGCCATAAACTACATCCGCAGGGCTAGGTGATAGCCTGGGACCGGCCTGGCATCTAAAATGGCTGCCGTGCACGACAAAATTGTGGCATTGGAAAAAAGGCAAGATGGCGCAGACAATGTTTATCAATAAGGATTCATTTATAACAAAATATTTTATCGCACTGACAAATTGGCGGTCAACACTTCCTGATTTCCATCGAATCGAACGTTAACAGACGTCACGCAGCAAAAAAAAAAAAAGCTCACGCACAGCCGCTGGAAGACATGTATCAACATATATGAGCCTCCTCAGCCACCCTCAGAAAACATAAGGGATTAGGATACGTCTCCCGCACCCCCTTATACCTAGTAATTTAATTAAAACGAAGCACTAAATGGCGAATTCCCGTTTCGCTACCAGTTCGCGGCCCGTGAAGCGCTTCTACCGTGAAAAATATATATTTTTTTATTTTCCCCACGGGACCCTTTAATAACCCCAACAACATTCCTAGGGGGTCAAGAGGGGTATACCTTGTACCCTTTCATTAAATTCCCCCTTCGTTTTTCACCTCTTCTTCTCTCTTGATCCTACCGAGAGATAAGATGGCGGCCGCTCCGGACTGTTTAGAATGTTGACAGACACCGGGGAGCCAATCAGCTTCGCATCGCAAAGTTCCGTTTCGCGAAAAGTAAGCGGACCGGAGCGCAGCCCGGAGCGCTGTTAAAGATATATATCTTGTTTTGAACGTTAATTTCTAAGAATCCACTGGAGCACATATATTGAGACCTAGCAAAGGCACATCAGGCTAACAGTCCCTACAATTTTGCCAAGTTTCGTGCAAATCCATTCAGCCGTTCGAGCTAAAAGTGAGGCCAAAGGCCCTATGGAAATTAACATGGGAAAAACGCATTTTGGGACCCCCCTTTTTTCTCGACCCCCCCTTGACGAAACCCCCCCAAATTTTCAGGGGCTGCTCAGAAACAAAAAGTGCCATTTTCCTGAAAATTTCAGCCGATTCCGTCCACAAACGCCAACGTTATTAGACATAGAATTTTCAAAAGTCCCATAGACAAAAAATCCTAACTATATATACCTACTGGTGAGACGCCAGTAGGTAATATATATATATATATATATATATATATATATATATATATATATATATATATATATATATACATATATATATATATATATATATATATATATATATATATATATATATATATATATATATATATGTATGTATGTATATAAAAACACAAAACCAAACATAAGTCCACATAATACAACAATATGTACATTGATACAAATAGATAACCAATAGGCATGTGACAAACACATACCTATTACATTTAAAAACATAGATCTCTAATACCAAAATATGTTTAGTCATAAATACATATGTCATATTTGTGGATAACACACACAATTTGTCAAACCCAAGAAAAACAATACCATTCTTAGCCAGTCCATCTCCCAGAATCAAAAAATGCTCAGCAAGGAAAAGGTTAAACATCTAAAAAAAACATAAATCTTAGATGACATGACACTCCCCCAGTTCTAAAGACTAGAAATGGAAAAGCAGCAGAGAGACAAAATACAGGAAGGGAAAAGTAAAAAGAGAAGGAACTTAAAGTTAAAAACCAGGAAGGAAACAATGAATAAATATGGAAAAATGTACAAAGAAGTCTGATTTAGAAAACACGTCAGAGGGAGACCTATTAACCTTCCCACATATAGGCATCCCTATATTACAAGGTAAAGGATACCTCCACACCCAGGTGTTGCAGCCAGCCGCAAAAAGCCAGGTCATGGAGACCAGTCACATCAGATCCTACCCTTTCTAGTTACTGAAGTTAGGAGAACAAATTTCCCGAATTTTTACCTCAGACACCAAATTCTATAGTCTTAATACATTTATATTCCCCAATAAATCAAAAAACAAATACATAATACCAACCAAAAAGAGTGATCTACAACAAAGCATCACATCCCTGGATATTAGTCCAAATAAGGTTGAAGTAGTTTACAGACGTTTTAATCTGGTTTTCTAAAAGTTTGTTATCCAAGGACAAAGTTGTAATCAAATAATGCCAAACATCACTGTCTTATGACAATGATTTGGCATGTTTGTCTTATGACAAGTCTCCCCTATGTTGTTGAATTAACATACCTAAGCAGTGGTGGTGGTTGACATTTAACATTTGAAAATGGTGAGGCGTAAAAGTTCTGGATGAATGCCCAGTGCTGAGCGAGCATGAGCTAGGTTCTCACCTCGCAAAAATTTGGAATAATGACTTGACAAATGGTGCATTTTCAAGCAAATTTGAGAAAAGTAAGAAGGTAATTAAAGCAATTCTGAAAGTGTAGTTATGTAGTGCTGCCAGGTTATAAATGTAACATGAACTACTGCCCGATCCATGACCCCATTGCAAACTAGTTATTTTTTTATGAAAATTTACTTTTCTCAGGTTTGTAGTCATCCACAATTTCACTCATCTATCCATTCACCCTGTCATCCTTCCACCTACCCTCTCATTCACTTATCCACCTATTCACCCTCCCTTTCATTCATGTATTAATTCATTCATTCACACATCCATCCTTACATCCATCTTTTCACTTATTCAAAGAGTCAAAGATAGCTTTATTCGATTTTACATATTAAAAATCATAAAAGCAGACATTAAAAAAATACATTATAATAGATTACAAATCGATTTACTATACAAAGGTACATAGCAGAGACAATAAATAAATTAGGGGTCAGTTCATTGATTGCCTACATCTAATCACATTTTTCAAAAAACTTGACATAAGGTACATAGACATTTCATCTTCCAACACTTGGAGTTTCAAGAAACCCAGTCTACACTGTCTCAGTCCCCATTTTTTCAATAGAAACATTAAATATTTATTCCGAGCGAAAGAGTAAAATTTACAGAACAACTCGCAATGTATTGTAGATTGTTGTGAAACATCATCGCATGGGCACGGTGGTAAGTCTTTTGACCATAATTTTATTTCTGGAAAGTTTACCAGTCTGAAAAAACTGTCCCGTCTAAAACGTGTTAAGAGCATCCTAGAAAAGCTGCTCTGCACCAGTATTGGATATTTTTGTAGACCACATCCCTGCACTATTAATTGGTTCTGTATTACAGACCCCTTTTTTCCGTCTATCTGCCACCGTTTTGATTCTAATAATTCCAAACACATTTCTTTCAACTTTTATCTGAAAATTGAACTTGAAGTACTAGGGGAAACGAAGTATTCAAGATGTCCAATCGCTTCTAGAAATGACTTCACATAAGCAAATCATTTGATTTTATGCCCGCCCTGAAGGTTCAAACAGTCCTTTATGATCTCTCTATTAAGACTTGTTTCTTTGGATTTCAGACTTTGTGCCAGAGTAAAACCGGGCTTACTTTAATTAGGTCGGTCACATAAGTGAGGCCTAGTTCTTTATGACATACATAGCTTGATGTTGAATTTGGAACTACTAACTAAAATCGAAGGAGGGCATTTTCACAGATTTGGATGTCTCTAGTATCAACAATTCCCCATATCCCCGCACCATAGGTTACGGTGGAAACACATTTCGACTTGTAAATGTCAATCAGAATGTGTACCGGGCGACCCCCCAATTTATTAGCACATTTTTTAACTGCTCTGATAGCACGAAAAAAAGTTAGTTTCCTCGCGTTGGCTGCCGATGACCATGTGCCCTTTTTATTAAAAACTATTCCTAGATAATAAAATGTATCCGATGATTCTATCTTAGACTTTTCTAAAAATGTGTTGCAAGACACATTTTTCTTTACAGTGTAACACATATTAAAAGTTTTGTCAGTATTCATTTTTAGTCCTCTAGCTCCCATGTATTCTGCAAAGGTGGAAAGTGCATTCTGGAGGCCCACCTGAGTTCTTGACATAATTACCGCATCATTGGCATATAGTAAAATGGGAGCTGGGGTGCCTTTGATTTGAGGGTAATCTGTTTTAACCATTGTTAAATGATTAGCCACACTAATAATATTAAGATTAAATAAAAAAGGCACAAGAATGCAACCCTGCCAAACTCCTTTCCTTATAGGAAAAACAGATGTGCATTCTCCCCTGTTACCAAAGCGTACTTTGCCCCCCCCCCGATATAGTTCTTTAATAAAGTTCAGCAAGGTTGATTCAATGCCAAGTTGCGACAATGTATCCCATAAAATCTCATGATTGAGGCTATCAAATGCCGAGCTCAAGTCGACGAATGATAGAAAGAGATTACCTTTTTTTGCCACCACATAATTCCCTACAAGGATAGCCAAATTTAACCCTTGTTTGACAGTTCCTAAGCATGCCTTGAAACCGTACTGAAATTTAGAGAGGATTCCTGTCTGGTCCGCCCATAATTGTAGCCTATTCAGTAAAGCTCGCCCTGCCACTTTCATGAGAGCGTCTAGAAGAGCAATTGTCCTATAGCACTTTGGGTTGTGTCGGTCCCACTACCGCCCCATGCCAGGTGCTAATGAAGCATATTTTATTGCTGCTATTCAGAACATTTGTTAAGAGAGGAGCCCACAAATTTGTATTGTGTTTATAAATATCTATGGGCACCTCATCTGGGCCAGCCGCTTTTTCTGCTGCACTTTCTGCTATAGCTAGCTCAATTTCAGATAAAGTGAAATTGATCCTCAAAGGGAACAAGTTTTCTGCGCTGGCCACTTCCCTCTCCTGAATATCGTTATAAGCAGCTTCCACTCTCTCTTCCCATGTTACTTCATTTATGGCTACTTCCATCGAGTCTATTTTTCTTTCAATGAAGAGCGGTGCATTCACCGCCTTCCAAAAACCAACGGTGTCCCTCAGAATGCACGCTTGATGTAGTGTTCTCCATGCGTCCTGTTTCAATTCAATTTTCCTGGTTTTAATTACGGAATAGTATCTAGCTCTAGCTTGTCTAATCTCAACGATGTTTTTTGGCTCTTTCTTGAGGGTCGATTTTAAAACTGCATGAGCTTTGCTACATGCTATATCAAACCATCCCTCCCCCTCTTTTTTCGGGCCCTTCTTGGATGTTCTAGTTAGTGCTTTATGGATTTCGTTGGAAATCTTCTGGAAGGCTGCCACTATTTGTGCACTATCACTGGTTTCTGAGAGGCAAATCATAAAATCCTTATGGTGCTCCTTTAATAGAGATTCCATAAACGTCCTAGGGTCTACTCTGTTCCATTTTATATTATACCCATTCTGTCTAACCAATGCTATCCCATAATTATAAGGATTTCCAGCTACATTGCAATGCCTGTTATTCTTATGGGCCGTCGCTATAGAAAGACAAATTAGATAATGATCACTTAATACAGTCTCTCCTGTATAGCAACTAAGTTCATAACAGGAGTGACTGTTTGAGATCAGGGCAAAGTCAATCACTGTGGTGCAACCCCTTCCAATAAAAGTTGGTAAGAAGGGGACTTGCGGGCGGCAAAGTTTGTTTCCAAAACCTAAGTCCAAAAGGTGAATCAGGGAATTAAAGATGGTCCCAGTACTTGAGTGTTCAAAGTGAGTACAGGGGTCTCCCTTCAAATTTACCATCCCACAAACACCTAGATTGCTTTGAATGCATAAATGGCAATTTAAGTCCCCCATTAAAACCACACATTCATCCCCCTGGGAGTTTTCCACTAGGTGTTGCAGGCTTTGAACAAGACCCTCCAATGTCTTATTCATGTCATCCCTAGGAATATTATTATATAGATTAATCAAAGTGATGACTTGTTTTCCCCCCAGCGTTAACATCAAGATTTGGTAGTAGTCTGATCCTAAGAGACTCTTTTTAACCATAACATTTGCAGTGTTTTATATATGAATTGATACCCCTCTTTGACAGCTTGGCAGGTGAAAAAAGGTACAAAAACCATTTAAGTAGGTCTCCTCCCTATCCCAGCACTCTTGGAAGCAAATAATAGTAACTTGTTCTATATAGGGGATCAAGGCTGGTTTCTTTATTTTATTGGATAGCCCTGCTATATTCCATGACAAGGAAGTAATGGAGTCATTTACATCTATCGGCTCTTTAATAGCCCCTCCCTTAATTGTATCTATGGAAGTAGTTACTATGTATGTGTCCGCTCCCCCAGGGTCTACCAGACTCTCTTGTTACTGCACATGGGATACTAGTATAGGCAGGGGGTTTGTCTGCTCCCCCATAGAACGACTGCCCCCATGACTTATGATTCTATCTAAGGCTAATACATCCTCCCTAACCTGGCCCATTTCTATATTATTTTTTAATGGGCGTATACTATTTGTTAAGTTTGAACAGGATTCTTTCATGTTGGCCTGTTTGCTCCCTATAAGTTTATTTTTAGGCCTCTGACGTCAGTCCACCATTTCTAGGCAACTAAAACGTTTGTCTATGTGGGCGCCTCTCCAATTATCAACCCGCCTATATTCCTGGTTTTGTACCCTGCCCCTGGTATGATGTGTAACCCTTGTCCATTCGTTCTCATACCATGGTGGAACATTTTGTGGGTAAAAATATGACAGAGGTCGAGCTTCTATGGATAGGTGGGCATCATAGTTGCTCCAGCTAGTCCAGTTACAGATATGCTCAACCGTGTGTGTATCACTAAAACTAACCAACACGCAGTCACCCGGAATTGATTTAGTAGTAGTGCCCACCCAGGCTGTTCTGTGCACCATTAATATTCTGCTAGTCGAATGGGGCAGCAGAGGCCGATTAGTATTTAACCAAAGCACCACTTTATTCTTCAAAGTCGCAAAGGATTCCTCCTTGGGAGCTCTCAACTCAGGTACTCCTGTTAGTACAACCATGTGGGGGCTGGCTTCAGGGGGTAAATTTATGGTGTGCCTTCTCAGCGATGCTCCCAGCTTTAAGTCCCCCCTAGGTACGCTATCTAGGTTATTCCTAACTTTATCGACTCCCTCTGTGGATTTGCCTACATTCAATGGTTTAACCAGGGGATTCGATGTTACTAGGTTTGTAACATTTTGGTTCGAAGATTGGGCAGAAATTGATGTATTGCTAGTCTTATGTACCACCTGCTTTGAAGTTTTAAGTGTTGTACATTGTGGTGCTTTTTTTACTTTCATCGCATCTGTCCATCCCCTAGAATTTACTTCCAGACAGGCAAGTTGTTGTTCAATCCTTATAAGCCTATTTTCCAGCAGAGTAAGAGAGATTTTGAGCAAGGCCCCAAATTTTTTTAATAGTGGCTCAACGTCCACCTCACTCAGTCCCTCAGTTCCTACCCTCGAATCAAAAGCTATACCTTCGCCCTGTGTGGCCAATGGTAGAGGGACCTCCCTCACCTCAATATCTTTATGCCTTTGGGATGTAACCCTGCTACTCGTACCCTTGGCTACTTTTGCTTTTCTTCCTCCCCCTATAGTTGTGTTTATCCTTTTTCTTTTAGGTTTTGCTCCCTCCTTTCTTTCACATAATTGCATTTGTACTATTTCTGTGTCGTCCCCTCCAGTAGCATCTATATTGTCCTCCGTTGTTTGTGACAAATTTAAATCAGTAATCGACTGAATATCAGACTGATCTATTAAAGTGGGTGAACTATGTACGAGTGCCTGGATTTCTATTATGTTATTTCTTAGGGGGTTTTCAGGGGTGCTGGCGTTCGCAAGATGGCCCAATGATGATCTTTTTGCCATGGCCAGATCTTGTGAAACCCGTCGTTCCAGCTATGTAATCCCCTGATCTATTACAGAATTTGTTCTTATTATAAAATAGTTTAAAGTTCCAGTTAGATGGGATCCCCCTACTGCACTTTTGTTCTTACCCCCACGTGAAGACATATTAAACAGTAGGTTAAAACCGGAACTTACAAATCAATCAGTAGGCGCAACAGGTTCTTCAACAGACAACTCAAGAGGGTGAGCCCAGTCCAGTCTCTTTCGGGCTATAACGGGCTACAACGGGCCCGCCGTTGGCCCGGGCTTCGCCCGGTGTCCGCACGCGCGCATTCCGCATGCCGCGAATGTTGACGTGTCTAAATAGATGGGAGGAGGGTACGGGAAGAGGCCCCAGCTGCGGCCGATGATGAGGCGCAAGGCCAGCTGGTCCTCGCAGTCCCGTGCCTGGTGGTTGTCGTCAAGTGCTCAGCCCAAAATCGGCAAGAGTTCGGGGTCAGCCTCCAATGATTCCTGGTAGATAAGCAAGAGGAAAAAACACCCAGAGTCTGCGCCTGCGAGCGGCTCCCGCGGAGCGGGAGCCACGAGGCGTTTTTTCCTGAAAGGAGGAGGGTGTGGGAAGAGGCCCCAGCTGCAGTCGATGATGAGGCGCAAGGCTAGCTGGTCCTTGCAGTCCCGTGCCTGGTGGTGGTCGTCAAGTGCTCAGCCCAAAATCGGCAAGAGTTCGGGGTCAGCCTCCAATGATCCCTGGTAAATAAGCAAGGGGAAAAACACCCAGAGTCTGCGTCTGTGAGCGGCTCCCGCGGAGCAGGGGCCGCAAGGCATTTTATCCTAAAAGGAGGAGGGTGCGGGAAGAGGCCCCAGCTGCGGCCGATGATGAGGCGCAAGGCCAGCTGGTCCTCGCAGTCCCATGCCTGGTGGTGGTCGTCAAGTGCTCAGCCCAAAATCGGCAAGAGTTCGGGGTCAGCCTCCAATGATCCCTGGTAGATAAGCAAGAGGAAAAAACACCCAGAGTCTGCGCCTGCGAGCGGCACCCACTTATTCAATCATCCATCATTGGGTAGAGAGCAGGGGGTTGGGCAGATAGTTTATAGATGGGTAGAACGCAGAGTGCTGAGCAGAGAAAGTAGGAATCTGACACGTTCAGTGCTGTGCATCGATGTGAGCTGTGCAGGTGGTCGATGGCTATGCAGAGTGGTGCGCTGTGCTGCAGGTGGAGGGCTTTGTGAAGCTTTGAAGAGTATGGCGGGTTGTTCTGCAGGTGACGGACTTCTGAGCTGTGAAGAGGGTGACGCGTTGTGCTGCAGGTGGAGTGCTTCGCTGAGCTGTGGAGAGTGTGGTGATGCGCAGAGTGAATAGGTGAAGCTGGGGTGGGGGAGTGGATCGGAGGTAGGTGTAGAGTTGCATCTGTGCAGAGAAGGAGGCTGTTCTGGGAGTGTGTTACTGTACAGAGATTGTGGCGATGGTAGTGCTGGGCAAGGAGCGCACAGGCACCGGGGAATTGCGCAGAGAATGATTGTAAAGCACCAGGCTAACCTGAGAATGGACTCGTGTACTGCTGGTGCCCTGTGTGAGTGGCTGTGCTGTGTTTGGGCGAAGGTGGCATACCCTTCACAGCTGTTCTGAGAGAGTTGAGTAGAGATGTGCACACAGCATGGCAATGTAGAATGGGGGGCACTGTGCGAGATGGTAGAGAGTGTAAAAAGCGAGAGCTCCTGGGGGCGGAGGGCTGTACACAGCTTAGTGCTTGCCCAGCCGAGAGGGAGCCGTGCAGAGAAAGGGAATCTGTGCTGTGAGTTTAGCACTGTGTGAACAAGGATGACTATGTAGACACTGTGCATAGTGGGACCAGTTCTAAATCTCAGGAGGTTGCAGACAGCACAGAGCTCTGCTGATGTGGGCTGTGCTGATCCATGAATGGGTATGCAGGCAGTGCAGCACTGCCTGTGCAGGGAGTGGGGGGTTTTCTTGCGCGGGGTTGCACATCGAGGCCGAGGGTATAGTGAGTGCTGCCTTTGCACACAGAGGTGCTGTTTGAAAGTTTTGTGGTCAGTTGTCACTCAAAGAAGAGTGCAAAGGCAACAAACCACCAGAGAATAACCTCCACCACCGGGACCACAGCACAGACAGACCTGCGCCCACTCACTCTTCAACGAGACCGCTCTGGCAGTGACAGGCAGCTCTGCAGACCCCACAGCCTGCAGATCAAAGGAGACGTGCACACCCCAGCAGCTGTGCAGAAACCAGCAGCCTTACAGCACCCACCAGCCATAGAGATCGCAGAGCCCAGCAGATTACAGGAGCTGTGCAGACCGGTAGATGTACAAAGCCAGCACGCATAACGAGTCCAGCAGCCATGCTGAACCAAGGAGCTGTGCAGAAATTAGGAGCCATACAGAGCCCCGCAGCCCTGCAGACCCTGTAACACCAGTTGCACAAGTCCCATCATTCCTTGTCATGTGATAAGAAATGTTGAAGGGCCGCTTGGAGATCTTTGAACAGAGAAGGGAAACTCGGCCTTTGGATTTGTTCCTCGATTTGAAACTCCTGAGTGACTTGTAATCCTTGTAACGTACAAGAGTAATTTTAGCATAAAAGATAGGTTGCTCTAGAGCACAGCTAGCGTAGCCAGCCTAGTTGCACACGCACACTGGTACCCGTGCCACTAGGTCCTCGTTTTACAAATAGCATTACTTCATATATAGAGTGATTGTTTTTTGAGTTAAAAGAGGTCTTACCTATTTGCAGCGAACCTGCAACCTTCCATCGGTTCCCGTATTTTCAAAGTGAATTGCCATATCATACTGAAGGGATATATAAATATCCGAACACATAACGTTAATCAGCGCCCGGGCATTAACTTGAAACACGCCCAACTATGCCCGTGACCAATGGTCACTAGAGCGTAAACTTCAAAATTAAGCGGAAGCGATCTAAGACCTGCATCACACCTTCCACGGAATGTGTCCACAGTGTTGCATTACCATCAACATTTTTTCCAAATTGTTTGTTATTTTATTTCTCCAAAAACCAAAACAGGAGCGTAAACAAATATAAAAACATTATTTTGAGTCACACTAAATAAATGATAATACCAGTCTCAAACACCATAGACACAATGCCCCATTGAGGTGCTTTAAGCAATTACACCATCACGGCACTGTGAGCATCAATTGGACTAAATGCCAAGATCCATTTCCAGTTCCACCATCTATACACATAGATGTAAGACTGAGGAACGCGTCCCAAACGGTTTATTTACATAGGTGCTTGTAAATTCTTTTTTTGGCCTTGGGGTCCCGGCGGGACTCACCTGAGCAGGCCTAGGGGGGTCAGGGTATTTCTACCATGCCATATTTTGTTATTTTTCACCTTTGTTTTTTGTTTTCTTGTGACTCGGTTACCGAGGCACAAAATGGCTGCCAACACTTCCTGGTTTGAAGTGTTGAAATCCAATTAGCATAAAGCTCGTGCTTGGGAGGATCTGCGGCCCTAGATATCGAAACTTTTTTATTTTTTATTCTCTCAGCAACTACTGAACGGATTTAAACCATTTAACAAAAAGGGACCTTTCTGAACCAAGGGCAACCTTTTCGCCAAATTTTGTGTAATTCCGTTGAGCTGTTTGGGCTGTAGCTGTGTCTAAAGTTTCCTATGGGAAATTGCATGGAGAAAACACGTTTTGGGACCCCCTTTTTTCTCGGCCCCCCCTTGCCGAATCTTCCCAAAACTTTCAAGATAGGAGCGGACCAGAGCACCCTAAGAGTTTTGAACATTTACGCGAAGATTCGTCAATCAGCGCCAAAGGGATTGGGAATATAATATTCCTATTGAAAATAGGTCCTAACTATAACTATCTACTAGTGACCGCCATTAGATAATATATATATATAGATATATTAAGATATATATAGATATCTCCATAGAAAAGTCAACAACATTTTTTAAAAGGCTCCAAAGCATTCAGAAAGCTATAATTAAAGTTATAAAAATAAAATAAAAACCAAACTTTAAAATCAATTACATTTAACACCCTCAATGCTACAGCAATTCATCCTGGATCCTGGACTTCCTTGAATCCCATTGTTCATGACTAGCTCAGCTCGTCATGAGCACTCGAGCAGTGTACTGCATGACGAGCTGAGCTCGTCATGAGCATGGAAGGGGTTAAAAGGATTTTGGTATGTAAAACAAGTAGAATGTAAGTTCCCACCAATCGGAACTTCCAAATTATTTATGTGTTCTGATAGGTAGATGAAACATTGCTATTACCACCAACTGCAGACAATGATCTCAGAGGCACACCTCGGGCAGGTTTATGGAGCAAGAGTGTTCCCATCCTACCCCCACGGTAGCTACTGATTGAGTATCCAAAACTAATAGGAAATCCATAGAACCAGAGCCAAGATACAATTCACCAGGAGCAGAAGCATTGCAGGAAGGCTAGTAGAATGTGTTCAAAGCAGCAGCTAACACAGGGCACACTGATGCAAATGGGTCTTTAAGGGATCCACCAGTACTTTTATGTCCAGAGGCACAACTTATTTTGTTCCGAGGCACAAGTCCAGGACATACTCTAAAGGACCAGAACCAGTACTCATTCAGTTCCTGAAACAAGGGTGTGCCAAAACATTGTACCATTTATCCATGGCAAAGAACCACATGTGGTAGTGCAAGTTCCATTCGATCTTAAAATGGGACATCCATATCGGAGCAAAACATTTTTTTTTTAAATCACGACAATCAAGAGTATGACCACCAAAAACATTTCTGAGCACGGAGCGTATAAATGATGGAATGACTGTCTGAAGGTGCTTACCAAATCAGAGCCTATGCTTTTGAAAAAAGTGCGCCACCCCACAGTATTAGACATGTTAAAAATGTGGTGCAGCAGTTCTCGGAAATGCAGTGGGAAATTAGTGCAGAGTAGAGACTGTATCTCTAAAGAGGTTCTTGCGTCTTAAAGATCAAATGTCTTCCCGGCAGATGTTTAGGCCAAATCTTTTTGAAAAAGTATGGCTATCAGTCTGCTCAAGGCATCAAAGCACACTTTTGAAAGTTTTATTAAATGCCAAAGTGTTGCCTCCCTAAATGTACTGGCAGGTGGAAACGGTTCTTGTATACAACAAGACACCATGGCAAGAACCACACTAAAATAGGCAATTCCTGGTCAACATTGACCATTCAACAACAAATAACTTCCGTTAGAATGCAATCGGAAAGCTGGATGGATAACAGCCATTGGGGAATTTTTCAAACAGCAGTACAATTTTGCCATGGACGCGTTACAAGCCCCTTAAACTGAAACATCCTTGCACTCTAAGCAATGATTTAAGGGACTTTCACAGCCAGATCCGCTAAGGAAAACTTCAGCCTCCCTATTCCAGAAATGGAGTTTGAAAGGTAAAACCCAAGACTCATGTACATATCCTTCCCCCAGCACTTATATTTGCCCACTTAATGGTGTTGTAAACAGTATTGGAAGTGAAATGTAGAAATCGGTCGAGCAACAAACCCATGGATGGTCACATCTGTGGAAGGCGTTTCAGGTCCAGTGAAAGGTAATTTCTCTTACTGTTCTATGTGTAACATAGTGTATGTTGCATCCATGCGAGCCATGGATTTTTGCTGTTTCATAAGGCAGCATGGTGAAAAGAGGTTTGCAGCATTGATGTGTATGATAAGTGTCTGAAGTGTACTATTTAATAGCATGATCAATCTAAGTTGTGACTGCCCATGTTGTACTGCGGACAAATCCTGTTGTATTATGACTATTACAGCTGATACTATGTTACCCAGAGAGTATAACCCGGAGGACAAAGTTTTCATACCACTATCAACCACTGTTAGAGCCTTGTGCAATCTTTCATTTTTAAATGGTTTTTGAGGACCCAGCAGGAAGTAATGTAGTTCTGTATCATCAGAAAGAAGGGACAAGTATTATTTCATCTGAAACAAAGTTGAAGTATTTAGCCAATCAAGGCACATGTTCCCAACACTGTAAATTGTTACCATACCCAAGAGAACTGTCTGGACATAAGCAGGTAGGGCTTGCTGATATTGAAGCCATTGGTATTACTGAGGAACGGTGCCTGACATCCACTAGTATTTACGGGCCACAATAACTATCCCTTCCAATTGGTAGCTGATGAATTATAGTCACCATTGCGTAGCATGGTATGTAGTGTTTCCTCCATGTATATTGTAAACTGCTGCCAGTTTGCAAATAGTGCAAATGAGGGAATATTAGGTGTGTTTGAATCTTTGATTTTAGCCAACCCAATGCATGGTGTTTGTTGCATAGTTTGTTCAGGATAATCATCTGTTGTAGAATAAGGCATGCACTACACAAAGTCCTGTTCCCCTGAACGTGCCAATCTTTTTTTTCCTAATTTGATTTTAAAAATGACAGGGACTTTCAAAAGCCAAACCTTTGTGTGGACAGGTGGAAAAGATAGGAAGCAGAATGAATCCGCATATTCCTATTAGCAGGGGATGGTGTAAGTTTCTATGTTGCATTTTGAGGCCTTTCCTGTCTCAGGTATTTGCCCTACCCACACAAGTGAGGTACCATTTTTGTTGGGAGACCTGGAGGAATGGTAGGCGGTAGGGAATGTTTTGCTCCCTTCATATTCCAGAACTTTCCATCACAGAAATGTGAGGAGGAAAATGTGATTTCCTAGTGAAAGTTTGAGGTGTGCAGGGGCTTCTGGGAAGGTAAACCTGGTGGGAGCCACACACGTTGCCCCACGCTGGATTCTCCTAGGTGTCTAGCTTTAAAAAATGTACACGGTTGATAGGTTTCCTTAGGTGCTGGCTGAGCTAGGGCCTGCACATTGCAAAAAGAGGGTTAATTGCAGCGGAAAAATCTGATGTGTACATGTTGCATTTTAGCAGTGGCATAGCAAGGTCCGGTGCTGAAATTTCTTGTCATCCTGGCTTGACAAAATGGCAGAAATATGTGTGTAAAACACATAATTTTGCCATTTTGTCACCACCTCAGTGATGACACTTGTCACGCCCGGCCTGACAAAATGGCAAAATATGTGTTTAAAACACATATTTTTGCAATTTTGTCAACCTCCTCAGTGATGACACATGAGGCGGTGGCACCCATGGCATCCCCCTTACTAAGCCACTGCATTTCTGGCCCTATCTTATCACAGGCACTAGGTCTACCCATACAAGTGTGGTACCATTTTGTATCGGGAGACTTAGGGGAAGACAGAATAGTAGAGCAAGTGTTATTACCAATTGTATTTCTCTGCATTTCAGCCTTTCAAATGTAAGCCAGTGTGTAAGATAGAAGACATTTTGAGAAATGTCCGCTAATGCATATACTATTATGGGTACTCAAAAATTCAGAGATGTGCAGATAAGCACTGCTTTAAAACTCAATACATTGTGCCCATTTAGGAAATGCATAGGTCTCCTTGATACCTATTTTTTTCTCTTGATATTTTAGCATGTGAATTGCTCTATACACTGTACGCAATGAAAAACCATTGCAAGGTGCAGCTCAGTTATTGGCTCTGGGTACCTCGAGTTCTTATGAAACCCACAAACCCTATATATCCTCAAAACCAGAAGGGTCCAGCAGAGCTAATGATATATTGCTTTTGTAATGAGAAGTTACAAATGAAAACGTTTTCACAAACGTACATTTTTTCCTTTTTATTTTCAATATTTACCTATGGTTTGTACAGAGGTTTCTACCACAAAGTGGAATTAGGTTGAAAGCACAAAAAATAAGGGGGCAGATTTATGTCGGACTTGCGCCACGTTTACGCCGCCGTTGCGTCACGCAACGGTGCAGAAACCTGGCGCATCCCTGCGACCTATTTACAACGTGACGCATCTAGGCAGATGCATCACGTTGTAAAGCCCTGCCCCACATGAAACCTGCATCAGGTTTCATGTGGGCGTTCTGTCGCAGGGTGGGCGTTCCCTCGTAGGAAAGCCCCGTAAAACTGACGCAGTGAAATCTACAAGATTTCACTGAGTCAGTTTTACGACGCTGCTGGGTCAAATCCTTACGCATGCTTGAAGCAGGCATAAGGAGTGACGCACCACGTTATGTGTGGGTGGCCTCTGTACATTGCAGGAGTTGCTTCGCACTTGCTATGCTACTCCAGCAATGCGCCGCCCGTACACCACAAGATGCGTCACGCATCTGCCCTTCCTTGCACCATGGTGCGCCGCATTGTAAATGCGGCGCATCTGTGGTGTCGCAAGGAGGGAATTGCGTGACGCATCAGTTCTGGCGCATCCCTGCTGATTTTCAGAGATGCGCCTGAACTCATAAATCTGCCCCAAGAAATATTAGCTACAGGTTTGAAAAATACCAAAACTGTGGTAAAGAAATCATTTTTTTTTTTTTTTGAAAACCTTTATTCAGAACAAGAAGGAGATACATGCGCAGGCCCACAACCATCATGGCCGGCCGCAAAGACATTCAATGATAACAGGAGAGACTAAGCCAATCAGTAAACAGAACATATCAAAGTATACCAGATGCGGTTGCGGGGCTCGCAAACAGGATGTTAGGTTTTCATTTTTAAATTTTAGAGAAAGAGTAGGGGCTGCAACAACAAGGACATCGCACCTCACAGGATAGGAGTACAAAGAAGACGATTGGGACTTACCCCAATTACAGTCTGAGATAGGCTCTAACTAAAGCGACTATGCAATCCGAGCAGCCACGGCGATAATACTGGGCAATAAAACACATTTCAATAGTTCACATTTCGAAAATCACCCCAGAGAGCCTAACCCCCAAGGTCAGAAGAACAGAGGCTTGTCGAGAAGCCGAAAAAAGAAAAAGGAAAGGTGCAAGACCAAGAGACAGCCAACCCTACGAAAGAGGAAAGAACCCTCCCAAAGCCGGAAAAGAGCGATAGGGACCATAGAACACAACAAACTAAAATAACAAACCCCCCCCGCACCCGCCACCCTGCACCCCTGTAATGGCTACGGCCTAACCCACTAACAGCGTGCCTGTCGCCCCAGAACTGCCCCACAGAAGGGAAACTATAAAAAGAAGTGGAGGAGGAGAAATTCAAACAAGCCCCCGGGCACCTGATACCCCCCGCCGGCGGTGACCCCCCCATAGCACAATCATCATCAATAAGGCAAAAGCAGTCAGCATTATCATGGGGAGGACAGCCACCAGAAACCCCCCCCCCCCTCCCACCCCCGGCCCGGTGAGGCATTCGGTGCAGTCCCGGCAAAAATAAATGGAGCAACCCCAGGGAAGTAGAAGTCAACCCTGCAAGCCTCACTAGAAGATCCATCACCAACGTCATATCAGTTGCAAACACAGAAAGCGTCTCAGATGGTCCAAGGCAGTGGCGAGAAGCAAGGAAACCTCAAAATCAAAGTCAGCCCTGACCAGTTCGAATCCGTTCCGGAGCACATCCCGACCAAGCCACATCCGACCAGAAGCAGTCAAAGCGTCCATGGCGGACCAAGGCAGTGAAGATGGGGCAGAGTCCGGTCTCAAAATGGCGGCATCCGTTATACAGACGGGCCGGAACAAAGGAAAATGGTGATTTCCTTCGACGGGACCCTGAGACTCGGCAATGCAGAGCAGGACATCCAGCAACAACACACCCTCGGATAAGAGACGTAGAGGGAAGACTGTGTACTGTAGCAGAGGAAGGAAAGGTAAGGCCGACTCTCAAAGGAGCAAAGTCGGGCTGCCGCTCGGGCCTCTGCAGATGGAGGGTCAAATCGCTCATCGGGATAGTAAATTCCTGTGCAGGCGCTGCATCATCCATGGCCTGTCGCGAGCAGACACCATCCAATTTCGCCGCTAGGGAGACACATGCGCCGGTGAATTGCGAGCAGAGCGCCCCAATCGCCGCCATTACGGATCTCAAGGAATGTGCGCCATCCATCCTCTCCATCCCGGGGTCCAGAGGACGGCGGGGAACGCAATCTCCAGCCCACATCACCGGGCTCCGGGCATGCATTTGGCGATCGCTACGACATGGGCGCCCCGAACTGGCACACTCAGGACAGAAACCGGCCGTGGGTGCAGCCCGCCAGCCCACGGAACGGGAGACGGGGTCAGGCACACAACCCACAGTCGCGGTGCAGGAGGATCGCAGCACTTCACAACGTCTCTTGTCCGGCACCATCCATCAACGAGGACAAGAGTCAAGAGCGAAAAAATTATTCAGACCTGGCAGACCGGCCACAGTCGCGGTCCCACAGCCGATGTTGATCAGGTCCCTCTCGGGTGTTACAAAAATCGAGTTCCCGGCGGCAGCCCAGGAGCAGGCCAAGAAATAAGACACGACAGAACTTCGTCGCTGAAGAAGGTAGGAAATCCGGGAAAGCACCGTTAGCATCAGGCAACCTTCGTACATCCAGGCACAGGGCGTGGGTGGAGGATAATCGACAGGATAGACGAGTCGCCAGCGGAGGTTGGCGGAGCCGGGAGCTTATGCGGCCATCTTGGTTCGCGGCGTAGCTCCTCCCAATAAATCGTTTTTTTATGCAGATGTGCATATGTCTGAGAGCCGGTACAAAGGTGACCTGAGAGAAGCAAACCTTTTGTTGATGCCATTTTCAGGGAAAAACAGACACTTTATCAACAGTACTTTGTTATAAACAACATGGCTGCAAATCACCAGTGAGCATAAGATTGGTGTTAATGTCTGCAAAACTTAGTAACATTGCGAAAATTTAACTATTTACTCATTTTATAAGAAACAGCCTGTGTTGACCTGGCCCGCAACCCCTTTAGCCTCAAAGGGTTTCAGCCTGATGTCCCCCCACCCCCGTCTTACATTTCAGCCCAGGCTGAGACAGCCTCCCAGGCTAGCAACTGTCTTATTGCAGCCACACCTGAGTACTTCACAAGACCATTTACTTGTTAACCTGGCTTTGTTGTGTTTTTAGCCCTTCTTTAAGCCCCTGCAGCTCCACTCTGCCTACTACTGTAAGACTTAGCCCCCACCAAAGTTTTATTAGCCCCTCCCGCAATTGAGCTCTAGTTGCACCTCTGGTATTGACACTTTTTTTCTAAAGAATAAAACGGAGGTGTGGCAATTAATGTAGGAAAACTCTAAATATAAGTGTTTTGGCACCTATATATTCCTCTTTTTATGTCATTATGTTCTCACAGCGGGTAACTGGAACTTCCACAGTCATTTATTTAGCAAATCTACCCTTCCTTTTAAACTTGCAAGGCCCAGATAAGAGTCATTTAGATTTTAAAATGGAACAAACATGTAGCGGAGCCACATATTAGGGAGGTATGGCTGGAGGTGGGGTAAACCGTCCCTTAGGGCAGCTATATCGCTCCCAGAAAATTCAAAAGTGTCTGTAAAATAAAACGATAAAAGTTCAGGCATTTACAACCCTGTATGCTGCAACTCCTTTTAGCAAAGAGGTTATTTTAAATTTCAGTTATTTAAATTAACATCTTATCTCTGTTCATTGGCTCTGCCTCGGATTTTAATCTTCAACTTCCTATTACAAAGTGCAATAAATAAGGACATTACTGCTGTCAAAACCTGTCCCTGCGCTGAATTATTGGGATACGCAAAAAGTGCAGAAATATGTCCTCTCTGCACAGTAAAAAGTCCAACAAATGGGCTGTCTGACAAAATGTCAGGATCCATTTCATTCTCAGCATTGTGCCCAGGGTCGGCTCTAGGGCAGTGCGATCGATGCCACCTCCCCAGGCGTTAACATGGGGTGGGGGCGTCATTTTCTATTTGTCTCTTTCCAAGGGCTGGTTTTGATTGGCCTTGGGGGTTCATACAAATCCATGCTTCACCCCCTAGATATTTCAGCACCCAGGCTAATGTGCTGCATATCTAAATACATGTAAGGTCCCAAAACGCGAGACCAATTGCATTGCTAATGCTTGGTATTAACTGTGTTTAGAATGTAATGTTTTTTCATTCCTTTTTCTTTATTATATTGTGGTTTTACATTCTTGAACGTGCATCACATACATTTTTATCTGAAGAAAGCCTTGCTGATAGTGCTAAACGAATAGGGTCAAGACAATTAATTAATAAAAAACAATGTATCTAATAGGAGTTCTTTTGTTTCTGCTATGTAAAAGCTCGAATATAGCGCAGATTAAAACTGCGTTCTGTCTCTCCTCAATAGTTTTTTACTTTGTTTTTTCGACAGAGGGGAAGGTAGGAATATTAATGACCAGAGTAGTAGTCTTAGATAGATTTATTGACATAATGCACAGACAAGGCAGTGGGATTGTACTATGAAAATAAAAATGAATATGTCTGAGACTCTTAGGGCCATATTATCAAGCCCCAGCGATAATTATCGCTAAGCGCTCTTAGCGCTAGGATAATTATCGCCGGGTAACGTGGATTTTCATCACTGAGATAGCATGCTTTTAGCAATGCTTATCTCAGAAGTGATAAAAATCTTCGCGCTAACTTCCAAATGAGAGATTATCGCTGGAAAACCAATGATAATCTCTCAAAGTTTGGCGTTAGCTTGATGATAGGGGCTCACAAACTTATCCATGATCTCCGCCTTCCATAGGATATCATGGCTTAGTCAGGAAAATACAGTTACTCAACAAAGGTCCACCACACGTTGAGTTGGTATGTATCCTGATGTTCATGGAATACACACTGTGTACGCCTCACACACCAAAAGGGCCCTTGGTGTCATGCTTCATCATTGGGGTCTTCCCGCCCCGCTGCGGGACGGGCAGTGCTGCGACAAGCGACTACGCTGGAGCACCTTTTTTATGTGGGTGCTATGTGAGTGAATAGGAGTGAGTGTCAGTAGGGTCAGTGGTGAAATATTAGTACGTGGTGTTAAAAAATACCTGGCCTAGTGGTAGAACAAACTATTTAATAGACACTGGCTGGTATTGTTAAAAAAGTGATTCGGAGAGATATAGCAAGTTAATGGGCTTACTCTCCTGTGCAGGTCAACATGTTTCGGGGGCGCTATACCCCTTCGTCAGGACCAGGGTCAGATACCCCTGTCACTCACTAATGTTTTAAGACAAAAATTCTTAGGGTGTATGTACAAAGAAAAGTGATGATGTACTTTTTATCAATGTGTATATATAATTTATATTTACACATGTCCCTAGCTCTATCAGTAATTCTGATGTAATAAGCCTGAAACAACAAGAGCACAGGGTATTAATGCGCGGATCCCATTGCGCTAAACTAATAGTCACCTGTAAGGGAGAAAGAAAAAAGAAGGACTACAAACACACATATAGACATCGGTGCTACGTATATCAGATGAATTCGGAAGTTCACAATGGTGGGACATGAAGTGCTATATAACATCTTAGTAAAACGCACATACACTAGAACACACATACAGTCTGTTAGCTTGGAAAACAGCATGTATTCTGTCATGGGTACATACTTAGGAAGGTGGAAGTCAGTGCCTCATGAGCCAAGTCTGGACAAAGAGCCTCTACACTAGCCTCCCTCACCAAGAAACTTTGGAAATAATAGAGGAAGTCCTTTATTCCACACCTTGGAAATATCACTCACCGAGACAGGTGGTACTTGAATGCATCTCTTTATCCCTGAAGAAAAACTTTTTTCAATATGAAAGTACGTACTACCTACAGAAGCACGGCACGAGCATGGGGAGCACTTGTGCCCCCAGTCTAGCCGGTCTGTACGTGCACCACCTGGAAACAACAAAAATCCTCAATAACCAAAATCCCTACAGGAACCATGTAGTGACATGGAAAAGGTACATTGATGATGTGCTAGTGATTTGGAGGGGAGACCGAGACTCAGTCAACCATTTCATGACCTGGCTTAAACAACAAGATTGGTTTCTTAAATTCACCCACACAGTTTCCAAGGAGAACCTTGTGTTCCTGGATTCAAACATTTATCCCATTGACGGAAAGTTAGAAACATGCACCCACTTCAAACCCACTGCTAAGAATAGCTTGTTACTTTTTAGCAGCTTTCATCCGCGACACTTACGCGATAATCTACCCTATGGGCAATTTCTTCGGTTGCGGCGCAACTGCAGCAACATTAAAGATTTCAAAACTCAAGCAGCTGACTTGAAGTGCAAACTACTGAACAGGGACTACCCGAAAACTATTGTAAACAAAGGAAAAAAGAGAGCCCGGAATACCAACTGAGAGGCCCTTTTAGAACCAACACAGATAAAAGAACCGGATCCACGCCCCATCTGTGTAACAACATACAAAACCAATTCGAATCGCATCACAAAGATTGTGAACAAACACTTGAAAATACTCAACTGCGGTAAACTTAAATTTCCAAAACCCATGTTTTCACATAGAAGGGGTAAAAATTTAAAAAGATCTGTTGGTCCACTCTAGACCAAAGAACATTGGCAACAATGACCCTCCAAAACTAACAGCACTCAGTGGGCATTTTCCTTGCGGCACAAGTGCGTCCTGTCAATACACGCAAAAAAGACGCAGTATTACCTTCTCCAATTAATCCACATGGGAGCAACGTTCTTTCACCAACTGTAATAGCCGCAATGTGGTCTATCTGACCACTTGCCCCTGCAGAAAAGAATATGGCATGACCACAAGGCCAGTGAAAGTTCGTATGGGTGAACACCGCAGTAACGTGCGTTGCA
Organism: Lissotriton vulgaris; assembly: GCF_964263255.1. Lineage (NCBI taxonomy): Eukaryota > Metazoa > Chordata > Amphibia > Caudata > Salamandridae > Lissotriton > Lissotriton vulgaris. The sequence goes on along the minus strand of NC_141689.1, from coordinate 930,124,471 downwards.
AAAAAAACAACGACCAAAATGGCGATGCACTATGCATCAATGGGACACAGCGTCTATGATTTGAAATGGACAGTCATAGAGGCGTTCAAAAATGACAAGGACCTTTTATCAAAGGAGCAACGTTGGGTGTACCGCCTAGGTACCCACCAGATAGGCCTGAATGACGAAATACCATGGTCCCAACTCAAGATTTGAAAAACATAAGCCCTCCCCAACTAGAGTGTGCACTGTATGTCAGACTTGTTAGATGCCCCTAATAATGGCCTAGACTTTTTTGTGAAATCAAAAACAGCCCCCCCGGGCCTAGTGGTGAAGAACAAACCATTCATTTTTACTCATGATCTCGAATTTAAGAGAGACTGGTCCCTTATGCGCGCAGTAACACTCTTCTCCGCGCATGCGCTAACCAGTTAGCACTTCACCTCGGAGCCGGCACACGCGCAGAAGCATCTTCAATCCGCGCATGCACACTCCGACCAGGACTACACCCCCCAACTACTCCGTAGCAATAGGTATCTGCCTTTTAACAACCTACCAATTTAGCGGTAAACGTTGGCTGGTTTTTATGCGAACATAAGGCAGTGACAATACAACTAACAAGCAATAATAACAATGTAACAATGGCCGACGCAGCAACCTTGAATTCGTACCCCTCGAGGGCACACCTATCCCTAGTCCGTTAATCAATCAACCAATTACCCAATTAACACAACTAAAAAACACCCAGCCCGACCCTGGCTTCTCACAACCACGGAAGCCACGGACGAAGGAGGAAGCACCGACGTGCTGGGGGTTGAGTAAGTACGGCATAGCCGATTGGGACACACAGCTGGTAGCCTATTTCTGATACTCACTGCAGAAAACAACAACCATTTGGATGGCTCAAATACCTGGGACAAGAATATATTTTCTTTCCCTTTCTTTTGCTTTTCCACCTTACAGATGGACCCCCATTACCCTTTGTCCGGACTTGGCTCATGAGGCACTGACTTCCACCTTCCTAAGTATGTATCCATGACAGAATACATCATGTTTTCCAAGCTAACAGACTGTATGTGTGTTCTATTGTATGGGTGTTTTTACTAGGATGTTATATAGCACTTCATGTCCCACCATTGTGACTTCCGTATTCATCTGATATACGTAGCACCAATGTCTATATGTGTGTTTGTAGTCCTTCTTTTTTCTTTCTCCCTTACAGGTGACTATTAGTTTAGCGCAATGGGATCCACGCATTAATAACCACGTGCTCTTGGTGTTTCAGGCTTATTACATCAGAATTACTGATAGAGCTAGGGACACGTGTAAATATAAATTATATATACACACTGATAAAAAGTATATCATCACTCTTCTTTGTACATACACCGTAAGAATTTTTGTGGTAAAACATTAGTGAGTGACAGGGGGATCTGACCCTGGTCCTGACGAAGGGGTATAGCGCCCCGAAACATGTTGACCCGCACAGGAGAGTAAGCCCATTAACTTGCTATATCTCTCCGAATCACTGTTTTAACAATACCAGCCAGTGTCTATTAAATAGTTTTTTCTACCACTAGGCCAGGTATTTTTTAACATCACTTACTTATATTTCACCACTGACCCTACCGACACTCCCTCCTATTCACTCACATAGCACCCACATAAAAAAGGTGCTCCAGCGCAGTCGCTTGTCGCAGCACTGCCCCATCCCGCAGCGGGGCGGGAAGACCCCAATGATGAAGCATGACACCAAGGGCCCTTTTGGTGTGTGAGGGGTATTTTAACACACAGTGTGTATTCCATGAACATCAGGATACATACCAACTGTACGTGAGGTGGACCTTTGTTGATTAACTGTACTTTCAGGAGAGGAGGATGGGCCCACCCTGGTGCCATTGAGCACCACCTCTTCACTCCCCCCATTGATAATTTTTTACTTTTTATAAGTCAGGAAAATACCAGGTGTAAAAAAAGCAGCGCTAACCGCGATTAGCGCTGCTTTTTTTATCACTAACAGGGTTAGCGATATCCATACTAATATAATAAAGAGAGAGCCCAAACCCTTGAGGCGGGTAATCTCAGGAACCACAGCACCAATCACAACACCCAATACAGCGTTGGAAAGGGCAGTTGCAGCAGATGGACATAGGCTAAGCAGACGCTGACCATATACATTTAAAAGGTAAAAGAACCTTTCCAGCAAAGTAGTCCCTTGTGGGCATGTCTGCTTTGTGCTGTGGGCGTGTGCTAGGGGCGTGACAAATGCTGGGGGCGTGTGGTACGGTCCGCCCTTCATGCCATGTCTCATATGGTGTGCTAATCCCACCCTGCTCCCTTTAAATACCCCTGCCCCCATAATCATATCCCACACTTACTCCTTAAAATACCCCAACACCCTTAAACACTAACCCATCTTAACCCTATAAATATACCCTGTACCTCAAAACTCAAACCTATCCCTAAACCCTAAAAATACCCCTTTACCCCAAAACCCAAACCTAGCCCTGAAGCCTATAAATACCCCTGTACCTCAAAACCCAAACCTACCCCTGAACCCTAAAATACCCCTGTACCCCAAAACCCAAACCTAGCCCTGAACCCTTAAAATACTACTGTACCCCAAAACCCAAACCTACCCCTGAACCCTAAAAATACCCCTGTACCCCAAAACCCAAACCTAGCCCTGAACCCTAAAAATAACCCTGTACCCCATAACCCAAACCTACCCCTGAACCCTAAAATACCCCTGTACCCCAAAACCTAAACCTAGCCCTGAACCCAAAAAATACCCCTATACCCCAAAAATACCCCTATACCTCAGATCCCCAAAACATATACCCCTATACCCATACTTACCTTATCCAAACATTTTTAAAAAAACATGCTTTTACCATTCATGCATTTACAACGAATTTCGTTGTAAATGTATGCGTGGTAAAAGCATATAAAATGTAATGCCCTGCGTTATAATGGCATTGCGGAGTCATGGTACGTTGGTAGTGAAAGTATGCAGAGTGATGGTATGCGGAAAGAAAGTTGCGGAATAATGGGTGTTTACCCTTCGCCGGTAAGTACATTGGTGGCACGGCGGCCCACATCTCCAGCAACATACTCATATTTTTCACCACCCATTTGAAAAATGCACAGGTCTATCTCATTGATGGCCAGCACGACATACACTTTTAGACACACCTCCCGCCACAAGTTCTAGAATTGCGAACTTTAGAGCTGGAGAGCGACGTTTGAATCTCGGCATCAGCTCAACATCCTGTGATTCCAGGCAAATCGCTTTGTCTCCCCGTGCCTACCACAAATGAATGTGTTCTTCTGTAATTTAAATTGTGCTCATGCCATGTTGTCGAGTTTGCGCTATATAATATTGCAAGGAAAAATAAAGAAGGGAAACTCGAGTTCACACACTACTGAACACGCACTCTTAAGTGCATCAGCAGTGCACTGTGAATTGGAGCGTTTTACAGGCCTGTCACAGATAAGAAATGCTATCAAAACGAAATCCTACAAAACAATATACTACTGGCCGGCAGCAATTCATACCCGGACAACGTCGAGACAGGCTGCTAGTCCTTGATATTAGGAGAAATGTCGCTTAACAACATTTCTCCTATTATTTTTCTCTGGAACGCCCCCTTTGCATCTCATTAGAGATGCAAGGGGAAGCGTAGAGAAAAAGGGTGCTAACATGCAAATTTGCGTGTTAGCACCCTGTTGCTGATAGGGAGATAATTTTATCTCCGCTTTCTTGGATTTTAAAGCCAAAAAAGCAGAGATAAATCCCTTGATAATATGCCCCCTAGTTCTTCAAAACTATTCTAATATTGATGATTTACTCTGTTAGTTCAAATTATAGTCATTCACTCACTCACATTAACCTACTATGTTACTAGATCATGGTTTTAAAGACTTACTCATTTATCTAATTTATTTACATTTTCATTACATACAAACTCCATCTACTCATTCATTCACAGTCTTTGTTCACCAATTCCTCCACTCACCCTTCAGATACCCAGTTATCCATGCCATCTCTCACTCGCAAATAGGCTTGCTCAGTCACTCACTGACCCTCTTGCACACTCATTTATTCACTAATTCAGTTTTCCATCCACTTATTCATTTACATTTCTGCTCACTCCCATAACTCCTCATTCATTCTTTATCCATCAATTGAAGCAAGCATTTTGCCACTCAAAATACATCCACTGTGCGACTGACACATCCATCCATCCATCCTTTATTCCTTCCCAGGAACAAATACATCCCCAATCTAATCCATTCATGAACTCATCCACATATCCACTCACACGCACATCCATTATTCACATATTCACCAACTTAACCAATTAAACAATGTATCCAATCACCGATCCGCAATCCCACTCACCAAGCTACCCACTATCGCTTCTTTCACATAATTATCCATCAATCACCTACAAAGTGATTACAAATGACATCCTTGGATTTCTGGCTAGCAAATCCACCAGCTCCAATGGCTCTAGACACAGCTACTGTCAGTTCAGGATCAGAATTAAGACAAGGAAGTACAAAAATGAAAAATAAAGCGACAGGCCTTTGTTTATACACACTGAATCTGGACCAACATCACTATGTTGATAAAGACTGCTTCAACACAGTTCCAATTTAGAAAAGAGTTGAACACACAGCTCATTAAAGAATACTACACTACAACAAAGTACCAACGTAAGGCCTGCACAAGTAATAGGTCTACAATTAGTACATTCACTGGTAACTAAGCACCCCATAAAGTGCTTGACTGTTTCAGGGTAGAAAAGAAGAGCAGCTCAAGGACTAATCATTGGAGGTAGCGTGCGTTATTAATCACCATTCGCTGGCATGCAATAATAGCACTTGATAAATAATTGTCCAGTCTGTGCTTTTTCTTTGAAAAAGGAAAAGTATAGTTATTACCCACATACTTCTCAATACTACAAACTAATGTCCAAATATATAAGTACCGTTGGTGATTTCTGAAATTACATTTGACTGTTAATGGGTCGAGACCCCCAAAAATCAAAGTACCACTTCACCTATACCAGATAGTACATCACCATATACGGGGGTATCACTTTTAATGAAAGCAGACCTATTGACTTTGTAGGGGGCACCACAAAAAAAGACTCATAACCATGTTATTAATGAAATCAGCAAACATGTTTCACATGCAATCATTATTGCCAATAAAGCATTGTAATGCTTGTTAAAAATCACTGCCTGCAATACATTTGAAAATATATTATTTTCAATCAAAATAACATCTCTGTCTTTCCTGAACCACTTTAGGCTGCCTAACATGCAGCCAAATGAACAATCTATGTAGATTTCGGTCCTCCCAAGCTGTAAAACAAAAGTTCCAACCTTAGAAATGCTTCAAGCATTGCTGAAAAGCGTAGGAGTTATAGATTAGTTGACCCTGGAAAGGTGGTGAAGTTACCAAAATAATTTCTTGGGGCTTCTGCAACTCCTACAACTCCCATTATTCTCCTTTAGATTGATGGTGGTGCCCCTGCTGCCCTTGGTGGACCACCTTTGCAAACGCTTTGTAAAATAAGCACTGACCTCAGGACATTGTGGGGCACTACATTTGAGGAGTGTGAATATTATAGTAGTGGGCTCAGCCACACTGATCCTTGCTGCACATGGCTTCAACTCCATGCCTTATTTTTTTTTTCCTTTCATCTTTGGGTTGGCCAGTTCTACCATTGACACCCCGATGCAACTTCTTTTGGGGCAGCACAAGGAGCCAACTCCTGCGCTGTCCAGTCGGTTACCTGCCTTGCTGGCTCTGTTCTCTGTCAGCACAGGATCAGGCAGGATGTTAGCTCTGGTGTGCTGCCCTGCTACCCCTAGACATGAGCATAAGGAGCAGGGGGGAGCCCACTATCACTGTTGGGGGATGTAACAATGCTCCTCCTTATTTCTTCACATGGGGGCCTCTGGGATGAGGTGCCAGGCCACAATCCTGAGTATGCCAGTCTTTCTTCATCTGTGAGGCTACATTTCTGACAACACCGGCCCAGGGATTCAAGTCCAAGGCCCAGTGGAACTCAGTGGAACTCAGTGGAGAGGGCCTCATGCATGCACCCTCCTTGGGCAGTAAAATTGTATAAGGTTTCACCGACTCCAGAGCACTGGCCCATCTGGGGGATTCTTAGAAACTTGCGGGGCAGCCCCATTCACTCTGCCACTCGAGCGGGGGCCTAAGCTCAAATGCTTTCCCTGTAAATTTTCTAGCCTGTTGTGCTGAATCTGGGGATATTGCTCCTGGTGGAGAGCCCTAGCCACCTCGAGCTGTTTCAGCAGGCCTCCTATCCACTAAAATGGTGCACTTTGCAGGGAGCTTGTCTTAGTGGCTCCCTGCACATTCTTTTCTCTTTTCCTTAGCTTCAGATGCTTCTCTCCTCCTGCTGAAATCGAGGTCTTCCCCTAGCTGGTCTTCAGATGATGCTCGAAGCCTGATTCACTGGCCTTGAAGAGACCCATTGGGCCAGAGGTCACCTGTAGAGTCTGTAGCTTTCAGGGCATCAAGGGGCTTGTCATTCCAGATGTTCATGGTGTTCCTGACATCCAAGTCTAGGGTCCAACTCCTTGTCTCCCTCTTGTACAAGAGTTTATAAGTGAGGGTTGGAAAGTTATAGATGTCAGACACCCCTGGTCAATCCTATGATGACACTCCTCCTCCCTGTCCCACCCGCCTGCACAATATGCTGAGTGTTGGACCTGCGATGGGCAAGCCCAGCACAAAAGGGGTAGCTTGGCTCAAGTGTCAAGGCAAGTGAAGGCTATCATGTTAAGCCGGCTTTGACCCAATAATATCTCCTTGTACAACCACCAAAAAGGAGGACACCACACCACTGTTGTAGAAAAATACGATTCCTTTATGTAAAAATTCTCTGTTGTGAATAGGGATCAATAAGGAAAGCACATATACATTTCTTTTGGCCACAATTTGCTGAGTTTCGATTTTGGAGTAAATACAATAAATGAGCTCAGGAATAAATATCATCAATAAATAGAATAAATATCAGGAATAAATATCATCAATAAATAGAATAAATATCACTTTTGTTTAGCAGAATAAATACTGGTTCATTTAAATAACCAAACACATGTTCATTCTGGTATCGCTGCCACCAATTAAATACTTCAGGAACATTACACTTGCAATACGTTTCAGGATGGAAAGATTACTCTTACAGTTTATGATGACTTCACTGATAATGAATACAGGCTTCTCTGGGCACAAAAGGAGTGTTGGGACTCTTTAAGAATCACTCGGGGGATATGCGCGTGTATCTAAAAGGCAAGGAAACACAGTGAACACTTCATTTACACTCGGCTGCCACCGGGTTGAGATCTCTGCTTGCCGGTGGGGTCTAAGTGCGCCTATGGGCTTTATCACTGCTAGCACTCAGGCGGCACCAGTTCAAAGTCTTTAGACTGACGAACGGGGCTGCCGAAGAGGTCACAGAATCTCCGCACTCAGTCAGATAAATGCCGGTTCACAGTTCCTTTATAACGTCGCTTCCCACCTGAAGAAACGGGCCCACCTCACATCGGCTGCAATCGAAAAGTGATTCAGTCGGGGTCAGCACTTCTCTCGCCAGGGACGGGTTCTCAGGGCTCCACAGGCCTCCCTCCGACTTCCTCAAACAGGGATGGTTCCCGCCCACAGCTACAGCCGCCGATTCACTGGGAAGGGGCAGAGACAGTAGTCCCGCCCAATGAAGGCCGGCCTTTCCCCGCCCCGGCGCACCACCTCACCTTCAGACTGCGCAGGAAGCACTTTACGCCGGTGGGGCTCGGAGACGTCCGAGCTCCTCGCTGGAGGCGCCTGTCGCGAAGGGGGCACAGAAGACAATCCCGGTCGCTGCGAACTTGCTCTCGCCTCGTGACCCGAGTCCGTCGTGATTCACCACCGGGGGGCGGGGAAGGCACACGAAAACGGCCACAGTCCCTTGGGGGTGACGAGGCACTCGCTGGGCAGGCGCTGTAGGCGCGAGGTCACCGCACACACAGCTGACTGGAACGCCAGTCAGGATCCATGCCAGTGACCCTTGCTTGCTCTACTGCCCGCACTACCAGCCGCCTCAGGGGTCAACAGGGCAGGTGTCAATCTGGTGTCAAGTCTGGAATCTCCTTCTTCACCTAGATCTGGAACATCATTATCCTATCTAGTCTTCTGGTCATCTAAAATGGCCACCAGGGACTGGACCTTATATAGCCAGTGCCCTGAGGTGCTGGCTCGTGCCAGTAGGTTCTAGAACCTTCTTTGGGCTAGGCCAATGACATGGCACTTCCGAGAGGTATTTGGGACCCTAACAGCCACCATACTGGGGTTCTAGAGCATTCATTTTGTGTACCTGAGGGAAATACAGAAATTCCTGTCAGGAATGCGCGCCAAGTAAAAAGGGCGCCAAAACCTTGAAAGGTCAAGGTTCATGGAGGCTCCAAGGGGAGTCACTCACATAAGGAAAAAGGATGGCCACCATTTCGAGGCCATTCATACAGGTTGCCAATCCCAGTCTATAATGTCACAGGTTTCGCCAGGTGCCTTGTAAATAGGTGCCAAAAACCTTGTGAACAACTGGGCATCAAGGAACATCCAGCCCCATGAAACAGCACACAAAAGGTCTTGGTAGACAAAGAAAAGCGACAAATTTTGGGAGGTACAGGGGAACAAAAGAAATCATAGTGGTGAGGGGACTCTCAGAAGCAGACGGGTCTAACACGCGTCCCCCCCAGCTGAAAGTGGGGAGAGCTACCCAACCCCTTGGGAGTTCTCAACACTAAGGCGGAAATACCTGGAGAGACCCTCTGCATTGGCATGGTCAACTCCGGGTCGGTGTTCCACCCGAAAGTCCATTCCCTGTAGGGAGATAGACCACCTCAACAGTTTGGGGTTTTCCCCCTTCATCTGCATGAGCCAGCGAAGGGGTCGGTGGTCTGTCTGAACAAGGAAGTATGAACCAAACAAGTATGATCGCAGCTTCTTCAGTGCCCAGACCACCGCAAAGGCTTCCCGTTCAATGGTACTCCACCTCTGTTCCCGGGGAAGCAGTCTCCGTGACAGAAAGACCACGGGTTGATCCAGACCCTCTTCATTGAGTTGCGATAACACCGCCCCAATGCCAATGTCGGATGCATCTGTCTGGACAATGAATTCCTTCATGAATTCTGGAGCCTTCAAGACGGGAGCGTTACACAATGCTTGTTTCAGAGTGTCGAAGGCTCGCTGACAAGCCTCCATCCAGATAACTCTCCAGGGTTGCTTCTTGGCCGTGAGTTCAGTAAGGGGTGCCACAATAGTGCCATACCCCTTCACGAACCGTCAGTAGTAACCTGTGAGGCCCAGGAAGGGCCGGACCTCAGTCTGGGTCTTGGGGGGTTTCCAGGCCATGATTGCCTCAATCTTCGTCTGAAGGGGCTGCACCTTTTCCCTGCCCACCAAGTGACCTAAGTACACAACCGACCCCTGTCCAATCTGACATTTGCTGGCCTTGATCGTCAAGCCAGCCCTTTCCAGGGCTTGGAGAACGGCTTGCAAGGGCTGCAAGTGATCCTCCCAACTGCTACTGAAGACAGCTATGTCATCCAAGTAGGCAGCAGAGAAGGACTCCATCCCGGTGAGGATCGTGTTTACCAACCGCTGAAAAGTGGCAGGAGCGTTCTTGAGCCCAAAGGGCATGACGCAGAACTGGTAGTGTCCATCAGGTGTGGAGAAGGCTGACCTTTCCTTGGCTCCATCAGTCATGGGAATCTGCCAGTACCCTGCAGTGAGGTCAATGGTACTGAGATATTGGGCAGCTCCCAACCGGTCAATCAGTTCATCCGCCCGAGGGATCGGATAAGCATCCGTTTTCGTTACTGAATTTAGTTCTCGGTAATCCACACAGAATCGCAATTCTGGTGTGGCGCCAGGTGGAGCAGCTTTGGGCACCAAAACCACCGGGCTAGACCAAGGGCTACTTGAAGGTTCGATGACTCCTAGCTCCAGCATCTTAGCTACTTCTCTTCGAATGCTGGCCTTCACCTTGTCAGACAGCCGGTAAGACTTGGACTTCAAAGGTGGGCTGTCTCCTGTGTCCATATCATGGGTACACAATTGGGTCTTTCCCGGGACAAGGGAGAACAGAGGAGCGAATGACCCCAAGACCTGGCGACATTCCTCCTGCTGCTCAGGAGTCAGGGATGGCGAGAGTTTCACTCCCTCCACCGACCCATCCTTTTCTTGAGACGCAAAAAGGTCAGGGAGAGGCTCTGCGTCCTCTTCCTGCGATCCGTCAGTCACCATAACCAACATGACTTCGGGCCTCTCGTAGTGGGGCTTGAGGCGGTTGGCATGTAACACCCGATGTGGGTGCCGAGGGGTCTTTACGTCCACCAAGTAGGTAGCCTTGCCCATCTTCTCCAACACCTCATAGGGGCCTGTCCAACGGTCCTGGAGGGCACTCAACTCTCCAGGCTCCATCACCCACACCTTCTGACCAGGCTCCAGCTCCACCGGGTGAGCATTGTGGTCATACCATGCTTTCATCACAGTCTGGCTGGCTTCCAAGTTGTCAGAAGCTTGCTTCCACAATTTAGCCATTGGCTCCGGAAGGCCAGCATGTAACTCACCACGTCCCGGGGAACTTTCCGAGGAGACTTTTCCCAGGAGTCCCTCCCAGGCTGAGAGGTCCACGTACAGGGTGCCCGTACAAAAGCTCAAAGGGGCTAAAGCCCACTCCCTTCTGCTGAACTTCCCTGTAAGAAAAGAGCAAACAGGGTAGGAGGACGTCCCATTTCCTCCGCAGGCTTTTGGGTAGACTTCTGATCATACCCTTCAAGGTTTTGTTGAACCTTTCCACAAGGCCATTGGCCTGTGGGTGATAAGGAGTGGTAAACCGGTAGGTCACTCTACACTCCTTCCACATTGCCCGCATGTACGCTGACATGAAGTTGGTTCCCCTGTCAGACACAACTTCTTTGGGGAATCCCACTCGGGTAAAGATCCCCATCGGGCATTCACCACTACCGGTGCAGTAGTGGTTCTCAGAGGTATTGCCTCTGGATACCTTGTGGCATGATCCACCAGTACCAGGATAAACCTGTGACCGGATGATGTCGGTGGATCTAGGGGCCCAGCAATGTCGATGCCCACCCTTTCAAAGGGGGTGACAACGACGGGAAGTGGTTCCAGGGGAGCCTTCAGCTTCATCCCTGTTTTCCCACTGGCTTGGCATGACACACACGACCGACAGTATGTGTCGGACGCCACCCTCATTCGAGGCCAATAAAAGTGGGGGACAAGCCGTGCAAAGGTCTTGTCCTGTCCCAGGTGTCCTGCCAAGGGAATCTTGTGAGCCAACTCTAATAGGAAGGCTCGGTAACACTGTGGGACTACCAGGGCCCGTGACAGTCCGTGCACTGTCGCCCTGGGCTCACTGTAGAGGAGACCATCCTCCCAGTAAACACGATAGTTCCCAGACTCGTTACCTGCTGTCTGGGCTTCAGCCTGTTGCCACAGACCCTCGAGGGTGGGACATTCCCTCTGTCCCTTGCTTAGTTCCTCCCTGGATGGTCCCCCCTCCACTCGCCACTCAGCGGGGATAGGCAGATCCTCCAACGGAACCATGTCCTCCTCCGTGGACTACGGGTCCATCTCCTCCGATGGCCTATCCGTCTCACGGGGCACGGACATCGAGGCAGGCTCCTCCTGTCCTCGAGATGCTCCCTCATCGGCCGCTGGGTGGGCCATTGTTCCAGGCTCCAACCCATGCGACTTCTCCTCCCGAGCAGCCGCCGACCTGGTACTCACACAGGCCCAATCAGGTGTACCCAGCATCTTTGAATGAGTCCGGTATTCCACCTCCTTCCAAGCATTGTGCTCCATATCATTGCCCAGCAGACAATTGACTGGCACGGCGGGGCTTACGGCAACTCAAAGTGAACCTGCAACCCCTCCCCACTCAAAGGGAACCTCAGCCACGGGATAGTGGCTCATTCTGACGTCAACCATTGCGGCTGGATGAAGTACGCCTGGAATCACCTGCTCTGAGGACACCAGATGACTCCTGACTATAGTCATACTGGCTCCTGTATCTCTCAGAGCTTCCCCTCTATGGCCATTGATGGTGACCCATTGCCCATACTTGGTAGTATTTGGGGGCACCTGGATCTTTGGAACCATCTCCCGATCACCCAGGGACACTAAGGTGACACCTGCCCACTCCCTCCCCTTAACTAAGGGCATCTCCTCCTCGAGCGCTACACTAGCAACTCCCGGGGCCTTTCCTCCATTGGGAGGGGGTGGTCTCTTTGGGCATTTCGCGTCTCCCTTATAATGTCCAACACCACCGCACTCAAAGCAATGGACAACCCTTGGCTTCTGACTCTGGCCAGGATTAGGGTTCTTTTGCGGGCTAGCCTTAGAGTTGGAGAAGAAACTTTTCCCCTTAAAGTTATTTTGGGGGCCTTTGGAGAACTCCTGTTTCTTATTATCTCCACCCTCTTTCTTCTGGGGAGCGCCCTGTCTGGACTTCTGAGAATCTCCTCCCCTCCCCTTCGTGGACACTCGGGTACTTACCCAAATGTCCACCTCCTCAGCAAGCTTACGGGGGCAAGTTAGTTTGCTGTCTACCAAGTGCTGCCTCAGCTTGGGAAGACATTTCTCGAGTAGATGTTCCTTGAGTATGAGATTGTACAACCCTCAATAGTCTTCCACCTCACTACCTTGGACCCACCCATCCAGGGCTTTCTTGGCATAATCTAGGAAGTCAATCCAATTCTGTGAGCTCAGTTTGTGGCTGCCCCTAAACCTCTGCCGGTATTTCTCGGGGGTCAACCCAAACTTCCTGATGAGCGCCACCTTCATGGTGGGGTAGTCTACCTGATCCTCCCGGTCTAGGGCCAATAGGGCATCCCTACCTGTGGGAGGCATGTAGCGATACAATCCACCACCCCAATGCTTCTCATGGATCCCATGGGCTCTTAAGGAGACCTCATAGGCTGCCAGCCACTTAGCTATGTCATCTCCAGCGGTATAACTGGCGACCACGTCCTTGGGTAAGTGAGGCCTGAGCTCCCTGGCAAATTCCTTAGATTCGTCACCCTCCGGAGTGATGTGATGGGCCCTGAGGTTGAGCTCTCGCAGCTTGAGCTCGTGTTCCATCCTCTTCCCTTCCATCTCCAGCTTGGCTAACTCCCACCTTAATTGTCTTTCCTCTGTTCTGTCAGCTAACTCGGTCTCTTACAACCCTCCTGTTGATGCACTGCTGCCCTCCCATGAGGCTACCTTGGGGCTGATTATCATCTCACCCACCCCCAGGGGACATTCCGCAGTCCTCTCAACGACAGTACCCCTGTCTGACTCCTCCTCCTCTACCGTTCCCTCCGGATGCGCTTCCACCCAGGCTTGCAGACTAATACGGTATCCTCTCTTTTGTCCCCTCGCCTAACGAACACTCCCCTTTCCTGACAGAACTCCTTAAGCTGCGCCACAGTATAGGTCTCCAGCTCTGACATATCGAATTCCATCTTGTCAGTGAAAAGTGTGGACAACCACCTCAAAGTAGGTTACAAGGATAGGAACTCTGAGGGTCACCTCCACTCACCTGCAGAAGAGAATTTGGAAAAAGCAAAATATTGAATTGGAGGGCCGCTGGGAGAAAACTCTGGGTGTGTACCTGTGGCGCACACTGAATTATTATGGGGTCCAAAACAAGCACGGCTCGTAATCCCACCCGCTGAGCACCAATTTTATGTTGGACCTGCGATGGGCAAGCCCAGCACAAAGGGGGAAGCTTGACTCAAGTGTCAAGGCAAGTGAAGGCTATCGTGTTAAGCCGGCTTTGACCCAATAATATCTCCTTGTACAACCACCAAAAAGAAGCACACCACACCACTGTTGTAGAAAAATACGATTCCTTTATGTAAAAATTCTCTGTTGTGAATAGGGATCAATTAGGAAAGCACATATACATTTCTTTTGGCCACAGTTTGCTGGGTTTCGATTTTGGAGTAAATACAATAAATAAGCTCAGGAATAAATATCATTAATAAATAGAATAAATATCAGGAATAAATATCATCAATAAATAGAATAAATATCACTTTTGTTTAGCAGAATAAATACTGGTTCATTTAAATAACCAAACACATGTTCATTCTGGTATCGCTGCCACCAATTAAATACTTCTGGAACATTACACTTGCAATACGTTTCAGGATGGAAAGATTACTCTTACAGTTTATGATGACTTCACTGATAATGAATACAGGCTTCTCTGGGCACAAAAGGAGTGTTGGGACTCTTTAAGAATCACTCGGGGGATATGCGCATGTATAAAGGCAAGGAAACACAGTAAACACTTCATTTACACTTGGCTGCCACCGGGTTGAGATCTCTGCTTGCCGGTGGGGTCTAAGCGCGTCTATGGGCTTTATCACTGCTAGCACTCAGGTGGCACCAGTTCAAAGTCTTTAGACTGACGAACGGGGCTGCCGAAGAGGTCACACAATCTTCGCGCTCAGTCAGATAAATGCCGATTCACAGTTCCTTTATAACGCCGCTTCCCACCTGAAGAAACGGGCCCACCTCACATTGGCTGCAATCGAAAAGCGATTCAGTCGGGGTCAGCACTTCTCTCGCCAGCGACGGGTTCTCAGGGCTCCACGGACCTCCCTCCGACTTCCTCAAACAGGGATGGTTCCCGCCCACAGGTACAGCCGCCGATTCACTGGGGAGGGGCAAAGACAGTAGTCCTGCCCAACGAAGGCCGGCCTTTCCCCGCCCCGGCGCACCACCTCACCTTCAGACGGGGCAGGAAGCACTCTACGCCGGTGGGGCTCGGAGACATCCGAGCTCCTCGCTGGAGGCGCCTGTCGCGAAGGGGGCACAGAAGACACTCGCGGTCTCAGCGAACTTGCTCTCGCCTCGCGACCCGAGTCTGTCGTGATTCACCACCAGGGGTGGCGAGGAAGGCACACGAAAACGGCCACAGTCCCTTGGGGGTGATGAGGCACTCGCTGGGCAGGCGCTGTAGGCGCGAGGTCACCGCACACACAGCTGACTGGAACGCCAGTCAGGATCCACGCCAGTGACCCTTGCTTGCTCTACTGCCCGCACTACCAGCCGCCTCAGCGGTCAACAGCGCAGGTGTCAATCTGGTGTCAAGTCTGGAATCTCCTTCTTCACCTAGATCTGGAACATCATCATCCTATCTAGTCTTCTGGTCATCTTAAATGGCCGCCAGGGACTGGACTTTATATAGCCAGTGCCCTGAAGTGCTGGCTCGTGCCAGTAGGTTTTAGAACCTTCTTTGGGCTAGGCCAATGACATGGCACGTCCGAGAGGTATTTGGGACCCTAACAGCCACCATACTGGAGTTCTAGAGCAGCCATTTTGTGTACCTGAGGGAAATACAGAAATTCCTGTCAGGAATGCGCGCCAAGTAAAAAGGGCGCCAAAACCTTGAAAGGTCAAGGTTCATGGAGGCTCCAAGGGGAGTCACTCACATAAGGAAAAAGGATGGCCACCATTTCGAGGCCATTCATACAGGTTGCCAATCCCAGTCTATAATGTCACAGGTTTCGCCAGGTGCCTTGTAAATAGGTGCCAAAAACCTTGTGAATAACTGGGCGTCAAGGAACATCCAGCCCCATGAAACAGCACACAAAAGGTCCTGGTAGACAAAGAAAAGCGACAAATTTTGGGAGGTACAGGAGACGGGTCTAACACTGGGACAATCCAATATGCTGCCAATAAGTGGTTTCTATGCACATCTCTTCTGGGGACCTCAGCTCTACCCCAGCTGACATCACTACCAAGAGACTTTCGCATCAAAGATTAAAGGGGGAGGTCATATGCTGGCTCCAGATGTCTGGATTTCCTTCTTCGTTTATTGGACCTGGGCTGTCCCAATCCTTGCACAGTGTGACAGTTCATTACTAGATGTATATTTTCCTCTGTCTTCCCTAACCCTCCCTCCTCAGGAGCTGAGTGAAGCACTGATAATTGCTCCTTTTTGTGGGAGGCCTTTTTCCCCTCTGCCTGGCAGCAGAGTAATATACTAGGCCCAATCGGGTGAAAAAAGCTCTAGAATCTGATCTTGAGCAAGAGACATATGGCCAATTTTGTATGACCACTGAGGTGCACATGTAGATTCTTGAGACCTTCATATTCAAACTTGCTGAACATATTTCACCCCAGTTTGATATCCCACTGGACTATGTAGTCCTACTGTGAAGGTCTAAGTGAAACGAAAATACAATTTAAGGCAGATTTCCTCAAATGTGTATAATACAGTGACACTGCAGATAAACCAGTAAACCCTACAGTCCTTACCTATGAGTGCTTAGTAACATTATAAGACGTGTGTCAGGTCAACCTCTAGCCCTGCAGTGTTTCTTCTGTGTGTAATTACCAGGCTGCGCACAATGGTAGTCTCACATGCTCAGCCCACAAACATGTGCACATGCATGTACACACATGTTCATATGTAACCAGCTCAGTCCCACTTAGGCTAGTTGTGCTAGAGCAGCGTAATCTTAAGAGATGGACGCTGGTGGTAAACACTTGCAGCCCAATTAGGATGCAACTACTTTGGATGAGGCTTGAGTAGTGAGACTCTCCCACAGCAAAGGTTAAAAAAATGGGTGATCAAAAAGCAAAATAACTCAAGGAAGATTAAGTAGGCGAAAGCCATTTTGCTACACTCATCTATTTATTAACCCGCCCATCCATCCACCTGCTCACTGATCCATGCTCATGTGTTTCCCCAATATTCCATTCATTATACACTCACCCGCCCATTCATTTCTTTAGTTACTCATATACATCATATGCCCCTAGGCAATCTTCAACCTCAATCTAGACTCTCATCAAATTAATGACCCATAAACCCCCTCCTCCTTCTAGTTCCTTTATTTGTCCTATTTTTTTAACATCAGTCCACTCATTCATCCAAATAATTTGACAGTAACTCAAAATATTAATCCAAACATCTGGCCATTGCACATACATTCATCTATTTACTCTCTCATCAGTCAGTTCACTCTTCCATTAACCCACTTGAAAGAAGTGCCCAATTCAGGTCACCTGGGTCACTAATGACCACCTTTCAGCCTTCCATACTAAATGAAGAGTTAGTCAGATAGTAGAGAATACAAACCAATAACTGTTTTATTCATATACACTCAGAGCGGAGCCCAGTCTGCCCATTTGCTAATAGTGTTGCAGAGGGACTGAAATCACCAAGCATAAAGATACATTATGTATGTTTCATGACCAAATAAAGGTATGCCCACAGTGGGATTTCCCATGCAGATGCAACTGGACAGTGAAATACAAAAAAAATAGGTTTTGGTTCTCATATCTTACAGTACCTAATGCAACCCAAGGTTGTTTCACCGTGCTGCCGCCAACGGACAAGTGGGAGATGGCCTCTATCTAGAAGAAAGGTATGCACTAATATAAACAGTCTATTCATTAGTGAAGCAAAACCTAACACTGCAGAAACAAAACATAACAGAGGCATTTTCTCAAAAGCAGCAAAGGATTAGTTTTGATCATGATTTAAAATTGTTCCTGAATAGAAAATGGCGTTGCGAATACTAACTTACATAGGGCAATGCGCAAACATGAATAGTTTTATTCTAACACACTCACACAGACACATAATAATACACAAAGTGGTGCAAACATAAACAATTTCACTTAAAAAGACATACAATCTAGCCTTGGTTGTGCTTGTTGTTTCTGGCACAACTGCTGTCGATTGGGTCTCGGTCCCTCTACCCAAAATTAAAACCTTGCCAGTGAAGAATTGTGATTTAGTACGCAGGGTGGCTGTCTGTGGAGCACAGGGTTCGAACACTAGCTCCGGTGGCAGCTCAGTTTAGCACAATGTGACTCTGGGCAATAGCTCATTTAACCTCCGCGACAACCCCAAGAGCCTTGAGATCCTTAGGGGTGAGTAGTTTGCGCTTTACAAATACCGGATCTATCTATCCGCCTACATCAGCAATATTCCAATCTCAAAATTACTTTGTGCTGCTATAACATTAATTGCTACGACATTGTTTGACCCACCAATTTAATCGATCATTCTCTCACTAAAGAGGATTCTTTTTTATTTAATTCTAGAAAGCGGTGGAAGAAATATGTAATCAGGCTCATGCCATTTCATTCCTCTCTGTATTATACAAGGTGAGCATGAAATTAATTTTATAACAATACATATTTCCCCTTCTCATTCAGTCTACCGTCTATGAATGGAAACTTTAACACTAGGATAGAAACACGAAATAGTTGCCATTGCAAAATATGTATCTTTATTTCCAATGCTGTTGCCTTTTATAAAGAAAAGAAATCAGGATGAGCTCAATCTTAATGTGTAACACTAATGAAGCAAATACAAAACTTTGGCCATACAGTTGGCTGATTGAATGGAATGTTTGAAAAAAAGAGTTGTGAAGTTAGAGGAATATGATGTAACTTCTAGTCATGTCCAACCAGACCCAGCATACATGTTCCATAATCACCCTTGAGTTCATCCTACAAAAGAAAGCACATTTAACATTAAATTTAGAAATTAATAATACGTGCTATGAACTGTATTTACATGGACACATCCCACTACATTGCGAAAATGTATCTGCCTAATAATGAAGCAATAGTTGAAGAAATACGCATTGTAAATCTATGGAATCTTATGTCTAGAATTATAGACCTTTAGTAATGCACACAACTATTGCTGTGAATATATTTAGTTATTTTAACCGGGATGTGTCTTTCTGTCATACTTCATTAATTTAATAATACAAAAAACACACTGCTAGTTCTGCAGAATATTTTCGAAGCAACTGTTTCTCCTTCCTGTATAATTGCCACTTTTAATTCCTTGCATTTACAAACAACAAATGAATAACAATTACATGCAGGGTCCGTTAGGCTGCTAGATCAGGAAGCATATCATACCATGAATGCCTGGCGTACACTTTTGCCGTAAAACCGCTTGAAAAGGGCTTGGATTTCCTTCATGTCAATTTCAGAGCGAGAGACCATAATTCTATTCAATGCTTTTTCATTAGTTCCAGAGCCCTATGTAAGAAAGGAAAAGAAAATAATGCCCATTTGTATGTGATTGAATGAACTAGATGCGCTTGTGAAGTCATGCTCAATGCTCAGCGTACACTTGGACAAGCCTTGATCTGCCTTATGCATATGTCAAATATCAATATCTCTTCAAGCATCAGCACTTCTCCAAACATCACTTGTTACAAATTATTTCAGCAGTCCAATATATGTACCAGTGAATATGAATATACATCTGTGACTTTTGTTTAGGTCCAAATGTTTGGATTTGGTTCTTTGCAGCACAGTTGATAAACAGGCCTAATACATATAGCACGTTTTGAGTGTGTCCCTTCAATTGTTGGATTACTTCGACCAACCTCTTTCAGACTTGGTCAAAAACATTTTAGCTCAGATTAACAGAGTTTTCATCTCTCACCTAATGCTATTGACTGTTTGACTTTATACCTCCACCTCATTTAACTGTACGTATTGAACTACAGGAAGGATACACAGCGCCTGGATACCCTCCGCCCCAGATTGATTAGCTGCGCTATACAAATATGACTTGATTGATTGATAACTTTCCATCTGTAGCCCTCTGTCTTCCCTGCTGGTTTCCTTCTGTGTGTGTCCTTCTGTTTCCTGACCCTATCCCTCTACCCATGCACTTCTCACTAACCCCTTTCCACATGCCACCCTCTCGTGTTACTCCTCCCTTCTTTTTCTTTTCTGTGCGTTTTTGTTTATCTCCATCCATCTGCAACCCTCTTGCAAACATCTCCCTTTCCCCATGTGCTCCTCATTAGCACCAAACCTGCCCACGCCCTTCTTAGCTTCCTCCCTCCCCCTTGCTCTGATCTGGACTAGCTCATTTTGTCCTTGCGAAAGTATAGGGTGAAAGCTCTTTTTTAGTCTCCACAATTAGAAAGTATAGTAAAGTTAAATAGGTTGATGTTTAAATATGATTTAGAACTTGAGTTAGGCCCACTTATTTGAATCAATTTAAATACTTTTATAGAACCTTGATTATTGACATAAATGTTCAAATAAGGTAACAACAATATCTAGACCAGATTACAAACTCAGACATTGATATGGAGAATAATTGTATCTTTTCTTTCATTTCTTTATTAATGTTTTCACATCAGCATAATTGTTATCAGCATGTTTAGAATTTGAATATAATATTTTAATAATTGTATATCCGAAACGTGTTTCACCCCTTATGGCATGTAAGTTTAGGGCTTTCTCAAGGACTTTGCATCAGTCCTTCAAGAAACAGTTTGTATTGTGGCAAAATCTTTGCAGTCTGAGTTTCTGATGTTGTTCGAAGTGGCAGAATGTTATGTTTTATCTCCATGCGGGCTCTGCATCAGCATGTTGAATGTGTTACAACTTGCTGCATTTGTGCAGGGAAAATTCCGCACTTGTCATTTGGAGCTTGTCCAGATGAGATGATAGCAGTGGCTTATTAAAAGAAAACTTTACTAATGTTACACTACAAATACGTTACGTGATGACGTAGCGTGCGAGGCGGCCATTTCCCGATCGCACTACACAGCGTGAGTCGAGAGAAAACCCCTGAGGGTATCGGATGTCCTGGCGCTCTACCACTTGGAAAGTATAATTAAAGAAACGTTCTGCACTTACCACTGGCTCCAGATCTTTTGTGTGGGGGGGCTAAGATAGAATCATTACAACTGTCACTGCCAAAACACTCGGTCGGTGAGTTAAATGTTTGATGGGTATGGTTGCTGGGCGTTGACCGGTGCTGACCATGTCCTGCGCATGTGTGGATTCTCACAACTAGCTATGGCCATGTTAGAAGTGCATTGTTGGTTGGCCTTGCACATCATGGAAACAGTGAGTCCACTCCAGGATGAATGTTGCAGTTGAAGTTTATTGATGTAAACAGGTGCTGTGCAGCAGCCGGCTAAAACACTCTCAGTTCAAGTAACTTTCACCTTTCAAAGCCTAACATTCCAAACAGAATGCCAGTGGCTAGGACATCATGGCTCAAGCATTCTCAACATTGAAAGGAAAACACTACACATGTCCAATGTACTCTGAATGAAAGAAAGCATAGCTACACACGGCATGTTCCTGCCATTTTGGGTGGCTGGGAAGATACACATTCAAATCTAAGGGTACTGTGGTTCCATTGCAGCCCGCATTTCCGTATTGGTTTTGGTAGAATTCAAGTGCAATAATTCACGGTGACAGGCACACCTGTGCTTGTCTATTCTATTTTATTACTGTGACAGGCACACTTTTAGCAGTGACAGGCACACCTGTGCTTCTCTATCCTAATGTATTACACTGACAGGCACACTTTTAACCTTGACTGCTGGCTATGGGGACTACGCTTCGGTCAAGTCACTTTGAATATTGTCTGCAGTTGGTGTTATTTACATTATTTTCAAGAAAGGCTGCCACAGTGTATATGTGTGTATAACAGGGAAATACACACCTATTTTACTACTACAGATACAAAACATGGCATGCTAGGAATCCATACAGTGACACCCACACCAGTTTGAAAAATTACACAAGGATAATACTGACATTCAGATCAAAGCAGCCTGGCCCATTATTGATAAAGGTAAATTGGTCCATTTAGCCAACAAACCCTTGATCTTATTGATTAGAGGGATGTAGGTTAGGGAATATAAATCATTAACATTTTCAGAGACATATATCCCTAAATATATCTTTGGTCTTGAGTTTATTAAAGGATACAACTCAACAAGTAAAGTGTCTAGTGCACAGTTACATTATAAAACCCCTGTTTTTAATTCATTTATCTTATAACCACAGAGTTGTTGATATTCTTGAAAGATTTCAAACACCTGCTTTTGGTTTTCTATACTGGGTTTTAAAAATAATTGAATGCCATCAGCATATAATATAATATTGTCCATTCCCCTTAGGGGCAGGTATTCATACTCATTGTTTCAAATAGGTATAGCGAATGGCTCAATGAAAAGGGAAAATAATATATGCTACTGAAGACATCCTTGCCTCATACCACTGCTCACCTTACAGACACCAATATTATGAGAGTTAATGATAATGTGCACCTTAGATCCTTTATATAGATGTAACAATATTTGAATTAAACTGGAAGGAAATCCGAATCTGTTAAGAATAATGAAAATACTTTCTCAGCACACTTAATCAAAACCCTTTTCTACATCTATTAGCATTACTGAGCCAGTACTTTATTCTCAAAGAAGTAATCCAAGCCTCAATCAAAAAGTTTGTATTTAAGATAGCTGTCAACCTGGCATGAAGCCACTTTGATCTGAATGAATGACAGAACCTAATATCCTACTCATGCGGTTAGCTAAAATCTTAGTAAAAATCTTATAAACAACATTTAAAAGACTCATAGGCCTGTTTGAATTGAAATTATGCTTATCCTTATTCTTCTTCATAAAGCTAACCACCACTGCAAAGCAAATTAATGCTGGGACTTCTCTGCCTTCCAAAATGTGATTAGCTATTTTTAAAGCAGAGGATTTAAAACTGATGCTAACTTTTTATGCAGTTCTGAAGGGATACCATCTTCTCCACAAGTCCTACCATTAGCCAACATTGTTACTACAGCCTCGATCTCATCAAGGGGGATTTGACCTATGAAGGATTGGGCTTGGCATGATTGCACTTGGGGATTGTGAGCTTGTTAAAGAAACCCCTAAGTCACAAAGCATCCAAGTCTTGCTGCGCAGCATATATTGCTTCATAATGCTTATAAGATCTATCCTGGTTTGTGCCGGGTCCATTATAGATACTTTTGTTTCTTCATCTATAAGGGATGTAATCCTGTATTGTGCTTAGCGTTTTCTTAATTGCTTCACAAGAAAAGTACCTGCAAATTCACTCGCCTCGTATACCTTTTGTAGATATGCTGAGCTTGTGATGTGTCCTCTGGTATAGTAGTATTCTTGCATACTCATTCTCGCTTGATTAAATGCTGATTTATTGGATGCAGTTTTATTACGTGTATATTATACTGATGCCCTATGCAGATCAGTCTCTGAGTATGTCCTATCTAGACTTAAACGTTTCCTCTATGTGATGTCTTTAGATATTATATAACCCGTATAGTTGCTTTTAATGCCTCCCAGGTATTTTTGACACTAGAAGTATTAGTATTAATTTGGAAGTAACTCATTATTTCACTTTGTTTATCTTTGCACCACTCTACAGAAAAAGCTAAAAAAGCCAAACCTGTCTTTGACTTTGTCAATGCTTTTTCTTTCATTTCTACTAGTAAGAGTTTAATATGACCGCAACAACTGCATTCTAAGACCAAGGCTTTGCTAAAAAGCCCTACATTCAAGAACCTCACTTCTGTGGAATAATCTCTGCCAATTATAAAAATATACTTTATGATTACTGGTACTGGTGGATATTGTAAATAGAATTGTCTAAAAAGGCAGAATTTATATTCGGCCTGTGGCAGAATGAGCACGGATTAAATTGTACAAAACTACCCTTGTCACAAAACATTTTAAAGGAATAAAAATATTTTGAACTGCTAAGGAAACGAGACAGCATTTTTTTATTTGGCAAAACATGTCGGCAGTTGTGGCGAGTGCCCCTTCTTTCTTTGTGGATCCAATAATTATTCCAATAGAAAATGGACAGCTAAAGACTTCTCCACCTCACACAAATGGGGCCTCATTTATGGGGGATTGTCATAGGGCAGCATCGCAAGTCTTCGGGCTGCACTGTCATATGCCAATTTGAAAGGGCAGGAATGCAACATATATATGACATACAGTGCCTGCCTGTCCATTCTCCCTGCACTGGCGCACAATTTGCTGCCTAGCGCTCACTCAGGCACCCTTACACCATGGTGCAAGGGTGTCTGCATTGCATGCAGGATTGTTTATGTGCAGGTAATATGTTTTTATCTAGGAACCTGAATCAATATTGCTATTTTATGCCCTTGTACGGCTATAATCAATAATATCCCTATAATAGCATAAGAATCAGATCCATATTTAAGTAAATAGCCCTTGCAGTCCAAGGCACGGCAAAAGCTACTTCCTTTGATTCCTAGAAAGCACAACGAGTTCTTTCGACACACCAGACCTCCAGCAACCTGGGAAATCCCCATTTGCTTTGTTGTGATTTGTAATAGAACTCCTGCGAGCACTGTAAGAACGGCCAGTTCTTAGTGACATCTTTATTGATGTCTTATGTCCAAACCTTACGTAAAACTCAGCACCTTTCAGGTATAAATATACCAACGTTGCCTTAAGCAAAACACACGGTGGTGGTTTTGGAGCAGAGCAGCTATCTACTTGCCCGAGAGCCCAGCTGATGCGAGAGCCCACGGACGCTGCCCCTCCTCTTTGACGCGCTGAGAAAGACGCTGTCTTTTCTCCTGCCGAGAAAATCCAGCTCCGGCATTTCCAGCCTACCCTTGCGGGTTGCTGGGATATCAAGTCCTGAGGAAAGAGATACCAGACCTCCTACATTCTATTCCCAAGGTACAGTGCTGACTAAACCCTTAAAGAGAATTCTTGAATCAGATTCTTGGCAAAACCAACTTAACTTAAACTGCTACTTACTTACTCCATCCCACGTATTTGGCTTAGGTCAGGTACACCGGGGTAGGCGTATTTTAGAAGCACCAGTTGAGCACGTTAGTCAACGTATATATGTATGTATATATTTTATCCATTTTAAAGTATCTTATGGCTAAGAAACCATAACAACGCTTGTACAGTATTATTTCATATTAGTCCTTTTACTGTACGTACTTTACTTTACATTAAGTATTGCAATTGTGGCAATTCATTTCTCTTGCATGAGAAGAAAGACTGCTCAATAAATAATACCTTTTATTGAAAATGCCCTTCTCTCTTCTCTGCACTCTGGTGAAACTAAGAACGCACAACTGACTAAGTGAAATAGCTGTCTATTGTTTTCACACGACTCTAGAGATTTACTCTTATTCTGAGGGAGCAAAGTTGTCATGTTATATGGTTGTCAGAAGCTAATCCCTTCTTGTCGATCCAGGGAGGTTAAACTCCTCCTCGTTTATTCGAGAAAGCTTCTAGTGACCTCTGAGCTAGCTGGCAAACCTTAAGTCTAATATAGTCAGTAGAGACCTAGTCGACCTCAGTCTTACGTCTACACTGCTGAATATATTATTCCAATGCGCAGAGCCTATTGGGAATATGGGAACTACACTACACAGGAAGAGGCACCATCCTGCACGAAAACATTTCAGACAGGCGTTTTCCTCTTTCTATGAAAGTGGAAAAAACAAGAGATAAAAATATTTCTCCTCATTACCCTTGCTCTGGGAAGGCGTATGGTTTTGGCATTGCACCAGATTTACATGATTAGGTAAATCTGGGGCAGTATCAATATCAATAGGTGTTGCAATGGAAAACTAACCACAACACCCAAAGAACTACTCCCTGGAGTAGAGTAAGGCAACGCAGTGAGCTACAAAAAAACATAATAATCTAAAATCATCATTCCACTTCACAAAACCCATCCCTCATCACTGAACAAAGACACAGGGCCTTATTTATAGTTTGGTGGGTGGTCCATCATCCACCAAGGTTGCAGAGGCCTTTACCTCCACCACTTGTGGACTACTGGCCACTATATTTAGAGATATCCACCACCTTGGTAGAGTTCTCTGTTCTTCATGAGGTACTGACAATTTGGTGATGTTTCCCAAGGGCCTAAACTTTGCTGACCGGCCACCATGTTTCATCTGGAAGCTCAGCATAATTTATTTGTTTTATAAGAAAACAAACTCCCACAGTGTGAGTTTTTTTTAGTAAAACAAAATACTTTGTCCCAGGACATGGGGGGCATTTTAATGTATTTCTGTTTTGGACCACGATGATTTTCCTGGCTGTCCTGAAGAGAAAATATGTACATTAGACCATCCTCATTAAATAGGGCAAATGGTCTGATGTTCCAATGCCAACGGCCTAAACTCCTTCAGGCTGTCCATGTAAGGTTTCTGGCAGTGGAAACAGAAGGAGCATTGCTGGCAGAAGCATGAGTGTCTGCATGACAGTAAATAGAGATAGAGTACAAGTACTCTGCCATATGTGCATGTGTTTGATGTGAGTACCCTGTGAGACCACTATGAACCAAACTCAAATTCAGAAGCATCATTCCTTAAGAAATACCTTTCTGGATCAACTTGATAAATCCCTCACTCTTGCAAGAGGTTGCATTAGTCTGACTTAAATAAGTCAGATCACTTATTTGCTTGAAACACTGGTTTGGACCTGTCATTGGTGTTTGACAAGGTAAATTGTCTCCTTCTACCAAAAATTCACAAATGGAAGAAACTGAACAAAATGTGTGGTTCAAAAATTCTTTGCATCACACTTCACCAGTACATATAAGCATAAACATTGCAAAACCCATCTCACATCCTGCCTCTAACATTGAGTACCTGAAGGACCATCCATACTGATAGCATTCTAACCGGTACTTGGATGCTTCCTGCTCTCTTTTAAAACCTTTTAAAGTCTCCTACTACTGCTTTGCTGATGAAATTCAGCTTGGTTCGCTGGATGATACCCCACCACCTCCAATAAACTCCAGTGAAAACACAACTATCGTGATCTCTTCTTCCAAATGTGCAACAGTTGTAAAGAGCTGGCCTAGCACCGTTAACCCACTGTAAAAAAAGTTTAAAAAAATCTTTATTGCATGATTAATTAAAATCTTTGCAAAATAGTACGTTTAAATTAGGTCACATGTACCAATACATTTTTTAAAAGAACCTCAATGTACATTACAATAAGAGCAGTTCATTGTACATCACAAGTTTTATCGAACAGTTGGCTAGGATAAAAGCAGATATAAAACTCCTGGTTTAACTGTTATAATTATTGTTTATGTCCGTAGTGCAGTGCCCTGCATTGTGATCCCGTGTTTTTTTATTGCGATTTCCAGTTAGAACCATAGCTTGAGAGTTGCGGCTTCTACTTTTTAAAACCAGATCTCTGTGTTTGATCTGTTATGTTACAGTTAAAATTGACCCACTGGAAAACAGTCCATCCCTTTTTAAATGTGCCAGATGCTACACCTTCATGTTAGATAAAAATCTAAATCTCCACGTTCACATTAATCCTTCAGCTGAGCATACAAAGTTTTGAGCTATACTGGCTTTTAGAACAAAACCCTTCCTTCCTGATGTTAAATGAAACAGGTTGTCCAATTTCTGTAGCCCTTTCTGATACAGAGAAAGTGCCGCGCATGTCGCGTTAGGGTATTGCAGTTTAAGTTAAGTTCCTGCAATACCGCATGAGAGGTAATTTGTTGTGCAAACAAGATGAAGAGACAGCTAAGATGGTTATCTCTATTTCTCTGCTTTGTTTTGGATGGCTCTACTCTTTTTAATTAGCCATCAGACAGTAATACCTCGTGTCAGCCAGTTCTGTTGTTTAAAATAGCCGGAAGAGCTCTGTTGACACATGGGCAAGCTTACATAAGCACCTGAGAAGAGAGACTCTTACCCGATGAGGGCTGAAAGTTTCTACAACTATGTTGCAACTGCTGGTAAGACATTTGAGGCCAAGTAGATGGGGTGGCTTAACACTTGCTGACTGTAGAGCATGCGTGGTAAAATAAATCCAATACAGGTATAGAGTAGAACATGGTAATACCTTACTTATTGGATTCTGTAAGTAACACTGGGGCATATGTACAAGCCCCTATCGCCACCACAATGTCACCTACAGTGAAGTTGTGGTGGCGATAGGGGCAGCACCATATGTACAAGGTAACGTTGCCTTGTACATAATGCCCCCTTTCACGCTATGGTTAGCGTGAAAGGGGTTGGTAGTGGGTGTTGCAGTGGGTGTTCCACCGCAACAGCCATTTATTTTGATGCTGGCCCCTATGTACAAGGGTGGCGTACATAGGAGGCGGCGTCAAAATTAAGGACAGGTAAAAACTGGTCATAAGATGGCGAAATTGGGACAAATTATTATTTCTTCTCGTTTTTTATTTTTCCATGTGTACTGCCTTCTGCAGTACACATGGAAAAAGCAAAATTCCATTGTTTGTTTATGAACAGGAAGGTGTCCGCTCCTGTACATAAACACACTTTTAAAAAATGTGCCATTTTGTCACTATCATGTGTGCTGCATGAAGCAGCACGCATGAAAGTGAGAGAATGGCATTTCTACAATTGTTTATGTGCAGGAAGAGACACCTTCCTAGATATAAACAATCCTCCCCTGCACGCAGACACTCTTGCACTCTGGTGCAAGGATGCCTGCATTGGAGCTAAGTTGCTAAACTTAGCGCAGGGGGAAACACAAGGCTGCACTACATTCTTGTAAATATGGTGCAGCCTTGCATTTCAGAAGTAGAGGGGAGAGGCGTTAAGCCAGGAAGGCTAACACCTCTCTCCTCCACTTCCTTGTACATATCCCCCACTTTGTTTGCTAAAAGCTGCTCTAGATGCAACTTCTGGACTGGACACTGGCTCTAAAGAGTTCAACCACATTATCCCAAACATAAACCACTGAAATGGTCCTACATAGAGGCCAGGAATATTCTAACCTAGAACATACTATTCATAAAGGTTTCCATACTGTTACTCCTAATTAACAAGCACAGAAACTCTAATGTTATCAAATGGACAAGGACCACTAAGGAGCTCAGACACCTTTAGCCATAAATTCCCAACATGTTGAAAGAAAATATCTTAGAAACGTATGCAGTCTTTCTCTGGGAGTGCACCCAAGATTAGGAACTCCATATTTTCTGCTAAAGAAAACACTGCTAAAAATTCTTTAGAACAGAGAAAAAAGGACAATCCTTTCATCTGTGGATTCTTCACAGTAATACTCAAAAAATGTTTTATAATATGTCTCAAATGAGTCACTCCCCGCTGGCCCTGCACTGCGACTGCAGAAATTAACGTCATTATTTCTAGGTATTGCTGGTTAACTTTACTTCTTTTGTTTTCTGTTGAATTGCATCCCCTCCTCTAGGCCCTGAATAAAATTAGGCAAGTGTTTTATGACCCCTAATCTCCCCATGGCGCTGGGGTTGGACTTATGAGTCGGGTCGTATTTACCACATTCATTATTTACGGGGGGCTTTAATTGTTTCTCCTTTCATTAAAATTAGGCAGGTCAAACCTGCCAGAATTTAACAGAGGAAGATTTAGAGTATTTAAGGTACTGAGCAGATTGTGGCACATTGAGCAGCAACATCTGAATGCTATTCCCCAGAAACTCTTAATAGGTGCTGGATATCTCACTTGATAACTTATGTACTCTAAAGAATGGGGTTCTATTCCACAAACCCGGAATAATGGCACATTATCTATTTCATGTCCCTATGTATATAGATTTTTGTTCACATTGCAATTATATTCACATATATTTCTAGTAATTCTGGTATCCTGTAACTACTGGTTATTTTAATCAGGAATACTATGTGTGAGCCAATTTGTCATCGGTTGGGTGCTCTTTTAACTGAATGGTTCTAGTCCAGGCAATATGCAGCACAATAAAACTTGCATGACAAAACCACTGTTTACTGTTTCCAATACAGTATGTTTAATGACAAAGCATAGACACAGAACTCTCCAAATAACCTTCAAGTTTCTTCTTTTGCCCTAGTGTAGAAATTAAACCTCTTGAATGCTAGTTTTTGTTAAATACCATATTGTTTAAAACAGGACGAAATGTTATTGCATAAACCATATGTGCAGTAGCGAAGATTACAATAAGGTATTTACTACCATTTTTGAGAAAGAAGAGGATTTCTAACCTCTCTTGGAACAATGTTTTTTCTAACATTATATTCAGGACCCGTTTGCTGTACTGTACCTTCATGGCGTTGAAAAGCTTTTCTGCAAAATAAGCAGGTTTGCTAGCAGCACACTTAACTGTAGAATGAAAAAAACATGCAATTAGTAGATATCACCCACCAACTCATTAGGTGAGTTCTGTGAAATTAATATGGGCATGTGGTTAATACAATATATATAGATGAAATTAAAAACAAATGTTCACATGGGCCCTATCTTTTTTTCCACTCCTGAATGCTGCTAGGTGTACAACAAATGCATTTGTAGTTAGAAATGCCAAGTTATAATTTACAAATTCAGGATGAGTGACATTTTTGTAAACGCAAATTGCATTTATGACAATAGATAATCAATCATTATGTTTTACGGTTGGGGTCGCAGCAAGGAATGGCAGTGGGTCTCTATTGGAAAAGTGATTAATGTTATCAAACTTATTTCCCTGTGTTTATTCACAATCATTTCCAAATAAAAAAATAATTTTAACACTAACAACTGCTTTCATAATGGTTAGCAAAAGTGTGAAAAAATAGTTTGAAAACTCCTGACGCAATCCCATATTTAGTGAGAGGGCAGAATTATAGAGCATAGCTGCCTTGTAGATAAAAATTAGGGGTGGGGGGCGTGGCCAAGATGGCGGCGGAGTAGGACGCTCTTCCGAGCCGCTCCGGCGTCGATCCGACAAAGCATCTTACAGCACGGTCCTGAGGGAGTGATTTCGCTTAAAAAAGTGTTGCGGAAGTCCCCCTGGCATAGCGGAGTGGTTTGGTGCCGTCGGTGGAGCGGAGAGGCTTCAGGGTCGACCACGAGACCGACTGAGCTCTGAGGCCTGCACGACCCCGGTCTCTCTTAGGTCCTGGCGGCCGATATCGAAAGAGGGCGGGCCCCCCCCCTGAGATCGGGCCCCCTGAGATCCCGCCCGGGAGCACCAGCGCTGATTGACGGTGGAGAACCGCACCGTGTCGGTGGAGCGGCCGATCTAGCTTCCGATGTGGCTCGGAGTGCTCGGCGCTTCTGACCTGTGGCGTGGAGCGAGCCCACGAGGCGTTGAGGCGGAGGTTCACGGCGCCTGGCAGTGTTCATCAAGAGGAGGCCCGAGACGCCCGGGCGCCGGAGGCTGTGAGGACTCGGCAACAGGTGTGGCCCCGAGCGTGACTGGTGGTGGAGAGGGGTGCCAGATCGGCGGCGGTGCCCGGTGAGCCCCGGCGAGGGCGGATTGCGTGTGAAGAGGACGCGGCCTACGGGATAGCGGCGGCGTTCACAGGGTTTCAGGCCGGCCATGCTCTTGTGCATCATCCTAGACGCCTGTGGAGCCTACGAGCACGAGTGGAACAAAGGCCTGGGCCGCTGTGTGGGCCGTGTGCGTGTTCGGAAGTACTACGGCCTATAGCTCGAGGCTTGAACATTGGGATCGAGGGCCTCGGCTCTGGACTGGAACGAGCGGCAGGGCCCACCATCTTGTTTAGCCTCGTGGCGCCTGGGAGGAGTGCTGCTCGCCGCCATGTCTAAAACGCTGCGCAAAGGGCACCCGGGGAAGGATGGCGCTTCGAAGTCCTCCCAGCAGCCGGCATCTCCAGGGGCTAGTGGCTCGTCGAAGCAGTCGGACGATGAGGCGCCGGTGACGAAGGCTTTTATGTCCGAACACTTTGCCTCCATTAAGGAAGACATCTCCGAGCTCCGCGCACAATTGGCGTCCGATCTACGGGACGTGCGGAGGGACGTGGATGGTATGGGCGAGAGGGTGGCGACTCTGGAGGACCATGATTTAAGTATGGCCAACGACGTGCACCTACTGCAGCAGGATATCATCCGCCTTACCGAACAGAACCTGGACTTGCAGACGCACACGGAGGACCTAGAAAATCATTCCCGCAGGAACAACATCCGCATCCGAGCTGTGCCATGGGATGGTGAGGCGGGCGATCTGCGTGGCTATGTTCAAGAGTTGTTCCTCCAGATATTGGATGTGGAGGATGTGCGGGAAATTCAGATGGACCGAGTACATAGAGTGGGGTTGCCTAGACGAGGGGGGGGGCCCCCTCCTGACATTCTCGTCTGTGTCCATGACTTTCAGGTGAAAGAGCGCATCCTTCGCAAAGCCAGGGCCATCACGTCGTTGCAGTTCAGGGACCACCACCCTCAGCTGTATCAGGATTTAGCGGCCTCCACGCTACGGAAATGGAGGGAGTTCCGTCCAGTGACTGCCTTTTTGAGGGAGCGTGGCATCGCTTACTCCTGGGGACACCCTTTCAGAATCATCTTCCGGTGGCAGAACCGGCTCGCACAGATTCGCTCACTTCAGGTGGCGAAGGACCTCTTGGGCCTGGAGGATGTGCCGCCCTCGCAGGGAGCAGCCGCTTCCCCATCTCGGAGGCGCCACCGCTCGTCTTCTTGGCACAGGGTGGGCGCTTCCCCTGACCGGCGGCGACCGGATTGCACTACCAGCTTGCAGGAACGGGGCAATGCGGTGGCATCGGTGGCTTCGGCTACCTTGGCTGATACGCAGCAAAGCTCCGGAGCAGCGTGACCCTCGTCTTTAGGATGGATCGATGCCGGAGGGGTTCCGGCCTCCTGGTCTGGGGGTATGGATGTACTTTTGGAGGAGACACCCTTGACCGTGGCCGTGGGGGCTACCGTGTTGGTCCCCCTGACCCACTTCCGGACTGGAAGGCCCCTCGCAAACTTTGGACTTCTGGACACGATGAGTACTCTATTTGAATTCACAGTTTTGACTCTGTTCTTGCTATTGGTTTTTTTCCAAAGGGGGGGGGTTGGGAGTTGGGGGGTTTGGGTTGTTGGGGGGGGTCCCATGACGGTGGGGAGGGGGGACTGCTGAATGAATGGTTGCTGGTGTGTGCGGTGGCTTTGGATCGGTGTGGGCAAGCTGGTGCTGTGGATAGGATTACTGTGGATGTGTGGCGAGCTTTGGGTTCTGATGGTGGGAGAGTAGCGGACCCTTTGGAAGTTCCTTGGATCGGAGGTCGTCTATCTCCGGGGGTGGGGACTCTCAGGGTGACAGTAGAGAGTTTTGGGATCCATTTCTATTATGCCGATTAGCATAGGGACTTGGAACGTTAAAGGGATGAATTCGCCACAGAAGAGGCAGAAGGTGTGGAAATATGTGGTGGATCATCATCTTGACGTAGTGGGGTTGCAAGAAACCCATCTGGCACGGAAAGATGAGATGCGGCTGCGGCATAGGGCTTATCCCATTATCTATAGGTCTTCCGCTGTCACGAAACATAGGTGGGTGGCTCTCCTTTTCCGAGCTGCGCTTCACTGTCAACCTGTGGAGGTGCGTAACGATAAGGACGGCCGTTGGCTGATGGTCAAAGGGCTTATTCAGGGCCGGTTGTGCACTTTTGTGGTGGTGTATTTACCCAACGCAGGTCAGAATAAGTTTTTACAGGATTTGTTACTGAAGATTGGAGACTTTGCGGAGGGCCATCTGTTTTTGCTGGAGGATTTTAATCTGGTATGGGACAAGGATATGGACAGCTCAGGGGGGCATAGGGCGGGCACAGGGGCAGTTTTATGCTTCAACACAGCGGGAGGTGGGGGAGCTGGGGCTGGTTGATGGCTGGCGTTTTTTCCACCCTACTACAAAGGATTACACGTTCATCTCCCACGTGCATCATTCCTATTCCCGTTTGGACGCCATCTTTCTTAGCCGATCACTACGCGGGGACGTGGTAGATGCCGCCATTCTTCCGATATCCATTTCGGACCATAGTCTGTTGGTGCTTAGCCTTCGCTGGTCGCCGCCCGGTGCGTCGCATCGGAAGTGGTACTTCCCGGCGTCGGTGATCAGGGACGATACGTCCAATAAAGCTTTGCGACTTGCCATTAGAGAATTCTTTGACCTTAACCCCCCCGTCGGACACCTCGCTATCGAACACGTGGGACGCCTTTAAAGCTACGATCAGGGGCACGTGTCTGGGACTCAATTCGCAGCTTAACACCTTGCGGAGGAAGGAACGTGGGGCCCTGGAAACTGAGGTGGTCGAGCTCGAACGTGCTCATAAACTCAACCCCTCGAGGGTGACCCTCCATCCGCTGACAGCGGTGAGGGGCAAACTAAAGGCGCACTACGCCAATAGGGCCGAGCTTACGCTCTTGAGACTGGGACGACAATCCTATTCATGCGGTAACAAGGTGGGCAGGCACTTGGCGGGCAGCTGCGGGATAGGAGAGAGCGGGAATATATAGGAGGGATCAGAGACGCTGCAGGTGTGTTACAACATCGGTACGGAACAAAGGCGGACATTTTTGGACGCTTTTACGCCGAGTTGTATACGGGTGATAACTTGGACGCGGAAACACAAAGAGAGTTCCTGCGGCGTTTGCCTTTACCTCGAGTATCTAGAGAATGGAACGAATTATTGGAGGCGCCAATTTCTAGAGAGGAGGTTCTCTCCGCTATCAAAAACTTGAAGTTACACAAGGCCCCGGGTCCGGATGGTTACACCGCGGTCTTTTATAAGACATATGCTACCGAGCTGTGTGACTTCCTAGTGGCTCTCTTTAACGATATGGCGTCGTCCGGAACGTCCACAGGGACCCTGGCCGAGGCGGTGATCACGGTCCTGCCGAAGCCAGGGAAGGATCTGGCGCAATGTGCTTCCTTTCGCCCCATAGCCTTACTTAACATCGACGCAAAATTATACTCGGCGATCCTGGCGATCCTGGCGAGCCGCTTACAGGATTTGATGCCGGCGATCATCCACCCAGACCAGTCTGGCTTTATTAAAGGTCGCCAGACCCACGATAATACTCGTAGAGTGGTTCACCTTATCGAAAAGGCGGACAGGTTCCGCATTCCGGCTGTGCTTGTGGGCCTTTGATCGAGTAGATTGGGGCTTTCAGTTTAACACGCTGACGGCTTTCGGCTTCTCTGACAAATTCATCACTATGGTGAAGGCAAATTTTTGCAACCCACGCTCGAGGGTAGCAGTGAATGGCCAGCTGTCGGCCTTCTTCCCACATTCGCGGGGCACCAGACAGGGATGTCCCCTCTCTCCCCTGCTGTTAGCGCTCAGTATTGAGCCTCTGGCTGTGGCGGTGAGGGAACATGAAGGCGTGAAAGGCATACCGTTCACGGGAGAGCAACACAAAATCTCGCTCTTCGCGGACGACATCCTGTTCTCGGCGGCGGACCCGGCAGGTTCCTTGCCTTGCATTAGGGAGATTTTACTCGAATTTGAGGATGTGGCGGGATTTAAAGTGGCTATGGCAAATCTTATATTTTGAATTTGACTCTCTCACAAACTGACGTGGCTCATGTGCGGGCGTTGATACCATTGGCGTGGGCAACCGCTTCAATTGTTTATCTGGGGGTCCACTTGACTCCGACGGTGGGCAAACTGTTCGCGGCCAACTTCCCACCCCTCCTGACGAAGACGCAGGCCGAATTGGAGAGGTGGAAACCTAAATTCCTGTCCTGGCTCGGTAGGATACATGCGATTAAAATGGTCCTTCTCCCCAAATATTTGTACCTATTCCAGGCCCTGCCTATTCCGCTGGATAGCGCCTACTTCCGGCAGCTAAAAACGCAGATACTGCGATTTGTCTGGCAAGGGGGCCGAGCCCGTCTGTCCTTCATAGTCTTGCGCCGGCCTCGGTCGGAGGGTGGGGTCGGTCTGCCAGACCTGCATCTCTATTATAAGGCTGCCCAATTGAGGGTCATGGTGGAATGGTCGCAGCAGCTATCAGAAAAACATTGGCTGCATATGGACCGGAGTGTGGCTGGTCGGTCCATCTGGGATTTGGCCTGGAAACCGAAGAGGGACCGCCCCCTGAACGCCTACATCAGTACCCCCATGGGTACTACGCTGAAGGTCTGGGATACCCTGGCTACTGATGAGCGGTGGACTACTTTCCCGTCTCCGTTCACGCCCTTGCATTTCAATCCGGCCTTTCCACCGGCGCTTACCGAGGGGCCCTTTGACGCATGGAGGGAGGGTGAGTGTAGGGCACTAACTCACCTGTTTCATGGCTCTGACCCTTTGACCTTTGCTAACTGTATGCGGGACTATCAGGTGCCGCGGACTGACAGGTATCGGCATGTCCAATTGCTACATTGGGCCACGTCGCCAGGGGTGCTGGAGGCAGCTACGAGGCCTCCCTCGAAATTTGAGGCTTTTTTGCTGCGGACGTCTACCATGAAGGGAGTCATCTCCTTCCTATATCAATTATTCCTTCAATCCGAACAGTCGCCTAGGCCTCGCTATATGGAGCAGTGGGAGGAGATGGTGGGGAGGGATGTAACCGACGCCGAATGGTCAGCGCTTTGTAGGGATATGACCCAATTTAACCACTCGATCCACCTAAGGGAGGCTCACTTAAAGACTCTCACGCAATGGTATTTGTGCCCGACTAGGCTCCACCGTATCTTTCCGGCTACCTCGGATAAGTGCTGGAGGGGATGTGGACTTCTGGGGGACTTCCTCCACATTTGGTGGGACTGCCCGGTGATTAGGCCTTACTGGGACGAAATTCTCTCCCATATCAAAGATATCCTTCAATACCCCATAGAGGACTCTATGGCCTTTGTGCTGTTGGGTCTGCGAGACCCCGGTCTTGAACACCAGACACGATCTGATAAAAAGATTCTGTGGTTGTGCTTGGGGGCGGCCAAGCTCACGTTGGCGGCAGCGTGGAAACGGAAGGAGGCACCAGCGATATCCCTTTGGCACGCAAGGCTCTGGAGGCTTTTGAGCCTAGAAAGAATGGCGGACATCTTCCTCGGTAATTACAAGAATTTCACGCACATGTGGGGTCCCTTAGTAACCTTCCTATCTAAAGGCTTGCCTTCGGCTGTTTGCCCGGCATCATTGAGATCTCTACACCTCTTCCAAATTTAGTGTGGCTGCTGAATGAATGTGGTAAGTGTGTATCACCGTCAATGTGGGTGGGGGGGGGGCCGGGAGTTGCACTTTTTCTTTCTTTCTTTTTCTTTTTCTTCTTTGCAACCGAGGTGTTTATTCTCGCCGGTTGGTGCATTTGAATGGTTTGTTATAGCCTGAAGACCTGCTTGCTATGGGACATCCTGATTTCACTAGGCTCAGCACCGATGATGCTTTCTCTTATTGCTTTCTTCTTGCAGGTACCTGGACTGATTGGCTTGATCTCTTTTCTTTGCGATGTAGCATCACCATCGTTTTAATTTGATTTCTTCCCCCTGCGTGGGGACGTGCACGGCACCTCGGTGCTTCTTCCCTGTGTCTTTTTTTCTTTGTTATATGCAAAATAAAAATTTTACAAAAAAAAAAATTAGGGGTGGGCGATATATTCTGATTCGGCGGTGGTCTGCCAATTGCCACGTGGCAGATTTTTTTCTTGTACTTGCCTCAAAAGCGGTAAGCTGGCAAGTGCAAGCAAGAATTGGTGACCCAGGAAGGCCCCCGGCGAGATTTCCCCAAAGCTGACAGTCACGGGAGGTCACAACAATTCACAGTCAGAAAACTGCCACTCGAGAAGAAAATCTACTTGAGTTGCAGTAAAATTTACTTGAGAAGCTGCACACTCTGGTGCGCCACGTGGTGCCATGCACACTGATTTTTCTGTGCTGAACGAGCTCCTAGCGGTAAATCCCAGCATTAGCAGTGTGACATGCCAAGTTCCACCTGTTTGCAGAACTCCATGGAATCTCGCTGAGTTTTTTGCAAGTCCACAGAATTCTTGCGTTGGGGGGTGCTGGATAGTGAATAGTTTAATTTACTATTCCAACTCCAGTCCACGTGGATAGTAGGGAAGGTTTTGGATAGTAAATTCAACTATTCCCTATCCTACAGCGCCCCCCAGCGCAAGTCATTGTAACGACTTGCGTTGTAAAAGTTGCGTGGTAAAGGTACTGCGTGGTAAAAGTTGTGTTGTAAACGCTGTTCCCCCTCAGGGACACAAAGACTTCATCACCAGCTCCCCTGAATTTCCTTTCTGGAAATTCCGACTTGCAAAGAGGTGCCTGCTGCTATTTAAGACCTCTAGAGACTGTTAGTCATAGAGAGCTGGAAAATTGACACAACATCGAAGAAGCGTGTCGCACCTGCACCTGTTTCCAACGCATCGCCAAAGAAATCATTGCAGCATCTGCTGCGGCTCGAGGAATCGCCACAGGATGCATCAGGTGCAATGATCTCTGAAGTCCGAGGTCACCGCATCGATCCCGACGCAAGCCTACTGTGCAGCTGCATGAAACCACGCATTGTACTGGATCGACGGATGGGTTTGAGGCACCAAGGTTGTTGCATTGTTGGGGGCTGCAGTAAGAAACAGATGCATTAACTCCCTACACAGTAAGAAATCAACATATCACTTCCTCTCTGTTAAGGAATCTATGCATCACCTCCCCTGCAGTAAGGAACCAATGCATCAACTTCCCCAAAACAAGGAACTGATGCATCAGCTTCCCTGCGTGTAAGGAACCGGCGTATCACCTTCCCTGCGGCCATTTTGTTTGTTTGAGTGAAACATTCAAGGTACTTTGTTGGAAAAGTGTTGCATGTATAACTTGCATTGAATTGAACTATTTCTACCATTTGAAAGCCTTATTTATAATACTGTATTGTGGATTTTTGTCATTTGGTCTTATTTTGGTTTAGATAAAGATTACTTATTTTTCTAAACTGGTGTAGTGTCCATTCGTAAGGTTTTCACTGCGTTACTGTATGTGTTTGCAAATGCTTTACACACTGTCTCTGAGATAAGCTTGTCTGCTTGCGCCAAGCTACCAATGGGGTGAGCAGGGGTTATTTTAGGAGTGTATCCCCCTTACCCTGACTAGAAGCAAGGGTCTCTATTTGGACAAAGGTACCTACCTCTGCCAACAAGAGACCCCAATTTCTATCAGACCCCATACCTTGCGGCCAATATTTATATTGGGGGAGCGGATGCATGGATAGGGAACTCATTTCCCAAGTCCTGTAATGGCAGTCAGTAACATGTTTCTTCATGTTTCTGGTAAGCAATCAGAGCCTTGATCCCGTAGGAGCAATTTGGCCCAATAGTAAAAAAAAATCATTGACCAATCAGAAGGCTGTTTTTTTAAATTGGGTCCGAGGTACTCTTCGGAGAGTCACTTGAAACCAACCATCCAGAAATAGAAATAGTTTTGGAGCTTTATATTTTCAGACTACTAAATGAGTTCACACCAAATCACAAAAAGTATGCTTTCTGAACCAAGATCTAGATTTCTGCCATATTTGGTGTAATTCTGTTTAGTAGTTTTTGGGATATCAATCAAGCAATCAGGATTCTTGTAAAGCAAGACTATTAACCTGTGAGGGTCTGCGGTTTAGTCAAAGAGCCTGGTCCTGAGGTCCTTCCTGAATTGCAGCAGCAATGGTGATTCCCTGTGGTCCAGAGGTAGAGAGTTCCAGGTCTTAGCAGCGAGGTAGTAGAAGGATCTTCCTCCATGGTTTTGAGTGGAGTTAGCCATAGTCATAGATATTCATAGAGAGCTGGAAAATTGGCACAACATCGAAGAAGCGTGTCGCATCTGCACCTGTATCCAACGCATCGCCGAAGAAATCATTGCAGCATCTGCTGCGGCTCGAGGAATCGCCACAGGATGCATCAGGTGCAATGATCTCTGAAGTCCGAGATCACCGCATCGATCCCGACGCAAGCCTACTGTGCAGCTGCATGAAACCACGCATTGTACTGGATCGACGTATGGGTTTGAGGCACCAAGGTTGTTGCATTGTTGGGGGCTGCAGTAAGAAACAGATGCATTAACTCCCTACACAGTAAGAAATCAATGTATCACCTCCTCTCTGGTAAGGAATCTATGCATCACCTCCCCTGCAGTAAGGAACCGATGCATCAACTTCCCCAAAACAAGGAACTGATGCATCAGCTTCCCTGCATGTAAGGAACCGGCGTATCACCTTCCCTGCGGTCATTTTGTTTGTTTTGTGTGAAACATTCAAGGTACTTTGTTGGAAAAGTGTTGCATGTACAACTGCATTGAATTGAACTATTTCTACAATTTGAAAGCCTTATTTTTAATACTGTATTGTGGATTTTGTGTCATTTGGTCTTATTTTGGTTTAGATAAAGATTACATATTTTTCTAAACTGGTGTAGTGTCCATTCGTAAGGTTTTCACTGCGTTACTGTATGTGTTTGCAAATGCTTTACACACTGTCTCTGAGATAAGCTTGTCTGCTTGTGCCAAGCCACCAATGGGGTGAGCAGGGGTTATTTTAGGAGTGTATCCCCCTTACCCTGACTAGAAGCAAGGGTCTCTATTTGGACAAAGGTACCTACCTCTGCCAACATGAGACCCTCATTCTAACAAACCCCATACTTTGCGGCCAATATTTATATAGGAGGAGCGCATGCATGGATAGGCAACTCATTTCCCAAGTCCTGTAATGGCAGTCAGTAACATGTTTCTTCATGTTTCTGGTAAGCAATCAGAGCCTTGATCCCGTAGGAGCAATTTGGCCCAATAGTAAAAAAAAATCCTTGACCAATCAGAAGGCTGTTTTTTTAAATTGGGTCCGAGGTACTCTTCGAAGAGTCACTTTGAAACCAACCATCCAGAAATAGAAATAGTTTTGGAGCTTTATATCTCCAGACTACTGAATGAGTTCACACCAAATCACAAAATGTATGCTTTCTGAACCAAGATCTAGATTTCTGCCATATTTTGTGTCATTCCGTTTAGTAGTTTTTGGGATATCAATTAATCAATCAGGATTCTTGTAAAGCAAGACTATTAACCTGTGAGGGTCTGCGGTTTAGTCAAAGAGCCAGGTCCCGAGGTCCTTCCTGTATTGCAGCAGCAATGGTGATTCCCTGTGGTCCAGAGGTAGAGAGTTCCAGGTCTTAGCAGCGAGGTAGGAGAAGGATCTTCCTCCATGATTTTGAGTGGAGGGAAAAAGTCTGGTGGACATTCAGATGGAGAAGAGGTGTTTGATGTATGCAGGTCCAGAGCGATGTGGGCCACCAGGAGTCA
This sequence comes from Lissotriton vulgaris, assembly GCF_964263255.1. Taxonomy (NCBI): domain Eukaryota; kingdom Metazoa; phylum Chordata; class Amphibia; order Caudata; family Salamandridae; genus Lissotriton; species Lissotriton vulgaris. The sequence continues at coordinate 930,083,602 of NC_141689.1, read as the reverse complement.
TCACAGGTGGAGGGGTTGGAGCACAGGATGAGGGCTTTGGTCTTGTCTGAGTTGAGATTGAGGTAGCTATTCTTCATAAATGCAGCAAATGCCTCCATCCAGTTGTGGAGGTTTCTCTTGGTGGCTGTGGGTTCGTCTGTGACAGAGAGAATCAGCTGGATGCCATTGGCATAGGAGATGATGTTGAGTCTGTGGCTTCTGATGATGACTTCAAGAGGGGCCATGTAGATGTTAAAGAGGGTGGGGCTCAGGGAGGATCCCTGACGTACTCCGCAGCTGATCTCTGGGTTATGAGTTGGACATGGGAAGTCTGACTCTCAGTGTTCGGTCAGTGAGGAAAGAAAAATCCATTTTAGGGCTTTGTTGCAGATGCCGGCGTCATCGAGTCTTGCACAGAAGGTGTGGTCTGAGACGGTGTTGAAGGCAACTGAGAGGTCAAGAAGGATGAGGGGAGCTGTCAAGGAGGGTGTGGATGTCATCTGTAGTGGTGAGGACAACTATCTTGGTGCTGTGATTGCTTCAGAAGCCCGATTCGGAGACGTCAGGATGTGGTTTATTCAGTTGAACTCAGAGAGTTGGTAGTTGATGGCTTTCACGATTACTTTGGCTCTAAAGGGGAGCAGAGAGGTGGGTCTGTAGTTCTTGAGGTCTGCCATATTGTCTGTCATGTTGGCAGATGGTTTCTTTAGTGGGGGGTTAATTTCTGCATGCTTCCAATCTTCTGGGAAGGTGGCGCACTCGATAGAGCAGATCATGGAGTGGCACAGTTAGGTTGAGATTGAGGTGCCAGTTCTGTTGAAGTTGTGGTTGTGGCAGGGATTGGAGTGGGCACCTGAGTGGATGGTCTTCATGTTCCTGAGGGTGTCATGAGGGGTGAGGGTGGTCTAGTTGTGCAAGTTCTGCTGGGGTCTGGAGCCATTGGGGGCAGTGGTTGCGGGTAGGGTTGGTGGTTCTTGGGTTGCAAAGCTATCGTAGATCTCCTTGATCTTGTATTGAAAAAAGGTGTTGAGGTTGTCACAGAGATCTTGAGAGAGGGGAATGTCTGCTGTCTCTGTGCTGGGTTTGGCAAATTCTTTGACCATGGTAAAGAGTTCTTTGCTGTTGTGTGCATGGGTGTTGATGCATTCCTGGAAGGCTACTTTCTTTGTTGACCTGATGAGGTGGTGGTGTGCGGTGAATGTGCATTTGAAGGCTGAACAGTCTGCAATGATCTTGCTGCTCCACCATTTTTTCTTGAGCTATCTACAGTTGCACCTGGACTATTGGAAAGTGAGGAGAACCAGCTGGCTTTCTTGGAGTGCTGCTTGCCTGAGGGATTTTTGGGGGGAGCCAGTGGGTTGGCGCAGTCAGAGATCCAGCAGTAGAGGTTTTGAGCTTAGTTGTTGGCGTGTGTGGATGTCCGTGGGGGAGTTTGCTGAGGAAGGTGGCGAGCTGGACTCCAGTGACCTTGTTCCAGCTTCTACGAGGATCACAGTGAGCAAGGTGGCAAACGGTGGGTTTGGTGAAAGAGAAGTTGATGTAGTAGTGGTCATTCCAATGTGGCTCAGAGATGTAGCTGACCGAGATGTTGTTGCTTGCGGAGAATATGGGGTCAATGCTGTGTCCTGCTGAGTGGGTTGGTGCCAGTTGTTTGAGGCAATGGTGGCAAGGTTATCTAGTAGGGATGAGGTGTTGTGGTCATCACGGTTGTCCAGGTGGAAATTGAGATCACAGAGAAGGATGTCGTTTGTTGAGGCAAGAGTATGTTGAGCGATAAAGTCGGCTATGGCTACACTGAAGGGAAGGTGGGGACCAGGAAGTCTGCAAACAAGGCTGCCTTTCAGGGTGCCGTTTGGGTTGGCTTGGATCTAGAAGTGGAGGTGCTCCATATCGTGAGAGTGGTCATCAAAGTTGGTTGTGAGGCGTAGGGTGTTTTTATGTATAATGGTGATGCCTCCTCCCGGTCAGTTGATGCAGTCTTTGTGGATGATTTTGTAGCTGTCGGTGACGGCGGTAGCAATGTCCAGGGCTAAGGTGGATATTGCTTTTTTTAAAGTAGATGGAAAATGAATGGGCATTTTCTGTTTTGGGCTCACTTTTTTTCTCTGCTCCTGCTTGGCGGATTACTCCACAACTTTACAGGAAGGAGCTAAAGCAGATAAACTTTTTTTCCTTAGTTTATGAAGTTTCCTCAAATAGTGCCAAAGTTATTAGCAATCAAAAAAGCACACTGTCCATGGAAAATCAGACCTAACTATAACTAACCAGTTCTTGTTAATTTTTTTATGTGGCCTTCATCAGGGCCATGCACACTAGACATGCCACCCTGCAATCTGGTGGAACAGACTGCTCACCAATGGCTGGTACCTCTTACTTAATTATGGGCAAGGTTTACCTCTGAATACAACAGAAAAGTCAGTGCTGAAATCTACTCACTGCAAATATCTGGCTATCACAATACAACTAAAGGAAAACAAGAACATGGGATGCTATGAAGTAGCCGAGAGATACCATGTATAGTCTGCTATGAGATCCTAAAATAAGTAAATAACAAAGGGCACCATTCGGCATTTCTTTATACCAATATATATATATGCCCTAGTGTAGAGTATGGCAGTAGAGTTAAAAAGTATGCAAAAAATCCAAACCTCTCAGAAAGTAAACAATGCAGCTTCACACTTCAAAAAGTAGAAACAAAATCACATTTTCCAAAACAACAGTTCACTGTTTTGATTTCTGTAATGATATTAGAAAAGAAATTGGAAATACATACGTATTTCGACCAGGCAAGTTTCAATGTCTCCTTTCATCTCCAGATCCAAAGCTGTGCTAGCATCATGCTTACTGTATTTTGGATACAGCTGAAACACTAAACAGATAGTAAGTAAGTAAGTAAGTAAGTAAACGTTTTATTGTTTAGTTAATTAAAACCTTAACAATATATAAAAAACCTTATGTATATACAAAACAGATTAAAATTGGAGTAAACGCTATATTCATTTCATTATTTCATTGCTGCTTGCCATACATGAAATTATTAAAATTCAGTAGCCAAAAGTTTGTCCATTTTTCTTTGCCCAATTTCAGACCCTTTTAACACAGCTTTGAAAAGACTTTGAGGAATTTGATCATTCTACCATTCAGTTGAGGGTCCGATGGATTTAGGCATGCAGTTATGGCTGCTCTGCATAACCTAATGCCTCTCACATTAAGCTTTGTTTGAGGAGAATGCCTCGCTCATTGTAAAGTTTATTACATGTACAAATTACATGGATAAAGTCTTCTTTGTAATAGTCACACAACCGGCAAGACTTAGGACCTGTATGCACCCAGGTTGGCTGATCCGCCAAAGATGGTAATTTTCCAAAACGTAGTGCCCTTAGTTGTTTTTTTACGTCGATTGAAAATGTCAGATTCAAGTATGATGCCGGTGCAAGAGAATTATAGTTGTTTATGACAATCCAAGCGTGCGACTTTAACCTAAATATTTTTTTATCAATTACTGCTGAATGGATTTTAGCTGCTTTATTTATTACTTGTTTAAAAGACTGATACAGCAGATTTTTATTCCATAAGGCATTTGTACATGTTACTGAAAGAGATTTACTTAAGTATTGGTTAAAAGGCGAGTTTCTGTCCTCGTCTACTTCTGACATTAGGGCTTCATTAATTTGTGATGTGGCTGTTTTTTGTTTCAGCCGATACCATATTTTAATTGTAGCGTACATTCTCCCTATGTCTTTGTTTATTAAGCCGAATTCGAGACGGACCTGAGCCGGCGAAGCCGACCTTTGTATCTGAAATACCTTTTTATAAATGGATGCTGTAAGTTCATTTAAGACCTCTCCGTCTTCTCCATGAAAAGCTGCGCTGGCGTATGTTATTGTAGGAAGGATTTTTGCCGTCATTACTGCGAGCAGTGGTTTATACTAAACAGATAGGTCTTTTGTTTAAAAGCAGTAACTCCTGGTACAGCTTACTTTCTCTATAATCCAGAAATATGTAAGGCATACAACTATTAAACAATCAGCCTACTTATTACAAAACACACAAAATAAATTATGCTTTATATTCAACTCTAGCTTCAGATGTACTGAAACAACATGTTCCTAATAAGCAAACAAATATAATAAGGAAGGGGATCAAGTGCAAAGGATGCTGGCAAATGGTCCTAAAGTTCAAAAGTAAAGTAAAGATGCCTTCATTAAAAGATATATATATATATATATATATATATATATATATATACATATATATATATGGTGAGTGGGCAGTGGCAGTGTCCACAGCCATTGTGCTCGGCGCTGAGTATTTTTAAATAGCGTGTTAGCGTGTTAGCGCTTTTTATTCTTATTTGCTTTTGGCAACAAAAACCTTTTACTTTTGGGGTCTTTGCAGGCTTCTTCACAAGTGGGAGTCTAGAGGGAAAGACAAACAGAACTAGGACGCCCTCCACTCTGAAAGCTAATAAACACAATAGTCCTAATTCTCATGGCAATATTCATTTGTTGGACTGTAAACATCCGTGGTCGAAATTCGTTATCCACGGGATCTCTTTAGTCTAAAGAAAATCCTAAGATGTTTCAATCTATTGCCTCTTTAAAATGACAACCTCTCTGATTGATACAAACAAGACAGCACAGACAAAAAATGTGTGAAAAAGCGAGATGGCACCTCACGGGCGCACCACCAATGGGACCCCTGGTTGGTACTCACCAGGATGGCCCTGTTCTCATCATTGGTGCCATCAAGCTAAAACCAAAAAACGTGCCTCGACCCTCAAAAAATAAAAGGACAGTGAATGGTGCAGTGGACACAACTTATATGTGACAAAACTAACAACATATAACATATTACATATAAATCACTGAGCAACTGGGGCCTTAACTTTTTATTCTCATTCCCTTCTCTGTTGCAAAACAGTGAGCACACATATACTAAAAAAGAAGAGAGAAAATACTACCAATCGATTCACTCTCTACTTACAGCCGACATGTTTCATTGCCTTTGATTTTTTGGCAATTTCTTCAGGGCAATACATTTTAAATGCCACTGCAAGAGACACTGAAGTTTGGGTGCCTTCATGCAGATTTGTCACTCATACCAGTGTTGTGATTATGTTAAAATCGGAATCCAGCTCCCTTAGGTGAGCATGGTCCTTACTCCCCGTTTCAAAAAAGGTACGGTGTAAGAGTAGCGGTCGGCGTCCGCTCGAGGGTTGAGAGGACGCCGACCGCTACTCTTACACCGTACCTTTTTTGAAACGGGGAGTAAGGACCATGCTCACCTAAGGGAGCTGGATTCCGATTTTAACATAATCACAACACTGGTATGAGTGACAAATCTGCATGAAGGCACCCAAACTTCAGTGTCTCTTGCAGTGGCATTTAAAATGTATTGCCCTGAAGAAATTGCCAAAAAATCAAAGGCAATGAAACATGTCGGCTGTAAGTAGAGAGTGAATCGATTGGTAGTATTTTCTCTCTTCTTTTTTAGTATATGTGTGCTCACTGTTTTGCAACAGAGAAGGGAATGAGAATAAAAAGTTAAGGCCCCAGTTGCTCAGTGATTTATATGTAATATGTTATATGTTGTTAGTTTTGTCACATATAAGTTGTGTCCACTGCACCATTCACTGTCCTTTTATTTTTTGAGGGTCGAGGCACGTTTTTTGGTTTTAGCTTGATGGCACCAATGATGAGAACAGGGCCATCCTGGTGAGTACCAACCAGGGGTCCCATTGGTGGTGCGCCCGTGAGGTGCCATCTCGCTTTTTCACACATTTTTTGTCTGTGCTGTCTTGTTTGTATCAATCAGAGAGGTTGTCATTTTAAAGAGGCAATAGATTGAAACATCTTAGGATTTTCTTTAGACTAAAGAGATCCCGTGGATAACGAATTTCGACCACGGATGTTTACAGTCCAACAAATGAATATTGCCATGAGAATTAGGACTATTGTGTTTATTAGTCTTTGCAGGCTTACCTGCCTTAGCGGACGCCGGGGCTGTTCTCTTCCCTCCTTCCCGCCCTGGTCCGACGCGGTGACTAGCACCGTTGCGCGGAGGGCGTGGAAGGTCGAGACTGCCACTTCCGGTGAGCGGGGGAGACCGGTTAGCGGTCTAGTCATCCTGAGGCACTCGCTCTGGGGCATATAAGGCACTGGAGGAGCCGGCTCGCGTGGTGGTGAGTGGGCAGTGGCAGTGTCCACAGCCATTGTGCTCGGCGCTGAGTATTTTTAAATAGCGTGTTAGCGTGTTAGCGCTTTTTATTCTTATTTGCTTTTGGCAACAAAAACCTTTTACTTTTGGGGTCTTTGCAGGCTTACCTGCCTTAGCGGACGCAGGGGCTGTTCTCTTCCCTCCTTCCTGCCCTGGTCCGACGCGGTGACTAGCACCGTTGCGCGGAGGGCGTGGAAGGTCGAGACTGCCACTTCCGGTGAGCGGGGGAGACCGGTTAGCGGTCTAGTCATCCTGAGGCACTCGCTCTGGGGCATATAAGGCGGATGTTAACAAGGCAGCGCAGCGGACGAGCGCAGCGGGCGCGTCGAAGGCGCGCCGAAGTGTCGCCAAAGTCGAGCACGTCTGCGCCCGTCCACGGCCGACTGCGGGCTAGGGCGATAACCCCTGGTCGAAAGATCTACTGGACTAAGGAACAACTCCTTGGTTTCCGTCCCCGCACTGCCTCCATATGTATGCACGGTATGATGAGCAGCGACAGGGCATGTCCTCACTGTGGTTTCCGTACGACCATTTTGCCGCGGGATACCACGGAGCAGGCATTGTCCTGCGGTCTTCTGAATGTCAGATCTCTACGCAAACATAGGCTCGATGTGTTCGAGCTGATCACTGATAAAAAACTCGACCTATTGTTTCTAACAGAAACATGGTTAGATCAGTTCTCCGACTCTGACATTATTGAGGCAACGCCGGAGAATTACTCCTGGGTCAGGCAGGATAGGCCAGAGGGGGTGGGAGGGGGAATTGCGATTATTTTTAGGAACAATTTGGTCTGCTGCTTAGAGCGCACGCCGATCGTGGAGAGTGAGGCGGGCCTCTTCTCGATTAAAATCAATGGGGGCATGACGCTCAATGGATGCTTGGTATATCGGCCGCCAGGGGCCTGCACTAAGTTTAGGGAGAGCCTGTTAGAAAGCCTCATGGAGGCGACCCTGCGCAGGGATAAATTTCTCCTATTAGGAGACCTTAACCTGCACCTTAACTGCCCAGAGGACACAGGGGTTGAGGATTTTGGTCGGGACATGCTTGCCCTTCAACTGGATCTGAAACTTGAGGCCCCCACGCATCGACAGGGACACCTCCTGGACCCGGTCTATGCCAATTGGGAAGGTGTGGAGGTGTCAGGTGTTGAGCCCATTCCCTGGACCGACCACTTCCTGGTGGCATTCTCCATACAGAGTAGAAACACCAACAAAACCAGCCAGGTACCCTCTAACTATCTTAGGAGGAAGTGGGCTAAATTCTCGGTGGAGGATTTTAATCAAGCCTTAACTAGGGATGGTCTGCCTGGGGGCGAGGACATTGAAACAGCGGTCTTCAACTTGAATCAGCGCATCACGGAAGCGCTTGACCAGACAGCCCCACTTTGCCGTACTATCACAGGTGCTCGGAAAGATCGCTCAGCTCCATGGTTCAGTGCTGAGCTGAGACTGACAAAGGCGGACTGTAGGCGGGCAGAAAAAGTCTGGAGGGTGTCCTATGACAACAAGGCCAGGGACTTGTTTCTGGAAAAAAGGCGCCTTCACCATAGGCTGATAAAAAAAGTCTAAGGCAGCCTACTTTGCTGGACAAATTCAGGGGGCGGAAAACTCCGCCAAGGAACTGTTCGGCATCTATAAATCCCTGACTTCGGTAAATGCACCTACAGAGCCGGAGAGCTGCTCTACGGAGTCATGTGACCGGATTGCCGACTACTTCTCCGCCAAAGTAGAGAAGATCTACTCGACCTTTCCTATTCGGTCGACAGGGTCTGACCTGGAGGTAGCAATGGGGGACACAGAGACGGCAGGACATATTACACACTTTTGCACCCCTCCTCTTGAGGAATTAATAGCGGTGTGCCGCTCTGTTACATCAGGGTCCCCGTGGGATCCGGTGTCACCAAAACGCTTGGCAGACAGTCTGGAAGTCTTGGAGCCTTATATAAGGCACATCCTCGACGTATCTTTCGGATCGGGAAAGCTGCCGGACGGGTGGAAACAGGCGGTGGTGCTCCCGCTCCGGAAGAAACCCCACTTAGGCTTCGAGGTATTAGAAAATCTGAGGCCCATCTCCCTCCTGCCTTTTCTGTCAAAAGTGGCGGAAAAGGTGGTCAATACCCAAATCATGAAGCACGTGGAAGAAAGGGGACTGCTCCATGCGACGCAGTTTGGCTTTAGGCCACGACATTCCACCAAGTCCGCCCTCTCATGGCTACGGAACATCTGAGAGAGGGCGTGGATGCAGGCCAAACTATGGCTTTGATCCTGTTGGACCTCAGCGCGGCGTTCGACACTGTAGCACATAACATCCTGCTACAGTGTCTGAACAGAGGTGGCATCTCTGGCACCGCGCTGAGATGGATCCAAGACTTTCTCAATGGGAGGAGTTTCCGAGTCAGGCAGGGAGACTGCTATTCAAAGGGGGTGCCTTTGGGCCAAGGCGTGCCGCAGGGCTCGTCTTTGAGCCCAACCCTCTTTAATATGTATGTCGCGCCTGTTGCCTCGATTGTGGAGAGCCATGGCCTCCAACTAGTCTCCTACGCCGACGACACGCAGCTGGTGATCTCCCTATCGCATGCGCCCTGTCTTGCTGCCGATGGCTTCCGTTCGTGCATGAAAGATCTTGCCGAATGGATGGCCAATAATTGCTTGAAGCTGAACGGCAGCAAGACAGAGGTGCTGGTGGTGGGGAGAGCCCAGTCTGCCTGGTCGCCGGCATGGTGGCCTTCCTGCCTTGGACCTACCCCTACCCCCTGCCTAGAGGCACACAATTTGGGGGTGTGGTTTGACGTGGGTCTCACATTTGGCCCCCAGATTAATCGGGTGGTGGGAGTCTGTTTCGGGATTCTGAAGAAGCTGAGAAAGGTCCTGGACTTACTCCCGCTTGAAGCCCGTCAAACCTTGGTCCATGCCCTGGTGACAGCTAGGTCGGACTATGGGAACCTGCTGTACCTGGGGGCTCCAGAAAAAAGCATGGCCCGCCTGCAAGTGCTGCAGAATGCGGCAGCGCGTCTGATTCTCAGATTGCCTAAAAGGGCGCCTTCTAAGGCGGCCCTCCAGCAGCTACACTGGCTCCCTGTGAGGAGAAGAGTGGAGTATAAAACCCTCTGCACCTGTCATCGCATCTTGAATGGCAGGGCACCCGACCCTCTGACTAATTTGATCGAGGTGTACAAACCAACACGTGCGCTTAGATCCACAGGGGGCGGCTTACTGAGGACTCCAAGAATTAAGAAGGCCCGCATGGGAGGCAGGTCCTTCAGATACCTGGCGGCAACTAACTGGAACAAACTGCCAGCGGACTTGCGTCTGGAACCAGAGGAGGCAAAATTCCGAGCAAAACTAAAAACATTTCTTTATACTAAATAATGGCCCGCGCAGTTTCTTGTGTCCCCTGTCATCTGCCTATTCCCACTTTCAGCGCGTGGACACGCCGGTGTGCGTAATCTCAGCGCTCTACAAATGTCCCAACAATAATAATATATATATATGAGGCTGGGCGGAGAGGACCTGAGGAAGCCTGCAACACGGTGAATAATCGTTTTTACCTGCCACTACACGGCCCCCCTTTGTGAAGCATTCATCAGCCTTCAGATAAGTTACATTTTCATCCGGCTGCAGCACTCACCTGAACAATGGACGCTGGGAATTGTAGTAGTACATGAAACTACTTTCCCTACAGGGCAGCAGGATTGGCTGAACTCCCACCAATGGGAGCGCAAAGATTTGTGGAAAGGGGGAACAGACGATGACACTTTCAGCAGCAGCATCTGAAGAAGACAGAGCGTCGAAATGCATCATGCCATGCTGAAATTCTGCGAATAAAGGCTTCCACAGAATCCCCACTGTGTCCCTGGACTTCTTTGAAAGCAAGGTGGTCTTTTCGCGATATATATATATATATATATATATATATATATATATATATATATATATATATATATATATATATATATATGTGTGTGTGTGTATATATATATATATATATATATATATATATATATATATATATATATATATTGCATACAACTTGTCCTGTCGCAGCGGGAGCACGCTTCAGTCGGTGCCAGCGAAGGGACCAGGGCAGTGTCCTGTTTCAGATAGAATACCAATGATTCGCCGCACACGTCTTGATGTAGATTGCAGTTTCTTTATTTTCAAAACGTGACAAACACCTACGCGTTTCGAACCGTAGTTCGTGTTCACGGTAGCTTGCATGTGTGGTCCCTTCATTATTTCAATACAAATCGGCCTTTAGCACGCCCCCATTTGTGTGAGGCATGCTGGGACATGTAGTGTTAACAAAAATATGTATGTGCCTACATAATTTGGTTGAAGAAAAATTAATGAGAAAATAAATCTCAAGAGAATGGGAAATCTTAACATTGGAGAAATATGTGGAACTGAAAATGGTACCTAGAGGTCTTCGTATCTTCACTCTGCCTAACCACCCAGACACCAAGCCCGAAATGCTTGAAGAATGGGGCAATAACAACATGGGCTGCTCTAACAACATGATGCTTATAATCATCAAATATGCAAGAATCGAAGTTGAAGAATTACACAAGAAAATAGCGGAAGTGGAAGCGAAAATAACAGCTTTAAATGAAGACACTGGCACAATTAAAAAACTGAGAAGTGACATGGAAAAGAATTTAGATAATCATGAAGAGGATGTACAGAACCGCAAGCAACACAAATTTTGTAGGGATCAAGACGACTACAAATATGGCACCATTCTAACCTTTGCTAGAAAATATGACATTTATAAGCAACAATGGGCAACGGGAACATTAACACCCGGAGAATTAACCAGCGGTTCTGAATCAGATTTCAGTGAAGGAGAGCAAAGACGCCCTGGTCTTCGTAAAATGTCTTTTTAAGACGAAATTCAGCTGCTCTATCATGTGCAGCAAACACCACAAAGTACCAACAGGGGCAGAGGGCAATATCGCAACCGATCGAGAGGAAGAAGAACACAAGCTCCAGGAAACACAAGCGCAAAACAAGACGCGGAAAACGCGGATGGAAGCAGATACAACCTCAGAGCCTGCACGAACAAGAGGAAATAGGACAACCATGCACAGACACCCCCAATTTAGTAATAAATTTGTCCAAATACAATCCAACAATCACAGAAACAAGATTACTAAACAAGGGGCTTTCCTTTTGTCCTGAAACCCATCATGATGCAACGGAAACGAAAATAGACTTGTATAAATATACAAGAAAACTGAAACTCAAGAAATTCTTTTCCAAGAAACCTACAAACAAAACTAAAATGCCACAAGAGAACACTCCAACTGAGACAAATCTAGAATACCGGACATCGGAGGTTCCACAACTAAGAGTAGCCTATGAACTGGCCAATGAAATAGACCAATCTGAAATCACAGATACCCAATTATTAGATGAAATGAACATCGAATCTAATAAACGACAACCGACGGATTTCAAACCAAAATCGAAATTTTGTCCGATCTTGTACCCAGGAAATAAAATCGATATTTTTTATGAACTGGTGACAAATGAGATTGAAGACATGCCCAAGAACTACAACAAAAAAAGAAAAGAAAATCTAACCATCGGAGAACGACAAGCAATATCAAGCCTGAAAAACAACGTCCAAAAAGAAATAAAACCTGCGGACAAAGGCGGGAATATTATAATCATGGACAAAGAACTTTATGTAGAAGAAGCAATGCGACAGTTAAACAATACCAATAACTATACGGTACTAAATAGAAACCCAACTGAAGCAATGAAACAGGAACTGGAAACAAAATTGAATGCCTGGCAAGCAAGTGGTCTAATCACAGACACGGAGAGGAAATTCTTAATGGTTGAAAATCCCATTCTTCCAACCATATACTTTTTACCAAAAGTACATAAGACCCTCAACAAGCCCCCCGGAAGACCAATAATATCAAGCTGTGGGGGCCTTTATGAAAACGTTTCCAACTACGTGGATTTCTTTATAGCTCCACTTGTACCACCCTTAAGCTCCTACATAAAGGATACGGGTGACTTCCTACGCACCCTCATGGGAACTGAGTGGCAACCGGATTACCTGTTAGTGACCATCGATGTGGTATCGTTGTACACGTCAATAAATCATGATATTGGACTAACAGCCATAAAATACTTTTTGGACCAACAACCCATCACCCGGAGAGAACATTCAAAAATGATCATGGAAATGATGACATTGTGTCTATATAACAACATCTTTCTCTTCAACAAAACCATCTACAAACAATGTTGTGGCACAGCCATGGGAGTTTCCTTCTCTCCAAGCTACGCTAATCTCACCATGGGATGGTGGGAGAAAACCGTAGCTTGGGGAGAAGAAAACGAGCATCATATGGCCAAGGTAGCCCTTGGCTACGCTTCATAGACGATCTGTTCCTCCTGTGGAAAGGCACGGAGATGCAATTCCTGACATTCTTTAATGTCCTCAATCAGAACTCAGTGGGATTAAAATTCACATATACCATCAGCCCTAACGAAATTGTTTTCTTAGACACAAAGGTGTATATAGCAGACGGCAAGATCCAAACAACCGTCCATAGAAAGGCCACAGCAACCAACAGCATTCTTCACGGTCTGAGTTTTCACCCACAGAAACTGATAAAAAGCATTCCGTATGGTGAGCTCCTACGGATGAAAAGAAACTGTTCTGAGGAAAAGGAAATAGAATTGAAATTCAAAGAGACAAAAGCACGCTTCAAACAGAGAGGGTACAATCAAACAGATTTAATCGCATGTGAAACAAGAGCAAGATGCAAATCTAGAGAACAAACTCTAATCACCAAGAAAAGCCCTAATGCCACGCAAGGAGTTGAAGACAACAAAACTACTGATCAACCCAGGATGATAATGACTTTCAGTAAAGAAAGTTACAGAATACAAAAAGCGATGATGAAGTACTGGCACGTACTACGCAAAGACCCAGATATTGGAACAACAATAGGAGACTATCCCCTTGTCTCCTACAGAAGGGCACGTAATCTGGCGGATGAACTAACTCAAAGTCATTTGGAAATCAAGAAAACTGAGTCCTGGCTTGATATCAGAAAACAAGGATTTAACAAATGCGCAGTCTGCAAAGCGTGCAAAATAGGACGCAACATGAAAAATCTCAAAGATGCAGCCGGAAAAAACTTTGCAATCACAAGTACCATCAATTGTGACTCGTCCTTTGTGGTGTACATGATTCAGTGTTACTGTGGTAAATCCTATATTGGCAGCACAACCTGTTCCATTAAAACTCGCATACTTCAACATATTCGAGCCATTCAGAATCATGACCACTCCTATGCCATTGCGAAACATCTAGCCAACCATGCAAACAAAACGTGGCTGGATGTCAGATACTTTGGACTAGCAATGGTACCTCAACATGAAAGAGGAGGCAATCGTATTCAAAAATTGAGAAGGCTTGAGTCAAAACTAATCATGAGGTTCAGAACCAAACAGCCTGCTGGCCTCAATGGCGATGAGGAACTTTATGTACACCTATGAGAACTATGACACAGACTGATTGGGCACCCAGCAGTAATCTTGTACATTGGGGTCCTTTTTTGACTATGAGAAACTCTAACAAATGACCAAAAACCTAAATTTGTATAACCATTTTTTTGCTATTCACAGTCACTTTAATTGAATTGTATTGTGGTTTTCTTTTGTCTGGCAGTGCCATAACATTGAATGTAAAGCAAACATGTCATGGGTAGATGCGAGTACTGGGGACGTAGGGCACTCAGCCCTTTATTGTCAAATGGAATTGTCTCCATACAGTTACGCATTCCTAATCAACTCTCGGGTAAACAGAGAGCTGGTTATACACACACGTGTCATCACGTGTGATACAAAGCGCTACTGTCCTAGCTAACTGGGGACACGCTTTAAAAATGCTGTAACGCTTAATGTCGCCCCAATACCGCAGAAACCCATGACTTCAACAAAATTATGTAGGCACATACATATTTTTGTTAACACTACATGTCCTAGCATGCCTCACACAAATGGAGGCGTGCTAATGGCCGATTTGTATTGAAATAATGAAGGGACCAGACATGCAAGCTACCGTGAACACGAACTACGGTTCGAAACGCGTAGGTGTTTATCACGCTTTGAAAATAAAGAAACTGCAATCTACATCAAGGCATGTGCGGCGAATCATTGGTATTCTATATATATATAACTCAGGAAGCTGGAGACCCGCTATATTATCTCCCTTGACACCAAGACACCTCAGGGTCTCAATATGGGAGAGGATTGCTACACACATCTATAACCTGTACATACCCATTCTACTGTTGCATTCCAGTCTAACCTGAACCAATTTCATATGTCCTGTAACTTGAATTTAATATGGAAATGGTGGTATTGCTATTATTTAACATGAACCCTGGACCTTCGCACTGTTTGACCAATGATTTTAACCTATCACTTACAAAATTAATGAATTAACATTACTTATTGCACAATTCACTTTACAGTAGTACTTTTTTGTCATCAGGTCATGTGTTGTGTTTGTAATAACTGTGTTGCACAATTGATTATTAGGCGGTTAAGATCTTTATCTTGTAGCAGCCCACATGGGCAGTATTTCTACATGCACTATCCGATCATTTAATACCTTGGTACAAAATGAATTGTGGTTTGTACTAAGGATACAACAGTACTTGTTAACTAACAATGGTGATAATGAATTTTCCCGACAAGTACATAATTAGCGTGGCGACAGTTTTAAATTGTAATATGAACAGTTAAAACTATTTATAGGCTTTTAAATGTTTTTAAACTTTTTGTATTATCAATAAGTTTATTTATTTATTTATTAGCCATGCCATGAACTCTTACTTATGCAATTCTAATGATTGTTGATTTTTGCCTTTGTGTGACTCATGCATTCATGCAGTTATTGTACATCTATATTGTATTTTATCAGAAAGTAGAGTATTTATTTGCTTTCTATCACATGTGATGACTTGTATTGCACTTTAAAAGGGGTGGTCATCCCCCGTGACGTTTGTCATGTGATCAAGGCTATCTCTAGCCGAAACGCGTCATGGCGGATTGGTGCTGGGCTGAGAACTAAATAAATTCATTTGCACCACGAAAAAAAAAAAAAAAAAAAAAAGGCGGATTGGTGCTGGGCTGAGAACTAAATAAATTCATTTGCACCACGTTTGGGTCTTGCCTGTTCCTGACTAGCGGTGTGGCTGACTGCGCTGCGCTGCGCTGTACTGGGAACTACACGTACCTCATATATATATATATATATATATATATATATATATATATATATATATATATATATATATATATATATATATATATATATATATATATGTATATATATCTCACTTTCAGTCAGGGGCTCCCTTCCACTTTCGACCCGGTGCTCCAATTGCGGGATGACGGACACCACGCTGGTCTCCAAGACCACAGTCTTACAGCACAATAAAGTACCAAGCACTCACAGGAACGTGACCCAACAAACTTTTCCACTTGGACAAAACCATAGTAATTCAGCAGCTATAGTTTCCTGAGTTAAAATATGTGCTGCTTATAACCTCACATATTGCATCACTCAAGTTATGCTCAATGACATCACTGATGACATCAAAAATGACATTACTGGTGACATTACTGATGTCACAGTCACTGAAACAGCCACATACTCCCCCATCCAACCTCTCTCACACTCACTTACTCATACATATAGCCGGTCACACAACCAGTCACTTACCCATACAGCCACTTACCAAACAACTTACTCACCCATGTACCCACTTACACACCCATTCACACACCCATACAGTCACTTATGTACCCTAATACTAAGACTGTCATGCAGCTGCTTACTCACTCATATAGCCAGTTATATATCCTTTCAAACATCCATACAACCACTCACACACCCACTCACTGACACTTACAACATTCACATGGACATTTACTCTCCTGTAGAGGCACTCATACCCAGTCATGTACCTATACACACACTAAAACTACTACTCAGTAACCTTTACAGCCACTCACACAAACACTAGGTCACACATGCAGCTAATCACACACCCAGTCACACACCTATGCGGCAAATCAGACAGCCACTGACTCACCTACACAGCCAGTCACACACATGCACACTGTTCAATACAGCTAGTTACACAGCCAATCGCTCACCCATACAGCTACTCACAAACCCACTAACACATCCATACAGCCACTCACACAGACATTCACATACCCATGCAACCACTATGACATTGTTACATGGTGGTTGTATTATATGATATGGCTGGTGGGCCTTATCATGCAATACTAACACAGTACACACAAATAGAGCTGTAAGTCACCCTTAGGCGCCTTAGCTCAGTACTGGTGGTGTAGTGCGGTACAAAGCAGTCGGGGGTGCTTAGAGGAACATATGTTAAGCATTTCATAGTACCACCATTGACATTAAGTAAGTGACACAACTCGAAAGAGAGCTTGACACCAATTAATAAAAATATATTATATTTTTATATGAACATTGACACCAAAATGAACTTTGTATCTTACATAGAACAAGGGTAGTTGATTTTTGAAGTGTTAAAGAATAAATACAGTAAATCTTTCAAACAAGTCCCATTGAAGTCAATGGGGGAAGCACAGGTGACACTTGCAGGGTCAGTTCAAAGTAACCCTCTTGTGGATAAGGTCACTCAGATCCCTAGACCAAGTTCCAATAGTCATTGCTTTCTTACTTTGCCCAGGGAGTCTGGGTGCAGAGGGGACTCGCCTGTCTCTGGTACTCTACAGGAGCTATAAAACTTGTAGCACTTGACAAAACCACACTTGTAGGTGGAGTTCCACTCTACCCCTGAAGCATATAGGTCTTTAGATTCCAAAGACCCAAGTTCACCAGCTGAATTTTGTCTACCTTACTTGGCGGCTCCGGATGCAGAGGTAGCTGGCAGCTGTCATTCACAGGTCTCACCACTTTCCCACACACTCGACAACTCCAACTTCAGGATGCAGGAACACAGCAGCGTGGTCGTTGATGATGTCATTGTCACTTCGAGCTGCCCTCTGGATGGAGATGTCACTCAAGGGGTTGATTATCCGACTGGCGATCAGCAAGATTTGACTGCGGCAAATGCAGCCCATGGTTACTTCGGTTGCTGCAGGTCAGCCGGAGTGGAGTAGCAGCTTGAAATTTGGAGAAAACTTAGCTAACACTCTGGGCTTGAAGTGCACTACTTCCTCTGGGATTCACTTGTGACAGTCTCTGTGGGTAAAAAGTCTTGTCACGCAGCACATTGATTTTCCTGCAGCTTGCAGGGAACTGGTCCCACCAATCCAAGGGAGTCTGTTTCAGTTTCTGCCATCTACTGGAGTCCCTCTTGAACACACGGTTTGAGTCCGTGGACCTGTTGTTGGTGACGGCCTCTTCATTGTGCCTCTTCTTGGATTCAAAGTCAGAACTGAGCTTCTGATGCTAGGGGTGTCCCTTGAATCCTATTTGTAGGGCACATTGGGGTGTGGGGGGGAGTGGTCAATGGGCTACTGGTTCCTGTAGCTAACCCATCCCTGCAGTGACAATCTGCTGTGGGTGTACATCACCTTTCTTCCTAGATCCCTCTATTTCAGGGTGTTCAAACATTGCAAACCCCTTCCTTGGATGAAGAGACCTCCTAGCCAACCCTAATGGTGTCTCTAGTCTTTTGGAGGTGTATACCTCCTGCAAAACTATTCATACTTTCTGTCAGGCTGGACAGAGCAGAAAGTGCTTTGTCCTCCATAGGGGGACAAGTTAATTACATATCAAGGACAATGAAGCCTTTGAGGCTCACTGCCGTGTTTACTTTTTTACTAGCCATCCTGGGAGGGTGGAGGTTTGACCTCTTTCATGCCCAGGCCCTTTATCTACCATCCTGTAGACATGCTGGAATTACCAGCTGGAGAGCAGGCACTTTGCTTGGAGGCAACTGGCTAGGGGAGCCCGGCAAGGCACTGAATCTCTGTATCTTAGAGGAGCACACACACAGGGTGGCACCAATATGCATGCCAGCTCACCCTCAACACGAGAATCATGTTGTGTGTGTGAATAAGCATGGTGTTTGACACCAAACTTGATAGAATTTGGTTGTTTCATAGTGGACCTGGCTACTTCAAGTTTTCTTAGTAGCCAGCCCATATTACTCTATGGACCACAGGTCACTTACAGTAAAACCTTGCTTTATAGAGTTACTGTAGGGATATATATGTATAAACATGTATATTCACATCTAGATTATAACACTCTCTACCTCCTGGGCCTATGAAAACAACCTTAAGAGTGACTTACTTATATTTAGGCAGTGGTGGCACTGCAGCACATGGTGTGTGCAGAGTTATTCTCGAGCAGACATGCTGCTTGTGTAGGACTCCAATGCCACACATGCAGGCACACATTTACTGGGGTCACCAAGGGTGGCACAATTCAGTGCTGCAGCCCTGGTGACCCTTTTACCATGCTTGCCCTAGGTACCACTGGTACCAAAGACTAGGCACTTATCAGGGGTAAAAGAAATTTTCCAATTGGGTGTACCAATCCACCAACCTTTTAGGGGAAAGAGCACTGGGACTAGTTAGCAGGTTCTAGAGCACTATCAGAGTAAAAATAAAAAACATCTAGTAGTCTACAATGGGACCAAACGTGGGGGGCATCTGCAAAGAAGCCCATTTCCTAACATGACCCCCTCCCAGCCAATACACCCAGGTGACTCAACCCACCCTTAAGAGAGTATACCTGGCTTGTTGGATGAGGAAGCAGAAAAGAAACATGCTAAATTATTGCAGAGCCTACTCTTGCCTCATATTTTCTCTGTAAGGTCAATCCCTCTAGGAGGCTGACCCATCTCAACAGTGATAGGAGCGATCTTAAAACTAACTTTTGCTATAGCTCTTTTACCTTCCCTCTCCCCTTTTACCTTGGATATTTAGGTGCCCACCTCACATATCTTTATTTTAGCTAAGGTACCACCAAGCTTACCCACTGAGGTTACCCAACACTTGAGAAACCTCACCATGACCAGCAGGGTCAGAGGGCCTAACTTGCTTGTGGCCAGAGGTCCGCCTTCCATACCAAGGCCAGTGCAGCCTTGACGGCCAGCACCCAGCAGAGGCTACTGGCAGCTGTCGATATCCAAACTCACACCCTGAGCTCTCCACTGACAAGTGGCTGAGCTGCCTCAAGGGCAACTGTTGGTTCTTGGAACTTCTCTTGCTGTTCTGATTGGGGAGGCAATCACATCTTGTGGCAGGCACCCTTCTTCCACTCTCCCTTCTTTTATAGCAGGGACAACACACCTTTTCTGCACAGCTGCTTGATGGTTCAGGATTTCCTCAGGAACAGATGAAGCCTCACCAGTGGCAAATTTGAGCTTTATCCCTACTGAGTCAGAAGGCTCTTGGCTCACTTGTTCCTTTTTTTAGGTGGTTTTCTTTTCCCACATTTTTTCTCTTTATTTTGGGATACATGTCTCAACTAAAGAGACTGGCTGCCCAGAAATGTTGAGTTGATGGCTGCTCTGGGCAACCACCTTACTTGGGATTAGTCCACCCTCTGGAAGGTCATTATCCAGGAGGCAATCCAAGGGGAGGTCAGAACTGACCTCCACCTTGTGCCAACGAAGGGTGCCCTCCCTCTCTAGGGACAGTATGGCTACATGCCTAACTGAAACCATCCCAGAGGCTACCATTATCTTCTTGGTTTCTTGCTTCACATACTGATCTGGGGTCACTAACTGGTACACCACTGTGGTGTAACTGGCACATGTGTCTCTTAGAACTATTGCAGTGATCCCATCCACCTGAATGGAGTGGCAGTGCCCAATCCTACCACGAGGGATCATCAGCTTACCATTTGGTTCTGTTTCCTATGTTAGTTTTAAGAAGCCCTCCTCATCTGAGGAGTCCTCCCCTATGTCTACACTGGCCAGCCTGTTACCAACCAACTCTTTCTCAGAACAGACTGGGTCACCTCTGTGGTGACCTCATTGCTGGCAGTCAAAACACAACTTGTTTATCCAGAAACATTTTAAGTCCGGGATTCTCCGGCCTCTGCTTGTCAGAGTTGGGGCGGGATTTACTCTCCTTCTTTTTAGGTTTCTGGGGTCTTGAGGGAGTCTCCTTGGTGGTCTTTCTTCCTTCCTTTGATTTTTGTCTAAAGTTATCACCCTGGAATTGCTTGGGTACTCAGTACCATACCACCTTGTCTGATTTCTTACCCAGTTTGGTGAGGAAGCTAAAGCAGAGTCTACCAGATGCTGTTTCATTACCTCTGTGGTACTGTTACTCAAAAAGTGCTCATTCCTAATCAAATCATTCCTGCCTCACAATCGTCCACTTTATTACCTAGTTTCTGGTACTCCAGTGCTTTGACTGAGGAGTCAACAAAATCCACCCAAGTTTGGTTCTGCCTCTTTTGGGTCTCTCTGAACTGTGTCCTGTACTCCTTTGTGGTAAGTCCAAACCCCTCAATCAGTGTCTCCTTCATGTGTGAATAGGACTCTGCCACACTCTGCTCAAGGGTTATAAGTATATCCCTGCTCATCCCTGAGAATAACTCCAAAACTAAAGAGTCTGAGTGTTGGCGAACTACCTTCTTCATGCTGCAAGCTATCTCAAAAGCTGTAAACCGCTTGCCTATATCATCTCCATAACTAAACTTTGGGACAATCCCTTTGGGGATCTTAGGATCAAAAGACCGTTATTTCCACCATCTTTGAAGACTATGCCCCATTAACCCTGTTTTCCTCTAGGTCTTGTCTCCTCTCTTGCAGTTTCAGTTCCAGTCGTCTCTCCTCCAAAGGAGAGTTCATCTAGCTGGTCATGGGCATTTTATACCACTCTACCAGTGGAAGGGGTTTCTAGATTGACCTCTATCACTTTCCACTGGTGAAGAAGGTGTGGGGAAGTTCTGTGATTTAGGATCATCAGAGGCTTCTCCTTCATCAACTTGGGCTGCAACCAACCTCTCATCTTCTTCTGCTGTATGACCAACACAGGTGTTCTTACCCCTATATAGGTTTTCTGCCTCATTATCTTTGAGGGCCTGTTTGAGGTCCCCTCTCTTAGAGGTTGCTCTAAAGCTAATGCCTCTAATTTGGCATAATGCCATTAGATTGCTGATCTTTAGAATAGAGACAATGGGCTGATCGAGGCTCAGGGTATTCTCTAGCATGCACTACGTGTTTAGAAGGTGTGGAAACATATTAAAAACCTAAACAGCTTTTTAAACCTTAATCCTAACTTTGCCAAACCACTTTTTACTTTTAATGCTATTGAAATAGGGATGTAACACATGACCTTAGCAAATACTATTACATCTAGTGGTATTACCAACAACTAGCGATAATTATCACTATGTTGGCTTAGCGGCAATATTATTATTGCCGAGCTCCGCCGATTTTTATCGCAGATAAACCTTGCCATTATCAAGGTTTATCTCAAAAGCGATAAAAATCGGCCGAAATGCATGAATATCACTGAAAAGTCTGCGATGTTCATGCATTACCGAACTAATGCTCTTAGCCACGTTATCCACCTACCATTGGATACCATGGCTAAGAACTGCTCTGGGCAGGCGTTAGCTTTTGGAGATATTCGCGCTTAGCGCAAATATTTCAAAAAGTAGGTCATAGGAGATAGCAATGTTTAGCGACTGTTTCCAGTCGCTAATATCTTGGCACGCCCACTTTGCATCTCATTAGCGATAAATATCGCTGACATGCAAAGTGGGCCCCAAGATGATCGCTATCTCCTACTAGCTGTCGCTAACTGGTGTTAGCGACAGCTAGGTAATAGGGCGATAAAATTATTGCCGCTTTAGCTGGAAAAATTCCTGCTAAAGCGGCGATAAGGCCTTTGGTAATATGCCCCCTAGTTTTTGGAAAAATCTAAAAATCTTTGACTTAAGTCTAACGATAATTGTAAGAAAAACTACCTAATGTCAGGTGGTACAAAGGGAACACAGGATCTAGATCCCACCACTGCCACAAATGTTGCAAGGTGGAAGGTAACATATGGTTGATGGGCCTTATCGTGTAATACTAACACAGTACACAAAAGTGGACCTCAGATTCACCCTTAGCAGCCTTTGCTCAGTCCTGGTAGTGTGGCATAGAGCAGTCAGGTGGACTTAGAGGAACATTTCTTAAGCATTTTAGAGAACCAACATTGACACTTAGTAAGTGACACAACTTGAAAGAAACTTTGACACCAATTTATAAAAATAGATTATATTCTTATATAAAAATATTGACACCAAAATGAACTTTGTATCTTACATACAACCGGAGTTGAGGATTCCTGAAGTGTTCAAAAATAAATGCAGTACATCTTGCAAACTAGTCCTATTGAAATCAATGGGAAGACCAATAGGTGACACTGGATTACTTGCAGGATGAGTTGAAATGAACCCTCTTGTAGATAAGGTCAGGTGGGTCCCAAGACCAAATTTCAACAGTTGTTACTTTGTTACCTTGCCTGGGGATTAAGGAGACAGAGGTGACTTGGTTGTCCGTGATAAATGAAGCCATACTTGGACATGAAGTTCCACTCTACCCCCAAAGCATAGAGGCCTTTGGAGTCCCAGGGCCTGCGTTCATCAGCTGGATTTCTTATACCTTGATCGGTGGCTCCGGATGCAGGTGTCGCTGGCAGCCGACAATCACTCGGGGTAGATTGCTCCAAAGATGCTTTCCACAACAAGAACACAACAGCAGGATCATTGTTGTCATTCACTGTCGCTGTGAGGTGCTCTCAGGCTGGAAATATCACTCAAGTGGTCGATCACCCAACTGGCGATCACCAAGCATTGGCTGCATCAATTGTAGTTCATGGTAATTTCAATGAACGGAGGCCAACAGGAGTTGAGCAGCGGCTTAAAACTTCAACAAAGCTTTGCTACCATTCCGAGATTATAGGACCCCACTTCTCTTCTGGATCATTTTTGACAGGCATAGTGGGTCACAATTCTTATCACTCAGCACGCCGATTTTCCTGCAGCTTGGAGGGGACCGGTCCCACCAATCCAAGGGAGTCTGTTTTAGTTTCTGGTGTCCACTGGAGTCCCACTTGCTAGGAGCAATAAGCTTTCCCCACAGACACATGTCAAACACACAGTTCCAGTAAATGATCTCTTCAGGGCACTTAAGTGCCCTATCTTTGCAAAGTGGCAGAGTCCTTGGTCCTGTTATTGGTGATGGTATCTTATTTGTGCCTCTTCTCAGATTTAAAGTCAGAACTGAGGTTCCGGCGCAAGGAACCTCAGTTTTAGGGAGCATTAAGGGCGTAAGGGACAGTGGCAAATGGGCTACTGGTCACTGCAGTTTTCCCGCCCCTGATGTGACAACATCCTCTGGGTGTATGTCACCTTTCGACCCAGAGTCCTCTCTTTCAGTATATGCCAACATGGCAGAACCCTTCCTTGGCTGAATAGACCTACTAGTCCACCCTGAAGGTGTGTATAGTCTTTTGGAGGTGTGCCCTGTTCGGCTGGACAAGGCAGGAAGGGCTTTGTCCTCCACTGGGGACAAGTTAATTACAAATCAAGGGTGGTGAAGCCTTTGAGGCTCAGCACCTTGATTACTCTTTCATACGCCATTCTTATCCAGGGTAGAGGTAGGATGTCCGTCCTACCCAGGTAGTTTGTCTCCCATCCTATGGACATGCTAGAATGACCAGCAAGAGGGCTGACTCTTGTCTTGGTGGCAACCAACTCGGGGAGCCCACCAAGGTGCTGGCTCTCTGTATCTTAGGGGCACACCCACTCAGTGTGGCACCCCTGTGCTTGCCAGCTCACCTTCGACACAAGAATCATGTTTGGGTGAAAAAGCACAGTGTTTGACACCAAACACAACACAATTCTGTTGTTCCATAGTGGAGATGGCTACCTCACGTTTTCCCAGCAGCCAGCTCATATTACTTCATGGACTTGTCACTTACAGTAAAACCTTGCTTTACAGGGTTACTGTAGGAATATATATGCTTAAAAACATATGCATCTAATCAATTAGTCAATCAGGAGAATTGTGAGTGTGTTACTCACCTGTGAGGGTCTCAAGGCACTGAGAGGGGGTCTGCAGATATGTTTAGCCAAAGAGCCAGGTCTTCAATACCTTCGGTCTAATGTTTTCTACATCCTTGGCCTAGGAGGACAACCTTAAGAGTGATTTACTTATATTTAGGCAGTGGTGTGTCTCTGCAGCACATAGTGTTTGCAGTCACTCTCGAGCAGACAGGCTGCTCGTGCAGGGCTGTAATGTCAGACCTACAGACACACCTTTACTTGGGTCACCCAGGGTGGCACAATACTGTGATGCAGCACTGTTGACCCCTTTACCAACCTGGCTCTGACTACCACAGGTATCATATACTAGGGACTTATAAGGGGGAAAAGTACCATGCCAAGTGGGTGTACTAATTCTCATTACTTTTAGGGGGATAGTGCTCTATCAGAGCAAAAAAACTGCATCTAGCAGTCTACATTGGGGCAAAAAGTGGGGGGGCATCTGCAGGGAATGGTGATTAGCTCAGGTAACTAGAACAACTGATTTTCTATGATCTTGTAAGAGTGAAAGATAAGCCTAATTATAACGTCCCAATAACCTTTATTTTCTCAGTGAAATTCAGTTTTTTTAATAATATTTTCTAACTATAACGTCCTTGTAACCTTTGCTTTTTTCAGTGAATTTCTAAGATTTTTTAATATTCTATTTCCTAACTATAACATCCCTGTAACCTTTGTTTTTTTCAGTTAATTTCCAAGGTTATTTCCTGACTGTTACCTGTAACCTTTGAAAGTGAGCGTGTGAGTGAGTGCATGAGTGTCTCAGTGGGTGTCTGAATGTGTGTGTGATTGTCTCAGTGGTTGTGTGAGTGTCCCAGTTGGCCTGAGAATGGCTGTATAATTGTCTCACTGTGGGTCTGAGTGTCTCAGTGGGTCTGTGAGTAGGTGCGTGAGTGTCTGAGTGGGTATTAGATTGGGTGCATGGCTGTCTGAGTGGGTCTGTGAGTGGGTGTCAGAGTGTCTGTGTATGTTAGTGAATGCCTCCATGTGTATTTGAGTCTGTCTGTGAGTGAGTGCATAAGTGCTTCATTGAGTCTTTGAGTGGGTGTCTGAGTGGGTGCATGAGTGTCTGAATGGGCCTGTGAGTAGGTTTAAGAGTGTCTGAGTGAGTTTGCAAGTACCACCATGCGTGTATGAGTCAGTCTGTAAGTGAGTTCATGGGGTTTTCAGTGGGTCTGTGAGTGGGTATGTAAGTAAGAGTATGATTCCGAGTGGGTCTGTGAGTGGTTGCATAAGTGTCTGAGTTGGTCTCTGAGTGGGTGCCTGAGTGTCTGAAGCAGTCTGTGAGTGGAAGTGGGGGTGTCTGAGTGGATCTGTGAGTGGGTGCATGAGTCTCTAGTGGGTGCATGACTGTCTGAGTGGGTCTATAAGAGCGCATATCAGAATATCAATGTCTGTGTTGAGTGCATGAGTGTCTGAGTGGATCTGTGAGGGAATGTGTCAAAGTCTGAGCCATTTAAGGATAACAGACCTCCACATAGATAACATTTCCTTTAGATAACACAGAGATTAGGCAATGGTGCTTGGGTAGTGTGAACGTAGATACAGGTGATTGTGCCAGGAGTAGAGACTGCCAAAGGGACATTAGTCAGTGATAGGAGGGTACTTAGAAAAAGGCTGCAGCAAGGCTTCAGCAGTTCACTTTCTGCCCTGAGGCACCCTAAGAGGCAGCGAGAATGATTTCTACCTGCTGTGAAATACCTCTTGGGCTGCTATTTCTAATAGGTTCACAATTTCACACATCTCTTCTCATGACACATATCAGTTATTACTATACAATTTCTCATCTTAAAGATAAGCTCTTAATTTTGTTTTAATTAACTTTAGTATTTACATTTTGATTTGCTGCGAAAAGGATATGCATTTGTTTAATAGTATCTTACCTCTGTTAAGGTGCGAAAAACTCCTTGCTGTAAATATTTCTAGGAACACACCCATATTTGCTGATTTTATCTTCTCTCCAGCTTCATATAATGCCTAATTTACAGAACACAAAATAGATACATATGCTAATGTTGATTTCTTTAATAAAGTGAATCATCGTTTTTTTATTTAATTTTTCTAGACTGAAAGAAATCCTTAGACTAGGAGGTTTACAACTAATGGTTGTAAAATATTATAAAATGTCAGTTTCACTCAAATGACATTGTAGCAAACTGTTGTGTTAAAGCACATTTTTGAACAAATATCATTGATTAACATTACACTGTCTTTTCCAGTTAAATATTGTAATAGACATATGAGTGAGGGTCAAGCCCACACTCGAAGAAGCAGTACGTTCAAGTGATGCGTACGTCAAAGATAGAATAATCAGAATTTGGATGCTGCACAAGTGATTTGGCTGTGACCCAGAGGTTGAATGGATTTCACACCAAGATAAATGACATCTGAAGGCAAAGATACATTTGCCAAGAAGGCATCATTAAGAAGTTGTCTATATTGGATCCTCCACCAAAAATTGGCAAATCACCCGCATCTGCTAAATCCCCACATTCCCTGACTCATTGAGATGTTGTGGGATACAGACAGTCCAGATTGATGCGTTGTAAACGGCTTCACTGTTACAATCACCTCATTTCTGGACATCTGCCAATGGCTTTGGCATCAGAAAGCCCACCCTATTCATTTGCTGTGTCTGTGGGTAAGCATGTGAAAGCAGAAAAGGCCTGTGCCAAGCTGAGCCATAAGTACTCTTTACATATCATCATTTGTTTGTTTGTGTCATTCCAAAACATGACAAACCCTTTAAATAGCACATTCTTTGGTAGTTTTTCATCTTTTTTTTTACAAAGGTTTTTATTAATGGCTACACTTATTAGTATTTTATAAGGTCATGTCTAAAGTCCCACAGTTTTATGTCATGCTAAAATCCAAGACACGTTAATACAAATTGTCTATATACTTTAGAGCCATAACCACAGATCATGCTTTGCCTAGGAAAGTGTCAAGGAAGTTATTCAGACAATTCATTCATGAAGGGTCGAGAAAAAGCATTCTGCTTCGCTATGGATCTAGGAATGAAGTTCTGCTGTTGCCCAGTGTTTTCCAAGCCAGCTACCATTGACATGTCTGGCACCTTGAGTAGTGCTTCAACTCTGGTACAAAAAACTGAAAGAACAAAAGAAACCGCGGAAAAATTATCAACTTTAATCAGATTGTCATAATTTCTGCAGTGAACACTCTTCTACCAGGTTTCTCAGCAACAAGATCTGACTGGTACAAAGGTAACTGTGAAATTACTGTAAGGACTTGACTCCTACAGCTAAAAGCAGGACTATACCTATTCTAGATGGATTATAGAGTGCCTCCCACTGAGGAATTTTCTGGTGGAAGTACCTGACTGGCTAAATTTATTATCCTCACGAATGCTCTTCTATAACTTTCCCACTTACCCATTCCGTTTCCTCGAGATTTGAATCATTATTCAAACTCTTCCAACATGCTAAGAAATCAATAATTGTGGAGCATTTTTCTCTAGATACTGAGACTGTCAGTAGTTACTAATCAATATCTGTGGTCAATAATGTCATTCACCACTGGTGCCCAAAGGTCTCAGATACTATAACAGTCCAATTAATTTGACAAGCTTGTGCCTTTGCACACTCGAGTCACCAACGGACGTTGAAGGGTTTGCAGAGTTACAAATCCATATGGCTCATAACCCTTAATATTTTTTTTAAGCTACAGCTAGCAATGCTAAAACACAGCGTTCCGTTGTTTGAACGAACTGAGGGCTAGCTCAAAACAGCAGAGGAACTGGTATCACTAGGCACCTTTTATTCCGGTGCATACACTTCTATTCCTCCTTACTGCTTGCCCAAAAGCACCCAATCCCACCCAATTTGGGTCACAAACTTTGTGGCACTTTATATCTAATTCATCAGTTTCAGTGTACACCATGGCACCCCAAGGCTTGGACTAACAGGTGTTATCTTCCCCCTCTCACATTGACACACGCTGTACCCCTTCAACTATGTTAGATACCCTGCTTGGCACCTACTGATAATGTCATGTTGGAGTCTTAATCTCTTGTTTCCCTCATCTGCTTCACTGTCACCAGTGACACAAAGTGTGCAAAATAAGCAAGAAATGAACAATGAGGAGGTACAACTTTGTCCTACTCATCCACCATTTTCGACTCCATGTTCAAATGAAGCAGGAGATGATTACCTCCGGCAACAAAATCACTGAGAACATTGTAAGAACCGCAGCATTATTTGAGAAGTGAATCTGGAACATTTTAACGATACATTTTGTAGCTGGAGGGAAACTATGAGCTTCCCTTTACTAACTGTTCACAACAATTTTGAAATTTTTTGTAACTAACCTTGCACAGTTGAGTGTTTGCGTACCCCACAAGTGGAGCAAAGAAAGATTTTTACAGGAGGTGGTGGGATTTAAAACCCATATCCCCAGGGGGTTTGAAACTCAGTTAGTTGATGACAAAACTAATTGTATATTGAACAAATCATGGTACCAGAATATAAGGGGAGAGAGCATCTCAGAACCAGGGTCCAGATGTACAAAGCTTTATTGAGATCGCAAACAGATTAATTCATACAATCAGGCTGTTTGGGACAGCAAAAAACATTTTAAATGTAAAAATGCCGAATTGCAGTTTGGTAAATTGTTGCTGAATTGCAATATGGATTTGCGATTCGGTATTCGGAAGGCGCGTGTTTAGGAAATGCCTTACAAAAATCGATTATTAACTTTTTGTGGACAAATTACAGTCCCAAAACATGTATTTTTTGCCAACTACTGAAAGGCAGTGGTAACCATTTTCCTTTGCGAATGTTAAAAATATATATATTTTAAGAGCAGGCATTGGTGCCATGGACAACAGCCGACTTAAAAAAAATTAGATTTAAACATTTAATTATCATTTTTGACATTTTAAGGAAAAAGTGTGCTAGACATCCTTGGTGTTGTTTCCCCTGTCTTTTTGCCTCTACCTCCTGTATTTTTGATGTTGTGCTAGACTTTATTTTTTCTGGTTTATGTACTCAGGATACCTTGCCACTGCTGATCAGTGCTAAAGTGCAAGTGCTCCCTGTATAAATTGAGATTCTGGTTGGGTCTCCATGATTGGCATATTTGATTTACTGATAAGTTCCAAGTAGAGTGCACTATGTGTGCCCAGGCCTGTAAATCAATGCTGCTAGTGGGCTTGCATCACTTGTTCTGCCACCCACGTGAGTAGCCCTGTAAATGTGTCTCAGACCTGCCATTGCAGTGTCTGTGGGTGCAATTTTAAACTGCCATGTCGACCTGGCAAGTGCACCCATTTGGCCGGCCCTAACCCCCCCTTTTACTCCATGTAAGCCTCACCTAAGGCAGGCCCAAGCTACCCCCATAAGCAGGCTGCTGTGTATGTGAAAGGTACGCCATGCACTGCTGTGTTTTTTATGTCCTGATAGTAAAATATTGCCAATTTCGTTTTTAGGTCGAGCATCAGCGCACGCTCTATCTGCAAGACCTGCTGTACTTACTCTACGGAATGTAATTTTACCTGCAGCTCACCATTGTTCAACTTCTACATCGCTTTTGTTTCCTGACTCCTTATTGGCCGGTCTTCCCAATACATCACTTCAGTTTTTAAGCCAGGAGCACCAGTCAACTACAGTTTCCCTACACAGTAGGTTGATATGTTTTTCTTTGGGGACTACTTATTTTTTATTTACTATTGTGTCTGCTTCATTCGCATCTTTTATGTAGAGGAGTGCCACGCTTTGTTTCAGAATGGCACCCGCTTTCGTATTTATACACATGACATGCTTAAGAGCAAGACCTCTCCCTGGCCTACGAGAGAAAGGGAGAATCCTTCAGCTGCACTTTATTTTATTTTATTTTGCAAGGCACGGCTCGCCCACCTCCATTTTTTTTTAAATAACTTTAAACTATTCAGCGCAGCGCCCATTTCATGACTTTCAGCTTCAAAGCCCAATCTCCTCCCTCTCACCATAAGCCTCTTCAAGAGATGCGGAGGAATAGAAGGCCAAAGCGGTGGAAATGAGGAGAAAAGAGGCTTTCTCGTGGAGACCCAGAATTGTAGTAATATCGCAAGTGACAGAAGCTGTATGCCGATTAAGAATGCGCCCACATGTGCCAGGACCATATCGGTGATCCCCATATATGTCATTCAATGTGCTTTGCTTGGATTCTTCGCACTGTTAACGCTTACCCTGCACTGCACCGCAGGGCAATCATTTGAATGTGCATCTTTTTCTTAGAAAGGGTGGCGACAGAAGGCTGTCTGGACAATGGCGTGAAAAGAATATAACCTTCCCGCTGCCAGCACAACTTAGTTGCCCCACAGTCCAGGATGGTGGCTAGAAGGCACAGTGATGTAGTGTGTGCTTCTAAGTGTGGCACAGTGGCTGGAAGGACTGGCTGTAGAAGTCTGAACGTCTGAGCAGCTGACTGCTTTTCGTGTTGTATAACAGGAGTAGATGGTCTGTAAAGTAAGTTGTTATGTGCCCGATGTAGTGCCAGAGCCACCCGGCCTGTTCACTTAAGCTGGACATGCACCCGCGCACCCCGAGGG
The DNA here is from genome assembly GCF_964263255.1 of Lissotriton vulgaris. Classification (NCBI taxonomy): domain Eukaryota; kingdom Metazoa; phylum Chordata; class Amphibia; order Caudata; family Salamandridae; genus Lissotriton; species Lissotriton vulgaris. The sequence goes on along the minus strand of NC_141689.1, from coordinate 930,052,746 downwards.
TGGGCTCGCCCGAGGGCATAAATAAAGGGGCTCAGGACCGCTCGGGGTCTTGGCACAGAGATAACATCTGAGAGCATGTCCTCTTTGATGTGGCCCCATCCTGCGGCCTAATACTGTAGCTACCCGTGCCCTGACTGATAGTTGTCGACATCACATTGGGGATGAGGCATGTCTACCCCATGCCTCGCTGTGCCCTCAACTGCTGTGCTTCCTGGTGTCCGCAGTCCTCGACCGGCCACTGCCACTGCGGCTCCGGTGCCTGCATGGCCTGCGCAGCTGGTGCCACCTGCGGGTGTTGCGGGTGCCCACCCCGCGATCCACCAGCTGCCTGGAGAAGAGATACGCAGCGTTCAACCAGCGGCGTATGCACCCGTCCTAACCAGTGCTGCTGGCTGCTGTCTCCTGCGCACAGACCGGCGCCCGAGATGAGGCCTGCCCTACTCATGTGTATACGCACCTCTCGGGCCCTCTGCTTCGCCTGCTGTGTCCCGCTCCTATGCCCAGCTGCATCTCGGCTCATCCGCGCTCACACTGCCACGTGGTCAAGGCGGCAGGCAGAAAACCTCACGCATCTCGCGGATCACCCGTTCCTGCGTGTGGTCTGCACAACAAGGGCGCGGTCTGTGTGGACATTAGCCTGTGCTGGGAAGCTGCCACATTCCAAGGCACAAGGGGTGATGTGCCACACCATATCACCTCACAGGACAGAGGAATAAAGGAAAAACAAGGAAAGCAAGCCACAGCAGGACACAAGAAAGGCAAGCCCGCACACACCTCAATGGAGTGTGGTCGTCAGTGGAAGGAACCTCCCCGGTGCAGGTTCGCCTACAGACCCCGGCCAGGCAAGCATCCCAACATCACCCACAGACGTTCCAAGGCAACACGGTTCCTCACCAGCAAGCCACAACCTGACCCCACGGCAGGGTCACTATAGCCACACTCTCGAGTGCATACTCGGAACACTACAAGTCAGCAGGAGGTCGGCCCTCACACGTGCCCTATGCAACTCTGCGTCACCAGTCCTTGCTGCCCCGACATCTCACTCAGAAGATCTACAGTGGAGGATGAGTGTACAAGGTGCTGATGGTGGCAGTGCTCCCCCAGCGGCGCTACCACCACCCCGTCAGCAAGTCAATCCACTGACCAACGCTAGGCCTGGCCAGGCCACAGCTGCCCCTCTACCACCCTTCAGCGAACTGTCAGACTCGTCCACGGCTATGATGCGCTGGAAATCCTGGATCGGCTGCCTGGACCATTACTTTATTGGTGTGCGATAGACCGACAGGAGGGTGAAGAGGTCTCTACTCATGTGCTACAGAGGTGAGCTGTATGACCTCTTCGAGACCCTGCCATATAGAAGAGCGGATGATGACTACAAAGGGCTTTTGCGGCCCTAAACCACCACTTCTATCCCCAGATAAACCCAGATTTTGAGCGTTTCAAGCTTCAGCAGGCAAGGCGGAGACCATAGATATATTCTACGCTCACCTACGGAAACTTGCAAGCTCATGCACGCTACTGGACCAAAGGGAGGAGATCAGGGCACAGCATATCCAAGGATGTCGGTCTGTCTCGCTGCGGCGCCTGATACTGTAACAACCTGGCATCACTCTAGAACAAATCCTAGTGCTCGCCAGGTCCCACAGCGGTAATGCTAATGAGATGGAAGCAACCCTCAACTGGCCCTCCTTGCAGCCCATATAAATGTAAATTGATACTTGCATAGCGCACTACTCACCCGCAAGGGTCTCAAGGCGCTTGTACGAATACTGCTGTGGAACCCATCCTGGCTTTAACCTGTGAGGCGTCCACTCCTGGGCACCCCCAAGGTGGAGGCCAGGCATCCATAGCTTTGTGGGGGCAGTTGTGGAGATTACGCAAGCTATTGCCCAGAGTTGCAGAGTGGGACTCCATGATTGGAATAGGCATCGAGGCGAGAATTATCAGGTCCGTGGAATTTTGAGCCCAAGACCCGCCGAGGCGGGGAATTGAACCCTGGTCCAGGGCTAGACCTCTGCATCAGGGAGGAAAGAGTGGATGCCATGAGGCCTTCTCAGAGGAGTATGTGCAGAAACTGTGGTCTAGACCACCCTCCACAGGGGAGGTGCTTCACAAAAGGAAAGACGTGTTCGCAATGCGGAAAAGTCAACCATTTTGAACAGGTTTGCAGGAGCGGAAGAGGATGGAGCAGTGCCCCAAGTTCACGTGGACTCTCGATGGCGGTGAGGCAACTGACGATGGAAGACTCCATCGATCAAGTAGACAACACCCCACAAGGGTTGGACCAGGAACAGAAGACGATGAGGTATTCTTTGTATCTTTTGTCGGCCGGGAAGGTACAAAACACCGACCACCGCCCATATGCAACATCACAGTAGCAGGGTCCCCTTTGAGTGCCCTCATTGACACCGGAGCGTCAGTAAACTTGATGGACAGCGAACAATATGACAAACTGTCGCCACGCCCGCCACTCCTGCCATCCAAATCCAGAATCTACACACATGACTCCGATGAGCCACTCCATCTGCAAGGAGTCATGGAGGTCGAAATCACTAGCGACGGTCATCGCTTGAACATGAAATTTCATGTCACAGAAGGAAGAAGGGGCACGCTCCTCAGCTGCCATAGGGTGGAAGATCTGGAGTTAGTGTTCTTTGCGAACCAGGTGCATGATCTGCACACTCGAGAGATGCTGAGATACTTTCCATGCTGTTTGAAGGCCTTGGATGCATAAAGGGGAAGACGTTCAAGCTGCACGTCAATCCAACAGTGCAGCCCATGGCGTTGAGGCACCGGAGGGTGCCATTTCACTTGCAACCGCAAGTGAAGTAAGAACTGAAGAAGCTGGAGGACTTGGGAGTGATAGAGAAGGTGTCAGGGCCACACCATGGGTGTTACCCCTTGTCTTAGCCCTGAAGCCAAAGCAGCCAGGAGCAATTCGGTTCTGCATTGACATGTGCTTGCCAAATAGGGCCATGAAAAGAGAACGCTATCTCAGGCCCATGATGGCCAAAATCGTGGCCGACCTGAACTGCGCCAAGTGGTTCACCAAACTGGACCTCAATGCGGGTATCATCAGCTGAGACTCCATGCCGACAGTACGAACTTCTCGACGTTCTCTACCCACGTAGGATTATGGTGCTACAAGAAGCTTATCTTTGGCGTCTCTTCGGGAGCAGAGGTGTTCCAGAATGCAATAAGAGAAACCCCCACAGGATTGTAAGGTGTAATAAACTTAAGTGACGACATCCTGGTGTTTTCTAAGATGCTAGAGGAACACCACAAACAGCTCCGAGCTACCATGCAGTGACTTGCAGACAACTGACTCACGCTACACAGAGCCAAGTGCTTGTTATACCAGGAGTCAGTAGACTTCTTTGGGTACATCTTCTCAAGAGAAGGATTGCGAGTAGACCCGATGAAAGCAGAGGCCATACAGTCCGCCCAAGGCCAACATCAGCCACCGAAGTCCGGAGCTTCCTGGGGATTACCACATACTGTGGCCGGTTCATTCCTAACCTGGCGTCTCTGTCCGAGCCACTCCGTGCCCTCACAAAGTCCAGTCAGCCATGGGCCTGGTCTGCGAAGGAAGAGCTAGCATTTCAGGCCATCAAGGAGGCCCTCATCGATGTCAAGTCATGATCTACTTTCGCCCACATTGGCGCACAAAAGTCATAGTGGATTCAGCCCCATGGGGCTGGGAGCAGTCCTGATGCAAGAGACCGAGGCCAAGGAATGGGTCCCTATTGCATATGCCAGGCGGGCATTGACTGCTACAGAGATGCGGTATGCACAAAAAGAGCGCAAAGCCCTAGCCATCAAGTGGGCATGTCAGCACTTCCATTTGTATCTGTACGGACACGAAGTCCGAGTGATCACCAGATCACAAGCCGCTCATCCCGCTCTTCGCCAGCACTTCCCCACTTGCTCCACCCCGGATCAAGAGATGGGCAGTGCAGCTCCAAACATACCGTTTTCAGGGGACCAACAACCCTGCCAACTTCCTGTCACGTCACCCGGTCCTGGCCAAACCAGTTCATGCACCAACAAACGAAGACTACACCGAGGAGTTTGTTCGAATTGTCTCTCTCTAAGCGTGTCCTGTCGCCCTCATGCTCGAAGATATCGGAAAAGCAACGGAATTGGATGAATGCCTCATCAAGGTCAAGACCACATTAACCGACCGGAACTGGCTCCACTTCCTGGATGGGGTCAGCTCCCTCACTGCCTAAGAACCATTCTTCTGACACCTGGTGTGGAGAATGCAAAGTGAGATCAGTGTAGGCCTCCACGGAGTGGTCATGCGGGGAACCAAGCTCGTGATTCTGAGGAGTCTGCAAAAGGAGGTAGTCTGTCTGCCGCACCATGGCCACCAAGGTATCTTGAAAACCAAGGCCAGACTTAGAAGCAAAGTTTGGTTCCCAGGAATGGATGCCGCTGTTGAGGAAGCTGTACATACCTGTCACTCCTGCAACATCATGGGTGGAGACCCAGCACCTCATCTGGCAATCACAGAAGACCCGTGTCTGGAGCCGTGGTCCCAAGCAAGCATCGACTTTAGGTCCTTCTCCAATGGGCGGAACCCGCTGGGGCTGGTCGACTCCCACTTGAAGTTCCGAGTGGTGGAGTTGGTATTGTCAACGACGTTTCACCACATCAAGACAGCGTTGGAGCGCATCTATGCCATGATGGGCCTGACAGGAGAGATCAAATCCGACAATGGGCCACCGTTCCAAGGCATAGACGTACCTGGCCTCCAGAGGCATTCTGCACCGAACGATCATGCCACAATGGCCCCAGGCAAATGGAGAGGTGGAGCAGTTTCAGCATACCGTGAACAGAGCTCTCAGAATTGGGGTCTAGAAGGGAGAAAACGCAGAAGAGTGCCTATCACAGTTCCTCAGTGCCAATCACCAAACCCCACATTGCACCACCCAGTGTGCTCTAGCCAAACTCGTGTTCAGGAGAGCGCCAAGAGACTGCATTCCTGCGGACTCTTCGTGGAGTCCCCCCATGCTGGATCAAGGTAGAGCCCAAGCATGAAGAAAATCATCCAATGACAAAGTGAGCCAGGCTCTAAGAGCACAGTCCATGTGCATCTAGGTTGAAGACCAAGTTGTGGTAAAGGACCATCACCCTAACAGGAAATTTTGCTCCCCGTATGAGCCCGAAGTGTGGGAGGTTGTCAATGTACACGGCTTCATGGTATCGGCCATTCGGGGAACACGTGTGGTCACAAGGAACACCTCCTGGATCCCAGAGAGAATGCCACCTACTGACCAAGACATGGATGAATAGGAAGGCGGAGAGGGGGCAGCCCCCACAGGTGACTCACCGGGCACTGCGGAGCCAGTACAGCATCAAGCAGAAATAGAAGTGGAAGCGGTGGAAAAGCCGATGGGCCATGCAAGTGGATCCCCTGAGAGAGAAGACAAGGAAGGGTTGGAATCGAAGGAGAACTCCCGGAGCCAGAAGTATGGTCTCTGACTGAATCCATCCCCCAGCCAGACACTGAGAGACTTTGCATGGTGTGCTGGGAAGGACTGAACAACCGCCCATAAGGGTCCCTGTATCTAAAAGATTGTAGGGATGTAGTGACAGAGCCACCCAGCCCGTTCACATACGCTGGGCAGGCACCCAGGCACCCCGAGGGTAGGTTCGCCAGAGGGCATAAATCAAGGGGCTCAGAACCGCTCGGGGTCTTGGCCCAAAGATAACATCTGAGAGCGTGTCGTCTTTGATGTGGCCCAAACCAGCAGCCTAATACTGTAGTTACCCGTGTCCTGATAGTTGCCGACATCACACGCCCGTCGCTTTCCAGCTCACCACTTTCCTCCATATCTATCTTCATGGTGCTCACTCCAACTACAGCTTTATCGCCTTTCTCATGAGCGCCAATGCCTCCGGGACAAGTCCACACTCATGGGAGGGTTATTAAGGCACTCACTCCTCCCAGATCATGTGATCTAAAATTAAATAATAAGCTGCAGCATTACTGCGTGTATATATATTATTCACTCTAACTTAAAGAGCCTCGTTTCGACACAACCTTTGATAACGTTGCTGTGATGCAATGGTTGGCCTTCACAAACCGGGATGTGAGAAGCTGGCCTGAGGAAGATGGTGCCATTCGGCCTAAGGCAGTGGTGGGAGAAAGGGAGTTTACTTATTGAGAATGACCAGTGCAATGCCTATCCATATGCAGAGCCCACCTCTGTATCTTTCTTTAAGTGCTCCTTACGCTCCTGACCCCGGTGTTACTGCACCTGCTGCATAACTTGACCCCAGTGTTCGTGCACCTGCTGCAATAACTTGAATCAGATATACCATCCTGTGATACTGGGCAAATCACCTAATCTCTCTGTGCCTACCAAAAAAAATTAGACACATCAGGGCATACAGAGAATGCATACCATGAAGGAAAGACGAACTGGTACACATGCTGCCTATTTACTAGCACCTCCCTCCTAAGCCAATGCCTCACATGCTCTAAGGCGCACAGTCCAGGGCATGCAGAGCATTGTATGAAAATGTGCATACGCACGGGTCTCTCTGTAGGAGACTGGACATATGTTCTTCCAGATGTTTAGAGTTTGGGTTGAATGAGCATGCATACTGTTCTACAGATACTGTGTAGCGATGCACCCCTGTCTTTCAGTAGGGCAGGGCTCAGAGGACCCAATGGAGTCAAGGGCCAGTGCATGTAGTATGTGTACAATAATGGATATTCTTACATAATTCTGTTTTTGTGTTTCTGATGTTTCGGAGAGAGGACTAGGGAAATATGTACTCAGTCCCACATAAACATTCTGCATACTCACCAGGCTCTGCCTCCATCAAATCCATTTGTGAGGAAGGCTCAAAGATTTACAGACTAAACAGGAAGGTGCTACTGATCTTACACGATATGTACATGCATAACCGTCCCTCTCTTCAAAACTCACTCCAGATAAGATTTTTTTATTTATATCCATTAGTATTTGCACCGGCATACACATACTGTGTACGTTCATTTACCTTCCAAGATTCTCTGTTACATCAGATCTTTCTTGCACTACCTCTTTAACTGAACAATATTTACAGTCGCTCTTCAATGGAAGGAGCTCCAGTGAGTTAAAATCTCACTGCTGACACATGTGGTACCTTGCAGGCTACAGGGACAATGTCAGAAAGGTCAACTGAGCCTTGAAATTATTTGAGGTCGGTCAACTGAGTCTCACTAAAATGCATAATAGTTCCAGCTCTTATATTTAGCACTCGGTAACGGCCAAATAAATAAAAAGAAGTCATTCTTGTTACATACATTTAGGGAATGCCTTATACATGTAGGTTTGTTGCTGGATAAACAAGGATGTAAACAAACAGCGAGTAGATAATATACAGATGTAAAAAAAAGTACATCCTCTGAAGATTCTATGTTCTTTCCTATGAAGACATATATGTACTTCTATTAGTCCTTACCATATCCTAACAGGAGGTACATCTCACGTCTGGCGATAAAACACATACATTTCACTTTGTCATCATTTACTAAACTGGAAAATCAGCCAACATTCATTAGCTTTGTTTGAGAAAAGTGCACCTTGTATGGGGCCCAGTTTAGCAGCAATAACTTGAAGAAACAATGTACTGTAATAGTTTATCAGCCGCTCACATTGTCTGGGAGGAGTTCTGGTCCACTCCTCCCTATAAAACTGCTTATGAAAATTGATATTGACGGCACAGTTCTTTTTAGACCCATTTAGTATCCAAGTTTGGGTTAAGGTCTGAGCTTTGACTAGGCGATTCCAGTATCACGATTCTTTTCATTTTCAGGCATTGAGTCATACATTTACCCAAGTGATTTGTATCATTGTGAACTCTCAGCTACGCTATAGCTGTTCTATAAATGACCTCACATTTTCCTTTAGAATGCACTTCTATAGAGAGGGCGTACTTCTATGTTTGCATCGCTGTGGTCCTGCGGGTTTATGTGCTATTTCAGAGTTTCAGAAATCAAGTTCTGCTGTAATGGGCAATTTTAGGGGAAATTGATATGTTGTAGTAACGTTTGAACGTTAGTTTATCAGTATCTTGTAATAGTTTACAGCCACTCCTTAGCGTGGCTTAAGCACAGAAAGGCTCGCTAAAGGAAATGCAATTGGAAAATCACCCTTGAAGAGAACACCTTAGCAGGGCACTCCCTCATCAACCAAACGGACCTGTACAGGGAGAAAGGCTTCCCAATGTTGAGGAGCAGGTAAGTAAATGCTATTTTAGTGGACCTGTGAGAGTATCCCACCAGAACCTCTGATCAGCAGGCTTTGTTTCACTAAGAAGCACACAGCACTCAGTTAGGTTCACAGACGTACAGTCACAGACCTTACTTCGTCTTTCTCAACAGATGTCATCAATTACAGACATAACCTGAACTCAAAGTCTGCTTTACTAAGACACACCCCCGGCCTTATATAGTCGCTGTAAATAACAACTGACTTTAACAAACTATTTCCAAATATTGCAGACCTATACAGAATTAAATATTATACAAGGTCAAATCCATGCATTCATAAATGCTTGTTATACTCTTACAGACTCAAAGGACTAGCTAGCAAGGTGACTAGGCATAGGAGGAATGCCCTTATTTAGAGGGTAAATGGCATCTGTGCATGCTACAGTTGTCTCCCTTAGATAGGTGTGATGACTGGGTGTTTTTACCAACAAGTATGTGTAACTTCTTGGGCTGTGGGCTCAGGGTCTGGCTGGCAGCATTCACAGATAGGGTGCAAATGAATACATGGATAGATTTGCATGACTGAAGCCTGCCTTGGCCATAATGCTTTGTAAAGACGTGTCAGATGTGCGAGGAAGCCTCAATGACTCCAAAAACAAGCATTGGCAATGGAATATGTCTCGCATATGTGAGCTATTGGTATTGTAAATACCAATGTCTTTTATTTATTTATTTTAAAAAAACGGCAAGCTGTGCGTAAATATGCACTTTGGACTTACAGTCGCTGCTTATGGGAAGCAACGCTGACAGAAACTGCACCTCTTTTACTGCCAGCCTTGCTTTTCGTAAGCAAGGACTATAAGTGCAAAGTGCATGTTTATGCACTGCTTGCAGCTTTTCAAAACACATAAATAATAGGCGCTGTTATTTACAATGCCATTAGCTCAAACTCTCGCAAATGCGAGACCTATTGCACTGCAAATGCTTGTTCACTATGGCACGGACTAGAACTCCCACAGGATATCATTAGAGCCCCCTTGTAACATTTGACAAGTGTAACTTTCAATTGGGAACAGCTATAGGTTTGAAGTTTGGGCTCTCTGAGCTCAGAATTTAAAAACACATCTTTTAGAAGAGGTGGTTTTTAAATTATGTGTTTGAAAATGTCACTTTTAGAAAGTGACTTGAAAAGAAGGGGGGCTAGGCCCAATTGGACAGGAACGAGGTAGGGCCTGAATATATTTGAAAAAAAGAAGAAAACCTGGTGTCCTAATTATGTATAGATTATTTTTACAACAACCATACTATTTTCATTTAGTGATTGGGTTATTTATTTTATTCACCCTCTTTTTAACAGCTCCTTTCTCTTTTGAAGGACTTTTACATCCATACCATGAAACACCACAATGTCATATACATATTTACATATATCACAATTTACACAGTACTTACACCAATAGCCTATTTGAAGGGAGGGTTCCTCAAGGGTTTGGGGGGCACGGGGGCAGGGGGGTGGGATGGAGGAGGAAGGGGGGCACGAGGGTGGGGAGCAGTGGGAAAAAAGAAAAAGATTTCGACCTCATCTTAACCTTATGTACGGACATATATGACACGAAGATGCGTCTGCCTTTCCAGATAAAACAAGGAGATGACGAGGGGCCCGGGACTAGGGGATAGAAAGACCATCTTTACCTCCTGGAATGTTAACCGGTTAAGGTGTCCTCGGAGGTAGAGACTGATTTTTAAACATCTAGAACTCTCAACCGCCCAGGTCTGTATGCTACAAGAGACGCATTTGAGCTATGAAGAAAGCAGCACAATTTTCTCTAAGGTCTCCTGGGTTAAAAGCTTTTGTGCCTCATATCAGACATCTCAAAGTAGAGGGGTAGCAATTTTAATTAAACAAGGAGCTCCTTGTGTCATAAAAAACCCCCAATCAGATTCTTCAGGAAGGTGGCTGGTAGCACAATTGGCATTTGGAAATGTAGCCTTAATATGTGCATCCTTTTATGGCCCTAATATCGACGACCCGGCCTTTATATACAAACTACATTCGGCATTAATCCTGGAATCTCCACCCTATGTCATCGGAGGGGATTTCAATGTACTGCTCGACCCGTTGAAATATAGATTCAACTTGAGTCACTACGTCGGAGCAGTAAAGATACGCCGAGCTCTACTTAACATGATACATGATTTGGATTTGATCAACGTATGGAGGGCCCAAAAAGATGACAAACAAGGGTTTAGTAAGAAGCATGGTCATTCTTCAAGAATTGACTATGTCTTTACGGATAGAAAGTCTATAGATGGTTTAGTGGAGATATCAGTCCTTCCGAGTCGTCTTTCTGATCATGCACCTTTGCAGTTTATATATCAGAGTAAAGAGGTACAGCGGCAGCCAGTGAGATGGACCCTCATTAGGGCCAAGCTTCTCGATTCTGAAGTTGTAGAGGTAGTACATGCTCCCTCTTTGGAATTTTTTACTATGAATATGGGTTCCACAACCCCAGATATTGTCTGGGACGCATATAAGGCTTGGTTAAGGGGGGAATTACATGGAATAATCTCTTTTAAGAACAAAGTAGAAGCAAAGGCACTGAAGGACATTGAGGGGAAGATAAATAATTTGGAGGAAGAGAGGAATGGACTTAGCAACAGTGACTCGGGACGACTAACACAAATCTTGAAGGATTTGGATAAGGCAAGATTAGAGTATAGAGGAAAACTAGAAGCTAAGTGCAGAGCGCAGTGGAATTCTAGAAGGATGCAGAATTTCGAATATGGGGAGAAGGCAGGCGCCCTTTTAGCATGGAAAGCAAGAACAGACCGCGCTAGAAATGACATAAAAGAATTAACCATCAATGCTAGTGGGAAAATCTCAAGTAAGATCAAAGATATGCAGCTCTGCCTCCTTTCTATCTTTTCGGAATTATATAAAGAAGATCTGGCACCCTTATTGAGTACTATTCAGTCATTCCTGAGGAAAAAGCATCTTCCCACGCTTGCGGAAGAAAGCAAGAACAAATTAGACGGTCCCTTTACTGTAGAGGAGGTAGTTGACCAGATTAAAAAGTCTAAGAATAAAAAGCTGCAGGCCCAGACTCACTTCCAAGTGAGATCTATAAACTCCTCAATGAGGAAATGATAAACGTAATGGGGACACCTTTAATTCAATCTATTGCTTTACTGGGAAGGTCCCCAAGACTTCGAAGGAGGCAATAATTGTCCTGATTTTAAAAACTGGGAAGGACCCTAAAAAAGCAGACTCCTATCGACCAATCTCCCTGCTGAATGCCGACTATAAGATCTTTATGGGCATTCTGGCAGGGAGATTGGTAAAACTGATCCCGAAGTTAATCCACCCAGATCAGAAAGGGTTTGTCGTAGGGAGACACATACAGGAGCAAACACAGCTCTTAATAGGCAGTATAGACCTTGCCATTCAGAGGACTGAACTCTTGGCCGTAGTCGCTCTGGACGCGACCAAGGCTTTTGACAGAGTCTGTTGGGTGTACCTGTGGGAGGTTTTGAAGGTAATGGAGTTTGGTCCCGTCTTTTTTCAAACCCTGCAGAACTGCTACCATGGTGCCTCCACACGAATCCCATTAAACGGGATACTTACATCAAGTTTCAAAATTCAGAGAGGAACCAGGCAGGGCTGTCCGATCTCGCCTCTTTTATTTAATATATACATGGAACCATTGGCACAGGCGTTGAGATTGGACAATCTAATTTTTCCTTTTAGATCTGAACAATATAGTTCCAAAATCGCCCTTTACGTCGATGACCTAATTCTGTACTCGTGTGACCCCGAGGTAACGATTCCGAGGGTAGAAGAGCTTATGTGTGAATTTGGGGCCTTATCTGGATATCTAGTTAACAAAACTAAGACAGATGTGGTATGCTGGAACCTGGAGTGGTCGGGAAGAGTCAGTGCAGAGTTGAGATACCTGGGGATATATATTGTGAAGGATTTGGAGAAGATACCTGAGCTCAACCTCAACAGGGTTATAAAGGAAATAGATGGCCTTTTTAGCAGATGGAGGAACCTCCCCTTGACCATCTATGGAAAACTAATCTGTTAAAGATGGTCAATCTGCCCAAGTTGTCTGATTTATTCTCCTCTATACCGTTAACATTCCCGAAAAAAAGTCTAAGCTAGGCACAGAGTAAAATTGGGAGCTTTGTGTGGGGGGAAAAAGGGGTCCGGCTGGCGTGGAAAAAGATCAGACGCAGACTGAAGAAAGGTGGGCTAGCCCTGCCTGGTGTCAGGCTATATGCAGCAGCATTCCAGTTTAAAAGCATAAGGATGCTACTTGTCAAACCAGAGGAGTCGGAGTGGGGCAGGCTGCTTGGTGAAATGGTAGGAGTGGAGGGTGGAAGAGAAGGTGAGGCTTTTCTGTGTACGCTTGGATCTCCAAAATTCTTCAAGCGCGTGCGCCTGAAGGTTTTGAGGGCGGCCCTGGAGTTATGGTATTCGCTCAGATGTAGTTGGGGGATAGGATACTATTCGGACAGTGCTCCTGTATGGGATTCACCAGGAACACCGGGCTGCCTTAAAGATAGCCTCGCATTGCCCATGAGATGGGCAGGTATCATCAAATGAGCCAATCTCGTAGATTCTGGAGGGATCCACCCATGGGAATACTTAAGGGCAAAGATTGGACCAGGCTTCTCAAGATTTAAATATTTACAGTTAGCCTCATGGTACGATGCAGAAAAAGGGGAGGTCAGTGGGAATGGAGAGATCGAAGGGTTGTGGCAATCTACCGTCCCAATTAAGAAGGAAATCTCTGTATGGTAAAACAACTTGTTGGAAGCTGAGGACCATGTGGTCCCCCCCTTGGCTGTAGTATGGTCCGAAACCCCTCTTGAGCCATCAATAGAGTCGCTATATGAGCCTTCTTTAAAGGTTCTGTATAAATATGTCAAACCTGCTTGTTTTAAAAAAACATTTCTCCGTAATTAGCAGACTCTACTATACCCCCGCTAGGATCGCCAAGTTCGCTCCAGAGCCACCCCCTAAATGTCCAAGATGTTTGTTATCTTTGGCCAATGATCTGCATGTTTTCCTAGAGTGTTCAGTACTGGCAACATTATGGGCAGAGGTGGGCGACAATATATGTAATATTCTCAACACCACTTTAGATATCAATATGTCATTGGTGTTTTTCGGAGATGATGGTCGACTTAGTCAGACCCTCTCCCAGAAAAACAGAGACTTATTAATGTATCTGGTACTGTTGGCTCGAAGGGAAATTTGTAAGAGGTGGAAAGACCCTTTACCACCACAAAGGGAGGATTGGCTTAAGGCATCATTCTCTATGGCTGGTCTGGACTATGAGGGTACAGAAGACAAGCTATCAAATATCTGGCATCCCTTTGTGAGCTGGGGCCAAAGTCTAAGATTAATATAATTGATCTAATGATTACACCAGGTTCCCTCATATAAAAGGGACCGGTCGGATGACCCAAGCAAGTGCGGTAAGCCGAAGGGGCCACAGATCGAAAAACTGGCTTCATAAGACCCGCAGAGGCTTGACAGGTGAGATGAGGATCAAAAAAAAAAGTTGGTATTTTTAAGTTTGTGCGTCTTTAACTAAATCTGCCTGCTCTTGCTTTCCGCAGAACGAAGGAGAATTATACAGAGTGGACGAATGCACTATCGCTTCACTTTATTCATTAAAGGTATGTCGCATATATGGGATTTCCCTCCGTGCGAGTCCGTAGAAACGACGGCCTCATGGTTACATAGTTGTTTGTCGTTTTTCCCTACAGATTCAGTATCATTTTGCGCCCATAGGAAAACAAACCAGAAAATAAACAACGTATCGTCACGGGACGGGTGTGTGGAATGTATGTCTAATAATGCAAAGTAGCACCATCAGAAGATAAATAGAGTACCATTTCAGTTTTTTACAAAATGGAACTTTATTGTTTACAGATAGTAACAGGAGTTATATTCACTAGTGGGTACTGAGAGAGATACATGGTCCTAGAAAATACAGTTTCAAGCAAAATTGTTCACGATATTGGCAGGTATGTGCGCAACTGCCAGTAAGAGGCAGGGAAATAGAGCGAAAAGGGTAGTAGGTGCATTACGTTAGTATTTGTGTCTTTTATTTATATTATAGATGTTTCCAATCTGGTGAAAATGAGATGCCCTGATGAGAGCCCCATAGAGAATGAGTGAGGCTTGAAACGCTTCGGCAGTTACCAATAAAGTAGCAAAAGTGGATAAAGGATCAAAAAGAAATAGAATTGATTTAGGATAAAGTTCAGATTTTTTTATCAGAACGCTTAATGACATCTATTTGAGCCATCGCTTTAGCTTGTGTAGCACATTGGTCTGTTTTTATTTATCTATGGTTGTATAAAGTTTTGTGTAAAGTATTGTTTTTGTCATGAAAATTTCAGTTTTGTATATTGGTGTAGGTACTGTGTAAATTGTGATATATGTAAATATGTATATGACATTGTGGTGTTCCATGTTATGGATGAAAAAGTCCTTCAAAAGAGAAAGGAGCTGTTAAAAAGAGGGTGAATAAATAACCCAATCACTAAATGAAAATAGTATGGTTGTCGTAAAAATAACCTATAAACTTTTAGAAAGTGTGCATTTTCCTGTTTAACTATTCTGTACCTCTACCTGCCTGTGGAATCAACAACTGGTTTAGACAAACAAGGGCCTTTTTTGTGCATTCATTCAAGACAGTCACACAAAGGTAGTTGAGGTGTGCACTGCATATCTCGATGGCCCATCACCAGACTGATGGTCCTTCCTGAGCAAGAGTTGTGGAGAAATTGTCACATACACATGAAAAGGTCGGTGTCAGGCCTCTCACCATGCTGTCTCCGCCCCCTTAGAGTGTGTCTGGTGTCAAAACAAGGTAGGACAAGAACTTGTGCACATCAAATACGTTCCTTTGCAGCCCAAAAGGGGTATATGTATTGGGCCTAAAACCCCAGATTTTAAGATCACTTCAGGATCAAGAGGAGACTCTGCTAAGAAGAAGAGCTGAAGAGCTGTGAGGAGGAGTACTTCCCCTTTGATGTGTGTTGCTTTGCTGGGTTGGCCTGCAATTGCTGAATTTGTCTTGGAGAGGAAAAGGACTGGACATTGCTGTGTAGCCTGCTTGAGAAGTTTCTCCAGGGGCTTGTGTGTGCTTTCTACCTGTTAAGAAGTTTCAGGGGCCTTAAAGACTTCAACTGCAGCATCCCTGAACTCTATTGCTGGGAGTTCTAACCTGTCAAGAGGTGCCAATTCCAGTTCTGGGCCCTTGGAGGCTGTTCCTTCTGCAAATAAATGTCAAAAGTCTTCAAAACTGTCGCTTTTCTCTTCCAGCGCATGTTTATCTGTTACAGCACTGGCATGCAGGAAAGGTTTGCACGCACCACCATTATGCAGCTGAAGAAATTGATGCAGCTCCTGCCCGCGGCCAAAGAGCCCTCCATAGTTTGAGTTATGCGCACCTTTTCCCCGCAGTCCGAGACCCCAGAGTCTAGCCCCGACCAGGCCCTTCTGTGTGACTGAAAGAATCGATGCACTATGGGACCATGGCTGAAGAAATGGATGCATCGCCTGTTTGCTGCTGCCACATCAACTTCCAGCGCATCCGGATTTCCATGCATCGTATCTGTGTGCAAAGTTTTCCACTGTATCACCCGCAGACCAGAACTGTCTTGGATTTTGACGCATCACTTCCCCTAACAGTCCAGATTTGATGCAACACTTCTCCTGTGTGCAGCAGAATTGACACATCACCTCCCCAGGGTCTCAGGAATTGGCACACGGTTGTGTTTTCTGACACTTCCCTCCTCTCTGGCTTTTTATCTTTGTGTAGTTTGATGCATCTAAGGCACTTTGTGTAAAAGCATAGTATTCATTCTATGGAAAGAATTTCTTGAAACCTTTAAAAAGTCATATTTTGAGTTCTGTGTGTTGGATGTTTGTCGTTTTTGTCTTGTTTGGTTTAGATAAAGATTGGGTTTTTTTCTAAACTGGTGTAGTGTTTTCACTGTGTTGCTGTGTGTGTGTGATGTACAAATACTTTATGTAGTGTCGGGGAAGCAAGATGACCGGCATGCGCTCGGCCGAGTGGCCTGGTTCTCGGCGCTCTCCTGGTTCAAACACCCCCCATCTCCTGTCTGGTTTTCAGGCAATGAAGAGCTGAACTGATTCTTTTGTGTATCTTATGAGCTGAAGGTTCCATCTTTGGCGTCTGGAGCTCCGTCTGCCCTCGAGACTAATTTGTGCAGGTCCTCGGTGTCTGTGGTATAGAACCGTGCTTATCCGCTTG
Organism: Lissotriton vulgaris; assembly: GCF_964263255.1. Taxonomy (NCBI): domain Eukaryota; kingdom Metazoa; phylum Chordata; class Amphibia; order Caudata; family Salamandridae; genus Lissotriton; species Lissotriton vulgaris. Next base: position 930,036,231 of record NC_141689.1, on the reverse strand, counting down.
TTTTCCACTCCCGCCTCAATGCCTCCTAAAAACACAGCTAAGGGCGCTAAGACCCAGGGGCTTCCTGTGGGCACGGGTACTGGGGCTGGGAGTCCCGCCAAGGCTAATATCGGCAAAGCGGGCGATGGCGAAGCACATCAACAAATGGATGGTCTCTCCTCAGCCTCAGCAGGAAAGGGTGGCGCTCCTGCTTGCAGTCGCCTCACAGTTCCCGCGCTGTTCAGGATTCAAGCAGGCAAAGGAAAGAATGTGGCGGATGTCCTTAAAGTTCCGGTACATGGAAACAATGTTGCAGCAGATGCGCTTGCGCCACCCCTGCAAATGCTCTTACAAGGTACTGATTCTATCTCTGTGGTGAATGTGAGCAAGGAGAGTGGTGGAAGGAGGGGAGCTTAGGGAGGTTTGAAAGGCGACTTGAAGGGGGCTGATGACCTTACTGGCTCTACTGGACCTGAGGGAGACTCAGTCACTGCAGTAGACTGAACTTCAGGTGTTATAATATCTGTGGATAAGTCTAAATTGACTGTGTTAGAAGCTACTACTTCTCTAAAGATTGGCCTGGAACAAGATGATATCAGCCTAAATACTGTAGATAGCTGTAATGAGAGGGGTGAAGAAGAAGCTCTGGTCTTATAAAACGGAGATCAGCCAGTCATGGGTCTGGCGAAGAAAGAGGATTCAGGGAATAGGTTTTACTCTATGTCGGATCCCTCTAATTCTTTGGGGGTTGAGAGTCCAGGCAAAGATTGGGCTCAGGATGAAAGCGACAAAAACAGCCTACGAGCATTCTTCTTTAAACACCGGAGCTGTTCGCAAACATAGGGAGCAACCCGAAACTCTGATAAATAAAGTTTTGGCCCGGCAAGTTCATTGGTCTGGGATTACTCCTTCTCACCAAAATTGAGCGATAATGAAGTGGGGCATGGAGGAATCTCCATGGAAGCTTATGGGTCAAACACAGAACCTCAAGATGAAATTACTCTCTCTACTATTTACCAGAGTATAATGGCTTATTGGGAAGAGACCAGGGCAGAGGGGTCATGGACCCAAGGTGCAGTTCAGAAATTACAGAACTCAGTGCGCAGAGTTACCAAGACATGTTCAGAGTTCGCAAACTTTTTTGGTGAGGCTGAAGCTAGAATTTTGACACTGGAGGATGAGCTAGCACTGCAAAAGTCTATCACAGAATCTTTGAAGGCCGAGAAAGATGATACAGTCTGGAAGCTGACCAAGTGGGAAAATTGCTCAAGAAGAAATAATCTGTGGATTTTGAGGGTTCCTGAAGGTGTGGGGGGTACTGATATTCGGCAGTTTGTGGTTGATCTCTTCTTGGAAGCATTTCCTGAACTTCCTCAATGGGATTGGTCAGGGGAACTGCAAAGGGCCCATCGGTTTCGTTTTAACCATCAGAAAAAAATGGGGAATCTACTGATAGACCTAAAGCCATTTTGATTTGTCTCAATAATTTCCTAGCTCGAGAAGCAATATATGATTTGGCTAGACCAGGTGGGAAGCAAACAGGAAAGGGACGCAAATTTTTTGTGCGGACTGTTTTTTTTCAGGCTACAGTTGAGAGAAGGTGGCACCTTTGACAATTGATTCTTTGATTTCAGGCAAAGGGGGCACAGATATTTTGTTACTAAATGCTGCTTAATTGAATATTTAAGGGACATACATAGTTTTTCGCTTCTGAAATTCCAGCCAAAGAATTTCTAATTTCATTCTCTGGTATACAACCGTACATAATTGGACACAATGTATTTGCTGATTCATATAAGGTGCCTGTTAGCATTGCCGTTTAGGCTTAATAATATAACCAGATCCTTTTCTCTTTAATCTGATTTTTTTTCTCGCACCTTTTTTGCACTATGGGGGGAGGGGTTGGAGTGTTGGGGGGGTCGACCAACTGCTTTTCATCACAGAGGACCTAGGTCCTTATGCCTCATTTGGGAGGAAAGGGGGAGGGAGCAGGAGGGTGGATATGGGGTGTTGGGGAGGGAGGGAGTAAGAGGGTGGCACAGCTGTTTTGTGTTATCTATGGTCAAGGCATTTTTTTTATGTGAGAAAGAGTGAATTTTTGGAGATCACTGGTTTTGGTTTCCGATTTGGGTTGACAAGACTTGAGATGGAGTATCTCAGATACAGGGATGATGGGTAGAATTTGTATTTGTTCTTGGAATGTATGTGGCCTGATTGTCAGAAAAAAGAGGGGCCTGCCAGCTAAAATTCTCCAGTTTATGCAGACTGATTTTTTTATGCTTGCAAGAGACTCATATAACCTGGAATCAACGTGGCTGGTTGACGGACTTGCGCTTTTATATGTTAGCCTGCGCTCAACAAGGTACAACAACTAAAGGGGTGGCCACCTTGGCAAACAAAGCATTGGAGTCTGCAAACAAGTGAAGGAAGACACCTTAGGGCACTGTCTCATTTTAAAAATCATAGGTAATGATACCCCTCTATCTATCTGCTCTATCTATGGCTCCAATTTAGATGATCCGGATGTAATGAACTTTTTGAATGTGGAATTGGGACTATGCCCTCACCCTTTAATTCTATGTGGAGATTCCAATATTCATTTAGATAGTGATTTTAATTTAACTGGTAATCTCCCATACCAGGCAAGGAAAGTCAAAGTTTTTAAAGCTATTCAAGGTTTAATTAAGGAACATGGGTTGGTGGATGTTTGGCATCGGCATAAAATAGATGACACGGTGGTCCCTTTTTATTCAGCTCCACACAATGAATTAGTTTGTTTGGATTATTTTTTTGTCTCTTACCAAATTTCTGAGATGGCTAAAATTGAGATTTCCCCCAGGCCATAACCAGTTAATAATAGAATTGCCACTAAGCACCAAGGTAAAAAAACAGAGACCTAGGACTTTTGAAAGAAAACTGTTGCTGAATCAGGCATTTTGTGCACATATAGCAAGTTGGATTAAGGAGTTTTTCAAATTTAATAGAAACACTCTATGGTCTAGGACGCCTTTGAGGCTGGGGTACGCAGAGGGACTTTTAGTTTTTCCATATGTAACCAGAAGAGAATGCTGGAGGAAATTATGGGCTGGATTGAACAATTGAGACTATCAGAAATTGAACTTATGAGGAAAATAGAGAGTAGTTTAAACATAGACGAACCTCAAAAGACTATTGCTACTATTAAAGTAAAAATTTATCAGCATTTCGGGGAGGAGCTTGCTGCTAAATATGCGCATTATAGGGCAGAGATATATAATTAGGCGTAAATACAGCAAGGGTTTTAGCAAAGAGATTACGACACAGGAAAGTTGCTAAATCATAGGATTAAAGACCATTTAGACCAGATACAGGACTCCCCAGCAGAAATCCGGAATGTGTTTAATAGGTTTTATAACCAATTGACTACTGAGGGAGAGGTTATAGGAGGAGAAGATCTGATGCAGGAATTTTTTTGTAGATCTTGAAACAACAAAGTTTACACATGAACAAAATTAGATTGTTGCAGCACTGATTACATTGGAAGACGTGGAGGGGGCTATAATGTCTCTAGCTACTGGAAAGGCGGTTGGCCTGGATGGATCCCTTTGGAAATTTTTAGGACATTCCGGCAGGTACTCCGACAAGATATCATGATGTTATTTCAGTTTGCCCAAAGGAGCACTATTTCTGACTCCTGGCGAAAGACAGATATAGCAATATTTAAAAAAAAAGATAAGCCTGTGTTGAATCCCTCTTCGTATTGACCTATTTCACATATTAATTGTGACAGTAAGATTTATTGTAAGATTTTGGCTGGTCGGTTAGGAAAAGCCATTACTCCTTTGGTATCAGTTCACCAGCATGGATTTATCCCGGAGAGGGATACAACTGACCATGTGAGACGTGTAATTGCTCTTCTTGATTGGGCTCAGGCAACAAAGACTCCATTAGGGGTGATCCTGTTAGATGCTGAGAAAGTGTTTGAAAGGGTCTCCTGGCGGTCTCTTTGGTATGTCCTGCAATGGAAGGGCTTCTCTATGGAATTCATTCAAGCAGTTAAGACCCTGTATGTACTTTCAGAAGCTATTATTCGTATCTCTGGACAGGAGTCAAGATCGTTCAGTATTGGTAGAGGTACCAGGCAGGGCTGCCCATCTTTCACCCTGCTTTTCGCATTGCATATTGATCCATTTCTCAATAAATTAAACCAGAGTATAAATATGAATCCAGCTAGAGGTCATAATATGGAATATAAAACATTGGCATACACTGATGATATTGTGGTCCTTACTAGCGATGTTCCTTTGGCGCTCCAGGCAGTGAGGACTCTGGCAGAGCAGTTTGGTATGTTTTCAGGATACAAATTAAATGGGGATTAAACCCAGATTCTTCACATGCATGCCACGCATCTTGTAGACCTGCCAGTTGTCTCTGAAGCAATTTATCTGGGAATTAAGATCACACGGCTAGTAGATCAAATTCCTGATCTGAATATTACTCCAGTGAGGGACACTGTTAATAGAAAACTGGAGATGTTAGACCACTTACATCAGTCTCTTCATAGGCATTGCAATGTGCTAAAAATGTTGATCCTTCTCAAATTTTTATATTTGTTTAGGACTATTCCTCTCGTGTTCTACTTATTGTATAGCAAATGTAGAGAGGATCTGCTCCAGATTTCTTTAGGGGTATCAGAGACCAAGAAGGGCACTTAAATGGATGACTCTCCGTAGACATCGGGGCGGATGGGCGATGCCTCATTTTTTGTTTTATTATTGGGCATCCATGATACAGCATTTGGGGATCTTGTTATCTGGGGCTAAGGCTGAATTCCTGTTAGCTAGTAGACCACCCATATATGAATTAAAGTTGGAGGATGGTACAAATAGCTGCTTGGTTAGGATATTAGAACCTAGCTATTATAAAAAGACTAAATATAAAGTGCCCAAAGCTGCTTATTTAGACTGGAGACTTATTTGGCATAAGATGAAGATCCCAAATATAAATATTTATACTCCCTTGTTGGCCCCCGGCAACCTCCCATACATTTTTCAAGATCATACTACATTTACTTCGGGGACTAAGAGAGTTTTCTTTCTGGGTGATTTATTTGATGGAGGCGAAATTCTTTCATTTATGAATCTGCAGGAGAAATGTGGTCTCTCCAAACAAGATTTTTTAAAATATTTACAGATTTGTAGCTTTTTAGGGAGAGGTATGCATGGATCAGAGCTAAGGTTTGACAAGATTCCTGTGATTGAAGTAATATGGAAAAAATCTCCGATAGGGAAGATTTATCAACAACTGCTCGAAGTTCTCCCCGATGATATCTGTATTTGGAATATAAAGTGGGAAAGCAGGCTGGGAAAGGTAGGAATAAACATTGAGGAATATTTGGATTTGGCAAATCAGATTTTAATAACGGGTAGTCTCAGGAGCCAGCATTTTATGTCTGTCTTTGATCTTTATTATACTCCAGGAAAGATTGCTAAGTGGGGAGGTCTGAGGGTGGAAGGAAATGTAGTAGGTGTGGATTGCAGGCAGAGGACTCTGTTCACATGTTTTTTTTCTTGCCCTAGATTGGGTATTTTTCTGCAAGAGGCCAAATATTTTCTGGCTGTTAGTTTAGGGATCACAATAACTATCACAGATGATCTTATAATTTTGGGCTTTGGATCTGACATGGATGGAAACTCAAGGCCGAGATCTATGACTTGATTCTTGTTTATCGCAATGGCTATTGTTCGCCTACGTATTATTTCCGAATGGATAAGCCCAATCCCCCTACGTTTATTAATTGGCGATCAAGGCTTTTAGCTATCTATAACTTGGAATCTGCAATATATAAAGTGAGAAGACGAAGAAAGAGAGTCTTAGGCCGCCAAGTATGGGATCCTGGCTACAGTAAGCCTGGGAAATGTTTAATAACATTATGTTTGCATTCTATGCACTTTTGTTGTTTGTCTCATTATTCTTGTCTTCTAAAATAGGGTGAACAGCGGATCTTGAGTACAACTCTTGGCTGTATCTGAGAATTATGTAGTATATCAGTGCATTATATTTTGTTACTTCAAGCTTCTATTGTACCTTTTGTGTTATACCTTGTGATGAATATGCCACAACTTGATGCACTGAATTTGTTTTGTATAAAACGGGAATAAAATCAAGAAAAAATATATTAACAAATGTACAAATACTTTACACATTGCCTCTGAGATAGGGCGTGGCAGCTTGTTCAAAGCTACCAAGAGGGTAAGCAGGTGTTATCTTAGGTGTGTAATTCCTGTACTCTGATTAGACAGAAGGGTGCCTACTTGGACAGGATGCAGAACACAGTGAACTAGAGACCCCCATTTCTAACAATGAGCTGCATCTCGAAAATGGCATAATTGAAAAGCAATCTCTGGCATGGTGGTCTGCTGGCCCCAGCAGGCCACCATCTCTGTAATGGCTATCATTCTAATGGGTTGCAAAATGTTACCTACCTCTTTAATATTTATGAGGGAGGTTGATTTCTGACCCATTGGGAATCACTATTTCAAAAAAAAAGTTTCATACATTAGGAATAGCAATTTCAATGAAATTGCTCTTCCTAACATTTGTACATCTGACCCCTAATCTACTAAGATGTGGTAATGCTGCTCTCTTCACTTGCTGAGGCACACAAACTGACTGCACAGTGGCTACCTAGTGACAAGCACACACCTTTGCACCACAGTACAAAGGAGTGTGCGTGATGACTAGCCCAGGTGTTGTACTGCAAGTGTTTCATAATATTATGCTTAGACTATCTTGAAAACTTTTCACTCATTAGATGTGTGTTGTACATTGCAGCACATACAATGTGAAAAAGGTTAGGAAAATTAACACTATTTGCCCATATTACAGCCTCTTTTAAGGGGTCATTATTTCTGGTGCAAACCCCTGTCTAGACGTTTTAGTAGATCAGACATTGCATTAGAAACCAGGGTGGTAGTACCACCGATAAGACACTCTTGACACAATTTTACACAAAGCAGGAGAAAACACAATAGGTGTTGCTTTTAAGACAACCTGCAATTTCAAAAACAATTTTACTGGAACATATTTAACTTATCCAGAATTTGTGTCGGTTTGGATCCCTCTGCCTGTTTTTGCACCAATGAAAAATCTTGCTAAATGTGCTCCTCAATGTTCTCACAAAGCTGTATTGCTCATAATAGCAGACATATTTAAAAGATAGTAGTAAAGCAGATCTTTCCATAATTTAGCACGAGGTACAGCCACTCTTTTTAATATGCATAAGGTGGTAGAAATGCTGCCAAGTGGAGATTTCTTTAATGCTCGATGGAAGTTCAGAGCTAATTATGCTACACTTGGTGATGGATCAAGCAACAAATCTAGCATGCAAATATGTCAGGAACAGTTACCATTGTGACAGTTCACACAAGATTGTGTGACAGACTTCCCCTTAAGGTATGTTTTGTGTCAGTAACATAACAGAATGTATATTCCTATGTTTTAGAGCTATATGAGCTCTGACAATACACACTCACCTTCAATGTACGTTTAGATGATCACCTATTTACAGGTCATTATACTCTTTCCAGTCATAGACATACATGTGATAACCTAAAGCATTATGGTTCCTTTACTGTTTAACACACCTGAAAACAAGAATGTTTAAGTCAATGGTTCTGTACTGGAGACAGTATCCATAATGTGTGTGTGTTTGTATTTATATAGCGCCTTCTACCCAGAGGTCTCGTAGCGCTGTATTCATACCGCTGTGGAAACCTTCCTGGCTTTCCTGTGAGATGTCCACTCCTGGGCACCCCCAAGGTGAAGCCATGCATCAAAGCGCTGCTGGGGCCGTTGTGGAGATTAAGCAAGCTATTGCCCAGAGTCACAGAGTGGGACCCATGATTAGACTAGGCACCGAGGCGAGAATTATCAGGTCCGGGGAGATTGAGTCCAAGAGCCGCCAAGGCGGGAATTGAACCCTGGTCCTAGGTCAGACCTCTGCATCATGGTCTGCCGCTCTAACCATTGAGCCACGCTTCTCCATAATGCCCTGGAGTGTTGTGGTCACCCTAAATGCTTTGCCACTATCCACCATGGGTGGCTGAAATTCTTGAGAACGGATGGACACTGGTTGATTTTCCAGCAGGGGGATTTGACTCAAAGTGGACAAAGTGGAGAGTCTCATTTTGCTGAAGAAATATCCACAAACATTTCATAATAATTTAAATATGGAAGGTTTTCCAGTTATCATGACATGAGTTAATGTATGGTACATTTCTGGATATAAGGGTGCTTGCCCAAACTCTCAATTAGCTCCCAGGTCTTTTATTTATAGATAGAAAGGCGGGGCAGTAGGAAATATTAACAGTAAAAAACAAAGGATTATTCTTACATCTTCAATGGCCGAGATACACTCACATGGACAGCTTTAGGGGTTACATAATATTGGCACTAAAATGTACTTAACGTGGACCCTCGGAGTCAGTCTACTGTACAGGGATCTTAAGAAGTCAGACTCTGTGTGGCATGTGTTTATTGCAGCTGCTCATTGAGGGAAAAGTGCACTTGAGAATTCCAAAATATATCAAGTGGGCTATGTCCTATAGCTCAGTTTCACAGCTTTCATGGAGCAAGGTTGATTGTTGAGACTCAATTAACTTGTGTGTAAATGAAAGTAATTTAAAAACTGGCATTCAAAAAAGAAAATGATCCCATTAAATGTCCAAAGTGAACATTTTAGAGTTCCAGCATGCCAGCTCTTACAGTATATTTGCTCTTCTAACAAGGCTATTTTTATTTATTTATTTATAATTACATTTATTGAGCGCGCAGCTACCCGGAGGTTTCCCGGCGCTAGGGCAAACTGACAGATGAAAGGGAGGGAGGAACGTAAGATCAACATTACTTGTTGAAGAGCCATGTTTTTATTCCCTTCCGGAATTTCAGAAAGCACACTTCAGTGCGCAAAGATTGAGGAAGAGAATTCCATAAGGATGGGGCCAACAGGGAAAACGAGCGTCCTCCCATCTTGGCTCTGTTGATGCGCGGAATTTTAAATTTGTTCTGTGTTGAGGACCTGAGTGTACGGGGGGGAATATATTGCTGCACCAGATTAGATCAGACATGATTTTATGCATGTAGCAAAGTGCTTTGAAATTGACTCTGCTTTCAATCCGCAACCAATGTAGGTTCCTCATATGATGGGTAACCGAGGATCTGGCCGGAAGGTGACAGATCAGGCGGACTGCCATATTCTGTACCACCTGATACTTCCTGGTGACCTCCTTAGCGGCGCCTAAGAGAAGGATGTTCCCATAGTCCAGGCGGGAGATGACAAGAGCCTGGACTACGGTCCTCAAGGTGTCCGCAGGCAGCATCCAGGTGATCTTTCTCAGCCACCTGATGATGGTTGTACAGGTGGCTGAGACTTTCACAGTGTGTTGTTTGAAAGTGAGTTGGTTGTCAAAGATCACACCAAGATTGCGAGCAGACACTGATGGAGTGGGTAGAGGACCCATCTCCGGAGGCCAATGATGTAGGCCCCAGAGGGAGGTATCTGGGCCAAACAAGAGCAGCTCAGTTTTATCCCCGTTTAATTTTAGTTTGTGCTTCAGCATCCAGTCCGATATGTGTTTCAGCCCAATTTGGAGAGAGGAGAATGGGAGGTTTTTATTAGTTGAAAGTGAGTAGATGACTTGAGTGTCATCAGCATAAGAATAAATTGTGAGACCAGCTTGCTCCGCTAGGAAAGCAAGAGGCCTCACATAGATATTAAAAAAAAGGGGACTAAGGATAGATCCCTGGGGAACACCGTGAGAAGAAGGGAGGATAGATGACGCGGATGTGGAAGAAAAAACTTGAAACGTGCGGTCAGAAAGAAAATTAGCAATCCAGGCCAGGGCGGTACCACCGACACCAACTGCCTTCAAAGTGGACAATAAGATGGAATGGGAGACGATGTCAAAAGCGGCACTCAAATCAAGCAAGATGAGTGCCACCATCTCACCGTTGTCCACTTGACGTCTGATGGTTTCTGACACGCCAAGGAGAGTTGTTTCCGTGGAAAAGCCAGCCCTGAACCCGGATTGCGAACCGTGAAGAAAGTTTGTGGATTCCACAAAGGAGTTAAGCAGACAATTAACATGTTTCCCCAAAATCTTGGAGAAACAGGGAAGCAAAGAAATAGGGCGAAAGTTGGAGGGATTATTGGGGTCTGCGTTGGGCTTTTTTAATAATGGTACCACCATTGCGTGCTTCCATTCATTTGGGACGGTCGCTTCTGTTAGGGAAGCGTTTAGGACATCCAAAAAAATGTGGAGTAGGGCTGGGTCAAGGGAACTCAAAACTTGAGGGGGCAAAGGGTCAAGGGGGGAGCCAGATTTGATGTCCTGAAGGTATTTTTTTAACAGCGCGGGGGAGATAGGATCCCACGCCTGGAGTGGGGTGATGGTAATCTCGTGTGGCTGAGGCAAAGAGCAGGGAGTAGTAACTGGGGGAGAGTTACAAGAATTTTGAGCAACATAAGTTGGGGCGGCTGGAGTAGAATTAAAAATGGCATAGATTTTGTCAATTTTTTCAAGGAAGAAATTGGCTAGGGCGTTACACTGAGCAGTGTCTAGGCAGGGATCCTTAGGAACAGAGGATAATTTAGCAGTGGTTTTACAAACTAGTACAGTTCTATGGAAGAGAGCACATACCTTCTTTCTGGTCTCACAGACGCAGATCATCCCAGGGTGACTACTCAAGCCAGAGCTTTGTACACAGACAGAGTGTGTAGCAAAAGAATATCAATATTTAGTAGATCTAAATCTTAAATCTGGTGGCCCCATTCAAAGTTTTCAATGGGTGGACCATGGACAAACACTAACATCTCACTCACCTGCTGCATGTAGATTGATACTTCACCAGCAATGGATAAAGACACCCTGAATAAGACCCATCATGTTGTGTAGGAACTCAGTAAGTCTTCCATGCAACACACACCATACAACCTACACTCAATTTCCTATTCACACAACACATCACAAAGTGCTTAATACACCTACCTGGGCAGATTTTGTATCTCAATAATGGACAATTGTATGAATTGTCATGGGGCTGGCTCACAGGGCTCCAAAATGGCTACTGGCAATGGTCCTGGGCTCCCTGATTGACAATCATTTTTGCCAGCACCAGCCTTCTCATAGCATGGAATGAGTTAATAGGAACCAGCTCAGCTTAAGGCTGGAGGTACATATTGAGAATACCACATTCCCATCAGAGCCTAGTACTGTGCTGTTGAACATCAATACGACTGTTGGGGCTCCTCCAGAGGACTTTCAGCTTGTCTAATGGTGGTGGGTAGACAGAACAGTGGTGGACTTCCCTTCTCAGCCAAGGGAAGGGTTCCTTCCTTCTTACAGTGTTCATCTGTCACACTGCCTTTGCTGTGAGTTAGGGATATTTGTTAGAATTGCAGATTAAGAGCTAGTTAACAAAACATCTGAACTCACTTCATAGCATCACCTGACTCTAAGAATAGCAGCCATTTGCTTAAATTACCAGAAGAATATGCAACATATGCTTACCTTCGCATCTCTGTCAGCAAGAGCTTCATCTACACGGTAATCCTCATTTCGATCCCCCTGTAAAAAATATATACCGTATCACACCAGCAAATAATATTTAATGTTTTTACGCTTCTAAAATAACAGAACAAGGAGAGATTGGATATAGCACACACTTGCATTTAGTTTTCACAGATAGAGATTATATATACACATTTAGTAGTATATAAAAAATGAAAAAAATGATATTGCATGTCAAATGTGCAAATTATCCCATATTTGGGTGTTAATTTAGTTGTGTCGAGGCTGGAAATGATTCAACAATTTTTGGATTTAACGGGTTCAAGAAAAAATAACCTTTTCTTGCTTGAACAATAAACCATAAGTTAAGGTGTTGAAAATGCATACTTTTCTGTGGTTTAAAATCTGGGCTCAGATAACAATAGTGAATTAACATCATCTTTCCAAATTCCGCCCAGAGTTAGATCTTATTAAAAAGACAATAGCAGGAAGAGATTGAAACAAACACTGGAAATGTTTTTGAAACATCGTGAAATATCTAATTTGAAAAAATTATTTTGATTCAGCAGACACAATGAGTAGCAATGCACAACTCACGAGAATGTAATCTCAATCAATGAAAGAAGGTACAAGCCAAGCAATTTCTAGTCTCTTTTAAGTTCCAGAAAACAGTTTTTCTGTTCACCAGACACCATGTTATACTTTACATTTATCTATTTAATGTGATTAGTGTTGTCCCTCTAAGTACGACTTTTCCTCTCTCTTTATAGTTGAACAATTTGTTTGTATCATGTTTTTATCTTATTTAGTTGGTGTCACAATTGTCACAAATCCAAGATGACAATTTGCATTGATTTGTAATTAAAAGTAACGCAAGGCAGTGCAATTCGTGGCTTTGCGTTACCTTGCGTCAAGCAGGCATTCCATGGGTAGTAAGAGAGTGTTCCCATGCAGCGATCTATGTATTGGGATGCAAATCCATATCTACAAACACTTTTAGACATAGATTTACGTGAATATGCTGTGTCTCCCTGATGCTGGGTTAACGATGAGAAATACTATTAACTCTCCTCTTTTATAGGTCGAGCTTAATGTCAGCATGCACGCGCTGCTCTAGCAAAGATCTGTGGTAGTTCAGTATGGGATAGAAGCCCCGCCCACTCTCCCGCTCCTATTTTTCACTGGCTTGTGTCTTTTTCCTTTGTAAATGCTGTCTTCTGATTAATTTTGAGGCCTCTTAGTCCCTTCTTAGTAGGGCCATGTCGCAATTTGTAACCTCCCATGGTTACTGGCCCCTTTACTTGGTTTTTACATGTGCTGTGTACTACTTTCCTTGTTGAGTTTCACGACATGCTTTTGCTTTAGCCGTTGGGTGTGGCAGACGGTTGCAGTAATCTGTGACGACTGTAGGGGTGGGAGGGAGGAGAAATTAGCTAAGCAAGGACGAGCTTCCAAGAGATACAGGGGCTGAAGGTGCAATCTATATAGTAACGAGCCAGACGCTTTCGAATTGTGCTTGTATTGTGTAATGATTTAACCTTAAAGGAAAACACAGCATATTTATACAGGCTCTAAAGCACCTTTGTGACTATTTGGTGAGGTATAGGTTATACGCATAACAAGGCTGTTAAGCAAAATACTAAATGTAATTGAGCAAATAACGCATTTTTAAAGTTTTGAAATATAATGTGCTGCGCTTCGTGCCCAATTCTTGGTTTTCACGCACTTCACTGCAAAGGTGAGGTGGTCATTTCAAGATGGCCCTTACACGTCACCTGCCCTACAGGGTTCTGTCTCGTGCAGTCCAGACTTTTATCAGAATCGCTGATTTGCCAGACGGAAATGAATTGGGGACTTTAGTCTCCGACAGCATGTATGGGCGGGGTTGACTGAATCTGTAGGGTTGGGGCCCCCTCCGTGAACTGTGCTGCTGGGGCCCAGCAAGGTTCGTTACTCCACTGGTGTTTGCAGATCAGCAGCAGCAACAAGCAGGATATAGGCATAGAAATCTTTCAGGTAAACTACAAATCAATAGCTAAACATTTTCAGTATGTTAGAAGTGTAATATAAATGTTCACTTATTTATTAACCCCTTCGCTGCTGATGACGAGCTGAGCTCGTCATCAGCTACGGCGCTCGTATGCTGATGACGAGCTGAGCTCGTCATGTAAAGTGGGTTTTTTAAATCTTCAGCACACCGCGGTAAATCGTGCCGCGGTAAGGTGTTAAAGAAAAAATGGCAGTTGCCTTACAAAATTAGCTTCAAGCGCAGGTAGGGTGGAATTGCAGTATGTGTAAATCATTACAAAAAAAATTAAGTTATAGTGAATGACCTCCAATTCAGTCAAGTAAATGGCATTAAATAAGGTCATGAGTGACAGTACATAATGAAAAACCTAACAGAAGGAGTCCTCAACAGTGATGTCTTAGAACCTGGACACAGAAGGAACAGTGGCGGGATGGACTACAGAAATGCAAAATTAAACAAAATGAACACTTTGGGGCCAATTCCAATTTCGGTCGGGGCTCGGTCGGAATGGAATCCGACTCGGATTTCCAGATGGCTTACGATGGGCTTGGAGAGCCCGTCTGCCGTCCGGAAATCCTTCAGTACTCTCCCGGTCGCCTCTTTACGACAGATGGGAGTATGATGGCAATTTCTCACTACCTTTTCGGGCCAGTGTTTCCGGCACGAAAAGGCAGTAGGAAACTGTCTCTGGGGGTGCCCAGCAGGGCCCCCATGGGTGTGAGGCCGCCAAATGGCGGCTTGGGGGCAACTATGGTGCTCCTCGGTTGATCCCTGCACCCAGGGGCAGGCACCTTGTGGTGCCGGCCACAGGGTTCAGGGATGAACTGCACCCCTGCTTTACACAATGCAGGCATGCATTCCACTCGGAATGCATGCTTCCATTGTGAAGCAAACGAATGCGACCGAACAGGGTTCGGTTGCATCAAACTTGCAGGGCCGTAACCGATGACAGCAGGTCGGTCAGTTAGGGCTCCTGACCGATGTCTACAAATGCACAATAATAGTTTGTAATGTTGAACAAAAGTGGGAATATTTCCATATCAAAGCACTTTCAAACTTTAAAAATACAACAGGCTCTCACTGTGCGTTAGCTGTACAAATCTGTGCAAGAAATATAAACATTTTTAAATGAATGAAGACATGGCAGTTTTAGAGCGTTGATCTACAGCATCCTCAAATAACATGGAAATACCAAGCTATGTATAATACATTGTAATGACATCACAGTTGTAAAAGGATTACAAGCCAGATCAATTATGCAGTGAAAGGAAAACGGACTAGGGCAAGTCAATAGCAAAATATTTTATACTAATAAATAAAAGTTGATCAAAAAAAGTATGACTGTTAATAATGAAAATAAAGATTTCTCACGATTTATATCGTGTTTTTTTGCCTAAATTGTATTAATACTAAAGGTTTTTTGTTTCAAAGGACACACACTCCCTCGAGACCTCTTAATGAATGGCCTCTTAATACGGATGGTCTTTGCACCTGTAGATACTGGCCATGTTGGGATTATGAGATTTTCTCTGTTGACACAGGTCTGTTTATTCTCACATGGAAATTTTGGCTGCTATAAGCAAACACAAATTATTAAGAATTACTGGGGAAAATGGATGCAGATTTCTGAATTGACCCTCAAAGTCCCACTTTTAATAGTCCAGATTTCCCCATTAGTAATCCAGTGTGTGTGCGAAAAATATGGGCTCTTTTCCAGGCAACTCGAAAAGAGGTCCTCAGTATTTGGTGTTTTCTGACCTCTAGTTTGTTGAGGCTGTTTCGTTTCTATAAAAAATATATTGTCTTAATTATAAAAAAATATATACTACCTTACATGTTATGGAATAGTATATTAAACCCGTCCATAAATCTGAACAAAAACATGTCTTTAATATAATGATCAGAATCGAACCTTGCTTCTGTCAGTCATACTCATTCTTTACATTACAAACCAATGTGCATTCCTCCAAGTAACACAGTATCACATGGCTTAACAGTTAACTCAATGAACAACCAGGATTTGCTTTTAAGTACCACCTTCTTGTGGAGAGAGGACGTTGCAGTTCCTTTCATGCATTGAACTCCACAAGCAGATTGGCATTCCCTTTTCCAGTTCCCAGTGGTGGACGATACACAGTTGGGGATAACTTCTCCAGTTTCTGTCCAACACATCGATCATGGATTTCTTGCTTTCTGAGGCACATCTATAAAGCGTATTTAGGAGAGCCTCCCATGTTGACGTCAGAATCATGGCTTCAAGCGGCAACATTTTTCAGTGCCTCCGAATCAGTAGTTGCCCATTGTGAGGAATTTCCCCATTTGTGTCTTGGTCCCCCTTTTTTCCTGTCAGATTTTGCTGGCTTTAGGACTGCACCTTTTACCACTGCTAATCAACAATATATCACCCGTGCTTCCCCCTTAAGCATTTATTACCTTGGTGTACAGTGGAACACCATGCTTGGTATATTTAACATCCATACAGGTTCATTGTAAATGGTCCCCACATCCACCAATGGCATGAAAAGTTAATTGTCATATGTGGGTTTCATTGTTTAGTTAAACAACCCACGTTTATGACACAACTATGTTTTGACCAGAGCATCCCTGTGCTCTGGCAGTGATGCAGATCAAATGCACAATATGGTACTTACCAGGTAGAAAAAGCCTACTTTTATATTCTCAAAATACAGCCCAAAGTGTGTCTAGTAAGCCACAAAGAAGAGTGCTACTAGACAAAGACAGGATACACTACATATTGTTGTTAATGTGGTCTCTTATTAAATAAAACCCAAAAGCTATTCCATTATATAGGCCTTAGAAGACTTTCCCCTGAACAGGCATAGACAGTATTCCAATCTTTATTCTCTCTGCTAGAGAAATTCTACAAAAATTCCCTAGTACTGTGAGATGCCTGCCATGCGGTGCAGGGATTAACAGAAACTCCCATTTCACCTAGGCTGTGGCCGGTTTATGTCAGCGGCACAAGTTGCCATTTAGAAATGTGAGTATGCTACGGCACCATGTGAGGCCGCATTGTAATAGCAGTGTTGGGATGTAGCAGGGATTCTGCTCATACACAGAACTGTGCATAGATACTTGGAACCTCAGTGAATCAGGGTGTGCTAAAACTCACCTCAGTAGCCAAAATCCCCTACCAGACTAGCAATCAGTGTCTCATTGGTTCTTCCATACCCCCAATGATTAGACAACCCAGAACATGGAACTAAGAATACCTCAGGCAATGTGGAACACATGAACACTCTTTCATTATACTCTCATACCAGTCCAAAACGGGGAGTAAATGAAGTAAATGAAGTAATGATTTTTATTTCTAATGCCGTGTTCTCAGGCGCAGTATCTTAGCTAACACAAGCAGACATATTATAAGCAAAATTACTATTCCATAAAATACAAAAGGAGAAAGCATGTTAAAATGCTAAATGGAAAAAGGCTAGATTACATCTAGATCTCACCCTCCCTTGCTAGTAGGGTATTTTATATCTATAGAAGGTCTCTTGGGATTACAAGGGTGGCCCCATACCTCTGGTCCTAGTAGAAATGGATCACATCATTTTCTACACCAGCTCTCTGCATGCGAATGTTCTCCAAAGTGTGTATTAGCATGCCTGTGCAGTGCATTATTAAAAGCGCCAAAATCAGAGGTGGCCACATCTGCATATATGTTATGTCTAGAACGTGCGCTGATCTGACCAAACAACAACCACTGTGTTGAAATAACCTTGAAGGCCTCAGCACTCACTGTTCAGACAAAGCTTACCAAGCAAGGCTGCTACTATAGGAAAACATATTATTCTCGTGTGAAGCAAAACAGTCTGCTAGGCTCTAAACATTTATAGTAATGTGTGCCGTGTGCAAAGGCAGCAGAAAGGAAAAATGGCGTTTATACTTCTAATAAGCTCATGCTGTGTAAAGTCAAGGCCCATCTCCATTACACCCTCCCTTAATCCGAGTACGGATAAGACAAAGGGCAAATTTGGAAAGCAGAGTTCAAGAACGACTGTCAGAACCAAGTTCAAATTGCCACAGAGAGAAAACGGGAACAAAAAATAAATTCAATAATTTGAATCTACTTCAAATCAAGTAATTCTAGCCATGGGCATAGTGAAGTCAATAGGTCTGGGCACAACAAAATGAAGCTGAGAAAAAACATAAAAAATATCCGATGTTCAACTTGTGACCTCGGTCATGGAAGAGAGAGAGGCGATGACATATCTCAATTAGGCATGGGCGGAAAATCCGTTCCGCTCGCGGATTTTGCGGATTTTCGGGAAATCCGCAATCCGCGAGATTTGCGAATCTCCCGCAAAATCCGCAAATCCGCGAGCAGCGGATTTTGCTCGCACTGCTCGCACTGTTCGCGTGAGTTCGCGTGAGTTTGCGCCCCGCGAATAAGTGCAAAATTGCAGAAATACGATTTTAGCAAACTGAAAGTAACTACTTACCAGGTTCAAAAGTTCAGGCTCATCATTAGTAGCCATTTCCTGTAGTGCTTCCTGAGGGGCCCCTCCAGAGTTCAGTTGCCAGTTGAAACTATTATGTGACCCTGCTCTGAACCTCAGAATAGTTACACATATGCCACAAAGGTCCTGAATTACAGCTAAGGGAGACAAGCAGGAGCCAGGCTGGAAGTTAAAATCCATTAATCAGCCCCTAATTCATTATTGTCAGTTGGGGCAGGGCAGGTGTTGTAACTAATTTTGCAACAATGAAAGCACTTAGCAAGTGCAAAAGATCACTAATCAGGGCGCACTAAGGAAGCAGGTGCCAGCTAAAAAAATATTCTGTGACACATTAATCAGCCCCAAATTAATTCAGGTCACTTGAGGCAGGGAAGGTGTGATTTGCTTTGCCGAAAATAATGTACACTGGACAACCAGAGGGTGTGGTGATGAAACAGAGGGTGGCATGGGTGGGCCAGAGGGTGGCATGAGTAGTCAGAGAGTGGCAGTGGTGACAGAGAGTGGCAGTGATGAAGAAGAGTGTCCCAAACAGGCTGGACACGTAGAAACAACAAGTTCGCGAAACTTGCGACCCGACAGGTAAGTTCGCAATTTGCGAAAGTGTACAAAACCCTCGCGAACTGGCAGAAACACGGGCGAACACAAAAAAAAAAAAATCCGCAAATTCGCGGGAATTCGCGGATTTTGCGGATTGCGAATCCGCAAATCCGCAAAATTCGCGGACGCGAGATCCGCAAAATTCGCTCATGCTTAATCTCAATCCAGCAATGTATATGCAAAGTATGTAGCAACAGCCTCCAACAGGAAGTCACTGTTCTCGTCCGAAAACATGTCATCATCCAATTCAACAAAAAGGTAAAGAACATACATGTTCCTCAAGCACCATCAGAGGGCAACTCAGTGTTTCTTCAATGAAGCTGCGTGCCAATAAATCTTGCGCCGCTGCGAAAACATTCCAACGTCCCAGGACTCCATGCATTGCTGCAAAGGCCATAATCCCTCCACCAGAACAAAGCAATTCATGAGCAACTAAGGGGCTCATAAGCTGATCATAATCCGCATTGGGAGACACCGTATTGCAGAGACACAAATCCAGGGCCCAGTCGAAATCACAACTCAGGCAATGAAAGACAGGCTGGACGCATGTAAAGTAGAAAAATCGAACGATAATCCATAAGCCGCACTCAATGTAGCAAGAGACAATGCTCTATAATACTCAAGCATTCGGTTTTGGAGCAGTGACAGTCGTGACAGATCTTCTCCCAACAAGGACGTGCATCCATTTTGAAATAAACAAAACAGCAGAAGTACGCCTGCAGCCAGAGCTAGCATTAAGGGGAATCCACCAAACAGGCTGGAAAAAACCGAATGAAAAAATGCTGGGAACACACCAAATATGGTTTGAAAAGAAGTCACAAGGCCACTGCTTACAACTTTAAAAAAGTGAGCCAGCCCTGTGGTGGAGGATGCATTAAAGATAGTGTGAATTAACTCACCGAAATGCAAGGGTAAATCAGTATTTAATAAAGCATGCACCTCTGTGCGGATGTTCGCCACGTGAAGGACAAATGTTTCACGAGCAGATGTGAGGGCAACTTCCTTCTGGGACAATAGAGCTCTTATGCAACTCATCTGGTTGAACTCTGCTTTCAAGGTCGGAATCGTTGGCCAGATGAAAGCATCAAGCTTCCCATGCGGAGGATGGAACAATCTATTTTTACAGCAAACCACACGCTCACTGACGGTAACTATCTAAGGAATTCCTGCGACCATACCACAAGAATCTTCAATATTTAAAAGTAAAATACTCCCATTTGCCAGTAATGTCAATGTTGGTATGATAGCAGGTGCTGGCGTACCTTTTAAAATACAGGATAAATTTGGCACGTTCTGGTTACTAGAGCCATGCAATTGGATATTCCTACACATTAATGAGTGATCTGGTGTCGTAGTTCAAGTTTACACGGACACCGTAGATGTGCAGCAAAAACGTTGTTTATTGCAGAAAAGTAAAGCAATGCATTTCAGCTTTCGCCTTGATCACGTTTGGTCAAGCGTGATCAAGGCAAAAGAGGAAATGCTTTGCTTTACTTTGCTGCAATAAACAACGTTTTTGCTGCACATCTATGGTGTCCGTGTAAACTTTCTGGAGTGAGAGAGTTTATTTGCAATTGGATGTTACAGGGTTGCGGTACCCTGGACGCGGACCGCCCTGCTGACGGCCCCTACCTTTAACCGGATTTTGTGGCGGATATATATATGCATATATATATATATATTTTTTTTTTTACAAACTTGAATCCAAAGTAACGATAAATAAATGGAATGTCCAGGCCAACTTCGTGCAGAATTACGAGCTTTTATTTCAGCTCCATATATATATATATATATCCTAACAACTTCTGTCTCTCCGGTACGGCATACAGAAATCACAGACCACCAAGCAGCTTCATGTACACAGTAAGCTTATTATCTCTTCCTTGTTTCGATTGGCATGACGCGTTTTGGGTAGACCTATATATATATATAATCAACGCAGACCTCTCACTTAGAGAACATGTGGGTGCTGTGATCTCCACCAGTCTATACCATCTACGTAAAATCAGGAAGATCGTTCATTTGGTGACCCACTCAGCCCTAATTCAAGTGGTGATAGCATTGGTCCTCTCACGCCTGGATTTCTCAAACTCTCTCTACATCGGTCTGCCCCAGTATCTGCTCAAACGTTTGCAAATAGTTCAGAACCAGGCGGCAAGATTAATTTATAAGCAGCCAAAATGGCACTCTGCCAGGTCCTTATTGATCAAGCTCCACTTGTTACCCGTGGAGCAATGTGCTGCATTCAAGACTGGCTGTCTAGCCTTTAAAGCATTGCATTGCAATAGTCCAAAATGTATCAATATCATGATCAATAAGCACGTCCCCGTCGCAATTTACGCTCATCTCATCTACATCTTCGCTCTGTTCCGACTATTAAACTCAAACGTCATGGAGGCTGCAGGTTTTCCTATCTGGCACCCACTCTCTGGAACTCACTTCCTTTAACAATGAGAAGCTGTCACAACATACTTAGTTTCAGAAAAGCGCTTAAAACATGGCTGTTTGGGCTAGCCTTCTGAATGGGTCCTTACGCAACAATTTGAAGCATGATTAGTGCCATGAAACCTCTGGTGACCGTGCGCTCCACAAGTAACTGATAACATTAACGTCTGTTCGTGAGAAAGGAGTTTTTGGTGATATATATGTACTCGAACACTCCACCACCACCACTGTTTGCACTTATATCCTTGAATAATGGAGTGCGGACCACAGTTAAGGTGCTGCAATGTTTTTTATTCAATCCATCAGCAAGTCGGCCATTAAGCGTTTCGGCTCCGTGAAGCCTTGATCACATGTATATATATCGTCGAGTAAAAAAGCAAAGTGGTGTTGAAAATATATATATAGATATAAATATATATAAATATAATATATATGTATATGGATATATATATGGCAAAATGTTAGAGTGATGTTATAGTTAGGTGAAAATTTCAGTGACAATGTAGAGTTTTTAAATTAGGAAAACACTGACATTTATAGTTCTAGTAACTACTTCTCACGCCCCCAACATGCACAGTGTTGTTATAAATGTTACCATTGCAAATGTTGCAGTGGGATGATTAACTGTGCATGGCCCAGGGAATGGGGTCGGTCCGGGGGCCCTCACAAGGATATGGGAGTAGGGGTCTCAAACCCACCCTCCCCATTAATATGAAATCATCCCGGGATGGTTGGGGTACCCAGGGTGGATGACGAGATCTGGGTGCAGGCACAAGAAAAAATGCCACAAGACAGCACCAAAAGTCCTGAGTTTTGTAAACATTTTGGGCTCTGGTGTGTCTCTCTTAGACCCTCCTACAAGGGCTATGGGGCTAAATATTCCTACCCTGCCCCTTGTATGTGTTTTAATTAAAAAAACTCACAGCAGGGGACTTAGTTCCCGAGTCCTGTAAAAGCTGCCTCCAACATTTGATCTCATGTTGCAGGCAGCCGATCAGAGTGCTCGCTCCCGGGAGTGCCTTATTTCTACCTGAGCAAGTTAGCCCAAGCTCTATTTTTTTTATTAAGTTCAAGGAATTCTCACAAGAGTCAATCAAACCCAACTGTGTAGATATAAAAATATATTTGATCCTTAATTTTTCAAAACTGTGTAATGAATTTACGAAAAATCACAAAAAGCACACTTTCTGGAACATGGCCTAGCTTCCTACCAAATTTGATGTAATTCTGTTCAGCAGTTTTTGCCGTAGTGTTGGTAAATAGGTCTATGGGAAAATGCATCGGAATTCTGTGTTTTGGGACCACCCGTTTTTCTCAGCCCCTACTTGATAGATCACCCAGAAACTGTCCATGCAGAAACTAGGTAAGAAACAACTTTGTGAAAAACTTTGTGAAGATTCATCAAACAGCGCCAAAGTTATTAGCAACACAAAAAAGGCATTATCTATAGAAACGCTAACCAAATTATAGCTACCCAGTGATGAAAGTTACTGCGCAGTTATTGTTAGGTCAGAGTCTCCATAGGAAATTCTGAACTAACTAAAATAAATTCTGATTGACTACAAAATACTATTCCCTACCCTTTCAGAAGTATTCATTTGGAAAAATATATTAAAAAATACTATTTTAAAAATGACCCTTTTATAACAAAATCCTTATACATCCAAAAAATTATAAAAATGGAAATGCCATCCAAAGAAAGGAAAATATTATGTTGATTCCTTTTAAAAGCTATATGACACAAAAACATGTAGACCCTTCATCCACACTGTACTAGCTTTACTTATACAAGGTAAGCTAAAGCAGGTGAATGTAAATCTGAGCATTTTTCTTCTGATTCACATTAAAAGATGCACAGGTTGTGACAGCGGCATTTATCTATATGGATAAGGATCATGTTAGGGATGCACAAAGGGTCAGATTTATTTTAGACATGAGGGTACAACTGGGATAGAGATATCATCGATTAAATAGAAAAGTAAAACAGAAGAGGCAGTAACACAGCCTTTATGCCTCACTTAAGCGGACAGTAAAATAATCTATGGCGTAGCACAGGAATATTGGGATTACTGCATTAATTTATAACAACATAGAATAGCACTGGAGAATGCAGCATAACAGAACAGGAGGGAGCAGAACAAAACATCATACCTTGCAAATGGCAGTTAAAATCTTTTGAAATTCCCCAGATGTTTCAGAGGCAATATCATTTGCTAATTCAGTTTTATATTCTGCAAGACAAGGAAAGAGAACAAAGGATACATTACCAAAAAGTTTCTATTTCTATACTTTGATTAATATTACTCTGTCTTCAGGATGCATGTGGTAATCTCACAAGTACTGTTCATCTCAAATAATGTGTTTAATGTAATGCTAGACTGGGCAAACAAGTAAAGTGGTCTTAAAGTCTCTTAACAGCAAGCTCTCACTGTACCATACCATACCAAACCATACCATAAACGTCTCAAGATTTAGGCCAAAGTACATGTCATATACTGGAACAAAACATGATAAAACTATGGCCACATTTACAACAAAGTAACGCAGCGTGGTGCCGCCGGCTATTTGGATGCGTCACACTGTGTTACTTTTGAAGCAAAAGCATGTGTCATATTTCCAACAATATGACATTTCCCTGAGAGCTCCCCTGTGCTGGTGCACAATTGGCTGTCATGCACTAAAGCAGATAACCTTGCACATGTTGAAAGGTTGCCTGTTTTGCATGTATGGTTGTTTATGTGCAGGAAGGAACACCTTTCTGCAGAAAAGCAATCAATAGATGAGTTTTCCTCTTTCTATGTGTGCTGCAGAATGCAGCACACATAGAAAAAGGAAAAACAAGGAGACAAAAGTATTTCTCCTCATAGCACAGGATTGTGATGCATTCCCAGGGTTACGAAATGTTGCATGCAAAGTGCTGCGTATAAAGGGGCCATTTTTACAAGGAGGTTGGCTTTACGTGTCCTTGTAACTATGGAGCACCACACTGCGTTGCCAGCGCAACACAACAAGTGACGCACCGGCATCGCAAGGGGCTTGTAAATATGCCTGGTTTTTAACACAGGGGCGCATATTTACAAGGAAATTGAGCCTTAGGAACATCACTTTTAATGACATTCTTGTGGCGCAATGCCCTGCTCCATATTTGCAAAGACATTAAGCCACTTTTTTTTGCTTATCACTGCTTTCTAAATATGGTACCCTTGCACAGTGGTATCTGTGTGAAAGCGGCATGTAATGGGTGTTGCTGTGAGTGTTCCAGTGCAACACCCATTGCTTTTTGATGCTGCCCTAGATTTACAATGATCTGTAAATCTGAAGCAGATTAAAAAACGAATGCCATGCAAGAGCAGGAGCTAGAATGTGAAATGGGGAGAAATATTTTCATTGAAAGAGCAAACCACTGTGAATGATTGTTAATGTGCGGGAAGGGATACCTTCCTGCACAAAAACATTCATTCGTTGCAACACAGCAGGCACCCTTGCAATATGGTGCAAGGGTGACTGCGTTGGTGCTAAGCAGCTAATTTCTGCGCCAGCGCTAGGGAAAGCACTGGGATGCACTCTATTGTTGTAAATATATATTATTATTTTTTAGGTACATTTATAAAGCGCAATGGTTACACTATGGCCAGTGTGTCCCCGCGCTGCGGTAACGTTGCTCAATATTCTGCTATCCTCCTCTGCCACCCTACTTATCTCAGGGAAAGAGATACGTTTTTAGGTTTTTCCTAAAGCAGCTCTTCTGGACCTCCATCCGGAGGCCCACCAGGAGAGCATTCCAGTGTTTTCGCGGCCAGAAGGCGAAAAGACCATCCACCCATCCTCGCTCTCTTGACAGCGGGTACACACACCCGGCCCACCCCACCTCACCTTAGCTTGCGTGTAGGAACATAAGGGGTAAGAAGATTGGGCAGGTATGACGGAGCAGTCCCCTGAAGGATCTGATGACATACACAGAGTGCCTTGAATAAGACTCTTTCCTTTACTGGGTGCCAGTGTAATGCACCCCGTGCTGCCCTCCCAGATGACCTTCTAGGGAGCATAAGAATCAAGCGGGCCACCGCGTTCTGCAGTCCCTGAAGTCGGAGCATGCATTTGGTCGTTGCACCCAGATAAAGAATGTTGCCATAATCCAGGCGCGACGTCACCAAGTCATGGACCATAGTCTTCCTGGCCACCACAGGCAGTAGGTCCAATGTTTTCCGCAGGACCTTCAGGACCCCAAAACAGACGCCTGCCACCCGCCTGGTTTGATAGTCAAAGGAAAGGTTGGTGTCCAACCTCACTCCCATATTCTTTGCCTGCGCACACGGCGTGGGTGTCGACCCCAGATTCTGGGGCCACCACACCTAGGATCACACCGTTGGGGCCCTTCCCACCACCAGCACCTCCGTTTTGTTGCCATTCAACTTCAGGCAATTCTTTGCCATCCATGCAGCCAGTTCTTGCAGGCATGCAGTGAAGTTGGAGGCAGACGTCGCAGGTGCCTGAGTCAGGGAAACCACCAACTGCATGTCATCTGCATAGGATACGACCCTGATCCCAAACCCATCAGCAATTTCCGCTACGGGAGCCACGTAGAGATTGAACAAGGTCGGGCTCAGGGTCCATCCCTGTGGTACCCCCTGACTCAGCTTGATGACTCTAGAGTAGTAATCACCCTGTCTCCCCTAGAAGCATCGCCCAGACAAGAAAGATTTTAACCAACTCAGGGCACTGCCCGACACCCCTCCATTCCTCAGACATTGCACAGGCGTGTGGTGGGCCACTGTGTTAAAGGCAGCACTTAGGTCCAGAAGGATCAAGGCCGCCATTTGACCAGCGTCCACAAATTGTCTGATGGATTCGGTGGCAAAAAGCAAGACTGATTCTGTAGAGTAACGTGCTCAGAAGCCGGTCTGGGTGGGATGGAGGAGATCAAATTCCTCAATATGTGCCTTCAGTTGTTCATTCACCACTTTTTCCGCCACCTTAGCAAAGTACGGCAAAAGTGAGATGGGTCGCAGATTGTCAAGTTGGTCTGGACTAATTTGCGGTTTCTTAGGGAGCAGAAGGACCACAGCTTCCTTCCAGCAGCTAGGTACCACACAGGTCCTAAAAGATGTTTCCACCAGATGTCTTATGTAAGGCTCCAGGCACTCCAAACTCCCTTTCAACCTTTTAGGTGGTGCCGGGTCCCTGGGAGATCCCGACTTAATGCTGCTGCAGATTTTAATTAGCTGTTCCGGGGGAGGGGGGGGGTCAAAAAATTCTTCAACCCCTCTCGCTCCTAAGCATACTCTATCTCCTCCGTCCCTTTCTCACCTACTCTGGCTGAGTCCGGGAAGGTGGAGTACATTTTCTCCACTTTATCGGAGAAGAACTTCGCTATTCAGGTACATAGCTCCTCTGAGCCCACAGCCGGTGCAGACAGCGTAGTTAGGGAGGATATCTCCTTGTAGACCGTAAAAAGGTCCTGAGTATAGTTACTTTCAGAATCAATTCTCTCCAGATAGTGGGCTGCTTTGACGCCTCTAATGAGCCTATGGTAATTCCTTAGTGCCTCTTTATACTGCCCTCTCACCTGTTGCAAGAAATCTGCCCTCCAGCGCCTTTCCAGTCGTTTTCACCCAGCTTTCGCTACTCTCAAGGCGTCTGAAAACCACAGGCTGATTTCTGAGCTCTGCCTGGTTTCCTCCGTGCTCAGGGGGGAGAACAGTCCAGAGACTCCGTGATCCATCTCTCCAAGTTCGTACATGTCTCTTCGGCATCTATACCGCCAGAAGGACCCTCCTGTACCAGGGCATTGCTGAATTGTCCCTGCGAAAATCCCCCCACCTCCGGCAGACTATGGTCTTCTTAACAGTCTCTTGTCGCTTTAATCCAGGTTGTATTACCGCAAAGGGAACCAGGGAGTGGTCTGTCCAAGTGACAGGAAGAGGGGGGTGGACTACAATGTCTTCCCAATTCGTAAACAGGGAGTCCAGAAAATGTCCCTTTATATGGGTAGGGGCGTTAGATCTAAGCCTTAGTTGCAGTGTGGCCATTTCTTGGCGAAGTTTAGTGGCAGAGGGGCAGGCGATATCCTCAAAATGCAGATTGAGGTCCCCAAGCACCATGAATTTTTCATATTACAATGCCGACTGAATGAGATAGTCCAGCAAGCTTGCCAAAAAACCCTTGGAGTGGCCAGGCAGTCTATAAATCAGGACCCCCTTTACAATATAACTCAGGTCCAACTTAATCGTGAAAATCCCCGCCTCGCTGTCGGCAATATTGATATCTTCCAAAGTGCATTGAATAGGGTGTTTGTAGATAATAGCTATCCCGCCCCCCCTACCGGACCTTCTATTTATTCGACCAATCGCATAGCCCTTAGGAACAGCCTCTAAAATGTCTGGGGCCGACTCCTCCTCCAGCCTGGTCTCGGTGAGAAATATTATATCAAACTGGCCGTCTACTAGCTGGCCGTGGACCTCCAGTCTATGTTTCTTAAGGGACCGGCAATTAAGCAGGCAGCAATGCAACTTAGTAGTTTCCTCCTCCGCCTCCCTATCCCCTCTAAAAGTAAATGGGCAGTAACTACAGCCCCCCCTCTTGGTGGCACCTGCTCTACTGTTTTTGCAGCGGTCTGTGGTATGGGGGCGAAGATCATATAATTCCTGTAAACATTAGTGGTATTCTATTCCACCACGACCAGGGGTACTGGCCCCGGGCCCCTCCGGCCGCGGACAGGCGTAGACGGGGTTGCCTTTGGCGCGCCTTCAGCGCGCCAGCGTCGCACCCGCTGCACGGGCGCTGGGGCATCTCGATAAATAGCTGCCTGTTCCACAACTAGACTGCTAACTGGCCACCCGGAAGTGCCTGGCTCTCCCTACCCCGCCCTTCGCGCAACAGTACTGGTTACCGCATCGCACCAGGGCGTGTAGGAGTGACGATCAAGCCCAGGACACTAAGCCCCAAGATAAGAGTGCCCCTAAGCTAAAAATTAAAGTTTAAAACTCGGTGCCCGAACTGAGCGCCGCTCTGTTTACACAGCTACCAATATAGAAATAAAAGATTGAAAAAGTCAGCAGCCGGTAGCATTATCAGCGGCAACAGGGCTCTGCCACCGCCCTACACACCACACAGCATCCTCTGCGCCACCTTCTTTTATGCCTGCCTGCCTGTTCCACAACTAGACCGCTAACCGGGCCCCCGGAAGTGCCTGGCTCTCCCTACCCCGCCCTCCGTGCAATGGTACTGGTTGCCGCGTCGGACCAGGGCGGGTAGGAGTGACGATCGCAGCCCAGGACACTACGCCCCCGGTAAGAGTGCCCCCAAGCTAACAATTAAAGTTTAAAACTCGGTGCCCGAACTGAGCGCCACTCTGTTTAAATAGCTTCCAATATAGAAATAAAAGATTAAAACAGTCAGCAGCCGGTTGCGTAATCAGCAGTAACAGGGCTCTGCCACGGCTCTACTCACCACCAGTGAGTAGCTGGCTCATTGCTGCATTTTGGAAATGTTGGAGCGCTGTGCTGCCAAATTTAGTGCAGCTCCAGTCTTCGACATTTCCTTGCACATATTTCCCGAGGTGAATAATGAAAGTAAGACCACCTCTTTGTTTAAGCTGTGCTTTAACTTTCCCGGATTAAAACATCATTTGAGTAGTTCATTACAAATATAATCTGAGGTCCAATGAAAGTAATAGTAACAAAAGTGTGGCGATGGTAGTGAGCCAATTAACATGCAGTTTACTAATCATCATAATCGAATACACAAATGCTGCAAGCAAAAAATAAATATTCACCTCCAAATGTGTTCCCTACCAGCATCTTATCCTTATAAAGCGGATTTAAAGAGGACTGATTATGCATCTTCTATATTATGTTTACATTTCCACACTGGGTTACTTCAGTATCAGAATTAATCTGTCTATCCAAATAATACTGTAGCGTAGTCCAAATGTTTCTAGGCTTGTTGCAGATGGATTGCATCTTCATGGAACAGTCAGCTGAATCCATGCATTGCACCGCAACTTCGATCCATGCTTCAGTCTTGGGCAGAGCACACTTTAGACATATTTAAGTCATCCTGCAGTTTGCTAGCAATAGAAATCGAGCACTGAGCTAGCTTATGGAGATTGTAAAAGCTATTACATATTCTACAGTCCAGAGCAAAGGGTACCTCACAGGGGGACAGTGTCATCATGTGCAGCAGGGAACGTGGTTGCATCCAGCTGTGTAGCACTATGAAGTTTCCTTTCCGGGAGGTCACAATCTGTCAGCCTGGGCCCCTTCCGCTCCACCTCTAGGGGGCTCACAAAGGGGGTGCCACAGGGCTCGTGTCTTAGCCCAACATTGTTTAATGTATACGTGGCCCCCCTTGCTGAGATTGTGCGGAAGTATGGGTTCACACCGATCTCCTACGCTGACGACACCCAGCTCCTCTACCCTTTTAATTCCCTTGACTCTAGAGTCAAAGAGAATTTTGCTGAGGGTATGAGGGCGGTGTCACATTGGATGGCGACGAACTGCCTCCAATGCAATGTCACAAAAACTGAGGTCATGCTCTTTGGTAAAGCAAGCATTCTCTGGTCCCCTGACTGGTGGCCGGTAGATCTTGGCCCTGCACCCACATCTAAACATCATGTAAAGAATCTCGGGGTGAAGTTGGATCAAAAGTTAACCCTGAAGGAGCACACCAACTACATTGCAGGATTGTGTTTTTATACTATTGGTCTACTTAGACGTGTCTTCCCGTATCTCCCTGCCACCTACAGAAAGACACTTGTGCAGGCCTTAGTGACCAGTCGTCTGGACTACTGCAACGGCCTGCTGACACTAGCAAATGCTGATGCAATAGGTCGCTTGCAGGTGGTCCAGAACACGGCAGCAAGACTGGTCATGGGCGCACCAGCTAGAACCCCCTCCAAACCCCTGCTGAAGGAATTACATTGGCTTCCCATACGACAGCGCATTGATTTTAAGATCTGCTGCACGGTCCATAGGTGCATTTATGGTGTAGGTCCTAAATACCTGTCTCAATCTCTGGTGTTATATCAGCCGAGCAGGTCTCTTCGCTCAAGCAACCAAACGCTCTTAAAACCTCCGATCACAAAGAAATCCAGACAAGGAGACCGTGCCTTTTCATCGGTTGGACCTGCCTTATGGAACAATTTGCCACCTGATGTTAGATCAATTACTAACTATTTATCTTTCAGGAAAACATTGAAAACCCTTCTTTACCAAGAAGCATTCCTGTCCACTTAATTCCTCTAGATGCACTGACTGAGAACTCTATAGCTGGCTCAGCGCGGAGATACCCTTACGGGATTGATTCCAGCGCTATAAAAGAAAATTAAATTAAATTAAATTAAAGCTGGACAAGCGGAGCGCAATGGTACTCAAAGTGTGGCAGCAACCATCCCAGATGGTGAATGGAAAAACCAAGCTTCAATGCAAAGTACACATTTCATTCCAGCAGCCACCACTGAACTCGCTTAAGGGGAAGTGGCGAAACTCCAGAGGCCAGACAATCAGGATAATCTACAAGTCACGTACCCCCATGCCGCCAAACACAAACGTATCATTTCAGAGCGGGGATTGCAACATCATTGCCCAAGTTGTGGTTGCACTTCTGGTTTAGAGCCAGGGGGGCACAATGGAAGCAGTGTGTCTGCCGTGCTAGCGCAGCACCTCAGGCACCGACTAAGATTGGCTCGCCGCCCACACCAGTCCAGGCTGCCAAAGCTCGCTAGGCGTGGCCATTGCCAACTCACCTCTGACTTCGGGCCCCCAGCGCAGCACGTCACTATGATTTCAGACACAAGAAGCACATTTGGGGGATTAGACTGCAGATGGCTTACCACATTAATACATATTTGCAGGATATGTTAGCAAAGGTGGGAGCACCAGGTTCAAGCAGTCTACTTGATAGGGAGTAGTCTAGGTCCCCCCAAGAAATATCTTCTGGGTAAATGCAGCAGAGTACAGTGGACTGAGTATCAGCAGTGGTTGTCCAAGGGCCCCAACTTTTGACAAGGTCCTGTGGCCTACCCATGGTTGGCTCCCTCTGCAAACCTTCAACCAACAGCAGATAGCCTCTTTTCAGTGAACACGACAAAATATAGTAACATTCATCAATCCGTTTGGTCTTTAAAATAGACAACTCCTCTTGTCTGGTGAAACTTATGTTCTTTATTTTCATCTTGACAAGTTCAAATTAGACATGTCTTAGTTCAACTTGTCAAGATGAAAATACAGAATATAAGTCTTACTTTAACAAAGAATATACGTTTTATCAGACAAGAGGAGTTTGTTGTTTTGGAGACCTAATGCATTAAAAAATGTTACTATATTTCTTTGCTGGGATCATTTCAAATGTTGTGATTCGACTTACCGAGTGCTTCTCCCATTCTGTATTGTTCACTTGTGATTTGGGTGTTTTGTTGGAACTGTAAACCCAGGGAGGAAATCACCGGCATTTAGGAAGAACCTTGAATGCAGTAACTGTTACCACAACTGTTCCTATCAAATTAATTTAGCTTCTATTCAGTATAATTCTAGCATTTATTGATCGAAAGTTGGTTCGGAGAACCTTGTCTTGTTCTAAACTTTTAAGCAGGAACCCAAACAAAGTTGAACATTTTGCGAATCATTGTGAAAGGTCACTTGCATACTGAGGGTGTAGACCCATACAAGGGTCCACAAATATGCATTCATCAAGATTCTTTATTAACTTCATCTAATAATAATAATAATAATAGGGAAGCTTGTAAAGCGCCTGAATACGCTGAAGCGTGTCCCCGCGCTAAGACTGAAAATACCCCCAGCAGAACTCTCAAAGGCCTACAGGTCACCATTTGCTTTGGCCTTTTCATATATCTTTTCAGGACATAGGGGCTATGCCGCACATCCTGTGCGAGTGGGTAGGACAGAATATTTGTAGCCTCAGTGAGCCCAAGATTGCCTTTAGTCTTATGAACGCTGGTCTGGTTAAAATTGATAATGGAAGAAAAAGGGACCCTGACAAATTAGATTTGTTTGTTTCTTTAATTTGGCATCAGAGGACAGTGTATAGAGTATATACATATTTGGGGGTAAAACAAAAATAAAAACATAACCTCATCCACATAGAAAGATCACCATAGGTGTCCCCTGGGATCAGATTACATTTTTAGGGGGCCATTCATAGTAAAATCAACGTTTTCTTCATTGCACCCAACCCATGGTTTTAAACTCGGGACCACTAATTCCACATGCCTGGTAATTAGGGCAGGAATTCTTCTACAGCCTGCAGAACTGTAGTGGAGTCTACTGACTTTTGCCATTTTAATGGGCAATTGCAGCTGGTAGCATTTGCTGGTAACCAATTTCAAACAAAGGCAGTCATCCCTCAGTTAAGCAGAAATTGAATGCCAGGATAGTCACGTGTAAACTTTCTGACTAAGAAAGACACCAACCATGCAATAACACCTGAAGTCAAAGCATGAGAGGGAAAACATGTGGAGCAGGTGGGTGAGATTGACTACTGAAGCTGGGGAGATGAAACTCCGTAAAGTGTTCTTGTAGAAGTGCTGAGCCTTGGAGAAATAGAAAACAGAGTTTGAACTATAATGCATGGAATACAAATCAAGATATGGCGGAGAGAACAAACCCCAAAATTTGGGAATGAAAAAATGGAAGAACATTATAATGAACTGCATTAATAAAAAACTTTATAAGTGGTCATTGCCACAACAGTTGTAAAATTAAAGTAAAAATACCCCCCCAAAAAGCAAAAGCACAATATACCTCCAAAAACACAATAAAAGGGTCTTTTGGGAACTACTAACAACTATCAAATAAACAATTTATTATATCTGAGGCCTTGCATGGTTGACGAAGGCTGCCCTTTGCAGCCATGTGTAGCGATGGATGTCCTGCCCTGTGTTTTAATGTGCAGAGTTCTCCACCCAACTACAAAGTCTCAGAAGTCTTAAAAATACTATTTGTAAAATTAAACTTGCAGTTTGTGAATACCATAAGAATAGCAAACTTAAGTTTACCTTTGTGAATCAGGCCCTGAGTATGTTTCATCTTATTTGATAAAAGTGCTTGGTGACAAAATCAAGAAACTAGATAAACACTGTTAGGTTTTAGGTAGGAATGGCAGAGCACATTATGTTGGACTCACTCAAGTTAGGAGCCCAACTCATTACACTTTTGTTCTGGTGACTAAAATGGAATATGGGTGGGAACAGCCTGTAGTTCGGGCTCATGTACTGAATTTGAATGAGAGAATACATCAACAGTCAAACTTCTTCTTTTATTCGACTTTATCAAAGTGCCAGAAGATAGCAATAGGACTCAGAAGAAGTGAACTATTCAAAAGAAATGTAAATTGTATTTTGACACAGTGTTTCACTGTTTAATCATACTATTGGATGCGGACAACACTGAAGATGTAGCTTTTTAAATGTAAAAACACTCATGTTACTAAAATATGATTGTTCCTATAATTTTAAAGAACTAAGTATAAAAATAAAAATGATAATAAAACAAAATATTGTAACTAGTTTCTGGCAAGGCAAATGTGCTTTCCATACCCACACAATGTGTATTCCGACATTTCAGTGGTGTTGGATATCTTGGAACAATGTGTAAATAGCTAAAGTAATGTGTATTTTTCATATGGGGGCAAAGTGAACACAGACATAATGACATAACTTGAATCCTAAGGATACATCCAGCGAGTGAGAAACATTTCTTACAACGTGAAGTTGAGCAATCTCCTATTAGCAAGAGTATCAGTGGATATTTTGATAAACAGTGACCATCCCTGAGGGTATGGGATTTTGCAAAGAATTCTAACATACTTCAGCACCACCCAATAGCAGACTGAAATGCTTAACAAAATAGTTGGCACATATATTTTTCTGGACTCAACTTCTACAGCATGACAAATCCTGATATAACAGAATGTTTCTATCGTTCTTCTTCAGACCTGCTTATACATCCTCTCTCTGTTAAGCCAGTCTGTTTAAACAAACATTTGCAATTCAATAGGTCTCGCATTAGTAAAGTTAGAGGTATTAGTATTGTAAATGACAAATTTTGTATTTATATTTTTGTTTTGAAAATAGTGAAATTAATAACTTTATAATTTACAATGTCAATAGTGTTAACTTTTGCAAACGTGACACCTATAGCATTTGTAATGCAATATGTGTTGTATTTACATGACTTAGATGTATTAATATTAAAAATACCAATGGGTTGTATTTTTTTCAATAATTAATACGTAAATAAAAGTTATTGTAATTCATAATGGCAATAGCTTAAACTTTTTCAAATCACTTTTTGGAAGATTATGTTTAGTGTATTTTATTGTGATGAAAATACAAGAACAGAAGTGAATTATTAAAAAAAATGTGTTACATCTATACTACTATTATAAAGAGAGAACAGAAACCTTTTGGCAAGGTAAACTCGGGAACCACAGCGCCAATCCACACACCCAATACATTGTTGTAATCCTCAGGGTGTGTAGATAGACATAGGCTGCATAAAATAAAAAAGAAACGTAAATTAAAAAATTAAAGTTTAAAAACAAAGTAGTCCCCTAAAACAAGCGCCGGCCGCGATGTTGCGCTGACCGCGACCTACACCTGCGTGATGACAACAGGCGGGGAGGAGTGGTGACGAGCTGCTACGTGCGGCGAGGAGTGGCGCGGCGGCTCAGGTAAGGCGAGGCGGGAGGCGGTCCGGGCAATGTCGGGGCTGGCGGGGGCCTGGGAGTGGGGGGCTAAGTCCGGAGCACGGCTGAGGGAAGGCAGAGGTGGGAGGTGGGAGGCGGGAGGCGGGCGGGAGGCAGGCGGGCGGGCACCGGTATAGGCAATGTCGGGGCGGGAGGGCGGGGGGCCCGGCCGGGACTAAACAAATGCTCAAAATGCAGCCCCCAGCCCCCTTCTGCCCCCAGGGCGGGCTGCTAGGCAGAGGCGGGAGGCGGGCGGGAGGCAGGCGGGCGGGCAGCGGTATAGGCAATGTCGGGGCGGGAGGGCGGGGGGCCCGGCCGGGACTAAACAAATGCTCAAAATGCAACCCCCAGCCCCCTTCTGCCCCCGGGCAACGCCGGGGCGGGCTGCTAGTTTGTAATAAAGTTTGAAACATTGAGAGAACATATTTGAATCAGTTGTTGTTGAATGGTTGCACAGATTGATGCTGTGGTGGCTCTGAATGATGTTGTGGCGGCGACGAGTGATGGTACCCTTATGAAGCCCACCCCTGCCCCTTAAGGGGCGAGGATGTGGTCTAACGGCCAGCACTGTAGACTTGGGAGCTGGGAAAATGGGCTTGAGTCTTGGCATCGGTTCAACATCCTGTGATTTTGGCAAATCACTTAATCTGCCTGTGCCAAACAAAAATGTTGCAATGTAACTGGTGCTCTGCTCACCCAAAGCTCTCAATACCTCCGGGATGAGTTCGCGCTATATAAAACTGCAAAAATAAATACCCTTTGAGACGGGTGAGGGGTGGAGAGATGTAGAGAGGAGGTCTGAGAGCGAGAGGAGGTCCGAGAGGGAGCGGAGGAGAATAGAAAGGAGAAGAAGAAAGATTACAAAAAAATGCAAACGGGGGTTGTTTTCTGGACTCTCATCTGAACAGGAATAACGCTCCTCCTCGCGCACTCCATTTGTTACAACAAAAAGCTAACTTCCCTGCATCAGGGGTCGTTAAGATTCAGTGCTGAAACACTAGATACGGAAATGCTGCTGTGAAATGGGTTCAATTGTTCCCCGAGCTCCTGGGGCTTGTTGGAAAGACTCCAGCAAAGCTGCTTCCTCTTCCTGCAGGCTTTGAAGGAAACAGGCTAAATATAATGAGGCTGTACGAAGGCGCGCAGTCTGCACAGTGTAGATGATGGATCGGGAGGTCAGGAGGGCCCCTGTTTGTCTTGATAAAAATGGGGTTAACCCTGCCTTAAAGCGGGAGGAAGGAACCCGTCTCGGTATCTGCAGCCTGCGCGCTGGAAGTCCTCACTCCATTTGAGTTCCTGTCATTGTGAATGCCCCGATGGCTGGCCTGTATTACTACAGATAATGAGTAACTCACGGGCTCCAGCCCCTATACCGGGCCTCGGCCGCCTTATCAGTCCAAGG
This sequence comes from Lissotriton vulgaris, assembly GCF_964263255.1. NCBI lineage: Eukaryota > Metazoa > Chordata > Amphibia > Caudata > Salamandridae > Lissotriton > Lissotriton vulgaris. The sequence goes on along the minus strand of NC_141689.1, from coordinate 930,000,045 downwards.
CAAAGGCCTCGAAGGACTGAGCACCATAATAGGGCTCCCCCTGCCTTTCAGGCGCTACTGAAGAGGAGGGTGGTAGAGTGACCCGACGCAGCTACTGGAATGTACTATTTATCAGGGGAGGGGTGCGTGTCACAGAGGGGTTACCCCGACCGCCGAAATGCGATTTTAGGACTACACTAATTTATACAAGAGACAAACTTCGAATTTCGAAATGCGTGTGTAGTTCGGCATAGCAGGCTGGGGTGGATAAGGTTGAGCAGCCAGTGATTTAGACAGGGTCGTGGTGAGAGGAAAAAAAAGGCCGGAGACACCAAATTAAAAGACCACCACACCCACCATTAGCAAATCCGATTGCTAAAAAAAAAAAAGCTTGTATATTTGCAACTCAACAGTTTTTAAGATGTAAAGGCATGGTGTTTTGCAAAGTATGGGCGACTGCCAACATCTGCGCTCCATGCGTGGTAATATTAGTGAAGCTGTCAGGAAACAGCCTACCAGACCATTAACAGGCACGCAAGCAGTGAAAAAAAGGAAAAGAAAACAAGCTCTTGGCATTGATGTGGGGCGGGGGGGGAGAAATGCGAGACACGGCCTGGCGGCCGTGAAGTGTGAAGCAGTGGGCGGGGGAGCCCTTTGAAGTGAAGCTCTCGGGGGCAGGCGAGGGAAAAGCGCGTGCTTGTGTTCACGTGAACTGTCGGAAATCCGCCCGATGGTTTGAGAACTTTTTTGCCCACAAAAATTCTCCCCTATCCATTCCTTGCGGAGTGGGATAGGCGATAATTAAAAATGGTGCTCGGAATGCCTTTTTTTCTATAATTTTCTTTAAGTCTTTAAGAAAACATGACCCACAATGTTTCAGCGAAGAGCTGGGCTTGTCCATTACACCTACTCTTTCTCTCCTGCTCTGAAATCTAGGTCGATATGAAAATTGTTGCCAGCACTTTTGAATCCCCATCCAGAAATAAAATGTACTTACTAATGTCCGCATTAGACGCTTGTCAATGTAATAGACACTGTTTATTTTAAAATTTTAAAGAAGTATGATTTACAGTAACATTTCCTGTTTCACAATTTTATTAGCTGAAGGGTTTATTAACATTTCTAAAGTCTGTTTGATCTCTGAACAAATATTTTATCGAGAAGGGCTATTGATGTGCTAACTTCATAAGTGAAGGGTTGAAAAGCATAACCTTTATCCCATAAAAATATACCGCTGCACTACTGATTGACAGACTTTTCGCCGAACTACTGGAAGTGCTGGATCACAAAAAAAATGTCATAGGTGCTCTTTAATGTCCTTGGTGGTTAGTTAAGCTAGTCCTTGGTGCAAAGACCTTTTATTAACTTAGTGTGACAAGAACGTATATGTCTATTATAATGGTGTACTTTAATTGTTGTGTCTTGTTTTGACTATTTTATTGTGTCCTGTTATGTTTTAATTGTGTTATGTTACTTTGTGTGTTGCTGTGTTATGATCTGTTTTTTTCTGTAGGTATGTCAACAAATGCAGCTACAGTTTTAGCCATAAACAGCACATACCTTTAAGGTTCCTGTGGCAAGCAATTATTTAACAGTGCCTTATGTGGTAAAATAGCACTGCTCAAGCTCTTCAACTGTTGAAGACACCAATCGACGTAAATATTTGACAGAGGATGTGTCTTAAATTAGTGTTTGGAATGCTCACTGTAGGTGGCACAGCCCCCAATGTTTCTATATATGTCTACTCATGTTTATTTTCTTTTTCTCTTCCAGATACTTACTGGAATGGTTATGAAGAAGTACAACCATTAGTTTGGAAACATTTATATTCTCAGGTAATGTTATTTAAATGTCAAAGGTATTCATTTGTAAAATCTACTTGGGTAATTCTCTAAAGATTGAACATTAATTTACCTTCCTTGTAGGCAGCAGTAATTTGTTTAATCTCTCTGTTGGTTTTTGGCACCAAGACTTCAATCAGAGTATTTTCATCTGTTCCTAAACCCTGAAGAAAATGACATGGTCAGACTCAATTTATCAGACACTTCATATAACAATCTGTAAAACGAGTTAGTTAGAATGCCTGAATATAACTGCAGATGGAAGAGACAAAAAGGAAGAGACAAAAGAACCGTAAACTGCTATAGGTCCTCATACAAACTCAGGCAGAGAATGATTACCGGTGGTGATGCTTCTCTCCTCAAATGAAATTATACGAGATGCAGGAACATGTCAACCAGATTCCAGGGATTAAATTACACTATTGACATTGGGGTTAAGACAAAAACAAAATGTGGTATAATTAAATGTGATTCCATGCACATTTTTCTCCCACTCATGGCAGGAGGAAAATGTACGTAGGATTACGAACTACATGTGGTGATTTACCAGTCAAAAGGCGGATCCCACTTGTTATTCCACATTCTAAGGCCGAAAAACATAGAATGGCTAATAATGAGAGTGACAATACTGTCATGTCAGGAATCAGTATTATTCATTCATTAGATGCAAAGGCATGATATCATAAAAGGTAATTTGAATAAGAATTGATTTAACGGTAGATAAAAGCTCATAATCCATAGAAATCTAAATTCAAAACATGCTTGTATTAAGAAAATAAAGGTCAAACACATTGAAATTATATACATCTCTCTATCTCTTTCACACTCTGTTTAACAATATGAGTGTTTCCTTTATTTCTTTTCCTCACACATATGTATCCTAATCAATAAAGTTCCAGTGCCAACAATGATATGTTATTATTTTGCATATTTCATAATTTAAGGCTAAATATTGCTGTCCTTAAATGTTTGTTCTGTTAGACATAATGCTACTCTTACACTAGACAAAAAGGTATCATAACACCTTTTTTTTAAGAATCACATACTTTCTCTTCAGCTCACTGAATGTTCATTTCTAAAGTGCGTATTACTACGTGTTTGAATGGATTCACTTTAGCATGTAGTTCCATTGATAACTCTCTTCTCCTTATAAATTAGTGACTTAGTGAACTATATATTCAGGTAATGATGCACCAGAATGTTGGGCTCTCAAGATTTCGACACTCCTGTGTGTGGAAGAAACTGTGCTCAGCTCTAGAACCTCCTCAGGGTTGCAAGTCTGCAGGACTGTTTTCTCTCATTTTGCACTGAAAGGGACCTGGAGCTGAACATCCAACAGACAAAAATCCAATCCTTCACCCCCTATTCTTTTTTGAGATGCAGTATCAGGGTCCAAAGCGGAGTCTTTAAATATCTGAGGGCTAAACTTACTAACAACCCTGCCTGGCCTTTGCAGCTTGAGAAGAGCGCAATAAAGCTTCAACTACAGGCTAGCGCAATTCTTACTACGTTAAACAAGACCAAATATAAACCACTCTCTCCAGCCCAAGAGATACATACTACCAAGACCAAGGAATCTGCCCTAAATGGTGCAGAGCTATGGGGCCACTAAAATGTAAATAATCTGACACTTATTGAAAATAAATTTGTACGGGCACTGCTCAACCTAGCCCAAAGCACCCCACTCCTCCCGCAATTCACGGATACAGGGATTCTTTCTATTGCCTTAGTATGGAAAACTCAACCTTTGTTGTACTGATATAGACTATGGTCCACTGATGAACTGATCCCATACAGGTTTCTTCTTGCAGATCTAATGTGTCCAAATGGCTTGAGGAAGATTCCTTGGCTAAGTCATTTCAGGGAGTTGACTTGCAAGCATGATTTAGGTGTTCTTTGGAACTCTCCCAACGCTGCTGCCTCTAACCCTAGTTCCATGCTAAAAGACATATTACGATCCTATCTATGGGATGATGAAGTTAGAAAATGTAGTCAGGTAGTTCTAAAGGCAACTTTTGGATATCAAAGTAGTTCCTCTTTTCGCGCCTTCTGAGGACAAGATCATGTGCCCTTTAGTGAAGCAGTTACTCATATGTTGTAGATGTGGAATGCTACCCATCAGCAGTTTCTGTATACATTTGGGCACCAAATATTGCAGTAGCACTAGATGTCTCACTTGTAATTCTGAGGAGGAAACTTTACACAACCTCTTCTTTTGCAAAGCCTATGTCAACCCACGTAAGAAGTGGATCAACCCGATGTGTCTCTTGTAAGGCAAAAAGAGCGTGAACTGGCTCTGTGAATAATGAAACCGGAAACTGACAAGAAGATTTATATAAAATGGAAATTGATACTTGTATAGCGCACTACTCACCCGTAAGGGTCTCATGGCGCTTGTATGAATACTGCTGTGGAACCCATCCTGGCTTTCCCTGTGAGGCGTCCACTCGTGGGCACCCCAAGGTGGAGGCCAGGCATCCTTAGCGTTGTGGGGGCCGTTGTGGAGATTAAGCAAGCTAATGCCCAGAGTTGCAGAGTGGGACTCCATGATTGGAGTAGGCACCGAGGCAAGAATTCTCAGGTCCGTGGAATTTTAGAGTCCAAGACCCGCCGAGGCGGGGAATTGAACCCTGGTCCCGGGCCAGACCTCTGCATCAGGGTCTGCTGCTCTAACCATTGAGCCACACTTCTCCACTTCTACACTTCTACACTTCTATATCAGTGTTGCAAGGTTTTTGCTCTCTGCATGGACTATTTGTAAGAAAGCCCTTATGCTGAAATCGAACTACAGCACAGAATGGTTATAATGTGTACTGAAGTTCTAACACAGTAAAATGTTGCCTTACACCGTTCATAAACTTTGATCCTGTATGATGACGTACGAATGTTTGTTGCTAGTGTTAATTATGGATTGCTGCTAAGAACTTGCACTTTAAGATCATATGTCATTTCACCATTGTTTTTTAAAACTTTTTTATACATGGGAATGACCTTTAATACATTGATGAACTATCTTTTAATGGACATATAATGCGCTTCATTTAAATGGTATTTCAGCTTTGCTAACTGAAGTTTCGTATTTATATATTTTCACATGGGTGTGTTTATAATTATGATGTGTGTGATTTTTGAAGATTTTCGAATCCGAAATAAACTTTCTGGTGATGGGACAATCATATGAAGAATCAATCGACTGTATTTCCTTACCTTCATGGCATTCCTAAGCTCTTGAGCATCAAACTGCGCTGGTGTTTTTAACAATGCCAGGACAACTGCTTCCAAATTGCCCGAGAGGGCGCCCTTCAGAGAATCTTCCAGAATCTGCAGAGAAAGAACATTACAGTTACAACAAGAACCTAGGGGCATATTATCAAGGGGGTTTATCTCCGCTTTTTTGGCTTTAAAAGCCAAGAAAGCGGAGATAAAATTATCTCCCTATTACCAAGCTGTCGCTAACACCAGTTAGCGACAGCTAGTAGGAGATAGCGACCATCTTGGGCCCCACTTTGCATGTCAGTGATATTTATCACTAATGAGATGCAAAGTGGGCGTGCCAAGATGTTAGAGACTGAAAACAGTCGCTAACATCGCTATCTCCTATTACCAACTTTTGGAGATATTCGCGCTAAGCGGGAATATCTCCAAAAGCTAACACCTGCCCTGAGCAGTTCTTAGCCATGTTATCCAATGGGAGGTGGATAATATGGCTAAGAGCATTTGCTCGATAATGCATGAATATCGCGGACTTTTCAGCGATATTCATGCATTTCGGCCGTTTTTTATCGCATTTGCGATAAACCTTGTTAATAGCAAGGTTTATCTGCGATAAAAATCGCCGATGTGCGGCGATAATTTTTGTCTCTAAACAAGTTAGAGACAAAAATTATCGCTAGTTGTTGGTAATATGCCCCCTACATCTTTAACGCAGAACCCTTCAACCCTTCGAGCGTGGAGGGAAAATGTAGGCGAGGGAGGTCTCGCTTAGTATTTATTACCTAGGATCATAACTCAGTCATATGTTTGCCTCTGGATAGTGACAACAAAAGCAGAGCGCCACTGGCAACAAATCTGAGGGTTATTCTGGTGGCAGGCACCAGGGTTACCAATCCTTACTTTCCACGAGAAGCCATATTCTAGGTTTTACACATTTTTGTTTTGATCTGTGTTGGTCTAGTAAGTTCAATGGAAATGAGCAAACAATATAATCGATTGTGCATTATCCTAAAAGGGTCTCACCCTTGACTATCCCAAGCTATTGGCAGCTTATGTCACCAGCAGAGGAGGGTCCACTCTGCCAATCAATGAAGCCGTAAAATGGTTTTACAGACACAAAGTTTATTTACATTTAATTTGGCAACAGACTTATCAGGCAAATATTAGTTATTATCGTCAGCATTTTAAATTCACGGAATATTCTCTTTTTTGTGAGAACATTTTTTTCTAATTATTTCATGTAGTCTTCTATCCAGCCAGAGTTATGCCCTTGACATCACACAATATAAACACGCAGTGGCCAAGCAATTAGGTCTGTCCTTCACTGGTCCCGTGCTCATTTTTTAAATGTAAGCATCTGCCACAGAACAACATTTTAAAAACACACGCAGCACTTCAATGTGGCTGCCACATGCTCGAATTAAAAATGTAAAATCAAAAAACATCACTGAGGTATTTACTTTTTTTTAAAAAATGAGAAGCCTTTAATTTGAGCCATGGAACTGATTATTATTAGTGTGTTTGAATAAATCGCAACAAAACAAAACTCTCTAATTGCAGACAGCTACAATGCTACATTGGCAATAAAACACTTTCTTCAAAGACGATGGAGAAAATCACCATCTAACTGTGAACCAAAGGCGCATTCAAACACCTTGAACAACTTTTGTTACTGAGAAAAGCGACTCTTTTTAGGCAGTTGAGAACACTGTGCACAGGCTTTGTGCAGTTTCTCGAAGTGAAACGATCCAGTGGATAAAGTGGGCTGACCCACTGCCCCATCAAGTATGACGCAGGGAGATTGACTTCAAACGGGAAGATGATGGGGATCGGCTGAGAGAGAGGCCGCAACCACTCCCCCTCACTTCTCCTTCGACGTCAGACACCAGCAATAGCCACAACGCAAAAAACTCTGCCTCCGCTGACAAAGCTGAGGTTCCAGAGCCACGGAGCTTCAGAAACTGGATTTTTTTTATATTCTAGCTGAGGGCTGAGTAACTACAACCGGCAGCTTCCGATTTCAAGGGAAGGGAATCTATATTTCTTTTCCTGGATGCACCTTTGGACTCTTTTTTTTGGCTACTTTTTGACGTCCAGACCATTAAGCACGAGGACCCTGTAATGCAGAAGTATCAGAACAGCTGGTTATAGAGGACTCTGGAGCTGGCGAGAGTGAAGATGCAGGGAAAAACTTTTCTAGCTTCAGAGCCATAATACCTCTGGTCTTGATTGGATCCCATGGACGCTGTACGCTGACTGCTGCTGTGACTGCGGTTGTGACCCCCAGGAGATGAGGATTGGAGGTCATTTTTCTGGAGCTCCAGGTTTCTCGCCAAGAGGAGGTAAGTGAAGATTTCGTCCTTACTCACCTTGGTTGAGGGTTAATGGGGAGGCTAAACAGGGTCCCTTAAGTAAATTGGGCAGCAATTTCTGGTCAGCGACTGGCAGAGGGGCAGAAGGGCTGGGCAAGCAGTACATCATGCAAAAACTCACCGAAGAAGCTAAAGGAATTGTCCAATCTGAGTCTCCGAATCTGATCCAAAAAGCCAAAAAACAAATAGGCCAGGACACAGCGGGGGTCTAACCATGCAGCCGCACTTAGAGAAGATCTCCCTCTTCTATCTGAATTCGCTGAGATGGCATGTGCTGAGGCCACTAAAGAAAATCTTCAGGAAACAGCTCTGGCGGATTCGGACGACTCCTCCATAAGCCCTAGTGAGATGGCTTCCTTAACGGCGGGTTCACCAATTTCCATTGCTCTAAAAACAACATCAGGTGGTGCAGTGGGGGATTCTACAGAATTTAGAAAGTACCCTATTTTTTCAAAGCCAAACAAGGCGGGCCATTGGCTGGGGCCGAGCAGGAGTTGGAAGGGAACGACTTTCTCTTAGCCAAAAACCTTTTGGACTTAGGCCCAGAAAATGTAAACACCGACACTGGCAGTCTTCCACCCATTTCCATCCTTCCAACCTCAGATGTAATACACCCACCAGTTGGAGAATGGCCCAGGGGTCATCTTATCCCGGCGGCCCCAGAAGGGTCTATTCTGACTTCACCAGAGGCATCTGTGCTAGCTGATGCAGAAGGTTTTAAGGCTAAGGACAGGTATAATGTAATTCAGATTAATCCTACTGTAGACGGTAGCTCTTTTTCCATGCAATGGGACGCCAAGAGTCTCCTTAATTTGATTCTGGACGAAATTCCTGAGTTAAAACCTCCCAATTTGTTGAGATTGCCGCAATTCATACCCACCTGACAAAGATTGAGGAAAACTTGGCTCAGATCCCGGCACAGCTTACGGAAGCTGAAACAAGGATTTCTCAGTTAGAGTACCATGTGACATCTATGAATCTCAAAGTAGCCAGCTTTAAGGTTAGAGAACCATTCCAGGCACTCAAATCTTTGAATCCTGGGATTCCCGGAGGGCATTGAAGGTCAACAGACGCTATAATGGATTGACTCATTCTTGAAGAAAAATGTCCTCCAAGAATTTAATGGTGACCTGACGATAATGAAAGCGCATCGTTACCTTGCTGAAAAGTACCTTTCTTTGACCTTGCCCATTGGAACTGTGAGATGGAAATACAGCGGGCTCATCGATTCCCAACGTTTAGGAGAATTCAGGCTAACAGTCAAGGAGAGTGACCTAGAGCTATTCTGATATTTGTTGGAAACTTCTTATTAAGGCAGGCGATAATAGATCGGGCCAGACCTGACTTGAAGCGGACACATGAGGGTCATACCTTCTTAGCTCGGCCTGACTTTTGCCATTCTACAGTCGAGTGGAGGTGGAGACTCTGACAGATGATAACTCCATTTCAGGGGGTTGGCTGTGAAGCTTTCCTGTTATTTCCTTTACGGCTAAAGTTTTTCTCCAATGGGAGGGTCAGAATGTTTTTCTCTGAAATCAAGGCACAGGAATATATCGCTGAGCTTAAGGAGGCCAGGGGGCGGAGTGGTATAGGCCGTACTATACAAGGGGGCTCAACTGCTGCTGACTAAGGATGGATGGTGACATGGCCTATGGGATATGAGATATGTGGTACAAAGCTGCTTTTGTTGTTATTTAATTGTTTTAAGGGTTGGTGTTTTGGTTTTGTAACTGGTTAGATTGATATACAGGGGTGAGTCCATCCAGGTTTATGGGTGAGGGGGGCCTCAGGGTAGAGGTCTGGCGCTGTCCGAGATGTGAGATCGGCTGCCATATATAGGTCATACTTGACCTATTTGCCTGTAAGGGTTGTAGGGAGGGTGGGGGTGGTGGGTCTAAGGGATGGGTTGGTTAAGGGGTCAGCACAGCACGAAATAGTACAATATGTGAGGGTAGGAATGGAGACAAGCATCAGGAATAAAAATATGAGTAGAATGAGCTCTGTAAGAACAAGATTAAGTTCTGATGTATTAAAAGGCAGGAGGTTGGAGGGGGTTTTGGTAAGAGTCGGGGAAGCATAACATAATGAGTCTAGGAATAGCTACAATTAACATATGTGGGCTAAATGATCAAAATAAGAGGCAAAGGGCATAAATATACTTTGTGTTCAAGAGACTCAAATAGAAGGGATCAGAGGTCGTATCTTGGAACAGTTAGAATACAAGTTTATGGTGAATACTACACAGGGTACCCACACAAGAGGAGTAGCAATTCTTACCCATAGGAGTGATGTAAAGGTTATAGGAAAATCTGCTGATCAATGGGGTTGGTAGGCGATGGCTGAATGCTCCATGGGTGGTGAAAAACTCACAATATGCTCAGTATATGGATCAACGGGAGACAATCCGGATATACTCGAATTTTTAGACTCTGAACTTCCAATGTGGTCCACGCCGGTGATTGTCTGTGGGGATTTTAATATTAATAGGCCGGTGATGCACTGGGGTACCTCAGGAAGTAGATATTTGGGTAGGTAAAGAAGGGTCTCCATTGCTCTTGCAAATCTGATTAGTAATAACAGTCTTACCGATGCATGGGCATATTTGAAACCCAAAGACCCCGGCAGTACTTTTTTCTCTGCACCACAAAAGGCCATTTCCCGACTTGTATCGCATCCGTTCATTTCTAATTCTAGGATCAAGAAGTATCTTCAGATACTCTCTGATCATTATCCATTAGTTCTTACAGTTACTCTTACTGTTGGGACTAAGCAAATTCCGGGTTGAACTTTTGAACGGAGGCTTTTATCTGATCCAAATTATGTGTCTGATATGAAGGGGTGGATCAAGGAGTTTTGGGATTTCAACCGTGAGAGTGCTAGTGCAGGGATAGTCTGGGACGCTTTTAAAGCGGGGGTTACAGGGGAAACAATGAGCTATAGCATGCACCATCAAAGGAAAGAGGCACAGCATGAGGATGTAGTTAGAGATGAGCTGACTAAGTTAGAAGAGGCATTGGCTTTGGCTGTTCATAAGGGTAGACCAACTGAGGAAATAATTCTACAGTTAGCTGTAAATAAAGCTAAAGCTGGAGAATGGATTGCTGTTAAAGCTGCAGGAACTTTTTTGGCAAAAAGAGAGCATTGCCATGAGGTTAGCGAGCGGGTGGGGCATACCCTGGTTGTGAGATTAAGACAAAAAGCTGCTGCAAGAGAGATATCTGAAATTTTTTATGCTAATAGGGGTATAGTAGCTGACTCCCCGTGGATCGGAGAGACATTCCAGCAATTTTATCGACAGCGTTATTGGAAAGAATCTTTAGAGACGCCGATGTCAATACAAGGGTATCTACATAAGATACCCCTGTAGCGGATCGATCCAACAGATAGGGGGGCACTTGAGATGGTTTTGTCACATGAGGAAATAATGAGTGCTTTGCAAAATTTACCATCTAGTAAGGCTGCTGGTCCAAACCAGATCCCCTTAGAGTTGCACAAAACGTTTGCAGAAATAATAGGACCTGATCTGATTGAGGTTATTCGACAAGCTCAAAGGGGGTATCTGCACCGGAGTCATGGGCCGGGGTGGACATAGTGGTTTAAAAAAAAAAAGACAAACCACCAAGGGAGCCAGGCTCATACCAGCCCATAACTCTTTTAAACAGTGATGTTAAAATCTTTTCAAAGGCTTTGGCAACAAGGTTAAATAATATCATGAGGAAAACAATCCACCCCTGCCAACATGGTTTCATAATCTGTCGGGGAACAGCACAGCATATCCGCCGAGTAATAACACTTTTTGATGCTACAGAGGTCTCAGGGGACCCTGTGTCTGCTATGCTATTGGATACTGAGAAGGCATTTGATCGGGATTTTCTGTGGGAAGCAATGAAATGGTTTGGCTGGGGGAAGTTTTTATTAAAGCCATTCAGACTCTATATATGGCACCCACAGCTCCCCTAAGGTTAAATGGTGGTTATACCTCATCTTTTATTATTGAGTGGGGGACAAGGCAGGGATGCCCATGCTCGCCCCTGCTATTTGCTATATTTATTGATGCTCTAATTCGACTATTTGAGGTTAACAATGGAATTCTGTCTATTGTTTGTCAGGTCCTTGAATCTAAAGTTTTAGCCTATGCGGACGATGTTGCTATCGTTACGGCAAATCCTACTACCGCGTTGAGGGTGGTGGAGCCGGTAGCATAAGATTTCGGTAGATTTTCAGGGTATGCACTAAACAGAGCTAAAACTCATATTATAAAGAACAGGCACGCTATTATGGCTGACCCTCAAGTAACCGAATCAGCAGTGTATTTAGGAATTATGATCACGCCAGATTTGGGGAGTTTGGGAGCGAGCAACATTGAGCCACATGCACCAACTGGCAGGAACAAAAGATCTCCGGTAAAGAGCCCCTTTATGGGTGCCCGTCAGACATTGCAGCGCCACTCTGACGAGGAGCAAAACCCAGATGATGAAGCATGACACCTAACCTGCTGGGTGTGTGAGGGTTTTAGTTCCGAAAGGGGAATTCCCCCCTTTCCTTGTTATCCTCTGTGTGCTTGGTTCACATATTCATTTCTTCCCTGGTGAACAGTGTATCCTTCTTTGTTGTTACGCATCCTGCTCACACCTTGAAAATCTGTTAGACTCTATTATGAATTTCTTAGACTAGTCATTAGGGCTAGAAGTTACACTAACCCCTGCTTTGATCTTGCTTGGAGTTATCAGTGGTGAACTGCAACATCTGGCTTATCAATTTCTGTTTCTGTCTATGGCTGTAGTGCGGATAAGCATTGTTTTTGCCTGGCTCGATCCGTTGCCCCCTACGTTTCAGCAGTGGTTTTCGCGATTACTCTCACTGTTTGTCTTGGAAAGAGCTATTTATGAGAGAAAGGGTAAAAAGACAAGACTGCTGGGATGGTGCATCTGGGCAGCTTTGCTGAGGTGGAAGGAGTCTTGGAAAGCTAAATAATCTAGGCTAGTAAGCCAAGTAGGGCCAGAAAAATTATTTGGAGGGATACTAGCTCAAACGTTTTTTAAAATGCTGGAGCCAACTTTATGTTTGATTTATGGTGGCACCTTGTTTAACCGAACTTCCGGATTACATCTTGGAGAATCAATCAATCAATCAATCAATCAATCAATCAATCAATCAATCAATAAATCAATCAGAGCATTTGTAAAGCGCACTACTTACCCGTGAGGGTCTCAAGGCACTGGAGGGCGGAGGGGGGTGCTGCTACTGATAGAATAGCCAGGTCTTGAGTAATCTTCTAAAGGTTAGTAGGTCCTGGGTCTGCCGTAGGATGATGGGGAAGGTGTTCCTGGTCTTGGCCGCGAGGTGGGAGAATGATCTGCCACTCGAGGTTGCGCTTCGGAAGCGGAGGACGGTGGTGGGGTCGGCGGAGCGGAGCTGGCGATTGGGGGTGTAGAAGGTGAGTCACTTGTTGAGGTATGCTGGTCCTGCGTTGTGGAATGCTTTGTGTGCGTGGGTTAGGAGCTTGAAGGTGATCTTCTTGTTGACTGGAAGCCAGTGCAGGTCTCTCAGGTGGGGTGTGATGCGGCTGCAGCTATCGAAGTCAATGATCAGGCATGCAGAGGTGCTCTGGATGCGTTGTAGTCGTTTCAGGAGTTTGTCCAGGGTTCCTGCATAGAGGGCGTTTCCGTAGTCCAACCTGCTGCTGACGATGGCCTGGGTCACCGTTCTTCTTGTTTCAGTGGGGATCCACCTGTAGATCTTGTGGAGCATGCAGAGGGTGTTGAAGCAGGAGGATGACACTGCGTTGACCTGCTTTGTCATGGAGATAGTGGAGTTGAGGATGAACCCAGGTTTGTGCGTGGTTGGTTGGTGTCAGTGCTGTTCCCAGTGTGGTCGGCAACCAGGAGTAGTCCCAGGCCGAGGGGGTAGAGCCGAGGATGAGGACTTCTGTCTTGTCTGAGTTTAGCTTCAGAAGGCTGTTCTTCATCCACTCGGCGACTGGAGAAGAAGTATTACAGTTGAGCATTGTATATTCTTGTATTTGATTGTGCTTTTATTTGATTGTTAACTGGAGCCAGAGGTTTTGAATGCTTATATCCTCTATGATGTTTGGACTGTTCAGAAATTTGTTTGTAACCTCACTGTATAAATATGTTTTATGAGTTTGTGCAGATCATCAAAAATGAAAAACAGAATAAAAAAAAAAAGAGAGCGCATTGTGTTCCAGCACACCTCCCTCCTAATGTCAAGTTTCCACGGACTATCCTGGTTAACTTCAGGGACTTTAGGGTCAAGGAACAGATTTTATAAAGAGCCAATAAACAAAGACAATTTTCCTCAGCAGACGTCCTAGTATGCTGCATTTTCCCAGACAAGTCAGGTTCCGCAGCAAAAAGGCAGAAGGAATTTGTCAAAATGTTACATTTGTTTAAGGCACAAGAGTACGCTGAAGGTGCTAGTTAAGGACAAATTCCATATATTTTGCAGTGTCCCAGATGTGTAGGAATTACTGCAGCAGATATAGATATAGAACTTAAAGCCCTAATGGCTTTAAGTTAGTCTTCAGTTAGGTGGCTGTGGGGGCTTTTTAAGGCAAAAATGCTACTTGCGTATACAGGGCTGTATGGCTTTTCCTAGCTTTGGTTTCTTCCTAGTTGTCTTCTTTTTTTAGGTTAAAATACTGTTAATGCTGCTTTGGGTTTTTTGGGGGGGAGGGGAGGCTAGAAGGGGGAGGGCTGAGATTGGCATCACTAGGCACTAAGTCATTGTGCCAGTTGAAGGGTGGGTGGGTCATGTTGTCTGGCTCTGAGCAGGGGCCGGCCATCTGCTCGGGTGACAATGGGCCAAGGGAATAGACACGGATGTGGAAAGGGAGCATGTAGGGCACATGGGGAAAAATGAAATCCATATTTTAAGGTCATACTCATTTGTTTATTGCTATGTGAAAGCAAAAAAGGAGAGCCTGTTATTTCTGTTAGAATCGGGTTGGAGGCTTTTCTCAGAGTTAGTAAAAGGAACTTTTTCAGAACATGGGGACATCAGATAGTGACCCCTGACCTTCGCCTGGCCTGGTAGGTCGCTTCCCCCAGCTGCAGCTGCACCAGCCCTTGTGCCTGACCCTCGCTCCTGCCTCAGACATTCCTGCTGCCCATTCCTGGGTGCCATTTTTTCCCTTGCCCCCCCTGCCCACAGCCCGCTTTTCCGCCGCTGCTGCCCCTGCAGCCCGCCCCCGTGCCCATTCGCTTAACCCCTGCCTCCCATCTCCCAGCTACTCCGCCCTCCCAGCTACCCTTCAAATGGAGGCAGCTGCACAACGGCGCCTAAGGCAAGCCTAAGGCAAGCCCGTCTGCGCCCATCCACGCCTGGACCGCGCCCGGCACCTGAACCCCTGGAACCCACGAACGCCACAACACCAGACTCCACTACGATGCCAGCAGCCTCCACACACTCAACACCGGCCCAAACCACACCTGCTTCCACTCTGCCCCGAAATGGACCCAAGGACCCTTCTCCTACCGCACCTGCAGCTACACCTGAGACAAAACCACCAAACCTTCAAGGACTGGACCCAACCACCTCCGCTGCATACTCCTCAACACCCGCTCCGCACGCAAACACACCGTCAAGCTCTGGGATCTGCTCGACACCTCCGCACCAGACGTGGCCTTCCTGACCGAGACCTGGTGGAATAACTCTTCTGCACCCAACATCGCCATAGCCATCCCGGGCGGCTACAAGATCACCCGCAGGGATCGCGCCAACAGAACCGGAGGAGGAATAGCCATTGTCCACAAGTCCACCCTCAAGGTCACCACCAACGCAGACATCACCCTCAACACTGCCGAACACCTGCACTTCCGGATCCACACCGACCCCAACACCACCCTTAGAGGAACAGTCATCTACATAACCCCCGGACCCCGGGACCAGTTCAGCGACTCCATCGCCGACCTCGCCAGCACCCACACACTTGCCTCCACGGACTACATCCTCCTCGGGGACATGAACTTCCACCTCGAGAACAACAACAACGCCAACTCTGCCACCCTGATCGAGAACCTCACCAACCTCAGCCAACTCGTCACAGCACCCACCCACGCTGCCGACCACATGCTGGACCCCGTCTTCTCCACAGGCACCCACGTCGCCTTCAACCACACCACCGACCACTGATGCATCCATTTCACCTTCAAGAAACCAACCACGCACCACCACACTCAACAGCTGCCTCGCCGCTGCTGGAGCAAAGTCATCAAAGACCGGCTGATCACCACCCTCGCCCAGAACCCACCCACCGACCCCACCAACCCAGACACCGCAGCTCGCAACCTCAGACAGTGGATCAACGACTGCGCCAGCACCCTCGCCCCGCTCAAGAAACCCTACAACAACCACGCCAGCAAGAGAGCCACCTGGTTCAGGGACGAACTCCAGACATCCAAACGCCATGCCGGAAACTGAAGAAAATATGGCTCCACGAATGCCCACCTACTAACCATGCAGCCCACAAGGACGCAACCCGAAGACATCACAACCTCATCAGATTAGCCAAGAGATCCTCCTTCAAAGACTGCTTGGATAACAACGCACACGACAGCAAAGAGCTCTTCAGCATCGTAAAGGAACTCTCCAACCCCAGCGCCAACGACATCCCACCCTCTCAAGAACTGTGCGACTCACTAGTCATCTTCTTCCACCGCAAGATCGCTGACATCCACAGCAGCTTGAACACCACAACCGCCCCACTACGCCAGACCCCACCTCCCCTGTGAACAGCGCCATCAGCCTGACCTCCTGGTCCAACGTCAACGATGACGAGAAACGCAAGGTCAAGAACTCCATCCACTCAGGATCTCCGTCAGACCCATGCCCACACCACATATTCAACAAAGCAGACGTAGCCATCGCACCCCAACTACAGAAGGTCATCAACATCTCCTTCGAAACAATGACCTTTCCGGAAAGCTGGAAACATGCAGAAATCAACACCCTCCTCAAGAAGCCCAAGGCAGACCCCAAGGACCTCAAGAACTTCCGCCCCATCGCCCTGCTCCCGTTCCCAGCAAAGGTCATCGAGAAAATCGTCAACAGATAGTTGGCCCGCCACCTGAAAGACAACAACATCTTGGACCCTTCCGAGTCTGGATTCAGACGAAACCACAGCACTGAGACAACCCTTATCGCCGCCACAGATGACATCAGGCGCCAACTAGAGAACGGCGAAACATCTGCCCTCAACCTCCAGGACCTGTCGGCCGCTTTCGACACGGTCTGCCATCGCACTCTAAAGACATGCCTCTTAGAAGCCAGAATCCAAGGGAAGGCCCTTGACTGGCCCACGTCCTTTTTCTCCAGGCAGAACTCAGAGCATCAACCTCCCACCCTTCCGATCCAAAGCTACCGAAATCATCTGCAGCCTCCCCCAGGGCTCGTCCCTCAGCCCGACACTGTTCAACATCTACATGGCCCCCCTCGCACAAGTGGCCCGTCATCACGACTTCAACATCATCTCTTACCCCGAAGATACCCAGCTCATCCTATCCCTCACCAAGGACCCACACACCACCAAAACCAACCTCCACAAGGGAATGAAGGCCACCGCCGACTGGATGAGGAACAGCCGTCTGAAGCTGAACTCGACAAGACGGAGGTACTCATCCTCGGATCCATCCCCTCAGCCTGGGACGACTCCTGGTGGCCGACCAGACTGGGAGCAGCACCAACACCCACCGACCATGCACGCAACCTAGGATTCAACCCCGACTCATCCCTCGCCATGGCTAAACAGCTCAACGCCGTCTCCTCCTCCTGCTACAACACCCTCCGCATGCTCCGCAGGATCTACAAGCGAATCCCAACCGAAACAAGAAGAACGGTGACACAGGCCCTCGTCAGCAGCGGACTGGACTACGGCAACGTACTCTACACAGAAATCCCAGCCAAACACCTACAACGACTACAACGCATCCAAAACGCCTCCGCCCAACTGATCGTCAACATCTCCCATCATAGCCACATCACCCCCCACCTGAGAGACCTACACTGGCTCACCGTCGGCAAGAGGATCACCTTCAAGCTCCTCACCAATGCACACAAAGCACTCTGAACAGCAGTACAAAAGGGGGTGGTAATGGACGGATTCAAGCAAGCCGGGCTGAAGACGGCTGGAATGCCAGAAACCTGTCCTCGGAAGCTTGTTTCTGGTCCAGGGAAGGCAAGGCTGGACTGTTCCCATGAGGCACGGGTCAGACTGATTTGCATATAGCCATGTCAGAACTGGGGTGGCAGAGTGGGCTAAAGAATGGTGATGGATTAAACCCAGATCTTTTGACTGGGTGTGAGTGTTTGATTGGTTCGGATGCTCCGTCCATTACCACCCCTCTTTGTACCGCTTTTGGCCGCCATAAGTGTGACAGGGTATGCTCAGACGTGAGTCCCTTGCTCACTTTGCTACTGGATTCAAGCAAGCCGGGCTGAATACGGCTGTAATGCCAGAAACCGGTCCTCGGAAGCTTGTTTCCGGTCCAGGAAAGGCATGGCTTGGCAGTTCGGGCTGGACTGTTCCCATGAGGCACAGGGTCAGACTGATTTGCATATAGCCATGTCTGAACTGGGGTTGCAGAGTGGACTAAAGAACGGTAATGGGTTAAACCCAGATCTTTTGACTGGGTGTGAGTGTTTGATTGGTTCAGATGCTCCGTCCAATACCACCCCCTTTTGTATCTCTTTTGGCCGCCATAAGTGTGATAGGGCATGCTCAGACGTGAGTCCCTTGCTCACTTTGTCACTGGATTCAAGCAAGCCAGGCTGAAGACGGCTGGAATGCCAGAAACCGGTCCTCGGAAGCTTGTTTCCGGTCCAGCGAAGGCATGGCTTGGCAGTTCGGGCTGGACTGTTCCCATGAGGCACAGGGTCAGACTGATTTGCATATAGCCATGTCTGAACTGGGGTGGCAGAGTGGGCTAAAGAACGGTGATGGATTAAACCCAGATCTTTTGACTGGGTGTGAGTGTTTGATTGGTTCAGATGCTCCGTCCATTACCAAACCCTTTTGTACCGCTTTTTGCTACCTGAACAGCAGACTCAGCTTCTACACCCCATTGACCAGCTCTGCTCCGCCTGCCTCGCCCTCGCCACTGTCCCCCGCATCCAACGAACGACCTCCAGCGGCAGATCCTTCTCCTACCTCGCCACCAACACCTGGAACACCCTCCCTACCCACATACGGCAGACTCAAAACCTACTCGCCTTCAGAAGACTCCTGAAGACCTGGCTGTTCAGGCAGCAGCAGCACCCCCTCCCCTCAGCGCCTTAAGACCCTCACTGGTATGTGGCACGCTCTACAAGTACCATGATTAATTGAATGATTGATTGATACTTGTTTTGTTTATGGAATGGGAAATAAGGAAATATTGAAAGTAGTTTTGTTTAATGCGAACTGTCTTAATAATAAAAGGAAAATGCTGGACATTGAGGCTTGGATTAAAGTAGAGAAGCCTTTTGTCATTCTAATACAAGAGACCCATATACCAGGGGGGAAAATCTCAGATTTTGCAATGTTCAGAGCTTAGGCTATAGGGGTTTTTCTTCATCCTCAGTAGCACATAGGAGGACGGCGATCTTTCTTAATAGACAATTTCAGGCTGAGGTGGTTAATTCTGCGAGCGATCAAAGTGGTAGATGGGGCTGGGTTACTTGTAATGTAGACCTTTGGCCCTTGACGTTTGCTAGTATATATGCCCCAGTTGAGGATAATCCACTCCCATACGGGTAACTCTTTCAGTCATTAATCCAAGTCCCGGGAGAGTTGATCGTGGGAGGCGATTTTGATTTGCTAATGAGTCCCAAGACAGATTCCTCATCTAACTCAAAAATACAGTTAAAACGAAAAACTCTTAAAATGGTACATAGTTATAGTTTAATGCTTGATCTTATTGACCCTTGGCAAACTGCATTTCCTAAGGAAATTGCTTACACCTGTTTCTCAGGGAGATTTCACACTTTTTTACGTATCGATTACTTTCTCATCTTAAGAAAATTGGTCTTTTTCCAGCAGAAAATTCTTCAAAATGGATTTTCAGACCATGCACTGGTGGTTTTATAGTTAGTATTAGGTAAAGGCAGTACATTCTTTAAAAGGTGGTCATTAAACCGCAAATATTTGCTAGAAGAAAACTGGGTGTCTGCTAGTAAAACACAATTGTTTGAGTTTTTTGAGTGAAACCTTGGCTCAGCTCCATCCCATGGATGGGATTCGTTTAAAGCTTTTTTTTTAGGCCTAGTTATAGGTAAAGATGCAGAGAATTCACGGAAAAGGAAGGGAGAAAAACAGTCATTAGAGCAAAAAGTGCAAGAATCTTTTCAAAGATTTCTTTCTATTCCCTCGGCCTTAAATAAATGTCAGTGGGTTCAGGCTAAGCATTACCTGACTGAAGCATAAAATGCTAAAAGTGATACCCTTTTCCAGTAGAATAGGTAAAAGATCTATGAAGAAAGCAATTACACCGGGAGATTTTTGGCATGGCAGGTTAGAGAACGGGCTGCAATAAATCAAATATTAGCATTGAGATACCCCATCTCCGGTCCTCGTACTGAGGATTCAGGAGAAATAGGAGAGATAATGATCCAACACTACAAGAATAACTATGGCCAGCAATTACCAATTGATATTTTGTCTTTGGAAGATTTCTTGCAGGAATATGAATTACCTGGGCTATCTCAGGAGGATAAAGGGCACATGATGAGATCTTTTACAAAAGATGAGTTACGGGAGGTCATTAAAAATCTTCCAAATGGTAAAGTCTGCGACCCGGATGGTCTGCCAGACAAATTTTTTAAAACGTTTTTAGGTGTAATTGGGGACTATATATTATTAGTTATAAATCCAATTTTGGAGGGTGGGCCTATCCCTCTGTCATTTAGAGA
This sequence comes from Lissotriton vulgaris, assembly GCF_964263255.1. Classification (NCBI taxonomy): domain Eukaryota; kingdom Metazoa; phylum Chordata; class Amphibia; order Caudata; family Salamandridae; genus Lissotriton; species Lissotriton vulgaris. The sequence continues at coordinate 929,979,734 of NC_141689.1, read as the reverse complement.
AGGAAGTGTAGTCCGCTTTTGAAAAAAAGGTAAAAATAGTGAAGATCCCCACTCATATTGCCCCATTACACTTTTAAATTCTGACTGCAAAATAATAACTAAACTTTTAGCTAATTGTTTTAATGGAATAGCTTCATATTTAATTCATCATGATCAAAATGGTTTTATTGCTGGTAGGGAACTTGGCACAAACACGCACTTTTTAGTGGAGGCACTTGACTATTTTGATACCCAGAACATACCAGCATCGGTGTTTTTTTTAGACGCTGAAAAGTCATTTCGATCAGGTGATATGGGAATCTTTAAAGTTACGGGGTTGGTTGAAAAGCTATACTTGAATGCTGAGGCCAATAATATTAATAATGCAGCTAAGGCCGGCCAAGTAAAAGTCAAAAGGGGAACCGGACAGGGATGTCGTTATCCCTCTGCTATTTGCCATTTTCATTGAACCTATCGTGATAGCCATTGGGAATAATATGAATATTTGCCTCCGCTTCCAAATCTGCATAAAATAAAATGACATGCTAATGACATTATGCTCATTATAAAACCAGAGAAGGAAGTGCAGGCAAAGGCCTTCCAGATTTTTGAATGTTATGAGGCATTCGGAGGGTATAAAATTAATTTTAAAAAAAAATGAAATTTTGCTTTGCGGCAGTGGGGCATCTAAGGATTTGAACCCCAGTATTATCTCATGTTTAAACACAATTCCGAAGAGATATTTAGCGGTTTATTTCTCACCATTGAATTCGGATTTATATTACTTAAATGTTGTCCCATTATTACGAAAAGTTCGAGATCTGCTTACCCGGTAGCATTCTCCGCTATTATGTATTCTAGGCAGGGTGCCTCAGATTAAAATGTCAGTGCTTCCACTTTTTAACTTTCTCTTTTCAGCAATTCCATGTGTTTTAATCAATTCCTTTTTTATGAAACTAGAGTCTATGTTTACATAATTTCTCTTGGGAGAGAAGGTCCCCGGAATCAGACTGAGCACTTTATATGGGGAGAGGGCAGCAGATGGTTGGCTAGCTTGCCCCAATATGAAGGAATATTACTACGCATACTTTGCACAATACATGTCTAGATTTAAGCAGGAATTACATTCGGGTTTTTTTGTTATTTTATAATGAATTTATTTGTAAAGAAAACCAGATCTATTACCCAATATCAATGTTCAAATGTCCTAAAGTAGTACATTATAAGTGTCTACATTGGTTTTATCATAAACGTCCGGCTTTCTATAAAAGATACTCTATCTTATCAATGAATAGCTCAACTTCTATAGCGGGTCTTATTTCCTCTGCAGGAATTAAAGATTCATCTACAATCATTCAGAATTGGACTAAGGCAGGGTTCCGGAAACTTTTGGATTTCCTGCGGAACGATAGATGGTTTAATATAGATAAAATGTCTCCTTTAATTCCCCGTTATTTTCTTCTCCTGGTGTCATATAATGTTCTTAGGAAGTTTTTTAGTAATCTGAACTTGGTCAAGATTATTAATCAGAAAAGTCTAGTTCATAACTGATTAGAAGATACGGTTTTTAACACCTTGGCTGCTATGGGGTTTTCCCGTCCTGTGCTGCATTCATTCAATCACCATTGTTCATGACAAGGTCAGCTCGTCAAACGCACAGCGCAGGTAACACCCATGATGAGCTGACCTTGTCATGAGCATGGAAGGGGTTAAAAAACCAGGGGAATGGAAAAAATGGCTAGCCTCAATCAAGGGGATAGATCTAGAGGCTATGGCTATAATTAAATGGGGAAAATATGAGGAGTTGGAAATTACTGCAAATGTTTGGTCTATAATTAATTAATTAAATTTCAGCACGGTCAGAGAGGCTAATTGGCGAAGGATGCTATTCTTTAGTAAGTGGCTACTGTATAGAACTCTGAGCTTTATAGCTAAGGCCTATCCAAATCAATCTGGGCAGTGTTTTTGGTGCCACAATCACCCTCTGCCAATTGGACACATATAATATTACAGTGCCCCCTGATCCAGAAATTTTGGATAAACATTTTTGAATATTTAACATCCAAATGTATATTAACAAGTGGGCCCAATGCTCTGTTGATAGTGCTTGGTTATGATCCAGACCTCAGCCTACCTGTCAAAATGATTAATTTCCTTTATATCGGAATGGCTGTTGCCAGATCACTTCTACTTCAAAGATGGCGATCGGATTTAAAACCATCAATATATGAATGGGTCTGCAAAATGGCACATGTTAAAAGAAGTGAACAGGTGTATGCCTTATGAATGGGTGGGTTGAAAAAGTACGATAAGACCTAGGCTGAGTTTTTTAATGGTGATGCTTAATTCGACAGAATTGGTATTGGGATCTATCATTGGTGGTATCCTGACTTTTATGATCCTTAGGAAAAAGGTAGTAGCACTATATTTTGTTTAGAATAGTTTTCGGGATCTAAGTGAACTATATAGGATCAAGTTACACTTTTTGTCAAAAATATTTTTATCGAGGTATACAGGGGCAAACAGTGTACCAATAATCATAGCCAGAGCCAAAGATCCCTCGCAGGGGAGTATGCATGCAAGATGGAGGCATGGCAATCAGGGAAAGCAACAATAGGTAGCAACAACAAGACATCGGAAAGGGAGGGCTCGCCGCTGCAGGTCATTATTTATTGAAGGGTCTCAGATGCTTAAACAGCGGAGGAGGCCACTCCACAAGGAGCATAGTCTCATGAACAAGCATAACGTCATCCCAGTGGGAGCGACAATTGAAAAAATCCCCTGGATCAAGTTCAACTTCGGATATATGTTGTTATTAGTTTAATATTTTAGGAATGTAAGATCTGAGAACATTTTTAAAATTGATGGGAATATGGGGCAATGGACATTGTTTTAAGAGAATAGGGGCTAGATGTAGGTAAATCTTATTTACCGATTCATAAATACCGAATTTTACCGATTTGGTATTTATGAATCGGTAAATAAAATGTAGGTAAAAAAATTGGTAATTTTTACCGAATCGGTAGGATTCGTTATTTACAGATTCGGTAGTTACTGAATCGGTATTTGCCCTTGATTCCTATGGGCCTTGAAGCCCATAGGAATCAATAGCAAATACCGATTCGGTAATTACCGAATCAGTAAAAATACTGAATTGCCAACAGGGACAGGGTGTCACTTTGACACCCTGTTACACCCCTGTTTCTGGCTTGTGTGCCATGTGGCAAACATACATGCCCTAAGGGTATGTATGTGTGTCACATGGCACAGGTGTACATGCACAGATGTGCATGTACACAGGAATTCGTTATTTACCACCCAATGGTATTAGGTGGTAAATAACGAATTCTAAAGGCCCTGTAGCACTGTTTAAAGTGCTACCTACATAAGAAATTACAGATTCGGTAATTTTACTGATCGATAATTTTACCGAATCTGTAAAATTTACTGAATCAGTACATTTACCGATTCGGTAATTTTACCGATTCGGTAAAATTACTGATTCGGTAAATTTTCCGCATCTGTATGTTTTTGCTACCCCTACATACCAATGTCCAAATACCGGTCGGAAATGGTCGGTATTTTCGTCCGTTTCCGACCGGTATTTGGACACCTACATCTGGCCCTAGGTGTTTTATCTAGGACTTAAAATGTAGTTTTTGTTTTGTTAGCTTGTTGAATTTTTGATCAAGTGTTTCATCTTCAAATATAAATCCTGCTAATTTGATGACATTGATGAATTTTGATGTATGAATATTAAGAGGCTAATTTATGTAATATATGGATTTCAATTTAAAAAAAGTATGACACAGAGGGGCAGAAGCAAAATGTGAATTTTGGAAATTGGTTTACTGGTTGAGGTGGGGGAATCGATAATCAAGCATGAACCACAATTTCTGTCAGGATGAAGTCACAAGCAAACCCCAAATAAATCTGTGGTAAACTCGCTAGTAGCTTGGCACAAAGGCAGTCAGGATTAACTTAAAGGCAACCTGTAAAGTATTTATGCAGCACTTCAAACAGTAAAAGAGTGAAAACAATTAGAAAAATAGAATTGAATTTAATACATTATATTAGACTAAAACAATAAAATTAAATCATTAGAACTTGAGATATACAATTTAAAAAATGTAAGTGAAAATATTGTCTTGAATCACAAAGCAGCAACTGTGGTATATGGTCACACTGGACAGGGTCAAAGTCAAAATTTCAGGATGACTGTAATGGACCATGGCTGGATAAAAGGGCCAGATTAGGCCTGCAAAACAAAGTCCTGGTTGCGAAGCATTGCAAGATACCACATTGAGGGTGCATCACACAGTGGCAGTTCAGAGGAAGCTGTGGGGTTGCGATTCAGAGTCCTGCATCATCATCAAGGAGGCCATCAAGAAGGGTCTTGCAATGTAAAGTCCTGCATTGTGCACCATAGGTACCGAAGAAGCTGCGGAGCTGTGATTTGAAGTCCTGTGCTGTCATCGAAGATGCCATCCAAAAGAATCAAAGGCCTGCATAAAGGATGCATTGTGTAGCAGCAGTTCTGAGGAGATTGCAGGCTGCAATGCAAATTCAGGCATTGGGTATGCATCACGCTGAGGTGGCTCTGAAGTGGAGCGGCAAGGACATGTGTCACAGTGCATTGGTTCTGCCCACAGGATGACAGCAGGGCCATCAGAGACCTGACAGGCCCACTTACAATGGTCCAAGACTGGGGTGGTGCCACTTGGTAGGGGAATAAGACTCACAGCAGACTGAATCCAGGTGCTGGGATTGAGGTGGTTGGAGCATTTTCGGTCCCTGAGGCTCTGAATCAGGAGGCAAGCCAACAAGCCCTTTGAGTCACTGTGGTGGTCCTTGGATCAAGATGAATGTCTTGTCATTTCACTCAGGCAGCACGGAAAGAGAGTAGCAATTCTTCTTGCAGAGCAGCACAGCTTTCCTTCTGAGTCAACCACTGGTTCAAAGGCACAGTAAAGAGTTGGGTCTGAGGGTCCACTATTTAAACCTAAAGAGCCCTTTGAAGTAGGATACTTTTCTGGAGGTATCCACCTTCAAGTGTTTGAAATTTCATACTACCTGCCTTGGTCCAGCTTCTCTGGGGACACATAATATTAGTGCCAAAAACCTTTGTGAGTGTCCTAGGCTGAGGTTCTGTGATGTGCAAGTATGGTAGTTGACAGCTCCCCCCCCCCTATCAAGTCAAAAATAGCCCAGCCTGCCAACCCCAATTCCCTCTCTGTCTAATTGTCTGGGAGCAATACACAAAGACCAATTACCAGCTAATCCTGGTCATGTGACTTGGGATACAGACTGCAAGCACCAAATGGTTGTGACACAAAACTGTTAAGTGGTATTTTCAGAATTATGACTTAAAATCCAAATTTTACCATTAAAAAGGTTTTTAAATTGTAATTCTTTTGACACCAAACTTGATGTTCCTACCTGTGCCCAATTGAAAGTTATCACTTATTAAACATAATAAGTTAGCCCCGGAGTTTCCTAAGGAAGAACCAGGCCTTGCCGTAGCAAACAATGAATTTAAGAGTTTTTCACTACTAGGACATGTAAAAGTTAAAAGCACACGCTCAATTTTTTTCACTGCACCCTGCCCAATGGGCTGTTTAGGGCCTACTCTAATGGTGACTTATATGTATTAAAAAGGAGGAGTTAGGCATGACAAAAGGTTTATTTTGCCAGGTTGAAACAGCAGTGAAAACTGCACATACAGGCTGCAATAGCAGGCCTGAGACATGTTTAAAAGACTAATTAAGTAGGTGGCACAATAAGTGCTGCATGCCGCTTTAGTAGCATTTAATGTACAGACCCTTAGCACAGGTAGTACCACTCTACTAGGATCTTACAAGTAAATTAAATATGCCAAGTGTCTGCAAACTAATTTCACCATGTTTCATGTTCACAAAATGTTTAATATTTCTTTGATTAGCAAAGACAATCTCCTCTGCATCAATTTTGTCACAAATGTAAAACACAAAGATAAATGACTAAAGGGTGTACATTTTGGACTTGATATGGTATGGACATTTTTCTGTCATTGTGTGAAGAACAAAGAAATGTGAATGTTTGCAACAGGCTTCCAGGCTCTGAGGACCCAATCCCCAATCCCCCAGGGCCATATGGTTTTGAAGTCAAGCCTTGATTCAGCGTGTTTGCGCTGCTCTGTGAGACTTGTTGTAGTGGAGTATGGAATAGGATCCCAACACACTCTACACCCATATTTACCATTGGCTTGTGTCATTCTCCTTCGTAAATACTGCCTTTTGATTCATAAATAGGCTTAGTACCGCCTTGACTTCATTTGTAACCTCCCATGGTGACTGGCCCTTTTACTTTGGTTGTTATGCGGTATGTGTTATTTAGTCTGTAAGCACTATTTTCTTTATCGAGCTTTGCTTACTGCAGGCACTATGTGCTTTTCTTATATCCAAAACATGTGCCTTCTTTACAAACCTACCCTCCCTCCCATTGTCCGTGCCTTCTTTACCTCCCCACCGTCCTTCACATTGTCTGTGCCTTCTTTACCCCTGTAAGTGTGCTTAATCTTTGGATTACGCAGTGAGATGTGGGGTGTTCGCTTCTCCCATTGTTATTGCAAGCACCCATTTGTATTGGGTCAAAAACAAGATATCTAAGTGTATTTCTACATGAGTGCTATAAATGTCATTTAACACCCAACGTTTAGTTCTTTACCCCTGTTGTCTGTGCTTTCTTTACCCCCTCCCTCCCTCTCATTTTCCGTGGATCAGTCTTTATCCCCGCCCTCCCTCCCGTTGTCCATGGTGCCTTCTTTATCCCTGCCCTCCCTCCCGTTGTCTGTGATGCCTTCTTTAACTTGCCCTTCCTCCTTCCCTCTCATTGTTCATTGTGCCTTCTCTGCCCCGCCCTCCCTCCCACTGTCCGTGTTGCCATCTTTACCCCCCACCTTCCCATTGTCCATGGCTCATTCTTTATCCCCACCCTCCCTCCCATTGTCCATGGTGCCATCTTTACTCCTGGCCTCCCTCTCATTGTCTGTGGTGCCTTCTTTAGTGCTGCTCTTCCTCCCATTGTCTGGGGTGCATTCTTTACCCCGCCCTTCCTTCTGTTGTCTGAGCCTTCTTTACCGCCCACCTGCTTTCAATTGTCTGTGCCTTCTTTACCCCCGCACTCCCTCCCATTGTCCATGGTTCCTTGTTTACTCCCGCACCCCCACCTGTTGTCCCTGGGGCCTTGTTCACCCTGCACCCATTGTCCATGGTGCCTTGTTTATCCCTGCCCCAGTTGTCTATGGTGCCTTCTTTACCCCTGCTCTCCCTCCCATTGTCCATGGTTCCTTCTTTATCCCCACCCTCCCTCCCATATGTCCATGGTGCCACCTTTACCCCCGCCCTCCCTCCCATTGTCTGTGGTGCCTTCTTTAGTGCTGATCTACCTCCCATTGTCTGTGGTGAATTCTTTACCCTGCCCTCCCTCCTCTTGTCTGTGCCTTTCCTTTACTCCGGCCCTCCCTCCCATTGTCTCTGCCTTCTTTACTGCCCACCTACTTCCCACTGTCTGTGCCTTCTTTACCCCGCACTCCCTCCCATTGTCCATGGTGCCTTGTTTACTCCTGCATCCCCACCTGTTGTCCCTGGTGCCTTGTTTACCCCGCACCCATTGTCCGTGGTGCCTTGTTTACCACTGCCCCCACCCACTGTCCATGGTGCCTTGTTTACTCACAACCCACCACCAGTTGTCAGTGGTGCCTTGTTTACCCCAACCCTCAATAGCTCTAGCAAAACACTTAAAAGGTACCAAAGGCAAGACCTATTGGCTATGCCAATGCTTGTGTTAAAAAAGGGAGGGGACGTGTGCCCCAGGAACCCCATCCCTTGGGGGCTGCACCATTTAAAGGTGGAGGCCCTGTGTCTATCCGGAGCACCAAGCAAGCACACGTGAAGGGTCATGGGGGAGTCCCAAGATCCCCATGGCCCAAGCAAGCGCCCCACATGCTGCAGGAGGCAACACTTCTCTGACTTGGAGGGAGCAGCACTGTTTTGGAATGTTACTTGGAGATTCATCAAGCGAGCTAAATATGTAAGCAAACTAAAAAATAAATTTCCTATGGAAACACTATCCTAACTATAACAACCCAGTGGTGACTGTCACTGTTGCCACTGGGTAGCGAGAGAGAGAAAGAGAGAGAGAGAGAGAGAGAGAGAGAGAGAGAGAGAGAGAGAGAGCATGCTGGCTCTCACAGCATGCGGTGAGCCAGATGGGGCCACTGTGGCCCTGGGTCTCCCTTGTGCCCTAAAGGTAACTATAACTTACACCCTCACCATGTACTACTTATTATCCTACATTTTACCTCACTCATGACATCTATGACATTATTGCTAATATAATTGAAACATTTGCAGTAAAATTATTGATGAGAATGGTGGGGGCGTGAGTTATAGTTACCTTGGGGCACGAGTTACCGTTACTTGAGATAACTATAACTGCTGAATTTCTATGGTCTTTTGTGTATGAAATCTGGACCTAACTATAACATCCCTGTAATCTTTGTTTTTTCTGTGAATTTCTAAGTTTTTCTTTTTACATTTTATATCCTAACTGTCCCTGAAACTTTATTTATTCTAGGGGTGGTTGGTAAACTCCACTCCTTCGGTAGAGTTCACAGAGTTTTGCCCAGTCTGTGCTCCACTTGGAGCACGTAGTCTGCAAACCACCAAGTGGTGGGGTTTTTTCTTGTGCATGACTTGCCAATATTAAGTTGGTTGGTGGAAGTGAAAAAATTAAGCTCTGGACCACCTCCCAGAGAGATTTCTCAATGCAGGCAGTCACAGCAGCCCGTTTCCTCTCTAGTTGAGAAAGCTCCCGTTCATGTTGATAATGCAGCCACTCTAGTAGAAAAAATATATTTGAGTGACAGATAGAAGCAGCTTGCCACGTGGTGCTTTTCACTCTGACTTAACAATGCAGGATAAGTTCTCGGCACTAAAAATCAGCACGAGCTGCACAACATACTCAACTCCACCGCTTGTGGAGCTCTGAGGAATCTTGTGGAGTTTTTAGGCAACTACACGGAATTCCCAGAGTAAAACTCAATGAGTTCTGCCCACCCCTAGGTTTTCAATACATTTCTGCGGTTGTTGAATGCTTTTTCTAAACAATAATGCCCCTGTAACCTTTGGTTGTATGGGTGTGTAACTGGTTGTGTGACAGTGTGGTGGATGTGTGAGTGGGTATGTTAGTATTTGTGTTGTCTGAAAATGGGTATGTGAGTGGTTCTCTGGGTCTGTAAGTGGGAGGGTGAGTGGCTGTATGGAAATGTATATGAGTCTGTGAGTGGTTTTCAGGGTCTCTGAATGGGTATGTGTCTGGCTGTATGAGTGTGGGAGTTGTGTGATTTTGTAAGTGTGTGTGAGTATGTGCTGGGTGTGTGAGTGGGTATGTAAGTGGCTGTGCGGGTCTGTGAGTGGGTGTGTCACTAGCTGTATTAAGTATATGTGGGTGTGTGAGTAGCTGAGTGGGTGTGTGAGTGCCTGTGTGGGTCTGTGAGTGGATGTATGAGTGGTCTGCTGGTTCTGTAAGTAGGTGTGTAAGTAGCTCTGTTAGTGTCTAAATGGGTATGTGAGTAGTGCCTGAATGTTTGGCTTCGTGTATGAGCGGTTGCATGGGTGTCTGAGTGTGTGTGTGTTTCTGAGTCTCTGGGTAAGTATGTGAGTGGCTGTATGGGGGTGAGTGGTTCCATAGGTGTGTAAGTGGGTGTATGTGTATGTGAGTGCCTGTGGAGGTCTGTGTGTGAGTGTGTGAGTGCTTCTCTGTGTGGATATATCAGTGATTTAGTGTGTGAGTGGGTATGTTAGTATCTGTATGGACGTGTGACTCTATATGTGAATTTCTGTATGAGTGTATAAATCGGTGCTTAAGTGTTTTTCTGAGTGGATGTATCAGTGACTGTGTGGATGTATGAGTGGGTGTTTGAATAGATGTGAGACTGGGTGTGTGAATGTTCATATGGGTATGTGAGTGGTTTCCTGGGTCATTGAGTTGGAGTATGAGTGGTTGTATGGGTGTATGAGTAGTTGTATGAGTGTGTGAGTGGTTCTACAAATAGGTGTGTGAGTGGCTGTGTGGGTTGGTATGTAAGTGCTTATGTGGGTCTGTGAATGGGTGTGTAAGTCGCTGTTGGGTATGAATGTGGCTGTGTGAGTGAGTGGTTCTCAGGATCTCTGAGTAGATATGTGAGTGAATGTATGAATGTGTTAGTGGGTGTATGAGTGGCTGTATGAATGTTAACTGGGCATGTGAGTGGCTGTATGGGTGAGTGAGTGTATACTTGAGTAGATTTCTGGGTCTCTGTGTGAGTTGGTGTGTGAATGCCTGTGCAGGTCTGTGAGTGGATGTGTGAGTAGTTTTCTGGCTCTCTGAGTTGATGTGTAAGTAACTGTATGGGTGTGTGAGTGCTTGTGAGAGTGGTTGTGTGGGGGTGTGAGAAAGTACATGAGTGTGTCTGTCAGTAAGGGTATTTTTTTAATTGTCTGCATCCATGGATCCACTGCAGATTCACAGGGGTCCATGCTGAGCACCACGGTGCATCCGCAGATCCCTGCCCATCCATAAAAATATATGGGCAATTTTTTGCCCATGAATGGCCCTTACAGACCACTCCACCAGTCGCATGGTGTTAAGGTACCTCTACTCTGACACCTCATCTCTGGTTGCAGCCAGCCAATCACAGTATTGCTTTTGATGAATGGGCCACCATGGTGGATCCATGTCACTAGATATACATAAATCTTTTTATTTTAATAACTCCAAAACTACTGAACAGATTTACATCAAATCACAACATGCACTTTTTCTGGACCAAGAGCTATCTTTCTGCCAAATGTGATGTAATAATGCTTAGAGGTGCTGACTGTAGTCATGTCTAAAATCTCCATGGGAAACGGCATCAGAAAAATTCATTTTGGGAACCCCCTTTTTCTCAGCCACCGCTTGACGAATCACCCTGAAAATTTCCAGACAGGTTCTGAAGTGAGGTGCATACTAGTTTTGAATATTTTGTGATAAAAAATACTATTCCTATGGAAAATAGGGGGCCAAGAAAAAAGGGGGGGCCGCAAAATGCGTTTTCACCATGTTATGTAATGTATGGCGATTTTACATGTTTTGAACACAACCACATTCCAAACCACTGAACAGAATTTCACCAAATTTGGCATAAAGCTATAAGTTGGTCCAGAAAGGAAAAAAATTAGAAAAAGCGGCAGAGTAGAAACACCTTGTCCCTTTAGGCCTCTTTGTGAGGGGGGTCCTTATTTTTGTTGGGATCCACTGACCCAGCCCAAAAAAAACCAAGAGTGGGCTCCTGCATTTCATTCATTACTGGCCCCTGGAGCATTTGTAATTTTATGAGGGGGATGCACAGACCCTCCTCCTGGGGTTTACTAATGCCCTGGGGACCACCACCTCCCCATGGCTTAAAAAAACGTGGGTGATACCAGTACAGCCTCCCACACTGTCCTGGGAACAACCACCTCCCAAGCATATTTTTATATAAATGGGGGACCTCTTGGCACCCCTGCACCAAGGACTGCCACCAACCCAGGGCTCCGTGCTCAACTAATTTGGGGGGTCCTCCAGGGACAGCCACATGTCTGGGGCTTTTGTACATTTAAATAGGGGGGCAACATGCCTTTCCTGTTCCTGGACCACTCCCAGGGCTAAACCACACAATAGCAGAACCCCCTCACGGAGCCATAGGTAGCCCTAAGGACTTCCATCTCCAGGGATGGCTCCTGCAATGTCCTAGGGGGGCCCACCCATGGGACTTTGCTGCTTGCTTTGGCTTGGCGGGAGGCATAGCAAACTCTGCTCTGCTTCAAATAAGCTAGAGTATGTAAAATGCTCTTGCTCACCTGAAGCAGAGCATAATTTCTTTTTGACAGAGGGAGTTGCATGTTAGCAATGAGTGAATGCATATGTAAGGTCATAAGAAGTGTGTTGCTGGGGTACAAGTTATAGTCAGCTCAGCTAACTATACCTGCTGAATTTCATTAGTTGTGTACGAGTGAAACCTGTGCCTAACAATAGCGTCACTGTAATCTTTGTTTTTTCAGTGAATGTATATGGGTAGATAGATAGATAGATAGATAGACCCATGCACATATGAATATATAAAACCCCTAAAATTAGGGCTGTCGAAAAGTCACGGGTACGTATTTTTCAGTCTGGCCTTTCAGTACCATGGAGCATGTACTGCTCCTATGCTACCCAGTGATCTATTGGGCTGGCCCCAGCCAAAGAAAAATATGGCAGCTGCAATTACATCAGGTGGGGCCACAATCCGTGGGTCTGACCATTACTATTATATCCTTTAAAAAATACATACTTGGGCATGGTAAGGACATTCTGATCCAACACTGAAACTCCTGGCACTTGGAGGGACCCAGCGGGAATCATAGGAGGCCAAAATAATAAAAAAAAAATTCTCTGCAGGTACCATGGTACTCCCAGAGAAACCAGCATGGACTTTCCTTGAGATATCACGTTAACCCCACATGACTTCCGGTACAAGCTTCACCGTCACGGTGCTACAGTACCTTGCAAACTTCTCTGAGGAATACTTTCATGATACTGCTGTAACATGGAGCTGAGCACAGGTATTGAAGGAGTACTTGCTAAAGAATTTTACAAAAATGCAAAGCAGGGAATTTGCCAACCATATCCACCGATATCAGATTGAGTGCATGGCCTGGCTAGAGATCAGGTGCTGTAGTTAACCCCCAGTTTTGGATTTACCACAGGCCAGGTTCGAAGTCTGTGTGAACCTGTGGTGGGATTGGGAGCAACCACAGGATGCCAGTCCCTGCTCCCAACTCCCCGCTGTGCACACCAAAAGTCATGGTTAGAGGAACTGAATAAGATAAAAAAATTCTAGAAATTCACTGAAAAAAGGCAAAGAGTTAGAGAGGCATTATAGTTAGTTATGGTTCTATGATCTTATCTATTTTGAAAAAACATTGAACTTCACTTAAAAAACCAAAGGTTAAAGTGTAATGGCAATATGTTATGGTCAAAAGATCTTAGCTTGCTTTGAAAAAAAACGTAAGATTCACAGAACAAAACAAACGTTAAAGTGACATAATAGTTTTCTATTGAAATACCACAAAAGCTAGTGTTTAAAAAACAGAAATCACGGACATTTATTATTAAACGTTCACTTAGATAGCTATAATGTGTAGTCCTGCCATGCACTGCTTATGACCATACATATTATATCACTACTTACATGTTAAATAGCACCATTGTTGATGCATTAGCTTATAATATCTCAAATTACATAATTGATGGAGCTCACTGAATATATCATCCAATCATTAGGACAGTGTCCTGTAGGGTTAGTGCACTTGAAGTAATTCAACATAGTGCATCTATGGTCAAATGTATATTACCAATCACGTGATAATGGGCATTGTCTTTGACCGCATGTTGGTCATGTAGTATATGTTTCAAGTTGCCCACATTCAATGGATGTTGTCTTTTTTTTTACCGGCTAACAAATAAAATGTCTCCATAGGCTGTGCATATGGGAAGAAGGGTTCCCCTCCATCAATTTTGGAAATAAGTAGCAGTGGTATTGCTAGCAGTAGGACAAACAGGAGCTACAACAATAGTGGGTAACATTGCCCCTGGGATCTATTACCTCTTCAGTTAGGAAAGAGCTAGGAGTCTCCCTCAACCACTACCTGATGCTAAGGATAAACATGGCACTCTAAGGTACCATCCTCAAAACAATTTCTGGACTTGTGCAAGAACAGGTGTAGGCCTGCTGTTTGACAAATTTGAAGAGACTTGGAGGGCTGGACCGGGTCCTACTTATGCACATGACAAGTAAACTGCAAGGGTAAGTTGGCTCAGCTCCAGTGTGACTAAAGATATACAACAAGATGTAATGTATTTTTCTCAAAACGGCCATCTAACCTGTAGTAACTGGATCTGGACTGGTCCCTGCTGTTGGCCTCAGTTTGACACCCTGAGAGTCTTTTAGTGCCCCACCTGAGGTCCTGTAGGCCTTAGAAGTGTACTGTAGTGGTTGTTTGATCACAGAAAAAAAATTGGAAATCTTTTCCTCCAGGGCTTCAGCTGGAGCACCAGAAACAGTATACACCCAGCAGTTCCATAGCGTTGGATTGGATTTTACCTTCATCCTGCTCAAACACCCACACATGTCTGAAAAAACACTATGTCCCATTTCCAGTGGGAAATCTCCAAAGCGCCCCAGGGACAAACCTGCTTCAGGTATCCAGTATTCTGTTCTACAACAGCGGCTACGGTTGCATAGGCAAATCATGAAAAAAATGACAAAGTCATTTTGCATTAGGATTTAGAATAAATGTCAATGTTTCTCTTCAAGAAAGTGACATAGTCCCATTCTGAGGCCAACTTGAAATTTTTCTCAAACGTTTTGACTTCTAGGCATTCAGAGTGACCAATCACTTGGTGTATCTGACTCAGGCCTCATCGTGGTTGGCCTGAAATTGCAGCTTTGTCTCGGTCTAGCATAGTCATTGAGTACCACGCTTTATTTTTTCTTGGCACCTTTTCACTGAGATCTCTAAAATATCTAAAATTAGATTTCTCTGGGTTCCACTTACTGGATTTATTTCATTGTGGTGTCATTGGGCTCTCTAAATATTTCTCTATTTTTTATAAATGAGAATATGAATTTCATTGGGTTGTGTCTTTGACTTTTTCATTGTTTTGGTACTTCTAAATGCTTTCAAATTGTCTCTAAATTAAGCATGTCTGCTCTGCACCACAGGTACCAGGGGTTGAGTTCAGGTTTCAATTTTTGAAACCTTTGATTGGACGTAGTAGGTTGGTGACTTCATTAGGTATGGTGGACTATCAACCACCCCAGCTAATAATTCACTTTCCTACAGCTACAATAAACACAATTGTAATTCTGAACATGAGTTAGGTATGATTATCATGTTATATTTTTTGATACTGATTCATAGTCTTGTCAACGATTGTATGAAATATTAAAGGATTGATTTAAAAAGTGAAGTGCGGTTACGTTCTCTATGAAATCATAGCAATGGAACCAGCTATATCAGGAGTAGACAAACTGTAGGCAGGGAGAAAGATAATATACATAAAATGAGAGCTTACTGAATTATACATAGTAATCCTTTAAAGGTACAAATAGAGGTAAAACTGTTAGCTTTATATACAATAATTATATTATTATGGGAAAAAAACTAAAGTAGACAGAGATGACTAATGGTGTAAACATATGTACAAATAGCAACCACCACTATAAAAGCAGAATGATAGAGACCCAAAAAGTCATAATTTATGGCTTAGTAATGAATTGCCTGACACTGCACCAATAATAATAGTGTATTGTTTTCGTTTTTGTCCCTGCTTCATTATACCTATTTTTAGTAGTCTTGAATTTGCTCCACAGAACACTCAGATCATTCAATAATAATGATTTTTTTAAGCAAATTCAGGGTTCCCAAATTGTCCTCAGCATTCCTCACTCCTCATGGATTTTACTTGCTTCCTTACTTTGGAAGTTGCTAAACTTGCCCTATCAATACTGGATCTGTACCATCCACTATGATAAGGGACACATTTAAGTCCCATTGCACAAGTGTTACACAGGTATTACGCAGCTTTTTATAGCAGGACTTTTTTTTTTAATTAGTTGCTTATAAGAGGACTATCTTTGATAGTTCATGTTGCTATGGGTTGAAACCAGAGCAGTGTTTAACTTAACATTAAACCTAGTTTAAATGCAATTCAAGGGTGATTAGGCATGCCCAAGACAGCTAAGGGTGCCACACATTGTCTTATGCAAAAGAAGAAAGTGTTTGAGGCCAGAGAGTAGTCCAAATACTTTCTTGCTCTTCTGATAAATCATGACAAGACCTATGCTTTGATGCAAGCAGTCAAGAGTGTCTGGAGCAACAATCTTTCTGATACATTTCGAAAATTCTGACCTTTCATAAAATGTTATCAGACCTTTACCAAAAAAGAGACATGCATCTTGCCTTCAATATTATCAGCCAATACACTCTTCAATGTATTAATATACTGCCACTTAAAGCAAAACAGATCTAAGAACTCATTCAGAGATCACTTGAACAGTGATATTTTAAAAGTATTCCGGATGTGGAGTCTGGGAAGGCAGCAGCATCAGATCTTTGCCTGCGAAATTCTATATAGCACAGTTGCAGAAAATCAACCTTCTGTTTTTAATAGTGGTTATTGAGGCACTTATTTCATACCATGACCGCTTGCCTCATTGTTTGTGTTTTTTCAACATGGATACACGTCCACATAATTGCAAGTTATTTAGGCTAATTGCATTACTTAAGGCTGAGCCAAACATTTTTGCTAACATTTTGTCTACATGTTTAGTGAGCGTAATTGACAAACCTTGCATTTTTTATAATGCATGCATTAAATCCAGACAAGGGCACCATATCCCGTACTAATTTAGCCATGTACGTGGCTCTCTGTGTTTCTACTCTTCACAAACTGATGTCCATTAAACTAATATACATAGAAAAGCTATTCGACTGAGTCTTTGGCATGTACTTGGGATACCTAATACACTGCATGGGCCTTCATCATGAATTATTCAGAGTTATTCCTATAACATGCACCAACCTTTGAGCTGCAGTTGGCGTTAATGGATGTACCTTACTTATTATAGCAATAAAGCATGCCGCTAGGCTTCGTTTATTTCCTTTCCTGTTCCAACTTGCAGTTTACATGAAAACATTTCATGTGCAATTTCCAAAATCAATTCTTTCTTCAATCTGATCTATACATTCAATTTATTTACTGCTCGAAACAGACGATATGACAGATTGACTTCTCATCTTAATGACTTTCTTGTAATTTTTGTTCAGTTGGCAACTGTTATTAACTCTTTTTAAGGGTATTAGCTTAAATCAAATTTGCAAAGGTTTTATTTCGGGCTTGTGTTACTTTTTTAGTGTATACCCGAGTCAAAATTCAATTTTAGTATTTACCAAGCAACACATATGACTACTTGTGCTGCTTTGTATCAGAAAATGTAATTCAACACAGCGCATTGTGCTTCCTTGCGTTCGCTTGCATCAGGAGGGCATTCCAATGGTCGTGCATGGGCATTCCTGTCACCCACCCATGGATTTATATGCAGATCCATAGCTACAAAGACTTGTAGAAATGGATTTGCACCAAAATCCTGCACCTCTATGAGACTGGTATAACAAGGAGAAATATCTTAATTTATCCATCAATATTTTCTCTTTGCATGGGTGCTGCATTCTGCATTTCATATACAAGGAGGAAATAGCTTTGACTTATATTGTTAGTGCAATAAAGCACCCCTCCTAGCACAAATGCTATCCAGAATCCAAAGCAGGCACCTTTCCCTTATGGCGCAAGAGTGTCTGCATTGACGCTGGGCAGCAAAAAGTGCATCAGCACATGGAGGGGGCCGAACTGTGGCGCAGTTCTGCTCTCTTGAGGTGACCCAACTCGGAAAAGCATATCAACTTTGCTCGCTGAGCTGAGCCGCTTGTTCATAAATTTGACCCTCTAGCTCTCAAAAATCTAGATCATAATTGCATAAGCCATGCAGTTTCTTGATAATCGAAAAGGTAAGTGTTTAATTATTGCATACAGCTAACTGATAAATTGCGACATATCCGCATTTCATGAATTGAAAGTAATTAAGTCATGATCATTGAAATATTTTTTTAACATTTCAGTCACTTTCTCTTTACAGTCTAATTACTTTTTACAGAAAATTAGATGCACCATTGCCTGCTTCATTTGGGAATACACACAAAGAAGAGCAAAATAAAACATTTAGTAACCACTAACTAGAGAAAGATGATTATCCTCGAAAATTCAGTCTGTATTACTGGCATGCTTTGAATGAACGCTTTTGCTCTTTACTCAAAGCAATCACCATATGTACTCCCTAATTTTCATTTTTTTTAATAAAACATGGTGCTGGAATGTGTTTAAGTGTGGGGGTGTACTTATCTTCAAAAGTATGTAATTTCATACCTAGGCTGCATTCAGTGTAGTCTGTGGTGAGATAGGACACTTTCAACTTCCAGATCTTCAATGAATATCCATCCCTTAGGATCATTTTTTCAAATATTTACAGATAAGAAATTCACCTCTTCCTCAATCGCCTACGTTGTTTAAGGAGTATCCTATACTTAATTTAATTTTGAGCACAGACTCCTTAAGTTTCCTAATTTTACTTTTTTTATTCTCAATCTGATGTTCCATCATCATGGATATCAAAATGAACAATCTGAATATCATAATCTATCTTTGTAAATGCATGATTTCAAGAGTTACAATCTAGTTTGACTCTGATGAGACTAAAAACCCTGCAATGCCAAACATAATATGATTTTTATTTGAGCTCGGCTAAGAACACCAACTGACATAAGAAAGACAAGGGCAAAAACGGAATATCCTTCACCTACTCCTAATCTGATATCTATGTTTGCTATGTGTCAGTCCAACTTGATTTTTTTATCTGAAAGTTTTAAGGAATTTGCGGCCACATGCATCAAGGTTTTTAGGAGTCGCAAACGGTGCGAATCGGTAAAATCGGGCGTTTGCGATTCCTAAATATCTTTTTAGTATGCATCAATCATTTTTGGCAAAATCGCTATTTATAGCGATTTCCAAAAATGCAATTGCTTCTAAGGAATCGCAAATTTGCGATTCCTTAAAAGCAATGCATGATTGTTTTTAAAATTGCGAATTCGCAATTAGGGGGTGCAAATTACCACAAGGGTGAACCTCGTGGTAATTTGCAAAAAAGAATTAAAATGCTCAAAGTAGCATTTTAAACACTGTCATGTTACAGACACACATGTCCTTAGGAAATGTGTGTATGAAACATCCACTTTAAAATACATTTCAGAGGTGCAGGGGGGGTCCTTTGGACCCCCCTGCACCCATGGAATGCATTAACATTTTGCAAATTCTAATTTGCGAATTCGCAATTCCCATTGATTCCTATGGGCCTTTTGGCCCATAGGAATCAATGGGAAAAGCAAAATCGCAAATTAGAATTTGCATAATATTTCCGATTCGGTAAAAATTGCGATTTTTACCGAATCGCAAATATTATGGGAAAATATACATGCATCCCATTTTGCGAATTCCAAATTGCGATTCCCTATTTTTCGCAATTTGGAATTCGCAAACGGCCGGGATGATGCATGTGGCCGTTAGTGAAATGCTACATAAGGAAGTTAACCCTACTGCCTAACTATTTTTTGTAGACAAATAACTAATTACCGGTATTGTATGCAATGGTTACAATCCAATTCTTAATAGTAAAAATTGCAACGTGGTGGAGAGAAATTATGGCACATGCTTTCTTGAATGCAAATTCGCTAAATCTCTTCTGAAGTTTTATAATAGCTTGGCAGAAATAGGTGCAATGAAAGAATTATGAATAAATAAACAAACTTATATATATTTCATACCTACTTAAGATTTATTTTTTAGAAGACATTTTGTTTCTTCTTCTTTACTTTAGTATGTTTCTGACATAGGCTTGTAGCTAAATCTAAAAAACAATGGTCCCCATTAGGATGGCGGGCGTACTTTAGTCCACCCGCCACCCTAGCCATGCTGGGACCAGCCGCCAGCGGTGTGGCGGTCCCGCACCGGCAATTAGGATGCGACCGCTACTGTGGCAGTAGCATTCCACATCGTTCACATTGTGTCGGGTGCTGCTGTAAGCAGCACCTGCCGCAATGCTGAAGAGGCATGTTGCTCATTGCCATGCACAATGTCGCATGCACAGTGCAGTGCCTGCCACCTTGTGCATGGAAATGAAAGAAGGTACCATAGGTACCCTCCAAGTGCAGCCCCCCCTCATCACCCGCCCCCCCACCCCCGAGGGGGCCCACAATGGAAATGCCCCCAGCCTTTCCATGGCTGCTTTGCTGCCATGAAAAAGCCTTCTGAACCAGGCATCATAATATGGATGACAGTTCTTTCTAGCAACCGCCACCAAATTATGCCCCAGCTCCACCCTGCCGACAATCGGAATGATTGCCGTCGGCTGATAATCGGTCGACGGACTTTCCATCTGCCGCGGTACCTAGGCCATGGTAATATGGCTGGGGGTTAATTTGGTTGTGATGGTGGGTTGATTGCCACTGCTGGCCGGGTGGTGGTGATCAGCCCGCCATTATAATCATCCCCTTAGTTCTATAAATTCTCCTTTCAAGATGCAAGTACTCATGTAACATATGTGATACATGAATACACATGCCTATAATCCACAGTAAATGGCTTGTGGCACCTTAGCCTAATTGGATACTGAAAACTGGCAGAAAATGGACTGATACACAATGTTTGCAAATCTCATTTTCACTAGCATTCTTCTTTATTGCTGATCCATGTATCATTTTTTTTTCGGCCTGCTCCTTTTTTCAATTTAAATGTATTTCTCTTTGTATTTAAAGTGGAGATAAGGCGTGAGCCACACACATGGACTGCAATTGTAAAGTTGGAAACAATCCATTAAAGTTCCAAGCTGTTGCACCATGACTGCAAAAAAATTTGCATTTTTTTACAGACATGACGGTTCATTTTGTTTATTTTTCTTCTTTAATACAGATTTCAGAGCTGCATGACTTGGCGGATTGAACAATTATATTCAGCCAGTTAGAACTTTAGTTTTTCAACAATACAAACTCCTGATATTTTCATTACAGGCTCCTTCTCACTTGCAACACAAGGAGGGTTAAGGTTGAACCTGGAGGAACATGTATTGTTTGGCCATTGTGCAAATTAGTCATCGGGCGAATCACTGAACCAAAAAAAATATACACTCGGTTGTTATGAAAATAGAGTCTTAAATGGATAAATACAACAAAGGGCTAGTGAGTCATACAAATCAAAAGCAGCAAATGAGAAATAGCATCCTGAATGGAAAAATGGGGCGTGGACCAGTCAGTCAAAAGGATCCCTTTGCAAATTATAACTACTGTTACAGGTCTGTGAAAGGAGCATGTTGTCCTGTAACTGGCAGCGCCCCTCAGCTGTCCCATGTTCCTATAAACAGTTTAGAAAATTGTCCCATCTATATTATTACATCCTGGCTGCCTTTTCCACAGCAACACCCAGTATCTTCATACCTGGATTCAATCCACTTATCCTTCTCCTGACCCCTACTCAAGCACTTTGATATGTCTCATCTCCCACCCCATTCCCGTTTGCTTCTTCTTCTCACTTGAGATCGTTCTCCTCATGCTGACATGTGCATCTCTTATGCCTTACCTGCACGCTTCTCCTATTTGCTCTCCTCATGATTTAAGGAACTGCTAAGATTTAAGAGTACTATTTCCGTTGGAACAGGCTAGAAGAGAATAGTCCTGAGAAGTGATTGGCTGCTGGTGGCACCCCCACCCCTTTCTCAAATGCCTGACAGCTGCAATGTACTACTTATCTTGCTAATTTAAAACAAGCTCTGATGTTCCTTTTTTAAGTATTTTTGAAGTTTTGTGAACAAACGGAACCCTATCTGCATCAGCAACTCCGTTGCAGATCTTTGCAACTAATCAAACCTTAAAAGATGTTTTACCATAAACATCCAGAGGAACCTTGCTGAGTCCCCAACATACTGCCTCAGCAACCAAACTCAGACCTGAGCAGCAAGTTACAGGTGTGACAAGGATGCCTTTGCATTATTCCAAGATGGTAATAGCTTACATCATTGCAGTCACATTTTCAGCCTATCAATGACTAGTCCTGCACAGTGGTGTAGTAAGTGAGCCATGGGACATAATGTGAGTAAAGAAAGAGGACCTCTCATTCCCTTGTTTAGTAGTAAAAAGGAAAATATAGTTCAGGTGAAGCTGGCCTTTCCTGGGCCCTGTTTGCACCATGCCTGTTGCACTATAGAGAGCTACGCCCTGGTATTGCAGCACCAGGATTTAAGGTAGAAAACACAAAGTTAGCAACATATGAACAGTCAGAGTATGTCCTAGAAGAGGAAGAGAGTTCTGACTGGGTTGATAGAGAAGGGTAGTGAAATTGTTTGCTGAAAGGACCTTAGACCTTTTTAAAGAGTGATGCTAGCCAGTCAGTAGCTCCTCTTGACACTAAAACCAGATGTCACTACCAAACATGTTTTCAGCACACTGGAAGGGTTGCAACAATGCAGAGACACATGAAAAGAAGTATGCTTTTGTCTCATGATGAGCCACCATTGGAATTTCAACAAATCATAAAAATTATCCATAGTAAGAATGGAGTTACAGGGTAGGATTGTTGAAATCAAACATACTCATCTGCAGCAAATGCATGTTTGGGGTACCTGATATTCACCTAATGCTTCTGGAGCTTGAGTGAGTGAATGAAGAGTATTCCTCCAGCTTTAATCACTGTGAGAATGTAAAACTTTATGTTCCATAGATATCCACCTCAATTTTTTGCTAGAACGCTATTACCGGGCAAAGTGGCAAACAATTGTTCCTGTTTTTTGTCTCAAAAACATTGAATTCTATTCTATTGAAAATGAGTCAAAAGCTATTACTGGAAATATTCCAAAATGCTGGTATTGCTACTGGGTTTTAACTTTATACTACAGCCATTCATCCCACAATTTTGATGCTCCCATAAAATTACTATTATGCTGCCTTATTTTTAAAGTCTGTGTTTTAGTAGTTTTTATTTCATGTAACAATATTCATAGGGCCTCATTTATGAAAGCCTTGCGCCATCGGTGCGTCACTTTTTCCCATGTTAAAAGTGACACACCGGCGGCGCAAGGCCTTCATAAATGAGGCCCATAAAGTTTAACATGTGGGTGTTATGTGGTGCCATTTTTTCCTGTATATTTGTTTATATAAATATATTACTGTAAATATTTCTACTAGCATCAGAAGCGTTTTGGTTTGTATTGTGCACCTATAAAATGAATAAAAACACAAACTGATAAAAATGCATTAAAGTTCTCAAGCTAACAATGTATTTCAAACCATATGATTTCAACTTCAATAGAGTTTCTTTTTCTAACCATTATTCCTGCGTAAACACACACCACTTTGTCTTGGTTCCTATTAAAACTTCCCATTCTTCAACTTGTCCTTGCCAGAAAATGAAGCTCTTAAATTCTGAATTTTGCATCAATTCGCACAAGTCTCGCATAATATGCCTTCGTATAGGAAAACTAGGCACTAGTGTTGAAAAAACCACCACGCATGCAGCATGACTCATGAACTTAGGGAAAATAATATGGGTAACCACGCATGCAGCATGACTCATGAACTTAGGGAAAAAAATATGGGTAACTTTCTTTTTTTAGGAAAATAGTTTCATGTTTATATTTTTGCAAAGAAGTACTGGCATCAATTTACCTTCCCCGTTGCTTGTTTGTATGCTGCTTTCATCTGCTGCCTTTGTGCATTACTTCTAGTGGTTAGAATGTCAATAATAATTTTTTCATTCACACCTGCAAAAAAAAGAAATATTGCTTACAACTGCTGCAATGCAGTCATAGGGGCACATATAATGTCTTCTTTGTTGGGTTTTATGTCAAAATATCGAGTCTATCAGTATAAAAATGTCAACTATCATTAACTTAACGGGCAGGTAAAATAATATATTGAAGATCAGTCTACATAGGTAAGTAGAGATTTACTATTGTCAACTTCACATCTTCAATATATATATATATATATATATATATATATATATATATATATATATATATATATATATATATATGTATATATTCACTGAAAAAACCATAAGTTTCAGGCCTTATATAGTTAGGAATTAGCATTTAAAAAACCATTAAAATTGCTCCTATATAGTTAGTTGTACTAACTATATTTCGCGCACCCGCAATCCTCTGCTGATGATGTCACATGTTACATCATTCATGACATGGTCAGTGACATCACTGATGACATCTCAAATGACATCAATGATGACATCACTGATGACATCATCCAGTGAATGTGGTTTGCTTCGTTATTTACATATGCGTTATATATATAGAAATTTGCTTTGAAGTATGAGTGGATATATAAAAATAAATATTTGGATGGAGGACTTTAACAATTTATGGTGTCTCACTAAATATAGTGGATAGTGACTAAACTGTGTGAATATCTGCATCACTTTGTCAGTTGTTGTGTAAACTGGTTCTCCAGTTGGTTACTAGCTATGTGAAAGTCTATATTAGTTATTGATTAGTTAACTGAGAATTTGTATGGGAGAGTGAATGTGTGTGTGGTTCGGTGGTGGGTGTGTGACTGCCCAAAGATGTGTGAATAGTTGATTCAGTAGATAAACTAGAAAAATAAAAGGCAGTGTATGTGTCAATTGTTGTATATAAATAAGTATACATAAGACTCAATGATTGTGTGTGTGACTGTATGGATAACTGTATACTTGTAATAATGATTTTATTCTACACTAAATTTGACTTACTATCTAAAGAAATAGATGAAGTGGTGTTTGTATAAGTGTGTAGCAAAGTAAGTATGTAAGTATGATCCATTGTTTGCATAAGTGAGTAGGATAACTTCATATATGAATAGGTTGTGTTTTGGTGTGTAATGTCGATATAGGTGTATAAGTATTTTTGATAGTGTTCTATTGATCATTGACAGCATGTATGAGTGAATCTACAGGTAAGTGATTAGATTTGTGTATACATCTAGGAATCAATGAGTGGGTTTTTAGATACTTGTATTGCTGTGTCAATGGATTCAAATATGATACTCTGTATTTTACAAAGAGTGATGAAAGATTTTACTAGTGTATGAAAAGGTGTATGTGATTGTCACAGTGATGTCATCATTGATGTCATTTGAGATGTCATCAGTGATGTCACTGACCATGTCATGAATGATGTAATATGTGACATCATCAGCAGTGGATTGCGGGTGCCCGAAATATTATTAGTACAACTAACTATATAGGAGCAATTTCAAAGGTTTTTTTAAATGCTAACTCCTAACTATATATGACCTGAAACCTATGGTTTTTTAAGTGAATTTGCAAGGTTTTTTAAATGCTAATTCCTAACTATATATGACCTGAAACCTATGTTTTTTTAAGTGAATTTGCAAGGTTTTTTAAATGCTAATTCTATTAGCGGATAACGTTTAAATATGTTAATATCCTTCTGGGACCACTTTTTAAATGCTAATTCCTAACTATGTCAGGCGTGAAACCTATAGTTTTTTTCAATACATTTCAAAGGTTTTCTAAATGCTAATTCTATTAGCGGATAACGTTTAAATATGTAAATATCCTTCTGGGACCACCTGAGCAGCCCTACGGGGTCAGGGTGTTTCTACCCTGCCCCCTTTTTACGTTCTACACGTTTATTTTTTCTGCTTCTTTTGTGCCTCTGTCTACCTAGCACAAGATGAATGCCAACACTTCCTGGTTAGAAGTGTTGACAACCAATGAGCATGCTGCTTTCCTGTGAAAGGCATGCTGATTGGCTGCCACTGTCTGTCAACACTCCAAACCAGAAAGTGTTGGCAGCCATCTTGTGACTCAGTACAACCAAGGCACAAGAAAGCAGTGAAACAAAGGTGCAAAAGATGCAAAGGGGGCCGAGTAGAAGCACCCTGACCCCCTAGGCCTGCTCAGGGGGTCCCACAAGGACCCCCTAGGCCCCCCCAATTTTTTTTTTTGAAAAATATTTTTTTTTTGAAAAATCGCGGGATGCGCGCACAGTGCTGGACCCCGTGATTCCCCCCCCCCCCCCCAAAAAAAAAAAATTGGGGGGGGGCCTTCGGGGTCCTTGTGGGACCCCCGAGCAGGCCTAGGGGGGTCAGGGTACTTCTACCCTGCCCCCTTTTTGAGTTCTACATGTTTGTTTTTCTGCTTTCCTGTGCCTGAGTCTACTGAGGCACAAGATGGCTGCCAACAATTTCTGTTGACAGACATTAGCAGCCAATCAGCATGCAGCTCGCGCACGCTAAGGTCTGCGCACGTGCAAGGACAGTGCAAGGATGGTGCACGCACGGGCGCCCTGTGTGTCCCGCCCATAGATATATAATTTGAAAAAAGTCGATTTTCTCAACAATTACTGGAGGGATTTTCACCAACTGTACAAAAGGCACTTCTGCATACCAGGCTCTACAATTTTGCCAAGTTTGCAGTAATTCCATTCAGCCATTTGGGCTGTAACTGTGTCTAAAGGTCCTATGGAAAATTGCATTGGGCTACATTTCACATTCAATTTTCTCAAGAACTACTGGAGGGATTTACACCAAACATACAAAAGGCACTGCTCCATACTACTCCCTACCATTTTGTCAAATCTGGTGTAATTCCGTTCAGCCGTTCGAGCTGTAGCCTTGTCAGAATGTCCCTATGGAAATTAACATGTGGTCAGACCACAAATTCATTCCTTTTGGCCTGACTTCTAATCTGAATTATAATATCCAAGGAAACACAAAAAAAAGAACTGTGGGAGGTAACAAACTTGATTGGAAAAAAGTACTTGCTCAACCAGATCTTCTAACGAAAGTAATAGAGACCAAACCCATATTATCCGGCCAGACCACGACAGACAATAAGCATTTCTGTAACTGGATCACAGCTTTAAGTAAGCAGTCAGACCTGATGAATGTGAAAACTTCAGGTGGCACCAAAAAGAAAAGGAGCGCCCCGTGGTTCTCCCCCACCCTGAAGACTGAATTAGGTAGAGTAAGATCATTAGAGTGCAGATGGCGCAGAAATTATGAGGAAGATGCCCGCAGGATCTATAAAGTAGCACGTAGGCAGTATCATGCCTCAATTAAATTAGCAAAAAAAGCTCAATTCTTAGAGGCTATTGCCTCCTTGGGAAACGGACAAAAAGAAATATTCAGGATTGTCAATAACTTTACTAATCCTAGAGCACTTGCACAGGATATCCCTCCCTCTCTACCCCTTTGCAACTCTATCGCCGATTATTTTGAAAACAAAATTAAAGCTATTGTCAAGGATTTCCCTCCACCAACCCCGACCTCTCTCGACAATGAAAGGATGGAATCAAATAGAAAGAGTGACCCAAACAAGCCCCATCTCAATGCTTTTACACCTATCTCTTTAGAGGAATCACATCAGGCCATTTTGTCCAGCAAATCAGGATCACCGTTCGATCCCTGTCCTCCCATGTTTTTAAGAGCCTTGGTCAATGAGGTAAATCCCATTGTCAATAGTATTATCATTTCATCTCTGGCGACTGCAGAGATCCCACCTGAATGGAAATTAGCCGCGGTCAAACCTCTCCAGAAAAAACCTTTATCTGACCCCACGATTCTTTCCAACTTGCGTCCTATTTCACTGCTGCCTGTGCTGTCTAAACTAACTGAATCTTTTGTCAACAGTCAACTTACAACATTCTTGGAAGATAATAACATCCTGCATACTAATCAGTCTGGCTTCAGGTCCAAGCACTCGACCGAAACTGCCCTCCTGTTCTCTGCTGAATCCCTGCGTACCGCCATGGACCAAGGGAAGAAGGCCGTCTTGATACTACTCGATCTATCGGCGGCCTTCGATACAGTCTCCCACACCATCTTGATTGACCGTCTACTCAGCTCAAGGATAGGAGGTGTAGTGCTGGACTGGTTTAAAAACTTCCTCAGTCTAAGACGACAAGTCACGGTGTTGGGCGAATTCAGCTCCGATGAAAAATCCATCAGCACAGGGGTACCTCAGGGCTCTAGCTTGAGCCCTGTACTTTCCAATCTTTATATGGTACCCCTGATCGAGCTCATTTCCTCATATCAGATCTGTACTATATCCTACGCTGACGATACGCAGCTTATCCTGGCACTTGACAGGGAGCTGCCAGGAGCTGAAGAAAACCTTAAAACTTGCCTGACTGCCACATTTGAATGGATGAAGACTAACCATCTCAAGTGCAATTCTGGGAAAACAGAAATCTTACTGTTTGGTCCGCAAAATCTGTTCTCCCCTAAGCAGTGGTGGCCTGAAGATGCTGATCTCCCCCAAATACCATCTCTTCTGCCCGCAACTTGGATGTCAAGTTTGATGACGCATTGTCATTCAAGCAACAAGCCATTGGGGTGGCCAGCACATGCTTCTATATCATCAGAATGCTTAGAAAATTCTTCGACCTCCTCCCACTGTCAACTAGGAAAACGGTAGCGGTGGCACTTATTACATCAAGACTGGACTACTGCAACAGCCTGTATGCGGGAGCCAATAAGTCCGTGCTCCACAGGCTGCAGATGGTCCAGCATGCCACCGCCCGCCTGGTCCTGGGCTGGCCCAGGAAATCATCCGCCTCAGCCGCACTACATGCCCTTCACTGGCTTCCCATTCATAAATGCATCCTATTTAAAATCTTGATTATTACTTTCAGAGCCTATCACTCACAAGGACCCAGGTATCTCTCAAAAAATTTCAAACGTCACCTCCCCACTCGGAATCTGAGATCCTCTAACCTGAATCTGTTAGTTGTCCCGAAATTCAGACTAGCCACCAAAGGTGGAAAATCCATTGCGGTGTTAGGTTCCAGAGAATGGAACAAATTGCCTCTTTCGCTCCGGCAAATTTCATCAGAATCTCTCTTCAGGAAAGCCTTGAAGACCTGGGTCTTCACGCTTACCGATGCTGCCTGTAGAGCTTTAGTGTAAAGGATTTAGTCCTTGGGAATTGCTCCAGCTAACCACCTTTTCCATTCTGGGTTGGTATTAAGCGCCAAGATGCTCCTTGGAGTGATAGAATGCGCTATAGAAGAGCTATTTTACATTACATTACATCAAGCGGTGTAATACTTTGAATCCAGCAACATTGTTACCCATTCCAGAAGAGAAAGACACTCATGAACAGCATGATTGTTTTCTCCGAACAGAGGAGGAAACGAAAGGCAGAATAGACTTAAAAGACACACCACTTGTGGACCCGGATGGGATCCCATGGTTGGATGGGTCTTGTTTCAAGCTTCCTAATGGCAAGACCACTGCAGCCTATGCTGTTACCACCTTGTATACGGTAGTGAAGACAGCACGCATTATACAGAATTCAGCCCAAGCAGCTGAACTGATTGCCCTGACGAGAGCGTGTGTGCTGGCTAAGGGAAAGAGAGTGAATGTTTACACGGATAGCCAATACGCCTTTGGCGCGGTTCATAGTTTCGGTCGTTTGTGGAAGGAAAGAGGATTCTTTACTTCCCATGGGACTAAGATACAGCATGGTCAGTTGGTAACTGACCTTCTCGAATCACTTGCTTTGCCTACCCATATAGCGATAGTGAAGTGTAGTGTACATAAAAAGATTACTGATGATGTGGGCAGCGGGAATGCTTTTGCAGATGAGGTATCAAAAGAAACAGCGAATGATGCTACGAGTCGCATGTGTGTTGCAGGCCCTGCAAGATGGGTCAGAGAAGGAGGAATGTGTGAGGACACCTAAACAAAGTGTAAGAATGATTCAAGAAGAGGCTACTGAAAAGGAATTGAGTAACTGGAGAGAAAGTACAGGAATGTTGGATGCGAAAG
The DNA here is from genome assembly GCF_964263255.1 of Lissotriton vulgaris. NCBI lineage: Eukaryota > Metazoa > Chordata > Amphibia > Caudata > Salamandridae > Lissotriton > Lissotriton vulgaris. The sequence goes on along the minus strand of NC_141689.1, from coordinate 929,950,218 downwards.
GGTGTTGGACGGAATTGTCAGAACATCAGCGTTGGCTGTTACCAGACGCCTATGTACTGCCTGTAGTTACTATGGCGCATGGTCCAGCCCACATCAGTGCGAAAGGGATATGCAAACTCCTGGCTCCAGTATGGCAGAATGAAGGAATTCCTAAATGTGTGGAGAATGTGGTGAAGCATTGTATCGTTTGTTTGATGCATAATCCAGGAAAGGGAACCCCAACTCCAGCAGGTCATTTTGCTCCCCCTATGTATCCTTTTGAGGTATTACAAATTGATTACATTCATATGGAACGTTGTAATAACTTCAAGTATGTTCTGGTGGTGGTGTGAGCCTTTTCCAGATGGATAGAGGCCTACCCCCTAAAGGACAATACTGCTTTGTCTACTGCCAAAGTCCTTTTGAAGGAATTCTTCCTGAGGTTTGGTTTGCCGCGAATTGTCTGGAGTGACAATGGAAGTTAATTTGTAGGCCAAATTATGCAGAAGGTGTGTGCGGGTCTTGGCATTAGGCAGAAATTCCATGCGGCAAACCACTCTCAGTCAGCAGGTTTGGTAGAGTGCTATAATGGCACTCTCAAGCTCAAACTGGCAAAGATTCAAGCCAGCACGGGTCTTGCTTGGCCCGACGCTTTACCTTTGGCACTTTTATCTACGAGAACAACTGTACATTCTTGTTTAGGACTCAGCCCATATGAGGTCGTTTTTGGGCACCCAGCTAACGTCTGGGAGTCCCTCGACCTAAAAAGTACTCTGACATCCCGTATCCTATGTTTATTGACTATTTACAGGACCTCACCACTAAATTGCGTATTCTTCACCAACAGGTTCAAAACGCTTTGCCGGAGGCATCTGCAGATCCATGTCATTCCATTCAACCCGGAGACTGGGTTTGCCTGAAGAATTTTCAGAGGAAAAAAAATGTGGAACCTCGTTGGGGGTCGCCTCGGCAAGTACTACTGGCAACACGTACGGCAGTAAAGGTCGTCCGAAAGAAGAATTGGGTTCATGGCGTGCACTGCAAAAGAGTACCTTTGGCTTTGCCTTTTGACCAGTGGGTCCGCAAGGGTATAGGTGACATTGAGAGCGAAAGGGTCCCTCGGTTTGTACCTTTCAGTAGTGCACGTCTGGATTGGACGAACTCTGAGAAAGAAGACGACGACGTGTTGCAAGAAGCTGTACCATCACATATGCGATTGAACACAGTAAATTCAGAGACTTTGTTTCAAGAGCAAACGGTACCTGATAAGATTCGGTACGACTTAAGACCCAGATCTATTAAGGACAATTGCATTTTTTTTCCTTCTCTTTCTCCTTTTTCTGGTTACACTTCTGAGAGACATTTTTCTTTTCACTATCCATCAAGTTGCAGGGTCACGGTAGGAGTCTTAGGATGTGACCTGAGTAGTGACAGTAGGTCTGCAGCCTTGCAGTGTCATAGGACGGCTAATAATCACAGCTAAGTGATCTAGGAAGATTGCCGTAAGCAACGCCTTAGAGAATAGATATTAAATTGGAAAAGAATGATAAGAAGCAAGAAATGAAAAGTAAATATAAGAAATTGTTGGTTAGTCCATGTGGCGTAACCTTATGTATTTTAATATGTTCATGTATTTTATTGGCTTGTGTGGGTTGGGTTGTTCACACTATGCAGCAAGCACCTGTTCCAACTTCTGCTTCTTTGTCTTTGCCTACTACTGCCTCCCCGCATCAGTTCCATACACTCCCAGAACATGAGCAAATTAGGAGAACCGAGCGTATGATGGTTGGTACGTGACTCGTTATGTTACTAGCCTTACAGATAAGGCTAGACGAAGGAGATCCCCACCAATTTGGATCGTACTTCATCGAGGTAATTTCTGTCTGCCGATAAATGGCCAAAATATTAAAAACCAACAGAAAAAGAGTGTTTGTTCCCATACATACATCTATTCACCCCAGATTTCTTCACCGTTAGTGCCATCACAAGGCACATATTTTGTCTGTCATGACAGAGCCTACACGCGGCTTCCTACCTACTTTTCAGGAACTTGTTCTGTGGCTTTTCTTCTCCCTCCGACATATACTGCTCCTTCAGGTCATCATAGAAAAAGATAAGGCAGAGGGGTTATTGATTCTAAGGACACAGCAGGACAAGAAGGAGGTGACTTTATCAAAGGGATAGTTCCTTTCTGGGGCCCAATGGCCAATCGCAGAAACATTAGACAGTTAGTTCGCGTTGTTGAGGCTACCATAAACGTAACTTCTGGAGCCTTGAGTAATCTAACCGCCGAACTTCAGGCGGATCGCCTTATGACTTTGCAGAATAGGATGGTTTTAGACATTGTCCTTGCAGATCGTGGAGGAGTCTGTAAATTGATCGGGTCTAGTTGCTGCATTTATATTCCTGATAATGCCCTTACGGTATACCAAGCCATCTCCAAATTGCATGTAATTTCTGAGTCTATACACCAGGACACAGGAGATTGGACTGTGATAGAATAGTTTTGGGGACGACTGACCACATGAGGATGGAAGGTATTATCCTTTCTTGGAATGGTTTTGGCCATCATTTTCTCTTGTTGTCTTTGTTTACACTGTGACCCTGCCATCTGTGGTCTTTTTGCCACCATGTGTGTCCCAAGGCCTGTGTCACAGAAAACAGAGAACATTAAAATGATGTTGCTGCAACAGCTCGACGACCTGATGGCCATTGACATCGACTCAGATTAACTTGAGTCCTTTGTGTTTTGCCTGAGTAATGGCAAAAGGAGGGTCTGAGGTTCTTTTGTTTCCGACTCCGTCCCGTATTTGGCCGCCATTTTGTGTCTCGTCACCATTTTGTGTTGCCCTCACTCAGGCAGCACGGCGAACAGTGTGTTTTTGCTTTTTCCAGCTGCTACGTGTCTCTTCGGTTAAAAAGTAACCCCCTGCCCTTGTTTACGAAACTGATGTCAGGGTCTGGCCGAGTTCACTAATCCATGTCTGGGTTGATTGAGCCCTGTCTCGACTGACTATTTGTCTTCCCTTATTCTTTCCTTACTTTATCTTATCCGACTGGCCTTCGCTATTCTCTCCTTCTATTCTTTTGTTACACAACTATCCTTTGAGGCACACAAATACGTCCTGCCACCTGCAAATTGGATTATAGGCACTAGCACTGATTAATTTATGGGGAGGGGTGACACACAGGGTCTGAAAGAGGGGCGTATTTGGGACACCTGATAGTTTGTTTCCCACTTTTCCTATTGGCTCGCTTTGTATGTATTGGGAGTATACGTTGTAAATAAGTGTCCTATAAAAGATTGTGCGCCATGAAATAAAGTGGCAGTCTCCTGAGAACCTACTCTGTACTTCTGGGACAACTGTGCTTAGCTGCAGCTAATAAAGCTGGTTTTCAACGCCTAACAGAGTGTCTTGTGTCTCTGTCCGACAAGGCAGGTGAACTCGGGGATTTAAGGCGTACCCTGTGCCGCCAGGCCTATAAGGCCCGGTTCTCCAAATGTTCTCCAAATGTAACCTGCAGCTTAACCCTAGCATTTTCATAATAGATACCTGGATGTTTAACCGTGTGAAGTCGATCAAATTACTTTTGTAATGCTTGTATCTTAAAAAGGGAAAAAGTTACAATCTGAACTAAAATGGTAAATATTTCTTTACATAGCAGACTGTACTAATTAGACACTGACATTTATACATCAGACCAGTGATTCTTAGCCTGTGATCCGGAGATCCCTGGAAGCCAGGGTGTCTGTGAACCCTCAGAAAATGAATCAACAGTTAATTAACAGATTTATAAAGCGTGTATAAATGGAGAAGCAAAATGTACAATCGAAAATTGTAAAACGACCTGTAAATGTGAAAGAATCTGAAATAGAAGGCTAAAATTCAAGTTAGTATTCTCAGAATGATTTGTTGTAGCAGTGCAAGTGTATCAAACAGAATATAGTATGGCAATGAGTGGACACAGATTTAGAAAACTTCAAACCTTCTATTAAAATTACACTTTAGATTTTTTTATATTTGTTTGTGAATTAAATACAATATTTAATCAGCCAAATGACTGTTAGTTTCAGTATCTTTTGTGAATTGTTTTGAGGTTGAAATAATTGAAAATGTTTAACGTTGGGCCCCTGAATTCCAGTAATGCCTCAGTGGAGATCTCCGGATGTCAATCATGATTTATTGGGGTCCCAGATTGACTTTGTCACTCACGCAGAAATGTATAAAATTCTATGTGAACTGGGTAGTACATTTTTCTAGAACATTGAAGAAAAATATGTTTACTTTTGTAGGAAATCTGTTTAAAATACTGCTTTAAAGTTAGCGATTCATATATATGATATTGATCAAAAATGCTGGGGGGATACCATGTGCAAGGAATAAGCTGGCAAGTGAAGGTAAGCACCTCCGACTTTCAGACACATCCATACATTACTGATTCCAGCCTAGTTTCTGTTGTCTGTGGAATTTCAATGATGTACTCATTGTTTGCATAAAAGTACACACACTTCCATTGTGTTCTTCTCTATCCTAATTGTACAATCCAGTTTTACTGTATTAAAAAAGTTGCATCCATAAATCTTATGTAACGAAGTTTGTTTCAACATACCAGTGTTTGCACTGACTAACAGACCAACCTTTCTATTGTTGATAGTGCACACAAAGCCCAGACTAGGTGCAAATCAGACATGAGGCACAGATAGATTTTTGAATCGTTTAAATTATTTCATTTTTATTGAATTACAATATATATCTTTTTTCACCTTGAGCTACATTATAAATGCTGAGACACATTTTACATAATTTATCTCCAGAGAACCAAACCTAGCGATTTTCACTAAAAACATGGCTGTTTAACCAATGGTTAGCTTTTATTTTATTAGACAGATCCCAATGGGCCTGTCAATCTTACAGTGTATACCTGTTGTGGTATTTCGTATTTTAAAGTGGCAAGAAGTGTTGTGAACAAGGGCTCTACAATTGAATATGTCATACCATAAGAAAAAGGCATGGGGGCTTATTTATGAGCCCCTTGCGACACTTTTGCGCTGCCGTTGCGTCCTTTTTTGTGGGGCATCGGCAGTGTAAACAATGCGCTACAATGCATCACCTTGTAAAACCCTGCACCCCACTATACCTGAGTCAAGTATAATTTATGCAGGGTGGGCATTCACACGCAATATAAAAACCTCAGGGGTGTGGTGATGTGAAATCTATCAGATTTCACTGCACCACTTCTAGGATGCTATTACATTAAAATCTTACACCTTCCACATAGCAGGCGTAAGGGTGATACACTCCTATGTGTGTGGGCCTGCCTAATGCATTTCTGAGATGCCTCATTGTTAGCATAGGGGGTATATAGTTGGCAGAGGGAGGTACCTTTGTCCAAATAGAGACCCTTCTTCCTAGTCAGGGTAAGGGAGTTACATTCATAAATTAACCCCTGCCCGCCTCTTTGTTAGCTTGGCAGGAGCTGTCCGGTCATCTTACCTTATCTTAGAGGCAGCGTGTAGAACATTTGCACATAACTAACAGTAATACAGTGAAAACACTAAAAATGGACACCACAACAGTTTAGAAAAATATAATTTTTTTATATATCCAAAACAAGACCAAAACGATAAGAATCCAACATACGGTACCAAAAAATATATGCTTTGCAGAAATACCTAAAAAAACACAGTTCCTAAGAGTCGGTAGCTCCGTCCGGGGCTACCTTGATGCTGAAAAGAGTCATACAGTTCAGGCCGATGGTGTCGGTAGGGGCCAGCGAAAGCGTGGACAGACCCAGAAACAGTACCTTTTTTCTTGCGGCTGTGACGTTGGTGGGAACAGGTCATGGCAACTGTTGCAGTTGCATTGCCAAATGGAAACTGTGCAGTGTGTGGTGCCCCCTTCATGCAGTGCAGGAAGTGGCTCGGTGACGATTGTCCAGACGGTATTGGTGAGATTCAGGGTGAGGCAGTGCTCAATGCGGTGATATAGGTTGCAGTGTAAGCGACAGAGCTGGTTAGCAGGAGCTCGCGGTGGTAGTCCAGTGAGACCAGGATACTTAAGCGAAGCCAGGCAGTGTGAAGTGTGATGTTCACAGGTAAAGGTGCAAACAGCGGCTCTGTGGGGGTTTCGGTTGTCGTCGCCGGTGAGACCAGGGCTACGGTGCGAGATGCAGATGGCATCTTCTGCTGTGCCATCAGGACACAGAGCCAGCAACAGAGTCACTGACGTAGTCGGTTGCGTTTCCCTTCTTTGTGGCAATTGAAACTGCGGTTTCAGAAGTTGTACCCAGAGATTTCTGAAGTCTTTGCAGTCCTTGAGACTTCAGAACAGGAGTTCAAGTTCTACTTCAAGCCCTTGAAGATACACAGCACAAGTAAAAGAAAGTTCAGTCCAGTTATTTCACTTCCCAAGGCAGAAGTAGCAACTGCATGCCAACCCAACAAAGCAACAACACAGCAAATGGGCAGTACACCTCCTGGCAGCTCTTCCAGCTCTTCTTCTTGGCAGGTTCCTTGATTCCAGCAGGTTCTCTCTGAAGTCTTTTCTATCCCTGAGACTGCTATACTTCAAGACCTTGGAGAAAACTCTAACAGCAGGATGATGAAAGTACAATCCAGACCTTTCCTTGTCCAAGACAGAAGCAGCAACCAGGAGGCCAACACAGCAGAGCAGGCAGCATAGTGGCAGTTCCTTGTGACAGCTTTTCCAGCCCTTCTTCCTGGCTGGTTCCTTAGTTCAACAGTAATCTAAAATACTGGGGCCAGGGCCCTGATATTCATACAGCAAATTATTTTGTTATCTTAGTGTAGAGAGACGCTGTGATCTGCAAAACTAGTTCTGTCCTCTGATGCAGCTGTCCGGCAAGAGGTGGAGACAGCATTGTCCAAGGCAGACAGGGTCTATTCGGGTGCAAGGTAAATCTCCTCCCACCACTCCAAATGCAAACCGGACCTATGCAGGTGCTAGTGAGAATCCCCCCCCCTACTCTGAAAGCAGCCCAGGTCTATTCAGCCCAGCCCTGACTCATTCAGGAAAGGCAGGACACACATCAACCCCCACCCCTTGGTGGCTGTCTGAGAGGATGCACCTCCCCAGCCCCTGTCACTCAAAGGCCAGACAGTCAAACCACAAACCCAGCAGATGCAAACAGGTTGGCTAAGCAAGAAAATACATACTTTCTAAAAGTGGTGTTCTCAAACACAGAACCAAAAAATCATCTTTACTAAGCCATAGTGAAAAATAAAATGCACTGTCATTCTCTACCAGGACATTGCACTCTGCCACAGAGGTACGTTGGGCCTACCTTAAAAGTGTCTTATATGTAAGAAAAGGGAAGATGAGGGCCTAGCAAGTGGCTGCACTTGTCAAATTGACTTGGCAATTACAATCTGCGCGCCGACTCATCAGTGGCAGGTCCCAGTTACCTTTACAGGGCTATGTCTTTGGGGGGCACAGGCAGTGCTGCAGGCCCACTAGTAGCATTTGATTTACAGGCCCTGGCACTCTCAGTGCAAGGTACTGGGGACATACTAGTAAATCAAGTATGCAAATCATGGAAACACCAACTCATAACATAATTTACTCAGAGAGCATATGCACGTTAGTACTGATCAGCAGTGGTAAGATGCCCAGAGTCCTAAAACCAACAAAAACAGGTCCGGAAAGAACAGGAGGAAGAAGCAAAAAGTTTGAGGATAACCATGCAAAAAGCGTCATTTCCAATAGTCAGCTTGCAACACAACTCCAGCAATGCTTGACTTATGCGCCAATAGATACGTCAGGATTGCTGAGGCTCCTGTCACTCCTTGCAACATTGAGCACCTCACAGTAAATACAGTGCATCCATTGCGTTGCAAGGAGGGCACAGTGAAAACTATTGCATCGCTGTTTTCACGCAGCAATGCAACAGTTTTCCTGAATATGCCCCCATGTTTTTTTTGCTGAGGTACTTTGGTTAACAGTGATAAATTACCATAATTTCCATTCATTTCCATACATGTTAGTAGAAACTGTTAATTTAAAAATAAAAATGCTGTCTTCATAGTGCCCCTAATCTGTTTACTCTCTCTTGCCTGCTGACTTTGCAGTTTGCTGGATCGGTAAAAGTAGCAAATCTCAGCAGGAACTTTCCTCTCACTCTGCAGTGGAGCACAGTGGCTTAACTTGTAAATGTGAATAACATGCTGGTAAAGCCCTTTCACACTTAGATCGCAGAAGCCTGTTTGGTGCCCAGAAAAAGAGAAGTGCCTCCCAACTCGTTACTACTGTGCCTCTCTTTTTTTTTTAACCAACTGCTTAGGTATGTGGCTTCACATTTGTAGGGGGGTGCTGGTTTCTGAGGTAGAGTTTGTTTGTTCTTGTTGAGTCAAGTGAAACTTGAAACCCCTAGAGATTTGATCTTAGAATCTTGTAGTATCTAGTTGTGTCCAAGACTTCACTTAAGCTAAGCAGCTTCTGTCAGACCAAAATGCTGCTGCTAGAATCTTCTGCAGCCTTCTAGACTCCCAACTACATCTAAGCTTCTTCACAAACTACATTGGCTACCTATTGAGGCCAATTCATTTGAAAGCTCTTTGTTAGATGAATGTGTGTGTAAAACACGAGCCCCGACTACCATAGATTTTTGGTGTTGCCTTAGATACAACCCAAGTCGCTCCTTGCGCTCCAGCAATTCCAACCTTTCCTCAGTTTCCAGAGTGAGGAAAGCTCATCCACGAGGCCGGGCTTTCTCCTACTTGGGTCCCAAACTGTAGAACTCACTTTCACCTTTTTTAAGATCACGTCTTTTTCTTTCTATCTTTTGTGAACAGCTAAAAACCTGGGTGTTTTGATTCAGTGCTCAATGCTAGTGTGAGCTGATGTATTGTGAAGGGCTCAGTGCTGGTAAACCCTTTTTGGGAGCTGTGCACTATATAAATCTCTACTAATAATAGTAGGAGGGTTAGACGAAAAAAATGTCCTGCCTCTATAACACGGCTGTATCACAATACGAATGGGAATGGAGGGAGGACCTTTGGCATTTAGAAATATGAATATTGGGCATAGGCAATGGTGGTAGCTAGAGCATCAATAGACATTATATAAGACTTAGGAAACTCCAGGGATACGTACAAGGCACCTTTGGTGGTGATTCTCAGCTGTGTAACAGGGGTTCCACATTATCTGATTATGGGATCTTTATTGTTTGATTAAATATACACAATATCAGCAGTATGCATTTCACTCTCTTTGCGGTACTTTATCGAGGTATCTTTCATATTCTCTTTCCTCTTGCACATGTTGTTCTCTCTCGCATGACTCGAAATATCCTCTGGCCTCATACTTCATCCCCCCCTGCTTTTACAGCTGCCTAGACCCTCCTCACTCATCCTTCTCTTTCACAATTTACTTTCAACTCTACGTACCTTTCTTGCACAACTCCCCTCCATATGTCACCAAAACACTACCTTATATGCCTCTTTACATCTCCGTTTTCCACAATGCTTTCACTTTTAACACCCCACATTGCACAATGTATTTGATTAATCACTCTCCATACTTATCTCACACATCCTTTAGTCCCACACCCTTCCATCCCCACTGTTTCCCACACCTCATTCTATCTCGCATCCTCCTCTCACTTCTACTACCAACTTTAGTTTACCCTGCTCTATTTCTAACCTTCATTCTCTCGCACACACCAACACACACACACGCACACATGTACACTTTCATTCTCTCGTCGTTATTCTACTTTCTTTTGCCACGCCCTCCTGTATAAGACACCCTTACACCTGCTTCCTCTATGACACCACCTGCAGTCTATCACATTTTGTTTAATCATCCTCTCTCAACCGCACAAGCACATACATCCACTCATAGAAACAGAAGAACAGAACATCCTTTTTGGTTCTTCCTCTTTCCCTATCTTCTATTAATTTCTTACACTCCTTGTTGTGAGAAATCAGGACCTGTTTGCAGCATTCCCTTACTTTCTGCCCCATTTTGACCACTAGATGCTGGTTTTCTGACTCAGTGCCCTGGGCTCTGCTAACCAGACCCAGGGCCCATGCTTTGATTAAAAGTACATGGTAATTTGGTATAATTACAATTGGGAATGACAGAACCCTGTAAGTCCCTTGTAGATAGTATGGCAAGGTGGATTCCAACCACCTATAAGTCCCTGGTTTATAATAAGGCGGAAGGTTTAGACGCCCAGTAGATATCCTGCACTGGAGTATGCACTTCTGTGGTGCCAGCTGTCAATTTAAAAGACAGCCTTGCAGACTGCTTTCAAATTGAAATTATTTGCACATTTGACTTTGGATTTAAAGGTACTCCTAAAGTATTAATCTACCTTATTTTTACACTCAAGTCACCTCCAAGGTCTCCCCTAGCTGCTACAGTGATAGGGTGCCTTGTAACTGTAAGCAGGGACATTACAAAGATGATTTATAAGCCCCAGTGAGGGAAAACTGCAAATTCCGTTGTTCCCCATTGTAGTGAATGACTCGGTAGGCTAACATTGTAATATTTTATTTAACTATAAATATTGTTAGGAGCCATGTACAAATATACTTTACCACATGAAATGATTAGTTAATATAAATCCAACAATTTGCTGCTGTTGGATTTGTAATAACTGTTACAGGAAATACGTTATTGTATTTTCTTTTCTGTGAGCCAAAGTTCAGCTTTCCAGCTGCTCTCTCCTGATTGGCCAGCCTGCTCCCATACTGTGCCAGTGCTGCCTGATAACGTGTGAAGTGTCCTGTCAGAGGACACAATAGATTTCCTGTTCACTGGGAGGTAGATTCTCAGGGCGGATGGCAGAAAGGGGACTTAAAAGGGAGAATGTCACTTCCTCCTTTCCAGTTACACAAGAGCCTCTGTAAGTAGATTACGGAGATAGTTGAAAAGGGATTGTTTAGGAAAATGTGCAACACCAGTAGGATGGGTTAGCCTCAGTGCTGGACTGGGAACCCAACCCAGCCCTAGCAATTGTGCAGAAACCAGCCTGAGGTGGTGTGGGGATGCCAGTGAGAAGCAGACCAACTGCGGGGGAGGTGCTAGTAAGAAGCAGCACTGCTGCCATTTTAGCACTGCTGCTGCTTTTATTACAGGGGGCTGATATTGCAGCACTGCTGCAAAACTGGCACCAGGTAACAAAACCGTCCCCCACTGCTAGAAAACCGTCCCCGATTTTCCAGCCCACAGAGAAAATGCCCAGTGTCTGCTACATCCAGTCCGGCCCAGGTTAGCCGGATCAAGCTCCTCTGTAGAGAATTCCTCCTTGCTGGATTTTGAAAGAATTATGCTTTTTGGGATAGGAATATCATTGGAGGAAGTGGTCATACATCTGGGTGGCACCCAGCATCCCATTAGTCATGAGTGCCCCCTGTCTGATGCCCAGTAACCCTCAATAAATATTGGAGAGCTACATAGCTCCTCAGATATGCTGCTAGAAGAGAAAAGAAGAAGAAGGAGTACCCTACTGACTCCCTGCCCTGCATCGAGAGGACTGCACTTACAAGGACTGTATCTGCTGCACACTGTGCAACTCAGCATCAGATGGACTTTGCCTGACTTTGAAAGTATATGGAGTGGACTCCCTGCAAGCTATATGCTAACAGAGCTCTTCTGCATCATCTCCACCATGAGTCCCCATCCTGAAGTGTGTCCAGTGGACTTTTAAGGATTTCACAATGTGCATTGTGGGGATTGTAGTCCAGACATCCCATGGAACATCTAGGAGATTTCAGACCCTTGGATATGTGTTTTGGACTCTTTGAACCCTCAAGAGGGACTTCAGGAAGATGTTCCCGAAAGTTTGGGGCAACTTTTGGAAAAAGCTACAAAAGGTGACCGACCTGATGTCGAGAGTCAAGCTGGATACCTTCAACTGCGACCCAGCCAGGATTTTAGGTTTGTCTCCCTAAAAGCTCTGGAGTGCCAGACTTCCGAGATTTGACCGGAGCCTCATAAGAAGTAAAGCCTGTGAACCTGCACCAAATCTGGCCCAATTAAGTGCTTTGCTCAACTTTGAGGGGAAAAGCTCCTGAGAAAACAACTAAGTGTGATAGTAAACTTTTGCCCTAGGCCTCCTGCTTGTATCTGACCAGGGCTCCATAACGGGTCAGCCTCAAACTTGTACTTTGTCCTGGTAAATCGCGACCAGATGTTCCAAAGTGACGCTATATGTTTAAAAGCACTAGAAAATGTTTATTCTTTAGTAAATTCATATCTCTGGCTACCTACATTAGATCTTTGTCATTTTGGTGTCTATGTATTAATAAGCATGTAATCTATTTTTATAAACTGGAGCTGGATTTTTATTGCGTGGTGTGTCCTACCTATTTAATGTATTAGTGTTTTTAAATGCTTTACACGCCTGTCTCCAATTTACGCCTGCCTGCTTATTGTCAGCTACCCAGGGTTGAGTAAGGGAATAGTTTACTGAAACCTTGACTGACCCTTTAATTGTCTTTGTGGCCTTATTCCCAGTGGAAAGTTCCTTATCTCTACTAATCCACTTTCCAACATTTATGCATCCCATTCCTCTCTTTTTTTACTCACATTTTGCCTCTGCCTTGTTCTGCTCTCTCCTTTACCCTCTGAAGGTAACCTTTAGGCGGTGGATTGAATTTGATGGCAAGCCTCATGGAGAAGGAGAAGCTGCACTCTGGCAAATTGTTAAAACTAGGGCTGTTACTCTTTGACTCTATCATACTGCAGTCACTGAGAAATATGACCTGTACCTTTCAAACTCTTCTTCCTCTCACACATCTTCTCTCTCACATGCCCCAAAATATCCTCTGTTCTAATACTTCTTAATATCTCCCAGCTTCCTCTGCTGCCTACACCCTCCTCTCTCATTCTTTTCTTTCACAATTTTCTGTATAATCTATGTACCTTTCTTTCAGAGCCTTCCCTCCTAATAGGCCAAGAAACCACACCATATGCCTCTTTACATCTCTTTTTCCCACAATCCATTCACTTTTAATATCCTACCTTGCTCAATGCAATTGATTAGTTACCCTGCTTGCTCTCCCTTCTTACCTCACACATCCTTTAGGCGCACACCCTTCCTCCCCCAGTGTTTTCTCACACCCCATTTCATCTTGCATCCTTCTCTCTCTCCCACAACTTTAGTTTACTCTCCCCTATTTTTCTTACATACACCCACACACAAACATACATTTGCTCACATGTACATTTGAATTTTCTCATCATTATTCTACTTTCTTCCGTAATATATTCCTGTATGAGACCCCCTATAACCCGTTTCCTCTGTGACACCACCTACAGTCTCTCACACTTTGTTGATTCGCCCTCTCTCAACCAAGCAAGTACAAACATGCACGCATAGAACTACAAGAAAAGTAAGGTTGTTACTGTTTGGTACAGTCACACTGCTGTCACTGAGAAATATGACCTGTCAAGGTACCTGTCTACTTTAACTGGTACTCGGGTTGTTGAAATGCCTCCTTAATATCTTAAAAATGTGTCATCCTTATTGACTTGAAATCTGTGCGGATCTATGCAATGGGATTTAGGAATAACCTTGCTCAGTCCCCAGCATTAGGTGAATAATATGTAAGATAAAACTTACTGTTGATGAATGATATTACATCACTTATTTTCCTAAAAAATATAATACAGCCTTTCAGCCAATTGCAGATAGTTATATAATCCAATGACCATCCGCTGAAGTGTTATTGTTCTGAGCCTAAAGTACATGCGACATTACATGACCAACAAAGCCCTCTGAGGCTGGCCTTGAGATTAAAGCAATATTTTAAGCTATGAAGCTGAATGTCCAAATTGAAACAAGCACCCTCCTTGGAAACACAGGGAGTGTAAAAATGTATGTAGTATTTTGCAGCTTCTCTTGCAGCTGCACCGGTCAATAAATAAAATTTGCTGCTATGGCTCTGCACGCTAGTGTAATAAACTAATTTTTTGACTTGCAGACGATGTTAAAATTGCACTTTAGAAGGCTTTAAACAGCACAAAAATATTTTCACATAGAAAAATAACACGTAGAAAAAATGTGCTTGCTTTACAATGTATAGGAATTCGTTAGAATGCACTGTAATTCTGCTTAAAGAATACATAGATAAATCACACATAGGGAAAATGTGCTTATTTTAAACATATTTGGAATATAAGACAGTGAAATTTGTTGTACTAGGCTGTCATTCTTAAGTGTGGTCCTGTAATCAGGCCCAAGCCTTTTTCTTTTACCTCTGTTCATAGCTAAATAGACGTTTATTTAGGACACTTTGCCTAGCACCAGCATCTTACTAAAGAATGCTGACTTCAAGATTATGTTCTTTTTGCTTCATTACACCATATTAGATCACTTTTAATAGCACAATGAAACCTGCTGTGAATTCATAATGCATAGGCTACTAGGATGAATAATGATTTAGGTATATGTTATGTATGCTGAACTAGACATTGAACACAGCTTTTTGCTTAGGTAAGAAGGTTCTCATGCAAACTTTTCTCTGTGTTTCTGGTAGGGTAACACTGTTTAACTATGCACCGGCGTGAATGTTTACTGTGTTAATCAGGAACAGAAGCCACGGACGATGACGACACCATCGGATGCACGGTTTTCATTGGGCGAAAGTCATAAACACCTACTAATATTCGTTACATCATTCTATGATTTTATATATTATATTACGCGTTCCTACTACAGAAGGGTGGCTCTTTTAAATATATATGCTTGCCCCTTGTTACAGACAGCCTTTGCTAAAGGTGACTTTATTCTATTTCCTTACTGTGATTTTTCTTTGATCAATGCTATTGCAACAATCATCCCTGTATCACTGATATTCTAAAGGTTGCTACTGCAGCTGTGGGAAATTCAGTTGAGGTTTCAGAACAACCCTTTATCGGACATTCTAGTCCTTATCTATGCTCTGAAAATCTTGTTCTTTTCTAGAAGAAACTCTTCACGGGTCCTACCTTAGGTTAGATTAGGTCCTTTAGCTAGTTTAGTGACAATTTCCTTCGTGGAACACCCTGTATCGAATTATGCTCTCACTAATCAGCCTTTCATTTGTTGTTTATGTAAACTTGACTAATCTGAATATAGATCAACAAACTTGCTAAATCCCAAACAGGAATAAAACGTTTTGAAAACGTCTTCAACCTCTCATCATTGGCTGAATAATAAGGATCTGTCAGTTGACAATATATATGCATGACCTGTGTTTTTGTTCCAGCTCCATTCAAAATACGGTGGCAAAGGACCATCCGACCTGTCAAGCACCATCTGAATTTTCAAGTGTCAATCTGTAAGTTGGGGTGGTTAATTTAGGAGACCACTTTGGCTAGTCCTTCAGGTGCCAACACCAGCTTGCATAGGCTTGATAGCAACTAACATGCATGGACAGCGTAAGTCATGAAAAAAGGAGGCTGTTTGTTTTTCTGTTGTGGTTTCTCAAAGAAGAGAGAGATAAGGGCCACAGACTCTTCATCATGTAACACGATGTCACTGCATAACAGGGATTTCATGAGGTACAGAGTGGAGGAGTAAAACCTCTCTTGGCAACAGCCTCTGCAACTACTATACCCTTTATAGAATCCTAATATGCAGAGGAGAGTTAGAGGTAGAGGAACATACCTTGTGTGACTGTGCTCCCCGTGAAAGGGCAAAAGTCCAATTACTCAGAGTAAAGTTAGCCATTGGCTGAAGTGGGTAGACCCATTGGCCTTGCTGTATGCAAGAAGAATGTAAGTAGTACAATAACAAACCAATTGATGAATAGGGCTGGCTGGAACCCCCTATAAGTATGTATACTAGAAATATAACTGAATTGCAAGGTAACTGTAAAGTTGCATAATCTCAGGCACCAAATGTGTTCCACGCCCTATGACACATCACGTTTCCACAGTCTCTAAGTTGAGGAAGAATAATTCAAAACAATAGACCGAGATTATAATAACAGTTATAAATGACATCCTGCATGTTTACGAAGTGTCCAGTATTCTTATGAAGTTAGAAGATTAGACAAATGTGACATCTATATTTTGATTTCCTTTTTGTTCCCTTCAGAGAACATATTTGCTTGCAAAGTAATTTCTTGCCAAACACACCATGCAAATTCAAATAGTGCAAGTTTTCCTTGTCACAGTTTCTGTAGCACTTGTATTTGAAGCATTCAATTATAAGTTTGAAGTCCAGATTCATGTGACAAATGTGTTTGAAAGTGTGTAAGTTTCCACGATTTTAATACAGGATGGATAGTATTGATCTCTTAGGCCAATGAATATGTTTGTTCACTAATTAAAAATTCTCATGTGAACGGACACTATTATAAATCCACTTAGAAGTTATTGAGGAAAAATTGCACATTCTCTTCACACAGATGTCACCATACAAGGGAACCGGATGGTTCCCACACTGTGAGTTGCCACTAAGTCACACATGCGAAACTTTAAATTTGTCAAAGTTGATAGCCACAGTATTGCCTTGAGAAAATGTTCTACTACAAAAGTACATTTTCAGTATTGTATTATGCTGATATCGACATAATATTATTGACTAACCAAATATTAGCATGAAAGGTTGTTGTGAGTTAACAATAATACAGCCATACTTCTCTGTATATGTTTACCTTCCAAGTATGTTGATAGTGGACACAGTGGATTCGACCAAAAAAAATTGACCTTGAGATTGGAAAATACAACATTGCCAAAAATGGTTCAAATATGCCTGTACAGCCTTCTATTTAGAGCTGAACTTTCCAGTGATCCTGGATTACAACATAGATAATTATAACGTTTCAACCTCTCAAAACTTTAGCAACAGTAGGTTCTGGGTTTTGCAATACTCTGAAATCTCAAGGGTAGAAGTGTCAAATGACAAAATATTGTATCACTGGTTTACTGGTTCTACAGTACCTTTTTCTTTCATCGCCTTGTCAAGGGCAGCCGCATCTGCAGCAGCATTAAAGTTGGGTTGAGCTTGAACAACCGGTCCATGGAATTCAGGCTGTGAAAGCAAATATGTACAAATGAATTGAAGTGCAAAGTTACACGACCCTTATAACCTTTGATTCGATTACTATTGTAAAGTATCATTTTACTGTATTCTCAAACAGAAAAGTCACATTCCTTTTATGACTATTTAAAAGCTTAGAGGGTTATATCGAGCAAAAACTATATTAAGAAGGTTCAAATTCCTGCAGTTTGAAAAGTTTAGTTTTGAAATCTCACAAAAACGGGCAAAGGTTTGTTTTTTTCTGTTTCTGAATTGTGCTGTCTGAAACTAAAGCATTAACTAAGAGAAATCGAGTGTTAAATTAATTCACCTTACACACTGCAGGTGCATAAAAAGAGACACACGGTTTTGCAGTGAGTGAGCACACCTATTCATGATGCAGCTCAGTGAGTTGGGAATAAAGGATAATTTAAAATGTCAGTGCAACTACAGATCTGGGATCCAGTCTGATTAACATTAAGATCAAATATTTGATGGTTAAAATGATGTACTAATGGTGATGATGTGATGTGGTAATTCAATAAACTGTTGTGATCAACTGTGCGCAAATGTAACAACAAAAAGTGTTTTAAAAAAAATATATATAATATATATAAAATATATATACAGTGGCCAAACACCCCCTCTTTGCAGAATACGTGTCATTAAGAGACTGAAGACACGAGCAGGACTTCAGGAACCACAATGCCCAGCGAACCTCCAGTGTCATCAGAGGCGGGGCATACCTGTGAATAAGAATCACCTGAACCTGTTGAAACATCCACACGGACAGAGGCGATACCTTTGAAAAAGTTTTGAGCCAGAAACGAAACGCGTCAGGTGCCTCACGCTGTGATTAAAATGCTGTTGCAATCCTGAATACCAGTGTGCGTCTCACAGTCACTTCAAAAGGTGAAGAGAACTTTTTTTGATGTAAAGCGACTGGTTCTGTCGCAGAGGAAAACGCACCACCGCAAAGAGCGCCGAGCACTTTCCCCGCCCTAGAACCGAAATCTGCCTGTCTTGGACAAACCGAAGCCCAGGGGAAATCGGCTGCCGCCTGACACTGGAGTCAGGTAAAGGGTCCCTAGCAATCCCATAAAAGACTGGGAGGCAACGTGGGAGGTAATTCAGACCAGGGAATGGAAAATGAAGACGTCCCTGGAACAGCAGTGCTGACTTCACCGACCTTGTGCAGCGAGCGGAGAAATATCGGAAGTTCATTGGAATGCAGCAAACGCCAGGCCGTGTCAACCACGCACGAGGGGACCGGCAAGTCAGTGACAATTGTTGACTGCATTTCAGTGAAAGGACACGCGGCTGCACAGTGGCCAAACACCCCCTCTTTGCAGAATACGTGTCATTAAGAGACTGAAGACACGAGCAGGACTTCGGGAACCACAATGCCCAGCGAACCTCCAGTGTCATCAGAGGCGGGGCATACCTGTGAATAAGAATCACCTGAACCTGTTGAAACATCCACACGGACAGAGGCGATACCTTTGAAAAAGTTTTGAGCCAGAAACGAAACGCGTCAGGTGCCTCACGCTGTGATTAAAATGCTGTTGCAATCCTGAATACCAGTGTGCGTCTCACAGTCACTTCAAAAGGTGAAGAGAACTTTTTTTGATGTAAAGCGACTGGTTCTGTCGCAGAGGAAAACGCACCACCGCAAAGAGCGCCGAGCACTTTCCCCGCCCTAGAACCGAAATCTGCCTGTCTTGGACAAACCGAAGCCCAGGGGAAATCGGCTGCCGCCTGACACTGGAGTCAGGTAAAGGGTCCCTAGCAATCCCATAAAAGACTGGGAGGCAACGTGGGAGGTAATTCAGACCAGGGAATGGAAAATGAAGACGTCCCTGGAACAGCAGTGCTGACTTCACCGACCTTGTGCAGCGAGCGGAGAAATATCGGAAGTTCATTGGAATGCAGCAAACGCCAGGCCGTGTCAACGACGCACGAGGGGACCGGCAAGTCAGTGACAATTGTTGACTGCATTTCAGTGAAAGGACACGCGGCTGCACAGTGGCCAAACACCCCCTCTTTGCAGAATACGTGTCATTAAGAGACTGAAGACACGAGCAGGACTTCAGGAACCACAATGCCCAGCGAACCTCCAGTGTCATCAGAGGCGGGGCATACCTGTGAATAAGAATCACCTGAACCTGTTGAAACATCCACACGGACAGAGGCGATACCTTTGAAAAAGTTTTGAGCTAGAAACGAAACGCGTCAGGTGCCTCACGCTGTGATTAAAATGCTGTTGCAATCCTGAATACCAGTGTGCGTCTCACAGTCACTTCAAAAGGTGAAGAGAACTTTTTTTGATGTAAAGCGACTGGTTCTGTCGCAGAGGAAAACGCACCACCGCAAAGAGAGCCGAGCACTTTCCCCGCCCTAGAACCGAAATCTGCCTGTCTTGGACAAACCGAAGCCCAGGGGAAATCGGCTGCCGCCTGACACCGGAGTCAGGTAAAGGGTCCCTAGCAATCCCATAAAAGACTGGGAGGCAACGTGGGAGGTAATTCAGACCAGGGAATGGAAAATGAAGACGTCCCTGGAACAGCAGCGCTGACTTCACCGACCTTGTGCAGCGAGCGGAGAAATATCGGAAGTTCATTGGAATGCAGCAAACGCCAGGCCGTGTCAACCACGCACGAGGGGACCGGCAAGTCAGTGACAATTGTTGACTGCATTTCAGTGAAAGGACACGCGGCTGCACAGTGGCCAAACACCCCCTCTTTGCAGAATACGTGTCATTAAGAGACTGAAGACACGAGCAGGACTTCGGGAACCACAATGCCCAGCGAACCTCCAGTGTCATCAGAGGCGGGGCATACCTGTGAATAAGAATCACCTGAACCTGTTGAAACATCCACACGGACAGAGGCGATACCTTTGAAAAAGTTTTGAGCCAGAAACGAAACGCGTCAGGTGCCTCACGCTGTGATTAAAATGCTGTTGCAATCCTGAATACCAGTGTGCGTCTCACAGTCACTTCAAAAGGTGAAGAGAACTTTTTTTGATGTAAAGCGACTGGTTCTGTCGCAGAGGAAAACGCACCACCGCAAAGAGCGCCGAGCACTTTCCCCGCCCTAGAACCGAAATCTGCCTGTCTTGGACAAACCGAAGCCCAGGGGAAATCGGCTGCCGCCTGACACCGGAGTCAGGTAAAGGGTCCCTAGCAATCCCATAAAAGACTGGGAGGCAACGTGGGAGGTAATTCAGACCAGGGAATGGAAAATGAAGACGTCCCTGGAACAGCAGCGCTGACTTCACCGACCTTGTGCAGCGAGCGGAGAAATATCGGAAGTTCATTGGAATGCAGCAAACGCCAGGCCGTGTCAACCACGCACGAGGGGACCGGCAAGTCAGTGACAATTGTTGACTGCATTTCAGTGAAAGGACACGCGGCTGCACAGTGGCCAAACACCCCCTCTTTGCAGAATACGTGTCATTAAGAGACTGAAGACACGAGCAGGACTTCAGGAACCACAATGCCCAGCGAACCTCCAGTGTCATCAGAGGCGGGGCATACCTGTGAATAAGAATCACCTGAACCTGTTGAAACATCCACACGGACAGAGGCGATACCTTTGAAAAAGTTTTGAGCCAGAAACGAAACGCGTCAGGTGCCTCACGCTGTGATTAAAATGCTGTTGCAATCCTGAATACCAGTGTGCGTCTCACAGTCACTTCAAAAGGTGAAGAGAACTTTTTTTGATGTAAAGCGACTGGTTCTGTCGCAGAGGAAAACGCACCACCGCAAAGAGCGCCGAGCACTTTCCCCGCCCTAGAACCGAAATCTGCCTGTCTTGGACAAACCGAAGCCCAGGGGAAATCGGCTGCCGCCTGACACCGGAGTCAGGTAAAGGGTCCCTAGCAATCCCATAAAAGACTGGGAGGCAACGTGGGAGGTAATTCAGACCAGGGAATGGAAAATGAAGACGTCCCTGGAACAGCAGCGCTGACTTCACCGACCTTGTGCAGCGAGCGGAGAAATATCGGAAGTTCATTGGAATGCAGCAAACGCCAGGCCGTGTCAACCACGCACGAGGGGACCGGCAAGTCAGTGACAATTGTTGACTGCATTTCAGTGAAAGGACACGCGGCTGCACAGTGGCCAAACACCCCCTCTTTGCAGAATACGTGTCATTAAGAGACTGAAGACACGAGCAGGACTTCGGGAACCACAATGCCCAGCGAACCTCCAGTGTCATCAGAGGTGGGGCATACCTGTGAATAAGAATCACCTGAACCTGTTGAAACATCCACACGGACAGAGGCGATACCTTTGAAAAAGTTTTGAGCCAGAAACGAAACGCGTCAGGTGCCTCACGCTGTGATTAAAATGCTGTTGCAATCCTGAATACCAGTGTGCGTCTCACAGTCACTTCAAAAGGTGAAGAGAACTTTTTTTGATGTAAAGCGACTGGTTCTGTCGCAGAGGAAAACGCACCACCGCAAAGAGCGCCGAGCACTTTCCCCGCCCTAGAACCGAAATCTGCCTGTCTTGGACAAACCGAAGCCCAGGGGAAATCGGCTGCCGCCTGACACCGGAGTCAGGTAAAGGGTCCCTAGCAATCCCATAAAAGACTGGGAGGCAACGTGGGAGGTAATTCAGACCAGGGAATGGAAAATGAAGACGTCCCTGGAACAGCAGCGCTGACTTCACCGACCTTGTGCAGCGAGCGGAGAAATATCGGAAGTTCATTGGAATGCAGCAAACGCCAGGCCGTGTCAACCACGCACGAGGGGACCGGCAAGTCAGTGACAATTGTTGACTGCATTTCAGTGAAAGGACACGCGGCTGCACAGTGGCCAAACACCCCCTCTTTGCAGAATACGTGTCATTAAGAGACTGAAGACACGAGCAGGACTTCAGGAACCACAATGCCCAGCGAACCTCCAGTGTCATCAGAGGCGGGGCATACCTGTGAATAAGAATCACCTGAACCTGTTGAAACATCCACACGGACAGAGGCGATACCTTTGAAAAAGTTTTGAGCCAGAAACGAAACGCGTCAGGTGCCTCACGCTGTGATTAAAATGCTGTTGCAATCCTGAATACCAGTGTGCGTCTCACAGTCACTTCAAAAGGTGAAGAGAACTTTTTTTGATATATATATATATATATATATATATATATATATATATATATATATATATATATATATATATATATATATATATATATATATATATATATATATATATATATATATATATATATATTACCTACTGGCGGTAGCCAGTAGGTATATATAGTTAGGACCTGTTTCCATAGGAAATCCCCAACATTCTATTGGGAATAACTTTGGCCCTGGTTGATGAATCTTCGCAAATTTCTCAAAGAAGATGGGAAGGGGGGTCCCAAAACGTGTTTTCCCCATGTTAATTTCCTTAGGACCTTTAGACTCGGCTACAGCCCGAACGGCTGAACGGAATTATTTGAAATTTGGTAAAATGGAAGAGACTGGTTCGCAGATTACGCTTTTCTTTAAATGGTGTAAATCCGTCCAGTATTTGCTGAGAAAATTGCATTTAAATTCAAATATATATCTATAAGCGGGCACGCATGCGCGCACTGTCCCCGCCTGCCTGCCTGAAATTGGGCCGCCGCGCTGCCCGCGGCGACCCGGAAGTGTTGCGCGGCTGGCTGGAAATGTCCGCCCCCGCCGCAAGGGGGAAGAAGGATGATGGCGGCTGACTCTGCAGGGCTCCCGTGATGGGAGGGAGCCCTCCCATTCGCAAGAGAAGCGGCTTGTTTTTGTCTCCGCCTGCCTAAAATCGGGCCGCCGCGCTGCCCGCGGCGACCCGGAAGTGCTGGGGCCGGCCGGCCAATCCCAGCGCGGCTGGCCGGGAACGCCCGCCCCCCGCCGCGAGGGGAGAAGAAGGAAGACGGCGGCTGACTCTGCAGGGCTCCCGAGGCCGGAGCTGCTGAGCTGTCTGTTGCAGCTACAGCCTTCGGGAGCCTTCGGAGCTGCTTCTATCTTTCCACCCTTTCTACTACTATGCCCCTTCTTATTGAGCACTTCGGTAGTCTGTCTCTTCAGACGCTGGATACACTTGGTCACTTGTGAGCACCCGCGTTTCTTTACCCGGTAAGATTTTTTGTCGTCTTTAAACACGACTAACCCGTTTTGAAGCTTGAATTCACTGAGTGCAACCGCTGCTGCATACCTTCTCTATCTTTCCACCCGGCAGGGTGGGTGCCGTGGAGCAACCTGCTGCGGCTGGGGCTGCCTCCTACTGATCCGCACGGAGGTGCAGCCAGAGCCGCCTCTACCTTTTCGCAGTGGGTAATATAAAAAATATATATATATATATATATATATATATTTTTTTTTTTTTTTTTTTTTGACGGAGAGGAAGTGTCAAAAAATTCGACTTTATATATATAAATATATATATCCCCCAGGCAGGCCAATTGTCTCCTCCATAGGGAGTCTACTTGAGAACACATCAAGGTTCATAGATGGGTATCTGTCCCCATTTGTGAAAGACTTACCATCATATGTGAGGGACACCCAGGACTTTATAAGGCAGATTGAGGGCATCGGGTGGGAGGAAGATATGCTACTCATCACCCTTGATGCCACAAGCTTATACACCTGTATTGAACACCGTAATGGAATCTCTGCCGTTAAATGGTTTCTGGGCAAAAAAAGTATGCAATACCATCAGCACAACAAAATGATAGTGAAAATGATTGAATTCTGCCTCCACAATAACATCTTTCTTTTTGCAGGCAACATGTACCATCAATTGTGAGGGACTGCGATGGGAATGTGCTTCGCCCCCAGCTACGCAAATTTATTCGTGGGCTGGTGGGAGAAGCACGTGGCCTGGGGGGGCCCCAATGAAAAATGGCTGGATAACATCATGATTTGGTCGAGATATATCGACGACTTGTTTGTCGTCTGGCGTGGCGACATCTCCTCCGCGGAGGAGTATGTGGCGGGGCTGAACGACAATGAGTTGAACCTCAGATTTACCAGTACAATGAGTAGAACATCTATACACTATCTCGACCTAGAGGTCTTTGTTAAGGAGAGTTCCCTACATACCAGGCTTTACCGCAAGCCGACGGCTGGCAACACCGTGTTACACGCAGCGAGCCACCATCCGAGAAGCATGGTTAAAAATATTCCTTTCGGAGAAATACTGCGTATAAAGAAATTGCTCAGACTTTAGTGATTTCACGCAGGCACAAGAGGGAGCGGCAGCCAGGTTCAGAGAGAGAGGGTATTCTAGGTCACTCCTCATGGAAGCAACTAGGCGAGTAGACCTCATCGACAGGAAAGACCTCATACAAACCGTCATGAGAGACAGAGTAGAAGACTTTACAACCAGGATGATCACCAGTTATAACATGAGATCTAACAAACTGGTGCAGATAGTTAACAAGAACTGGCACATCCTAGGCACAGACCCAGTGATGAAAAGAGTCATACCAGAAAGGCCGTCTATCACCTATAGACGTTGTCAATCCCTCCGTGATCATCTTGTAAAAAGCCACTACGTAGACCCTCCCAAAAGTATAAGAAATAAACCCATCAACGGTTTCTTCCCATGCATGCAATGCAAGGCATGCAAATATAGTAAAAAAAGAACCAAGTACGAAGGGAGAACCAACGATCCACGGCCAATGAGAGAAATAAGGAAATTTCTGAATTGCAATTCAGAGTTTGTAATTTACTGCCTGGTATGCCCATGTGCCAAAAGGTACATTGGGAGCACCATCAACCAAGCCAAGAAACGTATCCTGGAGCATATGCGTGCCATCGCAAATAAGGATAAGAACTACCCGGTGGCACGCCATTTCGAGACCCACCATGGAAGTAATAGGGACCTTTTATCCTTCTACTTAATAGATCAGCTAGAGAGAAGGGAGCGAGGTGGGGACAGGATAAGGCTACTAAGAGCGATGGAGTCCAGGTACATCATTGACCTCCAGAGTACGCAACCGAAAGGGCTTAACACCGACGAAGAACTCTGGGTATATCTAGAATAGATAGGATTCACTCCCAAGCTGGTTCAGAAAGAGAAACCCACACTGCAGATAGAACAACCCAACACTGTAAACCAAGATGGGTAACTTTCCAGTTGGCAGCAAAGAAACCGGTAACAACAGATAAAAATAAAATGGATTTCTACCCATACAGGGCATCACAACTTGTGCAAGTTAACAGGGTTAACATACCAACTGTCCACCTAGCCCATCCAGGGCACAATTATGTACATTTATGAATAATTTGTAAATATATTTAATTTCCCCGTGAATATGGGTGAAGGAAAGTGTATTATGAACTCTGGATGCAAAATATGTATATACACAACGAACAACAGTAGAGAATACACCCTGTGACTTGACCTTTGTTTTAATGATTTTTATGTCTAATGAACTTTTGCACTAGAACTTTTTCCAAACGCCATTTGTCCCCCTGTTAAAACTGTAAATAGTGTTGTTAACGATATGCTGAATTGCACGTTCAAACATGGCCGCCGCAAAACATCTTGGCGA
Organism: Lissotriton vulgaris; assembly: GCF_964263255.1. NCBI lineage: Eukaryota > Metazoa > Chordata > Amphibia > Caudata > Salamandridae > Lissotriton > Lissotriton vulgaris. The sequence goes on along the minus strand of NC_141689.1, from coordinate 929,924,732 downwards.
GCACTTGTCCACTTTCTATGTCTTTTGAAGTGGTGGGGGATTTAATGGCGATATGCACAATGTATGGCTGACACTGAGGAAGCCAGATAGGTGAAACGCGTCTGTCGAAGGGGCAGGGGGGGTCTGCCAATAAACCATTTTGGTTGACACATCGACTTGGAGTGCCGTCCTTTTTTACCTCTAGGAGACTCACGGAGGTGTGTGGAAACATATATATATATGTATACATATATATATATTAGCTTTTAAAAAACCAATGAAATTCACTGAAAAAACCATAGGTTATACACTATATATAGTTAGGAATTTGCCTTTAAAAAACCAATGAAAAAAGTAAATATATATATATATATATATATATATATATATATATATATATATATATATATATATATATATATATATATATATATATATATATATATGTTATGATATGTTATGTTATGTTATGTTATGTTATGTTATGTTATGTTAAATTAACTTATTGAGCGCGCTAACACCATTAGGTTTCTTGGCGCTATACAAAGGGAGCAGGGAGGAGAGACAGAAGATAACATAACACAGAATGACGGCTAGTAATAAGCTACAGTGAAAAGGTGAGTTTTGAGGGAGGATCTGAATGTGGTGTAGGGGGAGGGCAACCTAAGAGAAAGAGGTAAGGTGTTCCAAAAAGACGGGGCTAAGAAAGAAAACCTGAGGCCACCGTGTTTCTTCCGCTTGAATCTGGGGACAGAAAGTAAGGCCAATTGAGATGACCGAAGAGTGCGGGAGGGAACATAAGGATGAAGCAAAGAAGAAATGAAGGAGGGACCATGACCAGTGAGGGATTTAAAAATTATGCAACCAAGCTTAAAGTTGCAGCGGGCAGAAACCGGAAGCCAGTGGAGACTTTTTAGGAGAGGTTGGACGTGCTGATCTCTAGGTTGATGATAGATCAAGCGGGCAGCTTGATTTTGGATCAGCTGGAGTCTCCTAAGTTGGTATGCAGGAATGCCTACGTAAAGTGCATTTGCGTAGTCAAGCCTAGACGTGACTAACGCAAGCAGGGCCAAAGTGAGGGCATCGGTGGTAAGTAGGCGGGAGATTTTGCGTATTTTCCTGAGCTGGAAATGGCTGGAGGAGACTACAGCGCTGATCTGGGGTGTCATAGAAAGGTCGTTGCCTATGACAACTCCCAGACTATTTGCTGAGTTGACAGGGCAAGGGGGGCTGCCCAGACTGGCAGGCCAAAAGGAAGAGTGCCAGGGATTAGAGGGCCCCCCGACAAGCACCAGCTCAGTCTTGTCGGGGTTAAGTTTCAGATGGTTTGTGCCCATCCAATCGCTGATGAAGCAGAGGGTGTTTTGGAAAGTGGAGATGTATTGGTCACTGGAGTCGATAGTGAAGACCAGTTGAATGTCATCCGCGTAGTTGAACGCGGAGACATTGAATTGGCGGAGGGAACGGATAAGCGGGGCTAGGTATAAATTAAAAAGGAGAGGGGATAAGGAGGATCCCTGCGGGACACCACAGGTCAGCTCGACTTGAGAGGCAGAAAACTGGGACAGTCTGACAGCTTGATGGCGGTGAGTCAGAAAAGAGCGCACCCAATCCAGGGCAGTGCCCTGGATGCCAGCCTCTCTGACACGGTCGACCAAAATATCGTGGTCGACCGTGTCAAAGGCGGCTGACAGGTCTAGAAGAACCAGGGCCTGACAGGTGTTAGAGTCGGCGCCCCTGCGTAGTTCGTCCATCACAGAGAGGATGACTGCTTCTGTGGAATGCGCAGGTCTGAACCCAGCCTGCTGGGGGTCCAAAACACAAGAGTCCTCAATAAAAGAAGTAAGGGTTTGAGTGACATGGGACTCCAGGACTTTGCTAAGAAAGGGAAGGAGGGAGATAGGGCGATAGTTGCTCATGGTGGACGGGTCAGCCGTGGGTTTTTTCAGGATGGCGACCACCTCTGCCCGTTTGAAGGAACCCGGGACCACCCCCGAGGTTAAAGAGTTGTTTAAGAGGGCTAAAGGGGGGTCCGGGCAGGAAGTAAAAGCTTCTCGCAGGGCAGAGGGGGGGCAACAGTCGCTAGGGGAGCCAGAAGAAACTTTGAGCAAAAGGGAGAGAAAAATCTCTTCTGGAATGAGGGGGAGCTGGGATAGGGTGTGGGTGATGGGGTGAAAGGAAGTGCTGGGGGGGAAAGAAGTGGATGAAACGTGAGCAGAAATGCTGGTTTTGATTTTAACAATTTTGTCCACGAAGAACTGATTCAGGGAGTCACACAGAGGGTGGGAGGGAAGCGGGGCAATGGTGACTCTCGCCGGGTTAGATAATTCCTCAACAATAGAAAAAATTTCTTTAGATTTGTTAGTAGAGTTCAAAATCTTATTGGAGAAATAGCTGGATTTAGCCCGGGCTATAGCAGACTTGTATTCCCTCAGCTGAGAAGAGAAGACAGCTTTTGTCTCTGGAGTATATCCTCGACGCCAGCGTCTTTCGGCCTGGCGGAGACTAAGTTTCAGTGCCTTGAGTTCCTCGGTGAACCACCTATGAGCGTCGTGACTGCGCCGCATCTTAACAGGTTTTAGAGGTGCCACCGAGTCAGCGGCGGAGACAAGCCATTGGATAAGATTATCAGACTGAGAGTCAATGGAAGTGGGGGGTCCCGTAGTAGAAGGGGCTGATGAGCTCAGGAGGGAAGTGAATTTGTTGAGGTCGGCCTTGTTCCAATTACGTGCCAGGAAATTAGATTCTCGGGTAATATTGGTCGGGGGAGGCTTAGCAAGGGAGAAAGTGATAAGTAGATGATCTGACCAGGGGCAGGGGAGGACAAGGGGAGTGGAGATGTCTAAAGAAGAAGTCCATACCTGGTCCAAAATATGACCTTTAGCATGTGTGGGTGTGTGTATGTGTTGAATACAATTGAGGCCAAGCATAAGGTCGGAAAAGGCGAGAGAATCCGGGGTTTCGTGAGGGTCCGATGGCCAATAATTGAAGTCGCCGAGAACCAAAACATTAGTGTTGTTGATAGTCAGCTGGGAGATGAGCTCCCCAAACTGAACTGAGAAGTTTGGCATGGGTTGAGGGGGACGGTAAACTAGGACACATACAAGAGAGGACCCAGGTTGCTCCAGCCTGAGAGCAAGACAGTCGGTCATAGGAATGCTGGGGATAGGTATAGGGGAAAACCTGATTGAGTGGCTAATGATGGCTGCGACCCCGCCGCCCACTTTGCCAGAGGGGCGATTGGCTTGCAGTATGTAATATCCTGGGGGGATGGCCGCCAGGATAGCAGGGGAGGAATCATCTGTGAGCCAGGTCTCGGACAGGAACAAGATGTCAGGCTGTTCCGATCCTAAGAGATAGAAGATGTCAGTTTTATGGCTGACCAGAGACCGAGTGTTCAGGTACATCACAGATAGGGGGGAATTAGGGGCAGGTACCGAGGTAGAAGAGCGAGGTTTGCCTGCCAGGGCCGGGGGCCTGTGAATAGGGGGTGAAAGAATGAGCTCAGGAAAGGATTTCCTCGATACGGGCAAACCGCATGCGGTGTGCTTGACCGAAGCCTCGGGGGGAGGGAATACAGGTTTGTGCAGTGAGACAATGGCAGAGCGGGAATAGATGATGCGGGGAGCAGAGTGACGAGCCCCGTGCCCCGGCCTGCCGCGGACGGGCGCAGACGGGCTTAACTCAGGCGCAACTCCGGCGCGCCTACGTCGCGCCCGCTGCGCTCGTCCGCTGCGCTGACACATTATGGCCGTTTAAATAGGGGCAGGACGAGGGTGGAGTCTCAGGGAAGCTTCATGGGAATTGAATCCCAATCAAAGATGGCGCCCACTGCCACTGGGAGCCCGAGGTAACAAACAGCCCCCAGCCAGCCATATATATATATATATATATATATATATATATATATATATATATATATATATATATATATATATATATATATATATATATATATATATATATATATATATATATATATATATATATCAAGAGAGAAAACCAAATTACACAAGCACCCTCTTAAAAGTCCATTAATCTATGAACATAAGTGTAGTTATTTCCAAGGTTATTGCACCAACATCATTCAATGGTTCAATGGCAATTCAAAGTATGGATCCAAAACTAAATCTTGTGCTTCAAGTTCTTTATTGTTCAAATAAGTTAAAAGTTTCCCAGCTTTACACTGCCGACACGTGTTTCGCCCTCTCCAGTGCCGTGCAGTGGAGACTCGGCGCCGGCAAACTACGAGAATAAGACTTATCAAGGTCTTCAAGAATCTTTCACTCAGCAAGATAGGATTTACCTCCACACAGCGAGTCGCACCCCCATAAAAAGACAAATCTGCATCCAAATCACTTTTGTTCTTTCAATGCTCCACGAGGGACTATACAAGATTAAAATTACCTAGAGGGAACCCACTTTCTGAATAGCTCGCTGTGACCAAGACATCCAATAGGTTTCGCATAAACGCTTCATACCCATATCTTTTCGAACTATAGACCTCTCCGATGCCAGAGCAGCATAAGACCAGAACAAGATAGCCTTGAAAAAGCCCTGGAGAGGGCGAAACACGTGTTGGCAGTGTAAAGCTGGGAAACTTTTAACTTATTTGAACAATAAAGAACTTGAAGCACAAGATTTAGTTTTGGATCCATACTTTGAATTGCCATTGAACCATTGAATGATGTTGGTGCAATAACCTTGGAAATAACTACACTTATGTTCATAGATTAATGGACTTTTAAGAGGGTGCTTGTGTAATTTGGTTTTCTCTCTTGATTCGTGGTATTTGCATTCAGTTGCATTGCTCAAACACCCCTGGTGGTGGGTGTCTTATCAAGTTCTCAGTGCACCTCTATTTTTGATACCTCACGCATTACGTACCCGGGGAGAATAACTAAAACAGTAGGTGCGGACGTTTTCTCTGATGAGAAACACTACCGCCATTTTCTTTGTATATATATATATATATATATATATATATATATATTAGCTTTTAAAAAACCAATGAAATTCACTGAAAAAACCATAGGTTATGCACTATATATAGTTAGGAATTAGCCTTTAAAAAACCAATGAAATTCACTGACCATGTCATGAATGATGTAATATGTGACATCATCAGCATTGGATTGCGGATGCGCAAAATATATAGTTAGTGCACCTAACTATATGTCGAATTTCATTGGTTTTATATCAGTAAAATGTCCAGCTAACTATATAGGAGGAATTTCAATGGTTTTTTATATGTTAATTCCTAACTATATAAGGCCTAAAACCTATGTTTTTTTTAGTGAATATATATATATATATATATTACCTACTGGCGGTCGCCAGTAGGTATATATAGTTAGGATTTTTTCTCTATGGAACTTTTGAAAATTCTATGTCTAATAACTTTGGCGTTTGTGGACGGAATCGGCTGAAATTTTCAGGAAAATGGCACATTTTGTTTCTGAGCAGCCCCTGAAAATTTAGGGGGGTTCCCTCAAGGGGGGGCCGAGAAAAAAGGGGGGTCCCAAAACGCGTTTTTCCCATTCATTTTTCCATAGGGCGTTTGGCCTCACTTTTAGCTCGAACGGCTGAATGGATTTGCACGACACTTGGCAAAATTGTAGGGACTGTTAGCCCGATGTGCCTTTGCTGGGTCTCAATATATGTGCTCCAGTGGATTTTGAGAAATTAACGTTTAAAAAAACAGATATATCTGTGACAGCGTCCCGGATAGCGCACCGGTTCGCGTACTTTTCGCGTAACGGAGCTTTGCGAAGCGAAGCTGATTGGCTCTCCGGTGTCTGTCAACATTCTAAACAGTCCGGAGCTGCCGCCATCTTGTCTCTCGGTAGGATCGAGAGACAAGAGGAGGCCAAAACGAAGGGGGAAATGAAGGAAAGGGGGCAAGGTAGACCCCTTCTGACCCCCTAGGATTGATGAGGGGGATATTAAAGTGCCCCGCGGGGCAAAAAAAAATTAAAAATTGCGATTTTTCGCCGTAGAGGCGCGTCCCGGTACGCGAACCGGGCAGCTAACCGGCAGCGTAACAGTAGTCTGAGGAGAAGCTGATTGGCTGTCAACTTTGTAAACAGTCCGGAGCAGCTGCCATCTTGTCTCTCGGTAGGATCGAGAGGCAAGAGGTGGTGAAAAACGAAGGGGGAAATGAAGGAAAGGGGCAAGGTAGACCCCTCCTGACCCCCTAGGATTGATGAGGGGGATATTAAAGTGCCCCGCAGGGCAAAAGGAAAAAAGAAAAAGAAAATTGCGATTTTTCGCAGTAGAGGCGCTTCCCGGTACGCCAACCGGGCAGCTAAACGGTAGCGTAACGGGAGTCCGACATCTTGTGTTTTTGGAGCGTCCGGTTTGCGTACCGGGTAGTGTTCCGGTAAGCGTAACAAGGGGAAAACCAAGAGAAACAGTAAAATAAAATTTAAAGGAATAGATTTCCACCAAACTTGGCAGAATTGTAGGGACTGTTTGTTTGATGTGCCTTTGCAAGGCCTTAAGATATGTGCACGTGTGGATTTTGTCTAATTAAGGTAAAAAAAATATATATATATCTGTAAGCGTGCTCTGGTGCGCTTACGTTACGGGTTTTGTTTATGCTGCAGAGACGATACGTCACGTTTATGTGACGCGTCATGAGGCGTCTCACGTGGCTATGTGATACGTCACGTAATAAAGAATATATTTTACAGCTATAGATATTAGCTTTTAAAAAACCAATGAAATTCATTGAAAAAACCATAGGTTATAGACCATATATAGTTAGGAATTTGCATTTACAAAACCTTGAAAATTCACTGAAAAAACCATAGGTTATAGACCATATATAGTTAGGAATTTGCATTTACAAAACCTTGAAAATTCACTGAAAAAACCATTGGTTATAGACCATATATAGTTAGGGATTAGCATTTTCAAAACCTTAATTTACTTGCACAAAACCATAGAAATTCGCATATATAGTTAGTTGCAATAACAATATATCGCGCACCTGCAATCCACTGCTGATGATGTCAAATATTACATCATTCATGACATTGTCAGTGACATCACTGATGACATCACTGATGACATCTCAAATGACATCACTGATGACATCTCAAATGACATCACTGATGACATCACTGATGACATCTCGAATGACATCACTGATGAAATCACTGATAACATCTCATTTGACTTTACTGATCACATCACTGATGATATCATTCATGTGATAATACGATGAACCTCTTCAGACTCTAAAATAACCTTAGATACAATCAGTGTAAACAGACACTCACAGACTGTCACTCTTCCATGGAGTTACTCACACACCAAGTCAGTCATGCAAAGAATCAATCACACCTCCATTTCCTCAACTATACAGTTATTCACACCTTACTTAATCAAACATATACTAACACATATTTACTCTCTTATACAATCACTGATACGAGTTCACAATGATCCATACAGCCACTCACACATTCACTGGCTCTTATGCACAGTTATTTATATATGTCAACTCTTACATGTACTGTGTTTTACATATGTACTTACTTTGACATGTAGCACTGAGAAATCCAATCACTCACCAATACACTCATGCAGACAGTCAACCGCCCATACAGCTGTTTCCACATGGACTTTTTAACCCATACATCTAGTGAATCAACTGCTCACACATCTATGCACAGAGTCACACACCTCCCAGCCACCCCCACACACACACTCACTCTCCCATACAAATACTTGGGCAACCAACCAATAACCCATATAGTTACTCATATAGCTACTGATCAACACATGCAGCAGTTTACTGAACAACAGATATAATGATGCACAAATTAAGACAGTTTAGTCACTAACCCATGCACTCAGTGAGACACATTTAATCATTCTCTCATACAGTCAGTCATGCACCTACTAAATCCTTCATCCAGACACTTATACATCCACTCATTCTTCAATATGTAAGACATATTTTAACTTTACAGAAACATACAGTCACTGGATGTTGTCATTAGTGATGTCATCAGTGATGTCATTTGAGATGTCATCAGTGATGTCATTTGAGATGTCATCAGTGATGTCATCAGTGATGTCACTGACCATGTCATGAATGATGTAATATGTGACATCATCAGCAGTGGATTGCGGGTGCACGATATATAGTTATTGCAACTAACTATATATGTGAATTTCTATGGTTTTGTGCGAGTAAATTAAGTTTTGAAAATGCTAATCCCTAACTATATATGGTCTATAACCAATGGTTTTTTCAGTGAATATATATATATATATATATATATATATATATATATATATATATATATATATATATATATATATATATATATATATATATATATATATATATATATATATATATATATATATATATATATATCCGCTCCAACAGTCCCTCCCCGCAATGCTAGGGAAACAGGAGGCAGCACTCCAAAGATAGGCTCGCAAAGTATTTTAATCTCACACTATGCGCTTTCGGCACTCGGCCTTCGTCAGTAATGAGACAGAGGGAGTTACCATCCACTCACATTTAAACACCCGCGTTGCACGAGTAATCAACATAAAGATAGGACTACAATCAAAATCAAAGAATACCATGACATGATATTGAAGTGGTACAATAATAACATGCTGAATGGTGATGAACATTTGTTTTTGAGATGCTTAAATCCAGTAACTCCGACCTTTTATTATCTACCAAAGATACATAAGGATCCGGTGAATCCCCCTGGGAGGCCTATTGTAGCTTCTCAGGGAAGCTTAACTGAAAACTTGTCAATATATGTCGACTCTTTTCTTTTTCCCCATGTGGTCAATTTGAAATCCTATCTGAAGGATACAAAACATTTTCTGAACTGTATTGACAAAATGGTCTGGATGGATGGGTATACTATGATGGTCATCGACATCGCTAGTTTGTATACATGCATAGAGCATGATCAAGGATTACAGGCTATTTCCTGGTTCCTGGAGAGTAGGCCAGTGAAATACTACGAACACAATAAAATGTTGATGGAATTTATAAGATTCTGCCTCAAGAACAACATCTTCCTTTTTGGCACTAACCTCTACAAACAGCTAACAGGCGTGGCGATGGGCACTTGCTCTGCCTCAAGCTTCGCAAATTTATTCGTTGTGCATTGGGAGGAGCGGGTGGCCTGGGCCGAAACCAACAACAAATGGAATGATCTGGTAAAATGTTGGTATCGCTATATAGACGACCTGTTTATCATCATTGATGGATCTATGGAACTAGCTGAGGAATATCTAGAGGTACTCAATAACAATGCCAACAATTTGAGATTCACAGGTGAAATTAGCCAAAAGGAAGTGAATTATCTCGATTTGACTGTTTTCATTGAAGGTGGCAATCTGCATACCAAGCTCTTTCGTAAGGCCACCGCTGGCAATTCGACACTATTTGCTACCAGCGGGCATCCTAAGAGCTTGGTAAATAGTATACCGTATGGTGAACTTTTAAGGATAAGGAGGAACAACACCAAGGATGATGAGTTCAAAAAAGCAGCCAGCAAATGCATACAAAGGTTCAGAGCCAGGGGATATAATGCTGAGACACTTCAACAAGCTCTAAACAAGGTGGTGAATCTAGAAAGAAGCAAGTTGCTGGAAGACAAAACTCATGAAAGAAATATGGAGACTGGGCAATTTCGACTTGTAACCACTTATTCAAGGAATTCCGGAGATATCAAACGCATTTTGCGTAGACATTGGAATATCCTTATGACGGATAATGTTATCAAGCAAGATCTACCCTCCTAACCTCTTGTAACATTCAGAAAAGCCAGAGCATTGAAAGACTACTTGGTCCACAGTCACCATGATGAACTGAAACCCAAACCTAAAATTGAACCTATGAAAGGTTTCTTTCCCTGCGGACGATGTAAGGCCTGCAAGGGAAGTAAACGCATCATTCAGTACAGCATACCTGGTGTAAAGGAACCAAAGAAAATTCTAAAATTCCTCACATGTACTACACCTTATGTGGTTTACTGTCTGACATGTCCTTGTGGCAGAAGGTATGTCGGCAGTACAACCAATCCGGTGAAACTAAGAATACTAGAACACCAGAGAGCAATCCAGAATGCAGATGTCAGTTATCCTGTTGCGAGACATTTTGATAAGGAACATGGACGCAATAGAGAATTATTAACCTATTTCTGCTTGGATTCTGTCCCTGCTAGTGTAAGGGGCGGTGATAGACTCTTAAAGCTGAGACGATTGGAATCACGTTACATCATAGATTTGTTAAGTAAAATGCCAATCGGGCTCAACATGCATGAGGACTTGGCTGTACATCTGGTATGATCATTGATATCCAAGCTATGAACTACTGAATTGACCGCGCCATTGCTTTATGTTTTCTGATGTTTTTTGATGTTTCAATTGTGATGATGAATTGACTTTCATTAAGATCTACAATGTCCATGAGGGCTGAAATACGTTGCAGATAATATGATTTAATTACTTGCCCATCCAGGGCCTAATAACATGAGAGAAATGGAGATTATGGGTTTCATGTAAATATTGTAGCCATATGACTTTTGGGATTAATTTGATCCAGCATTCAAACCAAAATGTTACTTTTGTATATTTGAACCCATTCCATGATGGCGGATGCCGATATAATTTGAGTGAAATTAACTTGCAATTGCCCATCCAGGGCGCAATTGGTCACTTTGTATGAGAAATTGGTGCATTGTGTGTCATTGCAGCCACATTGGTTTTTTTGCATTTGAATATTAATTTATGCATGATTGCGCACATTAGCGTTTAGCACAATGCATTAACAGCCACTCTAAGATGGCGCCTGCCGATTTTGATTGTAGTCCTATCTTTATGTTGATTACTCGTGCAACGCGGGTGTTTAAATGTGAGTGGATGGTAACTCCCTCTGTCTCATTACTGACGAAGGCCGAGTGCCGAAAGCGCTTTGTGTGAGGTTAAATATACTTTGCGAGCCTATCTTTGGAGTGCTGCCTCCTGTTTCCCTAGCATTGCGGGGAGGGACTGTTGGAGCGGATATTGTTGTCGGGTGCACCCCCGGCCGGCAGGCACCCGCCTCTGAGTGCAACAGGCTGGTGCGAGTGGAGCTGTCATATATATATATATATATATATATATATATATATATATATATATATATATATATATATATATATATATATATATATATATATATATATATATATATATATATATATATATATATCATGGTGATTGCAGTGGTAGGTAACTCTATGGTCAACGATAAAGCTATTGTCAGAAAATGCTCAGGAAATAAGGGTAAGGGTAACACAGATATGAGGAGAGTAGAGAATAGGCTTAGCTGGAGGTCTCCCTCACAGCAAAGAGTGAAGCACTCTCATACAAAGACTATAAAACAGAATTGTTGCTAAAAAAAGGCGCATATTTGAACAAAGGATGGAGAGACTGTGTTGAAAAAACAGGCATAGAATAGTTGACGATTGATGATAATTCTAAGGCAGCACATTTAACTCCAATTCAAACGATATTTCTTGGTGAAAGGAGAGTCAGATGAGAATTATGAAACAGAAATGTGAAGCAAGTGTGACAAGTGCATAGGTTCTGATAACTGTTTATTTTACATGGAACAAGTGAAGATAAAAATGAAAAAGTAAATTAATGGAGTAAAGATCTGAGAAGAGATAAACGGAGAGGACGTCAAAGGAAAGACCGGATGAGCTGCTGAGGTGACTAGAAAGAGAGGTCAGAAACGCCTATTTTGTATTTCTATGTACTTCCAAAGAAGGAAGGGAGAAGACAGCAGAGTAAATTACGGAGAATTTAGACAAACGCTTTAGTCAGCTGACGGTATGAAGTGTGCTTTGGGTACTCTAACAAATTCATATAAAAAACAAAAAGTCATGAGCAAGGGCAAATCAAGGTGATAGCAAACACTTCAAAAATAATTATATTTGAAACATAAACACAGTACGCTGAATATTCTAAATGGTAATTAAATACAGCACACTGAATATTTTAAATGGAAATTAAATACAGTACACTGAATATTCTAAATGGAAATTCTAAATGTAAAACGTATAGACATCATGCCCGTATTTACACAAGAAATTTTCTTGTTTTAGACACTGCTCTTTTAGGAAATCAGGAGATACATACAAAAAAGAATATGACGAAGGAGTTTATCTTTTGGGTGTCAGAATTGCTATTTTTTTTTTAACTTGACAAATATGTATTATACGAATTGAGAAACAAACAATGGCCTCATATATTGTAATTATGTTTTGGTCTCATTTTTGTTATTGTGCATTTATATATCATTATAGGAGAGGATTAAATAGCTGTTAGAGTCGAGGGACAAAAACGGCTGTTTGAAGTTATGAGCAGAGTTTCATCCAAATGCCATAGCCTAGTGCAGTGTGCTGTGAGCGTTTTTATGAAAAAGAAATTAGCACATGAACATTACAATCAAAGGGAAGATAAAGCACACATATATATTAATCTGTGAATCTTACTTGTGTCCGCCTCTGGTGAGACTCCAAAGCCATAAGCATTTGTTGAACAATTCCTGACATTTTTCGTTGTTGAAGTCGAAGCCCTGGAAGGGAAGCGTTAAAAAAGCAACAGATTAAGAGGCAAAATACATTGGGCAGTGGTTCTAATCTCAATCTGACTTGTTTCTATTTTGCTTGAACTCTTCGTGAAGGTCTGTGAATTATTGCCTCCACACCTACAGAAGGTGGTTGGTAGAGGTACTTAGCTAGTAGGTGAAACCAGTAGCGGCCAGCATGGCTCTCTTGTAAAATCAATTAAAACCTATCATTCTGCCTACCCAGGCACCGCCTCTTCACTACTCCTGCTCTTACCCCTCCGAAAGGATCAAGAAGCAGGCAGCCTCCCTCCCCACCCCTGAGCTAATTGGTCATGACAGCAGCAAGCCAGGGGCTTTAGGGGATGGCGTTCTCCATGTGGGCTGCAATGCAGCCTGCATGGAAAAGTGCAGAGTGCGCATGACTGGTTTGGGCTGCCCGAGAGGGTCGACTAAACAGTCTATGTGCACTCAGGAGTTGGTAAGCCACTCCTGCCCTGCCCGGCAGCTCCACCCACCCGCCCGCAATGTGCAAAGTATCAAAAAATGTTAATAATCAAAAGTTATTACCATTTTATGCTTGGCTTTGTAGAACTGCGAGAAAGCAGTGGGGCGACGCTCCTCTACCTCAGTGGAGGAGACACCCCTGGTAGAAACATCCTAAGCACCCCATGTTAACTGGAACTGGGCATTGCCTATCCAAGCAAGAAAATTATACAGCATGAAAACTGATTGACTGAGAACGAATCACGCTTTTATACCATTTGCCCAAAATAAATTAAATATTTAAAAATGAAGGTAACCATGGCAAAGTGACAGTCCCACATGAATAGACTAATAAATGTTCTTTGGACACGTCATGTAGGAGCATTGTCACATCCTCTTGACAAGGAAAGGCACTTACAGAAATTCTATCACTGGAGAACTAACTATCTTGGCTGCACTCCAAAGTGAAGTTGGTCATGCACAACTCTGCTCAGTAAATCACCTTAGTGAAAACTAGTGCCTGAAATACGCGTTAGAGAGAGTCAAATGGAGCTGAAAACAACCAACCAGGACATATGCAAGGTGCGCTTGATGAGTTACCAATCATTAAGTCACTATGGACACACGTAGGCAGTATGCATCATAGATAAGGCTTGAGCAGCAAATGACATGATTACAATAACTAAGCACGAGAATCCCACTGATGTTCACATGTGCAGAGGAATAAAGAATATTCCCATTGAACATCAGAACAAAGCAATACTGGAGGTAACTCCAGTATCGGTGGGAAAAGCAGGGGAAAAGCATGGGAGTAGGGTTTGAACACAAAAGAAGCGCTAGAAGGCAGAAAGCAAAAAAATTCTGAGAACAGAATTGCAAGCCAGACCCCGAACATGCAGACCAAAAAATGCAAGAATTATTAGACTACAACCTACACAAAGCCAATGAAATTGCAACCAAGTATTAAAGAATGCATTGCACATTTTTCCTCACCATTCAGGTTGCTAGAAGGTGGTTAGGGGACCAATATCACCCATCACGCAAATCACTATTGTGGCTCTATAAGTCTTTCATTTGCACACCAGTATGGCAGAGTGATCACAACTGGATGGCATGAAATGCTTGCTGCAGTTGATGAGGATATTCCTATTATCCATCAGAGTAGGATTACTTGTACACAACTCAAAAAAGATAACACACCCTCTGAGGCTACCACATCACCTATGTGCTAGAAGGAAGCACATCTAGAATACATTGCATGTAAAAAACAATAAATAATAAGCAATCCAGTCTCCACACAATTACTTTGCTTGTAAAGATGATTGAAATGCATCATTAAAAGGAATAATGCCCGTGGTCCATTAACTGTGGTTTTTGCATTTGTCACCCCGAGTGGGATGGGTATGCTCAGACGTGAGTCCCATGCTCTCCACACCACTGGAGTCAAGCTATCCTGACTGAAGACGGCTGATAGCCAGAAACCGGTCCTAGGATGCTTGATTCCGGTCCAGGAAAGTCATGGCCATGAGGCACAGGGTCAATGCTGATTTCCATATGGCCATGTCTGAACTCGGGTGGTGTGGAGTGCAAAAAAAATGATGGATTTAGGCCCAGATCTCTGTACTGGGGTGAATGTATGACAATGTTCTGCATTCTGTCCAACAACTGTGGTTTTTGCCGTGGTCTCCGACAAGCATGACTACCATTTACAATATCAGTAAACCACAGTATCGTATAGCAGGTGTAAGACAATTTACACACCTTCAATAAAGGACATTTAATCCATCGACAAGACCTTAAAGGAGCCCATTAGGAGGAATACAAGGCAAGCACATGGAGTCTAATACACAAAGCCATTTACAACCATAAGCTGAACATAGTTGTACAAAAGTCTCATTTTATGAGCTCCCCAAAGTACTCCTGTTCAGGATTGTGATGCCTTGGTAAATAGGTAAAAACCCACAAATACATGAATGCCAGGCTCATCCTTAGTCCAGATCTGTCTGAGTTTTGTTTTTGCTGAAGGTAGGAGTAAATCTGTATACAGGTGGAACTATGCTTGTATGTAAGTATGCATGTGATATTCCTATAGTGCGAGCATAGACAAAAGGCAGTGGACCTCTGTATAGGGTCACAGACTAGCATAAAGTAAACATGTGATATGAGAGGTAGCTGGTTTGAGGAATGTTAATGGTGATGTAGCATTCTTCAAAGAGGTGCATCTTAAACTCTGTTCTACTTTGGGGCAGTGTTAGGGGCAGTCATGATGGGTACAGGGATTTTCCAGATCTTGGGTTCATAGATGGAAATGAAAGGCTGCCTTGTTTTAAAATGTTTATACTTCTTAGTCTGTAGTCTTATAAAGTTCTGGTTGTGGGTGTGCTAAGAACCACTAGAGATGGTGATCTAGTCTGCAAGATATTCAGGAAGGTGATAGAGCGCTTACAGCCCTCTAAATTGTATGGGTGGCCTATACTCATGGTTTAAATGCACTCACATGTATTTTTTTCGTTTGCAGTGTTTCATGATTATTAAAATGCATTTATTCAAAGTTATATTAGCATTGTATGTATTGAAGAAACGTATAATTCCTGTATGTGTAATGTGCAGGATTAAATATTACTCTTGCAAAGTAATTTGTGCTTAGTTTAAGTTGCCTGCATTGTAGGCCCAAACTGCAAGTTGTTTTGAGTTTTGTTTCTACTTGATAGCTCAAGAATTGTATTTGAATGAATCCTTTTTGTGCTTGAAGACAGTGTGTTCTCATCCTACTGCAGGTGCAGGAATTCAACCTTGTTATTCTTAGATTTAAGAAGATACTGGGAATGTCTTTGAAGAAGTCTGAAAGGCGAGAAGGGAGGACGCCTTCCTTGCCTGGCCTATCTGAGAACCAAGGCCACTGGAAGAAAAAGTTGCCTTAATTAAAGCCTCTGTGGAAAGTTACTGCAAAATGTTGCAAATAAAAAAGTTCACCTAGTGACTTATTGTGGTATGAACATTGTCTTTTTGTATGATGCGCAGGGACAGATTCAAGAGACTTCAGCTTATTTCGGAGGAGAAGGAGCATCTTCGAGCGAGCTCCATAGCATTAGGCTATCAGACCCATTTGAAATAAGTACTTCTTAGGAAGTCAACATGTGCTGACACCTTTGGGATAGAATGATGGAAAATTAGGTAGGACTCTCATCTAGGGCCAGATGTATCAAGATACCATTTTGCGAATCCTAAATAGCGATTTTTTGCGAATCGCTATTTAGAATTCGCAAAACGGTATGTATGTACAAAATCACAATTTTTTTGCGATTCCTTATTATTCTTTATTTGCGATTTCGCATTTTGCGAATTCGCAAATAAAGAATAATTTCCAATGCATTCCTATGGGCCAGGAGGCAATAATTCTCAAATTGCGAATTCGCAATTTGCTAATCGCAATTTGAGTATTATTTCAAGGGTGCAGGGGTGTCTCAAAGACACCCTGCTGCACCCCTCAAATCTACATGTCTGTGTATGTGGCACACATACATGCCCTATGGGCATGTATGAGTGTCACATGCCACCCTTACAAATGCCAATTAGGGCATTTTCAAAAGAAATCGCAAATTAGCACCAACTACAAGTTGATGGTAAATTGCGATTTCTTAACACAAATTCGCAAACCAAAAATGTGTCATACATATCATTTAAGGAATCGCAAAATTTGTGATTCCTTAAATTCTATGGCAAAATAAGGAATCGCAAATAATTGCGATTCCTTAAATTGCGATTTTTTCTTACATATCAAAAATCGCAAAATGGCCATTTGCGAGTCGCAAAGGCCGAAATTCTGCGAATTTCAGCCTTTGCGAGTCGCAAAAGCCTTGATACATCTGGCCCTTAGAGTAGAGTAGGGGAAGATACTTCTGTTTTCTTCTCGCAAATAAAAAGAGAAATAGACTTGGCTTCTATACTTTGTTGTGTACTGATTTTTAAGTTCATTATATTATGCCTTTTGTGCCGAATGAATAATATTCGTAGATTCGGCTCTGCATTGATTTTCATGTATCTGTATACTCTGATATTGAGGTGTGTTTATATTCAATTATTTTGGGCCTCATAATAAATTCACAAAACTGAAAGTCCGAGTCTGTGGTCCTTTAGAAGCATGAACAAATTGGAAGTATAACTTTGATATATTTTATTCCCCTCAAGCACTTTAACAGGCTATAAAATACCATCTGATTTGAATTTAGCAGGGAAGGAAAGGAGTAAAATTTAGCGTAATCAAGGGCTTTTCGAGATTGTTCCTTAATGTGATGCAACTGGTTTTGAACATAATGAGGTCAAGCAAAGGGAGCCACTGGACTTCCATCTGGATTGGGCTGATGTGATCATATTTCTTCGTGCCCTAGATGAGACAAAACATGGTGTGTAGGATGCCCTTGAGAAGTGCTAGTCTGGAGTCTGGGAGGCCATAGAGTAGCAAGTTACCTCAATGTATATGCAAGAGTATGCAAGCTTGAACTGTAGCTCTGAAGTGCTTCCGGGAACAAACCATTTAAATTTCTGCAGAAGAGAGAGCTTTGCTTTTTGGGGAATGTGTTCCTGCTCCCACAGGGTGGGATTAGAGTCCAGAATGAATTAAAGTGACTTGGCCTTCAATGAAAGTTGGGGTTTGAAGCTGTATAGAGTCATCCTGTTGAGCAAGGTTTGCAGTGTTTCTTGTTTGTTGCTCTTGGCAAATAACAAGAATTCCGTCTTGGTTGGGTTAAGTTTCAGGTGAGCGATGGAAATCCAGGTCATGATAATGTGCAGGCAGTGTTAGAGGTTGTGGATATGTGAAACAGAGGAAACTTTAGAGATGAGTTGTATATAATCAGCATATTGGAGAATCTTAATGAAGTTTCTGTTAGAAGAGCACCAAGAGGCTTCATGTAGATGTTGAAGATGTCAGGAACGTCACAGGAAGAAACTTTGAGAGAACGCCTTTAAGTCAGTTATGGAAGTGTGGGAAAAGGTTTTATTCATGAGGAGAAATTTCAACATGTACTCTGACAAATGTATGCCTAAGTTTGAAGTAAATTTCCAATCATTTTGGAATTTGCAGAAAATTCCAGTTGTACTTTTGGGAAGCTACAGCAGTAACAGTTTCCCAGAAGTCGTTTGGCATGACAAATATTTTACAAAACACAAATAGAAAATCATTTCATATGGATACCTTTGCCTTGCTTTCTCCTTACTTGTGTAGCTACTTCATAGATGAGAAAAAATATTTTCCTAAAAATAATTTCCTTTAAACTATAAATACACAATTATAAAGTAATTATGCAAGTATAAATGGATATATTCTAGATTTACACAATTAGAAATGCTACATTGCAGCAGATCCCTGCAGGTTTAGGCTTGGTCCATGCGAAGAAAACAGCGGAGGACTCACATTTTTATCTCCTCCTTGCATATCTGCTTGATTATATACTAACAAGCAAAGTGCAATGTTTTATTTTCTCCTAGATTACCCTTTGAAAATTCGTAGACTTCTTTGTAATAACTAATCATTTTCTTACCGTACCTCATTTATTACAAGTCCCACATTTTAATACACTCAATTCCATGTCGACCACTTCAAGTAATGCATGAATTAAAGTAGCTAAGAAAGTAACATTGTTAAAAAAAGTCCACTATACATGACTAGGCTTGAGCAAAACAAATCTGAAAAGGAGTCCTGTTTCAAAGATTTTCCATGTAATAACAACAGGATCCACATTGGAAAAAGTATTGGAAAAATCAATTGGTTTGGTTGTTTTATAAGTGAAAGGGAGTCCCCACTGGTTGGTCAGTTTGTGATTGTGAGGATAAGTTTACGGTTGGATGGATGAGTGAGTACATTAATAAATGGGTAAGTTACAATGTATGTGTGGATGGCTGGACGCATGGGTGAGTAGATTAATTGTTGAGCGAGTGCCTGGATGGATGTAGACAGGTCATACCTATTGGATTACTTACAGGAAAAGGCTTAAGATAATAAATGCACTCACTCATCAATCCAATAGTTGACTTGCGATCTTACTCACATAGCCTCATATTATTTCTGCACTTGAAAAGGACGCACCTAAGGAACAACATCAAATTTAAAGAAGTATTGGCAAGCCCACTGTTTCTAGCCTATAACCCTAAGAAGAATGGCACAGAGGCAGGAAAAATGTATATGAATGGGTGCAGTGAATGGTTGGGGAGTATAGGGACGAATGTGTTTAGGACAGGTGAAAGATAAAATAGAGAGAATGAGGAAAATGAGGAAGGTGAAATAGGGAAAGGAGTTGGGGGAAAGGGAAGTGAAGAGAGAAGATTGAAGAAGGTCGGAGCGATACCAGAATTGAGGACACAGAAGCCAGCAGGGGAGGGAAGATGGAGAAAGGAGAATGTATAGACAAAAGTGAAGAAAGCCATGGGGAGATGGCGTTCCCGGGGCATTGGGGGTCCCGCAACTCCCCCTGTCCATAATTAATTAAGCCCTGGGGAGGTGGTGATCCCGAGGCTATGGAGGGCTGCATGCTGATGTGTATAATAAATAAAGCCCTGGGAGTGGCAGTCTCCGGGGCTGCAGGGGCGTGTGCCACCCCCACATATATATGGCACATTGTACCTGGGTCCTGGCCCACCTAGGGTCTCAAAGCAATGAAGAGAGGGAGCCCAAGCTTGTTTTTTTTTTCTGGCCTGGATCGCACACCCAGCGGAATTCAGGCCAAAAATATTTTTCAAAATGCTTTTTTGGGCCCTGATGTTCCTTGTGGGACCCCTGAGAAGGCCTCAGGGGTCAGAGCGTTTCTACCATGCCCCTTTTCTTGTTTTTAGCTTTTTTATTTTTTCTTCTGACTCTTTACCGAGTCACAAGATGGCTGCTAGCACTTCTTTGTTTGGAGTGTTGGTAGCCAATCAGCATGAAGCTTGTAGTCGGGAGGGTTCACAAATCCTCCTCGGTGACCAAATATCAATATTGGGCCCGATTCACAGAACTCACTTAAGATAAAATCCTAAAGTTACTACTTTTGGTATTCACAGAAGGTATTTAGTAGTATTAAAGTTAGGATTCTGTTTTAAGTCTGTCCTCAGTTTGTCTTAAGGTTGTCTTAAGTTTGTCTTAAGACTGTCTTAAGTCTGTCTTAAGTCTGTCTTAAGTCTGTCTTCTTAAGTCAAACTTAAGACAAAATCCTAACTTTACAACTACTAAATGCCTTCTGTGAATACCAAAAGTAGTAGGACAGACCTAAGACAGACTTAAGATAAACTTAGGAGAGACTTAAGATAGACTTGAGACAGACTTAAGACAAACTTAAGACAAACCTAAGACAGACTTAAGACAAACTCCTAACTTTACTACTACTAAATGCCTTCTGTGAATACCAAAAGAAGTAAGTTTAGGATTTTGTCTTAAGTTAGTTCTGTGAATCAGGCCCTAAATTTTTAAATTTCTCACGAACTACTGAATGGATTTACATCATTTAAAAAATAGGACGCTTTCTGAACCAAGACCTTCCCTCTTGCCAAATTTGGTGTAGTTCCGTTCAGCAGTTCGGGCTGTAGCTTTGTCAAAATTTGCCTATGGAAATTAACATGGAGAAAACCTGTTTTGGGACCCCCTTGTTTTCTCGGCCTCCGCTCGATGAATCACCATGAAACTTTCAAAATAGGAGCTGACCTAAGTGAACCCCTTGGAATGGCTAAAAATGTCAATAGTAAATGAAGGTGGCAATTGGTCACCATCATGCAAATCAGAAAACAACAGAACTGAGTTTGCTGGATTGCCCTCTCAAAACTCTTGCAACTGCATACCAATTTGAGATTCCATAACCAGGCAAAGTCCATGTGTCATTGACAGGCACTTTCACCACCAAATGTCTCTCCTGAAGAATGTTTCAAAATATGTCTAGTGCTTCTAACCATACAATAGGTGAAGAGGGCTGACCCAATACCCCTTTTTCTAATTATTCTGTATTTTTAATGTACTTTAATTTTTTTTATGTTTACAAAGGCTTTGAAGTAGCTAAAACTGCCTCTGGCCACACCGAAAAGGAGTGCAAACATTCACAGTTACTACATATAGATTTTTCAATGAGTGGAGTAGTTGTCAATGGCATACTGGCTGAACTGTTCCCGAATACTATAATGGGGGATGACGTTTGAAACACTTACAAATCAGGAGAAAAGTATAGAATTTAACCCTTTCTTGGACATGTACGTAATCTAACAAATGTTTAGTTGCTTCTTGTTGGGAGATATGATCTAACTTTAGAAGGTCCAAAACCTCCTAAAAGCCCATAATCTAGCCCACAGTAGCATTTTAAATCATTTGCAGTTAGTATGAAGGGAAAGCAGAGACTCTAGATTCAATTAAATGCCACAACATGAATACTGCTGGATATTGTTTGCCTTGTCTTGTCTTTGCCGGCGTGTTTACAACTGCCAATTTTCATTAGTTTCCTGTGACTCAGACAGGGTGGGGCACATATATGCAGTCTACAGTTTTTGATCTATTGTGTCTCAAGTAATATGCTACCGATCAAAATTCACCTTCATTCGTCTGTGGGTGTGAACGTCAAAATATTTGTTTTTAAAAAAGAGGCAGTAACTGACAAAGCCTTCCATTTCCATCCCTGGGTGAACATGTTTCTACTGTCTCACAGTGTGAGCACTGACTAGTTCTATTTGCTTGCAATTAAGTTAAATGATTAATTTTAAGCATGTGATTGTTAGCTGTCTAGAGTCGTCTTAATGAGTGACCGTGTTTAAAAACAAAGGGGCATATTCGCAAGGCCCTATCACTACGGGAACATCAATGTTTCCTGTAGCCTGAAAGAGGGCATGCAGTGGGTGTTGCGGTGGGTGTACCTCCGCAACACTCATTGAATATGATGCTGCCACCTGTTATCAAGGTAATAGGTGACAGCGCCGAACTTAAAATCAGAAAAATCCAGGTCTTAAGGTGGCGAAGCGAGGAGGCATGCTTAATTTCTCCTTGTTTTTGCTATTTCCATGTGTGCTGCCTTCTGCAGCACACATAGAAGTAGCAAAATGCCATGATTTGTTTATGTACAGGAAGATGTCCCTTCCTGTACATAAACAAACCTTTTAAAAAATGCTGTTTTGTTGGGCGTGGCTTGCTGCCGACTAAAATGGACGCAGCCTAGAGGAGCTCGTAGTAAGGGTAGAGTCCCCAATCAATCCGATTAATAATCCGAGCACAAATCGTACCTTGAAGGCGCTCAACAGTAAGCGGAACCTGCAGTGATTCCGGCGATTTCCTCCCTGAGCGTGTGTGCCCACCACAACGCCAGAAAGATCGAGAGAGGTGGCGCGGCCTGCTCCTGAGGTTGAAGCCGGGGACTGTCCTGAAGTCTGTCCCAGGCGGGGAACGATCTGCGGCTGGACTGACTGGCACATGGCCTGGATCAGGCGGAGCGAAATTGGGGCTGAGCAGAGCTGTCGGGCACAGACTGCAGAGAGTGGGGGCTTCCGCCCCGAGAAACAGCGGCAGACACTGAGTGGCGGAGGGATGCCCCGACTCAGGCCCGCACGTGATCGTTGGTTCAGATGCTCCGGTGTGTCTGAAAGGAGGAACATAGGCTGCTGACTGCTGCTGGGACCTCTGAGAAGTCGGTGCCCATCAGGAGGTGAGCGAGGCCCGTTTCCAAGTGCAGACTGCTGGGGGGGTAAAAAGAGCGGGAGGGACCTACACACACAAAAGCACCCACCTGAAATGATCTAAGGCCTGGATATCCTGACAGAGACTGGGCCCTCCATCAATCACGTGCCCCACTTACAATTGCCACCCTATGAGACATTGAAATAGGCATTAATCCGGAAGAAGCCCCATAATCTTAAAGTGCTTAACGTATGAGGATAGCGCCATTCTTAGATTATCCGGCGCAGGGTGCAGCGTACCCCGGGCATGCCACCTGCATCCGCAACCAGAGCCAGTGACTGCTTTAATCCCCTATACAGACATCTCCTGGGCACAGGTATTGTCTCATCACTGTCACAAAGTCGCAGATGGATGAAATTTGACCCTGCAGGGGCCCCCTCTGGTGCTGGTTTCTTGTTTGTTGCTCTTGGCAAATAACAAGAGTTCCATCTTGGTGGGTTAAGTTTCAGGTGAGCAATGGAAATCCAGGACATGATAATGTGCAGGCAGTGTTTGAGGTGGTGGATATGTGAAGCAGAGGAAACTTTGAAGTAGAGTTGTATATAATCAGCATATTGGAGAATCTTAATGAAGTTTCTGTGAGTAGAGCACTAAGAGGCTTCATGTAGATGTTGAAGATGTCAGGAACGTCATAGGAAGAAACTTTGAGAGAACGCCTTTAAGTCAGTTATGGAAGTGTGGGAAAAGGTTTTATTTATGAGGAGAAATTTCTACATATACTCTGACAAATGTATGCCTAAGTTTGAGTTAAATTTCCAATCATTTTGGAATTTGCAGAAAATTCCAGTTGTACTTTTGGGAAGCTACAGCAGTAACAGTTTCCCAGAAGTCGTTTGGCATGACAAATATTTTACAAAAGACAAACAGAAAATCTATATCATATGGATACATTTGCCTTGCTTTCTCCTTACTTGTGTTGTTACTTCATAGATGAGAAAAAATATTTTCTTAAAAATAATTTCCTTTAAACTACAATTACACAATTATAAAGTAATTATGCAAGTCTAAATGGATATATTCTAGATTTACACAATTAGAAATGCTACATTGCAGCAGGTCCCTGCAGGTTTAGGCTTGGTCCATGCAAAGAAAACAGCGGAGGACTCAAATTTTGATCTCCTTCTTGCATATCTGCTTGATTATATACTAACAAGCAAAGTGCAATGTAGCAGTTTTATTTTCTCCTAGATTACCCTTTTGAAATTCGTAGACTTCTTTGTAATAACTAATTATTTTCTTACTGTACCTAATTTATTACAAGTCCCACATTTTATTACACTCAAATCCACGTCAACCACTTCAAGTAATGCATGAATTAAAGTAGCTGAGAAAGTAACATTGTTAAAAAAGTCCACTATACATGACTAGGCTTGAGCAAAACAAATCTGAATAGAAGTCTTGTTTCAAAGATTTTCCATGTAATAACAACCGGATCCACATTGGAAAAAGTATTGGAAAAATCAATTGGTTTGGTTGTTTTATAAGTGAAAGGGCTTCCGCACTGGTTGGTCAGTTTGTGATTGTGAGGATAAGTTTACAGTTGGATGGATGAGTGAGTACATTAATAAATGAGTAAGTTACAATGTATGTGTGGATGGCTGGACGCATGGGTGAGTGGATTAATTGTTGAGTGAGTGCCTGGATGGATATAGACAGGTCATACCTATTGCATTACTTACAGGAAAAGGCTTAAGATAATCAATGCACTCACTCATCTATCCAATAGGTGACTTGGGATCTTACTCACATAGCCTCATATTGTTTCTGCACTTGAAAAGGACGCACCTAAGGAACAACATCAAATCTAAAGAAGCATTGGCAAACCCACTGCTTCTAGCCTATAACCCTAAGAAGAATGGCACAGAGGCAGGAAAAATATATATGAATGGGTGCATTGAATGGTTGGGGAGTATAGGGACGAATGTGTTTAGGACAGGTGAAAGATAAAATAGAGACAATGAGGAAAATGAGGAAGGTGAAATAGGGGAAGAAGTTGGGGGAAAGGGAAGTGAAGAGAGAAGATTGAAGAAGGTCGGAGCGATACCAGAATTGAGGACACAGAAGCCAGCAGGGGAGGGAAGATGGATAAAGGAGAATGTATAGACAAAAGTGGAGAAAGCCATGGGGAGGTGGCGGTCCCCGGGGCTTTGGGGGGCCCACAACTCCCCCTGCCCATAATTAATTAAGTCCTGGGGAGGTGGTGGTCCCGAGGCTATGGAGGGCTGCATGCCCCCGTCTATAATAAATAAAGCCCTGGGAGTGGCAGTCTCCGGGACTGCAGGGGCGTGTGCCACACCCGCATGTATATGGCACATTGTACCTGGGACCTGGCCCACCTAGGGTCAAAGCATAAAGAGAGGGAGCCCAAGCTTGTTTCTTTTTTTCTGGCCTGGTTCGCACACCCAGCAGAATTAAGGCCAAAAATATTTTTCAAAATGCTTTTTTGGGCCCTGATGTTCCTTGTGGGACCCCTGAGAAGGCCTTGGGGGTCAGAGTGTTTTACCATGCCCCTTTTCTTTTTTTTAGCTTTTTTATTTTTTCTTCCGACTCTTTACCGAGTCACAAGATGGCTGCTAGCACTTGTTGGTTTGGAGTGTTGGTAGCCAATCAGCATGAAGCTTGTAGTCAGGAGGGTTCACAAATCCTCCTCGGTCACCAAATATCAATATTGGGCCCGATTCACAGAACTAACTTAAGACAAAATCCTAAAGTTACTACTTTTGGTATTCACAGAAGGTATTTAGTAGTAGTAAAGTTAGTATTCTTTTTTAAGTCTGTCCTAAGTTTGTCTCAAGGTTGTCTTAAGTTTGTCTTAAGACTGTCTTAAGTCTGTCTTAAGTCTGTCTTCTTAAGTCAAACTTAAGACAAAATCCTAACTTTCCAACTACTAAATGCCTTCTGTGAATAACAAAAGTAGTAGGAAATACTTAAGACAGACGTAAGATAAACTTAGGACAGACTTAAGATAGACTTGAGACAGACTTACAACAAACTTAAGACAAACTTAAGAAGACTTAAGACAAAATCCTAACTTTACTACTACTAAATGCCTTCTGTGAATACCAAAAGAAGTAAGTTTAGGATTTTGTCTTAAGTTAGTTCTGTGAATAAGGCCCTAAATTTTCAAATTTCTCATGAACTACTGAATGGATTTACACCATTTAAAAAATAGGACGCTTTCTGGACCAAGACCTTCCCTCTTGCCAAATTTGGTGTAGTTCAGTTCAGCAGTTCGGGCCGTAGCTTTGTCAAAAGTTGCTTATGGAAATTAACATGGAGAAAACCTGTTTTGGGACCCCCTTGTTTTCTCGGCCTCCGCTCGATGAATCACCATGAAACTTTCAAAATAGGAGCTGACCTAAGTGAACCCCTTGGAATGGCTAAAATGTCAATAGTAAATGAAGGTGGCAGTTGGTCACCATCATGCAAACAAGAAAACAACAGAACTGAGTTTGCTGGATTGCCCTCTCAAAACTCTTGCAACTGCATGCCAATTTGACATTCCATAACCAGGCAAAGTCTACGTGTCATTGACAGGCACTTTCACCACCAAATGTCTCTCCTGAAGAATGTTTCAAAATATGTCTGGCACTTCCAACCATACAATAGGTGAAGAGGACTGACCCAATTCCCCTTTTACTAATTATTCTGTATTTTTAATGTACTTTAATTTTTTTAGTGTTAACAAAGGCTTTGAAGTAGCTAAAACTGTCTCTGGCCACACCGAAAAGGAGTGCAAGCATTTACGGTTTCTACAAATAGATTATTCGATGAGTGGAGTAGTTGTCAATGGCATAGTGGCTGAACTGTACCCGAATACTATAATGGGGGATGACGTTTGAAACACTTACAAATCAGGAGAAAAGTATAGAATGTAACCCTTTCTTGGACATGTACGTAATCTTACAAATGTTTAGTTGCTTCTTGTTGGGAGATATGATCTAACTTTAGAAGGTCCAAAACCTCCTAAAAGCCCATAATCTAGCCCTCAGTAGCATTTTATATCATCTGCAGTCAGTATGAAGGGAAAGCAGAGACTCTAGATTCCATTAAATGTCACAACATGAATACTGCTGGATATTGTTTGCCTTGTCTTGTCTTTGCAGGCGTGTTTACAACTGCCAATTTTCATTAGTTTCCTGTGACTCAGACAGGGTGGGGCACATATATGCAGTCTACAGTTTTTGATCTATTGTGTCTCAAGTAATATGCTGTCGATCAAAATTCACCTTCATTCTTCTGTGGGTGTGAACGTCAAAATATTTGTTTTTAAAAAAGAGGCAGTGACTGACAAAGCCTTCCATTTCCATCCCTGGGTGAACATGTTTCTACTGTCTCCCAGTGTAAGCACTAACTAGTTCTATTTGGTTGAAACTAAGTTAAATGATTAATTTTAAGCATGTGATTGTTAGCTGCCTAGAGTCGTCTTAATGAGTGACCGTGTTTAAAAACAAAGGGGCATATTCGCGCGCCCCTATCACTACGGGAACATCAATTTTTCCCGTAGCGTGAAAGAGGGCATGCAGTGGGTGTTGCAGTGGGTGTACCCCCGCAACACTCATTGAATTTGACGCTGCCACCTATTATCAAGGTAATAGGGGACAGCGCCGAACTTAAAATCTGAAAAATCCAGGTCTTAAGGTGGCGAAACGAGGAGGAATGCTTAATTTCTCCTTGTTTTTGCTATTTCCATGTGTGCTGCCTTGTGCAGCACACATAGAAGTAGCAAAATTCCATGGTTTGTTTATGTACAGGAAGATGACGAATTATGTACACAAACAAACCTTTTAAAAAATGCTGTTTTGTTGGGCGTGTCTTACTGACGACTAAAATGGCCGCAGCCTAGAGGAGCTCGTGGTAATGGTAGAGTCCCCAATCAATCCGATTAACAATCCGAGCACAAATCATACCTTGAAGCCGCTCAACAGTAAGCGGAACCTGCAGTGATTCCGGCGATTTCCTCCCTGAGGGTGTGTGCACACCAGAACGCCGGAAAGATCGAGAGAGGTGGCGCAGCCTACTCCTGAGGTTGAAGCCAGGGACTGTCCTGAAGTTGGGCCCAGGCGGGGAACGATTGGAGGCTTGCCTGACTGGCACATGGCTTGGATCAGGTGGAGCGAAATTGGGGCTGAGCAGCACTGTGGGCACAGACTGCGGAGAGTGGGGGCTCCCCCCCCCCGAGAAACAGGGGCAGACACCGAGTGGTGGAGGGGCACCCCCGACGCAGGCCTGCACGCGATTGTTGGTTTGGATGATCCGGTGTGTCTGAAAGGAGGAGCGTCAGGCTGCCGACTGCTGCTGGGACCTGTGAGAATTCGGTGCCCATCAGGAGTTGAGCGAGGCCCGGCTCCAAGTGCAGACTGCTGGGGGGGTGAAAAGCGCGGGAGGGACCTACACACACAAAAGCACCCACCTGAAATGATCTAGGGCCTGGATATCCTGACAGAGACTCGGCCCATCATCAATCACGTGCCCCACATGCAATTGCCACCCTATGAGACATTGATACAGGCATTAATCCGGAAGAAGCCCCCATAATCTTAAAGTGCTGCACGTATGAGGATAGCGCCATTCTTAGATTATCCGGCGCAGTGTGCAGCAAACCCCGGGGATACCACCTGCATCCGCAACCAGAGCCAGTGACTGCTTTAATCCCCTATGCAGACATCTCCTGGGCACAGGTATGGTCTCATCACTATCACAAAGTCGCAGGCGGTTGAAATTTGACCCTGCAGGGATCCCTCTGGTGCTGGTGTGTCCTTTGGGCGTGCGACCATCGGCCCTCGGCCCTCAGCCCCGGTACCTCCCAGCTACTTGCGTGCCGGGAAAACTGACAGGCCACAAATGGAGGAAATCCTGTGGCTGGCGGCAGCGACTACCAGCCGGCGTAAAGTTCCCCGGACAAGAATAGGGGGCAGAGGCCACGCAGACCACCCAGGGCAAACTGGACAAGTATGCATATGCTAGAGACTTTCTGGGGCTGCCGGAAAACAAAGAAACGCAGGATAAGGCCCCAGAAGCTGAGGGGCGAGTAAAGTGACGCTAGATGACATCATGGCGGCTCTCATGATTATGCAGTTGATGGTGGGCACCCTTTCTACAGATGTGACTTTCCTACGGGCATATTTTCAGAAAATGACAGTGAGTGTCACAGAGGTGGAACAAGTGACGAAGACTCTGTCCAGGGATACAGCAACATTGATTAAAAAGTCAGGCACCTGGAGGCGGAAAACAGAATATTGGTGGCTAAGCTAGATGACCAGGAGGGGCGCTCCTGCTGCAATAATATCTGACTTACGGGCATTCCGGAAAGTGAAGGGGGCCCGGGCATGGACCTCTATGTCGAAGAACTCATAAAGACCAGACTCCAGCCTCGGGGGCTCTCCACCTTTTTCTCAGTGGAAAGATCATATAGAGTGCCGGGGGTTAAGCCCAAGCCCAAGGCGCCACCCAGGCCTGTCCTGGCCCGAATTATTAATTTCCGCAACAGGGATGCAATACTTCAAACTGCGCAAGTGGCCCCACCGATTCGCATTCACAGCTAAGTGATATTCTTCTTCCCGGACTACATGGCGGCGGTTTCGAATCCCCGCAGGAGCTTCTATGAAGTTAAGAAAGAACTGCGTCACAGAGAACTGGCTTACTCCATGCTTTTTCCTGAAAAGTTACGAGTAGTGGCGGACGGGAAAACCTGATTCTTCGACACATCCAAGGAGGCCCACGACTGGCTTGAGGGATGGCGGCAGGTGGGGGAGCCCAGACGATCGGGGATGCACCAGCAACAGCGAATGATGGAGGTTGGAAGCTGAAGTGTGACGTTGGGCACATGGCAGGAACGGACCTCGCTGTCCTTACAGAGACTTGCAGGATTTGCCAGCAACAGAACATGGGACACACCACCATTGGGTGACTGAGTGATGTGACAGCCTTCCAAGGATGGGGGGCAGGCCCAGGTTCAGGGGTGAAGTGGCTGGCCGTTCTACTGCGGCAAGACTCAATTGTACATTCATCTTCAAGGAAGGGGTGGACTACGACATTCCCTGGACTTCTCACCCCTGAAACGCAAGTACAGTTATGGGAGGGGATATTGAGCACTCTGCATTGTTGGGATGGCAGGTAGTTCTGACTCCATCAGCAGGGAGGCAGGGAGGGGGGTGGAGGGTGGGGATATATTGTTTTGATTATGTTTGCTCCAGTTAGAATGCACCACACTGGCAGATGTGTATGACACCTTTCTAGACATGAGTCGGCGAGGGCGATGCTCATCGGAATCCATCACACCAGTGAGGTACACTCACAACGATGGCAATGGCAAACTCACAGTCATCTGAACGAGGGCAGTCCCCAAATACATGGATGGCTTCCCTAACATTGGTTACAAGGAATGTGCACGGTCTCAGGAACAAAATTAAAAGGGGTCTGGTCCTGCAGTACCTTAAAAGAAGTTCCCCAGCAGTTGTCCTGCTTCACGAGACGCACCTCACTGGTGCCTCCTGTAAGGCATTGGACAGATGGGGATTTAAAATGGTAGCCCACTCGGAGTTCTCCTCAGATTCTAGAGGGGTGGGTATACTAGTTCGGAAACAAACGCCACTCATTATACATAAGACAAAGACGGACACAGGTGGCCGCTTTGCTGCAATTATTGGGCAGTGGAAAGGACACCCTATCAATATAGGGACTGTTTATGTTCCTCCAGCATTGCATGCAATCACCTTACCAGCCCTCAGTGACTTTCTCCTGGATCTCCCAGAAAGGAAAGGAAATTGCTGATTGGAGGGGGCTTCAATACAACAGGTATATGTGTTCTTGGATAAGCATCCCGCGAGGGAGTGGACACTGAGGGCATCACATCTTGGGAGCTTTTTGGGTGCGCTAGAGCTTACAGATGTATGGAGGCATTGCCATCACTCGCAGCGCCAATTCACTTTTCATTCGGGGGTGCATAACAGTTTTCTAGAATAGACTACTTTATTGCATCTCCAAATAGTTTGAAGCACGTAGGCAAGATTGTGATCAGACCTAGAAGCATCTCAGACCACTCACCGATACTGTTAACATACACATATCACCATAGGGACCAACAACGTATATTTCCCATATTTACCTGGCTACCTGAAGGTTCCCAAGATTAAGAAAGCCATAGCCTCTATAACACGACACTACTTCCAGGGAAATGCTTCGTTGGGCCACTCTCTGACCATCTTATGGGAGGCCTATAAGGCCGTTCTAAGGGGACAGGCCATTGCATCTATTACAGGTCATAGGCGTGAGCAGCAGCAGGAGCTCATTACCAAAAAGACGGAGGTACAGGTGGCCGACACCCAACACTCTCGCAATCCAACACGGGCCACGGCCCAATGCTTGCGCCTTAAACAACAATTGCATAGGGACTACCTTAAGGAAAGGACCAAACTCAAACTAACAGCCACCCGACATAAGATATATGAGACCGGCGATAGAGCTGGGAAGCTGCTGGCATGGCTAGACAAAAAAGAATGAGATAAACAGTGGATAGCGCAGCTATGGACTGGCAAGGCTGCAGTAACAAGTGACCCGCGAGCGATAGTACATATGTTAGCGCTACACTTCCAACAAGTCAACACATCTCTGTCAGAGATGACTGTAGAAGGAGCACTGATCCATATAAAAGATATCACTATGCCAAAACTTACACCGGAGGCGGCCCTTGAACTGAAGTTGGACCTCACAACTGACGAGCTGCAGGTGGCGATTGGCTAGTTACGATCTGGGAAGGCGGTGGGGCCTAACCGCATCCCCGTAAAACTTTATAAAAGGACGGCGGGTATAGTGGCCCCATATATGCTGGATATGTTTCTTGATAGTCTATAGACAGGTGAGCTCCCATTGGACTAACGTCTGGCCACAGTGGTGACGATCCCGAAGCCGGGGAAGCCACTGGAGGACTGTGCCTCCTATCGCCCCATATCCTTAATAAACGCTGAGGTCAAAATTCTAGCGAAACTCCTTGCGATCAGGTTGACCCCACACCTCACTACCCTGATCTACCCGGATCAGCCTGGGTTTATGCCCAATAGAAATACAGCATTACCCTTGAGAGGTTTGCATTAAGTACTGGCCCGCCAGCCCTATCTCCAAGAGCTCGCTGTTCTCCTGTTGTTGGATGCTTGTATGGCGTTCGATATGGTTAAATGACCCTTCTTGTTCGCTGTGCTGCAGCACTTGGGCTTCGGACCAAAGTTCTGCGCTTGGGTGCGTCTCCTGTACACAAACCCTATGGCGCACATGACGGCTAACGGTCATATATCCCATGACTTTCCATTGACCCGGGGCACACATCAGGAATGCTTGCTGTCACAGCTGCTTTTCGCTCTAGTGTTGGAACCGCTGACGGCGTGGATCAGATGGGAGCCAATGATCCGAGGTGTTAAGTGGACGGAAGAATGGGAAGACCGCATCTCGCTAAATGCGGATGACGTTTTACTCTACCTGGTCTCCCCTAAGCTGTCCATTCTGGTACTCCTGAACATATGTGAACTTTATGAGCGAGTTTCAGGGTACACAATAAACTGGTCAAAATTGATACTATTTGTGCTCCATGGTCCACCGCCACAGCTCCCAGAGAATTGCCCGCTGCAAATCTCTGGAGAGGCCTTTAAATATCTATGTATCTATATCACAGGGAACCTGTGCGACTTTATGAAAAGGAATCTAACGCCCCCCTGGAACGCCTAAAGGGATGCAGCTCACTGGGGGACCCTTACGTTGACATTGTTGGGAAAGGCCGCGCTCATTAAAATGATGGCGCTGCCTCGTTTCCTCTACGTGTTGGAAAATGCCCCATACCCAGTGCCAGTGGACTATTTTAAAAAAATAGCGGCTCAGGTTTCCGGGCTGCTGTGGGGGTACAGACCTGCGTGCATAGCTCAGCGTAAATTGACTAGAGGGTGGTACGATGGCAGCATTGCACTCGCCGACATACACCCATATTATTGGGCGGCCCAACTGAAGGTAGTCAACCAGTGGATACATGCCCCACAGACAGATCCAGCTTTTAAGGCAGATAATAGAGGGATGGGAGTTGAAGGCAAGATGTTGGCACTCCATAACAGGAAGCGTACACCAGCTGTAGTAGGTCCCACAAGGCCGACGGTCCACATATGGCATGAAGCACACGCTAAGTTAGGCTGGAAGGGAACAATAACCCACCTTACCCCTCTATGGGACACACAACGCCTGGGTGGCCTTCGAAATTACAAAGGATTCGATAAATGGGACGCTATCGGTATATCCACTGAGGGTGACATGTGGTACAAAGGGGAGGTAAAGACATTTGAACATCTCCAAACACAATATGAGCTAGCACCTACTGAACTTTTTAAGTATATGCAGATAAAGCATGCGCTGCAGGCGGTCTTACCATCCAACTCTGAGGTTCCAGAGGCAACCCCCCTGGAGGACAGACTACTGACAAAGTACATGCAGAGGCAGGCGACTTCTCTCACCTACCGCAAATTAGTAAATATCTTGCCTGACCCCAACGTGTCACTTAGAGGAAAATGGTCTGAAGATGTGGGGGACTTCGAGGACTCCGAATGGCAGGAGGCTACGGCCTCCCCGCGGGAAGTTGGCATACCCTCAGGACTCAAACTAGTGCAGCAAAAAAATGTACATAGAACATATTACACGAGCCACACCCTACATAAAATAGGGACAGCATTGCACCCGTACTGTTTGAGACGATGTGGGGAGGAGGG
Source organism: Lissotriton vulgaris (assembly GCF_964263255.1). Lineage (NCBI taxonomy): Eukaryota > Metazoa > Chordata > Amphibia > Caudata > Salamandridae > Lissotriton > Lissotriton vulgaris. The sequence continues at coordinate 929,891,245 of NC_141689.1, read as the reverse complement.
TACGTTCTTTCACACTGTGTGGGAATGTCCAAAGAACACAGAGTATTCAGTGAAAGTAATGAGGACCATATCACAGACGGTGGAAGTTTTGTTGGCGCCTGAGCCTCGACGGTGCTTACTGAATGTGTGGGAACCAAACGATCTAACACGCCCGGCGCAGACGTAGGCCACACTGGGAATAACGGTAGCGAAGCGCAATATAGCTCAAAAGTGGGGTGCGGGAGAGTCGCCAACACTCACTGCATGGTGTGGGGATCTAGACACGGCCATGGTGGCTGAGAAAGCAGCATTTATTATTTGAGGCTGTCCTCAGAAGTGGAACAGGGTATGGGGGGCTTGGAACAAATTCAGGGGGAACATTTGTGAGCCACCAAAGACACACCAGAAAGAGGAGTCGGAAGACGACAATGATGGGGGGATGTAGAATTCCTGAGGGGAATACTGTACTCTGCTATACCGTGTATGCCATCTTTAAGAACACTGCCATAATGCTAATGATGTCAGAATTGATTGTCTGTATGTACTATTTGACCAACACGTGCCTTGATTATAATTATAATAAAAAGAGTTTTTTTTTTATGCTGTTTTGTAACTCACATGTGTGCTGCATGAAGCAGCATTTTAGGTTTGTGTATGTGCACGAAGGGACACCTTCCTGAAAATAAACATACCTCCCTGCTCGCAGACACCCTTGCACTCTGGTGCAAGGGTTCCTGTGTAGGTGTTAAGTTGTGAGAATTAGCGCCGTGGGGAAACGTCAGGCTGCACCAGATTCTTGAGAATAGGGTGCAGCCTGGCGCTTCTGAAGTGGCAGTGAGAGGCGTTAAGCCAAGGATGCTAACACCTCTCACCGCCCCTTTCCGAGAATATGCCCCCTAATGTTATACATATAAACACACGTCCCTAACAAAGCAGAAAGAGCCTAATTCACAACGTTATTTTCAATTGTCAATTACTTTTACCATCAACGTTAGCATGATTAACAACCTGTCGGCATTCATAACATTTGACCTAGCAGTTTTAAGTCCATTTACTTCTGCGCAATATTGCCCTACATTAGTGTAATATTAATTAGGAGCAAACACCATACTACAGGTTGGCTCTGGATGTGTTAACTTGTGCTCTGTCTTAAACATATGCCAAAAGATGCAAAACGTCATTTTATGAGCATTTTCAAACTCTTTGCGGACCTTCCCCACCCTGGAAATGGACAGAGATTTACACCAGTCAGGGACTGAGTAAATCATTTTCTAGAGTCAAAAGAGAAACTGAACATCCACTAGCTTCTTAGGGGTCTACAGGAATGGCTTTCTCCATGTGCATTTCTGGCTTTCTTGTCCAACACTCACCTCCATATCTAATTGATAAATCTTTCCTCTGCACTGGTACATACTCATAGTACCTCATGAATGAATGGCTATTTTCACTTTTTAAATGCTGAAATTTCTACCTTAACTCATTATTGCTTAGTCTCTCAAGTTTACACTTGACCAGTTCTTGCACAATTTACTTGATTGCTTAAATCTGGCTGAGAGGCCCATGGAGGAATCCAAATGCAATCGGGCTTAATATTGCAATCCGAAAGAAGTAGAAACTGCACCGCATCTCAGAGTCAACTGTTCACTCTAGGCTGCTACATGGACAACCCACTAGGGGAATTATTTGCTGCCTTACAAGAATGATAAAAATAAAAAAATAACAGTCATCCTTCATGTTTTCTAGAGGAAGCATGAAAACAATGCCTCCAGCCTCTCATATTTGTCAATGCTTCATAACTACAGAGTAAGGACTCTTTGGCCTTAAAGTAGCTTTTTATATTTCCATATTTCTTAAATTGTTATCCATCTGGTGCAACCGCCAAAGTTTGAAGTTATGTTTAATGAAAGTTAAGTGGAAATTTTGCAAGTATGATTAATAGTGAATTTAAAACGTGTGCTCGATCTCTTTTATCAGGGCCATTTATGGTCTTTCATCGAGTCAAGATTCTGCCTCACCAATGCTAGAACAAAAAGGCTATGACACTATGAAGCTTCTCCCTGCTATCTCTTGTTATGATGCAATATGCAAAGCAGCCAGAAGCAAAGCAAATCTTTGTGAGTCAATAAGGAACAGAAGTGCAATAGTTAGTCCTCATGTGAATGGGAACACCACAAAGAGATCATAGCATTGCTATACTCTATCCATATGAACCCTGAAGAGTTAAATTAGGTAGTAACATTAAGACAACACATTAACCAAAACACATCATTTGGTTTGAAGACATTTTTCAACATTGTCTCATTTAACAGACGTTTGAATTAATAAACAGCCAATCCGACGAAGGATTGGCGCAAAGCAGAAAGAGAGGCCTACTGCTCACATACAAGCTCATTATACCAAACCAAAAACTCTACCCAAGACGTCGGGCAGGGTTTTGCTAGGGCCCCTGAAGTGATTTTTGTGACATCCTTCCAGGGAAAACTTTCATCATTTGAAGACAAAAAGTGGACAACAGTCCAGTAATAGAAAGAAACACCATAATCCTGCCTGGTCTAATATTTCACTGCTTATAACAAGGACATTAATTCCACTGCTGTTGGATATTTTATATCAATCTGAAACTGTGCTCAGGATTAGCATAATCTTCAAACGAACATTGGCACTCCGAGGGAAGTAGACTTTACTTTCTCATGGAAGATGCCAGAAATTATCAATCCTTAGTAGAGTGGTCACCACACCCTCTGATATTGCCGCTTGTTGTAAAAAAAACAAAAAGTTGGTGGTTCATTAATTTAAAATCTGAAGAGCTACCAGTTGACAGTACATGTATCAAATACTCCACGTGGCTGCCTAATTGTGGTACCCACCATCCCCAGGAGAATGTGGCCCTGAAGTAAGGCCAGGCCATGAAATGCATTGGGCAATATATAAATGTTTGATATCTGTGAAAAAGTACCTCTTTGTCAGTTTCCACTCACCGTCATGTTTGCGGACTGATGCTGCAAGGATACTGCTAACCAGGCCACAGTGCATGTGATTGGACCCCTAAAACATTTCAGGTTTGGCTTATTAAACTTTCCTGTAAGACCATAGTATATGGTGCCCCAAAATGCAGCCATAGCATGGAAAGTTAAACACCATCTCTGGACTACAGCACTACTGTTCTGTTTACTAGTGTGATAAGAAAACATGACTTCAGTCATACCACTGTAACCTGGTTGCTGCAGTTTTAAAACTGCTGCGTGATCTATCAAAATGACCCTTTTGATACAAGAAAACATCCCTTTTAAATACTAATAAGACACTCCTATGTAGGCCTCGTAGCCCACAAGGTAGGGTGCTTGGTACTTAAAAGTAGGACATGTAGACATTTAAAGTAAACGTTACATACAGTGACCAGTACTCTGAAGCTATTTTTACTTTAGGGAGGCTTCCTGTCCCAGAAGAGAAAAACATGGCAGCAATAGTAAATATTACTTCTGCTATTTCAGGCTAGGGATAAGATAGAAAATGATTAAACTGTTATTTTTAAAATTTATTTAAAGCCCAACTTATTGGTGATGTTGGATTTTGATAAATATTAAGGAAAGGGACTTTTTAGAAAGTCACAGTTTTTGTGCCTCAAGCTCCTGGAGGTTAATTTGTATCAGACCTCCAACGGCCACCCAGCTAATTGATAGCCTTAATGAGGTGTGAAAACTACACTCAGAGCAGAGACAATAGGCCGGTGCGAAGAGCCATTTTTGTTCCCCTGAAAGAAAGACCATATGGGTGGTTTCTAGGAACATGTTGAACTTCAATAGAGCCAACCACTATCAGAAGCAAATGTCAGATAACACCTAAACAGCCCAGATTCAAGGGGGAAGGTTACTCTGGAACTCATTTGGAAAGACCACAAAGGAGGTGCTGCTATTACCCTGACCACACTTCTGTTTGGGCATACAGGCTCTCCACAAAGGGAGAGCAGTTTTCCCCTCTTGGATTTAGGGATTGATGGGTACTGTGGAACTGTCTACAGTAAGACACACAGCAACTGCTGAAAAACCTTCATGTGTTACCACAAGGCACGTTTACCCTATTAGTAAGGGAGGAACTGGGAGTCACCCTCACACCGCAAGCCTTATTCAGAACACTCTGGACCTATGGAAGAACAGAAGAAGGACTGCAGCTGCTGTCTGAGACCTATGCGGAGACCTGAAGGTCTGGATCTGCTCCTACCAGAGAAATACACTCTAAGTATCAGTGGGCTTGCCTCTTGTGTGGCTACAGGGACTCAACAATCTGCATGAGGTTATTTTCCTGAAGTTCCCAGCTGACGAGTACCAATTGGACCTGACCTCGGCCCTACTGGAGGCCTCTGCTGGAGTGATTATTGACCTCCAAGTGTTATTCCTGAGACCATGTGACCCTTGACTATGTCCAACTTCACTTTTCCTACCACCCTTTAAAAACCTGGGACTTAGACTTTTTTTGGACTTCAAGCCCTCTGGATTTCTAGGACAAGCCTGCCAAATTGATCTGCGACTGCGATGGGCTGAAGAAACAGGTTTACCTTGCTCAGAGCTTTTTCACAATGGCAAATCATCAAACGCATTGTGGGGCATATTATCAAGGACAGTATCGGCAGGAAACTGCCGATAAAGCGGCGATAATGGCCTTGATAATATGCTCTATGAATTCCAATCGAAGCCCATGTTAGATGTGTTCACGTGTAACATGGGCTTCGATTGGAATTCATTGAGCATATTATCAAGGCCATTATCGCCGCTTTATCGGCAGTTTCCTGCCGATAAAAGCGGCGATAATGTATCGCCTGTCCTTGATAATATGCCCCTGTGTTTTATATAGACACCCATGTACACAGAAAACACATAGGATGACACATACTAACATGCACAACTCGACCACACTTGCACTCCCCCATTTCTTCAAGCGTACTTTTGTCAGTCATGCATGACACCTTGGAACAAGTCCTTGCTTTTTGTGTAGCAGTTTTTGTTTCACTATGGGGTGTATGTTTATACTTTTATTGGGTGGTCCAATATAACAAATCACAGAATGCAATGATATGTGGCTATATGAGTCACACATAATTTTGCAGAGAGGCACATGCGGGGGGGGGGGAAGGAAAGTTTTAAAAAAATAATCCCTTTCCTCTTTATGGTACTGAACGATTGACTTGTTTTGATAAGCTGTTTAAACTTCTGCTCTGCTCTAACAGTGTTTGTATCTCAGCACCTGTCCTATTCTTTTAAGTTCACATTTCATTTTTTAGTTTTATCACTAACAGTGCTCTAACATCCTCTCCCCATTAAAACATTTGCACGTTTACCAGTGTAAATAGGCTTAAAAACACGGAACCGGTATGTGAAAACTTACAAATCTACGGTGTGGGAGTTTACTATGTCCCACTTTGCTTGGGAGCGGCCGCGTTCAATCCTCAACCTTATAATTTCTGTTACAGAAAATCCACCAGAATGTCAGATTTTTCTGGTAGTAATCCCATTTGCAGGCATAGGTCACTAGCGCCGGGACACCTCACCTGAGGTAGCTGTTCGCGCTCTACAAGCATCTGTATTATTATGTATTATTATTATAAATGACGGCTGGTCGAGATTGTGTCTAAGAAGCTACCTCCGTGCTTTTTGCAGACGGAAGCTAAACGTAGATGTGCAAAAACAGTTTTGTGAATTAACAGAGTCACAGAAAATAGAAGCCTGGAAACTACGGTGGGCGTTTAGACTCGAGGACAAACTAAAAAAAGAGCACCCAAAAAATGTCTCTGTATTTGTATTATTTGCTCGGATCTATCCACTTGATTCCACAGATTTAAAGCAGTATTTTCTGTGTTACAGATGTGGTGAAACTACATCAAATGACATAATATAAATTTGGCAATAGCGCGTGTAGGTGTAGGTGAGCAGGTAGAAATGCACACTTCGGTTACCCAAATGCCATGTCTGGGGAAAAAATCCAGAGGTAAGTAAGAGACCCCATGATAACGTCCCGTCTATGATCGGGTTGTTCCTCAGAATGTTTCTCTGAGGTTTAGACATAGCTCTGCGTGCATCTCTATTCCTGTTCTGTTTTTAGACGCCAAGAAAACTGCACTTCAAAACAACACATTGCTTTAGCAGCACAACCCGTTCAAGATGTGTTTTGACAAGCTTTCTGTACAAACATGTCGGGAAAAGCATACTCTTCAGCACATCTTTCCGGAACAACGTGAAGACACCATTATATGTTGATCGTATGGCAAGGTCGAATAGAAAAGTAAAACTATCTGTTCTGATATACAAAATGGAGGAGTATTCGATCCTGTTATTACAGGGACCTGAACCATCAGGCATTGCTTTAATTTATCTAAACACTTGCCTCAAAATGTATTACTTTTCTTTGTGCCACTTGTCCTAACAATACAGGACTTTTAGCAGGAAACGTCACACATTTTTTTTTAAAAAGTAAAGACACACAACAGATGTGGGTTCATTGCATGTTTAAAGCGGTTTCAGGCATTACAACTACAAAAATATATCAAGAGAAATAAATTGCAAGGTTGCACTGGTCTCTTCAAATGCGAACAACTGCACGTTCACCGTAGGGATGTCAAATGTGTTATTAAAAGTGTATTTGAGTAATAAAACAATGGTGTGTTGTATTGTAAAACACAGTACTGTGCTCTTTCCTTTTCTATGAATAAGAGCAGAATATCGTCGAGTTAGCAGGAACAATATTATTGCTTTAAAAGCTATGGTAGAAAATACAACTTACCTCTGATCTATTGAAATGTAAAATCGCTCAGCGCCACGCTGGAAGCTGCCAAACTGGAAAAGAGTGCTCTAGGCTTGCATCTTTATACTTTTATTAAGCAGCCACACCTAGGGTGGGAACAAAATACCTTCCACTTTACACATCTGACTTCACTTGTCAGACAAGGATCATCAGACACTAGCTGCTTGCACAATACTGGGAGCTCAAGGACTCACATTTTAGAACAATGTGAGCTCAGTTGTGCTGGCTGAATGGATTAATCTCGGCGACAGAAAACTACCGAAAACCGATCTGGTCTTGCACTAAAGTAAGCTATCTGTCAAGGACACCACCTGAAGAAAATCCAATAATAATTTTTGTATTCCATTAGCCTCAAACTACCACTTTCACGGAGCCTGGTATCTAGGGTCCCGATTCACAGAACTAACTAACCACAAAATCCCTAAACTTACTACCATTTTGGTATTCACAGAAGGCACTTATTCATTTCGGTATTCACAGAAGGCACTTATTCATTGATGAGTAAGTGCCTTCTGTGAGTACCAAAATGAGTATGTGCACTTATTAATTTTGGTATTCACAGAAGGCACTTAGGCCTAGATGTAGGTAATTCTATTTTACCACTTCTTAAATACCGAATTTTACCGATTCGGTATTTAAGAAGTGGTAAAATAGAGGGCAGGGGGGGATGTAGGTATTACAGATTCTGTAAATACCGAATCGTTAAGATTCGGTATTTACCGATTCTGTAAATACCGATTCGGTAATGCCCATTGATTCCTATGGGCATTGAAGCCCATAGGAATCAATGGGCATTACCGAATCGGTATTTACCGATTCAGTAAATACCGATTCCAGCAAGGGTGCAGGGAGTGTCACTTTGACACCCTCTAGCACCCCAAATACAGGCATGTGTGCCATGTGGCACACAGACATGCCCTAAGGGCATATATGTCTGTCACATGGCATAGGTGTGCATGCACACCAGGATTCGGTATTTTACCACCCAATTGGATTGGGTGGTAAAATACCGAATCTGAAAGGCCTTTGGGGCTCAGAAGAGTCCCACCTACATCTGGGTTTTACCGAATCGGTAAAATTACCGATTCGGTATTTTACAGAATCAGTAAATTTACCGATTCGGTTACCGAATCTGTAAAATTATGCCCCTACATCCCAATCACCAAATACCGGTCGGTAACGGCCGGTATTTGGGCTCCTACATCTGGCCCTTATTCATTAATGAGTAAGTGCCTTCTGTGAATACCAAAATGAGTATGTGTACTTATTCATTTTGGTATTCACTGAATAGTCCAATAGTATGTGCACTCATTTTGGTATTTACAGGAGGTACTTACTCATCAATGAGTAAGTGCCTTCTGTGAATACCAAAATGGTAGTACCTGTTTAGGATTTTATCTTAAGTTAGTTCTGTGAATCTGGCCCTATATTTATAAATACACACTGGTTGCATAGTTAAACCCATACCAAAGTAACATTAAAACAATTTTAAACCTGACAATGTGGTGGCCCTTAACATGGAATATCAACAGAGGTTTTCACTGGGCAGCTATTCCCAACCTGTTAAAAACAAATGATATGGAAAGTATACCCCATTTGATATTTTAAAAATAATCAATTCTCACTTGCAAGGTGTACTGAGCCCATACACTTTACAGAATCAGCAAGTGCTACATATTCTATGGTATGAAATGGCATGCATGCAGATTCTTACTCAAAATTTGAAAAACAATACACATAGACAATTTCCATTGGCCACCATTAGCAAGGGTTATACAAAAACAATTTGTGAGACAAGCTTCAATTTATAGTCTCAGCACCTGTACTCTCACCCCAGTGAAGTCATCCTCCAACTCATGACCGAGGACCCCCCTATTTAAGGAAGCTGTTTAGTTACTTGTTGGATCTGCTTTCTGCCTCACAGTGCCTAACTTCGATCCCTCACTTTCGGCGGACAAGGATTGAAGGCGGCTCTCTATCCTTCAAAGCGGCAGATGCGTGGAATTCTCTTCCCCTTGAACTACGCAGCATCGATGACCCCTCCATGTTCAAGGAAAAACTAAAAACCCTGCTGTTCGCCTAATGACAATCTCCCCCTTCTGTTTCTTTTACTGGTTCTTCACGCCGGGACACTCATGAGTAGCCGTGTGAGTTATAAATTACTGTAAGATAACATAACACATAACCTATGTATGTATGTATGCATGCATGTATTTATGTATGAGAACAAGGTCAACAACAGGCATAAAGTCAACGAAGTATGGAAGAAGTAACTACTCTGAGGCTGGTTTGGGTGATGGAATGTTGTCTAAAATGATGAGTCTTCAACTCTTTTTTAAATGCGACCAGCATTTGTGCAATCCCGATGGATATGGGCATGTGGCCCCATATCTCAAGTGCATAGATGAACAAGTATTGGTAATCCAATAGGTCTCACATTGTTTGTTTATGTTTTAGAGCTATTGGCATGGTAGATGGCAATGTCTTTTTTATGTGCTATTGAGTGTATGTATATGCTGTGTAATTGTAGTATGTAGGTTGGATTTGATTAGTTGTGGAATTGTGTGAAGTGGAATTTTGTGGTGTGGAGTGGAATTTTGTGGTGTGGAGTGGATTTTTGTAGTGTAAATATGTGGCATGGTGTGTTGTAGAACTACATGGATAGACTGCACCCTTGCCGTGGGGGTACCGTGGGCCTACCTTAGGGGTGCCTTACATGGAAGGAAAGGAAAGGTTAGGGCCTGGTAAGTGGGTGCAATTGCCAAGTTGACAAGGTAGTTTAAAACTGAGAGTGTAGACATTGCAGTGGCAGGTCTGACATATATTTGGAAGGGGAAACATCCTTTACAACGCAACTTTTACCATGCAGTGCCTTTACGACGCAACTTTTACAACGCAAACCATTACAACGCATTGTGCTGGGGGGCGCTCTAGGATAGGGAATAGGTTTGATTTACTATCCAACACCTTCCCTACTATCCACGGGGACTGGAGTTGGAATAGTAAATTAAACTATTCACTATCCAGCGCCCCAAAGCACTATGCCTTGTAAAGGCATGCGTTGTAAAAACTGCGTTGTAAAGGCATGCGTGGTAAAAGCATGCGTTGTAATGTCATACATCCATTTGGAAGGCTATTTGTATGGGTGGCACAATGAGTACTGCAGGCCCATTAGTACTATTTTGTTTACAGGCCCTGAGCACACACAGTGCACTGTACTATGGACTTATCAGTAAATCAAATGTGCCAATTATGGATCGCCAGTTATAATTACAATTTACACAGGGAGCCCTTGCACTTTGAAACTAATCAGCAGTGGCAAAGTGTTCAAAACATCTAAGCCAGCAAAAACGAAATCCAGCACAGCATCAAAAATACAGGCAGTAGATGCAAAAAGTCAAGGAAAACCACGCCAAAGATGCCAAGTCTAACAATTCCACACTGTGAGCTGTGAACTTGGTTGAAGAACGGTCATCTTTCAGATGGAAAAGGAAGAAGTGGACCTTTGTGCACACTCTTTAGGAGTGTGACCTGATCCGGTTGGTATAGAGTCGGTTTTAAGCTGTTTGTTGCTCAAAGGGCAGGGGTTGGGTGGAATGCCAGTGCTCCTCGAATCACTAAAGGGTATTTTGGGTGACATAAGTTGAGGCACAAATTGATCCTCATTGCTGTGGGACTGATAGCCCAAAGAGATGTTGTTTTTCACTTGGGTAGTCTTAGTACCCCTGATTTGGGGCATTGGAGGAAGGGAATGGATTGGTGCATGACTACTGAAACAATTGTGTGAGGAAAGTTGAAGGTGTGTGAAGAAATTAAAAAAAAATGTGAGTCAATTGACGGACTCTTTAACTTGAAGTGGCACCGGTGGTGCAAGGGGCTGTGCTCCCATGCTGAAGTGCAGAAATGAGCTCTAAATCAATTTTTTCTGCTTTTGTCCTAAAGTGAACCATGTCCCACTGTCCCAATAGTTTGTCCTAGCCATTCTGGGATGGCTCCAATTTGATTGTTTATCTTGCTGGCTTGAGGAGCTGTTTTTCGTACACCTACATTGTAAGGTAAGAATAGGAAAGTACAACCAGAAAATATATTAGTAGTTAAATTACAGTGTGCCCCAGTAGCTACATATGGGGCAGAGTTTTGGGGCTTGGCAAAAACCATAGTATCCAATCAGAAGAAAATCGCTTCTGTAGGAAAATCTTGGGTGCCCCAATCTCGACCTCCGAGTATATTTGCCACAAGCACTTCATATGTGATTTTATTGAGACTAGACCAGTGCTATTTTGGCTTGCGATCTGGAGGAACAAATCAGCCACCCTGACACAAGAAATTATAAGTGATTGTCTTAATTGTGAAAAAGGAATGGCCATCCCCTGGCTCTCAGGAGTTTATAATAGTCTATGTAGGGTGGATAAAGGCCACATCTTCTTGGACCCCTCCAGAATTGAGCCTAAAGATAAGAACAAGTTAAAATATGCACTATATGCACTTTACAACTCAGAAAGGATAATAAGGAACTTATTAAATCGTCAGTTGTGGCATATATGAGCAATGGTTTGTGCAGGCATCCAGTCCCACTTTATCTTACTCTGCCAATGACCAACTGGAAACGATCACTCTTGTTCCGTTTAAGGGCAGGAACTGTACGATTTCTATTATGTTTCCCCCTGGGCTATTATTCAAAATCACACAATAAGCCTTGTCCTTGTGATGGAGTGAGCACACAAAACTATTTGCACTTTTTCTTCTCTTGTAAATTTTACTTAAAATATATCAAATGGTTTTTAGCTTCGTATTCTAGTAAACGAAGACCCCTTTCCTTGTGGCAGTTCTACTTGATGTTGCTCTTCTTGTACACTGACTGATGAACTGGTCTTTCGCACTAGCACTTTTTTGAGACTCATTACCCGTGTTCGTCAAATGATGGAAAATCCTTGAATACCTGTTACATCCTAGCTGCTATAATAATCTGCTATCCAAATTCTGATTTTGTAAATGCATTTGAAAAGTTTTTTATGGTATTTATTTTTATGATATTCTGTATATGAGATTGTTTTTATGAATTTTTGAAATTCGAATAAAGATTTCGAAACATTTATTGATATATTAGTAGTTAAGCTTAGGTAGATGAAGTGAAGTTAAAACTAGTAATGTGAAGCCAGAATATTAATAATTTACTATAGATGATAAGGTAGTGGTAAGTGAAGTAATGATACTATATGACTGTCCGAGCCATTGCAGGTTGATATTACTAGCCTCAACATATGTCATACAACCATCAAAATAAGTTCCATGTGTACATCTGATTTACGGTTTTGATTCTCCCTCATTTTTTTCTAGCAGTTTTAAATAGCGCAAACATGACCAGAAGGTATTGAGTGCCTTGACTTGCAACACAGGAAACCCTGCGGATCCGATGCACAGACATGAGGAGGGGCCATCACGCATTGTGCCCAACAAAACCAGATTGGAGGAGGTGCTATCACACTCTGTACAGTGTGAAGGCCAACAATATTAGTCTCTTAGTCAAATCGCCGGGGAAGAACTTGGTACACAAAGGAGGGACATTTAGATAAATGCACCAATAACAAGCCAGCATATCTACATGATACAGACAACAACTAATGGCAGTTAGTGGGTGTGCCAAAGCCCACAGAACAGAAATACCAGGTCTTGCAAGGCTCGACTTAAAACAAGCCTACTGCCTTGTTTTTGTTTTAGATTTTACACTTTGTAGTAGTCTGCTGTTTGATTGTGTCCTGGCTGTGAATGTGCTGAAATCCATCATAGATGGTGAGCTTGTCTTAAGGATAAGTGGGGATGCTTGTCATGATGGCTACTTTAATAATGCAGCTGGTTTTAAGATGGTGCAGGCCAGCAAGGAGAGCCAATGGAGTTCCATAAAGATGGGGGTGATGTGATCACATTTCTTCCAGTACTGGATAAGACCTACTGCAGCCTGACCGGTAAAATGGCCTTAAGGGGTGCAAGTATGGATGAACTTTGAATCAGAAATAAGTCATTATGCAACCTTATGAACATCATATCCAGCAATGCTAGATAACCAGCATAAAAATAATTGTGTAGTCTTGAGAAGTAAATCTTTAGAGATCAAAAAGGGCCTATTACATATTGCATTCTACCCCATGTAACCATTGACTAAGGATCCCAGGAAAAGCTTCAAGTTTATAGGTAAGGGATGGCAAACATTGTTCCCTCACAATGCTAATATGGGACTTAATGAGTGAGAATACATTTTGAGTACAATTCAGTGAGTCAGTACTATTTTTTAAATGGGCAACATATTGCTTGTGTCCATCTTTCCCCTTCAAATCTACTCCCAGGTAGTAGTAATGAGAGATGTGTTCTACTCTGTTGTTACTTATAGCCCGATTTACAGCCGTCCTGCCACAGTGGCAGTCCCTAGTACTCCGCAGAGTCGATGATCTTTCACCCACCGTATTTAGATGCATGCAGGCTGCCTCATCGTCCCTGTCGACAAAGTGTTTCCCGCCACGGTTGCTGCACACTCCCAACTGATGCAGCAGAGTCCAATCTGGCAACCACAACTCTATCAGGGTGGCGTGTTCCAGCTGTGCAGATTTAGATTTCATAGTTGTACTGGTGGTCTACTAGCGGCGGTTCCCAAACGGAATGAGCCTGTTGTGGTACACGCTCAACGATGCACCATTACTGTGACCATTGGATGGATGTTAGTAGAATACACTTGATGTCCACTTGCTAAATGGAACCACCTCCATAACACATTTTAAAACACACCCCATTTCAGACCATGATCCTTTGCCATTCTTTTGCAACAAGACATTTGCTACCAGAGGCTTTGCCAGTGAAGTGAAGGTTTTTTCTTCATTCTTCCCATCTCCTGTCCTTTAATCCCCTTTCATGTATTACCTTGTGGTCAGTTATTTAATATTATTTTTTGCACAATGCCAGGCCCCACAAATCCACAATTTACTCAGGGAGAATTATCAGTCATGGTGGATGAGAAATACTAAGAGTAGAGCCGAAATTGTCCAAAATGCCCCCATCACAGAAAAGGCAAACTTGGGCCATAATAGTCGACAAAGTGAATGCTGTAGCCAACAGCCTGCATAAAAGGAAGGAAATTGGGAAGCTGTGAAACAACCTGGGGGTGGATGCGTTCCCTGGCCTCAAAGCATCACATGGAGGACAACATTACTAGTGGTGGCTCTCCCAAGCTCCCAATACCATTCATGCCCTGAGAGCAGAAGGTCTTGCTGATCCTACATACTGAAGGTGTGACAGGAATACCTGGTGAAGTGGAGTCTAGTAAATTACATTTTGCAAAGTCTTAATAAACCTCAATATCCTGTTTGTTCTCAGCTCAGCCGTTTCCAATGTGTTTTTCATTACTAGAAACCTCAAACTGTCAATATCACATAATTTAGATTGTGTGAATATATTGTGTTGCATCTAAGATTACAGAGGCCAATACTCCATTACATGTTACATGATGGTATGGTGGTACAATGCCAAATAACCCATTACCATATGTGTGTCATATTGTAACGATCTGGCCCAATTCCACTTCATATTTTCCACAGGTATGATCCACTGGCTATGTTGCAAGTCTTGGTAAGCTGACTTTGAAATGACTACAACTACTATGATGCCCTGTTTCTGTTTCTCAAAAGAATATTGCTATCTTATATTTAGGAAGCTGTCTCTGTATATACTATGCCAAAGTAAGGTATAGTGTGCACAGAGTCCAGTAGATCCCCAAAGGTAGGCAGAGGTTAAAGTAGATAGTTCATCACTCTCTATTTGTGGTAGCGTGGGCGAGCAGTAAGGCCTTATCAGGGGGTAGTGCTAAGCATTTATTGTACACACTCAGGCAAGAAATTATTTCACACACACAAGGACTGAACTCTAACCAATTAGTTATGTGTAATAAAATAATATTTAGGTATATTTCTTTTCTAGAACCAAGCCAGGCCTGTTGGCAGGTAAGTACAAAAATACTTTGCAAGCACAAGCAGTTTAAATAAAGTTTAAATGCATTGAATTGGTTACAGAATACTTTACTTTGTATTTGCAAATAGTCAGAATTACTTTTCACTTCTTTTTTGTACACAGCCATGGATCTCCAGATACTAGGCTGGTGCATTTCCTATGGGAAGGAAAAATTTGATATTGTGCTTTGCAACTGCTTTGCAGGTTTATAGAATTACTCACAAGCCACATGCAGTCCTGAGAAGGAAGAACTGGATTAACGGGTCCATGGATAGGATTCGGTAAAATGCCCACTCGAGTCTCACTGCCAGTGGCACAGAGGCAGCTGGGGGCAGAGTGCAGGGACCAGAAGTTAGCCAATGGGCTAAGCACCGTCATTGGCTTGGGGACTGCAGTGAGCAGGCAACAAGGTTGGGAAACAAAAGCTCCTGGGGTCAGCACGGTATTGCCCAATGGCCAACACAAGAACTACACCACCAGCGGCACAGGGACAGCCGGGTGTAGGGTGCAGTCTTGACTGATACTGCAAATTCGGTCACAGTTTCCTCTAAGTCAGTCAGCTGCTGGTGAGGCAAATGGAGTCTTTGCCCTGTGGCCTCAAGCGTTCAGTGACATAGTCGGCTAGGTGGTTGCTCTTTCTGGACCATTTTGGTTACGGAGTTGGTCCAGGTGTCACATTCGGTCATGGTTGAGGGGTTCTTAGCTGCCGGTTGGGTTTGGGAGCTTGTTGAGGTTCAGACATCACTTGGATCCAGGATAGGATTGCTGGGAAGACCTTCTAAGGGTGTTGGTTCACTCGGGCGCCGGAGGAGGAGTGATGGAGACTCAGGGAGTCGGCCGGAGTCAGAGTCGGCTACTTTCGAGCAAGTCCTGTGCTGATGGGAGACAGAGTGCTTTTCAGGCACAAAGGCAGGGCATTTTTCAGGAACAAAGGCAGGGCAGGCTCTTGGTTTTTGGGGACTGCTGGCTGCAGTACACACCGAGGTTCAGTTGGAGAAGTCTGAGGTCAAGACAAGCCGGAAGGACTGGGGCCAAGTCAGTTGGTGTCCTCCTCTTATTCTCTCCGCACAGCTGCTCGGTCCTTCATCTTCTTGCTTCTTCTTTTTGGCTCAAGTCTGAGGAGGCAAGGTTCAGGGTTGCACCTAAATACTAACTTTAGGGGTGTTACAGGGAAATACAGGGCGGGACCAATGGTTCCCTTTCTTGAGGTGGGTACTTATGCCCCCTCCAGTGGGAGGGGGCATAAGCCTCACTCTGGTTGGCTGTATCCCCAATGTGCAAGATAGAGGGGACTGGGAGTTGTACTTCACTTCACCTCCTGCACCTAAGGGGTGGGGTTGGCACAGGTGGACAGCCCTCTCCTCCTAACTTGATTTTCCCACCGATTCTTCCAACAAAATTAGGAGTCAGAACTGGTGAGTGCCAGTTGGTAGGGGCAGAAAATATCTGGGGGTAGCTTACAAAGGCCCCTAGCCTTTGAAGCTTTCCCTTTGTGGACCCTGCTCATCCTGGGGGATGAGGTTTGGTACCTCGTCCCAGGATGTGCTTTGTTTCAGGTCCCCGATAGCAGCAGGTTCTCGACCCAGGGGTCCAAAAACATGTGTGGTGGTGGCAGGTGGTGAGCGGCCACTCTGGCAGGACACTTGAGTTAGGTCATTTTTCTGGTGGCATCTCTAAGATGCCCTCTGAGTGCATTTTTCATTAACTCCCACACTGGCATCAGTGTGGATGTAATGTGCTGAGTAGTTTGATACCAAACTTCCCAGTTTTCAGGAAAGCCATTATGGTGCTATTGTGTTATTATTGACAAACTCCCAGCACCATATACTTTTTATGGCATTACTGCACTTACAATATCTAAGAAATAACTTGGACACTGTAGGGGTAGAAGGCTCATGCACCTGTACCCTCACCACTAGTGTAGTGCAACCAGCTAGAAGGGTGGCTTACCTATGCCAGGGAAGTGGGTGGTAGGCATGGCACACAGGGACGTGTGCCATGTCGACTTTTTACTTTCTTCTGTGCCAAACACGCAACCTGCAAGGGCAGTGTGTGTGTGTGAGTGTGTAAAGGTCCTCTAAGTATGGCACAATAAGTCCTGCAGTCCTTAGGGACATTCAAATGGCCATGTCTGAACTGGGGTGGCTTGGTGAGCAAAATAACAATGGATTAAACCCAGATCTGTGACTGGGGGTGAATGTTTTGCCATTGCACAACATTCCGTCCATCATCTTGTATGTTTTGCTGTTCACCCTATGTGGGAAGGATATGCCCAGACGTGGGTCCCTTGCTCACTACGCCACTGGAGTCAAGCTATCCCGGCTAAAGACAGCTGATAGCTACAAACCGGTACTAGGATGCTTGATTCCGGTCCAGGGAAGACATGGCTTGGCAGTTCGGGCTGGACTGTTCCCATGAGGCACAGGATCAATACTGATTTGCATATGGCCATGTCTGAACTGGGGTGGCTGGGTGAGCAAAATAACGATGGATTAAACCCAGATCTGTGACTGAGGGTGAATTTTTTGCCACTGTGCAACATTCCGTCCATCATCTTGTGTGTTTTGCTGTCCTTAGGGACATTCCCTGGTCACAGTACACTTGGTACCTATGGTACCCTTTTGAAAGGACTTACATGTAGCCAGAGAGTTGCCAATTGGGTTTTTCATTAGTACAGATTAGGGAAAGAACATAGGCCCTGTGTACCTGGTTGGCAGGAACCCAGGGCACACTCAGCAGTCAAAGTACATCAACATTATGCAAAAAGTGGGGGCAACCATGCAAAAAGGGCGACCACTATCTTCCAACAGGCTCTCCCTTCTGATGGAAAACCTCATCAGACCGGACCAAGCAGGCTTTATACTGGGATGATCCACCTCCCATAATCTACATAATCTGTTCTCCATCATGCAGGGAATGGACCAGGATGAGCCGTCTTTTTAGACACCACTCCCTGAAGTGGGGCTACTTGTTGGTGGTATTGACCCACATGGGATTCCAGCCTGGATTCCTCAACTGGATTAAACTGCTGTACTATCACCCCAAGGCCACATTACTCTCGAATGGGGAGCAGTCCTCAGCCTTCATTATATCCAAGGGCACATGGCAGGGGTGTCCCCTTTCCTCCCTGATGTTTGCGATCGTAATTGAGCTGTTGGCTGCCATGCTGCGCCTGCATCACAAACAATATGTGGTAGACTATCCAATCCGCCCCATCTTAATTTCGCTCTGTGCGGATGATATCATGTTATATGTGCGAGAGCCTAACAATGGATTAAATGCTATGAATTACGAAATAATAAAGTTTGGAGCCTACTCGGGCATAACAATAAATTGGGGAAAGTCTCAAATCCTGCCGCTTACTCATAGCAAAGCTTAGTTCCCAATGGAATACCCACTGCAGTGGTGTGACGAGAAGTTCCGGTATCTTGGTATCACTATCAATAAAGGTAAAGATGCGCTAATGAGGGCAAACTATGGAGTGATCATCGACAAAGTGGAAAGCTTGATCACCAGATGGATAGCTCTTCCGCTCCCCTTTGTGGTCCATGTGGCCTTAATGAAAATGGTAGTTTTGCCCAAATTCCTATACTTGTTTACAAACATCCCCTTTTCGCCGGGTCGTCACTTCTTCACCAGGTTGAGGAATCAACTTATCTGATTGGCATGGGAAGGAAAGCAGCCTCGGATAAAATTGAGCACCCTACTGCTACCATTTGCCCAGGGCAGCTTCGAAGCATCTGATCCGGAATTGTACAGTTTCAGTGACCAGGCGCACTATGCAGCAGATTGGCTGGATCCTCTGCCCTTCATGACTCACTTGGCGGTCGAGCAGGGGCTTGAGGCGTCCCCCTCCCTTGCAGGCCTGTTAGGCATAGATAATAAAATGGCTGGGGGATCCCATTCCACAGTGACCAATAATACGTGGCGCTCCATAGCCAAACGATCCCAGATGCCTATGTATATTCCCCGCTGCTCCCTATTCGGGATGAGCCTAACCTACACGTCACACAGGAAGGCATCTGCATAGCATATTCCTGAGGTTTGGGATACATACACGGGGAGATCTTTATAAGGGAGAGTGACTCAAAGACGCAGAGGCATTCTTCGGTGACACATGTCCCACAACCATGGATCGATTCCTATGCATACGCCTACGACAGGACGTCATGGTCTCTACGCCTAAGTTTCCAGAGGAGCTCCCCATACTACTCTCGCTGCATCTGACACTGGGGGCTGGGGCAAAACACGCTGTATCAACCATATACAAAGCCACCATAGGGGCAGGACTATCGGGGCCCACAAAAGCGAGGCAGGGATGGGAAGGGGAGCTAGGTCAACCACTTACTGATGATGCCTGGGCATACTGCTGTCAGCAGACTGAGCGCATCACAGCCACTAGTAGGTTTAGATTGATACACTTCAAATTTCTCCACCGCATTCATTATACTCCAGCAATGCAGCACAAACTTCAACTGCAGGACAACGCTGTGGGAGAGAGGGGGCGTGGTTCCTGCATGTTGCATGGTAATGTAGGTCTGTGGCGCACTTTTGGACCAAGGTAGTGACGGCCCTGGGAGACATGATTGGGGAGAGGCTTGAACTTACACACAAAATGGGTCTCCTGGGATACCTCCCTGGGCATAAAGGCAACATTAGGCTCTTCCTGGCATTGGGTCTCTCACTGG
Source organism: Lissotriton vulgaris (assembly GCF_964263255.1). NCBI lineage: Eukaryota > Metazoa > Chordata > Amphibia > Caudata > Salamandridae > Lissotriton > Lissotriton vulgaris. The sequence goes on along the minus strand of NC_141689.1, from coordinate 929,871,794 downwards.
CAAAGCGTAAAGTTGCATGCAGATGGGGAAGGGGCAGGGTGCCCAAATTTAAGGACTGGTTAGCTGACCTCTCCTATTGCAAGGAGCAAAATGCCATTTACGTGGAACTTCCCAATCGCGGCCCGAGACATATGGGCACCCCTCATAACATATCTATTGAGGGGCACGGGATGGGAATCTGACGCCACTGTAGCGCCTATGCAACCTGTTAGCCAAGAGAAGGTCGGAGAGTCTCAGACCAGTGGGGAGGCATCCTAGAATGCATGTTGAGTAAATGTATATGCCTCCCATGTCCATTTTTAAGCCGAATGTACTGTACCCCACATTTGAAGAACAGCATCTCTATGTTACTGACCATGCACTGTGTCCCTATGTTTCGATGTTTGCGCTGTAGCTGAAATGCCCACCATGTATTGTTGGTTTGAAAGTACTGTATTATTAACAGAAATGCCAATAAACAAAGTTAAAAAAAAACATGCAAAAAGGGACACTTTCCTACATCATATGTCTCAGCACTACCCTCCTCCACAGCACATCTACTACCTGTCCAACGCACCAAGAAAGCTTCTTGGGGAGACCAGCGCTTCCTAGTCTTCACTCCCAGACTTTGGAGTTCCCTCCCTCTCCGCATTAAAACCAGTCCCACACTGATCACCTTCAGGAAACAATTAAAAACCTGGCTTTTCAACCAATAACCACCCTCTGCAGCGATTTCCTTTCTGAGTTCAAGTCCACAAGCGCCGAGACACCCTAGGGTATTTGCGCGCTATACAATTTGCCTAAACATAAACATAAACATAAACATTTTCTCTTATCTTCAACATACAGTAAAGTCATATGGTGGTCAGTCCCTATTCAATGCATTCTTATGAAAATGGCTTGTGTTGTTTTTTTAATGTTGGGCTGTTCTTCTCAAACAATTGAATTGATGTCATGAGTTTCACAAATCAAACGGTGATGACATAAAATTCATACGGTATGGAATTTACCATGCTGGATACAAGTGTTACTTGCACAAATTGACTCTGCATTGTTCACATGATGACTAATGCCAAGCATCCATTCAAGTTTTGGAAATGTCTGTTTTGAAGTCAGCTAGGCCTTGGAATTGTGAATTGCACATTTCACCTCTTCACTGTGTTGGTCTGAATGATTGGGAGATGGAAAGAATACTTCCTCATCACTTCATGAACATTTCAGGACGTCCTATTACCTGCTTATTTGAAGTTGTTTTGATGGAAACTGCTAAAAGATATGGTAATATGTTCAATACCACTGCACGCTATCATCACAATAATCTCTACCTATTTTGTCTCCTGGCTATCTACATGTTTTGACTCAAAAGATTTGAATGTACAATACAAACTATTACTCATAAAAATGTTCTCAATGTCTCAATAGTCCTAACTGGCACAGTACATGGCAAGGAATCTGCCACTGAAAAGATCAATGCCACCACCAGCAAGAAACCCCAACACTAATTTCCTCCACTGTAGGCCTAGCATTCACTCTGTGTAATATTTCGGGACACATTTGCCTTTGTGATGCCAGTAGTATTTTGGACATTGGACTCTCCAACCAAGGTTTGATTTGGTGTTGTTCATCCTCTACTGGTCAAAAACTCATTGCCTGGTGTTATATATCTCAACTCTATCAATACATTTGTTTTCTTTCATCATAACTTGACAATTTCACTATTACAGTATTTCTCAGTGCCATTTTGCACATTTCCAGTTCAAGATCATGCCAATGTGGAAGAAGTGGATATGTCTAAAACAACAAGATAGCATAGCCAAATTATCATTGACTCATGTCATAGCTGGAGTCAGATCTTCTGGCTCAATGAGGAATCCCATTTCATTAACACAAGCAGACAATACCTGGGCAGCAATACATTTTGTAGACACTGGGTCATTCCAAACCTCTGGTCCTGTATCTTATAGAATGCCACAACCAAATTTCAGTGGTGTGCCATAACAAGTATACCCCAAAATGATGTGTTGCATCAACTGCTACATACACTTAACACACAATGAGGATTTTGCCAATGTGAAGGGAGATGAGCATGATTTGTCTACACTATTACATGTGTGTTGCGTAAATGATGGCACACATATTGCTTTATTGCCAATACATGACAGAGAATATGTCCAATGTCATCTTCAAATCTTCCATTCAATCACAGTGTAAGTTGCCTTGGTACAAGATTTGTATACCCAACGTCTATGTCTGTCTTGTCCAGGATCAACCCAGCTTCAATTTGTACTTCAAAACAGCACAATATGCCAACAAAAGTCAAATTTCTGATATGTCCAAATGGAGATGAAATGGCGAAGGAACCTAAAAAAGATCAAAACAAAAAGATTACCAGTCTCACGGAACATGATGGTCACATTACAAAGTCAACCTTTGGAGAACACAGATTCACGAAACAATCTGAGATAAACAATGCAACTGAACATAGGAGTCAATGTCTCCAAACTTTGATCAACAAACACCTTTGGCCTGTTTTTTCCTGAACTTGCCCTTTCCATCAAAGTGCCACCACATACTTCTCTAATCACCACATCAATAGTTGGTGTAATGGTGAAGGAGATAACATGTAAATATATACTTATACTTGTGAGAAGAAGTTGTCAATGACATCTTGACGTAAGTCAACTTCTTCCTCTTCACCACTATCATCTGCATTTGGCATAGGAGGATCCTCTCCTGGTGGCTCCTCATGGCCTCCATCCTCAGTGATATAAGGGAAATACTGTCACAGAGCAATGCTGTACAGCATGCAGCAGGCCCCTGGGATTCAGCACACATTATCAGGTGAATAGAGGAGAGTTCTGTTAGACATGGCATCTTTTGACGTGTTTCCCCATAGTTTTTGCTTTCTGGCCTCTCTTTTTTTACTCAGTTTTTGCTGGTGTAATGATTCTGAGTACTTTCCTCACTGCTGTTCATTGGTAACATGCGAGTGCTTGTGTGATAAAATGGACAAAGTTGCAAGCCCTTGCCAACTAAAGACCCCCATTTCTAACAGGCTCCAACAGTTTTGTCAAGTCAACAAAATCTGACCACCGTGTTTTTCCATGTGTCTCTTTGAAGCGGTTTTCCCCTGGCATAGTTGGATTCCTCAGTGGTTCCAATAAACAAGGTCATTTAACCCCTTCTCTGCGTGGCAAATTGCACCGTGGTGCGAGAGGGGGCGTGGCTGGGCGTGGCGTGTGCTCATGACGGGCGGGAGCCGTTCAAACTCGGCCCACCAATTAATTCTCCCGCACAGGCAGGGCATTACTCATGCGTGGGCAGAGCGGCAAAAGTCTGACGGCTCCGGGCCATCATGAGCACACCACTACCGTGACTCATGACGGCCGGGAGCCGTCCTGAGCATCAATGAGGTTAAGGTAAACTGAGTCTCCGAAACGGAAGACAAAACATTTTCAAAATAATGTAACACAATTCTGGATTATGGAACCAGAAATATTCCAAACAATGTAATGTAAGATTTTACTGACCAACAAGCCTGGCTCTCTCAGTTCTAAGTTGAGATGAGACATTTGCAGGGGTATGGGGCTATTCTGCAGTACAAACGAATTATGGGCAGAGCTAGGGAAATATGCACAGGCACTTGTGATGGACAAATCCTGTAAGCAGACAACTTGCATAATGATTGAATAGAAATGTTTCCGACTCCACTAGACCTGTTCTTTGCATGGGGCAATTTGTTGATCATCACTTGCTCCAACCACATGTGGTGGGCAACCCAACCCATAAAAGCCCCACTTCACATTGGCTAAATACTGCTGCAGTGGAAACTGGATGAGGCTGTTGATGTGTCTCATCATTGAAGATAGAACGTCTTGTAACACACCAATGAAAGTTGGTTGTGACATATCACCAGACACCCGTCGTGCTTGTATTGTCAACGCTCCGTCCATCATTTACTTTAGTTTTTCTTTATATCACCAGACACAGCCACAGTGTAATGGAAAGAACCTGTATCCACAAAATGAAGTACTGCCATGAGTTTGACAATTGGTGTAATAGATGTGGGATTTCTGTTGAGATCTAGCACAAGCTGATAAATTCAATCCAGTATAGTTTGTCTATTCAACCGGAACTTCTTGATTCTTCCTGAACTTCTAAAACTTGCTGAACTCCCTTTTTGTCATGATGCTAAGATCTGGAAATTGGCAGTGCATATGAGGGTTATGTCTCCTCACTCTCCCAGGGTTCAAATTTGCTACATTTTCAACAGCAACACATTTGATAATTATCCGTGAAGTCATGTACTCCTGCAAAATTCATGTTATCCATATTTTAATCCAGCATTTGCTTTTTGTCCTTTATTCTTCACAAATGACATTTACTGCCTCAAATGATTGGGAAATTTGAAAAGATGGAAATATTACATTTTAAATTAGTTTTTTTACACACTTTTTTAAAATAGTTAATCATAAAATACTGCTAATGGAGATGTAAGCACACTAACGTACTATATTAAATCGTTTTTTTTCAAAAGAGTGAGTGTCCATCAAAGTTTGTATGTGTGAAAAAACTAGTCCCCATTTTGAGTGGTGGTGATACACTTAACAGTTAAAACACACTATTTTGAACTTCAGAAATGGCTGCTGCCTGTCCTCTCAGACTGGACATTTGGAATCAGATGTGTGTGATGCTTGTTGACCGCAGTGAACTCCAACGATGGACACAGCCATAGGCTAATGTTGTTGAAAGGAATTTACAAAGACCAATGGCTGTGACCATTTCTTCTGACGATTGTGTACATCTAGTAAATGTATGCTACAGTTGGATAAAAATCACTTGCCTCCTAACATTGCTGCTATAAAGACTTGCTCCAGTTTTGCTGCTGTATTTTGCTTGTGGGAGCAGATGAGGAGACCACTTCCTTCTTGCCAGAGGAGCTGGATTTGCTGGTACAGGAGGTTCTCTCCCTGTATGGCCAGCTCTATGGCTCACCAGAGGGACATGTACATGTCTGAAATATATATGGGAATCTAACTGGCTTTTTCCATTGACACAAGCTGCAATGTCCCTTTGAGTACCCTGAGTGAAGTGTAATTAGTGATCTGTGATGTCATATATAATGTTCCTTAGAGAGGACAATGATGGTGGGGTTTTCGAAGCACTTTGCCATCCTAAAAAAAAAAGAAAGCTTAATTGTGTGCTGTTTTTTAAACCCCTGTAGTGCAATTGGTGTGTATGGAGAGCTATATCTAAATATAAGTTTGATTGACATGTACTACGTTGTAAACGCACATCATGGCAATTTGAGAACACATTTCCCACGGTTTGCCAGAGTCCTCCTTCAATGGCGACGGGCATGACCTATGCGAGGAGCATTTTCCCCCTTATGCTCTGCCTTCTTTCTGTTATTTACAGCCGTATCATCAAACCATGGCTTACCTGCCTACGCATGAGTGCTTTCTCGAGGACTTCCAACTGCCTCGCCCAGCAGGACCCTGACGCAAGATCCACTAACCCAATCCAAGGTCTCACAGAAAGCACATCTGGGGGGTTCCAAGAAGTGAACAGAAAAGCCAGTGAATAGTGTGTTGCAGAAATGAGGAATGCATTTTCAATTCCTGGACTATGAACACCCACAGAGAACTGCCACTCGAGCACTCCAGACGAGGAACCTAAGGAGCCATGGGAACTCAGAACACAGACCAACCGGATGGAGGGACTCACCTTGTCCCAGAGAACCAGCTCCGAGAGACAACTAACCAGTGCTGTACCCAGCCACATTCCAGGATGAACATGGCTTCTGCATGTACAGCAACGATTGTGGAGCTAGCTAGGATGCAGTATTTTAAGGTCCTTGAAATGTTGAAGTTGGGTCGGGGATCAAGCTGAAGAGGGACAAAATAGTCTACTCTAGTCCGGGTACTTGGTGAAGGGCGTTTTTTTAAGGTGTAAATGGTCCCACACAAACCCACGCTCTACCATACTGAAAGAGATTGGATAACCAACTTACCTATCTCTCTCTCTATTCCCTGCCCTGGCACTGGTACGTTTGCAGTATAGTGGAAGACCTCTACTCTGACCTGAAGAAAAGAGAGAGACAAGCTCGAGGAAAAGAATAATACCCATGTCTAAAATACTGAAAAACAAATATATAACGGTTGTCCGCCATTGTGTTCGCTAATTCCCTACACGTGGTGGAGAATGCTGGCAACTCACCATTAGTTTGAAATAATGGAGAACCTGCTTCAACTGTTTATAAAAGGGCAAGAGAAACTCGAATGAGCCCTAGAACAACAGATGTCGTCTGCATAGGCAGCTAGAGACTTATTCAAGGACTTTATAATGCAACAGGTTGAGTGTATCCACAGAGAAGGAAAGGACCAGGTACAACTGACCACCAGACTGCAAAACCCACCCTCGGGCCCCACCAGGTTCCAATTGCATTACAGAAGTACATCCTGGGCGAGGACCCAGACGTCTTCCTTTTAAACTTTGAAAGAGCTGCCTGAACTCGTGGTTGGACCATGGCCAAGTGGCCCTTCTTTTTGGCACCCTTCCTGACAGGAGAAGCCCAAACCGCTTACCAAGTGGTGAATGCCAGTGGAAATACCCCATACTCCGACATTAAAGCCCTTACACTTGGCCACCTCAGTACAGACTCTGAAGCCTATGGGGTCAAGTACAGAAAAGTGAGTGCGACGCCTTGTGATAACTAAAACTAAAAGCCACTGCTGGCAAGTGGCTTTACCCACAAGAAAACACTAAGAAAGAGATTATGGCTCTCATATATCTAGAGCAGTTTTAGAGGCTTTGCCCTTCCCCACCTACTGCTGGCTCAAACAACACAGTCAACAGCAGTTGAGCAGGCTGTCGAAATGGCCACCAAGCTCGCTCAAGCTCAGCCCATGCCTCTCCTTGGGAAGTTAATAAGAACCAACAAACCCATGCCACAGTCGTAAAACCAGAGAAAAAGACAGCAAAAACTACACAGAAAGTAACCTGTCCCCAAACCCACAAGACAGAAATGTTACTCTCCTGAGGACCTCAGTGTTTTGACTGCAGGAATTGGGTACACATCGCATGGGTCTGTCCCAAAAAGAAGACTCCAGAAGAACCCATGGACATTAGCTATCTCTCTAAATCTATTCTTTATTCAGAGAAGCTGGGAACATCTTTCTTTATAAATCTTTGGGTAAATGAAAAGTAAACCACTCCCTTGTTAGACTCAGGCTGCAGACAGTCCGTCATTCTCATTTGGTAAAAGCCTCTCAGCCCTTTCCTTGAACCAAAGTACCCATAAAGTGCATCAACGGGGACTTAAAATCCTATCCTCTAGCAGTAGTTCCAGTCAGGGACTCTATTGGGTCCACCTCTCTAGTCATAGTAGGTGTGATGCATAAACTACCTGAAGAGGTCATTTTAGGTATTGACAATCGCTGCTTCATTGATTTTGTTACGGACAACTTTAACAAAACCCATTTGAATCTCCTTACTCAAAGTCCCTGGTCTTCTAGTTGGAGATTTAGGTATGCACAAAATAATGATCCCACCCTTCAATGTGCCTGGCAACAAGCCCGAAGCCCCCCGAAACCTATCCTTGTTTCAGACTACATAACAATCTCCTCTTTCACATTTTATTTTATTTTTATTTTATTTGCTTTTAGAGCGCTAGACTAGACCCCCGAAGGGGTATCTCCGCGCTATAACTGCAGATGGAGGTAGGAGTAGCAATGTATTCAGGAATAGAGTAACGTTAGTAGCTGGAAAACAAATAGGTTTTTAGATTTTTTCTGAACATCAAATGGTTGGTGATTGACCTTAATTCAAGCGGTAGTGAGTTCCATAATATGGGTCCAGTGTGGGCCAGGGCACGGCCACCTTGTCTGGTTTTCTTGATTCTTGGTGTTTTAAGAAGTTGCTGGCTGCTGGAACGCAAAGAGCGTCCTGGAATGTAAGGCTGAAAGATGTCAGTGAAATACTTAGGGCCTATCCCCATTAGGCTCTTGTGTATGGTACAAAGAGTCTTGAACTGAACTCGTTTCTTCACTGGGAGCCAGTGAAGCTGAGACAGTAGGGGGCAAGATGGTGTCCTAGGAGGAGCATTCACGACAATCCTTGCGGCAGTATTTTGAATGACCTGCAATTTCTTGAGTTGCTCCTCGTTGGCTCCTTGGAGCAATCCATTGCAGTAGTCAACCCTACTGATAACCAGCGCCTGCACCAGCGTTTTTCTGTGGTGATCCGGGAGATAGGGAAAGACACGTCTTAGCATCCCTATAGCCCGGAAACAGGTGCCGGCTACTTGATTAGCGTGGTCCTTGAAGGTAAGTTGTTGGTCAAATAATACTCCCAAGTTTCTGATCTTACTCTTGGGGGTAGGGACAGGACCCAGTTCTTGAGGCCACCAGTCTGATGACCAGTGTGTCATTGCCTGACCGAACAACATCACTTCGGTTTTCCCGACGTTACACTGCAGACAGTTAGATGACATCCAGTCTGCAATGGCTCTCATGCCATCTGCAAATGATCTTTTAACTGCAGGTGTAAGATTTTTAAAGGGAAAAAGGAGTTGGGTGTCGTCAGCGTACGACACAGGGGTGAACCCGAAAGATCTCGCTAGGTTGGCAAGGGGGGCCACATATATGTTGAAAAGTGTGGGGCTCAGACATGAGCCCTGTGGCACCCCCTTATTGAGCTCCCTGTAGGTGGATGTATGGGCGCCCAGCCTAACCTCTTGAGAACGCCCGGACAGAAAGCTCTCCAACCAAGTCAAAGCCCCTCCCCCTATTCCCACCTCCTTTAGGCGATGGAGAAGCACCTTGTGTGACACCGTATCGAAAGCGGCGGAAAGGTCCAACAGCACCAGAATCATAGAGCAGCCATCATCCAGTGCCATTTTGATGTTGTTGGTCACTGTTTGAAGTGCTGATTCTGTGCTGTGGTTCGGCCTGAACCCCGATTGAGAGTGGTCCAGGCCTTCCGTCGCTTCCAGATGTTGGGAAAGGTAGGTATTCACGTGCTTCTCCGTGATCTTGCCTAGGTAGGGTAGGAGAGAGATGGGACGTAGGTTGGATAGGTCTGTCCAGGGAGATGATGCCTTTTTTCTTATCGGGTTCACCACTGCCTTTTTCCAATCTGCCGGGACCTGGCCTGTCCTAAGGGAGATGTTGACCATTTCAAGTATGTGGGGACCTAAAAGAGGAAACAGTGGACCTACCATTTTGGCTGGGACAAGGTCATTGGGGGATCCCGTTTTAATATGGTTACAGAGAGTAAGAAGCTCTGTATACGTAACGGGAGGGAAGAACGTCAGAGAGGGTTTATTGTCTGTAGTGGTAATCGTAGTGGGACCTAGATTAGTATTATTTTTATTGATATTGTTGGCAGCTACTATTTTTTCATATATGATGTTGATTTTATTCTCAAAGAACAGTGAGACTTTATCGCACAGGTCCTGCGAAAAGTCGTCTGAGCTTTCACAGGCCATGGGCTTAATAAAGTTTTGGAGAATGTTAAAAAGCTCCTTAGGGCTATTGCCTGCCTCTGCTATTTGCTGTGTTAATTGTTGTTTTCTTGCCAGCTTTATATTTTTATAGTATTCTGATTGAGCTTTTATAAAGATCAAACGGCAGTCTTCATTTTTAGTTTTTCTCCAAGCTTTCTCCATACGTCTGCATTTTTGTTTTTCTGCCCTCAGTTCCTTTGTATACCATTTTTCTTGTTTTGACACTGTGTGTTGTTTGTGTTTTTTTAGGGGAGCAATAATTTCAATTGCTTTTTTAATGGATTCATTCAGCTTAGCTAGGGCTAGATCCGCTGTATCAGATTCTAAAAAGTTCGGATCTGTCCATGCTTCTTGAGCTGTGTTAGCATTAACTTTATGCCATTGACGTCTCCATAAGGGGGAGGGGGGAGCGTTCTTAATAGGTCTTACAGGAATTAGTAGCATAAATTCCAATAAAGAGTGATCGGTCCATGATATACTTGTGGCCAGGGAGCAGTTTATTTTGGCGGAATTAGAGAAGATAAGATCAAGCATGTGTCCTCCTATGTGAGTAGGTCCTTGATTTTTTAATTCCAAGCCCAGATTTGATAGATCTGTAAGTAGAGCCGTGGATTCGGTTAGCATTGGCTGATCTACGTGTGTGTTAAAATCACCTAGAAGTAAGAAGTCTTCTTTGGATTTTATATGTGGGGCTAAAATTTCCTGAAGGGTGAGTGCAAAATTCGGATCTGCTCCCGGGGGACGGTAGACCAGAGCACCCTTCCAGGTAAAATGATTAGTTAGGTAAATTTTAAAAAGCAAAATTTCTAATTGTGAGTTAGAGTGTTGTTCAATGATTGTGCATTGTATATTATCCTTATATATAATTGCCACACCACCTCCAATTTTGATATCTCTGTCTAGATGTTTGATTTTGTACCCAGAGGGAATCCCCATTGCAATGGCTGTAACTGTATGGGGTTTCAGCCAGGTTTCCACAAGGAAACATATATCTGGTTGGATAGAATGTATTAGGTCCCAAACCTGATGTTGGTGTTTAGGTAGGGAACGCACGTTTAGGAGAAAGCTTTTCAAACCTTTGACAGAAGCATTGGAATCTGGGGGGGGCAATTTGTTGTTCAGTAGGTGTCGACACAGAGGACAGGAGTAAACCTCCTCAATGCGATACCAGGGTATGACTGTACTACAGCATGTAGGTGGTCTAAGGCTACGTAAAGTGTGGGCTGAGTAAAGGAGGGGTTGGGAATCCTTACCAGTAACTGTTTGGGGGAAGAGACCAGGGTCCATCGCCCCTCGCCCCGTCCTGTCCCGGACGGGCGCAGACGGGCTTTTCTTCGGCGCTTCTTAGGCGCGCTCGAAGGCGCCCCCTGCGCGCAACCGCTGCGCGCTTGTAGGAAGGGCGTGGCTAAATAGCCCGGAGTGAGGTAGCCACTAGAGCGCTAACCTCAGCTCCGGCTAACCGGAAGTGCAGCCTGGCTCTTGCCTGTCCGCCCTCCGCACAACGGCACTGCTTGCCGAGTCGGACCAGGGCGGGCAGACTGTAATATTGAGCCCAGGCGAGCGATAAAAGCGGGAGAGAATGCAGGGATTAAAAGAAATGACCTGAGTGGTCTATCAAGTGAGTTTTAAAAGCGCAAAAGAAAAAAATGATTTCTTTCTTGTAAAATGCTTCTCGCAGCCCAGATAATATCGCTAATTAACACTCAGATGTTGAAAGTACTCACAGGCAGCAGCGGGTCCGGGAGACACTGCCACCGTCTCCCTACCGCGCGTGCTCGTGAGTCAGGGCGGCCTAAATAGCCCGGAGTGAGGTAGCCACTAGAGTGCTAACCTCAGCTCCGGCTAACCGGAAGTGCAGCCTGGCTCTTGCCTGTCCGCCCTCCGCACAACGGCACTGCTTGCCGAGTCGGACCAGGGCGGGCAGACTGTAATATTGAGCCCAGGCGAGCGATAAAAGCGGGAGAGAATGCAGGGATTAAAAGAAATGACCTGAGTGGTCTATCAAGTGAGTTTTAAAAGCGCAAAAGAAAAAAATGATTTCTTTCTTGTAAAATGCTTCTCGCAGCCCAGATAATATCGCTAATTAACACTCAGATGTTGAAAGTACTCACAGGCAGCAGCGGGTCCGGGAGACACTGCCACCGTCTCCCTACCACCCCCCAATTAGTGGTCCCTCACAGATTTCAAGATCAGGTCCTTTTTTTTGCTCATTCCCATCTTTCCGCAGGACATAGCAGTGCTGAGAAGACCAGACAAAATATCCCAAAACATTTCCACCAGCCAGAAATGACCAGCCATATCACCAAATATTTTAAAGGATGTGAGGTTTGTTGGAAAAATAACCCATATAAGTGACCAGCTGTACCACTACAGCCTCTTCCTATAATAGGAAAGCCATTTGAGAGAGTGGGGATGGACCCAAAAAGCTCCCTTCCTAAATCAAAGAAAGGGAATATATATGCACTTGTTGTTATTGATTATGCGACTAGGTACCCAGATGCCATCACCCTAAGGGCCGCTTAACAGCAGGCATGTTCTTTCCTAGAGTGGGTGTTCCCAAAGAAATCTTAACAGACTAGGGGCTCCTTTTGTTTCCCCGCTTAGGAAACAGGTCTGCAAAACTCTAAACCTCTCACACATAAAAACTTCAGTCTACCATCCGCAAACTGATGGGCTATGGGAGAGGTACAATGGAACCCACAAACTTACACTGAAGAAAATGCTAGCAAGTGAAGGCAAAGAGTGGGACCTGCTTCTACCCCTTGATCATTTTGTTATCTGCGGGCAAGTCCAGAGAAGCTTCGGATGCTTATCCTTTGAGTTATTATACTGACGACAACCCAGGACCTTATTGGAAATTACAAGGGAACCATGAGAAAGGGGAGAACATCCAAGAAACCCTAACCCTACTTGATTAAACCCAGGGACTAAGGTCTTGTATAAGCAAATTACGGGACTTGGCTTTTTCCAATCTGGAGAAGGCTCAAAGAAAGCAAAAACTCTTTTATGACAAGGGAAAAAAGTGGAGACACCTTCAAATCGATTATGGATTCCTGGTGCTCCTTCTCTCCTCCCAAACGAAGATGAGGACGGAATGGAAAGGCCTGTATAAAATCATTGGGGAAATAGGCCAAACGACCTATCAGGTCCAGATGAATATTTATTTGTTTATTTTTAGAGCGCTACACTCATCCCGAGTGATATCAAGGCGCTAATAGCGAATAAGTTGGTTAGGCTGCTAGGGGGGGAGGACACAGATGAGTCTTAGTATCTGGGGAACAGATGGGTTTTTCATTTCTTCCGGAATGATAGGTAATTGGATGTGAGCCATAGATCCAGAGGCAGTTCATTCCATTTCTTGGCTGCCAGGTATGAAAAAGATCGCTCTCCAGTCCTCACTTTCTTGATGCGCTTTGTTCTAGCCAGCGCTTGATGTAATGACCACAGGCTCCTTGTGGGGACATAAAACTCAATTTTCTACTGGAGTATTTTAGGGTCGCTTTGATACAGTGCTTTATGTGCATGACTGAGTAATTTAAATACTGCTCTTTGACGCATGGGTAGCCAATGCAGGTTCATGCACATTGGAGCTGAACTTAGCCCGCTTTTGTTGCAGACAAGTTTGGCAGCGGCATTTTGGAGTACTTGTAGCCTCGTGAACAGGAGCTTAGTCATGCCTACAAATAATGTGTTCCCATAGTCGAGCTGACTAATCCGCAGGGCCTGCGTGACTGAGCTCCTGCAGTCCAGCGGTATCCATGGGAAGAGTCTAGCTAATAATTGCAGGGTCGCAAAACTCTACCACAAAGAATCCGCACATGGTCCTTCGCGGATAGGGTGTCATTGATAATGATGCCCAAGTTTCTTGCACATTGTTTGTGAGTTGGGGCAGTGCCAAGTGTTTGTGGCCACCACTTGGCATCCCAGATTGATGTGGCACCTCTGAAAAGCAAGATCTCTGATTTCCCTGCATTCAGCTTTAAGGAATGCTCGTGCATCCATTGTGCCATCTCTGCAAGGCAGTTATGTAGTTTTAGTTTGGTAACCTCAGGCCTTTCTTCCAACGCTACAATCATCTGTGTGTTTTCTGCATAGGAGCATATGCCAATTCCCCACTTCCTGCTGATTTTGGCCAGAGATGAGACGTAGGCATTGAATTAAAAAAGAATCCAAAGATTTCACATTGACCTCCTAAAAAAATGGATAGGCCCCCCTCCCAAGTCTACGCATCTTGCCCAGACTGCTTCCCAGAACCCTTGATCAGTTGGTCATTAATGATTCCCTGACACTCAAAAACTAAGCCAAACTCCATGCAACGCTATTACCATTATCTCATACCTTTTCTGATCTCCCAGGAGAACCTCATTGATTGAGGGCCTGGACGCCTGAGGGCAGCTGTAGCACTTTACAAATCTTATTTTCATTTCATTTCATTTCATTGAACACGCTATAGACATGCGTCCTGGTGAGATAGTGAAACTGAGACCCTATCAAATACCAGCTGCCAGAAGAGAGGCTATCGATGTGGAGGTAAACAGACTGCTTGAGATGGGTTTTAATAAACCTTCTCAAAGCAACTGGTCATCTCCAATAGTCCTGGCCCCGAAACCGTATGGATCAATATATTTTGTATTAACTTAAGGGCCATCAATTCCATCTCTAAATTTGATACATACCCTCTTCCTTGAATCGACAAATTAATAGAAAATTAGAAGAGGCTCATTATATCTCAACCATAGACCTCACAAAAGATTACTGGCAGGTGCCCCTTGTGGAAAAAGACCAAGAAAAAACTGCCTTTGACAAGCCTAACAGGTTATATGAGTTTACTGTACTTCCTTTTGGCTTCCATGAAGCACCTGTCACGTTCCAGAGGCTTATGAGCAACATCCTTCATGAGCACCAGACATATCTCACCCTATCTGGACGATATTGTCATTTTTAACCCTTCTTGGGAAGATCATCTTGCACATTGTACAATAGTTCTTCAGACTCTGGAAACAGCTTGCTTACTCATCAATGCTTAAAGTCCTGAACGACCTTTCAAAAAGTGTAATACTTTGGATACCTTTTAGGTAACGGTCTTATCAAACCACAAGAAGATAAAATCAAGGCCATCTTAGATGTCCCTTTTCCAACTAACAAAAAGGAAGTAAGAACTTTTTTGGGGTTACTCGGATACTATTACAGGTTCATCTACAATTATTCAGAAATTGCCACCCCTTCAACCAATCTTAAAAAAGGAAGTAAAGTGTAAAGACCTAACTAATCCAGCTGTCGAGGCCCAAAAAGCCTTTGCAGAACTGCAGAAAGTAATCACCTCTAGCCCCGTCCTGGTTTCTCTGAATTTTAAAAAAACATTCATCCTAAAAACAGATGCTTCTGAAAATGGACTGTGCGCCATCCTCTCAAAGATCTCTGAGAAGGTAATTGAGTTCCCTGTCTTGTTTATCAGCCGAAAACGTTTTCCCTGTGAAATGGAATACCCTACTGTTGAAAAAGAGTGTCTGGCCATCAAATGGTCCATTGAGAAACTGCACTATTATCTAGAAGGTTCACATTTCACACTCTACACAAATCGCACCCCCTTACAATGGCTGAGCCGGAACAAAGGCAAAAACCAAAGAGTCCTTCATTGGTTCCTGTCCCTTCAGCCATTTCACGTTGATTTCCAGCATATTAAGGGCTCAGCAAATGGGAATGCTGATTTCCTTTTTCACTTAACCCTCTTTCCCGATCGGAAAAAATCTGTTGGAGGGGTGTGTCACAGTTTGCCGGATCCTTCCCACAATGGCGACAGGCATGACCTACGAGAGGAGAACTTTCCTCCTTACGCTCTGCCTTATTTCTGTTATTTACAGCCATATCTTAAGACCACAGCTTACCTGCCTCTGCGTGAGTGTCTTCTTGAGGACTTCTAACAGTGGGACGGCTCGGAGCTGAGCCCTGCCCCGCAAACCCCTGACGCAAGACCCACCTACCCAATCCAGGGTCTCACAGAAGGCACATATGGAGTGTTCACGGAAGGGAACAGAAAAGCCAGTGAAAAGGGCATCGCAGAAACGAGGAAGGTGTTTTCGATTCCAGGACTACCACCACCCATAGAGAGCTGCCGCTCCAGCAGTCCAGATGGGGAACCTAAGGAGCCACAGGAACGCGTAACACAGAACAATCTAATTGAGGGACTCCCTTGTCCCAGGGAACCAGCCCAAGAGCCAACCTACCCGTGCTAAGTGCAGTCACATTCCAGGAGGAGTGTGGCTTCTGCAGGTACGGCAATGGATTGCGGAGCTAGCTAGAAGGCGGGATCCCAAAATCCCTGAAACGATGACGTTGGCTGGGGAAAACAAGCTAAAGAGGAACTAATCAGTCTACTCTTGTTCGGGCACTTGGTGAAGAGCGTTGTTTTTAAAGGTGCAAATGGTCCCCCACAAACCTACCCTTTAGCCTACTCAAAAAGATAGGATGACCCACTTACCTATCTCTCTCTCCCCTCGGAGGCACTGGGGACATTTGTATTGGAGATAACAGTAGCTCCCAGACCCCTTCAGCATAGCACATAGCCTTGAGGCCATTTATTAGATAGGCATGTGGTCCTTTTTGCATTGAAACGTTAAGGGAAGCCTGTGTTGATATCACATCCAGGTCATGAGGCTGCAGATAACAAGGCCTGACAAGGAGCAGTACTCAGTCAGAATTATGGGCCGGGGCTGGGTCACAGGGACAAGCAACTGAAGGTGTGAGGTACATCTGCAATAAACATATATCCTTGCCAGGGTTCATAAATATGCCACAGAATGATTTTAAATGGACAACAGTTGAAAGGGAGAGCTACCAAACTACTAGAGCTAACACTTCATGTCATTAGACTCCCATTTCAAAGTGTTTCATACCTAAACTGCATTCCTCTTATTCCCAGTGGCCAATATTCACTGTGCAATAAGTATTTATTAAGTATTTATGTTTAGCCTTCAGTAGTTCACTATCCATTGCACTGATCAGGAGCAGGTCACGTCACAGAATATGTAGGAGCCCCCTGGGTGAGATTATGTTATACACCTGGATTGGTGAGTCTAGACCTTGACATGGGTTGATGGTAGGCAACAGGTCACTGCAAAATTGTGTATGAAGATATTGGTTTTGGTCATCATGTGACAATACACATGTTGTATACTAACATATGAGTTATGCTAGTGATAGATGTAGCAAAATCGTGTTACATCAATACAGACAAACAAAAGTCACATAACCATTGTTTTTGCTATCAGTTCTTGTATCCATAGAGGTCAACGCCCATCAGAAGTGGGACATGTAGAAGGCCATCACCAGAAAGGTGTGGACGCTGGCAGTCTTCAATCGCCACAGCATCCACTGCCGGAAAAGGTGGGAAGACGTACAATGCTGGACATGAACGTCAGCTGATGACCAGCTCGGTCAGTCATCCCAAAGTAGTCAGGTATGTGTGCTGCACTCTGACTCTCTTAATGGCCCGCATTCTTGTCGTGGCCTATCTGTTGCTTGATGGGCAGTTGAGGGCCCAACAGCAGCAACAAGGGGGTAAGTTTTTATCAGAGTTTCACATGTTACATGACAATTTTTTGGTTACAGGCAGGATTGTTCCCAATCAGTGTTGCGGGGGACCCAGGTACATTGCACAAAAAGAGTTCTTGAAGGAGTCATTTTTGCACAATGCGTAGGATGATGTGCTTTGTCAATTAAAATGTTGTCAATGATCCCACCTGATTCCTATTTGCAACCAATAGACTGTTGTGATCAGACATTGGCTGCCTAAACTCCACATTTATATCATGTTGCTTGATGTCATGATGGACAGTTGCACCAAACAAGTCAATAGTATTTATTGTGTCAGGTATGATGCTCCTTCACTATTGGTGATGATGTAATGGTAGCCCTATTACATATGCAATAGCATACTAGGCCGTTATGATACAGTTGATTGACAAAAAGTCCTTGTTAGACCCAGCAGTTTCTGGCTGGCTGGGATGCATCTAAGCCAATCAGAATCCACCTTTCTAAATAGGATGAGTATGATACACTTGTCCAATAACCTGTGGTCAGCCTCTGGTACCTTGGGACTGAGCAGTCAGGCTCATCCTCAAGGCTCTAGTGTAAAGTACTGGTGCAGCACCACCCTCGCAACACACTACGCCACAAAAAGACTCCACACCATATGTATAAAACACTTGTCTTTTTATTACACACACACAGTGATATTAAAATGAGATGCACAATTTATATACACTTTACAGTCATACACAATTGTCAAGATTTTCCTTTGAAATCAAAACAAAACACACAATGCATATACACTTTGCAGTTCTATTCAATTGTCAAACTTTCCAATTAGCAGAATGGTCAGAAAGTCACAGGTGTTTGACTATGCCTTGTGACCCAGCCCCTCAGTCATTCAACTACACCAGCCAACAATACACTTTGCCCCTGCTGATGCCTCATTGACTAGCTAGTCAGAACCACCTAACACAGAAAGAAACAGGTACTTAGTTTTGCCAATCCGGATTAGACTTCCAAGCACCCAGCAGAACCAGCACAAGTGCAGGATCGCTATCCTCTCGTAGACCAAAGGTTGTGACCCAAGAAGCTGACAAGCTTCCAAGTCTGGAGAAACGTCTTCCCCTCAAGAGGAGGAATGACATGCCATAGCCCCGACAGTCAGCTGCAGGTGCCTACAAGGCACACGAAACCCCATGGGCCATGTGACAGTGTTCTCCACAACAAAGCACCTTGTGGCGCGGGTCAAGGGCGAGGAGCCAACAACCTTGGACAGAGGCTGCATTGTCAGGTGCTCTAGTCCTCCCAATCTGGAGCGCAAAGTCAGTCTCAACTCCCGGCTCAGGTTCCCCCAACTCCCTTCTGACACCACACGCTCTGGACTCAAGCTAGCACAGGTCCCCTAGTTATAGGTATCGGTCCCTTGGACTCTGCAAGCTTCTCCCACACTCCGCAAACTTCTTATATCTCAGCACCTCAGGTGGCTGCTGATCTTTATGAGCACACTTCTCTGCACAGCGTGATGATGGTGTATGCCAGTTCTGTCCTTGTCCCGCCCACAATCACTTCCACCCATCTCCTATGCACCTGGTGTGATCCTTACGATCTTGTGAAGATGGTGCGGTACTTTGTGTCCCTGGGAGCTCATGGACACAAGGACAGCTCACTGGCCCTTGGAGAGTACTTAGGGACAGTTGCCATGACAGTTGGTACTTAGCTGCAGGCCAGCAACGTTCAGGCAAAATCCACCAAGTGATAGTTCCCTTCCTGGAGCACACAGGTTCCAGTCCACCACAAGTCTTCAGATAGTCCAGCAGCAGTCTCCCCTGACCTATTGGTTCCCCATGTTGAAGACCCAGTGTCAAACCAGCGTAGTATGGCTCCAAATCAAAAAGAATCTCTACATTCGAAGGCCTGAGCCCCAGTAATTATACCCACCATGGCCTTTGAAAATATGATGAATTCAAAAAGCCACCTTTGAAATGGACAGGCCCTCTCTAAATTGTGTCATGTCTGTCATCCTATCCTGGAATGTTTGATCACTATCTTTAGTGAAGTCAAGACCCTGCCCCTTGGAATGCAGGTGTCAATTTGACCCCCACCTAACTGTCCCAAAAGGCTCCTCAGATTCAGAAGTCCTTCATTTCCCTTGAGCCCCTAGTTTATGGCCTTCTATTAGGAATGCACAGATGTAGCTGTCCCTCTAGCACTAGATGTGAATTAGGAGACATGCACACAGAGCTACGAGAAACAAAATGCCCACTTTGCCAAAGTGACATTTCCAAAACTGTAATGTCGAACCCACTCATACTACCAGAGAGGATTCAGAATTATGAACTCATTGATACTAAACTCTAAACTGATACTATTCTGCCCACAGAAAATACTGCTAGATAGCTTTCCCTACACCCGCAAATGATAATCCAATGCGAGAAGCAGCGCCTGTCATACCTAACACACTAGATACATAAACAAAGGAAGAGTGTCCGTCAGTGTGGCGTTAATAAAGTAGAAATAGCACGTAAAAATATGAGGCCAGCTGTGGTTGGTCAAAAGACTGGACCAACTTTCAAGAAAAAATACATGATTTTTTCAGGAAACCCTCACTCACCCTAGTGGTGACATGCTTCATCATCGGGTCCACTAGGGAGATCGAGTACCTCCCCAGTGTGCTACGACGCCAGGAGACTGCGGAGCAGGTTTGTGAGAGTGAAGAGTGAAAAAAGTTAAGTGTGGTTAAAAATGTCAGAGGTTGTACCAAAAAATCATTTATTAGCTGGTCAACTTGACATATTAAAATTAAAGACTATGTGCAGGGAAACTAGCCAAAAGAAATACTGGTGTTTCCCTGTTAGGGGAAGGTCAACATGTTTCTGCCCTTTAAGTGTATGAATTTACAGGGCTTTCATCAGGACCAGCATGCGAGTGTTGCCTCAACAGGTATAGGCGCGCTAAGGCCCACCCTGCCGTAGGCGGTGAAAGTTAAAAAGTAGCACTATGTGTAAAAATTGGTGCGTTAAAAATACAAACCAAAAGGCTAGGGGATTTACCTCTATTGCGAGGAGCCCAGAAGTTTGTACTCAATGTGAACCACGCCCCATAGATTCAGGGGGGGGGGTGGGAGCGACAATGGCACACCGCCCGCAACGCTCAGCACCCACTCGGCACCTAGCTGTCCCCCGCTGGATCTCGTGGATGAACTCTAAACTGCTACTATTCTGCCCACAGAAAATACTGCTAGATAGCTTTCCCTACACCCACAAATGATAATCCAATGCGAGAAGCAGCGCCTGTCATACCTAACACACTATCTGATGCCATTTAAGACCCTTGCATGTAGCGCACACACGCATGCCGCCTGCTTCTTTCTAACATCGCACCCTTTCACCAGGGAGAACTCTGATATAGCTAAAGACATACAGAACCTTGGCATATAACTTTTAAATTCCAAGCAGTGTTACAGTAATCTATGCACGCAGGCCCCATCAGGGCAAACCTGTGGCACAATCGATGAGCTACCTCTGTGGATGGCACAACCAGTGCTACAAACCCACGGAGGAGCATTCACGATACATGCACCAGGTACATGTTTTAGCCATTCCCTTGACAAGGGACTTACAGCTAACTCAAATCAGCCAATCATATATACACCCATCACCTGTAGGTATATACACAGAACTTTGAACTGCACTGCAGTGTCAAACATGCTCAAAGTCATAAGACAGCAAAATAAGATCAAAACATGAGGTGGGCAGCCGAAAAGGTCAGGATAGACCACGCCAACACATGCCAGGTCTAATAGTCACATTGGTAAGTTGGGGTTCTACACAAATAAGAGAGACCACATGATCCAAGTTGACAAGTGACATCAGTATTAATGGCAACATTTTGTATTCAAAGCATATCCAAATTGTGTTTTACATCAGAACTACTGTTTCATACATGTTCAAAATGACAGATGTTTGCCACACCCACATGCACCCTCCCAAACACACACCTGTCCCTTCCAACCCCATACCATCTCTTCTACCTTCCAACCCACTCCTCAAAAGGCTATACCCAACCCTATTACCCCCAAATGTAGCCCAAAACAAGGAAAAGGACCCCATCCCAACGGGAAGACCACCTGTCCCAAAAGCACACACCCCCAAACTCAAGGCCACATTTCCCAGAACCACACCCCCTCCCAAATCGAAGGACACCCCTCCCACCCCCCCCAAGACGTACAATCTTTGAGGGGACTGCTCTGCCCACTAATTGCCCTTTCCCGCAGATGTTCCCCTGGCAGTGCAATTGGAGGCAATCTGGGTGCAATGGCACCCATGTGCAGAAGAACTGTGTGGACACATATGGACTGGCATTTGCTTTGTTTCATATTAGTGGAGAGTTTTCTCATTGTGAATAAATCACATTTCATCTTTTTACCAAGTTTGTCCAGGCATTAATATTCCTATGAAATTGTTTGATTCCATCAATGTACATACTTTATACATGTCTACTATGTTAAATACATACACTGTTTCACATGGTGTTTTGCAATTAGGTGCAGCCATTCAACATAGTAGTGGAAACTTGCACACATAGATGTTGAGAAATTATTTAAGGCAATTTTACTACAGGTTTGTTTGTTTCACCTTTATTACTGATAAGTAGGTACACATATGCATTTCACTTTGTAATATTATCTGCAAATTTAAATTGTATACAATACAGGATTTACACTAGAGAAGGGATAATTTAAATAGATGAGGAGTGATTCAAATTTGGAACTGCCATTGATTTTCCATGTATTCTATGAGGTGGGGGTTACAGCTTGTCTAGTGCAATTTCCTCATGAGGTTACATTGCACTTATCCCCATATGTGATGCATGGTTTTATTGTGACAATGTTAACACTTTATTTCCAAACACCTGAATTTCGAGTTTCTATTTTTTGATTTATTATCCATTTTTGTGCGTGTCCTTTTTTTGGAAGGCAGCTGGTGCTTTATTCATGAACACAATGTGGTTAGACATGTGTTACTGTAAACCTCTTAGATGTCAACATTCGAGACATGTCCATTTCACACTGGTATGCTATTACTTGTGAGAGTAACTTAATGATGCATGAGTCCCGAGCATTTGTGTAGAGCCAAGTGAAAAAAGTAGCCTCTGTTTCCGGCGACGACAGGGTTGATTTACATTGTGATCTTCCTGCCTCTTCTGCTGACACAGGAAATAGGAATGTGAGTAAAGTTGGGTTTGTGCCTATTATGCGTTCCATTCCACCAACTTAGGTGTGAAGGGGTCTTCGCCACAGCTGCGTTGGCAGGAAGGCACATTGTGATTGTCCCAATGGAGAAACTGTTGGTCCTCCCTCTGAAAGCCTCTTTTGCCTATCCTGCCATCAATACAGTTGAGATTTCCTGGCGGTGATGGAGGGATCACAGCAGTCATTTATCTATGCAATCACCAACATCTAAATAGGGTGGGTGGGCCACCAAGCTGGAGGGCACGAAGACAGCCTAAAAAACATGGCAGGACCCAATCTGCCAAGATCTAAATCAGGTCCTAAGCTTTCAGGATCCGTTGCTCAGTTACTTTGCCATTGGTGCATTTTTCAGTTCAGCATTGATGCCAGTATCCTCTAGCACAGCCAGTAAGCATTACAAGCCAAATGGACAACATTATCCACTTGCTTTAAATCAGTCATTTGTGCATAACCTACTTTCGGCTATGGAATGAACTCATTCTAGTAAATTTCCCAAATCTGCCAAGTACAGATCAAATACCAGGGGTGCTAGGACTTTCCATTGTTTTAATTCATGGATTGTTCAAATCCAAGGACAAAGTTCACTTTTACGACCCAGTTGAATTCTTACCCAGTTGTAGTGTTCAAGATGTACCGGATTGTGATTGCTGGCAACAAAGTCTGTTATTTTCCATTCTGTAAGCTTCTGCAACATCCTTCTCCTCCCCACACTGTCAGGGGTTAACCTAAAATCTATGACACATACGTGAAGTGGAGTCTGAGTGTGGACAGAGTGCTTTCTGAAGAAAGATAGAATAAGATGTTATCCAGCATACCAAAACTTGGCTTGAAAACTCCCTCTTAATAAAAGCTCAAACTGTCTTTAATCATGTAGCTTTCGATTTTTTTCTTCAGATGTCTAGTATAATATGGTATACTGTCTTGAATCTATGACTTACAGGCCTATTATGAGATAATTTGCCAGCTCTGTTAACCCTTCTTGCACAGCTGCTGAAGTGTCAAACCCATGCATGATTTTAGTATTATATTCAAACATGACAGTCACAACAATCGAGTGGAACCAATGCAGCCAATATTTTGGGCAGATATCCTACCACTTTACACAGGTTTGCATCACAAAGTAGATGCAAACAGGCACAGTTTGGGGATTTATTTTCCAATGCAAATCCTGATTACATAGGAAAGTAGCCCTAAAGTAATGACACGACTAATGAGCTACTTTGCATTAAGTGAGGGGTTCCATGGGTTGTACATTGTGATTCCCATGCAACTAGCAATGGATTTCGATGTAAAGACCTAGCTATTAGAAAAGATACAAAGGACAAAACACCAAAATTAACAACCTTTTTGAGGCAAATGTAAAAGAAGAGAAAGGTTTTCTTTTCTCAAAACCTTTCAAACTTTGAGTGTGTGATGCAATGTACTACACACACAGAGTGGGGAAAGTGTTATACTGTGTCTAAGCATAATATTTTGTACTGGAGGCATATCCTAAATTACTTTACTTCCCTTTTCAACACACTTTTCTGATCACTTCAGGCCCACGTAAAACATTGGTTAGTTCTGGAGAACATAGAGGTCCTCAGAGGAAAGGAAAATGGTTGTCCTTATACCCCAAATTACATAATCAATAATCACCAACAATAAGGTTTACAGAATGTATTTTTAGCTTATGATGTCTTTTTGAGTTGTAAAAATGCATCATCATTTCCTAGGAGACCCATTTAAGGGACCAGGATCTCACATATACTCGTCCCTCAGAAAAACATCCAGAACAGAGCATGATCTTTTTTGGAAAGCTGTAATGATTTGATCAGGTAGTGACACACTTAGGGACTAATTACGACTTTGGCAGTCCTACAGCGACACCACCAACACGCTATCCGCTGTAGGACCGCCAATGCTTTTTTGCACCACCACACCAGATTAGGACTTTAATCCTGTTCTGGCAGGCGTTGCTGCAGTGGTCTAACTGTGGCAGCTGTTAGGCTCATAGAAGGATCTAACATGCAGACTGGCTCCAATAGAGAAGTGACTGTCCCTTCCTCCCTGGTGTGGCATACATGCCTGTGAAACTTGGGGTGTAAATAAAGAAGGGCACTAATTCTGCCTCCACCCGCTTGCACCCTCATGCCCAGGAGCAATAGGGGGCCCTATGTGTTGCCTCTCTACCACCCTTTTAATGGCGAGCTCACTGCCATGCACAGGGTAGTGGAAAGCCAACTTGTAATATGGTTGGCGGTGCCCTAGCTCCTCTGCCAGCATATTACTGCTACCTAACCGCTCGCAACTGCTGTGGGATCCTGCTTCCTCAGTGGACGCAGCAGTCTTGTGGTGGTACAACCTCCACGCTTGTAATACGACGGGTGGGCTTGTAGTGTGGTGGTGGTCGCACCGCCACCAAGAGTACGTGTAGTCATAATGA
This sequence comes from Lissotriton vulgaris, assembly GCF_964263255.1. Classification (NCBI taxonomy): domain Eukaryota; kingdom Metazoa; phylum Chordata; class Amphibia; order Caudata; family Salamandridae; genus Lissotriton; species Lissotriton vulgaris. The sequence goes on along the minus strand of NC_141689.1, from coordinate 929,847,101 downwards.
GGCCCTTAATGAAGCTAGTGGTATCTTCATCATCAGTAGATCTTTACAGATGAGTATCTTCCATTCACATCGCATTGACCTCTTGCTGACATTGTCAGCCACGACATAGGGAAAACAAAACAGGCATGCTGAATTACTATTTTTAGTTAACTGGAGTTGATAATTACTTTCCACATTTTTTAGAATAGAAAACTCATTAACGCTTGAAACAATTCCAAAGAAGTGAACGTAAAAATTCAAAAGGACATGCCTCCAAGGTGAGGAGTGAGAGAATGATATTGTACTCAAAATAGACCTGCCATTTAAAGCACAGAATAGAATGGTGTGGAGGAAATCAATTACCCCTGAACAATGTGTCATGTTTCTGTATCAGGATGGTATTCTCTGGAATTTTAAAATGATCATTTAGCATAGATGACATATCTGTCAATTTGCACCAATTAGATTTGAAATCAATGTCCCTGGAGAGAATCCAAACAACCTCACAATTTTAGCTTATGACTGTTCATCAAACTAACCTTTCAGCAAGGGATTTCTTGCCTGATACGGTAAGGTTACATAGTTTTCAACCTTAAGCTCCATCTCTCTATGAAGAGAGCTAGAACAATAGCAACTCAAAGATCGAATTGGTTGACTTTGCGATTAATCAAATAACCTATGTAAGCGAATAAGTGAACTTAGAATTACTTCTATTCAATGCGTTTCCGGCAGGGAGTGAATATTTTAGGATACCAGGAAGAAGAAAAGAGACCATATTTAAATTAAAAAAAATAAAATAAAGCATACTGTTTCATCAAAAAGCATAGGATATCATACATAATGTTTCATCAAAAAGCATAGGGTATCTACATTTTGCGCTAACAAGAAAACACAAGCAACCTTCTACTAACAACATTCATGGTTTGGAGGTTGACGCCAAGGTTTCAGTACTTCCTGTATGAGGGAGTACCATCTTATGTGTCAACAACTATTTTCTAGTAAAGTGCTCCAGCAAACACATTTTAAATACCCTGCAATATGCGTCTGTACACACAATCAGAAATCCTACATTAATTCTTGCTCCAAAGGCCTCTTTCTGTTGGGTTCTGATATTGGAGCAAGATTCGAGGGATAACCTACACGTTGTACCCTTATGACATTAACTGCACACCTTTTAAAAACATGCTGAAGACTGAACGACTAATCTGTTATGTATCAGTTGTTAAAGAGGAGGTTCACTTTGCACTGAAAGCGAACTAGCTCTCTAAATTTAAAAGGCTGCCTATCGAATGGCCCCAAAGAGAGCCACATGTGCTCCTCTTGATAAGGATGTCACTACTTCTCTTTGATGTGTATGCTGTAAAGGCTAGTCTGTTTCCTGTTAAATCACCCGATGGACTTCCCTGTGAAATATGGACCACTTTTGTTCTGCTGCCCAAAGCTGATTGAAAAGTGTTTTTGAAGCTAATAGCCCTTGCGTCAGAAAAAACATCCATCACTGTGATAGACAACTCAGCTGTGAAGCAGTTAGATAATATTGCTTAGTTTTGAGGCTCTATTGAGTGGTGAACTCTAGTTGCACTTTGATGAGCTATCAAATATTTAGTTTCTTTTAGATGTTACTCTAAACTGTTGCACTGATATACAATTATAAAAATAAACACATATAACATGTGAAATCAATGTGCTGTTTATTGAGACATATAACTTTGATTATCCATATATTATACTTATTTTACACGTCAGTCTTCAGTTTGTAATTATAGTTAGGTCAGAGTTTCCATAGGAATAGCTTTTCTGTTTGATTAATAACTTTGGCACCTTATGATAAACAATAAAAAAACTCTCCAAAACAAGTTCATCCACCTCAGCTTATTCCTGGAAAGATTCAGGAGTATCCGTCAAGTGGGACTGTATCACGGAACAAGGCATACCTTTACCACGCATGCCTTTACAATGTTGTTTCTACAATGAACATGCCAACACATCATATGTCTTTACTATGTACAAACATACATAGGGGTTCATTGTAAGTACCTTTCCACGCATACCAGCTAATACCACACATACCGTTACATCGCATTATGCAAATACATGAAAAGTTATACTTTTACATCTTATAAAAAGCTATTACATTTTGAAGAAAGTATGTAGAATAAGGTAACACAGTAACATTTTTCAGCACATCTTTTACATAAAAAATTAATTGAAGAAATCATGTTGTAATATAACTAACACTTTAATAAACACATTTACATATGTTTTTTGCACAGTAGTCCTTTCTTTATTTTAACCCTATTTATGTATTTTGACCCTAACCAAGATGGCTGTTGTTATATGTGTGGATGATCAAATAAATGTTTTTGTTAGCAAATTAAATACAGTTCGATTAAGTCTTCTTGCCTTTATAAAGTTTTATACAGCGCAAACATGACCCTTGCGGTTATCAGAACACTTTACAATGAACAAAAAGGTGACAAGTATAAAAATAACAACATCATCAAGGAGGAGCAAGGTGTGGGGTACTCCCTTAAAGAGCACACCAGAGGTTCCAGTTGGACAGCAACCAGTAAAACAGAGTAAGAACATAGTTTATGAGAAATAAGCATGCAAGCAGGCAAGGGATAGATCAAGTTCTGGACTATAGTTCATGTGTACACTGGCATAGATTTGTTCATCAGTGCCCTTTTGACTTTCTTCATGAATGAGGCAGTTCTGGAACTCATGGTTATTTCATAGGGAAGGTCATTCCAGATTCTTGGGGTCATACCTGGGAATGTGACGTTGTAAGTTTTCTTTTTATGAAATTTTGGTGGTTTCAGCAGGAAGGGCTTCTAGATGCTATGACTCCACCAGACAGATCTTGTTGTTGTGCAAGGTAGCTTGGAGTGTTGAAATGTAGGGCTGTATGTGCCATGCAGGCAATTTTTATATGAATCCTTGCCTCATATGGAAGCCAGTTAAGTGATTTCACGTCCGGAGTGATGTGATTGTTCCTTTTTGATCCTGTAATGAGTCTAGATGCAGACTTAAAAGAAGCCCTTAGTGGTGCCAGCTTGGCTCTGGGTAGGCAGCAAAGGGTTGCACTCCCATAATCCAACCTGGGAATCACTAGTTCTTGCACAGCAGACTTGAGGCCATCCTGGGGAAGGAAGGAGTTTTGTTTTTCTTAATTTGCTCATGTGGAAGTTCGCTACTTTGGTGGCAGAGCTGATGTGCTACTGCATGTACAGATTCTTGCTGAGCGTTATTCCCAGAGATCTTGTTGACTCTATATTGTGTAGAAATGAACTCAGTGCTGTTAGTTGTTTCATCCCTTTTGCAATGTCCAGAGAACGTTTGGGTCAGACAATTAGAACGAATTTTGTTTTGAGAGCATTTATTTTGAGGAGGTTACCAGTCAGCCATTTTTGTATTTTATGTAGGATTGAATTTAGAGATCCAATATTTCAGGGGAAGATACGATTTATTACAATTGGCATAGTGTAATACACTACAATACATATTTTATTTTGAATTATGGAATACCACCAAAAACGGATAAATTCAGTCTTCCCCCATTTTGTGCTCAGTGGTAAACTGACTTTGCTCGTGACCACAGGCATCAGAGAGAGGAGGAGACCAAAAAGGCATTAGTCTTCATACACTGCCAAAGGACGAGGAAGAAGTGGGGGCCATCAAAAGCATGTCCTGTGGCAGGACCCCCAGACAGAAACCTCAAGAGTGAACAGGAGCCAGACAGCTGGCAAGAGAAGCTAATAGTTAATCTTTCTACAAGAACTTTCACAGAAGTTGAGAAGAGTGTACTTTGCAAAAGCCTTTGGTTTCGTCCCGACTCCTAATGAGGATGATTTTAGGACAGAACTTGAATTACACCGGTTCTTTAGGATTACCCGCCTACACGCCTTTTTTTTGTAAAACCACCTGTGGAGACAGACGACTCTGGGTTCAAAAACCCTCCACTTTTACACCTTTAGCAGGAATGGTGCCACCTGAGGTGGTCACCTTTGAGCAGGCCAACCTGAAGGATTTATGCCAAGCCCCGCGCAAGACTCCCTTTCACAACATGTCAAAGATGGAAACTATGGCCATGTAGACCCTGGGGACTGACACATCGATTAGCATCAAACCTGCAGAAAAAGGAGGTGCCATTGTGATACAAGACACAACAGATTACAACTTGGAGTGCAAACGACGATTGTCTAACAACCGTTACAACACACCTGTCAGGGAGGACCCCACAAACCATATCAACAGACATATAACATCAATGATGTTTACAGCAGAGGCACACAGGTGGATCAGCAAGAAAGAGGCAGAGTTTCTGATCAGTGACCATCCCACGACACCTTGCTTTTACACCCTCCAGAAAATTCATAAGGGGGGAGACCTCCCGTGGGTAGGCTCATAGTGTCATAGATAGGTTCCATACTAGTACCACTATCCCAGTTTTGCGACTACTTCTTGCAACCCCTGGTAACAAAAATGCTGTCATTCCTAAAGAATATGACAGTGGTCCTCAACCTCTTGGAGGGACTGGGTGAGAACTCCCTGGTTGACCGATTGATTACATTAGCCATGGAGGTCCTCTATACAAACATTCCCCAGGACGCCACTCTGGAAATGATAGAAGCTTCCCTCAGGAATGAGGATTGGACCTCACCCACACCCATCAATTTCATCATGGAGTGAGTGACCCTTGACCTTAAAGAGAACTATTTCCAATTTGAGGACTAGCTGTACCAGCATATGCAAGGTACCCCAATGGGCACTACATTTGCCCCATGTCTGGCATGCTTATACATGACAGACTTTCAGAGGAAAAAAATAGAGAGTAACAACAACCCCTACAGAGAAAACATACTATTGTGGAGGAGGAATATAGATGATATACTCATCCTGTGGCAAGGCACCACTGACTCCTGCACTGAACTCTGCAATTGGGTGAACACACTTGATCAGATCCTCAAGTTTAGCAAAACCACTTCCCTCACCAAGATACCCTTCCTGGACTTAGTGGTAATACTCCATGAAGGAAAGCTCACCACAAAGACATTCAAAAAACCTACCGATACTAACAGCCTCCTTCAGTATGACATTCATCATCCAAAACACCTATAGGACAAGCTCCCGTTTGGTCAGTTTTTGCGCCTACTTCGTAATTGTAGTGAGTGCGGCATTACAAACGACAAGCTGAATCCCTGTGCTCTGACCTTGAGGCCTGTAGATACCACATAAATGTGGTTCAAAAAGCCAACAAAAAAAGAACCAGAATTAACCACAGGGAGGCCTTATTGGAACCACGAGAACTTCCACCCAGTGATGTTATCACCTGCATCACCTCCTTTACCACACAGTCCAATAAAATCTAAAAGATCTTAAAATAACAATTGCCCAACCTGTGTACTGGAGAATTGTCACCAGCTACCCCTTGCTTCACTTTTAAACGAACTGCCAATATCAAGGACAGGTTGTACACACAAGACCACTCCCTACACCCATCAGGCGCCAGCAACAACTATGGGGGCTCCCTCCCGTGTCTGAGCATCACCCATGTGGGTCATGTAGTGTGTGTCCTTTCACACGCCAATCCAAGCAGGTAGACATAGGTACCACTGATGCATGCATATAGAGAACCCATACAAACTGCAATACACGCAATTGTGTGTACATGCTTACATGCCCTTGCCAGAAATTATGCATTGGCACGACCACATGGGCAATTAAATTGCTCATCACTGAACATCGAAGCAACATAAGATGAACAAATATCATGAGAAACTACTCACATACTACGTGGAACAACAACACACACCTGACGACATCCAGTGGACAGTCCTGGAAGCAAATGCCACCCTGACCTCTCATGCTCTTTTAGTCAGTGAACAAAGATGGGTATTCCGATTGAAAAGACAAGCTTGAATGATGATATTTCATGGGGAGGTGACTCACTGACACCTATTTTCTGACTAGAGACAATGGGACTATGACCCTGAAAACACCGCTTGGTGAGACTGACAATCACTCTGTTCCACCAAGGTTTTGTTACCCCTTGGACATAGCCCCCACATGATAAATCCATGCAGTCTCTTCAGTCGAAGTAGACCCCTGTAATTGTAAATCTGACCCACCAAGGTGCCCCATTTGTTACCCCTCATGATGGATTATAATCAAATATATCCATCACTATTGAACCAGGGCACTCCATTCCAAAATGGCCCCTGTATTTTCACATTATGTGTGACCATGTTCCAAAATGGCCTCTGCCTTGGTCGATCCATACACCACTCCAAGAAGGCCCCTGTAATGGCAAGACTAATCCAACATGGCTGCCATCCATTACCTCTTGATAATCCATTTTAGAAACTCTCTTAGGCCACCCAGGGACAGCTGGCTATAAGTAGGTCCCACATTGGGCACCTCGCGGATCCAAGTAAGTGCATTGTATGCTGAGTGAGCTACTTTCCAACACACACATACTGTTATTTCCTATTGCCTTGCAAACTGTGGGGTATTTTGGCATTTAATATTAGCATTATCGTCCAAATGATCCCGCCGCCATGCCGTTTTTTAACCTTCTTTAACACGCTTTCTTTGCACGTGGTGACATCTGGCCGTGTTCATATGCGGTCCTGACCACCCCGCTAAGTTTGCTTGCCCCACGACCCACCCCTGTAAAGAAGCGTGTCTTGTGTGAGTGCCGCTCATGGCTCCTGAGTCACACCAGCATGTATCATTGCCAGCACGGCCGGGATCAAGTGTCAAAAATCTTTCAAACACGGTGCGACCTGAGCAATGAATGCCGCTCATGGCTCTAGAGCACTATGACATGGTGCAGCCGGAATTACGTGTTGAGATCCGCATAGCTGCAGCACGATCAAATGGCTTGAGCTTCAGGCGCTTTGGGATGTACAGGCATGTGTCAATGGCCCTCTCCTCTCCAGGTGTGTAGCGTGTCTCTAGTGTGAGCAGCACATTGCTGAAGACTCGAGCAGACATTTCTTTTTGCGAGTTCAAACCGGGATGCACAGTATCTGTTGAGGGACCCATTTTTGCATTGCGACTTGAGCATGAGACACTTGGTTCTTGCGCAGGAATTGACTACCTGTCCTTGTACTCTCTATGGCCACCCGGAGCCCACGCTAGCCTCCTGGACAATATGATCAGTTTTAATTTTTCTGCACCAAGGGATAACCCAATCAGGAAACTCAGACTGATAAGCATATAGCGCAACCGTTTCCCCCAACTGCTACCCTCTCAAATTGGGGCACTCATTTCAACCTTATTTAAAATGTGATTTACCACACTCAGGTGCCAGTTGTGATCATCACTCTCTGCAGAAGGCACCAATTTCATACAAACTAGACAAACTATGAACCTCCTTATAATTAGAGCGCCCCAACCATGTTAACAATTTACACTCACCTTTTGCAGATTGGTCCCCCTAGTAAGTTGAGCGAGTTTGCCAGGTTATCCCTGTAGGGGCATCATTACCTTCCACTTTCGGTGAGGGAAAAGGGTGTAAGAGACTGCATGGTCCACAATAATAGCCTACAATATTAGTGTCACCACGTGACTTGGCCACACACTCACAATATTTGATGTATGAAATATGTGACCACTTGATGAGATGGTGTTACTGTGTATTCTTACAAGTTGGTTTCCCTATTTGTTGTTCAATAGGTTCTTCAGATGTCCTGCATGTTGATAATGCTTATCTTTATAGCCACCACCAAGTATTAGAACACCATATTAGCTGCACTTACAGATGGCTATGCCACAGACAATCACAATGGAGATGCATGGTTTGTCACCGTAACCATGCAATGAAGATATTCTCTGTTTTTTAAAAACATATACCTTGTAACTGTTTTCTTCTCCAGGAGCCTTGCTTACTTTCCCTACTTTTGTTCTTTTTCCTAGGCAATATACATGCCCACTTCTCTTACCGTTTTTCATGATTCCATGTAATTTACTTTCAGTGGGACCCAGGCCATGTCTCATCCAGTACTAACTTCCTTTATGATATACTTTTTTATCCTCTAGGTGCACCATTTTCCGGAAGTTATATTTGTCCCTCACTTATGATTTGTTACTTCAGAAACTAGGACTACCTAGGAATCCTGACATAACAGGACGTGACTTTGACCTCTGTCTTACACTACTTGCCGCCCCCTTTTTGAGTAGATGAGGATTATAGGTCCTGATAAATTGTTGAGATCCTGTTGGACTTTTTAATTGGCAAGAAATATGTTGAACCTTGGCACACCCCACTGTGACTAATTTTTCCCTCTCAGTTCACAACTTTTCAGTCTGTTTTTACTCATTGCCCAAGTACTCCTCTAATAAACTCCTTTTGGCGAATCCAGGAGCCCTTTTTAAATCACACCCACACAGTCTCACCTCTACTCACTTCACATAGGCTCTCCCTCACATAATACCATCTAGCTTCATGACGGCAAAACCAAGAAGGCCTCCTGCGAAGAGCTTCCCTGCGGGGCCCGCTGGGCATTGCAGCACCAGCCCAACGTGGAGCTGCCCTATGATGAAGCATGACACCCCTTTGGTGTGAGAGGGCCCTTGCTTCTTATTAGAGCTATCCCTGGATGAGCATTACTACCCTGTGCTTTCTAGCACCTACTAATAACTGCCATTACTGACTTGGTCTGACATCCTTTTCCTTCCTCCAGCCCCCTAGGAACAGCATCCCTTTTGTCTTTAGCTTATGATTGGGGCTCGTATGCTTGACCAATCAAGCCCCCATCCCTCCTTGTGAGACTTAATAAACTTAGCCACCCATATGTTTAAAAATGTAAAGTAAATTGTTCTCACCTGACCATGGAAAGGGGCGACCACTCGGTCCCCCCGAACGTATGGTAGGGTGCCCTGACCCCCCGGGAAACCATTTTGGGCGGGAGGCGTGTCTCGGCTGGTATGCCCGAAGCGGCGTAGCCGGGGCGCGCCTTTTTCCCGCCCAAGAGGGGTTGTCCTAGACACCTACACCGTTGGCCACGCCCTGTAGGCGGATCGGAGGAGGGTACACGCCCTCCCGAGGAAGAATAAAAGGAGCAACAATCCAAAGAAGCATCCTCTTGTTCCTGTGCTTGGAAGCTGCACCTCCTCGTTGCACGTGAGCCCTCGACGGAACAAGGAGCCAATTTTGAGAACTTGTAATTTTGTGCTTCTCTTTTCAGTGACTCCGAATCTTTGGATCCAGGACCTCGTCGAGCAGCAAGTTTCGAATATCCGATAACGATGCCTGGCAAGACGGTCGGAAAGAAGGTTGGGACCAAACAGATGCTTCGCATGCTGGTGAAAGACATGGCGAACATGAAAAAACAGATGGCGGCAATGAATAATACGGGCAGGCCGAAGAAAGTCTTCGGACCAGCATTGCCGGGAGTAGTCCCTGCCGGGAGAGGTAAAAGGGCCAGGAATAGGGTGGCAGGGGGGGAGGCCCCAGTTCCCGAGTCACCCCCGGTGAGCCTGGTCAGTCCAGTGGAGGCCCCAGTTCCGATCCCGAACACGGGACAGCCGATCCCTGTTGTGGTTACACCCGTTAACGAGGAGGATATGCCTCCCGAGTTGGCCGCCCAGTTAGCTGCATGGTTAGGCAAAAACACCGAGGGTGCTACGGCGCCAGGAGACATGGCCGAAGAGGCCAGGTTACTAATGAAGCAGTTGCGGCAGTCGAGAGATGCTGCGAAGGCTCCTTTTCCTCTTGTTTCCCCTCAGGTTCCCTCGGAACAACCGGCGTCTGGCGTTGGAACAACAGCAGGACCAGCTACCGATTCGGGTAAGCAGCCGTTGCCAATGGCAAGGGAGGGATCGTTACCCTCAAGAAGGGAAAGGGTGGTTCAACATATCCCGATGGCCACGAAAGAATTGATCTGGGCTGATAAATATGTGAACATGTTTTCTCTCTTGACCGACCACCATGAGGTAGAGCACGTTAAAAGTCAGAAGGATTTGTTGCATCCGAGTGTATGGCGTGCAAAAATGGCGGGATTCAGGGTGGATGAGACGATCGCTAATTGGGCCAGGGCGTTTGCAATGTTCACTGCGATCATGGGGGAACGTAGGCCCGAGGTATTGACTGAATTGGCTTGCTACCAGACACGTATAATGGATTTCTATGAAACGTATGAAGGCAATCAATGGCTGGGTTATGATAATAAGTTTCGTAAGGCCAAGGAGCACGACTCATCTCTGACGTGGGATTGTTTCGACTCCATCTCTTGGCAGAAGCAGCTCATGCCGAGCACGACAAAGTCGTCTTCGCTTGGCGGGAATGGGGCGGAGCCCTCCCGCCATTATCCGGCGGCGCCCTTTCGAGCAGGCACCAGCAGTGATCAACACCCAAGGAGTAGTGGGAACTCGGGTAGAAAAGGGGTCTGTTGGAGCTTTAACAGAGGCAAGTGCACGAGGCCACAAGGGGCATGTAAGTTCAAGCATGAGTGTGCGGGGTGCGGACAATCTTCACACCCGAGAGTTCGTGCAGAGCCAAGAATGGTGATACAGGGGGTAGAGGAGGGGCCAAACAATGTCGACCGAGTGGCACCGCTACCTACTCCCGTGGACATCATGGCAATGATCCCTTGGCTGAACGAATACCCTGATCATGTCTCCGCCGGGGTGTTGCGAGACGGTTTCTCATATGGTTTCCGCATCCCGGCGGAGGATTTTCGGGGGGAATCACAGTGTAAGAACCAACTGTCGGTTCAACAGAATACGGCGGTAGTGCAAGCTAAGATTGCAAAGGAGGTGGCCCGTGGTCGGGTTGCTGGACCTTATGGGCATCCGCCAGTTACTAACTTCATTTGTTCACCGTTGGGAGTAGTCCCCAAGAAGGACCCAGGTGAGTTTAGGTTAATCCATAACTTGTCCGCTCCTAGGGGTCTTTCGGTGAACAATGCGATTGACCCCGGAGTTTGTTCGGTGCGGTACGCCTCCTTCGATGAGGCCGTCGCCATGTTGAATCGCCTGGGGCCCGGAGTGCTGATGGCAAAATCAGATATTGAATCAGCGTTCCGGTTGCTCCCGGTACACCCGCGGGATCAGCGTTTGTTAGGTTTTGTGTTTCAAGGATGCTACTACATGGATAAATGTATGCCAATGGGTTGCTCCATCTCTTGTGCGTATTTTGAGAAATTCAGTTGTTTTTTGCAATGGGCGTTCACCAGAGCTACGGGCTTTACGCAGGTTATGCATTACCTTGATGATTTTTTGTTCCTGGGGGCAGCCGGTGACACAGAATGTGCACAGGCTTTACTGGAATTTTGCAATCTCATGAAACGATTTGGCATGCCACTGGCACCAGGGAAGACAGTGGGGCCATGTACTTCACTCGAGTTTCTTGGAATTGAGCTCGACTCTGTGGAGGGATGTTTCCGTTTACCCAAGGAGAAGGTAATGAAATTTAAGGCCTCTCTCGAATTGTGCATCTGCGAGAAAAACGTAACTCTCCATCAGTTGCAACAAGCAGTGGGCCAGATTAACTTTGCCCTTAGAGTGATACCGATGGCTCGCCCCTTTTCCCGCTCTATTGCACAAGCCATGGTTGGCCTCAAGGAAGGGCACCACCGCACACGACTGTCAGCAGAGGTTCGCCAGGATATGCGCATATGGTTGGCATTTCTGGCAGATTTCAACGGTCGCGTCGAGTGGAATAAGCCACCAGCTTCCTCTGAGGAGCTGGGGTTATGGACCGATTCGGCGGGGAGTGTGGGATTTGGCGCCGTCTTCGGTAATCGATGGTCGGCGCGAACATGGCCGACGTGGTGGCACGACAGTGGGCTCACAGGTAACATTGGGTTTCTTGAGCTGTTCCCCATTTTGGTGGCCTTGAAGACATGGCCGGATGGGTTTCGTAATCGCACAGTGGTGTTCTGGTCTGATAACATGACCGTGGTTGAATGTATCAATAATCAGGCAGCACGCTGCAAGTGGATTTTGAGATTACTGAAAGAAATTGTTCTACTGTGTATGAGACTAAACGTCCACTTTAGGGCAAGACACGTGCCTGGTGTACTGAACCAGGAGGCTGATGCACTCTCTCGTTCCCACATGCAGGCCTTCAGGGGTTATCTACCCTCTGCGGACTTGGTGGCGGCACCATTTCCCGAAGCTCTCTGGTCACTCGGTGCCCCGGATTACAAGACCTCATAGGAGCAAGTCTAGCACCCAGGACAAGGAAGGCATACGAAGGAGCGTTCCGTTCCTATTGGTAATTTTTGGGTCCAGCTAGGGGGGAGCATTGGGGGCAGGAGGAGTATGTCCTGAAGATTCTGGTATCACTACATCAGGCAGGCCGATCAGCGGCAACAGCCAATAGGCACCGGGCCGCCATTGCCTTCATGGCGCAGGCTCATGGCATTCAGGACCCCACATCGTCCTTTCTCGTAAAGAAGGCACTGCGTGGGTGGCAACGCCTTGAGGGTCGTAGAGTGGACGAGAGGCGCCCGATTGGGCTAGCAAGGTTGTCCCTGTTAATGTCCGTACTCCCTGCAACTAGGCGTGGGCGGAAAATCCGTTCCGCTCGCGGATTTTGCGGATTTTCGGGAAATCCGCAATCCGCGAGATTTGCGAATTTCCCGCAAAATCCGCAAATCCGCGAGCAGCGGATTTTGCTCGCACTGCTCGCACTGTTCGCGTGAGTTCGCGCCCCGCGAATAAGTGCAAAATTGCAGAAATACGATTTTAGCAAAACTGAAAGTAACTACTTACCAGGTTCAAAAGTTCAGGCTCATCATTAGTAGCCATTTCCTGGAGTGCTTCCTGAGGGGCCCCTCCAGAGTTCAGTTGCCAGTTGAAACTAGTATGTGACCCTGCTCTGAACCTCAGAATAGTTACACATATGCCACAAAGGTCCTGAATTACAGCTAAGGGAGACAAGCAGGAGCCAGGCTGGAAGTTAAAATCCATTAATCAGCCCCTAATTCATTATTGTCAGTTGGGGCAGGGCAGGTGTTGTAACTAATTTTGCAACAATGAAAGCACTTAGCAAGTGCAAAAGATCACTAATCAGGGCGCACTAAGGAAGCAGGTGCCAGCTAAAAAAATATTCTGTGACACATGAATCAGCCCCAAATTAATTCAGGTCACTTGAGGCAGGGAAGGTGTGCTTTGCTTTGCCGAAAATAATGTACACTGGACAACCAGAGGGTGTGGTGATGAAACAGAGGGTGGCATGGGTGGGCCAGAGGGTGGCATGAGTAGTCAGAGAGTGGCAGTGGTGACAGAGAGTGGCAGTGATGAAGAAGAGTGTCCCAAACAGGCTGGACACGTAGAAACAACAAGTTCGCGAAACTTGCGACCCGACAGGTAAGTTCGCAATTTGCGAAAGTGTACAAAACCCTCGCGAACTGGCAGAAACACGGGCGAACACCAAAAAAAAAAAAATCCGCAAATTCGCGGGAATTCGCGGATTTTGCGGATTGCGAATCCGCAAATCCGCAAAATTCGCGAACGCGAGATCCGCAAAATTCGCTCATGCTTACCTGCAACATGTTCATCCCAGTCAGAGACAGTGCTTTTCCGGGCCGCTTTTGCATTAGCATTCCATGGGGCTATGCGGGTAAGCGAACTGGTAGCGAGGAACAAGCAGGATACGGGGGGAGGTCTGTGTCGAGAACACATTCAGATCAAGGGTGATACAATGGTAGTCACAATAGCCAGGTCCAAAACCGATCAGGGAGCGATCGGGGACAGTGTTGTTGTCCAGCGCATTCTAGGGTCCCCCATGTGCCCGGTGAAATGCGTGGAGGAATATTTAGCGCAAAGGGCGGCATCATGGGGGGGAAGCTTGCTGAGACACACCGACGCCACCCCACTGACTAGGTTTCAGTTTCAGCGGGTGCTAACAATGGCAATCGCAGCAGCGGGCTTGAACCCGAGCGATTTTGGGACCCATTCCTTCCGGATAGGGGCTGCTACAGAGGCTACAGCCATGGGTCTGAGTGTTGAAAAGGTGAAACAATTGGGACGTTGGTCCTCGAACTGTTATAAAAGGTATGTGCGGTTGCACATGTTGTGAAGCCGATGTCATTCACTCACGCTTCTTGTTTTCTGTTTGGTTTACAGTTTCGCGAGCAGGCTTTGCGGGGCGGACTGTGCAGTTGACCCGACACCTGGGGACCAGCGGTCAAAGATCACCGGCTGAGGGAAGAGTCGTGTGGGTCGTTGGCCACTCATACGTGAGGCGTGCCGCCGACGTATTCAAAGCAGGTGACATGATTCACGTGGCTGGGGAATACGGGTACAGGGTGACCTTCCACGGAAGGGGCGGACTCTGTATTGACCATTTTCAAAGTTTTATTGAGGGACTGTTAGGGCGGACGAGGTCACCGCCGTCTGTAATCATAGTACACCTTGGGGGCAATGATTTGGTGACCATTGGTCGACGAGTACTTCTCGAGCTGATTTTATCCTCTGTTAGTTGGTTGGCGAGAAGGGTTCCAGGGTGTACAATAGCATGGTCACACATGATTCCCAGGAAGGTGTGGCGGGGGGGCCTCTCTGTGTCAGCTTTGAATCAGTCGGTAAAGAAAGTCAATAACAAACTTAGTAGGTTGTTTCACTCAGGACAGTTGCATTGTATTCCACATGGATGTATTCGGGGGGACCACATGCATCTTGAAGATGGGGTCCATTTGTCCCGGGAGCGGAATGTCTTACTCATAGGAGACTTCATAGCTTGGTTAAAGGGTTTGTGTAGCCATGACCTTTAGTAGGAGTCTGTGGGGGGTCCGGATAGCCGGTCAACTATCCGGCCTGTGGCGGTAAGGTCATGATCGGTGAGCAGTAATTTGAAGATCCCTAGAGGTGGGGCGCCACCCATTATGGATGGGAGCGCCCGGGGGGAGGCGGCCATTGGCCCCTCACACGGGGAGGCGGCACCCTCTAAGGATGGGGCCGCCAAAAGGGAAGGCGGTCATAGGCCCCTCCCAGGGAAGGAGGCGGCTACGGGCCCCTCCTACGAATATCCCGGGGCCAGGACATCCGCGACGGCGGATGTGGTAAGCAGTGTGGGGTGGGAGGGGGGTCTACGCTACCTTCTAGACACCTCACACGAGTCCTCGGACGACCACTAAGACGGCGTCGAGTAAATAAGGGGCCCCCGTTAAGACAAGGGAAATTGGAAGTTGGCACAGAGGTACAGTCCTCTGTGCGCCAGCCCCTCACAAGTGAGGGGGGAGTTCTGGTATTAGGGATCTGACACCGGTTACGACCTTGCCGTTGGCCCGTAATGTTAGGATGTACAATTTTTATTTAGAGAATATGCATTTGCAGGATGTTTAGACTCGGCTAGGAGAACCTTTGTATTAGAGATGTGTTAAGGTTAGCCAATAAACATCGCAATGTATAAATGAAAAATTGTACATGATATGAAACTGTTATTTTAATGTTTTAATTTTGTTTCATATTTTAATAAATACGGCCGAGAGGGTAACTCCCTCCCGCCTTCCAAAAGTTCAAGAACTGTGTCCGTCTTCCCATCCTAGGGGATTGTGTTGGGAGGGGGTGACGGGTATCCCGGCCATATGGAAAGGGGCGACCACTCGGTCCCCCCGAACGTATGGTAGGGTGCCCTGACCCCCCCGGGAAACCATTTTGGGCGGGAGGCGTGTCTCGGCTGGTATGCCCGAAGCGGCGTAGCCGGGGCGCGCCTTTTTCCCGCCCAAGAAGGGTTGTCCTAGACACCTACACCGTTGGCCACGCCCTGTAGGCGGATCGGAGGAGGGTACACGCCCTCCCGAGGAAGAAT
Organism: Lissotriton vulgaris; assembly: GCF_964263255.1. Lineage (NCBI taxonomy): Eukaryota > Metazoa > Chordata > Amphibia > Caudata > Salamandridae > Lissotriton > Lissotriton vulgaris. The sequence goes on along the minus strand of NC_141689.1, from coordinate 929,831,356 downwards.
AAAAGGAGCAACAATCCAAAGAAGCATCCTCTTGTTCCTGTGCTTGGAAGCTGCACCTCCTCGTTGCACGTGAGCCCTCGACGGAACAAGGAGCCAATTTTGACCCACCCACCAGCCCCTTATGGCAACAATTAGTATTGCAATTAAGTCGATTTGCAGTGATAATATCTCTTTTTTCCAGGTTGTTTTAATAAAGTTTGGTTTGTTTTTTAAGGCAATAAAATGATTTGCTTTTTACCATGTTTTTTAAGCGGAGTATCACAGTCTAGTTTGAAAGATGTGTTACATGTGTAGATAAAGGTTTATATTGCGAATGTCCAGTATAATCGCTTTTCCGCTCCTCATTAGGTTCAAAATGTCGTATTTATTTTGGTCGGGCGGTAAGGTCATGATCGGTGAGCAGTATTTTGAAGATCCCTAGAGGTGGGGCACCACCCATTATGGATGGGAGCGCCCGGGGGGAGGCGGCCATTGGCCCCTCACACGGGGAGGCGGCACCCTCTAAGGATGTGGCCGCCAAAAGGGAAGGCGGTCATAGGCCCCTCCCAGGGGAGGAGGCGGCTACGGGCCCCTCCTACGAATTTCCCGGGGCAGGACATCCGCGACGGCGGATGTGGTAAGCAGTGTGGAGTGGGAGGGGGGTCTACGCTACCTTCTAGACACCTCACACGAGTCCTCGGACGACCACTAATATGGCGTCGAGTAAATAAGGGGCCCCCGTTAAGACAAGGGAAATTGGAAATCTGCACAGAGGTACAGTCCTCTGTGCGCCCGCCCCTCACAAGTGAGGGGGGAGTTCTGGTATTAGGGATCTGACACCGGTTACGACCTTGCCGTTGACCCGTAATGTTAGGATGTACAATTTTTATTTAGAGAATATGCATTTGCAGGATGTTTGGACTCGGCTAGGAGAACCTTTGTATTAGAGATGTGTTAAGGTTAGCCAATAAACATCGCAATGTATAAATGAAAAATTGTACATGATATGAAACTGTTATTTTAATGTTTTAATTTTGTTTCATATTTTAATAAATACGGCCGGGAGGGTAACTCCCTCCCGCCTTCCAAAAGTTCAAGAACTGTGTCCGTCTTCCCATCCTTGGGGATTGTGTTGGGAGGGGGTGACGGGTATCCCGGCCATACAGCTTGTCCATGCTTCCAATCTTGACCATGAAACTCCACCAACTGTGGAGACAGAAGCACAACTTCGTATGCCAAGTCTGAAAGTAAAAAAGAAAATATATAACAATTTTACCCATTACAACAAATGGACAAGCTTGAGGAAAATACTAATGATTTAAAAAATATAATGCATTACAAATAAAATATGCTATTTTTTGTAATTTAAACAATGTTTTTTTACTATTTAGGAAAACATTTTCCTTTTTTTAAAACAATTTATTATCACCTCCAGAGAAGATCGCTACCACTCAACTTTGGCTTAAACACCTAACTGCACTCAATGTCCAACCCACCATCGTGGACTCAGCAAAATCTTTAGGCATAACACTCGACACCAATCTCAACATGCAGCAACATATCAGCAAGGCAACTAAGGGAGCGAACTACCAAATCAATACCTTGAGGAGACTTAAACCCTTCCTCCCAGCCAAAGACTTCCAAACTGCAGTACAAGCACTAGTCATTCCTCGAATAGAATACCGCAGCACCGCTCTCTGCGGTCTCCCTCTAACCACTACTGCACCCCTAAGAGCTTCTCTAAACGCTGCAGCGAGACTCATCACTGGGTCAAAAAAACACTAACATATCTCCCCTGACTTGAAATCTCTGAACTGGCTGCCTTTTGAAGCCAGAATACATCTGAAAATCGCCTGCATGAAACACAAGGCTGTCACCTGAGCTCACCCGGATATCTCACCCAGAAGCTGACAATCTCTGGCGGCTCTAGAAACACTAGAGGCACAAACAATCTTCTGCTAAAACCTCGAAGATTCCGGAAGGAAAAAACTTATAAACGCTCCTTCTCAGGAATGGCACCCAGGATCTGGAACTCACTCCCTCCTGAAACCAGGCTCATATCATCCATCACACTCTTTAAGAAAGAAGTAAAAGCTATCCTCATGGCTTAAATACACCTGAGCTATTGTCGTCAAGGAAAGACGTTGGTTTCTAAGTAGCTGCACCGATATGTATTATCTGGTCGATCCCTGCGATTATTTGTATTACTTGTGTTGTTGATTTACCTGTCGGCCTATGCTTTCACTTTTTTGTACCACTTGCATTATTGACGTAACTGTTCTACTGTGCTTCCTCCTATGATTACCCCTCCCCAGTTATTACCTACAATTACGCCATATCTAATGGCTTGTTATGTATGCTCTGTAAAGCGCTCTGATATCTGCAAAGATCTGGTTCGCGCTATATAAAACTTTCAAAATAAATATATAAATAAATAAATAAATAGTTTAAGTAAAATATGTGGTGCAAATTTTTGTCTTTTACGTTAAAATGTTTAAAGATAGTTTTTTAGGCTATTATTTAAAAATGTTGTTCTATGTTTTACAGATTAATGTCAGTATGTTTATACTTGCAGTTCATCTATTCTTAATACATAATTTGTCTGTGTAATTAACATAAAAGTATTAAAATTAATACTTGAGTATTAAAACACAAACCCACTCAATACCCCGATATGCCTTGCATTCCATCCCTAAAGGTGTGTTTTACGGTCCTAAAAATATTTTAATTGAAGGACATTATAATTATGTATCATATATCATAATGTGTCAAAAGAAATTCTCAAGTATCAAAATTAATACTGGAGTATTATTGCACTTCTCCAGCCAATACACCTAAATCCTTTGCATCCTGTCCCTAAAAGAATGTGCTACTGCCCTAAAAATATTTTAATTAAAGTACATCATAATTAAATATCATATATTATACTGCCTAAATATTAACCCCTTGTATGCTCATGACGAGCTGAGCTCGTCATGGCATACAGTGCTCGGGTGCTCATGACAAGCTCAGCTAGTCATGAGCCCCACCCACGGGGGGAGCGCTGACGCTCCCCCCATGGCTGCCCGATCTAATGATTTTTTACAGGGAAGGCAGGGGAAGACCTTCCCCTGCCTCCCCATGCCCTCCCTGCCCGTGTCATCAATGCGCGCCGACGTCAATGGAGGTTCCCTCCAACGCTCAGGGAAGCCATTTGCTTCCTGCGCGTCGGAGAAGAACAGGTAAGTTTGGGGGCTGGGGAGGGGGGATTTTAACTAAAGAGGCATTGGGGGAAAGGAAAGGGCTTTCCATTCATGCCTCTTTTGAGCATTCCTGCTGCACGATCCAACTAGATACCAGGGATTTTTTTCGCGGAGCGGCCCCTTGGGCAAGGGTAGCTCTCCTGTTTGGGGGCAATTTATTTGGCTTTGTCTGCCCCCCAGAGGGGCAGAATTAATTATTTTTTTAAAAATCGTTGCACTTTGGCCAATGAGCAGGGGAGTGGCATGAGTCACTCCCCTGTTAGGGGCCATTTTGCGTAGCCCTAATGTTTTTTGTTTTGTTTTGTGGAGCGACCCCTTGGACAAGGGTCGCTCCCCTTTTGGGGGCAAGTTGTTAGCCTTTGGCGGCCCCCGGGGGGGGCCACATTTTTTTATATTAATTAGGATGTGCTGGGGAGTGGCCCCTGCGGCAAGGGTCACTCCCTTTGGGGGCCATTTGGTGTAGCCCTAATGTTTTTTTTTGTTTTGGGGAGTGACCCCTTGGACAAGGGTCGCTCCCCTTTTGGAGGCAAGTTGTTAGCCTTTGGCTGCGCCCCAGGGGGGACATTTTTTAAATATTTATTAGGATGCCCTGGGGAGTGGCCCCTTCAGCAAGAGTCACTCCCCTTGGGGGCCATTTTAGGGCAAATTTATTTTAAATTATAGAATGTGCTGGGGAGTGGACCCTTGGGCAAGGGTCACTCCCCTTGGGGGCCATTTAATGAAGCCCACATTTTTTGTTTTTGTTTTGGGTAGCGACTCCTTAGGTAAGGGTTGCTCCCTTTTGGGGGCTATTCTTTTTGCTTTGTTTGCCCCCCTTGGGGGGGGCAGATTACAATTTATAAATATGTATTTGACACACTGTCAATCAATCAATTTGTCTTTATTCGGTTCTTTTACACATAAGCCTATAAAACATAGTATGGGGATCAACCAGATCTTCCTATGTTCTAGGTAAAATTTGCAGAACAACACAGTATGCATTGTTGTCTGCTCAGATCTATCATCACAGGGGCAGCATGGTAGTTCTATAGACCATTTTTTACTTTCTGGAAATACAACCAAATAATGAAAAATATTGAGCCTGAATCTAACCAGCAGATATCTCTCAAACACACTAAAATTGTGTATTAGATACGGCTCAATTGAAAATGTCGTTTGGATGGCTATAGAGTGTTGTACTGAAGGTTTGGTTAACTCCCTAGCCAACCTTACTTCATCTAGATGTGCTAGGCACATAGCCTTCAGAGTCTTTCTTGGTAAGGAGCATATGGAAGACGGATTTAAGTAATATTTTCTAAACCCAGGTCTATTAGGAAACGTTTTACGTAGAGTAACCAACCGATCTTATGGTAATGGTCAAGTGACATACACTCTAAAATGATCCCCTGGGTGAAAAGGTTTTTATCAGTTGACCAAATACGGTGCCACAAAAGGAGTGGTTCCGTTTTTGCTATATCAGTCAAATAGGGGATACCTAGTTCATTATGGCAGGAGTAAGTAGAGGTGCTTTTGGGAGCTACCAGGAGGAACCTCAGGAACGCATTCTACACGGTTTGTAATATGGTGGTATTTGTATGTCCCCAAACTCCAGAACCGTACAATGCAATCGATTGACATTTAGCTTTGTATATTTGAAGCAGTTCTAGAGGTGGCCTTTTCCCCAATTTTTTCGAAAATTGAACCAGGGCTATTATTGCACGCATTAAGAGAAGCTTTCTAGACTCTACCGCGGGCTTCCAGTTGAGTCTATTGTCTATTAAAATACCCAAATTTGGGTACTGGTCGGTGTTGTCTAATTTCTCCTCTCCAAGATATATATTATTGTGCCTTTTTTTCCCTGGGCCCATAGTCATGGTGAAAGTTTTTTGACATTTATATGTAGGTCCAGGTTACCAATGAATTGTGCGTATTTGTTTAGGGCCTTCTTTAGTTCAATGGGGGTTCTGGCGAGTAGCAGGGCATCGTCAGCATAGAGGAGAGTGGGGATTGAGCGATTTTTTACTCGGGGTAGGTCCCGGCTCCCATTGATCATTTCCCTCTCCAGCCCGTTGGTATATAGCGTGAAGAGGAGTGGGGCCAGGACACATCCTTGTCTCGCTCCTCTCTCTATGTCAAACGATGCCGTTAGTTCACCTTGTAACCCAAATCTCACCCTCGCTGATGCGTTCATATACAGTTCGCGGAGGAAATTCAGTAATAGTAACTCAACGCCCATTTCCTCCTGGATGGACCGTAGTTTGCTATGGGATACGCAGTCAAAGGCTGCTGAAAGGTCTACATAAACCATAAAAATAGAGCCTCCCTTTGAGCTAACATATTTGCCCAGAATGAGTGACAGATTCAAGGCCTGGTCTGTCGTTTCTAGTCCTTCCCGGAACCCATACTGCAGGTCCGAGAGGATCACTCCCTCCTCTGCCCATTCTTGGAGGCGCTCTAGTATCACTCTGCCCGCCACTTTGCCTAGGTAATCCAACAATGATATGGGTCGATACCATGAAACTTCCTGGCGGTCCCCTTTTTAAAAAATGGTGACCATGATGGACTTTGACCACAACTCTAGTAAACCAACCTCACAGGATGCCATAAATACTCTTGTCACCAAAGGGGCCCATAGATCTAAGTTAAATTCAAAAAAGTCTATTAGTACCCTGTCCGGTCCCGGAGCCTTTCTACTCTTACTGGAATTTAAGGCTGACCGCACCTCCTCAAGGCTAATGTTCAACGAGATTGGATAGGGGGAACTAGTCTGCGCTTTCTCTTCATTGGCACTTACTTGTTCTGTTAAGTTCTCTTGACATTTAGTAAATATTTTTGAAAAATGGTCTACCCAGGTGGTTTCGTCGATGGCAACGTCAATGCTGGGAGCCATATTATCCTCCGTTAAATATGGGGATTTGACCACGGCCCAAAATGCAGCACTATCCCTCTGTTGACAACTATTGTGCAATTGTACCCAGAGGGCTTGTTTTAGTTCTAATTTCCTTTCTTTTAGAGCAGCCTATATTCCCTCCTTAATTTTGTAATGTCGTCAGGGGCCCTATCTATTCTGTTAAGTGCCCTTTTCAGTTTAGAGTGAGCATCAGTGCATCTGTGGTTAAACCACCCTTGATTCTTCTGCTCCAACCTTGTCAATGTTACAGAGAGCTCAATTTTTATTGCCTCAAGTATTCCCCTGAATTTAATCGGAACGTCCTTGTCGGGGGTAGCCCGATCTAAACATTTGTCTACTTCGCTAGAAACCTTGTATAAGACTTTTTTCTCTATAGCTATGGGGTCAATTTTCTCCCACTTTAGAGAGAACCTGTTTATTTTATCTAGGATTAGAGAATTCTGTTTTAAGGCACTCAATATAGAGTCCGTCCTCGAGTTCTGAGATGAGCGGGATTGGATGCTAAGAGCAGAATGGTCACTCAGTGTCGTGGTGTGCACTGTAAACTTGGTTACCCGCTTTACCAATTCCGTGGATATGAGGTTGAAGTCTATTGTCGTTTATCTCCCTCCTCCCAGACAGGTCGGATCATAGTAGGGGGGAGATGGTTTCCTTGGGTTTACTATGGTGAGCCCCAGATCAGATAGTGTAGCATTTAAGGAATTTCCAATTCTGGAGTGGGAAAAATGCGCTATCTGATCCTCCTTTTCGTCTGTTATCCCACACATAGTGGAAGTGTTTGAGGCACATAAATGGTGATTAAAGTCTTCTACCCAGATGATGGTAGCTAATTTTACAGAGCCTCTCATCAGAGCGGACAGTTCCTCATGTAGGTGAAATAACGTAGTCATTAACTCGCCCTCTGGAAGATTGTTATAGAAGTTTACCAATACTACGGTTTCCACCTTGTTAAAGTGAAGTATAAGTAGTTGGTAATTGACTTCTAATTTTGTTGGGACTACTTTCAGGGCACCTAATATGTTAGAAATGTAAATTATTAGACCCCCCTTTAGGTCTACCTGAGGAGACTGCAATTGCTGGTGAAAAGAATCTCTTATAGCCCACTAAATGGATAGGCACGGTGGACCAAGTCTCCTGGAGACAGAATATACCATAGTTTTGCACACATTCACGCCAGGTGACCATATCCATTTTATTTTTAAAAGCCCCGCTATGTTCCAAGACATCAACCCTATTGAAAAAGGACTGCTTTCGCGTTTACTACCTGCCAGACCACTAGCATCTCTTGTACCAGGTACCATTCTTAGGGACGTTATCAGGTTTTCACCTCCAGTACTGGCAATTGCTGTTGCATTTTGCCTAGACCCCGTAACCCCAGAAGCCAAATCAACCCCCCTATAGTCTGTTGTTTCCAATCCCTCCCCTAGCGGCTCTTGTTGCGACGTTAAGTACTTATCCCTTTGCAAATCGTCCATTGGAGAACACCTATATTCCAATGGTCCATGAGCTGGCTCAGTCCCCATCAACGGGTTGTAAAGTCAATCAACACCTTCTGAACCAGAAAGTGCTGAAAATCGATTACCAGTGGGGTGGAATTTCGGTCTAGCCTTTGAGTAACCCGCTCTGTTTGCGATCTTGACATTAGTGGCTGTGGGTAGAAATAACTAAGGTCTTGTGGTACTATTCCCTCCCTACCGTTCTCTGTGTACCAGTCCCCAATATATCTACTGGCCCTCTGGTCTCTAAAATTAATGATGATTATATCCCCCCTTATGTCCTTTGGACTTTTCCCCATCCAGTCTACTCGTCTAAAATTGGAAAATCTCTCCATTGATGTTCGGTGGTAATGGTATATTTTCCTTGAGCCAGAAAATGACCTTGTTTTTTAGTGCTTGATAATGTTTGTGTTTTCCTGGCTCGGGTTTCGGCACCCCTGTTAGTACTACCACAAACGGTGCTGCTTCTGGAGGGAGATCGACTTTGGGCAGAAAGGCTCTGGGATTCTTCAGGGATTGGGTTTTCCTTACATTGGTAGGTTGAGTACTAGATTGGGTATTTTCTGGGTTCCTACGCAGTTCCCCCTCTACGGGTCTATTAACTACTGCCACTACTTTTTCTGATGGCTGTTGTAATTGTGGTCTCAAAACATTTGGAGTTGGAGGGATCTGCTTTTTGGGCACATTTGTCTTGTTTAACCTATTTACCCCGGGTAGCACTGGTGGTTGTGCGGGATGAATCTGTTTAGATACTATTAGATCCTTAATTAGTTCTGTGTTGGATCTAACTGCCTTTTCTATAGTTCCCAAATGATCTGATACTTTCTTCAGCCTCTCAACCAGGGGCAAAATAAGTGATTTAAGCAATTGCTCAACTCCACCCAGGATAAATTCTGTATCAGTGTCGCTATGGGGGATGTTAGGGTGGCTAAAATTCGCTAACATGGGCCCTGTCTTCTGTGAGGATTTCGCAGTCAATTTTGGAGTTTTTGCATTTCTGCCATTATTGGTGTTACCCCTCGCTTCCTTTTCTTTGTTATCTGTCCTGCTCGGGTCACTGTTTTGGGTACTTCTTTTTGACACACTGTGAGTGAATGTAGTGGGGAGTGGCCCCTTTGACAATGGAGTATAGCAAAAAGGGGTTCACCCAACCATAGTCACTGGGACCTGGGTAGTTACAGTACAGAGAGAGAGGGGTCCCAGTAAAGGACAATCAATTCATAAACATAAAGAAATGGAGAAACAGTGGATAAGAGATAAGCCTGCACTGTATTTATTCACAATGTAGGTGCGTATTCAATATCATATCATTGAATGAACATTCATAGACTGTACAGTGCCCCAAGGGGTAAGGGAAGTGATAATGTGAGGATGGTGTGGATAGGGAATAGTGACTGTAAAATACAACCAAATGGCGCAATCGCACTTGTATGTCAATTTAAATGTAAACCAACAAAAGACCAAAGGTTCAGTACATCACTTGATCAAATTCATACTCCACATAAAACATCAATGTGTATCAATAATGGGGTGAAGCTGAAAAACAAAGAGACAGTTGTCGACGTTTCGACCCTCTAAATGTCGCAGGATTTATTTGTACCCTTGCTTCGGTGTCTTCATCAGGATGGGGTAGGGGCAGGCAACCTATTTAATATATATCGATAATTAATTGAAATTAGTTTCAACTCTGATAATGATTCACAGTATATGCTACTGTTAAGCACACTCTTCTAGACAAAGCATACCAAATTAATTGTTGCTCGTCTTCAGATTGAAAGTAGACAGGGTGAGATTTGTCTGTTGGTGTTAGCTTTGAATCCTAAGGGTGAGAGAGTTTTACAATAGTGAAGAGTGAAAACTGACATTAAATTACATTGTTAAATGAAGTTTGACCGAGAGAGCACTTACATGCTGTGTCGATGCTGAAAGGCCCTCAGGTCTAGGATTAAAGGAACGGACATAGTATTAAATCCGGCCCTATTTTCATATAGAGTACAGGGTATAAACAGTTAATTGTTATATAAAAGGGAACCATTGACTCACAGTAAGGATGAGCATTCGTGGTCGAAGGCAAGGCACAAGCTCAGGCCGGAGAGTCTGAGGAGGGATTGGATGACTCAAGAGCAAGGAGCAGTGCCGAATCTCATAAAGACAGGGTGTCGGAAAAAAGCTTACCCGTGGGTAGACCGTTACTATGTAAGTCCCCATTCGTGTGTAACATCGAAAAACACCGCAACAGTGCAGCATCTGGGGAGAGAAAACAGGACCACAGTTTGTAAATGCCAAGCCTTGAACGTTAAATTGCCACATCGGTCGTATCGACAAAAAAGCTGAAAGCTTACCGGAGGCAGAGTTAATCTGTGCTCTTCATCGGCTCGCGACTAGCAATGGCGAGCGGAGCCCCCTGTTGGGACTGTTACTCAGGCAACCAGGTCATGTGACCCCAGAGTTGCGTGTAGAGATCGTAAACAGACTCCCGACCATGTAATGGTTGCTGGTAGGCGATGAGCAAATCGATAAACCAACGTTGTTTTTGAAAAACACTTTCATAAAGAGATCAGAACGTTATTAGGGAACATTGTGAAGCACCCGGTGGTCAGATAGGGTTGTATTACAATTTAGTTGGTCCCGATGAAAAGGAGACGAATTCTAGGGACATCGAGCATTGGATTGATTAATTGGTGCTATAACAAAAATCACAGTGGTGTACCTCTCACATGATGGTAAAGACCACAAAGGTGAAGAAACAACTTTAGTGAATCTAAACACAACTTGTTAAGATAACAGGGGTTTAACCATAACTTTATCAATGACAATAAGCATGTGAACAGTACTGGGATAATAAGCATGTCAAAAGTCAAATAACATATTATGAAACAGATATACACATATAGTTATTCATACGGCGTACCAGTCAGGTGAGGGTAGAGGCCGTATCAAGTAGATCTAATAGCCAGTGTCCAATCATGAGTCCCTAGGGATAGGTTAGGGCAGAGTAGCTAATTGGGAAAAAGAGCTGTCATGTTCATTCAAGCCATTTTGAATTGAATCAAAGAAAAGCATCCACTTTAGCTCTCTGGTATTAAGTATACTGCGGATATTGCCCCCACGGGGTCCTAGGCTTACCTTCTCTAGCACAATCCACTTGAGGCTATCAGGGGGATGGGCACTAGATTTTAAGTGGTCAACAAGCGGTGCGCCCTGTACCTCGCATCTAATGCGACTCATATGTTGGAAAATTCGTACTTTTGCCTTCTGCTGTGTTTGTCCAATATAAATCAGATTGCATGGACATGTTATAGCATAGATTATATTGGAAGTATTGCAATTGCTGTGAGATTTGAGCTGAACTTTCCGATGATTGTGCTCAAACTCTTTAGCTTGTATTGTAGTGATGCAGGCCTTACATTGTCCACATCTGAAATGGCCAATGATCGGTGGAAGGTTCTATAAGGAGGTTATGGTTGGGTCCTCTCGGGTTGGTAGGAGAGATCGTACCACGTAATCTTTTACACTTTTCGCTTTCCTGAAAGCGTGTAATGGTGTATTCTTCAGGTTCACATCATCTGAAATCATTTCCCAGTGTTGGTTCACAATGCGCTTTATTTTGTTGCTTTTAGTTGAAAATGTAGTCACACACACAATTCTGTCTTGTTGTTGATCTGTTCTATCTTTTGGAGTTAATAGGTCCTCTCAGGGATAGAACCAGGCATGTTTCCTTGCTTTTTTGACCAGTCATCTGGGATAGCCACGTTGTTGGAGTCGACTGGAAAGATCTTCTGATTCTGCAAAATAATGATCTTTCTTGGAACAGTTCCTACAGATATGTAGGAACTGCCCAAAAGGCAGGTTATCTCGTAAGGCTCGAGGGTGATGACTATTGTGGGTGGGCGTAGTGGGCGTAGTGGGGCTTCGCGAAGCTACGTGAAGTGGGAGAGACACTACGTCCACCTACCACTTCGCGTAGCCCCACTACGCGCCAGCCGCCTCCCTCCCATCCTCCATAAATACTTAAATTGAATTTTATAAAATGATTAAAAACCACTTAACTTGTCCGCCGCGTCCACGGGGCTCCCTCTCGTCATCGCGCGATTTGCGCCACCGTCTTTGATAGTAATGCGCATGCGCAGCCGTCCGCACATGCGCATTTCTCGTGAGAAATGCGCATGCGCGGGCGGTCGCGCATGCGCATTACTATCAAAGACGGCGGCGGGAATAGCGCTATGACGAGAGGGAGCCCTGGGGACGCGGCGGACATGGTAAGTGGTTTTTAATCATTTTATAAAATGCAATTTAAGTATTTAGGGAGGGCGGGAGGGAGGCGGGTGGCGGGCAACTGGCGGGCAACTTCGCGGGCGTAGTGTTGCCTGCTACGCCCACTTCGCAAATGGCGAAGTAGGCAACACTACGTCCACTCCGTGGGCGTAGCGAAGTGCTACGCCCAGGGTTACTATTGTATAGCAACAATGAATTCCTTTCCGCGGGCTTGCGGTAAAGTGTCGTGAGTAGAGTTCCTGAGTTTTCATAAATGGTAATGTCAAGAAAATTCACAGTGTGGTTATCAGACTGGATCGTGAATTTAAGATGGGGGGATTGCTGGTTGAGCCATGAATAAAAGATGTCAATTCATTTGAATCCCCATTCCAGATCACCTTTAAGAAAAAATTAAAAACTGCATTATTTCCTATATTAGAATAAACAGTGGTTTCTGGTAATTGCCCATGGTTTAGTGCTCAATTTTAGCGCCGTGATATCCTGGTTGGATGAATGTTGCACTTTAGAAGTACATATAACAATAACAATAACAATCAACAGGATGTCGTCAATATATCCCATCTAGAGACCAAGCTGGTCTCTGAATGGATTAAGGTTATTAAAGATGGTGTCATCCTCGAAAGCTGACATGTAAAGAATAGCCACATCAGGAGCGAATGGAGCACCCATCGCTACTCCCTTCGTTTGAAGGAAGAACTGTTTTTTAAACATGAAAAAGTTTTCAGTCATAGCTATCCTGAGTAAAGCAATAATGAACTCAGTTGGAACTGTCACTGGTGCCAGTCGTTGTTGGAGACATCTAGTTATCACAGCCAGGACTACCTCCTGGGGAATACAGGTGTATAAAGAAATGACATCACATGTCGCCAGAATTTGATGTTGCGGATCAAAAGGTAAATTCTCCACAATATTTATGGTATGCAGAGTATCCCGTAAATATGATTGTGTGGATTCTGCAAGAGGTTTCAGGAAGAAGTCGATGTATCTCCCAAGTGGCTCAAGCATGGAGCCGCAGCCCGAAATGATAGGACGTCCCGGGGGGTCAACCATACTTTTGTGGATTTTCGGTATGGTATATATGGTGGCTAACCTAGGACTCTTTTGGTTGAGATACTGGAACTCATTCTCCGAGAGGAACCCTTGGTCCCGGCCTTCCTGGGTCAATTCCAAAATTTCAAGGGCCAATGCTTTAGATGGATCCGCTCTTAAATGTTGATAGCTTACACCATCATTCAGTTGTCGACCGATCTCTAGTTCATATTTAGACACATTTTGGACGACAATGCCACGCCTTTGTCGACTAGCTTGATGATAACCTTGTTATTTCGAGCAAAAGATTGAAGTGCAGCCTTCTCATTTCTGCTTATGTTGTACTTAATATAAGACTTGTCTTGCAAAGTTTGTTGCACATCTCTCCAAACCACGGCTTCATATGCCAAGAACTTATATGACATTGCACTGGAAGGAGGAACAAAGGTGGATGGTATCCTAAGACCCGTATAGGATGAATTCTGATAGGGTATACATAGTTGCGAAAGAAGTATCTCAAGCGGATCTTTCTAAAGAATTTAAACAGTTCAGTCCGTACTGTGAATTGTCTGGTGTGCTGGTGGGGACATAGGATAGCCCTTTGCTTAATACTTTTAATTCATCATCATTCACATTGTACTGGGATATATTGACAACCGGACTAGGGGTAGATGTAGGATACACCACCGGTATGTCTTGTTGCGTGTTACCCCCTCGCCGTGTTGCTCCTGCTGGAAATGAACCTGCTTCTGAGCTTGGCCTCGGCCTCTATCCCAGTTGGTGGTGTTCTGTTGTTGACCACGTTGTTGGCCTCGGGGCCAAATGTTGGCCCTGCCTCTCGGGGATCTCCATGGGGCTTGTCGTTGGCCTAAAAAAGGATAGTATTGATTTTGATGGTAACCGTAGTCAGGATAGTTATAGGAGTGACTTGGGCCAGCTTGATATTGTTCGCCCTCTGAACTGTATGATGAATCAGAAAAGATGGAATAGTTACGTCTACCGCGATAGGATCCACACCCTCTGTTGGTGAAGCGCCCTTGATTATCCTGGCGGTAGTAATCATCTTGCAGGTAAGGATAGGTTTTTTTCTTATCATATAGGCATATATCACGTGCAAGTTTTTCCAATTTTCTGTTCAGTGTGGTCAGATCAAAGTCTTTAAGAGATGCTTGAAGATTACTTAGGGTGTCTTTAGCACTGACAAAGGTCACTACCCTTTTTTGGTGCATATATTTTGCCTTGCCATTTTGGTATGCCCATGATGTTAGGTTTTAGTTGGTGTAGCTCACTCCAGCACCCCAGTTCAGATATGGCCATATGCAAATTAGTCTGACCCTGTGCCTCATGGGAACATTCCAGCCCGAACTGCCAAGCCATATCTTCCCTGGCCCGAAACAACCATAATGGGCCTGGTTACTGGCTAATCAGCCGTTATCAGCCATGTTAGCTTGAGTCCAGTGGCAAAATGAGCAAGTGACCCACGTCCGCCAACTTAGGGCAATCAAAGCGCACAGGGTCAGTCTGATTTGCATATGGCCATGTCAGAACTGGGGTGGTTAAGTGAGCTAAACAATGTTGATGGATGAAACCAAGATCAGTTGACTGGGGGTGAGTGTTAGATTTGCTCAAGCGCTCCATCCATCATCCCCTTTGGTATCACCTTGAAGGGAAGTTCTGTTGGTTTTTTTTTGTAGGGCCACTAGGGCACCAGGGTTTATTTTTATGTTGGGGATCCACCCCTTGGACATGGGCCGTTCCCCTTTATGGGAGGTGATTGTGGCCTTTTCTGCCCTCTTTGAGTGGTATAGTAGCAGTATGTGTTTAGTCCCATCTGTCCCCAAGGGGTGCAGAAGCCACTAGACACCATAGTTTTTAAAATGTTTGTTTTGGTGGGGTGGCCTCAAGGGCAAGCGTTGCTCCCCTATTGATTTTATACTGTTAGGCCCACCAACCCCTTAGCTTGGCAGGTGGACTGGTGCATTTTTTGTATATGTGATTCTAATGTTTTTTTCTTCTTTTTAAATCTAGTGTAAAGCTTTTGATTCCTGTTTGCGGTTTCGACAGTGGGTGTTCTGCAGTTTTGTGTAGTTGCATTTTTGAGGTAAGAAAAACATTTTAGTTGTACGTACTCCAAATGAGTAATATTGCAATGTATGAATTATCTTTTTTGTAAGTGGTGTCATAGTAGCATTTAGTTAGTGTTTTGAGCATGAACATTTTTGTGATGTGTTTTGCATTGTCTTCTGTGTATTTTTTTTCTCTTTCTTTTTTTATTGGGATATTGTTGAGCCAAACTGTGTCTGTGCAGATTATGTGGTGGTAAGTTTAGCTGCTTCTGGCAAGTGAGTGGTATTGTTTTGCAGTGTATTGGTATTTTTGGTAAAGGTGAATTTTGTTCATTGCTTATTTTACATAGTGTTTGTTGTTGCTGACTTGTGTGACAAATTACCTTTATTAGTAATCATTATGTCTAGCAGTAGAATGACTGCTCAGCAGGTGGTTGGTATGCTTCTTGAATCTTCCTCTGAGCCGGATTATGACATTGACAGTGCGTCTGAGGGAGAAGAGGGAGGGGAAGATTCTGGCAGTGAGTTTTCTCTCCCAATGGAATCATTGGATGTTGAAGGTTCTATCAGTGCAGATGAAGGGCGTGTTTTAGAAGATGATACTGCTGGGCGATGGTGCAAGAGGCATCTGGATTGCAGCCTGAGGATGCTAGTCTTCCTACTGGAAGTGCTGGATTCTGGGTTGATACTAACATGGTGCAGCCGCTGTTGTCTGCCCTTAGCGGTGATGCAGGATTGTGATTTTTTTTGCCTATACAATATTTTCAGTCATTTATGGATGATGTCTTTTAGGGTGAGATTGTTGAGCAGACTAATTTGTATGCTGAACAGTTTTTGAGGGACAACAGTGACAAACTTAGGCCCCACTCTAGAGCTACCCGGTGGATTCCCACAAATCTGGAAGAGCTGAAGATGTTTTTGGGTTTGACTTTATTGATTGGTTTGGTAAGGAAGCCGAACCTGACATCATTTTGGTCTTCCAGTCCCTTGATGGCAACAGCCATATTTCCAGCTGTTATGACTCGTGATCGGTATTTACTTTTTCTATGCATGTTGCATTTTGTCGATAATTCTTTGGCGTTGCCACGTAGTCACCCTGACTGTGACCGGATTTTTAAGATTCGGCCTGTTCTTGATTACTTTGTTGATCGATTTTCAGAGATTTACATTCCAGGGAAAGACATATCTATTGATGAGTCTTTGGTTTTGTTCAAGGGTCGTTTGGTTTTTAGGCAGTACATCCCTAGCAAGAGGGCACGCTATGGAATTAAACTGTATATGTTGTCTGAGAGTAAGACAGGATATGTTTTTAATTTTCGTGTGTACACTGGTAGAGATTCCACTATTGACCCCCATGGTTGTCCGTCCACTTTTGGAGTTTCAGAGAAAATTGTGTGGGATCTTGCTAGAAGACTGTTGAACAGAGGCCACCATTTGTACCTTAATGACTTCTACACTGTTGTCCAATTGTTTAAGGAATTGTTTAAAGTGAACACTTTTGCATGTGGCACAATCCTCTCTAACTGCAAAGGTTTTCCGAAAGAGCTTGTTTGCAAAAAACTTCAGAGTGGTCAGTACAGTTCCTTGCGTAGTTAAGAACTACTAGCTGTGAAATTTGTGGACAGGAGGGATGTGTACATGCTGTCTACCATCCATGATGAGAGTACTTCACCTGTGCCTGTTTGAGGTCAGGTTGCTGATGTGCACAAACCTGTGTGTATTCTGGACTACAATAAGCACACGGCTGGTGTTGACAGAGTAGATCAGAGGTTGAAACCTTACACTGCTATTCCGAAGGCTTATGTTTGGTATAAGAAGTTGGCCATCCATTTTTTCAACTTAGCAACTTTTAATGCTTTTATTGTGTTCAAGGAGTATTCTCCTGCGTCCAAGTTGACATTTCTTCAGTTTCAGCACTCTGTGAAATCTAGCCTTGTTGTTGTGGAACAAGTAAGTGTTCCTAGATTTGGAGTGGTGGAGGATGTGACTCGATTGAAAGATCGCCACTTTCCTGATTACATTCCTCCCACATCTACAAAAGACTTTTCTACTAGGAGATTTAGAGTCTGTTGGCAAAGAGGTTTGCGGAAGGAGACTCGTCTTTTCTTCCCTGGGTGTCCTTCTAACCCTGGGCTGTGTGTGCCTGCTTGTTATAGAGCTTACTACACACAAAGTAACTTGTGGGAGTATCTATGAGTTGTAAAATGAACCGCCTGGTCTGTATTTTTTAAAATTTGTATTCTGTTTTAAGGTTGGCATTAGTGCAATGTATTTAGTTTCAGATTTTGTGTTACTAGATTTGTATCTATTTGCAAATAATTTTTTTTTTGTAAAAATAATTTAAAAATGTGATGGTGGTGTGCGTAGGCTGGCGCTTGGCTGGCGGTGTGCGTGGAGTGGCGCTTGGCTTGTGGCGTGCGTGGAGTGGCGCTTGGCTGGCGATGTGCGTGGAGTGGTGCTTGGCTGGCGGTGTGCGTGGAGAGGCGCTTGGCTGGCGGTGTGCGTGGAGTGGCACTTGGCTGGAGTGCCTGGAGTGGCGCTTGGCTGGCGGTGTGCGTGGAGTGGCGCTTGGCTGGCGGTGTGCGTGGAGTGGCGCTTGGCTGGCGGTGTGCGTGGAGTGGCACTTGGCCGGCGGTGTGCGTGGAGTGGCGCTTGGCTGGCGGTGTGCGTTGAGTGGCGCTTGGCTGGCGGTGTGTGTGGAGTGATGCTTGGCTTGCGGTGTGTCTGGAGTGGTACTTGGCTGGCGGTGTACGTGGATTGGCACTTTTGCTGGCAGAGTGTGTGGATTGGCGCTAGACTGACCATGTGCATGGCCTGGTGCTTGGATGGTGGTGTGGGTGGACTGGCGCTTGGCTGGCGTTGTGTGAGAAGTTACTTTCTGTTTGGTAACTACACACACTTCTAGCTGAGCGTCACTCCACGCAGACCATCACTTTGTGTAGTTGCTGTGTCTGGAATGTGGGCGTGTGAAAGTGATGGGCCTTGAATGACGCTGTCTGCTGGTGTGAGTGTTGTAGTGTGATGGGCCCGCGGCTGGCGGTGTGAATGTTTTGTATGTGTCACACGTATGAAAGTTGTAAGAATGGCCTGTAAAGAGGTTGGTGCCTTGACGTGGCTTTTACAGCTCACGAGCTGTGAGTCAATGGTTCAGTTTCTCATTCTTTTAATTATTAACAGTGCATTTCATTTTTGTGAAATGACTTGCCAATACAATTGTATATACTGAATCATCACTCACCCTTGTGCCAAATCCAACCAGTATGTGTGTGCTTGAGGATTAGATGGCTGTGCAGTAATATTTGTCTTTTTTCTCTTTCTGATTCAGGGTGTACCTTGTCCCTTTTTGTGAATGTTGTAATGTGTTGCTTTTGCTCCCAGATGGTATGAATGGTTTTGTGTGTATCAGGTATGAAAGGTGCGTGAATGGCCTGTAAAGCGGTTGGTGCCTTGTCGCGGCTTTACAGCTCACGAGTTGAGAGTCACTGGTTCAATTTTTATGTATTTAATTATTGACAGAGCATTTCATTTGTGTGAAATCTCTTGTTAAATATATTTTATGTACTGAACCATCACTCGCCCTCGTGCCAAATCCAACCAGTATGTGTTTGTGTTTGAGGAATAGATAGCTCTGCTGGAATGTTTGATTTTGAGTGTCTCTGTTAAGGTGTACATTCCAGCTAAGAATAACCTAGTAAATGTAGATATTATTGTTAAACCATGGGAGTATATGGTGATGTCTCTCTTGTAAATTCCAAGTTAATTTTTTATCCACAATGTCCTGCAAACTTGAAAATGTCTGTCACAATTTCCATGCAATATTGTCCCAAAAATCTCACGCTGTAGAACTGAAGACATAATTAAGTCAAAACAGTTTTGCAAGGGAAGTCACCTGGGATTTTGGACCCGTGCTCGACGGCCATAATACATTTCTGAAAAGTCTCCCGGGGGCTTCCAAGGAGGTATGGCTTGCGCGGATCCCCCAAAGTTTTCTTACCCAGAATCCCTTGCAAACCTCAATTTTAGCTTTAAAAATAATTTTTTCACACATTTTTGTGTGGGAAAGCGTGGCATCACTGGGCTCACACAAATTTCCTACCACCCAGCGTTCCCCCAGGTCTCCTGATAAAAATTGTGCCTCACTTGTGTGGGAGGCCCAAGTACCCGCGACAGACAAGGGCCCAAAACATAGTCAGGCGACTTCAAAATTGCTTATGTCAAAACCACCTACTTTTGCGTGGGGGGTCACCTGAGTTTTTGGCCCCGTGCTCGACAGCCATCTAGGGAAACCTACCAAACTCACACATTTCTGAAAATTAGACATCGGGGCTTCCAAGGAGGTATGGCTTGCGTGGATCCCCCAACGTTTCCTTACCCTGAATCCCCTCAAACCTCAATTTTAGCTTTAAAAAATAATTTTTTCACACCTTTTTGTGTGGGAAAGCGTGGCATCACTGGGCTCACACAAATTTCCTACCAAGGTAAGGGAACGTTGGGAGATCCATGCAGGCCATACCTCCTTGGAAGCCCCCGGGTGTCTACTTTTCAGAAATGTGTGGGTTTGGTAGATTTCCCTAGATGGCCGTCAAGCACGGGGCCAAAAAACCAGGTGAGCCCCCTTGCAAAAGCAGGTGGTTTTGACATAGGCAATTTTGAAGTTGCCTCACTACGTTTTGGGCCTTTGCTTGTGGCCGGTACTTGGGCCTCCCACACAAGTGAGGCACCATTTTTATCAGGAGACCTGGAGGAACGCTGGGTGGTAGGGAATTTGTGTGAGCCCAGTGATGCCACGCTTTCTCACACAAAAATGTGTGAAAAAATGATTTTTAAAGCTAAAATTGAGGTTTGCAGGGGATTCTGGGTAAGGAAACGTTAGGGGATGACAAAAGCCATACCTCCTTGGAAGCCCCCGGGCGTCTACTTTCCAGAAATGTATAGGTTTGCCAGGTTTCCCTAGATACCGGCAGAGCTATGGCTTCAAAACTACAGCTAGGCACTTTGCCAAAAAAGGGTCATTTTCCACTGCGAAATTGAGGTGTGACCATGTTGCATTTTGCGCCGTTTCCTGTCGCAGGCACTAAGCCGACCCACACAAGTGGGGTACCATTTTTCTTTGAAAACTTTGGGGAACGCGGGGTGGAAGGAAATTTGTGGATCGATGCAGATTACAGAACTTTCCACCACAGAAATGTGGGAAAAATTTGTTTTTTTTGTCAATTTTTTAGGTTTGCAAGGGATTCTGGGTAACAGAAGCTCATGTGAGTCAGTCAAGTCACTACATCCTGGATTCCCCTGGGTGTCTAGTTTTAAAAAATGTATAGGTTTGCTAGGTTTCCCTAGGGGTAAAAAACTACAGCTAGCTACTATGCCAAAACAGGGTCATTTTTCACTGCGAAATTGAGGTGTGACCACGTTGCGTATGGCGCAGTTTCCTGTTGCAGGCACTAGGCCGACCCACACAAGTGGGGTACCATTTTTCTTGGAAGACTTTGGGGAACGCAGGGTGGAAGGAAATTTGAAGATCCACGCAGATTCCAGAACCTTCCACCACAGAAATTTGGCGAAAATTTTTTTTTTGCCCATTTTTTAGGTTTGCAAGGGATTCTGGGTAACAGAAACTGGTGGGAGGCAGTCAAGTCACCCCATCGTGGATATTTCTGGGTGTCTAGTTTTTTAAAATGTATAGGTTTGCTAGGTTTCCCTAGGTGACGGCAGAGCTAGGGTTCAAAAACTACAGCCTGGCACTTTGCCTAAAAAGGGTCATTTTTCACTGTGAAATTGAGGTGTGACAACGTTGCGTTTGGCGCCGTTTTCTGTTGCAGGCACTAGGCCGACCCACACAAGTGGGGCACCATTTTTCTTGGAAGACTTTGGGGAATGCAGGGTGGAAGGACATTTGTGGATCCAAGCAGGTTACAGAA
This sequence comes from Lissotriton vulgaris, assembly GCF_964263255.1. Taxonomy (NCBI): domain Eukaryota; kingdom Metazoa; phylum Chordata; class Amphibia; order Caudata; family Salamandridae; genus Lissotriton; species Lissotriton vulgaris. The sequence goes on along the minus strand of NC_141689.1, from coordinate 929,810,461 downwards.
CTTTGCACCACAGAAATGTGGAGAAAATTTGTTTTTTTTGTCCATTTGTTAGGTTTGCAAGGGATTCTGGGTACTAGAACCTGGTGGGAGGCAGTCAAGACACCCCATCCTGGATTTCCCTGGGTGTCTAGTTTTTAAAAATGTATAGGTTTGCTATGTTTCCCTAGGTGCCAGCAGATTTAGGGTTAAAAAACTACAGCTTGGCACTTTGCCAAAAAAACCGGTCATTTTTCACAGCAAATTTGAGATGTGACCATGTTGCATTTTGTGCCGTTTCCTATCACAGGCACTAGGCCGACCCACACACGTGGGGTACCATTTGTCTCAGAAGACTCTGGGTAACGCGGGGTAGAAGAAAAGTTGTGGATACACGCAGATTCCAGAACTTTCTACACAGAAATGTGACAAAAATGTGTTTTTTTTGTCAATTTTTTACCTTTGTAAGGAATTCTGGGTAACAGAAACTGGAGGGAGGCAGTCAAGTCACAACATCCTGAATTGCCCTGGGTGTCTAGTTTTAAAAAATGTATAGGTTTGCTAGGTTTCCCTAGGTGCCCGCAGAGCTAGGGTTAAAAAACTACAGCTAGACACTTTGCAAAAAAAGGGCAATTTTTTTACTGCGAAATTGAGGTGTGACCACGTTGTGTTTTGCGCGGGTTCCTGTCGCAGGCACTAGGCCGACCCACACAAGTGAGGTACCATTTTTCTCGGAAGACTTCGGGGAATGGGGGGTGCATGGAAATTTGTGGATCCACGCAGATTCTTGAACTTTCCACCACAGAAATGTGGGGAAAATGTGTTTTTTGGTCCATTTTTTAGGTTTGCAAGGGATTATTGGTAACAGAACCTGGTGGGAGGCAGTCAAGTCACCCCATCTTGTATTCCCTTGGTTGTCTAGTTTAAAAAATGTATAGGTTTGCTACGTTTCCCTAGGTGCCGGCAGAGCTAGGGTTCAAAAACTACAGCTAGGCACTTTGCCAAAAAAGGGTCATTTGTCACTGCGAAATTGAGGTGTGACCATGTTGCGTTTTGTACCATTTCCTGTTGCAGGCACTAGGCTGACCCACACAAGTGGGGTACCATTTTTCTCAGAAGACTTTGGGGAATGCAGGGTCAGTGGAAATTTGTGGATCCACGCAGATTCCAGAACTTTCCACCACATAAATATAGGAAAAATGTGTATTTTGTACACTTTTTTAGGTTTGCAAGTGATTCTGGGTAACAGAACCAGGTGGTAGGCAGTCAAGTCACCCCATCATGATTTCATCAGGGTGTCTACTTTTCAAAAATGTATAGGTTTGCTAGGTTTCCCTAGGTGCCGGCAGAGCTAAGGTTCAAAAACTACAGCTAGACACTTTGCCAAAAAAAGGTCATTTTTCACTGCGAAATTGAGGTGTGACCACGTTGCATTTTGCACCGTTTCTTGTTGCGGGCACAAGACCAACCCACACAAGTGAGGTACCGTTTTTATTGGGAGACTTAGGGTAATTCAGATTTGTAAAATCAACTGTTATTACTTATTGAGTTTTCATTCATTTCTCCCTTCCAAATGAAAGACTGTGTAAAAAAAATGTCCTTTTGAAAAATGACCAATAATTCTCATGCTAATATGACTATTCCCAATTTTGAAAATGTGCAAATATATACTGTTTCTAAACTCTATAATTTGTACCCAATTCAGAAATACATAGGTGTCTTTCATACCAATTTTTCCATGTATACATTTTCTCAGAATAATTGCTCTATACCCGGTACATAATAAAATACCATTGCAAGTCGCTGCTCAGTTTTTGGCCCTGGGTTCGTCGGGTTCTTGGTGAACCTAAAAGTCCTATATATCCCCACAACCAGGAACGTCCAACGGATGTAACAGTATATTGCTTTTAAACAACTGTCATAATTACAAGAAGTTACAGGTGAAAACGTTAAGACAAAAGGCTGTTTTTTTCAACTAATTTTCAATTTTTCCAATGTTTAACTGTTAGTTTCTATAAAGAAAGCTTCATGGATGTAGACAAATAACCCCTTTCTAAATTCAGTATTTTTATTACTTTTCTAAAATGTATATCTTTCCAGGATCCATTATTGCTTTCATACTCATTTCATTTTTACCATTAACTGGAAGGAGGTTGAAAGCACTAAAAATTACAAAATGAGGCTATGTCCCAGAAAAATGCCAAAACTGTGTGAAATATTTTGGATCTCTGACAAAAGACTGTCATTCCCTAAAAGTTGGGAAAATGGTGATTTCAGACCCACAACCAGTTTTTCCCATTTTTTCTGATAAAAACAACATTTGTACTGTATTTTGCTTAACTTCTGGGACCCCTCCAAGGGAATCCACAAACCCTGGTTCCCTTTAGAATCCCCATGATGTTGGAAGAAAGGGACGCAAAATTGGTGTGGATACCTTATGTGGTCAAAAAACTACCGGGGCCTAAGCACGCACTACCCTAAATAGCCAAAAAAAAGTCTTAGCACAGGAGGGGAAAATGTCTAGCAGCGAAGGGGTTAATACTTGTGTTAAAATATTATCTGAGTATTAATGTACTTCCCCACCCCTATTGAAAAGGGGGGGCTGATGGTCTGGCCGGAACACCTTAGCAATCTATCGGTGGTGTTCTGGTCGGATAACATGAGTGTGGTAGAATGCATTAACCAGCAAGCGGCACAGTGTCCATTCATACTGCGCTTGGTAAAGGAAATTGTGCTACAATGCTTGAAATGGAATGTGACTTTCAGGGCCAAACATGTGCCAGGTGTTCTCAACAATGCAGCTGATGCCCTTTCTCGCTTTAAAATGCAGGTATTCAGGGAGCAGCTTCCAGCAGCAAACCCAACGCCAGCACCTTTTACGGTTGCTGACTGGTGGATTGGTGCCCCAGACTACCGTACCTTGTGGCATCTAGCTTAGCCCCCAGGACCAAGACAGCATACGAAGGGGCGTTTTTGTCTTACTGTACTTTCTTAGGGTGCAATTGGGAGGCTAGCTGAGCGCAGGAGGACAGTTTTGTTGCATACCTAGAGTTGATGCACAAGGAAGGGCGCTCGGTGGCCGCCGCAAACAGGCACAGAGCGGCAGTTTCCTTCTTCTACGTTTGTAGTGCGCAAGGCTTTAAGGGGCTGGCGTCACATACAGGGACACTCGACAGATTCGAGAAAGCCGATTGGGCTGGTAAGGCTCACAGCCCTGCTGTTAGCACTCCAGGGAGTCTGTAGCTCAACATGGGAGGTGATGCTTTTCAAAGCGGCGTTCACAATAGCGTTCTATGGAGCTCTAAGGATAGGCGAGCTGGTAGCTGCGTCAAAGAGTGACAAAATGGGCGGTCTCCAAGTGGCCTGTGTGGTGATCCAGGTTGATACAATGTGGGTAACAATTCAAAGATCGAAAACCGACCAAGAGGGAAGGGGGATACCATAGTGCTTCACCGGGCTCGGACTAACCCTTGTTGCCCAGTCTCGCATGTAGAGGCTTTTAGAAGGCAGCGGTTGGGTACGCTTGGGGGGGCATTATTGTGTCACACGGATGGTACACCATTGACCAGGTATCAGTTTAGGAGAGTCCTAGATCTGGTGGTCGCAAAAACAGACCTGGATCCCACGGAATTTGGCTCCCATTCCTTCAGGATCGGGGCAACAACTGAGGCAGTTGTAAGGGGACTCCCAGTCGAAAAGGTTAAAAGGATTGGGAGGTGGTCTTCTGAGTGTTACAAACGTTATGTACGTATTGACATGTTGTGACATAGCCAGATGACTCACGCTTGGTATCCCTTGGTTTTGCAGTTTCTCGAACCGGTCACGCGGGAGAAGAACTAGCTGAATGTCGGCAAGAAAAATCAGCTTCGCAACGCAAGCACATGAAGATCAACGGACAGTGGTGACTTGGATCGTGGGCCACTCTTATGTTCGGCGCGCTAAGAATGTATTTCTTTCAGGTGACAGGATGAGAAGGGCCGAGGAAAAGGGGTTCTCAGTTTCCTTCTTTGGGAGGGGAGGCCTGGGCCTTGGGCAGTTCAAGGACTACTTTGTGGAAATTTTATCGCAGCAACCCGCTCCCCCGTCAGTGGTGATACTTCACCTGGGGGAGAACGATTTGACCAAACTGGGGAGACGCATCCTGATAGACGAAATCATATCCACTGCGGGGTGGGTGTGGGTGTGAACTTGCGCGGGTTGCACGGTAGTCTGGTCGCAACTTATTCATCGTTGGCAGTGGCGAGGGGGGGACTCGGTCAAGGCATTGAATCACTCGGTAAAGAGGATCAACACACAGCTGGACAAATTGTTTTGAGCCCCCCGGTTGCAGACGATTCCTCACGGGTGTATTTGGAAGGAGCATTTCAACCTGCGGGACGGGGTGCACTTGACTGAGGCTGGGAATGTTCTGTGGTTGAACAACATATTAGCATGGCTAGAGGGATTTGCGAGGGGAACATGACCTCTCTGAGGAGTAGGAAGGGAAGAGGCCAGAACGTCGGGTAACAATGCTGGCCTGTGGCGGTAAGGTCATGACCGGTGAGCAGCTATTTTAAGGCCTGAGGGGCGGCATCATCCTTTGGAGGTGTCCGCCCAGGGGGAGGAGGGGTCACTGGCCCCTCCTAGAACTTCAGGGGCAACTGGTGATACAAGTTAGGTCCCTCCTTCAGTGGTTAAATGGAGTTCGCGGGGTGGACCGAGTAATTAACGGGCTCGGCTGCATGGGTGGACCGAGTAATTAACGGGCTCGGCCGCATGCGTGGACCGAGTAATTAACGGGCTAGGCTGCATGGGTGGACCGAGTAATTAACGGGCTCGGCTGCAGGGGTGGACCGGGTAATTAACGGGCCCGGCTGCGCATGCGCACCGGCGTAAGGGCGCAGCTTGTAAGACCTGACACCGGTTAGCGACCTTGCCATATCGGCATAATTGTTAGTATGCAAACATTTTCACATGAGGATGTTAGATTCTGTTAGGAAACAAGCTGTATTAGAATCTTGTTAAGGCTAGCCGATCACACTTGTCGATATGAATGTATCTAAATGTTCCTGAATATATTTGCATAAAAATTTTATTTTTTGTTTAACAATTTTATTATTTTGTATCTTAATAAATACGGCTGGGTGGTCTTGCGATCCCCCGCCTTCCAAAGACAAATCATGTACCGTGTCGATGTGTTCTGGGTTGATGTGGGTATACAGGGAGAGGGGCGGTAGCCGTTACTGACCATGATCCCTTCCATCCAATTTCTAAAGGTATCTGTTACAGACCTAAAAATATTTTTTTAGCAAATGAACCCATGTCAGATATGATTCCCATATGTCATTTGGCTTAGATGAATGTTGCATTAGTTCCCATAATGTTGATAATTGTGTGTGACTGAAAGTGACATCACGCAACCAGGCTTCCAATTTAGGAATCCCCCACCAGCCCCAATGTATGGCTACCCTCTGCTTGGCAAAGAGCAAGAGCATGGCATGCAATTTCCTGGTTTCAGCCGGCGTGTCTTTCACATAGCCCAGTAAACCAATGTGCGGCTCGGGGTCGACTGGTGTACCAATTATATCATGAATTGTATTAAAATTTGCGCCCCAGAATGATGCCAATGGAGTACCATGTCATGTGTATGAACATGGCAGGGTCGAACCCACATCTCCTACATCTGTCATTTGCCTTGATCTCCATTTTATGCTTACAGACTGAAGTTCTGTATAACTGATGGATGAATTTGAAAGGATTAAGTGCAGATGATAATTGGGCGAAAGTACAGCAAGTTGACCACAACAGAAAGCCCGATGGTGGTCTGTTAAATGGGATTGCAGTTCTGAGTTCCAACCCTGGAATGCCTTTGGCGTGATTATGGGGGTGGTGTTCTGCACATTAATGTATAGGTGTGTTATGAGCTATAAGGGGGAGACCGTCTGAATAATGTTTTCAAAAGCCATCAAAGTGGTCGAGGGAACATGGAAGGTTGTGTGTATTTGCTTGCAAGTTGCCCTGATTCTATACTAAAGAAAAAGCTCTGAGAATGTCCTTCACCTCCCGACTATGGTTTCCAGTGGAGCTCTAAACTTTTCCTCGGGATACAGATCAACAAAAGTATGTAGCCTTAGCTATGGCTCTGCTGGCACACTCCGACAACAGTCCTAAATATATTTTAAATAAATATTGCTATTAATTTAAATCATATATAATGACCTTTTTACATTAGTACTTAGATTTTAAGCAAATATAACCATTTTGTAATTAATTATATAGTATAATTAGCTTTATACTTACTCAATAATGCATGGTCAAGGCATGTGTGGTAAGTGTATATTCCTATAATGTCTGGTAATGGCTAAGCCTGGGCAGAGTTCACCTAGCGGTGCTATGCGAAAGTCAGCGAAGTTGCTAAACCACTCCGGCGGGCTACGCATAGTTCCACGAGCACGCAGAGTTGATTGTCAAGACTGTTCTCATGATGTTTTCCACCGTACGTGAACACGGATTGCGTGTTCGGGTGGAAATATTGTGTGAAGTGCACCACGCGTCAGACATGGGCATGGCCATCTTGTTTCTTACTCTGTTTGTGGTGCTGGGCCTACTTTTTCATCCTTATTTAATCTCTTTTGTCCTTGGCTTTTTATTTATAATCTTACCCTTTGTTTTTAAGTATGTATTTGTTTTTTTTTCTACTTTACTGTGTTTCAGGCGAGTTTTGCACTTTATTTTTTAGCTTTCCTACTTTCTTATTACTACCCAATCCTTCCTTCTTTTTCCCTGTTTCTTTTTTTCTCTCACCCCCCCAGCCCCATGGCAGGCAAGGGTGCACCAAGGCATGGCCTCCTCCGCCCTGTTTTCCAAGCTGAAGGTGGCAGCACTATTTTTTTATATCCAGTGCCACCTCCCCTCCACCCTGGCAACAGGAAGCAGGCCTTGGTCCAGCAGCACTTAGCAAGGGTGCAACGGGTAGTTTACCGCTGCCCTAAGGTCTGGCGCACCCATCAGCATATGGCGCACCGCTGGTCCGACATTCTTGACCGAGAGCAGGACCTGCTGGACCTGCTAGGTGTTGCGGTTGAGGGGCTTGGTGAGTAATTATTAAAATTATCCATTTTTATTATTACCTGTGTTCTATCCTATAGCTATTTTTTTTTCCCCAACTAATGCAAGCATGCTACTTACATACAGGGAAGTTAAGTGTTCAAATATTATGTAATACTTTTATTCTAGACAGGTGCTTAGCTTACTTGGTGCTACCCATGTAACCTAGTTATTGAATCATTCTTGTTGCCACTCAATTGGGCTGATGTGAATAGTAATGATTATGTTAGACGTCTGTAATTAGTTATTTGTAATGTTGTAACCGCATGGTGCATACCAATGCCACACGGACGGTGCAGGGATGATTGTGAACAACAACATCTATTTTTCAATGAAAGCTTGTGCTGCAGGCCTTTTTTCACCAGCCACACAAGTTTCCATTGGCATATGGAGGTTTGCAACCGCCCTATGGCCTATGGACGATCACATTGATTCATAGAAGACTAGTGCAGTCGTTGTGACCACTGCGCCAACCTACGGCAGGTCGGTTCCAGAACTGCAATGGCGTCCGCCCGACAGCATTGGATTCATAATGATAAGGCCTTTAGTGATTAGTGCACTGGCCCATCAAAGGGATTTGACTTGAGACTGAGAGATTGCAAATGAGATTTGAACATGAAACATCATGATTTGTTTCAATTTATTATTAGTAATTCCAAAATGCAGTTTACTAAATTTGGAATAGGAGATAGGTTTTGTACATTTTTAATAGGATAGGACGATCTGTGATATACTACTACTAGATGATTTGATTTCGAAAAGTTCAAGGTTATTGCGATTGCCTTTGACTTTCAAATATATTTTGGGGAGATATTATTTATTATACCTTTAATCTTTTATTGTCTTTATGTTTTACATCACCATCCAGGTGCAAGAAGAAGGCTGAGGCAGGTGAGTGTCTGGGAGCTTAAGCTGGAGGCGCCTCCCTGGGTTCCTTGGCCTATGGCTCTGCTGACCCCATTAAGTCCTCCTGGTCTTAACATTAATACATTTATTTCCCTAATTTGTATGCTCCTTTTTGGATAAAGTGATGTCTACCTGTTTATATGTTATTTCACAAATTCTGTTTGATGTATCCATTTCTAAATTCTTGTTATCCTTGGATTATCATATTTACTTATTTTCTATATTTCAAGTTTCTCTACTTTAAGTCAAACTGTCTCTAGTTACTAGTAGCCTGTCTACTCTGTAGCTTCCTTTCTTCTGCCTTGTTAGTCAGGTTTCCCTCTACCCTTTTGTGGACTGGGTTTTGGTGGTACTCTAAGACTCAGAGAACATTGGTCACATAGTAATACTACTCCTCTGCTGTGCAGATTGCATGCCCATTGCCCATGTAAGGTATTCTACACATGTAATAGATGGGAAGCCTTATATTCACTTAAACAAGAGAGTGGCAATGGTCACGTTGGACACCCCAAAGTTGTGTCTTCTTATTAGCTAGGCCTAGCATCATATTAGCAGCAGTTGGTGAACTGATGACTTTACACCATGTGTGGGAGGAAGTACGAGGAGGACAGCCCCATTGCGTTACCCAACCAAGGCCATATGCTATTTTTGTCTGCAACCATCAGATTCATCAATCAACAGCTCCAGCCACTTCTTAACAGCATGTCTCTTGCCTTGACTTCAGGCTTTTTAGATATTGTCCAACAACAAAATGCCCATCCTGATATTTGTTTATAGAAGATACTGTCTGTAATGAATGTATCCAGATTGTAGTGAATGATGTGTGTGGTGAATTTTTTATTTCGCTATAAAACAATGATTAGGGGGAGGTGTATCTAGCATCTAAGAAATGTGTAATCTTTTTTGCAGCCACAACAACCACCAGTGCTGGGGCCAGGACAGACAGCACCAGCCAGTCTGCAGATGTGGCAGCAGAAAGGGGTGAGCCAGCGGAAGTGACTGGCAGTAGTAAGTCATATTGCTTGCTTATTATTGACAATTAATCCTAATTATCAGCTCACTGTAAAGGTGCAGTCTTGTTGACTTGTGAACAACAGGTGTACAACATAACAGCAGGAGTTGAAGTTGAGCTGAGTGACTAATGTCCGCTCCTATCTTCAACTCAGCAGAAAACGTTGCATGAACAAGACCTTGAACTATGGGTTGCTGGAAAAGGGAAGGATGTAAGGGGAAAGGTTGTGTGAAATGCATTATATATGACTGAAAGCGAAGGAAATAGTACTATAGGTGGCTGATAGCAAGGATGCATGGGTGGGTGAAGGATGGATGAAAGGTTGGTATACAGGTAGGAACAAAGCTTGCCTGGGTGGGTGAAAGTGTATGTGTGAAAATGATGCCTGCCTGGGTGGTTGATTAGAATCCTGTGGTGGTTTCTTTTGATTTAAATCAAGACACATGAACATATCAAATGTCAAATAAATGTATGTTGCTGAAAGGTTTTTACTTGAGATCATAAGACTAGAGTGAGACAGAAGGCAATGTTTGGGCCCTTGGATGGATGGCTACATGGATGGATGGGTAGTTTCAATGTTAAAGAGTGGATTGAGAGAATGTAAAAAAAATCTTAAATGGTGGTGAGTAGCTAAGCCAAGGGTGAAGAATAAAACATAAAATACTTGAAGAAGATTGCAATGTTGATTGTAAAAATCATTGGGAAGGAGAATAAGGAACTCTGGTGCTCCTCTGTAGAGGTGTTCGTCTCACCTTTACTTGCCTAGAATGTTTTTTTTTAGGGTTTTTACTTTATTCGAATGGTTGAGGAGGTGGTATTTCGGACTCCTCCCTAGAGTCACTGTAGTTTTCAAGCACATTATGTATCCTTCCTACCCACCCATCATCAATCACCTCCCACCATAGTTACCCATGGCATACATTTCGGTGTGTTTTGCTTAGAGCATTGTTTACAATTTGAGTTTTTTTTCTTCATATGTAGCTACTCCTGCTGCTCCACCGACCAGGCAGGAGATTGCAGCCTGGACTTGGAGACCATCAGGGCTGAGTATCAGAGGCTAGTTGCCAAGGAGGATGAGGGTGAAGATGCTGCAGATGCCCCAGGGCCCAGCCAGGCCCCAACAACCACCCCACTACCACATTGTTGTTGCGGTCCAATGGGTGCCCACCGGCGCCACCATCACTGCACCAGCACTGCTGCTCCTCCTTATGTCCACCATTATGAACGCCGCATCATGTGAAGGCTGGCAAATATTGTTGCCAGGCAGGAATGAGTGGTGAAACACTTCCAGCAGCTCCTAACCTGCCTTTAGTGCTCTCTTCAGGCCCTTTTTTAATCTGTTTTTGGGTGGGTGGATTTGGGGGATTGTTGGGTTTTTCTTTATTTATAGACATTTCTTGGACATTACTTGGACATTGGTTGGGGTTAGGGACAAGGGTGGGTCAGTTGTGGGTTTTGTATATTGTTCAGGGAATAATGAACTTTTCATACTTTTACATTTGAATATATTATGAATGATTTAATAAAATGTGGTGCGGTTGATTGTTTGTTTTACTTCTCAGTGCTGCCTTTTCCGCAGCCAGTTTTAAAAGGCTGCTGATAGTGTAAACAAAATGGTGATGCGGTACCTTCCCTTGTACTACTACTCTTTCCTCCTAGTCTCTGCAGTCTACTCTGCTACTACTATATAATTAATTTATTTTAACTAAGTCTGCGCGAAATCGAATTCGTGGTCTGTAAAATCAGAGAATTCGTGCAAATTGGTGTTTTTGTTTTTGCGTGTTTGCAGGGCGCTGTGCGTGTTTGCAGGGTTTTTTCCACCGCAATGACCTAGAACATACCCATGCGGTCATACATGGGCACAGCCATCTTGTTTAACGTGTTTGCGTTGCGTATATCCGGTTCCGGGCCCCAGATGCATGCTCGCGTTGTGCAATTCCTACGTGCGGGCCTCAATTACGTGTTCGCGTCCATTTTTGCATGTTCACAGGAGAAATATAGAGCAAATTTATTTATTTATTTATTTATTTATTTACTGAAATTTATAGAGCGCGAACGAATACCCATGGGTGTCTCGGCGCTAGACTGCAGTAATGTCTCTCCTAGAGGGGAGTTCATGCGGGCTGGTATACTGTATTACACGTGGTCCTCAATGGGCGCGGCCATGTTGTTTTTCATTCATTGCTATGGTTTTGGGCATGCTTTTTGTATCCTCCCCTAATCTCTGCAATCCTTTGTTTCTTTGAACTTATTTTTGATCTTTTTTACTCATTATCCATCCCTCCATTTTTCTACATCTATATTTTGTGTTTTTTCCACTTTTGATTACTTTAAAACTACTTTTTTAAACTTTGTTTTTCTTTACTTTTTCCCTATTCTTTCCTATTTTTTATTTTACTTTACTGTCCAGGACCATGGCGAAGGGAGCCGGCAAATATCTGAAAGGGAAGGGTCCCGCACCCCGTAGCCGGCTCCCTTGTGGGCGCTTAAGTGGGGAGGATGTTACGGCCAGGGAGATTTTCAGGGCGGTGGAGGTGGCTGCACTTATCTTTAATGTGCAGCGCCACCTCCTCAAGACCGTGTCAGCAGGGAGCAGGCTCGGGTCAGGGTGTGTCCTCCAGGAGCGTCGCCAGCTGTGGGCTAATGTGTAGTATAAACAGACAATGGTCCAAGACCCAATTTTTTCAAAAATGAAAAATCAAAGATTTAGCAACTCAAGGTGTGCATAAAATTCACAACCCAAACACAATTAAATGAAAAACAAAAGAATAGGCAACAGTAATAAATTCAAGCTTTTTATGCATTTGATTCATGCTTGGGATTCAGAATTATATCTACAAATTTTTACATTTTATATACAATGCCCCGTATCAAGAGCGTGCAGTAAAAGAAAGGAAAGTGTCAAAGGGCGTGATGGTGATGAGGTGAAAACGGAGGACAGAAATCACACAGAGTGTATAAAAAGTTATTCTGTATTGATCAGAAGAAACAGTCAACAAAGGACTAGAGCAATAAACCCTGGCCACATTAGTAGGTCAAATATACAGTCCTTAGTCATGTTCATGAGACATTAGATGTATAAATGTCTGCACTGAAGGGAAGGTAACATTAGTGGTCCAGGTATTCTTAATTATGTGTCGACGTTTCGACTCGTCTTGGGGCCTTGCGGTTAGTTAGTCCTGGGCCATGCGAGTCTTCTTCAGGACGGATATAACGGGGCAAGGGATCAAGTAGATGACCCTACAGGAAATACAAATATCAGTGAGGATGTTGCCTATTTTCTATTAAAATTGAAACCTAGGGGAGGGTTCAAAATTAGCTTACCCTTCACAAGTTGGGGGGTAACTCAGTCTTTTCAGATTCGTGAAGGTGTCTTAGAGGTCCTCTGAAAAAATCAAAGAGGAACCTATGCATTACAATAATGCTAGCCCAGTGGAAAATTAATTGCCAGAATGACCAGTATAAGTATATAGTTGATTACCTTATGTTTGTACTTGAGGTTCCTATGTTAATCATGAGATCAATATAGAAAATATGTCTCCTCAGTTCAATTATAGGCACTTGTACAGCTGACAGGAATCATCCCATATTGTTGTGCCTGAAAAGTAAAGGCCATTGACTCGTGAATACCAATACCTTGTTGTACAAACAGAATTGTAAACAGATGGCCAGTCAGGGGCCAATTACCTGTATGAAGGTATCAATGCCAAGAATTCCAAAACGAAAACGAAGTCAGGGACAGCAACTGCAATGTGCAAGAAAGGGAATAAATGTCCATTCCTAACAAAAACGCTGCGCGTTATGCTGGCAGGGCTGCCTAATGAACTTACTTGTCAGTCCGAGCAGAATACTGCAATGTGCAAGAGAGGGGATAATTGTCCATTCCTAACAAAAACGCTGCGCGTTATGCTGGCAGGGCTGCCTAATGAACTTACTTGTCAGTCCGAGCAGAAGTGTCTGATCAATAGACACGCGTTAAGGAACCTCCAGACCGAGTGGAGGAAGCTGTCGGTTGTTGGTTGTGTTTAGCCGCATTTGAAATAATAGAGCGCGAAAACGGACAAATCCGTGGCAGGGCACTTCCGGGTGTCCAAGGACACTCCCTTTGCCGAGATTAGACGGGTACAAGTTGATAACATCAACTCAACAGGGTATAATTGAATTACTGGCAATGTGAGCGCCTTGCAGGTTATTATATGGGTCAAAAAATTAATAATTAAAATTATTGATTATGGGAATATTATTGCGCAATGCATATTCCTATTTGTTTTTAATTTACGTTCCAGTAGGCTGAGCTCACTAACCCCCTGATTATGATACATATACATTGTACTGCTTGCAAATTAAAAGGGCAGATTAGCTGTAAGGATGAACCTCCATAGCGGCCATCTTGGATTGGGGAGAAACAAATCATGCCCGATAGATTAATCATGTTTAAAACATACAATTTGACAGACATATTTACAAGAAAACAGAGAGACAGTAGCAGCCACTGTATACAGTTACAATTCAATGCGTAGTTGTCATAGTGGTGGGCACTATGTATATTTATACTAAAATACATAATTGCCAAGGTGTTAATTATGTACAGTGGCAGTAAGGGGACAGTTAGACAAACACTATATACAAGTACACTCAATTCATAGTTACAATTTAGAAACCAATGTATATAATTGCTCTCGGAGTAAAATTATCCTAGCAGTGATGATTAAATGGACATATGGGATCGAATATTTGTTGCAGGTAACTTAAGGAGAACAACAGGGGGAACAGGATCAGAGGATTCCCACTTGTCTATTGATCTCCTCCAATTCATTCAACCCTTTATGTGCCGTGTCCAAGAGGTGTATCCAACGGCATTCCCTCCTGCTAAGGGTGCTCTGTATGTCACCCCCTCGTGGGTTAGCTTGTATTTTTTCCACCACCCACCATTTGATGCTTTCCGGGGGGTGTGAAAAAGTAGTGAAATGCTGTACAAGTGGAGCCCCTATTGTTTTGCATCGTATTCGACTGACATGTTGGAGGATCCTACACTTTACTCTTTGGATGGTTTGTCCAACATACATGAATCCACAGGGGCAAAGGATGGCATAAATCACCCCTGTGGTGTTGCAATTACTGTGGATTTTTAATGTGTGTTTTTGATCATTGTGAGTAAAAGTGGTACATTCCACAGACATGGGGCAAGCTTTGCAATTCCCGCATTTTTTGTGCCCAATTACTGGGGGTAAACCCCATAGTGTGGTTTGAGTCGGGGCTACAGGTGTTAGAAGAAGTGACTTGATGAGATGATCCCTAATACTTTTGCCTTTTCTAAAAGCATGCAAGGGGGTCGAGAGGCCACCTACTTCATCCTGCACCAAATGCCAATGCCGGTTGATGGCTTTTTTTATCTGGTTGCTTTTAGTATTATATGTCGTCACACAGACTAGCCTTTCTTCATTTTTGTCTTTCTCTTGTGTCGTGAGTAGTTGGTCCCTATGATTATGCCAGGCTCGTTTTCGTGCCCTCTTAAGTAGGCTGATGGGATAACCTCTCTCACTGAGTCTAGCAATCAAAAGGGAAGACTCATCGAAGAAGTCTTCCTTCTTGGTACAGTTCCTTCGGATCCTCAGGAACTGTCCAAAGGGAAGGTTGTCCCTGAGGTTCCGGGGGTGGTGACTTGAGTACCTAAGAAGTGTGTTACGTTCACTGCTTTTCCTGTAGAGAGTGGTGTACAGGTGTCCTTGTTCTGATTTTATTTGTATATCCAAGAAACTAATGGTATATTTATCGCATTCTAGGGTGAACTGAATGTCCGCCAGTTGTTGGTTGAGCCAGTCGTGGAAGTCAGTCAGTGATGTTTTACAGCCGTTCCAGATGAGAAGGACATCATCGATGTACCTGGCCCAAAGTTGGATTCGGTCACGATAAGGGTTAGTTTGATTCAAAACATACATCTTTTCATACTCACTCATAAAGATAATAGCTAAGTTAGGGGCGAAGCTCGCCCCCATAGCTACGCCCTTGGTTTGTACGTAAAATTTACCCAGAAAGGTGAAAAAATTCTGTGTCATCGCTATGTTGAGAAGTCTAAGGATAAACTCAGTCGGAACCCTGTGTGGGGCTGGTCTAAGGTTGAGGACCCTTTCCATGCAATCCAACGCAGCCTGTTGGGGGATATTGGTGTAAAGGGCAGTGATGTCCATGGTTGCAAGCAGGCTAACCTCCGGATCGTATTGGAGACCATCCACTAACTGTATGGTTGCCGTAGTGTCCCTTAGATAAGTGGAGGTGGAGATTGCTATAGGTTTCAGGAATATGTCAATATATTTACACAGTGGCTCCAACACTGAGCCACATCCTGAAATAATGGGTCTCCCCGGTGGGTCTACCAGACGCTTGTGTACTTTGGGGAGTGTATAAATGGTAGGCGTGCGTGGATGTTTATTGTTCAGGAAATCAAATTCTTGTTTGTTGATGATTCCTTCCTGCAGGGCATGGCTTGTCACAGTGTTCACTGTGTGGCTAATCGTCTTAGTCGGGTCTTTTTTGAGGAGCTTGTAATTGCCCTCAACGTTCAGTTGGGTCAAAATTTCAGAGCTATATTTGTCCACACTTTGAATAACAATCGCGCCCCCCTTATCGGCGGGCTTTACTACAATATTGGTGTTCTCTTTGAGACCGTAGAGGGCCAACTTTTCTTCTTTGCTCATGTTATATGGTACATATTGTCTAGTACTAAGGATCTGTTCCACATCTCTTGTGACTACCTGTTCATAGGCCAAGATCTTACTGTTGACCAAATGCGATGGCGGGTTGAATTTGGATGGTGGTCGCAATCCGCTAGCTGAAAAAGTCGGGTTATGGGGGACTTTCTGGAAATAATGTTTTAAACGCACTTTCCTGAAGAATTGCTGTAACTCAATTTTTAAGTTGAAATCGTTGGGCATGGATGTTGGGACAAAAGAAAGCCCTTTAAAGAGCACTCTCTGTTCCTGTTGTGTTAGTACATGATCGGACAGATTTATAATCGGATTTTCTGGTCTGTGGACTACCATCTGTAGTGTTGGCGTCTCGTCCTGATCTCGCCATGAGAATCCGGCTGGAATGGTTTCTTGCCCCTGCCTGTCCCTCGATTCCAATTTCCACCCCGCGCTCCCCTGGGTCGTCCCCAGGGGCGGCCTCTGCCGCGTGGTCCCCACCATTGATCCTCGCCTAAAAAAGGCTGTTGATCTTGGTAATTCTGGGCCGAAGAGTTTGCCCCTGTACTTGTACTTGGACGATGTTGCTCGTTATCTGAGCCACTACTTGCTGATGAGCCTGAGAAAGTATTGTAGCGTCTGTATCCACCACGGTCTCTACTCGAGAAACCACCTCTATGATCTTGAGTGTAGTATCCCTCCTCTAGATAGGGGTATGTGACCTTTTTATCATATGCCTTAATGTCCTTGGCCACCTTCTCTAGTTTGGTTCCCTGTGTGTATATATCAAACTCCCTGATAGTTTTTTCTAGCCTCTCTAATGCTTCTTTAGCATTGACCAAGGCTTTATCATCAATAATTTCTTTTCTGAGTGTTGCTATCTCCCTAGTTAACCTCTCTACTTCAGCTACTGCTGTCTCAATGCCCAAGACCATCCAATGTCTTGAGCACGTATTGGATATAAAACTGAAGCCCTCCTTAAACTTTGGGTTTTCTAGGAAGATGGCTGGTTCGTTCCTGACCTGTAATCCGATTGGGATGACGTTTGATCTTAGATATTTGGCTAATGTATGCCCATGTAACCTCGTACGTATTAGCTTCTTTTCCAAGCGTTCTAGTTTGGTAATCTTTTCATTTAATGTCAAGTCATTGGTGGTAGTAGGGTCAGTAAGGAAAGTCCCACTGCCCTCTTCTAATAAGGGTTTATCTATATAGTCCTCACTATAAGATAAAGTCTCTTTTTCAGACATTCTATGGTGGGCTAATGTGTGCCGGGCCATGCGGAGGGAGTCGGGGGTTCGGCGCACCTACCAGCAAGCGACACACCGGTGGTCGGACCTCCTTCACCGGGAGCAGGACCTGCTCCACCTGCTAGGTGTAGAGATCCCTGGCCTTAGTGAGTAGCTATTTAATAACTACTTTGTTTTCTTCTGCTCTGTGTTATATTGCTAATATATGTGTTTTCCTGAAGAGCAAGAATACTGCCGATTCGATTATATTGCAGGTAAATTAATGTTTATATAGCTTCTGTGATTGCAGGTGCTTGCCTGCTCAGTGGCGTTGCTACTATGCTTCCTTGTTTGCAATTTTGTGCTTATTTGAAGGCAGAACTGCGTAATGCTAAAGAAACTAGTGACTCAAGTCTAGTCCTTCCTTTGTACTCCTGCTGCCACTAAGAAGAGATAGTGGTGGATTGATAGGTTCAGTATATTATGACTTGTTATTTAGTAGTAGGACATTTTTTTAGTGGTCTGCAATCATGATGACGGACTGTGTCTGTCACGTTGCGTGCTGGTGAATGCTGGCAGTCATAGTAGAACCTTTTTGTTGTTGGTTTAGTTAGTGATTTACATAACTTTCCAAGTAGACGGTCTGCGAATCCAGCAATACTGTACTATCTATCCTAGTTGACCAGATCAGATAGGTCAATCAATACATGTAGCGCAATTGTTGGTAATTTGTTTCCCCAAGATAATTTTAGATTGTGGTCAAAGAAATCAAATATTTCAAAAAAACAATCTTCCATGTTTTTGTTTATTTCATGATCATCAGCACCTCCCAGGGGCAAGAAGACTACACCTGAAACTCCGGCGGAAAGAGGTGGGCAGGAACGGTCCTCTGCAGGCCCTTCTGCTGGCCCCAGTAAGTTGGTTGTTCTGTTGTTAATATTAATAATTATACTTCCCTAATTCTATTTTTCACAAAACAGTCTTTGATCTTGTAGACTGTTTCTACATTCTTATCTTGCCTCTACCATCACTCCCTGTGCTACTACTAATATTTACTATTATTATGAGTAGGTCTGTGTAGGTAGCTAAGCTTACCCAGTCGGCAAACGGTGTTAAACCAAACTCTGATCCAGCAATAGCTCTAGGCACTGAGTGCAGTCCTCTGGGTTGCCCTTGCTGTCTATTCCAATGTTCTTAATGTAAGTGCTTTGACAATTTCCAACAACAAAATGTCAATGTGTCCAACAAGAATAAGCTAGTAGTTCGTTTTTTTGAGTTGATAGGAGTACATACCATACCGCTAGTATTTCAGGGACTATTCTGCACATACAGAAGTATGGAGAAGAGAAATAGGACATTGTTGATGGTAGGTGCAGTTCGACTTTCCACATACCTCAGTCCGAACAGAAGTGGAACCCCCAAACCCCTGACCGACTATCTAGTGAATCTGACCAATGATTACGACCCAGAAGAACAGAAGTTGACTACCGCCGAGTCCCAGGTTGCAGGCAAGTGTGCTAAACAAACAGTGTCCCAGTAAAAACTCCTGCGAGCGTCATTTTGTGGTAGATAATTTTGATGTATCCACAATATGTTTTGGGCCTTTTTCTGTTGCAAGTACTTGGCCCACCCACAGAAGTGAGGCAGAATGTTTAACACGAGGTAGAGGGATCAGAGATTGGTAGGAAATTTGTGGTTTCTTTATGATTCTAGAAGATTATGGCACAGTAATGCAATGAAAATGTGTGACGACTTTAGTCACATTTTGAGGTTTGCAAAGCATTGTGGGTAAGAAAACGTGTTGGGATCCATGAGAGAGACACCACCATGTACCTTTCTGAGTGTTTAGTTTATGAAACTATCAAGAGTTGGTAGATATCACTCAGAAGCAATCTACACCTTTGCAGAGATAGTCAGAAACAACAATTATTAATGCACAACCAGCCATCACTCAAGTACACACACACACTGGTTATATTTGGCACAAGGGTGAGTGATGGTTCAATATATAAAATTGTATTAACAAGAGATTTCACAAAAATGAAATGCATGGTTAATAAATGAAAGTTCAAAACAATTAACCAGTTGCTCATAATTCGAGAGCTGTTAAGCCATGTCAAACCCCAGTCACTTTACAGGCCATTCATACAACTTTTGTACCTGATACACACGACCATTCACACTGGCAGCCAAGAATTCAACACATTACAACATTCACAAAAAGAAGCAATGTACACCCTGGTGGAGAAAGACAGAAAAGGCACAACCATCCATTCCTCAAGTACACATAGACAGGATGGATTTGGCTCGAGGATGAGTGATGGTTCAATATATAAGATTTTATTAACAATAGATTTCACAACAATTAAATGCACTGTTAACAATTGAAAGGTCAGAACAGTGAACTATTGACTAACAACTCGTCAGCTGTAAAGCTGCAGTAAAACACCAATCTCTTTGCAGGCCATTCACACACCTTTCATACGTAACACACAAAACCATTCACATTGCCAGCTGCAAGACCAGCACATTACAACACTTACATTAACAGACAGTGCCATTCAAGGGCTCATCACTTTCATACACCCACAGGCCGGACACATCAACTACACCAGCAGACATAGCGTGTGGACTGGCATTTGGCTTCCAGTGTGTAGTGGCCAGCAGAAAGTTACTATTCACACACCGCCAGCCATGTGCCTGTCCACACACACTGCCAACTAAGCACCAGTCCACACACACTGCCAGCCAAGCCCCAGGCCACTTACACTACCTGCCAAGTGCCAGTCCATGCACACCTCCAGCCAAGCCCAAGTCCACACACACCATCAGCCAAGCCCCAGTCCACGCACACCACCAACCAAGCTTCAGTCCACACACACCACCAGCCAAGCGCCAGACCATGCACACCATCAACCAAGCGCCAGTCCACTCAAACCACCAGCCAATCAACAGTCCAAGCACACAACCGGCCAGGCTCCAGTCCTTGCACACTGCTAGCCAAGCACCAGTCCACGTTTGCAAGTAGATACAAAACTACAAACACAAAAGCACTAACTAAATACACTCCACTAATGCCAACCTTGAAACTGTACAAAAAATATAATACAATGCAGACCACGAAGTTCACTTTCAGACTCATGGATGCTCCCAAAAACTCTTTTGTGTGTGCTTAATCCTAAAACAAGCATGCGCACACAATGCAGGTTTAGAAGGACATTCGGAGCAGCACATAGAAAGTCTCGGTCCGCACACCTCTTTGCATAGAGATCCTACATCTGCTGTTCGGAAAGTTGTTTTCGAATGTGGGAAAAATGTGATCTTTCAATCTAGCCATATCCTCCACCAGTCCAACTCTAGTAACACTAGCCTGTTCCACTACAACAAGGCTGCTTATCACAGACTCCTGAAACTTAACAAAGGTCATCTTTGACTCTGGAGAACAACCATTAAATACAACAAAAGCGGTAAAGGTTACTAAGTGGAAAATATGCATAACCTACTTTTTATACCAAATTTAAGCCTTACAAAGAGTAGTGTCGGGTTCAACCTCTGATCTGCTCTATCAACACCACATGTGCCTATTATAGTATAAAATGCACACAGGTTTGAATACTTTAGCAACCTGCCCCAAACAGTCACAGGTGAAGCACTTTCATCATGAATAGTATTCAGCATGTGGACATCTATCCTGTCGGCAAACGTAACAGTTAGAAGTGCATCTCTACGCAAAGCACTGTCCCTACACAAAAAAGTGCCCACTTTGACCAATTCCCTGAACAAATATACATCAGTGTAGAAGTTATCTACATATAAATGGTGACCTTTAATAAAACTCTGCCAAGTTCCTACACAATTTTTCCACTCACTCCAAAGTGGATGGACAACCAGGAGTGTCAATCCTGGAATCCCTGGTGTACACCCTGAGATTAGAGACATCTCCAGTCCTACTCCCCCTCAGCATATAAATATTAGTTCCTTAATGTGCCCTCTTGCTAGGAATGTACTGCCTAAAAACCAAGCCGCCCTTGAATAAGACCAAAGAAACATCCACAGGTATTACTTTCCTTGAGCATAGACCTCTGAAAAACGATCTACAAAGTGATTAAAGACAGCCCAAATCTTAAAAAGACAGTCATAATCAAGGTGATCTCATTGCATTGCTACACCATAAACAACAAAATACAGCATCCAGAGCAGAAGTAAATACCGAGCATGACTCATGATTGCAGGAAATATGGTTGTTGCCACCAAGGAACTAGCAGACCAATAAGAAGACATCAATGGTTTCCTTATCAAGCTCATCAAAAAAGTTAAACCCAAGAACTTCTTCAACTGATCCAGGTTTGTGGGAGGTTTAGCAAGTAGCTCTAGAGTGGGAGGTCAGCTCTTCCAATGGGATGCCTTGCAGCCCCAGGCTGCAATCCAGATGCATCTTTCTGCTCTATCAGCACATCAATGTCCTCTTCTAAAACATGCTCTTCATCTGCACTGAGAGTGGCTTCATCATCAGATGATTCCTCTCGGACAGAATTTTTTACTCCCTCCTCTGATACAGATGCAGAGTCATTCTCTGAACCATGGTCAAGGGAAGACTCGAAAAAGCATACCAACAACCTACTAAGTGGTCATCCTGTGGCTAGCCATACTCGTTGCTAAGAAAAGTAACTTCACAAACAAGTGGAAAAAAACAACACTTTGTAAAATAAGTAATAAACAAATTGTGGCATTATCACAAAGATCTATATACTCAAAAACAATATCACTGACTTGCCAGAGACAGCTAGACTCACCAGCACCACTCTGCACAGACACAGCAAAAACAAACTATATCCCACTAGAAAGAAAAAAAAGTACTCACAAGATAACACAGTACACATCATTCACAAATGCAAAAAGATTTTTACACACAATAAAACAATGTAAACATGCTTCCATTATTACACTATTTACACAAAACGCATTAATGCAGGGAAAAATTAATCATTTAGGGCCCGATTCACAGAATGAACTTATTACTTTTGGCATTCACAGAATGCACTTACTACTTTTGGTATTCACAGAATGAACTTACTCATTTCGGTATTCACAGAAGTTAGGACTACTAACTTTAGGACTCTTAAATGCCTTCTGTGAATACCGAAAGTCTTAAAATTAGGATTTTTCTCAATTTAGTAGTAGTAAAGTTAGGACTACTAACTTTAGGACGCCTAAATGCCTTCTGCGAATACCGAAAGTCTTAAAATTAGGATTTTTCTCAATTTAGTAGTAGTAAAGTTAGGACTACTAACTTTAGGACGCCTAAATGCCTTCTGTGAATACCGAAAGTCTTAAAATTAGGATTTTTCTCAATTTAGTAGTAGTAAAGTTAATTATCCTAACTTTACTACTACTAAATTGAGAAAAATCCTAATTTTAAGACTTTCGGTATTCACAGAAGGCATTTAGGCATCCTAAAGTTAGTAGTCCTAACTTTACTACTACTAAATTGAGAAAAATCGTAATTTTAAGACTTTCGGTATTCACAGAAGGCATTTAGGCGTCCTAAAGTTAGTAGTCCTAACTTTACTACTACTAAATTGAGAAAAATCGTAATTTTAGGACTTTGGGTATTCACAGAAGGCATTTAGGAGTCCTAAAGTTAGTAGTCCTAACTTTACTACTACTAAATTGAGAAAAATCCTAATTTTAAGACTTTCGGTATTCACAGAAGGCATTTAAGAGTCCTAAAGTTAGTAGGCCTAACTTCTGTGAATACCGAAATGATTAAGTTCATTCTGTGAATACCAAAAGTAGTAAGTGCATTCTGTGAATACCAAAAGTAGTAAGTGCATTCTGTGAATGCCAAAAGTAGTAAGTTCATTCTGTGAATCGGGCCCTTAGAGTATATAGTACCAAAACGTTTTCTTACCAAACACATGCAACTGCACAAACTGCAGAACTACTGGTGACAAAACCGCAAGCAGGAATAACAGCAAAAATAGCAACATCTTTGAACTAGAGTAAAAAAGAGAAATAAAGCATTACAATGACAAGAAATAAAACAAGTAACATTATAAAACGCTAGTTCAATACCCAAGTGCAAGTCCACACACACAGCCAGCCGAGCTTCAGACACACCCAAAACATTTCTCTAGTGTCTAGTGGTTTACTTCTGCTGGTAGGTTTTGTCTGGGCAGATGGGCCTCCAAATAAGGCCCATCTGCCCCAGGGGGCAGAAAATAGACAAAATACATTTTAAACAATTATTAGCCCTAATAGGGGCTATCCTTGCCCAAGGGACAGCACCAAACTTAAAATGACGATATCCCTGGAGCCAGTGTGTTTTATGCATCCCCTTACTGGGGGAAGATGGGCTTCCAAATAGGGCCTATCCACCCCGGGTGGGTCAGGAAACAGCCAAAAGTAATTTAAGAAAATGATATTCCCATTGGGGGCGATCCTTGCCCAGGCAACCACCCCTATGCCTAATTTAACAATATCCCTGATGCTAGACAGTTTTCTGCCCCCTGGCTAGGACAGATGGCCTCAATGTAGGACCGATCTGCCCGGGGGGGACACAAAATGGCCAAAGGTAATTTAAAAAAATAATTAGCCCCAATAGGGGTGATCCTTGCCCAAGTGACCATCCCCAAACATAAAATTACAAAATCCCTGGTGTTAGTGGGCTTTGTGCCACCCCCCTGGGGGCAGGTGGGCCTCCAAATAAGTCTGATATGCCCCGGAAGGCAGGAAACAGCCAAACGTTATAAAAAAAAATGATAGCCCCAATGGAGGCGCTCCTTGCCAAATGGACCACCCCCACGTATAATGTTACAATATCCTTGGCGCAAGTGGTTATTATGTACCCCTCCCCAGTGCAGATGGGGCTCAAAATAGGACCTATCGGCCTCTACGGGGGGCAGAAATGACCAAAATAAACTGCTCAAATTTGGAAATGACCCTTGACAAAGGGATGACTCTATTTCCCAAAACATACATCCCTGGTGCGAGTAATGGCATTCCTACTCAAATCGTGATCATGCAGTACAAATGCCCTGCAAAGAGACATCCTGCTCCCTTCTCCCAGCTGTGCTCTCCCTTCCCCCTCCCCTATTTAATGGTGGCCTCTGCGCTAGTGATGGAGCGAGACCTCTGACCTTCTGGCAAGAGATCTGCTCTCTCCCCCCGCAGTTCCGCTGGTCTGCGCTTGTTCTGCAGCTGCCCGGTGTGAGCAGGGTTCAAGACTGCTCTCCTCACGCTCCCTGTCTTCCCCAGGTTCTCCTCCTACTGCTGGTACTGTTTACTTGTTTATTGCATTTTTTCCTGCCTTTGTCTGCCTTTCAATTGCTTTGCCTGTTTTTGACTGAACTGTATATTTTGCTGTGCACTGTGCATTTTGTCAGTTTTGTTGACTTTGCAGTCTTTCCTTTTTCACTGCCCTGTTGCTACTCCTGCCCCTGGCCCCTATCCCCACCCGCTTCACCCCTCCCACCTCCCACCTCCCCGAAGCGCTCTCCCTCCCTCCATTCCGCTGCTGGTGGCACACCAAGTGCAAGCCCGTCTGTCCCTTCCGCAACCAGCATCAGGACCCCTGGTCTTTCATCCCGACAGAGATACAGCCCCTCGGCTCTCCACAAACTCAACACCGGCAGGAAGAACAACAACTGCATGCTCGCTGCGCCTCTCAACACACATGGATCCTTCACCTGCCATCACTGTCGCCACTCCTTCACCTCTGCCAAGACACAGGACACCTCAACTCCCTCCAGCAACAACTCTGTTGCACCCCAACTCCTGAGTTGTACCCTCCTTAACATCTGCTCCCTCCACAGACAAACAACAGAAATCTGGTACCTTCTCGACAGCACCTTGCCGGATACCGCTTTCCTCACTGAAACTTAGTCAAACACTGCCTCCGGACCAGACATTGTGTCGCCATACCCGAAGGATACAAGTTTAACCGCAAAGACTGACCCTACCGCCCTGGGAGAGGCATCACCATCGCCCACAAAGCCAACCTTCACTTGAGCACCTACACCAATAGGCCCACCGACCTGATGGAACACCTCCACTTCAAGATACAGGCCAACCCGTCTTCCACCCTCCGAAGCACCCTTATCTACAGTCCCCCAGACCCCGGGCTACATTCGCTGACTCCATCACCAACATCATCTCACCACACAACATCTCCTCCACTGACTTCATGCTACTAGGATACCTCAACTTCCAACTCGACAACCGCCAAGACCCCAACTCCGCCTCCCTCCTGGACAACCTCCACATCATAAGACTCAAGCAGATCATACCAGAACCAACGCACATCCTCAACCCCGTCTTCACTGCAGGTAGCTCCATCACCTTCAGTCACACCACCGAACTCAAATGGACGGACCACCACTATGACCATTTCCCCTTCAAAACCAAAATCCCCACAAATGCCCACACCAGGCCCAACACAGGAATCGAAACAAGATCTCCGATGACCAGCTCTCAGAAGCCCTCAGAAGCTCCGCTCCCACTGCCACCGACAACAACCCCACCACCTCTGCCTGCATGCTACATAACTGGATCATCTACTGCGCCAACACCATCGCACCCCTCAATAAAGCCCCCAAACCTCACGCCAAGATAGTCAGCTGGTTCTCTACCGAACTCCAAGACTCCAGACGTACCGGCAGATGACTCAAGAAACTGTGGAGGAACTCCAAAACCCCGACAAACCTTGACAACTTCAAAACAGCTACCGCCGCCCACCACAAACTCATCAGACTCTCCAGGAAGAAAGCCCTTCAGGGCAGAATCTCCACCAGCGCACACAACAGCAAGGAACTCTTCAGCATCATCAAAGAGTTTGTCCAACCCAGCAGCGAGACCACAGACATCCCACCGACCCAGGACCTCTGTCACAGACTTGGTGCCTTCTTGAATCACAAAATCAAGGCCATCTATGACAACTTCGATGATGACAGCTCTCACGAGGAAACCCCCCTACCGATACCAGCACCACTCAACCAACACTAGTCAGATGGACCGCCCTTAGCATCAAAGACACTGTGCAGATAATGAAGACCACCCACTCCAGGGGCCCCCACAGACACTTGCCCCACCACGTCTTTCACAGAGCTGCAGACATCGTTGCACCCAAGCTACAAAAAATCATCAATCAATCTTTCAAGACCGCCTCTTTCCCCGAAGACTGGAAACATACCAAAATCAACCCTCTCCCAAAAAACCTTCAGCTGACGCCACCGACCTCAAAAACTCCAGACCTATCTCCCTGCTTCCTTATCCGGCCAAAGACATTGAAAAAGCCATTAATGAACCAACTCGCCACCTTCATAGAAGAAAACAACATCCTCGATTCCTCACAATCAGGCTTCAGGAAGAACCACAACACCAAAACCACTCTCCTCGTGGAATCTCTACTCAACAGAAGAGAGACGTGCCCCTCATTCTCCTGGACCTCTCCGCAACCTTCGACACTGTCTCTCAACGCACCCTAGCCCGCAAACTCCACGAAGCAGGTATCCAGAACAAGGCCCTTGACTAGATTGCCTCTGTCCTCTCCAGCAGGACCCAATGAGTCAGACTCCCCCTTTTCAATCAGAACTCACCTTAACTACCCGCGGAGTCCCACAAGGATCCTCCATCAGCCCGACCCTGTTCATGATCTACATGGCCCCATTCGCATCAATCGTCAGAGCACACAGACTTAACATCATATCATACGCAGACGACACCCAACTCATCCTTTCCCTCTCCAACCAACCCAACATCACCAGATGCAACCTTCAAGTTGGTATGGAAGCCTTCGCCAGATGGATGAAGAACATTTACCTACAACTCAATGAGGACAAAACCAAAGGGCTTATCATGGATCAACACCCGATGCCTGGAACGACACCTGGTGGCCCTCCACCTTTGGGGCCCTCGTCGCTCCTACGAACCATGCACTCAATCTCGGGATCATCCTGTACTCCAAACTCAAAATGGACCGCCAAGTCAACATCATCACCTCCTCCTGCTACCACACCCTCCATCTACTACAAAAGACCTTCAACTGGATCCTCTACACACACAGGAAAACCGTCACACATGAACCTCACCCGCAAACTCCAGAACATCCAGAACGCCACCACCAGATTAGTCCTCAACCTACTGCGCCACTGTCACATCAGCCAACACCTACAGACCCTACACAGGATCCCTGTATAGAAGAAAATTACCTTCAAGCTTCTCACCCATGCACACAAGGACCTCCACAAGACTGGACCCACCAACCTAAACCACACCCCCCCAATGTTCTCTCCGTTCGGCCCAGTTCACCCTTGTAACTGTACCTGTACCTCGGACCAAGAAGACCAGAGCAGGATGACGCTACTTCTCCCCCCTCATGGCCCTTCCATTCTACCTCCGACAGACCACATGCTCCAGAAGTTCCTAAAAAACCTCAAGACCCAGCTCTTCGATGGGACTCAGTGACCACCCTCCAGACTACTGTGGCCCCCCGTAACCCTTCTCCCCCTCCACCCAGTGCCTTGAGACCCATTCTGGGTGAGTAGTCTGCGTTCTACAAGCCCATGATTGATTGATTGATTCTTATGTAATGTCCTCTGAGGGAATATCAATGCACTGACCTTGCACAGGATCGAGATTCACATAACTGCTTCTTTTATAGGGAATTTGGCAGATACACATTTCTACTGCTATTTATTGACCACTAGAGTGCAGATCTGAACTTCCATCTGCATCGGTTTTTATTTTTACTTCTATTCCTACAGTTCTTCCGGTTTCCTGGTTACTAGAATTTACCCTTACTTCTGTCAAATGCCTTCACATTTCATGCTATTGAATGGTTTCTGGTGCTTATGCTGCTAAACTATAGTTATTGTTAGTGTGGCACAAACAGTGGACTGTTTAATAATTTTTGCATCTTTGTAAAGGATGTCGTCCTTGTAGGTTTGCGATTAAGCATGGTCGGAAAATCCATTCCGCTCGCGGATTTTCGGTAAATTCGCAATCTGCGAACTCTCGTGAATTTACCGAAAATCCGCAAATTCGCATGCAGCGGATTTTTTTGCTTGGTGATACAATATTGCGGCGTGCGGCGTTCACTTACCGTCATTCAGCGTTTGCTGAGTTGTTTTTCTCAATATTTTGCGAGTGCTGCACCATTTTGGTTTGGCGACGCATCGCGAGAGTTCGCAATTGCGAACATGTAGATGCGGCGGGCAGCAACAATCTCGCACTCGCGAAATTACAAAATTTGCAATTCTGCACAAGAAATCCACCAGCAAGCAGCATAAACCTTCTGAAAATGATGATTTTTTATCAGAATAATTCCTCAGGTTGACATTTGCCTGCACTTTTTTGGATTTGAGGCCTTTTTGACTTTCTTTGGATCACTTTTGGATTAGAAATCTACTTTCACAAGGAAGTTTGTTTGGGGCATTAAAGTTGCTGTTCTGCAGAAAAACGAGTTTTGCAAAACTGAAAGCACTCAGCAGGTGCAAAAGTTCACTCATCATTAGTAACCATTCCCTGTAGTGCTTCCTGAGGAGCCCCTCCAGAGTTCAGTTGCCTACGTTTGTTTGGGGCATTACAGTTGCTGTTCTGCAGAAAAACAACTTTTGCAAAACTGAAAGCACTCAGCAGGTGCAAAAGTTCAAACTCATCATTAGTAACCATTCCCTGTAGTGCTTCCTGAGGGGCCCCTCCAGAGTTCAGTTGCCTACTTGCAACTATTCTATGACCCTGCTCGACCCTCACAGCAGGCTCATAGAATAACTACAAGTAGGCCACAAAGGTCCTAGGAAAAAAAATTGCACTGCAACAGAAAGCAAATTACAGATAAGGAAGCAGGTGCCAGACAGGAAGTTTAAATTCAGTGACACATCAATCAACCCAAATTAATTCATGTCAGTTGAAGCAGGGCAGGTGTGCTTGCTTCCCCCCCCCCATAATCTACAGTGATGAATCAGAAGGTGGCAGTTATGTACCAAAGGGTGGCATGGGTCAATCAGAGGGTGGCAGTGGTGAAACCGAGGGTGCTGTGAACCTGTGATGATGAACCAGACGTAGAAACAACAAAGTCGCGACCGTTGCGAGCCAACAAGTAAATTCGCTATTGCGAACTGGTACAAAACCCTCGCGAACTGGTAGAAACCCTTGCGAACACACACACAAAAAAAATCTGCAAATTCGCGAGAGTTCGCGGATTTTGCGGATTACGAGTTCGCAAATACGCAAATTCTCGAACGCCAGATTCGCAAAATTCGCCCATGCTTATTTGCGATAGTGGTCTGTGTCATGTCACTGTCAAAGTCTCAGTGCGAACAGACCCCTTTATGGTCTTGAAGAACCCTAAACTTCAGGATTTTTACTTTGTGTTCAGAGGAGTGGACTCTAACACCAACCAAATACCCTCGTAAAGTGCTATTTGGGGTTCACTGACTTACTTTTGCAGAGGCAAGCAGGGCTCAGGCATGTCTAGTTTTCCTTCTCTGACAGTATAGAATCCCTCAGGCAGGAGGGTAGTCTTCTGCCAGCAGGACAGTCCTTCTTTTGTAGTATCCACTTATCTAGGAGTGCAATAAAGATTCAGTAAGTGGGCCCAATATGTATGCCTGTTGTCTGCTTCAAAGTCGGTGAAACTTTTAGACTTCACCCAAATCTAGGTCTTGAATTTCTTCCCTTCCGGCACTGGTCCCAGGATGTCTAGAGTTACAAAAGGCTGGTGAAAATTCCTTTGTTTGATCGATGAGGCAAGTCCTTTGAAGTACAATTTAGGCAGGTGACAGATCCATCCCTCTAATCAGGTCAAGATTAACCATCCTTCCAACACCCAGACCCCCTTCGTGATCCTGTCTGGGAGGAATACACAAAGTAGGTTAAGACTTACACCAGGAAAAAACAGATGTGACTTAACACCATCTTCCCACTTTGAAGATATAAACATGGTGTCTATGACATCAACAGACCATTATCAACTAAGCCTGAGAAAAAACTATTTTCATTTACAATTTTCATGCTTCCTGCAGTGCAAAAATATTACTGCTCCAAATGTCACATGCACATTGTGTAATCAAGTACATGTTGTGGCCATCCAGGGTACCGCAGTATAGGCACTTCCAGAATGTAGAAGCACCTCAGATCAATGCACCCAAACAAGATTGCCTAGCCTCGGTACCAGAGATGACATGCAGTAGGTGATGAAGTCTAAAGAACACTTAATAATGTAGTAAGCCACCAACAGGAAGAGCAGGACTACAGTAATGCAATATTTTACAAAATATTGCAATGAATGTCATCAGGTAGTCTTTTCATGTGAGACTAACAGTAGAGTTTTCGCCAAAGCAATGAACAAAAGTTTCATTATTAAGCAATGCAAAAACATTTTGTAAAGACATTTGGAAAAATGTAAAAAAATCCTTAAAAATAAAAAAATATTGCATCTACTTCTGCCTAACTCCATTGTGGGTGTGTATGCATCTCTCCTCTCCTGCTTGCTTTCTTTGGTCAGCTTTGTTCCCCTCTATCTGCACTCTCCCACCTGCACTCTATTATCTGTGTGCGTGCCCCTGCCTTTTATTTCCTGCCCTTCACGGTCCATTGTGTTGCGACTCAATATAACACCTGCCTTCCCTTCTCAGCTTGCACATACTCCCTCTCCCCTCTCCACCCTGCCCTTCATTCTCCTTGTACATGCCCCTGCCCCCTTCTCCGGCCCTCTGCACTTTGTTGTTCTGCGACTACGCTTGCTGCTTCTTGTCCCTAGTCAAGTTGCTTCCCCTGCTTATATCCTCCTCATTTCTGCCTTGCGATGTTTGAGTTTGAGATCCTCCCACCTGTCTTCTAATATCTTTGGTCTGTTGTGCTACCACTGCCCATGCTGACTGACCTTTCTGATCAGTGTTCTATTCCTTTGTTTGCTTCCCTATCATCTACCCTCTGTTCTCTGTGTTTCTGTTCCTGTCATGGCCTCCTGGCCTCCATGATCCACTGTACTGCCAATGCACTTGCAGCTTGCAGTCCCTGCTTAGCCTGTTTCCCCTCATCTGCACCCATCTAATGTCCTCTGTTGTCCATGTGAGTACACCTGAACACACTCTGCTGCCCTCTCTGGTACCTTTTGTTGGTACCGTCAGTTGCACCTTCTATCTATGATCTCTTTGCTGACCCCAGTACTCCCTCATCCCACTGCTATCGAACATCTCATGGTTTTCAAAGCTGATGCCATACACTACATATTATATCCCACTTAAAAAGGTATATTTACATGTGAGTATGCCTACACATATAAGTTCACTACAAAGTGCAGATGAATATGCGTCCACCGCCTGAAACAAGGAGTCCAATTTATGAGTAACCTTTTACATGTTGGTTGAGGTCACAGCCACTGTTTTGGTCATCTCCACCACTGTGGTGATCTCACATTGGTAGTGTATAGGGAGATATTAAAACATTTATTACATTTTAAAATAGTTTATGTTAAATGTTAACATAAATTAAATGTATATATTTCTTTTAAATGTAGAACATAATACAAAAATAGTTCAGCAACTTCAACTTAATGTTGAATTACAAATGTATTGTATTTAAAGAAATGAAAGTGTTTAATTAAAGATGTATTTTTAAAAAACTCCTAACGCAAAACTTTTGTATTCATTTCTTGAGTATTAAAATTGATCAAAAGTTATAAATAGCACTAATCTTTAACATTGTTTTTGAGCTAGAAATATTTTTAAATTACAAATATTTTAGAAGAAAATAACAGTCATTTTTTATTAACATATACTTTTTAACATAAAATGATATTATTGTATATCTTTAAAATTCAAAATACATTAATTTATTTGCACAATATATCCTATGGGGGATGAAAAGCAAGCAACTCTTTCAGAAGATCAGTTGTCTTCCAGATCCCCAGCAAGGAAAAAGAGGGTTAGCCCATCGTCTTCTTCTGCAAGCCCCTCTTCTGATGATCTAGACACCACTTGGAAACCCCCACCTCGGTCTGAGAGTGAGACATGCAACAAGACAAGGCTAAGGAAACGGAAGGTTCCAGAAAGCCTTAGAGTTATGGAGGTTGATGTAGAAGAGGAGGATGATGATGAGCCTGTCATCATGAACATTAGTCCCGCCCCAGTGGCAGAATGGGAATGGGCAAAGAGGAATGGAGCATTAATCAGGAAAATTCAAGTCTGGTCTCCCACCAGGCAGCTTTGAACCATCCAGTAGGCAAATTCATCACCAAGGGCAAAACGTTAAGGGGCATGTATAGATAGTGCAGCAGGCAGGCTGGAAGCAAGGAAGTGAAGGGTGCCCTTAGCAAAAGACAGCTCTAATGAGTATGAGAAAAAAGATGACCCTCTCCTATTAGTAAAGTCACCGTTTATATTCCAAATCATCCATTTGTAACATCAGTTGTCACCATACGATGGTCTGATCATCATGTGTTCGTTCTTCCATTCACCGGGTACAAATTGATACATCAACATATTTGCCCATGCTGGTCATGAGAAATGACTGTCCATTACATCCTCACATGTTAGTTCACAAAGAGCTTATTTACTTTATTGCTCCTCGTGGATATAGTCCAAAGATCGGGTTCCCACAAATTTACACACAGAGAAATACTGAAAAAGTGTCTTATTGCTTAAAGAATGTTGCACAAATAGAACAGATAAAGCTAAATTTGGGGAACGTAACAAAAATCCAAACCAGGCTATAAAATAATGCACCTTAAGGGAAAAAAGGCCACTCAATGCATTTTAATGTTTGCATTTCTTATTTAGTTAAATAAACTGCTAAATAAATTAAAGTATAACAAAATAAATCAAACATATCATATATGGGCATATTCGTAATGTTGGCAGTAATTAACACACAAAAAAGTTCAGCTCCAATTATCAATCCATCAATCATGGTTGATAAAGTGCAACTACTCACCCAGGAGGATCGCAAGGTGCTCGGGAGAGAGGGGCGTCTCCGTTGCGTGTTGGGTTATCCAAAGAGCCTGGTATTGAGGTCCTTACCAAACTGGGGCAATGTTGGAGATAGCTAGAGGTGGAGGGGGAGGTAGTCCCAGGGTGTGGCTGTGATGTAGGAGAAGGACTTTCCTCTTGTTCTGGTCTTGTAGATAAGTGAGACGGAGGCCAGAGAGAGCTCAACAGATCAGAGGTATCTTTTAGGTGTGAGGAAAGAAAGCGAATTTGTTCAGGTATGTGGGTCGGGTGTTGTGAAGGGCCTTTTTAAGTGTGGGTGTGGAGTTTGAAGGTTATCCTTCTTTTAGCTGGGAGCCAGTAAAGATGGAGTAGCTGTTGGGTGAGATGGCCGCAATGATGGATGGCGAAGATCAGTCTGGAGTTTGCACAGGAGTTTCTTGTTGATTCTGGAATAGAGAGAGTTGCCATAGTCCAGTATGCTGCTGATGAGCGCATGCATGACAGTTTGTCTGGATTTGGACGGGATTCATCTGAACGTCTTTCGGAACATGCGGAAGGTGTTGAAGCAGGCCGAGGATACAGCGTTGATCTGACGGTTCATTGTGAGCAATGAGTCTAGTATGATGCCGAGGTTTTGTGCGTGGTCCATCGGGATGGGGGATTTCTGAGGGCAGAGGGCCATCAAGAGTCATGCCATTCAAAGGGGTTGCAGCCAAGGATGAGGACTTGTGTTTTCTTGGAGTTGAGTTTCAGGCAGCTGTTCTTCATCCAGGTGGCAATGGCTTTCAACCCTTCTTGGAGGTTGTATTTGGTGATGTTGGGTTCAATGGTGAGGGAGAGGATCAGCTGGGTATCGTCGGCGTACGAGATGATGTTGAGCCCATGGTTTCCAACGATGGTCGCGAGGGGGGGCTATGTAGACATTGAAGAGGGTGGGGCTGAGGGAGGCGCCCTGGGGCACTCCACAGTTGGTCTCTGTCGGTTCGGAGAGGTATGGAGGGAGTTTGATCTTCTGAGTCCTGCCAGTGAGGAAGGACCTTATCCAGTCGAGGGCCTTGCCATGGATGCCAGTGGCACAGAGTCTGGTGGCTATGGGGGGTGCTTTGTGAGATAGTGTCGAAAGCAGCAGAGAAGTCTAGCCTTTCAGCCTGGAAGAGGAGGGAGTGGATGTTGTCAGTGGTGGTGATTAGGGCAGTCTTGATGCTGTGGTGGCTGCAAAAATCCAGAATGGGAGATGTCCAGGATGTTGTTAGCTTCAATGAAGTCTGCTAGCTGGTTTTTGATGGCCTTTTGGACGGCCTTGGCTGTGAATGGAAGCATCATAATACGACTCCATACTCAGAACTTCACTAGGGTCAGGTGTGGGAGAGAAGGCAATTTGTCATCTAGCTTCTCCGTTGGCAGGGGAGTAAGACAGAGTTGGGTTCTGGCGCCAACCCTGTTTTGCCTCTATGT
This sequence comes from Lissotriton vulgaris, assembly GCF_964263255.1. Lineage (NCBI taxonomy): Eukaryota > Metazoa > Chordata > Amphibia > Caudata > Salamandridae > Lissotriton > Lissotriton vulgaris. Next base: position 929,776,185 of record NC_141689.1, on the reverse strand, counting down.
CAACGGAGTAATCCCCCATCTGAATGCAGTCCCCAACAGAGATGCCCCAAGGCTGGCTGGGTCGGGAGTCTCTGCGATCATGTTCACAGATGATACCCTGCTACTCGCTAAGACTCCAATGGGAATACAGCGTGTCTTGGATGGCTTCGTCACCTTCTGCTACGATAGGGGGCTTGAAATAATACATACAAAATTAAGTTCATGATTTTTAACCCCCCGAAAACAAGTCGCCCAAACCCTGCTATAGGTGGTGTACGGCTGGAAAGGGTGTAGACATTCGAGTATTTGGGTCTGACCCTTAATGAAAACATGACCTGGGCCCAACATCAGATCAAATCCTAATTAAAGCTCTCCCAAAAGGTGGGGGGATTCTTAAACTACTGAACAAATCAATGTTAAAACGTGTCGGCCCACCTCTTGAAATCTACAAAATGCAGGCACGTGGGGCGGTAATCCATGGAGGTGAATTGTGGGGCCACAATTGTGCCCCGCAACTACTGCCACGGAAAACAAGTTTATCAGGCAGTTGGTATCCATGCCTGTCAGCACACCCCTGCTTCCCCTCAGGCTATATTTGGTATTGAGATCACTAAAAGAGGAATTGGGCCTTAAGCCCCTAACATTCTGGAGGCGACTGTGGGTCACCCTGGAACTCTCAAGCTATAGGGAAGAACTTTTGGACCTATTAAATCTCCCTAATGTATGGAAACTTCCTTGGTTGAAATATATTAGACAGGAATTTGAGAGGCTAGGTTGTCCCCTATTGTGGACCAACCCGGAACAAGCTTGCAGAAGTAGAACCCGTAAAAACCTGGTTAAAATGTATTACGATCAGAATCTGTCTACTTGTTTATCGAATGCCCAGATGGGGTTATTTTCGAGCACATTTGTAGTAACGAAAGATTACTATAAAATGGAGTCTATGCTTGATGATATTAGTCCTACCTCCCACAGGAAGTTGTATCTTCAATGGAGACATGGCTCCCTGCCAATCAGAGCCCTCACTAGCCGTTGGTGTCCAGCTACCCAGCATGTGGTAAAATGAGATTTAGTGTATCTTTCTGTGTAAAGCTCCAGGTTGCTTGTAGGTTTTTAATGACGAGCTGGACTTTGATTTAACCTTTATTTTAATTGCTGTAAATGTTCTTATGATGAATTAGTTTTATGATAAGATGTACCTTCATTTTATCTTAAAATTGTAATGATTTTTGCTGAAATTTTAACTGTGACTTTTTTTATGACATATTGTGTCGAAATAAAGATGATACAGAAAAAAGAAAAGGAAGCAGGTAGATGGGCCTGAAGTTCTTGAGGTCTGTCGGGTCTGCGGAGGGTTTCTTCAGGAGGGGGATAACCTTGGCGTCTTTCCAGTCATCGTCGAAGGTAGCGGTCTCGAAGGAGCAGTGGAACGTCTGACATAGTTTGGATGCGATTGCAGAGGCGGCACTGTTGGGAATGTGGTGGGGGCCGGGGTCTAAGGGTGCTCCAGAGTGGATGCTTTCCATGATCTTTAAGTTGTTGCCTGTCGTGTGCGGGGTCCATTTGAGCAGGGTCTGCTGGGTGGTGTCACATAGAGGGAAGCTGGAGTGGTCTTGGTTGTCAAGTTGTCATAGATCATCTTAATCTTATGGTGCAGGAAGCGCTGAGTCTGCTGCAGAGGTCTTGAGAGGGTGGGACGTCTCTTATTTCGCTGCAGGGTTTGACAAATTCCTTGATGATGGAGAAGAGCTCATTTGTATAGTGAGCTTTGTTGAGGATTCTGTCTTGGAGGGATTTCTTCCTAGTGGATTTGATGAGATGGTGGTGTGGAATGGTGCCTGCTTTGTAGGTGATGCGTGTTTAGGGGTTTTGTTGTTCCTCCATGTCTTTTCAAGATGTCCGCAGGAATGTCTGGATTTTTGGAGTGCAGGGCTGAACAAACTTTCTTACTTGATGTGTCTTCTGGTGGCTTTCTTGAGGGAGACGGGTGTGTTGGTGCAGTTCATGATCCAGCGATGGAGGTTGCATGCAGCAGTGTTTGCATCTGGATTAGTCGGTGTTGGGGTGCTGAAGAGGGCGGAGGTGAGGTTTTTACTACCAAAATGTTTTAAAGTACCTACATGTAAGCTATTTCTAAAAATCCTTCAAATTGAATAATCTTTAAGGATATAAGGTCTTTATAATGTTAGTCAATTATACTGAAACCTTCAGTCATATAGCAAATTGCTTTCATGGATTACACCACTGGCTATACTGTCATGGCGCTTTACAATAATATAACAACAATGGAGGAGTGCTCCCTGGAAAGAAAAATACAGAGAAGGATTACTTCTGTATCTAGAGCTTAAGGCTCAGGTTAGCACTAAGTGCCCCAGCCCTATACCGGACAGTGTTTGTCCTTGTAGAAGACCCCTCACTCACCAACCTGGTTGGTGACATGCTTCATCATCGGGGTCCCACCACATAGGCCGAATGCCCATAGGGTGTGCTGCGACACCTGATTACAGTGGAGCGGGTTTCTTGATTATATGTGCAGAAAAAATACTATGATTGTGTATTAAAAAGGGCCAAGACTACTCACTCCAAGACTTTATTCTTGAGTGCTTAGACCCTGTTAAAAGCAATGTGGCACCTGTGCCTATTTAGAAAGGCTTCGGTTTCTCGAGAAGTGTGATAAAGTAAAAAATAGCGAAGTGTGCTATGTTAAAAATAGGTCTACATGTTTCAACCACTTTAAAAATTATTAGGTTTTCGTCAGGTTTTACGGGGACCAGGAGTTCCCACCACACATAACCTGTGCAATTTCCCTGACTCTCTCCATTGTTATACGCTGTACCATAATATCAATGGAAATGCTACGTTTTATCATTAATTTTCGTGTTGAGTTTGTTAGAAATATAAAGAGATAAGTTAATAAACGTGTTTAATTCATTATTTGATTAATCTTACTTTTTCTACCTAACCAATCACACTTTTATAGTGCTGGTACTTCTATGATGTTTCACCGCTCTCCGAATGTGAGAAAAGAATGTACTGATGTTGCATGCAATGGACCTGTCTTTTGTGAGGGATGTTTGCTCAGCTTCTGCAAATGTTGAGCATGAGAGGGGGAACTGCACTGCAGCTGCTGTCAGAAAGAGACCTGCTTTGTTTGAGGGAAACTATACACTATGCAAGGAAATTCTTCAATGTTACTCAACTTCAAGTACTTTGTATGTGTTTCTACACATAAATATGCTGTACAAGGGAGCCTTGAATATCTATTCTCATTACAGTACCTGTTCTGTGTTTTAATGAAGCTTGCTCTGCTTCTTTGGTGTGTCCCAAGTAAGTTTGTGGTATTTTAGTCCCTTCTATAAGTCCTGTTCAATATGAGGGACACTTGCACAGCAACTACTTGTGGGATGCCTACAGCCAGTGGCAGCTAATAATTTAGATGGAGTGGGCAAGACACGCACACATGCCCACTCATTCACACCCAATCACAGCACACATTCACAAATACCCATATGTCCATATATACAGACATAGGCATGCACCAAATGTTTTTTAAATGTACTGGATTCCAGCCTTGGATGGCAGGGTGAAGCTTCAGTGGTTTCTGAGGATTGAGATTGCTGCCTCCTCTCATTGACTGAATTTGTCATGGGTCAGCCAAAGAGTTAATGCAGCAGTCCCTTACTCATCATAGAGTGTAATGGAGTCAGTGAGACTGCTTCCTCAACTTACTCTGTGACTACATTCTGCCATGGGGACTTCAGGGCTTAAACCTGTAGCACCTAGGTCAAATGTTATATGGGACGCTCCCTCTCGCCATGAGGGAGGGACCACACATCACTTTGCCAGGCTGAGCAGGTCACGTCTTCTGGGCTGTAACATCTTCAGCCTAGAAAAGTTCAGGTCAAACATCCAGGCGCCTGCACATTTAGTGCAAGTACATTACCTGGCTGCCTGGCCTGGACATGATTGCCACGCTATCCTAAACCCCTGCACCATTCCATCTTCTCAAGTTTAAAATCTTCACTCAACCTTGAATAACAAACATATTAATAAACTTTAATCAGTGCCGCAAAACTGCCATTCCTAAGTGTGAAATGCAGACTTGCCACCTGCAGGCCAAAGTAGATGTCAGTTGCGAGGTTGAATTCATTGAGCAGGGTTGAAGTCTCATATAATAAAAACTGTGTCTATTCCACACCGAGCTGTTGTTCAAGAAGAGGTGTGTGGAGTGAAGAACAGGCGTAAGTGGAGGGCAAATACAAATAGTGGAGAAGATACTTGTGGGAAAAGAAGAGAAAGTACAATTGTGATGAAAGGGAGAAAAGAAAAAGGGATAGTGATGGCACAAAGCAGAGATGTAAGGAGTAAGAAGGCATTAAAAGGTCACCATTACTGGTAAAAGTATTTCATTGCGCTTGTTTTCTGCCTTTATCACCACCTTTTACTAGTTGAGCACTGACTACTCTGCTGTGAGATGTTGGACTGTTTTGCTAGAGAATAACTGTGCCTGTGTGTTGTGGGAACTGAGGTACAATTCCTGAAGCATTCAAACACATCTTTTATGTTTTTCAACGCTTTCCTCTGACAGCACTTTTGTGAATTCACTTCAGCTGAAGTCACATGGTTCAAAGGTTATGTCTTATTGCGTTATGCCCCAAGTCGTCACTCATTGAACTTTGGAAATTGGCTCTTCTATGCGCTATTCCTAAAGTCTACAACCCCAGTTTATGTGTAGCTTCCACACTCATTTCTAGAAGTGATTATAACAAACGTGCTAATTATTCAAGTAGATTCTGGTAAGGGAAGGTTTCTGAAACACGGATTAGTCTTGTGTAGTACCACACAATGTTACATTTGTACAGTATTAGTTCTCCCTTTCTTTACAAAGGTTGTAAAAGCGCCCTTTGTTCAGACGTGTCAGTAAGGGTTTGGTATTGTGGGCGTGCATGTAGCTGCAGTGTGTTGCTGAATTATCCAGTAGCTGGGTGTTTAGAAAAGGGTTTGCGCAAGAAGAAAGTCTACTTCTTTCAGAAAAGAGGAATGTCAACCCCCTCCGGCTTTTCACCACAAATGAACTAAGGCACATAGCTGCCCTTGTGCCTGGTTCATCCCACACAAGCTGGAGCTTGCCTCCACAAAAATGTGTCTTGGTTCGGGTGTGTCTCACCCTCCAGAAGCTGAACTGCACTCAATCTTTACAGATTCAAGCTTGTGTGGAATACTTACTCTGCCAATGTCTGCAAACCAAGTATTGCCTAACATAATTAAGTAACCAATGGGTTCTTGTAATGTGCACATATAACTGCAGAACTTTAGCAGTTGTTTAGCTTGAACATGCATTTGCTAATCAGCCCATGTGCAGGATAGTGTTACATACACTATTGAGAAAGAGAGTGAGACCATTAACGTCCTTTACTGCATGGGTCTGTCTGTTGCCATACCAACCAAATGGGAACCCTCGAAGTTGCAGTAGCCCAAGTTACTCATCTATCAGCAAAATTAACAAGAAGCAGTTGACACTGATCTGCCAAATAAAATGCTCACACTGAGGGCCATATTTATAAAAAGAAATCATGCAGTGATGGGGCCGGATTCCGTATCCTAAATTTGCTCAGGAATATCTGGCTGATGGTCTTCATTGCCTGCTAGGAAGTGTGGAGGGAAGAAAATTATTTACCAATTATACAATTTCAATTTCAAAAAGCTTTATTTGACAAGAAGTCATAAAAGCACATACAAATTTTTGAATTTCTATATCCCTGCAACAAAATGAGCAAAAGGCCGTCCTGCAGGTGGCTTGATAATATGGGTCCGCCAGAGCTTATGTTGTAAAGTCCAGCAAATTGGGTCCCCAGAAAAGGATATCTTGATGGTCAGGCTTGAATGGAGCCTTGAACACTGGGTGGCTATTTTTAATGTCTATGCTAGGGGAACAATTGGGGGCCGTACTTCTGAGGTAATTATCGCCCTTGATTCCCAGCTAGAGGCTTTGCCAGGCCATATTGTCCCGATTGTGGGTGGGGATTTTAACATTACTTATGAACCACTCGGTCAAGAAGACTTGGATTTATCTGCAGAACAGGACCGCAGATGGGGTATCCCCAAACTTGAAGTCCCAGTGATAAAAAGATGGTCAGCTGCCGCAATTCAATTAAAAGCAATGTGCCTAGAAAGAGGCCTTAGAGCAGCAAATGGGCGAACCCCTTCAGACCAGCAGGGAGCAAACACCTTTGATAATGGATGAAATAGCAGCAGAATAGACTACTTGCTGGCGGACATAAGAATATGGCACAGCCTAGTGGATATGGTCATTACACCTCGACTGGAAAGTGACCTATTTTTCTCTATTTTTAAAATTAAAAGGTGGACAGAGTAGAGCCACCTAGGGGAGGAATTTCAACATTTGACATTGTTGCCTCAAATAAGATGCGCCATGTTAAATGGAATACATTTATTGAAAATCAAATAAAGTTGGATGTGCTCACAGCGGAAGTCGTGAGCGAACTGGCCCAGTTAAACATCCAAACCAGTTGCTCGGATGTTCCCCAAATTATGTTAAATGCACACAATCAACTCTTCTCTAGGTTAAAGTCTTCCTTCCTAAAAGAAATAAAAACAGATAATAGAGGTTCAAACCATACTGCTAGGTTGTATAACGAATCCTGTAAATTAGCCTGATGTAAATTGAGTGTGGAACTAAGGTCTAATATTGCTGCTAGAGTGAGGGAGGCAAGGGACTCCTATAGACATATCCAGAGGGTTGCAAAAAGAGAGTGGGACCAAGATAGGTGGCGGGATTTGAGACATGCTTGTGAAGCTAAAGATTCCAAGCAATTTTGGAATATTTTCAAATGGGATAGGGGAGGATTGGCAGAACCGCCTCAAAATTATGTTGCCCAGTCTCAGTGGTTAGAATTTTTTAAGCCCCAGTATGCTTGTAGCCTGTCAGAAGAGGATTACCCCTTGCCCCCATTTATCTTTTATCAAATACAGCTTTTTACTACAAAAGATGTTAGTCTAGCACTCGATTGTGTGTCAAGGGGCAGAGCCTCAGGCATGGATGGTATCCCTGCCTATGTATTTTTAAGCGATAGACTGTCATGGTGCCAGTACTTTGCCTTGTTAGCTAATTCAGTGGCTAAGGGTGCTCCCATTCCAATCTCGTGGAAGGGAGCAGAAATAATCCCTGTTTTTAAAAAGGGAGACAAATACCTCCCCAGTAACTACAGGCCCATCAGCCTAATAGATTCAGCACAAAAATGTATGGGTCGCTTAGTCCAGAATAAAATACAGTCGTGGGTAGAGGAACAAAATATATTATCCCCATTTCAAGCGGGCTTTCGTTCATGCACTAGTTCCATAGACCAAGTCTTCCGCTTCATTACAATTTACTGGAGGAATGTGGTCTTATCTAAGGGGACTCTTTATGCAGTATTTGTCGACTTGAAATCGGCTTTCGGTTTGGTCCCTCGCTGTAAACTCTGGAAAGTTCTTGCTGAATTGGGGATGGCCCCAGAGCTAGTGACCCTTCTTGTCCGCTTGCATGTGAGCAATTTTGCTAGGATCAGATGGGGGACACAGGGTGAGGTCACCTATTCATTCCCTGTCAACGTAGTGTTCGGCAGGGTTGTGTTTTGTCCCCCACCCTGTTTTCCTTATACATTAATGGAATAGTGCACCATTTTTCCAGATACCCTACTGATGCCCCTGTCATAGCTGGGGCTCGTGTACCTGTCCTCTTGTTTGCGGACGACACCTTGATTGTCTCCAGGACCCCGAGTGGACTGCAGAAGGCTGTTAACGCCTTTGGGGAATTTTGCCATCTGCGAGGGCTTGAGATTAATACCTCAAAAAGTAAGTTTATGTCCCTGAACCAGCATAAATCTTTTAAAGGTGGAATCTTCCTGAACGACACTTCTTTAGAACAGGAGGATGCTTTCACCTACCTAGGTATTTTGCTCTAGAATAGCTTGGGATGGAAAAGCCACACTGACATGGCCATTTTAAGATTCCACCAGCTTGTAGGTATTTTATCCTCCAAACATAAATCCTATTTCACTAAACCAATTGCTCCAGTATTGGAGATATATAACACCAAAGTGATAAGCTCTGCCCTTTACGGAGCAGAGCTATGGGGATTTTATAACTTGAGTCATATGGCAAAAGCTGAGAATAAATTCCTACGTAGTCTAGTGGGTGTTACCCAATGTACACCAATGGTACCGCTCTTATTAGATTTAGGTAGAAAAAATGTGGTATATATAGCCAGGCTACGTCCACTTTTGTACTGGAGGCGAATCTGGACCACCACTGAACTTACACACTATGCCCAGGGCTTGAAAGATGTGATTTCGGGAGATCGTTTCCATAAAATCCAGTGGTTAAAAGAGCTTAGGTCTCTATTGATAAAGCTGGATTTAAGGTTATTATGGGAGGAACCGGAAACAGCAACTTTCCCTACAAAAAAACAATTGAAAGAAAAATACTAGGAAACGGTCCTGTTATCATCCTACCGGTCCGGTATGAATACTAACCTGACAGGCCGTTTTTTAGATTGCAAAACTTGGCCGTCCTGTGAAGCATATTGGGACATAATTGAGAGCCCCCCTGATCGAAAATTGTATTTTCAATTTCGGGTTGGTACCCTACCAATTAAAGCTTTTACCTATAAATGGGCGGCCTCCTGTAGTGACCGGGTTTTTGGCTCTATTTCTGAGTGATGGTGACTTTAAGCTTGCTACCATCCTGAATCTCTATTCTTGGCTTGTGTTGGTCCTTTTCAGGCCTTTTTCCAGACCTAGAAGCATAAACTAGAGGATAGCTGCTTTATATGATGATAGATCCCTTATTCTTGACTCTAATCCATCTATTGCCTATTGGCTTTGACATAATTATGTGTCCTTTCATCATCCTACCTATAGTAGAGGGTGGATCCTGTAGTCCTGACTTTATATTACATATTGGTATGGTTTGTGTATGTACTCTGACAGAGCTAAGTGTTATTTCATCCTTTTCGGGCCTACAAGGCCCAGAACTAGAGAGACTCCATTTTGCTTTCTGTCCCTGCAGACTGAGATGCTTGCAGGGTAAAGGTGATGTTTTAGTTATGAGGTGTTGTTCACTTGGAGAGAACCGGTCTGGGCTGGCCCTTATCGGTAGACTGTATTATTCTTTGTGTCGAAGACACCACAAAAGGCCGGCCGGCTGGGTGTGTGTCCTTGTCGCGGAGTGGTGCAGGGATCTGATGGGCGGCAGGCTGATGACTGGAACTTTCCATGAGGAGAGAGCATTCCATATTAGTGAAGTGCAGAAGAGGCGGAGTCAGTTAGTCGATGCTTGGAACAAAGAGAGGAGTCAGGGAGTTGGAGCCGGAGAGAGAAGAAGTCAGTTGAAGCTGGAGAGAGAAGTTAGTTAATGCTTGGAGGGAGAGAAGTCAGTTGAAGCTGGAGAGAGAAGTGAGTCGGTGTTTGGAACAGAGAGAAGGCAGATGATGTTTGGAGCTGAAGAAATCAGTCAGAAGCAGTTACTTATCAGAAGGAGTTGTGATCAGCTGGAGTCTAGAGTGATTCCTTTTGGAAGAGTCTGAAGTTATATCGTGGATTAGTCTGTGGGAGCCGCTGGAGTGAATTGGACATTGGAGCTGGGATAATCAGACAGAGTGAAGAAGCTAGTGGAGAGAACGGTTATCAGAGCGGCAGAAACTATTAGACTGAAGCTGGAAGGTGAAGACAGTTCGTGGGGGAGAGGAATCCAGTGCAGAGTGATCAGCGCAGATGCGTGTCCAAGAGTGCAGGGGAGAATCTGAGACGAGCTAAGGCACAGACGAGAGAGGAACCCAGATGACAGCTAGAGCAAGACTTCATACTAATCAGGTGATATCTGTCCTGTTATATTAGTTTGCTTTACATTTAAACATTAACCTTGTCCCTATTGTATTGCTAATCCTTTTTCTTTCAGCGGTGTGCAGTATAATCCATTCCCTCTTTAGCTTTCTACAGTCCCTGTCAATTACATGTGGATGTGTTATAGTAATAAAGCTTTCCATTATAATAAATAGACCCCGCAGATCTGTGTATGTGTTTATGCTTCTTTTACTTTTCAGGCTATGTGTTATAGTGCAGTATTATATTGTTGATGTTATTAGTAAATAAAGATACCCCAGTTCTTAATGAACCAGTGTGTATATACTTCATTCTTATACAGTAAAGTTAGCCTTTCTTCTAGTCAGGTGCTGTTGCATGAACGGATGCTACCCCCGATCAGGTAAATGGTAACTGAATAATGAGGGAGAGAGGAGCCCTTGAAATAGAGAATAAGTTGTACACCGTGTAATCCGGCCATTCTTGTGTGATCCATAATATTGTAGTATTGTACCTCTAGTGGATAGTGAGAGATTCCCCAACATGAAGAGCTAAAGGTACTCATAGGAAAGTGATCGTTGTTGTAAGGCGGCGTTAATGAGAGCACCAGGGGGGGAACTGGTGTGTAATGAGATCGCCTCTAGAGAAAGTGGCGTTAATGAGAGCACCGGGGGGAAACCGGTGTGTAATGAGATCGCCTCCAGAGAAAGAGGCGTTAATGAGATCATTGACTGCGGTCAATGTTTATACCCACAGGATTGTGGCTTGTGTCAGTATGTAATAGTGAGAGCACTGGGAGGATACAGTGCCTATCTTGAGCGAGCACTGGGTGTAGCCAGTGTGTAATAGTAAGTTATTGGAACTGCCCCCTTCACTATGAGTAGGAGGGTAGCATAGTCTGGGTCTGAGTTGCCGCGAGACTATAAGGTATGAGTGTGGTGTAGGGCATGGACGTCCTTAGTAATCAGTGAGTATTCCTAGTAATCCCTATAGATTTAGTGGTGTTTCTGATGATATGAGCTTGTATATTGCTAATTCCCCATCCTCAGGTAGGTACCCAGGTGCCTGGATAGATGGGTCCTGAGGAGGGAGGTGGTTGGGTTTCGGCTGGGTTGGTGGTGTCTTGGTGAGCTGATTCTATCTGGTCCGAAAATCTAGCCTTTACATCTGGCGTCGCGAACCGCTTCGAATAAAGTGCATGGGGAGTGGCCCCTGACATGTATATGGACTTGAAACCCTTTAAATTTGACATCTGGAAACAGTCTGTGAATTGCATGGTGAGGTGTGGTCCCTGACCTATGGGCTTGAACAGTTGGAGTGTAAGGAGATTGCAGTACATCATGGCATCTGACTTATGCAGTGTGGAAGAAATGCTTTTCATGTTGGTGTTTGAACTGATAGGCTTGAAGGGTAACAGTACGTGTGGGAGCCAATTACATCTTGGTGTTAATGCAGTTGTAAGTATGTGTGTGAAAAATGCTTGTAAATTGCCCATTAAATGGCTTGCTGCATTTGCTTATGCTGTGAAATGTGAAATGTGAAATGTATTCAGTGTAATATGACTTGTTGAGCTCCTTGTGAATAGCTCCTTGTAAATATGGCTTGTGAATAGCATGTCATTATTATGACTTGCCGAGTTCCTTGTGAATAGCTCCTTGTAAATATGGCTTGTGAATAGCATGTCATTATTATGACTTGCTGAGTTCCTTGTGAATAGAGCCTTGTGAATATGGCTTGTGAATAGCGCGTTGTGAATATGGCTTGTACATTGCATGTTAGCATTACGTTAGGCAGGAGAGAGCTGGATCTCTTTCAAGTGCTTGGAGAAAATATTTTAAAGATGTGCGCACGTGTTATATGAAAACGTGGAGAGATGAGTTCTGGAATTCCCCATGTATCTGCAGACATCAAGGAATGATTGTGTTTGAGCTGCCAAAGGGTTAATATCTTGAATTGAGACAGCAGTATTTATTTCAACATGCTGTTTAACATGCATGGTTACGTGAGCTGACACTAAGAATCAGTGACTGTTAGGATTAATGATGGTTTGATTTGACTTTTTAATTAGTTGCAGGGATCGCCTATGTACTTTGACAGCTAGCTGACGGAAGGGTAACATCTTGCACGGAGAAAAAAAGCTGTGTTCATATAACATACTGTTTGAAATGCGTCCACGAGTTTGTGTGGGTTTGCCTTTGAACACATGATTTAATGTGTCTGACTCGGAGGTCGGAGTATTATAAATCAACCAGTCGGATTAAGAAAAGGGTTTTCAGCTCAGCGTGGATGGCGCAAAGGGAGATACATCTCAGTGTTTTAGAATTAGTGTTTACCGGTTGTGAAATAAAACAGACCCATCATGGAATGTGCTTTAATCAGTGAAATGCAACCGTGTGCTTTTAAAAAATGCTTTGTAGTGTATTTTGCACATCTAGAAAATATTAGTGATTATTTCCCTAAAGCAAGCTGCCCCTTTTGTTTAAAGTTCAAATGCAAATGTTTCTGTATTTTGCGCTGATATGAAGCAGACCAGCGTGAGAGAAAACCCACTCAGTTAGGAATAAAGGCTATATGCAAAAAATAAATCTGACCCTTTTAATCATTAGACCACAAAGGCTTGCGCACCAAATTATGAATTCTTGATTACATGTATAACTTTTTTTCCCCTTGTTTAAATTGATGGTGTTTCACATGTTATTTTAAGAAATGTGTCGTGATTTCCTATGTTGCTGCACGTAATGTTATTCTAATGTTTTTTCCTTTCAGCAAGTAACAGTCCATTATGATATATAGTTTGTCTTAGATTCTACAGAATTATTTTGCTTCTTACTTGAGAATGCTAGCATATGTCTAGGTTACAATAAATGTTTTTATTAATTCCTGTTTTTAGGATGCTTTTTACCATGTCTAAATTTGCTTAAATTAGTTAGAAATAATGGTGCAGGTTTTTCTTTGCAGCCTGAGAACGGGTATGTTTTAAGTTAGATGGAATGTGTTTTTTGACCTTGGCTGATATGATAGCCAGGCTCTAATGAGTGTTTTGAACGGAGGGGCCCTTTTCGGTGCGTCCGTCTGAGGCAGACTTGTCCTTGCCTTGTTTTTTTTATTTTTGGCAAATATTCAGCAGTTCTCAGCTCTCAGAGTTTTGAAAGGGTGGAGGACCTGCCCCGTGGGTGACATCAGGATAAGGGGAAGGCAGTGTAGAGAAAAAACTTGGCAGGAGCTTCGCTCCTGCAATGAGATCAGCATTTGGCAGTGATTCAATATCACATCGCAGTGTAGCCCGGCTCCTGCCTATTATGGTTGGAGCTGATTCAAAACTCTGAGCGCGGACATCTTTCTGGAGGGAGGGGCTGTTTCTCAAAGGAGTGAGAGGTAGTTAGCCGCCCCAGCCCTTCTGGCTGTGTATGAAAAAATTTGATTTTGCCCAAACAAAATTAAAGAATATGGTATAGGTAGAATGTTTAAATCATTCCTTGGATTTAGAAGAGTTCTTTTCATGAATTAGGAGGTTTCTTACAGAAATGAAAAGCACTTGGGGTGCTTTTTGAATGGAAAATGTGTTTTTGCAAGATTGATGATACTTGTTTTGCTCCAGATGGCTGTTCTTTTTGTGGGGCCCCTGTATGAGTATGGAATTTATTATTTTGGAATGATGTGTTTTATTATTTTCTGAGTGAGTGCCCCCCCCCCCCCAAAAAAAAAAAAACCCGAGCCTGGACCCAGACCGGAAGCTGACGTACCTGATGACTGATGACCAGATTGGAGGGCGTGCTTCCTTGGCAAAGGATACAGATGAACATGGAGGATCATGACCTATACGAATGAACTGTTTTCCTAAGAAGAAACCATCTATGGATTCCTATAGAAGAGAACTTTTTATAGTGACTGAACTTTTGAACTTGGCCATATATTATTCCTGGATTTCCTAAAAAAAAATTTCTTGACAAAGCCAATAGTTCTATTTTTGATTTTTTTTTTATTAATTGACTTTTTGCAAGTGATGATCTAAAAGAACCTATTTTTATTTGGTTATAATGATGTTCCTTTACGAAAGGAGTCTGAAATGTAATTCCTTGGCCTGCATTCTTGAGTCTTGCATTTTTTCCCATGTTTCTATTTCAGATGGACATTATGCCACTTTTGCAGTTACCATAAACAGGCCCCAATTGAAAAAAAAATTCTCAGTCCTGTTCATGGTTTTGATTTTCCAGTTTAAAAGATGCAGTGCCACAATAATGCAATGATGCAAATGATAATATTTGAATGTCATAGGGTGTAGTATGATTAGTGAGCTGCTTTAATAATCTGATGCCCTGTGATATATGATATTTTGATTTTAGCATGCTACGCTATTTCATTATTGATACAGATTGACTTTACACTTGTTTATCTTTCACCTATTTTATAGTTTTCCTGTTTTCTCTAAAACAGTTTTACCAATGTGGGAAAAGCAATGTTTTAAATGATGGTATACACATGTGTTCCACAGATTGACACAGAGGGATTAGATGCAAACTGTTTCCTGAGTTAGATGACTTATGACCTTTACCTATTGCCTTTGGCATGGTCTACTATTACTTAATTTCCTAAATTTAAGTCTATGATTTAGCTATTTTAGCTATAGGGATTTCTGGACAGACTATTTATGTCTGAATTATCTTTTAGAAGAATATATACACGACAATTAGATAACTTTCTTTGATTTATTGCTTGATATGCATAGTGCTACACCAGCTATTTTGTAGAGATGAGGTTGTCCTTGTTTTCCTATTACTACACTTTCACTTTGATCCATCAACTCTTATTTAGAACAGTGGGATTAGTTCCAAGGGTGGTCAACTTAGACTTTAAGTTGTCCTGGGAGGTGTGTCTTTTAAAAAGGAAGTTTATCAAAATGGGACTAGCTCAAGAGCAGGGTTTAGTCTGACATTATTATTATTGTTTTCCTAGCGACTCAGTATGGTTTTGCCGATTGGCAGTGGCACCTGTTGGGTGTCTTTGGAAAGCCCTCACCCACCAACCTAGTTGGTGGCATGCTTCATCATCGGGCCCACCCAGTGACACCTAGCGTGTCCCGGGTGTGCTTCGACGCCTGATTACAGCGGAGCAGGTATGTCACTGTGTGTGCGTTGTGGGGTGTTCAGGTATGTGAAGTTAAAACGGATTGGCGGATGGTCCCTGAGGTGAGGATACTTTATTAAAAGGGCCTCCGTCAGCGGTTAAAAATAAGGCTGTGGGACGTTAGAGGCGGGTTACGACCTCCTACGTCCTTAGAGTGTCAACATGTTTCAGCCAGTGCCTTATTACTAATCTGGCTTTCATCAGGACTGTAAAATATGTGTGAGTTAAAATAGGGGTTGTGTAGTGTAGTCTATGTGTCTACACGCCCTAAAGTGTATCTAACTGTGAGAGGGGGGATTCCCTTCTCAAGATCACGCTTTCAATGCTTGTTTTTTGCTCCAAGGTTATTGAAGTGGCAAGGTGTGGCCAGGATTTCTGGCCAGCAGCAGCGTGGGACCTGTTGTGCCTCCTTCGCAGAACCCCTATTTTAACTCACACATATTTTACAGTCCTGATGAAAGCCATACCATACTGAGTCGCTAGGAAAACAATAATAATAATGTCAGACTAAACCCTGCTCTTGAGCTAGTCCCATTTTGATAAACTTACATATAACTAGGGATCTGGACTAGCTATCTGGTCCTCTCTCTCCCTCTTGATTTTCGCAATCGCAGGTGTGTCTTTTAGTCAGGTTATGTCCTACATCTATTAGTAATAGTTGCCCAGACCTTGAGGACCCTTTGTCATGTTTATTTGTCAGATTTTACCAAATCCTTTCTTAAGTTGACCGAAGTAGGTAGGCCTCATTAAGGCCCTTTGTTGTTTTCATTTAACAAACATGTCCCTACATCAATAGATTTCATGAGTTATCACTAGAAGTTGAGGCACATTTAGTTCAAGGGTGCTTTGGTTAGTTTCTGTTGTTATCAGATCAATCTTAGTTACATTTCAACATTCATGTCAAGGGTGCTTTGATTTGTTTTCAATTGGTTGCCAGATTTATATTCCCTACATCAAGTTTTAGGTGGTATTTTCCTTAGTTGTCATTTATTTTAGGGAGTCTTTTGGTTTTTGATTTTGTTGATATGTTATGTTCATGTTTGTTTATTTGTTTGTTGTTGTTTATGGATGTTAGCAAGTTAAAGTCAAGGGTGCAATGTAGTGACCGGGTTTTTGGCTCTATTTCTGAGTGATGGTGACTTTAAGCTTGCTACCATCCTGAATCTCTATTCTTGGCTTGTGTTGGTCCTTTTCAGGCTTTTTTCCAGACCTAGAAGCATAAACTAGAGGATAGCTGCTTTATATGATGATAGATCCCTTATTCTTGACTCTAATCCATCTATTGCCTATTGGCTTTGACATAATTATGTGTCCTTTCATCATCCTACCTATAGTAGAGGGTAGATCCTGTAGTCCTGACTTTATATTACATATTGGTATGGTTTGTGTATGTACTCTGACAGAGCTAAGTGTTATTTCATCCTTTTTGGGCCTACAAGGCCCAGAACCAGAGAGACTCCATTTTGCTTTCTGTCCCTGCAGACTATGATGCTTGCAGGGTAAAGGTGATGTTTTAGTTATGAGGTGTTGTTCACTTGGAGAGAACCGGTCTGGGCTGGCCCTTATCAGTAGACTGTATTATTCTTTGTGTCGAAGACACCACAAAAGGCCGGCCAGCTGGGTGTGTGTCCTTATCTTATCTTATCTTAGGGGATTCTTGTACAGCGCACTGTCACCGGAAGGTTTCCTGGCGCTGGCTGAGTGCCAATGAGATGAAAAGACGGGGGTCTAGCCAGTCTGTGTGAAGAGGTGAGTTTTCAGGAGTTTTCTGAAAGCCAGAAGGGAATTGGCAGATTTAAGAGGGAGAGGTAACTGGTTCCAGAAGGCGGGGGCAAGGTAGGCAAATCTGCGACCGCCGTTTTTTTTTAGTTTGGTAGCAAGGACAGCTAGCAAAAGGCGATGGGAGGAACGAAGATTGCGTACCGGACGGTAAGGAATGACCAGTGATTTGAGAAAGGCAGGGGAGGTCCCGAATACAGCTTTGAAGGTCAGGCAGCCGATCTTAAATGCAGTCCTCTGCTCCACCGGCAACCAGTGGAGTCTGTGAAGCAGTGGTCTCGCGGATTGCCACTTCAGGGTTTTATAGGCCAGCCTTGCGGCTTGGTTCAGTACAATCTGGAGCCTATTAAGGAGGAATTTAGGTAGGCCATAGTACAGGGAGTTTGAAAAATCCAGGCGGGAGAGCACCAGGGCAATCAGGACTTGTATCAGGGCCTCTGGTGTCAGGAGATGGGAAACTTTCCTAATTTTTCTGAGCTGGAACATACATGATGATACAACCGTGCCAACCTGAGGCTTAAGAGAGAGCTCCGAGTCAATTATGACCCCGAGGATCTTTGCTGACTTAGCCGGGACGGGCGGGGAGCCGAGCTCAGTTGGCCAGAACTGTGGGCCCCAGTGAGTGAAACTGTTTCCTGGAAGGATTAACTCGGTCTTCCCCGGGTTTAATTTAAGCTGGTGGGAGTTCATCCAATGTTGGATGTGTAGCATCACTGCTTGACAATCGAGGGCTGCATTGGGGGTGTTAAGCGGGAAAATGATTTGCAGATCGTCTGCATAGTTGAATACGGTGATATTCCACCTCTTCAAGGAAAAAATGAGCGGCTGAAGATAGAGATTAAAAAGCAGAGGGAACAGGGACGATCCCTGAGGCACTCCGCAGATGGATGGGACCTGTGCGGCTGTGAAGGGACCAAGCCGGACCGCCTGCATTCTGCCGGACAAGAAGGATTTGAGCCAGGCAGAGGCCAGGCCTCGGATGCCGGCTTGCTCGGCACGGTGGATAAGGATGTTGTGGTGGTCCACCGTGTCGAACGCAGCCGACAGATCCAGTAAAACAAGCGCCTGTGATGTCCCTTTATTGGCATTAGCCCTAAGCGTATCCATAACTGCCAAGATCACAGCCTCGGTGGAATGGGCTGGTCTGAACCCAGCCTGATTAGGTTCGAGAAAGTTGGAACGCTCGATAAATTCAGATAGGCAGCCAGTAACATGTGCCTCCAGGAGTTTGAATAGGTAGGGCAAGAGGGAGATAGGCCGAAAGTTGGCGAGATCGTCCGGGTCAGCTCCAGGCTTTTTCAGTAAGGGCACAAGGACAGCCTCCTTGAAGGAATTAGGTACTACTCCTGCCTCCAATGAGGCATTTAATAAAGGCAAGATGCAGTCCGGTATAGACAGGCAGATGTCGCGAAAGACAGAGGGGGGACAGCAATCATTAGGTGAGCCAGATTTAACTCGAGCAGCAAGTTTTGCCAGAGTGCTGGGGTCGAGGGCAGGGAAAGAAAGCAAGGAGAGCGGGTTTTCAGGGGGGGAAGCTGGCATATCATCAGGGAGGACTGAAGGAATCGTATCCTTGATCTTGGAAATTTTTCCAATAAAGAAATTATTTAAGGCATTACAAGATTCTTGCGTCGGGGTCTGAGAAGGAAGAGTCCTTGCATCAGACGTAGGCTCCCTCATGATTGAGAAGATCTCCTGAGATTTGTTAGGAGCAGTGAGAATCCTTTCCGAGATGTGAAGAGCTTTAGCTGCAATAATAGCATCTTTATATTTTTTTCTCGCAGCGATATATAGCTCTCTGTCGATGGGCAGATAATTACGTCTCCACCTACGCTCCGTCTGGTGCAGTTCGAGTTGCTGAGCTTTCAGGGTGGAGTTGAACCACTTGTGGGACTTACTGTGCCGGGAACGGGGGAAGCTGGAGGGAGGGGCAAAGCGATCACTGGCTTTGATGATCCAGCCAGTAAGATCTTCCACCAGAGTGTGGACAGTCGCAGTTTTAGATAACGAAGGACGAGTCTCAGCCAAGAATGAGAGGAATACCTGAGAGTCAAGAGTGCTCCATTTACGGGCAGTCCCACCGGCCATGGGAGGGACCTTAAAGCAACCTCTGACTGTGATCACTGTATCGATCAAGTAATGGTCAGACCAGATACAAGGGGTGATCACAGGATAGGAGAGAGTGAGATTATGAGTCCAGATGTGGTCTAAAATATGACCCCCAGTGTGAGTGGGGGAAGTGACGTGTTGGTTCATGTTGAAGCTGGTGAGGACTTCAAATAGCTCAGCCGCATGAGGGCCAGCTTCCTTGTCATTATACCAATAGTTGAAGTCGCCAAAGATGGCGACTCGAGCAGATGAAATAAGTAGATTGGCTATCTGTTCACTGAGGGCAGCAGGGAACGAAGGCATAGGGTAGGGAGGACGATAAAGAATGATGATGGTAAGAGCACCCTCTCCGGTCTTTAGCTTAATGATGAGATTGTCCATGTCAGTGAGAGTAAAAGAGGAAGTGGAGGTAAATTTAAGCTCCTTACAGATGACAGCTGCCACCCCGCCGCCGGTGCGGCCAGAAGGTTGGTTCGTATTGAGCAGGAAGTAGTCGGGGGCAGAGCAGCTAAGATGTCAGGGAGAGAGTCATCATTCAGCCAGGTCTGAGGTAAGTATGAGAATATCAGATATCGGTGAGGAGGAGGAAGAGATCAATCTGATGCTTGACCAGTGAGCGTGTATTTAAGTATAGGGCTCGGATACGTGTTTCAGTCACACTGGGGTCGGATAACTGTTTAGTGCAAGGGAGGGGAGGAGGTACATACCAAGCAATACCGAGGGCCGAGATAGTATCTAATGTCCCCGGGGGTAGTGCGACAGATACACAATCCAGATCCCTAAGTGCATGAGAGGAATAAACACAAGGGGAAGTGGCCTCCAGCGCCTCCTTAGCGCGGACGGGCGCAGACGGGCAGGACTCTGGCACGACTCCGGCACAGGTCCGGCGCGTCCGCTGCCCGCGTCCGCTGCGCGGATGCATGACCGTCCCCTTTTATGCGCGACTAGAGCGCGGGGGATTGGACACACACTCAATATGGCCGCCGCTTGTCTGAACCTGGGACCAACTCTGCATGCGTCTATACTCGGCTGGGAGTGGCCCAGGGCAATAAGGAAGAGTGGGAAGGAGTCCTTGACGCGGAGTGGTGCAGAGATCTGATGGGCGGCAGGCTGATGACTGGAACTTTCCATGAGGAGAGAGCATTCCATATTAGTGAAGTGCAGAAGAGGCGGAGTCAGTTAGTCGATGCTTGGAACAGAGAGAGGAGTCAGGGAGTTGGAGCCAGAGAGAGAAGAAGTCAGTTGAAGCTGGAGAGAAAAGTCAGTTAATGCTTGGAGGGAGAGAAGTCAGTTGAAGCTGGAGAGAGAAGTGAGTCGGTGTTTGGAACAGAGAGAAGGCAGATAATGTTTGGAGCTGAAGAAAGCAGTCAGAAGCAGTTACTTATCAGAAGGAGTTGTGATCAGCTGGAGTCTAGAGTGATGCCTTTTGGAAGAGTCTGAAGTTATATCGTGGATTAGTCTGTGGGAGCAGCTGGAGTGAATTGGACATTGGAGCTGGGATAATCAGACAGAGTGAAGAAGCTATTGGAGCGAACGGTTATCAGAGCGGCAGAAAATATTAGAATGAAGCTGGAAGGTGAAGACAGTTTGTGGGGGAGAGGAATCCAGTGCAGAGTGATCAGCGCAGATGCGTGTCCAAGAGTGCAGGGGAGAATCTGAGACGAGCTAAGGCACAGACGAGAGAGGAACCCAGATTACAGCTAGAGGAAGACTTCATACTAATCAGGTGATATCTGTCCTGTTATAATAGTTTGCTTTACATTTAAACATTAACCTTGTCCCCATTGTATTGCTAATCCTTTTTCTTTCAGCGGTGTGCAGTATAATCCATTCCCTCTTTAGCTTTCTACAGTCCCTGTCAATTACATGTGGATGTGTTATAGTAATAAAGCTTTCCATTATAATAAATAGACCCCGCAGATCTGTGTATGTGTTTATGCCCCTTTTACTTTTCAGGCTATGTGTTATAGTGCAGTATTATATTGTTGATGTTATTAGTAAATAAAGATACCACAGTTCTTAATGAACCAGTGTGTATATACTTCATTCTTATACAGTAAAGTTAGCCTTTGTTCTAGTCAGGTGCTGTTGCATGAACGGATGCTACCTCCGATCAGGTAAATGGTAAGTGAATAATGAGGGAGAGAGGAGCCCTTGAAATAGAGAATAAGCTGTACACCGTGTAATTCGGCCATTCTTGTGTGATCCATAATATTGTAGTATTGTACCTCTAGTGGATAGTGAGAGATTCCCCAACATGAAGAGCTAAAGGTATTCATAGGAAAGTGATCGTTGTTGTAAGGCGGCGTTAATGAGAGCACCAGGGGGGAAACTGGTGTGTAATGAGATCACCTCTAGAGAAAGAGGCGTTAATGAGAGCACCGGGGGGGAAACCGGTGTGTAATGAGATCGCCTCCAGAGAAAGAGGCGTTAATGAGAGCATTGACTGCGGTCAATGTGTATACCCACAGGATTGTGGCTTGTGTCTGTATGTAATAGTGAGAGCACTGGGAGGATACAGTGCCTATCGTGAGCGAGCACTAGGTGTAGCCAGTGTGTAATGGTAAGTTATTGGAACTGCCCCCTTCACTATGAGTAGGAGGGTAGCATAGTCTGGGTCTGAGTTGCCGCGAGACTATAAGGTATGAGTGTGGTGTAGGGCATGGACGTCCTTAGTAATCAGTGAGTATTCCTAGTAATCCCTATAGATTTAGTGGTGTTTCTGATGATATGAGCTTGTATATTGCTAATTCCCCATCCTCAGGTAGGTACCCAGGTACCTGGATAGATGGGTCCTGAGGAGGGAGGTGGTTGCGTTTCGGCTGGGTTGGTGGTGTCTTGGTGAGCTGATTCTATCTGGTCCGAAAATCTAGCCGTTACACCTCCCCAGATGAAAAATGTCACAATTGTTTAGACATGGTAGTCTATAGCCCATTTATTTTTTGTATGCCCCCTATATTTATTTATTTTTATTTTATTTTCTTGTAAAGCGCTAACAATCATCCCAGTGGGATATCACGGCGCTATGATTACTAAAGTGCATGTACAGTTGGCATAGGTCGAGTGGTATACAACGTTTAAAACAAAGTTTTTACCACGCACTACCACTACAACGCAGGCATTACCACGCATACCATTACAACGCATTGCGCTGGGGGGCGCTCTAGGATAGGGAATAAGTATATTTTATATCCAACACCTTCCCTAGTGTCCACGGGGACTGGAGTTGGAATATAAAATTATACTTACCACTATCCAGCACCTCTAAGCGCTATGCGTTGTAACGGTATGCGTTGTAAATACCGCGTTGTAATGGTATGCGTGGTAAAAGTATGCGTTGTAACGTCATACATCCAGGTCGAGTGGATTAGTCTGGATGGGGGAATAGGAAAGTTTTTACTTGTTTCCTGAATGCCAAGTGGCATTCTGTGAGTCGGAGGGCCATAGGCAGTTCATTCCACTTGATTGCAGCGATGTGGGAAAAGGCTCGCTCACCCATCCTAGCTCTCTTTACCCGAGGGGTTCTTCCCCGTGCCGAGAATTGGGAGCGGAGGTTCCTGGTGGGAGCATAAAACTGAATCCTGTTTCTGAGGATGAGAGGGCCTGTCTTGTGCAGTGCTCTATGTGTGATACACATAATTTTAAAAGTTGCTCTTTGCTTCATTGGCAACCAATGGAGATCACGCAGACAGCTCTTGGCCGAGTCAAATTTTCTTTTCATACAGATAGCCTTCTCTACTGTACTTTTAAAATGGAATCCCTTCCTAGTTCCAAAGAGAATTTCCGCAAAGGGTGTCAGCACGTGCTGACTTCCTAAGAAGTGCACTCACGTTAAATGAGTCAAGTAGCATAAAGCTACAGAGCTCGTTTTAAGATGCTCTCCTTCCTCTGTCAAAAGCGGACGTCCTACAAATATGTCCCTGTGCCTAATACAAAAAGGATAAGTTACACCCCTAACAGGTCACATGGTAAATTATTCTGTGAACACCTTCTTGAGTAAGTTTCCATAAAATAGAATTGATCTGCTCTCCCAACATAGCTGGAATGATGCCCTGGTCTACCGTCCTCCGGGACCCTTTTGTAACTTCTCGCTCCAAGTAATGAAACCCATCTCCCTGTATGTTATTTGTCTAGAGACTTTCTGATCCTAGGTGATTTCAATGTCTATAGTGAGAACACCACAAACCAAGATACTTCTACTTTCCTGGCAGAATTAACATCACTGGAATTAGGTAAGATCAACGATGGCTCCACCCATCTAGCTGGGCATACACTGGATATTATCCTTACTTACTACCCCAATATTATGTGTGGAGCTACATCTCCACTATCCTGGACATACTACTCACTAATTGAGTTCCACAATAATGGCCCTGCTACACCCAATATCTCCAGTTCTAACTCACCTAGGTGGCGCAGACAGTGGCACAAACTCACGCCGGAGCATTTTCAAGATATCCTTCCTAGCCTGTAGAATCTTGATGCAGACAACTTCGAGGAATGCCTGGCGGGTTTTCATTTTACTTTTAAAGCCACTATGGACTGTGTAGTCCTGCTGAAACAATATTCCAGTGTAGCTAGATGCCCGAGACAGCATGATTTTCCCCAAACCTCCGGACAGAAAAGAGCCGCTGTAAAAATTTGGAACGACACTGGCGCCATTCGCACGATTCTCAGGATAAAGAAAGATTTAAACATGCACTGGCCCAATACCATAAAAACATTAAAATTGCTCCCAGAACCCACATAGTGATGCAACTTAATCATGTTTATCAGATCTTAAAAACTTTCACCAATCCCAAGGCATGCGCTAAAGAAGAAACATGTTCTCAAGCCCTGTGTGACAAACCAGCAATACACTTTACAGAGAAAATTAAATTGATTTACAATAAAATCACTTCAACCCGATGTCCTCAGACTGACCTCACACAAACCACCCTCTGGGCATAGATAATGCACAGAGATTAGACAAATTCAGGACACTTGAGTCAGAGGATTTCGAGAATCGAAAGCGGCACAAATTATACCCATCTGAAAAAATCTTAAAGCCCCTATGGAGGATTCATCCAACTATCTCCCCATTTCATTACTACCTCTCCTGACCAACGTTCTAGAAACATCCGTCTGATTTTGTCGAAGCTTTGAACTGTCTCGATCCATCTCAGTCGGGCTTCTGACCCAGGCATAGTAAGGAGACTGCTCTGATTGAGGTCACTGACAACATTAGAGTGTCCCTGGATAATGGAAATCTGTACTTCTGGTGTTGCTTTAGTTATCACCAGCCTTCAACACAATTTCCCACCAGGTTCTGCTCAGGAGACTTGGGGAAATTGTTCTCCAAAGGAGTGCTCTGCAATGGATGATTAGTTTTCTGTCTGACAGAACTCAAACAATAAATCTAGGCCCTTTCCGTTCAAAGACTACTAAGCTGACTAAGGGAGTATTGCTGGGCTCGTGCTTGAGCCCCACCTTATTTAACATATAGGTTGCTCCCTTAGCGGGACTACTAAAGAAATTAGGATTTGTTCCTATGTCTTATGCTGATGATACTCAGCTACTACTCTTCTTTTATAAGAAAAATCCAAATGCTCAGTCTATTTTCTCAGAGGGGATGATGGCCATCGCAGTCTGTATGTGTGACAACTTCCTCCAGCTTAATGTAGGGAAAACTGAGATCATGTTGTTTGGGAGGGCACCATCAAGGTGGTTGTCTGGGTGGTGGACAGAGGAGTTGGGCATTACAGCGACGCCCAAAACAGTGGTAAAAAATCTGGGTGTCTGTTTGGACAAGAAACTGACTACGAAGGAGCAAGCCACATCTATTTCTGGGTCATGTTTTCATATGTTCAGTCTCCTTCGGAAGTTATTTCCCTTTTTGCTTTTAATCATGCGGAAAACACTTATTCAGACATTAGTGTTATGTCGCCTGGACTATACCTATCCTCTGTCTGATGTACACATTTCTTCTCTATATCAGATAACATACATGTCAAATTATGTCAATGGACATCTGCTGTATGTAAAGGTACTGTGGGAACAAAATAATTTGACATTCGGTCTTCCTTCTTATAATAATCATATTTGTTCAAATATTTTAATACAGTGACCTCGGGGAGCACTACATCATTAGAAAAATAATATTCAAAGTATGCTTTACTAAAGAACATACTCAGCAACACGCTATATGTCATGCCATATGTCGGGGTAGGTGATGATATCTAATACCCTCCTCTACCGATGCTGGCAATTGCATGCACACATAGCAATTCTCTGCATCCACGTACTCATACAATAACCTTGCGTACTTGTTAGAGCTTGGGGTCTCTAGTTGCCAATGGTATACACATTTGTCCAAATGGGGACCCTTGCGTCTGAGTCAGGGAAAGGGGATTACACTACTGGATAACCCCTGCTCACCCCCTTGATAGCTTGGCACGAGCAGACAAGCTTGTCTCAGAGGCAGTGTGTCAAGCATTTGTGAACACTACTGAAGGACACCACACCGGTGTTGTATAAAAAAAAGTATATATTCCATAAACTTATCACAAGACCACAAACGACAAAAATCCACAATACTGTAATCACGATTAATACTTCACGATGGTAGAAGTTATTAAAAAATAGGTCATTCACTTAATCAGTTTTTAGCAACAGACAACCCCAACTGGAGTTATCACGACAGCGAGGTCAAAGAGTTTTCCAAAGTACGGCTCCGACTGCGAGGTGCGCAGCTTTAGGCCGGGAGTCAAAACAGACCCCCACAGAACAGTACCTTGGAAAGTGAACACAAAGAGAGTACACAGCATCTGGGAAGTGCAGTGTCATTGGCGCGTTGCAGCGTCGGTTCCTCACCCCTGGGTGAGGTGATGCGTCGGTGTCCTGGATGCTGGCGCAAATCCAGGGGTGGCATTGGTTCCTGACCAGAGAGGAGGTGACGTTGCGATGGCACCGATACCCTGGTTCCTTACGGTGTCACTGTGTCGATGAGTTCTTGGCCTCCATCGTCGAAGATCGGCTCGCGATAATGTCAGCTTCGGAGTTGATACCGCACAGCAGCAGGCGTCGGTCTATGTGTACAAGTCGGAGCAGCGCTCACGACTTCGATGCAGATTGCAGCAAATTTCACTGGCATTCGTGTCGCAGTTTCCATCTGTAGCGACTTAAACATCAAGTTCTCTAAGCGGGCAAACAGAAGGGGTGAAGTCTGATATATCTGAGACTTTGGTCAGGAGGCAAGCTCAATTCAAGCCCTTTGAGAAATATTCTACAAGATGATGGAAGTTCTGTAAAAGTTCCTTCTCCTTTCCTCGGCAATGAAGACACCACTGCAAGGCCAACCCAACAACAGCACACTGGCAGAGGAGAAGTCCAAACTCCTGCAGCTTCCTTCGGTTCTTCTCCTCAGCAAAGGTTTGTCTTGTGTTCCCACAAGTGACCTAAAGTACTGGGGTCTGGGGCCCAATATTTATACTGCAAAATCCGTTGTCCTCTGACAGCAGAGGATCCTGTACCTAGTCCAAACCAGTTCTGTGCGGTCTTGGAGTACTTTGTTTACATGACTCCTTCTTTCCTCTGGCAGGGTGGGTCAGGGTCATCAGACACACTACGGGAGGTGGAGACAGCATTGTGAAAGGGTGGCACAGTCCTATTCAGGCCCAGGTGCTACTCCTTCCACCACTCTAAATGAAGATAGGTCTACTCAGCCCTGTGCTGACTCTCCCTGTCTCCTGGAGCCACCCCTGCCCCTGTCACTCACAAAACCAGACACAAAATACACAACCTAGCAGAGGCAGGCTGGATGGTCAGACAAGAAAATACCTCCTTTCTAAAAGTGGTATTTTCAAACGCAGAATGTTAAAAACCAACTATACTAACAGATGCATTTTATCATTCTGAGTTCAGGCATACTAAACTCGAATCTCTACCTCGTCCCCCGGGTCAGTTAGGATTATAAGGTGTAATAATTAAGCTGCCCATTCTGACCTATGGGGACTGGTAGCCTTGAAATAGTGAAAAACGAAATAGGTTGTGATTCACTATCAGGCCATGCCACACACATCACGGCATGTCCTACCTTTTACATACAACACACCTTGCCCGTAGGCCTACCATCGGGGTGACTGATATGCAGAAAAGGGAAGGTTTGGCGAATGGCAAGTGGGTGCACTTGCCTAATCGACACAACAGTGCAAGACTACACACGGGCTCCGCAGTGGCTGGCCCGAGTTACACTTTACGGGCTGCTTCGGTGGGTGGCACAATTGGTGCTACAAGTCCACCAGCAGTATTTGAGTTACAAGACCCGGGCACACACGGTGCATGATACAAGTGTCTGACAGTAAGCCAAATAAGTCAATCATGGGGTCACTAATCAAAACATCAATTTAACATACGGAGCACTTGCACTGTGGTACTGAATAGCAGTGGCACAGTGCCCAAAGCATCTAACCAGTAAAAACATATCAAAAGAGGAGGCAATCAGTAAAAAAGGACAGTGAGACTCACACCAATGGTACCAGGTCTAAGAGTGCGCATTAAATGTAAAGTCACCCCTGGAGAGATATCTATGTAATAAGCAACTAATTTCTTTAATCATGTCCTCATCTGATTCTGATGCACCCCCTCTAATGTGCAGAAGGTGTAAGTGTCATGGCCCTCAGGAAGAGCACCCAAACAATACCCTCTTAAAGGCTTCTGTTATTTCCCTTGATGACATTCAGGGTATTCCCCTTGCAATTACTATGGCCATCAGATCTTTAAGTCATGATATCCATGTGTTTGTTTAAAGTTATGATGTTTGATAAAAGACTTTAGCAATATAATTGTTCAAGAAAAAGGTTTCATTATTTGATATGGGCAATAGAATCTTGTTTACCAACCACAATCAGGCATTAAGATATATCCATAAAAAACTTTTCAACCTGCACGTTTTAAAACTTGTAAGAATAAGCATTTCACATGTTCACGTTTCAAACAGTCAAAGGATTAACATTACACGTTCGCCGAATCTGAAAGAAAAGTCAACAACAAAGAGATAAGTGACTAGTTCATTTTCAGAATATGATTCTTCCCTGAAAGAACGATCGGTAAGTGCATTTTTTAACTTAAGAATAAACTTGAATGTTGCACATCAGGAGCGCATAGGAAAATATAATTTTGAACCAAATTGGTGACAACTAACCGGTAAAAGGACCATTGTTTGTTGCGCAAACTTTGAAGGTTATACTCTGGACATAATCACTTAGTGGTAAGAATAATTACCACTCATCAAAGGTAATTTGAGAAGTTGAAATACTCTGAGGAGAGTTTATTAATAATTGTAAACTCAGAAGATGTTTAATTACTTGTAATAACATTTTCTGACTTTTACAGGACAAGAGAATAATACCTACAAGTTATAGAAAATACTTAAGCCATAAAAGGAACGGCTGATTGTTTTAGGTAAAGGTACTGACACTTCAATGTTAATTCAGAGACCAAATACAAAAGATTGTTATATGCAATTACCACATTAATATATGGTTGTTTTACTTATTGAGATGATAAGTGGATGCTGTCAATTAGAAACTACCTGTGAAGTAGTGTGGCTCACTGGTTAGAGGCGGCAGACCCGAGAGCAGAGGACGGCCCGGGACCAGAGTTCGATTCCTGGCGCGGCAGGTTTCTGGACCAGGGTCAGCGGACTTGATAATTCTCTCGCCTCGGTGCCCACTCTGATCAGCGATCACACTTGGCAACTCTGGGCATTAGCTTGCCTCATCTTCACTAACGGCCCCACCAGACTGCCGGGGATGCCTGGTCTCACCCTGGAGATACCCATTAAGGGACCATCTCTCAGGGAAGCCAGGAAGGGTTTCGCAGCGGTCGAAGCGCCTTGGGACCCTACGGGTAAGTAGTGCGCTATATAAATGCCTATACATTTACATTTACCTGTCTTATAATTGTGTGAAGACGCTAAATAGAGGTTGTCAGAATATCCTGCGCATCAGCATCCAGAAAGTATCTCTTTTCTTGTCTTTTGAACCCCTTTCCCCTTGGGGGCTCTTCAGATTTCAGAGTGTACACACAACTCTGCCATTTGAGAAGCCTCTGGGGAGATTGGGGTTCGATCATTGCAAAGAAGAGCAAGGAGATCAGGTGGGTAGTTGCTTGACAGTACGTGTCCTTCTTTCCCCTTTTTTGCACGAAATTGCAATTGACGACCCTGACCCCCACTATCAGTGTACCTATCAGGCATTTCTGCCTATGGTTCGAATTTCCAGACTCCATATTGAATCAGTTTTACAACTTGGTGCAGTAATGAAATACCAAAGTCTTCTCCTTTCCCTTAAGAATTTCTCACACAAAGTTCTTACTAGATTCTTTTTGGATCCTTTAGAGTTCTTCCGTATTCAGTTCAGCAATGATAATTTACAGTTCAAGAATAGCCATTCCTATCTCTCTTTCTTCTTTTACTGAAAAGTCACTAAATATATTGTTCTTCCACTCGGGCCTAGGTTATATTTTGTAAGAACAATGGTCATGTACTTTCTTTTCCTTATTCAGTTCAGTTTTTGTCATAGATCAAATCAGTGCCACGAGCATCAAAAACGAGTTCCAAAATCTCCATACGAAACGCTGCCAATTCTTGAGCCGAGGGCTGGCAACCAAATGTTGGAAATGAGAGTTGATTTAGGATCAGAAGTCATAATCCACTCAGTCTTGGAGGATCAGGTACCGTCAGAGTCAAGAGCCCGGGAGCCTTGACTCCTGGGACTAACAGTTCTATGTCAATAATCAGCATGGTCTCTCCGCCTCTCACTCTTCCAGACCTCAGTCTCCCGGACCTCTCTGGTCCCTGCATCTGTCCCTAGGTATGTCCACTTGGGAGCAGCGTACCTCCGACACGGCACTCGTTCTCTTCTTGATTTCCTTAGGCCTTCTTGACTTGGCTCAGATTTAGAAGTATGGCAGCGTGATCCTATTCTGATGTACGCCTCAGATTCAGGCTTTTTTGTCTCACTGGCCACGTTTCATTTCCAGCCTCAGATCTTCTTTCAACCCTGGTCTGTTCCCACCCGTCTGGTCAGCTGAATCCAACTCTACTTCGATTCCAACATCTCCGTATCCCACAGTGTTGGTACTGGAATCTTGTGCAGCGCATTCCCTTCAGCTCGACCCAGTGAGCAGTCTGTTTCCGTAGTAACCCTCACAGCTTGGTTTGTGCCCTCTTCAGAACTCGCACTTTCACCTGAATGTCTTTAAACGAGAGGAGTTATTTCTTCGGTGGGTGCTGGTACTCTGCAGGTGTGAGAAGCGTGGATCCAGTTCGGTAAGCCTCCGCACTTCACAACTGTGCTAGTAACCAGGATTAACTTGTAGGGAACTCACCACTGTGCATCAAAGCAACTCTTCCTTAGGTGCTTCCTGACCAAACCTAGTGCCCCGGGCTTAGGTCATGGAGGAGATCTCTCGAGGTGGGTGCAGTTGCAGTCTCGATCTGGTGAGGCATAGAATTAAACATATCAGCCAATCCCTTGCAATAATCAAGAACCAAATCATCGGTGATGTATATCAATGCTGTAGCTGGCATGGCAGGCAAATGCATCACCCTCCCCATCAATATCTCGTGGGGGGGAAGTCCTGTCCTCCTATCTGGAGTGCTACACAAACTCATCAGTACCAAGGGCAGCACATCAGGCCATTTAAAAGACGCTGACGAGCAAACCTTCGCCACTCTCATCTTGATAGTCCCATTTATCTGCTCCACTAGGCCGGACGCCTCCGGCATGTAGCTACAATGCAGTCTGTGATCCACGTGTAAGGCGGCACACAACAGATTCATGATCTCACTATGAAAGTGAGTTCCTCTGTTCGATTCTATTGGGGTCGGAATTCCGAATCATGGGATAAACTCTCCAAGTAACAACTTTGCCACTGTTAGTCTGTCACACCTCCTAGTCAGATGCGCATCTACCAATCGTGAAAAGACACACACCACCACCAAAACGTATCAAAAACCATTGCACCTGGGCATCTCGATAAAGTCCACCTTCATCCAATTGAAATGACCTCCTGACCTCCCAATATGACTCAAAGCAACTACAGTTTTCTCTACTGGATTAATTTGCTAGCACGTAACACACCTTTGACACACTGCCTCAGCATACACACGAAACCGTGGATTAAACCATATCTGTTCAAACACCCTCACCATGGCGTCTCTTCCAAGGTGAACTGCTCCATGAATATGCCTTGCCATATGTCTCAACCAACAGTAGGGTAACACTGCTTTTTTATCTGTTGACACCCAAATGCCATCCCCTCTTTTTTTCACCCTTTGCTCTAACCCATGCTGCTTCTTCCTCATCTGGGATCTCTTCTTGGAGTCTCTTAACCTCATCCCAAGTATCAGCCACAGCCAACATCATGCTGAGCGCAATCTTTTCTGTGGTCTCCCACATATTCTCTGTTAAAAATACAAGTATGTATAGCACAAAAGCGAGTCACTTCATCAGCCTAGCGGTTTCCCTTGGTGACAAAGTCCTCCCCCTTCCCATGTGCAGCACATTTCACCACTGCTATTACCTTGGGTTTCTGCAATGCCTCTAGCAGCTGTTGTACGTGTTCCCTATTTCTGATAGGAGATCCTGATGACGTTAAGAACCCCCTCTGTGACCATAACTGCCCGAATTTGTGAACCACTCTGAACCCATACTATCTGTAAAGATAGTCACCCTGACTTGGTCAGACATGAGACATGCGCATATTATGCTAAATATTTAGGCCACTTGTGCGGAGTATACTTCTTGTAAACAAGCAGCTTCCACTACTTCAGAGATAGTACAAACAGCAAAAGCTGTTCTCAAATACCCCTCATCGCCTTTTAAGCATGAAACATCAACAAAGAGGACTATATCAGATTCAGGTAAAGGTTCGTCAACAATATTGGGTCTGGGCTTGGTAGAGAGCTCAGTCACCTCTAGGCAGTGATGTTCCTCACAATTGTCTCCTTCAATAGGTGGATATGGCAGCAGAGTAGCAGGATTCAGCATAGAACATCTTTTCAAAAAAACATTTTCGGATGCCAACATGACTTGCTCATATTTAGTGAACCTATTATTGGTAAAATACTGACTTTTGGTTCTTATCATCAGGAGTTCCACTGAGTGCAGGACATATACCATATGGGGATGACCCATCACAATGCTTTCACATATTTCAATGCTGACATCTGTTGCAGCAAAAGATCTGAGACATCCAGGCAACGCAGAAGCCACTGAATCTAAGGTGGCTGAAAAATAGGCCACTGGTCTACGGGCACCCCAATGTGTCTGAGTTAATACTGCCAATGTGCACCCCTCTCTTTCATGGCAGAAAAGCGAAAACGCCTTGTTATAATCGGGCATTCCCAGAGCTGGCGCACTACGTAGGCGCTCCTGTATCTCCCGGAAGGCCCTTAAACAGTTGCCATCTCATGGTACCTGATTGCTTACATCCTTATGTGTTAGTCTTAACAGAGATCTTGCCTGTAGAGACAAGTGTGGGATCTACTATCAACAGTAGCCAATCATACCCAAAAACATTGAGACTTCCTTCTGCGTCTTTGGAGTACCCATTTGCAAAATTGCCTCTGTACGATCTGGCGACACCTTTCTCTTTCCCTTTTCGATCCGATGCCCCAAGTACTGCACCTCAGGCAAACAGTACTAAAGCTTGCCAGGGGACACTTTTTGTCCATTCTCTGCCAGTTGATTCAACAGAGACACAGTACCTATTGAAGTTCTGTAAATTCTGTCTTGTCCCGTGAGGTTATGGTTCCGTCACGATTTTGGTGATGTTGTACTGTATTTAGTAAGTACGGTTAATATGGAGTGAATTTGTCACGTTAGCTAGCGAGTTCATTATGTATTCAGAGACTTTGTCTTGAATATGGGTTCCATTTTGTCCGTGCCTCCATTTTGCGGTGCCATCCCGCAGGCCGGTGAATGCGGTCGAACGAATAGAGCGACCTGGCCTTCTCATATCGGTATACATTAACTAGGTTCTTCTTGACTCTAAGGTGAACTGTAAGAAACTGACCCCTTCACCTGAAACTGACCTCGCTATGCCAATTTCCTTGGTTGATCGTTGTCTGAGATTGCCAATCAAAGTTCAGGACATCGTTAACTTTTAGGTTCTTTACACATGCCTTATCTTGCTCTTTATCTGTCATTGTTTCCTTTCTATGTTTCTTCATTACATGCATTGTGCTTTCAATTATGGGTTTGTCCGGCTTGTGGAGATTTAATTTGGGACATTCCTAATAATTAACCTGTGGGTTGGGACAATGTGAATTGAGGTTTTTGCTATGTGATGCTGCGTGGGAAAATGTATCTTATTGGTCAGAACTTTGTGCAGTGGGTGTCCATTTGTAATGTGAATATTGGGTATAAAAAGGGATGTTTCGCCTTACAAAATTGAACAGTTTCCTGAGTTTTACACCGTGTTGTATTTCTAGGATTCCTGTTACTAGCTGCAGCTAATAAAATTGGTCTTTGACGCCACC
Organism: Lissotriton vulgaris; assembly: GCF_964263255.1. NCBI lineage: Eukaryota > Metazoa > Chordata > Amphibia > Caudata > Salamandridae > Lissotriton > Lissotriton vulgaris. The sequence continues at coordinate 929,742,807 of NC_141689.1, read as the reverse complement.
CAGAAGTATTCCGTGTCTCTGTATGCCAAGACAGGTGAATCAGAAGACTTTGTGCGTGTCCCTGGCGCCGCTGGGTTTAAACCCCGGTTCTTCACTATCATACAAGCATCTTCCGTCTCTGAGGAAACCAGAAAATCATCTATATATTGGACAAGAACCGAATTCTGTGGCATTGTCAGACAGTCGAGGTTCTTTTTCAAAATCTGATTGAAAATAGACAGACATTTTGTTTACCCTTGTGGGATATGACACCATGTTAACAAACGGTTCTCCAGCCGGAAAGCAAATAAAATTGTCTCTCCTCATTGAGGGGTATCGAGAAAAATGCTTGGCATAGGTCAAGGACCGTAAACCATTCAGCCTCGCAACGAATTTGTAACAGAGTTACAGCTGGATTCGGTATCACAGGACAACATGGAATTACAATCCCATTAACTCTTCGCAGGTCCTGCACTATATTTGCCACTAGGTTTGTGCAAGCCATTATAGGTGAATTAAAGGGGCTTCCTCTGATTGCCTTCAAAATGCCTTGAGCAATCATAGATTTGATCACTGGTGTTATTCCCGCCACCATCTGTGGTGTTAACTTACACTGTGGCATCCTTGGGAATTCGACATTCAGCTTGACCTGTGTCTTAACTGGTTCAACTCATTCAATCAGACCAAATCTGTCTCCTGTAAAATCCCATACCACACGAGAGACCGAGTTCCTGCAATCAAAAGGCAACTAGTCTTTGGCCAAGACAAATAACATTTCTGCACACAAATTTTTACATGCCACCTTAAAGGTAGCATTGTCATCACAGGCCTGTAATTCCACTCCCCTCGGAGTATAATAGATGGTACAATTTAGTTTGCTAAAAAGATCACGTTCTAACAAATGAACCAGACTCAAATCACACACTACAAACTGGTGTCTATCCTGAAAGGTTCCTATTCTCACAGGCAACTCATTTGTTGGTTGAGGATTGGTCAGCTTCTGATAGGTAACTCCTACCACTTGGATTGATTGTCCAGAAAGTGACAAGTTGGGGACCACTGCTGACCTTATAGTAGATAGTGCTGCACCAGTGTCAACTAAAAACGTAATGGGATGAAGTTGACATCAGCTTCCATAAATGGTCCACTCTTATCTATCTCTAGAGCTGCGCCTAAGGTGCAGTCCTCCTCCCCCTCTTACACCTTCCTTGTAATCGGTTCATATCAGAACTGTTGGTCAATTCAATGAAGGGCATCTGTTGATACACATATTTCCTAGAATAGATCCTTGGGGGTTGGGGCACCTGTACCTGAGGTTCAGTACCTCCCCCAAACATGCACTTAGGCCTAGTCACTGTGTTCAGACCATCAGATACCTGCACAGTTTCCTCATTTTGCATTTGATTCGCTGGATTTTAGCGACACTCGCACTTTCAAAAAGCCCGATTTTGTGTCAATAATGACTAGCAGTATTTTTCCTCTCCTGTCCCTGTATCCATTCTTCTTCCTCTCCCCTGCCCTAGGGGCACCACCACATTTTGCCCTACTCCTCAACTACTCCCTTGCTGTTGACCTATAGTGCCTCTGTTCCTCTGCACTACATCTGGTATTTAAGCATACCTCAACTGTACCATCATCAACGTATCCTTCATTTTCCTATGGGTGGACTCTACTTGATTACTACAGTACTTGGCATAACGCAGAACCTCGTCCACTGACTTGTTCTGCCAACATATCAAATGTTGCTGAATCATTAAACTTATCTCAGCCCTCAATCCTAACACAAATTTCAATACAAACTGTTCTATATCTTTCTGTTCAAGGGCATCCAGCTTACTATGCTGCTTAAAGGCCATTAGGAGTCTCTCGTAATACCCAAGTAATTGTCTGTCGTATACAAGATCGATAGTATACACTCTCTCAAGAACATTAACACTCCGTGACCCACGACCTGCATCAGTCACTCGAGTAGGTATAATCCGCCCCTGGCCTGAGGTTTCCACACGCGACTCTATTATATCCACTCACACAAATTTCCCTACCCCAAGTGAGCCGTAGATAGCGCTCCATGACACCCCCATCAATGATCAGACAATTACAGTACAAAGCTATCCCGGGATCTTGGACTGCTCCTGAGTCCGTTTTCCAAAAACCTCCTGATCGGCATATGTTCGTACCAGTAAACCAATAAACTCACATTCACTCGACTATCATTCCAAATCCGTAAGACATCACACAACCAATTCACTGCAATCTAACGCACACATCACTATTCATACTCATGCTACCAATGTCTCCTCTGCACCATCAATTTCCACCGACCTCCGTCAACACCCGCTGTCCTCTGCACTCAGTCATGGGCTATCTTTTGGGGCTCTGTAGGTCTAATTTTGTTCTAGATTTTCTAAGATCTCCTCTCACTTCTAGAGGCAACCATCCATTTCTGCTAATAATTGATGGGGCCAGATTCCATATCCTGAATTTGCTTAGGAATATCTGGCCGATTGTCTTTATTGCCTGCTAGGAAGTGTGGAGGGAAGAAAATAATTTACCAATGATACATTTTCCCTCCTGTCTAACTAAATAACTACAGACTCAGAATTCAGTTTTTGTTGATTTAATACAAAGCCAGGAAAAACTGAATATAGACACACCTCAAAATCAAGGCATGGAGATACATGAAAACTAATACAGAGCCCAATTCACGAATATAGTTCATACAGCACAATAGGCACAGAACAATAATTTCCAAAATGAGAACACAGTTGAGTAAATACACTGCATCCAGATACTTTGTCATTTGTATTTCTGAATTAAAGAATAATCTGTCCCTACTCTACTTGTATAATGGCATCCCTTCCTAGTTCCCAAGAGAATTTCCACAAATGTTGTCAGCATTTGTTGACTCCCTTAGAAGTGCACTCACGTTAAATGAGTCAAGTAGCGTAGCACTACAGAGCATGTTCTAAGATGCTCTCCTTCCTCAGTCAAAAGTGGAAGTCCTATAAATCTGTTCCTGTGCCTAATAGGCACAGCGACAGATGCTGTGGCGTTGAGTGATGCTGTGGCATTGAGTAATGCTGTGACATTGAGTGATGCTGTGGCATTGAGGGATGCTGTGTGCTGAGTGGTGCTGTGGCGTTGAGTGGTGCTGTGGCATTGAGTGGTGCTGTGGCATTGTGGGGTGCTGGGGTATTCAGTGGTGCTGAGTGATTCTGTGGTGCTGAGTGATTCTGTGGTGCTAAGTGATGCTGTGGTGTTGAGTGGTGCTGTGGCATTGAGTGGTGTTGTGGTTTTGAGTGTTGCTGTGGTGTTGAGTGGTGCTGTGGTGTTGAGTGGTGCTGTGGCATTGAGTGGTGCTGTGTCATTGAGTGGGGCTGAGTGATGCTCTGGCATCGAGCGATGCTGAGTCATTGAGTGATGCTGTGGCAATGAGTGATGCTGTGGCATTGAGTGATGCTGTGGCATTGAGTGATGCTGTGGCGTTGAGTGATGCTGTAGCGTTGAGTGATGCTGTGGTGTTTAGTGATGCTGTGGCATTGAGGGATGCTGTGCGCTGAGTGGTGCTGTGGCGTTGAGTGGTGCTGTGGCATTGAGTGGTGCTGTGGCATTGTGGGGTGCTGTGGCATTCGGTGGTGCTGAGTGATTCTGTGGCGCTGAGTGATGCTGTGGCATTGAGTGGTGCTGTGGCATTGATTGGTGCTGTGGTGTTGAGTGGTTCTGTAGTGTTGAGTGGTGCTGTGGTGTTGAGTGGTGCTGTGGAGTTGAGTGGTGCTGTGGCATTGAGTGGTGCTGAGTAATGCTGTGACGTTGAGTGATGCTGTGGTGTTGAGTGATGCTGTGGCATTGAGTGATGCTGTGGTGTTGAGTGATGCTGTGGCATTGAGTGATGCTGTGGCATTGAGTAATGCTGTGAGGTTGAGTGATGCTGTGGCATTGAGAGATGCTGTGCGCTGAGTGGCATTGTGGCTTTGAGTGGTGCTGTGGCATTGAGTGGTGCTGTGGCGTTGTGGGGTGCTGTGGCGTTCAGTGGTGCTGAGTGATTCTGTGGTGCTGAGTGATTCTGTGGTGCTAAGTGATGCTGTGGTGTTGAGTGGTGCTGTGGCATTGAGTGGTGCTGTGGTTTGGAGTGTTGCTGCAGTGTTGAGTGGTGCTGTGGTGTTGAGTGGTGATGTGGTGTTGAGTGGTGCTGTGCGTTGAGTGGTGCTGAGTGATGCTGTGGCATCGAGTGATGCTGTGGCATTGAGTGATGCTGTGGCGTTGAGTGATGCTGTGGCGTTGAGTGATGCTGTGGCATTGAGTGATGCTGTAGCATTGAGTGATGCTGTGGCATTGAGTGATGCTGTTGCGTTGAGTGATGCTGTGGCATTGAGTGATGCTGTTGCATTGAGGAATGCTGTGCACTGAGTGGTGCTGTTGCATTGAGTGGTGCTGTGGCATTGAGTGGTGCTGTGGTGTTGTGGGGTGCTGTGGCATTCAGTGGTGCTAAGTGATTCTGTGGCGCTGAGTGATTCTGTGGCGCTGAGTGATGCTGTGGCGTTGAGTGGTGCTGTGGCGTTGAGTGGTGCAGTGGTGTTGAGTGGTGCTGTGGTGTTGGGTGCTGTGGAATTCAGTGGTGCTAAGTGATTCTGTGGCGCTGAATGATTCTGTGGCGCTGAGTGATGCTGTGGCCTTGAGTGGTGCTGTGGCATTGAGTGGTGCTCTGGTGTTGAGTGGTGCTGTAGCGTTGAGTGATGCTGTTGCGTTGAGTAATGCTGGTGTGTTGAGTGATGCTGTGGCGTTGAGTAATGCTGTGGTATTGAGTAATGCTGTGGTGTTGAGTGATGCTGTGGCGTTGAGTGATGCTGTTGCGTTGAGAGATGCTGGGGGGTTTGAGTGATGCTGTTGCATTGAGTAATGCTGGTGTGTTGAGTGATGCTGTGGCGTTGAGTAATGCCCTGACATTGAGTGATGCTGTGGCATTGAGGGATGCTGTGTGCTGAGTGGTGCTGTGGCGTTGAGTGGTACTGTGGCATTGAGTGGTGCTGTGGCATTGTGGGGTGCTGTGGTATTCAGTGGTGCTGAGTGATTCTGTGGTGCTGAGTGATTCTGTGGTGCTAAGTGATGCTGTGGTGTTGCGTGGTGCTGTGGCATTGAGTGGTGCTGTGGTTTTGGGCCAGATGCATCAAGCGAAATGCGCTCGCAAAAGGGCCAGATTCTCAGAATCTGGCCCTTTGCGAGTGCAATTTTTGCATTTGGGATGCATCATCCCAAATGCAAAAATCGCAAATAGAGAATTCGCTAAAATGCGATTGTTTGTATTTAAGCAATCTCTAATTGAGATTCCTTAAATGCAATGCATGAAAGTATCAAAAATAGTGAATTCGCTAATAGGGCACGCAAATTACCATGAAGTACAACTTCATGGTAATTTGCAAAAACTTTGAAAAATGCACTTTTATGCTTTTTTCAAAGTTTCATGTTGCGCACACACATCCCCTAAGGGCATGTGTGTGCGCAACATAAATGCACAGATCACATTCAGGGGTTTAACAGGGTGTCCTTTGGACACCCCTGCACCCTTGAACTCGCAATCTCAATTTGCGAATCGCTAATTGCGATTCGCAAATTGAGATTTTCTTCTCATTCATTCCTATGGGCCTCTAGGCCCATAGGAATGAATGAGGAGGTATTCATTAATTGCGACTCGCAATTTGCGAGTCGCAATTAAGGAATCGCTATTATTTTTGTGATTGCTTGATGCATTCCATTTTGCTACTCCTTATTAGCAATTCCTTAATTTTCGCTAATAAGGAATCGCAAAATGGATGCTTGATGCATCTGGCCCTTTGAGTGTTGATGCGGTGTTGAGTGGTGCTGTGGTGTTGAGTGGTGCTGTGGCATTGAGTGGTGCTGTGGCATTGAGTGGGGCTGAGTGATGCTGTGGCATCGAGCAATGCTGTGGCATTGAGTGATCCTGTGGCATTGAGTGATGCTGTGGCATTGAGTGATGCTGTGGCGTTGAGTGATGCTTTAGCGTTGAGTGATGCTGTGGTGTTTAGTGATGCTGTGGCATTGAGGGATGCTGTGTGCTGAGTGGTGCTGTGGCATTGAGTGGTGCTGTGGCATTGAGTGGTGCTGTGGCATTGTGGGGTGCTGTGGCATTCGGTGGTGCTGATTGATTCTGTGGCGCTGAGTGATTCTGTGGCGCTGAGTGATGCTGTGGCATTGAGTGGTGCTGTGGCATTGATTGGTGCTGTGGTGTTGAGTGGTTCTGTGGTGTTGAGTGGTGCTGTGGTATTGAGTGGTGCTGTGGTGTTGAGTGGTGCTGTGGAGTTGAGTGGTGCTGTGGCATTGAATGGTGCTGAGTAATGCTGTGACGTTGAGTGATGCTGTGGCGTTGAGTGATGCTGTGGCATTGAGTGATGCTGTCGTGTTGAGTGATGCTGTGGCATTGAGTGATGCTGTGGCGTTGAGTAATGCTGTGAGGTTGAGTGATGCTGTGGCGTTGAGAGATGCTGTGCGCTGAGTGGCATTGTGGCTTTGAGGGATCTATGACAGAATTTTGACAGACAGAATTTCGACCTACACAAATATCGGCATAATTATATCGATTGCAAGAATATCGACGCCCTATGTACAACATGGTAAGTACCAAAATATCGAAAAAATAATATCGATGTTAAAAATATCGTTGTCAAATATATCGTTTTTTGGGGTTTAAAATAACATGAAAAATACTGTAAATAATACTTATAAATTACTTAAACAAATTTAAATATATTTAATAATGGTAAAAAAAATAATAATACATATTTAATAAAAAAAATTAATATTAACAAATCATATATAATATATACTTACTTAACAATAATTACTATTCCCACTCCAGTGGGTGCAACAGTAGAGAAAACTGACCCTGAACCCAAAAAATATCCCTTTACCCAAAAACCCCAAACTGACCCTGAACCCTAAAAATACCCCTTTACCCAAAAACTGAAAACTGACCCTGAACCCAAAAAATACCCCTTTACCCAAGAACTGAAAACTGACCCTGAACCCTAAAAATACCCCTTTACCCAAAAACTGAAAACTGACCCTGAACCCTAAAAACACCCCTTTACCCAAAAACTGAAAACTGACCCTGAACCCTAAAAATACCCCTTTACCCAAAAAACGAAAACTGACCCTGAACCCTAAAAATACCCCTTTACCCAAAAACCCAAAACTGACCCTGAACCCTAAAAATACTCCTTTACCCAAAATTAATTAATATTACAATTAAATTACTTCCCACCCTATTCCCCTATAAACCCACAACCCGCTCCAGTAGTAAAACATATAATTTAGTTAAAAATATACATAAATTATCAATTAATTATTCAATTATTCAATTAAAATAAATCATTGCCAATTAATATTTAATTGCAAAATGAATTAATCATTAAAAAATAATTATTTAATTACAAATAAATTACTTCCCACTCTATTCCCCTATAAACCCACAACCAGCTCCAGTAGTAAAACATATAATTTACTTAAAAATATACATAAATTATCAATCAATTAATCAATTAATCAATTAAAAAAATTCATTGCCAATTAATATTTAATTGCAAAATAAATTAATCATTAAAAAATAATTATTTAATTACAAATAAATTACTTCCCACCCTATTCCCCTAAAAACCCACAACCCGCTCTGGTAGTAAAACATATAATTTACTTTTATATATTTTTTATTTATAAAAACATATTAAACACATATTATAACAATTAATTTAAATACTTAACTAAAATTTCTAACACATATTAGTAAATCGAAATTACTTACATCGATATATATGCTATCGATATAAGTAATTTCGATATTACTTACCTTAGGGTCGATATTCTTGCCATCGATATTCTGGACATCGATATTCTGTCCCTTCGATATTAGTAAGTCGAAATTAAAGATTCAATATATTGACTGTTTACCGGCTTTGAGTGGTGCTGTGGCATTGAGTGGTGCTGTGGCGTTGTGGGGTGCTGTGGCATTGAGTGGTGCTGTGGTGTTGTGGGGTGCTGTGGCATTCAGTGGTGCTAAGTGATTCTGTGGCGCTGAGTGATTCTGTGGCGCTGAGTGATGCTGTGGCGTTGAGTGGTGCTGTGGCGTTGAGTGGTGCTGTGGTGTTGAGTGGTGCTGTGGTGTTGGGTGCTGTGGAATTCAGTGGTGCTAAGTGATTCTGTGGTGCTGAATGATTCTGTGGCGCTGAGTGATGCTGTGGCCTTGAGTGGTGCTGTGGCATTGAGTGGTGCTCTGGTGTTGAGTGGTGCTGTAGCGTTGAGTGATGCTGTTGCGTTGAGTAATGCTGGTGTGTTGAGTGATGCTGTGGCGTTGAGTAATGCTGTGGCATTGAGTAATGCTGTGGTGTTGAGTGATGCTGTGGCGTTGAGTGATGCTGTTGCGTTGAGAGATGCTGTGGTGTTGAGTGATGCTGTTGCATTGAGTAATGCTGGTGTGTTGAGTGATGCTGTGGCTTTGAGTAATGCGCTGACATTGAGTGATGCTGTGGCATTGAGGGATGCTGTGTGCTGAGTGGTGCTGTGGCGTTGAGTGGTGCTGTGGCATTGAGTGGTGCTGTTGCATTGTGGGGTGCTGTGGTATTCAGTGGTGCTGAGTGATTCTGTGGTGCTGAGTGATTCTGTGGTGCTAAGTGATGCTGTGGTGTTGAGTGGTGCTGTGGCATTGAGTGGTGCTGTGGCATTGAGTGGTGCTGTGGTTTTGGGCCAGATGCATCAAGCGAAATGCGCTCGCAAAAGGGCCAGATTCTCAGAATCTGGCCCTTTGCGAGTGCAATTTTTGCATTTGGGATGCATCATCCCAAATGCAAAAATCGCAAATAGAGAATTCGCTAAAATGCGATTGTTTGTATTTAAGCAATCTCTAATTGAGATTCCTTAAATGCAATGCATGAAAGTATCAAAAATAGCGAATTCGCTAATAGGGCACGCAAATTACCATGAAGTACAACTTCATGGTAATTTGCAAAAACTTTGAAAAATGCACTTTTGTGCTTTTTTCAAAGTTTCATGTTGCGCACACACATTCCCTAAGGGCATGTGTGTGCGCAACATATGTGCACAGATCACATTCAGGGGTTTAACAGGGTGTCCTTTGGACACCCCTGCACCCTTGAACTCGCAATCTCAATTTGCGAATCGCTAATTGCGATTCGCAAATTGAGATTTTCTTCCCATTCATTCCTATGGGCCTCTAGGCCCATAGGAATGAATGGGGAGGTATTCATTAATTGCGACTCGCAATTTGCGAGTCGCAATTAAGGAATCGCTATTATTTTTGTGATTGCTTGATGCATTCCATTTTGCTATTCCTTATTAGCGATTCCTTAATTTTCGCTAATAAGGAATCGCAAAATGGATGCTTGATGCATCTGGCCCTTTGAGTGTTGATGCGGTGTTGAGTGGTGCTGTGGTGTTGAGTGGTGCTGTGGCATTGAGTGGTGCTGTGGCATTGAGTGGGGCTGAGTGATGCTGTGGCATCGAGCAATGCTGTGGTATTGAGTGATGCTGTGGCATTGAGTGATGCTGTGGCATTGAGTGATGCTGTTGCGTTGAGTGATGCTTTAGCGTTGAGTGATGCTGTGGTGTTTAGTGATGCTGTGGCATTGAGGGATGCTGTGTGCTGAGTGGTGCTGTGGCATTGAGTGGTGCTGTGGCATTGTGGGGTGCTGTGGCATTCGGTGGTGCTGATTGATTCTGTGGCGCTGAGTGATTCTGTGGCGCTGAGTGATGCTGTGGCATTGAGTGGTGCTGTGGCATTGATTGGTGCTGTGGTGTTGAGTGGTGCAGTGGTGTTGAGTGGTGCTGTGGTGTTGAGTGGTGCTGTGGAGTTGAGTGGTGCTGTGGCATTGAGTGGTGCTGAGTAATGCTGTGACGTTGAGTGATGCTGTGGCGTTGAGTGATGCTGTGGCATTGAGTGATGCTGTCGTGTTGAGTGATGCTGTGGCATTGAGTGATGCTGTGGCGTTGAGTAATGCTGTGAGGTTGAGTGATGCTGTGGCGTTGAGAGATGCTGTGCGCTGAGTGGCATTGTGGCTTTGAGGGATCTATGACAGAATTTCGACAGACAGAATTTCGACCTACACAAATATCGGCGTAATTATATCGATTGCAAGAATATCGACGCCCTATGTACAACATGGTAAGTACCAAAATATCGAAAAAATAATATCGATGTTAAAAATATCATTGTCAAATATATCGCTTTTTTGGGTTTAAAATACCATGAAAAATACTGTAAATAATACTTATAAATTACTTAAACAAATTTAAATATATTTAATAATGGTAAAAAAAAAAAATAATACATATTTAATAAAAAAAAATAATATTAACAAATCATATATAATATATACTTACTTAACAATAATTACTATTCCCACTCCAGTGGGTGCAACAGTAGAGAAAACTGACCCTGAACCCAAAAAATATCCCTTTACCCAAAAACCCCAAACTGACCCTGAACCCTAAAAATACCCCTTTACCCAAAAACTGAAAACTGACCCTGAACCCAAAAAATACCCCTTTACCCAAGAACTGAAAATTTACCCTGAACCCTAAAAATACCCCTTTACCCAAAAACTGAAAACTGACCCTGAACCCTAAAAATACCCCTTTACCCAAAAACTGAAAACTGACCCTAAACCCTAAAAATACCCCTTTACCCAAAAACTGAAAACTGACCCTGAACCCTAAAAATACCCCTTTACCCAAAAAACCAAAACTGACCCTGAACACTAAAAATACCCCTTTACCCAAAAATCCAAAACTGACCCTGAACCCTAAAAATACTCCTTTACCCAAAATTAATTAATATTACAATTAAATTACTTCCCACCCTATTCCCCTATAAACCCACAACCCGCTCCAGTAGTAAAACATATAATTTAGTTAAAAATATACATAAATTATCAATTAATTATTCAATTATTCAATTAAAATAAATCATTGCCAATTAATATTTAATTGCAAAATGAATTAATCATTAAAAAATAATTATTTAATTACAAATAAATTACTTCCCACCCTATTCCCCTATAAACCCACAACCCGCTCCAGTAGTAAAACATATAATTTACTTAAAAATATACATAAATTATCAATTAATTAATCAATTAATCAATTAAAATAATTCATTGCCAATTAATATTTAATTGCAAAATGAATTAATCATTAAAAAATAATTATTTCATTACAAATAAATTACTTCCCACCCTATTCCCCTAAAAACCCACAACCCGCTCTGGTAGTAAAACATATAATTTACTTTTATATATTTTTTATTTATAAAAACATATTAAACACATATTATAACAATTAATTTAAATACTTAACTAAAATTTCTAACACATATTAGTAAATCGAAATTACTTACATCGATATATATGCTATCGATATAAGTAATTTCGATATTACTTACCTTAGGGTCGATATTCTTGCCATCGATATTCTGGACATCGATATTCTGTCCCTTCGATATTAGTAAGTCGAAATTAAAGATTCGATATTTTGACTGTGTACCGGCTTTGAGTGGTGCTGTGGCATTGAGTGGTGCTGTGGCGTTGTGGGGTGCTGTGGCATTCAGTGGTGCTAAGTGATTCTGTGCCACTGAGTGATGCTGTGGGTGATGAGTGGTGCTGTGGCGTCGAGTGGTGCTGTGGTGTTGAGTGGTGCTGTGGTGTTGGGTGGTGCTGTGCGTTGAGTGGTGCTGTGGCATTGAGTGATGCTGTAGCATTGAGTGATGCTGTTGCATTGAGTGATGCTGTTGCGTTGAGTGATGCTGTGGCGTTGAGTGATGCTGTGGCGTTGAGTGATGCTGTTGCATTGAGGAATGCTGTGCACTGAGTGGTGCTGTGGCATTGAGTGGTGCTGTGGCATTGAGTGGTGCTGTGGTGTTGTGGGGTGCTGTGGCATTCAGTGGTGCTAAGTGATTCTGTGGCGCTGAGTGATTCTGTGGCGCTGAGTGATGCTGTGGCATTGAGTGGTGCTGTGGCGTTGAGTGGTGCTGTGGTGTTGAGTGGTGTTGTAGCGTTGAGTGATGCTGTTGCGTTGAGTAATGCTGGTGTGTTGAGTGATGCTTTGGCGTTGAGTGATGCTGTGGCATTGAGTAATGCTGTGGTGTTGAGTGATGCTGTGGCGTTGAGTGATGCTGTTGCGTTGAGAGATGCTGTGGCGTTGAGTGATGCTGTTGCATTGAGTAATGCTGGTGTGTTGAGTGATGCTGTGGCGTTGAGTAATGCTGTGGCATTGAGTAATGCTGTGGCATTTAGGGATGCTGTGCGCTGAGTGGTGCTGTGTCATTGAGTGGTGCTGTGGCATTGAGTGGTGCTGTTGCGTTGAGGGCTGCTGAGTGAATCTGTGGCGCTGAGTGATGCTTTGGTGTTGATTGATGCTGTGGCGTTGAGTGATGCTGTGGCATTGAGTAATGCTGTGGTGTTGCAGGATGCTGTGGCGTTGAGGGATGCTGTGCGTTGAGTGGTGCTGTGGCATTGAGTGAGTTGTGTTAGAGGGTAAAGTTGGAGGGATGATTTGGAGGGTGGAGTTTGAGTTGGAGGGTGGATTTGGAGGGTGGAGTTAGAGGGTCTAGGGTGGATTTGGAGGGTGGATTTGGAGGGTGGATTTGGATGTAGGATTTTGATTTGGATGGTGTAGTTGGATGGTGTAGTTGGATGGTGTAGTTGGAGGGTGTAGTTGGAGGGTGTAGTCGGAGGGTGGAGTTGGAGGGTGTAGTTGGAGGGTGGAGTTGGAGTGTGTATTTGGAGTGTGTATTTGGAGGGTGGAGTTGGAGGGTGGAGTTGGAGGGTGGATTTGGAGGTTGGAGTTGGATGGTGGAGTTGTAGGGTGGAATTGGATTTTGAAAGTGGAGTTGGAGTCCCTAGTTGTAGTTTGCGGGTGGATTTGGACGGTGTTTTTGGAGGGTGGATTTGTATTTGGAGGAACGAGTTGGAGTGTGGATTTGGAGTGTTGAGTTGGAGGGTGTAGTTGGATGGTGGAGTTAGAGGGTGTAGTTGGAGGGTGTATTTGGAGGGTGTAGTAGTGCTTGGATGGTGGATTCGGATGGTGGATTTTGAGGGTGGAGTTGGAGGGTAGAGTGGTCGGCAGGTAGAGTGGTGGTGTTAGAGTGTGGGCGCTAGAGTGTGGGTGCTAGAGTGTGGGCACTAGAGTGGTGGATAGGGTGGTGCTGGATAGGGTGGTGGCGCATAGAGTGGTGGCGCATAGAGTGGTGGCGCCTAGAGTGGTAGAGTGTTGATGGTGGGAGTGGTAGAGTGGTGGCGGTAGAAGGCTGTACCGAGTGAGAGAGAGAGTGTGTGTGTGTGTGAGAGAGAGTGTGTGTGTGTGTGAGAGAGAGAGTATGTGTGTGTGTATGAGAGAGAGAGTGTGTGTGAGAGAGAGAGTGTGTGTGAGAGAGAGAGAGTGTGTGTGAGAGAGAGAGAGTGTGTGTGTGAGAGAGAGTGTGTGTGAGAGAGAGAGCGAGTATGTGTGTGAGAGAGAGGGAGTGTGTGTGTGTGAGAGAGAGTGTGTGTGTGATAGAGAGAGAGAGTGTGTGTGAGAGAGAGTGTTGGTGTGAGAGAGAGTGTGTGTGAGAGAGTGTGTGCGTGAGAGAGAGTGTGTGTGAGAGAGAGAGTGTGTGTGTGAGAGAGAGAGTGTGTGTGTGTGTGTGTGTGTGAGTGAGAGAGAGAGAGTGTGTGTGAGAGAGAGGGTGTGAATAACAAGAAGCCAGGCAGCCCGGAAGGCGTCTCAACATCCTGTCCGAGTACAAGCAGAACAGGGACACCAGCCTTCACTTTCGTAAATCCAAAGCAGTCTACTTCTTGATAAGAACTCAAGGGAGGCACGAAAAGGTGAAATGCCTTCCAGTTTGAAGCACCATCAAAGGGCTGTTAAAATCGGATGCGAAGTATACCCATACTTGTGAATTTTAAACGCTCTGGCATTGTCAATAAAGCATTCTCAAATTGAATTGCATGGTAGAAAAAAATGGAAAGCGAGCAACAGAAATCATAACCAAGTGGAAAGAGCCCCTGTCTAATCTGTAGTAGATTCTGCTCTCTTGCATAAAAGCGTAGGATGTCTTACGCCAGAGCCGCAGATTTTGAAACTGAGCAACACCCTGTGGTTCTGGGGGATGTATGACATTACAACGCATACTTTTACATTGCATGCTTTTACATCGCAACTTTTACAACGCATAGTGTTGAGGGGTGCTGGATAGTGAATAGTTTAATTTACTATTCCAACTCTAGTCCCCGTGGATAGTAGGGAAGGTGTTGGATAGTAAATTAAATCTATTCCCTATCCTAGAGCGCCCCCCAGCACAATGCGTTGTAATGGTTTGCGTTGTAAAAATTGCGATGTAAAAGCACTGCATGGTACAAGTTGCGTTGTAAAGGATATTTCCCGATTCTGGGCAAATCACTTCATTTTTCCGTGTCTAAAAAACAAACACAAACAAGACCGAAAGAAACTGGAGAAAATTACACAAATGGAAGGAAAGAGAGACGAGGGAAAGATAACAAGCAAGAGAATGAAAGATGAGATGAAGGAAAAAAAGAAAGGTGGTGAAGGGCATAGCGACTAGCGAGGGAGAGAAAGCATAGAAGGGGAGAAGAAATGAAAGAAAATGAGAGAAGAGAAAAAGAGAGTAGAAAGAAAGAAAACAGCAGCATGTCTTATCAACAAGACTGAGAGACAGCTGAAGATTAATGAGAGAGAGGGCTGTGAAGAGGGAGAGAGAGAGAGAAAGGGCGAGTGAGAGAAAAATCAGAGGTAAATGTATTGCACTCGAATAAGAAGCAGCAGGCCAAGGGAAGATAAGTGGGCATTAATGAGATGCCACGGGCTTGGAGGGAGAGGATATGGGAGGGGGAAAGGAGGGAGAGTAAACATAAGCAAGTGTGTGAGGGAGAGTAAATGAGAGGAGGGAAAAAGAGAGCGTGAGAGAGGGGGGAGAGACAGGAGGCGAGAGCATATGGGCAGTGCTGTGGGTAGAGCAGCAGCCTTTAATGTCTATTGGTGTGAGAGACAAATGTTGGTGTGCGAGGATTCCTTTCAAGTAAGGTGGGGGGGCAGGGGAGCAGGGGAGCATGCGACTGGGAGGGAACGAGCATAGCGCGCGCCTGGCGAAGCTTCACGCTTCAGTAGACAGCATGCATTGGGAGAAATCCGCTTGTTCAAGAGGGTTGTTTCAACTACAATAGACCAGAGCTATAAATAGCTCGACCTAAAAAGGCAAAGTTACACCCCTAACAGGTCACATGGTGCAATATTCTGTGAACACCTTCTGGAGTAACTTTCCACAAACTCCTAATAATTTTACAGCTCTGTTGGCCAACCTTGGTTTCACCTGGCACTGAAGGTGTCCTTCCTTCTCTCTGTCAGAGTTCTTCACAGGCATTCATCTCCTCCCATGTATCTTCTTGAATCTAAACTAACGAGGTGAAATTCCTGCACCTGCAGGAGGGGCGAAAAGAAAACCTTCTACACACATCAATTTTAATTAACTCCAACCCTAAAGCAAACAAGGAGAAATGAAAGTTTAGGAAAACTAACCCTGGGCACAATACTAAGCTACACTCTCTGAACGTGCTTAGTATGTGCTCCTTTACACTACGTGAATTGAAAATAGCACAGTGCAAAAACACGTAGCGTAGCAGGCATTTTTTGCTTGCTCGTAGTCCCCAAAGTCAGGTTCGCGACCGTGAGCGAGCAAAATCAACATCATAGCAAGATTTGTTCCTCATTCGCAATCAGCAACATGAAGTTGCCAATTAAAAGCTTAGAAAATAAACCTCCCCGCGGGATTGCCAACGCGGGGAGGTCAGGATTCTCATTGCGAGTGGTTGTGTATGCTCTCGACCGCTCGCCATGAGAAACTACCAGTCTGCATTGAGAAAGCTGCCGCTCGAGTACAAATCTACTTGAGCTGCAGAAAACGATTGCTTGCACTGTGCAAGATGCCGTTTGCAATGACTGCACAGTGCAGACAAGCATCCGGCACTGTACGAACTGCATATTCTCTACTGCACTACGCAGTTTGCATAGCTACTCATAACGTGCGTAATGTGAAGTACACTTCACGTAGCTAGGCCTAGCACTACTACGCAAACTGCGCCAGGGAATAAAGAAAATAAAAGGTAGGCCTACAATTTGGCTAACCTAATGACTTTGTTAATATGCATTCATTACACAGGCCTTTATATGAATCATCTTATAACAGTGAATACATTTGTTTTACCTAATATTCATTATATACGTGCATAGTTTACGTGATTTCTCTAAATATGTGCAAAATGCTGATCAATCCTGCAAATAACATCAAAACTTCATTCTGGTTTAACATGATGATATATAAACTCCATTCTAATATGCACAAAGTTCAACCAAACATTAAAATATACGCAACTGCAATTTGTACATGTATATAATGCACCGGTACAATTTTAAGAACGTTCAGCACAGCTTTGACCATTATACAGTGCATGCCTGTCCTTTCCTAGTGATGGCTCACTTTTGGCTCCCTAGTGCCAACTTAGGCAACCATGGGGCATATTATCAAGGGGGTTTATCGCCGCTTTTTTGGCTTTAAAAGCCAAGAAAGCGGAGATAAAATTATCTCCCTATTACCTAGCTGTCGCTAACACCAGTTAGCAACAGCTAGTAGGAGATAGCGACCATCGTGGGCCCCACTTTGCATGTCAGTGATATTTATCACTAATGACATGCAAAGTGGGCGTGCCAAGATGTTAGCGACTGGAAACAGTCGCTAACATCGCTATCTCCTATTACCAACTTTTGGAGATATTCGCGCTAAGCGCGAATATCTCCAAAAGCTAACACCTGCCCTGAGCAGTTCCTAGCCATGTTATCCAATGGGAGGTGGATAACATGGCTAAGAGCATTAGCTCGGTAATGCATGAATATCGCTGACTTTTCAGCGATATTCATGCATCGCTGCCGATTTATATCGCATTTGCGATAAACCTTAGTAATACCAAGGTTTATCTGCGATAAAAATCGCCGCAGCTGAGCGGTAAATTTTTGTCTCTAACTAAGCAATAGCGATAAATATCGCTATTGCTTGGTAATATGCCCCCTTATGTCATGTTGCAAGAGTGCCTGCACTGCAGATAGTATTGTTTTTGTGCAGGGAAACCTTCATGCGCGAAAACAATCTTCAGAGGCAACTTCCTCTTTCTAAGTGTGTAGCATAACTTCTTACAGCTTGTTTTATCCATTCAGCTTAACTGGAGGTCAGCCAATTGACTCTTGTAGTCCATGTCTTTGTCCTGGGAGCAGGTCCAGCCTTTAAGGTCTCCTCGCGGGTCTCAACAACAGGTGCAGTCCTTCTTCTGTCTTCCACGGGTCCATTATTTTCTGACAAGGGTGCTCAGGGGTGCCCAGACATTTAAGCCTAGCCTTAGCCTGTGGGTGAGGTATCTCTTGCCCCCCCCCAACTAACAAATAAGGAAAAAGTTCCCAATGGTATCCCAACCCATTTTTGTAGCAGTCCCTAAGTGTCCTACAGCAAACAATCCCACAGTGCTCTTCTCTCCATAAATCTAACATGGCATTACCTTTTTTTCCTGTATAGGATACCTGTGGCCCCTTTAAAGGTGTGGCTAGAGAAATGGGCAGCCTCCTCTGCTCAAATCTGGTTCTAGGGGCAGAGCCTCTCCCATTTGGATTAGTGCCTGACGGACTAGGGTTAGAAATGAGCAGGCAGTCCCACTGTTAGCTATAATCTGCCTTTTACAGAGTTGGCCTCTTTGAAGTTAATTGAGCTCCTGAGCGCAACCTAGATGGTCATCCTGTCAGAGGAACAGAACACCTCCCCACACCCAAGTTCTTTGTCTCACTCCTGGGATCAAGTTCACACCTCATCAAAGGGCCCATTCAGTTTCTGGGTGACAAGTGGAAACTTGGAAACTATCTAAAACTGCCTTTTGTAAAATATTTGGTAAAAATCCCACTTTAACAATGGTTTTGGCTCGTAAAAAATATTTGAAATATATCCCAGAATTAGCTTTGTTGCTGTTTCCTAAGTGGAAGTAACATTATTAATTGTAATATTGCTTTCCAGAGTTTTCCTAGGGAACATCTAACCCTGCTACAGGCAAAGCAGCTTTTAGGGCCTTATCATTATGAGGACATGTTCAACTTTAAATGTTTCTATGTCCGACTTTTAAATATGATGCGCTCTGCCTCATAGGCATTTAAGGCCTATTAGGGTGATTTATTAATATTTGAAAAGATGGCTTATGTCTGTCAAAAGGGGTTATTTTGGCAAATTGGATTTGAAGTTTTAAACTGCATGGACAGCTACAGTGGTAGGCCTGCAGTGATATGTTGCACTGTTACTCTAGTGATAGCTCAATGGGTGCTGCAGTCTACTTGTGGCAATTAATGTACCTACCCTGGGTACACTTAGTCCCATATACTAGAGTGTTACAGGTAAGTTAAATATTCTAATTAGGAGTGTAGCCAATATTAACATGTTTTAGGGTCAGAGCACATCCGATGGTCAATGAACAGCAGTGTCGCAATGTGCAGAGTAAACAAACACATCAGGTGGCCACAAAAAAGGAGCATGTTCTACACTATGGCATAGAGCAGGCAGGCTTAACTTGGAGGCAATGTAAAAATTATGTTTGCAGTACCAAAATGGCAATAAAGTCAGTACACAACAAAAGAAAAATACCAAACCATGTAGAAAAATAGAGAATATTTTAATAAATAAAATGACACCAGCACAACAAGAATCCAATAGGAGAAAACATTTATTAATGTTTAAAATGTAAATATGAAAATAGCACCAAAAAGTGTTTAGCACCACTCATTGTCATCTGGCTGCGCTTTACCGGAACCTAAGCGCAAATTAAGGCTGATCACGTTGAAACGCCGGTCGAGTACAGAAACCAGTTGGATGTTTTACCTTCAGACTTTAGTCCCTGAAATGGAAGTCAAATATCCTCTGTGAAGCAAGGTAGCAGGCTATGGCCGAGGCAGGTTCCACAACATCAGGTAGTCAATGGACAGGGTCCCAGTGAAGCCACTGACTTTTGACAGGAAAGCTCTGAGTGGGAGAGATTTGAATTTTGTGCCCAAGGAAAGTCACTCCCTGGATGGATACTGATAATTTTGGTGCATTTGCCCAGAGAAGGTTTCTGACTTTGGACAGTGTCACTTTTTTGGAGCTTGGATTCTTCCAGCAGTCCGAGCCTGCAGACTGTAGATACGTTTATTGGTTAGTTCAGAAAATAGTGTATTATTGCATGTGCCGTCGACAATCATTTTTCATCGGGGTTCCTCTGCTCTTCTGTACGGCTGTTTTTTTCACACTCCATTCATGCAATTTTAGTGAGGTACCGGAAGGTGTCCCCTGTCGGGGTATCTATTTTTAATGGCTTACGTTAAAGACTGGGTTTTGTTTATGGTACTCCTCAGTTTTTTATGAGTTGTTAGGCCTCCCCTTATCCTTAACCCCTTCGATGCTCATGACGGAACGGTTCGGTCATGAGCATCGGTTGAGCTGTGCTCATGATGGAACCGTTCCGTCATGAGCCAGTTGGCTCATTAGAACCTTCAGCACGGCGCGAGAATTTGCGCCGCGCTGAAGGTGTTAACTACCTGAGTGTCAGGCTTCTGAAGGATTTTTTCCGGCATGACCTGGTGAATATTAGGGTGGCATACATTTTAGCTAGGGTCTATGGGCGTCACCAGCCCTTTGTTCTGAAAGTGTGCAAGGAGGTGCTATCAGTGTGGGTTGTGTCTTTTGACCTACACATATGCAGGACGATATGTAATGAGGGGCGTGTCACAATCTGAGTACTGTTGGTGGTTGCAACGTGCCCTGAGATCACGTGTGTCCGCCTATAGTCCCTGGCATGTGTCATGCAACGTGACCCTGGTGGTACCAGGTGTCTTGACTGCGCCTTTTTTCTAGAGAAAACTTTTGGGCTTCTTTTTGTTGGTCCTTTGGGTGGCTCCCTAGAACTTACATGATCTTTTGTCTCATTTTTTCATGAAAGTGGAAGCAGTCAGAAAGCTGTATTGTGGCCCCAGAGTACACCTGCTCATGTTGTTTTGAGGTGTTTGAGGCTGGGCTTACTGCTTTCTCTAGATGGTGTATGTAAGTCCTTGTGTGTTGGCTGATTGCTAGGCCTGATACGGGGGTGAGGACTTTCTGCATTCTACTCTAGCTTTGAGCTGTGATGGACTTTGAGGATGCCCTTCTCCCAGGCACTCCCCTCTCCCTCAGACCACATCTTTTCCAAGGTATTTGGGCATGCAGTTTGCAACTGTGTCTAGGACCTCCTAACCGGCAACATGCTCCGGTCTTTATTTTGAGTGGCGTGAACCAGGGAACAGACTTTGGATATTTGGAAAACTTGAGGGAACAGAAGAAAAAACATTGATGCATGAAGAATCCGGTGTTAAAGTCAAGAACTCATGAACATTTTAATAATTATGGTGATGGGCTGGGACAGTTGCTCTGGTGAACCTCCCCTCCCAACTGACTCTGCGTTATGCAAAAAAGCCAAAAGCTTAAAAGACACTCTGGTAAGAATGCAAAGGATGTAAGAACTACTGTACGAAGCCTATGGGGGCCTACCAGAGGTGATGAGCCACCACCCTTGCGGTAACAGCAGTGTCGGTCACCTGCCAGAACAACAAAATCTCTGAATTTAGAACCAGGCAAAACATGAACACTATGCAGACATACCAGTTGCAATTCATCAAGTGTGGTCTACCTTATCACATGCTCCTGTGGATTATGCTACGTGGGGATGACCATGAGAAAAATTAAGACCTGAATTGACTATTACAGGAGCAATATAAGGTGCAGATGGAGCAAAATAAAGAGGATGGACTACTTCATCAATCAAGGACATACTCGCACCGATATTACCTGGGTAGTAATAGAGCAATTGATAAGTGCAGAAAACTTGAAAAGCCGCATTTCGAAAAGGAACAACGCTGGATTTACCGGATTTCAACAGGAAAAACAGGCATAACCGACAACATTCCCTGGAACAATATAATTTAGTACCTGACCCACATGACTTCACTTCTCCATCCTCTTCCCTAAGGGCATGTATGTGCACCACATGGCACTTTGAAAAATGCAAAAAGTGAATTTTTCCTAGGAAATTGCAAACTACCACCATCTTAAGTTGGTGGTAATTTGCGATTCCTTAAAACAATATCGCAATTTGTGATGGCTATAAGAATAGCATTTAGGGAATCACAAATTACGATTCCCTAACTGCATTCTCAATTTAGGTAATCGCAAATAATTGCAATTACCCATATTGCAAATTGTTAAAGCTTGATACATTGCAAAACGCTTTTGGAGATGCAAACGGGCCAATTCTGTGAATCGGCCTGTTTTTAATTGCAGAATGCGTTGATACATCTGGGCCTATAAGTAGAGAGCACATGCACTTTAGCACTGGTTAGCAGTGGTAAAGTGCCCAGTATCCTAAAGCAAACAAAAAGGAGTCATAAAAGGGGAAGAGGAAGCAAAACATTTTGGGGTGACCCTGTAGAAAGGGCCATTTCCAACATGACTTCCTCTCTAGCCTAAAGCCAGGATAGCCAATGTTTGTAAAATACCCCTCACACACCAACAGGCCCCTTGGTGTCATGCTTCATCATTGGGGCCTTTGCACCCCTCTAACGGGATGCGGCGTGCTGCGACCTATGACTACGTGGGAGCACTTATAGTATGGACTATGTGTGGTGCGTGTGGTGGATGTGGTAGGGTACTTTATGAACAATGTGAGTGGTGGGATGTGGTGAAGGTTAAAAAGTACCTGGCTCGTAGGTGTTAAGGAAAATTTTTTATTCAACCTCGGACTGGTACTAGTAAAAGAAGTGCAGTTTGAGGTAATCAGCTGTCGTAATTATGGACAGTACCTCTGGTGTGCGTCGACATGTTTCGGAGCTGGTGCTCTTCTTCAGGACGGGGGCACAACTTCCCCACCTTACTCACGTTTTTCTATTTTGGTGTGGAATAATCCAAAAAGTGAAGGACTATTTACAGTGTTATTAAAGTTAACTAAGGCTACAGTGTGCCTACAGCGGCTTTGGAACATGCAGTTGCATGACCTAGAGAAAACAAAACAAAATTAAAAATAAATTTGGTTGCCCTGGTTGGGCTAGCTCTGACAGGTGCAGTCACCTGGAGCACCAAAGATTCAATGATCCTGTAAAAGGAAGGGGACACACAAGACACACAACACACAGAACACATATTAAGTAAGAGAGGCACTGGGTCATACCTAATGTGTTAGGTTTTCTTGCTTCATGAGCATCAAGTGAACGTAGAGGGTATTGTTGTTGCTAAATTTGTAACCTAGATGGATAGAGATTATGTTTCAGTCTCTTGTACTCACTGTTTTTAGGTAGTGGATGGTGTTAAGGTGTACCAAATACTCACAAACTCTGGGTAGAAATTTCTCTGTGTTCTCCCTACGCTGCTCCGCTGGTACTGACTCCTGGAGCTCTCCCTATCATATTTATACCTGCAGTGCTTAATTCATTTCTGCCATTCATTGGCTAATAGGCGGATGTATGTTATGACCTTATATGGTCGATCCGCCCGTTAGCCAGTGGCATGGTATCCTTTAATTGGTATGCCCGGTTCTCTCGCGCATGCGTTTTTCTAGACCGAACGCTGGAGGCAGGACATTTTGATGCACATGCGCGCTTCGGGCACAGGTCCTTTTCCTTGCAGCTGACGGCTATTTTTCAATAAAAAAACGGGCATACCAATTAAAGGATACCATGCCACTGGCTAACGGGCGGATCGACCATATAAGGTCATAACATACATCCGCCTATTAGCCAATGAATGGCAGAAACGAATCAAGCACTGCAGGTATAAATACGATAGGGAGAGCTCCAGGAGTCAGTACCAGCGGAGCAGCGTAGGGAGAACACAGAGAAATTTCTACCCAGAGTTTGTGAGTATTCGGTACACCTTAACACCATCCACTACTTAAAACAGTGAGTACAAGGGACTGAAACCTAATCTCTATCCATCTAGGTTACAAATTTAGCAACAACAATACCCTCTACGTTCACTTGATGCTCATGAAGCAAGAAAACCGAACACATTAGGTATGACCCAGTGCCTCTCTTACTTAATATGTGTTCTGTGTGTTGTGTGTCTTGTGTGTCCCCTTCCTTTTACAGGATCATTGAATCTTTGGTGCTCCAGGTGACTGCACCTGTCAGAGCTAGCCCAACCAGGGCAACCAAATTTATTTTAAATGTTGTTTTGTTTTCTCTAGGTCATGCAACTGCATGTTCCAAAACCGCTGTAGGCACACTGTAGCCTTAGTTAACTTTAATAACACTGTAAATAGTCCTTCACTTTTTGGTTTATTCCACACCAAAATAGAAAAACGTGAGTAAGGTGGGGAAGTTGTGCCCCCGTCCTGAAGAAGGAGCACCAGCTCTGAAACATGTTGACGCACACCAGAGGTACTGTCCATAATTACGACAGCTGATTACCTCAAACTGCACTTCTTTTACTAGTACCAGCCCGAGGTTGAATAACATTTTTTCCTTAACACCTACGAGCCAGGTACTTTTTAACCTTCACCACATCCCACCACTCACATTGTTCATAGAGTACCCTACCACATCCACCACACGCACCACACATAGTCCATACTATAAGTGCTCCCACGTAGTCGTAGGTCTCAGCACGCCGCATCCCGTTAGAGGGGTGCGAAGGCCCCAATGATGAAGCATGACACCAAGGGGCCTGTTGGTGTGTGAGGGGTATTTTACAAAACATTGAATGTCCCCGCATCTGTGGTCGACATTCCCCCCTGGTCCACAGTGAGTAGGATTCTTTTTGTTTATGTAAACAGTGCCCGTGGAGTAAGAATCCTGACTCTCCACTCTACCTCCCTTTTGTTGTTACTTTCTGTAAAGCCATGATAGACCAATCAATACTTTGATGGACGTCCCTGCTTGGGTGATGGAAAGAAGGACAATAGTCCACTACTGCAGGGGCAATTGTCAGTTCTATGTTTCATTGAACTCGGCTGGATCGCTCTGTCTGTACTCTCCTGAGCCACTGCCTGGACGCATCTGAACCCTTTTCCTAACCGTGGACCCCATTTGTGCAGCACCTACTCATAATTTGCTCACAGATGCATCCCAGTACTCAGACAGTGCCACCATGGCCGACAAAGTTATGCATCCCTTTCCACACCTTGGGTATGACTTCTGTCCACAACCCAGGGAGAACTCTGCCCATAAAGACAACAACCAACAGAAGTCATAGACAGCTGTCAGTATTCAGAGCCGGTCATCAGGTCATCCAGGGGTCTCTAATCTCTGTGGTTTCTAAAGTGGGTGGAAATAGCCCCAGCAGCCTTTCACCCTTTTTCCACTTCACCTCCCACCAATAATGGGGTGGTATCCAGAGTCTTGTCAATCAGCCTAGGGTCTGCACCCTGAGAATGAACAGGAGACAGGGATTGTCTCTCCCTCACCCTTTTCATGCCTCTGGGGTCCTGCACCTTCCGCTTGGAAGGGTACCCCCAGGTACAGGAACTGTTAGGGTGCCATGGGCGGCCGCCCCTTCCAGTTCCCCTGACTTCGAGTGCAACTCATTCTTGTGAAAGCATTCTATGGGCATCTGTGTACTAGCTATGACCCTTCTCTGGGTCACCCCTTCCCGCCCCACTCTAGGGAAACTAGGGCCAAAGGGTAGAAGATGTGCTGCCCATGGGCTGGAGTAACCCTATACACCTTGCCTGTAAACTCCTCTGTAGATACTAGCATTCAACAACCATGGTCTGGCTAGCCCCGATGTCCCTTATAGCAGTGACTGGGACCCCGTCGACTGCCACCTGGTGGAAGTGATGAATCCCACCCTCAGGGATCAACACCTCACCCTCTGAGTCCTTCTCCCAGCTAAGGGTGATCACTTCTTAGTCTATCAAATGCCCCTGGGAACTATTTTCCCCTAAGGCCACATTGGCCACCCCTGTAGAGGTACTACCAGTTGGTAGTTGCTTGTGTCATAGCTGGGAACAATCACAGCCGTGGAGTTGGAAATGGGGTGGCCTGAGCCACTGCCTTCCAGAATCTCCTCCCTGTTTCTCAGATGGGGCATGGGAACCCTTTCCTCCCCCTTTACCCTGAGGCCTGTCTGTGTCTTCCTTGATCTCCCCCTCACTCTGCTGGGGTGCCTGAACCACCCCACCCAGGTTTACTACCATGTACCTTTATGTGGACTCTGGTGCTTATCCAGAGGTCAGCCTCTTTAGCAAGCAACCTGGGGGCAGAGAGCCTACTGTGAAAAAGGTGCTGTCGCAGATCTGGAAAATAAAGACTGAACATGTGCTCTCTAGCAGCCAAATGAAACAGCCCCATGTATTCATTAACCTCACTACCCTTCACCCAACCATCCAGTGCCTTGCAAAAAGGGATCCACACATCTCACCCAGGTCTTTTGGGAAAGCTTCTGACTATCACTAAATTTCTGTCTGTACTTTTCTTGGGTCAACCCAAATTTCCTGATAAGGGCCTCCTTCTTGATGGAATACCTCATCCTGTCACCTTATCCAGGGCAAGTAGGGTGTCCCTTCCTTTGCTAGGAATGTGCCTCCACAGATTAGCTCTTCAATCCTCCTCAGGGACATTGTGCATCTGTAAAGCACTCTCCCAGGCCTCAAACCATCAGTCTGTGTTGTCTCCCACAACAAAGGCAGACACCAAACCCTTGGGTATATGGACCTTCCTGTCAGAGAACACTGAAAAATTGCTGCCACCACTGGACTCTCCTTGCTTAGCCTTGAAGTCCAGATAATGTTGGTGCCTCTCATGAGCCAACCGCTCTAGAGCAAATCTCCATGGCAGTTTTTGCTGCACCTTGGCCATTTTTATTTTATTTTACTTCCACCATTGGCAGTCTCTTTCTCTACTCCTCCTCCTTAATGGCCTATCTCTTTTGCCTTTCCTCATATCTGAGCTTAGCCAGCTCCAATCTGAACTTTCTCTCCTCCCTCCTGTCTTCCAGCTGCTCCGGAGACGGGATTTTAGATGAAATACTGCACTCTGCCCCGGAGGGATCCTCCATTCCATTGACTCCCTGTTCTACAGACATTTCCAGATTCTGCAGTAAATCCTGCTCCATATCATCCTCTACTATCACTGCATCCTTCTCCTCTGGGTTTGCAGGTGCATCCTGGGTTTCCATCAAGGCCCTTAGCACCTTTTGCAGCTCCAGGTAGAGACCCTTGTGGAAATCACAATTCCCTTGCAGAAGGTTTTGAGCTGGGCCACAAAGTAACTCTCCAGCTTGGCCAGCTCACACTCCATGGCTGCAAGTGCAAGAGCAGATTCAGATTTAGAACCTCCAGTGAGTGATATGATTTTAGAAAAAAACCAAAAGTGTCTATAAAGGGGAATAAGCCATTTAAAAAGGTTAATTAGAGAGAGGATAGATGGAGGAAAAATGCCAATGAGGATCAGAAACAATTGATTAGAATTGGTCGTTTTTGTGGATTGTAGTGTACACCAAATTACTGTAAGGCACTGTACACACACAGGTCCTATTTTCACCGCTGATCACCAATATTAGAAATTGGGATTCTGGTTGGCAGAGGTATGCACTGCCAAATAGTGACCACAATCCTAGTTGGGGGGAGTCAGATACACACCCAAGATAACCTGTGCTCACCCCCTAGTAGCTTGGCACAGCGAGTCAGGCTCAACTTAAGAGGCAATGTGTAAAGTATTTGTGCAATACTTAATACAGTAAAACAGTGAACAACACCACACAAAAAGAATTCACACCAGGTTAGATGAAGCAAACTTACTTTACTGAACATAACAAGACCAAAAGGACAAAAATCCAATAAGTTGAACCGAAGTTATGGATGTTTAAGCACTGTATTTTAAAATATTCTTTAGAGTTATAAAGCACCAATCGGAGCTATCTGGTTGCTCAGGACCGGGTCAAATCTGAAAAGTAAAGCCAACCACAATGGAGCGTGGGACAGACACAGGAGCCCCTCATGGCCTGTGGCAAATAATACTTTCATGGAAGAATCGTTGATGTCGAGGAGCAAGCTCGGAAGAGCAGTCGTAGGTGTCCGTCTGTTCCGAGTCGCACAGTTCGGGGATGCGCCGGCATCGAGCCCCTGGTGATGAAGGCAATGCTTCTACGTGGAGCTGCACTGAGATGTCCTTGAAGCAGCGATGTGTCAGCATTGAAGGGAATGTGTCAGTTCCGACAGGCACAAAGTTGGAAATGAGTACTTTCTCAGACAACCCACTTCCAAGAGGCTCGGGGTTGGATTGGCATCACTTGGCAGGGTAGGACTCACAGTTGGCAGAGTTCAGAGGCTGTTGATGGGTTGAATGAAGTCTTTGATGTCCCTGAGACTTTAGAACAGGAGGCAAGCCAATAAGTCCTGGAGTCACTGGGTTCTGGGAATGTAGAGATACTGGTTCACTCTCTCTCACTATCAGTAAAGGAGGACAGCGGGCACAGTAGAGCAGGAGCCCAGCAGAGTCCAACAGACTGACTTCCTTTCAACAGCAGAGCAGTCCTTCTTTTTGGCAGGGTGCCCTCAGGTTCAGAAGTGTACTCAGTTGGTGGAGTCATAGGTCCAGTACTTATACCCAGTTGTGCTTTTAATGTAGGTGAGACTTCAAATAGAGTTCTTTGAAGTACACAAGGTCCCTGCTCTGGCTCCAGACTCACTGCAGGGGAATATGTAGCTCTTTGTCGGGGGACAGGCACAGCCCTATTCAGGTGCAAGTATCAGCTTCTCCCTCTCATCCTGCCTAGGGTAACCCATCAGAATGTTAATGGCCCATCCGGATGTGAATGGCCCAACATGCAGAGCTCAGCTCCCTTTGTGTGTGACTGTCTAGGGGGAATGCACAAAGCTCAACTGTCACCCACCTCAGACTTGTATCAGACACAGGCAGAGGCACAGAATGGTTAAAGTAAGAAAATGCCAACTTTCTAATAGTGAAGATAAAATACCCATATCTCTATCTGGGAGTGCCCAGTGCACCACACGGGCGTCACATTATAGTGTACACAATGTATACAAGCAATTTTAACAAAACATGTAATGACTGCAAATTATATAACAACAGTTCTCAGTCAAATTTTCCAAGAGTCAAAAAGTGATTATCCAGCCTTCAAATCATAAAGCTGCTGTTAATCTGCTTTTATTCTTGGTGATTGCAGATGATATTCACAAAATAACAACTGATGTTGCTTTTAGTCAGCATAAACAGTGGATTAAAAGTCCCAATGCATTTCGGGCTATTAAACAAAGTCCTTCATCAAGGGAATCTGAAAGACGATGATAAATACAGTAAGTGACATAAATTGCAATAGAGTGAAATCAAAGTAAATTCTCAGAAAACCCAATTCCAAGAGGCTCAGGATTGGATTGGCATCACTTGGCAGGGTAGGACTCACAGTTGGCAGAGTCCAGAGGCTGTTGATGGGTTGAATGAAGTCTTTGATGTCCCTGAGACTTTAGAACAGGAGGCAAACCAATAAGTCCTGGAGTCACTGGGTTCTGGGAATGTAGAGATACTGGTTCACTCCCTCTCACTATCAGTAAAGGAGGACAGCGGGCACAGTAAAGCAGGAGTCCAGCAGAGTCCAACAGACTGACTTCCTTTCAACAGCACAGCAGTCCTTCTTTTTGGCAGGGTGCCCTCAGGTTCAGAAGTGTACTCAGTTGGTGGAGTCATAGGTCCAGTACTTATACCCAGTTGTGCTTTTAATGTGGGTGAGACTTCAAATAGAGTTCTTTGAAGTACACAAGGTCCCTGTACTGGCTCCAGACTCACTGCAGGGGAATATGTAGCTCTTTGTCGGGGGACAGGCACAGCCCTATTCAGGTGCAAGTATCAGCTTCTCCCTCTCATCCTGCCTAGGATAACCCATCAGAATATTAATGGCCCATCCGGATGTGAATGGCCCAACATGCACAGCTCAGCTCCCTTCGTGTGTGACTGTCTAGGGGGAATGCACAAAGCTCAACTGTCACCCACCTCAGACTTGTATCAGACACAGGCAGAGGCACAGAATGGTTAAAGTAAGAAAATGCCAACTTTCTAATAGTGAAGAAAAAATACCCATATCTCTATCTGGGAGTGCCCAGTGCACCACAAGGGCGTCACATTATAGTGTACACAATATATACAAGCAGTTTTAACAAAACATGTAATGACTGCAAATTATATAACGACAGTTCTCAGTCAAATTTTCCAAGAGTCAAAAAGTGATTATCCAGTCTTCAAATCATAAAGCTGCTGTCAATCTGCTTTTATTCTTGATGATTGCAGATGATATTCACAAAATACCAACTGATATTGCTTTTAATCAGCATAAACAGTGGATTAAAAGTCCCAATGCATTTCGGGCTATTAAACAAAGCCCTTCATCAAGGGAATCTGAAAGACGATGATAAATACAGTAAGTGACATAAATTGCAATAGAGTGAAATCAAAGTGAATGGCATATGCCAGAGTAAGGACAAAACGACATTCAGTGTCATCATGCCTATATGCGGTGCGAAATAGAACATTAATAAAAAATTGATGTTGCAGTGCCAACACGTGATGTTAACCGAAAAAGTGAAAAAGTGAGAAACCGAAAAATGCTCGAGAGTGTTGTTAATAGTCTCGTGCTGAACCAAGGGACTATCACCCATCCGTGCCCATTAATTAAAGTTTTGTCGTACCTCAATCGTTTTAGAGGGAGGCCTCTAAATGTAAAGACCAGCCGGCGATATGTCATTAATCTATAAAATGGGAAGACAAACACCGTAACCAAGGGATACAGATAAGAGAGCGCCTCAAAGCTTACCTCAATCTGTTGCAGTTAGTTGCAAACCTCTCATGAATTATCAAAACTTGGTTACACAACCTATGAAGAGAAGCTAGTATTAAACCTGGAAGTCCATGTATGAGGGCTTTTTTCAGACCGAATATCAATAACTGTTGAGTCAACTTCCCCAGAATGTCGGACACTAAGCCATGGAAGTCAGTAACGAAGACGCTGGCTGCAGCAAGGAAGGCCGGACGTCGTCTTGCATTATTTACATAGCGAGGGGCAAAACTATTGATATGGAAATAGGACTGTCTGCTGAATCTATGGTGGCCATTATTGAAAGTGTAAAGGTCTAGTGTGTTAGATCATGATTATTTAGAATGGAGGAATGAAAAAGAAAAACTTGAAAGTGGTGAAGTGTATGAAAAAAGTAACTATGAAATAGCGCAAAAACTACACGAAGATTAAAAAATTAAAGAATGATAATAGTGCTCATGCACGAGAAAGAGCGAGGCACTGCCAAAGTGACCAGCATAAAATTCCATGTAGAATAGTAATACCAACCATATAAACATGATGAGGCATAGTGTATGAGAATCATTCAATTACAGTATCATGATGCAAACAATATGTACTAACAAATCCAAATAGATCAATGCACGTAGAGAACAAATACAGAGACAATTGCAAATATGTTGTTACCTATTTGATATGAAGCACCAGAATATGAAAAGATCATTACAATATAATGATAAAAAATGAATAGTACAGTCTATTCAGGGTCAAACAATGTATTTAAAGGGTAAATGCAGAAGCATTTCAATCATTATAAAAAACAGGACAATTCAAATTTGTCATTCAACTCAGTTGGAGACAGTGTTTGCATGAACCAAATCCAGTGGGACTCAGGTTGTGATAAAAATGTGGGCATGTCTCTAACTGGTCAAGTTTCTACCACCTCTAGAACCCCAAATCTTAACTGTGGTATAGTGTGTTTTTCTGAAAGTCAATGTTGTGCTAGAGGAGAACTGAGCGTTCTTGAGCTGATGCGATTCTTGTGTTCAGTTTTGCAGGTGCAGAGATTTCTCTCTGTTGTTCCAACATAATACAAGTCGCAAGGACATTTGAGTACATAAATCACATGGTAACTATTACAGTTGGAATTGAAATTCAGGAAGATGTTTTTCCCTGATCGGGGATGAGGTAGACTGTTCCCTGTGATGATGTTATTACAATGTGAGCAATTCATGCACTTGGACATTCCTGTAAACGATGCTTTGACCTTATTTTTGGATTTGTTCAAAATCTCTTTTAGATTTCATGATCTCTTGTAGGCAAACAACGGTGGGTCTGCAAACATTCCTTTCTAGAATGATTGATTTCAGAAGATTAGAATGGGTTGAGTATGTGGAGACAAATACCTCCCTTGTTGAACCAGGTTTTTTAATTTTCTTTTTCAACAGGTCTTAGCGACACAACGCTGATGACCTGATGACTGCCTGCTCAACTATCACTGGACGGTAACCTCTGCCTAAAAATTTGTCTTTAGATTGTTCTATAGTCTGCAAGCTAACCTGAGGATTGGAGGTAATGCGCCTGACTCTCAAAAGTTGAGAGAAGGACAAATGGCTTTTTAGTGACCAAGGATGAAGCTTTGATATAGGAGAGCATTGCTGCGATCAGTGGGTTTTTTAAAAATGGTGGTTTCAACAATGTTGTTTGACAGTGTAAGCAGAACATCCAGAAATGCTATGCTTTGAGATTCAATGTGATGGGTGAATTGAATCCTGGAATTGATGCCATTAAGTATGAGAACCTGAGTTTCTAAATCATTACGAGACCCATGCCAGACAATCAATATATCGTCAATAAAATGACGGTATACTATGAGGTTAGATGCCCATTAAGGATTGGATCCCGCAAGTGACTCCCCACATGTGCACACGTTGCCATTGAAGGCAATGGAATGCTTGCACGTTTTTGGCTGAAAAGCCGAAGCCATTCCAAAAGGTCTTTTTGCCTAGCTGCGCATGCGCGCGTAGGCGAGACCTAAAAAACAAAGTCCTTCAGCAGAAAGGTATTCTGGTATTATACTGACCTCTACTGGTCGTTTTCTATCAAGACAATTAAATAGAGGAAGTTGAACAGAAGAAAAAGTCCCTAAGCAGAAGAAGACAAGTCCTAGGGCTGATCTCCAGAGCCCACAAAGTACCTATACACATAAATATATACTAAAGTATATACAAGAGGTCTTGAATGCTCGACTTGAAAAGGAAAACAACTAATAGACAGGATCGAAATATTTTAATAGCCACCCTAAAATGTGCATCTGTTCTGTCCTGAGATCTTTGAACGACAGTAATTCTGAGGTTAAGTCACCAGGTACAGTAGCACTAAACAGAGTTTAGTAACATTTAGTAAACTGAGCAGAAACACAACAGATTTAACTCACAATAATGAATGGCCTCTAAAGAGTAACCCTAGACTGCACCCAGCTACAGGCAATTAGAAAGCCATACCCTTCTCAGGATGTGATTGCATGAGAGCATACCATTCTGTTACTTCTTGCGCTTTTCATTGCAGAGGATATCAATCAATTTGACATTTTCCAGATACCTTCTGATTTTTCTCTCCATCACGAGTTTAGAGGGGCTACAAATAAAATATATCATATTACCCATTGGCTCATAAATGAATGCTGGACACCGAAGTAAAATACACCTGGAAATATGTTGTAAAACTATTTTGCAATCAAACATGTATTACTTCTATTCTCCCCAATAGCTTAAGAATTCAACAACAGCCTGATGAAGATTCATAGTGGGGTAATGAACTTGTGGATTGAGATGTTGCTCATATTCCAAATGATGTACCTCATTCTCCTCAAATAATGAAAATCATTTGAGGATTATGAAGGAAGATTTTTACTGACTGGTTACAGCTTTCATGGGAACTGCACGTGAACATCGTGCCTAGCTAAGCGGCTTCTCCTTGGTATGTATATTATATTATTGAATGTAGTAAGGACTGCAAAACACCTGGAGAGTATGTGTTCTGTCACACAACGACAAATATTAGTTCCATAGGAAACTTGGGCAGTTTTCCAGGGGTGCACATTGTTTCAAAATACAGAATCCCAAGTATCAGAGGCAGAGCTAGGGGTGGAGGTTGGTATTGCAGCCAGTGTTAAGCATCCAGATCAATTTTTGATCAATGATTTATTTTTCATAATGTCTCTTGCTATGAAGAAATAAAAAAATAATTATAACATAAAATACAAATGTGTTAGTATTCCTACTTTTACATATGTACACAATAAAAACAAGCATTAAAGCTACAACTTCTAGAAAATCTTTCATGTTAAAGAACACATGCAATTTTTAATCTCTCAAGTTTGTTTTCATTTAAAGAATTGTTAGAATGAATTAAATACCATCAAAATTAATAGGAAAAAATGTTTACTACCAATAATGTGAAGAATGACCATACATGATGTTAGTATTATTCCCCAGCTCCATTATTTTCTATGAGTGTGCCTTGTGGTAGCAATGTTTGGCCAAGGGTGGTGTTTGACTTTCCCTTAAGCTAGGCTAAAGTAGATTTGATCCTCGTCAGTATTAATACTGGAGTAGAAGTGCATCTTTGTGAAACAGCATTGGCTTACTTTTTTGTGGATGCCCTTTAGCATTAGCATGTGCCAACCAATACCCTTTATGTTGATTTTCTATTAAATATTCCCTATTCTACTACTACCACTCCAATCCCCTCCCACACTTACACCAAAATCATATACCTATGAGTGCTGAGGGCTCCATGCTCAAGGCAGAGAACTCTGCACATAAGATACACTGCTGGTGCAGGCAGAAGTTTCTACCTGGAGATTTGTGAATACACTTTGTGAGCATGTAATGTATTACTGCTGGAAAACAATTTGACATACTCAAACATTATTTGGTGAGTAGACCCTTGTATGTTTTGGATTTTCTCCTTCTGTCCAGAATTGTATGTTATGGCCAGCATTATGTTGAGAATAACCTGTGAAAGTTTTCTTTATTAAAGGTCTTTTGTATGTATGTAAGATTGCATATATCTGAGGGGGGCTTTAGGGTGTCTAACTATGGTGTACCCCTGTGAAGGCTTTAATAGCATTGCCAGATCAGACCGTGCATTGACAGTGTGACACCACTTGGGTGACACAGAATTAGTGCTTAATTATGTACGTTTTTGACCACTTGAATCTGTAATATGACACAGTAGCAGAGATAAATGTGTTGCTTTGTTTCTCACACACCACAATGCAAGTATGGGAACTCTCATTTTGCATTGTTCATTACACTTTGCATCTCTATCAAGAACTGAAGTGTCTTCTATGATACAAACATGCTGCAGTGGTGCTACAGGGTTACCCCATGTTGCTACAGTATTACTTTACATATGTAGTCGAGGTAAAACGATAATGTTTATTTCTATTTTATGAAAACAGTCAACTATGCTAGAGTGGTGAATATAGGTATTGTACCATGCCCTCTCTGTGGGGTCACCCCCAAACATTTTGCCTTTACCCCTTTTGTTTTCTGAACCCATTTTTGTCATCCTTTAGAACTCATTGCATTTTACCCCTGATAACCAGTGCTAAAGTGCTTGCACTCCTTCCTTTAAAAATTGGCATATTGAATGTACTAATATTTCCTTTGTAGAGTGGTACTACATGCACACAGGGCCCGTAAATTAAATGCTACTAGTGCACCTGCAGCATTTATTGTGCCACCCACATTAGTAGCCTTGCTTAATTTGCCTCTGATCTGCCATTGCTCCTGTGCACAGTTTTAAACTGCCATCTTACCGTGGCAAAATAAACCGTTTGCCAGATCTAAACCTTCCTGTTAAATACATCTTCTTTACCCCTTAGGATAGGTCCCAAACAACCCATAAGGAATGGCGCAGTGTATTTAAAAAGTTGGACATGTGCTTTTAAGTTTTACATGTCCAGGTAGTGAAAAAGTCACAAACATGTTTTTCACTACTTTGAGGCCAACCTCTCCCATAGGATGACATTGACCTACCCTATTACATTTAATAAGTGAGAATGTTTGTTTGGTTCCATGTGAGAATATCATGTTTGGTGTCTAAGGAATTGTCATTTTAAATCCTCTTTAGTAGTAACGTAAAATTTTAAGTCACAATTCTGAAAATGTAACTTTTAGAAAGTAAAAACATATGTGAGAGTGCACTCCTTCCCTTATGAATTCATTGATTCATCCGTATATTATTGTTCTTGTAATGCCTGCTAACAGCTGCTGAGAACTGTACCAAGTCCCAGTAATGTAAAGATACTCCAAAGCGGGCACATAATTTGCGCACCCGACTGTCGCTCTGCTGCATGGGGGATAACCCCTCAAAGTAAAACACTTCACCTAAAGTTCAACATTTTTATCACTGTATTCCAAACTTTTTACCAGTCATTTTATCCATGTTCTTTTATATTTAATCACCATGGAGCCAGAATGGTTGCACCTGAGTGCTCTATTCACTAATTTCAAAGGCCTCCTGTTGCCAATCTGGGCTTTCAACAGTGGCACGTGAGGTCAACCATGCTTCAGAAAAGACCCTTTAAGTCATTCCGAATTTATTTCGAGCCATGCTGGCTCTTCGGCAGGGTTCACTAAAATACATGAAAAAAACAACTCAACTTACTGCTCAATTCAAACATACTATGCGAAATGAAATGCTGAAATACCCAATGTCGCAACCCAAAATGACCCTCTCTACCTCCCCTAACCTTATCATTTGAATTACACTCATGTACTCTAACTTATATAAACCCATTCCCACTGCATCCTCAATCCCTCAAGCAAAAACTGCATCGAAATGCTT
Source organism: Lissotriton vulgaris (assembly GCF_964263255.1). Classification (NCBI taxonomy): domain Eukaryota; kingdom Metazoa; phylum Chordata; class Amphibia; order Caudata; family Salamandridae; genus Lissotriton; species Lissotriton vulgaris. The sequence goes on along the minus strand of NC_141689.1, from coordinate 929,707,070 downwards.
TGGGTATGACATAAATGGTCTTTTCTGAAGCATGGTTGACCTCACATGCCACTGCTAAAAAGCATGGATTGGCAGCAGGTTACATTTGAAATTGATGAATAAAGCATTCAGGCGCAACCATTCTGTCTCTGTGGTGTTAAAACATGAAAGAACACGGATAAAATTACTGGTAAAAAGTTTGTAATACAGTGATAAAAATGTTGAACTTTGGAGTAAGTGGTTTTCGTTGAGGGATTATCCCCCATTCAGCAGTGCAGAAATCGGGTGCGCGAATTAAGTGCCCGCTTTTGGAGTACATTTAGGAAGTAGGCATTTTTTTGCCCTAAACATTTGGTGCCTGCAGTTTGTACCTAATCCACATGATTAGGTGTACTTGGTTGTTGACCTTTGTGTATTCCTCCAAAACATCTGCACAATGGAGGGACTAGAGTTTGGGCAGATGGGCCATTGTAGCAGGATGATGGGGCGGAGCTGTGCACAGACCTGCTTGCCCTTCAAAGACACTCCCTCAGCTCGTACACAAAAAACTTCACACCAGCCTTCTGTGACTACAAATATACTGGGACCAGATCAGGAAAGAAGGAAAATCCAGACACGTCTTTCAGGGTAAAACTTTAAGAGTTTCTTACACTTCAAAGGTGGTACCAGGTATAAAAGTTGGACTCCCAGACCCAATCTTCAGTTCACTTCTAGACCTAAGGAAGGACCCTCAGAAGACTAACTTGCAGCCTTTGGCCCGCTGCGTACTTCAAAGGACTGCCCTACACACAATGAGGACTGCCCTGCTTCCTGAAGCCTGCCCTGTGCCTAAATCACAAAAGGTACCCTAACGTAATAGAAATAACTTCAACTAACCTTGGTTAGGAATGGGAAGGTTAATAATGAAGCATCTTAGTTATTACCCACTAGGTTGTGGGAAAGGAAAAGATTTCTTTTGTTTATATTACCCTCACACACCCTAGTGGTGTCATGCTTCATCATCGGGTCACCATGACTCCTAAAGGTCCGTGTGGGCTTGACCGTTTTTCAGGGACCTCTTTCAAGATGTGGCCAGGGGGTCTTAAAGATTAAACATCCTCAGACAATTCCTGGTTTCCCTTTATTCTGTGAAATGACTGTGATAATAAAAATAAAAGCATATAAATGGGCAATTGGATATTAATGGTCCTATGACCCCCGTGCCAACATGTTTCAACTCACTATATGGCCAAAAACTAGTCCAGGGCTTCAGTGCAAAAAAAGAAGAAATTAACTCCCTGGTGAGAGCTGAGGTGCAATACTACACTACTTCTATTTTGTGAAGAAAGTGCAGATAGCTGCTCCTTTGTTATGAACAAAAGATAGACTTATCTCGTGCATGTTTACAATTTCCAAGCAGTCGAACCCAATCAGCTGGGATCAGCTGACGACGGCACAGGGTAAATACCAGATACCTCACGTCCCGCGCAGCGGGCAGGCCAAAGGCAAGCCCATCTGCCCCCGTCCGCGCCCGTCCGCGCCCGTCCATGCCTGACCGTGCCCAGGGGCCAGGTCCCCTGGACCAAAAGGGACTGAGATTACCTACCCAAGACAACAGCTTATGGCAATAGGGACACTGGAAAAAGATCGTTTGCGGGCACTGCATTGACCTTGCATCCAGTAACCACCCTTGCCCTAAATGCAAATTCCTAGTCACAAAAACAAAGCCCATCCCTCTTAAAAAAGTCAAAGATAAGGAATATAAATTACTCCTAGTAAACTGCAGATCATTGCGGAAACACCAATCAGAAATAAACATTCTACTCAGAGAAGAGGGTCCGGAGGCCCTTTTCCTCACCAAAATGCGGTTGCACAAATACTCAAATCCAGATGTGGTACAAACACTCCCCCCAGGATATCATATGCTAAGGAATGACAGGAAATCAGGGAAGGGAGGAGGAACCGCCATCATCATTAAAGACCACATAAAAGGCCAGATAGAACCAGACATTGCATTAGAATGCGAGAGTGTGGGTTTCACACTATCCTTTACCCACACATGCTCAATAACCGGGATACTGATTTATAGACCCCCTTGCTCCTGCGGAAGGTTCATTGAATCACTCACAGACCTAACATCAGCCAGGGCAAACCTAACTGCAAATATCATCATCATAGGAGAACTCAATCTACACATAGAGGACCCCAAGAATGCAGAGGCATGCAACCTAACTCAAAATCTTCTAGTGCTTCAAATGGGACAAATGGTAACCAGACCAACTCACAATAAAGGACACTTGCTAGACCCGGTCTACTCGAACATGAACTAACTCGAGACACTTGACCCCGTCCCCATCCCCTGGTCAGACCACTTTTTAATTCCCATAGTCTGGAAAACACCTTACCCTCCACCAGACTACCAACTCACGAAAGAGTGGGACCGACCATGGCCAAAAATCATCCCTGAGACCTGGACAGAGCAGTTAACTACCACCTACCCTAGCAGTGCCACAGAGCCCACTAGTGCATTTGAGAAATATAATGATTGGATCACTGCATCCCTAGATGCAACCATCCTGCTTAAATGGAGGGCAAAGAGGCCCACTAACAAAAAATCACCATGGTACACCCCAAATATTCGGGAACTCAAACAAAGCTATAAAAAGCTTGAGAGGGCATGGAGACGGAACTACTGCCTGGAGAAAAAACAAAAATACAAAGAGGCAATAAAGATTTATCAAACAGAAATAAGGAAGGCACAAACACTTTACTTTGCGGAAAGGATCAAGGGAGCAACCAACGCCCCTAAAGAAATAGCTAGAATAGTGAAAACGTTATCTACATGCCCACAGCCAGAAGGTCCCAAGGAAAGAGCCCCCCAGAGATGTAAGGAAATAGCAGAATTCTTTAATAACAAAATACTCTATATATACAACTTGTTCCAACCCCCCAGAAGGACACACCATGCCCCAATACCCCTAGTGGACCGGACACTACTAATGGATTAGAAAAACTAGGGCGTATTGAAGAAATACCGATCATGGATCTCACCACCCTTGATAACATTTTTGGGAAAATCGAATCTGGATCACCCAGCGACCCAGCTCCCGTACACATGCTAAAGAAAGTTAAGGAAGCAATCCTCCCAGTTCTCCTAGAAATGCTCAACCTATCCCTGACCATGTCAACAGTACCGGTAAGATGGAAACAGGCGATGGTGAGGGCACTCTTAAAAAAACCAAGCCTAAATCCAGATAACTGGGGGAACTACAGACCAGTCTCGCTCCTACCACTACTCTGTAAGATACTAGAGAAGCACGTGAACACGATACTGTCCAACTATCTAGAATCACAGGACATCCTGCACAAATCACAAACAGGCTTCCGTTCTAACCATGGGACTGAAACAGCACTCCTAATGGTAATGGAGGAAGCTAGGAAAGTACTGGATCGCGGAGGAACAGTGGCAGTTATCCTACTGGATCTTACGGCCGCGTTTGACACGGTTAATCATAGGATCCTATTAGACAAAACTCAGAGAGATAGGAATCGGAGAAAGGGCCTTAGAGTGGCTGAAGTCCTTCCTATCAGACAGAACCTTCCAAGTGTTCAAATGCAGGCACAAATTAATAGAGATTCCTCTCACGTGTGGAGTCCCACAGGGCTCCTCTCTTAGCCCCACCCTTTTTAATGTGTACCTAAGACCACTAGCTGAGATAGTACAGTCGTGTGGTGTCACTATAGTCACCTACGCAGATGATACTCAGCTGGTAGTAGCCCTAGAACACCCTAAGGAGAACCCCATTGACCTTAAATCATGCCTGGAACAGGTAGCCACATGAATGGAGCAATCGTTCCTCAAACTCAATGGAGACAAGACGGAGCTAATGATTCAGGGAAATAAGGCAGAGACGCACACAAACATAAACTGGCCAAGCCGCCTAGGCCCCACCCCCTAGCCCAAAGAGAAGATCAAATGCTTGGGAATCTGGCTAGACAGGTCTCTCAAACTTGACCACCAAGCAGTCACAGCAGCAGCCACTTGCTTTGGCAACCTAAAACAACTTAGAAAGATTTTACCACTTCTTCCGGATACTGTGCGTAGAACCATGGTACAATCACTGATTCTCCCCCGGCTAGACTATTATAATTCACTCTACCTTGGAACCTCTAAAACCACAATCAGGAAATTACAAATAGTGCAGAACGCAGCAGCCAGAATACTCCACAATATTCCAGGCAAAAAATCAGCGAAACCGGTAATAACAGCACAACACTGGCTACCCATAGCAGAACTCATCAAATTCAAAGCACTATGCACTGCCCACAAAACTCTCTGGAAGTACCCTGCACGTTTGCACTTTTTGCTCATGTTTTATAATTACTGTGTGTTTTAATATGTTTTAGATTGTCTATATTGTAAATGCACTTTTATGGTTTGAATCAAAACCGAATGAAGTCTTTTTGACTTGACTTGAATACAGGCCGAAAATAAATCATACCCTCCTTACTTTCCACCGACCTTCACGTAACCTTAGATCCGCCAGCCTTTTCCAATCTAAGATACCCAAAACAAAGAGAGCAAGAGCAGGCGGACGCATGTTCTCCTATAACGCAGCCATACTATGGAACTCTCTCCCGACCAAGCTCAGATCCAATCCTGACCATCTAACGTTCAGGAAACAACTAAAAACATGGCTATTCCAGAACACTCACTAGATCTCCTAGGTCCAGTCCATCGCCCGATAGCTCTGGGATGCCTTTGGTTGCCATGCGCTCAACAAGAATTAATTAATAATAGTAATATTCATTTTCTTTTTACTCCAGCTGCATAACAGGGAAAAAAAGAATAAAAAAGAGAACATAAGGTAACAACATTATTGTGATGCCTGTGGTTTCCCATTCGTGATGTGCTTGTGAACTGCACACATGCTCATCCAACAGGAGGGTGAGTGCAAGCCATTTTTCTCTGTAACCTGGCTGGTGCGCATTTTACCAGGGTTCTTTTCAGCCACTCTTTATAAAGTGCTGTATATTGAGTGGCGATAAACATCGCATTCTGATTTTATTCCCATTCTGGTTTACGTGTAATTGTTAAAAAACACCGGCGTGACACTCGCATCAAACCATACAATTGCACAATCATTCACTATAGGTTCATTCAAACTGTCACATTCTGCTTTTAGTAAATCTGCATTGATAATTACCATCCCCACATACCTGTATGTGGTGTATCCCGCATGGGGCCAATCAAGATACTCACTTCAAGGGTCCTGTTGAATTAAATACAGACTCTACGAAGGGTAAGCATTGGCAAATTAAATAACTCCATTTTCACATTTTTAAAAGATGCTTACAAAATCAAGAAATCAAGGAACTATTTGATATGTATTATACCTTTTTATTTGTTTATAGCTGAAGCAAACACACAATTTGAGTTGCATTACCAGGAACAACGCTGTCTAGTCACTTCCGCACATAGACACAAGAATTTTTTTATAATCTCCACTGGTTTTCTCCTGTGAATGTAAACAGATAACCACATTGAGTTAGAGTTGCTAAACAAACAAGAAAAACTAAATCGGATGGTTGGGGAAGGCAAAACACAAGATACTTAAAAGCTACAATTGAAGTAGTTCAAGCAGTGTATAACATTTCTCTAACTGGGAAAGGACCTAAATCATACAGAAACCCATCCTCAGAAGGTACTGCTGAGTCCAGCCTTTTGGGGATTTTTCTTGGTTATCTACCTCTCTTTCCTCTGCCTCATTTTGAAAGCAACATATCTGTCTTAGAATGTATAGCACCTTGAAATCGTTGGATGAGTTTAGTGCCAAACAAAGCACCAAATAAATAAATACATACAAATGCATGTGAATGAAGAAGCCCGATGGTTTCCCCTTCTTACCTTACAGATGAGATTTTGGTTGATCTGCAACTGTCCAGTATTATTAGTAGCATCGCTATTACCATATTTTGTGCATCATTCCTGCTGGATAACAGTATAAGGATGAACTGCTCCCTTCTAGGATGTTTAGTTGTCAGACATGCTGCTGTCTTTTATACTTCGCTGGGTTTCAAGATAGATGAAGTTGTCTTTGTCCAGTCAGGAGTGGAATATAGGAGTAATTAGCAGAATGTTAAACTGTAAATGTTATCTTCAGGAAATTTACCTGGATAAATTAGATGCTGGTATACTTGGCAGACTACATATTCCATGCCAAATTACTATTTCTGTCAAAATAAATTCTCAGATTATAGACTGATTAGCTGGCAAAGGCAGGAGGTCCATATTCGCAGCCATACCAGTTTGCTCCAGGCGGAAATATCAGGCTGGCAAGGAGGAGCTCAGTTTTGGCTGGATTACGCTTAAGAAAGTTGGTTCCCATCCACCATTGGCTGATAAATATTTGGCCAGCGAGTCAGGATCTCACATGCTAACATCAGTTGGAGAGACTTTAGACAACCTGAAGATATTCTTTGTGACATCAGCATATATTTACAATTGGGCTCCTGGTAGATGGGGGAGCTATGTGAGTGGCCACACACACAAATTTTAATAGAAACGTGGAGAATGGTGATCTCTTGAGAATATCACAACTGAATTCCCTGATCCCTTTGGTAAATGTGCGAGGGTGACAATCTATTGCCTATCCCTGAGAAAAAATTTGTACCTGTTGAAAAAAGTTTCTGTGAAACCTGTCTATGTCAGTCTATTGGTGAATAGTAAATAGTAATTATTTGAGAAGTTAATGTTTCACACTGTAATAGCAAGTGCATTGTGTTGTAAAAGTAACTGTTTTGAGGAAATGGTCAAAAGAGGATCTGCCTCTTGGTTACTTATTTATTTTTTGGGAGTTTCATATAGTGCGAACTCGACCCAAAGGTATCAGAGTGCTTTACATAAGCACCAGTTGCATTACAGATAGACACTTTCATTTTTGATAGGCACAGAAAGATTACGTGATTTGCCCAGAATCACAGGATGTTGAGTGTCTCCCTGTTGAGACTCGAACCCGGTTCCCCTGCTTTGAGGTTGAATACTCTATCCATTAAGAAACATCCTCTCTCTTAGTGTAACTATTTACGTGTAACCATTTACCCAGTGTATCCACAGACACTAGCTCATAGAGTGCAGTCTAGCAATAAAAAAAAATTCAAGAGATGGCTGTACATTGATGATACCTTGGTCGTTGTCAGAACTACTGCTTTTTTAAACCTAAGATTAAAGCTATCAATGACTTTTTTGCGATGTCGAGGAGGGAATAATTGTATAGATTATAGACATATCAATCCATGCATACCATCAGTCTACTTCAAAGGAACTACCAGGAAGTAATTGTGCCACACCTAAGAGGTATATATGCCCACATAGCGCTGTATCGTCTATATCTGTTCTGCAAAATAAATATAAGACAAATGGCCACCCTGCACCAATCCTCAATCAATCAATCAAGACATTTGTATAGCGCGCTACTCACCCGGAGGGTCTCAAGGCGCTTGGGGAGGGGGGGGTCCGCTACTGCTCGAACAGCCATGTCTTGAGTTGCTTCCTGAAGGTGAGGTGGTCTTGGGTCAGGCTGAGGTAGATGGGGAGGGAGTTCCACGTCTTGGCGGCCAGGTAGGAGAAGGATCTTCCTCCCGTTGTGGCTCTTCAGATGCAGGGGACGGCGGCGAGGGCCTGGCTGGTCGATCGGAGCTGGCGGGTGGGAGTGTAGAAGTTGAGGCGGTCGTTGAGGTATCTTGGGCCTTGGTTGTGGAGAGCTTTGTGTGCGTGGGTGAGGAGTCGGAACGTGATTCTCTTGTTGACGGGGAGCTAGTGCAGGTTTCTTAGGTGTGCGGAGATGTTGCTGTGTCGGGGGATGTCCAGAATGAGTCGTGCTGAGGCGTTCTGAATCCGCTGGAGTCTTTTCTGGAGTTTTGCAGTGGTTCCGGCGTAGAGGGAGTTGCCGTAGTCCAGATGGCTGGTGACGAGGGCCTGGGTGACCGTCTTCCTGGTTTCGGTGGGGATCCAACGGAAGATCTTCCGTAGCATGCGTAGGATGTTGAAACATGACGAGGAGACGGCGTTGACTTGTCTGGTCATGGACAGGGAGGAGTCCAGTATGAAGTCCAGGTTGCGTGCGTGGTCCGTTGGTTTGGGAGCGCTGCCCAGGGCAGGGGGCCACCAGGAGTTGTCCCAGGCGGATGGTGATGATCCCAGGATGAGGACTTCCGTCTTATCTGAGTTCAGTTTCAGGCAGCTGTTCATCATCCACTCGGCTACGTCTTTCATCCCTTCGTGTAGGTTGGTTATGGCGGTGGCGGGGTCGTTGGTGGGGGAGAGGATCAGCTGGATGTCGTCGGTGTAGGAGATGATGTTGAGGTTGTGTTGGCGTGCGATGGCCGCAAGGGGGCTCATGTAGATGTTGAACAGCGTGGGGCTGAGTGATGATCCTTGTGGTACGCCGCAGATGACTTCGTTGTCTTCTGATCTGAACGGGGGGAGGCGGACTCTCTGTGTCCTTCCGGCGAGGAAGGAGATGATCCATTTCAGGGCCTTCTCTTGGATTCCGACGTTGCTGAGGCGCTGCACTAGGGTGCGGTGGCATACAGTGTCGAACGCCGCGGAGAGGTCCAGGAGGATGAGGGCCGCTGTTTCACCGTTGTCAAGCAGGGCTCGGATGTCGTCAGTGGCTGCGATGAGAGCGGTCTCGGTGCTGTGGTTGGCCCAGAAGCCGGACTGCGAGGGGTTGAGGGATCCACTTGTCTCGAGGAAGGCGGCCAGCTGTCTGTTGATGGTCTTCTCGATGACTTTGGCAGGAAACGGGAGGAGCGAGATGGGGCAGTAGTTTTTGAGGTCGGTGGGGTCGGCTGATGGTTTCTTCAGGAGGGCGCTGAGTTCGGCATGCTTCCAGCTCTCCAGGAAGGTTGCGGTGTTGAAGGAGGTATTGATGATGACCCGGAGATGAGGTGCAATGACGACGTCGGCCTTGTTGAAGACGTGGTAAGGGCAGGGGTCGGTTGGAGATCCGGAGTGGATGGAGTTCATCGTGCGTATGGGCTCCTCGGTGTTGATCGGGGTCCAGGCGCGGAGGTTGGTTATGGGGGGCGTTGTTGCGGTTGTTGGGTGCATCGGCTGTGTGCTGAAGCTGTTGTGTATGTCTGCGATCTTGCAGTGGAAGTATGAGGGGAGTGAGTTGCAGAGGTCTTGCGATGGGGTGATGTCGTTGTTTCCGGCGCTGGGGTTGGAGAGCTCTTTGACGATGTTGAAGAGTTCCTTGCTGTTGTGGGTGTTGTTGTCCAGATGGTCCTTGAATGCGGTTTTCTTGGTGGCGTGGATCAGTTGGTGGTGTTTTCGGGTGGCGAGCTTGAGGGTGGTCATGTTGACTGGTGTTGGGTCTCTGCGCCAGGCTTTCTCGAGGGCTCGGCAGTTCTTCTTGGAGCTCTTGAGTTCGTCGGTGAACCAGGATGCTTTCTTGCTGCCGAGTCTGCTGGGAGGGGTCCTCAGTGGGGAGAGGTCGTCTGCGCAGTTGCTGATCCACCACGCAGAGCTGGCGGGGGGGTTCAGGCCCAGGGATGCGGCGAGCTGGTCGGCTGTGATCTTGTTCCAGCTTCTGCGTGGAACCTGTTGCTCGTGGTCGTGGATCGTGTTCTTTTTGAAGCTGAAGTGGACGCAGCTGTTGTCTGTCCAGTGGAGTCCGGTGGCGTGGCTGAAGGAGATGTCTTCCTGGAGGAGAAAACGGGGTCAAGCGTGTGGCCAGCGTAGTGGGTGGGGGTGGTCACCAGCTGCTTGAGTCCGAGGTTGGCGTGGTTGTCCAGCAGGGAGGTTGTGTTGCGGTCGCTGTTGTTCTCCAGGTGGAAGTTGAAGTCCCAGAGGAGAATGTAGTCAGCGGAGAGGAGGGCGTGTGGGCTGATGAGGTCGGCGATGTCTTCGCTGAATTGTGTGCGTGGCCCCGGGGGTCTGTAGATGAGGGTGCCTCTGAGGGTGGTCTTGGGATCGGTGTGGATATGGAAGTACAGGTGTTCGGCGGCTGTGAGGGAGTCGTCGGTGTTGGTCGTGATGCGGATTGTGTTCTTATGACGATAACGATGTCTCCTCCCGTCTGGTTGACGCGGTCCCTCCGGGTGAACTTGTAACTGTCCGGGATGGCGATGGCGATGTCGGGCGCTGAGGAGGCGTTCATCCATGTTTCCGTGAGGAAGGCGACATCTGGGGATGTCGAGTCGAGGAGGTTCCAGAGCTCCACAGCGTGTCTGCCGACGGAGCGGGTGTTGAGCAGGATACACTTGAGGTGGTTGCTGCTGGTGCTCGGCTTGGTGGGTGCAGTGCAGGTCCGGATGCAGGAGAAGTCGCAGGAGTGGCAGATGAAGGGTCCGTGGGTGCGTCTCGGGGTGGCGCAGTAGCAGCCGGGGGTTCGGCTGGTGTTGAGTGCGTTGAGGGTGGCTGTGTCGTAGGTTCGGCGGGTGGGCTGGCATCCTTGGGGGCCAGGGGGTCTGGTGCTAGGCGCGGTCCGGTCGCGGACAGGCGCAGACGGGCTTACCTTTGGTGCTCCTTCGGCGCACAATCTGTGCGCCCGCTGCGCATCAACGCTGCTCGTGGGAGTGGCCGTCATAAGTAGGGAGCCGGGAGGGCGGGTCGGCTGGGTCTCGGCGAATGGGCGGCGGGGGGCGGGGCCGCAGGGAGGCAGTGGCGGGAAAATCGGAGCGAGCGAGCGGTCGGCTCTGTGGTGGCTGGGGCGCTCTGGCGGCCGGTTCTCAGGTGGCTGGGGCGCTCTGGCGGCCTGTTCTCAGGTGGCTGAGGCTCTCAAGTGGCGGTCGGTGTCAGCGGACACAGGAGGGGGTGACCAGGCCTAAGGAAGGTGCGGTGGTCACTAGTGAGGGCTGTCCGCGGTCCCCTTAAGTAGGGAGCCGGGAGGGCGGGTTGGCTGGGTCTCGGTGAATGGGCGGCGGGGGGTGGGGCTGCAGGGAGGCAGCGGCGGGAAAATTGGAGCGAGCGGCCGGCTCTGTGGTGGCTGGGGTGCTCTGGCGGCCGGTTCTCAGGTGGCTGGGGCGCTCTGGCGGCCGGTTCTCAGGTGGCTGAGGCTCTCAAGTGGCGGTCGGTGTCAGCGGGGACAGGAGGGGCTGACCAGGCCTAAGGAAGGAGCGGTGGTCACTGGTGAGGGCTGTCCGCGGTCCCCTTAAGTAGGGAGCCGGGAGGGCGGGTCGGCTGGGTCTCGGCGAATGGGCGGCGGGGGGCGGGGCCGCAGGGAGGCAGCGGCGGGAAAATCGGAGCGAGCTGCCGGCTCTGTGGTGGCTGGGGCGCTCTGGCGGCCGGTTCTCGGGTGGCTGAGGCTCTCAAGTAGCGGTCGGTGTCAGCGGGTACAGGAGGGGGTGACCAGGCCTAAGGAAGGCGCGGTGGTCAATCCTTGAGCCTGATTCACAAAAGTAAAGTTAGACTTTTGGTTTGAGTTTAGACCAAAAGTCTAACTGTACTAGTTTTTGGTATTCACAAAGGTAAATTATGAGTAATATCTTTACCTCCGCACTCGGGACGGAATCTCCTCACTCAGGAGGAATCTCTGCACTCGGGCAGAGATCCGCCCTGAGTGTGGAGATTATGATCGAGTGCGGAGATTCCACTGCAAGTGCAGGATAGAATCTTCTCATTTGGGCATAGATTCTTCCCAGAGTGCAGAAACTCTGCCAGAGTACGGACATTAAAATACTACTCGTAACTTAACTATGTAAATACCGAAAGTCGTACTCCTAGACTTTTAGACTAAGTTTATCTTTGTGACTTGGGCCCCTTGGTTGTATCTCAATCTCTTCCTAGCATTTGGCATCCTCTGTATTTTTAAACCGTGAATGGAAAATGCGCATCATCTATTTGGGTAGGGAAAGCAAAAAGTACCGTTTAAAAGAAAGGCAATTTCCATTAGTTAAGGGTGACCGATCTCTCCTGAAGTTAAGTTCTATCTTTACATAGCAGCAGCACTATGCCTGTGGTGAGGGATATCAATGAGGAACGCTGAAATTATGTAATGTAATGATTCCTCACACACCAGAGGGATATGGCCCTTAGAATGATTCCCACATTGAGATTCTTCATAAAGGCAGATTCAGCAAACTTGTTCATTTGAGTAAGTTAAAACTTGCAAAGTGACAAGCATCTAAAGGTTTCATGGCCTTCTTGGATTTCTCAATACAATTTGGGTTTCAAGAGCAGACTTGTTTTTAGAAATATATTCCTCAACTATTTTAACTTGAAATGGGTGTGTACTGCTTATGAATACAATTATTATAATCTGTTTTAGGTATATCTATAACAGAGTCACACTGATGCCAATAATTGTGAAAAATGTAAGATTGACTCTAAACAATATCCTCGGACGAAGCGTAACATGCCCATTCGATGTATTAGTTGTAACTTGAGGCCTATAACATATAATCCTACATCCTCTTGCTACCTCTAACACTGTAATGCTGGGCACCATAGTTTGTTTATTTTTCGTACATACAAACTATGGCATTCTAAAAGTCTAAACATAGAGAAAGGGTTGCGTGCACGGAAGGCCTATAACTAATATCCATGGTTTCCAGTGGCCTATCTCAAGCTCCCGTACATGGCCAAAATCTTGGCACGGAATAGAAGACAGGGAAAATGCTATTTTAGGACATACATAATTTTCCTTAGGGCTACATTACAATGGATCAAATATACTAATATTTACAGGCTAGATCATACTCCATAAAAAATACACACAATTACACTTAATAGCTCAGTTTGTTGCCAATATGTAGAGCAGAGGTTAGCAAAAGGCTGCCTATGCTTTGGTTTTGTTCCATGCTGGTCAAAAACAATGTGTCCAATTCTATCAAATGCCCGACTTTTGCACCTTCATGAAACTTAAATGATTGCGATGGTGAAAAATGCTACCTGACAGTGACATTTTCTACATAAACATTTATGCACACTAATTCACAAATTAACATTGAATGTGAAAAACTTATTTCACTAAATTGGAGGTTTAACCAGTTTTTGAAAGCTTTTCTCCCAGAATTTCATCTTTTTTTAATATCACTGATTCCTAAACTTTGTGAAGTTCTTCTTTAGGATTACTGGGGTGGCCCAGTGTGTGGGAGACATCTCCCATACCTGTGTATCAGCCAGTCCCATGAGTCCCTGCTTGAGGCGCACAATGGGCTACCACCAACCAAAAAGGATTCTGCCTCATCACCAGTCCATTGTAGAATCGGGCAGCAGATACTGCAACATTATTCTGACATAAAGAGAATGGAGGGGGGAGATCAAATCATGTAAAAGATGGTATCTACACCTCTGCGTTCTCCTGCTAATTGGCCGCACAGAGGTCATAGGTGAGATCTTGATGGAATAGAGTATACGGCCTCACACCACCAAGATCTAAAGAGAGTACTAGATTATTGCCTTTTTAGCTTCAGTCAGAAGTAACGGCTCTGTACCAGAAGGTGGATTACTCTAAAATAATTCCTACATAAATGATCATACTAATGCAGTCTTCTCTTGGATAACAGTGACACATTCATTACTTTACATTTAAAGCATGTCCCTCTAGACTGATGTGCTAGTGCAAAATTAAAAAAATACAAAGGAAAACATTAGGAAGTCATGAAACACTTACCTGGATAGCCTTCCAAAGTGCTTTGCCATACATCCGCTTGTACTGAGCTTTGATCTCATTCAGGTCAACCTCATAACGGGAAACCATAATTCTTATCAATGTTCTGTCTCTAGTTCCAAAACCCTGTTGAAATTGCAACTCATTTTTGTTACCTATAAACTTCACGCTACTATTCAAATCAAATTATTTTTCTACTTGCATTTTTGAAGTTTAGCATCAAAACAAGCTCTTTTGTGTAATTCTAATGTATGCAATTTGAAAATAACATGTTCACTTTTATGTGGAGTTATTTTATGTTAAGATAGTTATTATATAATGCATATATCCCATGAACACTGTTGCATCTAGGCCCTGGCTCATCCAAACCTGACTGATTCACAAAGGTAACCTTTGACTTTTGGTCTAAGTTCAGACCAGAAGTCTAACTTTACTACTTTTGGGCATTCACAAGTAGTATAGTTCTGGCAGAGATCCGCCCAGAGTGCAGAGATTCCGCCCTGGGTGTGGAGATTCCGATCCAAGTGTGGTGTGGAATCTCCACACTTAAGCAGAGATTCTGCCCCTAGAGAGAAATTTCCACCCCAAGTGTGGAAACTCTGCTCTGAGTACAGATGTAAAGATACTACTCATAACTTACATTTGTGAATACCGAAATTCATGAACTTAGGGGCATAGTACAAGCCCCTATCGCCACAGGAACATCACTTTTTGTAACCTTCCTGTGGCGATAGAGGCCTTGCCTTATGTACAAGGCAGCGTTAAGCCACCTAATGTGGCTTAACGCTGCCTTGTACATAAGGCACCTGTTAGAAATGGGGTCCCAGGCTGGCACTGACTGGTGCCAATGTCCAAATAGAGACCATTCTTCCTAGGTCAGGGCAAGAGGGCTACCCACTTCGATAACCCCTGCTCAACCCTGTGGTAACGTAGCACGAGCAGTTAGGCCTATCTCAGAGGCAGTGTGTGAAGCATCTGTGACCATGCACAATAAGGCAGTAACGACACCAGAGCAGGACACAACTCAAGTAGGTATATAAAAATAGTATCTTTATCCAAGGTTTAACTCAACACTCTCAAAGCGTTTCAACAAGCTACAATGCACGTAAATCAGTAGGGACTTAAGAATGCACTAACGTATTTACCAGAACGTGGCACTGACTGAGATCAAGGCCGGGGCCTACACCGCTCATTGCGCACCAGGTTCCTGCCATTGAAAGGGGACACAGCACGCAGCTTCTTGAAGAAGCGGAGACGGTGACAAGCGTACGCCCAGCGACCACAAGGGCTTCGGCTGCCCGGGCTGGCGGTGGTGATGACTCTCATTGTGCAGCTCAGTGGTGGGCTCACAGCGGCAGCAGCTCTTGCTTAGCTGAGGCAGCCCACGAGATGATTGAGACAATCCTTGACAATGGTGAACAAGATGTGGGCAAACAGTGGCTGCAGCTCTCCCTTAGCTGCGACGGCCCATAGGATGAATCACAATGATGCAAAGTTGATAGAGGTGCGGGCACTCAGTGGAGGCAGCACTCTCTTAGCTTCGGCAGCCCACAGGACAAATCACGATGATGCAAAGTTGCCAAAGGTGTGGGCACTCAGCGACAGCAGCTCTCTCTTAGCTGCGGCAGCCCACAGGACAAATCACGATGATGCAAAGTTGGCAAAGGTGAGGGAACTCAGCTGCAGCAGCTCTCTCTTAGCTGCGGCGGCCCACAGAACAAATCACGATGAGGCAAAGTTGGCAAAGGTGCGGGCACACAGCGGCAGCAGCTCTCTCTTAGCTGCGGCGGCCCACAGGACAAAGGATGGCTGGCACAATGGTGGGCACTCAGCGGTGGGAGCTCTCTCTTAGCTGCAGAGGCCCACACAGATTCAGCGAAGGTTCTGAGGATTTAAATTGAGGCCGACTCTCAGTGGCGGCAGCTCTCTCTTAGCTGCAGCAGCCCACACAGATTCAGCAAAGGTTCAGACGATTCAAATTAAGGTGGGCTCTCAGCTGCGGCAGCTCTCTCATAGCTGTAGCAGCCCACAAAGGTTCAGCGAAGGCCCCAGATTACTCAATGGAGGCCTCACCTGCAAATAGGATTCCTCGCACAGGAACTCCGAAGGCTGACAGGATGAAGTCTAATGTCCCTGAATTTTCAGCAGTAGACGCTCTCAATTCAGGCCCTCGGGTAGTTTCTTCAGCAAGTTTGGTGAAAGTTTAAAAGTCCTTTCCACTATTCACTCAGAAAGAGGTTTGTCTTGACATCCAGAAGTAACCACTTGAAAAATTTTTCATCGCAGCGTTTTATATCTAAAAAGTCTTTGTTCTTCTAAGGTTGCAAATCATTGAATACAGCCAGAACCAGTTCAGTGGGGTCAGGGGGCACTTGGTTTACGAGGTGACATCCTGTCCTTTCAGAATGAGGGGCCTGCTGTAAGATGCCCCATGGGAGGTGGAGCCATCATTCACCTTGCCAGGCACGGCACTGCTCTTATCAAAGAGTCACCCCTCCCAATGCTCTGCATGCCGCTCTCTCTCCAGCCATGTCTGACCCAGCAGGCCCTACTGCTGCAAATCCAGACGGCCAATACACATACTAGCAAAGCCTACAGAAAAGCTTAGGCAAGAAAATACCTTGTTTCCAGAAGAGGCATTTTCGAACATGAGATATGTAAACAGTCCTTACTAAAAGGTGTGTCTCCCTGTCCCCATCTTAAACCTATCAAATTTGAATTTCCTATCAGTTTCCTGGGGTCAGATAGGATTATGGAATGTAATCCTCAGCCTGTCCATTCCGGCCTATGAGGACGGATAGCTTCAAAATAGTAAACAGTGAAATGGAGGGTACTCGCTATTAGAACATGCTACACAGACCTAGGCATTATGGTGATCCAAATTCATACAGTCATATTTACACAGGGAGCATACACACTATGGCACTGATTAGCAGTGGCACAGCGCCCAGAGCCTCTAAATCCAGCCAACATGAAAGACATGAAGAGAAAAGAGGAAGGGAGACCCACGCCAATGATGCCGGGTCTAACAGCACCCTTTCACGCTATGGTTAGCGTGAAAGGGACGTGCAGTGGGTGTTGCGGTGGGCGTTCCACCGCAATACCCATTGTATTTTACGCTGCCCCCTATGTACAAGGGTGGCGTACATAGGAGGTAGTACCACAAATTAAGACCAGGAAAATCCTGGTCTTAAGTTGGCAAAACAAGGAGAAAATGATTATTTCTTCTCGTTTTTGCTTCTTCCATGTGAGCTGCCCCGTTCAGCACTCATGGGAAAAGCAAAATGCCATGGTTTGTGTATGTATAGGAAGGTGTCCCTTCCTGTATATAAAAGAAACCTTTTTAAAATATGCCATTTTGTAACTTTCATGTGTGCTGCATGAAGCAACACACATGAAAGTTACAAAATGGAATTTTAGGATTGTTTAGGTGCAGGAAGGGACACCTTCCTACACATAACCAACCCTCCCAACAAAAGATGAAATAGGCAAAAACAGGAGGCTGGAAGGCAAAATGTTGAGGAAAAGCCACATCGAGGATGTCAGGTCCAACAACTGTTCTAATGACAAGGCATTATTTCAGAATGGAAACTCTTTCAACTTGATTCACCAAGGTAAACTTAGATCAAAAGACTAGGGGGATATGTACAATGTTATGTTATGTTATGTTATGTTATGTTATGTTATGTTATGTTATGTTATGTTATGTTATGTGGAGTCTTGTAGAGCGCTTAGCTACAACGGCAGAGTGTCCCGGCGCTATCAGACCTGTCAGGCTACGAAGTCTAGAAATCGCAGAGAACCACTGATCATACAACCAAGTTTTGAGCTCCTTTCTGAAGGAGAGCAGGTTGTCTGACTTCCTGAGAGACAGAGGCAGCTTGTTCCACCATTGGGGTGCCAGAAGTTTAAAAGAGTGTCCCCCAATGCCCGCTCGTCTGATTACCGGGACAGTAGCCAATGCTGAGGAGGCAGATCTTAGGGATCTGGCAGGATGGTAAAAGCGTATTCTTTTCCTTAAATAGAAAGCACCAGTGCACGAAGAGCTTTAAATGCCATGGTCAGAGTCTTAAAAAGGATGCGATTGCGCACTGGCAGCCAATGTAGTGAGATTAAAAGCACCAACGTTTTGGACCTCCGACTGAGGCCAAAGATTGCTCGCGCGGCTGCATTTTGGACAGTCTGCATTCGGGTGAGGAGATACTCCGGGAGGCCCAAATATAAAACATTGGCGTAGTCCAGCCGTGATCCAATCAAGGCCTGAACTGTGATCCTCCTATCGGCAAATGACAGGAAAGGAAGGAATTTCCTAGGAATTTTTAGCAGGCCGAAACATTGTCCCACTAATCCCAAGATATGGGGTTTAAGAGTGAGCCCATTGTCCAATTTCACACCCAGGTTTTTTGCCATAGAGGTGGCAGCTGAGGGAGAAAACATATCAGCAGGCCACCAGAATTTCCAGTGGGCGTCCGGGGGACAGCCAAAAAAAAGAACCTCTGATTTATCAGAGTTACATTTTAGTTGGGTCAATTGGAACCATGCAAAAACGGCTTCTAGGCAGCTCTTGATGTTATCGCCATTGAAAGCAGTATTTTTATTACAAGTGAAGAGAAGCTGCATGTCATCGGCATATGACACAATCATGGCTCCAAAGGACTCAACAAGTGCTGCCAAGGGGAACATATATATATTAAAAAGAGTAGGAATCAGAATTGATCCCTGAGGGACTCCCACTTCCAGCGGTGGAACCAGGACTGAAAATGGAGGGGCCCAGATTGCTTGTTGGCGGTCAGAAAGAAAAGACTCAAACCAACTGAATACCGTCCCTCTCAGACCAATCTCCTGGAGTCTTAAAAGAAGACGGCTCTGAGGGACGGTATTGAAGGCCGTCGACAGGTCAAGCAGGACCAGCATCACCTTTCCTCCATTGTCCAGAGCCTCTTTAATAGACTCAGATACCTCCAACAACGCCGTTTCCGTACTCATATTGGAACGGAAGCCGGACTGGGTGCGATGGAGATATCATGAGCCTCAAGAAAATTGACGAGGGAGGAGTGGACATGCTTTTCCACGACTTTAGCAAAGGCCGGAAGAAGTGAAATTGGATGATAGTTAGCATGGACGAGGGGGTCAAGGCTGGGTTTTTTCAAAAGAGGGAGGATATGGGCGTTTTTCCAAGAACTAGGGACAGTGCCCTTGATGAGAGACTGATTAAGGACCGGATTAATTATGGGATTGATGACATACGCTATCTTGGCGATGAACTTAGCAGGACAAATGTCCGTCGGCGACCCAGATTTTAGTTTGGATAAGAGTTTCAGAGATGCTTGAGGGGAAAGGGGGGGAAAAGTAGTGAGCAAGTTTCGTTCAGAAAAAAGAGGAAGGAGCGTGTGAAAAAGGACTAAGATCAACCGTTGGGCATATCGTCTTGAATGGAGCCTGGATATTCTTAATTTTACTGGCAAAGTAATTAGCCAATTGTTTAACCCAGAGTTCCGAGGGAGAAAATTTGGATATTGAGGATGAAGGGGAGGTAAATTCCTTAACTATAGCAAAAATGTCCTTGCTGGTGTTAGCAGCTGCTTCAATTCCTTTAGCATAGTAAGATTTTTTCTCAAGGAGGATATCCTTGTGATAGATTTTAATGCAGTCCCTGTAAGCCTCCTTTAATGGCACATCATAGTTTTTGCGCCACGCTCTCTCAGCTTTCTTACAAAGTCTTCTGCTTTCGTGCAATGCCGGGGTAAACCAGGGAGCAGAGGCACGTGTGTTGTTTTTGCGGCTAGTGGAGAAAGGTGCCATTTCATTGAGGCGGTGTGTAAGCCAGGTCTGAAACAATTCTAAATCAGCCTCAAGATCGCCTGTTAGATGGCACGGGTGCGAGGTGAGAGATTGAGCTAGCATGTCAGATGACACCCGATGGTAAGAGCGGGTGACAGATGGCCGCGAACTAGAACCACTCTTAGAAGATTTTAGCACATGCAAGATATCAAAATTCACTAAATAGTGATCAGACCACACCACAGGAAGAGGAGGGGCTGAGGCGATAGGAATATTAGAAAAAATTTGATCCAATATGTGGCCTTTGTTGTGGGTGGCTGTATTGTGATAAGGAATCAACCCAAATGGATTAGTGACGTCCAGGAGCTTAATGGTATCTACAGCATCTGCCACGCCCATATGGATGTTGAAGTCCCCCAAAAGCAAGCAATGTTCACATTTCATAATTAGTGAGGAGACAGCGACATGAAGTTCCTCATAAAAAGAGCTGGCATGGCCCAGTGGCCTATAGACTAGCAACCCAGAGCATGAGTGGTGGGGAGAAAAAGATAAGAAGAAGCTGAGGGACTCCGTCCCCTGAATAACTTCTGTGGGAATAATTGAGCAAGTGTAGCGTCTGTCCACCACAATTGCAACTCCTCCACCCTTGCCCTTTGCCTGGTCTTTTCTAAGAATGTAATAGTTCTGAGGGAGAGCATTGGATAAGTCGGGACTGGAGAAGTCTCTCAGCCAAGTCAACGTCAAAAACAGACACGCAGGCTTGGACTCGGATAATAA
The DNA here is from genome assembly GCF_964263255.1 of Lissotriton vulgaris. Classification (NCBI taxonomy): domain Eukaryota; kingdom Metazoa; phylum Chordata; class Amphibia; order Caudata; family Salamandridae; genus Lissotriton; species Lissotriton vulgaris. The sequence goes on along the minus strand of NC_141689.1, from coordinate 929,686,935 downwards.
ATTAAAGAGATCCAGGGCATGTTTACCCATGGACCGCGTGTTGAGGAGCATACATTGGAGCTTCTTTTGGAGGACTTCCCCGGGATAATGGGATGAAAGGGGCCCGGAAAATCTTTAGAAGATGAGCCAATAGGAGGTGTCCATCTGCAGCTGGAACAGCGGAAGACACCCTGCAAACTATCGGGGGCCACCGGACAACAGCCAGCATTGATGACCCTAAGTGTTTTTAAATGCTCTGGCTTGTAAGTGAGCAAGTCAGTGTGGTATTTATTACAAATCCAACCGTCCGTCCGACACCCGGTGCCTCCGGGTCGCTGACGGAGCCTCTTGGGCTTAATGACATGCTCTGCCACTTCGGAAATGCAAGGCTGTCCCACATTTACAAGAATGTGCTGCAACCTTGCGTTTCCCCCTGCGATGGCGCTAAGTTTAACAACTTAGCACCAACACAGGCACCCTTGCACCAGAGTACACCAGAGTTACATTGCCTGTAAAGCTAAAAAGAATCAAAGGTAAGTTGATATGGATTGGACGCCCCAAAGTACTTGAAAAGAAATTTCAGACACCATCCCAAAAGGTAGCCAAGGCGGGGCATTCTTTAAACATATGAATGTCAGAAGCTAAGGCCAACCCGCATTTCTTGCAGCTCAGAGGTGAGCCTGTAGTGATTTTAGAAAGTTTTAATGGAGAGAAATAGGCCCTGTGAATGGTAAACAGGGGGTTCCTTTTCAGCTGTGCCAGTTTTACTACCTCATATAAGATCTTGCAAGAATTCTGCCATAAATATTCGCATTCTTCTGCAGGTAAGGGACAACCCCACAGTTCCTCGGCCAGTTTAAATTCACCATCCACAGATTCGATTATGGCTTCATACCAAAAAAGAAACCTCCTTCTTCCCAGGGGGCTTAGTCACAAGCTGAAACCTTGAGAGGCCTACACCAACTTTGTCTTCAAGTTTTTCCCAAGAAACAAGAATACCGTCGGTGACCAGGTCCCTCCAGTCCGCCAATAAAACCTTTTCTCAAGGGTACTGCCAGCCTATCAATCAAACACTCCGGGGCAACAGGAGAGTCCCAGAGGGGATCCTGGCTAGAGAAGTAATAAAGCGTAGCTGTGCCCCTCACTCAGTTTGGCCCAAGTTTTAGAGAATCCCTGAAGAACCTTCAACTTAACCTTTTTAAAAAAATTTGGGTCTCCAAAAAAAACCCCTCCTCAGGTAAGTTGGCGCCTCTAAGCGTGGCTAGAATCAAGAATTGAGACAAAGGGGTATTAGTTAGTGGCAGGATGGGCTATCTTTGACTTGATGAGGGAGAGGAACTGTCAACTACCACACTTGCATATCACAAAGGCTCTCCCTGAGAAACATCACAATGGAGTTGACACTAGTCTTTTTTCTCCCAGTCAAACTGGGGCCAGAGCATGGAGTGAGGAAATTTCTAGCACCTCTGGCAGTGGAAAACTCTGAAAACTTCTCCTACTTCAAACTGGGAACTAGGTATAAATAATGGACCCCACAACCCAACTCTCCAGTAGATCTCTGGAAGTCTCAGAGAACTGTTTTGCTGCCCTGCAAGAAGAACTTCTGCCCTGCTCCTTGGCTGCCTGAGTGGGAAGGACTCTATCTGCATCCTGAACCCATGGCCACCAGAGTGACTCCAAGGGCTACTTGGCTGGCCTACTGCTCAGGGCCTCAGGAACAGAAACGGCTCCAACCACTTTAAACTCAGCACCTGCACTCTGCCTGCTGTGAGTTTTGCCTCCAAGTTCATGATGTGGCAGGATTAGAAAAATGTTATGCCATAAACATTTATGTGTCTGAGTCATATTTATTCATTAAGGCAATGTTTGTGGAACATCTATGCATTCAGTATGTAGTATACCTTTTAAAACATCAAGGGCCAGATGTATGACCTTTTTTTCAGGGTCACAAATGGGAAATTGGACCGTTTGTAACTGCAAAATGAGTCTGCCCTATGTACAAACCTGAGTCAGTAACCTATTACCGACTCACAAAATAGGATTGTGACTCGCTATTAGGAAGAGGAGTGCCAAAGGCCTCCCTTCCTAATAGCGAGTCATACTTCAATGTACCATTGTTTTGCGACCGCATTTGCAGCGGTATTTGAAAGTATTTTAATGCATTTGGTTCCATTTCTTTACAGCTGACACACACAGTAGGAAAAACGGTCAGAAATGTATTCACATACAGTACCTTCATTGAACGAAACAACTGTAGAGCAAAATAGGCTGGTTCGCTAATTACGCAATTCACTGCAAAGACAACGATTAAGAATGTATTTAATACAGGAGCAGAAATTCGTAACATGGTTGACGCTAACACCCATATATTTTTTTCATTGCATTTTTTATTACATTGTTATATAAGAGAATGGATGACATGACGTAAATTAAGTTTGCCAATAACAAACATCACAAAAACCTGATATTTCATACAAAGTTATGTTTTTGATACCTGTGAAAATGAGCATTTTCTGTCATAAGTTATGCATGAGAGGCTCTGTGTCTATTCATAACTGCCTGGCTCTTCCTCCTTACATTAAAGACTGTTTAAAATCTGCCTCATCTATAATAATCATCACGAAATCCCCTTTCACAAGCCCTCCAAAATTACACAAACACTCCAAACCACCATTCAATGTTATCTGCTTCAACAGCCACCCGCTTCTTACATGCCCAAAGAATTAACCGTTCAGTCTTTGTCAATGTACTCACTTTCGTATTAGTGCCGGTTTCCTTTGAACTCTACTGGGGCAGGGCTGGAGTTGGGAAAGAAAAGCAGCCCTGGAAAAATGCTCAAACCAGCCCGCTATCTTTGTCTCTTTGTGTAAACCCTCTCTTTCCATCCATCCATTCTCTCTCTAGGGCTGATTTTGACTTTGGCAGTGTAGGAGCGGAGCAGCATGACACCGCCCGCTCCTGCACTGCCAAAGTCGACCGCCGCACCCCCCCCCCCCGACCAAAATGAGCGATCATTTTCTGCGCAACAATCACACTACAAACGACCTCAGATGGACTGTGATCGAACAAATCATTGGAGGTTCGAACATCCCAGACAGACTGTTTGAAAAAGAACAGAGATGGGTATATCGCTTGGGAACCCATACTACTGGTCTCAATGACGATATTCCCTGGGCCTCTGTTCTAAAATAACTTTATTTTGAATCTGACATTTGTAAACCGACCTTCCTTACACATGCGCACCACCAACCTACCGACCCGGAAATGGGTACGACTCCTTTAAGTAGGTTCACGCTCTACTCCATCCACCATGACGCATGCGTATTACACACCCCTTCCGGACCCGGAAGCTCAACTCAGCCTCCCTCTCTCTATAAATAGTCTCACACTCCTTCAGCCTGGATCGGCGAGACCCGGTTCCGAGGGCTGAGCAGGTGTATCAGCGGGAGACTGGCGTAGTGGGCGTGAGTGTATCTGCGACCACTACAGACCTTACGAGATAAGTACTCTTTTCAGCCAACTGATTGTGTTCGTCCCTTGTTCCCTTTTTGTTCCCTCTTTCCCTTACAGGATGTGCCAAAAAGCGCTGCCTCCCCCCTCCCGAGGTCTATGGGGTGTAATACCACCCCCTGTGAAGTGAGATTTTTCTCTTTTCACCCTTGAAACTCTTGGTTGAATGATCACTGGCCCTTGGCCCATTGATCGCTCGAGTGACAGAGATGAGTATGAATGCCCATCACATCGCAATTCCCCCATCTCTCACTCTCACAAATGGTCAAGCTCACGCGCACTGTTGACAATCCAAATAGTACACTAGTGAGCCTGTTCAGTCACGACTAAAAGTCTAATGGTATATGTTCCTGTCTAGACCACAGGCAGAGCCACGCACCTCTGCTAATTTGTACGAGATGTGCACCCCCAAGCACCTTGAGCACTAGTCACAGGCTTTACCATATGAGCCTTATTGACAAATGATTTTAACCTTTTTGTTTGTCTTTGTATATGTCTGTTTGTACCTTTTATCTTCACAGGTTTTAATTTTGGTCTCCATATTTTTGGAAACCTGAGGCTGTGTGCTTCCCGCCTTCCGGCCGGTGTAGCCCCCCTCATTTTACTTCACAGACACAAATTTTTCACTTTCAAGGCCTACGGTCGGGTGGGCCTTAGCGTGCTCATACCGCCGGGGTTTACACTCTAGGTCCTGACGAATGCCTGGTTAACTATACCGCTTGGGCAGAAACATGTTGACCAACCACACTTTCACTTAAATGTTATCGGTACAAGACCATCCAATTAGTTGGCCTTGTTTATCGACACATTTTTTACTTTGTCCTTGATGATCAGCTAATAAATAATTTTTTGATACATTCAAGACAATTTTAAACCACCACTCTTTACACTTCTCACGTTACTTATCACATAGCCCCTCCATCCTCACATGACCAGCTCCGCAGTAACTCTGGCGTTGCAGCACACCGGGGTGACATTCGGTCACACCCGGTGGGGCCCGATGATGAAGCAAGTCACCGACCAGGTCGATGAGTGAGGGCTTTATTAACAAACCAAATGGGCTTGTGTTTGACTCCTTGTGCTCAGTGCAGACCCCCTCTCTACCTGCATTAGAACACTCTTTTGTTGTTAACTTCTGTTAATCTATTGGGGACTAAGAGTGTTCGCGCTTCTCCCTACCTCTCTCTTTGTTGATAGATATATAGCAGCGCAAAGCTGTGAGAGTTTATTAACCCTCAACCCCCACCATGGCGAACTTGGGACTTACTTTCTCTGAAGCTGAAATTGACGCACTTATGGCAGATTCCAACCTTTTTGCAGACCCGGCCATCTCTCAGGCTATAGCACATACTTCGGAGTGGGAAAAACTAACCGAAAATAAACGAGACCGTATACGGACGATCCTACACGGTACTATAATGAAACATTACCTCTCTTCCAACTCGGCACCCAGGGGCCTCCTGGTAACCAATGCTCCACGCATTTTTCTGAATGACGCACAATTTCGCAAAGATTGGGCCATGATTGCTTGGCACTGCACTCGAGACTGGCTTGTGCTAATAATCAAGACCGCTTTGCGCCTGTCGGAAACCCTACTAATAGAAATTCAGGAAACAGAGACACACATCAAAACTACCGTGACCGGTTATAAGAAAAAACTAGACGAAATTAACCGAGAAATGAATGAATATAAGGAGAACCTCCTACAGGCCAAGCTAACTAAATTCCAAAAGGATCTCAAAAAATTTGAGTTCAATAAAATCTACCCATATGCGGACCCTGACTATAAAGCTACAGCAAAGAGTGCTAACGATTCTGATGCTACTGATGATAATTCGTCCAACAGCAGTGGATCGAGTTCAAGTTCATATAAACAAGGACGAAGACGTGGCAACAGAGGCAACAGAGGCAACCAGCGGTATCAACATAACCACATACCCAATTGGCCGATGGCACCACATGCAGGTTTTGGGCCCTCACCTTTCCCTTTTCCACACCCACAATTTCCGATGATGGGATGGAATCCAGGTTGGCACCAACCGCCACCAGCAAACCAATACCAGCAGCCTTTTTTAGAGAGGGGCCGGAGAGGAAGAGGCAGAAACAGAAGAACCTCCAACCAAGTCTCCTGGCAACCAGACGATGCAGTTGGCAATCACACCAGGATCAAGACACCGCAAGCGGGGACAAGCAACCAACAAGTCTAGTGAACAACCTTTCGGACTACCAACTGACTACTACTGAGACTAAAGTACTAGAGAAGGGGCTGGGCTTTGTACCCACTGCCCGCCCGGATAAGTTCAGATTACACTGCGAACTAGCAGACTTCTTTCGCAAATTGAAGCTAAAGGCATTTTTTGAAGGAAAAGAGGATCCTAATGCAGACACTAGGAAAGGGGACACAGGACTAAGGTTAAAATCAACCTTTGTTCCTCCTCCACACACGGTACCTGCAGCAATTATAGCCTTCGAACAAGCAGTGTTTCTGGACCTGGAAACTAGCTCTGAACCTGAGACTTATGGAAACTTCTGCACCGCAGAATATCAGGCACTGGAGAAGTTGAAAAACAATAGCGAGATCACTATAAAACCTGCCGACAAAGGCGGTGGTATCGTCATTCAAAATACCAAGGATTATGAGAAGGTCTGTGAGGCACTTCTGAACGAAACTAACAACTATACTCCACTCATCACAGATCCTTCCCCGGATCTACAAAACCGGATTACAAACATGGTTAAGGAAGCCGAAGAGAATGGGCATCTATCCAAGAATGAGGCGGACTATCTCTCAACCAGTAAAAATATCATCCCGTATTTCTACACGCTTCCCAAAACTCACAAAAACAGGCTGCCGCCACCAGGCTGCCCCATAGTGTCAGGAATTGGGTCTCTACTAGAACCACTGTCTACTTTTTGCGACCAGTTTCTAAAACCCATTGTCCAAAACACCCCCACATACTTAAAGGATACGAAAAATCTCCTGTATGAATTACAGGCCATCACCTTTGAGCCCGATACCATCATCCTAGCAACCCTTGATATAGAGAGTCTGTACACCAGCATCCCGCAGGATGAAACTATCAAGGTGCTGGGTACAGCTCTCAACTCGGTCACATGGGAATACAACACCCCCAAGGAATTTGTATTAAAGTGCGCAACTATTGCACTCAAAGAAAACTTCTTCTCTTACAAAGGCCAGCTGTACCTGCAATGCTCTGGGACCTCGATGGGCAGCACGTTTGCGCCCAGAGTGGCGGGGCTGTATGTATCAGATTTCGAGGCTAAAAACATTCAATCCATTAACAATCCATTTGCGAGGAACATCACCTTCTGGAAACGATACATAGACGACGTGCTGCTCATCTGGAAAGGCAGCATGGAACGTCTGATGGAATTCGTGGGGTGGATCAATACAACCAACAGGTATTTGAAATTTACCCACACAGCGAGTACCACGGAGGTGGTCTTCCTGGATGTGGTCATTACGAACAGCGGTACCTCACTAACGACCAAAACCCACTACAAAGCCACTGCAAAAAACAACTTACTGCAATTTTCTAGTTTCCATCCGCGCCCATTGAGGGAGAACTTACCCTATGGGCAATATCTAAGAGTCCGTAGAAACTGTAGCAACCTAGAGGATTTCAAGACCCAATCATCTGACCTTACAGTTAAGCTGACCCAGAGAGGCTATCCCAAGCGTATCCTCCAAAAAGGCTTCAAACGAGCGCGAAACCAACCGCGTGAAGCCCTCCTTGAACCAGTTATGAGAATAACGGAGGAAATACCACTTACGTGCGTCACCACCTACAGTACGTTATCGAATCTTGTAAAGAAGTCGATAAACAAAAACTGGAAAATAATCACGAGCACGAAAAAAGACTGGCAAAAACCTTTATTCTTGTTCAAAAAGGGACACAGTTTAAAGGACGCTCTCGTTCACACGAGACCGAGACAACTGACAGCACCTCTGATACGGAGTATTACAGACGCTTTGAACCTCCCCAAAGTCACAGGCCATTTCCCATGTGCCAATTGCTCGGTCTGTCACCTGACTACTCCATCTAAAACCCTGGATCTGGAACCAGGAAGAACTTGGCACCAGAAAGTACATACCAACTGCAATTCCATCAATGTTGTCTACCTTGTCACTTGCCCCTGCTCTCTCCGCTATGTGGGCATGACCACGAGAAAAGTGAAGCAGAGGGTATGTGAACATAGAAGCAATATCAGGTGCAAAAAAGCTACGACCAAAATGAGCGATCATTTTCTGCGCAACAATCACACTACAAACGACCTAAGATGGACTGTGATCGAACAAATCATCGGAGGTTCGAACATCCCAGACAGACTGTTTGAAAAAGAACAGAGATGGGTATATCGCTTGGGAACCCATACTACTGGTCTCAATGACGATATTCCCTGGGCCTCTGTTCTAAAATAACTTTATTTTGAATCTGACATTTGTAAACCGACCTTCCTTACACATGCGCACTACCAACCTACCGACCCGGAAATGGGTACGACTCCCTTAAGTAGGTTCACGCTCTACTCCATCCACCATGACGCATGCGTATTACACACCCCTTCCGGACCCGGAAGCTCAACTCAGCCTCCCTCTCTCTATAAATAGTCTCACACTCCTTCAGCCTGGATCGGCAAGACCCGGTTCCGAGGGCTGAGCAGGTGTATCAGCGGGAGACTGGCGTAGTGGGCGTGAGTGTATCTGCGACCGCTACAGACCTTACGAGATAAGTACTCTTTTCAGCCAACTGATTGTGTTCGTCCCTTGTTCCCTTTTTGTTCCCTCTTTCCCTTACAGGATGTGCCAAAAAGCGCTGCCTCCCCCCTCCCGAGGTCTATGGGGTGTAATACCACCCCCTGTGAAGTGAGATTTTTCTCTTTTCACCCTTGAAACTCTTGGTTGAATGATCACTGGCCCTTGGCCCATTGATCGCTCGAGTGACAGAGATGAGTATGAATGCCCATCACATCGCAATTCCCCCATCTCTCACTCTCACAAATGGTCAAGCTCACGCGCACTGTTGACAATCCAAATAGTACACTAGTGAGCCTGTTCAGTCACGACTAAAAGTCTAATGGTATATGTTCCTGTCTAGACCACAGGCAGAGCCACGCACCTCTGCTAATTTGTACGAGATGTGCACCCCCAAGCACCTTGAGCACTAGTCACAGGCTTTACCATATGAGCCTTATTGACAAATGATTTTAACCTTTTTGTTTGTCTTTGTATATGTCTGTTTGTACCTTTTATCTTCACAGGTTTTAATTTTGGTCTCCATATTTTTGGAAACCTGAGGCTGTGTGCTTCCCGCCTTCCGGCCGGTGTAGCCCCCCTCATTTTACTTCACAGACACGAATTTTTCACTTTCAAGGCCTACGGTCGGGTGGGCCTTAGCGTGCTCATACCGCCGGGGTTTACACTCTAGGTCCTGACGAATGCCTGGTTAACTATACCGCTTGGGCAGAAACATGTTGACCAACCACACTTTCACTTAAATGTTATCGGTACAAGACCATCCAATTAGTTGGCCTTGTTTATCGACACATTTTTTACTTTGTCCTTGATGATCAGCTAATAAATAATTTTTTGATACATTCAAGACAATTTTAAACCACCACTCTTTACACTTCTCACATTACTTATCACATAGCCCCTCCATCCTCACATGACCAGCTCCGCAGTAACTCTGGCGTTGCAGCACACCGGAGTGACATTCGGTCACACCCGGTGGGGCCCGATGATGAAGCAAGTCACCGACCAGGTCGATGAGTGAGGGCTTTATTAACAAACCAAATGGGCTTGTGTTTGACTCCTTGTGCTCAGTGCAGACCCCCTCTCTACCTGCATTAGAACACTCTTTTGTTGTTAATTTCTGTTAATCTATTGGGGACAAAGAGTGTTCGCGCTTCTCCCTACCTCTCTCTTTGTTGATAGATATATAGCAGCGCACAGCTGTGAGAGTTTATTAACCCTCAACCCCCACCATGGCGAACTTGGGACTTACTTTCTCTGAAGCTGAAATTGACGCACTTATGGCAGATTCCAACCTTTTTGCAGACCCGGCCATCTCTCAGGCTATAGCACATACTTCGGAGTGGGAAAAACTAACCGAAAATAAACGAGACCGTATACGGACGATCCTACACGGTACTATAATGAAACATTACCTCTCTTCCAACTCGGCACCCAGGGGCCTCCTGGTAACCAATGCTCCACGCATTTTTCTGAATGACGCACAATTTCGCAAAGATTGGGCCATCATTGCTTGGCACTGCACTCGAGACTGGCTTGTGCTAATAATCAAGACCGCTTTGCGCCTGTCGGAAACCCTACTAATAGAAATTCAGGAAACAGAGACACACATCAAAACTACCGTGACCGGTTATAAGAAAAAACTAGACGAAATTAACCGAGAAATGAATGAATATAAGGAGAACCTCCTACAGGCCAAGCTAACTAAATTCCAAAAGGATCTCAAAAAATTTGAGTTCAATAAAATCTACCCATATGCGGACCCTGACTATAAAGCTACAGCAAAGAGTGCTAACGATTCTGATGCTACTGATGATAATTCGTCCAACAGCAGTGGATCGAGTTCAAGTTCATATAAACAAGGACGAACACGTGGCAACAGAGGCAACCAGCGGTATCAACATAACCACATACCCAATTGGCCGATGGCACCACATGCAGGTTTTGGGCCCTCACCTTTCCCTTTTCCACACCCACAATTTCCGATGATGGGATGGAATCCAGGTTGGCACCAACCGCCACCAGCAAACCAATACCAGCAGCCTTTTTTAGAGAGGGGCCGGAGAGGAAGAGGCAGAAACAGAAGAACCTCCAACCAAGTCTCCTGGCAACCAGACGATGCAGTTGGCAATCACACCAGGAGCAAGACACCGCAAGCGGGGACAAGCAACCAACAAGTCTAGTGAACAACCTTTCGGACTACCAACTGACTACTACTGAGACTAAAGTACTAGAGAAGGGGCTGGGCTTTGTACCCACTGCCCGCCCGGATAAGTTCAGATTACACTGCGAACTAGCAGACTTCTTTCGCAAATTGAAGCTAAAGGCATTTTTTGAAGGAAAAGAGGATCCTAATGCAGACACTAGGAAAGGGGACACGGGACTAAGGTTAAAATCAACCTTTGTTCCTCCTCCACACACGGTACCTGCAGCAATTATAGCCTTCGAACAAGCAGTGTTTCTGGACCTGGAAACTAGCCTCCATGTTGTTTCTGCTCTGAAGCAGAAACAACATGGAGGCAGGAGACGATAAAGAGATGTTAAATACACATTGGAGATAATATAGTGGGAGAAAGAAAGTAACTATGAGCAAACTTACTATGTAACACAAAAAAGTTGCACAGTATACTATAAGTCTCACTTTATATTTTTAACATTTTTGATCTACTTGATGAATTACATATAAAAATGAATAATGGCTCAAACAATTTTTGATTATTAAATATAAATTTATTCTTCTGATTCTTTTTCATAATTTAATAAAACTTCTAATAATATATTGTCTGGAATGTCCTCATTTGTATTCTGTGATTCCATTGATTCCACACACTGAACTAATTCATGGTCCAGAGACTCATCCATAAAGTCAAAGTCATAATTTTCAGCAATTGTTTCTTCTGTGTTTTTGCCAAAACAATTTCAAAATAAATATCCTGTTCTCCTTCCATTTTGTCCTTACCTTTTTTCTGATTCACTTAGTTCCTTTCTGACACTCCTTCCTTTACTCTCTCTGTTCTTTCTCTCTATCACTCCCCATGTCTTACCCTTATTCACTTTTATCCACCCTCTTTCACTCCTCTTTATTTACACTCACTGCTATTTTGTTTCCCTCTGTCACCGCTGTTCCTTTTCTCTAGTTCTGTCACTACCTGTCATTCCCCATCCTTTACTCTCCTTCTTTTTACTTTCATCACCCATTCATATTCTCCCAGAACTTCAACTTTAGTCTTCTTCCTCTTTCTTCTCTTCTTTTCCTCCCTTATTCATTTTCCTTTTCTCATTATATTTTTTTTCTTTTTTTTTTTAAAAGTTCGCTGACGGAGCGCGCCCCAGTTCGCGAACCGGGACGCTCACTGGTACGCGCACCGAAAGCGCACCAAAGTGAATTTTTTTAAAAAAATGAATATACTTTAAAAAAATATATATTATATTAATATACAATATAGGGTTCATTTTTATAAAAACATACCTTTCTCAGCTATAGACATTTGCGAAAAAATAACCTTAGAAATTCACTAAAAAGTACATAAGTATGAAGCCCTAGAAAAAGTTAAGAATTAGCATTTAAAAAACCTATGAAATTCACAGAAAAAAACAAAGGTTTCACACCAGTTATAGTTAGGAATTAGCAGTTAAAAAACCTTTGAAATTCACTGAAAAAACCATTGGTTTCACACCAGTTATAGTTAATAATTAGCATTTAATAAACCTATCAAATTCACTGAAATAACCATAGGTTTCACTCCAGTTATAGTTACCTGGAAATTTTACTGACATAAAACCATTGAAATTCCCACGTTATAGTTAGTTGGACTCACTATAACTTGCGCGTGTAATGCACTGCTGATGACATCACATATTACATCACTCATGACATGGTCAGTGACATCACTCATGACATCACTGATGACACCATCCTTGTGACAGAGAGACTGACCTACTTTCACTGTAAAGTAACCCTTGAAACACATTTTGAAAAATAAAAACTAACATTTAAAAAAAGTGGACATACCTATACCAGTTACAACAACCAATTTAGTAATTCCACCATTTATATACACATCCACTCACTCACCAACACTTCTATATAGTCACTCATACATATACTCACTCATCATATGTAGTGAGACACCTATACATCTATTAACACACCAACAGTCTTCCAAAAGTTGCTCACACACATACTCACACATGCAAATAAACTATTGAACATCCATTTATTTGCATATACAACTATACACACACTACCACCTTACTTCTAAGGAAACTTACACATACTTAGTCTCTTAAACAATCACTTATAGAAATACATACTTATTAAAACAAGAACTCTTTCAATCTCTCACTCTCACATATACTCAATTATATACACCAATATTCACATATACTAGATTAAAACATATGTAGTTACTGATAAAGTCATTAGTGAGACATTCATTTACTTACTAACACATACATATACACACTCATTCACCCATACAGTCTGGCACATATGCTGTCTTCAAAACACATACAAACAGTGAGTCAGTCATTGATGCATCAGTGTGCTAAGTAACACCCCCACCAAATCATACAGACATTTATACTGATACTAAAAAAATATCTAATAAGCCATAGAAACACACATGTAACTACTCACCAACCCATGCACCCACTTATATACAAAGTGAAACACTAATACAAACATTTAAATATTGAAACAATACTCGCTAATATATGTATTCACTATGATACACTTAATAAGCCAGTTAACCAATCATTTTTTTAAAAAAAAATATCCATTAAGACACTTATTTAACCATTTATTCTTCCATCGACCTTTACATATACATGTATGAAAAATATTTTTTTTTCAGAAAGACACACATTCACTAGATGGTGTCATCAGTGATGTCATGAGTGATGTCACTGACCATGTCATGAGTGATGTAATATGTGATGTCATCAGCAGTGCATTACACGCGCAAGTTATAGTGAGTCCAACTAACTACAACGTGGGAATTTCAATGGTTTTATGTCAGTAAAATTTCCAGGTAACTATAACTGGAGTGAAACGTATGGTTTTTTCAGTGAATATATATATATATATATATATATATATATATATATATATATATATATATATATATATATATATATATATATATATATATATATAACCTACTGGCGGATACACAGACAATTAAAATATGTTTGCTCTGAAAAACACTGGAAATAGCAGCAGCGCTTTATGGGAAGGCATAGACACAAAGCCTGGCACCAACAAAGCTGGTTATAGCAGAATTTAAAAGCCCCGTAGGGGAAGCGCAATAGAGCAATACACGTTATAGCTGGGGGAGACCAAACAGACAGGGGAGATCAAACAGTTAGCTTTGATCTGTATTTATAAACTCCCCTCTGACGTAGGGGGAGAAAAAACAGATGGTCTTGAACACGCTGGATGCGGCCGGATGCGCCCCCGGCTGGGCGGCGTTTAGTTAGAGCCAGAGTCGGCACGGAGCCAGGACGCCAACCTCAGCACTTGGCCGCCCGATGCTGGGGCTGGATGCTGGATGCAGCCTGCACCCCCCGCGTTTAGCTGGACCCCGGTAAGGAAACTAAAGTCAAAGTCAAGAGGGAGCCGGAACCGTGAGCTCAACTGCAGCAGTTTGATTTCCTCCCGCTTTGCTTAAAGCAGCCGGGCGATCGAAATGATTGAAACTAAAGAAATAAGGAATGAAAGAACAAAAGAAAAAAGGAAAGAAGGAGATATGAATAAAAGAAGGAAAAAAGATAGAAAGAAAGAAGGAAAGACAGAAAGATAAAACAAAAAGTAAGACGGCAATGAAACACATATTACAAATGCCGAAAATTAAACACAATAACTGGTTTCCTTCCCGGGCAAAGTTTATTAAAAAACCTTTATTGAAATTCACCAGAATAAATGTCTTCTGCTTAGGAATTCACATGTATAATATTGAAGCTTTCGACAATTGAATACACAAGAACAGTTTCAAATGATCTCAATCTGTGAAATACCAGCAGTAAAACAGTAAACAAAGGACATTCTAAAAGGACTTCACAACAGCATTGGCAGTACACAGGAACTTATAGAGAGAGGAATGTGGCCTGTGCTCATATCTGGTATAGGGTCCTGCTGTCACATTGGACTCTATACACGAAGGCAATATCAAAGCAATAGAGTAAAAAAAACATTGGCACACAAAGTAACTAGCTTGTGTGTCGAAGTGCTCATTGTGAAAGAGAAAAATGCAGTCAGTCAAACTGATGTTTTCCAGTGACTGAAGTGGGCTTATTCTCTTCCCCATAAAGTATATTGTAGTGGGCAGAAGCAAAATATGAATGACACACCAACAGACCAATGTGTGATGAAGGCTGACTGAAAGCCACTTTAAATAAGAATATTGTACATTTATTCTATTAAAAATCAGAATATATTGGCTAACGCCATACCTACAAAGAAGCTTTTGAACCATCCCTCTTCAGTCACTAACTTGTTTGTGCGAGCCCCCTTCAGACATTGGCTCCATTGTCTGTCCATCAAATTGTGGATCAGTATTTGGTGTATGACTGTTCATATTTCCTACTTTACATTGGTGAGTATAGAAATTAGTTCACCTGAAGACTTCTACTGTTGCCACCCTTTGTCTTTCTCCATCATTATGGGCCACACTTGCCTTGCCCACTTCACCACCCACATGCTCGCCCTACCTCTCCTGGCCGCTGCATCCACAGCACTTCGCGTAGATTTAACACAGTGTCCTTCTCCCTCTGGTGCCTGACCTTGTTTGCGGGTTGCTTAAATTTCTGCACAAGTGAAACAAGAGCCTATCTCCCTGGAAGCTGAATGCTCTGCATTTGTATGGTGACATTGTCGTAATTTGACGATGGCTGGGTTAGCGCTTAGCTTTGCTACACGTTATTTCCCTTAACTTGGCCTTATTCAAAAACGCCATTTTGTATGTTACCACGGCCATTTTAGGGAATGAGCGGCCTCGTGGTCAGCATGCCCTTTAGTCCTTTGTCCGTGCCGCTGACCGCTTGAGTTTGCCCAGCAACAGGCTATTTTTAGTAACGGTCAAGCCAGTACATGCGCAGTTCCAACTGACCAGTCACCCCTTAGGAATGTTCCGCCAAACTGACCAGTGGAGTTGTAACCCTTCCCATTAGTTGGCTGTGCTCCAAAAATGACCATATATGTACCTAAACTCTGTAACCATGTACCGCCTACCTTTTAATTGTCTGTAAATTGTATAAAAGAAGGACTCGCACCAACGTTCGGTGTGATACTTCTTGCATTACCGAAGGGTGCTGTAGGAATGTACCACCACCCCATGGGGTCTTAATAAACTTGTCTTTTGTACTTTTTAGTTTCTGTGCCAACAGTTCTTTTGGTGTAAGTGGGTATTCTGCGGAGCATGTAGGCCTTGGGAACCCAACACCACAACATGGGGTGTCCCCTTCATATCACTGACAGTGGAAACAATGCAGGTGTGTGTGTCTAGCAGTAGCAGTGATGTGAAGCGGTGGAGCACACACTTAACTGATACATCATACTATTGCATGTTCCTGTGATGGCTAAAATGTTTACAGAAAAATGCATGGGTTTGGTAATCACCACTAAACTCAGAATCTTGATCCAGGTGTAAACCCAAATTGGGAATCCTGTGGGTCCATGAAAGTGGCCCATGCTTTTGAGATTTTCATTCATACTGTAATGTCTTATTATCAAATCATGGCATAATTTGCTTTATCATGATGCACCTTTTTAGCTGACGTTCCCTGCCACCATTTCTTTCACATCTAGTAGATTTCACTGTTGCTCTCCTACTTCTTGTGATGAAGCAAGCTTAAAATCTGTGCTGCTCTTACTTCTCTGCATTTATTCACATTAACTCATTACCCAAAGTCTGGTACCTGTGCATACGCCACAGCTGTGTAGATGATGGAAATAAAAATTAACTCCAGCATTATCTGCATCACCTTTCTCAAACACACACCGACTGGCTCATGCCCACAACCAAAGAAGTCTATATTTGTTATATGTTAATGTTAATGTTAACCGAATTTATACAAAGCGCACGAAAACCCAGAGGTGTCTTGGCGCTGAGGATTCAGTAGCCCGCACAACATCTAGTCCTGGAACAGCCAGGACTTTAAACCTACCCTGAAGATGGATAGGGAATTCACACTTCTGAGTTCACATGGAAGAGTGTTCCAGAGCTTGGAGGTACCATAGTGAAAGCTTTGTCCACCTCAAAACAATGTATGAACTCTGGGCACCGTCAAGAGTCTGGCCCCTTAGGAATGAAGTTTTCCTGTAGGTTTGTACCAGACAAAAAGCTTCTGAAGAAACGAAAGGCCTGTGTGATTCAGTGCTTTGTAGGCCAAGCACAGCGCCTTAAATGTAATACTCTGTGGTACCGGGAGCCAGTGCAAATTGTGTAACTCATTTGATACTGATTTATGCTTGGGGATGTTGAGCAATAGCCGTGCTGCTGTATTTTGGACCATCTGAAGCTTCTTTAGACACTGCTTCTGAATATTCAGATATAGCCCGTTGCAATAGTCCAGTTTGGACTGGATCAGAGATGTTACCACTGTTTTTCTAATCTGCGTGGGGATGTATGGGAGGATCTTCCTTATTTTCTTGATAAGATTGCCCTTCCTTCCTGTCTTGTTGGGTATAGTAAGTCTATTTACTACAGAAAATAGTTCCTTGGGGGATTTTTTTGCTGTCTCAATCTGTTTGGTGAAGTAATGCCTCTTTTGTGATATTAATAGGTTTTTATATTGTGTTAGAGCTGTCCTATACACTTCCCTTTCTGGCAAGTCATAATTTACTCGCCAACGACGTTCCAGACGGCGACAATTTTGCTTTTCTTTCCGTAGTGTGTCAGAGAACCAGGGGCAGATGGAGTATTCCTGTTCCCTGAAGATTTTTCTATGGGTACCAAAGCCTTAACTGCTTTAGTAAGCAAGTCTGTGTATTCGATGGCAGCTAGGTCGGAGAGGAAATGATGCAGATATGTTCCCGGACGCTATCTAACCCCGTGACATATGAACAGTTCTTCTATGATTAAGCACATCGTCATCCTATTCCTATGACAAACCATCTCTAGCAACAGCTTTGATATTCTTCTTCTTCTCTTCAAGATAAATGTGCAATTAGCCTCTCTATCGAAGCATAGCAGGTCGGGTGACTTGGGCTCAAGTTTCACCACAGTTCCTCCCTTGATTGGTACCGACAGTGACCGCTTCCTCAGATTGATTCTCCAGTCTTATCTGATCCATTTTCTATAAGTTATCTACATATCATATAGAACTAGCATCTTTCTGCAGAATCGTTCACTTGCGTTTATCAACATCTAGTGTTCAGCTTCTGTTCTGTTTTCTGTTGGAAATTTTGGTGACTTTCCTGAAGAAGGCGTCTTGTATGCCGAAACACGTGTAGAGAAAATTACAAACATCTACTACATCTCAGCGACTTGTGGTTCATACCACTTGCATTGTCAATTTGTTTCTTCATTAATTTCAATTATTTGTTCCATGTTTAAAATGGTTAGTGCGGTGTTTATATTATTGTTTTGTATGTCATGCTATTTATGTTTCATCATGTATTTTTATGTTAGACTTTTACATTTTATGTGAATAAAATGATATATTTTTAACTTATGTGTGTAGTACACTGAGCGTACATATGTAGTTATTATCTCTCCATGTATAGGACTTGATTTTCATATATGGTCCCTAGTTGCTTAGGAATGTGTCTTCATTTATAATAGCTAGGTCGGTGTGACCATGAGATTGTGGTTGCGAACCCTCCAACTGTGTGCGGAGAAATGCTTTGTCCACTTTACTCCATACTGTATGAGAAGAGGCGGGAGACTTAGTGGTACCAACAAGTCCAACAGACATACCTAGAAGGCTGAACTTGATTAGTGAATGGTCTGACCATGTCAGAGGAAAGGTTTCATGAGCTGTAGTAAAAATGCCATCCAGCGTATGCTTGGCCTTGTGGGTGGGAGTCTGTACTAGTTGGGTCAGACCTACAGCTCCCAGTGTGTCTAAGAGTGCGCCTGTCTGTCTATTGTCCTTCTCTTCCAGATAAAAATGAAAATCTCCAAGGATGGTGAAATCCTTATTTAAAAGAGTAGGTTCAAGAAGGCTATCCAGATTCGTTATAAAAGTGCTTCTAGTGCCCGGTGGTCGCCTCTGAAAGTCAGCTTAGGGCTGAGTTCAAGTGTGAAATAAAGAGCCTCATATGAGGACATTGAGGTAGGGTAAAACGTTTCTGGGAAACGTTCTCCAAAAAAAATTGCTATTCCACCGCCTCTTTTTAAAGACCTGTCAACCCTGATCGATCTAAATCCAGTGGGGGTTGCAGTGATGAAATCTGAGTCAGAGGCATCATCTGCCCATGTTTCCGTTATGAAAAGTATATCTAACCCCATGTTTTCTATCATGTATGCAACTTCATATTTGGGTTTTGCCAATGATCTAACGTTGAAAAGGCCGCAATAAACCTCAACCCTATCGGAGAGTTTGGGAACATTATGGCCCTGAAAATTTCGGGGAGACTTGAGGGCATTGATCCTTCGAGCTTGCGAAGTGTGAAGCCGCAGGGAAAAATTGCATTGCCTTCACCAGGACCTAGCAGACAACAATTATCCTTAGTATTATCAAGGCGAGTTAGCTCCCTAGCGGAGTATATTAGCATATGGGAAGTCAACTTGCCAGGGGTTCTGGCCTTAGGCGCGGTCCAGGCGGAACGGGTGCAGACAGGCTTTCCTTAGGCGCACCCGCTGCGCGCGTCTGCTGCACATTCGCACCATCTGGTGATTATATACGGATTTCCGTTGGACGACTAGACCGCAGCCCGACCAGAAATGGGTGAAATGAGTAGCAGAGGTAGGAACGCCCTCCGCACAAATGGCACGTCAGCCATTGCGTATCAGGGTCAGCCCCAAAGTGCAAAGAGCAGATTCGGAATACAATGAGCAGGTGAGCAGCAATGAGTTTAACATTTTTAAATCTAATAGGCAGTTACAGTAGCAGAAAGATATACGTAACTGTAAAAGTTATAGGATAAAACAATCAGAGCAAAGTAAAAGACAAGGCTAAAAGGTGCAGGGCATCAGCAGGGCTAACTTGAGTATGCTCCGCGTCCGCACCATCTGGTGATTATATACAAATTTCCGGTGGACAACTACACCACACCCCGACCGGAAATGGGAGAAACAAACAGCAGAGGTAGGACCGCCCTCCGCACAAACGGCACGTCTGCTGCGGCAGAACAGGGTCTGCCCCAAAGTGCAAAGAGCAGATTCAGAATACAATGAGCAGGTGAGCAGCAACTAGTTTAAAAAAAATTAAATCTAATAGACCGTGGCAGTAGCAGCAAGATATACGTAACGGTAAAAGTTATAGGATACATCAATCAGAGCAAAGTGAAAGACAAGGCTAAAAGGTGCAGGGTGTCAGCAGGGCTAACTTGAGTATAAAAATATGATTCCATCTCTGAAGCCAGGACTGCCAAGGAAAGTGCCTGGTACCTTGAATGTCAAGCCAGAGGGAGTGGCTGCTTCCTCTGGCATGCCCTTCTTGATGTCCATGATTGGGTCCTTGGTAAAAAGGCATATATGAGCACTGCTATCATTACATAGCTATCCCATACTGTTAAAGTGTTTAAATAATAAATACACATATCAAAAGTAGACGCAGTTAAGAGAACCAGCTGGTAATCTTTATTGACCTCTTGTACTCGGGTCTTGAACCCCTGGTCTCAAAGATCATAAAAACTGTAACGGAACCAAACGTAAATAGAGTCCAAGGAGAGATGTTCACTTTCAATGCCCTTTGTACTAGTGGGTCCCAATTATGCATGGGGCGCGCTTTCCCTGTTGGCACCCAGTGCGTCTAAAACAGGTATGCCAGGCACAAACACGGTAAGTGTGCCCCATTACATAGAATCCCCTACCCCCAAGGCAGTGCGCTCAGGTGAAAAAAGAAGCGGCTTTGAAGCAGTTGCTACATGTTTCACTATGCAGGTTGCAATCCCGTGCACTTTTAAAGGGGTTTAGAGAGCCCCTTGCAGACAAGTTCAGTGAGTAACTGTACCCGCCTTAAAGGAGATGTCTGGATGGTCCTTAGGACCCTCATTTACCCTTCAGAGGGCTGCTATCAGGGATTTCACTGGCAGTGCAACAGCTTTTAGGTGGGGCATTGTCAGTGAACCCCCTGACAGCCTCTTTGCCTCAGCTCCCACATCTATAATACAGTTCCGGCACAGAGACAAAGAGATTCTCTCATTTGCATGGGGTCAAGCCCCCATGCAAATGAGGGAAAGTCTTCTTGAGAAAGTGCTGGCGCTGTATGAGCACCAGCACTTTCAGTATTACAGGAGGGGCTGCCCAAGAGTCTGCGGCCCCTTCTGGAATAATAATGTGCTCCGGGGGCGCGCAAAGCGGGTGCAAATGCCTGTTGCATCTCCGGGGCACTTTGTGTAATATGGCCCCTGGCCTTGTTTTAGCTCCTTGGCTATAAATAGGAGGCTTTTAGGAGTCTTGGATGGGTCAACCTCACGGTGTTACCTATGCTATCACTGACATTTTCTTGATTCAAAATTCACATACATAAAAAAAGAGACATCAGAGATCAACGTTTTAGGGAAAACCAATACATACCAATGGTTGTCAGAAGGTTTGCAAGGTTCCCAACAAATTCCTGGTTCAGCGCCGTTTTCAAATCATGCTTGCTATAGGCGAGATATCTCTTGAAGACTGTGCAAACATTAAATAGTAATATATAACCAAGTGAAACATTACTCACAGTTGATACAGTGTTTTTTTTCTGGTAATGCTCCATGATCATGAAATAAAATCATATAATTTGCTCAACACTATATGAATGGTGCCGCCACCAATGAAGGCAGACTTTTTCCTCTCCAAAGCTCGGACAAAAGGAGATGATTTGACTGGGTAAGTGGGGCGATCAGTAAATAAGGATAAAGAGAATGCATGTCATCACCAGTATCTATACTGCCCATCTTGGGAAAGGACAATTATTCCACAATAATGAAAACAATTGTATTTTTAGTGCAATAGTAGGCCATTGCCTGTCTGCAATTAAAATGTATGTGAGCATTAATGTTAGTGGAGAATAATGGTAATTGGAGAACTGCTAATGTCAGGGTAGGTGGACAAGAAGATGAGTACAAAGCAGATATGATTTTAAAAAAAAGAAAAGAAGGGCAGAAAGCGCCCAATTTAGTGTTTGGCAGATAGGGCACTTTGTCACAATGAGGTTGGAGCATCCAAGCCATGTCTTCCCTGGACTGGAAACAAGCATCCTAGGTCCGGTTTCTGGCTATAAGCCATCTTCAGCCAGGAAAGCTCGACACTCCAGTGGCTTAGATCAGTTGACTGGGGTGAGTGTTTGATTTGCTCAAACTCTCCATCCATCACACCCTTTTGTATTGCTTTGCTCACCCTAAGTTGGCAGGGTATGCTCAGACGTGAGTGCCTTGCTCACTTTTCCACTGGATTCAAGATAGCCTGGCTGATGAGGATTATGAATCCGAAACCGTTCCAGGATGCTTGTTTCCGATCCAGGGAAGAAATGGCTTGGCAGTTCGGGCTGGACTGTTCCCATGAGGCACAGGGTCAGACTGATTTGCATATGGCCATGTCTGAACTGGGATGGCGGAGTGAGCTAAAGAATGGTGATGGATTAAACCCAGATCAGTTGACTGGGGGTGAGTGTTTGATTTGATACGCTCCGTCCATCATCCGGTTTTGTATCACTTTGTTCGCCCTAAGTTGGCAGGGTATGCTCAGACGTGAGTCCCTTGCTCACTTTGCCACTGGATTCAAGATAGCCTGGTTGATGAGGATTATGAGTCCGAAACCGGTCCCAGAATGCTTGTTTCCGGTCCAGGGAAGACTGGCTTGGCAGGGGAGTGCCAATTGCAAAAGACATGGAGCATGATCCGACAAGGATCTGGGAAGATAAGACACCCCCATGGTCCAGGTGGCCACATTGCGAGAAACCAACCAGAAATCCAAGTGGGACCAGGCACCAATACAGTTGCCTTCCCTAATCGCAGAATATCTACAGTGCCAGATATTGACTAAATCTTCATCTGAAATTATAGCCTTTAGGGCTTTGCTTTCTGAAGGATGCAGGGCCCCGGCCATCTCCCTCCTGTCAAAGTCATCATCCAAGATAGCATTAAAATTCCCCCCCACCAGATAACAGTGCTGCAACTGGTTGCCCAAACTCTAGCCCAGATGTCTTGGAAGAAACTAGGTGAGTCCACATTAGGGCCGTATGTCACGACTATCGCAACTGGGGCCCCACCCAATGTACCCATTATGATAATAAATCTGCCTTTGGGATCCCTGTGTAGTTCCCCCTCCCTCCAGTCCAAGTCCCACTTAATCAACACTGCTACTCCTCGGGAGTAGTTGGAATATATGGAGGAGTATACGTTGCTCCACCTCTTGGCCTCAGATTAGGGAAAGGCACGACATTAAGGTGGGTTTCCTGCAGTAAACATATGTCTATGTTATGTCTCAATAGGTAAGCATGCACAAGCCTGGACTTCCTGCCGTCATTCAATCCCTTGAAGTTCCATGTGAGAAAATTCAGATTGGTAGCATGGTGTCAAACTGTACGAAGTGCAAGAAAGCAGTGGGGCAAGGGCAGCACAGCATGTTCCTAAATCTTCCTGTGCAGACAAACAAGCAACAAAGAGTTTTACTGGCTAAACACACAACAACATTCCCCACCTCCAACCGTCCACCCACTCCAACCACCCAATCACGTTGTAGGTAACTCTCCCATGAACACATAGAGAAACATTGAGCACACGTGAATCCTCCCATAGAGATGCAGGGACACCGGCACACTCCCCTGCTGACAATGTGTACATGAAAAAGTATCTAACAAATATAAGGGTAGTTGCAAAGAAAGAACCTAACAAATTTATTTCTTTATAAAATTATATCATTTTTAATGGCTTCTCATGTTAAAAAACAAATATTACTATACATCCACATTACATAATTTTTTTTTTTTACAAAACATAAATCATATAAATCGTTAAAATATCATCACACAATTATTAAAAGAAGAAGAAGTGGCAATCAATACTCTCGACGCGCGTTTCGGCTTTCTGAAAAAACGCCTTCCTCAGGAGCCACAATTTATATTAATAAAATTTCAATGCTTAGGACCAGCTTATATTCCTTTTCTCTTTAGCGGTTCCCAAACCAATGATGTAATGGATGATAAAATTGCTAACTAAATAAAAATGAGGAATCCGTTACGATATTGGATTCAGTTAAGGTCAAATGCCCTCTTAATAAAATTGCCTCGCGTCTGCTCTCTTGAATGTAAATTTCAAGTTGCATTCCTTAGGTCGGATACGAAAGCCGAGTGGAGTCTGAATTGCTCGTATCAATTTCATTCGAACGTCTAAGAGACCCGGGGACACTTCTATCCGTGCTTATTCTTCCTCGAAGCGGTTCATCAAGGATTGCAAGAAAACAGGGGAGAAAAGCACGCCACTGTAATGGATATCTATCATCGTATCCTAGACTGGGAAATCTCCTACCCGTGCTCCTTTTTATCGACGTGTTTCATATTGTTTGCGACGCTGCATTTGATAGCTGCTGGCGTTTCGGGACCGTCCTTGCTGTTTACATTATACACTCCCCTGCTGAGGCAGGGAGGCCAAGATACTGCAGAGAGCTGAGCTAATAACAGGAGAATAATTCAAATAAACCACACACATATCTTTAGGGTCTGACTGGAGTCCTGTAAGGCCATATAACTCTGTCCAGTCTGGTATATCGCAACTTTGACCGACATGCCGCATGGGCCCCCCACGACCCCCACTTATATATAAGCAGGCCCCCGCCGATGCAGGTCTCACACACCCACCCTGGGCGAAGCCTGCCAAAAGGAAGAAGCTTAACATAGGAGATCAAGCTATAGCAGACAGGGGCCATCAAAGAATAGGATGCCAAACAGGGCTCCCACCAACAAAAACAATACTAAACATTCAGAGCATATAACATGGAATAGCAGGAGAGCTGTCAGTCATTGTCACTTAGCTGGATTTCTGCCGAGTCTGCCGATCTGGAGCCATGCTTTGACTGCTTACTGACGATGCGTATTGCGAATTTAAGGGCGGACTTGGCATCAGTAAAAAAGTGTGTAGAGCCATCATGTGTAACCTTAAGTTTGGTGGGATAAACAATGAGTAGTGGACCTGGGCCTGCAACAGGATCCGCTTCGCAGGGAGAAATTAATGTCTCGCCGACTGCACTGCAGGTGTAAAATCTGGGTAAAAGGAAAGCTGGTTATCCTTGTGCGTGACTTTCCCAATCTCACGCGCCAGATGCAGAATCCAGTCGCGGTCTTGGTAATTAAAGATCTGAGCCAGTATGGGCCAAGGTGGAGCTTCAACTGGTGTTTTAGGGCCGAAAGCACGCAAAGACAGGGGAGAGGTGAGTATCAAACAGTTACTGGAGTTAATCAGCCACGTAGGTCTCCATCTTGACAAGGGCCGTGGTCTCCGGTATCCCTGTGATACACAAGTTGTTTCTGCGAGACCTCGCCTCCAAATCTTCATTTTTGGCGCAGATTAGCCCCAACACTCTATCCATCCGCAGTAGTTGTTCTTCTGTTTCCACTTAAAATTCATGGAAGTCGGATATTTTATTCTCAAATAAGTCGAGTCTATGTTCATGGGTCTTTACCTGGGACTTGACGGATTCCAGTTATGTAGTGAGCGTTGTAGGAGAGTAGGGTCTGCTATCCTATGGTCACCCCAATTTTTGCTTTTTGCTTCACTGGTTTTCAACTTACTGAGGCTGTGGGCCTGCTAATCAGACCCCCAGCCCGCTGTTCTCTCTCTAAATTCGTAATACATGTGCTATAGGTACATACCACTATTGGAAATGGACTCCTTGTCAGCCCCTGTACCATGCACTATAGGAGCTCAGGGCATAGGTGCCACCAAGGCCTACCAGGGGCTGAAGCATAGCTTTTGCCACCCCTGGCAGGTTCTTAAATTGACACAACTGGCTGATCACTCAGCTGGGGAAAGTGGGTGTAATCACCCCTTGCTTAGATATAGTATACCTATATCTAAACCTATATCTGGACACATATAAACCTATGAGCCACTCCTATGGAAGGCCTTATCAATTCTGGAGGCAGAGTGCGTGGTTTAATGTGAGATGGAGCACTGGCATGAGCTGAGCCTGTCTGCAGCTGTCGGGAACAACCCCCTAAGCTGTTCCGGGATAATGCCATACCATATACCATTTACCATTTAAGAAGTCTTTATTCGATTATTTCATCTTAAAAGACAAACATACACAATAAAATAACAAGTACATATAAAACAGATGTAACCGACATACATATAATGGGTACAAAACAATAATTAATTATTGCATTAAAAAGTATTAAATCAGTTGATATAGACATTCTTATAATGGGTACATAACGATAGATTAAGAACAATATAAAACCAGGAAGATCAAGATCAGCATTAAAAGTTGCTATTTAAATGTACAAAGGCAATCCTAGCACTGGTTATTTTTTATATCATTAGATCTAATCACCCACGCCCATCCGAGGAATTTCGCCACACCAGTAGCAATGAGAGGGGTTAGATTGGTTCTTAAGAGTCTGCTAGCCTCAATAGCTGAGCGAGTACCCAGGGATCTACAAACTGGGCCGAGCCATTTGGTCCTTGGAGCTGCATAAAGTGGGCAGACAAACAAAAAATTATCAACACTTTCGCTTGAATCTTGACAATGAGGACAACGTTCTGACCCTCTTGAACACCATTTATTGGTAAATACCCTTAAAGGCAGCGTACCACATCTAAGTTGATGGAACAACTTACGGTCCATTGGTTTAGTAATTAGATCCCAGTATTTTTCAAACTTAGAGGCATCTTTGTGTTCAATGAACTTACTAGAAAGGTTATTAGAAGGTAATCTCTGATGTCGGTTTGTGGTCACCCAGTCCCAATACAGTACTTTTAATGTTTTCTTTGTGGGAAAGTCTGCCGAATCAGGGGCCACCCAAAGTTTACTTAACCCTAGAGCATAGAGTGACAATTTAAGATCTCTAAACCAACTTATATTCAATGAACCGGGGATGTTTCTAACATCAAGGCAGGCCTTTGCATACATGTTAAGCTCCAGCGTCGTCCATAGGCGCCTCCAGAACGCCAGTGGGCGAAATCTAGCCTGCTCTTCAACCGGAAGACACCCTATATCGTACATAAGTGGGATCCTTGGGGTAGACTGCGGCAGCCCTGTGGCTACCCTGAGAAATTTGTTTTGGGCTAATCTCAGGGGGTCCAGGTTGCTATACCCCCAAAGTTCCGCCCCATAAAGAACAGAGGGAAGAACCTTAGATCCGTAGATTTTAATAACTGGCGAGATGGGCCGAGTATAGGATCTTTTGTGCTCTTTAATCAGCGCACTTCCAACCTGGAGATGTTTCAAAGCCATTAGCTCAATCTGTGGGGTCCAGCTTAGGGAGTCGCTGAATGTAACTCCTAAGTAAGTGAACAACTTCAATTGTTCAAGGGGCATACCCCCCATTGTGACCCTCACAGAGATCTGCTTGTGGCATCTTAAGACCATAAATTTGGTCTTAGAAACGTTTACCTCTAACTCATGTTCGTGACAGAATAACTCAAACCTAGAGAAGGCCCGCTGAAGACCCTGTCTGGTTTTAGATATTAAAAGGGTATCGTCAGCGAACATGAGTAGAGGTATTTTCATCCCTGCTAATGAAGGGGCATCTGTGGGCTGATTAGCAAAATAATTGACAACCCTATTAATATATAGGGAAAAAAGGGTAGGGGCTAAAACACAGCCTTGCCTAACACCTTTTGCCACGGAGAACCTGTCTGTCACTTCCCCCGGTTTGCCCCAACGCACCTGGGCGTAGGTATTCCTATGTAAACTAATTAACAAATTGACAATAGGAGTCGGCATGCCCATATCTAAGAGGCTCTTCCATAAACCAGCCCTAGGTACAAGGTCAAAAGCAGACCTAAGATCTACAAATGCAGCAAAAAGGTTGCCTTTGCCTAAGTAGACCGTCTTCCAGAATAGTAACATAAAACGATAGGCCTGGTCTAAAGTGCTAACGTGGGACCTAAATCCAGCCTGTAATGGAGTCAGAATATTTTCAGATTCTATCCAATCTTGAATCCTGACAAGGACAAGACGGGCTATAATTTTTTGTACTGCATCTATTAGGCTGATAGGCCGATAGTTAGAGGGAATCGACCTATCACCTTTCTTGTATATGGGCAATATTTCCGCCCCGGCCCAGGAATCAGGAACTCTGGCCCCAGATGCCAGAGCATTAGCCAACTGTACCAGATAAGGAACCCATAGATCTTGATCCCGGAGGAATAAGTCGGCTGGGATGCAATCTGGTCCAGGAGCCTTCCCTCTTGGGAAAGAGTTCAAGACAGATTTCACTTCTATTGGGGTAAACACTAGAGGGTCAGCTAGTAATGGTAAGCAGATGTTACCTAGACAACAATCTGGACCCTTAAATTGGTTCCCAAAGTAACTAACCCACTGTTGTTCACCCACTGAAGATGGACTCGGCCGATCATCCTGAGACAAGCCCCATCTAAGTAGATGCCAAAACTGCTGGAAATTCTTGGAACTACATGCATCCGCCAATGCGGACCACCTCTCTTCATCCCATTTCACCCTGGCTCTATGCTTCGCTGCTTTAAAAGCCTTCCTACAATCCCTTATACGGCTCAAATCCGTAAGTTTTAGAGCCTTAAACAAATCAGCATGGGTTCGACGACACTCATCATCGAACCAATTTAACCTTTTTGTACACCTCCTTCCCCCCCTCTTAGTCAGGGATTTGATGAAAAGTTCCTTTAGAGACCCAAACATAAGAGTGTGAGTTTCAGTGATCATAGTGTTAATTACCTCCTGAGATTCACATTTGGAAATGTTATCCAGGGAATCGGAAACTACAGCTCTAATAGCTTTACAGGCTTCAGGATCCACACTAATATTTGTCCAACGTACTCTTCTAGTGTCATTAGTGAGAGTAACGTTGTCCTGAATGAAATTGGGGGCATGTTTTTCTAGTCCTGAGAAACTTGTGTCCCTAAATGCTACCACTAAGGGATCGTGATCACTTTCAGGGCGAGATGTTACCTCCATATCCACCAACAAGTGCCACATTTTAACATCCAGTAAAACATAGTCGATTCTACTACAATACCTACCATTACTAAAAGTAACCTTACCTAACCTTTCTGAAATTGTTCTACCGTTAAGGGCGCGCAAGCCATGATCCAAACAGATACCCTTGATAAAAATAGCCACCTGAGACCACCTTTTAATCGGAACAAGATCCAATTGTGGGATCCCCCAGTCCTGGTCTTCAGAGTCAACAAAAGAACCGTCATCCTGGCACTGGGGTTCAAAGCATGAGTTTAGATCACCCATTACCACCTTTAGCCCTAAATCTGTGGCTGTACTTAAGTAATCATCCAGGATGATGAGGGATGGAGAGATCTTACCTCCCTGAATACCCCTGGCATAAATATTAACTACCAGAATATCCAAACCACTTGTGGATTTCATACTAACAAGTAGTATGTCCGGACTGTCAATATAGACTTCTTCGGCTATGACGTCCGCTTTCTGCCTAACCCACACTGTCAGGCCCCCCATAGCCCGACCTTTTTGTCCTCTAACAGCCAATTTGCTAAAGGACAAGTAACCAGTAAGAAACAGTGGTTGCAGTGACCAGGTCTCTTGGAATGACCAGACATCCCCTTTGCGAATGAAGCTAACGCAATCCGGTATAGACAATCTAGGTTCCACACCTGCAATATTCCAGCTACCCATAATAGTACCATGGGCATTTGTCAGAGCATTAGGTATCCCCTTATCGAGAGGACACTCAACATTTACATTTGGAATAGCAACTGTCTGCATACTGGCAGCTCCCATTATAACAACACCGTCACCCAGTAAGTCATGTATACCAGAGCCAGAAAGCTCACCCAAAGTACCTACCGCTGGGGTTCCAGACTCAATGGATGCAATTGCTTGATCTATGGGTTCTTGCACCACTAATGTATCCCTAGACCCATACAATTCAAAAGAAGCTACCGTTACTTTTTGAGCAGGATGGCCCCCGGGGTCTAAAACTATACATGAGACATTCAATTTGGATTTAGAAACTACATCCCTTGGGATTTCCAGACTGCCCACATCAGCCATTGCAGTGGTATATTGTCAATCAATATGATTCAGGTCTGATAGGGGCGCATACAGATTCCTCAGCGGGATGTTCCAAAACTCGTTCTGCTGGATGAATTTGCCAGGGATGTTGAAATTAGAAGGGTTGCTAAACTGTTGCCGGGGGTTGGGAAAATCAAGTGGTGTGGAATAACCCAAGAACTGTGGGTATGTATTAAAGTTAGCCCTGGATGGTGTGTAAGTAGAACTATTGTATGCTGATTGTGAATAAGCTTGATACATGGCTTCTGGGTTGATCTGGGGCCCATTAAATCTATGGTTGAAGTTGGTCCATTTGAGGGGGTGTGGTTTACTTAACGGGCGTGATTGTCCTTGTGATTGGCCTTGTGGATTAACCATTGACTCAGGGTAGAAATAACTTAGGTTCCTCGTGGAAATACCACCATTGTAGTTTCCCACGAACCAGTCGGTGGGATGGGACACTACCCTGTGATCCCGGAAGTTAATAATCATGATATCACCCTCAATATCTTTTGGGCGGGGACCTACCCACTTGCATCTACGAACAGAAACAATATCACCATTAAGATGGGCCGGAAGTGGTCTGTTAGTCTTCAACCAAAAGATGACCTTATTCTTTAGATTATCATTACTTTCCCTATTACCATTGAGAAGAGGAGGCACACCCGTCATAATGATGACGAAGTTGGCTGAGTCAGGTGGAAGATCTACCATGTTTCTATGATTTAGATTGGGTCTAAAGGAGGAATTGACTGACTTGACTACTCCTGTATTGTGGGTTGCCTTATTGCCCACAGCCGGTGGCTTGGTACTTGGTACACTCGCCTTATCTTTAACAGTGTTCGAAACCCTACTCCCCACGGCCGGTGACTTGGTAGTTTGTACACTCGGCTTATCTTTAAAAATATTGGAAGCACTTTTAGGTGCGGAAGGCCCTTGTTGTGTTTTAGGTTTACTATGTGTTATGTTGTTAGTGGAAACTCCAGATTGAGTTTTCAAGGGAGCAGCAATAACACTGGGCTTTGAAAGAGGGGCCGGTAGGCCTACCAAATTCGTTGGTAAAGGTGGAAACCCAGTGAGTAAAAGTTGGTCCATCTTTTCACGTAGTACCCTTACACGTTCCAGGATGGGTAGCATATAGGATTTCAGGAGTTTCTCAAAGATGTCAAAACACTCCTTGTTGAACCCAGTATTGGCATCCACTGAGGGCGTTGGTGGAAGGGAAGACCCAACGGGAACTTCAATGACAGGAGGTACCGAAAAATCGGTTAGCTGCGTGTTTAGGGTGGGGGGACAAGTTTGTTGAACTATACCTTTTCTTTTAACCCCCCCCCTTTTTCCTTTTCTTCCTCGGTGGAGGGCAGACAGCTCGTACATTTCTATTGGATTTGGACTCAGAAATGATATTAGAATGGGTCTGCGAATTCCTTCCCTGGGATACACTTAAACATGAGTGATTAGTAATGGTTGAATGTAACTCTGGGGCTGCAATCTGCTCAACATGATCGGTAAAGTCAATATAGCTACTCTGGACAGGATTAGGGCTAATATGACGCCCCTCGCTGTTGGTAGGAGAGCAAACAGGAGAACAATTAGGAATACGAAATATACTCGGAATTTGGTCAGTGCTTGTTACGTCCAGATCAATAATCGTTTTCCCTTGTACTGCCATATCTTGGGAATTGTTAGATGCAGGCTGAGAGGTCAACAATGTTTGTTTCAAAAGTTCAATGGACCGACGAAGATCAGCCCGCTTTTCAGCAAGAAGAAGTTCTTTGCCAATCTCCTTAGTGACCTTGTCGAAATATTTATCAAGGGGCCCCTGGAAAGATGAACCCACACTAGGAGGGATAGAACTAGACATATTCACCAAAGGACAAAAGATGGCCACAGGAGACAAGACCCTTTGACGGCATGCACTAAGGATATGTAACAGGGGGAAGAATAACACTCAGTTCCTTTATAAGAGTTAGAGACCTGGCCCAGCCCAGCCTCCTTCGGCCCCTGACGGCCACAGACGGTCCCGCCCTTGTCCCGGGCTTCTCCCGGCATGCTCCCGCTCGCTCCCGCGAAGCGGGGGGAGTGGTCGGCTTTAAACTCAGTTGCAGCTAGCTAATAGATTGAAGGACAGGGGGGTGTGGCCAGCGGGGAGAGCAGCCCAGGTGTGGTGAATGGGCGCGCAGGGGCTCCTGGACACTGGAGTCCCTGCCTGCGTGCTCGCAGCCCCGCCGATGCTCTCACCTGCCCGCGCCTCCTCTGTAGCACTCCCACACAGCCAGCCGCCTCCGACACACAAGGCGCTGCGGGACCCGCAAAGCAGGTCCGGCGAGGTTTTACACGCTGTCAGCTGCGGTGGCCTCAGATGCAGAGATTCCTCTGAGATAGGGGCTGAAGTCCAAAGGTCAGCTCTGCTCGAAAGAAAGGTTACCATATACTATTAAGTGCCTTATAATCCTCGCGGTTATATAGCAACTTTGGTTTGGCTTTATCAAAACATGTCGTGTAAGGTGTCATACGATTTGGAATACTATCCCCTCGACAGTTCTGTCGACAGGGATAGCATTCCACCCCTCTAGAGGGAGAAGACATGTTACTTTACTGAAACGCGGTTGATTTTGAAAAGAGCCTCAGATCCACAAAATGGAGGCTTCTGCCACAGACACAAGTTTGACCTCCTGCTGCTGACCGAAACTCAGCAGAGGAGGCCTGGACAAAGGCTTTCCTGTCACAGGGCGGTGTTACACCACCCCAGACAGGAGATAGTGGATTGTAGCAGGGAGGTTTGAAAGAAACCAGACACTGCCTGGGGAGCACAAGGCTGCCCCTTGCATAATCCGGCCAAACCGGTTCTGGGGCACACCAGCCCCTGTCCCAGCGTGGCCTGGATCAAAGGAAAGGGGTGTATCCACCCCCTTCCTGGGTCCCACCCATAGGAGGGGACCTAGCAGGTAATCCAGCCTCCTAGATTGGTATAAGAATGGGAGCAGTGCCAACGCACTCAGATTATCCTGATGAAACATTTGAAATGAAACTCTGAACCCTTCGACATCCTACTAAACGTAGAAGACTGAAGAATCTCCCTTGTGGTCAAGGAGTGACCACCCTGTGCAAACAGGCACCATCCAGCACCTCGACGTCTGCTTTGTTGCAGTTCCCGCCGGAACTCGAGCGACAGAGATCGACGAGATCAAGCTTGCCTGCCTTCTAACAGCCTGATCCACAGTCCCTGCAGAGCTGAGACCCGTGGAGGCGACCAGAAGCGTGGGTCATGCCATCTTGAAAAGATCACGAGACGCTGAAAGTGTAGCCCACGAGTGACCCTTGAAGCTGTACACCGGGGTTTGAGAAGCCCCAACCCTGAGCCACTCTTGCACCAAAGCTCACCCCTCTACACTTGACGAGTGCTGCGTGGGGTCCTTCTGCTTTCTTTGGATCAACGCGCTGGCCCGGTCACTTGCCAGCTGGCTTGTGGCCCCTGTGCCGACGAAAACCTAAAACCGACTTGTGATTCTGGTTGCTCCAGATTTGCACCAGCTCTTCTGAAAAGGAGCCCCCGCTTTGACCCTCCTGGTCCCAGTGAGAAGCAATCTTCTAGTCCTGCGTGGATTGCTCTTGCCAAGTGTTGTTTGCTCGAATCTTGAAGCCGACGTTGCCGACGGTGAGAGCCTGCGTGGGACAGCTCGTGACCAGCTCCTGGACGTGACACTGCCTGGGGAGCACAAGGCTGCCCCTTGCATAATCCGGCCAAACCGGTTCTGGGGCACACCAGCCCCTGTCCCAGCGTGGCCTGGATAAAAGAAAAGGGGTGTATCCACCCCCTTCCTGGGTCCCACCCATAGGAGGGGACCTAGCAGGTAATCCAGCCCCCTAGATTGGTATAAGAATGGGAGCAGTGCCAACGCACTCAGATTATCCTGATGAAACATTTGAAACAAAACTCTGAACCCTTCGACATCCTACTCAACGTAGAAGACTGAAGAATCTCCCTTCTGGTCAAGGAGTGACCACCCTGTGCAAACAAGCACCATCCAGCACCTCGACGTCTGCTTTGTTGCAGTTCCCGCTGGAACTCGAGTGACAGAGATCGATGAGATCAAGCTTGCCTGCCTTCTTACAGCCCGATCCACAGTCCCTGCAGAGCTGAGACCCGTGGAGGCGACCGGAAGCGTGGGGTACGCCATCTTGAAAAGACCATGAGACGCTGACAGTGCAGCCCACGAGTGACCCTTGAAGCTGTACACCGGGGTTTGAGAAGCCCCAACCCTGTGCCACTCTTGCGCCGAAGCTCACCCCTCTACACTCGACGAGTGCTGCGTGGGGCCATTCTGCTTTCTTTGGCTCAACGCGTTGGCCCGGTCACTTGCCAGCTGGCTTGTGGCCCCTGTGCCGACAAAAACCTAAAACCGACTTGTGATTCTGGTTGCTCCAGATTTGCACCAGCTCCTCTGAAAAGGAGCCCCCGCTCTGACCCTCCTGGTCCCAGTGAGAAGCAATCTTCTGGTCCTGCGTGGATTGCTCTTGCCAAGTGTTGTTTGCTCGAATCTTGAAGCCGACGTCGCCGGCGGTGAGAGCCTGCGTGGGACAGCTCGTGACCCGCTCCTGGACGTGACACTGCCTGGGGAGCACAAGGCTGCCCCTTGCATAATCCGGCCAAACCGGTTCTGGGGCACACCAGCCCCTGTCCCAGCGTGGCCTGGATAAAAGAAAAGGGGTGTATCCACCCCCTTCCTGGATCCCACCCATAGGAGGGGACCTAGCAGGTAATCCAGCCCCCTAGATTGGTATAAGAATGGGAGCAGTGCCAACGCACTCAGATTATCCGGATGAAACATTTGAAATGAAACTCTGAACCCTTCGACATCCTACTCAACGTAGAAGACTGAAGAATCTCCCTTCTGGTCAAGGAGTGACCACCCTGTGCAAACAAGCACCATCCAGCACCTCGACGTCTGCTTTGTTGCAGTTCCCGCTGGAACTCGAGCGACAGAGATCGATGAGATCAAGCTTGCCTGCCTTCTTACAGCCCGATCCACAGTCCCTGCAGAGCTGAGACCCGTGGAGGCGACCGGAAGCGTGGGGTACGCCATCTTGAAAAGACCATGAGACGCTGAGAGTGCAGCCCACGAGTGACCCTTGAAGCTGTACACCGGGGTTTGAGAAGCCCCAACCCTGTGCCACTCTTGCACCGAAGCTCACCCCTCTACACTCGACGAGTGCTGCGTGGGGCCATTCTGCTTTCTTTGGTTCAACGCGTTGGCCCGGTCACTTGCCAGCTGGCTTGTGGCCCCTGTGCCAACGAAAACCTAAAACCGACTTGTGATTCTAGTTGCTCCAGATTTGCACCAGCTCTTCTGAAAAGGAGCCCCCGCTCTGACCCTCCTGGTCCCAGTGAGAAGCAATCTTCTAGTCCTGCGTGGATTGCTCTTGCCAAGTGTTGTTTGCTCAAATCTTGAAGCCGACGTCCCCGATGGTGAGAGCCTGCGTGGGACAGCTCGTGACCCGCTCCTGGACGTCGCAGATGCCCCAGAGCCCACGTGGCAGCGGAGAGAAGCTCCTCGACAACCACCTGATTGCGCCCGACATTGCCTGGTTCCGTCCTGGTTCCACCCTGGTCACTGCTGAGTGACCCAGACTCTGTCCCCTCTGCTTTCAGGTACTTTTCTACTCTGATCCACCCTTGGATCACATCGGACACTTCTCCTTCACATCGCCTGCAGCATCTTCAGCTTCAAGCACCAAGAACCTGCGTGACGAAACCCGACGCCACTTCGACCCTATGCACCCGCTTTCTGTGGGTGAGGTAACATTGCAACGCCGGTGTTCCCACACTGGTACACACCTCTAGGGCCTGTGTCTTAAGTTTTGTCTGTGAGAAGTTGGCCTGATATATGATGTTTCCAATTCTGGAACCCCCTTGTATCAGTCCAAACAACCCTTATGATGATCGGTTGTAAGTCAACCTTATAGACCAGTTATCCTAGTGGTAACGTGGACAAAGCAGTCTTAGGCTTAACTCTGAAAGGCATGTGAAGCCAACTGTATTACCATACACAACCCCCTTGAATACCAAATGAAAGGACACCACACAGATATATATTGAAAATATATATATATTTATTAACTACAAATATCCCCTGAACTCTTTATGAGCACAGAAGCACAAGCGTTAAACCAAACACAGTTTAAAATACACAAAAGTTGCACTATATGGATGAGCCCTAGGGGCCACCTAAACCATATACTAAGAAAGTGGTATAAGAGATACCAATCTAAAAGGAAGCAGGCCTAGGGCCTTGGGAATCGCTTGAGCTATTCGGGACTAGCAGTGACTAAGTTGGGAAAGTCCCGCGGGACTCGGGTGCAGTGTTTAAAGTGCACGCACTCACCAATACAAAGTCTATGGTGCGTAAAAGTTAGAAAGTTAGTTAGTTCGAAACCTTCCGAGTGACCTAGAAAGCTGAAACTTGAGACACAGGCCCTAGAAGTGTGTACCAGTGTAGGAACACCAGCGTTGCTGATTTACCTCACCCACAGGAAGGGGTGCATAGGGTCGAATTAGTGTCGGGTTTCGTCACGCTGGTCGATGGTGCTTGGAGCTGAAGATGCTGCAGGTGGCTCGAAGTGAAGAGTTCTGGTGGATCCAAGGGTTGATCTGAAGATGTGAAGACGTGAAAGCAGAGGGGACAATGTTCAAAGTCACTAGCCAGTGACTACCGTGGAACCAGATTGGAACCAGGCGATGTCGGGTGCAAACAGGCATTGAGGTGTAGCTTCTCTCTGCAGCCACGTGGACACCGGGGGATGAGGATGCCCAGGAGTCGGTCATGAGCTGTCACACGCAGGTTTCTCGCTGTTGGCGGTGTCGGCAACTTGATTGAAGCAAACAGGCCTTGGCTAATGCAAGCCACGCAGGAGTCGAAAGAGGCTTGTTACTCGGACCAGCAAGGTCAGAGCGTGTGCTCCTTTTTACAGGAGCTAGGGCAAGTCTGGAGCAACCAGACCCGCAGTGTAGTTCTTCGTATTCGTCGCCAAGATGGCCGCTGACCATGTGGCTAGTGGCCCGGATGGCGCGTCAAGTGGCACAATGCAAAAGGGCCCCACGCAGATCGTGGAGATGCTGGGGGGCTGATCTTCGGTGCAAGCGCTGCTTGGTGGTGGCGGTTCTCAGTCCCCAAAGCACAACGTCGAGGATGCCTCTGATGCTGCGCAGTCAGCTCTTCGGGTGTCTTCCAAGATGTCCGGTCCCATGTCTCTCGGTACCTCTACAGGTCCCTTCTTTGCAGGGACTGTGGATCGGGATGTGAGAAGTCTGGGAGTCTGGGTCTTGTCAGGCTCTGGGCTCGGGCTCCGGCGGGAGGCGGCAGCAAAGCAGACGTCGATTCGCTGGTTGGTACCTGCGTTCACAGGGTGGCCACTCCTAGGCCACAAGGGAGATGCTCTTCAGTCTTCTGTGCAGCAGAATGTCGAAGTCCAGTCGTCTTCTTAGTTTCAAGTTGATTCAGGATGATCTGAGGTGCTCTGGCACTACTCCCACTCCTATTCCCAATCTGAGGGGTGGATAACCTGCTAGGTTACTCCTCTGGGTGGGACCAGGAAGGGGGGCGATTACACCCCCTTTCCTTTGTCCAGCTCCTCACCAGCCCTGGGTCTGGAAAGTCCCAGGACCGGTTTGGACTGGCTTATGCACGGGGACACCTTGTGTGCCCCGGGCATGTCTTAATCTATTCAGCCCTGTCCTACCCAATACACAAAACCCTGTCTGGGGTGGTGCTCGCACCTCCCAAGGCAGGAAACCCTTTGTCCAAGCCTTCCTCGCTGGAAGGACTCCCAGCAGCAGGAGGTCAGACTTGTGTCTGTGGTGGCAGCATCCATTTTGTGATGCTGAGGCTTTGGTTAACTTTAACCGGGGTTAAGGCTACGCACATGTCGTGTCTCTCTAGACGGGTGGAATGCTATCCCCGTCGACAGAACTGTTGAGGGGATAGTATTCCAAATGGTATGACACCTTACTCGACATGTTTTGATAAAGCCAAACCAAAGTTAGCATATAACCGCGAGGATTATAATGCACTTAAGAGTATATGGTATGGCAATATCCCGGAACAGCTAAGGGAGTGGTTCCCGACAGCTGCAGACAGGCTCAGCTCATGCTAGAGTATCATCTCACATATTTCCAAGCACTCTGCCTCCAGGATTGAAGAGGCCTTCCATAGGAGTGGCTGATAGGAACATATGTGTCCAGTTTAGGGTTAGATATAGGGATACTATATCTAAGTAAGAGGTGATTACACCGATTTACCACAGCTGAGTGATCAGCCAGTTGTGTCAAATATGGGGGCCAGGCCAGGGGTGGCACAATACATGCTGCAGCCCCTGGTAGGCCTTGGAAACACCTATGCCCTGGGTACCTAGGGTACACTGTTACAGGGGCCAATAAGGTGAACCAGTTCCAATTGTGTATGCACCTAAGGTACATGGAGTCCATTTTAAGGAGAGAGCATTTAGCCTGGGGCCCTGAATAGCAGGATCCCAGGCCAACTATGTCAAAAACCAGCTAAACACCAGGCAAAAAGTTTGGGGGTAACCATAGTCAGATATCTACCTTCCTACATAACCCCCCCCCCCCCCCAAGCGAAAGGAGATAAGGCTATCCTTGACCAGGTAAGCCTATATTACCTAAGTGGCCATATAAGGAAGTACCAGCTCTGGCTTGGTAACCCCCTGTCTCATGGCCCACTAAGCAATCCCTCACCCTAAGGGTATCTGAGGGTCTCCACCATAGGGAATCTCTACCTGTGGTGTGTCTTTGCAAAGTTTAAGGCTGATGTTGGGATGGAGTACTGAAGTGAGATTCCTCTGTAGGACTCAGCTTCCTCCAATCACTCTCCACCATGTGTGCCTTTCTTTCTTTGACTGAGTTGCACTGTGCTCTCAGGGTCAACCTCTGGCTACCTAAAGCTGGAGGCTGGGTCCCTTTGGTTGGCTTACTGGAGGGACAGTTCAGGTTTGGGCCCTTAGGGTCCCAGGTTTGGCTGTGCCCAACAATATCCATCTGGGGGAGGTCCCTAACTACTTTTAAGCAGGATCCCTCAGGAGTTTTTAAAGATTTCACCTCACTAGGGCTACTAGTTTTGGTGCCCCTAATCTGTTGATGGGGGTGCTTTATTTGACAGGGGGCCCTTAGGAGCTCACTGTCCTTCTTGTCCTCTGCAGCCCTGGGCTGAGTAAGGCAAGGTAGAGAGGGGCAGGTTACCTGCTCCAGACTGGGTCCCACCTGAGAAGGGTCCACTGCCATCAGAGGCTCTGTCAGGCCAGGCCTAACAACCTCCGGGACAGTTCCTTTATCAGGGGTAAGATCAGTTCCCTGAGGAGGCTGATCCTTTCCTAATGTCTGGTGAGGGGGAGATTTCTCTTCCTCCTCCATGCTCTCAGTTTGGGTGGAGTGATCCATCATTTCAGGCTTCACTACCCATGTATCAGTTTGAGTTTGGGCTGTGGCCATCACAGCCCCACCAACCTTTTCAGGAGGAGACTCAGTTTGGGTATGAGCTGTTATCATAACAGCTCTGTTAATCTTTTCAGGAGGGAAGTTAGCTAGAGATGGGGCTGAGGTTTGCTCAGCCCTCCCAATCTTTTCAGGAAGGACATCTTGGATTGGGGCTGTAGCCATTATAGCCCCACTAACCTTTCCATGGAGATTTACCATTCTAGAATGGGTTTGCTGTTCAACCTCGGCCCAGGCTGAGATTTCCAAATCATTACCAAGTAGGCAATCTACAGGCAAGTTTGCTGACACTGACACTCTCTTTGGGCCAGTGACACCTCCCCAGCTAAGATTGACTACTGCCATGGGGTGATTGGTTTCTATGCCATCAATGTTTGTCACCTGAGATGTGGCATCAGATAAAAGTTGCCTTGAGGGGACTAGACATTCAGCCACCATGGTGATGCTCGCCCCTGTGTCTCTGAAGGCCTCAACTTTCAAGCCATTGATGAGGGGCTCCTGTCTATACTTGCTCAAAGTGTTTGGGCAAGCAGTGAAATTGGTAAACCCCATGCCAGTCTCATAGACAAGTGTATCTGAGGTAGGGGGCCTGGTTAGGCCAGGATCCACCTGAGCTCCAAAAGTAAATCCACCCAAATTCTTGGGGGTGCTCCCACCACCTGGGGGACCACTGCTGACAGTGACAGGAGGTGTTGGAGCCTTACTTGGAGGTATATTCTCTTTATTGCCATTCTTGGGACAACAGCTGTCTGTTTTGTAATGCCCAACCTTTTTACAGGCATGACAATAAGGCTTTTTCTGGGTTGAAGAAGTGTCTTGGGACCCACCCCAATTCTTGGAGTTTTGGGGCCCTGGGGAAGTCTTTTCCTTGATTTTATCCCCACCCTTCTCTTGAGGCTTGGTAGTCTCTTTCTTTTGGTCACCACCCTGGTTCTTAGGCCTGATCCCGGTTCTGACCCATTTGTCTGCCCTCCTACCCAATTCTTGTGGGGAGGTCAGATCAGAGTCAACCAGGTGCTGATGTAGAAGCTGATTTTGACGATTACTTAAAATGTTCTCTCTCATAATTAAATTATACAATCCTGTATAGTCAGTAACCTTACTTCCCAGCAACCAGCCCTCCAGAGCCTTAGTGGCACATTCAACAAATTCAGACCAGTCCTGAGTCTGTGTCTTCTGGGTGTCTCTGAACATTAACCTGTACTGTTCAGTGGTTAAGCCTAACCCATCAATCAGAGCACTCTTCAGGACCAGGTAGTTTCTAGAATCCCCATCACTAACTGTGAGGAGTCTGTCTCAGCCTCTACCTTCAAAGGAGAGCCACAAGATTGCTGCCCACTGCTCCTGAGGGATATGCTGTACCTTGCAGACTCTCTCATGTGCAGTCATCCATTTGTGGATATCATCCCCAGCTTTGTAGGGGGGCACAATCTTACTCAGGTTTCTGGTATCAAAAGACCTGTCTTTATCCTTAGGGGTAGTGCTGCGACCAGTGGATCCTAATCCACTCTCTCTAGGCTGTCTTGCTCTAGCAAGCTTCTCTTGGGCCAGGGCAACCTCTAATTCTTGTCTCTGGATCCTAAGCTCAGCCTCTCTCATTTTGGCCTCATGCTCCCTTCTCTGAGTGCTAGTCATCTCCCTTCTGGAGTGACCATGAGAACCTCTAGAAGCCTGGGAGGTATTGGAGTCACCTGAGTGATTCCTCCTCCTCCTACGCTCCTGGTTAAGTCCACTTTGGTGTCTGGGCAAGGTCAGCCTTGCTTCAGTCCCAAATACACTTAAGTTAGCCTGGTTAAGCCTGCTGACTAGCACCTGGCTATTTCTGCCATCATCAGAATCACTTCTCCCCCTTCTGTCTCCTCTTTTTCTTCCTCCTCCACATCTACCTGAGGAGCTCCAGTGATGGGGACTTCCTCATCTACTAGGACTATAGGGACAGGGGCATCAGAATTGTCTTCCTCAGAAGGAGAGCCTCCTTCAGCATTCCCTGTGGGGTCTGCTTTAGAGGTCTTTAGAGTCTCAGACTGATCCAAGATCTCTCTAAGGTGGTCTGTAGTAGGGGAAGGCCCTGTCTTCAGACCACTTAAGGCACAAAGCTGCCTTAATTCCTTAAAGAAAAGATAGCAAATTTGGATGGTGCCCTTGGAGGGTCACTCTCAACAGGAGTAAGTCCACTGGACCCCTCTGCTCCAGACATTGCTCTAGTGTGGTGGATGTGTTGCAATCTACCTACACTGGTGTTTACCTACTAAACCTATCTAGTAATTGTAGTCAGGGTGTGCTACTCTCTATCCTCTACAACAACTAAGTTCAGTAGAACTTATGTATACTAGTCTTGTTTTATATGTACCTAACAGGTACCTGTATGATCTTTCAAATGATAATCTCAAAGATTGTAATGGTAAAACAACAGCAAGCTCAGATCCCAATCCGCTGCTCACCAATGTGAGAAGTTGGCCTGATATATATAATGTTTCCAATTCTGGAACCACCTTGTATCAGTCCAAACAAACCTTATGATGATCGGTTGTAAGTCAACCTTATAGACCAGTTATCCTAGCGGTAACGTGGACAAAGCAGTCTTAGGCTAAACTCTGAAAGGCATGTGAAGCCAGCTGTATTACCATACACAACCCCCTTGAATACCAAATGAAAGGACACCACACAGATATATATTGAAAATATATATATACATATATTTATTAACTACAAATATCCCCTGAACTCTTTATGAGCACAGAAGCACAAGCGTTAAACCAAACACAGTTTAAAATACACAAAAGTTGGATGAGCCCTAGGGGCCACCTAAACCATATACTAAGAAAGTGGAATAAGAGATACTAATCTAAAAGGAAGCAGGCCTAGGGCCTTGGGAATCGCTGGAGCTATTCGGGACTAGCAGTGACTAAGTCGGGAAAGGCCCCCGGAACTCGGGTGCAGTGTTTAAAGTGCACGCACTCACCGATACAAAGTCTATGGTGCGTAAAAGTTAGAAAGTTAGTTAGTTCGGAACCTTCCGAGTGACCTAGAAAGCTGAAACTTGAGACACAGGCCCTAGAGGTGTGTACCTGTGTAGGAACACTGGCGTTGCTGATTTACCTCACCCACAGGAAGCGGGTGCATAGGGTCGAAGTAGTGTCAGGTTTCGTCACGCTGGTCGATGGTGCTTGGAGCTTAAGATGCTGCAGCGGCTCGATGTGAAGAGTCCCGGTGGATCCAAGGGTGGATCTGAAGATGTGAAGACCTGAAAGCCGAGGGGACAATGTTCAAAGTCACTAGCCAGTGATTACCGTGGAACCAGATTGGAACCAGGCGATGTCGGGTGCAAACAGGCGTTGAGGTGTAGCTTCTCTCTGCAGCCACGTGGACACCGGGGGTCGAGGATGTCCAGGAGTCAGTCACAAGCTGTCATACGCAGGTTTCTCGCTGTTGGCGGTGTCAGCAACTTGATTGAAGCAAACAGGCCTTGGCTAATGCAAGCCACGCAGGAGTCAAAAAAGGCGTGTTACTCGGACCAGCAAGGTCAGAGCGGGTGCTCCTTTTTACAGGAGCTAGGGCAAGTCAGAAGCAACCAGACCCGCAGTGTTGTTCTTCGGTTTCATCGCCAAGATGGCCGCTGACCATGTGGCTAGTGGCCGGGATGGCGCAACGAGTGGCACAAAGCAAAAGGGCCCCACGCAGATCGAGGAGATACTGGGGGACTGATCTTCGGTGCAAGGGCTGCTCGGTGGTGGGGGTTCTTAGTCCCCAAAGCACAACGTCGAGGATGCCTCTGATGCTGCGCAGTCAGCTCTTCGGGTGTCTTCCAAGATGTCCAGTCCCACGTCTCTCGGTGCCTCCACAGGTCCCTTCTTTGCAGGGACTGTGGATCGGGCTGTGAGAAGTCTGGGAGTCTGGGTCTTGTCAAGCTCTGGGCTCGGGCTCAGGCTCTGGCGGAAGGCGGCGGCAAAGCAGATGTCGATTCGCTGGTTGGTACCTGTGTTCACAGGGTGGCCACTCCTAGGCCACAAGGGAGATGCTCTTCAGTCTTCTGTGCAGCAGAATGTCGAAGTCCAGTCGTCTTCTTAGTTTCAAGTTGATTCAGGTTGATCTGAGTTGCTCTGGCACTGCTCCCACTCTTATTCCCAATCAGAGGGGTGGCTCACCTGCTAGGTCCCTCCTCTGGGTGGGACCAGGAAGCGGGGCGGGTACACCCCCTTTCCTTTGTCCAGCTCCTCGCCAGCCCTGGGTCTGGAAAGTCCCCGGACCGGCTTGTACTGGCTTATGCTTGGGGACACCTTGTGTGCCCCGGGCATGTCTCAA
Source organism: Lissotriton vulgaris (assembly GCF_964263255.1). NCBI lineage: Eukaryota > Metazoa > Chordata > Amphibia > Caudata > Salamandridae > Lissotriton > Lissotriton vulgaris. The sequence goes on along the minus strand of NC_141689.1, from coordinate 929,643,545 downwards.
TCTATTCAGCCCTGTCCTACCGGATACACAAAACCCTGTCTGGAGTGGTGCTCGCACCTCCCAATGCAGGAAATCCTTTGTCCAAGCCTTTCTCGCTGGAAGGACTCCCAGCAGCAGGAGGTCAGACTTGTGTCTGTAGTGGCAGCATCCATTTTGTGATGCTGAGGCTCTGGTTAACTTTAACCGGGGTTAAGGCTACGCACATGTCATGTCCCTCTAGAAGGGTGGAATGCTATCCCCGTCGACAGAAATGTCGAGGGGATAGCATATAACCGCGAGGATTATAATGCTCTTAAGAGTATATGGTATGGCAATATCCCGGAACAGCTAAGGAGGTGGTTCCCGACAGCTGCAGACAGGCTCAGCTCATGCTAGAGTACCATCTCACATATTTCCAAGCACTCTGCCTCCAGAATTGAAGAGGCCTTCCATAGGAGTAGCTGATAGGAACATATGTGTCCAGTTTAGGGTTAGATATAGGGATACGATATCTAAGTAAGAGGTGATTACACCGACTTACCCCAACTGAGTGATCAGCCGGTTGTGTCAAATATGGGGGCCAGGCCAGGGGTGGCACAATACATGCTGCAGCCCCTGGTAGGCCTTGGAAACACCTATGCCCTGGGTACCTAGGGTACACTGTTACAGGGGCCAATAAGGTGAACCAGTTCCAATTGTGTATGCACCTAAGGTACATGGAGTCCATTTTAAGGAGAGAGCAATTAGCCTTGGGCCCTGAATAGCAGGATCCGAGGCCAACTATGTCAAAAGCCAGCTGAACACCACACAAAAAGTTTGGGGGTAACCATTGTCAGATATCCACCTTCCTACATTGTCCATCTAGGTTCAGCGGATGTATCCTAAAACTCTATTTGTGTAACTTTTACGAACCATTGACTTAACATTGGTGCATACGTGTGCTTTAAGCGCTGCACCCGAATCCTGCGGGCTTTTCCTGACTTCAGCATTGCTTGTCCCGACTGCTCCCAGCGATTCCCTAGGCCCTAGGCCTAACCACTGTTCGATTGGTATCTCTTATACCACTTTTTTAAGATATGGTTTGAGTGGCCACCCGCCCTCATCCATAATTGTGCAACTTTGTATGTTATACTGTGCTTTTGAATTAACGTTAGTGCCCCTTTGCTCATAAAGAGTACTGGGGATTATTCTTAGTAATAAACACATATATTTTTATAATATATACTTGTGTGGTGTCCTTTCATTTGATATTACAGGACTGTGATTGGTAAAACAGCTCGCTTAACACGACCTTTTGAGTTAAGCCTTTAAGGCTGCTTAGTCCATGCTACCCCTAGGATAGCTTGCCTAATAAGGTTGACTTACAACCAGACACCATAAGGGATTGTTTGGACTGATACAAATTGGTTCCAGAATTGGAAACATCATATATCAGGCCAACTTCTCACATTGGTGCGCAGCGGTGGGGATTTGAGCTTGCTGTTGTTTTACTATTGCAATCTTTTTATCAAATTGAAAGATCACATCAAGTACCTTAGGTACATATAAATCAAAAGCTTAGCATATTAAGTTCTACTAAACTTAGTAGTTGTAGATTAAAGGGATTAGCACACCCTGACTACAACTCACTTGCAAGGTACAGTAGGAAAACACTAATGTAGGTAAGTGCACCACTTGCACCTCACTAGCAGTCATGTCTGGCGCAGGTGAAGCCTCAGGCTCTGCTCCTGTGACAGTTGACCTTGCCAAGGCAACTTCCAGCTATGACAAACTTAGCCACAAAGACTTGAGTGCCTTTTGCATTGCAAGAGGGCTAAAAAGGGGCAGACACCCCACCATTCCTATCCTGATAGCCATCCTGGAAATGGATGACGTAGCTAAGGCGAATGCAGCTCCCTTAGATTTAGGAGATGGAGTGACCCACCCTGGGAATGAGACCACTCCAGAGGAAGAAGAGGAGGAGGAGGAGGGCTCAGAAGAAGATGAACCTGAGAATCAGGATCAGCAGGGTAACCAGATTGTAGTTGCCAGGCTTAACCAGGCCAACTTAAACCTACATGGGAATGGAGAGGGCCAGCACCTCCCCAGACCTTACACCATAATTCCCTCAGGCAATAGAAGGGTGAGATCTCCATCAGGGGACTCTCGTGTTTCTAGTGTCTCCAGGGAATCTCAAAGGGGAATGACTTCCCCCCAGAGGAAAGAGCATAGGGCCAGGATGAGGTCTGTCCAACAGCAGATAGAGAGGGAAGAGATAGCCTTGGCTCAAGCTAGACTTGCTTTAGCAAGAGAACAAAAGTTGTGTGGATTAGATTCCACTGGTGGCAGCAATATTCCTAGAGAGAAAGACAGAGGCTATGACAATAGAAACCGGACAAAATTGTGCCCCCCTACAAGGAAGGGGATGACATCCACAAATGGATGACTGCTCTTGAGAGAGCCTGCATGGTACAGCAGGTTCCTCAGGATCCATGGGCTGCAATTTTATGGTACTCCCTTTAAGAGAAAGGGAGAGATAGGTTAGACCTGAGGATGCCAAATACTACTCTGTCCTGAAGAGTGCTCTTATTGAAGGGTTTGGCCTAACCACTGAGCAATACAGGTTGTTGTTCAGAGACACCCAAAAAGCACAGACTCAGGACTGATTTTGTTGATTGTGACACTAAGGCTCTGGAGGGTTGGCTGCAGGGAAGTAAAGTCTCAGACTATACAGGATTGTACAATATTATAATGAGAGAGCAGATCCTTAATAACTGTCAGAACCAGCTGTTGCATCAATACCTTATTGACTCTGATCTGACCTCTCCCCAAGAATTGGGAAAGAATGCAGACAAATGGGTCAGATCAAGGATTAAGCAGAAACCCCAGAACCATGGTGACCAGAAGAAAACAGACCAGAAGGGTGGGAATCAGAAAGATAAAGAAAAGGACCAGAAGTCTCCAGGCCCCCAAACTAGTAATAAGGGGGGTGGTTCCCAAAATGACAAAAAGAAAAAGAATGATGGCCCAAAGAAACCTTGGTGTAATACCTGCAAATCAGTTTCACACTGGGGCAGCGAATGCACCAAGAAAAATCCAGTTCCTACCACTGCAGCTCCTAAAGCAACTGCACACCTAGTTCAGTCAGCAGTGGTAGTGCACAACCTAAGGGGATAGTAGGGTTAACCTTGGGTACTGAGGTGGAAGCTGGCCTAGTCAGAGTCCCCACTCAGGCAGTTCTCCTATATGATGTGGACTTATCTTTGTCCACTACAGTGAGTCCCAGTAACCTGGGCAAACATAGGCAGACACCTTCAATCAATGAGAAACTGGCTCAGGCCTACAGGGACACTTGTGCCAGTGTCACTATGGTGACAGCTGACTTTGTGGACCCTGGTCAGATTGTACTAGGTGAGAGTTACCTAGTGACCAATGCAAGCAACTCCACTACTTCACATAGTATAGCTGTTGTGAACTTTTGCTGGGGAGGGGTAAATGGCCTAAAGAAAGTTGTGGTAAGTGCAGACCCAGTAGACTGTCTGTTAGGTAATGATCTTGAAAGCTCAGTTTGGTCAGAAGTGGAGTACAGGACTCATGCAGAAATGCTAGGGATTTCATTTCATGTCCTTGCAGTGACAAGGTCTCAGGCTAAGAAGTGCCTTCCTGAACCAGTGATGGATCATGAAACATTAGACCAACCACAACCCAAGAGAAGAAGCAAGAGGGTTAAGGCTGTGCCTTCCCACTTGCCCCAGGTTGAGGATCAGACTTCACAGGAAGCTGATTCTGCAGTCCAAGAGGAGACTGTCTCAGAGGAACTTGAGCCTGACCAGGTTGAGTTTCTAGGGACAGGCAGACCTGGGGCAGGCCCAATTAGATTGCCTTTCACTTGAACCCCTCAGACAGCAAGCTGCTGCTGAGGCTGCAGGGAATGCTCAAGGTGCCCATTAAGTTTATTGGGATGATGGACTCCTTTACTCAGAGGCTAGAGACCCCAAGCCTGGTACCACCAGGAGGTTGGTCATACCTTTGAAGTTTAGGGGTTTCCTTTTTACCTTGGCCCTTGATATTCCCCTTGCATGACACTTAGGCCAGAATAAGACTTGGGACAGGCTTGTTCCTCACTTTCACTGGCCTCATATGTCAGAAAATGTCAAGAAGTTTTGTCGCTCCTGTGTCACTTGCCAAGCCAGTGGTAAGTCAGGTGGTACAACAAAGGCCCCCTGATACCACTACCTGTGGTGGGGGTACCCTTTGAAAGAGTTGGAATAGACATTGTGGGTCCCATGGATCCTCAAACAGCATCTGGGCACAGATTTATACTGGTGGTAGTGGATCATGCCACCAGGTACCCAGAGGCAATTCCCCTGAGGACCACAACAGCACCTGCTGTGGCAAAAGCACTCATTGCAGTTTTCTCAAGAGTGGGCTTTCCAAAGGAGGTTCTTTCAGACAGAGGTGCCAACTTCCTGTCTGGATACTTAAAAGCAATGTGGAAGGAGTGTGGAGTAAACTACAAGTTTACCACACCCTATCACCCACAGTGCAATGGGCTTGTGGAGAGATTAAACAAGACCCTCAAGGAAATGATAAAAGGATTACCAGAGAAGCTTAGGCGGAAATGGGACACCCTTTTACCCTGCTTGCTCTTTGCTTACAGAGAGGTCCCACAGAAGGTGGTTGGCTACAGCCCTTTTGAACTTTTGTTTGGCCACCCTGTAAGGGGTCCACTATGTTTGGTAAAGGAAGGATGGGAGTTACCTCTCAAAAAGCCTAAGCTAGATGTTGTGGACTATGTACTTGGTCTCTGCTCCAGGATGGCTGAGTATATGTAAAGAGCATCCAAAAACCTGGAGGCCAGTCAAGAATTACAGAAAGCTTGGCATGACCAAACGGCTGTTCTGGTTGAGTTCCAGCCAGGGCAGAAGGTGTGGGTGTTGGACCCAGTGGGCCCAGCAGCACTCCAGAACAAATGGACTGGACCCTATCCTATCATTGCGAAAAAGGGAGAAGACACCTATGTGGTTGACTTTGGAACCCCTAGGAGCCCCTACAGGGTGCTCCGTGTAAATTGTTTGAAAGCATTTGTTGACAGGGAGGACATGAGTCTCCTCATGGCCACAGATGGGGATCAGGAGGAAGAGAGTGACCCTCTCCCAGACCTGCTTTCCAAGAACCCTGATGATGGTTCAGTTGATGAAGTAGCCTTGGCAGGCAGTCTCACTGAGCAGCAACAGGTGGACTGCAGACAGGTGTTGCAGGCCCACAGACACATGTTTTTACTCACACCCAGTCAAACTAACTGGTGCACCCATGAGGTGGACACTGGTGACAGTCTGCCTGTGAAGAATAAGATCTACAGGCAACCTGACCATGTCAGGGATTGTATAAAGGCTGAGGTGCAAAAGATGTTGGAGCTTGGAGTGATTGAGCCATCAGAGAGCCCATGGGCTAGCCCAGTGGTCCTTGTGCCAAAAACTCATACCAAAGATTGAAAGAGAGAAATGAGGTTTTGTGTGGACTACAGAGGTCTCAATGCTGTCACAAGGACAGATGCTCATCTCATTCCAAGAGCAGATGATCTCATTGATAAATTGGCTTATGCCAAGTTTCTGAGCACATTTGATTTGACAGCTGGCTACTGGCAGATCAGGTTATCTGAAGGGTCAAAAGTCAAAACAGCATTCTCTACCCCTAGTGGACATTATCAGTCTTTGGTAATGCCCTTTGGTTTGAAGAATGCACCTGCCACCTTCCAAAGGTTGGTGAATCAAGTCCTTGCTGGATTGGATGACTTTTGCGCAGCATATCTAGATGATATTGCTGTCTTTAGCTCCACCTGGGAGGATCACCTGATCCACCTGAAGAAGGTTCTGGAGGCCCTGCAAAAGGCAGGCCTGACTATCAAGGCTACCAAGTGCCAGATAGGGCAGAGCAAGGTTATGTACCTGGGCCACCTAGTAGGTGGGGGTCAGGTTCAACCATTGGAGAGCAAGATCCAGACCATACAGGACTGGGCTCCTCCAACTACCCAGACACAAGTCAGAGCCTTCTTGGGCCTGACTGGGTATTACAGAAAATTTGTGAAAAACTATGGGTCTAATGTGACACCATTGAATGCCTTGACATCCAAGAAGATGCCCAAAAAGGTTCAGTGGACAGTTAGCTGTCAAAGGGCATTTGATGACCTGAAGAAGGCCATGTGCTCTGCACCTATCCTGAAGAGTCCTGACTACTCTAAACAGTTCATTGTACAGACAGATGCTTCTGAGTTGGGGGTGGGAGCTGTGCTTTCACAACTTAATCAAGATGGTCAAGACCAGCCCATTGCTTTTATTAGCAGAAGGCTGACCCCCAGGGAGAAACGTTGGTCAGCTATTGAGAGGGAGGCCTTTGCTGTGGTTTGGGCCCTGAAGAAGTTGAGGCCATACTTGTTTGGTACTCACTTCCTAATTCAGACAGACCATAAGCCCCTCTTGTGGCTAAATCAGATGAAGGGTGAAAATCCCAAACTGCTCAGGTGGTCCATTTCCCTACAGGGGATGGACTTTACAGTGGAGCACCGCCCAGGGACCGACCATGGTAATGAGGATGGTCTCTCCAGGTACTTCCACTTAGAACATGAAGACTTATCTGGTCAAGGTTGAGTTTAATGTCCCTGCGTTTGGGTGGGGTTGTGTAGGAGAGTAGGGTCTGCTATCCTATGGTCACCCCAATTTTTGCTTTTTGCTTCACTGGTTTTCGACTTACTGAAGCTGTGGGCCTGCTAATCAGACCCCCAGCCTGCTGTTCTCTCTCTAAATTCATAATACATGTGCTATAGGTGCATACCACAATTGGAAATGGACTCATTGTCAGCCCCTGTACCATGCACTATAGGTGCTCAGGGCATAGGTGCCACCAAGGCCTACCAGGGGCTAAAGCATAGCTTTTGCCACCCCTGGCTGGTTCTTAAATTGACACAACTGGCTGATCACTCAGCTGGGGCAAGTGGGTGTAATTTCCCCTTGCTTAGATATAGTATACCTATATCTAAACCTATATCTGGACACATATAAACCTATGAGCCACTCCTATGGAAGGCCTTATCAATTCTGGAGGCAGAGTGCGTGGTTTAATGTGAGATGGAGCTCTGGCATGAGCTGAGCCTGTCTGCAGCTGTCGGGAACAACCCCTAAGATGTTCCGGGATAATGCCATACCATATACTATTAAGTGCCTTATAATCCTCGCGGTTATATAGCAACTTTGGTTTGGCTTTATCAAAACATGTTGTGTAAGGTGTCATACGATTTGGAATACTATCCCCTCGACAGTTCTGTTGACAGGGATAGCATTCCACCCCTCTAGAGGGAGAAGACATGTTACTTTACTGAAACGCGGTTGATTTTTAAAAGAGCCTCAGATCCACAAAATGGATGCTTCTGCCACAGACACAAGTCTGACCTCCTGCTGCTGACCGAAACTCAGCAGAGGAGGCCTGGACAAAGGCTATCCTGTCGCAGGGCGGTGTTACACCACCCCAGACAGGAGATAGTGGATTATAGCAGGGAGGTTTGAAAGAAACCAGACACTGCCTGGGGAGCACAAGGCTGCCCCTTGCATAATCTGGCCAAACCGGTTTTGGGGCACACCAGCCCCTGTCCCAGCGCGGCCTGGATCAAAGGAAAGGGGTGTATCCACCCCCTTCCTGGGTCCCACCCATAGGAGGGGATTTAGCAGGTAATCCAGCCCCCTAGAGTGGTATAAGAATGGGAGCAGTGCCAACGCACTCAGATTATCCTGATGAAACATTTGAAACAAAACTCTGGACCCTTCGACATCCTACTCAACGTAGAAGACTGAAGAATCTCCCTTGTGGTCAAGGAGTGACCACCCTGTGCAAATAGGCACCATCCAGCACCTTGACGTCTGCTTTGTTGCAGTTCCCGCCGGAACTCGAGCAACAGAGATCAACGAGATCAAGCTTGCCTGCCTTCTTACAGCCTGATCCACAGTCCCTGCAGAGCTGAGACCCGTGGAGGCGACCGGAAGCGTGAGGCACGCCATCTTGAAAAGACCACGTGACGCTGACAGTGCAGCCCACGAGTGACCCTCGAAGCTGTACACCGGGCTTTGAAAAGCCCCAACCCTGAGCCACTCTTGCACCGAAGCTCACCCCTCTACACTTGACGAGTGCTCTGTGGGGCCCTTCTGCTTTCTTTGGCTCAACGCATTGGCCCGGTCACTTGCCAGCTGGCTTGTGGCCCCTGTGCCAACAAAAACCTAAAACCGACTGGTGATTCTAGTTGCCTCAGACTTGCACCAGCTCCTCTGAAAAGGAGCCCCCGCTCTGACCCTCCTGGTCCGAGTGAAAAGCAATCTTCCAGTCCTGCGTGGATTGCTCTTGCCAAGTTGCTCCGATCTTGAAGCCGACAGTGCCGACGGTGAGAGCCTGCGTGGGACATCTCGTGACCCGCTCCTCGACATCGCAGATGCCCCAGAGCCCACGTGGCAGCGGAGAGAAGCTCCTCAACAACCACCTGATTGCGCCCGACATTGCCTGGTTCCGTCCTGGTTCCACCCTGGTCACTGCTGAGTGACCCAGACTCTGTCCCCTCTGCTTTCTGGTACTTTTCTACTCTGATCCACCCTTGGATCAAACCGGACACTTCTCCTTCACATCGCCTGCAGCATATTCAGCTTCAAGCACCAAGAACCTGCGTGACGAAACCCGACGCCACTTCGACCCTATGCACCCGCTTCCTGTGGTTGAGGTAACATTGCAACGCCGGTGTTCCCACACTGGTACACACCTCTAGGGCCTGTGTCTTAAGTTTTGTCATCTAGGTTCATCGGAAGTTTCCTAAAACTCTATTTGTGTAACTTTTGCGCACCATTGACTTAACATTGGTGCATGCGTGTGCTTTAAGCGCTGCACCCGAATCCCGCGGGCTTTTCCCGACTTCAGCATTGCTTGTCCCGACTGCTCCCAGCAATTCCCTAGGCCCTAGGCCTAACCACTGTTCTATTGGTATCTCTTGTACCACTTTTTTAATATATGGTTTGAGTGACCACCCACCCTCATCCATAATTGTGCAACTTTGTATGTTATACTGTGCTTTTGATTTAACGCTTGTGCTCCTTTGCTCATAAAGAGTACTGTGGATTATTCTTAGTAATAAACACATATATTTTTATAATATATACTTGTGTGGTGTCCTTTCATTTGATATTACAGGACTGTGATTGGTAAAACAGCTCGCTTAACACGACCTCTTGAGTTAAGCCTTTAAGGCTGCTTAGTCCATGCTACCCCTAGGATAGCTTGACTAATAAGGTTGACTTACAACCAGACACCATAAGGGATAGTTTGGACTGATACAAAGTGGTTCCAGAATTGGAAACATCATATATCAGGCCAACTTCTCACAAGCGTGTCAAGCTTGGTGTCGATATTGAGCAGGCTTGACCAGATTTCAAGCATCAGTGTATGGAGATCTTCACCTTGATCTTCCAATTGCTGTTCCGTATATTTCTCTGTGCTGGCTTCGGGGTCAGATTCCATGAGTCTAATCAACCTCCGCTGGTCAAAGTTTAACTTCGGCTGCTTTCCATCTTGTTTACCCATATTTTGTGCTGGTGTCACCAGTCTCAGCTGCAGAGCTTCTCAGCCTGTTGAGGCACAGGGCACACATCCAGGACCCTCTCTTCAGTATGTGGCCGCCTGTGTCGAATTAGTGTGGGTTAATGCTCAGTCTCTGCCCACACGGAAGCAAAGGTGGCCCCCCAGCACCACAACCAGCAAGCGGACACACCTGTGGAGATCGGCAACACACTCCTAGTAAAGAATGCTCCTCAGCACATTACCAATCTAGCAGTCCATAGTGGCGCCAGGAGTGTTAACCCTAAGTGTCCTCCCATCACGATCTATGTGTTCTTGGCACTACCGCTCAGCACTCCACCACATAGGCCCCTCTCGCAAGTTGGCTGCTGCGTGGGGACCAGGTCCGCAGGATCAAGACAACTCGCACTGCATAGCCAGGGGCAAGGTGCACACTGATTGGGGTCCCTCAAAAACATTGGTAATTATTTTGCCCGTGGATATCAAGGGTACGATCTCCAGTTCAAAGTGTGTCACCAAAAAGCGCCAAGCTGAGCTCACATGAGGCACGGCTGCAAAATGACGCCTACAATTCACGGGGCGCTCCACATCCACCTCTCCACCGTACCTCACCTCTGGAGATCAAGTCGTATGTAGCAAGTCAGTCAGCGAGGCTGCACAGCACTGCGGCAGGAGCCGGCACCGCCACCGGGACCTCCAGGAAGACGGGAGCACCTCGCTGTCGTCTCAGCTGAGGCCCTCACAATGCCAGCCGCTATGCTCAATTTCAAGGTCTGCCTGCACACGCAGCGTCTGGATGTGCCTCTGTCGCCGGCCTCCACACTGCACGTCGCACAGACGAGACCCAGAGCAGGACACATAAATGCGAGTCACAGTGATTGACTCCTGAGGTATTTCTCTTTCGATGTGTGGATGTTAGCTCGGGATTAGCTCTCCATTTGCAAGGATAAACGCAGGATCGTTTCTCGGCCGGCAGAGCTCACTCACAGAGCAGCCATACCACAGCTTGGCAGACCATACCCCCCCTCTCCAGGATTTTGACTTCGCTTCAAATGAATCAAGAAAACAGGACATAGCAGAGCAGAAGCAAGAGGCTGCACTTATGGTTTACCAAGCCCAAACCAAAAAAGCCTCTGGCCTGACAAGCCGGTTCACCCAAAAGACCCAGACCCTAGGAGTCCTGCCACGCATGCAAGGAATGGTTAACAAATATTTCCCTAAGAGGGATCCCCACCTACCAACTTCATTGGGTTCATGGGACTTTAACAGTTCATCATTTTCCTCATCGTCCTGCGTAGGATCAGAGGGCAAACTGGAATCAGGTTAAAGTCCCGTAGGTAAAATTCTTGCCCTGGCCTACAATGGGATCCCCAGTGCAGCAAAGAGAGCCTTGTTTTCATTCCCCAACCAACCCTCCAGACAACTGCCCCAGAGTCTACAGTAACAGAGAGTGATAATCATTCTCTGAATCAAGTGAGCATACAAAACTGGGGCTTGGAAAGAGAAACCCTGCACAAAGAACATCGCTCACAAGCAGTCAAAGTGATCATGGAAGTCCACTGCAGCCAGACCCACCCTCTCCTTTTGGGCTACACTACCTAAAACCAAGCCATCAGAAACTGCTCCAGAGGCAGACTCTGTTCAATCTCCTTCTAAAAAGCCTAGGATGGAAAGTATGTACGATCAGGAACTCTAAAACCTATTGGGCCAGTTCCTTGCCACACTAGAAGCTGAGATGGAAGCATCAATGGCACAAACTACAGCGTTTAGAAATGACCTTAAACCCAGAACCATGAGTCCCATTCACCAAGGAGTACCAGTCTCTCCTTCTCCCCAAGCCTCCTAGCCCCACACCGGCCTCCCTGTCCTCCATTAGTATCAAGCATGATATGATGGCCAGGGTGCTCGTATGTCAATCACATAAGATGTAGCTCCAGATAGACCTAACTCAATCCATCACCTCGAGCTGAATTGAATTGGGACTCAGGATTAGGACAATGGAAAATCTCTTTTGGTAAACAGGGATGGATAAACTCTGCTAATGTTCCCCATAGCTTGATAAACTAAGCTCTCTACCTGAGATACTCTGTTCTCTTATGGACAGGGTAAAGCTTTCAGACGTGACCTCAGAAAAAATTGTAGTCCATCCTCCCCAAACCAAAATCTTAGACCCAACCCAATCATCACTACCAACAACTTTTCCCCAAATGGGGTAATACTGGCCTCACCACGGCCCGAACAGAAATCCCATTCTTTATTAAATCAGCCCACTTACACCTTGGCTAGTATTGAAGCCTAACTCCCCTGAAGCTCGAACAGAGGGAGAGCACAAGTTCAATCGCCTGAATCACCATTCTCATCAGGCACCAAACCTTCAATAACAACAAAAAAGATACTGAAAAAAACAGTCTAAGAAACAGTGCCTCACAAAACAGAGATCCCTCATCACAGGACCTACCAGGGTCTCTCATGTGAACCAAAAGGATGGGTCCACTAAACTCTTGTCCATATTTATCACAGCTCCTAAATCAAGCCTGGGCCACCTGATAGGCACAAGCATGCAAACCGGCATGGAAAGTTCATCGAGGCCTTCTGCTTCCCTCTGAGGCGTTGCAATCCAGACCACAAAAAGCAGCAGCTGCACTGATTTGCCAAATGGACCTGGAAAAAACATTAAAAAGTGACTACTCTGGGTACTGGCTTGGATCAGGCACCAGCAGTTAGCACGAATCCACCTGGGGTCACAAGGCTTCTTATACCCACAATTGAAACATAAATGGCATACAATGAACCCCAGAAAGGTAGTGGTGCACTCAGCAGCATACTAGACACAAAGCAATCCAACACCCCCCAGCCACAGGGTGGAAGGGCTACTCAAAGAGGCTGTTTCTACGAGCCCATCCTCTGCATTAACCCGTTAAGCGCGCCGCAAATTCCGCCCCAGTGCAGACGTTCCATTGCGCGGGCGGGATCGTAACGTTCAGCGGACGTGCGCAGCACTAGCGAGGTAGTGCACGCGACGTCCGCCGAACGTTCGCAGCACTTAAAGGGTTAAACAAACTCACAGTGGCCACTTACGGGATCAATTGTGTGAAACCTTAAAACCGGCATATGATAAGTGTGCATCTATTCTTAACTGCCCCAAGTAGAATTAAGTACTAATAGAATACCTTCTCACTCAGATGAAGCTGTTAGGGGGCCTCTCACCAAAGGCGCCCCTAGCCCTCCTGGCTATGCAAGTAGCATCCAAAATACATACTGGCCTATTGCACCCAGCAATCAAGCACAAACAAATATGTGGTATGGGCTGAGCGACGAGAATTCGGACCAAGCCCATCTAAGCAGTGGGTCAATCCTACACCCGGTGAAAACAGTTAGTTTGACATTCAGCCACAAACAACATCGATACAAGCAGTCTATTGCTCGAAGGCAAATTGGGAGGGACAGCCAGTCACACACAACAAATGGACCATCAGCTCAGAATTGGAGACAACGCAGCCCCACATTTCCAACTCAGTGGCTCCCCAGGTGCATCTTGCCACACAGCTCTCCAGCTGGAATGGGGTCTGGAGACTCAACCTTCAAACCAGGTGAAGTCACATATGCAGGGACCATGGACCACTTTGGACTAGCATTCATTCCACACTACAACTCCAAGTGTGCCACTGACATATTAAACAGGGGTAATTTGTTACATTTGTTTAAACACATTTTAAAACTGAATGATCTGTCATCGGCTGAACTAACTTGTGCAAAGTTCGCCCATTTCCTGGAAAAAAGACCCTGGATGCCACAATCATCACATGGGAAAGAGCTGATCCCAGAGATGCCATACTGAATGAATACATTATATTTGAAGAATGGGATATCGAGTTGTTAAAGCTCCACCCACCAACATACCCCCATGTCCTACTGCGGCAGGAGCCCACTATGCAACACAGAAGTGTTCAGAGAGGGGGGTGAAGTGCCACCACGACTGGCTACCAAGCATCTCAAAGGGCAGGCAGGCCCCCCCCCCACACCACCACACATCCGCCTGCTGCCTTGTTTCCTCCTGCTGCCTGCCGCCGCCTCCCTGATGCCTGCGCCATCTCCCGCTCCTTCCTTCCTGCCGCTGCGTCCCTGCGGCCCTGCCCCCCTGATCCCCATTGGCCACCCTGCTCCCACCTCCTAGCTGCTCCTCACTCCCTACCCACCTCTTAAGGGGGCCGCGCAGTGGCGTAGGAGCGACCTTTGACCCTGCTCACAGGCAGGTCACTCCACACGCCACAACACAGCCGCCTGCTGCCTTGTTTCCTCCTGCTGCCTGTTGCCGCCTCGCTGCTGCCTGCCGCCGTCTCCCGCTCCTTCCTTCCCACCGCTGCATCCCTGCGGTCCTGCCCCCCTGATCCCCATTGGCCACCCCGCTCCCGCCTCCCAGCTGCTCCTCCCTCCCTACCAACCTCTTAGGGGGGCCGCATAGTGGCTTAGGGGTGACCTTTGACCCTGCTCACAGGCAGGCGCTCCCCACGCCACCACACAGCCGCCTGCTGCCTCGTTTCCTCTGGCTGCCTGCCCGCCGGCTCCCTGTTGCCTGCCGCCGTCTCCCGCTCCTTCCTTCCCGTCGCTGCGTCCCTGCGTCCCTGTCCCCCTGATCCCCATTTGCCAGCCCGCTCCCGCCTCCCAGCTGCTCCTCCCTCCCTACCCACCTCTTATGGAGGCCGCGCAGTGGTGCGCAACGGCTGCACGCAGCGAGTGCACCGCTGGCACGCCAAAGGCGCCCATCCGTGCCTGGACCGCACCCAGCACCAGAACACCTGGACCCCGCGAACGCCACAACACCAGACTCCGCTACAATGCCAGCACCCTCTATGCACTCAACGCCTGCAAAAACCACACCTGCTTCCAAGCCGCCCTGAAACGGACTCACGGACCTTTCTCCTGCCACAACTGCAGCTTCACCTGTGACATAACCACAAAACCTCCAAGGACTGGACACAACCACCTCCTCTGCATTCTCCTCAACACCCGCTCCGCGCGCAAACACGCCGTGGAGCTCTGGGATCTGCTCGACAGCACCGCCCCAGATGTGGCCTTCCTGACTGAGACCTGGTGGAACGACTCCTCGGCGCCCGATATTGCCATAGCCATCCCGGACTGCTACAAGATCACCCGCAGGGAACACGCCAATGGAATCGGAGGAGGAATAGCCATCATTCACAAGTCCACCCTCAAGGTCGCCACCCACACAGATGACTCCCTCAACACCCCCGAACACCTGCACTTCCAGATCCACACCAACCCCAACACCACCCTCAGGGGAACACTCATCTACAGACCACCCGGACCCCGAGCTCAATTCAGCGACCCCATCACCGACCTCACCAGCACCCACGCACTCACCTCCATGGACTACATCCTCCTCAGGGACCTGAACTATCACCTCAAGAACAAGAACAATGCCAGTTTCGCCACCCTGATCGACAACCTCGCCAACCTCGGCCTCAGACAACTCGTCACCGCACCCACCCACGCGCTGGCCACACACTGAACCCCATCTTCTCCACAGACACCCACGTCGCCTTCAACCACACCATCGAAATCCACTGGACCGACCACCGCTGCATCCATTTCACCTTCAACAAGCCAACCACGCACCAACGAACCCAACAGCCGCCTTGCCGCTGCTGGAGAAAAGTCACCGAAGACCAGCTGATCACCAACCTCGCCCAGAACCCACCCACCAACCCAGACGCCGCAGCCTGCAACCTCAGACAATGGATTGACGACTGCGCCAACACCCTCACACCACTCAAGAAACACTTCAACAACCACGCCAGCAAAAGAGCCACCTGGTTCACCGACGAGCTGCAGACCTCCAAACGCGCCTGCCGGAAACTGGAGAAGATATGGCTCCACGAAGGCACTCCGGACAACCACGCAGCCCACAAGGACACCACTCGCAAACATCACTACCTCATCCGAATAGCCAAGAGACCCTTCTTCAAAGACCGCCTGGATAACAACGCACACTACAGCAAAGAGCTCTTCAGCATCGTAAAGGAACTCTCCAACCCCAGCGCCAACGCCAACCACATACCGCCCTCACAAGAACTGTGCAACTCACTAGCCATCTTCTTCCACCGCAAGATCACTGACATCCATTACAGCTTCAACACCATGACCGCCCCAACTACACCAGACCCCACCTCCCCTGTGAACACAACCAGCTCCAACTGCCTGACGACCTGGTCCAACTTTAACGATGACGAGACATGCAAGGTCATGAACTCCATCCACTCAGGATCTCCGTCAGACCCGTGCCCACACCATGTATTCAACAAAGCAGATGCCAAAGGCGTGCCAAAGTCAAGCCCGTCTGCGCCCGTCAGCGCCTGGACTGCGCCCAGCGCCAGAACTCCTGGACCCCGCGAACGCCACAACACCAGACTCCGCTACGACGCCAGCACCCTCTACGCACTTAACGCTGGGCGAAACCACACCTGCTTCCAGCCGCCTCGAAATGGACTAACGGACCTTTCTCCTGCCACACCTGCAGCTTCACCTGCGACAAAACCACCAAACCTCCAAGGACTGGACCCAATCACCTCCGCTGCATACTCCTCAACACCTGCTCCGCAAGCAAACACGCCGTCGAGCTCTGGGATCTGCTCAACACCTCCGTCCCAGACTTGGCCTTCCTGACCGAGACCTCAGGACTCCTCAGCACCTGAAATCGCCATAGCCATACCGGACGGCTATAAGATCACCCGAAGGGATCACGCCCACGGAATCAGAGGAGGAATAGCCATCGTCCACAAGTCCACCCTCAAGGTCGCCACCCACACAGACGACACCCTCAACACTGCCAAACACCTGCACTCTGGATCCACACCGACCCCAACACCACCCTCAGAGGAACACTCATCTACAGACCACCCGGACCCGAGCTCTATTCAGCGACTTCATTGCCAACCTCGCCAGCACCCACGCACTCAACTCCATGGACTACATCCTCCTCGGGGACCTGAACTTCCACCTCAAGAACAACAACAACGCCAACTCCACCACCCTGATGAACAACCTCGCCAACCTCGGCCATCTTCTCCACAGGCACCTACGTCGCCTTCAACCACACCACCGAACTCCACTGGACCGACCACCGCTGCATGCATTTCACCTTCAACAAACTAACCACGCACCACTGCACACAACATCTGCCTCACCGCTGCTGGAGCAAAATCACTGAAGACCAGCTGATCACCACCCTCGCCCTGAACCCACCCACCGACCCTCCGAACCCAGACGCCGCAGCCCGCAACCTCAGACAGTGGATCGACAACTGCGCCAACACCCTCGCCCCACTCAAGAAACACTCCAACAACCACGCCAGCAAAAGAGCCACCTGGTTCACCGACGAGCTGCAGACTTCCAAACATGCCTGCTGGAAACTGGAGAAGATATGGCTCCACGAACGCACTCCAGACAACCAGGCATCCCACAAGGACGCCACTCGCAGACATCACACCCCTCATCATCACCTCCCCTGTGAACACCACCAGCGCCAGGCACCTGACCTCCTGGTCCAACATCAACGACGACAAGACACACAAGGTCATGAACTTCATCCACTCAGGATCTCCGTCAGACCCGTGCCCACACCATGCATTCAACAAAGCAGACGCTGCCATCGCACCCCAATTAAGGAAGGTCATCAACATCTCCTTTGAAACAGTGACATTCCCGGAAAGCTGGAAGCACGCCGAAATCAACGCCATCCTCAAGAAGCCCAAGCCGGACCCCGAGGACCTCAAAAACTTCCGGCCCATCTCCCTGCTCCCTGTTCGAGGCGAAGGTCATCGAGAAAATCATCAAAATGCAACTGGCACGCCGCCTGGAAGACAACAACATCTTGGACCCGTCCCAGTCCGGGTTCAGACGACACCACAGCACAGAGTCAGACCTCATTGCTGCCAGGGACGACATCAGGCGTCAACTAGACAACGGCAAAACATCAGCCCTCATCCTCCTGGACCTGTCAGCCGCCTTCGACACAGTCTGCCATCGCACTTTAAAGGCACGCCTCCTAGAAGCCGGAATCCAAGAGAAGGCCCTTGACTGGACCACGTCCTTCCTCTCCGGCAGAACCCAGAGCGTCTGCCTCCCGCTATTCCGATCCGAGGCCACCGATATCATCTGCGGCGTCCCCAAAAGCCCATCCCTCAGCCCGATGCTGTTCAACATCTACATGGCCCCCCTCGCACAAGTGGCCCTCCAAAACGACCTCAACATCATCTCCTACGCAGTCGTCTGAAGATGAACTCGGACAAGACTGAGGTACTCATCCTCGGACCCACCCCCTCAGCCTGGGATGACTCCTAGTGGCCGACCACATTGGAAAACAGCACCAACACCCACTGACCATGCATGCAACCTAGGATTCATTCTCAACTCCTCCCTCTCCATGTCTAAACAGGTCAATGCCGTCTCCTCCTCCTGCTACAACACCCTCTGCATGCTCTGCAGGATCTATAAGTGGATCCCGACCAAAACAAGAAGAACGGTGAGACAGGCCCTCGTCAGCAGCATACTGGACTACGGCAATGCACTCTACGCAGGAATCCCAGCCAATCACCTACGACGACTACAACGCATCCAAAACGCCTCAGCCCGACTGATCGTCAACGTCCCCCGCTGCAGCCACCTCACCCCCCACCTGAGAGACCTACACTGGCTCCCCGTCGACAAGAGGATCACCTTCAAGCTCCTCACTCATATACACAAAGCACTCCACAATGCTGGACCAGCCTACCTAAACAGCAGACCTCAGCTTCTACACCCCCACCAGCCAGCTCTGCTCTGCCAGCCTTGCCCTCGCTGCTGTCCCCCGCATCCAACGAACAACCTCCGGCAGCAGATCCTTCTCCTACCTCGCAGCCAAGACCTGGAACACCCTCCCCACCCACCTACGGCAGACCCAAGACCTACTCGCCTTCAGAAGACTCCTCAAGACCTGTCTCTTCGAGCAGTAGCGGCACCCCCTCCCCTCAGCGCCTTGAGACCATCACGGGTAAGTAGCGCGCTTTACAAGTACTCTGATTGATTGATTGATTGAAAGGCAGCTAATGCTCTATAGGTATTATGCACCAAGAATCAAAGAGATGCAATATACATGACAGCAAGCAACAACAATGACAGGGGGAACCAGCTGGTAGTTCCCCAATCGGGAACCCAACAGGACTATTCCTAACAACCTCCTATCAGTCTGCCTACAAACTCAGAAAGCTCCAAAGGAGCAAAATCTCATAATTACATCATTGAACGTGGGTGGTCTGAGGACAGTTCTAGAATCAAAATCTGTGGTGGCATTCCTATAAAGCAAGATCGAAGTTTTGCCCCATAATCAAAACCCCCCAGCTTTGAGAGTGGTAAAATTTTCAGGGCTAACAATTTCTCAAAAACATCTTCCCTTGCTCCTGATTTACTGCTATCACAAAACACTGAAAGCATCAAGAGAGCGTGCAATCAGCGATCGCTGTAACCACTACAAGTCCCACAGTACCTTCAAAGGAATCTCAACAATCAATTACATTTTCCCGGTCTGAAACCTTTGCAAATTGTCTTGCCAACCTCGAGATTCCCAACAGGGGTGAAAGCGACCTTAATTCCCTAACTCTAAGTCTGGAGCTGGTAGTTCCAACAGCAGCTAAATACCACGCAGTGGATTTTTTTCACATGCCCGGAAGCTACAAAGTTAGTCAGGAGGATCAGTTGGAGGGCCACAGACACCGCTACAGTGACTAGGTGGTGACAAAAGGTGCTTATCAATCCCATAAATGCACAGGGAGTCCTACAAAACAGTAGTGGGGCAAGATGGCAGCTGCTGCAGTAGTGGGGCAAGATGGTGGCTGAGTGAGCTGGCTCCTAACTACCTCCCCACAAAACCTCTCCCTCCTTGATTTTGGATGCTCGCAATGGTATAGAGCCACTAAAAAAAAGGAACTTACTTTTCCGCATCTCCTCAGATGATCCGTCTTTCATGGTCCTGGCTTCTGGGGGTCCCGCTGCCTTGCAAATTGGTGGCGTGGAAAACTTCCAGTATTTCCTCTCCGTTTGTTTGCTGTATTTACCCCGCTTTAAAAATGCCACGAAGACCGGCACGAAAAGCATTAAGGACGGGGGCTGCCGGTAGGCTCTGGAAGCTCTCAGCTACCTACTCCGAACCTCGATCATAGAAGGCGACAATCTACTTCTAATGGTGGCTTGGCTGCCCGGCTCTGGGGACCAACAAAAAAAAAAAGGTTCAGCTTGGGGAAAGCAGACGGTCCCTGCTTTGTTTAAAGCACAAATCGATAACAGTAAATCAACGCGGCACCCAGCAGCCAGTCTTAAATGGATCAGTAAGACGATACATGCTGGCGGCGGTTGCTTCAATACCACAAGATGCTCCCACTCAAGGAATGAAATCGCCGCGGGGTGAGCCTCTCAATCAAGAAATTAATGAGGGGCCACTGGTATGTGTTGTTGAAATCCCAACCATGGATGTAGCCATTCTCCCTGGTGGCAGTGGAGAGCCTGGAAGTTCAATAAGCCTATCCTCCATAGGTGTTCCTTCGGTCGGCTGTGAACGGTATGGGGTCTCAACAGCAAGAGGGGTACATTAAACATTATGGGAGCAGAAGTCCTTTCTGGTGAAGGCCAGGCAAAAGTGGCAATAGAATCGTCTTACACAGCTACGGATGCTAATCATGTGGAAGATAAGCTATTAACCTCTAAGGAGTAGCATGTTGTAGATACATTCTATTCATTATCAAATTACTCTAACTCCTCAGGCGATGATCATCCCAGCAATAAATGTGCCACAGATAGAAGCGATAGTAGCAGCCTACACTGGGAAGAGGAGAGTGATAAAACATTGCTGAACATGGCATGGAGTGCAGACTGCTAGACCCAATCACTCGCTCGGATCAGGCCAAGGGAGGACAGGCTGATAGTAGGCCACGCGCTATTCTTATTTGCCTCAATAATTCTTTGGCTAGGGAGGCCCTTTACGATCTGGCCAGAGCAGATAGGAAGAGTACTGGTAAGGGCTGTGATTTCTATGTGAGGCCTGACTTCTGTCAAGCGACAGTTGAAAAAAGATGGCTCCTGCGGTAACTAATGCTGGCATTTCAGGCAAAGGGAGCACAGGTCTTTCTACTTAACCCTGCTAAATTGAAGGTGATTTCCCAGGGGCAAATGCATTCTTCTCAATCTGAGATCCAAGCAAAGGAATTTTTGTCCTTATTATAGGCTTGCAACGGGTAGCTGAATTAGATACGTTTTGTATTTTATTTGCTAAGGGAGAATAAGCTGGATATTATAAGATATGAGTTATGAGACTCCAATTTCGTTTCTCTTTCTTATAGAATTTCCATTTTTTCTTTTTGTCTGATTCCTTGCTCGTTTAATATGTTTGTTTTGGCTCATCTTTAGAATAGATTGTATGTTATATGGTTGAGGGAGGTTTAGCTTAGTGGAGGGGTATGGAGGCCCGCTCAACATCACCAGGGACAGGTGGTCCCTATGCCTCGAGAGTTGGGGGGTTCGGGAGGGGTGGGTCAGGGTTTTGGGGACAGGGAGAGGATTCACGGGGCGGGGCATGGGTTGTGGGTGGTGTTGGCAAGCACAATTGATAATTAACTTGCATACTCAGAGTGTACATCTTCATTTGAATAGGAAAATACTGAAAATACTGAACTGCATTGCTTGTAAAGATTATTTGAAATATATATGTCATGCTATCAGCTTAGGGAAAGAACTGGTACCCTATAAGGATAATGGTTAGGGACAAATTACGCATCTGTTCTATAAATATCTGTGGACTCAATGATCGCAAAGAAGGAATCTATTTGCCAAACTGATTAGGCATATGCAACTAGAGGTTTTATGTGTACAGGAAACACATATAGCCTGGAGTAAACAAAATTGGCTTAGAGATACAGGTCTTGATCTATTGCCTTGTACACGTCAGGGCACCACTACACAGGGTAGCAATTTTAGCAAAGCATGGAGTCATAATTTGCAAATGCAAGAAAGAGGATCAACTAGGATCAACTAGGGCGATGGGTGATTTTGGAAGCAGATATTAATGGTGCTCCTTTTACAATCTGCTCCCTGTACGGTTCAAACTTAGATGACCCTGAAGTTTTGAATTACATCAGTATTGAACTAGCTGTGTGGCCATCTCTGCAGATCTGCTGCAGTGACTTTAACATTCATCTAGAGAATAGCTTTAATCTCGCTGGTAATAATTTATATTCAGGAAGAAAGAGCAAGACCTTTAAAGCACTACAGGGGCTAGTCAGGGAACATGGACTAGCGGAGGTATGGCATAGATACAGACCAGGGGATTCGGGCTTCACCTTTTTATCTGCACCACATAACAAACTGGTTTGGCTGGATTTACTTTTGGTTCATATCAAATAGTTGAAAATGCCAGCATCAAATTGTATCCAAGAATAATCTCAGATCATAATCGGCGAAAATTGAACAACCATTAAGTGGGCTTTCCAGAACTCCACCGATATGGACGTTTGACAGAAAAATTCTATTAGATGAAGTCTATTGGGCACATGGCTAAGTGGATCACTGATTTTTCTAATATCAATAAAGGTAGCGCTCCTGAAATCATAGTGTGGGATGCGTTCAAAGCCGCTTTACGGGGGACACTCTCAGTTTTTTTTGTATCGCCAAAAGACGGTTATAGCAAAGACCAAGGGATGGATTGCCTATCTAAGCCTTGCAGAGGTTGAGCTTCTAAGGAAAATGAGTGCTGCTCAAAACATAGATGAGTATCAACATCTTATCGCTGCCATTAAATCTAAAATACATCAATATTTTGCGAAAGAGCTCGCTGCTAAGTAGATACAGCACAGGTCTGATATTTATGAATTTGGGGAAAACACTGGGAAATTTTTGGCCAAACATATCCAACAGAGGGCGTCTGCGAACTGAATAAGTAGGATTTTAGATTCACTGGGTCAGATACAAGACACTCAGTCGGGAATCCTAAGCGTATTTCAAAACTTTTATTATCAGCTATATACTGCAGGAGGGGAAGCTACTACGGAAAGTATCAGGGAATTTCTAAGTGAACAAAACATGGTGAGAGTCATGCCCGAACAAAATGAGGCTCTCAACGCCTAAATCAGCAGTGAGGAGGTCGAGAAAGCAATAGTGTACCTAGCCACGGGTAAAGCAGTTGGGCCTGATGGGATCCCCCTAGAGTTTTTTAGGACATTTCGGCAATTGCTAGGTCCTATATTGCTATCTTTATTCCAGCTTGCTCCTCGGGGCCAGACCCCTAAATCATGGCAGAAGACTACTATTGTAGTGTTCAAGAAAAAGGGCAAACTTGAACTTAAACCGGGATCTTACAGACCGATTACACTCATCACGGCGGATAGCAAGATCTACTCGAAAATAATTGCCTCTAGGCTGGGCTCAGTTATAACTCCTTTGGTATCTATTCGACAACACAGGTTTATCCCGGGTTGGGATACAACAGACCATGTCAAGAGAGCAATAGCCCTCTTTGATTGGACACAGGCCACTGGATCACCGCTCAGGATTATCCTGTTAGACACAGAGAAAGTGTTTGACAGGGTCTCCTGGCGGTTCGTTTGGTCTGTTTTACACTGGAAGGGATTTACTACAGAATGTATTCAAGCAGTCCAGGCCCTCTACGTAACACCGAAAGCAGCAATTCGTATATCAGGACAAATATCACAAACATTCAATATCTGCAGAAGAACAAGGCAGGGGTGCCCCTGCTCCCCACTGCTATTTTCATTGTACATTGATCCTTTTTTAAATAAGCTGGAAGCAGAAACTAACATTGAGTCGGTTAAGGCTAACAATATTAGCTATAAATCATTGGCATATGCCGATGATATTGCGATCTTCACAAGTAACCTAAGGTTAGCTTTTCCAGTAGTGGAAGATCTGGCGAACTAGTATGGCACAGTATTCGACTATAAAATTAACATGGACAAGACCCATTGTTTACACTCAGACAGCTCCCCTACGTTAGGCATTCCAATTGCATCAGAGGCAACCTATTTAGGAGTCAGATTAACAGCAGCAGAGGAACTTATCCCGGTACTTAATATCTTAACGGTGATTCACACAGTTAGCAAGTCTTTGGAGAGACTAGATCATCTACATTTAACACTACATGGTCCCTGCATTGTTATCAAAATGTCTATTTTCCCAAAATTCTTATCTTTTTTTCAAACGATTCCATTGGCATTCCCAACACCCTGTATAACAAAAATTGAAAGGGTTTGTTTCAGGTTTTTGTGGGGCTATCGGCGGCCCAGAATGGTAAGTGGATGACTCTTCCCAGATCAAGGGGTGGATGGGGGTGCCACATTTTCTATTATATCACTGGGCAGCACTAGTGCAGCATATGGGAATACCGGTGACTGGAAATATGGCTAGGTCAGAGGCTGTTCCCAACCACATATGAGATGCATTTAGGAGACAAAGCTAGACAAAGGTTAGTTAAAATTTTGGAACCAAGCTACTATAAGAAGACAACATTCAAAATAGTACAATCGGCTTATTCAGTTTGGAGGAAAATTCGATGTAGATTTACAATATCTAACATTAACGCATATACCCCCCTTTCAGCGAGTGGTCTCCTACCAACTATCTTCCAGGACAGAATCACTTCAGCTGGAGCAATGCAGGAATCACTGTCCTAGGGGATTTATACCATGAAGGACAATTAGTCCCACTTATGATGTTACAAGAGAAGTTTGGTCTCTCTAGGGGGGACTTTTCCAAGTTTTTACAGATTCTGAATTTCCTAGGTTCTAGTGTACAAGGTGCAAACAGTAATCTGGGCACTATTGGTCTAATAGAACTGCTGCTGAAACAATCACGGATTGGAGAAATTTATCAAGCATTACTGGCAGAGTTCTCAGATGATTTAATATCTCGAAATGCTAGCAGGGAGAGGAGGCTAGGGAAAACAGGGATAAATATGGAGACATCATTGGAATTAGCTAATTGTGTGCTTATATCTGGAAGCCACAAAACTCAGCATTTTATGTCTGCTTTTGATTTATACTATACCCTGCCAAGACTTCTAAGTGGGCTAGCTCCCTGGGGAGTTCATGTAGTAGATGTGGGCTCTAGGGAGCAGACACTCTACACATGTTTTATACTTGTCCTGGGTTGGCACTTTTCTTGAAGGATATAAATCACTTTTTGAATTTGATTCTTGCACTCACATAATATTTTCTTCTGAATTGATAATCCTGGGGGTAGAAAGTGACAAAGTGGGAGAACCTCGCGGTAGGGCTGAGACTAGTTTTCTTTTCATTGCTAGGGCTGTCCTAAGTCTATGGATAACATCTCAGTGGATTAGTCCAGATGCTCCAACATTTATTAATTGGGGATCCAGGACAATAGCGCTATACAATATGGAATCTTCTGTTTATAAAATACGAGGGTTAAGGAGACGAGCATGGGAGTTAAAAATTAGGTTTGCTATTACTAGTTGCTTAGAGAAGACTGTGTAGACTAAAGGTATCCTTTATTATTTATCTATTGCCTCCACTCTCCCTGGAAAAAAAAGAAATTATCTTCTAGCTTCTCTTTTTTTTGTCTCTTTTTCTCTTTTTTGATTACTGCAAATAATGAACTATAAATCTCTATTTTTTCTAAAGTTTAATGTACATTGCTGATATGTTGATGAAGCTGTATTTACTGTGACAATTCATTTTGGGGGAAAAAAATAATAATAAAAAGGTTACAAAAGTTTACAAAACAAGTGGGACAAACTGACAATAGAACTTATAGAGTCATTATTCACTGCTGGAGCTCAAAAGCAAACCCCCTGCAAAAGGGAAGTTTCAGCTAAACCGACCATATATAGACCCTTGTTGTTACAAGGTACAAGCTCACATTTTAAAACTCCATGACTGCTGACTGCACTAAGAAACTAGATAATATCCAGTGGCATGATAGGACCAACCTCCCCCTAGTTTAATGCTGCTCTAACTAACTCCTATACATGACTCAGATCAGCAATCTGCACCGCTGCACTTTGTACCACCCTGTCTTAGGCTATTATCAGTGCATTTCTGGCTTTCTAGAATGTAAATATTTTTACTCTAACTAATCTTTTTCATCCATGTGTGTCTGACATACATATAAATTACTTTACTAGTACAATGAACTGAATCACTCATTAAAAGTGGATTTCAATGGGTGCTTTACCTATGACGATACACACAATAACCTTTCGTTATGTTTTTTATTAACTAAACAATACATTTTGATTCCTATGCGAGTGGGCGGCCAGATGGCTTGTTTCACTGTACCTCATCGCCAGCAATATCCTTTTTCCATTTTTGTGCCTAAGCAATTTTAGTTACCATGATTATCATAACGTCACCTTGACTCAACTTCTTTAACCAAACAGCTATAACCATGCAGATAAAAAGGTACACACTTATTTAGATGGAAACTCTCCCTCTTTGTCAATTTCATGACCTAACAAGATGCTTGCTTCTGCTTAACATGCAACACTTGGAATCTAGCACCATAAGAAAAACTAAACCGTTTTTCCTGAGAGAACAGACAGTGCTTAAAAGACATGATCATTTATTTAAATACCATTTTAATATTGAGATAGAAGAAGTTTCACCCATATGAGGCTGACGGCTATTATCCATTGTAAACTTGCATAGGTCTACATTACTCAGTCAATGTCTTTGCAGTGGGAATCCAACTAACACAAAGAATATTTAGTTCCGGTACAAATATCTATATTTGCGTTTACTTTTTATTTAAAGGTTTGACGCCCTAACTTGCCTGCATTCCTGCTTTGCCGTTTGTGCTGCTGCCTTTGGGCTTCGATATTGTGCCACATCACGGGGCTAACAGGAGTCCGCATCACTTCTCCTCTGCTCCCGAACGCGGACCGCGGACTGCCTGGACTCCATCTCCCAGAGGGCAGTGCGGTATCGCATGAGGAGCAGCGCCAGCTGCCACGGGTCCATAAAACTCACCGGGGGCTCACGCGGTGTGGGACGCCCTCTCTTGCCTGCATTCCTGCTTTGCCGTTTGTGCTGCTGCCTGGGGGCTTTGATATTGTGCCACATCACGGGACTAACAGGACTCCGCATCACTTCTCATCTGCTCCTCTGCTTCCAAACTCGGACTGCAGACTGCCTGGGCTCCATCTCCCAGAGGGCAGTGCAGTCTCGCGTGAGGAGCATCGCCAGCTGCCACCGGGTCCATAAGGGGGACTTGGGGGGCAGCCGAGCCGCGAGGTCTGCCCCCCGGGCAGGTTTGGGAGGGGGAAGTGGGAATCATGGAGGCGGCCATTTTGTCGCTGTTTGGGCTGCCTGGGATAGCCCAAAGGCAGCCCAATTAATACTAAACAAGCCCAAAGGGGCCATATAGGGGGTTTACACTTCCGCCCAGCCACCATTTTAGGTATTGAAACCTGGTGGCTGGGACCGTAATTAGCAGCTTGTCAGGAAAGTTTTAGTCAGGAGCTTTTTGTTAGGCTTTTCTGGGGCAGCTTTCGCTAGTTTTAAGGCGGGGGGCTTGGCGAGGGGCGAGTCCTCGAGGCACTACCCGGATGTGGCGAGGCGGGCGCCCGGCGGGGCGGGCTTTCGTGGCGTGGCGGCGGCGGCCATCGCCTGCGCGCCGCCACAGAAGTTTGCGCGTTTCCAGGTAGGGGTCAGGGCTGCGCGGATACCAGGAGCGCGGCCCTGTTTTGTGACGGGTGGAGTGGGGATAAAACAACGATGCAGGGAGGGCGGACGAGGCGCGCTGCTAGTGGCGCCTCGCCGTCCTTCAGAATGGAATCGGCGGGGAGGGCGGGGCGGCAGGAGACCGTGGGCGGGTAGCGAGGCGGAGGGGTGTTGCGGCCGCCCTGGCGCGGCTGGCGAGGTCGGGGAGGCTATGCCGGTGAGCGGGGCCTCCCGGGCGTTTGGTGCACCGGGCGGGAAAGGGGGCGGGAGGGATGGAAGCGCGCGCCTCAGGATCGGGGGGGGGGAGGGGGGCGGGGGGGAGAGCGTGCAGGGAACCCGGGCGGAGAGTGGGGAAAAGGGGATGTCGACAAGGGGAGGCAGCCCACCATCAGAAGGGGAGCCAGGAGAGCGCTTCACCTGCCTGGCAAGAGAGGGGGACAAGGGGGGCTGGCAGGGAGGGTGCTGAAGGGGGCGCAAGGTAGGGGGGTACCGAAGGGCGGTAATGGGGGGCATGCGGGGGGCGTTCTCACCAGCATTGCGGCTTTGGTAAGACCCAATAGGGCAGGGAAAGGGAGCGGTAAGGGTTTAGAGGTTTCGAGTCATGGGGTGCCGGTGGAGGGGGTGGGTAGGCGGGAGGGGAGCTGGCCGGGGGAGGGGACCGGGAGTAGGGGGGTTAATATGGAGGGGGTACGAGGAGGTCGGGGGGATGAAGGGGGGCGGGGGAGGGGGGCAGGCGGTGCAGGGTCCCAGTACACCAGCAGTACCTTTGCTTTGGCAGGGGGTCGGCCGGCGTGGGGCTCCGGACTTGGTATGGCTTGGGGCGGCCCGGTGGCACCAAGGAGAAGGGAGGGCTGTGCTTCCTGCAGCAGGCTCGGAGTACACGAGGGTCTCGACGCGGCTGGTTACGAAGGCCCCAGGCGGGCTCGCCAGTCCCTCCACCCACAGGGCCTCCAGCGGCTTGGGGATTACGAAGGCCCCAGGCGGGCTCGCCAGTCCCTCTCACCCACAGGGCCCCCAGCGGCTTGGGGTTCGCCAGCGGCCATGGAGCAACGGCACGGAGGACTACTTGACTAGACTTGGTATTCAAAGATAAAATAGTGGTCCGCAAGTGCAATCTTTGCACGTTTACCAATCAACTCAGCTGGGGACTTGGTGAGAGCTTCGTTTCCTTTTATAAGACAATGCGGATGACATTGGGGGGCTACAATTGTGGAATGCTCGCGGGCAAGCTTTACACGTCCTTTGGGCCAAGGATATTAATTTCCTTGTCATGTGCTTTTCATGTGCTTTTCATTATACACGCTTAGTCACACTTGTGCTATCTCTACCATAGGAGTTCGTCATTACCACATCAGGTTTTCTGGGTCCTCAACGTATTCGGCCAGTAGGGTAGGATAGATAGGCAACCTGCAACAAGCAGTCTACCGGGAGGATGGGGTGGTCCTTACGCAGGCAGCATGGGTAAGCTTAAGTCTCTCTTAGATAGAACGAGGAGGTGGTGTTAGTTGGACAATATGTGTATAGTTGTGGAAACAGTGGAGGAGTCCTGTGGTTATGCAAACGCTATGGTCGGATGTTGGAATCATTGGACAGAAGTTTGTGGATGTTGAAATACATTGGACACGAGTTTGTGGTATATTTCTTTCCCAACACATTAGTTCCAATATATACAAGAATAAGATATCGCAAGATCTACGGATGAAGGACGCGGCGTTCTGGTTAGGGTTCTTTTTCGGACAAGCGGCCATTAAGGGACAGAAAAAGGGGTTTTTGGGGATCAGGAGTACCCCTGAGGGGTAGCAGTGGGTAGGTTGGTATTCCGTGGTGGTGGCTCGCAAGGTCGGGCAGGAGTGTGTGTTACTCGCCTGGGCGAGGTTGGGTCATGTAGCCACATAAGAGATCTCTATTGCGGGTGGGAATGGAGACATGAGCGGACATAGAGGCAATAATTCTATGCCTTTAGGGTGGTCCAAAGTTGTTGCAGAGAAGTGGGAATATGGAGGCTATTAGCCACGTGCCCGTTTTGGTTGGAGGCAAAGTCAGGCATTAGACTCCATACCATTATGGCCGACATGTTTGCTGTGCAGTTGGTCACGTGATCGCAGGAGCGACCATAGCGTAGCTGCACCCATCAGCGAAGACTGGACTGTTGAAGCGAGTTTAGTGAGGGCGGGATTGATTTAGGCAACAATGGGTCTGTATGTTTCACTGTGGCTGGGTGTTTTTGTTGGGTTGTACAGCGCTATGCACGGAACTCGGGCATTACTTTAGTTTGTCACGTTACGTTTCCTTGCGAGGTTGCACGGGCAAAGTACGGGGGATGTAAGTGCAGTTGGATTCGTTCATGGGGGCGCTACGGTCTCATAACATGATTGAATATCGGTACTGTGGAGTACATGTGTTCAATTTTAGTTTCGTCTCGAAGAGTGGCGGGAGGTAGGATAATCGGATTAGTGCTGGTTACACAGCAGTAGGAGGATATGTATAACTTCAGGTGGTTGCGGTGGGGACTTTGGTTCCTTTTTGAGAACGGACAATTAGGTCTTGGCTGCCGGCCGTGATGGTGAGTACTGAGGAGCTAACATGGATGTTGGTGGAGTGGGCATTTCACATAGTAGGATGGTGCGGCACCACTGAATGGACAGCCGTCTGAGACCTGGTTTACGTTTGACTCCACGAATATCTGATGGTGTGGTGGGGTTTTCGTACACGCGGGCACGTTGGGAGTGGAAGAGGTGCAGGGGCATTGTGATTATGCTCTTGGGGGCATTACGTTTGTGGTGGGCAGACGATACATATACATGTTCTTAGGGGATTGGTCGTACAGATGTGTGGTGGTACATGTGTGATTTTACAATAGATTCATGGTGCAACACTTGTCCTGACGAGGTTATCGGAGATAATGGTGTGTGGGACCGAACCGGCAACGATATGACACTCTTCCATATACAAGACTACTGAGCATGGCATTGGGATTAGGTATACAAGGGAGGAATAATGTTATATGGCAATGTGCACTTATTGACCATATAGTGTGGGAGAAAGGGTCGAACAACACCGTACATGGTAAACCTGGGCAGCTGTGGATATTTGAGTAGCCAGACATGAATGAAACATGGCTTCACATGGGGATGTACGTAAGATAGGCTCTTAGGTAGCTTATGGAAACTGCAACATTTTGATTGATAATAATCAAGGGGGCGGTATGGAATGTTGTTCACTAGGGGCCACAGATATGCTCGTAGGCATCTTATGCAGACTGCAATGATTTGATTTGATAATAATACCTGGAGCGTTGTGGAATGTTGTTCACTATGGTGCCACAGTTGAAGGTAAAAAATAACTTTAAAATAATTCCCTAAGGACCACTTTATATTATGGTCTTTGACTAGGCCCAGTTCCTGGGGAATATTGTCTTGCCATATGTCTGTTCATTAGGTAGGTGGACACGGATTGCTGATGGGTGCGCGAGGTCCGGCGCGTTGTTTGAAGGTTTCGTAGGTTCCAGCAATGGTTGTACAGAACGAGCGGGTCACTGGGGAGTTTCAACCCTACCTGGATGACTCTTTTTCGGGGCGGGGCCCCGGACTCCACGAACTGCCAGGTGGCCTGGACAGGTTTCAGGAGATCACGGAGGTCCTTGGGGTGCCATTGGTGTCGGATGAGGCAGTGGGGGGCCACGCACAGCGCTGTCACCTTTGTGTAAGAAGCTGGTCTCGATTTTGCTGGAGGCACGGTTGCCGGCAAGCGAGCAGCAAGGATGTGGGCGGCTCAAGGTGATGGAGCCAAACCACAAAGGGCTAGTGTGGGGAAATTCAAAAGACAAGTGGGGCCAGGCACGGTGCTGTCAATTTTTGGGTATTGAGCTGGGCTCGGTGTTGCTGGAGACACGTTTGCCGGCAGACAGGCAACAGCGGATGGGGAGGCGGATAGGGGTGAGGGAGGCAAGGAACAAGGTGCCAGTGTTGAAACTTCAAATGACAAGTGGGGCCAGGCACGGCGCTGTCAATGTTGGATTTTGAGCGGGTCTCGGTGCTTACTGGAGGTGAGGGAAGCAAGGCACAAAGTGCCGGTGTTGGAAAGTAAAAAGACATGGTGGACGGCATGGTGCTGTCAAATTTGGGTATGGAGCTGGGGCTTGGTGTCGCTGGAGACACGGTTGCGGGCAGACGAGCGGCGGTGAATGTTGAGGCGTCTCGAGGGGAGGGGGGCGAGGCACGAGGTGTCAAGGTTGGAACGTCGAAAGACGGTGGGGCCAGGCACGGCGCGGTCAATTCTGGGATTGAGCTGGTATTGGTGTTTACTGGAAGTACGGTTGCCGGCAGGCAAGCAGCGGCGGATGTTTATTTATTTATTTATTTTTAGAGTTTTCTATAGCGCGAACTTGAACCGAGTAGGTTATCAGACGCTTTACGTAGCACCAGTTCCGTTACATGTTATCACAGCAGTTTACATAGAATCAGTTACGTTACACAGTTCAGGAACTTGAACCGTTTAGGCTATCCAAGCGCTTTACATAGCACCAGTTCCGTTACATGTTATCAAGGCACTTTACATAGAATCAGTTACGTTACACATTTCAAGAACACGTTTCTTTTTGTTCTAGTGAATAGGGTTATCTCTTCACACGGGGGAAGGGATACACCTGGCTATATTGTTGAGCGGCTCAAGGTGATTGAGGCATGGCACAGAGTGACAGTGTTGGAAATTCAAAGACAGGGGGCCGGCATGGCGCGGGGACATTACACGTCGGTGGCGATGATCTGCAGTGGATCGGCGTTAAGGGCGCAGCGGAGGCTTTGGAACGTGCAAGGGGTCGATGAGGGGGCATAGTTATTGACAAGTGTTGCTCTTGAGGCCGGGAATGGTTTCTTAGCTCGGGCGTTGTGGATTTGGATGGCGGAGTACTCGTTGTAAAGGGGGCCGAGTGGCAAGCACGGGATGGCTTATTTGGTGGTAAGCTGGTCTCAATCCTGAATGGTTTCAGGTTGCATGGGTCAGGGAGGCCCGTTTGTTGGGGGGGTGCACTGTGAGTGGGGGCAGGCGGTTGGCGTCTCAATTTTTGCATCAACAAAGGGGGGTTTGGGGGGGCAGGAAAAGGGGGGAGGCGAGGTGTACTCGCCTACCCCACTTTCCCTGGGTGGCGGAGTTTGGGTTGATGTTGGCCAAGTTTGGCTGGAGTTCGGGTCTTTATCATTATGTTGGGGATTTGGGGAACGGGAGCGGGGAAAGGGTAAACAGTTTTGGAGTTACATTAGAAGGGCTTAGTTACAGTTGCAATAAGGCAGATAGGTCTGTAGGTATCAATAGGTTTTGGAGTTAGGATGTAGGGGAGAAAAGTGGATACATGAGGATGTAATGGAATTGTATATTTGTATATGCAGGGTGGGGGGATTGTATCATGTGGGGATCGTAGGGGTGGGGGCAGACAAAACCTAAGGGGTCAGGTAACTCGATGTTTAGAGAGGTGTTAGTTTTGTGAGGTGGTTCCAGTTTTTATATATGTGATGTGCACCTGTTTCAAATAAAGCGGCCTTTTACACACACAAAATGGTAGTCGGTCTTGATTGCCCCCCTTCATCCCTCCCAAGGGGGACTTGGGGGGCAGCCGAGCCGCGAGGTCTGCCCCCCGGGCAGGTTTGGGAGGGGGAAGTGGGAATCATGGAGGCGGCCATTTTGTCGCTGTTTGGGCTGCCTGGGATAGCCCAAAGGCAGCCCAATTAATACTAAACAAGCCCAAAGGGGCCATATAGGGGGTTTACACTTCCGCCCAGCCACCATTTTAGGTATTGAAACCTGGTGGCTGGGACCGTAATTAGCAGCTTGTCCCACCCTCCCACCCTTACGATGGGGTTGTTGGGGGGGGATGTATTGGCGGTTATGTTTTTAGGTGGCGGCGTTTGGGACAGGTGCACAGGGGGGATTTCTGTATGTATTTGTCGCTTTGAGCAGGTGCAGGCGGAGTTTGGGTTGATGTTGGCCAAGTTTGGCTGGAGTTCGGGTCTTTATCATTATGTTGGGGATTTGGGGAACGGGAGCGGGGAAAGGGTAAACAGTTTTGGAGTTACATTAGAAGGGCTTAGTTACAGTTGCAATAAGGCAGATAGGTCTGTAGGTATCGATAGGTTTTGGAGTTAGGATGTAGGGGAGAAAAGTGGATACATGAGGATGTAATGGAATTGTATATTTGTATATGCAGGGTGGGGGGATTGTATCATGTGGGGATCGTAGGGGTGGGGGGAGACAAAACCTAAGGGGTCAGGTAACTCGATGTTTAGAGAGGTGTTAGTTTTGTGAGGTGGTTCCAGTTTTTATATATGTGATGTGCACCTGTTTCAAATAAAGCGGCCTTTTACACACACAAAATGGTAGTCGGTCTTGATTGCCCCCCTTCATCCCTCCCAAAACTCGCCGGGGGCTCCCGCGGCACGGGAAGCAAGCGGGCTCACCCGGGCAAGGGCGGGCCCGTCCTTGCCCGTTGAAGCCCAGAGGAGGCTGGGCCATCCCTCTAACAAGCGGCCCTACATTATACCATCTCTATAACAACCTCCAGGTACAGATTTTAATTATACCTTTTGCATTATTGACTCGTGTGAAGCTAGATTGGTACTCAACGTTGTGGTGGAGTGACTTTCTGATGCACAAAAAATGAGTAATTCTGCAATGACAAATAGAAAGGGGCCAAGGGGACTTTGGATGCATTTATAATGAGCTCAGAATCATTACTATGCCATGAGATAGAACTAACAGAGAGGCGGTTGTCTTTAGACTTCTTATCTCACTCAAGGCGAACCTCACTAGCATTATATAATCCGGCAGGCATCTCCCAAAACTCAATTCAATCCTGCTCATCACCTTATAACTTGTGGACAGCACCAATGGCCTTGGATTTGCTGGCCCTTGTACACAATGAGCCGCCAGCACCACAAATGGATATCATTAACGGGCCAAGTATAGCCTCTAGAACCCGGACTTCCAATTTTTCTATTGGGGGCACAAAGTCTAAGCCGAAGGTAAAGGCATCCGTGAACCGTAAAAAGGGTATGGGTCCTTCAAAGGAAAAACTTGTGTGCGACTCCCAGACCAATATAGTGGTAAAGAGTTGTTCTGTAGGTTCCTCAGACCATGGACGTTTCATTGTCTATGCAAGCCTGCCCCAAGGAGGATGGCTCAGCCACTAATGCCATTAATATGACTGTATTGGACACTGCCCTTGGTCGGATCAGAGAATCTATAGACAAATATGTTGCCTCATTGGACGGCCGTTTTAAGCTTTTGGAAGGTACATTGACTGATTTGTCCGGGTGCCTGGAGTCATGTTCTATTTCTGTGATCTCTTCGGGGCCCAGTGAGGGGCAGAACTCTGGCAATGCCTCACACCATCAACTTCCACCATCAGCTTCTTGCACATTAGAGAAACTGCTGGCAATGACCCTGGTGATTGAGGAACTGCTGAGTAAGATACAGGGTATAGGAACAAATAACACACTGCCCAGTCGCTCAGGATGTTTAGCGAGCACATTAAATGGTGGAAATATAGCCAACCCCCTTATGGCGGACATCTCACAACCAGACGACAACCTGGGAGGGGTGCTGGACACATGAGTCATCTTAATTTAGATTATGACAAGGCGCCATCCGATATTGCACCCGTTATTAATCAAAGATTGACCAACCCGGAGATTACACATAGGGAAAGGGACAGGGTAAATTATGAAGTCTTGACCTTAAATTTACCTCCAGAAGCCACACTGTATACAAGAATATTTGCAAATGTACCACAATCCTCGTCCAAATCAATTGAATCCCGGGAGACGTTACATAATAAGTCTCTTGGCTGGCTTGGGTCTAAAATTGGTCTGACCAATGCCCTACTAAGGGAATTTAAAATGGCAAGGAGAGTGGGATGGGTGGGGAAACGTGACAAGAGGCTCCCGGGTAATTGCATAGTCCTTACTTTTAGAACACCTAGCTTAACACAAGAAGTTTTGCTCCAACAGGGTTCCCTTTGTGTGACCAATAATGGTATAAATTTACTCCCATTGGGTTACTTTTATCCCCCCCACTAACTACCTCCGATGCGCAGGACTGGAGACGCAAACCCCAGCCCACTTCTTGAACAACATGCACCA
This sequence comes from Lissotriton vulgaris, assembly GCF_964263255.1. Taxonomy (NCBI): domain Eukaryota; kingdom Metazoa; phylum Chordata; class Amphibia; order Caudata; family Salamandridae; genus Lissotriton; species Lissotriton vulgaris. The sequence goes on along the minus strand of NC_141689.1, from coordinate 929,608,114 downwards.
TACTCAATTTAGTATACCCCTGACTAATAGATTTGAGGTCCTTTCTTTCTTGGAAGATAACGATTCAGAAAAGGGGGAGGGTGGGACCGGGAGCCGATATTTATGCAGGTCCTGCACACAGAGCTCCAAGAGGACTGTGAGAAGAAATAGTTTGCAGTTCCTAGAGTGGGAGGAGGAGGGAGAGGGGGAAAGACAGGTCTTTCTTCATGATGCCCTCACACACCCCAAAAGGTGTCATGCTTCATCATTGGGCGTTGCTCCTCGTCGGGCCGGTGCTGCAATGCCCGATGGGCCCACCGTAAACAGGGCTCTTTGACGGAGATCTTTTTAGAAGAAGCCGTAGGGTGTGTGTGGGTTAGAGGACAGGGGAGAAGTGGTGCACGTGAAGTGAGTCTTAAAATAAGTCTGGATCAGTCCTATTCACGTGTGATTTTTAATGATTCAGGTAGATCCAGCCTAATTAGAAATATATGGATGCTCTATGGGGAAATAATGTTCCTAATGGGCAGTCTGACGGACAACTCTGTTCACGGGAATGCTATCTGTTTTTTGTTCCTGAATGCCTCATCTAATACGGGCATAGTTTCCATCATGCATGCGGATCAGGAGATTCAAGATGGGCGGGGGAAACACCATCTCCTGCAGGACCAACCAGAGGCGGTCTCGGGGAACCAGGTCAAAGGCGGTCTTCCAATATAGAAGTACCAGCCTGAAAGCCTGGTCTATTGTGCTTGTGCATGCCCGAAACCCTGCCTGGAATTGTGAGATAATATTATTCTCCTGGGCCCACGAAAGGATCCTCTCCAGGAGGACCCTGCCAACAACCTTCTGACCAGCGTCAATAAGGCTTATTGGGCGGTAGTTGGCAGGGTCCCCCCCCTGGCCCCCTTCTTATAAATAGGTATCACTTCTGCTCCCTTTCCGGAGTCTGGGACTGGAGATCCTTCAAGCAAAGCATTAATCAGGAATACAAAATAGGTAGCCCATTCTCAGCGTTTGCCCTAAATAAGTCTCCCGGTATACCGTCTTGGCCCGCGGCCTTGGCTGTAACAATTTTGTTTATGGCCGCCACTACCTCATTTTTCCCTATGGGGTCAAAGGGGTCCAAGGGGATCGGAATGGATACCTTAGGGCAACTAGAGGACCCACATCTCTCCAAGGTCTCGTCTCCTGCATAGAGTCTCCTGAAATGATCAAACCACTCGCCATCAGAAATATGGTTAGGGATTTGATCCGGGTCACGGCCATTGGATCTTCTTACCAGGGCCCAAAAGAGCTTGCCGTTCTTAGACTGTCTCACTGTCTTTAGGCAAGTCCAATGTGATTCTTCCCATGCCCTTTTCGCCTCTATAATGGCTCGTCTGTACTGTAGTCTCGCAAGAAGCACCTCGACAATATTGTGGGATTTGATGGCAAGTATCAATGCTGTCTTTTTCCTCCTACAATCCTTGTTAAACCACTTCTCCATTGGCTTGGTACTAAGGGAGCGCTTTTTAAGAGACAAGGCCTCTAAGAAAAGCGAACCCATCAGGTCAATTGTTTCAACATAGATTGTCTCCACCACTGGGGACCCAGCCTCGTTCATACATGCTACAGAAAGCTTAGTGGTCTGATCTTTTAGGATTACCCCTAAAGCTATATTTTTCTGTTCGTTCAGAGTACATTTTGGCCTTTTGAGAAACCTTTTGCAATTAGATGGTATAATTGACTTTGTAAGCATCCCAGGGCTAGCAATACGGCAATGCTTTGTTTTGCCACAGTTCCTACATGGAAAGAGATAGAGGATTTTGATCACTATCAATAGATGGTATAACAATCATATCACTCACATATTTCCATAGCCTCTTATCAACCGATATATAATCAATTCTGCTCGGACATGACACTTTGTTATATGTATTAGCTCCCAGGACATCGGAGGGCGTGCGCCCGTTGACAGCTCTTAGACCAAGTACCAACATTAGGGCATTCATTTGAATGACCACTGGCGACCATTTCTTCACTGGTAAAATCAACAATGAAGGTATACCCCATCTTGCATCTTCATCAGTGGGAAAAGCGTGACAAACCGTCCTGCTATAGACCAATATCATTATTAGATTATTTTTCAAAGGTGGCTGGGCGTGTTGTTTTAAACCGCCTCCAGATATGGGCAGAGGAAAACTGTATAATCTCTGAATTACAGTATGGCTTCCACCAAGGTGTGGGAATCATCAAACAATGTTTGAATCTGAACGTACTGATAGGAAAGTACTTAAAGGCTAAAAGGGGGAATTTATTTTTATGCTTTGTTGATTTGAGTTCAGCCTTTGACTGTGTTAACCATCAGAAGCTATGGAGCATTTTAGACGCCATGGGGGTTGATCCACCCATTCTTAACTTTTTAAAACAGTCTTATTTAGATGCTAAGCCCTGGGTGCACTATGGAAGGGGTGGTAAACTCATTAAGACCCTACCGATAAAGAAGGGGGTGCGGCAGGGGTGCGTGTTGGCACCCCTCTTGTTTACTCTTTATATTAACAGCCTGGGAGCAAAATTAGGTAATGATTGTCAGGATTTGCCATGCATAAACGGACGGCCAATTGGAGCCTTATTAAATGCAGATGATGCCGTCCTATTGGCCCATACCCCCATTGGACTACAAAATGAATTAGCAGCTTTTCTGCCTATATGCTAGATCTTGACCTTCGGGTCAATATAAACAAAACATTTACAATGAAATGTTGTAAGCCTAGCACCAAGTGCCGAGAATTCGATATTGAAAACAAGAAACTCGAATTCATGGCCCATTTTTCCTACTTGGGTATTGTATTCGAAAAAAGGTGTCTATGGGCTAAAGCTATCACATCTAGGAAATTATTATTCTGTAAAGCCACTGGTGCTATAATTAACTTTGCCAGGAAATTGGGGAGGCTCCCAGTTGCAGATTTAATAACAATCTATAAAGATAAATGCATTCCTGTTGCCATGTATGGAGCAGGCATCTGGGGTTATGCCAATGCCGAGTGCCTGCAAATAATTGAAAATAGGTTCCTGAGATATCGTTTAGCTGTACCTAGTAGCACAGCCACATTCGTATGCCCCGCAGAGCTGGGGTTGTCTTATCTTTTAGACTTGATTGAATTGTTGCGCATCTTGTTGTGGCAAACAGTTTGGACTGGTACTTCTACCGGCTGAACAGGGAGCTGATCATTGATTGATTGTCCCTTGACGGGGCTGATCGTATTACCTGGTTGACCTATTTCAAAAAATTCTTAGAGAGTCTAGGACACCCAGGATATTTCTCTAATCCTGACTGTTTGAACAATGTTACCAGAAATAATTTAAAATCACCATGTCTGGACTATTTGGAGTCCATGAATCAATCCAGTAACATTGTAAAACCGTCAGTGAGTAAACACCAACTACTCTGACTCAACCAGGAATACAACCATACTAATTGAATACTGCAGGTGCCTATGATAGATTGCTATTGACCCGCCTACGCCTTCCCATCTTTCACACTAGGGTTACCTTCCCATAAATTAATGACTGGTCCCGCACCTTATGTTTATGCCCCTGTGATAACATCTCTGCTCAGTCGATAATTCATGTTATGTTTTTTTGCAAGTTTTATTCTATGCCCCGGAAAAAATGGATTTGACCAATTTTAATAAGTTATGGCTTAAGATAATGTCGTCCCGCCCTTCTAAAGTTGCAATATCTGAATGACAGATCCGGGATTTATCACATTGTCAGACAACGCTGTATACCCCTCCAAGAGGTAGGGGGGCATGTCCTGGTTTGTGGCGCCAAAGCGCAATGGTAAAATGCGGAGAAAAAGCAAACAACAGAGAAGGATGACTTGTAACATGTTTAAGATGATTTTTTATCATGCTTGTTTAAACATTGACGTGACGGCACTGCTTTGAGAGCAGGTTGAGCTATGCCTTTAGGGAAATGTAGTCCACATCTGCTGGAATTCGTCTTTATTATTGTCCAATTGGACTAAATATCCCATCTCACCTTGCAATGGCTGGCTTCCAATCAGAGCTTTGTTTACATACTGGGATACGTAGTCCCACCTCGCCATGTCCATTGTCTTTTCCATTCTCAGGACTCGTTTTCCCATAGCTCCGTGTGAGCCGAAAGAGAGCGGTGTGCGGCCTAGTGGTAGAGCCAGCAGGAGGCGCTGTGGTTTGGCGGAGTGCGCAAGGGGTGGAGCGGCTGCTGGAGAGTGAGGCCCGGTACGTGGCCTGTGCTGGAGACCGGGATGCGGTGCGCCCGCTAAGCCCCCGCCATGTTCAAGTGCATGCCCCTGTGGCGCTGTAACCGGCAGCTGAAAGCCGTGGACCGGCGGCACTGCTTTCTGCAGGCTGTGCCCAAGGAGGTGTACCGGCACTGCGGGAGCTTGGAGGAGCTGCTGCTGGACGCCAACCAGCTGCAAGGGCTGCCCAAGGTAAGAGGTGGGTGCACAGTCCCAGCACAAAGTACCGGGGCACATGGAGCCCTCAGAAACAAGTGTAAAGACTGACTGCTCATGGCGAGGGGGAGCCAAAGCTGTCCATATGGGATGTGGAGAGAGGGGAACAGCTGGTACCTGGGAGGATGTAGGGTAAGGGACCCTACTAGGTACCAGGGGAATGGGGCCTTAACATACTTAACTCGAGGGCAGGTGCACATCTCATTTACAGCGAGACAAGCACACATTCAAAGGCAGGCAGACACACACCTCATTTAGAGCAAAGGAGGCACACTTCAGTCGGAGGCAGGCAGGCCTCACTCGGCGAGACGGAGCGGACGCTTCTCGGCGGAAGAGTGGGGCAGCTCAGGAGTTGGTGTCTGGGTTGGATTCGCCACGTCCTGTCCCAGGTGAGTGCACGTCCCGTCCTTTCACCTGAAGTGCTTGATGTGCCCGGTGAGAGTATGTGGTTGTATCCGTCAAGGATCGTGAGGTTAGCCTCTGGGGGCACTCTGTCTGTGCCCTCAGTCCCAAGGCCAGGCGTGTGCTGCGGGCAGCGTGAGCCCCAGACCTCGGCTCTCCAGTCCCCTCTTTGAACTGGCTGCGAGCAGTGCACTGGTCCCCAGATGACCACTCTCCCTCCTCTTCCTTCGGACTTGCAGATTGGTAGCCTATGATGTGGGGGCGACGAGTGGACGAGCAGGAAGACCCCGTTCAGATCTCACGCTCAATCTACCACAACTCCTTGTGTCTGTCCGTCCCCCACCCCCGCTCTTCCTCGTGCCCGTCCCCCCGCCAACACTGTTCCTCGTTGTGCTTGTGTCGTCGCCCACCTTGTTCCTCGTTGTGCTTGTGTCCGTCCATCACCCACCCACCCACCACCCCCGCTCTTCCTCGTTGTGGAGGCAATTTGCCATCTTGTAATAAACTGACCACTGCGGAGTGAGATTCAAGTACTGTTGTGGAGGCACAAACATGAAAAGTATGCACATTATATGTCTGACCGATAGCAGCATTTTACATTCAAGAAAGAGGCAGAGTTATTCTACCCCATTCACTTCTGGATAGTTAGTTGCCACTGTTTGGATGGTTGGTTCAGTATACTGAGTTTGGAATTGGGCGATGTTAAAAAATAAATAAAAAGAGAGAGCGCATTCGCCTTCTCAAAATAGAAGGAAATATAAAAGGGCTAAGGCTGCTGGTAGCAGGGAGAGAGGATCCTCTCGCCCCTTGCAAGTTTTGCCTCGAACCAAATTGTGAAGAATGGCTTCTAAGACTGTCTACTATTCTAAAAATAAAGGATGTAAACAGAAGGATAGGGAGCGTATCATTATTCACCACAATCATGGACCTCTCTCGAACATGATATATAGGGGTAGGGCTCTGCTAATAATGCTTTCATTTATTTATTTATTTATTTGATCAATTTATAGGGCGCAACAGCTACCCAAAAAGGGTTTCCCGGCGCCTAGGCACAGCTAGTTTGAGGGCAGAAAGAGGGAGGTGGCTGTTGAGTGTTTATTGTTCAAACAGCCAGGTCTTAACAAGCTTTCTGAACCTAAAATAATTTTCTTCCTTTCGGATACAGGGGGGGAGCGTGTTCCAAAGGGAGGGTCCCAGATAGGCAAAGGATCTGCCACCTGTTCTTGCTCGTTTGAACCTTGGTATGCAGAAACAGGCTGCCGTCTGCGACCGGAGGTTTCTTTTGGGGGTATAGAGGTAGGCAAGAGTTTGGAGATATTTTGGTGCTGTTCCTGCTTTTATTCTGAACATATAATTCAGAGCTTTAAAGCGGATTCTGCTTTCGATCCTGAGCCAGTGAAGATTCCGACGATGGATCGAGACTCCGGAGTTCTTCGGAATATTGCAGAGTAGCCTGACCGCTGCATTTTGCACTACCTGTAGTCGTCCGATCACAGATTTGTTTGCGCCCAAGTACAGAATGTTGCCATAGTCAAGCCTTGATGTAATAAGGGCATTGACTACGGTCTTTTGCGTTGACACAGGCAGCATCCAGAGGATCTTCCTCAGCCATTTAACTATGGTGAGACATAGGCTGGTTACTTTACTGACCTGTTTGTTCATGGATAGGGAGTTGTCCAGTATAAAGCCCAGATTACGGGCGTGGGTCACCGGGGTAGGGAAAACGCCCATCTGATCAGGCCAATGTACGGGATTCCGGAGATCTTGATCTTTTCCCAAAATCAGTATTTCCGTCTTGTCGCCGTTTAGTTTTAACTGGTTTGTTGTCATCCAGTTCAAGATTTTTGATAGTCCTTTCTTAAGTAACTAGGGGGAGTGAGGACAAGATTCAGATAGGGAGAAGATGATTTGGGAGTCGTCAGCGTAGTTCATAAGCGTTAGCCCTGATTGTTCAACAAGGTCGGCCAGGGGTTTGAGATACATATTGAAGAATAAAGGACTTAGGATGGACCCCTGGGGCACTCCATGCGATGCAGGCAGGGTGTCTGAGACGGCTCGTGAAGATGCAATCTGGAAAGTTCGGTTAGCCAGGAAAGATCTGATCCAATCCAAAGCCTTTCCTCGTACACCATTTGAATACAGCTCTTTAATGAGAGTTTCATGGGAGATGGTGTCGAACGCCGCACTTAGGTCCAATAAGACGAGTGCGACCGGCTGACCTTGGTCGAGAAGCTTTCTGATGTGTTCAGTGACACCAAGAAGGGCGGTTTCTGTGGAGAAGCCAGCCCTGAAGTCAGATTGCGAAGGATGGAGTAGAGAATTTTCTTCTGCGAAAGTGGCTAAAGCAGAGAGTACGTGCCTCTCTAGAAATTTAGAAAAAGCTGGGAGCAGAGATATAGGTCTATAATTTGCCAGTATTTCTGGGTTTGCAGTTGGCTTTTTCAGAAGGGGTGTCACCATGGCATGCTTCCATAAGGCTGGGACAGTAGCAAGGTTGAGGGATGAGTTTAGGAGATTAGCAATGATCTCCAATGAGTGGTCATCCAATTTTTTAATGATTTTGATAGGGATGGGGTCCCTGGGGGAGCCGGATTTAACAGTTTTAAGGATTCCTTTCAGTTTATCTATTGAAAGATCAGGCCAGGATTCCAGTAGATTTCCATCCAGAAAGGTGGATATTGAGTCAGAAAGAGTGGAAGGTTCTGAAACAGAATTTCTTGCCTTAATGTCTGAAATGATTTTATCAATTTTCTCAGTAAAAAAGCATGCTAATGCCTGGCATTGTTGCGTGTTTAATGGGGGTGCAGCAGCTGTAGTGTGTGCGCCAGCCAGTTCCTTGACTTTAGAAAAGAGAGTTTTAGGCATGTTGGTTGCTTCAACAATAGTTTTTGAGACAAAAGCAGCTCTTGCCTTTGTACAGGCCGTGTGATAAAGATTCCTGGCTTCTTGGTAGCTTCTTTTAGCATTGGGATCATAATTTTTATGCCATTTGCGTTCTAATGCTTTGCATTTGGATTTTTCAATCTTTGGGCTATCGTTAAACCATGGAGCCGGAGGGCGATGTCTGCTCCCTTTGGTGCAAGTAGAAGGCAGACATTTGTTAGCTGCATTGCTAAGCCAGTTATGCACTTCAGTTGCTAAGCAATCCATGTTGGAGTATTGGCTTGGAGGGTTTTGTTGTAGTGCTGAGTTTAATGCTTCAATGTCTACTAACTTCCAATTTTTCCTGTAGGAAGCGTCGGTATTTTGTTGCAAGCTGAGGGAGGGTGGGAAAGTAATTCTGAAATTAATAATATGGTGGTCAGACCAGCCAGTGGGCAAGGTGGCAATACAACTTCCCTGATGTTGGATATTATGGGGTCCAACAGGTGGCCCGCTATGTGAGTCGGGCTAGAATTTATCAGGGACAGATTTAGAGCCTTTAGGTCTTCCAACAGGTTAGAACATGAGGGGATGGTGGGATCTTCTAGGTGCAGATTTAAATCACCCAACAAGGAAAAGTTGCTTGATGACATGTAGTAGGGAGTAATGAGAGTGGCAAATTTGGATACCCATTGAGAGGAATTGCCTGGTGGTCGATAGATCAGAAGGCCTGACATTGTAAAATTGGGGTTCAAGGAGATTTTGAAAAGACCTGCTTCACAGTCTGGGATCGGTACAGGTTCCAAGGTGCATTTTAGTTCTCGGTTAAAAATGATGGCTATCCCACCCCCTACCTGTTTGTCCCTGTCTATTCTGACAATGGCGTAGTTATCGGGGAGGGCAGTAGCAACATCCGGGCCGGCGCTGTCATGCAACCAGGTCTCGGTTAAGAAAAGGGCACTAGGACTTTTTTCAGTAAGGAGGTTGAATATATCATGTTTATGTTTGGGCAGTGATCGACAATTTGTGCTATAAAAAACATAAGTCAGTGGCTCGATGTTACGCAATAATTAGCTTTTTCTGTGTCTCCTAGATGGGTCAGGGTGGGGTTGACAAATTGTGGTGGACAGTTTACATTCGGAGCAATCACGTGTTCCGACTTTATGGAGGTTAAATATGGAGCACCTCGGGTTAGGGGTAGGGCGCAGCGCTTTCAAAGCGGATGACGATCTTACCAGCCTTGCGGATGAAAAGGAAGTGAGAGCCTCGGCCTCGTGCCCCGTCCTGGCACGGACGGGCACAGACGGGCTAGTCTTTGGCGTGTCTTCGGCGTGCTGATGGCGTGCCTGCTGCGCTCGACCGCTGCGCTGTCGAGTAGTGAGCATGGTAAAGAGGTGGAAGAGGAGTGGGCGTGGCTACCTGTGCTGGGCGTGGCCCCGAGTCACGTGAGTGAAATGACGCTGAGTAGGGATTTAGATCTTCCCCCTTCTAACCTCATCTCAAAAGAGGGTGTGACTGTGGTAATGGATATACTTTAGGGTCTACTGGGAAGGCCATCACTCAAGGAGGCCCGTAGCATCAGTCATAATCTATTGGTATAGTTTTGTGAACAAGCAAGATACAAGCTTTGCGAATGGAAGGAGATGAAGAAGACATCTGTTCTAAAAGTTTTCAATCATATACCCAATCAGGAATTTTCTCTCCTCCACCCCAGGGAAACTAGTAGAGCCATAGTGGTTTAATCTGAAGACTGTGGGTATGATCTGGAGATAAAAGTCCACTGGCTGTGGCACATATAGAAGTAGACTGTCAGCTATTGCTTCCCTGCCCCCTCACTGTGCTTGCTTCCCTGCCCCCTGGCTGTGCTTGCTCTCCTGCCCCCTGGCTGTGCTTGCTCTCCTGCCCCCTGGCTGTGCTTGCTCTCCTGCCCCCTGGCTGTGCTTGCTCTCCTGCCCCCTGGCTGTGCTTGCTCCCCTGCCCCCTGGCTGTGCTTGCTCTCCTGCTCCCTGGCTGTGCTTGCTCTCCTGCCTCCTGGCTGTGCTTGCTCTCCTGCCCCCTGGCTGTGCTTGCTCTCCTGCCCCCTGACTGTGCTTGCTCTCCTGCCCCCCTAGTTGTGCTTGCTTCCCTGCCCCCTGGCTGTGCTTGATACCCTAGCTGTGCTTGCTTCCCTGCCCATGCTTGCTTCCCTGCCCCCTGGCTGTGCTTGCTTCCCTGCCCCCTGGCTGTGCTTGCTTCCCTGCGCCCTGGCTGTGCTTGCTTCCCTGCCCCCTGGCTGTGCTTGCTCCCCTGCCCTCAGGATGTGCTTGCTCCCCTGCCCCCTGGCTGTGCTTGCTCTCCTGCCCCCTGGTTGTGCTTGCTCCCCTGCCCCCTGGCTGTGCTTGCTCCCCTGCTCCTGCACACTGGTTCCTCTTGCTCCCCTACACCCTGGTTCCCCTGCCCCTCGCTGTGCTTGCTTCCCTGCCCCCTGGCTGTGCTTGCTCTCCTACCCCCTCACTGTGCTTGCTCTCCTGCCCCCTCGCTGCGCTTGCTCTCCTGTCCCCTCACTGTGCTTTCTCTCCTGCCCCCTCGCTGTGCTTGCTCTCCTGCCCCCTGGGTGTGCTTGCTCCCCTGTCCCCTGGGGGTGCTTGCTCCCCTGGCTGTGCTTGCTCCCCTGGATGTGCTTGCTCCCCTGCCCCCTGGACGTGCTTGCTCCCCTGCCCCCTGGCTGTGCTTGCTCCCCTGCCCCTTGGCTGTGCTTGCTCCCCTGCCTCCTGCCCCCTGGCTGTGCTTGCTCCCCTGCCCCCTGTTTCCCCTACCCCCTTGCTGTGCTTGCTTCCCTGCACCCTCGCTGTGCTTGCTTCCCTGCACCATCGCTGTGCTTGCTTCCCTGCCCCCTGGCTGTGCTTGCTTCCCTGCCCCCTGGCTGTGCTTGCTTCCCTGCCCCCTTGCTGTGCTTGCTTCCCTGCCCCCTCTCTGTGCTTGCTTCCCTGCCCCTCGCTGTGCTTGCTTCCCTGCCCCCTCGCTGTGCTTGCTCCCCTGCCCCCTTGTTGTGCTTGCTTCCCTGCCCCCTCTCTGTGCTTGCTTCCTGGCCCCCTCGCTGTGCTTGCTTCCCTGCCCCCTCGCTGTGCTTGCTCTCCTGCGTGTGTGTGTGGGGCTTGGGTATGTGTGGGGGGGGACTTTGGGTGTGTGTGTGTGGGGCTCTGGGTGTGTGTGTGGGGCTCTGGGTGTGGGGCTCTGTGTGTGGGGCTCTGTGTGTGTGTGTGTGTGTGTGTGTGTGCGTGTGTGTGTGTGCGTGTGTGTGTGTGTGTGTGGAGCTCTGTGTGTGTGTGGGGGGCTATGTGTGTGTGTGTGTGGGGGGGGGCTCTGTGTGTGTGGGGGCTCTGTGCATGTGTGTGGGGCTCTGTGTGTGTGTGGGGCTCTGTGTGTGTGGGGGGGGGCTCTGTGTGTGGGTGTGTGTGGGGCTCTGTGTGTGTGGGGGGGGCTCCGTGTGTTTGTGTGTGGGGCTGTGTGTGTGGGGGGCTCTGTGTGTGTGTGTGTGTGTGTGGGCTCTGGGTGTGTGGGGGGCTCTGTGTGTGTGGGGGGCTATGTGTGTGAGTGGGGGGGGGGGCTTTGTGTGTGTGTGTGTGTGTGGAGCTCTGTGTGTGTGTGTGGGGGGGGCTCTGTGTGTTTGGGATGCTCTGTGTGTGTGTGTGGGGCTGTGTGTGTGTGTGTGTGTGGGGCTCTGTGTGTGTGGGGGGCTTTGTGTGTTTGTGGGGCTCTGTGTGTGTGTAGGGCTCTGTGTGTGTGTTTGTGTTGGGCTCAGTGTGTGGGGCTCTGTGTGTGTGGGGGGCTCTGTATGTGTGGGGGGCTCTGTGTGTGTGTGAGGCTCTGTGAGTGAGTGTGGGGCTGTGTGTGTGGCTGTGCGTGTGTGTCTGTGGCTCTGTGTGGGTGGCTATGCAATAGGTCATTCATTTGCAAGGTATTAGGCTATTGGCATTGTAAATGACAATGCCATTTATTTAACGATTAAGCTATTGGCAATGTAAATGACAATGCCATTTATTTATGATAAAAAAATAAAATAAATATTGAGCAATGCCAATAGCTTTACCTTTAATAATGCTGAGACCATTGCATTGTAAATGCTTGTTTTACTTGGATTTGAATGCATCAATTTAATTCCTTTTTTAAGAATACAAACAATAAGATGAAGGGTAACTAGGGGGTGAAATGAGAAATTGAACATTTCAGTAAGTTTTTGGGGTGTTTCATGTTTAAGAATACAAACAATAAGATCAAGGGTAACTAGGGGGTGAAATTAGAAATTAAATATTTCAGCAAGTTTGTGGGGTGTTTCACGAACAAAGTGAACATGTGCAAAAATGTGGTTACTCGCCTCAGTTTGCACAGGTGCAGTAACCTTTCTGCAATGAATCTGCCTAATCATTAGGGGCCGTATTATTTCTTTCAGTGACGAGCGCAGAGGCAGAATCAATTAGTCATTAATATGCACGAGGCATTAAGCTTTGTGCCACCCCTTGTAATTGCTTGCCTGCGAGAAACAGTAGATCACTGTCCACCCATTTTCAAGCGGCCAACATTTGTTAAAAGCAGCTGGGGTGGCTTTAAAAAACAGGCTTACAGGGAATGTGTTTGGGATGAGCTTCCAGTGGACCCTCGACAAATGTAGTCTTCCCGAATTAAAAGCAGCCACCAAGCAAATGGCTGGTATTGTCCCAGTAGCACTTATTATCTTTAGGTTTGTGAAAGGATCTCACCATCTGGCCAGTAATCAGGGAAACATCCTAAACAACGAAGATCACGCTAGTGTGGGTGCCCCTTTCATGCACCTTATCTTTGTGATTCAAGCCTGAGTTGCAAAAGGCACAGTAAACGTCATGAAAGCTTTTGTGACTTTTCAAAGATCATTCTATATATTGCGAATCGTGTGTTGTGGTAGCAAATCATTCCATTTTGCAAATCAGAAGCATTCAAACCACAAATGCACTTCGTTCATGTAAATGTAAATTAATACTTGTATAGCGCACTACTCACCCGCAAGGGTCTCAAGGCGCTTGTACGAATACCGCTGTGGAACCCATCCTGGCTTTCCCTGTGAGGCGTCCACTCCTGGGCACCCCCAAGGTGGAGGCCAGGCATCCTTAGCATTGTGGGGGCTGTTGTGGAGATTAAGCAAGCTATTGCCCAGAGTTGCAGAGTGGGACTCCATGATTGGAATAGGCACCGAGGCGAGAATTATCAGGTCCGTGGAATTTTGATCCCAAGACCCGCCGAGGCAGGAAATTGAACCCTGGTCCCGGGCTAGACCTCTGCATCAGGGTCTGCCGCTCTAATCATTGAGCTACACTTCTCCACGTCATCAATTCTTGAGTTGAAAAGTGGTTGCTAGTCAGAGTGTAGTTTCTATGAAGCATAGTCCTTAATATGTACTCGAATGTACATTTGCAATGTGACTTGAAAATTGAGATATATTTGCTTTACATTAAGGAATGTATGCATTCAATTAACTATTGTAAATGTAATTATTCACCCACTTGAATTAGCCTCCAGTTAAATACCCATTGCACATGCATTTCCTGACTTCTTGCGATGTAAGATCTCACTTATACCTACCCTTACGAAGGTGTGGGAAACTTCTTGTTGTAAGAATGTTGATGAAGGCATTAACATCTGTCCCCTTTCTCTTCTCCCCAGCTTCATACAAGGCCTATTTCAAAGCAAAGCAAAATAACTTATTATTCCTTAGTATGGATGGGTTCAATAAAATGCATTTCTTGGTATGTATTTAAGCGCATCATCTAGTCATATTGTCCTAGATTTAATACAGGTGTATGTCGGCTGAAATTTACTGTAAAATTAGAGTGAAAAGTTCCTGATAGGATTTTCTAACTGCACATTTGTATCTGATGACCTATCATGATACCAGACAATGATGCAAATATCTCTTTTCCCACCTCTTTCTTCATGCTTTCCTCCCCTTGAGCAATATTCTGGAGCTGTCTTTACTACAAACTTAGCCATCCCAGAATCTCACTGGTATTCTAATGTTTGAACATTCTGAACGTTTCCTTGAGCTTCAGGAAGAAAATCTTCATCAGAATTTTGGGAATAATCACAGCCTTTTTTAACACATTTCCCATGGCCTGCTGAGGTCTTTATAGTGGAATAAACATCTTACATTTTGTTATTCAAAAGCCCGAGGAGACAAAGCATTCTCAAATTTGCTTCTTCAAAAAAATGCAATAAGAAGGAGAGGCACCATTTTTATCAGTAAGATAAAACAACTGTTACGTGAGAGTCAAGGAGACAACGTCAATGTGCTAAATACAGTAGATGTTGTTGTTTCCATAGCATATGGCGCATCGAGAAATTACAAGGATAAATCCAACATAACAAAAACAACGAAGTGAACCATCCTTCACATCCTTGGACAAATTGTGTTACTGGGAAGTCGTAAATGGAACGACATTTGTCACCATTGCTGACATTCTACAACATTCTCATAGCTACTTGGCTGGAAAAATAAGTACTTAAAGAGCGGCTTCCTATCATTTAGGTGGTGTGTTGGATTACCAGTGGGGTGGTGATGACGATGCCTGATCACCGTTCATGAGCATCGGAAGGAGGACTCACAATGTAGGACCCCATCTCACTCCTGTTTGATAGGAATGCTCTGAGGGATTGCTTCAGTCTTACGTTCTCTTCGTTAACACCTGCAGAATGACATGTGAGTGTGAACTGCCCCCAAACTCCATTAAAAAGTCAGCAGAAACCCAGAGTTGCTTGATAAATCTCTGTTTTCTTTGCATTGCGTGTTTGTGATAGTCTCTCTCTTTCTGCTCTCTCTGTGGTACAGTCAGTTGTGAGACTGCAACCCTCCCCCAACATTTCACTTTTTCCTTCAGAACCACCACCCTAGCAGAAAGAGACATGGTTGGAGTCTTGTGGGAAGAGGCATACTTTTAGAAGGCCACCCGGCTGACGTTAAAGCGGTGACTATGAATAAAGCGTTGTTGAAATTAACCCCTCCCATGCTGGTGACAACCCCCGGCCGTCACGCCCCGCGGTGGGCGTGTGCTGATGACGGCTGGGGTTCGTCACGGCCCCGCCCTTTTCTTTTGTTTACCGCACAGCGGTAAAATCGCGGCCGCAGCGAAGGGGTTAAAGGAAGTGTAAGATTCTAGGCAAAGTTATCATAGGCTGAGCTTGGGTATAAATACAGGGGATCGTGATTGATCACTGCTGCATGGACTGAAGAATCAGAATAGTGGAAAAAGGGATCAAGGGAAAAATGGAAGATCTATGGGGGGCAGTGTGCCACAATTAATCAATGCAGACAGGTAGCGAGAGGTGTGGTGCAGCGGCCGGGGTGCCTGCCTCAGGAGCTCAGGGCTCACAGCTAGACTCCCGACGCCTGACTCTGGATCGCAGAGCACACAGCTCGATTCCCGACGCCTGACTCTGGATCGCAGAGCGCACAGATCGATTCCCTGCTCCGGTAGCAGCTCAGCACCATGTGACTCGGGACAATAGCTCACTTAATCTCCCCGACAGCCCCCAGTGTCCCTGTTGAGACCCCTAGTGGTGAGTAGTTTGCGCCCTACAAATACAGTATTGATTGATTGACAAATATATTACAAGTTGAGGAGGCTACAACCGGTCCAACAACCAAACAAATATCCACGATTTAGGATTTGGAATGGAGACATAATTCTACCTGCTCAGGAAGGGGAGTCATTGAAAAAGCCCAACACAGTCAACTTTTACTAAGAATTTTGCAATTTTCTCATCACCTAACTATTCTGCTGTCATGAGTGGCTGCCTCCACGAAGAGGGCTATTTTTGACGCTCTATATATTCAAGTAAATCAGGTGGGAAACAAAAGAGGCAAGGAAACCAGTGTCGCTGCGGATCAAATTAGTCACACCTCTCTGAATACAAACCTTGTACAAATGATATCTGACTGGCTCCGCTATCTTTTGGCTAGGTTTAGGCTATAGAAATCCCATTTGCATAAGTACATAAACTTGATAGCCAGTACTCAAATAAAGATCACATCGTTGCCCGCCCTTTATATCAAGTCATGACTGAATGGATCAACAATAGAACAAAAGCCATTCCGTTTCCTACCAGTCCCTGTCATACGAAATCAACTTCTTTGATCATTCGATACTAAATGGATCATTTTTTAAGACTATTGTGAAATTGTTTAAAGAAGGAAGATTACACAAATAGCGCAGACCAGTTATTGAAACCGTATAGAAAGAGGGTATTTCAAGAAATTGCAAAGAAGAGAACCTAGTTTAATTAAAAAGAGGCATTACTTGGACAGACTGATGAGAACATACAGAAGAATCTGGGATGTGTTGCCACCTTCAGAGAATACAACAAACAAGTTAAGTCCCTGATGCAAAATAGTGGAACAGTTTCGGGACAACGAAGGTACCACTTGACTTAACCTACTCATCTTTGCCCTTAAAAAGCACAGAAATATTAAAGCATGCAAACAGACTACGCAGCAAACTGAACATTTCAGAATAGCATCAAAACTACCACGTGTGAATGTCAGCACAAACGAGGTAAATGTTCGATCTGTGCACAAATTATTGAAGGACAAGAGTTGAAGAACAACAGCCACACCTACTGTGTCCCTGAGCTCGGGGTCCTCGCCGCACCGCGGGGGGTCCTGGGGACTGTGTTACACCCCTGTGTACCTGTAATTCCATCATTGCACGCAAGTGTATGTGTGCAAAACTCGTCAATCTTTTATATAATCCAGTACAAATCAAAATTGAGGAATAAGCAATCAATGCCCCATTAGTCAGTCAGCCAATTTTCGCAGGAAAGTCACACAAAGGGAGCTATTGTATCGACAACACTAGAAGGTATACACCTTGACACCAGTGACAGTGATACAAATACATCTTATTTCAAAAGGAGACTTGTATAATGTTAATAGATTAGTCAAGCGAATCAGGACTCAAAGAAATGTCAGGGACAAGCAATATTAGGTAATCATTTCATCAATCCTATGTCTCATTTTTAGTGATAGTCAATAAACGAGAGGATCTCTCAGTCAGCAAGTTATCCTGTGGCCATGCTACCTGGCAAGGATGAGAGACACATGTGAGTGTAAGAAGTGCTTGATTATTTTAAGTTTGCTTTAGTCTGAAAATTGGCTATTCTGAATCTGTGCGACTATACCGCCCATCATTACGTCTGCCAAAAAACAGGTGTACGCACAATCTGATCCACTACAGATGTAACATCTCCTGTTATTCCCATTACTCCACGTTCTGACTTCCCAGGAGCTGTCTTTTGTCAAGTAGTGGGCACTTCAGAGAAGCACGAGTGGTACCACTCTGAGTTGGTGAATTAACAGACTATTTCTCAGGGATTTCAAGAGAGAGCGAGCTATCGGAACACTCGCAGATGCAGGTTAGGTGCCTGATCGACCCCTTAAATTTTAGGAAATTCCAGAAAAAGGAAGTTAAAAAATATTTATAACAAAAATAATGGCTCCTAAAAATTGAAGACTATTTGAGCTCATTAACAGTTCACCAGATTAGGAGTATACAAGTTTAGTAAAAGCCTTTTGTCACTTGAGCCACAGATCGACAATAGAATAGAGGACTTACAGCGTCCTTGTCACGCACTTAGCAATGATGGTGGGAAGGATGTACCTTCCGTGGGAAGAGATTCTGCTTACTTGGCCCAACAGGTGAGTTCTGTTGGGTTGATTCATTAACAGGACACACAATTCTAACCCACGCTTGTGGCATGCTTCATAAGAGAATTCTAGAAGCACAAATTCATTTAAAAGAGGGCCACCCTGAATGCATGCTTATTTGTGGGATTTGTCAAAATAAAATAACCCCATTTGGGTTTTGCAGCAACTAACCACGTATGTTTCAAAATAACAACATTTTGCTATAAACATTTCTTCTTTGGAGAGCCTAATTGTATCTGTTTTCCTTTTTTTTCTTCAAAGAGAGACCTGTACTTTTTAAAGATATAGCTTTGACCAGACATGTATTTTATTATCCGTGTTCACTCTGTCACACTGCATTAGAGTTTTAATCTTGGAGTAATCTCATAGAAAAATCACTATCTACTGCCCCTGAATGCCAGGAGTGGAAAGAGAGTTCTTGGTCAATCCAAATGGAGTTAAATTTTGTCTAAGACAACTGTGAACTAACCGTGATGTGCCCCTACAAGACAACTGGCCTCAAATTCACCTCTTACATACCAATCAAATGTATATCTTCAGGTGCGCAAACCATACCCCAGCAGCAACAGATTCTGATACAGATTTCGTTGTTGGTGATGTAAAGTGGTTTAACAAATTGCAAGCATTTTTCCCATCACTTTTTTATGTGTTTCACGTAACGCCCTAAGTTGCAAGTGCATGTAAACCCAGACATGGGTACTGTGCTCACTGTGCCCTGGAAACAAGCTGTACCTGGCTGCTGAGCCCCTATCAGGGAGAAACCAGTCCTAAGTTGCTTGTGTTCTGGTTCCAGGAGGACCCGGAGTGACAGTTTGATCTGGACTGTTCCCATGAGGATCAGGGTCAAGGCTGATTTGAAGGGTGCAAACTGAGGTGGCATGGTGTGCAAACCAATTGTGGAGATTTGGATGCTATTCTAAGCAATTACCAGTGTTTAGACAAATTGCAAGCATTCCTCCTGTCACCTTTTATCTGTGTGTAGTGGTGATCATAATTGCAGAAGGCAAACTCCCATGAAATGCAGGCAAGTATCAGACAAAGGTCGCCTTACCTATCATTCAGTCGCACATTTCTGTAATACATCTCTGAACAGTTTTTATAGATGGTCTACATTAAACTGTGTCAGATTAATAGATTGACTTAATAGGGGCCTATTACTATCTCAGTGGGAAAGCCACCGACCTTAGGTCGGAGGCTTTCCCACCAAGATCGTCGGTTTCAATTCAGACCACCTGATAACAATATAGGCAGTCGGAATTAAAATCAGCCGGTCATGAAGTACGACGGGCTCAAGGATCCAGTCGGAGGCTGGCCTGTAATCCCATTGGACGTTGTTTACACCGTTGGGATTACAATGCTCAGTTTCAGACGGGCTTTCCATGACTGGCTTTTCGATATGGAAAGCCTGTTAGAAAGAGAGTTTGGAGGCCACTGGCAGTGCCCCTTCTTTTTTGTGGCCTCCGGTTGGGGGACGAGGGGGCACCTATAGTGCCATTCTGTTCATGACTGTACCATGGTGGCACGTTGCGCAGAATAAACCCAATCTCCCATTTCTCTATGGCCAGTTTAAGGCTGCAGCACAAGCTCCTATAGGGAAATGAGAGCATGCAACTGCACCATCTGCATTCTCTTGTAACTCTGCGGGCGGAACCTCCAACTGGAGGTCAGTCGGTCCTCATTCCACGATGATGTCAACATCATAATCAGGCCTATAGACTGTAGTGATTGACTAAAACTCTTTCTTTAGCAACAGGCATTTATTAGTAGCCCAGGTACTCGTTTTAGCACTGAAATTGGCTTGAGAGATAGTGAATCATTACGCAAATCTTTGATTTCAGATCCTACCCATGACGTCTCTTGTTCTTTTCTTTAGGCCTCGATTTTGACATTTAAACATTGATTAGTGGCACTACCCTCACCCAGGTGTTGCTCTTGCCATTGCTGTCACTACCCTGTCAAAGCTATAAATATCTGAAAAATGCTGCAACAGTACAATCACATAATTCCAGTGGCCCTGCTTATAGACCTTCTGCCTGTCCTATTTCAAATGCCATTCTAATTTGTAGGAGACATTCAGAAACAAGACATGAAAGACACTAAAGAGATGAAGACTGGTCAAAAAAGACATAAATATACTTCCCTGCTGTCAGATTCATCTCTAAAATCTAACACTGAACAAATCACAAACATGGATCTTATTCTACAGTGAATTACAACTGTACCAAGATTTGCAGAGAACCCAGAAAAAACACGAATATAATGCAAATGGACATTCAAGGGTTAAAGAAGAACTTTATGGATTTGGCTAGCAGAATCGTTGAAGATGAGTCTCATATCAGCTGCCTAGAAGATGATGGATCAATATCACTGAACCTCAACAATTCTATTTGTTCTAAACTTGACTTTCTCTCTTTGAAGTTATTGATCTGAAAAATCATGGTAAAGAGGAACCCCAAAGATATTTGGCCTTTTGAAGGTGTAGAGGATACTGCAAATTCTTGTGTGGAATTTCTAGAATTCCCTGTATCATAAACATATTTTTCTGTAGAGACATTAAAATTTGGAGAGCTTGCAGAATTTGCTCAGGCAAATCTCTTGTGGACTCATTTAAAAGTAAGAAACAACTGAGAACCATGATCTTCAAACTACTGAGATATCAACACACTGAAGAAATTGTCAAGCATATGAAATACACCAATATATAAACCGGGAAGAGGTTAAACTCGGTATTGCTCAGGACTAATCCTGCACTTCTGTGCAGAAAAAGCTTTCTGGCCCTCAGTCAACAGCTCTGATCTCTATTCATCAACACTTTTTTGGGTCCATCCCGCTTTAATATCATCTTCAATGACAAACCCAGAATCTGCTCGGATCCAGAGAGATTCAGAATGTTTTTTTTCTCACTATTTTGGCCACTGACCTCTAATTTCTGTATAGTTATATATGGACATGGTCAGCTAACCCAGTCCTTATTTGTCTTCAAATTGCAAAAGTTTGTATTGTTTGGGTAATGGGTTATGGTATATTATATATATCTTTTTACTAACTCTTCTTCTTTGTATAAGGCTTTTTAGATACCTAACATTACATAGTTTGTCAGTGATGTTATATTACTATCCCTATCTCATATTAAGGTATCTTTTGATCTCATTCCCACATGCAAACAGAAATTGCTCAATTGATAAAATGTAAGTTAATATTAATTTTAGACTCTGCTTGGATGTTCTGCAGCCATTACATACACCATATGCTCCTAACAAGTAATGATAGCTGTTCTCTGGATGCCAACTCTTGCTGTTCCAGTTCTTCGCAAAGGGTGGGTTTTTGATCCCTAGGGCTTCAGCTTTTTTGGTATATTATGCTTATTCTTTCTTCTGTCCATTACCTTGATTCCTCATTTCTCTCTCCTTTCCTCTTTCCCAATCTGGCTTAAACTGGCATATGAGAGTGCATTTATAGATACACCTTGTTGCGGTAATAGGCTACTGCATTGCTATGCCCTCTCTTGTTGGTGCCTATTTAGTACATCATCATTCTATTTCCTCTTCTACCATTTGATCTCTATTGGATACTTTATGGTGCATACCTTGCTCATAATGAAGTTATGTATGCTAACATTACTCAATCACTAACATACTATCACTGAATATAAAAGGGCTAAATCATCCTTTTAAAAGGGAAAAGGTAGTTTATTACTCTCAAATATTAAAGGAGGATATCATCTTATTACAATAGACAATATCTGGTTTGTTAGATTCCTCAAAATTCAAATACTCGGATCAGTGACTGTTTAGCAATCTTGCCCATCAAAAGAAAGATAATGTTGTAACACATATATCTAAAACATCCAATATTACTGGGACCTTAAGTCAGCAAGACAAGTTAGGCAGATAGGTAATCATCCCAGCTAAAAGAAAAGAGACTAAGTACTATATTATTAATGTTTATGCACCAAACAATGATGGCCCAGACGTCTGGTCTTCCTTAAATACAGCTATCTCAGACCTCCCACAAAATAACAGTGTAACAATGGGTGGGAATTTCAATCTTCCTCTAGATAGAACTCTTGAACCTCTATTACAGGTCATTTCCAAAAGAGCAAATACCCAACTTTTGAATCTTTGTTAAAACCAATAATGTATTAGTAATTTAGAGGATCCACATCACCTATGGTAGTGATTAAACATTTTATTCACAACCTCATATTTTGTACTCTAGGATTGATTACCTTTTAGTAGAGACCGATTGCTCAAACAATCCTCATCTTCAAACATTGAGCAAATTGTGATCTCAGACCATGCATGCATTTCCCTAGAATTTAACCTTGGTGTGTCTATACCATCATTAAGAAAATGAAGAATGAATACTATTGTTATAGATAACAAAGAAATGAATCAATCCATTCAGAATTTCATTATCCGCTATTTAAATAAAAGCAACATAGCTGAGACTTCTCCAAAAATCTCAACACACTGAAAAAGTTCTCAAGCACATGAAAAATGACAATACAAAACTAGGGAAGGTAATTGATAGTACTAAAGACTACTCCATAGACACATTGCTTCAAAGAAAGAATTTTCTGGCCCACAGACAACAGCTCCGGTCTAAATCCTTCGATACTTGTATTTGGGTCTATCCCATTTTAATATCAGCTTCAATGACAAGCCCAGATACTTCTCGGATCCTGCTGATCTCCAGATACTTCTCGGATCCTGTAGTTTAGACATTAATAAGGGCCTCAATACGATGTCGGTCGGTAAACATTCCGACCGACTCAGTGTCGGAACCGTTTCCGACCGAATCGGGTTTAGATAGTCTAACCAGCCAATTTCGATGTTTTCGAACACCATTCGGTCGAACTCCTGTTGACTTCAATAGGAGCCTGTGTTCTAACTGACAACACAGGCTCCCATTGCAAAATTGGGTGGTGCGGAAAACCTTGCACCCTGTGGCGGGCATGCCATTGTGAAAGCCACACTGTGCATGGTTGGAAAGAGGGGACCCATGGGTACCCCCGTAGGCCCAACCAGAGGACTCTGAGTGTAGGGGGCCTGCTACGTGCCCCCAAAGTGAGTTTCCGACAGCCGATCTGTATCAAACAAACCGAGTTGGAAAGGCAGTCCGAATCCGACATCGTGATACTTCAGTCAGAAACGCAGTCCAAAGAGCTGTACCAGTTGGCTCCGACCAACCCGGTTTCACCGAATGTCGATCTGAACCGAGTCCGAAAGACCGTATGGTTATCTACTATCGTAATCTGTCAGTCTGAAATGTTTCGAAGTCAGTCGGAAACGCTGGTTCCAACACAGATTCGGACAAACCAAATGCTGTTCGGAGACTTTCCAACTGACATCAGAATGAGGCCCTTAGCATTCAGACATGGATCATTAATAGTAGCAGTTTGTGTGTATTTTTCTCACTATTTTGGCCATCAGGCTTTAGTTTCTCTATGGTCGTTTGGTGGGCATGATCAGCTGACCTGGTCCTAATTTGACTTCAAACTGTTAAGGTGTGCATTGTTTGGTTAATGTGTTATGGTATATTATAGAAATACTTTTGCTAATTACTCTTCTCTGAAATTGAAGGATTTTTAGATACATAACCTTACAAATGTTGACTGTGATGTTTTATTACTCTCTCCATCTCATATTGAGTTGGGTATCTTTTGATCTTATTCCCACATACAAATGGAAATTGCTCTATTGATATGCTGCAAGTTGAGGAATATTTTTTTAGGTTGTTTGGCTGTTCTGCCGTCATTATATGCACCATCACTCCATTTAATCTTCTACCATTTGACCTTTATTGGATACTTTATGTGGCCTACCACACTTACTTGCTCACAATGAAGTTACTAACAACACTCTCACTGAATACAAAGGGGTGAAATCATTCTGTTAAAAGGAAAAAATAGTTGATAACTGTCACAGATTAAGGAAGATATATCATCTTCCTACAGAAAATGAGACTTAGGGCCCCATTAGGATGGCGGGCGGATCGCCCCTGCCAGGCCGGCAGAAGCCACCGCCGGCCTGGTGCCGGCGATCTGCCTGCCATCCATGCAGGAATGATCCCCCGCCATATTATTTTGGCTGGGGGGTCCTCGGCCGATGGAAAGACCGTCCGCTGCTTTTCTTCCCGGTCGATATATCGACCGGGCAGAAAAGGCTTCTATATGGTGACAGTGTCTTTCAGACACTGCCAGCCATATTAGCATGTGCTATTGTGAAGGTTTTTCCGTGGCGATGCCGCCACCGAAAGGCATGCAGAGTCTGCTTTCCCATGGACTCCTGGGGGGTGCACATGGTTTGGTACCCCCCTGCCTTTCAAAGAACAACGTGGCAGGCACCGCGGAGTGCCTGTCACGTTGTGCTTTGAAATTCACAACATGTACTTTAGCAATGCTAAAAATACGGGATGCGGCCGCCACTGTGGCAGGTGCTTCCTAATTGCCCCCACGGGACCCCCGCCCTTATGGCGGGCGTGGTCCCCTTCACCGTGAGGATGGAGGGCGGACAAAGTCCGCCCGCCATCTTAATCTTAGTCTGCTAGATTCCTCAAAATCCAAATACCCTTGGATCAGTGACTGAGGTAACTGCTCATCAAAAGAAAAATTGTGTTGTCCCTGTTTGCTCTAGCTTCCACACAAACTTCATCACTGAGCATACACATTGTGTATACCTGGCAGAGTTCCCTCTCTCTCTTTTTCTGCTTTTTCTATCTCTAGTTTTTAAAATCCCCTCCTCTATGCTTCCAATGTTATGGTACAAATATATTGTGCTGCTAATAATACTTTTTGGTTATTGGATGTAAAAGTCATCTTGATATTCACACAATTGATATACACTCTCAGCAGTTTCGATGGCCCTACAATGATACCTCACCTAATTCTCATACACATCATATGAGATATATGTTGGCTATTGTCTATTTTCATGTCTCAATTGTAACTAAGTCTGTGTCCTATTCTTAGTATGCACCATGATAATTTGTATCCATATAACAACTCAATAAAAACATTTGAAATGAAAAAGATGCTTTACAGACCCATAGGAGAAGTGCAAATTCTGACATCAGATTGGCAGAATCTCCACTTTTTTACTACCCTGGAATTGGTGGCACATGTGTGGATGGAAGGACCTTGAAGAAAGGAACCTAGCACTGCCTCCACTATGTTGCCTCCATTAACATCTTTTCAAGGTGTTAATGAAATACATTGGTACACCTTGAAGTTCACATAGCGATGTGATACATATGTGAAGGCACCAACACATGTGTACTGGTGTCTCCTTGGGCACAGATGCGGATGTTGTGTATAACAGCTCGTTTTAAATTTGAAATAAACCAATCAAAGTTCCTTTTGCTTTTTTCAACCGTAAGTGATTTTATTCATCATTTACTTTATCCAGGTAAGTAAGCAATATGATTTATATCACTCCTAGGTTTCCATTTTGTATTTATTCCCAATGCATTTCGGCTACTGCCTTCATCTGGGGAATATCGATTAACACTAGAGCTACGATGATTTAATGGGGAATCAATTCAAACGCCAAAATGGAAACCCAGGAGTGATATAAATCATATTGCTTACTTATCTGGATATTCACAGCATCCGCATCTGTGCCCAAGGAGACACCAGTACACATGTGTTGGTGCAACTTTGTTGTCTATTACTCTCTTCTGAGCAGGGAGATATTCTTTGGAGCAGGATACACACTTTAGTGTGTTTTATCTTTTAGGCTTTGCACAGTAAAAACCATTAGTCTTATACATATGTGAATGCCATAGAAACAATTAGCAAAACTTTTTCAGATATTTTATTATGCTAAATATATTCATGTAGGAGCTCTCATTTTTAGATACGCTTAATATAGTGTGTGTTGAAGTAAAGTTGAGTAAAAATCATTGAAGGAAACTACCAATGTATTTGTAGAAAAGTTATGTTTCATCCATTCGACAAAAATACTCAATTTGGCAAGCTTTATCCAGTATATACAACAACCATAAAAGTACAAAAGCACATATTAGCAAACAATTAAATCGTATTACTAAAAAAAAGTATGAATAAGGACAATCCAATTAATTATCACAATAAAATAAGTTGGGAATTAAAATGGTTTTTCTCGCATAAATTGATTTCTAAATGAATGATGCAACAGAGAAACATATCTCTGCATAATTTAGTTCAATTAATAGGTTCAGAGCAGCATTAGTTGTTCTTACATTGTGTTTCTTGAACAATGGCTTTAACTAAAAACTTCTAAAATTCAAATAAAAATTACAAAAAAGTAAAAAGTGCATAGTGCTCTCTTTGAAATACTCGTCGCATGGGCATAGGCTTACAGGAACATTTTTCATTTAGGGAAAGGCAACTAAATGATGATCGATTCCTATTCGCAGCCTTGTTAATATGAATTGGTGCAAACGTTTGGTGACTAGAGACAGGCATCATTGGAAACCACCACTGTCTACATTTGTTTTGAAAGACAAAAATGTAGTATGCTTCCCCACTTTTCTCATGCAGGTCTCATTTTTATGAGCTAAGAATAAACCCTTTATTTTATGTTTGGACAATCCTATCACATAAGCTAGGTTTTCACAAATCTTAATTTTAAATAACTCCTTATGTAGGTCCGTGACATATTTGATCCACGGGATAGATAGACTATTGTCAAGTTGTAAGCAATCCTGAATGATTTGTTGTGTAAACCTTGTCTCTTCCTTGGCACACATGGATCTCCAGCCCATTAGTGGTTTCATAGCAATCATATCTGATAAATATCTAATTCCCACTTCTTGATGTATTATCTCTGTAGATGCAGACCTGGGCAGACATAACAAGTGTTTTCAGAAGGAGTTTTCGTCCAGTTGTAGTGCAAAACTTATAGTGTTTGTAATGTGGCCCCATCCCTGAGCCATATAATGCAATAGAGGTACTTCGGGCCTTACAAATATACACCATATCCTTGATATGGCGGCTTCCCTCTTTGGATGCAAAACGAAAAATACCTTGTGTGCTCTTTAGCATTCTAGTATGGTCATTAGTTAGTTCTTGTGACCAGTCACCCTTGCTTGAAAAAGTAATTCCCAAATAGCAAAAAATTTTAACTTTTTAATTTTTTATGTTTTAAGCCACATACCATAGTGAATGTTTTTGCTTTGTTAATTAACAACTTTCTATTAGTGATAAAAGCTGGAAACTTATCTATTAATCATTGTAAGCCTACTGGAGTTCTAGATAGGACACCCCATCATCTGCGTAAAGCAGGACTGGTATAGCTTGACCTGCAACTTGGGGTGCATCCGCCTTCACTGATTTAAGTACTGTGTCAGCCTCATTTATAAATAAGGTAAAAAGCAGTGGGGCTAAAACACAGCCTTGGTGGATGCCGAGTTTCACCACAAAACTTGGGATGCAGTTACCTCACTAACCATACCTGACTCGGGATGTCAGTGTCTCATACAGTTTTGCCAAAAAGAAATAATAAGTTCTAGTGCTCCCAAATGAAGCAAAACTGGCCAAAGAATGGAATGGTCAACGAGGTCGAAAGCACTGCTGAGGTCTGCAAAACATAAATACAAGCTCCCTTGATTTGCACACATATGTTTGCCTATTAAAAGCTCTAAATTAATACATTGCTCTGTTGTACCTAGCCCTCTTCTAAAACCATATTGTCCTGGCGATAAAATCTCATTCTCAGTGACCCATTCCTCTAATTTCACCAATATGACTCTACTCATCACTTTTACCGAGGAATCTAAAAGTGTAATAGGACGGTAGTTTTTGGCTTCCGATTTGTTCCCTTTTTTGTAAATAGGAACAGTAACTGATTGACCCCAGGTGGATGGTATGCCATCAGTCACTGCTAACTTAAAATCTAAGGGAAGTATGGGGCCCAATAGATCTGGCAAGGTTTTATAAACATACCTAGGGACTCCAAAGGGGCCAGGGACTTTCCCTCCATTAATGCCATTTAGACCCTGCCTAACTTCCTCAAGACTAATGTTTAAGGATATTATTGGCCACTTCTGGTGTGATGGACTGTGGGAACTAGAGGCCTCACAAACAGGTGGGTTAAAAATGCCAAAAAATGTTAAAGTCCATTCTTCATAGCTTACATGAGACAATATTTCTGGGTATGAATCATTTTTCAGGAAAGGTGAGTTAACAGTTTCCCAGAAGAGCTTATTATTAGATGTATCCGCTGCCCCGGATTGTTTGTCCCATGCTTCCTCTTGGAGCTCTTTCTTACTCTTTGCGAGCACTAGTTTATAGTTAAATGTTAGATTTTTAATTAGCTCTTGGTTTCTAAATCCAATACTAGGAGCCTGTTACAGTTGTTTGGAAGCTTGAGTACAGGTGATTAAACCATCCCTTGTTTTGTATAGATGTGTCCCTATAGAGAGCTGTCAGTATCTCATCAATGGTGTTACTCATGTTTCTGAAATGGGTTAGCAACATGGTGGGGTTAGCATCTGCAGTAAGGCAATATATAATCTGTCCACCACATTTTTTACAATATCATATATTACTTTATTCGGGTCTACCCCTTCCCACTTTATTCGGGTTCCATTTGGTCTGAGCAGGGAAATATTACCCGTAACAGTGTGTAGAGATGGACATTTTTTACCTCACCCCAATATTGACAATATAATGCAATTGTGGTCGCTGAGTAACAGTTGTGCAATCCTAGGTGTAGTGCACAATTGAGTAATACTTGTAGAAATTAATACATGGTCAATCACTGAATTTGCATTCCTGCCAATAAAGGTTGGTATCACATCCTCATTAACATCTTGTGCACATTGCAACAAGCCAAGGTCATATTTCGTCATAATTGTATTTAGTACTCCTCCATAGTCATTGTGTGGGAAATGTATACAATCGTCCCCTTCATCACTCTTATACCCAGTAAGCTTTGGTCATGGATAATGGAGATATTTGCGTGTTAAAATTCCCAACCCATATAATTACAAATTAATGTTCAATGCACCCATCACATTATCAAGCCCCTCCTCCAGGTCAAATATTGCATTGCTACGAGTAGAATTAAGGATGTTATTATAGAAGTTAACCAGTAGCAAATCCCTTCCATCTTTACAATTCAGCCAGAACATCTGTGAGTATGCTCCTATTTTGATAACTCTTTTGACGGTGACTGGGAGTTTATTTGACATTAGAATTACGAATCCACCTTTCGCTCTACCTGCAGGAGATGGCAATGCCAGTAAGTCATATGAGGTATGCCCTGCTATATGTACTTGATCAGTGCACCAGACTTCCTATAGACAGACTATATTGTGTCTATTAATGAAGTCTGCCATCCTAGTAAATCTTTCTTGCTTAACAGGACATCTATATTCCACGTGACTATTGTGTGATCATTTACCGGTAGGTTCTGTGTATTATGATCCAGTTAATCACAAATAATATCGTCATCCCCCTTGTATGCAACGTCTCTCCATGCACACTTGTTACATCTAACATGATATTAGGCATAATCACCACTGGGTTATCAGCTTTTGATGCTCCAGCACCCGTTAGCCCTTTCCATTTTTGCCAGCCTCCACATTATATGGACATGCAACATTATGTCAATCATTTTCTTCCTATATACCTAGAGCTTGATATCTGTTAGACACTGGTAGAGCATTTTGGGGAGGCTTTGGCCCAGCAAAATTCAAACTAGGGGGCCCGATCGACTCCCCTATTAGTTATTGATCTTAGATGTCTATAGAAAAAGCCAAGAGGTAGGAGGGACACATTATGATCATATTGTAGTGGTGCGACTGCTCTTTCCAGATTATTCCTAGCCCAACTGGGGTTTCTAAAAATTAATAATAATACAGTCTCCTTTAAAGCACTTAGCCAAGGGGCCAATCCAGCTTATTCTCCTTGTTAGAAGAATCTGGCTTGCACATTCCATTGACTAGCCACAATTCTTATCTAGTCAGTGAACACCTCTGTTTTTCAGGGTATTGTCTGATTCCTTTTGGTCCAGTAGTAACTGTGGCACATCAACCATTACTGCCACATACGGGCAAAATTCAGGAGGTAAGATTATAGAGAAACCCACTATACTCTCAATAATCTCCTCACCACCTTGCTTACTACAGTTAATAATTGGTCGGTTCAACTCTTACCTGTCCCCTCTATCAGTGCATGTTTGGTTAAACTGTGATTGCCTTGATTGGGGATGAGTTACTGGCTCATTATGGCCATCTTTACTGCTCGAAGTAGCTCTTTCTTGGGAAACGTGACCTGAATTGCTACGAGTTGGCATGCATGTTTCCTTGGTGGTGGCAGCTATTTCCTGGGGAGGCTGTTTATTACGTACCCCCATTACGCCACTCTGTCTTTCCCATGCACTGTTATCAAGATTACTTAGTATACCATTAATCTTAGCTATTTCACCATTCAAGTTATCTAGTTTATTATGAAGGGTTTTTAGCATTTCTTCAATTCTCAGTGCTACAAGAGCTGTACTTTGTGTCGCATGTGCATTCATTAAAGACTCTTGCTCGGGAGGGGCATCACAGGCCTGGGCTACTATATTCTGTGATGGTCCTTTATTGTTTTTATTACTCCCTACCTTTACCTGGCTCTTTTTACAGCCTCTTTTCCTTTTGGAGTAGGGGAACCATTAGGCGAGTGTAATCGTAATGTGCTGGTCTGTGAATGCAATTCTGTGTTGAGGTTAACAGTACTTTCTGTTATCCTTGGTGTACCTGGTTGCTTGTTTTTAGTGGATTCCCTTAATTGAGCATTCTCCTTCTGAACTACACCGCTAACCCCACTATCGATCTCTTCTATCACTGTACCTGATCCTAATGATAGGCGGGGTTCCGCCCTATCAATTTCTACGTTAATTGCACTGACTCCACGCTCTAGATAGGAATCAATGGTAGTACATGGGGGATTAACTACTACTTTTTTTTATTTCGCACTTGGCTATTACTATTACCCCTTTTGCTAAATGTTGTCCCCTCGTTCAGCAACGAAGTGCAATGTCCCTTGACGGAAAGCCAAAAAAGTGCAAATGCAATGACTTAGGGCTAGGGGTTTTAGGGTCAAGGTGCCAAGTATAAGTCTATAGGACTGGGGGTTTAGGATCAGAAGTGCCAGGTATAAATACAGAGGGCCTCATTACAATGTCGGTCGGAAGGGATTGGACCGGCTTTCGGTCCATCTGAATGCTGTGTTAGAAGCCTTGTTTCCAACTGACTCCGCAACATTTCCGACCGACCGATTACGATGGTCAGAAACCGGTCAGACTTTCCGACTCGGTTCCGACTCGCATCCAAACAGCATTCAGAGAAATTCAGTCAAAGCCAACTCATATGGCTCTATAGAAAGCATTTCTGACCGACGCATTACAATGGCAGATTCGGACAGCCTTTTTTAATCAGTTTCTCCAGCATGGATTGACTGTCGGAAACCAACTTTGGGGGCCCATAGCAGGCCCCTCTTCACCCGGAGGCCTCCGGTTATTGGGTGATGTTTTAGCTTTAGGTATTAGTTAATGTATACAATTACAATTTTAGAGAATTATAGTTTTTATTGTAATCTTAAATAATATATTGGTAGGTTCAATTACTTTTTCTTTTCTATTTTAATAATTTTGTATGTATAATTGTAGTTTTTGTGCTAAAAAGGGATTGAGTTGTCAATGTTTTGTTTCAACAGTATATTAAGTAATACTATATCACTATTTAATTATTTAAAAAGGCTATTATGTAATTTCGTACCTATACTAAATCATCGAACAAATATTTTAGA
Organism: Lissotriton vulgaris; assembly: GCF_964263255.1. Classification (NCBI taxonomy): domain Eukaryota; kingdom Metazoa; phylum Chordata; class Amphibia; order Caudata; family Salamandridae; genus Lissotriton; species Lissotriton vulgaris. The sequence continues at coordinate 929,576,899 of NC_141689.1, read as the reverse complement.
AACATTGGGGTTCATTTATTTATCTTTTAAAAAGTACCTAATTCTTTGATAAAAAATCTATTAAAAACAGACAATTCATACTTAATCAATTTGCTTCAATGATTTCAATATGTACTGAATGATAAAACCTTTCTGAATTTTTCTAGAATATTTTATTGAAAAATGTAAAATATGTTACTTTTTGAAAATGTGCTATTTTTAACTAGGACAACAAATGAAAGCTCTCACCCTAATATTTGTATCTTCAGCAAAGGCAGTCAGACATGAAATAAAATACCAAAGCAAACCTCCCTAATGTACTCACTTTCACCAATGTGTGTGGGACTGGAATCAAAATAGTAAAACTGCCTCCTCTGATACTCTCCCCAATGTTAATGGGATTGAGGTTAGAATAGTAAGTCTGAACCCATCCCCGAATGTATGCAGGCTCCCCAGTGTTTATTGGGACTAAATCTAGAATAGTAAATATGCCCTTCCACCAATATATACACTTTGTACCATGTTATTATCACTTGAGCTAGAATAGTAAACCTCATACCCCAAAATTCAATGCACTTCTTCCTCCTTAAGGCAGTAGAGTAACTCTGACCTCCACACACACACATATATGCACTTTTCCCAATCTTAGAATAGTAAATTGGGACCCCTAAATATATGCACATTCTCAGAGTTAGTTGGACTGGGGTTAGAATGGAAAAAAAGCTTTACCCAAATATGTGCACTTTCTCAAATGTTAGTGTAACTTAATCTATAATAGTAAATATGCCCACCCCCAATATATGCAGTCTTTCTCTAATGTTTGCTGAACTGGTGTTACATTTAACCCCCCCACCCCCAATATAGGGATATTCCCCAGTGTTCAAGGGATTGAACCAGAACAAACATTAAAGCTGAATATCCAAAATATATGCACCTGTCCCAATGTTAGGGCTAAAGTTAAAATACTAAAACTATCTGCCTCACACCCACCCTAAAAACATATGCAGTTTCTTGAATTTTAAGAGGGATTGAAGTTAGAATAGTATACCTATCCTGCTCCAAATTCTTTATGCACTTTCTCTAATGTTTGTGAAACTTTTATTAAAATAGGTAATTTGATCCTAAAGTTTTCTAATGTTTGCTTTAGTAAAGTAAAGTAAAATAATACCCTTTAATTTTTTTTTCTTAGTTGTGCGGTTTGAAGGGGTTTGGAGTTAACATGCTATGACTACTCATTAAATGTATTTATAAGTTGTTATAGATGCATAAAGCATTTAAAATTATGAAAATATTAAATTTAAAAAACTGTGTTATAACAAATGCTAATTACTACATTTAGAATTACAGTCCATCTAAAAAGAGTGTTTTTTAAAATGTAATAAAAAGTCCATTTTTATAGGACTTTTAAAAATTATTATTTTGTATACATTTGTATGGTTTAAGAAAAAATATGCTTTGTTATTTATATTTGAACTATAATTAGACATGCTTTAATTTTTAAAATATAATTTTGCAAATAAAACATATTTTAGAATATTAGATAGCTATATAGTTGGTTGGTGGGTTGATTAGCTTTATTTCGATATATGCAATATCTTAAAAGCAGTACAGCAGATAAAATGGTCACAATATTTACAACATGTGCAACACCTTTAGAATGAAAAGGAATAAAAACAGTGACACAATTGAGAACCAATATATACAATTAAAATTAAGATTAAATTGAAAGAGAAAGCCTTTTTGCACCAATCAACCAGGACCACTTTAAAAATGTAGACACGCCGCAAACCACCAAGGCGGATGTGTCAGACAATAAAATCCGTAGGGCCACAGAGTGCTGGCGAGTTCCTAGGAGTCTGCACAGTGGTTTAAGCCATTGCCTCCTGGGAGCAGAATAGTCTGGGCATTCAAAGAGGATATGTGCTACTGTCTCGATCCGTTTAGAACAAAGGGCACAGTAGGGGGACAACTGGGAGGACGATTTCCACCGGGATACCAAATCGCTAACAGGTAAAGTCCCCACTCTAAACTTGAAATATAAAGCCCAGTCAAAGGGAATGGAAATCATGTCGAGGTATGGTTCATAAGCCACCACGTCTTTGATCTTCAGGAAATCTGAGGAGGAATTACAGTGACGTGTGTCGACAATGAGTTTAGAAGTGACCCAATCCCAGTAAATTTTCTTTAACGCGGCTTTAGGAGGGGCAGAGCGAGTATCCCAGGCATCACCAAGTCCCAGCTCACCCAAAAGGCATTTAACATCCCTCAGCCATTTAATCCTGTGCCAACCTCCCATAGCCATAACCTCAGCCAATGCCTTAGCATAGGAGGCAAGTTTGGGCACCCTCCAAAGCCGAGCCCACAAGAGCAACGGACGAAGTCGTGCCTGGTCCGCAATTGGTCTACAACTTAGATCCAACAGCACGGGGACTGTGGGTGTACTCAGAGGGAGAGCCAACAGATCTTTCAAGAATTTGGACTCAGATTTTACTAGTACATCCAAATTACCTGTACCCCACAACTCCGCCCCATACAGGGCTGCACTGACCCCTCTGGCTTTGTAGATCTCCAGAACTGGGGCGATAGGTTTTGTTGTGGAGGAACGTTGTTCCCTAAGCAGCACTCCTCCCACCCTTTTGTGGTTAAGCAGCATCTTGTGAATGTGCGGAGTCCAACTCAATGAGTCACTAAGGCGAATTCCCAAGTAATCGAACTCCGATACCCTCTCTAGAGGAGCCGAGTTCAACACCGGGGGCGCCCCAGTTTCCCGGGAGGATTCATGATCAAGTATTTGGTCTTATCAACATTGATCACCAATCCCCTAAGGGAACAAAACTCCTGGAAGAGGTTAAGCAATTTTTGGAGGCCCTGGGGGGTCTTTGCAATGAGGAGGGTGTCATCTGCAAAGAGCAGTGTTGGAATTTGTGTCCCTGCCAGGGAAGGTGCGTCTGCAGGTTCTTTAAGCAGATACTCAACCACACCATTCACATACAAGGAGAATAGGGTGGGAGCTAGCACACACCCCTGGCGCACATCCCTTCTCACTGGGATCCTGTCAGTTTATTCCCCGTTCGTACCCCACCGCACCTGCGCACAATTGCCTGTGTGTAATTTTATCAGGAGCGATAGGATATAAGGGGGCAGCCCCAGACCCTATAAGACCCTCCACAATTCCTCCCTAGTTACCAGGTCAAAGGCAGTCTTGAGGTCGATGAATGCCAAGTGAAGACTGCCTTTGCCCAGCACCACCACCTTCCAGTTCAGTAGGACTAATCTAAAGGCCTGCTCAATAGTCCCAGTGCCTGAGCGGAATCCAGCCTGGAAGTCTGACAAGATGTTATTGTCATCCGCCCATTGTAGAACCCTCCCCAGGATCACCTTCCCTGCCACTTTCTGAGATGAATCAATCAGACTTATAGGCCTATAGTTAGCAGGGTTGTCCTGACAACCCTTCTTAAATATCAGGACAACATCCGCCCCTTTCCAAGATTCTGGTACAGGGGCTCCCCTCATGATGGCATTTAATAGTGTAGAAACCAGCTTCCCCCATTCCTTGGAATTTGCACGTAACAAGTCACCGGGAATCCCGTCAGGCCCAGCGACTTTAAGGGGCACCAGGGACTTGATTACGTCCTCCACTTCTCTGGCGGTAAAAGTGTCTCCCTCTATATCCATTGCGTGGTCCACTAGAGTCCATGGGTTGGTAAAGGCCCCATCAGAAGCGGTGTAGAGAGACAAGAAGTGGCTGAACCAGTTCTGGGCTGGGATATTACATGTCAGCAGAGAGTCACCTGGCCTATCCCTTGATCTTACCAAACTCCAAAAACCCCTAGCATCCCTTGCCAAACTTGCAACCAGGAGGTCCGCCCAAAATTTCTCCTCCCACTCTCTTTTTGCTACTTTCATGGTCTCAAAATAGTCTTTCCTAGCGAGCCTAATTGCAGCCTGGGATTTAGATTTAACTTTTCTTCTACCTGCATTTTTTAGTAAACCACCCCTGTACTTTGGGCAGTTTCTTCCTTTTATTAGCCGCAAGGGCCATGCTGGGGAGAATGAACAAGTTGCTCAAGGCGCTGGTTAGATCACAGAAGGTCATAGAGACCTCCTCAGACAGTCCAGTCAGTGAGTCCAATTTACACATTGCTGCGGCTAGGAGCACCCCTATGTCTGCCACTTTCTCTTTGGACAAAGTAAGCTTAGCCCATTTGAGCCTTCTGCCACTATTAGATGGAATGACTTCATGGGAATGTGGTGATATATGGGAAGAAATTCCACCCCTGGAAGCAAGCCACTGGAGAGAAAGGACAAGTGAGAGAAGATTGTGATCACTCTCAATTGATGGTATGACCTCCATATCCTTCAGGAATTTCCATAGCCTCACGTCAAGAAGAATGTAGTCTATTCTCGACGTATGGTTTGGCCTGTTATAGGTATGGGCTCCCGCTACGTCAGACTTTGTCCTCCCATTAGTAGCCCTAAGATCAAATTCCATATTTAGGGAATTGATCTGTACTGCCACTTGGGTCCACCTCCTTACTGGGGTCAACGCTAAGGCAGGGATCCCCCTCCTGGAGTCCTCCTCGTTGGTTCCCAGGGTATCGTCCAGGCCCAAGGGCTCAAACGTACAGTTCAGGTCTCCCGCCACCAGGGTGCGGGATTTGTCGGGGCGCTGTCTTAGCAAGCCTTCTAATAGGGAAATTGTGGGTGAATGTATACCTCCCTTCATGCCTCTGGCATAGATATTAAAAATGTCCAGGAGCAAGCCACCCTGTGCACCCTTTAACGTAATATTAAGGAGATCAGGTGAATTAGAGAAATTCTGGACCACCTGGCAGTCAAGAGAGATCGCAACCCATATGAGAAGTCCTCCCGAACGGCGTCCCCTTCCCGATGGAGGGGATACAGCGGGGACAAAATAAGTTGAATAACCTACCTTGTGGCAGGGCTCCCTACTCCAGGTTTCTTGGAAAATACAAATAGAGTAGCCCTCCACAAGGACGTTCCAATCCGGTAAGCCCAGCTTCCTCGAGATACCCCCAACGTTCCAGCTGAAAATCCTAAGTTCTGGATCCGCCACAGACGGCCCCCTGTGGGACTCGAGGCCTAATGACCCCCCCATCGGATCTATGGTCCCCAGACCACTGTCCCCACTTTGGGTTCCTATACACAGGTTGATAGCCTGAGCTTGATTAGAGGCTTTGTTTGACTGGAAAGGAAGATTGCTATTGTGTCTACCCAGTTCATTAGGAGCAGGGGCGTTACTAGGGCTCAACGACCCAATAGCCGCCTTTTGGCTGGTATCGGTTCAATAACCAGGAGGCCTCCCATATGACCCAAGCCAGGCTGCCGGTTGGTAAAGAAGTGGGTTGGCAGTGTTCTCAGGATAGGCAGGGATATTGCTCCATCCCCCACCTGCGAGATGTATACCATTAGAGCTTACTGCAGGCCTAGGATAAAAATAGGTTAAATCTACTACTTCTACGCCTGCACTTCCAGTACCATGCTTCTGGTTACAGATTGTTTGGGCAACCCTACAGTCTTTAAAGTTTACCACCACACAATCTCCAACTAATGTAATGTGGGTGTACTTGTAAAGTGCACTGCGACTCCATAGAGTATCCTGGCGCTGAAGACCGCTGGGGAACCCGTCCTGGTTTTCCCTGTGAGATGGTCCCTTTCTGGGTATCTCCAAGGTCAAACCAGGCATCCCCAGCGTCTGTGGGGGGCCGTTGTAGATATCAGGCAAGCTTAATGCCCAGAGTTGACGAGTGTGTTCCCTGGTTAGAGTAGGCACGGAGGCGAGAATTATCGAGTCCGTTTTGACCCTGGTCCACAACCCTGCCGCATCGGGAATTGAACCCTGGTCCCAGGCCGTTCTCTGCTTACGGGTTAGCCGCCTCTAACCAGTGAGCCACACCACTCCACTAAGTGCTTAGTACCATACCCAACCCACCCTACCCTTCTAACTCCTAGGATCAACCCATCTAATCCCCTGGGGAGAGGTCTATTAGCTTTTAACCAATGCATGGTTTTGTTTTTGAGAACCTGATGGGATTCGTATTGGCCTTCCCTCAGGGAGGGTACGCTGGTGAGTATAGCGACATACAGGTGGCACTCAGGGGGTAAGTTCATGGGTGGAGCTGCTAGTGCCGCTTTGGGGGGCAATACTTCTGGCTGAGGAGCTTTTGGGAGGTTAGTGCAGGTTCTTAGTGGAGGGGCATCAACAGGTCCGGTACCATGCCCAATCGGGGTTCCCTTGGGTTTGGTAGGTCCCTTCCTGCCAGGTTGCTCAACCCTGGTAGGTGTCTTAGCCGGGACAGTAAGTGGTTTGGGTGCATTTAGTTGTGCTAAGACCGGTGTTGCGGCCGGCCCTGAGAGTCCAGTGCTACTCAAGGGAGCCACCGTTTGGGTAACAAGTGCATCTGCCGCAGCCTGCTTATTTGCAGTATTTGCCATATTAAAAGCAGCAGTAGGTGCGGCATGTAGAGGAGTAGGGATCACCCGAGTATTGGTATCCCCTCCCAGTCCATCCTCCCTAATTCTACGGTGCAATTTGATAAGGGTTTTGAGGGAGAAGAAGTTATCCAGAGTTGCCTGTTCAAATCTGTCCAGCCTCTCTCCCAACCCTTTTACTTTCTCTACAATCGGGGATAACAGTGATCTCATCAGTTCCTCAATTTGTACAATAGCAGTGGAATTAGGTGGAGCTGCAAGGGAGTCGGTCGTTAAATCTACACATACTTTCTCGACTGACTTACCGAGGTGAGCATCCCCCTTCTCAATCCTGGGATTTTTCATGCCTAGCCCCTCACCTGTTTTTGTTCCCATTCCTCTAACTCCCTGATTCCTTTGTCTCTTATATAGCTTTGGGAAGCTGCCTTTGCGCGGGTTAGCAATCCTCTTCCTTTTAGTGTGTGTTAAGCTCTTTGGCACCGGCAGAGGCACATCAGGTATCTGCGGGGTATGGTTATTAGAAATAGGAATAATAGGGCAGGAAGTAGGGACACATTTGGGCGTGGATCCGAAGTACTAGTAACAGTAGGCATGGGTATAGAAATAGCTGCCAAATTCTCAAGCCTATCTACACTGGCCCTCAGGGAAGCAACCCGTGACAGCTCTTGTATGGGGGAAGTAGTTAGCAAGGGGGCACAATTACTTGCAGGGGAGGTAACAAATGCCAGGGAACCCAAAGATGACCGTTTGGACGGAGGGTGTTCGTGAGAAAGGCGCCGCTCTGTCATAGCAATTTCTTTCCCTATGACAGTGGCAACCGTGTGATAACTTGGTCCATTGGTCCTATGATACAGCTGGTTCCCCCCCTCCCCTCCTCTCAGGCTTCTCCCTGAACGGGTGGACATTACCACAAGACAGCAAACCAGGGATTTCTATTACTAATAGGGAACCCCTCTGTACCTAATGAAACAGTCAAAGATGTAAGTGGGGTGGCCCAGCCCAGCCAAGGACAGCCCCGGACAGCCACAGACTGCCCGCCCTTTGCCCGGTCTTCGCTCGGCGTCCCGCTCGCTTCCCGCGGAGCGTAGACGAACTGTTGAAGTAGGGGCGTTGCAGGCGGGGGGCGTGGCTACCGGGGGCGTGGCCGAGATGGTCGAGGCTGTGCAGGGACTCCTGGGCATGAGAGACCTGCCGTGCACCGCCCCTGAAGCTGCTGCTTGCTACCCGAGTCAGGCAAGGTCCACAGGCGAAGATTCAGAGACAGTCCCCAGCTCGAGCCACAACACCAGGGACCCACAATGCAAGGCACAGAGGATAGCCCCAGGTCACTTCCTTCCTCCAGTAATCGGCCAGTAGTGTGAGCGTCAAGATGGGATACGTAGTCCTCTCCGCACTCCAGCATTGACACAGAGACTCCTCAATTACGGGTGAGATCGGAAATAAGCAAAAGCGCAAAATTCCCTGAGAGCTATAGTCTTAGCCCAAAAGCTAATCTGTGACACAGAGACTCTCCAATGACAGGTAAAGCAAGAAATTGTAATCGTTCTCCAAAAGTTGGCCCGTTCACAAGGTATAACGCTGAAAGAAAGAGCCAGACCATCCGTTTAACAACTGGCCTACCTCGGTCCGATAACGCGGGGAAGAAGAATACCCAGCCTCCTCAGTCTCACGCATTCGTCAGAGCGCAAGCTGCAATAGAACGGGAAAGAAGCACCGCTGTACCACTGCAAGCCTCCGTAGCCTCCGTACCTCCTTCAATTAACGAAGCACAAACAAGGCAAAAAGCACCTTAGGGCGTCCTCATCTGTTAGCGTCTCCGCCTCTCAAGTCGCAGCAGACCGAAGAGTAGCACCTCTGTGACGCTGCAAACCTCCGTTACGTCTGCAGCCACTCCGGACAACGAAGCACCTCGGACACCTCAAAGGACCCGCAAAAGCAGCGAGATTGGAAACGCCAGCCAGCCTGAAACCACCATCTTACACATGGTAGGAGGGGCGAAGGAGATCTGCTATATATTACACTGACGTCAGTCAGTAGTACATATATTACACTGCAGCATATTTATATACTTATCTATTTATGATAAATGTTTTCGTTTCTTAGCAAAATATTAGATTTATTTTAAATTAAAATATTACATTAAATCTAAATTGCATTGCAGTTATTTTTTATATATTGTAGATATGTTGGAATTTGTTCTAATATCAAGTCACCATCTCTTTTTTAATCTATATTTTTAGAATCTATATTTTTGTATTTAATATATTTTAAATATGATGGTTTTAATGTCAACATTTTTGTACTTGCCTTTATAACTATCAAAAGTTGATATAGTGGCCTTAAATATTTTTACTATGAAATGCTTGTATCAATATTTTGCAGTTGATATTCTGACATGCAACTCATCTTCAACTTTAAAACAATATAGTCATTCAGTCCTTAGCGAGAAATAAAATGCAGAGTGGATTTTAAACAAGTTAGCATTTAAATAATTTCAAGATAACAATTACCTAAACACCAAAAGTTTATGTGGTCTTTTCAGAAAGGGTGAGGTGCAAATAATTTAAAATACATTTGGGACAATTGCAGGAGTAAATGTACTTGTGCCAATATAGCAGTGTAAAGAAAAGGCTGAGTGAAATGTAGTTTTAGGAAACTGAGATCAGGTAACTAATTTATGTTTATTGATATATGTAACAGTAAAACATCTTCTATGACATCCGACAAGAGTACACACTCTGCCACGGTTTTTTGTGACATTCTTAACTGTTTAAATACATGAGAAAGAAAAGATGACTACCATATTGTTTTTAGAAGGACAAGACCACCAAGAACCTGTACGTGGAATGCTTACCCCTGCATCCCTGTCCACAAATTCATCATCCAAATGAGTATCGTCACTTCTGTCACCCTGGAAAAATCAATTGCTGTGCGTTAAATTCAGATTTGCAACATGAATTGTTATTAAAAGTGCATACTCAAACCACATGAAATAAACTAAACATTACCAGTCCAAAGACAATCATATGCTTTCAAGTAAAAGCCAAAAACACTCTATCAAACAGACCAACTAACGTGCAATGAAAATACATGTGAGCAAACATCCAAATGAGTGATTAAAAAGGAACAATGAAGAAGATTCTGCTTGAAGAAGGCTCTGTTTATAGACATAAAATTACCTGGGCATGGCATGCTCACCTTGGCTAGTACCAACAAAGTTTTCCGAAAATATCCACTTGTGACTTCGCTAATATCTTTAGACAGCTCAGTATAGAAATCTGCATAAAGGAAATAGAAAAATACCTATAATAGCCACATAATTGCAGCTTGGTAGCTGAAACCTTTCCTGATTGGGTCTGTATTAGTGTGTGGAATAGCACACAAGAGTTAACAAAGTTGAGGGCACTGGATTCACTTAGTGAGCCCTCAAGGCACAAACAGTGTCAAAAAGCTATTTGATAAAATCTACTTTATTCAAAAGGCTTCTGAATACTATAACTCCTGAAAAAAGTAAAATGACTTCCTAGAACACAGAGATGGAAAATGCTATGGGACTAAGACACTGTCACAAGTCTGACTTGCGCACTTTTCAAGACCTACCTGCTGTCACCAAGGCTGGTTTTGGAATCCAAATAAAATTAGACCTTGAAGACCCTTTCCTCTTAAATCCATGTTTTCCTTTGCCATCACTAATAGAGGGGTGGTCAATTAAAATCGTTCAACTATGCTCTTATGACCCAGCAGTGCAGACAGATATTCTATTTGCTGAAATATAAATCCCATTATATCATATGGGATTTATATTTCAGAAGACAGAGACCGCAATGGACCTTGTGAGGAGCAGTGTCATTATTTCTTAACTCCTTAACCACAGCCATTATTTCGCCGTGAGGCGGTTCCGTGGAGTGGGCGGGGCCACGAAGGCCATTGGCCGTTCGCAGCACCAGCGAGGTAGTGCTTGCGACGGCCAACGACAGACGGGAGCATGGAAGGGGTTAAAGAAGACCACCATTCACTTCAACTGATAATCCACTTTCTGACATCACCCCATTGGAGCTCATAATGGAAAATGTATGTCCAATGAAGGAATATTTATGTAAACAATATTTAGGAAAGTCTAGATGACATTCTGGCATAGAAATTTGAAAACGAATTATCGTTAGCTGATGACACTGTGTAACACCATTTTCAAAGGTCAGAAGATAAAAGTGCCTAAGGAATGAAAGTTGGGTAGGAAGATTAGGATAGTCATCATGTGTCAAGTAATTTGAGTAGATATTTACTGTAATATGATAAACAGACTTAAGATGATAACAGCATGAAAAGAGGTCTGTTTTGCAGGATTAGAAGCGTGGATGTGAAACTGCAGAGGTGAGTACATTTGATTGTTGGACTTTGCTGTTTTTGCAGGGTGATCCCCTAACTGTTTGCTTCTTTCTCCTATTTTTTCCTGACCTGTTGTTGTTGGCTACAGGTCTTTGGCCACTTTATCACTGTTAATCAGTGCTAAAGTGCCTCTGTTCTCCCAGAATAAATTATGTTTATGGATTGATGGTTCCCTGGTTGACTATTTAATTTACTGATATAGTGCAATGTGTGTGCCCCACGCCTGTACATCAAATGCTACATGTATGACTGCAGCATTGACTGTTACACCCACATGAGTAGCCCTGAAATGAAATCTCATACCTGCCACTGCAGTGTCTGTGCAGAGTTGTAAACTGCCATGTTGACCTGGCAAGTGCACCTACTTGCCAGGCCGTAATCCCTAACCCCTGTAGTAGGCCCAAGGTTCCCCTATGGGTAGGGTGCAGTATTGGTGAAAGGTAGGACATGTGTGTGACATGTCCTGATAGTGAAATACTACCAATTTCATTTTTCACTATTGAAAGGCTATCTGCCCAATGGGATATATTATGAAACATTTTGTAACATCTTAGAAGTATAACTTCCCACTGTGACAAGATAGACAAATCAAGTTGAGGCTCTCTGAATTCAGAATTTATTAACACATATTTTAACAAAGATGGTTTTTAAATTGTGTGTATGAAAAATCCACTTTTAGAAAGTAAATCAGAATAAGCTAAACGTGCCTTCAAGGGATTTTGGGCCAAATGTAGGAGCCCAAATACCGGTCGTAACGGCCGATTTCGGCAGTTACCGACCGGTATTTGGGTTTTGCTATGTAGGGGGCTGAAAATTACAGAATCGATATAGTTACTGATTCGGTAAATTACCAAATCGGTAGATATACTGATTCTGTAATTCCAAATGTAGGTGGCACAGTTTACAGTGCCACAGGCCCTTAGAAATTCGTTATTTACCATGTAATACTGTTGCATGGTAAATTACGAATTTCTGTGTACATGCACATCTGTGCATGTACACCTGTGCAATATGGCACACATACATGCCCTAGGGGCATGTATGTGTGTCACATTGCACACAAGCCAAAAACTGGGGTGCTACAGGGTGTCAAAGTGACACCCTGTCGCCCTTGGCAATTCGTTATTTTACCGATTCTGTAATTACCGAATCGGTATTTGCCATTGATTCCTATGGACTTCAAGGCCCATAGGAATCAATGGCAAATACCGATTCTTTAATTACAGAATCGGTAAATACCGAATCATACCAATTCAGTATTTTTTACCGAATGAATACCTACATCAGATTTACCGATCCATGAATACCGAATCGGTAAAATTCGGTATTTATGAAGTGGTAAATCTGATTTACCTACATCGGCCCCTTTATTACAGAAAATCTTGTTGATTCAAAGAACTACATCTGTGAAGCCCTAATTAGTGACTTCAAGGAAACAAATTACCAAAGTCAACAATATTCATTCAATGTGAGTGTATCAGCAAAGAAAAGCAAGTCAGGTGTATATTAATTTTTCTAAACTGGTGTGGTGTCCATTTGTGGTGTTATCACTGTATTACTGTGCGTTTTGACTCAGTACAGATACTTTACACATTGCCTTTTGGATTAGCTTGTCTGCTTGTGACAAGCTAAACAGGGGGTTGTCTAAAGTTTATTTATTTATTTTATTTATTTTTTGAGTTTTCTATAGTGCTGGCCAGACCCAGGGGTATCGGAGCGCTTTACAGTCGGTCAGGGTGAAAAAAGTGCGGAGCAGTACAGCAAACAATAAACAAGATACATCCAAGTTCGATTCTTAACAAAGTTGTTTGCCGCCTAAGGGATGGTTTTGAGGTAGTGTTTTGAGGTAGTCATAGTTCCATGGTGGTCTATTGAGGTAGAGTTCGGGAATGCACGGTTGAGGTAGAGGGTTTTTAGACGGCTCTTGAATTCGGGAAAGGAAGGGGTAGTTCTGATGTCCACTGGGATGCAGTTCCAAATTTTTGGTGCGTTGCCGGCGAAAGAGCGTCTGGCAGTTTTTTGTTTCTGGGTTTTCAGGGGGATGCGTAATAGGGAGTTTGAACTTCTGAGATTTCTGGTTTGGCCCGCCTTCTTGAGTCTGGAGGCTAGATATTCCGGTTTCCCTGTGTGCAGGGCTTTGTGTGTGAGACAGGCCGTTCTGAAGTTTGCGCGCATTTCCACTGGGAGCCATTTTAGATCTTTGAGTGCGGTGGATATGTGGTCAAATTTCCTTGCTCCTGAGACCATTCTGGCTGCTGCATTGAGGGTTGTTTTTAGTGCTGCCAGGTGTGAGAGGGCTGTGCCGGATAGGGTTGCGATTCCATAGTCCAGTCTGGACAGGACCAGTGCTTGGGTGGCTTGTTGGAGATCCCTCTGTGGGATGTGTGGATGATTTTGTTGAGGAGCTTCAGATTGAGGAAGGCGCTTTTTGCGGAGTTCTTGATGTGGTTTGTCATTGTAAGTTTGCGATCAAGGGTGATTCCAAGTGATTTTACTGAGTTGGTCAGCGTGAGATTTCCTTTGAGAGCGTCAATGGTTTTCACCCATTCAGTGATTTGCGGGTTGTCATCTCTGTAGGAGATGAGGAGGATCTCTGTTTTTCCTTGGTTTAGTTTGAGGTGTCTATCCCCCTTACCCTGTCTAGAAGAAAGAGTCCCTACTTGGACCTACCTCTGCCAACTAGAGACCCCCATTTCTAACAACGATCATGTTTGAAAGCTGGAGGTTGACTACCTAGATTACATTTCAGAACTTTAAAGATGAAGGTAGTGGGAAGTGAGAGGGCAAAGAGGGCAAAGACGTGTTTCTTTAAAGGGGGAAAATAAAAAGACCACTTAATGGTGTCAGGCAGACAACCTGAGCAGAGAACGAACGATCAATGAATATTGTGAGATATAGAAGACGATAGTAGCGTTTATGAATAAGAGATGAAGGCATTGAATCAGAGACTCAGCAGCACTTGGGATAGCAAGAGTCAGAAAATAACAAAGCTTAGAATCTGATATCAGATTTTGGGGTGTGCAAAACTCATGCAATTTGGTTTTGTACAATATATTGAACTTTGTACAGATTACATGAAATCGCCCTTCATTATACAAGATGCAAAACTGACATTATATTTTAACTGGCTATATTGTATCGAAATAGTTGCAAAATGCATCCTACTGCCAACTTTGGAATACGAGGATGAATGTTACACTAAAAATAGTGCAATAAAACAAAAGCACTGCTAATGACAGCAACTCACGTATTGTTGGGCCTGTACCTTTCTGGAACATTTTTACTGCAAATGGCACATAGTTGCAAGACATGACATTATAGCAGAATGTCGTCTGGCAAGAGTAACGTGGGGTTACTACAATTATGCTGAAATATGCCAGCATAATGATGAATTCACCTGGGCCTAATTAGGAGAATCTAGAGAAACAGAGTCGCATAGAGGTGGCTTGTTGGAGATCCCTCTGTGGGATGTGTGGCTTGATTTTGTTGAGGAGCTTCAGATTGAGGAAGGCGCTTTTTGCGGAGTTCTTGATGTGGTTTGTCATTGTAAGTTTGCGATCAAGGGTGATTCCAAGTGATTTTACTGAGTTGGTCAGCGTGAGATTTCCTTTGAGAGCGTCAATGGTTTTCACCCATTCAGTGATTTGCGGGTTGTCATCTCTGTAGGAGATGAGGAGGATCTCTGTTTTTCCTTGGTTTAGTTTGAGGTGTCTATCCCCCTTACCCTGTCTAGAAGAAAGAGTCCCTACTTGGACCTACCTCTGCCAACTAGAGACCCCCATTTCTAACAACGATCATGTTTGAAAGCTGGAGGTTGACTACCTAGATTACATTTCAGAACTTTAAAGATGAAGGTAGTGGGAAGTGAGAGGGCAAAGAGGGCAAAGACGTGTTTCTTTAAAGGGGGAAAATAAAAAGACCACTTAATGGTGTCAGGCAGACAACCTGAGCAGAGAACGAACGATCAATGAATATTGTGAGATATAGAAGACGATAGTAGCGTTTATGAATAAGAGATGAAGGCATTGAATCAGAGACTCAGCAGCACTTGGGATAGCAAGAGTCAGAAAATAACAAAGCTTAGAATCTGATATCAGATTTTGGGGTGTGCAAAACTCATGCAATTTGGTTTTGTACAATATATTGAACTTTGTACAGATTACATGAAATCGCCCTTCATTATACAAGATGCAAAACTGACATTATATTTTAACTGGCTATATTGTATCGAAATAGTTGCAAAATGCATCCTACTGCCAACTTTGGAATACGAGGATGAATGTTACACTAAAAATAGTGCAATAAAACAAAAGCACTGCTAATGACAGCAACTCACGTATTGTTGGGCCTGTACCTTTCTGGAACATTTTTACTGCAAATGGCACATAGTTGCAAGACATGACATTATAGCAGAATGTCGTCTGGCAAGAGTAACGTGGGGTTACTACAATTATGCTGAAATATGCCAGCATAATGATGAATTCACCTGGGCCTAATTAGGAGAATCTAGAGAAACAGAGTCGCATAGAGGGGGTTAACGGACCATCACAGGGAACATGCTAGATCAATTATGGAGTTAAAGAAGTAGCAAAATCAGAAGTAGACAGTGCTTAATTTGAGACAGTGGTTTCTGGTGCTTTCCACCGGCACTGAATTGTCAACAGACTGCCATATGGAGGCATTGTTTCTCTACATTAAAGATGAGCACAACAACAGAACTTTAGCAATATAAATTACAACATGACTAATAACTACTATCCAAGCAATTCTTATAGCTTTGTGGGTCTGGAATAGTCTAAATTTCACACGTGTAGGAGTGTGATGGTTAGTAGTTGCGTTGGTACTTTCATTGGCAGCGCTGGTAGGGGCAGTGAGTGGTGCAAGTTGCAGTGGCCTCCTGACAACGGCCTTGGCACTTATTTTTTTTATTTTTTTACAATAGCGAGACAAGAGATTGGGAAGATCTTTGAAAATAGATAGGAAAGACCCCAGGTATGGTGACAGAGTGGCTATAGGTGTGAGAAAATAACTTTTCTTGGCAAACAGAAGACGAGAGTCATGAGCCGAGTGGAGACTGGAGTGAGAAATGTGTTATTAGAAGGATATGCCTTTATTAAAAATTATTTTGCTTTCAGGTAGGATGATTTCTCTAAACAGAGAGAATAAGTATGGCAAGGTCAGGGAGGAATTCTGGAAGGCTCAAAAGACTGAAGGAGTGAGTAGAATTGATGATGCAGATCAGAATGGGTGAGAAGTAGTTGAAATCACTATTAAGGTCAGTAGGATTCAGATTAAATGGGTGGGAAATCTATTGTGCGTGAGACAGAAGGGAATAACAGAACAAATGCCTAGGAAAAAACAAAACTTGATAGTAAGTAAAATGAAATAATTAGTAAAATGTGAAATTTGAAAGTAAAAGAGAGAGAAAATGTCTGAAGTTCCACAGAGGGAGAGAGGAGACAGTGGTTCAGAAGCATACTGAAAATCAAGAATGCAAAGGCATCCAGCAGCTACATCGGGGGATAAACGCAGTGAAGCCCACATTTCAACAGCACAACATAAGGTGAGCCTGGCGCATCGTTTTCAGCGCTACTAATGGCTCTCCTGGGCTAATATTCAGCGAGAATCGATTTTCTGATTCCGGCCGCCATTTTGTTTCGCGTTTTAACGCGATTTTCCCCTCAACTGCATGACTATATGAAAGGCTTCTCCCCTCCCACACTTGTCATGGCTAGCATTTTTTTAATCCAATACTCTTCAATTTTTGGGCTCTCATTCCCCACTAATACTACCTAGGACATGACATCTGCTTGACTTTTGCCACCATTTTAAATACATTTCTCATGTTTTTCCTCATTTCTTCTTCCTGGAACTCTGGACATCCATTTATGCAGTGAAGAATTGCTAATTTGAGACCCCTTTTTTACATTCTTTCTACTTCTATATGGAGAAATTGAGCAATCTCAAGCTTTCTGCGGCAAAAAAATTAATTATATGCTCCGACTCTGACTCTACTATTCAGGATATGGAAGGCAATCCTGCTCCAAGCAATGATTTACAACCTGGAACATCTTCCAAAATGCATCCTGCCAGCAAACTTCCAACAACGACAGGATCTACCAAACGTCTAAAGAAAGACCCACCCTCTCCGAGCTCTGCTTCTTCCTCATCTTCTATGGATCTCATATTGGAAGAAATACGTACCCTCAAGCCATTTATGGAGATGACCACTAAAACTTTACAAACTATGGGGCCCATTAGGATGGCGGGCGGATTTCCTCCGCCAGGGTAGCGGTGGCCACCGCCACCCTGGCGGAGGCAATCCGCCCGCCATCCTTCCCTGCATTCCCCCCCGCCATATTACGATGGCGGAGGGGAGCGCAGCGGTCGGAAAGACCGCCCGCCTGTTTTCCGCCCCGGTCGCATAGCGGCCGGGGCGGAAAAGGGATAACATGGTGGCGGTGTCTATCAGACACCGCCATCCATATTAGAATAGGCATTTCTCAATGCCTTTCCGTGGCGGCAATGCCGCCACGGAAAGGCATGCGGTCTTCACTCTGGGGGGCCCCTATGGGCCCCCAGAGTGACGGGCAAAGGGGGGTGGCACACGGGGGGGTACCTGTGGTACCCCCCTGCATTTGCATAATCGCAGCGGCAGGCACCGCGCGGTGCCTGCCGCTTCGAGTATGCAAATGCGTGCATTTGTTTTTCACATTGTGGCGGGCGGTGCAGTGAGCACCGCCCGCCACAATGTTACTTTGAGGAATGCGCCCGCCACAGTGGCGGGCGCATCCTAATGCCAATGTCGGGACCCCCGCCCTTTAGGCGGGCGGTCCCAATCTCCGTTAGGGTGGCGGGCGGAATGTTTCCGCCCGTTATCCTAATGGACCCCTATGCATGATAAATGGTCTTCGTTGCATTCTCGTGTGCTGATCCTAGAACAATCGACAGAATCTCATCACACTTCCTGCTCTCGTATTTCTTCGATGGAAGCGGACATACTTCAACTCAAACGTCAAGCGGAGGATTTGGAAAATCGAAATCGCAGAAACAACCTTCGCCTTTATGGTCTTCCAGAACTTTTGGAGGGGTCTAATCCTCCTGCCTTCTTTCAAACTTTTCTCCCGAAGATTCTGGACTTACCCGCCTCATTACCATCAACATCCAAAGAGCCCATAGACCGGGCCCCAAAGTGTCTAACAAGCCTCGAGGTGTCATCATGTTGTTTCTGCAATACACTGATCTTCTACAGGTTCTCTCAGCGGCCAAAGCTAAAAAGCAGATTATATGGGAGGGACATTGCCTGTATCTGTCACAGAACGTAGCTAAAACAACAGCTGACCGTCCAAAAAAATTTCTAGACATGCGTCCTCAACTACGAGCCCTCAACGCTAGATATAGCTTGCTCCACCCATGTCTCTTCAAGGTCACTTACAAAGACAAAACTACCACGTTTGAAAATCCAGTTGCTCTATAAGAGTTCCTTTGTCATCATGGAGCAGATGCAATGGACGCCTCTGGAAATGCTTAGTTACTTAACTGGTTTTTATAATGGTTTAACTGGTTTTTCATACCATTGGTTATGTGGTTATGCTCTATGTCTTGTTGGTCTTTCAATGCTTGTTCTTGATTATTCCCTTTTGTATGCATATACCCCTTTTTTATCCCATGTTTTCTTCTCATATTTACTACCCTAATTTCTCTTTTTACAGATGTCATTGTCGTCCTTCCTTACCCGATGTGCCCCTTCTGTTTCATATAATCCAGGTGTTTTGTAGCGGTTGTTTGGTGCGCTCTCGTTGTCTGCCGTCGTCATCTTTAGGCGTCGCCACCCTCATTTTTCGTTCGTTCCCGTAAGTTTGTTTTTCAGTTGTATGTATTGGACATGTACTGTCTTCTTGTTCCATATCCTTTTTTCTTATTTCTATGTATAATGCTCTTTTCTCTTTCTTCTTCTCTTTACCTTCATCTTCTCTTTTCTTTTACCCTATTATTCTCTTAATTATTTTCTTCCTTTATATTCTTTCTTGGTTGCTTTTGTGAGCTAAATTTATTCGTTCATATTCTCTTATTGACTTAAATTCTGAGTTACTACATGAAATGTTAAAGGTTTAAATAATTCAATTAAAAGGCATCGGGTATTGTCTCATCTTGCTAAGCTTAAGACTGATATTGCCCAGATTCAAGAATCCCACCTTTCAGATAATGAAGCCTCTAAGCTTAAAAGATGTTGGGTGGGTCATGTATTTAACTCCCCTGCTATGGGCAAGAAAAATGGTGTCGTGATATTATGCTTTAAAAAATTGAATGTTTCTCTTATTTCTCATGAATTTGATGATAATGGCCGATGGGATTGTTAAATTACTTCTAGATAAGATTCCTATTGTTATTTTCAATGTTTATGTTCCTCCTGGTGTTGCTAATTCTTTCTGGCCTACCATCTCTGAAAAACTGTATTCACTTAATGATGATTATCTTATTCTTGGTGGTGATTGTAATCAAGTCCTTGATCCTATCCTTGACCGTAATTCTAAAGTTACATTTTGTACATCCAAAATGCACACTCAATTTACCAATTCAATATATAATAAAGCTCTAGTCGATATTTGGAGACTATTTCATCCCGACCTTAGAGAATACAGTTTCTATTCCCCTTCCCATCATTCCCAATCCCGTATAGATTACCTTTTCCCTAGCAAATTACTAGCTCAACACGCCACTTCCTCTGACATTGGGTCCATTTTAATTTCAGACCATGCTCCTGCCCATGTAGATGTCGATCTCATTCCCTTCTCTCCTCATCCTGGTTGATGGCGTTTTAATAACTCCCTTATCCTGGATTCCAATTTTTTTACTAAATTCACTGAATTCGCCACTACATTTTTTCTAATCAATCATACCCCAGATTCCTCCTTTGTTATGATATGGGATTCTTTTAAGGCAGCTGCTCGAGGTTTTATTATTAATTTTGTCTCACAGAGGAGGAAATCCTTGGAGGCTAAGTCGACCCAACTCCTTCATAAAATAAAACTCCTTGAGAACACGTATTATCAAACCAACACAGAAGTTTCCCTCAAAGAACTTATTGATGCCAAAATTACATTTAATAAATTAACTACTGATGTAGCCTCCAATTACTTGTTAAAATGCAATTCCCGCTATTATGGAGGGCAAAATAAAATGGGAAAATTGCTCGCCAATTATTTGAAGGTAAGGAAGGAAAGACTTAAAATTAATTCTGTTCAAAGTCCTACTGGTGAAGCTTTATTCAAAGATAAAGATATTCTCCATGAGTTTGTCAATTTTTATCAAAATCTATACACCCCTAAAACCATCCCAAATTCATCAGATCTCATGCCTTATTTTCAATCTATTCCTTCCCCTCCTTCTGCTCAAGTGGATTTTACCTCCTTGGATTTGGACATCACTCTCAATGAGATTTCTCACGCTGTCTCAGTTTTACGCCGGGGGAAAGCACCTGGCCCGATGGATTTACCATTGAATTTTACAGTCACTTTGCTTCACTTCTTTTACCAAAATTACTTCTTTTGTGTTCAATCTTTTTTAGACACTGGTTCCTCTCAAGTTCCATTTCAAGAAGCTATGATCTGTTTAATTCCTAAAGATGGCAAGGATCATACTCTCTGCAAAATTACCGCCCTATTTCTTTGGTTAATACAGATTATAAAATGTTTGCTAAGTTGTTGGCTCTCAGAATGGATCCAGTTACCTGACTTAATTAGCCTGGAACAATCAGGTTTTGTCAAGGGTAGACTCTCTTCTGACACTTCTCGAGTCTTCTTTAATATCCTAAGTAAAGCTTCTTCACTTAACCATCCTTTGGCCGCCATATTTCTTGATACAGAAAAAGCATTCAATACGATTAGTTGGGACTTCATGTTTCATGCTTTGCAATGGGCAGGTTTCCCTCCTAAATTCATTACTCTTATTTCTTAGCTTTACTCTGGTCCCCGAGCCTTTACCTTTGCTAATGGTATGGTCTCCGATTACTTTTCCTTGCATAGAGGTGTTCGGCAAGGCTGCCCACTATCTCCTTCATTATTTGTTTTGGCCCTGGAACCTTTTTTGACCAAAATTCGACTGGATGATAATATTTCTGGCTTCCACTTTGGTTCTCAACAAGTTAAGCTCTCTGTTTATGCCGACAATATCCTTTTATATTGTTCTGACCCTCAATCTTCTCTTCCTTCAACAGGTTTCTTCTTTTTCTCAAGTTTCTGGTTACCGACTTAATGTAGATAAATGTGAGATTCTCCCCTTAAACAATTTATGTCAAAAACATCTTTTTGAACAATCTGGTTTCTCTCGGCAACCCTCTAAGATTAAAAATTTAGGAATTTGGTTTGCTCCTCTTTTGTCGGACACTTTGAAAATACATTTTGATTCTATACTTAAAAAACTTGGCTCAGCTATATCCCGCTGTAATCCTCTCTTCCTTTCTTGGTGGGGTCGCCTTGATTCTATTAAAATTATGTTGTCTTCTATAGTACTATATACTATATCTATGATACCTGTCCATATTCCTGGTTATTACTTTAAGAGAATTGATGCTACTCTAAAAATTTCTATGGAAAGGTAAATGTTCTTGCATATCTCTGACATCTCTGAAGAAAGATAAATCCTATGGTGGTCTTCGCTTTCCTGACTTTTCAACTTATCATCGCGCTTTCTCATTGAAAGAAGCTGCCCGTTGGATTACCACTGATTTCTCGTTTTACCCCCCTTTATGGCTAAAAATAGAACCTTCCTTCTTCCCTCCCTTTGATTTTCAGGAAATTCTTTCTTTCTCTACCAAACTATCCTCTCTTTGCCACCCTGTTATCTCACATTCTCGTACTCTACTTTTACCTTTTTTATCCTCCTCTTATTCATCTCTTCATTCTATTGATCTCCAACCTATTTGGCATAACAAACGTATTCAAATTCGTAGTAGCACTATTTATTGGAAGTCCAGGCATTCCAAAGGTATAAGGTGGATTTCTCAACTTCTTTCTCCCAATCAACCTCTTCGCTTCTCCGAAGTTAGGTCTACATTCCCCCTTCCCCTATCTTCTCGCACACAATATGACTTGCTTTATCCTGTCTTAGTTCAATATATCCAATCTTTACCCATGTCCTTTGCTATTCCCGCCACTTCTCAATTCATTTCTTCAGCGTTAGATCAATCTCCATCTGCTTCTTTTCTTCATAAGTCCTTTCAATCTCCCCTAGATAGGCCTAAAACTAAAAGTGAATTAACCTGGGAAAAAGACTTATCTCAGGATTGGTCAATTCCTCTCTGGGACAAAATATGGTTTAAGATTCATAAGACCTCCAGAGCTGCTAATACTACTCAAACCCTTTTTTTCATTTACAATCGGATTTTATTTACTCCACTAATTTTGTCTACCTTCTCACCAGATACCCCTTCCACTTGTTGGTCTTGCGCACATCCTTCTGCAGATTTAAAGCATGCTTTTTGAATGTCCCACCATTTCCCAGTTCTGGAATCGCATTTGGTCCCAAATTCAATTAATATTCCATGTCCAAATTCCCTTCCCGATCACTCTTGCCTTTCTCGGTACTCTCTCCCCTATATGGCCTCAATCTTCATAAAACATTAAGCTCCTTGACCTCTTAATTGCTATTGCATTCTACCTCATCACATCTAACTGGAAAGAGGCGAAGAATGTCACCTTTCGCTCTTGGTTGAACGCAGTTTGTTTTCACCATCGACTAGACACCAATGATGTCACTCCCATCTCCTTAGCAATCTAACAGGATCTACTGTGGCGACCTTTATCTAATTATCTAACTCTAATTACTTCCCCGCCCACCTCATCCACATTCCACTCTGATGATGTACGTAAACCTCCTTGAAAATCTTCCCATTGCCTTTTTTATCACTACCCTAATTAGTTGACAGTTTTTATCTTTTTGACATAATGATGATTCCTTGTCTCTTTTGCTTGACTATGCTTATGATGTTACCTTCTCTTTGTAGAATTTTTTTACTGATTTTCTTTTATGTCTCTTTATACTTTACTAAGTTTTTTTTATTACCATTATGTTTGTATCATACCTTTTGTAAGATCATAACATTTACCTGTTTTCTTCATTTATGTTCCTGCCTTTTTGTTCTCAATAAACTCAAACTTAAAAAAAAAAGAATGCAAAGGCATGAGCAGCGATAATATGAACAGTGAAATCCTTGAATACAAACCTAAATATCCTTCCATAAAGAGGAAAGAGGGAAGGTAGCAATAAATAATATAGCACAACTAGAATCAGTCACTGTACCAAAGCTGAAAAGCTGTTAATTCTAAATGTGTGTGTTTGGTGACTCATGGACCAATTGTGATAATCGAAAGGGTTTTACTATAAGAGTGGTACTGGTCTTTCCCACATTCGCCTCCTCACACTTTCCTATTGAGCCTAATAATTCCTCAGCTTTAGCTATATAAAATCTAAAGATGAATCATGGTCAACAATCCTATCTATATACATCTTAACGGAGGTACTTAAAGATTACCTTCTTTGTAGACCTTAAGGATCGCCTTGATTTCTGTGTTGTTTCTCGAAGCAAGGATTTCAATGAGGATGTCTTGATCTGTCTCCAAAATCTATATAGAAATACAATATAATAAACTAGTTGCCATTTAATACAATAACATTGAGACACCTCAGCTTTTGCATTCTTTGCACCCTGTAACTCAGGATTTAAAATTATGAGGCAAGTACAAACAATAGACAAGCACAAGGAGGCATTTGTCTGAATGTATCAGGCAGATTGATTTGCCATTGCACTATAAAAGGCGATTTTAAGGAT
Organism: Lissotriton vulgaris; assembly: GCF_964263255.1. Taxonomy (NCBI): domain Eukaryota; kingdom Metazoa; phylum Chordata; class Amphibia; order Caudata; family Salamandridae; genus Lissotriton; species Lissotriton vulgaris. The sequence continues at coordinate 929,553,252 of NC_141689.1, read as the reverse complement.
TTAATAAGTTTAACATGCTTACAAATGCAAAACACACAAGACTTGATTCCAAAAGGTAACTTACACACTTTTGGGTAAATTCACATTTTGGAGTGCGTTTATGGCTTTCGGTATTCACAAACTTCGAATGTAAACCTACTACAAAGGTGTAAGCTGCATGCCTCCATGGGTGACGTTACTACCTAACCACCTCTCTGACCCTCCTTAATTTCTTTAACTCCTCCCACCCACAGTTACTATTAAAACGTGTTCTTAAATGTGTGTGGCAACTCTGCAGTTGGTGTGCAGAATCCACACACATATGTATAGATAATTTGCAGGCTCGCATTGTTTGACAATTGCAATTGTAGTATTTATTTGGTATTAGAATATGTACTACAAAGTGCAGTTTGTGAATCACGCTCACAGTGTTTGATACACAAAATGTTTTTGAAGTGGAAGACAGATCTGCTTAGAAAAAAGTGGAACACTTCATACACAAATCTGATTCACAAAGGAAGGACTGACGCATTGCAGCATAGAGCATTGACACTTGACCCATTACCTCCTCCTCCATCGTCCTCATTTCATTAAATCAGTGATTAATTTGAGCCAGTAGTTTCAGGTGCTCAGAACCGGCACTTAATCATCAACACCGGTGCTTGAGCACCAGTTATGGACACATGAATTTTGGTAGGCATAGGGAGATTAAGTGATTAGGCTAGAATCATAGGATGTTGAGCTGACACCGACACTCAAACTTGGTTCCCCATCTCTGAAGTCGGCAGCTCTTGCCATTACCCCACATCCTCTTCCCACTTGTTGGGATTAAGTGTGAGCGCAAAATCCGTTACGCTCGCGGATTTTGCGGATTTTCGATAAATCCGCAATCCTGCGAACGCTCGCGAATTTACCGAAAATCCGCAAATTCGCACACAGCGGATTTTTTTTTCTTGGTGATACAATTTTGCGGCGCGCGGCGTTTACTTACCGTCATTCAGCGTTTGCCGAGTTGTTTTTCTCGATATTTTGCGAGTGCTGCGCCGTTTTGGATCTTGCTGCGGGATCCCGCAGGAATTTGTCGAGCGCGATTACGTCATCGCGGTTTGCCAACTTGCACAGCGAGAGTTTGTCAACGCGAGTACGCCGTGATCACGTATCGCGGGACTTCGCAATTGCGAGCTTGTAGATGCGGCGAGCAGCAATAATCTCGCACTCGCGAAAATACAAAATTTGCAATTCTGCGCAAGAAATCCACCAGCAAGCAGCATAAACCTTCTGAAAATGATGATTTTTATCTGAATAACTCCTCAGGTTGACATTTGCCTGAACTTTTTTTGCGAGGAGTGCATTTTGGGGAGTGGGGGGGGGGGGGTGGGAGGAAGGAAGTGCCCCACAGTCTTCAACTTCCTGTTCCAGTCCAGCAGGCTCCTCCCAGTGCTTTGTCCATCTCCTTGGATCTGGAGCTGGAAGGATTACTTTTTGTGGATGCTGCTGGATATTTGGATTTGAGGCCTTTTTGACTTTCTTTGGATCACTTTTGGATTAGAAATTTCACAAGTAAGTTTGTTTGGGGCATTACAGTTACTGCAACTACAATTTTGGAATTTTCGATTTTTGGGCTGGTTTGGGGCCTTTTGCCCAGGGGTACTCAGTGGTGGGTGCACTGAGTATTTCTGTGGGGTGTTTTGAATTTAAACATCATGGAGGGGCTGGATGGCTTGGGATTGTGCTGATTTTTCTGTGATTTTCGTTTTTTTGGCCTGTTGTGGCCTTTTCACCAGGGGTAGTGAGTGTTACATGGGCCTAGTCTTTCTGTGGGTTGTCTTGAATTTAAACATCATGGAGGGGCTGGATGGCTTGGGATTGTGCTGATTATTCAGTGTTTTTCGATTTTTTGGGGTGTTCATGGGGATAGGCCATGTGGGTGGGGGCCATTTTGAGTGCTGCTACAGGCCCTGGCCATGTGCTGGGAGGGAGGGGGCCATTTTGAATGCAGGCAGTGTTGTTAGGCCTGCAACCATTTTGCCTAGTTTTCAACCTTTATGCCCAGTGCTAGTGAGTGTTTGCATGGGCCTAGTCTTTCTGTGGGGTGACTTGAATTTAAACATCATGGAGGGCCTGGATGGTTTGGGATTGTGCTGATTTTTCTGTGATTTTCGTTTTTTGGGCCTGTTGTGGCCTTTTCACCAGGGGTAGTGAGTGTTGCATGGGCCACGTCTTTCTGTGGGTTTTCTTGAATTTAAACATCATGGAGGGGCTGGATGGCTTGGGATTGTGCTGATTTTTCTGTGTTTTTCGATTTTTTGGGGTGTTCATGGGGACAGGCCATGTGGGTGGGGGCCATTTTGAGTGCTGCTACAGGCCCTGGCCATGTGCTGGGAGGGAGGGTGCCATTTTGAATGCAGGCAGTGTTGTTAGGCCTGAAGCCATTTTGCCTAGTTGTCAACCTTTATGCCCAGGGGTAGTGAGTGTTTCATGGGCCTAGTCTTTCTGTGGGTTGTCTTGAATTTAAAAATCATGGAGGGCCTGGATGGTTTGGGATTGTGCTGATTTTTCTGTGATTTTCGTTTTTTGGGCCTGTTGTTGTGGCCTTTTCACCAGGGGTAGTGAGTGTTGCATGGGCCTAGTCTTTCTGTGGGTTGTCTTGAATTTAAACATCATGGAGGGGCTGGATGGCTTGGGATTGTGCTGATTTTTCTGTGATTTTTGTTTTTTCGGGGTGTTCATGGGGACAGGCCATGTGGGTGGGGGCCATTTTGAGTGCTGCTACCGGCCCTGGCCATGTGCTGGGAGGGAGGGGCCCATTTTGAATGCAGGCAGTGTTGTTAGGCCTGCAACCATTTTGCCTAGTTTTCAACCTTTATGCCCAGGGGTAGTGAGTGTTGCATGGGCCTAGTCTTTCTGTGGGGTGTCTTGAATTTAAACATCATGGAGGGCCTGGATGGTTTGGGATTGTGCAGATTTTTCTGTGATTTTATTTTTTGGGCCTGTTGTTGTGGCCTTTTCACCAGGGGTAGTGAGTGTTGTATGGGCCGAGTCTTTCTGTGGGTTGTCTTGAATTTAAACATCATGGAGGGGTTGGATTGCTTGGGATTGTGCTGATTTTTCTGTGATTTTCGTTTTTTTGTGGTGTTCATGGGGACAGGTCATGTGGGTGGGGGCCATTTTGAGTGCTGCTACAGGCCCTAGCCATGTGCTGGGAGGGAGGGGGCCATTTTGAATGCAGGCAGTGTTGTTAGGCCTGCAACCATTTTGCCTAGTTTTCAACCTTTATGCTCAGGGGTAGTGAGTGTTGCAGGGGCCTAGTCTTTCTGTGTGGTGTCTTGAATTTAAACATCATGGAGGGCCTGGATGGTTTGGGATTGTGCTGATTTTTCTGTGATTTTCGTTTTTTGGGCCTGTTGTTGTGGCCTTTTCACCAGGGGTAGTTACTAGTGAGTGTTGCATGGGCCTAGTCTTTCTGTGGGGTGTCTTGAATTTAAAGTTCATGGAGGGCCTGGATGGCATGGGATTGTGCTGATTTTTCTGTGTTTTTCGATTTTCTGGGGTGTTCATGGGGACAGGCCATGTGGGTGGGGGCCATTTTGAGTGCTACTACAGGCAGGCCCTGGCCATGTGCTGGGAGGCAGGGGGCCATTTTGAATGCAGGCAGTGTTCTTAGATCTGCAACCATTTGTCTAGCTTTCAACCTTTATGCCCAGGGGTAGTGAGTGGTGCATGGGCCTAGTCTTTCTTTGGGGTGTCTTGAATTTAAACATCATGAAGGGCTTGGGATTGTGCTGATTTTTCTGTGATTTTCGATGTTTTTGGGCTGTTGTTGTGGCCTTTTCACCAGGGGTAGTGAGTGGTGCATGGCCTAGTCTTTCTGTGGGGTGTCTTGAATTTAAACATCATGGAGGGCCTGGATGGCATGGGATTGTGGTGATTTTTCTTTGTTTTTTGATTTTTTGGGGTGTTCATGGGGACAGGCCATGTGGGTGGGGCCATTTTGAGTGTTGCTACAGGCAGGCCCTGGCCATGTGCTGGGAGGCAGGGGGCCATTTTGAATGCAGTCAGTGTTCTTAAGTCTGCAACCATTTTGCCTAGCTTTCAACCTTTATGCCCAGGGGTAGTGAGTGGTGCATGGGCCTAGTCTTTCTGTGGGGTGTCTTGAACTTAAACATCATGGAGGGCCTGGATGGCATGGTATGGTGCTGATTTTTCTGTGTTTTTCGATTTTTTGGGGTGTTCATGGGGACAGGCCATGTGGGTGGGGGGCATTTTGAGTGCTGCTACAGGCAGGCCCTGGCCATGTGCTGGGAGGCAGGGGGGCATTTTGAATGCAGGCAGTGCTCTTAGGTCTGCAACCATTTTGCCTAGCTTTCAACCTTTATGCCCAGGGGTAGTGAGTGGTGCATGGGCCTAGTCTTTCTGTGGGGTGTCTTGAATTTAAACATCATGGAGGGCTTGGAATTGAGCTGATTTTTCTGTGATTTTCGTTTATTTGGGCTGTTGTTGTGGCCTTTTTACCAGGGGCAGTGAGTGGTGCATGGGCCTAGTCTTTCTGCGGGGTGTCTTGAATTTAAACATCATGGAGGGCTTGGGATTGTGCTGATTTTTCTGTGATTTTCGTTTTTTTGGGCTGTTGTTGTGGCCTTTTCACCAGGGGTAGTGAGTGGTGCATGGGCCTAGTCTTTCTGTGGGGTGTCTTGAATTTAGACATCATGGAAGGCATGGGATTGTGCTGATTTTTTTGTGTTTTTCGATTTTTTGGGGTGTATAACTGAACTGATGTTCCTCTGTCTTCCATTGCTTTTAGGTGCACAAGACTCAAGAGAACCACCAGTGCCAGGAAGAAGTCCTGCAGCGGTGTGTGTGTGCAGCATAACGTCACGCGACGTCACGTCTGGCCACAGACAACTCTGCAACTCGTGCAACTGCGGCCTGCTGTTCTGACCTGCTCTGAAGAAGATGGCCCCAAAAAAAGTTCTCCGTAGCTTCTCTAGCAAGAAAGTTGCCAGTAAGGAGCAGAAGAAGCAAGTTACCAAGGAGGCTGGTGTGCCGGCCGGTGCGTTTTTTGGGAGTAAAAACAAAAGTACGCCTGCAGCAGCAGCGGGATCTGCTGGGGACCAGGCTGGGAGCAGCACCCCCGCTCCATTGGGCTCAGTGCCTCCACCACCACCACCACGCCAACTTAAGTCCAAGCCCTTGAGTGGTGCAGAGGCAGTCGGTGTACTTCTTCAGTCACCATCGACCAGTGATGTTGGCTCATCGCATGAAAGTAGCAGCAATGTCCCTGAATCAACACAGGTTGTTGTAACTCATCTGACAAGTGTTGAACAACCTCAGCCGCAACAACAACCACATGTGCAAGTACAAGCCCAAGTACATGTGGAAGGAGAGGCAGCGCAAGGAGATGCGCAAGCAGAGGTGCATGGAGGGTCACAAGTGCCCACAATAGTTGTTCCTCCCGAAGTAGGGGCACATCAGGAAATCGACAATCAAACCGAGGTATCATTTGAGGAAGCCACTCCTCCTGATGATCATTCATTGTCTTCCACATCCCTAGCAAGGAAAAGATCAAGGTTGGTGTCTACATCTTCTTCAAGCCCACCTCCTTCTGATGATACGGATCCCAATTGGGAACCAGCACCACTGCCGTCTGAGAGTGAGGCACACCATTACCTGACAAAGGTACTTAAGCGTAAAAGGAAGGTCGTCGAAAAACTCATAGTTATGGAGTGTGATGAGGCTCAACAAGAAGTGGCGGATACTCCTGCGGATGAAGACTCTCACGATGACGACGCAGTCATCATAAAGTTCACTGCAGCCCCAGCGGGCATGCATCAAAAAGACATTTTGACCCTAGCCCGAGAAGCTGCTGAGCGTGATGATGTTGTCGACGAGGAGGCAATGAAAGAAACACCACAATCATTGGAGTTAACTAGTACACCAACACCTACCGCTTCCATTTTTCTTAGTCGCCAGAAGGGACCTCCATCCACCTCGACCTCAATTAGTGGTGGTGAAAGTGCAAAACGTACTGAAGTTCGGCAATCCACATCCTCCACTTCATCTGGCATTAGCAGCAGGACCACCACCACCAGTATCGCCGCCTCCTACGGCCCCCAAAGACATTTCAAGTCCGCAGTTTGGGACTTCTTTAGTGTTTGCCCAAAAAAGGAAAACTTTGCCATTTGTAGCATTTGTAAGTTGGCAGTTAGTTGTGGTAAGTTTGGTTCCAACTATGGTACCAGAGGCCAGAGAGGTCATCTTGAAAGAAAGCACGCTGTCAAATGGTTTGCGCACCTACAGGCGATCAAGGAAGCCCGAATTGCACGTAATGCTGTTTCATCTGATGATGACGAGGAGGAAGAAGACGTGTCAAACACTTCACTTACACCCAGTACCCCTGTCAACAGCACACCCCATGTGAGCCACACTAAGAGTGTGGGAAAGAGTGAAACACCAATGGGAAAAAGTTCATCAGCGAGCGTAACTGGGTTGAAGATATCATCATCATCATCATCCTGTAAATGCTTGGTCCAGGGCAACGTTAAAAAGATGCTGTTTACAGAAGTGCAATATGAACGCAACCACCCACTGACGCGTCTGTATAACACTAAGCTGGCTAAAATGCGAGCTCTGGACCTTCTCCCTCTTTCTTTTGAAGAAGGTGTTGGTTTTCTAGAATTAGTGGCAGCGCTCTGCCCTAAATGGAAGGTTCCTAGCCGGTTCTATTTTGCCAGAGTTGCGGTTCCAGCACTACATGAAGATGTGCAGGAGGTGATTGGGGCAGCTTTGCAGATGAGTACTGTTCACACTATACATCTGACAACAGACATGTGGACCAGTGGCACAGGCGCTGATTACATGTGCATCACTGCACACTGGGTCTCTTTTTCAGGGGTTAAAGCAAAGCTAAACGCAGATGTTGACCCGGACCAGGTTTTTAAAGCTGCTCGGAAACATGAAACACTAGCCATGTTTGGTTTGGAGAAACGTCACACAGCACAAAACATTTTGGATGAGTTTAACACAAAGGTCCTTGACTGGCTGTCCCCCAAAAAACGCCAGATTGGTTATGTTTCCACGGATAATGGCTCCAATGTAGTTAAGGTCATGGAGCTGGGTCAGTATTTCAGAGTGCCGTGTTTGGCGCACTGTATAAACCTGGTTGTCAAAAAATTCTTGAGTGAGAAAGACAGTCCAGCCTACGAGGTAGTAGACACCTGCCGAAAAATGTGCAACCATTTCAGCCATTCTTTTAAGGCCCGGAAACATCTGAGGAGCCTGCTACATGAACATCGAATGCCAGTGAAAGCACTCATCCAGGAGGTGGCAACACGTTGGAACTCAACCTTCTACATGCTTGAGCATCTGTATGAGCAGTATACGGTACTCGATCACTATTTCTTAAAACAGGGTACAGCTCACAAGGACCTGAGGATGGGTGCGGCGCAATGGGACATAGTTAAAAGCCTGACACTCATGCTTCGTCCTTTTGAGGTCTTCACGCGTGCAGTCAGCGAGGAGGACTGTAATTTGGGAAAAGCTATCCCATTGTTGTACATGCTGGAGCCCCAACTGAAGGAGGTGTCTTCTGTGTTTCAAAAAGATGAAAAAAACAAAGACCCTTTTGTTTTGGCGGAGAAATTATTAGAGCGCCTACAAGGTGATGAACGTCTTCAAATGATCCACTCAAACCAGCATTACATTTGTGCTACGATTCTGGATCCACGCTACAAAAAGGCGCTGGCAGTCCGAGCATTCTTTCCTTTTGCTGATGAAGATGTTACAAAGTACAAACGTTGGCTAGCCATGTCAGCCAAGAGGTTTGAAAGAGAACGACAGAAGATTGATGGAAAAGGCAGTACATCAGCATCAGCATCAGCAGGCCACCCCCAGTCAAAACAATCCACTTCTGCACCTGTGGCTGTGGCACAAGTGACCTCTCAGCCGTTAAAGACACCGGCAACCGGATTATCTGCACCAGACACAACAGTAACATTGGATGCTGAAGAGGATTGGCTAAATCGGCTTGGGTTTGGTTCTCAAAAGGTCACAGCAAAAGCTAAGCAAAGTGGAGGAACCTTGGAGGACCTTGAGTCGATGGTGCAGGACTATCTGAATGACTCAACAGAGGTCTATGTTAATGCTTAACCATTGGCGTATTGGCATGGGAAAAAAGAATTGCGGCCACAGCTCTCCAACCTGGCTTTAAACTACTTGTCTTGCCCACTCACAAGCGTGTCTTCTGAACGTGTTTTCAGTGCTGCTGGTGGCATTGTAACACCCAAATGGAGCCACCTCTTGCCCAAAAATGTGGAGAGGTTAACAATGATCAAGATGAATGAGCACCTCATACCACCAGATTACAAAGTACGAGAAAGCACGCCGCATGATGACGAGGAGGACAGCAACGTAGATGAGGGAATTTATTCTCTGTTCGGTGACACTGACCTCACCCTGCCTGAATTCGCAGAGTATGATGACGAACTCTTATTCTTATTCCCTGACACCGAGCCCTGAAAATGAGACAATAAATCAATAACTTTCTTTTTCGTCCTTATTCACTTTTATTCCTGTGTGTCTGTCTTTCTTTGTTGTGCACAGTTAATATAATTCAAACTTTAATCACCTAATCACAAAAACAAGCCCAGCAGCAGAACTGTCTTCACTTGTTTGCTTATTGATTTGAAGGTGCCGCAGTCTGCATTCCTCAGGTTCACAAGTTCAGAAGAACATGCTCCTCTATCCTCCTCCTCCAGACTCCTATTTCCATCAAAGCAGAGGGCTGGATTACGCCCAATGAAGAAAGACCCAGCACTTGTGGGGGTGTTCTACTTCTTTGCAGGTGAGTTGACGGCTCTGGGGCCATTGCTGGGAAGCTCCAATACCGGAAAAAAGTGGTTTGGACCAAATCTGAGGCGGAAATTATTTTGTGTTTTTGCTGACTTGCTTGCCTTTGAGGTGCTCTTTGGGGGGGTTCCTGGTGTTTGTGGGTGAGTTTTGGGGTCTGGGAGCACTGCTGAGACAGTCTAATCTTGATTGCATTTGCTTTTCAGGAAATCCATGGTGGAAAACTGGAGTTATGGCCTAGCTGCACAGCGCGTTTGGACCGAAGGCCGAGAACTATTGTAAGTATGAGATTTTGCTTTTGGGCTGTTTGGGGGTGTTGTGCTTTTTGGCGGGTGGGTTGGCGGGTCTTGAGGCATTCCTGGGAAGGTCTAATACTGGATAGAAGTGGTTGGGACAAAATCCACGCTGATTTTTTGTTGTTGCTATTTCTGACATTTTGCTCAATGTAGCGTTTTCGGGGGCCTCTTTGGGGGGCTTCCTGGTGTTTGTGGGTGGGTTTCGGGTGTGGGAGCACTGCTGGCTATGGATACTTTAGTTTGCAAGAGGTTTGAAGCAAGTCCTTGGTGGCCGAGGGGAGTTAGGGCCTAGCTGCAGAGCGCGCGCGGAGTGATTTGGGAAATTGGTAAAAAAAATGACTAAGTCCCCATTTTTGTACTTTTGCTCTTTGGCTGTTTGGGGATCTTCTGCTCGTTTTCTCCTGGGTTGACGGCTCTGGGGCCATTGCTGGGAAGCTCCAATACCGGATAAAAGTGGTTTGGACCAAATTGGAGGCAGAATTTTTTTTGTGTTTTTTCTGACTTGCTTGCCTTTGAGGTGCTCTTTGGGGGGGTTCTGGGTGTTTGTGGGTGTGTTTTGGGGTCTGGGAGCACTGCTGAGACAGTCTAATCTTGATTGCATTTGATTTTCTGGAAATCCGTGGAGGAAAACTGGAGTTATGGCCTAGCTGCACAGCGCGTTTGGACCAAAGGCCGAGCAATATTGTAAGTATGAGATTTTGCTTTTGGGCTGTTTGGGTGTGTTGTGCTTTTTGGCAGGTGGGTTGGCGGGTCTTGGGGCATTTCTGGGAAGTACTTAGTTATCAATAGGAAGGAAGAGGAATGGCTGTCCTATCGGTTCCCCGAAACAAGGTACAGTTTATCAAAAGGAGATAGGACACTTGTAACCACTTTTTCCAAGAGATTTGAAAAAGCCCTCATAAACGCTGCGTATCTCGAGAAGCGGTATATTTTATTCTCCGCCCCACGCAAGCGTTTTGGCAACAGTCATTGGGCTTATTCAGTCAGTGTCTTGCCAGCCTCACCCGAGGCGATCTCTGGTTTTTTGTGGCAGTATCCAGAGAAAAGCGAGTTACCCCACTGAAGCTGAGTGATAAGATAAAAAGTGTGCAGGTGAATATAGGCTTTATTCAGTTCACTTGACCACTTATTAAAATTTATTAAGTATGCTCTGGGGATAGTTAGGAATCCTTAGCATAGGTCAGTTAGAAAAAAAAATAACGTCGACATGTTTCTGCTCTGTCGGCCCGAAGGTCTAAGAGCTTTCGTCAGGACAAATATACAAAAAACACACAAAGTGAGTATAAAAATTGATGTCAAATTTTTGACATAAAGGGACTCTATTAATTAATAGTCTTACCCTTGAAGGTTTTCATATACCTAAGGATTTAAGAGGAAAGAGAAATGGGGGTAACTATTGACCATTTGGCAATTTCATTCTAGAATACTGGTTTAATCAAACAAGCATTGTGTCGATATGTATTTTGTATAATTTTTACAACAAATAGTGCAATTAGAAGAAACACACAACTGAAGTGACATTAAGGTGAATTTTGGGGGAAGAAACAGCGATATCACAGTAGTGCACAGTTAGCTATGGTATGATAATTCATACCTGTGAATTATGGCTAGGTTTTTTGGACGCTTCAATAGCAAGAGGCAGGAAATAAAAAGTCGCTCTTGTACTTGTATAGGCATTGTACCTCGTGGAGAGGTCTTACCTTAAGAAGAAATCAATCGCATTTCAGCAGGAGGATTCAGGCTGAAAGGACATCGAGAAACGGGGTTGTGAGGGAGCTGTGTGTTAGAAACTAGCACACGGCGATGGAAGTGGAAACACTCACCCGCTTTCGAAGCGTACTCCGCGTCTTGTGCTGGCTCTGCCTCCTGGAGCACGCGTTCGATGGCGTTTTACCAAGTTTAATCATGGAAAGAGAGAGCGGACATTTGTTGTTTGGCAAAACGGGGTACTTTTAGAGACAACAAAATGCAATTAGCGTCCTACGATTTTGCAGTAAATGATTTATGCGTGATGAGCATGGTTTTTCTTAAATTGCCAGAGCTTAAAAGCGGTATTATTAAACAATCGGCAAAAATGCCGAACAAGGTGGTTTTTCTACCATTGCTTCTCACTCGATATTAATGTGTCTCATTTATTGTGTGGGGCTTGCAATTGAGTTGTTAGGGCTCAATTTACAGAATTTACTGTGGAGCTCATAGGTTCAGCGTGCATAGTGGACATTGTTGTCTGGCAAAACGGGGTAATATTAGAGGCAAAAATATGCAGTTAGCTTCCTAAAAATTAGCAATAAGTGATTTTTGCATGATGAGCATGGTTTATCTTAAATTACCAGAACTTAAAAACTGTATTATTAAGAAATCAGCAAAATGCCGAACGAGGTGGTTATCATACCATTAGCATCTCACTTCGATGTTGATGTGTCTCAGTTATGTGTGGAGCTTGCAAATGAGTTGTTAGGGTTCAATTTACAAAGTTTACTGTGATGCTCGTAGGTTCAGCGTGCAAAATGATGCCATGAGATATCATCATTCAAACCAAATTTATTGGTTTTAAGACGGTCTACCCAACGTTGTTCTTTCTCATATAGTATTTTATCTGCGTTGGGTGTAGTTTCTGATATCTTTTCTATTACTGTCCACCTCAGGTCTTCGATGCTGTGATTTTGTTCGATGAAGTGAGAGCACAGCTTGGTTGTATTCTTTTTAAGGCGAATATTACTTTTATGTTCCCCTACGCGTAGTTTCACCTTCCTACAAGTCATCCCTATGTATTTTTTGTCGCAAGGGCAGGTGACCATATAGATCACATGGGATGAATTGCAGTTGCTGTGTTGTCTCTGTGTCCATTTTAGTGTGGGGGACAATTGTAAAGTTTTGGTGCTAGTGGTCGATTTGCAGGCTAGACAGGACCCGCATGGATAGTGTCCTGTAACTGGAACCATGTGGGCATTTATTGTAGGTTTTGCCATGATTGTTTTCTTCGGGCGCGTATGTACCAACATATCTCGTAAGTTCTTTGTGCGTTTGTTTGCCATCCGTGGCTTTGGCCATTTGAATTTTCCAGTGTTGACAATATGCCAGTTTTTGTGGATGAGTTTGTTCACCTGGTATGAAGCTGGGCAAAAAGTGGTTACGCATGTCATCAGATCCACAGTTTCACTTTTTTCAACAGTTGTCAAGAGGTTATCTCTAGGTTGGTTCGATGCTCTTTTTCTGCATCTTGCTATGGTCGATGTCTTGTACTCCCTTTGAAGCAGTCTCTTGCTAAGTTCTTTTGATTGTGCCAGATAGTCCTTTTTTTGGCTGCAGTTCCTTTTCAACCTTAAAATTTGGCTGTACGGTAGATTGTCCCTTAACGGTTGAGGATGGTAGCTCTTGTAGGACAATAAACTGTTCTTAGCTGTTGGTTTCCTGAATGACTTGGTTTCTATTTGCAGATCTTTCGAGTATATTGTCAGGTCTAGGAAGTCAATGCATTTCTGGGAAGGTCTAATACCGGATAGAAGGGGTTGGGACAAAATCCATAAGGAAAAGCCTTTTGGGTTCGTTAGGGTTAGCCCTAACAGCAGGATTGCGTGTGTTTTGGGGTGTTCTAGATTTTTGCAACTGAGTTCTGGGGTCTTAGAGCACTTGTGAGAATTTGTAATTTTGGTTGCAAGTCATTTGAAGAAAATCCATGGTGGGAAAGGGGGGATTTGGCATAGTTAAAGAAAGCCTCTGCCACTATTCTTAACTTAGGGCTCGTTAGGGTTAGCAGTATTTCTATTGCATGTGTTTGGGTGGGGGGGTTTTCGAGTCTTGGAGTGATGCTGGCTATGGATACTTTTGCTGGCTTGCAAGTGGTTTGAATACAATCCACGGTGGGTAAGGGGGTATTTGGGCCTACTTTTACTTTTGAAGTACGTTTTGTCACTAGTTTTCTGCTAGGCCTCGTTTTTTGAGATCTGATTGGGGGTCTTCTACATTTTTGCAACTGGCTTTAGTAAGGGTCTGGGTGGAAGCACTGCTGGGAAGGTCTAATTTTGTTCTAAAACACAGTTTACAGTACACCTAGCTTGAAGGGAAAGATCCGCTAAATTAATTTGCCCATACTTATTTATCCTTGAAAAGGTGACTCAGACAGAGTACGCACTTTCAAAAATGTTGTACTGTCTATTAGGAAAATCAAAGTGTGACTTTTTGCACTACACAGCGTACATACCTTATATTTATTTATCAGTGCTGTTTTTCGTTCAATAATTACAGGCCGGGTTTCAGTCTGTGCAATGGGGAAAAAAGGATGGAGTCAGGCTTCACATTAGCGAGCCGCAATCCAGCATCAGCCAGGCAGGCAGTGGACAGGGTGTCTTCTGGTCACCAACATTGATGGACGAAGCGTCAGCTGGAATGGAGGAGTGCCGCTAATAAGAGGAATTGTTTGCTGCATGCAACTTACTTACCAAATTCAACATGACAACTACAACAATGCAGATACAGTATCCATTATTTTCTTCAATGAGTGTGTGTGACTGCATTTCTTGGATCTCCCTCTGCTTCTAAATTGATCCCTACAGCCATTCTATAGGTTTTTACTTCGGCTATTATTTAAACCTAATTTAATGTAGCCCTGTGTACTGTCGCATTCTGTCATTCACGGTTGTCGAAAGTACTACTTACTTTTCTGTAACAATGCATTCAGTAGTGCATGCACTTCCTTTATGTCACGTAAAAGATTTATGGTTAGCTTTGTACCCAAAAATTTCTTTATGTTCAACTATTGTTTGTCCATGCTGTGCTTTTTTTTTTTTCTCAACAAAACCTACCCAAAAAGAAACCCCCATTCCCATCCATTTTACAAACCCCAACCCTCTTCCCCCGGGTTGTGTGGTTTTGCTTGATGTGTGACTAAATGACATCAATAATTCCACACACTTGCTGGGGATGATAAGGTCATAGCAACAGGCTGGTGAAGGAATCCGAGGATATATTCTAGACTTACTCAGCTTCAGTACTATTTCTTGTAGTAGTAGCCAATGTGAGAGAAATCCTACACAAGTACAAGTTATACTATCAATACTTTACCATTTGTTAGGCTACATTGTGGCACTGTTGTAGTCTAGTGTACTGTCACCTGCTTTATTCTCTATCGTACCGTTGTAATGCTACAGTAAGGACAAACCAGGTTTCATTTTCTTTTTTTCCATAGCCATGCAACTGCCACTGTGTCACACCAGTACTACCACCGCATTGAGGAGGAAATTTCAGCCGCCCTGGATTGCAACCTTAATCGCCATTTCCCGTGGAGCCAGCCCTGGGCCTAGCCCTACTTTCAAACAGAAATTACAGGTAAGATAAGCGTTTGGTTGGAGGTAGTATAATGGAGTATTAGGAGAGACGAGAGATTGACGGTAGTACTACTAAAGTCCTAGGACTATTCAGGAAAACAAACTTACTGTTAAACCCCCACCCACCAGACTCAAAAGCAGTAAAAAACAGGTATGGTCAGATAAAGTTTCAAAAAGTATATTTTTATAGCCCTAAAAAAATAATCTCCCGCAAGACCCTCCCTAACCCCAACGATTGTCCTTCAAAAGTCCCCAAAAAACCCAACTCCTAATTCCCACCCCCCAAAAGTCTCTAAAAAAGGAGCAAGGGACACTACGGCAGGGTGCTGTTGACTTTAGCAGCCAGGGCATCATGCTCCTTGCGGAGGGTGGCATGTTCAAAGCGGAGGCCCTCCACCAAGTTCTTATAGTTCAGCACCTCCTGCTCCAGGTAGGACAGTCTGAGGGATAAGCGGCGCCGGCGTGCCTTGCAAATCCTGTGGGGGGCAGCTGCTGTCTTTGCTGCTCAGCGGTGGCGTTTGGCTTTGGTAGCCCGGCTCCCTACCGCTGGAGCACTGCGCTGGCTGGCAGCCCGCACGGAGGAGGATGCAGCTGTCCCAGTGGACGTTGTTGTAGTACCAGACTGCGTCTCCTCCTCCTCCAGGGCCACCAGCCACCGATATTCAGCGACAGTGGCATCCAGCCTCTGTTGCTGGGCCATTCGAGCCAGCTCCCTCCTCCTTGATGGTCTCTTGGATTTGGAAGGAGCAACTATATGAAGAAAGAAAGACATAGTCTGTAACCAATGCTCCTTAAGATTAACACAAAATGATTGAGCAGAAAGTTGTGTCACAGTACAAGTAGCAAATTGAAAGCACAGTAAATAACTATTGAGGACAGTATCTATGTAACCTCCGACTTCTTCATCCTTGCTCTAACATTAGTAGGAGTTTAAGGAACACATTCTACGAGCACTATGGACTTCCATTACAGTCGACTATGACAGTACACCAGTCTTATTCTTCTTCTTCTCGCTTGTTTAGGAAAATTGGTATGTTATCTTATGCAAGCCGGCATAATGCCAGCGCAGTGAACTTGCACCCGAGAAAAACAGACGCACACCATGGTGAGTGAGACAGACTTGCGTTACTGTACCGGTCCAGGACATGCAGGTGGTGAAGCTCTTACTTTTCTATTACGGGTGGCACTGAGAATACTCTGTTAAAAGGGCTACTGCTTAATTAATTTAGCTTTCACCCTACAGTGCAAATGAGTATTAGAAAAGGAAAATGAAGAAGCTAAATAATCTGATTATCTATCACTTCACATGGGATGTATTTGATGACATATGGGATGACTTTAGGTGCTTTGCTTATTATTGAGTGAACAGTGATACACCCACACATGAATGACGTACTACTACTAAACTAAAGTTATTAAGAGAGGTAGGGAGTGTCCACCGTAATAACCGGATATATGCTGTGCTTGCAGTTGCAATACAAACTATTGCTACTATTCATGGTAGTATTTGGACAAAATTACAACTTCTTTTCCTTGCCTTTCCTACACTGGAACGGACGTGCGGGTGCGGTGTTACATGCTCTTCAAAGTAACACTTAGTTCATCCAGTGACCGTCTACTCTCTCTAGATACACATATGCTATCTAAGAGTATATGCTATCTAAGAGTCAGATAGTACCATGATTCAGGCATCCATCCATTCAAAGTATATGCACACATACAGTTTCTGTGTCACCCACCCAGGCTGTTCTCCTTCCACCCATCCTTGCTTCATCATTCACCCAGCTATGCACCATACCATATTCTTTCCTTCCCAGCCACCTCAGGGACCAAGCAAACACATATCATTGTTCTTTGCCAGTCATCATTACATTTCTCGTCCTTCCACACTTACTTACACCCTTCTTTCGCTTTTCGTTCATCCCATCCATCAAGTTCATCTCAGATCTGATTGGGATTCTTCTCGCCAAAAACTTCACAGCTAACTCGAAGTACATTTAGAGGAGGCTACTATACCTGGGGTACACAGTCAAAATATTGAATCTTTAATTTCGACCTACACTTATATCGAGTTGCTAATATCGAAGAGACAGAATATCGATGTCCAGAATATCGATGGACAGAATGTCGACCCTAAGGTAAGTAATATCGAAATTACTTATATCGATAGCATACATATCGATGTAAGTCATTTCGATTTACTAATATGTGTTATAAATTTTAGTTAAGTATTTAAATTAATTGTTATAATATGTGTCTAATATTTTTTATATAAATAAATATATATAAAAGTAAATTATATGTTTTACTACCAGAGCGGGTTGTGGGTTTTTAGGGGAATAGGGTGGGAAGTAATTTAATTGTAATTAATTAAATATTTTTTAATGATTCATTTATTTTGTAATTAAATATTAATTGGCAAAGAATTATTTTAATTGATTAATTAATTATTTAATTGATAATTTATGTTATTTATAAGTAAATTTTATGTTTTACTACTGGAGCGGGTTGTGGGTTTATAGGGGAATAGGGTGGGAAGTAATTAAATTGTAATTAATTAAATATTTTTTAATGATTCATTTATTTTGTAATTAAATATTAATTGGCAAAGAATTATTTTAATTGATTAATTAATTATTTAATTGATAATTTATGTTATTTATAAGTAAATTATATGTTTTACTACTGGAGCGGGTTGTGGGTTTATAGGGGAATAGGGTGGGAAGTAATTTAATTGTAATTAATAAAATCATTTTTAAGCATATTTTATTTTGTAATTAAATATTAATTGGTAATGAATTTTTTTAATTGATAAATTAATTCTTTAATTGGTAATTAATTTTTTTAATTTATAAATTAATTCTTTAATTGGTAATTAATGTAATTTTTAATGAAATGTTATGTGTTACTACTGGAGCGGGTTGTGGGTTTATAGGGGAATAGGGTGGGAACTGATTTAATTACAAATAATTTATTATATTTTTATGTATATATTAATTTTAAATTAAATAATTATTTGCAATTAATTATTTCAATTGATTAAGTCATTATTTAATTGACAATTAATTTTCAATTAAATGTTATGTGATAGTACTGGAGCGTGTTTATAGGGGAATAGGGTGGGGTGGGAATAGCAATATTAACCTTTACGCTATCCAACACTTTCCCTATTGTTGCACCCTCTGGAGTGGGTATAGTAATTTTTACCCCTACGCTATCCAACACTTTCTCTACTGTTGCACCCTCTGGATTGAGAATAGTAATTTATACCCACCCGCTATCCTACGCTTTCCCTACTGTTGCACCCTCTGGAGTGGGAATAGTAATTTATACCCCTACGCTATCCAACACTTTCCCTACTGTTGCACCCTATTGAGTGAGAATAGTAATTTTTACCCATCCGCTATCCAACGCTTTCCCTACTGTTGCACCCTCTGGAGTGGGAATAGTAATTTTTACCCTTACGCTATCCAACACTTTCCCTACTGTTGCACCCTCTAGAGTGGGAATAGTAATTTTTACCCCTACGCTATCCAACACTTTCCCTACTGTTGCACCCTTTGGAGTGAGAATAGTAATTTTGACCCACCTGCTATCCAACGCTTTCCCTACTGTTGCACCCTCTGGAGTGGGAATAGTAATTTTTACTCACCCGCTATCCTACGCTTTCTTTACTGTTGCACACTCTGGAGTGGGAATAGTAATTTTTACACCTACGCTATCCAACACTTTCCCTACTGTTGCACCCTCTGGAGTGAGAATAGTAATTTTTACCCACCCGCTATCCATCGCTTTCCCTACTGTTGCACCCTCTGGAGTGGGAATAGTAATGTTTACCCTACGCTATCCAACACTTTCCCTACTGTTGCAACCTCTGGAGTGAGAATAGTAATTTTTACCCACCCGCTATCCTACGCTTTCCCTACTGATGCACCCTCTGGAGTGGGAATAGTAATGTATACCCCTACGCTTTCCAACACTTTCCCTACTGTTGCACCCTCTGGAGTGGGAATAGTAATTTTTACCCTTACGCTATCCAACACTTTCCCTACTGTTGCACCCTCTGGAGTGGGAATAGTAATTTTTACCCCTACGCTATCCAACACTTTCCCTACTGTTGCACTCTATGGAGTTGGAATAGTAATTTTGACCCTTACACTATTTAACGTTTTCACTACTATTTAATTTTCTTAATTGGGAATACAAATGTTATGTGTAGGCATTTATATAGCGCACTGCTACCCGTAGGCGTCCTGGCGCTTCGACCACCGCGAAACCCTTCCTGGCTCCCCTGAGAGATGGTCCCTTAATGGGTATCTCCAGGGTGAGACCAGGCATCCCCGGCGGTCTGGGGGGCCGTTAGTGAAGATGAGGCAAGCTAATGCCCAGAGTTGCCGAGTGTGATCGCTGATCAGAGTGGGCACCGAGGCGAGAGAATTATCGAGTCCGCTGACCCTGGTCCAGAAACCTGCCGCGCC
Organism: Lissotriton vulgaris; assembly: GCF_964263255.1. NCBI lineage: Eukaryota > Metazoa > Chordata > Amphibia > Caudata > Salamandridae > Lissotriton > Lissotriton vulgaris. The sequence goes on along the minus strand of NC_141689.1, from coordinate 929,534,331 downwards.
GGGAATCGAACCCTGGTCCCGGGCCGTCCTCTGCTCTCGGGTCTGCCGCCTCTAACCAGTGAGCCACACTACTTCACTAATCTATGCTATCCAATGTTTTTATTACTGTAGTTATTTTTATACTTTAAATAGTAGTTTTATTTATTTATGTATTTTATATATTTTGTAGTAATTTAGATAATGTTGTATTTAATTAACTTTAAAAATATAGAATTATTTAATTATTATGTTTTAAATATATATTTATTTATATATTATATTAATTTATGTATGTAAATGCATTAGTAATTTACATTATTTTTTTTATAAATTATAAATAATTGACATAATTAATAAAAAATATTGTTAAGTAAGTATATATTATATATGTTTTGTTAATTTGCATTTTTTTTTAAATAAATATGTATTAATTATTTATTTTTAACATTATTAAATATGTTTAAATATGTTTAAGTAATTTATAAGTATTATTTACATTATTTTACATGTTTTTTTAAACAGAAAAAAAAACGATATATTTAACAACGATATTTTTAACATCAATATAATTTTTTCGATATTTTGGTACTTACTATGTTGTAGATAGGGCGTCGATATTCTTGCCATCGATATAATTGCGTCGATATATGTGTAGGTCGAAATTCTGTCTGTCGAAATTCTTTCATAGATCCTATACCTGGTTTATTTATAATACACCCATGCAAAAAGCACACTCTGCAGTCTTCAATCTCAATTAGTAAGGAATATATAGCTTACCTCTGCCCGCCACCACCGTGTCATCCCCCACAAAACTGTCCGGCACTTCCACCGCCTCCTCCCCAGAGTTGTCCTCGTCCAATGCCACCACCACCTCTGCGCTGGCCCCGCCTCCAGATGTTCCACCTACAAAGTACATTTAATAATGTTAGAATACACCACTCACTACTATATACTATTTGGTCTAGGAGGAAGAAAGAAATGTGAAAAAAACAGTATACAATGTAATAAATTGTGACTGTCTATTCTAAAGTAAAAATGTCCCTTTTTCCAGGGAAGGCTGTTGTCTTGCTGCACCTTTTTGGCACAACTGATGAATGCTTGCTTTTTATTTTTAACACGCACCACTTTTTCTCCTAACAGACAAAAGCTTGACTTCTAAGAACACGAGCAGGATCAAGTTCAAACCAGGTGAGAGCTCGGCTCGACCACAAGAAATGTGCCCAATTAATCGTCAGCACTAGGCACTTTTCCATTTTCAGTTAAACGTTTACTTTTATGACAAACTTGATTTTAATAAATGTGTTTACTTTTAATAAAGCTTTTAAAATTAAATAGACTCTGTGGTTTTTGGTCCTCCAGACTAGAGTGGATGAGCTAAAGGTTTTGCAATTTTTGCAAGCATGAGTCCGTGCCTCTGACATCATTGGGGAATAATCATCGGTGACTTTGGGAGCTAAATGACTCTGCCACACTATCTAGTCAGTAAGGAGATTGGGGGTTCAACTACAAAGTCTGTTATCACTGAGGTATGTGGAAAGTCTAACAGCACCTATTATAATTGATAAGCTAAGCAATGCATTATTTTGTGTCCATAGTTCTATTTGTGCAGATTTGTCCCTGCAACAGTAGTAGCATGGATTGTCCTCCTATACAAACCAAAAGTAAAGTAGTATCTTATTCTTTCTTGGTGGTCATTCACCTTTTTATTGTTGGCAATTGTCAAAGCATAAACATTTAGAAGACTTGAAAAGACATTATGGACAATCCCAGAGGACTGCACTCAGTGCATAGAGCTATTGCTGACTAGAATGGGAGTCCAATGGAATTGCCAAATGTGCAATCTTAGTTAGCCACACAGACAGACTAATAAGAATAATCTAGTAATACCACACGGAGTCATAGTCGAGGCAGGATAAGAATTTAGATCCAGTCTACAAGAATATCAAAGACGATTTAGAAAAAATCGAATGAGGAACGCTGGGAAAAAATAAGTACTCTATATTAAAATTAAAACTTACTGGGGCCAGCAAAGGAGCCCTCGCCTGCCCGATCCTGGCCTGCATCCTGAACATCACCCTCCTCCTCCTCCTCCTCCTCCTCCTGTGTCCTCCTCTTTCCCCTGGGGGAAGCTGATGTACAACATGAAAGAAAGAAAAACAGAAAACATGGATGATATTTGTCAACCAAATCAAACATTTCAAAAGAACTAACAAAATATTTTGGCGAAATAGCAAATAGACAACTATTCCACAGGATATATTATTGACCAATCTCATGTGGACTACTACGTTATTTGTATTGCTTGATTTGCGGACCGTCGAATTGGAAACTTCTTATGTAACTCACTACACAAAGTACTAAAAAGATTTGCTTAGGATTGGCAGGCAGCAGTCCGCTGCATGCGAAGTGAGAGCCAAAGTCCATCGTGATTGCAGATCAGCGACAACACTAAAGTTTCCTACTACATTAACCAGTCATTAAAAAACTCAAACTATCAATCCACCACCATTATTTCTTCTTATCGCCATGTGTACAAAGGAAGGACTGGACTTGAGTCTGTAGGGGCTGATTTAGAAGCCCCTTGCGGCTTTTTTGCTCCATTATTGCGTCACTTTTGTGGCGCAGCGACAGCACAAAAGAGTCGCAATGGTGCGGCGTATATTAACAACGTGACGCATATGGGAGATGCATCACGTTGTAAAGCCCTGCGCCATCAGGGGGCGTTCCAGCGCAAGGGAGGGCGTTCCTGCGCAGGAACGCATCCTAAAAGTGGCTGAGGGAAATCTACAAGATTTCAATCACTCTCTTTAACGACAATGATGCGTGACTCAAACCCTGCGCCTGCTTGAAGCAGAGGTACGGCTTGACGCAGCATTGGGGAGATAGGGCACCCCAGAGCATTGATGGAGCTGCGCCATTGTTGCGACGCAACTCCAGCAATGCGCCGCCTTTACGCCACAGATGCGTAACGCTTTGGTGACGTTTTGGGCCCATGGTGCACTGCATTGTAAATACGGCGCAGCATGGGTGATGGTGGCGTGGCGCACAATTACTGGCGCATCCCTGCTACTTTGCAAGGATGCTAGGTAATTAAAAATCTGAACCTTAGTGTGTAGCATTATGCAGTTCTTTAAACTACACTCATACATAATTTCACAGGCCAATGAAATGAACACAAAATCGAAAACAAATAAGCATAGTAGCAACACTACTGAGAAGGAGAGCAGTGCACCTGAAATGCACAGAAGATTTTGAAATATAATTTACCTACAATGTAATGAGCAGCATTATTGCTCTTGGTAAAAAACAAAAATTTGCAATATAATAACACAGCAGGAGAAAACAGAGCAGTAAAGAAATAGCTACTACTACTCACCAAGCCCGGGGATCTCGAGGCCAAGCAGGTCGAGCAGATCTCGTTCACTGGTCAGGACATCCGTCCAGCGGTGGGTGGCCTGGTTGTAGGTGCGCCAGACCCGAGAGTGGTGGTACATGGCCCAGCACACCTTATCCCACCACTTCTGGCGCTCCCGGATCCCGTACCCGACACCGATCCTGCCGCTTGCCATGATGGTCCTGGGGAGGCGGCGCTGAACATAAAAAATGAGTGCGCCCACCTCCTCCGGGCTGAAGATATCCCTGGGTACGACCTGCTCCCCCCTCAAACGCCCGCACGGGAGCCGGGCACTGGGTGCGGGACCCTTCCCCTTCTCTGGATGCTTCCCGGCTCCCTTCACCATGGTCTGGGCGGAAAGGAATAAATAAAATAGAATAGGGAAGAGAAGAAAAGAAAAGAGTTTAAAAAAGTAGTTTAAAATTAACCAAAAGTAGCAGTAAACACAAAAATATAGTGCTAGAAAAATAGAGGGATAGATAATAAGTAAAATAGATTTAAAAAAAACTTCAAACAAGCAAAGGATGGCAGAGATTTGGAGAGGATACAAAGAGCATGCACAGAACCATAGCAATGAATGGGAAACAAGATGGCCGCGCCCGTTCACGACCGCGCGGGTAAGTTCGCGCGAGATTTTCCTCGCGAACACTCGCAAAATTGTACCGGCAAGCCGCACACTTTGCGAGATTACACTTCGCGCCCGGAAACGGAAATACGTCATGGAAACAAGATGGCAGCGCCCTTGAACGACCACAAGGGTTACTTCGCACCTTGCGCTACAAGCGGCTCGCGAAAACACACAAAACCTTGCGAACTAACACGCCGCAAAAAACAAATCGCATATTCGCACGAATTCGCGGCTTCCGAATTCGATCTCGCTCGTGTTCGCGCCCCGCGGATCCCGCAAAATTGCAGAAAATCAAGTTTTGCAAAACTGAAAGCACTCAGCAGGTGCAAGAGTTCAAACTCATCATTAGTAACCATTCCCTGTAGTGCTTCCTGACTGGGGCCCCTCCAGAGTTCAGTTGCTAGTTGCAATAATTGTATGACCCTGCTCTGACCCTCACAGCAGGCTGATAGAATAGCTACAAGTAGGCCACAAAGGTCCTGGAAATAAAAATTGCACTGCAACAGAAAGCAAATTACTGATAAGGAAGCAGGTGCCAGACCTGTAATTTTAAAACAGTGACACATTAATAAACTAACCCCAAATTAATTCATGTCAGTTGAAGCAGGGCAGGTGTGCTTGCTTTTCCCCCCCATAATCTACAGTGATTATGAACCAGAGGGTGGCATTGATGTAACAGAGGGTGGCATGGGTGAAACAGAGGGTGGCAGTGGTGAAACAGAGGGTGCTGGGAACCTGTGATGATGAACCAGACGTAGAAACAACATAGTCGCGACCGTTGCGAGCCGACAAGTACGTTCGCTATTGCGTACTAGTACCAAACCCTCGCGAACTGGCAGAAACCCTTGCGAACACAAAAAAAAATCGCTAATTCGCGAGCATTTGCGGATTTTGCGGATTGCGAGTTCGCAAATTCGCAAAATTCACGAACGCCAGATTCGCAAAATTCGCCCATGCTTAGTTGGAATTCATTGTTAGTTGTTAGTTCTGTGTTAGGCAGCACCAAAAGGAGGTACGGGCTGGTCGAAGCTGCCTCCTGACAAAAGCCCTGGTGCATATATTTATACAATTTAACCACTGCATTCTTTAAATGCTAAGGTTGGCTTTCCTTTCTCCTACACTAAAAAACCTCACCTAAAGTGGTAAATGCGGACCTTCACTACAACACATCCATCTTTCTCTGTGTTGTGAAGACAATATATGGTTCTCCATACTCTGCTATAAAAAGTAGGAGACATATATTATTGAATATTTTCTTCAAAGTTATGACATTGAGAGCCTGATGATTAGATATGAGTCCCTTCAAGCATTAAGGAGGTGTCCCTTCCTGTATCTATGGTCGTATTTCAGAAAGCATATGTAGGCTTTATTTTTGAGTATACGGCTAGGTAGAACATCCTGCTCCAAAGGTACTTCTCCACAAAAATTCCCCTGCATTCCCCTCTAACCCTCTACTCTTCTCTGAAAGTGCCTGATGTTTTTTAGGGCTCTCAGGGAAATATGAGTCATGAATGTGTTGAAGTCATGCTTTATGTTGGCAGCACATTAGTGGGGATAAGGATACTCCTTCCTGCTGCTGTTATAAGTTAACACAAGCCAGCATTTCCTCTTTGCAACCTCTTTAGCCCCAAGCACCACCTTGCCTGGTCTCAAAACGTGGTACTGCAAGGCTTCAGCAGTTCGCAAAAATGTGCTGCCTAGTAACCAGGAACCTTGAAGGCTACTGAGGGAGACACCATGTCACAGAACCTGTTCTGTCCTCAGAATGAGAAACTGAGTTACAAGAAGGTGCTCATAGGCTGGCTCTGTCTGCCCAGTTGCAAGAAATGATCACCAAATCAGTGCATGTTGGTCTTCAACTCTATGAGGGCCTATTCCTTATAAACACAATAGAAATGCAAGATTTTTGTCTCTAGAAACTCTAGCTGTGGAAGAACTGGAACAAAGGGGTAGTTGTGGTCAGGGCCTTAGCTGACTTAAGCCCTGCAGAATTTGCACACTAATCTGCCTTTACTGACCCAGGCTTGCATAAGGTGGAGGACAATTTTTTACATGGGACCAGAGTCTGACTGAGTTCTCCTGCATAGTGTTATGCATAAAAATACAGAAGGGGAGGGGGGCGTGTCTAAGATGGCTACATGAATGGCCGTGTTATCAGCTTGCTCCGTTGCGACCACCAAACATCTTTCAATTAGCATCCGTCAATTAGACCAGCAACCCACGGCATTACTGCGAGATGCACCACGGACATCCCACAATCTAGCTGAGCCCATCTGAAGTCGCTCCGGCTGCGGAGAGGCAGGCCATCGAGTTGCAGACCTGGGTCCGTGTTTGCGGCCTCTGCCTTCATTGGACCTCCGCTGCAGACACCCCTAGCCGGGGGAGTCTGATTCATTACCAGAGGCCCTACTGTATGCCGCATTGTGCTTGTGGCCCCATGGATGCGGCATGAGTTTGCTGTGCCTCGTCGAGCACCCTGCTATTTCATCGATGCCAGTAGTGAGGTTCTATGCCACAGCGAGGCCGTCCCGGCCACGGACTCAGGTAGGCCACCCATGCCTCATACCTCCTCCGGTATGCTTCAAACCTTGTGGCTGTTACTGGTAGGGTCCCTCAGGGACCTGACCTTCATCTGTGTGGGCCCTTATTCACGGGCCCACCAGACTGCTACCAAGAGGCCCGGTCCATATTTTGTTGAACTGCATACTCCGTGCACATAGAGTGGTTCATGAGGCCTGGCCGGCGCCCACCATACCATACTGACTCGAAGACATTGCAGTTACCCCCTGGACTCATGGAGGCCCCTTCAAGACCGGGGGGTATACAATGGCTGGGCAGTCATAGCTCCCTGCTGCGCATCGGCGTGTGGACGCCCCTTGTCTCTGCAGCGCTGAGCCGGGAAGCCCCCTCCTGTCCAGGGGTGAATACGAGTAGAGGGGAAGAGGAAAACGCATAGAGTTTCATTATCTTGTGTGAGATTCCATCCCAGGGCACGGCCTTCATTGACAGGGCTCATAAGGGAGGCACCCTCCTCTTGTATTATGGATAAAACAGCTGACATCTACACTGTACGGTAACTAACACCCACTGGACGATTGCTGCCTGTGACTCGATAATTTTTCTGCCTTGCCCTGCCACACACTATAATTGTCACTCTTGCTCGGTGCCCTGGCCCAGTTGCTGCATTTAAGGTGGGAGCAACAATAGAAGACTACCCCCTTGACCGGGTGGGGCTCTGGCATTGGTCCCATTGCGTTCTTTCTCTCCCTCTCCCTGGTACTTACGGAAGGCCATTACCACCAGGATGGGCAAGCCAAGGCCTGAGAAACAACAGCCATCGGCCATGGACCTACTGGGCCCATCATCCGCCGCCGCGGGTGCCGGCCAGTTATTAACAGACCAACCCATGTCACAGGCCGACCCTTCACACTGCCTCAACGAGCTAATGGCAACGGTGATGGACATTAAATCTACCCTGGTCCCAAAAATTGATACGTTATGCGGTGTTGCAGGAATTCTGCTCAGACACAGAACTGTGCACAGGGACCCAGGACGTCAGTGAATTGTGGTGGACCAAAAAACTTTCCTTAGTACCTAGAACCCCTAACCAACTAGCATCAGTGTCACATTAGCTCTTTGTCCCACAGCAAAGTAATCAATGATTAGACAACCCAGAACATGCGACTAAGGTTACTCTCAGGAATGGTGGGAATCAAGAACACTCTTTCGTTTGTTAGTCTCATGCCAGTCCACAGCATGGGTAAAAAATGTTTATTTTTAACGACATGCACTAAGATGCAGTATTTTTGCAAGCATAAGATTAAAAATAATACAAGCAGCATTGTTACAATTCCATAAACATGAAAGCGGAAATCATAATATAATGATGGTGGGAACAGGTTCTATAGTGCCTTGAATGCCATCCTCCTAGCTAGGAACTATGTTTTATAAAATATAGAAGGTCTCCTAGGCTTGTGTGTGGGACCCCATATGTCTAAGATCAGCAGGAGTGAATCAAATCAGGATCTGCAAAAACTCTCTGTCTCTCTGGAAACGGAATTCTTCCAAGTGTCTAAAATCATGTATGCAGTGCCATATTAAAGGGACCAGAATTCCAGTTAACTGCAGCTGCATATATGCTGTGTCTAAGCATGAGCCGATCAGCCAGAACAACAGCTAAACATTGTTATGATAACCTTGGAGGCTTCAGAACTCAATTTGCAGACTAAGGTCATGATGTAAGTCTAGGGATGTTGAAAACAAGCCATTCTCATGTGAAGATATTATAACAGCTACCTTCAGTGTTGTGTGCAAAAGCGGCAAAAAGGCAAAATGGCGTTCAAACTTCTAATAAGCTTATGCTAACATAGCAATGTGCGCAAGCAGAGATCTGCCCTCACTACACCCTCCCTTGATCGGAGAACGCAACAGAAGGGGAGCAAGTTTAGAACGCAGAGTTAAAGTTCAAATGAGACAGAACCAAGTTAAAATTTTGCCAAACGGGATAATTGGAAGTAAAAACATCTGAATCCGTTAACCACAAAAATTCAAAACCCAACAGGGGTGTATAACGTCAAACACAAGTAATGCGTAGAAAGAAAAAATTAAAAGATATCATGAGGCCATTACTTGTCTATGAAGTAGAGAGACAAAGAAATTGTCACTTCAGTCCAACAGAGTATAGGCACAGTATGTTGCAACCGCCTCCAATCCAACAGGAAGTCGTTGTTATAGTCAGTAAACAGTTCAGCCATCCAATTCAGTAATGGAAAAGAACATACATGTTCTTCAACAGCTGCCGCCTCTCGCACCGTCAGAGGACAACTCGGGTGTTCTTCGAGATAACTGCATGCCAGAAAGTCATGGGCTGCAGTCCGTATAATCCAATTACCTGTGACTCCATGAGCCGCTGCGCAGGCCATAATCCCGACTCATTACTAGATCATAATCTGGGTTAGAAGACACCGTATTGCAGAGACACAAAGACAGAGCCCACTCAAAACTGCAATCCAGGAAATGGAAGACAGGCTGCATGCACGTAACGTACGAAAACCGGAAAGATAATCCATACGCCACACTCAATGTAGCCAAAGGTAGTGAGCCATAGTAGTCAAGCAACCGGTTATGAAGCTGGAGCAGCCGGGGCAGGTTGTCGTGTGGCACAGAATGTGCAACCATTTTTGAGCAAGCAAATTAACAGCTGCATACCAGCAGCCAAGGCGAGAATTAATGGTAAACCGCCGAAGAGGCTCGAAAAAATTGAATGAAAAATTGCCGGTATCACACCAAAAATAGTTTAGAATGAGGCCACAAACCCGAGAACTTACTACTCTAAAAAAGTGCACCAAGCCTGTTGTCAACAAGGCATTGAATATAGTGTGAATCAAAGTAACAAAATGGATGGGGAGATCAGTATTCAAAAGGGGATGCACCTCTGTGCGAGTGTTTGCTACATGAAGGAAAAATGTTTCACACGCGGATATAAGGGCGACTTCTTTTTGAGAAAAGTAGAGCTCTTATTCGACTCATCTTGTTGAACTCTACTTTCAAGGTAGGAATGGAAGGCCAGATGGATACATCGAGCTTTCCATGCAGAGGATGCAACAGCACATTTTTACAAGAGACAACACGTTGGGAGACAGTCACTGTGTACGGAATACCTGCCAGCATACCACAGCAATCTTCAATATTTAACCCCATCGATGCTTATGACAGAACGGTTCCGTCATCAGCGTCGGTTGAGCTGTGCTGATGACGGAACCTTTCCGTCATGACCACACCCGTTTTTTAGAACCTTCAGCACAGCGCGAAAATTCGCGCCGCGCTGAAGGTGTTAAAAGTAAAGAATTATCCTTTGCTAACAATGTGAAAGTCGGTGTAATAGCCGGGGCTGGTGTACCTTTTAAAATGCAGGCCAAATTTGGGGTGTCTGAATTACAAGAGCTGTGCAATTGTATGTTCCTACAGACCAATGAGTGGGCGGGTGTTTTAATGCAGTCTTCACCTTTCAATTAAACGTCTTTACCGTCCCTCAGGCACCTATAGCTAAACGGTAGGGACCAAACTTCATGGATCTAAGTGCTACCCAAGGGTTCATATCTGCCTATGGCATCGTGTTTCATACATGCTTCAAATGAAAATAATGGAAAAGGTAGAGTTATTAACCGAAGAATAAGCCGAACAGCAGAATTAATTTTGGCCACAGAAAATGGTAACGGTTCCAATTTTTTAATATGCAAATGTGAATATGTAGCATCTTTTATGGACAAAATTGTTGTTTTACTGATTAAAGGGTATTAATAGAGAAGAAGTGTTCATGTAATCCCAAGGCACCTTCCAAGCCTTCAAAGTTTGTAATGTCCATGCAAACTGCATAATAGAACATAATTGATTTTGACCATGGTACAAAACAGAGCCATCATCTTGCACAATATCAACGACAGAAGAAACACTATTGTCTAACGTGTAAATATGGGAAGAAAGTGTGTTAATGCTATTATCTACAACTGCAAGTACTTTTTCTAAATTAGCTTGATCAATAGCACTTAACCAAGCAGCTTCAATTTGAGACAGATTCCAAACCTCGTTGTAAATAGCATAAACCCATCTTTTTGATCTGCTGTGGCAGGACCTTACACAAAGTCATTCAAATCAACATTGTCAGTCAATTTTGATAAATGAAGCTTAACCAACGCTAAAGTGGAATGTTTAGCCAGTTCTGACATAGCTTGCCTACTGAGTAGGTAGTGACTGAATGGCCACTTTCAAAACGGGGATCCACTCTAACCTGTGTGTCACCCGGGGCCAAACCCAGAAAACGATGTTGGCATGAATCTGAACTTTTTTGCCATAATAACTAACCTTGGGGATCAAAACGTGAAATATTAAAGGACACATTTATTAGCAGAGACTGTAAATCACTAAGGGCCAGATGTAGGTAACCAAATACCGGTCGGTAATGGCCAAAATTACTGAATTTCGGCTGTTACCGACCGCTATTTGGTGTTTGAGATGTAGGGGCCACAAAATCGTACGAATCGATACATTTACTGAATCAGTAAATTTACCGAATCGAAAATGTACCGATTCAGTAAATTTTCCGGTTCGGTAAATGTTTCAGATTCAGTAAGTTTTCCGATTCGGTAAAATTACTGAATCTGTAAATAAGAAATGCTAAAAAATGACTTTTGAGATGAAGGTAACCTCTATAATTCAAAATTTACATGAAATTCGGTATTTAAGAGTCTGTATTTACCATGGATTCAAATCAGGTGGTAATCAGGTGCAGGCTATAAAAGAGTGCCTAAAGAATAACTGTTTGACTAGAATGGCGGTATTCTACGTGATTGCGAGGCAGCTACGGCTCCAGGCAGAAGGAGAGAGGGTCTGGAGAAGGGAGGAGCAGGTCTACAGGCAGAGAATCACCCTATTCCAACTGACTGAGCCAGAGATCATACAAAGATACAGGCTACACCCCCAAACCATCCTGGAGCTGATCAGGGACCTCCACCCACTTTTGGAGCACCCAACCCCAAGGGTGCATGCCATCCCACCCCATGTGCAGGTGCTGCGTAGCCTACACCTGCTTGCCTCTGGGAGTTTCCAGAGTGTGGTTGCTGCGGTAGGTGGGGTGTCCCAGAGCTGTCTGTCATGTTTAGTTAGGAAATTCTTAGAGGCCATGATGCAGAAAATGCATTGTTACATCATCTTCCCTGCAACGCACGCAGAACAGCTCAGGACCAAGACAGAGTTTCATCAAATGGCACATTTCCCCACCGTCATTAGCTGTATTGATGGCACCCACATATAAATATGTCCACCTGCGGCCACAGAGTACATTTATAGGAACAGGAAGTCTACCCACACCATAAATGTACGGGTAATCTGTGATGCAAAGTACATCATCACGGACATAGTTGCCAAGTTTCCTGGAAGTACCCACGACTCATACATCTTTCAAAATAGTGGAATTTACACCCGCCTGACTGCGGGGGAGTTTGGCGAAGGATACCTGCTAGGTAAAACACTGTGTGACACTTCCTTGATACATATTGCAGATGTATATGTATGTGTGGATGAGTAATGTCTTTTTCTGTTACATATAGGGGCTAGTGCATATGGGGTCCGGTCTTTCATCCTTACTCCCTACCTCAACCCTTCAACCCCCAGCCAGAGGAGATACAACAGGGCACACAAAACTACCAAGAACATTGTGGAGCACACCTTTGCTCTGTGCAAAACCAGGTTCCCCTGCCTCCACAAAAGTGGAGGGGCACGCCAGTACACACCAGAGACCTGCTGCAAGATGATTGCAACCTGTGCAATGTTGCACAAACTTGCCATGAAGAAGGGCACCGAGGTGGAATTATCTGAATATGAGGACCATGATGATGAACAAGCACTGCCTGAACCCAACACTTTAGAAGTTGCAACACCAACAGATGGCAGACACAGACGGGAAGAGATCACACGCAAATACTTTTAAGTAAGTAAAGAGACACAGACAGGTGGAGTATGCACCCAATGTAGTTTAATTTTGTCACTACGCAGGTTCCTAAAGCACAATTGTGCAAATCAAATTATATACATTCAATGATGTTAGTCCTGGGTCACTTCCCCATTAACTGAACTACTCATTTTCGTTCATGCCTACCAGTGCCAGATGTTTGTTGCTGGCTGTCTTCACTTGGCGTTTGAGCTGTTGCCTCACCGTGGTGCCTGCTGCTCCTCCGTGTCTTTACAACAAGGGGGTTTGCCATGCTGCTCCTACTTGTGCTCCCTTCACTCTCTGGCACATCCAGAGCAGCAGTTTGTGCTGTTTGTGCATTTATCAGCACCTCAACAGCACTGGTCAGACTAGCAATGCCCCTAGAAACCTCATTACTATTTTGCATTAGTCCCTCCTGCATGTTTATGCATCTCCTGCATAGCCGGGAAGTGGCTGTGGCCAGGCGGTTTATGGCTTTATTTTGTTGCTGCGCACGCTGATTCTCCTTGCACCTTAATGCAATTTCCTGATCTAGTTTGGTGCACAGAAGCTGCACCGATTGTGACATATCACGCATCCCTGCAGCCATCTCCTTGTTGACATCAACTAGTTCTCTGATGCCCTTCCCTATGTCTTCAATATTGTTGTTTAGGTTCCTCATTTGGCGTTGGACAGACATGATGGCCTTTCCCTGCAGCCTTTGGATTTTCACCATGCTCCCCTCCAGGCCATGGAACACACTGGGACCCTCCACACGTGAAGCTACACTGCTTTCTCGGAGCCTGCGGCGTCTGGTAACAGTACGGGACACCTCTGCACTGGACTGCAGTGTGGCAGAGCTACCTTCCCCAGGCAAGGTGTGTGTCTTCCCTCTCCATGTCACCTGCTGATGACTCCATTTCCAATGGTGGGGCAACACCATGCCTCCTGCTCTGTTGTGCGGCAGGTGTTGTCATAGGCAGTGATGCTGGCATTTCTGGGGATGACAGTAACAGAGGAGATTGTGTACGTTCTGGGGACTCCTGCAACTCTGGAGCAATTTATGTGTCTTGGGATGGTGGCTGTGTACTTGGTGCACCTGTGTCCTCTGATACATTCTGTGCATTTGGACCTTATTTCTGACTCCGGGGATCGCCTGCAAGATGTCTCACCTGTGGACATATGAGCGTACATTAGCTAAGCGCTACTGCCTCACAGCCATTACAATTGAATAATTTTCACTTGAACAATGTACATGTTGCCTGCGCTTCATTCTGTCTGGAATCAGTTCCCTAACTTGCTGGTTGCTATGCTGTATGACATTGTCTTTCATTTACTGACTACATGTCCAATAATGCATTGCTCCTGTATAGTGCTAGCTGTACTAGACTGGGGTTCACTTAGCCACATAGGGTAAAGGGAAGGATGATGGTGTGGGGGGGATTGCTGTGCATGCGTCTTACCTTTTCTGCTGGCAGCTCTGGCTGAGCTAACTACTTCTCCCAGTCGGCAGACGCTTTCAGGTTCTATGGTTGAGCTCACCATCTCCTCCCGGTTAGTAAGGGGGGGTGCTTGGTTTATCCCTCGACCAGTTTTGCTTGCCTGCTTGTGGTGTTCACCTTTTTTTTTTGTCAGGCTCCTGAGGTCGAATCCACCTCTTTTTAAGGTCCTCTATATCTCTAGGAGTCACTCCAACTGCATTCAATTTATCTTGAATGCCCAGCCAAATTTTCCTTTTGGCAGATTCAGCCACAGTGAGGGACTGCCTACCAAACAGTTTTTGGTGGTCCTTGACCACCTCCTCAACAAGGACCTGCAGCTCCATGCTGCTGAATTTGAGTTTCCTCTTCCTCTCTGGATGATCTTTGTCTGTGCTGCTTGCCATTTTTCAAATGTAAAAGTGCACAAAACTCTTTCTGCTGCTCAGGGACTCAGCTCAGCTCCAACTGCCTCTCCAGAAGCTTCTAATTAGTTGCAGCTACCTGTGTAGCCACTCCTGGTAGGGAGGGGGAGGGTGGTGGCACCTGATTGGCTGCCTGATTCAGTTTCACTTTTCTTTGCCTTTTGGATTCGGTATTTACCGAATCGGTATTTACCGAATTGGTATTTCCCATTCATATCTATGGGCCAAAAGGCCATAGGAATGAATGGGGAATACCAATTCGGTAAATACCGATTCGGTAAATACTGAATCGGTAAATACCGAATGACTGATTCCGATTTTTACCGATTTGGTAAAAAATACCGATTTTTCTACCTACATTGCATTTACCGACTCATAAATACCGAATCGGTAAAATTCGGTAAAATTCGGTATTTAAGAGACGATAAAATGCAATTACCTACATCTAGCCCTGAGTGAGTTACTTGTGTGATTGTACCAGGTGGGGTATTCTCCCAAATCAGGAAGAGAAGGAGCATTTAATTTTTTAGACATAGCCAATCCAAAGCAGGTGGGTAGTGAAATAGTCAAATTCAAAAACAACATATGGTTCAGGATGAGACATGCACAATACTAAGCCTTGGTGCCTTGTGCTTGCCAACTTTTAGAACCCCAAACAGATTTAAGATCAATAGTATCTTTTCCCAGCTCATAGCCCCAAAAGCCAAGTGGTCAATAATGGACTTGGAATATAACATTTTAGTGTGAGGAAGTCTATCTTTGGAAGATGACTTAGCAGTCATTATATCTACACTTTTTCAAAAGAGTTTGGAGCTGCCTTCAACCGGGGCTGGACAATGTTCCCATTGAGGATATTTAACCACATTGCTAAATGTGTTTGCTTTGTACAGAAAATGATTGCCATAGTGATGGTAGCAAAATGACTCAGCATAACTGGCGGAATCTAAGTACGAATCTTCAGCATCAAAGGCAGCATAATATTTCAAATCAGAAAATAGAGCCTCTACAGCTTGGACATCCCAATCATCAGAGAGAATGTTTTGTTTAACCACATCCCCCATAAAAACATGAAGTTAATTAGGGACATTAATGAACTCTGTGGGTCCGTGGATTTGAAATTTCACAGCATCCCATACAATACCATCTAAGACAGGCCAAGTAGTGATATTCACAAAAGTCTGGTCCCTCTTTATGATGTGTGATGAGGAGGGGGATGCGAAAGTTCTATCAATTAGTAGATCTTTCTTTAACATAATGACTGTTCACACGATGGGAAAAAGTATACCACAAACCCAATGGACATGAACAAAAAAATTGAGAACTGCACCAGCCAAATGTAAGTCCAAGGGGGTATCAAGAAATATTTTGGAAACGAAATAGCAAAAATAGAAACCCTTGAAGGGGACTTCGATGAGACAAAATCAGTGTCAAATGAAATGCGCGACTGATTAGCCACACATGTCTGCAAACCGGGCATGGAAAAATCTGTGGGGTAAGTATACTCCGTATCATCAAGGGGATCACCAGCCGGTAGATTCAATAAAGGATTTTTAACTGTAGGCATCTCAATGGCAATGTCAGGTCCAGTGTCCCTTGCCGGAGCCAAAATAGAATTTCTCAGCATTGCTGGACAAGAGACCGCAGGAGTCATACTAAGAAGTATCGGTCACTCGCTGTAATTTTGACATTGTCAGTGGAGATGTACCTGTTGTGCTTGCGACCAGGAAGTGGTGGTAAAATGACTGTTTCTGTGCCCTGCATGGCAAGTACAGGAACTGGTGCTCGATATGAGGGGCCAAACTCCTTCTTGTTCTCCACCTTCTCGTGGACCAGCCAGCTACTGGAATCTGAAGAACAGCATCAGATGTAGAGGGCAAATGTTCCCTCAGAAGACTGTCTCTGGTCTTTTGTAGATTCTGTAAAACATCACAATGTTCATCTACGTCGAAGGATGCAGAGGACGCCACCATGTCTAGACCCTCAAGGTCCGGAACAAACATTTTCATACCAAAGAGCATTTCGTATGGGGTCCGCCCACTCAGAGACATTCTAGGGAGATTATTAAGTGCACATTGCACGCTATAGAGATGGACCAGCCAGTTCCGGCCTGTACCTAAAACCTTAGCTGTCAAGGATTGCTTTAAGTCATGGTTCATCTGCTCCACAACTGAATTACCCTCAGGCTTGTAAGGAGACGAAAATTTGACTTGGACCCTGAATGAAGCCATGGCATCCTTGTATGCCTTAGAGGCGGAAGCTGGACCCTGGTCCGAATGAAAGGTACCACATGCAAAAATTCCCACAAAGACACGCAAATCCCTGATGATAGTGCGGGCATCAATACTCCTTTGTGGCCACACCCAAACAAAGAGTGTGCACAAATCAACTACAACTAAGATGTACTTATACGCAGTATCAGAGGAGAAAGGACCACAGTTATGTTATGTTATGTTAATTATTTCTTCTATAGCGCTCGGCTACTCCAAGGAGCATCCCGGTGCTTTGGCGAAGAATATCTGCAGGTAGAAGGGCAACATAACAGCTGAAAAGGAGACTAAAAGAGGATAAAAAAACAAAGAGAAACTATTTAGTAAAAAGCCACGTTTTCAAGCCCTTCCTAAAAGCAATAAGGCTGGTAGCCTGTCTCAGGGACAGTGGTAGTTCGTTCCAAGCCCGCGGGGCCAGGTAGCGGAACGACCGGCCTCCCATTCTAGCACAGTGATCTAAATAAATGCACCCAAGTGGTTTATTAGATAACTGTGCCAGGGGCAGGCACGCAGCAGTTGAAGGTTTAATCTGTCGGAAAATGTCACAACGAAGAACATAGTCATGTGTCTGTTTGTACAAACCACGCCATCAGTAACGCTGTTGTAGAAGAGATACAGTAGCTGATATGAGGCATGAGCCGAGGCCATACCCTCATGATCCGCTGTTATCAAAGCCTGCCTGCGGTCTACGGTGGGAATCAACCTGTCACCAATGTTGTTAATTCCCACATAGGGAACTTTATCGAGAATTAAATGATAAGAGTATTTAAAAGGGAAACCTTTCGGGTAATTACCTCCCTTCTCTGTTGCAGCAATAGCTGCCAAGATGTCATTGTCAATCTTACTGTTGGAACGTGTAACTGCTGCTCCTAAGTATGTCGCAACTGCTCTCTTCGCTGCTTCATCAGCAAGACCGTTACCAACAGCATGTACCCCCAAGCGTTGGTGACCAAGAGAATGAATTACAAACACGAGTGGGAGCCATTCTTTGAGCTCAGCCCCTCGAACCCAAAGCATGTTGTGTTTAATCGTGCTACCTTAGTAATCACGATAGTCGTTCTGAGTCCAAAAGAATAAGTTGTCAATGTAAGACTGTACACAGTAGTACGAATCATTCACAATAAGAGTAGTCACACTAGGGTCTGCATACTCCAGTGCAAGCACCAGAGCACGGAGCTCTGCCAATTTGGCAGTACTGTCCCCTAATGTCTATGTATGCACGACAACGGACTTGAACTCTCCATTCACCATTGTACCAACCACTATTGCGCAGGGCTCAGAATAAGCATGTTTAGACTCCGCAGCTTGTTGCGCCGAACTGTATGAGCAAATTATACAATGGAAATCCTCTAGCGGGCGCATGGTCAGAGGAGCAGGATGAACAAACTCATACTGCAAGTACTCCTGAGTTTGTAAAGAGGAATCAAAAAAAAGGTGACATCCAGAGACGTCAAAGATGTGGCCCAATGTATCCACCTGGGATGTAATATTTTCCAATTAGGTACACTGGCCTTCGTCACTGCCTCCAAGGCAGGATACAATGTAACAACCAACATGCATTACCCCTGCGACAGTGCACGTTCTTTCAGAATCGCCATCTGCACCGCAGTCAAGACCTTTTACACAGAGGAAATACACATTTTAGCCATAGTGTACAAGTGCGATAGGGACTGTGTCACCCTCATTAAAAGTCAGGTACGTGAAACCCACTGCCCCAGGCACAATTCTTAACACCAAGTTGGTGTGATTATCACGAGTTAGTAAGAATCTAGATTCAAGAACATCAGACTGCAAAGATCGCAAAATCGCAGAATGTTCAGGCAGCCAGCAAAATCTGGAGAAAGTAGGTTATACCAAGGCATAAAGTGGCTTGATACGCTGGGCATAATTGGGAATGTAAGTATGCCTGAAATTCAAATACCCAGGCAAAGATTGTAGTTTTTTCACAATTGTGCGCATTTCTCCAGGAAGTGAGGTGCCAAACCCCGACCTTCATTATTGAGCTCAGAGCCCAAGAACAACACTGTGTACTCAGCAATGTGAGATTTTGCAAAGTTAAATTTGTAACCGAAGTCCGTAAACGAACAAATGATGCTGTCAACGTGACACAGATGCGTCCACAATTTGTCGTCTGTGAGATAAATGTCATCCACATACGAACACGCATCAGGGTTGAGCCTCTTCAAAAGAGAGACTATGCGGGCGGAAAAGACACCAGGACTGTTCTTGTAGCCCATAGCCAATCTTCGAAACTGTTTTTGTTAATGCCACAGGTAAATTCTGTCCATTGTCTACTAATAGAGGACAGGTTATGGCTAAAAAAAAGCCATTGGATATGTCAAGTGTTATCTTAAACCTTTTACACATGAGACTATCCACAAGGGCTTATCTGTGAGTATTCTGTACCGCGCATGTCCAACAATGGTAGTGTAAGTGTCGGTAATCCAATACCAAACCGTACGAGCCATCAGGCTTCGTCACAGTAAAAAGAGGGTTATTCATCGTAGACACACACATTTCAATGACACCTTGATATTCCAATTGGTCAAGGATTTCTGCCATGGAACCTATCGCTTCATGTAGCATGGGGTATTGGGGTTGAGACTGTGGCATAGACCGCAATGGAATCTCATGACTGGGAGAAAATGTGCCCCATCCACATTGAGTACGGTAAACTGCTGGTGCAAGCACCTTCGCCCACTCTTCTGTAAAATGCAGTGCCTGCTCCTTCAGCACTGTGTGTGCGAAAGCAGGGAGGATTACCTCCCCCCCCTTGGGGAGCAGCCAGAACAAAAGGCAGGGGCCAATCTACTTCCGCTGACAAAATGTCATAGGCAGTCGTAAGATTTTCCCAAAATACCCTTTTTATAGTACGTTGTATGTCACCTTCAATTAAAAGGACAATTTCAAAAAGTCTGTCCGGGGGAGCCACTCTAGTGTCAGCTGTCTCAACAGTAACAAACGTGTCAGTTTCTGTCACCTTCAGAAGTAGACGCAATGGTTCCTGCACTATGGTAATTTTCGCCGTGCTGTCTAACAGCGTCAGCGCCCACGTCAGATTCTGAAGCTGTGTTCTCACTATCCGTGGCATATCTTGCTGGTAAAGCAGCAACTTTCTTCTTCTGAAACTGGGGTCGAGGACGATGAGAATCGTATTTCTTGCCTTTACCTTCAGTCTGGCGGGGCTGGTCACAGCTTTGCTGGGTACCCCAACCTCTGCCTCCTCCACCGGTTGGTGAGACCGATGTTTCCTGCGAAGAGCGAGGAGAACTTTGTTCAGGAACCTGAAAACGATCAGGTGACTTAATAGAAGTGTGGTCACGCAAATCGTAAGTGCACTCAGTAGACACAGGTATTGGCGAAGCCGGACGAGACCCCTGTTTCTGTTGCTTTTTCCCCTGTTTCATATTCTTATTCCAATTCTGCTTTGGAATTTAAGAGTGTTTGTCTTTATTAGACTTCTGCTCCTGAGCTTGTTTCTGTGCTGATTTAGCAAAAGGCTTAACACCCAAACTATTGTGGCCAATGGTCTTATGAGCTGGCGTAATAATTTTCGGCAACTGCCGGGGCTTATCAGCATTGGGGTCATCGCGCAAAGCATTAGATACCTGAAAGCTCACTGCATCACCCTTGACATTAGCAAGGACCAGATCGGACACTACGTCAAACACTCCAATGAGTCTAATTCTTAATTCAACAGCCGCCTCCACCCCATGTTCATCCTGGACACGCTTAATGACGGAAGGTAGGACAGCCATGGACGGTGTGCCAAAACACTTCACATAGACTGCCACAAATATCTTACCCCAGGTATCACAATCAGTCACCTCTGGCACTAAGTCCTTCTGCAAACTAATAGTAAGAATCCTGTGTTTCTCAACAGGAGTCGTATTGGGAAATACTTCTTTCAGTAGGTTTAATTTCTCCGCAAGCCAAAAAGGCATATTGTCCTTATCATGGGGCGCTTGCCCATAGCCGCATTAACCATGACGGGACTAAGCTTCATCCCGCCCGGCCCAACTGGATGCGCCGCAGCTTCAGGTGCCTCGCCCTGGACGTTGTGGGCTACATATTGTACCAAGGCCCTAATAACCCCTATAGCAGAGGTATAAAAGGTCCTCAATTCACCAACGCAATATTGCATGTAACACGGGTGTGGACTAAACCCAGACAAAACAGGCCAAGAGGCTCCTGGGATGGACAAAGGACCTAAATGAACCACTGTTACAGAGTGGGGAAGGGTGCCAATAAACCATACCCGGTGCTGCCAGGCTGAAATCAGAATCTCCTGTGTCCTGTTAGGAGTATACTCCATAGGCGTGGCAGTTTGCATGGCATTTGACACCGTGCCCTACGGCCACCTCCTGCAGAGATTGAGGGAGTGTGGGTTCAAGGGAACGGTGTTGAAGTGGTTTGCTTCCTTCATAGAGGGTAAAAACCAGGAGGTCTAGTCAACCCCCTTTTAAGCTAAGGGCCAACTTAGAGTGTGGGTGTGCCACAGGGCTCTATTTTGAGCCCTGTACTTTTTAATCTGTACATGGCCCCCCTAGCTACATTGGCTGAAAGGAACAAGGTCACAATACTATCGTACGCCGATGACACTAAACTGCTGTTCACCTGCAGGAAGGGTGAGGAGTTCAATGGGGAGAAGATCAACAAGTGTCTAAAGGAAACTTTTGCCTGGTTCAAACATAACCATCTGAAATGTAATACAGACAAATCTGGAATCATTTTTTTCGACTCCCCCCTGTTGGACGTCTGGAAACAATGGTGGTAAGCATGGGTTGAAAATTCGTTCCGCTCGCGGAATTTGCGGATTTTCCGCAGTTTCGCAATCCGCGAATCTCGCGAAATCGGGGTAAAATCCATGAATCAGAGGGGACGAATTTTCAGCCAAGCACTTACAGGGTTACAGCAGCAGGTGCGAAAGTTGAAGCTAATTTTTTGTAACCTTTTACAAAAGGGTTACAAAGAAATTAACTTCAACTTGGGCACCTGCTGCTGTAAGCCTGTAAGTTCTTCCTGGCGTTGCCTACTTGCAACTATTCTCTGACCCTGCTCTGACCCTTGAAGCAGGGTCATAGAATAGTTACAAGTTGGCAATGAGGTGCCTGTCACGAAAAATAAACCTCAACAGGAAGCACTGACAGAAAAGCATTTGCAATGCATTAGGTCTCGCATTAGGAAAGTTTGAGCTATTGGTCTTGTAAATGACAATTTTTTTTATTTATGTGTTGGTTTTGAAAATAGCTAAATTAATAGCTTTGGCATTTACAATGCCAATAGTTATAACTTTTGCAAATGTGACACCTATAGCATTTGTAATGCAACATGTTTTGTATTTACGTGACTTAGCAGTATTGATATTACAAATTACAATGGCTTTTCATTTTTTTAAATAATTAATACTTAAATAAAAATGATTTTAATTTATAATGGCAATAGCTCAAACTTTTGTAAATAACTTTTGTGAAGATTATGTTCAGTGTATTTTATTGTGACGAAAATCCAAGAACAGAAGTGAAATATTAACATCTTTTTCTGACATTTGTAATAAAGTTTGAAACATTGAGAGAACATATTTGAACCAGTTGTTGAATGGTTGCGCAGATTGATGCTGGGGTGGCGCTGAGTGGTGCTGTGGTGATGCTGAGTGGTGCTATGGTGGTGCTGAGTGATACTGGGATGGTGCTGAGTGATGCTGGGGTGGTGCTGAGTGGGGCTGTGGTGGTGCTGAGTGATACTGTGGTGGACCTGAGTGATGCCCTGGTGTTGCTGAGTGGTGCTGTGGTGCTGCTGAGTGATAATGTGGTGAGGCTGAGTGGTGCTGTGGTGGTGCTGATTGGTGCTGTGGTGCTGCTGAGTGATGCTGTGGTGATGCTGAGTGGTGATGTGGTGGTGCTGAGTGATAATGTCGTGGCGCTGAGTGATGCTATGGTGGCACTGAGTGGTGCTGTGGTGGTGCTGAGTGGTGTTGTGGTGGTGCTGAGTGATGCTGTGGTGGTGCTGAGTGATGCTGTGGTGGTGCTGAGTGGTGCTGTGGTGGTGCTGAGTGATAATGTGGTGGTGCTGAGTGATAATGTGGTGGTGCTGAGTGATGCTGGGGTAGCGCTGAGTGATGATGTGGTGATGCATAGGGCAGAAAGGCACAAAAAGCAGTCTAACAAAGGGCAGAAGGGCACAAAAACAAGGGAATAACAGAGGGCAGAAGGGCACAAAAAACGAGTCTAACAGAGGGCAGAAGGGCAGAAAAACAAGGGAAAAATTAGTCTAACAGAGGGCACAAGGGCACAAAAAACGAGTCTAACAGGGGGCAGAATGAATCCCGCCCTGCATGTTTGTCCACGAAGATGCCACCTTTTTGTGCAATACCTCTACTCAACTGGAGTACTTTCTACTGTCTAATCAGTAAGTGCTCCCTCGTTGGCTAAATGTATAGGGGCAGATTTACAATAACTGGCGCATCCCCAGGGATGCGCCAGCTATTGTGGGCTGCAGCTCCGCCACCCATGGTGCGCCGCATTTACAATGCGGCGCACCATGTGGCAAAAACAGCACAGATGCGTCACGCATCTGTGCCGTAAAAGCAGCGCATTGCTGGTGCTGCGTCATGCTTGCGACGCATCTCCAGCAATGCTCTGGGGGGCCCTATCTCCCCAATGCCGCATCAAGCCTTGCGCCAGCTTCAAGCAGATGCAGGGTTTTGACGCAGCATTGGCCTAAAAGTGACGAGTGAACACGCAAAAAACTAAAATCTGCAAATTCGCATGAATTCGCGGATTTTGCGGATTGCAAATTCGATTTCACGCAAATTCGCAGAACGCAAATTCGCAAATTTTGCCCATACTTAAATGGTGGCCCCACGACAGGTCTCTTCCCCAGGCCGTGGTCAGGACTGTAAAGAACTTGGGAGTAAAAATGGATGACACCCTTTCTATGGTACCTCAGGTTCAGTCAGCAGTCGGAACCTGTTTTGGTCTCCTGAAGATACTCCGGAGGTTTTAATTTCTATTACAGACGAGCATAAAAAATGGTTATTTAGGCCCTTATCATCTCAAGGTTGGACTATGCCAAAGTCTTCTATTTGGGCCTCTCGAAGTTCTTACTTAACAAACTGCAGGTAGTGCAGAACGCGGCAGCCAGGTCTGTTCTGAGTCTAGGGCCTAGAGATCGGAAGTCTCACCGAATGACAAAAAATCGAGATACAAAAATATCGGAGCAATGATATCGATATCAACAATATCGACATCCTATCTACAACAAGGTAAGTACAAAAATATCGATGTCAAAAATATTGTTTTAAAATTTTTTTGTTTTTTAATAAAAACATATGTAAAATAAATTAAATACTACTTTAAAATATAATAAACATGGTTAAAATATGTTATAATATTTAAAATGAATAAGTAATAAACATAATTTAACAAAATAATAATTAAACATATACATATAATATATAGTATATATACTTACTTAATAATCAGTCAAACATATTTTAACAACATAAATAATTAAAAATATTATAAATTACAAATGTATACACATAAAATAATAACATAAATAAAAATTAAATAGTTATGCAAAACAAATTAAAAAAGATATTTTACTTTTAATATTTTTAAAATTAATTATATACTACATTAACTAAAACAGTACAAAAAATATTAGGTAACAGAGGGAATAAAATACTATTTCAACTCCCAAAAAAACAACAGTAAGGAAAATGTTGGATAGTGTAGGGGTAAAAATTACTATTCCCACTCCAAAGAGTGCAACAGTAGGGAAAGTGTTGGATAGCGTAGGGGTAAAAATTACTATTCCCACTCCAGAAAGTGCAACAGTAGGGAAAGTATTGGATAGCGTATGGGTAAACATGACTATTCCAACTTCAGAGAGTGCAAAAGTCGGGAAAGTGTTGGATAGCATAGGGGGTAAAAATTACTATTCTAACTCCAGAGAGTGCAACAGAAGGGAAAGTGTTGGATAGCGTAGAAGTTACAAATAACATACTTATAAATAAATTATTATTTAAAAATATTTTAAAAATCAAATATTAAATAAATCTAAACTATTTACAAATACCAATAAATAGTTATTAAAACATATTTACCAATGAATAATTAAGTAACAATACATTATTAATAAATACCAATTAATAATAATTATAAAATAATAATTATCCATTAATAAACAGAGAATACAATATTTCGCATAACAAAAGCATATTAATGATTAAAAAGTAATTACCAATTAACTAACATTGAACAATTAAATAATTTCTTAAACCAAAAATATTAATTATCAAACATTAATTGCCAATTATGAATTACCCATTAATATAATATTATAAAATATCAATAAATAATATTTAGTAATATTTAATTACCAATTAATGATTAAACTACAATAAATTAATTTTCATAGCCAAAAAAATATACTTTTAAATAAGTACCAATTAATAATTAATTTACAATAAATTAATTATCAATACTCAACTATAAATGTAATAATTATTAATTACATAGCAGTTACTTTACATTATATATTCCCCTATAAATGCACTACAAACTCTAATAATAAAATAGTACACTTAACATAATTATCAATTAATCAATTAATTAAAATCAATCACCAATGAATTAGTATTATTTACTAATAATAATTAATTAACAATAATTTAATTAACAATTCCAATTAATAAAAATAAATTATTACTTAATTACAATTAAATTACTTGCCACCCTAGTCCCCTCGAAACTGAGAACCCGCTACAGAACGTAATAATCAATAAATCAGTTAATTAAAATTAATGACCAATTAATAAAAATTGATTAACAATTAATAAATAATTAATAATAATATAATTAACATTACCAATTAATAAGAAAAAATATTACTTAATTACATTTAAATTACTTCCCACCCTGTTCCCCTATAAACCCAGAACCCGCTACAGAACTTACACACAAAAATTAACTAAAATTAATTTATAAATCCTAAAAATGTATAATTAATTTAGTATAATTAAATTATTTCCCACCCTATTCCCCTATAAACCCACGACCCGCTACAGTACTAAAATACAAAATTTACTTAAAATAACATTAAAAAAAAATAACACATACTTATTAAATACATAATAATATACATAAAAATCATATAAAAATCGATATTAGTAACATCAATATTGCTAATAGCGATATTAAAAAACCCAATATTACTTACCTTCAAAATTCTGTCACTTCGATATTAAAAAAATCAATATTATTTACCTTCTATATTCTGTCTCCCCACCCTCTCGCCATCTTAAGAATCTGCACTGGTTACTGGTGCGCAGTAGAATCCACTTCAAAGCTCTGGTCCGAGCCTTTAAGGCCCTGCATGATATAGGAGCAAAATACATCTCCAGAAGAGTCTCTTTCTATATACCTGGCAGATCTCTCAGATCTGCCCATCAACATCTCATGGTCATCCCTAAATATCTTAGAGCCCGCAAAGGCGGCCGATCCTTTCAAGCGCAAGTGGCTGGACTTTGGAATAAACTACCCCTCCCACTAACCTGCTCGCCTTCAGGAAACAGTTGAAAACATGGTTGTTTCAACAAACAATATAACCTTTTCTGTGTTCTTCAGGTTTTCCCTTTTCTCTTTCCTGTCTCCCCCTGCATTTTGGTCTTCTCTGTCTTAAGCGCTCTATTGAGTAGCTGTGCACTCTAGAAATCTATTTTAACATAACATAACATAACATGAAACGTTTTGCTATCTGTATTAATCGCAGAGAATGTGACCCATGAGTAGAAAAGCTCAAACGGGTATGCCGCTTCATCACTCTCCGCAAAAACAAACCACTATGCCCTCCAAGGGGACGGCATAAGCCTGCAAATGATTGCGGACCACCTTCCGACTATGTTGGGGAATCTCAACATCACCCATAATCACACAGTAGAGAAGACGTACAATGAAAGAGTAGTACAGCACTAAGGGGCCGATTCCGATCTGGGTCTGAAATCACTCCGACCGAGCCGGATCTGGGGTGTTTTCCGACCCATACGGATTCCTGCAGGCACACCGAGTGAGTATGATGCGGCCATATGCTGTCGGACTTGGAGTTCTGGACTTTTTGGTTCCGTCCAGAGGTGTCAGGGAACAACACCCAAAGACCCCGGAGTTCCACCTGCCTTGGTGCACAAATGAACAGAAACACGGGCTTCTCGATGGTGGCGTCAAAGACCAAAGGTTTATTACTGCAGGGACACAGAAGTCACAGAAACTACGCATGGGCAGTAACTAGGAGCCTGTTCGATTTGTACAAAGAGGGTTGCTCCTTATATACTAAATTTTGGCCTTCAGGCGAATTCTTTACATGTTGGTACATTCCCAAAACCTTTGTGTCATAAACAATAAATATTTGGCGTACATAGGAACCGTTGATAAAATCTGTTACAAAACATCTACGAAGAGGGGTTCCCACTAGTTCATCACAATCCCTTGTCAATATTGCATTCAAGAGCTGGACCGCCTCATCGTAAATTTCGTTACCTCCCCCTAATAAAGATTCAGAAAGAAACGGAGCCAGGTGTGGAAGATAGAAAAGCGAGATAAGAGATGTTTGTAGGTTGTAAATGGGCAAGGCTACCTGCTTCGGCCGCCTAATCGTGATCAGGACAATGGACACGAAGACCAGTTTGGCAGGACTGGCCTCGGGCAGAGGAGGCAGTCTTTGCCGAGTCATGCAGCTACAGCGTGTTCTGGTCTAAGGTGCACGTGTCACTAGAGAGGTGAATCTCCGGCTAAGGCTACGTGTCCTTAATCGAAATGAAGTGATCAGAGGTTATTGCGTATGTGAGGGCAAGAAACACAAAATGGCGGCCATGATCTAAGATGGATGCCGTGGGTAGATCAGAAATGTGTTTATAAAAGGAGTGCTCTTGTTTGTAGCATAGCGAAAACACCAGGATATACTAAATGGATCATTTGCGGTTCGCTGATACCAATATTATGTATTTCCGACAATATTGAAAACACGGGTTCAAATCGTCACGGAACCTCAGACCCTCCTTTTGCCCTTACATAGGCAATTACTCAGTCTACGTCAGAGTCTAATTCTATGCTCATCAGGTCAGTGACATGCTGTTGTATCATCATCCTTTCTCGTGCCTTTTCTCCAAACGCAGGTGATTTCCTAAAACAAGTTGCAGCACAAAGACTACACAGAGCAGGACCACACTGGATAATCAGGCAACATGAGAATAGGAATACTAAGATGACACCAATGACCATTAGAACCTTCCATCCCCACGCCGAGATCAGAGTCCAAAACCACTCCATAAAGGACCAGTTTCCCTTGTCTACGTGAATAGAGTCGGAAATCTTGTGTAGCTTAGAGATCGCCTCATAGACTGTTGGAGCATTATTAGGAATAAAGACACAGCAGCTCGATTGGATCATTCTGCATACCCCACCTCGATCTGCAAGGATAACGTCTAGAACCATACGGTTCTGCAACGTCATGAGTCTATCCGCCTGAAGCTCAGCTGTCAAATTGCTAAGGGCACCAGCAGTTTCGGTAATAGTAGATTCAACTACCCGTGTTAGCTGACGTATGTTTCTACTATTGGCCATAGGCCCCCAGAACGGAAGGAAGCCTTTGAAGAAGTCTCCAGCTTCCTGACCAGCAGTATCTTCCTTGCTGAAGACACCTCTCACTACTCTGGTTCTGTGGTAATCAGATGAAGCAGTGTATGTCGGAGGCAACAATCGAGCAATATAGCATGATCCTGAAAAGTCGGCAGGCAACCATGTATAAGCTCTATCTCGACAGATGAAGTAGGTACCCCTAGCAGTAAGAAAGGCAGGGGAAGAGTTAGCCGGAAACACATAAGTCTCTACGCACTCACTCCCCCCTAGCTGAGCTCTCGGATTTCTCCCATTCCCTTGCAAACAGACCTGACCTCGGTGAGGTACGACCCAGATTGGAGTTGAGCTTTTACGCTTGCTTTCTCCTAAACTAAGGCGATACTCTGAAGTATTCCAACTTAAATACACTCGCAATTCGTCTCTAGGGTATGATGGAGTATTATTGACGTCCTTGACCATGTCAATAATTCCCTGGACTAAAGCTTTGTTGGCAGAGTTATATTTAGTGGAACGTGGTGGACGTGGAGGATAGGTTTCAAGGGCATAAGCAAAGATGGTTTGAAGGGCCTGAAATGATCCATTGTAGCTGAAAGGCAAAACCAGATAGGGAATACCTTTATCCATAGTGTGGGGTATCAAGCCACACACCCAGCAGTCTGTAGTGTTAACTACCAGTTGGTGTTGGTGCAAGAGCTGTACAAAAGTGTTGTTAATGAACTCTGAGCGTAGAGCTTGCTCATGTTTGGGAAACGAATGAAAAGAGTGTATAGAAGAAACAGTAGAAGTAGCAGGATCAAGGGGAGGTACTGTAGTAACTGGCACAAAAATCAAATTTATACTGAAGACGATTCCACCCACCAACGTTATCAAAACAATCAAGAATGTAATGGCACATTGCATCAAAAAGCATTTGCTGTGAAGGATTCTGCAAAGTCTGTTTCTGCGAACATAAATCACATTTTCTCGTTGCAGCGCAGGAAGCTCCATCTTCTACAATCCGCTCGCGACCACTGATGATGTGTACGTAGATGAAAATGCCTCTATCAGCCCTGGGAGTTCCCAGAACCAACAGAAAGATCGACCTTGTGTCAGACCCCTGCAAATTCAACTAGGCACACAGCCACGACCCTACGGCTACCCAGACGGCAAGGCAATTTAAAAACAATAAAACAATAGCAAACTTCCTGGCTGAAGGCAAAAGTTCAAAATTTCAAAATATCACAATAGGCAGTTGCCTGCTTTATTTGTCCATTTTACGATTCCGTAAGTTATATCTTTGTTTCGCAGGTACTGTCTGATCAGCAAATAACGTTTCACTGGTAGCTGTTGCAATGTTCAAGTTCGCAGATGACAGAGTTTTTTCTGATGCAGGGGACAAAAGTTCAGAGTTCAAAGGAGTCTTTTCTGAAGGAGAGTCAGAGCTTGGAGTGTCAGTGATCAATTCGGCATCGCTGAAAGGGATGAATTTTGGCGTGCTTTCAAATTCAGAGGAACCAATTCCCTTCTTCACCCAGTCGTCGTAAGGAAGTGGCAAAGGCACACGCTTTACATGGGATGCATGCACTCAGTGCTTGCGTCCAGCCACACGAACTGCTGTTCTCGTTGCAAGTAGGACTTGAAAGGGGCCGACGAATCTCGGCTGAAGGTTCTTCGTCCTCGCGAAATTTCTGATAACCACAAACTCTCCTGGTTTCAGCTGATGCCCTGGACTCTCCGGAGGCTTTGGCAAAGCATCGAAAACCTGTTGGTGAATAAGACTCAATTTAGCAGTCAAGTCGTAAAGGTAGTCTATCAACATAGGATATTCTAGAGAACAAAACTTTTTAGGCCTCGGCACACCCCAAATATTTGCCGGACGGCCAAAAACTATTTCGTAGGGGCTAAGCCCCACTCTAGAATGTACAGTTGCTCTCGTTGATAACAAAGCCAAAGGAAGTGCGTCTGGCCAGGCTAAACCTGTGGATGCTTGTATTTTAGCTAGTTTCAGCTTAAGGGTACCATTGTAACCCTCCACTAAACCAGCAGACTGGGGATGGTTCGCACTATGGAACTTTTGTTTCAGACCTAGGCCGGCACACACACTCTGCATAACTTTCCCTATAAACTCACTTCCGTTATCTGACCATACAATCTGTGGCATTCCATACCTAGGGAAATATTCTTTGAGAAGAATCTTGGCAGTTGATAGGGCAGTATTGTCCTTTAGTGGATATGCTTCAATCCACCTGGAAAAAGCACAGACTACCACCAGGACGTATTTCAAATTATTACAGCGATCCATGTGAATGAAGTCTAACTGAATCACTTCAAAGGGGCAGGAAGGAGGAGCGAAATGACCAGCTGGAGTTGGAGTTCCCTTGCCAGGATTATGCATCAGGCATACCATACAATTTTTCACCACTCTCTCTGCACACTTACTGATCCCATCATTCTTCCAGACCGGAGCCAACATCTTACAGATTCCTTTAGAACTTATATGCGCTACTCCATGCGCCATTGTCACCACTGCAAGCACATACGCGTCAGGCAACATCCATCGCTGCTGTTCTGTCAAATCAATCCAACACCCATTCGAATCCAACTTGCCCGTACTTTCTTTCCATACACGTTTTTCTTCCTCAGTTGCTTCTCTCTGAATCTCTTTCACACTTTCCATAGTATCCTCACACATTCCAGACTCAGCAATCCATCTTGCAGACGTAGCAACATACATTCTGCTCATTGTGTCTCTAGCTGTCTGTTTAGCAGTTTCATCAGCAAAAGCATTCCCGCGACCAACATCATCCGTGATTGCTTTATGAGCACTGCACTTTACAATCGCAACTTCAGTCGGCAAGGTTAGAGATTCCAACAAGTCGTTAACTAGCTGACCATGTTGGATCTAAGTCCCATGGGACGTAATGAAACCTCTTTCTCTCCACAGACGGCCAAAACTATGGGCCACGCCAAATGCGTACTGACTATCTGTAAAGACATTCACTCTCTTTCCCTTAGCTAAAACACACGCTCTTGTTAGAGCTATTAATTCTGCAGCTTGGGCAGAATTCTGACTCACTCTTGCAGTCTCCACAATCGTCTTCAAAGTCGTTACTGCGTAAGCAGCAGTCACATCACCATTCTCCAATTTAAAACATGACCCGTCCACATACAGCGTGCCATCTGGATCGGATAACGGAGTATCCTTTAAGTCAATGCGTCCTTTTGTCTCTTCCTCCGTTTTAAAACAACAATCATGTGGCTCGGAATCACTCGACTCTTGATCAGTCGGCAACAGCGTTGCTGGATTCAATACATTACATCTTTTGATCTGAATATGACTCGCTAGTAATGTCAGCTCGTAACCAGATAATCTCGAACTGGTAAGGTGTTGTGTCTTCGTTTGATTCATGAGTGTATCCACCGCATGAGGAACCATGACCACTAGCATGTTGTTCACCACCAAACCAGCAGATTGTCGAATGGAAGCCGCAGCTGCCGCTGTAGCTCTCAAACAACTAGGCAACGCTCTAGCTACCGGATCTAATGTTGATGAAAAATACGCACAAGGGCGTTGTTTGTCACCAAACTTCTGTGTCAGAACACTCAACGCGCAACCTTCTCTCTCATGAACATAGAGCGTGAATGGCTTACTGTGATCAGGTGTACCCAATACAGGAGCTGAACACAATGCTTTTCGTAATTCAGTAAAACTTTCTTGACATTCATCAGACCATGGCACCGGACTCGGAACATTTTTCCCAGTCAAAGCTACCAACGGTTTTGCTAAAAGAGAAAAATTTGGGATCCACTGCCTACAGTAAGAGGTAATGCCTAAAAAGGCACGCACTTCTCTCTGTGTGCGTGGAACACTCATCTGCGTAATTGCTTTTATTCTCTCTGGGGTCAACTTCCTTCCCTCCTTTGACAAGAGATGACCTAGGTAGGTCACTTCTTGGCAGCAGTATCGCATTTTCGAAGGTGACACCTTATGATTCAAATTAGACAAATGATGCAATAACGAAATTGTAGCTGCTTTGCAAGTTTCCTTGTCATCGGCAGCCACTAGAAGATCGTCTACATACTGTACTAGAGCAGAACCTGGAGGAAGGACAAAGGAGTCTAACTGGCTTTTTAATGCTTGACTGTAAATGGATGGGCTTTCACAATAGCCTTGTGGAGCGCATTTAAATCTGAAACTTCGACCTCCTAGACAGAAGCCAAAAATATCTCTGCTTTCCTCGGCTATTGGAATGCTGAAAAAGGCATTTTTCAAGTCGATGACTGAGAACCAAGTGGCTGTAGCAGGAATCAGTGTTAACAAGGCAGTAATGTCTGGCACTACAGGAAACTGCGGGACTACAATCTTATTAACTTCTCTAAGGTCGATAACAAACCTATAAACTGGAGGCTTTGTAGGATCAGTTCGTTTCAAAATCGGTAGTACAGGACTGTTACAGACATTTCCTCTCGTTTCTTCAACCACACCTTTCTTAATCAAATCTTGCACAATCAATAAAAGTGCACGCTCACCTTCACTAGATATTTTGTATTGAGGAATTCTTGGAAATTTTACATTTGCTTTTAAAGTTACTACATATGGTGGTATTTCTAAAAGGCCTACATCGTTAGGACCAGTCGCCCAAAGAGAATCAGGGAGAGAACGTAGCTCTGGTGGGAGTGCATCCATTGACAAGTACATCGGAGAAGTGATATTTTTACCCAACGTAAGCTGTACTCCTTCCGGAGAACAGTACAATGTCGCATATAGTCGTTTTAACAAATCTAAACCAAGCAGATTCTCATTACAACCTGTCGTCAAAATCAGAGGTGCTTTCAAGTGACATGGTCCAACAGAAATAGACAACGGACCAGATATCGGGTTGTAAACAGGGGCGCTGAAAAACCTACAGAAACATTTGTTGAGCCGGACAAAGGTGCGCCAGGGAGTTTCGCATGAATGATAGAACTTTTTGCGGCACCAGTATCCAACAGAAACGGTTCGACTACACCTGATGTTGCTACTGCGACATAAGGCCCACTCTGATCCACTGGAACTGATACTACTCCCTCTCTCTGTCCATGGCTGTCCTAGTACCCATTTTGCTGAAATCCCTCATCCACTTCACAATAGTCTTCAACAAGATATTGTTGAGATCTATTTTGCTGAGTAGACTGTCCATTTCGTTGATAAAAGTGATTGGAAGGACGATCATTCGTTTGTGGAGGCATAGCACCACGCCCTCGACCTCTAGAATTCTGCACAAAACCACCACGACCTCTCTGAGCTTCTGCTGCATTATTTTGCGCTAAGATCGGACATTAATTTTTGTAGTGACCCTCTTTCTTACAGTACGCACATTGGTTCCACTGATATTGAGGTCTCGATGTACTATAATCTGTCCTTTGATACGGACCCTGTTGCGTATTAGTCTGATTCGTGCGAGGCGGATACGCCTGCTGCAAAAGAACTTTAGTTTTTAAATCCTTCGTTTTCTTCTCTGATTTCTCCTTTTCCTCTTTATCCCTGTTTTCGTAGTACTGCGCAGTCGCAAGTATTTGCGCAGTTGTGGACACAGCCCACGCACTCTCTGAATCCTTTAATTTATTGCATAATTCAGGTAACAGATTATGCACAAATTTATCGACAAACAGTCTTTGCCCTCCTTCTGTACTCATGTCCTGACCACTATGATCTACAAAAGTCTCTTCGAACCTCGTGAAGAAGTCGGAGACACTTTCGTCTTTCTTCTGCCTGCATGCTGATAACTTGTCCCAATTAACACGCAATGCGGGCATCAGAGTCTTCATTAGATCAATTATTCTACCTGGAAGGTTAGCAATTAGGGGTTCGGGTTTTGCACCATCTACTTGCTGACCATCCGCTGCAGTGATAGCTGCCCAGTCACCACCTAAGGCAACTTGATGATCCTCTCTACGAATTTTAGCCCACACTGGTTGCGGAACTACGTTGCCAAATAACATATCGATGTCTGCTAAGTTCATTATACAAGCCTCAACTGTCTGTGTTAATTCCTTGTAATATCCAGCAGGATTCTTACGTGGATCTGGCAAGGCCTGCTTCACTGCTAACACTTCAGCTCGCTTCCACGGAATGTGTATCCATACTCTTTGGAATTGCGCTGGAGCGGCTACAATACCATTATTATGATCAGCTTGCACAGCTTCGCGCCAAATTGGAGGAACCTCCCTCATTGGATATTGGCGACTTAACTTCGTCTTGCTTTTCTCTAAATCTCTCGGTGAACGAAGTGATGGATCATTCCTATAACTTAAAATCAATTCCATCGCTTCTTCTATATTATCACCCACTATCATTCCAGCAGCAAACTCTTTCTGAACCTTAATTAAATCTTCTAGATTTGATTCAACATCATCTTCTTCTATCTCCTCACGTAACAACGAGCACATCTCGTCAAAGACATACCGTTGTGTTGGTTCTTTCCACTGCATAAACGTTTCTAGCACATCTTTCGTACTATATCTCCTACTCTTCGAAATCCATCTGAGAGCCGTGGAATCTAAAATTCCCCGTTCCTCAGTACTCGGAAGCTGACTACGTCTCTGAACAGAGTCGGAAGTAGGAGTCTTAATTAAAGTTTTATAGAAAGGAGACAGCATGTTAGACACAGAATCAGTGATTCTCCGACGAACAGAAAGTGGAGTCAACATACTCGCAGACGCAGAAAACACAGTAGAGGTAGGAACAGATAACGGAACAGTAGAAGTATCGAGGAAGATAGTTTGTGGAACAGTAGGTGTAAGCGAGACAGATACAGGTATAGAAGTCGGCAATCCAGGAGGAGGAGCCGTAGGAACATTTACATTGACCACAGGAGGTACGGGAGCCTGATTCTGAGGGACAGGAGCAGGAATACCAGGTTGTCCAGCAACCGGCAATTGAACATTCGGTAAAGGTGGAGCCGTAGCACCTTGTGCATACGGTGGAGGTGACCGTAACAAATAAGATAGCAGAGGATCGTTTTCAGAATCTTCCAGTATCTTAGCCGTTTTCGATGGCAAGGCAGGATAGCACTTGTCAATCGCTAAATTGTGCTCTCTAATGGCCACCTCTATGGCTTTCTCACACTCGTTAACTTGCAACTGCTTAGTTGCTTGCTCTAGAGTCAACTCTTCTTGCTCTTTCTGTTCTTTCTTTAACCTTTTCATTTCCCTCTGTTTGGATTCTTTTCGCCAGAAACGGAAAGAATCAAACATTGCCGGCCGGGCTTTCTTCTTAAACAATTTCGCTTCTAGATTGTCGAGAATTTCGGGTTCAAAACTACCATGTAGTGGCCAACTAAGGACACCATCTTTCTCAGTGTAACGGACCCACACCTCATTATAAGAGATAGGACCCACACCATATTTACAATACAAGTCATACAGGGGAGTCCCAATCGGAGGAACCAGACATGAGTCCTCCAATCGTGAGTCACTGTTGCAACTGAAACAAGACAACATACAGTTTTTCCGACTTACCATTTTCAGTCCGGAACACAAAACAAACAAAACACGAAACAGATATGTGCACTCGAACCAAGAACTTAGGCCTACCAAAACGAACTGATGTATCGATACCCAAACTAAACCAAATAGATTATCGTAACCAGAACAACCAGTAATAATCTTACGAAACCAAACCAAACCAAGAACCACAAAGGATTTTAACAACCCTCACAAAGTAACCAGCTAGCTATCACTAAATACTTAACTGAGGCACTGAAGACGTCACCACGGAGAAACCCGTCACGTTTCGCTGTACTAAGGACTGCACCTCGGGTCCAAGACAGGGCGACGGTCAAGGCAACGGCCCACTGCAGCCGTCCTGAACGGGAACCCTCGTGGAAGAGAACAACGGGCCACTTTTGCGATATGCCGGGATCGATGAAGTGGGGCGCCTCCCTCAGGAATCTTCACACGAAGCTTCTCGAACTCTTCAGGCTTTTGGACCGGTACCGAATGACGTCGCCCAACGTTGGGCGCCAATTGGAGTTCTGGACTTTTTGGTTCCGTCCAGAGGTGTCAGGGAACAACACCCAAAGACCCCGGAGTTCCACCTGCCTTGGTGCACAAATGAACAGAAACACGGGCTTCTCGATGGTGGCGTCAAAGACCAAAGGTTTATTACTGCAGGGACACAGAAGTCACAGAAACTACGCATGGGCAGTAACTAGGAGCCTGTTCGATTTGTACAAAGAGGGTTGCTCCTTATATACTAAATTTTGGCCTTCAGGCGAATTCTTTACATGTTGGTACATTCCCAAAACCTTTGTGTCATAAACAATAAATATTTGGCGTACATAGGAACCGTTGATAAAATCTGTTACAAAACATCTACGAAGAGGGGTTCCCACTAGTTCATCACAATCCCTTGTCAATATTGCATTCAAGAGCTGGACCGCCTCATCGTAAATTTCGTTACCTCCCCCTAATAAAGATTCAGAAAGAAAGAAACGGAGCCAGGTGTGGAAGATAGAAAAGCGAGATAAGAGATGTTTGTAGGTTGTAAATGGGCAAGGCTACCGGCTTCGGCCGCCTAATCGTGATCAGGACAATGGACACGAAGACCAGTTTGGCAGGACTGGCCTCGGGCAGAGGAGGCAGTCTTTGCCGAGTCATGCAGCTACAGCGTGTTCTGGTCTAAGGTGCACGTGTCACTAGAGAGGTGAATCTCCGGCTAAGGCTACGTGTCCTTAATCGAAATGAAGTGATCAGAGGTTATTGCGTATGTGAGGGCAAGAAACACAAAATGGCGGCCATGATCTAAGATGGATGCCGTGGGTAGATCAGAAATGTGTTTATAAAAGGAGTGCTCTTGTTTGTAGCGTAGCGAAAACACCAGGATATACTAAATGGATCATTTGCGGTTCGCTGATACCAATAATATGTATTTCCGACAATATTGAAAACACGGGTTCAAATCGTCACGGAACCTCAGACTCGTTTCGGTTGGACTCCCATTGAAGTCACTGTGGATACGCGTCAGTGCCATCTGCACTGTACATGCCTGCCCATGTGTCCGAGCCGTAAGGCTGCGGGTAACAGGGCGTCCGATGCGGACCCCCAACTTCCCGCTCCGGGAGCTATTGCGGGACGGAAGCTCCAACTCGATCCGGCTGTCCGAATCGAGCATCGTACTGGCTCGGTCGGAATACGCCTCCATTGCGCGCCACGGTTAGCTTACGGCCGAGACGTACGGAGCGGTTCGGACCTGGAAACGATTCGGACAGAGATATTGGGCTTGTTCTCATTGTACTTTGATGTCCGGACTCATGTACGAACCGGACGGAAATTCAGCCTCCGAATCCGACCAGCTAATGCCGAACATAATTAAAAGCCCTTCCGACCGAGATCGGAAACGGCCCCTAAATGGGTACTAACTCAAAGTTCGAACCTTTTTAAATTATCAAGCTTGAATAAACCTATGTAAGTATAGGTAGGTTATACCGTTACCACTGTCAACCGGAAACAATAGTGAGGGTGTTGTGGACTGATATAAGCACTACTCGAGAGTCTCAAAATAAGACCACTGCGTTAGGTGCGCCATGTTGCAGGTATTCTGCTAAGACACAGAACTGTGCACAGAGACCCAGGACCTCAGTGAATGGTGGTGGACCAAAAA
Source organism: Lissotriton vulgaris (assembly GCF_964263255.1). Classification (NCBI taxonomy): domain Eukaryota; kingdom Metazoa; phylum Chordata; class Amphibia; order Caudata; family Salamandridae; genus Lissotriton; species Lissotriton vulgaris. Next base: position 929,496,435 of record NC_141689.1, on the reverse strand, counting down.
ACTCACATTACTACCTAGAACCCCTAGCCGACTAGCATCAGTGTCACATTAGCTCTTCATCCTATAGCAAAGTAACCAATGATTGGACAACCCAGAACATGCAACTTAGGTTACTCTCAGGAATGGTGGGAATCAAGAACACTGTTTCGTTTGTTATTCTCATACTAGTCCACAACTTGGGTAAAAAAGAGACACAGTAAAGTTTAAAATGTTTATTTTTAACGACGTGCTCTAAGATGCAGTATTTTTGCAAGCATAAGCAGGCATATGATTAAAAATAATACAAGCAGCATTGTTACAATTTCATGAAACACAAAAGAGGAAATCATATAATAATGATGGTGGGAAACAGGTCCTTTAGTGCCAGTATGTCACTCCCCCTAGCTAGGAACTATGTTTTATAAAATATGGAAGGTCTCTTAGGCTTGTGTGGGGGACCCCATACCTCTAAGATCAGCAGAAGTGAATCACATCAGGATCTGCAAATGCTCTCTGTCTCTCTGGAAACTGAATTCTTCCAAGTGTCTGTTAGATTTGGGGGTCTCTAGCTGGCACAGGTACGTACTTATGACAAATAGGGGCCCTCTTCTCTAGTCAGAGTAAGGGTGATTACACCCCTAAAATAACCCCTGCTCACCCCCTGGTAGCTTGGCACGAGCAGTAAGGCTTACTTCAGAGGTGTCGTAAGTTAAGCATTTATGACCACATATAATAACCCAGTGACAACACTTCAAATGGACACCACACAAGGTTTTATGTAAAAAAAGTATATTTTATATAGAGTTACCACAAGACCAATAAACGACAAAAAGAATCCACAGTACTATTAGCTCTCAAGAGTTTTTGTTAAAAAGACTTAAATCAAGATTCTGTGCGAGTCGGTAGCCAGGACAGGCTAAACCGTTGTTGAAAATAACAGAGTCTAGCAAATCCAGAGGACTGCGTTGGTACGGGCCCACTCAAATGAAGACAGACTCAGTCACAGTACCTTTTACTTGGGGCGGCCGGCATGCATGTGCGAGCCGGTTCTGGAGATCGTTGCGGTGCAGAAAGGCTGCATTGCAGGACGCGGTGTCCCTCAATGCGACGTAGGCAGACCCCCGTTGACAGAGTCGGTGGATCCAAGGCTTTGTTGCAGGGTGAGACGGTGCTTCGATGCGGTTCTTGCAGCTTGCGGTGCGGCGAACGAGCCGGAGTTCAGGAGATGGCGTCGATCAGACCGGACAGCGGTGCGAGTCGAGCAGTGCGTCACGAATCGTGCAAGCCGGTGCCCAATTCCTGTGTGGTCACAGGACTCGAAGTCAGCAGCAGTGACCGCATTGGTCGGACCAGTTTGATTCAGTGTAGCGAGGCGTTGAACGTCGCGGTGTCTACCAGTCGCAGTGCAGGCTACGGCTTGGTGACGGCGTCAGGACGGAATCGGTGAGCGCAGAGCTTGCGTTGTTCAAGGCGGATGTTTCTGCATGCGGTGCCTACAGTACATTGGGCCAGTCGTGCGAGTCGGTCACAGCTCTCTGCCTCTGTAGCCACTTGTTTCCAGCAGCAATTCACAAAGGCTGGTGAAGTCCACTGGCCCTGGGACTTCGATCAGGTGGCAAGCTCTCTTCCAAGCCCTTGGAGATCTTTGCACAAGTTTGAAAGAAAAGTCCACAAAGTTCTTTCTCCTCTCTTTGGCAGTCAGGCAACCACTGCAGGCCAATCCCCCAAGCAGCACATCAGCTTGGGAATAGTCTCTCCTAAGTTTCTTCAGGTTCCTTCTCCTCAGCAGAGGTTTCATCTTGAAAGTCCAGAAGTGATCTCATTTCTTGGGATCAGGGTCCCAATATTTATACCCCAAAATCCTTTGTTCTCTGTGGGGAGAGGGGCCTGTGCAAGGTTTAAGCCAGTTCTGAAGCACTCTGTTTACCAGACTTCTCCTTTCCTTTCACAGTGCAGGGCAGGCACATCAGAAACCCCACAGGAGGTGGAGAAAGCTTTGTGGAAGGCAAATACATTCCTGGAGCACTTTGTTGACAGTCTTCCTTCTCTTCTTTAAGTGTGCAGGACAGAGACATCAGACGCACCACAGGAGGTGTAGTCAGCATTGTGGAGTGAAGGCCAGCCCTATTCAGGTCCCATGTGCAACTCCTCCCTCCCATCTAGATGCAGATCTTCCTATTCACCACCGGGCTGCCCCAACCTGTCTCTTGGAATCCCCCAGCCCTGTCACTCACAAAACCAGACAAAGGAACACACAACCTTGCAGAGGCAGGCTCAAATGGTTAGGCAAGCAAATACCTACTTTCTAAAAGTGGTATTTGCAAGCAAAGAATATTAAAATAAACTTCACTACAAGATGTATTTTATTATCCTGAGCCCAGGCATGCCAAACTCGAATCTCTACCATGTTCTCTGAGTCTGCTACGAGTATAAACACTGCCCTTGGGCCTACCATAGGGGTGACAAATATGAAGAAAAGGGAATGTGGGTGCACTTACCCAGTCAGCATGACAGTACCAGACTGCACGCAGGCTCTGCAATGGCAGACCTTAGACACATTTTACAAGGCCGCTTCTGTGGGTGGCACAACCAGTGCTGCAAGCCCACTAGCAGCATTTGGAATTACATGCCCTGGGCACACTCAGTGCACTGTACTAAGATCTGACGAGTTAACCAAACATCCAATCATTGAACGACTAATCAATACATCAATTTACAGTAGGGAGCACTCGCACTGTGGCACTGGACAGCAATTGTGCAGTGCCAAAGCATCTAACACCAGTAAGAACACATGAGGCAACAGCAAAAATGGAAAGGAGACCCACGCCAATGGTGCCAGGTCTAACAGTGTCTAAAATCATTTATGCAGTGCCATATTAAAGGTGCAAGAATTCCAGTTAACTGCAGCCACAGTGTATGTTGTGTCTAAGTGTGAGCCAATTAGCCCGAACAACAGCTAAACATTGTTATGATAACCTTGGAGTCTTCGGAGCTCACTGTGCAGACTAAGGTTGCGATGTAAGTCCAGGGATGTTGAAAACAAGCCATTCTCAAGTGAAGATATTCACGAATTCAAAACTTGTGGTACCAGCTACCTGCAGTGTCGTGTGCAAAAGCGGCAAAAATGGAAAATGGTGTTTAAACTTCTAATAAGCTTATGCTAAACAACAATGTGCGCAAGCAGAGATCTTCCTTCAGTACAGCGCAGAGCCAAGTTTCCTGCGAGAGGACCACAGAAAGTTAAAAGACAGAGTAGAGGATGTGGAGTCAACAATCACAATGGTGAAGCCCTCCGTGTCCTCGACGGTGGCCCGAATCAAGTCACTGAAAGAAGAGGTGAATCTTCTCAGCGATCATGTTGACCACTATGGCCGATCACGCCGGAATAACGTGTGCCTGGTGGGCCTGCCGGAAACCGTAGAGGCACAGAGTATGGAGCTATACTTAGAAACCTGGGGGCATATTACCAAGCAATAGCGATAATTATCGCTATTGCTAGGTTAGAGACAAACATTTACCGCAGCGCTGCAGCGATTTTTACCGCAAATAAACCTTGGTATTACCAAGGTTTAATGCAAATGCGGTAAAAATCGCCGCAAAGCATGAATATCGCTGAAAAGTCAGCGATATTCATGCATTAGCGAGCTAATGCTCTTAGCCATGTTATCCACCTCCCATTGGATAACATGGCCAAGAACTGCTCAGGGCAGGTGTTAGCTTTTGGAGATATTCCAGCTTAGCGCGAATATCTCCAAAAGTTGGTAATAGGAGATAGCGATGTTAGCGACTGTTTTCAGTCTCTAACATCTTGGCACGCCCACTTTGCATCTCATTAGTGATAAATATCACTGACATACAAAGTGGAGCCCAAGATGGTCGCTATCTCCTACTAGCTGTCACTAACTGGTGCTAGCGGCAGCTAGGTAATAGGGAGATAATTTTATCTCCGCTTTCTTGGCTTTTAAAGCCAAAAAAGTGGAGATAAACCCCCTTGATAATATGCCCCCTGGTTCTCAGACACCATACTTCAAGGCAAGCATTCCAAGTTCTTTTCTGTGGAACAAGTTCAGAGAGTACTGGGGGGGATTTACGGGCTCGGCCAGAACCTGACATCGGTTTCGTAAACATGGGCAGGAGTTACTCTTTAACAGGAAAAACACGTAGCAGCTGAAAAGGCAAAAACACCACGTTTACCGCGTTAGCCGTGCTGCCTGAGTGAGGCAACACAAAATGGCGGCCAAGTACAAAATGGCGGCTGAATACGAAGGGGAATCGGAAACTACGTAACCTCAATTAGCAGGCCAGCTTCGCAGGGCATTCTTTAGGGATGTTAAACGCTGCCTCCGCGAACATGAGATTAAGTATGCACCACAATACTCGGCCTCATTGCGAACACAGCATAAAGGAACCACGATCTTATGCCATTCACCTGATGAAGCTTGGAACTGGGTGGAACAAAACCAGGTGGCGTCAGCTCTGAAAGCCATGAGGGACTCCCACCAGCAAAGGAAAACAGTCATAAACAGCGGATGCCGCAGTCAGTCCCGCGGACAGCGCCCCACCACAGCCCGAGTGGCTCAAGAAAGGGAGCAGGCTCTCCAACAGGCCAAAAAGCATGGTGCCAGAGCTTCCCCTCTTCTCTCCGACGGAGACCTCCCCGGAGCAGGAATACTTCCTATTGGAATCACAGCAGCGGTTGATGCTGTGCGTCGGCCATGATGTGGCACTGCAGACCTCAAATGCACTGGGTTGACCACCCATGATACTGGGACTCGACGGACCTGCGTAATTCATGCTAATGGACCATTGTACTCAAGCAGGAGGCAACCACTGGATACAACTCTTCATCGCCCTTTGATTGGCTGCTCTGTGAACACTCTACCAAGGTAGTCAGGAGACTATGTCGAGACTGTGCGAGTATTTTCACACCCCACACACGATAAGTGACTGTGATAGACTTATCTTGAGTTTTGTGATTTTCTGTTTTCTTTGTCTTCTTATTTGATTATGTTTGCATTCAAGAGCACATGGACTCTTGCCCGTTGGCAATTAGGCCTGGCGTGGGGGGGGGGTCGGTTTATACAGTTCTACAAAATGCCAGTCCATAAGATATTTCTGCATGCCATGCTAGAATGCAGAATTGTCCTTCAAGTGCTATTTCACTGCCTGTCACACATGGGGAGTGCATATTTATTGTCCTTATCACTTACTGAAGTAAATGCCAGGGAATAATTACTTATTGTTGACTTGAAATGTGAGTGGCCTGGCCGGTTATGTCAAGCGCCACAAGGTCTACCAGTACTTACGCAGTCGTAAGATAGCCAAAGCTCAACTTCAAGTGACTCATTTAACACTACAAACACTGCAGTCACTCAACAAAAGGTGAACTGGCACGGTAATAGGCATAACATACTCTGGAAGAGGGGCCGTGATTTGGGTGGCACCTGGTATTCCACTACAGATATCAATCAATCAATCAATCAATCAATCAATCATCGTATTTATATAGCACACTACTTACCCAGAGGGTCTCAAGGCGCTGGGGTGGGGGGGGGGTCCGCTACTGCTCGAACAACCAGGTCTTGAGTTGCTTCCTGAAGGCGAGGTGGTCCTGGGTCAGGCGGAGGTGTGTGTGGAGGGAGTTCCATGTCTTGGCGGCGAGGTAGGAGAAGGACTGTCCCCCTGGGGTGGCTCTGCGGATGCGGGGGACAGCAGCAAGGGCGTGGCTGGTCGAACGAAGCTGGCGTTTGGGAGCGTAGAAGTTGAGGCGGCTGTTGAGGTATCCTGGGCCTTGGCTGTGTAGGGCTTTGTGTGTGTGGGTGAGGAGACGGAAGGTGATTCTCTTGTTGACCGGGAGCCAATGCAGATGCAGATCTCTCAGGTGTCCGGAGATGTGGCTGCGACGAGGGATGTCCAGGATGAGTCGTGCTGAGGTGTTCTGGATCCGCTGGAGTCTCTTCTGGAGTTTGGCGGTGGTTCCGGCGTAGAGGGTGTTGCCGTAGTCCAGACGGCTGGTGATGAGGGCCTGGGTGACCGTCTTCCTGGTCTCCGTGGGGACCCACCGGAAGATCTTACGTAGCATGCGCAGGATATTGAAGCACGACGAGGAGACGGCGTTGACTTGTCTGGTCATGAAGAGGGAGGAGTCCAGGATGAAGCCCATGTTGAGTGCGTGGTCTGTTGGTTTGGGTGCGCTGCCTAGGGCGGGGGGCCACCAGGAGTCGTCCCAGGCGGAGGGTGAGGATCCCAGGATGAGGACTTCCGTCTTGTCCGAGTTCAGTTTCAGGCGGTTGTTCTTCATCCATTCGGCTACCTCTTTCATCCCTTCGTGAAGGTTGGCTCTGGCGGTGGCGGGGTCGTTGGTAAGGGAGAGGATCAGCTGGGTGTCGTCGGCGTAGGACACACACACACACGTTGACCTTCAGGACCACTACAGGACCACTACTCGATACTAGAAGGCTCTTTAGATGGTCGCCCACTATGCGTGATTTCACTTAATGGGCCTAACTCAAGGCAATTCACATTCCTTCAAACCTAACCACAGCACTCACTGCCACTGCCAAACACCGCCAACTTAAGGTAAATATAGTGATTCTCATAAAAAAATCATTAATGTGCTGCCATAGACTAGACTAAACTAGGCCCAAATTGAAGGATATAATTTCCGGTTTCTCTGTTTCATTTAAAGGACACATTGGGTCCACCCCTTTTTAACGTGTGCAAGAAGGATACCGATCCGAATTTAAGAAACGGCGGTTTTAAAAACCAAGCAAGGAAGGTTAACAAATACTAAATGTAAGCATAGAATTAGAAGCAAAAGCAATTCAGGAGTAATACCCTTGCATTTATACATAACAAATCTATCTGTCTCTCTAGAACAAACAAAGAAAAGATGAGAATCTGACCAAAGTAGCAGGAATACATGCAAATCGATAATATGTAAAAGGTAACTATACCTTTAAACTGTATGTAGCATATAACAACTCATGGTAAGCATGACTGCACGACAGGAGAGCAGATCCAGCAAAGGGAGAGTATAGCCCTTATGACAATGGGAGGCAAGGGTCCTCATAACAATGGGAGGCAAGGGTCCTTATGACAATGGGAGGCAAGGGTCCCCATGTATCGAGCAAATTGGAGTGAGGATCGCTGATACCCAACAACAACTAGAGAACGAAGTGGTTAATTTGAACCCAATTCCCGAGCAAAAATATAATTTCTATGGTCATTAGGATGTTGTACAACAACTGGTATAAGGTAGACATACAGGACTGTGATAGATAAAAAATGTGAGAAAATATTAGGAGAATACTAATGTGTACATCACAAGTGAATAATGGTGTAAACACAGAATGATGTTCATGCATGAGAAGATAGGAAATTATCTACATGTATATTAAGAGCATGAGACTTAGAATTAACTATTTGCAAGATACTGATGGCAATATGTTTATCTACAGGAATTCTAAACTACGGGCAACCAACCAGTGCCATATAGAAGGGAGAGACTAATCAGTATAGTCTTGATAAATATGGTAAATTATTAGCAAGACCATCGAAACGCGTCGACGCCCTACAGCACGATCAAGGGAGAAAAGACCTAGGGCCTCATTTATGAAAAGTGACGCATCGCTGCGTGAAAACAGCGATGCGTCACTTTTCACTGCGCACTCCTTGCGACACCAATGATGCGTCATATTTAATGTATGGCGCATCATGTCGCAAGGACTTACAGATACGTCAGTATTTCTGACACATCTGTAAGCGCAAAAGTGACGCATTGCTGGAGTGTGTCACAAAAGTGACGCAACTCCAGCAATGCGTCCTTTCACATGGGGAAAGCCCCATGTGAAAGGGCTTGCGTCAGTCTTACGCCTGCTGTGAGGCAGGCGCAAGATTTTGACACAACCGCATCCTAAAAGTGACGCAGTGAAATCTCATAGATTTCACTGCGTCACTATTACGAGGCTTTTTGCGGGGGAACGCCCCCTCTGCATACATTATACCGGACGCAGGTATAATGTGGCGCAGGGGTTTAAAAAGTGACGCATCTACCTAGATGCGTCACTTTTTAAATATGGCGCAACAAGGCGCATGTTTTACGCTGCCGATGCGTCACAAAAAGTGACGCATCCGCAGCGCAAAAGTGATGCAAGGCCTCATAAATGAGGCCCCTAGCCTGTATATTTACGAGTACATGTTGTCAGGATTGTGTCCTATTGAAATCCCATAAAACGTGCAACACCAATTGACAATTTTTATGTCCTGTATATGTCTCTCTTTCCTTTTTTCCTTCCTTTTCTATATCCTTTGAGCATCTTAACTGTCAACGAAATAATTTCATGATTTATGTAACGCATGTGTTTTGAAGGTTTTTTTAATAATTTGTGTGCATACTTTTATCTCCGGCTCCTAGTGAGCGGTTTTTTAATGAATTAACTGTATTTGTATATGTATGAATACCCTTTTTTTATAAATAAAAAAATTAACTATATGACTGTTTAAGTGTATTAGTTTAGGATTGGTTGTAGTGGGTTTAACAACTAGGTTGGCCAAGATACCTATTTGTGGGTCTTCCTGAGTAAAAAAGATCGGCTCACCAAGGGAAACAACTTTTTTCTTACTAACTAGGGAAATACAAGGACTAGAGGCTGAAATACAGCAGTTGAAACATGCGGCTCCTATGGACCTGCATATACTACCAGCACTCAGGAAAACCAAATTAGAACATAAGTGTGGGAAGTTGTCCTGGCATATGCTGTCCACTATTCTAGTGGCCACCTTGCACCAGTCCAAATGACCCTTATTGATGGTAGGTAAAGAAAACCATGATAGAAAGCTAACCTAGTGGTAGCTGTAGAGAGAAGCCTTCATGCTAAGTCTTGGAGGAATGTAAAGCAGCTTGTTTTACCAGTCTTTAATCTTGTAAATGACCAAATAAAAGGAGAACCACACCAGGTATATATATGTAAAATATATGTATTTATACTAAAGACATACCCCTAGTCTATTTATGAGGCTAGAGGCAAAAGTACTTTCAGTAAACTTAATAACACAGAGTAAATAAGCACAATATACGCTGAGCCCTGGGGGCGTACCAACCATATAGTAAGAAAGAGGTATAAGAAACCACGACTTGCATAGAAACAAGGTCTAGAGCCTTTAGAACCGCTGGGGCCACCAGGCACCACCCAAGGGAGTGACACAGGGGACCCACAGGGGACACATGAAGTATGTGAACACAGCTGCAAATCACCATGAACTTCTATGGGGAAAGTCGCGGTTGAAATTTTAAAGATAAAGGACACTTAGAAGAGGACTTGGAGCAAACCCCTTTAGAGATAGGGTTTTTAAGAGCCCAACACCCAAGGGAGCACTGGAGTACTCGAGTTACCTCACCCAGGGAAGCCGGGTGCATAGGTGTCTCTTGGTGTCGGGTTTCGTCATAGTTTTCAATGGCGATCGGCTGCAAAGTGCTGCTGGCGTCTAAGTGGAAAGTGTCCAGTGTGATCCAAGCCTGGATCGAAGATGAGAAGAACCTGAAAGCAGAGGGTACAGAGTCTGGGTGACTTGCCAGTGACAAGGAGCATGATAGGCGAATGCCCACTGATGTCGGGTGATTTCAGGTGAAGAAGGAAGAAGGTGAAGCTTGACTCTTCAGCCACGAGGACCAGGAGGTCCACGACAACCAGGATCTGGATTTGAGCTGTCCCACAAAGGTTGTTGAGTACTGCGGTGTCGGTTTCCGGATTGGACCCAACCAACCTTAGGAACAGCAACCCATGCAGAAAGCAGAGATAGGCTTTGGTGCAGACCAGCAAGGTGTGAGGGATTCACCACTTGGTAGGGAGTCAGGGTACATCTGGAGCAACCAGGGAAGCCCAAGGAAAAGTAGAGTTACCTTCGAGGGGACCCATCAGTCGACGGGCCAGGGATCGGAAGGAGCCTCAAGCTGACATGCAAGAAGCGGGCTCACAGAAAACTTGTGGACTGTAGGCCCACAATCTTCTGTGCAGATGGTGCTCAGGGTTTGGGCTACAAGTAACCCAAAGCACAACTTCAAGAACGATCGGGAAGTCAATGCACTAGCAAATGTGCATAGTGTCCAGGAGTTCTGGTTCCATATCACTCGTGAGGGCTGTGGAGCTCAGCTTTTCTGGGGACTCGAGTCGGCCTCTGAGACATCTGGAAATCCTCTCACTGTGTCACAAATGCTTCAGAGTCCGTCAGGAGCTTCAGAAATGCAGACCGGGAAGATGCTTCATTGGTGCCTGCTTAAGCAGGGGAGTCACTCCTTGACCCCAAGGGAGATTCTTCCATCTTCTAGTCTTTAGTAGAGCGTTGAAGTTCCAGGATTCAGTGTCAGAGTTTCGTCCAGGTGTAATCTAAAGTCGTGTTGCCAGGGGTCCCTTACTTATACTAAGAAAAGGTGTTGGACATACTCTGGGGACCCACCAATGGGAGGGTCTGGAAAAAGGGGTTGCTACATCCATTTCATTTGTCCAGTTTCATGCCAGAATAGGGGCTGGTAGACCCTGCAACCGATTTGAACTGGGCTATGCACAGGGACACAAATTGTGCCCCCAGTGCAGACTTTCTGCACCCACCCAGCTCCAATACACTAAAGCCTGTCTGGGAGGTGGTTACACCTCCCTGTGACAGGAAACCTATTGACCAGGCCTCCCCTGCCGGAGGTTCATGATCCTGGGGCTTGTTTAAACTATTACCGGGAAGACCAGTGTGTACATATCTCTCCCTCTAGAATGGTGGAATTCTACCCAACCCCCCAGCCACTACTGGCGGGGGAGGTACGATTCTAAAGTGTTTGACACCAAACACGACATTTTTCCATGCAGCTGTTACAAAATTAGCATTTACAGCAAGGTTATAATGAAATTGAGAGTATATGGTCTGGCTGCATCACAGAACAGCCTCAGAGAATAGATGCAGAAAGCTAAAGAGGGGCCCTGCTCATGCATGGGCACCCGCTCACACAAAACCAAGCACTCTGCCATCAAGATTGATAATCTCTGCCATAGGAGTGACTGATAGGTTTATATGTGTCAGTGATTATAGGTAGATATAGGTAACCTATATCTTAGTAAGAGGTGCATGCATCACCTTACCCAGGCTGCAGTAGCATTCCTGTGTTGTCATTTGGGAAGGCTTCCCAGGGGTGGCATAATACATGCTTCAGCCCCTGGTAGGCCTCTGGGGTACCCATGCCCTGAGTACATAGTGTATCATATACTAGGGACTCACAATTGTACCCCAGTAACCAAACTGGAGTGTACCTAAAGTACCTACAATCATTTAACCCAAGGCTGGGTTCCTGGATGGCAGGACCCACGCCAGACTAAAGTCGAAAAACAGTGAAACACCAGCAAAAAGTGGGGGTAACCACAGTAAGCAGATCCTACTCTTCTACAAAAAGGATGCACTGGATAAACTGTGCGCCTTCGATTATAAGCAGTAATCGGTTAGACACGGAGGGTGACAAAGCAGGCAAGACATTTGCTTGGCAGTTGAAGAGAAACCTTACGCAACCACCTATCACTGCAATATACACCCTTGATGGTACCCTGGCCAACACGGAGGAGCAGATCAATGGCTCCTTTTATAAATACTATACATCATTATACAAGGCCCCTGACTCAGTTGACCCACAGGCAATGAAACTGTTTCTAGAACAAGCGACCCTTATACAAGTAACGTCAGACCAGTATATGGAACTGGAGACTTCGCTTGCGGTAACCAAAATCTCGGATACCATCAAACAGCTAGCTAGAGGCAAAAAGCCCCGAATGGATGGCTGCCCCACGGAATTTTATGCTACATATTTGACCCAGCTGTCTCCCCGGTTGCTCACTATTTTTACAGATTTCTTTGACAGAGGCATATTACCTCCTTCTCTCCGCAAGTCGATACTCATAGTCCTTCCTAAAGCTGTAAACCTGGGCGGGTCCCCCTCATCATGAGCTCATACCGTCCGTTGTCATTGCTTACATCAGCCCATAAAATCTTGGCAAAATTGCTGGTCAATAGGCTGCATGGGGCTGTTCCTCTACTGGTACACTCGGACCAAAATGGGTTTGTACCAGGTAGGAGCATGGGACTGAACCAGTGACGCTTGTTCAAACTCCTAGAGTGGGCCCAAACGGCTCCCGGGCAACACTGGATAGAAGCCTTAGATAAAGAAAAGGTATTTGACACCCTGCGATGGGATTACCTACGGGCGGTGCGCGCCCGTTTTAGTATAGGCACCAAGTTTCTCCGCAGGGTGAAAATATTATATACTGCCCACGCGCCAGAGTGAAAACGGGTCGCGTCATCTCACCACCCTTTGACATCGAGCCTGGCACAAGGCAGGGCTGCCCACTGTCACTAATTATTTTCGCCCTGGCCATGGAGGCTCTGGCTTGCGCGCTTCGCAGTCACGTTCTAGATTGGGGCATACGAGTGCATACGCAGTGGCATATAGTGTCCCTATATGCGTATCACACACTGATTTATTTATGCAATCAGGACGAGGCGCTCCATGGTCTAGTCGCACTACTTGACAACCATGAACAGTTGTCGGGCTTGAAAATCAACTGGGATATGTCTGTCTTAGTGCCGATGTCCCCAATCCCAATCGAGCAGAGACAGTGGCAACCTCATGCCCCTCTTGCCAGAGTGTATGACTTCTTTAAATACCTGGGAGTACAGGTCTACCATTCTCCATCTGATTGGTTGGATGGCAACTTGGGGAAGTCGATCACCAGCGCCAGGGCGACTCTCTCGTTCTGGACTACCCTCCCTCTATTCCCCATGGGCTGGATAGCCATATCCAGGATGCTCCCCCTCCCTAGGCTCCTACATTTCTTCGCCGTCCTCCCCTATAGTCCGCCTCGGAAATTGTTCCACAATCTACAGTCATTGCTAATCTCCTTGATATGGGGCAACTGTAGGGCAAGGGTAGCACTCTCTAAGCTGCAGCTAGCTGGATCAGACGGAGGTTTCGGAGTGCCAGATTATGAACTACACTTTGCTGCTGCCCAGCTTCAGTGGCCTATGCGCTGGTTGGCAAAGCAGAATTTATCTGAATTAGATAATTGAGCAATGGCGCTAGCACAACCAGACCTGCTTGAATGGCAATCGGGCACTAAAACTCAGCTCCAGAGGACTGAGGGCTGCACACTGTTACGGGCAGCTCGTACTGCTTGGTTACGCTACGTCGTGCCCAAACGTCGCCCTCTCAGTACGCCCCAAACCTCCCCATAGAGACATCACCAGGGTCATATACCCGCCTAAAACTTCCGGCATTGGCTGAATGGCAGGCAGCTGGCCTGACAAAACGGAGAGACTTATTTACAGACTCCTCCCTATGTAACTTTGATACTCTTTTGGACGACTGTGGTGTGTCACCAGAAACGTTCCTTCTCTACGCGACACTAACACAACAGGCAACACGAATCAGGGGGGACATAAGCACAGTACCACCAACTTTTGCAGCCTTGCAGACACTACTGACACACAGATCAGGCAGGAAAACCATCACGGCCATCTATAATTCGCTCAAAACGGATACCGCCCCCTCATTGTCCCCATTACGAGAATACTGGACAGTGGCACTCTCTACAGAAATCACAGAGAAGCAATGGGAACAGTGTTTGGGAAACCACAAGGCTATCTGAATGAATGCCAGACTGAAATCCACGTAATTCAATTATTTGCATCATACATACTTAACCCCGCACAGATTGGCGCAAATGTATCGAACCTCCAGTTGCTGTGACTCGGGCGCTGACTTCATGCATATAGTCTGGACCTGTTCTCACATTATAGCATACCAGGAGAAAGTATCTGATATACTGACGGCGGCAACAGAAACCATAGTTCCAAATCAGGGCGCACACTACTTGCTAGGCATAACAAAATGGAATGCATGTCGTAAGAACATCAATAAATGTATTGAGTTGGCGCTGGTTCAAGCCAAACGTTCTTTGGCCATTGCTTGTAAATACCCAGCAGGACCTTCCACTAGACAGTGCTTGAACGTCCTCCGGCGTGCCCTGGTTGCCGAACACGTGCCACTGACATCTCAGCCCCTACGCCCAACGACTCGGACACAGCCTGTAGACTAGCAGCACTATGTGGCTATTATAGAAGCTAGCCTCCGTGATTCTAATGACCACAGATGATATGGTAGTGGTACTGATGTTGATACCGGGTGATGCAACAGGGACACCCCTAACATCTACACTAAGACACACAGGTCAGCAAAGAGTTCGGTTGCATATATGCAGACGGGGTGGATAGATAAAGTAGCCCCCCACTCCCAGTCTGGTCCGATAGCACCTACACATAACGCGGCATCTACACTGTAAGACTCCTCTCTCACTTTACTGCCACTGCAGTATCCATCATAGCAGGACTCTGGTGGTCCGCACTCCACATTTGGCACAATCAGCGCAAATATATTTTTGACAATCATAGGACAGGCACACTAGTTAGGTGGTAATATGTTTTCATTTTTTATATTATGTCTTGTTGCAGCTTTGTATAGTAACATTAGATGGCAAACTTTTGTAGTGAAATAATGTCTTTATAGTTTAATTGCAATGTCGAGTATGGCGATTTGCCCCCCTCCAGCTAGTGGGCACAATAATGCAAAAGGAGATGTACCACAACAGGTACTTTACTATGTTTTATTTCCAGCTGTATGTTGTTTTGTGTCTAAAATGAATAAAGAGTATTGAAAAATAAAAAACATACAGAAGGGGAAGGCAAGAACGTGGAGTGGCCTGACTTCTTTACTAGCAGTAGTCTATTGTCACAGCTATAAGCAGAATTACCTCAAGAGAAAAAAGTGGACTCATTGATAGAATACTTTCCCTCCACGTATTCATCATTTCTGAGAAAGTTTAATCTTTGGATATTGTTTACAACAAATTATATGTACTTGGTAAGCATTCTTTCTCTTCTTCCAATTTTGTAGTAGTGGCGTTCTCCTACAAAACCTAATCGAGGCCCTACTGAGGAGACGCACGAGGGAGCAGATTGTTTTTTCAATCTGCCCCTAGAGATTCAACTGTTCAGGTTAATATCAGGCAATTAAAGTCAAGTCAAATAAACTTTATTCGACCAAAGGCAAAAAAAAGCATAACATTAGGAGAAAAAGACATGCGATCCATTTTTTGAAAAAGGAAATCCAACGACATATATCTTTAAATGTTTCTTACACATAATAAAAAACACATGAAAAAATAAAATGTCAACCTCAAGGAACAGTACATTAGGTTGCCTATCTATTCCGGATATAAAAAGCAGTTTTAATACAATTTAATAAAGAATAGCACAACTCCCATGAACCTGGCTGGAGATTGTAAATATATTAGCTCTTCTTTCTGGGATCTCAGATCTGGTTTGTGGAGAATAGGGACCAAAAAAGGAGTGCCGTGGCTGCATTTGTAATGTGTAAAATAGGATAAAGCAATTAGGGATCTATATTGAAGTCATCATTATCAAAATATCTTAATTCGATTAAAGAAATCATAAAAAAACATCATAAAATATTCCAACAAATCCAACTTAAAGTGCATTCACGATTATAAAGTGGCGGTATATGCGGTAATACATTTGTACATAAATACAAAAAGAGTTTGGGTAACAATCCATTCAGTTCATACATCAACACATTCATGAAGTCCATTGGAATAATATACACAGGTATGAGTTACTAATTAATAAGGAACATCGTTTGTGCAAATATGCAAAATCCGGACTAAAGAGCAATTGCCAACTAGTCACAAAAATAAATAATTCCGAATATGAAGTGCAATGCCTTTAAGTAAAATATTTTCCCAAGAAAAACAAAAATTACAGAATATATAATTTATAATAAGACATAAATACTATGAACATTAAAAATGTTAAAAAATACAACTAGGCAAGGTACTATCTTGGTGTTTTCAAATCTATTAAAACAGAAGTCCTATTTAAATTTTCAGACCATTCTTCATTCTGATATAGTTAGCAGCCAATAAGAATCTCAAGACTCCAAAAACAACAAGCTGGGTATTATCGGTTTTTAGGATTCGCAACATTTCCATATATCTTCTCACACCCAGCTTTCTTCCTAACGGTGCAATCCGTTTCTGTCTAGCATTCATGTAAGTAGGGCAAAAAAGGAGAACATGAGCTATGCTTTCCTTTGTTGATAGCTGGCACATTATGCATTTACTGTCTTCCTACCCATTACAAGCACTTCCCCACCCGGCTGTAAAAGATCTGACTAGAAGGGTCCCGTACATTCGTTTTAAATACAATATATTTGCAAGTTGAGGTTCTATATGATCAAGAAAGACCTCAAAGCAGGGGACGGGTTTGAACACCGGGTAGTCATTAGTAAGTGGGCCAGTGCTGCTATTCGATACATTTTTTTAGTGCTGCCTGGTTATGTTATGTTATGTTATTATAAGCTTGTAGAGCGCTATATCACCCAGGGTTATCTAAGCGCTATCAGTGGACACACAACATCAGTGGGTACAGGTGCTAAGTCACAGAGGCCCCCACGCTTCCCCAAAAAGCACCGTCTTCAGCTTTTTCCAAAACAACAGCAGGTTAGTTTCCTTCCTAAGTTCCACGGGCAGGTGGTTCCATGCCAGGGGGACAATGCTAGAGAAGGCTCTGCCACCCTTGGATGTGAGGTTATACCAAGGGCAAAGCAGGTTACAAGCCTCAGCCGACCGGAGGGACCTGGTAGGTAGGTACCTGAAGAGCCGAACCTTGATGTATTTAGGGGCTGAGCCGTAGATTGCCTTGTGCGCAATGCAGAGGCTTTTAAATTTTATTCTTTGAGCAATAGGCAGCCAATGTAAACTGCAAAGTAGGGGCGTAGCTCGAGTGTGCCTAGGTTTGTTAAAGATAAGCCTGGCCGCATCGTTCATTACGACCTGAAGTCTGGCCAGAAGATTATTTGGAAGGCCATGGTATAGGGAGTTGCCATAGTCCAGCCGTGCCAGAATCAAGGCGGAGACCGCCAACCTCATTGTGGAGAAGGACAGCAATGAGGAGAGTTTCCGCAGCTGGCATATCAAACTCACACAAATGCCCACCACAGATGATACCTGCTGAGTCATAGATAGTAGGGCATCAATTTTGATGCCCAGGCTTTTTACTGCTGGCGCTGGTACTGTAAGTGGCCCTAATTCAGCCGGCCAAAACTGATCACACCAAGGATTAGCGGCTGTAGTGAATGCCAGGACTTTAGTTTTGTCTGGATTTATTTTTAGAGAGTTATCCGACATCCAGCTGATTGTGAATTTGAGTTTGTTTTGCATTCTCAAGTGAGCCTGAGCAGTATCGTCAATCTGAATCAGAATCTGTGTGTCGTCTGCATAATTGTAGACTCTGCAGTCCATCCTGTTCAGTGCCACGATCAGCGGCTAAAGATAAATATTAAAAAGCAGTGGTGACAGAGCCGAACCTTGGGGCACGCCGCAGGTCAGCTTTGCCGACTTGGAAACAAGGTCAGCAAGTTGAACTCGTTGGGACCCGATTCAAGGAAGGATGTCAACCAAGCAAGGACTGTACCCTGAATCCCCAGGTCCTTTATCCGCGATAGAAGTTGGCAATGATTAACGGTATCAAATGCAGCGGATAAGTCCAAGAGGATTAGGGCACAGGGTTTTTTTTTGTCAGCCTTGAGTTTCAGGTCCTCCAGCACGGACAGCATTACCAGTTCCGTGCTGTGGTGAGCTCTGAAACTGCCTGATTGGGCTCAAGGAGGTGATTACTTTCCAGGAAGTGGGTGAGAGATTGTAGGACATGCTGCTCTAGAATTTTCGCAAGAAAGGGAAGCTGGGAAATCGGCCTAAAATTCTTTAGGTTTTTTGGGTCAGCACCAGGTTTCTTAAGTAACTGAACTACCCTTGCTTCTTTAAAGTTGGAGGGCACCTGTCCCGTCTCCAAGGAGTGATTTAGCAGCATGAGGACTTTTTCCTCCAATCCAGGCCATCCCAGTTTGAAAATCTGAGGTGGACAAGGGTCAGCTGGAGAGCCAGATTTCACCCGCTTCAGTATAGTCGCGAAACACTCCTTGGTTAGGACTGGTAAAACCGATAGATTTTGTGAGGTAGGGCTGACGGGGAATGGGAGGGGTTTAGTAGAGCACGGAAGGATTGGGATCTGGTTGATTTCTGGGACCAATTTCTTGATTTTATTCATAAAGAAGTCTTGAAAGTCTTGACAGTCTTTAGAGTCAAAGGAAGGTTTTGGCTCTTTGACAGTGCGAAGATCATTCAAGACTTTAAAAACTTCTTTCTGGGGGTTGGCTGCCCTTTGGATGGCTGTTTCGTAGAATTCGGCCTTCCTCATACAAATGGCTTTTTTATAGAGTGCAAGCTGCAGAGTGTAAGCCTCACGTGCAATGAGCGAGCGGGACTTCCGCCAGGCTCTTTCGCGTTGGCGTAGAACTTGCTTTAGTACCCTAAGATCTTTATTAAACCATCCTGCGGCTTTGCCCCTGTCTCTCATTCTAATTTTGTGGACAGGGGCAACAACCTCAATGGCTTCTTTGAGTGAATCTTGTAGGGCGGTGCTTTCAGTATCCACATCGTCCATTGGCGATGTGGGGTATAAGGTTTAAGATAGAGCGGTTATTAAGTCATCAGCTTTAACCTGCTTCCAACTACGGGGTAGTTTCCACTGTGACTTAACTTCCTGCTGTCCCAACAGGAGAGGAAAGTGGCCTTCAATCAGGTAGTGATCAGACCAAGGACATGGGGAAATCACCAGGGGTGCTAAGAGTGGGCGAGAGGACCAGATCAGGTCCAAAGTGTGGCCCTTCAGGTGGCTTGGCTCCTCAACTACCTGTGTGAGTCCCAAGTGTGTTAAGACTTCATCAAGTTGTTTTGCCTGGCTGTTCTTCGGGGTAATTTCCCAGTGAAAGTTAAAGTCGCCTAACACCACTAACCCTTCATAATGAGTGCGGAGGTCCTGGACCATCTTCAAGAATGGTTCCATGAACTTAACTTTTGTGCTTGGAGGGCGTTAGGCTAAAAGAAAGGCCACACAGTCCGTAGGGGAGCAGAATTTCACACCAAAGACGTCTACGCCTTCAATACACTCAGAATATATTGTTTCCATCTTTAGAGTGTTTTTAAAGAGGAACGCAACCCCACCCCCCATTACATTATCTGGACGGTTGGCATGAATGGCGGAAAAATTAAGGGGAAGGGCTGCCACTAGGTCTGGAGTGGAGGACTCATTCAGCCAGGATTCGGTAACGCAGAGGATATCAACAGTGTCCTCCTGCAGGAGGGAAAAGACCTCGAGACAGTGCTTCTGCAAGGATCGGGTGTTGAGTAGTGAGAACTTGCACCCCTGCCTGCTCGCCTGTTTCGGCGAAGTGCCCTGTAAGGGGGGTCTGATTGCTAACTTAGAGCTATCATTAGGTCTCAGGAGTCCTTCCCGTTTAAGTCTCAATATTACCCTATCTGGTAATGTGTGGACAAGTGAATCACAGCATAACAATGACTGTCTGGAATAAACCAGGGAGGAGCCAGGGGTCCTGGCCCCTGTGCCCGGTCTGGCGCGGATGGGCGCACCTTTGGCGCGCCCTCGGCGCGCCTGCTGCGCGCGTCTGCTGTGCGACGGTGCCGCCATTCCCTTCAAGTAGGATACACCAAGGAAGGCCCGCCTGCAGCCCGCCCCCGGAAGTGCATCACTATGGGGAGCCTAAATTAGCCCAGCTATAGGTCCCTGAGCCCTCCACTCAAGCGGCACCAGCTGTGGTGGAACGGGGCTGTTGACCAGCGTTAGGCAGCGTTTGCAAGGTGAGAACAAAAAATACACATTAAAAGTCGTAGTCACTTAAAAGTGCAACACTCACATACAATTTAAAAAACAAGCAATAGTATTTCTAAAATCAGCCGCAAAAGGACTTGAGAATTAGTGCAAAGTAAGCACAGCAGAGCGCTCAGTAATATAGCTGCTAGCACCTCACCAAGGAAGCGCGTCCGTTGGTTCCAATAGATCCCCTTTAAGTTCTATTTTTTAATTAAGGGTCCCATTTTCTAGATAGAGCCAGAGCTCACTGAGCACTAGGTTTGTTAACCACCTGCATACATTAGCCAGCCAGGGGAACGATACATGTGTATCCATTGTATATTTAAGTGCTGTTGCACACACAAGGTGGAAGATCCCTACTCCAAACCTCTGCTGTGAGGAAAACAAATTTGATGTGCAAGGCTTCCAGCCTGGGGATTGTTAGCCAATACCAGTGGGTTAAATTCTCTATCCAGCCTTCGTATGGCTCCACACTATGGAGCTGATTACGATGTCATACGGGCATGAGTCCATCCAACATCGTTTGGGAGCTGTGACTGAACAACCTTCTAAAGTCGGTCCCAATTCAGCAACTAGAATGCGACAAACACTGTTCTGTCGCACTCCTATTCTTTTCCATGGGAGCATGCATTCTGTTCGAAATGCTCGCTGTTAAGGTAAAGAGCAAAGGTGCAGTTCTTCCCTACACCCATGGTAGGTACCTCAGGGTGCCTACCACTGGGTGCAGGAATTAACAAGGGTGCACCATAGGTGCCCCTAGGCTGCCATCTGGAGGCCTTGCACCCATGGGGGCCATGCAGATTCCTACAGCCTTTCTGTGTCGGAAAGGCTGATATAGGAAGGCTGCGGGAATCTGCCACAATAATCCCTCAGGTGGAATGAGCCACCCTTGGGCTTCCTGGCCCCTTTACAAATGCTGTTGAAAGCTATTCTGAAAGCCTGTTCAGGTTCCTTTCTGACTGACCACATTGTAATTGGTCAGTTGGAAAGGAATCCAAACTGGACATTTTAAAGCGGTTGTAACGGCTCCGACTGATGGTTGGAGCCTTTTCCGCCAGCATCGAAATCAGCCCCTAAGTGTTGTAGATATAGAGGCAATGCCAATGGAGGTTTTGGCCTGGGAAGATTCCAGATGTTTGTTTGTACAATAGGCCAAAAAGCGCTGTTTAACACACAGTTTGAGACCAAGCCTAATCATGGAAGGGTTATCATAGAGGTCTGTGAGACATAGTGCATTGAAATTATTTTTCATGTAAGATAACCATGGAATCTGATTTGCTTTGTCTATTGACAGGCAATCAGCAATATAGGTTCTAGTTACTGCAGTCTCAGGTGTGCTCCAATTTTTTACCCAAAGCAATAGCTGGAGCAAGCCCTCAAGTCTTTCAGGTATGTCACCCCAGTTTTTCGTGGCATACTAAAGTGGCTGTGTTAACCAGACCTTACAACACTGTTTTCTGCTCTTTTCAGCATCCTAGTGTTGTTGTAACCCCACAGACGTGTGCCATTGGTTTCCAGACGAGATTCATTTACTCTCGTAAAGGTTCAATATTTAATTTAATGGCTAATTTTGCAGTTTGCAAGCAAATCTAAAGGTAGTTTCCACATTCTTATAAAGGGACTCAGATATTACAGTTAAAAGGGGTGCCCAACTAAATGTTCAGTAAAAAAGAATTACCCAAAAATGTTATCAGGTATTTCATTTGAATGTCTGTAATTCAGCAGCATCTCTTCCCTCAATTAAAGCTTGATTCGACAAGACACGTGCGCCTGGAAAGCTAAGAAACCCTGAAGACCTCCCTGAGTCATTTCATATGTACTCTTCCTAAACTCTTTAGTATGCTTCCAGAAGAGCTCATCAAAAAGTCAGACTAAGATAGTAAGCCGATGACTCCTGTACGCCATTTTGGTAGGGTCAGAGTTTTGGAGCTTGCAGACTTTTTGGTCCTTTTCCTCCTTGCAGAAAAGTGGGTCAGCCCTTTCTTGGAAGGGGTCATGTTATGGGTTTCCCTTCATTAGAAACATTCCAGTAGGAGCCTTACTCCACTCTGCAACCTCTCTCTTCTCCATTCAGGGCTTCAATATATTGATCCACTGAGAAGTCACAGACAAGGATTTCTCGACTTCCTGAGAGTATTCAGGTTAAGATGCATGAGTACTTGTAATCATAGACGGATTATGTGGAGGTTGACCAACTTTCACTAACTGTGCGCTAAAGTTTAACTTGAAACTTTAAATGTTTCTTCTCCTGTTTTGACAAGTTATTGACAAAGGTTCATGACTCCATTTTTTTCCAATTTTGGTTTTTATTGATTAAGTAGTTTTCTTAATTCATTGTAGAACATTTATCATTCAATCTCTTTGAGTAATCAATGTGTGTCCATTATAACTCTGCCCAATGCATTTCGGGTCAGATCATGTGACCCTTCGTCAGGGGCCTGTGGAAAGACGAATACAGGACCTTAGCCTTCATCGTAATATAAACATAAAATGAAAATAAAAGGTTCATGCATATACACACAATTAAGTAAGTATTCTTGTAACATTCCTAATATTGTGCTGGTTAAGTAGTGCAATGAAATAACAGAACATAGCGAAAGTGGGGAAAGGGGTGAGTAAAGTACAGGGCGAGAATTACGGAAAAAGGTTCACGGGGTGCCGAAATTGCGCACATGGGGTTAAGGAGCACTTACGCGAGTCAGAAAAATCACGGTGATCACGCTCGTAACAGGCGGGTAACCAGGATCGGTCTCGTGGATACCGGACGGGTAGAGGAGAGTTACTCGCGGTCAAGTTTTAAAGAACAGGCAAAGTTCCGATCACATGATCTTGTTAACAATGGAAGTCGAAGAAAGACTTCTCGGTGGTATTACGTGCTAGGGATCGAAATCATGGAAATAGTTCCAAATATATATTTAAAAGGTAGCAGTGCAAAAGTGAAATAAATTGGTTACGTGATGTGAAATGTGTAATATAAAATCGGCGTGGGGTTACTGGTTAAGACAATAGAGATGGACAAGGGACTCAGTTTCGGATAGTCGATGGAGGTGAAAAGAGGACAGATTAACAGATATGAAAAAGTACACAAAATGTAGCCGAACGTCTTTCCACAGGCCCCTGACGAAGGGTCACATGATCTGACCCGAAATGCATTGGGCAGAGTTATAATGGACACACATTGATTACTCAAAGAGATTGAATGATAAATGTTCTACAATGAATTAAGAATAATGGACACACATTGATTACTCAAAGAGATTGAATGATAAATGTTCTACAATGAATTAAGAAAACTACTTAATCAATAAAAACCAAAATTGGAAAAAAATGGCGTCATGAACCTTTGTCAATAACTTGTCAAAACAGGAGAAGAAACATTTAAAGTTTCAAGTTAAACTTTAGCGCACAGTTAGTGGAAGTTGGTCAAACCTCCACATAATCCGTCTACATAAAAGACACGAATAGGCATCGTGTAACAACGTGTAGCGCTAAACAAAGAATTACAAACAACTCAAGAAAAATCTTTAGCAAGTGTGCACAGAGACCTAAAACTTTTTGTATCTTGAACCCACTGCCAAAACCTTTCTCTGTAGCACCGACATCTAAATTTGAAAATGCAACTTGATGATATAGCCCAAATAACAACTAACAAAGCAGAAACATTGGCATTCACGCCTGAAGCCGCAAAAGATATTTACGGACTGATACAGGAGACCAGAGCCTTCACACCACAGATATCAACGGTAACACAATTACTACGCATATTTGAATATATATCCAAAAAGGAGATTAACCAAAGGCTCCACGCCACAACATTGATTCATTATCACAAGCACCAAAGAATTCCTCGGGGACTACGAATAGCCCTTAAACCGATGCTATGTAAAAACAACAAAAAGTTTATCGAAAGATGGTATCAAATCCTAAACAAATGCTCCCTAGATTTAATCTTATTAATAATTGAAGAATTATCAAAAGTTCTAAAAGAACTAGAGGAGGAACTGGAAGGCATAAAAAGAGAACTGAATAAACAGGAAGATTTGCAACAACTATTAGAAGATATCAACAAAAAACTTGAAAGATATACCAAAGAAGTAAATGACCGAAAGATTCGAAAATATCGACGTGACACGATCGATTATAAATTAGAAGAGGTGTACACATGGGCAGAAATTTATAATCAGCGAAAATGGCAGCAACCACAAGCGCAACCAGAATCAAATGTGGGCTCATCCCAAGAAAGCGTAGTGTCAGAATCGGACATTGCAAAAACAAGAGAACCAATATTGAAAACACCAATCCTATCCACTTCAAAATCAGTAGAGTCACAAAAACCTCAAACTCAAGCTCAAAAACCGGCTTTTTTAGATGTAAGCCCAGCAGCGAACGAAACACCACAAGCCACAAAACAAGGAGAGGCAAAAGAAACGGAAGAGGAAAGAATAAAAAGAGTCACCAGGAGCCAAACGAAAGTGACTTAGTCATTAACATTTCTAAGATACAACTCAATGAAACTGAAATTAAAATCCTCAACAAAGGTACGTCATTTGTCCCAACCTACCAATCGAATTCAGCTGAAACAGAAATAGCCCTCTTCAAATCTTTCAGGAACTTAAAATTACGCTACTTCTTCAAAAATAATGAGAACATACCATTTCAAGAACCTGACAGCCAAATTAAGGAATTTAAGCCAAAAAGTACATTTTGCGCTCCGATCACCCACAAAACTATTGAAGCCTTTGAACGATCAATACTAACTGATTTACAAAAAATCAAATTTGCCAAACCAAAGAGAACGAATCTATCACCTCATGAATGGAACATCTTAAAAAACTTGAGTCAAAACGAAGAACTGACCTTCCAAAGAGCCGACAAAGGGGGAGCTCTAATTGTAATGGACACCAGCTTTTACATTGAAAGTGTAAACACGCATGTGAAAGACATCAACATATATATGCCACTTGATACAGATCCGACTGATGAATACAAGAGTTTATTGCAACAGATAACAGACAAAGCACTTGACATGAAAATAATCAGCAAAAAGACTCATCAATTTCTGGAGACAAAATACCCAAGAAGACCCAAACTGTACATGCTACCAAAAATCCACAAGGATAAGAAAAACCCACCATTCAGACCAATAGTCTCTGCTTGCGGCTCAATCTCCGAACCGTTAGGACAATATATCGACTGGTTTCTCCAACCAATTGTTCAAGAAGGTAACACATACATAAAAGATACGACCGATTTCCTTAAAATACTCAACGAAGTGACTCTTCTACCTGGTAAGGGATACTGGCTATGCACAATAGATGTGACCTCGCTCTATACCTCGATCCCCCATAACAAAGGAATGGAAGCCTTGGAATGGAGCCTACTCAAAAGAAACGAGATGCATGAAAGTCAAAAGATTTTCCTTTTGGAATTAATGCAATTCGCCCTATTCCACAGTTATTTTGAATGGCAACAGAGTTTTTACAACCAAAGTAACGGAACATCTATGGGCTTTGGGGGAGCCCCAGCATACGCATGTATCTTCATGTCTAAATTCGAGACAGACTTCATTCTCAACAATCCAGATTGGAGGAACAATTTAATTGTATTTAGAAGATACATAGACGATATCTTCCTCTTATGGCAAGGAAACAAAATGGCACTTGAAAATAACATCAGTATCATTAACACCAGAGATGAAAGAATCAAATTCAAACACAACATTCATCAGGAATCCATTGTTTTCTTGGATGTAAAAGTTAATATGACTGACTTCAACTTCTCTACTCAAGTTCACATTAAGCCTACTGATAGGAATTCAAGCCTACATTTTCAAAGTTTTCATCCTAGCACTCTGAAAAAACATCTACCTATATCACAACTAATCAGGTTGAAACGTATCACATCAGATTCACAACAGTTGGAAATCTCTATGAAAGACCAACTCAACAAATATCTTGAAAGAGGATATCCCACCACTGTTCTAGATGAATCTATGAAAAGAAGTAAAGTTATCCCAAGAGAAAAACTCTTCATGTCTAAGTTGAACACAACAGAACAAAAAACAGTATGTGTACTTAAATATTCTACTGAAGCCATGAAAATCAAAAAGATCATTAAAACCCACTGGAACTTAATCAAAATGGAACCAGACTTGAAGGATTTGTACAATGATAACATCACATTCGCGTTTCAAAGATCAAAAAATCTGAAAGAAATTTTAACCACCACATCTAACAAAATGAAAAAATCGAAATTCAAAGGAATGTGCAAATGTTTTAACTGCACCCATTGTAACAATGTCATAGTGGGCAACAAACTAAGACATCCTACTCAAGGCTATGAAATTGATTTAAAACACAACAGTACCTGCGACACAACAAATACCATCTATGCCATCAAATGCCCATGTGGCAAGATCTATGTAGGCCAAACGGAAAGGAAAATTAAAGTACGGATAACAGAACACAAATCAAATATCCGACTACATAACCAGAAATCTACTGTAGCCAATCACTGGTCTGAAGCTAATCACCAAATCTCCCAACTGAGATTCACGGTATTGAAGACCATACCACAACGCAGCGATATGGACCCCACAAAACAAAGACTAAGAGCCGAATTTTTTTGGATCAAGAAATTGAACAGTCTGCAGCCATCCGGTATGAATGACCGGATAGAATATTCATGTTTCCTATAAATGGCATCATTAAGGACCATTCCAACCCCCTTCTTGGAGCCCTTTGAACTTACCTGGACCTTGCCGCCACCGCCTTGAGAGTCATTGAGAGCCCAGCAGGCGCGAAGGAGCGCAAACACCGACGCCGCCACCGCCAAGAGTCCCAGGGCACCGGACTCCGCGCCGCCGCTCCGGGAGACCACAAATCCCGGCAGGCCTCGCGGCGGCGCGTGTGCAGTGACGCGGGACGTCGCGGGTCAGAGGGCGCCAGAGCCCTAGAAAGGAGGGAGAGACCCGGCAAGCGGGGGGAGCCCTTTGAACTTACCTGGACCTTGCCGCCACCGCCTTGAGAGTCATTGAGAGCCCAGCAGGCGCGAAGGAGCGCAAACACCGACGCCGCCACCGCCAAGAGTCCCAGGGCACCGGACTCCGCGCCGCCGCTCCGGGAGACCACAAATCCCGGCAGGCCTCGCGGCGGCGCGTGTGCAGTGACGCGGGACGTCGCGGGTCAGAGGGCGCCAGAGCCCTAGAAAGGAGGGAGAGACCCGGCAAGCGGGGGGAGCCCTTTGAACTTACCTGGACCTTGCCGCCACCGCCTTGAGAGTCATTGAGAGCCCAGCAGGCGCGAAGGAGCGCAAACACCGACGCCGCCACCGCCAAGAGTCCCAGGGCACCGGACTCCGCGCCGCCGCTCCGGGAGACCACAAATCCCGGCAGGCCTCGCGGCGGCGCGTGTGCAGTGACGCGGGACGTCGCGGGTCAGAGGGCGCCAGAGCCCTAGAAAGGAGGGAGAGACCCGGCAAGCGGGGGGAGCCCTTTAAACTTACCTGGACCTTGCCGCCACCGCCTTGAGAGTCATTGAGAGCCCAGCAGGCGCGAAGGAGCGCAAACACCGACGCCGCCACCGCCAAGAGTCCCAGGGCACCGGACTCCGCGCCGCCGCTCCGGGAGACCACAAATCCCGGCAGGCCTCGCGGCGGCGCGTGTGCAGTGACGCGGGACGTCGCGGGTCAGAGGGCGCCAGAGCCCTAGAAAGGAGGGAGAGACCCGGCAAGCGGGGGGAGCCCTTTGAACTTACCTGGACCTTGCCGCCACCGCCTTGAGAGTCATTGAGAGCCCAGCAGGCGCGAAGGAGCGCAAACACCGACGCCGCCACCGCCAAGAGTCCCAGGGCACCGGACTCCGCGCCGCCGCTCCGGGAGACCACAAATCCCGGCAGGCCTCGCGGCGGCGCGTGTGCAGTGACGCGGGACGTCGCGGGTCAGAGGGCGCCAGAGCCCTAGAAAGGAGGGAGAGACCCCGCGTCGCGGGACGCGAGCGGGACGCCGGGCGAAGCCCGGGCAAAGGGCGGGCCGTCTGAGGCCGTCCGAGGTTGGCCAAGGTTGGGTTGGGCCAGGACCCCTGCCTATTCAGACACAGGTCTAGTGACTTACGCCGCGTATCCAGCTTATCGTCTGACAGGTAACCTGCTTATTAATATTCCACGCTACCCTGTGCTTCTAGTCATCTGCACACATGCCTGGTTTGCCTGGGAAAAAGCTAACGCCTGCTACCAAAACCATGGAGAACTATTTAGTACAGGTAGTTGCGCAAATAAATAGCAACAGAAGGTCCTCCCTTGGTATGGAGTCTTCCACACAAGCTCCACTAATAGATATAGAAGCTGAGGATCTTTTTAACCTAACAAACACTAGTCTCTCCGGAGTGGCACAAGTTCCCTCACAGGATACAGCTACCATTCAACCAAGTGGCATAGTGGCCAGCACCGATGATAACAGTGATAGTATCGTTATGCCCCTGAGCCCCATGATCTGCGAGCATATCACTCCTTCCATTGTTCCAATTCAAGTGCCAAGGATTGTAGGGGTAAAAAGAAAAGCCACACAAAAACGTCCGGGGCTGAGGTCATCTAAAAGCAGAACCACAACCCCCCCAAGGAAAACTGCTTGTGTGGAGGAGGACGATCTCTTGGGGGAAACATATGAAACCTTCTCTACTATTTTACTTCAGAAATTTTGCAGTCTGATGGACACAAAAATCAAAGGCATTGTCAAACCACTGATAAGCAAAATTGATAAGTTATCCGCTGAAGTTACTAAACTGGAAGGTCTCCTTGGCAAAACGTTGGGTGAAGTAGAGAAACTCCCAGAGGTCATTACATCAAATGTACATCCTATGGTTAATGACATCTTGGCAAATAAATTACCACCAACTTTTATCCCTAACCCCCCACTGGTCTCTATGACGACTCCTCTGGAAACTAGTTCTGGTGTTGCACCCCCTGCTGTCTCATTTGTTGACCCCAACGCAGCGAAAAGGTCATTTGAATTGGTGGTGGAAGCCTCGCCATTAGTACTTGTTTTGGCAAACGTACCCCCTCTGGGTGCCGGTGAAGCGGAATCAACAACATCGCTTATGAATAAATCACTATCTTGGCTTACCAACAACATGGCCATATCTTCGTGGGGGAAACAGCAACTGGCTGAGGAATTGGTAAATGCAAGAAGAGTGGAGTGGATTGGGAATAGAGAAAAAAAGTTTAAGGGCGACTGCGTAGTGCTCAATCTATCACATCCAGATGCACTACCAAATATTTTGCCTAATATTTTCCCGCCGCAGAGACGCTCCACTTCTATTGTTCCACTGACTCTTGACTTCTTCTACCCCCGAAAAGACAGAGGCCCCAATCCAAGCACCCTAAGAACAAAATGGAACATAGTAACCAAAAGGGCTAGTAAGAATCATGGGCCCGTTGAGTGGGGTCTAGGTTTAGAAAATAGATTCTCTGCTCTTTCCAATCTAGATGCTTGTGATTGACAAATAACCAACTGTATGACTAAGCTGCAAATATCTCCGTTGCTGTGTACAACAGGGGGGCAGAATGAAGCTATTGGCTCTTCAAATGAGCCATGTTTTCCTGATACTTTAGTAGGATTAACAAACCCAACAGCTGATGCTAATGTTATTACTGATGCAAGTATAAATAGGCCTGCTCCTAGTCCTGATTTTTGCGGGGTGGGTGCTCTTGGAAATCTTTTATCTTGGAATATAGCTGGACTATGTTCTAAGATGGCTTGTGGAGAGTGGCTAGAATTCATTCGCAAGTATAATGTTTGTATTTTCCAAGAAACTTGGGCCTGTGACCCTGTTTATGCATTGGGCTATTTGAACTACTATGTACCGGCCACTAAAGGTGCCAAGGGGAGACCAATGGGTGGTCTCACCATATGGGTCCAGCAGTCCCTAAAAATACAGGTAAAAAACATAGAGCTAAATCATAAAGACATCCAGCTCATTCGACTATTGAGGGATTCTTCTACCCCCATTGACATTTACAACTTATATGTTAGAGGGGGAAATGTTGGTAAATCTATGGTATTATCCTCACTGTACAGTTACTTAGATATCCATTCCTCTGGGAACAATATCATACTGGCTGGTGACTTAAACCGCACCTTTGAACCTCTTGATACTGGAGAGGCTTTTTTAGGAGCAGAGGAAGATACTTTGTGGGAAATCCCAGCACTTGAACTAACCCCTTTAACTCGTTGGTCGGAGGATATCTTAAGCTTGAATGCTATGTGCTTGGAACATAGCCTACGGGCTCTGAATGGTCGCACTAAGACAGACAGAGTAGGAGCCATGACCTTTGACAATGGAAGATCTAAGAGTCGTATTGACTATGTGATATGTTGTATGGCCCTGTGGCCATCTATTGTTGATATGGAGGTCAAGGATCGGCTCGAGAGTGACCACAATCCTCTTTGCATCCTCCACAAGTGGTGGCAGTCTGATGAGCTTGTTCCTAGTATTGCTATCGACCCTTTGCCCCCGTTGTTGGTTCCTACTAATGATTTACGCAGGCTGAAGTGGACCAGTGTCAACACAGATGCGCTGGTTATGGAAAAAATCAACACGGCAACTGACAAGGCTATCATGGCCCTTGAGGGTGAAACTGGGCATTTTTCCAGTGTAAACCATGCCACTAGGGTACATGAAGCTCTTTTCACAGAAATTAGAGGCCATTTCTTGAAACCTGCAAACAAAAAGAAGCACGCTCACAGACCTGCACGTTGGTACAATCATGAATGTAGGATAGCCAGAACCTCTTTGGGTGATGCAATTAAGAATAAGAACCTAGAGGCAATTAGATTAGCCAGGAAACATTATAAACAATGTATAACAAAAGCGAAAAAAGACTGGGATGAGGCTCACTGGAACAATTTGAAAAATGCTAGTGATCGTAAAGATTCCAGGTTATTCTGGCATATAGTCAAATGGGGACATGATAGGATAGATGAAGCATGCACTAATAATGTCCCCCAGGACGCCTGGGTAAAGTTCTTTAGTGAGCAGTATGCCTCTAGAGATCAGGCAACGGATAGAAGGTGTATGTTGGGCCAACACAGTGGGGATGACGTCTTCACTAAAAATGAAATACTTACTGCCTTAAAAACTGTCCACGGTGGGCGGGCCCCTGGTATCGACGGGGTGCCGGCAGATGTCTTCTTGAGTGATACTGATAGATGGTGCAGATACATACTCTTGTTGATGAATTTGATTACAAGAGGGGTGGATATCCCAGCGAGTTGGAAAGGTGCTGAAATCATTCCAATATATAAAAAAGGAGACCGGGCCCAGCCGGGAAACTATCGCCCCATTAGTTTAATAGACACCATCCAGAAAATAGTGGGCCGAGTAGTTGTCAACAGGTTGCTGGATTGGGTTGATGATCACAATATCTTATCCCCATTTCAGGCTGGATTCCGTAGGGCAACCAGCACTGTTGATCAAGTCTTCCGCTTTCGCCTAATACAGTGGAAGACCGTGGTGCTGGGGAGAGGCAGCCTGTATGCAGCTTTTGTTGACTTGCGGGCTGCCTTCGACCTAGTGCCAAGGGCGAAGCTGTGGGAAGTGCTTGAGACTCTAGGGGTCCCGGGAGATCTGTTGTTTTTAATTATGCGATTGCACGAGGGCAACTACGCCAAAATTAGATGGGGAGGATTCGGGAACAACACTGCCGAATTTCCTGTTGAGCGTGGGGTTCGGCAGGGTTGCTCAATGGCCCCAACCCTGTTTACTCTATTTATTAATGGTGTTGTCTCCCGCATGCAATCCCAGTCTGTGGACGCACCTTCTCTTGCTGGGGAGAAGGTCCCCATTTTAATGTTTGCCGACGATACCCTAATTTTATCGAAAACGCCCAGCGGCTTACAAAAAGCATTGGCAATATTTGATGGGTTCTGTGCTGACCACGGTCTTGAGGTAAACGCAAACAAGACAAAACTCATGGCTTTTAACCCACACAGAAATTTTAAATCGAATATCACCATGAGTGGCCGTACTTTAGAAGTTGTAAATTCCTTCACATACTTGGGGATCATGATCTCCAACGACAATAAGTGGCAGCGACACCTTAACATCGCCACATTACGGCACAAGCAGCTATCTGGGGTAATAATTAAGGAGCAAAAGAAGTCACTGTTTAAACCAATCAAACCACCATTGATAATCTACGAGGCTAAAGCTATTGCCTCTGCCCTGTATGGTGCAGAGCTATGGGGGTACGAAAACCTCAATGATCTCCAACTATCTGAAAATAAATTTTTGAGGTCATTGACGGGCACCCCACAGAGCAGCCCACTATTACCCCTACGCTATGAGTTAGGTAGAAGAGAGCTCATGGAAAAGGCCAAACTGCGCCCGTTATTATACTGGCGTAGGCTTTGGACCACACCTGAACTCGCGCACTATGCGCAGGGGTTTTCTGATGTTATTAAGGCTGATCTCTACAACAAAATCAGGTGGTTTAAAACATTAAAGATTGAATTACTCAATCTAGGACTTCAGGCCTTATGGACAGATCCTGCTGGGGCTCCATTTCCCTCCAAAAAAGTGCTAAAGGATATATATTGGGAACATGTAGCCAATACTAGCTTACTCAATAACAACAGTGGGACTATGACCTCTGTATACTTAGAGACTAAAACGTTCCCCATTTATGAAATGTACTGGGACTATATAACGAACCCCTTGGATAGGAAATTGCTATTCCAAATGAGGGTAGGCTCGCTCCCACTCTGTACCCTAACAGCCAAATGGAAATCAGGGGGAGCTGTAGTATGCCCTGCCTGCGGGGTTGGTAAAGAAACATTAGGTCATTTCCTGTTCTGTTGCCCAGTATATGCTGCCCCAAGACAAGCCTGGTTGGCGCCCATGTGCAGGAATTTAGGCACTAAAAGTAGCATGGTGGCATTGCGTATAGCAAAATCTACCACGGATGAATGGATCAATATTGCAATTGCAAAGTACCTGGGATGGGCGTGGGTTTTAAGGATGAGACTGCTGGCATGCTAAATATTGCCAGTAGTCACCCAGAGATTGCTAGACATTTGTCTACTCTCTGTAATTATTTACGAGTCAGAGACTGCTAAACGAATGTTTATTCTCTGTAAATTTTATCTGACCAAAGACTGCTAGACATTTTCGTCTATTCTTTGTTTATGAAATTTGTCGTCGGCGTAAAACTGTCTTTTTTTAATGAAATGAATTGCTTTTTTTTTTAACGATTAATCACCTGGGATGACTAACATTGTTACTTCAACCACTACCCTCTGGTCTATATTTATCGACGGTCACGTTCCTCTGCACCTGTTTATATGATGTACCACTGTTTTTAACTTGTAAAAATATGTATGTGCTTGTTCGATTGTTCATGTAAATTTAATGGTTTTTTAATTGCATGTATGTTTGTCTGCTTTTATGAGTAAAAAAACTCGAATAAAGCATTTTGAAACTTGGAACTCTTGACACCTAATGACCTATGTGGCAGATGCCTCTCTGGCATTTATAATTGTGACTAAACTTGTATCACTGTTGATCCTTATTATTATTTATTATTTACACTATTATCTCCATGATTCCAATGGAGACCATAGTCATTATGTTTTGATTATTAATAGTATTTGCATTCACACAATCATGTTCGGCTACATTTTGTGTCATTTTTCATATCTGTTAATCTGTCCTCTTTTCACCTCCATCGACTATCCGAAACTGAGTCCCTTGTCCATCTCTATTGTCTTAACCAGTAACCCCACGCCGATTTTATATTACACATTTCACATCACGTAACCAATTTATTTCACTTTTGCACCGCTACCTTTTAAATATATATTTGGAACTATTTCCATGATTTCGATCCCTAGCACGTAATACCACCGAGAAGTCTTTCTTCGACTTCCATTGTTAACAAGATCATGTGATCGGAACTTTGCCTGTTCTTTAAAACTTGACCGCGAGTAACTCTCCTCTACCCGTCCGGTATCCACGAGACCGATCCTGGTTACCCGCCTGTTACGAGCGTGATCACCGTGATTTTTCTGACTCGCGTAAGTGCTCCTTAACCCCATGTGTGCAATTTCGGCACCCCGTGAACCTTTTTCCGTAATTCTCGCCCTGTACTTTACTCACCCCTTCCCCCACTTTCGCTATGTTCTGTTATTTCATTGCACTACTTAACCAGCACAATATTAGGAATGTTACAAGAATACTTACTTAATTGTGTGTATATGCATGAACCTTTTATTTTCATTTTATGTTTATATTACGATGAAGGCTAAGGTCCTGTATTCGTCTTTCCACAGGCCCCTGACGAAGGGTCACATGATCTGACCCGAAATGCATTGGGCAGAGTTATAATGGACACACATTGATTACTCAAAGAGATTGAATGATAAATGTTCTACAATGAATTAAGAAAACTACTTAATCAATAAAAACCAAAATTGGAAAAAAATGGAGTCATGAACCTTTGTCAATAACTTGTCAAAACAGGAGAAGAAACATTTAAAGTTTCAAGTTTCCAAGTGTTTGATTGGTTCAGATGATCCGTCCATCACCACCCCCTTGTGTTCTGCTTTGGCCGCCATAAGTGTGGCAGGGTATGCTCAGACGTGAGTCCCTTGCTCACTTTGCCACTGGATTCATGCAAGCCGGGCTGAAGACGGCTGTAATGCCAGAAACCGGTCCTCGGA
The DNA here is from genome assembly GCF_964263255.1 of Lissotriton vulgaris. Taxonomy (NCBI): domain Eukaryota; kingdom Metazoa; phylum Chordata; class Amphibia; order Caudata; family Salamandridae; genus Lissotriton; species Lissotriton vulgaris. Next base: position 929,461,911 of record NC_141689.1, on the reverse strand, counting down.
AGCTTGTTTCCGGTCCAGGGAAGGCATGGCTTGGCAGTTCGGGCTGGACTGTTCCCATGAGGCACAGGGTCAGACTGATTTGCATATAGCCATGTCTGAACTGGGGTGGCAGAGTGGACTAAAGAACGGAGATGGATCAAACCCAGATCTTTTGACTGGGTTTGAGTGTTTGATTAGTTCAGATGCTCCGTCCATCATCAACCCCTTTTGTACCACTTTGGCCGCCATAAGTGTGGCAGGGTATGCTCAGACGTGAGTCCCTTGCTCACTTTGCCACTGGATTCAAGCAAGTCAGGCTGAAGATGGCTGTAATGCCAGAAACCGGTCCTCGGAAGCTTGTTTCTGGTCCAGCGAAGGCATGGCTTGGCAGTTCGGGCTGGACTGTTCCCATGAGACACAGGGTCAGACTGATTTGCATATAGCCATGTCTGAACTGGGGTGGCAGAGTGGGCCAAAGAACGGTGATGGATCAAACCCAGATCATTTGACAGGGTGTGAGTGTTTGATTGGTTCAGATGCTCTGTTCATCACCATCCAGTTTTTTTCCGTTAGTGCATTAAGCAGCACCTCTACAGCACTTGTCACCCTTGACACCTCATTGCTGCTGTATGTTAGTCCCTCTTGCATGTTGATGCATCGTCTGCATAGGAGGGAAGTGGCTGTGGCCAGGCGGTTCATAGCCTTAGTTTGTTGCTGCGCATGTTGTCTGTCCTTGCACCTTGCTAACCTTTCCTGGTCCAATTTACTGCACAGGAGCTGCACTGATTGTGTCATGTCGCGCACTCCTGTGGCCATCTCCCGCATCCCTGGAGCCATCTCCCTCATACCTGAAGCCATGTCTGTATTCTCATCTACCAATGCACTGATGCCCTTCCCTATTTTTCCATATGTGTATTCAGGGTCCTCATCTGGCGTTGCACAGACTGGATGGTCTTTCCCTGCATCCTTTGAATCTTAACCATGCTACCCTTCAGCCCACAGAAGACACTGGGACCCTCCACATGTTGTGAAGCACTGCTATCTCTGGGCCTGCGGCGTCTGATACCTATACGGGCAACCTCTGCACTGGACTGCTGTGTGGCAGTGCTTCCTTCCCCAGCCAAGGTTTGAGTGTCTTCAGCCTCCATTTCACCTGCTGAAGTTTCCATTTCTACAAGTGGAGCAACTGCATGCCTCCTGCTCTTTTGAGGTGCAAGTGTTGTTTGCGGCAGTGACGCAGGCAGTTCAGGTGAGGACAGTAGCAGAGGGGATCCTGATCATTCTGGGGACGCCTGCAGATGTGGTGACATTTCAAGGTTTTGGGACGGTGGCAGTGGTGTTTGTGCACCAGTGTCCTCTGTGACATTCTCTGCACTTGTGCCTGCCTCCTGGCTGTCATCCCACTGTGGAGCAGTGCCTTCCTTCTCCCTGGTACACCTGCGAGATGTCACGCCTGTGGACATAAAAGCGTACATTAGCTCTGTGCTCCTGTCTCACTGCTTCTACAATTACATTTTCTTCCCTCAAACACTGTACATATTGCCTCAGCCTCATTATGACTGATATGTTTAGCCTAACTTCTTCATTGCTGTGCTGTATGACATGGTAGGTCTTTCAAATACTACATGTCCCATGATGCATTGCTCCTGTCTTATACTACCTCTACGGCAGTGGGGTAAACTTTGCCACATAGGGGAAAGGGAAGGTGATGGAGTGGGGGGATTGCTGTGCATGTGTCTTACCTTTTCTGGCGGCAGCTCTGACTGAGCTGTCTGCATCTCCCAGTCCACAGACGCTCTCTGGTTCAATGGAGAACCCCACCAAATCCTCCAGCTCAGTCAGGGGAGGTGCACGGTTCTTCCCTCCTCCAGTTTTGTTTGCCTCTTTGTGGAGCTCTGCAATTTTCTTCTTGGTTATGCTCCTGAGGTCACACCACCTCTTTTTCAGGTCTTCTATGTCCCTTGGAATCACTCCTACGGCATTCACCTTTGTCTGTATTTCCAGCCAAATGGTTCTTTTGGCAGATTCAGCCACAGTCAGGGACTGCTTTCCAAACAACTCCTGGTGTTCTTTAACCACCTCCTCCACGAGGACCTGCTGCTCCATAGTGCTAAATTAAATTTTTCTCTTCCTCTCTGGATGTTCCTTTTCACTGCTGCTTGCCATTTTCAAAATTTAAAAACACAAAAAAAAGTTTTCCTGTGGCTCAGTGACTCAGCTCTGCTTGCTCTCCCTCTCCAGAAGCTTCTAATTACTTCCAGCTGCCTGGATTTAGCCACTTCCTGGTTGGGAGGGGTTGGGTGGTAGCACCTGATTGGCTGACTCCTAGGTTTCACTTTCTTCCCTTTCCAATTCGGAATTTACCGAATCGGTATTTACCGATTCGGTATTTCTGATTCATGAATGAATGGGAAATACCGAATCGGTAAATACCGAATCTATAAATACCGATTTGGTAAATTCTGAATCACAGATACCGAATTTTACAGAATCTGTAAAAATTACCCAATTTTTACCTACATCCCAAATACCGATTCTAAAATACCGAATCCTTAAAATTCGGTATTTTGGAATCAGTATTTTTAGATCACCTACATCTAGCCCTAGATCTTTCATTACTTTGCCAACTAATCAAAAGAGTTACTCTTCAGTCCAACCTGTTAATGATACATCTGGTAGACATTCTAGCTTCCCTGGACCTGTTGGATGCCTGTCATCAAACACCCACTCACATCAAGTCACAGGGTTTTCTCAGGTCAGTGTATTGGTTACCAGTTCTGTGTCCTTCTGTTAGGACTGGCCTCAGCTCCTAGGGTCTTAGCTTTGTTTAAAAAAAATAAAAGAATCACTCTTATGTTTCCAGGGGACTTGAAAATGTTCACCAAGTATGCAAGATTCTCCAAGTACATCAGTTCCTACTTAACTAATTCCAATCTGGTACCTTTTCAGCTACAGTTGCTACAGTACATAGGAGCACTCTTTCAGCCAGACAAAAGCATCCTCCATGTACCTCAAGCTGATCACCCACCAACCCTTGTTAAATCAGACCAGAACAACACACTGAGATTGGGTAAGGGTTCAAGAAGAGACAGTAGCTTGTTTAACATTAGCTGTCTGAGCTTTTCTTCACTTTCAGCCTATGTTTCACCATCTCCCATCCCATTAGAACCCTTTTTCTGAGATTTATTGCAAGAAATTGGGTTGTTGGTTTACTGGGGTATGATCCTTGGTCAATCAGCAAACAGAATCCTTCTCAGTGTGAGGCACACATCAACCCTAAATCATCATCCCTGCTCATCCCTCTGGTAGTTTGCACAGAGCAGCCAGGCTTTATATTAGAGGCAATGTGTAAAGTATTTGTGCAACACTTCAAACAGTAGTAAAGTGAAAACACAAAACAGAAAGGATCCCAAAGCAAGTTGGAAAAATAGATTTTTCTTTAATAAATACCACAAGCGTAAAATTACACAAATCCAAATAGTAGCAACTGACATATGCAATTTAAAATGTTTTTTGTGAAAATAGTGGCAGAAATCGCCAACTGTGGATATCTGGTCCCGCCGGATGGGAACTAAGTGACAAGTACAAGTCTACTGCGATGACGCATGGGCCAGCTACAGGGACCCAGTTAGACCGCTGAACAGCTGGTACCTTAATTGTGGAGCATAGCTAGGATCCGTGTCGAAGATCTGTCATGCAGATGAAACAATGCATCAGTTCCAAGATGCTTCAAGGCTGTGATGTGAGGGCCTGCATTATCCCGGAGGATCCTGTCGACGGGGCTTGCGATGCTAAGTCTGGTGTCGAGAATGTATTGTGCAGTTGGGGCGATGCGTCGGTTCTAAAGATCTGTGAGGCTTTGGTGCACAGTCTGACACCCTCCTCGCTGCTCCTGTCGATGAGGGATTCGAGGGCCCATCGTGCAGTGGCGGTTCCAATGCAGGTCTTTTTGATTGGTCCAATCCACGCAGCAGATGGGATGTATCGGTTCTGCTGGGGTTTCTGCCACACATCAAAGGAGAATCAACACTTCTGCACGATCCACAGAGGCTAAAAGAGCACCTTATGCCCACTTTGAAGAGTCAAGGACTGAGGAGGCCCCCTTGTGTGGGTAGAATCGTAGATGGCAGAGTCCAGGTGCAGGTGTACGGTAGCTTAACACTTGTTGTGTCCCTGAGGCATCAGATCAGGAGGCCAGCTGATGTAGCCCTTGGAGGAACACTGGGATCTGGGTTCAAGATAGACAAGTCCAGTCCTTTAAACCCAGGCAAGAGGGCAGCAGGCAGAAGGTCAGCACAGCAGGGCAGCAGTCCTTTAGATTGGCAGTCCAGCAGAATGTCAGTGCTTTCAGAAGAACAGCAGTCCTGCTCCCCAGCAAATTATCCACAGATACAGAAGTGTACTGAAGAGTGTCTGAGGTCCAGTATGTATAGACAGTTGTGCCTTTGAAGTTAGGGAAGCTTTTAGAGGCCGGCATTTAGATTTCACAGATGTCTTCCCTTCTTGGCCCTGGCTTCATACTAACTGCAGGGGGTATGCAGTCTTTTGTGTGGAGAGAGGACACAGCCTGTTCAAGTGTAAGTAGGGCAGGGTTCAGCTCCTCACTCCCATCCTGCAAGTGATGGCCCAACCTGGCACACCTAATCTCCTCATTGTGTGTGACTGCCTAGGAGCAATACACAAAGCCCAACTGTCACCCATACCCATGCATGTGACCCAGAGACAGGTTATAGGCACCAAATGGCTAAGGCCAAAAGATGGCAACTTTCGAAAAGTGGCATGCTCCAAACTGTATTTTAAAATCAAACTTCATCATAAGTTAGGATTTTTTAATCACAGTTTCAAAGACATCAAGCATGAATTGGTCATCTGTTCCCATTTGGAAATTGCACTTATAACATGTAATAAGGTAACTCCAATGTTATCCTTGAGAGAGGTATGCTTTGCAGTAGTGAAAAAATACTTGAGGAGTTTTTCACTACTAGGACATTTTAAAATTAAAAGTGCATGTCCAACCTCTTAACTACACTGCGCCCTGCCCTCTGGGGCTTCCACGGCCCGCCCTAGGGGTGACACATGCATTAAAAAGGAAGATTTAGGCTTGGCTGAAAAAAGATTTATTTTGCCAGGCCAATGTGGCAGTTTAAAACTGCACACAATGGATACCACGTCAGGCCTGAGTCAATAGTAAAGTGCTACATAAGTGGGTGGTACAATCAGTGCAGCAGGCTAATTAGTAGCATTTAATTTGCCTACAGGCTGCAATGGTAGGACTGAGACATGCTGTAAAGGGTTTCTTCGCTATATGCCACATTCCGTCCATCATCTTGTGTGTTTTGCTGTTCACCCTATGTGGGAAGGGTATGCCCAGATGTGGGTCCCTTGCTCACTAAGCCACTGGAGTCAGGCTATCCTGGCTGAAGACGGCTCATAGCCAGAAACCAGTCCTAGGATGCTTGATGCCGGTCCAGGGAAGACATGGCTTGGCAGTTCGGGCTGGACTGTTCCCATGAGGCACAGGGTCAAGACTTATTTGCATATGGCCATGTCTGAACTGGGGTGGCTTGGGGCCATATGTATCATACTATCGTTTTGCGAATTCCAAATAGCGAATTTTAAGGTATGTATGTAAATAATCGCTATTTTCTAGCGATTTCCAATAATTCCGGAGAAGTGTGGCTCAGGGGTTAGAGGCGGCAGACCCGGAAGCTGAGATCGGTCCTGGGCCAGTGTTCAATTCCCCGCCTCGGCGGGTCTTGGGCTAAAAATTCCACGGACTCGATAATTCTCGCCCCGGTGCCTTCTTGACTCACGGGTTCACACTCTGCGACTCTGGGCAATAGCTTGCTTAATCTCCACAACGGCCCCTCGCGGCGGGATGCCTGACTTTCACCTTGTGGATACCCTGCTATCTCACAGGGGAATACCAGGACGGGTTCCCTAAGCAAGCGCCGGGAAACCCACTGTGGGTAGCTGTGCGCTATATAAGCTCAACTACATTTACATTTACATTTGCGAATTCGCAAGTTGCGAATTCGCAAATGAGGAATACATCCCATTCATTTCTAAGGGCCTCTTGGCCCATAGAAATGAAAGGCAAAATTGCGATTAGCAATTTGCTAATCGCAAATTTTGCAAATTTTTCAGGGTGCAGGGGTGTCTCAAGAACACCCTGCTGCACCCCTGAAAATGACATGTGTGCGCATGTGGCGCACATACATGCCCAAAGGGCATGTATGAGCGTCAAATGGCACCTTTTGTTTTTAAAAAAAAATGCTTTTTTAAAAGAATTCGCAATTTACCACCAACTACAAGTTGGTGGTAATTTGCGACATCCTATTCCAAAATCGCAATTTTTAAATATTTCATACATATCATTTAGGAAATCGCATTTTGCGATTTCCTAAATGCTTGTGCAATGTTAAGGAATCGCAACATTTGCGATTCCTTAAGATTTGCGATGCGATAATTTCATACATCGCATTTCACGTTTTTCTTGTCGCAAACGCTGCGAATTTCCGATTCGCAGCGTTTGCGACAAGAAAAACGCTTCATACATATGGCCCTTGGTGAGCAAAATAACAATGGATTAAACTCAGATCTGTGACTGGGGTGAATGTTTTACCATTGTTCAACATTCCATCCATCATCTTGTGTGCTTTTCTGTTCACCCTATGTGGGACGGGTATGCCCAGACGTGGGTCCTGTGCTCAGTAAGCCACTGGATTCAAGCTATCCTGGCTGAAGATGGCTGATAGCCAGAAACCGGTCCTAGGATGCTTGATTCCGGTCCAGGGAAGACATTGCTTGGCAGTTCGGGCTGGACTGTTCCCATGAGGCACAGGGTCAATACTGATTTGCATATGGCCATGTCTGAACTGGGGTGGCTTGGTAAGCAAAATAACGGTGGATTAAACCCATATCTGTGACTGGGGGTGAATGTTTTGCCATTGTGCAACATTCCGTAAATTATCTTGTGTGTTTTGCTGTTCACCCTATGTGGGAAGGGTATGCCCAGACGTGGGTCCCGTGTTCACTAAGCCACTGGAGTCAAGCTATCCTGGCTGAAGACGGCTGATAGCCAGAAACCGGTCCTAGGATGCTTGATTCCGGTCCAGGGAAGACATGGCTTGGTAGTTCGGGCTGGACTGTTCCCATGAGGCACAGGGTCAAGACTGATTTGCATATGGCCATGTCTGAACTGGGGTGGCTTGGTGAGCAAAATAACAATGGATTAAACCCAGATCTGTGACTGGGGGTGAATGTTTTGCCATTGTGCAACATTCCGTCCATCATCTTGTGTGTTTTGCATCCCCACTAGTGGCATTCTATTTACAGTTACCGTATACTAGGGACTTATAAGTAAATTAAATATGGCAGTCAGGTGTATTTTACCATGGTTTAGGGAGAGAGGACAAACATGTTAGCACTGGGAAGAAATAGTAATGTGAAGGAAGGGAAGGAAAGGCAAAATATTTGGAGTCACCCTGCAAAGAGCTCCAGGTCAAACAAGCTGGAAGTGTTTAAAGAAAGGGAATACATGTTGCAACGTTTAGAATCCACTGATAAATAAATGCATATTGCCCTGACATTAGCAGTGCAGTGGCATCCTCTTTCAAATCCTGCCTTCATGTCTTATGAATAATGAAGCTGAACTATTCTTCGATTGAAGGATGAAGATAGAAACTTCCATAAAAGCATTCTTCTAATTGTGGTTTAAAATCATATTCCTCAATGGTGTTTGCACTTTTATAAGTCTAGATAAGAGCGTTGGAAAGCGCTATAGTGCTAACAATGCATTTCTGTAAAAGCTATGGCATGTGACAGTTAGCCTTTTTAGAACGGTAGCTTTTTCTATATTAGATGTTGTATTAGGTCAATGTACAACTTTCAACATGCCTGAGGACACCAGAATTATGCAGCAATGAGAAATAATTTTCCTGGAAGGTTGAGGAAATCATCCTACAAAATATTAAATGTAATTTGAAAGAAAGCACATTCCTCATCATAATTACTTTACTATTTTACCATTTTAAGAACCATCATTACTGTCTGGCCAAAAGTTTTACCTTTTTTGTTCCAGTTTTAGCATCTAAATACAGGAATAAGCAACTGAAATGTATATACTTAATATCTGGAAAAATATATGCTGCTGTGCAATGGTTGTTCTTGTAGCTTTTGATTTTTTTTATATAGATTTTCAAATGGGATCTGGTAGATTATTTGGCAAACACTGTAAAGACTACCAATCACAAGTATGCTTTGAATACAGGATCGGTAAAGCAATAGCACTTTGTTGCTTAGCATACAACTGGCCTTACCTCTAATTTTAATGTAATATGTGAGCACATTATTGCTCATGGCATGTCTAGGATGATTTGATAAATTAATGGCTTGTACAAAGGGTCTGTTGGGGGACATGATCACACCTATAGCTATCAAATGCCCACCTGACATGTCAAAGGGCTTGCCTCCAGTGCACACAAAATAACTTAACACTACTCTTTTGTCACCCCAGACAATTTGGAGCCTTGGCAGGGGAAGATAAGAACTTTCCATAACCAGATGCAGAGGTAGTATTAGGAATTCCACCCACTTCACAGGCAGGCACAACAAACACATATTGGACCCTCTGTGACTCCTGGACCTGTGGCCCTTACAGTAGAATGACTGGCTTGCCACTACAGAGCTGCCCTGCCTCTACTAGACAATTGACCTGCTGCTTGAGTACCCAATTTCTCTCTGAGAAAGAAGAATGGACCTGCTCCTTTCATCCCAGGCTAACCTGATTGACTCCAAGAGCCAGGTGGCTGAGCTCCTGCATGAGCTACAGAGATACAACAAGCTCCAGAGGTCTCTCTGCAACTGTCCACATAACCTGCTGGATTGGATCAGCATAGACCTGCAACTGGACCTGTCTGAGCCCTGCTGGCCTCTTCTGAAAGAAGTTCCTGGTCCCAAAAGGGTGCCTCCCCAGGTCTTCGACCCTTGGTTCGAATCTGTTGAGCCCCTCCTGAGAAGAAAGGATCAATCCCAAAGCTTTGGGCTAGTCGTGATCACAAACTGGCCCCCTCACATCAAGATTCTGTCGCACACATCGACCACCAAGGTGAAGCTCCTTTGAACCCGACTCCTTACACAACAGCAACCATCTGCGACAACTGGCAAGGCGAGATCTGCACTTCGCGCTGCAGCAATGAAAGCCCTTGGTGACTGCCAATGCAAGCTTCAGCAACAACCACCTGCAACACCGGACTGGCTCTTTGCACTATGGTGACAACATCCCATGCCACCCGCCCTGCTTTTTGCGCTACAGTGAAGACCATCCACAATGTTTTCCTTACTCCTCATGAACTCCTTCACAGCGAGTGTTACTCTTTGCGCTGGAGATTGGAAAGATAAATTTTTCAACAGGAATAACCTGGTCCCTGTAGGTGGCCCATGTTCCATAGGGGTCAGCCTGAACTTCTGAATGTCCCCTCGTCTAACACGACCAGATGACTGGGAACAGCACTTTGTGCTCTAAGGTGCTTTTTTCCCTAAAGACTTGGAAATTACATATCTCTGGTTCTATGAATTGGATTTTTGAGGTTCTGGTATAATTATTTATTAAAATGTTCTCTTGTTTTCAAAATTGGTGTGAGAATGTTCTTGTGTTGTACCTTCGTTTTATTACTCTGTGTGTGCTGCATAAGTACTGTACACAGTGGCTCTACGTGAAAACTGCTGCTTTGGTGCCAAGTTATCAGAGGGTTAAGCGCAAGTTAATTTAGTGACTGTTGTGTTTCACCCTGACAATATTGAGGTTGTTGCTCGAATAGGGTTTTCACCCCCCTCAATCAAAAAACCTATTTCTTATATTGGTGTTCAGTGGTAAGATCCAGTGTTGTCTGTGCAGTATCACTCAGTGATTTTGTGTAACTCTAAAATCCCTTATAAATAAATTGATACCAGATTAGTTTTTTTCAATTCTCCATGATTGACCTCTTTTGCTTTTTTCAAATTCACTTCCATTCTGCCTGACATTGTGCACCTGTAACATTTGCCTGTCAGCATGGAATTTGAGCTCAACAACCTGGAAAGATACACTGTGGCTGATCTCAATGAATTCTACGGGGCGAGAGGGCTTCCAGAAATCAAGATTTCCAAGAAGAAGGAGTTCCAGCAGGCACCTCAGGAGCTAGGAAAAGGCCCAACAGTTACAGTCTACAGCACAAGAACAAGAGGAGGGTAAGGATATGGAGAAGCAGGAGAATGAAACAGAGGAGGAGAATGAAATCCTCCTGACAATCACCCCAGAGGAGAGAGAAGGACCCACAGGTGTGAGGTCCCCTGCCAGGTCCAGAGCAGGCAACAGTATATCTTCCTACGCCTGCCCACTGAAGACCTGGAGGGCAGGAGAGCTGAGAGGGATTTTTTTCTGAAGCTGAGCAAGCTGAAAGATGGAGGAGGCAGCCACAAAATGGGAGGCTGTAAAAGAAGAGGGTTCTGAAAGAAGGGCTTTGGAGAAAGAAGGACTGAGGCAGAGATTGCCTTAGCCAGGGAGAAGGCTGAGCTTGAAAGGGCATTGGCAAAAGGAAAACATTGTCTGGCTCATGAAGTGAGTCTGAAGGAGCAGGACATGAAATCAAAGGAGGTTCAAGGCTTATGAGGTTGCCTGAGAAATGCACAGGGTCCCTGAGCAGGTTTTGGGGCCAGTCTTTGGAGGCACATTCCAAATGAGAGGAGGGATTCACTATCGGACTCACCCATGGGAAGTGTGGGCTGAGGTATAGAGACAGCCAGAAGCTGCCCCACCAGTCCTGGGTAGATTATGTGCACAGCTTTTGCAAGGCACTGGATGGCTGGGTTGAAGGGTAGTGATGTGAAAAATCATATTTTGCTGTACAATCTTTTTGCAAGAGAGCACTTGTTCAGTTGTAAATTTTCAGGACTGTGCCAACACCTGAAAGACAGCAAGTTCACTAGTCCTAGGGAGTTTGCCAAGGAGGTGGGCCGCTGGCTCAGCACCAGGGTCCATAAGAAGGTATCTGGAAGTGATTGTAAGAAGGTTCCCCCCAGATGAGTGAAGGGGAGGTCGCAGGATAAGGTAGGGAGAAAGGGTCCCCATACCTCTTCGGAGATACAGGGAGAGATTTTAGTGGGCACAAGGACAGGCCAACCCATGTCAACTCCGGTTCTTTGATTGTTCTCAGTTAGGACAGAAGCAGAGGAACTCTGCCTGTCCTAAGAAACCGCCCACTGGTGGGAACTCTACAAGAGTGGCCAAAATAGCTTTAGCAGTAAGCAGTCCCCAGGTGCAATGGTTAGAGAATGCCCTAGTCTCCCATAGTGAGGATATAGACTCAGAGGGCAGATGTGTTATCCCTGTGGATAGCAGTCACCACTTCAACCTGATCACAGTGAATGGAATCCCTTTCACTACTATGAAAAATATTGGTGACAGCCATATCACAGTAGTGGAGTGGCTGGTTTCTCTAGTTCAGTACCTACCAGGACAGGTGTGAAGGTTAAGCCAGGCCCTTGAGGAGGGCTTTATCCATTCTATGGTCCTGGAACCCCTAGGATTTCTAGGAAATGAGTTACCACTGGCATTGGAAGAGCTGGAAGGGAAGGCTCCCCGGGTTGCCCTGAAAGCTCAGGTCTCAGGTAGTACTTCCTCTGCAGGAAGAGTTTATGCCCAAATTGAGAGGAAGGGGCGGGAGGTGGATGCAGTCCATAAAGAAAGGACCATTGGTTAAAATCTTTGAGAGCAAAGCCCCCAAAGACAGACCTTTATGAGGCCACTTCTGATGTGGAGGTGGTTCCTGTGCAGTCACAGAGCCAGAGGGTGTTTTCCTGCACCTGGCAGACACAGACCATATGCCACCCTTGAACGGGGTGGTGGTTCCCCCTTGGAGATCTTGGCCTCGCCAGGTACCTGATCAGTCTCACGGTACAGACTCTGGGCTTAGATACACTTCTCAGGTCACTGACCCTCTACTGATGTGAGGGAGAGTGGAAGCAGAGTGCCTAACACAAAAAGCTGCTGACCCCAATTTTGAGAAACCTCAGAGGTATATCAAACCTCAGGAACAAAGACAAAGAAGGAACTCCTTGCCTGCCCCATGGCTGGAAGTGGGGCCTATCGAGACCACTGCTTGGAGCCTCCACTAGGCACTTGATACTGGCAGCTGTCAGTGGCCTCTTCTGATTGTTGTTGTCCTTATAGGCAGAATTTTCCTAGGGATGGGAGCAGAAGTCTAATCCAAGGGGCAGAATGAGCCATATCCCTTTGTTGGCTATGGTCATACTATGTGCCTACAAGGATGCACCTGTCAGCAATTAAGTTTAGGAGTCTCACAGATGGAGTCCACAGGAGAGGAGAAGCATTCTCCAAGGGTCAGTCCAGTGGCTGAGGAGAATATTGACAGAGGGATCCAACTGGGTTCAGAAGGAAATAGAGCTGACAAGTGCCACTGCAGAAGATGCCCATTGTCCATGTTCAATCAACTAAGCAGGGAAGCCCATCAAGGTATTGATTGGTCTTCCATAGCTTTTGACTGGAAGGGGGGTCATGTTTGACCTGGCCTTCTCTGCTGGGTTACCTCAAACCTTTTGCCTTCACTTCCTTCCTTTGCTGAACCCGCTTTTGTTGGGCTTTTCGGAATCTGTGTACTTTACCACTGGTAACCAATGCTAAAGTTCTTGTGCTCTCTCCCAAACCATAGTAAAATTGGCCTACTCCTGATTGGCAAATGTAATTAAATATTAGTCCTTAGTATATGGTTCTAAATGTACCCAGGCCTGTAAGATAAAGGCTACTAGTGGGTCTGCTCCACTAAATGTGCCGCCCACTAAAGTAACCCTTTACAACATGTCTCAGGCCTGCCTTTGTTGCCTGTTGTGGGGGTTTAAACTGTCATTTTAGCTTGGCAAAACAACAAGCTTTTACCAGACCTAAGCCTTCTCTTTTAGTCCATATAAGTCACTCTTAGTTAGGCCCTAAAGGGCATCCATAGGGCAGTGTGCATTGTATTTAAAATGTTGGATGTGTTCTTAAGTTTTACATGTCCTGGTAGTGAAAAACTCCCAAAGATTTTGTGCACTACTGGAAGGTCTACCTCTTCCATATACTTATACTGGGTTGCCTCTTTAGATTTGCTATCGTTTGATTGGACTACACTCAAAAACTACAGGGGGAGTCCAACAATCCTGAACCAGGGACAGACAATCGATATACCCAACAAAAGGTTCAGGTAGAGAAGTCACAGAAGTTTTGCAACTTATTTTATAAAGTTATAGAAGTAAAAGAAAAGAAGAAAAGGAAAAAGAGAGAAGCCTATAAAATCATATAGTCAAAATAAATTTGTACAAGTTTCAGAAGAACATTATAGTTTATTACATATTAGGAAAAATATTTAAAAGAACAATTACGCTCAAGACAGGAGGTTGGCATACAAAAAACAAACATATCATAAGCCAAACCAGTGGCTTAACAAAAAAAATTACATATAACAGAAACAGCACAAACAAAAGTAATGTGCCCTTCAAACAGATTATGGCCACAAAAAGCGTTGACGGCGTTTCGACCGCTGTATTAATGTACGGTCATCATCAGGACTTGAATTTGCTTGAGCGTTACATAGTTTAGGATTAAAATTGGCGGACCAACCGATGATCAATAGTCGTCAATTCAATTCCAACTTGAAAACAAAATCCAAATTGGATACTACGCATCCGTAGATAGTGGTCAAATCAGTTATCGATATCCAGAATCCACTTGGTTCTGCGCCCAATGAATCGTCGTTATTCGTGTCTTCAGCAGGACAGTATTACTGCGTCCACGCTTCGTCTAACGAGGTGTAGGATAGCGTGCGGACGAAACGTACCATTCATCGACCTGTACCATGAGTGATAACACCGCTGTTTTGGGTATGCAGGCTTACTCTCTGGCAGGGCAGTTGCTGAAAGGGCATTACGGCTTTAACAGAGCCCGTCACACCAGGCTGGTCTTACATATGACTTACAGCCATTTTGAAGGCCGTACTACTCTCCACTGAGACAGACGTGAGTGACACTGCCCCAGCCCTAACAGCTGCGCAGTAGTTCTGGACACCAAACAGCTTCTGACACATGTCACGGACTATCTCAGCCACTCAGATCTTCCGGTGATAGTGGCCTGAGAGGAAATGTTCTAATTTCATGACAGGCAGGACTTCTCTTTGCAAATACGTCTGACGCGATTTCTAAGGTGCTTTTTTATTCCCATGCTCTGCCCTGCCTTAAACCATGGCCCCTACAATGTGACAGCCGGGGAGTGATGTGTTTAATTCACACAGCCAATTAAAATGAGAAGGGCATCCATTAAAGGCAGACATCAGGATTACCTCTGGCTTGCATCTCGCGTCAAGTGAGTTAAAAGTCGCGCCACAGACCCATCAGTCATATGATGTCATAGAGACGGCATTCATCCTATCTGAGGGTCAGAGCTCTGCTGTTGCCTGGCAGCTGCTTTTAGAGGCACGCTTCCTGCCTCAAGCTCTGTCGCCTCACACCCTCTTCTCCAGTCTTATTCCTGCTAATTGACATATTTACGTTTCTTACTTTTTACTGCACGTCAGCCTTGCCCAGAGAGACACAAGAGTGGAAAATGTATTGAGCCACATTGCTTGAAAGTTACTTTTTTCAAAGCAGTCATTTAGTCTACTTCCTTATTTCAATTGAGATTTTCTTTTGCAATTGTTCTGCCTTTAAAATGTTTTAAAAAGTTCAAAAAGGACATAAGAGAAGCTTTGCTTGGGGCATAGCCAAATGCATGCAGAGCGACTGGCCAGCTGGCAAACAAGTCAATCGGGTAAATGTTGGGACATGGGCGCGAGACAGAAGGTGCAATCTCGGGCCCGATTCACAGAATGAATTTAAGACTAAATGCTAAACCTACTACAATTTGGTATTCACAGAATGCACTTACTACTATCTGGTATTCACAGAAAGCACTTACTACTTTCGGGATTCACAGAATGAACTTACTACTTTCGGGATTCACAGAATGAACTCACTACTGTTCGGGATTCACAGAATAGACTTACGACTACTAACTTTACGTCCGCCGCCGGGCCGCAATTTCCGCCACCGGGCCGGATTTTACGGCACTTTGGCGGACTTTACGGCAAATTATCGTAGACTCCGATTACGGGCCGTAAATTATGATCACGGGGTGTAAATTACGATTACGGGCCTTAAATTACGATTACGGGCCGTAAATTACGAATACAGGCCATTGGTCATGTTAGCAAGGGGAAACAGCTGCCCAGTCCACCCATCCCCCAGCATGGATCAGCTGACACACAGCAGCCAATCCCAGCCAACAGCTCCATTTTGCTATGGTGTATGCTGCCACTGCCTACCATCCCCCACCACGCTCCAGCTGAAGCTAATTAACACTAATTGACCAGTACCACAAAACACATAAAAGCAGCACACAGTGACGGAACAGGTTTGGCCACAGAGAGATTGTTATCACAATGCTTCCAGTGCCAGAGAACATGGAGATGAGAAGGAAAAAATAATTCACAGCAGAGGAGACCACCATGCTAGTGGAATATATAGTAAGGCACCACAATAGCCTATATGGGCTATCACCATATTGCACCAGTGGGGCACAGAAGCAAGAACTATGGCAACAGATAGCCACTGTTGTCTCAGCCCTAGGGGTGGAGAGGCGAACTATACAGGACATTAAAAAAAAGTGGCAGGACGAAAAGCAGAGGGTCAAGGAAAAATACTCCAGGATAGAACTGCGCAGAATCCTCCCTGCTGCATGCCCTGGACCCCACATCCAGCTCGCCCCACTGAAGGAGGATATCCTGACAACAATACACCCCCACTTAGTCCATGGGCCGCCTGTCAGTGACGTCCGCCACGTGGTACCAGGTAAGTGGAATGAAAAGAAAATGTGCATGAAGAGATTGTCTGTGTTACACTGTTATAGTGATCATGGAAATTGTCCTAAGTGCACATAAATATAAGGTTAGTCAGAGACTCATGTGTCACCCACTACGTAGCACCACAAGTCACAGAATCCTTTGCATCAGAAAAGGCTAATACCCCCCCACCCAATTAAAAACATGTGCACAGTACTGATGCCATACATACACAACCCAGCTAATTCAATAACTAAACATATTGACAGAAAATGTGTAATGACAAATGGAAATTTTACATTAAGTTAAATAAATAAATTAGCTAAAGACAAACATTAGCAAGGAAGCGTCAGTACCAATGTGACATGTGACCAATTCAACCCTTGCGCAAACACTGATGTGTTGTGTACATATGGTGGTGCACTGTGGTGCAGGGATAGACAGATGTGTGTTGAATCTGATGGTGTCTAGGGGGGGCTTTGCTGAAGTTGTGTCACAAGAGCGTTGCAACTCCAACAACATCCATGCACTGCCCATACCAAACGTGCTGTGCCACTCCTTACATCTGCCTCAAGCAGGCGTAAGGTTGCGTCGCAGCAGCCTCTGATAAGTGATACTGTGAATCATGTAGATCAGTGTTTCCCAAACTGTGCTCTGCGGACCCCCAGGGGTCCGTCACACATTTCCAGGGGGTCCGTAGGCAACAGTTTTAAAAGCACAGAAACTTTCTTGTATAATTAGCAGCTTTCGACCAACAATAAAAGTGTCAAGAGAATGCCAGTGATTAATGTACGTGCTGGAGCATGAGGAGAATGTTGTTCAGTGGCAGCTGTAATTTAACTAATGTAGCACAGAGAGTAAATGTGCCTACTGCAAAGAACGTATAAAATGCATCTTAAAAAGCAGTATTGTATGTACCTAGGTTTGTGGTTACTGCTTTTGTCACAGAGATTCTTTTGTTACTGTGCACTTCATGAGTGACAATCGTAATCTAGCGGAGGGACCTATAAACTGTCATCAAAGAGCTGCTTGCAAACTGCATGGTACCAGTTAGTAACTTAAATTTTATCCCAGTTATTAATTATCCTGATGCTGCTTAAAAGAAATATTTGGGTGGAAAAACATTTAGTATGCTAAAGTCAATGCTAGCCACTGTGTCATGTTCTGAATCCTGAGTTTGTGCTTTTCCAGACCAGGCACTCTTTAACCCCTTCCAGGCTCATGACGAGCTGGGCTCGTCATGAAGTAGCCTCCTACCAGGCTGATGACGAGCCCAGCTCGTCATGAACAATGGACTTTTGAAAATTACAGCACAGGAGCAAAATATCGCTAGCAGCGATGGTGTTAAA
Organism: Lissotriton vulgaris; assembly: GCF_964263255.1. Taxonomy (NCBI): domain Eukaryota; kingdom Metazoa; phylum Chordata; class Amphibia; order Caudata; family Salamandridae; genus Lissotriton; species Lissotriton vulgaris. The sequence goes on along the minus strand of NC_141689.1, from coordinate 929,444,678 downwards.
CATTTTATATACACACTGATTTACATGTATGATTCAATGTCTCTATATGTGTGTGATGTAAAGTGCTCTGACATTCTACATTGGTATGAAAGATGCTATAAAACAAATGAAAAACATTTGACAGAGGGCCTATTACTTCAATATAAAACACTAAGGGCCAGATGTACGATCAGTTTTAATATGCGCAAAGGGGTTTGCTAACCCATCTGCCCATGCAAAAACCTATTGGGCCATGTACATAGCCGATTTTGCGAGTTGCAATTTGTTTGCAACTCTCTAAATAGGTTTTGCAACTTGCTATTTGGAAGCGGCATTTCCTTCCAAATAGCGAGTCTCAAAACCATGTACAAATGTTTGTGGTCGCAAAACAGTCACAATTACCACCTACTTCAATTAGATGGTAATGCATTCGCAAATGGGAAGGGGTCTCCAGGGGACCCCTTCCCCTTTGCAAATGTATGCAAAATTATTTTTTAAGGGCAGGCAGTGGTCCCAGGGACCTCTGCCTGCCCTTAGATAATGTAAAGACAACCTTTCATTTTCTTGATTCATTTTATTAAATGCATTGTAAACAGGCAGCATTTTCTTTTCAAAACTGCTTTATTTAAAAGCTGTCCTGACATGGTGGCCTGTAGAGCCCAGCAGGCCGCCATACCTGGGAGGGCTGGCATTCCCAATGGGCTTGCAGATTGCAAGAGGCTCAATAATATTAATGAACCTTACAATTTGCGACCCCATTGGGAATCCCAGACAGTGTTAAACACACTGTTGTACATTTCATTTAGCGACTCGCAATTTGCCACTCGAAATGTGTCGCAAATTGCGAGGCGCTAAATTAAATGGTTGCACATCTTGCCCCAAAATCCTTAGTACTTTGAGTATTTGTTTTGTGTGCACACGAGTGTATTTTTCTCAAATTACTGTTAAAATGATTGAAATTTAACTCATACAAATTGCATGGGGGTCCCCGGCTTCCAGTGGTAACTCAATAGGGGTCCTCAGGAGTCAAAAGTTTGGGAACCACTGATGTAGATTACACTGACTCACTTGGACGCGGCATATTCCAAAGGAGTGCACACCCTGCCTACCTCCAAGCTGACGTTGCGCAGGGCCTCACAACATGACGATTCACCATAGTAGCGTCACGTTGCGAATAATCCTAAATGTGTTGTCTGTTGTACACCACTGTTGTGTCACAGAAGTGATGCAACAACAGTGTAAATATTTTTTCCCAGGGGCTTGTAAACCTGCCACAAAAGTCTCCAAAAATACATCACCCTGTGCCGGCCTAAATCACAAAGCAGATGGTGAGAGTATCTTCTGATGTGAATATGTCCAACACCTATCCTGGTGTCCAATTTCCAATCTGCCACGCCATTACATCCCCAACACACCACTGCTCCTACCTGCCCCGTCTGCGGCAGTTCCACGCAATACTGTTATCACAGAGAAGATATGGGCAAATCCCCGAAACGTTACACAAGCACATTTCCCATTTGTCTACTTTTCTCTCTTCTCACCCATTGACACATCCAGCCAGACCACTGACAACTTCAGTAGCAGAGGTCACCGCATCGCATAGGAGGAATCGGCAACGTACCGATGAAGGCATGTCAACCACACTAACTGGTAGGTCAAAGTGGACAGGAGATGGTCAAAATGCATACATCGTCAGAAGACAACAGAGGGACAAATAGTTCCCAGCTATGTAAGACAACCATTTATGCTACATGTGCTGCATTACAGTTGGAGATGTCAATGGACATTCACCTTTAACATATGACATTGGTGAACAGCGAAAGACAAATTATAAAATGTCTTGCCTCATCATACCTTTGTAAATGTGGTACACAACATGTATTACACCAACAGACCCAGAATGGGGAAAGCAATCCTGTAATCGAGGGCCACAACAAGTCAAAAGGGTGTACACTCCATATTGTAATAGTGTTTGTAGACCTAATCAAGAAGTAGCATTTGCACCGATACGGAAATGAAGACCAAACTAAGAGATACCAGTCTCTGTAGTTTGACAATGCATACACTGTCCAACTTCTAATCTTTCATAAATACTTTGTTCAGCACAGTCCACACAGATGATCAGGTACTGCGTACATTGGATGAATAATTTCCGGACATCAACAAAACACGATAGTGGGCTTTACCTCTGGATTCGTAGGCATGTCATTGTGATATAGGTAGCATCAAGGTAGTGGGCCCAATCTAAGTTATATGTGGGATCACTCATTACATAATGTATGACACACTTCTGCAACGGTGGTGACCATGACTGCTTGTGCCCGTCCTGTGCCAGGAATCCAATGCATCACATTTGGCAGCAGGAATATAAAGTTGCCAAACAAACTTATCATTGTAGGTCCAATGCGGTCCTCCCATAACCCCAGACGCCCACTGACTTCTGCTACTAGGTTGGACTTCACATCTGTCCAGGGACCACAGACTGCTCTAGTGCTGGGCCATGGTTAGTCAAGCTTGCTGAATGCTTATTAATTGTGCCTTTCACCTCCACCGTTTGTGTTGTACAACACTGTTATACTGCATCACAATATGCTCACATAGGGCATTTGAACACATGGCCGATCAGACCCTGGTGGCAAATGAGATGCCGACACAAAATGTATGCCAAGTGTGTGCACAATGGACATACAATAGAACAATGTGTCATAAGAAACGTCCACAACACAACAGGCTAGCAAGTCAATGATATGCTAAATCCCTAGCAAAATTGACATGGTCAAATCAAAATGAAATTGGCATGGCTGAGGCACACACTGGTGCCAGTTGTGTACCTGTGAGATGGGTGTAGGGGCTGCTAAGGTGATTCTTCATGCAGTTACACCTGCAAAATTATTTTGCTGAAAAGCAACAGGATAATCCAGTGCAGGTGCGAAGATTCAAAGCTTCTCACCTCATCTGCAATGTGTGATCTAAACCAAATGTTGTCTTCTGCTTGCCTCCCTTCTACCATATTCACATGTATAGGTGAGTGTATGAAATATGAGGTTTGGATGTCTGCTGCACACACAAGACAATATCTGTTGACATGTAAGTAGTACCATGATGTTGGAAATGGAGCATGGGAACAGAGAACACTCAAAGGATGGACATTAGTAGTCTGTGTTCTCTCATTCAATAATGAGCTGTGTTACCTCATGGGTAGGGAAGCACATATGGGCAAAATCAGGCCCCTGACAATTGCACATCTTACACATGAACTCCTTTCTGACTTGTCAACAGACAACATTACACCCATGAAAATAGTCAGTCACGATGCTAAGGGTGAAATCAGTAACCTTCTCATACAAGTCCGTCAGTTGATGTGTCATCTTATTGATGTCAGTGCCGCATGGCTGTAAGCTTGCAAATGCTGCTTGTGAGCAGGTGCCCACATGTTAAGTCAATGAGCTACAAATGCTGCACAGCATCCTTGATTATCCACAAATGGCTCATGAGAATGTAAATTGTTCTCATAGCTACAATCTGTTGTACGAAAATATGGACATGTATTTCTCATCACAGGGGCTGACAGGATGAGACCACTGCAGCGGACACCATCCCGGGGGGATGCATGACATCGTGGCTGCAGCTGTGAAACTGTCACGCACCTGTCCCTCAGGTAACTCGGGCATGAGGAGTGTCAACAGCTTAGATTACAAAGCCATTACAGAGATCGAGATCCCCTTCTACATGGAATCAACAGTTGTTGATTACAAAGTGAAATACAGACCAGGAGTGACACATATGCATGTCTGTCATTTGGTGAGGCAGATTGTTGAGAATGTTCTTTCAACCCTCTACAGCTATGTCTACAACAACTATGGTAAGACAGGTGCAGCAGGATACACCAGGGGGGAACGCAAAGGGACAGAGAGTTGTGGCTGGAACTGGTGAGTTTGCTAGTATCATGTAGATCTCCGTGTAACACCTCAGGGCTATGGTGTGAGCGGCCATTTGTGGTGGTACCCAAACCAGATCACATGATCCTCATCTGCTGATGCAAGGTGCAGTAAGTACAACCCTGGTGTTGCTGCACATGTATTACCTGGTCAATCACCAATACAGTTGCAACCTCTGTGTTTCACATGATGCTGAGGGAGAGGCTGACAGACCGACAACCAGTGCTGGCCGACGGGAAATACGAGGGGAGAATCCCCTGATCCTCCAGGCAGCAATGTCGGCTGTAACTCATGCCCGAGAGGAGGAGGAACAAGATCAAGAGGACGTTGCCTTTGAGGAGGATGATGAGTACATTTTCTTTGACTCCGGGGATGACAATACTGACATCCCCGCCTCACATTTTCTGACAAGCAACGCCCGTCTGCCTCCTCTCAAACCATCAATACCACAGCATATATCAAAACAGCCATGGCTCCCACACATCCACTCACAGACATCACTCACTCAGAGTCCTCACGTCCGGGACCGACATGGTGGTTCCCCTACCCACTCTTCCCTACGCAGTGTATCCCTGCCATTCTCGCCACAAAATTAGTGGGAAGTACCAGCCCTGTTGTGGACCAGGTGTCCCCTGGCAACCCTTCTCCTGCCCACAGACTTCTACCTGCCAGCCCCCCTGTTTTTGGACCTGCTCATCTCATCCCTGGCAGACACCAGCAGAGGGGGCCTGCACATGACGATGGTGGCCAGTGGGAGCAGGACTTCTTCCGACAGCAGGCTGATGTTAGGCAGGACAATCGGGCCATAGGGGCTACCCTGTCCGACATTTCTCGGTCCCTGCAGGACATGGCCCAATTCCCTCAGGTGGTGGACAGGTTGGGCCAAGCTTTGGATAGGATGGATAGCACTTGGCAGGAAATGTTTAGAAATATGAGAGACCTGATATCCATCCAAAGGGAAGAGAGTGCAAGACACCATGCCTTGGCCATGAAGATGATGGAGGGCATGGTAAGAGTGATCCAAAGTCTACCTTCACAGCCAACGCAGGGAGGGGAACAATCATGTCGGCCTGTAGGACAGCACATCTCCACACCTGTAACACAAACTGCACAGCACCACAGCCAAGGTACATAAACACACCCGCACCCTGAACAGTCACTCCCACCACCCCCACTACCTGCCCGAAGACCACCAACCTCTGCACAGTCACTCCCACCACCCCCACTACCTGCCCAAACACCACCAACCAACCTCTGCACAGTCACTCCCACCACCCCCACTACCTGCTCGAAGACCACCAACCTCTCCACAGTCACTCCCACCACCCCCACTACCTGCCCAAAGACCGCCAACCTCTGCACAGTCACACCTACCACCCCACTACCTGCCCAAACACCACCAACCTCTGCACAGTCACTCCCACCACCACCACTGCCTGCCCAAACACCACCATCCTCTGCACAGTCACTCCCACCACCCCCACTACCTGCCCGAAGACCACCAACGTCTGCACAGTCACTTCAACCACCTGATCAACCAGCCCTTGTCCTGCCACAGACACCTAATGTGCAGACACCATCAGCACCTGCACCTCTTGATCAGCCTGGACAACACCCACAGACACAAAGGCGACAACCTCAACCTCAACGCGTTCCTCCCCCCCACAATTGCGGAAACGCACACATGACTGCCATTGAAATGGCTTATTTGTTTTGGGCTCCTTAGTTTTTTTGACAATAAATATCTACTACAGTAATATCCTGTTGTGTACTATGTCTCTTCTGACGATGTAGGCATGTGTGTGTGTGTGTGAGACAGGTGCAAGTGTAACACATCATAGCAACACATTGTAGTGTGCATAGCATATGACTTACTAAATATGTGTCTATATTTGGGAATAGACATTCAAAATTAAGTCAAACTAGTCAGACAAAGTATAATTCTGCAAAGTTATTTATGTAGGAACACAAACAAACCGTCCGTTTGGAAGGGAGAAAGGTAAACAAATGGTGATCCTAATGCAGAAGGAGAAGGGAACTTGTATTTGTGTGTGGCAAAACAAATATAATACGTCAGGTAGCGTCATGGGAACCAGTCTTTTCACAAGGGGAGAAAGAAATCTTCGTCCAAAACAATGTCTCAGTCCAACAGTCAAGTGTCTTTCTGGTCATCATCCAGGAGCACAATGTCTCTATCCTCAGGGTCGGACACATCCACACGTCTGGCTGATGCAGGAACAGGCATCATGGTCCGAGGTGTCCGGTCCTTCACCCCCATTCAATGTCCACAGCCTCCACCCGGGACATAGCACCAGTGTCATGTACGTCTTCATCCCGGGTGGGTGAAACCCTCTGGCCTGCAGATTTTGATGGCCCCCCCCCTCCTCCTCCTCCTCCTCCTCCTCCTCCTCTCCTTCATCACTGGTGGAAAGAGGGTTTACCCGTCGCCGAACTGATGGTCTACTTCTCCAGAATTGTTCCTGCGGATCTCCTGTCTCATCAACTGTGCCTGCAGAAGTGTAAGCAAAATCTTGAGGTGGTGGTTGTTCCATGCATGACGCTACACATACATAGAATAGCCTAGGTCCAATTTTTTTTATCTCTGATCACACTGTACAGTTATCGGGGGCGATTTACAGCTTCTGGCGCATCTCCGCTAATCAGCAGAGGTGTGTCTGATGAGTTGCAACGCATCAGCCCACCCGTGCGTCACCCCTGATGGACCACATGTACAAAGCGGCACACCGTGGCGCTTGGGTGGGCAGATGTGTGATGCATCCCTGGTGGAAGACCCGAGCTTTGCTGGAGTGGCGTGGCAAGTTCAACCCGCCTCCAGCAAGGCTCGGGGGTGCACGATCTATAACATGCTGTTGCAATCCTTACACCTGCTTCAAGCAGGTACTTAGATTTGACTTTGCTTGGCCTAATAGTGACTGAGTGAAATCTTGTAGTTTCACTCAGCCACTTTTAGGATACGATCCTGCACCGTATGCGTCACGTTGTAATAATCCAGCAGCATGGCGCTTTGTGTGCTCTGCCGCTGTGTCACTAAAGTGACCCAATGGCGGTGCAAAGAGGCGCAAGTGCCTTGTTGATCTGCCCCTCAGTCCTTATGGACTAAATGGTGGTTGGGAGCACACTGCCTCGCAGTCCCAGCACAGTTTGCCCCTTTGCATCCGGGTATATGCTGTGTACAGTACTAACTAGCTCCTGAATCATCTGTGTTTGCTGGGAATGCTGCCAAGGTATTCTCAAATCACACTAACACTCACAGGCACACAGCAAACCAAGATGATTTACTTTGCTCTCTCTGAAACTGCTGCTCTCTACTGATGTAGCGCTCATTCCAGGAACACGTGTCTAGGGATTTACAGCAAAGTCAGCAGCAAATTTGGTGTATGACTCCAGATTATTCCAAAGTAAGTTTGGAATGTGTACTGCATTTACCAGGATGCAAAGGGACAAACCGTGCTGGGACTGTGAGTCAGTGTGCTCCCAACCCCCATACTGTCCATGCACTTACATTACATGTATGCACACTGTCATATACTGATTTGAGTTTGACATGGACATCTCATGTGTATTATTGTGGCTTGCGCAACTGCATTATCCAAACCTCAACCTTGGCATTGTTGTGATTTGTGTGTCGTGTCACTGCTGCATGTGCCAGTTCAACTACAAGTCCACCAGAGGAGAACATGAAGAGTCCATATATAATAGATATTGGCCATTGATATTGATTTGCAGCTATTTAACGTCTGGACAAGTGTCATCTGCTTTGTAGCATTGTATGGGACAAGACAAATATGGGTCACACATCCACGTGGGGTCTGGAGTACTCCTCTAGCTACATTGTGTGTCTAGCCTTTTGATTAAGCATGGGCGGATTTTGCGAATTCGCGATCTGCGAATTTGCGGATTTGCGAATTCGCGATCCGCAAAATTCGCGAATTTTTGCAAATTTGCGGATTTTTGTTTTTTTGCGTGTTCGTGGGGTTTTTTGCGTGTTCGCTTGGTTTTTTGCGTGTTCGCGGGGCTTTTTGCATTTTCGCGAGCCGCTTGCATAGCGAAGTTACCCATGCAGTCGTTTATGGGAGAGGGAGAGAGAGATAGATAGATAGATAGATAGATAGATAGATAGATAGATAGATAGATAGATAGATAGAAAGAGAGAGAAAGAGAGGGAAAGAGAGAGGGGGAGAGAGAACGAGAGAAAGAAAGAGAGGCCAGATCTCTGAAGGGCCAGATTCCTGAGTTGCCCCTACAGAACATACAGTTTTTTATTTTTAGCAAAATGCATATGAAAATTGTGCTGTAAAGGTCTCTTTTAGTTTAACCCCTCCTGACAACTCAAAATGGGTGTATTTGCCATCCTCTCCCTTCTTCCTGTTTTTTATATCTGTAAGTGCTTCCTGATGAGGTTTAATTCCTTGGACAGGTGCCTCGTTGCCTACTTGTAACTATCCTCTGACCCTGCTTCAAGGGTCAGAGCAGGGTCAGAGAATAGTTGCAAGTAGGCAACGAGGCGCCAAGAAGCAATTAGCAGCAGGTGTCCAAGTTGAAGTTAATTTGTTTGTAACCCTTTTGTAAAATGTTACAAAGAAATTAGGTTCAACTTTTGCACCTGCTGCTGTAACACTGCTGTAACGCTTGGTTGAAAATTCGTCCCCGCTGATTCGCGGATTTTACCGCGATTTTGCGAGATTCGCGGATCGCGAAATCGCGTAAAATCCGCAAATTCGCCTGCGAAACGGATTTTACGCCCACCCTTACTTTTGATGTCTCCACACATCTTCGGACACTCCAGTGCCACATAGTGGCTTACTTGACTAACAAGGTAGCGCAGTGCACCGCTGAACAGTGGTGGGCGGTTGTGACAGCTACCTGTACATGTAAAATGTCATACAGGCCACTGAGGGTTAGACGTCTGTCAGTGGACACACCTTGCAGACCTATGAAAACTTGTGAGTGATGCAAGGATCTCAATATCTGTCTCGACTCCAAGGCACATGATGATCTGTCTCAATTGGAACACAACGCTACAGGTGCAATGCTAATCACAACATCCAATCCCCTATGGCCTGCCATGTGCAGACTGGACAGTCTCTGTACCATCGCTCATCCAATGCACACATTCGTTATGATAGACTTGGTACAATTGTAGTGGTGCTGGCAGAGCAGAATTCAATATGGATGCATGAGTGTGGCTCATTTACCCAGTTGTCATGAGAAAATTACGACTCCCAAACTGCACTCTGGCCTGTATAGTCCATATGCCACAGTGTGCCTCCAGAAACTTGGTGAATGCTGCTTGGACATGGAATTGGCTAATGGAGGCATGGGACACACAATGGTACAGCACTGTTTCACTCACATCATACTCCCAGACTCATATTGAATATGATGCACTTACTAGGTCTATGCTGCTCGTGCTCCTCCAGCTGAGCATGGAGGGTTGGCCACGCTGCTCGCAGGACCCTCCTGTACAGTGGTGAGAGGTGAGGACGATGTACATGGTGCTGGGAGGACAGGCCAGCCAGCTCCGTAGCCTTGTGACGGGCCCACCGCTTCAGGTCCTCCCAGCGCTTGCGGCACGCCCTAGCCCTCCTGGTGGACACTGCACTGCAGCGCTTGGCGATGTTGGTCCATAGCCTGCCCCGGGCTGCAGTGCTCAGCTGGTGCTCAGGGTCCCCATATAGCTGAGGGAATTTCTCCAGCACCCCCTCCACTAAGATGTCCAATTCCCTGTCTGAGAAAGGGGGGGCTCTCTTCTCATATTCCTCAGGCATTATGGGGAAATTGGTCAGATGAGAGCAGCAGGATGCCTGAGGATCTGATCAGTGATAGAGGATGACTCAGAATGACCACAAAATGGCTGCCAAGTACTTCCTGTAATGTATTTCCCGTCTCCCACTTCATGTATTCCCTTGCCTGTATGCAATGATGTGTTGTAGTTTATTTTCGTAATTTACGGCCCGAATTCGTAGTTTTCAGTTCCGGAGCGTCGTTTACACGCACGCACATTACCATACGCCGCCGGAAACTACGATTTAGCGCCCTAACTTGCAAAAATGACCCGGAACACATTATTTCGTACAGGATATGTTATACAGGTAGTGGGAGACAGGAAATACATCACAGGAAGTGTTTTGCAGCCATTTTTTATTCATCCTGGGCCATCCACAATCAGTAAACAAATTCACTGCCATCCCGTTGTTCTGGTGTAGGGGAAAGTGAAAGGACAATGCAGGTGTGATTCATGATTATGTATCAAAAGGGGGAACAGTTCATTTCATGTCATTTATGCACTGACAGGGGGTAGGGGGCTGACAACATCCATCCCACTTTTATTCTCATACTTTGCATTATGGGACATGTAGTTCATATTGAGTACTCAGTATCAGAGTTGAATGAAGTGTTATGTAACATTGGTGTGGAGAAGTGTGGATATGTCAGATACATATGGGGGCAGCTATACGACCCCTGTGTGCCCCAATTGCGCCACAGTAGCGTACGTTTAGTGGCGCAGCAGCGCTACGCCAACTCCATGCTGTGGGGTATCTTCAACGTGATGCATCTTTGAAATGTGTCATATTGTAAGTCCCTGCACCGCAGTTGTGCGTTCCTGCACAGGGGGGGGGGGGGGCGTTCCAGCACACATACGCCTCCGAACAGTGGCAGCGTGAAATGTACAAAATTACACTCAGTCATTTTCATGGCCATGCTGCGTCCCAACCCTGCACCTGCTTGTAGGAGGCCTGAGAATTGATGCAGCATGTTGGGCATCGGCTCGCCGCTTGCCTTGCTGGAGCTGCGTTGTGCTTGCGACCCAACTCCAGTGGTGCTTCACCTTTATGACAGCATATGCTTCACGCTTCTGTCTATACTTGGCCCACAGCGCACAGCTTTGTAAATGCGGCACATCCATGATGGCGCAAGGGATGTCTGCTGTGAGGCACAATTACTGGGGCATCCCTGCTGATATGCAGAGATGCAACTCTTATTGTAAATCTGACCCATGGTGCATAAATCTACCATGACATCATCACTCACATTCTGGGCCCATCATTTGTGGGGGAGTCAATTCTCTAGTGGTAATAGGCCTGAGTATGCAACCTTTTGTCATTTGGTGACCCATCTTTATGAGGTCCAGGTATGTCTCTCAGGACATGTATTGTTTGTCATCAGCGTGAATAGTTTGTTTAAGGGATGTCCACTACGCTGATCGCTGACATGGGCACGTGACCTGAGGCACAATCCACCTTTTGATTTCTGTCAGCAGCTGTGATTTGCATGCAGTTAGTGTGGTTTGCAAAGTCGTCTCAGGGTGGGATTTATGGACACTGTTGTGTCTGTCCACATTTCATCATTGACAACAGACTGCAAATCACATGTTGTCTTTGGCACTACAGGTTGCTCATGCGAAATACGTGGCAACGAGCTGATCACGGACTTGCATGCCCTGACGTCGGTCATGTGCAATAGCCCGGTCGAGAGGCATGTGTAAGCCATGCATTAGAGCAATGTTGTGCAAAACACAACAGGCTAGTATGATCTTGCACACGACTACTGGGGTGGTACAGAAGCACACACCCTGTACGGTCGAGACATCTGAATCGCGACTTCAACAGACCAAAAGTGTGCTCGATGATGGCTCAAGTACGTATGTGTGTCCTATTGTACCTACGCTATGGTACAGTGTTAGCATGCCTGTAAGGGGTGAGGAGATGTGGAGAGAGTGCATACCCAGCATCGCCTGAGGAGGGAAGAATGGGCAGTTGTTAAAATTTCACTCTTTGACTTTCACAGAACATGATCTATACGTTCATACATGCAGTGTCTGTTGGGCCATGTTTCTTATTGTACAATCGTTACTATTAGGGGGCATTCAGACATTTCAATGACGCATATCACTCATTTTCAGTGCTTGGTACTTACCCAGTAGCCACATGTTACCAAATTCTCCAGCAGCCATACACCGAGCAAGAGGTGACATGTGGAATATGAAGCTGTCATGTGTACTGCCTGGGAACGCTGCATGCACATTGATGAACCTTCCACTGGCATCACAGAATGCTTGAACATTGATGGAATACCATTTGTTTCTGTTGCAGAAGATGTGTGCAATTTGGCAGGGTGGCTGAAGGGCCACATGGGTGCAATCTATTGCACCCAGCACACGTGGGAATTGTGCAAGGAGATAAAAATCTCTTGCTGCCCTTTGTCTCAAGGCCAGTGTATATGGCATTTTGATGTAGTTGAGGGCTCTATCAGTGATACATCTCAGTACCTGATGCAGGCACCGTGACTGGCTCGCCTGGGAAATGTCCACATGGTCACTGGTGACCCTTTGGAAGGACCCAGTAGCAAAGAAGTGGAGGGCAGAAAGGATCTTGAGGTATGCTGATATTGCATGTGAGCAGCAGGTCACAGAGTCAAGTTCCTGCTCCCACTCACATACCATTTCCAGGATTACTTCAGGTGGGAAATGGTACCTGGCCCTCACATCCTGGCTGTACATTCCAAATAGGTTGATCCTCTGCCTGTAGATCCTCTCTGCTCTCCTCCTCCTCCTCCTCAAGTAGTTTTGCCGCATGGCAAGGGGTAGTGCTACAAACATGTTCAGTGACATCCTGAAAAGGGATTGTTTGTGTCTGCTCTGCATTCATACATACTGCAGGGCTGGGATTGGCTGCTGTGTGTCAGCTGATCCATGGTGGGGAATGGGTGGACCTTGGCCAGGTGTTTCCTCTTGGCTAACATGACAAACGGCCCGTAATCGTAATTTACGGCCCGTTATCGGATTTTGCGCTGATATGCCGTAAAGTCCGCCAAAGTGCCGTAAAATCCGGCCAGGTGGTGGAAATTACGGCCCGGCCGCGGACGTAAAGTTAGTAGTCGTAAGTCTATTCTGTGAATCCCGAAAAGTAGTAAGTTCATTCTGTGAATCCCGAAAGTAGTAAGTTAATTCTGTGAATCCCAAAAGTAGTAAGTGCTTTCTGTGAATACCAGATATTAGTAAGTGCATTCTGTGAATACCAAATTGTAGTAAGTTTAGGATTTAGTCTTAAGTTCATTCCATGAATCGGGCCCGACATGCCTATTGCAAGGCACCCGTTATGTCATGTAATACTATCTTCCCAATTTGGTGTTTGTGTTTGGGAGTTGTGTAGTGAAGAGTAAGCCTGTTGGAAACGTATCCAGCGGACAGGAGAATGCCCAGACGTGGATATATTTGCTCTCAGCATCTGTGTAGGAATCTGAAAGGAGAGGCTTCCAGGCCCATTATTCTTGTGTTCCAGTGCACCAGTGCAGAGTGCAGTGCTCCACTGAGCTTCAGGGTCAAATACAGTGTGCTGTGCTCCACAAAACTCCAGAAATTATGCTGAGTGTTGCAGCCATTTTGAGCCATGGGCAAAGTGGGCAAGTGTCCAAGGCCCCACCTTTCAAGGGGTGTCCTGGTACAATGACTGGGACAGTCAGAAATACTGTAGCAGTCCATACACATTCTTGTTCAATCTGAGAGCTGCACCTCTCTTAGTATACCACTCTATGACCTCGGTCTTCGCCTCTCTCTCCACCACTCTATGAGCCTGCCACTACGTTCTCTACCTCAACTCTCTTACTACCTCAACACCTCTCTCTGAACCTCACTGCTCTGTTTCCATCTCAACTCTCTACCTCGGATCAATCACTCTCAGCCTTCTCTCTCTAATTATTACAGATCTGTACCTTTCCACTATCCCACTCTCTCGTTCTACCACTGTTCCCTCTACTTTATCTCATTTACTATCTTATCTTATCTCTTTCTCTACAGCTACATTCTGTGCTGTAACTACCATTACATTTTCCCTTCATCTCAGCGCCTCTTCTCTACCTCACATTTCTCTGCCTCCCCTCTCTGCCTCTTTCTCTTTAAAGTTCTCCATACCTCAGCTTATTTAAACTCTCTACCTCACAAGTCTCTCTACCAAGTTTAGTGCCCTTGCATTTCTGTTGCTTGCTTACAAGCAGTTTTAATATCTTAGAGTTTCGTGTTGCTCAAATAGGTATAATCTCTATTATTTATATCTGTTTCTGTTGTCTATATTGCTTGATTTTGCTCGTAGGATAGTGTCACTCATAATCTTTCATGCGTGCCCATTTAAAGTTGGTGTTATATAAAAATGCACACATTCTACTTTCTACAGCTTGAGGGACAGTGGTTGTGTACAATGGGACAGTGCACTTCAGCTGAATCCACGCATGTCAATTACAGGACATTTAAAGGAGCACTTGTTTAGTGACCTACCTAATCCAGTGAGATATTTCACTGAGCAGTTCAAAGCTGCAGCAGACATCACAAAATACTTCTCTATGTCTGATGTTGTACCCCTTCCAGGCTCATGACGAGCTGGGCTCGTCATGAAGTAGCCTCCTACCAGGCTGATGACGAGCCCAGCTCGTCATGAACAATGGACTTTTGAAAATTACAGCACAGGAGCAAAATATCGCTAGCAGCGATGGTGTTAAACATTTTATATACACACTGATTTACATGTACGATTCAATGTCTCTATATGTGTGTGATGTAAAGTGCTCTGACATTCTACATTGGTATGAAAGATGCTATAAAACAAATGAAAAACATTTGACAGAGGGCCTATTACTTCAATATAAAACACTAAGGGCCAGATGTACGATCAGTTTTAATATGCGCAAAGGGGTTCGCTAACCCATCTGCCCATGCAAAAACCTATTGGGCCATGTACATAGCCGATTTCGCGAGTTGCAATTTGTTTGCAACTCTCTAAATAGGTTTTGCAACTTGCTATTTGGAAGCGGCATTTCCTTCCAAATAGCGAGTCTCAAAACCATGTACAAATGTTTGTGGTCGCAAAACAGTCACAATTACCACCTACTTCAATTAGATGGTAATGCATTCGCAAATGGGAAGGGGTCTCCAGGGGACCCCTTCCCCTTTGCAAATGTATGCAAAATTATTTTTTAAGGGCAGGCAGTGGTCCCAGGGACCTCTGCCTGCCCTTAGACAATGTAAAGACAACCTTTCATTTTCTTGATTCATTTTATTAAATGCATTGTAAACAGGCAGCATTTTCTTTTCAAAACTGCTTTATTTAAAAGCTGTCCTGACATGGTGGCCTGTAGAGCCCAGCAGGCCACCATACCTGGGAGGGCTGGCATTCCCAATGGGCTTGCAGATTGCAAGAGGCTCAATAATATTAATGAACCTTGCAATTTGCGACCCCATTGGGAATCCCAGACAGTGTTAAACACACTGTTGTACATTTCATTTAGCGACTCGCAATTTGCCACTCGAAATGTGTCGCAAATTGCGAGGCGCTAAATTAAATGGTCGCACATCTTGCCCCAAAATCCTTAGTACTTTGAGTATTTGTTTTGTGTGCACACGAGTGTATTTTTCTCAAATTACTGTTAAAATGATTGAAATTTAACTCATACAAATTGCATGGGGGTCCCCGGCTTCCAGTGGTAACTCAATAGGGGTCCTCAGGAGTCAAAAGTTTGGGAACCACTGATGTAGATTACACTGACTCACTTGGACGCGGCATATTCCAAAGGAGTGCACACCCTGCCTACCTCCAAGCTGACGTTGCGCAGGGCCTCACAACATGACGATTCACCATAGTAGCGTCAAGTTGCGAATAATCCTAAATGTGTTGTCTGTTGTACACCACTGTTGTGTCACAGAAGTGATGCAACAACAGTGTAAATATTTTTTCCCAGGGGCTTGTAAACCTGCCACAAAAGTCTCCAAAAATACATCACCCTGTGCCGGCCTAAATCACAAAGCAGATGGTGAGAGTATCCTCTGATGTGAATATGTCCAACACCTATCCTGGTGTCCAATTTCCAATCTGCCACGCCATTACATCCCCAACACACCACTGCTCCTACCTGCCCCGTCTGCGGCAGTTCCACGCAATACTGTTATCACAGAGAAGATATGGGCAAATCCCCGAAACGTTACACAAGCACATTTCCCATTTGTCTACTTTTCTCTCTTCTCACCCATTGACACATCCAGCCAGACCACCGACAACTTCAGTAGCAGAGGTCACCGCATCGCATAGGAGGAATCGGCAACGTACCGATGAAGGCATGTCAACCACACTAACTGGTAGGTCAAAGTGGACAGGAGATGGTCAAAATGCATACATCGTCAGAAGACAACAGAGGGACAAATAGTTCCCAGCTATGTAAGACAACCATTTATGCTACATTTGCTGCATTACAGTTGGAGATGTCAATGGACATTCACCTTTAACATATGACATTGGTGAACAGCGAAAGACAAATTATAAAATGTCTTGCCTCATCATACCTTTGTAAATGTGGTACACGACATGTATTACACCAACAGACCCAGAATGGGGAAAGAAATCCTGTAATCGAGGGCCACAACAAGTCAAAAGGGTGTACACTCCATATTGTAATAGTGTTTGTAGACCTAATCAAGAAGTAGCATTTGCACCGATACGGAAATGAAGACCAAACTAAGAGATACCAGTCTCTGTAGTATTGACAATGCATACACTGTCCAACTTCTAATCTTTCATAGATACTTTGTTCAGCACAGTCCACACAGCTGATTATGTACTGCGTACATTGGATGAATAATTTCCGGACATCAACAAAACACGATAGTGGGCTTTACCTCTGGATTCGTAGGCATGTCATTGTGATATAGGTAGCAGCCATCAAGGTAGTGGGCCCAATCTAAGTTATATGTGGGATCACTCATTACATAATGTATGACACACTTCTGCAACGGTGGTGACCATGACTGCTTGTGCCCGTCCTGTGCCAGGAATCCAATGCATCACATTTGGCAGCAGGAATATAAAGTTGCCAAACAAACTTATCATTGTAGGTCCAATGCGGTCCTCCCATAACCCCAGACGCCCACTGACTTCTGCTACTAGGTTGGACTTCACATCTGTCCAGGGACCACAGACTGCTCTAGTGCTGGGCCACGGTTAGTCAAGCTTGCTGAATGCTTATTAATTGTGCCTTTCACCTCCACCGTTTGTGTTGTACAACACTGTTATACTGCATCACAATATGCTCACATAGGGCATTTGAACACATGGCCGATCAGACCCTGGTGGCAAATGAGATGCCGACACAAAATGTATGCCAAGTGTGTGCACAATGGACATACAATAGAACAATGTGTCATAAGAAACGTCCACAACACAACAGGCTTGCAAGTCAATGATATGCTAAATCCCTAGCAAAATTAACATGGTCAAATCAAAATGAAATTGGCATGGCTGAGGCACACACTGGTGCCAGTTGTGTACCTGTGAGATGGGTGTAGGGGCTGCTAAGGTGATTCTTCATGCAGTTACACCTGCAAAATTATTTTGCTGAAAAGCAACAGGATAACCCAGTGCAGGTGCGAAGATTCAAAGCTTCTCACCTCATCTGCAATGTGTGATCTAAACCAAATGTTGTCTTCTGCTTGCCTCCCTTCTACCATATTCACATGTATTGGTGAGTGTATGAAATATGAGGTTTGGATGTCTGCTGCACACACAAGACAATATCTGTTGACATGTAAGTAGTACCATGATGTTGGAAATGGAGCATGGGAACAGAGAACACTCAAAGGATGGACATTAGTAGTCTGTGTTCTCTCATTCAATAATGAGCTGTGTTACCTCATGGGTAGGGAAGCACATATGGGCAAAATCAGGCCCCTGACAATTGCACATCTTACACATGAACTCCTTTCTGACTTGTCAACAGACAACATTACACCCATGAAAATAGTCAGTCACGATGGTAAGGGTGAAATCAGTAACCTTCTCATACAAGTCCGTCAGTTGATGTGTCATCTTATTGATGTCAGTGCCGCATGGCTGTAAGCTTGCAAATGCTGCTTGTGAGCAGGTGCCCACATGTTAAGTCAATGAGCTACACATGCTGCACAGCATCCTTGATTATCCACAAATGGCTCATGAGAATGTAAATTGTTCTCATAGCTACAATCTGTTGTACGAAAATATGGACATGTATTTCTCATCACAGGGGCTGACAGGATGAGACCACTGCAGCGGACACCATCCCGGGGGGATGCATGACATCGTGGCTGCAGCTGTGAAACTGTCACGCACCTGTCCCTCAGGTAACTCGGGCATGAGGAGTGTCAACAGCTTAGATTACAAAGTCATTACAGAGATCGAGATCCCCTTCTACATGGAATCAACAGTTGTTGATTACAAAGTGAAATACAGACCAGGAGTGTCACATATGCATGTCTGTCATTTGGTGAGGCAGATTGTTGAGAATGTTCTTTCTACCCTCTACAGCTATGTCTACAACAACTATGGTAAGACAGGTGCAGCAGGATACACCAGGGGGGAACGCAAAGGGACAGAGAGTTGTGGCTGGAACTGGTGAGTTTGCTAGTATCATGTAGATCTCCGTGTAATACCTCAGGGCTATGGTGTGAGCGGCCATTTGTGGTGGTACCCAAACCAGATCACATGATCCTCATCTGCTGATGCAAGGTGCAGTAAATACAACCCTGGTGTTGCTGCACATGTAATACCTGGTCAATCACCAATACAGTTGCAACCTCTGTGTTTCAGATGATGCTGAGGGAGAGGCTGACAGACCGACAACCAGTGCTGGCCGACGGGAAATACGAGGGGAGAATCCCCTGATCCTCCAGGCAGCAATGTCGGCTGCAACTCATGCCTGAGAGGAGGAGGAACAAGATCAAGAGGACGTTGCCTTTGAGGAGGATGATGAGTACATTTTATTTGACTCCAGGGATGACAATACTGACATCCCCGCCTCACATCTTCTGACAAGCAACGCCCGTCTGCCTCCTCTCAAACCATCAATACCACAGCATATATCAAAACAGCCATGGCTCCCACACATCCACTCACAGACATCACTCACTCAGAGCCCTCACGTCCGGGACCGACATGGTGGTTCCCCTACCCACTCTTCCCTACGCAGTGAATCCCTGCCATTCTCGCCACAAAATTAGTGGGAAGTACCAGCCCTGTTGTGGACCAGGTGTCCCCTGGCAACCCTTCTCCTGCCCACAGACTTCTACCTGCCAGCCCCCCTGTTTTTGGACCTGCTCATCTCATCCCTGGCAGACACCAGCAGAGGGGGCCTGCACATGACGATGGTGGCCAGTGGGAGCAGGACTTCTTCCGACAGCAGGCTGATGTGAGGCAGGATATTCGGGCCATAGGGACTACCCTGTCCGACATTTCTGGGTCCCTGCAGGACATGGCCCAATTCCCTCAGGTGGTGGACAGGTTGGGCCAAGCTTTGGATAGGATGGATAGCACTTGGCAGGAAATGTTTAGAAATATGAGAGACCTGATATCCATCCAAAGGGAAGAGAGTGCAAGACACCATGTCTTGGCCATGAAGATGATGGAGGGCATGGTAAGAGTGATCCAAAGTCTACCTTCACAGCCAACGCAGGGAGGGGAACAATCATGTCGGCCTGTAGGACAGCACATCCCCACACCTGTAACACAAACTGCACAGCACCACAGCCAAGGTACATAAACACACCCGCACCCTGAACAGTCACTCCCACCACCCCCACTACCTGCCCGAAGACCACCAACCTCTGCACAGTCACTCCCACCACCCCCACTACCTGCCCAAACACCACCAACCAACCTCTGCACAGTCACTCCCACCACCCCCACTACCTGCTCGAAGACCACCAGCCTCTCCACAGTCACTCCCACCACCCCCACTACCTGCCCAAACACCACCAACCTCTGCACAGTCACTCCCACCACCCCCACTACCTGCCCAAAGACCGCCAACCTCTGCACAGTCACTCCCACCACCCCACTACCTGCCCAAACACCACCAACCTCTGCACAGTCACTCCCACCACCACCACTGCCTGCCCAAACACCACCATCCTCTGCACAGTCACTCCCACCACCCCCACTACCTGCCCGAAGACCACCAACGTCTGCACAGTCACTTCAACCACCTGATCAACCAGCCCTTGTCCTGCCACAGACACCTAATTTGCAGACACCATCAGCACCTGCACCTCTTGATCAGCCTGGACAACACCCACAGACAAAAAGGCGACAACCTCAATGCGTTCCTCCCCCCCACAATTGCGGAAACGCACACATGACTGCCATTGAAATGGCTTACTTGTTTTGGGCTCCTTAGTTTTTTTGACAATAAATATCTACTACAGTAATATCTTGTTGTGTACTATGTCTCTTCTGACGATGTAGGCATGTGTGTGTGTGTGTGAACTAGGTGCAAGTGTAACACATCATAGCAACACATTGTAGTGTGCATAGCATATGACTTACTAAATATGTGTCTATATTTGGGAATAGACATTCAAAATTAAGTCAAACTAGTCAGACAAAGTATAATTCTGCAAAGTTATTTATGTAGGAACACAAACAAACCGTCCGTTTGGAAGGGAGAAAGGTAAACAAATGGTGATCTTAATGCAGAAGGAGAAGGGAACTTGTATTTGTATAAAACAAATATAATACGTCAGGTAGCGTCATGGGAACCAGTCTTTTCACAAGGGGAGAAAGAAATCTTCGTCCAAAACAATGTCTCAGTCCAACAGTCAAGTGTCTTTCTGGTCATCATCCAGGAGTACAATGTCTCTATCCTCAGGGTCGGACACATCCACACGTCTGGCTGATGCAGGAACAGGCACCACACGGGAACGTGACACACAAGGAGTATGGTGGGAACCAGTTTGGGCCAACGGACAGGGGGACACATTGACGGTGGTATGGGAAGGCACTTGGGAGATGAAAGACGTAATGGCTGTGTTCAGGGACTGGACTTGGGTGCCGATGTTGTCCATAGATCGGACTAGGTGCGCTTGCATCGAGCGTATCTCCAGACACACCTGTAGCAAGATGCGAGCGGACATGTCAGGTTGACCCTCGACCATCCAACTCAAGTCCCCTGGCACAGCCACAGGAGGAACAACACCGGCACTAGGGGGCGGACACAGAAGGGGCGTGGTGCCTCAGGTCTGGAGCGGATGGGTTTGGCTTGGCGGCTAAGAGGAGGGGGACAGGTATCAGGGGATTGAGCAGGAGCCCCCAATGGCATGGGGGACTCTAGTGGTACGGTGGGGCAAATGGCAGGCCCAGATTGAACGTTGGCCTGCCCCGGGGACACCTCTTTGTGACCCACTGGTGATGTACGTGTGGGTGAGGGGCTATCCCCCACATCATGGTCCGAGGTGTCCGGTCCTTCACCCCCATTCAATGTCCACAGCCTCCACCCGGGACATAGTACCAGTGTCATGTACGTCTTCATCCCGGGTGGGTGAAACCCTCTGGCCTGCAGATGTTGATGGCCCCCCTCCTCCTCCTCCTCCTCCTCCTCCTCCTCCTCCTCTCCTTCATCACTGGTGGAAAGAGGGTTTACCCGTCGCCGAACTGATGGTCTACTTCTCCGGAATTGTTCCTGCGGATCTCCTGTCTCATCAACCGTGCCTGCAGAAGTGTAAGCAAAATCTTGTGGTGGTGGTTGTTCCATGCATGACGCTACACATACATAGAATAGCCTAGGTCCACATTTTTTTATCTCTGATCACACTGTACAGTTATCGGGGGCGATTTACAGCTTCTGGCGCATCTCCGCTAATCAGCAGAGGTGTGTCTGATGAGTTGCAACGCATCAGCCCACACGTGCGTCACCCCTGATGGACCACATGTACAAAGCGGCACACCGTGGCGCTTGGGTGGGCAGATGTGTGATGCATCCCTGGTGGAAGACCCGAGCTTTGCTGGAGTGGCGTGGCAAGTTCAACCCGCCTCCAGCAAGGCTCGGGGGTGCACGATCTCTAACATGCTGTTGCAATCCTTACACCTGCTTCAAGCAGGTACTTAGATTTGACTTTGCTTGGCCCTAATAGTGACTGAGTGAAATCTTGTAGTTTCACTCAGCCACTTTTAGGATACGATCCTGCACCGTATGTGTCACGTTGTAATAATCCAGCAGCATGGCGCTTTGTGTTCTCCGCCGCTGCGTCACTAAAGTGACCCAATGGCGGTGCAAAGAGGCGCAAGTGCCTTGTTGATCTGCCCCTCAGTCCTTATGGACTAAATGGTGGTTGGGAGCACACTGCCTCGCAGTCCCAGCACAGTTTGCCCCTTTGCATCCGGGTATATGCTGTGTACAGTACTAACTAGCTCCTGAATCATCTGTGTTTGCTGGGAATGCTGCCAAGGTATTCTCAAATCACACTAACACTCACAGGCACACAGCAAACCAAGATGATTTACTTTGCTCTCTCTGAAACTGCTGCTCTCTACTGATGTAGCGCTCATTCCAGGAACACGTGTCTAGGGATTTACAGCAAAGTCAGCAGCAAATTTGGTGTATGACTCCAGATTATTCCAAAGTAAGTTTGGAATGTGTACTGCATTTACCAGGATGCAAAGGGACAAACCGTGCTGGGACTGTGAGTCAGTGTGCTCCCAACCCCCATACTGTCCATGGACTTACATTACATGTATGCACACTGTCATGTACTGATTTGAGTTTGACATGGACATCTCATGTGTATTATTGTGGCTTGCACAACTGCATTATCCAAACCTCAACCTTGGCATTGTTGTGATTTGTGTGTCGTGTCACTGCTGCATGTGCCAGTTCAACTACAAGTCCACCAGAGGAGAACATGAAGAGTCCAGATATAATAGATATTGGCCATTGATATTGATTTGCAGCTATTTAACGTCTGGACAAGTGTCATCTGCTTTGTAGCATTGTATGGGACAAGACAAATATGGGTCACACATCCACGTGGGGTCTGGAGTACTCCTCTAGCTACATTGTGTGTCTAGCCTTTTGATTAAGCATGGGTGAATTTTGCGAATTCGCGATCCGCGATTTGCGGATTTGCGAATTCGCGATCCGCAAAATTCGCGAATTTTTGCGAATTTGCGGATTTTTGGTTTTTTGCGTGTTCGCTGGGTTTTTTGCGTGTTCGCTGGGTTTTTGGCGTGTTCGCGGGGCTTTTTGCGTTTTCGCGAGCCGCTTGCATAGCGAAGTTACCCATGCAGTCGTTTATGGGAGAGGGAGAGAGAGATAGATAGATAGATAGATAGATAGATAGATAGATAGATAGAAAGAGAGAGAAAGAGAGGGAAAGAGAGAGGGGGAGAGAGAACGAGAGAAAGAAAGAGAGGCCAGATCTCTGAAGGGCCAGATTCCTGAGTTGCCCCTACAGAACATATAGTTTTTTATTTTTAGCAAAATGCATATGAAAATTGTGCTGTAAAGGTCTCTTTTAGTTTAACCCCTCCTGACAACTCAAAATGGGTGTATTTGCCATCCTCTCCCTTCTTCCTGTTTTTTATATCTGTAAGTGCTTCCTGATGAGGTTTAATTCCTTGGACAGGTGCCTCGTTGCCTACTTGTAACTATTCTCTGACCCTGCTTCAAGGGTCAGAGCAGGGTCAGAGAATAGTTGCAAGTAGGCAACGAGGCGCCAGGAAGCAATTAGCAGCAGGTGTCCAAGTTGAAGTTAATTTGTTTGTAACCCTTTTGTAAAATGTTACAAAGAAATTAGGTTCAACTTTTGCACCTGCTGCTGTAACACTTGCTTGGCTGAAAATTCGTCCCCGCTGATTCGCGGATTTTACCGCGATTTTCGAGATTCGCGGATCGCGAAATCGCGGAAAATCCGCAAATTCGCCTGCGAAACGGATTTTACGCCCACCCTTACTTTTGATGTCTCCACACATCTTCGGACACTCCAGTGCCACATAGTGGCTTACTTGACTAACAAGGTAGCGCAGTGCACCGCTGAACAGTGGTGGGCGGTTGTGACAGCTACCTGTACATGTAAAATGTCATACAGGCCACTGAGGGTTAGACGTCTGTCAGTGGACACACCTTGCAGACCTATGAAAACTTGTGAGTGATGCAAGGATCTCAATATCTGTCTCGACTCCAAGGCACATGATGATCTGTCTCAATTGGAACACAACGCTACAGGTGCAATGCTAATCACAACATCCAATCCCCTATGGCCTGCCATGTGCAGACTGGACAGTCTCTGTACCATCGCTCATCCAATGCACACATTCGTTATGATAGACTTGGTACAATTGTAGTGGTGCTGGCAGAGCAGAATTCAATATGGATGCATGAGTGTGGCTCATTTACCAGTTGTCATGAGAAAATTACGACTCCCAAACTGCACTCTGGCCTGTATAGTCCATATGCCACAGTGTGCCTCCAGAAACTTGGTGACTGCTGCTTGGACATGGAATTGGCTAATGGAGGCATGGGACACACAATGGTACAGCACTGTTTCACTCACATCATACTCCCAGACTCATATTGAATATGATGCACTTACTAGGTCTATGCTGCTCGTGCTCCTCCAGCTGAGCATGGAGGGTTGGCCACGCTGCTCGCAGGACCCTCCTGTACAGTGGTGAGAGGTGAGGATGATGTACATGGTGCTGGGAGGACAGGCCAGCCAGCTCCGTAGCCTTGTGACGGGCCCACCGCTTCAGGTCCTCCCAGCGCTTGCAGCACGCCCTAGCCCTCCTGGTGGGCCCTCCCACTGCACTGCAGCGCTTGGCGATGTTGGTCCATAGCCTGCCCCGGGCTGCAGTGCTCAGCTGGTGCTCAGGGTCCCCATATAGCTGAGGGAATTTCTCCAGCACCCCCTCCACTAAGATGTCCAATTCCCTGTCTGAGAAAGGGGGGGCTCTCTTCTCATATTCCTCAGGCATTATGGGGAAATTGGTCAGATGAGAGCAGCAGGATGCCTGAGGATCTGATCAGTGATAGAGGATGACTCAGAATGACCACAAAATGGCTGCCAAGTACTTCCTGTAATGTATTTCCCGTCTCCCACTTCATGTATTCCCTTGCCTGTATGCAATGATGTGTTGTAGTTTATTTTCGTAATTTACGGCCCGAATTCGTAGTTTCCAGTTCCGGAGCGTCGTTTACACGCACGCACATTACCATACGCCGCCGGAAACTACGATTTAGCGCCGTAACTTGCAAAAATGACCCGGAACACATTATTTCATACAGGAAATGTTATACAGGTAGTGGGAGACAGGAAATACATCACAGGAAGTGTTTTGCAGCCATTTTTTATTCATCCTGGGCCATCCACAATCAGTAAACAAATTCACTGCCATCCTGTTGTTCTGGTGTAGGGGAAAGTGAAAGGACAATGCAGGTGTGATTCATGATTATGTATCAAAAGGGGGAACAGTTCATTTCATGTCATTTATGCACTGACAGGGGGTAGGGGGCTGACAACATCCATCCCACTTTTATTCTCATACTTTGCATTATGGGACATGTAGTTCATATTGAGTACTCAGTATCAGAGTTGAATGAAGTGTTATGTAACATTGGTGTGGAGAAGTGTGGATATGTCAGATACATATGGGGGCAGCTATACGACCCCTGTGTGCCCCAATTGCGCCACAGTAGCGTACGTTTAGTGGCGCAGCAGCGCTACGCCAACTCCATGCTGTGGGGTATCTTCAACGTGATACATCTGTGAAATGTGTCATATTGTAAGTCCCTGCACCGCAGTTGTGCGTTCCTGCACAGGGGGTGGGGGGGCGTTCCAGCACACATACGCCTCCGAACAGTGGCAGCGTGAAATGTACAAAATTACACTCAGTCATTTTCATGGCCATGCTGCGTCCCAACCCTGCACCTGCTTGTAGGAGGCCTGAGAATTGATGCAGCATGTTGGGCATCGGCTCGCCGCTTGCCTTGCTGGAGCTGCGTTGCGCTTGCGACCCAACTCCAGTGGTGCTTCACCTTTATGACAGCATATGCTTCACGCTTCTGTCTATACTTGGCCCACAGCGCACAGCTTTGTAAATGCGGCACATCCATGATGGCGCAAGGGATGTCTGCTGTGAGGCAAAATTACTGGGGCATCCCTGCTGATATGCAGAGATGCAACTCTTATTGTAAATCTGACCCATGGTGCATAATTCTACCATGACATCATCACTCACATTCTGGGCCCATCATTTGTGGGGGAGTCAATTCTCTAGTGGTAATAGGCCTGAGTATGCAACCTTTTGTCATTTGGTGACCCATCCTTATGAGGTCCAGGTATGTCTCTCAGGACATGTATTGTTTGTCATCAGCGTGAATAGTTTGTTTAAGGGATGTCCACTACGCTGATCGCTGACATGGGCACGTGACCTGAGGCACAATCCACCTTTTGACTTCTGTCAGCAGCTGTGATTTGCATGCAGTTAGTGTGGTTTGCAAAGTCGTCTCAGGGTGGGATTTATGGACACTGTTGTGTCTGTCCACATTTCATCATTGACAACAGACTGCAAATCACATGTTGTCTGTGGCACTACAGGTTGCTCATGCGAAATACGTGGCAACGATCTGATCACGGACTTGCATGCCCTGACGTCGGTCATGTGCAATAGCCCAGTCTCCCACATTCAGAGCTAGTCGAGGGTCGAGAGGCATGTGTAAGCCATGCATTAGAGCAATGTTGTGCAAAACACAACAGGCTAGTATGATCTTGCACACGACTACTGGGGAGTACAGAAGCACACACCCTGTACAGTCGAGACATCTGAATCGCGACTTCAACAGACCAAAAGTGTGCTCGATGATGGCTCAAGTACGTATGTGTGTCCTATTGTACCTACGCTATGGTACAGTGTTAGCATGCCTGTAAGGGGTGAGGAGATGTGGAGAGAGTGCATACCCAGCATCGCCTGAGGAGGGAAGAATGGGCAGTTGTTAACATTTCACTCTTTGACTTTCACAGAACATGATCTATACGTTCATACATGCAGTGTCTGTTGGGCCATGTTTCTTATTGTACAATCGTTACTATTAGGGGGCATTCAGTCATTTCAATGACGCATATCACTCATTTTCAGTGCTTGGTACTTACCCAGTAGCCACATGTTACCAAATTCTCCAGCAGCCATACGCCGAGCAAGAGGTGACATGTGGAATATGAAGCTGTCATGTGTACTGCCTGGGAACGCTGCATGCACATTGATGAACCTTCCACTGGCATCACAGAATGCTTGAACATTGCTAGAATACCATTTGTTTCTGTTGCAGAAGATGTGTGCAATTTGGCAGGGTGGCTGAAGGGCCACATGGGTGCAATCTATTGCACCCAGCACACGTGGGAATTGTGCAAGGAGATAAAAAATCTCTTGCTGCCCTTTGTCTCAAGGCCAGTGTATATGGCATTTTGATGTAGTTGAGGGCTCTATCAGTGATGCATCTCAGTACCTGATGCAGGCACCGTGACTGGCTCGCCTGGGAAATGTCCACATGGTCACTGGTGACCCTTTGGAAGGACCCAGTAGCAAAGAAGTGGAGGGCAGAAAGGATCTTGAGGTATGCTGATATTGCATGTGAGCAGCAGGTCACAGAGTCAAGTTCCTGCTCCCACTCACATACCATTTCCAGGATTACTTCAGGTGGGAAATGGTACCTGGCCCTCACATCCTGGCTGTACATTCCAAATAGGTTGATCCTCTGCCTGTAGATCCTGTCTGCTCTCCTCCTCCTCCTCCTCAAGTAGTTTTGCCGCATGGCAAGGGGTAGTGCTACAAACATGTTCAGTGACATCCTGAAAAGGGATTGTTTGTGTCTGCTCTGCATTCATACATACTGCAGGGCTGGGATTGGCTGCTGTGTGTCAGCTGATCCATGGTGGGGAATGGGTGGACCTTGGCCAGGTGTTTCCTCTTGGCTAACATGACAAACGGCCCGTAATCGTAATTTACGGCCCGTTATCGGATTTTGCGCTGATATGCCGTAAAGTCCGCCAAAGTGCCGTAAAATCCGGCCAGGTGGTGGAAATTACGGCCCGGCCGCGGACGTAAAGTTAGTAGTCGTAAGTCTATTCTGTGAATCCCGAAAAGTAGTAAGTTCATTCTGTGAATCCCGAAAGTAGTAAGTTAATTCTGTGAATCCCGAAAGTAGTAAGTGCTTTCTGTGAATACCAGATATTAGTAAGTGCATTCTGTGAACACCAAATTGTAGTAAGTTTAGGATTTAGTCTTAAGTTCATTCCGTGAATCGGGCCCGACATGCCTATTGCAAGGCACCCGTTATGTCATGTAATACTATCTTCCCAATTTGGTGTTTGTGTTTGGGAGTTGTGTAGTGAAGAGTAAGCCTGTTGGAAACGTATCCAGCAGACAGGAGAATGCCCAGACGTGGATATATTTGCTCTCAGCATCTGTGTAGGAATCTGAAAGGAGAGGCTTCCAGGCCCATTAATCTTGTGTTACAGTGCACCAGTGCAGAGTGCAGTGCTCCACTGAGCTTCAGGGTCAAATACAGTGTGCTGTGCTCCACAAAACTCCAGAAATTATGCTGAGTGTTGCAGCCATTTTGAGCCATGGGCAAAGTGGGCAAGTGTCCAAGGCCCCACCTTTCAAGGGGTGTCCTGGTACAATGACTGGGACAGTCAGAAATACTGTAGCAGTCCATACACATTCTTGTTCAATCTGAGAGCTGCACCTCTCTTAGTATACCACTCTATGACCTCGGTCTTCGCCTCTCTCTCCACCACTCTATGAGCCTGCCACTACGTTCTCTACCTCAACTCTCTTACTACCTCAACACCTCTCTCTGAACCTCACTGCTCTTTTTCCATCTCAACTCTCTACCTCGGATCAATCACTCTCAGCCTTCTCTCTCTATTTATTACAGATCTGTACCTTTCCACTATCCCACTCTCTCGTTCTACCACTGTTCCCTCTACTTTATCTCATTTACTATCTTATCTTATCTCTTTCTCTACAGCTACATTCTGTGCTGTAACTACCATTACATTTTCCCTTCATCTCAGCGCCTCTTCTCTACCTCACATTTCTCTGCCTCCCCTCTCTGCCTCTTTCTCTTTAAAGTTCTCCATACCTCAGCTTTTTTTAACTCTCTACCTCACAAGTCTCTCTACCAAGTTTAGTGCCCTTGCATTTCTGTTACTTGCTTACAAGCAGTTTTAATATCTTAGAGTTTCGTGTTGCTCAAATAGGTATAATCTCTATTATTTATATCTGTTTCTGTTGTCTATATTGCTTGATTTTGCTCGTAGGATAGTGTCACTCATAATCTTTCATGCGTGCCCATTTAAAGTTGGTGTTATATAAAAATTCACACATTCTACTTTCCACAGCTTGAGGGACAGTGGTTGTGTACAATGGGACAGTGCACTTCAGCTGTATCCACGCATGTAAATTACAGGACATTTAAAGGAGCACTTGTTTAGTGACCTACCTAATCCAGTGAGATATTTCACTGAGCAGTTCAAAGCTGCAGCAGACATCACAAAATACTTCTCTATGTCTGATGTTGGTGTTTGTTAGAGGTTGCGGACTGGGGAAACAGGGCTGTGTGTTTTCTCTGCACTGGAAGCCCCTTTATATCAAGTGCTTCACAGACCGTGCATATATGTGTGCATTAATTCCTTATCCTATAAAATACTATTTATGTATGGACAACATATTTTCAAAAGGTACATTTTTGCATTACATTTGTTTAAGATGTTTAAGGTGTTTCTAATACAACAAATGATTTTAAATTTGAAAAGCACTTTAACCAACGATGTTCCAATCGTTAATGGCACCCCCATCCCCGCCCTATTATATGCGGACGACGCTGTGCTAATGGGCCGCACACCCAATGCCTTACGTATTTTAATTTCAGGCTTTGTCTCCTTTATGGCAGATTTGGGTTTATCTACTAATTTCAACAAATCGTATATTATGAACTGCGGCCCTAAAAGATATAACTAGAATTAAATCTGGAGAAAATACCCTAAATAGCATAAGCACTTTTCCGTATTTGGGACTACTCTTTGCAAACTCAGGATCCTGGCAACCACATGTTGCGTATGGGAGAAATAAGATTGGGAAATCTATTAACTCGGTTCTTTCCCTTCGTCAACCTAGACATGCAGATGTTGTTTCCTCCCTTATAAAGATTTACCGTACTCAGTGCCAACCTACTGGCACGTACGGATCAGAGGTGTGGGGATATTCTAACTGTATCTCCATTCAAACTGAGGAAAACAGATTTTGTCGAAAGGTATTGGGGGGAGTTGTCTCTGCTGCAACATAAGTTTGCCCTAAAGAACTTAACTTACCCTTTATAGAAGACTTCATCGGTTCAATGCCAGCACTTTTTTGGCTAAAAATTTGGCTTAACCCTTCGGCCACTTTAACACGCAGTATACTTACTGACTGCCTACAAAGTGACAGGTCTCATCATATTCCATGGTTGAACGCGGTAGACAAAAGTCTGACTAGCGTGGGGTATGGTTCTTTATTTACTTCCCCTAACACCATAGACCACTCCCATAAGAATAAAATCAAAGGGGCTTTTTACAACCTTTATAATATGGAACGGATAAGACAGGAACATCTAAAGCCATCTGTTATTAAGTACTCTACCCTTTGCGACTCTAATGTTGGTCTATCAGTGTCACCTCAGAGATATCTGCTTACTACATTAGGTAGATGGAATAGGAGTCTTCTGTTCCGTCTCCAGGATGGTAGTATTGTGAATCTGTTAAACTTTCCTCTGGGATACAACAAACATCTTGATAAGCTGGATTGTCCATGTATGACGGGTGGTAAACAAAGCCTGGTGCATTTTTTCTTTTTCTGTAATTTTTATAGGCTGTACACCACTCGCTACTTAATGCCGTACTGTCGCAGATATGAACTCAGAGACTTTAATCTGGCATTAAAAACTTTTCGAATGCTAAAGTCAGACGAGGAGATATTCTGTGTAAGCAGCTTCCTTAAAGCTGCTGTCCGCTCCCGTGCTTCTATGGATTCAGTATGATGAAAAGACTGAAATTGCATCTTTTGCACAAATTCCTTTTTTGCACATTTTGAAGGATGTATGTACGATTGTACATGTGTAAGCTCTCCTCTATATGAAACGATATTTTTAACTTTTATAAATTTTTGTATAATCATTATTTGGTTCCATTAATTGTACTAATATGACGTACCTGTTGTTCTAACTATGACTTTTTTAAATGTATACTGTACTTTTATGGATGTATCTACTCCGAATAAAGATCATTTGACTTGACTTGACTTGAAAAGCAGAAGCATCAATTGCTAGTCAGAGATCGAGTATTTTTGGTACTTACGAGTTTGAGCTATTGGTATTGTAAATGCAAATGCGTTTTATTTATGTTTCTTTTTTTAACATGGATAAAAGGCATTGTCATTTACAATGCCAAAGTTTAAGCTATTGGCATTGTAATTGACAATGTAAATTATTTATCTGTTTTCAAAACCAACACATGGATGAAGGGTTTGTCAGTTACAATGGCAATGGCTCAAACTTTTGCAAATGCGAGACCTATTGCATTGCAAATGCTTGTTTGACAAGCAGAGAGCTGGTATTATCTGCTTTCAAATTTTGTATTTCAGCAGCAAATGGGTACCTTTTTTCTCCTGTGTACATCTAACGTCAATGTTTTGCCTTTCATTCTTGTCTCAATATGCGAAAAACCTGAACAGAGACAATCAACCCAACTTAGGGTCCCCAGACCCACCTAGGATGCATTTATTTGGGGAAATTGTCCCACCCTAAACATGCCCCTGAAGCCATGCCCTTGATGATGGCTTAGAGTGCTCTGAGTCCCCTAAACAGCTGCCGAGCCTTCTTGAGTTTGCCCTTGGCGCCCTGAACTGAGATCTGTGAGCTAGTGCAAGTGTTGCAACCCCACAGTCCTCTTACAGCTGGACCAATGGCTGCATCAAATCGAGGGCGAGCTGGCCTTGCATGGACTTGTTCTCTCAGCTGACCATCAGCAGTGCACCTTGTTCTGTGTTCAAACCATTCCTGCCTGACTGACTGGTTGAGTATCACTATATTTGTTAAGTGATCTACTGTTAGAGCTGTCAGCTTTTGGGTGGCCTTCCCCTAAACACTTTTGCCTACTCCCCTCCTATTTTTTTTAATTAGTTTTTATTGACCGTAGGATTCTTCTAACCAGTTCTAAAGTGCATGTGCCCTGTCCTTTAAACATGGTAAAATTGAATTATTCCTGATTGGCACATTTCATTTACCTATAAGCCTAGAAAAGTGGTATTACATGTCAACAGTGGCCCTGCCATACTTATTGTGGCAAAGACTTAAGTAGACTTTTAAACATATCTCAGCCTGCCATTTACAGTGTGTAGTGTACTTTAAAACTGCCAATTCAACCAGCAAAATAACCCCGTTGTTAATCATAAAACCCCATTTTAATATAGAAAGGCACCCCCCCCCCCCCCCAGGTAAGGCCCTAAATAGCCCAAAGGGTAGGGATGCATTGTATTTAAAAGTTGCTCATGTACTTCTATGTTTTATATATCCTGATGGTGACAAACTCTTGAATTAATTTTTCACTAATGTAAATCTGACCTCTTCCATAGGATAACTTTGAGTTACCTATTATAATTAACATATAATAATGTTTGCTTGGGAGCAGGTAGAAATATTATTGTCGTTGGGGGTGAACTATGAATGCTTCCAAAAGCTATCCCTGTTTATAAATGTCTGTCTATGCAGTGACATAATATGATCCAATTTTCTTTTTTTTCTCTTTTTTACACTATGGAGAGCGAGAGAAAGTCCAGTCAGTTGCACTCTTCTGTTTACAATGCTATCACATACAAGCAACTGCTGCCTTAAAAGTTCTTCTGAGGAACTCTGGGTTTCTTACTCGATCAGGATGCTGTGTTCTCCCTCTGCCCTATCCTGGAGGATGGTGGTATCCAAAGATATTGGAGTAGACACCTAACTCACTCATCGTGACATGCTTTATCATTGGCGCCTATACACACCCGGGTGAGATGATACTACCCGGGAGGATTCAAACATAGATGGAATGGGAGTTCTAAGATAAATCACTACTGGATAAGCAGGGATCCAGATTAGTGATATGTTAAAAATATCTCAAGGTATACCCAAATGCTATGCTTTATTTGGAGGGTACCTGGGGTATGGACTAAATGTGAATTTGGGGATTTTACTGAAATTAATCATTCAGATATACCTCTATTACTTTGCTAACATGTTTTGCCCCTCACCAGGAGCTCATATGGGTCTGGGGCCTGTGTCAGGGCTTTATAATATTGTTTTTTCCTTGCTTCTTTATTGTGCACACTGACCATGCACAACCGTGAGGCATAGTGGCCTCATCTATCTTGGTCCTGTTTTCAGTAGATTTTCTAAGAAAGGAGTGAGACGAAAAGGCCACTATTTCTTCTGTCACCCATTCTGACTTTTAAATCGTGTCTAATACATTCATAATGTTGGACCGTGTAATTGTGTTTTAAACATATCTTTAATTGGTGAATGACTCTTTGGCAACAGTCTTCCCTGTAAATCTCTCTTTAAAATCAATATGAATATGTGATCCAGTGACTATTTACATTGCTGTGATTTGTGATCTTATCTAACTCTTTACTTGAAAGTAAGTGGTGAACTATCTGATACGTTAAGATGCACTCTTAAAGTGTGGTTATTTGTCTGTGTAGTTCATATGCTATGCATTCCTTTTTCGATCGCCACCCTGTTGTGTCAATCATACTTAGACACTCTTGTGCTTACCCATTGGTATTATTCTGCAAGGGGATGCACCTCAGGAGGGAGGTGTTGACTTGTAGTCAAACACTACAGGAGAGAGAATGCTGCTGTCTAAATATGAAACAGTTGTTTTATATGTACATACAAGATGTTTTGTATTAAAGGTTTTTTGTTGGAGTTCCTTCTCATTCCTTTAGTAACTTTCATATTAATAAAATCTCTACTAGCGAGACTCCCAGATGGTAACATTGCTTGCCAGTATCTTTACTTTTCGCTCCCTGATGTGTTTTGAGAATTATGGACAAGCAAGCTGATCTGCCCCTTTACACGGTAATTGCATGTATACTGGTTTTATATCCCTCAACCTGGGGACCCATGGTGTATACAAAAACCCCAATACTTACTCATGTTGTCACCCAAGATTTATTGCCCTGTAATGCATTGTTCAGAAGTTTCAAAACAGCTGAAAAGGTGCATGTCGCTCACCTCCCAGTGCGTCTATGTACAGGCTGTTAGTCTGATGGCAAGGTTTTTGCTCACTCTCACAAATGGGGAATTGCGCTGTCAGCTATGGACAACCACTGAATTCTTCCATACACACTCATTCAATTTACTTACTTCATCAATAATTCCAGCACCACAGGATTACCTTGGTGACCCTGCTCAGACCACTGCTGAGTGCTGGGCTTGGCGGATTGGGTCTTTTTTTGAAGCATTGTCGCGCTGGATGGTACCACGTCATCTAGAATGTATCCGTATTTTCCCATTGAATGTCGGAAAATGGAATCTCATGCTTGAAAAGGGTAAAGTTTTGAGTGCAGAACTCCAGTTCTTACTTATTTTGGCATTCATTATGATACCCGGAAAACCTAGTTTTCCTAAGTAATTGTTTCCAAAATTGTTATTTGTTTATTTTCAGGGGGTAGAGGTTGATTGTTTCTTCCCACATTGATTGCATATCAAGTGCCCTTCCGCGTGGTTAATAAAGTTTTGTGAATAAAAAAGGTTTGTACAAGAGTAGGAAAAACATGCAGGAATATTATTGGTTATGGGACGTTTCGTACATGTGATTGAGAAGCCCATGACATACATCTTATTTATCACTGTGTTGTTAGGGAATCTTATTCATTTCATGCTTCATTTCATTGTGTATTCGCACATTGGAGGCACCTTGAGGACCCTTCTTTGTTTTTTAAACAACCCTATACATAAAAAAAGAATTGTACATAGAAAGGCAATTCGAGAAGGAATTTATGTTTTGTAAATGTGTTACGAAGGTCCTGATGTAACTTTTTTATTTTATCATCTTATCGTTTGGAAATCATAAGCATTTTGTATTTAAAACCCCATATCAATGCCAAACTCTAGTACACATGTTGTGTTGTTTAGCTTGTTGTATCTACGTCAATCTGATACCCGGGTCCTCCTGAATGGAAAACTAGACCAACAGTTAATCTATTGGTTCTTGGGTTTTTAGACCTTTTTTTACACTATATAAATGCTATTTGTTGACTCTGGTTTCTAGATATCCCCTTTCACATTAACACTTTTATGTCAAAGTGATCCAGGGTATCTCTTCATTCAACTCCCTTGACAAACCTCTTATTTATCACTGTGTTGTTAGGGAATCTTAATCATTTCATGTTTCATTTCATTGTGTGTTCACACATTTGAGGCACCTTGAGTACTCTTCTTTGTGATTTATATAACTCTATACATGAAAAAAGAATCGTACATAGAAAGGCAATTCCAGAAGGAGTTTATGTTTCGTAAAGTTGTTATGAAAGTCCTGATGTACCTTTTTTATTTTATTATCTTATCGCTTGTGAATCATAATCACTTTGTATTTAAAACCCCCTATATATCTGTGGTTTGGTTCTTAGCCAACCTCTAGTCCACATGTCAGGTCGTTTTGCTTGTTGTATCTACGTCAATGTGATACCTGTGTCCCCCTGATTGGAAAACTAGACCAATAGTTCTTGGGTTTGTGGACCTTTTTTACACTATATAAATGTTAGTTATTGTCTCTGGTTTCTAGATATACCCTTTCACATTAAGAGTTTTATGTCAAGGTGATCCAGGCGGTAAATCCATCTTTATTCTATCTTTAATAGTTGTTTGTCATTTATGGTTGTGGGTAATTTCTCTCTCACAGTCCATGTGAAATAATTCTCTGTGTGGCCTGACATTTGGAAATGGCAAATTAATTTTGTGATCTTTTTTTTCACGCCGAAGGGGGCTTCGGTGTTCGTTGATGCGCGTTTTAATTTTACCTGTAGTCATGCCTATGTATCTTAATTAGCATTTGCATATGATAACATATACAACACTGCTACTGTTACAGTTTGCATGTTTTTTGAGTACCTATGGGGTTCTGTGCCCCATATAGACTTCTTTGTTTGCCTTTGTTAAGGGGCAAACGTTGCAACTCCTGCATGGGTAATGCCCTACTGCTTCAGGTAGGCTCCACATTGTTTGCAGTGTATTGACTTCCTCATTAGCCTGTCGGTTTGAGTATGTACCACTGAGTCTTTAAGTGATTTCCCTCTCTTAAACGCAAACATTGGTCTCTCTAGTCTCAATGATGCGGAGTTCAGAGTTATCCAGTGTTGCAGTAATAATTTTTTCACTGCATTGAATTCTGTGCATTACGGAGTCACACATACTAGTCAGGTGTTCTGAGGTTTGGTGTGCATCTCAAGTAATGATTCCTAGGGTTGTGTTTTTCCCTCTTGATTACCCTCTTCGCAAGTTGCTTGGAGTAGGATTTTTCTTCGAGTATTTTAGCCAACAGTTTTGCGTCTCCTTCAAAGGTCTGTTTCTCGATACAATTTCTTCGCAGTCTGAGGAACTGACCTATAGGTACGTTGTCTCTGAGGGCTTTGGGGTGGAAGCTGCTGCAGTGGAAGAGAATATTTACATGAGTTGGTTTGTAAACACCTCAATTTTCAATGCTTCATTTTCAGACCCAGTTTTCAGGTCATGGAAGGTGATTGTATCCCTGCTCATGGTCATGGTGAAGTTCAGGAATTCATGCAGAGTATTTAGCCTATTCAAGAATTTTGTGGCTTCTGTTTCAGTGCCCCTCCATATTAGGAAGATGCTGTCTATAAATCTCTTCCACACTAGCACCTTTGCATCAAGGGGTTGTTGTTGTCATAGATGTACCTTGTCTCAAAATCATGGACATAAATGCAAGCTAAGCTTGGGGCAAAAGTACAGCTCATAGATGTTCCATGGGTCTCTAAATAGAAATCTCCCTCAAATTTGAAGTAGCTCTTGGTTAAGGCCATTTACGAAAATCCAGGATGAACCTCCGTGGTGCAATTCCTCCCTTCTCAATATGGTTTCTATTACTTGTAGGGATGCTTCTTGTGGTATGCTGGTATACAGCGCCTTGACATCTAGTGTGATAAAGATGTTGGTTGTTTTGTTGAATCTCAATTCCTGGAGTAGTTCCAGCACATTTCATGTGTCCTTTAGATAGGAAGGCATTCTCTATACCAGTGGTCTCAACTTGCTTGTCTATAATTCTCAAAACACTTCTGAGCACGAAAAGTAAAGATACCGGCAAGCAATGATACCACCTGGGAGTCTTTCTAGGAGAGATTTTATAAGTAGGAAAGTGACTAAAGAAATGTGAAGGAACTCCAACAAAAACAACTCTAATTCAAAACACCTTGTATATAAAAAAAACATAATATTTTGACAGCAGCGTTCTCTCTCCTGTAGTGTTTGACTACAAGACAGCACCTCCCTCCTGAGCAACATGCCCCTTGAAGAATAATACCAGTAGGTAAGCACAAGATTGTCTAAGTATGATTGACACAACAGGGTGGCGATAAAAAAGTAATGCCTAGAAGATGAACTACACAGACAGATCACCACACTTTAAGATTGCATCTGGACTAATCAGATATCTGCCCACCTACTCTAAAGTACAGAGGAATATAGAGTAAGTTCACTAATCACAGCAATGTAAACAGTCAAGAGATCCCCTATTGATACTTATTTATGAGAGAGATTAACAAGGAAGACTGTTGCCAGAGAGTCAATCACCAATTGAAGATATGTATAAACCACGATAACACAGTCCAACGTTATGAATGTATGAGACTCGATTTAGAAATCAGGATGGGTGAGAGAAGTAATAATGGTCTCTTTGTCTCTCTCCTTTCTAAGAAAATCGTCTGAAAACAGAACTAAGAGAGGGGAGTGCGCTAGGCCACATGTTTGTGCATGGTATGCATGCACAATAAAGAAGCATTTATTTGGGGAGGCGTGTTTTAATCTGCTGAAGCCTTATTTTCGCTTTTGCTTTTACATGACAACTCTTTTGGATACTGAATTCCACACAGTACAATCCCTGGCACTTTGGATGACTTCTTCATATTAAGGACAGGATCATGTGGTGCAATATTCAGTTTTACTGTGATAGCAATGATAGAGTGCACAGCACATGTGGTTTGCAAGGAGCAGGGTGCAGTAGTAAAAAGTGGTCATTTGTGGATAACTTTCAACAGGTAAAAAATATAAAATTGATACAGAATTTACTGAAATATAATGCATTATTTTCCACTCTTGCAAATAGGTAATGGAACTCGGTCATTAAAGAACATGATTTGGCACTGAACCTCAAATATATTTTGTAAAATTGTGCATTTGAAACGTCAGCTGAGACCAACCAATTGCGTTGCCTACCTCAGTGGCCGACTTCAGATGTTCCACATCAAATTGAGCTGGAGTCTTCAGCATAGCCAGGACAACTTCCTCATAATGACCGGAAAGAGCTGTCTTCATCGACTCCTCTAAAGACTGAGTAACAATTCAGGAAGACAAATAACAATTTTTCAGTCCATTTAAATATCAACATCTAACTGATGATTACATCTGAGTCAAACACTTATGGACGATAGGACCGCTGCTACCCCAAGGGATCCGTGATCCTTGGCAGTCTGTCAGCTGTCTGAGGCTTACAATATGCAGGTTGTGACGGTGAGGCACCAGCAAGCTTATTGTTTCCTCACCACCACAGTTTTCATTGCAGTGAGCCTGACATGAATACAGTGTTGGTTAGGAAACAAAGGGGGCTCTCCAATACAGGGCCCTCTGTTGCCTCAGGGCCAGGGGATGCATGCAGGGGGGCACATGTTGTGCCCCCCTCATTATACATGCAGCCCCAGTTCCTGCATGGACTCAACAGTCCATGCTGTGCAGGAACGTGCTTTGGCGATACCACTGCAATATCCCTTGAGTCTTCAAGGGATAATATAGCCCCTGTCCATTTTGGAAACATGGCTAACCTACACTACTGTTGCTAGGTCCGTACTATAAATGGTCTTAATGCATGGTAGTGGAAACATTGTCTACACCTAGGGGGCCGATTCCGATCTGGTAAAATAATCCGCCGTTCGATTCGTATTCGTAGCCGAATCCGTACGAATGGAAAACTACAGTCCGACCTGCGTAGTATGATCCATTTCCGCTGATTGCCGTACAAATATCAGCGAACCGTACGAACCACAGTCGATGACCTGTACGAATTAGCATCGGAAATCCAACCATACGATTGGTAAACATGCCGACAACCACACTAGTACGATCCGCTTCGGAAATCCTGTCCGCGATTTGTACGGGCCAAAGTAGTCGTGCATGAAGAATGATTCGTACGGGATTATTCGCCTCACAGCAAGCGGCATCAACACACACCACCCGTGTACCCCTCAATGAAGCCTACGCGAACACCCCCACCGCCAACGGTCCATACAACTTACCCGCACGCACAAATACGACACGCACACACCCCGATCAAGCCTACGTGAACCCCCCACCCACCAACGGCCTGTAGAAGTCACACGCACGCACAAATACAACACGCACACCCCCTTCAAGCGACCGTGAACCTCCCCACCCACCAACGGCCCGTACAAGTCACACGCACGCCCAAATACGACACGCACACCCCGCTCAAGTGCCGTGAACCCCCCACCCACCAACGGCCCGTACAACTTCCCCACATGCACAAATACCACACGCACACCCCCCCCTCAAGCAACCAAGAACCCCCCCGCCCGCCAACGGTCCGTACAACTCACCCGTAGGTACAAACACGACAACCACACACCCCGATCAAGACTACGCAAACCCCCCACCCGCCAACGGCCCGTACAAGTCACACGCATGCACAAATACGACAATCACACCCCCCTCAAGCGACCAAGAACCCCCCACCCACCAACGGGCCATACAACTCACCCGCACGCACAAATACGACACGCACACCCCCCCTCAAGCGACCAAGAAACCCCCCACCTGGCAACGGTCCGTACAACTCACCCGCACGCACAAATATGACACGCACACCACCCCTCAAGCGACCGGGAACCCCCCCACCCGCCAACGGCCCATACAACTCACCGGCATGCACAAATACGACACGCACACCCCCCTCTAGCGACCAAGAACCCCCCACCCGCCAACGAGCCGTACAACTCACCCGCGTGCACAAATACAATACGCACACCCCCCTCAAGCGACCAAGAAACCCCCCACCTGGCAGCGGTCTGTACAACTCACCCGCACGCACAAATACGATACCCACACACCCCGATCAAGCCTACGCAAACCCCCCTACCCGCCAACGGCCCGTACAAGTCACACACACCACAAAAACAACATGCACACACCCCCACAAGCGACCGCAAACATCCCCCCCGCCAACGGCCCGTACAAGTCACACGCACGCACA
Source organism: Lissotriton vulgaris (assembly GCF_964263255.1). Taxonomy (NCBI): domain Eukaryota; kingdom Metazoa; phylum Chordata; class Amphibia; order Caudata; family Salamandridae; genus Lissotriton; species Lissotriton vulgaris. Next base: position 929,404,388 of record NC_141689.1, on the reverse strand, counting down.
AATACGACACGCACACCCCCCTCAAGCGATTGCAAACCCCCCCACCCGCCAACGGCCCATACAACTCACCCGCACACAAAAATATGACATGCACACCCCCCCTCAAGCGACCAAGAACCCCCCCACCCGCCATCGGCCCGTACAACTCACCCGCACGCACAAATACGACACGCACATACCCCGATCAAGCCTACGCGAACCCCCTACCTGTCAACAGCCCATACAAGTCACACGCACGCACAAGTACGACACGCACACCCCCCCTTAAGTGACCAAGAACCCCCCACCCGCAAACGGGCCATACAACTCACCCTCACGCACAAATATGACACGCACACCCCCGTCAAGCGACCAAGAACCCCCCCACCCGGCAACGGTCTGTACAACTCACCCGCACCCACAAATACAACACGCACACACCCCGATCAAGCCTACGCGAACCCCCCCACCCGCCAACCGCCCGTACAAGTCACACGCATGCACAAATACGACACGCACCCCCCCCTTAAGCAACAAAGTACCCGCCAACGGCCCGTACAACTCACCCGCACGCACAAATACGACACGCACAACCCCCCTCAAGCGACCAAGAAACACCACCCGTCCAACGGTTCGTACAACTCACCCGCACGCACAAATACAACACGCACACACCCCAATCAAGCCTACGCAAACCCCCCCACCCGCCATCGGCCCGTACAAGTCACACGCACGCACAAATATGACACGAACACCCCCCCTCAAGTGACCACGAACCCCCCCACCTGCCAACAGCCCGTACAAGTCACACGCACGCACAAATATGACAGGCACACCCCCTTCAAGCGACCGCGAACACCCACATCCGCCAATGGCCCGTACAAGTCACACGCATGCACCAATACGACACGCACACCCCCACTCAAGCGACCAAGTACCCCCCCACCCGCCAACGGCCCGTACAACTCACCTGCATGCACAAATATGACACGCACACCCCCCTCAAGCGACCAAGAACCCCCCCACCCGCCATTGGCCCGTACAACTCACCCGCACGCACAAATATGACACGCACATACCCCGATCAAGCCTACGCGAACCCCCACCCGTCAACGGCCCGTACAAGTCACACGCACGCACAAGTACGACACGCACACCCCCCCTCAAGTGACCAAGAACCCCCCACCCGCCAACGGGCCTTACAACTCACCCTCACGCACAAATATGACACGCACACCCCCCTCAAGCGACCAGGAACCCCCCCACCCGGCAACGGTCCGTACAACTCACCCGCACGCACAAATACGACACGCACACGCCCTGATCAAGCCTACGCAAACCCCCCACCCGCCAGCGGCCTGTACAAGTCACACGCACGCACAAATACGACACGCACACCCCCCTTAAGCAACCAAGAACCCCCCACCCACCAACGGCCCGTACAACTCACCCGCACGCACAAATATGACACGCACACCCCCCTCAAGCAACCAAGAACCCCCCCACCGATCCAACGGTCCGTACAACTCACCCGCATACACAAATTTGACACGCACACACCCCAATCAAGCCTACGCAAACCCCCCACCCGCCAACGACCTGAACAAGTCACACACATGCACAAATATGACACGAACAACCCCCCTCAAGCGACCACGAACCCCCCACCTGCCAACAGCCCGTACAAGTCACACGCACGCACAAATATGACAGGCACACCCCCCTTCAAGCGACCGCGAACACCCCCATCCACCAACGGCCCGTACAAGTCACACGCACGCACAAATACGACACGCACACCCCCCTCAAGCGACCAAGTACCCCCCACCCGCCAACGGTCCGTACAACTTACCCGCATGCACAAATACGACACGCACACGCCCCGATCAAGCCTACGCGAACCCCCCCACCTGCCAACAACCCGTACAAGTCACATGCACACACAAATACGACACGCACACATAACGCCAACACCCAAACCAGCACAAGGACTTTGCTAACGATTCGCACAACAACACTAAACATGTCTCCTGTGTACAAACCATTGTCCTGGCCACAGCCAAACAGGCAAACAGAGGTCAACACTAACACCCACCCCATATAACACACACCACCAATTCAAAATAGGCCACACCCACCAATTGACCAATAAAAGGGTCCACACATACAACCCAACATCCTTTGCAAAATACATATTTGCTAAAAGAAGAGCCTGCCAGCACATCAACAACTACACCCATTAACCTTCACACATACACCCTATCTCATCTACACTCACACCACTCCCTTCACAATCAGACCCACACACCCTCATCCATATACACCATCACCCCCTCAATCACATACACCCCACACCTTGACCACATCCAAGAATCCAAAGTTCACTGACCCCGAGAATGAGATCCTTACAGATGAAGTCATCAGAGTCGAGCCACAGCTGTTTGGCGCATTGGTCAGACAGACCAGCATAGCTGAAAAAACATGCATGTGGGAGATGATCGTTGACAAGGTCAATGCTGTTGCACCCATCAGGCGCACCAGGCAGGAATGCCAGGCCAGGTGGTATGATCTGCGGAGGATGGTCAAGAAGAAGATGGACCAGGACTACGCCTGTGCACACCACACTGGAGGTGGTGGTCCCCGCAGACCTCCAGTATACCAGCCCTGGGAGGAGAAAGTCATGACCCTGCTGCCACCGGTGGGAGTACATGGAATTGAAGGAGCGTTGAGCCTGGTGAGTATACAAAAAAAAACATGTTATATGGGGGGACTTACAACAGTGCCCAGCAGTATGGGGGGTGGGTGTCCATGAGTCCCAGCAGTGCCCAACAGTATGGGTGTGGGTGGCCATGAGTGCCAGCAGTACACAACAGAATGGGTGTAGTTGCAAGGGGGAGTCTCAAAGTGTGGAAGGTGTAGGGTAGGACGCTGCTCTCTTCCCCTATGTCCCAGGTACACACCCAAGCACCATGCCCAATGCACAGGGATGGTGAAATTTCACACAAGATAGTACACCACAGCTTCAAAAACTTGTCATGTTGCTGACACTTTTTGGAGATGCATCATTTTGTGACACAGTAAGGCAGTGTAGCAAGCGAGCAAGCACAAACAACCTGTCTCCATCCCTCTGTTGCCCTCTTCCTTCTGTCTGTCTCCCTCCCTCTGACTGTCTCCGTCTGTCTCCCTCTGTCTCACTCCCTCTGTCTCACTCCCTCCCTCTGACTCCCTCCATCCCTGTCGCCCCCTCTCTCTGTCTCCCTCTCTCTATGTCTCCCTCTCTCTGTCTGTCTACCTCTGTCTGTCTCCCTCTCCTTCCCTCTGTCTCCTCCTGAATCCCTCCCTCTATCTCCCTCTGTCTCCCTCCCTCTGTCTCACTCCCTCTGTCTCACTCCCTCTGTCTCCCTCCCTCCCTCTGACTCCCTCCATCCCTGTTGCCCCCTCTCTCTGTCTCCCTCCCTCTTGCCTGTCTCCCTCTTGCCTGTCTCCCTCTTGTCTGTCTGGTCTATTGTCTGCCTCCCTCCCTCTGTCTAACTCCCTCTGTCTCCCTCCATCTGTCTCCCGCCTCGGTCAGTTGCCCTCCCTCTGTCTCCATTTCCCTGTCTCTGTTACTCTGTCTCCGTCCCTCTGTATCCCTCCCTCAGTATTCCTCCCTCTGTCACCTCACCCCAGCTTCCTGGGCAAACACACAGTTGCACCCGAGCACTGCATAGGTCTTATAAAGACCATAGAGCAGAGTGTCTTGGGATGTCTCCTAATTACCAGCAGTCATGTACTAAGTGCCTGCGACACACCCACCATTTGCAGGCGACACAGTACTGTGTCAGGACACACAGTTTTGAAAGCTCTGTAGTACACAATGGGCCCTGGTGTAGGCAGAACAAGTCCCTCCTGTGATCATTACAAACACGAACACCAGGACAAGGTCAGACATCCTGTGCAGGAACCCACAGCCACGATTATGCCAGCATGCTACATGAGGGCACAGCCAAATCACAAAGGATGGACGCTTGCAAATCACACTCAAACTACTAGCATGGCCTGTCACACACAACAGAAACTTATCCCCTGGGGACAGGCAATGAAGTGCAACACTGTCACAATTGTCATGTACCACAACTAAACACTCACTCATATAAATACGCATACAACTTTAATATGCACAGTGCAGATGCTCCAGTCCATTGTGCCTCTCACACAATGTACTTGCCCCATCTTATGAACGTTGTAGATGTACTTAAGTACCAACATGGACATGGGTATTGACAAGGTGATGCGTCTTGGAGAAGTGCCACGTTCTAAAGCAATGTTCTAGAAGTTGGTGTACAGGTCGAGGGGTGTTGGCATTGGTTGGCCATCACGGAACAGCAAAACCTATACAAAGTAGATGAATTTATACTTCTAAATTCTGCTCTGTCTCTTACATGAACATGCTGTCTCTAAACTCTGTGCATGCTTGACGCAGGCATAAGCATCTACACCAGGGGTCTCCAACCGGTCGATCGCGAGCTACCGGTAGCTCGCAGAGGCCCTGTGAGTAGCTCGAGCCAGCATTTTTATTTTGTAGCCCTTAATTATCATTGTTGTTTTTCGGCCTTTTTTCAGTAGCAGTTGCCCGCCCTCACCCAAACCTGCTACTCTGATAAGCTAAATTAAGCTTAGCTGAGGCTGGCGGGGCGGGCTGAAGAGGACGTCATTAGAGTCATATTTGCGCATCCTGCCTTCCGCAGCCAGGCACCGCGCTTTCATCCCGCAGGTCATGTTCCAGTGCAGAGCAGAAGGGGCTGGAGAGCTTGGTAGTGAGCAAGACAAGTGGTGTGGCACAGGCAGTATTGAACTGCTACCCCACCAGTACCCGCACCATTAGCATTTTCCAGGCAGGCACCGCTTCTTTGATCCGTTTGTGAAGCAGCAGATCAACCGGTAAGCCCTGGCCTGAATTAGTTGTTCTTGGTGTGTAGTTGTAAGTGCAAGCTGACTAAGCGAGAGGACGCTTCCTACAATTCTTTCCTAGATTTTGATCAGACCGCTTTTTGTATCAGCATGGCACTGTGCATGTCCAATGTTGTGCGTTTGCAGCATGCAGAATCTCTTGCCTGAATTAGTCGTAGCATAATTGTGTGCCCGTACCTCAGCATTAGTATTTCTCGGCCCCCGGCGCCAAAAATATTCTTGCCCAGAACCACGGTCAGATCAAGAGTATGGATGGCGTGAAGAGAGTGAGGAGGGGGAGAAGTGATTTGTGATGCTAACCATTAAAATAAAAATGTCAAAACGTACTTCATATTATTGGCAGTGAAACACACCTAAACTGATCGTACCAAAATTCACTAATTTAAAATGCACTTGTGAATTACAATATTTTGTGCAACATGTCGATTCCCAGAGATAGCATCCCTAATGGAAAATAAAACTACGGTGGCCGTCTCCTGTTGTTTTAAGCCTTTAAGATGCTGAAAATTGACTTTTGGTGAAAGTTACACTTAAAGGTCAAGAATGTGCATCGCGTGCCATGATGTCTAACTCAATGGCAAACTTTTGGAGTGAGCAAACATGGCAAGGAATGAAATCTAAACAAGTTCTGCAAACAACATCCGTGGGATGCAACAAAAAGAATTAGCAGGATAGTAAAGGTTTCACAGCAAACTTCATTTTCATCACGATATAGATTGCTGGCTTATTATATGAAATATTATAAAAAATAAAATGATTTGCAGCGGGATCTTGAAGTACAGAGCCCCTGATTGAAGCTCTCAAAGTATAGTGGGTGTGAATGGATGCCAACTCAAAAGTTTTAAATACCTCTGCTCAGAGATGTTTTTATACATGGGCAAAGTGGACTCTGGCCCCCTGGAAGGCCCCAGCCTTCCGGGGGGGCGTGATAGAGCAAGCTCTGTTGTTCACAGAGTCTTGCCTTCATTCATAACTGTGAATAGTCCTTAAACATATTGTTTTATTGTTTAGCTTTAATTTATTGTTAATGTCTGTGAAAGTCTATTACAGACGTTTTTGCAGAGAAATGAATGTTGTATTTATGTTTCTTGCAACATCCATAAATAACGTTCCTATTAGATCAAAACAAGACTTCCTATATGAGAAATAGGAGGGTGTCACATGGAATATTTGCAGTAATATTAGTGAGCTGCTGCATTATTACATTGAAATCACACCCCACTATCCCTGAATATATCAAATGTAACAGCTTTATAATTTGGACAGAGGTACCTGTGCACTGTCAGTGACCTGGCATAGAGGGCATGAAAGAGCTGAGAATGGATCATAAATTCAAAGCTGTCCCAAACAGGGGCCCCCAAGATACCTTTGGCACAGGCCCTCAAAGTCCAAAAGATGTCCCTAGCTCTGCTTTTGGCCTGGCTTATAACACTTCCACTAGGGGACATATTTGCAGTCAGGGCAGGAGAGGAGGGCGGCTGGCCTTGATGGGAAGTGGTCTTATGGGAAGCAGTAAGGGAGTCATGTGTGGCCTACAGGTGAAGGGCAGAGATCGTCACCATGAAGATTAAGGGTTCATTTCCTCCCCTCCACCCATGGTTACCGTCTGTTTAAATTTGATTACATTGCGACTAATTAAAGGGTTCACCAACATGGATAATGGGAAGGATTTCATGTTGAGAAGCACGGCAAGGCCAACCAATGCGCTGATTAGCTCAGATGTGGTCAGCGTTTCTAGGGAACCCAAGTATTTTGTTCATACCACAGTATGGGCTCTGAATAAATTAGGTGTGCCTTAAAAAGTCAATGAAGCGGCGCGTGAGAGAGTCTCTTGGAAAAATTCGCAAGTTGCTTGGCCCTAGTAGCTCACGATGATTTTCACTGATCAGAAGTAGCTCTCACTGCAGAAAAGGTTGGAGACCTCTGATCTACACTGTATCCTGAATGTTGCGTGAAACACAGCACTGCTGTATATGTGTTGTGCCAGCAAGACAAGACACAGCAATGGCTGTGTCAGTCATTGTCAAGAGAATGAAAGAAGGAAAATACCCCTGCGTACATGTCAATTTGCTACCACTACATACAAAACTGAACAATGACAACAATGTAAAGCTGGTGGAACTGTGATGCTGATAATGTATAACAAATTAAGATGTCACTTGATAGTGCTTTAACAGTGTCTGTCTCTCACACACACAGGGCAATGCTTGGAGACCACCCCCAACCTGGGGGGAGAAGGATCACAGTCCCAGGCTCAGCAGGACCCTGACCCCACCGACAGCGACGCCACTCAACGCACTGTGGATGACCCCAACCAACCTGGCCCCTCTGGATCTCAACCCCCTGCAGCAACTGTACCAGCTACATCTGTGCCAACCACCATTCCCACCACATCCCAGCAGACAGGTCAGAGCCCTGCCCATGATCCACCAGAGAGCTTTTTTGGAGATGCATCATTTTGTGACAGTAAGGCAGTGTAGCAAGCGAGCGAGCACAAACAACCTGTCTCCATCCCTCTGTTGCCCTCTTCCTTCTGTCTGTCTCCCTCCCTCTGACTGTCTCCGTATGTCTCTCTCTGTCTCACTCCCTCTGTCTCACTCCCTCCCTCTGACTCCCTCCATCCCTGTCGCCCCCTCTCTCTGTCTCCCTCTCTCTATGTCTCCCTCTCTCTGTCTGTCTACCCCTGTCTGTCCCCCTCTCCTTCCCTCTGTCTCCCCCTGAATCCCTCCCTCTGTCTCCCTCTGTCTCCCTCCCTCTGTCTCACTCCCTCTGTCTCACTCCCTCTGTCTCCCTCCCTCCCTCTGACTCCCTCCATCCCTGTTGCCCTCTCTCTCTGTCTCCCTCCCTCTTGCCTGTCTCCCTCTTGACTGTCTCCCTCTTGTCTGTCTGGTCTGTTGTCTGCCTCCCTCCCTCTGTCTAACTCCCTCTGTCTCCCTCCATCTGTCTCCCGCCTCGGTCAGTTGCCCTCCCTCTGTCTCCATTTCCCTGTCTCTGTTACTCTGTCTCCGTCCCTATGTATCCCTCCCTCAGTATTCCTCCCTCTGTCACCTCACCCCAGCTTCCTGGGCACAACGATAATGTACAACGATAATGTATAACAAATTAAGATGTCACTTGATAGTGCTTTAACAGTGTCTGTCTCTCACACACACAGGGCAATGCTTGGAGACCACCCCCAACCTGGGGGGAGAAGGATCACAGTCCCAGGCTCAGCAGGACCCTGACCCCACCGACAGCGACGCCACTCAACGCACTGTGGATGACCCCAACCAACCTGGCCCCTCTGGATCCCAACCCCCTGCAGCAACTGTACCAGCTACATCTGTGCCAATCACCATTCCCACCACATCCCAGCAGACAGGTCAGAGCCCTGCCCATGATCCACCAGAGAGCCTGTCTAAAAATGAGGGACACCCTTTGTCGGGCACCCTTGAGGTGGCAGACAACATCCACCCTGCCAGCACTCGGGATCCCGTCGATCGGATGTGCCCACAAGCGCAGGCCGTGCTCGTGTGGGTCAGGGTAGTGGGAGTGGCTCAAGGCGGAGGCGAGATTCTGGCCAGTCAGCTGCAGGGCCCGGAATGACTGAACTGACAAACATCCTGGAGGCATACTGGCGGGACACCAGGGAGGTAAGCCGGTAGCTGAAGCCCTCAACGAGGTTAAATAACAGCAGGCTGAGCAACATGCCAGGCAAGAACAACATTATGGACGGGTGGAGGCAACACTGGCTGAGCTCTTGACGGTGCATCGGGGAATTAGCCAATCACTACGTCAGATTGCTGGCAACATGCAGCACCCTCCCTGTCACCAGGCCAGAAACATCAAGGCAAAGTGCAACACCAGCCACAGGGAGGGAGGAGGAGGAGGAACTGTCTGACGTAGCGTCCCATGCATCGTCCATGCCTGCACGTGAGGGTCCCCCAAGGAAGAAGGGTCATCCACGGCTAAGACGTTGAGAGGCAGTGGGGCATGCACAACTCCCAGGACACCTGACCTGGCATATTGCCCTAGGGTGCAACAGCATCACCTATTAGACTCTCCCACATGGACTTGCTGGTCACCATCTGCCCAATGATGCCAAGCACTGTGGCCTGGACTCTGTTGACTCAAACTGTAAGGCATCTCATCTCCAGCAGTGAACTTTGGATTCCCCTATCTCTGTACAGCACCTCCTCATGTTTCCTGCACAATATCACCTAATAAATATAAGAAACATCACACGCATTTGTGGAGTTATCTTGTACCCTCAGTATAAAAAATATATGTGTGCAAATGTATGAAATGCAAGAGTATTCTACAAACTGCAGCCATCCACACACTTGGATCTGAGTCCGGGTGAGGACACACATAGGTCTCAATATTCTAACAACTAGATACATGGATGGAAACACACACCTGTGATGGTTAGTAAATGCTGGAGGGGGGTTTGGATCACAAAACTGCAATTACAGACAGGTACAGGAGAGTCACTTGGAGGTGTATAGATCAGGGTTAAAAAGCTAGGTGTCCACGTAGGGAGTACCTACATCTGTGTCCTCAGGTATGTGAAGTATCATCAGCATGCTGCTGTACTGTGGATGAGATGAATGGTGCACAGGCCAAGGGTGGCAGGACAGACTCTGGGCAATGGGCTGTAGCACTCTACGCAAGCTCACCTGATTACGTGACCTCCCCTTATGGAGCTGCAAGTACAAAACTCCTGTGATGGGTACAATGCATCCAGAACAACTAGCCACATCTGACAATTATCTACACCAGAACGGCCACATCACACCACACCCAAGAGACGTGGTCATGGTGTGTGTCCCCTGTGGCTACTTGACTAACTGTGACGGCTATATTGAAGTGGTGTGACAAGGTTGTGTACTACCACATTACTGTAAGTAAGGCGAGGTGTGCTGCTGTGGTGTTGACAAGGTAACACTGTACAATATTGTGCTTATGGGAGGTGTGTGTGTGCTGTACAAGGCACATGACCTCGTGGTACGTAGACACACTGTCATGTGGCTCAGCATAGTTTTGCCAGTATGAGTAGCACACACAGGCATAGAAGCTGTTATGGGTGAGTTTGAGGCATCGTGATACCAGGAGGATGATTGTCTGGTGTTCTCTGTGTGTAGGGTGGCTGGTGCATGCTCTACAAATGGATGGAAGGAAGGGTATCCTGTAGGCGTGTGTGGTCCTGGATCTGGCTAGTCTGCGCTGCATTGTGGCTGTGTATGCAGCAGCAGGAATGCGTGAAGCATTGACGGCCGGAGGGGTGTTACAACTTGCAAATCAAGCACATACCACAAGGGCATTGGCAAGCCACAAAGTGACATGTGTATATGAATGCATGTGTGTCTGCTCCACTCAGGGTCACTGCAAATAAAATGGCACAGTAATCACCAAAGACCACGGTCACAGGATCAGGCCCCTTAGGGACAAGTGGGGCACATGACACACAGCGTCAGCAGGTGTGGTCTACAGGTAGTGTGTTCCAGGCTAAACAGCAGCTACACAGCCATCTACCTCACACACAATATAGTACTTTAGCCTTAACCAACTCCATGCATGTTGTCACTGTACACGTAAAAACCTAACAAGAATGACCTTACTTTATGCCATGTAGTATACATGCACATTAGAAGGACATGTGGTTGACATCAAGGAGGCACAATATTCTGTGGAAATCACAAGTCATGCACAACATGATGATTTACCTTGGTAGGCCATGGAGCATTATCAAACATATATGGTCAGTGGCATTGGCCAGAAGACAAAAAAAGTCAATGAATGATGTCACCTGTAATGCAAATTACAAAACCGGACCGGTTTCGAGATAACACCTCTCATCAGCCCGGCTAGCTTGACTCCAGTGGTGTGGAGGCTCTGGGACCCACGTCTGAGCTACCCCAGTACACTCAGGGAGAAAATTACAAAAAACAATTTGATGGACAGAATGTAGATCAATGTCTTACATTCACCCCAGTACAAGGATCTGGGCCTAAATCCGTCGTTTTTTGCACTCCACACCACCCTGGGTCAGATAATGGCTTTATGCAAATCAGCTCTGACCCTGTGCCCCATGGGAACAGTCCAGTCTGAACTACAACAGCCATATCTTTCCCAGACTGGAATCAAGCATCCGAGGACAGGACCGGTTTCGAGGTAACACCTCTCATCAGCCCGGCTAGCTTGACTCCAGTGGTGTGGAGGCTCTGGGACCCACGTCTGAGCTACCCAGTACACTCAGGGAGAAAATTACAAAAAACAATTTGATGGACAGAATGTAGATCAATGTCTTACATTCACCCCAGTACAAGGATCTGGGCCTAAATCCATCGTTTTTTGCACTCCACACCACCCTGGGTCAGATAATGGCTTTATGCAAATCAGCTCTGACCCTGTGCCCCATGGGAACAGTCCAGTCCGAACTACAACAGCCATATCTTTCCCAGACCAGAATCAAGCATCCGAGGACCGGACCGGTTTCGAGGTAACACCTCTCATCAGCCCGGCTAGCTTGACTCCAGTGGTGTGGAGGCTCTGGGACCCACGTCTGAGCTACCCCAGTACACTCAGGGAGAAAATCACAAAAAACAATTTGATGGACAGAATGTAGATCAATGTCTTACATTCACCCCAGTACAAGGATCTGGGCCTAAATCCATCGTTTTTTGCACTCCACATCACCCTGGGTCAGATAATGGCTTTATGCAAATCAGCTCTGACCCTGTGCCCCATGGGAACAGTCCAGTCCGAACTACAACAGCCATATCTTTCCCAGACCGGAATCAAGCATCCGAGGACCGGACCGGTTTCGAGGTAACACCTCTCATCAGCCCGGCTAGCTTGACTCCAGTGGTGTGGAGGCTCTGGGACCCACGTCTGAGCTACCCCAGTACACTCAGGGAGAAAATTACAAAAAACAATTTGATGGACAGAATGTAGATCATTGTCTTACATTTACCCCAGTACAAGGATCTGGGCCTAAATCCATAGTTTTTTGCACTCCACACCGCCCTGGGTCAGATAATGGCTTTATGCAAATCAGCTCTGACCCTGTGCCCCATGGGAACAGTCCAGTCCGAACTACAACAGCCATATCTTTCCCAGACTGGAATCAAGCATCCGAGGACCGGACCGGTTTCGAGGTAACACCTCTCATCAGCCCGGCTAGCTTGACTCCAGTGGTGTGGAGGCTCTGGGACCCACGTCTGAGCTACCCCAGTACACTCAGGGAGAAAATTACAAAAAACAATTTGATGGACAGAATGTAGATCAATGTCTTACATTCACCCCAGTACAAGGATCTGGGCCTAAATCCATCGTTTTTTGCACTCCACACCACCCTGGGTCAGATAATGGCTTTATGCAAATCAGCTCTGACCCTGTGCCCCATGGGAACAGTCCAGTCCGAACTACAACAGCCATATCTTTCCCAGACCGGAATCAAGCATCCGAGGACCGGACCGGTTTCGAGGTAACACCTCTCATCAGCCCGGCTAGCTTGACTCCAGTGGTGTGGAGGCTCTGGGACCCACGTCTGAGCTACCCTAGTACACTCAGGGAGAAAATTACAAAAAACAATTTGATGGACAGAATGTAGATGAATGTCTTACATTCACCCCAGTACAAGGATCTGGGCCTAAATCCATCGTTTTTTGCACTCCACACCACCCTGGGTCAGATAATGGCTTTATGCAAATCAGCTCTGACCCTGTGCCCCATGGGAACAGTCCAGTCCGAACTACAACAGCCATATCTTTCCCAGACCGGAATCAAGCATCCGAGGACCGGACCGGTTTCGAGGTAACACCTCTCATCAGCCCGGCTAGCTTGACTCCAGTGGTGTGGAGGCTCTGGGACCCACGTCTGAGCTACCCCAGTACACTCAGGGAGAAAATTACATAAAACAATTTGATGGACAGAATGTAGATCAATGTCTTACATTCACCCCAGTACAAGGATCTGGACCTAAATCCATCGTTTTTTGCACTCCACACCACCCGGGGTCAGATAATGGTTTTATGCAAATCAGCTCTGACCCTGTGCCCCATGGGAACAGTCCAGTCCGAACTACAACAGCCATATCTTTCCCAAACCGGAATCAAGCTTCCGAGGACCGGACCGGTTTCGAGGTAACACCTCTCATCAGCCCGGCTAGCTTGACTCCAGTGGTGTGGAGGCTCTGGGACCCACGTCTGAGCTACCCTAGTACACTCAGGGAGAAAATTACAAAAAACAATTTGATGGACAGAATGTAGATCAATGTCTTACATTCACCCCAGTACAAGGATCTGGGCCTAAATCCATCGTTTTTTGCACTCCACACCACCCTGGGTCAGATAATGGCTTTATGCAAATCAGCTCTGACCCTGTGCCACATGGGAACAGTCCAGTCCGAACTACAACAGCCATATCTTTCCCAGACCGGAATCAAGCATCCGAGGACCGGACCGGTTTCGAGGTAACACCTCTCATCAGCCCGGCTAGCTTGACTCCAGTGGTGTGGAGGCTCTGGGACCCACGTCTGAGCTACCCCAGTACACTCAGGGAGAAAATTACATAAAACAATTTGATGGACAGAATGTAGATCAATGTCTTACATTCACCCCAGTACAAGGATCTGGGCCTAAATCCATCGTTTTTTGCACTCCACACCACCCTGGGTCAGATAATGGCTTTATGCAAATCAGCTCTGACCCTTTGCCCCATGGGAACAGTCCAGTCCGAACTACAACAGCCATATCTTTCCCAGACCGGAATCAAGCATCCGAGGACCGGACCGGTTTCGAGGTAACACCTCTCATCAGCCCGGCTAGCTTGACTTCAGTGGTGTGGAGGCTCTGGGACCCACGACTGAGCTACCCCAGTACACTCAGGGAGAAAATTACAAAAAATAATTTGATGGACAGAATGTGTAGATCAATGTCTTACATTCACCCCAGTACAAGGATCTGGGCCTAAATCCATCGTTTTTTGCACTCCACACCACCCTGGGTCAGATAATGGCTTTATGCAAATCAGCTCTGACTCTGTGCCCAATGGGAACAGTCCAGTCCGAACTACAACAGCCATATCTTTCCCAGACCGGAATCAAGCATCCGAGGACCGGACCGGTTTCGAGGTAACACCTCTCATCATGCAGCAGAACGATTTGCTACAAGACTGCCAGGGACTGGCCGTACCTTTCTTCATCAGAGTGGTGTGATGCTCAAAGGGTTCCACCTCCAAATAGCCCCTTGGTCTGAGTACAAATGACAGACACAAAAGGGCGATAAGGCGAGGGAAGGAGAGGATGGGAACTGCAGGGAGGGAGACCTGAAACAGAGGCAAACAACTTTCTCATGTCACTGGCACTATAAATACCTCATGAGATACACTGTACCAGTCACACCTGTGAAGTGTAACGACTGTAGCCAATTTGAGATCACTCATTATGCTATCACATAAGATCAGATGCTGTAACACGGACACATAAAACCTAGGACAGTCTGTTATCTCTTTGAGTCTTGTGTAACGCTCACAAGTCTGCTACTATGCAATGAGATCCATATGGACAAAAACTAATTCACAGTGTCTGATGATGTGTACACTACAAACAAATTAAAATATATGGAATTGCTACTAACGCTAAGTGTAACATCTGTATTTGTGTATGTGTACCCGTAAGGGCCATGTAGGCAAACTTGACATCACCCACAACAGCTGTAAGCATCACATATGATGATGAAGCTAGTGACCTACATGCAATGAAGGCACTCTGTAGCCAGTCTTTTGCTCTATCAACTTTGCATCACTATGCTAAACATGACAAGCAGGTTGAAAATAAGTCACCAGCAAGTGATGAGCCACATAATGAACACCACCGTCGCACAGAAATGCTGCACGGGACTAGAGAATCATGTGAATGACCGCACTCCACTGGTGCAACAGAAAAATTTACATATCATCATCCCACCATTGTCATGTCTACTGCAAAACATACATGGCATCATGTGAATGAAAACAGAACTGCTACTCACTGTGAAGGCTGGCGTAGCAGTATTCTCAACCTGCACTGAGGTAACGACATGACAGTGAAATGACATACTGCAACAAGGGGCAATGCATCCATGCGAACAGAATCACAGGAGAGTTGTCTTAACATGTGGAACATACACTGGGCCACACCTACACGACATGGTTTTTTGGTAAACAAACTGGACTGGCCCACAAGGTTGAGGTGATGATCCAGACACATTCTAATGCACACAGTGAGGCTGCAATCCTCCAAAGAGTCTGTGGTTGTGACCTCCAACACAATGTCAAACCATGGTATATGCAATGTTTCAGTGTCAATGTCTACACACATTGATGCATTCACCAGAGTCTAAAACTGATAAGTGGCACAGCTTCCTCGACTGCCATGTTGTGTAGCATGCAGCACACCATGAAGATGTTACACACCTTGAGTGGGGTGTATTGAAGGGCTCCACCTGTCTTGTCCAGGCACCTGAACCGGCTCTTCAGGAATCCAAAGGTTCGCTCGATCACCCGCCTGGTCTTCCCATGAGCATTGTTGTACCGCTGGTCTGCAGCTGTCCTGGGGTGTTGCGTAGCGGAGTCATTAGCCACGGCATGTTTGGATATCCTGTGTCTCCTGCAAATTGACATCATGGAAATGAGTGTGTAAAATGATGCAGTTCATGAAGTAATGACATACTGACATAAACGGCTAATAGAGTTTACCCACCAACAACACATGCCCGATGGTTGTGCAGCTACAGCATCATCTGTGGTACCCTGCTACTCCTCATGATGAATGCATCGTGGCACGATCCTGGAAAACGTGCACAAACATGTGAGATAAGCATGTTTGCAAGACACACCACCAGGGCATTTATCGAGTGGTAGCGTTTCCTGTTGCGGTACGCTTGCTCCTGAGCCTGTGGTGGCACCAGAGTAACATGTGTACCATCAACTGCACCAATTACATGTGGCATGCGTCCCAGGGCATAGAATTCCCCCTTGACATCTGTCAACTGTTCTGGAGTAGGGAATGTAATGAACCCGGCTAAACATTGTTTGTGACATCCCTCCCACATCAGCTATGGTAAATTGGAACGTACCTGTGGCAAAGAAATGTAGGGCTGCCATCACCTTTACCTTGGGTGTCAGCGCAGTTGGGTACCTGTGTCGTGGTTGCAGATGTTGCACCAGCCTGTCCGTCAGGTCCTGAATCAACTGTCTGGTAAAGCGGTAACACTGTATGCAATTATGTTCCCTCATGGCATCCAAGTCTGGCAACGGCCTTGGCGTAGGGGGTGCCCTGCAAAACATATTTAGGAGAAAATGTGTACAACTGTCAGACAAAGACAATTATAATGTACATGGCACAAGCAACACTGCTTCAACAAATCTAGACAATTTTGAGTGTGGCGTGGGATACACACTGAGGAAACATGCGCCATCTGCCAGCCACTCCTCCATGAAAAGTAAAAGACCTGTGGCCCGTGAAATGGATATGACATGCATACAAATGATCTGATGGGAAGGTCTGAGTGAGCAGGACAATGTATCACGTCAGTGACACATGTCATGTGAATTGCAGTAGGAGGTTGTCTGCCCATCCAGACAGCTGACAGCAATACACACACCCACATCACATGTGCCATCATTTGCACAGATTTAACATTCCTATTGCGGTGTGTAATTTCAAAAACTAATACATGGACATCATCAGACAGCAGAAATGTATTATTTGTGACAAATGGTCTATGATGCCATCACACATATGAGTGGTTCATTTGCACAAGTGGCATGGTGCGCGTACATGTGAAACCCTGTCATCACGGCAAGAACCCATCATAGATGCTCCTACAGCAGATATACTGAACAGTATGAACAAGTTACTTACCTTTATTAACGAAATATCTGTAAGAAACAGTAGTTAGTATCATATTCCTACCTTGTAATACATACCCCAGAAAGACCAAGCCCTGTGGTGGGTCTTAAAACCAATAATCACACCATAAAGTCCAGGAGGACGGAACGGCCAAAGAAGAAATCCCTGCGCACTTGGCTGTCCAGGCATTAGTGTCTTGCAAACGTGTGCATCGAGGCCCACATAGCTCCCTGACAAATGTCCTGCAAGGGGACTCCCCATCCCGGGGCAATAGTAGCCACTGTGGCCTGAGTCGAATGGGCCCTCAGGCCAACAGGAGGCTCCTTCATTGGCAAGGGTTACCAAGCCTTCATACATAAGACACCCACACAGAGATGGTCTGCTTGTGTACCGGCCTTCCCTTTTCAGCGCCCACTTAACCAACTAAAAGTTGTTCATCCACCCGGAACTGGTGTGTGCGATCCAGATAGTATGAGAGCGCACGTTTTGGGTACAGATGGTGTAGCGGCTCTATCTCCTTTGAGGGATGCGTAGGCGGAAATAATGTGGGCAAGGTGAAAGATTTCCCGATGTGGAAGTCCGTGTCAAACTTGTGCGGGAAATAGGGTATTGTCCGCAACGCAAACTTGTCCGGATGGACTGAAAGGTCAGGAGTTTATGGAGAAAGAGCCTGGGGCTCACTCACTCCCGTGGCAGAGGTGTTGGAAAACAGGAAAGCAGTCTTCTGAGTAAGAAGGCGGAGAGGAGACTTGTGAAGTTGCTCACAGGGAGCACACATCAGATATGTAAGAACCCGGTCCAAGTACCACTGAGGCATCACATATGGAACATGTGGAAACGTGTGTCTGATGCCTTTCAGAAAACAAGTCACAATCGGGGACTACAACATAAAAGGTTGATCAGGCAGCCTTAGTAAGGCTGAAAGGGCAGGAACGTAGCCCTTGATAGTGCCCAGAGCAGAGCCCTGCTGGGCCTGAGAAAGAAGTAAGAGATGAAATTCATGAAGAGGTGCAGAAAGAGGGTCCACAGCCTTCGGTGTGCACCATGCCACAAATCGGGTCGACCTGCAGGCGTATACCGACTTTGTAGAGGTACGCCTGGCAGCATATATGATATTACGGACTTCAGGATGAAAGGCAAATGGCCTCTACTGTCGCCGCTCACTCTCCAAGCATGGAGGTGAACACTGTACAGGTACGGGTGGAGGACCGTCCCCTGCTGCTGCAACATGAGGTCCTCCAGAAGAGGCAGACAAACCGGGGGATCAACTGACATGATGATGAACTCGGGATACCAGTACCAACGTGAACATCTGTTGTAAGTCCGAAGTGGAGCAGGGTAAAATGAATGTGCTTGTGTCCTAACGTGAACCGCAGGTAGCGCCGGTGGGCCAGCAGGAAGGGGATGTTGAAATTACCATCCTGCAAGTCCAACGCTACCATCCAGTCTCCTTGGTCTAGGGCAGGTAGGACCTGAGCCACTAGTTTTGGAATAAAGGTAGGAGCTGTGCCAATGCAAACCAGATCATCCTGACTGAAACTTTGAAATGAAACTCTGGACCCTTCGACATCCCACTCGACGTGGAAGACTGAAGAATCTTTTTTGTGGTCAAGGAGTGGCCACCCTGTGCAAGTAGGCACCATCAGTTCATCAAGACTATCTTTGCTGTTGCTCCCGCCAGAGCTCGAACAACAGAGATCAACAAGACCCAGACTTCCAGATATCCAACAGCCCGATCCACAGTCCTGGCAAAGCTGAGACCTGTGGAGGCGACGAGAGACGTGGGACCGGCCATCTTGAAGAGTCGACAAAGTGCTTCCTGTGCAGCTCCTGAGGCACCCTAGATGCTGTGCTTTGGGGTTTGAGAAGCCCCAGCCCCAAGCAGCCTGTGCTTTAAAGATCACCCCTCCTCACTCACCGAGTGCTGCGTTGGGCCCTTTTGCACTTTTCCTGCTTGACATGTTGTTCGGTCACTTGCCCGTTGGCTAGTGGCCTCTGTGAAAACGATCCATCAAAACTACACTGCTGGTCTGGTTGCTCCAGACTGGCCCTAACTTCTCTGAAAAGGAGCCATTGTTCTGCCCTTCCCGGTCTGATCCAGAAGACATCTTTGAATCCTGCTTTGGTTGCATTGTCCAAGGTTTGGCGACTCCAATTCGAGAACCAACACCGCCAACAGCAAGAGCCTTTGTGGGACAGCTCGTGTCCACCAGCTGGTCATCTTCGATCCTTCCTGGTCCACGTGCAGCAGAGACAAACTACTCGACAGCACCTGATTGCAACCCAACACTGACTGGTTCTGTCCTGGTTCCATCCTGGTCACTGGCTAGTGACCTAGACTCTGTCCCCTCTGATTTCAGGTACTCTACATCTTCGATCCACCCTTGGATCCAACCGGACTCTTCTCTCCTGGCCGCCTGCAGCATCTTTACCTCCAGGCTCCATAGAACTCCACGAAGAAACCCAACGCACTTTGGCACCTATGCACCTGCTTCCTGTGGGTGAGTTAACGAGATTACACAAGTGCTCCTATAGTAGTTTACACCTCTAGTGTCCTACTTTTTAGTGGGTAAGTTCTAGTGCAGTCAAAGACTCCTAAACCTGTAACTTTCTGATTTTTACGCACCATTGACTTGTATGGTAAACGCGATTGCCTATAGACACTGCAACCGCATCCTGTGGGCCTCCTATGTCCTCAGCTTCACTAGTCCAGTGTAGGCCCAGCGATTCCCTAGGCCCTAGGCCTGTTTATTGTTCATGACGTGGTACTTATACCACTTTCTTAATATATGGTTTGAGTGTCCACCCTGCCTATCCATAATTATGCATCTTATTGTATGTTATACTGTGTTCTTTGTTTAACGCTTGTGCTCCTGTGCTCATAAAGAGTCAAGGGGATTATTCTAGAAATAAATACATATATTTTATAATATATCATTTGTTTGGTGTCCTTTCATTTGGGATTTAAAGGATTGCATATGGTAAAACAGCTGGCTTCACATGCCCTCTTGAGTTTAGCCTAAGACTGCTTTTGTCCATGCTACCACTAGGATAGCTGGTCTATAAGGTTGACTTACAACCAATCACCATGAGGGTCACTTGGACTGGTGCAAGGTGCTCACTAGAATAGTGATCATCATATACCAGGCCAACTTCTCACACACAGCACCCTCTGGTTCGCCACTGCCACCCTCTGGTTAATCACTGCCATCCTCTGGTTCATCACTGCCACCCTCTGGTTCATCACTGCCACCCTCTCATGTGCCACTGCCACCCTCTGGATCATCACTGACCCCCTCTGGTTTTTCACAGCACCCTCTGGTTCATCACTGCCACCCTCTGGTTGATCACTGCCATCCTCTGGTTCATCCCTGCCACCCTCTGGTTCATCACTGCCACCCTCTCATTTGCCACTGCCACCCTCTGGATCATCACTGTCCCCCTCTGGTTTATCACAGCACCCTCTGGTTCATCACTGCCACCCTCTGGTTGATCACTGCCACCCTCTGGTTCATCACTGCCACCCTCTGTTTTATCACTGCCATCCTCTGGTTCATCCCTGCCACCCTTTGGGTCATCACTGCCACCCTCTGGTTTGCCACTGCCACCCTCTGGATCATCACTGTCCCCCTCTGGTTCAAGGCTGCCACCCTCTGGCTCATCACTGCCACCCTCTGTTTCCTCACTGCCCCCCTCTGGTTTATCACAGCACCCTCTGGTTCACCACTACCACCCTCTTGTTCACCACTATAGATTATGGGAGGAAAGCAAAGCACACCTTCCCAGCCTCAACTGAGATGAATTAATTTGGGGCTGGTTAATGTGTCACTGAATGTGTGCTTCAAGTCTGGCACCTGCTTCCTTAGCTGTAAGACCTTCCTGTTGCAGTTATTTTTTTACCGGAGGATTGTGCCATACTTGTAACTATTCTATGACCCTGCCTTGAGGGTCAGAGCAGGGTCAGAGAATAGTTGAAAGTAGGCAACTGAACTCTGGAGGGGCCCCTCAGGAAGCACTACAGGAAATGGTTACAAATTAGTTTGAACTTTTGCACCTGCTAAGTGCTTTCAGTTTTCCAAAATGTGTTTTTCTTCCATTTCACGTGATTTGCCGGACGCGAAATCGAACTTGCATGTTTGCATGTTCGGGCGGTTTTTGCGTGTTCGGGTGGTTTTTTGCTTATTCGCGGGCCGCTTGCAGCGCACCGACCCCGAGGTTGCCCATGAGGTCATGTACGGGGGCGGCCATCTTGTTTGGGTGACGTGTTTGCATTTCCGGGCGCTCGTTGCAAGTTTGCGTCGTATGCCGCGCGCAATTACGTATTTGTGGGCGTTTTTGCGTGCTCGCGGGGGAAATATCGCGGAACTTACCCACTCGGTCCTCTATGGGCGCGGCCATCTTGTTTTTCATTCACTGCTATGGTTTTGGGCATGCTACCTTTCTATCCACCTTCCATCTTTGCAATCCTATGTTTTTAAGAACTTTTGGGGGTTTTCTTTGCTTATTATCTCTCTCTTCAATTTCCTACATCTATATTTTGTGTATTTGTTTTTACTTTTTTTTACTTTATTACCTACTTTATTTCTTTTGCTCGCTCTCTTATTTTTTTCACACCTATTCTTCTTTCCTTATTCTTGTGCCCAGGACCATGGCTAAGGGAGGCGACAAGGGCAAGGGGAAGGGCCCAGCCCCACGTACCCCGCTCCCTGGCGAGCGTTGGAGGGGGGAGGAAGTGCAGCCCAGGGAGATCTTTTCTGCAGTGGAGGTGGCTGCCTTGCTGGTTTTTCTCCAGGTCCACCTCCCTAAGACCGTGGCAGCAGGTGGGCAGATTGCTTCCGGTTACGGCCTCCGGGTGCATCGCCAGCTGTGGAAGAAGGTGTGCCGGCGCATGTATAAGGAGTCTGGGGTCCGGAGCACCTACCAGCAAGTGATGCACCGGTGGACTGACATCTTGGACCGGGAGCATTACATGCTCGACCTGCTTGGTGTGGAGATCCCTGGGCTTGGTAAGTAGCTATTTAATAACTACTTTTTTCCCTTCTGCTCTGTTATATTGCTAATCTATTTTTTTCTGAAGAGTACGAATGCTGCTGATTAGATTACATTACAGGTAAATTAATGTTTAAATAGCTTCTGTCATTGCAGGTGCTCGCCTGGTTATTGGCGTTGCTACTATGCTTACTTGTTTGCAACTTTTAAGTCATTTGAGAGCACTACTACGTAATGCTAGAGACAGTAGACTCAAGTCTAGTCCTTCTTTGTACTCCTGCTGCTGCCACTTTGAAGAGATAGTGGTGGATTGATACGTTGAGTATACTTTTTATTACTTGTTCTAGGACATTTGTTAGTGGTCTGCAATCATGATGACGGACTGTGTCTGTCACGCGACGTCTCGTGCTGCTGAGTGATGGCAGTTGTAGTAGAACCTTTTTGTTGTTGATGTAGTTAGTGAATTACATAACTTTCCTATTTGACGATCTGCGAATCCTGCAATACTGTACTACTATCCTCTTAGTTGACCAGATCAGATGCAATTGATGTTAATTTGTTTCCCCGACATAATTTTAGATTGAGTACAAAGAAATCAAATATTTCCCCAAAAACAATCATCCATGGTGTGTTTCTTTTTTTCATGATCACCAGCAACTCCCAGGGGCAAGGCTACGGCGGAGACAGAGACTCCAGTGGCAGAAGTTGGACAGGAGCAGTCCCTTGCTGGCCCCAGTAAGTTGCCTTATTGTTATCTTAATACTTATACTACCCTAAATTTTACAGCTCCTATTTATTATAAACTGGTTCCTAATAATTCTATGTTTTACAAAATAGTCTTGGATCTTCTTCTAATGTTGACTTCTTTCTACATTCTTATCCTGCCTCTACCATCACTCTCTGTGCTACTACTATTTACAATTATGAGTCAGTCTGTGTAGGTAGCTAAGCTTGCCCATTCAGCAAATGGTGTGAAACAGAACTCTGATACAGCAACCGGGTACTGTGGAGGTTCTCGTTGATTCGTCTCAGCCGTCTCAGCTTTACAGCGTCTCCACGTGTAAACTGTAAATGACTTCTGCATTTACAAGCGGAGACGCTGGAAAGCAGTACGGCTTAACCTGCCGCTAACACGGATACTCCTATGGTGTGTCGCATCTTTGGTATTACCCATCACACTGACGGCTGAGACGAATCAGCGAGAACCTCGACAGTACCCGGTAGCCGGGTCGGAATTAGAACCGGCTGAGAGCACCTAGCCATTGTGGCAATAGCTTTGGAACCGCTGCCCGCGGGAGCCCTGATGAAGTCGTGGGCTACTAGCCATGACGAAACACGTGTTGGCTGGGCGTGGTAGATAAAATCTGAATTGAAGAAAAACTTCTATCAAGACTACTTCCACATTGTTGTCTATTGGTTGTGTTGTATGATTACCAACAACATTTACTCTGTAAAAGGCGACGTGTGCACAGATACCTGCTGTATCAATTATGTTTGGATCTTGGTCCTAATTGGAGGTTTAGGTTCTTCCTCCTATCTGGGGCACCCTCCAAATAGTGGTTAGAAATTATAAATAACGTCACATTTGGGAGGCGCCAGTTGTGAATCGACAATCAAAAAAAACCTGGTCCGTTATCTTCAAAATGTTATACTGTGTTTGCTACTTGCTGGTGTTACTGATGCTGGTGTTACTGAGTGTCAACTTTCTGTTGAATTATTTTGACTTTATGTTAAAGACTATTGGCTACAGTATTTTTCTTTCTTTTAACATAGATGCTACACCCAAAAAGCTCACCCGTAAGGAGATGGCTGTCTGGGCCAGGGCCCGTAAGCTGGAGGCTATTTGTGTTGAGTATTGACGGTTGTGGGCTCGGGAGCATGAGGAGGAAACTACAAAAACCTCCAGTATATCCTCCTACACTGCCCCCGGGTTCACCAGCCACAAGCCTCCAGCCAAACGGAGCCGTGCCCGACAGCCTCCCACCGCACAGCAGCAAAAACAACAGCTGCCCCCCCCCCCCAGAGCCTGGATGGTACGCCAGCGCCGCCTCCGAAATCAAGTGGACTACCTGGAGCGGTTGGCCGAAAAACATCAGCGCCAGCTCCGGGACCTCCGCAAAGAGCTGCGGGACGTGCAGCACCAGCTTTCCAAATGCCACTGGAGGAAGTGACTGTCCCTTGTCCCTTTTTAAAAGACTGTTGGGGGGGTGGGAATTGGGTTTTTGGTAAAGGGTACTTTTTGATTTTTGGACATTGGTTTGGTTTGGGAGGGGGGTGAGTTGGGGTAATTCTATTTTTGTGACGACAACAACATCCATAATTTATATTTCTTAATAATTATATTTTTCATTCAACAACACAGTATACGTGCTCATATTATTTTGTGTGGGGGTTGGCTGTGGTTAATGGACGTTTGGTTTTTCAAACTTACCAGCATGAATGAAACATCTTGTCCTGAAATGTACCAAAATGTAAGTAACCGAGCTAGTCAATTCAGTAGCCCTACTACTGTACGTTACTAGTTGTACTGTTAGTCTCTGCTCTCCTCCAAACTTAGTACTAGCCCATTATTCTACTACCTCCCCAATATGCTTATCTTACCTGTGATTTGCGAATCACTGTTGGTGAATAAGGTTGGTTGTTGACTTGAATCCTTGACGGATGCAATATCATTGTTGTGCTGGTAGCAGTAGTGGTACACACTAGCAGTATCACCATATGAAAAAAAAGAGGAAATTAAACATTGAGTGGCCTGAGCGTAGCATTAGAAACAGTACAATAGATAGTACCGTACAGAACAGTGCCCTAGCCTAAGCAGTGCCAACGTAAGGTAAGCATTAATCATTTCATAGTTGGAAACGTCGTGTAGGAGGAGGATGTTCTTATCAATCCACGATGGCGCACATGAACTTCTGGTTGCTTTGACCTTATCCTCCCCAGCAAGTGTGTGGAATTTATTGTTGTTATCAGTCACACCTCAATGAAATACCACACAGCCCAAGGGAAGAGGGTTAGGGTTTGAAAATTGGATAGGAATTGGGTTTTTTGGGAAAGTTTGGTAGAGAGGAAAAAAACCACAGCATGGACAGTCAAACAACTAATGAAGAGAAACAAATCTTTGGATTAGAAGAGATTGATAATTCTTGAAAGGGACATAAAGGAAGTGCACTACTGCATGCCATAAGTAGTAAATGGATGGTTAGGTTACTGAAAAGTAGTACTACTACTTACTGCAACTTACTAGTAACTACAAAGAAACAAGTTGACAGTAAAGGGATGCAGTGATTATGCAATTTCACTTGCCTCTCTGCCCTCAGAGAGAAGAAACACTTAGAACATTAAATTAGTGTTAAAACATAGCAAAAATGTATTTAATTGCTGGAGGGAGGGATGAATTTGAAGCAGAGATCAAACAAACGCACACTCACACTCGGAGAAGTAAGTTCAAGTTCACAACAATATCATTTAAAAGATAAGGAGAAATTTGGATACTGTTACTGTTTTTTTGTAGTTGTCCCGTTGAATTTGTGAAGTCGATGCATCCAGCCATTCCTCTTATTCGCGGTACTCCTTCATTCCATCGGATGCTCCGTCGATGCATCTTGGTGACCAAACAAAGGGGTCGATTAGGATGGCGGACGGAAGAGCCACCGCGGCCCGTGAGTAGGTGGAAAAAGCCTTTTCCGTGTCCGCCTGCCGCGGATACTCCGTCCGCCATATCAGGATAGGAAAACTTGTCAAATTTCCGTCCGCGACGGAAAAGCACGCTCCGCCGGCCAACTACACACGACCACGCGGCGGACGTAACAGATCCGGACGCACCGCCGTACGTACTGACGACGAAGACCGTCCCCCCAATCAAGGTGGCGGAAAACACACATAAAACCGCAGCGGAAAAACAACCTGTCTGAACACGTCAGAATCCCCACAGCGAACACAGGTGACATAGCCGAGATACCCACCGCAAGCTGACCACCACCATGGACCCTGCGCTACACGCCTTCCCGATGCTCTTCGCGATCCACCACGTCCTAGTCATGGCCTACTATGGACGACGCAGGTAAGGCACAAACCATTGGCTGTCTGGAGGTGAATACCAGCAAGGGACGTGACGTAGGGAGGGGGAGTGTCATGTCACCGTAACCACTGATGAGAAGCAAATACGAATACACAATTGTAGTACGCAAGCAGGAATGACAACGACAAACCACGAGATTTGATAGACCACCTTTATTTCACAAAATAGGGGTTCAATCACAGTGTATGCGTGAGCATGGGCAAAGTGGGCACCAGAGCAGGCACATCATAGCAGGTAACGGGAGGGCAGTATGCAGTATCAGAGCATCAACAGGGCACAGTGCAGTACACAGCAGGTACATCATAGCAGGTAACGAGAGGGCACTATGCAGTATCAGAGCATCAACAGGGCACAGTGCAGTACACAGCAGGTACATCATAGCAGGTAACGAGAGGGCACTATGCAGTATCAGAGCATCAACAGGGCATTGCAAAGAACAGGTCCATCAGAGGCAGCACATGAGAGGGGCCAAGTGCATGAACAGTCCATTGCACAGAACAGGTCCATCAGAGGCAGCACATGAGAGGGGCACAGAGAATCAACAGTCCATTGCACAGAACAGGTCCATCAGAGGCAGCACATGAGAGGGGCACAGAGAATCAACAGTCCATTGCACAGAACAGGTCCATCAGAGGCAGCACATGAGAGGGGCACAGAGAATCAACAGTCCATTGCACAGAACAGGTCCATCAGAGGCAGCACATGAGAGGGGCCAAGTGCATGAACAGTCCATTGCACAGAACAGGTCCATCAGAGGCAGCACATGAGAGGGGCACAGAGAATCAACAGTCCATTGCACAGAACAGGTCCATCAGAGGCAGCACATGAGAGGGGCCAAGTGCATGAACAGTCCATTGCACAGAACAGGTCCATCAGAGGCAGCACATGAGAGGGGCACAGAGAATCAACAGTCCATTGCACAGAACAGGTCCATCAGAGGCAGCACATGAGAGGGGCCAAGTGCATGAACAGTCCATTGCACAGAACAGGTCCATCAGAGGCAGCACATGAGAGGGGCACAGAGAATCAACAGTCCATTGCACAGAACAGGTCCATCAGAGGCAGCACATGAGAGGGGCACAGAGAATCAACAGTCCATTGCACAGAACAGGTCCATCAGAGGCAGCACATGAGAGGGGCACAGAGAATCAACAGTCCATTGCACAGAACAGGTCCATCAGAGGCAGCACATGAGAGGGGCCAAGTGCATGAACAGTCCATTGCACAGAACAGGTCCATCAGAGGCAGCACATGAGAGGGGCACAGAGA
This sequence comes from Lissotriton vulgaris, assembly GCF_964263255.1. Lineage (NCBI taxonomy): Eukaryota > Metazoa > Chordata > Amphibia > Caudata > Salamandridae > Lissotriton > Lissotriton vulgaris. The sequence continues at coordinate 929,377,248 of NC_141689.1, read as the reverse complement.
ATCAACAGTCCATTGCACAGAACAGGTCCATCAGAGGCAGCACATGAGAGGGGCACAGAGAATCAACAGTCCATTGCACAGAACAGGTCCATCAGAGGCAGCACATGAGAGGGGCACAGAGAATCAACAGTCCATTGCACAGAACAGGTCCATCAGAGGCAGCACATGAGAGGGGCCAAGTGCATGAACAGTCCATTGCACAGAACAGGTCCATCAGAGGCAGCACATGAGAGGGGCAGTATGCAGTATCAGAGCATCAACAGGGCACAGTGCAGTACACAGCAGGTACATCATAGCAGGTAACGAGAGGGCAGTATGCAGTATCAGAGCATCAACAGGGCATTGTGCATAACAGAGCAGGTACAATAGAGGCAGGTAACGAGAGGGCAGTATGCAGTATCAGAGCATCAACAGGGCATTGTGCATAACAGAGCAGGTACAATAGAGGCAGGTAACGAGAGGGCAGTATGCAGTATCAGAGCATCAACAGGGCACAGTGCAGTACACAGCAGGTACATCATAGCAGGTAACGAGAGGGCAGTATGCAGTATCAGAGCATCAACAGGGCATTGTGCATAACAGAGCAGGTACAATAGAGGCAGGTAACGAGAGGGCAGTATGCAGTATCAGAGCATCAACAGGGCATTGTGCATAACAGAGCAGGTACAATAGAGGCAGGTAACGAGAGGGCAGTATGCAGTATCAGAGCATCAACAGGGCACAGTGCAGTACACAGCAGGTACATCATAGCAGGTAACGAGAGGGCAGTATGCAGTATCAGAGCATCAACAGGGCACAGTGCAGTACACAGCAGGTACATCATAGCAGGTAACGAGAGGGCATTGTGCAGTATCAGAGCATCAACAGGGCACAGTGCAGTACACAGCAGGTACATCATAGCAGGTAACGAGAGGGCAGTATGCAGTATCAGAGCATCAACAGGGCACAGTGCAGTACACAGCAGGTACATCATAGCAGGTAACGAGAGGGCACTATGCAGTATCAGAGCATCAACAGGGCACAGTGCAGTACACAGCAGGTACATCAGAGGCTGCACAACTACGTGTCCCTACCAACCCGTCACAGGAACCACAAGAGTGCCACGCAGTTCCCAATGGACACACCATGTGAAGTAACATTTCAGTGAAGTGTACAGCACCTCACATCACAGACTCAGGGGGACTGCGTGAACCACCTGCCTCGGACACACTGGCAGCACCAGCAACAGGAGTGTGAGACACAGTCACAGCCCGAGTCACACACACATGGGCCACGGACCCAGACACACTGGCAGCACCAGCAACAGGAGTGTGAGACACAGCCACAGCCCGAGTCACACACACATGGGCCACGGACCCAGACACACTGGCAGCACCAGCAACAGGAGTGTGAGACACAGCCACAGCCCGAGTCACACACACATGGGCCACGGACCCAGACACACTGGCAGCACCAGCAACAGGAGTGTGAGACACAGCCACAGATGTAGTCACTGACACGTGAGCCACTGACCCAGACACACTGGCAGCACCAGAAACAGGAGTGTGCAACACAGCCACAGATCTCCTAACTGACACGTGAGCCATAGACCCAGATACACTGCCAGGACGTGCAACAGGAGAGGGCACAACTGACACTGTGCCACCATCTGATACATGAGAGTCAACTGCACCAGTGCCACTGGGACAACTGAAATGATGAGCCACAGGGCTGTATGGGCCAGGAGGCAGGGTGGGCCTGGGAGCTGGTGATAGGTCATCTAGAGCCAAATCGGGTGTGGCAGGTGTCAATGGTGTGTGTCTGCGTTTCTTATGGAGGTGTGAGTGCACCCTGGACAGGACTGGACTGCCAAGTGGCGGGGACTCCAAAGAATCACCACCCAGCATAGGTGGAGCAACTGCTGCCGGGGACCTGGTTTCTGGGGACGTGCTGGAGCCTGCTTGTCGTTTGCTCTGTGCCTGCCGCCTGGACTCGGAATGATGTGTAATGGGGGATGCTACAACAGGGGACACCCACCTCTGCTTCTGACTGGCCTGGATGGGAGTGGAGGTATGGGGGGACTCCGCCGCGGAGACATTAGTTTGGCGTCCAGTAGTAAACATCAGCCTCAGTGCAGCCAGGGGTGGAGTATGCCTGTCCTTGATTGCGCCAATGTCCATGCTAGATGCCTTGTCCGTAGGAGGTGCCTTATCCTTAGGTGGAGTGTTGTCTCTGGATGTAGCCTGTGCCCTGCTCGCCGCCCTGTTCCTGCCAGCAGACTTGTCGTCTGTGGTGCACCTGTCTCCAGTAGACACCTGCTCTCTGTGTGTGTCCATGCCCTTGGGAGTGTCCCTTACCTCTGCTGTGGGCCTGCTCTTGGGAGTCTCCCTGCACTTAGTAGGTGCCTTAGTCTTCTCACTGTCCTTGGGAGTGTTCCTATCGACCGCTGTGGGCCTGCTCTTGGGAGTCTCCCTGCTCTTAGTAGGTGCCTTAGTCTTCTCACTGTCCTTGGGAGTGTCCCTTACCTCTGCTGTGGGCCTGCTCTTGGGAGTCTCCCTGCACTTAGTAGGTGCCTTAGTCTTCTCACTGTCCTTGGGAGTGTTCCTATCGACCGCTGTGGGCCTGCTCTTGGGAGTCTCCCTGCTCTTAGTAGGTGCCTTAGTCTTCTCACTGTCCTTGGGAGTGTCCCTTACCTCTGCTGTGGGCCTGCTCTTGGGAGTCTCCCTGCACTTAGTAGGTGCCTTAGTCTTCTCACTGTCCTTGGGAGTGTTCCTATCGACCGCTGTGGGCCTGCTCTTGGGAGTCTCCCTGCTCTTAGTAGGTGCCTTAGTCTTCTGACTGGCCTTGTCCAAGGAACAGTCCATGGACATGTGAGTATCCCATGCCTTGGGAGTACCTTTTGTGTTGAATGCCCGTGTAGCTCCTGAAGGCATGTCCTCCAACAACACTTGTGGATCCTGTGTGTGTACTCCAGTGCATCTGACGTCGTGTACGTGAACAGATGTAGGTGATCTAGGGGATGTGGTCTGTGCCCTGCGTGCCCTGACGTGCTGTCTGACGCTGCTTCTAGTGCAATAACCTTTATTTGAGTCTTGCTCACAATAATCACTACCCCCTGAGACATCCAGCGGTGTAGATGGGGAAACAGAAGTAGGACCCTGTTCATTCGACTGAACTATTGCAGACGACACACTGCTTGCCAATGACTGCACTGTCCTGTGTAGACCTGAAAGATCGCCATGCATCCCTTCCATGAATGCCACCACCTGCCCCAACTTCCTATCATGGTCCTGGAATGCATTCGTCATATTGGTCTGCCCCACACACAGCTGTCGCAGCAGATCAACTGCCTCAGCACACAGTGCATTTTGGCTCACCGTGGCAGGGGCAGCGGTGCCTGCACCGAACGCCACTCTGCTCCCCCTACTCCTCCGGCCACGAACAGTACATGGTGCAGTTGGTGGAAGTGTGGGCCCTGTGTGCTGTCTTCCGACAGAAGGTGATGAGTGCCCACTCCCAGTCTGTGACAACAGTGCAGGCTCACCAAGAGTGTCCGACGAGGAGGACGATGGTGTCTCCACATGCAAGTCCTCAGGGACGGTCCTGTCCCCCTCTCCGGCGCTGGCCTCCTCCGTGTCAGTCTGCGTGTGTGCGATGTCTGAGCCGGACTCATTTCCTCGGCTACTCTCCACCGTCTGTGGCAGAGTGTCCTCTGTCAAAGCTGAAATGCACAGAAAAGATGTGTGAGTCATGGGCAGACTGACGTACAGATGGAACAGGATAGCCAAATTACATAGCAGACAAAGGTTTAGGAGCCCACATCCTGCACATGGCCCACCCCTACCAGTCATCCTCACATTTCCTGGAATGGGGCCATGGACCACTAGGGGATGTGCATTAACACTCAAGTACTAAGCAAGTGGCGTGTCAACATGGCGGACCTGGCTGTCAAATGAGTACCACCCAATGGGACCAAAATGGCAGCACAGGCATACGTACGCAACACGGAACTCAATAGTGTGTCTGGGCACCAATACATGCATAGCACTCACAAGTTTCCTACACAGACAGTATGCTCACCGCTAGTTTGCTGTTGATCGGCACTCAGACGTTCGGCCAGTTCAGGATGCGTCACTGCAATTATACGGTGCATGAGAGGGGTCATGGAGCGTCGGGCCAGACGGGGCGTCCTTGGAATCAGGCCCAGTGTTACTTCAGCTACATTCTTGCTCAGCCTGGAAATGTCGTCCCAGCGTTTGTGGCAGTGTGTATGTCGTCTGTTGCACACCCCCAATGCCCGTACTTCCCGTGCTATGCCCCTCCACAGGTCCTTGCGAAGGTGCAGCTTGACCTACCATGATGAAAGAGAAAAGGGTTTTAGTCAGTGGACAGGTGGCCTGTGACACACATAGGGGCAAGACGTAACTGTCAGCAGCCATGCACAATCGGGAACATATGTGTAGCCCACACTACACAGCTAAGATAGAAATTGGCAAGATCATTTAGCCCCCTCATGCACACCAACATGTCCCACACTGCACTTACCACCCGTCCTGGTGCGCCGTAGAGGCGTCCATAGTTGCGGAGTACACCGTCCACGAGGACATCAAGCTCCGCGGCGGTGAAGGGTCGAGACCGGATCTCATTGCCTCTCGACATGGCAAGATCACGGAGTATGGCACTAGAGCAGCAGTCGGTGGTCAGCTCAGCAGCAGCAGTAGGTCGAGGTGATGGTCACAGGCAGCAGTCGGTGGTCAGCTCAGCAGCAGCAGTAGGTCGAGGTGATGGTCACAGGCAGCAGTCGGTGGTCAGCTCAGCAGCAGCAGTAGGTCGAGGTGATGGTCACAGGCAGCACTGGTCCCCAGGGTAGGTAGCGTCGTTTTGGCCAACACACATATATAGGGCCCTCTGCACGTGTCAGTGGCATACGTCGCCAGGAATTGGTCAGCCCTGGAAGCGTGATCGTGAAATGGGCCACTGACTGGCCCATAGTTGCGGTGCACACCTTCCGCTACTTGCGATTGGCCATATGCGGCCAGCGTCCCTCTCCCCATTGGCTGCATGTGCATGGACCGTCACGGGCAGACATCGGCGACCGCACGTGCAAGCCTCAGGCACGGATGCTTCCGTTGCAACAATGTACTATCGGCCGGAGCGGCCGGGCCTAGGACGACCGCCGTGCCCGGCCATGAACACAAGCGCCATGGCCGGGCACGGCGGTTGTTCATGGCCGGGCACGGCGGTTGAACATGGCCGGGCACGGCGGTTGTTCATGGCCGGGCACGGCGGTTGAACATGGCCGGGCACGGCGGTTGAACATGGCCGGGCACGGCGGTTGTTCATGGCCGGGCACGGCGGTTGAACATGGCCGGGCACGGCGGTTGAACATGGCCGGGCACGGCGGTTGAACATGGCCGGGCACGGCGGTTGTTCATGGCCGGGCACGGCGGTTGTTCATGGCCGGGCACGGCGGTTGAACATGGCCGGGCACGGCGGTTGAACATGGCCGGGCACGGCGGTTGTTCATGGCCGGGCACGGCGGTTGAACATGGCCCGGCCGCTCCGGCCGGTGTACGGTGGATGATGCAAGGTGACTGTAAGGGGGGTCATGAAATGGCATGTCCATTGACTACATCTACAGGGTGTATGGGCCTGCACCTCCCCCGCTGAGTACGTGCACCGCCATGGAGGCGCCAGTGATAGTACATTGTTGCAACGGAAGCATCCGTGCCTGAGGCTTGCACGTGCGGTCGCCGATGTCTGCCCGTGACGGTCCATGCACATGCAGCCAATGGGGAGAGGGACGCTGGCCGCATATGGCCTTTGGGAAGTAGCGGAAGTTGAGCACCGCCATGGCGGCGCCAATTATGTGATCTTGTCAGACGCTGCACCGTGATGTGTTGTGTGCAGTTGTGTCATGAGGGATGTGAGCGTGATTGGGAAAGGTCATATGTCATACAATATAGCATGTGTGTCCATACAATGGCAATCGGTCGGAACATTATGGGCAAAAGATGTGCATTTCTACTTGTTGACGTCGGGTGTGACCCTACAGACGTTGTTACATCTTCACAACTACACAGTACATCACGGCTGTGTGGCCAATTAATGCATCTGTTGTCAGTTTCTTGTTGTGTCGAGGTGACTACAGTGGTGGTGGTACACATGCATTCCGTGTATGTGTTTTGTACGTTGTGTCACCATGCATGTCATTTCCGTATGCACATCATTATTGGTGGTGGCATTTGTGCTTGATGACATGGCGTGTGTACACTTATCGTTTGTGTGCATGCAGTAGCATGAGTGTCTGTGATGTGTCTACGAAACATTAGGGTGATGACAGAAGTTTTGTCAGTAAGGTACACATGTGATGGAGTTCTACACGTATGCGTCGTTTGTAAGTTGACCAAAGTTACATCTCTGTCCCACACAGGAGGGCTCCAAATGTGCTTCGGCCATACACTGTGCTGGAGGATATGGTAGACGAGGACATCATTCGGAAATTCAGGCTGGATCGACGTCGGTTGATGGACCTTGTGGCACTATTGTCTCCTCATCTGCAGCCACGTAGAACGTATCCTGGGTCGATTACACCCACTGCAAAGGTCATGGCAGTACTACATTTCTTCGCTACTCGCACTTTTCAGTTCACTGTTGCAGTTTCCGGGGGGATGTCGCAGGCCATGTTTAGCACGGTTCTTCGGGATGTGTTGACAGCTATGATGCTCTACAAGGATGAGTACATACATTTTCCACGGCCGGAAGAGTTGCCAGCTGTCAAAGCTGCTTTCTATGCACTGGGCCACATGCCTCACGTTGTGGGCTCAATTGATGGCACACACATCGCTCTGATTCCACCACGGGCACGCGAAAAAGTGTTCAGGAATCGCAAACACTTTCATTCGCTGAACGTGCAGGTGGTGTGCCTGGCGAACAACATCATCTCCCATGTGTGTGCCAGATTTCCTGGATCCGCACATGACGCCCACATCATGCGGAGCAGCAATGTCCCACGACTCATGGCAAATCTGCGACCCGGTCAAGCGTGGCTTGTTGGTGAGTGTGCAGTGGGTACTCTTGTGATCTCTGTGTTGCATGGGGTACCCACCATATATATTTCAGATGTTTGTCTCTGTCATCCCCCTACATAGGCGACTCGGCTTACCCAAACCGGCCCTGGCTCCTCAGTCCCCTACGTAATCCTAGGACGGCGGGTGACATGCGGTACAATGAGGCACATGGAAGGACACGGAGAGTAATCGAACGTACCTTTGGACTGCTAAAGTCCAGGTTTCGGTGCCTCGATAAGACTGGAGGGTCCCTGCCTTACACACCAGGAAAAGTATGCAAGATCGTGATAGCCTGCTGCATGCTCCACAACATTGCAGTACGCAATGGCATTGAACTGCTGTTGGACCCTGAAGACGAAGGAGTGCCTCGGCCTCCCATCCCACCCATGTCCACTGATGAGGATAGTGGTGAGGAGGAAGGTGTGGACCAGAGGCGCCAGCTCATAGATCGCTACTTCCCTTGAATGTGAGTATCTACCTGTAGTGGCGGTTGACAATGCCTCATGTATGTTTGCTGGTGTTGTGTGGGTATGGGGTTAATCAGCTGGGTGTTGTTTGTGATGGTTGCACATGTGTGTCTTCATGTCTTTGGACATGGAAGTGTCCATGATGTGTGTGCTCTCATCCCATGCTTGTGTGATGGTTGTCGTTTGTGTAATGTAGCTGTGCATTGTGTTGTGATGTGTGTGAATCTCTTTACTGACGTGTGTTTGCTGTCTCTGGTTTTCTCTAGGTCACTCCCGCAGCGCCATGATCATGTACGACTATGATCCCTGTACCTGTTTACGTCTGTATCTGATGGCAATCATGTGAATAAACATGGAGGCAAAACATCATTGTGTGAATTAATGCTATTTATTTACAGGTTGTGCTTCTGTGCTGGTGAATATTTACAAGTCAGTGGGGTGGAGGGAGTTGGAGTTGAAGGTATTGGCTGATGAAATGTCCGTGCTGACGCCACATTGGGGGCTGTCAGGGTAGACCAGCAGACCAGTGGGAATGATTGTCTGTGGGACAGGCTACTTAGCTGGGTGAATGTCTGGCACAGGCAGTGACATTGTCATGGTCGTCCCCTCTTGGAGCGTGTGCCTGGCGCTCCAACACTGCTCTCAGCCTCTTTCTTACTCGGACGGCCCCTCCGTCTCTGACCTGGAACAGATTCAGCTGGGAGGGCAGGTTGTTGATGGGCCACATCCGTCGCCAGGGGCTCAGGTGGTGGTGGCGGCGGTGGAGGCGGAGGCGGAGGTGGCGGCGGAGGCGGAGGTGGCGGGGGAGGCGGAGGTGGCGGGGGAGGCAGAGGTGGCGGGGGAGGCGGAGGTGACGGTGGCGCTACCACACTTGGTGGAGGGGGGGGGGGTTGTTCCGGTCAACCCATTCACTCCACATCGTTGCCTGCTGCCCCATGATCAGCAACATCTGGCCAAGGATGCCAGCGATTTGGCGCTGGGTGTTGGTGTTGTCCACTGAGTCCTGGTGTGCACGATCAGCGTTTGCCTGGGACCGGTCGTATGACGCCTGGCACCTGGCAAGAGCTTGTAGGGACTGTGCCACTGGCTGGGGTAGCTGTTCCTCCTCTGCACGGCGGTGTGTGGCTCGCCTGATTGGATGTTGTCCCGTTGCCTGTGTTTGTGGCCCACTCACCCTGCTTGTGTGTGGGGCCGTTGGACCAGCGTTGCGCGGTGGGTTCTGCTGGGTGGCAGCGGCAGGAGTCATGGTGCTGGTGGTAGTGGTGGTACTGGTGGTACTGGTGGTACTGGTGGTGGTGGGGACTGTGCAGATCACAGAGACAGGTGCCGCTGGAGTCACACATGCGACGTTGGTCTGTCCAGGGAGTCCCTGTGAGCCAGATGGCCCTGGCTGCGTGCTTGGTCCCGCTCCATCCTCCGCCCCGGAGCTGACTGTGTCCTCGTCACCAGAGAGTCCTGTAGATGTGAGAGGCGAGGCTGGCGGCCGGGTACTGGTTTCCGCAGTCAGTTGACGATCACCTGAGGGACAAGATCGAGCTGGTCAGTAATTTGGACATTACATGGGTATATGGATTTGTAGCCATTTCGGTTTCCTGTCGAACACACCCCACCCTCCACCACCACCACCACCACCACCCTCCCCGTGAACATGGGGGCCTGTTGGGAGTTGTAGTTTGGGCCTCTCACACACCCCACCCTCCACCACCACCACCACCACCACCACCCTCCCCGTGAACATGGGGGCCTGTTAGGAGTTGTAGTTTGGGCCTCTCACACACCCCACCCTCCACCACCACCACCACCTCCACCACCCTCCCCGTGAACATGGGGGCCTGTTGGGAGTTGTAGTTTGGGCCTCTCACACACCCCACCCTCCACCACCACCACCACCACCACCACCCTCCCCGTGAACATGGGGGCCTGTTGGGAGTTGTAGTTTGGGCCTCTCACACACCCCACCCTCCACCACCACCACCACCACCACCACCCTCCCCGTGAACATGGGGGCCTGTTGGGAGTTGTAGTTTGGGCCTCTCACACACCCCACCCTCCACCACCACCACCACCACCCTCCCCGTGAACATGGGGGCCTGTTGGGAGTTGTAGTTTGGGCCTCTCACACACCCCACCCTCCACCACCACCACCACCACCACCACCCTCCCCGTGAACATGGGGGCCTGTTGGGAGTTGTAGTTTGGGCCTCTCACACACCCCACCCTCCACCACCACCACCACCACCCTCCCCGTGAACATGGGGGCCTGTTGGGAGTTGTAGTTTGGGCCTCTCACACACCCCACCCTCCACCACCACCACCCTCCCCGTGAACATGGGGGCCTGTTGGGAGCCATGGACATGTTAGTGAGTTGGTGTCGAACGTGCATGGTTTGGGGCGTAGGGGATGTTTCTTCTCAGTTGTGTGAGCCTGACCATGTCGTGCTGATCGTGGTGTTGGTTTGTACTCACCAGTCTCTTCTCCTTCGTCAAGTCCGTCTAGGCTCTCTCGGTGCAGTATCCCCAGCACCTTCTCCTCCCAATCTGTGTAGGGTAATGGCTCCGGGGGTGTGCCACCGCCAGTATGATTGGCTCTAGTGACGTTTTTCGCTCGGATGCCCTTGACCCTGGTCTTCAGGTCATGCCACCGCCTCTGAATGTCATGCTTCGTCCTCGGCACAGTCCCCGACGCATTCACCCGAGTGACGATCCTGTCCCACATGTGGTTCTTTTGCGCCACGCTCGTCTGCTGGACTTGGGCCCCGAAGATGTGGGGCTCGACACGGATTATTTCGTCTACCATTACCCTCAACTCTGTCTCTGAGAATTTAGGATTTTTTTTGGGTGCCATGGTGTGTGGTGCTCAGTGTGTGAGTTGTGTGAGTTGGGAGGTGCAGGTGTGTGGTGTGTGATGTGTCGGATTTGTGTGGTGGGTGTTTGTGTGGTGGGTGTGGTAGGGTGGTGGGTGGGTGTCTTCTATGTGATTTTATGTGAGTTAGCAGTTTCTCGATTTGCCCTCTTGCTGGCAGCAATGCTGTGGTGCAAAGGATTGTGGTTGTGTGTGGGTGTCATTTTGTAGTCGTGTCTCAATGGTTGTTGCGAGTCAGGTGGTAGGTGGGCGTGTTGACGTGTGTGCATTATTGGATGATTGGGACTTGTCATGGTGGCTTGTGATTGGTGTTGGGGGGGGGGGCTTGTCAATGTTCGTATGTTTGCTTAGGACTTGCGGTGCAGTTTCTGACATTTGTTCGGCGCTAGGGATGTTGTGCGTGTTGCCCTTCCGCGGTGATGCTGTGGTTCTCGTGGCATTGTTTCCGCCGCGGACGTGGATGGCTGTGCGTTCCGTGGTACAGGCGGATTTATCCTAATTGCGGCCACGGAGTATTCTCAGGTATGGCGGTACATGTTTTATTTTCCGCGGTCATTTCCGTCCGCGGCAGTGGTTGTTCAGTGAACTCCGTCCGCCGCGGACGGACTTGGTTGTGTTCCGACCGCCGCGGACGGTGTTGGTTGAGAACCGTCCGCCGCGGTCGGAGTTTCGTCACATGAATATCCTAATCCCAAACGCGGTATCTCCGCGGCGCAGCCGGGAGTAAAATTTCCCCCACCATGGCGGATAGTACCCATTTCCGTCCGCCATCCTAATCGGCCCCAAACTGTCCACTGCCTGCCTGATGCGGATTTGCGGATCGCTAATTGTAAGCCTGAGTAGTACATCAATGGCACAGGGTAAAAGCCTGCCTGTAATTGATGATGGAAAAATACAACAGTAAGTGTTAACCGCATCGCTGCTGCGGCGATTTTTGCGCTGTGCAGCGTTTTTCATTCTCCCGCTTTACATGACGAGCTCAGCTCGTCATCAGCACACGCCAGCCGTGGCTGATGACGAGCTGAGCTCGTCATCAGCATCGAAAGGGTTAAAGACACCTCCGAGAAAAAAATATGTAAGGCATGCTGTGTAGTGCAAAAATTATGCTGTCACTTTCAGAGATGACAATCCCCAAAATCTAGATCACCCCACATTACCCTCCCAAAAACGTGCAGAATACTGCTGCTACCTCACAGAGGCCTAATTTCAAATCGTGTCAAAACGCACTCTGAAAGTATGCCCAAATACCCCCTTTCCCACCATGGATTATGTTCAAACGACTTGCAATCATTACAACAAGTTTTCCAAGACCCCACCCAGTCGTAAACATCTATAACTCCCACCCAAACACATGCAATACAATACTGTAGTGCTAACACTAACGAGCCCTAAGTTAAGAATAGTGGCAAACGCTTTCTTTAACTAGGCCAAATCCCCCCTTTCCCACCATGGATTTTATTCAAACCACTTGCAACCAAGATTGCACATTCCCACGAGTGCTGTAAGACCCCAGAACCCAGTTGCAAAAATCTAGAACACCCCCAAACACATGGAATACTGCTGCTAGTGCTAACCCTAACGAACCCTAAGTTACAAAAAATGCCAAAATGCTTTTCAGCATGGATTTTGTCAAAACCACTTCTCAGCCATCTCAGCTTTACAGCGTCTCCGCGTGTAAACTGTAAATGACTTCCGCATTTACACGCAGAGACACTGGAAAGCAGTACGGCTTAACCTGCCCCTCACACGGATACTCCTATGGTGTGTTACATCTTTGGTATTACCCATCACACGGACGGCTGAGATGAAGCAGCGAGAACCTCGACAGAACACGGTAGCCGGGTCGGAATTAGAGCCGGCTGAGAGCACCTAGCCATTGTTGCAATAGCTTTGGAACTGCAGCCCGCGGGATCCCTGATGAAGTCGCGGGCTACTAGCCCTGACGAAACACGTGTTGGCTGGGCGTTGTAGATAAAATCTGAATTGAAGAAAAACTTCTATCAAGACTACTTCCACATTGTTATCTATTGGTTGTGTTGTTTGATTACCAACAGCATTTACTCTGTAAAAGGTGACGTGTGCAGTGCACAGATACCTGCTGTATCAATTATGTTTGGATCTTGGTCCTAATTGGAGGTTTAGGTTCTTCCTCCTATCTGGGGCACCCTCAAAATAGTGGTTAGAAATTATAAATAACGTCACATTCGGGAGTTGTGGATCGACAATCAAAAAAAACCTGGTCCGTTATCTTCAAAATGTTATACTGTGTTTGCTACTTGCTGGTGTTACTGATGCTGGTGTTACTGAGTGTCAACTTTCTGTTGAATTATTTTGACTTTATGTTAAAAACTATTGGCTACAGTATTTTTCTTTCTTTTTTCATAGATGCTACTCCCAAAAAGCTCACCCGTAAGGAGATGGCTGTCCGGGCCAGGGCCCGTAAGCTGGAGGCTATTTGTGTCGCGTATCAACAGTTGTGGGCTCGGGAGCATGAGGAGGAAACTACAACAACCTCCAGTATATCCTCCTCCACTGCCCCCGGGTCCACCAGCCACAAGCCTCCAGCCAAACGGAGCAGTGGCCCGACAGACTCCCGCCGCCACCGCACAGCAGCAAAAACAACAGCTGCCCTTCCCCCAGAGCCTGGATGGTACGCCAGCGCCACCTCCGAAAACGAATGGACTACTTTGAGCGGTTGGCCGAAAAACCTCAGCGCCAGCTCCGGGACCTCCGCAAAGAGCTGCGGGACGTGCAGCACCAGCTGTCCAAACGCCACCGGAGGAAGTGAATGTCCCTTGTCCCTGTTTAAAAGACTGTTGGGGGGGGTGGGAATTGGGTTTTTGGGACACGGTGCGTTTTGATTTTTGGACATTGGTTTGGTGTGGGAGGGGAGTGAGTTAGGATAATTCTAGTCTTGTGACGACAACAACATCCTTAATTTATATTTCTTAATAATTATATTTTTCATTCAAAAACACAGTAAACGCGCTCATATTATTTTGTGTGGGGGTTGGCGGTGGTTAATGGACGTTTGGTTTTTCAAACTTTACAGCATGAATGAAACATCTTGTCCTGAAATGTACCAAAATGCAAGTAACCGAGTTAGTCAATTCAGTAGCCCTACTACTGTACTTTACTAGTATTACTGTTAGTCTCTGCTCTCCTCCAAACTTAGTCCTAGCCCATTATTCTACTACCTCCCCAATATGCTTATCTTACCTGTGATTTGCGAATCACGGTTGGGGAATACGGTTGGTTGTTGACTTGAATCCTCGACGGATGCAACATCATTGTTGTGCTGGTAGCAGTAGGGGTACACACTAGCAGTATCACCATATGAAAAAAAGAGGAAATTAAACATTGAGTGGCCTGAGCGTAGCATAAGAAAGAGTACAATAGATAGTACGGTACTGAACAGTGCCCTAGCCTAAGCAGTGCTAACGTAAGGTAAGCATTAATCATTTCATTGTTGTTAACGTCGTGTAGGAGGAGGATGTTCTTATCAATCCACGATGGCGCACATGAACTTCTGGTTGCTTTTACCTTATCCTCCCCAGCAAGTGTGTGGAATTTATTGTTGTTATCAGTCACACCTCAATGAAATACCACACAGCCCGGGGGAAGAGGGTTAGGGTTTGAAAATTGGATGGGGATTGGGTTTTTTAGGAAAGTTTGGTAGAGAGGAAAAAAAAACACAGCATGGACAGTCAAACAACAAATGAATAGAAACAAATCTTTGGATTAGAAGATATTGATAATTCTTGAAAGGGACATAAAGTAAGTGCACTACTGCATGCCATAAGTAGTAAATGGATGGTTAGGTTACTGAAAAGTAGTACTACTACTTACTGCAACTTACTAGTAACTACGAAGAAACAAGTTGACAGTACAGGGATGCAGTGATTACGCAATTTCACTTGCCTCTCTGCCCTCAGAGAGAATAAACACTTAGAACATTAAATTAGTGTTTAACATAGCAAAATTGTATCTAATTGCTGGACGGAGGGATGAATTTGAAGCAGAGATCAAACAAACGCACAGAGTCACACTCGGAGAAGTAAGTTCAAGTTCACAACAATATCATTTAAACGATAAGTAGAATTTGGGATACTGTTACTGTTTTTTGTAGTTGTCCCATTGAATTTGTGAAGTCGATGCATCCAGTCATTCCTCTTATTCGCGGTACTCCTTCATTCCATCGGATGCTCCGTCGATCAATCTTGGTGACCAGACACACTGTCCACTGCCTGCCTAATGCGGATTTGCAGATCGCTAATTGTAAGCCTGGGTAGTACATCAATGGCACAGGGTAAAAGCCTGCCTGTAATTGATGATGGAAAAATACAACAGTAAGTGTTAAAGACACCTCGGAGAAAAAAATATGTAAGGCACGCTGTGTAGTGCAAAAATTATACTGTCACTTTCAGAGATGACAATCCCCAAAATCTAGAACACCCCACATTACCCTCCCAAAAATGTGCAGAATACTGCTGCTACCACACAGAGGCCTAATTTCAAATTGTGTCAAAACGCACTCAGACAGTATGACCAAAACCCCCCTTTCCCACCATGGATTATGTTCAAACGACTTGCAATCATTACAACAAGTTTTCCGAAACGCCACCCAGTCGTAAAAACCCATAACCCCCGCCCAAACACATGCAATACAATACTGTAGTGCTAACCCTAATGAGCCCTAAGTTAAGAATAGTGGCAAATGCGTTCTTTAACTAGGCCAAATCCCCCCTTTCCCACCATGGATTTTATTCAAACCACTTGCAACAAAGATTACACATTCCCACGAGTGCTGTAAGACCCCAGAACCCAGTTGCAAAAATCTAAAACACCCCCAAACACATGGAATACTGCTGCTAGTGCTAACCCTAATGAACCCTAAGTTACAAAAAATGCCAAAAGGCTTTTCAGCATGAATTTTGTCAAAACCACTTTTATCTGGTATTAGACCTTCCCAGCAATGCCTCAAGACCCGCCAACCCACCCGCAAAAAAGCATAACACCCCCAAAAAGCCAAAAAGCAAAAATGGAAAATCTCATACTTACAATATTTTTCGGCCTTCTTTCAATTCTATCCAAACACGCTGTGCAGCTAGGCCATAACTCCCTTTTTCCACCATGGATTTCCTGAAAAATAAATGCAATCAAAATTAGACTGTGCCAGCAGTGCTCCCAGACCCCAAAACCCACCCACAAACACCCGGAACCCCCCCCAAAGAGCACTTCAAAAACAAGCAAGTCAGCAAAAAGGCAAAAAAATGTTTGCCTCCGATTTTTTCCAAACCAGTTTTATCCGGTATTAGACCTTCCAAGCAATGGCCCCAGAGCCGTCAACCCAGGCGAAAACAAGTAGAAAACCCCCAAACAGCCAAAAAGCAAATCTACAAAAATGGGGACTTTGTCATTTTCAGCCCAATTTACAAAATCACTCCGCGCGCGCTCTGCAGCTAGGCCCTAACTCCCATCTACCACCATGGATTTGCTTCAAACCTCTTGCTATCAAAAGTATCCATACCCAGCAGTGCTCCCAGACCCCGAAACCCACCCACAAACAACATGAAGCCCCCCAAACAGGCCCCCGAAAACATGATAGTGAGCAAAAAGGCAATAACTTTTTCAAGTCTGATTTCTGCCAAACCACTTTTATCCGGTATTAGACCTTCCCAGCAATGCCCCAAGACCCGCCAATCCACCCGCAAAAAAGCACAACACCCCCAAACAGGCAAAAAGCAAAAAATGGAAAATCTCATACAATATTTTTCGTCCTTCTGTCCAAACACGCTGTGCAGCTAGGTCAAGACTCCATTTTTCCACCATAGATGTCCTAGAAAACAAATGCAATCAATATTAGACTGTGCCAGCAGTGCTCTCAGACCCCGAAACCCACCAACAAACAACAGGAAGCCCCCAAACAGGCCCCCGAAAATGCTAAATTGAGCGATATTTCTGAAAAAGCTAAAACCTTTTCCTCATGGATTTTGTCCAAACCAGTTTTATCCGGTATTAGACCTTCTCAGCAATGGCCCCAGAGCTGTCAACCCAGGCATAAACAAGTAGAAGACCCCCAAACAGCCAAAAAGCAAAAGTACAAAAATGAGGACTTCATCATTTTCAGCCCAATTTCCAAAATCACTCCGCACGCGCTCTGCAGCTAGGCCCTAACTCCCCTCTGCCACCATGGATTTGCTTCAAACCTCTTGCAATCAAAAGTATCCATACCCAGCAGTACTACCAGACCCCAAAACCCACCTACAAACACCAGGAAGCCCCCCAAACAGGCCTCCGAAAACATGATAGTGAGCAAAAAGGCAAAAACTTTTTCAAGTCTGATTTTTGCCAAACCACTTTTATCCGGTATTAGACCTTCCCAGCAATGCCCCAAGACCCGCCAATACACTCTCAAAAAAGCACAACACCCCCAAACAGGCAAAAAGCAAAAAATGGAAAATCTCATACTTACAATATTTTTCGGCCTTCTGTCCAAACGCGCTGTGCAGCTAGGTCATGACTTCACTTTTCCAACATGGATGTCCTAGAAAACAAATGCAATCAACATTAGACTGTGCCAGCAGTGCTCCCAGACCCCGACACCCACCAAAAAACACCAGGAAGCCCCCCAAACAGGCCCCTGAAAACATGTGAGCAAAAAGGCAAAGACTTTTTCAAGTCTGATTTTCGCCAAACCACTTTTATCCGTTATTAGACCTTCCCAGCAATGGCCCCAGAGCCGTCAACTGACCCGCAAAGAAGTAGAACACCCCCACAAGTGCAGAGACTTTCTTCATTGGGCGTAATCCAGCCCTCTGATTGGAGGGAAATACGAGTCTGGAGGAGGAGGATAGGGGAGCATGTTCTTGTGAACTTGTGAACCTGAGGAATGCAGGCTGCGGCACCTTCAAATCAATAAGCAAATAAGGGAAGACAGTTCTGCTTATGGGCTTGTTTTAGTGATCAGGTGATTAAAGTTTTTATTTATATTGACTTTGCAAAACAAAGAAAGACATACACACAGGAATAAAAGTGAATAAGGACGAAAAAGAAAGTTATTGATTCATTGGCTCATTTTGAGGGCTCGGTGTCAGGGAACAAGAGTTCGTCCTCATACTCTGTGAATTCAGGCGGGAGTAGGTCACCTAACAGAGAAGAAATTCCCTCATCTAAGTTGGTGTCCTCCTCGTCTTCTTCCTGCGTGCATTCTCGTACTTTGTAATCTGGTGGTATGAGGTGCTGATTCCTCTTGATCATTGTTAACCTCTCCACATTTTTGAGCGAGAGTCGGGTCCTTTTGCAAGTTACAATGCCACCAGCAGCACTGAAAACACGTTCAGAAGACATGCTTGCGAGTGGGCAAGACAAGTAGTTTATAGCTAGGTTGGAGATCTCTGGCCCAATTCTTTTTTCCCAGGCCAATACGCCAATGGGTGATCATGAACATAGACCTATGTTGAGTCATTCAGATAGTCCTGCACTATCGACTCAAGGTTCTCCACGGTTCCTCCACTTTGCTTACTTTTTGCTGGGACCTTTTGAGAAGCAAACCCAAGCTGGGTTAGCCAATCCTCTTCTTCACACAATGGTACTGTTGTGTTTGGTGCAGATAATCCGGTTGCTGGCGTCTTTAACGGCTGAGAGGTCACTTTTGCCACAGCCACAGGTGCAGAAGTGGATTCTTTTGACTCCAGATGGCCTGCTGATGCTGATGTACTGCCTTTTCCTTCAATTTCCTGGCATTCTCTTTCAAACCTCATGGCTGACAGAGCTAGCCAACGTTTGTACTTTAAAACTTCTTCGTCACCAAAATGAAAGAATGCTCTGCCTGCCAGTGCCTTTTTGTAGCGTGGATCCAGAATAGTAGCACACATGTAATGCTGTTCTGTGTGGATCTTTTCAAGACATTCCTCGCAAAGTAGGCCCTGTAATAATTTCTCCGCAAATTTAAAAGCTTCTTGCTTTTCTTCATCTTTTTGAAACATAGAAGACACCGCCTTCAGTTGGTGCTCTAGCATGCGCAACAATGGGATAGCTTTTTCCAAATTACAGTCCTCCCTGCTGACTGCACGCGGGAAGACCTCAAAAGGACGAAGCATGTCTGTCAGGCTTTTAACTAGCTCCCAGTGCTCCGCATCTAGCCTCATGTCCTTCATAGCTGTACACAGTGTAAGAAAATACTGATCGACTACCGTAAACTGCTCATACAGACGCTCAAGCATGTAGAAGGTAGAGTTCCAATGTGTTGCCACCTCCTGGATGAGTGCTTTCACTGGCAGTCGACGTTCATGTAGCAGGCCCCTCAGATGCTTCCGGGCCTTAAAAGAATGGCTGAAATGTGTGCACATTCTTTGGCAGGTGGTCAGAAACTCGCACACTGGACTTTCTTCACTCAAGAATTTTTTAACAACCAAGTTTATACAGTGCGCCAAACACGGCACTCTGAAATATTTACCCAGTTCCATGGCCTTAACTACATTGGCGCCATTATCCGTGGAAACATAACCAATCTTGAGTTTTTTTGGGGACAGCCATTGAAAGACCTTTGTGTTAAACTCATTCAAAATGTTTTCTGCTGTGTGACGTTTCTCCAAGCCAAACATGGCTAGTGTTGCATGTTACCGAGCAGCTTTAAAAACTTGGTCCGGGTCAACACCTGCGTTTAGCTTTGCTTTAACCCCTGAAAAAGAGACCCAGTGTGCAGTGATGCACATGTAATCAGCGCCTGCGCCACTGGTCCACATGTCTGTTGTCAGATGTATAGTGTGAACAGCACTCTTCTGCAAAGCTGCCCCAATCACCTCCAGCACATCTGCATGTAGTGCTGGAACAGCAACTCTGGCAAAATAGAACCGGCTAGGAACCTTCTGTTTAGGGCTGAGCGTTGCCACTAATTCAAGAAAACCAACCCCTTCCACAAAAGAAAAAGGGAGACGGTCCAGAGCTAGCATTTTAGCCAGCTTAGTGTTATACAGACGCATCAGTGGGTGGTTGCGTTCAAATGGCGCTTCTGAAAACAACATGCTTCTAATGGTGGGCTGGACCATGATTTTACGGGATGATGATGATGACTTCTTTGACCCAGTTACGCTCGGTGATGATGAACTTTTTCGCATTGGTGTCTCACTCTCTCCCACACTCTTAGTGTGGCTCACAGGGGGTGGGCTGCTGACAGGGGTACTGGGTGTAAGTGAAGTGTTTGACGCTTCTTCCTCCTCGTCATCATCAGATGAAACATCAACTTATACAGTTTGATGACTTCCAATTCGGGCTTCCTTGATCTCCTTTAGGTGCGCATGCCATTGGACAGAGTGCTGTCTCTCAAGATGACCTCTCTGGCCTCCGGTACCATAGTTGGTACCAAGCTTACCACGACTAACTGCAAGCTTACAAATGCTACAAATGGCTATGTTTTCCCTTTTTGGGCAAACACTAAAGAAGTCCCAAACTGCGGACTTGAAATGTCTGTGGGGGCGGAGGAGGCGATACTGGTGGTCATGCTGCTGCTAATGACAGATGAAGTGGAGGATGTGTGTTGCCGAACTTTACTACGTTGTGCACTTGCACCACCACTAATTGAGGTCGAGGTGGATGGAGGTCCCTTCTGGCGAGAAAAAAATATGGAAGCGGTAGGTGGTGGTGTACTAGTTAACTCCAATGATGGTGTTCCCATTGCCTCCTCGTCGACAACATCACGCTCAGCAGCTTTTCGGGCTAGGGTCTAAATATCTGTTTGCTGCATGCCCGCTGAGGCTGGAGTGGCGTGTATGATGACTGCATCGTCGTCATGAGAGTCTTCATCAGCAGGAGTAGTATACTCCACTTCTTCTTCAGCACCACACTCCATAAGTACAAGAGTTTCGGGGACCTTCCTTTTACGCTTAGCTACCTTTGACAGATCATGGTGTGCATCACTCTCAGATGGCAGTGGTGGTTCCCAAGTTGGATCCATATCATCAGAAGGAAGGGGGCTTGAAGAAGATGTAGACACCATCCTTGATCTTTTCCTTGCTAGGGATGTGGAAGACAATGAATGATCAGGAGGAGTGGCTTCCTCAAATGATACCTCGGCTTGAATGTCGATTTCCTGATGTGCCTCTACTTCGGGAGGAACAACTATTGTGGGCACTTGTGCCCCTCCATGCACCTCTGATTACTCATCTCCTTGCGCTGCCTCTCCTTCCACATGTACTTGGGCTTGTACTTGCACATGTGGTTGTTGTTGCGGCTGTGGTTGATGAACACTCGTCAGATGAGTTACAACAACCTGTGTAGATTGAGGGACATTGCTGCTACTTTCTTGCGATGAGCCAACATCACTGGTCGATGGTGATTGAACAACTAGACTAAGTGCCTCTGCAGCACTCAAGGGCTTGGACTTAAGTTGACGTGGTGGTGGTGGCACTGAGCCCAATGGAGCGGGGGTGCTGCTCCCAGCTGGGTCCCCAGCAGATCCCGCTGCTGCTGCAGGCTTACTTTTTATTTTATTCCCAAACAATGTGGCGGGCGGCACACCAGTCTCCTTGGTAACTTGCTTCTTCTGCTCCTTACTGGCAACTTTCTTGCTAGAGGTGCTACAGGGAACTTTTTTTGGGGCCATCTTCTTCAGAGGTCAGAACAGCAGGCCGCAGTTGCACGAGTTGCAGAGTTGTCTTGTCTGTGGCCAGACGTGAAGTCGCGAGACGTTATGCTGCACACACACCGCTGCAGGACTTCTTCCCGGCACTGGTGGTTCTCTTGTGCACCTAAAAGCAATGGAATAGAGGGGAACATCAGTTATACACCCCAAAAAGTCAAAAAACACATAAAAATCAGCACAATCCCATGCCATCCATGCCCTCAATGATGTTTAAATTCAAGACACCCCACAAAAAGTCTAGGCCCATGCACCACTGAGTACCCCTGGGCATAATGGATGAAAGCTAGGCAAAATGGGTGCAGGCCTGAGAACACTGCCTGCCTTCAAAATGGCCCCTTGCCCCCCAGCACATGGCCAGGGCCTGCCTGTTCCAGCACTCAAAATGGCCCCCACCCACATGGCCAGTCCCAACAACACCCCCAAAAAGTCGAAAAACACATAAAAAACAGCACAATCCCATGCCATCCATGCCCTCAATGATGTTTACATTAAAGAGACCCCACAGAAAGACTCAGTCCATGCACCACTCACTACCCCTGGGCAAAAGGCCCCAACAGCAGCCAAAAAAATCGAAAAACACACAAAAATCAGCACAATCCCATGCCATCCATGCCCTCAATGATGTTTAAATTCAAGACACCCCACAGTAAGACTAGGCCCATGCACCACTCACTACCCCTGGGCATAATGAATGAAAGCTAGGCAAAATGGGTGCAGGCCTGAGAACACTGCCTGCATTCAAAATGGCCCCTTGCCCCCCAGCACATGGCCAGGGCCTGCCTGCCCCAGGACTCAAAATGGCCCCCACCCACATGGCCAGTCCCATCAACACCCCAAAAAATCGAAAAACACACAAACATCACCACAATCCCATGCCATCCATGCCCTCCATGACGTTTACATTAAAGAGACCCCACAGAAAGACTCAGTCCATGCACCACTCACTACCCCTGGGCAAGAGGCCCCAACAGCAGCCAAAAAAATCGAAAAACACACACAAATCAGCACAATCCCATGCCATCCATGCCTTCAATGATGTTTATGAATATAAACTATATCAGTTTCAGTATATGAACTATATGTTTCAGTATATGAACTATTCAAAAACAATCAGACAGACCATATAACTCAAAACCCCACCAATAACACAAAATTAAATAACCAATACAGTTGTACACCTTCCTTTCACTGGTCCCTACCTACAGTGGAACAAATTAGTAAAGAAATAATGACAACTAACTCGGGCAGCCCCTTAGACCCTTGTCCACCGAAGGTGATGCAAAAATGTTCAGAACAAATAGGACCAGCACTACAAAAATTGTTTGAAGTAATTCTGAACACCAACATATTTCCAAATGATTGGAAAACCATTTCGATCAGGCCACTCCTGAAAAAACCCAATTTGGACAGTGAAGTCCCTAGCAACTATAGACCTATAGCTAGGATCCCTTTCGCCGCAAAAGTACTGGAGAAATTGCTGAACAAACAGTTCTCAAGGTACCTGCTAGACAACAATTGGCTTGACCATTCCCAATTCGGATTCCGCGAAGGGCACGGAACAGAGACAGCCCTCCTTACGCCTGCTGAAGAACTTAGAAGAATACTAGACAATGGGGAAAAGGCTGCCTTGGTGCTATTAGATCTCTCTGCGGCCTTCGACACGGTCAGCCACGAGATACTAATAAAACGCATTAGAGAAGCCAGAGCAAGAGACCACGCATGCAATCTCATCGCATCTTACCTAAAGGACAGAAAATTCACAGTGGATCTTGGAGAAGCAAAATCAGACTCCTTCAAGGTACCATGCGGTGTCCCACAGGGCTCTTCATTAAGCCCAACACTTTTTAACTTATACGTGGCCCCCCTTGCTGAAGTAATAAGGGAAAATGGCTTTACACCAATTTCCTACGCAGACGATACACAAATCGTCATCTCCATAGGCAAAGACAATAAAGTAACAGCCAAAAAATTCCAACTATGCATGCTAAAAGTTAGTCAATGGATGCAACAAAATTGCCTCCAACTCAACGGAGAGAAGAGTGAAGTAATGATTCTGGGAGGTAATGCAGACATCTGGTCCCCAGACTGGTGGTCTCCTGAACTGGGAATAAGACCGGAACCCTCAGAGAAGGTTAAACATTTAGGATTCATGATAGACACCAAATTAGCATAAGAAGCCCAAGTAAACAAGCTAGCCTCGTCTTTTTGGCTGATATTAAAAATGATAAGAAAGATACTCCCATATCTGCCCCAAGACACACGTAAAACGGTAGTGACAGCTCTTGCACTGTCTCGATTGGACTACGGAAACGCATTATGCTCCATGACCTCAGAGACTCTGTCTACTGTAGCGCCATGAAACCTTTGGGTGTACGCGCGCTGTATAAATATTTTAAAATTCAAATTATATGCGGGAGCCAGAGTAAAAATCATGGAAAAAATGCAGCGACTCCAGAATGCAGCAGCACGACTAATACTGGAAATTCCAAAGTTTCAGCCCATTAGCCATAAATTAGAGTCACTCCATTGGCTACCAGTGGCCAAAAAAGTCAATTTTAAATTACTATGCTTGACCTACAAGGCACTGCAGGGCAAAGGACCTCACTTCCTGAAATCACACCTGAAGCATTACGAACCTTTTAGGCTACTCAGATCTGGACAACAAAAACTGATAGCGATACCCAAGTTTAAACAATCAAACTGGGGAGGAAGAAGTTTCCTTGTTCACGCAGCGCGGACATGGAATCTACTGCCACTAGATATAAAAAACAGCCCAACATTGAAGATATTTAGAAAGAAAATCAAAACCTGGTTATTCGCTGCATAAACTGCGCTAACTTCAGACCTGCACAGGAAAATGGACAAATCATAGCGCCAAGACGCCTCCGGGCATTCGTGCGCTTTAGAAATTGATAAATTAAATCAAATCAAATCAAATTTAAATTCAAAACACCCAACAGAAAGACTAGGCCCATGCACCACTCACTAGCCCTGGGCAAAAGGCCTCAACAGCAGCCAAAAAAATCGGAAAACACACAAAAATCAGCACAATCCCATGCCATCCATGCCCTCAATGATGTTTAAATTCAAGACAACCCACAGAAAGACTAGGCCCATGCGCCACTCACTACCCCTGGGCATAATGGATGAAAGCTAGGCAAAATGGGTGCAGGCCTAAGAACACTGCCTGCATTCAAAATGGCCCCTTGCCCCCAGGCACATGGCCAGGGCCTGCCTGTACCAGCACTCAAAATGGCCCCCACCCACATGGCCAGTCCCCATCAACACCCCAAAAAATCGAAAAACACAGAAAAATCAGCCCAATCCAATGCCATCCATCCCCTCCATGATGTTTACATTAAAGAGACCCCACAGAAAGACTCAGTCCATGGACCACTCACTACCCCTGGGCAAAAGGCCCCACAGCAGCCAAAAAAATCGAAACACACACACAAACTAGCACAATCCCATGCCATCCATGCCCTCAAAGATGTTTAAATTCAAGACACGCAACAGAAAGCCTAGGCCCATGCACCGCTCACTAGCCCTGGGCAAAAGGCCCCAACAGCAGCCAAAAAAATAGAAAAACACACACAAATCAGCACAATCCCATGCCATCCATGCCCTCAATGATGTTTAAATTCAAGACGCCCCACAGAAAGACTAGGCCCATGCACCACTCACTACCCCTGGGCATAATGGATGAAAAGTAGGCAAAATGGGTGCAGGCATGAGAACACTGCCTGCATTCAAAATGGCCCCTTGCCCCCCAGCGCATGGCCAGGGCCTGCCTGTACCAGCACTCAAAATGGCCCCCACCCACATGGTCAGTCCCCATCAACACCCCAAAAAATCGAAAAACACACAGAAATCACCACAATCCCATGCCATCCTTGCCCTCCATGATGTTTACATTAAAGAGACCCCAGAGAAAGACTCAGTCCATGCACCACTCACTACCCCTGGGCAAAAGGCCCCAACAGCTGCCAAAAAAATCGAAAAACACACAAAATTCAGAACAATTCCATGCCATCCATGCCCTCAATGATGTTTAAATTCAAGACACCCAACAGAAAGACTAGGCCCATTCACCACTCACTAGCCCTGGGCAAAAGGCCCCAACAGCAGCCAAAAAAATCGAAAAACACAAAAAAATCAGCACAATCCCATGCCATCCATGCCCTCAATGATATTTAAATTCAAGACACCCCACAGAAAGACTAGGCCCATGCACCACTCACTACCCCTGGGCATAATGGATGAAAACTAGGCAAAATGGGCGCAGGCCTGAGAACACTGCCTGCATTCAAAATGGCCCCTTGCCCCCAGCACATGGCCAGGGCCTGCCTGTACCAGCACTCAAAATGGCCCCCACCCACATGGCCAGTCCCCATCAACACCCCAAAAAATCGAAAAACACACACAATTCACCACAATCCCATGCCATCCTTGCCCTCCATGATGTTTACATTAAAGAGACTCCAGAGAAAGACTCAGTCCATGAACCACTCACTACCCCTGGGCAAAAGGCCCCAACAGCAGCCAAAAAAATCAAAAAACACACAATATTCAGCACAATCCCATGCCATCCATGTCCTCCATGCCCTCCATGATGTTTACATTAAAGAGACCCCACAGAAAGACTCAGTCCATGCACCAATCACTACCCCTGGGCAAAAGGCCCCAACAGCAGCCAACAAAATCGAAAAACACACAAAAATCAGCACAGTCCCATGCCATCCATGCCCTCAATGATGTTTCAATTCAAGACACCCAACAGAAAGACTAGGCCCTTGCACCACTCACTAGCCCTGGGCAGAAAGGCCCCAACAGTAGCCCAAAAAATCGAAAAACACACAAAAATCAGCACAATCCCATGCCATCCATGCCCTCCATGATGTTTACATTAAAGAGACCCCACAGAAAGACTCAGTCCATGCACCACTCACTACCCCTGGGCAAAAGACCCCAACAACAGCCCAAAAATCGAAAATTCCAAAATTGTAGTTGCAGCAACTGTAATGCCCCAAACAAACTTACTTGTGAAATTTCTAATCCAAAAGTGATCCAAAGAAAGTCAAAAAGGCCTCAAATCCAAATATCCAGCAGCATCCACAAAAAGTAATCCTTCGAGGTCATCATCCGAATGAAAGTGACCAGCACACGAAGAAAGCACTGGGAGGAGCCTGCTGGACAGTAACAGGAAGTTGGAGACTGTGGGGCACTTTCCGTACTGCTCATACCTCTTGGATACCCTGTCCAGTGGAGCAAACGGGAATGCGGTCTGTGATTTGGAGGCATGGATGCCCAGGCTCTCTGGGGTGGGGTGGGAGGACAGGAAACATGGGTCGTCCGGGGACGGGTGTGGGCGTCTGGCCACGTGCCTATCTACAGCCAAACCTGCAGCAGGCCTGGACATAGTGGCCAAAATAGCGTCAGTCAATGCCTCATGAAAAGGCTGCAGAGGCTCAGCCGAGCTTGACTGCAGTTTAGGGACCTCAGTGAGGAGGTTTGTCCTCACGGGCGCGACGGGGAGATGAAGGGGCAAGGCTTTGGCCGCCAATGTAAACACCACACAGTACGTTGCCCCCTTCTCTAAAGACACAGTTGGATTTGAGACATAACCAGTGTCTGGCGAGGTGTCCAGACCAATCGCATCCCCCAGTCCACCTGTCCAGTCATCCTGGGACTGACACTCACGTGTCAGAGGGTCTTCAGAACCCTCCCAATACTCCTTATCACCCCTTCCCTGATAATCAGGGTTGTCAAAAGATGTGCCCGGCTCGTTGAAGTCAAACTCCCCATACAGCATCAAAGCGGCGTTCATCCGCGCTGTTCCCATGCCGGAGCCGAGGACGGCGCCAAGGGTGACACCTGGGGGACTGTTGCCGGTGAGGTCGTGAGGTGAACCAGCGAGGACCAGGTTCACCAATCGGATCCAGTGTGGCACAGCGGCGCCGGGAGGAAGGCGCCGCCGGCGTATAAGCCAAAGCACCAGACGGCGTCGGGCCGAAGCACCAGACACGCTAGTGCCCCCAGACGGGTCCGCTGGGCCCAAAGCCGCGGCGTAGCCCGTCGATGGAGTGAGGGACATCATGGCCATGAGGAAGCACTCTAACTCCTACTGCGTTGCATGCTGCCCAGGGACCGGAGGTCGTGGTGCAGGCTACGACGTCCGTGAATCTGACGGAGCCGCTGGGCGGTGTCACCCAAATCCCGTGCCGCATTGCACGTGCATCATGGGGAGTTAGAAGTGCGATGTCTTCACTTTGACTTCTTGTGGTTACCTGACGACTTTGCCCTGGAGGAGTGATGTCAAATCTCGGAGCTCGGATGGCTCAAACCCCACGCCCGGTCCCTCGACCTACGTCCAGACCATGAGATCTTGCGGTGCAGGGCCAACTGATGGAGTCCGAGCCACTTGCGTGACCACTCTCACCTAGCTTCCAAAGTCAGGGCTCGGCAGTCGAAGCAGCTCTTGTTGTTGTGCTTGACGTCGAGACAGTGGAGACACTGACGGTGAGCGTCAGTCACCGACATCAGTCGGTCGCAATCCTCACAGGCTTGAAAACGGCCATCCCTATTGCACCATCCAGAGTCGTAAAATCAAGTTAAATGATCAGAAGTGATCGTACGAAGTTTTGAAACAAAATGAGTAAGGTTACACTTATACGGGAACCGCGCTGCTGGTGTGAAAAAAGAGGACCTGACGTCAGAACGCGGAGGCGACGTCTAAGTACTCAGATAACGTCATCACAGCGCACACAACGCCAACGACACACGCGGAGCCATAGACAACGTCTACCGACGCACAAGGGTACTGCTAAGCAAAAATTGGCAGATCCAGTTTGACGCTTGGGGACATTCTAAGGTGAGGAATATAATACTGACCTGTTTCTCGACGCTCGACGCAGCCTTCTCATCCAGCAAAGACATCGCCTTCAGCCACGCCACAGAGCTTCAATGGACGGACCACAGCTGCGTCCACTTCACCTTCAAAAGAACGACGACCCACCACCACCAGCATCAGGCTGCCCGCAGAAGCTGGAACAAGATCACAGCGACCAGCTCGCCACCTCCCTGAGCCAGCACCCTCCTGCCAGCTCAGCAAACCCCAGCCAGGCCGCCGACAACCTCACGAAGTGGATCAGCAACTGCGCGGACGAGCTCGCCCCGATGAGGACCCCGCCCAGCAGACCCGGCAGCAAGAAAGCCCCATGGTTCACCGACGTACTCAAGAGCTCCAAGAAGAACTGCCGAGCCCTCTAGAAAGTTTGGAGGAGGGAACCAACACCGGACAACATGACCACCTTCAAGCTTGCCACCCAGAAACACCACCAGCTGATCCGCGCCGCCAAGAAAACTGCATTCAAGGACCGGCTGGACAACAACGCACACAACTGCAAGGAACTCTTCAACATCGTGAAAGAGCTATCCAACCCCAGGGCAGGAAACAACGACATCACCCCATCGCAGGACCTCTGCGACTCCCTAGCCTCATACTTCCACAACAAGATCGCGGACATACACAACAGCTTCAACAACCAACCGACGCTCACCATGACCGAACCACCACCCCCCACAACCCCCCTCCGCGCCTGGACCCCGATCAGCCCCGAAGACACCGTCCGCACGATGAACTCCACCCACTCCGGATCTCCGACCGACCCTTACCCCCACCACATCTTCAACAAGGCCAACGCTGTCATCGCACCCCACCTGCGAGACATCATCAACACATCCTTCGACACCGCCACCTTCCCTGAGAGCTGGAAGCACGCCGAACTCAGCGCTCTACTCAAGAAACCCACAGCGGACCCCACCGAACTCAAGAATTACCGCCCCATCTCACTCCTCCCGTTTCCAGCCAAAGTCATCGAGAAGACCGTCAACAAGCAGCTGGCCGTCTTCCTTGAGACAAATGGATCCCTCGACCCCTCACAGTCTGGCTTCCGAGCCAACCACAGCACCGAGACCGCCCTCATCGCCGCCACTGATGACATCCGAGCCCTGATGGACAACGGAGAAACAGCGGCCCTCATCCTCTTGGACCTCTCCGCGGCATTCGACACTGTCTGCCACCGCACCCTAGTTCAGCGCCTCAGCAATGTCGGAATCCAGGAGAAGGCTCTGGAATGGATCATCTCCTTCCTCGACGGAAGAACACAGAGAGTCCGCCTACCACCATACAAGTCAGAGGCCACCGAAGTCATCTGCGGCGTCCCCCAAGGATCCTCGCTGAGCCCCACCCTCTTCAACGTCTACATGAGCCCCCTGGCGGCCATCGCACGCCAACACAACCTGAACATAATCTCCTACGCTGACGACACCCAGCTGGTCCTCTCCCTGACCAACGACCCCGCCACCGCCAGAGCCAACCTGCACGAAGGGATGAAAGAGGTAGCCGAGTGGATGACGACCAGCCGCCTGAAACTGAACTCAGACAAGACGGAGGTCCTCATCCTGGGCTCCTCCCCCTCCGCCTGGGACGACTCCTGGTGGCCTCCAGCCCTGGGCACCGCACCCAAACCGACAGACCACGCACGGAACCTGGGCATCATCCTGGACTCCTCCCTCTCCATGACCAGGCAAGTCAACAACGTCTCCTCGGCATGCTTCAACATCCTACGCATGCTACGAAAGATCTTCTGGTGGATCCCCACCGAGACCAGGAAGACCGTCACCCAGGCCCTCGTCACCAGCCGACTGGACTACGGCAACGCCCTCTACGCCGGTACCACCGCCAAGCTCCAGAAGAGACTCCAGCGGATCCAGAACGCCTCAGCCAGACTCATCCTCGACATCCCACGAACCAGCCACATCTCCGGACATCTGAGAGACCTGCATTGGCTCCCCGTCAACAAAAGAATCACCTTCCGCCTCTTCACCCACGCACACAAAGCCCTACACGACCAAGGCCCGAGCTACCTCAACAACCGAATCAACTTCTACGCTCCCAAACGCCACCTCCGATCAGCCAACCACGCCCTCGCCGCCGTCCCCCGCATCCGAAGAGCAACGACAGGAGGAAGGTCCTTCTCCTACCTGGCCGCCAAGACCTGGAACTCATCCCCACCGACCTGCGCCTGACCCAAGACCACCTCTCCTTCAGGAATAAGCTGAAGACCTTGCTGTTTGAGCAGTAACGGCACCCCCCTCCCCCCAGCGCCTTGAGACCCTACGGGTAAGTAGTGCACTCTATAAATGTCTTTGATTGATTGATTGATTTCTTTCATATGCAAACAGCATGCACAATGTCGCACATGGCACACAAATGACGTTGTCACACAGGGTCATGCTGTGCGTCAATTCAACATCTGTGACAGTGGGCATGTTGCTGTCATCATGTGACAGTTCCCTGTACTGAATGGTGTTCTATTCCAGTGTTGATGTGCATCACAATATATTTAAGACGTTACTCATGGGAGAAGTGTTGAATGTATGTGAAACACATGTGCACCATGATTAATGACATGTCTCAACAGCTCTTCACACATCAACTGAGCCACAAGGTCACAGTCCCTGTGCTTCTTCACTGTCTGCCACACCTGGGGCCTGCTGATGTAAGGATGCCATGCTGATGTATGCATCCACATCGTCAACATGAGTCTAGACTACATCCCTGCCATGTGATTTCCTGGGGTCACTCTCCCAATGGTGACATGAAGGAGGTCAAGAACGCAGCCTACAGAAGCATTCACTTGAGCATGTCTGACGCACTGTACCCCAATGGTACGTGCGTGTGTACGCCTCGTTTCCCTATTGCGTTCTAGCCATACCCGAGCAGAGCGTACCCCAATGGTACGTGCGCGTGTACGCCTCGTTTCCCTATTGCATTGTAGCCATACGCGAGCACAGCGTACCCCAATGGTACGGGCGTGTGTACGCCTCATTTCCCTATTGCATTCTAGCCATATGCGAGCACAGCGTACCCCAATGGTACGTGCGTGTGTACAGGTCGTTTCACCATGGAATGAGTTGCATTTGCGACAGCAATCGCACCGTACTTGTGTGGATATTCAAAGAAATACATAGGGAACATCTAGGGGAACAGTGGAATGATTAGAATGCAGCCAGGTTGTCATGGATACAGAGATTCTTGAGCCTCCTACAGGTGTTCTGGAAAATTTAGTTGGGCAAAAGTATACAATGTTGCAAAAGTTGTTGTTCAGCTCTGGCTCAGTTTTCAAACTATGCATATGTGTGTCATGGCCTTATGTGTGATGGGATTAATTGAAACATAGGATGCAAACTATAGTGGCCTATCATACAGTACTCCTGGGACTCACAGACCCTCGGCAGCACAGTTATAAGGCAGCATGTGGCTGTGCACAACATTGGAGTGGAAAACACAGCTGCTGTCTGTGTATCCTCTGGACCCTGATTAGCTGAGCATGGAGAGGGCACCTGCATTCAGTGATGGTGAGAACAAGGCCCTGCTGGATACCATCCTGCCTAACTACAGCAAGCTGTATGGGAGACCAGAGGAACAGGTGAGTGATGTGTGCACTACCTTGGAGTGTGCACCTGTTGTGTGTGTAAAACTATAGGCACTATGTATGTATAGTGGAGAGATGCTATGTTGTTGGGAGTGAGTGCCAGTGTGTACAGTGTTGTCTGAAGAGGGTTATTTGTTGTGGTGGGGTGTGTGACAGCATGTCACGTGCTGCAGTGCACTCTGATGTGGCATGTATTAGTCAGTGAGTGCCATGCTGAAATAGTGGTTTGCACCCCTTATGTCATCTGCAGCCTTTCAATGGCATGTAGTGCATTTATGTTTGCTCACAGGCCACATACTCCTGGACAATGATGCAAGTGTGTTCATCATCCGATGCCCTGTTTCCTCAAGTTTTTTGTGCAAATATGTGTGTCTTTGGAACATGGACCAGGTGTACTGATGTTCTTTAACTTTACATTCGTGACAGGTATCTGCCTATGAGAAGGGTGACATCTGGCTGGCCATCGCCAGGGCTGTCAGGAGTGAGGGTGGGCCTCGCAGGAGGCTCAGAAACATCAAGAAGAGGTGGCTGGACATCCGGTGCTGGACCTGCCGCATCACCAGGGTACAGCTGAAGCTGGAAGCTCCACGCCGGCATGGCGGCACCCGCCATCTCACCCCCCACATGCTCAGGGTCCTGGAAGTGGTGTTCCCAGGCCTCTGTCGGCAAGTTGCAGGGGAGACAGCAGCAAGAAGGGGTAGGTACATGTCTGTTTGTTTCATCAGATGCTTGTTTACATGCCTTGCCCAGCATAGCGCTTTGCCAACACTTTTTCTTTCACAGGTACTCCTAAGGTGCAATGTATTAGAATGCTATCCGGTAGCACATCATCATGTTGGAGTGAGGTCTGTGACACCAGTTGGTACCTTACATGACCTGTTCTCAGGACACCCCCGCGCCGGTGACCTGTTCTCAGGACACCCCCGCGCCACACGGCCACCAGCTGTAGCGTGTGCCACCCCGCCCCGCTGCTGCACTCAGCCTCGCTGAGCCTGCCTCGTCGTCCCCGCCCCGCTGCACTAGTGGGCGCTGTTGCGCTAATTCACTGTTATTCTCTTCCCCTCTGACGCTTGATCTGTTTTTCTCCCTTGTGCCATTGTACTGTATTGAAATTGTTTTCTCCTCGCCGTATCCTCGCTGTATCCCCCTGTGCCTCGGACGCTTGATCTGTTTTTCTCCCTTGTGCCATTGTACTGTATTGAAATTGTTTTTCCCTCGCTGTATCCCCCTGTGCCCTCACCCTCTGCCCCTGTGACCTCCCGCCCCACTCCCCGCTTCCAGCCGCCGTGCTAACGGCCATGCCCCCTTTCTCTTCTGTACCCTCCCCGCACCCGCCTCCCAGCTGATCCTCCCTCCCTCCCACTTCGCCATAAATGGCGACCGCGTGCACGTGCTGCGTTGACGCGCAGCGGGCGCGCCGATTGTGCGCCGAAGGCGCACCAAAGGTAAGCCCGTCTGCGCCCGTCTGTGCCTGGACCGCGCCCAGTGTCAGGACCCCTGGCTCCTGCAGACACCAGCCCACCCGCCGGACCTACGACGCCACCGAACTCACTCATCGCCGGCCGAGTCCCGGGCTGCTATCGAGCCACCCCGAGATGCACCCACGGACCCTTCTGCTGCCACTCCTGCAAGTTCACCTGCATCCGGACCTGTACTACACCAGCACCGACCAAGCCGAGCACCAGCAGCAACTACCTCAAGTGCATCCTGCTCAACTGACCACCCTGACTTGAATTCTCAAGCAGCCACATTGGACCAATGGCTGTCTCAAGCCAGTGACGTGGTCGCCCCCATTAAAATCATTAAAATCATTAAATCTAAACGCCCTTACGACGCTCAGCGTTGGTTCACTGACCAACTGAAGGCTGACAAACTCCTTCTCAAACAGACTGAGCGCCTTTGGAGGCGTAACTATGATCCTTTATTAAAGTCCACTTATATTGATCTATTAAAATCCTACAAAAAATCTATTATTTTGGCCAAATCCTCCCATTATTTCCAGAAAGTTATCAATTCTGCATCCAAAACAAAAGAAATGTTTTCCATCGTAGCTGAACTTTCCCTACCTGATCAAGTTACACCTCAGCCTCTACCCTCACAAGCTTTGTGCGATTCCCTTAATTCTTTTTTTATCGACAAAATTTCCACAATTAAAAACAACATCCCCCCTACCACATTGTCTCAGGTTAGCGCCCTCCCTTCTCCGAATCCTCACTCCCTGCACAAATTTCCCCTATTTCCTTGGATACTTTTTTTCATTACTCCAGGCTGTCGGCTCTGGTTCCCCTAATGACTGTTGCCCTCCTTCAATCCTAAGAGATGCCTCTATGGCCTGTCCCGGGCCTCCTCTTGACCTTCTAAATCGATCACTCTCTACAGGCTCTGTCCCCAATGCTTTCAAAAGCGCTGTGGTGGTACCTATTTTAAAAAAACCTGGTTCTGACCCTACGATCTTGGGTAACTATCGACCTATCTCTCTCCTCCCCTACTTGGGGAAGGTCTTGGAGACCTACGTCACCCGCTGCCTAAGTACTTTCATCGAGGAAACTCATTTCCTCGATGATCAACAGGCAGGTTTTAGACCGGCCCATTCCACGGAGGCAGTGGTGGTGGCGGTTATGGACACGCTGAGACAGGGGGCTGATAAGAACCTGGCCCAGGCCCTAGTACTACTTGATCTCTCGGCCGCTTTTGACACGGTCGACCATGATATTTTGGTCGACTGTGTCAGAAATGCTGGCATCTCGGGCCGGGCCCTGTCTTGGATTGTGTCCTTTCTCCAACTCCGCTCCCAATCGGTACACCTGTGTTCCTTCTCTGCTCCCCGAATTTCACTTTCCTGTGGTGTTCCCCAGGGCTCTGCTTTGTCCCCTCTTTTGTTTAATCTTTATATGCAGCCCCTCCTTGTCTCTCTCCGTCACTTCTCTGTTACCACCTTCCACTATGCAGATGATCTGCAACTTATTTTTCCCATCGACCCCTCCCCCCTTTCCTGCTCCAATTTTCAAACCACAATGCTTACCATCTATGAGTGGATGAACTTTAGCCAGCTGAAGCTCAATCCAAGCAAAACAGAGCTGGTTTTGATTGGCGGGCTCCCACATCCCTGGACTCCCAACTTCGGGTCCCCTGCCCTTGGTCCCCCTCCCTGCCCAGTCAACTCTGTGAAGAGCCTAGGTGTTACTATCTCTAGTGACCTTTCTATGCGGCCACACATCAACGCTGTTACCTCAGCCTGCTTTTATCATCTTCGCAGAATCAGGAAGATCCGAAGGTTCCTATCACCAGAGGCTCTCACCCTTGTCATCATGGCCCTGGTCACCTCACGTTTAGACTATGCCAACTGTCTATACGTGGGGATTCCTGCATACCATCTCCACCGACTTCAACTGGTGCAAAACCAGGCAGCCAGATTAATTTTTCAGCAGCCCAAACACCAGCACGTCACCCCGATGCTAAAAACTCTACACTGGCTCCCGGTTGCGCAACGTTGCATCTTTAAATTGGGATGTACCATTTTCAAATCTCTCTTTGCCTCTGCTCCTGTCTTTATTTCTCTCTGCTTGCACCCCTATGTTCCCTCTCGACACCTCAGATCCTCTGCTCACAATCATCTGATTACTCCTAGGTTCAATCGCAAGAAGCACTGTGG
This sequence comes from Lissotriton vulgaris, assembly GCF_964263255.1. Lineage (NCBI taxonomy): Eukaryota > Metazoa > Chordata > Amphibia > Caudata > Salamandridae > Lissotriton > Lissotriton vulgaris. The sequence continues at coordinate 929,342,077 of NC_141689.1, read as the reverse complement.
TGCCTGTTTCTCTTTTCTTGCTCCGTCCACTTGGAACTCCTTTCCTCTCTCAATTCGTCTCACTCCTGACTATTCTACTTTCCGTAAATTCCTGAAAACATATCTGTTCCGACTTGCTCATGGCTAGCTGCACTCACTCCCCTGTGCCCTTCCACTGGTCTCCGAGCGCCAAGAAACCAATTGGTGTATGTGTGCGGTACTAAATTTCTTTAACATAACATAACATAACATAACATAACACCCGCTCCATCCACAGACACGCCGTCGAGCTCTGGAACCTGCTCAACACCACAGCCCCAGACATCGCCTTCCTCACGGAAACCTGGATGAACGCCTCCTCAGCTCCCGACATCACCATCGCCATCCCGGACGGCTACAAGATCACCCGGAGGGACAGCGTCAACCAGACAGGAGGAGGCATCGCCATCCTCCACAGGATCGCCATCCACATCACGACCAACACCGACGACACCCTCGCACCCGCTGAACACCTGCACTTCCAGATCCACATCAACCCCAAGACCACCCTCAGAGGCACCCTCATCTACAGACCCCCGGGACCATGCACACAATTCAGCGAAGACATCGCTGACTTCATCAGCCCACATGCCCTCCTCTCCGCTGACTACATCCTCCTCGGGGACCTCAACTTCCGCCTGGAGAACAACAACGACCGCAACACCACCACCCTGCTGGACAACCTTGCCAACCTCGGTCTCAAGCAGCTGGTGACCACCCCCACCCACTCAGCCGGACAAACACTCGACCCCGTCTTCTCATCCAGCAAGGACGTCACCTTCAGCCACGCCACCGGACTCCACTGGACGGACCACAGCTGAGTCCACTTCAGCTTCAGATGGACCACGATCCACCACCACCAGCAACAGGTTGCACGCAGTAGCTGGAACAAGATCACAGCCGACCAGCTCGCGACTTCCCTGAGCATGAACCCTCCCACCAGCGCAACCAACCCAAGCCAGGCGGCCACCAACCTCGCGAAGTGGATCAGCAACTGCGCAGACGACCTCGCCCCCCTGAAGACCCCGCCTAGCAGACCCGGCAGCAAGAAAGCCCCATGGTTCACAGACGAACTCAAAAGCTCCAAGAAGAACTGCCGAGCACTCGAGAAAGCCTGGCGCAGTGACCCAACACCGAACAACATGACTGCCCTCAAGCTCGCCACCCAAAAACACCACCAACTGATCCAAGCCACCAAGAAAACTGCATTCAAGGAACGACTGGACAACAACGCACACAACAGCAAGGAACTCTTCAACATCGTTAAAGAGCTCTCTAACCCCAACGCCGGAAACAACGACATCACCCCTTCGCAAGACCTCTGCAACTCCCTCGCCTCCTACTTCCACAACAAGATCGCGGACATACACAACAGCTTCAGCACTCAACCAACGCACGCAATGACCGAAACAACAGCCCCACACCACCATCCTCCGCGCCTGGACCCCGATGAGCACCGAAGACACCATCCGCACAATGAACTCCATCCACTCCGGATCTCCGACCGACCCCTGCCCTCACCACGTCTTCAACAAGGCCAATGCCGTCATTGCACCCCACCTGTGGGACATCATCAACACCTCCTTCGACACCGCTACCTTCCCGGAGAGCTGGAAGCACGCCGAACTCAGCGCTCTACTAAAGAAGCCATCAGCCGACCCCACCGACTTTAAGAACTACCGCCCCATCTCGCTGCTCCCGTTCCCTGCAAAAGTCATCAAAAAGACAGTCAACAAGCAGCTGGCCGCCTTCCTCGAGACGAACGGATCCCTCGACCTCTTGCAGTCTGGCTTCCGTGCCAACCACAGCACCGAGACCGCCCTGATCGCAGCCACCGATGACATCCAAGCCCTGCTCGACAACGGAAAAACAGCGGCCCTCATCCTCCTAGACCTCTCCTCGGCCTTCGACACTGTCTGCCACTGTACCCTAGTGCGGCGCCTCAGCAACGTCGGAATCCAGGAGAAGGCACTGGAATGGATCATCTCGTTCCTCGCCGGGAGGACACAGAGAGTCCGCCTCCCCCGTTCAGATCAGAAGCCACCGAAGTCATCTGCGGAGTTCCTCAAGGCTCCTCGCTCAGCCCTACCCTCTTCAACGTCTACATGAGCCCCCTCGCAGCCATCGCACACCAACACAACCTCAACATCATCTCCTACGCCGACGACACCCAGCTGATCCTCTCCCTCACCAACGACCCCGCCACCGCCAGAGCCAACCTACACGAAGGGATGACAGACGTAGCCAAGTGGATGATGAACAGCCGCCTGAAACTGAACTCGGACAAGACGGAAGTCCTCATCCTTGGATCGTCACCCTCCACCTGGGACGACTCCTGGTGGCCCCCCGCCCTGGGCAGCGCACCCAAACCAATAGACCACGCACGCAACCTGGGCTTCATCCTGGACTCCTCCCTCTCCATGACCAGACAAGTCAACGCCGTCTCCTCGGCGTGCTTCAACATCCTGCGCATGCTACGTAAGATCTTCCGGTGGATCCCCACCGAGACCAGGAAGACAGTCACCCAGGCCCTCGTCACCGGCTGGCTGGACTACGGCAACTCCCTCTACGCCGGAACCACCGCCAAACTCCAGAAGAGACTCCAGCGGATTCAGAACGCCTCAGCACAACTCATCCTGGACATCCCACGCCGCAGCCACATCTCCGGACACCTCAGAGATCTTCACTGGCTCCCGGTCAACAAGAGAATCACCATCCGTCTCCTCAACCACGCACACAAAGCCTTACACAACCAAGGCCCAGGATACCTCAACAGCCGCCTCAACTTCTACGCTCCCACACCCCAGCTTCGATCGACCAGCCATGCCCTCGCCACCGTCCCCCGCATCCGAAGAGCCACCACAGGCGGAAAGGTCCTTCTCCTACCTGGCCGCCAAGACTTGGAACTCCCTCCCGACCCACCACCGCCTGACCCAGGACCTCCTTGCCTTCAGGAAGCAGCTCAAGACCTGGCTGTTCGAGCAGTAGCGGACCCCCCCTCCCCTAGCGCCTTGAGACCCTCCGGGTGAGTAGTGCGCTATATATAAATGCCTTGATTGATTGATTGATTGATTGATTGATTGATACACACTATATATATAAACAATAACGGTGGGTCTAAAGAAACTCAGAGCTCTGTGTTCAGAATGTGTCTAATCTACTACAAGATACGTTTGGACCCATCACTCATCAGGTACACACTCTGGACCGCCCTTTTTGTCATCATTTGGGCCAGTCTCACCAAGTGGTATGTCCACAACGTACAATTAGCACACTTAGATAGTGGTAACTGAAAAGCAGTGCACAAAAAATGAGTGAAAGTGAGTAGTTAAAAATGGATAGTGGGTGCAAAAATGACTTTAATGAAAGACAATCCACTTCCAAGATTTAAAAAAACGCGAAGTGCAAAATAACAGTAGTTTTCAACAAATATCTACTGCATGTATGGAAAGGTCGACATGTTTCTGCAGTTAACAGATACTAAGTGTATCACCTGCTTCTTCAGGACCAAGAATATATTTTGCTACTGCTTCAAAAGGTGCGTGCGTGCATAATAGAAATTATATAAATATTGGGATATCACCTGAGTAGGCCCTCTCAATGCTCCTGTTTAGTAGAAGCTGATTTCCACAAGTGAGAGGAATCATGTGCAGACGACACATATAAAAGAAAACAGAGAAAATGGCACAACACATTAATAGAAGTTATCACTCCTGAGTTTCAACAGTTGAAATTACTTGTGTACTTGTATATCTCAAGTACATTACCCAACCATTCACTATTTAGATATGCCTCTCACTCACCTAGAGTTTGAGGGACCGGCGCCTCTCCTCACCTGGCCACAGCTCAGGAAATAGGGGCAGCGCTCTATTTTAATAACCACAAAAATAATAGTGAAAATCCTCATAGCAAACGCCAAATCACAGTCACCGATCCGTCAACTTGTTACAATTATCCTGTATACAATGGTAATGAACACATCTTTTTGCGCATTGCATTATATCTGTTTTGTAAGAATGCTCACTAGATGTGTTGCCACCAACAGGAAAACAATTCCATCCATTGCGAGTAGAATAGTATTGTTTTAGATGTTAAAAAATGCCTACTGCCGAACAGGTATCTGAGGATGTTAATATTACAGCGAAGCTGCAAAGGTCAGCTCAAGAGCATAGTACCATTGAGAATTAGCGCGCAATCCAGTTTGCAAAAGGCGATTTCAAGCATACCTTTCCATCGGTACTCCAGTCAGGCATCTGCGCTGTTCGGGGAGGCAACGGGAAATGTTTACATGCCGTATTTCTAGCTGAGGAAAAACCATCAATAACGTACCAGCGCTAGTGCGCATGCGCCGATCCCCACCGGCGAAGGCTGCGTACGTCATTTCAAACCGTCAGATGGGCTCATGGGAAATGTTGTCGAAAAACTAGATGGCGGAATAAAAACAGATTCCAACCGAGCTGTATCATGTCGAGTTTTCAAAGAGAGTTTTAATAATGCAAAGCCAGTAAAAGTATTTAATATTATAATGTACTGGCATTTCAATTTTCGAAATTAGAAAGAATGCTTTGGTGTCACTGGCATCACCTCACGAGATGAGGAGTAGAGTTGTGTGTTAGCAGTACTGATTGAAAACACCAGGTCTCCTACCCTGAATAAACAAGATACTATAAGCGATGAAAGCGCTTCAAATTAACATAGTGGCGAGATTGGGGATTGGACCTATAGTTTTAACACACGACTCTACTCCTCATCTCGGGAGGTGATGCCAGTGACACCAAAGCATTCTTTCTAATTTCGAAAATTGAAATGCCAGTACATTATAATATCAAACACTTTTACTGGCTTTGCATTATTAAAACTCTCTTTGAAAACTCGACATGATACAGCTCGGTTGGAATCTGTTTTTATTCCGCCATGTAGTTTTTTGACTGGACTGGACTGGCCATTGGACTTCGGTGAGCAGGGACTCTTATTTGCGTTTACATTTTTGATCCAGCTGAATAAAGCTATTTATTACAGTTTGTGTACGTTAGTTTGTCTGATAATGTCTTTGACTGCTGTGTATCTGGGAGCTGGTGTGATGTTCAAATTTGGGTATATTACATGTGTCTATTTCCTGATGGTAATGAGGTTAAAAATTGTATGTTTTTGCTTTAACTGCTGGGCAATGCTGGGCACTGCTGGGGGTCTTAGCCACACACACACTCTAATGCTGGGCACTGCTGGGGGTCTTAGCCACACACACTGTTATGCTGGGCACTGGTGGGCACTGGTGGGGATCTTAGCCACATACACACTCTTATGCTGGGCACTGCTGGGGGTCTTAGCCACACACACCCTATCCTGCTGGGCACTGCTGGGGGTCTTAACCACACACACTCCGTAATGCTGGGCACTGATGGGCACTGCTGGGGGTCTTAGCCACACACACACTCTAATGCTGGGCACTGCTGGGGGTCTTAGCCACACACACCCTTTGCTGCTGGGCACTACTGGGCACTGCTGGGGGCCTTAGCATTACTCTAGTTTCCACTCAATCAGTCTGAAAAACCATTTGCCATTCTCACAATTTACCAGAATCAAAAGGATCAGCAGTGATGAAGCACAAGCAATGGAGGAGATAGAAGAAATGTCCCAACAATATAGCAGAAGAGGATATCCGAAACAGGTATTGATTGAAGCAAAACAGAAAGTCACCCAGAAAACAAGAGAAGTGTTACTTCAGAAGGTTCAGAAAACTCCTAGCAGGAGCGAAGTCTTCGTGTTGAAACAATTGACGCTCACATCAAAAATAAAGAAATGTATCTTGAGGAGGTGGGAGCTAATTGAACAGGAGGAGGACTTTAGAACAGTATTCGTTGACAAACCAATATTTGCACTATCAAGATCAAAAAACCTCAAGGAATTACTGAAACTGAAAAATAAGGACATTTTGAAAGAAAATAACAAAGGCATGCGTAAATGTTTCAATTGTGGACATTGTGGAAACGTACAGGTGGGAGACACTTTTGCACATCGACATACAGGGAAACAAATAAAACTGAGACACACCTCTGATTGTAACACTAGTTCTGTAATTTATGCCATCATATGTCCGTGCGGCCTAGTTTATGTACGCCGTACTACTAGAAAGATTAAGATAAGGATTACAGAACATAAGTCCAACATAAGGTTAAGTCAGGAGAAATCAAGTTTGGCCCAACACTGGAAGGAGAGGCAACACACTATACCCCAGTTAAGATTCACTGTACTGGAGCAGGTGTTAGTTGAACCCCATGTGGATCCTAACATAAGAATAGCTCAGAGAGAAACATTTTGGATGAGACATCTGAATACCGTAAAACCGGGTGGGCTTAATGACAAAATAGAATTTGCGTGTTTTCTGTAATTATTGGTTTGAATAACAGCATTGATATCAAAATCTGTGGTAACATGTTCAGTTGTAAATACAGGATTGAGCTCACACTGAAGTGTCATCAACGATTGAGTATGCAGTGAATTTATAGTTAGAATTTTTAATTTTTCCATTAGCTTGTTTTTTTAGTAGTGATCGTGAGACGCAAACATTGTTGTTCACCACACAGTGTAGAAGCAGTGAGAGGAATAGTACAAGTTGATGGGGACCATAACGAGTTAGAATAGTCCTTTTTCTATAACTACTGATGGGTGTCGTACGTAATTCATACAATATCACTTTAACATCACCTAAAAATAATGTTTAACAGTTCACATTAGCGTACGCACTTATACACTTTTAGAAGAGTTTTGCCCGTAAATGAGCAGTGAAATAACGGGTATTTGAAAAATATCAGAAACCTTCAGGGGGCGGGGACACCTGTCCTTCTTTGATGATGGGTTTAAATAGACCCCGGTTAGACACGTGGCCACATGGCGTTGCTAGTGTTGTTGGAGTGAGCAAGGCGAACAGGGCGTGTGCATTGGAAGGAAGACAGACGGTAAGCGTTACAACGCGTAGTATACCGAAACATTGAGCACGCTGTATGTTAAGGTTGTAGAAAATTATAGACATTTTCATTTGACAGTGGGCTCCTTTTGTGCTTTCAGCATTCAGCGCAGAGTATTTAAGAGGCTCAAGATATACACCAGAAAACTTAGAAGTAAGTGATATGCCATTGTGATACTATAACGGTAAACGGCTAGAGAGAGTGTGCACTTACGTGAGTTTTCGACTTTGGTTTGTAGGACTATTTGCTCAACTCACAACTGTTGAAGAAAAAGCACTTGTGCTTGGTTTTAGGGTATGTTTCTTTTTTCTTATTTGTTGTAAGGCAGGTAGTAGAGTACTCATATCATATACGTTGATTACGCTTGGTTGAACTCAATAGCATGTATAGGGAAGACCACAGTAGAAATGAATATTGCTTGGATAGCTGGTTTTGTTGGATTAAGTAACATGCTCAAGAAAAGATGTACTTTTGTCGCATGAATAAATGGTAGTATGTGATTAGAAGATGATAAATTGACAATATGGTTATAAAATTCTTATTATTTATTTATACAGTTATTTTCCCCTGACGAAGATGCGAATGCATCGAAATGCATTGGGAACCAACACAAGCACGGATGAAAAGTGTTTTCCTATGTATTAATCTGATATTCGCCATATTGGAATTGTATCGGCAAAACAGTTTGAAAAATGTGTTTTTCAGAGTAATTGTGTATTTTTACAAAACGAAGTAAAGAATAATTTGTGAAGCTATTTAAGTGGTGGTTTCGTTTATGTAAACTGCACTGGAAGAAAATGTTTTTTGGAAGATAAGCATTGAAATGTAGGATTTACCATGTCTGATTATTTTTGAATGTAAGTTACACAAAATGTGTTGCACCTGAGCAAGTTTGAACAGTGCATTCCTGAACGTGACACAATTGTGTCTGTTTGTGCCGTTCATTTAAGAACCTGACAGGGGTTAGTCAGGATAAGCAGGTTTGCACCAATTGGTTTAACATTAGATCAAATTAAGGCCTAAAAAATTAATGGTGTGCAGGTTACACATACAGCTCTAGGTCTTAGCCACATACACACTCTTATGCTGGGCACTGCTGGGGGACTTAGCGACACACACCCTATCCTGCTGGGCACTGTTGGGGTTCTTAACCACACACACTCTGTAATGCTGGGCACTGATGGGCACTGCTGGGGGTCTTAGCCACACACACACTCTAATGCTGGGCACTGCTGGGGGTCTCAGCCACACACACTCTAATGCTGGGCACTGCTGGGCACTGGTGGGGGTCTTGGCCACACACCCACTCTTATGCTGGGCACTGCTGGGCACTACTGGGGGTCTTAACCACACACACCCTATGCTGCTGGGCACTGCTGGGGGTCTTAGCCACACACACTGTTATGCTGGGCACTGGTGGGCACTGGTGGGGGTCTTAGCCACACACATCTCTTATTTTGGGCACTGCTGGGCACTGCCGGGGGTCTTAGCCACTCACACTCTATGCTGCTGGGCACTGCTGGGGGTCTTAGCAACACACACTCTAATGCTGGGCACTGCTGGGTATGTTTTCTACACATCACTTAGACTTACAATGACACTGCAGACGTATGTCCCACATATCTGACTGTTACACTGGTGTTATGCGCTATCCTACCGTACCCCGAGATCGATGACGTTGGTGCTGCACGTCTGACTATTACACTGGTGATATGCGCTAGCGTACCGCACCCCGAGATCGATGACGTGGGTGTGGCATGTCTGACTATTACTCTGGTGATATCCGCTAGCGTACCATACCCCGAGATTGATGACGTGGTTGCGGCACGTCTGACTATTACTCTGGTGATGTCCGCTAGCGTACCGTACCCCGAGATCGATGACGTAGGTGCGGCACGTCTCACTATTACACTGGTGATATGCGGTAACGTACCGCACCCCGAGATCGATGATGTAGGTGTGGCACTTCTAACTATTACTCTGGTGATTTGTGCTAGCGTACCGTACCCCGGGATCGATGACATAGGTGCGGCATGTCTGACTATTACACTGGTGATATGCGGTAGTGCACCGCACCCCGAGATCGATGACATAGGTGCGGCACGTCTGACTATTACGCTGGTGATATGCGGTAGTGTACCGCACCCCGAGATCGATGACGTGGGTGCAGCACATCTCACTATTACTCTGGTGATGTCCGCTAGCGTACCGTACCCCGAGATTGATGACGTAGGTGCGGCACGTCTCACTATTACACTGGTGATATGCGGTACCGTGTGTCGCTACGTACCCCGACAATACAGGCGTTTGATGGGGATGTGCGCGTGTGGCAACACGTACAGGTATGTTTGACTTCGTTGTACTCACCGTCTGCGCCATCCTCGGTTTATATATACGAGGTGGTGGGTGTTCAGGACTGGTATGACACAGACGATGGGGTTCATGTCTTGTTTGTCGTGTACCAGGGTGCGGGTTGGGCCGGACTCTGCTTTTACGGCAGTTTTTGATTCTCGTAGCAAAAGAGCCGTACGGAGTTTGCTCGACACGGATAGTACTTCCTGGTACGGATGACGCAGTCTATTTACATTTGGACGTAGCGTCATGCGTCAGCTGAATGACATTCGTATGGTCTTTCGATTTGCATGGAGTTTTTTACGAGTCGTACGGAGTGACGCTTTGGATTGGGATCGTACTTGCAGATTCGTACTGAGACATGTACCGGTACAATTCGTACGGGGAAAAACGCTTCGTACGGAAATTCGAAGTGCTTTTTCTTGAATCGGAATCGGCCCCTTACTTTCACCCATATTAAGTGTAAAAAAAAAGGCTCACAATAATAGATCATCATTACAGGAGACATCTGCACTCGTAACGTGTAGCCGAAGAAATTTCAATCATGAAAAATCCTCCTGTAAAAGTACTTTGGGCTGGAACTTTTCAGGGTAGTGTGAGTTTGTTTGAAGTAAGCAAACCTTGCAGCTTTGGGAAATGAAAATATGTGTATTTCATGGGAACAGGAGACTTCCTCTGAAAGCAAGTATAGTAATATGTGTATTCTCATGGCACTTTATTTCATTATAAATGTGAACTTGACAATTTTACCGTCCCCTCCCTTCCTGTAAAGCGCTGTGATACCCACTAGGGTCATGCTCGTGCTTTACAAAACTTTATAAATAAATAAATAAATATAAATGAAATAAGTAGTACCAAACTCCACATATATGCACCTACACAGTACATATATCCTCACGGTACATTGATGTGAATTTAGGAATAATAAATCTATACTCCCCTACACTCACTAACCTTTGGAGGTTTTGTCCCTCGAAATTCTTCCCTCGATATTCTTTTTATTACTATTTTCTGCGGTCGATATTCAGTAGTACAATTTCTGGCAACATTGACCCCTCTCTACTTATATTTGTGAATGAGAGAGATATTTTTTTTTATTTCCAATTTTTACAGAGTGAACACCTCCTCACAGTTGGTATTTCACCCTCAAAGAAAAGGACAATAAAAAGATGAATGAACCACCTTTATTTACCTTTCCAGTAGCCTCTCGGAATGCATATCTGATCAGTTGTCTTTCTGCATTGTTTCGCCTCGTCAAGACATCAGTAATCCCATCAACGTCTACTCCTATGTGAGGCAGAAAAAATAACCAATTTGTAATGGGTACCGAGGAAATTTGGTGTTGGGACATATCCGTCTGTAACAAGGTACAATGAGGAGGTACATATACTATAAAACAGCAGGCCTACCAACAGACTCACCACAGTGGCCTAATGCAAAATGATGGAGGAGCCCTGCAGAAAGAGACAACGGGTACCACCTAGTATCCCATATCACACAGATATTCATTGGTCTTGGGCTGAATGGGGTCAACCTGAATAGTTGGAGGCTCCTTGGTGGGTTGGTGCCCCCTCCCTGTACTGCAGGGGCTGCAGAGGCTGTGTTGTGCCCCTGGCTCACCAAACACATACTTCCTGCAAGATTTTTGCAAGGGCTAAGTGGAAGCGAAAGGAATGATTTACTGCTGTATACCCAAGCTAAGTTCCATCATTCACAAAGTATCCACTCACAAACAGAGATGTGCTCAAGGGTGTCGAAAAAATATTTAACAATGCATATAGGGAGCTTGTTTCATCTCAATAGTTAACAATGAAAAGGTTGCTAGCAGTAATAGAAAACGTCACACATATTGCAAAATGTGTATTTATAAAAACTAATGGTAAAGTTGTCTTAACTAGATTGTATTAAGTCCCTCATTCTGAGAGGTGCAGTGAAACCCCATTATTTAGTAACAATGTGGCAATTCCAGGGCGTGGGATTATAGTGGGATAACAATAATCCCCTGTGAAGTGGGACTTGTAGAATTCGAGTTTGAGCACTCCCTTCTCATATTGATTCCTTTTTATGGGTGATTTCCAGCCTCCACGTTAGGAGAGGTTTAGGCTGGTGAAATATCAGTGGAATTTTTTAGAGTGCTCATCTGGTAATCAATTTTCAACAACAACTCCCATTCCAGCCAAACGCGATTAACAAGTCCAATTCAGTACAGTCGGTTGGGGGTAGGAAGGCAGGAACAAGAGTAATAGGGGTACATTAGTATCCGATAGACCTCATAGTAGCACTCAGGAAGTAGATATTCTGTAAAATGTGTCAATTATTAAAACGCTAGCTCCTGAAACCTGCTTTTGTTTTACATACAGTTCTCCCTCCAACTTTATTTATTCCAATGTTTCTGCCTCCTCTTTTATCAGTGGCACCCACATGGTACCTCTGACTTTTGGTGGCGGGCTCCATACTTTCCAAAAAATTCCAACATGAATGCCAGACATGTACTGTGTTAGGCAAGCAATGCGCCTGTCTAGCTACAAGGTTGAGTTGAACTATCCGAGGAACATTTGCCTCACACTCCAGTCCCTGTGCTTTCTGTTTTACTTCTGTGACTGTGCTGCCTATTTTTTGTTCAATCGGAACTCCTGTCAAGGGTCCAGGATCCATTGAGGTGTTGAAAGAGTGAGTGTCAGAGAGTACTTGTAAACCCAAACGAGCACATATGTGAGTTTGTGCACATATTCATTGGAAGGTGATAGTAAATGTGTGCATTTGTGAAAGAGTTTTCTTGTTCTCTCCTGGCCTGGCATATCTGGGGGACATTTCTGGCATATTCGGTGTTAATTCCTGGCATTGACTCCAGACCTGGCATATTGGGGTAGTTGTTATAATTTTTTGAAGCCCTCTTGGTAAAATGGTATGAACCCTGGGCAAACTACTGACTATGATTTATTGGTTGTAATTTGTGACAATTGAACACCACCCAATACAGAATGTACCCTCACTAAACAAACTGATGGCCATGGCATATTGGTGGTGATTTGTAGTATTTTGGGTCTACCCTAGGGATGACGGTGGCATTTCTTAGCATTTTAGAAATCCATGGCATATTGCTGGTAGTTCTCAGTCTTCTGTACCCATCCATAGCAGGATGGTGGCTATCTCTGCATAACCCGCTAGCCATGGCATATTGGAGGTTACTGAGCATTTAGAGGAGCCCCTGTGGTACGCCGACGATTCCCAAATTATATTCTCCCTATCTGAATCCTGTCCGACATCCCCATCTCTACTCAAATCAGGGCTTCAAAACATCCTAAATTGGATGACAAGAAACCAATTAAAGCTCAATGGAGACACGACAGAGATTCTTCTCTTAGGAAAACGTCAAGATCTTTGGAATCCTTCGCACTGGCCTAACCAGATGGGTAATTTTCCTACCACAGTGACTCAAGTTCCTAATCTTGGAGTTATCTTGGATAGCTCCCTCTCCATGAGCCAACAGGCCAACAAAGTTGTCGGCCTATGCCTTACCATCATCAAATGGCTGAGGAAAATCATTTGGATGCTGCCCTCTTCCACTCAAAAGACCGTAGTCAATGCCCTCATAATATCACGGCTTGACTACGGCAACATTCTGTACCTTGGTTCAAACAAAGCGGTAGTCAGTCGACTACAACTTGTCCAGAACGCAGCAGCCCGACTACTGTGCAGAATCCCAAAAAATTCCGGAGTCTCGAGCTAACGTTGGGAACTCCAGTGGCTCAGGGTAGAAAGCAGAATCAGTTTTAAAGCCCTGAACTACATGTTCAGAATCAAAGCAGGTACAGCACCCAAATACCTTCTAGCTCTGGCTCACCCCTATACTCCCAAGCGTAATCTTCGCTCGCAATCAGCTGCCAACTTCTGTGTACCAAGATTTAAATTGGCAAGAAAGGGAGGCAGATCTTTTGCCCACCTTGGACCATCCCTCTGGAACGCACTCCCTCCCTTCATTCGAAAGGAGGAAAACCATGTTGGGTTCAGAAGGCACGTCAAGACCTGGCTATTCGAACAATAACATGAATAGCCAGTAATTTCTCCTGACATCCTTATACTGTGTCTCAGCACCGGGAAACCCTTTTTGGGTAGCTGTAGCACCTTACAAATTTAAAAAATAAATAAAATATAAATAAATACGCTGGTGGTAATTCCTGGAATTTAGGAGCCTATCCATCGAGATGGGGCACGTCTTGGTTCAAATACTGACCTTGGCATATTCAAGGGGATTTTTGGCAAATTGGGGCCCTCAATGTCATGATGGTTAGCATAACACTGATAATTCTTGCAAGAGTGAAAGGGTACATTACATGAGATTGGGATACAGAAACACTTTCAGTTATAGTCGAACCTGTGGGCTTTACTAACTGATAGATCTGACTTGTATTTTCAATTCGAAACCCGGTCTGGCGAACATATGCATGTTTAAAGAGAGAACTATTGGTTTGCCATGATTTGTTTCCATGATGTGATATCATTTTGCTACATCTCTGATACACTCAAATACAATTTCCAGTCTGGGACTGGCTTTGCAGGCACTCTGACACTCTGGCACTGTGAGATTGCCCGACTTAAAGGGCCAGTGAGTGGTCCATACTATTTGGTCCCACAGGGCGTTATGGAACCATAAAAATGGTCCAAACACTGGGCCTTTAAGCAGTGCCTGACTGACAGGCCAGTCTGAAACTAACATATACATCCATATAGTGGATTTACCACTAGACATTAAATTATGTTGTGATCATAGTAACCCATATTTTTAGAGGTTGAACAGTGTTCAGAATGATTATGTATGTTTTATTAGGATTCTATGTTATATTGCTACGGGCATGTACCAAGGGTCAGGCCAGCATCCATCAGAGTTTATGTATGCTAAAGCACATAGGGGCTGATTACAATGTGGCCCAGAAAAGCTCCGGCCGATGGTAGGAGCCTTCTAAAGTCGAATCGTAATGGGCCCGCCGGTTTACTTTCTGACAGCTGTATTACAATGCTGGCAGTCAGAAACCAAACCGGCCAGTCATTCCGGTTGGCTTCCACAGGGCTCATGGATCCTGTCGGACAGTTTGAACCGGTTCGTAATCCCAAAAGGCAGGTCTTTCTGTCCTTAGGATTACAATGCATAGTTCCCGGCATGGTTTCCATGCTGGCCTGTTCGACATGGAAACCATGTCAAAAAGTGTGTATGGGGGCCCGCAGCAGGGCCCCCTTGTTTGTGCGACCTCCAGTTGGGAGCCAAGGGGGCACCTATGGTGCCCCCCTGTTGATCCCTGCATAAAATATCAGGAACCTTGAGGTGCCTGCCATAGGGTGCAGGGATGAACAGCCCCTCCCCTTTCCCTATGGGAGCAAGTATTGTGACTGGTTTACGAACAGTGTTTGATTGCATCCTAATTAGGCAATCAGGACCCCCCAACCAGAAGTTGGTCGATCGTTCCCAGAACCGAGACAGTGTTGGGCAGACTTATGTCTACCCGACATTGTAATTAAGCTCTTAGTCTTAGGTAACTTTTAGGAGGCCTGGGGAGCAGGTATGAATAGATGACTGAACTGTGATGCAAGACTTTAGATCTTTATCACATGTTTTTATGATGAAAGCAACTTAGAGGAAATAAAAATATCTAGCTGAGAAAAGCTGTAGAAGGTGGCAAGAGCATCAGATTGACATGAGATGCACACCCAGCTGATGATTAACTTTTTTAAAGATATTGGGGTAGATCGCAAAAGAGCTCAAAATAAACTAGATACTGTTGAAATGATGGGAGAGGAGATCTGATGGAAATATTTGTAAATGAAATGTGCTACATTTTATGAGTGCTTTTATATCAGCCAGATGACTCTTGGGGCGGGGCTAATCTGCCATTAAATATTTACGGGCTTGTTAATCTTATTAAAATGTCAACATTTTCTAAATTAACGTTCCTATATAATGCTATTCCGTTAACCTTTCCCCTAAAAGAGATTATGAACCTTCAAGGCAAGATTGGTTCCTTCATATGGGCTTGTAAATCCCCAAGAATAGCTTGGAAAAAATTAAGGAGGGGGCTAAAAATAGGTGGTCTGGCTCTTCCGGATCTACTCATTTATTGTCATGCCTTTCATTTTAAAAACTTCAGATTATTGGCCAACAAATTGGACGCTTCCTCACAGGGACATCTATTCCAGGCACTCTTGCATGACCAACCACTGGGCCAGGAGTTTTTCTTATTTAAATTTGGAGACAAGAATTTTTTTAAAAAGGTCCGACTTAAGATTTTGTAGACTGCACTTAGAAATTGGGCATTTGTCCGGAAAACCCTGGGAATTGCATATTATAATTCTCACGCCCCAATATGGGATTTCCCGGGCACTCCGGAGTGCTTCAGGACCATCTATCTTTACCGCTAAAAGCTGTAGGGCTGTTGAGATGGGGCGACCTTTGGGTCAACTCTGGCCTAATAGATTGGGACACGTTAGTATTCTTAACTAATGGCTCTTTAACAAGATTTAAGTTTAAGCAACTCTCTGCCGGGTGGGCAAGGCAATCCTAGGACTTGGGAGGGGACACAGGGATTCTTGATTCTGTGTGTAGGCAATGGAGGTGGGAACGGGAGGTTTCGTTTTGGTATGGAGCATTAATAGGGGTAAAAAGAGTTCCAAACTGTGAATTGGTGAGCTTATGGGGTAATGTGATATCGGATAGCCCGGAGGAAACCCTGAAGGTTTGGACTGACTCATTCTCCTTGTCTCAGAGTTTAATAAAACCAGCAAATCTGAGGAGAAATCACTTGTTCACTGCCTACCGGGTCTACTGGACACCGGCTAAATTATCTAAGGTCACCTCAGCCAATTATTGTTGCCCCCGCTGTAAACTCCAGGAAGCTGATGACAGACATATGTTTTTAGAATGTCCAGAGATTCTCGAGTACTGGAAGGCAATTGTGGATTTCCTAGAAAAGGTTTTATTGACTGTGGTTATAAGCTCTCCTAGACTAGTCTTTTTTGGCTTACCATCAGGATATAGTGTTAATAACTTCTCACAATTTATATTTTATGTTGTGGTTATAGCTAAGAGAGAGATATGTAGAGAATGGAAATCGGTTGCCCTACCCGGGTTCTCTGATTGTTTACGAAATATTATGGCAGTAAGTAAACTAGATTTGGCCTGTCGAGAAGAGGGCACTGATAATGTATGGTCTGCTCTGATGGCCTGTTCAAAGAGGTAACGGTCCAATGATTATGCCAGAGGTTTAGTCGGTCCTGTCCTCCCTGGGTCCGAGACATCTATCAAAGGGATTGGGAGTCGGACAAGGAAACAGCCTACCTCTCCTCTAGGTGAGCCCTGTTTGCTGCACATTGAATCCTTGATGGCCGCACGACTGACAATGTGAAAGACATGAGGGGTTCCCATCTAGAGTCTCTTTATCTGGTGGCATGTATGAGGACAAAACAAAAAAAGATGACTCTTGGGGCTGGGTGGATGGGGGATGATTAGGATGTAAGGCGGACGAACACCAACAGGCCATCGGCGGCAGGATAGCTGTAGAACAACCACATTATCAAGCAGCCTGTTAGAGCATCAGTCGGACCATAATCCCTACAATGGGGGTGGTGCCTGCCATAGGTGTCCCTTCCATAGGTATGTCCCTTCCCCCTGCCTTTACATGGCGATCTGACCATCATATAGAGGCAAACAGAAAGAATTATCAGGGGCCTCTAGCAGGGCCTCCGACCTGCCTGGCCGCCGCTATGTTGCCACGGGGGGCACATGTGGTGACCCTCCAAACATCCTTGCACCATGTGCCAGGCACCAAATGGTGACTGCCACACAGTGCATGGATGTTTTCAAAATGCCTTTTTCCATGGTGGCTCGTGCTGCAGTCTTTTCCCAGGCCGCAGCACAAGCTGCAATGGAATAAGTAATTTTCTAGCGAGTCACGGCTATCACAGAACAAAAGCTTCCCACATCTAATGTTCACAGTGCAAGAGAGAGGCTTGGATACCTTCTGGATTTATTAAGAGGAGACAAAAATAGAAAAGTTTGAAATTAACCAAGAGAAATGAAAAACTAACCCTGCAGTCAATATGTTGACACATGGACCACTAAAAATGCAGAGGCATTGTTAGCACACCGAGTTGCAAAAGAAGAGGCTACATGTGATTTCAGTAGTCAAACTGTCGCATTTACATTATATGTGTGATAGTTTGTTTATTAGATACACAGAACCATGCTGAAGCATAACATGTTAGATTAGCCAAATGAAGAAAAAAGCGTATATTCAGGGCTCTTTTCTTAGATAGGCAAGGCTGGAAAATGTTCATTAATCTAATCAAATAGAAGAAAGAAGTTGAAAGGCTGCGATCACTTGCCCCGTTAGTGTAAGATTATTGTTTGCTAAAATGCAGGGCATTTTCCATTAGGGCCTGGAAAGGGGTTGGACTTCAACGCAGATGATCAAAAATTAAGATATCATAACTTCTTTGGTGCTCATGATCACTATTCTGTTTTGTAGCCATTCAATATCATTTAGTTGGAACTCTTCAACCTGCAGACTGCCTTAGCACAGTCTCCTAGCTGAGCGGGTATCAACACAGCATCATCTGCCAATTGTAATAGAATCGGTGTTGCACTGAACTAGAAACATGAGGACCGATTCATAATCATTTGCGAGTACAGGAAGAAGTACTGCAGCAGCAGTCCTTCACACAACATCACTGCGATACAGTAATACTACAGCTGTGCAACTTTAGATACTTTTGTACTCCAAAATGCCTCTGTAATCAGGCCCCAAAATCTGCAACCAAAACAGGCAACAAGAGCTGATAAACATGGTATAATATTCAGCTGTATGAGAATAAGGTATACCTAATGTTTAAGGAAAGTCATGGTAGATTAGAAAAGATGATATTTTACATTTGTTTTTTGCTTTTGTGAATCCTTGTAATCCCTTTTATCCTTTTACTTAAAATTTAAACAACACATGAGCAGCAACCAACGCACTGAATAGTTTGATAACAAAGGACCCGATTCACAAAAGTATTCTAACTTTACTACTACTAAAAGTTGTGAATACTTAAAGTCGTAAAGTTAGGATGTTGTCTTAGTTTAGTAGTAGTAAAGTTAAGAATCCTAACTTTACTACTACTAAATGCCTTTTGTGAATACCGAAACTCGTCAAGTTAGGATTTTGTCCCCGATTTCTATTGTAAATCGGACACATAGAGGATATGTTGCACTTTAAGCCCTTTTGCCATTAGATTATTGCAAAACACTTATTTTGTGAAAAGTGAAAAGCATTACAAATGAATTTTTTTTTTAGAAATTAATAAAATGACACAAATATAGAGAATAACACATTATAAATGTGTTACTGGCTGAACTGACAATATTGGAGTGTAGAAAGTAGGATGCACAGCAACCATGAAACTCCACCATTACATGATAACTATACTTTTAAAGCTGCAGTAAACTCAGGCCACTCCTGTATGATTTTAGTTACTTTCTCCAATGCCCTTTAACAATCCTTATCCTTATGCATTTGTCATGCTCTTTTAATTTCCTTCGGGGATAGCAGAAATGACCATTGTTTTCGCTCCGATCGAAGCGGCTGTGAAGGTGGTGCTCCCTCTTGCTGTGCTGGTAGATCCGCCTGGTTTCCTATTTACGTTCAATATCTTCCTTTTACCCCTCAGACACAGCTTTGCTAACGTTGCCGAACTACTCACTTCATCATAGTGGAAGAAATATATTTGTGGACTAACGCGTTTTGTTTTGTAATTAAACGTATTCCAACATGGCTGTCTCATCGTCATTCGTTCAGTGAGACCACGCCCAAGACATGCTGCAGCGACAACTTCCGATGTCACACATGCGGGTCTTGCCGGGTCACCTTCGAGTAGGCAGTTTGAAAGATCGTGACAAACATGCAGACTCTCTCCTCGGTGTGTAGGGCACAGAATCTACAGCATTTAGTTATGCATTTTTATATAGGGCAGACTTTAACCAAAGGTGTCAGCGCACTTCACAATAAGACCAATTATGTTACAAGAGGAAAATGTTACAAGTATACATGTTACAGAAGCAAATGAGATACAAGAAGAGGTATAATACAGCAATAGATGGCAGTCACTAAAAAATACAAAAACACACAGGGATGACACTTCCACAGGCATAGAATACAAATTTACAATAGTGAAAGAACTTCCTTCAGGGACTTGAAAGGGTGTGCATTCCGTGACGTTCCTTCTACCTGCCTTGGAAATGCAATGTCTGGTAACATCTAGGCTCTAGATTGTACTTTTCGCAGTGGCAAAAATAAAGCTTATGTAGGGCCTCTCCATAGCAGTAAGGGTTGGAGCCCATTCCTAGCATGTGACACGTGTTACTCTGTCATGTGGCATATGCCACAGCTGATGTGACATATGCCACAGATTTTTTAAATGGACTTTCATGATTATCAGTTGAGGATTTCCAAAGGACTATCTTTCACTCTGCTAAAAAAAAAAAATGTTTAAAAATAGAAAAACAATATAAAAAAGAATTTCCCCAGGTGGGGTTTGAACCCTTGTCAAAAAGCAGTCATAGCCTCTATGAACTACCACTGTACCAACTGTTTCGAATAAATTTGCTTTGCCCAAAGCCTTTGTGTCTTCGAAAGAGAGTGGTGTCCCTTTTCAGTTTCCATGCTGTTTTTCTTCCAGCATGCCACAAATCTACACTTGATTTTCGTAATTTATAAACAAGGAGCCCTTCCTTTCTCCCATTCTGGCACTTGCCCCGTGCATTTAGTTTTCTTACACAACCATTCCCAAAGTCTAATTCCACAAGGGATTTATTTAATAGCAAACCTGCCCCCCCTTCCACGTGCCAGTGCATGTCACAAATCTCTGACATGCACTGGCTTGACTAAAAAGGACACAAATCTCACAGACACTGCTAGGCGTGATTTACAAAAGGGAATCTTTTATTTGGGTAAAATAGAAAAAAAATAGAAAAGAATATAAAAATCATTTTCCCCAGCTGGGGTTTGAACCCTGGTCAAAAAGTTCTCATAGACCCTGTGAACTGCCCCTGTACCATTTGTTCTGCATAGCTTTCCTCAGCCCAAAGCCTTTGTATCTTGTAAAAAGGGGGATGTCCCTATTCTGTTTCCATGCTGTTTTTCTTCCAGCATGCCACAAATCTACACCTGATTTTCGTTATTTATAAACAAAGAGCCCTTTCTTCCTCCCATTCTGGCACCTGGCCCATGCATTTAGTTTTCTTACACAATCATTCCCAAAGTCTCATTCCACAAATTAAGGGATTTATTTCATAGCAAAGCTGCCCCCCTTCCACGTGCCAGTGCATGTCACAAATCTCTGACATGCACTGGCTTGACTAAAAAGGACACAAATCTCACAGAAACTGCTAGGGGTGATTTACAAATGGGAATCTTTCATTTGGGTAAAATAGAAAAAAATAGAAAACAATATAAAAAATAACTTTCCCAAGCTGGGGTTTGAACCCTTGTCAGATAAGCATTCATAGTCCCTGTGAACTGCCCTGTTACCATCTGTTCTGCATAGATTTTCTTAGCCCAAAAGCCTTTGTGTCTTTGAAATAGGGTGATGTTCCTCGTTTGTTTCCATGCTGTTTTTCTTCCAGCAT
This sequence comes from Lissotriton vulgaris, assembly GCF_964263255.1. Taxonomy (NCBI): domain Eukaryota; kingdom Metazoa; phylum Chordata; class Amphibia; order Caudata; family Salamandridae; genus Lissotriton; species Lissotriton vulgaris. The sequence goes on along the minus strand of NC_141689.1, from coordinate 929,321,089 downwards.
GCCACAAATCTTCACTTGATTTTCGTTATTTATAAAGAAAGAGCCCTTCCTTCCTCCCATTCTGGCACTTGGCCCATGCATTTAGTTTTCTTACACAACCATTCCTAAAGTCTAATTCCACAAGGGATATATTTCATAGCAAACCTCCCCCCCCCCTTCCACATGCCAGTGCATGTCACAAATCTCTGACATGCACTGGGTTGACTAAAAAGGACACAAATCTCACAGACACTGCTAGGAGTGATTTACAAAAGGGAATCTTTTATTTGGGTAAAATAGAAAAAAAATAAAAATGAATATAACAATCGATTTTCCCCAGCTGGGGTTTGAACTCTGGTCAAAAAGCTCTCATAGACCCTGTGAACTGCCCCTGTTCCATCTGTTCTGCATAACTTTGCTCAGCCCAAAGCCTTTGTATCTTGTAAAAAGGGTGATGTCTCAATTCTGTTTCCATGCTGTTTTTCTTCCAGCAGGCCACAAATCTACACCTGATTTATGTTATTTATAAACAAAGAGCCCTTCCTTCCTCCCATTCTGGCACCTGGCCCATGCATTTAGTTTTCTTACACAACCATTCCCAAAGTCTCATTCCACAAATTAAGGGATTTATTTCATAGCAAACCTGCCCCCTTCCACGTGCCAGTGCATGTCACAAATCTCTGACATGCACTGGCTTGACTAAAAAGGACACAAATCTCACAGACACTGCTAGGGGTGATTTACAAATTGGAATCTTTCATTTGGGTAAAATAGAAAAAAAATAAAAAAGAATATAAAAAACGACTTTCCCCAGCTGGGGTGTGAACCCTTGCCAGATAAGCACTCATAGACCCTGTGAACTGCCCTTGTACCATCTGTTCTGCATAGATTTTCTCAGCCCAAAAGCCTTTGTGTCTTTGAAATAGGGTGATGTTCCTCGTCTGTTTCCATGCTGTTTTTCTTCCAGCATGCCACAAATCTTCACTTGATTTTCGTTATTTATAAACAAAGAGCCCTTCCTTTCTCCCATTCTGCCACTCGGCCCATTCATTTAGTTTTCCTACACAACCATTCCCAAAGTCTCATTCCACAAATTAAGGAATTTATTTCATAGCAAACCTGCCCCCCTTCCACTTTCCAGTGGATGTCACAAATCTCTGACATGCACTGGCTTGACTAAAAAGGACACAAATCTCACAGACACTGCTAGGGGTGATTTACAAAAGGGAATCTTTCATTTGAGTAAAATAGAAAAAAAAATAGAAAAGAATATAAAAATCGATTTTCCCCAGCTGGGGTTTGAACCCTTGTCAAAAAGCACTCATAGAGACTGTGAACTGCCCCTGTACCATCTGTTTTGCCTAGATTTTCTTAGCCCAAAGCCTTTATGTTAGAAAAAGGGTGATGTTCCTCTTCTGTTTCCATGCTGTTTTTCTTCCAGCATGCCACAAATCTACACTTGATTTTTGTTATTTGTAAAAAAAGAGCCCTTCCTTCCTCTTATTCAGGCACTTGCCTCATGCATTTCCTTTTCTTACACAACCATCCCCAAACTCTCATTCCACAAATTAAGGGATTTATTTCATAGCAAACCTTGCCCCCCTTCCACATGCCACAGCATGTAAAAAATGTCTGACGTGCACTGGCTAGACTAAAAAGGCCACAAATCTCCCTAGACACTATTTTGGGGGATTTAAAAAAGGGACATCTTTCATTTTGGTAATGAAGAAAAATGAAGGGAAATATTAAAAAAACAAATTTCTCCTGCTGGGGTTAGAACCCTTGTAAAAACATATGCTTTTCCCTCACTAATGAACTGTGCACCATGTATACCCATGATGAAGTATACTACACACAATCATTTTTACACCACACTTTTTCTTCTTCCCATGTGCCACAGCATGTCACACTTTTTTACATTGATTGGCATTACTTAGGGGGCTCTTGAGAGCCAACAAACAAGATCACCACACTGCAGTGAGGCTCTAATAGCCCAGGACCATAAACCACCAGAATCCTCCTTCCTAAAGTGGCTAAAACTGCCTTTAAACACGTTATTCCCAACATGGCTCACCAAGGAGCTGATGAGAAGAGTGCAGACACCGTCTAAGTGATCACTCGCAGTGCATCCCTGTTTTGCAGCCTACGGCTGTTCATGATGGCGGCTACGTGATTGAGCTAACCGGGTCTGTATCGCCTTGCCCTGCTGTATGGAATTGCTGTGGAGAGACCCCAGCTGTAGCACCGCCAGGAACCAGGAGCTGCCCAATGCAGAGCTACACTACGGGGAGAAGGTCGCCCGCTGAGTGAGATCGGGACCAGCTGAGGTAGGCTTGCTCCGACGCTAAGGCTGAGCCAGGCTGTGCCCACGCTGCTTCCCCTGAGCTACCTTGGGCTTCGGCTGAGCTGAAGGGCCACTTTAATATGAGTTGCGAGATTGCTGATGCGGCTGGCTCCCCAATCCTGGTTTGCACACTCACCTGGGGCCTGAAGAGGTCAAGAGGAGAACCCTGTTGAGACGCGCTGCTAGAAGGATGCTTATAGACCTATGCGACCTGTGCAGCGCCGGGAGGTGGTGCATGGAATGGTGAGGCCTTGATCCTGGGCCGCAGAGCAGCCTTGCTGCCTTGTAATACTCGGTAAGACAGGCTGAAGTGGACATTACCTGCAAAATCTCAAGCAAGACACGCTGCTTTTTGTGGGCCGGGGGCCTCTTCAGCAACACAAAAATCAGGGCGGAGGGTGAAGAGCTGGGCCGTGGCAGAGCCAGGGCTCACATAAATAACTGCACAAAGGCACAAACTGGCCTGTATAACTGCCCGTATGCACAAACTGGCGCCTTTTGACCTGAGTGGGATCTGCATACCCTGAGGGACTAGCAGAGCTAGCCGCTGCATCCTGATCTCCCTGAGAGGCATACCGTGCCCGCCCATACCACGTAGAGGGGAAAACCAGGGGTCCAATGGATGGCAAACAGGACAAACTTCAACTCCCGGCCTGGAAAAGCACTACTACCCCACCAGATACAGATATAAAATACCTTCTCCTCATGATGTGCCAAAGCCTCACTTCTATCGAGTCCAAAATGGACATCATGAATATGCACATGGACTACATCACACAAAGGTTGGAGAAGCATGATGGCTGCATTAGCAAAATGGAACAGCTGATATACACCCTCAAAGACTCTTCCTCCGACTGCTATAAACAACTCCAAGACATGGATAAACTGTTAAAAATTATTTCTGCAAAGACTGATGACTTGGAGGGGCGTTCACTCAGGAACAACGTGCTTATAGTGGTGATCCAGGAGTCTACCACAACTGGCTGCATGGTGGACTGTGTAGAATGCTTGGGATCTTTGGCATGGAGGTAATCTTCAGAGTTCTAGTGGTGGAGAGAGCCCATCGCTCACTTGCAGCCAGACCGCCATAGTGGCCTCTGTGGCCCATACTTGTGCGGTTACTTAATTATAAAGACCACAAAACGGTGCTGAGACTAGCAAGGGAAAAGCAAGAACTAGTTTACGAAGGGAACAAGCACTTGATCTACGAAGACTTCAGCACGACAGTACATGAAGCGTGCAGAAAGTTCCTACCAGTCAAGCGGAAACCCCAGCAAGCCAACATACAGTACTTGATGCTGTACCCCACCAGACTGTGAATCCCCTACCATGGAATGACACACATCTTTAATACCATGCAACAAGTGTAAGATTTCCTAAAAACTGTTGAGAGACCGTCACCCAAACTCGGGATTGTGATCCTGGCTCCCGACGGACGCCACCTGCTCTTGAAGAAGACTAAAGCCAGTTCATGTATGGAATTGGTCACCTGCATCACTGGTAGGACTATGCATTCCTTGTTTCATTGCTAATTGGTTTGAAAATATGCTCTGGCCCTGGGGGAATGGGCAAGCACGGACCCTGATGGAGCCTGCATGGGTGGTACAGCCGGTACTAATGAAATCGCCAAGCAATAACGACTTCCAGGGCATCCTCGCTCCTGCGAGGTGTGCTGACAGACTCTCTGGTGCTTTCCCCCAGCGGGAATTCCCTGAATGATGTAGTATGTTGAAGTTATGTTACTAATTTACTCATACGTTAGTATACTGCTTTTACCAGTATTAGCTCTTACACCTCTTGCATGTTACTAAATTGTCATTAATGAGTCCATTCTCCTGGAGGTGCCAACATCTATCCTTGCACAACACTTCAAGCAGAACACATAATGGGGGGTTTAGGAGGGATACTATTTACCTACAGGTTTGGGCTGCAGGTATGGGTGGGGGGCAGTCTTACTTTTGATACACCCAGCGGTGCTGCAGAGATTAATACTAAGCACATACAATTACAAAAGCATAGAGAACCTTCCATACAAACTCACCATGGCAGAACACATTGACCCCTCCATTCCCAGAGAGGACAAGACAGATATAGCGGAACCTAGAGCAGACAAGAGCCACGTGTACACTTCCTGAGATGGAACATTTGAGGATTCTGAGGCCCTCACAAATGCAGGCAGATCCTAGGATACTTAGAATGACACCAAGTGCTGGTGGCTATGTTGCAATAAACTCACTTGGACCGTAAAGCAGCACCCACCTTTGTAAAGAAATGAGCAGCACACAGCTGCTTCTCCTCCTACTCGACATATGCTAGAGGCACAGCAATCCTCATCAAAGACAGCATAGATACTGCCCTCTAGGGACACTACAAGATACACAGGGCAGATTCATTGTGATGTGGGGCAGATTAGAGGGACACACAGTAACCCTTGTTAGTTGCTACACCCCCAACATTGATGATGCCAGCTACTTTGACATGGTATGGGGTCGCATATTAGCAATAGGTTCCACTTTCATTACATGGGGAGCTGATTTCAACTTAGCACTAGACTCTCTTTCTGATTGCTCACATTGTGAGAAGTTGGCCTGATATATAATGCTCACTAATTCTTAGTGATCACTTTGTATCATGCCAAGCAACCCTTATGATGATGGTTGTAATTCAACCTTGTAGACCAGTTATCCTAGTGGTAACGTGGACAAAGCAGTCTTAGGCTAAACTCTGAAAGGCATGTGAAGCCAGCTGTTATACCATACACAACCCCCTTGAATACCAAATGAAAGGGACACCACACATATATATATTGAAAATATATATTGATTTATTAACTATAAAAATCCCCTGAACTCTTTATGAGCACAGAAGCACAAGCGTTAAATCACAAGACAGTTTAAAATACACAAAAGTTGCACAATATGGATGAGCCCTAGGGGCCACCTAAACCATATACTAAGAAAGTGGTATATGAGATACCAGGAGGAAAGTGAAGAGGCCTAGGGCCTTGGGAATCGCTGGAGCTATTCGAGACTGGCAATGACTAAGTCGGGAAAGGCCCACGGGACTCGGGTGCAGTGTTCAAAGTGCACGCACTTTTCAATACAAAGTCTATGGTGCGTAAAAAGCACAAAGTTAGTTTAAGGGCACTTCCGCTGAACCTAGAGGAACAAAACTTAAGACACAGACCCTAGAGGTGTGTACCAGTGTAGGGACACCGGCTTTGCAATGTTACCTCACCCACAGGAAGTGGGTGCACAGGGTCGAAGTGGCGTTGGGGTTTGACACGCAGGTTCTTGGCGCTTGAAGCTGAAGATGCTGCAGGCGATGTGAAGGAGAAGTGTCCGGTGGATCCAAGGGTGGATCTGAAGTGGTGAAGACCTGAAAGCAGAGGGGACAATGTTCAAAGTCACTGACCAGTGACCACCGTGGAACCAGATTGGAACCAGGCAAAGTCGGGTGCAAACAGGTGATGAGGTGTTGCTTCTCTCTGCAGCCACGTGGACACCAAGAGGTCAAGGACGTCCAGGAGTCGATCACGAGCTGTCCCTTAAAGGCTCTAGCTGATGGCGGTGTCGGCAACTCGATTGAAGCAAACAAGCCTTGGCTAATGCAAGCCACGGGGAAAGTGAAAAAGGCTTATTACTCGAACCAGCAAGGTCAGAGCGGGTACTCCTTTCTACAGGAGCGAGGGCAGGTCTGGAGCAACCAGACCCCCAGTGTAAATTGTAGGTTTCGTCGCCAAGATGGCCGCTGACCACGTGACAAGCGGCCGGGATGGCGAGTCGAGTGGCACAAAGCAAAAGGGCCCCACGCAGATCGTGGAGATGCTGGAGGGCTGATCTTTGGAGCAAATGCTGCTCGGTTGTGGGGCTTCTCAAAACCCCAAAGCACAGAGTCGAGGGTGCCTCGGATGCTGCGCAGTCAGCGTCTTGGGGGTCTTTCATGATGGCCGCTCCCACGTCTCTCGGTGCCTCCACGGATCCCTTCTTTGCAGGGACTGTGGATCGGGCTGTGAGAAGTCTGGGAAGCTGTGTCTTGTCAGGCTCTGCACTCGGGCTCCGGCGGGAGGTGGCGGCAAAGCAGACGTCGAGGTGCTGGGTGATGACTGTGTTCACAGGGTGGCCCCTCCTAGGCCACAAGGGAGATTCTCTTCAGTCTTCTGAGCAGCAGAATGTCGAAGTCCAGTCTTCTTCTTGTTTAAAGTTGATTTCAGGATGATCTGCTGTGCAATGGCACTGCTCCCTCTCTTATTCCCATCTGAGGGGTGGATCTCCTGCTAGGTCCCTCCCCTATGGGTGGGACCAGGAAGGGGGGTGGTTACACCCTCTCTCCTTTGTCCAGCTCCTCGCCAGGACTGGGGCTGGAAAGCCCCAGAACCGGTTTGGGCTGGCTTATGCACAGGGACACCTTGTGTGCCCCAGGCATGTCTCAATCTATTCAGCCCTGTCCTACCCAATACACAAAACCCTGTCTGGGGTGGTGCTCGCACCTCCCCAGGCAGGAAACCCTTTGTCCAGGCCCTCCTCGCTGGAAGGACTCCCAGCAGCAGGAGGTCAGACATGTGTCTGTGGTGGCAGCATCCATTTTGTGATGCTGAGGCTCTGTTTAACTTTAACCAGGGTTAAGGCTACACACATGTCGTGTCCCTCTAGAAGGGTGGAATGCTATCCCCGTCGCCAGAACTGGCGAGGGGATAGTATTCCAATTCGTATGACACCTTACTCGACATGTTTTGATAAAGCCAAACCAAAGATAGCATTTAACCGCGAGGATTATAATGCACTTAAGAGTATATGGTATGGCAATATCCCGGAACAGCTTAGGGAGTGGTTCCCGACAGCTGCAGACAGGCTCAGCTCATGCTAGAGCACCATCTCACATATTTCCAAGCACTCTGCCTCCAGGATTGATGAGGCCTTCCATAGGAGTGGCTGATAGGAACATATGTGTCCAGTTTAGGGTTAGGCACAGACATACTGTACCTAAGTAAGAGGGGATTACACCAACTTACCCCAGCTGAGTGATCAGCCAGTTGTGTCAAATATGGAGGCCAGGCCAGGGGTGGCACAATACATGCTGCAGCCCCTGGCAGGCCTTGGCTACACCTATGCCCTAGGTACCTATGGTACACTGTTACAGGGGCCTATAAGGTGAACCAATTCCAATTGTGTTATGCACCTAAGGTACATGGAGTCCATTTTAAGGAGAGAGCAATCAGCCTGGGGCCCTGAATAGCAGGATCCCAGGCCAACTAAGTCAAAAACCAGCTAAACACCAGGCAAAAAAGTTTGGGGGTAACCATAGTCAGATATCCACCTTCCTACATAACCCCCCCCCCAAACGAAAGGAGATAAGGCTATCCTTGACCAGGTAAGCCTATATTGCCTAAGTGGCCATATAAGGAAGTACCAGCTCTGGCTTGGTAACCCCCTGTCTCATGGTCCACTAAGCAATCCCTCACCCTAAGGGTATCTGAGGGTCTCCACCATAGGGAATCTCTACCTGTGGTGTGTCTTTGCAAAGTCAAAGGCTGGTGTTGAGATGGAGTACTGAAGTGAGTTTCCTCTGTAGGGCTCATCTTCCTCCAATCACTCTCCACCATGTGTGCCTTTCTTTCTCTGACTGAGTTGCACTGTGCTCTCAGGGTCAACCTCTGGCTACCTAAAGCTGGAGGCTGGGTCCCTCTGTTTGGCTTACTGGAGGGACAGGTCAGGTTTGGGCCCTTAGGGTCCCAGGTTTGGCTGTGCCCAACAATATCCATCTGGGGGAGGTCCCTAACTACTTTTAAGGGGGATCCCTCAGGAGTTTTTAAAGCTTGCACCTCACTAGGGCTACTAGTTTCGGTGCCCCTAATCTGCTGATGGGGGTGCTTTATTTGACAGGGGGCCCTTTGGGTCTCACTGTCCTTCTTGTCCTCTGCAGCCCTGGGCTGAGTAAGGCAAGGTAGAGAGGGGCAGGTTACCTGCTCCAGACTGGGTCCCTCCTGAGAAGGGTCCACTGCCATCAGAGGCTCTGTCAGGCCAGGCCTAACAACCTCTGGGACAGTTCCTTCATCAGGGGTAAGATCAGTTCCCTGAGGAGGCTGATCCTTTCCTAAAGTCTGGTGGGAGGGAGATTTCTCTTCCTCCTCAATGCTCTCTGTTTGGGTGGAGTGATCCATCATTTCAGGCTTCACTATCCAGGTATCGGTTTGAGTTTGGGCTGTGGCCATCACAGCCCCACCAACCTTTTCAGGAGGAGACTCAGTTTGGGTATGGGCTGTTACTAGTACAGCCCTGCTACTCTTTCTAGGAGGGAAGTTATCTAAAGATGGGGCTGAGGTTTGCTCAGCCCTCCCAACCTTTTCAGGAAGGACATCTTGAATTGGGGCTGTAGCCATTACAGCCCCACTAACCTTTCCATGGAGATTTACCATTCTAGAATGGGTTTGCTGTTCAACCTCAGCCCAGGCTGAGATTTCCAAATCATTACCCAGTAGGCAATCTACAGGCAAGTTTGCTGACACTGCCACTCTCTTTGGGCCAGTGACACCTCCCCAGCTAAGATTGACTACTGCCATGGGATGATTGGTTTCTATGCCATCAATGTTTGTCACCTGATATCTGGCATCAGGTAAAAGTTGCCTTGAGGGGACTAGACATTCAGCCACCATGGTGATGCTAGCCCCTGTGTCTCTGAAGGCCTCAACTTTCAAACCATTGATGAGGGGCTCCTGTCTATACTTGCTCAAAGTGTTTGGGCAAGCTGTGAAATTGGCAAACCCCATGCCAGTCTCATAGACAAGAGTATCGGAGTTAGGGGACCTGGATAGGCCAGAGTCCACCTGTCCTCCAAAAGTAAACCTACCCAAATTCTTGGGGGTGCTCCCACCACCTGGGGGACCACTGCTAACAGTGACAGGAGGTGTTGGAGCCTTACCTGGAGGTATATTCTCCTTATTGCCATTCTTGGGACAACAGCTATCTGTTTTGTAATGCCCCACCTGTTTACAGGTATGACAATAAGGCTTTTTCTGGGATGTAGAAGTGTCTTGGGACCCACCCCCATTCTTGGAGTTTTGGGGCCCTGGGGAAGTCTTTTCCTTACTTTTATCCCCACCCTTCTCTTGAGGCTTGGTAGTCTCTTTCTTTTGGTCACCACCCTGGTTCTTAGGCCTGATCCTGGTTCTGATCCATTTGTCTGCCCTCCTACCCAATTCTTGTGGGGAGGTCAGATCAGAGTCAACCAGGTGCTGATGTAGAAGCTGATTTTGACAATTACTTAAGATTTGCTCTCTCATAATTAAATTATACAATCCTGTATAGTCAGTAACCTTACTTCCCAGCAACCAGCCCTCCAGAGCCTTAGTGGCACACTCAACAAATTCAGACCAGTCCTGAGTCTGTGTCTTCTGGGTATCTCTGAACATTAACCTGTACTGTTCAGTGGTTAAGCCTAACCCATCAATCAGAGCACTCTTCAGGACCATGTAGTTTCTAGAATCCTCATCACTAACTGTGAGGAGTCTGTCTCTGCCTCTACCTTCAAAGGAGAGCCACAAGATTGCTGCCCACTGCTCCTGAGGGATCTGCTGTACCATGCAGGCTCTCTCAAGTGCAGTCATCCATTTGTGGATATCATCCCCAGCTTTGTAGGGGGGCACAATCTTACTCAGGTTTCTTGTATCAAAAGACCTGTCTTTATCCTTCTGGATAGTGCTGCCACCAGTGGATCCTAATCCACTCTCTCTAGGCTGTCTTGCTCTAGCAAGTTTCTCCTTAGCCAGGGCAACCTCTAACTCTTGCCTCTGGATCCTAAGCTCAGCCTCCCTCATCTTGGCCTCATGTTCCCTTCTCTGAGGGCTAGTCATCTCCCTTCTGGAGTGACCATGAGAACCTCTAGAAGCATGGGAGTTGTCAGAGTCACCTGAGTGAGTCCTTCTCCTCCTAGGCTTCTGGTTAAGTCCACCTGGGGGTCTGAATGGGTTGTTACCAGATTCATTCCCAAGTAGGCTTAAGTTAGCCTGGTTCAGTCTACTGACCAGCACCTGACTATCTCTGTCATCATCTGACTCACTGCTTTCCACCTCCTCCTCTTCCTCCTCTTCCTCTACATCTACCTGAGGAGCTCCAGTGGTGGAGGCTTCCTCATCTACCAGGATGATAGGGGCAGGGGTGTCTACAGTGTCATCCTCTGAAGGATGGCCTCCTTCAGCATCCCCTGTGGGGTTTGCCTTAGAGGGCTTTAGAGTCTCAGACTGGTCTAAGAGCTCTCTTAGGTGGTCTGTAGTAGGGGAAGGCCCTGTCTTCAGACCCCTTAAGACACAAAGCTGTCTTAATTCCTTAAAGGAAAAAATAGCAAATTTGGATGGTGCCCTTGGAGGGTCACTCTCAACAGGAGTAAGTCCACTGGACCCCTCTGCTCCAGACATTGCTCTAGTGTGGGTGGATGTGTTGCAATCTACCTACACTAGTGTTTACCTACTAAACCTATCTAGTAGTTGTAGCTAGGGTGTGCTACTCCCTTTGCTCTACAACAGCTAAGTTCAGTAGAACTTAAGTATACTAGTCTTGTTTTATATGTACCTAGCAGGTACCTGTATGATCTTTCAAATGATAATCTCAAAGATTGTAATGGTAAAACAACAGCAAGCTCAGATCCCAATCCGCTGCTCACCAATGTGAGAAGTTGGCCTGATATATAATGCTCACTAATTCTTAGTGATCACTTTGTATCATGCCAAGCAACCCTTATGATGATGGTTGTAATTCAACCTTGTAGACCAGTTATCCTAGTGGTAACGTGGACAAAGCAGTCTTAGGCTAAACTCTGAAAGGCATGTGAAGCCAGCTGTTATACCATACACAACCCCCTTGAATACCAAATGAAAGGGACACCACACATATATATATTGAAAATATATATTGATTTATTAACTATAAAAATCCCCTGAACTCTTTATGAGCACAGAAGCACAAGCGTTAAATCACAAGACAGTTTAAAATACACAAAAGTTGCACAATATGGATGAGCCCTAGGGGCCACCTAAACCATATACTAAGAAAGTGGTATATGAGATACCAGGAGGAAAGTGAAGAGGCCTAGGGCCTTGGGAATCGCTGGAGCTATTCGAGACTGGCAATGACTAAGTCGGGAAAGGCCCACGGGACTCGGGTGCAGTGTTCAAAGTGCACGCACTTTTCAATACAAAGTCTATGGTGCGTAAAAAGCACAAAGTTAGTTTAAGGGCACTTCCGCTGAACCTAGAGGAACAAAACTTAAGACACAGACCCTAGAGGTGTGTACCAGTGTAGGGACACCGGCTTTGCAATGTTACCTCACCCACAGGAAGTGGGTGCACAGGGTCGAAGTGGCGTTGGGTTTTGACACGCAGGTTCTTGGCGCTTGAAGCTGAAGATGCTGCAGGCGATGTGAAGGAGAAGTGTCCGGTGGATCCAAGGGTGGATCTGAAGTGGTGAAGACCTGAAAGCAGAGGGGACAATGTTCAAAGTCACTGACCAGTGACCACCGTGGAACCAGATTGGAACCAGGCAAAGTTGGGTGCAAACAGGTGATGAGGTGTTGCTTCTCTCTGCAGCCACGTGGACACGAAGAGGTCAAGGACGTCCAGGAGTCGATCACGAGCTGTCCCTTAAAGGCTCTAGCTGATGGCGGTGTCGGCAACTCGATTGAAGCAAACAAGCCTTGGCTAATGCAAGCCACGGGGAAAGTGAAAAAGGCTTATTACTCGGACCAGCAAGGTCAGAGCGGGTACTCCTTTCTACAGGAGCGAGGGCAGGTCTAGAGCAACCAGACCCCCAGTGTACATTGTAGGTTTCGTCGCCAAGATGGCCGCTGACCACGTGACAAGCGGCCGGGATGGCGAGTCGAGTGGCACAAAGCAAAAGGGCCCCACGCAGATCGTGGAGATGCTGGAGGGCTGATCTTTGGTGCAAATGCTGCTCGGTTGTGGGGATTCTCAAACCTCAAAGCACAGAGTCGAGGGTGCCTTGGATGCTGCGCAGTCAGCGTCTCAGGGGTCTTTCAGGATGGCCGCTCCCACGTCTCTCGGTGCCTCCACGGATCCCTTCTTTGCAGGGACTGTGGATCAGGCTGTAAAAAGTCTGGCAAGCTGTGTCTTGTCAGGCTCTGCACTCGGGCTCCGGCGGGAGGCGGCGGCAAAGCAGACATCGAGGTGCTGGGTGATGCCTGTGTTCACAGGGTGGTCCCTCCTAGGCCACAAGGGAGATTCTCTTCAGTCTTCTGAGCAGCAGAATGTCGAAGTCCAGTCTTCTTCTTGTTTAAAGTTGATTTCAGGATGATCTGCTGTGCAATGGCACTGCTCCCTCTCTTATTCCCATCTGAGGGGTGGATCTCCTGCTAGGTCCCTCCCCTATGGGTGGGACCAGGAAGGGGGGTGGTTACACCCCCTCTCCTTTGTCCAGCTCCTCGCCAGGACTGGGGCTGGAAAGCCCCAGAACCGGTTTGGGCTGGCTTATGCACAGGGACACCTTGTGTGCCCCAGGCATGTCTCAATCTATTCAGCCCTGTCCTACCCAATACACAAAACCCTGTCTGGGGTGGTGCTCGCACCTCCCCAGGCAGGAAACCCTTTATCCAGGCCCTCCTCGCTGGAAGGACTCCCAGCAGCAGGAGGTCAGACATGTGTCTGTGGTGGCAGCATCCATTTTGTGATGCTGAGGCTCTGTTTAACTTTAACCAGGGTTAAGGCTACACACATGTCGTGTCCCTCTAGAAGGGTGGAATGCTATCCCCGTCGCCAGAACTGGCGAGGGGATAGTATTCCAATTCGTATGACACCTTACTCGACATGTTTTGATAAAGCCAAACCAAAGATAGCATTTAACCGCGAGGATTATAATGCACTTAAGAGTATATGGTATGGCAATATCCCGGAACAGCTTAGGGAGTGGTTCCCGACAGCTGCAGACAGGCTCAGCTCATGCTAGAGCACCATCTCACATATTTCCAAGCACTCTGCCTCCAGGATTGATGAGGCCTTCCATAGGAGTGGCTGTTAGGAACATATGTGTCCAGTTTAGGGTTAGGCACAGACATACTGTACCTAAGTAAGAGGGGATTACACCAACTTACCCCAGCTGAGTGATCAGCCAGTTGTGTCAAATATGGAGGCCAGGCCAGGGGTGGCACAATACATGCTGCAGCCCCTGGCAGGCCTTGGCTACACCTATGCCCTAGGTACCTATGGTACACTGTTACAGGGGCCTATAAGGTGAACCAATTCCAATTGTGTTATGCACCTAAGGTACATGGAGTCCATTTTAAGGAGAGAGCAATCAGCCTGGGGCCCTGAATAGCAGGATCCCAGGCCAACTAAGTCAAAAACCAGCTAAACACCAGGCAAAAAAGTTTGGGGGTAACCATAGTCAGAGATCCACCTTCCTACACACATGACACCTCATCTTCACATCCGCAGGCAACCAAACACCTCACAGGCATCATGACAGATCACCAGCTATTTGACCCCTGGAGGTCCCTCCATCCATCATGAGGGGAGGGCATCTTCTATTCTAGCGTGCACTCCAGCTGGTCCTGAATAGACCTATGGTTACTGTCGAAGGGACTTAACACTTGGATCCAGGCTGTGACGCACTTGGCACAAACCTCCCTAGACCATTCCCTCCTGCTCATGAGACGAAAGCCGCCGGACAATGAATCTCCATATTGTTCCTGGCGACTCCAGCCCACAACTTGCTAGATAGAGCCTTCTGGGGAGAAAATACAGCAGGAAATTCTTCAATTCTTCCCTCGCAATAAAATCAGTGTCTCAACACTTGCATGTGTATGGGAAAGCTTCAAGTCACCATTCGGGGGCTATGTATAGCCAAAAGCAGAGGGATCCTACGTTCCATCAGGGGAACACTAAATAGACTATAAAGAGACATAAAAAAAACAGAGGAGCTCCAAACTTCTGCCCCTAGTCCAAAGAGAAGGGTTCAGCTTAAAGATCTACTAATTGAATATTCCAATGAGGCGGAACGTGAATCTAAATTCCAATCTAAATATTATGTGGCCAGATCATTTGGCGAAGGCAGGCAGCCCGGCAGAACTCTGTCTGAGGAAACCAGACCCCCTAGATTCGCTAATCAGATTTTGTAAATAATAGACGATGAAAGCATTAGGCATATCGAATCGTAGGAGATCCTTAATATTTTGACTGCCGACTCGCACGCATAGAAAAGTACCTCCTGACATAGCGTCCTACTTAAAGGACACTGCTCTTGGGTATACCAACAACTCTCGCAGAGAGTTTCTGTCTGCCGCTATAGTGGAGGACAAAATCCGGCCCGCAATATTGGGCCTGCATTCCGTCAAGGCCATGGGACCACAACATTCACATTACTACACGACATTGACCCGGAGATCTGCACAGGAGAAATGGGACTACATGTTCATAATATTGGGTAGAATGGGCCTTCCCCAGCCATTCCTGGCTTGGATAAAGCTGCTATATGTCTGGCCTAAGGCCATTACACAGATTAACGGTCTATACTCCAATCCAACCCCCATTATGCGAGGCACACGCCAGGGCTACACTCTGTCCCCTTTTCTTTTTGCTATCGCCATCGAACCCATCGCAGCCAAGGTACGGCAACATCATGGAGAGCATGCTATACCAGACCACTCACATCAGATACTAATATCATTATATGCGGACAATGTCACCCTTTATTTATGGGACCCACAGATTAGCCTCAAACCGATCCTAAGAGCGTTCATCAAATTTGGTTTCCTCTCCGGGTTAGGGATCAACTGGAGTAAATCGCAGATTTTCCAGCTAGCGCCCAGTACTGTTCAGTTCTCCTTCAAATTGTGCGAAATGGAAATAACATATCTAGGCATGATAATAACAAGAAATAAATAAGAAATGCTTCGCGCTAACTGTGGCACTGCGCTTGAAACCATCACTAACTGTGTGTCTCGATGGATCGCAATTCCATTCTCATTGGCTGGCAGACTGGCCTTGATGAAAATGGTCCTATTACCTAAATTATGGTATTACCTAATTATTGTGTTGTATATTTAATAATATACCCTTTAACACGGGACGACACTTCTTCGATACCCTCCGATCATTACTCATCAGAATAGCATGGGGCGAGAAACAATCCAGAGTGGGATGGCGGACCATGATGAAACCATGCCTCAATGGGGGTTTTGAGGCCCCAGTTATGGAGCTATATTTTCAGGTGGCTCAAGCCCGCTACACAATATATTGGCTCCATCCGCCACCCTTTATGCCACATCTGGCCATTGAGCAGAGATATATGGCTCCTACTCCTGTGACCTACTTTTTGGGAACACGCGTGCCTAACTGCTGTTGTGTGTCATAACACTATAAGATACCATAAAGTTCTATGTATGGGCAGTATAGTACAGAACACTTGCTTCTTGAGAGCTGCTTGTGCTCAATCGTTTATTGCCCCATGATAGTTGTATAATACCCAAAGTTAGATTATCCTTCCACCAGTCAGTGCTTAAATAGAGCCAGTGGTTGCCGTGTGGGGCAGTAGCACTTATTTATCGGGACCAGCACTTATTTTGTTTTGCATCTGTTGCTTCAAGATGACAAAAGAGGGAAAAAAGTGGAAAGATAGAGAAAGAGAAAAATGAGAACGTCACAAAGGGAGGAAGCAGGAAAGGCAAGAGTGAAATAAATGGGCGGGTATATGTGTGTCAGTGGAGTTAATGTGCATCATGAGTTTTGAGACAACCAGCTTTGGAATTTCACACACCAACTTTTAATTGCACGGCCCACGGGTTTCTCATAAAAGTTGCAGGTACCAGCACTCAGTATTTTACGAATTATGCGCTGCTACTAGTGCTCTCCTTAGGCTTTTCTGTGCATCACCATGTATCGTCATCATGCAGCTGAAGTAAACACCAATTATGTTCGGTAGTCATACTTAATTACACTAACTGCGCACCCATGTCTTATCATATGTGTACGTTTATGTCTGGATACTTGCTAAGCAATTAGCAAACCAAAGCTTTTCTTCATCCTATAGTGATTTTGCCAACTGTAAGTCATGTCTGTTTCATCTACCAACATACACTTCATGCGTCTTTATTTCACTCTTGCAGGTTCCATTTCATATCTGCTTTCTCTCTTCTGTCTTTCTCTTCCTTCCTTTGGTTTGATCTTTCTCTTTTGGCCAAAACCCAAGTAAAAATATTTTTCCTTTAACCAAAAGAGAGTCGCTTTATGCCCCACCTCGTGCCACAAACTTACTATAAGCACCAATGAGCACATTTCATTGCTCGTTTGACAAAGTGTCTTTGATAGGATCACATTTAGGACATTGACATGGATGTACCATGTTACAACGCATTTACTATTCTAACTCCAGTCCCCGTGGACCCTAGGGAAGGTGTTGGATAGTAAATTATACTTATTCCCTATCCTGGAGCGCCCCCCTGCGCAATGCGTTGTAATGGTATGCGTTGTAAAAGTCGCTTTGTAATGGTAGTGCGGAGTAAAAGATGCGTTGTAACAGGTGTATACCCATTGACATATTACACAGTAACTACATGGTGATTTGGAAGGTTTTGTACAGTGATCTTAAGGCCCCACAGACCTTGATCTAGGCACTTGCTTTAGGCTTACTTTGTCTTAATGGCACAATGTGGAGTGGCTATGTCAGAATCCAGAAACCACTGCCTCTTTCTTTCTTCTCTCCTCTCCTGCTTCTTCCTGCTATCTCTTTTCCATTTTCCTCTTCACACCGTGAGGGTGACATATTTGCACCCCGGTGTCCTCATTGATTTTGGATTATCAGTGGGTGCATGGACACTAGACCATATTTAGCTCCTGGTCCTGCTTTCTTTTGTTTTGAGCGAGAATCCTGTTTCTGTCAGCAATTCTCCAGAATGAGTGACACAACCGGCATATGAAAGGTGGCACTTTTCACTGCTTAAGCGGGTAAAAGTGGTAGTTGATGTGGTAGATTATTCCATTGTATGGCAATATATTCGAAAACAACCTCACAAAATAACTGGAGCTAAACAGTGGTGTCACATGGCATAGAGGAAGGCCTATCAATGAATTACCCTAATACTTGAAATAGAAAAGATAATGCAGTTTTTTAATTTAAAGATTTATAAAGCGCGCAGCTACTCAACAGGGTTTCCCGGCGCCGACAGTGGAACAAGTGAGATCGAAGCTCAGTTGGCATTAGGCCTGGCCAAAAAGAAAAGCCTTGAGCTTTTTACAGAAGGCAAAGAGGGATTGACAATTCCTGAGTTCTAGCAGAAGAGAGTTCCACAATTATGGTCATAGGAAAGAAAACGAACGGCCACCCATACGGGCCAGCGTTACTCTAGGGACTGAGGAAAGGAAAAGATTAGCATATCTTATATTGCGAGAAGGTCACTAGGGCTTGACAAGATATGGTATGTATGCGGGGGCCAGGTCGTGCTGAGCTTTAAACATGTAGCAGAGAGCCTTAAATTCTATATGCTTGCCAACCCTGAGCCAGTGGAGTTGATAGAGCAAAGGGGAGACAGAGGCGTGGCAAGGCAACCTATAAAGTAGGTGGGCAGCTGCATTCTGAATGAGCTGGAGACGGCGTACAGAGGTCTTGTCCCCACCATGATGCAATACATTACCCTAATCGAGCTTGGAGATCACCAAAGACTGCAGTACAGTCCTCAGAGCAGCAGGTGGTATTAGCCAGAGAATTTTATTTAACCTCTTGAGGACCACAAAGCAGGCCAAGGTAACTGCCGAGACCTGAACAGTGAGAGAGAGCTTGCTATCGATGGAAAATCCCAGGTTCTTAACCTTAGGAACCGGGGTGGGTAAAGGTCCCAAAGATACAGGCGAGTGGTTGTCTCCCCAAAGCTCAGGATTGTTCCCCAGGATGAGCACCCCCGTTGTAGAACCATTTAGCCCGAAGGCTTTGCTGGACATCCACAAGGAGATGTTACACAGACCATGTTTAAGTGAAGAAGGATCTTGATGTTGAGCAGATGATAAAGAAAAAATAATCTGCGTATCGTCAACGTATAAAAAGATGGTCAACCTAGATGTTTCTGCAATGTCTGCCAAAGGGCGAACGTAAAGTTTAAAAAGTGGAAGACTCAGGATCGAACCCTGCGGAACTCAAGATGGCAAGGCAACAGAGTAATATTTCAGGGTGTGAGAAAAGACTTGAAAGGAGTGATTCTCAAAAAAAGAAATCAGTCACTGCAAGGCTGCACCTACAATACCAGAGCTTACGTGGCGCTACACCAGAATGGAATGGGATACCGTATCAAAAGCAGCGCTGAAATCCAAAAGGATGAGCGCTGCTTAGCCACCACAATCAAGCTGCTGCCTAAGGTCCTCCATGACCCCCAACAGAGCTTATTCAGTACTGTGACCAGGACGAAAGCCAGACTGAGATGGATGAAATAGCTTATGCTTCGCCAAATGAGCAGAAAGTTGAGAGTTAATGTGTTTTCCAATATTTAGAAAAAGTGGAGAGAAGAGATATAGGCCTGAAGTTAGACCAGCAGAGGGGATGTAAACCAGTCTTTTTCGACAGTGGAAACACGAGAGTGTGCTTCCAATTGCGAGGCAACTGGCCCAAATTTAGGGAGGAATTGAGAAGCTGAGTAATCACTTCAAGGGAAGGCTCATCCAGGCAGCTGAGCTTGGAAGGAGGGAGAGAATCAAGTGAGGAGCCAGACTTGATGTTTCCAATTTGATTTATCAAAGGGTTTCAATCAATTGGGAGCCAAGCCTAAACTTGACAAGATTCATCAGATGCAAAATCAGGGGGAACAGTCACAACATGGCCAGAAAGTTGAGTAGTAGTGGGAAAGATGAAACATGAAGTTGTCATGAGAATGGGAATCCAACTTAAGCTCACGATGATTAGTCACAACTTTATTATGAAAAAACTGTGCAAGTTCATTGCAATGGTGTAGTGGAAGGGAGGGGGATGGCAAGGACATATTGGATGCAGGAAGTTCGGACACAACTTTAACTCGGGTTTTTGGGCGGAAGTAATGTTATACATATAGAAGGATGCACGAGCAGGGGGGGCTAGAGGGCGCACAACTGTATGGCCGCACTCGTGTGAGGCTCATCCTGAGGTCCGGAATAATTATCCTGCAATTATCCTCCTAACGACTTTAGGTGTGCGTCCAAAAAGCAAGTGATCCGTACCTTGGTGCCTGAAGGACACTCAGTACAACTTTGGAGAGAAACGGCTGCGGCATACACAGGCAGGAGCCGACTGTAATCTGACAGGCTGCAGAGGGACAGGCTGGCAGTAGTGCACGGCGGCAGGAGAGGCTGGGATAGCCCGTGGTTTGAAAAGCAGAAGCTGGGCCCCATGGATGTGCGAGAGGAGCGGTGGAGCCCCGGATCCTGGGTGGAGTTGTGCCCTGTTTGGCCGGTGCTGACGCGGGACGGCGTCCTGGGTGCAGCGCACTGTGGGGGCCAATTTTTTGAATGGTGCGGCAAGCCAGAACATTGGCGGATGATCCTACAGACTGGGAGGCAGTGGCGGCGCTGAGGGTGGTCGCGGCACAAAACGTGGCTGCCACTACGTGGCAACGTACATATTGGTGAGGGGGGGCCAAGTAACAGGGGCTCATCCTTGTGTGCATTCGGGGGCCGCAAGACTTGCTGAGTAGCCTGCAACGAAGGAGAGCAAATGTGAGGCTGCATTGGGCGGCGGCGGAGGCCTCCTTACCCTGCCAGATTTGGTCTGGCTCCCCAGTACCCAACACTGCTGTAGGAGTGCCTAACATTGAAGGCCCGGGACTCCCGCCCGATCGTAAATACAGCCAGGATCCAGCCGGGTGAGGGAAAGCAGCGGAGAGCAATGAGCAGGGCCAGGAACGATATACCCTGGGGCTGTGCGCTTGATGCCCGGCGCTGAGACCAGAAGTCCCCTCCGGTCGAGGTGAGGGTAGCAAGACTGGCCCACCATTGCGCCACGATTGGCGAGAGATGCTGATGCTGCCTGGGGATAGCCACTGAGGACTGGGCTATTGTGGGGGAGTCCCCCCCCTCTTCCCCCGTGCCTGCCGCCCCAGTGACCACCATAGGAAGCAGAGCCTCCTGGGCGGTGCAGGCAGGGTGCTGAAGGTTACGCTAATTTTTCATTTGGGAACATTGCAGTGCGCCCCCCGGTATTGCCCTATAGACCAACATTGCAACGCACAGCCTGGCTGCCTGCCAGGGAAGAACACTAGAAGAGACGCCAGGGTGGGGCCCCTACGACCCGGGCACGGCATCAGCAAGTTAAAGTGGCTAGGTGGTTGGGCCTCCTCCCTCAGGAACAGTGGGTGGCAGTGGTGTCCCGGAAGCTCGCTTGCTGGTTTATGGGGTTCGTTGAAGTGAGTGTACACACACAACGTAAAAGCTGAGCAGAACTCCCTGTTTCGCACGTAGTGAAACGTCCGAGGGCACGATGGGCAAGCCAGACGCCAGACAGCCGAAACTTACCTTTGAGACCTCTAAATCCAGCTGCAGAAGCAGGCAGCCTGACACCGGAGCAACAGGGGGAGAACAAGCTACTGGAGCGCAAGATGCGGACATGGAGCACATATTGCAAGAAATGCGACAGGGTTTCGCAACCGTTGTAGACAAGTTGGACCGCATGTCGTCTAGGATGGATGCAATTGCGCACAAATTGGACGGACACGAGGAACGAATAGTGGAAGTAGAAAGGCGTATCTCGGACAATGATGGCATTACAGCTGGACACTCAACTCAATTGGCTCGCATGGATAACATCTTGAGGACTATAGCAGCCAAGAATGAGGATTTAGAAGCGCGCAGCCGGCGCAAAAACATACGCTTGGTGGGGATTCCGGAATCCACAAACACTGACAAAATGGAGGAATATGCAGAGAAGATGCTACTTTAGGCTGTGGGCCAAGATGCCTTCTCCCCGCAATTCAATGTTGAGCAGGCACATAGGTCGTTGGGCCCGCGACCTGTCCCGGGAGCAGCACCCCGACCCATCATTGCATGGCTACTTAACTATCGTGATAGGGATGTGGCCCTACGGGCAGCCAGAAATATACAAACATTGACCTACGAGGGAAATGCATTTTCAATTTATCCTGATTTCACCCCCATGGTACAAGAAGAATGCAGAAAGTTCATAGACGTCAAGAAAAAACTTTGAGAGGCGCAGATAGACTATGACGCATCAGGGCAAACAGAAATTCTTCACCAATCCTGCCCATGTGAAGGAATACCTACGATCAATGAAACGGCAAAACCGAGATCGAGAGAGCCGCAATGGGTCGCAGAGATCATCAGCGGCCAGAGAAGACGAACATCCACACTGAGTGGACGAGGGCCGTACCGCGAGAATCAAAGAGCAGGTGGCAAGTATGGGAATGACAAAGCCTAATGACATTGGGACGTAAGTTCGGATGTGCACCAGTTGTTGGCCATTATTGGACTCCGGACCACCTCTCCCGCAGTGGAGGATTCCTGGTGTTTCATCGCCGGGGTCCTTCATGGGAGAGGAGAACTTGTGAGGCCCTCTAGAGTAGGTCTCCGGAGGGTATCACCCACTAATGTTTGGTAGTGTTCTGGGTTTTGTAGAACTACATTTTGTATGTTCCTATTGGGTAGGGAAGGGGGAGGGAAGGACGAAGGGTGCTGGCAAGATTGGATTGCTTCAGCGGGAGGGGGAAGTATGGAGGGGGGTCACGGGGGGTTGTTTGAGAGTTTATCGTCTTCGAATTGTGTGGTCCAACGAATAGAGGTCCAGAGGTACAAGTGGAACCAAGAGAACTATGGTATTATGAGACTGACAGGTGGGAGGCTGGCAGGGTGGTGACCCGACCCTGTTCCCCATTGCTTAAGATGTGGATTGGTAGAAATGATGTCTGCGGCGGGTAACACTGACCTTAATATACTATCTTAGAATGTGAGAGGCCTGGGGGATCCCCGTAAGAAGAGACAGGTTTTATCATACTTGGATCGTCACCACATACACATTGCTATGCTACAGGAGACTCACTGCCAGCGTAATAGGCCAATTACTTTTGTAAGTAAGTGGGCGGAGACTAGGCTTTTTTCATCCTACTCAAGCTACGCCCGTGGGACTGCCATACTGGTCAAGAGGCAGGTACCATTCCAAATGGCAGGCTCCTTATGCGATGAAGATGGAAGATATTGTATGGCATGGGGTAGACTGGGGACACAATCTGTCCTACTAGTGTGTTGCTATGGTCCAAATGTGGATGACCCCAGGTTTTTTGATGGCCTATGGGCCAAGATTTTTGAAATAAAGGTCATTTTATTGTCACGTACAATCCAAGTGCAAATAAATCCCACTCGGCGTCACATCACTACACTAGAGCGCAGGCTGCGTCAAGGACATCAAGGAGGCTTATCATTTGATAGATGCTTGGAGGCATAGACACCCACTGAAACGGGAGGGTACACACTTCACAGCGCCGTCACACTCATGGGCCAGACTGGACTATTTTTTAGTATCTAGAGGACTTGCACCATCAATAATAGACACAAGGCATCTTGCTAGAACATACTCTGATCATGCGCCGGTGTTACTGGTGCTCTCATCCTCAGACTTTAATATGCCGTGGAGCCCATGCAGATTGAATCCCTCCATTTTATTAGACACGGTCTTTCAAGAAGAAATTAGAGAGAAAAAAATTGACTTTTTTGCACGGAACAAGGACTCAGTGAAAAACGTAGAATTGATTTGGGAGGCCTTTAAAGTAACAATATGGGGATACTGTATACGGAAAGGTGCGGGGGTGCTTAAAGATATTCAGACAACGATCGGGGTTCTTGATAGGGAGCTTAAACGGCTAGAAGTGGAACTCGCGATAGCCCCCACTGTAGAAGCACAAATAGCCTTTCGAGAAAAAATGTCCCTGTACATGGAAGAAGCGCAGAGGGAGGCGAAATTCAAAAGCAAGTACTGGGTGGCCAGAAATTATGGAGAAGGAGACAGGCCTAGAAAAATTATGGTGCAAAAGGTGAAAAAAACACTTTGTGCCAACGCTGTCACGGAAATACAGGATTCGGGGGCGTCACTCATCGAGACACGCACAATATACTTAAAACGTTCTTGGAACATTATAGCGCTCTGTATACCACAACGGGCGCCTCGGTTGAGCAGCTGGTTGACTACCTAGTGGATGTGGCATTGGGATGGCTGAGCGACACGCAGAGGACTTTCTTATGTGCGCCCTTCGAGCTGGATGAGGTACGGGAAGCCATTATGAGCATGCAGTCGGGCAAGGCCACAGTCACCGATGGAATTCCAGTGGAATTCTATAAAACATATATAGACATCATGGCTCGGGTGCTTTGGGAAGTTTATGAGGACGCGTTAGAGGTGGGGCTCTTGCCGCGGTTGATGAGGGAGGCGCTGATAATGTCTTTGCCAAAGCCCGGCAAACCCCTTGGCCTTTGTGACTCCTATAGGCCACTTTTGATGCTCAACTGTGATGCGAAAATTTTAGCTAAGCTGATAGCAACAAGATTGAATCTGCTGATGGAACATTTGATCCTCCCAGACCAGTCGGGGTTTGTGCCTGGCAGGGCAACCTCTCATAACTTAAGGATGCTATTTGCGATCCTGCACACCACCTCCCCTGACCTCCCTATGGCTGCTATTTTTTGGACACTACTGAGGCGTTTGATTCACTTGAATGGGGATACCTATTCGGGGTGATGAAGCGGATGGGCTTCCCATCCTTGTTTCTAGCCTGGATTGAACTACTTTATACCAAAAGAATGGCCAAGGTTTTTATCAATGGACACACTTCCCAAATGTTTGGGATAACAAGGGGGACCAGACAGGGGTGACCCCTATCGCTGCTGCTATTCGCACTGGTGGTGGAACCTCTTGCGGCAAAATTGAGGCAGAGTCAAAATGATAAGGCTTTGCGGTGCTTTCAGCGCCAGATACTCATCTCACTATATGTGGATGATATTACCTTATATATCCGTGACCCACGTGAGAATTTGAACCCGGTACTCTGGGAATCCATAGTCTTTGGAAGCATATCCGGTATACAGATTAACTGGACCAAATCTATTTTTTTTCTACTGACGACGGCAGTGGAACATTTTGAAATGGACTACCCCTTGGAATGGTGTGCTGATGAGCTTAAATACTTAGGAGTCAAAGTTACAAGGAATAGGGGGGAATTGATGAGGGCAAATTATGGGACTATTATGTACAAGATCGGAGACTGTATGACGAGATGGGTGGCGCTTCTCCTGTCTATGGCAGGACGCGCTTCATTAATTAAAATGGTGATATTCCCGCAAGTGCTATATTTATTTCTGAATATACCCTACTACCTGGGCTCCTACTTCTTCAAAACCCTGAAAAATGAATTAATACGCCTAGTGTGGGGAGGTAAACAGCCTCGACTACAATGGGAAGTGTTAACTAGACCTTATTATCAAGGGGGCTTCGGGATACCTGATTTGGAGTTATACTTTATAGAGGCACAGGCACACTTCGTGTGGTTTTGGATTAAACAACCTCGCTACATGCCCCAAATAGCGGCGGAACATTGGCTGGCCCACCCTGTCCCGCTAGATGGGGCAATATACAGCAAAATCGGTCCCAGAGAAAGGCAACCGAATGCACTTTATAATTCACTTAAGGCGCGGCACAAGAACACGGAGATGTTGGCAGTGCCATTGGCATATTCACCACCTATCACCTGGATATCCCGCTACTGCAAGAGGAGGTATTTAGGAAATTCAGGGGCAAGTATGGACTGGTTAATTGGGGGGATATGTACCATGACAGTGAGTTCCGTGCTCTAGCACATATGTGTCCGGAAGAGATGCAGACGCCATTAGATGTGTTTCTATATATTAGATTAAGGCAGGGGGTGAAAGCTATCACCCTAACGTTTCTGGACGAGCCAGCACGACTGATGCCATTGCATGCGGTGCTGGAAAGGCCCAAACCCATGCGCCTAGTTTCACTGATTTACAACATAGTGCATGTGCAAACAGAGAGATCTGCAGCTCAGGCGCGGCTGAAATGGGACACAGAATTAGGGAGACACTTGACAGACTCAAAATGGGAGACCTGCTGCCTGCACACTGAGAGGGTTTCAGCGAGCAGCAGACCCGCATCATACATTATAAGTTCCTCCATTGATTATATTATACACCTGCTAAGATGCACAGATTTAAGCTGAGGGAGGACGATCGCTGTGACAGATGTTCTTTTTTGCATCTGGCATGGGACTGTCCGAACATTTGGAAATATTAGAAAGAGGTTTTTGAGGCATTGCAGCCCATGATAGATGAGACACTGATGCCGGACTGCTTAATGGCATTGTTGGGGTTTGTTACTCCAGTAAAGGCAGAACACAGGCGGTTTGTAGCTATGGCACTTCTCATGGCAAAATGAAAGGTGGCCTGCAGATAGGGGAGGGGCCGGGCGCCTAAGTTCTGGGGCTCATTGTTTAATTTTGTATGGTTAGGCAAGGGCATGGGTGGGGGTGGGGGAGGTGTGTATGTTGCAGATTATGAGACAGATATTTGTAATGTGGGCATGTGTAGTTAGTAAAGGTAATATAGTTTCACTTGGCTGATGTATAAACCGTGCTATCGGGTGGGTTACGTTTTACCAGCCAACTTGCATGTTTGAATAGTTTTTGCTGATAAGTGTACTGGCAGACACCTGTTAAAACTAACCCTGTGTATGGGTATAGTGGTGCTACTAGGAATGATGGGGGTTTCTGTTTGATTTTGTACTTATAAACTTTCTTATGGTATGGTGTATGTTTCAGTTGCAAAATTGTAGGTTTTAATAGTTTTTGCTGATGAGCATTCTGGCAGACGGCTGTTGTTTGATTTTGTAAGGTTAAGCAAGGGCATGGGTGGGGGTGGGAGAGGTATGTTTGCTGCTGAATATAAGATGGACAATTGTAACCTGGGCATATCTAGTTTTTCAAGGTAATGTCGTTTTTATGTAGTTTCACTGGCCACATTTATAAAGCGTGCTATGGGATGGCTTATGTTTAACCCACCAATTTGCATGTTTGAATAGTTTTTGCTGAGAAGTGTTCCGGTAGACACCTGTTGAAATTAACACTGTGTCTGGGTATAGTGGCGATACTAGGAATGGTGGGAGTTTCTGTTTGGTTTTGTACAAAATTGCAGATTTTAATAGCTTTTGCTGATGAGCGTTCCGGCAGCCACCTGTTGACATTAAGTCTAGGTATGGCTATAGTGGCGGTAACGGGAGTACGTGTGTTGCTCATTATAAGACGGGCATTTGTAACGTGGGAATGTGTAGTTAGTAAAGGTAATGGACTTTCACTCAGCCCATTTATTAAAAGTGCTATGGGATAGTTTATGGTTTTCCCTCCAATTTGCATGTTTGAATACTGTTTGCTGATAAGTGTTCCCTCACATACCCGTTAAAAGTAAGCCTGTGCTTGGGTACAGTGAAGTAGTGTGGCTCACTGGTTAGAGGCGGCAGACCCGAGAGCAGAGGACGGCCTGGGACCAGGGTTCGATTCCCGGCGCGGCAGGTTTCTGGACCAGGGTCAGGGGACTCGATAATTCTCTCGCCTCGGTGCCCACTCTGATCAGCGATCACACTCGGCAACTCTGGGCATTAGCTTGCCTCATCTTCACTAACGGGACCGCCGGGGATGCCTGGTCTCACCCTGGAGATACCCATTAAGGGACCATCTCTCAGGGAAGCCAGGAAGGGTTTCGCAGCGGTCGAAGCGCCTTGGGACCCTCCGGGTAAGTAGTGCGCTATATAAATGCCTATACATACATAGTGCCGCTAGTAGGAATGGTGTGGGTTTCTGTTTTATTTCGTATGTTAAGGAAGGGTGGGGGTGGGTGTGGGGTAGGTGGTTATGTTACTGATTGAAACACAGAATTTAGTAATGTACAGATGTTGAGCTACTGAAGGTGATGTAGTACCACTGGGATCACTTTTAAAGTGCCCTATGGCATGGTATATGTTTTATCCGCATATTTGTATGTTTTAATACGCTTTGCTCATGAGCGTTCCGGTAGACAGTTGTTTAAATTAAGTTCCTGTATTGCTATAGTGTGTCTACTAGGTTTGGTGTGGCTCTTTCTTTGATTTTGTAGGGTTATGGAAGGATGGGGAAGAGGGTGGTGCAGTGGCTGTGTGCCCATTTATGAATCAATTCATGGTATGGTATGTATTTTTCATGGCAAATTTCCATGTTTTAATACCTTTTGGTGATGAGTGTTCCAGCTGACAGATACACAAATTACACAAAATTTCTGTGGATAAGAAATCTTAGTGCTGATAGACACTCTTGTACTGTGGTAGAAGGCTGATAGCAATGATGGAAAATTATGAAACTTGGTGCCATTGTAGATTTCAATAGAAGCTTACACTGTTTGTTCGTTACAATGGTGTAGTTGGGTTCTAAGTGGGAGAAAAAAAGTGGGGGTTCTCTAAAAGAGGGAGGGCAAAGCTCTTAAAGGGGTGTGGGCTATGCAAGTTGAGCTGTGGTCTAAATCAAGATAAGTATCATTGTGTGCTTTAGAAAATCCTCTCCAATTATCCTACGTTAGGAAAAAAAACATTCTTTGAAGGATTTCCCTTTCTTTTACAACGTGGGTAACCTAGCTTGATGTTTCTAGTTCTCAGTAGTGAGCAAAATAAGCATGCGTATATCAATGTGCATACTGTCACTGCAGTGTAAATATTAAAAACATACCACAGGGTTGTATATCACGGAGGTCCTTATTGGGATCCAGTCGCAATGTTAGTTTTTAACAATTGAAAAAACTCGTTACCCGTTTTCGTCTGGTAGCCGTACTGAAAACAATTGTAAACGGGAACCCTTGTAAGTGGTTTTAAGGATTGGATTCGGTTCAGAGTGTTAAAAACGGGGCCTGGAGGCTCCGAGCGATAGTAACAGGGCGTGGAGGGACCTACCTTTTTCCACTCTACGTGAGAGCGAGGTACGAGATTTTAAGTGTAGGCATCAATGGCCCTACACGCAGTGCACCATCAGTGTGGTGCTCAGGCGCTGAAATGAATAAAGGAGAGCCGATCAGTGCGCGGCTCAAAAACGGGCCATAACAGGACAAGCTTTCTAATTCTGGGTTACTTACTCAGTCTGAATGACGACTCGCCTCTGCTGTGGATACTCGGTCAATGCCGGTTCCCTGTAGCGATCAGTGTGGGGGAGTGGTTTGTAGACTCCCTCACTGGTCACGTGATTGCCGCTGTGGGCGCCATCTTGGAGAGGTGATCAGTTACGAGCCCAGCGGAGGATAAGGCAGCGGTAGCAGCCATCTTGGAGTGGATACCTAAGTGGGCTGACCATTGGGGTGTGGGGGTGCGTGGGTATATTAACAGTGACAGTGACTTTGTGACAGTGAAAGTTGACTGGTGATATAATTAACATTAAAATAGTTTAGCCCCAAATGTCCAGTCCCATTTTTTCTTTGACATCTTATTCATCTCTTCATCATAATGCAACCATTTGAGGAATTCGTCTTAAAGCATTTGGTTTTCAAAATTTTTTACATAAAGCCAAATCTCTCTCTGGGTCGGGATAATTTTTCCACAGACAATTAGTCCAATCAAAGTAGTGTAGTCCAGTCCTCACTCTGATTGAGACCTGTATGGATGGTGTTGAATTGTATAATGGATTTCAATTCCTCCCGGTTTAGCAGTTGCTGCAAATTGCCACCTCTCTGTGGTACTTTGACGGACCCTTGTTTGCATTAAAAAAAAGTAAGAATATAAAAGACCACCTTGTTCGGGCTGCCCTACCTGCACCACCTCCAAATAACACAATTGAGTCAAATTGGGGTCTGCCACCACTGAGAGGGCATGTTAAGTGTGGACAATGTATTGTTTGTGATTTGACACTTGAGGGGCGCACTTTTAGTCACAATAATGTCACAATCCACATGAAAGATTTCACGAATTGCAATAGCTGCAATGTAATTTATGCGGTTCTATGCCCTTGCCCACGTATGTATGTGGGGCAAACGACACAAAAAATAAAGACAAGGATAAGCCAACATCGGAGCCGCATGAGATGTGGGACCCCTAATGCCCCGCTGGTAGAACATTTTGCCAGCATGAATCACACAGCAGATGACCTGAAATGGACCATCCTGAAGTCCGTCAAACTACCACAGAGAGGTGGCAATTTGCAGCAACTGCTAAACCGGAGGAATTGAAATCCATTATACAATTCAACACCATCCATACAGGTCTCAATCGGAGTGAGGACTGGACTACACTACTTTGATTGGACTAATTGTCTGTGGAAACATTATCCCGAGCCAGAGAG
Organism: Lissotriton vulgaris; assembly: GCF_964263255.1. Classification (NCBI taxonomy): domain Eukaryota; kingdom Metazoa; phylum Chordata; class Amphibia; order Caudata; family Salamandridae; genus Lissotriton; species Lissotriton vulgaris. Next base: position 929,291,457 of record NC_141689.1, on the reverse strand, counting down.
AGATTTGGCTTTATGTAAAAAAAATTGAAAACCAAATGCTTTAAGACGAATTCCTCAAATGGTTGCATTATGATGAAGAGATGAATAAGATGTCAAAGAAAAATTGGAACTGGACATTTGGGGCTAAACTATTTTAATGTTAATTATATCACCAGTCACCTTTCACTGTCACAAAGTCACTGTCACTGTTAATATACCCACGCACCCCCACACCCCAATGGTCAGCCCACTTAGGTATCCACTCCAAGATGGCTGCTACCGCTGCCTTGTCCTCCGCTGGGCTCGTAACTGATCACCTCTCCAAGATGGCGCCCACAGCGGCAATCACGTGACCAGTGAGGGAGTCTACAAACCACTCCCCCACACTGATCGCTACAGGGAACCGGCATTGACCGAGTATCCACAGCAGAGGCGAGTCGTCATTCAGACTGAGTAAGTAACCCAGAATTAGAAAGTTTGTCCTGTTATGGTCCGTTTTTGAGCCGCGCACTGATCGGCTCTCCTTTATTCATTTCAGCGCCTGAGCACCACACTGATGGTGCACTGCGTGTATGGCCATTGATGCCTACACTTAAAATCCCGTACCTCGCTCTCACGTAGAGTGGAAAAAGGTAGGTCCCTCCACGCCCTGTTACTATCGCTCGGAGCCTCCAGGCCCCGTTTTTAACACTCTGAACCGAATCCAATCCTTAAAACCACTTACAAGGGTTCCCGTTTACAATTGTTTTCAGTACGGCTACCAGACGAAAACGAAAACGGGTAACGAGTTTTTTCAATTGTTAAAAACTAACATTGCGACTGGATCCCAATAAGGACCTCCGTGATATACAACCCCGTGGTATGTTTTTAATATTTACACCTCGCTTTCTTCTGCTCAGTAAACAAGTGGACTCGCAACTGAAGTTTTCCACTTTTTTAATTGTGCCCCCAGCCTGGCGTGACTATTATAACTTCCGCCAGAAAAACCTAGAAGTGCAGGAAACCTCCCACGTGAGGCTTCTTACCTCGAACAATAGAGGTATGAACCACATTATTCTCCTTCTAACCAGTCCAACAATGGGAATTATATAGCGTTTTACTCGTAGCCACTTATCCACTCGTAGCCACTTAACTATCAGTACCACTCACAAACACGCTAAACCCAAGGATTATTAACTACCACTGCACAGTGAGAATCCCAACTCACCGTCATGTCCTGAGATGAACCAGAACAATCACTGTCACTGCGCAGTCCGATAACGCAGCGTACCACGCATGTCACTGCGATTCCGATTATTGTCAAAACAGTATTGTTATGTTCTCTTACCTGGCACGCCCACCCTGCACTTATTCACACACTGCGAATTCGATTGTGTTACAAAGTTGGCAGACATGTGTAAACTACTCCTTAGTGGTACTCTTAAAACTCTTTATCTCTTTTGTTTCTCCTAACAGGCTTTATTAAATTCAGGCATGCTTTGTTTATTTCTAAGTCCTGATGATGATCCCATGTATTTAATTGAGCAATAGGGATCGAAACGTCGACACCCATGAGTGGGGTTACACTTACAATATTGTCAAATGAGATTGTGTATGCTCCACTCCAGGTGACACTGTCAGTGATCTTTAATTTGTCTACAGTGCCCTGTTCTTGCTCCCTTCCTTTGCCTGAAAAACACCCCTTTCACTCTACTCCTATTTTTCCTTTTCCTTTTTGGTACGGCACAGGCTTGTGTCATGCTATTTCGTTTACATTGTATATTAGACATTGTTTCTTGAAAATAAATTCCTTTCCCGGCTGGGTCAGGAAACCTTAATCGTATTGTATTCCATTGTGTTCCTATACTGTATTGCATTTATGTTGAATAAGCCAGGCACCGGATACAGGCCAGAGCCTAGCAATTAGAATCATACCCCTAGCATACAAACGTATGGAAAAGAAAAACTAGGGCTGAGTGTACATGCACGGAAATCAAACGTACTTCCACCACAATTACATAGGCTTTTACATTTCCAGTCCTTAAGAACTGAGATGCACGGGCAGCTGCAAAGAGGAGCCGTGTCCGACAAGGCACTGCATGAGGTAAACAAACTAAGAGTGACTGATGCCCATAAACACAGTCCCGCCCGCCTTTGGCAGGAGGAGGCAGGCCAAGGTTACATAACGGATGATTGTTTTTCACCGTACACGTGGCCGGAAGCCCTGAACGTCCCGAGGGCTATGGCTCAAATGTGTTTGTCAGCTGCTCTGTGTGCAAGCAGGGGCGCTCCGGTACAGAGATGTCAGGCTACTGGCGACAGCCATCTTACAATCAGGACCATGCATGTATCAATGAATGTCTTTTATATAGCGAGCGGATGCTCCGAGTGTTTTGGCGCTCGGCATAGAGGTACAGGTGAGGCGCAGAGTCCCCAAATGTGTTCCAGAGTCCGCAAAGCTTAAAAAAGCGTCTTCTGGGCCTTATGAAGAGAGTTTCCTCTGGAATGAAATACAGCACGCAATGAACACGGGTAGAAAGCAGACGGATCTATTGCGCGTGTGCTAAAAAATTGTTTGTGTGGTACAGTTCGGTGTTTTCTTCCAATGTTGCCGTGGATACGCGGTTTTATTTTGGGCTCAGCGATTTCCGTTTTCATTGTTGCATGTTAAACCAGAGGGATGGTTAAGAGGAATGGAGAATAAAGGCAAACCGCTCTTGCCTCTGATAGGCTAAAATCTGCCACAAAGTATTGGTGACAGTCAAGGAGCGCAGGCACTTGTTCATAGAACACACTTGGAAGTGCAACAATAACTAAGTCAACGTGAAACAAGATAATATATCAAATACAAAACAAGACGGAGGGCATTGCTGTGGGGAGGGAGGAGGAGAAATGCGACACAGCCGCAGCAGGGGGCGGAGCCGGGAGAGCGACGATGAGGGTGTGAAGCAGCAGGGGCCTTTGAAGTGAAGCTAAGCTTCACTTCAAAGGTGTGGGAGGAGTGCTGCTAAGGCACGCTGGGGGAAGCTTGTGGGGCAGAGCGGGAAGAGCTGCTGGGGAACAGATGGCTGGCATTTGATGCTGTGCATGCGCATTTTAGGTCAATGCACTTGCGCATTGACCTAAAAGCCCACGGGCACAGCACCAAATCGCCAAAGTTGAGTAAAGTATGTTTAAGTTCCTATAGTCTCGCTCTGCTCAATGCGCATGCGCATTGAGAGGCGAGACCTAAAAATGGATTACGTTTGTGAGGCTCGAAAATAGAGCCCTATAAAGACCTGTTTCGATGTACCCCCTAAAAAAAGTGCTGGTGGTCAGACCCCCACAGACACACCCGCCACTTAAAGCCCTGGGTGCAGTGTTGTGTTTGCGAAGTTGTAGATACAATTGTTAGGCTAATATTGGAAGCTTTTTTGTGTGCTGTTTGGTTGATAATATCATCCTAAGTACATAGATAAAAAAAAATTAAAATACTATTTATTGTTGTTTGAGGTGGGTAGCAGAGAAAGTACTGTGGGGTGTGGCGGAGAGGTGAAAAGTATGAGGTAGTGCAGTTATATATAAATTGTAAAGGAGTATGTCCATAATTAAATAAATACTTGCTGTATGATATTTGGCACCACTTGTCATTCTAGTGCTCATCTGTTGTGCTCCCTCACATTGCAACACTGGGTCTGAAAGTTGTTAATCAAAGTTTTGAAATTGTATGTTATTATTTTAACATAGTGAACAAATGCGAAAAATATTTGAATCTATTTTTTGTTTTTCAGAAAATTATTTTGTTTTGATTGAAATTTAGAAATGCCTAGAAGTGAATAAAAAGAAAAGAGACGAAAATATATATTTGACAAAAATGAAAGATCTTGATGTAGAAAAAAATGCAAGTAGTACAGAAACTGTTTGTTCGACTAAAAGCAAAAGACAACTTTTGACAAAAATATTACGAACATTTAATGAGAAAAACAACACACAAAGCAAAAAGAAGAATTTTTCAAGTAAGGTGAAGCAGAGTTCAATTTCAAATACGAGGAAAAGAAAACATAATCAATAAATAGTATCTGCTACTAGGAGACAAAAGCAATTTCAAGAAATTCATCAGAGTCATTTTTGATCTAGAGTGAGAATTTAATGAAAACATGCTGCAAATATAAAAGAAAAATCTTGCAGTTCAAAGAGAAGTAGTGTATTGAAAGTATAGTGGATTATGCATTCAATATAAAACAGAAGTTATTCATTTTGATTTTAAAGAGAATGAAACTATTGGATAAAATAGTCAAAGTAGAAAAAAGAGACTTGTGAACAGAACCGACTTTTGTAAAATTTGTAGTGGTCAGTGGAGACATACTTCTACTACTGAGCCTTTTTTTAATGAGGAAAGTTACTTCCAGGAAAATAGTTCATTATTTGCAATTGATATTTGAGGTCGTTGCTACAAAGTTCAGGATGGTGTCCTCTTCCAAAGGAGGAAATGGTTGGTAAAAGTGCAGAAGAGTTTATAGCTGAACAAGTGCAAAGGAAATGTCCACAAGCTCCTGTGTAAAAGTTGAGTTGCAGTAGTATTTGTAGTATTCAACAGGAATCAATTGTTATAATGCAAAATGTGCTACGTGAATGTACTCAGAAAAGTATAAAACAGAAGATTAAGCCGTTACAAGGACTAGATACATGTAATGTAAGAAAATATACTGAGAAGAATGGGCATTCTCTTGCTTGTCTTTCAAGAAAAGTTTGTAAAGGTGTTTTTCATCATTTGAGGATGTTAGCAGTACACCATTCAGAAATGCGGAAGTTTGTAAAAAAAACTGTACTATGTAAAAAGTCCTGTGTTAAGTGAACTAAATACAAGTCTTTTATATAGTTCTTTATCAGATGTTAAAAAAAAAGGTGTGATGATATTGAAACGCAATATTTTGGTTCAGAAGAGCAATTCATAGAAAGTGAAAGTTTGACAAATACAGATGTTGGAGGAGATGAGAAAGTGATTAGCACTGATTATCCGGAGGAGCTGGCCAAATTGAATTCATATGAGTCGGTTCTAAGTCAATCTGTTCATCCTTTTCAAACTATAATTAGGATGGAGCCTAAAACAGGTAAACTGCCACCAGCAGACTTGCAAAGAGGGCTGAAAGGAAGAGTGGTATACTTACCTTTGGCTTGTAAGAAAAACATTGAAACTATTGCTGGAGAGAAAGTGGAAAATGAAGCACTAGTTTTTTTGTAAATGGTGTACCAACATAGAGTCGAAAAATATGGCAAGAATTTGTGGATGTTAATAAAGTTGAAAAGCCTACCTTACATCTTGTAGAGAACAATATTTATTACAAAAATTTAAATGTGGATGAAATGGTAATACGTTTAAAAGATGAATCTGAAATTTCAAGTGGTCAAATAGAGAAAGTGGACAAGTCAAGCACTGAAGATATTTATGAACATTACACAATATGTCCTTTGCATTCAAAAGAAGTGATAGGAAGTAGCATTGAGTTATTTCAAATGAAAAAAGCACAGGGCACTCCAATGAGTGTATGGGAGAAAAGCTTGGAAGCTCGTAGCTTTCCACAATTGTTTCTTACTGGAGAAGGTGGACGATATGATGACCGACCTGTACGGATTCCAGATTCAGAATATTGGTCAACAAGATTATATTCTGAAGATCCTAGATTTCGACAGTGCATTTCATACATATTTCAGCTTTAGTTTGAAAGTGACCTGTCGTATGCAGTGAATCATATACTTAAAACTGGAGTTCATCAATGACTTCTTTCTGCAAAAGAATTTGTGGAGAAAGTTCAAGAAACAGATGAAAATGTTGAAGTATAGTTAATTCATTTGATGGCATGTCAACGTGGAAAAAATGAGTATTTGTATTGTCATCATGAAGAACTCAAGTGTATGTTATGGAACTTAGGTACACAAAAATGGTTTGTCACACTTAGCTGTGCAGAGTATGCATGGAAAGATTTGCTTGAGTTTCTAAGAGAAGCGAATTCCAATATAAAAAATGTTTAAATACAGACTCCTGGTGTACTGTGTGCATTGGATCCTGTAAATGTTTGCAGATATTTGAATCATAAGTTTCAAGCTATGATGTCTTTTATCTGTAATAAAAAGAATCCACCTCTTGGAGAAGTTACTGATTTCGATTAGAGAAAGGAGTATCAAGCAAGAGGTGCACCTCATATACGTATGCTACTCTGGATTAAGAATGCACCTAAATTTGGAAATGATTCTGATGAAAAAGTATTGTCTTTCATCGAACAGCATGTGACATGTGAGATTCCAAGAGAAGGAGGAGATAGAAGCTTGAGACAGCAAGTTTTACATTTCCAAAGTCATCGCTCTGGAAAGTATTGCAGAAGAAAATACAAGTGTAAAGGAAAATTTTACACCAAGTGTCGGTTTTGTTTTCCTTGTCCAGTCATTTCTAAAGGAAGAGTACATTTGTTTTTTTTCTTCTGTAAGGCACACAATAGCTTGGTAATCTCCAAAGAATACATACAACTTAAAAAGAACAGAAGTGTCAAAGTATATCAATGACCACAACCCAGTCATTTTAAAAATGTGGAATGCGAACATTGACATCTAGTATGTTGCAGATAACTCAATTGCTGTTGCACGTTTTGTTACATCGTACATAACAAAATTTGAAAAAACAGAGATGAAACAAATGTGGGAAGAAATTGCACAAGAGAATAGCCTTAGCAAAAACTAGCACAGCTTTAGTTTGAAAATGCTTTCCCCCCAAGACATTGGATTGTATGAATGTTCAGCCCGCCTGTGCTCTTCAAGTTTATATTCAAAGTCACAAGGAATCATTTGGGTAAGTTTAGGTCTTGCCTGCAAACGAAATAGAGTGTTGAAATCATTGGAAGAAATTGAACAATTAGCAGCAAATGAGCCAGACAGTACAGACTTCTTAAAACTAAAATGTAGGACACATGCTATCCGAAAAGAAGTCGACATCTGGAACAGCTATGTCTGTATGAAGTACTTCAACATTACAGCTTCAAAAAAAATGTTTAACAGAATTTAAAAGAAAGAAAGTTTTCAGTAGTTGGATGTCATAGTTGTTTAGTAAAACATGAAAAGGGTAATCTTATAAACCACAAGAAACGTAGGGGTCCATTGGGATGGCGGGGACGATCCGCCCGCCATCCTACCTGGAATGACCCCCACCATATTCGTATGATGGGGGGACAAAGGTGGACGTTAAGACCGTCCACCGCTTTTTCGCCCCGGTCACCTTGCTGCCGGGGCGGAAAAGGTTTAATATGGTGGCAGTGTCTATCAGACACCGCCAGCCATATTAGAATCGGCATTTTCCAATGCCTTTCCGTGGCGGCAATGCCACCACGGGAAGGCTTGCGGAGACACCCTGCGGGGGCCCGTTGCGGGCCCCCAGGAACTCCGGAGGGGTGGACCGGAGCACATGAGGGGTACCTATGGTACACCCCAATAATACAAAGTATAACTGGCAGGCACCGTGATTTGTAATGCACAACATGTATCTTTAGCATTGCGGCGGGTGGTGCTTTGAGCACCACCCGCCGCGAAGCTAAAGATACAGGATGCGCCCGCCACTGTGGCGGGCGCATCCTAATACCCCTAACGGGACCCCCGCTCTTATGGCGGGCGGTCTCTACACACAATAGCATGACGAGCGGACAAAGTCCACCCGTCATCATAATGAGCCCCTAAGTTGGTAAACTCCAGATAAGAGAGAATTTTACTATTTAGCACTTCTGCAACTGTTCAAACCATGGCGTAGTGACAGTGAATTACTTGGAGAGTTTGACTGCTATGAAGATTCTTTTAATGCTTGCAAATATAGCATTGGATGTCTGATTTTCCCTACATATTTAAAAATGTTGAATGATGAAGTTGAACAAGAAAAGACTATTATAGCTGAAATAGTTCATGAAAGTTTTCAAGATAGTCAAAGTAGTGGTCCTTGTAGTCAAGATCCTCTTGGACAACCAATGCTGGAAAATGAAGCAGCTATTGCTATGCATGAAGTCGAAATTGCAATGCAACAAGCACACAAGGAGAATATTACATTGGAAAAGTTAGAAGAACAATTAAATGTTGAACAGAAAGAAATACTTGTGCAAGTGAGAGAACGGATAGAACATGGGGGCATATTATCAAGGGGGTTTATCTCCCCTTTTTTGGCTTTAAAAGCCAAGAAAGCGGAGATAAAATTATCTCCCTATTACCTAGATGTCGCTAACACCAGTTAGCGACAGCTAGTAGGAGATAGCGACCATCTTGGGGCCCGCTTTGCATGTCAGTGATCTTTATCACTAATGACATGCAAAGTGGGCGTGCCAAGATGTTAGCGACTGGAAACAGTCGCTAACATCGCTATCTCCTATTACCAACTTTTGGAGATATTCACGCTAAGCGCAAATATCTCCAAAAGCTAACACCTGCCCTGAGCAGTTCTTAGCCATGTTATCCAATGGGAGGTGGATAACATAGCTAAGAGCATTAGCTCACTAATGCATGAATATCGCTGACTTTTCAGCGATATTCATGCATTGCGGCCGATTTTTATCGCATTTGCGATAAACCTTGGTAATACCAAGGTTTATCTGCGATAAAAATCGCCGCAGCTCAGCGGTAAATTTTTGTCTCTAACCAAGCAATAGTGATATTTATCGCTATTGCTTGGTAATATGCCCCCTGGTTTGTTGCATGAAAAAAAAGAATGTCTCTGTTCATCTTTTAAACCTCTTCTGTTGTACATCAGTGGTCAAGCTGGGACAGGTAAACATTTTTTACTTAAAGATTTGACCAGTTATCCTAAAAAAACTACTGGTTCACATTTATGTTGTGTGGTAACAGTTGTTTTTTTTTTTTTCAGGCACTGGTTGAGGGGGAGTAAAATTAGCTATTATTTGAGTTTTGTGGACATTTCATTTATAACCTGATACATTGCCAAATTGTAATGCTTTGAGTTTGATAGCTCTTAAAGAATCAGTTGTTTCAATCGAGTATACAGCTATGTCATCCGCATACGCAGTGATTTTTAAACTTTGACTGTCAGTCTTAAAGGGCATTATTCCTGTCTGAGTATCCAGAGCTTTTAAAAATGGTTCTAATGAAAGGGCAAACAATAAAGGTGAAAGGGGACACCCTTGACTTGTACCTCTTTTGATTGAAAAACAGATTTTCCTAATGGCAGTGATTTTTTGGCTTCTCTTAGTTCTTCATTGGTTATTTCTAAGGTCAGTTCTTCTGTCTCGTTTCTTGTTATCTTATTTGTTATATTTTCTTTTAGATAGTTTTCGATTATGAAGTCGTCGGGCATGCTCTCTGGTGTGTACAGAATTTCATAATATTTAGCAAATTGTTGAATTATATCATCTGGCTGATTGTATCTCTTGTTATCAACCCCAGTGATTTGGAAGATCATAGATTCCGCTCTGTCCTCTGCTACTTTAAATGCTAAGATTTTTCCAATTTTGTCACCACCCTCATATTGTGAGAATTTATACTTATGGATCTGTGCAAAAAGAAAAAAAAAAAAAAAAGGTAACAGCTCCAACTGGATTAGCTGCACCCAATGCTAAAGGAGTTACTTTGCATAGATTATTGAAGTTACCAGTGGAGCATAACAATAAATTAGAATATCAGAAGTTGTCTGGAGAAGCTTCTTATGAAGTGTCAAGAGTGCTGAAGAAAATGTAAATTTTTAAATATTGATGACTTGAGCATGGTCTCAAACTTAATGCTTGCTTTTGTACACTTAAGAATGCAACAGGTATTAAAAACAGATTAGGACGTTCTCTTTGGGGGAGAAACATTGAATTGTATTTGGAGATCTGCTACAACTAGCTCCTGTGAAAGGAGAACCAGTGTTTAAAACTCTTCTACATGAAGACACTAAGAAATCTTTGGGAAGTATTGGAAATATGAATCTGTGGTTACATTTTGAATATAAAGAACTCACTCAGAATATGCGACAGGCAAGCAATGAAGATTATGCAAATATGATAAAAGATGTAAGAATTGGTGTTTTAAGCAAACATGGTAAGCAAGCTTTTCAAAGTCGTCTACTAAAGAACTTGTTTAGAAATTAAAACACACCTCCAGAAGTAATGTACAAGAAAATAAAAGAAAAAAAGTCTATACTTTGTTTAAAGCCTACAGGGGAATGTTTACTGAATGGAGCAATGGGGAAAGTTGTTGATTTTGTGAAATATCAAAATAGAAATGGAAATTAATTTTTGAAAGTTAAATTTGATCAGATTGCAGAGGTAAGACAGATTGCAGGTTCTGCTGCACGCTTTTTGCTTGTATAAGACTTGTATGTTCATAAAAAACAGTTTCCCGTCTGTTTAGCATATGCAATAACTATTCACAAATCACAAGGTTTAAGTGTAGATAATGCTTTAGTAAATGTTGGAAGAACTGTGTTTAAAGAGGGAATGGTATATGTTGCATTAACTTGAGTTAGAATGTTGTCTGGTTTGTATTTAATTGATTTTGAAGAGAACAAGGTTAGTGCTGATGTTAATTGTGTAAGAGAATATAATATTTTGAGATGGCATTATGCTCCCCATTTAGGTGAATATCCTGTTTATGAGAACGTGTTGTGTGTTCAAAACGCAAACATGTTGAAGAGTTAACTATGGTTGAAAAGCAGAAATAAAATAAACAGAAAAGAAAAGATGTAAAGAAGCAGAAAATACAAACAAGTGATGATGTTGTTGGATACCAATTAGAAAATGCTTCTGGTGTCAACTGCTATGGTAATGGTATTTTATGTGTTATATTTTATCTTGAAGATTTTTGTGGTGAAATTATAGAAAGTCAGAAAAAAACTTTATGTTCTGCACTTTACACTTTATTTCAAGAATTGAGAACTAATAGAAGTAAGATCTATTCTGCTTCTGGCATTCGCCAACTGTTGGATACATGCACTGGATCATTAACGTTCAGTGCTAACATACAGCAAGATGCACAAGAATTTCTTATGGTTATGCTTGGAGTACTAGAAGATGAAGGAATTCAGATTGAGAGTTTATTTGGACTTAGTTACAAATGGGAACATAAATGTAAAGAGTGTTTATTATCTTCAAGGACTATAGTTGACAAAGAACAATTTTTATATTTAATAAAACCTGACTGCAAATCTGTACCATTTTCCAAATTAGTAAAAGAAGCTGATCATGAGATGATGTGTTCTCGTTGTAAATCAAGAATGCTATTTACATTATGCCTACAAAGATATTAACAATATTTGATGATAATGCTGCAACGCTGTCGACCAAATGGAAGAAAAATGTAAACCAAAATTAAATTTTTTGTTGCTAATCAAGTATTTATTTCTGGAAGAACTTTTGCAACAGTTGCTTTTGTACTTCTATAAGTGGACCTTATACAGTTTATTTAAAGTGTAATGATGGATGGAGTCACTGCAATGATACACACTGGGAAATGAAACCGAGATTGCCTAATGAATTAGCCAACTCATACCTACATTTTCTGAAACAAAGATTTAGATACACCATTCGGCTTTAATGGAAAAGTGTGTAGATCTTTAAGGAATTTATACTGGATGCTTTCAAAGCAAAATTTTGGAAACCTTATCTGGTGTATTGGGAAAATGTGCAGAGAAACTACGTAAGATCTTAAACGAAATTCACACTGGATGCTTTCAAAGTAAAATTTTTGATATATTATCTGGTGTATTGGGAAAATGTGCAGAGAACTACGTAAGATCTTTAAGGAATTCAAACTAGATGCTTTCAAAGTGACATTTTTGATACATTATGTGGCTTATTGGAAAAATGTGCAGAGAAACTACGTAAGATCTTTAAGGAAATCATACTGGATGCTGTCAAAGCTAAATTTTTGATAGATTATCCGGTGTATTCGGAAAATGTGCAGAGAAACGACAAAGTAAAGTTAAGATTTGAACATTTGAAGTATGACTGGATGTGCTATTTGTGTTGATTTTGTATTATATTTGGGAGAATTAGTGTTTTGGGTTTTTGTAACAATTTAGTTGATTGTTTTTTTTTCCTTGGTCTTTATGATGAAACTACACTGACATCACTGTGAATAGTGAAGTTAAGTAGTAGCTGATGACAACAAAAAAAGGATGAAAAATTGCTATCTGAATGTTAATTGTTTTGTATTATTTATAAACTCAAAGTTCAAAGTTTGCTTTATTCAGTTACAAATTTTAAAATCATCAAAGCACATACAGTGTTTCATCATAGATTATCGGAATTCATATCACAATTAACACAACTGTTTACAATATAAAAAGTGCTTTACAATTAACAAAGACATGTACAATATAGAATGTTTGTTACTCAATTCGATAAAAATTCCAAAATTCATCTAGTAAACGTCACTGGTAAATACTTTCTACTGTACTGCGGGCTAAGGCAAAAAAGGGGCAAAGAAAGATGGTTATGGTAGCAGTATTTTCTTACGACATCTCACAGCCCCTATAATATAGCTTGCCACCCCATAGCATACCACGGCGGACCCAAGCATTTGTAAGTAGGCCAACGCTGGCCTTGGCTGCTCAAAATTACAGCCTCTGAGCAGCGGCAGGATAAATTTCTTTCGCTGTAATTTATAAAACTTACAGAAGAGGATCATGTGAAGAACATTTTGCTCCGATTTATTATCACATGGACACAGGCCTAAAGTCCCACTTATGGCGAACCCCCTGGGGAAAGACAACAACCATGGTAACATATTATGTTTAAACCTTAGCAAGACAAACAGATGGAAAGGCTTGCTTATAAATGTTAGGTATGGTTGAATCTCTCTCCCCGTGCTTAACATAACAAAATTTCTAACAGATGGTTTTGCCAATTCCTCCTCTTCCCTCTGGGCCATCGATCTATTTAAAAATTGATGTTTTACATTTTTTATTGCAGTTTTACTTAAGGCCCTGGGATTTGTAAATAAATCAAGGTTACCCATTTTGTCCATTTGGGTTTTAATATAACGGATCCATGGTATAGCCAAGGCCTTGTCTAGGGTCAAACAATCCTGGATAATTAATTGATTTAAATTCGGGGCTTCCGCTCCCAAATTCTTAGCCACCCTAGTATCGGCACTACCGCTATTTGATCAGAAATATAACCTTCCCCCAGGTCTTCGTGCACATTAAAAGTTGCTGCAGATTGTGGTAACGATACAATTTTTCTGAAAAAGAAATTTTCTGACCTTTGGATCTCACTTGAGTCAGTATAGCCCCACACCTCACTCCCATATAACACCATGGGCACCATTTGGCATTGTAAATTTTCATGATGGCCGGTAATGGCTTGCAACCTAAACGTTTTACAAAGCCTAGCAGGGCCCCTGTCGCCCCTGCCAATGTGTTGTGTTTCGTTGCATTACCCTTGATCTTTTGTCATCAAATACAATACCCAAGTAAGGGAAGGTAGGAACTTTCATAAGACTCTGCCCTTTAAAGAAAAAAGGTGCCCTATTCGCCCGCCCACCACCTAGTGACATAACCTGTGATTTTTTAAAATTGGTATTCAAATCCAAAGAGTCCATAAAATTGTTAAAACAGTCTAGAAGTGATTGCAGTCCTCTTGCCGTCCTGGCGATCAGCACTGTATCATCCGAATATAGTAATGCAGGAATATTTTTTTGGACAACTCTCGGGATGTCCATACACGATGAAGTTAAGGTGTCACCCAAGTTATTTATATAGAGTGTAAACAGCAAGGGTGCAAGGATGCACCCTTGCCTAACCCCTCGCTTTACAGGCCAAGAATCCGTCAGGTTCCCATTTTCACTATAGCGGACAGCTGCATTAGTGTCACTATGGATGACCTCTAAAAAGAATATCAGAGCAGGGTCCAGACCCGTGTCTAACATGGAAGTCCACAATTTCTGATGATTTACAAAGTCGAAAGCAGTGGAAAAATCCATAAAAGCTAGATGAATGTCCCCCTGCTTAGCGACCGTGTACTTCCCTATGACAAGATGTAAGTTGAGGCATTGACCAGCAGTACCTCTTTCCTTCCTGAACCCATACTGCAGGTCTGAAATAACTGATTTCTCGTCCAACCAATTAGTCAGCCGTGTCAGGAAGGCTTTTCCCATAATCTTAACAGCCGAATCCAAGAGATAGATCGGCCGGTAACACGCCGGATCCTCTCTTGAACCGTTCTTAACCCCTTGGCTGCTGGCCCGTTTCCGCCCCTGTGCTGTAAACAAATGAACAGGGGCGGGCCATGACGAACCCCAGCCGTCATCAGCACACGAGCACCGTAGTGCATGATGGCTGGGGTTCGTCATCAGCATGCAAGGGGTTAAATATTGGGACAATGACTGCTTTGCCCCAGGACACTGGGGGACCCACTATCGTGACTGCATTAAAAACAGAAGTTAAAATATTTGCCCAATAATGGGGATCTGCTCTATACAGGTCTGCCGGGACCCCGTCCGGGCCTTTCGCTTTCCCATGGGCTGTGGTCTCAATAGCCTCCAGGACTTCTTCTAAGCTAAAGATGACCTTTCCTTCCTGTACAAACTTGCCCTGGGATGGAGGAGATGAGTCATTAATTTCCACGTAAAGACCGCTATAGTGCTCCACCCACTTTTCTGGAGGAATGAGACAGTCTGATTAGTATTTTCTGTCTCATTAAACACGGGACTATTAATCATATTCCAAAACTGAGTGCTACTTTTCAGAACACTCACTTTGGTCAATTCCTCCCAAGCCATGTCCTTAAGCTCAATCGTCCTCCCTTTAATAGCCTTTTTATAGGCCCTTCTCGCCTCCGCTATCTTCTGCGCGTCCTTACCAGACTCTTTTAGCGCTTCTAAAAGTACTGTATGAGTGTCACTACAGGCTCGATTAAACCAATTTTTCAGTTTCTTCTGCCTTATTTTACTTTTCCTCGTCAAATCAGCAACAACCTCATCTCTAATGTGATTAAAAACATCCAAAATAACCCTTGGGTCTGAGTTTCACCTTGACATATAGACAGATCATCAGGTTTGCTCCTGTAAAGATTTTCCAGGAATTCAATAGGAGTGATCACCTCCCACCTTAGTCTGCGTCCTTGACATTTAGAGGCTATATTAGCATTTAAGATGTTAGATGTGACCGGTTCACTTTTAAAAGCCCTCATATCGATAATCAACGTGAGCGGATTGTGGTCACTAAAACCTCTCTGTTCGACTCTTAAAGGACCTGTTTTATCCCTCAGAAGACATGACACAAAAATGTAGTCAATAATTGACCCATTGCCTTGACCATTAAAAGTTGGGACTGGGCACTGAATTTCCACTTGCACTGGGACAAACAAATGATGTATTGATTAAAGACTCCCCAGAAACAACCCACTCCTCGTGTGCTGAAAATGGGTGTTCCCCAGTTGGTTATTTTCAAAGTCCATATTCTGCAAACATTTAATTAGGCAGACATGAATATTAAAATCACCAAGCACTAACAAATAATAAAAACTACTGTTGTGTTCATCATAATCATCCAAAAAGACTGATAGTGCTTTTAAATGCTCTAATTCGTCCCCCCTGGTAAAAGAATTATACAAATGTACCACTAAGATTGTAGGCAGGTTTTCCCCTTCCAATCTTACTGCCAAAATATTTAGGGAGCTTGTCACTACTAACGCAGCTTTGAATTGGAGTTTCAGGCTAAATAACAGCAGAAGGCCACCCCTGGGTCTCCCCATCGTGGAAGGTGCCGCAAATTTAATAAATGACTGATGACCCTCCAGATGGTAACTATCTCTGGCTTCCCATGTTTCCTGCACCGTGATAATACGATGTGCTGAAATCCTTCCAGTTCGTATCCCCCCTTTTTAATCTTAACCCAGCAATGTTCCATGACAAGATAGCCAAATTGTTGTCAGCCACCGTGGGTCTTGATTCCTTGAGATTGTGGGTCCCTAATAAAAATGCGTCATTTCCTGCTAAAACCATGACCCCGTTTTCACCTGTGGGGCTCGTGGTTAAGTCTTTGCGACCTGTGTGCTCCATGTTTACTGTAAGACTTGGAGCAGGCTCATTTCTCAAATTGCTCCCTTCACCAGTCAAAGAAATTAGAGGTCTGTCACTATTCACTATATCTGTGGGGTTCGATCTTGGATTGATGCTGACATCAGACTCCAGTATAATAATTCCATTGGGGTAATAGTCCATATTAGTTTGGTGGTCTTGCATTCCCCCCCCTTTTGGAGACTTGATGCAAATTTTAGACTTAGTCAGTCAGTCAACCATTTCCAGAGGGCTGAGCCTATTGTGTAATGGTAGGTAGTTCCTTAAGTATGGTGGCCCCTGTCTGTATCCACCCACCCTACCCTGTCCCTGTCCATGCCCCACGTGTGACCATACTCCTGTGGTGTCAGGGTGAATGGGTGGTGGAAAAAAGAACGTTAGCGGACTAACTTCTATCGTTGTCCCTTGGTTAGGTTTAAAGTTGTTCTGCTCCCACGAGCAAATATACTCCACCGTGCGGGTATCTTTAAAATGAACCAAAACACAGTCTCCTGCGATTGTTTTCGGTGTGTGCCCTACCCAGGGAACCCTGCGCACCATCAAGATGTTACTTCGCATATGGGGGGGGGGTAACGGTCTGTTAACATTGAGCCAGTGTACTACTTTGTTTTTTAGACAAATAAATGGCTCGTGGCTAGAGTTTTTCAATTCAGGCACTCCCGTGAGAACTATACCATACGGGTCCGATTGTGGAGGCAATAATGATGGTTTCGGCAGCCTGGGGATATCTTTAAAGGTGTCCCTCACCACAGCTTTAGGTTGTGATGAAAGTGGCGTAGCTTCTTTGCCCATAAGACTAGTGGGGGGGGGGGGGTGTTGAGAGGTTGTGGGACTTTTTACTGCCTTTTGTAGGTGATTCTGTGTAGGCTGCCCAACGGGTGCCACGATTGGTTGTGGTGTACCTATTGAAAAGGTTTTGGACTTCCCCCCTTATAACTCTTTACCTATAGCTCCAACTTAGTTAGCTGTTTTTCCATGCCAATAAGTCTCTCTTCCAAGAGACCAAGTAAGGATTTTAATAAGGTTGCCAAGTTGTCTAGATATAAGTCCTCAACAAATCCTTCGAGGCCTGATCTACCCTGGGTATTATTTGTGTAATTGGCTGTACTAATCCCTTGTGTCTTGTCCTGGGTTATACCTACAAGCCCGCCTCCCTCCACACTGGGATATTGATTATTAGAAACAACCACTAGTTTTGCCGTGGCTGGTGTTGCAATTTGATCCAAACCCTTAGTGGGTTTAGATTTTTTGCTGCTTGCAGCAACAGGTGCTGGCGCTTTCCTTTTTGGTAATGCCCCTTCCTTTTTTCCTCGTAGTTGTCTGGTGTTTTCTAAGTTTTGGGGACTTTACACTGCTACCCCTGCTACCACTTTCACAACTTCTAAATCTATTGACGGCTCCACTGTTGTGAGTGAATTGAGAGCGGGCAGGGAGCAAAAAGAACCCTGCGAGCTGGGATGACTGTGCATGAGAACCTCGATATCCGTGGTATTTGCCCTTTTAATGGGTTCCGGCGTAAGTACATTTGCCAGGTAACCCATAGAAGACCTTTTTGTAAACGCCAGATCCTGTGACACCCTCCTTTCCATCAGGATAATCCCCTGGTCTATGACAGAGTTCATTCTAGTGATAAAACTATCTAGGGTGCCTAATAACAAAGGCCCATCGACGGTCTTATTTCTTTTCTCCCGGGCAGGCATAGCTATGGACAGAAATACCGCCTAAGCACACTTACTGCAATTTCAGAAGTCCAAAAATTGCCAATGCACAAAATGTCAGTAGTTAGAGGGGGGCCCAGTCCAGTCTCGCTCGGGCTCCAACGGGCTACAACGGACCCGCCCTTGGCCCGGGCTTCGCCTGGCGCGATCCTCTAGCAATTCGCCTACGAGCGCGGGACCAGCAGTGGCGGCTTCCGGTGTCCAGCAAAACAGTCTGGTAGCTGTAGTCTCCCTCCACTCTGCAGCCGTTTGGATGGCTGACTACAGCGGCGGGAGGGAGACCAGAGTGACAACGGGAGCGGAGCTCTGCAGCAGGTGCAAGAAAAAACAGGTAGGTTCCCCCTCTGAAACCCTCAAGAAAAACTCATTGTGGGGGTGTGACTTGCTGCCGAGCAAGATGGCCGCAAACTGACGGAGCTGCAAGGGTGAGGCTGTCTCCCCTATAGTCCGATCATTAATCCAAAACTAAAATGCTGCAGAGGACACTGACAAGCCGCTGAATGTGAGCAACGCAGATTGGGCTAACTCCGGTGTTTTTCTGCCGAGTATAACACCGCGTGGGCCGTGCAGCAAGGGATGGCCTACACAATCGGTTGAAGCCGGGTGGTTGACTCGAGCACCAAGCATGCAGCCTGAGCCCGCTGCTTGGGAGGCACTTGAGATTGAGGACTGCAGAAGCGGGAACACCTACTGGGCACACCGACGCTTGCGACTCCTCACTCACCCGGGACTGGTGTGACGGAGCGGCCTACTGGCAAGAACAGACCGAGATTGGCGACCGACCTTGCCGGGGGTCGGTAGAGCGGAGTGGAGGACCGGCCCAGCGTCGCTGCATAGGCCCGGTAGGAGCCCGCGAGGGCAGAATCTCAGGCTTTAGGTGACGCAACTGTAGCGGTGGCTGAGGGACCCCTGGTGGGTGCATAGCCGGTGGGCCTGACACAAACTGGGGCACAGGCGATCAGAGAACCCGAAAAGGCCTTGTTAAAGCAATGGGAGGCGATTGTCGGCGGACAGGTGCGGGGCATCTGATGTCCACTGTAGACCAGAGAGATAAGAAACACCCAATATTGAGCATAAAATCAGGCAGTGGGTTAGCAGGGATTTTTACACTGGCACTTTAGAAATCGGACGCGACCTCCCCCAGGATTGGGTGACTACAGGTACAAAGTGCTATGAGTAGGCCACAGCTGGCCCACAGACAGCAGCCCTGTGTGAGGCGGGGAAGATACTGTTGGTCACGGGACTTAGTGAAGAGCCAGAGACCTACCTCTGGTGGTCCACTGATACAAATCTACGGCACATAACACGAAGTAGTGGAGGAAGGGAGTGACTACCTAGCCGAAATTGAATGGTATAGGGACACGCACGAATCAGCAAGGTAAACTTGATAAATTTGCATAGAGCAAAGACTTTCCCCCACTGCCAGAGCACAAAGGGCACACAGATAAAACCACGGAAGAAGCGGGACCAATCAAAGTGACATTGGAGGATATTATGTCTGCCCTCAACAACGTGCAATCTATGGTGGGGTCTATCTAAGTATGGGTGGAATTTTGCAAACTCGCGTAGATTCGTAATCATGATTCGCAAAATCCGCCAAATTCTGCGAGCTTGCGAATATTTTTTTTTTTTGCAAGTTCGCAGGTTTTTTTTACCAGTTCGGTATATATATATATATATTTTTTTTTTTATACTGCAACAACCTCTCTCTCTCGCTGTAAGGCTTGGTCACAGTCCGTGACCAAGCCTTACGGCGAAACGCATCGGTTTGTGACTCTGTGTTGCAAATAAATTGATATTTTAGCAACCTGGAGTGTCCGGAATACCTTTTTTATTTGAGAGAGGTTGTTGCAGCATATGATAAAAACGCCGGTTTTTAAGAAGGACCGCCGCACAGCTAAAGCTCTGAACTACCGGCATCGGTTATATATATATATATATATTCACTGAAAAAACCATAGGTTTCACACCGGTTATAGTTAGGAATTAGCATTTAAAAAACCTATTAAATTCACTGAAAAAACCATAGGTTTCACACCAGTTATAGTTAGCTGGAAATTTTACTGATATAAAACCATTGAAATTCCCACGTTATAGTTAGTCGGACTCACTATAACTTGCGCGTGCAATGCACTGCTGATGACATCACATATTACATCACTCATGACATGGTGAGTGACATCACTCATGACATCACTGATGACACCATCCAGTGAATATGTGTCTTTCTGAAAAATAAATATTAGTGAGTTATGTTTAAATATTTAAATACATATATTAGTGTTTCACTTTGTGTATAAGTGGCTACATGTGTTGATAAGTAGCTACATGCGTATGTATATGGGTTATTTGATATTTTTATTAGTATCAGTTTGAGTGTCTATATGGTTTGGTGGGGGTATTACTTAGCACATAGATGCATGAGTGACTGACTCTTTGTTTGTATGTGTTTTGAAGACAGCATATGTACAGGACTGTATGGGTGGATGAGTGTCTATATGTGTTTGTTAGTGAGTGAATGACTGTCTCACTAGTGTCTTTATCAGTAACTACATATGTTTTAATCTAGTATATATGAATATTGATGTATATAAGTGAGTATATGTGAGAGTAAGAGATTGTAAGAGTTCCTGTTTAAATAAGTATGTGTTTCTATAAGTGATTGTTTAAGAGAATAAATATGTGTAATTTTCAATAGAAGTAAGGTGGAAGTGTGTGTATAACTCTATATTCAAATAAATGGTTGTTCAATAGTTTATTTGCACGTGTGAATATGTGTGTGAGTAACTTTTGGATGAATGTCGGTGTGTAACAGGATGTATAGGTGTATCTCTTCATATGATGAGTGAGTATATGTATGAGTGACTATATAGAACTGTTGGTGAATGAGTGGATGTGTATATAGATAGTGGAAGTACAGAATTGCTTGTTGTAACTGATATAGGTATGTCCATTTTTTAAAAATTTCAGTTTCTATTTTTGAATATGTGTCTCAAGGGTTACTATGTGATGTCATCAGCAGTGCATTGCACGCGCAAGTTATAGTGAGTCCGACTAACTATAACGTGGGAATTTCAATGGTTTTATATCAGTAAAATTTCCAGCTAACTATAACTGGTGTGAAACCTATGGTTTTTTCAGTGAATTTAATAGGTTTTTTAAATGCTAATTCCTAACTATAACCGGTGTGAAACCTATGGTTTTTTCAGTGAATTTCATAGGTTTTTTAAATGCTAATTCCTAACTATAACTGGTGTGAAACCTATGGTTTTTTCAGTGAATTTAATAGGTTTTTTAAATGCTAATTCCTAACTATAACCGGTGTGAAACCTATGGTTTTTTCAGTGAATTTCATAGGTTTTGTTAATGCTAATTCCTAACTATAAGTTTCACTTTATAAATAAGACTGTTAACACTCTGGTACATTCTGTCATTGGGCTACAGTTGGGCTACATCTAGTTGAAATTTGGGCTACATTTACAATTTTTGGTCTCTGGTGGCCATCTTTGGGCTACATTGGGCTACTTTGGGCTACATTTGGGCTACATTTTGGCTCTAACATATATTAAGCCCAATGTAGCACAATACATATTTTTCTAAAGTTAATTTTTTTACAAACCACTTCAGAATAGGGCTACCTGTCCCTACAATTAGCCCATTTTTTTTTTTTTTAATTTTTTGGGGGGAGCGCTCCCGGAGCGCGCCCCGGAGTGCGCCCCGAAAAGCGTATTTCTGAAAAGCGCCACCGGGCGCGCTCCGGGGAGCGTCCCGTGAGCGCCAATATCGCAAACAAAAACATGATCGTGACGTATCGCGTAGCCGCGACCGCGTGATACGCACGGCGTAAGCGCACCCGGAAGTACTCGAGCGAATACGATCGCACAACGTAAACTTCCCACGCGCTTACGCTGCGCGCCCCCGGGCGCGCCCCGGGCGCGTAGCGTAAGCGCGTCGGGTCATGTGAGCAGAAAATAACACTTTTCATTGGTTCATAACAGTTTTAGTTTCATAATGATGAAGCCCCTGGTCTTGTGACCTGAAAATAACACTTCTCATTGGTTCAGGACAGTTTTTTTTTCTAAATGATGAAAGACCCCACCTTTTTTCCTTATTCTGACTTTGTCCTTTGACTGAGGAAGACCTGTTTGTTGCTCTCTCTACTTTTTTGCTCCAAATAATGGCTTCAGTAGTAGCATCAGCTGGTGCATCTGCTCCACCACCACCACCACAACCACCAAGAGGACCAGCTCCAAATTATATTGGTGGTCAAGAACAGGAGGAGGAGGAAGAGGAAGAGGAGGAGGGGAGAAGAAGATGGCTGCCAGAAGAAAATACACCTTACAAACCCAAACCACACATTGTATGGCAGTTTTTTTCAATCCCAGAGGGGAAAAAAAAGGTGAATGCGCCCAAGGTGACTTGCCTCATCTGCAATGATGAACTTTCACGGGGCAACCCAAACAAAAAATATTCTTTTGGTAACTATACCATGATTCGGCACATGACCAGAAAGCACCCAAACAACTACTCTCGTGCAGAGTTCAGGGGGCTGGCCAGTAACCTCCCCCAGTCATCAAGGACCCCCTCCCAAAGAAACCAACCCACCTCATCAGAACCAGAAACATCCGAGGTGATGCCTTGCATTCAGCCGAGATTTGCTGATTTTAAAATCACTTGTTCTGCATGTGGCAAGCTTATCGCCTATGGCGAAAAAAGCGTTAAGCTCATCGTCCTTGCAGGTGATAATCACAAGTGCCCCAAAAAGAAGTAATTTTTTGGGTTTTTTGTTTTTTTGCTCCAGTTGAGCCAGTTTCAATTCCCTTTTTTTGTTTCTCCCCCTAAAAAAATACAAAAAAAATATAAAACTGTTTTGAAAAGCCAAAAAAAGTTCAAAAAGTTCAAAAAACACAAAAAAAATATAAAACAACAAAAAGAAGAAAAAAAAAGTTCTTTTTAGAACTACCTCCAATTTCTAAATCAAAACTTCATTTTTTAAAAACTCTGTCACCTTTTTTCCTCATAGTACGCTCCCAGGGCCGCTCTCCGGTGCGCGCACCGGGCGCTTTCCCCGCGCAAAACGAAAAAAAAAAAAATATTTTAAATGCCCCGCGGGGCCCTTTTATAGCCCCCACATCAAACCTAGGGGGTCAAAGGGGTCTATCCCTGACGCCTTATGGTCAGTTCCCCCTTTGTTTTAGCCACCTCTTATGTCTCGATTTTACCGAGACACAAGATGGCGGCCGCTCTGGACTGTTTCGAATGTTTACAGACACCCGAGAGCCAATCAGCTTTCCATGCGCACCTCGCGTCACGCGCCCGGAGCGCTCCCTGGTGCGCGCACCGGTGCGCTGCTATAGATATATATTTTTTTTTGAACGTTAATTTCTCAAAATCCACTGAAGCACATATCTTGAGACATAGCAAAGGCACATCGGGCTACCAGTCCCTACAATTTTGCCAAGTTTGGTGGAAATCCATTCAGCCGTTCGGGCTAAAAGTGAAATCGACCGCCCTATGGAAATTAACATGGGGAAAACGCGTTTTGGGACCCCCCTTTTATCTCGCCCCCCGCTTGACGTATCCCCCCCAAACTTTCAGGGAAGGACCGGAACGCCGCGAGGCCATTTTCAGGAAATTTTCAGGCAGATTCGTCAACCGGCGCCAAAGTTATTCCAAATAGAATTTTGAGATTTAACATTGAAAAAAATCCTAACTATAACTACCTACTGGCGACTGCCAGTAGGTAATATATATATATATATATATATATATATATATATATATATATATATATATATATATATATATATATATATATATATATATAGATAGATAGATATATATATATATATATATATATATAAATATATACATACATATATATATATATATATATATATATATATATATATATATATATATATATATATATATATATATATATATATATATATATATATATATATAATGGATCGCAAGACATTCAAGTTCCAAAGGGACCGCACAGATTACGAGTTGGGTCAAATATTCACGTTTTCTAGGAAATATAATGCAATGCGTCGACCTGCCCCTGCCCCTAAACCAGCTGCAAAATCGAGAGGCAATTCAAAACAAAACCAAAGTGACTCATCTGCCTCAGCATTGAGCTCGGATGTAGAAAGTGAATCGGAAACGGACCGCCGCAGGAATGCAGCTGCCAGTACCCAAGCCATACCATCTCCGGGACAAGAAATCAGTTTTTTATGCCAAGAAAGACTACAGACATTGAAACCAAGGATATGGCAAGATTACACTGGCAAAGGTCAAACTACAAACGCAGGGAGAGGCTCAGGGCAAGCAAAAGGCGGCAGCTATCAAAAACCAAAGAAGGGCAGAGGCCAGTGGGCGGCAAATCAAAAATCATGAAAGACCCTTCTAATCGAACAGTAATAAATTTGACATTGCTTAAACAATCTAGTGAGTCAAGTCAAGTCAAGTCGAGATTTATATAGCGCGCTACATACCCATAAGGTCTCAAGGCGCTTGAGGAGGGGGGGGGGGGGGAGTTACTTGTCAAATATCCAAGTTTTAAGTTGCTTTCTGAATGCTAGGTGGTTCTGAGTAAGGCGGAGGTGAGTGGGAAGAGAGTTCCAGGTTTTATCTGCCAGGTAGGAGAAGGATCTACCTCCCATGGTGGCTTTGTTGATGCGAGGTACAGTAATTGATTTTAGAACTAGGCCTCTCTTATGCACCTGCCTGCAATTTCAATTACCCAACCACTAGTTGTGACATTTATAAAGCTGTCCGCAAATTAAAACTGCGCAAATTTTTCCCTTTGAAAACTATGAATAAAAACAAAAATATGCCCGAACAAGTTGAGGCCTTGGGTGACATACCGGGGACTCCGGTTCCAGAAGAAATAACGGAGCTATGGAACACAGAGGGGCTGGGATACAAAGAACGGATTTCCCAAAAATTGCCCCTAGGTGAAAATGATGAATTGGGAAATCGTACATCCATTGCCACACCATTTAAACCCCAGTCTACGTTTACCCCGGTTATGCCCCGCGACTCCATTGACATTTTCCACGAGAACACTGTTAAACAGTTGAAAGCACTGCAAAGGAATACCTGCATATACATGAACAAAAGAATGGATAAACCTACGCAAGATTATCGAGCACGGCTCTCCAAGGACAAAAACATCATTGTCCGGGGGAGCGACAAAGGAGGCAATGTGGTCCTCGTGACCAGGCAGCAATATGATAAAGAAGCATACTTACAATTGAATGACCGCCAATGCTATGAACGGACTAACACCTTAGCATTGAATACAACTAAAACTGACTTCCATAAGAAATTGGTCAAATGGAAATCGGCTAAACTTCTATCAGAGGCTGAATAAAAATACCTGAAAAATGATAACCCTGTAACACCGTGTTTATACTTTATTCCTATAGTCCACAAGGATGTCAACAACCCCCCTGGTAAACCCATCATCTCTGCCAGGGGAGGTTTGTTGGAACAAGCGTCCATGTACATTGACTATTTTACAAGGATATGTCCGGACTTTGGAATCCTACATACAGAACACGGGGGACTTTATGCAGAAAACACAACACATTGAACTGATGGAAGGGGACTGGTTAGTGGCACTTGATGTCACTGCCCTTTACACGAGCATTAGGCACAAGGATGGGTTGGAGGCAGTTGGACAATATCTTTCCAGAAGCTCAAATTTGTTCATTGAACATAACACGATGCTATTACAGATGTTGAAGTTTTGTTTGGTAAACAATATTTTTATGTTCAACAACCTCTTATACCGTCAGTTGCAGGGTGTGGCAGTGGGGGCCAGCTTCTCCCCAAGTTATGCATGTTTACACATTGGAGCTTGGGAGGAGCTGGTCCTCAAAATAAAACATCAGGAGACATTCAAGAAACATGTGGTCAAGTGGTATCGCTTCATTGACGATTTATTTGTCATCTGGAGGGGGAGTGAACAACTGGCAATGGGTTTATAAATTAATACATATGAATAACCTCAACCTCAGATTCACGGCCACACTCAGTCAGGAAACTGTAACCTTTCTAGACACTCAGGTCTTTGTCAGGAATGGTAGACTTGAGACCAGAATCTTTCGTAAGAGCACAGCAGGCAACAGCATCCTGCATGCTGGGAGTGCACATCCGACCCACCTCATAGCCAGCATCCCCTACGGGGAAATGCTGCGCATGCGGAGGGTCTGCAGTAATGACATAGATCTTAGAATAGTACAACAGGCCAGCAAGGAAAGATTTCTTCAGAGAGGTTACTCGGAACATCTTATTGAAAGGGCACGCATTAAATCCATGCAACGTAGCAGGCAGGAACTTCTTGCAAATTACCATAGTGACAGTGAAAATGCGGAAGAAATTAATACTACAGCTACCAATGCAAATCAGGACATGACACGCAAAACGGGATTCAGGGTTATTACGGGCTACAGTAGGCAGCACAAGGCCATATATAACATCATCAATAAGAATTGGCCTATCATCACTGGTGATCCCATAATTGGGCCCTTGCTACCCAAGAGGACATCACTTACATTCAGTAGGGCCCCATCACTAAGAGATCAGCTAGTTAACACCAGCCCTGAGGTCCTTGACCGGACAACCTGGTTGAAGGAAAACAACGGTTTTTACAAGTGTAAAACTTGCAAATCTTGCCAGCATGGAGTAAATAAGAAGACATTCACTGATGGTTTCAGTAAACAGGAACATGCCATCACTCAAGTGCTGACGTGCAAAACAGAGTTCGCTATTTATATCTTGGAGTGCCCTTGTCAGTTGGAGTATGTAGGGAGCACAAAGCTCCCTGTACACAAGCGCATACTCTAACATTTATGTGCCATTACAAATCAGGACAATACTTATCCTGTGGCACGGCATTTCCGTGAAATCCATCAAAGCAACAATAGCAGTCTCACGTACTATGTCATTGACTCTGTCAAGGCTAGTCTGCGTGGGGGTGATAGAGAGAGTAAGCTGGAAACCTGTTATATATTGCAACTTGATACCAAGGCACCTGGCGGTCTGAATACTACAGAGGACCTGTACACCTGCCTACCATAAATACATAGTTGCAATAGTATTCCTTTCACCCCACTTTTTCTGCGAACATTTGGCTGCACATTGGAGGCAATGATAGCCGGCTGGCATCTCCGGAAGGGTAGTGAATATGACATATTCATGGCTTTTCTTGTCTGGGGTGTTATTTAACTCCAATGAATTTCCTTACAGCCATGCTCCGGCTGGGGCATGGATTCGGGGTATCCAGATGAAAGGGGATTACAGGGCCCGACCAGTACTGCTCCAGTATATATGGCCCGTGGGACTTCACTTTGTATATACATGAAATATCCTTATGGGTTTATTGTGAATTTATCTTATTATCATTGAAGTCCTGTACATATGCTGTTGCCGCTGCTTTTATCCAACATTAGCAGATAGAATGATTATACACAGGTTTATAACCATCACAAGCACTTAGAAAAAATGTTCACATTCATTATATATTCTTGGATAGGATTCGCATAGTGGGCAGGTCACCTATTAAAAAAGATGTGAGGGTCACCCATCTGATTAGACTGAGGCATTTTCGTGTGTGTCAGCTATCACATTGTCAATACTATCTTATAGCAAAGTAAAGTCATTAGTTCTGTATAAGATGATCAGGAAACTCATATTTGTTTACAAATAGGGTTATGTTTATGTAGCGTAATTTGCACATATACCTAAACCATTTGCACTTTATTATATCAAATGTTTACATTGCATTTTTTGCACCATTAGCATTATTTTGCACATGAATAGATAGGAGTCCTGATCTATCTTTATTCTTAACATCGTGATTTTAGATTAATTTATGGCGATATACAATGTGGTTATTACTTGCAGAATTGAGGTGCCTCAAGTGACCCAGTCATTATTTTTAAGTTTTAGACATGCAGGTGTGGATACCCAATGATTTTATGAGTTTTAAGGTATTTAACCGCTATTGACAAAACTTGTTTAATCAACTGAATATTACTATTTATTTAATTGATTATTGTGTCATTGATATTATATGCCTTTGTGCTTAAATATGTTTTGGTCCAAGACCTTTCTGCCTAATAGGTGAGCCTCTGCATCCATTTGAATCTATCTTCACTGTTTATTATTCAAATTAACCACGTGGTGATGATGAAACTGAGCACTGGCACTTTAAAAATGAGTAACAGGATTTGTGGCGTGGTCATGTGAGCAAGGCTCCAAGGAGCCGAAATGTCATGCGGCAGTCTCTGTATCATTAAAAAAGAGTTGCACCTAACTGGTCCGTGTTCGAGGTTTTCTGTGCAGCGCTGCGCTGGGAGCAGGCAAGAGGCTGCCAGTGAAACGCGGCAAACGGTAATATATATATATATATATCCAACAAACGCTCTGACAGAGTGCTGGAGGCCCCGAGGGAGGTGGCGTGCGTTCCGGTCGAGCCAGCCGGAAAAACGTATAAAGCAAACAGCAAGATGCACGCTCTCAGCAGCTGCCACAAAAACACCAGAACAGGTACAATCCAAGGGTGTTTATTCCACAAGCTACATGTTTCGGCTTCTCACAAGCCTTGTTCATGCAAGTGAAAGATTGTGTGCACACAGTTTAAATTGTATAACAAACAAAATAGAAAGTGGACTGCGGGTAAAATTACGTCAATACAGAAACAAAGTGACCAAAGTCAAGCAAATACCCAAGAAAATCATGGCATTCAGGTAATTGTTGAATTATGTCCGACATCGATAAATGTCAAGGACAAAATGCAAAGATTTCCAAATTTGAAAACCGAGCAAAAACCCCCACAAAATAAGGCATAAGGATAGGGCCACTTGGTGGATGTTGATAAACATAAATGAACACATTATACACCTTGAAACATGTAAATCATCATGTCAAGAGCGTAACTGAAGCAATGAAATCAAGCAACATCGGACCCGGAATTATCGACTTGTGCGGTCACTGCCATTAAAGGGACAGTACCACAGTAACAGTCGGAACCAGAGGTAAAGGTTCGTGGTGAGGGGAAATGAACCTGTTAGAAACATGACACAGGTTAAAGGAAAAAATTAAAGAGAACAGTACTTGAGAGGGGGGATCAGGTCACTGTCAAGTGTGCCTCGTGCCCTTAACCCGCAGAAGTCCATAAGGTGTCAGTGATGCCCAAGTGGGCGTGCTCTTAGAAGGTGGCCGGAGCAGAAGAGAAATGGTGGGACAGATCCTGGAAAGAGAGGAAAAGAATAAAATTCAGTACATGTACATTCATGTGCACATAAAGTAAACAAGTTCAAACAGCATGGAGGATAGACATAAAGGTACAATATATGACCAAGAAAACTAGTCTATGTATAATCATCTTTGAGATGGACCGCAAGCTCTTCATCCTGATTAAGGCCTCCCGGGGCCTTCGTTTGGAAGGAGATGATATACTTTGACTCTATCTGTCTTAGTTTCAGGAGTCTGTTACCACCCCTAGGGTTTTTGGTTATCTGCTCTAAAATGAAAAATTTCATGAGGGCAGGATTGGAGAAGTGGTGTTCACTGAAATGTCTAGCCACAGGATATTTGGCATCTTTATTGACAATGGCACGGTAATGTTCAAGTATCCTTTTCTTGGCATGTGCAGTGGTACTGCCAATATACCACAGTGCACAAGGACAAACGATAACGTAAACCACAAAAATGGTAGTGCATGTCAAGAATTGATTGCGGGTCTTGTTGACTCCATTGTAGGAAACCTGCTTAACAGAGGTACTGGTTTTACAGGCCTTGCAGTGACTGCATGGATAAAAACTGGTCAAACCTAAGTCACGGTTGGTGGGATAGATGGTAATGTCACTGCGGACACAGATGTCTCTGATATTCCTCCCCCTTTTCTATAAGTGATGTTGGGTTTGTTGGCAATAAGATGCCCAATGGTAGCATCACTTTTCAGAATATTCCAGTTCTTGGAGACAATCTTGTGTATTTGTTGTGATTCTCTGTTAAATGTGAGGATGAGTCTAGTGTTATCATCCTCACTGTTAGTTTCTTCAGGAATTTTCTCACGCAAGGTATCAATTCGTGAGATGGAGTCTGCTCTATTCTTGGCTTTTTTGAGAACCCATGTGGGATAGTTCCTAAGTTTGAAACTTTTCACCATTTCGGATGCTGCCAGTTGGTAGTTGCTTTCCGTGCTGCAATTTCTTTTTGCCCTCAGCAGTTCGCCGTATGGAAGGCTCCATTTCAGAGGTTCCGGATGGCTGCTGAGGGCATGAAGAATGCTGTTACCGGCGGTAGCTTTTCTAAACAAGGAGGTAGTGATAGTGTTATCCTTGATTTTAATTCTGACATCAAGAAATTCCGCTGTCTCCTTGTTGATGTTATATGTGAGTCTGATATTCAGGTTGTTATTGTTCAGAGCCTCAATGAAACTTAACGCTTCCTCCTTGGTGCCTTTCCACACCATAAAGAGGTCGTCTATGTACCTCCACCAGGTAACCACCGATCTGATAGATTCGGTGAGTGATGGGTTCGTGAAGATGGTTTGCTCATCACAAACAGGGTTTGGAAGCATGTCTTCACTTTCTCAAAGGACGTGCCCTTCATTTCAGGGAACATAGCAAAATGCTCCTCGAGATGATTGAGTACTGTCTTCAAAACAACTATTTTCTCTTTGATGGGGCTATTTTCAAACAGGAGATTGGTACTGCGATGGGTTCGTGTTTTGCCCCAAGTTTCGCGAACCTGTTCATGGTACCATGAACAGGTTCGCGAAACTTGGGGCAAAACACGAACCCATCGCAGTACCAATCTCCTGTTTGAAAATAGCCCCATCAAAGAGAAAATAGTTGTTTTGAAGACAGTACTCAATCATCTCGAGGAGCATTTTGCTATGTTCCCTGAAATGAAGGGCACGTCCTTTGAGAAAGTGAAGACATGCTTCCAAACCCTGTTTGTGATCGATTATCGTGTACAGGGATTGGACATCCATGGTGATGAGAAAATAATCATCATCCCATGTAAGATTGTTCAATTTAGAGAGAAAGTCTTTAGTGTCTTTGACATAACTGTTGAGACCCTCAACCCAATCTCTCAAGTAATGGTCCACATATTTAGAGACATGTTCTGCAACGCTGCCGCGTGAAGAGACAATGGGCCTTCCCGGAGGTAGGTCCCTATTTTTGTGGATCTTAGGGAGTAAATACAGTACAGGAGAGTAGGATTATCATTTTTGAGAAATCTATACTCTTCCCACTCTAGGATACCCCTGTCTTTCCAAACAGTTAATTTGTCCCATAGTTCAATGATACTTTTGTTGTACATTTCAAAAGTAGTACAGTGTAAAAATTCCCTTCTGAAAGTTGTCTATGGGCTTCCGCAACATATAAATCCCTGTCCATGATGACAATATTGCCACCCTTGTCAGCAGGGCAAATGACAATGGCCTTGTCCTCCATCAATGATTTCAAAGCTCTCCTCTGTTTGAGAGAAAGGTTGTCATTTGTGGATTTATAGTGTCTGTTCTTTTGATGTCTGAAACTGTGAGATCTTTGTTAACACATTCATGGAATGTGTCAATCGCATCATGTGGCATAAGAGGAATAAACGTGGATCTAGGTTTGAACCCAGATGCGGCACTGTAATCTGTAGAAAAATTAGATTCGCTCAGTAATTGGGTGGTACTGGGGGTATCAGCCAGGGTTTCTTGACCAAGAGTACTCGATATCATAGGGTCATTGTTACATTCATTGTCAAGTTGTATGATATCGATAAGAGCATCTATATCGCCTATACTGAAAGTATCTTCTGTGTAGGTGAGTGGTTCACGTGCCTGTTGGTTATTGTGTCGGCCTCTCAGTGTATGCCATTTTTTAAGTTTCAGTTTACGAACATACTTGAAGACATCAATTCTGGATTCACTATAATTGAAGTACATGGCAGGGCAAAAGGACAGACCCAAACTAAGAGTGGTCAGTTCAGTTTTAGTAAGGGTACGTTTGGAAAGATTAATGACTGTTTCATTTACCATGTTGTCATCCATTATTGGCCTCTTCTGGAGCGTGTGTTGATTCTTCCCACGTCGCCCCTTGCATTGCCTCTTCTCCCAGCGCTGGCGAAGCCTCTTGCCCCGGTTCCTGCGTTTCCACGTCCCCTGGGTCGTCCTCGGCCTCATGATGGATTCGGTGGTGGAGGTGATGGTGCCGGAGTAGCCTGATTTGTCCGTCTGCTCTGGCGCAGATGACGATACTCGTCTAAAAAATTCGGTTTAGGAGCTGGGGTTTTGACTTGGTTGTTGTCTTCAATCGATGCATTTGAGACTTCTGATTCAGTCTCACTCACTGTAATCGACTCATCTTCCCCCCTTGCTGCACCATCTACCTGTGCAGTTTTGGCATTGTTGGTATAAAGATGATCGTATTTACGGCTGAAGGTTAAAATCCTTCCCGTGTCATAATCTTTATAGTCTCTCTCAAGTTTTCTTTCTTTGCGTGCCTTGATATCCTCTTCGTGGCGCTTGAGGCGTTCCTTCATATCTGCGACCAGCTGTTTGACATTTTCTTCATCTGCATGCTTACTAATGTCATCCATGAGTTCAGCGATTTCTTTCAATAGACACTCACGGTCTAGCCACGCATATTTGACTAGAATCTCCAACATTTTTCTGGAGCTGTTGGCAGAATTGATGGACCACTCTGCCAACATATCAGGGTTGGGTGCTTCATAGGTTGGAGTGGTAAAGATACGAAGTCCTCTGGGCACCATTTCTTGATCAATATAGTTCTGTAGGGACGTCGCCTCCCACCATTTGGATATTTCTCCTTTCTTCAATTTCTCAAGCTTGAGAATTTTGTCCTTGAGGGTTTGTGGGGGATCTTTCTTAACAGTGCTTCCCGTAGGGACTCCTTTCTTGGTCCTGGCAAACAGCAATTGTGCTGCTGCCCTTCTTTCATCTTCCTCCTCCATGTGTGAACTCCCTTGGAGAAGATGACAACCTGTGGTGTGTAGTGGCAGCCGCCCTTAGTAAATACTAAGTTCCTCCTGCTAATGTATTACTGGAAACAGTCTGAGGGTAGGAGACACTTGTAGTGGCAAAGTGAAAATATCACTGCACGGCGTGTGAATGTATCAGTACATAGAACGCCCGTGCGTAGTAACGGGAGCACTGGAAGAGGGAAAAGGGCGCCGTGCCGTTCACCCCTAGAGACGCGGTGCCTGAAAGTGTGAGCCAGCCAACACGCCCCGAGGGAGGTGGCGTGCGTTCCGGTGAACAAGGCTTGTGAGAAGCCGAAACATGTAGCTTGTGGAATAAACACCCTTGGATTGTACCTGTTCTGGTGTTTTTGTGGCAGCTGCTGAGAGCGTGCATCTTGCTGTTTGGTTTATACGTTTTTCCGGCTGGCTCGACCGGAACGC
Source organism: Lissotriton vulgaris (assembly GCF_964263255.1). Lineage (NCBI taxonomy): Eukaryota > Metazoa > Chordata > Amphibia > Caudata > Salamandridae > Lissotriton > Lissotriton vulgaris. The sequence continues at coordinate 929,258,320 of NC_141689.1, read as the reverse complement.
ACGCCACCTCCCTCGGGGCCTCCAGCACTCTGTCAGAGCGTTTGTTGAATGAATTACGAAGAGTCTGCACTTGGCCCGGCTGTACTTCAAACTGGACTGTACTAGAATTCATGGCGAGGAGAAGGCGAGTGTATACGGTGAGTGCTGGGTGTCGGGCTGTGGGTCCTGCGTCCGTCCTCAGGGAGCGGGGTGTTGGCTGGCTCACGCTTTCAGGCACCGCGTCTTTAGGGGTTAATGGCGCGGCGCCCTTTTCCCTCTTCCAGTGCTCCCGTTACTACGCACGGGCGTTCTATGTACTAATACATTCACACGCCGTGCAGTGATATTTTCACTTTGCCACTACAAGTGTCTCCTACCCTCAAACTGTTTCCAGTAATACATTAGCAGGAGGAACTTAGTATTTACTAAGGGCGGCTGCCACTACACACCACAGGTTGTCATGTTCTCCAAGGGAGTTCACACATGGAGGAGGAAGATGAAAGAAGGGCAGCAGCACAATTGCTGTTTGCCTGGACCAAGAAAGGAGTCCCTACGGGAAGCACTGTTAAGAAAGATCCCCCACAAACCATCAAGGACAAAATTCTCAAGCTTGAGAAATTGAAGAAAGGAGAAATATCCAAATGGTGGGAGGCGACGTCCCTACAGAACTATATTGATCAAGAAATGGTGCCCAGAGGACTTCGTATCTTTACCACTCCAACCTATGAAGCACCCAACCCTGATATGTTGGCAGAGTGGTCCATCAATTCTGCCAACAGCTCCAGAAAAATGTTGGAGATTCTAGTCAAATATGCGTGGCTAGACCGTGAGTGTCTATTGAAAGAAATCGCTGAACTCATGGATGACATTAGTAAGCATGCAGATGAAGAAAATGTCAAACAGCTGGTCGCAGATATGAAGGAACGCCTCAAGCGCCACGAAGAGGATATCAAGGCACGCAAAGAAAGAAAACTTGAGAGAGACTATAAAGATTATGACACGGGAAGGATTTTAACCTTCAGCCGTAAATACGATCATCTTTATACCAACAATGCCGAAACTGCACAGGTAGATGGTGCAGCAAGGGGGGAAGATGAGTTGATTACAGTGAGTGAGACTGAATCAGAAGTCTCAAATGCATCGATTGAAGACAACAACCAAGTCAAAACCCCAGCTCGTAAACCGAATTTTTTAGACAAGTATCGTCATCTGCGCCGGAGCAGACGGACGAATCAAGCTACTCCGGCACCATCACCTCCACCACCGAATCCATCACGAGGCCGAGGATGACCCAGGGGATGTGGAAACGCAGGAACCGGGGCAAGAGGCTTCGCCAGCGCTGGGAGAAGAGGCAATGCAAGGGGCGACGTGGGAAGAATCAACACACGCTCCAGAAGAGGCCAATAATGATAGACGACATGGTAAATGAAACAGTCATTAATCTTTCCAAACGTACCCTTACTAAAACTGAACTGACCACTCTTAGTTTGGGTCTGTCCTTTTGCCCTGCCATGTACGTCAATTATAGTGAATCCAGAATTGATGTCTGCAAGTATGTTCGTAAGCTGAAACTTAAAAAATGGCATAAACTGAGAGGCCGACACAATAACCAACAGGCACGTGAACCACTGACCTACACAGAAGATACTTTCAGTATAGGCGATGTAGATGCTCTTATCGATATCATACAACTTGACAATGAATGTAACAATGACCCTATGATATCGAGTACTCTCGGTCAAGAAACCCTGGCTGATACCCCCAGTACCACCCAATTACTGAGCGGATCTAATTTTTCTACAGATTACAGTGCCGCATCTGGGTTCAAACCTAGATCCACGTTTATTCCTCTTATGCCACATGATGCGATTGACACATTCCATGAATGTGTTAACAAAGATCTCAACAGTTTCAGACATCAAAAGAACAAACACTATAAATCCACAAATGACAACCTTTCTCTCAAACAGAGGAGAGCTTTGAAATCATTGACGGAGGACAAGACCATTGTCATTTTCCCCGCTGACAAGGGTGGCAATATTGTCATCATGGACAGGGATTTATATGTTGCGGAAGCCCATAGACAACTTTCAGAAGGGAATTTTTACACTGCTACTACTTTTGAAATGTACAACAAAAGTATCATTGAACTATGGGACAAATTAACTGTTTGGAAAGACAGGGGTATCCTAGAGTGGGAAGAGTATAGATTTCTCAAAAATGATAATCCTACTCTTCCTGTACTGTATTTACTCCCTAAGATCCACAAAAGTAGGGACCTACCTCCGGGAAGGCCCATTGTCTCTTCACGCGGCAGCGTTGCAGAACATGTCTCTAAATATGTGGACCATTACTTGAGAGATTGGGTTGAGGGTCTCAACAGTTATGTCAAAGACACTAAAGACTTTCTCTCTAAATTGAACAATCTTACATGGGATGATGATTATTTTCTCATCACCATGGATGTCCAATCCCTGTACACGATAATCGATCACAAACAGGGTTTGGAAGCATGTCTTCACTTTCTCAAAGGACGTGCCCTTCGTTTCAGGGAACATAGCAAAATGCTCCTCGAGATGATTGAGTACTGTCTTCAAAACAACTATTTTCTCTTTGATGGGGCTATTTTCAAACAGGAGATTGGTACTGCGATGGGTTCGTGTTTTGCCCCAAGTTTCCCGAGCCTGTTCATGGGACATTGGGAGCAAACCATCTTCACGAACCCATCACTCACCGAATCTATCAGATCGGTGGTTACCTGGTGGAGGTACATAGACGACCTCTTTATGGTGTGGAAAGGCACCAAGGAGGAAGCGTTAAGTTTCATTGAGGCTCTGAACAATAACAACCTGAATATCAGACTCACATATAACATCAACAAGGAGACAGCGGAATTTCTTGATGTCAGAATTGAAATCAAGGATAACACTATCACTACCTCCTTGTTTAGAAAACCTACCGCCGGTAACAGCATTCTTCATGCCCTCAGCAGCCATCCGGAACCTCTGAAATGGAGCATTCCATACGGTGAACTGCTGAGGGCAAAAAGAAATTGCAGCACGGAAAGCAACTACCAACTGGCAGCATCCAAAAGGGTGAAAAGGTTCAAACTTAGGAACTATCCCACATGGGTTCTCAAAAAAGCCAAGAATAGAGCAGACTCCATCTCACGAATTGATACCTTGCGTGAGAAAATTCCTGAAGAAACTAACAGTGAGGATGATAACACTAGACTCATACTCACATTTAACAGAGAATCACAACAAATACACAAGATTGTCTCCAAGAACTGGAATATTCTGAAAAGTGATTCTACCATTGGGCATCTTATTGCCAACAAACCCAACATCACTTATAGAAAAGGGAGGAATATCAGAGACATCTGTGTCCGCAGTGACATTACCATCTATCCCAACAACCGTGACTTAGGTTTGACCGGTTTTTATCCATGCAGTCACTGCAAGGCCTGTAAAACCAGTACCTCTGTTAAGCAGGTTTCCTACAATGGAGTCAACAAGACCCTCTATCAATTCTTGACATGCACTACCATTTTTGTGGTTTACATTATCTCTTGCCCTTGTGCACTATGGTATATTGGCAGTACCACTGCACATGCCAAGAAAAGGATACTTGAACATTACCGTGCCATTGTCAATAAAGATGCCAAATATCCTGTGGCTAGACATTTCAGTGAACACCACTTCTCCAATCCTGCCCTTATGAAATTTTTCATTTTAGAGCAGATAAACAAAAACCCTAGGGGTGGTAACAGACTCCTGAAACTAAGACAGATAGAGTCAAAGTATATCATCTCCTTCCAAACTAAGGCCCCGGGAGGCCTTAATCAGGATGAAGAGCTTGCGGTCCATCTCAAAGATGATTATACATAGTCTGGTTTTCTTGGTCATAAAGTGTACCTTTATATCTATCCTCCATGCTGTTTGAACTTGTTTACTTTATGTGCACATGAATGTACATGTACTGAATTTTATTCTTTTCCTCTCTTTCCAGGATCTGTCCCACCATTTCTCTTCTGATCCGGCCACCCTCTAAGAGCACGCCCACTTGGGCATCACTGACACCTTATGGACTTCTGCGGGTTAAGGGCACGAGGCACACTTGACAGTGACCTGATCCCCCCTCTCAAGTACTGTTCTCTTTCATTTTTTCCTTTAACCTGTGTCATGTTTCTAACAGGTTCATTTCCCCTCACCACAAACCTTTACCTCTGGTTCCGACTGTTACTGTGGTACTGTCCCTTTAATGGAAGTGACAGCACAAGTCGATAATTCCGGGTCCGATGTTGCTTGATTTCATTGCTTCAGTTACGCTCTTGACATGATGATTTACATGTTTCAAGGTGTATAATGTGTTCATTTATGTTTATCAACATCCACCAAGTGGCCCTATCCTTATGCCTTATTTTGTGGGGGTTTTTGCTCGGTTTTTCTAATTTGGAAATCTTTGCATTTTGTCCTTGACATTTATCGATGTCGGACATAATTCAACAATTACCTGAATGCCATGATTTTCTTGGGTATTTGCTTGACTTTGGTCACTTTGTTTCTGTATTTACGTAACATGTCAGCCATCATTTTACCCGCAGTCCACTTTCTATTTTGTTTGTTATACAATTTAAACTGTGTGCACACGATCTTTCACTTGCGTGAACAAGGCTTGTGAGAAGCCGAAACATGTAGCTTGTGGAATAAACACCCTTGGATTGTACCTGTTCTGGTGTTTTTGTGGCAGCTGCTGAGAGCGTGCATCTTGCTGTTTGGTTTATATATATATATATATATATATATATATATATATATATATAGGCCAAGGTGTATTGAAGAATGAGTGGGTGTATCAGTGTCTGAATAGATGATTTAGTAGGAACGTGACTGACTATATAAGTGAGTGATTAAACGTGTCTTACTGAATGCATGGGTTAGTGACTAAACTGTGTGAATACTAGCAAAAAAATGGTCAGGGGTTCTGCCCACTTAACCCTCCCGTACCTGAGCAGGAGACATTCTAGGATGAAAAAGTAGTAACACAAGGTACCGAAGGAATTGATCCAAATTTAATTCTCAAACAAGAAACAATTATTTCTCTTGTGAATCAGAAATTAAACATGAAAAAACACATATGCAAATATATCAACACACATATGAGCGGACATCAAGGGAAGCACAACAACCGACAGTCTATATACAAAACGTCACATGTACATATATACAAATATACATCACATTTACAGTATCACGTTTCTATGTACCCTAAACATAAGATATATATAAAAAAAATATATATATATATATATATATATATATATATATATATATATATATATATATATATATATATATATATATATATATATATATATATATATATATATATATATATATATATATATATATATCCCAATTCGGAACAATGCCTCCAATTAATTTCCCATAGAGAGCACAACACAATGGTAGTCCCAGCAGTAGAGCACCTGGGGGTTAAAACATCAACCCAATCTATATTTGTAATGGTGCCAATCAGAAAAAAATCAAACAAATTTTAAAAGTAACAAGGGGACTCCAATCGAAGCAAAAGGTGTCGACGCAGTCGCGGTCGCATTTCAGCCAAAATGATGTAGGCTTCATCAGGACAAAGGGGTACTCTATTCTTCCTTGTCCTCGCAATATCTCGGACAAATGTCGGCGGCCAGCAAACACACCCACCCACACAAGGGTGGGGGGTGGGGCAGAAAACACTTTCTCACCCCAATACAGCGAATAATTCCCTTATATATATGTAGAAGGTCCACTCAAATGAAGCAAGCGGAAACCGGGCGTGGTTCAAATTGCACGTACTGTCTGCAGTCAAAGAAGCAGCAGAGCGACACGGACAGTCAGTGTTCGCACGACGAGATTCAAACTCCAGTCCTGTGTGAATGTCTGTATCAGTCAATCAGTTGGTGTACGTGGCTGCATAGGTTGGTGAGAAGCTACATGAGTGTCTATATGGGTTATTGAATGGTTTTCTGAGTATCTGTATGGGTGCCTGACTGTCTGGGTGGGTGGGGTGTATGTGACTCCCTGCATTGATGTGTGAGTGTGCGATTCACGGGGTGTATAGGTTTAAGAGTGAATCTGTGAGGGGCTGTATGTGTGGGTGAGTGTGTGTATGGCTGTGTTAGTGAGTAAATGGATATCTCAGTGGTACATGTGTGACTAACTACATATGTGAAAGACAGAATATGTGAGTGTTAGAGTGTATAAATGATTATATGTGAGAGTGAGTGATTGTGAGAGTGGCTGTATAGATGAGTGTGTACTTCTGTCAGTGATTGTATTGAGAATATGTGTTAGTATCTCTATAAATAAGTGAGATGGTGTGTGTGTATAACTGTGTAGGTGAGTAGGGAGTGTGATTGATTCTTTTCATGACTGACTAACTGAGCGCATAACTCTATGGGTGAGTGGTGGTGTGTGAGTGTTTGTATAGGTATATGCGTGTATATGAAAGTGCTGTATTGACAAGTGACTGTATTTATGAGTGCCTGTATGGGGGAATAAGTAGATGTGTGTGTAGACCTAGGAATCAGTGAGTGGGTATGCAGTAACTGGTATTGGTGTGTCTTTGGTTTAAAAAATGGTAGTCTGTATTTTAGAGTTGTGTGTCAATAGTATATAGGGTTATATAGGGTGCGAGGAGGTGCATCAGATTATAACGTGCATGATGTCATTAGTGATGTCATTTGAGATGTCATCAGTGATGTCACTGACCATGTCATGAGTTATGTAATATGTGACATCATCAGCAGTGCATTGTGGGCGCAAGTTATAGTTAGCTGAATTTAAGTGAATTACAAAGGTTTTTTAAATGCTAATTTCTAACTATAACGTCCCTGAAACCTATGGTTTTTTGAGTGAATTTCTAAGGTTTTTTAAATGCTAATTTCTAACTATGCCTACAGGGGTAGGACATTTGCAGGAAGAGGAAGAAAGGCACAGAAAGAAGCAAGAGAAATGCAGAAAGAGGCAACAGAAGTCAAGAAAGAGGAAGAAAGGTACAGAAAGAAGCAAGAGATATGCATAAAGAACCAACAGAGGTGCAGACAGAGACCTTGTTGCAGGTCATCCTGTGCCCTAGGCTCCCCCCAATCTTTTGCTGACAGGTACTGGTGGTAACTGACTCCGACTGACCCTGTGCTCTGCCTAATCAGGCCGTGAGCCAGTGCTATGCAGAAAGATACTTAGAATACTGTGAAAACACCTACTTACACTAGGGTACACTATGTGTTTGGGTACCCCTGTGATTGTAATGACCTTCCTTGTAAGGCCCTAGTACATAATAGGGCAGGCGGATTAATACTACCTCTAAGTCCGTGGCATATAATAGGGCATGGCAGTTTAGAGGCCAGCAGCCTTTTTCTGCACTTGCATGTGTGCACTGCTGGGCCTGAGGTCAGTTTTAATGAAGCCCTGTGTGTACAGAGGCAAGGAAGGTGCAGAAAGAAGCAAAAGAGGTGTAGAAAGAAGCAAGACAAGTGCAGAAAGAAGCAAGAGAGGTGCAGAAAGAAGCATGAGCAGTACATAAAGAACCAATAGAAGTGCAGAAAGAGGCAAGAGAGGTACAAACATAGGCAAGAAAACTGCATAAAGAAGCAAAAGAGGCACAGAAAGAGGCAAGAGAAATGCAGACAGAGAAAAGAGAGGCGCAGAAAGAGGCAGTCATGGTGTAAAAAGAGGCAAAAGAGGTAGAGAAAGTGGCAAGAGGGATGCAGAAAGAAGCAAGAGAAGTACAGAAAGAAGAAAGAGAAGTGCAGAAAGAAGCAACTGAGGTGCTGAAAGAGGCAAGACGGGGGCAGAAAGAGGCAAGAGAAGTACAGAAAGAAGCGACAGAGGTGCCAAAAGAGGTGAGAGAGGTGCAGAAACAGTCAAGAAAGGACCAGAAAGAGGAAACAGGGGTGCAGAAAGAGATAAGGGGATATAGAAATTTGCAGGAGAGGTGCAGAAAGAAGCAGGAGCAGTGCATAAAGAAGCAAGAGAAGTACAGAAAGAAGCAAGGGAGGTTGATAAATAGGGGGGAGGGGTACAGAAGGAGGTAAGAGGGATGCAGAAATATATAAAAGAGGTGCAGAAAGAAGCAAGAGCAATGCAGAAAGAACCAACAGAGGTGCAAAATGAGGCAAGAGGGGTACAGACAGAGGTAGGAGAGTTGCACAAATAGGCAAGAGGGGTCCAGAAATAGACAGGAGGGGTATCTTAAGAAGGAAGAGAAGTGCAAAAAGACACAAGAAAGGTGCAGAAACAGGCAGGAAAGGTACAGAAAGCAGGAACAGGGGTGCAGAAAAAGGCAAGAGAGTTGAAGAAAGAGGCAAAAGGGATGCAGAAAGATGCAAGGGAGGTGCAGAAAGTGGCAAGAGAGGTACTGAAAGAGGTAAGGTAGGTTTTGAAAGTGCAGAAAGAAGCAAGAGTGTTTTGCACACCATTAGTACCAATTTAATACCCACATTTAGCAACCAGAAACAGGTGTTCATTGTATCTTTGCAAACAACCTTTCATTATGCTGTAACACTTTGATCTAGAAACAAGATTTTTTGTTCAAATCTACAAATTATTGTCATATAGTTACTGCTTTCCTATATACTGTGTCAGGTTAGCATGAGGTTATTAAATGTTTAAACGCCATTTTTCCTTTTGCGGCTTTTTGCACACGACACATAATTGTTATTTTAGCTTTCAACCAAGAGGAGCGTTGTGATTTACATGAGAATAATATGTTATTGCTCTGATATCAGCTTTGCTTGGTACACTGTCTGCACAGTGAGTGCTGAAACCTCCAATGATAACTCGACACAGTGTTGTTGTGAGGTCTGATCTTCACGGCTTCCTAGACATAACACAAATGCAGCTGCTGTCAGAATCTGGCTTTACGCGGTTTTATATTGCTTAGTTTAGAGCACACCCACACACTTGATGGTGCTTCTCATGCAGAAAGCTGGTGGAAGATGATGTGATCCACTGCCACTGAGATTTTGAGGTATGGGCCCGCCCTGCTAAAACCCAAAGAGCCCTTCATAGGTATAATATACTATGCTAGTTAGGGAGGGTGAGAAATAGGTGTTGTTAATTCCTATTCATTTCAGCATCTTAGTATGCTGTCACCGTTCGCTTTCTATGGACTAGTAACTATGCTGATAACTTTGTTTCTTATAATATGTTTGCTTGTATTATATAAGATACTGCGTTTGAGAACCCTGCATTAGTAAATAAGTATTTCAAATATGCACGTGTCCTCTTTTACTCCACGCTCTGGCTTGAAATGATTATATAGCGAAAGTGTGTTCATGTGTTCCACGATACCTGGGGTATTCTAAGTTCATGTTCTGGTCTGTCTAAGCATTGGGAGTTTGTTATGACGGTAAGGGGATTTTGGGTACTGACGTGAGTTTTGGGCCATCCTAATTCACTGAGGTTCCAAATCTCTATGCACAGTTCTGTAGGAGAACGGAATTCCAGCTACATGGCGCCCATACGTTGTTGGTCTTATATCATGACACTCGAGTAGTATATCATTCAATCCTTAACCCCTTCGCTGTCGTTTCCGGAAAACGGTGGTGTTGGAAAGAACCTACATATTTGTAAAATAGGTCTTTTCAAGCTTGAATCTTTCTAAAAACGGTTTCCTTGAATTACTACCCAGTTGTGCTACAAAGTTTTCTTTGTTTTTCTACGTTCCTGTGCTGTCATTGCCAATCCTGTGGACATTCCCAGCATAGTCGCATTGCGGTGCGCAATCATTTGCTGACTTACAATGTACCCGTTGGAAGGTTTGGCTATGATAATGGTGGTGAGTGCGGATGCTGCTTTCCCATACGAACTGTTTTATTCGTGGGTGACATTTCCGGCGGTGGACGCTAATTCTGGGGTGTTCCACACATACCCTCCCTCTGCTGTACCGAATGAATATACTCCGTACAGAGCGCAGGAAGTACCTATTGATGTTTGGCAGCATCGAGTTTGGTTTGGCAGCGCCCTACCCCATTCTTTGACCACTCCGAGGTTAGGTTCTTTGTCCATTCCAGGCGCGAATTGGCCTGTTTTGGCTGGATTTACTCCTCATCCTCTACACTGCAATTGTAACCTAGCTGAACTTCGTAGACTACATGTGGTCTCTATTGCCGTGATTAGAGCCTTAGTGCACTACATTGGCCGTAATCTTCCGGGTGGGCCCCCAGGGGGTGCGGCGCTTCCCGCAGGACAGGGTGGTTTGAAACTCAATCCAGTAATGGTCAATGCTGTAATGGGCAGGCGACCCCAGGACAACAATGATTTTCCTTTCTGGCTTGCTGAGAAATTTGACCAGCTGGAAGCAGTATTTCCTAGTACGACTGGGTGAAAAACACAGGATTCTGACACTTAGTTTGCCGAAAGATTTGGCCCCTGAACTCGGTGACTGTGAGACCTGGGGGAAGATGTTTGCGGCAGTCTATGCGAGGTGCTACGGCACTCCGTCTATGGCTGTCCTGCCTACGGTCCTTAAACATGTTCAAGATGATCACGGCCCGGAATCGGTTGAGTTGGGTATGCACTTGTGTGGCACCTTTGATGTGGTTTGCGATCTCATCCTTGCTAATGTCAAGGGGGATGTAGTGAACTTTCAGTTAGCTAATGCTTTGGCTGCGATTCCCTAGGTCGAGAAACCACGACAGTTAGCAAGGATTATTGTGGCGGCTTATAAAACTGTGGGTCGCAATAGTATGGGTCTCATGCCTTTTTCTGTTAAAGAGAAAAAGCAGCCCCAAGGGCAAGCTTCGGAGACAGAAGTTCAGCCCAAGTCCAAGAAACAGAATTGGCCTAAGAAACAAAAGCAGGGAAAGAAACAGCAACAACAACAAACACAGGTTTCTCGCCCTGCGTCTCCATTGCCTGCGCAAACAGAACGTGTTTATGACTTGCGCAATTGCGCGACGATTAAATCTCCTGATCGATTTCAGGTTTCTGATCAACGCTCTCCTCGTTCCTTTCAGGACTCATCGGCCTCGACGACCGGTGGTGGGGGGGGCGGCAGGGGTCGGGATGGTCAGCACGGACGTGACCAGCCCCGCCCGAAAGACGGTGCCGGAAAGTAGGACGGCTCGACGCCGAAGAGACCTCAGTTTGCCAAGAAGAAAGTCGCGGCTTTAACAGCGCATCGATATGCCACAGATAGTGAGAACACAGCTTCGGAATCTGACATGGGCTCTGACCTTGCTGGACAGCGTGGCGGAGATTACCATTGTGAGAGAGGCCCTGCATCCACTACTGAAGGTGACAGTGACGGATGTTTATGTTCTGATAGAAACAGCTGATACAAGAGTTGCTCCCCCTGATAGACTTTTTGAAATTGTCCTGTTAATCGAAGGTGACATATAGCGAACAATAAAAGGGGTGTTTTGGGAAAATCTTTCGTCTACGTACAACATTTTGCTTTCTGAGGCTGACTGGCCCCCAGCTTTTGTTCTCGCAGCACCACAATGGGAGGAGGTAATCCTCCCCAGTTTCGCGAACACAGTCTCGAAAGAGGATGCGCTGCATTTTGCAGAAGAATGGGCTCTGGCTCTAGCACCAGCTTTGTACCGCAATCAATGTGGTTGGGATAAATTGTCCCCAAGCCACAAAATTCCTTTTCGGTCTAAGCCGCAACCTCAACCTCAATATCCCATATGACGTGAAGCCAAGGCTTCCGTCGCGGCAATCCTTGAACAATTTGAATATTAGGGTATAATTGAAACATATGTGTCACCGAGGAATAACCCTCTTTTTACTGTGACCAAGCCAGACGGTTCGTATCGTTTGGTGTTGGATTACCGGCATTTAAACTCGCATCGCCGTAACTGTGCAGTACAGAATACTCACTGCTCTGCCTTAGTGGATAGTCTTGTGCGTAAGTGGTTTAAAACTACGCTTGACATTTCCAATGGTTTTTATGCCCATAGATTGGATGGTCTAAGTTCCCAATGGACCTCCTTTACGTGCTGCGGTGTAAAAAAAAAGTTTTGGCGTTTGCCTATGGGCTATGAGAATAGTCCTGGAATTTTTACTGCCCGCATAGTCTCTCTTTTGGAGAGAATCGACCCGGATGCATGCTCGTATGTGGATGACATATATCTCACAGACGACGAACTTTGGGAGCATCTGTGTCGAGTCAACGGAATAATTCGTACCTTTGCAGACCTGGGTTACAAATTTAACTTTGCAAAATCGCACATTGCAGAGTACACAGTGCTGTTTTTGAGCTACGAGCTCAACAATGAGGGTAAAGGTTTGGTTCCTCACTTCCTGGAGAAATGTGCACAACTGCGCGCTCCAACGACACTGAAAAAATTACAATTTTTACTGGGCTTCTTAAAGTTCGGAAGGACATACATTCCGGAATATGCCCAGCGTATCAAGCCTTTGTATGCTTTGATACAACCTACTTTTACCAAATCATGCTGGCTGCCTGAGCATTCAGCTATACTGCAATCTTTGCAAGCTGATCTGCTCGCTTCTAGATTCTTACTGATTCGTGATAACCAGACCAACCTGGTGATAAGAATTATCCCTGGGACGGTGGGTTTCACATACCTAACTTTTAATGAGGGAAACACAGTACCTATTGCTTACAAGTCACACTTGTACACTTCGGCTGAAATGCGATTTTCCACTGTGGAGAAGGTTTTAACGGCTGTACAGATGGCACTTCTTAAAGAACCTGCCCTGTCACAGGGAAAACGCATGTTGCTGGTTACCCCATGTCCTGCCTTGGAGGCAGTTATGAAAGCCAGTGTACCAAATTCTAAAGGTTTGCACCCTCGGTGGATTCAATGGGCTGCATCCTTGACTTCCCAGTATGTCATGTTTATTTTTGACGCCTCATTACGGTCGCAGGAGTATCTACAGTATGAATAAGCTCATCCGGCTCCCTTAGCAATGCGACCTTTGGAGGATTTCCATTGCATCATTTACACTCAATCAATCAATCAATCAAAGACATTTATATAGCGCGCTACCTACCCGTAGGGTCTCGAGGCGCTGGGGGGGGAGGGGGGTGCCGCTACTGCTCGAACAGCCAGGTCTTGAGCTTCTTCCTGAAGGAGAGGTGGTCTTGGGTCAGGCGCAGGTCGGCCGGGAGGGAGTTCCAGGTCTTGGCGGCCAGGTAGGAGAAGGATCTTCCTCCTGTAGTGGCTCTGCGGATGCGTGGGACGGCGGCGAGGGCGTGGCTGGCGGAACGGAGGTGGCGTTTGGGAGCGTAGAAGTTGATTCGGTTGTTGAGGTAGTTCGGGCCTTGGTCGTGGAGAGCTTTGTGTGCGTGGGTAAGGAGGCGGAAGGTGATTCTCTTGTTGACCGGGAGCCAGTGCAGGTCTCTTAGGTGTCCGGAGATGTGGCTGTGTCGTGGGATGTCGAGGATGAGTCTGGCTGAGGCGTTCTGGATGCGCTGGAGCCTCTTCTGGATCTTGGCGGTGGTTCCGGCGTAGAGTGCGTTGCCGTAGTCCAGTCGGCTGGTGACGAGGGCCTGGGTGACGGTCTGCCTGTTCTCTGTGGGGATCCACCGGAAGATCTTCCGCAGCATGCGCAGGATGTTGAAGCATGACGAGGAGACAGCGTTGACTTGCCTGGTCATGGAGAGGGAGGAGTCCAAGATGAAACCCAGGTTGCGTGCGTGGTCCGTCGGTTTGGGTGCGGTGCCCAGGGCGGGGGGCCACCAGGAGTCGTCCCAGGCGGAGGGCGAGGAGCCCAGGATGAGGACCTCCGTCTTATCTGTGTTCAGCTTCAGGCGGCTCATCGTCATCCACTCGGCTACCTCTCTCATTCCTTCGTGCAGGTTGGCTCTGGCGGCGGCGGGGTCGTTGGTCAGGGAGAGGATCAGCTGGGTGTCGTCGGCGTAGGAGATTATGTTGAGGTTGTGTTGGCGTGCGATGGCCGCGAGGGGGCTCATGTAGACGTTGAAGAGAGTCGGGCTCAGTGAGGATCCTTGAGGGACGCCGCAGATGACTTTGGTGGCCTCTGACTTGTACGGTGGTAGGCGGACTCTTTGTGTTCTTCCGTCGAGAAAGGAGACGATCCATTCCAGCGCCTTCTCCTGGATTCCGACGTTGCTGAGGCGCTGCACTAGGGTGCGGTGGCAGACTGTGTCGAAAGCCACGGAGAGGTCTAGGAGGATGAGGGCCGCTGTTTCCCCGTTGTCCATCAGGGCTCGGATGTCGTCGGTGGCGGCGATGAGGGCGGTCTCGGTGCTGTGGTTGGCACGGATACCGGACTGCGATGGGTCGAGGGATCGATTCGTCTCGAGGAAGGTGGCCAGCTGTTTGTTGACGGTCTTCTCGATGACTTTGGCAGGAAACGGGAGGAGCGAGATGGGGCGGTAATTCTTGAGTTCGGTGGGGTCTGCTGTGGGTTTCTTCAGTAGAGCGCTGAGTTCGGCGGGATTCCAGCTCTCGGGGAAGGTGGCGGTGTCGAATGAGGTGTTGATGATGTCCCGCAGGTGGGGTGCGATGACAGCGTCGGCTTTGTTGAAGACGTGGTGAGGCAGGGGTCGGTTGGAGATCCGGAGTGTACGGAGTTCATCGTGTGGACGGTGTCTTCGGTGTTGACCGGGGTCCAGGCGCGGAGGGTGGTGGTGGGTGGAGGTCCTGCGGTCGTGGCGTGCGTCGGTTGAGTGCTGAAGCTGTCGTGTATCTCAGCGATCTTGTTGTGGAAGTAGGAAGCGAGGGAGTTGCAGAGGTCTTGCGAAGGGGTGATGTCGTTGTTTCCGGCGTTGGGGTTGGAGAGCTCTTTCACGATGTTGAAGAGTTCCTTGCAGTTGTGTGCGTTGTTGTCTAGTCGGTTCTTGAACGCCGTTTTATTGGCGATGCGGATCAGTTGGTGGTGTTTCCGGGTGGCGAGCTTGAGGGTGGTCCTGTTGTCCGGCGTGGGTTCCCTTCTCCAGGCTTTCTCGAGGGCTCGGCAGTTCTTCTTGGAGCTCTTGAGTTCGTCGGTGAACCATGGGGCTCTCTTACTGCCGGGTCTGCTGGGCGGGGTCCTCAGTGGGGCGAGTTCGTCTGCGCAGTTGCTGATCCACTTCGTGAGGTTGTTGGCGGCCTGGCTGGGGTTCGCTGAGCTGGCCGGAGGGAGCTGGCTCAGGGAGGCGGCAAGCTGGTCGGCTGTGATCTTGGTCCAGCTTCTTCGGGCAACCTGTTGCTGGTGGTGGTGGGTCGTTGTTCTTCTGAAGGTGAAGTGGATGCATCTGTGATCCGTCCAGTGGAGTTCTGTGGCGTGGCTGAAGGCGATGTCTCTGCTGGATGAGAAGATGGCGTCGAGTGTGTGTCCGGCGAGGTGGGTGGGGGTGGACACCAGCTGCTTGAGTCCGGGGTTGGCGAGGTTGTCGAGCAGGGTGCTGGTGTTGCAGTCGTTGTTGTTCTCCAGGTGGAAGTTGAAGTCCCCCAGGAGGATGTAGTCATCGGAGGGGAGGGCGTGCGGGCTGACAAAGTCGGCGATGTCCTCGCTGAATTGAGTGCGTGGTCCCGGAGGTCGGTAGATCAGGGTGCCTCTGAGGGTGGTCTTCGGGTCGGTGTGGATCTGGAAATGCAGGTGTTCGGCGGAGGGTGGGGTGTTGTCGGTGCTGGTCGTGATGCGGATGGTGTTCTTGTGGATGATGGCGATGCCTCCTCCCACCTGGTTGGTGTTGCGATCCTTCCGGGTGATCTTGTATCCTTCTGGGATGGCGATGGCGATGTCGGGTGCTGAGGAGGCATTCATCCAGGTCTCCGTGATGAAGGCAACGTCAGGGGCTGTGGTATCGAGGAGGTTCCAGAGTTCGATGGCGTGTCTGTGGACGGAGCAGGTGTTGAGCAGGATGCACTTGAGGTGGGTGCTGCTGCTGTTCGACTTGGCGGGTGCTGGTGCGAGGCAGGTCCGGATGCAGGTGAACTTGCAGGCGTGGCAGCTGAAGGGTCCGTGGGTGCGTCGTGGTGTGGCTTGGTAGCATCCTGGGAGTCGACCGGCGTTGAGTGCGCTGAGGTTGGTGGCGGTGTACGTCAGGCGGGTCGGCCGGGGTCCTCGAGGGCTAGGGATCCTGGCACTGGGCGCGGTCCAGGCGCGGACGGGCGTAGACGGGCTTACCTTTGGCGCGCCCCTCGGCGCACAATCGGCGCGCCCGCTGCCCGTGACCGCTGCGTGTTCGCACGGTCGCCATATAAGGCGAAGTGCGCGGGTGGGCGGAGCAGCTGGGAGGCGGGAGCGGGGAGGGAACAGAAGGAAAAAAGGGGCGGGGTCAGCGGTGGTGGCGGGAGCGGGGAGCGGGGAGGGAAGGCGGAGGGCGGCGAGGTAGGCGGGCAAACAGGAATGAAAACACACTAACACGGGCAGAAAATATAACAAAACAGGCACAGATGGATGACAAAACAAATCAAAAGCACACTAACACGGGCCGAAAATATAACAAGACAGGCATAAATGGATGACAAAACAAATCAAAAACCAAAACGACAACAGCAGAGTCAGCCGGCAGCGAGGCAGGCAGCGAGGCAGAGGGCAAGGCGATGGGGCACACGCAGCAGCTGGTGGCCGTGCGGCGCGGGGGTGTCCCACAAGATGGTTCGGCGCAGGTTGCGCATGGCTCTAAACATGCCTACGTTTCCGCATGTAGTCGCTGCCATGGTGAACGATGAGTTCAAGTCCAGTGTTGTGCACACGCAGACACTAGGGGACTGCACCACACAATTAGCAGAACTTCGTGCTCTGATGCTTGCATTGGAGTACAATGATCCAAGTGTGACAACTCTGATTGTAAATGATTCTTACTACTGTGTCCAGTCTTACAATGAGAACTTGTTCTTTTGGATTCAGAATGACTTTTGTGATTCCAAGGATAGCACAATAAAAGATAACATGATCTGGGTCAGAGTGGCTGAACTTAAGGAGAAGTTGCCGCTTGTGTTCGTTATTCATACTCTCGGCCTTCAGTGTGTTGGAGTTCACGCTGTCGGTAACTCGCTTGCTGATGAAGCGGCGAAATCAGCGGTATCAAAATATTTAGTTGCAGCAGTTACACGGTCCAAAAGTAAAATAGATGATGATGTCTTGGCGGCTGTGGCTGCCACTGAGAAGGGAGGTAAATATCCTATGGGTTTCCCTTCGGAGTACACATACCACTTAAGTACCGATAAGGGGCCCGATTCACAGAATTTCCGGGCCGGAGGCGGAGCTTGCGGCCCAGAAGTGGGGATTTAGGCGTGGCTGAAATGCCCACCTCTGGGCCGCAAGCTCCGCCTCCAGCCTGGAAGCTCCGCCTCCAGCCCGGAAGGTCCGCCTCCGGGCCGCAAGCTCCGCCCCCAAGCCGGAAATTCCGCCCTTGGGCCGTAATTTACGGCCCGAGTTCGGACGTAAAGTTAGTAGTCTTAAGTCTATTCTGTGAATACCGAAAGTAGTAAGTTCATTCTGTGAATCCCGAAAGTAGTAAGTTCACTCTGTGAATCCCGAAAGTTGTAAGTGCATTCTGTGAATACCAAATAGTAGTAAGTTTAGGATTTAGTCTTAAGTTCATTCTGTGAATCGGGCCCAAGGTTCCTTATGTGAAAATTCCTGAAGTTGGGAAACGGTTGGTTCCCAACTCGGATCGCCGAGCTACGTTGATTACAGCGGCGCATGAAGGTGTGGCGTCTGCACATGCGGGCGTCTCGGCCACTGTATCTCAGCTACAACAATGTTTCTGGTGGCGGGGACTGTACAAACAGACACGCGATTATGTCCTTCAATGTGACATTTGCCAGCAGATTAAGCCTTCGACTGCTGCTCGTCCACCACAGACGCAGTTGTACATTTCTAATAGACCACTAGGATGCGTTTATTTGGATCACTGCGGTCCTTTTTCATCTGATACTGCGTATAAGTACATCTTAGTAGCAGTTGATTCATGCACATGCTTTGTATGGGTCTGGCCGCATTGCAGCGCTGATTCACGGACTGTCATAAGAGATTTGCGTGTCTTTGTAGGGATTTTTGCCTGTGGCACCTTCCATTCGGATCAGGGTCCTGCTTTCGCCTCTAAGGCGTATAAGGATGCTATGATTTCGTTGGGGGTCCAAGTCAAGTTTTCTTCTCCATACAAGCCTGAGGGTAATAGTTTAGTGGAACGAATGAACTGTGACTTAAAGCAATATTTGACAGCACGAGTTATAGGCACTGGCAGAAACTGGTTGGCCCATCTCAATGGCGTGCAGCGTGCTCCTAATAATCTCCCTAGAAGGTCTCTGGGTGGGCGGACCCCGTACGAAATGCTCTTTGGTATCAAGATGTTTTTCCCGGACCTTGACGGTCTAGACGGGCTGGCCCGAGCCACAGCCTTTGACGCAGACGAACATTTCAATGTTTTACAGAATCTACAAAAGACCAGAGACAGTCTTGCAAAGGAACATTTGCCCTCCAGTTCGGATGATGCGTTGCAGATCCCGGTAGTTGGCTGGCTTCCCCAAGTTGGAGAACTGTTTTGAGAGAAGATCGATAACAAGAAAGAGTTTGGTCCTTCATATCGTGCTCCGGTTCCTGTGTTTGTAGTGAAGGGCACAAGAACAGTCATTTTACCTCCACTTCCAGGTCATAAGGAAAACAGGTATATCTCTATTGACAATGTCAAGATACACAGAGTGGCCGATTCTTCTTAGTATGACTCCGGCGGTCTCATGTCCTTCGATTGTGAGAAATTCTGTGTTGGCCAATACTTCTAATGCTGAGCCAGAAGTGGCCCTCAAGATGCCTGCTGTTTCCAGTTCTTTATTAAGTACTTTACCTGTTGATAACGTTGATGAACTTGATTACACTTACCCAGCTGACTTATTGATCCCTGATTTGCAAGCACGTTTGGCCACAGATTCCAGATTCTCTTTTGACACTGTTTCAGAAAATTCGAAAAAACCCTCACGTTTTGTAATTTATGCCACATTATTTAGAAAACATTTTTTGATCCCCCCCCTTGGACATATATTTGGCTGGTACTTTTTTCAATTTACCTTTTTATGTCAATTGGTTTTGTGTTTTATTTTTTGCGTCTTGTCGATGAACACTATGTCGAGGAGAGAACATGCATTCGGCATCTTAATGGAACTTTGGCCCCTCTTTCCTCATCACATTCTGCACACAGACTGAAGAGAGACTTGAAATTTGTTAACATCACTGCTTGGCCTGTTCTTGATGGGATTGTGTGGGATGCGGTTACATTTCAAATCCATGGCCCTACTGAAGTAGTTAATGTCCCTAATGTGTTCAGGGTAAACATGGGAGTTGGTGAAACAAAACATACGTTCTGATGATTGGGATGTTCAGGCCATAGAAGCATTATTCTCTGATTTGAAATATTATGCTGCCTTTGATGCTGAAGATTTATATTTAGATTCTGCTAATTAGGGTGAATTATTTTGCTTTCAGCATTTTGGCAACCATTATCTGCATAAAACGAGTTCCAGAAGGGTTACTGTAACTTACACACAGTGGGAACATTGCCCAACCCCTTTACAAGGCAGTTTGAATACTCTTTTGAGAAAGTACACCTATTTTACTGACTTTAATCAGTCAAATCCTGAGTCTTTTTATTTTAAAATGACACAGAAGTCCATGTCCAAAGTTAGGCTTACCGATACTAAACTATGACTATGTGTGCCACACCCAAAATCGGGACAAGAGGAAAGGGGGTGGTCTAGCCATTATTTATCATAAAACTTTCAGAGGGTCCTTTCAATCTGGTCCTACTGGCCTTGAGGAGTCACTTCTTTTCAACTTCACCCTTTCCGATCATCTATCCTTCAGTGGCTGTCTTGTATATAGACCCCAGGTATGAAAGCCCCATTCATTGTAGCACTGAGTAGGGTACTAGAAGCTGCAGCATCTGCCCAAAAGTTCACCCTTCTGGGGGATTTTAATTTTCATCTGGAATGTGACGCTGACTCAGACACCCGTGAGCTAATCGACCTACTGCTGGGGGTTGATATGACTATACGGGTATCTGACCCGACACACAAGGCAGGACATACCCTAGACGGGATTTTTTCTAATCATCCCAGTCTGAAAGTATCATCGGTTCTGCCGGTCCCTTGGTCAGATCACTCAGCGATCTACATCACAGTGTCCTTAATCACTCCCAGGAAACCACCTAGTACTAGAAACGCCCCAAGACAGGTCAGAAAATGGAACAACATTAAAGGAAATAACCTGGAGGACATACTAAAAAACTCCCTGACACCCCTCTCTGACAATGTGGAGGAAGCAGCCACGTCCTACACAACCTGGCTGGACCGTGCCTGCCTACTCCTGGCTCCTCCTAAAATCACCCACTCCACTCGGGCAATTCCCGCTGCTCCCTGGTTTTCTGAACAAATCAGAGAACATAAAGTACGGTGTAAAAAACTGGAGAGAATCTGGCGAATGAATTACTGCGAAACAGACAAGCAAATTCTTAACTCGGAGCAGGGACTCTATAAAGAAAGAATCTTGCAGGCAAAAAGGGCTTTCCTTACAAAACAGATAGAAGAAGCCAGCAATACCCCAAAAGAACTATGCCAAACCGTTTCATCTTTGGCAAACACTAAAACCATAGAAATTCCCCCCAGTCTTCCACTCTGTGAAAATCTTTCCATCTTCTTTCAAGAAAAGGTAGAAAACATTTTCTTTTCCCTAGACAGTCAGGTTAGGACACCTCCCTCGAGGGAGGGTCCGGAATCAGACAGTACTGCGGAAAAACTTCTACATTTTCAGCCTATCACAGAAAAGGAAGTTGTGAGTCGCCTATTAAAGATAAAATTGGGCTCCCCACATGATCCATGTCCTACGACAATGGCCAAACTAGCCCCTGACATCATTGCAACCGGACTTACCCCCCTCTTTAATCAGATTTTGGAGAAAGGGGAATATCCTTCCAGAGGGAAGCGAGCCTCCATCCTGCCCCTGCTAAAAAAACCTAACCTTGGCATCACCGAGATGAATAATTATCGGCCGATCGCTCGACTTCCCCGCCCCGCTAAAATCATGGAAGCCTACTTAAATGCACAACTAAGCACCTTTTAAAAGACAGGGGAACATCTCGACCCTTCACAACACGGCTTTCGTGCGGAACATAGCACGGAATCCGCCCTGATCAAATTAGTGGAAGACATCAGGCAGGTGATGGATGCAGGAGGAAGAGCGGCCCTAATTCTGTTGGATCTTTCCGCGGCCTTCGACACGGTCCACCACAAGTTGTTGGTGGACCGGTTGAGGGCCTGTGGAAGTCAGGGAAAGGCACTAAAAATCTTACAGGCCTTCCTTTCCAACAGAACTCAGTCGGTGGCCCTGGGAGACTATGAATCGCGTCCGTTTGTGTTGCCCTGTGGAGTTCCCCAGGGGTCCTCACTTAGTCCCACCCTTTTTAATGTTTATGTGGCGACCCTTACCCCGGTGATTCGATTGTTCGGTTTTCACCTTACGGCATATGCGGATGACACACAGATAGTAGTGTCACTGTTACCCGGCAACACTGACAATACAGCAGACAGATTCAAAGGTTGCATGCATGAGGTGGGCTGCTGGATGGCACAAAACTGTCTAAAACTTAATTCCACGAAGTCAGAAGTACTGCTCTTCAGAGCCAGGGATAACTTCTGGTCCTTGAGGTGGTGGCCAGATGAAATGGGACCGCTCCCCTCTCCGGTGGATAAAGTCAAAAACCTGGGCATATTGGGGGACAATTTGCTGTCCTTCAAACCCCAGATTAATGCACTATCTTCCTCCATGCATTATACCCTCAAAACCATCAGGAAAATTCTCCCGTATTTGTAGAAGGAGCACAGGAAAACTGTTGTTACTGGTCTTGTCCTTTCACGCCTGGACTATTGTAACAGCTTGATGTTAAACGCCCAGCAGAGTGTTCTTAATAAACTCCAATTATTGCAAAATGCAGATGCCCGCCTGATTACCGATACTCCCAAATTTGCATCTGTAGCTCAAGACCTGGTGAACCTCCACTGGTTGCCAATTCGCAAGAGAATTGCCTTTAAAGCGCTATGCATGGTCTTCAAGGCCCTACACATCATGGGTCCTAGATACATGACACTGCTCTTCCGTTGGCATAAACCAGCAAGAACCTTGAGATCGGGGGAATTGGCACTGGTCACGACGATCCCCAGAGTTAAACGAGCACGCTGGGGAGGCAGGAGTTTCTCCCTCGGGGCGGCAGAGGCCTGGAACAAACTGCCACTCTTCCTCAGACAATCCCAGGACCTGATGGCCTTTAGGAGAGAGCTTAAGACCTGGCTCTTTACCCATTAATCCCTTGCTACCCACTCACACTAGTTCAATTTTGCCAGCGCCAGGACACCTCCGGCCAAATTTAGCCTGTATTTTGAAAGGTACTCCAGTTCTCGCAATCGTTCCAACTTTCACATTACTGGCAAACAGCAGTTATTTACTATTTAATAACGAAAGCTGTTGTGGGTTAATTAAAGGTATCGCTTATGTGGTGACAGTATCAGAACGTGTGGTGTGTTTAGAAAAAGGCTCTGTATCCTCCTACACATGGGAATTCAGATGTTTCCATCTGGCCGCGCATCCCAACCTTGAGGGCAGAGTTCAATGGTATGACTAGAATAAGAGCCCTTTTGTCTCAGAAAGAGGTGGCCCTGAGTTCGGCCCGGGAAACATTTGTCCTTCACATAGCTAACACGCGCACAGAGGTACAGGCGCTATTAAATACTGATTTGCCATTACATTTCAGCGAGCTGATTCATCAAATCTTTAATGCCTCCTCCACTTCTGGCCTCGCACACCTTTTTAAAATAGTTAGCAGTGGTCTTGTGACTTCCTTCGAGAAAATATTTGGAGTCATCCCTGCTTTATTTCATTCTATATTTTCAAGACTGTTTAGTGGCTTCCCAGTTTTGCTAGCGTTGGCTGCAGGCATTCTGGTGATATTTTGTTTTATTAAAAATGGATGCCCGTCCTGCGTTAGAAGCCGCACAACCCTTCCTGCCATAGTTTCGCAACCGGATGCTTGAATACTATGGCGCACTGCCGCTTGCGACTTTAAGCACGGCATTTGGATTATCGTTTCGATTTTCCAATTTCACATGTGTTCAGCCTGTGTTTCAGTGCTTGAGCTCCGATTTTGACTGGGCCCTTGATTTGTGTCTCTGCAAGACGGTGTCTCCTGATGTCGATTTTAATCACCTGATGAGTCCCGTACTTACTCACGAGTTGATTTGTTCTGGCAAAAGGATTATGGCCTTGGCAGCGATGCATGGACTACTGGGTCATTGAAACATACTTGCAGCAGTGCACGATTTCTTGGCACAGAGCTTCCTTGAGAACCCACAGAGTTGTCCTCTGATAATGCTAGAGGCTCCGGTGCTGGAGGAGCACGTATGTTCTTTCCCACTAATAAATTGGATGGCTGAACTGTTTTCAGATGATGACAGTGATTTCATGCTGGAGGCTGTTGCTGCATATTTTGCATATTCAGTCCTGTCCTGAACTTTTCCTAATTACACAGTTTTTTGGGCCTTTTTTGCATACAAAATTTGATTTATATAGAAACAACAGATCTATTGACTTGAGTGAAAGTAAGCCGTAAATTGAAAAAGTTTGGAACTTTTTAAATTGACCGCTATATGGCCATCGCACCAGATTTTGAAAATTGTCTTAGCTCATTATTATTGAACTCTGCTTTCATGTTATGCCCCTATTCTAGTCTTACCTTGCCTTGTCTTGTCCATGCTCGGATCATTGGGGGGGGGTGTCATATAGTTACTGCTTTCCTATATACTGTGTTAAGTTAGCATGAGCTTATGAAATGTTTAAACACCATTTTTCCTTTTGCGGCTTTTTGCACACAACACATAATTGTTATTTTAGCTTTCAACCTAGAGGAGCGTTGTGATTTACATGAGAATAATATGTTATTGCTCTGATATCAGCTTTGCTTGGTACACTGTCTGCACAGTGAGTGCTGAAACCTCCAAGGATAACTCGACACAGTGTTGTTGTGAGGTCTGATCTTCGCACCTTCCTAGACATAACACAAATGCAGCTGCTGTCAAAATCTGGCTTTACGCGGGATTTATATTGCTTTGTTTGGAGCACACCCACACACACTTGATGGTGCTTCGCATGCAGAGAGCTGGTGGAAGTTGAGGTGATCCTCTGCCACTGAGATTTTGAGGTATGGGCCCGCCCTGCTAAAACCCAAAGAGACCTTCATAGATATAATATACTATGCTAGTTAGGGAGGGTGAGAAATAGGTGTTGTTAATTCCTATTCCTTTCAGCATCTTAGTATGCTGTCACCGTTCGCTTTCTATGGACTAGTAACTATGCTGATAACTTTGTTTCTTATAATATGTTTGCTTGTATTATATAAGATACTGCGTTTGAGAACCCTGCATTAGTAAATAAATATTTCAAATATGCATGTGTCCTCTTTTACTCCACGTTCTGGTTTGAAATGATTATATAGCGAAAGAGTGTTCATGTGTTCCACGATACCTGAGGTATTCTAAGTTCATGTTCTGGTCTGTCTAAGCATTGGGAGTTTGTTATGACAAACGAGACACTGTAGCTAGCTCGATAAGGGGATTTTGGGCACTGAGGTGAGTTTTGGGCCATCCTAATTCACTGAGGTTCCAAATCTCTATGCACAGTTCTGTAGGAGAACGGAATTCCCGCTACATTATGCAGCAGATGATGGATTATGTGGAAAATGCAGACAATGTATAATTGTTTAAAAGCCAATGCAGTCAAACAGTTGCATCAATCCAGTGGCCCTGCTCATACTAGGTCCAGAAGTGCTCCTCAGTGGTTCCTTCTTTTTCATTGAGTTTATAGTTTAGCTTCCATGGAAATGAGGTTACTACTCCACAACACAGTCTACCATACCATGTAATTTCTCTCCATAACACATAATCTCACTCTGCATAATTCCTGTACACTAAATACCACATATTTTCTATCCACATCAAAGTCAAAGTCAATCCAGATAATTTCACCGCACATCATACCACATAATTCTATTACACACAACCTACATCCACTCCAATCAAAGAAACATTAGTAAAACACATTTACATTTACAACACCTATGGCTCTAACTCTCTCAAATGTGAAACCTATCACATTGCAAATGCTTCTTTAACTAGTAGTCGCGTTTGCAGAGAGGTGGAGAAAGGGGGCTGGGCCTCCGATCAGCGTTCAGGAATTCCACTGCATAGGACTTACAGGAGGTACCAGAAGGGCTTCTTGGTCCCCAAAGTTCCTCAGTAGCAAAGTGGACTTTATCCCCCAACCCGTACTGTGCCAGGATCACTGTTCCCAATAATGTGTGCACATACGCGCAAACCTCTGTTACCTGTAACGTGCAGTGCTGTGTGTGGAGGATGCACATCAAGCAAGAACATTCGCATCACTGCTTTTAAAAAGCGAGCTACGCGAAAAACTGGTGTTTCTTTCATGTAGAGCCTGGCTGCGGTACCTACTGTGTGCTTTTGTTCAAGTATTCATGTTAATTGCACCGCCATCATGAGCTGCGATTAACATGAATACTTTAAACAAAAGCATACAGTCTGCCCCCAGCCAGGCTTAGGTAACAAAAGAAATGCAGCAACTCTACAAACACAATGTGAAAAGCACATGTTGTGTTTGAAGACTTGCTGAATTTCTCTTCTTAACAGAGCTGGGCTGCGGGGTGATTGTGTGACTTTGTTAAAGTTTTCAGGTTAATTGCAGCTCCAGGCGAGCGCTGCGATTAACCTGAAATCTTTAACAAAGGCCCACAATCACCCCACAGCCCAGCTCTGTTAAAAAGAGAAATGCAGCAACTCTGCAAACACGGAGTGAATAGCACACATCATGTTTGCAGACTTGCTGAATTTCTTTTCTTAATAGAGCGCAGCTGTGGGTTGATTTACATTTTTCTGTGCTTGGTATAGTGTGCCACCCTATTCGTATTTTCCTGTTTCTGTCATTGCATCCAGATAAATGATACAAGTACCATCATACCCATGGCTTTAAATGGGATGAAAAAACTGGGGGTCTCACAAAGTCAGTGTAATTAAGGGCGTAGCTGAAGACACATAAGCTAAAAATCTGTACTTAGCATAGTGTACTGCCAGACTTGTATTTTTCTGTTTCTGTCATTGCATCCAGATATGATACAACAAATAAAATCATACCTACAAGTCAGGAATATTGGGTTTGCCAATGCTTGTTAGTTGTATAAGATAAATAAGCAGCAACTATGGCTTGTATGTAATATTGAAATAGCTTCAACCTAAAGCCCTGGTGACACCACAGCAATGTTGTTGCTTCTGAGTTTCAAAAAGAGAAGGGAAATCCAGAGAGAAAATGACTCTCTTTAAACAAATTCCCATCCCCTACAAGTTGAGTGACTAGATCGTGCGACCCAAAAACCGGGACATTTCACAAAAATAGAGGAAGGACTACACATTTACATCAATAAAGTGGCAAATAATGACAGTCCTCATCCTCATAGAAACACAGAAGAGGTACTAAGAAAATAAATAAAATGTAATTTTTAAAACCAGCATCATGACTGTTTATTAAACTGCTTACTAATACCCGGTGCTTACTATCCCTGCTTTGGAACACCTAAAAAAATGCCTCTCACTGTTTTTAGTTCACCATGTCAAAAAATCGGGAAATGAGACACTTTTAATAAAATCTGCCTGGACAACTGTTGAAAAACTGGGATGGTCTGGACTAGTGGCAGCTTGTGACATTTGAAAATGGTTAGGCGTAAAATTATTGTTGCACCGCACTGTGGCGAGTGAACACAGTGAGCGATCCTAAACAACCTATGAGAATTTTTTTTAAAAAGAGTGTACAAATGGTGCATTTTCAAACAAATTTAAGGAAGAAGGAAGGTTAGTAAAGCAATATGATTCAATTATTTATCATTTAAGAAACTTTAGTGAATTTCTATCTTTCTCTTGTGAAAAAGCCCTTTGCTGTTATTGCTGTTGAGTTGCAGTCCAGCAATGTCACTGACTGAAGAGCCTGAAAAAAATTACATTTCCTTCTCCACTCATCCTTGTGTCCTTATTTTAGGTGTTATGCCTTTCAATAAGTATGGGCAAATTTTGCGGATTTGCTGTCTGCAAATTCACGCAAAATCGCAAAAAGTCCACCAATTCGCAGATTTTCCAGCAAACTTGCAGATTTTTTTACTCAACTGGAGTACTTTCTACTGGCTAATCCAGTAAGTGCTACCTTGTTGGGTACATTTATAGTGCTTTTCCTAAACTGCAACTGCATAAAGGGCCAGAAAATTTGTCTCCACTGACCATGTGTGCCTGGAAACTTTGCCACCACGCCAAAAGGCGCCGAGGTCCCTTGAGTGAGCTGTCCATCATAGTTGGCAAAGGGCGGGAGGACGTTTGATACCGCTAGTGTGTGGTGCGTGTCAACATGCCTCTTGTGTATAAAGGGTCAGAGAGCGAGCAGGGCAGCAGGTGAGGAGAAAGCAGCCTCCTGGTCACAGGAACTACACAGAGATTGCGCTCGAGAAACTCATGGATTCAAAGACCTCCCTCAAGTATTACAGGAAGTGTTTGATGGCAGATATGGGGTTAAAGCACATTTGCCCAGCCTTGACCGTGCTCACTAATGTTTTGGGCTGATTAAAACGTTCCTGAATTTGAGCTTCAACTCGGGCACCTGCTATATCTGTAAGTGCTTCCTGTTGTGGTTTAATTTTTGCGACAGAAGCCCTGTGCCAGAATGAATCCTGCCCTGCACAGTTATCCAAGAAGATGCCACCATTTTGTGCAATACCTCTACTCAACTGGAGTACGTTCTACTGGCTAGTGGCTAATCAGTAAGTGCTACCTCGTTGGGTAAATGTATAGTGCTTTTCCAACACTGCAGCTGCGTAAAGGGCCAGAAGATTTGTCTCCACTGACCGTGTGTGCCTGTAACTTTGCCACTGCACCAAAAGGCACCTAGGTCGCTTGAGTGAGCTGTCCATCATAGTAGGGAAAGGGCGGGAAGACGTTTGATACCGCTAGTGTGTGGTGCGGGGCTTCTATGCGTGTCAACATGCCTCTTGTGTATAAAGGGTCAGAGAGCGAGCAGGGCAGCAGGTGAGGAGAAAGCGGCCTCCTGGTCATAGGAACTACACGGGGATTGCGCTCGAGAAACTCATTGATTCAAAGACCTCCCTGGAGTATTACAGCTAATTTATGAAGGCAGATATAGGGTTAAAGCACACTTGCCCAGCCTCGACCGTGCTCACTAATGTTTTGGGCTGATTAAAAAGTTACTGAATTTGAGCTTCAACTCGGGCACCTGCTTTATTTATATCTGCAAGTGCTTCCTGTTGAGGTTTAATTTTTGTGACAGGAGCCTCGTGCCAGAATAAATCCTGCCCTGCATAGTTATCCACGAAGATGCCACAGTTTTGTGCAATACCTCTACTCAACTGGAGCACTTTCTACTGGCTAATACAGTAAGTACTATCATTTACCCAACGAGCTACCTCGTTGGGTAAATGATAGTGCTTTTCCTACACTGCAGCTACATAGGGCCAGAAGATTTGTCTCCACTGACCATGTGTGCCTGTAACTTTGCCACAGCGCCAAAAGGCGCCGAGGTCCCTTGAGTGAGCTGTCCATCATAGTTGGGAAAGGGCGGGAAGACGTTTGATACCACTAGTGTGTGGTGCGGAGCTTCTAGGCGTGTCAACATGCCTCTTGTGTATAAAGGGTCAGAGAGCGAGCAGGGCAGCAGGTGAGGAGAAAGCGGCCTCCTGGTCACAGGAACTAAACGGGGATTGCGCTAGAGAAACTCATGGATTCAAAGACCTCCCTCGAGTATTACAGCTAATTTCTGACAGCAGATATGGGGTTAAAGCACACTTGCCCAGCCTCGACCGTGCTCACTAATGTTTTGGGCTGATTAAAACGTTACTGAATTTGAGCTTCAACTCGGGCACCTGCTATATCTGTAAGTGCTTCCTGTTGAGGTTTAATTTTTGTGACAGGAGCCTCATGCCAGAATGAATCCTGCCCTGCATAGTTATCCACGAAGAAGCCACCATTTTGTGCAATACCTCTACTCAACTGGAGTACTTTCTACTGGCTAATCCAGTAAGTGCTACCTCATTGGGTAAATGTAAAGTGCTTTTCCTACACTGCAGCTGCGTAAAGGGCAGAAGATTTGTCTCCACTGAACATGTGTGCCTGTAACTTTGCCACCGCACCAAAAGGCACTGAGGTCCCTTGAGTGAGCTGTCCATCATAGTTGGGAAAGGGCGGGAAGACGTTTGATACCGCTAGTGTGTGGTGTGGGCTTCTATGCGTGTCAACATGCCTCTTGTGTATAGAGGGTCAGAAAGCGAGCAGGGCAGCAGGTGAGGAGAAAGCAGCATCCTGGTCACAGGAACTACACCGGGATTGCGCTCAAGAAACTAAGGGATTGAAAGACCTCCCTCGGGTATTACAGCTAATTTTCAACGCAGATATGGGGTTAAAGCACACTTGCCCAGCCTCGGCCATGCTCACTAATGTTTTGGGCTGATTAAAACGTTACTGAATTTGAGCTTCAGCTCGGGCACCTGCTTTATTTATATCTGCAAGTGCTTCCTGTTGAGGTTTAATTTTTGGCCCACAGGAAGCAATTACAGAGTTAGGGCAGGTGCCCGAGTTGAAGCTAACTTTGTAACCATTTTAGAATGGTGCCGGCAAGTTGCCAGAGTTGCTTACTTGCAAGGTACGACTCTGGCAGCTTGCCGGTGCCATTCTAAAATGGTTACAAAGTTAGCTTTCTTCAACTCGAGCACCTGCCTTAACTGAAATCCGCCAGCGAGCGGATTTGCAGATTTTTCAGCAATTTCGCGAGATTTGCGGATCGCGAAATTGCCGAAAATCCGCAAATTCCGCGAGCGGAACGGCTTTTCCGCCCATAGTTACCTTTCAAACCACTAGCAATGTGGAGGCTAACTGATTTTTAATTTAATGTGCTTTATGTTATTAGAAATGTGCATACGGTACAGTGCAACCTCACTGATTCCCGTAAATCCCCATCTAACCCCTTCCCAGATATCAAAGGACCCTAAGGTAAAGCGCTTGCACTCCGCCGACGCAAATACCTCAACACCCGACACCGGCATCTTCTCTATCTGTGTGGACCCAGTACACATGCTGGTTAAAATGCAGCCAGCTTGCCGGAATACTGCCACGCCTGCCTCCGATAATAATGCACCGTTAATGAATCCCACACATTAACTGCGCTATCTAATTTCTTCAATCAAACAATCAGGTGTGAAAGTTTTAGTTAAATTCACACTGGAGCGGACTACTCACTCTATGCTCGATCGCCATTGATTAAGAAAAGCATGTTGAGGTGGCCATATATGTAGTAGCATTGAATCCATTGATTTCTGGCCTTGGAAAACAATATGACAGAAACGGTAGTGCAGTACAAAAGATGGAGTCATGGCTAGTTTTAAACCAGCATGGCCGGTATTTTACAAGCACAGCAGAACCTCCCCTAAGAAAGTGCTGTATACCACTCAAACTTTTCAATCTTTCTTCTATTGAGGTCAATGCTCCGATGTACCTTTTTTAGAACTAGGATGTAGTTAGTCCAGCATTTCCTATTATAGCTTGCCTCCGGTAAACAGGACTGCATCAAGAGAAGCGTTTGCCAGGTACCAATCAGATACAATTTTACTAAAAGTGGCTGGCTGTTATTGTCGGTGTCAGGGGCTATAAAACAACAGTTAAAAAGCCTA
This sequence comes from Lissotriton vulgaris, assembly GCF_964263255.1. NCBI lineage: Eukaryota > Metazoa > Chordata > Amphibia > Caudata > Salamandridae > Lissotriton > Lissotriton vulgaris. Next base: position 929,227,585 of record NC_141689.1, on the reverse strand, counting down.
TGATGAGGTTTCTGTCCTGATGCGGGCTGGAAAGCTGGTATCTAATTTGTCACAGGCAGATTAAACCGATCAATGGTCCTCCCAGTGATCAATGTGTGCGAACAAGTGTTATATTGTCCACAGTAGATTCCTTTTTTTGTGCCTCTATTGTACGAAATGGGATGAGGCCCCCACTGAAGTAACGGGTGAGGGCTCAGGCTGCTTTTTTTAAATTTTCAAAAGCAAAACCATGCAGTTTTTAAACACGTGATACAGGCACAGCAAATTATTCAGACGAGTGGCACCCCTCCTACACCCCGTCCCCTCTCGGGATGACCAATCCACTATCTCTTTGTCTCCTGAGCCTGCAGCCTGGCCCACCCCCTCCCATTGAAATGAATACAGTTTTGTTAACTCTTTCCAGGACCACTGTAATGTGCGCCCGACAGCATCCTTGTAAATGGCATTATAATTCACCACTCCCTCTAAAATGATGTCACTGCTGCAGCTTGTGCCTGCAGGTCGAGTAATACCTCGCCCGTGGCACATGCGCAGCAGGACTTGTCCACAATACAATTCAACATGTTTATTGCGGGTCAGCAAGTCGTCATTTGTTTTAAGCTGCTGGGCATTTTTGCTAATCTTGCTTCTCCCTCAGGGTGGTAGGGAGGGCTACGCCCTCTACGCCCATTAACACAAGCCGCCCCTGGTCCAGACACATCCGGGACTCCTGGTCACCCTACCTACAAGGTTCACCTGGCATGACGGCATGACCTAACTTCTCTACTAGTGAGAAGTGTGAGCACAAGCACATCGATGTGCCTAGTGTCACTGCAGTCTGGAAAAAACTGACCCCCTGTGCCTTGGCACAAGACAGAGCCCGTTAGAGACCCGTTTCAAGGCCCACTTTAAAAAACTGCCGGTGCTCAGCATCGGTGAGACCTGGACCACTTAACTCCCTGATCATACCGACAAGTTGGACTATTGACTTTGTTACTGGTAGCTAGTTGCATAAGATAAATACGCAGCAACAATGGCTTCTATAAATTAAATCCATCTGAACAGCAAAACTCTCCAGCCATCTTCCTAGTTGTGATGAGGCTGCCAATGACAATGACTTGCATGAGTGTCTGTTATGGTCACACTAGTAGTACAGTTTTACAACCCCTTTTGAGAAAATGTGACATTTTAACAAGAAGCTGTTTGACAATTCAACAGTTGGCGTGCTTCTAAATATTTTTTACATTGTAGGGTGAATATCCTTTCCACGTTTAATGGGATCAGAGGAAGAAAGAAAGGGGAAATGTTTGTGGTATTTCTCTATTTTTTAATGTAGGTTGCTCATTATGGCCAGTCTGAAGAATAGACTAGATAAACATTTACCCAGTGAGACACTGATGATTGTAAAAGTAGTTTAGAGCAGTGGAGGAGTCTTTTTTAGGGTCCTAATTATTGTTCTATAATGGTCTTGAAAAACTGACATCTAAAAAGAGTATGTTTTTATGCATGATGATCTGTGACCTGAGCATTCCACTGGACTAGGTGATGTACTAGTGCAGTGATGGTGCAGGTTTTCACAGATCTCTTGGCAGCATTGTAATGTTGTTCTACATTGTATTTTTTCGAAGATTTGAAAGTTGAATAGCAGTTCGGTGATCACTTTTCTCACCTATAAAAGCCTCTAAGTGCACTGCCCACTCCTAGTCATGATGTAGGAATATTTTGTCTGCTCGTACTTTCTCTGATTCTGTTTGCATTTTTATTTTGTATTGTTTGAACGACTATGGTCTAAATAAACAAGTTTCTCTCTCTCTCTCACTCCTAGTCATCCTGTTGCAGCACCTGACGGGTGCTGCGATTAACCTGAAAACTTTAACAAAGGCACACAATCACCTTGCAGCTGCGCTCTATTAAGAAAAGAAATGCAGCAACTCTACAAACATGGCATGTGAAGCACATGCCGTGTTTGTAGACTTGCTGTATTTCTCTTCTTATTAGAGCTGGGCTGCAGGGTGATTGTGTGACTTTTTAAACTTTTCTGTGCATGGCATAGTGGGTCCCGAACTTGTATTTTCCTGTTTCCGCCAATGCATCCAGATAAATGATACAAGTAACATCATACCTTCAACAAGTAGGCCTATTGGCTTTGTCAGTGATTGTTACTTGCATGAGATAAATAGGCAGCAACTATGGCTTTCATATAATTTTGAAAAAGCTTCAACTTAAAGCCCTGGTGACACCACAGCAATGTTGCTGCCCCTGAGTTTCAAAAAGAGAAGGGAAGCAAGTGTTAGTGAAGAGAATACTCCAGACACATGGATAAGTAGTTTACACACTTGCAGCTGCCATCTGCTCAGACCTGCATCTTGGCAAGATTAAAAATCTTGGGAAGGCCTAACCAGCCTTCCACCTTTCTTAGTTCATTAAGGTGAGCACGGTTACATAGACCAAGCGTTTAGAAATGACAAGATGGCAAAAAAGGCTCCTTATAGAACACCCCAACGTCAACATGCAGAGACGCTACTTCTTAAGCATTGCCATACCACACCCGCTGTCTTCTCTGACATCTCATTTGTCCTTTTTTTTTCCACTCCCCAGATGCTTTCGCTGTCTCCTCCTTCTTTTTCTTCTTCCTCATATCAGTCCCACTCCACGTTTACCCACTTTCCCCTTCTCCCCATCCCATTCTACTCCATTTCCCTCTCACTGCCTCTCTTACCGGTTTTCCATTCTCCGTTCTCCCTCCCAGTTTTCTGCAGCCTCTGGCTGCCTTTCTCTTTCCGTCCCTCTCTTACCAATTTCTCCATTACCCCATCCCCATTTCTCGTCTTTGCACCCTGACTTTCTTTCTACTTTGTTCATCTCTCTCCCTTTCTCTGCCACTAAATCCTATTTCTCACTAGTCTCCTCTCTTTTTCCTTTAGGCTATGTTTCTATTTTGAAAACACATACCACTATCCCTGAATATTAGATGGAAGCACATTTAGAATTTGGACCAGTGTGCCTCTGCAGTGTCAGTGACCTGGCCGAAAAAGAACATGGAAAATCTGAAATTGGATCATTAATCCAAAGCTGTTGTAATCAGGAGCCCCAGAAATAAGTTTGACGCAGGCACTCAAAATCCTTGGGATGTCTTTGTGCATTTGTTAAAGTTTTCATGCTAATCACAGGCCCCATCATGAGATGCAATTAACACGAAAACCTTAAAAAATGCACACAATCTCCCTACAGCCCAACCCTATTAAGAAAAGAAATGCAGCACATAGCTGCCAAGGTTTCAAATTACAATGTGGGATGTTTTCATAATTTTACTGTAATGATTAGTGCCATTTGAACAGGGCCGGCTTTAGTGCTGGTGGCACCTGCTGTGACAATGTTTGTTGATACCCAATTACCACCTCCGCCACGGATTCTCTCATCATCAACCTTTAACAGTGACCATCAAGTGTCCATAACCTCTCTCTCTTTCATATTTATTTTGTTTAATAGCTCCACTCATACCGGTGTAAGGTGTTAAGCACTGTACATCACATACACATCACAGAGAGACACTGAATCTTAGTGTTTAAATCAATGTATAGGAAATGTTACATCAGTCAGAGGAATTCAACGTCTCTTCTTAACAGAGCTGGGCTGCCAAGGTTTTGAGCAAAGGATTGGAGTAATATTTGGTGCTGCACACACGTGCGGTCTTGTTCCTGGCACACATAGCCATGGCTGCAGTGCACAGAGACCCTACACTGCCCCACACAGATTAAACAAATTAAAGGGAATATTGGCTAGGAGGTGCGTTTGCAGAGCAGTGGAGAAAGGGGGGCATGGCCTCCGAAGACATCTTACCAATACCACTGTGTGAAACTTACTGGATGTAACAGGAGGGTTAGTTGGCCCCCAAGGACAACCTTGTGGGCCAACTACCCCTCCTATTACCTCCAGTAAGTCCCACACAACAGCATTGCTAAGTTCTCATTGCAGTCCACGCCCCGTTCTCCACCACTCTGCAAGCGTGCGTCCTGACGTGCTCTTGGATGGGGATTAAAGTCTGCTTCACTGCTGGGGTTCCTTAGGGGCCAACTAGCCTACCTGATACCTCCAGTATGCACCAGATAGTGGGATAGCTGACAGGTGGACACAGGCCATGCCCCTTTACTCCACCACTCTGCAAACATGCCTCCTGGCGCGTTCTGGGTTGGGGGATTAAGTCTCCTTGCCTCCTGAGGGTCCCTGGGGGTATCCCACCAAGTACCTCTAGTAGGCCCCATACAGCTGGATTGCTGAGAGTGGTCTGAGGCCAAGCCGCCTTTTTACACCACTCTACAAACACACCTCCTGGTGCACAGCTGCCTGGAGGTTGAAGTCCACTTTAATCCTGTGGTCCTCAGGACACAAGAGGACCTCATTGTCCCATCAGCAATGCGCCAAGAGATGCATTTGCAGAGAGGTGTAAAAGTGGCGTGGCCTTGGACCCCCCCTCAGCAATCCCACTGTGTGGGGCTTACTGGAGGTACCTCTTGGGCTAGTTGGCCCCCAGGGACCCTTAGGAATTCAAGGGGACTTAATCCCGGCCCTCACGTTGGAGACTCTGGGGGTAGTCTCAATGGCCCTGCGGGCCCTACTGGCTCCCCGCCTCCTGCAGGAGCCGACATTGATTTTGGGCAATGGGAGCTGCTGACATGCAGCTCCCCTTGCCCGAAAGCAATTCTGCTTTGCTTCTTGGAAGTGAGAGCAAGTTTCCAAGCATTGTTTGCTCTGGCAGGGCGGGAGCGGTGCACCCACACTGCCATAGCAAACGGCAAAGTGCACCCTGGAACATTGAAGGAGCCGCCCTGGGGGGTGGCGGGCCCGCGCGCTCTCCTCCCATGGTCAAAATAGCCCCAGTGAGATGGGGGTCCCCAGGGCCAGGGGGTCCGCAACGGACCCCCACCCATAATTAAAGTTTGCCCAGGGGAGGTGGTGGTCTTCAGGGCAGTGTTGGGAGTGGCAGGAGCCCCCCAAACAAATCTTCAATTATTTTTAAGCCCTGGGGAGGTGGAGGTCCCCAGGGATGTGGTGGGCGCGTGCCCCATATATATAATTAACTAAGCCCTGGGAGGTGGCAGTCCACAGGCTGCGGGGGACCCCGTGGGCGCCGCTAGTTAATTGCACATTGCCCCCTGGACCTGGCCCACCCGGGGCCTTATAGTGTGAATTCTGGCAATTTGGTTTGTTTTATTGCTTTTTTGGGGCCTTGTGGGACACCTGAGCAGGCCTAGAGGGTCAGGGTGTTTCTACCCTGCCCCTTTTCTTATTTTTATTTGCAAGATGGCTGCCAACACTTCTTGGTTTGGAGTATTGGCAGCCAATCAGATTGAAGCTCATGCTAGAGAAGGTTCGCAAATCCTCCTTGGTGCTCAGATAAATAAATTGTTATATTTTTAATTTCTCAGCAACTACCGAATGGATTTACACCATTTAAAAAAAGGGTGCATTCTGAACCAGGAGCTACATTTTTGCCAAATTTGGTTTAATTCCATTCAGCAGTACTGGATGTAGCCAGTTCCAAACCTCCTTTGGAAATTCACATAGAGAAAACTCGATTTGAGACCCCTTTTTCTAAGCCCCCGCTTAACGAATCACCCTAAAACTTTCGGAACAGGAGCTGACCAGAGTGAACCATTCATTTGAAGAAAATTGCATAGATTCGTCAAGCGGCGCCAAAGATATTGGCAATAGAGAAAAGCTTTTTGAATAGAAACATGGTACTAACTATAACTACCTATGGCTACCGCCAGTAGTTATATATATATATATATATATATATATATATATATATATATATATATATATATATATATATATATATATATATATATATATATATATATACATATATATATACATATATATATATACATATATATATATATATATATATATATATATATATATATATATATATTATATATATATATATATATATATATATATATATATATATATATATTCCAATCGAAGCTGCTCGCTATATGAAAACACCTCACACAACTTTATGCTTCACCTTATTTATTAAAGCGGTACAAAAGGGGGTGGTGATGGACAGAGCATCTGAACCAATCAAACACTCACACCCAGTCAACGGATCTCGGTTTAATCCATCACTGTTCTTTAGCCCACTCTGCCACCCCAGTTCAGACATGGCCAAATGCAAATCAGTCTGATAATGTGCCTCATGGGAACAGTCCAACCCGATCTGCCAAGCCATGCTTACCCTGGACAGGAAACAAGCTTCCCAGGACCGTTTTTTGGCGTTCCAGACGTATTCAGCCAGGCTTGCTTGAATCCAGTGGCAAAGTGAGCAAGGGACTCACATCTGAGCATACCCTGCAAATGTATGATGAACAAAGTGGTACAAAAGGGGGTGGTGATGGACGGAGCATCTGAACCAATCAAGCAATCACACCCAGTCAACAGATCTGGGTTTAATCCATCACCGTTCTTTAGCCCACTCTGCCACCCTACTTCAGACATCGCCATATGCAAATCAGTCTGACCCTGTGCCTGATTGGAAAAGTCCAGCCCAAACTGCCAAGCCATGCCTTCCTGGACCGGAAACAAGGTTCCAAGGACCGGTTTTTGGCATTCCAGACGTATTCAGCCAGACTTGCTTGAATCCAGTGGCAAAGTGAGCAAGGGACTCATGTCTGAGCATACCCTGCCATCTTATGGCGAACAAAGCGGTACAAAAGGTGGTGGTAATGGACGGGAGCATCTGAACCATTCAAACACTCACACCCAGTCAACACATCTGGGTTTAATCCATCACTGTTCTTTAGCCCACTCTGCCACCCAAGTTCAGACATGGCCATATGCAAATCAGTCTGACCCTGTGCCTCATGGGAACAGTCCAGCCTGAACTGCCAAGCCATGCCTTCCCTGGACCGGAAATGAGCTTCCTAGGACCGGTTTCTGGCATTCCAGCCGCCTTCAGCCAGGCTTGCTTGAATCCAGTGGCAAAGTGAGCAAGGGACTCACGTCTGAGCATACCCTGCGAACTTATGGCGAACAAAGCGGTACAAAAGGGGGTGGTGATGGACGGGAGCATCTGAACCAATCAAACACTCACACCCAGTCAACAGATCTGGGTTTAATCCATCACTGTTCTTTAGCCCACTCTGCCACGTACCACTTTGATTGCCATGAGTTGGCAGGGTATGCTCAGATGTGAGTCCCTTGCTCACTTTGCAACTGGATTCAAGCAAGCTTGCCTGAAGACGGCTGTAATGCCAGAAACCGGTCCTAGGAAGCTTGAATCCGGTCCAGGGAAGGCGTGGCTTGGCAGTTCAGGCTGGACTGTTCCCATGAGGCACAGGGTCAGACTGATTTGCATATGACCATGTCAGAACTGGGGTGGCAGAGTGGGCTAAAGAACGGTGATTCATCAACCCAGATCTGTTGACTGGGTGTGAGTGTTTGATTGGTTCAGATGCACCGTCCATCACCACCCCCTTTTGTACCACTTTGTTCGTCATAAGTTGGCAGGGTATGCTCAGACGTGAGTCCCTTGCTCACTTTGCTACTGGATTCAAGCAAGCCTGGCTGAAGACGGCTGTAATGCCAGAAACTTGTCCTAGGAAGCTTGAATCCGGTCCAGGGAAGGCATGGCTTGGCAGTTCGGGCTGGACTGTTCCCATGAGGCACAGGGTCAGACTGATTTGCATATGGCCATGTCTGAACTGGGCTGGCAGAGTGGGCTAAAGAACGGTGATGGATTAAACCCAGATCTGTTGACTGGATGTGAGTGTTTGATTTATTCAGATGCTCCGTCCATCACCATCCCCTTTTGTACGGCTTTGTTCGCCATAAGTTGGCAGGGTATGCTCAAACGTGAGTCCCTTGCTCACTTTGCCACTGGATTCAAGCAAGCCAGGCTGAAGACGGCGGTAATGCCAGAAACTTGTCCTAGGAAGCTTGAATCCGGTCCAGGGAAGGCATGGCTTGGCAGTTCAGGCTGGACTGTTCCCATGAGGCAATGGGTCAGACTGATTTTTATATGGACATGTCTGAACTGGGGTGGCAGAGTGGGCTAAAGAACAGTGGTGGATTAAACCCAGATCTGTTGACTGGGTGTGAGTGTTTGATTGGTTCAGATGCTCCGTCCATCACCAACCCCTTTTGTATCACTCTATTTATTTGCAGGACAGCAACAAACTTGAACGAGCCCTCACAGCAGAGTTAATCGCCTTTGTCACCATTCACGTTTCGGAAACTAATTTCCTTCATCATCGGCTTGGCTCACTGGGGAAGGCTGCAGCGGACATTGTTTGTTCAGGTGTTTTTCAATGGTACAAGTATATATATGTATATGTATCTGATCTACATGCCTCTATACACCAGAAAGGTTGCAGCATGTTGGCATATAGGTATGTGGGAGGCATGGGTGAGTGAAACATGCCTTGGCATATATTCCTAAAATATAATGGCTGTAACCTGCCACTAGAAATTCAGATGGGGCTTTTAGACTAACAGTTTAGGGATGAGTGATTAAACATGATTAGTTTGTAATTTATTTGCAATCATTTATGTTCAAAAAAGCATCTATGTTGAAAAAGCCTTTAACATGAATCACTGTCATGGTTTTGTCCAGCTGAAATATATTCATTTGGCCACATGAGTTAAGTACAATAGAAATTGTTACACTGCCTCAATGCCAACATATTTTAGGTACCAGATAGTCAGTCTTCAGCCCAAAAATTCAGTACCTTGAAAATCACAACTCAAGTAGAGATAAAGGAAGATGCAGAGAAATATGTCAGAGAGAGTGAGAGCTAAAGAACATCCACAGTGGGGTTGTGTGCAGCAAGGGTCAGACAATTCAAGGACTAAGGCAATTTAAATGCATGACCTTGCCAACGTCAGCTGCACATGACTGAAGGCAGTGACATTTTCCATTTTAATTCCAATAGGAGTAAGAAAAATAGCTAAATGGAATCATTTTAGCTGGCTTCCTTCACACATCTTTGCTTGCACAGTTTCTGTTTGCTGAAATTCGTTTTTGTTGGCTCTAGTGCTCTGTGGACTTTACCACTCCCAACCAGTGCCAAATTGCCTATGCTTTCTCTTTCAAACATGGTAATTTGCGCACTCAGTTTACTCATAAGTCCCTATTAAACGGTACTACATGTAGCCATGGCCTGTCATTAAACGCTAGTAGTGGGATGAAGCACTAATTTTTCCACCCACCAAAGTAGCTTTTTTAAAACATATTCCAGGCTGGCCACTGCAGTCTGTGTTGCAGTTTCAAACTGCCATTTAATCAGGCAAATTAAGAAAAAATTGCCAGGACTAGACCTTCCTTTCCAATGCTTATGAGTTGGCCCTAATGCAGTCCCTCTAGCCTTATAGGGCAGGGAGCATTTTGTTCAAAGAGGAGGACCGGTGTTCTTACGTTTTACATGTCCTGGTAGTGAAAAACTCTTGAAGTATTTTTTCACTGTTCTAAGGCTAATATCTCCCTTTGACTAACACTAGGTTGCCCTATTACATTTATTAAGAGCTAACTTCAGATTGGCAGGAGATAGAGATATGTTGTTTACACTCGGATAAATTGTAATTTAAACTCAATAGTAAAGTTGAATTTTAAGTTAGGATTCGGAAAATGGTACTCATAGAAAGTTTGCATTTTCTTATCCTAGCCATGTGCCTTCTGTGTCACATAACTGTCAATGACTTTACTGCTGGAGTTTGTATGTTGTTTTAGGGCTCTGACCCAAAATGGGGGTTGAGTGTGGACAGGATGGGCCATCCTGGCAAGGTGTCTGGTGGTACCCTTCAAAGGGCTTTGCCTCTTGCATACACACATGAACCTGAAACCAGGCGTCCCTCGCCTTTTGTCACTCCAAGGCAATTTGGAGCCCTGACGGGGGAAGAGAAATAACTTTCCAGAGTCAGATTTGGGTATAGGACAGGGAATCCCTCAACCACAAAGGCTACCACCTTGTATAAATATTGGACCTTGAGAGCCACTTCTCAGAACACTCCTGGATCTGTGGAAGTTACAGAAGGACTGTCCTTCTGTTAGAGGACTGTCCTGATGGCGGTCTTGCCATAGGAGAAGGAAAATTGGATCTGCTTCCTTCAGTTCAGGCTACCCAGAGTGACTCCAATTGTTATTTGGCTAACCTCCTATGTGAGCAGCTGGTACATAACAATGTTCAGAGGCTTCCCAGCAACTGCCCAGCTGACCTGCTGCAACTGGAACTCCCTGTCCTGCAACGGGACCTGCCTGAGCCCTGCTGCTATCCCCTGCGGGAGTGAGTCCTGAACCCCGAGAAGTGCCCCCCCACGTCCGGGGCCCTCAGTGGCATCAGTTGAGAGCTCCATTCAGGTGAACAGGTGGAACTTCAGAAGTTTGGGCTCTTCTTGACTGCAAATGGATCTGTTAATGCTAAGAATCTGGCACCAGTGACGACCGCCAGTGTAAAGTTCCAATGAGGCCTGCTCTTCAAATTGACAGAGACCATCTACGTCGACCACTAATGTAAAACCTGTACTTTACGCTACAGTAATGACAGCCTGTGAAGATCCTCAATGAGAAGCTACAGCAATGACCGGCTCTTTGCGGTACATTGGCGATAGTTCGCAATGCCCGACTTGCCCTTCGTGCCACAGAGACAAACACCTGTGACACTCAGCCTCCCCTAGCGACCTGCTCCACCGCAAATGAAACTATTTGCAATGGACATCAAAGGTAACTTTTCAGCTGGACTAACCTTTTCCCTGTATATGACCTGCACTCCATCACAGTTGTCCTGAACTTGTGACTCGGTCCAAGATGACCAGTTGTCCATTAGTAGCGCTTTTTGTTTTAAGGCGCTTTCATACTTTAAACTTTCAAAATAAATATCTCCGGTTCTACTTATTGTTTTTTGTTGTTCTAGTATCAATTGCTGTATTCAAATGTACTATATCTTTCTAAATTGGTTTTGGATTTTTCTTGTGTTGTGTTTTCATTTTGTTGCTGTTTGTGTGTTGCATGAATGCTTTACACAGTACCTGTAAATTAGGGCTGACTGCTTTGTGGCAATCTACCAGAGGGTTATGTACAGGTTAATTTAGTGACTTTTGTGGTTCACATTAACAGGAATTGGGCTGTTGACTGAGTGGGGCTTCCACTCCATCAACCAATAACTCAGTTTCTTAAATGGAATTACACCAAATTTGGCATGACTATTTGACTCGGAGACATGCCTTTGCCTTGTTTAGTGTAAACTAAATAAGTAATTTTCGAGAAATTAGCATTTGCATTTTTTAGGGGGTGCCTGACAGGATTTGATTATAGAAATGTATGGACCATTATTTCATGATGTTCATGAAACTAGGTTCACTGATCTCTGCAGACTAAACATTTTAAACATATTAAAATCTAATTGGATGGAGGAGCTGTTACCTTCTGTGTTGAGTCCATGAATCAAAAATCACAGGTATCAATCACAAATCTCTCTCATTGCCACTCCAAAACTTCAGGAAAAATTTTGTGTCTACCATTAAAGGAATCAGGGATTCATCCCCATAACATATATGAACATTGAAAAGAGCCATTAGGGATCATTGGGGGCATCACGTGAGACCTTTGCACAGATGGGGCGGGGACAAAGGCTCTCTATGTGATTTAATAAAGAATTGACATGGGGTTTTCAGATCCCCATGATGGGGTTGCAGCCCCCGACAGGGCCCTAAGGTCTTTGAATCAGGTAAAGAATATGCAAAACTCCGACATTGGCCCCAGGACCTTTGTTAGACCTCTTTGAGGTCTGCTGAGTACAGCGGGATAACCTTGCAATATTTAACGAGACTAAAAGCAGATGATGTTCAATTGTTAACAAGGCTGTTTTTAGAGTTAAGTGACTTTGTTAGACCTGAAAGTCTTAGGGTGTTCTTCCCCCAAATGTTTTACCCTACTCCTTTATTTTTGCATATCTTGTTTTTGCTGGCACTGGGACTCTGTGAACTTAGCACTGCTAACCAGTGCTAAAGTGTGTGTGCTCTCTCCCCTCTAAACATGGTAAGATTGGCTTGCCCCAATTGGCACATTTAATTGACTTGCAAGTCCCTAGGAAAGGGGTACTACATGTACCAAGGGCCTGTGTTTTAAATGCAACTAATGGGACTACAACATTGATTGTGCCATCCACTTAAGAAACTCTTAAACATTTCTTAGGCCTACTATTGCAGGCAGTGTGTGCAGCTTTAAACTGTCATTTCAACCTGGCAATATAAGTCTTTTGCCAGGCTTAAATCTGACTTTAGTATACATATAAGACCATTGAGTAGCCCCTATGTAGCCATAGAGTAGGGCGCAATGTATTTAAAAAGTTGTTCATTTACTAAATTTGCTTTTCACAACTACAAGGCCTGCCACTCCCAAAGGATAGCATAGTGATAACTTATTACATCTAATAAGCGATAGCTATCAAATAGAATCAGGTAGGAATATCTAGTCTGGTGTCCAAAAAATTGAAATTTAGATTCCTTTTTCAAGGTAAAGTCGGATTTTAAGTCACTTTTCTGAAAATACCACTTTTAGAACGTTGGCACTTTCTTGTCCCAACCATTTGGTGTCTTCAGGCTGATACTGCCTCACATGACTAGGTGTAGTTAGCAATTGACCTTTGAATATTGTTCATTGCTCCCAGACAGTGACACAAAGTGCAATTGATGCTGGTAGGATGGGCCATCTCTGACTTGATGATGGAGAGGAACTGGCACCTACCACACTAACATATCACAGAGACTCTGCCCAAGCACACTCACAAAGGTTTTGAATCTAGTCTTTTATGACCCCAGACAAGCTGTGGCCAGGGCATTGAGGGAGAAAATTCCAAACTCCCTGGGTGGCAGGAGGGGGTGCTCTAGAAAATGTTCCTTCTTCAAAGCTTTGATTCCCGCATATCGATCACCACCAAACTTTCCATAAACAAACTAAGCAACGAGAGTACTTTTTTAGAAAGATTCATGTCAAACAGTGTAAAAGTTATTTGCAAACCAAATAGGCATTGCTTATGGAATTGCTGCCACTCCATATATATCCATTTTAAGAAAAATGTGTTTCAAAACATACAGTCTGGTGTTCTCGGGTGAGTGTTGATATCTGGCAGGTCGTAAATTACAGAGGAGGACACTGCATACAGTATTGTAAAGTGGAATAATGTTGAGTGGAGTAGAATGAAGTGGAGTAGCGGACAGTGGAGTAAAAGTTATAGAGTGGAGTGGCGTTTTGTACAGTAGGCTGGTGTGGCATGCATAACAGTTAAGTGGCATAGCATGCAATTGAGTAAAGTGTCAACATTTTGAGTGGCGTGTCACTCTACAGTCTTGTAAAGTAGAGTATGGTGTTGTCCAGTAGAGTGTTGTGGGGTAGAGTTGAGAAGAGAGTTCTAAAATTGAGTGTATGGGGATGAAGTGGAGTCAAATGCTGTAGAGTGGCATAGAGTGTGGGATAGTTTTGTAGATTACAGATGAAAAGGGAGGAGGAGAGTGTGGTAGCTTGCGTTATGGAGTGTAGAGAGGAGCATTGAAAAGCGGCGAAGAGTGTGACAAAGTATTGTGTATTGGAGCTGTGGCGGCCCATGCAGGCAAAAGCAGGGGGGCGGGATGGGGTTGGGGAGGGTGAAAGTGACAAATGACGGGATAGGGAATGTAAAATGAATATTTAAAGAAAATCACGTACCTAGAGCTTCTCGCATCACCAGTTGGCAATGCGGCAAGCTCAAGGTAAGTGGTTTTATTAAAATAGTGTAATAGTGTAAGGTGGAGCAGCATAAAGTGTAGTGGACTACAGAAAAGTGGAGTAGTTTGCAATGGTATATAGTGGAGTGAGGTAGAGCACAATACCATACATTGGAGGGAAGTACGGTGGAGTTACGTACAGTGTGATAGGGTAGAGTGGAGTGGCGCTACCTGGAATAGCTTAGGGTGCAGTCGAGTGTAGTGGCATATAGTGGAATAACATAGAGTGTAGTGGCATACAGAGGAGGGGTGTACAGTGCAGTTGTGTAGATTGGAGTGGCAAGCAGTGGAGTGGGGTTGAGTGGAATAGCATGCAGTGATGTACCCTACAGGTTAGTGGCATCCAATGGAAAAGCTTGCACTGGAGTGGTGTTGCTGGAGTGGCATACACTGGAGTGGTGTAGAGTGGCATACAATGAAATCGCATATAGTGTTTTGGAGTAGACTGCAGTGGTGTACAGTGGAGTGGGGTAGAGTGGAAAACCATACAGACGAGTGTTATAGAGTGGAGTTGCTTACAGTATAGTAGCGTAGAGTGGAATGGCATAGAGTGGAGTGACACAGTGAATTGGCGTAGAGTGGATTGGCGTAACGTGCAATAGACTATACTTTCATCGACTAGAGTGACATACCTTGTAGTGGGGTATGTGAAACAAATAGAGTGTAGTGGCGTACAGTAGAGTTGCATAGAGAGGAATGGTATACATTGAAAGAGTGTTGACTGGAGTCATGTAGAGTAGAATAGCATATAGTGGTGTAGCCTACAGAGTAGAACAGAGTGGAGTGGCAGAGAAATGGAGTGAGGTAGAATGAGTGGTGTGCATTTGAGTGGTGCACAGTCAAATATCGTACACTGAAGTGATGTATACCGGAATGGCATAGAGTGGAGAGCTTAACTATGTTTGTGAAATTGAGCAATAATGTAGATTATGATGTTCAGAGTAACACAAAAGAGTGAATTCTTCTGCCGTGCGTTCCTACAGATTTACCAAGCAATGTAGGGTCACTAATGGTGTCTTGCTTTGCTTCGTATATGTGATTTAAGTATTGTGTTCCCCCTGCAGCACCATGCATTATGAAGAGTAATGCAATACAATTGTAGAGGTAGGCCTTGATTATATCTTGTGCCATAGTATACTGCAGTAACTTTGAGGTATACTGTGGTACAAGGCAAAGACAATTAAATGGCAACCATATTGCTTTTAGTAATGTTTGACTTTGTTCTGAGGCAGGCCCTCAGATATAGGTAACACGTTTTATTCATGTTCCCTACGTAGAGGGAGTGATTTGTTTTTCTATTTTATGACATATTTTTAATAATTTCCTTAGTTCCACTGTAGTACCTAGTGTTTCTTTTTGTACATTTTTTAAGTTTTGTGGTAAATTCTAGAATGCTGTGTGATTGGGAAAGGGGCTCAAATTACTTATTTACTTTGCATGTATTCAAACGCACGGGCTAGTGGGGCAGGGCCCAAACCGAGCCTGCACGCAGAAGATTATTTGTTGTGCCTTGAGCAATCATAAACATTGCAAAGAATGATGGTGTGCATTCTATCGGTTTGTTTTGACACTTTCATGTATTACTGCACTGCATAATTAAGTTTCCACCCTAAACAGATAAAAGGATTGAACAGTTAAAAGAATATATCGCCACGTGTCAGGCCGTACGTTTATCAGAGGGAGACAACTTCGTGTTTGAAGAACCATCAGAAAGCCCTGGGCAGGGAGCATAGGTAGTGGGCCCCGGAAGAGGGGGTCTGGGCGAGGCGGAGCCCCCCGGAACTCAGGAAGGTGTTTTAATAAAACGTCCAGAAAAGGCATTAGATGACCAGTACCTGCGGCTGCTCCTACCCTTCCGAATTAGTCTCACTTGACTACACAGCTTATTAATGGGCGCATTTCTTTATTGTGGTTCCTAAAATCAAAAAATGGAAATGTAACTTTGTATCTGTGATTCCACTTTGTCACATTGTGGTATTGGGTTCTCCAGGCCTACATACTCCTCAAAACCCGCTACACCATTAAAAGATGTTGGCACGGAAACTGGAAAATGCAAAAGACAAGTTTATTAAGACCCCATGGGGTGGTGGTACATTCCTACAGCACCCTTCGGTAATGCAAGAAGTATCACACCGAACATCGGTGCGAGCCTTCCTTTATACAGTTTTACAGTAATAAAAAAGTAGGCGGAACACATTTACAGAGTTTTAGGTACATATATGGTCATTTTTGGAACACAGCCAACTCATGGGAGGGGTTGCAACACCACTGGTCAGTTTGGAGGGACATTTCTAAGTGATGACTGTCCACTAATACAGAGGGTTTAACTGCGCATATGCGAGCTTGACCAGTACTAAAAATAACCTGTTGCCGGGCAGATTCAAGTGGTCAGTGGTACAGAGGAAGGACAAAGAGTATGTTGGCCACGAGCCGACGCATTCATATAAAATGGCCGCCAGCGTATTCAAAATGGCTCCTGAACATCATAGTCAAGTTATGGGGAAATACGTGTAGCAAAGCTTAACGCTAACCCGATCACTGCCAAATTAGGACAGACGACCCTTTTAGCGTTTAGCTGAAGCTACCTCATAGTGGACATAATCAGGATATTTGTCTTCAATATCAATAGACATAATTTTCGCTACTTCTCTATGAATCATTTGGTCATTCTTGACAATAGCTTGTCTGGATGGAATACAAGCAGAAAGGCACATAGAACATAACATAGGGCCACATTGAATACAGAGACATAGAAAGAATAATATCCCAATTATTACACATAGAATTGTCAGCAGCTTCCAACCCCACGTACTAAGTAACGTCCAAAACCACCCTGAAAATGTCCAAGTACCATTATCAGGATGTATCTCAGCAGCAATTTTATGTAATTTAGATATTGCATCATATACAGAAGGTGAATTATCTGGCACGTAAACACAACAACTACTTCATATAATGCGACATGCACCTCCACGATCAGCTAATATTACATCTAACACCTTACGATTTTGGAGCGTTACAATTCTAGTAATCTGAAGTTCCTCAGTTAAGTTTCCTAAGGCGATAATTGTCTCATTAGCGACAGCTTCTACAACATATGTCAGTCGTCTTATTTTCCGACTATTTAGAGCAGCCCCAACAAATGAAAAGAGGCCTAAATTAAAATCAACATATTGTTGCAAAGCAGTGTCAGTTTGGTCGATCTCATCGAGAACTAATGTTCTCTTCACTCTATTCAATATAAAATCGTGGTACAACACGTAATCATTATGATACATAGGCGGGGCGATAAACACAGGGGGTAATACAAAAGATATATAACATGTTCCTAACCATCCTATAGGGAGATGGTGATAACCTTTATTTCCACATATAAAGTACGTGTTCCGTGAGGCCACAAATGTAATACCATTTGGAGTGTCAAAGGTGAGAGTGGTGTTGCATTCACTTCTTCCTACTGGGATTGTACCTTTATTACGAACACATAGATCAGCTTTTGTATCAATAACAGTAATCACTTGCAGATTAGACATATTTACATTTCTTGCTATAAATTTGTGGCGAGGATACGTTGTCAGGACGGTATTCTTCCCATTCGAACTTAGTTCCATCAGCTTGTGGATAACCATCTCGATCATTGAAGCAGACTTTGTTGAGTCGAAAAAGTAGTCCACCTTTCGTTGGCCATCGCAAAGTAAACAAAAGTGTATACCAGGCATTACAAGTGCCATTATGGTAAAACAGGAGTGGAATAAGTGGTGTGCCTCTTTTCTTTTGATGTCCAGGCAACATCCCACATACCCAGCAGTTCGAAGTGTTTGTCATATTGTGGGTGTGATGCAGAATCTGGATGAAGCTGTTATTTAAATAAGTCTGTCTGTGTCGTTCTTCATGATAAGGCAAAGTAAAATGAAAATGTTCAGACGGAATTGGGGTAGTTGGCAATAAATGTTCTCTTGCCGGCACCAGGAGTTCTACTACCCAAGCTATCACAGCTATCACCACAATTGTCATAACAAATAGTACTGCACCAAGAATTCTCTTATTGTAGAAGATGCCATAGTTCAAAAGTTCAAAATGTCTCAAAAAACAACTAAAAAATAAAAATAAGAGTGCTGAACTCCAAGGTAGCCGTTGGTTTCTTCTCCGAGATTCAAGACGGGTGTCGCTACACTTGGCAGAACAGATCCCCCCCCCCTTGATATTCCCGGCTTCCGTTTCACAAACCTGGAGCGGTAACTCAACCAGTCTCGCACAAAATAACTGCTTCTCTTGGCCGTAGGTTGTATCTTTCTCTTCCAGAGACGGTGTGGTCCGGGAAGGCTCCCTCCGATTCAGTAGACGTAACAGCTGGGCTCTTTTCCGCGTCCAAGATGTCTCGTAATCAGACAGCACAGTTGGATTCACCAGATCCAGAGAGACACGGCGTCAGTGAGTGGAGTGCACCCACCGCTTCCTGTTGGTAACTCGTTCGAGCAACACCTGCTCAGAGCCATGCCACCTCGGCTCCAAGCTGCTTGTTCTCTCAAAGGCCTGGATCATGACATGATCGCCAGGACGAAGATTGTGAGCCTCTCCAATGGAATTGTTAGGGAGCGCTTCTCGAACCTGTTGATGAATGGAAAGTAAATCATTTGTTAATCGTGCCAAATAATCGTTCATCATTATACAAGGCACATCATGTAACAATCGAGGCTTAGGAACTCCCCATATATTCATAGGCCTTCCAAACACCACTTCATAAGGTGTGAGGCCAGTTCGGGAATGGGGCACTGATCTGATTGATAGCAATGCCAGAGGCAGAGCATCCGGCCATTTCAAAGACGTAGATGCCACAATCTTTGCTAGATTTATTTCAGAGTAGCATTATACCTTTCAACAAGACCTGCTGACTGCGGATGAAATACAGC
Source organism: Lissotriton vulgaris (assembly GCF_964263255.1). Classification (NCBI taxonomy): domain Eukaryota; kingdom Metazoa; phylum Chordata; class Amphibia; order Caudata; family Salamandridae; genus Lissotriton; species Lissotriton vulgaris. Next base: position 929,208,932 of record NC_141689.1, on the reverse strand, counting down.
ATGAAATTTCTGCTGAATTCCCAATCCCTTCATCATGTATTCCACAATTTTCCCAACAAAATGAGGACCGTTATCGCTCCACAAAAATTTACAAACACAGTAGAGAGGGAAGTACTCCTTGAGCAAAACCTTAGCTGTTGTCAGCACTGTATTATCCTTCATGGGGAAGGCCTCAATCCACTTACTGAAAGCACACACCACCACTAAGACATACTTAAGGTTATTGCAACGCTCAAGCTGAATGCAATCATTTGCAGTACTTCAAATGGTGCAGTAGGTGGAACAAACCCTCCTTTCGGAGTATGGGTCCCTTTAGCAGGATTGTGCTGTAAACATATAAAAACAGGTCTGCACTACACTTTTGGCCGTATTGGCAATCTCAGGATGCTCCCAAACTCGCGTTAGCAATCGAGTAATTGCAAGAGCTCCGACATGTGCCAATCCATGTGTCATTTAGACCATCGCTTGCAAGTAAGCTGCAGGCAATTTCCATCTTTCCATATCTTTGCTTCACCAACAACCCTCATCATCCAGCACTCCCTCTGCTGCCCAGGTTGCAAGTTCTGCTTCAGACGCTGATTTATGAATGTCTAGTATCTCCTCTCTAGCATCATGCCATCGCTCAGCCTGTGATTTCACTACATACATTGGCGAGGCATTTCGTAACATAGCAGTTTCTCTTGCTATGCTATCTGCAAAAGCGTTTCCTTGTCCCACTTTGTCAGTCACTTTCTCATGTGCACTGCATTTGATTATCGCCACTTTCTTTAGACAAAGTAACGCATTCAAAAGATCACACACTAGTTCTCCGTGCATGATGTGTACTCCGTGCGAAGTCAAAAACCCTCGCTCTCTCCAGAGTAGGCCAAAATCATGCGCTACTCCAAAGGCGTACCGGCTATCAGTGTAGATGCTCACACATAAGCCCGCACTCAATTCACATGCTCTTGTTAAGGCTATCAGTTCCGCTGCTTGGGCCGATTTCTGTGGTATTCGTGCTGCTTCTACCACTGTCTTAAGTGTCGTGATCGCATATGCTGCAGAAGTTGTTCCATCTGGCAGCCTCAAGCACGATCCATCAACCCACAGTTCCCCATCCACATCTGGAAGTGACGTTCCTGTAAGTCGACACGACCCTTTGTTTGTTCTTTAGTCAGGAAAACACAATCATGGTGTTCTTCCTCCTGGCCTTCAGCAACTGGATACGGCAATAAAGTAGCAGGGTTCAGGGTAGCACATCTCTTTAGTGTGATGTGTGGCGCCAACAGTTTGAGCTCATATCCTGTTAGACGTGCACTCGTAAGATACTGGGTCTTTGTTTGATTTAACAGAGCATCTACCGCATGGGGAACTAACACCAGCAATTTGTGTGACAAAACTATTCCCTCACTCTGCCGTATAGCCACTGCTGTTGCTGCAACTGCTCGAAAGCACCCAGGTAACCCTCGTGCTACAGGGTCAAGTATTGCCGAAAAATACGCACAGGGCCTCTGCTTATCCCCGTGTGTCTGCACTAAAACTGACAATGCACACCCATCTTTCTCGTGTACATACAACGTGAAAATCTTCGTGTAATCTGGTGTACCTAACACTGGTGCAGAACAAATGGCTTGTCTCAATTGTTCAAAAGCATTCTGGCATTCATCTGTCCATTCAAGGGGCATTGGTGTAGTTTTGGACAGTAGCGCCAACAAAGGTTTTATAATATGTGAAAACCCCATTATCCACTGTCTACAAAAAGACGTTAAACCTATGAAAGCGCGCACATCTCTCTGAGTGGGGGGGACTGGTGTATCTGAAATTGCTTGAATTCGATCAGATGTTAATGCACGCCCCTCCTTAGACAAAAGATGACCGAGGTAGGTCACCTTTGGTCTACAATATTGTAGTTTCTTTTTAGATACTTTATGATTGTTCTGAGCAAGAAAGGAGAGCAAAGCAAGAGTACTCTCTTCACACTGTGCATGCGTGTCTGCAGCAAGTAAAATATCATCGACATACTGAATGAGGGCCACTCCCGACTGCAAATAAAAAGAATCGAGCTGTCTTTTTAAGGCCTGGCTATAGATGCTAGGACTTTCTGTATAGCCTTGAGGAACTCGACAAAATCTATACGATTTATTATTTAATGTGAAGCCAAATAGATATCTGCTATCGGGATGTATGGGAATGGAAAAGAAGGCATTTTTGAGGTCAATCACGGTAAACGTGGTAGCAGTGGGCGGAATCAGAGTAAGTAAGGTGGTGATGTCAGACACCACCGGGTACTGGGGCACTACAATCTTGTTGATTTCTCTCAAATCAATAATAAATCGATAGACCTTGTCATCAGTATCTTTCTTTAAAATCGGGAGATTGGGCTGTTAAAGACATTATAGGGAACTTCCTCCACTACTCCTGCAATAATCAAATCGTGTACAATGTGAGTTAACCTCATAGATGCTATTAAACATTCCTCCCCAGTGCTGCGCTGTCCATTGGAACTAGTGCTGAATGGACGTCCAATGGTCGTGCGCAGCACTGGGGAGGTAGTGCTGCTTTCGGCCAATGCACCGAGGCAGCACTTAAGGGGTTAAGGCAATTTCACCTTCCCTAGAGATTTTGTATTGTGGTACACGTGGCAGAGACACACCCTCCTTAACAGTTATTCGAATAGGGGGAATAAGCATCTGTCCCACATCCGTGTCCGAAGTAGCCCATAATGTTTGTGGGAGAGAGGCTAACGCTTCAATTTCTTGCATAGTACACAGTCTCTCTACATCTGGGTAATTGTCATTCAAGATGACCCGCACTCCTTCAGGAGCGCAACGTATTGTCGCTCAGAAGTATTTAAGCAAATCTATGCCCATAATATTGTCTGGAGTATTCGGCGACAATAAAAATGGGCACAGACCAAAGAATCTGTCAATGTAAAATGTAAGGGGTTGTGACAATGGGCTAAGAGAGGGTGTTCCATCGAACCCTATAGATGTAATCGTTTCGCCAGACAGGGGAGCCCTTGGAACACATTTTTTAGATAGAGCACTACGAGTAGCTCCCGTATCAACCAGGAACTGATCAATAGAACCCAAAACGCCCGCTGATACATATGGACCTCTTTGATCTACTGGTACTTCAACCGATTCCACACCCCATCCTACGCAATCCTATGCATGCACATAGTCCTGAGACTCCACATTCTCACCCTCCGATATCTGATACTGATTCCGTCGATCAAAAGTATTATGATCATCCTGACCACGACCCCTCGCCTCAAACCTGCCACGATCACTTGCTCTGCCCCTCGCTCCTGAATAACTATTCCGTGTCCTTCCACCTCCTCGACCACGCTGATTACGTTGTTCACGAAGCACCGGACAATCTGAAGCCCAATGTCCAAACTCTTTACAGTATGCACACTGATCCTCAGCGATGTCGGTACGACCAGAAGACGCACCATACCCTCCACGCCTGCCTCTATCGTTCCCTCTCGGCTGTGTAGCACAAACCTGAGCCAACATCACTTTCGTCTTTAATTCCTTCGCTTTCTTATCAGTACTTTCTTTGGCCTCTAATTCCTGTCGCTCATAATACTGAGCCGTAGTCAATAAGGACGCAGGGGTCGCCGTGGTCCAGGAACTTTCGCTAGTCTTTAAACTCTTTGCAATCTCCGGTAGGAGATTAGCCACATACTTATCGACAAACAAATACCTACCCGTGTCATCTGTTAATAATTGCCCACTATAATCATAGAATGCTTCTTCAAAACGTGAGAAGAAGTCAGACACCGACTCATCCGCCTTCTGTTTGCAAGACGCTAACATAGTCCAATCAATCTTTTTAGGGGGGACAAGCGTTTTTAATTTATTCAAAATAGCTGTTGGAAGATCTAAAATTAATTGACACGGCTTACATGCAGGCTCCCTATCTAAATCAGCTTGGGTTAAAGCTTTCCAATCCGCTCCCAAAATCGCTTGATCATCGAACTTACGAATCGCTCTCCACATATCAGGGGGCAATATTAACCCAAAGAAAAGATCAATATCAACTAACGTCATAACACATGAGGAATAGCCCCTTCCACTCCTTCATAGAAAGCTGCCGGATTTTTACGGGGGTCAGGCAAAGCATTTTTCAGTGCCATAACATCTGCTCTATTCCAAGGTGTATAAACTCAATTATATACAAAATAACCCTTTGCATCCCCGGACAATTTATCGTCACTTGTACCTTGCCCTTTAGGAGGGACATACAAAGGTGCAGCTTCACGCATAGGCATAACATGAACTGTAGAACGCTTATCTGCTCCAAAGATAGAACCCTCTTTGGATATCTCCGTCGACCCCGGCGCAGGCACGTCTGATGCTTTTCGTGCTTCCCGTAATCTTGACGCCTCATCCCGTAGCTGGACCAACCGTCGGAAAAACTCATCCGCATCTGCAATAACAAATAAACCTTTACGCATATTCTCACGATGAACTGATATATCCTTAGGCTCTAGATCAGTCGAATGTTTCCTAAATCGGTCTACAACTTCATCTCCAAACTGGCTCAAAAAATTCAATTGTTCTCGTTCGGACCACTTACTCATTTCATCATTAATCTCTGACATAGTTATTTTGCTCAAATTAAGTTTACGGACAAAACCTCGCAACTCCGCAGTTACACTAGCACTTAGCCTGACACGACTACTCCCTTGATCATCTCTGTCCGATTCCTCGTCTGGGGCCGTAGGCAGAACATACGGAGGCGGGCACCGATCTAATAATGAAAAATCATCAACTTCATTAGTAAGGACAGGATAAAGAGGACGTTGAATAGGGAATTGAACATTCGTTTGTAAATTACGTTCCCGTGCCTCCCTCTCTTTCTTCTCCTGCAACTCTTTCTCCTCCAGCTGTAAAGCCTTATCCCGAGCAGCCTTTCGCTGTTCTTTATCCACCAAGGCTAATTCACGCTTCATTCGCTCACGCACTGCTTTCTCCCACATTCGCACACAATCAAACATATCTTGTCTCGACCTACGCTGAAACAAACATTGCTCCACATACTGAACCTTTCGTAAATCAAACGACCCATGTAGTGGCCATTGCAATTCAGAATCATGTTTCGTGTACTTGTGCCATAATTTACTACATAATATAGGGGGAAGGCCGAATTTGATATACATTTCCCGATTAGGAGTCCCCTCTGGGGGAGCCGGCTGAGATTCATTTAATCGATAATTGGTACCATTTCCAAAACAGCACATTACTCAGAGTGTGCTTAAAACAGGCATGTCAAAATATCACAGAAACGCGATATCACAAAAATGGCACTTAATATACTTCACACAAATGTGCCGTTCAATCAAAGACAAATTTAGAGAGATATCTCTACATGCCTGCCTATGTGAAGTGCACTGCACATATGATTCAAATCATAGAACCAAATGTTAGCTAACTCAAAACATATTCAAAGAGCCACAGTAAGTGTCCGTAGACTATCTTACCAATCACAAGCTTACCAAATTCTCAGATATCCAGGTTCCAACTGCCAAGGTCTTTGATCGAATCAGCCAAAGCGGCACTGTACGACAACTCGAACGAGCAGAATCTAAGTCGAGGACTGGCGCCACCTGGAAGGTCAGATCAGAAGGAAAGGAAGAAAACACCGTGGGTGCCAAGACTCGGGTCACTCAGTGGCAGCGTACGCGTCCATGGCGAGTTTCCAATCCTTCGTCACGACCTCTCCTTCAGGCATCCGAGTCGCCGATGAGTCCCTTCGTGGTCGCCAATTTGTGGTATTGGGTTCTCCAGGCCTACATACTCCTCAAAACCCGCTACACCATTAAAAGATGTTGGCACGGAAACTGGAAAATGCAAAAGACAAGTTTATTAAGACCCCATGGGGTGCTGGTACATTCCTACAGCACCCTTCGGTAATGCAAGAAGTATCACACCGAACATCGGTGCGAGCCTTCCTTTATACAGTTTTACAGTAATAAAAAAGTAGGCGGAACACATTTACAGAGTTTTAGGTACATATATGGTCATTTTTGGAACACAGCCAACTCATGGGAGGGGTTACAACACCACTAGTCAGTTTGGAGGGACATTCCTAAGTGATGACTGTCCACTAATACAGAGGGTTTAACTGCGCATATGCGAGCTTGACCAGTACTAAAAATAGCCTGTTGCTGGGCAGATTCAAGTGGTCAGTGGTACAGAGGAAGGACAAAGAGTATGCTGGCCACGAGGCGACGCATTCATATAAAATGGCCGCCAGTGTATTCAAAATGGCTCCTGAACATCACAGTCAAGTTAAGGGGAAATACGTGTAGCAAAGCTTAACGCTAACCCGATCACTGCCAAATTACGACAACATGATCCGAATAAGCATGAGCGAATTTTGCGGATCTCGCGTTCGCGAATTTTGCGGATTTGCGGATTCGCAATCCGCAAAATCCGCGAATTCCCGCGAATTTGCGGATTTTTTTTTTTTTGTGTTCGCCCGTGTTTCTGCCAGTTCGCGAGGGTTTTGTACACTTTCGCAAATTGCGAACTTACCTGTCGGGTCGCAAGTTTCGCGAACTTGTTGTTTCTACGTGTCCAGCCTGTTTGGGACACTCTTCTTCATCACTGCCACTCTCTGTCACCACTGCCACTCTCTGACTACTCATGCCACCCTCTGGCCCACCCATGCCACCCTCTGTTTCATCACCACACCCTCTGGTTGTCCAGTGTACATTATTTTCGGCAAAGCAAAGCACACCTTCCCTGCCTCAAGTGACCTGAATTAATTTGGGGCTGATTCATGTGTCACAGAATATTTTTTTAGCTGGCACCTGCTTCCTTAGTGCGCCCTGATTAGTGATCTTTTGCACTTGCTAAGTGCTTTCATTGTTGCAAAATTAGTTACAACACCTGCCCTGCCCCAACTGACAATAATGAATTAGGGGCTGATTAATGGATTTTAACTTCCAGCCTGGCTCCTGCTTGTCTCCCTTAGCTGTAATTCAGGACCTTTGTGGCATATGTGTAACTATTCTGAGGTTCAGAGCAGGGTCACATAATAGTTTCAACTGGCAACTGAACTCTGGAGGGGCCCCTCAGGAAGCACTCCAGGAAATGGCTACTAATGATGAGCCTGAACTTTTGAACCTGGTAAGTAGTTACTTTCAGTTTTGCTAAGATCGTATTTCTGCAATTTGGCACTTATTCGCGGGGCGCGAACTCACGCGAACAGTGCGAGCAGTGCGAGCAAAATCCGCTGCTCGCGGATTTGCGGATTTTGCGGGAAATTCGCAAATCTCGCGGATTGCGGATTTCCCGAAAATCCGCAAAATCCGCGAGCGGAACGGATTTTCCGCCCACGCCTAGATCCGAACCACTTACTGTAGATAATTTGCACCTCCTCACAGTGCGCCGTTTTTGCTGTTTCACTTTTTCACTTGCGTCGCCACCTGCACCACAGTCACTTTTTGTAGAGCACCAAGTTTTCTATGGTTGTCATCTAAATTGAATATATGCAGTGCTGCTTACAACTGTATTATTCCGATCATGAATTTACACTATAAAACAAGATGATTTACTACCTTGTCTGAAAGTTTATAGAGAGTCTCCTTTTTCCCTTGTCAGCAATGCAATGTGCATGCATGTGTAACTGACTGTTCATTATTTCCTATTGGGACATTGTTTTTTATTTATACCTTCATTACCCAGTCCTAATTAGGTATATGGGTAACACTCCTGTTATTTGTACTAGACAGGAAAGGGGAGACACTACTAACTCCTGATCTAGTGTTTGGAAATCCAAACCCATACTTCTGGCGAAGTAAGCCTTTGCTTTGGCTCAGATTGGCCCGTACTGGTCAACGGAGTGGCAGTACTGGGGCCAGATTGAGAAGCTGCACTTTATGTCATCGTGGATATGTGTGGGGGGCAATTGTTATCGAGGAGGCTGATTGTCAAAATACACTTTGCCAATATTGCTGCTAACGAACTGCCGGACTGTCTTATGACGCCTGACATTATTTCTACATAACGAAGTACATGATTGTAGCGCTACGCATTGCCTTATTCTTCCATTGCAAAGTACAGGAATTGCAGCGGCCCGTATTGCATTATTTCTTCATTGCTGAGTACATGATTGTAGCTATGCATTGCTTTATTCATTAAATTGCAAAGTACATGATTATAGAGGTGCACATTGCATTATTTCTTCATTGCAAAGTAGGTGATTGGGGTGTGACGCATTGCATTAATCCTTCATTGTGCAGTACATAATTGTAGCAGTACGCATTGCATTATTTTCTCCTATTGCAAGGTACCGGGGTGTATCGTTATGCATTGTATTATTTCTCCTTTGCCTAGCACAGGATTGTATCATTACGCAGTGCATTATTGTTTGTCCATTGTAACATGTGTGATTCTAGCATTGCGACCAGCATAGCATTTTGAAAGCGGTGGTTGGGATTTGAACCTTCTAGCCAGCCGGAACGAATATTACCCTTTCTTATATGTTGACTTTTGTATCATGTGGTCTGATCATATATCTTTTTATATAAAGTTTATCCTTGTTTATTCAAACTTGTATGGAGTCCATTTATGGTATCACCAGTGGCTTGCTGTGGGCGTGGTTGCACATACTGTAGACTTGTGCCTTTGAGATAGGCCTGGCTGCTCGTGCCAAGCTACTAAGGAGGTGAGCAGAGCTATCTCAAAAGATATCCTTACTTGGCCTAACTTCGAGTGGAGAGTCCTGGATATTGCATTTGGTGACAGTGAGCAGGAAGGGGACTCTCGATTCCAACACTTGCATGAAGCAGAGCAGAATTACTTTTGGACAGAGGGAGCTGCATGTTAGCAGCTCCCTCTGTCCAAAAGCAAGGCTGGCTCCCACCCATTCTTCGAAGCCACCCTGTAGGGACAGGGACTCCCATTAGATGGAGAGTTGGTTTGGTTGTGGTTTGGGGAGCATTTCCCGCTTTCCCACGTGCAACACAATGGATTATCCAGGTACTTACAGCATGCTGGCGAGAAAGGGAGACAGGAGGTGAAAGGACGCCTCTTGCCAACTCTAATGCACTGATGTTTAATCAAGAAAAGGGATGTGACTTTGGCAGCAATTGCTATGAGCAAGGTTGAAATAAATAAAGCCATATTTTTTAAATACACGTGACTTTGGATTTTGTAAACATGTGGGCCTGAATGATTTAGAAATATAAGACTGTAATATAATGATGATGCTATTAAGCATGCGTTAAATGGACATTACAGTCTGCATAAACACAGTGGAATTACAGGTGCATTATGGGAACAATAGGAATGCTGTTTGTAGTGTGTGTGTTTAATGCAATTTTAGGCATGTGATTAACTGTATCAATATTTGGCTTACCTCTGAACAAGGCCATATTCTGCGACCAAAATGCGTCGGGAATGGATTTGTTTGAATACAATAAAATGGCAGTGTTTCATTGAGTGGGTCTGTGATACTTGTTGTGTGTTTGATGCTATCAAAAGATATTTCATGCCCGAAATTCGAAGCCACCCTGCAGGGACGAGGGCTTCCATTAGATGGAGACCTGGTATGGATGTGATTTGGAGAGCATGTCCAGCTTGCTCATATGCAATTCAATACATTTTCCAGGTACTTAAGGCATGCTGGCGAGAAAGGCAGACAGGAGGTGAAAGTTCTCCTCTTGCCAACCCTGATGCCCGGATGTTCAATCGAGAACACGGATGTGACTTTGGCAGCAATCGTTTTGAGCAAGGTTGCAATACATGAAGTCTATTTTTTTTAAATACACCGGACTTTGGATTTTGTAAATACGTGTGCCTGAATAACTTTTTGAGACTGTAATATAAAAGCGCTATGAAGCAGACCCTCCATGATTTCGCGATTTTGCGGTTTGCCGCGAAATCGGCACTTTTGTAAAAATGCTGCGATTTTTACAAAAGTACCCGCGAAATCGGCACTTTTGTAAAAATGCCGCGATTCAAATGGACATTGCACAGTGGCATTACAAGTGCATTATGGGAACAGTAGGATTGTTGTTTGGTCAAGTGTTTAATGCAATTTAAGGCATGTGATTAATTGCATTTATATCAGGTTCACCTGATATAAAGTTTCATGTTATCAGAGGACGTTCCATACCCGAAATTCAAAGCCACCTGCATGGACGAGGGTTTCCATTAGTTGGAGACTTGGTTTGGATGTGATTTGGAGAGCATTTCCCGCTCGCCCACGTGCAATGCAATGGATTTTCCAGGGATATACAGCATGCTGGCAAGAATGGGAGATAGGAGGTGAAAGGTCTCCTCTTGCCGACTCTGATGCAGTGATATTTAATCAAGAACACAGAAGTGACATATGCATCAATTGTTATGAGCAAGGATGCAATACATTAAGCCTGTTTTTTGAAAATACACCTGACTTTGGATTTTGTAAATATGTGTGCCTGAATACCTTTTTAATATAAGACTGTGCTATAATGTCGCTATTAAGCATGGTTCAAATGGACATTGTAGTCTGCATTAAAACACTGGCATTACAGGTGCATTATAGAAATAGTAGAATTGCTGTTTCGTTTCGTGTTTAATGCAATTTAAGGCGTCTATATCTGGCTCACCTGTGAGCAAGGACATTTCTATGGCCGAAACGCATCAGGATCTGCTGCCACTTTGAAAACATTAAAATGTCAGTGTTTCATCGAGTTGGGCTTCGATACCTTCATATGTTTGATCAATAGAATTCCTAGACAATAAAGTTTGGGTAGATTAGGACAAGCAATAAACTACAATCTTTAGAAAACCAAATTCAGGAAACACCATTCTCCATGTGAGTAGCTCACATCCTACCCCACTGATAAAAAGTATTCAGTTTGGAGAATTTTATAGTGCAAGGAAGTTACGTAGCACAATAGAATTATATGATAAAGTAGAGAAGGAAATGAACACATGTTTTTTAGAGAGAGGTTATCCACTATCTATTTTAGAGGCAGCTTTAAGAAAAGCAAGAGGATTAAACAGGGAAGATGCTCTATATAACCCTTCCAAAGCCATGAGAAAAAGCGAATAATGGAAAAATGACAAAGTACACAGTAAGCAGAGATTTATAACCACATACTGTGTAGAGCACATGAGAATTTTCTAGATTTTATGTAGACACTGGCGTTTAATAACGGAGAATCTGGCCGATCAACAATGAGACAACTCCAAATTACTTCCAAAAAACAAAAAAAATAGGGAGATCATTTGGTGAGAAGCGAATTCAAAGAAAAAATACAACAAACAACTTAGCTTAAACATGTAAAGCATGCCAGAATGGAGAGAATATTTCTACTCTCACAACTACTTTTAACAAAACTGTCAAATAAAAGAGAAACTTACTTGTGGAACAAGCTTTGCGGTGTGTATATATACTTAAATGCCCATGTGAAATGATATATGTAGTGAGTACCACATTGCCAGCCCATAAGAGAATCCTACAACAGAGGACAGCTATAGCAAACAGTGAGGAAGATACCCAGTGGCTAGGCATTTGGAAGTACCAACACAGTAACCCTACATTATTGAGATAAAGTTGCACTGCACAAGTACTGACAAAGAAAAGAAGAGGGGACAGAGAAAAAGAATTGAGGACATTAGAAATGTTGGAGTTAGACAGTAAGGAGCCAAAAGGTTTTAATATTGATGAAGAACTTTATGCTTGTCTATATTGATAAATGTCTCCCATTAAACACACTCTTCGAAGAGAGCAGTATAAAGAAACGTGCTATCAAAACAAAGAAAAAGGCGATAGAAGGGTAATAGCTAATTAGGACAGGCACTTTAATGAATAAAAGCACTTTAGATATTTTTCACTTTATATTGGTTTTTGGGTACATTTTATTGGAAATATCTACACTATAATAAGACACTAGCCAAAAGATATGACATACATGCTCATCAAACGCTGTTGTTTTTATAAAGTAGAAGGTTTATTTAAGGGAATTTTCCCATGAAATAATGATTTTTTACAGAAGAGACAATTGTAAAAACTGTTTGGTTTTTGTCCAATTTAGAACATCCATGAAATTGAACAAATGAAATATATATGGAAAGTTTCATTAAATGAAAAATGAGAACATTAGTAGAAAGAGCCACTGAGTAATCCACATAAAGAATCTGAGAATGTTGCAAAATGGCGCTGACTGTGATCAGCTATAGTGCAAGGATATGTTCCAGACTTGTCCTTTCCTAATGTATATTGTAAATAATTGAAAACAAATGAATGCATTGTAAAACAAATGGTGCTCGTCATCGTGAACAAGGCTATATTGACAGTAGGAATGCTTGGATGAATACCTAATCTTCGTAATGAAATTAAGAGAAGCCCACAGGAGATACAACATAATTTTTTGAAGGAAGGTGATTTGCATCCTATGTGAGGTGTGGCGGGTGCCTCGATAGATTGGCACCCCCGGCGGTTAGAAGACACACCAGCAATCACGAGGAAAAGTAATATTTACATATTTATATATATATATATATATACGTGTGATCAAGGCACAACCTGTGTCGAAACGCGTAGCGTGTAACTAAGAATAAATTTCTTTGGCTGTTACTTCCCGAGTGCACATTTTTGCTTTGAAGCATACTGTGGAATTTAATGGAATTTTCGCCGTGAGAGGTCCGCCGAACCTATGCGCCACCTGACTGGGGAGAAGGGATCCCAGAAGGACTCTTTGTGTTGCAGGAATATATATATATATATATATATATATATATGATTCCAAGGAAAACGGGTTAACGTTGCGCTCTCAGGAAAGAGACAAGCGAATCCAAAGTGTAATAGAAGCAGTTTATTACACAACGCGTTTCAGCATAAAAGCCTTGTTCACGTGTAACATCAACACAAGTGACACCGGTATTTAAACATAAGTTTTCGCGCTATATCCAAACAACAACATAAGTGTAGGACTAATCCCCATATGAGAAAGCTAAATGGCAGACATGTTGGAATGGTCTGAAGGTCCATATAACAACAAAGTGTTATCTGCAGTTCTCGCATATATAAAGCTACAACATAATCTCAGGGTGTTCTAGCCCATACCGGTATCGAGCAGACGAGGATATAAACAATATGCGCTCGTAGTCAGTCAACAAAATTAGCACATTTAGCAATATTGTGACTCCACATAAGTATGGCGGACATATTGGGGTGGTGTGCTCATCATCGCGTTTCTTAAGTACATACAATGGTGTACAAATCAATCAAAGAAAATGATGTACATAACAATCAATGTAAAATACATAGCATGGGTTTCCGGATGTCAGGAAAATGTAAACAACGCATAATAGTTGCGTAATCGTCAGGGATCGACCTATAACTTTATCTGATTAAGCACGGTTACCTCCAACATAAAATAAACAAAAGCACAGTAGAGGCTTAAGTAAAGCTTAAATAAAGCATAACAATCTATGTGAAATACACAATTCACAATTACCTATTATGGCAGGCAAGGAGATAGTGTCATGGAACCTCAGTATTATATTAGTCCAAAACATGTAGCCAAGGTAGTACACAAATTCTTACTTATGCATGATGGTCTAATACAGGATAAAGTGCGTTAGCTAACCGGCGAAAAATATATCTATAAATCGTGAGTCCCATGGTGCAAAACAAGTGATTCCAGGAGTGCAAAGGAATACTGAGTCTGTGCTGGTGAATTCATAGATAGACCCAACCTTTCCTCCTGTGGAACAAAAAACATAAAACATAAATAAAGTTTCAATGCATGATAAGATTATGTCATGAGACATAAGGCAGAAGAAGAATCATGGTTATACGTATAAGCAGCCCAATGGATCAAATGATATCGATACAGTACAGATTATGCAATCAGGCACATCATAGCTCCCTCAGGTGACTGGCCAATTCCTCATCCATATTGAGCCCACCCGGGAATTTGGTCTGGAACTCAATAATGAGTCTGGACTCACGTTGTCTAAGGCTCAAGATTCTGTCACCACCCCTGGGATTTTTGGGAACATGTTCCAATACGAAGAAGTTGAATTCTGCAATATTGGAAAAATGTTTTTGTTCGAAGTGGCGTGCCACAGGGTATTTAGGGTCGTGATTCACAATGGCTCTCTGGTGCTCAAGTATCCGTTTTTTGGCAGCACAACTGGTACTGCCTATGTACCATAATTTACAAGTACATTCTATGGCATAAATCACAAAGGTGGTACTGCAAGTGAAAAACTGGGTAAGTTTTTTGGTTATGCCTGCATATTCAATGGACCCACTGTATTTGCTATGTTTACAGGCCTTGCAATGCCCACAGGGGTAGAAATCTTTGAGCCCATGTTCGGTAATCTTGGGGTATAGTGTGATGTCATTTCTGACCACTAGGTCTCTTATGTTTCTATTCCTTTTGTACGTGATGAGGGGCCGGTCAGGTATGTTTTTGCCCAGTACAGTATCAGTTTTCAGGATCCCCCAATTCTTGGAGAGAATCTTTTTGATGCTGGCTGTTTCAGTATTGAACGTGAGTATGAGCCTGGTGGAATCTTCATTCTCACAAGTCTCTACACTAGGTTGTTGCTCAAGGGTCTGTGATCTCTCTATCTGATTTGCTCTCTCTTTCGCTTTTTTGAGAACCCAGCTGGGGTACCCCCTACTCTCAAATCTGTGTAATATATTGTCCTGTTCTATCAGGTAGGCTTCTTTAGTGTTGCAATTTCTCTTTGCCCTCAGCAGTTCCCCATAAGGTATACTCCATTTGAGTGCCTCTGGGTGGCTACTGAGGGCGTGGAGAACACTGTTTCCAGCAGTCGCCTTGCGAAACAAAGAAGTACAGATTTTGGAGTTTTTGATTTCCACTTGTACATCAAAAATTCAGTTTTGATGTTGCTGATGTTGCCTGATAGACGGATGTTATATTTGTTGCAGTTTAACTTAGTAATAAAGTTTTCTGCCTCCTTTTCAGATCCTTTCCATATAATGAAAAGGTCATCAATGTAGCGAAGCCACATGACAACCCTTTCAAAGTCTCCTGCTAAGGTGGTACTACTGCGGATTTCCTGTTCCCAGAATCCCATAAATAAATTAGCAAAACTAAGGGCAAAAGAAGATCCCATAGCAGTACCGGTGATTTGCCTGTAGAGGGCGCCATTGAAAGAAAAGATATTGTTGTTCAAACAAAATTGCATCATTTGCATAATCATTTTAGAATGTTCACGATAGCATATCGGTCTCTGGCTAAGATAGTGATCACAAGCTTCTAGGCCTTGTTGGTGATTGATTATCGTGTACAATGAATGGACATCCAAAACAATAAACAAATACTCAGATTCCCAAACAATATTCTCAATCTGGCACAAAAAATGTTTAGTGTCTCTGATGTAACTAGGTAATAAGGTTACATAATCACGAAGGAAATAATCTACATATTTAGATATGTTCTCACTGATGCTGCCAATGGAAGACACTATGGGCCTACCGGGAGGGTTGGTGGCATGTTTATGCAGCTTGGGTAGCAGATATAAAATGGGAAGTTTGGGAAAATCTCTTTTCAGGTAACAATATTCTTCCCAAACCAACAAGCCTTTGTCTTTCCAAGTTTCAAGTAATTCCCAAATGTATGTGATACTTTGGTTGTATATCTCAGTACTAACAGGTATATAGAAGTTAGTGTCACTGAGTTGTTTATGTGCCTCATCAATGTATGCCTCCCGATCCAAGATCACAATATTGCCGCCCTTGTCAGCGGGGCGTATTACTATATTGGTATCATCACACAGTGTTTTCAGAGCTTGTTTTTGGGAAAGAGAAAGATTATGTTTGAACCTTCCGTGTTTGCTGGTGTTTTTCTTTTTGCGTAAGTCAACCAAATCCTGGATGATGCATTCGTGGAATGTATCTATATTGTCATGTGGAAGCATGGGCATAAAGGTCGATTTAACCCTAAAGTCAGTTTTAGCCGGTGCATCTTGTGTCAAGTTCATATCATCCAGACATTGTGTGGCACTAATGCTCTGATTATCAGTTTCACAGTCATCAAGATTAGAAATCATAAGTAAAGTGTCAACATCACTAATGGCTAAGCTCGATGAACTGGGTCTGGGATTCCTAGAGTTGTTATGATTCTGACCCAGTCTTTTTAGTTTGTGCCATTTTTTTAATTTTAGTTTGCGCACAAACTTAAAAACTTCAATTCTAGTGTCAGTGAAATTGAAACCAGTAGAGGGGCAAACTGAGAGACCTAAGCACAATGTCTTTTTATCAGAATCCGATATTGACCTCTTAGACAAATTAATAACTGTTTTATTTACCGTTTTCAGGCGCATCAATAGTCCTTGTTTGAGCGTGTCTTTTTTGTTCCCACTACGCCCTTTGGTTTGTCGGTACTCCCAACGTTGTCGGATCCTTTTCTTACGGTTTCTCCTCTTCCCCGGCCTCTGCCCCTTCCCCGTCCTCGTCCTCTCGGTTTCGGGGAGGCAAATTCCGTTTGATGCTGTTTTTGTCGATTTTCCTGCATCACCCGAAACTCGTCTAAAAAATTCTTCCTTCGTACCACTTCATCGCTGGATGCACTTTCCACAGTGGTGTCAGATTCATTACCACTGGTGGTTTGATTGTTAATCGTGGATTCGCTTAAGTTTACCACCCCAGATGCTTCATTGGCTTTTTTATATAAATGGTCATATTTGCGGCTGAAGGTTAGTAAGCGTCCGCAGTCATAATCAGCATAGTCACGGTTCATTTTGCGTTGTTTTCTTAGCTTGATTTCCTCTTCTTGTTTAGACAGTCTTTCTTTCATGTTTTCCAGGGTTTTTTTGAGTACTTCCTCATCCATGAGTAGAGATAGTTCCGAGATAAGATCACCAATCTCCTTTAGTAATGTCTCCCTGTCTATCCAGGCATATTTAATGAGAATTTCTAGCATCCCTTTGGAACTACCAGCTGAATGTTCTGACCATTCTGTGAGCATCAGTGGGTTCGGTGTCTCATAGGTCGGTGTTATGAAGATTCTCAATCCTCGAGGTACCATAGATTGATCCACATAATTCTGAAGCGAAGTAGCTTCCCACCATTTGGCCACTTCTGCACGTTTCAATTTTTCTAATCTTTTTATTTTGTCTTCGGTTGTCTGACTTCTTCCTTCCGTTGTCTGGACATTCCCAATGTTGGTATTGGTTGGTTTCCTGCTAAAGAGAGCGAGAGCAGCCGCTCTTCTCCCAGATTCTTCTTCTGACATGTTTGTGTTTACAGAAAACTGCAGATGGTAAATGTTTTGTTGGAATCGCTTAGTAAAGTCTCTTCCCCCTTCCCTACAAATGGGAAGTTACTCCTGCCACAGTCTCTTTACCACGTCCTGGCGGAAAAATGGCAACAGGACGTTCAAACCGCACTATACAGCAATCTTAAGTAGCGGTTAAGTTGAAGTGGAACCTCACGCTTAGGAAAGACCGGCCGTCTAGCCGCTGCCCCGGGGAGAGCCTTGTGGGTACGGTCCGCCGACCGTAAACCACGATTTTCTCGCACACAAGGGACGGACTAGTCAGGCACGGCTTACCCGCTCCGTGAAGTGAGGCGTTCAGGTGCTCGCTCCAAACCACAGCGTCGGTGAAAATCACCCCTGGGCCGGTCCGTTGCACTCCTCAGTAAATCCAGAGGACCAAAAGACGCTTCTTCTGGAGTGCTGGGACCCGTGGGAGTTGGCGCAAATGCCAGCGAAGCAGTACGGTGATTCAAATGATTCCAAGGAAAACAGGTTAACATTGCGCTCTCAGGAAAGAGACAAGCGAATCCAAAGTGTAATAGAAGCAGTTTATTACACAATGCGTTTCAGCATAAAAGCCTTGTTCACGTGTAACATCAACACAAGTGACACCGGTATTTAAACATAAGTTTTCGCGCTATATCCAAACAACAACATAAGTGTAGGACTAATCCCCATATGAGAAAGCTAAATGGCAGACATGTTGGAATGGTCTGAAGGTCCATATAACAACAAAGTGTTATCTGCAGTTCTCGCATATATAAAGCTACAACATAATCTCAGGGTGTTCTAGCCCATACCGGTATCGAGCAGACGAGGATATAAACAATATGCGCTCGTAGTCAGTCAACAAAATTAGCACATTTAGCAATATTGTGACTCCACATAAGTATGGCGGACATATTGGGGTGGTGTGCTCATCATCGCGTTTCTTAAGTACATACAATGGTGTACAAATCAATCAAAGAAAATGATATATATATATATATATTACCTACTGGCGGTCGCCAGTAGGTATATATAGTTAGGATTTTTTCTCTATGGGATTTTTGAAAATTCTATGTCTAATAACTTTGGCGTTTGTGGACGGAATTGGCTGAAATTTTCAGGAAAATGGAACATTTTGTTTCTGAGCAGCCCCTGACAATTTGGGGGGGTTTCATCAAGGGGGGGCCGAGAAAAAAGGGGGGTCCCAAAACGCGTTTTTCCCATGTTAATTTCCATAGGGCGGTTGGCCTCACTTTTAGCTCGAACGGCTGAATGGATTTGCACGAAACTTGGCAAAATTGTAGGGACTGTTAGCCCGATGTGCCTTTGCTAGGTCTCAATATATGTGCTCCAGTGGATTTTGAGTAATTTAGGTTCAAAAAAAGATATATATCTGGGCGGAGCCTAACCACACATCTGATCTGATTGGCTGTCAGCACTTCATCCAAGAAGTGTTGGCAGCCATCTTGGGACCAATATACATGATAGCACCTCATTAAAAAGCATTGTAGTTAATAGAGGGTTTTAGGACTTTAGTTACATTATAAATCATTTGTTGATGGTACCATACTCGTTTTAGGAATTGTGGTGGGTTCTAAGGTGATTTTACCATGTGAAAAAACCTTCTGCTGTGATATCATGAATATTGTTTGACAGAAAACTAATATCTCATGATTTTCCCACAGTGGTTTGGAAGGGGATCTATAAGCTAAACTGAAAGCATATTTTCTGTAAATTCACATTATCTTTCTCAGTCATGTGAAAATGAAGTCTGACATTCTCAGTAAAACATGTACATCCAACAAGGACAGAGACTGTCAGTTGATTCCTTTGTGTTCTACTGCAGCCTCCTAGAGTGTTCTAAAGAACAACTAGAGCGCTTACAGTCCTACTTATTACAAAGGTATGGAACACCTGAAGCCATCTTGATTGGAATAAAGTGGTAACTCTTAAAACCTTTAATTTAAAAAGAAACAACATGAGGGGGTATATTTTGCCATAGAAAGTATGATTAGTGCTGCAGAATGAAAAATTAGGGCACATTTTGAGTGACTTCTCAAATCCTTTTCTATTTCATTAAAACATTCTGACATGCAGTCTCCCAAAATGGCCACCAGAGACAAAAGAGCCCAAATGTAGCCCAAATATCACCCAGAAGTAGCCCAAGTATAGCCCAATGACAGAATGTCCCAGAGTGTTCTAAAGAACAACTAGAGCGCTAACAGTCCTACTTATTACAAAGGTATGGCACACCTGAAGCCATCTTGATTGGAATAAAGTGGTAACTCTTAAAACATTTAATTTAAAAAGAAACAACATGAGGGGGTATATTTTGCCATAGAAAGTATGATTAGTGCTGCAGAATGAAAAATTAGGGCACATTTTGAGTGACTTCTCAAATCCTTTTCTATTTCATTAAAACATTCTGACATGCAGTCTCCCAAAATGGCCACCAGAGACAAAAGAGCCCAAATGTAGCCCAAATATCACCCAGATGTAGCCTAAGTAGAGCCCAATGACAGAATGTACCAGAGTGTTCTAAAGAACAACTAGAGCGCTAACAGTCCTACTTATTACAAAGGTATAGCACACCTGGAGCCATCGTGATGGGAATAAAGTGGTAACTCTTAAAACATTTAATTTAAAAAGGAACAAAATGAGGGGGTATATTATGCAATAGAAGGTATTATTAGTGCTGCAGAAAGAAAAATTAGGGCACATTTTTAGTGACTTTATAAATCCTCTTCTATTTCATTAAAAAATTCTGACATGCAGTCTCCCAAAATGGCCACCAGAGACAAAAGAGCCCAAATGTAGCCCAAATATCACCCAGATGTAGCCCAAGTATAGCCCAATGACAGAATGTCCCAGAGTGTTCTAAAGAACAACTAGAGCGCTAACAGTCCTACTTATTACAAAGGTATGGCACACCTGAAGCCATTTTGATTGGAATAAAGTGGTAACTCTTAAAACATTAAATTTAAAAAGGAACAACATGAGGGGGTATATTTTGCCATATGAATTATGATTAGTGCTGCAGAAAGAAAAATTAGGGCACATTTTGAGTGACTTCTCAAACCCTCTTCAATTTCATTAAAAAATTCTGACATACAGTCTCCCAAGATGGCCACCAGAGACAAAAGAGCCTAAATGTAGCCTAAATATCACCCAGATGTACCCCAAGTATAGCCCAATGACAGAATGTCCCAGAGTGTTCTAAAGAACAACTAGAGTGCTAACAGTCTTACTTATGACAAAAGTATGGCACACCAGAAGCCATCTTGATTGGAATGAAGTGGTAAGTCTGAAAACACTCAATTTAAAAAGGAACAACATGAGGGGGTTAATTTTGCCATAGAAAGTATGATTAGTGCTTCAGAAAGAAAAATTAGGGATCATTTTGAGTGACTTCTCAAATCCTCTTCTATTTCATTAAAAAAAATCTGACATGCAGACTGAAACATGCACTTTGAATACCAGCAGCAGACGTCCCTGGTGAGCAGTAGCTTTACTACAGTCATCTAATGTGCAACTAGAGTTATAACATTCAGAATTTATGGCAAATGTGTGACACATCTGAATGCCTTCTTTTTTTTTTTTTTTTTAAAACCTTTATTTATGAATGCACAATACACAGCGTCTGCCTACAACCCCGCAGGGCCGGCCGCTATGACATAAACAGGATGAATAAAAAGTAAATTAGGAGACAGTACGTTGTTAAAGCAATCTCTCGAGACTACATTATCGTATAGAACATAGCGCCATATAAATAGGATAAGAAAGGTTTAATTTTATGTTTTTGTCGAAAAGAACAACAACACACAAACACATGGTATCATAGTGGCAAGGGTCGCTGGAGGGGGGAGGAAGGGGGGAAGAAGGTTAATAAATAAAGAAACACATATGGGGAGGGGGGGGCGAGCACGAGAAAGAAAACAAAGCGTGTGATGGAAATTGGAAAAGGAACGTAAATCATGGAGAAGAGGGGAGAGGAACCTCATAGTCCAGCGGAGGAGAGCAAATGTCTCCGCGGTACGAATTCCACTGAGCCCAGACCCTGGACCACTGAATGCCTTCTTGATGGAACCAAAGTAAACAAGCATTGAAAATGCAATAGATCTCGCCCTCGTTTAAGTTAAAGCCATTCTGTTTGTAATGAGGTGGCTTTTTAGCTTTGCTTTTATTTGGGTTTTTTCAACTTTCATGTAAATAACATGCATCTGTATGCATATAAGTATATGTATGCATGCATTTATGTTTGTATTTATATAGATATACAGATGATATATGTTTATATATGTATGTATATATATATATTCACTGAAAAAACCATAGGTTATAGACCATATATAGTTAGGAATTAGCATTTACAAAACCTTGAAAATTCACTGAAAAAACCATAGGTTATAGACCATATATAGTTAGGAATTAGCATTTACAAAACCTTGAAAATTCACTGAAAAAACCATAGGTTATAGACCATATATAGTTAGGAATTCGCATTTACAAAACCTTATTTTACTCACACAAAACCATTGAAATTCCATATATAGTTAGTTGCACTAACTATATATCGCGCACCCTCAATCCACTTCTGATGATGTCACATATTACATCATTCATGACATGGTCAGTGACATCACTGATGATATCACTGATGACATCTCAAATGACATCACTGATGACATCACTGATGACAACATCCAGTGACTGTATGTTTCTGTAAAGTTAAAATATGTCTTACATATTGAAGAATGAGTGGATGTATAAGTGTCTGGATGAAGGATTTAGTAGGTGCATGACTGACTGTATGAGTGAGTGATTAAATGTGTCTCACTGAGTGCATGGGTTAGTGACTAAACTGTCTTAATTTGTGCATCATTATGTCTGTTGTTCTGTAAACTGTTGCATGTGTTGATAAGTAGCTATATGAGTAACTATATGGGTTATTGATTGGTTGCCCAAGTATTTGTATGGGAGACTGAGTGTGTGTGTGGGTGGCTGGGAGGTGTATGACTCTGTGCATAGATGTGTGAGCAGTTGATTCACTAGATGTATGGTTTCAAAAGTGCATGTGGAAACAGCTGTATGGGCTGTTGACTGTGTGCATGAGTGTATTGGTGAGTGAATGGATATCTCAGTGCTACATGTCAAAGTAAGTACATATGTAAAACACAGTACACGTGAGAGTTGACATATATAAATAACTGTGCATAAGAGCCAGTGAATGTGTGAGTGGCTGTATGGATCATTGTGAACTTGTATCAGGGATTGTATAAGAGAGTAAATATGTGTTAGTATATGTTTGAATAAGTAAAGTTTGCATAACTGTATAGTTGAGGAAATGGAGGTGTGATTGATTCTTTGCATGACTGACTAGGTGTGTGAGTAACTCCATGGATGAGTGACAGTCTGTGAGTGTCTGTTTACACTGATTGTATCTAAGGTTATATTAGAGTCTGAAGAGGTTCATCGTATTATCACATGAATGATATCATCAGTGATGTGATCAGTAATGTCAAATGAGATGTCATCAGTGATGTCATCAGTGATGCCATTTGAGATGTCATCAGTGATGTCATTTGAGATGTCATCAGTGATGTCATCAGTGATGTCACTGACCATGTCATGAATGATGTAATATGTGACATCATCAGCAGTGGATTGCGGGTGCGCAATATATAGTTAGTGCAACTAACTAAATATGGAATTTCAATGGTTTTGTGTGAGTAAAATAAGGTTTTGTAAATGCGAATTCCTAACTATATATGGTCTATAACCTATGGTTTTTTCAGTGAATTTTCAAGGTTTTGTAAATGCTAATTCCTAACTATATATGGTCTATAACCTATGGTTTTTTAGGTGAATATATATATATATATATATATATATATATATATATATATATATATATATACATACATATATATATATATATATATATATATATATATATATATATATATATATATATATATATATATATATATATATATATATATATATATATATATATATATATATATATATATATATATATATATATTTTGGCACTTATGCACTTTATTAATCTCCATGAATTGCAAATTGCGATTCAACAACACTGTTAACATTTGCACTTTTTCCACCACCCCGTCCCCCATTCTATTAAAGGTCGCGATAATTGGTACAATTTGTTAAATGTAGCTTGCACTAATGAAATAATTGCGATTAACTTAATGGTTCTATACAAATTGCATAATTTTTTACTTTTTGCTATTTTGGACAGGCCTTTTGCTAGGATTTGCACAGGGATTTATCCCATAATACTCCTATTATCATTACGCAACTTTGCACATATGTCAGTGCTTATATAGCCGTCTGCTACAATTTGCACAGGGATTTGTCCCATACCAGTTTGGAAAGCGGAATATATCTGGTTTCTATGAATGGATGTTGATTGTGCAATACTGCATATAGGCTTATGCTTGTTTTTTGGATTCATCCAGTAAAATTTAAATATTATTACAATTGTCATGCACAAGAAAATAATTGAACCATTAACAACAGAATAGAATTATAGTTATGATTCTGACATTTCGTTATGTATAAAACTTTTGTTTATGTCTATGATCAGGTGACCTGAGAGAGAAAGAGCGGGAGGCGGGCTTGCACTGCATTATAAAAAAGAAAAAATAACGTTGAATTGTTGCATGTGAACAAGGGCTTTGTAAGCCCGAAACGCGTCTTGCCCTCGCTACCTTCAACCCTTGGATAATAAATTCATCTGTGTATCCAGTTCGTGGTCCGTCTCCTCATTGCCTGGAGGGTTCTCATCTTTGCTAGAACCAGTAGTGGCTGTTTTTGGAGTTTGCGCAGATATATATATATATATATATATATATATTACTACAGCAATTTACTTCAAACAAGAAGACGCCGCACACCACTTCAATATTTGCTTCAGTTGGTTTATTTCCTGTAGGTTCTTTCCCACCTATGCGTTTCGGACATCAACTGTCCCTGGTCACTGTTAACAACACTAGTCTTTTCTTTGTGTTGGTTATTTATCCTAAAAGATCCACTTAGCAAGGTATGATGCATTGTGGGCTTAGTAGGCAATGCTTTCTTTCAAGCTTATCTTTGCATGGGATAGCTGGAGTCCGGAATTTTACTTTATTTTCGGGGAGTTGTTTACCACTGACAATTATTCAACAATTTTCATATGCATGGGAGACACCGATGTTTAGTACATCAGACATCTTATCAAACAAAAATAATTTGTTTTTGTTTTGAATTGTGTTCATGCCGTGTCACAAGGACTACATTTTTATCTTGGTGTAATTATTGGCTAAGTGCCTTTTTGTATTTGACCCCTTATAACAGGGGTCTTCAAACTGTGGGGCCCGACCCCCAGGTGGGTCGTGGAGTGATAGAAAGTGGGTCCCACCTTCCAGCTCACACTTCTGTCTATTATTATTAATTCCAAAAAGGGGTCCTGGGGCTAATAACCATCTGCTGGCTGAAATGGCAAATACGAAACACACAGAGGGGGAAGAAGAACCAGCCAAAGGGGGTAACCCACAGGGTATAGGGCCAGGTTTGTATAGCTTCCTAAAGGATAATAGATCAATGGTGGAGTGAAGCAAAGGTGGGTGAAAGTTCCACAACTGTGCGGCCCGCACCAAAACAGTGAGGCCGACTATTCATGTTTTTTTGCAGTAGGGAACAATAAGAAGATTGTCACAGGCTGAGAGGAGCATACAGGTATGCTCAGTGAGGAGAGATGAAAGGGTGAGAGTAGATGGGATGAGAGGGGACAGCATTGGAGCGAGAGAATTAGATTGAAGAGGTCAGGTATGAGGAGAAATGTGAAGTGCTGAAGAAGTGCAGAAACGCAGGAGGAGAAGTGAGTGTGAGCGAAAGGTGAGGGCACAGAGGAGGGATACTATTAAACGGTGAGAGAAGATAGTTGAGTGATGATCTGTGACATAAAAAGAGAATTTGGTACGATGTGGATGAGGGATAACAACGATGGAAGAGAGGGAGTACTGTGGTGGGTGCTGAGGTAATAGGGGAGAGGGACGCTGGTTCAAGAAGGTGTGGAAGAGCAAAGGGGAGATGTGAAAGATGAATGGTGGACTGGAGCGGTGTAAGATACAAATAGACAGAAATTTGAAGGAAGAGACTTTAGGTGAATGAGAGGTGCTGAGGGGAGAGAGAGGTGATGTGTCCAGAGAGGCCATTAGATAAATTCAAGAGAGGAGGGCAGTGAAAAGACAGAATGGCAAGAGGTGATTAAACATGAAGTGAGAGGTTGAATGAGGAGAGTTCAGAAGTTGTAAAAAGGGGTGAAAGAAAATGGCTTGCAAAGTAAGAGAGGGATCCATGGTTGGAAGAGGAGAGAGGGATGGAAGGGAGGGGGTGAGAGGAAAGTGGCATGGGTAAACTGCTTAACTCTGCATAAGGCTGCCAGGGTTTTAAGGGACTCTTGCTGCTCCCGGCCAGTGCTAGGTGAGCTTCTAATGTGGCAGCACTTATTCCTGTGGAGTGAAAGGCCCTTTACAAAGGTTAACTAGAAATATTTCTGTTGTTTCTTGCTGTATTTTCATTATAAACTGGAACTGATGAGATTAAATATTTTTCCCTCAGTGTTACTGTGTGTAAAAATGTCAAAATAATGAAGCAATACTATCCCAAAATATGCGGCATCACATAGTATTATTTATTTTTCCTTACCATACAATTTAGTCGAGCCTGCTGCATAATTTGGTCCTCACCTGACTCATAATTCAAGTATCTCTGCCTATAGTTTTAGAATTGTTTGTCAGGAGGGGGTCTTTGTGCCTGAAAATTTTGACCTGGGGGGGGGGGGTCTCGGCAACCAAAAGTTTGAAGACCTTTGCGTTATAACGTAATTGCCGTTCTCACAGGTTTCCTTTGCTCCGATACCAAATATTTAAAACAATTATCTTATTCACATGTCTAATGAAGTTTCTTATGTCATACTTTGTACAATATTTTTTGGATTTAGACCATACTTTGGGCAAAGTCTATACGTAAAGAGTTAGGTTGGTTAGATGTTATAAAGTACTCTCATGAAGATTCCATGGATTTTCACAATAGACCTTTAAAAAGCTTCCAGCTTTAGAAAGTCTTAAAGATGTACATGCATCTCTTCATCCCCATTAAGTCACATCGGGGTCCTGGTTTTGAATTTAATTATTAGTTTTGATTCAAGGCGTCTTAATCTACTGACACGATCTCCACCCCTCTCATTCTCATTTACTATATCGATGCCTGCATACTTGATATCCTTCCATGTTTTACCAGAATTATTCTTCAGATGTTTCGCAATGGCATAGCTATAGTCACTGTTGTGGATTGATCTTATATGCTCCAGTATTCTTTTTTTTGAGGGGGCAGGTTGTTGAGCCAATGTATTTCATACCAAAGAAACATTGTAGTTGATACAGGACAAATTGTGACTCGCAAGTTATTTTATCTCTGATTTCAAAAGTGCGTCCTTTGGAGTCCTTGATGCTTTTCAAATTTGGCCTATTTTACAAGCTTTACATGATTGGCATTTTGAGAATCCGTATTGGCGTTTGTCTAGCCATATCAGAGGTTTGGTTCTTCTGAAGTGACTATTGACCAAGGTGTCTTGTATTGACGGTGCTTTTCAAAAAACTATTAGTGGTCTGTCTCCTATCAGGGGTCCAATTTCTGTGTCCTACAAGATTCCCGCGGTACTCCCCGCAAAGAAGACAAGCACTCAGGGTGGCGAGCTCAAAGGTTTATTTAAATAAACCTTTGAGCTCGCCACCCTGAGTGCTTGTCTTCTTTGCGGGGAGTACCGCGGGAATCTTGTAGCGAGAATATTGCGGAGGGCACCATCCGCTGGGGAGCACCCGCCCGAGAGTGCAAGGATTCGGTGCAATCTTGAAGCAGCAATATATATATATATATATATATTCACTAAAAAAAACATAGGTTTCACATCAGTTATAGTTAGCTGGAAATTTTACTGACATAAAAGCAATGAAATTCCAAGTTATAGTTAGTTGGACTCACTATAACTTACGCGGCTGCAATGCACTGCTGATGACGTCACATATTACATCACTCATGACATGGTCAGTGACATCACTCATGACATCACTGATGACACCATCCAGTTAATGTGTGTCTTTATGAAAAATAAATATGTTTTATATTTGTATTTGTAAAGGACGATGGAAGAATAAATGGTTAAATAAGTGTGTAAATGGATGTTTTTTGTTAAAGAATTGATTGGTTAACTGCCTTATTAAGTGTATCTCAATGAATACATATATTAACAAGTGTTTTTTAAATATTTAAATATAAGTATCAGTGTTTCACTTTGTGTATAAGTGGCTTCATGGGTTGGTGACTGACTCACTGTTTGTATGTGTTTTGAAGACAGCATATGTGCAGGACTGTATGGGTGGATGAGTGTGTTTATGTGTGTGTTAGTGAGTGAATGCCTGTCTCACTAGTGTCTTTATGAGTAACTTCATATGTTTTAATCTTGTATATATGAGCATTGATGTATATAAGTCAGTATATGTGAGAGTGAGAGATTGAAAGAGTTCCTGTTTAAATAAGTATGTGTTTCTATAAGTGATTGTTTAAGAGAGTAAGTATGTGTAAGTTTCCTTAGAAGTAATGTGCCAATGTATGTATAGCTGTATATGCAAATAAATGGATGTTCAATAGTTTATTTGCATGTGTGAGTATGTGTGTGAGTAACTTTTGTAAGACTGTTGGTGTGTAACAGGATGTATATGTGTATCACTATATATGATGAGTGAGAATATGTATGAGTGACTATATAGAACTGTTGGTGTATGAGTGGATGTGTATATAGATGGTGGAATTACTGAATTGGTTATTGTAACTGGTATGGGTATCTCCATTTTTTTGAAAATGTTAGTTTCTATTGTTTGAATATGTGTTTCAATGGTTACATTACACTGAAAGGAGGTCTATCAGTCTGTCACAAGGATGGTGTCATCAGTGATGTCATGAGTGATGTCACTGACCATGTCATGAGTGATGTAATATGTGACGTCATCAGCAGTGCATTGCAGGCGCGCAAGTTATAGTGAGTCCAACTAACTATAACGTGGAATTTCATTGGTTTTATGTCAGTAAAATTTCCAGCTAACTATAACTGATGTGAAACCTATGTTTTTTTTAGTGAATTTAATAGGTTTTTAAATGCTAATTCCTAACTATAACTGGTGTGAAACCTATGGTTTTTTCAGTGAATTTCATTGGTTTTTTAAATGCTAATTCCTAACTATAACTGGTGTGAAACCTATGTTTTTTTCAGTGAATTTCAAACGTATTTTAAATGCTAATTCCTAACTATAAGTCTCACATTATAAATAAGACTGTTAGCACTCTAGTTGTTCTTTAGAACACTCTGGTACATTCTGTCATTGGGCTACAGTTGGGCTACATCTAGCTGATATTTGGGCTACATTTGGATTTTTTGGTCTCTGGTGGCCATCTTTGGGCTACATTGGGCTACATTTGGGCTACATTTTGGCATATATATAGCCCAATGTAGCCCAATATATATTTTTTCAAAGTTAATTTTCGTAAAAACCACTTAAGAATAGGACTACCAGTCCCTACAATTTTTCCCATTATTTTTTTTAATTTTCTGCTTTGGAGCACTCCCGGTGCGCTCCCCGGGGAGCGCCCCGAAAAGCGTACTTTTATAAAGCGCCCCGGGGCGCGCTCCGGGGAGCGTCCCGTAAGTGCCAATATCGCGAACGAAAACATGATTGTGACGTATCGCGTAGCCGCGTCCGCGTGATACGCACGGCGTAAGCGCACCTGGAAGTACTCGAGCGAATACGATCGCGCAACGTAAACATCTGACGCGCATACGCTACGCGACCCGCAGCGTGCCCCCCGGCGTGCCCGGGGGCGCGTAGCGTAAGCACGTCGGGTCATGTGACCTGATAATAACACTTTTCATTGGTTCATAACAGTTTTGGTTTCATAATGATGAAGCCCCTGGTCTTGTGACCTGAAAATAACACTTCTCATTGGTTCAGGACAGTTTTTTTTCCAAATGATGAAAGACCCCACCTTTTTTCCTTATTCTGACTTTGTCCTTTGACTGAGGAAGACCTGTTTGTACATCTCTGTACCTTTTTGATCTTAATAATGGCTTCAGTAGCAGCAGCAGCTGGTGCATCTGCCCCACCACCACCACCACCACCACCACCAACAGGACCAGCTCCAGATTATATTGGTGGTCAAGAAGAGGAGGAGGAGGAAGAGGAAGAGGAGGAGGGGAGGAGAAGATGGCTGCCTGAAGAAAATACCCCATACAAACCCAAGCCACACATTGTATGGGAGTTTTTTCAATCCCAGAGGGCAAGAAAAAAGTGAATGCGGCCAAGGTAACTTGCCTAATTTGCAATGAAGAACTCTCACGGGGCAACCCAAACAAAAAATATTCATTTGGTAACTATACCATGATTCGTCATATGACCCGAAAGCACCCAAACAACTATTCTCGTGCAGAGCTCAGGGAACTGGCCAGTAACCTCCCCCAGTTGTCAAGGACCACCTCCCAAAGAAACCAACCCACTTCATCGGGACCAGAAACGTCAGAGATGATGCCTTGTATTCAGCCAAGATTTGCTGATTTTAAAATCACTTGTTCTGCATGTGGCAAGCTTATCGCCTATGGTGAAAAAAGCGTAAAGCTCATCGTCCTTGCAGGTGATAATCACAAGTGCCCCAAAAAGAAGTAATTTTGGGGTTTTTTGTTTTTTTGCTCCAGTTGAGCCAGTTTCAATTCCCTTGTTTTGTTTCTCCCCCTAAAAAAACTACAAAAAAAATATAAAACCGTTTTGAAAAGCCAAAAAAAGTACAAAATGTTCAAAAAACACAAAAAAATATAAAACAACAAAAAGAAGAAAAAAAAAAGTTCTTTTTAGAACTACCTCAAATTTCTAAATAAAGGCTTCATTTTTTAAAAACTCTGTCATCTTTTTTCCTCATAGTACGCTCCCTGGGCCGCTCCCCGGTGCGCGTACCGGGCGCTTCCCCCGCGCAAAACGAAAAAAAAAAATCTTTTAAATGCCCCGCGGGGCCCTTTTATAGCCCCCACATCAAACCTAGGGGGTCAAAGGGGGTCTCTCCCTGACACCTTATGGTCATTTCCCCCTTTGTTTTAGCCACCTCTTGTGTCTCGATTTGACCGAGACACAAGATGGCGGCCGCTCCGGACTGTTTCGAATGTTTACAGACACCCGAGAGCCAATCAGCTTTCCGTGCGCACCTCGCGTGGCACGCCCGGAGCGCTCCCCGGGGCGCGTACCGGGGCGCTGCTATAGATATATATATTTTTTTGAACCTAAATTTCTCAAAATCCACTGGAACACATACCTTGAGACATAGCAAAGGCACATTGGGCTACCAGTCCCTACAATTTTGCCAAATTTGGTGGAAATCCATTCAGCCGTTCGGGCTCAAAGTGAAATCGACCGCCCTATGGAAATTGACATGGGGAAAATGCATTTTGGGACCCCTGTTTTATCTCTGCTCCTGCGTGACAAATCCCCCCCAAACGTTCAGGGAAGGACCGGAGCGCCACGAGGCCATTTTGAGGAAATTTTCAGTCAGATTCGTCAACCGGCGCCAAAGTTATTCCAAATAGAATTTTGAGATTTAACATTGAAAAAAATCCTAACTATAAAAACATAGGTTTTACACACGTTATAGTTAGGAAGTAGCATTTAAAAAACCTATGAAATTCACTGAAAAAACCATAGGTTTGACACATGTTATAGTTAGCTGGAAATTTTACTGACATAAAACCAATGAAATTCCACGTTATAGTTAGTTGGACTCACTATAACTTGCGCGTGCAATGCACTGCTGATGACGTCACATATTACATCACTCATGACATGGTCAGTGACATCACTCATGACATCACTGATGACACCATCCTTGTGACATAGTGACAGACCTCCTTTCACTGTAATGTAATCCTTGAAACACATATTCAAAAATAGAAACTGAAATTTAAAAAAAAATGCAGATACCCATATCAGTTACAACAAGTAATTCCACCATCTATATACACATCCACTCATACATATACTCACTCATCATATGAAATGATACACCTATACATCCTGTTACACACCGACAATCATCGAAAAGTTACTCACAGACATACTCACACGTGCAAATAAACTATTGAACATCCATTTATTTGAATATAGACTTATACACACACTTCCACCTTACTTCTATTGAAAATTACACATATTTATTCTCTTAAACAATCACTTATAGAAACACATACTTATTTAAACAGGAACTCTTTCAATCTCTTACTCTCACATATACTCACTTATATACATCAATATTCACATATACTAGATTAAAACGTATGTCGTTACTGATAAAGACACTAGTGAGACAGTCATTCACTCACTAACAAACACATATACACACTCATCCACCCATACAGTCTTGCACATATGCTGTCTTCAAAACACATACAAACAGAGAGTCAGTCACTCATGCATCTATGTGCTAAGTAATACCCCCACCAAACCATATAGACACTCATACTGATACTAAGAGAAACATCTAATAACCCATATACATATGCATGTAGCTACTTACCAACACATGTAGCCACTTATACACAAAGTGAAACACTAATATATATATTTAAATATTTAAACATTACTCACTAATATTTATTTTTCAGAAAGACACATATTCACTGGATGGTGTCATCAGTGATGTCATGAGTGATGTCACTGACCATGTCATGAGTGATGTAATATTTGACGTCATCAGCAGTGCATTGCACGCGCAAGTTATAGTGAGTCCAACTAACTATAACGTGGAATTTCATTGGTTTTATGTCAGTAAAATTTCCAGCTAACTATAACATGTGTCAAACCTATGTTTTTTTCAGTGAATTTCATAGGTTTTTTAAATGCTACTTCCTAACTATAACGTGTGTAAAACCTATGGTTTTTTCTGTGAATTTCATTGGTTTTTAAAATGCTAATTCAGAAAAATGTCGTGTATGCAACCTATACTTTTGGCGATAAAGTTCTGGCAATATTTTTTTCGAAAAAACAAGCCGTTTTCTTCACTGTTCAAGTTCCATAGAGACTCCTTGTAAAGCAATACAGAATTCGAAAGTCTGTACATTGCCTTTTTTTAAACACATTAAAATTTGTCTGTAAATAAAAATAGCCTTACTAAACTTTTGTGCGCGACCCGGTGTGCGCACTCTCGGCAACAGTTGTCAATAAAATGGATATCGCATTTCCAGGCTTTCGTGCGCGACCGAGTGCGCGCACAGGCCTATATATTTCGTGAAAACGTTGCGATTTGAACTTATTGAAATTCTTCATACACCCCTCAAAGAACTTATAGTACGTCAAAGAGACTGTACCTAGACTTTTTTTTTATTCTTATGAAACTTTTCAGTAAATGGAGCCGAATGTCTTTTTAAACTTTCGTGCGTTACCGGATGTACACACCTTGGTATTTTTTTTAGAAATATAAAACGTTTCATACTTTAACAATTGTGCGCTTAAATCCAGCTCAGAAGATATACAAAATCATGATGGTAGTTGGTTCAACCCGGACCGTTTATTAGAGGTAGATCGTCCGACTCCACCGGAAGACACCCCTAATAAAAAGGACATATATATAAAATGCCGACTAGCCGCTGTATCGTGCTAGCAAACTATAACATATAAATCGTTAGAAAAAACAAAAGGAATCGAGCAAAATCAGTAGGCCACTGATGAGATCTTTTTTTGACCTCGCTAAAATAGAAAAATTAGGTACAACCCCTCATGAGAAATATGAAACTAGTGAGAGAAACCGAGCTCGACGCCATGATGGCTGCAAGACAGCTCGGCTCCGCCGTCCACCCCACCCAAAATAACGACAAATATTATAAAGATACACAACACACCAGCAAAGTAACAGGGTAAAACGTTTTATTAAATAACTATTTACATGGCAGCCTACTGCAACATGAAAACAACACTTTCAATTGGTTCTTAATAGTTTCAATTCTGGAATTTACACGCAGCACTCCACCCACTTCCCTCACTATCTTTTCTACTCTCAGGAGACAACAACGTCCTACATCTTTCTGAAGACTTTGGTGAAATGGCTACTGTATCTCATTCATCTTCCGAATCTGACCAAAATGATCGACTACCTTTAATAACAAAAAATAAATCTTTCATCTGGCAATTTTTCACTTATCCTGAAGATCAAAAGAAAGTGAATGCACCAAAAGTAACCTGCACGATATGTGACTTGGTTCTCTTAAGAAGAAATCCAGCAAAAAAATATTTCTTTTCCATACATACCATGGTGCGGCATGTCAAACAAGTGCACCCTCTGCAATTTGCAGAGGCAACGACAAGAGCCCTGGCCACGCTATTACCATTAGAGGTGGCCAGCACATCTTCTGATCGACAACCTGTATCTCCATGCAGTGCATAGATGTACTTCAGATATTTAACTATATATGGTCTATAACTTTTGGTTTTTTCAGTGTTTTTCTTTGTTTTTTATTAGCAAATATCAAAAGCTTTTTTGTGGAAAATGACTACAATTAGGTATACATAAGCGGCGTTCATTTATGTTCACCACAGCCATTGTTAAAAGTAAAGTGAAAGTCGCGAAACAGTGGCCACGCCATCTAGTCCCTTTTAGGCCCCATCATGCACGTAAGTAACAGCCATTTTCTGTGTCATGGCCTCTCTGCCCACTGCCAATAGCCTATGATTGTTCAAAATTGGTTCTCTTTGGGTCATTCTCTGTTCACAAATAAGCATAAAGTCGCAATACTCTATTTAGTTTTTAAAAAGGACATATATATAAAATGCGGACTATCCGCTGTATCGTGCTAGCAAACTATAACATATAAATCGTTAGAAAAAACATGAATATAGAGAGAGGAACCGAGCTCGACGCCATGATGGCTGCAAGACAGCTCGGCTCCGCCACCCACCCCGCCCAAAATAACGACAAACACTATGCAAATATTATAAATATATACAACACACCAGCAAAGTAACAGGATAAAACGTTGTATTAAATAACTATTTACATGGAACCTACTGCAACATGAAAACAACACTTCTAATTTCTTCTTAGTAGTTTCAATTCTGAAATTGAACACCCAGTACATCCAGAGGTCATGTCCGACAAGTTGTGTGGGGGGATACCTTGCTAATGCCGCCACCCCCACCACCTTCTGTAGGAAGGACTCTGGATATCCCTGCCTTGCACAAATGTCATAAGTTCTGGATGTTGAGAGCCATACTTCAGGGTCCGACAAGTTGTGTGGGGGGATGCCTTGCTAATGCCGCCACCCCAATCACCTTCTGTAGGAAGGACTCTGGATATACTTGGTCCCTGAGAGGCTTCGATGTCCCTGCCTTGCACAAATGTCATAAGTTCTGAATGTTGAGTGCCATACTTCAGGGTCCAAGAAACGCGGACTCGGAGGGGGCGCTTGGCTCCTGCCCCCTCCCCAAGTCTTGTTCCCATGGTATGGCCTGAGATCGCCCACGACATAGGCGGCCGGCTCCCGGGGTCAGGCGTAACTTCTTGCCTTTTGATGCCTCTTCCATTCTGGACCTTGTCCCACAATCCGTTTGACCTGAAGACACATCCTGCGGTGCCCTGGTCCAACCATCACATTTACACCGTCTCACCCGCCATCCGGCTGAATTGCACCCACTCTTCCGATACAGCGACAGGCGGCTGCCACGGAGCTCAGGAAATGGCGGTCGGCTCCACAGACTTGGGCCTGGCCTGCAAGGATGGCTCTGGGCAACCCTGGAACTCGGACGCTTGACTGCTAGGGCATGAGCCCCATTCCCAAAAGCGTCCCGTCAGCCTTGAAGATTCTACAAGAGTCACCGAGGCACCCGACTCCTGCAGACTTCCGGTGGGGAGCGACTGCCATGATTGCTCGCGGAATGGCCACGACGTAGCCACGAGGTGCTCTCATGCTGACGCCAGCTTCAGTCTGAAACATCCAGAAACACTGTAGACTACCAATTCGATCAGTTCCGGTGGAGCCCCAACGACGTATCGCGTTCTTGCGTAATCCGTCATATGACGCGCCGCGTTAGCGCACCCGGAAGTGCTCCGGTGCGCGAGGCGCGAAGCGCAGCTTTCCGGAAGCAATGCGGAGCGCGTAACGTAAGCAATTACATTTCAGTTGGTTCTCCCTCACAATATTTTCAATGTCACATAAAACTCACCCATCACCCACTGCCATCTCTGGCTGTTTCCATGGTAACACCTCATTCTGCACCTGGCTGAAGGCACAGGTCAAAAGTTCATATCTCAACGTTCTACAGCAAAGTAACAACACTGTTTTCCCTCCAGAAACACCTGCCAATCCACAGCTATGTTACATGTCTTTTTTTTTCACACCCAATAGTACTTTTCGTTTAACATAAACATTAACATGCAACGTACTGTTCAATCTCCACTTCTTACAATCAACCAATCATTTTTATTTTTTAAACCACACCCAGCCTCTTCCTTTTTCTTTATTTAGAATTTCAACTTCTAACTACCATTCCACTTCCAGAACTGATCGGAGGACGACTACAAATCCCTTGAAAATGAAGGTCTGGCTAATAGGACACAGTTATATTCACTGGAGTGAAAAATATGCAGTAAGCAGACGAATTTGCAACCTCAGCTTACCAAATGTACACATAACATGGATTTCCAAAAGAGGATTGAAATGTCACCAATTGATTCCATTGGTGAAAACTTGTATGCATCTCCCAGAACCAGACCTTATAATTGTGCACTGTGGTGGGAACGATCTAGGCACAATCACTGGGGTAGGTCTGGAAATGCTTCTAAAAGAATTGATGACACTTTTTCCTCGATCTGCCTTGGTATATTCCAATATATGCCAAAGACAGAAATGGAATTGGTCCAATCACCATTGTGCACAATTTGAGAAAGCAAGGAGACATGTAAATAAATCTGTTTCTGAATCCTCAGAGATTATAGCATGGGTTCTATTTACCACAACAACTTGCGATACCACATGCAAGACGTCTATAGGAGAGACGGTGTTCATTTCACGAATGAGGGAAACAGAATCTTCCTCTGCAACATCAGGCTCTGCATCGGTACTTACTTATAAATGCAGAAAACACTCAATTAACACAAAGGCTCTTTTCAGAGCCACCTTATATCTAAGCACTCAAACTTCTGATTTATCTCCATTTTCACACTCTTGTAAAAAGGTGTGCGCGACCGAGTGCGCGCACCACGCAACATTTTTTTAAAAAAAATATATATATTTTCGCGAGAAAACCTACGCAGCAAAACAATCTCTACCTTCTCCCCTTTCCATATTCTAACGCTTTGAAATCAACAATATATTTACTCGCAATGACAAAATGGCGGTCAACACTTCCTGATTTCCTTCGAATCGAACGTTAACAGACGTCACGCAACAAAATTCCGCTCGCGCGCGCAGCCTTTTGGGTGCGCGCACGTGTGCGCGCGTATAGATATATAATTGACTTTAACTTTAATTTCCTCAGCAACTACTGAACGGATTTACACCATTCCAAAAAAAGCGTAATCTGCGAGCCGGACTGTACAGTTTTGCCAAATTTCTTATAAATCCATTCACCCGTTCGACCTGTAGCCGAGTCTAAAGGTCCTATGGAAAATAACATGGAGAAAACACGTTTTGGGACCCCCTTTTATCTCAGGCTCCACTTGACCAATCCCCCCCAAACTTTTAGGGAAGGAGCGCAGCGGACCGAGCCATCTTCTTTGAGAAATTCGCTAAGATTCTTCAACCAGGGCCAAAGTTATTCCAAATAGAATGTTGAGGATTTCCTATGGAAACTAGGTCCTAACTATAACTACCTACTGGCGACCGCCAGTAGGTAATATATATATATATATATATATATATATATATATATATATATATATATATATATATATATATATATATATATATATATATATATATATATATATATATATATATATATATATATGTATATATATATATATATATATATATTACCTACTGGCGGTTGCCAGTAGGTAGTTATAGTTAGGATTGTTTTCCATAGGGAATCTGCAACACTCTATTGGGAATAATTTTGGCGCCGGTTGAGGAATCTGCCTGAATATTTATTGAAATTTGTCTCGCTGTGCTCCGCTCCTTCCCTTTACGTTTGAGGGGGATTCGTCAAGCGGGGGCCAAGATAAAAGGGGGGTCCCAAAACGTGTTTTCCTCATGTTAATTTCCATAGGGCGGTTGGACTCACTTTTAGACCGAACGGCTGAATGGATTTCCACCAAACTTGGCAATATTGTAGGGACTGGTAGCCCGATGTGCATATATAAAACATATTTATTTTTCAGAAAGACACACATTCACTGGATGGTGTCATCAGTGATGTCATCAGTGATGTCACTGATCATGTCATGAGTGATATAATATGTGACGTCATCAGCAGTGCATTGCAGGCGCGCAAGTTATAGTGAGTCCCACTAACTATAACGTGGTAATTTCAATGGTTTTATGTCAGTAAAATTTCCAGCTAACTATAACTGGTGTGAAACCTATGGTTTTTTCATTGAATTTAATAGGTTTTTTAAATGCTAACTCCTGAGGGTGGGCGTAAAATCAGTTTCGCGGGCGAATTTGCGGATTTTCCGCGATTTCGCAATCCGCGAATCTCGCGAAATCGCGGCAAAATCCGCGAATCAGCGGAGACGAATTTTCAGCCAAGCAAGGGTTACAGCAGCAGGTGGAAAAGTTGAACCTAATTTCTTTGTAACCTTTTACAAAAGGGTTACAAAGAAATTAACTTCAACTTGGGCACCTGCTGCTAATTGCTTCCTGGCACCTCGTTGCCTACTTGCAACTATTCTCTGACCCTGCTCTGACCCTTGAAGCATGGTCAGAGAATAGTTACAAGTAGGCAACGAGGCACCTGTCCAAGGAATTAAACCTCATTAGGAAGCACTTACAGATATAAAAAACAGGAAGAAGGGAGAGGATGGCAAATACACCCATTTTGAGTTGTCAGGAGGGGTTACACTAAAAGAGACCTTTACAGCACAATTTTCATATGCATTTTGCTAAAAATAAAAAGCTGTATGTTCTGTAGGGGCAACTCAGGAATCTGGCCCTTCAGAGATCCGGCATTCTCTTTCTTTCTCTCATTCTCTCTCTCCCTCTCTCTCTCCCTCTCTTTCTCACTCTTTCTATCTATCTATCTCTCTCTCCCTCTCCTTTCTTGCTCTATTTATCTCTTTCTCTCTCTCTTTCAAGTTATTCCTCTTTCTCTGCTTATCTCTTTCTTTCTCCGTTGTTCTCTCTCTCTTTATCACTGTCTCCCTCTCTTTCTTTCTCTTTCTCACATCCTCTCTTTCTCTTTCTCTCTCCCATCCTCTCTCTCTCTCTCCCTCTCTGTGTGTCTTTCTCTCTTTCTCTCTCTCTTTCCATGTCTCTCTCTCTTTCGCTCTCTCTTTTACTTTCTTGCTCTTTCTCTGTCTCTTTCTTTCTCTCTCGTTCTCTCTTTCTCTCTCCCTCTCTTTCTCTCTCTCGATCCCTCTATCCTCTTCTCTCTCCCTCTCTCTCTCTCTCCCTTTCTCCCTCTCTTTCACTCTTTCACTTTCTTGCTCTTTCGCTGTCTCTCTCTTTCTTTCTCTCTCATTCTCTCTCTCCCAGTATGTTTCTTTCTTTCTTTCTTTCTTTCTTTCTTTCTTTCTTTCTTTCTTTCTTTCTTTCTTTCTTTCTTTCTTTCTTTCTCCCCCTCTCTCTCTTACTCTCTCTTTGTCTCCCTCTCTTTCCCTTTCTCTCCCTTTCACTTTCACTTTCTTGCTCTTTCTCTGTCTGTCTCTCTCTTTATTTCTTTCTCTCTCTCTTTCTTTTTTCTTTCTTTCTTTCTTTCTTTCTTTCGTTCTTTCTTTCACTCTCTCTCTCCCTCCCTCTCTCTCTCTCTCTATCTCTCTCTCTTTTGAAACATTGCAAAGATCTCGTAGATGACAAAGTACAAACAAGCATTTGCAATGCAATAGGTCTCGCATGTTTTGTATTTACGTGACTTAGCTGTATTGATATTACAAATTACAATGGCTTTTAATTCTTTTTAAATAATTAATACTTAAATAAAAGTGTATGTTCAGTGTATTTTATTGTGATGAAAATCCAAGAACAGAAGTGAAATATTAACATCTTTTTGTGACATTTGTAATAAAGTTTGAAACATTGAGAGAACATATTTGAACCAGTTGTTGAATGGTTGCGCAGATTGATGCTGGGGTGGCGCTGAGTGGTGCTGTGGTAGTGCTGAGTGATGCTGTGGTGATGCTGAGTGGTGCTGTGGTGGTGC
Organism: Lissotriton vulgaris; assembly: GCF_964263255.1. Classification (NCBI taxonomy): domain Eukaryota; kingdom Metazoa; phylum Chordata; class Amphibia; order Caudata; family Salamandridae; genus Lissotriton; species Lissotriton vulgaris. The sequence continues at coordinate 929,169,266 of NC_141689.1, read as the reverse complement.
TGAGTGATACTGGGATGGTGCTGAGTGATGCTGGGGTGGTGCTGAGTGGTGCTGTGGTGGTGCTGAGTGATGCTGTGGTGGTGCTGAGTGGTGCTGTGGTGGAGCTGAGTGATGCTGGGGTAGCTCTGAGTGATGATGTGGTGATGCAGAGGGCAGAAAGGCACAAAAAGCAGTCTAACAAAGGGCAGAAGGGCAGAAAAACAAGAGAAAAACGAGTCTAACAGAGGGCAGAAGGGCACAAAAAAACAGTCTAACAGAGGACAGAAGGGCCGAAAAACAAGGGAAAAACGAGTCTAACAGAGGGCAGAAGGGCACAAAAAACGAGTGTAATGGGGCAGAAAGGCACAAAAACGAGTCTAACAGAGGGCAGAAGGGCACAAAAAACGAGTCTAACAGAGGGCAGAAGGGCACAAAAACAAGGGAATAACAGAGGGCAGAATGGCACAAAAAACGAGTATAACAGAGGGCAGAAGGGCAGAAAAACAAGGGAAAAATGAGTCTAACAGAGGGCACAAGGGCACACAAAACGAGTCTAACGGGGCAGAAGGGCAGAAAAACAAGGGACAAACGAGTCTAACAGAGGGCAGAAGGGTAGAAAAACAAGGGAAAAACGAGTCTAACAGAGGGCAGAAGGGCACAAAAAACGAGTCTAACAGGGGGCAGAATGAATCCCGCCCTGCATGTTTGTCCACAAAGATGCCACCTTTTTGTGCAATACCTCTACTCAACTGGAGTACTTTCTACTGTCTAATCAGTAAGTGCTCCCTTGTTGGCTAAATGTATAGGGGCAGATTTACAATAACTGGCGCATCCCCAGGGATGCGCCAGTAATTGTGCGCCGCGGCTCCACCACCCATGGTGCGCCCCATTTACAATGCGGCGCACCATGTGGCAAAAACGGCACAGATACATCACGCATCTGTGCCGTAAAAGCAGCGCATTGCTGGAGCTGCATCGCGCTTGCGACGCAGCTCCAGCAATGCTTGGGGGCCCTATCTCCCCAATGCTGCATCAAGCCTTGCGCCTTATTCAAGCAGGCGCAGGGTTTTGACGGAGCATTGGCCTAAAAGTGACTGAGTGAAATCTTGTAGATTTCACTCAGCCACTTTTAGGAGACTGAGTCGGAACGCCTCCTGATGGCGCAGGGCTTTACAACGTGACGCATCTCACAGAGAGATGCGTCACGTTGTTAATACCCAGTACCATGGCACATCTTTTGTGCTGCTGCTGCGTCACAAAATGTCTTGGTAGACGGTGGTAGTGGAGGACCAGAGGGTGGCAGTGATGAACCAGAGGGTGACAGTGATGAACCAGAGGGTGGCAGGGGTAAACCAGAGGGTGACAGTGCTGAACCAGAGGGTGGCAGTGCTGAACCTGAGGGTGGCAGGGGTGAACCAGAGGGTGGCAGTGCTGAACCAGAGGGAAGCAGTGCTGAACCAGAGGGTGGCAGGGGTGAATCAGAGGGTGGCAGTGATGAACCAGATGGTGGCAGGGGTGAACCAGAGGGTGGCAGTGGGGAACCAGAGGGTGACATTGGTGAACCACAGGGTGGCAGTGGTGAACCAGAGAGTGGCAGTGGTGAACCAGAGGGTGGCAGTGCTGAACCAGAGGGTGACAGTGGTTAACCAGAGGGTGGCAGTGGTGAACCAGAGGTGCTGTGATGAAATAGAGGGTGGCAGTGGTGAACCAGAAGGTGACAGTGGTGAACCAGAGGGTGACAGTGCCGAACCAGAGGGTGGCAGGGGCGAACCAGAGGGTGCTGTGATGAACCCGAGGGTGGCAGTGGTGAACCAGAGGGTGGCAGGGGTGAACCAGAGGGTGGCATTGGTGAACCAGAGGGTGGCAGTGCTGAACCAGAGGGTGACAGTGGTTAACCATAGGGTGGCAGTGGTGAACCAGAGGTGCTGTGATGAACCAGAGGGTGGCAGTCATAAACAAGAGGGTGGCACTCATGAACCAGAGGGTGGCAGTGGTGAACCAGAGGGTGACAGTGCTGACCCAGACTGTGGCAGGGGTGAACCAGAGAGTGGCAGTGCTGAACCAGAGGGTGGCAGTGGTGAGCCAGAGGGTGGCAGGGGTGAACCAGAGGGTGGATGGGGTGAACCAGAGGGTGGCATTGCTGAACCAGAGGGTGGCAGTGGTGAACCAGAGGGTGGCATGGGTGAACCAGAGGGTGGCAGGGGTGAACCAGAGGGTGGCAGTGGTGAACCAGAGAGTGGCAGTGGTGAACCAGAGGGTGGCAGTGCTGAACCAGCGGGTGACAGTGGTTAACCAGAGGGTGGCAGTGGTGAACCAGAGGTGCTGTGATGAAATAGAGGGTGGCAGTGGTGAACCAGAGGGTGACAGTGGTGAACCAGAGGGTGACAGTGCCGAACCACAGGGTGGCAGGGGCGAACCAGAGGGTGCTGTGATGAACCCGAGGGTGGCAGTGGTGAACCAGAGGGTGGCAGGGGTGAACCAGAGGGTGGCATTGGTGAACCAGAGGGTGGCAGTGCTGAACCAGAGGGTGACAGTGGTTAACCATAGGGTGGCAGTGGTGAACCAGAGGTGCTGTGATGAACCAGAGGGTGGCAGTCATAAACCAGAGGGTGGCACTCATGAACCAGAGGGTGGCAGTGGTGAACCAGAGGGTGACAGTGCTGACCCAGAGGGTGGCAGGGGTGAACCAGAGAGTGGCAGTGCTGAACCAGAGGGTGGCAGTGGTGAGCCAGAGGGTGGCAGGGGTGAATCAGAGGGTGGATGGGGTGACCCAGAGGGTGGCAGTGCTGAACCAGAGGGTGGCAGTGGTGAACCAGAGGGTGGCATGGGTGAACCAGAGGGTGGCAGGGGTGAACCAGAGGGTGGCAGTGGTGAACCAGAGGGTGGCAGTGCTGAACCAGAGGGTGGCAGTGGTGAACCAGAGGGTGGCAGTGGTGAACCAGAGGGTGGCAGGGGTGAACCGGAGGGTGGCAGGGGTGAACCAGAGGGTGGCAGTGGGGAACCAGAGGGTGGCATGGGTGAACCAGAGGGTGGCAGTGGTGAACCAAAGAATGGCAGTGGTTAACCAGAGGGTGGCAGTGCTGAACCAGAGGGTGGCAGAGGCGAACCAGAGGGTAACAGTGCTGAACCAGAGGGTGGCAGTGGTGAACCAGAGGGTGGCAGGGGTGAACCAGAGGGTGGAAGGGGTGAACCACAGGGTAAAAGTGCTGAACCAGAGGGTGGCAGTGGTGAACCAGAGGGTGGCAGGGGTAAACCAGAGTGTGGCGGTGGTGAACCAGAGGGTGGCAGTGCTAAACCAGAGTGTGGCAGTGCTGAACCAGAGGGTGACAGTGGTTAACCAGAGGGTGGCAGTGGTGAACCAGAGGTGCTGTGATAAACCAGAGGGTGGCAGTCGTGAATCAGAGGGTAACAGTGGTGAACCAGAGGGTGACAGTGCTGACCCAGAGGGTGGCAGGGATGAACTAGAGAGTGGCAGTGCTGAACCAGAGGGTGGCAGTGGTGAACCAGAGGGTGGCAGTGGTGAACCAAAGGGTGGAAGTGGGGAACCAGAGGGTGACATTGGTGAACCAGAGGGTGACATTGGTGAACCAGAGGGTGGCAGTGGTGAACCAGAGAGTGGCAGTGGTGAACCAGAGGGTGGCAGTGCTGAACCAGAGGGTGACAGTGGTTAACCGGAGGGTGGCAGTGGTGAACCAGAGGTGCTGTGATGAAATAGAGGGTGGCAGTGGTGAACCAGAGGGTGGCAGTGGTGAACCAGAGGGTGACAGTGCTGAACCAGAGGGTAGCAGGGGCGAACCAGAGGGTGCTGTGATGAAACAGAGGGTGGCAGTGGTGAACCAGAGGGTGGCAGGGGTGAACCAGAGGGTGACAGTGGTTAACCACAGGGTGGCAGTGGGGAACAAGAGGTGCTGTGATGAACCAGAGGGTGGCAGTCATGAACCAGATGGTGGCAGTCATGAACCAGAGGGTGGCAGTGGTGAACCAGAGGGTGACAGTGCTGACCCAGAGGGTGGCAGGGGTGAACCATAGAGTGGCAGTGCTGAACCAGAGGGTGGCAGTGGTGAACCAGAAGGTGGCAGGGGTGAACCAGAGGGTGGCGGGGGTGAACCAGAGGGTGGCAGTGCTGAACCAGAGGGTGGCAGAGGTGAACCAGAGGGTGGCAGTGCTGAACCAGAGGGTGGCAGTGGTGAACCAGAGGGTGGAAGTGGTGAACCAGAGGTTGCAGGGGTGAACCAGAGGGTGGCAGGGGTGAACCAGAGGGTGGCAGTGGGGAGCCAGAGGGTGGCATGGGTGAACTAGAGGGCGGCAATGGTGAACCAAGGAATGGCAGTGGTGAACTAGAGGGTGGCAGTGCTGAACCAGAGGGTGACAGTGGTTAACCAGAGGGTGGCAGTGGTGAACCAGAGGTGCAGTGGTGAACCAGAGGGTGGCAGTCATGAACCAGAGGGTGGCAGGGGTGAACCAGAGGGCAAAAGTGCTGAACTAGAGGGTAGCAGTGGTGAACCAGAGGGTGGCAGGGGTGAACCAGAGGGTGGCAGTGGTGAACCAGAGGGTGACAGTGCTGACCCAGAGGGTGGCAGGGATGAACTAGAGAGTGGCAGTGCTGAACCATAGGGTGGAAGTGGTGAACCAGAGGGTGGCAGGGTTGAACCAGAGGGTGGCAGGGGTGAACTAGAGGGTGGCAGAGGTAAACCAGAGGGTGGCAGTGATGAACCAGAGGGTGCTGTGCCCATAAACGACTGCATGGGTAACTTCGCTATGCAAGCAGCTCGCGAAGCCGCAAAAAGCCCCGCGAACACGCAAAAAACCCAGCGAACATGCAAAAAACCAAAAAATCTGCATATTCGCACAAATTCGTGAATTTTGCTGATCGCGAATTCGCAAATCCGCAAATTTGCGGATGGCGAATTCGCAAAATTCGTCCATGCTTACTCCTAACTATAACTAGTGTGAAACCTATGGTTTTTTCAGAGAATATATATATATATATATATATATATATATATATATATATATATATATATATATATATATATATATATATATATATATATATATATATATATATATATATATATATATATATATATATATATATATTTATATATATTACCTACTGGCGGTTGCCAGTAGGTAGTTATAATTAGGATCTACTTTCCATAGGAAATCCGCAACATTCTATTGGGAATAACTTTGGCGCCGGTTGGCGAATCTTCGCAAATTTCTCCAAGAAAATGGCCCGCTCTGCTCCGCTCCTTCCCTAAAAATTTGGGGGGGATTCGTCAAGAGGGGGCCGAGATAAAAGGGGGGTCCCAAAACGTGTTTTCCCCATGTTAATTTCCAAACGGCTGAATGGATTTCCACCAAACTTGGCAAAATTGTAGGGACTGGTAGCCCGATGTGCCTTTGCTATGTCTCAAGATATGTGCTCCAGTGGATTTTGAGTAATATAGGTTCAAAAAAATATATATATCAATGGCAGCGCCCCGGTACACGCACCGGGGCGCATACCGGGTGCACCACGCGACTTGCGTGTGAAAAGCTGATTGGCTCTTGGGTGTCTGTAAACATTCGATACAGTCCGGAGCGGCCGCCATCTTGTCTCTCTGTAAAATCAAGACACAAGAGGTGGCAAAAACAGAGGGGGGAATTAACCATAAGGGGGCAGGGTAGACCCCCCCTGACCTCCTAAGTTTGATGTGGGGGCCATAAAAGGGCCCCGCGGGGTCAAAAAAATAAATTTGGAAAGGAAAAAAGAATGACAGACTTTTCAAAAACTGTATGTTTATTAATTGCTTTTTTTGTTGTTTTTTTTTTATTATTCAGTACCAACATGTAGGTACCAATGCAGAGTCTAAAATTTAATATACACCGTCTGCTCTGTAGATATCTTGCATGTTGTTACAGAAATTATTGTGGTATATGGGATTCATACCATAGTCTGTCAGGAAAGCAGAAACAACATGGAGGCAGGAGATGATAAAGAGATGTTAAATACACATTGGAGATAATATAGTGGGAGAATGGAAGTAACTATGAGCAAAATTACTATGTAACATAAAAAAGTTGCACAGTATATTTTAAGTCTCACTTTATATTATATCTATTTTGGTACTATTTCATAATTTATATATAAAAAAGAATAATGTCTCAAACAATTTTCAATGTTTAAATAAAAATGTATTGCTGTGATAAAAGAATTTCCAACAATCATCAGGTATGTCCTCATTTGGATTCCATGATTCAATTTCTTCTACACAATTAATTAGGTCTTGGTCCAGAGAGTGATCCAAAAAGTCTATTTCATCTTTGTCTTTCTTAGGATTGTTTTCCATATTAATTTCAATTGAAATATTAATTTTATTTTCTTCTCCTTCCATTTTCTTGCTGTAAATTGCATAAAAAATAAATATATCAGTAGAGATAGGGCACTATTGGGTTTAAGATCAGATAGGTACTTCTGAGTTTTTAACAGTGAAGTTATCTTTGGGCAGTGTATGGTTTCAGGCAGGAAGTAGAACTATTAAAAAGTGCCTGTGATGAAGCCTAAGTAAATTCATAATTATATCAGAGAAGCCTAACTCAATCCATAATTATAACAGTGAAGCCTATCTCAATCTCTAACTCCTACAGAGGGACAGTATATAACTATCTGAAAAAGTTTTGTCAAATTAACTTAAAGTGCACAACATAGTTCCCCTTCAAAAATATTAACTTACCTTTTTAAAAGCAGTTGAAGTTTTCTGTGAAAATTCTTTTTAAATGTCCCTCAGGTACTATTAGTCAAAATGGCTGTGTTTCCCTCTCATTTTTCATATATATTCATGTACATAACCAATCAAATGTCAGCAGATAAAAGTAAAAAATATAAGTAACATTTTAATTGGTTGCAAATTCTAACACTTTCATATGTGTTTTTGTCATGTAATTTACCTCAGGATATTTAGACAGAGCTACAGCCTAAATGCATCAATGGAATTTAACCAAATTTGGGAAAATGGTAAGGACTGGTATGTAGTAGGGCCTATTCTATATTTGGTGAAAGTCTGTTCAGTGGTTTTTATGTAATTTCATTTCCCACATTTTTGGGGGGAGCGCTTCCTGGTGCGCGCCCCGGTATGCGCACCGGGAGCGCTACGGGAGTCCGCCATTTTGTGGTTCTGTAGAATTGAGACACAAGATGGAGGACAAACAACGTTGGGAATGGGTAGAAGGGGGCACAGTAGACACTTCCTGACCCTCTAGGTTTTCTGAGGGGAGTATAGGAGGGGCATATATGCCAAAAAAAACAAAAACGCACCGGGGAGAGTACAGGGGAGCGTACCCTGGTGAAAAATAGTGAAAAAAGTTAAAAAAGATAATCGTTTTGAGTGATCAGAGGTAGGGTAGCTCTGAAAAGAGCTTTTGGGTTCTGTGGCTGATTTAGGTACCTACAAGTAGGTTTCAATGCACAGTCTTAAATTCAGGAGGAATATTCTATTCCCCTCATCTGAGAAGTGCACACCATCTCCTCTGTAGATGTCTTGCATGTTGTAACGCAAGTTATTGTTGTATATTGAACCCATTCCATAGTCTCTCATGTAAGCAGAAACAGATTTATTCACATGTTTCCGTGCTTTCTCAAATTTTGGACAAAATTGGTTGGACCAGTTCCATTTCTGTCTTTGGCATATATTGGAATATACCAAGGCAGTTTGTGGAAAAAGTGTTATCAATTGATCAAAGGTCTCCTTTAAAAGCATAGGACCCGTACCCTCCAGATATGCCCCCGCTGCCCAACTACCCTAGACATGCAAGATCCCCACATTTGAAATCACCAGAGATTCAGTTGGGGTTAAAAAGGCCATGTTTATTCACACATTGTATAAACATGACAAGCAATAACATGCATATCTAAAATCACAAGTTATAACATAACTACATTTATGAGCATATCAGCTCCATCACCTTGCCAACCCTAAGGGAGGAACACCATCTGGTTCGCATCTCGCAGCTGGGTATCCTACGCCAAGTGCCGTGCACCTGCCCCTTAGAGTGGTGGGTCAAGCCCTTCTATCCTTGTCCGCCATTACCGGGGCCCACCTCTCGACTACCAGGCTGCCCAGGGTCGCCCGGGAGGCTCGAAATCTGTCGCCCTAGCCTCCCCAGCCAGTGGTCACTTCCTCCCAGTGGAGAGCTTGCCATATCCCACCTCAGAGCTGGCCTATGGAGCCCAGCAAGCGGGCTCCCATCCATCTTGTTTAGCCACTATTATACTGATCGCAGGTCTCTTCTCTGCAGAACGCCCCTCAAACCATTAATCTAAGGGACGGGTGGGTGGGAGTTTCGGAAAGCCGGCTTGGATCACGAGAATGGCCAGGAGCCGGCGTGAGCAGTCAGGTATCCAGGAGTGATAGCGGGAACAGAGACCCCAGTCACAGGGAGTTGACCCTAAATAGGCCCAGAGTCTCCACCCCCTGACCCTCGGGTCACGCGATATCGCCAGAGCGGAAATGGGTCGGCCGGACGCCAATTGGGCCGTCCGCCCGACCAACCACCAGAGACCAGGAGCGGGCGGGGTCCGGAGAGGCCGGGTCCTAAGTGCGCGCGTCGTGATTCTCCACGCTTGTCATAGGACCCGTACACTCCAGATATGCCCCCGCCGCCCAACTACCCTAGACATTCAAGATCCCCACATTTGAAATCACTAAAGATTCAGGTGGGGTTAAAAAGGCCATGTTTATTCACACATTGTATAAACATGACAAGCAATAACATGCATATCTAAAATCACAAGTTATAACATAACTACATTTATGAGCATATCAGCTCCATGAGCATATCAGCTCAATCACCCTCCCAACCCTAAGGAAGGAACACCATCTGATTCGCATCTCGCAGCTGGGTATCCTACGCCAAGTGCCGTGCACCTGCCCCTTAGAGTGGTGGGTCCCACCCTTCTATCCTTGTCCGCCATTACCGGGGCCTACCTCTCGACCACCAGGCTGCCCAGGGTCACCCGGGAGGCTCGAAATCTGTTGCCCTAGCCTCCCCAGCCGGTGGTCACTTCCTCCCAGTGGAGAGCTTGCCATATCCCCCCTAAGAGCTGGCCTATGGAGCCCGGCAAGCGGGCTCCCATCCATCTTGTTTAGCCACTATTATACTGATCGCAGGTCTCTTCTCCGCCACAAGGGTGGCCAAGGCCCACAGGTCTGACACCCTCCCCACCTGCATTCAGAATAAATGACCAAAGTTCTTGGATAAACGTATGAGTTCCATAGTCCGACAAATGTACACCATCCTGGTGGTACATTGCTTCTCCGGAAATCATCCGGTGCTGGAGGTAGGGTAAGCGGCCCTTCACTGAGCACAACTTTGCTAGCTCGCCGTTCAATCGCCTCACCGAGATGTTCAAAGATCTAGGACGCACTCCTGGGCCCCATGCCCTGCGTGATATCATGCCAGACCAGACTAATTTCGTTGATGGGAACACATGCCCCAGCCAGGCAAACTCTGCTAGTAGGGCTTCCTTGACACAGCCAAGCGCCCCCTGTCGACCATGTCGTTGCCTCCCAAATGCAAAATAATCCAATCCGGAGATTTGTGCTCTCGTGTCCTGAGCTCCTCAACGATCCGCCTCAAGTGTCGGATCCGCATCCCTCCAACGCCATGCATTACGAATTTGGTCTCGCCCAATGAGGCCGGTTTTACCACCTCTCTTCGCTGCAAGCGCACCGCCGCGTGACGCATGAACGAGTGCCCGAGTACCCATACCACGGAAACGGGCATACTAATCAGAAAGGAGAGAGATGGAGCCGTTAGACACTGCACACATATGCATTACAATAATTCAGGCCTTATATATCGTTTGTAGCAATCAGAGGTCCAGCGACCTACACCTTTCACCATGTTGGGGGGCAGACCCGCCCCTGCCGCTAACGTTGCGGCGCCAATCCTAAAGGAATGAGAAGAATAGCCCGCTGCTCCCAGTCCCATTTTCCCCAGAGCCAACCCAAAGACTGCTTTAAACTGGTATTGAGACAGGCAATCTCCGTTTTCGTGGACGAAAAGAGCTGACCCCCCCTGCTGGGCGTCGGGCTAGGTACGCCTGCATACGGGATACGGGGCAGGCAGCTATCCCTGGGACAGGCCGCAACTGCATGTTGACCCCCTTTCCTGTTTGGTCTGTTTTGGACCATCTCAACCGCACTACCAGGCCCCCCGGGGAAATGGAGATATCTTTGAGCTGCAGGCCCGCCCCCGTGGTCTACTCTGGAGGCCGCCACAATATCACCCAGGCGGAAGGCCCCGTAGAAGGCCAGGCAGAAGGCCCCCCCCAGCATGATTCCCTCGAATGGTGACTTGCAAATGACAGGCAGTACCCTCAAAATATCAATCAAGGTCGGGAGGTCCAGAGGCCTACGACAGTCCCGCCGTGTCCCGTCTAATCGGGCCCATCCCGCTAAGGCCTTCCTGATCAAGAATGAAGCCCCAGGATACCGTTCCCCCGCCAGTTTAGCAAAGAAGCCTATCGCAGCCAGGAAAGCCCCAGCATAGGACACTGTTTTGCCCTGATCCCGTAGAACCTGTAAAAAGGCGTACATTGTTTCAGTTGAGAAGACCCTCCCCCCACTCAATTGTTCAACAAATGATTTGTAAACATTAAACTGTGACTGATAGGCGCGTTTGGTGCGATCACTCAGAGCGGCACCTACCAGCCCCGCTAAAGCGGGGCTCCAATTTTCCACAGTGACGTAGGGAACGTCGTCATGCGTCTGCGGGTGGAACCTCCGGAAGTCCTGCAACTTGGAACGAGACAAAACGTCAGCAGCATGGTTATCAACACCGGGTATATGCGCAGCCTTAAAAGTCAAATTCAATTTCAAGCATGCCAACACCAACAACTTCAGCAACCTCAGCACGTGTGGGCAAGTCGCCCCTTGCCGATTGATAACCTGAACCACTGCCATGTTATCCGACCAGAAGGTCACAACCCTGTCCCTGAAGCGCTCTGCCCACACCGTAACTGCAACCCAGATGGGAAAGAGCTCTAGAAAGGCTAAATTCTTAGTCAAGCCTGCTACGTGCCACTCCGCTGGCCAGACCGCCCCACACCAGGTAGGGCCCAAGATTGCCCTAAAACCAACACTACCAGCTGAGTCGGTGTATAATCCTAGTTCCTTACTGGACACCGGCGGCGCGGGCCACACTACTTGCCCGTTGAAATCTGCCAGGAAGTCCCGCCACACCTTGAGGTCCTCCTTCACCCCTGCTTTTAACCTCACCCGGTGATGTTTCTGGGCAAAACCCACCATCGCTCTCGCTATAGACCTTGAGAAAGGGCGTCCCATGGGAATGATCCGCAAAGCAAAGTTTACCTGCCCCACTAGCACTTGTAACTGATGCAACGTCACCTTTGGACACGCCAATGCTACTTCAATGGCTAGGGAAAAGGCTTTTACTTTATCCATTGGCAATCTACATTCCCCCGCTACTGTGTCAATTTCAATGCCCAGGAAGGACATGCCCGTGTCAGGGCCGACTGTCTTGCTCGGTGCCAGCGGTACCCCAAATTCCTTTAGCATCGCCACCAGCTGGCTTAGGGCCAACGCGCAAGCATCCGACAATGCGGGACCCATCACCATGAAATCATCTAAGTAATACACCACATCCGTACATTCTGACTTTTGCGAAAACACCCATTGCAGCATGGAGCTAAAGGTCTCAAAATACTTGCAGGAAACTGCACAACCCATAGGCATACATCTGTCATAATAAAATTGCTGTTGGACCTGAAAGCCTAACAAATGGTAATCCTCAGGGTGTACCGGTAACAAGCGGAATGCTGACTCAATGTCGGTTTTTGCTAGTAACGCCCCTCGGCCTAGCTCCCTCACTTTCTGAACCGCGGCATCAAAGGACGAGTACGTCACTGAGCACAGCGCCGAGTGGATGGCATCGTTTACCGATGCACCCTTCGGTGCGGATAAGTTATGAATCATTCTGAACTGCCCCTGCTCCTTCTTGGGCACCACTCCCAAAGGGGAGCAAACAAAGTTCTCCCAGGGAGGAGCCGGGAACGGGCCTGCTACTCGGCCTAACGCCTGCTCTTTCTCCACCTTTGTGGCCAGTACTGAGGGATGGGTTCTTGCTGAAACTTGGTTCCTACACTCAGTAATAGGGGGGACATGCAATGCTGGTATACGGAAACCACTGGAAAAACGTTCAAACAACATCCTGGCAGCTGCCCTATCTGGATACCTGCCCAACCAAAAGATCAGTTTTTCAATGTCAACAGGAGTAGGAAGATTAGGCTTGGGGAGGCTTGATATCCTTAGGGGCATTACCCCCCCCGTTCTTTGGATTTCTTATTGCACTTTGATTCCGGATGGGACTGGTGACCGCAGTAGGCCCATGCATGCTTGAACTTGCACAGCCCGGGGGGCCATGTGCATCCTTTCGATTGAATGCCCAGCATGTACCTTTCTTCTCTCCCGGCCCTCCCTGGGAATTCCGAAAGGGCTGCCTAGCCGGGTGCTCCCTATTGCTTACGCTCTCTAACCAAGCATTGACCTCAACCTGGTCCCAACAAATGGAGGAGTTCTCCTCCTTCGCCCAGCGAAACTCCCTATCGTATGTCAGCCAGGCAGAACCGCCATGAGTGGTGTGCGCTTTCACAATATTATTAGTATAAAACACCAGCGGAATCGCCAACTCTGGCCTTTTTTCCAACAACACTGTGACATAGACATGAAAGCCGAACAACCAATTGGTTATAGTCTCCGATCTCGGAAGGAGTGATCTTTCCCATCCCTGTCCTTGTAATCTTCTTCTCGTCTCTTCGGCCTGATAAGGGAGAATATATCTACGTAGACCCCTCTCCAGATCTTCTCACGCATTTCCATACTCACATGCATAGCTAACATCCCTGACTGGGACAACACGTTGCCCTGACTAATTCCCACCTCGCTGCTCCTTAGCGTAGCGTCACCAGGCTTACCTCCTATAGGTGGCACCGCTATCGCTGTCACGGGGGGCTGTGCATCAATCGCTACGCTGGGCAACGCTTTTCGCGACTCGACTAAAAGTGCCAACTGCCTCTGAATATCCTGCAATGCGCCCTGTTCTGTAACCTGCGGGGGCACCCACGGTGCTGCCGCCCCAGCGCTCACTCTCTCTCATACTCTTTCCGGGGCTGATAATTGGCCCACTAGAGTGGAAACTGACGCCAGCAAGCTATCCAACGGATCGCCAGCGGCTGCCACTGCGGCCACCGGCTGTGGTGGGAGTGGGGCCAGAGGGACCGTGACTAATGGTACCGCGCCACCCGGAGCCAACGCCCTCAACGCCTCCCTAATCTCAGACAAAACCGACCCCACTGGGTCTACTGGTGTGGCCATATCCGGTTCAGGAACAGAAGGGAAAACCCGCTCTGCATCCGACGGAGGAGTGGGGATGGGACCTACTGCTCCCTCGTCCTGTTTCCCCCTGGCAGGGCTAGGCCTACCCCTCGTCCCTTTCCTTTTTGGCTGCGCCTTGGCCTTCTTCTTTAATGGCGGACAAGCCGCTTTCGGTGGCACCCCCCTGCGCGGCCGCTCCACTACATCAGGCTGCTCCCCCCGGGAAGAATCGCTCTCATCCCCGCTATTGGTGGTCTCCTTGCTCAACTTTTTTAGCAGCAATTTCATAATCTGCGCTAATTTAAGTTCAGAGTCCTTACGCTTTTGTCCACCCTTTTTTGGCGCCATGCTAACTATCGCGCGCTTCGCACTACCTCGCTATAGCACCTAACGCGCCCTGAGTTCCCTGTTCCTGCACCCCTAAGCACCGTTCACGCTGCCCGGCTGGAGCCCGCACCACGAAGACCCTCGCACACAGCCGTAAGCCCCGTAAGGCATCGACACTCCAATCCCTTCCCTGCACCCACCGTGACTCACGGCTGCTCACGAGGCCCCCCGAGGCACTTGACCCCTTACCTGGCCACACGAACGGTCCTCAATCCTTCTGCTTCTAGAGTTTCGGAAAGCCGGCTTGGATCACGAGAATGGCCAGGAGCCGGCGTGAGAAGTCAGGTATCCAGGAGTGATAGCGGGAACAGAGACCCCAGTCACGGGGAGTTGACCCTAAATAGGCCCAGAGTCTCCACCCCCTGACCCTCGGGTCAAGCGATATCGCCAGAGCGGAAATGGGTCGGCCGGACGCCGATTGGGCCGTCCGCCCGACCAACCACTAGAGCACAGCTTTCCAAACTTTCCATGTTTGTGACACCCATTCCTGTGAAAAAAATTTCAGGGACACGGTACCGCGAGACAGCGCAGCGAGCACGAACCCCCCGTTCTCACCCGAGAAATTGTTGAAAAAGTAGTGGGCAAATAGTGCAATTCCAAGCAAATTTGAGAAAGCATGAAGGTTAATAAAGCAATTGTTAATCTGGTCTAACAAAGCCAGTGACTGACAAAACTGAGTGTAAGAAAGGTTAGGTTTGTGCATGAAACAAGAATATAATAATGCACACATTGACTTATGCCTCAGTGATTTACGGCAAAAAAAGGGCAGGTGCACGCCTTGCCAACCCTTTCAACCACGCACAAAGTCCACCTGCTGCCTTGCTGAATATGAGTTATACAAAAAGTCTGGAGCCCACGAAACCGAAGGAGGAGGTATCGAAGAGGACGTCGGACGTGCAGCAGGCAAGGTAAGTGAATTTATTTTGTATTATTTGCCACTCGCCTTGCATGCACTCCCTCACCACTTACTTGCTTGCCTGACCGGTGCCCAAACATGCCAGCCACCCCTGCCACCTGCCAAGTCTACCATATCTCACAGATATTCATTGGCCTGTGTGGGGACCCTTTAAATGGCAGGGTACCACGTGAAAGGTTTGGGGGGCTGTGCCACAGGGGTTACAGAAGCTTTGTTATGCTCCTGCCAATCACCAGACATCACATCCCACAGAACCGATGCGTGCTTTAGAACATAACTTGTATTTATAAAGCAGACAGGCACCCTCAACAATATTTTGGCGCTGAAATAGAAGACGTTTATTGTTCTCCAAATCAATGGTACTCATTTTATCAACCTCAGAATGCAGAAAGGTTGAATGGACCCACCTGATCAACAGATATCTAGAGTGAATGCATTAGTCCACTCAGCCACAAGACCGGACTACTTGTAAACGACAGAAGTAACACTCACCCTGCAGCCACCCAATTGAAATTTGAATTATATGTGTCTGCCACACAATCATAAAAAAACTGGAGTACACTTTTTAGTGACAAACACTCTTAAGTAGGCGTGCAACGTGGGTCCACCAGAGCAGAATATCTACAAGGAATACATTTCCATCCAAATCATCTACATGGGAACAATTTAGAGTCATTCCTTTAATATGTCAACATTTTTATTCCAATAATATCTTAAAAGATGCAGCTTTCCAAGTGGATCTGCAAACATCAGGTTACTCGTCTGACTTCACAAACCACAATGAGCCATGCGATTACCGTGGACCCATTCTAAACATGGTGAATAAGAATCTATTAGTTTGGCAATAAATGACTTTACTTTACGGGCCAGTAAAATATGGAAAACAAGTACGCATAATAACTCTGGATACTTGTATTCCTCTGTCTCTTAATCTACCCCAGGATTGATGGGCTTCAACTCAGATGGAAGGAGGATACGATTTCAAGAACAGCCCCTAATTCCGAAAGCAGATTTGCGCAGTCTCACCAGGTCAAAGTGCTGTGAAATAGCATCTACTGAGAATTCAGAGAGACTAGCGAAGCCCAGACAGTTAATAAATTATGATCAACAACGAATCACCACACCGAAGGCCACCCGAGGACTCCGTGGCAAAACAAAAAACACGAAGACAGGGGAATATGAGAGCTGGACAAAGTACTGCCAACATTAAGACCCATTAGTACGTCCCGTTTTGCGGGAAGGAAGACGCTGATTTTAATTTTCAGGGCCCAGCAGTGAGCAGCGCTGCAGCACTACCCGAGGGTCGAGGTCGAGGTCAGTAGAATTCTTCAAGTGGCCTCTCGCTATTTCGATCCAGGCCCGCGCCAGTCCCCCGTTAAAACTTGAGTCAATGCCCCCACTGAGCCTCAGCATAGACAGGGA
This sequence comes from Lissotriton vulgaris, assembly GCF_964263255.1. Taxonomy (NCBI): domain Eukaryota; kingdom Metazoa; phylum Chordata; class Amphibia; order Caudata; family Salamandridae; genus Lissotriton; species Lissotriton vulgaris. Next base: position 929,153,183 of record NC_141689.1, on the reverse strand, counting down.
ATCGAGCTCCGGACCACTTCGCCTTCATGTACGTCGCAATCACGTCCTGACAGAGGCTCGCATTCCCCCGGCCTAATATCGGCCACAGACGTGAAGTCATTGCTTCGCATCTCGCGACACACCCACACATGGGGCGCGACACAGCAATGTGTCGCGCCACATAGTTTGGAAAGCGCTGCACTAGAGACCAGGAGCGGACAGGGTCCGGAGAGGCCGGGTACTAAGTGCGCGTCGTGATTCTCCACGCTTGTAATTTCCAGACCACCCCCAGTCAAAGTGCCCAAGTCATTTCCTCCACAGTGCACTATTAAGAGGTCAGGTTTTGGCAGATGCAAAAAGGTTTTCACCAATGGTATCAATTGGTGACATCTCAATCCTCTCTGGCCAATACATTTAATTTCCACATTTGTTAAATCAAGGTTGTGAAAAGTTCTGCAAGCTGCATACCTTTGAGCTCAGTGGATGTAGCTATGTCTAATAATCCACACAGAATACATGATGAGAGAAGGTTCTGGTGCAGTCAGATGAAGTGTGGGAATGAAATGGCAGTTGCAACAGTAGGAGTTTTCCACAAAAAAATGGTGGAGTTTCCCTGCTCTTGAATAACAAGCAATGATTGGTGGATTCAGATAGTTGAAAACTAAAAGTTAGGGTGCATGGCTGTGTTGTGTGAAAGAAGCTATTTGAATGGTTAAGAAAAAGTCAATTAAAATAATAATGCCCTGGATAAGCTGGTGTTTTGAGAGCTCAAACATCCTTGCTGACTTATTTTGCAACATTGTTGAATAAACTTTTGAACCTGAGAGTTCAATTAGGAGGGAGTTGCTATGGTAACAGGTAGAAAGGTCTCAGAGGGGGAAGGGTGTTGGTTTGAAAATAGTGAGGGAAGAGTTTTGATTGGTTGAAATGAGGCATATGTGTGTTGAATCAGAGCTTTTCTGTGCCAGTCTTGGTTTCAGTGTATTGAATGCATACCTTTTGCTCTGCTAAAGAAAAATTGTTGTGTGTGTCTGACACTGTTCTCAATCTCAAAGAGCATTTGTAAAGGTAAGTAATGATTTATTTAATTTAGATAGAGACTTATTTGCTCTACGGAGAAGATTTGGAAGTAGATAGTGAAGTTTCAGTAGTAAAATTGAATGCTTGTACATAGGACTTGTGCTGTGTTTGTAAAAAGTTATTTAAAAAACGATTTTGGGGTAAAAGAATGGCTTTTATTTTTTGGAGAAACAATTAATAGTGTCTGCCTCTGTAAAGAAATATATTTGAATGTTTTAGAATTAAGTTACCTGCGTTAACTCAAATTAGGAAGCATATTGAGATTCTTTCTTGTTGGTTTGTGGTATGTTTTTTTTAAATGCTTGATATTAAAATATGCAAGATAGAGGAATTGTCTTTTGTGAAACAGTGAGGTTTCAAGAGTGAAATTGAATGCTTGTACATAGGACCTGCGCTGTGTTGGTAAAATGTTATTCCAAAAACGATTTTGGTGGCAAATCAATGGTATTTACATTTAGGTCATATTTGTGATTGGCTTGTGCCGCAGGTGCGTCACTTTTAACATGGGAAAAAAATGACTCACCGGTGGCGAAAGGCTTTCAAAAATTAGGCCCTGAGTTTCTTTGCTGTTGGTTTGTGGTATGTTTTTTGGAAATGCTTGATATTAAATTATGCAAGATAAAGGAATTGCCTTTTGTGAAACAGTGAGGTTTCAGGAGTGAAATTGAATGCTTGTACATAGGACCTGCGTTGTGTTGGTAAAATGGTATTCCAAAAACGATTTTGGTGGCAAATCAATGGTATTTACATTTGGGTCATATTTATGATTGGCTTGTGCCGCAGGTGCGTCACTTTTAACATGGGAAAAAAAAGATGCACCGGTGGCGCAAGGCTTTAAAAAATAAGGCCCTGAGTTTCTTTGCTGTTGGTTTGTGGTATGTTTTTGGAAATGCTTGATATTAAAATATGCAAGATAGAGGAATTGTCTTTTGTGAAACAGTGAGGTTTCAGGAGTGAAATTGATTGCTTGTACATAGGACCTGCGCTGTGTTGGTAAAATGTTATTCCAAAAACGATTTTGGTGGCAAATCAATGGTATTTACATTTGGGTCATATTTATGATTGGCTTGTGCCGCAGGTGCGTTACTTTTAACATGGGAATAAAATGACGCACTGGTGGTGCAAGGTTTTTAAAAATAAGGCCCTGAGTTTCTTTGCTGTTGGTTTGTGGTATGTTTTTTGGAAATGCTTGATATTAAAATATGCAAGATAGAGGAATTGTCTTTTGTGAAACAGTGAGGTTTCAGGAGTGAAATTGAATGCTTGTACATAGGACCTGCGCTGTGTTGGTAAAATGCTATTCCAAAAACGATTTTGGTGGCAAATCAATGGTATTTACATTTGGGTCATATTTATGATTGGCTTGTGCCACAGGTGCGTCACTTTTGGCATGGGAAAAAAATGACGCACCGGTGGTGCAAGGCCTTTATAAATAAGGCCCGGAGTTTCTTTGCTGTTGGTTTGTGGTATGTTTTTTGGAAATGCTTGATATTAATTTAAAATATGCAAGATAGAGGATTTGTATTTTGTGAAACAGTGAGGTTTCACTAGTGAAATTGAATGCTCGTACATAGGACCTGCGCTGTGTTAGTAAAATGTTATTCAAAAAACGATTTTGGGGGCAAATCAATGGTATTTACATTTGGGCAATTTGGGGTGCAAATCAATGGTATTTACATTTGGGCCTTATTTTGATTGCCTTGTGCCGCAGGTGCATCACTTTTAACATGGGAAAAAAATGACATACCGGTGGTGCAAGGCTTTCATAAATAAGGCCTTGAGTTTCTTTGCTGTTGGTTTGTGTGTTGATTTTTGATAATGTTTGCTATCAACATTTGCAAGATAGAGGATTTGTATTTTGTGAAATAGCGAGGTTTCAGTAGTGAAATTGAATGCTTGTACATAGGACCTGCGCTGTGTTGATAAAATGTTATTCAAAAAACGATTTTGAGGGCAAATCAATGGTATTTACATTTGGGCCTTATTTTTGATTGCCTTGTGCCGCAGGTGCGTCACTTTTAACATGGGAAAAAAATGACGCAACGGTGGCGCAAGGCTTTCATAAATAAGGCCAAGAGTTTCTTTGCAGTTGGTTTGTGTGTTGCTTTTTGATAATTCTTGCTATCAACATTTGCAATATAGAGGATTTGTATTTTGTGAAACAGTGAGGCTTCAGTAGTGAAATTGAATGCTTGTACATAGGACCTGCGCTGTGTTGGTAAAATGTTATTCAAAAAACGATTTTGGGGGCAAATCAATGGTATTTACATTTGGGCCCTATTTATGATTGCCTTGTGCCGCAGGTGCGTCACTTTTAACATGGGAAAAAAATGACGCACCGGTGGCGCAAGGCCTTCCTAAATAAGGCCATGAGTTTCTTTGTTGTTGGTTTGTGTCTTGCTTTTTGATAATGTTTGCTATCAACATTTGCAAGATAGAGGATTTGTATTTTGTGAAACACTGTGGTTTCACTAGTGAAATTGAATGCTTGTACATAGGACCTGCGCTGTGTTGGTAAAATGTTATTCAAAAAACGATTTTGGGGGCAAATCAATGGTATTTACATTTGGGCCTTATTTTTGTTTGCATTGTGCCGCAGGTGCGTCACTTTTAACATGGGAAAAAAATGACGCACCAGTGGCGCAAGGCCTTCATAAATAAGGCCCTGAGTTTCTTTGCTGTTGGATTGTGTCTTTCTTTTTGATAATGCTTGCTATCAACATTTGCAAGATAGAGGATTTGTATTTTGTGAAACACTGAGGTTTTACTAGTGAAATTGAATGCTTGTACATAGGACCTGCGCTGTGTTGGTAAAATGTTATTCAAAAAACGATTTTGGGGGCAAATCAATGGTATTTACATTTGGGCCAGATTTATGATTGCCTTGTGCCGCAGGTGCGTCACTTTTAACATGGGAAAAAAATGACGCACCGGTGGCGCAAGGCCTTCCTAAATAAGGCCCTGAGTTTCTTTGTTGTTGGTTTGTGTCTTGCTTTTTGATAATGTTTGCTATCAACATTTGCAAGATAGAGGATTTGTATTTTGTGAAACACTGTGGTTTCACTAGTGAAATTGAATGCTTGTACATAGGACCTGCGCTGTGTTGGTAAAATGTTATTCAAAAAACGATTTTGGGGGCAAATCAATGGTATTTACATTTGGGCCTTATTTTTGATTGCATTGTGCCGCAGGTGCGTCACTTTTAACATGGGAAAAAAATGACGCACCAGTGGCGCAAGGCCTTCATAAATAAGGCCCTGAGTTTCTTTGCTGTTGGATTGTGTCTTTCTTTTTGATAATGCTTGCTATCAACATTTGCAAGATAGAGGATTTGTATTTTGTGAAACACTGAGGTTTCACTAGTGAAATTGAATGCTTGTACATAGGACCTGCGCTGTGTTGGTAAAATGTTATTCAAAAAACGATTTTGGGGGGGCAAATCAATGGTACTGTCTAATCCTTGTCAATAATGTAAAACCAATTCATGTGCTCAAAATATTTTTTAGAATAACATTTAAAAAACAGAGATAAGGTTATATGTATAAGTATTATAGTGTTTATATTGTTTACTTATTGTCATTGCTTTGTTGTTTGATAATAGTGGTCTATAATGTGCTTTTTTTTTTTACCACAGATTTAAATCAACATTTCAATATTAAGGCAAAATGCCCACAAGCCAGAGGAAAAGGAAAGATGCTATGCGAAAAAAAACAAAAAGAGCAACGCAATTAAAACAGTGTCCTACAACAAATACTACAAAAAATGCGAAAAAGCTTCTGGTAAGACAACGAAGTCCTTTCTTCGGAATATTTATAGATAAAAAAAAAATGTAAATATATATGTGAGTTTACAGAAGGAGACAGCAAATTTGAAGAGAAAGGAGAGGTCTCCCCAAAATCTTACTACTGCAGCAGGAGACAATAATATTTATAGGAATAGAAGACAAAATGAATTTAGGGACATACGTAAACAAATGTTTCGCAATAGGGTAGTTTTAAATTTATTAAAAAACATTAAGAAAGGTACACAGAGAGCTGCTTTTTATAAGAAAAAGAAAAATGTAGAGAAGATTGTTGATCAAGCTTTTAAAGTTAAGAACAAATTATTTATTTTAGTAATCAATAGAATTAGGACACTTAACAAGACAATCGATGTTTTCAAATCAAACAGTAGAGTCAAAAGAGTAATTATTCGAACTCATTTTTGTGAAGTTTTTTCTTGAGAATGGATGCATAGTTCAAGTTGTGAGCCATTTTTTAATGAGGAGAGTTACTTCCAGGAGAATGATTTAGTGCATGCAGTTGACACCAGTGGTCGCGCATAAGAGGTGAAAGATGGTTGTCCGATTGAAAAAGAGAAACTTGTGTCTAGAGATGCAGAAGAGGTATTAAGTGATGAAGTTTTAGGAAGACGTACTAAGGGTCCAGTGTACAATTGGAAATGTAGTAGTATTTGTAGTGTGCAACAGGATTCTATTGATGTGCTTCGTAATTTCTTACGTACATATAGTAAGAAAAGTCTAAAACAAAAAATGAAGATATTGCAAGACTTAGATCCTTGCAGAGTGAGAGAAAACACAGGTTTGCATGGACATTCATTGGCTTGTCTTTCTAGAAAAGTATGTCAGAGTGTTTTTCATCATTTTAGGATGTTAGCAGTGTATCATAACAAAATGAGGAAATTAGTGAGAAGGTTGTATTTTGCAAAAAGTCCAGCACTTAAGCTTAAACAGTTAAACAGTGCTCTTTTGCATGGAACTGAATTAGATGTGAAGAAGATTTGTAAAGACATTGAGATTTGTTATTTTTGTGAAAAAGAGGACAGTGTAGAAATTGACACAGTAATACAAGATAATGTGGAAGACAATGTACAGATTTCAATTACGGAAAAGTTTTATCAGGAAATTAGCAAGTTTCAGTTGAAATCAAGTGAAAGGCCTAATTTTACTTGTGTGTGTTATCGACGGACTCCTTATAAGATTCAGACTAGGTTAGTTGATTTATATGCAAAAAGTGAAATGGAAAATAATAGTGAATGAAGGAATTTTGCAACTTATTTGTTGGTGGAGAATTGTTTTGATTTGAGTTTTGATCAGTGTATTTGTAAATATTGTTATAATAAATGAAAGGAAAACAGAATGCCTGCTAGAGCTGTTTATAATAAGCTGGAGTTGGTAGACATTCCTTCTGAATTGATGGATTTAAATACATATGAATCTATTTTGATTCAATGTGTCCATCCTATTCAGGCAATTGTTCGCATGGAGCCTAAGACAGGGAAATTGCCTCCTTCAGATTTACAGAGAGGATTAAAGGAAAGAGTTGTTTATTTGCCTCTAGATTTCAAGAAAAATATTGATATTATTGGTGTAGAAAAAGTGGAAGAGGAACCTTTAGTTATTCTAGTTAATGGGGTTGCAACAAAGAGTAAGAAAATCTAGCAAGATTTAGTGGATGTTAGGAAAGTCAAAAAGGCAACGTTGTATTTGGTCAAAAACAATGAGTACTACAAACATGTATGTGTTGAAGCAGAGGAAATAGCTGCAGAAGAAGACAGTGATTGTTCACTCGGCCAAATTGAAAAAGTTGATGTGTCTAGAGGTGAAGAAATATATGAACATTATACTGTTCATCCTTTGCATTCCAAAGAAGTAATGGGTAATGCAATTGACTTGTTTCAAATGAAAGCAGCAAAAGGAAGTCCCATTAGTGCATGGGAAGAAAGTTTGGAAGCTCGTTGTTTTCCACAGCTATTTCCAACAGGTCGAGGTGGACGATATGACAATCGACCAGTTCAGAATTCCTGCTTCTGAATACCGGACTTTAAGATTATATGCTGAAGATGCAAGGTTTCGTCAATGCATTCCATATTTGTTTCATCTACTGTATGAAAGTGACTTGTCTGGACTTTCATATGCAGTAAATCATACACTGAAAAGTGGAGCACATCTGCAAAATGTTTCAGCAAGGGACTTTATGGAAAAAGTCAATCTGCAAGATAATATTTTGGAATCTCATCTAATCAATTTCATGGCATGTCAGCGTGGTACAAACGAGTATTGGTACCAGCGTCATGGGGAATTGAAATGTATGCTACGAAACTTAGGAACTCCTACATGGTTCCTCACTCTTAGCTGTGCATGGGACGACTAACTTGAATTTCTACGCGAGGCTAATATACAAAATATAGAATTGAAAACATCAGGAGAACTGTGTTCTTTGGATCCAGTGAATGTATGCAGATATTTCAATCATAGATTTGAAGCTATGATGTCTGTTATTACCAATAAAAAAATCCTCCTCTTGGAGAGGTTTTGGATTTCTTTTGGAGAAAGCAGTATCAAGCGAGAGGTGCTCCTCATATACATATGTTGTTGTGGATAAAAGATGCACCCAAGTTTGGATCAGATTCGGATGAAACAGTGATGAGTTTCATTGAAGAGTATGCAACATGTGCTGTTCCTAAAAGTGCTGAAGTTTTACGCTTCCAATCCCATCGTTGTGGGAAATACTGTTGTCGAAAATTCAAAAACAAGGAAAAGTTCTACATAAAAAGTCGTTTTGCTTTTCCACGACCAGTGATTTCTAAGGGAAGAGTAAATCATTTGATGTCATCTCAACGACATACTGTGACGAGGAAATCACCCAAAAATACATACAATTTAAATAGAAACGAGGAGTCCAAGTACATCAACGACTACAACCCAGTGATTTTGTCCATTTGGAATGCTAACATGGATATTCAGTTTGTTGCTAACAACTCTATTGCTGTGGCTCGATATGTGACATCTTACATCACAAAAAAAGAAAAGACAGAACTAAAGGAAATGTGGGAGGACATTTTACATGAAAAGAGTCTAAGCAAGAAATTATACATTTACAGTCTGAAGATGTTGTCGCATCGAGAAATTGGAGCATATGAATGTTCTGATCGGTTATCATCAGCAAGTCTCTATGCCAAATCGAGAACAATCATTTGGGTGAGTCTAGGTCTTGCTGCAACACGAAACCGAGTTTTGAAATCTGTACAAGAAATTGAGTATTTGGCGGAGAAAGAACCAAATAGTACAGATATTTTGAAGACAAACATGTTGGATACATACTATCCAAATAGAAGTAGTCACCTTGAGAATGCTTGTTTGTATGAAGTTCTGCAAAACTATAGTTATAAAAGGAACATCACAGAAGATATCAATAATGGAAAATATGCTGTCATTGGTAGTGAAGCAGAAAAAAGGCCATTTGATTAATCATCGAAAATTGAGTTGTGAATCTCCAGACAAAAGAGAATTTTACTATTTAGCTCTTTTGCAACTCTTAAAGCCATGGCGTATAGAAGAGGAACTACTTGGAGATTTTCTCTGTTACGAAGATTCTTTTATTGCAACAAAGGATACCATAGAATGTCCGGTTTTTCCAAATTATCTGCAAATGTTGAATGAAGAAATAGAGCAAGAAGCCACAATTGATGTAGAGATTGCCAGAAACAGTTCTCAAGATAGTCAGAGTTCTACTTCATTGAGTCAGGATCCACTAGGAGGACCAATTATCCAAAATGAAGCTGCCACTGCCATAGATGAGGTGGAAAGAGCTATGGAACAAGCTCAAGAGGATGTAGTTAACTTAGAAGATTTGGTAAAGCAACTAAACGTTGAGCAGAAAAAGATATATGATGAAGTCACAGAACAGATTGAACATGGATTCAGACATGAGAAAAAAGAGTGCTCATGTACATCATTTGAGCCTGTCCGACTTTACGTAAGTGGAGAAGCGGGGACAGGAAAAAGTTTTCTAATTAAAGCAATTTCAACTTATCTGCAGAAAAGGACTGATTCACCGCTGTCTTGTGTTGTAACTGCTCCAACTGGACTGGCAGCACACAACATTAAAGGGATTACTCTACGTCATTTACTGATGCTGCCAGTTGAGCATGATAATAAATTGCATTACAACAAGTTATCTGGAGATGCGTGTTCTGAAGTTTCAAGAGTCCTGAAGAAAATGAAACTTCTTATCATTGATGAAGTAAGCATGGTCTCAAATCTAATGCTTGCTTTTGTGCCTTTGAGAATGCAAGAAATTCTTAGAACAGAGTATGATGTGTTATTTGGAGGAAAACACATTATTGTTTTTGGAGATCTATTGCAGTTGACTCCAGTAAAAGGACAACCAGTGTGTAAAATGCTCACGCATGAAGATACCAGGAAATCCCTTGGAAGCACTGGAAACGTTAATATATGGCTAAATTTCAAATATGCAGAACTGTTTCAAAATATGCGACAGGCAATGGATGAAGATTATAAAAAAAATCTACAAGATGTAAGAATCGGAAAAGTAAGCGAGCATGCGAAAGAAGCTTTACATGCACGATTAATTTCAAATTTGTATCCAAATGAAAACATTCTTCCAGAGAATATTTTTAAGAAAATTACTGAGAACAAATCTGGAATATGTTTGATGCCAACTCTGCAAGAATGTTCCATCTTCAACAACAAAATGTTAGAGTTAGAAAATGAAGAGATTGTAAAACTAGAAGCAATAGATAAAATTGAGCATATGGGAGCAACAATTATTTTGTCAGAAAATTTGAAAACAAAATTGGATTCATTAGACAAGAGTATATCTAAAACAGCTGGTTTTGAAAAGACTCTGAATGTGTGTTTTAATTGTCATATCATTTTGAGAAGGAATTTAAATGTTGAAAGAGGTCTGGTAAATGGAGCAATGGATCATGTTGTTGATTTTATGAATTATAGAATTAGAGATGGAATTGAATTTAAAAAAAAAAACGTGATGGCATTGAGCAAGTTCAACAAATCAGTCGTTGTTCTGCTAGGTTTTTGCTTGCTAAAGACTTATAATGAGGAAATATAAATTTTATGGTCAAGTTGTGTTCCCTATCGTGTACCCCACCGTCTCCATGTACCAGCTTAAAGTGCATGTAACTTCCCTCCTGAGCCAGCTATGAAGACGCAAATACATTTGCGTCCAACGTTAACATGTCCTCTTTCAGACCCACCCTGAATGGGTTGAATAGTCCGATCGCCCACCATTCCTCCACCTCCACCACTTCCCGTATCTAAAGTTGATCTACCGAAACCGCTTCTATCTGATCCTATTAAAAGACAAGTTCAAGTACAGATACAGACTCCACAGAGAGATAATGTCCAAGCTTCCGCCTCAGGAGGTGCGATGGGGGGTCTTCGGACCCCGCCATTAACACACAGATTACACCTTAGGGATATGCAGAGTCCTTTCACGTTCAAATCACCCGTCTCGACCTACTCAAAGAACCACTTGCAGTTTGCAGATATGATCCAGTACCCGGCAAAGACGATAGAATGATGATGGCATCACTACGCTTACGACACGCTGCCGATTACCTGCTGTTATTTGCAGGAATGAAAGAGCGCCTAGATAGAATATATCACTTTGTTCAGACTGGGAAAGACCCTGAAAGTATTAAGGATGCCATGGAGCATCAGAAAGTTGACACTCAAGCATATATACTACGTTTTTTTATAAATTGCCTAATAAGAGAACGAGACAGGCCTGAAACTGAACAGGATGAATTAGATGCACTCAACAAGTGGGGCCAAAATATATCTGAAGGAAAACATGATAAGGGGACTTGCATAGCCAGTATGTACAAGAGAATAAGAAAAGCAGTGATAGAAATACACGAAAAAGAGAAAGAAAAGGCTTCCTCCAAGGGGGAAGAAGAATTCGAAGAATCAGAAAAGACTACAGACACGATAGCGTATGTAGGTAAGGGAACTTACCTTAGGAAAGGCATTCGTCCAGAAAGCAAGAGAGTTTTTCTCTCTGGCTTAACCAACCCGAATTCTCCTGAACATCAGTTCCAGGAGACCGATAAAAGGCTTCGAGACCGAATAGGGTACCATGTACTCAATTCTATGGATGAACAAGAACTAGCCCGGTCAGCAATATTATGGGCTGACAATCCGGATATATACAATGATGACACCGTAGCGCAGACATTCCTGAACCTTTCCCCAGACGAGCAGAAATTAGCAGGTGTATACATGATTCAGCACCTCCTCACGTTATACAGAAACCAACATTCTGATCCAGGTCCCTTACACGATACATTAGAAGCACTACTCATGGATAAATGGAGAGGTCTAAGTACCAAGTTAATACAGATAATTCTAGAACAACGACATAGATATAACACTTTCGTAAGCTCCGAATATGTTCCCGCTCCGCCACCAGAAAGGAAAATGTATCATATGGAACGTCTGCATGGCATTGAAAGTCAGAATCCCTTACGAGAAGTACATCCAGTTATGGGTGACGATCATACCTTGAAACGTGTGTATGCACACACGCCTCTGACCAAGTTAGAACTGTTAGAAATGAAGAAACTAGTACCCTGTCATGATAAAGACCCTGCAGGTTTTCACAGAGAACTTAAAGACATGTTACTAATGGGGGATTACACATATGAAGATATCATGAAAATGTTAAAGGTATTGTTGCCTACCGGCATCTACGAGAAACTAAAGGAAAAAGAGTGGGAGGTGGGAGAGAAAAAGATTGTATGGGCAGAAATAGAAGACGAGGAGAACAAACGTGTCCCAGGGGTATGCCTTGGGGAGAAAACTAAAGCATTACCAGGTTTGATAGTACAGGTTCTGCCAAGATTATTGACAACTAGAAAGGAAGACTGGGACGCAATCTCAGCATGTAAACAGAAACCCGACGAAGATACTAGTGACTTCTATTCAAGATTCGAGAAATGTTTTATTATTAATAGTGGTCTTAAACCAAGTAGCGAGTCGTACCCGCATCTTTTTGTATCAAAGTTAGTCGAGAATTCCCTGTTAGCAGTTAAAAACCGTGTATACAAGGTCGAGAGTACATGGCAAGCAAATACACCATCACAGATGTTACAAATGTTACAATACCATCAGAACAGAATTAGAGAAGAACAAGATCATGAACAGAAACGTATGAAAGACACGAAAATGAAAATGTTAGTAGCCCAATCAGTTCCAGCCGACGGCCAAAGAAAGGGTACGACCCAGACAGGTCACTCCGCAGCTCCCGTTAAAGGGACATGCAACTATTGCAAGCAGCCAGGTCACTACGTACATGAATGTCCCGTTCTGAAACATAACATAGCAACAGGTAAAACTAAAGAGAGACCGCATCCACCGAGACAAGATCAGGCCCAGCAACAGACCTCACAGAACGTACAGCCCATGCAGAATACGCAGCCTATGCATGCTTCATCTCATACAGCACAGACAGTAGCGGTATCACAGCCACAGCCCATTGCCGCGACTCAACAAGTTTCCCAACAAATGTATCAGTATGCCCAATCTGCTTACCCCGATTACCAACGATACGCATGAAACAGCCTAGAGAGGGAGTTGGGCTTGCCTCTTATTGAAATTCCTGTAGATCAAGAGGGTCCTTATGTACACAGTCAAGTATTGGGAAAAGACAGAAAGTTTTTAATTGACACAGGGGCAAGCCGCACCACAATAAGCCATGACGAAGTCCCAGGGGCACCCCTCTCAGGCTCACAGAATGTTTCCCTTGGTTTTTCAGGACAGCCCATTGTAAATGAGGTATCAGAACCCGTCCCCCTGGCTGTGGGTCCATTATCACGTGTTACAGACTTGTTACTGACGAAATCATGTCCAGAAAATCTGTTAGGAATAAAGACATTGAAGGCTCTAGGAGCCATAATATGTTGTTCCCCGGAGGGAGTTAGACTCTTTCTGCGGGATTTCAAGGGTCATTATGTATTACGAGAGTTTGATGTCAGATTGAAAAATGTACCAGATCACTTGTGGGCAAAAGGCCCAACTGATGTAGGTTGTATGCATATCACACCGTACCGTGTTACACTCAAGACAGGGGTTGTTTTACCTCGAATCAGACAATACAAGTTACCACCTGATGCTGTAGTGGCTTTACTGGAAATCATTGAAGAGCTCATTGCCCAAGGAGTGGTCGTAGAGACCGACTCCAATATCTGTAATTCACCCATCATTCCGATTCTTAAACGTACTGATCCCAATGCACCGCCAGTATATCGGCTGGTGATTGATCTGCGAGAACTGAATAAATGCATTGTACCACAGTACCCTGTGGTCCCCGATATCTCTTCCCTATTGACTGCTATTGATTCTGAAGCAACGTTCTTCACTGTAATTGACCTCAAGAACGCCTTCTTTAGTGTACCCATTGATCCAGAGAGCCAATACCTCTTCGGATTCAGTTTAAATGGACGAAGTTTCAAATTTTCCCGCGCACCTCAAGGATTCACAGAAAGCCCCAGCATCTATAGTCAAGCACTGAAAAGACAACTAGATTGTATTCAAATGCCAGTCAACACCGCTTTACTGCAATACGTCGATGATCTGCTGATCACCGCACGAAGTGAGCCCGAATGTGAACAAGCATCACTGACAGTTCTACATTTTCTGGCCGACAAGGGACACAAGGTGTCTCCTTCGAAGCTACAATTCTGTGTTCAGCAAGTTGTGTACTTGGGTCACTTGCTGTCCAAAGTGGGGAGACAGCTCACTCCCGATCGCATTCAGTTAATTGTAAATATGCCACAACCCCAGACACAAAAGGAAGTGCGGGCCTTTATAGGCCTCACCTCGTACTGCAGACAATGGATTCCTCAATATGCATTTCTAGCTAAACCACTCTTTCAGTTAACGACACAGGAGGCAGCGACTTCGACTGTCCTCCCTTGGACTCAGGAACACACACAAGCCTTTGAGGAATTAAAGAAAGCTTTATGCCAAGCACCAGTTTTAGCGACACCATGTTACAGCAAACCTTTTACACTTTTTGTTACAGAACGTGATGGTACAGCGTTGTCTGTCCTCACCCAAGATCAAGCAGGTTCACATAAGCCTTGTGCTTATTTTTCAAGTACATTGGATTCAGTAGCCCAGGCACTCCCTGCGTGCTTAAAGTCAGTAGCAGCAACAGCATTAGCAATCAGACAGAGCGATTCAATTGTTTTAGGCCATCAGTTAACAGTACAAGTCCCACATTCTGTAGAGGTTCTTTTAAACAGAACCCAGACTCAGCACTTGACTATAGCACGACTGACAGGTTATGAATTAACACTATTCCAGCCACACATAGAAATCAGGCGCTGCAGCATTCTGAACCCCGCAACATTGTTACCTACAATTATGACAGATCCAGCCCCGCATGATTGTATAGAGATCATTAATGCAGTAACAAAGCCTCGACGAGACTTAACCGATGTTCCATTAACAAATCCAGACCTGACACTTTATGTGGATGGTTCATGTATGAGAACAAGTACAGGAGAATTAGTGGCCGCGTATGCAGTGACCACTGAAACCGAAGTTAAAGAAACACATCGTATTGACACACTGTCCGCTCAAGCGGCAGAGCTCATTGCTCTGACCGGAGCCTGTATACTAGCCAAGAACAGAAATGTTAACATATACACTGATTCCCGTTATGCGTTCGGAGTTGTACACGACTTCGGAATGTTATGGCAAGAACGAGGTTTCTTGACCTCTCATGGTGCCAAGATACAGCACGGTCCCCTCATTCAAGCACTGTTAGAAGTAATACATCTGCCTTCAGGCATATCTGTCATGAAGTGTAAAGCACATACTAAAGTTACAGATTCTGTTTCCCAGGGTAACGACCTGGCAGATCAGACAGCAAAACATACAGCATTGACTCACACTCAGACAACTGACGTGACAAAGACAATAGTACCGACAAATTGTATGACAGTCAGGGATCCCACACTAGATGTAATCGATATTCAGACACATGCTACCCCAGATGAAATAAAGAAATGGACTGAACTAGGAGGGATCCAGTCAGATCAAGGTTGGATGACGAAGGGAAAATCTACATGGTTTCTCCCTGACTCTATGGTTCAAGTCATAATCAATACAGCACATAGTCCAGCACATCTAGGAGAAAAAGCGATGTTAGACAGTATACAGAATCTCTGGCACAATAAAAACTTACGAGCAGCAGCAAAACAGAAAGTGCGTACTTGCATGATCTGTTGTCAGTTCAATCCAGGTAAAAGCGTCCCTGTAGAGCAAGGTGGATTTCATCCTCCCGATCACCCTTTTGAAGTCCTCCAGATGGATTATATCCAGATGGACCGTTGTCGAGGATTCAAATATGTCCTCGTAATTGTTTGTGCACTCTCCCGTTGGACCGAAGCATATCCAGTCCCAGATTACACTGCTCCGACCACTGCCAAGCAGCTGGTTCGGGAATTCTTCCCACGGTACGGCTTGCCTCGTGTCGTGTATTCAGATAACGGACAGCCATTCTCATCCGAATTAATGAAACAAGTTTCCTTGCTGCTAGGATATCAGTGGAAATTCCATTGTGTCCGACATCCCGAAGCCGCAGGCCTTGTAGAGAGGCCTAATCAGACACTAAAGACACGCCTTGCCAAAATATGTCAAGAGAAAGGGGTCGACTGGATAGTCGCCCTGCCAGTTGCACTGTTCTACATGAGAATGGTTGCCCACTCGAGGTCAGGACTATCCCCGTACGAAGTGGTCTTTGGTAGACCACCGAATATGTGGGGGACGCCCATTCCTAAGAAATTTACTGATGTTGATTGTAACATGTTGACAGATTACCTTGCCTCCTTGATGTCTGCACTCCAATCATGTCGTTCACAGGTTGCCGCAGCCTTCCCTGACAACACTGATGTAAAGCCGCATGATGTCCGTCCTGGGGACCTGGTCTTGATTAGGAACTTCGACAGGAAAAGTCCGCTGGAGCCCCGCTGGAAAGCGCCGAAGACCGTCCTTCTTACTACGAGGACCGCAGTAAAAGTGGAGGGCAGAAAGGGGTGGATCCACACGAGCCATATTAAACAATGCAACGAACTGAAACCAGACCCAGACTCGTCCACCCCTTCCAAAGACTGTATTGAGCCTAGTGACTTTAAAGTTTCCGAACGAGAGAAAACTCCCCAAGAGGAGTATAAACTGAAACTCCGATCTAGCAAGTCAGACAGTTTAATTGTTTAAGTCCTCCCCTAGGTGAATCGGTTAAATAGTTTCTGACATGTATCCCCTAGATCGAGATAGAGAGAGAGAGAGACAACTCAAGAAACGTACATATTGCAAATCACTGCGTAGTCACTGTATAGTGACATTATTAATTATGTTTTTTCTAAGTCTTCTGATTATCGTTGCAAGTATACTGCTTCCTATCTATTACCCTATTTTCAAGCGTGAACAATCTGCTTACACTGTTTCTGCTGAACATTCTTTTAGTAAGTTACCTCCACATGAACTTTCTTACAGACTCGCGCTGCGCAACAACACATTCATTAGTATGTTACATCATTCCCATCAGACTAATAATGCTACAAACTGCTGGATATGTGGCCGACTCCCTCCCTACCAGAAATACAAGGGAGCTCTGCCCCTCTTTCCGTACCCGTTCACTCATAATGGCTCCTGTGGTGCATGGTTTAAAACAATTAATTCCTTAGATCCTGATATTGCTGTTTTCAAAGGGAGCTGGGTTTGGGGAAACTTGAACTTAGTTCTGCTCGATGTCTGTTACCCTGATAAGGAGGGACTCCCCACTAGAATAGGAACTGATCTAGAAAATGAAGTATATGGATTAGGTAATTACACAATTAACCTTATGATTCTTACTGTTGAATCCGAAGCTGCACCAGTTCTGCCCGCTATGTCAGTATTACCAGTCACTGGTGAATTATGTGTCAGTAAGAAAGGTTCAGTACACTTAGGTCATAGTAAATGTACTACTGTGGTCGAATTCAGTGATCAAGGTAAATCGTCCTTTAGAGCTACCCGTCATTCCTATTTTGTGTGTGGTCATACCGCACACATACGCTTACCTCCAGATTGGGATGGTACCTGTTATATTGCATTCCTTCTGCCACCTGTTTTTCTAGCCCCTCCTGATTATCACAGAAATACAAATCTAGTAAAGAATAGACTCCGAAGAGACCTCTCGCTTGTCGACTACACAGAAACGGCATGGGAACAATACACCGATTTTAATAAAGGATTCTTTTTCTTCTTGGGCCCTGTTCAGAATAGTAAACTAATACGCAGATTAACTAGAACACTTGAAGCAGTAGTAAATGAAACTGCCTCCGCCCTAGGTAACCTAACCGAAGAGCAGTCCGCCATGCGGGTTGTTGTCCTTCAGAATCGTCTTGTTATTGACGTCATCTTGGCAGATAGAGGTGGAGCCTGTAAGGTCATCGGGTCAAGTTGCTGTGTTTTCATTCCAGAAAACGCGCCGTCCGTATACAAAGCTATTACACGTCTTCATAAAATTGCCAATCTGATACATCAGAATCCAGGCACCTGGACTTGGTCCGGTTGGTTCTGGACAACGTTAACTGCTTGGGGATGGAAGATCCTATCCTTCCTAGGCATTGGCCTAGTCCTAGTATTCAGTTGCTGCCTGTGCCTACAGTGTGGGCCAGCGATTTGTGGACTGTGTGCCACATCATGCATTGAACATTCCAGTTTTCTCTCACAACGTCAAAGAAAGAAAGAAGAGCAAATGATGTTACAAGAACAAACTGATCGATTCATGAGGATCGATATATCATGAAGGGTCCGTAGGGAACAAGGAGGGAATGAGGAAATATAAATTTTATGGTCAAGTTGTGTTCCCTATCGTGTACCCCACCGTCTCCATGTACCAGCTTAAAGTGCATGTAACTTCCCTCCTGAGCCAGCTATGAAGACGCAAATACATTTGCGTCCAACGTTAACATGTCCTCTTTCAGACCCACCCTGAATGGGTTGAATAGTCCGTTCCTAAGTATGCTATGCCAACGTTTTTTTGTAGTGTACTTTACACGTTTTCCGGCTCTGGCAAAGTAGGCCCTGAATTTCTGCCATCGAGCCTTTTTCTGGCTTCTGACTCTGAAAGCTTCAGCCCAGGCTGTCTCTGTACCCGTGAACTCTGACTTACTTCCAGCGCGGCCCACCGCACTCAGCTCAGCCTGCTGCCTGCCAAGACTGACTACAACCTTCGAATTATCTGTTCCGCTCCTCGAAAATACATTCCTGCCTACTAGTTAAATAAACATCCTCTCAGCTGCAGGGCGAAAGGCCGGCCTCACTGTCTCCGTGCAAGTAATTCATAGCCTCTGTTACCATGCCCCCACGCTTCTCATGCAGACACTTAGGCGCTTATACATGCACTCACAGTCAGTATAGAATAGCTTCTGCCCCAGAGACTCTTTTCCGTTTAGATAATATGGTTCCCAAACATCAGATATCAGATATGATAGAAGTACGAGTTGATCTGACATGCCAGACTTCTGTCTCTTTCCGACAAGTGTAAATGTCAAGTCCCCTGCACCCTCCAGTTACACGTCAATCACACGTCATGCAGCTGCGCGCGCATCCAGGCCTCAGATTTCTGCTGACAGTACAACATTTCTGTTTCGTGCCACCCACTTGTGACACTTACATGTGACGTTTCTAGCACACACCTCTAGTTCACGCCTAGTTCACGCCTTCTGATTACGTACTCCTAACACGTGGATGCTGTTATCTTGTCTTCTCTCAGCTGTTACGCCTACTATATTGGTTTCCATGATGTGAATTAAGTATATAAGCTATGTATTGTCAATAAAATATTGCTCTATCCCTTCCTGAACCCCTTGTGGTTGCAGGAACATGATATCCAGTTCCGGAACGATTCATTTTTAAGGAATAAAACCCCTAAGAACTCTAACACCACGGACTCTGTTTTTTTCTTTCCGATTGAGTTATTATTGATTAAGTACTTACCTGCATAGAAATTAAGACGGTAATTTAAATATTTACGACAATATGTTCACCGAAAACAGTTTCCTGCTTGTTTGGCATATGCGTTGACAATTCATAAATCTCAAGGTTTTAGTGTAGATAGTGCTTTGGTGAACATTGGAAGTTCTGTGTTTAAAGAGGGTATGGCATATGTGGCATTATCACGAGTCAGAACTTTATCTGGATTGTATTTGATTAAGTGTGATGACACAAAGATTTGTGCAGATCTAGATTGTGTTAAAGAATACAATAGATTAAGAAGAGAGTATGCTCCACATTTGCCACAATATCCTCTGATTGAAAAACGTGTGGTTGGCCGAAAAAGAAGAAATGAGAGTAATTGTAGTGAGGTAGTAGCAAAAAGACAAAAAGTAGATGAAAATGTAATTGTAAGCAGAATGAAAAAGGTTCTGTTCAAGATGTGGTTGGATTTCGATTTGAAAACAGTTCTGGTGTCAACTGCTATGCAAATGTAGTGGTTAATGTTTTTTTTCTTAAAACTTTACAAGAACAGATCATTGAAAATCGGGATCAAAGATTGAGCAGTTTATTGAATTCTGTGTTTGAGAAATGTAGCAGTGATAGAGCAAAAATAGAAACTGTAACAGAAATTCGAAATATTTTAGATATGTGCTCTGGTCAAGAAAAGTTTTCACAGAACATTCAGCAGGATTGTCAGGAATTTTTAATGTATATGTTTGGTGTTTTGGAAGATGAAGGTGTAGATGTAGAAAATCTTTTTAGCCTTTCTTATCAATGGCAGCATGACTGCGAGAATTGTAGTTTATCAAGTACTACTAGAATAGACACTGAAAGATTTATATATTTAACTTTACCAGACTGCAAATCAGTGCCATTTAATAATCTAGTTAAAGCAGCTGAACATAATATGGTGTGTACCCAATGTAAGTGTCCAATGCTTTCCACATTATTTATACAAAGTTATGGTCAGTATGTGATTTTAGTTTTCCAACGATGTAGACCTGATGGAACTAAATTGACAACTTGTATCAAACATTTTGTGGCTTCTCAGTTATCAATTGCAGGAAGAACTTTTACAACTGTAGCTATTATTTATCATGATGGTCCTTCAACAACATCAGGACATTATACATGCTACTTAAAATGTCAAAAAGGTTGGAGTTACTGCAATGATTCTCATTTGACTTATAAACAATGTTTGCCTTTTGACTTAAAAAATTCTTACCTAGTGTTTTTAAAACCAAAATTTTAGCAAAGGTAATTGGTCTATGAAGACGGGTGCAGTTAATAAAAGTTAGTTACTTAGTTAGTCTAATGTTTAAAATTATTTATGTCAAATAGGTACTGTAAGTCGATCTCATAGTAAGTGATATCAGTATTATAGGAAATGTTCAACATGAGTGATCAAAAAAGGAATATGAATTTTAAAAGATTGTGAAAATGTTATATGTGCTTTTCTTTGAAAACTTCGGGTAAACGGTAATTTCAGAGTTTAATTAGAGAAATTTCAAAATATACTCATATAGCTGACATTATTTGGCCGTAAGGATAGTTGAAGGTATGAGCAATACGTTTTTTGTTAACACAAGGAGGAAAATGAAAACGTTGACAATTATTTCAGATGTTCTTAGAGCTTTTTTTATAGAAAGTCGATGAAATGGAACTTTAAGAGAACAGCAGAAACATTTTCCTACGAAAAGGACCTTCATTATCTGCTATTTGGCCTCATGGAAAAGTAAGTGAATCAAAGATTAGTGTACATATATAATTTGTAAAGTTTATATGGGTTTTTTAAAACACAATCTTTTAGATTGTGGGTTTTTTTCCCGCTGTTATATGATGAAGAGTTTGAACTCACTGTTTTTAGTGAAATTCAATATATTCTGAGAACAGCAAAAACTAAACTATCTAACATGTTCTATAAATAATTATATAGTTTGCGTTGTGTAATTTTTATTGTATTCCCATTGTCTCACTCTCATTTTCCATTTTTCCACTCACTTTCAGCTCTCTTTACTCACTTACACTGCCTTTTTTTCACTTTGTTTCATCGCTTTTTCTTTACTCCACTTCTTTCACAACCCCTCAATCCAATTTCAACTGTCTGCATTTCCTCTGTCCCTTGCACCACTTTTCAGATTTCTCACATTCTCTCAGTACCACTGCTTTAGTTCTCTTCCCCTCTCTAGCCTTGTTTTGCGCCTTTACTCTTTTTCCTTTCTTCACTCATTGTACTGCACTTCATTCAGTCCTTCCCTTAGTCTTTCTGTGTAGTTACTTTCTCACTCCTTTTTCCACTATCATTCTATATTAACCTCATTCCCTTCATCCCTTCACTCTGTGACTCCCCTTTAGTCACTCTCAGTCATCTTCCATTCCTCTTTCTTGTAAATAGATCCTCATTTAGACTCCTTTCCCTTTCACTCATTCTCCTTTTACTAACTTCTCTTTCCTGATTTCGTTTTGGTATCTTACTTACCTTCAGTAATTTGCTCTCCTTCTATTTCTTTTTCCCTTTTTTGTCCTTGTACATTACTTTATTTTCGTTTCTGTATCCTTCAGTCTTGCTTTATTTCTGAGTACATTTTTTTAGATTTTTATTCTCTTGACCCATTCCTTCTATTTCAAAATATATATTTTACTAATTTTATATATATATTTTTTTGTCTTTCACAGATTTAAAGTGTAGTTTAAACATAAAAGTAAGTTTACATTAATTAAATGGTAAGTGTGACTATTTCTCATCACCTTTTGTTTTAATCTCACTACTTTTCTCTCACCCTACCTCACCCTTGTTTCCTTAGTCTGCTTCCCTCAGTTACTCTTTTCCTTACTTTCCTACCACATTCAACTTCTTTTAGTGCCACTGTTAACCCACACTCCCTCACTTACCTTTTTTTCTGGTTCACTTAGTGCCTTTCTATCACTCCTTCCTTTACTCTCTCTGTTCTTTTTCTCTGTCACTCCCCATGTCTTACACTTTTTTTCACCCTCTTTCACCCCTCTTTACTTTCACTCACTGCTATTTTCTTTCCCTCCATCACCGCTGTTCCTTTTCTCTAGTTCCGTCACTACCTGTCATTCTCCATCCTTTACTTTCCTTCCTTTTACTTTCATCACCCATTCACATTCTCCCAGAACCTCTGCTTTAGTCTTCTTCCTCTTTCTTCTCTTCTTTTGCTCCCTTATTCATTTTCCTTTTCTCAGTTATTTCCTCTTACACCTTTTCTCTGTCTTACTATCTATTACACAGTCCCTGTGTGTTCCTACCTCTAGCTTTCTTTCTCTTTACACCACTCTCTCTGTCTCTTTCCTTATGCTCACTCCTTCATTATTTTTTTTTCTTTTTTTTGGGGTGCACTAACGGAACCCGACCCGGTACGCGCACCGGGGCACGCCCAAAAATATGCGCTTACCGGTGGTCAGAGACATCACTCATGACATCACTGATGACACCATCCAGTGAATGTGTGTCTTTCTGAAAAATAAATATGTTTCATATATGTATTTGTAAAGGTGGATGGAAGAAGAAATTTTTAAATAAGTGTCTAAATGGATGTTTTTTTTAAAAAAATGATTGATTAACTGGCTTATTAAGTGTATCTTAGTGAATACATTTATTAGCGAGTAATGTTTAAAAATTTCAATGTTTGTATCAGTGTTTCACTTTGTGTATAAGTGGCTGCATGGGTTGGTGAGTAGCTACATTTGTGTGTATATGGGTTATTAGATGTTTTTTTTTAGTATCAGTAAGAGTGTCTGTATGGTTTGGTGGGGGTATTACTTAGCACATAGATGCATCAATGACTGACTCACTGTTTGTATGTGTTTTGAAGACAGCTTATGTGCAGGACTGTATAGGTGGATGAGTGTGTATATGTTTGTGTTAGTGAGTGAATGACTGTCTCACTAGTGTCTTTATCAGTAACTGCATATGTTTTGATCTAGTATATGGAGTATTGATGTATATAAGTGAGTAAATGTGAGAATGAGAGATTGTAAGAGTTCCTGTTTAAATAAGTATGTGTTTCTATAAGTGATTGTTTAAGAGAGTATGTATGTGTAAGTTTCCTTAGAAGTAAGGTGGTAGTGTGTGTCTAGCTGTATATGCAAATAAATGGATGTTCAATAGTTTATTTGCCTTTTGTGAGTATGTGTGTGAGTAACTTTTGGATGACTGTCAGTATGTAACAGGATGTATAGGTGTATCACTACATATGATGAGTGAGTATATGTATGAGTGACTATATAGAACTGTTGGTGAATGAGTGGATGTGTATATAGATGGCGGAATTACTGAATTGGTTGTTGTAACTGGTATGGGTATCTCCATGTTTTTGAAAATGTTAGTTTCTATTTTTGAATATGTGTTTCAAGGGTTACATTACACTGAAAGGAGGTCTGTCACTCTGTCACAAGGATGGTGTCATCAGTGATGTCATGAGTGATGTCACTGACCATGTCATGAGTGATGTAATATGTGACATCATCAGCAGTGCATTGCAGGCGCGCAAGTTATAGTGAGTCCAACTAACTATAATGTGGGAATTTCAATGGTTTTATGTCAGTAAAATTTCCAGGTAACTATAACTGGTGTGAAACCTATGGTTTTTTCAGTGAATTTAATAGGTTTTTTAAATGCTTATTCCTAACTATAACTGGTGTGGAACCTATGGTTCTTTCAGTGAATGTCATAGTTTTTTTAAATGCTAATTCCTAACTATAACATGTGTGAAACCTATATTTTTTCAGTGAATTTCATAGGTTTTTTAAATGCTAATTCCTAACTATAACTGGTGTGAAACCTATAGTTTTTTCAGTGAATATATATATATATATAATTAAAGGGCTTTTGAGCAAAAAGGAATTCGAATTTTTGAAAAACGATTACCCAGTGACAGCACAACTGTACCTAATCCCGAAGATACACAAAGATGACAAAAAACCACCGGGAAGGCCAATAATCTCAGCGATAGGGAGCCTGTTTGAAAATACAAGCATATTTATTGACCAGTTTTTACAACCGGAAGTCAAAAAACTACCTGCCTATATAAAAGACACAGGAGATTTCCTATCCAAAGTATATGACGTTGAATGGAAGAAGGAATATGTGTTCATGACATTGGATGTCCAAGCTTTATATACAAGCATCAGACATAAGGATGGCCTCAACGCCATCAAACATTTTTTGGG
Source organism: Lissotriton vulgaris (assembly GCF_964263255.1). Lineage (NCBI taxonomy): Eukaryota > Metazoa > Chordata > Amphibia > Caudata > Salamandridae > Lissotriton > Lissotriton vulgaris. The sequence goes on along the minus strand of NC_141689.1, from coordinate 929,129,113 downwards.
GAAAAGACCTATAAGTCTGTTTGAACACACTCAAATGCTTTTGGCAATGACAGAATGGTGTCTTACGAACAACACATTCATGTTTGATAGGTTGCTCTACAAACAGGTACAAGGTTCGGCCATGGGCACTTGCTTCTCCCCCAGCTATGCGAATCTACACATGGGCTGGTGGGAGGAGCAGATACTATGGGTACAGCACAGAGAAACTATGGAAAACAATGTGGTTGTGTACAACAGATTCATTGACGACATATTCATTTTGTGGGAGGGTAATGTGGAAAGTGCTGTGAAATTCACAGAAGAACTGAATGAGAATGTTCTAAATTTAAAGTTTACCTGTAACACGAGCACAGAAACTATACAATTTCTAGATATAGAGTTGTTTGTGGAACAGGAGAGAATCCAAACACGTACATACCGGAAACCTACTGCAGGTAATGGGATTCTGCATGCCCACAGTTTCCACCCCACCTCTCTCAAGCAATCGATACCTTATGCAGAATGCCTCAGGATGACACGCAATTGTAGCACAACTGAGGGTCTTGCCAATGCCAAAACTGACCTATTCACGCGACTCCAAAAAAGAGGGTACTCCCCAGAAACATGCAGGAAAGCAGAAGTAAAGTGTAATACCAAGAATAGAAAAGATCTAATATTTCCAGTGGCGAATGAAGCAGTTACACAAAGCCAGGCAAGACAACCCCCTAGACTCATAACAGGCTACAACCGGTACCACTCGAACCTCCGTAAAATCTTAAAAAAGGCACTGGCCACTGATACACAATGACCCTACCATAGGGAGTGAAGTAGGCGAGAGTCCACTGATATCCTTCAGAAAAGCCAAATCTATGCGCAATGCCCTGGTGGTTAATGCACCGGTTCTGAAGAAAAAGAAAAATTGGCTACAGTCTCAAAAGGGGTTTAAAAAGTGCATGAAATGCAAGGCCTGTATGCATGGCATCAATACCACTGAGGTCGAATTACCATTCAGGAGGAAGAAATACTCCTTAAGGGAACACTTCACATGCAAAACCGAGTTTGCTGTGTACGTACTGACGTGCCAGTGTGGCAAAAGGTATGTGGGATCTACTATTCATCCCGTCCATGTGAGAATTCTGCAACACCTGAGGGCGGTTACAAACCTGGACCAGGCATACCCAGTTGCACGACACATTCATGAGTCCCATGAGGGCAAGGCGGATGGTCTAACATACTTTGTTATAGACAGCATCCCCAAGAACCCAAGAGGTGGAAATCGAAAACTTGCGTTACGCCGCCTGGAGTCTAGATACATAATTCTATTGAACTCCAAGATCCCCTCAGGTTTGAATGCGGATGAGGCCCTTAGTGTCCACATTTGAACTAACACCTCACAGCGTCCCGTCTGCTTCCATTTTCCTGAGTACCCGTGAACAACTGCATATTTTAAATTCACTGTAAATACACTGTGCACAGAAATATCGCTATAGGGAATTGACATACAACAGTGCAGCGAACATCTCACACCACGCCACACAACAGGCAACCCCCGGCCGTCAGTAAACAGCGCTTGCTATATAAATTAACAGTGACAGGTCCCCGCTCGCAATCCCTAAATCAGCAGGAGCGTTGATCCACAAACATTAGTTTAACTGCACTGGGGTTAAGGGCCAAACAGGGCACGCACGACGCTACACTCTAGTACTCACAGAGTCAGGATAATAAAAGGGGTTGTCAACTCCTCAGAGCGCGCGAAAGGATCTGGCATTTTTGAGATTACAGCGCCAGCCCAATCAGCAGGCTTATATGAGCAGACATGTCCACCCTGTATGCAGGAATACATGGGATTCGCTGATACATGGGCCTGACATACATAAACCACAATTGGTGTAAAGTGGGGTTTTGTAATGTTCGTTTTCACAGTAATGTTATGCACAATGATCCACATTTTATGATTCAAGCACGAAGTATGTTGTTTAGGTATGCTGCTATTTCCTGTTATATGTGAATTAACAATAACAGTAGAAAGACTATCCATGTTGGCTCAAAATGTGCAAGTCATATGTCAAGCAGCGTCATCACCTAGGGTGTAACCATGTAACTATAGCAACTGCTATTAGCATCAACTGAGACTACCCAATCAGTGATAATGTGCTTTTCTGTATATATAAGCATGAATGTCAGTATGCTATTGTTAGTGAACAAGGCGGCAGGAGTCCGTCGAAACGCGTCTGAGCAGAAACTGAATTAAGGAATAAATACGTTTGAATTGAAACTCACGGAGTCAGCGCCTTCTTTCATCAGAAGTTTGGTATGGTAAAGAATATATATATATATATATATATATATATATATATATATATATATATATATATATATATATATATATATATATATATATATATATATAGATAGATAACATTTCTATGGCAAAATGAAACCCCTCATTTTGTTCCTTTTCAAATTAAATGTATCAAGTGTAACCACTTTATTCCAATCAAGATGACTTTAGGTGTGCCATACTTTTGTCATAAGTAAGACTTTTAGCGTTCTAGTTGTTCTTTGGAACACTCTGGGACATTCTGTCATTGGGCTATAGTTGGGTTACATCTGGCTGATATTTGGGCTACATTTGGGCTCTTTTGTCTCTGGTGGCCATCTTGGGAGACTGCATATCAGAATTCTTTTAATGAAATATAAGAGGATTTGAGAAGTCACTCAAAATGGGCCCTAATTTTTCTTTCTTCAGCACTAATCATAATTTCTATGGCAAAATGAACCCCCTCATTTTGTTCCTTTGCAAATTAAATGTATCAAGTGTAACCACTTTATTCCAATCAAGAAGACTTCAGGTGTGCCATACTTTTGTCATAAGTAAGACTGTTAGCGGTCTAGTTGTTCTTTATAACACTCTGGGACATTCTGTCATTGGGCTATAGTTGGGCTACATCTGGCTGATATTTGGGCTACACTTGTTTTTTTTGTCTCTGGTGTCCATCTTTGGGCTACATTGGGCTATATTGGGCTACATTTGGGCTCTAACATATATATATATATATATATATATATATATATATATATATATATATATATATATATATATATATATAGCCCAATGTAGCCCAATATATATTTTTTCAAAGTTAATTTTCGTAAAAACCACTGAAGCATATACCTTCAAACATAGCAAAGGCACATCGGGGTACCAGTCCCTACAATTTTGCCAAGTTTGGTGGAAACCATTCAGCCGTTTGGGCTAAAAGTGAGTTCGACCGCCCTATGGAAATTAACATGGAGAAAACACGGAAAGTTTTGCTTATCCACACTGTGCTTGGAGACAGGAGTTTGGCAAACTCCACCAACCTCCCCATAGCGGAGTTTAACGGCGCCAACCTATTTGTAGGGGTACTTCAGCTGTAGGTGGTCTCTTGATAATCCGTTCATTACGCACCCAGTTTGTTTAATTATATTTCTGGCAGTCCGGAAATTAGGTAACATTTTGTTCCCCTTGGTGTATGTGGAAGTCATATTTTTTCTAATATTTGCCCTCATCTACCAATCAAAATGTTTGTTTTTAGCAGAGGTTTCAGTGGAGGTACTTTTCTGCATGTCATTAAAGTAGCTGGGTTCTCTGGCTTCACTTTGCTCCAGCAGAAGCACTTACATTGGAGCAGAGTGGCTGCCTTTCCTCGGCACTTGCGGCCAGTCCCAGCCAGCAGCCATGGCAGAGCACTGTGCCTTTGCAGAACCTCAGCAGGTAAGGAACTCTGGCCTCACAGTTTAACACTGTCGAGGTTATGGCTCTGAGTGTTTTCACTCAGTGTTAGCTGGTTTCTTATTTCATTATGCCTTAAGTATCATGTGGCACCGAAGTGTCAGGCTGTCTTTGTTCTAGATCCCTGCATGCTACAGCTGTAAAAGGGACCTCACGGACTGCTCAGCCTGCACATCTGCTTTGTTTTGCTGGGTGTGCTTTTGTTGTCATCCCCATGGGAACAGGGGTGGTACCATCCCTCTGCATTAGAGGCTGTGTCCGCATCTTGGAGTCTGGTGCGTGCTCTACTGTCATTTGATGTCATGCTGCCCCTGTGCCAGGGCTTTCTCATGGAAGGCACAAAGCTGACATTTGCACCCCTCTCTTGTTTAGTATGGCAGAAAACAGTTTAGAACACTTCAATCCATGTTGGCCATTTTTTATACCCCCATCCCCTCAAATGTGCCCCATCAAATTCATTCCGGGAGCAAATCCATTTCTTCTTTTTCTGCAGGAAATTCTCCATCCTGTGTGCTTGAAAATGTTACATATATGTGCCTGGGCAACCTTAGTTTGTGCCAGCAACTTGGGTGTGGGATAGAGGCACAGTGTCTTTGCACTTCTTGCTGCTAGTGAATAGCAGCACCAGTTCCTGCCTGCTTTTTTTTCACAGACACTGGTGCTGTCTGTTCATTCTCCAGCCTGAAGTGCGGTTGATTGCCAATAATTCTATGGAGGCTTCATGAAGACCAGTTTCCCAAATATAAAAAAGCGAGGGCTTGCATTGACAGTCTTAGCTCCTATATGGTTTCACGCTGCCCGCAATAAAGTGTGTCATGCAAAGTGAAAATACAGACCAGAGAAAAAAGCTGATGGTGCTGAGTGGTAGAAAAGCAAAAGTAGCATATTTTATTGTTGCAGTTCACTAAACGAAAAACCAACTTGTAGCGGTAGCAAATAAGGAATTAAAAAACGTTGTGAGAGTATGCGCCACTGTTCAAAGTGTTTTTACATACATGCGTATGGCAATACAAGTCACGTACATCTCTCAATCAATCACATCATTTCATTTGGTCAGTGTTACATCATCCGTGGGCATGTATGTACTTGTTTGTTTAGTCACTCAAAGCCTTTATATTCGCTGGCAATAGGAGGATAGAGAACACAATATATGCCACGTTCTGCAACAGTCATCCGCAAGTCATATTTTTAATCGTGATAGAGCTTGCCAATAACGCAACTCAATTTTAATGGGCTTTCAGCAGCTGTGTCCTGCAGTATGGGTGCACTCGCTAGCCAGAACAGCTTGCACTGCACCTGCCAGTTCTGATGGGAACAGCTGTGCCCCACTACACAGACTTCATCAATGCCTGTCATTTTCCTCTACTTCCTCACATGCTAAACAAGCACTGTCTATGGCCTCCAGGGAATTCCGATGTGCAATGAGTACACATGGGTATGTTAATTAGGGGTAGACGGAACTCCGTGGAATTCCATGGAGTTTTTATTCAACTCCATGGAATTCCGCAGACTGAAACTCCTCATGCTCTGTCCACCACAAGTTAATTCCCATTTGGATTTTGAACACGACTACAGCCCAAACTGCTAAACGGAATTATACCAAATTTCGAAGAAAGGTTGCCTTGGTCTAAAAAGAACCCTTTTAATGTTATTTGATTTAAATCCATTCAGTAGTATTCAAGCTATTGAAGGAAAACCAAATTTGTATATATACAATGTGGATCCTCTGTGAATCCGAAATGCCCCTTGCTGATATCTGATTTGCTGCCAACACGTCAACCAGAAAGTGTTGGCACCCATCTTGGTATTCAGCTGCAGCCTTGTTCCAATGAAAATATTGTTAAAAAAAGAAATAGGGGCATTGTAGAGATACCCTGACTACCCCTAGCTCTGGTCCTGCTATCATCCTCGGATACCACCAGTGCAAAAAGCATTTTTATTTTACATTTGTGCTGCAAAATCATGACAAAGTCACAAATCTGCGGTAAAAAAAATTAAAAACAAATGCGATGTCCTGTGCTTGTTTTGACTATAGCCCCTGGATGGGCCAGGCCCCTGGGGCATGTAGACATGCAAGAAAAGGAGGGGGCGTGCAGGGCACCCCTCCTTAGGCTCATTTAAGATGCCCTGGGACCACCACCTGCCCAGAACTACTTTATTATATTGGAGAGGTTTTGCTCGGACCCCCCTCCAGGAACTCATTTGAGCCCCTGAGACCACCATCTCCCCGGTACTTAATTTCTTTTCAGGGAGGGGCGCACCACAGACTCCCCTCCAGGGCTGTTTGAAGCCCCGGGAACCCCCACCTTCCTGTGGCTAAATGAAAATATTTGTTGGGAGTCACATGGAACCCCCTAGGTCATGGGGATAACCACCTCCCTGGGGCATTTAATATATTTAAAAGAGTGAGGGGGCCCACAGCCCCCTCCCAGGTCATATACAGCCCAAGGATCACCACCTCGCTGGGCAGGCCTATCTAAAGTAAAGGAGGCAGGATCACGCAGCCCCCTCCTGGAGCCCAATCATGGCTCTGGGGACCACCACCACCTAAGGTCAGATGCTGCTATTGCCTGAGGTACCCACCCTTGAGAGACAGCAGTTTGCTTTTGCTTGGTGGGAGCTTAACAGCTCCAGGCAAGCAAGAGTAAACATAATTCTGCTCCGAGGAAGCGGGAGCCGTCAATCTGCTACCACTTGGTGAGAGCAGAGTTTTCATCTGTTTCCCAGCCTGCTGTCAAGAGGGCATGGAAACAGATTAAATGGTTGGTCCTGAACACTGGGTGCTTCAAATTTAGCAATTCCCTGCATGCAGTAGCAATGCCAGCTCCCGCAGGAGGCCAGGAGCTGGCAGGGACTGTAGGGGCATTCAGGCTCCCCTTGGGAGCCCCGTTAAATCACACTAGATGTCCTGGGTGGAGCCAGGGAGCCCAGGCAGACATGGCTGGGTCCCCGGGGATGAAATCAGTCAGGTGAGGGGGGCCAAGCAACCCCCTCCTCGTATTGTGTTTTTTTAGTAGGCCCCGGGGAGGTCTTGGAGGGCCTGAGGTGTCCACATGGCCCCCGCTTATGTTTCAAAAATAGCCTAACAAAGTGGTGATCCCTGGGGCATGGTAAAGCCCCAGGGGGGGTCCATGCAGCCTCCCTCCATTGATAAATTAAAGCCCCAGGGAGGTGGTGGTCAACGGCACATGGTAAAGCCCCAGGATGGTGGTCTGTGTAGCCCTCCTTCATTGATAAAATAAAGCCCATGGGAGGTGGTGGTCCATGGGGCTCCAAAGAGCCCTAGGAGGGTAGCCCAGTGGGCCTCTGCCTTTTTTAGCTTGCACCCACTCACAGACACAGTCATAAACTTGTGCATCCCCTCACAGACCCACTCAAACACCCACTGATGGTCCCACTGAGAGACTCACTCACCCACTAATAGACCCACTCAGAAACTCATGCACCCACTCATAAATCCATTCAGGCATTCGTGCAGCCATTCACAGATGCAATAAGAGACTCACTCACCCACTTAGACATTCATGCACCCACTCACAGACCCATTCAGAGACTTACACACCCACCCACTGAGACTTATGCACCCACTCACAGATCCACTCAAACACTAACACACCCACTCAGAGAATCACCCACACATGCTCTCACAGACCCACGGAGACACTCATGCACCCACTCTTAGGCGAACTCATGCAACCACTGACTGACCCACTTAGACTCTCAATCACCCACTCAGAGACTCACACAACAACTCAAACACCCACTCAGATGCTCATACACCCACTCACTCACCCACTCAGACACTCATCTACCCACTCTGAGACCCACTCAGAGACTCACACTATGACTCAGAGACCTACTCAGACACTCGTGCACCTATTCACAGATCCACTAAGACACTCACACACCCAGTTACAGACCCACTCAGACACTCACACACCCACTCACAGATCCACACAGTCACTTACACAACCATGTATACAACCATGCAATCATTCACTCACCCACTCACAGAATCATACAGCATCTCACACACCCACAAAACCATTCACACACCCACTCCATGACCCATACAGCCACTGACTCACCTCCCTTTACAGCCACTCACACACCAACTCTCAAGAGTTACTGCTATGATATAAAATTTAAAAAAACATTGAAAAAGGTTACAGGAACGTTATAGTTAGTAAATATAATTTCAATTTAAATTCACTGCAAAAGCCAAAGGTTACAGGAACGTTAGAGTTAGGCTCATGTTTTTATATGCTCAAAACCATAGTAATTCAACAGTCATATTTATCTGAGCAAACTATACCATATGCCCCGGCAATGCACTGGTTATGACCTCATATATTACATCACTCATGATTTGGTCAGTTACATTACTGATGACATCACTGATGATATCTCAAATGACATCACTGATTATAATCATCCACAGAACAACTCACACACTGATTCATACACCCACCCAACCTCTCATTCATTTACTCACACACCCATACAACCACTCATACACCCACTGACTCATCCACGGAGCCACTTACAGACCCACTCACTCACACATACAGCTACTCACTTACCCATACACCTACTCACACAGCCACTCAATCCCATATACAGTCACTCACACACTGACTCACTCACCAATACAGCTACTCAAATATTTATTCCCTTGCCAAAACAGCTTCTCAACTGTGCCACTCACACACCCAAACAACATCTTACATACCCATTCACTCACCCATACAGCCACTCAGCAGTCACTCGCCAATACAGTCACTCCCACATCCACTCAGCTAACCAAACACACTCAGTTACTCACTCACCCATATAGCGACTTAGACACCCAGTCACTCACATATAGTCACTCATACAACCAGTCACCCATGCAGCCACTCACACACCCACTCACACAATCCTTCACATAGCCACCCACTTAATCATACAGCCACTCACACACCCACTCCCTCACTCATCAATACAGCTACTCACAGAGCACTCACTCACACAGCTTCTCACACACCCCATTATGTACCCATACACCTGCTCACACACCCATACACCTACAGTCCTTCACATAGCCACCTACTCAATCATACAGCCACTCACACACCCACTCCCTCACTCATCAATGCAGCTACTCAGAGAGCACTCACACACCCATACAGCTTCTCGCACACCCCATTATTTACCCATACACCTGCTCAAACACCCATACACCTAATCAGACACCCTAATATTTACCCATACAGTTGCTCACACACCGACACACACACACCCATACAGCAACTCACACACCCACTCACTCACCAATATAGCTACTCACAAAGCCACTCACTCAACTAGACAGCTACTCACATACCCATTCAGCAAATCACCCACTCCCTCACCAATAAAGCTACTCATGCAGCCACTCACACAGCTAGACAGCTACTCACCCACCCACTTATTCTCTCATACAGCCACTCACATGCCCCTCACACACCCATAAAGCCTCTCAAACAATCACTCAACCACAGATATACACAGTTACACAGCCACTCATATACAGTATATTTGAAATAGTATCACTCATTAGCAGTACATCAGTTATACTAATGTAACTTTTGTAGGGTAGTGCCTTCGTATATATTTTAACACTGAAAAGCTTCTCATCTGGTGTCTTGTTCATGTGTGAAATGTCGTGCTCTGTGATGCTGCTAGTGATCAGAAATCAAGGCACTGTGAATGGTGATTCTCAAAATCAGAGGTATGCTGTTGCTAGTTAGACACCCCTGGTGCTGCTGAAATCTGGTAATTAAACATTCATTATATTGCCATAAAGGTTAAAGTCGGGAAATCAGAGTCATTGATGTTAATTGGTGGTATTGTATGGGTCAAGCAAGTAACCGGGGCTAATTTAATTGCTAGAAATATATGACGCTCCTGTGCTGTTTATAACTAAACAGAATTAATGCTGCAGGTTGATTACAAATACAATCCTTAATGCATCATGCTGCTTTGCTCATGTCTAGGGTATCACGGTGTCTTAGGGCCTGATTCACAAAAGTAACTTACAATTTTGAGCAAGTTTACTAATTTTCGGTATTCACCAATTCCAAGTTTAAGTTAATACTAAACAAAATATAATATGTCCAGCACTACAAATGAACAACAAATGGTACTACAACATCCACCCTGAGAAAATATTGACAGTAGGGGTTTAAATATATCCCCATAGGAAATAAAGTTCAATATAACTAAATTATTTAAAATAGGTAATTATATAAATAAGTATAAATTTATGTTACAAATATATAACAAGGGCCTATTAATTATTTAATTATAAAATATTTTAACACATTATTATGAATTAAAAAATTATGCAATAGTAAGTGTTATTTAGCTATAATTTCATTTTAATTAATCAAATGCATAACTTTAAATAAGTATTACTGGTCATTAAAAACATCTTTATTGCTTTAGGTGTGAATGTATTTTTTTATGTAATTTTACGAAAAATATTTCTGATTTAATGTAATATGTTTCCTTTAATTAAAGTTTTAATTAAAGATTAATGTAATAGTGTTGTAGCAATGTTTTGTTCTGTTCCACATTCAAAGTAAATATATATAATGAACAAACATTTATATATAACATAAAAATATTTTTCTGATGTATTTTTGTGTTAAATAAAATATTATTTTGCTAATACTATACTTTAACATAGCAAGACTCCGCAGTCAGGGCAGAGATCTCTGCATGGCAAAGCATAGGTATAAACTGATAGTCATGTTTTAGATGGAGAATATTTAATATGATCTTGGATTTCAACATAAACTGATTTTCCAATGATCTTGGATAGTAGGTGAATGATGGGCCAGCAGTTTGCAGGGACATCAGGGTCTAGTGTAGCTTTTAGGAGCGAGAGATTCTGAGATGAAGCATTGAGTGAGGGGGTCATTGGCAATGGCAACTAGGGGTGAGAGAGCTTTGATGAAATAACAGGATAAGAGATCATCTTAGTAAGAAATGGCATTGAGGGAGTGCAGTATGAAAACGAGATCTACAAGGGATAGGGTTTGAACAATGACCAGTGCAGGATTGTACCGTAAGTGGTGGGTGTAAGAGATGAAGCAGCCTCGGTGTTGGCGCACTGTAAAAATGTATATCTGTGTTAATGCTTCTTTCAGAGTCCAGTTCTCGGGATGGAGCAGCAGGGGAGCCTCCGGGTGTTCTGATTTTCATAGGACCGCCCAGCGGGAGCAGAAAGAAATGCTAGAGGCTGCTTTCTTATCTCTGCCACCAATGGACACTAATGCTATAACCAATAAATATTGTGGTGAGAACTTCACAAAATAAAAAGCTAAAACATGCTGGGCAGAGTCTTGCTTTCAGTGAAGAGGATGGATCCAAAGCCCATCTGTGTGTACTGTTTATGGTATGTAGTATATTGATGTTGAGATATGAAATCGGTAACACAGCAAGCTGTCAAGCCACACCTGAAAAGAGTTCCCTCAAGTATGCAATAGAAGGGCAACATTCATTCAATCAGAACATAGTGACACTAAAACGCTCCTTGCCGGAACAGACACAAGAATAGAGAGGAAAGCCAATAAATCAGGAGCAGCAAAGGTAGCAAGTCAACAAAGCCATCCAACATGTCTGAGGGGCTGACTAAAATCCCACTGTAAGTATATGCAATGAAGTGGAGACAATAGGGCTTGCTAACAGATAGCTAAAGCTGTAGTTCAGATCTAAAAAAGCTGTCTTTGGCACATAAACTATCTAAGAAAGTGGACGTAGTTGTCACAGACAATTCACAGCAGTGGAACAGAAGCTCCGAGTTTATGTACAGGTGGGTTATTGACACTTGTGAGCAGGATGAGTGCAGCCAAGCAATGTACAGTTTCTCTTAGGAACTGAGGGGCATATTACCAAGCAATAGCGATAATTATCGCTATTGCTTGGTTAGAGACAAAAATGTATCGCCGACCTGCGGCGATTGTTATCGCAGATAAACCTTGGTATTGCTAAGGTTTATCGCAAATGAGATAAAAATCGGCCGCAATGCATGAATATCGCTGAAAAGTCAGCGATATTTATGCATTACCGGGCTAATGCTCTTAGCCATGTTATCCACCTCCTTTGGATAACATGGCTAAGAACTGCTCAGGGCAGGTGTTAGCTTTTGCGCGAATATCTCTAAAAGTTGGTAATAGGAGATAGCGATGTTAGCGACTGTTTCCAGTCGCTAACATCTTGGCACGCCCACTTTGCATGTCATTAGTGATAAATTTCTCTGACATGCAAAGTGGGGCCCAAGATGGTCGCTATCTCCTCCTAGCTGTCGCTAACTGGTGTTAGCGACAGCTAGGTAATAGGGAGATAATTTTATCTCCGCTTTCTTGGGTTTTAAAGCCAAAAAAGCGGAGATAAACCCCCTCAATAATATGTCCCTGAGAGACCAGAATACTAGCGACAGGTGCTAGCACTGCATCCCTTACCTGTCCTGCCTTGAAATGGTTCACCATTTGGTAGTGCAGTCTTTTACGGATCCTGCAGATTTAATTTGCACTAGGTGGTCTTTTTATGTCCTTGCACTTTTTATGGAAACAGGTGCACGGGCTGAGGTCCTTTCACAACACATGTTACCCCATACAAATGAGGGAATACTACGGTACATTACAGTGCTAACCTTTCATACATATGTAGAGTAATAATGAGGAGGCTGAAAAATCGTTGAGGTCCTTTTCGTAATACCAAAGTGCCCCACTCTGTACAAAACAGGTACAGATGCTTGTAGCCTTCCCGGAGATTATTATTATTTTTTTTTAAATCGGCCTCAGAATTAGACAACGGGTTCGGAAACAGAAGTAAGTGTATTATCAGTCTCATATTGAGTTTCAGCTAAAAGGCACAACATGAACAGGACACGTAAGTATTAAATACGATTTCCTATTCTTTAACTTTATTTCAAGCATACCTTTAATTTTCATGTATCTTTCCAGACTTTCAGCATCATGAGCAGCATAAAACTCTGGGCCTCTTAGAACTGGTCCAGCAGCAGCCTATAAACAATACAATTTCAAGGTATAAATTGTTTACTTAAAATCCTGAGATTGAAGTTGAAACAGTATTCTTTAAATGATACAGTCTAACGGTGTGACACTGAAATAAATAGCATTTCATTATTCAGCACTTTACTGGCAGAGGAATTTCCCATATACCAAACTAGAACTAAGTATACAAATGATTTTATACTCACGTACTAAAAGTCACCATAAGGCTGATGTTTTTTATATTCGTCTGTTTCTTACTAATCTCAGCTGCTTTGCAGTCTATTTCTTTCTGATCCTTTCGTTACGTTACGTTACATTAAAAATATTTGTACCGCGCACGTTCACCAACGGTTTCATGGCGCTCTTGACAAAATACGGTGACCAGGGAGGAGGAGTTACTCAAATGCTGACTGGAATAACAGAGTTTTTAGCAGTCTGCGGAAGCAGTCGTAGCTGGGGCAGAGACGAAGTGCAGTTGGAAGGGAATTCCAAGTGGAGGGGGCCAGGACAGAGAAACTCAGTCCTCCATGCTTTTTTCGTCTGCATTTGGGAACCACAAGGTAATTGAGAGATGTTGAGCGGAGAGCTCTGTGGGGGATGTAACGTGTCAGGCAAGATGAAATAAAAGCGGGGGCTGAATCAGAGAGGGCCTTGAAGACGGTACATCCAAGCTTGAAGGTACAGCGTTTGGAGACAGGGAGCCAGTGGAGGTTACGAAGAAGGGGGGTAACGTGCTGATGTTTGGGCTGGCGGAAAATCAGGCAGGCAGCCTGATTCTGCACCAGCTGCAGCTGGTGGAGGTGGAATGCAGGGATCCCCGCATACAGAATGTTGGCATAGTCGAGTCTGGAGGTGATAAGAGCAATGATGACTAGAATCAGGGCATCTCTGGTGAGGAACCTACTGATTTTACGGATCCGCCTTAGATGAAAAAAACAGGATGAGGTGACTGACTTAATTTGTGGTCTCATCGAGAGGTCTTCAGAGATGATCACCCCCAGACTCTTCACAGTGCTCACAGGAGTGGGTGCCGTCCCTAGGGATGAAGGCCAAAAGGTGGTATTCCAAGGGTTAGAGGAACCTCCCACTAGTACTAGCTCTGTTTTAGTGGGGTTCAATTTCAATTGGCTGTGAAACATCCACTCTGCAATGACCAGCATGGTGGACTGGAAATTAAGACAGGAGGAAGGAAGGGAATCAATGGGAAAGATTAACTGAAGATCGTCCGCGTAGTTGAAAATTGTGACCGGGGTATTACAGAGGGAGGCTAAGAGGCGTTGCAAATACAAATTAAATAATAAAGGTGATAGCGCAGAGCCCTGAGGGACCCCGCAAGTTAAGGATGAGTAGGGTGCAGAAAAAGTGGACAGGTGGACTGCCTGAGATCGGTGGTCGAGGAAAGATCTAAGCCAAGCGAGAGCCACACCCTGGATGCCAGCATTGTTGACACGGTCGATCAAGATAGCATGATCGACTGTGTCGAATGCTGCCGACAGGTCCAAAAGGACAAGGGCCTGTGAGATGTTTTTGTCGGCACCTTTCCTGAGGGCATCCATGACGGCTACAATGACCGCCTCGGTGGAATGGAGGGGTCTAAAGCCAGCTTGTTGGGCATCCAGGAAGGAGGATTTCTCGATGAAGGAGCTCAGGCAGTGGGTGACATAAGTCTCCAGGATCTTTCCTAGGTAGGGGAGGAGGGAAATCGGTCTGTAATTGCTTAAGATTGTGGGATCCGCATTCGTTTTTTTTAGGATGGGTAGAACGGCTGCCTGTTTGAAGGAGCGAGGGACTTCCCCTGTAGCTAGAGAGTTGTTGAGCAAGGCTAGTGGGGGGCCAGGACAAGCCAGGAAGGCCTCCCTCAGGATCTGAGGGGGGCAGCAGTCATTAGGGGAGCCTGAACTGACTTTATGGAGCAATGAAGAAAATTCTTTTAGTGAAATTGGCGGAAACTCTGCCAAACGACTAGTATTCATGGGAGGGAGAGGAGGGGGTAGAGGGGATGAATGGGGAGGGATATTATTTTTAATGGTTGTGATTTTGTCGATGAAGTAAGAGTTAAGGGAATCACACAAGGTTTGGGTTGGTTGGGGTTGAGGTGTGACCCTGTCAGGCAGGGAAAGCTCATTGACAATGGAGAAGATATCTTTGGCTTTGTTGTTAGAGTCCATTATCTTTTGGGAAAAGTAGGCGGTTTTAGCTGCCAAAATCGATTTTTTGTAGGACTTTAAAGAATCTACATAAGAGAGTCTGAGCTGAGGATCGTAGTTGCGCCTCCAACGGCGCTCAGCCTATCGGAGAGCAAGTTTATCCGCTTTAAGTTGGTCAGAAAACCACCGCTGGGCGTCGTGAGGGCGCTTGGCTTTAATTGTTTTAAAAGGGGCAACTTTGTCGCATGCAAGAAGTAGCCATTCTTCGAGGCGAGCAGCCTGATCAGCTACCGAGATCTAGGGAGTGGGTGTAGGTGGAGGCCAATAAGGCATGCCAGAGAGTGGTACCGACGGACAGAGCGGGGCCTCATATTCCTGAGCTGTTGCCGGGTGAGGTGAGGTCATCTCCCACGCAAAGCGCGGATTAAGACATAATGCACATCTTCCTTGTGAACATTGGGGCCCCAAGTTCCTGGTAGATATAAGTATTCCTATATAATTTAAAAACTATTTTTTGTTAATATTTTTGAACCTTCACCTTATCATGTTGCAGTAGTTTACCACCTAGGTCCTGACGAAAGCCAGATAAACATAGTGTAGTTGTATATTCAGACTACCAGGCGTGATTTTAACCTTGACACTCAGACAATATTTATTAAATACTTTTTTTGACTGAGTCGTTAATTTTAATTTTTCACCACCGCACTGCACCACACACCCTGAGCACTACCCTTTGAGTAACAGTCTGGCTAGAGTTTCTATTCCACATCCATATCCGCACCATCATTTGATGTTTGGGTGGTTGGTTGGATGGATTAACAAATACCCCATATGATGAGACTCAGCCAGAAGGGTGGTCTGATGGGAATATCTCAGCCAGCTGTAACTCTTTCACTATTTGCGTCCTGTTTTCTCAGTCACTAGTACAGCAACACATAGAAGACTGGTCATTTCTATATTTTGTATAATGTCTATGATGTAGGGAAATGAAATGACAGGTCATTAAATATATTCCCTTGATCCTCTTTAATTTTGTTTTTTGGTATAACATGCTTACCACAACAAGTCTTCCTCTTCACAACTTGATGAGTGAAAGCACAAATGTTTCCTTCTTGTGAGGGCTGTGTTGCACCCTTCTCTGGACCACTGCATCAGCCTTCATATGTTGCTTCTTTTCTTCATTGCCTCAGTTACAGGGGGAGCAGCGTATGAAAAATATGCACATCCCATCTGCCCTTCATTGGAATTCCCCTCCACATTTAGGGTGTATGGGAATGGCGGAGCTTCACTGCTGGTAACACATTGGAATTACCTTTCCGGTGGAGCTGATGCCCATGTTTACATGTCAACTAACTTAGAGTGACACTACCACTGGCATTTCGACCCTTTCTACCCAGGACACAATCATGGTGGGCTAACAAAGAAAAAGTATTTACATCTTCCATCTTATAATAACCCGGGATATGTAAAGCGTGAACTAATCACCAGTAAGGGTCACGAGGCGCAGGGGGCCATCAGGAGGATTAAACGAGCTACTGCCCAGAGTCACATGGTGCTAAATTTAGCTGCCGTCGGCGATCAAACCGTGAGCCCATTTCTCCAGAGTCAGCCGCCCTGGCTGCTGTGCCACACCTCTCCCTTCTTTCTGAAAGTGGACCACCTGTTTGAAAGTCCCTTTTTCCAAGAATCTGCCACAAGTGCCGCTGAATGTCAAAGCTGCTAAATACCAGAACTAGTGGGACTAGTTCCTCCCTTCCCCCTTGGGGCCAAGTGAACGGTACTTGCTGAGGGCTCTGCAGAAAGGGTCCTCCTAGATTCCTGTGGGTTGGTCCTGGCTGTGGTTCCCCTAGCAGAAGTACTTGAAGATCCTGCTGCACACCCAGGCAACATCCAAGTGGAAGAATGACTTGGGAGCTTAGGGAGTGCAGACAGAGAGAGTGGTCTACCTTGAGGACTCTAGGCTGCTCCTGACTGAAGACCTTAGACCATGACACTACCAAGGGGTTGTCATGAGGGCAAGTACAGATACTAGATCCTAGCTGGTTCTGAAAACAGAGAAATGACAGTGCCATAGGGTTGAAAAAGAAAAACAAAACCCATTCTGAAAACACAACTAAACATTTTGAGAGAAGGAGGCCACAGCCCAGCACTCCTGGTGGCATATGTACACCACTAGGTGTAAAGCATACTGTAACAACTGTGCCTGGGGCACACAGCAGGCCAACTCTGGCCTAAGGAAAACAATATGCACATTGAGTACTCACATGTTGTATTGCTGGACACTGCTCAGCATGTAGCCAGCTTTACAGTGCAGTTGGTCCTGTTATTGCTGACACCTAGAAGGGTGGTCTGTGATCAGGTGGAAGCATTAGCTGATTTGGTTAGTGCCTGCATGGGTCGCGCCCGGACCTGCCATCCTTGACATGATATTCCCCCAAACTTTCACCCCCTTATTTGATAAACCATTTTTTTGGGCATCAGGATTTTACCCCTGCCTTCTATATTTATGTCCTCCCCTTAAAACTTGATGAAATTTGCCTGCACCTAATTGGCACACTTAATTTACTTATAAGTACCTAGTAAATTGGTGTGCATGTACCCAGGGCCTAAAAATGAAATGCTACTAGTCACCATTAGCATGCCTTGTCCCACCTACCAAAGTAGCTTTGCAAAACATGTCTCAGGCCCAGCACTGCTGACTGTTCTGCAGTTTCAAACTGCCATTTTCACCGTGCAAAATAAACCCTGTTCCAGGCCATAACCTTTCTTTTTACTCCATGTTAGTCACCCCTAGGGCAGGCCCTAACCCCTCTGTAGGCAGAGTGCATGGTATTTAAAAAGTTGGACATATGCCTTTAAGTGTTTACATGTCCTGACTGTGAAAAACTCCTAAACGCGAAGTTGACTGTTGCAAGGTCAGTCTCTACCACAGACTAAAACTAGGATACCTTATTTCGATTATGTTATTTGCAAATACTTTATTTGGTGCTATGACCATAAAAGTGTGACAGACAGCATACAAATACAAATAACAAAAATAAGCAGGTAAATAAAAACATGATCATGTCAATAATCACAGTGCGTTACATGATATAAAATATAAAACCTAGTAAGTTCCTAAAACATAAACAAATAAAATTAGACATGAATACAATATAGCAGACATATGGGAACTTGTAAAGACCAGCATGCCAGCTACGAGGTTGGGCCCTCAAAGGCAACACAAGCCCTCTTGATGGACATTCCTCCCTATACACAACACAATCACATTTAGGAGAGCAACGGCCCAAACTTCAAAACATTAGGGACATTAACTCATGTCATAGCTTTAAGTAGGAATAATAATTCAAGGAGTGTTGAGATCGATAACCAGTAGAATGTTTTCCTGAGTTACCTCATCGCATTGGCTCTGATTCTCTAGCTTCAATGAAGATATTTGGCAATGGCACAGACAATATAGGTTCTTTGATCTCTGCTAAGCATGGGCGAATTTTGCGAATTTGCAATACGCGAATTTGCGGATTTGCGAATTCGCAATCCGCAAAATTCGCGAATTTGCAGATTTTTAAAATTTTTGCGAGTTTGCGGGTGTTCGCGGGGCACTTTGCGTGTTCGCGGGTGTTCGCGAGGCGCTTTGCATGTTTGCGGGTTTTTTTTTTTGCTGGTTAATCACTGCCACCCTCTCATTTTTTATTCCCATCTGCCCTCTGTACTACTTGTTTCTGTGCCCTTCTGCCATCTGCCCCACTCATTTTTTGTCCCCTTCTGCCCTCTGTCCTACTTTTGTGCCCTTCTGCCCTCAGCCTCACTTAGAATGGCGCCGGCAAGCTGCCAGCGCCATTCTAAAATAGCTGCAAATAGCTTCAACAGGAAGCACTAATAGATAAAGTAAAGCAGGTGCTGGAGTTGAAGGTCAAATTAAGCTACACAATCATTAATCACCCCAAGTTTGGGGTGATTAAGGATTGTGTAACAGAATTTGAGCAGCACCTGCTTTACTTTTTCTATTAGAGCTTCCTGTTGAAGCTGACTTTTGTAACTATTTTAGAATGGCTCTGGCAGCTTGCCGGTGCCATTCTAAAAGAGTTACAAAAGTCAGCTTGAACTTTTGACCCAATCCGTTCCGCTCGTGGATTTTGCGGGAAATTCGCGAATCTCGCGGATTTTGAATTTAACGAAAATCTGCAAAACCCGCGATCGGAACGGATTTTCTGCCCATGCTCTGCATGCATAATCCTCAGGGCCACCAAACACTGCCTGACACCCAGCTGTCTACAAATTGGAACAATTCTTCTCAACCTTTGCTGTACATAACCAGGGCAGAAGAAGAAAAGGTATTGTATGTTCTCTTCAGATTGTAGGCATACACGGCAATTAATACATCCTAACGTCCGATTAGGAGCAGCTACTCAAATACATTTTACACTCAAATGAATTGCAAGTTAACATTCTCTTTAATGATAACATAGGATTTTAAGTTACTACTTTTAGAAAGTTGGCATTTTTTGCCCTCATCAACTGTGCCTTGCTGCCAGTGTCCTGACTCATATGACTGGAAATGGCTCTGTTGCTGTGGGTTGTATTTTTCCTCCAGACAGGAAGACAAAAGAAGCCTAGGTGTGAGGGAAGAGGATCTTACCTGACAAGATGGCTGAGGAAGAGCTGTACCATACTCTGATTATACTTCAAAGGGCCCTGCCCACAGCACACACTAAGGAACCTGGCACCAGGCCTGCCCTTGTCTTTGTCATCCTAGATAGTTTAAAGCCAGGACCAGTGGACCGGGAAAACCAGAACCAGTTTTGGGGTAGGTCAGGGATTTCCCCGACACACAGGCTGGTACCAGATATAAAAATGGGACCTTCAGAACATCTCCCCCGAACACTCCTGGACCTCTGGAAGATTCAAAAGAAGGACTGCCTTGCTCCTGGAAGATCTGCCTTTCTATATGGAAGAAGGAAGGTTAGACCTGCATGTTTTGAACCCAGTCTACCCAGAGTGACTCCAAGGGTCAGTTAACTGACCTTCTATGTGGGCTACAGAGACACAACAAGTTTCCGTGGGCCTCTCTCCATCTGCTCTGCTGACCAGCACCAACTGAACCTGCCAAAATCCTGCGGTTGGGCTTTACTGGAGTGAATCCTGAACCCTTAGCTGGCATTGGTGATATTTATTTTTAAAACATTTGATTGCAATCCAGGGGTTTGGTTTCCTTTCTTCGAAAAGTGAACTCTTTGTGCCGATGACCATCCAGAAAAATGACTAATGGGAACAGCTGTTCACTACGAGAGTGACCATCCGCAGCAACTGGCAACTTGAAACCTGCAATTCACACTGGCATTGATCCCTTTGACGATCAACCAATGCGAAGCTCCCCCAATGACTGGTTCTGCTCATTAAAGCAACTACCGTCTGTTATACTTACCCAGCTCCTCAACCTGAAAGCCTCCTCCTAGAGACCTCTGACAAAGCGAATAGCCCCCTTCTCACCCGAATTGAGAATGTAACTTTTAAACAGGACTAACCTGGTCACTATAATCTGACCCATGCTCCATTGGAAGGCTTCCCGAATGTGTACATTTCCCCCAGTCCAGCATGACCAGATAATTTCATTCAGCACTTTGTGCTTCTTTTTGGTTCTACTGATTGGATACTGCTGATTTGATGTCATTGTATTTAATAAAATGTACTCTATTTTGCTAAAGTGGTTTGGCATTTAATTGATGTTGTGTTTTCACTTTATTACAGACTGTGAACTGCATAAATATGTTACTCATTGCCTCTAAGTTAAGCCTGCTTTTTTGTACCAAGCTATCTGAGGGTTACACAAGTAAATTATGTGACTTTTGTGGTTCACCTTGACAAAGATTGTGTTCAGTACAAGAGGGGTTTTACACTCTTCTGCAAAAATAAAATTTCTTACATTTCTATTTTTGTACTCCAGAAAGATCAGGATCTTCATCCTTGTACTGATTTAAGAGCTTCAAATAAGATAACAAGTAAGGATACATTTCCCTTGCCTCTTATAATGGATATAATGGAGCCCATTCAAAGTGCTCACCTCTCAAATCGGCTCAATTTGCAAAGCAATTACAATATTCTGGTTATAAAGTAGAGAAAAAAGCAGATGATGGCTTATTGCACCCCATTCAGACATTTTGAATAACATTTTGGTTGTGTAATATTGCAGATACGTTTTAGTACTTCACAGATCATATAGTCTCTGAGGCTTTAAATCAGTTTGTGCTGTTCCACTTGGATGGTATTGTGGTATTATCTTAATTCTGGTTGGAAGAATATGTGAGTCTCCTGCTACCATGATTTTAGCAACTTCATTTATTCCAAAAAACCATAGAAGGGTGAATTTGAGATGGTAAGATGGAATACCATTGAATTGAATGTCTCTGGTCTGCCTACTGATCCACGGACATTTTTGACATTCACCTTCTAATGTCATAGAGACTATAACATTTTTTGGTTTTGCAAATTTTTCTCACCAGTTTATTTCATATGTTCCCAACATAACTGCTGACATCGCCCACCTTTTGAAAAAGGAAGAAATAAGAAAGGATTTAATAATAAGATTACTAGGCTGAGGAGCCATGACACTTGAATGTATGTTTGCTCAAGCACCTATGACATATCACCCAGTCACTTTAAAAAAGTTTAATGGGGATGCAGATTTCTCTGAATGAGTTTTTAGGGCAGGTTTGCTAGAAAGGCAAGACAAATATTGGTTTGAACATGCTGTCTTATACTTATCCAATGCTTTGTCACATTCTGAATGGAACTATACAGTCTGCAAAGAGAGCTTCTTTTAGCAATGGACATGGCCTACACCTAAAGGAGACCTCCTTTGATGAGTACTAGAGAACCAATTGAAATTTGGACGGGTTATTGGATTTATACGGTATGTTTAGTCTTAAATGCAAGAACCGTTGTCAAGCTAGATGGACATTTTCTTTGCTCAGTGTGGTTTAACAACAAAGTATATTCTTGTGATTTTTCTTTTGTTCTGTTGCTATTCTGATAAACCTTTTACGTATGATCAGACTCTAGTTCCTTTTTATTTAGTGGCTGCTACTGTCCAGTTCTTTTCAATCAAGACTGAAATGGTGCACAAACAGAAGGATCCAAAATAATGTCATCTCAATCTTAAGACTCTTTTAGTTCAATGCATTAAATTGTATTTCTTTCAACAGGCGGGGTACCAACTAAATAACTACAACTGTATACAAGGATGATGTCTAATACTTCTTCATTTTTGGGGGGTTATAAAGGCATTACATTTACCTTGGGGTGAGCATTATGATCTTTTTGGAGGTCAGTTAATTATTCAGACATTCAGAATGATCACTTGGTTATCGCACTGAGCTCCTGAACCTTGGCATGCACACTTTATAACAGATCTCCCATCAATGGTTACTGTAGCTATCTTTTCTAAGATAGCTCATATTTCACCATCAGTCAATATACCTAGAGTAGAGAAAATGGCTCAATATTTCTTGGCAGATATTTTTCATCTTCCTGAGCTACCTCACTCCATTTATTCTGACAGAGGAACTATGGGCTGAATTCATGTATTGGTGGATGTGTTACTCCATCACAACGGTGACTGATATAACATCCTGATGAAATATAAATCCCATTATATCCTAAGGGATTTGTATTTCGGCGGATTCGATATCCGTCACCGTTGTGACCGAGTAACCCATCTAATAAGATCTAAATCAGGACCTACGATTTTTGGGGATTTTCGGTTGTTGAGTTTTATCTAGGACCCCGATCAATATTGTGACCTAATGCCCCTATACGGCTATAATCAATACATATCCAAATAATGGCATAACGATCAGAACCATATTTCAGTAACTCGTCTCTGCAGCTCATGACAGTCCATGACACAGCAGAAGCCACTTCCTTAGATTCCTAGATAGCACACCGAGTTCTTTCGACATCTCAAACCCCCAGCAACCTGGGAAAGCCCCGCTTGCTTTGTTTTGATTAGTAATAGAACTCCTGCGAGCACTGTAAGAACGACCAGTTCTAAATGACATCTTTATTGACGTCTTATGTCCAAAAACTTACGTCAAACTCGGCACCTTTCACGTAAAAATATACCAACGTTGCCTTAAGCAAACACACGGTGGTGGTGAATACTGGAGCAGAACAGCTGTCCCTTGCAGAGCCCAGCAGATGCGAGAAGCCCACAGGCGCTGCCCCTCCTCCTTGACGCGCTGAGAAAGACGCTGTGTTTTCTCCTGCCGAGAAAATCTAGCTCCGGCGTTTCCAGCCTACCCTTGCGGGTAAATGGGATATCGGGTCCTGAGAGGAGATGCCAGGCCTCCTGCATTCTATTCCAGAGGTACGGTGCTGACTAAACCCTTAGAGAGAATTCTTGAAACAAACTCTTGGCAAAACCATCTTAACTTAAACTGTTACTTACTCCCTCCCTTGTATTAGGCTTAGGTCAGGTACACTGGGGTAGGCGTAGTTAGAAGCACCAGTTGAGGTCGTTAGCCAATGTATATATGAATGTATATATTTTATTCATTTCAACCATCTTATGGCTAAGAAACCATATCAATGGTTTTACAGTATTATTTCATAATACTCCTTTTACTGTATGCACTTTTTATAATAACAAGTCTTGCAATTGTGGCAATTCATTTCTCTTGCATGAGAAGGAAGACTGCTCAATAAATAATATCTTTTATTGAAAACACCCGTCTCTCTATTCTCTGCATCCTGGTGAAAGTAAATCTGCACAACTGACTGAGTGAAATAGCTGTCTATTGTTTCACACGACTCTAGAGATTGACTCTTATTCTGAGGAGCAAAGTTGTCATGTTTATGCGGTTGTCAGAAGCTGAATCCCTTCTTGTCTGAAGCCTGGGAAGCTGATCACCTCCTATTCAGTAAAGAAAGTTTCCAGTGACCCCTGAGCTAGCTGGCGCAAACCTAAATTAAGTCTAACATAGTCAGTAGAGACCTAGAAGACCGCAGTCCTACGTCTACACTGCTGTTTATGTTATTCCAATGCGCAGGGCCTAAAAAGAAAATAGGAACTACACTACATGGCGCCCAACATTTGGTAAGGCGATAAAACTAACGCAAGACGTTAGAGTAACTCAGTTGTGCTTTTTCACACAGACCCTTTCTCCCGTAAATACTCCAATGGACGTCTGGAGTGGGTGAAAGGTTTAAATCCGCCGGAACTTAGTACGAAGAGATTCCTATGTAAAGTTTCTGGTTTAGTCAACGTTGAAGGATACAGTGTTCCAAAATATTGTGCACCTAATCTTTGTTTCCTTGGAAACCTGCTCTGCAAACTTTCATTAATACAATGTCAAATAATGGCAATAACAACGGAACCAATGAAGTCGCAGTAGATGCAGATCAACCGGGTTTCAATGTTACAGGGATTAATGTACCGGATGCATTTATCATCCCAGCAAACATAAGAAAAACTATATAGTTAAAACGTATAGAAAACGGACTGACATCACAAGGTGGTACAGTCATTTTCATGATAGAGGCACACGAATATCGGCAGACAGAGGTATTCTATTCTTGGATAAACTTTCCAGTGGCAAACACTACAACACACGAGTTTCACTATTACAAAATAGAGGAACCACCGGAAGAGTATGCTCCTTTTGAGGAGATTGAAATCCCATTAAAATACCAAGAGCACCTGCTCTGGTTTAAAGGCGCCCTAAAACATAATGATCACATCACCAGGCTCGGTCCACTAGGTAAACCAGGAGCAACGTGGCCGGTTCTAGCCAGCTATACACCAAATCCATACATTGAAAAAATGTCAAGAGAAGATCTTTTAGCACAGCTAAAATTACTGATTAAAATACATAGACAGTTAGTCCAATATGTAATGCGGACTGCAACAGTCCAAACAGCCGTTAATGTTCCACAGCTGACCCCTCATCAGGGGAACACAAATAAAATTACACCAAAGAACATACAATCATGTCTTGGAAAAACTCCCGCAAAACGGGAACAAATTCCTTTATGGTTAGCAAAGAAAATTACTCAAATAGAGGCAGTATTCCCGAATACTACCCCTATTGAGAAACACAGAATTCTGACTATCTGCCTTCCAATGGGGGTCGCACCACATGTGGAGGACTGTGACACTTGGGGTACAGTCTTTGCTTCCATTTACACAAAAACACATGGTGTTCCGTCCATGGCGGTAATACCGGATGTGCTAAAACAAATGCAGAATGAATACGGTCCAGAACCTGCTTTAACTCTTGGTATGAAATTACTGAAAGACTTCAAGCAGGTCTCGGCTACATTACTAGCCAACATAAAAGGAGAAGCAGCATCTGTGGCGATCCGCCAGAAATTGAAAGAAACAGATATAACAGATCAACCAATTGAGCTTGCCAGAATTATAGAAAAATGCTATGAAGAATTACGTGGAGATAGTTTGGGTGGGAAACCTGTAAAACCCCAACTACTCGAAAATCCGGAAAAAATATTTATTAAAAACAATCTAAACACTCCTAAAAAGAGCTTGGATGGAAATAAACAATCCACTCCCAAAGAAAAAGTTTTCCAGTCCAGAGGAAGGTCTCCTCGACGGAGGGAAAGAACTCCGACTCGAGAACACCAGTCTCCCCAGAGGGAGCTCTCTGAGAAAAAATATAACCTTAGAAATAGGGATAACTTGAAAAATCCTGATAGATATCAAAGTATTGATACACGTCCCTCTCGACCTTTTTCGCAGAAATCGGAAAGAAGAGGACGGTCAGACCCAAGGGAAGAGCACACCAAGTCCAAAGACAAGGAACCTGCTCAAAGTAAAAAATTACAATTCCCAAGGAAGAAGGTAGCCAGTATTAGAGTAATCGAACATGCCGAGAATACTGAGGACACAGCTGAAAAACGGAGAGTGGGCACAGACAATGCTAGAGAGTGCAGCAGAAATCACCATAGCTCGCAAGATCCTGATGAGTCATCTGGAGACAGTGGACACGAATGAATACATTCAGGTAGAAACTGCAGATACCAGAGTTAGCGAACCTCATAAGATATACGAAATAACACTACATATAGAGGGAGATAAGACTAGAAGAATAAGCGGTCTTTTTTGGGATAACCTCTCAAAAGGCTATGACATCCTGTTAGCCGAGAAAGATTGGCCCCCAGAGTTTGTCAGGGAGTGTCCTCATGGCGAAGAAATGATTATGCCTGCCTTCTCAGATCACATTCCAATTCACACTAAATATATATATATATGCAAGGAAATGGACAGTAGCCCAGGCACCAGCATTATATAAAAATCATGTAGGATGGGATGAGGACTCTCCTCCTCACAAAATCCAGTTAAAAAGTCAACCGACTGCACAAAGGCAGTAACCAGTTAAGCAAGAAGCTAAAAAACAGGTCAGGGAGGTTTTAGATCAACTTGAATACCAAGGGGTAATTGAAACATGCACCTCTCAAATGAACAATCCTTTGTTTCCTGTCTCCAAACTGGACGATTCGTATCGTCTAGTCTTGGACTACAGACACATTAACTCTTGTTGCAAAACATTTGCGGTACAAAATTCGCACAGTGCGGCACTAATGAATAACATAGTTTGAACAAAATACAAAACGACATCAGACATATCTAATGGGTTTTTTTGCCAAAATATTGCACCAGAAAGCAGGTACTTGACCACTTTCTCAATAATGGGGTCACAGAAAAATTTCTGTAGGCTCCCACAGGGTTCAAGGACAGCCCAGGACTATTCTCAGTCAGAGTTACTACAAATATATGATGATGAGGCATTATCTTATGTCGATGGCATCTATCTCACAGACGGCGACTTGAATACTCACTTGAAAAGAGTAAAGACCATAATACTTGGGTTCGCAGCAGAGGGTTACAAATTCAACTTTAAAAAGTCACGAATTGCCCATCTAACAGTATTATTTTTAGGATACGAATTATCAAGTGAAGGAAAAAGCCTAGCGGACAACTTTTTAGAAAAGTGCGCTGTACTCCAAGCACCGAAAACGCTGAAGAACTTACAATCGATTCTAGGCTTCCTGAATTTCAGAAGAACTTACATTCTAAACTACGCAGAAAGAATTAAACCTCTCTACGAATTATTAAAACCTGATTTTAAAACAATCAACTGGACTCAAAAACACACGGAAATTTTGAGATCACTGCAAAAAGACATGTTAGCAAAAACAAAATTAGAAACACGTGACAATACACACAACCTTGTAATCCGAGTCATCCCAGGAAGATGCGGATTCCGGTACCTGACCTCTAATGAGGGAGAAACAGTACCAATAGCTTACAAATCACATTTGTATACAAAAGCTGAAATAAAATTCAGTTCAACGGAAAAGATTCTAACTGCAGTTCAGACTGCTGTAGCAAAAGAAAGGGCCCTAGCACAAGGTAAACGGATAATAATCGTAACACCTATACCTGCTTTAGAAGCAGTAACTAATTCCAAATGCTAAAGCTCTGCATCCAAGATGGATCCAAAGGGTTAATTCTCTTGCTGCAACAGACGTAGTGTATGAATTTGATCCTAACCTAAAGACACAGGAATTTTTACAATATGAATATGAATGTCCTCTGCCACTTGAAATCCTGCCTCTAGAACAATACGGATGTATCATACATACAGACAGATCGGCACAACCCGCAGTAGGGGGTAAACAAGCTTACAGTGCTGCGTGCGCGATTGTTAAAGGTCGTTGGCACAAAGGGAAATTTAGACCAATTGTAACTAAGACACAATCTCTAGGATATTGTACAGCTCAGCGAGCTGAACTACTAGCATTTAAGATGGCGCTTGAAAATACCGATTGCGAATTCCCCACACTAATAGTGTGCGATTCATATTATTGCGTTCAATCTTATAATGAATACTTGAAGAATTGGGTTGAAAATGAGTTCAAAGTTGCAAAAGGTGGCGCAATCAAGGATAAAATGCTTTGGGAACAAGTAGTTCTTTTACAGAAGGAACTACAAAAGACTCACGTGATACACACTCTGAGTCATCAAAGTGATGGCGTTCACGTTGCAGGGAATTCATTGGCTGATGAAGCTGCGAAGGCAGCTGTGCAAACGGCTTCCGTAGCTGCTATCACCCGGTCAAAAACAAAAATAGACAGCGATATACTACAAGCTGTCAGTGCGTCAGTAAAAAATGATAGAAAAACACTCCCAAAACGCTTTCCAGAAAAGTATTTATATTTAACAGATACGAATAACGTTCCTTTTGCTGGAGTGGGGGATAGGGTAATTCCAAACATGAAACACAGGTTAGGACTAATTACAGTGGCACACGAAGGGCTTGCTTCTGCACACGCTGGCGTTTCCGTAACAATATCATTATTAAAACAGAGATATTGGTGGCCTCGTATTAGAATACAAACTAAGAAATATGTACTAGAATGCGAAATATGCCAAAAATGAAAGTATCAACAGTGAAACGACCAGCGCAGACACCCCTTCTCATCTCAGATAAACCATTAGCATGTGTTTACCTGGACCACTGTGGTCCCCTACAAAGGGATGGCAACTATAAATATATCATGGTCGCAGTGGATTCCTGTACGAGATTCATATGGATGTGGCCCAAGCGCTCGGCTGACGCCAAAACTGTTCTAAAAGATTTGCGAGTCTTTACCGGCACATACGCAATTGCCATGCTTTATCATGACCAGGGTCCTGCTTTTAGCTCTCGAGCTTATAAGGAGGCCATGACCAGCATGGGCATTGGATTGCGATTCTCTTGTCCATTTCATCCTGAGGGAAATAGCGTAGTGGAAAGAAAAAAACCGAGACATAAAGCAATCTATAACAGCAAAGGTAATAGGTTCGGGGATGGCGCAAAATGCAACCAAATGGCAGATTTCTTTTCGGCAAAAATTGCTAAAATCCTGAATTCCCTTCCAGCCCCACCTACCACTCAAACACTCCTTGGCTCCTCCCCTCTCCAAGACACCCCGAGATTAACCTCTTTCTCCCAAATCTCCATTGAAACGTTTCTCAACGTTTTACAGAAAGTCAAAAGTGGCTCCCCATCAGACCCAGCCCCCATTAGTAAATTGAAGCTAGTTGCTCCCACTATTGCTCCCCTGTTTACTAAGCTGATCAATGCCTCCTTTGAAAATGGAATAGTCCCGGCGAACTGGAAAAAAGCCACAGTTAAGGCTCTCATAAAAAAACCGCACTTAGATCCCACAGACCCTTCCAATTTCAGACCAATCTCATTGCTACCAGCTATGAGTAAAATAGCCGAACGAGTAGCAAATCATCAACTTTCGGATTTTTTAGAGACCAACCATCTTCTCCGCATGTCCCAGACAGGCTTTAGACCAGGACAGGGGACTGACACCGCTTTGTTAGCCGTTGTCGAGGAAGCCAGGGGGATATTGGACGCAGGAGGATCAGTGGCAGTGATCCTCCTCGACCTGAGTGCCGCCTTCAACACGGTGGACCATGCAACCCTTGTCCAGCGCCTTGGCCTAATAGGAGTGGCTGACTCTGCCCTGGCCTGGATATCATCCTTTCTCAAAGACAGGTCCTTCCAAGTGGCTGACGGGTACTCCGTCTCCACTGCTCAGTCTCTTAGGTGTGGTGTGCCTCAGGGATCTTCCCTGAGCACCACACTTTTTAATGCTTACATGGCTCCCCTTGAGGATGTTGTAAAGCCGTTTGGCATTAAATCAATAATGTATGCTGATGACACCCAGCTGGTCGTCTCCCTTAACCAGGCTGACAACGCTTTGTCCAATCTGAGCAGCTGTCTGGAGAAGGTGCACCAATGGATGTGCGAATCAAGGCTAAAACTAAATGGGGAGAAATCGGAAATACTCCTCTTAGGAACCTCCAACAAAATTCTCACTTCCCTTCCTTGGCCACCGTGCATGGGAACACCACCCATTCCCAAGTCCGAAGTCAAGAGTTTAGGGATATGGCTTGACCAGGATCTAAGTTTCAAAACTCAGGCGAGAAAAACGGCGGGAACCTGCTTCGGCCTGATAAAAATGGCTCGAAAGATTTTACATCTACTTCCGCTCCAGTCCAGGAAACTCTTGCTGCAGGGGCTTGTGAACTCCAGACTGGACTATGGAAATGTCCTGTATCTGGGGGCCCCAGTCTCGGTGATCCATAGACTTCAATGCGCACAGAACGCGGCGGCGAGAATCCTCACAGGAACTTCAACGAGGAATTCGGCCAAACCAGCTCTCAGAAGTCTGCACTGGCTGCCAGTAAAGGAGAGGGTCAATTTTAAGACCCTGTGCATTACTCACAGAATTTTGCACAATGAAGGCCCTCCCATTCTCAGGACACTGGTGACTCAACAACAGTCAAGTCGTCAACTAAGATCCAACTCTCTTTCCCTCGCCAATGTCCCCAGAATTAGGAAGGCCAGAACAGGCGGCCGCCTGTTCTCCTATAATGCTCCTAGACTGTGGAACGCCCTTCCTCTTTCCCTGAGGCAAGAACATAACCACCTCAGGTTTAGGAAACGCCTAAAAACCCTACTTTTCCCTTGAGTTCGCCTTCCTGACCATTCCTTCCCTCAGTACCGTGGTCTTTTTTTTCAGCGCCGGGATGCCTTAGGGTAGCTGCGCGCTCTAGAAAACATAAAATCAAATCAAATCAAATTAATGGGTGGGTCAAACATTTAATAAGTGTCCAACGTAGTCTTAACAACCTGCCAAGAAATTCTCTAAAAGGTTTCAGCCCGTACGAACTATTGTTCGGAACTAGAATGCATGTTCAGGACTTAGATAGTCTTGCTTCAGTGGTAGAAGATAAGAATAAAGACTTTGATATCAAAGATCGTTTGGCTATTTTACAGGACTTAAATGAAACAAGAAAAGCCCCGAGCAACATAAAGTTAAAACAACAGCCAACCACCACTGAAGACACACCACCTGTCCCAGCAAGACCTGTCTGGATTCCAAAGTTTGGGGATCTGGTCAGAGAGAAAATAGCGGTGAAGAAGGAATTTGGGCCTTCTTACAGAAAAGCAACGGAACAAGATCAGTAGTACTACCGCCCCTTGCTGGTAAAAAGGAGAACAGAGTTGTATCAATCGACCTGGTAAAACCACAATCATGTGGCCTATAATCAATAGCAGGCCCAGTGGACTCACAAAAAGCAACAGAACTCTTTCATCAAATCAAGGAAGCATATTTGAATGCACCATTAATTGAGAATTGGATTGTATCAGGGGTACTTATACTCCTACTATGACTAATTTTAGATTTAATTTTAGGAAAATGTATTACCGCTCAATGGACACAGCAAGTCAGAACATCAACTTAGTTCTGCAACCTCACAAATCATCTCACGTCAAGAAAAGAGAACAATCATCAGTAAATGTCACAACCATTCCAGTACCCGGCGGGGTCGTTTGGGACAAGACAGACTATGAAATATATGGCCGGTCTATATCTTGAAATATCCTCACCAGTTTAAGGTTTCATTAAGTGACTTTGTAAAACCAAGTAAATTCTCTGATGATTGGGACTTTAAAAGTATAAATGCTATGATGTCAGATTTGGTGTTGTCAGCAAAATTTACAGAACATGATTATTTACAAGGTTCATCTAATTATGAACAGATGTACTGTTTTTCACATTACGCAGACCACTATTTACATAAATCTGCCCAACCTAGAAATGATTTAAATATAACCAATGGGAACATTGTTCTACTCCACCTAAAAGCAGTTCAAAAACATTCTATGAGAAATTCCAATACTTCTCAGGGTTTAACACGAGTAATGCAGAAACATTT
This sequence comes from Lissotriton vulgaris, assembly GCF_964263255.1. Taxonomy (NCBI): domain Eukaryota; kingdom Metazoa; phylum Chordata; class Amphibia; order Caudata; family Salamandridae; genus Lissotriton; species Lissotriton vulgaris. The sequence goes on along the minus strand of NC_141689.1, from coordinate 929,097,370 downwards.
TATTATAAACTGTTGGAAAAAACAGGGACAAAAAACATGCTGACAAATACTAAATTGATATATTCAGAAGCATTTTATGAAAAAATGATTACATATGGTTTTTTTTAATTCTGGAAAAATAACATTGAAACAAAAACCATCTGGGGTACAAATGATTGGCAGGTACAAGGAATAGAAGCATTATTTCCAGCCTGCATGATCCCAGAACAAATAATGTTCCTGAATGACACAATTCAACAAACAACCTGTCTTGGCCTAGCTAAGATTAAAGACCTTAACAAACCGTCTATTCCAAAGCCAATACCTGATAATGCAACCACAGATATTGAAATAGACGTATCCCAAATTTTAAATGAAAACAGAACACATCCTGATTGGAAAAAGTGGTTAATCTGGCCAACAGACACGAATAACTGTCAAGATAGATTCCTGAACAAAATACGGGGGTTAGAAAATGTCCAGACCAGACCCTAGATACTCCCAGAGACAACATCCAGGGATAGTAACAGCATACAGTGTAGGGAAACTCTGCCTTGAATGGCTACAAACATCCACACTGGCACAAATTAAGCAACACTTGACTTTACTTAAAGATGGTGCTGACTTGCGCGATTTCATTATGGGACCACGCAAACAGCGTCAAAAACATTTCATAGCGGCCAGCATATATGCGGCATACAACGAGGCTTGGAAAGAAATTCAAATTGAAACAGCCGAGAAAATATGAGAAATTGATCGTATTAATTTGGAAAAATCACTTTCTGTTGTGGACAATGGGTTAATGACTCTGTCCTCCAGAATATATTCACTGGACTGTATTGTATCATCTGCTATTGACATAATAGACCAGGACTTGCTAATGTTACAACATGGCCAGTCCCAATTACGTTCTATTGTACAGCTAGGCTGGACGTTGCAAAATCTTCGTTCAGGCTATGTGCCATGGCGTTTAATCAACACAACGTCATTGTTTTCCATCTTTAACCTTACTGATAAACAAATCAGTTTAGCATAGAAAGGAGCGGACTATACAATCCTGAGCATCAAAAAACTTGAGAGATTACCATTGACAATGTCAGTAAGACCTGTCCTAGAATCGATAATACACGGGATTATCACAATTCCGATAACAACTTTCCAATTTAAAAATTGCCTTGAATATATACCGGCAGGCCAATATGAAAAGTTGGGTAAAGGATACATTAAGTCATCATGGAAATTACCTTATACACACACATGTTATAGTGACCTACAACAAAAATGTATTTCTTAGTGGTAATGAGTGTAAACATTCACTAAGCGGTATACTTTTGTGCCAAGGTATTAACTTACATGGGGCCTGTGAGGGTACTTCAAACAACCTTTCATCCCACCAACATGGCACACCTGCAGCACAAATAGAGCCATTCTTTAGGCAACTTTCTAACGGGAGTTACGTTCTAATAACGGATCACAGCTGTTGTGGCTAGCTGCCAGGGAAAGCATATCTTTTAAGCGTGAGTTCCATGGTCACTTGCTGTATGCAAGCATTGTATCCAAACGGCCCTGGAGACTCAATGGCTCTGATTTGGCCTAATTTGAATATCTCTTCTATACAAATTGATACTTTAAGCAAAATGAAGACTGAACTTTTGCAGACAACAGTGCCCATCTCGTCATCAAAAGAGACTTATGATCTCCAAGTTGCAGGGGCTGCGGCAGAGACACATACACTTTTATCAACAAATTGCCCGGTGCATTTCAAAGAAATGCTCAGCCAAATACTAAATATGTTGAATGCCAGTGGTATCTGGAATGTATTTAAGACAGTTTTTTCGGGACTGTTAACACCATTTAAAGCGGTCCTGGGTATCTTTCCAAATTTTGTACATTCGATTTTTGGCAGCGTACCAATACTTTTGGGACTCGTAGCAGGTATTTTATTTTTGACTCTCCTGCTCCGATATGGCAAACCAAAACGCAGAGATGACTCCGGCATGGATGAAAAAAACGATCCTAGCAATACGCTACCGGGATCGCATAACTAAAGTCCTTGGGATAGCTCGGCTACGAGATCTGAATATGACCTGGTTTCTTTCATTCAGACCTATATGGCAGACCTGTATCTTACCTGTGCTTCGATGTATGCTATGCGGAGAGGAATGCGTGTTAGACACCTGTCTTGCACTACCATCAGCAATACCAATGGATGTCGATACTTTGCTAAGTCCAGTAACGGCTCACGCATCGTGTTGTCCCCAGCAGTTACCAATCCTGATGACGGCATTCGTTGAGACTCCTGCATTACGACTAGGTGGTGGCAGTGAAGCAAGAAATGAAAGCAGCATCACCCAGGTACGACCTTCTGTGAGCATTGCTGATCCTGAAATCGACGATAGCAATCATTCTCACTACTGCCAAGTTACAGCATTATCAAACTTGGTCGAACTGTAACCTGAATATATAGACCAATTCTTTGCGAGCCTGTCTGAAATGATGTTCTCTCCTGAACAGAAACAATAACTTTTTTGGAAAAACATTCTGGCACACAGCGTTCCCATGAACTCTGAATTCGGCCTTCAGCTTTGATAAACAAAAGCTACTGAAAAGCGTTTTGAACTATTTTTCCCCGCTCACCATGAAATTAATTTTTCCAAAATATTTTCCCTTTTTTCTGGCACACGTCCTTTGCTTAAAGTAGAATTATTCATAAAGAACAGAGCTTCTATTTTTAATAGATCTAGAGACAAAAAATTTACCTTAGCCTCTAGCACATTTTACAGCAAATTGTATTTATATGTGATGATATAGTCTCGCCCTTCTTTTCTGTATTTAGAGACATTTTCATGTGTAAATCTTCGCAGAATCGTTCAAATATTTACATATGCAACATTTTTGAATGATTACTATGCTTGATAATGTACAGTACCAATTCATTTCCATGTATTTCAAGTACACCATTTCAAATGCAAAATGTATTTTGGGGTGGGTATGAATACACGTGCTTCTTATTGCTTTAGATTTTAGTAATTTGATGGACATAAATTTGTGGAGTGGGTGTTATGTTTTATCTAGGACCCTGATCAATATTGTGACCTCATGCCCCTATATGGCTATAATCAATATATATCTTTATTGACGTCATATGTCCAAAAACTTACGTCAAACTCTGCACCTTTCAGCTATAAATATACCAACGTTGCCTTAAGCGAACACACAGTGGTGGTGAATACTGGAGCAGAACAGCTGTCCCTTGCAGAGCCCAGCAGATGCGAGAAGCCCACAGACGCTGCCCCTCCTCCTTGATGCGCTGAGAAAGACGCTGTCTTTTCTCCTGCCAAGAAAATCCAGCTCCGGCGTTTCCAGCCTACCCTTGCAGGTAACTGGGATATCGGGTCCTGAGAGGAGATACCAGACCTCCTGCATTCTATTCCAGAGGTACGGTGCTGACTAAACCCTTAGAGAGAATTCTTGAAACAAACTCTTGGCAAAACCAACTTAAATTAAACTGTTAATTACTCCCTCCCTTGTATTAGGCTTAGGTCAGGTACACTGGGGTAGGCGTAGTTAGAAGCACCAGTTAAGGTCGTTAGCCAATGTATATATGAATGTATGTATTTTATTCATTTTAACAATCTTATGGCTAAGAAACCATATCAATGCTTTTACAGTATTATTTCATAACACTTTTTATAATAACAAGTCTTGCAATTGTGGCAATTCATTTCTCTTGCATGAGAAGGAAGACTGCTCAATAAATAATATCTTTTATTAAAAACGCCCGTCTCTCTATTCTCTGCATCCTGGTGAAAGTAAATCTGCACAACTGACTGAGTGAAATAGCTGTCTATTGTTTCACATGACTCTAGAGATTGACTCTTATTCTGAGGAGCAAAGTTGTCATGTTTATGCGGTTGTCGGAAGCTGAATCCATTCTCGTCTGAAGCCTGGGAAGCTGATCACTTACTATTCAGTCAAGAAAGTTTCCAGTGACCTCTGAGCTAGCTGCCGCAAACCTAAATTAAGTCTAACATAGTCAGTAGAGACCTAGAAGACCGCAGTCCTACGTCTACACTGCTGTTTATGTTATTCCAATGTGCAGGGCATAAAGGGAAAATAGGAACTACACTACATGGTGCCCAACATTTGGTAAGGCGATAAAACTAACGCAAGACGTTAGAGTAACTCAGTCGTGCTTTTTCACACAGACCCTTTCTCCTGTAAATACTCCAATAGACGTCTGGAGTGGGTGAAAGGTTTAAATCCGCCGGAACTTAGTACGAAGAGATTCCTATGTAAAGTTTCTGGTTTAGTCAACGTTGAAGGATACAGTGTTCCAAATTATTGTGCACCTAATCTTTGTTTCCTTGGAAACCTGCTCTGCAAACTTTCATTAATACAATGTCAAATATTGGCAATACCAACGGAACCAATGAAGTCGCAGTAGATGCAGATCAACCGGGTTTCGATGTTACAGGGATTAATGAACCGGATGCATTTATCATCCCAGCAAACATAAGAAAAACTATATTGTTAAAACGTATAGAAAACGGACTGACATCTCGAGGTGGTACAGCATTTTCATGATAGAGGCACACGAATATCGGCAGACAGAGGTATTCTATTCTTGGATAAACTTTCCAGTGGCAAACACTACAACACACAAGTTTCACTATTACAAAATAGAGGAACCACCGGAAAAGTACGCTCCTTTTGAAGAGATTGAAATCCCATTAAAATACCAAGAGCACCTGCTCTGGTTTAAAGGTGCCTTAAAACATAATGATCACATCACCAGGCTCGGTCCACTAGGTAGACCAGGAGCAACGTGTCCGGTTCTAGCCAGCTACACACCACATCAATACATTGAAAAAATGTCAAGAGAAGAACTTTTAGCACAGCTAAAATTACTGATTAAAATACATAAACAGTTAGTCCAATATGTAATGCGGACTGCAACAGTCCAAACAGCCGTTAATGTTCCACAGCTGACCCCTCATCAGGGGAACACAAATAAAATTACACCACAGAACATACAATCATGTCTTGGAAAAACTCCCGCAAAATGGGAACAAATTCCTTTTTGGTTAGCACAGAAAATTACTCAAATAGAGGCAGTATTCCCGAATACTACCCCTTTTGAGAAACACAGAATTCTGACTATCTGCCTTCCAATGGGGGTCGCACCACATGTGGAGGACTGTGACACTTGGGGTACAGTCTTTGCTTCCATTTACACAAAAACACATGGTGTTCCATCCATGGCGGTAATACCGGATGTGCTAAAACAAATTCAGAATGAATACGGTCCAGAACCTGCTTTAACTCTTGGTATGAAATTACTGAAAGACTTCAAGCAGGTCTCGGCTATATTACTAGCCAACATAAAAGGAGAAGCAGCATCTGTGGCGATCCGCTAGAAATTGAAAGAAACAGATATAACAGATCAACCAATTGAGCTTGCCAGAATTATAGAAAAATGCTATGAAGAATTAGGTAGAGATAGTTTGGGTGGGAAACCTGTAAAACCCCAACTACTCGAAAATCCTAAAAAATTATTTATTAAAAATAATCGAAACACTCCTAAAAAGAGCTGGGATGGAAATAAACAATCCACTCCCAAAGAAAAAGTTTTCCAGTCCAGAGGAAGGTCTCCTCGACGGAGGGAAACAACTCCGACTCGAGAACACCAGTCTCCCCAGAGGAAGCTCTCTGAGAAAAGATATAACCTTAGAAATAGGGATAACTTGAAAAATCCTGATAGATATCAAAGTATTGATACACCTCCCTCTCGACCTTTTTCACAGAAATCGGAAAGAAGAGGACGGTCAGACCCAAGGGAAGAGCACACCAAGTCTAAAGACAAGGAACCTGCTCAAAGTAAAAAATTACAATTCCCAAGGAAGAAGGTAGCCAGTATTAGAGTAATCGAACATGCCGAGAATACTGAGGACACAGCTGAAAAACGGAGAGTGGGCACAGACAATGCTAGAGAGTGCAGCAGAAATCACCATAGCTCGCAAGATCCTGATGAGTCATCTGGAGACAGTGGACACGAATGAATACATTCAGGTAGAAACTGCAGATACCAGAGTTAGCGAACCTCATAAGATATACGAAATAAGAATGTCTGACTAAATATCGAAATTAAAAATATCGACATACAAAAATATCGGGACAAAAATATCGAAGTCAAAAATATCGGAATCCTATCCCTAACAAGGTAAGTACAAAAATATCGGAAAAATAATATCGTAGTACAAAAATATCGAAAAAAAAATATCGTTTTTTAAAATGTATTAATAATGATGTTAAAATAATTATAAAATACATATAATGTTACTAATATTAAATAAAAATATTAAAACATAATTTAAAAATTAAAACTAATACATATACATTTAAAATAAATTAAAAACTTAATAATTTAATGTAATTTTATATTTTGTAATTTCATTTAATTGATTTAATTTAAATTTATTTAATTTTTACCCTGTACGACTGTACCCCAAAAACCCAAAACAGACCCAGAACCCTAAAAATACCCCTTTACCCAAAAACTGAAAACTGACCCTGAACCCTAAAAATACCCCTTTACCCATGAACTGAAAACTGACCCTGAACCCTAAAAATACCCCTTTACCCAAAAACTGAAAACTGACCCTGAACCCTAAAAATACCCCTTTACCCAAAAACTGAAAACTGACCCTGAACCCTAAAAATACCCCTGTACCCATGAACTGAAAACTGACCCTGAACCCTAAAAATACCCCTTTACCCATGAACTGAAAACTGACCCTGAACCCTAAAAATACCCCTTTACCCATGAACTGAAAACTGACCCTGCACCCTAAAAATACCCCTTTACCCAAAAACTGAAAACTGACCCTGAACCCTAAAAATACCCCTGTACCCATGAACTGAAAACTGACCCTGAACCCTAAAAATACCCCTTTACCCATGAACTGAAAACTGACCCTGAACCCTAAAAATACCCCTGTACCATGAACTGAAAACTGACCCTGAACCCTAAAAATACCCATTTACCCATGAACTGAAAACTGACTCTGAACCCTAAAAATACCCCTTTACCCATGAACTGAAAACTGACCCTGAACCCTAAAAATACCCCTGTACCCATGAACTGAAAACTGACCCTGAACCCTAAAAATACCCCTTTACCCATGAACTGAAAACTGACCCTGAACCCTAAAAATACCCCTGTACCCATGAACTGAAAACTGACCCTGAACCCTAAAAATACCCCTTTACCCATGAACTGAAAACTGACTCTGAACCCTAAAAATACCCCTTTACCCATGAACTGAAAACTGACCCTGAACCCTAAAAATACCCCTGTACCCATGAACTGAAAACTGACCCTGAACCCTAAAAATACCCCTTTACCCATGAACTGAAAACTGACCCTGAACCCTAAAAATACCCCTGTACCCATGAACTGAAAACTGACCCTGAACCCTAAAAATACCCCTGTACCCAAAATTAATTAATATTATTTAATTACCAATTAATTATTAATTATCAATAACAATAAAGTAAATATATTAGCACATTTGCTGTAATTAATCTAATGTAAATATTAATATTATGTTGCACAATTAATTAATTAAGAATAACAATAAATTATATATAAAAATTACTGTAATTAATTTTTAAATATTTAATAATAATTAATTACCAACTAATAATTCATTATAAATATATAAAAAATTATATAATTAAGTAATTAATAGAAATTAATTACCAATTAATTATTAATTAAAATATATACAAACATATATCAATTAATTAATTATTATTAAATTACTTCCCACCCTATTCCCCTATAAACCCATAACCCGCTACAGAACATATTTATCAATTAATAAATTAATTAAAAATAATTTAAAATTAATTCTCAATTAATTAATTAATAATTCCTAATAATTAATAATTAATTTAACATAATTAAATTACTTCCCACCCTATTCCCCTATAAACCCACAACCCGCTACAGTAGTAAAACACAATATTTAATAAAATAACATTAAAAAAAATATTAAAACATAATTAATACAATATAATATACACTAAATTTATTTAAAAATAGATATTAGTAACATCAAAGTTATTAATTTCGATATTATTAACATCGATATTTACTACTTCGATATTACTGATATCATACCAATATCGATATTTAGACTGTCGATATTACTTACCTTCGATATTTTTGTATATCGATATTAAAACTTCGATATTTTTGCTTATCGATATTAAAAAATCGATATTTTGTCTGTGTACCACGAAATAACACTGCATATAGAGGGAGATAAGACTAGAAGAATAAGGGGTCTTTTTTGGGATAACCTCTCAAAAGGCTATGACATCCTGTTAGCCGAGAAAGATTGGCCCCCAGAGTTTGTCAGGGAGTGTCCTCATGGCGAAGAAATGATTATGCCTGCCTTCTCGGATCACATTCCAATTCACACTAAATATATATATATATATATATATGCAAGGAAATGGGCAGTAGCCCAGGCACCAGCATTATATAAAAATCATGTAGTATGGGATGAGGACTCTCCTCCTCACAAAATCCAGTTAAAAAGTCAACCGACTGCACAAAGGCAGTACCCAGTTAAGCAAGAAGATAAAAAACAGGTCAGGGAGGTTTTAGGTCAACTTGAATACCAAGGAAACATGCATCTCTCAAATGAACAATCCTTTGTTTCCTGTCTCCAAACCGGACGATTCGTATCGTCTAGTCTTGGACTACAGACACATTAACTCATGTTGCAAAACATTTGCGGTACAAAATTCGCACAGTGCGGCACTAATGAATAACATAGTTTGAACAAAATACAAAACGACATCAGACATATCTAATGGGTTTTTTTGCCAAAATATTGCACCAGAAAGCAGGTACTTGACCGATTTCTCAATAATGGGGTCACAGAAAAATTTCTGTAGGCTCCCACAGGGTTCAAGGACAGCCCAGGACTATTCTCAGTCAGAGTTACTACTCTCGCTTCCCGCCACCGACATTGGCCCCGCCCCTTTTCTCTTCTGTTCCCTCCCCGCTCCCGCCTCCCAGCTGCTCCGCCCACCCGCGCACTTCGCCTTAAATGGCGACCGAGCGGACGCGCAGCGGTCACGCGCAGCGGGCGCGCCGATTGTGCGCCGAAGGCGCGCCAAAGGTAAGCCCGTCTACGCCCGTCCGCGACCGGATCGCGACCAGCGCCAGGACCCCTGGCCCACGAAGACCCCGACCGACCCGCCTGACGTACTCCGCCGCCACCCTCACCGCTCTCAACACCGGCCGACTCCCAGAATGCCATCAAGCCTCTCCACGACGTACCCACGGACCCTTCAGCTGCCACGCCTGCAAGTTCACCTGCATCCGGACCTGCCTCGCACCAGCACCCACCAAGCCGAACACCAGCAGTACCCACCTCAAGTGCATCCTGCTCAACACCCGCTCCGTCCACAGACATGCCATCGAACTCTGGAACCTCTTCGACACCACAGCTCCAGACGTTGCCTTCCTCACGGAGACCTGGATGAACGCCTCTTCAGCTCCCGACATCGCCATCGCCATCCCAGAGGGCTACAAGATCGTCCGGAGGGACCGAAACGCCAACCAGATGGGAGGAGGCATCGCCATCATCCACAGGAGCACCATCCGTCTCACGACCAGCACCGACAACTCCCTGACCACCGCCGAACACCTGCATTTCCAGATCCACACCAACCCGAACACCACCCTCAGAGGCACCCTGATCTACCGACCCCCTGGACCACGCACACAATTCAGCGAGGACATCGCCGACTTCGTCAGCCCACATGCCCTCCCCTCCGCTGACTACATCCTCCTGGGAGACCTCAACTTCCATCTGGAGAACAACAACGACCGCAACACCAGCACCCTGCTCGACAACCTCACCAACCTGGGACTCAAGCAACTGGTGTCCACCCCCACCCACCTCGCCGGACACACACTCGACGCTGTCTTCTCATCCAGCAAGGACATCAACTTCAGCCACACCACGGAGCTTCAATGGACGGACCACAGCTGCGTCCACTTCACCTTCAAGAAAACAACGACCCACCACCACCAGCAACAGACCGCCCGCAGAAGCTGGAACAAGATCACAGCAGACCAGCTCGCCACCTCCCTGAGCCAGCACCCTCCTGCCAGCTCAGCGAACCCCAGCCAGGCCGCCGACAACCTCACGAAGTGGATCAGCAACTGCGCGGACGAACTCGCCCCACTGAGGACCCCGCCCAGCAAACCCGGCAGCAAGAAAGCCCCATGGTTCACCGACGAACTCAAGAGCTCCAAGAAGAACTGCCGAGCCCTCGAGAAAGTCTGGAGAAGGGAACCGACACCGGACAACAGGACCTCCTTCAAACTTGCCACCCGGAAACACCACCAGCTGATCCGCGCCGCCAAGAAAACAGCATTCAAGGACCGGTTGGACAACAACGCACACAACTGCAAGGAACTCTTCAACATCGTCAAAGAGCTTTCCAACCCCAGCGCAGGAAACAACGACATCACCCCATCGCAAGACCTCTGCAACTCCCTGGCTTCATACTTCCACAACAAGATCGCGGACATACACAACAGCTTCAACAACCAACCAACGCACACCATGACCGAACAACCACCCCCCACCACCACCCTCCGCGCCTGGACCCCGATCAGCACCGAAGACACCATCCGCACGATGAACTCCATCCACTCCGGATCACCGACCGACCCCTGCCCTCACCACGTCTTCAACAAAGCCGACGCTGTCATCGCACCCCACCTGCGAGACATCATCAACACATCCCTCGACACCACCATCTTCCCCGAGAGCTGGAAACACGCCGAACTCAGCGCCCTACTCAAGAAACCAACAGCGGACCCCACCGACCTCAAGAATTACCGCCCCATCTCGCTCCTCCCGTTTCCAGCCAAAGTCATCGAGAAGACCGTCAACAAGCAGATGGCCGCTTTCCTCGAGACGAACGGATCCCTCGACCCCTCACAGTCCGGCTTCCGAGCCAACCACAGCACCGAGACCGCCCTCATCGCCGCCACCGACGACATCCGAGCCCTGATGGACAATGGAGAAACAGCGGCCCTCATCCTCCTAGACCTCTCCGCGGCATTCGACACGGTCTGCCACCGCACCCTAGTACGGCGCCTCAGCAACGTCGGAATCCAGGACAAGGCGCTGGAGTGGATCACCTCCTTCCTCGATGGGAGAACACAGAGAGTCCGCCTACCACCGTACAAGTCAGAGGCCACCGAAGTCATCTGCGGCGTCCCCCAAGGATCATCTCTGAGCCCCACCCTCTTCAACGTCTACATGAGCCCCCTCGCGGCCATCGTACGCAAACACAACCTCAGCATAATCTCCTACGCCGACGACACCCAGCTGATCCTCTCCCTGACCAACGACCCCGCCGCCGCCAGAGCCAACCTGCACGAAGGGATGAAAGAGGTAGCCGAGTGGATGACGACCAGCCGCCTGAAACTGAACTCGGACAAGACGGAGGTCCTCATCCTGGGCTCCTCTCCCTCCGCCTGGGACGACTCCTGGTGGCCTCCCGCCCTGGGCACCGCACCCAAACCGACAGACCATGCACGCAACCTGGGCTTCATCCTGGACTCCTCCCTCTCCATGACCAGGCAAGTCAACAACGTCTCCTCGGCATGCTTCAACATCCTACGCATGCTACGGAAGATCTTCTGGTGGATCCCCACCGAGACCAGGAAGACCGTCACCCAGGCCCTCGTCACCAGCCGACTGGACTACGGCAACGCCCTCTACGCCGGGACCACCGCCAAGCTCCAGAAGAGACTCCAGCGGATCCAGAACGCCTCAGCCAGACTCATCCTCGACATCCCACGAACCAGCCACATCTCCGGACATCTGCGAGACCTTCACTGGCTCCCCGTCAACAAAAGAATCACCTTCCGCCTCCTCACCCACGCACACAAAGCCCTACACGACCAAGGCCCGAGCTACCTCAACAGCCGAGTCAACTTCTACGCTCCCAAACGCCACCTCCGATCAGCCAACCACGCCCTCGCCGCCGACCCCCGCATCCGAAGAGCGACTACAGGAGGAAGGTCCTTCTCCCACCTGGCCGCCAAGACCTGGAACTCCCTCCCGACCGACCTGCGCCTGACCCAAGACCACCTCTCCTTCAGGAAGAAGCTGAAGACCTGGCTGTTCGAGCAGTAGCGGCTCCCCCCCCCCCAGCGCCTTGAGACCCCACGGGTATGTAGCGCGCTTTATAAGTGTCACTGATTGATTGAAATATATGATGATGAGACATTATCTTATGTCGATGACATCTATCTCACAGACGACGACTTGGATACTCACTTGAAAAGGGTAAACACCATAATACTTGGGTTCGCAGTAGAGGGTTACAAATTCAACTTTAAAAAGTCACGAATTGCCCATCTAACAGTATTATTTTTAGGATACAAATTATCAAGTGAAGGAAAAAGCCTAGCGGACAACTTCTTAGAAAAGTGTGCTGTACTCCAAGCACCAAAAACGCTGAAGAACTTACAATCGATTCTAGGCTTCCTGAATTTCGGAAGAACTTACATTCTAAACTTACGCAGAAAGAATTAAACCTCTCTACGAATTAATAAAACCTGATTTTAAAACAATGAACTGGACTCAAAAACTCACGGAAATTTTGAGATCACGGCAAACAGACATGTTAGCAAAAACAAAATTAGAAACACGTGACAATACACACAACCTTGTAATACGAGTCATCCCAGGAAGATGCGGATTCACGTACCTGACCTCTAATGAGGGAGAAACGATACCAATAGCTTACAAATCACATTTGTATACAAAAGCTGAAATAAAATTCAGTTCAACGGAAAAGATTCTAACTGCAGTTCAGACTGCTGTAGCAAAAAAAGGGCCCTAGCACAAGGTAAACGGATAATAATCGTTACACCTATACCTGCTTTAGAAGCAGTAACTAAAGCGAGCATTCCAAATGCTAAAGCTCTGCATCCAAGGTGGATCCAATGGGTTAATTCTCTTGCAGAAACAGACGTAGTGTATGAATTTGATCCTAACCTAAAGACACAGGAATTTTTACAATATGAATATGAATGTAAATGTAAATGTATTGTGATTTATATAGCGCACGTATCACCTGAAGGCATCAAGGCGCTTGCTTAGGGAACCCGTCCTGGCATTCCCTTGTGAGATACCCCGGCAGGGTATCCGTAAGGTGAAAGCCAGGCATTCCGCCACGAGGGGCCGTTGTGGAGATTAAGCAAGCTATTTCCCAGAGTCCCTGAGTGTGAACACGTGAATCGAGTAGGCACCAGAGCGAGAATTGTCGAGTCCATGGACATTTTTTAGGACTCAAGACCCCGCCGAGCCTGGAATTGAACCCTGCTTCCAGGTCTGCCTCCTCTAACCAGTGAGCCACACGTCTCCACATGAAGTCCTCTGCCACTTGAAATCCTGCCTCTAGAACAATACGGATGTATCATATATAGAGACGGATCGGCACAACCCGCAGTTGGGGGTAAACAAGCTTACAGTGCTGCGTGCACGATTGTTAAAGGTCAGTGGCACAAAGGAAAATTTAGACCATTGGTCACTAAGACGCAATCTCTAGGAGATTGTACAGCTCAGCGAGCTGAACTACTAGCATTTAAGATGGCGCTTGAAAATACTGATCGCGAATTCCCAACACTATTAGTGTGCGATTCATATTATTGCGTTCAATCTTATAATGAATACTTGATGAATTGGGTTGAAAACGGGTTCAAAGATGCAAAAGGTGCACAATCAAGCATAAAATGCTTTGGGAACAAATAGTTCTTTTACAGAAGGAACTACAAAAGACTCACGTGATACACACTCTGAGTCATCAACGTGATGGCGTTCACGTTGCAGGGAATTCATTGGCTGATAAAGCCGTGAAGGCAGCTGTGCAAACGGCTTCCGTAGCTGCTATCACCCGGTCAAAAACAAAAATAGACAGCAATATACTACAAGCTGTCAGTGCGTCAGTAAAAAATGATAGAAAAACACTTCCAAAAGGCTTTCCAGAAAAGTATTTATATTTAACAGATACGAATAATGTTCCTTTTGCTCGAATCCCTGGAGTGGGGGATAGGGTAACTCCAAACATGGAACACAGATTAGGACTAATTACAGCGGCACACGAAGGGCTTGCTTCTGCACACGCTGGCGTTTCCGTAACAATATCATTATTAAAACAGAGATATTGGTGGCCTCGTATGAGAATACAAACTAAGAAATATGTACTAGAATGCGAAATATGCCAAAAAATGAAAGTATCAACAGTGAAATGACCAGCGCAGACACCCCTTCTCATCTCAGATAAACCATTAGCATGTGTTTACCTGGACGACTGTGGTCCCCTACAAAGGGATGGCAACTATAAATATATCATGGTCGCAGTGGATTCCTGTACGAGATTCATATAGATGCGGCCCCAGCGCTCGGCTGACGCCAAAACTGTTATAAAAGATTTGCGAGTCTTTACCGGCACATACGCAATTGCCATGCTACATTATGACCAGGGTCCTGCTTTTAGCTCTCGAGCTTATAAGGAGGCCATGACCAGCATGGGCATTGGATTGCGATTCTCTTGTCCATTTCATCCTGAGGGAAATAGCGTAGTGGAAAGAAAAAACCGAGACATAAAGCAATCTATAACAGCAAAGGTATTAGGTTCAGGTGATGGGTGGGTCAAACATTTAATAAGTGTCCAACGTAGTCTTAACAACCTGCCAAGAAATTCTCTAAAAGGTTTCAGCCCGTACGAACTATTGTTCGGAACTAGAATGCATGTTCAGGACTTTGATAGTCTTGCTTTAGTGGTAGAAGATAAGAATAAAGACTTTGATATCAAAGATCGTTTGGCTGTTTTACAGGACCTAAATGAAACAAGAAAAGCCCCGAGCAACATAAAGTTAAAACAACAGCCAACCACCACTGAAGACACACCACCTGTCCCAGCAAGACCTGTCTGGATTCCAAAGATTGGGGATCTGGTCAGAGAGAAAATAGCGGTGAAGAAGGAATTTGGGCCTTCTTACAGAAAAGCAGTACCTGTCTTAGCAATCAACGGAACAAGATCA
Source organism: Lissotriton vulgaris (assembly GCF_964263255.1). NCBI lineage: Eukaryota > Metazoa > Chordata > Amphibia > Caudata > Salamandridae > Lissotriton > Lissotriton vulgaris. The sequence goes on along the minus strand of NC_141689.1, from coordinate 929,082,231 downwards.
GTAGTACTACCGCCCCTTGCTGGTAAAAAGGAGAACAGAGTTGTATCAATCGACCTGGTAAAACACACAATCATGTGGCCTATAATCAATAGCAGGCCCAGTGGACTCCCAAAAAGCAACAGAACTCTTTCATCAAATCAAGGAAGCATATTTGAATGCACCATTGATTGAGAATTGGATTGTATCAGGGGTACTTATACTCCTACTATGCCTGATTTTAGTTTTAATTTTAGGAAAATGTATTACAGTTCAATGGACACAGCAAGTCAGAACATCAACTTAGTTCTGAAACCTCACAGATCATCTCACGTCAAGAAAAGAGAACTATCATCAGTAAATGTCACAACCATTCCAATACCCGGCAGGGTAGTTTGAGACAAGACATACTATGAAATATATGGCCCGGTCGAGATCTTGAAATATCCTCACCAGTTTAAGGTTTCATTAAGTGACTTTGTAAAACCAAGTACATTTTCTGATGATTGGGATTTTAAAAGTATAAATGATATGATGTCAGATTTGGTGTTGTCAGCAAAATTTACAGAACATGATTATTTACAAGGTTTATCTAATTAAGAACAGATGTACTATTTTTCACATTACGCAGACCACTATTTACATAAATCTGCTCAACCTCGAAATGTTTTTAAATATAACCAATGGGAACATTGTGCTACTCCACCTAAAAGCAGTTCAAAAACATTCTATGAGAAATTCCAATACTTCTCAGGGTTTAACACGAGTAATGCAGAAACATTTTATTATAAACTGTTGGAAAAAACAGGGACAAAAACCATGCTGACAAATACTAAATTGATATATTCAGAAGCATTTTATGAAAAAATGATTACATATGGTTTTTTTTTAATTCTGGAAAAATAACATTGAAACAAAAACCATCTGGGGTACAAATGATTGGCAGGTACAAGGCCTAGAAGCATTATTTCGAGCCTGCATGATCCCAGAACAAATAATGTTCCTGAATGGCACAATTCAACAAACAACCTGTCTTGGCCTAGCTAAGATTAAAGACCTTAACAAACCGTCTATTCCAAAGCCAATACCTGATAATGCAACCACAGATATTGAAATAGACGTATCCCAAATTTTAAATGAAAACAGAACACATCCTGATTGGAAAAAGTGGTTAATCTGGTCTACAGACACGAATAACTGTCAAGATAGATTCCTGAACAAAATACGGGGGTTAAAAATGTCCAGACCAGACCCTAGATACTCCCTGAGACAACATCCAGGGATAGTAACAACAGTGTAGGGAAACTCTGCCTTGAATGGCTACAAACATCCACACTGGCACAAATTAAGCAACACTTGTCTTTACTTAAAGATGGTGCTGACTTGCGCGATTTCATTATGGGACCACGCGAACAGCGTCAAAAACGTTTCATAGCGGCCAGCATATATGCGGCATACAACGAGGCTTGGAAAGAAATTCAAATTGAAACAGCCGAGAAAATATGAGAAATTGATCGTATTAATTTGGAAAAATCACTTTCTGTTGTGGACAATGGGTTAATGACTCTGTCCTGCAGAATATATTCACTGGACAGTATTGTATCATCTGCTATTGACATAATAGACCAGGACTTGCTAATGTTACAACATGGCCAGTCCCAATTATGTTCTATTGTACAGCTAGGCTGGACGTTGCAAAATCTTCGTTCAGGCTATGTGCCATGGCGTTTAATCAACACAACGTCATTGTTTTCCATCTTTAACCTTACTGATAAACAAATCGGTTTAGCACAGAAAGGAGTGGACTATACAATCCTGAGCATCAAAAAACTTGAGAGATTACCATTGACAATGTCAGAAAGACCTAACAACAAAAATGTATTTCTTAGTGGTAATGAGTGTAAACATTCACTAAGCGGTATACCTTTGTGCCAAGGTATTAACTTACATGGGGCCTGTGAGGGTACTTCAAACAACCTTTCATCCCACCAACATGGCACACCTGCAGCACAAAAGAGCCATTCTTTAGGCAACTTTCTAACGGTAGTTACGTTCTAATAACGGATCACAGCTGTTGTGGCTAGGTGCCACGGAAAGCATATCTCTTAAGCGTGAGTTCCATGGTCACTTGCTGTATGCAAGCATTGTATCCAAACGGCCCTGGAGACTCAGTGGCTCCGATTTGCCCTAATCTGAATATCTCTTCTATACAAATTGATACTTTAAGCAAAATGAAGTCTGAACTTTTGCAGACAGCAGTGCCCATCTCTTCATCAAAAGAGACGTATGAATTCCAAGTTGCAGGGACGGCGGCAGAGATACATGCCCAAATTGCCTGGTGCATTTCAAAGAAATGCTCAGCCAAATACTAAATATGTCGAATCCCAGTGGTATCTGGAAGGTATTTAAGACAGTTTTTTTGGGACTGTTAACACCATTTGAAGCGGTCCTGGGTATCTTTCCAAATTTTGTACATTCGATTTTTGGCAGCGTACCAATACTTTTGGGACTCGTAGCAGGTATTTTATTTTTGACTCTCCTGCTCTGATATGGCAAACCAAAACGCAGAGATGACTCCGGCATTGATGGAAGAAACAATCCTAACAATACGCTACCGGGACCGCATAACTAAAGTCCTTGGGATAGCTCGGCTACGAGATCTGAATATGACCTGGTTTCTTTCATTCAGACCTATATGGCAGACCTGCATCTTACCTGTGCTTCGATGTATGCTATGCGGAGAGGAATGCGTGTTAAACACCTGTCTTGCACTACCATCAGCAATACCAATGGACGTCGATACTAAGTCCAGTAACGGCTCACGCATCGTGTTGTCCCCAGCGGTTACCAATCCTGATGACGGCATTCGTTGAGACTCCTGCATTACGACTAGGTGGTGGCAGTGAAGCAAGAAATGAAAGCAGCATCACCCAGGTACGACCTTCTGTGAGCATTGCTGATCCTGAAATCGATGATAGCAATCATTCTCACTACTGCCAAGTTACAGCATTATCAAACTTGGTCGAACTGTAACCTGAATATATAGACCAATTCTTTGCGAGCCTGTCTGAAATGATGTTCTCTCCTGAACAGAAACAATAACTTTTTTGGAAAAACATTCCGGCACACAGCGTTCCCATGAACTCTGAATTCAGCCTTCAGCTTTGATAAACAAAAGCTACTGAAAAGCGTTTTGAACTATTTTTCCCCGCTCACCATGAAATTAATTTTTTCAAAATATTTACCCTTTTTTCTGGCACACGTCCTTTGCTTAAAGTAGAACTATTCATAAAGAACAGAGCTTCTATTTTTAATAGATCTAGAGACAAAAAATTTACCTTAGCCTCTAGCACATTTTACAGCAAATTGTATTTATATGTGATGAAATAGTCTCGCCCTTCTTTTCTGTATTTAGAGACATTTTCATGTGTAAATCTTCGCAGAATCGTTCAAATAATTACATATGCAAAATTTTTGAATGATTACTATGCTTGATAATGTACACTACCAATTCATTTCCATGTATTTCAAGTACACCATTTCAAATGCAAAATGTATTTTGGGGTGGGTATGAATACACGTGCTTCTTATTGCTTCAGTTTTTAGTAATTTGATGGACATAAATTTGTGGAGTGGGTGTTGTGTTTTATCTAGGACCCTGATCAATATTGTGACCTCATGCCCCTATATGGCTATAATCAATACATATCCCTATAATGGCATAACGATCAGAACCATATTTCAGTAACTCGTCTCTGCAGCTCATGACAGTCCATGACACAGCAGAAGCCACTTCCTCAGATTCCTAGATAGCACACCGAGTTCTTTCGACATCTCAAACCCCCCAGCAACCTGGGAAAGCCCCACTTGCTTTGATTTGATTAGTAATAGAACTCCTGCGAGCACTGTAAGAACAACCAGTTCTTAGTGACATCTTTATTGAAGTCTTATGTCCAAAAACTTACGTTAAACTCGGCACCTTTCAGGTATAAATATACCAACATTGCCTTAAGCAAACACACAGTGGTGGTGAATATGGAGCAGAACAGCTGTCCCTTGCAGAGCCCAGCAGATGCGAGAAGCCCATGGACACTGCCCCTCCTCCTTGATGCGCTGAGAAAGACTCTGTCTTTTCTCCTGCCGAGAAAATCCAGCTCCGGCGTTTCCAGCCTACCCTTGCGGGTAACTGTGATATCGGGTCCTGAGAGGAGATACCAGACCTCCTGCATTCTATTCCAGAGGTACGGTGCTGACTAAACCCTTAGAGAGAATTCTTGAAACAAACTCTTGGCAAAACCAACTTAAAATAAACTGTTACTTACTCCCTCCCTTGTATTAGGCTTAGGTCAGGTACAATGGGGTAGGCGTAGTTAGAAGCACCAATTGAGGCCGTTAGCCAATGTATATATGAATGTATGTATTTTATTCATTTTAACAATCTTATGGCTAAGAAACCATATCAATGCTTTTACAGTATTATTTCATAACACTTTTTATAATAACAAGTCTTGCAATTGTGGCAATTATTTCTCTTGCATGAGGAGGAAGACTGCTCAATAAATAATACCTTTTATTGAAAACGCCCGTCTCTCTATTCTCTGCATCCTGGTGAAAGTAAATCTGCACAACTGACTGAGTGAAATAGCTGTCTATTGTTTCACACGACTCTAGAGATTGACTCTTATTCTGAGGAGCAAAGTTGTCATGTTTATGCAGTTGTCGGAAGCTGAATCCCTTCTTGTCTGAAGCCTGGGAAGCTGATCACTTCCTATTCAGTCAAGAAAGTTTCCAGTGACCTCTGAGCTAGCTGCCGCAAACCTAAATTAAGTCTAACATAGTCAGTAGAGACCTAGAAGACCGCAGTCCTACGTCTACACTGCTGTTTATGTTATTCCAAGGCGCAGGGCCTATAGGGAAAATAGGAACTACACTACACGGTGGCTGTGTGTAAGGCCTTAAAGGAATTAAAAAAGTAGTTTTGTATGGTTACCAACCGCAGTAAAATGGTCAAACAGAGAACACACATTAATATATTCAATGTTACTATAATGAATACCAAGACAATTGGTTCTCTGTTTGCCCACTGCTGACTTTTCCAATGATAATGTAACTCAGGGTGCTGCTGGAAATTCACCTTTCTATTGCTTGCAATGCTGTACTTCGAGAGGGTTTACCTCTTCGGAGGCATGGCCAAGATGGCAAATGGGGCAAACACAGTATGAAGAGCTCCGTGCCATCCACCTTTCTGACGCCATCCTCTTCCATAGTAGCCCACTAACCGACCTCAAGATGTAATAATAATCTAAACTTACATCCACCCCAAAAAGAAACGACAAGCTGGCAACAAACTGATAAAAGCCTTGGAAATAACAATCTTCGAAGAGTACTCCGATTTATTCATCCTGGCAGGGGACTTTAACATGTTCCTCATTAGCTCCGATTCAGAGGACAACATCAAACAAGAACTCAGTGCTGCATGGGGAGTCCCAAAACAGAGCTCCACAAAAATCAATAAATCTACTAATTGCTCAAAAAATCTACTTCGCCAATTAGAACATCTTAACTTAAAAGCCTTGAATGGGAGCTATGCTGAAGACCATTCACCGGTCGCAACCTATCATTTCGATAAGCAATCCTCACATCTGGACTACACATTCACATCTCTAAATATGCTTGGCAGGGTGATGGCGTTCAAAATAGGGACGAGCGACCTTAGTGACCACCTGTCCCAAGAAGCCACAATAAAAGTCAATTAGTTTCTGGAGACTAAACCACACAGCATTGATATTGAAGTAACTTAAAAACTTAGGCAGCTTCGGTGCAATCCCTCTAACATCGACTCCATAAGACTCGCTGAAAAAACTCTTTTTACTCAGACGGCAAGTTCCACAAAGTTGACAGAAGTATGGCAAAACTTTATTTTAGACGTCAGTGTGAAATTGCTAAAAGGCCCGCCAAACAGGTCACGCCAAGGACAGGGAACATCAACCAAATTACAATTCACCCCAGAAATGAAAATGCAAAAACGGTTAATAAACCAAACACTGAGACAGATACGAAAGGATACAGCAAACCACGACTTGCAAACACTCCTAAGGAGAGCAAAAAAACTGTCAAAACAGATGGGAAAACCAAAGGCAAAAAAATGACGAGCTATGGGCGAAACTTCTTTATGAAGTATAATGGAAAAACAGCTCAAGGTTCTGGCAAATGATTAAAAGAATAAAGAATCCAAGCCAACTCGGCTTAAACTCAAACATAATGGAGGAAGAATGGACAAAATACCTACTTAAGCACTTCAACATTGAGGACAGCCGTGAAGAAGCGGTGACAATAAAGCTCTGCAAAGAAGCACAGAGGGAAATAACAGACAATCAATGCATAACTTCCACTACCCAAGAAATCTACACAAATGGAGTCACGCTACCGCCTCGAACGGAAAAAACAATGCCCGACCCTAGTTCTTTTTGCCAAATCAGGTCTGGACATTTGGCCACCACTCCAGCCGAGGTCAAAAGGCAAATAGCCAGGGAAAGTCCGACAGGAGCCCCCGGGCCAAACGGCATCCCACCGATGCTGTACAAATCGGACGCGTAATTCTGGAGCATAGTGCTAACACCGATATTCAACAACGTAAAGGACACTCAGACTCTACCTGAATCATGGCGCTGGTCAATAATCAGTCCAATCTTCAAACATGGCAACAAGAAGCATCTAAATAATTATCGGCTTATTGCAATCATAGATGAGGAGGCTAAGTATTTTGCAGGAACCATACTGGAGGACCTGACGCTATGGGCATCTGAAAACTCAATAATTCCAATCAATAAAATAGGGTTCTGCAGGGGTCAATTGACCACAACCAACATCATGGCACTGACCCTGCTGATGGAAGCAGCAAAAGAGGTTAAAAATCTCCTTTTACTCTCTTTAATTGATTACACTGCTGCATTAGACCACGTGGATCGCAACAAACTCTGGCAGAAATTGGACAACTGGGGAATACCCAAACATCTCCTAGACGTGCTGATCTTACTCCACTCAAACACCTGTATTAAAGTTAAACTAGGAGCGGGCACACACCTCTCTAAACCCATTCCAACAACAAAAGGGTTAAAACAGGGTTGCATGCTAGTACCAATTTTATTCAACCTCTTTCTTGCTGACCTGCCAGGGGAACTTGATAAATGCCTCTGTCACGCTCCGAAACTAGGGAAAATTCCACTGTCAAATCTGCTGTATGCAGATGACCTGGTGCTGATAAACCGGGCACCAATAGGCCTCCAGCACCTTCTAAATGTAGCCTACTCCTTTCCAGAAAGGAATGCCCTGCAAATAAACTTCAACAAATCCAAGGTCATGGCAGTGAACTACAAAAAAATAGGAAAATCAAGTGGCACCTAAACGGAGAAGGGTTGGACCTAGTGACCACCTACAAATATTTGGGAGTAATTCTGGACTCCAAAAACTCGTTTAAACCTCAATTGAACTCTTTACGAGGAAAGGGAACCATGACTTACCTGGCCATAAAATCTCTAAAGGCCAAACTCCCCGACCTAACGCTCAACCCTCTTCTCCAGGGTTTGCGCGCAAAGCTACAGCCAACTCTCACATATGGGAGTGAATCTCTCCATGGGAAGGACACCGCAGTATTGGACACAGTAATAGCTAATTCATACAGGGCTATCTTCAACCTGCCAAGATACGCCTTGCCTGCACAAATTCGGTTCGAATTTGTGATTCTGAAACAAACACTGGGAAGGCGGAGTGCATATGTTATCAGCTGGCACAAGATTCGCAGTGCTGAGCCTGGTTCTCTAAACTCCAACGTATGGGAAGAGCTGCTCCCACATCGTAAATCCTCAGCTAGAGATTACCTACTTGACTCACTTCAAGTCCTAGGTCTCCCCGACCTTTGGGACACCCCAACAGACCTCTTGTCTTTTAAAAAGTTGCGAAAAAATCAGCACGCATCATCTCCTCATTGAGGATAAGGACTCATTAGCAAAAAGAGGCCACTGTTGGATCACGCTCGGTGACAATGGAAGAATGCAACCGCAAGCATATTGTAACATTGGAATGAATTTAAAAACGAAAGAAAAGTTTTTAAAATTACGCCTTGGTGCAATTCCAGTAATCCCACATTTGCCACCGTGGGTAAAACTTCTCGCAGCAGTGCCATCTGTGTAAAGCTGACAAGGAAAACATCGTCCATGTGATATGTATTTGTCCTAAATTAAAAGACTTGAGGCACAACTTATTTCGACCCTTCTTTACATCACACGGCATCTGGACATGCAGGCAGGCTGTCAAATTGTGTTTTAACCACGCTAATACAAAATTAAATTGTCGGGTCGTAAAGTTTTTTGAATTAGTTGAAAAAAGACACAAGAGCACTTGAAGGCTGTTAAACATTTTATGGACAACTAAGATACTGATAGTAATCAAATTTGTAATACTGAGGAACTGCGCACAATGAACTTTTAACAAGTTTTAGCTTTTATTGTTTTGTAAAGGTTTTATTTAATTATGTACAAATAAAAATGACTTACTTACTCACTCTCCGACCAAGTGGGGGCCCTCCATATGACAGCAGGAGCTGGTTGGGCTGAGAAAGGGGCTGAGGGCTGTGAAGCTCTGACGGTGGATTGTGGGGACAGGTCTAATGCCTGAGGCAAGCTGCCGCTCTACCTCATGTGACTACCCCTTCCCAACAGCACTGCAGGGCCAGAGGTGAGAGACCGCAGAGCTGCCATGGTGCACCAGAGGAATGCATGGCGGGAATGCAGCCTAGTGTGAACCATGGTTGTGGGACCCCATGATCTCCCTCGAAACACGACCTGATTGGACGGGTCCTATGGTGCCACATCTGGGATAGCTTCCTTCTCGGCCTTAACATGAACAACTGAGGTGGGGCAACAGCAGTGGTGAAGGGTTTTTACCACTGGGGTATAGGATTACACCCTACGGAGCCTTTGTGGGAAGTTTCAGCCCCCCACAGTGCTGAGGTTTGCCTTTTTACAGCCTGTCCCTCAACTATGAGACAGTTCCTACCCACAGTAAGGTATGTGTACACTGCTGGGGCAATACTACATTGCCAGAGATTCAATGAACTCCTACAGGCCATCAAACATGTCAAGACTGCATTGGAATCCACATTGGAAACCCTGAGGATCAAAATGGGTCTGTTCAGAGCTGACTGAGGGACAGAGTGGAATCTAATGGATCTGCCTTGGCAGGCACGCTGCCATCAATTGAAGATATGCAGTTACAACTAAAGACCCTTTAAGCTGAAGTGACTTTGATACGCACCAGACAAGATGATGTAAAAGGTCAATAACTTTGCAACAACATTTGTGTAATGGGTCTCCTGAAGGGAGAGAAGGACCCTAATATGGACTTGTTTCTTGAAGATTGGTTGTTCAACACTGTGCTGGGAGGAAATAGATCAACCTTCTTCTCAGTTGAATGGGCCAATAGAGTCCACAGCAGGGCTGCCACTCAGGGACTTTGCCTAGGCAAGTGGTGGTACATCTCTTTAATTATCAAGATTGCAATCATATTTTACAAGTTGTCTGCATGAAAGGCCCCTGGCAAGTGAATAACATCCAGTAAACACCTGCCAAGACTACACAGCAAATTTGCAAAGCCAGCAGGTCTTGTTCATAGCGTTTAAATGGAAACTTTGCCAACTAGGTCTACAATATTGACTCACGATCCTAGCCAAATCAACCATCATAGACTCTGAACACATGCATTTCTGGAAGTGGCTGGTATTGAAGGAGGTCACTGCATCAATGTATAATTCGCTATTGCTTAATGACCGGCAACACCAGAGGCCCAGACAGTGGCAGCATTGAAGTCCAATTGGCAGGCATACAGAAGAAGAAGAGGTGAAGGAGAAAGCACAGGTGCTAGCTGAACTGGAGTTTAGACATTGTCAGCCCATGGGCTCACTTGACCATGCAATGGTTTCCCTAGAGAGGGTGTTGCCTTTTCTCCGGGAGATATGCCACCTCAAACTAGGTCAAGCCATGCTCTTACTCCCATGACAGCGGACCAAGTGATGTGAACTGAGGTACTATATCCTTTTTCCAATCTGTATACCAGGGCTATGTGTTTGTATGGGTGAAGGGTTCAATTGCAGCTGTATTATGGATGTTGATGGTCAAATATCCTTACCACAAATGGATATTTCAATCCACTGAGTCTGAAGGACATTTTTACTCTTGTTACATTGTAAAGTTTATATTTAGTCTAGAGCTTGTTTTCTTTCTTGACTTGGGGATGGGATTTGAGATTTATGTTATTGCCTTATTTTTTGTTTGACCAGACTACAATACAGTATCGATCAAAAGGAGGTCAGGGACACCCTGTGAAATTGGGGTCCTCGCTGATTGGAAAGGCGTGGGGAAGTCAACATGCCAATCATAAACAAGTCAGAACATTTGACAGATTCCCATCCTACATATGACATAATGACCTGGAATGTAGGGGATATGACCACACCTAGATGCCGCCACAAAGTGTACTCTTATCTGCGATGCACATAGATCCACTTAGCATACTTACAAGAAACCCACATGACTGCCATGGAACTCCTCAAGCTCAATCGCTGTTGGAGAGGCCAGATTGTTCACACCTCTTATTTGGCATATGCAATCGGGGTGCTTCTGTGGGTGGTACCAGCAATGCCATTGGTAAAGGTAGGGAAAATGGCGGAATCCATGGGGTGCTATATGTAGGCTGAGGGGAGGCTTAATATTGGTGCTGTGTGCCCTCAACGTTGGTCAATCACAATTCCTAGACATGGTAGCCCCAGCGATGATGCATGTTCTAAAAGCTCCGTCTGTATGTTGTATATACTTTAACTATGTGAACTACACTAGTTTGGAGAGATCTATATCTCTGCTACATGGCATACATCTTCATAGAATAGCTAGGACACAACTGCCCGAAGTACATGTGGTGCTCCATGCATCACCTCATGAGAGAATACTCATTCTTCCACATTTTGCACACCAGAATTAACCTTCTTTCCAGCCCTGACATGTTTGGGGCAGACGGCAAAGACCCATACCTACTTGGGGGTTACACATATGGGCCCTATATGATGACACATTCCATAGGTCTGTAGACACAAAAGTAATCATTTTAGGAAAATGATGAAACAGCGATGGAGTGGGATGCCTTTAAGGTGGTCATGCAGGGATAATGCATCAAGACTGAGTATGTGCGAAGCTCACACTGCAATGCAAACTTGTTGTAAGAGAGTATGCTATGCACGAGGCAGAAGTGAGTGACAGAGAAAGCATAGTGCATTTGATCTAGCTCCCTGCTCTTAGAGCAGATCATAAGTCCTTAGTGGATAGGCTCAGAAAACTGGAATATAAAGAATACATAACAAAACAAGTTAAAGATAGAGAGAGAGCATGATACATATGGCTTGGCTGCTGCTCTTGTACACCAAGACCAAAATGATTTAATCCCAGGGAGGAACACATTTCTCAACCTGAGGCGTCCCTTTTATTTCACTGAGGAATATCCCCAACTTTGCCTCTGCCTGTAGCACTTTGCTTAGACATACACAAAGCCTTTTATATTCTGGGTTGACCCTATCTATATGGAGTGCTACTCACACAATGGACCTGGGACCCAAGATAATGAAAACGAAAGGTCTCCTATATGCTAATATAGTTGCCTGGGTACGCACAGGTAGGGAAACCTTCTCGACCATTTGGGTAGGCAGGGGCACCAGGCACGGTTGTCCACTGTCACTGAATATGATTATGAGGTGCAAGAACCCCTGGCAGGCTTGTTTCTGCTGCAGGGTTCACAGTGGGGGATCCTGAGTGGAGACCCATGAGAAGCAATATTATTATATGCAGTTCACTCCCCAGTGTATCTTGGAGATGTACGTTGAGACCTACTTGAGTGATGGAAGCAATAAACAAGTTCAAAACTGCCTTTGGCTTGAAATTGAACTGGGCTAAATCCTGCCTCTTACCTCTCCAAAGAATTCTAGAGTGTGAAGTGTTCTACAACATGGGCTTAACGTGGCAGTACGACACATTCATAGTCACTTGGGGTCAATGCCTATCACTCAGACGACAACGTAGTATAGGGCAACTTGGGTGTGTTTACTACCACTCTGGGAGTTAGAGTTGCAATTGCAAAAATGTTGCGCCTACCTAGGTTACTCTACCATTTCTCACTGCTTCAACTCCCCCTTCCCTGGCAATTTCTTCAAGACTTAAATACTGTTCTTTCTGACTTGATATGGGCCACAGGGAAGAAGAGAGGGACTATCCATAAACTGCATTGCACCAATAGAAGGGGGAATGAGCTGTACTATTCGGTGGCACAGCTACAGTAGACCATGAAATGGTTATAAGGCACTTAATCCAGAACAGTTGTCTGTTTTACAAGTTATGTAAAGGCGGGGGATATTGGAATGACCTATGGACTCCCACAGAGACACCCCACACATTGGACAACTTGCCAAGGTGGCCAAATACTGTTGTCACATGTATGTACAACCCAGGAGCAGCCCACTGGAGTATGCACCCAGGCTGCCACTTTGAGTATTCCCAGCATTTGCAAGGTAGCTGACTGACACAAAATTAGACAGTGGATGGAGGCGAAGCATCCTCAGGATAAGTAACCTATACAAACATAAAACCGTGATGTCCTTCTATGTCCTCAGAGAGTGTTACAACATTGAGGAGAGCTAGTGTTTAGCACACAATGCCCTGACAGCCTTGGCAGGTACCCCGTAGAGCCCTAATTGTATATCCTGAACATTGCAATTGTTACTGGAGCATGGCGTAGGGGGATGAGCAATCACATTAATTTACAGTGCGGTGCTGGAATCCCATGGCTTATGTCTATATGCCCTGAGGGATTAATGGGCCCATTTGCTCCAGCGAGAGCTCACAGGCAGGCAGTGGTGTCTTGCACTGGAGCAGGTGCGGCGAGTCTCCAGGAACCTGTGTTTATAATTCACACAGTGTAACTAACTACATCAGACATATCTTACTCCAACGCTTCTACATCACATCTTCCCAGGTGTGGACCCGAAATGCCAACCGTGACTATGTCTGGATACAGACTTTTATCATAAAGTATGAGCCTGCCCAGAAATTGGGCTGAATTGGACAGACACAATGACGACACTAACAGACCTCATGGGACGTCCATTACAGCTTGATTACCTACACTGTTGGCTGGTTGTGTGGGTGTGACATGCCGTACATGCAAGAACAAATATGTTACAAAGCATGTAGGCCTGGTGTACATACTGTAAACATTTTGCGTAGCGAATACAAGGAAGTTCACCACAGTGCTCTCCCATTATCTCTGTGGCTTAGAGACCATTTCTAGAGGGCAACTGCTAAGACAATTGCCTGGCCCTCAGTTCCACTACAGTGAGAAGTGGTGACACAATGGGAAGCCTCGCACACATTTGTAGACAAACTGGCAGCAAAGACAGACAAATGACCACCTAGAGGCCCTGCATTCACCGACTGCCTTGCTCTTGTGCCGTTAGCTGTGGCCACTGAAAGAATTGACTCAATGATGAGTGACACAACATTTATGACTGAGGGCTAGACATTGGGGTCCTGCTTCCCACAAATTAATGGTGTTACTATAGCTCTTCCTTTCTTATTTTCTATCAAATCAATGGGTCCGATACTAAGACACATTGAGAGACTGTGTTTCCCAAGAGAGGGGCAATAGGTAGATTTCACACAACTGACACGATTGTAAATGGGCAATAGCGAATTGTTACTAATTATTACACAATGTTGCAGTAGCTCTTATGAGAGAGCCAATAGGGTACTCTAACCTCAATTGTCTGCTCACCATGTATGCCCTGGACACTAGGATAGATGTCTGTACTCATTTGGGAACTCGAGATGTAGGAGAACACATTGTGAGCTCACAAGGCGTAAAATGTAATGCATACTTTATACTGCTATGTTGGGAATCCAAACCATGCTAATCACTGTATGTCTATAAGTTGAAAAACCCATAAAGGGGGGCGTGGCTTGGCGCCGAACGGGTATGGCGGCTGAAAAAATACCCTCCCTCTCCGCCAAAACCTCTATCATCGGTATCTGTGGAGATTTTATTAGAGGAAATTAGGGCTCTTCGCCCTTTCAGAGAGGAAACCAACGCTAAACTTCAAGCGCTAACGGATAACTGGGCACAAATGGACGCAAGAGTCTCTTCAGTGGAGCAAAGTGTTTCTTCTCTTCAGGAATCTTCAGCTAATGTTACACATCTGACATCGCAGGTCTCCTCCCTTCAACGTCAAGTGGAGGATCTTGAAAATCGCAATCGGCGCAACACTTTGTGAATTTACGGCCTGGTGGAGGGCTATGAGGGGAATGATCCCATTGCCTTTTTCAAGTTATTTCTTCCCAAGCTTTTACACCTCCCAGAAGCTTCAATGCTTAATATTCAGCATGCTCACAGGCTTGGACGACTTTCTTCTTCAACTTCCACTACGCCACGACCGAGAGGAGTCATCATTTATTTCCTAGAGTATACGGATCTTATGAAGGTCTTGTCAGCGGCCAGAACCTCTCCTCGGCTCACCTGGTCAGGGTCATCTTTATTCTTCGTGCAGGATTATGCCAAGCCACTGCAAGTCGTCGCAAGGCTTTCCTGGATATGCGGGCAGATATGGACTCTGTCACCCGTGTCTTTTCAAAGTCATGTATATCAACAAAGCAACGACATACGAAGATCCTCTTCGCCTTAGAAGCTTCTTGAACTCTTGTGGACCGAACGTCATGGATCTCTCTGGACCTTCCTCCTCACTCCCTACTTGAACATTTTGGTCCTCTTCCATCTTATTGTCTCCTGTTATTATGACTCTCTTCTCTCTTAGTCCCCGTTTTTGATTGTTGCTGATTTTTATGGTTACTGTTATCGTTCTTTATGTTTATACGTTTCCGCATGTTAAAATGTTGCTGTCATGGTTTTCTCATATTATTCTCTTTATTGTCTGACTCATTTTTGATACTGTTGATTGTACCCATTCCTTCTTTGAAATTTTGGCTTAACCTTTTTTTTCCCTCATGTTTTTCGTAGATTTACCTCTCGTTCTGTGGTATTCTCCTGGCCGTCCATTTCGCTGGCTCTAGCAGCTTTGCCTGCTCGATGTGGTTCCACCCTCCCCCTCCTCTCATCCTGGTTCTGTTCCTGTTCGTTTTCCCTAGCCTTTCTTCGTTTGTAAGTATATCTTTTTCTCCAATGTGTTTTTCTCCCCTTTTTCTTTGGTTTTTCTTCTCCCTTCCTTTTTCTACTTCTTTATCCTCCAGGTGTCATTTCTCATTTTGCCTTCTTTTCTCCCTTATTGCTGTCTTTAATGTATTGTTCTTCTCCAGTGTTGCAGGCATGGTTCTCAACTTCTGTATTTTTCTCTCAGTTCAGTCAACTTTTCCTATGTTTCTCACATTCCTCTCTGTTACAGATTGTACTTTATTGAATATTCTGCCCGCTCTGAAAATATTACTATTCTCTACTCCTTCATTAATTTCAGACTTTATTTTTCTTGAGGCTTTTCTTTGCAATTGTTATCTCTCATTATCATATTTGTTATTATTTTTAATGTCACGTATTGTCACATGGAACGTTAAAGGTCTTAATTCTCCCATTAAGAGACAGAGAATTTTATCTCACCTAGCCAAGTTGAATGTTGATTTTGCTTTTCTGCAAGAAACCCATTTGTTTGAAACTGAATCTGCCAACCTTAGAAGAGGTTGGGTGGGTGAAGTTTTTTATGCCCCGGGTGATGGTAAACGCAATGGTATGGTAATTTTTTGACGTAAATCTATTTCATACTCTTTATTGGTTACGGAATCAGACGCTGATGGTAGATGGTTATACGTCAAGCTTTCTTTAAGGGGTGTTCCACTCTCTCTCCTCAATGTTTATGCTCCCACAGGAGGGGATCCTACTTTATTTAACAAGATGGCCACCCGTATTACCAAATTCATAGATGACAATTTTATTATGGCAGGGTATTGTAAACAACCTCTTGATCCCTTTTTGGATAGGCATTCGAAAGCTTCTTGCATACCTAACAAACCCAATAAACTCTTTGCTCAAGCAATTTCACAACACAAACTTATTTTATGCTTGGCGTTTGTGCAACCCGACAACAAAAGAATTTACTTTGTATTTTCCATCTCATCTTTCTCAGTCACGGATTGATTATATTTTTGTTTCTCACCACATTTCCCAGACTCTCACTCATAAAGAAATTGGCCCCATTTTGTTGTCCGATCACGCTCCCGTCTCAATCAATATTGATATTTTGCCTAAGCTTGTTGGATCCAAGCGATGGCATTTTAACAACACTCTACTTTTGGACCCCAAATTTAACTCCTCTTTTATTGACTTTTTTAATGATTTTTTTTTAAATTAACGATACCCCCTCTATCCCTAAGCACACAATTTGGGACGCCTTTAAGGCTGCGGCGAGGGATTTCATAATTGGTTATGTGGCCAAGAAACGGAAAACTGTTCATAGGTTTACTAGTGATCACCTCCAAAAAAATCAAAAGATTGGAACACTCCTATTATACCTCCCATTCACAAGATAGCTTGACGGCTCTTCTTGATGCCAAGATGCAATTCAACAAAAAATCCACAGAAGATGCTTCGCTATATTTGTTGAAATACAGTTTGAAGTTTTATGGTGGCAAGAATAAGGTGGGGACGATTTTGGCTAATTACTTGAAAGTTAAACATAATAAGTTGAATATTGAATCGGTTTTTGGTGATAATTCTGACCTTAAGCATAGAGATACTGATATTTTAGATGAATTCTCCCGTTTCTACGCCACCCTTTACTCTTCTGAAACTCAACCTACTGCTCATTCCCTATTTAATTTTTTTTCTGATATACAACAGCCTCACAATTTTCCTCTTGATTTGACTTCTTTAGAATCAGACATATCCCAACATGAATTACTTACCGCACTACAACACCTTGAGAAAGACAAAGCCCCTGGACCAGATGGGTTCACAGTTGAATGCTACCTTCAATTTTCTACACTACTGTTACCTAAACAACATTCCCTTATAGATTCATTTGTTACCCTAGGCAGTTCTTCAGGTACTTTTTCTGATGCTCACATTTGTATAATACCTAAAGATGGGAAAGATGCCAAATATTTTAAAAATGACAGACCAATTTCATTAGTCAACATTGATTACAAGATTTATGCTAAATAACTTGCTGCAAGATTAGACCCCTTTCTGCCTGACTTACTGAGACCAGAACAATCTGCATTTGTTAAAGGCTGTTTTATCACTGACAACACTAGACTTTTGTTCAATATTTTATCTAAATCCCCTCGCTTTCAACATTCTTTGGCAGTGATTGCATTAGCTGCAGAGAAGGCGTTCGACAGAGTTGACTGGACTTATCTTTTCTCTACTTTAAAATGGTTTGGTTTTGGTCCTAAAGTTATTTCTTTAATTTCATTTCTTTATTCCAACCAAAGAGCAGCGGTTTGTGCTAATGGTTTGGTTTCCTCCTTTTTTGATTTAGTAAGGGGTGTCCGACAGGGTTGCCCTCTTTCCCCATTTCTTTTTAATTTAGCATTAGAGCCCTTTCTATCCAAGCTTCGTCAGATTCCTAATATTCATGGTTTTCAGACATCGCAATCCCAGATCAAACTTGCTGCATATGAAGATGACATTTTGCATTTTATATCCAACCCTACTGATTCTATCCCCGCATTCCTTGCTGAGGTACGTGCTTATTCACTGATCTCTGGATATAAATTGAACAATGATAAGTGCGAAATTTTACCATTAACAAAATTTACTTTTAAACCTGATTTCAATGCTTCCAATTTCACTTGGAGCCCCTCCCATATTAAATACTTAGGATTACACGTTACTCCCTCCCTTTTAGACACAGTCACGCTTTGTCTCAATAAATGCACCCAGAAACTTTCAGATCTCAAAACTAAGTGGCATCCTCTCTATCTTTCATGGTGGGGGTGTCTTGACACCATTAAGATGATGTTGTCCCCCATTGTCCTTTATACAATCTCCCATATCCCAGTTCCTATCTCCACAAAATTCTTTAGGAAAATCAACACTATTCTTTCTTCCTTTCTCTGGTTGGGAAAAAAGCCTTGTATGTCAATTCTCAGACTAACGCGTCCCAATTCGGAAGGTGGTGTCAATTTTCCAGACTTTCCAGCATATCATAAGGCTTTCCTCCTGCGGCAAGCTTCCTTTTGGTTGCAAGATCCTCATGATGCATGTCCTCTATGGGTCACGATTGAACGTCTCTCTTTGTCCCCTTTTACCTTTGCTGAGTATCTCTCTTTTTCTTGTAAGCCACAATTGTTCTCCACTCCTTTACATAGATTTACTACCAAATTACTCCTATCTGTTACCCCTACCCCTCCCACTACAGTTGCTGCCTTTTTGAACACCACCATTTGGCACAATAAGAATCTCCTCATTAACAATAAACCCTTTTATTGGAAGTATTCAAGGAAGAATGGATTGATTTGTATATCCCAACTCTTCTCTAATTCAACCTTCCTACCCTTTTCAACGCTTAGCCAATCATTTAATCTCCCTGCTTCTTTCGCTTGCAAATACCTTATACTTATAGAGGTGGTTCTGTCCAATTATACTCACCTTCTACAATCTCATACTCACCCTGCATCTCCTACT
Organism: Lissotriton vulgaris; assembly: GCF_964263255.1. Taxonomy (NCBI): domain Eukaryota; kingdom Metazoa; phylum Chordata; class Amphibia; order Caudata; family Salamandridae; genus Lissotriton; species Lissotriton vulgaris. Next base: position 929,063,535 of record NC_141689.1, on the reverse strand, counting down.
CCAACTTCACGGCTTCACTCTTTTTTATGTACCACATCTAAAGCCTCCACCATTTACAAATTCCTCCGCACTACACATATACCTCGGCCCAAATCCAAGGTTGAGGAACAATGGGAATGTGATTTTGCCACTTCTTGGCCCATACCTTTGTGGGATAAGTTATGGACCAAGCTCCGTAAATCATCTAGGGCTGCCACTATCACACAGACACTTTACTTTATTTACGACAGGCTTCTTTTTACACCATACTCGCTAAGTATGAGGTTTTCCACAGTCTCTGATCTTTGCTGGTCTTGCTCTTCACCGCAAGCAACTTTACTTCATGTGTTATTTTCTTGCAATGTCATTCATGCGTTCTGGAAACAAATCTGGTCCCAAATTAATGCCATCTTCCACACACAAATCCCCTTTTCTTTCACTCATATACTTTAAAGGAAGTTTATCTCCCTTCTGGGAAGACACTACATTAAATGTTCAGATTGTTGACTTACTAATAGCTGTTGCTTTTCAACAGATCACTGTCAATTGAAAAAACTTTACTTATATCTCTTTTAAAGCATGGTGGTAAAATGTTTGCCATAATAACAGACTGGATACTGCTTTTGTTTTTCCTCTTCAGATGGCAATGAAATGCAATAATTTGTGGCTTCCTGTAACATTGTACCTTGATGTATGTGCTAAACGTTCATTTCATTTATGCCCAACTCAGCAGGAAGTCTCCAAACCACCTTAATTGACCTTAACGCTCCTCTATATTTCATTTTATCATGTTTTCTCATTGCTTATTTTGCTATCTTCTTATTATTATGCCTCCTTTGTCTCTTTAGAGCCTGCTCCAACTATTATTATGGGTGTAATGCTTCATTCCATTACCATTGCTTCTATTTTGTATTTTTTTTCCTTATTGTATTGACACCGTTTTTGTTTTTCATCAATAAAATTATTTTTTTCCAGTAAAGACTTACTATGGAAAAAGAGGGGTTTTCTCTTTTCCTCAGATTGATCTTTTAGTTCTTGCAACTACTGATTATGTGAATCAGTACCAGAAACTAAGACAACTTGTTTCTGAAATTTTATATAGTTCAGAGATCAAGTAGCAATCATGTTTTTCACTTTTTGCTCCTGGAGCTAAAGTTTCGCTGTCTACTCTTTTTCTTCCCCTTCAGAAACTCCCAGTCTAATCTTGGAATGATTTTTCGGCCCACTTATTGTAATTCATCAGATCCGTTATGTGGCTTTCCATTTGAATATGCATTACATTTGGAAAGATAATTGAATTTTCAGCTATCTAAACTGAAGCCTGTGTCCCAGATTCTAATTTTTAACTTTCATTTGAGCCTCTGACACGGATGGTACCTGGAAAAACAGAAAATAAAGTTCAGACAATTTGTGACTGTCAGCTTTTCATCTTCTATTCTTGTTTCAATGGAAGGGGAAGGTTTACCCATCTATTGAGTGAACATGGTCAAATACTTCTGCTCATGCTCTGTTACTAGTTTGACACTTCTTTCAAAAGCATCTTAATAAACATATAATTTCTGAGTAGGGTATACTGTCACAACAGTGACTTGATTCAGCTGCTGTTGGTGCTGTGATTAGAGATAACCACAGCAGTGTTTCAATATCAGTTAGAGACATTAGCTGACATGAGTGGCTGTGGACTTGTGGAATGCAGTGAAAAGAAAAGAATGTCCAACTTGGCCTTTTTCGTTTCATGTTTAGCAGTGTAAAACCTGCAATTAGACCACTCAAATAAATCCCTTTGACAGGTCAAAACCTACCTTTGAAACATTATTAAGCCACATTTATGTCAGCCTTGCAGCTTTGAAGGCAGTATGTTGGCATTTAAAAGTAGTACATGCACAAATGTAACATGTCCTACAGTGACAAGCATTGAAAAGTAATTTTTCACTGTGGCAGGTCTAGTTACCCTATGTATAAAACATAGTACAGATTAGAATCCGAATACTGCATCTCAGGAATGGGACTAGCTAGAAAATAAATTCAACAACTATTTTAACAGTTATTAAAATGCAATTGAATGGAGAAATTGGATTTTTTATTAATATTAAGGAAAGGTAACTTTTAGAAAATCAGCTCTTTACTGCATGAAGTTCCTGAACTTGTCCTGTTCAGTGATTAGCATTAGGTGTGAAATGCCTTCCAGGAGCAAATAAAAGGCTGGCCTAAATGGGCAAGAATGACTCATCTGAACCTAACAGAATATACAGAGTGGTGGCTGTGAGCATCTTTTTTGACACTACAGTGTCAAACCCTACTGAATGGTTTAAACCTGCTTGATGGGTTCCCTTTATTGATGAACAACACTTCGGGTGTACTTGATAGGCAGAAAACAGGACAATTCTTATGTATTGTTTGGTTCATGAAGAATCCTACTTTTGTCCTACCAGACCTCTGTGTCTGGGTTTTATGTGGGTACAGATGCTGCCCCAAACTGGATTTTAGTGTAAGATATGGAAGGACACTAGGGTTACCACAGTACATTCTCCACACACACACATCCAGCGCTCGGAGCTCAATTTTAGTGTAGCTGAAGTTTTGCTATATTCACAATGCCCAAAGTGGGTAGGGTTAATATTATTATTATTAATTAGCATTTATAAAGTGCATGGCTACCCAGAGGCATCCTAGCGCTAGGGGCTGTTCAGGCTGAGAGAGAAAGCTATCAATTACTATTCTGGAATAGCCATGCTTTAAGACCCTTCTGGAAGGAGAGGTGGGAAGTTTCAAGCCGGAGATTGAGAGGGAGGGTGTTCCATAGTCTAGCTATGTTGTATGAAAAGGAGCGTCCTCCACTCCACAGCCTATTAATTTTAGGAATGCAGGCTAAATTTAAATTCTCTAAGCAAAGAGATTTCTTAGGAAGATAGGCGGTGATGAGAGACTGATTGATGCAAGGGCCTGTGCCCCTAAGAGTCTTATGAGCAGTGCATAAGACTTTAAAGGAGATCCTTTCCTTTATTGGTAGCCAGTAAAGGGCTTTCACTTTAGGTCTGGCTGACTGCGTGCTGCCAAGTCGTGCAACACAATTCTGTGCCACCTGAAGCTTCCTTAGGGTTGACTTTTATGGCTCCCAAATACAGTGAGTTACAGCAGTCCAGCCGCGAAAGAATCAGGGCCTGGAGCACTATTTTCTTAGCTTCAGTGGGCAATAGGGGAAGGACCTTCTGTAGCATTCTAAGTATGGCGTGGCAGACCCCCGTTACTGCCACTGCCTGCTGGTCGAGTTTAAGAGAGTCGTCCAGCCACACACCAACGCTCCAACTCTTGGACTTCTGGACTGGGGGATGCTCAAGCACAACGGACAGGGCAGTGTGGGGCTTGCTTGGCAGTATTGCCCAAGTACATGATTTCCATTTTTTCTTCATTCAGTTTGAGACAGGTGGTGACTTTCCGCAAACAGAGCTCTAGGTCTGCAGGGTCAGTCAGCAGATGATTTAGAGAAATCACCAACTGAGCGTCATCCTCATAGGTGATCACTTTGATCCCATACGGCTGGATGACCTTAGCCAGTGGCCTCATATATACGTTAAATAACGTGGACCTCAGAGACGATCCCTGGTGAACTCTATAGTTCAGAGGAAGAGGGCTGGAGGTGGATTCCCCTGCAAAGACCTTAAAAGTTCTGCCATCAAGAAACAATTGAATGCAGGAAATGGATTTTCCTGCTACCCCCTCTCTCCTTAGCCGTTCAATGAGAACGTCGAAGTTGACCGTGTCAAAGGCCGAGCTAAGGTCCAGGAGGATGATGGCCACCACTCCTCCGTGATCCACTATCCTCCTGGCTTCGTCAACTACAGCCGTTAGTGCAGATTCCATACTGTGTTGTGGACGGAAACCCGTCTGGGAGTGATGAAGTAGCTCATGGGATTCTAGGAAGGCTGATAGGGTGGCATTTATATGTTTTTCTAAGAACTTACTAAGCAAAGGTAGGAGGGATATGGACCGGTAGTTGCTCAAAGCTTCAGGGTCCAGGCTGGTTTCTTTTCGTAATGCTTTTACCATAGCATGCTTCCAGACCGGTGGCACGAGTCCGTTGGTGATGGGCATGTTGAGCACCTACTGGATGGCTGGTAGAACCACATTAGAACCACATATTTGGTCTTAGATAGGATGCGAGGTGGGCGGGATCTAGGGGAGATCCAGATTTTATTTTAACAAAAATCTTAGCTAGAGACTCCATGTCGAAAAGAAGACATTCCTCCAATGTGGGAGTGGCTTCTACCCTCATGCTCCTAATCCTAGGCTCCTGTTGCCCGCTACTTCCGTCAAGCTGGTGTCTAGATCACTAGGTAGTACGGATACATGGAGCTTCTTATAAACAGATTGTATTTTTCCCCTGAAAGTAACATGCCAGCTCATTACACTGTCCCTTGGATGAGTTTCTGGAAGTATCACGAAACGTGGGCTCCAGGAGAGCTCTGGTAATCCGGAAGGTTTCTTTTGGTCCGTTTGATGCTGCCTTAATTTTGTCCTCATAATAAAATGACTGTGCCTTTTTCATTTCCGCCTGATATTGCTTTATGGCTTCTCTGTAAGTATTTTTGATGCTTTCACTGAAATTCTTCCTCCAGATCCTCTCTAGATGTTTGCATTTTTGTTTGCGCGATCTAAGCTGAGGTGAATATCATGGGGAGATATTTTCGCTCATCCTATGATTAAATTTTTTTTCCGGAATAACTTTATCCAGTGTGGATTCCAACCAACAGTTAAAGATCATAGCTGCCGAGATGATGTCTGCCTCAAAAGTAGGTTTTGAGTTTATAAGTTGTGTTGACCATGCCTCAGCTGAAAGTTTGGACCATGGGCAGACTTTCATCGAGCTATGTTCCTTAGATTCACAGTGGCAAGGGGATTTTAGAGTGAAGGGGATCATGAAATGATCGGTCCATGGTAGAGGAATATGACTCTTTACAGTCAACTCCAAGATATTAGTGAACACAGGGTCCAAGGTATGACCTTTTATATGTATGTGTGCGGTGACTTTTTGTATAAGTTGTATTGCGGTGAGATCTTGTATCAGCTCAAGTGCCTCTCTTTTACTAGGGTCCTCAACATTAAGGTTTAAGTCCCCTATCAGTGTTAAATTGCTGGCAGATTTTGCAAGCGACGCTGCCACTTCTGGGAGGGAGCTAAGGAGAGGGCCCCCTGGCCCCGGCAGTCGATAGATAAGAATTCCAGAGAAAGACAGTGTAGCAGAGAGAGAGACAGAGAAGAAAAGGCTCTTAGAAGAGTTAAGTACTAGGTTGGGTTTAGTTCTACAATTAAAGGTTGGCCCAGGGAACCTTTACCTCATAGGTAAGTCCATACCCAAGAGTCATTCCCATACACTAGCTAATGTCAGACATATATGAGGCAACTCAAGACACTCTCTTCAGAACACTGCTGGACCTGAGGAAGAACAGAAAGGACTAGACATGATTTTTGTGATTTGAGAGGACCTTTGAAGGATTGGGCCTGCTCCTTCCTGTACACAGGAGAAAGAATTTGACTCCAAGGATCATAAGGCTGATCTCATGTTCAAGCAACAGGGACACAATAAGCTCCAAATGTCCTTTCCTGAAAATGCCCAACTGGCTAGTGGCAGCTGTTCCTGGGCTAGTGGCAACCTGGTCCTAGGCTGGATCCTACTGTTGTCCTCTGCCTGATACTCTGTGGGACTCTAAGTACCTCCCCTGATGTCCTGAGGGCTTTAGGAGCGTATTCGTGTTGTTGATTAAGGCTTGAAGGACTGTGTCAGACACTTAAATCTTTGAGCAGGACGATTGGTTGCTGTATCCAACCTGGGCTTCACCAGAACCAGCCTCAAATTTCTCATTGGTCTACTGGAACATAGTCAACATTTTCTTTTCTTGGCGCTATTCCTACTTAAAACTTTAAATATTCATATTTCTAGTTCCCTTTTTGGATTTTTTGCTTTTTTAGTGTCATTTTGTTTACTACAGTTTGCTCTATATTTCTAATTTGGTTTGATTGTTTTGTATTTTGACTTTTGTTATTGTTTTGGTGCCACATAAATACTTCACCCATTGCCATATGTTAAACCTGTCTGATCTGTGCCATAGCAACCAGGGGTTTAAGCTCAAGTTAATTAAGGGATTTTAAGGGTTCACCCTCACAAGGGTTGTGATTATTCCTCGAACTCAGTAGTGACCCACCCCAATTAATATTCACATTTTGTACACTGATGGTCTAGTATTATCTATTATGTCTAAAGCTTCTGCAAAGGAGATGTCCCTAAAGTGAGTGAGCTTATTATGCTTCTATTCTAAAGGACTGTGGAACAGTGAAGGTTTTGGATCCTACAACTGCCCAGCCCGGATCTCAACAACAGGGAAAACAGAACAAATTGGCTGGACAGGAAAATTGACAAAAAAAGTTCTAAAGACACGCAGTCAATATGTACTACGTGACCACAGGGTTTATATCCCAAACAAATTCATTTTCTTTTTTACTGAGATTGTCAAAGTTTCAAAAACACGGGCGCAAACAAAAAACCATCACAACAGTGGGTTCATGTATACAGTATCTACAAATATACAAATTTACAAATGTACAATACTTACAACAACGAGTCAAACGAAACAAATGAAACTTTGACAATCTCAGTAAAAAAGAAAATAAATTTGTTTGGGATATAAACCCTGTGGTCACGTAGTACATATTGACTGCGTGTCTTTAGAACTTTTTTTGTCAATTTTCCTGTCCAGCCAATTTGTTCTGTTTTCTCTATTCTAAAGGAGGCACTAGTGAGTTCCAAGATATGCCCCGTGCTTCAGGCGTTGGGATAGATTGTCACATACGTCTTACATATGCTCAGGAGCAAGAATGAGCTGTCAGTTTATTGATTCTTTTGAAAACTTCTTTAGAATAATTTAGGAATGTGGCTATGCAAGTACAGTAGCATTTCCAGCTTGCCAGAAGGACTTGTTTTTTGCAAGCAGTACTTGCTAGTGAGTACTGTTATTTTGCTTCCTCTTATTATTTCAGCCGCCATTACTTTCCCAATATTCTAGCTTTATGTTTCCAGAAATAAAATTCTGGATTGAAATATAGATAGTCCTTCTGGATGGGTGGGAACGAGTGGTTATGGGAGTGCTTGGAGAGCATTTTGTCCAACACAGAATTTAGGTACTTCAAGATGATCGATGCTATCTTAAAATTAGTAGGTTTAGAGTTCAGATTATCAGCATTGACAATAGGAATTGTTGAAAAAAACCTCAAAGTTCTATCCATGACTGAAAGTGTTTTGCTAGTTTTTTTAATTATTGGCACAGCAATAGCAAACGTGACACCCAGATGTACAGATCAGGGTAATATTATACAGTAGTCAGCCACAGAATGTAAATCCGGAGTGGCATAGATGATTTGTAGGAAGTGGCATTCTTGATGAGTAGGTTCATTTATAAATGTTAAGTTGCAAACCTCTATTTCTTTCCAAAATCTATGTGCAGGTCATGCTAGGATTTCCAATTGAAGAATAAATGTCCCAGAGCAATGGTTAGGTAATTGATCAATTAAAAAATCTTCTATGATATATACTTACTCCTTCAAATAAATGAACCTACAAATTGAAAACAACTACATCTCAAGTTGCAAAGCAACATTCGTTTGTAATCCTCCGACTGTGAAAATGGCTGAGGTGAGGTTAATATGTAGAAAGAGCGCAAAATGATGATAGTCAATCAGGTCACTTGTGGTCAGAAGGCTCTGCACGCAAGTCAAATATATCCATTCCATATCAAGCCTTGCAGAACCACTGACTTATCTCTGAGATGAGAAACATCTATGACACTATGCACAGAGTGATTTAAATACATTGTGGATTATTACTCATTAGTAAACACTGTAGTTTAATACTAAAATATACATTTTATATAACGCCATTGTTAGACCTGTTACCATTGGTGTGGGTCTCCCATCCATGTATTTGCTATTGCCTCCTGTATTTTTGCCTTGTTTTTGCTGGTCTAGATGCTCTGGGCACTTGGCCACTGCAATTCAGTGCCAAAGTGCAAGTGCTCCCAATTGTAAATTGTTGTAATGGATTAGTGACTCCATGATTGGCTTATTTGATTTACTTGTCAGACCTAAGTACAGTGCACCATGTGTGCCCAGGGTCTGTAAATCAAATGCTGCTGGTGGGCTTGGAGCACTGATTGTGCCACCCACAGAAGCAGCTTGTAAAATATGGTTCAGGCCTACCATTGCAGAGCCTTAGTGCAGTCTGGGACTACCATGTCGACTTGGCAAGCGCACCCACTTGCCAGTGCCTAAACCTTCCCTTTTCTACATATTAGTCACCCCTAAGGTAGGGCCAAGGGCAGGGTGCATTGTATGTAAAAGGTAGCACATGCCCTGGTGTGTGTAGAATGTCCTGATAGTGAATTACAGCCAATTTCGTTTTTCACTATTGCAAGGCTACCTGTTCCCTTAGGCCAATATGGGCAGTTTGATTATAACACCTTATAATCCTAACTGACCCAGGGGGTTAGGTTGAAATTCGAGTTTAGTATGCCTGAACTCAAAATGTTAAAATACATCTTTTAGTGAAGGTGGTTTTTACATTCTGTCCTTGAAAATACCACTTTTAGAAAGTAAGTATTTTCTTGCCTAACCATCCAGTTGTCTCTGTGTGTATATTCCAGATCTGGCTTGTGAGTGCCAGGGGGCTGGAGATGGTTGTGGCACCAGCAGCCGGTGGGTCAGGGCTGGGCTGAATAGGACCTGCATTGAATAGAGAGTAGGGGGAGGAGAGTTCCTTTCACTGCTCTGAGCCCTCATAGAATAGAGAGTAGGGGGCAGAGATTTCCTTTCACTGACCTGAGCCCTCATAGAACAGAGAGTAAGGGGAGGAGATTTCCTTTCTGCCACCTGGGCCAGGTCTGCTCTCAAACAATGCTGTCTCCACCTCCTGGCAGGAAGCTGAACCCAGGAGGACAGAACTGGCTTTGACCAGGTACAGACACTCTCTGCCTTCAGAGATCAAAGGATTTTTTTAGTATAAATATTGGGGCCCAGACCCCAGAAATTTAGATCACTTCTGGGAATCAAGACAGACCTTTGTTAGTGAGAGAAACCAAGGAAGCTGAAGAAGGAGACTGCCACAGTGCTGGTTGCTATCTGAGGTTGGCCTGAAGTGGTTACTCAATTCTAAGAAAAGGGCAAAAGGAAATGTGTGTACTTTATCATCTTTAGGCAGATCTCCAAGGGCTCAAAACTGAGCTTGCCTCCTGTCTGAAGTCACAGGGGCACCAACACGTCACAACCAGCATCCCCCTGAATTTCCTTGTGGGGAATTCTACCTGCATAGATGTGCCTGCTATTATCCTGGGTACCTCTAGTGTCTGCGTGTCGCTCAGAGCTGGAAGCGTGACGCAACAAGGAGAAGAGTGTCACTGCCGCAGCATTGCATCGCCGAAGAAGGATGCTGCCGCCACAGCTGTTTGCTGTTGCATCACAGACGAAGTGCATCGCACCACCAGAGAAGGGTGACGCTGCCACAGAGGTCACCGTTGCATCACCGCAGAAGTGTCTCGCAGGCCTATCATGGCTCCAAAGTTCATCGATTTTGCTGTACGGGCTTCAGACGTGCACGCATCGCATCCCCGTTGTCGCATCGCATCCAAGACACCATTTTGTCGCATCCACCCGATCGTCACATCGCATCAAGGCGCCATCTTGTCGCACAGTCACCAGGCTGCAGTAAGAAACAATGCATCAACTCCCCACACAGTAAGGAAGCGACACATCACCTCCCCTGCGCTGCAGTAAGGAACCGGCGCATCCACTCCCCTGAGTGTAAGGAATGGCGTGTCAACTTCCCTGCAACCTTTTTGTTTGCATCGCGTGACGCATCCCAGGTACTTTGTGAGTAAAGTGTCGCATTTACCATCTACATTGAACTAAGCTATTTTCTACCACTTTAAAGACTTATTACAGTATTGTGGATTTTTGTTGTTTGGTCTTGTGTTAAGTCTTACAAAGATTAGTTATTTTTCTAAACTGGTGTGGTATCCATTTGTAGTGTTTTCCCTGTATTACTGTATATGTTCACAAATGCTTTACACTGCCTCGGAAATAAGCCTGTCTGCTCGTGCCAAGCTACCAAGGGGGTGAGCAGGGGTTATTTTAGAAGTATAGCCCCTTACCCTGACTTGAAGGGGAACATCCATTATGACGCGGTGTTTACACCGCGCTACCATTACAACCCAGGAATAGTAGATTTACTATTCCAACACCTTCCCTACTGTTGCCTAGGCTGGAGTTGGAATAGTAAATCGTACTATTCCTAAGTCCAGCAGCTACAGCTCAAGTCGTTGTAACGACTTGCGTTGTCATACCTGCGTTGTAATGGTAGGGCGGTGTAAACACTGCGTTGTATTGACATACATTCGACTTGAAGCAAGAGTCCTATTTGGACAAAGGTTTGAACCATTGCCAACTAGAGACCCCTATTTCTTACAGATATGCACAAATATCAACTTCACAATATCGACTTTCATCTCATCAACATTAGTAGATGTGAAGTTGGGGTAGTAAACCTACACTTCCCCATGTATTTTTCTATGAGAGTATATTAGTCGTCAATATTTTAGTTGCAATATATGTGTAGATTCAGAGTTCTGGCCTCAATATTGTGTAGTGAAAATAGTAGTGGGTAAGTTTATTTTCGCAGGCTGATTCGGAACAATTTGGTAGTTTGTTACGTGGAATTACTGAATAAATTCCCCCACCCCGCCGGCAGAATGAATCGGCAGTGGTTTTTATTTTTAACAAGGCTGGAAGATTGAGCAGTCACTCTATGTTGAAAAAAACACTGCAAATAAAGTTTAATCTGCTGTGGTTTTTAAACATAGAGGGACTGGCCCGTCCAGCCCTCTTAAAGCACAGCATGGCATACGCCTCGGGACCCTTACATACTAATGTAAGGTTGCTGAAGGGTATGCAGTGCAGTGCATACCCTTCTGTGTCCTTACATACTTTTGTAAGGGCACATAGAGATATGCGTTGCAGTGCACCGCAGTACATACTCCCTGATGGCCATAAATAAGTATGACAAATCACCAAGGGGTATGCACTATAGTGGATACTCCACCTTGCCCTTACATGCTTATGCAAAGAGTGAGTGGAAGTGGATGTTTTAGAAGAGGCCGAAACATCTCTTTTATATGGCATCCTTGACATACCACGTGATTGGACTCTGCTTAAGGTGTTTCACCCCAATAATAACAAAACATAGGAAACTACCCACTTGGACAATAAGGTAAACTTACAGTCGTTTGGGATCCTTCCAACGTGTCTAGCAAAGTAAGGCTTCCCAAAAGTGCGCATATGATGCTCATTTCTGAAAAAAAAGAAAAGAAACGAAAACAAATGTAAAGAAATTTCAGAAAACGATAACATTCAACATATGCAAGAGCAGGTATCATGGTTGTAGCTTCATCCATGTATGATGGTCACAGTTCACCTCGATGTGTAGTACACAGTACACAGTGTAGTTGAATGATTTTCACAAAGATGAAGGAAACTCTGTAAAAGGTAAGAAGTAGAATGTATATGAATAATATCGTAGGACTGGGACACTATAGAAGACACTATGTGCAATTCGAGAATGTGATTTAATGGTGCACATTGAAAATGAAGGAGAGAAATCTTTGCACGGCTAATAAGGAAATAATGCTCAGCGCTTTTTCTGAGCAAAGATCCACAATGCAAAATATTAGCAATATGTCATGACAAATGTAAACTATAATTGTTCATGCTGGGGTTACAAAGGGGCCAGAGGCAGGGTGAAAGTAACAACAGCAATCTGTCAAAAGGACAGCTGGTGTTGAACGTGACTCACCAAAACCATAGAAAATTAAATGAAACACTGTCGAAGAAAAAATAAAAAAGATTCTCGCTGAGGGGGAGTTTAAAGCGGTGTACCCACAGGTTGGGAGCTAGGGACAAACACAATTTCGCTACTGAGAAAATCAATAATGTTTTCATCTATCAATGTTTTTACACGTGGGCAATCAAAAGTAACTCACCATCTCCAAGCAGATATCTACAGTTCTGATAAAGATCTAACTAACTGTCTCCGGCAGCTTGGGTTCACTGTTCACGGTCCCCCTTGGTCACTCCTTGGTCTCTCCAGGGTCGCTTCACCCTACCTCAGTCCAGCCCAGGCCTATCTGACTGTTGGGTGGTTTCAGTGGCTGGAAAGGAGAGGACGCAGAGGCAACAAGGGAGCCGGGAGCAGGGAACAGGGAGCAGGCAGCCAGTGCCAAGAGGCCAATCACTGATTACTGAATACTGCATACTGCATACTGCATACTGCATGTTTGAACACTGAATACTGAGCTCTATGCGCTCATTGCATTTATTGCATCCATTACATTATCACTGCCCACCGCACTTCAAAAACATGGCAAGTGCAGCAAACAGCAGACCTAACCTGCCACAAGCACATCAAACAGTAAACCAAATCCACCCACACGCCTATCCAGGCACCGCAACATCTGGTGAGTGTCTGGTGAGCAAAAGGTCCTGCCAAAGGACTGCACGAGCTGCAGGTCTGACAATTGAACTACGCCTTTAGCCACTAGGCGGTCTTCAGGCAACTCCAGGTGACTTAAGGCGAGCTCATGAGGTCAGGCAGAACTAGGGAGACCCTGGCGTCAAAACCAAAGGCAAAAAAAGGGAAGAAACAAAACCCCAGCGTAAACTACATCATAGAGCCAAACCTCATCACAACTGCGCAGGAATCGGCCGAGCCTCAGGGTACGGCAGCAACAAACTGCAAGCCACAAGCACAAGCACAAGCAACTGTTACCAACCAAAGATTTATACAAAGTTGAACTTCTTAAAGGATGTGGGCTCAGCTATCTTTTCAAACAATAAATCTCTCCAAGGCCTTCAAACCCCACTGCTACCATCGTCACCAATGCTACCAGCACCGCCATCACCAATGCTAGTATCCATCACAAGCCCTTTATTTCTAGACAAACCTATGGTACAACAGCACCAAGGCGAGATTTTGAATCACAGAAACAACTGCACTTCCCAGAGGACCCCGACCAAAGGAGAGAAGCCCCGCGAATTTGTCGGTGATTCGCCATCACCTCCACTACAATTCGCAGGCAGACTGGAAATCGGCAGCCTGAGTATCAGCCAGAGGACTCCACTGGCAGAACACAAAGTCAACAAAATAGTTACCACATCATCACAACCAGATGACAAACTAAGCAACTGGTCCATCGAAAGGGTCAAACCCAAGCAAGAGCCCGGGACCGAACCAAGGACAAAAGCAGAGGAACAAATCAGGGAAACAAACTTCAGTCTTATAACGAGTACCCAATCCTGGAGTCACAGCATGCCATCAAGACAACAGATCCAACAATGAAAAGTCCTCTACCAGCCGCAGATCTGTACGGCTATGACCAAGGCAGTGCACCCACCAACCTGGGAGGACTGGGGGTAGGCTCACAGGACCCAAGACAGAAAGAAGGCGGCTGGGCAATGGTGTCTTATCTTAACACACTCGAATGGGAAGATATGCTTGCAACCAGCAACCCAGACCAGAAGGAGCACCCCCACCAAAGCTCCCCACAGTAGTCCTGTAGGGTTACAAACCAGGCTACTCACAATACCAACAATAGCAAAAACGAGAACTTAGGAAAGAACAAAACTCTGGTGTCTGGAATTCTCTCTTAAACACAATTCAACTTGCTGTCAAAGCCTTGCAATACCAATCAGAAAAGATGGAGTTACAATTAACAGTTCTGAACACACTGGCAGTTTTCACAGCGGGTATCGATGACAAGCTGGGCTACCTGAAGAGTTTGATAATGAGAGCACAAACAAACACCTATCTCAGTTGTAACTGCAACCAGGTAGTCGACAAACTAGCTACTCTGCCCTCAATGCTAACTTGTTTCATAAGCGATGTAAAAAACTAAAATGTAGAAAACGCAGCAAAAGATCTGGGCACCATCAAAATCGAGGAGGGATCATCTAGTAGGGAAAAACCTGACAAAAATCCAAAGGACAACCGTGATGATCACAACAAGGATATAACATTGATTGGAAAAGGGATTCCGCAAAAACGTAATGCCAAACAACGTCGTCAACAAAAAAGGAAAGGGCGCAATCAAAAACTACAAACGAACACAACAAAATACTTTTCCATTTTCGCAGGCACACAGGAATAACATACAACTAATGCAAGTAATGCAGGGTCAACACATTGGGCAAACCTGGCAAACCTGGTATCAAACGCTTCCAATCAACAGCAAAAACCAAACAGAAGAGCGGCGGATCATGATAAAATAAAGGTCCAAGACTCACAAGCAAGAGACAAAATCAAACAAAACGAAGAACAAAACATAGAAACACTGAAGACTCAACCATCTAAAAAAATCAGCAGTGTAAAGATCAGCCAGGAGCAAGACAATCAAGAACAAATGAGAGATCCAAGACTCTCAAACAATGATCCTGCTCCTCCTGGGCAAGCACCCGGCCAGATGCACTACCCAGAGGCATCAAGATCACCTGAAATTAAGCAAACATCTACTTCAAATCCCCACGAAGGGGACAGACAAAGAACCAACGGCCCAACCTCCATCCCAAATAATGCGGAAACAACAAGGGACACAGGAACTAAGAGTGCCAACACTATGATCAGACCAACGGGGAACTCACTGGTAAAACGGCCGCAAGACAATAGGGCAGAACCAAAGCAAACTCCTCCAAAACAAACAATAACAAGTCCAAACATAATGATCTCCTTACCAGCTGGAGAAAGTAAACACTTGGAAATCCAGGAAGTAAAGCTATGCAATGGACCAAGGGCTGCAACATACTGATCACCAGCGAAACAACAAAGACAAGGAATCAGCCTACAGCCAACAGAGGTCCTGGTCTTTTACACCGAATACACATCAAAAGGGCAGCAGGACCTGCTAAACCGCAGTAATATCCTTAGACTAATGAAATCTATCCCAAAGCTGGGGGGAATAGTTCAAAGGACTTAGGGCCAGATGTAGGTAAGTATATTTTACCGATTCATAAATACCGAATTTTACCGATTCAGTATTTATGAATCGGTAAAATAGAAGGGGGGAGATGTAGATAGAATCGGTAATTGAATTACCGATTCTGTAAGAATCGGTATTTACCGAATCGGTAAATACCGATTCAGTAATGCCCATTGATTCCTATGGCCATTGAAGCCCATAGGAATCAATGGGCATTACCGAATCGGTATTTACCGATTCGGTAAATACCGAATCTTGCAAGGGTGCAGGGGGTGTCACTTTGACACCCTCTAGCACCCCGAATTCAGGCATGTGTGACATGTGGCACAGAGACATGCCCTAAGGGCATATCTGTCTGTCACATGCCATAGGTGTGCATGCACACATGTGCATGCACACCTGGAATCGGTATTTTACCACCCAATTGGATTGGGTGGTAAAATACCGATTCGGTAAGGCCTGTGGGACTCAGAAGAGTTCCACCTACATCCCAAAATTACCGAATCGGTAGAAATACTGATTCGGTATTTTACCGATTCAGTAAATTTACTGATTCGGTAAATTTACTGAATCGGTAAAATAGGGCCCCTACATGCCAATTCCAAAATACCGGTCGGTAACTGCCGAAATTGGCCGTTACCGATCCGGTATTTGGGCTCCCACATCTCGCCCTTAGTCTCTGTAGAATTTTTACCTGTAGTTAACCCACAAAGCTCGGAGGCAACTAAGACAACTTGGACTTCAAGCAACATTGCAGACATGATCTTAGCTGAACAGGAGCTTCTCAAAACTGAGGAATCAAGTTGGTCCCCTTTCAAAAACCAGCCTACCCTTTACCTTTCCTGAGCAGGACGAGCCCAGCGCCAAAGAACCATCTGGTTCACACTTTCAGTGTACTCAGGGACGCACGGGGAAGCTCACCAAAAAGGAGCATAAGCAGCCCTTGGGATCAATCAGAAGCACGCTCAATGGCAGCAGTGGAGCCACACCAAATATCAACAAGGGAAACACTGTCCCGTACCATAATTATACGCCCTGAGGAGGACTGACGCTACTTATAAGACAGAGCCGGTAGCGGGGGAAGGGCACCAACCCTAGGCATCTACTCTTGCAATATCAATGGCCTAACCACAAAAATGGACAACCCAGGTTTCCAGCACTACATCTCCCTTTTTGATATAATAATGCTTCAAGAAACTTGGCTCAAAGCCCCAAAGCACATCAAGGGCTACACTTGTTTTGTCACACCAGCCGCAAGGACTGGTAGGTTCAGCCATCACTCAGGAGGACTGCCAACCTATGTTTCCACTACAACAATAGCTTCAGCAACCCTTATGGACTCATTTTTAACCACAACATTAACAGTTAAAATAAGACTTGTCCTTGAGAATAAAAAGGAGGAGGTATGCATAATCAACTCATACGTCCATCCAAAAAATAAAGCGAAAGACTCATCCAAAATTACCAATCAACTGGCTGAGTACGCTACCCAGATGGAAAAGCCAGTCTTCCTTCTGACAGGGGACCTAAATCAAGATCTATTTGGTTCGTCAGAAGCAGAGGTGGCACTGGCTCTAAACAGAATCTATAATATACCACCGCCAAGCGCCCTACTAGATAGGAAAAACACAGCAATAGCCTCTTTCTTAGACCTAGAACATCCAAACCTTCGGGCATTGAATGGAAGATTTTCGACAGATTCTCCTGCGGCAAAATCCTTTTACTGGACCACAACGAGCTCCATTCTGGACTACACTTTCACGAGTATTGCGCTATTTCCATACATCTCGGGGTTTAGAATGGGAGATAAGGGTGACAGCGACCACGGCCCCCAGAAATGCCAAATAATATCAAATACGCCAACCTTAATCAGGCCAGACACAGCTCAGGGGCCGATCTACTCCTTGAATCAGAAAAAGGATCAAATGTACGCCAGTTAATTCGACCCCTAAAGCCGAAGCTGCACTCCAACTTTTCGATACCCAAAAATCAACTGCAGCCGGGCATATTACTTATTGGGATCACTTTACGGCAACACTGCTAAAAAAAACTTGCAGTTACTGTCTCCTCAAAAGACAATCCTCGCAAAGAGTGCAGCAAGAACAATCTAAAGAAGGAACAGAGAGCACAACTAAAGAAACTAAAAGATCAGTAAACTTGACGCTACGGAAGCTGAGAATAGCCCCTAACAACATCAGCCTATGAGCAGAGTTGAAACATCAAAGGGCAGTGCTCGAACAAACAAAATGGAACATCAAGAGAGATGGCGAAAATGAGGCCTGGGCTAAACTCCTATACAATATAAATACTAACAACAGTGCCCGCTTCTGGCAAACAGTGAATGGGATCATGCGCCCACAGCATAAAGAAATAGGATCTCACATCACTGTAGAGATTTGGATCAAATACCTCTCCAGTCACTTCAATCACCACACAGAGCATGCAGGAGCGCAAATGAGGACCAATAAGATCACAGAGACAAACTGCGAAACACGTACGCTAGAGACACTGGGACAGGCCTCTCTAGGCATAAATACCAACCTCCCAGAGAATTTGAGGAACCAGCAGACAGCCTTAATTAAAAAGCAGATAGCCAAAGGCAGGAAAGAAGGTGCCCCAGGACCAAATGGTATTCCACCTGCCCTCTACAAAGCAAAGAACATAGAGTGGGTGGACATCATGCAACTTCTATTCGCGGAAATCAGGCTACTAAACAGAATTCCAGGATGGGGTCGACGATTGTTCCTCTCTATAAAAAAGGAGACTCAGCTGACCCAAACAACTACCACTTAGTAGACCTTCTTAATAACAAGGCAAAATACTTTGCCGATACTATATTAGAGGAGATTGCACTTTGGGCTGAGTCAAACCTGATTATACCACTGAATCAGACTGGCTTTCAGAAAAATACTGGCACATCAACAAACCTCCTTGCCATTTTACTAATTATCAACGCACCAAAATCTTTGAAGCTCCCGCTACACTTGTGTTACATCGATTTCAGCGCGGCATTCAATAACATTGAGAGAGGTAGACTACGGGGGAAACTAGCACAATTGGACCTACCGCAGTCGACCCTAAACATGCTGATGCTTCTCCACACCGACACCTGGGTGCAGGTGAAACTAGGAAGCGGCACTCACCTGTTCTCCGAAGTGTGAACCACCAAAGGACTCAAACAAGGCTGTGTTCTTGCGCCAATTCTATTTAACCTCTTTATGGCGGATCTACTGAGACTGCTCGATGCCTGTAACTCCCACTCACCGAGGATAGGAGGGAAAACTCTGAGCAATTTTCTGTATGCAGACGACGTTGTGCTACTTAGCCACACTTACATTGGTCTCCAACGTCTTCTGACTGAAATGCAAAAATATACCATGGAAAACAACCTATAAATAAACGTCAGTAAGACTTGCACAATGTCAATCAACACCAACAAAAAACAACAGAAGAGAGTGTCTCTTGGTGGTTTAAAAATTGAGCCAGCTTGTGAGTACAGATATCTGGGAATCATCTTCGACAGAGAAGGCGCTTTAGCGCACCAGGAGCAGGAAATAAGAAGGAGAGGTTCACTGATCGCCTTGATGATGAAAAACCTGGCAACCCAATTGATGGGTCCGACTCTGACCCCCTTTTTTAAAGTAATCCAGGCGAATCTGCTTAACTCGATTACCTATGGCAGCGAGGCTATGCGGGGAAGAGACTCCAAAGACCTGGATAGCACACAGGTCAAAGCTACAGAACAATGTTCTCGCTCCCGCTTTACACCTCTCCGGCTCAAATAAGACTGGAGTTCGGCCTGCAAAAGTAAGATCTAGCCAGTTACGGGGCATACATCATTTGCTGGCATAAACCTAAAAGCGCCACTACAGATACATTAAATTCTATGCTATGGCAGGATATACAAAGCAGGGATGCTTCTGAGGCAAGAACTTACTTTACCTTTGGAAGCCACCAAACTCTCAGTGCTCTGGGACACATAGCTTGGGCACAGCACTTTCAAAAAAATAGTCTGGAAAAATGTTAAGTCACTCTCCTTACTGGAGTATAAGGCACTATTCTCAAAAAGATCGCATGCATGGATGACCCTCAATTCTTATAAATCGCTAACACCACAAATATATTTCAACCAGGGTTACCCGAAAGCCACAGAAATGAAGCTCTTAAAATACAGACTAGGGATTCTGCCAAGTACAGAGCACCTACCGCCATGGCTCAGGAAAGACGGAAATGAAGCCTGTATGCTATGCAATTCAAAGAATGGTGATATTCTTCACGTTATCGGCTTATGTGTAGAACTGCAACAAGCACGCCAACTGCTTCTTAAAGATCAATTCAAGCAAAAAGGGATCAGCACCGCTGCCTGAATCCGTTAAACACTAAACTAAACTGTAGATTTGTGACATTTCTCGCAACGGCCGAGCAAAGAATGCCAAGACTGCCAAAATCGGGGGATAATACCACAGACTCAGCCCGATAAGCAGACGGACAATAGTACGTAAGGATAAATTCACTGCACATGTCCATCTAGGACCAGAGGGTCACCCTTGTGAAAAGCAAAATGCTAGCTGCAAAAATAGCACATGGCTGAACAGGACGGAAACAATCCAAAACGGGGATCAGAATTGCTCACCACTCAATGTAAAAAGTGTGTTTTGATCAGTCGTATTGAGTTATCTTTGGTGTAACCAGTCATGAATTTCCAATTTTATGTTGTATTTTAATGGTTTTAAATAATGATGTTTTAAAAATTCTGTAACATGCATTGCAGTGGTTTTAATTAACTATGCATAATAAATTAAACTTAAACTTAAATCATCAGACTTCCGGCAAACATTTGTGAAGATTGCGATCCCAAACATGCAGAATTTGCAATCTTTAGAAGAATGTCTCTCGAGGAGCATCAAAATCTTCTGAAAAGGATGATTGGATTAAAAAAATTCCTCAGATTGACATTTGGCTGTAAATTTTTGCTTAAGGAGTCCTTTTTCTTTTTCTACTTTTTTTTTAAGAGGAAGGAAGTGCCCCAGTGTTTCCAACTCCTTGTTCCTGTCCATCAGACTCCCCTGCAGTGCTTTGTCAATCTCCTATTCACTTTTCATTTGGAGTTGGAGCTGGAAAGATCCTTTTTTGTCTGCTGCATCATATATCTTTGGATTTGAGGACTTTTGGATTTGAGATTTTACAAGTCAATTAGAAAATTGGTGTTGTTTGTTAGATTAGGGCATTGCTTCTACATTTTTTTGTACTTATCATTGTTTATTTTTAAAATGTATTGTAGTGGGTGGCCTGTAGTTTCAGTAGGGGCCTAGTTGTTTCTTTGTATGTAATTTTTATTTAGTTTTCTTTTATAAAGGAAACATGTTGCACAGTTCACTATATTTTCTCCAACTTTTGAAATCAATTTGCAATATCGATTTATTTCACTAGCCCAGTAGTCTGCCAATAGGCATTTCAGCCAGTAGCCCCAGAGCTTCTAACCTGCAAACTTTTTTTAGCCCTGTGGATTTTTGTTTTTGGCATTTTTGTATTAAAGCTGTGTTGTTTAGGATGCCTCCTTGGTCTGGCCAGCGTGTCAGTGTGTTTGTTCTTAATAGTGGGCCAGCATTTGCCTTGGCTGAGCTTCTCCGTGTGGCCAGAGGCCATCTTGTAAAATCGGTGTCCTTAATAGGCCTACTTGACTTCATTGTTTTGCAGGCCTCCTGCTTGCTGTTTTGAGTGACCATGTGGCTGGTGGCCACTTTGTGGTGGTGGTCGTGCTTTTGCCATAGACCCGCATATCTTCTTTCCTTTGTCCTCTTGGCATATTGCTTCCTGTTGTGGTCTGCCTGGTGGCCATTTTTTAAGGCAACCAGTGTGCACTACTTTTGCCATAGGCCTGCATTGTCTGTCATACCTTCTTTTAGTTGTGACCTGCCTGGCCATGTGGCTAGCGGCCATTTTGTGAAGGCAACCAGTGAGCTTTTGGTAAAGGTCTGAATTGTCAGTCTTCACTTTCTGGTTGTTGTGGCCTGCCTGGCTGTGTGGCTGGTGGCCCTTTTGTTAAGGCAGCCAGTGTGTTTTTGCCATGGTCCTGCATTGTCTGTCTTCCTTTTCTTGTTGTTGTAGCCTGAACATGTGGCTGGTGGCCATTTTCTGAAGGGGTAGCCAGTGTGCTTCTGCATTTGGCCTGCACGCCTTCTTTGTGGTGGCCATGGCTTCTTGCTGGTTGTTGTTTTGCAAAATTTGTATGCATTCTTTTCTTCTTTTATGTTCTATCCAGCACAAAATGTAGCACAGTTCACTATATGTTCTTATACATTTGCAATATTATTGATTTGATTTGACTCTTTATGTGGCCTAGTCTGCCAATGGATTTTCCAACCAATAGGCCCAGGCCAGAGCTACTCAGGGGTGCATGAAACAACTGCTTCTGTGGTGTCTGTTGAATTTAAACTTCATTTAGGCCATGGATGGCATTGGACTGAAATGCAAAATGTGTTTTTTTGGGGGTTTTCACTTTTTTCATGTGTGATAAATAAATGCCTGTGCTGGATGTGTGTGGTTGTTGTATAATTTGCATTGCAATTTGCAAACCTTTTTGAGCCCAGTGGATTTTCGTTTTTGGTATTGTTGTCAAGCTGTGTGGTTTAGCATGCCTCTTTTGTCTGGCCAGTGTGTGGGTGTGTTTGTAATAGTGGGCCAGCATTTGCCTTAGCTGAGCCTCTTCGTGTGGCCAGAGGCCATTTTGGAAAGTCTGTGTCCATAAAAGGCCTGCTTGAGTTCAGTGTTTTCCAGGCCTCTTGCTTGTTGTTGTGAGTGGCCATGGGGCTGGTGGCCATTTTGTGGTGTTGGTAGTAGTGTTTTTGCCATAGACCTGCATGTCTTCTTTCCTTTGTTCCTCTTGTTTTCATTGCTTCTTGTTGTGGCCTGCCTGCCCATGTGGCTGGCGGCCATTTTGTGAAGGCAGCCAATGTGCTTTTGCAATAGGACTGCACTGTCTGTCTTCCTTTTCTTGTTGTTGTGGCCTGGCTAAGTGGCTGACAGCCATTTTGTGAAGGCAGTCAGTATGTTTCTGCATTAGGCCTGCATGCATTTCTCTTTCCTTTCTTCCTCTTGGCTTATTGCTTCTATCCATTGTCATCTGCAGCTCCCTGAATGCTGAATCCCACATTATGCAAAATGTCAAACAGGGTCAGTTTATTTGTATTTTTGTTGTTGTTGTTTTTCTTCTTTCCTATCCTTCCTCAGCTCAGTGTACTGTAGAGTAAGCTGGTACACCAACTATGAAAATCCTTGTTTTTGTCAGTCTCACAAATGTTTACACTGTATTGTTATTTTTTTTAAATAACCGAGGTGATACATTTAATAATAATATTAATAAGTGTGACCACTCCCAAAGTTGTATATTATATTTGTTTGTTTGTTCTAATAGTAATTGAACCACAACAATGAATACCACCTTTCACTGATGTTCTTCTTGCTTCTTTGCTTTTAGGTGCATAAAAGAGGAGAAGGTGTCATCACCCATTGTACTGCCTGACAGAAATCCAGCTGCGCACGACGTGACATGTTGTGTGACCACAGATATCTCTTCAACTTGTGCCACTGCGTGCTGCTGACATCTGAAGAATATGGCCCCAAAGAAAAGTACCAGGTTTTCCAGTACCAAGAAAGTTGTCAGTGAGAAAAAGGAACTGCCACTTGCCAAGACAGGTGTGCAGCCCAAAATCTTTTTAGGAAAACTCAAAACTTGTACCTGCAGCAGTGTCTGGTGAGCAAGCTGGGAGCAGCACCCCCGCATCAGTGGACCCACCCCACCAACCTAGGCCCAAGCCCATGTCTGTCTCAGAGGCAGCCAGTCTAATCATGATAACGCAGCCGAACAGTGATGTTGAAATTGACTTATCATTATAGAAAAGAAGTACCCAATCAATGCAGGGAACTGAGATAAGTGGGCAATAACTGCCACAACCACCCTTAATAGTAGTTGTTCATCCCAAAGTAGGGGCAGTTCAGGAGCTAGAGCATTCTGCAGAGGAAGAAGAACAAGCCACTCTTTCAGAAGATCAATTGTCTTCCAGATCCCCAGCAAGGGAAAGGAGGTATTGTCTATCAACTTCTTCTGCAAGCCCCCCTTCTGATGATCTAGACGTCAATTGGATCCCACCACCTCAGTCTGAGAGTGAGACATGCCACGAGACGAGGCTTGGAAAAAGGAAGGTTCCAGAAAGCCTTAGAGTTATGGAGGTAGATGTAGTAGAGGTGGATTACAAGCCAGTCATCATCATAGACATTAGTCCCGCCCCAGTGGAGACCAATATTACCCCTTCTTAAATTCCTGTGAGGGATGTGGCATGGATACCACCAACACAGATCATACCACCACCATCTCCAGCTTCCATATTTCGCCGGCAGCGACGTACATCCACCACAAGTACCACCTCAGTAGAAGTAGGTACTGCAAAGTGTCAAACTTCACGCCCACCTACCAGTTCATCCGGCATTGCAAGTGACACCAGCAGCAGTGCCAGAAAGTTGACCTCACAGTTTAGGACTTGTTTTCGGTTAGCATGAAGGAGGTGAACATTGCTAAATGCTCCATGTGTGCACAAGGTGTTAGTCTGGGTTAGTTACAAACTATGGTACCGGGGGCCAAACAACCCATCTGAGAAAAAAACATGTGATCCAGTGGAAGGCACACCTTAGCAGCCAAAAAAATGTACCCATTGCTGTTGATGGGGATGAAGAAGTAGAAGATACGATAACGGTGGGAAGTGAACAAGAGGGAGACATGTTCGCTGGTACACAAAGTAACTCTGTCCCTAGTAGTGTAGTGGTACCACCCACATCCTCATCAGCAATATCGCAGTGGCACAAGAGTACGAGTCAGGCTGAGACACCAAGGGGTCCCAAGCAAGAGAGTACCCCAATGAAAAAACATGCGTTGAGCCTAACAATATCTGGTTTCAAAAAGTCACCTGCATCAGGGGCACCAGAAAAAAAAACAGCCTACCATTCTCAGCATGTTTAGGTCGGAGGGGCAGTATGAACGCAACCACCCAAGAGCACTTTTGTACAATGTGAAGCTGGCCAAAATGTTAGTGCAGGACCTCCTCGCTTTTTCTTTTGTGAAAGGAGTGTTTTTTCTTGAATTTGGGACTGCCATCTGCCCAAAATGGAGGGTTCCTAGCCGGTCCTATTTTGCCAGAGTTACTGTTCAAACACTACATCACAACATGCTGGAATTGCTTGGACACGTTTTGTAGCAGAGTGCTCACACTATTTACCTGACAACAGACATGTTGACCTGCTGACAAGCCACTGATTACTTGTGCATCACTGCACACTGGATCTCTTTTATGGAGGTTGGAGAAAACATATCTGCTGCAGGTGTTGTTGACACTGCTGAGATTTTCAATTCTACTTGGAAATATGCCACTGTAGCCATGTTTGCCATGGAGAAATCTCATACTGCTGCAAACATTTTGGAAGACTTTGACAGCAAGGTCTTCGAATGTTTGCGCCCAAGAGGGCTTAACATTGGTTTTGTTCCCAAGGATGATGGCAGTAATATAGTTAAGGCCATGCATAATGGTGGCTATTTCAGTGTTTTGTGATTGGCGCTCTGCATTAACATCATTGTTCAAGACTTTCTGAAAAAAGAAGACAGAGTCAGCAACTTACTAACCACCTGAAGAAGAATCTGCACACATTTCAGCCATTCTTTTAAAGCCTGGAAGCAGATGAGGATCATTTAGCGTGAGCATAGAATGACTGTTAAAACACTCATCCAGGAGGTGCCAACACATTGGAACTAAACTTATTCCATACTAGAACGTCAGTTTGAGCAGTACAGACCAATCAATGAGTATGTCATGCAAAGAGGGGATGGTACTGTGAAAGGCATGATCATTCAGATGGACCAATTGGGCCTAGTTAATGCCTGACAGAGATGCTACTACCTTTCGAGCGCTTCACACATGAAGTCAGCAAGCAGGACTGTACTATGGGCCAAGCTATCCCATTGTTGCACATGCTAGAGAAACAGCTGAAGGGGGTGTCTGCAGTGTACGCATGTGTGGAGGGAGGGGAAAAAAAAGAAGCATATGAATTGGTGGAGAGCTTAACCTTTCACTTATCTGAAAATACAAGGGTGCAAACAGGCATTGTGTCATCCAACCATTATATTTCTGCCACAATTCTGGATCCACGGTACAAACAGATAATGAACACAATGATTCCTTTTTTAGGTCGGGATGTTGCCAAAGTACAAAACTTGGATAGCTGCGGAATCCAGTCGCTTAGAACAAGAATGGCTGGGAATTAAAGGCCTGCTACTCTAGGCCACAACAAGTTCAACTTCTGAGCCTGAGGGCAGTGCGGCTGGTTCACAGCAGCCAAAACCCCTAACACCAAGAACAACATCAACAAGAACAGGAGCATCAGCACCACCAAAATCGGTGCAAGAATGTTTTCTGTAGAAAGGGCTTGTTAGGTCCAGTGCTGAGGCAAAGGCAAAAGAGCCCGATCGGAGCTCCCCTGAGCATTGAGCGGATGATCCAGGCCTATCTCGATGACCCAACAGAGGTCTACATTAATCAAAACCCATTGGTGTGTTGGTATGGGAAAAGGCGCCAATGGCCTGTGCTCAGCAGGCTGGATATATACTGTCTTGCTTTCCCTGTTGAAAGTTTTCCTTCTAAGAGTGTTTTCAGTGCTGCTTGGGCCATTCTGACAGTGAGAAGGACCAGTCTCTCACCCCAAAATGTGGAGCGGTTAACCATGATCAAATTTAATCAGCACTTCATACCACTGGATTACACCATGCCTGAAGTAGTACAGCAGGAAGATGATGACGGCAACTTAGGCCATGGAAGTAGTGTGTTAGAAGACCTAATTCTGGGTGAACTACCAGAGTTTGAGGACAAGCTCTACTTCCCTGACAACTAGGCTTTTGAGTGTCGACTTGTTACTTTCTTTCTTGCTTATTTACTTTCACTATTTTTGTGTGTCTCTTTCTTTCCGGATCGAATCACAACAAATCCATCACCATTGTCTTACTCTTTTATTGTCGGATTGGAGTTGCAACTGTGTACAGTCAGTGAAGAAGTAAGTTCACTCCTCTGAGTCCTGCTCCAGTCCACTTCTGAGTCCTGACTCGTCCAAAATCCTTTCCCTCAAGCCAGACATTGAATGGAGAATTGTACAAGAAATTTGTGCCTGCCTCTCCGAGTCCATCCAAAGAACCTGATTATAGCTATCCTCTTTTCCGAGCCGAGAGGGACTTTCCCTTGAGAACAGGTAAATGATGGCATGCATTGGACGCTGACTCTGAGTGATTGGTGTTTGTGTTGTTGTTGTGCATGAAATCTACTAGAATAATCTACACGCAAAAGCGTGACTCAAGTCAATGTTTCCCTTCTTGTTGCTTAATAACAAAATTGTACTACTGCAGGCCGATCCATTGAATTTTGGATTCTGAAATCTGGACTCACTCCGTACACTTCAGAGTTGGACACCATGATGACCATACTATACTTGCAGTCAATCAGTAGGATCATAGATGATTGATGGAATAACTCGGGTCATTTCATGAAGTGGCCTAAAAGGTAAACATGTCAACAACAACCATGCCAGACCTACATATATGTGTAGTGGTGGAGGCTTGTGTAGTGGTATGACTGACAGCGGTGCATTGGTTTACTTACTTAATTTTAAAAATGCTATTTTGCTGTATATGTGTGCTCAGTGCTGTCTGGCTCAGAATCTAAGCTAAGTGGAGGTTGGGTGGGCACCGCAGGCCTTCTCTGTCCTGTTGTTGTTGTAGGTTAATGCTGGAAACAGAGTAGACATGATTTCGCCATGCCACCTCAGAAAGTCTTCTTGTTGAACTACTCCTTAATTTATACATTTTAACTTTAATTTTCTCCTTGATTTTTCAATATCCCTTTTGTTTTTCCATCTACACTCGTTACAGGCAGGCCTTTACCCTGTGCTATACTGGTAAAAATGACTCACACTTACCTTACCAATCAGCATCCTCCAGGCAGGCAGTGGCGCCCAAGATTGACGGTCGGAGCGTCCATGGAAGGAAGGACAAGAAGGAATGCCGAGATGCAGCTCCCAATTGGACTGTAACTTAGTAACTTATAGTATCATCATCTTTTATTTTGATTCATTTTTCCTCTTCAATCTTTACGACTGTGTGTGTGTTGTTGTTTATTATGTTTGCTTGTATATTTGACCCCTACGGATATTTTTTACTTTCCTTTGCTGGCTTAAAACGAATCCAGGTACAACAGAACATAAAATGTATGTAATTTGGGTCCCTCAGGGGGCAGACAGGTAGGGCAATTTCATAATGATAATAATTAATATTATACTTCTCCCCTGTACTACTAGTACTACTCATCATTAACCATCAAGTCATCAACATTTTTCTCCCTTAACAGAATTCTGATGGTCGTGTGCTAAGATTGTGTTTTGTTCATGTGTAGTGTTTGTCTTTGTCAAACCTTTCCCTCAAATACCCCTTTCCAACCATTCATCAAACCCTTACACCAATAATTGATCACACACTTGCAGGGGCGGATGTGGTGAAAGCAACACTAACTCATGGCAGGGCGAGGATCTTCTTCTACTTTTCCACCCATGCCCAGTATTAGCAAGTACATTTTGTTTCCAGAGGAACATAATCCATCATAATTATAATTACCAGCATCGATTCATCATCCTTCCAGCACTAAAGGTTACTCTAGTCCACTTCATAGATCGAGTCAACTTCAGTTTGTAACTTGTACTAGGCTATCCCCGCCAACATTATGTTTTATTTTACTTTAGCATTGCTTATCATTCATCATCATGGTTTCTTGTTTGCCAGTGTTCATGTGTACTCTACTTTTACTACTTATTCTCGAGTCTCACTCAGGCGACTGACTGTCTCATTTTCTTTTTTTGTAAATGCCACTATCACTGTCAGTTTCTACTACTACTACCACCACCACCATGGTATCTTGGTAAACCAAACTATCATCACCATGCAGCCATCGCTTTGCCTAAGTAAGAATAAATGTCAATCACAGGTAAGAGAAGAGGTTTGAGGGAGACCTATTTAATTAATATGGAAATGAATTCATTACTTAACACACCCACGTCCAGTTTCAGACTGCATAGACTAGGAGCAGAGACTAACAGTTCTAGTTGGACAAGTCACAAGTGAGGGTACCGCATCTATCTGTTGGTGTGTTACACTATCGCAGATTATTATTGCAATCACAAAACTAGCTGGGGCCCTGCAGCAGCAAAGGAAACCAGGTGGATTAAAAGAGTAACCCCTCCACAAAACATTTACATTTTATGTAAAGTAAGTATAAAAAATGTATTACCCTAACAAAATAAATTATTGGAAAAACCAACACCTGACCCACCACTCCCCCCAACCCCAACCAATGTCCAAAGATTATCCACTCCAAAAGTCCATTGTCCATAAAAACCCCAACTTTTCCCCAATGCCCCACCCCCACCCAAAAAAATAAAAAAGGGACAAGGCGACGGTGTTCTAGGGATGGGCTCGCAGTCGCCAGTTAATTGCCACGACCTCCTTTACTTGCTCCTCTAGACACGCCATCCGGAGGAGCATGTAGCTCTTGGATGCTCTACAATTGCATCCAAAGGGGTGGGGCAGCAGTGTTAAATGAAGATGAAGTACAACTGGTGGCTGCTAGACCGTGGTGGAAAACCACTGGGGGGGCCTGGCTAGGGCCCGGGGCAGTGGAGGAAGCTGTGGCTGCTGCCGCCTCTTCCTCCGCAAGAGACACCAGCCGCTGATATTCTCTGCAGATGGCCTCCAGCTTCCGGCGCCGGGCCATGGCTGCTAACTCATTCCTGTGTTCTTGGGAAGGCGTAGCTATATCAAGAAAGAAATAAAAAAGACAATTGTAACCAATAGTCTAAGCAAAACTGTAGCACAAAATTAATTATACACATAGCAGCACAGTAGCACTAGCAAGCGCAGTACATTACATTTGTGGTATCCTCCCAATTTCTTGGCCTCTAACATTTGTGGGAGTTCAAGCATTACTACTACTAGGCACTATGGAGTAGACTAGTCTTTCTCTCTCTTTTTTTTTTAGCTAAATTAACCTTGTAGGCAGTTAGGCATGCCAGCTCAGTCAGGTTTCGCCCTAGACAGATACACTTGTGTCAAAAGACTACATTTATTTTATTTACTACTTTCTGCAAGTGGGGTACCTGTAGTCTATAATTACACAATTATTTTGTTCTTCTGTTATGGCCATACTCTGATACATCAATGGCAACTGCCCAATTTCACTTTCACCCTGACTACTACAACAAGGCTTAAGATATTTAATCCAAAAGATCATTGATTATATATTAGACAGTGGCAGCAGATAGGCCACCCATGGCACGCTGTCTAAGTTGAAAATGAAATAGGTAGGGACTAGGGAGTGTGCCTCGGAGTTTATTTATTTTTATTTTTTATTTAGGACGTTTTATATAGTGCTAGCCAGACCGTAAGGTATCGGAGCGCTTCACATACTTACAAAGTGGTGCAAAAGAAAGCAAACAAAGCAAAACACAATACAGTACAGTACAAAGAGACATTCAGGGTACGAATCACAGTAGGAGGAAGAAGGAGAGATCCGTTACAGGGTTTTGGCATTCCCCATCCGGGCGGGGAGCAGAATCTCTTAAGACATTCAAGGCTGATCCTATCTGATAGTTAAGGAGCGATCATGGAACAGGATTTTGAGCTGACTTTTGAATTTAGGGAAGGAAGGAATAGTTCTGATGTGGGGGGGATAGAGTTCCAAATTTTGGGCGCATTACCGGCAAAGGACCGGTCCCTAGTTTTTGTTTTCGAGTTATCAGTGAGATCAGAAGTAAGTGTTAGAGCTTCTGAAGTTCCTGTTCTGACCTGCTTTTTTAAGTTTGGACGCCAGATTCAGGTTTGCCTGTGTGAAGGTCTTTGTGCGTGAGGCAGGATGTTCTAAAGTTTGCCCGCAATTCTATTGGTATCCATTTGAGTTCTTTTAGTGCCGGAGAGATGTGGTCAAATTTCTTTATTCCAGTGACCAGTCTGGCAGCCGCTTTGAGGGTTGTTTTCAGAGGAACAAGATTAGTTTTAGGTATTCCAGAGAGGATTCCATTACCATAGTCAAGTCTTGACAGCACCAATGCTTGGGTGGCTTGTTTGAGATCATTGGGTGGGATGAAATGTTTTATTTTGCTTAGTAGCTTCAGATTAAGGAAGGCGCTCTTTGCCAAGATCTTGATATGTTTGGTCAAGTCTAGTTTGGAGTCAAGTGTGATGCCTAATGATTTGACGGAGTCCGCTAGGGTGAGGTTATCATTGAGCGCGTCTATATCTTTTAGCCATCCCATCATTTGTGGGTTCTCTTCTTTGTTCGAGATGAGGAGTAATTCAGTTTTGTCAGGATTCAACTTTAGATGGTTGCTTGACAGCCAGCGTTGAACTTCCTTTCGTTTTTCGTTGAGTCTGTGAATGTCTTTGGCGGAGGAGATTTCCAGATAGATTTGGGTATCATCCGCGTAGAGGTGCAAGGGGATGTTAGCTTTCCTGAATAGGGTGGAGAGGGGTTCCATGTAAATGTTGAGGAGTTGAGGGGAGAGCACTGATCCTTGTGGAACTCCTCTTTTGACTGGATGAAGGTCAGATTCAAAGCTTCTCATTTTGATTCTTTGGGAGCGATTATGTAGGAAAGAGGGGAAACAGTTGAGGACCACATCATCTAGTCCAGCCCTTTCTTCAAGGGCTTTGAGGAGAAGAATATGGTCAACTGTGTTGAATGCTGCCGATAGGTCGAGGAGAATGAGGAGGCAGCATTGGTCTGAGTCCAGTGATTTGTGTATGTCATCAATTATGTTGAGGATTGCAGTTTCTGTGCTGCACCCTTTCCTAAATCCTGACTGATGTGAGTCAAGGAGGTTGGTATTGTCCAAGTGCTGTGTTAGTTGTTGGAGAACACATTTTTCTAGTATTTTGGAAAGGAGAGGAAGGTTGGAGACGTGTCTGAAGTTATTTAAGTCATTTATATCAAGGCCTGTTTTTTTTAGCAATGGGGTCACTTGTCCCACTTTCAGGAAATCTTGGACGGTTCTGGTTTTTAAGGAGCTGTTAATAATCCTGCACCACAGTGGGGCTAGGGAGAGTTTCAGTTTTTTGCTGAGTGGAGCAGGAAGGGGGTCTAGGCTATGAGATGAAAGTTTAGAGGTGGAGATAAGTTTGACTATTTCCTCTTCTAGAATGGGCTGGAAGAGTGACCATGATTTAGTAATTGGTGGTGCAGAGCTACCAAGCACCCCCACCATGCTGCTATAGGGCCGGGGAGAGCAGCTGATAACCAGAGAGCGCTCGATCTTGGAGACCTTGTCATTGAAGAAGTTGGCAAAGTTGTCGCAGCGCTCTTTGGAGGCCTGTCCTAGGGAGGAATCCAGTTTGGAAGTTTCTGTCTAATAATACTGAAGAGCTCCTGGGTCTGTGTTTTGCGCTGTCGAGAGCAGAGCGGAAATACATGGATTTCTTGTTCTTTATATAGTTATTGTACTTCTTCTGGATGGTTCTGAGTTTGTCTCGTGGAAGATAGTGGGCACGCTTTTCCATTGTCTTTCTGCAGCTCTTAGTTGTCTCCTTTTTTCATTAGTGTCAGGGTCGAACTAAGATCTGGACGGAATGGCTTGGTTTGTTTCAGTGGTACAAGTTGGGCGAGAAGGTCTACTACATTAGTTTTATAGAGTGAGGTAAGTTCGGTTGTGGATAGATCTTTGTGGCTGGATAGGAGCAGCTTTAGCCTATCTTTCATGACTTCTCTGGGAATCTGTGAGAGATTTCTGGACCATTTGGGGGGATCTTGCACAGGAGGCAGGGATAAGACTCTTTGGTTGATGTGGAATAAGATCATGTGATGATCGGACCAGTCTACTGGGAGGATGTTGTTGATTGTAATTGTGTCTTGTTGGGCAATGATGGCATCTAAGGTCGCTCCTTTGTTGTGAGTTTCTTCGGAGCAATGTTGGGAAAGGTTATTGTCACGGAGGAGAGTATTGAGTGATTGGATTAGTGTGTTGTTGGACTCATTCCAACGTAGGTTGAGATAACCCAGAATTATGTGGTTAGTGTCTTTGAGTGAGCAATGGGCATTCAGGTCAGAAAGATGTTTACCAAAAGTAGAGGTGCTTCCGGGTGGGTGGTAAAAAAGGTGACCTACTAACGGGCTGTTGTCCGTAAGCTTAATGGTGACAGATAAACATTCAAAGGAGCTATATTTGCACGGGTCCATTACAGTAATGACAATATCATCTTTATGGATGATGGCTACACCTCCTCCGCGTTGGTCTATCCTATCCTTATTGATGAGTTTGAAACCAGGGGGCACTAACATGCCAAAGCAAGGTGGGGAGCACTCCTTTAGCCAAGTCTCTGTGATGAACGCAATGTCTACGTCCTGAGAGAGGATGGCTTCAGCAAGTTCCGTTGCATGCTTAGGGGCAGATCTACAGTTAATGAGCATGCAGTTGGTAGATATATTATTTTTGATCGACTGCTTTTCTAAAGGGACCCTCGGTATGAAGGTGAGGGCGGGCGGAGGTCTGGTGAGCATCACAGGTGTGAAGTCTGTTCCGAAGCCCGTGATCACTTGGATCTTGCCGTTGGTGGCAATTGAGGGATGGGAAACATAGGTGGAGGCTAGGTCTATAGCTTCTTCATCCGACATTGCTGCTGTAGATCTGAGAGGCCTATTTGATTGGATCTCCACATCTTTACTGGTCTCTGTCTGAGCTTCAGATGCAGGGGCTTTAACTTTTGAGGGAAATTGTAGTGGGAACCCCACGTCAGTTCTAGGGGACCTTGGCGGTCGGTTCTCGGGGGTTGGTGAGTTCCCAGAACAGGAATTAAGAGGAAAAGAGTCAGTCGGACCGGAGCCCTTATGTTGGACATACTGGGGCTTACAAGTCTTATCTTGGTGGTAAAGGATGTCATCCAGGCCACTGAATATCATTTCTAGCTGACTTTCTAGTAAGGCCAGCCGGTGCGCCATATTTTCCAGGGCTGGTGACGAGCAGTTTTAGGTAGGGGCATCTCTAGGAATTGGGGGGCCAGGTCCCAATTAGAGGATTAGTGCTGGTAAGGACAACCTGGCTGTCATTATTAGAAGCCCTCGGTAGGGGGTTAGGTCTTGGGCTCTTCCTCTGTGGTTCGGCTAGAGTGATGTGGGGGTCAGTATACCAGGACCTAGGGAGGGTGTTATGTTGTTGGAGCGGGTAAGATTGCTGGGGGTTGATCTTCTCTGATAGGCTGATGGGGGTCAGTGGGCTGAGCTCGTGGGATGCTGGAGTGATGAAGAGGAGGATAAGATATCGGTCATCTTTAGAGAACTGAAGGTTATGGTTCGCAGGGACAGCGTAATGAGGGGAATTTCTGAGGAGGGGACTGGGGGATCTCGTCGAGGGGAAGAAGATATTTCCAACACCTGCAGGGGCAGGTTGATCGGAGCATTGGGATGGGGTGAGCAGGATGCCGTGACTGAAGGAGTGCTGAGCAAAGGGTGGGGAAAAGGGAGTCGAAGGCCTCTAGGTTCTCATTATTGGCATATATCAAAACTGTGCCATTTGAGTAAATGGTCACTGATGTATTCCCTTTTCTATTTGCTTGGTTGGGGAGGGAGGTTGTCAGTTTGCAGCTGTGTGAGGTGGTTGTCATTTTAGATATGTGAAGTTGCATTCTCAATACGGTGTTCCAGCTTTCCGGACTGTCTGTGTGGAAGATGAGATCCATCTTAATCTGTCCTTTGGCTGAGCAGTGGTATGTCTCAACAAATAGAGTTTCTGGGTGTTGTCTGATTAGATTGTGTTTGTGGTTTCGTCTCGCTTTCGCAGAGAGGTTAGGAGGGAAGCTAATTGCGAAGGTGTTCATCCCATGAGGTTTCATGTGGGTCAAGGTAGGAGGTTTGACGGAGGATGGCGTGCCTGGTGGCATTATTGTGGGTTGTGGAAGGACGGGATGAGCTGAACGTGGGGGCTAGAGGGTTTTCCCTGCTATGGGAGGCGTGATTGAGGAGGCAATGATTAGACTAAGTGTTAGGTTGCAGGTGGGAGACAGTGTCGTGAAGAAGGTAGGAGGGGACAGGGAGTAGGCTGGGGTATGGGAGTGAATTTTGCAGGGGGGTGAAGGCGACAAGAAGCAGGTAGATACCTTAGAATGGCCCCCGAGATGCTAGCACCGTTGGAGTAGGTGGAGGGTTGTCCCTATTGGTTACCATCATACTTGAGCTTTCTCATGAGCACGTTACCTGGGGGTGGGGGGAGCTATCAGCTATGGATTAGTCAAAAAAAGGTTGAGCGGGGGACAGGAGCAGCTTCGAGTGGCATCCAGCAATCGTTCAGGTCCCAGCGGTGCCCATTTTGAAACCAGGTGTAGACAGTCAAGCTGGACCCGAGAAGGAATCCAGAACTTTGTGACTCAGTTTATCGGGTAGATCAGCGCACTTCATATAGGGGCATGTGAGGATGGGCCACGCCCCAGCTTGCGCAGGAGCAGCCTCTAGATCCTTCAGCGTCCTAGGAGGTGGCCATCTTAGAGGCAGGGTTTACCTATCAGTCCAAACCTAGCTTCATACAGTGAATACATAATTAAGCCTGGGGGACCCACCGTGAGTAGCAGGTGGCGGGCCTTTCCTCAGCCCGCTGCAGGATCTAGTAATGTTGGAGGGCAGCCAGTCCATCTTCCCTATGTCATTTTTTGTCCTGAGTGGCGGCCATCTTGGGGTCAGGCACCGTTGATCGGGCCGATCTCAGCTCGATAAAATGATGTTTTAAATTGGCACCGTTGATCGGGCCAATCTCAGCTCGATAAAATTATGTTTTAAATTGGGCCTGAGGAGCCCACCATGTAGAGCGGAGGGGGGTAGTCTTGCCGCAGCCTGCTGTGCAAACCGGTAAGATGGGGGCAGCCCCTACGATCTTCTCCTCGATCCTTGCATGACCTGGGGGGTGGCCATCTTAGGGCCAGGCGTCGCCAGATCGAGTCAATCGAAATATCCCCTGCTATAAAGGTGAAGTAAATTGACCTGTCTCACCATATAGTGCGGATGCGGGAGGGGCACCTTACCCCTGCATGTTGTGCCCTCAGGTGTGCAGGGAGGCAGCCAAGCCGATCTTCACATCGGCGGCAAAGGACGCTGTTTCACTGGTCTCCGGTAGGAGCCCTGGGAGTCTCCTCAGCCACTCTGGTCTTCACTGCTGCACCAGACTCTTCTGCAGCGGAGCGGCGTTCGGACCTACGACAGGTCCATGCTGCGTTGTTCGGGTGGCGTGAAGTCGGCCCGACCAGCCTGGGAGGCACAGAAGCAACTCCCTTTCCCGGGCAGACCAGACAACAGGAGACGAGGAGGTCCGCTATGAGTGCCCCAGCGCGGTCAGTCCTGAACAGGGGGTAGATGGCTTGAGGCGGGGTGAACGGGGAGGACGGGCTGGGTGGGATTTACACAAAAGTGATCCCAAACCTCGAGAGCCATTTTCCCGATGCACAGGATGGTAGGTGGGTATGGGTACCTACATAAACAATATATATGCTGTGCTGAGTCAAGGGAGTATTCTGAAATACAGCCTTGAATCAAACACCTTGAAAAAAACCAGCCCTTGTTTCTCTTACCAGCGATTTTTCCATTTATCATTGCTTTGGTCTTCTAGCATTATATTTTTTTAATTTGAATCTCTTTTTCTATTCTCCTTGGCCTTCCTACTCTGCCATGGTTTATTTTTTTTTTACATTGTCTTCATCCAGTAACAGGCTCGACCTATGCCATGATGATTATACCATCCAGGCATCCATCCATTTAAAGTAAACATGGCTATCATTACTCTTAAATAATCTCTCAACAAACATTTCACCAACAACAAACATTTGTAATTTATTTTTTAACCACCACCCATGCGTCCTTCCTTGCTTGCCTTTGAGTTTGACCCAGGAAACCCCCCCCCAGAGGATTCTTGCTATCACCCATACAGTTTCACCCAGTCAGGCAGGCAGCCTTTCTTTCACCTTCCACCTATCTTTCAACCATGAATGCAACCGATTCCTATCAGCCACCTATGCATCCCACACATCCTTTTCTGCCCGTCATATATATAATATTACATGTCGCCTGCCCTTCCTCCTTCCTTCCTTATTTTTTCCCTTTTCGTTCAACCCATCCATACATAACATTTCCCCCAGAGTACCATTCATGTATTTCTTTTTTGTAAATTATATGATGAAATGAGGAAAACTGTTTTATTGCCTTTATTAAGAGAACTAGGACTCCGTCATTGTCGTGTGGCGATGATCAGTATTCAAGCCCTAGACAATTATGTATCTGTAGCAACAACAACTTTGTTTTTAACAAATGTAATGATTATTAGGAAACGTAGGGACATTTAACTTGCACTTTATAAATGTAATTGTTTTCGCCCTTTGTATTCGTTTTTATGAATATAATGAACTTGTGTATTATTATATAAACATGTATTTATGATATTTTATCTGTACTTTTATGATTGCACCGAAACAATCGAATAAAGATATTTTGAATTGAATTGAACAGTACAGTATAGTACACCCTTGCAGCGACTGTGTAATTATATATAATCTAAGCACAATTTACTAGCGTCCGCCCTGCTGCTGTCTCATGTACCCCTGTAGAAGCTGTTGCATCTGCTCCCTCCTGGCTGGCGTTACCGGCCCCGGCATTGGTGGTCGGTATACTTAGAAAAATAATTACACATTTTTTTAGATGGCATAAAAGCCTACCCCTATTTCTTTTTTTCATTAGCAAGATTGAGAAAATACAATACATACATACATATACCATATACATCACTACACATCATTTACTAGATTAGAGTAGACAGTAGTATGTCCTATCCTATCAAAAATAGTAAAATATTAAAATATCTGGTTGGGCATTTTGTTGGTGGCATTTGTTAAAAAAGCCTCTCAAAATTAGGAAGAGGACAACCCAAAGGACTGGACTCAGTGGCTAGAGCTATTGGTGAATTTGAGTTTTAAAACTTAACACCTTCGCTGCTAGGTGTTTTCCCCTCCTGTGCTGAAGAATGCAGGATGCCAGTGTTTCATGACGAGCTCAGCTCGTCATCAGCACAGCTCAACCGTGCATCATGACGAGCTGAGCTCGTCATGAGCATGGAAAGGGTTATAAAAAAAATGAAGAGTGACGAACTGGGCAAGCTACAGACACACTATTAGTAGTAGAGAGTCAGAGGCAGTTAGATTGATGTACACAAAAAAAACAGACACTAGAAAAATATATAATATATATATATATATAACTAAGTAGGTAGGTAATGCAAGGATTACAAGAATTTAGAAACAGATAGATTGAAGAAGATTTGGTAAAAAAAGAATTAGGAAACGGAAATATTAGTTTGGAAAAAATATTGAGCATTAAAAGTTGGGGAAATATAATTATTAATATTAACAACAGGAGGACGTACTGGGGCCAGCAGCAGAACCCTCAGTAGAGGAGTGATCCTGGCCCTGGGAGGCATCTCCGTGTCCCGCCACAGACGATCCTGTCGTCTTCTTGCCCCTGGATGCTGATCAAGTAAGATATAAAAAAGAGACAAAAATAGTTTGGTGTGAAGCAAATAAAAAAATGCTCTAAAAACATTTTTGGACCAGAAACAACAATTGCAATAAAATTGACCTATCTAGTCTGATCGACTAGTAGTAGTATCGTGGACCGTCTAGCTATTATTTATCCAGTTATCTAGTTATTATCTAGTTATTATTATCCAGTGTTCCGTTACAATTCCGGAATCCTAAACCTGTAAGTATCCCTAGTCTAGCCCACCTATTCCAGAGACATTGGAAATAAATAAATCAACCCACTTTGACGAGCCAATTGTTCACCAAGTCTGCATTTCCATTCGATTCCGTCCTCAAAAATGCATAGAGGGAAGCATGCATATTGCATACACCAAATTGTTGGTTGGTTGCTGCTGATGTGCTGATGAGTTGCTATATTACTCAGTCACTAGAAAACTACAAACGGTTCAACTAAGGACTAACCCTGGGTGTAGTGGGTGTACCGAGGCTATGCGGAGACCCACAGATGTTAAAACAATCTCCGCACACTCTGCGTAGCTCCACTATGAGCCACCCACCCTATTAACAATAGTTATCGGAAGCTTAAAACACAATTTAAACTATTAAAAAAGGCCTAACCTGAGCTGCGGCAGCGTCCCCCGGCTCCCCTCTTCCTCCAGCAGGACTTCCTAATGACAACTGCACATGCGCGGGTGCTCGCACATGTGCATTTCTCATGAGATATGTGCATGCGCAAGCACTCGTGCATGCGTAGTGGTCATTAAGGAGTCGAGCTGGAGGAAGAGGGCAGCCCGGGGATGCCGCTGCAGCCCATGTAAGGCATTTTTAATAGTTTAAATTGTGTTTTAAGCTTCTATAACTATTGTTAATAGGGTGAGTGGGAGGCAGGGGCTGGTGTCAACTCTGCTCTGCCACGGAGTGTGTGGGGTGCTGCCTACTCGCCTATTCGAGAAGCGTGGAGTAGGCAACACTCCCCAAACTCCATGGGTGGAGCAGAGCTCTCCACCCACACTTGCTAAGTACTGAAGTCAGCAGCATGTGACGTGACAGAGGACGAGTCACACGGAAGTAAAAAAAAATACCAACTAATGCTAAGTACCTATCCACCACTATCTTAGTGACAGGACAAAGGACTGGAGTCTCTCTAGCATTACCTAACTTAAGTTCTCTAACCTCTCTTACATAATCAACCCAAGCGAGCGCAAAGTTACAAACAAGTAAGATTAGTAGCGCCGAGTACCTGTCAAGTGTCAAGAAGTAACAATCAACTTACCTGCATGTAAGCAGCAGCATTCTTGCTATTTGGGAAAATATTTATATTCACAATAACACAGAACAGAACACACAATACTACTATAATTAGCTACTCACCAAGCCCCATGACCTCAACACCTAGCAGGTCCAGCAGGTCCTGCTACCGGTCCAAGATGTCTGACTAACGGTGATGCAGCTGGTCATGGGTGCGCCCGTCCCCAGAGCAGTGAAACCCTTGTCCACTGGCAGTGACACTCCTGGGTAGCGTAGGACTGCCGCCTGCTGCCAAGGTTAAGGGGAGGTGGCGATGTACAAAAAAAGAAGGGCAGCCACCTCCACCTCGGAGAAAAGGGCCCAGGGATGCCCCCCTTCCAGGCACCATCTGCCACAAGAAAGGTGGCTTTTGGTTGCAGGCGCAGCAGTGCCTTGACCTTCCCCTTCTGACTACTAGAGATAGTAGCAGCATTAGCCATTATTCTGGGTGGGCGAGGGGCAGAAAGAAAAATGTAGGAGTAAAAAATAAAGTCAGTAGAAGAAGTAGGAAAGTAAAAAAGAACAGTACAAAAAATGCAGTAAATGTAGAAAGAAAATGAAAAATATGCACATTGGGAGAGAGAGGGATAGATAATAAATAAAAAAAGATCAGAAAAACAGTGTAAAAAACAAAGGATTGAAAAGATTAGAGAGCTTTGAAAAACAGTCCCCAGAACCATACAAAGAGTAAGAAAACAAGATGGCCGCTCCAACTGGTGACCGCATGGTGATGTTTGTGCTATAGTTCCCCCGAACATGGAATCTGCGTCGCAAGCTTGCGGAACAAGCAACTCTGCATGCTTGCATAACTCTGCGTCGCGTTGCAGAGTTTTTTTTACTGCTTTGTGTAGGCTCCCGTAGTGCAGCTACGCAAACTCCGCCCTGGCTTAACAATCATACACCCACTGCGACACTCATGCACTCACTCACTCACACTCTGAGGCCCTTATTATTTTGTCAAAAACACTGTTGTGTAATCAGGACCGACCGACCTCTAGTCAGCGGTCCCAACCACAGCATTACAATGCGACTGCACATGGTACAGTT
Source organism: Lissotriton vulgaris (assembly GCF_964263255.1). NCBI lineage: Eukaryota > Metazoa > Chordata > Amphibia > Caudata > Salamandridae > Lissotriton > Lissotriton vulgaris. Next base: position 929,023,527 of record NC_141689.1, on the reverse strand, counting down.
GCATACTCCCATTTTCCTATGGGAGGTTGTGCTGCAACTGTAAACTGGCCGTCGCACAAGCGCCCATGGACAAATTGAAGGATCTGTTCATCCCTGCACAGCATGGCAGCATACAGTGCAGAGATGAAAAGGGGGGCACCATAGATGCCGCCGGTGGTTCGCTTTCCGACAGGCTTTCCATGTCGGAAAGCCCGTCATGGAAAGCCTGTCAGAAACTGACATCGTAATCCCTATGGCAGAAACACCATCCATAGGGATTACGGGCAGGCCTACGACCTGCCGATGGGCTCCTTGAGCCCATCCGAATTCAGCCGGAACGACTGTCAGGTTTCACGGCGGTCAAAACTGAAACCCATGAGGGGACCAGCGAAGCCTCTCCTGGTCTCATCTTAATGAGGCCTCAGTGTCAAAGGTTAGATGTTACAGTTAGAAATTTAAATGTAAAAAACTCTTACAAATTCACTTAAAGAAACAGAGATTACAGGGACGTTATAGTTAGTAATTTGAATTTTTTTTAAACGTAGAAATTGACTGAAAAAAGCAAAGTATCAGGGATGTTATAGTTAGGCTCACATTTTGCTCGTACAAAAACAGAGAAATTCAGCAGTTATAGTTATCTGAGCTAACTATAACTTACATACCTGCAATGCACTGCTTATGACTTGACCAGACCTCACATATTACATCATTCATAACATTGTCAGTGACATAACTGATCACATCACCAATGAGATCTCAAATGACTTCACTGATCCAGTCGGCGACGTTGGTCATAGCATTCTGGAAGGTTCATCTGGTGCTGGTGTTGTCTTCAGTGAGGAAGAGGATATCATTACAGTGACTTTAGATGCAGGTTGTTAGCCAGAGACTTACCTGCCTCAACTCACCCATTCATCCATTCACTCATTCACCTGTCTGTCTATTTGACATTTGACTCCTTTATCCAGTCAACATGTAGAAAACATGTACAAATCGTCATTGCGGAAGCACTTTCATAATAATCATTAGCAAAGCCACTAGGCTGACTTTGGCAAACTATATTTTATTGCAAACCTGTGCCACAAAAGCAAAACACAAAAAAAGAAATTTGCCTGTAACCTTTTAGTGACGTTTTTTAAACAGCAAGTCTTTTATATGTGCCACGCAAGTTATGATTATTATTTGTGAAGTAGACAAGAGCAAATTGCCTCCTAACCAAACACTCAAATCGTAGCCTGGTACTATGTTACAGTGTCACTTAAAACTCATTATAACCCAAACCCAGCAAAACAAACAGGAAATGTAAAAAAAAAAGAATAGTAAAATCATGCTTTGAAACAGCTTTACAACTGAAGAGAAGAGAAAGGAACTAATTTTAAATGGATATGAGCAATGTACACAGGCTTTGTTGAGTCAATAACTATGGAGGGAGCCAATAAGTAGTGCTGTAACGGGAAGGAGAAAAATGGGAAAGGCAATTTATAAAGGCCAGTGGATGAAATCTACAGACCAAAAGCCCTATTCTTTATGTATAGTAGGTATGATTTTTGGGGGAATAGTCTGGGAAGACAACTAAAGCTATTTTGAAGACTAGACCTGAAATGGTTAGCCATGCTGGATTTGTCAATGCTTTATTAAAACTTCCAACTCAGTATGGACGCAGGCAGCCAGACACTGGGAGGAACTTGCACAGCGTTCAAGCAGCAAATACAGCACAGCAAGTAAAGTTGTTGCGCTGCACAAGGTTGCCTAAAAAGAAGAAAGTAAAACTGCACCATATCTACTTAGGAATGGCACAGTTCTGCTTCCTCCCTGCACATTCTGCCTTCTCCCTGTGCCAGTGGCTGTCGGCAGAGGTGAGAGCGATGTGGTGACAGCAAGGTGAGTGGTTTTATTATTTTTTTTATTTAATAAAAACTTCTTAAACTGAATATTACCAATCTTATTGTCTGTTGACTTCCAGCCCCTTACCCCACAATGTCCTGGCTCATCATTCTTACCTGTGCCGGCCAGTGCCCGACTGGCTGTAGTGGGCACAGGAGTTTCCCCAGTGGGCCGCTAGGGTGGGGCGGTTTTGGGTCCCATAGGGGGGCTTGCATTTTTGTTACGGGGGTTGGCAATAGCAACTCCCTGTAACAAAATCGACCTAGCAGTTTGCCTGGGCAGGTTTCATTTCCAAGTCTGGCCCTGGTGCCGGCTGCCCTGCACTGGTGCTCTTGTGCAGACATGCCAACCCTCCCGAATCAGGCGTGAGACTACCGATTTGAAGGCTAGTCTCCCGCCTCCCGATTCCTACAAGCAAAAACCCGATTCCTCGGGGGTTTCAGCTGACAGGGCTTGGTATTGTGTAAAGTGCTAATTCTTCCAACAAAGAGCGGCGATGCAGTGGCTCTCGAAGGGGTGAAAAACCAACAAAGAGTCATTAACAAGGCAATCGTCTTTTAAAGACCTGCGAACTACTGGGGGGGGGGGGGGGGCTGTTGCATCCCGGGCTGCCACAGAGGGGTGGGGGGTGCATGCACTGCCAACAACCAGGCCAGTGCCAAACACTTGCATCACCGTCTCTGCCTGCCTTATGCTCCATGCTTCTGAAAGGTAAGAAAAAAACGTGCATTTACGTTTCACATGTCCGATCCTACAGCAGCACACTTCCAAAGCCCATACATGCCCTTAACCCTATTCAAAGTCCCATTCTCTCGATTTTTTTTTAAATCTTCCACTTTGCCCTCCTTAAAAGTTGGCATGTATGCGTGTGGCTGCCATGCACCAGCACAAGAACCCGTTGTGCCTTTTGTGAAAGGATGTCTGTGTTGTCCTCAGAAAATATTTTTCTAGGAAGACCTCCCTTTCTGCTCAAAAACTATGGTTTAAGGCATTTTCTTTTGTACCCTTCTTTGTACGTAAATCGTCACAAACCCTTTCTTTCAATCCATTTTACTGCAAACCCATACTTGTAAATTGACATTTTTCAAGAGCCATGCAATGTTACAACAGGGGCATTGAATACCATTTTGCATTTGCTATTCTACTGTTTAACTGCACGTTTTCAAATGTACGGCTGCTCCCCGTATGCCTATTTCATTCGCTGTACTCAAGTGAATGAAAACCCTGAATACCAGTTATGGCAGACGCTGAACTGAACAAAAAGACTGTCAAGAATCTCCACCATTGGTATTCAGAGCTCTCCCTGAAATGTGAGTCTAAAGGCAGAAAGGGAAATCGGCATAGGAGATGAAAAGTTAATTTAACATTGTGATTGTCTTCGGCTCCAGGGAAATTAGCTGAACCTTAAATTGACACAGAAGAAATTTAACAGTTAAAACATACGTCAATTAAAAGCAGTTTAACCACGAACACATTTTATATGCTGCAACTACTTTTGTCTTTTTTTATTAAAATAAATAATACAGCCGCTGTGATCTTAGTAACGGAGAGTATTACGCACATTATCCTTTGCCCACGCTCAGTATTTTAAAAACAGCCATTCTTCTTCCATATGCTCAGCCATCTCTTTCATTTTGTAAACATGTGTAGATAACTTTCATTTCAGAAAAAATTACGGGGCATATTACCAAGCAATAGCGATAATTATCTGCCACTGACAGGCAAAGTGGGGCCCAAGATGGTCGCTATCTCCTACTAGCTGTCGCTAACTGGTGTTAGCGACAGCTAGGTAATAGGAATATAATTTTATCTCCGCTTTCTTGGATTTTAAAGCCAAAAAAGCGGAGATAAACCCCCTTGATAATATGCCCCTACATTTTTTTCAAAAGAACGAGAAATAAAATAATCTTACTTGCTTCACACAGAGGAGAGATCTTCTTCACCGTAAAATGCTAAGAAGAGCAAAGCTTTTTGCCGCAGTGAGCTTATATAGTCAGGGACGCACGCATACACTTAACAAGAAAGGAATGCAATGTATGCCTTAGCGATTGGCCAGCATGTCAGAATATTTACACCTACCCAACACCGCAGCCGAAAACCGGAGATTTGGCTCAAAATAGAAAATCGAACTTCAAAGTACATCAAACACAATATATACACAGACTTCCAAAAGTGCCATCAATCAGCCTTTTTCAGACCTGTCTCATGTTTCTGAAGAGTTGTTTGTATTTTAGAATTCCAAGGAAACTTTTGAAACTATCACCTTGTTCCATTAGTCTTTTCCCCAGTGTAGGTGTGTGGTAGCTTGTTTATAATATTTACTTCTTAGAAGAGTTTTACATTGAAACATATTGATTTTCTTTAAATCAGAAAGGAATTCAGCAATAGACAAATGCAGCCCAGGTTAAGACAATTTCTACATTGAGCACAAGTATATTTTATTTATATTTATTTTAATTGTATAGTATATGCTTTGTGACTTATTTGCTTCTATGCACGTTTGAAAGTGGCAAACGTGATTTCTGTGAGTGGGATATACGAATCTTTTGGGTGCACTTTTTGACATGTCCATTCATGCGGAGAGGGGGTACACTGACCTCTGCTATGCATTTCACATATTTACAAGCCATTTTGGTTACACTGAAACAAATGAAGAGGCTATATACAGCGCTGATAACATTTTTTTAATGTCCAATATAGGGAACATAGATTATGTCAACCCAGCTTTTGATGTTGCGTGGTCAATAGCCAACGTCATGTAGTTTATAACAAAACAACATGTATTTCTTTTTTTATTAATGCTATGGGCTGAATTAGTATGGATGAACCACGACCTTGGCCTAAGTGAGAGCTGTGGATGTCTAGTTTAGACATGGAAGGGAAATATGTCACATTACACTTGCATACAAAAGAAGCGATTTTAACACGAATGCCAGCTCAGATAGAACTTTGTGACAAACAATCACAATTTTTTTGTAGTTTTTGCCGGAAATGGACAAAGCTCAGAGAAAAATGTTCACTAAGTCATGCTGCATATAAAAATAAGGTCAGCAAGGGCAAAAAAAGCTCTATAGAAAACGAATTGAAACAGCTAGGAGAAAGGGTGAGGGGAGAGAACGAGCACAGGATACACAGGATGTGGGCTCTGCGGAGTTGGTAATAGGAGAAAGGAAGGAAGAATGATCTTGTATTTTGGAGGGGATAGTCAGGAGAAAGTGGGAGGCAAGCAAGTACGTTCACCATAAATATGGGGAAGGATGCGGAAAGCTCCTGGCTTGGAAATTAAAAATGGATCAGAACCAAAATAGGATACCAGTCATTATGATAGAGGGGCAGAGCTCACCCATTAGTGAGGACAAAGAGATAGAAGGTGCTTTTTGTAGATTTTTTTCAAACCCTCTACACACAAGATGTGGGAGCTACGGAGGAGCAGGATGGAGGATATCTGAATGATTTGAAATTGCCTTTTTTGTCAGATGAGCAAAGGGGGCTGTTGGATGCTGAAATAACGATTGAAGAGGTAGTAGGGGCAAAAGCGAGACTGAAGAGGGGGAAGGCGGCAGGACCCGATGCCCTCCAAAACGAGTTTTATCTGTCCCTTAAAGATGAGATTGCCACTTTCCTAACATAGCTATTTAACTTGTTTTTTCTTGGAGCTTCTGCTATCCAGGAGTCTTAGAAGGAGGCTACTATCTGCCTCTTGTTCAAAGCAGGGAAGGACTCTGTTAGATCTGGGGGTCTCTAGTTGGCAGAGGTAGGCACCAATGTCCAAATAGGGACCCTTGCTTCTAGTCAGGGTAAGGGGGATACACTCTTTAGATAACCCCTGCTCACCCCCTTGGTAGCTTGGCACGAGCAGACAGGCTTATCAAAGGCAATGTGTAAAGTATTTGTACCAACACTCACAGTAACATAGTGAAAACACCACAAATGGACTCCACACCTGTTAAGAAAAATAAAGCTTTTAATCTAAACTACACAAGCCCAAAATGACAAATAGCCAATATACACTGTTCAAGAATACGATTTTAATAGACTTCTTGGGTTTGAGTCAAAATAAGCCACAGTTGCGTCACGTTTAGCCAAAAGTACCTTTAGATGTGGCAGAAGTTCCAAATGGAAGCTGCAGCGTTGAAAAACAAGCAATGCGTCACTCCTGAGACCCAGGGGAGGCAATGCGACAGCCCCGCTGGACGCAGCGGGCGTGTTGCGACGAATCCGGTTTGTATGGAGAGGGAGGCTATACCTTGTATGGATTCCGGTGCGCAGGTTCGGTAGGAAGCGTCTCGCAAAGGCACGATGCGACGATCTTCAGGACGGGGACGATCTCAGGTGCGGCGACGATGTTCGCGGTGATGTGATGCGGCCCGCAAACAAGCGATGCGGCGATCTCACCAGGCAACGACAGGCTCTGCGGTGAATTCGCAGCCATAGTAATCTTCCCGCACCGGACTGATGTGTTCCGCAAGTAAAGGATGGTTCTTGCAGCGGCTACAGGCGCTGCGACCTCAATTTCGATCTTCGCGGCGGCGGGAATTTTCTTGCACTGTCGGGGATGCGCTCGGCAAGCGAGGGATGCAAGAAAATTTCAGATTGTCTTAGTTTCTTCTTGTCCAGCTTCCCAAACAGCAGGCACGACTTCTGGAGGCACCACAACTGGACCAAGCACTCTAGGAAGGGCAGAACTCATACAGCAGAGTTCAGGAGGAAGCTAGGGGTGAAGTCTTTTTGTTCCTGGGACTTCTAATCAGGGGGCCAGCTCTACTCATGCCCTTGGAGATCTCTTCAAGCAAGGGGACAGAGCAACCGCAAAGTCCTTCCCCTCTCCTTGGCAGCAAATCAACTGTGGGTCAGCCCGCAAGTACACAGCAGGTCAGTCCTTCCTCTTAAGTCTTCCAGCTTTCTCCCTGGCAGAGGTTCCTTCTTGATTCCAGGATGATCTAATTTTCTGTAGTCTGGGTAGCACTTGTTATATCAGTCTTTCCTCTATTCTCTAGAGGCAGAGAGGCCTTGGCTTAGTCAGAACCAGTACAGGTCGGTTCCTGAGCACTTTGTTTTTCTGTCTTCTCCTCTCCTTTCAGAGAGAGGGGCAAGGTCATCAGCCGCCCAGCAGGAGGTGGAACCAGCATTGTGGAAGGCAGGCACAACCTTTTTAAGGCCCGGGTGCTATCCCCTCCCACCACTCAAGATGCAGATGCAGTCATTCAGCCTAGGGTTGACTCATCCACCCTACTGGGGGCTCCCCAGCCCCTGTCAATCACAAACCAGACAGTCAATACACATACAGGCCAAGGCACACAGAAAAGTTAGACAAGAGAAGAGCCACTTTCTAAAAGTGCTGTTCTCAAGCACAAAGATGTGTTATTAAATTCTGAATTCAGGGATACCAGACTTTAATTTTCTATCTTGCTCCTATGGGAAGATATGCAGGTAAACATGATACTCAACATTCCCCATTATTGCCTAGTGGCAAGATAGCCCTCACAGCAGTGAAAAACGAAAATGTCTGTCATTCACTACCAGAGCATGTCGCAAATACTGGTGCATGATCTACCTTTCATATACACTGCTCCCTGCCCAGGGGGGTACCTTTAGCCTTCTATTGGAGTGTCTAATGTGTACAGAAAGAGAAGGGTTAGGCCTGGCAAGTGTGGACACTGGTTAGGGCAGCATGGCAGTTAGCAACTGCACACAGGCACTGGGGTGGCAGGCCTGAGACACCATTTTAGGGCTACTCATGTGGGTGGCACAATCAGTGCTGCAGGTCCACTAGTAGCATTAGAATCACCTGTCCTGGCACACTCAGTGCACTTTACTAGGGACTTCCTGGTAATACAAAAATGCCAATTATGGATAACCAATCACACTTACAATTTACTCAGGGAGCACTTGCACTTTGGCACTGATTAGCAGTGGCAAAGTGCCCAAAGCATCTAACCCAGCAAAAACGAAATCCAGCACAGCGTCAAAAATACATGGGTTAGAGGCAAAAAGTCAGGGGAAACCACGCCAAAGATGGCAGGTCTAACTGACCCAAGGTGTTGTGAATCTTACAGGCCTATCTCATTACTGAATAGCGACTATAAGATCTTTACGCAGATTCTGCCTGGGAGATTGGGAGGAGTAGCGGGTAATCTGAGACATCGAGACCAAAAAGGGTTTATAAAAGGTAGGCATCTTCATGAGCTGATACAAGAGTTATTAGGGCAATAGGCATAGCAACTCTAGAAGGTCTCCCTCTGTCAATAATTACCTTTGACGCAGCGAAGGCTTTTGATAGGGTGAGCTGGCCATACCAGCATAGAGTTTCTGAGTCATACAGGTTGAGAGAGGCTTTTGGTAGGGCTTTGAAGATGATCCATAGAAGCCCATCTGCTTGGATACTGGTAAACTGGAACCTCACACAAAACATATTAATTTCAAGAGGTACAAGTCAGGGCTGTCCCCACTCCCCTCTTCTTTTCAATCTTTATATTGAAACCATGGCCATCAAAATCAGGGTCAGTCAACAGATTTTGCCATTTGAGTTTGGGGGCCGGGAGAAGAGGGTAGCTTTGTACGCACATGATCTGATGATATTTACAGGGAACTTTTCACTCCAAGAAATTTCGGGCTTTTTAGACAAATTCAGGGAGATTTGCGGGTACCAGATAAACGGACAAAAAACCGACATGATGGAATGGCACTTGCAGAGTAACAACCCCGTAGTCAAGGAATCAATTAGATATTTGGGTATTACGGTGACAAAGAGCTTGGAAGACACTGCACAGGTGAATTTTGAGAGGGTGGCAAATGAGTCCAAAATGTTAAGACAAACTTGGGCAGGGCTTCCACTTTCTTTTTTAGGAAGATCGAATATCTCGTAGATGGCAATACTACCAAAACTCACTTTTCTGTTTGCCTGAATCTCCTTGGAGTTTAAGAAAGTTTGAGTTCACAAATTACAGGGTACACTGTCTAGTTTTATTTGGGCTTCTAAAGCAACCAGAATTGCGTGGAAGAAACTCCGTAGGGGGAAACAACAGGGAGGAATTGCTAGCCCAGATGTGTCCCAATTTTGTAGAGCATTTCAGTTTAAAGCAATTGGAATTCTATTTTAAGAATATCCAAAGTATCCACTGTATTTACAGGTGATGACTCAGTTAGAAGGAGAAAACTGAAGATACCCCTAGCAGCATGCAAACTTTGGTGTCAAATCAGAAGAGTCATAGGAATTCCTAATTACAGTACTTTTGCCCCAATATGGGCATCTCCAGGGACTCCTGAGTGTTTGTAGGATAGCATTTCAGGCATATTAGAAAGATGTCACATTACACTTGCATACAAAAGACACAATTTTAACACGAATGCCAGCTAAGATAGAACTTTGTGACAATCACAATTTTTCGTAGTTTTTGCTAGAAATGGACAAAGCTCGAGAGACAAATGTTCACTAAGTCATACGCTAATAATTCTAATGTGGAGGTGTGGGCCAGTGAACAAGAAGTGGCTGTCTCCTCTGCTCTTAATTGGTGGTGTGTATCACTGTTAGGTTGGCTGTGTCAAAGCGACATGCGCAGAATGGTTATTTGTGCTTTAAAACCTTGTAGGTTTTGTAGGTGGGGCGTAGATGCTGATTGTAAATCAGATTTGCAGGAAAAGGTGATTTAACTACTAATGTTGTTTTAGGTTTTCGGTGAGGTGAACTGCAGCATTGTGTGTTTTTTCTAATCGTTCTATTTGATATGCATGTGTTTGAGATACGGGTCTCTATTTAACAATGGTTTGCACCTCTGTCCAAGTAGGGACCCTTCTTTCTAGTCAGGGTAAGGTAGGATGCACTTCTAAAATAACCCCTGTTCATTCCCTTGGTACCTTGGCATGAGCAGACAGGCTTATCTCAGAGCAGTGTGTAAAGCATTTGTGCACACATTCAGTAATACAGTGAAAACACTACAAATGGACACTACACCAGTTTAGAAAAATAAGTAATCTTTATCTAAACCAAACCCAACCAAAATGACAAACATCCACAATACAGTAATCAAAATATGAATTTTAATATGTAGAAATGTAGTATGGTTTATGGGCTTCTTTCTGCGTGCATATTAAGTTACCATGGCTTATTAGAAGTTTAAACGCCATTTTTCCTTTTTGCTGCTTTTTGCACATGACACTGCTTGGCCGTTTTTGCTGAGTTAGCTTTCACGAAGGTCTATACATGAGAAAAGGTTTGTTTTTCTACATCTCTAGACATATATTGTGTCCCCAGTCTGTACAGTGAATGCTGAGCCGACAAGGTTATCAGAACGTGCAAGCCTGTTTATCGGCGTGTCCGTGTAACTCATTCTAGACACAACCATTTGGCAGCTGCAAGCCGAGTAGGATTCTGGCGCCTTTATCATAGCACACTCGCCAGAATTGAACACACTTGGAAGATTCCAGGCATGCAGAGAGACTAACCGGTCTTGATGTAATTTACACCTACTGAGCGGACAGTTAAATGATGTCTCCCTAAGAAAGCTCAAGAGACCTTCTATAGTTTTATAAAACATAGTTCCTAGATAGGGAGGGTGCTTTAAATGGGCGCTTTTATCACCTGTTTGTACTATTGTAACATGATTCCTCCTTTTGTATTTTATGGAATTATAACCATGTTGTCCGTATAATTATTATCCATATGTATGCTGATGTTGATTAAAATACTGCGCTTGAGATCACGTCGTTAAAATAAACATTGTAACCTTACAGTGTCTCTATTTTACTCCTGTTGTGGACTGGTATGAGCTTATAACAAAAGAGTGTTCTCATTTCCCACCATTCTTGAGATGGTCCTAAGTTGCATGTTCTAGGTTGCCTAATCATTAGTTTCTTTGCTATAGGACGAAGAGCTAATGTGACACTGATTGATAGTATGGTAGGGGAATTTTGGTACTAAGGTGAGTTTTGGCACACCCTAATTCACTGAGGTCCTAAGTCTCTGTGCACAGTTCTGTGTTGGCGCAGAATCCCTGTTACATGGCGCCGCCAACGAGTGTGGTCTTATTGTCAGACACTTGAGTAGTGCTTATATCAGTCTACGACCCCCTCACTATCGTTTCCGGTTGACGGTAGTGAAGGATAAAAAAACCTACCTATATTTACATAGGTTGTTTCAAGCTTGTTAATTCTCAAAGGTTTCTTTTTTTAATTAAAGCTCAGTTGTGCATTCTGGTATTGTCTTGTACTTCTCTTTTACTATTTCGATATGGCTGCGGTTGATATCCTGGCTCACAGTCGTGTAGCTGTGCGTAATCATTTGCAGGAATACCTTGTTTCTCTTGCGGGACAGGCGGTGGTTTTTGTAGTCTCTGCTGATGTGGTGTACCCATTTGAGTTGTATTACTCATGGGTCACATTTCCCGCAGTAGATGCTGTTTCTGGTGTTTTTCACTCGTATACCCCCGATGATGCTCCTGCAGTGTACGCTCCATATCGGACAGTAGAAATTCGGATTTCTGTTTGGCAGCATGCCATTTGGTTTAATGGCACCCTCCCACACGTTGTTACAGCGGTCAGACAAGGACCGTTGTCCATTCCAGGCGCTACTTGGCCTGTGTTGGCTGCTTACACTCCACATCCTCAGGCGGGTGCTTTGACAGCGCAACAACTGCGACCCCTGTATGCCTCATCGGTAGCATTTATTAGGGGTCTGGTTCACTACATTACTCGCAACCTCCCGGGTGGGACCCCAGCTGGTGCTGCACATCCAGTTGGTGGAGGCGGACTCAAACTTAGTCCCGTCATGGTTAATGCGGTCATGGCCAAGCGTCCCCAAGATAAGGAAGAAATGCCTTTTGACCAACTAGAGGCAGTGTTCCCAAATACTAGTCCTATTGAGAAACGCAGGATTCTCACCGTGAGTTTGCAGAAAGACTTAGTGCCTGACGTAACTGAGTAATCTGCCCATCTGAAGCTACAGAATACATATACCGCAACCGCAAATCAACTCACTCCATCAACGTGCAGATGATACTTCATCATTACTGACATTGTGGCCAAATTCCCAGGGAGTACCCACGACTCCTACATATTCAGGAACAGTGGGATCTATACACGTCTGGCTGCTGATGAATTCGGAGGATACCTAAAAGGTAAATCAATGTGACACACCCTGATGTATACCTTGGAGTAACGCATTGGTGACCCAAAATAATGGCACTTTCTTCCCCATTTAGGTCCTCCAGTCATTCATACTAACACCATACCTCAACCCATCCACCCCAAGGGAGAGGAGATACAATGTGGCACATAAAAGCATGCGCAACATTGTGGAGCGCACCTTTGGACTGCTAAAAAGCAGGTTCCGTTGCCTCCACAAAAGTGGAGGTGCACGTAGGTATCACCCCATCATCTGCTGCAAAATAATAGCAACATGTGCAATGCTGCATAACCTTGCCACAAAGAAAGGAACAGCAGTAGAACTAACTGACTCTGAGGACGAGCGGGAGGACAATACACCACCAGAGCCCTGTGCAGCTGGTGTGGCAGCAGCACTGGATGGGAGACACAGACGGCTGAGATAACGCGCAACTATTTCTGAGTGAGTAAGGAGATATAGCCAGTTACTGTATTTGCATGATGGTGTTTGATGACCAGTGCAAAACCACCAAGATCTGAATCAGTCTCCATACACCCATGGGTTACATCACCCATTAATGTACAACCATGGCAGGCTCTATTTTTTGCACCCACACGCTGCAATGCCACATTCCTTGACTCACTGTCCCCACTGCCAGTATGTTCCTGGGCAACGCTGTGGCGTTCGCTGCGCCTCCTGCTCTCGGTGGGAGAGGGCGTAATGCTACTACGGCTAGTAGCCTCCTCACTGTCCCCCCATCTGCTGTAGTGGCCACCTTCTCAGTTTGCAGCAGTTCAAGTGCTGAGGTCATTGTGGCCATCCCCCTAGGCACATCCCTACTACAGTGTGCCATCTCCTCCTGCATGGCAATAGAGCGCCTGCACATGAGGGAGGTAGCAGTGGACAGGCGGTTCACCGCCTTGGTGTATGCATCAAGTCTCTGCCTCTCCCTGCGCCTAGACAGGCGGTCCTCCTCAAACTTGGTTCAGAGCTGCCTCACAGCCGACGCCACATCACTCATGCCCTCAGACATGGTGTTATTAATCGCACTGATCCCCTTTTCGATGCGATACATGTGAGCATTCATGTGTGACATCTTCCGCTGCATGGACCGCATTGCTCTCCATTGCAGGCGCTGGACTTTCAGCATACTGCCTTCCAGCCCAGCGAACACACTGTCACCTTGGCTCGGGATTGGAGGACTGGCTGCCCTTGCCCTGCAGCGCCTTGAGGATGTGTGGGCGTGCTCGGATGGGGACTCAGATCTTTCCCTGTTGCCATGCTCAGCAACTGTGCACTGTTGGCCCCCTGTGCTCTCTTCCTCTGACACCTCCATTTGCTGGAGGGTGAACACGGCATGCCTCCTGCCTGACTGTGGTGGTGGTGTTGATTGTGGCAGTTGTGATGGTGTTGTTGGTGATGGTGGCGTTGTATGGAGCTGTGGTGAGGACAGAGATGGAGACGTTGGTGGTGCTGGTGGTGGTGCTGGTGGTGCTCCTCCTCCTGTTGTCTCCCCTCTGTCCAGGGTGCCTTCCCTCTGCTCCCCTCTGCTGCACTGCGAGATTTCTCACCTGTAAAGACAGAATGTAGATATACTGACTTATCTGGCAGCATTTGCATTGCATTAAACATTACACCTGCCAATCACACTGACTGTCCTCTGCTTGCTAATTGCTGTTGCATCCCTTTGGGTTTGCTAGACGGACTGTTCTGAACATGTGTTACTTATGACTACATCTCCCACAATGCATTGCAGATTATGAGTGAAACATGGACGGGAGTGGGAGTACCTATGCCTCTCTGGGGTTTGGGGTTGGGGAGGGGGGTGCACAGCATGCTGTGCATGAAGCTTACCTTGTTTTCTGGCAGCTCTAGCAGAGCTGTCAGCGTCACCGATCCCACTCACACTCTCCGGCTGGAGGGTGGACTCGACCATGGGCTCCAGGGCTGTTGGTGCAGGCGCTCTGCTCCTCCCTCCACCAGTTTTGGTTGCCTGCCTCTGCCTCTCCACCATCTTCGCCTCTGCAGTCTTCCTCAGGTCATACCACCTTTTCTTTATGTCCTCAATGGAGCGCTGGGTGACCCTAATGGCATTTATCTTGCTCTGAATCTCAAGCCAGATCTGTCTCTTCTGTGATTCTGGCACATGGAGGGACTGCTTGCCAAACAGCTTCTCATGGTCCTTGGTGACTTCTTCAATAAGACCTCAAGCTCCTTTTCACTAAACTTCTGTTTTCATTTTCTTTCACCTCCATCCTTCTCTCTTTCCTGGTTTGCCATTTTGCAAAAAAAAAATTCTTGGCAAAGAAAGGCTGTGTTGGTCCTGGCTCCTCTGCTCAGCTACCTGCCTCGCAGTGAGATCCAGGGTCAGTGCAGCTGCCTGGGTGTGGCCGCTTCCTGTTTGGGAGGTAATTGGGATGCACAGGATTGGCTGATTCAACAAATTTCGAAATTTTTAATTACCGAATAGGTATTTACCGATTCGGTATTGGATTTTGTATTTACGGATTGGTATTGGGGTTTCAGTATTTTTTGTTTTTTACCGAAACCTTCCGATTAGCTATTTTTTACCAAATATTACAGATTCGGTAATTTTTACCAAATCTTTACGTACATCGGAGAGCACACTTCAGGACTGTATAATAATCAGCATCCTCTTCTCTAACAGTGAGGAGCTTATTTCTACCTTTGTCTGCAACGGAGAGCCACAGGATTGCTGCCCACTGCTCCTGGGAAACCTTCGGAACTTTACTGGCCCTTTTCAGTGCAGTACCTCATTTGTGCATGTCAATCCCACTCTGGTAGGAAAGGACAATCTTGCTTAGGTTCCTATGGTCATGAGATCTTTCTCTACCACTAGGGAAGTTGCTGCCACCATGGGGCTCTAGCATCATCTTCTTTCTAGCTCTTTGGAGCACTAACGACTCCCTTTCTAAGGCTACCTGCTGTCTTCTAATTCTCAGCTGGGCTTCCTCATACTTGATCTACCTTTCTCTCTTCTCCTGGGAGGATTCCTTCCTGTGAAAAGAAACAGAGGTCCCTATGGATGTGTCAGAATGGATAGACTTCTCTGAAGGAAATCTTGACCTTCTAGACACACCTCCACCCTCCCTGGTGGAACAAAGAGAGGGCCTTAATGGCCTTCTTCCTGATTTCCAGGAGGAGCTGCATTTTCTAGGTTACGGTCATCGTTGCCTTCCTGCTCAGCTTCAGAGGTCAGGTCCAGGTCATTTCCACCCCTGGGCCTTTCCTCTTCTGCTGCCCCACCCATACTGCCTACCCCTCTAGGCCCTGAGGCCTTTCTGAGATCATCCAACAGCAGTACCTCTATGAGGCGTTAGGTGTTTGCCCTTTTGCCTCTCTTCAATCTCCTAGTAGTACACAATGCTCTCAATTCCAAGAATGGGAATGTGTCATACTTAGATGCCAGTACTGTACTGACATCTGGCAGGGACCCACTGGTTCCTGGCCTTGAAGTCATCACCAGTATGGTTTGGTTTATGCACCTACCTACTCTAGTGTGGCCTACTAAACTCTCTTGAGTTGTAGGAAGAGAGTGCTAAGCCCTTGACACACAACTCTAAGTTCAGCAGAACTTACTGTAGTTTAAGCTTGTATTATATGTACCTCAGGTACCTTTAGTGGTTTTCAGTTAGTCACTTGAGATTATCTGTTAAAACAATAACAAGCTTGAATCTCACTGCTGCCAACATTGTGAGAAGCTGGCCTGGCATATGCTGTCCACTAGTTATAGTGGGTAACTTGTACCAGTCCATACAGCCCCTTAGAGGTGATAGGTTAAAGACAACTTTATTTGAAAACTATCCTAGTGGTAGCTATGGAGAGCAGCCTCCAGGCTAAGTCTTGAAGGAATGTAAAGCAGCTTGTTTTACCAGTCTATAATCTCTTGAATGACCAAATGAAAGTAAAACCACACCAGGTATATATATAAAATATATGTATTCATCACAATGCACCCTACTAGTCTCTTTATGAGGCTAGAGGTCAAAGCACATATGTTACACTTAATATATCACAGTACATTAGCACAACATACGTTGAGCCCTATGGGCATAGCAAACCATATATAAAGAAAGTGGTATAAGAACCACAACTTGACTAGACACAAGGCCTAGAGCCTGTACAATCACTGGGGCAACAAGGAACCACCCAAGGTAGTGACACAGGGCACCCACAGGGAAGCGTGCAGAGTGAGAACACAGCCGGAAGACGCCGTTACCTTCTATGGGGAAAGTCACGGTTGGAAATTTAAAGATTAAGAACACTTAGGAGAGGACTTTGAGCAAACCCCTATAGACTTAAGGGGTTCTAGGGCCAACACCCATGGGAGCACTGGAATACTAGAGTGACCTCACCCAGGGAAGTCGGGTGCATAGGTGTCTTTTGGTGTCGGGAATCGTCATTGATTTCAGTGGCGATCTGCTGCAAAGAGTTGCTGCAGTCGAAGTGGAAAGTGTCCTTTGTTATCCAAGCCTAGATAGAAGATGAGAAGAACCTGAAAGCAGAGGGCACAGAGTCTGGGTTACTTGCCAGTGACCAGGGGCACGATAGATAAATGCCCACCGATGTCCGGTGTTTTCAGGTTGAAGAGGTCAAGCTTGACTGTGCAGCCACGAGGACCAGGAGGCATCGTCTATGACCAGGAGCTGGATTCTAGCTGTCCCACAAAGGATGTTGAGTGCTGCGGCGTCGATGACCGGATTGGACCCAACAAGTCTTGGCAACATAAACCCACGCAGAAAGAGAAGAAATGCTTTGGTGTAGAGCAGCAAGGTGCAGGAGACTCACCAAGTGCAGGAGAGTCAGGGCACACCTGGAGCAACCAGGGAAACCCAATGAAGTTAAAGTTGCCTTCTCAGGGACCCACCAGTCAATGGACCGGGGATCACAAAGGTACCTCAAGCAAAAACACAAAGGGCACACACATGGAACACTCATGGAATGTAGGCCAGCAAACTTCGGTGGAAAAGGTGCTCGGGGTCTGCGCTACAAGTAACCCAATGCACAGCCTCAAGGAACGTCAAGAAGCTAATGCACTTGCAAATGTGCATGGTGTCCAGGGATTCCGGTTCCACGGTACTTACGAGGGCTGCGGGTCTCAGCTTTGCTGGAGACTCAGGTCGGCTTCAGAAAAGTCTGCAAATTTACCTCCTGGGCTGCAACTACTTCGGAGTCTGTCGGGAGCTCTCCTCTACTCCAAAGGAGATTTTTCAGTCATCCAGTCATGTAGATCATCAAAGTTCCAGGATATCTGTAGCAGACTTTTGTCCAGGTGTAACCTAAAGTTCTGTAGTCAGGGGTTCCTTTCTTATACCCAAGGACAGGGTTGGACTTACTCTTGGGACCCACCTATGGGAGAGTTTGGAAAGAGGGCTGGCTACACCCATTTCCTTTGTCCAGTTTCGTGCCTGTGCAACCGGTTTTAACTGGGCTGTGCACAGGGACACCAAATGTGCCCCCAGTGCGGACTTTAAAGCACTCTCAGAGTGCACCCACCCAGCGCCAATACACTAAAGCCTGTCTGGGAGGTGGTTACACCTCCCTGTCCAGGCCTCCCCTGCTGGAGTTTCATCCAGCAGCAGGAGGCCAGACTCGTGTCTGTGTCTGCAGCATCCATTTTGTGATGCCAGGGCTGTTTTAAACTGGTACCGGGTATACTGGTGTGTACATGTCTCTCCCTCTAGAAGGGTGGTATCATACCCCCGCCGCCAGGACTGGCAGGGGGTATGATTCTAAAGTGTTTGACACCAAACATGACATGTTTACGTGCAGTTATTCCCATGGTTATAATGCACTTAAGAGTACATGGTCTGGCTGCATCACACAGAACAGCCCCAGAGAATAGATTCCGAAGGCTGCAGAGGGGTCCTGCTCATGCATGGGCACCTTCTAACACAAAACCCAGCACCCTGCCTTCAGGATTGATAAGGCCTGCCATAGTGGTGACTGATAGGTTTATATATCTAAGTAATGGGTGCATGCACCTTCGTACCCAGGCTGCAGTAGCAGTCCTGTGGTGTCATTTTGGAAGGCTTTCCATGGGTGGCATAATACATGCTGCAGCCCCTGATAGGCCTCTGGGGTACCTAGGCCCTTGGTACCTAAGGTACCATATACTAGGGACTCATAAGGGTACCCCAGTGCCCAAACTGGAGGGTACCTAAAGTACTTGGAATCAATTTAGAGAGGAAGCAGCTAGGCTGGGGTCCTGTATAGCAGGGCCCCAGCCAGACTAAAGTAAAAAAACAGTGAAACATCAGTAAAAAGTGGGGGTAACCATAGAGCAGATCCTACTCTCCTACACTGATGACATCTCAAATTACATCACTAATGAAATATGTATTATGTATATGCCAATGTGTATTGAAGAATGAGTGGGTGTATACGTGTCTGAATGGAGGATTTAGTAGGTGCCTGAATGACTGTTTAAGTGAGTGATTACGTGTGTCTTACTGAATGCATGGGTCAGTGACTAAACTGTGTGAATGTCTGTATTAGACTCTCTGTTGTTGTATAAGCTGCTGCATGGGTTGGTTAGTAGCTACATGAGTGTCTATATGGGTTATCAATTGGTTGCCTCAGTATTTGAGGAGATGTGTGACTCTGTGCATAGATGTTTGAGTGGCTGATTCACTGTGTTAATGGGTTCAAGAGTGCATGTGGATACAGCTGCATGGGTGGGCGAGTGTGTGTTTGGGTGTGTTGGTGAGTGAATGGATGTCTCAATGTTACATGTCCAAGTGACTAGATATGTAAAAGGCAGAGTATGTGAACGTTGAAGTATATGTGAGAGCCAGTGATTGT
The DNA here is from genome assembly GCF_964263255.1 of Lissotriton vulgaris. Lineage (NCBI taxonomy): Eukaryota > Metazoa > Chordata > Amphibia > Caudata > Salamandridae > Lissotriton > Lissotriton vulgaris. The sequence goes on along the minus strand of NC_141689.1, from coordinate 929,004,740 downwards.
GAGAGTGGCTGTATGGATGAGTGTGTACTTGTATCAGTGATTGTATAAGAGAGTAAGTATGCATTTGTTTCTGCTTGAATAAGTGATGTGGTGTGTTGATAACTGTATAGGTCAGTAATGGAAGTGTTATTGATTCTTTGCATGACTGACTAGGTGTGTGAGTAACTCTGGATGAGTGGTGGTGTGTGAGTGTCTGTATAGGTTCATGAGTGCTTATGATAGTGTTGTACTGATGAGTGACTGCATGTATGAGTGATTGTATGGGTTAATGATGTATGGTAGACCTAGGAATCAATGAGTGTGTATGTAATAACTGGTATTGGTGTGTCGATGGTTTTGAAAATAGTAGTCTGTATTTTACAGTGGGTGTATCAAAGGTTATATTAGAGTGTGAGGAGGTGGATCAGATTTTCACATGGTTGATGTCATCAGTGATGTCATTTGAGATGTTATCAGTAATGTCATCAGTGATGTCACTGACCATGTCATGAATGATGTAATATATGACGTCATCAGCAGTGCATTGCAGGGGCGCGTGTTATAGTTGGCTGAACTAACTATAACGCAGGAATTTCTATGGTTTTGTACAAGAGAAATGTCCAACTACCTATAACATCCCTGAAACGTATGGTTGTTTCAGTGAATTTCTAAGGTTTTTTGAGTGCTAATTTCTAACTATAACGTGCCTGAAACCTATGTTTTTTTCAGTGAATTTCAAAGGTTTTTAAAATGCTAATTTTGAATCATAATGTTCATTAAACCTATGGGTTTTTTCAGTAATTTGGAATTCTTATTTGTGATATTTTGTAACTGTAATATCCTAAAAATATTTTTTTTATTTTGTTTGTTTGTTGTTAAAATAAAATATTGTCTTCTGTTTTCTTAAATATTAATATATATTTTTTTGGTAGAAAAAGTGGAGTCGTGCACCAATTGTGTACCTATCTTATTGGGTGTGTGGATTCAAACCCCCATATTGGTAAAGTTGTGAAGTATGCACGTTTCAGCCAGCCCACTCCGCTTACGCTTACAGGAAGGGAACTACAACGCTACATGTCCCAGGTCTTCCCTGTAGTGATCTGCAGATCACAGGTCTAGTTGTCAGCATGCCACAGCTACTCCCTCACGGCTAGTTTACACCCACACCACACCCATGCAGCATAGGCATCCCACGACATGTGATCTTGCCAATACAAAGGGCCAGGTGCATGTGCTCGATGCCATTTCCTCTCTGTATCTGAGTGTATCCCTGTGGTTATTATGTTGACCACTTTAGAATAGCAGCACCCCTGCCTAACCTAAAAACCCCTATCCACCAGGAAGGACTGGATCCATTTCAGTGCAGCGCCTGAGATCCCGCCTTTATTCAGAGACTGTAGCAAGGTGGTATGTGCTACAGTGTCGAATGCTGCGCTTAGGTCCAGCAGAATCAGGGCCATGGTTTGGCTCTCATCCACCCCCTGTCTGATGGTCTCAACTGCCATGAGTAGGGCCGACTCGGAGGAGTGTCGAGGCCGGAATCCAAACTGAGTGGTATGAAGGAGGGCCGCCTCCTCCACATATTCCATCAGCTGGATATTCACGACCTTCTCCGCTACTTTGGCCATATAGGGTAGGAGTGATATGGGGCGGAGATTCTCCAATTTCTCGAAACTGATGTTCGGCTTCTTTTGGAGAGGGAGTACTACCGCCTGTTTCCACCCTATGGGTACAGTGTGAGTCCTGGAAGATACATCCAACAGATGCCTAATATAGGGCTCCAGGATCCCCAGGCTTTCAGCGAGCCGCTTGGGTGATGCAGGATCCCTCGGGGAGCCAGATTTTACCGATCTGCAGATCTGTATGAGCGCCTCCGGAGGGGGGTAGTGAGGTTAGTTAAATCATGCTGTCCCCAAACTTCTCCCGTAGCTTCAGCAAACTCAGACCCTGTTGTGGTTTGGGCAGGGAAGAATAGATAGATATTTGCGACTTTTTCCACAAAGGAATCCGCAATACGGTTGCACAAGCCCAACGAGCAATCCCCCTGTACCACGGAGGATTTAGCTACCGAGATGGATTTATACATTTTGAACAGTTCCTTCGCGGAATTCTCCGCCTCCCCAATCTTCCCTGCAAAGTAGGCTGCTTTCAATTTACTAATCAACCCATGGTAAGCCCGCCTCTTCACTAAATACTCCTGTCTGGTTTGGCTTGAAAAGGCTACCCTCCACTGCCTCTCCGAGCGCTTACATTCCGACTTTGCCAACCGCAGCTCATCGCTGTACCACGGAGCCGTTCTATGTGTGCGGTGACCCGACTTGACCAAACAAAGTGGGGCAGTGCAGTCCAGTGCCTCTATGATGCGCTTATCGAGGTTACTACTGGCTGTTTCCACATCCAGCCCACCCGGCCTCCCTCCTTTAGTGAGTGCCTCATCAAAACTCGTCTGAGAGAATTTTACCCACTTCCAGCTGGGATAGTTAAGGGGTGCCTGTTCCCATATCCTAGCACCCGGCGTCTGCACCACGAAGGGCACAAGAAGATGGTCTGTCCAGGGCACCGGGATATTGGGTTTGGTCTCTACATTCCCCCAGTTAGTGAATATCGGGTCCAGTAGATGGTGCTGCTGGTGAGTGGGGGCCTTCACTCTCTGTTCCAACTGGAGCGCCTGTAGTTCTTATCAAAGCCCTGCCGCCCCTCTATCCAAGGGATCGTCCAAGCGCATGTTCAGATCCCCTAGCACAAGGAACTTATCTCTTCGAAGAGTGGCTTCGGTAATTCCCTCTACCAGACTGTCTATGAACCTGGAGTGGGGACCCGAAGGTCTATAAATCAAGAAACCCTTCACAGTGGTACCACCATTATTCCTAATGGTAAAGGCCCCTGCCTCACTGTCCATAATGGTAATATGCTCCATTTGACAGGTAAGCGGTTGCTTGAATGCAATGGCAATGCCCCCGCCCCTGCCGATGGGCCTGTCTAGCCTGGCCATCAGATACCCTTCTGGTAAGGCCTCAATGACATCTGGATCCAAGTTCGCGTCAAGCCAAGTTTCTGTGAGAAACAGGAGATCCAGTTGTTTTCCCGTGAGCAGGTCACAGATGTCTAGCCTGTGTTTGCGCAGGGATCTAACATTAAGCAGCCCACAGTTAAGACTGGGGTGCTCCTGCTTATCCTCTCCTCCTGTGCTAAAAACATACTGACAGTGTTTACAACTCACATTCTCCTCCACTCTCATGTGATGTAAGCACGGGTTAGGATTCAAAATGCGGAGGCTTAGGAGTTGATCCATGCTCCACACCGTGCGGACTCCCATCGGACCAGGGGTTGGGGCCCTGGCCCGTGTCCGGTCACGGACAGGGGCAGACAGGTTCGCCTTTGGCGCGCCGCCGGCGCGCCCGCTGCGCTGCCGAGCAGACATCCACCGTTTAACACCCCCAGCGCCTCGCCCCGTCCTCCCCCGCGCACTGGGAGTGACTGGCTCGGACCTACCACGCCCTCTACTCGAACGGTGCTAGTCACCGGCATCAGAACGTGGCGGGTAGGAAGGAAATGAGACTAGCCCCTCTGTGCCAAGCTGCTGCCTTCAGGTAGGAGACCTCGGCAGAACAGCGGTGCCACCCGCAGATGTTTAGAAGTGCCTCCGGGGTGACTGCCAGAAGACCTCTGCAGTCGGGATAAGCAGAAATAGTAAAAACAAACAGCAATCACGGAGGTAGCCTAATCGCTCTCCTCCCTCTGTTCCCCTCGTGGTTAAAACCAATTAAAAACTAATCGCAGGTCGCGCTGGTGCCGTAAGCAGCTGGGACACTGCAACTGTCCACTCACCACCACGGGGGCCCGGGATCCAATGCCTTTTAACACACTCAGCGCCTCGCAACACTAGAGCGCTGCCCGTCCTCCCCCACGCACCAGAAGTGACTGGCTTGGACCTACCACGCCCTCTGCTCGAACAGTGCTAGTCACCGGTGTCGGAACGGGGCAGGTAGGAAGGAAACAAGACCAGCCCCTCTGTGCCAAGCTGCTGCCTTCAGGTAGGAGACCTCGGCAGAACAGCGGTGCCACAAGCAGATGTTTAAAAGTGCCTCCGGGGTGACTGCCAGAAGACCTCTGCAGTCGGGATGAGCAAAAATAGTAAAAACAAACAGCAATCTCAGAGGGAGCCTAATCGTTCTCCTCCTCTGTTCCCCTAGTGGTTAAAACCGATTAAAAACTAATCGCAGGTCGCGCTGGCGCCATAAGCAGCTGGGACACTGCCACTGTCCACTCACCGCCGCATATTTTGACAATGTATTTCATATTTTGTTCCATACGCCTACACTGCGGTTAGCAGGGCTCTCAATTTGAATTCCGACTTGATTTATTACTTGCAGAGTGAATTGTACTCAATCTCCTCAGATTTTATCATGAGGAAGTAACAAAAAGCATTCCTCGATGTCTGTGCTGACTACTGCCTTCCATCTACACTGCGGACAGCAGGGCTCACAATTCAGATCAAGTCGCAATTGCAGATGACACTGTCCAGTAGTCAACAGACAATGCTACCAGTGTGGCCCGCCCGCACAATGCGTCATCACTGGCTGCACACACATTGAATGCTTCTGATGCCACAAACTCAGTGGACCACAAGTCACTGCCATGTGGCCTTATTGAGGCAGAATTACTTAAGCAAAATACATTGCTCCCAGTGTGGCCCTCCCAAACCACGTTTCATTGCTGGATGCCACATGCTGAGCACCACTGTTGCCACTAACTCAGTGCAGGACAAGTCAACACCACGTCGTTGTGGGCCCTTGCTGACTGCTGTCTCCAGCCTATACTGCGGTCAGTAGGTCTCACAAATATCCAATCCAATCCTGTCCTGCAAGGACATGCCATCATCGCTGGCTACCCACACGCTGAGCTCTTCAGGTGTCACTAACTCTGTGCATCACAACTCATGGAACCTTTATGGTTGGCTTTCGTGCTGCAGACACCGGACGCAACAATATCACCTCAGGCAGCAGGAATATCCCGAAGGGACATTAACAATTTATTCATATGAGCACGCTCATCACTGGTGCCCCAACCTCAGTGCACCACAAGTCATGGACCCTTCACGATACAATCTTTTGCGTGTGATTTAAGATCTGGTGCCCGTACCTTAGTGCACCACAAATCATGGACCCTTTTTGATTGAATCTCTGTGTGTGATCCGATGATCACTGTTGTAGTTTGCCAGCACCAACCATTCCCTGAGGGCTGGCTTGCACTCACCCCACATGCATCCAGCACGGACGTCACTGGACATTTGACCCTGGTAATCAAAAGGGGCCAGGCACACGTGCCCAGAGCCAGTTCCACTATCTATCTAACTGTGTCTGTGTGTTCATTGTCTATGCATGATTGCCCTGGACCCTACTACATTACATTGTGCTGTTGACTGCGCATGCAACCGTGTTACCTCTGGCAGTGGGGATGACCTCAGTTATGTAACTTTGTCTGGGTCATTCTATGAGTACGTGGGTAGAAACTGGATGAATAGAGCAGTGGAAGGAGAGTGTATGGTGAATTTATAAGTGCTTGGGGATTGGCGGAGTGATTGGATAAGTACATATGTTGGCGGAGCCTAATCCCTGAGCAAAAGCTTGGCTCAGATTGGCTGCCAACCAGTGGCAACCCCGGCGGAGCATCAGACTCGCAGCCCATGCTCCGGAGAGCAGCCGCTACACACGGAATATGAGTAGGCACCGCACCAGTTCCTGAGACACCCCCCTTCTTTGCGGGATCCCCACAGCCTTTGCTCTAGTACCCTGGGTTCCCGCCCACTACAATATGGGCCACTGGCTAGTGGGAATACTGCACTGAGGCCTGGAAAACCGAGTCCGGGAGCTTGGATTTCTCATTGTGGTATACTGCATTCTCATTCAGTGGATACCTTCCCAGAGTGTTAATGTAGAAAGGTGGATATCTGACTATGGTTACCCCCAAACTTTTTGCCTGGTGTTTAGCTGGTTTTTGACATAGTTGGCCTGGGATCCTGCTATTCAGGGCCCCAGGCTGATTGCTCTCTCCTTAAAATGGACTCCATGCACCCTAGGTGCATTATGAATTGGAACTGGTTCACCTTATTGGCCCCTGTAACAGTGTACCCTAGGTACCCAGGGCATAGGTGTTTCCAATCCCTACCAGGGGCTGCAGCATGTATTGTGCCACCCCTGGCCTGGCCTCCATATTTGACACAACTGGCTGATCACTCAGCTGGGGTAAGTTGGTGTAATCACCTCTTACTTAGATATAGTATCCCTATATCTAACCTTAAACTGGACACATATGTTCCTATCAGCCACTCCTATGGAAGGCCTCTTCAATCCTGGAGGCAGAGTGCTTGGAAATATGTGATATGGTGCTCTAGCATGAGCTGAGCCTGTCTGCAGCTGTCGGGAACCACTCCCTTAGCTGTTCCGGGATATTGCCATACCATATACTCTTAGGTGCATTATAATCCTCGCGGTTATATGCTAACTTTGGTTTGGCTTTATCAAATCATGTCGAGTAAGGTGCCATGCGATTTGGAATACTATCCCCTCGACAGTTCTGTCAACGGGGATAGCATTCCACCCTTCTAGAGGGACACGACATGTGTGTAGCCTTAACCCCGGTTAAAGTTAACCAGAGCCTCAGCATCACAAAATGGATGCTGCCACCACAGACACAAGTCTGACCTCCTGCTGCTGGGAGTCTTCCCAGCGAGGGAGGCTTGGACAAAGGGTTTCCTGCCTTGGGGGTGCGAGCACCACCCCAGACAGGATTTTGTGTATTGGGTAGGACAGGGCTGAATAGATTGAGACATGCCCGGGGCACACAAGGTGTCCCCGTGCATAAGCCAGTCCAAACCGGTCTAAAGAACTTTAGGCCTATCTCCCAATTACCATTCTTGGCCAAATTCTAGGAGCAGCACGTCCTCACCTATCTCATCTGGAGAACAATGCCTTACTCGAACAGAACCAGGCAGGGTTTTGTGCACATCACAGCACGGAGCTAGTGATGCTGTCCATCTTGGATGAGTGAAGGCGGAGAGCAGACAAGAAAATTCCCGGTGCCCTGGTGCTATTAGACCTCTCAGCGGCATTTGACACAGTTTGTCACAGTCAATTGTTGTCGGGGTTGAGGGACTTTGGCATCCAGGGCACAGCACATGTCTGGCTCTCCTCCTTTCTCCAAGGGAGAACTCAGAGAGTTCAGCTTGCAGACCTAGTCTCAACCACAGCGTCAATTACTTGTGGTGTGCTGCAGGGCTCTGCCCTCTCCCCTCTTTTATTTAATATTTATTTACAACCCCTGATTTCGGCCCGCAACCAGATGGACTGCCAAATTTACAACTACGCCGACGACACCCAGATCGTCATCCAAATGGAAGATTGTCCGGGCACACATGCGAGACTGCAAAACATCCTAAAATATACAGCTAATTGGATGTCTGTGAATTCCCTGAAAATTACCCAGACAAGACCGAGGTGTTGCCAATTTATCATAGCTGGCAACCCTTGGAATGATCTGTTCTGGCCAAGAGAACTAGGGGCGCCCCCAGAACCTGCAGCAGCAGTAAAAAGCCTGGGCATCCATGTGGATGGTAATTTGACAATGCAGAAGCAAGTTTCTGCGGTGGTGGGCACCTGCGTGGGCCTCCTTCGACAACTAAGGAAAATCTCCTCACTTTTGTCCTTTTCTACCTTGAGGCGCGCGATATCTGCCATGATCCTAGCCAGGATGGACTATGGCAACTCGCTATATGCAGGGCTCCCTCAAAAACATCTGAATAGACTGCAAATCGTCATGAATGACGCTGCAAGATTGATTTTTAAAAAACCGAGGAGAATGCATGCCTCCCCTCTCTTGCACGAACTTCATTGGCTGCCAGTCAAACAGAGGGTAATGTTTAAAGGGCTTTGCATTACGCATAAAGCTCTGTATGGAAAGGCGCCAAGCAATATGAAAGCTCGCTTGGCCCCTTACAGGCCTGGTAGGGTGTTGCGCTCATCGAATGCCACCCTTTCAACCCAACCGCGCTTTAGATTGTCCACCCTGGGTGGTCGTGCTTTCTCTAACGTCTTTCCAGCAGTCTGGAATAGCTTACCAATTGAACTGCGCAAAGAATCCAATTTGTTGCCTTTTCGTAGAAAATTAAAAACAGTACTTTTCCAGCAAGCATGGGGTGTGTTGTAATTTGATGATTGGCTGTATGAATTCTGGTATGTACCCGACAAAGCGCTTAGAGACCCCGGGGTGATAATGCGCTATATAAGTCGAAATAAATAAATAAATAAATGACACCAGAACATGATGCAAAGATTATTGTATTTATTGCGAAGGGGGGACGTGACCCCAGGAAGGGCCTAGATAGGGGTCTCAGATCCTGTCAGTACAGGTTATTAGATGTCCTTGGGCCACTGACAACATTTTATGACATGGCTAAGGAAGCGTACGTTTTCAAGAATAGTATTGATGTTGAAAAACACCAATACAGCGCTCTCTAGAGGAAAACAACCACCACAATGCAACTTTCACCACGCACTACCATTACAACAAAACATTTTACAAAGCAAGATCCATTACAACGCATGCTATTACAACGCATGCCATTACAACGCAGATGCTATAAAAGCGCATGCCATCGAGGGCAAGTGGTTCGTGATTCCGAACCCGTTCAATGAAGGTAGTCGGATATAGACGACTTTTGTATCAGCGGACCGCAAATGATGAGTGCGGTGTGTACCAGTGTTTCTGTCTTAATCGATCAATGAGAACACTACGTATTCAGGGATTTCATTTGAACCCTTGGGTTCCACTTTGTGTACGGCATCCATTTTGTGTGGTTGCCCTCACATAGGCCGATGACTGCGGCCGAGCGAGTCCTTGGGACACGTACACCATAGCTGACTCCTGAATTACCTGGCCGAACTGACTCCCTTGCCCGAGGTCGACCTCGCTGAGCCAGTTCCTTGTTAAGCAGCTGGTCAGATAAAGATCAAAGAGCAGGACATGCCGAAGTTTACAGTACACTGCACCCACTCTTCTATCTTGCTTCTCATCTGTTTCTGCTCCTTCCTTTATGGCTTAATCACTGACTTGGGTTGAGGTTTTATGATGGGTTTGTCCGGCCTGATCGAACAGGATATTGGAATGTTCTTGGTCATTTCTGGTGGGCTGGACAACGGAAAATGGGATTGTCGTCATGCACAATTTTTGAAATGTCACACTGTGATTGGCTAGTTTGTATGTAATTGATGCTAGCCTGGAATGTGATTTTTGGCATAAAAGACCATGCTTCGCTCATTGAATTTGTGCAGTCTCTAGCGAAACACCTGTGGGTGCTTCGTAGACCTCTGTTCCTGGTTGCAGCAAAAAAACTTTGGTCTTTGATGTCATCAAGAAGTGTCCCGTGTCTCTGTTTGCCGAGGCAGGGGAACTCGAAAACGTCGGGCGTTTTCCCTGGCGCCGCTGGGCTCTAAAACCCGGTTCTTCAGTAACCTCATACATTCCTCTCTAAGGAAAGGAGAAAAAGTATTTTCCAAACGCCCCATCAGCAAATGGTCTCTTATTTGGGTAAGCATTTATTAAAGGCCTTTCGAGGTATGTAGATGCTTTCAGCTCGCTTCAGAAATCTCAGAAAGAGATTAAGAAAGTTATTAACAAGCAAGCTTTTGGATTGGCCGGGAGAACCACGAGCCGATCTCCCAGCCGAGGGCAAGGTATCACCAGAAGCTCCTTCGTACATGGTTTTAGAGGATACCAGGGACAACAATCCTTTCATGGAGGTTGTTTTTCCCCCAGAGACAGAGGGCCAGGGGATGATATAGCCCCGAGGATAGAAGGAGCAGATGAACTACTGGTAAGTCTAGACCCTTCTGTTACCACCTTAAAACGGGCGGCAGACTAGCCCAGTTTAATCAAGGATGGTTGCCGGTCACATCGAATCCTTGGGTTTTGGAAACTGTACGTGAGTTACACGTAGAGTTGTGGATTACCCAATACAAGACAGTATGCCAAGAAATCTAGTTTTTCCATAAGATCAGATGACTCTCATAGACAGTGAGATATTGGAGTTAATAAAGTAAGGTACAAGTGTGAGAGAAGGAGATCAAGTGGATGGTTTTGTAAGCAATATGTACTGCTGAAGGGAGAGTGGATGACACGCTTGGATCTGAAAGATCCCTACCTTACAATCCCAATATGTATAAGTCACCAGAGGTTCTTCAGATTCATATGGAAGAGAAAGATGTGAAAGTTTGCACCCTGGTGCTTTTGGAAGGTCCTTCGCCCGGTGACAGTTTATCTGAGAGAAAAGGGTGTGCAGCTGTTAATTTCATTGGACCATATTCTGATGATGGCACAGGAGAGTATTATTATCACATGCAAATGTAGAAGTGGAGGGATTGGAACGTTTGGGCTTTGTAGTGAACTGAACAAAGTTGCAATTTGTGCCAAGTCAGCAAACCAGTTTTGAGGTTTTGTAATAGATACTCTGGAGGGTGTCCTGAGGTTACCAAAAGAAAAATTTGAAAGGATTCGAAAGGTAATAAGAAACACTCTGAGTTCAAACTGTATTTCCTTGAGAATGTTAGCCCACATAGTTGTTCTTTTGTCGTCTACAATTCAAGCTATCTTCCAGAGACTTTTACATTACAAGGCATTACAAAGACTAAATGCTTTTCACTTGAGGAATGGTTTGAAATATTTGGAGAATATATGGCTAACTCAAGAAGCAAGACAGGAGTAGACTGGGTGGCTAAGAAACATAGAAGCTTGGAATGGGCACGCAATTTTTGGAGAAAATGCATATTTGATAGTGGAAGCAGATGCAAGCTTGGAAGATGGGGGTGCCTGCTGCGGATTGCAGGGTACTGGCAGTCATCGGACAAATCAGGAAAATAATTTGCATATAAATTGTTTGGAGTTGTTAGCAGATTCTTTTGCGATAAAATGCTTTGGGGAACAGACTGCAAAATGTTCTGTAATATTATGAATGTTCAAAGGGCCTGGCGGATCTAGCGAAATTCTTCTGGGCATATTGCATTGAAAGGGACCTATTTGTTCAAGTGAAACACATTCCAGGAAGGTCAAACTCAACAGTGGATTGGTTCTAGAGGAATTTTTACGATTCTAGCGATTCGATGTTAGACAAAGGTGTGTTTATGAAGTTTAAATCATTAATGGATCCATTTTAGATAGATCTATCTGCAATCAGAGTCAATGCTCAGGTGAAGAGTTTCTTCAGTTGGCACCCGGATCCGGAGTCGGACGGGGTAGATTCTTTTCTCCAAGATTGGAGAGGGCTGTACCCCTATGTTTTCCCTCCATTTGCTATGATCAGCAGAGTGACAGGGATGATTTGCAAATGGAGAGAGACGGTGATGGTGATCCCCCCGTTCTGGAGTTCTCAGGCATGGTACCCTATTATGTTAGAGATGAGTGTGGACTTCTTGGTACTTCTTTGTAAAACCTTTATTTGTATTTAAGGTAAGCATGGGCGAATTTTGGGAATCTCGCGTTCGCGAATTTTGCGGATTTGCGAACTCGCAATTCGCAAAATCCGCGAATTCTCGCGAATTTGCGGATTTTTTTTTGTGTGTTCGCGCGGGTTTCTGCCAGTTCGCGAGGGTTTTGTACAATTTCGCAAACGCGAACTTACCTGTCGGGTCGCAAGTTTCGCGAACTTGTTGTTTCTACGTGTCCAGCCTGTTTGGGACACTCTTCTTCATCACTGCCACTCTCTGTCACCACTGCCACTCTCTGACTACTCATGCCACCCTCTGGCCCACCCATGCCACCCTATGTTTCATCACAGCACCCTCTGGTTGTCCAGTCAGTGTACATTATTGTGGCAAAGCAAGCACACCTTCCCTGCCTCAAGTGACCTGAATTAATTTGGGGCTGATTAATGTGTCACAGAATATTTTTTTAGCTGGCACCTGCTTCCTTAGTGCTTCCTGATTAGTGATCTTTTGCACTTGCTAAGTGCTTTCATTGTTGCAAAATTAGTTACAACACCTGCCCTGCCCCAACTGACAATAATGAATTAGGGGCTGATTAATGGATTTGAACTTCCAGCCTGGCTCCTGCTTGTCTCCCTTAGCTGTAATTCAGGACCTTTGTGGCATATGTGTAACTATTCTGAGGTTCAGAGCAGGGTCACATAATAGTTGCAACTGGCAACTGAACTCTGGAGGGGCCCCTCAGGAAGCACTACAGGAAATGGCTACTAATGATGAGCCTGAACTTTTGAACCTGGTAAGTAGTTTCAGTTTTGCTAAGATCGTATTTCTGCAATTTTGCGCTTATTCGCGGGGCGCGAAGTTGTACTGGGAAGCCGCCAACTCACGCAAACAGTGCGAGCAGGCCATAAAATCCGCTGCTCGCGGATTTGCGGATTTTGCGAGAGATTCGCGAATCTCGCGGATTGCGAATTTACCGAAAATCCGCAAAATCCGCGAGCGAAACGGATTTTCCGCCCATGCTTAATTTAAGGAAAGAGAACACAAGAAAATAAAGAAAGCAACAGTTTCGCACAACTTCCCACACAGGGGGTAATCCGGGAGGCATGAATCAGGGCATTACAGGCAGTGCTCAAAGTCCATTCAGCTCGTTGGAACAGTCTAAAAAATAGCGGAAGTATCAGACAAAGCGGGGAAGAACGCTCAGATTGGTAAGATGGTTGCCGTAATGTCTCCACCTGATGCGTTGAGCCTGTGTCTTCCTCAATCGTCAGGGAGAGTGTCGCAAAGGAACGAGATACCACAAAAAATGGAAAAAAAGGAACTCCCCCTTCCCCCCTCCGGTGGTGGTGACATCATACATTCTAGCAATCATTCCGGTTATATCAATCAGACTTGAAACAAATGAAGTGGCCGAAACGTAGCAGGACAAACTGCGGATGGTAGACCTTTGGAGAGGAAGCGCACCAAGGGACCCCATCGAAACATGAAGTTCTTGAAGTGACCTAGGAAAATGTCCGCCATCCGTTCCATGCTCAGCAGCTTCCACAACCTTGCATGCCACAGGGAAATTGCCGGGGCTTTCGGCATCTTCCAGGCCGCTGCCAAAGTGAATTTTGCAGACCTCAGGCACAACCATAGTATCTGTTTGTCTGCTCGGGTTTGGTGTTCGAGCTCCGGGTCCCGAAGACCCAGCAATATATGAGCCATGGAGCCATCCACAGGATAGCCTAGTATCTCTCGGATATGGGATGAAATCTCTTCCCAGTATGGGCGGATGATCGGATAGTCCCACCAAATGTGACGGAAATCACCAAGCAAGCCTCAGCCTCTCCAGCATCTGTCAGAGGGGGTCGGGAAGATGCGATGTAACTCGGCGTGGTATAAATACCAATCCATGAGAGTCTTGAGGTGGGCCTCTCTGAGTTCCACCGAGTGGTTATGCACGGTGATGTCCCGCCACAAGCCCGACCACTCCCCATCTGAGATGTCTCATCCAAAGAGGTCTTCCCATGTACCCATGTACCGGGGCTGAGGTGACACTGCGGAAGTAAGTAAAAGGCCATAGAGGAAGGAGATGACTCCTTTCATAGAGGAGGTTCGCAACAGAAAAGCTTCAAAAATCGAGGGCGGTCTCGTGGCCCCGGCGTGGACTGCAGAGAACGTGGCCCAAGAGAGCAGCTGAATATGGCGGAAGCGCTCGGATTCCGGTACTCCATAGTCCTGCATGCAGTTGTCAAAGGTAAGTGGGGCATGGCCATGGAACAGGTGCATGAGAGCGCGGCATCCCCCCTCTCTCCAAACATCAAAGGTCCCCTCATGAAGTGCCGGTGGGAAGGCCGGGGTAAAGTGTAGTGATGTGAAGGGGGATGAAATCTCTTCCCAGTATGGGCGGATGATCGGATAGTCCCACCAAATGTGACGGAAATCACCAAGCAAGCCTCAGCCTCTCCAGCATCTGTCAGAGGGGGTCGGGAAGATGCGATGTAACTCGGCGTGGTATAAATACCAATCCATGAGAGTCTTGAGGTGGGCCTCTCTGAGTTCCACCGAGTGGTTATGCACGGTGATGTCCCGCCACAAGCCCGACCACTCCCCATCTGAGATGTCTCATCCAAAGAGGTCTTCCCATGTACCCATGTACCGGGGCTGAGGTGACACTGCGGAAGTAAGTAAAAGGCCATAGAGGAAGGAGATGACTCCTTTCATAGAGGAGGTTCGCAACAGAAAAGCTTCAAAAATCGAGGGCGGTCTCGTGGCCCCGGCGTGGACTGCAGAGAACGTGGCCCAAGAGAGCAGCTGAATATGGCGGAAGCGCTCGGATTCCGGTACTCCATAGTCCTGCATGCAGTTGTCAAAGGTAAGTGGGGCATGGCCATGGAACAGGTGCATGAGAGCGCGGCATCCCCCCTCTCTCCAAACATCAAAGGTCCCCTCATGAAGTGCCGGTGGGAAGGCCGGGGTAAAGTGTAGTGATGTGAAGGGGGAATGGAATGAAGTCCAGCGATCATCTCCAGTCACCGTGTCCCAGACCTTAAGAGTAGTGCCGGTGGGGGTACTAATGTATGCGTTCTTGGGTCTGTCCTTTTTGGGTTTCCACGCCAGATCCCAAATCGATCTTCCCGCTACACTTCTGTCCATGTGCAGCCAGTGTTTCTCCGAGAGTTGTTTGGGACCACTCCACTATGACCCGCAGTTGTGCGGCTTTGTAGTATAAATGCATGTCAGGAAGGCCCACTTCTCGCTCCTTTCGCGGCCGGCGGAGTGTAGAGAAGGAAAATCGTGCTCTGCCCCCCTGCCAGACGAACCGTAGCATCTGGGTCTTGAGACGCCGGAAGAAGGCAGTCTCCAGCGGTATAGCGAGGGCCTGGAAGAGATATAAGAATTTGGGGAGAATGACCATTTTAAGTGCGTGGATTCTGCCCAGCCATGATATGTATTTCGGCTTCCAGTGCTCCAGGTCAGCCCGGGTTTGCGCCAACAACTGGGGAAAGTTTGCCGAATACAACTGTCCAATCGAGGGAGTCAGCCGAACTCCCAAGTACAGGATGGAGTGGGGGGCCCATGATAGGGGCGTGAGTGGCCGCAATCTATCCACCTCCACTAATGGAAGGGTAAGATTAAGGACGAAGGGCTTATCGTAATTAACTTTGAAGCCCGCTACCTCCTTGAAGCGAAGAAGAACCTGTTGGACGTGCGGAAGAGAGTGGGCCGGGTCCTTGATAGAGAGGAGGACATCATCGGCAAAAAGGGTAATCTTATGTTGCTCTCCCGAGAATGGGAGCCCACGTATCTCTTCATGCTCACGCACAGCAAGTGCCAGAGGCTCAATGCTCAGGGCGAAGAGCAGAGGGGAGAGGGGACACCCCTGCCTGGTGCCAAGCGAGTGAGAGAAGAACACAGAGAGATGGCCGTTTACTGCTACTCGTGAGCGGGGATTGCTGTAATTCGCTCTCACCATCGATAGGAATTTAGTGGAAAAGCCGAAGGCGGCCAAAGTACGAAACAAGAAGCCCTAGTCCACCCGATTGAAGGCTTTTTCGGCGTGCAGGTCTACTAGAACTGCCGGAATCCTGGACCTATTGGCCTTTTCAATCAGATGGATGACTCTTCTCGTGTTGTTGTTGGTTTTGGCGGCCCTTAATGAAACCAGATTGATCTGGATGAATGAGTGCCGGCATCAGGTCCTGGAGCCTTCCCGCAATGATGGAGGAATACAGCTTGGCGTCAATATTGAGGAGGGCTATCGGTCGGTATGAGGAGCATTTGGACGGGTCTTTCCCCGGTTTGGGAATAATCGAGATTACGGCCTCGGCCATGGAGCCCGATGTCTCCCCAGTTTCCGCCATGATATTAAAAAGAGAAACCAGAAAGTCGCTCACCTCTGATGCAAAGGTCTGATAGAATAGAGCAGTATAACCATCCGGCCCGGGTGCCTTATGGGGCTTCTGATTTTTAATAGCAGGCTTCCCCTCTATAGAGCGCTGCGTAAAAGCGCCCGAATAGGTCGGCCTTGTCCTCATCTCAATGATGCAGGATCCCCGCAGCATCCTGAACACCTCCTATATATTCTTTCCCTTTTATCCCGGAGCTAGTGAGCTAGGTGTCTCCCCACTTTGTTCCCCTGGGCATAGGAGAGGCGCCGGAGTTTAAGTGGAGTGAGCTCGGGGGAGGAGCCAAGCCAGCAACCGAAATGGCCGCATAGCCGCTCGGCTCCGTGAGCCCTTTCTCCCTGCATGCCCATTCTGTTGTGCGTTCTGAACTACAAAGGTGTAGGTGGATAAAAGAAGGGGAGCGTTCACTTACCACCTGCTCCTGAGATTCTTGCGTGATGTGAAGCCGGAGAATTCTCCTCCCATTGCTCAGTGGCCCGGGCAGTGACGAAGCCGGGGGGTCGAATGCAACGGGCGGCGACTGCAACTACAGCGGCCGCCTCTAATGGTGTGGAGTCGGCTGGAGGGTGCCGTTGTCTCGGAGTGCCGCTGAAGGCAGCATCAGCCAGGTCCCTTGTCGAAGAGCCTTGGGGGCCGAGAGACTTACTGGAGTTGAGGGGGGTGCGTGACTCTTGGCCCCCCTCATCGGACTCCGTGCCCGGACGTATCCAAGGATCGCCCCCGAGACAGGCGGGCAGCCCCCAGGGAGTGGCAGGGTCATTTGTTTAGCCTTTTGGTGGCTCTCCCTGGGGAACCCACCTCATAACTTTGTGTTCCGGGCGTACACTTAGCAGCGCCCTGTGCTGGGGCCAGTCCCCACAGTGTGGTGCAGTGGGACGGGGCCGAACTGATGAAGATGGTGGCTGACACCGCTCATCACGGACCATGTCCCGATCGGATGGCTGCCGTAGACATGGACGTGGGATGCTTGCGGTGCACTGTGGAGCCCACTCCCAAGGACGTCATGGCCGCCCTAACGGATCTGCGCGAGTCCCTGACTTGCAATGTTTGGGACCTGGATCGAAAAATGTCCGCCATTGTTGTTTCACCGCCCAGTGCGGACGCAGTCTGATTTCAATGGAGTGCCTCTGTGCCCGTTTCTACTTCCTTGGGGAGGACTCTGGACTCGCCTGGATTCCGTGGACTACCGAGAGACCTGATTGCTTCGTCCTTCCTGGACAGCGCGGATGCACACGTTGGTGCCTCTTTGGGACACATGCCTATCCTGATCCTAGAAACGCGCTGCTTGTCTCCTTTTCGGGCCGCCTCGACAACACCGTGGCATTCGCCAGACAGTGATATTTCCACTTCATGGATGGTATTGCTGCCCTTGGACTTCGGCGGCACACGTCTGGATGGACTCGAACTGCTGAACCCTCTTTTGGTATTATTCGGGATTGATTTGCTTGGATCCTTCAGATCCTCCAAAAAGTACAGTAACTTGATTGACAAGGGATCATTGGGTGGTTCTGTTGATAGACGAGGCCGGGGGTGAGGCATTTTTGGGTTTCGGTGGCCCCCACGTTAACTGACAGTGCTTTGGGTGTGTTTGTACTGGAGATGTATCTTTGATGTGCTTGGTACTTGACGCTCTCCGTGATGTTCCATTTTGTTTTTGGACTTCTTCCACGTACAGGGGTTATGGGCGGGTTATGGGCGGAGCCGGGCGGCGTTTTGAGGGCCCTCCTCCATCTATGCTCTTTGTCTTTTCTCTTTCTCTTTCTAAATTTCGGGTTCCATTAGGGCGACAGGCACGCGGCTGAGGGGTAGGCCTTGGCCTTCCGCGAGTGTGCAGGGTGGGGGTAGGGGGGTGGGGTTTGTCCATTTTTTGTTTCCATGGCCCTTTAGTATTCATCTTTTTCTATAGTGTCGTCTTCATTCATGGTTCCTGTAACGTGTACTGCTTTGAGGG
Source organism: Lissotriton vulgaris (assembly GCF_964263255.1). Lineage (NCBI taxonomy): Eukaryota > Metazoa > Chordata > Amphibia > Caudata > Salamandridae > Lissotriton > Lissotriton vulgaris. The sequence continues at coordinate 928,986,942 of NC_141689.1, read as the reverse complement.
GTGGGGTTGGGGATTGCTCTTCATCGGATTTGTGCCAATGTCTCTCCTGATTTATGTGCCATAACCTCACTACTTCGTCTGTGTTTATATTCATTGTGGATATCCTGATTTGCGTGCTGAGTTGTAGGACCACGGGTGATTGTATGGCACTTCTTCAGCTCCTTATATAAAAATGAACCTCTGTAATCCTGATTTCGGACCTGACCGTGTGCCCACGAATTGTTTCCTGTGTACATGTCGTTCCGGCTTTTGCACTGCTCTGATTCTTCGTATTGCTTGCTACCTTTTTACCTTTTTCGCGGCCGGCTGAGAAGGTTGTAGGCCCGTACCTGTATCTGATTGCAATACAAATAAAGGTTCACCAAAAAAAAAAAAAAGTAGAGTGAGCTCTGCTTTGTTGTTGTAGTGAGCTCAAATTTTCCCCTGAGTCGCCGTCAGTGGGCGAAAGGTCAACCTGGAAGGGTTCCGTTTATGCTCTTGTTCAAGAACATCGAGTTCCTTCTCCAACTCCTCACGCTCCTTACGTCTCAGCTTATTAAGGTTGGCATTGAGGCCCAAGCAGGTGCCCCTCATTGACGTCTTAAAGGCGTCCCATGTGGTGAAGGTTGATGTATCTGCCACAGGGTTAAGTTCGAAAAATTCACGTATAGCCTTGCGCAATTCCTTACAGGAAGTCTGATCTCGAATAAGCGAGGCTGGGAAGTACCATTTGCGTTGCCCGTCCCCCCTTGCCGACCAGCGCAAACAGAGCACGTGTAAGCTGTGATCAGAGACCGAGAGTGGAAACATTCTGGCGTCGCGAAGATCCCCTCTAAGGGACTGGCTCAAAAAAATGTGGTCCAGGCGGGAATAGGTTTGGTGCACATGAGAAAAATAGGTGTAGTCCCGAGATTGGGGATGGAGAGACCGCCACCTGTCCACCAGCTCCAAGTCTCCTATCAGGCGCTGCGTTTCAGCTGAGAACACCCCAGTGTCCGCACACTGGTTATGAGAGCTATCCATTCCCTTATGCCATACTAAATTAAAGTCCCCCATCAAAAGTAAGGCGCCCTCCACAAAGTCATCCACCCTTCGCATCAGATCCTGGAGGAAGCCATTCTGGCCTGCATTCGGAGCATACACTACCACAAAGGTGCACATTTTTTCATACAACAACCCCTTGACCATCAGCCATCGACCCTCCTTATCGCTGCGCACCCCCATGGGATGAAAGTGAAGGACAGACCGGAAGAGACAGGCCACCCCTCTATGCTTCATGGTAGCCGACGACCTGTAAATCAGGGGAAAGTTTTTATGGTTGAGGTGCAATTCGTCCTTGCGCCCCAAGTGTGTCTCCTGGAGACCCACCACGTCTAGTTGGTGATCAAGCACATACTTCCAAACTTTTTGGCGCTTCTGTGGGGAATTCAAGCCCTTCACATTCCTTGTACCTATAGTTAGTGGCATTACACAATGCTATCCTCACCCCCTGCTATCTGCATACTGCAAAGACATCTCACATACCTCACCTACCAGAACAGCCAAACGGCTCGTTGTGTTAGCATCTCCAACCCTAAACAACTGCGAAGAGTCCAGTCCAGGCAGGTGTGTGTCCCTCCCGACCTCCCCAGGCTCCCCCCCTCCGCCCTCAGCCACCACACTCTCCACGAATCCAGAAGTATGGGGTCTAAAAGCATAACCCCAGCACGCCACCACTTGACATCCATCCACATGCACACTTCTTGGTTACCACCACCGTCTCCCCTGTTCCCAACTACCCCGCCTCCCTCCAAAGCCCACCCACACAATTTTCCCCCCCAAACCCCGTAAGCTCCGCAAGGGGACAAAAAAACAAAAGAAAGCAATGGGAGGGAATAAGGAAAAGTCTCACCAAACAGGTCTTAAGTACCAGTAGTTCCAAAGTGCAAACAAGTACTGATACCATCAATGAACGAGGGTCGGGGATACAGTCAGTGGTCCCCCCAGGGTCTGGTCTGGGGTGTCTTCCCAGAAAGTACATATGGACCCACGGTACCTAGATCAGAGGTGTCCCTCCGACACCATCTATTCAGCCAACCAGGACTCAGGCCGCTCCGGAGCTGTCTCTTGATGTAGCCTCCGTCGCTGTAGTCACAGAGGCAACTGCTGCCCCTCTCTCCTGCAGGCTAGTCGTGGGGTCCAGTCTCCCCATTGCCGCTGCGCCGCCTACTCTCTGTCAGGATGGAGAGCGCCATCTCCGTCTCGCAGGGGAACTCCCACCTCTCGGGGAGGGAGCCTCGTCATTCAGACCTAGCAGATCTTTGGCAGCTTGCAAAGAGCAGACCTGCACCAACCTATTTTGCCATCTGAAGATGAGACGAAAGGGGTGACCCTAGGAGTAGGCCACTTTCTTGTCTCACAAAAAGGCGGTAACAGGTCGAAATTTGCGCCTTTTCTGAAGTGTCGAGCCCACCAAATCCTGAAAGAGCTGAGGATGATGATCCCGAAACTGCAGCGAGGAAATCTCACGTGCTTTCCTGAGTATGCACTCCTTCAGTTGGAAATCGTGGTCGCAAACCAGGATGTCCGGGGGGGGAGCTCTTCCGCCCCTCGGCAAGACAACTCTATGGACCCTGTCCATACGGATTTCATGAAGATCCTCCTCTCCCAGGATCTGCAGCAAGAGGGCCTCCACATAACTCCGCAGATCTCCATCCTCACCATCCCAAGGCACCGCCCAAATGCGAATGTTATTCCAGCGGGACCTGTTTTCCAGGTCTTCCGCGTGAGCCTGGAGATCCAAATTCTGTTCCATGAGGCGGATCACGTCTTGCTGGAGCTGGTGTACTTCGCCGACCACCCCCAGATCGTGGTCCTCTAGCGAGGCCTCTCACTCTCCAATGTCGTCCACATCCCTCCTCATCTCGCGGAGGTCCGAAGTGAGTTGGGAGCGGAGCTCCGAGATATCCTCCTTTATCACGGAGAAGAGCTCTAGCATGAAGGCCTTAGTGGCAGGTGCCTCATCATCTTTTGGTTTGGGCGAGGCGCTGGGACCCGGCGACGCCGGTTGCTGAGAGCTTCTTGGCGGTGCGTCTTTGCCCGGTTTCCCTGCACGTTGTCTGTTCGCCATTGTCTCTCCGTTGTTCAGGTCCACACCCCAGAGGCACAACAGGACAGCGGCCGCGCCATCGGGTGGGTATGCTAGAGGCCCCCCCGAGGCTCCGTAGTCATCGCAGCCCCCGGTAGACCCCAATCGTGGGCAGCGGCAGGCACCCCAAGCGGCGTGAGCTATGTGGGCCCGCAGGGCGCGACGGGGGGGAAAGGGTCCTTAAGTTCGCCACCGGGGTCACAGGGATACGACAGATTCACCAGCGATGTGCAGCCAGGGGAAGTATTCCTGAGTGAGTCAGAAAGTGATTAATCCCTCCCAGGGGGCAGCCACAACAGCCCACGATCCCCCCACGGCCCTCCGGGCTCAGGGGTCCGAGGAGCGCCACTCGTCCGTGCCAGCTAACCGCTAGTCCAGCTAGGCACCCCACCGGGCACCAAGTGGGCACCTCAGGCCTTCTCCAGTGCTAGCCCAGTCGCCTCGCAGCTAGATCTCCAAAACCTTGTGGCGCAGCCTTCTCCACAGCAAGTGCACCCCAGGCGGAGCAAGAACGCGGCTCCCACGCCCGGTGCCCTCGAGTATTGCTCTCCACTCGCTGCTAGGGGGCCGAGGAGTGTCCACAGTCCCAGGCCCTTTGACGCTCAAGGAGCACCCCCTCCGATCCCCAGGTCCGCGATAGGCCGAATCCACCTCCTTGTGGTTCAGGAATAGGCGGCCTGCAGTTCTCGGCCTCGCTTGCTTTATACCACCGGACCGGAGCGTCTGCTTGTCCGTCTGCTTCTGGCCGCCCTGCGGCCGGGATCGTGCAATCAGCCCCGATCTGGCCCCTCGGATGATCTAAGAGTGCGAGGCTCCGCTCAGCCGGGCCTACCGCAATGCCGCCTTAGCCGTCCTGCAGCCAGCTTCCGTTTCGCGTCAGGGCTCCACAGTCCCGGCCGCGGTCTTCACCACAGCTCCCGGCTTCAGCGTCGGCCACACCACCACAGGCTGCCAGCAGTCCGAGGTGCACCACGCCACAAGGAGAACCGCTAGGAAGCGCAAACTTTCAGATCACCTCGGGGGTCTCTGCAACACCCCCGGTCAGGTCTCCGAAGTCCCGGGTAGGCGCTGATCAAAACTTAGCAGGGTCGGCGCCGGAGGGACCGATTAGAGCGTCCTACTCCGCTGCCATCTTGACTCCGCCCCCTTCTTGGTACTTCTTCCGATGTTTCCGGAGATTGTCCAGGGACCTCAAGGAGTGGTACATGTTCTTTCAAGAGAGTGTGGAAAAAGCCAGGACTTTTATCAGAGGCTTCAAGACTCATTGAGGAGTCCTGGGCACCTGGAATAAATGGAATAGTTGGTGTGTGGAAAGGGGTATGGATCCCGTGTCAGTGGATGTAGTTTAGGAGTTAAATATTTTTAACTGATTTGTTGTCAAATGGCTTAGCATAGAGATCAGTGAACTTAAATAGATCGACAATTTCACTGGGTCACATTTTGGTGAATGGCCTGAACGTTGGTCAAGCTGTGAAGGTGAGCAAACTGTTAAGAAGTATTAGGTTGGCTAAAACTCCAGGTACCAGGTATACTACCCTCTGCGATGTTTCACAGGTTGTTCGTTTTCTTGAATAATGAAATGATAATACGAACTTAAGTTTAAAGGAGTTATCCTTCAAAGTTACGATGCTGCTTGCAATCTTTCCGTAGAGTCTCAAATGTTCCTGCCTTAGAGATTACCAGTAGGTGTTTTATGCCTGAAGGTATTTGTTTCCTTATATAACAGAAAACAAAAACAAATTCCTCAACTATATTCTACCCATGTTTGGATGAAAAGGAGAAATTGTGTGTGGTGCATTGTGTGAAGGAATATGAACGTAGAACTTTGTTGTTGAGACATCCTGGGGCGGAACAATTACTTATTTCATTTAGACACCCCTACAAGGCATTTCCTCACCCACTCTGGCGAGATAGGTGAAAGAAACGATGAAGAAATGTGGTATGGATATAAGTATGTTTGGGGCTCAATCAGATCATGGTGCTGCTGCTTCTAAAGCATGTATGATAGGTGGAAGTCTACAAGACATCTTACGATGTGCTAATTGGAGTCTCTGTTTAGATGTTATAATTTCAAACCTATTGAAAGTGCAGCAAGATTTTTAGTGATTAGGCTCTGAACTTGCTTAATATTGGCCTCCGGGTTTTGACATAAAATGACGATTTTCCACAGCCTTGGAGGGCTGAAAATCTAGATTTTATAAAAGTCACAGAGGCTAATATTATTCAAACGGCTTGTTGCTTCTCTCTTTCTCCTTGTTTATCCAATGTTAATAATGAAACATTCATATGTAAGAATGAAATTGCATCTCTATTATCAAACTCACCTGCCATGAACTCGCAGTCAACCACAACTTTGAAATACATGATCAGGAAGGCTCTGAGATCTAGGCCTGAAGTTACTGATTGACAAGTCACAGATAAGGTGGCACATAGAAAGTAGACAAATGGGTGAACAGGAAACTCAATCCCACAGATAGGCGCAGTGACACCACAATGGCCCAGGGAGACTGGCCCCAATAAAGCACACATTACTGGAGGGGCGCACACATTTCCAAATACAGCATAAATTCAGATGCCACATGAAGTTAGGGACACACAGCCAATCAGGACACAGTACAGACAGTACATGTAGTGATCACAGGCTCCTCATGCCGCATAACAGAACATGTTACCCGCTAGCCCCTATTGTGTTCACACAAGGTCGAGGTCCACCTGCAGTTGTGATCAGGGGCCTTATTTATGACCCCAAAGACAAGGCCTGCATTCTTTACCCAAAAAAAGATTGAGGGAAACACTTTATGATACCCAAATAAATGTATAAAACTTTGATCAGATCGATTGCACTTCGAGACAGTCAATAGACCTGCTTCTGTAACTGTACTCCCAGCTGAAGTGTTAAATTTAACTAACTGTTCCAGTTTGCCAAACGCCTCTTGTTTTTTCAAGGTATATGGATTTTATTAAAGACACAGAGGCTAATATTATGCAATAAATCCTTTATTGCTACCACTCAGCAGCATGTTAAAAGATTCTAGAATTTAGAACTTCGAGCCAACATTCCAAACATAATAAAACTCCCAGCAAACAGCCCTCTTCCTTCTTTTATGAACTGCGAATTGATGTACATCTTATGTTGTTAATAAAGATCGGTGGCGGCTCACTGAGGGAGTGCTGCAGGGTGGTGTTGGGGGGCAGGGGAGGGGCAGGATGGCAGGTTAGTGGTATCTACTGAAAGAGTCTCATTTGAACAGGCGGTATACAAGGAGATTGAAGCATTGAAAAGAAATCCAACTAATGTCTAGCACAACATGACAAAACTGAAACAACAGCCCTAAAGGAATTGAAAGACCAGACTCAAAAAATAATAAAAACCAGCAGACAAAAGAGGGGGTATAGTTCTACAAAACCTCAAGGACTGTACTGGACTGGACTTGTTTCTCCTTTCAGAAGAAGAAAACTGCTGAGTTTTGGATAATGACCCCACAACAACCAGACTGCAAACAGAAATCAAAAAATGTGGTGGAGAGAGCAGCAGAATGAGATTGGATCTTAACAAAAGAAGCAGAATTTCTCAACACTCCAAATCCCAAAATTCCTTATCTTTACACACTACCAAGATCCATAAAAATAGAACCCACCCACCACCCATTGGGCAGATCCCATTGTTTCAGGAATTGGATCATTACTAGAACCAATATCTTGCATCTGCAACTTTTGTTTGAGACCTATAGTTCAATGGACAAGCACTTACTTAAAGAACACCAAGGATCTACTTGTTCTACTACAGGATATGGCATTTAATCTGGTAACCGGCACCCTACTACTCCTAGATATGGAGAGCCTGCACACCAGCCTACCCCAAGACTCCACACTAAAAGTCTTGAGAGAAACTCTGGAATGGGAGAAATTGAATTTTATGACACCAAATATTTTTATTTTAGAATGCGCCAGTCTCGCATTAAAATAAAAATATGTTGAATTTGAAGACAAAACCTATCTACAAATGTTTAGGGCATCAATGGGCAGTACATTCACCCCCAGCGTAGTGGGTCTTTATGTATACAGCTTTGAGACCAGACATATTCTACATGACGAAAATACATACAGAAACAACATACAACTTTGGGAACACTACATAGATGATATTCTAGTAATTTGAAATGGAGATAACACATCTATGAGCAAGTTTCTAACATGGATAAATACATGCGATCCCAACCTAAAGTTCACTTACACTTCCAACAAGAAGTCTATAACCTTTGTGGACGTCACTATATATGCTGAAAAAGGAAAATTACACACAATGACATACCAAAAACCTACAGAAAGAAAAACCCTGTTCAAATTTGACAGTTTCCACCCAAGTGACCTCCAAGAAAGTCTACAGTATGGACACTTTCTGAGATTGAGAATAAACTGTTAAAAAATAAAACAACTTTATTACTCAAGCAAGAGAACTTAAAGGAAAACTGTGGGCTATCGTGAGATCATCTTAAAAAAAAACTACAAGAGAGCAAGCGGCCAAAACAGAAATTGTCTCCTAGAACAGATCAACTGAACTGATGACACTATTCCACTAGCTTGTGTGATAACTTTTAACACCATTGACAAATAAAGTTTAAAAAAAAACATAAGCAAAAATTGGCGCATTCTAGCTTCAGGCAAACTGAAATGGAAAAAAAAACACTCTTCTCCTTCATAAAAGCCAAACGCTTAAAAGATACACTGGTAAGAACCAGACGACGGAATGCAAAACTGAGAATGTAAGAACTACTGTATGAAGCCTATGGGGGCCTACCAGAGGGGATGGGCCACCACCCTTGGGGAAACTGTCTGTCACCTGCCAGAACAATGAAAATCCGGAATTTAGAACCAGGCAAAACATGGACACTATGCAGACATACCAATTGCTATTCATCTAGTGTGGTCTACCTTATCATGTGCGCCTGTGGATTATGTTACATGGGGATCACCACGAGAAAAATTAAGACCCGAATTAATGAACACAGGAGAAACATAAGCTGTAGAAGGAGCAAAATTAAAATGATGTACTACTTCATCAATCAAGGACATACTCACAACGATATGACCTGCTTGGTAGTAGAACAATTGATCACTGCAGAAAACTTGGAAAGCTGCCTTTTCGAAAAGGAACTACTCTGGATTTCCCGGATGTCAACACAAAAAGCAGGCCTAAACAACAACATTCCTTGGAACAATATCATTTACTACCTGACCCACATGTCCTCACCTCTCTACAAACAAAAAACGCCCAAAGACACGAAGAAACATTTTACCCCCACAACATAACCTTGAACTGAAGTATTGCCATAATAATGGTGCAGCTCCATACGGAGGGCCTGATTCACAGAACTAACTTATGACATAATCCTAAACTAACTACCATTTTGGTATTCACAGAAGGCACTTACTCATTTTCGTATTCACAGAAGTCACTTACTCATTTCGGTATTCACAGAAGTTAGGAGTCCTAACTTTAGGACTCCTAAATGCTTTCTGTGAATACCGAAAGTCTTAAAATTAGGATTTTTCTCAATTTAGTAGTAGTAAAGTTAGGACTCCTAACTTTAGGACTCCTAAATAAAAGTTGAGAAAAATCCTAATTTTAAGACTTTCGGTATTCTCAGAAGGCATTTGGGAGTCCTAAAGTTAGGAGTCCTAACTTTACTACTACTAAACTGAGAAAAATCCTAATTTTAAGACTTTCGGTATTCTCAGAATGCATTTAGGAGTCCTAAAGTTAGGAGTCCTAACTTTACTACTACTAAATTGAGAAAAATCCTAATTTTAAGACTTTCGGTATTCTCAGAAGGGATTTGGGAGTCCTAAAGTTAGGAGTCCTAACTTTACTAATACTAAACTGAGAAAAATCCTAATTTTAAGACTTTCGGTATTCTCAGAAGGCATTTAGGAGTCCTAAAGTTAGGAGTCCAAACTTTACTACTACTAAATTGAGAAAAATCCTAATTTTAAGACTTTCGGTATTCACAGAAGGCATTTAGGAGTCCTAAAGTTAGGACTCCTAACTTCTGTGAATACCGAAATGAGTAAGTGTCTTCTGTGAATACCAAAATGAGTAAGTGCCTTCTGTGAATACGAAAATTGTAGTAAGTTTAGGATTTTGTCTTAAGTTAGTTCTGTGAATCTGGCACAGAGAAATGAACACAAAAAGATGGAAAAATATTTAGAAACACCCAATTTTCACATAAATAAAAACCCAATAATTTGTGAATACTGAAGTTTATGATTTCATTTCTCCTCAAACTAAAACCCGAAGTTATGACAGGGACAGAGTTACCCAGGCTATATAACCTAAAAGTAAAATAATTCCATAATTATGTTGCTGAGCCACACAGAGAAATAAATGCATTGACCACACCCTTGCCACTTAATAATAAAAAAACACCTTGTCTCGACTAACTTAAAAGCATGGTTTGTAATACTAATAGTTGTACCGTAAATGGTAATATTTGTCCCTATCTTAGTAACAAAATCCAGGAAATGTCCAGTTCTAATTGGCTCAGAGGCATAGGGTGTTAGGTCACACCACTTCCGTCGCTCTACTCTCTCAAAAGTTCTTTGTTAAGACGCATGCAGTCATCATCAGCCTTCAGCAAAGGAAACCAAAACCTTCTCCATCCTTGACTCGAGCGCATTTGAAAACATTGTGTTACAGTTTCCTAGCACAGTTATCCACAAAACTAAACTTTTCCTTGGACAGTAGGAAGCTCCGCTGGTAGCCATCAACAAGGAAAGGACACAATAGTCACTACGAAGACTAAAATAAATGTTTCTGCATTCTGCGTTTAAAAAGCAAATTCACCCTTAAAGAACAGGCGGTATACAAGGAGATTGAAGCATTGAAAAGAAATCCAACTAATGTCTAGCACAACATGACAAAACTGAAACAACAGCCCTAAAGGAATTGAAAGACCAAACTCAAAAAATAATAAAAACCAGCGGACAAAGGAGGGGGTATAGTTCTACAAAACCTCAAGGACTGTACTGGACTGGACTTGTTTCTCCTTTCAGAAGAAGAAAACTGCTGAGTTTTGGATAATGACCCCACAACAACCAGACTGCAAACAGAAATCAAAAAATGTGGTGGAGAGAGCAGCAGAAAGAGATTGGATCTTAACAAAAGAAGCAGAATTTCTCAACACTCCAAATCCCAAAATTCCTTATCTTTACACACTACCAAGATCCATAAAAATAGAACCCACCCACCACCCATTGGGCAGATCCCATTGTTTCAGGAATTGGATCATTACTAGAACCAATATCTTGCATCTGCAACTTTTGTTTGAGACCTATAGTTCAATGGACAAGCACTTACTTAAAGAACACCAAGGATCTACTTGTTCTGCTACAGGATATGGCATTTAATCTGGTAACCAGCACCCTACTACTCCTAGATATGGAGAGCCTGCACACCAGCCTACCCCAAGACTCCACACTAGAAGTCTTGAGAGAAACTCTGGAATGGGAGAAATTGAATTTTATGACACCAAATATTTTTATTTTACAATGCGCCAGTCTCGCATTAAAATAAAAATATGTTGAATTTGAAGACAAAACCTATCTACAAATGTTTAGGGCATCAATGGGCAGTACATTCGCCCCCAGCGTAGTGGGTCTTTATGTATACAGCTTTGAGACCAGACATATTCTACATGACGAAAATACATACAGAAACAACATACAACTTTGGGAACACTACATAGATGATATTCTAGTAATTTGAAATGGAGATAACACATCTATGAGCAAGTTTCTAACATGGATAAATACATGCGATCCCAACCTAAAGTTCACTTACACTTCCAACAAGAAGTCTATAACCTTTGTGGACGTCACTATATATGCTGAAAAAGGAAAATTACACACAATGACATACCAAAAACCTACAGAAAGAAAAACCCTGTTCAAATTTGACAGTTTCCACCCAAGTGACCTCCAAGAAAGTCTACGGTATGGACACTTTCTGAGATTGAGAATAAACTGTTAAAAAATAAAACAACTTTATTACTCAAGCAAGAGAACTTAAAGGAAAACTGTGGGCTATCGTGAGATCATCTTAAAAAAAAACTACAAGAGAGCAAGCGGCCAAAACAGAAATTGTCTCCTAGAACAGATCAACTGAACTGATGACACTATTCCACTAGCTTGTGTGATAACTTTTAACACCATTGACAAATAAAGTTTAAAAAAAAACATAAGCAAAAATTGGCGCATTCTAGCTTCAGGCAAACTGAAATGGAAAAAAAAACACTCTTCTCCTTCATAAAAGCCAAACGCTTAAAAGATACACTGGTAAGAACCAGACGACGGAATGCAAAACTGAGAATGTAAGAACTACTGTATGAAGCCTATGGGGGCCTACCAGAGGGGATGGGCCACCACCCTTGGGGAAACTGTCTGTCACCTGCCAGAACAATGAAAATCCGGAATTTAGAACCAGGCAAAACATGGACACTATGCAGACATACCAATTGCTATTCATCTAGTGTGGTCTACCTTATCATGTGCGCCTGTGGATTATGTTACATGGGGATCACCACGAGAAAAATTAAGACCCGAATTAATGAACACAGGAGAAACATAAGCTGTAGAAGGAGCAAAATTAAAATGATGTACTACTTCATCAATCAAGGACATACTCACAACGATATGACCTGCTTGGTAGTAGAACAATTGATCACTGCAGAAAACTTGGAAAGCTGCCTTTTCGAAAAGGAACTACTCTGGATTTCCCGGATGTCAACACAAAAAGCAGGCCTAAACAACAACATTCCTTGGAACAATATCATTTACTACCTGACCCACATGTCCTCACCTCTCTACAAACAAAAAACGCCCAAAGACACGAAGAAACATTTTACCCCCACAACATAACCTTGAACTGAAGTATTGCCATAATAATGGTGCAGCTCCACACGGAGGGCCTGATTCACAGAACTAACTTATGACATAATCCTAAACTAACTACCATTTTGGTATTCACAGAAGGCACTTACTCATTTTCGTATTCACAGAAGTCACTTACTCATTTCGGTATTCACAGAAGTTAGGAGTCCTAACTTTAGGACTCCTAAATGATTTCTGTGAATACCGAAAGTCTTAAAATTAGGATTTTTCTCAATTTAGTAGTAGTAAAGTTAGGACTCCTAACTTTAGGACTCCTAAATAAAAGTTGAGAAAAATCCTAATTTTAAGACTTTCGGTATTCTCAGAAGGCATTTGGGAGTCCTAAAGTTAGGAGTCCTAACTTTACTACTACTAAACTGAGAAAAATCCTAATTTTAAGACTTTCGGTATTCTCAGAATGCATTTAGGAGTCCTAAAGTTAGGAGTCCTAACTTTACTACTACTAAATTGAGAAAAATCCTAATTTTAAGACTTTCGGTATTCTCAGAAGGGATTTGGGAGTCCTAAAGTTAGGAGTCCTAACTTTACTAATACTAAACTGAGAAAAATCCTAATTTTAAGACTTTCGGTATTCTCAGAAGGCATTTAGGAGTCCTAAAGTTAGGAGTCCAAACTTTACTACTACTAAATTGAGAAAAATCCTAATTTTAAGACTTTCGGTATTCACAGAAGGCATTTAGGAGTCCTAAAGTTAGGACTCCTAACTTCTGTGAATACCGAAATGAGTAAGTGTCTTCTGTGAATACCAAAATGAGTAAGTGCCTTCTGTGAATACGAAAATTGTAGTAAGTTTAGGATTTTGTCTTAAGTTAGTTCTGTGAATCTGGCACAGAGAAATGAACACAAAAAGATGGAAAAATATTTAGAAACACCCAATCTTCACATAAATAAAAACCCAATAATTTGTGAATACTGAAGTTTATGATTTCATTTCTCCTCAAACTAAAACCCGAAGTTATGACAGGGACAGAGTTACCCAGGCTATATAACCTAAAAGTAAAATAATTCCATAATTATGTTGCTGAGCCACACAGAGAAATAAATGCATTGACCACACCCTTGCCACTTAATAATAAAAAAACACCTTGTCTCGACTAACTTAAAAGCATGGTTTGTAATACTAATAGTTGTACCGTAAATGGTAATATTTGTCCCTATCTTAGTAACAAAATCCAGGGAAATGTTCAGTTCTAATTGGTTCAGAGGCATAGGGTGTTAGGTCACACCACTTCCGTCGCTCTACTCTCTCAAAAGTTCTTTGTTAAGACGCATGCAGTCATCATCAGCCTTCAGCAAAGGAAACCAAAACCTTCTCCATCCTTGACTCAAGCGCATTTGAAAACATTGTGTTACAGTTTCCTAGCACAGTTATCCACAAAACTAAACTTTTCCTTGGACAGTAGGAAGCTCCGCTGGTAGCCATCAACAAGGAAAGGACACAATAGTCACTACGAAGACTAAAATAAATGTTTCTGCATTCTGCGTTTAAAAAGCAAATTCACCCTTAAAGAACAGGCGGTATACAAGGAGATTGAAGCATTGAAAAGAAATCCAACTAATGTCTAGCACAACATGACAAAACTGAAACAACAGCCCTAAAGGAATTGAAAGACCAAACTCAAAAAATAATAAAAACCAGCGGACAAAGGAGGGGGTATAGTTCTACAAAACCTCAAGGACTGTACTGGACTGGACTTGTTTCTCCTTTCAGAAGAAGAAAACTGCTGAGTTTTGGATAATGACCCCACAACAACCAGACTGCAAACAGAAATCAAAAAATGTGGTGGAGAGAGCAGCAGAAAGAGATTGGATCTTAACAAAAGAAGCAGAATTTCTCAACACTCCAAATCCCAAAATTCCTTATCTTTACACACTACCAAGATCCATAAAAATAGAACCCACCCACCACCCATTGGGCAGATCCCATTGTTTCAGGAATTGGATCATTACTAGAACCAAAATCTTGCATCTGCAACTTTTGTTTGAGACCTATAGTTCAATGGACAAGCACTTACTTAAAGAACACCAAGGATCTACTTGTTCTGCTACAGGATATGGCATTTAATCTGGTAACCAGCACCCTACTACTCCTAGATATGGAGAGCCTGCACACCAGCCTACCCCAAGACTCCACACTAGAAGTCTTGAGAGAAACTCTGGAATGGGAGAAATTGAATTTTATGACACCAAATATTTTTATTTTACAATGCGCCAGTCTCGCATTAAAATAAAAATATGTTGAATTTGAAGACAAAACCTATCTACAAATGTTTAGGGCATCAATGGGCAGTACATTCGCCCCCAGCGTAGTGGGTCTTTATGTATACAGCTTTGAAACCAGACATATTCTACATGACGAAAATACATACAGAAACAACATACAACTTTGGGAACACTACATAGATGATATTCTAGTAATTTGAAATGGAGATAACACATCTATGAGCAAGTTTCTAACATGGATAAATACATGCGATCCCAACCTAAAGTTCACTTACACTTCCAACAAGAAGTCTATAACCTTTGTGGACGTCACTATATATGCTGAAAAAGGAAAATTACACACAATGACATACCAAAAACCTACAGAAAGAGGAACCCTGTTCAAATTTGACAGTTTCCACCCAAGTGACCTCCGAGAAAGTCTACGGTATGGACACTTTCTGAGATTGAGAATAAACTGTTAAAAAATAAAACAACTTTATTACTCAAGCAAGAGAACTTAAAGGAAAACTGTGGGCTATCGTGAGATCATCTTAAAAAAAACTACAAGAGAGCAAGCGGCCAAAACAGAAATTGTCTCCTAGAACAGATCAACAGAACTGATGACACTATTCCACTAGCTTGTGTGATAACTTTTAACACCATTGACAAATAAAGTTTTAAAAAAAACATAAGCAAAAATTGGCGCATTCTAGCTTCAGGCAAACTGAAATGGAAAAAAAACCACTCTTCTCCTTCATAAAAGCCAAACGCTTAAAAGATACACTGGTAAGAACCAGACGACGGAATGCAAAACTGAGAATGTAAGAACTACTGTATGAATCCTATGGGGGCCTACCAGAGGGGATGGGCCACCACCCTTGGGGAAACTGTCTGTCACCTGCCAGAACAACGAAAATCCGGAATTTAGAACCAGGCAAAACATGGACACTATGCAGACATACCAATTGCTATTCATCTAGTGTGGTCTACCTTATCATGTGCGCCTGTGGATTATGTTACATGGGGATCACCACGAGAAAAATTAAGACCCGAATTAATGAACACAGGAGAAACATAAGCTGTAGAAGGAGCAAAATTAAAATGATGTACTACTTCATCAATCAAGGACATACTCACAACGATATGACCTGCTTGGTAGTAGAACAATTGATCACTGCAGAAAACTTGGAAAGCTGCCTTTTCGAAAAGGAACTACTCTGGATTTCCCGGATGTCAACACAAAAAACAGGCCTAAACAACAACATTCCTTGGAACAATATCATTTACTACCTGACCCACATGTCCTCACCTCTCTACAAACAAAAAAAGCCCAAAGACATGAAGAAACATTTTACCCCCACAACATAACCTTGAACTGAAGTATTGCCAAATTAATGGTGCAGCTCCACACGGAGGGCCTGATTCACAGAACTAACTTATGACAAAATCCTAAACTAACTACCATTTTGGTATTCACAGAAGGCACTTACTCATTTTCGTATTCACAGAAGTCACTTACTCATTTCGGTATTCACAGAAGTTAGGAGTCCTAACTTTAGGACTCCTAAATGCTTTCTGTGAATACCGAAAGTCTTAAAATTAGGATTTTTCTCAATTTAGTAGTAGTAAAGTTAGGACTCCTAACTTTAGGACTCCTAAATAAAAGTTGAGAAAAATCCTAATTTTAAGACTTTCTGTATTCTCAGAAGGCATTTGGGAGTCCTAAAGTTAGGAGTCCTAACTTTACTGCTACTAAACTGAGAAAAATCCTAATTTTAAGACTTTCGGTATTCTCAGAATGCATTTAGGAGTCCTAAAGTTAGGAGTCCTAACTTTACTACTACTAAATTGAGAAAAATCCTAATTTTAAGACTTTCGGTATTCTCAGAAGGGATTTGGGAGTCCTAAAGTTAGGAGTCCTAACTTTACTAATACTAAACTGAGAAAAATCCTAATTTTAAGACTTTCGGTATTCTCAGAAGGCATTTAGGAGTCCTAAAGTTAGGAGTCCAAACTTTACTACTACTAAATTGAGAAAAATCCTAATTTTAAGACTTTCGGTATTCACAGAAGGCATTTAGGAGTCCTAAAGTTAGGACTCCTAACTTCTGTGAATACCAAATGAGTAAGTGTCTTCTGTGAATACCAAAATGAGTAAGTGCCTTCTGTGAATACGAAAATTGTAGTAAGTTTAGGATTTTGTCTTAAGTTAGTTCTGTGAATCTGGCACGGAGAAATGAACACAAAAAGATGGAAAAATATTTAGAAACACCCAATCTTCACATAAATAAAAACCCAATAATTTGTGAATACTGAAGTTTATGATTTCATTTCTCCTCAAACTAAAACCCGAAGTTATGACAGGGACAGAGTTACCCAGGCTATATAACCTAAAAGTAAAATAATTCCATAATTATGTTGCTGAGCCACACAGAGAAATAAATGCATTGACCACACCCTTGCCACTTAATAATAAAAAAACACCTTGTCTCGACTAACTTAAAAGCATGGTTTGTAATACTAATAGTTGTACCGTAAATGGTAATATTCGCCCCTATCTTAGTAACAAAATCCAGGACATTTTCAGTTCTAATTGGTTCAGATGCATAGGGTGTTAGGTCACACCACTTCCGTCGCTCTACTCTCTCAAAAGTTCTTTGTTAAGACGCATGCAGTCATCATCAGCCTTCAGCAAAGGAAACCAAAATCTTCTCCATCCTTGACTCGAGCGCATTTGAAAACATTGTGTTACAGTTTACTAGCACAGTTATCCACAAAACTAAACTTTTCCTTGGACAGTAGGAAGCTCCGCTGGTAGCCATCAACAAGGAAAGGACACAATAGCCACTACGAAGACTAAAATAAATGTTTCTGCATTCTGCGTTTAAAAAGCAAATTCACCCTTAAAGTAGTTTTGAGGCCTTCTTAGTAAAGCGTGCATTTTTCTCTAGGAGAAATAAGCAGACTCTGTTATTTGTTCACAATAAATGTTAGATCTCATTAGGAATATTTTAGCTTTTCTAATAAACTAATATAAACACTGTTGGATTTGGCCCTTTTTGTCCTAAAATTTTGCGCTTTTTCCCTAGCCTTTTTACTGACATGGTGTGTCTAAACTGAAAATAATAAATGTTGTGCAATGGGGTATCGCAACTTTATTTCCACCATTGTAAAAATGCACCTTTGTAAAATGTCACTATTAGGATGGACGCCATTTCTGTCTGCTTGTGCCTCCTGCCTGAAGTGGGTTGGCGGTCTAATGTTTGAAGTGACAAGGTGCTCTAAACTCTACCCTCTACCCACAGTGACATTTGAGGCTGGAACTGCCAGGGATATTCTAGAAGCTACCAGCCCTTTCTGGTAGGTGGGAGGAGGGGTGTATATGTAGAGCAGTAGAGATGTCATGTGCTCAGCCTGTGGGTGGACTTGACTGAGAGGGTACACTCTGCTAGGAAGCACCACAGCAAGGGCCTGTGTACTGGCTCCTGAGCCCATCTGTACCCCTCTGCTGTTCTCAGGGCCACTGAGAGACTCTGCTGGAGTGGAGACTGCTGTGCTAGCAGGATTGCCATCGTAATGGAGGATGACTGTTCCCAGGTACTGCTGCTTCGTTTTTCGGTGAACTGCCCTGCTGCTTGCTGATCTTGCCCTGCATTAACTGTCTCATGGCCCCTAGCGCCTCGTGAGCACTACATTTCAAGTGACTGGGCTCCCTATGCTGAAAAACGCCTTGTGAGGGTTGCAGCGCTATCCCAGCCCTCAAGGACTTTCCTGCTTATTAGCACCTCATGGGCACTATTGTCTACAATGCCAGAGAAGAGGAGCACTGTCTGTTGTCCCTGGAGATATTGGGCCTCTCTAGTGCCTGGTGAGCGCTGCCTCCAGCACCTGCCTAGGAGAAGAAGGTGCATGGGACCTGCTGCGCATGCTGCCATGGAGAGCTGGTTATTGTCAATACAGCGCTGTGCTGTCAAAGAGCATTAGTTGGTGGCCTACACTTCAAGGAGGTGAGGATCTGATGCCTGCCGAGCTGCCAGAGCGCTACTTTATTCTGGGAGACACTGAATTTAGGGAGGACTCTAGCGTCTCATGAGCGCTACAGCTGTGCCCCAGAAGGAGGTGAGGAGCATGGGCGCTACTTTCCGGTGTTCTTTATTTCAACCCCCCAAGGAGAAGGCCTGTGGGACTGCCCACGTTATTGCCAGAGAGAACCCTGCAGCCACCGAAGAAGCGGGAGCAGTGTGTGCTCCATTCTGGCTGTCCCAATGGCCTGCCAGCAGGAAGGGGCCTATAGGGGCACAGTGCCGGTACCCAGAGATTGCGTAAGGGCTCCAAAGAGTGAGTAGGGCTCAGTTCCAGCTCGGTGGAGGTGGTGACGGGGCATATTGTAGGTTCTCACCTCCCCCCGGTGCCGTTCTGAGGGCACCGTGGTGCCCGTGCTGACCTTACAGCAGCCCTGTCTGACAGCATGCAGCTGCAACCTTGGGGAGCACTGCGAATTTCAGGGGTCCTGGAGTTGGGCTCCCAACTGCGCAGTGGTACTGGTGCTTGTTTGTGGGCCTGACTCCCAGCTGCCCTGCGAGTGCGCAGGCAGCTGCAATGTATTGAGGGGCATTGTACTCCTCAGGAGAAGATAGAGAGGAGTGAGAGACACTCCTGCCCTGCCCCAGCGCTTTGCACACTTTGCTTTTTGCTGATTTTGCAGCCAGCCCTGACTTCGCGGGACAAAGGGCATTTGAGCCCCGGAGAGCGGCCAGTTGGCCTGGGGCCAGTTTCAGAGTGTTGTGCCCTGTGTTTATCCGGGCGAGGCCTATTGCCCCATATGATTTATTGCATAATATTGTTGCATATTGCATTTGTATCTAGGATGATACCTAATCCTTTAGAACATGCAGCAAGGCAGCAAGCCCTTGGAGTCACTTCGATTTTGGGATACCGGGCAAGGAGGGCAGCAGGCAGCAGGGCAGACACAACAGAGCAGGAGTCCAGCAGAGTGACAGCCCTATCAGCAGCACAGCAGTCCTTCTTGTCCTCATGTCCAGCAATGCACTGAGTTGGTGGTGTCAGGGGTCCAGCCTTACACCCAGTTGTACTTTTGACATGAAGGAGACTTCAAACAGAGACCTTTGAAGTATAAAAGGTACTTGCCCCACATGCCCTTGCTTTAGACTCACACCAGGGGGTATCCAGCTCTTTGTGTGGGGACAGACACAGCCCTATTCAGTTGCAAATGTCAGCTCCACACTCCAATCCTACCCGGGATGACCCTTCAAGATGTTAATTGCCCATCAGGATGTAAAATGGCCCATCATGCACAGCTCAGCTCCCTTTGTGTATGATTGTCTACAGGCAATGCACAAAGCCCAAATATCACCCACCCCAGATGCACATTTATAATCAGGCAGAGGCACAGGGTGGTTAAACTAAGAAAATGCCAACTTTCTAAAAGGCAAAACCAAAGGGGATGATGAGCGGAGTGTTGAACATTGCAAGCACTCACCCTCAGTCAACTAATCTGGGTTTAATCCATCATCATTCTTTAGCGCACTCTGCCACCCCAGTTCAGACATGGCCAAATGCAAATCAGTCTGACCCTGTGCCTCATGGGAACAATCGAGCCCGAATTGCCAAGCCATGTACTCCCTGGACTGGAAACAAGCATCCTGGGACCGGTTTCTGGCAAATCAGCCATCATGAGCCAGGCTAGCTTGAATCCAGTGGCAAAGTGAGCAAGGGACCCACGTCTGGGCATACCCTGACAACCCAGGGCGAACAAAGCAAAACCAAAGGGGATGATGGACGGAGTGTTGAACATTGCAAGCACGCACCCCTAGTCAATCGATCTAGGTTTATTCCATCATCATTCTTTAGCTCACTCCGCCACGCCAGTTCAGACATGGCCATATGCAAATCAGTCTGACCCTGTGCCTCATGGGAACAGTCCAGCCCGAACTGCCAAGCCATGTCTTCCCTGGACCGGAAACAAGCATCCTAGGACCGGTTTCTGGCTAATCAGCCGTCATCAGCAAGTCTAGCTTGAATCCAGTGGCAGAGTAAGCAAGGGACTCATGTCTGTGCAAACCCTGCCAACGTAGGGCGACTGGGTAAAATATGAAAAGTGAAATCAACTGCAATGGAGCATTGGACAGATTCAGGAGCCAAGCAGGGCCAGTGGCAAACAGTACCTTCACAGAAGAAGTGTTGTTGTTGATGAGCAAGCTGCGAGGAGTAGTCGATGTGTACGATTATAGGTGATCTGTCTGTTTCGAGTCACACATTTCGGGTATGCGTCGGCATCGAACCCCTGGTGAAGAAGGCAATGCATCATCGTGGAGCTGCACTGGGATGTCTGTGAAGTGGCGGTGTGTCAGCATTGAAGGGAATGTGTCTGTTCCGACCGGCCCAAAGTTGGCAATGAGTAAAATCTCAGAAACCCCACTTTCAAGGGCTCAGGATTGGATTGCATCACTTGGAAGGGGAGGACTCACAGTTGGGAGAGTCCGGAGGCAGTAGTAGGGTTGAACGAAGTCTTTGATGTCCCTAGGAATTTAGAACAGGAGGCAAGCCAATAAATCCTTTGAGTCACTTGGTCCTGGGATGTACAGATTCTGGTTTAGTCCCTCTTTCTACCAGTAAAGGAAGACAGCAGTCAGCAGGCAGAGTACAGCAGGAGTCAAGCAGAGTCTAGCATACTGACGTTCTTTCAGCAGCACAGCAGTCCTTCTTGGCAGTGTGTCCTCAGGTTCAGAGGTGTACTGAGGTCGGGGGTACAGAACTTATACCCAGTTGTGCTTTTTACATGGGGGAGACTTCAAAGAGAGTTCTTTGAAGTACACAAGGTCCCTGCCCTGGCTCCAGATGCACTACAGGGGAATATGTAGTTCTTTGTGAGGGGACAGGCACAGACCTATCCAGGTGAAACCGTCAGCTTCTCCCTCCAATCCTGCCTAGAATGACCATTCAAAATGTTAATGGGCACTCTGGATGTGAATAGCTCATCATGCACAGCTCAGCTCCCTTTGTGTGTGACTGTCTAGAAGTAATGAGCGAAGCTCAGCTGGCACCTACCTCAGACTTGTATCAGACACAGGTAGAAGCACAGAATGGTAAAGTAAGAAAATGCCACCTTTCTAAAAGTCTGGTCTGGAGGTCCGGCAGTCTGACGAAGCAACACGGTGCAGACGTGCAGTCGTGCTTGTGAAAGCAGAGAGTCCTGACCCAACCTGAGAGAAAGAGAGAGAGAGAGAGAGTCGGACCCTTCTAAAAGACCATATACAATGGTGAAGTGTTCTAAGAATGTTTTTATTATAATTGTTTATGTTTAACCAATCCTTACTTTTCAGCCCTTATATGAATGTATGTATAATGTTTTTTTTCTAACTGTGTTTGACTATTCTATTCATTTATGCATATAAGTATTCTGTTGTTTATTTCATTGTTGTGTAATAAAGAGAACCCAGTTTGCAATTCTGTTTGTTTACTGTTTCTGAGAGAGAGCAAAGGGTTCCTTTTTGCAGATGCTAATGTACAGAGGGCTGGGAGGCACCCCCACTTGCAGGTAACTGTTGATAACTAGGTACACTACTCAGGATCAGGAATGGTTGCAGAACAGCACATATAATTTGCTCTTAGTCTTTGTACAGGAAGGTCAGGCCCCTTTTTAGTGGAAAGGGAAATTGGCTCCGGAACCAAGACATCCAAATTACAGGTAATGTATCCTTCTTATAGGCCAGGAGGTATGTATTGATTCACCAGAAGGTGTTGCTCGTGCAGATGCACCTTGTTCGTCGGGAGACGTTGCTTATTTCACACCAGGGTGCGTTGCTCGTGCAGATGCGCGTTGTTCGTCGGGAGACGTTGCTTATTTCGCATCAGGGTGCGTTGCTCATGCAGATGCGCGTTGTTCGTTGGGAGACGTTGCTTATTCGGCACTAAGGTGTGTTGCTCGTGCAGATGCGCGTTGTTCGTCGGGACACGTTGCTTATTTCGCACGGGGGTGCGTTGCTCGTGCAGATGCGAGTTGTTCGTCGGGAGACGTTGCTTATTTCGTACTAAGGTGCGTTGCTCGTGCAGATGCGCGTTGTTCGTCGGGAGACATTGCTTATTTTGCACCGGGGTGCGTTGCTCGTGCAGATGCGCATTGTTTGTCGGAAGACTTTGCTTCACATATCCTCCAGACTATAAGTTTCTTGTGTCTTCAGTAGCTAGTATTGTCTTTTTCATTGGCTAATCTTCTAAGTATGGAACACATATGGATAGTTTGGAGAAGGCTGTGTTACATGATGACCGTGTGATTATAGCTGGGCCACCGGAATCTGAGAAAATATCGGTCATTACAGTGCCAAGCTACAAGATGATTAAGCATAGGTACATTTAGTGATTTTTGTGGTTCACCTTGATGAGGATTGTAGCTGTTGCTTCTGTAAGGCTTCATCCTCCTCAATCAAGGAACTCATTTCTCACAATAGGGTATTCAGCTTCACATTTGTAATTAGCAGGACCCTGTCATTCATTTAACAATTGTAAGTGGCATTAATCACAGACTCTACAAAGAGTAAGCATTTTCAAATTAAATAACTCAATTTTCACATTTTTAAAGGTTGCATACAAAATTAATAAATCAAGGAACTATTTGATATGTAATATACCTTTTTATTTGTTTAGAGCTAAAGCAAACACACAACTTGTTCTTTTAAAAAATTAGAGTTACAATAACAGGAACAAAGCTGCCTAGTCACTTCCGCACAAAGTCATAAGAATTGCTTCATAATCTCCATTGGTATCATCCTGTGAATGCAAACAGATAACCACATTGAGTTAGGATTGCTAAACAAACAAGAACAACTAAATCCAAGGGTTGGTGAAGGCAAAACCCAAAATCCTTAAATGCTACAATTCAGGTAGTCCAAGCAGTATATAACATTTCTCTAACTGGGAAAGGACATAAAACATAAACAACCCCTTCCTCAGCCAGTACTAATGATTCCAGCCTTTCAGGAGTGTTCTTGGTTATCTGCCTCTCTTTCCTCCGCCTCGTTTTGAAAACGAAGTATCTGTCTTAGGATGTATAGTACCTTGAAATCTGTGGATGAGTTTAGTGCCAAGCAAAGCAACAAATAAATAAATACATATAAATGCATGTGAATACAATCATTATAATCTGTTTTAGGTATATCTATAACAGAGTCACACTGATGCCAATAACTGTGAAAAATGTAAGACTAACTCGGACGAAGCGTAACATGCCGGTTAGATGTATTAGTTGTCTAACACTGTTCTGCTGGACACCTTAGTTTGTTTATTTTTGGTACATACAAACTATGGCATTCTAAGAGCTTACACATAGAGAAGGAGTTGCGTGCGCGCAAGGCCTATAACAAATGTTTATGTGTTCCAGTGGTCTATCTCAATCTTACGTACATGACCAAAATCTTGGCACGGAATAGAAGAAAAGGAAAAAAGCTATTTTAGGATATACATACTTTTCCATAGATCTAAATTACAATGGATCAAACATAGTAATATTTATAGGCTCGATAATACACCATAGAAATTGCACACAATTACACTTAATAGCACAGTTGGTTGCCAAGATGTAGAGCAGAGGTTAGCAAATGGCTGCCTATGCTCTGGTTGTGTTCTATGCAACTTGCCCAAGTCTATCAAATTCCCCACTTTTGCACCTTCATGAAACTGAAATGATTGTGATGTTTGAAGAATGCTAACTGACAGTCACATTCCCTATAAAAAAACATTTATGCACACTAATTCACAAATTAAAATTGAATGTGAACACATTATTTCACTAAATAGAGGTTTAACCAGATTTTGAAAAATTTTCCCCGGAATTTCATCTTTTTTAATGTCACTGATTCCTAAACTGTACGAAGTTGTTCGGATAACTAGGGTGGCCCAGTGTGTGGGAAACTTCTCCCATACCTGGGTATCAGCCAGTCCCACGAGTCCCTGAAAGTGGACCACAATAGGCTAAATCCAATCAAAAATGATTCTGCCTCACCACCAGTCCATTGTAGAATCAGGCAGCACATACTGTCAAATTCTTCCGACATAAAGAGAACGGAGGGGGGAGATCATATCATGTGAAAGATGGTATCCATACCTCTGCGTTCTCCCGCTTATTGGCAGCACAGAGGTCATAGGTGAGACCTTGGTGGAGTACCGTATACAGCTTTCCTCCACCAAGATATAAAGAGAGAACTAGATTATTGCCTTTTTAGATTCAGTTAGAAGTAACTGTTCTATACCAGAAGGTGGTAAAAACAATTCCTACATAAATGATCATATTAAGGCAGTTTTCTCTTGGATACCAATGACAAATAATTAATTACTTTACAATTAAAGCATGTTACTCTAGACTGATGTGCTAGTGCAAAATAAAATAAAAATACACAAAGGAAAACATTAAGAAGTCATGAAACACTTACCCGGATAGCCTGCCGAAGAGTTTTACTATACATCCGCTTGTAATGCGCTTTGATCTCATTCATGTCAACACCATAATGGGAAACCATAATTCTTATCAATTGTTTGTCAAGAGTTCCAAAACCTTGTTGAAATTGCAACTCATTTTTGTTACCTATAAATCACCAGGTGCACTTTATAAAAGCAATGTAGTACTTTACTTCAAGCTACTATTCAAATCAAATTATTTTTCTACTTTCATTTTTAAAGCTTAGCGTCAAAACAGGCTCATTTGTGTTTGTGAAATTCTAATTTGGCGATTTGAACATAACATGTTCACCTTTACGTGGAATTATTTTATGTTAAGATAGTTACTTTATAATGCATATATCCCATGAACACCGTTGCATCTAGGCCCTGGCCCACCCAAACCAAAAGAAAGAAGAAAACAAAATGCTTGTCCTTTCAAGATAAGAATTAATTAGAATATGGGCAGTGAATTACAGAAAATGTACAAATAATGGATTGCATTGTATCAGGATCTGAGCTTTTGTTATGACCATGATTGCCTCTGGATTCCTTTCGCGGATTCCAGCCTATGCTTATTGATGTTTAGGATAAGATTACCCAATGTACCATCCCGTAAATCATTGGCAACTAATATTCATCTAGGTTACCAGCCATTCCTAGATTATCATTTACACAGTGCTGGTGATGTACTTTCCTTTCAAAGGGCCTGATTCACAAAGGTAACATTTGACTTTTGGTCTAAGTCCAGACCAAAAGTCTAACTTTACTACTTTACAGTATTTACAAAGGTAATCTACGAGTAGTACCTTTAAGCAGGACAGGGATCCGCCCAGAGAACTGAGATTTCGGCCTGAGTGTGTAGATTGTGATCCAAGTGTGGTGTGGAATCTCCATACTCAAGAGAAGATTATGGCGTAAATGCGGAATTTCCACCCCAAGTGTGGAAACTCCCCTAAGAGTAGGGCTGGGCGTAGTTTGCGAAGTAGCGCTATGTGAAGCTACGCAAAGTGCACTTCGCACTATGTGAGCAACGAATAGCACTACGCGAACTGCGTAGTACCCTGTTCGCACTGTGCAAGATGCTGTTTTCAATGATTGCACAGTGCGGACAAGCATCCGGCACTGTGCAATCAATGAAAACGGCATCTTGCACAGTGCGAGCTGTAGTTTTCTGCTGCTCGAGTAGATTTTTACTAGAGCAGCAGTTTTCTCAACGCGGACTGGTAGTTTCTCATCGCGAGTGGTCGTGAGCATACGTGACCACTCGCAATGAGAAATCTGACCTCCCTGCGTTGAGAATCTCGCCAGGAGGTTAAGTCTCGCCGGATGTCATTTTGCTTGCTCCCGGTCGCCAACTTGATGTTGAGGACTACGTGTGTTTGCACTGTGCTACGTGTGGTTCGCGTAGTGCGAAGTAGCGCAAACTTCACAAACTACGCGAGAGTAGCATAGTGCTTTGCTCAGGGTTAGCTAAGAGAACAGTTGTAAAGATACTACTCATAACTTACCTTTTGAATACTGAAATTCATAAACCTAGTCTTTTGGTCTAAGTTTACCTTGGTGAATCAGGTCCAAAGAGTTTCCATACTGAAATAATGCCTTGTCATTATAACAGTTATTGGACCTGACATCCTCGGTGTGGCTTTTCCTCAACTTTTTGCTTTCCAGCCTCCTGTTTTTGCTGAATTCATCTTATGTTGGCTTTAGAACTATGCACATTTTATAACTGGTAACCTGCACTAAAGTGATTGTGCTCTCTTCTTTAGGTTGAAGATGTTTTAATTGTTATAACAACAAACATGATGCAGCGCTAATAGGACCCCAAAGATAGGTGCGATTATCTGGGTGCTTCGCAGAGCATCAAATAAGGACAAAACAAAACAACCCCGTCCACCCCCCCCCCAGTCTTCTCTCCCATCAAAGTTGACTAAGCATACAAGTGAAAGTTGGGTTATATGCACTGTAGCTCAATGCGATGAACTATGGGGCGCATCTGGATTAAGTCTGGGGAGGTGAAATAGCCGGAGATATTTTAGACAGGACAGTTCGCAAAATTCAGAGCATAGCAAGGAAACAAAGGGTTGTCACATATCCGCAAAAACAGCCCCATCGCCCTGTGATGAGAAAGGAATGTGTTCCATCCCCGGAGCGAACCATGGGCGGTGGAGCCACCCGTTAAAAGTGGGTAATCTATCTGTGCCCCACAGGGAAAGTACATTTTGCAGTGCCACCCCTCCAGCCACGCCTAATTGTTTGCCTTTACAGGATTTGAGGGGGTATGTAAGCCGATCAGAGACCCAGGGGCGGAGCTTGCTCGTGACCAAGATGGCCGCTTGAGCGCGTAGCTCTGCAACACCACCACATTATCTGACAAATATTTGCTCTTTTAGGTGTGGAAAAGGTATCATTTCGACGGTTACGGCTGCCGGAGGAACTGCGAAGCAGGACATGACTGACAGCAGTGTGAGTGGCTGGGCCTGAATACCTGGTCTTTTGTTGTTGACATGGCCACTCTCCCAACCCAGTGTTGCAGCAGAGGACGGTGTTCTGCGTCCGGTGGGGGTATTGACCCCTCCTAACAGTAACTAAAGTCTTGCCCATGCCCTCCTTGAGGCTCCTGATCACCCCCCCCCTGGCTGGCTGAGCTGCTTGGTGAGTGTGAAGCACCGGAGGTGCTCACGCACTGACCTGGATCGTCTTCGCTGTTGCAGCTAGAGGTGAGGGGGCTCGGGGGCCCTGCGGAACTGGCGGGACGCTGTGTAATCTTTAGAGGGGCTATTCCTGCGGTGCTGTAGGCTTGGGGCACGGGACACCAGCAACAGAATTTGCTGCTGGCCGCGTGGTATCCTGGAGCCCCACTGGTGCGGGCATGCGGACACCATTTTGGTCTGCCCTCACTCTGCCTTGTACTAGAAGACACCTGGTTGAAAGGGGCGTGTAGGTGGGGCTGACCCTGCAGAGATCACCGGCGCGACTGGGAGGAGTGGAGATGACTATTGATTTTTTCTGAAACTGCTGTGTTGAGGGACGCTCTGACCCTCCATCCTAGCACACGCCTGTCATGGGAATCGGTTCAGGCTGCCCCAGCCACAAGTTTGCTAACTCCTTTTGTCACCGCTCTGAGGCCCTTGTTTTACCCTACGACTTGTTCTGACGGGCCGCTGCGCGCTCCCTCCTCCTTTGGAAAAGCATTTCAGGAGTGGAGCGGTTCCGCCACTGAGCGCCTGGATTGTACAGTGGTGTGCTGCTGGGGACTACTGCCTGCAACATCTCTCCAGAGGGAAAGGTTCGTCCACTGGCGACCTGAGGACCTGGTCCCCCTCCCCCCTCCACTCTCCGGCATTTACAGAAGGAACTGTGTGGCGCATTTACCGCCCCCCCCGCCCCGGTTTTTTCTGCTGCTGCCCCACGAATAGGTTTCGAGCGTCCTTCAAAACTCCCAGGGCCTCAAAACAGCGATGCGTCACTTTTCACTGCGCTCTCCCTGCGACACTAACGATGCGTCATATTTACAGTATGACGCATCATGTCGTAAGGAGTTACAGATACGTCAGTATTTCTGACGTATCTGTAGGCACAAAAGTGACGCATTGCTGGAGTGTGTCACAAAAGTGACACAACTCCAGCAATGTGTACTTTCACATGGGCAAGTCCCACGTTGTTAGTGCCTGTGTCAGTCTTACGCCTGCCATGAGGCAGGCGTAAGATTTTGACGCGTTAGCATCCAAGAAATGGCGCAGTGAAATCTTATAGATTTCACTTTGTCACTTCTATGATGCTTTCTTGCGTCAAAACGTCCCCCTTGCATATATTATACCTGGGGCAGGTATAATATGGTGCAGGGTTTTACAAAGTGACGCATCTACCGAGATGCGTCACTTTGTAAATACGGTGCAACAAGGCACATTTTTTACTCCGCTGGTGCGTCACAAAAAGTGACGCAGCAGCGGTGTAAAAGTGACGCAAGGGTTCATAAATGAGCCCCCCAATACCTAGCTGTCACAGTCCTGACCAGCTGGTGTCCACGCTCAGTCAGTTGTTTTTAAGAGTCCGGCTGCCCTTACACCTGAACAGAGCGAGGGAACGCATAAAAGATGGGCAAAGTCGACAGAACACAACCGAAAATCACCTTTGACCAAAGGAAGGCTAAAGAGCACAAAACTGCCGCAGAAGAGGGTGAGAACACACAGGATCCACCTCAGGAGGAACCAGAAGGTGACATCCGCACTATGCTTGCAGCGATGGAGAAGGGCCTACAGAGCAGCCTTTCTGTGCTGGGCTCTAAGATGGACTCTCTTTCCTACAGTATGGATAGAATGTCCGAAAGACTGGACAAACATGCACAACAATTGGATATGGCAGAACGCTGTGTCACGGAGGTTGAAGAGGCACAGTTGAAGTTAAATGTGGGCCACAAGCAATTGGGAAAAGTTAAGCCGGTCATGCAGGACAAGACAGAGGACTTGGAGACGCGCTCGAGGAGTAGGAACCTTAGAATCACAGGCCTTCCGGAATCCACCCCAACTGGTAACATGGAACAGTTTATTGAAAAATTGCTTATTATGATTGACTGTAATTTTATTTCAATTTTAATATTTTGTGTGTATTTTTGCTTTTATGAGTAATTACTTGAATAAAGCACTATTTGACTTGAGTTGACTTGCTTATTACGCTCTTTGGGCAAGAGACTTTCTCATCCTTGTTCGCTGTCGAAAGGGCACACCGCTCTCAAGGCCCGTGTCCAGTGCAGGGAGCTTCCCCGAGGCCGATCATTGTGAAGCTCCTTAACTACAGCGACAGAGACTCTGCACTACGCGCGGCCAGAGACAAACAACCACTCCAATTTGAAGGCTATACAATATCTCTGTTCCTTGACTTTACTTCCAAGGTACAGGAGGCGTGCCAGCAGTTTGCTCCGTTGAAGAAGCAACTAAGAGAGGGCAATATTGACTACGCTATGCTTTACCCTGCCAGACTCCGGATTAATTACCAGGGACAGTCGCTCATCTTCACAGACCCATAGGCCCTACAGGGGGCCATGAATGACTGGGCCAGAGACAAACGACGCAGCCCGAAGCGACCTCTGCTGTGAGAGGCAGAAGGAAGAGTTCTTGAGGAGCAGGACTGATGGTGCAACTCTGTATCATGCAGATAAGATGATTATTGCTGGGGGTTTTTGTGATGTTGCGAGGCTTAGGAGAAGTATTACTCCGAGCTGTTGGGTTTAGTGCCTTATATATATGGTACTGCAACTGTGCAGGGTAGGTGCGGCTGTTATGGGTTGCAGAGGAAAAGGTCTACTAGATTAAACCTCTTTGCTGGACATGGTTCGTTTAAAACCACGATGTTGGGAGGGGGGATTTTATTATATAATGCCAACCTCAGAAGTTCTAAATCCATAGGTGGTGTGCGGGGCAGAGACCAGGCAAGATCTCTTTCAGTTTATGTATACGAAGTGTGCTACCTCTGCCCGCGAGTGTAATGCACAATTGGGGTATTGTTTCAGGTGGGGTGGGGGGATGGGTCCTCTTTGCGCTGTATTGAAACATCCGCATTTGCTGTTATCTTATAGTGCGGCACAGGAGGTCTGTTTGCCAGTTCTTTGTCTAGGCCTTGTTGGGGTTGACCTGGCATGGGTGGGGTGTGGGGTGGGATGGGGTTTCGAGATACGCAGAATTACTAGGAGACACTACACACTTTGCACAGTTACTATGCTAGTAGCAGGATCTTATGGCTGACTCTGGCATGAGAGGTTTGACAGGGTTTGATACAATGAACCGCACTCCCCGCAGGGTAGGTACACAAGGTACTTTGCGCTCTCTCACATGGTATGTGCGGGTTCTCAATGACCACAGAAAACTACGCAAAGTACTGGCATACCTGATAAGACACTAGTTCTACAGGAAACACACCTACCTCTCTCTAGTGCACTGCTTCGTAGTAGAGGCTTGCAGGGGAACACGCATGCTGGGGGCTTCACCACACATGCCCGGGGGTTACTCACATGGGTTCACCCTAAGTCTGCCTTCACACTGGAACCCTTACATATGGATGTTAACAGTAGATATGTGGTCTTTAGCTGTCGGGGCAAGGGTCTGGACTTACTAGTTATCAATGTGTACGGGCCCAACTATAATAACACAGACTTTTATATGGACTTGTTTAGTAGGGTGTAGACTTTTGAGGGGGGGGCAGAAGCTATGGGACGGGGACTTCAATTTAGTTTTGAATCCGTAATGTGACGGCTCAGGGGGACCGATCAGTCGTGTTACTGCCTCGGTTCGAACACTTGCTGCATCTATGATACACACAGACCTGTATGATGTATGGAGACAGCGATTCCCTGAAAAGGGGGGATTTACACACTATTCGGCATTCCATGACTTGCACACACGTATTGATTACTGGTTGGCCTATAAACAACCGTACAATCAGGTATGAACTTGTGAGGTGTTTACACTTTCTCTCTCTGACCATTCCCCGGTTCTGGTCATAATTAATACTCCCTCAAAGACAATCCCTCCTTATACTTGGAGTTTTTACCATATTCTCTATTGGATGTGGCATTCAAAGCTGACCTGACAGAGGCAATCTAAACATTATTTCGACAAAAACGTGGGCTCAGTAGAGAATTTCCAGGCAGTGTGGGAGGTGTTCAAGGTGTACATTCAAGGGGTCACGATGTCCAAGCACTCGGGAGCTCTCAAGGAATTGCGCAGGAGGCCGTCTGACTTGGAGGCCACGTTGGCTGACTTAGAGACATGTCTACAACATGGTGTTGATGATGAGGTGATGGCAGAATTCAAGGCACAGCTGTAGGAATTCCAGGAAACGGCTGAAGTCAAAATTAAACATCTCAGCAAATATGCCACTGCTCGTATTTACGATGAAGGTGAAAGTCTGTGAACTGCTGTGACTGCACCAGGGTCACTGAAGTGAACTTCGCAGTGGGGTTTACACTACCAGACGACTATGCCATAGCAGAGAGATTTAGACAATTCTAATTGTTATTATATCCTTTGGGTAGCTCAGGCACTGAGGAAATCTTGGACTACTTAACACATATTAAGATGCCATGGCTGACTAATACACATCGTGGATTTTTGATGCACCCATTAGAGAAAGAGGAAATACTTCTTGCACTATCTAGTATGAGAGCTTGTAACGCCCCGGGGAAAGATGGCCTGACGGTGGCCTTCTACAAGGCGTTCTTGGACCTACTGCTGCCACACTTAGCCACTTTATTTGATGAAATGTGTGACTCGGGCACAATTCCGCCCTCAATGAGAGAGGCTGTTATTGTGGCCATTTTTAAAGCCGGGAAAACCACCTGAGGAATGTTCATCATATCGTCCCCTTTCATTGCTCAACGTTGACACCAAAATCCTTGCAAAGACACTTGCCAATCGACTAGTGTATCTTGTTCCCACGCTGGTTGCACTAGAACAGGCTGGGTTTGTCCCGGGACGTAACATCACTTATAATCTATGCACAGTGTTTGGCGCTCTTCAACACACCATTCCGAAGACTCGCGCAGTAGCAGTGTTTCTCGATATGGAGAAGGCATTTAACTCTGTTGAACGGCCCTTCATGAGAAAGGTTCTGTTGCATATGGGCTTGGGAGCGGTCTTCTTGCAGTTGCTGGGGATACTCTTTAGCTTGCCCATGGCCCGTATTAAAATAGGAGAACTTGGTAACTGAACCAATATGTATTTTGCAAGGTACGAGGCAGGGCTGTCCGCTCTCTCCGATCCTCTATGCATTAGCAGAGGAACACTTAGCTTACAGGCTATCATGAACTCATAGTTTCGACGTATACAGATGATACGCTTCTCTATGTACATGACCCAGGATAGCATCTCTCATCTGTCTTGTGGAAAGTGGTTCTTTTTGGGGGGTTTTGGGTTGGCGAGTCAACTGATCCAAATCCATTATATTCCCCCTTATGCCATCTACAACTCAATTTGACCTGGACTACCCACTACAATTGACAATGAACTCAGTGAGATACCTTGGTATACAAGTATACTCAGACTCGGAAGTGGTCTTTAGGAAAAATGATGGTGAATTAGTGAGTAGACTGGAAAATAATGTGGGCAGTTGGATTTGTTTACCATTGACGCTACTGGGTAGAATTTCAATAATGAAATTGGTGATTCTCCCTCGATTCCTGTTCCTTTTAAAAAATATCCCTATGGTCCTCCCTGGTATATTCTTTAAGAAAATCACAACTCTGATGGTTAAATTGGCACGGGCGGGCAAACAACCGAGAGTTAAATAGCAAATTCTCACGTTACCTTATCACACGTGGGGGCTGGGGGCACCGGACTTTGATCTTTATTATAGAGCTGCGCAGAGTGCCCATGCTTATATTTGGATACACGGTTTGCCAGATATCCCTCACCCACCCCCGCTTCCCATGTTGCTCTTTACAACTCCAGACCGTAGAGCTGGCATTCTGGACTCGATTAACGCGACCACTCACGCCTGACATCACCTACTAAATTTGCAAGCTGGGGCTATTCTGTATTCACCCTTAGCGCCCCTGGAATGGTGTAATTGGCTACTGCCATGTAGAGATGGGGGTGTTGTCCGCGGACTCAACTCCATTGGGGTCAACACTATAAGGGAATTATTTGAGGGCGGCACTGCGAAGGATTGGGACTGCGTGGTTGTGGAAGGCACTACGCCCTCACTCCTCACCTAGGGGGTCATTAGGATAGCGGGCGGAAAACAACCGCCCACAGGGACCGCGGATAAACCGGGGGTCAAATTAGGATCATCCGCCAAAAAAGACCGACCTCGGCTGTAGCGGTCTAACAAAAACTGCCTGATGCGGGCGGTGACGACCCAAAACCGACCGCTGCGGTCGAAAAAGCAGCGGAAAAGCTACACCCCGCCGCAAGCACAGCGGAGACACCGCACTTGAAATTAGGATTTCCCCGATGGTCCCGCGGTACGAACCTCTTTTTCCGACTGCTGCGGTCGCACACTGCAGTGAATGGGAGAGGCAGCGGAAGAGCTGCAGCATAGTCACTGCCGCGGACGATACACAAAAAACATGGCGGACGAAGCCAAAACACCGCAGCAATGCCTAACTGAGCACAAATCAAAGTGGCCATGCCCCACAAACACACAAAACACATACCAATGTAACAAAAATATTAAAATTTAAAAATTCTCCCAGGACAACACCCATAATACACCTCACAGCAAAGGCCCAATTGGACACACCCACACAGCTGAGTATAAATACAGGTCCTTCACTGACCACAATTCTTTGCAACACTCCAGAAGAGAAGGGCATTCACCACATCTGGGAGGAGAGGCAAAATAGCACAGCACACACACATCACCGCCACCACCATCACACCAGCACCAAAAACTCCCCAGCACACAACACATCTCACACCTCAACACCACACCCACCACACACACCCCTGCACCCACAAACACTGCAAACACCAACCACCATGGCAGCACAGAAAATGCCAAAATTCACAGAGGGTGAGTTGACAGTCATGGTCAATGAGATAGTGAGAGTGGAACAACAACTGTTTGGTAGCCTGGTCCAAGAGACACCATTAGCCACAAGGACACAAATGTGGGAAAGGATAGTCCAAAGGGTCAATGCAGTCAGGACCACCCCGCGATCCAAGAAGGAGATCATGAAGCGGTGCCATGATCTCAAGAGGGTTGTCAAGGAGAATAAGAGCAAGAACTGGGAGCTGGCGAACGTGACTGGCAGTGGCCCTCCCATCCCACAGAAAACATTCACACCATGGGAGGAGAAGGTGCTTGCCATACTGCATCCTGAGAGTCTCCCAGGAATATCCCGGGGAACGGAAGCTGGTAAGTACAAACAAATGCCAACCAACACACTGATAAGTACTTCCTTTCACAACCCAAACACCATTGCATTGTTCAGCCTCACCTAACAGGTAGCCAGCCATCTTCACTGTGAGGCCTGTTTGGGGGAGGGAGGCATGCACTACCACCCCCAGCATGCCCCTTATTCACACTCCAGCAGCATGGAGGCTTCCTCCACCCAGGAGCATGTGTCAGCCTTTGCACTGTTTATCAAACAGACTCACAGGTATGTAGCCATCTTGTATTGGAGGACGGTTTGGGGGTGGGAGGACTGTATTACTACTCCTGGCATGCCCCCTGTCCCACACCCCAGCAGCAGGGAGGCCACCCCCACCCAGGAGCATGTGTCAGCCATTGCAGTGTTCACCATCACCTAACAGTTAGGTAGCCATCTTGTATTGGAGGACTGTTTGGGGGTGGGAGGCCTGTATTACTACTCCCAGCATGCCCCCTGTCCCACACCCCAGCAGCATGGAGGCCTCCCCCACTCAGGAGCATGTGTCAGCCATTGCACTGCTCACCATCACCTAACAGGTAGGTAGTCATCTTGTATTGGAGGACTGGGGGTGGGAGGACTGTATCACTACCACTCACAGCATGCCCCCTGTCCCACACTCCAGCAGCATGGAGACCTCCCCCACCCAGGAGCATGTGTCAGCCATTGCATTGTTTATCAAACAGACTCACGGGTAGGTAGCCATCTTGTATTGGAGGACTGTTTGGGGGTGGGAGGCATGTATTACTACTCCAAGCATGCCCCTGTTCCCACAACCCAGCAGCATGGAGGCCTCCCCTACCCAGGAGCATGTGTCAGCCATTGCACTGTTCACCATCACCTAACAGGTATGTAGCCATCTTGTATTGGAGGACTGTTTGGGGGTTGGAGACCTGTATTACTACTCCCAGCATGCCCCCTGTCCCACACTCCAGCAGCATGGAGGCCTCCCCCACCCTTGACCATGTATCAGCCATTGCACTGTATATCAAACAGACTCACAGGTAGGTAGCCATCCTCTCAGCTCTAGCTGTTTCTGTCTGGGAGACCTGTAACACTACACACGGCACCAATTGCATGCAATGCATTGACACAGGACATGTATGAGTTCATGATGTTGGCATGCACCATGTAATAACAGCCAGTATTGCCTGTAACAAGAATACAAAAGTTATGTTATGTTATATATTATAAGCTCAATTACTACCGGAGTATCCTGGCGCGGTATACCGCTGGGGAACCCGTCCTGGCTTTCTCTGTGGGATGGTCCCTACTGGGAGTCCCCAATGTGAAGCCAGGCATCCCCAGCGTTGATGGGGCCGTTGTGGAGATTAGGCAAGCTAATGCCCCGAGTTGCCGAGTGGGACCCCTGGTTAGAGTAGGCACCGAGGTGAGAATTATCGAGTCCGCTGACCCTGGTCCACGACCCTGCCGCGTCGGGAATTGAACCCTGGTCCCGGGCCAACTCATGCTTCCGGGTCTGCCGCCTCTAACCAGTGAACCGCACCACTCCACAGTTGTCTCCACTCAAAAGTTGTCTCAAGTGTGTAGTGTACAGACAGCAGATGACATGCAGCTAACAGAATCCCTGCACATCGCCCAACACAGACCATTTTCCATATAATCCACAGGTGATAAAGATCTTGCTGCTGCAGACAACATCAACCAGCAGAGCCAATCTCCACCCACGGTACATGGACTCACAGATGTAGACTCCCAGGACAGTTTGGACGATGAGCTTGAGGCCGGCCCATTTGGTGTGCCAAGGCCCAACCGGGCCAAGGACCCCACCCTCCCCATCACCACGTCTGCTGCACCAACAACTGCACAGCAGACCCCTGCAGTCACGGCCTGTGCCTCCACTGCTGCCATCTCAGCCACCATCACCACCACGAGCCCCCTCCCTGTCCAAGGGGATGACCAGGACACACCACCAACTGTGGAGGGCAGGGAGAGTGTGCGAGGAGCCACCGTGGCGAGGCAATAGGTCCGTGGCAGCAGGGCAGGTGGGAGGGCCAGGGTTCCCCCAGACATCAGGACCACTTCACCCGAGTCATCGGTGCATATGAACAGGTCCAGGGACAAAGTGGCCGGTCGGACGAACTTTTAAGTGAGCTCATCCTGCTGATGAGGTCCATCGACAGACGTATAGGTCAAATGGTGGACCTCATGGCCCAGCAAGTGGCGTTGCAGAGGGACAGGCCTGTGTCCCAACCAACACCTCTGCCCCCTCCTGTTGTGCTGCAGGATGACAGTGCACCATCCTTCCCTGCGCCAACAGAGAGGGGTGAGTCCTCTGATGCCGCTGGCCAGTCAGCAGGCCCCCTAACGCCAAAAAGATCAAGGGGGCGTCCAAAGAAGAGCCTAGGAGTCCCTGGAGGCAAAGCACCTGCCACACGCCAGTCACGGAGCCAGCCCTGATGGCAACCCTCTTCCCCACTGCATTGACTGTTTGGACTGTCTTTCCCCACATTTCCTAGGCAATGGCACTTGTCTGTTGGACTGGGTCACCAGATCCATGTGGTGTCTACTCTTGCATCTCATCGGCCATGACTGTCAACTCACTCCCCACCTTCATGTAAATATTCCCGCACAAATCACATGTCCACTTTCCAAATAAAATACCTGACGCACCAGATTTTGTGCTGTATTGTTTTTAGTGCAATATTTACAGTGTTGACATTGTCCATGATGTGTCCAAATGATGTACAGTATGTAGGGCATGATTATTCTGAAGCACCTAGGGAGACACAACAGAACAACAGTCAATAGTGTCATTGTGGCATCACAGACAGAACACTACACAAAACATACACAAGAGACTACTGGCATACAAAACAATGGGCTGCAGGTGTGAACGAATAGAGTCCAGTATACATCCCCATATAGAACGTTAATGTCACATTTACCACACACAGGTGACTGAACGTGTGCCTGTCTCTACCATCCGCAGATAGCCCTGCACAACAACAACCACCACAACAGATAATGTACAAGTTGAACCTCTGTACACACCTTCAAGTGAAGTATCGGTTGATGAGCTGCTGACAAATGTCAACTCCTTCCTCCTCTCCACTGTCCTCATCACTGGACTCAGGTCCTTGGGCAGGTGTGGGCCTTGGTTCTTCTCCATCATCCAGGAGCAGGGGAATCCTTTTGTGAATGGCCAAATTGTGCAGCATACAGTGATGAGGAAATATAAATTTTTGGTCATGTTATGTTCCCTAGCGCGTACCCCACCGACTCCATGTACCAGCTTAAAGTGTATGTAACTTCCCTCCTGTACCAGCTATGAAGACGCAAATACATTTGCGTCCAACGTTAACTTGTCCTCTTTCAGATCCATCCTGAATGGATTATATAGTCCGTTCTTAAATATGCTATGCCACCGTCTTTTTGTAGTGTACTTTACATGTTTTCCCTGCTCTAACAGAGTAGGCCCTGAATTCCTGCCATCGAACCTCTTCTGGCTCCTGACTCTGACAGCCTCTGCCCAGGCTACCTCTGTACC
This sequence comes from Lissotriton vulgaris, assembly GCF_964263255.1. NCBI lineage: Eukaryota > Metazoa > Chordata > Amphibia > Caudata > Salamandridae > Lissotriton > Lissotriton vulgaris. Next base: position 928,948,854 of record NC_141689.1, on the reverse strand, counting down.
CGTGAACTCTGACTTACTTTCAGCGCGGCCCCTCGCGCTCAGCTCAGCCTGCTTTCTGCCAAGACTGACTATAACCTTCGAGTTATCTGTTCCGCTCCTCGAGAATGCATTCCTGCCTACTAGCTCCAGTAAACATCCTCTCCAGCTGCAGAGCCAAAGGGCCGACCTGTCTCAATGCAAGTAATTCATAGCCTCTGTTACCATGCTTCCATGGAAGGCCCCGTGCCCCCACGCTTCTCATGCAGACACTTAGGCGCTTATACACGCATCCACAGTTAGCATAGAATAGCTTCTGCCCTAGAGACCTTTCTGCCCAGATAGTATGGTTCCTAAACATCAGATATCAGATACGATAAAAGTACAAGTTGATCTGACATGCCAGACTTCTGTCTCTTTCCGTCAGTATGAATGTCAAGTCCCCTGCACCCCGTCAATCACACGTCATGCAGCTGCGCACGCATCCAAGCTTCCGATTTCTGCTGACATTGCAACAATTCTGTTAGCACCACCCCTTGGTGCCACCCACTTGCGTCACCTATCAGTGACGTTTCTAGCACACACCTCCAGTTCACGCCTAGTTCACGCCTCTTGATTACGTACTAGTAACACGTGCATACTGTTATCTTGTCTTCTCTCAGCTGTTACGCCTCTTACACTACTTCCTATGGTATAAATCAAGTATATAAGCTATGTAATGTCAATAAAGTTTGCTCTATCCCTTCTGACACCCCTGTGGTGGTCAGAACATGATATCCTGGTCTTGACCATTCCTTTATGAGGAATAAAACCCTTAGAAACTCTAACACCACGGACTCTGTCTTTTTTCATCCGATCTGAGTTATTATTGATTAAGTACTTACCTGCATAGAAATTAAGAGAGTAAATTAATTATTTACGTCATTTTGGCGCCCGAATAGGGACCCCTCCCCCACCTCATGCGCCGGTTGGCGCATTGCAAGCTCTGTTCCCTGCCGTCAGTTAGACGGAACCTACGCGTACCGGCAGGATTTCCTGCATCTCCCTCTGACTCAAGGAGGTGACGAAGACTGCGATCAGTGCCCAGACGAGGCGGTGAGGAGTGCGGAGGATCCCGACCAGAGCCTAGCCGAAAGAAGCAAGGTCCGAGGTGTCAAGAGGCCCACCAGGTTTCCGAAGTTTTCCGAAGTTTTCCGAAGTTTTCCGAAGTACCGAGTCGAGTCCAGTCGAGTTTTCCGAGGCCTTCTGTTTCCGTGCTTCCCGGTGAGTACCATTGCTGGGTCGTATCTAGACGGGTTTGGGTACGCAAGTCCGGTCTGCACTGTTTTTAGGCAGTGTATCTGTACTGTTTAGCAGTATATCTAGTATTCCGAATTTCTGCACTGTTACACCAGTGTATCTGTACTGTTGAGCAGTACATCCAGTAGAGGGGGGTAGTCATCTATGTCTCAAATGTTTTCATGTGATTAATGGCGTGGTATGAATGTGACCGTTTAATGTGCATTATTGTGTTTCTTGTATCAACTAAGCTGTAACCAGTATTAAGTAGTAAGGATCGAGCATTCAGAAATAAGTAAGCAAAATGCCGTTTTTCAACAAGTTAAAACAGATAGGAACTAGGAAAGGGATACTGGAGGAAGAAATTCCTATTCCCCCTAGGGACACTCCAGGTAACTTTATGTACCACAAGCATGGCTTAGATGCCATATTGTATCTAGATTTATGGGCCGATTACACCAAGCACCTAGACGAAAGACACAGATGGCCTGTTACCGGAACATGGGATGCCGAGTGCATCATGAAGGTAGAAGAAGCATTATGGAAAAAGAAAGCTAGACAATCACAGAAAGACGCCATAGAATTTTGGCGTAAGGAATCACATAAGCGTGCTGAGAAAGCACTCAGTAGAGAAGACAGACTTAAAGAATCAGACAAGGCTCAAGAAAACGAATTAGTTACTGAAGGAATTCGAGTAAAATCAGAACAAATAGACCGTGCCCGAAACAATCTTGTAAACGGAATGTATCTTGCGGCCGAAGGTACACCTGAGGCCCTATCAGAAATACCGAAAAATCTGCCGCCACCATTAGTTCCAACTAAAGTAATGCATAAGACTACTAAAGACATATTCCTAAATTCTTATCTAGAGGATGTAGCACCAGCTTACACCAATCTGCCTGTTCGTGCCCTGCCTACTGACAGGGATGGGGGTGGCACTACGCCCCCAGATCATGTTCCGCCAGTGCCGCGACAGACCTCCCCTGTTCCGCCAGCTCCGCCACTTCCCGTACCCAAGATTGACCTACCGAAACAAGTCCTACCTGATCCTACTAAAGGACAAATTCATGTTCAGATCCAGACTCCGCAGGGAGATAATGCCCAAGCATCCGCCTCAGGAGGTGCAACTGCGGGTCTTCGCACCCCGCCATTAACACGCAGATTCAATTTCAGGGACACGCAGAGTCCTCTCGCGTTCCAGTCACCCCGACTTGACGCATTAAAAGAAAACATGTCAGTTTGCAGATATGATCCAGTACCCGGAAGAAACGATCTAATGATATTGGCATCACTACGGTTAAGATCTGCCACTGATAGCTTGCTATGTTATGTAGGAATGAAGGAACGGCTAGATAGAATATATGAGTTTGTTCAAACAGGGAAAGACCCTGACAGTATCAAGGATGCCATGGATAAACAGAAAGTTGACATTCAAGCACAGATATTACGATTTTTCATAAATTGTCTAATAAGAGAACGAGACAGGCCTGAGACAGATCAAAGTGAATTAGATGCACTAACAAAGTGGGGTCAAAATATAGCCGAAGGAAAACATGACAGGGGGGCTTGCATAGCCAGTATGTACCAGAAAATCAGAAAAGCAGTGATAACCGCACACCAGAAGGAAAAAGCTTCCTTCGAGGAGGAAGAGGAATTTGCAGAACCAGGAAGGTCTACAGATACTATAGCGTATGTAGGTAAGGGAAACTACCCTAGGAAGGGCATCTGTCTAGAACACAAGAGAGTTTTTCTCTCTGCTTTAACAAATCCGAATTCTTCTGAACATCAGTTCCAGGAAACTGATAAAAGGCTTCGAGACCGAATGGGGTACCATGTACTCAATTCTATGGATGAACAGGAACTAGCCCGGTCAGCCGTGTTATGGGCCGAAAATCCAGACATATATAATGATGATACGTTAGCACAGACATTCTTGAACCTTTCCCCAGACGAGCAGAAATTAGCAGGTGTATACATGATTCAGCACCTCCTCATCAAGTATAGAAACAAACATTCTGATCCAGGTCCCTTACACGAAACGTTAGAAGCACTACTTATGGATAGATGGAGAGGTTTTAGTACCAAGTTAATACAGATAATTCTAGAACAACGACATAAATACAACACCTTCATAAGTTCTGAATATGTTCCCGCTCCGCCCCCAGAAAGGAAAACGTATCACATGCAATGCGGTAGTGGCATTGAAAGTCAGAACCCCTTACGAGAAGTACACCCAGTTATGGGTGCGGATCACATCTTGAAACGTGTGTATGTTCACACACCATTGACTAAGTTAGAACTGTTAGAAATGAAGAAACTAGTTCCATGCCATGATAAAGACCCTGCAGGTTTTCACAGAGAGCTTAAAGACATGTTGTTAATGGGGGATTACACGTATGATGATATTATGAAAATGTTAAAAGTACTGTTGCCCACGGGCATTTACGAGAAATTAAAGGAAAAGGATTGGGAGGTGGGGGAGGCAAAGATAGCATGGGCAGAAATAGAAGACGAAGAAAGCAAACGAATCCCAGGGTTAGGCCTTGGGGACAAGACTAAAGCATTGCCCGGATTAATAGTACAGGTTTTGCCAAGATTATTGACAACTAGAAAGGAAGATTGGGACGCCATCTCGTCCTGTAAACAGAAACATGATGAGGATACTAGTGACTTCTACTCAAGATTCGAGAAATGTTTCATTATAAATAGTGGCCTACAACCAAGTAGTGAGTCATATCCACACCTTTTTGTATCAAAACTAGTCGAGAACTCCCTACCATTAGTTAAAAATAGAGTGTACAAGGTTGAAAGTACTTGGCAGGCAAATACGCCATCCCAGATGTTACAAATGTTACAATATCACCAGAACAGAATTAGGGAAGAACAAGATCAGGAACAAAAGCGTATGAAAGATACGAAAATGAAAATGTTAGTTGCTCAGACGGTTCCAGCCGACGGTCAGAGAAAAGGTGGGACCCAGACAAGTCACACTACAGTTTCCGTTAAAGGGACATGTAATTACTGTAAACAGCCAGGTCACTATGTACATGAATGCCCAGTCCTGAAACATAACATTTTAACAGGTAAAACTAAAGAAAGACCGCATCCGTCTAGACAAGATCAGGTCCAGCAACAGACTTCACAAAATGTACAGCCAATACAGAATACACAGCCTATGCATGCTCCATCCCATACAGCACAGACACTAGCAGTACCACAGCCACAGCCCATTGCCGCGACTCAGCGAGTTTCACAACAGATGTACCAGTATGCTCAATCTGCATATCCAGATTACCCCCGATATACATGAAACAGCCTAGAGAGGGAAGGTGGTTTGCCTCTTATTGAAATTCCTGTAGATCAAGAAGGTCCTTATGTACACAGTCACGTATTGGGAAAAGACAGAAAGTTTTTAATTGACACAGGGGCAAGCCGCACCACAATCAGCCATAATGAAGTCCCAGGGGCACCCCTCTCAGGCTCACAGAATGTTTCCCTTGGTTTTTCAGGACAGCCTATTGTAAATGAAGTATCGGAACCAGTACCGTTGGCTGTGGGTCCATTATCACGAGTTACAGATTTATTACTTACGAACTCATGCCCAGAAAATCTGTTAGGAATTAAAACACTGAAGGCTCTAGGAGCTATAATTTGCTGTTCCCCGGAGGGAGTTAGACTCTTTCTACGGGATTTCAAGGGTCATTATGTTTTACGAGATTTTGATGTCAGATTGAAAAATGTACCAGATCACCTATGGGCAAAAGGCCCAGCTGATGTAGGTTGTATGCATATCACTCCATATCGTGTTACACTCAAGACAGGAGTTGTTCTACCCAGAATCAGACAATACAAGTTACCACCCGATGCTGTAGTGGCTTTACTGAAAATCATTGAAGAGCTTATTGCCCAGGGAGTGGTCGTAGAGACCGACTCTAATATCTGTAATTCACCCATAATTCCAATTCTTAAACGTACAGACCGCAATGCACCGCCAGTATATCGGCTGGTGATTGATCTTCGAGAATTAAATAAATGCATTCTACCACAGTACCCTGTGGTCCCCGATATCTCTTCCCTATTGACTGCTATTGATTCAGAAGCAACGTTCTTTACTGTAATTGATCTCAAGAACGCTTTCTTCAGTGTACCTATTGATCCGGAGAGCCAATATCTCTTCGGATTCAGTTTAAATGGACGAAGTTTCAAATTTTCCCGCGCACCTCAAGGATTCACAGAAAGCCCCAGCATCTATAGTCAAGCACTGAAAAAACAACTAGATTGTATTCAAATGCCAGTTAACACCGCTTTACTGCAATACGTCGATGATCTACTGATCACCGCACGAAGTGAGTCCGAATGCGAACAAGCATCACTGACAGTTTTACATTTTCTGGCCGACAAGGGACACAAGGTGTCTCCTTCGAAGCTACAATTCTGTGTTCAGCAAGTTGTATACTTGGGTCACTTGCTGTCCAAAGTGGGGAGACAGCTCACTCCCGATCGCATTCAGTTAATTGTAAATATGCCACGACCCCAGACACAAAAGGAAGTGCGGGCCTTTATAGGCCTCACCTCGTACTGCAGACAATGGATTCCTCAATATGCATTTCTAGCCAAACCACTCATCCAGTTAACGACGCAGGAGGCAGCAACTTCGCCTGTCCTCCCTTGGACTCAGGAACATACACAAGCCTTTGAGGAATTAAAGAAAGCATTATGCCAAGCACCAGTTTTAGCGACACCATGTTACAATAAACCGTTTACTCTTTTTGTTACAGAACGTGATGGTACAGCATTGTCTGTCCTCACTCAAGACCAAGCAGGTTCACATAAGCCTTGCGCTTATTTTTCAAGTACATTGGACTCAGTAGCCCAGGCGCTACCTGCGTGCTTAAAGTCAGTAGCAGCAACAGCGCTAGCAATCAGACAGAGCGACTCAATTGTTCTAGGTCATCAGTTAACAGTACAAGTTCCACACTCTGTAGAGGTTCTGTTAAACAGAACCCAAACTCAACACTTGACTATAGCACGACTGACAGGTTACGAATTGACACTATTCCAGCCACACATAGAAATCAGACGCTGCAGTATCCTGAACCCAGCAACACTGTTACCTACAGCTATGACAGATCCAGCTCCGCATGATTGTATAGAGATCATTAATACAGTAACAAAGCCCCGACGAGACTTAACAGATGTTCCATTGACAAATCCAGACCTGACACTTTATGTGGATGGTTCATGTATGAGAACAAGTACAGGAGAATTAGTGGCCGCGTATGCCGTGACCACTGAAACTGAAGTTAAAGAAACACATCGTATTGATACACTGTCTGCTCAAGCGGCAGAGCTCATCGCTCTGACCCGAGCCTGTATTCTAGCCAAGAATAGAAACGTCAACATATACACTGATTCCCGTTATGCGTTCGGAGTTGTACACGACTTCGGCATGCTGTGGCAAGAACGAGGTTTCTTGACCTCTCATGGTGCCAAGATTCAACACGGTCCCCTCATTCAAGCACTGTTAGAAGCAATACATCTGCCTTCAGCCATATTCGTCATGAAGTGTAAAGCACATACTAAAGTCACAGATTCTGTTTCCCAGGGTAACGACCTGGCAGATCAGACAGCAAAACATACAGCACTGACTCACACTCCGACAACTGACATGACAAAGACAATAGGACCGACAAATTGCATGACAGTCAGGGATCCCGCACTAGATGTTATTGATATTCAGACACATGCTACTCCAGAAGAAATAAAGAAATGGATTGAACTAGGAGGGATCCAGACAGACCAAGGTTGGATGACGAAGGGAAAATCTACATGGTTTCTCCCTGACTCTATGGTTCATGTCATGATAAATACAGCACATAGCCCAGCACACCTAGGAGAGAAAGCGATGTTAGACAGTTTACAAAATCTTTGGAACAATAAGCACTTACGAGCAGCCGCAAAACAGAAAGTGCGTACTTGCATGATCTGTTGTCAGTTCAATCCAGGTAAAAGCGTCCCTGTAGAGCAAGGTGGATTTCATCCTCCCGATCACCCTTTTGAAGTCCTCCAGATGGATTATATCCAGATGGACCGTTGTCGAGGATTTAAATATGTTCTCGTAGTTGTCTGTGCTCTGTCCCGCTGGACCGAAGCATACCCAGTTCCAGATTACACTGCTCCGACCACTGCCAAGCAGCTGGTTCGTGAATTCTTCCCACGATACGGTTTGCCTCGTGTTGTGTACTCAGATAACGGTCAGCCATTCTCGTCTGCATTAATGAAAGAAGTTTCCTTATTACTAGGATATCAGTGGAAGTTCCATTGTGTCCGACATCCCGAAGCAGCAGGCCTTGTAGAAAGGCATAACCAGACACTAAAGATCCGCCTTGCCAAAATATGTCAGGAGAAAGGGGTCGACTGGATAGTCGCCCTGCCAGTGGCACTATTCTATATGAGAATGGTTGCCCATTCGAGATCAGGGCTATCCCCGTACGAGGTGGTCTTTGGCAGACCACCGAATATGTAGGGGACGCCCATTCCGAAAAAGATTACTGATGTTGATTGTAATATGTTGACAGATTACCTTGCCTCCTTGATGTCTGCACTCCAATCATGTCGTTCACAGGTTGCCGCAGCCTTTCCTGACAACACTGATGTAAAGCCACACGACGTCCGTCCCGGCGACGTTGTCCTAGTTCGCAACTTCGACAGAAAGAGTCCGCTGGAGCCACGCTGGAAGTCCCCGAAGACCGTTCTTCTCACCACAAGGACGGCCGTGAAAATCGAAGGAAGAAAGGGGTGGGTTCACACGAGTCATGTGAAGAAATTTTCTGGACTGAAACCTGATCGAGACTCGTCCACCCCCACCAAAGACTGTGTCGAGCCAAAAGACTTTACAGAATCTGAACGAGAAAAGACTCCCCAAGAAAATTATCGCATGAAACTCCGATCTAGCAAGTCAGACAGTTTAATTGTTTAAGTCCTCCCCTAGGTGAATCGGTTAAATAGTTTCTGACATGTATCCCCTAGATCGAGATAGAGAGAGAGAAGCCAAGAAACGTACATATTGTAAATCACTTCGTAGTCACTGTATAGTGACCCTATTAATCATGTTTATTCTAAGTATTCTAATTATTGTTGCTAGCATCCTGTTACCTATCTATTACCCTATTTTCAAGCGTGAACAATCTACTTACAATGTCTCTGCTGAACACACTTTCAGTAAGTTACCTCCACACGAACTTTCCTACAGACTTGCGTTGCGCAACAATACATTCATTAGTATGCTACATCATTCTCATCAAACTAACAATGCTACAGACTGCTGGATATGTGGCCGACTCCCTCCCTTCCAGAATTTCAAGGGAGCTCTGCCCCTCTTTCCGTACCCGTTCACTCACAATGGCTCCTGCGGAGCATGGTTTAAAATAATTAATTCCTTAGATCCTGATATTGCTGTTTTCGATGGGGGCTGGGTTTGGGGAAACCTGAACTTAGTCCTGCTCGACGTCTGTTACCCTGATAAGGAAGGACTCCCCACTAGAATAGGAACTGATCTAGAAAATGAAGTATATGGATTAGGTAATTATACAATTAGCCTTATGATTCTTACTGTTGAATCCGAAGACACACCTGTTATACCCACTATGTCAGTATTGCCAGTTACTGGTGCATTATGTATCAAGAAGAAAGGTTCAGTACGCTTAGGTCATTGTAAATGCACTACTGTGGTCGAATTCAGTGATCATGGAAAATCGTCCTTTAAAGCTATTAGTCATTCTTACTTTGTTTGTGGTCACACCGCATACATACGTCTACCTCCAGATTGGGATGGTACCTGTTACATTGCGTTCCTTCTGCCACCTGTTTTCCTAGCTCCCCCTGATTACCATAGAAATACCAATCTAGTAAAGAATAGACCCAGAAGAGATATCCCACTTGTCGACTACACAGAAACGGCATGGGAACAGTACACCGATTTTAATAAAGGATTCTTTTTCTTTTTAGGACCTGTTCAGAATAGTAAATTAATACGCAGATTAACTAGAACACTTGAAGCAGTAGTGAATGAAACTGCCTCCGCCTTAGGTAACTTAACAGAAGAGCAGTCCGCCATGCGGGTTGTTGTCCTTCAGAATCGTCTTGTTATTGACGTCATCTTGGCAGATAGAGGTGGAGCCTGTAAGGTCATCGGGTCAAGTTGCTGTGTTTTCATACCACAAAACGCACCATCTGTATATCAAGCTATCACCCGTCTCCATAAAATTGCTAATCAGATACATCAGAATCCAGGCACCTGGACTTGGTCCGGTTGGTTCTGGACAACGTTAACTGCTTGGGGATGGAAGATCCTATCCTTCCTAGGCATTGGCCTAGTCCTAGTATTCAGTTGCTGCCTGTGCCTGCAGTGTGGGCCAGCGATTTGTGGACTGTGTGCCACGTCATGTATTGAACATTCCAGTTTTCTCTCAAAACGTAAAAGAAAGAAAGAAGAACAAATGATGTTACAAGAACAAACTGATCGATTCATGAGGATCGATATATCATGAAGGGTCCGTAGGGAACAAGGAGGGGATGAGGAAATATACATTTTTGGTCATGTTATGTTCCCTAGCGCGTACCCCACCGACTCCATGTACCAGCTTAAAGTGTATGTAACTTCCCTCCTGTACCAGCTATGAAGACGCAAATACATTTGCGTCCAACGTTAACTTGTCCTCTTTCAGATCCATCCTGAATGGATTGTATAGTCCGTTCTTAAATATGCTATGCCACCGTCTTTTTGTAGTGTACTTTACATGTTTTCCCTGCTCTAACAGAGTAGGCCCTGAATTCTTGCCATCGAACCTCTTCTGGCTCCTGACTCTGACAGCCTCTGCCCAGGCTACCTCTGTACCCGTGAACTCTGACTTACTTTCAGCGCGGCCCCTCGCGCTCAGCTCAGCCTGCTTTCTGCCAAGACTGACTATAACCTTCGAGTTATCTGTTCCGCTCCTCGAGAATGCATTCCTGCCTACTAGCTCCAGTAAACATCCTCTCCAGCTGCAGAGCCAAAGGGCCGACCTGTCTCAATGCAAGTAATTCATAGCCTCTGTTACCATGCTTCCATGGAAGGCCCCGTGCCCCCACGCTTCTCATGCAGACACTTAGGCGCTTATACACGCATCCACAGTTAGCATAGAATAGCTTCTGCCCTAGAGACCTTTCTGCCCAGATAGTATGGTTCCTAAACATCAGATATCAGATACGATAAAAGTACAAGTTGATCTGACATGCCAGACTTCTGTCTCTTTCCGTCAGTATGAATGTCAAGTCCCCTGCACCCCGTCAATCACACGTCATGCAGCTGCGCACGCATCCAAGCTTCCTATTTCTGCTGACATTGCAACAATTCTGTTAGCACCACCCCTTGGTGCCACCCACTTGCGTCACCTATCAGTGACGTTTCTAGCACACACCTCCAGTTCACGCCTAGTTCACGCCTCTTGATTACGTACTAGTAACACGTGCATACTGTTATCTTGTCTTCTCTCAGCTGTTACGCCTCTTACACTACTTCCTATGGTATAAATCAAGTATATAAGCTATGTAATGTCAATAAAGTTTGCTCTATCCCTTCTGACACCCCTGTGGTGGTCAGAACATGATATCCTGGTCTTGACCATTCCTTTATGAGGAATAAAACCCTTAGAAACTCTAACACCACGGACTCTGTCTTTTTTCATCCGATCTGAGTTATTATTGATTAAGTACTTACCTGCATAGAAATTAAGAGAGTAAATTAATTATTTACGTCAGTATGCCACAACGAACTTGCAGACCTTCCCAGGCGAGTATGCCAGTGCTCCTCCAGTCCAGTCAAGGCAGCGGAATCTGGACTTTAGTAGCCCAAAAGTCCGCTCAATGACAAGTCAGGTCCTGCCATGTGCCTCATCATATCTGACATCAGCCAGGGTCCTGGGATATAAAAACACACATTGCGATGTTGCACAGGCTGAGTGCAGCAGGTCACAGACACACCTCACGCCATATCACAGGGCATACTTACCCACAATGCAAGCACGATCTGGATGCAGGTTAGCCATCATATGGGACACCATGCTGTTCCTCATGATGTAGGAATCATGTGCAGAGCCGGGGAATTTTGCACACACAATCGAAATTGTCATGTCCGCAAGGCACACCACCTGCACATTAATAGAATGATAATGTTTCCGATTCCTAGAAATATGCTCAGTGGTCTGTGGTGCCACCAGACCTACATGGGTGCAATCAATGGCCCCTACAACATGTGGTATGTGCCCAAGGGCATAGAAGTCACCATTTCACTCCTGGCAATTCAGCTCCCCTGGGAAAATGTATGTATTGATCTTTATATAACATCATGGCTGCAAGAACATCCCTCAGCACCATGCTGAATATGAGTTGCGATATCCATGCAGCGGCGGCCACGGTCTCCTGGAAGGAACCAGTAGCAAAAAAGTGGAGGGCTGCCATCACCTTGTATGTGGGTGTGAAGGAAGTTGGTAGTGGCGACGAGGCTGCAGGTGGGGCTCCGACTGGTCACAAAGGGTCTTGAGGCTCGCCTTGTCGAGGCGGACACGTGTCAATGACAACCATCAAGAATTTGACCCAGCACATACCATGGATCATGTTACGCAAAACATTATAAATTCCATGTGAGATGTGTGACACACAAGGTTACATGTGTATACATTGGGGACACACCAATCCATTTACCTAAAACATGTCCCACAGACATAACAGAATATCAATGTAAATAGCACAGTTCCTGAACTGGACATTCCACATGTGCACAACTCATCCAGTAACATCCACAAAAGTGTGTGAGATGACCATGAATGCCTCACACATATCTGCTTTACCTGTCACACCTCAATGCATCATGTGAATCTGGCGCACATTAAGAGCACAATGATCACAGTAGATGTCAAACTTGTGTGCATTGCCTGATATGGTAGCACAAGTATGGAACAACACCATACAGTGAGACAAGCCTTGCCAAGGTCAGCACAGACCCACAGCACAGTGCTTGGTTACACATAATTAACACCAGCTTCACACTGTCAGCCATCATCAACCATCAAATGCATCAGTGAGAATGCAGGAACAGAGAGCAATCTGCGTCACACATAGCATGCAACCACCTGTGCCTGATACCAAGAGATGCAATTGTGTGTACAATGATGTGCCATTAAACCTGTTGCTGCTGTGTACTGATGCAGAGTTCACGGTTCAAATTCTCTTTGCATGTGACCAAAATTTGCGGAAACTTACGCCTGTCCGTGGCTGTGTGACACCCCCGTCCACAAGTGCGGTAGTTACTGGCATGGGTTGCTGGCGGTGGGCATGCTGCGCTACACATAAGGCGGTATCAACCATCATATGTGTGGTGCAGTATGCCCACCGCCAGCAACCCATGCCTCCATGCTAAAGTCTACTGCACTTGTGGACGGGGGTGGTGGTGGCACACCACCGAACTCCACTGGACCGACCATCGCTGCATCCACCTCACCTTTGGAAACCCACCATGCACCATCGCACCCAACAGATGCCCCGCCGCTGCTGGAGCAGTCAGAGAAGACCAGCTAACCAACACCGCCACCCGCAACCTCAGACAGTGGATCAACGACTGCGCCAACGCCCTGCTCAATAAACCCTCCAAAGGCCACACCAGCAAGAAAGCCAGCTGGTTCACTGAAGACCTCCAGGCCTCCAAGCAATACCTGCCGAAAGCTAGAGAAGAACTGACTCCGTGAACAAACACTGGAAAGCTACGCAGCCCAAAAGACGCTGCGGTGCGTCTGCCTGTTTTGGCCATCCTAATTTGTGGAGCTGAGTGGACGTCATTCTGCATAGCAGTGAGTCTCGATTGGCTTCCACCGCCGTGGTAGCGGGCGCACTTTGATGGCGTTGCGCGTCGCTCCGTGGCGGACGGGAATTGACCTATGTTTTCCTATACTAATATGGCGGACGTGGGGTCCGCTGTTCGCGGGCGGAAAAGGGCGTTTTCCGCCCCGCCAGCACCGCGGTGGTGCCACTGCCTGACATCCTAATGGACCCCCAAGTTCCCATTTCAAAGTATTTTATTCATTTTTATAAGCAGGTACATTAGTATTTCTGTTACAAGGTTAGCCACACGTAGTTTTTACAGGAGTGATTACAGGTACTTTGAAATATATGTTTAGCTAATCCCCTCTAGTTGCTGGAAAATTAGTCAGTTTCAGTATCACAGGAAATGACATGCATTACTACAGCTACTGGGGAGTGATCTGACTGAACCGATGAAAGTGACTGCACTCTCCCTAGTTATAAAAACGCAAGCCCTGTAGGGAATGTTTTCTAAAATTTACAAACATGCTATGTCATACAGGGAGAATCATTATACCAAAGTTTGCTTGGCCTGGCAGGGCGACCTGAGCAAGGAAATAGATGATGATATGTGATTATACTGCTGCCTTAATACGAAAGGAATTTCCTTTAATGGTAGGCACCGCTTGATACACGTTAAATATCTCAATAGAGTTTATTATACCCCAGAAAGACTTTGCAGGTATGGATTGCGGGAAAATTCGAGATGCAAGCTCTGCTTTGAGCAAGTAGCGGTCTTTAAACACTTAACTCAGATTTGCCTTGGGGGCTACGTTTCGGGGACGGGTGTTCTCGGAATTGGTAGCAATAACAGGGCAGGCTGTATTTTTTTTTTCCCCCCAAGTCCTATGATTGTGCTGCTTGGAAGGATCATTTTTTTTTATCCCCTTCTGCTATACATACCCTATACATGCGACTCAGGCTATGAAATGGGTTGTATATAGCAGTTCGCCAACCCTGTTGGTACCATCAGATGAGGATAAAGTTGGGATGCGTGGCATTGAGGGATACTTTGCTAGGTACCATCTAAATCCCCCCAGTATATCTGGGCCAGTGCCTCAGTCATCTTCTATATATCTTCGTCACTATATGGTTACCAAGTGCGAATATGAGGACAAAATAAAAAAAATAAAAAAATAAAAATAAATAACAGGGCAGGCGCTTACACTGGACCCGGCTCTGGTGCTGTTGGGCTACTCAAAACCTTTACCTAAGGGAATGCGCATGGGAAATTGATATGAAACTACTGATGACAAAGTGTAGGGTGGCAATTTGTTGGTCAAGGGGCCACTTCCTACGTTGACTTAATGGGCTTCTGACATGTTACACTGCTCTACTCAAACTGAAAGTTATAGTGACCTCCTGCCCCCCGCAATAGACCTAAGAATTTTTGGGCACTGTACAATACATATAGGGACAATAAAAATAGCAAGGATGGGGAGTCTCTGAGAGAAGGACGGACTTGAACGTTCCCGCCTCAGTATTGTAGTACCTTTGTTATATTACGTAGGGAGTAGGACGACCTCTGTAAAAATCAGTAAGTGCGTGAATTGGTTTGGGATATTGTAGTTCTGTGGGTTGCCTCATGATCAGTGATGTCCTGTCCTCCTGTCACCTGCCTGCCGGTGGGTGATACACTTGGCAATTAGGATGTGCTACTTGCTTGCATGTTACCCTGTCGCACTACGAACTGTAAGTTAATTTGGAATGATTCTGATTGTGATGCCACAATAACTGAAATGTGTCCGAAGTTTATTGTACAGCTCATATTTGGAGCCATTCTTGTCTTTGATAAAGCACAATAAAGTAATTAATTAAAAAAATTCAAAGGCCCTAAGGAAATCTTAAAAGTGTTGTGTCGAAATGACAGTCAATCTCATCTAGCACATGTGTCCAGTATACTTTGAGATGGAAGCATTCCCACAGCAACTGTAATAGTGTGCCATCTGCCTCACAACCTCTCCAGCAAGTGGGGGGAGCAATCCCGATTGCTTTTGTGCAATCGAATTGGCGTGAGGTACCAATACACCATAACCTTGGTGGCTGTTTCTATGCTGGAGGTGTTGCCTGCGGTGTGACAAGCTCTCTAATGGATATCTGCCCACTCCTTGGGGGTCAATGTCCGTTCGATCTCGGTTTCCCACTGTCTCTGGCCTGCAGATTTGACTTCCTGTTCTGGGAGCGCAGCATGTGGTACAGTTCAATAATGAGCCTCTTCGCGGTTTGTTTTGAGAGCAGCCAGAGCTCATGTGGAATAAGAAGTCTCCCCACCCCTGGTCGCAATTGCTGCTGTAAGACCCAGTGCCTGGTCTGCATATAGAGATAGCATTCAGTTTCTGGCATGTCAAAGTCCAACTTAAAATCCTCAAAGGAGCGAAGGCCCCTTAGGTCAAAAGAATGCCCAATAGATCTACGTCCCTCTGCATGCCAAAAGGTGAAGACCACCCAAGCTAGGCCAGGAGATAAATCTGGATTTTCAGTGATATGTGTGAGGGGGGACGAGAATGTAGTCAGATTGTGACGCACTGCTGCAGCATCCCAAACTTTCAATGTGGGTCTTGCCACCGGGCAGCCATAGACTCCCTAGGGTCTGGAAGCCTTACACAGGAAGGGGATTTTCCAGAGAGACTTCCGGGCCAGCGCCTTCTCCATGAACAGCCATGTCTTTTCGGACTCGGGCTGCGCCCATTCGAGCAAGACCTATTGTTGTGTTGCTGCACATTAGCGTGCGAGGTCCGGGATGCCCAAATCTGGTCGCTTGTCTGCCCAGACAAAAGCACCAAATTAAGACTGAAGTTGCTTTAATGCGCCTGGCGGAGGTTCTAATGGAAGGGTCTGAAACAAGTACTGGATTTTTGGGAGGACATTTATCTTCAGAGCTGCTAACCTGTCTAACCAGGATAGGCCGAATGGCTGCCACCTGTGAAGCTCCGATCTGACCTGTTTGAGTAACCTGGTATTGTACAAAGAGAGCGTCTCTGCCGTAGAGGTTGAGAACAGTATACCCAGATATGGAATGACGGTCTGGTTCCAGGAGATGAGACATGCTAGAGCCAGAGTGTTGATAGTGGGCTGCTGCAAGGAGAAGCTTAGTGCTTGGAAGTTAGACACATTTACCTTGAAGCCAGAAGCATGGAAAAGCGCTCCAGTTTATTCAAGAAGGCTGAGACGGACGTCTGGGGGGACTCAAGATTGGCAAAGAAATTGTCCGCATACAGGCTGATGGTATGCCACTCTCCCCCAAAGAGGATCCCCTCGATCTGCTGATTATCCAGGACTCTCTGGGCAAACAGCTACATATAGAGAGCAAAAAGGAGAGTGAGAGTGTACATCCTTGCCGTGTACCTCTGGCTAAACAAAAGGGGTCGGAGGTTTATCTGTTCACCCGTAGAGTAGCGGAAGGATGAGTATACCCGCTGAACACCCATTGGCAAAATCTGTTCCCAATGCCAAAAGCTCCTAGGACGGATTCCAGAGAGGGTCAATGGACCCTGTCAAATGCCTTTCCAGCTTCTATCGACAGGAAGATCCACTCCTCTGATTAAAGATGGCATTTGTCTAAAAGATGTAACAATCACCTGGTGTTGTCGTTATACAGCCTCATTGCTACAAGTCCTGCCTGGTCTGGCTCAATCAATCCCGGCATCATGGGTCCCAGTCCTGGATGCCAAGATCCCTATATAGATTTTGAAATCAATGTTCATTAGGGAGATTGGCCTCTACGAGGCACAGTATCTGCTGTCCTTCCCAGACATGTGCAATACCGCTATCGATGCTGAGAGCATTGTGGGTGGCAATTCAGTTGTATCGTCTATAGCATTAAAAAGCTGGGTTAAGATCAGAGCTAAGATACCGCAAAAGGTCTTATAGAAGATGGCAGTGAAGCCATATGGACTGGCTGCTTAAGGCAGGCAATGGCTGAGACGACCTCCATGATCCTGATAGGGCTGTCTAAGGTAGCAGCCTGTTCAGTCATTACTACAGAATGCTTCAAGCCCTGGCAATATATGAAAGATTGTGAGAGTGGCAGAGACTGAGCAGTGTAGAGGGCTGCGTAAAAGCCCCTGAAGGAGTTGGCAATATCGTGCTCCCGAGTGATATCCGCCGATCCAAAAGCCAAGAGAAGCGGGACTGCCGCCGCCTGCCGCTGCACGCGCAATGTGTGAGCCAATAAACACCTGCACTTGTCCCCCAGTGTAAAAAGTATGCTTCAATCGGAGAGCTGCTAATCCACCCTATCAAGATCAAGGCTAACCAGCTGGGCCCGTGCAGCAGTGAGTTACCGCCAAATGCGGGGAGCTCCCGTCCTTTTATGAATACCCTCCAGTTCCAATACTTTTTGGGAGAGTTCGTCCCTTTTATCACTATGAGCTCTATTGTCTGCAGCAGATGTGGTGATAAAGTCCCCTCGTGCTACCAGCTTAAGAGTTTCCCAGAGGGTGATAATGGATGTGCCCAGAATGTCATTAATAGCTAAATAGTCATTTAGTGTGTTGGCAAGGCATGCCACTACTTCAGGGCGGTGTAAAAGTGTGTCCCTATGCCTCCAGGAATAGGATGGGCAGGAGGTGGGGAGGAACAACAGGGTAGCGGTGAGGGCCACGTGGTCCGAGAGTGACTGAGGTGCAATTTAAAAAAACTGTGTAATCTGAAGGAGAGAGTGGGTCGCCAGAAAATAATCTAGTCTGGCCTAGGTCTTCCGGGCATGTGAGTAAAAAGTATAATCCAGCGTGTGAGGCTGGAAGTACCTCTACAGGTCCACTAACCCTATGTCCTGCAGCCATTGGCGGGAAGTGTCAGAGGGGGCCCCTGTCTACACCTGTCTCTGCCTGGAGTGGTCTCGTTGGGTGTCAATCACTATATTCAAGTCCCCCCAATAAGGATTTGTCGGTCAGGTGTAGACATCAAATCCCCAAGTGCCTTATGTATGAATCCCTCCTGACCTTCGTTCAGGGCATAATTAGTAGCAATAGTCAAGGCGTGGCCACCCACTGTCACCGAGAGGGCCAAAAGACATCACTTAATCTCGGAAGTCTTTGCACCCACGTTGCACGAAAACTAGCGGGCTACAAGGATGACAACCACAGCCCTTTTAACGGGGAGGGAGAAAAGGTACTGCTGTGGAAAGGCCTTGGAGTGCATCTGATGAGTATCACCGGACAGCAAGTGAGTTTCTTGCAGCAAGAAGAGGTGGGCGCCGGAGTTCTCAAGATAGGACAGAATACCTCTCTGCTTGATAGGGTTATTAAGTCCCTTCACATATAGCGTCACTATAGTAGCGCTCATCTATCTAAGTAGGCGACGAAAGCTCTATTTACTACCATCAGTGCAGTACAGTCAGAGTGGCCTGCATGAGGAAAGCCCTCCTGGACCCCATACAGGACACCCTTGATGCAGATGCGCAGCCCTAGCCTGCCCAAATCAGAAGGAACATAGTAAGGGAGAGGACACCCCAACAACAAGTACAACAAAAACCCCTTAAAAAATGAAACAAAAGCATGAACAGTAACAACAAGAGTCAATGTCCTGAGCGTCCTGCTCATGGGAGAAAAGGAAAAACAGGGGGTCTCCCACAGGAAAACCCATCACAACAGCACTGAGATCATTGGTGCGGCTCAGGATAAGAAGTAGAGCAGTAACCCACAGCTAGAGAAGGGCATCATCACTCTGCTGGGGCACCCGTGACAGTCGACAGGACAGCCTGCCGCTCACTGATCACAGTGTCCGGGCCAGGGCACGCCACTAAACCGGGGGTTTGATAGTAGTCCACCCATGTCTGCTCGGGTGCCTGCGGGGGCACGTGTCTCTAGGAGACTCATCCGTCACGGCCGCCTCAATACCCAGGAGTGAACAGGCTTCTGTGGTGATCGGAGTTGTCTCAGCTCTTCTTGATAATGGAAACTCAGTCTGAACAGATGCCCCAAGTGTACTTTATATCAGAGTTAATAAGGTGAAGAGTGACCAGCTGAAAGGATTTACATTTGAGGAGGGTGGAGGCCGCGGGTGACTCCACTCATCGCGGGGGATCTGCTCCTTCAGGAGTGCGTTCTAGCCTGACCCGAAACTCCGAGGGTTCCCCAAGAATGGAATGGAAGAGACCCACGACTAGCACCTCGATGTCACCATCCCCCTCTGCGTTTGCCAGGCCTCAGATGGGGATGTTGTTCCGTCGGGACTTGTTTTCTAGGTCCTCGGTGTGGGTCTGTAGATATCGATTCTGGTCTTGCAGGGTCAGCACCGCTTGCTGGAGGCATCACTAAGGTCGAGGTGCACTCGCCTGAGGGCCCGTCAGCCTTAGCTAGCCCTCCAGGCTTCAGGCTCCACAGACCACCACCGTCTGGGCCTGGGCCTTGGAGCCAGAATCGGCCGCTCCCACCAGCTGATCACTGAGTCAGGGCACCAAGGAGAGGCCAGGGCCCCCTCCGAGGAGCCCAGTCTTCGCTGAACAATGCTAAAAATGGCCCAGTGGGAGGGGAAAGCTCCAAGAGTGCATCTTACTGTGACGCCATCTTGGCCACGCCACCGCTCCCTTCTTTCAACATGGTGAAATCGTTTTTTACCCAACTGGTATATTTAATGTACTAAGGTGGTATTACATGTACCCAGGGCCTGTAAATTAAATGCTACTGGTGGGCGTGCAGCATATATTATGCCCCTGACTTAAGTAGTCTTTTAAACATGTCTCAGGCTTGCCATTGCAGCCTGTGTGTACAGTTTTAAACTGCCATTTTGACCTGGTAAAAAAACTTTTTCCAGGCCTAAACCTTCCTTTGTTATGCGTATAAATCACCCCGCCTAGTGTATTTAAAACATTGGGCATGTACCTTTAACATTGTACATGTCCTAGTCGTGTAAAACTGTTACATTTGTTCTTTACCACTGCACGGCCTAACTCTCCCATAGGATGAGTTTCAGTTGGGAGCAGGTAGGAATATCAAGTTTAGTGTCTAAAGAACTGCAATTTAAAACCCTCTTTAATGGTAAAGTCGGATTTTAAGTCACAAATCTGAAAATTGCACTTTTAGAAAGATGAAGTTTTCTTGTTCCAACCATTTGGTGTCAGCAGCCTGTGTCCTGGGTCAGTAGACTAGGTGTAGATGACAGTTGATCTTTGTGTATTGCTCACAGACAGTGAGACAAAGGGGGATTAGGTGGTGGCAGGATGGGCTATCTTTGACTTGATGAGGGAGAGGTACTGTCACCTACCACTCTTGTATATCACAAAGGCTCTGCCTAAAAAAACTCAAAAAGGAGTTGACACTAGTCTTTTTTGTCCCAGTCAAACTGGGGCCAGAGCAAGGAGTGAGGAAATTTCAAGCACATCTGGTGGTGAAAAACTCTAGAAACTTCTCGTACTTGTGGGCACCAGGTATAAATAATGGACCCTGCGGCCCAACTCTCCAGTTGACCTCTGGACCTGTGGAAGTCTCAAAGAACTGTTGTGCTGCTTGGCTGCCTGAGTGGGAAGGACTCTACCTGCATATTGCACCCAAGGCCAACAGAGTGACTTCAAGGGATACTTAACTGGACTACTGCTCAGAGCCTCAGGAATAGAAAAGGCTCCAACCACCCTGAACTCAGCACCTGGATTCTGCCTGCTGTGAGTTTTGCCCCCAAGTTCATGATGTGGCAGGATAAGGAAAATGGTATGCCATAAAATTGTCTGCGTCTGAGTCAGATTTAAACATTAAGACAATTTATGTGAATATCTATGCATTCAGTATGTATTACACCTTTTAATACACCAAGGGCCATATGTACGACCTTGGGAATTCAGCCCGTTTGTGACTGCAAAATAGGTCTGCCCTATATACAAACTCTGTTTTGTGAGTCTGTATCCTATTATGGCCTTGCAAAATAGGATTGCGACTCGCTATTAGCAAGGGGAGTGCCAAGGGCATCCCTTCTAAAAGCTTCCCCTTTGTGACTGGCAGAGAAAATATTTTTGAAGAGCAGGCAGTGGTCCCAGGGCCCACTGGCTGCCCTTAAAAAGTGAAATAGAAACGTTTCATTTTTCTTTTTTAAATGCATTCTGTTTTCCTTTAAGGGAATCGGGCTACATTTAAAAAAATAACTTTATGGAAAAGGCAGTCACAGACATGGAGGACTGCTGACCCCAGCAGGCCATCAGCCTAACCATTCCCAATGGGGTCGCAAATTGCGACCTGCCTCATGAATATTAATAAGGCAGGTAATTTGCGACCCCATTGGGAATCGCAAACAGTATCTGAGACACTGTTGTACATTCTATTTTGCGAGTCTCAAATAGTCACAATTTCAGACTCGCAAATTGGAAGGGTCGTACATCTGGCCCCAAGATAGGAATACAAGATATAATCAGATTCAGAGAATTAGCTCTGCTCCCCCTAGTCTATCCCAACCCTTTTGGCTGGTTGTTGGATTGCATCAATATTGATCTATAAGGAAACTGTGATACTTGCTAGAGGGAATGTTTACAAAGGATGTGAGTGTGAATTTTGGAAGGTGATGCATGAAACAGTTGACAGGCATTGTGAACTAATTCAGTGGAAAAGACAAAAACTTTAATTCTAGGCATAAGATTAAGACGAAGCAATGAAGCACAGGTGAGAAATATTTTCTATGATAATGTTAACCACAGTCATAATTTTCAGGAATGCATAAAGCAGTGCATCAAGGGCTTGAAATGTACTACCAACCACCCAAATTCATCTAGCTCCCTGAAATTAAAACAGCATTTTGCAACTGCAACTAAAGTGTCTTCCTGCAGGTGCCTGAGTCCACCCAAAAGGTCTCTTTCTCAAAATGTGGCATAATGGATTTGCGATTGTGAAAAGTGCAACACTAGCCTGCGCCATTATTAGACCACTGCATAATGTTTTATATTCTGGTACCCACAATCACATCATGGGCTCTCTGATATTGCAGGAGTTTCATATTCTTCCTTATATTGGTTTGCATAGACACAGTGCGTCTGATCACATCAGCTCAAAGTAGTCCTTTTAAAACTACTAGGCTCTTCAACCTCCTTTATCATGCCTGCTCTGATATCACTCACATCTCCCTGCACACTACTGCAAATCCAACACTGTACAGTAGAAATCTGACTACTAGCCATTATGTTAGGGTTGACTAGATACCTCCAAGGGTTTACTCCATATTAGAACTAGTTTTTCACAATTGTAAATGCACAGTCAACATCTATATCAAGTTAACACTTATTTCCATCCTTGGTCATTTAATAGCCTCAGCACCAATGTCAACATCTCTATAGTCATACTTGACTTAAAAATGGCCCTGGGTGACCTGCTCATATCTGGGTGAAGCACGTTAATCTATTCTGACTACTTTTGCCTGCCCTCTGCTTTAACTTTCAGCTATTCACATACCAGTTTTGTGAATTACCATTAAGTGCTGTCCCACCACAAAACGTTGATTCACTCGATACTGGTCTGCCAGAACAGCAAGAAAAAAAAAACTCCAATCCTCAAACCGTGAAACATAGACAGTATTTCCCCAGTGAAGCCGTCTGCTTCTCTCATAAAGGCATCACCAGAAAACCTACAAAACACATCAAATAATAAAAATCCTAATGCTCACTTCACCTTTCCTAGCGGGGCTCTTCTCCACATCCCTGACATGCTGCAGGTAAAAGGTGTAGTCCAACGACCCAGGTTGAAAGGATAGTTACCTTATCCTCGTATAAAAATAGTCCATACTATGATGTCTTCTTCCACCAACACCTCAGGACCAAAGAAGCTTTCATGTAGTCGGACCCACCTGCCTTCTTTAAAACATTTCTTTCGACTCTTCTTAAGTTACCTGAGGGCACTACTTTAAATATCCAGAGAGCGCATCGCCTAGGACCTCCATCACGTGCAGCGTCGTCCTCTTCATTCACAAACAAACCAAGAGGGGTAATCTTGTATTTCCTTGAATATACTGACTTATTGATGGTCCTTTCAGCTGCCAGAGCGATAAATCACATAATGTGGTCAGGAAAACCTCCGTTTTTTTCTCAGGCTCACGCTAAAGTGACTGCAGATCAACGCAAATAATTCTTATCTTTGAGGCCGCAACTTCGCTCAATCAATGCAAAATATGGCCTTTTTCATCCATGCTTATTCAAGGTGACTATCAACAACAGAAACCACAACAAAGATCCACTCAAATTAAAGAGTTTTCTCTACTCCTTTCATGCTGACACCATGGAGACTGCCTCATCGGTGAACTCTCTTTAATCAATAAACCCTATGCAGTGATGGTCATTTTTTCATGTTGTTATGATTTACTGACAAAGCTTTTCCTCTATTTGTTTTATATTACAAGGTTATTATGTTGAGGTTCATTATTTTATATTGTTAATCTTCATTATCAAGGTTACTTAACTTCCATTTTTTATCTCCACAGGTTGTATTTCGTGCTCCCTTTTCCCTCCATCTTTGAAGTTTGCTTGTTCGTTCCGTTCTTCCTCATGCCTTCCCCTGTGGGTCCTGGACGTGTCATTGTTCAGTGTGGCCTTCCATCCCTCCACTCCCCATATGTTATGGAGTTTATGTAAGTTCCTTTTTAGGTCTCGCACTCGAGACCTATTGTCGCCGAGATGCCTCTCAAGAGAGACAGACCGGGGCACAAGCGGCGAATCTGGTCTGTGGATGCACACGTCCAGCCTGGCGCCGTGTACATCTGTTGCTCCACATTCACCCTCACGGAAGCACACACACACATGGGTGCACAGCACACACACACACGCAGGCACACACACCGCCGCCGCCGGCCCCTCCCCACGCACACACACACACAAACAGACAGACGCACGCACGCACACACACACATACACACACAAACACACAAACCGCCGTCCCCCCAACTAAGCCCCACTTGCTGCATCAGCAGCCTCAGCCACCACTCCTGACTTTTGCTGCCACCGCGGTGCTCTCCCTCAGGCATGAGAGCCCCGCGTCACCACTGCTCCTGGGCCATCCACTCCGTGGGCGCGGGCTTCTCGTAGAAGACAGAAGTCCCGCCCCACGAGAGGCGTGACGCTCCCGAACTTCCGGTTTTGGGATGTGCAAGCTCACGGCTTGTTAAACTCGAGCTCCTCTGCTCGAGCCCCAATTCACAACCAACAGTCGGCGGCGACAAGGTTTGACCGATGTGTTCTTGCTCAAAGGCAGCGTAAGCGGCGTCAAAGCTTTTTCATGAAGGCAGGAGGATATGTATCCTTATTGTAGCCTTGTTATTTGTACATTACTGTAGCCAGTGGCTAGCCACGAATGTTTGTGTATTAACAAAAGAATCCGCGTTCGTTTTTCAGGAAAGATAATTGTAGGTAGCATTGATTGATAAAAATCGGTAAGCACAGCCGCACCTTTCCGTGGGCTTTACCTGGGATCATGTTTTTCTTGTTTAAATCCTTTCTTGTACACTTGTATTCATGCTGAAGCCTTTAATGAAAGAAATGTGCATTTTCATATCTTCCACACCATACGCCTCTAACGATCTGATTCTCTGGCGTAGTTTTAAGGGCGCCCTTCTTATGTTCATAATGTGTAACTGTGAGGTTGGGATAAACGTAGCTGAGAGTCATTTGTTTAGTACAGACACACTGGACAGGGTGCGGCGGGTCATGGGACCTGTGATGAACGCGGAAGGAAGGTTGAGGAGAGCTAACCTGTAATGTAGCTGCAAGCGATCTTTTTTTTTCAAAACTTTATTTGTGAATGTATATTCATCGCATATGCTTACAGTATTAGACAACAACCATGCAATACATCACGCTTTTTAATTTACTCCCAGTCCGCAAATGGAGGGCAGAATCTCAGTAACTAGGACATTTCCATACAGAATTATGCACAATATCAGAGTCCTCTGTTGTTGTCAGGACATCTCCCCATACCCACCCTCACCCTCCCCAACTATCCCTCCCCCACCCATCCTACCCAGGTGTCTAAAGTCTCCTAACTGTTCAGCCTTAGCTCACCGGTGTTGACCACTCTCCTTCCAGAATAAACAATAGAAGCCCTTCTAACCACCTCCGTCTTATCTCAATGTCCAGTATACAAAGCTGTTTTTCCCCGGGGCGCAAAGCGCTCAGTTGTCCTGGGACAGTGGCTGATCCATACTATCTAACTCCAGTAGCATGACCTCCCAATCCTGTGCCATGGGGGTTTTCCGCCTCCCGCCTTGTGATGTAATGTAATGTAATGTAACAGAGCATTTGTACCGCGCAGCAATCGCTCCAAGGAGCATCTAGGCGCCAGATACTGATCCAGAGATATCGGAAACAGGTTGGGAGCAGGTGAGAGCTCCTCCAACTGTTACACTAGGGCTCTAGCGCAAGTGTCCTGTAGCTTAAAAACCCAGGTTTTCAATCACTTTCTGAAATCTTTTTCATTGTCTAGTGCACATAGAGAAGGGGCAAGAGTATTCCAAGCTTTAGCTCCAAGCACTGGGAGGGATTTGCCACCTCTCGTGCTAAGCCAAAAACTAGGGACCGACAACAAGTTT
Source organism: Lissotriton vulgaris (assembly GCF_964263255.1). NCBI lineage: Eukaryota > Metazoa > Chordata > Amphibia > Caudata > Salamandridae > Lissotriton > Lissotriton vulgaris. The sequence continues at coordinate 928,923,219 of NC_141689.1, read as the reverse complement.
GAGATAGCCGATCGGAGATTGCGTGATGGATGGTATCTGGCAAATCTCCGCTGTAGGTATTTTGGTCCTAGGGCATGGGTGGCTCTGAAGGTAATTATCAAAATTTTGAAAAGGACTCTCTTGGTTATTGGTAACCAATGCAGTATGTTTAGTGCCGATGTTGCAGATGATTTCTTTGGCCATTTGAGAACTAGCCTGGCTGCTGCATTTTGCACCATTTGAAGTTTATGGGTGGTATTTTTGGTAGTCCCTGCATATAGACTATTACAATAGTCTATCCTCGATGTTACTAGGGCCACTGTTACCGTCTTCCTAGCCTCTAGTGGGAGTAGGTCGAAAAACTTCCTGAGTCCTTTGATGATGGCGAAGTAGTTCCCTGCGACCTTCAGGGCTTTCTGCCTAAAAGACAGATTGCTGTCAAATGTGATCCCTAAACTCCGTGCCGATTGAGTTGTATTGGGCGGGATTTCTGCCTTTTCCGGCCACCAGGTTTTGGGAGTGAAGTTGTTGTTTAAGCCCTTAGGCACGATCTCTGTCTTGCCCGTGTTGCATTTTAGATGATTAGACTTCATCCAATTGAATGTACCAGTGAGGCAACCTTTGAGCTTTTCTTCCCATTCCTGTGTGTCTTTGTCCAGGACCAGTATCAGTTGAGTGTCGTCGGCATAAGCCACAACATCAATTCCAAATGTCGATATTAGCTTAATTAGAGGAGCAGTGTAAACATTAAACAGTGTTGGGCTAAGGCTCGACCCCTGTGGCACGCCTATCTTAATTGGTTTTTCCTTAGATCGAAATTCGCCCAGGGTGACTACTTGTCTCCTGTCACTCAGGAAGTTTTTAATCCATTCTAACAAGGTACCCGAGATGCCAGATGTTTCAAGCCTATTAATCAGGATGGCATGCAACACCGTGTCGAAGGCCGCCAACAGGTCTAATAGAATCAGGACGGCCTTCTTACCCTTCCTCCTCTTTTCAAAGGGCAACACTTTCTGCTCTGCCCCATCTCACCACATCCACCTGCCATGTCTCCGCCCTGGGCACCCTTGGGGACTTCCACTGCATTGTAATCTTCCTGATCGCTAAGAGGAGGGCAAGGGCCACAAATTGCAGTTTGGGTTTTAACGGCTTGGGGCGAGGGCGAGCTCCCACTAAACAATATAATGCGCTCTCCTTCACCTGTATCTGTGAGACCTCTCCTATTGTCCAGCAGACCTCTCTCCAATAGCCGCCTAGCTGTGGGCATGACCAAAGCATATGTAGGAGGCCTGCCCCATCCGCCCTCCATCACGGGCACTGATGTGGGGCGTCGGGAAACATCCAGTGAATTCTCTCCGGGGTGAGGTATGCCCTATTGAGCACCATGGCTTGGATGAATTTAAATTTCGCATTCCGGGAAACTCTCTTTGGATGTTCCAGGGCCACCCGTCAGGTTGCATCTGTAAAATCCTCCCCTGTGTCCCGCGACCAGGTCTCTCTTAAGGTGTCAAGGGGCAGTACAGCATGAGTTCTAATCCCTGTGTACAGCCATCGTACCAAGTGGCCCCCGGCCCCCATGTGGTGCATCAGATGTACTAGTTTGTGTTGCTGTGGTTGAGTGCGTTGCGGCGCCCAAGTCGTCCTAATAAAATGAGATACAGTAGCATGTAATAGGTAGTGTCTGTCAGAAGTCCCAGTCACCTGCACAAAAGTGCGATGCTCCAGCAGTAGGTTATCTCCAAAGAAACTACCCACACCCTCAATTCCGCATTCTGTCCAGTGCATTAGAGTGTTTTTGGAAAGCCTTCCCTGCGGTGTTGGGATACCCAGTAAGGGGATATTATCTGCATATGGCTGTGCAGATGATGTATAAGCCAGCGCCTTCTTCCAGCAGAGGAGGGCAGTACGTAGCAGAGGATGACATGGTCTTGGGATTCTACTTTTGGGTAGCAATAGGGCATGTAAGTCACCCCGGCCTAACCGGTCTGTCGTCCATCCGATCTCATGGAGGTTTCTCCCGGCCAGCCAATAGGACAACCATTGGAGCTGGCTTGCGTAATAATATCCTTGGAAGTCGGGGGCGCCTAGTCCCCCCATAGAGGTGCTAAGTTGCAATTTACACAGGCTGATCAGTCGTCTGCCCGACCCCCATATAAGGGTGATCAGCAAGGACTTAATGGTCGCGAAAATGCGGTACGGGATACATATAGGCATATTCACAAAGAAGTACAGTAAGCGAGGTAGCATTACCATCTTTGCTATCGCAATACGGCCCATGACTGACAAAGGAAGCGAGGCCCAAAAGCCAATACTGCTGCGGAGGATGGCGATGGCCCTAGAAACGTTGCCATCCAGCTGATCTTCCGTTTTTATATATATGCGGATCCCAAGGTATTCAAAGCTGGATTGGGCCACTGGGATCATGTAAGTGCCAAACGGTATAGAGGGCGGGTGGGGCACGTCCCGGAAATAAAATCCCACAGACTTTTCGGTGTTTATGGCCAGTCCCGATACCCTTACAAACCGGCGAAAGGTGTCATATAATAGCGTATGGTCAGCCTCTTGGTCCCGGAGATATAATAACATATCATCCGCGTATATGGACAGAATATGAGATGTCCCCGCCACTGGTATACCCAGCGCAACCGCGTGTTTGCGAAGAGCAATGGCCAGCGGTTCAAGCGCTAACACAAACAGCATCGGGGACAAAGGGCAACCCTGTCTGGTGCCTCGGTGAACTGGGTATTCGGCCGGCACATAGCGCCCCGTTCATGCCCGGGCCGTGGGGTCAGTATGCAGCAGCCTGATCCATCTTATTTGCGGGGCCGGGAAGCCAAAGCGTCGCAGGGCTTCGAACATAAAGGACCAAGAAAGTGAATCAAACTCTTGTTTGAGGTATAACGCAATACATCCCGCCTGTGCCAGCTCTGTATTTGACGCTGTCATTATGGCGTACAGGCGTCTCGTGTTGAGAGAGGTACTGCGCCCCGGGAGGAACCCACACTGGTTGCAATGCATGAGCGCAGTCAGGTGGGGCTGTATATGCAGGGCGATAGCTTTGCTCAAAATATTATATTTGGTGGCCAGCATGGATAGAAGCCTATAATTCACTAGCTCCAGAACGTCCCTACCCGGTTTAGGTATGGAGGTCACTATGGCCTGCATGGTTGTGTGTGGCAGATAACCCTTTTCGAATGCTTCCTTGTAAACTTTTTCTAGGACCGGTACTAATATGTCGGCATAAGTTGAATAGAACTCTACCAGGAGTCCATCCATGCCCGGCGTCTTGTTTCTATTTAAGTGTTTAACCGCTGCACGTATTTCGTGTTGGGTAATGGGTCCCTCAATCGACTTTTGCACCTCTACAGTTAATAGGGGGAAGGGAAGGTCCCGCATAAAGTCGGTTATTTGTGTAGGGTCTTCCGTCCCGGTTCGGTCATACAGTGCCTTTAGGTGGTCGTGGAATGCCCGGTTGGTACCAGATTGTGTACATACTAGGTCGCCCGCCTGGTTACGGACCTGGGTAATGATCGGGGTGTCTGGCTGATCTCGCACCAAGCGGGCTAACAGCGCGCCGGAGTGGTCTGCCTCTGTGTGTTGTCTCTGTAGATAGGCTTTATAGTCAAGGGTGCGCAGTGTCTCTAGCATGTAAAATATGTTGTTCCTGTAGACCCTATTTTTTCCCTGGTCCTCGACTGCCTCCTGTTCAAGCCCCGTCAATCGGGCCTCCACCTCGCATAACTTCCGGTGTATCTCCTGCCTGGCGCCGACCAACTTCCCTATAGCCACCCCACCGTATCACCACTTTCATCGCATCCCAGACCACCAGATTGGAGGAAGCAGAACCCCAGTTAAGATCCCAGTACTGTGTCAGGGCCTCTGAAAAGGTTGCTCTGAACGGCCCGTCTTCCAAGAGCTGTGGATTGAGTCGCCATGTAGGGACTGGGGTTGGGACTCTGCCCAGGAAATGGTGCATTTTAGGGGCCTGTGGTCCGAGAAGGTCTTTGCCAGGTATTCCGGGGCACCTATCAATGAAACCAGGGTGTGGGAGCACAGGAGCCGGTCAATGCATGTCTGTGGGTCGTGTACTGAGGAGTAGAAGGAATATTCTTTGTGAATGGGGTGCACCACTCGCCATACATCACAAGTCTCCAGCCCTCCACCCATGCCCTGAAAAAGTCAGTGAGCTTTGTAGCGCCAGCGGCTTGTAGGGGCGGTTGTGACCTATCCAAGACCAAGTCTAGCATGGCGTTCCAGTCCCCCCCGAGTACCCAGGGTATGTCTGCCCATGAGGAAAGTGCCCTCCCGACCTTCTGATTCTTGGTTGTAGTTCGGGGCGTATATACTGCCCAGGACTATCAGTTTGACATCTATGGTACCTTTGACTAGAATGTACCTGCCCTGGTCATCCACCTTCCTTTCCACTTCAACGAACGGCGTCCCATATCGCACCCAGATAGTGCCCCCCCTGGAAAAGGCAGAGTATGATGTGAAGTATATAGTCCCTCTCCACTTCTTCCTTAACTTCTGAGCTTCAGATACCGTGAGGTGTGTTTCCTGCAGGAAGGCGATTTGTGTCTGCTGCCTAAGGAGGTAGGAGAGGATCCTGTGTCTTTTCTTCACTGCCCCTAACCCTCGCACATTCCAGGGGATGACTTTGTACACTTCAGATTGTTCAGCCATAATCATTCGGTGGCGGGACCATTTCTGCCTGCGGTCGTGCTTTGGGAGCACCGGGGAGCTGAACCCAGGAGAATACACCTTTAAATATGTCTAACATAGTCAAAACTAACTCGGCGCAGCCATGGAACATAGCTGTGCCCAACATTAACAGTCGAATCATAGAAAACCAAATTCTCATGCTTTCGCCATTGAGGGGCGTGGTCTAGCACACATGCGTTCATTTTGTTACCAGTTCCAGTCTCCACCAGCTCAACTGTGGCCCGGACGGGGCTCATGATGCACAGAAGAGAAGTTCAGTGTAATATGTGAACAGTGTCTGTGGGATTGTCAGTAAGCGTCCTCTGGCAATGCCCAGGGGTGCCCATTGCAGTTTTAATTCTGGGGGCATGGTGTGTGTTGGGGAAAGGGTCGTTGACACCCATAACATACACATCCCACCTCCCCCATACATAGCATTCCAAAAGGAGGCAGGCACCAGAGGGACCGATTACAGCAAAAAAGGATACTGTACAATGACAGCAGCAGAGGTGCCGGTCCTGGGCTTCACCTGACAGGTCAGCTGTCTATGAGATCGTCCGCAGCTCTAGGTGTGATTGTAGGAAAGAGCAGCACACTGTTCTCAGAGTCTGAGTATGCCGTGTTATCGTCAGGGTTCGTGTTTATTTTCGCCGAGTCCTCCCTGAAGGTGCCGGTGATCGAGAGAGCTGTCAGTTGTTCCTTCTTCTGATGGTCCGACTACTTCCCGAGCCCCTCTCCGACGTCCTCGCCTCCGCCTCTTGGGACGCCTCTTGACTGCCATCCAAACCCATCACCTCCAGCCACTCTTCAGCGTCAGCAGGGCTCTCGAAAGTAGTGAGATTTCTTTCCGTGAACACTTTCAAGCGGGCAGGGAAGAGTAACGCGTATTTCAGCTGCGCGCCTCTCAGTTTCTTCTTCACCTCCATATAAGAGGCCCGCTGTTTTTGTACCATGTTCGTATAGTCTGGGTATAGCGATACCCTCTGGTTCTCAAAATGGATGGTGGATTTCTCACGAGCTTTCCTCAGGAGGACATCCCTGTCACGGTAATTAAGGATGCAGACGATAAGAGGGCGTGGAGGGCGCTCTGGCCGAGGCTGTCCCGTCGGGATCCTATGCGCCCTTTCCACACAGAAGTATGGGGAGAGTCAGTCCGTCGCAACATGGTCTCGGAACCACTGCTCCATGAACTCCTCAGCCCGCGGCCCCTCACATTTTTCTGGCAGGTCGATCACCCTTACATTATTTCTTCGATTGCGTCCTTCCGCGTCTTCGACCCTTTCCATCAGGGCGGCGACCTGACCCTGTATGTCCTGGATAGACGTGCTGTGGTCCGCCAGGGTGGGCGCAAGGTCGGTGAGCACTAGACCGTGGTCTTTGACTTTGTCCGCTAGCTTGCCGTGATCAACTTGTAGGAGAGATAAGTTAGTGGTGAGGGTCCCCAATTGTTGCTCCAGTGCGTGTCGTGAGTCTCGGATTTCCTGGAGTATAGGGTTCAACTTATCCGGTTGTTGATTACTCAACGTCCTTTGATCAGCCTGTCCAGTTCTGCTGCTGCTCGCTCCAGCCCCCACGTGCGGGCAGGGGCCCGTCTGCTCACCCAGACCCTCCACAGTTCTCTGGCCCTTCTGCACCATATTGTGCTTGACCTGGGGCACTCAGCCGCAGCGCGGGTACTCCTACCCCAAGGGCGCCTCAGTCCAGACAGTAGGCCACCATCCCCATGGTACACCCGCTCCAGTGATCTCGTGCAGGGGGGCCCCGGAGGATAAAGAGCCAAGGGGCAGGTGGTTCCGGCGCTGTTCAAGGACTCCTCTTGGGGGGCACGAGCCCTCGCCGGGGCCACACCAGGCGGCAGCCCACGCTACAGTAGTGCCTCCCTCAGTCTCTAGGCCAGATCAGGATTATGGTGGTAAATGAGTGCAGCTCCCCACCGTGGTCGCTGCGCAGGTTGTATGTCCAATGGTTCTGGGCGTCACTGCGCTTCCCCTCCGCTCACAATCCCCCCGACCCCCCAGTGGGCCGGTCCACAGGCAACAGGAAGGCGGAGGGGGGGGGAAGGGAAGGAGGAGCTCTACAAGGCCCCCCGCACAGCAGGGGCTGAGCCACAATCCTAGGGTACTCCCCAGACCGGCAGCCTTAAAATGGCATCGTCGTTTGGTCTCAGCGTCTTGTAGTCAGAGCACGGTACCTGGCGCGCCTCTCCCCGCCGTCTCCACCGTGCTCCGCCCGCTCCTGCAGTGGCTGGCAACATCTGAGGAGGTGTAGGCAGCCTCCGCCCCTGTCCACAGAGTGCAGGCCCCTCCCCTGCAGCTCCGGTGTCCGCTGCCAGGCGGGCCCCGGGATCTCAGGCCCGCCGCTGGGCCACAGCGTCACTCCAACTCCAGGCTTCTGGGGCCCGCTCCGCAGTTCCCGACGCGCCGTGAATCTGGCCGTCCCAGCGTCTCTCCTCACCGCCGCTCAGGCCGCTGCTCTCCGGACCGGGCTCTGGCGCTAAGCCACTCAGTTCAGTGGTGCAAATGTCCCGCACAGCTCCGTGCTCACAGGATAAATCCCGGCCGGGACAGAGCACTAGTGGAAGCCGTCCGCCATCGTGGCTGGTCGGCCACGCCCCCCGTAGCTGCAAGCGATCTTAAGTCATACTTGCTACCTTCTCTTAGCTTTTTAACCAACAGTTATGTATTCTGGGGACTAGAAGTTTAACATTTAGCATTGTAAACTTGGCTCAAAAATCCAAACATGCTAAGGGATACTGGCTAAAAAACCATGACTGGCTGAAAGTGGCGAAAATTGGTGAATATTTATGCATTTTCTTGTTTTTTTAGAGGGGGTGTTTGTATATGCACGGGGCGGGGGATCTGTGCAGGGATCTGTATGACTCGTCGAGTTTTACAGAGTGGGAACTTGACCCGGAGGCATCAGAGCGCTCCTGCCGGTGCCCAGATTTCGTTGTGCCTACACGCACAAAGGCGTCGAGTTTTTATGTAGCAGCGGATGTTTATTTATGCACCAGGTGATGTTTGACTTATATGTGCAGTCATTTCTCGGTGTCCAGATTTGTGGGTACCTGTAGAGGGTCTCATGTTTTTATTTACCACCTGTTGTGTATTTATACGCGCGGTGATGTTAAATGCATCATGTGTGCAGTGATTTGTCGGGGTGCACAATTTCTGGTGAGTACATGTGAAAGGTGTCGCATTTTTATGTGGCTTTGGAAATTTATGCACGTGGGGGTGTTTGGCGTTTCTGTGCAGTTATCTGTCTGTGGTCAGATTTCGGAGTGTAAATAGTGCCCTGTTTTATGTAGTACTAGTTTTCACATTGAGGTGAATTAAACTTAAAATAGTGCGAGACTTTTTTTAATGAAAGCAGTTCTGCACGCCGGATTGACAATAGGCATAATTTACCATCACAGATAATGTAAATACAACCTGGAGCCTTCGCAGATTCTCATTGGGCAGCCGTGGGTGTTCTCGTGACATCCCATCTCCCTTCGGAGGTTCTCAACACATTTATGGTTCCTCCTGGTGACATCTGGCCTGGTCTGGGCCCTGCACTTGCATCAGGTTAGCTGCCTGGCCATCATTCTAAGTCAGTCAGTCAGTCAGTCAAAATACTTTATTTCGATAAATCAAAATCATAAAAAGACAATAGCACTATACAATGTTCACATGATCTAAAATACATAATTGATACAGGATAAAATCATCATGATTAATTTACACAATCAAGATGTTTACAAAAAGGTATACAAATATTTTCCTTTAAAAATACATTTCAAATACATTAAAATACAGTAAAAAGAGGTCAGTTAGGTAGGACTACATTATCTCATACATTTTACATTTACACATATCAATTTCATACAGTAAACATTCCCTATAGTATAAACAGTATTTGATTTCATCCACTATTAAAAAATGTTATAAGAATTAATGGTCATCTTCCTCTTCTTGATCCTGACAGCCCCCACTAGGAAATTAGCAACATGAAACATAATCCTGGGGGTCTGCAATAACTGTAAAAACAGGAGTGCTGGCTTTACCTGAATAAACCCGGCCTCCTTTAGAATAGGGATCAAATATTTCGTCCTTACTGCCGCGTAGTGACCACAAAGAAATCAGAAAGTGCATTGTATTCTGGGTGGAAAAATTGTCACAAGAACACAGCATTGCATTGTCAGGGGTTAAAAGAAATCGGTGATAGGCTTGGTTCACAGTAGTTAAATACAATTCAGGGCCTACTTGGGTGCTTATAATAATGCTAGCCCTCACCGTTGGTTTCTGTAATTGCATTTGTTCCCTCTCCATGCTTAGCAATTCTCCCATCATACCCTTGATCAAGGCGATGTCCTTTGTTGTTATGGATGCCGGGGAAAAAAAGAGCTCTGGTCTCCCTAGCTTAACAAGACTGTCTTTGATGTAAGCTAGCCACAGGATTTTATTTGCTCTATCTAGCTGCAAACAGTCTTTTAAAATGATGTGGTTAAGGGGGATATCCTGGTTCAACCAGATCTTCAACCAAGGTAGAACAGGTGCCATTTTAATCAAAACTGAAATATATCCTACTCCTAATTCAGTGGGGATTGTGTAAGATGGAGTGGCCTGTGGCACAGAGAGGACAGCTCTTAAAAATGTATTCTCGGTAGTCTGTATACTGTCCGGAGAACAGTATCCCCAAATTGCACTACCATATGTGGCCACCGCAAGGCATTTTGCTTTATAGATTTTCAATAAAGTTGCTATTAGCCTTGCCCCTAATTTTTTCGAAAAGCCCTAAAGTGCAGAGAATGATCTAGCAATGGAAATGTTTCTGTTTTTTAACTGTGGACCCCAATTGCCTCTCTCATCAAAGGTGATCCCCAGGTATGGAAAAGTGGCTACTCTACATAGCTCTTCTTTGCAACATGTGAATGTCTTTAGATTCTTATTCTTATTACTCCTGCCCATTATCATGATTTGAGACTTCTTTACATTTATCTTTAGGTCCAGAGAACCCATGAAGTCTTCAAAAGCATCCAAAAGGCGTTGTAAACCAACACCAGTCCGTGAAAGCAAGACGGCATCATCCGCATATAGAAGAACTGGAATTCCAAGTTCTTCTATATGCGGGATGTCAAGGGATGCCTCTTTTAACGCTGGTCCGGTGCATTTATATAAATGGTAAATAGGAGGGGTGCCAGTATGCACCCCTGCCTAACGCCCCTTTCAGAGTTAAAGTGACTAGTGCATCGACCCTCCGAGGTTACTCTAACCGATGCTATGAGGCCGGTGTACAAATCCGCTAGGAGATTAACTAGAGCCCTGTCCAGACCCATGTCGATTAGGATTTGCCACAGTTTTGAATGATTTACGAGGTCAAAGGCAGACGAGAGGTCCATGAACCCCAGGTACATGGACCCTTCCTTGGCCCTAGTGTATTTATCCACCAATAAGTGCAAGTTAAGTCCTTGATCTATCGTGCTCCTTTTTGGTCTAAATCCATACTGAACATTTGATAGGACCCCTTTCTCGTTAAACCAATCATTCAGTTTAGATAAAATAACCCGGCCCAATATTTTCACAGACAAATCAATCAGTGAAATGGGTCTGTAACAGGAGGAGTCTTGCCTGTTACCCTTTTTAAAGACCGGAATGATAATAGATTTTTTCCATGAGGCCGGGATGTTGTCATGTTTGAGAGCGTTAAAAACGTTACATAAGACTTTAGACCAAAATTTCGGGGCGCATTTGAAAACGTCCGCCAGTACCCCATCAGGGCCCGGTGCTTTGTTTTTCAAAGTCAGATCTTTTGCCCTTTCCACTTCTGCCGCCTCAAAAGTGACGGCAGGGACCTCTATGTTACTAGATTCCACTATTATAGCCTCAAGAATTACAGCAGGGGCCTCTTTGTTGCTAGTTTCTGAGTATATTTTTCTGAAATGTTGGATCCAACCCTCGTCTGGGATGTTTGCCTCTAGGGAGGTATTCTCATCACCCGAAAATAATGGCTGATTTATGATTTTCCAAAATAAACCACTATTTTTTAGGGCTTCGGGTCGAGTAGTTGGGCCCATGCTACATCTTTCAAATCCCTTTTCCTCTCTAAAATAGCTTTTTTTATATATACTCCATGCGCTAGCTATATTTGCACGTTTTTTAGGCGTGGCTTTCAATGCTTTAAGTAAATCTCCATGCGCTTTAGAACATTTTTTATCAAACCATCTTTTGCCTTGAAGCGACTTCTGTCTTGATTCTGTCTGTAGACTATGGTTAATTTCTATACAAATGTTATCAAACGCCAATATAACATCTTTGTTTTGTGTTCAATTTGCTAGGCACATTGCCACTTCATCCTCTACCTTAGTCAGAACCTCTTGAAGGAATGTTTCAGGGACTATTTTTGTCCATTTTAACCTACGCCTCTGATCTTTGACGGCCACGTTTAGTCCCCCTCTATGTGTCACTGTTTTTAATGAAAGTAGATCTGTATGCTTCACTTCCAATAGAACAGGATTATGATCACTAAAAACTGATACCTCTGTATAATAACCTACAACATTGCACAACAATGTTGTAGATTATTATACAGAGGTATCAGACCTAGGATGCCCCCTAATCTAGAGACCTCTTGGGAGACCTGCTCTAGCTTTGCTACCAGTGGTCTAATCATTGCTTCTAGTTTTGACTCAATGATAGTTGCCAGGAGCTCTATATGGGCAGGGTGCAAATTATTTGCCTCAGCGTTATTTGTGGGTTCTGGTGTACTTCCACTGCTAGTTGATGTAGTACCCGTCTCTTTTTACTTCAGACCCACCACCCATTTGACAGGCGCCTTCCTACATGCCCGCACTACTCTCCGAACAGGTGATTGGGCTGGTGAAGGCCTTGGGGAGGGTGTTGGGGTCTGACTGGGGGTAGGGTCAAATATAACTTCCCGCTCTTCCGGTGTCAACTCGATGGATACGTCGTTGGTGAAAGTAACGTTAGAATCATCCAGGCAACTATCTGACTGGGGCCACGGAGTGGAAGGCGATATCAGCCTTGTAGGTGAAGTGTCTGGGCTTACCCTATTTAGTGAGAGTCGCCTTTCTTTATTAATTTTCTTAACCACCTTCACAAGATAGTTATCAATTGTCCTTGTCTCATTTACGGTCGATGGTTTTGTTGATCTAAGCTTTGACATATTAATGGACCAAATGTACTATACACAGGTAAGGTTGCCCAATAAAGTCTCACCCAGTAAATATTAGAGTTTGATATTGTTGATAAGGACCAGGAAACAAAAACAAGTAAAATCGATACAAGGAATTATATCTTACAGTTAGTCCAGGGTCCGAGGAGAAAAAGCCAAAGTCCGTGGCCCAGCCCAGCCTCTTCTGGCCTCTGACGCCCTTGTCCTGGGCTTCTCCCGGTCCCGCGGGACGAGGAACCAAGGGAGCCTTTATGCGCCTCCAGGCGCTTCCTGTGGCGTCAGCGGCGTCCTTGTCGCGCTGGGGCTGCTGGGGATTGTAGTGCCCAGAGGCCCGGCGGAGCCAAGCCCGACCGGACCACGAGCGGAGCCAAGCCCGGCCCAGCGAACACCACACCGGAGGACAGGAAACACAGTGGAGCCAAGCCCGGCCGTCAGCAGCTCTCCAGGTCAGCTGTACATGGCTCCCCCCGGACTCCACACCAAGGGAGCCTTTATTCGCCTCCAGGCGCTTCCTGCGGCATCAGCGGCGTCCTTGCCGCGTTGGGGCTGCTGGGGATTGCAGTGCCCAGAGGCCCGGCAGAGCCAAGCCCGGCCGGACTACGAGCGAAGCTAAGCCCGGCCCAGTGAACACCACACCGGAGGACAGGAAACACAGCGGAGCCAAGCCCGGCCGTCAGCAGCTCTCCAGGTCAGCTGTACACGGCTCCCCCCGGACTCCACACCAAGGGAGCCTTTATGCGCCTCCAGGCTCTTCCTGCGGCGTCAGCGGCGTCCTTGCCGCGCTGGGGCTGCTGGGGATTGTAGTGCCCAGAGGCCCGGCGGAGCCAAGCCCGGCCGGACCACAAGCGGAGCTAAGCCCGGCCCAGTGAACACCACACCGGAGGACAGGAAACACAGCGGAGCCAAGCCCGGCCGTCAGCAGCTCTCCTGGTCAGCTGTACACGGCTCCCCCCGGACTCCACACCAAGGGAGCCTTTATGTGCCTCCAGGCGCTTCCTGCGGCGTCAGCGGCATCCTTGCCACGCTGGGGCTGCTAGGGATTGTAGTGCCCAGAGGCCCGGCGGAGCCAAGCCCGGCCGGACCACGAGCGGAGCTAAGCCCGGCCCAGTGAACACCACACCGGAGGACAGGAAAGACAGCGGAGCCAAGCCCGGCCGTCAGCAGCTCTCCAGGTCAGCTGTACACGGCTCCCCCTCAGCTGTACACGGCTTCTAAGTCGTGGCTGGTATTCCTGGGCCAAGACCACTTAAACCGAATTAGAAAATTAGTAAAAGTTTCTATTTTCCCCTTTGAAACATACATTTAAAATAGCATATAGAAGAAAAGATAACAATTTTTAACAACGTTCTAATCTATCCCTACCTGATGATAAAAAAATAAATTAAGTGAGAATTGGAATGTTCAGAGGAGTTGACATTCTTTTAATTCCAGTGTTGGGTCTGGACTAACTAGAATCTCAAAACCAGTCCCTGCAGAGAATTATTTTCTGTGATAAAGTGAGCCGTGCAGTGAGTTAACATGTGGCTGTGCAGACTTGGACGAGTGCACCTAGAGGCTGGGCTTGTCACAAGCGGCGCTGGAGTGTAGTAACTGAGGCCAGCTTCTCCCCACGGTGGGGCGAGGCTAGATGGACGTGGGCTGTGCAGGGCACAGTAGTGTGGAACTCCACACTTCTAAGCCCATTTCTAAAATGTTCGTAGTCATAACTTTACAGGTAAACATTAAGCATGGATGGAAAATCCGTTTCGCTCGCGGATTTTGCGGATTTTCGGTAAATTCGCAATCCGCGAGATTCGTGAATCTCCCGCAAAATCCGCAAATCCGCGAGCAGCGGATTTTGCTCGCACTGCTCGCACTGTTCGCGTGAGTTCGCGGCTTCCCAGTACAACTTCGCGCCCCGCGAATAAGTGCAAAATTGCAGAAATACGATCTTAGCAAAACTGAAACTACTTACCAGGTTCAAAAGTTCAGGCTCATCATTAGTAGCCATTTCCTGTAGTGCTTCCTGAGGGGCCCCTCCAGAGTTCAGTTGCCAGTTGCAACTATTATGTGACCCTGCTCTGAACCTCAGAATAGTTACACATATGCCACAAAGGTCCTGAATTACAGCTAAGGGAGACAAGCAGGAGCCAGGCTGGAAGTACAAATCCATTAATCAGCCCCTAATTCATTATTGTCAGTTGGGGCAGGGCAGGTGTTGTAACTAATTTTGCAACAATGAAAGCACTTAGCAAGTGCAAAAGATCACTAATCAGGAAGCACTAAGGAAGCAGGTGCCAGCTAAAAAAATATTCTGTGACACATTAATCAGCCCCAAATTAATTCAGGTCACTTGAGGCAGGGAAGGTGTGCTTGCGTTGCCACAATAATGTACACTGACTGGACAACCAGAGGGTGCTGTGATGAAACAGAGGGTGGCATGGGTGGGCCAGAGGGTGGCATGAGTAGTCAGAGAGTGGCAGTGGTGACAGAGAGTGGCAGTGATGAAGAAGAGTGTCCCAAACAGGCTGGACACGTAGAAACAACAAGTTCGTGAAACTTGCGACCCGACAGGTAAGTTTGCAATTTGCGAAAGTGTACAAAACCCTCGCGAACTGGCAAAAACCCGCGCAAACACAAAAAAAAAAATCTGCAAATTCGCGAGAATTCGCGGATTTTGCAGATTGCGAGTTCGCAAATCCGCAAAATTCGCGAACGCGAGATTCGCAAAATTCGCCCATGCTTAATAAACACTAGTATACAGGCTAGTGCAGGTGTTGAGCCTTAAGGAGTAGTGGCATAGGGTGCTTTGGGAGTCACGTGAGGCTGATCACACTGAACACAACTGCATAGGATGTAAAGACTGAATTTACAGCAGGGCACAAATGTAAATGTAAATATAAATGTAGTGTACTTGTATAGCACACGAATCGACCCCAGCTGGGGTATCTCAGCGCTTGTACGAATACCGCTGTGGAACCCTTCCTGGCTTTTCCCTGTGAAGTGCCAACTCCTGGGTACCCCCAAGGGGAAGCCAGGCATCATTGCAACCCTGTCGCCTCCAGCCTGGCCGCCTCATGCAGGATGCCCGCATGTGCAACCAGCGGGCTGGGTTTGTTGGCCTCCTGAGGGCATCAGAAAGAGCTTTTGTGAATTGTCAGCGGCAGGCAGCATGTGTGATGAGTGTGGCTGCAGCAGTGCACATGCCCTTCTCACTTGTTAGTGGGGGGGTGGTCTTGCCCAGCTGCCTGTAGATACACTGACCCTGGCCTGTATTCCATCAGGCACACCAGGTCTTTCCTGTGTCTCAGTGGGTGTTTGTGTCTGCAGGGCTGAGCCTGGTCTCATTGTGGTAGCTTCAAGGTGTAGTATTTGTGACTCGGGATTGCCCCACCCTCCGGGGGCCTTTTTGCACCCTAAGTTCTGTGCATGCGGGGGGGAGGGGTTCACCACGTTCTGCATTGGGCCCTGTCTCAGTACGTTATGTCAATGGGTGTTGGGTCCCCAGAGGTGTGTTGTGTATTATTTGATGTGTGCTAGTTTGGAAGGCCACTTATCACACAATTGCTCCACATATGTTCTCTACATCCGGGTTATCATCACACAGGCGTCCAGCTACTATGGAGTTATAAGGGGGTGATCTGTGTTGCTCATCGGGTGAGTGAGTGCGCCTTCCCTGCCCGACAGATGTTGCACAGCCCGCAGGAAGACTCACGAGAGGGGATGTTGCTCCCTTCGGCGTGTGACTGCTTTTGGTTTGGAATAACTTTACTCCACTCTCCTCGAGAATATTTCTACAACACTTTCAGATCGGTGGAATTAAAAAACACAATGCACAAACTGAAAAAATACATGATTATACGTATCTCAAACCAGTCAATTTGTTCTTTCACCACATACCGCAGATCAACTCTTGACCCGTCTATTCCCTTGCATCCATAATCCCCCCACACCCCAATAAATAAACATTCATTCATTCATTTATTCATTCTTCTACCTCTCTCTCTCTACATCCCCCTCTCTCTCTACACCCCCTCTCTCTCTACACCCCTCTCTCTCTACACCCCTCTCTCTACACCCCTCTCTCTCTACACCCCTCTCTCTACACCCCTCTCTCTCTCTACACCCCTCTCTCTCTCTACACCCCTCTCTCTCTCTACACCCCTCTCTCTCTCTACACCCCTCTCGCTCTACACCCCTCTCTCTACACCCCTCTCTCTCTACACCCCTCTCTCTGTACACCCCTTTCTCTCTACACCCCTCTCTCTACACCCCTCTCTCTCTACACCCCTCTCTCTCTACACCCCTCTTTCTTCACCCCTTTCTCTCTTCACCCCTCTCTCTAGACCCTCTCTCTGCACCCTTCTCTCTCTGCACCCCTCTCTCTCTGCACCCCTCTCTCTCTGCAACCCTCTCTCTCTACACCCCTCTCTCTATACCCCTCTCTCTCTCGCCCTCACTCTATCTATCTATCTATCTCCTTCACTCTATCTATCTATCTATCTATCTATCTATCTATCTATCTATCTCCTTCACTCTATCTGTCTATCTGTCTGTCTGTCTGTCTGTATATCTATCTATCTATCTATCTATCTATCTATCTATCTATCTATCTATCTATCTATCTATCTATCTATCTATCTATATCTATCTATCTATCTATCTATCTATCTATCTATCTATCTATCTATCTATCTATCTATCTATCTATCTATCTATCTATCTATCTATCTATCTATCTATCTATCTATCTATCGCCCTCTATCTATCTATAGCCCTCTATCTATCTATCACCATCTAGCTATCTATCGCCCTCTATCTAGCTATCGCCCACTACCTATCTATCGCCCTCTATCTATCTATCGCTCTCTATCTATCTATCGCCCTCTATCTATCTATCGCCCTCACTCAATCTATCGCCCGCACTCAATCTATCGCCCTCTATCTATCGTCCTCACTCAATCTATCGCCCTCTATCTATCGCCCTCTATCCATCTATCACCCTCACTCAATCTATCGCCCTCTATCTATCCCCCTTACTCTATCTATCACCCTCACTCTATCTATCTATCGCCCTCACTCTATCCATCGCCCAGTTGGGGCTATATAAAAACGTTAAAAATAAATAAAATATCTATCTAGCGCCCTCACTCTATCTATCTATCGCCCTCACTCTATCTATCTATCTATCTATCTATCAATCGCCCTCACTCTATCACCCTCTATCTATCTAGCTATCTATCTATCTATCGCCCTCTATCTATCTATCGTCCTCTATCTATCTATCACCCTCTTTCTATCTATCGCCCTCTATCTATCTATCGCCCTCACTCAATCTATCGCCCTCACTCAATCTATCGGCCTCACTCAATCTAGCACCCTCTATCTATCGCCCTCACTAAATCTATCCCCCTCTATCTATCGCCCTCTATCTGTCTATCGCCCTCTATCTATCGCCCTCACTCTATCTATCGGCCCTCACTCTATCTATCTATCGCCCTCACTCTATCCATCGCCCAGTTCGGGGTATATAAAAACTCTATAAATAAATAAAATATCTATCTAGCGCCCTCACTCTATCTATCTATCTATCACCCACACTCTATCTGTCTATCTATCTATCGCCCTTGCTGTATCACCCTCTATCTATCTATCTATCTATCTATCTATCTATCTATCTATCTATCTATCTATCTATCTATCTATCTATCTATCTATCTATCTATCTATCTATCTATCTATCTATCGCCCTCAACCTATCTATCTGTCTATCTATCTATCGCCCTCACTCTATCTATCACCCTCACTCTATCTATCTATCACCCTCACTCTATCCATCGCCCAGTTCGCGCTATATAAAACTTTATAAATAAATAAAATATCTATTGCTCTCCCTCACTCTATCTCCCTCCCTCACTCTATTGCCCTCCCTCTATCTATTCCCCTCCCTCTATTGCCCTCCCTCCCTTTATCTATAGCCCTCCCTCTATCTATTTATCGCACTCACTCTATCTATCGCATTACTACAGCATCACTCAGCACCACCACAGCATCACTCGGGGGCACCGCAACATCACTATGCGCTACCACAGCATCACTGAACACCACAGCATCACTCGTTGCCACCACAACATTACTCAGCGCCACCACAGCATCAATCTTTGCAACCATTTAACAACTGGTTCAAATATGTTCTCTCAATGTTTCAAGCTTTATTACAAATGTCACAAAAAGATGTTAATATTTCACTTCTGTTCTTGGATTTTCGTCACAAAAAAATACACTGAACATAATCTTCACAAAAGTTATTTACAAAAGTTTAAGCTATTGCCATTATAAATTACAATAACTTTTATTTAAGTATTAATTATTAAAAAAAATGAAAGCCATTGTTATTTGTAATATAAATACTAAGTCACGTAAATACAACACATATTGCATTACAAATGCTATAGGTGTCACATTTGCGAAAGCTAAAACTATTGGCATTGTAAATGACAAAGCTATTAATTTCGCTATTTTCAAAACCAACACATAAATGCAAAATTTGTCATCTACAACACCAATAGCTAAAACATTCCTAATGCGAGACCGATTGCATTGCAAATGCTTGTTTCATCTTTCTACTCGCTTTTTACTACTAGCTTCTACCTTCTTTTCTTCTCCTTTTTTTAACTGCTGTATCTACCCATTCACCCATCTCGTTTTGCTTTTTCACTTCTTATCATGGCGCATCTTTTCACCTATCCCTTTTTGTCCCTTGTTCTTCTTTCTTCATGTTTCATATTCAGTCGGTTGGATGCTCATTGTAATTTGTAATTATAAGTTATTTCATGGAATGTTAGAGGTTTACATTCACCCATTAAACGCCAAAGAGTTTTGACGCACTTAGCTAAATTAGATGCAGACATTGCATGCATACAAGAAACTCATTTAACAGATGAGGAATCCGGGAAACTGAAGAGAGGATGGGTGGGAGAGGTTTTGTTCTCTCCAGGTGACGGTAAACGTAATGGAGTCGCTATTCTTTTTAGTAAGTCCCTGGCTGTTAAACTCCTCTCACATAGTCATGATCAATTGGGAAGATGGGTATTTGTTAATTTGTTGGTAGACAATGTAACAGTCTCCCTATTAAATATCTATGCTCCTACAGTTGGTGACCCTTCTTTTTGGACCACTCTCTCTCAACAAAATACACAATGCTATGATGCTAACTTTATTCTTGCAGGTGATTATAATGATGTCTTTGATCCCTTTTTAGATCGCAACTAATTGACTCCGTTTACCCCTCACAGATCTCATAAATCATTTGTGCACACCAAAAAACAACACAAATGTATTGATGCATGGAGACTTTGCAATCCTATGTTACGGGAATTTTCCTTTTACTCACCCACACATCACACTCAGTCTCGCATAGATTATATTTTTGTTTCTCATAATATTTCCCAATCATTAGTCCGGTCGGATATTGGTTCCATTTTACTTTCAGATCATGCTCCTGTTACCATCACCCTTGATGTTCTACATAAACCTACTTCCCCTCGTAAATGGCGTTTTAATAATGCTCTTCTTCTGGATCCTGTTTTTTCTTCTTCCTTCACTTCTTTTTTTGCAGAATACTTCACTCTTAATCAAACAGATGAGTTATCCTATCATACAATCTGGGATGCTTTTAAAGCCTCAGCTAGAGACTTTAATATTCGTTATGTTTCCAATAAGCGTAAAAATGCGGGCCAAAAAACCAATGACCTTCTTACTAAGATTAAACACTTAGAACACTCCTATTATTCCTCCAAAGTAAAAAATTGCTTATCAGAACTTCTAAAAATCAAATTTAAATTTAATCAAGACAGCGCTAATAATGCACCTAAATATCTCGAGTGCAAAATTCTATGGCGCCCAAAACAAAGCTGGAAAGTTGCTGGCTAATTACCTCAAAACCAACCCGAATAAACTTAATATATAATCTATCTATAGCTCCAATAAATCATTAAAATTCAAGGATGAAGATATCTTGAATGAATTTCTTCACTTCTATAAAACACTTTACACTTCTAAAACCTTATAATCTGATCATTCTATCTCTCAATTCCTCTCTAATATTCGTCTCCCATTTGATTCTCGTTCAGACATGTCGTCCTTGGAAATGGATATTACCCAGAAAGAACTCCACGCTGCTCTTAAAATTCTTAAAAGGGATAAAGCTCCAGGACCAGACGGTTTTAAGGTTGAATTTTATATTCATTTTGCCTCTATATTACTCCCCAAATTACACAACCTTATTCTTTTCTTTTTAGAATCTGGAGGTTCCACGGGTTCCTTTTCCGCTGCCCTTATTTGTCTGATCCCTAAGAAAGGTAAGGATTCCCAGCATTGCAAAAATTACAGACCCATTTCTTTGGTTAACGTGGACTATAAAATAATTTCAAAAGCTCTGGTGCTGCGCTTGGAAGCTCAATTACCAGAATTGATAGGCTCTGAACAATCTGGCTTCATTAAGGGACGGCTTATCACAGATAATACCCGTTTATTTTTTGATATCCTCTCCAAAACTTCCCACCTATCTCAACCTCTGGCTGCCATTGCTTTGGATGCGGAAAAGGCATTCAATAGAGTTGAATGGCCTTATCTCTTTAGTGCACTTAGATGGTTTGGCTTTGGACCCAAAATTCTTTCTCCGATTTCTATTCTGTATTCTAATCCAACAGCTGCTGTCACTGCCAATGGGAGCATCTCCTCCTATTTCACTCTTGCAAGAGGAGTTAAGCAGGGATGTCCTCTTTCCCCGTTCCTTTTTAATATTGCACTGCAGCCTTTCTTACTTAGGATTCGTCAAAGCACGGACATCCATGGCTTCACTTTTTAAGACTCCACAATTAAAATGGCAGCATATGCTGATGATGTTCTTTTATTTTTATCAAATCCTCAAGCTTCCTTACCAGCTTTTTTAACTGAGGTTGACTCCTTTGTATCGGTATACGGCTACAAATTAAATAAAGATAAGTGTGAGATCCTACCTTTGACGATGTATACGTTTAGTGCTGATTTGACTATATCCGGTTTTTCTTGGAGTCCCCAATCCATTAAAGATTTAGGTTTACATTTTTCTCCTTCTACTCAGGGGACAGTATCACGATGTATGGACAAATGTATTGATTGGTTATCTTCCTTGACGGCAAAATGGCACTCTTTGTATTTGTCTTGGTGGGGCCGCTTAGATACGATCAAAATTATGCTCTTTCCCATTGTTCTAAACACGCTTTCAAATATCCCAGTACCAATTCCCCTCAAGTATTTAAAAAAATGTTTAAAATAATTAATTCTATCTTATCTACTTTTCTTTGGGGTAACAAGAAATCACGTATGTCTCTTCGCAAACTAATCAGTCCTAAATTGGAAGGTGGGACTAACTTCCCGGATTTCCCTCTCTATCATAAATCTTTTCTATTAGTCCAATCTTCTCGCTGGCTTTTAGATCATTTACCAAGTGTCCTCTTTGGATAAAACTCGAACGTTCTTTTCTTTCCCCTTTTCTTTCCACGAGTATTTATCCTTTACACTTAAACCACAATGTGTTTCTACTCCTATTCTTAAGTATACATCGAAAAATATTCCTGCACCTTCCCTCATGTCTTTTTATGAAGGTCCTTTTTGGCATTATACGCACATTTTAATTAATAATAAACCCTTTTTCCGGAAATCTTGGTATTCCCGGGTAATTATATGGGTTCATCAATTATATTGTAAAAATATACTTATGTCCTTTGCACAGGCGAGCGTTGTTTTAGGTCTTCCCTCTTCCTTCCGCATCAAATACTCCACTTTAATACAGGCTATTCAATCTGCCCACCTGCAATATAGAGTATCCCTTCCAGACACACTTCCTGCTCTTCCGCATGTAGATACTCTACGTACTCTAATGCTTCGTGGTTCTAAAGCTTCTCTTATTTACAAGTGTTTACACTCCCCCTCCCTCCCACAAGACAAAACTAAAATAGAATTATCTTAGGAAAAGGATCTAGATATCTCTTGGACTATGGATTTTTGGAGTAAAATATGGCTTAAAATTCGGAAATCTTCTAGAGCTGCTAATACTACGCAAACTTTCTTCTTTATCTATAATAGACTCCTACTTACTCCTTCCACTCTGCATACATATTGTCCCACCACTTCGCATACTTTTTGGTCTTGCTCGACACCAAATGCTGATCTACTTCACCTATTGTTTATATGTAAATTTGTTCACCATTTTTGGGACCAGGTTTGGATGCAAATTAATTCAATGTTTCACTCCAAACATTCCTTTTCAATCCTACACATCTTCCTAGGTAGTTTGTCTCCTATTTGGGAACATGCTCACATGAATGTCAAGATTATCGATTTATTGTTGGCAGTGGCCTTCCAACAAATAACCAAAAATTGGAAAGATTTCACCAAGCTTTTGTATCAAGCTTGGTGGTATGCTATTTGCTACAATCATAGATTAGACACTACTTTTGTATATTCACAACATTTAGCACCCACACAACTAGATTTATGGGAACCGGTTATACTTTTCATTGACACTAGTGCCAGGCGACTTTCCTCATCCACACCTATACAACAAGAAGTACCTAAACCTCCATGACTTCCTTTTTTATTTTTTCTATCATTCTATGTATATTTTTAATGCATTACAATGTTTTCATTGCTTTGTAGCAATCTCTTTCTCATTTTTTGATGTTTCATGATAAAATTTATGTCATTCCTTTAGTTATTATTGGAATAATATTTTACTCATTTTTACGCTTTCCAATCTAACAGATGTATTACATATGTTCTCATTATTTTTCTTGTTTTTATACTATTGTATACCAATGTGTTATTCAATCTTAATAAACATCTTTCTGAACTTAAAAAAATACGCTTTCATGTAAATGTATTATTGCAGAGCTCTGATAAACAAATGTAATAATTGTTTTATTCACCTAGGGGCCCTTTTGACAAAGATTATTCCTATCTTGATCGCTACTTTTGTCCAGCAGTATCGCACTCAGATGAGGTGCTGCCTCAGATTATAAAATTGTGTTGTAGAGGACTTCACAGACCATTGATATGGCTCAAGCAAGAAGCAAAATCTTAGGTATTTGAAGTGGAATTTGAAAGTATTTAAATGCATTTGGTTCCATTTCCTTACAACTGACACACACAGTGAGGAAAACGTTCAGAAATGTATTCACATACAGTACCTTCATTGAATGAAACAACTGTTCAGCAAAATATGTTGGTTTGCTAACTGCGCATTGCACTGCAAAGACACCAATGAAGAATATATTTAATACAGGAGTAGAAATTCGAAACATGGTTGACGCTGACACCTATATTTTTTTATTGAAATTGTTATTATATTGTTATTTAAGAGAATGGATATCACGATGTAAATGAAGTTTACCAATAACAAACATCACAAAAACCTGATGATATTTCATACCAACTAATGTTTTTGATACCTGTGAAAATTAGCGTTTTCGGTCATAAGTTATGCATGAGAGGCTATGGGTCTGTCCATTACTGCCTGGCTCTTCCTCCTTACCTTAACGATCGTTTAAGATTTGCCTCATCTACAATAATCATCACTAAATCTACTTTCACAAGCCCTCCATAATTACACAAACACTCCAAATCACAATTCAATGTTAACTATGCCACAGCGGCCCGCTCTCCTGGAGCCTATCTTTACGTGCCCAAAGAATTAACCGTTCAGTCTTTGTCAATGTATTCGCTTTCGTATTAGTGCCGGTTTCCTTTGAACTCCACTGTGGCAGGGTTTAAACCAACCCATTCCCTTTGTCTCCTTGTGCAAACTCTCTCTTTCCATCTATCCATTCTCTCTCTAGGGCTGATTTTGACTTTGGCGATGCAGGAGGGGAGTGGCAGGCCGCGGCCCTGCTTAGTCACTGCCAAAGTCAGCAGCCGAGTAGCTGCTAGATAGCTAGCAATTTCATTGTCTAGTAGGTGTGCGTCATGAAGGTCCGGGGCGGTACAGTATAAAGGCTCATAGTGAGCTTTATTACTGCACCACAGTGGGACTGCAAATCAACGCTCCATCACGGCATGGATGGAGCAGCCCATGCCATGCAGGAAAAGGGTTTTTCTGGGCCAAGGCCCTCTTTGTTTCCCCCACCACCAGTCTTTTCATAGTGGGCTCACCACCATGAAAAGGCTAGTGGTGGGGAGTAGCATAATGTACTTGGCTGTTCCACAGCCGCACCGCCAAGCATATTGCTACCCCAGACCGCCATGGGACCACAGTTCCCAGGCAGTTGCAGTGGTACAATTGCGACGACCGCCAAATTTGTAATACTGCGGTCTGACTGCCGGTGTGGAGGTGGCTGGATCACCACTTCCATGCCCCAGCAAGTCCACTGCACCAGGGTCCAGTGCAAACACAGTAGTCCATCAAAAGCACCTTCACATTTATATTTCTAGCCATCCGCAAACCAAAACAATATTCACCTATAACATCCAAATCACTGTTGTATACATGTAGCTTCCTGGATGCATCAATCTTATCATCCTATGTCTGAACACTGTGTAAAAATGTTCCTGTGCGCCCCAATATCAAACATGTTTGCTCAAACTGCCAGATGATTTCCTCTAAAACCCAAATAGATCCTATCCTCATTAACATCATTTCCACAAGATGAAGCTTGTAGCTCGCATTCA
This sequence comes from Lissotriton vulgaris, assembly GCF_964263255.1. Taxonomy (NCBI): domain Eukaryota; kingdom Metazoa; phylum Chordata; class Amphibia; order Caudata; family Salamandridae; genus Lissotriton; species Lissotriton vulgaris. The sequence goes on along the minus strand of NC_141689.1, from coordinate 928,898,679 downwards.
CCAAATCAGTGGCTTTCAAAACAACATAAATTTCACGTTAGTACGTGAAAATGGAAGTCAGATGCTGGTGCATCATTTGGAAAAGTGCTTAATCGTTAATACAATTCAATTTACTTGGAGAGATGCGTGAATGTCAACACTGCATTCCAAAAGCAAGAAACATTTTTTCTAATTGATTCTATTCAATACAAATTTTGTTTAGGGCACCTTGCAACTCATCTTCAGTGTTTGTTAGGCCTGGTTCAGACATCTTTAACAGATATTAATATCTCAGATCTCCACTAAACTGTGTACAACACTCAATATATGTATATAGATGTATACATACAACAAACATTGGCTAAGCCAATAGGTATGGTGTTGCCCGCCAGCCTTTTGGCATTTCATGTTTTCTTTTGTCACGGCTTTTATAAAACTTTAGTTTTTGACAACTGAGGGAATTTGGTAACCAAAAGAACCACATCGACTAAAGATGGCATAACTCATAGTGAAGTAAGCCAATGGCTTGAAGTGGAATGACCTGCTGCCTCTTCATACTCGAGTGGGTTGAAAAATATGTGAATGACAGAAACACAGACAGATGGATGAAGTGTTGCTAAACCCCTTTAATTAACACTGTCAGACACATAATTTTAATAAAATCAAAAGTTCTTGGCTAACATAGACCCAAAAAAGGCAATTATTGTGCCATTGGCTGTCACCTCTTGTCTTTGGGAAAGAAAAAACAGAAGGAAGAAAAGCAGGAAATAAAGGAAGAAAAAGAAAGAAAGAAAGAAAAACATGAAAGAAGGAATGAAAGAAAATGGAAAACAAATATGAAAGAATGAAAGAAAAAATAAATAAGGAATGAAAGAATGAAAGAAAAAAGGAAAAAAGGAGATACGAATATAAGAAGCAAAGAAAGCAAGAAAGAAGCCAGAAAGAAAAGAAAGAAAGCAAGAAAGAAAGAAAGAGAGTAAGAAAGAAAGAAAGAAAGAAAGAAAGAAAGAAAGAAAGAAAGAAAGATAAAACGAAAAAAAGAAGGCAATGAAACAACTATTACAAATGCTGAAAACTAAACACAATAAATCCTAGTTTTCTTCCTGGACAAAGTTTTTTAAAGAACATTTGTTGGAAATGACCAGAATAAACATCTTCTGCTTAGGAATTCACATGTATAATATTGAAGCTTTTGATAATTTAATACAGAACAGTTTCAAATGGACGCTATCTGTTATGCTGTGAAATACCAGCAGTAAAACAGTAAACAAAGGACACTACAAAAGGAATACAAAACAGCATTGACAGTAAACAGAAACTTATAGAGAGAGGAATGAGGCCTGTGCTAACATCTGGTATAGCGTCCTGCTGTCACATTGGACTCTAAACACAAAGGCAACATCAAAGCAATAGAGTTTAAAAACCATTGTCACAGAAAGGAACTAGCCTGTGTGGATGTGCTCCTTGTGAAAGAGCAAAATGTGGTCACTCAAACTGAAGTTATCCAGTGACTGAAATGGGCCTACTCTCTTCCCCATGCCTTATGTTGTAGTGGGCAGAAGCAAAATGTGAATGGCACACCAACAGACCAATGGATGAAGAAATCTGGCTGAAAGCCACTTTAAATAAGAATATTGTACACATATAGTATTACAAATCCAAAGGTATCGGCTAACGCCAGACCTAAAATGAAGCATTTGGCTGTCCCTCTCCAGTCACTAACTTGTTTTCGCAAGCCCCCTTCAGACGTTAGCTCCATTGCCTATCCATCATGTTTTGGATCAGCCCATGGTATTTGTTGTATGCTTACATTTTCTACTTTACATTTGTGAGTATAGAAATTAGTTCACCTGCAGACTTCTACTGCTGCCACCCTCTGTCTTTCTCCATCGTTATGGGCCATACTTGCCTCGCCCACTTTATCATCCATATGCTCCACCTGCCTGTCCCGGCCGCTGTATCCACAGCACCTGCTGTGGGTTTAACACAGTGACCTCCTCCCTCTGGTGCCTTACCTTGTTTGCGGGTTGCTTCACTTGCTGTGCAAGTGAAACAAGAGCCCACCTCCTTGGAAGCTGAATGCTCTGCATGTGTATGGTGACATGGGGTGTCCACTTTAGATCACTGACAATACAAACAGTGCAGGTGTATGTGTCTAGCTGTACAGTGATGTGAAGCGGTGGAGCACACGCTTAACTGATACATCATACTATTGCATGTTCCTGTGAAGGCCCATGCCCCCACCACTCTGCCAGAGTTTTTTTAAACACAGTGAGTTTTATCCCACACAAACTGGCAAAAATGTTTACAAAAAAATGCAAGGGTGTGGTAATTACCACTAAACTCATAATCCTGATTCAGGTGTAAACCCAAATTGGGAATCCTGTGGGTCCATGAATTGTCCCCATGAGTTTTGAGATGTTCATTCATACTCTAATGTCTTGTAATCAGATCATGGCATAATTTGCTTTAGCATGATGCACCTTTTTAGCTGACGTTCCCGGCCACCATTTCTTTCACATCAGTAGATTTCACTGTACTCTTGCTCTCCTACTTCTTTTGACGAAGCAAGCTTAAAATCTGTGCTGCTCTTACTTATCTGCATTAAAGCACATTAACTTGCCATCCAAAATCTGGCGCCTGTGGATACAGCGAAGCTGTTGAGATGATGGAAATAAAAATAAACTCCTGCATTAGCTGCATCACCTCTCTCAAACTTACACCGACCCGCTCATGCCCACAACCAGAGATGCCTATATTTGTTGTAGAAATATGATTCCATCTCTGAAGCCAAGACTTCCAAGGAAAGTGCCTGGTGCCTCTAATGTCAAGCCAGAGGAATCAGCTGCTTCCTCTGGCAACCCCTGCTTGATGTCCATGCTTGGGTCCATGGTAAAAATACATATATGAACACTGCTATCATTACATAGCTATCCTGTACTGTTAAAGTGGTTGAATAATAAATACATGTATCTCAAGTGGATGCAGTTAAGAGAAACAGCTGATATCTTTACTTGACCTCTTGTACTGTACCCGGGTCTCAGATATCATGAAAACTGTAACGGAACCAAATGTAAATAGAGTCCTAGGAGAGATGTTCACTTTCAATGCTCCTTGTACTTCTGGGTCCCAATTTTGTATAGGACGCACTTTCCCTGTTTGCGCCTGGTGCGTCACAGATTCCGCTGCCCCAGGGCAGTTCACTCAGGTGAAAAAAGAAATGGCTTTAAAGCAGTTGCTTCATGTTTCAATGTGCGGATGGCAACCCGCCTGCACTTTTATAGGGGATTAGAGATCCTTATGCAGACGAGTGCAGTAAATACAGTGAGTAACTTCACCCACCTGCAAGGGGATGTCTAGGAGGTCCATAGACCCCCTTTTCTCCCTCTAGAGGGCTCCTATCAGGGGTCGCACTGACAATACACAAACCTTTAGGTGGGGCACTGTCAGCTTCTTTGCCTCTGCTCCCACGTCTATAATACGCACAGATGCAAAGAGATTCCCTCATTTGCAGGGGGTCACTCCTCCATGCAAATGAGGGAATGCCTTCTTGAGAAACCACTGGCGCTGTATGTGTGCCAGCGCTTTCAGTATTACAGAAGGGGTTGCAAAAGCGTCTGCAGCCCCTTATGGAATACTAAAGTGCCCCTGTGGCACGCACAGTGGGTGCAAATGCCTGTTGCACCTCCTGGGCACTTCGTGTAATATGGCCCCTAGCCTTTTTTTGCTCCTTGGCTATAAATAGTAGGCTTTTAGGAGTGTTGGGAGGGTCAAACTCGTGGTGTTACCAATGCTATCCCTGACAATTTCTTGATTCGAAATTCACACATAAACAATAGACATCAATAATATACTTGTTGATTCAGACATCAAATATTGAGGAAAAACCAAAACGTTCCAATGGCTGTCAGACACTTTTTAATGTCCCCTTTCAATTCCAGGTCCAGCGCTTGTACAGATCATGCTTGCCATAGATGGAATATCTCTGGAAGACTGTACAAACATTAAATAGTAAGAGAAAACCAATTGAAACATTACTCACAGTTGATACATTGTTTGATTTCTTGTCAGGCTTCAAGATCTGAAATAAAATCATATCATTCCTTTAACAGTATATGAATGGTGCCGTCACTAATAAAGGAAGACGTTTTCCTCTCCACAGTTCAGAAAAAAGGAGATGATTTGACTGGGTAAGGGTGATCAGTAAATAAGGATAAAGAGAATGCAGTTATTGTAAATTTGATTAAAAAGCCTTCCTCTTCTTGGAGATGTCATCACCTGTAGTTATACTTCTCATCTTAGGAAAGGTAAATATCCACAATATTGAAAACAGTTGTGTTTTATTGCTATAGTAGAGCATAGGCTGTCTGCAATTAAAATGCATGTGAGCATTAGGGTTTGTGGAGATTGATGGTAAATGGAGAAATGCTAATGTCAGTGTAGGTGGACGAGAAGATGAGTACAAAGCAGTTATAATTTTAAAAGAGAGAAAAGAAAGACAGAAAAGACAGAAAGGGCCTGATTTAGTGTTTGCAGGAAGGGCATTTTGTCGCAATGACGTTGGAATATCCTTTCACCAGCAACTCTACGTCCGCCCAACAAATTATGGGGGGGTCAGACATCCAGGTTTACAATGGAGTACATTGTTCTCCTTTTAATGTAAACCTTCCTCCATCAGTCCGAGGGAGCATGAGATGTGTGAGGTATCCATACAAATATCTGACCTATCTAGAGTGTGGGAAGTGACATGGGCCAAGTCGGAGGAGGTCAGAGGAAGTGACCTATCACGGGAAGCAGTGCTGGCAAAGGCTTCCGCAAGACCACCGTGAAGGCTGTGAAAGCCACCAGTGTGTTCAGCCAAGAACATGTCAAGTGAAGCCAGGCAAAAGTCCGCCCTAAGCCATAAGCTTAAGACACCAAGCCACCAAGCCCTGACTGAGCTTAAAACCTGAACCCCCATTTCGAGGATGGATGGGGAGTGGCTGGGAGATGTGGCATGAGCAGTGTGGTCTGGGCATGGCAGGGAGCCAGGCGTTCAGCTCCCTGGCAACACTGATTGCAGTTTCCTGCTTGCTGTCTCCATCTGCCCATCATTGTTGAGATGCTGCAGTGAGGTTGGCAGTACAATTGAGGGATGCTAGATTTCCCTGGGTGACTCCAGCTGTCTGGCCTCAAACCGCAAGTACTAAAGGAGCACACTGGAACATAATCAGGAGTGGAGCATCAATGTTTAGTGAGTGTGTGGGCTCAAGGGTTGTACTCAGCCTTTGTAAGAGTGAGCCCAACGGCTTGTGGATGAGGTCCAGCCAGGTCTGGATGCAGCTTGGGGGAAACTGTAATGCTCCTACTCACCTCCTCTGGTCCTGATGCCAAGTGATAAGAGTCAGCTGGGATTATTGGGCAACATTCCCCCATTTCCATACAGGAGTTATCAATCACCATCAGCAACACCACACAGGAGGCCTGAATAAAAAGTGTACACCCACAGCTGTGGGATCCCAGAATAAAACAAGTAGTGTCCAGTGAAAGCTCTAAACAAACCATGTAACCTGTGAGGCAGTTGTGGTCTTGCTGGAGGAGTTAAAAGAGGCAGGGGTGAGTGCTCCTGATTCTGAGACTAGTGTGCTTGTGACTTGTAGTGAAGAGGGACGCAAAGATCTTGTGCAAGTGTCATTTATTGTCAGCTAAAGCACAACAGACTGCCGTCAGCTTGTCAACCTGGAAGCCCGGGTCACTGTGTCAACATTCCACAGCGAACGCCTGGCTGTCCAGGGGAATATACCAACATGGGATCAGGCAGAGGGGGGAAAGAAGGGAACAGGGGAAAGGGGAAAGCATTAACTTCAGTTACAACACATCATCCCCCTTAAGGGAAAGAACAGGAAAGGAACCGGTTATCTAGCCTGAGATGAATTAGTGTAATATGACTTTAGTGTATGTGTCTATCTCATTATGTACTGTTTGTGCCACTGAGGAGAGGTTCTAAATCTGTCACTCCTTCTGTCTCGTCTGATGGTTTCACTGATGTCATTACCTCCTGCTCTTCTCACTACTGTCCTATGTTCTCTCCCTTCTGCTGGAACCACTCGATCATGACTCCATAGTCTCCCATCTTCCACGACCACGGAGTTTCTATTTGGCCGCTGGATGGTCTTGGAGGCATAGAACTTGTTGCCGCCTCTCCATAGTCTCTCGGGTTTCTTTACATAGACTCCTTGTCCTTCCTGAAATTCTCTTTCCTTCACTCCCCACTTCTTGTCATACCATTCCTTGTATTTCTGTTGACTGTCTTCAATTCTCCTCTTGACCTCTTTGTGCTCGATCTCCGTTGTTTGTTTTCTCCCCATCCAACCTGGTGTGAGTTTGGTGCCCGCTTTTCTTCCCCTCAGTAACTCAAAGGGCGTGCATCCAGTGGTAGACTTAGGCGTGGTGTGGTATGCCCACAACATGTCCCTTATGGCTTCCTCTATGTTCTCCCCTGCCCGGTTGGCCAACTGTATGCACTCCTTCAGCATTCGGTTGACTCTCTCCACCTTTCCGTTTGCTTTAGGACAATACAGTGGTGTGCGAATGTGGGTCACTGAACAATCTTTAAGGAAATCCTTCATCTCTTCCGAGACCAGTTGCACGCCATTGTCGGTCACCAGTGTTGAGGGTATACCTTCTAGTGTGAACACCTCTTTCAGGAAATCTACTATCACCTTGGTGCCCACGCTATGGACGGTCTTGCAGGTTATCCAGCTTGAGAAGTAGTCTACTAGGACCAATAAATACCAGTCTTGGGGTCCTTTGCCATGAATGGGACCTGCTATATCAAAGCCTAACTTGCTCCACGGCTCCTCCGGTACTTCAACTGGTGACAGCGGTGCTCTTCTCGTGATCTTAGTTTTGTCACTCAGAGCGCACGCGTAACAATCACGTACCTTGTCCTCCATTTCTCTGTCCATTGTAGGAAACCAGTAGTCTGCACGAAGTCTGGCTTTGCACAAGCTTCTTCCTAGATGTCCTTCGTGCGCCAGTTCCACTACTTTGTTTCTTAAGGCTTCTGGAGGGACTAATTTCCCTGACTTCAGTATGAAATCACCTTCCACCGATAGCTCCTCTCTCACATTCCAGTATGGCTGGATCTCTGTCTCCATGTCCTTGCATTTCTTGGGCCATCCGGACAGTATATGCCTCCTCACCTTCTTCAATACTTCGTCTAGTTCCATCTGTGTTTCCCATGACACCTTTTCCACTGCTGCTAGACGCACCTCCAGGATTGAGCTACCCTTCACCTCTTCTTCCTCTTCTCCTTCTGCGGGTGCTCTCGATAGGAAGTCTGCAACTCTATTTTGTTGCCCAGGTATGTAGGATACTCTGAAGTTGTAGGCTTGTAGACCCACTGCCCATTTCGCTATCCTTGGCGTCATACTTTCCATGTCCTTCTTGGTGAACAGGGAAACCAAAGGTTTGTGGTCAGTCTGTACTTCAAACGGAATTCCCCAAATGAAAAATTTGTAGTGACAAATGGCCCAATAGACAGCTAGTGCCTCCTTCTCTATGGTCAAGTAATTTTTCTCAGACAATGTGAGTGTTCTTGATGCAAAGGCTATCACGTTTATCTTGCTGCCTTCTCTCTGCGCCAGAGTTGCCCTGATGCCTCTGTTGCTTGCATCCGTGGAGATGATGGTTGCACCATTAGGATCAAACTTCCCTATAAATGGAGCCTCAATGATTGCCTTCTTTATGCACTTCATGGACATTTCTTGTTCCTTTCCCCAATCAAAAACACTGTCCTTCTTTATCATGTCCCTTAGTGGCTGCGACACCATTGCAAAATCCTTAATGAATTTGGCCATATATTCCGCCAGACCTAGGAAAGAGAGTATGTCCTCTTTACTCTTGGGAGCGGGAGCATCCTCCACTGCCTTCACTAAGTCATGTTTTGGCTTGATGCCGTCTTCCGATAGGGTGTGTCCCAGGTAGTCCACCGAACTTACTCCTAGTTTGCATTTGGAGGGTTTCGTGGTGAAGCCTACCTCTTTCAACTTCTCCAAGACCCTTCTAGCCATTTCATTGTGTTCTTCTTCGCAACCTCCAAAGATAAGTATGTCATCCTGAAAACAGATGGTGTTCCTACAGTCTTTTAGCACATGTTGCATGACTCTTTGGAAAGCGGCAGCTGCTGATGCCAAACCAAATGGCATTCTCTGAAACTTTAAATTTCCAAATGAGGTTGTGAACGCGGTCAGTGGTTGGGAATCCGGGTGAAGCTTGATTTGATAATAGGCTGAAGATAGGTCCAGCACACTGAAATACTTGGCCCCCCTTATGGTGCTTAGCATCTCCCATATTCTAGGAAGAGGAAACCTGTCCACAAGGATATTCGCATTCAGGTCCCTCAGGTCCACACAGAGTCTTATGCTGTTCCCTTTATCCTTGGCCATGATGACAATCAGGGCTAGCCATGCTGAACTCTCAATTTCTGTAATGACCCCCTCACTGATTAGTCTCTGAAGTTCCTGCTGGAGGGGCTCCCTCATGCGCAATGGTATAGACCTAGTCTTGTGCACCACTGGTACAGCTCCCTCCTTTAACACTATCTTGTGCATGTAGTTCTTAAATACACCCAATCTATCACTGAACACTTCTTTGAACTCTTTGGTGAGATCCTCTGATATTCCTTCTGGTTCAATTAACAACACCTGCTCTCTGTTGTTTGGATCAAGAGTGATCCCCAACTGCTTCTGATGTTTCCAGCTCAATAGAGTTGATCCTCTCGTGGACACATACACCTTTCCTACTGTGTGTCTATCCTTAAATGAGATTCTCATTGTCACCATGCCCTCAAGGGGGATTTTCCCTTCATTGTAACCCTTAGGACTGATGTCTGGCGGCAACAGTTTTACAGGATGGTTGGCGAACTTATCATCAAACACTTTCTTGTCTACTAAAGTATATGGGGAGCATGAATCTGCATACATGCTAAACCTGACACCATCTAGTAAGACATCACATTTGGGGTAAACATCATCACCGTTATCTTCCTCATCCCCCACTTGGAAAACGTAAGACTTTTCCCTTTCCTCTTCTTGGTGTGACTCCTCAATAACATGTACTGCCTTTCCCGGGGCCTTACACACCTTAGAATAATGCCCCCACCTGTTGCACTTTCTGCACTGTACATTCCTTGCCGGACATTTCCAGTCATTGGCCAAGTGATTGGGACTACCACATTTATAACACACAGTGGAACTTGGCTTGCTGCGATTGACCTCTTTACTCTTGTCACCTACTTTACAAACTGTTTCACTCTCTGTACTAGATTTGCCTTCAGCCCTCTCTCTGTTTGTCCCCTCTGGTGCTTTCATTTCCCTCATGCAACGTGCCGTGTGTTCTAGTCCCTTAGCTATGTTTATAGCTTCCTCAAGATTTGGATTCTTGGTAAGTAATTCCTCTTGTGTCTTTGTGTCATTGGTGCACCTCACTAGTTGGTCTCTTATTAAAGAGTCTGTGAGTTGACCAAACTCGCATGTGGCTGACAAACCTCTCAACACTGCTATATAATTGCTCACTTTCTCCTCCCTCTTCTGCACTCTCTTGAAGAACTTATGCCTTTCCATCACCACATTTATTTTCTCCTTAAAGTGAGCCGCTAATTCCCTCAGCGTGCTTTCATAAACATTGACACCTTCCTCCACCACCTCATCTTCATCCTCAATCAATCTCCCTGTAACATCTTCGTATATTTTCCTCCCATGTGTGCCTAAATTGTGTAGCAATATATGTTGTTTGCGTATGTTAGTGTAGTTGCTACCCCCAATGGCTATTAAGTAAGATTTGAAGATACCTTCCCACCTTCTCCAGGGTATAACTGGTTCTCCTAACTCATTGAGGAAGGGTGGAGGTTGGCTCATTCCTGCTCCTGCCATTGCCATAAAACTCCAAAAATCCTTATTGGTCTATCAATTATCTAATGGATGCCCCCAAAATGTCACTCACAGCAAAATAACTCACTGCCCCCTATCTGCAGTGGTTTTAAGCTGAGGTATACACTTGTAAATGCAGAAAAACTTCACTTTTTCAACTTTGTCACATAAAACTTGTAAATACAGGAAAATAACATTGACCCAGTGTTCGTGCAGTCCCCTTTCTGCTTCTACAGGTTGAGGTTTATTGGGTCCAATGGAACTGCTACTTTCCCACTGACTGGCGGGAACTTCCTGTGGTGAGGCTTCCCCTCAGAGTGGTTCCTGTCAGGACAATGTCTACTTCAAGCGGAGTCGAGGCCTCCGGACGTGCACTTCAATTGAAATAACACTGCTGCACTGTTCAACACGAGCCCCCACAGGAGCACGAAATGGACACCCACCACGGAGTCACCGAATATCCCTACAGGATGGCTGACGGTAAGCGCGCTGCTTTCAGTAGAAATTCTGTCAGGGCGCCGTCAATTGAGCGTGCAGGGATCAGGTACAGCCTCGACGTTAGGTCAGAGCGCCGGTGACTGAAAGCGCAGGGGCTTCGTGCCGAATGAGTTTTTACAGCTTGACTCAAAGCGCCTCACAGCAGGAAAACGGAGTGAAAGTTGCGCTGACTGCCCTGTATCTTTTAGCAATATTATATGGATCGAGTCGCCCTGATCGCGCTGACTGGGTTGCTGCACATTTCCGCCCTCCGATCGTATTATGCTCGACCAGGCGGCTAAACTCCTTTCCTCAGCTCAAATTGAATTCCCCAGTCAAAACAGATTACAAGATGCCCGACCCGGCACCCGAGTGTGAGGAATAGCACACCGACCCCTACAGCTTCAACCCTGCTCCTGCACTCAAGTCTCAGTCACCACAAATCATGCGATGCCCGACCAGGCACCCGAGCGAGTCGTAAACCACCCAAGTGTGATTTTATATTTAAATGAACCGGGTTAGCCGATGTCGCCGCATCACCTTACTTGTATGCTTCCACAGCTTTCGTGACCCCCAGCATAGGTAACACGCTCCTGTCTGTGCTTTTCTCACAGGCTCCGTGTAATATATTTTCTCCTCGTTGACAAGCACTCAATGAATACTAGGGAAACGGCAGTCACTGTCCCTGGCCCAGTTTCCTCCTCCTCGTCGCCAGGAAATGTAGTGAAGAGGGACGCAAAGATCTTGTGCAAGTGTTATTTATTGTCAGCTAAAGCACAACAGACTGCCGTCAGCTTGTCAACCTGGAAGCCCGGGTCACTGTGTCAACATTCCACAGCGAACGCCTGGCTGTCCAGGGGAATATACCAACATGGGATCAGGCAGAGGGGGGGAAAGAAGGGAACAGGGGAAAGGGTAAAGTATTAACTTCAGTTACAACATGACTCTTCCTCCCTCCTACCCCAGGTGGGGCCCATTGGGGGCTACAAACTGACCGGGAGGAAAGGCAATGCTATCTATATCCTCGCAAGACACCATCTCTCAACATCTTCATACCAGCTTATAAAGGCCAAATCTGCACAGAACATCACATCATGCTCCTTGAGAACTTAGTAAACAAGTATCCAACAAATCTATGCCAAAATGGTCAAAAGGAAAGTCCTCACCTGAAAAAACCTCCCAGAGCGCTCAAACATCTTCTGTATTATGTATTACATCTAGGTGCCCCCTCTCCAGTACTTTTGACTTTGCTTCAAATGAATCAAGAACACAGGATATAGCAGAGCAGAAGAAAGATGCTGCACTTATGGCTCCTCCAACACTCACCAAGTCCAAACCAAAAAAGCCTCTGGGCAGACAAGCAGGTTCTTCAAAAAGACCCATACCCTAGGAGTCCTACCGCCTGTGCAAGGACTGGTTAACAAATATTTTACTAAGATCCCCAACAGGGATCCCCCACCTACCAACCTCATTGGTTTAATGGGACTTTAGCAGATCATCATTTTCCTCATCATTCTCACACTGCATAGCCTTGGAGGGCAAACTGCAATCATGATAAAAGCCTGTATGTCAAATTCTTGCTCTGGGCTGCAATGGGATCCCCAATGCAGCTAGGAGAGCCTTGTTTTCATTCCTCAATCAACCCTAGAGACAACTGCCCCAGAGTCTACAGTAACGGAGAGCGACAATCATTCTCTGAATCAAGAGAGCATTAAAAACTGGGGCTTGGAAAGAGAAACCCTGTACAGTGATGTTAGATAGTCACTGTGAGTCTAGTACAAATACAAGTTCAAGATCTCACCGCTGGCCAACAATGTTAGAACTGGGGGTCTCTAGTTGGCAGAGGTAGGTACCACTGTCCAAACAGGGACCCTTGCTTCTACTCAGGGTAAGAAATATACACTCTTTAGATAACCCCTGCTCACCCCTTTGGTAGCTTGGCACAAGCAGTCAGGCTTATCAAAGGCAATGTGCAAAGTATTTGTACCAACACTCACAGTAACACAATGAAAACATCACAAACTGACTCCACAACAGTTCAGAACAATAAAGTTATTTAATCTAAACTATACAAGACCAAAACGGCAAAAATCCAATATACACAGTTCAAGAATATGGTTTCAAATGAGTTCTTAAGGTTGCGTTAAAATAATCCACAATTGTGTCACGTTTTAGCCAACAGTACCTTTAGATGCGGCAAAAGTTCCAAGTGAAAGCTGTAGCGGTAAAAAGCAAGCAATGCATCACTCCTGAGACCCTGGGGAGGCGATGTGACAACCCCGCTAGACTCAGCGGGCATGTTGCGATGACTCAGGTCTGTGTGGGGAGGAATGTGATACCTTGCATGGATTCCGATGCACAGGTTTCGGTGGAAGCGGCTCGCAAAAGGTACGATGCGACAATCTTCGGGGCACCGAATATCTCTGGTGTGGCGTCGATGTGTGGCTCAGCGCGATCTTCTCTTCTCGTGGCCTCTCGATGCGATGGCTATACGACCACTCTCGCAGCGACGTGATGCGGTCCCCAGGCAATAGGTGCAACAATCTCACCCAGTGACAACAGGCTCTGGGACGATACTCGCAGCAATGTTAATCTCCTGCAACGGACTGGTGCGTCCCGCAAACGAAGGATGCAACGACTCTGGCAGCGGCAACAGGTGCTGCGACAATCTTGGTGTTCGCGGTGGCAGGAATTTCCTTGCATGGACGGGGATGCGCTCCGCAAGCGAGCAATGCGATAAAACTTGCAGACAGTCTTTAAAATCTTGGTTTCCAGCTTCCCAACTCAGGTTCAACTTCCAGAGGCACCACAACTGGCCCAAACACTTATAGGAAGGACAGAACTCTCTCCACGGATTTCAGGGAAGCTGGGGGTAATGTCCTTTTGTTCCTGAGACTTAACAGGGAGCCAGCTCTTCTCAGGCCCTTGGAGATTCCTTCAAGCAAGGGGACACAGCACAAAGCAAAGTCCTTCCCCTCTCCTTGGCAGCAAAGCATCTGCAGGTCAGTCCAGCAAAGCAACAGCAGGAAAGTCTTCCTTCTTCAGTCTCCAGCTTTCTCCTTGGCAGAGGTTCCTTCTTGATTCCAGGATGATCTAAAGTTTAGTGGTCTGGGGTCCTGTACTTATACCCCAAAAGGTATTTGTGCAGGAGGGCTCTGAGCCCAGTCCAAACCAGTTCTGGAGCACTCTGTGTACATGACTCCTTCTTTCCTTGCACAGTGCAGAGCAAAAAACATCAGACGCCCCACAGAAGGTGGAGCCAGTATTGTGGAGGGAAAGCACAGCTCTGGAGCACTTTACTGACATGATTCCTTCTTTCCTTTCACAGTGCAGGGCAGGGACATCAGACGCACCACAGGGGGTGGATCCCGCACTGTGGGGGGCAGGTACAGTCCTCTTCAGGTCCCAGGTGCAACTCCTCCTGCCCATCTGGATTCAGATCTCTCTATTCATCACTGGGCGGACTCATTCTGTCTCCTGGAATCCCCCAGCCCCATCACTCACAACCCAGACAGTCAATTCACAAACAGCCAAAGGCACACAGAAAGGTCAGACAAGAAAGCAGCCACTTTCTAATAGTGTCGCTTTCAAGCACAGGATTTAAAAACCCTCCTTCCTAAAAGATGTGTTATTATATTCTGAGTTCATGGATACCAGACTTCAATTTTCTATCTTGCTCTTATGGGAAGCTATGCAGGTAAACATTATACTTAAGATTCCCCACTATAGCATATGGGCAAGATAGCCCTCTCAGTAGTGAAAAACAAAAATGGCTGTAATTCACTACCAGAGCATGTCACACCCACTAGTACATGCTCTACCTTTCATCTACATTGCACCCTGCCCAGGAGGGTACCTTAGATCTTCCATAGGGGTGTCCAATGTGCACAGAAAGGGAAGGGTTAGGCCTGGTCAGTGAAGTCATTGGCCAGGTTGACATGGTAGTTTACACACTGCACACAGGCACTGCGGTGGCAGACCTCAGACACCATTTTAGGGCTACTCACGTGGGTGGCGCAATCAGTGCTGCAGGCCCACTAGTAGTATTTGTATCACCAGCACTGGCACACTCAGTGCACTTTACTAGGGACTTATTAGTGATACAAATATGCCAATCATGGATAACCAATTACAATAACAATTTACACAGGAGCTTATGCATTTTAGCACTGATCAGCGGTGGTAAAGTGTCCAGAGCCCTATTGTCAACAACCACAGGTCAGGAAAAACAAGGGAGGAAGAAGCAAAAAGTCTGGGGATAACACTGCAAAAAGGGCCATTTCCAACAAGTGAACATTGCTCACGAGCAGTCACGTTAATCATGGTAGTCCACTGCAGCAATATCCACCCTCTCCTCTCAGGTTACACTACAAAAAACCAAGGGGCTGATTCACATAACTAATCTGAGATCAAATCCTAAATGTACTATTTTTGGTATTCACAGAAGGCATTTAGTAGTAGTAAAGTGGGCACTCCTAACTTTACTACTACTAAACTGAGACAAAATCTTAACTTTACTACTTTCTGTATTCACAAAAGGCATTTAGTAGTAGCAAAGTTAGGAGTCCTAACATTGCTACTACTAAATGCCTTCTGTCAATACCAAAAGTAGCAAGTTTAGGATTTTGTCTTAGATTAGTTCTGTGAATCGGCCCTAACCAAGCCATCAGAAACTGCTCAAGAGGCAGACTCCGCTCAGTCCCCTTTTAAAAAGCCTAGGAGGGGAAGTATATTAGCAGACCAGTCCCTTTCTACACTGGAAGCTCAAATGGAAGATCAGATGAAAGCATCAAGGACACAAACTCGAGCCTTTAGAAATGACCTAAAACCCAGCCCAGAAGTCCCATTCACAAAAGAGTACCAGTCTCTCCTTCTGCAGGACTTCCTAGCCCTACACTGTCCTCTCTGTTCTCCATTAGCATCAAGCATGATACGATTGCCAGGGTGCTCCTTTGTCAATCACAAAAGATGAAGCTTTAAATAGACCTAACCCAATCCATCACCTCCAGCTTAATGGTCTTGGGACTCAGGCTAAGTACACTGAAAAATCTCTTTGGGCAAGCAGAGGTGGATCAACTCTACTTATGCTCCCCGTTGCTTGAAAAACTAAGTTCTACACTGGAGATACGCTGGCTGCTGGCCTCTGGACAGTGTAAAGAATTCGGACCGTGCCCTTAGAAATAATTGTATTGCATCCTCCCTAAACCAAACTCTTACACCCGACCCAATCATCACTAAAAACAACTCTTCCCCAGTTGGGTTAATACTGGCCTCACCAGAGCCCGAACAGAGTTCCCATTCTTTATTAAATCAGCCCACTCACACCTTGGCAAGTATTGTGGTATACACCTGTTACAACGCAACTTTTACAACTACCTACTATTACACCGCAACTTTTACAACGCATACCATTACAACGCATTGCGCTGGGGGGCGCTCTAGGATAGGGAATAAGTATAATTTACTATCCAACACCTTCCCTAGTGTCCACGAGGACTGGAGTTAGAATAGTAAATTATACTTACCACTATCCAGCACCTCTAAGCGCTATGCGTTGTAATGGTATGCGTTGTAATGGTCGTGTTGTAATGGTAGGTAGTTGTAATGGTATGCGTTGTAACATGGTACATCCAGTATTGCGGTCTAACTCCTCTGAAGCTCACCAGAGGGAGCACACAAGTTCAGTCTCCTGAATCACCATTCCAATAAGGCAGCAAACTTTCAAGAACAGCAAAAAAGATACTGAAAAACAGTTAAAAAAAACAGTGCCTCACAAAACAGAGATCCCTGATCACAGGACCTACCAGGGTCTCTCCTGCGGACCAAGAAGACGAGTCCACTAAGCTCTTATCCATATTAAACACACCCCCTAAATAAAGCCTGGGCCATATGATAGGGACAAGCACGCAAACCGGCACAGACAATTCATCGAGCCCTTCTGCTTACCTCTGAGACGTTGCAATACAGACCACAAAGGCAGCAGCTGCACTGATCTGCCAATGGAAAGGGAAAAAAACATTCAAAAAGTGACTACTCTGGGGACTGGCTTGGATCAGGCACCAGAAGTTAGCACCAATCCACCTGGGGTCACACTGATTCTTATACCCACAATTGAAACATCAATGGCATAAAATGAAACCCAAAAATGTACTGGTGCACTCAGCAGGATAATAGACACAAAGCAATCCAACATCTCCCAGTCACAGGGTGGAAGGGGCGGCTCATAGAGGCTGTTTCTACAAACCCATTCTTTGCATTAAACAAACCCACAGTGGGCACCTATGGGAGTAATTGTGTGCAGCCTTCAAACGGGCATGGGATAACTGTACATCTATTCTTAACAGCCCCAGGGCACCACAGTAGAATCAAGTACTAACAGAATACCCTCTCACTCAGATGCAGCAAGTAGGGTGCCCCTCACCAAAGCCCCCCCCACCCTCGCCCCCCCAGCCCTCCTGGCTATGGAAGTAGCATCCAAAATACATACTGGCCTTTGCACCCAGTAATCAAGCAACAACAAATATATGGTTTGGGCTGAGTGACGAGAATTTGGAACAAGCCCATCTGAGCAATGCGTCAATCCAACACCCGGTGTGAACAGATAGTTTGACATTCAGCCACAACCAACATCAAGACCAACAGACCAATGCTCGAACGCAAATTGGGGGGACAACCAGGCACACACTACAAGGGGACCAAAGGCTCAGAATTGGAGACAAAGCGGCCCAATTAGCAGACTACCACATATCCACCGCAGTGGCTCCGCAGGTGCATCTTGCCCTGCAGTTTTCCAGCCACAACAGGGTCTGGAAACTCAACCTTCAAAGCAGGGGAAGTCACATATGCAGGGACCATGGACCACTTTGGACTACACCCTCAAGGGTGCCACTGACATATTAAACAGGGGTCATTTTTTATGCTTGTTTAAACATATTTTAACGCCGAAGGATTGTTGTATTTCTATCTAGGACCCTAATTCGATATTCCCGATTCATGCCCTAATGTGGTTATAACAAACAATATCCTTATAAAGGCATAGGAATCATATCCATATTTAGTAATAGCCCATTCAGTCCAAATACGGCAAGGCTACTCCCATAGACTCCTAGAAAGTACAACGAGTTCTTTAAACAAACCAAACCTCCAGCAACCTGGGAATACCCTATGCTTTTGTTTTGATTTATCCTAGAACTCCTGCGAGCACTGAAAGAACGGCCAGTTCTTAGTGTCATCTTTTATTGACGTCTTATGTCCAACCTTACGTGAAACCCGGCACCTTTCAGGTATAAATATACCAACGTTGCCTTAAGCAAACACACAGTGGTTGGGAGCAGAGCGATGTTCTACTTGCCCGAGAGCCCAGCTGTTGCGAAGAGCCGAAGGAAACCGCCCCTCCCTTTTGACGCACTGAGATAGACGCTGTCTTTTTCTCCAGCCGAGAAAATCCAGCTCCGGTGTTCCCAAGTCACCCTCGCGGGTTGCTGGGAGATCGAGTCCTGAGAAGCGAGATACAAGACCTCCTTCATTCTATAACCAAGGTACGGAGCTGACTAAATCCTTGAAATAATTCTTGATTCCGATACTTGGCAAAACATAAACTTAACTTAAAACTGCAACTTACTTACTCTTTCCCACGTATTAGGCTTAGGTCAGGTACACTGCGGTAGGCGTATCTTAGAAGCACCAGTTGAGTTTGTTTGTCAATGTTTTTATGTATGTATAGATTTTATCCATTTTAAAGTATCATATGGCTAGGAAACCATATCAATGCTTTTACAGTATTATTTCATAATACTACTTTTACTGTACGCACTTTACTTTATGATAAGTATTGCAATTATAGCAATTCATTTCTCTTGCATGAGAAAGAAGACTGTTCAATAAAATAACAACTTTTTATTGAAAACGCCCGTCTCTCTATTTCTCTGAACTCTGGTGAAACCAAGTATACACAATTGACTGAGTAAAATAGTTGTCTATTGTTTTCACACGGGGAACATTCTTTACGACGCTGATTTTACTCCGCAGTACCCTTACAACGCGTCCTTTACAACGCAAGTCGGAACCACGACTAGCGCTGGAGGGCGCTACAGGACAAGGAATAATTTAATTTACTATCCAACACCTTCCCTACTGTATGTAGGCTGGTGTTGGAATAGTAAATTAAAAAATTCCTAAGTCCGCACCCCTCCAATGCAAGTCGTGGTAACGACTTGCGTTGTAAAAAACGTGTTGTAAAGGTAGGCATGGTAAAACCATGCGTCGTAACGTCGTACATCCTTTTCACACAACTCTAGAGATACACTCTTAATTCTGAGGGAGCAAAGTTGTCATGTCCTATGGTTGTCAGAAGCTAATCCCTTCTTGTCTGAATCAGGGAGGTTAACCCCTTCATATTTCAATTGAGAAAGTTTCTAGTGACCTCTGAGCTAGCTGGCAAAACTAATTAAGTCTAATATAGTCAGTAGAGACCTAGTTGACTTCAGTCCTACGTCTACACTGCCGATTATATTATTCCAATGCGCAGAGCCGATTGGGAATATAGGAACTACACTACAGGATCTGACATCGGATGAACTAGCTTCTGTAATGATTGCCCATCTCCTGGTAAAAAGGTCCCTGGATGCCCCAATCATCACATGGGAAACAGCTGATCCAGAGATGCCATACTGAATGAATCATTTATATTTGAGGAATGGGGAATCGAGCTCCACCCACCAAAATACCATCATGTCCTACTGCTGCAGGATCCCTCTCTGTAGAAAATAGAAACCTTCTCAGGGGTCCCACTGATCCTTGGTCCTTTTAAACCAACAAAGAAGAAATTGGCACAGAAGCTGAAATATAAAAGTAACATCTTTATTAACCTCAAATAAGGGAGACTACGTCACACAGAAGCCTTAGCAACTGAATGAGGCAGTCTGAGGAGTACAGAAAACAGAGGCCTTATATATGCTTAGTCACATAGTCAGCATAAGACCAAGGTACAGTCCTGGCACATGTAAGCATACAAAATGACTAATATGGGCCTGCAAGATCTGCTTACTCAACAAAGTGGGAGGAAAGTTACTTCTCCATACAGCAGCAAAAATAGCCTGACAGTTCTACAAGATGAGTAGGTGCATTCTACTAGCTAGGACCTTCTGAGCATGTGTGAAGGGGGAAGATGCTAAATATAGTTAGTTTCTAGGCAGATTACAAGAGCAGTCAACACTGAGGGAGGACAGGCACATGGCGAGCACGTGGCAGCACATGGAAAACAAGATGGCTGCCAGAAATACAAAATGGCTTTCAGCTCATACTAACAAATCCCTGCAATATTTAACAGATAGTCCTTTTAGCATTAGCTAAAGACATTCATATTATCCAATAGGAACTTAGAAAATATTTGCACATTAATTTTCATAAATTTATCAATATCCTTATTCATTGCTTGGTGGGCATTTTCCATTCTAAACATTTCATTAATCGGGTATATTTGAAGTATAAGCAGGAATACAAAGGGAACGGAGCATCGGGCCATAATTAACATACAGATTGCAGGAGAGAGTAATGACCACTATTACAAACAGAATTATCATTTTTCCTAGTCCTAAGCAAAAGCAAATCCTAAAACTGTCTAGTAAAAACATTTTAAGGGCTTCTTGTCCATTTTCCTTTTATGAGGGCTAGAACATCAATTATATTTGGGACCAGGACCATAGGAATTAGAACGAAGAGCTGCAAAGGGCTGCTCCTCCTTAAAAACGGGACATCCAGAGGGGTACATTATTGACAAAAAGAAGAAGTCCTTGGGGAAATTGAAGCCACTGTACAACCAACCAGAGGGGAGTCTTCTCCCTGTGTCCGTTTGAGCCTCACAGGCAGGCTCTTGTTGTTTCCACGGTGGAGCTGCACAACTCGCAACTCAAAAATCACAGCCCAGTTTCAAGGAAAAAGTCTCTTCTTTCAGGGCAGTCACCCACCAGGGCATATGCTCTTATCGATCCTGTCCAGTGTCTCAGGCAGTGCACCAGTTTTCTTCACTTCAATCTAACAGGCACCAGAGACACAGCACCTGTACCCTAAACTCAAGTCCTTCCCTAACTCCTGTATTGCTCTGCTGGGGCACTGCTCATTCTTTGGGGCCAAACATTGCATCCAGTGTGCTCAGGCACCTCTTGACCAACAAACAAAGAAGCAAACTTGCATTCACTTTGGGACCAAGATTCAGAGGCCTGATGCTAGGATCTCTGAAGCAACCCTTGTTTATAAAGGGGTCACCTCAAGCAAAGCTTCCTCGACATTCTGGTCGGTCTGTGACTCTCAGCTGGGCATTAAAACTTCATCCACATTTTCTCCTTTCTGGTTTGTGACCCCGTCTTTCGCCCAAGACAGTTGCAGGGTTACACACTAAATCACAGGGCTTCCGCCTTCACTGAGGTCCTAGTTGCCAGCAATGCCTGTGCTGGTTACCTTCACTTTGGCTTCAAGCTGGACTGGTGCTGACGCTGACTCCCCAGGCTGAATCTGATGTCCGGGCCCCTCTGGCAATGGTTGTAAGGCAGCAAATATCTATTGGTGGACAGAACAAAAGGTCTTTAGACAAGGCACAGAAACAGTCTATCAGCAGAGAGGATAGTCTCAGAATACATTCTAGTCTTGGGACGCCCCATATATTAGCAAGGCACCCAAAAACCACTTCCATCTATCTAAGTGAGAGTAAAAAAAAACAACATCCTATACCTATGGCAAGTTTAAAAGGAACTCTTTGGTGAACTGGTAAGAATAATACATCCCCCAATCCCAAGCAGCCAAGGAAGTCTGTTCATTTACTAAATTGTGAGGAAAAGAGAAAAACTACACACAGACATACCCTAAATCCTTACATTGGTGTATTCCTGTGTACTAATCTGAAAAACCCTCAAAAAAGGAAATGTCCTACACTTTTGCTCATAAACTTTACATTACTTAGGACTGCAGACACTTAAAAAATGATTTCTTCTTAATAAAAGCACCTACATTGTATGCTTAGGACCATTCTCTCATGTTATAGGAGCAAGCAACAGAAAAAAGTCTAAAATTGCTAATTTAACAGGGGTTCTTATCTATAAAACAATATTTCCTTCAAAGCATTTTTTGCTAAGGATCCCATGTGCATCTTCCCCGCATTCTACTTTTCGTGATCCAAACTATGCAACATCAGCTCTAATAAGGACTGTCAGTTTATTTACAGAGACTAGCTAATAAAAAAAACTAGCAATGGGAAATGTTCTCTTCCAAAGATAATTCAGGAACCAGGATAATGTAGATAAATAGGTTTATTGAGGAGACAAGAAATAAACCTCTGACAAGCTTGAGCCAACCGATATATCTGGAACCCTGGAACAACTCTTCACTCCGAGTGTTCCAGGTTCCAGACAAGAGTGGAGAATACCACACATCCCCCTTCTTAGGATGAAAAAGAAAAATACACTTATAGCTCAGAGAAAAACCAAAAGAAATAAGTATAACAGCATTGAACAATGTAAGAAAGAAAAACAATAATCTATACTACTATTATAAAGAGAGAACACAAACCTTTTGGCAAGGTAAACTCGGGAACCACATCGCCAATCCACACACCCAATACATTGTTGTAATCCTCAGGGTGTGCAGATGGACATAGGCTATAGAAAATAAAAAAAAACGTAATTTTTAAAATATAACTTAAAAAAAAAGTAGTGCCCTGAAAGTAGCGCCGGCCACGACGTAGCGCTGGCCGCAACGTACGTGATGACGAGGAGGAGCGGCTGTGAAGTGAGGAGTTCGAGAGGAGTGGCGGCTCAGGTAAGGCTCTGGGACACGGGATGGGAGGGAGCCGGTGCGGGAGGTTGGCCCGGAACAACTGCGGTAAGGCTCAGGGTCTGGGGGCAGCATTTCAGGCTTGCGTACACTCCCGCCCTGGCCCCCGCTCGCCACAACATTGTCCGGGACACATACAATGTTGTGGCGGGCGGGGGCCGGGCCAGGAGTGCACGCAAGCCTGAAATGCTGCCCCCAGACCCCTTCTGCCCCAGGCAACGCTGGGGCGGGCTGCTAGTAAAGACATATAACCTTACATTAATGTCATACACGAAATGTAAGACTAAGGGAAAGGAACTCAATAAAGTTTGATAAAGAACATTGAACATTACATGAAATTGTAATTAATCACTTATACATAACAAAATCATTGTACCGTGTGGGTGCCTGTCTCGCTCTTGGTCGCAAACATTCACCAGCCTTAACCACACTAGAAGAATCTTGGCTTTTCCTGCGCCAATTGACTCTAACGGACTGACTCTGATCTTTCCAATATGTAAGCGAAGAAGTCTGGGGGTCTTTAACATTAGAAACTCTCACAACTTTTGAAAGACTCCAAACATTCCCATCGGACAATTCCACAACTTGCCGGCCAACCCTGACCACTTGCATTGGGTTTGAAAAATGAGACTCACCACTCGGAACAAACCTACATTTTTTCACATGTACCCAGTCACCAATGTTAAAGAGTGGAGAACAAGAAGCATCAGAGGCCCTACTAGAGGTATACGATCTCTTTGATATAGGGAGTCATCTACTTTGTTTTTAGAGCCGATCAAATCCCTCATCCACTGCTGATTTAAATTGCAGCATTCTTTTCTCCCACGCATTTTCTCAAAAGGTGAACAATCACCATCACTTCTGGGAGTATTCCTATAATTCCATAACAACTTGCTCACAGCATCATAGCAATTTTTCCCATTACACAAGGCAAGCTGCAATCCTTCCTTTAGAACTCTAATCCAACATTCTACTATACCATTACCTTGTGGGTAATAAACAGATGATCGTTTGTGAATAATACCGTGATTATCGAAAAATTCCTTCATTTCCATAGAGGTGAACTGTACACCGTTATCAGATAAAATCGAACAAGGAAAACCAAAATATGGTGAAATGTTATTGAGTAATGAGAGTGGATGTGATTGCCACGAAAAACAAATAAATAAAATGTTTTTTTTACAAAGAAAACGCAGTGCAGAAATAATTTGTGCAACTTTATGAAAAGATAAACTATCCTATGAGTCATTTACATATTAATTGTCCTGGCCGTGTAAGCAATAATAGAAATAAAGAATTCTATTTAATAATGGTTTCCTTCCTCAATACGTCATAATGTAGGCATCAAAAAAGACGAGTTCGCTTTATTCCAAGCAAATTCATGTACGAAGCTACGTCACAATGCAGAGGTGGTCACTGAAGCACATGTACGATTCAATTGAAACGCACAAGTTGAAGATTCAGAATCTTTGCCAGAAGCGTGCAATGTCACTGAAACGCACGAAGATGCAACCAATTAAAATGAAGATTATGCAGCGCATGCGTGAACAATAGAGAACGCGCTTTGAGTGAGTGACGATGACGGCCGGAACACGCAAAAAGGCAAATAATTGTATAAAAGTCTCACCGCAACAGCAGGGAAAGCGGGACTTTCAAAAATCGGCAAAGCGCAGCTTCAGCAAACTTCGATGATAATGAGGAGAGAATCGACGGCCAGAAGTCGTCAACGGTAATCTTGATCTGCAAGGAAGCAGGGCTTCAAGCTTGTAAGTACATGGATCGATCGTTTCCCAATGTCGCCAGTGAAGTGTTCTCTTCTAAAGATAATTCAGGAACCAGGATATTGTAGATAAATAGGTTTATTAAGGAGACAAGAAATAAACCTCTGACAAGCTTGAGCCAACCGATATGTCTGGAACCCTGGAACAACTCTTCACTCCGAGTGTTCCAGGTTCCAGACAAGAGTGGAGAATACCACACAATGCCCTTGCAAAACTATATAGCATGGTAACAAACAATAATGGTGTTATCACCTTAGGACTTGTAGAACAAAAACTACTCACATCTTGTTCCGCTTAAAGGTCAAATGAGTGAACAGCAATCTAGACTACTGATCCAGTCATAATTTCATCAAGCATGATGGGCAGTAACATAACATATATATGTATTCATTTTATTAATGCTAACAATGTTTAAAACAGTAAATGTCTCATTGCTATTTCACAGACAGCTTAGAAAGGCAAAAAAAATGAGAAAATGAGAGAGCAACATACATTTTGCCTAGCCTTAATTTGTAGAGGAGATAGCCTCCTTCCCCCATTTTGACAGTACGAAACCTGAAACAGGTTTCACTTCTGTCAACACTATCAACCCCTATTTGTAGCAACTAGACATAAACAAAGTTATAGGAGGTGGATAGTTTATTTGAGGGAACTAAAAAACATGAATACTCAATCCCCAATTCTTTTTAGCACATTTACAAGTGTAACATGAGGGCACATGAGGTCAAACTAATTTTCATTGCCTCAGCTTTTTTTTTTACAGTAATCCTCAGACTAAAAGCATTAGTGCTGTATATATGGCCAAGCTAACATATACAATTGTATTGCGGTATATTCATATGAGTGCATAAAAACTTGTTTTTGGCAACAAGAAAAAAATAAGCACAACTCCTCCTTCTTTCGCTGCGCTGCCATCTTGTCTTTCAAAAAGTTTCAGATGTCAAAATGTCAAAGCAGACCTTGCTCTGCCAGGCTTCTAAATATAGAACTGACATTTAACCCTTCCCAGCTGTCTTATTCTTTGTGCAAGGGTTTCCATGCAGATGTTCCAATTCAAAGTCACTCTAGAGGCAGAAAGCTGGAAAGCACTTATGCCCCTGTTTTTCAGTTTAATAACTTGTGCTGGTTTTATACAGTTTCCAATTATAAGAAGTGTGCAATATACGTGTCTAACCATATAGAAGTCAGCTATTTGTATTATACCTAAATGTATGCATTTACTGAAGCCTAAGGCATTTTAAAAGTTACTCTAAATGAAAAATTTGTTTTTAAATTAATTAATTTTGCCCAATTTCTACTTTGATGTTTGGGGCACTTAAAAATGAATATGCTATACTTTTTTTTGCATAATAGTGATCCTCAGAATGTTGTCTAGATAGCCTGGGAATGAAAAACTAGAAATAAATCATAATTACCCTTATAAAAATGAGTTTATTACGCCTGCGCAGAGTGAAATTTCATATGCAAATTTCCTCATTATGCGGTACAACACAACTTAAATTAAATTTTAATGCTAGGAGGTCCCAGTTTGAGCATTCAGATTTATACGTATTAAAAAGCGAATTTAAAAGTAACTTATTTTTTTAATAATTTATTTTTCCATATTATATATATATTTTTTAAATAAAACCAATCATTTTGATAATTCCACTTAGGAAAAGAAAGCTTCATTTCTTGCCTATCATATTTAGACACATTCATTCATAAGCCTAAGCACAGAAGCCTAACTTGAAACATAAAAAGTTTTGCGCCACTTTTTAAAAGGACAATTATTATTTATTTTCAGAAACAAGAATGTGCTTATGTAAAAAGGCCTTGAGAAAGGAAATCCCTACTTTAAATGTTTTTCTGTTATCTAAAATAATGAACCTGATTTTTGTGACTTTTCAAAACAGCAGTCTGAAATGCAGGATTTTACCTCGTGTTTAACGGACAAAATCCTAGCTGAGTTAACATTCCTGTCTCTCTGTGGCCTACAATCAAAACAACAGCTGCTGCTAAGCGGCGGTTAAAACACAGCTGTTGTAAAGCTTTTTTTAAAGTTAAAATGAAAGCACGGTGACTGTCTATTTAAAACTGAGGCTTTTCAATGCATGTTCTATAATATGCGTTTTATTTCAACAACATCCAATTTACTCAGATGATTTGTTTGCCTGTTTATATCTAAGACAATGTATCTAAGGAAAATGTTGTAACATTTTATGATGGTGTATTTATTGCAAAAACACACAATTTCATTTTTTTGTAGCCTATTTTATTCTTATTCAATGTGAAATCTAATTTTATCTTTTAAGCATTGACAGTTTGTACATGTGCATAGTTGCTTGTTTTTATCAATCTAATAGTAACATGTAGTTATTTAGGATATCATATGGTTCATTTCTGGATTTTTATTTAATTTGTATTTAATATTAATTAAATGACATTTTGCACAATAGACTGATGACAGCAAGAAAACACAAACAAACAAACTAAGTTCATTCCAGACATATACAGAAGGGGTCATACACTCAGAACACATGATACAGCGCGCTTAAGAGCCATTATTTCACAATAGCGCAATCGCTTTTTGCTTACAGAAGTACCACTAATGTGAAACCACGAACCACATAGACATTTAAACACATGATTAACCCACAGATCAACACTTAGGACAGAAACAAAGGACAGCCAACAGAATGTACTCAAACCAAACCATTTGTAAATACCAGTTGTAAGTCATATTTACAAGAAGAGCTTCTCAATACTATTCCAAAAGACTGAAAAAAAAACAGCCAACAGACTGTTTCATTTTTAAGTAGCCAAAATACACTCAATTCACTAGCTTTGTCTGGCAGCACACCAAAAAATCGCTCTGCATTTCTCAAAAGTGCACAGAAAAGGATCCTTGTTTGTATTATTGTCATATTTTAATTACCTGGGGATACAAAATCACCAAGGAAGAAATATGTTTTTATACCTAAACCTATTTAGGTATATCCCTCTAGGGAGCCGGCTAATTCACTTCAGATCTCACTATGGTACCTCCAAAAAGCAACACATTCTCTGATGTGTGCTTGAAACAGGCATGCCAAAAATATTGCAACATATGCACATATTACAATCAAAGTAGAACTTAAAGTACTCCATTTGCCAATCAAATCAATTCAAAACAGAGAAAAGTCTCCTCATTACCTGCCTACATAAATCGCAATTGACATATTACATACATACAAATACAAATATTGGCCAATCATACTAATCCAAAGCCACAGTAAGCGTTACTAAACTACCTTACCAATCCAAGGCATTAAAAACCAACAGCAAGTGCCGCAGATTGACTCTTACCAAACAAATGGTTGTCCAAATTCTAACTGCCGAGTTCTGAATGACCTAACAGTCTTTTTTAGAATACTCACGCCAAAAAGGTTCTCAGTCAGGAGTGACATCATGTGGAGGATCAAAATCAGGAAGATAAGAAATATACTGGGCTGCAGAGACAGAGAATCTCCAGAATCTCTGTGCACAGAGTACCTCCTTAGTAGAGTCCTGTCCTGTCCTCCTCAGTAGATTTCTGTCTCCTGACAAGATCACTCCCTTAGATAGACACTGCTCTGATGAGCCCCACATTGGGCGCCATCTGTAGAAAATAAAAACCTTCTCAGGGGTCCCACTGATACTTGGTCCTTTTAAACCAACAAAGAAGAAATTGGCACAGAAGGTGAAATATAAAACAGAGATCCCTGATCACAGGACCTACCAGGGTATCTCATGCGGACCATGAAGACGAGTCCACTAAGCTCTTATCCATATTAAACACTGCCCCTGAATAAAGCCTAAGCCACATGATAGGGACAAGCATGCAAGCGGGCAAGGAAAATTCATCGAGCACTTCTACTTGCCACTGAGACATTGCAATCCAGAACACAAAGGCAGCAGCTGCACTGATCTGCCAATGGAAAGGGAAAAAAACATTCAAAAAGTGACTACTCTGGGGACTGGCTTGGATCAGGCACCAGAAGTTAGCACCAATCCACCTGGGGTCACACTGATTCGTATACCCACAATTGAAACATCAATAGCATCAATGGCATAACATGAAACCCAAAAAGGTACTGGTGCACTCAGCGGGATACTAGACACAAAGCAATCCAACATCCCCCAGTCACAGGGTGGAAGGAGCGGCTCATAGAGGCTGCTTCTATGAGCCCATTCTCTGCATTAAACAAACCCACAGTGGGCACCTATGGGATCAATTGTGTGCAGCCTTACAACAGGCATGGGATAAGTGTACATCTATTCTTAACAGCCCCAGGGTACTACAGTAGAATCAAGTACTTACAGAATACCCTCTCACTCAGATGCAGCAAGTAGGGTGCCTCTCACCAAAGCCCCCCCCCCAGCCCTTCTGGCTATGGAAGTAGCATCCAAAATACATACTGGCCTTTGAACCCAGTAATCAAGCAACAACAAATATATGGTTTGGGATGAGCGACGAGAATTTGGAACAAGCCCATCTGAGCAATGCGTCAATCCAACACCTGGTGTTAACAGATAGCTAGACAGTCAGCCACAACCAACGTCAAGACCAGCAGACCAATGCTCGAACGCAAATTGGGGGGACCACCAGGCATACACTACAAGTGGACCAAAGGCTCAGAACTGGAGAAAAAGCGTCCCAATTAGCAGACTCCCACATATCCAACGCAGTAGCTCCACAGGTGTACTTGCCCTGCAGCTTTCCAGTCACAACAGGGTCTGGAAACTCAACCTTCAAAGCAAGGAAAGTCACATATGCAGGACAGGCTAAAAATGTATTTTTTAAATTTGTAGCGTATGGTATTTACAAGAAACACCGAGAATTCTACTGCCTTGGGGTCATCCTAGTCACAGGCCTTTGGCCTACCCACACAAGTGAGGTATCATTTTTACTCGGGAGAACACGGGAAACGCTGGGTGGTAGGACATTTGTGCCGGCACGGAGATCCCATGCAAAAATGTACAGAAAAGTGTTTTTTTAACCTAATTTTAATTATGCATGCCATACCTTGCTGGACTCCTCCGGGTGTCTAGTTTTCAGAACTGTTTGGGTTTGGTAGTTTCCCAAGATGGCCGCCGAGCCCGGGGCAAAAAACTCAGGTGCCCCCCCAAAAATAAGGTAGCTTTGCTATAGGTAATTTTTAAGTCTCCACCGTATGATTTGGGCCTTTTCCAGTTGCAGCCACTATGCCAACCCACGCAAGTGAGGTACCATTTTTATCGGGAGACCTGGGGAAACGCTGGGTGGGAGGAAATTTGAGGATCCACGCAGATTCCACAACTTTACCACACAGAAAGGTGAGAACATTTTTGCGAAATTTGAGGTTTGCAGTGGATTCTAGGTAGGAGAATGATGAGGGACCCACGCAACCCATACCTCGCTAGACTCCCCCGGGTTTCTAGTTTCCAGAAATGTATGGGTTAGGTAGGTTTCCCTATATGGCCGCCGAGCCCCAGGCCAAAAACTTATGGGAACCCCCTTGCAAAACCAGATTGGGTTGTGATAGATAATTTTGATGTCGCCTCATTAGGTTTTGGGCCCTTGCCTGTTGCGGTTCCTTGAGCCACCCACGCAAGTGAGGTACCATTTTTCTCAGAAAACTTTGGGGAACGCGGGTGGCTGGAAATCTGTGTATCCACGCAGATTCCAGAACTTTCCACCACAGAAATGTGAAGAAAATGCATTTTTTCCCCAATTCTTTAGATTTGCAAGGGATTCTGGGTAACAGAACTTGGTGGGAGGCAGTCGAGTCACCCCATCCTGAATTCCGCTGGGTGTCTAGTTTTCAAAAATGTACAGGTTTGCTAGGTTTCCTTATGTGCCGGCGGAGCTAGGGTTCAAACACGACTGGTAGGCACTTTGCCAAAAAAGGCCAATTTTTC
This sequence comes from Lissotriton vulgaris, assembly GCF_964263255.1. Classification (NCBI taxonomy): domain Eukaryota; kingdom Metazoa; phylum Chordata; class Amphibia; order Caudata; family Salamandridae; genus Lissotriton; species Lissotriton vulgaris. The sequence goes on along the minus strand of NC_141689.1, from coordinate 928,868,807 downwards.
ACTGTGAAATTGAGGAGCGACCACGTTGCTTTTTTTGCCGTTTCCTGATGCAGGCACTAGGCAGACCCACGCAAGTGAGGTGCCATTTTTCTCAGAAGACTTTGGGGAACACAGGGTGGGTGGAAATTTGTTGATCCAGAACTTTCCACCACAGAAATTTGAGGAAAATGCGTTTTTTTGTCCATTTTTTAGCTTTGCAAAGGATTCTGGGTAACAGAACCTGGTAGGAGGTTGTCAAGTCACCCTATCCTGAATTCCCCTTGGTAAAAAATTTACAGGTTTGCTAGGTTTCACTAGGTGCCGGCAGAGCTAGGGTTAAAAAATGACAGGTAGGCACTTTGCCAAAAAAGGCTAATTTTTCACTGCGAAATTGAGGTGTGAACACGTTGCGTTTTGCGCCGTTTCCTGACACAGGCACTAGGCAGACCCATGCAAGTGAGGTACCATTTTTCTCAGAAGATGTGGGGAACGGGGAGGGGGGGCAGAAATTTGTTGATCCACGCAGATTTAAGAACTTTCCACCACAGAAATTTGAGGAAAATGCATTTTCTTGTCAATTTTGTAGCTTTGCAAAGGATTCTTGGTAACAGAACCTGATGGAAAAAAGTCAAGTAACTCTATCCTGAATTTCCCTGGGTGTCTAGTTTAAAAAAATGTATAGGTTTGCAAGGCTTCCCTAAGGGCCGGCAGAGCTAGGGTTCAAAAAGGACAGGTAGGCACTTTACCAAAAAAGGCTCATTTTTCACTGCGAAATTGAAGTGCAACCACGTTGCGTTTTGCGCCGTTTCCTGATGCAGGCACTAGGCAGACCCACGCAAGTGAGGTACCATTTTTCTCAGAAGACTTTAGGAAACGCGGGGTGGGTGGAAATTTGTTGTTCCACGCAGATTCGAGAACTTTCCACCACAGAAATGTGGAGAAAATGCATTTTGTTTGTCAATTGTTCAGGTTTGCAAGGGATTCTGGGTAACAGAACCTGGTGGGAGGAAGTCGAGTTACCCCATCCTGAATTCCCCTGGGTGTCTAGTTTTAAAAAATGTATAGGTTTGCTAGGTTTCTCTAGGTTCCGGCAGAGCTAGGGTTAAAAAACAACAGGGAGGCACTCTGCCTTAAAAAGCTAATTTTTCACTGCAAAATTGAGGTGCAACCACGTTGCGTGTTGTGCCGTTTCCTGATGCAGACACTAGGCAGACCCACGCAAGTGAGGTACAATTTTCCCAGAAGACTTTGGGGAACACGGGGTGGGTAGGAATTTGTTGCTCCACGCAGATTCCAGAACTTTCCACCACAGAAATGTGAGGAATATGCGTTTTTCAACCAATTTTTTAGATTTGCAAGGGATTCTGGGTAACAGAACTTGGTTGGAGGCAGTCGATTCACCCCATCCTGAATTTCCCTGGGTGTCTAGTTTTTAAAAATGTGCAGGTATGCTAGGTTTCCCTAGGTGCCGGCAGAGCTAGGGTTAAAAAACGACAGGTAGGCACTTTGCCAAAAAAAGATCATTTTTCACTGCGAAATTGAGGTGCGACGACGTTGCGTTTTGCGCCGTTACCTGGTGCAGGCACTAGGCAGACCCACGCAAGTGAGGTACCATTTTTCTCAGAAGACTTTGGGAAACGCGGGGTCGGTGGAAATTTGTTGATCCACGCAGATTCCAGAACTTTCCACCACAGAATGTCAAGCGTACCTCCACAAGGTTCCTGTTGTTTTCGTCTTGAAGATGCTTGATCCCAATTCCTTGAAGAACTGACTAGCGTGACAAGGAAGTAAGCACTTATCACTGCCAGTTAGCTCCCAAAGGGAAATGGAAGTGGAAGAGAAACAAACAAAGAAACACTGTATCTCTTCTGAGATGTCTGGCGTTGTTTCTCTCGAAGTATTCTGGGCTGTGTGTCGTAATTTGCAACACCTTGAAACATTAGGCAATATAACAATTTTGTTACTAACAAGTCTACCAGCAATAAGACTCCTTGAAGATATTATACATACATTTCAATACATACCTAAAGTAAGATCAGCCCATTCCTATACTTCTTTTGCAAGGACATAAACACCTTGATATTATGTGATGTGCACCTTCAAAATGAATATATATATATATATATATATATATAACCGTTACTACTTGACTCCAAAGATTGTTCTGGTTTCAACTGGTTATTTTGTTAGTACAACTTATTAAGTAACACAAATAAAGGTAACATCTCTGACCTTGCTTATGTATTCTAATGCAGTAAATTGGATTCTGTAAAATAAGGTAGACAAGAAAAAACAAGGCAAACCTAATATTCCTTGAACATATCCATTAAGAATTGTTGTGCTCATTAATATCTTCTTGTGCAGTTATAAATCACTGCTACAGTTATAAACCACTGCAGTTATAAATCACTGCTGAGTATATTTCCAATACTGTGAATATTTCCAATACTGTGAATACAAACACTTTCTCACGAGTGAATCCAAGTAATTACAATTATTACCCAAGTTGTCACTAATGTGTTTCAAAACGCTACAAATACAACCTCAGCAAATGTCCAAAAACGTTACCAAATGCAACCTCAGCAATTGTCCAAATTGCATTTACCAAGGATTGTTTGTTAACACACTGTCTCAATAGTCTATGTTCTTACTGTCTCCTAGGATACCGGAAGGAAGTACGTGGAGGACGGTGTTCTAACTAAATTCGCACCCCCGTCGTTTTGTACACCCCCTACGTCAGTGGGGTGCCGATTCATGAAGGTTCTGCCTGTATATTCGTGCTCCCCCGTCTGGCTGTCCACACCCTACTCGTGTCACTCACTTTGCGCATGCGTGCTTCGGTTTATATTTATTATTTATGCGTCTTTATCTCGCGTGGACTTTACCCGAAGGTGTCAGGAATATATATATATATTTTAGGCACTGGGATGATTACTTTGTTTTGCCAGAATCACAGTATGACGAGCTGACACCGAGACTCGAACCCCTGTTCCAAAGTCAGCAGCTCGGGCGTAATATCACATCTTCTCCCACGGAGAAACCGTTCTACACCGTCCTATCTGGGCTGGACGCTGGTGTGTTGTACCAATGCTGTTGCCTTTTCGGCTGCGGATTGGAATTTACGTCAACCATTGAATCTGTTTTTGTTTCTGTTATTTATTTTAAATTGCATTTTTCTTATATCCCCTGCTGTAATTGCGACTGCTCAAGGCAGGATGGTTACATATTTTGCTTTAAACCACTTTCAAAATACCCATTAGCGGAACAATATCATGGCCCCGTTTGCATGATTTTCATCATTCTTTTTTGTGAGGCAGACAAACATTTCTCCGAGTTGATGAGCCATGTCAATCCTCACTACTGGCAAGGTCCCCTGCAGGTATTTGAATTTAAACATAAACACAAAATGCACCTGACAAGGACAACGACAAATGACAGGTCTCCCACTCAAGAACTTGGAGCGTTCCATAAAACCCCTTAACAACAAGAACATTACCATACATTAACATTCAGCCTGATCAGCCAGACTGTTCATGAATATTATCCTAGGAATCACCTCAATTCTAAACCATTTATTCCTAACCTCACAAATGTGCCTTGTCTGTAGAGGTAGTCCCTCTACTATGCCCACATACAATTCAGGGAGCATAACGCCACCAAAACCTGCTTTATTCCAGAAATCACCCCAATTCCAAATAATGTATTTAAATTTCACTGCGCAATCCACATTCATGACAGCGCTTAGGGTGACACTCTTCAGTCTTTACAAACGTGAACTGCCTGTAGAGAAAGTCTCTCTACTATGCCCATATGCTAATCAGGGTACATAATGCCTCCAATTCTGTCCCGCCCCACCGGAGCACGTCAGACGATGATAACACGGGCAGCAAGCAAGATTTCTCACTGTAGAAGTATGCTTGCTCCGCACGCCCTCCGAGGGAGCCACTGAGCCCTAAATTAAGAGTTATAAGTGCAACTGATCCAAAACACTACAGCGCACTTCTTGACGTCCTAAGTGTAATTACATACCTATGCAGGACACGTAATAGTGACTTGCCAATCCGGTCCTGAAGAAAGCCCTCTGACCCGACTTTGTACCCATAGGGCTGAAACTTGGTGACCGCTCGACCACCCATTTCTTGACACAGGTGCTATAGATCAGCAGCCCTTCTATTCACGCACAGCAATTCTTTTTAATCTTGCCCCATCCCTGACTAAATAAATTTGAACCAGTGGCAAGGAGGCAATTTTAAGTTCACTCCACTCTCACCCTCACCACTCCTGATCACCATCCCTGTTCACTACTGCGAATAACCAGTTGGTCTCCCTCCTGGTGGAGGAAAGCACAGATAAGACCCAATGATGCTTTTCACATAAGAAACAAAAGCGGACAACCAAGATATACCGCTACTACGAGTAATATGCGAATATGGGTTTTTTTAGAGTGGAAGAACCCAGATCCTGGTAAAAACAGGACAAGTGATCCATTCTCCCCTGATCAATAGGTATTTGAATTGCTACAGGATAGAGAAATAGCACACTCCTACCAGACAACTGATTAATACTGCTGTCTGCACGTTTGTCTCCTTAAAACAAAACACCATGCAACTACAAGCAGAAATAAGTGAAACTCAGTCGCCATAATTCTGAGAAATAGTCCCAGTCTCCTAGGTCTGACACTGAGTAAAGCACTCACCCTTAATGTCAGGGCCCTGTAGGACTATGTCCCTTTTCCAGGCAGGTGTTAAACTACTGTCTCAGTCTAAAGATCAGTGACTTTGGCTGTGCTAATGGCACTTGCATATCACAGCACAGCCTGCTGTTACCTATATGGGATTATGCATGCACCTTTTGTTTCTCTTCATTTGTCTACTCTACTTTCCTAAGAGGGAAACACAAGGAAGTAGCCAGGTGAGGTACTTTTTACTAATGATAACTGTGGCGATTCACAGAAAAATGCATCCAATCCACACCAAGGAAGTAACGTGCACAAAAAATTGGGCCCAGTAGTTATTGAGAATCTGCAAAGCTTTCTGGACCTCACAACAGCGGTGGCTTTGGTTCCCAAAACAATATGCTAAATGCCAGTGTCTCTCTGGGTAAAATGTTGAGGTCGATTTGCACCCTGCTGTAGTTTTCTGTCCATGGCCAGCACAGAAGTTGACTTCTCACTCACTCAGAGCACCCTAACGCCAACACTACATGCGAGTAAACATGCAGTGTACAATTGTGTTTTCTTTCAATCAATGCAATGCCAGGACCAGCTCTTTAGCCTCCAAGTAGGTTTATTTGTAATAAGAATTCTGGATGTATGTCGTTACAACGCATACTTTTACTCCGCGTACCATTACAACGCGGTATTTACAACGCATACCGCTACAACGCATAGCGCTTTGGGGTGCTGGATAGTGGTAAGTATAATTTACTATTCTAACTCCAGTCCCCGTGGACCCTAGGGAAGGTGTTGGATAGTAAATTAAACTTACCTCTTATCCTAGAGCGCCCCCCAGCGCAATGCGTTGTAACGGTATGCGTTGTAATGCCTGCGTTGTAGTGGTAGTGCGGAGTAAAAAATGCGTTGTAACAGGTGAATACCAAGAATTCTATCAGTATCGCAGGTTCCTAAATCCTAAATGTCGTGTATCCTCAAATAGAATTAGTATAGCCACTCTTTGTGGCCAAGCATTTTAGAGATTCAACCATCATTGTCTTTGAGGTTTTCTTGGGAAACCTCTCCATATTTGACTCCTCACAGTACGTCTACTACACTGTGACGGCCATCTAATTACAATGCACACATATATAAATCTTTAAAAGCCCAAGCTGCAGGACAGTGGTTAGTTGTTTATTCTGTACATTGCATACATTTTTATTCCCATCCTTTTTCTTCTTTTTTGATTGTTATATGATCCCTGTCAGTATTGTATTGGAAATCCCATAGAAACACAGGAGAAAACATGTGTTATGTTCATGTTGCATGCTAATAGCTGTGGACCATGTAAGACTGGCTAATGCACATAGGGATCACGTAATGTACTCCAGCTTTGCTGTACTTGGTGAGTGTGCCATTAAAACTAGGTTCCACACAGGCCCGGACTGGCATAGCGGGCACCGGGCAATCCCCCGGTGCGCCGCAAGGGTGGGGGCCGGTTTTGAGCCCCTGGGGGCCGATTTTGTTACAGGGCTGTTTTTGCAGCAATCGGCCCTGCAACAAAATCGACCGAAAACCGGCCCTAGCAAAGCGCTCGGCGGCGCCTCCAACCCCCCCGAGTTGGGAGGGGGGGGGCGGCCGAGCACTTTGCCAGGGCCGGTTTTTGTTCCCAGTCCGGCCCTGGTTCCACACTTGGGTGAACACGGCAGACCCCCATCAAATAGAGTTTCAACCTTTCCCAGAGTAAACTACCAGCCATCTAATCACATTTTAAGATACTTCAAAGACCCGGACATGTGTCTTAAGTAGAACTTTATATGCAATCATCTGTATTCATTTTTAGGGTTAGATTGCACTGCACTTGTGTTGTGCATGCGAAATCTCTTGTAATGGGATTTTCTTTTTACAAGGAGCTTAGACCCCACCCATTACTTACCTTTAGTAAACATTGGTTGGCTCCTATGTCACTCTTATTTCCTGTCTTCCAATTGATCAGTGGCTCCTTCTAACCTCCGGCTACCTCCTGGGCTTTGGAGGCTTAATCCATCCCATGGAGCATGGACCAAGTACTGCTTCCTGTTGCCAGTGCCCTTCTACTAGCTGCAAGTACTCTTTTTTATTTTCTACATAAGAGTGCATGCACCTGCAATCTACCCTCCCCCCACCTTCCCCGCTCCCTGTGGTTTCACCCAAACCCTTCCCCTTCACTAAAATCAATGTGAATGTATTGAAGCACTTTATATGAGCACGTTACATTACATTTGTTTTTGTTTTTTTAGGCACTAGGGAGATTACTTTATTTGCCCAGAATTACAGCATGTTGAGCTGACTCCAAGGTTTTAACCCAGTTCCCCAGTTCCAAAGTCGGCAGTTCTGGCCATTATGCCACATCCTCTCCTACAGAGATACCCGTCCTTACACCTTCGGTCTGGGTGCTGGTCTTTTGTACAAATGATGTTGCCTTTTTAGCGGTGGATAGGAAGTTTACGTTTACCATTGTGTCTGTTGATGCAAATATTTTGGTCAGTAATATTCTTCAGTGTAAATTTATTTTTCTACGCACTGTCCTCTATACCAAAGAAGTGATAAATTCATTGCTGCGTCAGAATACTTGTTCTGTTTACGTGATGTCAAGAAGCAATTTTGAATGGAGCCGTACTCCTTCCTGTCCGATAGGGTGCTTCACTGCAGGTAGCGTAACACAGTGTTCACTATTGGAATATAGCGTAACACAGTGTTCACGATAGGAATTCTATCTGGCTCCTACAGAAGTCAGTGGTTAATAAGCGTCATACCTGTTCACTAACGGTGTATACCGCTGTGTCCCATGGTCTCATGCACTACAGTTAAGCTATTAACACTTATATATGGTATTGTACTGTGAATATGACCCCATAGTGCTTTTTAGGGCTCGCCTGCTAATGCGCTTGCGCATTGCTGGCGAGAGATATTGGGGCTTAACCAGAGCTTAACTATCTGGCGATTTCATACAGTGCCCGTGAAAAGCGCGTGCACATCAAAGCCTTCTGCTTCCCTCCCACAGCTTCCCCCAGCGTGCGCTCTGCCTCAGGCATTTCTCCTCCCCTAATTATTCACGGCCGGCCGGCCGGCCGTACTTTCACTTTTACGGCCGCCAGGCCGTGTCTCGTTCTTTCACGGATTCCATACACATCCTTCAAGATTACAGCGAACGTTTCCCAGAGCCCTAAACAGAACGAATCGAGACTGCCACTTTTTCACAACTTTGAGAAATGTGCTAATGTTGCTGGCATAGCTGACATAATCACACTTATAGTGCCATTGCGCCCTTCCTTCGTGTAGTCTTCTATTTACCTTCAGCTCTGGATTAATTATGCAGACCATGTCAGTGACTACACCAGAATTTATTCTGCTTTTCATATACTAAATATATCGGTATATAGAATGATGTTAAATCTAAAGATTGAAAAAATGCATAAATATTTCTCTGTGCTAAAGCCTCCCGTTACGTTGAAATTGTTCTCTTTCTGCAAAATTCTCACTCTATCTTTCTGGTCTATCTCTGTCTCTGCTCTCCTCCCCCTGTTTGCCTCCCTGTCGTCTGTCCTCTGTCTCTGCATCTCCCGCTCTCTCTCTGCTGCCCTCTGTCCTTGCAATCCTCCATCCCTCTTGCTGCCCCTGCTGCTGTTTCCCTTTCTCTGCATCTCGCCTGCTCTCTGGCTGTCTCCAGTGACGCGACCCGGTCTCTCTCTCTGCTACACTTAGGCTGCTCTCTGACTGTCTTCAGTGACCTCTCTCTGTCCCTGCTCACCCCTCTCTCAGCCGCCCTCTGTCTGTCTAGGCTGCTCTCTGACTGTCTCCAGTGGCCTCTGTCTGTCTCTGGTCACCCCTCCTCACCATCACACACCCTCACATCCACTCACCCTCACACCCTCACCCACCCTCACACCCTCACCCACCCTCACACGCCCTCACCCTCACACCCCCTCACCCTCACACACCCTCACTCACCCTCACACCCTCACCCCCCCTCACAACCCCTTCACCCTCACTCACCCTCACACCCCCTCACCCTCACACACCCTTACCCTCACCCGCTCACCCTGACACACCCTGTCACCCTCACACCCTCACCCTCACCCTCACCCCCTCATATGGACTCGGGAGGTCTTTGTAGCCCGTCCAGCTCTCACCTCCCCCTTCCCTCTGCCCGGAGCCCTCCTCCGTCCCGCTCTCGCCTCCCCCTTATATCGTTTCATTGTTTGAGATGTTGAGGAATTTTAACGTGTCTTGTCCCAAGTTTGCCTCATTTCTTATTACTAGATTATACAACTCTTAACTCTTAGTGGTCTGCACACTAACCATCCATGTATATTGCTTGTTAGCCCTGCAGCAACTGCATGTCAGCTAACCTAGTGCACTCTAACCCCGCACTGTCTTTTATCCTGTAGGCAAGATGGAACTCTGTCTGCCTCTGCATTTTCAGTCCTGCTTACCGATTGTCCAGCGCAGTGAAATCCTTATGACTGCTGACCTTTCTTCACTACCAACACTGCACTGCTTTCAGCCACGAGGACAAAATTGCAATCTGTCCGCATTTTTAACTATAGCGCTGCATTCTTTCTGCGGCCGTATGGCACTCCCATCTATGAAGGCCCCCAAGTGCTCTGCCAGCCTGGGCGCTGCCAATGCAGAATGCTCACTGTTGGCTGTAACACTGTCTGCCGACCCTTCACACAAGCAGGACTTTCAGCTCTGCATTCCTACTGTCAGTAAATAATGTCAGGAGCACATATATGTACAGTTTACACACCAAAATGGCAACTCCCCTCAACATATTTTTCATTATCTAATATGCCATAGCAAATATGCAATAACAAACCAATGGCTCTGCACCACCATTTTAAAGGTGAGACCTATTGACTTTGCCCGTGTTTGTTTTAATGAGACTGTACTTTGCTGAGATTTTGCAAAATAAATTTGAACAAGCATAGCGTGTATTTTTTCATTTTCATTGTAGCAGTGTTATCAGCCACTAAAGGCTGTAATTGGGATATTGAAGTTGAGGAGAGAGCAAGTAGAAACTATTGTGACATTTGTTGCTAAAAGTGGACTGAGGTGCCAGCATTATACACACATGATGGAACAGAGGCCTGACATTTTATAATGGTGGAGAAAGCTGCATTTTGTATTTCGTTCTGTATTGTGAACTAATGTTCATTTATAGAGCTGTTCTATCAGACTTGTATAAGCATGATGATTGTTGGATTGGCCACTGGAGAATACTCATGGCCTCTTTGAACTTCACACAAAAGTAGAAGATCAGTCATCTACAAGGGTTGTATTGTCAGTCCCCAGCCTGTGTGTGCTGCTGTCTCTGCTCCTCCTGCGCCCTTAAGGGGCTGATCCTCTGTGTGTGTGTGTGTGGCTCTGTGTGTGTGTGTAGCTCTCTGCATGGCTCTCTGTGTGTGTGTGGCTCTCTCTCTCTCTGTGGCTCTGTGTGTGTGTGTGTGTGTGTGTCTCTCTCTGTGTGTGTGTGTGGCTCTGTGTGTGTGTGTGTGTGTGGCTCTCTGTGTGTGTGTGGCTCTGTGTGTGTGTGGCTCTGTGTGTGTGTTTCTCTGTGTGTGTGTGGCTCTGTGTGTGAATGTGGCCCTGTGTGTGTGGCTCTGTGTGTGTGTGTGTAGCTCTCTGTGTGTGTGTGGGGGGCTCTCTGTGTGTGTGGCTCTGTGTGTGTGTGTGTGGCTCTGTGTGTGTGGCTCTGTGTGTGTGTGTGTGTGTGTGTGTGGCTCTCTGTGTGTGTGTGTGTGGCTCTGTGTGTTTGTGTGGCTCTGTGTGTGTGTGTGTGGGGGGGGTTCTGTGTGTGTGTGGGGGGGGCTCTGTGTGTGTGTGGGGGGGCTCTGTGTGTGTGTGCGGGACCCTGTGTGTGTGTTGGCTCTGTGTGTGTGTGGGGCTCGGTTTATCTCCCACCTCGGACAGCTACTAATTTCTGCTATCAATTTGTTCGCAGGCATCTACATTGGAAATGAAAGCACCCTAATTAATAATATTAGGTGATTTTAATTTTAAAGTTGGAGAAATAGAACCATTGGTTACATAGCCCATATACTGACAGACTGCTTTCATTATTTTTTACTGTCCTCACACACAGACTCATGATCTCTCACCCCACCCCTCCCTGCGTCCCTCCTTTCCCTGCTTACCCCTCGCACCTTTCCTCCTAATCATTTACTGAGCACTTTATTTCTAGTTCATACTCACTGCTGCCTTGTCTGTCTGCACGCCCGGTGCGTGTGCTCACTAATTCCACTTTAGCCACTGAGAAACAATTATTCACGGTACATCTCTGTACAAGGAACGCTTCCGCACTTTGAATTACATGCTGCTATCAGTTTATTTGTACCCTTAGTCAAATTATAATGAAACCTCTCCACTTTTACTTATACAAAATGTCTCTGTTTTTTAGGTTTTGCCTGGCGAAAAGATGCGCTCTGCGCATCTTTTTCGCGCAGGCGAAAACCTAATGAGAATAGTACGGGAGACAGGAACGCCCCCGTCTTTCATTGGCTAGCTCCATAAATGGAGGCTAGCCATTGGAAGACGGGCCTGCCGTCAATGCCGGACCAGATTTGGGGGCGTTCCCGAGATTTTTTGGCTTTTGGCTACGTCACGCTACGTCAGCCAAAAGCCCTCGGGAACGCCCCCGAATCAGGTCCGGCATTGAGCCGGCACCCGCCTTCCTGCTTGCGTGAGTGCTTTGTTTTTGCCTTATGTCCGTGTGTGTCTGTTCCCGCTCCCCCCACCTCTCCGCTGTCAGTGTGTGGCCGTTCCCGCCCCCTCCCGCTGAAGACCTTACCGTCCCCGACCGTCAGTGAAATAATTAACCACCCCCAGGGCGATGCTCAAATGTGCTTACTGTTCAGTGGCTGTTGGACTTGGCCCGTCTGGCAGGTCCACCCCTGAAGTTTTGTGCTTATTATATGTGTCCGGGGAATGGTGATTCCCCTTCTGAGTGTGTGTGTGGTGAGAGAGACCTGCCTCCCATAGGAATGCATGGGGAATGTATGTGGCTATGGTAGTTCCTGATGCGTGGGGCGTGCCGGGTCGTGTTTGGTATGTGTGCGCTCGTGAGGTTGAATGCTACAAGATGATGTATGCGGCAGGTGTGTGACTAGAAGGGAAGTGCCACTTCTAGACCTTGGTGTGTGTGTGCAGTAGGTGTGCTGGCGCCTGATTGGCTGAAGCCGGCCGGGCCTTCCCCCACCAGGCTGGCTCCACCCCCCTGGGGTGGTCCAGTGTCCCTGGCCTGGCCAGTAACCTGAGATTACTTATAACCAGTTCTGGCTGGTTCTCTCCCTGCCTGCCCCTTTGGGAGACAAAGGAAGCTCCTGTATAAAAGGAGGGTGGGCCCTCTTCTCTCTCTCTTCTTCTTCCTGCTTGGGTCCCTACCTGGGTCGTGCTGCTGCGTGGGCTCAGGGTTGGCTGGCCTCCCTGGGCCCTGCCCTGCTCCTGAACTGCTGATGTCCCTTTTTCCCTTCTAAGAGCTGATGTGCTCCCCCTGAACTCCTGGACTTCCTATGGACCCTGCTTTCTATGGCTCTAGCGCTTGAGAGCGCTTTCCTGCTATTCTAGCGCCTTGGGGCGCTTCCTCCCGGCTTCTAGTGCCATCCGGCTGTCCTAGCGCCTCGAGGCGCTGCCGTTCTGCCCCCCAGCGCTGGGAGCGCTCTATTCCTCCAGCCGGTGCCCACCCGGCATCTGCCTGTCGTGGGAGAGGCCCGAGCCCCCAGCGAGTGCCTACCTCGCTTTATTTCCTTCCTGGCTGCCTTATCGAGGGAGCCGGGCCCTCGTCAATTTCCCCTGTGTTCACCGCCGCAGCCCGGGACCCCGCGTGAAGCCCGCCCCCGGGCCGCGCTCTGATTGGCGGCTGGCCCGATGACGTTTCCCCGGGCTGCGCTCTGATTGGCCGGCGGCCCCGGGGAACGGCCGTGCAGACACCGAGAGACGAGCAATGCAGGGGGCAGCGGGAGCCAACTCCGCGCCCCTGCGTCCACCCAGAGAAGTGCCGCTTCCCCCCCGGGGCCCCCAGGAGCAAGAGGGAGCCCCGGAGAGCGAGGAGAGACCGGCGCGTCTGCCACCGACCGGTGAGTGCTGCCGGAGGGGAGGCGGGGCGTCGGAGCACATTGTCGGTGCTCGCCCCTCCCCTCCAGCGCGAGCACACTTGTGCCTAGAGGCCCTGGGGCCCCCAGTGATACCGGGTCCCCCGAGGGGGATCTCACCTGCCCGCAACCTTGTCCCTGAGCCCCGCGAGGCTCCGTCACGGCCCCTTGGGCCCCCAGTGATGCCGGGTCCCCCGAGGGGGGCCCCGCCTGCCCACACCAATTCTCCCTGAGCCCGTGGAGGCTCCACCCTTTTGGACTTTTGCTCCACCGAGCCTGCGAGGCTCCCAGTCCCCCTCCTGTTTCCCTAGCCCCGAGAGGCTCCGTCCTGGCCCGTGGGGCCCCCGGAAGATCGAGTCCCCCGAGAGGGACTCCCCTGCCTATCCTGAGCCCCGAGAGGCTCCACCACGTGTCCCTGGCCCCCCGAGCCTGCAAGGCTACGTCCAAGCCCCTCAGCGGCCCAGCACTTCGTGGGCCGCTGCCACGTTTAGGTTTGCCCCGGGCCCCTGGCAGCCCACTCTGGACATCGAGACTCTAAGGCGCCCTTGCCCCAGGAAGGCCATCTGGCCTATGGGGTGCTACTGACTAACATCAAAGTGATACTGAAAACTCTTATGTGTGGCCCTGCTGATGGGGGCCTCTGTTGTATTGTGTAATTACATACCTATGCAGGACACGTAATAGTGACTTGCCAATCCGGTCCTGAAGAAAGCCCTCTGACCCGACTTTGTACCCATAGGGCTGAAACTTGGTGACCGCTCGACCACCCATTTCTTGACACAGGTGCTATAGATCAGCAGCCCTTCTATTCACGCACAGCAATTCTTTTTAATCTTGCCCCATCCCTGACTAAATAAATTTGAACCAGTGGCAAGGAGGCAATTTTAAGTTCACTCCACTCTCACCCTCACCACTCCTGATCACCATCCCTGTTCACTACTGCGAATAACCAGTTGGTCTCCCTCCTGGTGGAGGAAAGCACAGATAAGACCCAATGATGCTTTTCACATAAGAAACAAAAGCGGACAACCAAGATATACCGCTACTACGAGTAATATGCGAATATGGGTTTTTTTAGAGTGGAAGAACCCAGATCCTGGTAAAAACAGGACAAGTGATCCATTCTCCCCTGATCAATTGGTATTTGGATTGCTACAGGATAGAGAAATAGCACACTCCTACCAGACAACTGATTAATACTGCTGTCTGCACGTTTGTCTCCTTAAAACAAAACACCATGCAACTACAAGCAGAAATAAGTGAAACTCAGTCGCCATAATTCTGAGAAATAGTCCCCGTCTCCTAGGTCTGACACTGAGTAAAGCACTCACCCTTAATGTCAGGGCCCTGTAGGACTATGTCCCTTTTCCAGGCAGGTGTTAAACTACTGTCTCAGTCTAAAGATCAGTGACTTTGGCTGTGCTAATGGCACTTGCATATCACAGCACAGCCTGCTGTTACCTATATGGGATTATGCATGCACCTTTTGTTTCTCTTCATTTGTCTACTCTACTTTCCTAAGAGGGAAACACAAGGAAGTAGCCAGGTGAGGTACTTTTTACTAATGATAACTGTGGCGATTCACAGAAAAATGCATCCAATCCACACCAAGGAAGTAACGTGCACAAAAAATTGGGCCCAGTAGTTATTGAGAATCTGCAAAGCTTTCTGGACCTCACAACAGCAGTGGCTTTGGTTCCCAAAACAATATGCTAAATGCCAGTGTCTCTCTGGGTAAAATGTTGAGGTCGATTTGCACCCTGCTGTAGTTTTCTGTCCATGGCCAGCACAGAAGTTGACTTCTCACTCACTCAGAGCACCCTAACGCCAACACTACATGCGAGTAAACATGCAGTGTACAATCGTGTTTTCTTTCAATCAATGCAATGCCAGGACCAGCTCTTTAGCCTCCAAGTAGGTTTATTTGTAATAAGAATTCTATCAGTATCGCAGGTTCCTAAATCCTAAATGTCGTGTATCCTCAAATAGAATTAGTATAGCCACTCTTTGTGGCCAAGCATTTTAGAGATTCAACCATCATTGTCTTTGAGGTTTTCTTGGGAAACCTCTCCATATTTGACTCCTCACAGTACGTCTACTACACTGTGACGGCCATCTAATTACAATGCACACATATATAAATCTTTAAAAGCCCAAGCTGCAGGACAGTGGTTAGTTGTTTATTCTGTACATTGCATACATTTTTATTCCCATCCTTTTTCTTCTTTTTTGATTGTTATATGATCCCTGTCAGTATTGTATTGGAAATCCCATAGAAACACAGGAGAAAACATGTGTTATGTTCATGTTGCATGCTAATAGCTGTGGACCATGTAAGACTGGCTAATGCACATAGGGATCACGTAATGTACTCCAGCTTTGCTGTACTTGGTGAGTGTGCCATTAAAACTAGGTTCCACACAGGCCCGGACTGGCATAGCGGGCACCGGGCAATCCCCCGGTGCGCCGCAAGGGTGGGGGCCGGTTTTGAGCCCCTGGGGGCCGATTTTGTTACAGGGCTGTTTTTGCAGCAATCGGCCCTGCAACAAAATCGACCGAAAACCGGCCCTAGCAAAGCGCTCGGCGGCGCCTCCAACCCCCCCGAGTTGGGAGGGGGGGGGCGGCCGAGCACTTTGCCAGGGCCGGTTTTTGTTCCCAGTCCGGCCCTGGTTCCACACTTGGGTGAACACGGCAGACCCCCATCAAATAGAGTTTCAACCTTTCCCAGAGTAAACTACCAGCCATCTAATCACATTTTAAGATACTTCAAAGACCCGGACATGTGTCTTAAGTAGAACTTTATATGCAATCATCTGTATTCATTTTTAGGGTTAGATTGCACTGCACTTGTGTTGTGCATGCGAAATCTCTTGTAATGGGATTTTCTTTTTACAAGGAGCTTAGACCCCACCCATTACTTACCTTTAGTAAACATTGGTTGGCTCCTATGTCACTCTTATTTCCTGTCTTCCAATTGATCAGTGGCTCCTTCTAACCTCCGGCTACCTCCTGGGCTTTGGAGGCTTAATCCATCCCATGGAGCATGGACCAAGTACTGCTTCCTGTTGCCAGTGCCCTTCTACTAGCTGCAAGTACTCTTTTTTATTTTCTACATAAGAGTGCATGCACCTGCAATCTACCCTCCCCCCACCTTCCCCGCTCCCTGTGGTTTCACCCAAACCCTTCCCCTTCACTAAAATCAATGTGAATGTATTGAAGCACTTTATATGAGCACGTTACATTACATTTGTTTTTGTTTTTTTAGGCACTAGGGAGATTACTTTATTTGCCCAGAATTACAGCATGTTGAGCTGACTCCAAGGTTTTAACCCAGTTCCCCAGTTCCAAAGTCGGCAGTTCTGGCCATTATGCCACATCCTCTCCTACAGAGATACCCGTCCTTACACCTTCGGTCTGGGTGCTGGTCTTTTGTACAAATGATGTTGCCTTTTTAGCGGTGGATAGGAAGTTTACGTTTACCATTGTGTCTGTTGATGCAAATATTTTGGTCAGTAATATTCTTCAGTGTAAATTTATTTTTCTACGCACTGTCCTCTATACCAAAGAAGTGATAAATTCATTGCTGCGTCAGAATACTTGTTCTGTTTACGTGATGTCAAGAAGCAATTTTGAATGGAGCCGTACTCCTTCCTGTCCGATTTCTCTGTGCTAAAGCCTCCCGTTACGTTAAAATTGTTCTCTTTCTGCAAAATTCTCACTCTATCTTTCTGGTCTATCTCTGTCTCGGCTCTCCTCCCCCTGTTTGCCTCCCTGTCGTCTGTCCTCTGTCTCTGCATCTCCCGCTCTCTCTCTGCTGCCCTCTGTCCTTGCAATCCTCCATCCCTCTTGCTGCCCCTGCTGCTGTTTCCCTTTCTCTGCATCTCGCCGCTCTCTGGCTGTCTCCAGTGACGCGACCCGGTCTCTCTCTCTGCTACACTTAGGCTGCTCTCTGACTGTCTTCAGTGACCTCTCTCTGTCCCTGCTCACCCCTCTCTCAGCCGCCCTCTGTCTGTCTAGGCTGCTCTCTGACTGTCTCCAGTGGCCTCTGTCTGTCTCTGGTCACCCCTCCTCACCATCACACACCCTCACATCCACTCACCCTCACACCCTCACCCTCACCCACCCTCACACCCTCACCCACCCTGACACGCCCTCACCCTCACACCCCCTCACCCTCACACACCCTCACTCACCCTCACACCCTCACCCCCCCTCACAACCCCTTCACCCTCACTCACCCTCACACCCCCTCACCCTCACACACCCTTACCCTCACCCGCTCACCCTGACACACCCTGTCACCCTCACACCCTCACCCTCACCCTCACCCCCTCATATGGACTCGGGAGGTCTTTGTAGCCCGTCCCGCTCTCACCTCCCCCTTCCCTCTGCCCGGAGCCCTCCTCCGTCCCGCTCTCGCCTCCCCCTTATATCGTTTCATTGTTTGAGATGTTGAGGAATTTTAACGTGTCTTGTCCCAAGTTTGCCTAATTTCTTATTACTAGATTATACAACTCTTAACTCTTAGTGGTCTGCACACTAACCATCCATGTATATTGCTTGTTAGCCCTGCAGCAACTGCATGTCAGCTAACCTAGTGCACTCTAACCCCGCACTGTCTTTTATCCTGTAGGCAAGATGGAACTCTGTCTGCCTCTGCATTTTCAGTCCTGCTTACCGATTGTCCAGCGCAGTGAAATCCTTATGACTGCTGACCTTTCTTCACTACCAACACTGCACTGCTTTCAGCCACGAGGACAAAATTGCAATCTGTCCGCATTTTTAACTATAGCGCTGCATTCTTTCTGCGGCCGTATGGCACTCCCATCTATGAAGGCCCCCAAGTGCTCTGCCAGCCTGGGCGCTGCCAATGCAGAATGCGCACTGTTGGCTGTAACACTGTCTGCCGACCCTTCACACAAGCAGGACTTTCAGCTCTGCATTCCTGCTGTCAGTAAATAATGTCAGGAGCACATATATGTACAGTTTACACACCAAAATGGCAACTCCCCTCAACATATTTTTCATTATCTAATATGCCATAGAAAATATGCAATAACAAACCAATGGCTCTGCACCACCATTTTAAAGGTGAGACCTATTGACTTTGCCCGTGTTTGTTTTAATGAGACTGTACTTTGCTGAGATTTTGCAAAATAAATTTGAACAAGCATAGCGTGCATTTTTTCATTTTCATTGTAGCAGTGTTATCAGCCACTAAAGGCTGTAATTGGGATATTGAAGTTGAGGAGAGAGCAAGTAGAAACTATTGTGACATTTGTTGCTAAAAGTGGACTGAGGTGCCAGCATTATACACACATGATGGAACAGAGGCCTGACAGTTTATAATGGTGGAGAAAGCTGCATTTTGTATTTCGTTCTGTATTGTGAACTAATGTTCATTTATAGAGCTGTTCTATCAGACTTGTATAAGCATGATGATTGTTGGATTGGCCACTGGAGAATACTCATGGCCTCTTTGAACTTCACACAAAAGTAGAAGATCAGTCATCTACAAGGGTTGTATTGTCAGTCCCCAGCCTGTGTGTGCTGCTGTCTCTGCTCCTCCTGCGCCCTTAAGGGGCTGATCCTCTGTGTGTGTGTGTGTGGCTCTGTGTGTGTGTGTAGCTCTCTGCATGGCTCTCTGTGTGTGTGTGTGGCTCTCTCTCTCTGTGTGGCTCTCTGTGTGTGTGTGTGTGTGTGTGGCTCTCTCTGTGTGTGTGTGTGGCTCTCTGTGTGTGTGTGTGTGGCTCTCTGTGTGTGTGTGGCTCTGTGTGTGTGTGGCTCTGTGTGTGTGTTTCTCTGTGTGTGTGTGGCTCTGTGTGTGAATGTGGCCCTGTGTGTGTGGCTCTGTGTGTGTGTGTGTAGCTCTCTGTGTGTGTGTGGGGGGCTCTCTGTGTGTGTGGCTCTGTGTGTGTGTGTGTGGCTCTGTGTGTGTGGCTCTGTGTGTGTGTGTGTGTGTGGCTCTCTGTGTGTGTGTGTATGGCTCTGTGTGTTTGTGTGGCTCTGTGTGTGTGTGTGGGGGGGGTTCTGTGTGTGTGTGGGGGGGCTCTGTGTGTGTGTGGGGGGGCTCTGTGTGTGTGTGCGGGACCCTGTGTGTGTGTGGGGCTCTGTGTGTGTGTGGGGCTCGGTTTATCTCCCACCTCGGACAGCTACTAATTTCTGCTATCAATTTGTTCGCAGGCATCTACATTGGAAATGAAAGCACCCTAATTAATAATATTAGGTGATTTTAATTTTAAAGTTGGAGAAATAGAACCATTGGTTACATAGCCCATATACTGACAGACTGCTTTCATTATTTTTTACTGTCCTCACACACAGACTCATGATCTCTCACCCCACCCCTCCCTGCGTCCCTCCTTTCCCTGCTTACCCCTCGCACCTTTCCTCCTAATCATTTACTGAGCACTTTGTTTCTAGTTCATACTCACTGCTGCCTTGTCTGTCTGCACGCCCGGTGCGTGTGCTCACTAATTCCACTTTAGCCACTGAGAAACAATTATTCACGGTACATCTCTGTACAAGGAACGCTTCCGCACTTTGAATTACATGCTGCTATCAGTTTATTTGTACTCTTAGTCAAATTATAATGAAACCTCTCCACTTTTACTTATACAAAATGTCTCTGTTTTTTAGGTTTTGCCTGGCGAAAAGATGCGCTCTGCGCATCTTTTTCGCGCAGGCGAAAACCTAATGAGAATAGTACGGGAGACAGGAACGCCCCCGTCTTTCATTGGCTAGCTCCATAAATGGAGGCTAGACATTGGAAGACGGGCCTGTCCGTCAATGCCGGACCAGATTCGGGGGCGTTCCCGAGATTTTTTGGCTTTTGGCTACGTCACGCTACGTCAGCCAAAAGCCCTTGGGAACGCCCCCGAATCAAGTCCGGCATTGAGCTGGCACCCGCCTTCCTGCTTGCGTGAGTGCTTTGTTTTTGCCTTATGTCCGTGTGTGTCTGTTCCCGCTCCCCCCCCCCTCCGCTGTCAGTGTGTGGCCGTTCCCGCCCCCTCCCGCTGAAGACCTTACCGTCCCCGACCGTCAGTGAAATAATTAACCACCCCCAGGGCGATGCTCAAATGTGCTTACTGTTCAGTGGCTGTTGGACTTGGCCCGTCTGGCAGGTCCACCCCTGAAGTTTTGTGCTTATTATATGTGTCCGGGGAATGGTGATTCCCCTTCTGAGTGTGTGTGTGGTGAGAGAGACCTGCCTCCCATAGGAATGCATGGGGAATGTATGTGGCTATGGTAGTTCCGGATGCGTGGGGCGTGCCGGGTCGTGTTTGGTATGTGTGCGCTCGTGAGGTTGAATGCTACAAGATGATGTATGCGGCAGGTGTGTGACTAGAAGGGAAGTGCCACTTCTAGACCTTGGTGTGTGTGTGCAGTAGGTGTGCTGGCGCCTGATTGGCTGAAGCCGGCCGGGCCTTCCCCCACCAGGCTGGCTCCACCCCCCTGGGGTGGTCCAGTGTCCCTGGCCTGGCCAGTAACCTGAGATTACTTATAACCAGTTCTGGCTGGTTCTCTCCCTGCCTGCCCCTTTGGGAGACAAAGGAAGCTCCTGTATAAAAGGAGGGTGGGCCCTCTTCTCTCTCTCTTCTTCTTCCTGCTTGGGTCCCTACCTGGGTCGTGCTGCTGCGTGGGCTCAGGGTTGGCTGGCCTCCCTGGGCCCTGCCCTGCTCCTGAACTGCTGATGTCCCTTTTTCCCTTCTAAGAGCTGATGTGCTCCCCCTGAACTCCTGGACTTCCTATGGACCCTGCTTTTTATGGCTCTAGCGCTTGAGAGCGCTTTCCTGCTATCCTAGCGCCTTGGGGCGCTTCCTCCCGGCTTCTAGTGCCATCCGGCTGTCCTAGCGCCTCGAGGCGCTGCCGTTCTGCCCCCCAGCGCTGGGAGCGCTCTATTCCTCCAGCCGGTGCCCACCCGGCATCTGCCTGTCGTGGGAGGGGGCCCGAGCCCCCAGCGAGTGCCTACCTCGCTTTATTTCCTTCCTGGCTGCCTCATCGAGGGAGCCGGGCCCTCGTCAATTTCCCCTGTGTTCACCGCCGCAGCCCGGGACCCCGCGTGAAGCCCACCCCCGGGCCGCGCTCTGATTGGCGGCTGGCCCGATGACGTTTCCCCGGGCCGCGCTCTGATTGGCCGGCGGCCCCGGGGAACGGCCGTGCAGACACCGAGAGACGAGCAATGCAGGGGGCAGCGGGAGCCAACTCCGCGCCCCTGCGTCCACCCAGAGAAGTGCCGCTTCCCCCCCCCGGGGCCCCCAGGAGCAAGAGGGAGCCCCGGAGAGCGAGGAGAGACCGGCGCGTCTGCCACCGACCGGTGAGTGCTGCCAGAGGGGAGGCGGGGCGTCGGAGCACATTGTCGGTGCTCGCCTCTCCCCTCCAGCGCGAGCACACTTGTGCCTAGAGGCCCTGGGGCCCCCAGTGATACCGGGTCCCCCGAGGGGGATCTCACCTGCCCGCAACCTTGTCCCTGAGCCCCGCGAGGCTCCGTCACGGCCCCTGGGGCCCCCAGTGATGCCGGGTCCCCAGAGGGGGGCCCCGCCTGCCCACACCAATTCTCCCTGAGCCCGTGGAGGCTCCACCCTTTTGGACTTTTGCTCCACCGAGCCTGCGAGGCTCCCAGTCCCCCTCCTGTTTCCCTAGCCCCGAGAGGCTCCGTCCTGGCCCGTGGGGCCCCCGGAAGATCGAGTCTCCCGAGAGGGACTCCCCTGCCTATCCTGAGCCCCAAGAGGCTCCACCACGTGTCCCTGACCCTGCCTGAGCCCCGAGAGGCTCCACCACGTGTCCCTGGCCCCCCGAGCCTGCAAGGCTACGTCCAAGCCCCTCAGCGGCCCAGCACTTCGTGGGCCGCTGCCACGTTTAGGTTTGCCCCGGGCCCCTGGCAGCCCACTCTGGACATCGAGACTCTAAGGCGCCCTTGCCCCAGGAAGGCCATCTGGCCTATGGGGTGCTACTGACTAACATCAAAGTGATACTGAAAACTCTTATGTGTGGCCCTGCTGATGGGGGCCTCTGTTGTATTGTGTACCTTGCCTCATGTATGTCTATGCTGGTTAGAGTGAGTTCTATTGCTAGTCCTATGAGACCCCGGGGCGTGACGTGTTCTAATGCTAAGCTCCTGGTGATTATGTGTTCTAGTCCTAGTCCGAGGAAGCTCCCAGTTGTTATATGTTCTAAAATACCAATACCATCCTGTGCACCTTCCTGGCAGTGGCCCCTTGGCCCTGCTCTGTACCTTTCCCCTGGTAACCCCTGCTGTGCCTTGAGCACATTGTAAAGTGTATGTTCCTGTGTGTCCTTCCTAATACAAAGACTATTTTCATATATACTTTGTGTGGAGTTCCTTTTGTGGGAGGCCTGGGATGTTGCTGTTGGTGGGTGCGTGCGCAAATGCTTCACACATGTCCTCCGAGATAGGCCTGACTGCCCGCGCCGCGTTACCTAGAGGGCGAGCAGGGGTCGACTTTACATAGGAGAGGCGGTCTCTGACTGGCTGTGGCGCAAGCCCTGGCCGGCCGGGGGTCCCATTTCCTACACTGGTGGCAGCGGTGGGATCCGGACTTGTGTTTGCGCAGTACCACAACGATAACTGGACTCCCTACAAAACTCTGCATGGTAAATGGTCGCAAAGAAAGGAGATTATTGTTTTTATGAGGTTACTTAAATGTCCGTTCTGTGAAAAATGTATTCTGGTACGCTATGAGTTAGGTGGCCCTAGCTCGGGAGGGTAGATCAACTCCCTAGTGCAATGTGTTTTCTGGATTCACCAGAAGGGTGGGATCCAGTGGTGGCAGCGTAATTGTGTTCGATGTGTATGGTCCCTGTCCCTTCCCTGGAGTAATGATACCTGCGCCACATGGGTCAGGTCAGGTTGCTAAAAATGTCTGTTCTGTGGAAATGTTTAATGATTAATAGAAGTACCCGTTCTGTGGAAAGTTTAAGGTTACTTAAATGTCCGTTCTGTGAAAAAATGTGTGCGTATACACTCTGAGTTAGGTGTCCCTAGCTTGGGTGGGTAAATAATCTCCCTAGTACAATATGGTTTTCTGAATTCACCAGAAGTGTGGGATCCAGTAGTAGTTGCGTAATTGTGTTCAAGTGTGTGGTCCTTGTCCCTTCCCTAGAGTAATGGTACCTGTGCCACAAGGGTCAGGTTGAGGAATCAGGGGCGGTGGAAAACTGTCTTACCAGTCTAGGGGACGGGGTGTGGATGAATGTTGAGGTGTGCTGAGTAATGGAGTGTAAGTTCTCTGGGATGGGGAGCTTGCTGAATCAACGATAATAGTGTCCTTCCTTGCCCCGCTGAATGTGTTGGATGCATCATGTGTCCCGTACAACCGCTGACTGTGTTTGATGCGTCAGGTGTCCCCCCTTTACCCCGCTGAATGTGTTTTAGGCGTCAGGTGTCGCCCTGGCTGAATTTATGTTGAGTTGTATCCCGGACAAGGAAGACCTGCTGGCGCTGCCGCAGCTTGCCTTGGGGGGAGCTGAACACCGAGACCTGCTGGTGCTGCCGCGGCTCATCTTGTTGTGTTTTAGGCGTCAGGTGTCGCCCTGGCTGAATTGATGTTGAGTTGTATCCCGGACGAGGAAGACCTGCTGGCGCTGCCGCGGCTTGCCTTGGGGAGAGCTGAACACTGAGACCTGCTGGCGCTGCCGCGGCTCAACTTGTTGTGTTTTAGGCGTCAGGTGTCGCCCTGGCTGAATTTATGTTAAGTGGTATCCCGGTCAAGGAAGACCTGCTGGCTCGGCCGCGGCTTGCTTTAGGGGAGAGCTAAATGCTTAGTTCCCAGGTGGAAGACCAGTGGAGGGAGGAAGTTCCAAGACTGGTAGGAAAGTGTGTTCTGAGGGTGTTTCTCCTGGGAGAACGCGGAACCTCAGAAGTAGAGGTAGGGTGGGGCATTCTTGCCCGTGACCTCTGGCAAACCTGAGGGTGCGGACCCTAGGTGGAAGGAACAGTGGTAGTCGTGGCTACACTGAGAAAGGGAGTGGAGAATGGCTATTGTGGGCCAGGGGTTACCACCCCCCACTTCGGATTAGCAGGGACCAGTGGTATCTGGATGGCTTAGGGCCTGGTCCTAGTCATGGACAACTAAGGAGTACCAGGTGGGTAGCCTGGTTGGGCCTATGTCTTCATTTTTTTTATTTTTTTTTGTTGTTGTTGTAACTTTTATTATTTTCAGTCTGTGTATGTCTATCGGTCCGGCGGTGCGGGCCGCGTCCAAGTTCTATCGCCCTGCAGCAGGGAAGTCCATCACGGTAGTGATTGGTCTGCCCTGCGTTTGGGCTGGGAGGGGCATGTGTTGGACTTGGCCCGTCTGGCAGGTCCACCCCTGAAGTTTTGTGCTTATTATATGTGTCCGGGGAATGGTGATTCCCCTTCTGAGTGTGTGTGTGGTGAGAGAGACCTGCCTCCCATAGGAATGCATGGGGAATGTATGTGGCTATGGTAGTTCCTGATGCGTGGGGCGTGCCGGGTCGTGTTTGGTATGTGTGCGCTCGTGAGGTTGAATGCTACAAGATGATGTATGCGGCATATGTGTGACTAGAAGGGAAGTGCCACTTCTAGACCTTGGTGTGTGTGTGCAGTAGGTGTGCTGGCGCCTGATTGGCTGAAGCCGGCCGGGCCTTCCCCCACCAGGCTGGCTCCACCCCCCTGGGGTGCGTCCAGTGTCCCTGGCCTGGCCAGTAACCTGAGATTACTTATAACCAGTTCTGGCTGGTTCTCTCCCTGCCTGCCCCTTTGGGAGACAAAGGAAGCTCCTGTATAAAAGGAGGGTGGGCCCTCTTCTCTCTCTCTTCTTCTTCCTGCTTGGGTCCCTACCTGGGTCGTGCTGCTGCGTGGGCTCAGGGTTGGCTGGCCTCCCTGGGCCCTGCCCTGCTCCTGAACTGCTGATGTCCCTTTTTCCCTTCTAAGAGCTGATGTGCTCCCCCTGAACTCCTGGACTTCCTATGGACCCGGCTTTCTATGGCTCCAGCGCTTGAGAGCGCTTTCCTGCTATCCTAGCGCCTTGGGGCGCTTCCTCCCGGCTTCTAGTGCCATCCGGCTGTCCTAGCGCCCCGAGGCGCTGCCGTTCTGCCCCCCAGCGCTGGGAGCGCTCTATTCCTCCAGCCGGTGCCCACCCGGCATCTGCCTGTCGTGGGAGGGGGCCCGAGCCCCCAGCGAGTGCCTACCTCGCTTTATTTCCTTCCTGGCTGCCTTATCGAGGGAGCCGGGCCCTCGTCAATTTCCCCTGTGTTCACCGCCGCAGCCCGGGACCCCGCGTGAAGCCCGCCCCCGGGCCGCGCTCTGATTGGCGGCTGGCCCGATGACGTTTCCCCGGGCCGCGCTCTGATTGGCCGGCGGCCCCGGGGAACGGCCGTGCAGACACCGAGAGACGAGCAATGCAGGGGGCAGCGGGAGCAAACTCCGCGCCCCTGCGTCCACCCAGAGAAGTGCCGCTTCCCCCCCCGGGGCCCCCAGGAGCAAGAGGGAGCCCCGGAGAGCGAGGAGAGACCGGCGCGTCTGCCACCGACCGGTGAGTGCTGCCGGAGGGGAGGCGGGGCGTCGGAGCACATTGTCGGGGCTCGCCCCTCCCCTCCAGCGCGAGCACACTTGTGCCTAGAGGCCCTGGGGCCCCCAGTGATACCGGGTCCCCCGAGGGGGATCTCACCTGCCCGCAACCTTGTCCCTGAGCCCCGCGAGGCTCCGTCACGGCCCCTGGGGCCCCCAGTGATGCCGGGTCCCCCGAGGGGGGCCCCGCCTGCCCACACCAATTCTCCCTGAGCCCGTGGAGGCTCCACCCTTTTGGACTTTTGCTCCACCGAGCCTGCGAGGCTCCCAGTCCCCCTCCTGTTTCCCTAGCCCCGAGAGGCTCCGTCCTGGCCCGTGGGGCCCCCGGAAGATCGAGTCCCCCGAGAGGGACTCCCCTGCCTATCCTGAGCCCCGAGAGGCTCCACCACGTGTCCCTGACCCTGCCTGAGCCCCGAGAGGCTCCACCACGTGTCCCTGGCCCCCCGAGCCTGCAAGGCTACGTCCAAGCCCCTCAGCGGCCCAGCACTTCGTGGGCCGCTGCCACGTTTAGGTTTGCCCCGGGCCCCTGGCAGCCCACTCTGGACATCGAGACTCTAAGGCGCCCTTGCCCCAGGAAGGCCATCTGGCCTATGGGGTGCTACTGACTAACATCAAAGTGATACTGAAAACTCTTATGTGTGGCCCTGCTGATGGGGGCCTCTGTTGTATTGTGTACCTTGCCTCATGTATGTCTATGCTGGTTAGAGTGAGTTCTATTGCTAGTCCTATGAGACCCCGGGGCGTGACGTGTTCTAATGCTAAGCTCCTGGTGATTATGTGTTCTAGTCCTAGTCCGAGGAAGCTCCCAGTTGTTATATGTTCTAAAATACCAATACCATCCTGTGCACCTTCCTGGCAGTGGCCCCTTGGCCCTGCTCTGTACCTTTCCCCTGGTAACCCCTGCTGTGCCTTGAGCACATTGTAAAGTGTATGTTCCTGTGTGTCCTTCCTAATACAAAGACTATTTTCATATATACTTTGTGTGGAGTTCCTTTTGTGGGAGGCCTGGGATGTTGCTGTTGGTGGGTGCGTGCGCAAATGCTTCACACATGTCCTCCGAGATAGGCCTGACTGCCCGCGCCGCGTTACCTAGAGGGCGAGCAGGGGTCGACTTTACATAGGAGTGGCGGTCTCTGACTGGCTGTGGCGCAAGCCCTGGCCGGCCGGGGGTCCCATTTCCTACAGTGGCCCAGCATGAAAAAGTAAAATACGCAATCATGCATGCGTGTATAAAACATTTATTCCTTGAACGGATAATTACCTCACCAGCGTGCGCTAATGAGCTAGGGATGGGTGCACGGTATATGAACGGGCCTTGCGCCAATGTGTGCGTCTTGGGTTCAATTTCTTGTAGGTAGAAATGTTTAATTACCTCACAAGCAGGGGGCTAATGAGTTAAGCACGTGACCACAATACATGCAACGAGGTCACATGCCAGAGTGTGCGTCTTGCATTCACTACCTGCTGTCATGGTTTTAGTCTCGCGTACAATGAAAGGTGCTGTGCGTTCTGCTGCATGCGTTATTTTTATTATATATATTATTGGCACGTGGATGGAAACACCGATGAACTGCTGACCCGGGCGCCCATAAAATGGTGAAATTATCTGTAAAAAACTGCTAGGATTATATTCGCCAGAGTTAGTTTACACTGTTCGTCGTTTTATTATCTGACTCAACACAATATTTACAACGTGGACAAGAAATCCAAGAGGCTCGTTTAATGGCCAGTGGGAATATTGGGCACAAAACTCCCATGCTCAATTACATTTGCACTGGGTTTCCAATGAGATTTTGCACCTGATTAAAGGCTTGGCGTAGTAAACAAGGCATAATGCACGCTGGCCTGATTTTTTGTGGCATTGGTGCATTTTGCAATGTTTTGCACACAGTGTTTAACAAATGTAAAACTATAGTGATTAAAGGGATGCAGTCCTAAAAATGTGAGTAAAAACCATGTTGTACTGCACTCTCTGATAATTGGACCCTTATTTATTATGAGTTTTATGTTGTGCATGGCACCAAGAGATACAGATGGGCTTTATAAAGTAGCAGCGATACCAGCCTTACAATAAACTGAAGCAAGCACACAAACAAGACAAGTAATAAGAAGAATGGTGGAATGTTGGAGAGGTTAATGGGAGGAGGGCGTTTCAGGGATCCAAGCACTGCTTCCCTGGTCTTATAGGGACTGGTTACAGTTATGAAGTACGGGCGTTGGTTTCAAGGATCCCTGTGCTGTTTTCCCAGGCCAGCTGCTTGCTGCCCTCTCCCAGCCTGCCCTCTCCCAGCCTGCCCTCTCGCAGCCTGTCCTCTCGCAGCCTGTCCTCTCGCAGCCTGTCCTCTCGCAGCCTGTCCTCTTGCAGCCTGTCCTCTCCCGGCCTGCCCACTCCCAGCCTGTTCTCTCCCAGCCTGTCCCCTCCCTGCCCTTTCCCAGCCTGTCCTTTCCCAGCCTGTCCACTTCCAGCATGTCCTCTCCCAGCCTGCCCTCTCCCAGCCTGCCCTCTCCCAGCCTGCCCTCTCCCAGCCTGCCCTCTCCCAGCCTGCCCTCTCGCAGCCTGTCCTCTCGCAGCCTGTCCTCTCACAGCCTGTCCTCTCGCAGCCTGTCCTCTCGCAGCCTGTCTTCTCGCAGCCTGTCTTCTCCCAGCCTGCCCTCTCCCAGCCTGCCCTCTCGCAGCCTGTCCTCTCGCAGCCTGCCCACTCCCAGCCTGTTCTCTCCCAGCCGGTCCCCTCTCTGCCCTTTCCCAGCCTGTCCACTTCCAGCCTGCCCTTTCCCAGCCTGTCCTCTCCCAGCCTGTCCACTTCCAGCCTGTCCACTTCCAGCCTGCCCTCTCCTAACCTGCCCTCTCCCAGCCTGCCTTCTCCCAGCTTGTCCCCTCCCTCTCCCAGCATGCCCTCTCCCAGCCTGTCTCCTCCCTGCCCTCTCCCAGCCTGTCCTCTCCCTGCCTGTTGTCGTGTCCCGGCGGCAGCAGGCAGGAGCGTGCACTGCGTCCCCGAAGCCCTAAAGCAAGCAAGAAGTACACCCCCCCTCCCACCAATCCCTGTTAGGTAGTGGAAACTGTCCAAACTGGGGTGCAGACAGCCTCTCTCACCTTTCGGCCTGGTACCACTGCACCAGCCGCACTACTTCCCTACTGACCGTTCTCCACTTCAGCCCCGTCTAAATTACAATTCATGCTTGTGACCCTTTTGCCTGCTTGTGCTTGTTTTCATGACCCTGTTTCCTGCTTGTGCCTCCGTGTGCCCATGTTGCCTGCTTGTGCCTCCGTGTGCCCCTGTTGCCTGCTTGTGCCTCCGTGTGCCCCTGTTGCCTGCTTGTGCCTCCGTGTGCCCCTGTTGCCTGCTTGTGCCTCCGTTTTCGTGCCTCTGTTGCCTGCTTGTGCCTCCGTTTTCGAGCCCCTGTTGCGTGTGCCCCTTTTGCCTGCTTGTGCCTCTGTGTGCCCCTGTTGTCTGCTTGTGCCTCTGTTGCCTGCTTGTGCCTCCGTGTGCCCCTGTTGCCTGCTTGTGCTGTGTGGGTGTGTGTGGGGGGCTCTGTGTGGCTGTGTGTGTGGGGGGCTCTGTGTGGCTGTGTGTGGGGGGCTCTGCGTGGGGGTGGGGGTGGGGGGGCTCTGTGTGTGTCATTTGCGAGAGATAAAGCTAGTGGCATTGTAAATGACAATGCCATTTATTTATGTTAAAAAAACATAAATAAAAATAATGTCAAGAGCAATGCCAATAGCTCTAACTTTAACAAAGGCAAAACCATTGCATTGTAAATGCTTGTTTTCTTTCTCTTTTGCGTCACTCTAAATGTCTTTATCCCCACTCCCTCTCTCTTTGGTTTCTCATTCCTCCTTCTCTCACCCTTTTTACGCCTTTTTTTTTGCTGACACATTTTCCCTTACTCCTTCTCCATCATTCAGTTTCACACCATCTCACCAACTCTTTCTTTACCCCTCTTCTCTCTCTAGCCCATCCTATCCACTCCAATTAGTTTCTGTGCTCTTCCCTCTTTGTTTTCCACTCTCCTTTAGCCTCTCCCTGTTTAACCTGTTCTCTTCCTCTTCGTTTAGTACTCTCTCTATTTTCTCTAGACCTTTCACTTACTTCTTTGCTGAAAAATTCCCTCTCTCTAGTTCCATTGGCCTCTCCACGATGGGGATGCTCTCCCCTTCTCCCTTTCCCTCTGTCAACTGTCTGTACATCTCTATAAGCCTTCCTTCTCACTCAACCCACACCTCCCTCTTTATTTTACACTCTCCTTTTCCTTCTTTTGGTCTCTTTCTTTCGAACCTAACTCCACCTGAGAAAAACCCTACTTTCATTCTTTTGCCTCCACTATCTCTCTCTCTATATTATTCATTATCTCGCACTCTATAATCTCTCAGTCCTTATCCATGTATTTCTTCCTGCCTCAGTCCCCACTCCCTCTTCCACTCCTTCCTCCTCCATTCTTTGCCTGTTTCTCTTTCCCATCTCTTTCTTTCACTCTCTTTTTCTTCCACCCAACTCCAGGTTTCATATTTCTATATCCCTCCCCACCGATCTCTCCTTCTCCTACTACTTCCATATCTCCTTCTTCTTCTCTAGCGACACCTCTGTTTAAGCTCTACATTCCTATCACATACTTTTCTCTCTTACTTCCCTCGTTTGATCTCTCCCCTTCTACCTCTCCGACC
This sequence comes from Lissotriton vulgaris, assembly GCF_964263255.1. Classification (NCBI taxonomy): domain Eukaryota; kingdom Metazoa; phylum Chordata; class Amphibia; order Caudata; family Salamandridae; genus Lissotriton; species Lissotriton vulgaris. The sequence continues at coordinate 928,838,835 of NC_141689.1, read as the reverse complement.
TCACTATCCCTTCCTCTCTACCCAACTCGCCATTTTTAGGTCTCGCTGAAGCAATGCGTAAGCTTTGTTTTCGGCGAGAATCTAGAAAGCCGCTTTCTAAAGTCTACCCACTGCGGATCGCATACAGTTCATATGAGGTAGGCGCGTGCATAGGAATTCGCTCCCCCTACCCCTCCCACAAAGCAAGGCAAGACTCCTGTACTGATCTGCTGTTCATTTCCCCTGCCTCCTTCTGTGACTCCCGGTTCTCTTCTCCTGTGACGATCTGCTGTTCTCATCCACTCCACCCCCTTCTTTAACTCCCTGTTCTCTTCTACTGTGCTGTTCTGCTCTCTTCCACCGCACCTCCTTCTTTAACTCCCTGTTCTCTTCTGCTGTGCTAATCTGCTGCTCTCTTCCACCTCACCTCCTTCTCTAACTCCCTGTTCTCTTCTCCCGTGCTGATCTGCTGTTCTCTTCCACCGCCTCCTTCTCTAACTCCCTGTTTTCTTCTCCCGTGTTGATCTGTTGCTCTCTTCCACCTACCTCTTTCTCTAACTCCCTGTTCTTTTCTCCTGTGCTGATCTGCTGCTCTCTTCCACCTCACCTCCTTCTCTAACTCCCTGTTCTCTTTTCTTCTCCTGTGCTGATCTGTTGCTCTCTTCCACCCTGCCTCCTTCTTTAACTCCCTGTTAACTTCTGCTGATCTGCTGCTCTCTTCCACCCCACCTCCTTCTTTAACTCCCTGTTCTCCTCTGCTGTGCTGATCTGTTCCTCTCTTCCACCCACCTCCTTATCTAACTCCCTGTTCTCTTCTCTCGTGCTGATCTGCTGCTTTCTTCCACCCTGCCTCCTTCTCTAACTCCCTGTTCTCTTCTCCTGTGCCGATATGCTGTTCTCTTCCACCCGCCTCCTTCTTTAACTCCCTGTTCTCTTCTCATGTGCTGATCTGTTGCTCTCATCCACCCACCTCCTTCTTTAACTACCTGTTCTCTTCTCTCGTACTGATCTGCTGTTCTCTTCCACCCCACCTCCTTCTCTACCTCCCTGTTCTCTTCTCCCGTGCTGTTCTGCTCTCTTCCACCCCACCTCCTTCTTTAACTCCCTGTTCTCTTTTGCTGTGCTAATCTGCTGCTCTCTTCCACCTCACCTCCTTCTCTAACTCCCTGTTCTCTTCTCTTCTCCTGTGCTGATCTGTTGCTCTCTTCCACCCCGCCTCCTTCTTTAACGCCCTGTTAACTTCTGCTGATCTGCTGCTCTCTTCCACCGACCTCCTTCTTTAACTCCCTGTTCTCTTCTGCGGTGCTGATCTGCTGCTCTCTTCCACCCCACCTCCTTCTCTACCTCCCTGTTCTCTTCTCCCGTGCTGTTCTGCTCTCTTCCACCCCACCTCCTTCTTTAACTCCCTGATCTCTTTTGCTGTGCTAATCTGCTGCTCTCTTCCACCTCACCTCCTTCTCTAACTCCCTGTTCTCTTCTTTTCTCCCTCTGATGATCTGCTGCTCTGTTCCACCCCGCCTCCTTCTTTAACTCCTTGTTCTCTTCTGCTGATCTGCTGCTCTCTTCCACCTCGCCTCCTTCTCTAACTCCCTGTTCTTCCTGTAGGTTGTCAGCTGGTCGCCATGCCTGCCTCCAGCAGGCAGGTCATAGCTGCTGAGTCCGCCTGTGGTGCCAGTCAGCAGTTATTATAGACTGCATGGCCATACGATGGGGGTTTAAGGCCAGTGGTGGATTGGATATTTGTATAGCCGTGCTGTCCCTGTGGACCTGTCTTTTGTTGTGCTCTGCCTGTTTAGCAAAACACAGCACCACTGTTTGTAGATAGGCATTTCTGAGAGTTTTCATTTCTATTACCTACAAACATAGCACCCATATTAGTAGACTGCAAGTACAACCCCCAGAGTTTGGTTGTGCTATTGAATGGTCAAAGATCCTCTGTTCAATGGTACTTGTTTTATCGACCTTAGAAGGACGAAAAGCTATGTGAACATGTGAGTATAGGAGAGCAAACACAGATAATTGGAGTATGCACATTGGCTCCTTGGGCCACCAGTGTAATACATAACTGTTAACATACCACATGTCCCAGTAAGATAACGGTGTTCGGACAGTGTAGTGACACACACACAGTAGAGTGTTTTGGTGCTACTGACGTTCGTCTCTGCAATATTGCTGATCAAACAACAGCAGGGGAAGGGCCTGCTGGGGACAAAGATGGCAGATTCTGTTGCTGCTGAGCGCGGGCTCCCTGTTTTCTAGTCGTGCCTGTCTTCAGAGCAGCCTGTGACCGAAAAGGGAGCTCTCTGTTAGCTCACTGACTCCTAGCAGTCACTGCAAACCCTCCTGGCCTGATAAACATGTCAGCCTTGCTGACCTCTGATTCTCTCCAAACCCACTGACCACTGCCCACTCTGCTGTGACACCTACAACACACTGCAGCCCTAACTTACTCAGTAAACCACACACCTTCAAAACACACTGCAGCCCTAACTCACTCAGTAAACCACACACCTTCAAAACACACTGCAGCCCTAACTCACTCAGTAAACCACACACCTTCAACACACACTGCAGCCCTAACTTACTCAGTAAACCACACACCTTCAAAACACACTGCAGCCCTAATCACTCAGTAAACCACACACCTTCGACAAACACTGCAGCCCTAACTCACTCAGTAAACCACATACATTCCGCACACACTACAGCCCTAACCTACTCAGTAAACCACACACCTTCGACACACACTGTAGCCCTAACTTACTCAGTAAACCACACACCTTCAACACACACTGCAGCCCTAACCTACTCAGTAAACCACACACCTTCGACACACACTGTAGCCCTAACCTCCTCAGTTAACCACATACATTCGACACACACTGCAGCCCTAACTCACTCAGTAAACCACATACATTCCGCACACACTACAGCCCTAACCTACTCAGAAAACCACACACCTTCGACACACACTGTAGCCCTAACTTACTCAGTAAACCACACACCTTCAACACACACTGCAGCCCTAACCTACTCAGTAAACCACACACCTTTGACACACACTGTAGCCCTAACCTACTCAGTTAACCACATACATTCGACACACACTGCAGCCCTAACCTACTCAGTAAACCACATACGTTCGATACACACTGTAGCCCTAACTTACTCAGCAAACCACATACATTCGACACACACTGCAGCCCTAATTTACTCAGCAAACCGCACACCTTCAACACACACTGCAGCCCTAACCTACTCAGTAAACCACATACGTTCGACACACACTGCAGCCCTAACTCACTCAGCAAACCACACACCTTCAACACACACTGCAGCCCTAACCTACTCAGTAAATCACATACATTCGACACACACTGCAGCCCTAATTTACTCAGCAAACCACACACATTCGACAAACACTGCAGCTCTAACTTACTCAGCAAACCACATAACTTCAACAGACTCTGCAAACCAGCTAACCCACAAAACATTCTGCAAATCTCACCAACCAAACAAACAATTCAACCCTCATTGTGCACACAATATATTGCAAGCATGCACAACACACACGGTGTAAAACAACAAAAGCAGTAAAATGTATTTCTAATGCGAGAAATAAAGACCTACTCGAAAGCCCTAGTGTAGTAATGAGGGCAAGAAGGAAAATGTCCTAGCTAAAATAAAGTGCAGTGCTCTAAATGGCCAGTGTTTTCATATATCTTGGGCTGTGATGTGCTTGACACTGAATCTCCGTTCTGCACCAGGAGAATGGGACAATCTCTGGGTGCTTTGGGTTTGCTTGAGCAGTGGTCTGAGAACTGCAAATAAGTAAACTACAACCTACAGGTTCTCGACCTTCGGCTGTGTGTCTGTATGTGTTTTGATGGAGTCTTTGCATTTGCAAGTACAGTAGACACTTAAAAATACATATATCTGCCTATGAAAGTGCAAAATAAATGTCAACCACTCAGGCATTGGATATTGCATCTTATTGCTACCATTTTAATTTCAATTTTAAGCCTCCAACTCCTCAAGGGCAGTCTCGAATCTCACCAGTTTGCCTTGTATGAAAATGACTATTCCCCCTCCTAAGATGCTTGTGAAACTTTGGCCTCCTTTATCTAAGAGATCGAGGTCATTCATGACTGTATTTTCCATCTTATTTCATGCTTTCCCATGCAGAATCATTACAAGCCTTCATCCCTCGTATCCTAGTTCTCCCAATGATTAAGGAAGAGGGGATATCTTCCTTGCTTACCGCCTGAAAGGCAGTCTATCCAGATGATGTATTTTCCAGTCCGGATTTTGAAAATCTTTATCTGCGGTTGTTACACCTGCTTTCTAACTTCATCCTTCTAAGGAAGAGAGTTACGACTTGAAAAGTATGTTAGTCCTTTACAAGAAATAAGTCTGCAACATTCTCTGTGCTGGGAACCAAGTACACGATTGTAGCACTTGACTCTGTCCGGCTAATGAAGCAGAGCAGTGCAAGGCCTATTCGGGAGGTGGTGTGGGCTAGTACCCCCAGTTTGCTAGTACGTGACAACCACACTCAATAAGTCATTGTCCAGTCAGTGCTTTATTTCATAAATATTACTTTATTGCAAACACACTATTACATACTATGCATCATTTACTCTTACATTAGTATTAACGTTTTCATGATGCAAAGTTCTCTATACATGTTGGTACACCCAAGATTCGTTGTAGTAGAGTATGGTACTCATTTAGAGTTTGGCAGGTGACCCACCAGACCGTCATGCCAGCGAGGTTAGGCACATCTCCCCTGGTAGAATAGAGCCTGCCACACCTGGGAGCCCCACAAGGCAGGCAGAAATGTTTGTGCTGTAAGTGGAGCTGCCATTACCCTTGCCAAATGGGTACCATGTTTACTGCACCTTCTCAGCAGAGCGTTTTGTTTTAAAGAGTATATTACAAATGGCTTTGACATACTGGGAATTTTCTCCCAGCAACTGGGGACCATTTATTTTGTTTTCTGTTGGGAACCACCGGGCTTTCAGTGACACAGTCTCAAACAGGAAAAATATACCTTGGAATGACCCTCCCCCCCCCCCCCCCCCCCCCCCCGAGGGAAGGCTTCTGACTTACATTGACTGATGGTTTCTGCCGTCGGAAACCTGGTCTCATAAGTACTGTTGTTGTACCGTGATGTGTGACAGTAGCTGTAACTGGATGTCGCGTTGAGGTGGCAAATGCTTAGGCGACTGCATGAGCCTTGTCCCAATGCATGATGTTGGCAGGTACTGTGTCTAGCTTGTTCAGCTGACATAGCACACAGTAAGAGTATAACAGGCGTTAGGTGTTATGTTGAGGTGGAAAATGCTTGGCAACCTCTATAGGTTTGAGCCATGTTTTGCACATGTAGCTGGGGTTGTGTTTAATGAGTGCTCTTTGTATGTCCTAGATGTTCTGCTCCTTAAAATGGTGCAGATGTAGGGTTTATCTGTGGGAGAGATGCACAAGGGGAGGCAGTGCTAGTCCAAGGCTCACAAGAACAAACAACAGTCATCTGTCTAAGCTTTGGACACCAAACAAGTAAGCATCCTGTCACAGTCTGCCCTCCACCTTAAATTTTGGTGCAGTGAAAACAAGGAAACCCATGTGTGGAACCAACCTGCCCAACAGAGCTGCCTGAACCTCCTACCCTCTGGAAGTGCAGTTTCTATGTCCGCCATGGCCGCAGTGAGCATCCAGGTGAGCTTTACGGGTGGACGGCTGATATGAAAATCCATATGTATGAAGTATAGGGACTTGGATCAAGTGTCTCTCTATGACCCAGACTGGCCCACACAACTTGCAAAGGGTTTCTCCACCACTAATAAAATGGAGTGACGCGTTTGCTAATATGACCTTTGCCCCCCGCGCATCCTGTTAGTAAATTCAGTGAGCAGAACTTCCAATAGGAGCAAAGGTGAAGACAGGTGTTGCTGTCTTTATATTTTTGTCCATCTGTATTTCTGGGCGGAAGAGGAAAATGCGACCTATGACAGACACTTTTAACCCCTGGCTCAAACATCTCCTCTGCATCCTATGTTTCTACAGGGAATACAATTTTCTGTTTGGAATATTTCATGCCGAAGAAAATAAGGCATGCTGTTGCAGACCTTCAAGTATTGTATTTTTAACTCTTTAGAGCCAATTATTTGGGAAAATTCTAAATGTATTTTTGGGATTGTCAGCACAGCCCTGAAGTGTCAAGATTCTATGTTGGCGTAGCTCACCTAAGTGTGTTTGTTGCCAGTAATTATGTTAGAACTTTTTCAATTGAGGACTACACATACCATAATGCAAATAGAAATGAAAAACAAATGTATGAAATATTCACAGGTTTAGTTGGGAAACTTGTGAAGCTTGTAGCGCTTTAAGAAAGGTGCGGACCTTCAATGCGTTAGCATGTCCTGCGACTCCGGGGCTGTATGCAACCCCTGTGATCTTGCGTCACTGTCAAATGGTTGCAGTCGTGACATTTTAGCTACCAGCACTGTTCATGCTTTATGTTTTGAGTCCATACGTGCAGTGTTCAATGTGAAACTACAAGTCCTAGAATGCACAATGGTGTTAGTTAACAACTGTTACTAGTGTTACACCCAGCATGGAAAACTTGACACTACAATTTTGGCAAAATGACAGCAGTGGATGGCCGAGTGAAGAGACCCTTTGCTGCTGACAAATGTGGTGGTCAGAAGTTTATTTATTTCAAGAGTTTTATATAGCGCTGGCCAGACCAGAGGGTATCGGAGCGCTTTACAACATACGTGTCAGGAAATCACACAGTAATGCAGTATTATTTATTAAGTATTCATTCAGAAGCAGCAATAACATTTTAATCGATAACTGAGGTAACAGCTACAGGATTTTTTTTCTCGATTCTGCTGTGTTTTTTCAAGCGCTTCCGTCATCACATTTCAATATTGTAATGTATGTTAAGGGGCTAGTTAACTGCACCAGTTCTGCGGTGGGTTCTGACGAAAACAGAAGTACATTACTTTTGTTTCCACATGCATGCATGAAACATACATATTTTCAGAAGTATGAGGAACTAGAATCCATTTGTGTCCTTTAGGTAGCAGCAAGTAACTTCCCGATGTTGTTTTGAAATCCTGAGGTGAGCGGTTGCTTTAAAAGATGGTGGAGGCACAAAGTTTTGGGTGAGACAAGAAGGTTTCATTTAGGAGATCATAGATTCTACGCAGGTGTGTAGCTGCACAGGCTGTTGGAGAGGTACTTAGGGGCCATGCCATGGGCTACCTTGAATGCAGGTGCAATTAACGCCTACCACCCAAGCCAGTTTTTTTATGGCTTTAGGGGCCTCGACCTGTCTTAATTGTCACACTAGTAGCAGTTTGATGGTTAGTAGTTTTATAGGTACTGTCATTGGCAGCACTGCTAGTGGCAATGGGGTGTGCTAGGTACAGTAGCCTCCTGACGAGGGCCCTTGCACTTGTTTTTATACAAATTAAGCAGTCAGTAGGTTGTTAGAGAAGATATGGGTGTGGTGACGAAATTAGTTGTTCCTATTTCTTGAGAAGTAGGGAAGTAGAGACACTGGGGATGGTTGCAAAAACAGAGGGGTCAGTAGTAGGGCTTTAAGTGGGCCGGGTGTTGAGGGGTCTGAGCACCGGCAGTTTTATTAAGGGGGGGCTTGAAACGGGTCTCTATCGTGCTCTGTTTTGAGCCCTGGCACAGGCAGCCTGTTTTTTTTCCGGACTGCAGTGACAGCAGTTTGCTGTCACTGCAGTCTAGAAAAAAGTGCCAGGGCACAAACAGCCTGATAGAGACCTGTTTCGAGACAGCAGGCACATCGATGTGCGCTGCCCACACTGCTCACTTCTCACTAGTGAACAAGTTACGGCATGACGTCATGCCAGGTGAGCGTTGTGGGGGAAGGCAAATCCTTTAAAGAGAGTCATTTTCTCTCTGGATTTCCCTTCTCTTTCTAAAACGCAAGAGCAGAAACATTGTGGTAGGGTCACCAGGGCTTTAACTGGAAGCTTTTTCAATATTATATGTAATAACCATAGTTGCAGCTTATTTATATTATGCAACAAATAACTATTGGCAAAGCCACTAGTCCTTACTTCTTGCTGTATCATATATCTAGATGCAATGACAGATACAGCAAAATACAAGTCGGTCGGCACACTACGCTAAACACAGATTGTTAGCGTAAGTGTTTTAAAGCCACGCCCCTAATTACACTGGCCACGCCCCTTTGAGAGACCCCCCCCCCAGTTTTTTCATCCCACTTAAAGCCCTGGTCAGCAGGGATCTGTTTATGTAAAATACTGCAGATTTTAAACAAGTAGGCCAGGTGTCAGAGGTGCGGCACGTAGGCCAGCGTCAGACTAGAGGCGAGGAAGAACTGAACAGAGAGGTGGGAGAATGGAGGGCCTTGGACTTCAGAGCCAGAGGTTCATGTCCAGATGGAGCGCAAGGACTGACAGCCTTTGTCACTAGAACGAGTTCCCTGCGACATGCTGTGACAAAGTGTGAGAAAGCTGGTGGATGAGGTAATGAAGGGGGCCAAAGGTCACAAGTGGAAATCATGGCAAGACAGACTCCTTTCGAGGGCTGTACATTGAGTGCCATAAATGTCGTAATAGTAGTATCTGTTATTTACAGTACTTAGAATCGGCAGAACTGTAGCAGACAGCGTTCAATAAAAACATTTTATTTCTCTGTGATGCAGGAACAATCATAAACTCTCACTTGGCCTGTTCCATTACCTAAAGAAAATTTGGAGCGCCTAAAGGCGATTGAATTTTCAGAGAGTGCTACAAAAGAAAACACACCGGACGTGGGCCACTTTATAATGGCAGCAATGGAATGAAGGGGAGTCCTTCAGCTGCACACCTGGCGGGGGGGGGGGGGGGCAGCGCACTGTGCGGGGCACCGGAAAGAGGAGCTGCATCTGAAGCAGTGAATGGGCGCCTTTCTTTGGCGGCGGGGGAGCTTGCAAAAGCACCCCTCGCTCCCCGCAGCCCTCCTCGCCTTTCTGCGGGCCTCACCTCGGAGCCTCGGCCAGGCAGGAGCTCTCCCTGGTGAACCGGGGTTAACGCTGCTCAAGCAGGAGTAGTGTTCGGCCTGGATCTTGAAAGCGCATGCGTGCAATAACACGCATGCGCACTAAATTGGCAGAAGAGTGGGGAGCTTAAAAATACATGCAGCCAAGACATGGGGTTTCCACGCATGCGCATAATTATGCGCATGCATTGAAACGCTTGGGGTGTAAAGACAGATGGGGTGGGTCTATTGATAGTACACCGGGATCGCCGTGGGACAAGGTCTGGTCGAAAACTCACTCTGTCAGGAAACCGGAAGTTCGGGTGTCAGAGTGCCGACGGAGTCTTCACTGCAGCTCGGAGACTCTTCTGCAGTCCGGCGCGATGAAGAAGGACAATGGAGAAAGGAAACTGGAGGTAAACGGGAAACAGGATGGGAAGCAGGACGCTAAGATTCGAACGCTCGTGAAGGAACGCAGCAAACTCCAAGCGAAGCGTCTTTCACGAGTTAGGCAGGGTTTTTATAGTCTTTTCCATGCGTGTGATTACGTAAGCCTGTGTCTTCACGTGCAACGAATAAGCGGTTTGGGTAGGGCTTCCACGTGTGTGTCTCATGAATATTCATCAGCAACCTTGACATTTCAAAGGAACAACAAGCCTTGGCAACATCAGTTCGTAACAACAAGCCTTGGCAACATCATTTCATACAATAACCAACAAGCATTGCTAGTGCCAAAATAAACAATGTACTCCAGATATGCAAGCATTGCTAGTGCCAAAATAAACAATGTACTCCAGATATGTTTCCTATCCAGAGCTATTCTGACTAAACCCTACTTATTCATAACAGTTCCCCCCAAAGGTCCTCTAACTGGCCGTGGTTTGTTTGGGTGAACAGCATGAAATAAACGAATCAATCTTGGCGGCTGAACATTATTCTCAGGCTCCCATGATCTTTCCGAAGTGTCATAGCCTTTCCAGTCAATTAGATAATGTAAACGGCCATGAATACGCTTTGCATCTAAAATTTTCCTGCCCTCATACTCTTCATGGTCTCCAACTATAATAGGGGGAGGTGGGTCATCAGGACGAGTGTTTGGTTGTAGTGGTTTAATGAGAGACACATGAAACACAGGATGAATTTTATAATCAGAGGGTAAGATCAGTCTAATGGAAACTGGATTGATGATTTTATCAATAGGAAATGGGCCAATGAATCTAGGTTTCAACTTTTTAGTTCCTTCAATTAGAATGTTTTTTGTAGATAACCAAACTTTATCTCCTGGTTTATAAAGAGGAGCTGGAGTTCTACATCTGTTAGCGTATTTTTTCATAGTGTCTTTGTTTTTGGCCAATGATTTTTTAACACTTTCTTGAAAATTACGTAAACTGTTTAACCTTTCTGAAATTGCAGGCATGTCACTTGTCTTTTCTGGAAACAAAATTGGTAAGGTTCGGGGATGCTGACCAGTGAGAAAATAAGATGGAGAGCATCCCAATGCGTAGTGTTTAGTATTATTATAGGTAAACTCTGCTAGAGGTAATGCTTCAACCCAGTCCGAAGTCAAAGTAGTGGTCAATGCATCATAAACTTTGTTCTAGATATTGATTTAATTTTTCTGTTTGACCATCTGTTTGAGGATGGTACGCTGAAGATAAAGCTATATCTACACATAATTGTTTGCTCAGTTGTTTCCAAAATTTTGATAAAAATTGTTGGCCCCAATCTGAAATAATTTTTTTGTGACAAACCATGGAGCTTAACGATATTAGCTAAAAATATATCACTGAATTCTGCATCTGTTGGCAGTTTTGGTAAATAAATAAAATGCCCCATTTTGGACAATAAATCCAATACCACCAATATGGTAGTCATACCATGTGACTTGGGTAAAACAGTGACAAAATCTAAGCTGATCGTATGCCAAGGAGTTGAAGAAATTTCCATAGGTTACAATAACCCCATTGGAAGAGAGTGAGATGATTTCTGTCCTGCACATACTGGGCAGGTCTGAACATATTGATGTACACTTGTCTTCATTCCATTCCACCAAAAATATCTTTGACATAACTCCAAAGTTTTACTTTCTCCTGGATGAGCGACTATCGCTAGATCATGGTTCCATTTTATGACTTGTTCTCTTAGTATTTCAGTAGGAACAAATATTTTATTCTTATGATAGAATAACCCATCGGAAATTGAGGTGTGTTTTTATGAAAGCCAATGAACCTGATTTAAATCTTTACTTTGGTTTTTAAGTAAGGTAAAAAAATCAGTAGTAGTGATTTCTTCACAAACCTTCTCTACAGGGATTATACTCTGTAATTCTGAGTCTTGTTCCTTGTCTTTATTACACACTAAACGTGAAAGTGTGTCTGACAATAATTGTTTTACTCCTGGACGATACGTGATTAGAAAATCAAATTCGCTGAAAAATTGTAACCAACGCATCTGTCTAGGAGTGAAAGCTTTCACTATGGAATAGAACTGCAAATTTTTGTGATCTGAAAAGATTCTGATTGTATGTTTGGCTCCAAGGAGATGATGTCTCCATTCTTGGAAAACCGCCTTAATTGCTAAGAGCTCACGCTCAGCAATGATATAATTTTGTTCGGCCGGTAACAGCTTTCTTGAGTAGAAAGCTATTGGGTGAAAATTTCCGGTTTCAACATCCTTCTGTAATAAAACTCCACCTATAGCTGTTTGAGAAGCATCCGCTTCTACAAAGTATGGTCGGTCTGGATCAGGATGTTTTAAGATTGGTGCAGAAGTAAATGCCTGTTTAAGGGTATTGAAAGCTGAGTCAGCCTCTGAATTCCACTGAAACTTCCTTCCTTTTTTCAATAGTCGTGTAATTGGCACCACAATTTCAGAGAATTTTGAGATAAATCTCCTGTAGAAATTAGCAAATCCCAAAATTCTCTATACTTCTTTTATAGAGGTAGGAGCCGGCCACTTTAAAATTGCTTCCACCTTTTTTGGATCCATTACAATTCCCTCGGGTGACAGCCAATATCCAAGGATTTCCACTTTTGAGGTGTTAAACACGCATTTTTCTAACTTAACGAATAAAGAATTGTCCCTAAGTTTTTGTAAAACCGATCTAACATGACCTACGTGTTCTTCAGGATTTTTTGAATAGAGCAAAATGTCATCGATATATACAATAACACAGATATCTAATGGGTCGTGCAATAATTCATTAATGAAGTATTGAAATGCAGCTGGTGCATTGCACAGACCAAATGGCATTACAGTATATTCGAATAAGCCGAATTTAGTACGAAAAGCGTTTTTTCCATTCGTCACCCTCTTTTATGCGGATTAGATGATATGCTCCACGTAAGTCTAACTTTGTGTATATACTTGATCCTTTTACTTGGTTTAGAAGTACCGGAATCAAGGGCAAAGGGTAACGGTTATTAATCGTAGCCTTGTTTTCTGCACGATAGTCGATGCAGCCTCTAACATCTCCTGTCTTTTTTGCTACAAAAAACAGAGGAGATGAGACAGGAGAGGTTGAATGACGGATAAAACCTATCTCCAGTAACTCATCTAAATAGGTCCTTAAATACTGATTTTCTGGCTCAGTTAAAGCGGTATACAACGTAGTTTTTACCACGCACTACCACTACAACGCAGGCATTACCACGCATACCATTACAACGCATTGCGCTGGGGGGCGCTCTAGGATAGGGAATAAGTATAATTTTATATCCAACACCTTCCCTAGTGTCCACGGGGACTGGAGTTGGAATATAAAATTATACTTACCACTATCCAGCACCTCTAAGCGCTATGCGTTGTAACGGTATGCGTTGTAAATACCGCGTTGTAATGGTATGCATGGTAAAAGTATGCGTGTAACGTCATACATCCAGTTAAAGCATAAATTCTGCTGCAGGGTAAAACAGCTCCTGGAATTAAATCTATCCTGCAATCATATACCCTGTAGGGAGGTAATTTAGTAGCCTTCACAGGATCAAAAACATCAGAAAAATCTTTGTACTCTTTTGAAAGATCTTAAGAATTGGATTGTACAATGGCACAAGTAAGGGGCATAATGGAATCTGTTGTTTCTTGATAGCAATGTTCTTTACAATAGACAGAGTCTAAAGTTACTGTGCATTTAACCCAATCGATTTTAGGGTTGTGGAGTTCTAACCACGGTATTCCTAGAATGACCCCAAAAGCTGGTGTGTCGATCAATGAAATATAGTATATTCTGTATGACCATTGTCTGACACGAGAATTAAAGGTGTGGTATGGAATCTGATTAGACCTGAAGAGAGAGCTAAACCATCAACTGTCTGCACAGGTTCTGGTTCTTTTTTGGGAACTTTGGTTAGCTGTAATTTTTTTAGCAAATTCCAGATCAAAAAAGTTACCAGTAGCTCCTGAATCAATAAGCACAGGTATGCTATGTCTCTGGTGATTAGACAAAATCAAAATCATTCTAATGGTAAAATGCCTAGGTACGTAATTTCTAACACAAGTTGCATAATGTGAGATCCTCTGACTGTTTTCACTCGAGAAATCGATCTCTTCTTTTCTCGAGACATCTAGTTTTCCGACTCTTGTGCAGAGTTTTGTGTTACTGCCATAACCTTCTTTTTAATTGGTCTAATTGGACAGTCTTTGGCAAAATGACCAGCTTTGCCACAGTATAAACATAAATTACCCTTTCGCCTTCTATCTTTTTCTTCCTGCGTCAAGGGTCCCTTGATCCCTCCTATTTGTATAGGTTCAATCTGAGCATTTTTATCCTGGATTGCCTTTCTTTCTGTTTTGAAATGTAGATTTCTAAAATCATTTCTAGGCTTTTCATTTTTTCTTTCACCCAATCTGAGATAAAGTTTTACTACCAGATCCTGAAACTCAGCAAAATCTTCAGGTAAGTTGAATATGTGAGCCAGGGAATCTTGTAATTCTTCTCTAAGGCCTCGATAAAATAAAGATACCCTTTTATTCTCAGGCCATTCTGTTTCTGCTAACAATCTGTTAAAAGTGGTTACATAAGAGATTAAATCCTTTGAGCCCTGACGCAAGTTTATTAATTCATTGTCTGAAGCCTTCAAGAAAACATGTTTTGAAAACAAGCTGGACATGGCTGTTTTAAAATTAGTCAAGTTATGAATTAGTGGATCATTCCTGTCAACTAAGGGCATGGGCCAGTTAGCTGCCACTCCTCCCAGATAAGAAATGATAAATGCCACTTTTGAAGTATCAGTGGTAAAGATTTGTGGTTTGCACAAAAAATGTAGTTGACATTGACTCATGAAAGTATTGAAAGAATTACTGTCTCCTAGGAACCTTTCAGGATTTGCTAAAGGAACCAGACTTGGTGAAACCACTGTTAATTGAACTGGTTGATTTTGCTGTTGATAACTAGGAACCCCAAATTTAGGTGAAGTAAAACCGGAAACCCCAAATTTGGGTGGAGTTAAAACAGGTCGACTATCTGTATTCTGATCTCGCCCTGAAGTAAAGTTATTTTTAGAATGATCTAGTTCTTGTCTAAGAGCTTGGTTTTCTAGCCATAAATCCTGTACTTCATCATTCATTTTTCGTACTATTTCAGTAATTTCTGAAGCGTTTAAATTTGAAAGATCCATAATTAAACACCTTCAAGAGAACACCTTCAAGATGAAACAAAGGAAGAGGTTTTGGCTTCGCTTTCTGTCAAGCGTACCTCCACAAGGTTCCTGTTGTTTCTGTCTTGAAGATACTTGATCCCAATTCCTTGAAGAACTGACTAGAGTGACAAGGAAGTAAGCACTTATCACTGCCAGTTAGCTCCCAAAGGGAAGGGGAAGTGGAAGAGAAACAAACATAGAAACACTGGCTCTCTTCTGAGATGTCTGGCGTTGTTTCTCTCGAAGTATTCTGGGCTGTGTGTCGTAATTTGCAACACCTTGAAACATTAGGCAATATAACAATTTTGTTACTAATAAGCCTACCAGCAATAAGACTCCTTGAAGATATTATACATACATTTCAATACATACCTAAAGTAAGATCAGCCCAATCCTATACTTCTTTTGCAAGGACATAAACACCTTGATATTATGTTATGTGCACCTTCAAAATGAATAAATATATATATATATTGCCGTTACTACTTGACTCCAAAGATTGTTCTGGTTTCAACTGGTTATTTTGTTAGTACAACTTATTAAGTAACACAAATAAAGGTAACTTCTCTGACCTTGCTTATGTATTCTAATGCAGTAAATTGGAGTCTGTAAAATAAGGTAGACAAGAAAAAACAAGGCAAACCTAATATTCCTTGAACATATCCATTAAGAATTGTTGTGCTCATTCTTGTGCAGTTATAAATCACTGCTACAGTTATAGATCACTGCAGTTATAAATCACTGCTGAGTATATTTCCAATACTGTGAATATTTCCAATACTGTGAATACAAACACTTTCTCACAAGTGAATCCAAGTAATTACAATCATTACCCAAGTTGTCACTAATGTGTTTCAAAACGCTAC
The DNA here is from genome assembly GCF_964263255.1 of Lissotriton vulgaris. Lineage (NCBI taxonomy): Eukaryota > Metazoa > Chordata > Amphibia > Caudata > Salamandridae > Lissotriton > Lissotriton vulgaris. The sequence goes on along the minus strand of NC_141689.1, from coordinate 928,823,327 downwards.
AAATACAACCTCAGCAAATGTCCAAGAACGTTACCAAATGCAACCTCAGCAATTGTCCAAATTGCATTTACCAAGGATTGTTTGTTAACACACTGTCTCAATAGTCTATGTTCTTACTGTCTCCTAGGATACCGGAAGGAAGTACGTGGAGGCCGGGATCGCCGTGGGACAAGGTCCGGTCGAAAACTCACTCCGTCAGGAAACTGGAAGTTCAGGTGTCAGAGCGCCAACGGAGTCTTCACTGCAGCTCGGAGACTCTTCTGCAGTCCTGTGCGATGAAGAAGGACAATGGAGAAAGGAAACTGGAGGTAAACGGGAAACAGGATGGGAAGCAGGATGCTAAGATTGGAACGCTCGTGAAGGAACGCAGCAAACTCCAAGCGAAGCGTCTTTCACGAGTTAGGCAGTGTTTTTATAGTCTTTTCCATGCGTGTGAATACGTAAGCCTGTGCCTTCACGTGCAACGAAAAAGCGGTTTGGGTAGGGCTTCCACTGTGTGTCTAATGAATATTCATCAGCAACCTTGACATTTCAAAGGAACAACAAGCCTTGGCAACATCAGTTCATAACAACAAGTCTTGGCAACATCATTTCATACATTTCATACAATAACCAACAAGCATTTCTAGTGCCAAAATAAACAATGTACTCCAGATATGCAAGCATTGCTAGTGCCAAAATAAACAATGTACTCCAGATATGTTTCCTATCCAGAGCTATTCTGACTAAACTCTACTTACTCATAACACAGAAATGTGAGGAAAATGTCAATGTTCAGGTTTGCAAGGGATTCTGGGTAACAGAACCTGGAATGAGGCAGTCGAGTCACCCCATCCTGAATTTCCCTGTGTGTCTAGTTTTAAAAAATGTATAGGTTTGCTAGGTTTCCCTAGGTGCCGGCAGAACTAGGGTTAAAAAACTACAGGTAGGCACCTTGCCAAAAAAGGCAAATTTTTCACTGCGAAATTGAGGTGCGACCATGTTGCGTTTTGCGCCGTTTCCTATCGCAGGCACTAGGCCGACCCACACAAGTGGGGTACCATTTTTCTCGGAAGACTTTGGGGAAGGCAGGACAGATTCCAGAACTTTCAACCACGGCTGGGGAAAAGGTGTTTGTTTCCACACTTTTTTAGGTTTGTAAGGAAATCTGGGTAACAGAACCTGGTGGAAGGCAGTCAAGTTCCCCCATCATGGATTCCACCAGGGTGTCTACTATTCAAAAATGTATAGGTTTGCTAGGTTTCCCTAGGTGCTGGCAGCGCTAGGGTGCAAAAACCTCAGCTAGGCACTTTGCCAAAAAAGGGTCCATTTGTAACTGCGAAATTGAGGTATAACCACGTTGCATTTTGCCCCATTTCCTGTCGCAGGCACAAGGCCGACCCACACAAGTCAGGTACCCTCGGGAGACTTAGGGTAATTCAGATTTGTAAATCAACTGTTATTACCTATTGAGTTTTTACCCATTTCTCCCTTCAAAATGAAAGACATTGTGTAAAAAAAATCATTTTGAAAAATGACCAATAATTCTCATGCTAGTATGAGTATTCCCCATTTTGAAAATGTGGAAATATATACTGTGTCTAAACTCTATAATTTGTACCCAATTTAGAAATACATAGGTGTCTTTCATACGGATTTTTCCATGTATACATTTTTCCAGAATAATTGCTCTATACCCGGTACATAATAAAATACCATTGCAAGTTGCTGCTCAGTTTTTGGCTCTGGGTTCGTCGGGTTCTTGGCGAAACTACAAGTCCTTTATAACCCCACAACCAGGAAGGTCTACCGGATGTAACGGTATATTGCTTTTAAAGAGCTGTCAAAATTACAAGAAGTTACAGGTGAAAACGTTGAGACAAAAGGCTGTTTTTTTCAACTAATTTTCAATTTTTCCAATATTTAATTGTTAGTTTCTGTAAAGAAACCTTTATGGATTTAGACAAATGACCCCTTTCTGAATTCAGAAGTATGTCTCCTTTTTAAAAATGTATAGCTTCCCACGATCCATTATTGCTTTCAAACTCATTTCTACCATTAACTGGAAGGAGGTTGAAAGCACAAAAAAAAGCAAAAAAAGGCTATGTCCCAGAAAAATGCCAAAACTGTGTAAAAAATGTTGGTTCTCTGACAAAAGACTGTCATTCCCTAAAATCTGTGACAATGCTGAATTCAGCCCCACAAACCCTTTTTGGATAACATTTGCAGGGAAAAACCCAGAGGCTTTCATTTGCAACCCATTTTTCCAATTTTTCTGAAAAAAACTAAAATGTTACTGTATTTTGCTTAATTTCTGGGACCCCTCCAAGGGAATCCACAAACCTTGGGCACCTTTAGAATCCACATGATGTTGGAAGAAAAGGACGCAAATCTTGCATAGATACCTTATGTGGTCAAAAAGTTACAGGGGCCTAAGCGCGCACTACCCCAAATCGCCAAAAAGGGCTTAGCACAGAAGGGGATAAGGCCTAGCAACGAAGGGGTTAACAGTCCATGCTGTGAAGGAACGTGTTTTTGCGATACCACAGCAATATCTCTTGAGCCTGCAAGGGATAACATAGCCCTTGTTGATTTTGGGAAACACGGCTAACCTACACTACTGTTGCTAAATCCATACTATTAAAGGTCCTAATGCACAGTAGTGGAAACTTTGTCTGCATCTACTTCATAAAGTTTCACCCATATCAAGTGTAAACAAAAAGGATCACAATAATAGGTCATAATTACAGGAGACAAACAGTAAAATGTGTATCTGAAGAAATTCCATTCATGAAAAATCCCCCAGTAAAAGAATTTTGGCCCGGAACATTGAAGGGTAGTCCGAGTTTATTTGAAGTAAGCAAACCTTGCAGCTTTGGGAAATTAAAATATGTGTATTTTTTGGGGGCAGCAGATTCTAACACTGTTTTTAACAGGCCATCCGGTGAACGATGCACAATACCCTTGGAGACATCATCAATAAAGGAACTTACTAGAATGCAGATTGTTGGCGACTGTTAGAGTAACAAGACCGGGTAATAATATCTGCTTTTTATCTCTACTCTGAATAGACCTTTTCAAGGTTGTAGTACCTTAATCAAGATGGTAGAGAAAAGGACATAGTCTACTTTGGATAGAACATTTCTTATTCTAACAAGTGATAAGTTGAACCAGTATACCACTGAGATGTATGCCAATGTGTTACTGGAGCATATTGGTTCAGGTCTGCTGTACAGTTCCTACATAGACTAATCATATCTAATTCTGTAAGGTATGCACCCTGAGTTGCAACTCTAGAATATCAATTTAACACAATATCAAGGACAAAATATCAAAAATATATATATATTGACAGGTAAGTGATGAATAATGATGAATACGTTTTTACCCTAAGCTATCATTACTGTGCTTTGTCGATTGTAACCATGCCAGTGTTTCTTGTTATGATGCCAGACCTTTTCTTTGCTGACTACCTCTGATAACAAGTGTAATAACATGTGTATTCTCATGGCATTTTACTACATTATAATTGTGAACTTGTAAACTATTCTAATTTTACCCTACTCTCAGTTCCTATAAAGCTCTCTGATACCCACTAGGGTCACGTTTGCGCAATATAAGCTTTATAAATAAATAAATAATTAAAATAAAATAAGTAGTACGAAACTCCACATATTTGTACCTACACTGTACATATATCTTCATGGTACGTTGAATTGAACTTAGGAATAATAAATCTATACTACCCTAAACTCACTAACCTTTTGATATTTTGTCCATCAAAATTCTGCAGTCAATATTATTTTTATTACTATATTCTGGGGTCGATATTCAGTAATAAAACTTCTGGCAACATTGACCACTTTCTACTTCTTTGTGAATGAGAGAAATGTTTTTGAGTTCGAATTTGTACAGAGTGAACACCTCCTTACAGTTGCTATTTCACCCTGAAAGAAAAGGACAATAAAAATATGAATGAACCACCTGTATTTACCTTTCCTGTAGCGTCTTGGAATGCAGTTTTGATCTGTTGTTTTTCAGCATTGTTTCGATTTGTCAAGATAACGGTAATCATATCTTCATCTACTCCTGTGTGAGGCGGAAAAAATAAGCAATTTGTAATAGGTACCAAGGAAACTCGGTGTCCGGACATATCCTTCTGTAAAAAGGTACAAAGAGGAGGTAAGTGTACTATAAAACAGCAGGTCTACATACAGACTCACCACAGCGGCTTAATGCAAAATGATGGGGGAGCCCTACAGCAAGGGACAACAGGCCCTAGTATCCCATATCACACAGATATTCATTGGTCTTGGGAGTAATGGAGCCACCCTGAATAGTTGGGGGAATATCGTACGTTTGTCTGCATGGGTTTGCAACGACTGCGTTGTTACATCACATACCTTTACAACGAAAGTCAGAACAACAACTTGCTGTAGGGGGCGCTGTATCTTGGAGTAGTATAATTTATAATTCCAACTGTAGGGAAGGTGCTGGATTTTAAATCCAACACCTTCTGTCTCCTAACGCAAGTTGTTGTTCTGCGTTGTAAAAGTATGCAATGTAACAATGCAGCTGTTGTAACAACAGCATTGTAATGGCATGCATTGTTTCGCATGCGTGGTAGTCACAATTTAATAACGACATTCAATACAATTGTTGTGTGTGATTATGGCAATGAATTGTGTATACTGTAACAAGCAGACACAATTATGTTGATAGAGGAGTGAGTTAACTCTTCTGATTCACGTAAGTGTGTTTTCACTGTTTATGATGAACAAAGTCACAGTACGTGTGATCAAGGGATTTCATCCCGAAATGCATCGAGCTGTTCCATTCTGGCTGAATAAAGTACTGCGTGGAAAGCCATTGTTGTCCGCGGCTCCTGTTGTTAAGAGGTGACATCGTGTGTCGGTGTTTAGAGGCTGCTTCCTCGCCGCAGACCGCCTTTGTGAGAGGTAGGGGAAAGAGCTACCCCAATGCTTTGCACTGAATTGCGGGTTGGAAATATATATATATATATATATATATATATATATATATATATATATATATATGTATATATATATATATATATATATATATATATATATATATATATATATATATATATATATATATGTATATGTATATATATATATATTCAAAGGAAACCAGGTTAACGTTGCGCTCTCTGGTCATCAGACAAACGAATCCAGAGTGTAATATGAGCAGTTTATTACACAACGCGTTTCAGCATAGAAGCCTTGTTCACGTGTAACCACAACACAAGTGACTCCGGTATTTAACCTCATAGATGCTATTAAACATTCCTCCCCAGTGCTGCGCTGTCCATTGGAACTAGTGCTGAATGGACGTCCAATGGTCGTGCGCAGCACTGGGGAGGTAGTGCTGCCGTCGGCCAATGCACCGAGGCAGCACTTAAGGGGTTAAACATAAGTTTCAGCGTGATCTAAACAAACCAACAACATAAGCATAGGACTAATCCGCAAAAGTGTGATCTAAACAAACCAACAACATAAGCATAGGACTAATCCGCAAAAGTGTGAGAAGCTTGGCAGACATGTTGGAATGGTACAATCAACATCGTTACGCTCTCTACAGACATCGTATATACAAAAGTAAATCACTGTGCAGCACAATCAATGTATAATACATGACGTCATTAACACATTCATGTTATGCATGGGTAAATAAGGCGTGGCCAGTCCGTGGATCTCCAACGGACACTTACCAATGTATGGATATAACTGAGAGTAGACATAAATATCAGTCTAAATCAAAACAATATTCAGATGTGTGTACTAGCAGATCCAAGAGATGTTATGCTCTGGATCGGCTGGGATCCATTGGGTTGTTGATGGACTGTACACCCGACAGCAACATAATTTCCAATGGAAAACTAGATGCCCACATTGCTCTCAATCATAGGCAAAAAACGGGACAGGAGTGGAATCCCGAACAATCACAGTAAAATACACAATGATGTATTGCAGTCAGAAATGACGAAAAGCGGGATCTGGTGGGAATCCAAACAATCACAGTGAAATACACAATTTGGGTTGAGCCAAATATTAACTTGATTTCCCATATGGTCGATAAACTTAAAGTCACTGTCTAGTGCAAGTAGCTGAATATTGGAGTTAATGAGCCAAGAATCAATGTCTGTAGTAAAGCGTTGCCAGTAAATAAACTGAAATTCTTACTTATGCATGATGGAAAAAATAGTGGGAATAGGCGCTGACTACCCGGAGAGAAATATATCAGCAAATCGTGAGTCCCATAGTGAAAAACAGTGATTCCTGGAGTGCAAAGGGTGACTGAGTCTGTGCTGGTGAATTCAATGATAGGCCCAACCTTTCCTCCTGTGGAACAAAACAACATAAATAAAATAAAATATATATAAAATCCACTGTAAAATAATATACTATGTCATAAGACATAAGACAGAAGAAGAGTCATGGTTTAACATACGATTAGCAACTTGAGGATATTGGAGCACCACATTTAGAATAGGTTCAAACAGCAATGACTAATAGATCAGGTGACCGATCAGGTAGTTACTCCCTTAAATGGCTGGCCAATTCCTCATCCATGTTGAGCCCTCCCGGAAATTTGGTCTGAAACTCTATTATGAGTCTGGATTCCCGTTGTCTAAGGCTCAATACCCTGTCACCACCCCTTGGGTTTCTGGGAACATGTTCCAATATGAAGAAATTGAATTCTGCAATATTGGAAAAATGTCGTTCATCAAAATGGCGTGCAACAGGATATTTGGGATCATGATTGGCAATGGCCCTCTGATGCTCAAGTATCCGCTTTTTGGCAGCACAACTAGTACTGCCAATGTACCATAGTTTACAGGTACATTTGATGGCATAAATCACAAAGGTGGTACTGCAAGTGAGGAGCTGAGTCAGTTTTTTAGTTATGCCACCGTATTCAACAGAGCCCCTGTACTTGCTGTATTTACAGGCCTTGCAATGGCCACAGGGGTAAAAGCCTTCAAGCCCGTGTTCAGAGATCTTGGGATATAACGTGATGTCATTTCTGACCACTAAGTCTCCTATGTTTCTGTTTCTCTTGTAAGTGATCAGAGGCCGATCAGGTATACTTTTGCCTAGTACAGAGTCGGTTTGGAGAATCCCCCAATTTTTTGAGAGAATCTTTTTAATGCTGTCTGTTTCAGAGTTGAAAGTGAGTATGAGTCTAGTGGACTCCTCATTCTCACTGGTGTCTGTGATAGGTTGTTGCTCGAGGGTCTGTGATCTCTCTTTGTCATTCGCTCTTGCTTTAGCTTTTTTGAGAACCCAACTAGGATACCCTCTGTTCTCAAATCTGTTCACTATGTTTTCTTGCTCTTTCAGGTATGCCTCAGTTGTATTGCAATTTCTCTTTGCCCTCAGCAGCTCCCCGTAGGGGATACTCCATTTGAGTGCCTCCGGGTGGCTGCTGTGGGCGTGGAGAACGCTGTTGCCAGCTGTCGCCTTGCGATACAAGGAGGTACAGATCTTGTGGTTTTTTATTTCCAATTGTACATCCAGAAATTCAGTTTGGACATTACTGATGTTACCTGATAGGAGGATGTTGTACTTATTGCAGTTTAACTTGGTGATAAAGTTTTCTGCATCTGTTTTAGGTCATTTCCATATGATGAAAAGGTCATCGATGTAGCGAAGCCACATGATGACCTTCTCAAAGTCCCCTGTTAAGGTGGCACTACTGCGGATTTCCTGTTCCCAAAACCTTGGGGTTTTATTTTTTATTAGGTATAAATCACACACAATTGTTTACATACATCTCTATATAATCGTTAATAATAGCAAGAAGGGTTGCCATCATTATAGATGTCCCTAGTATCAATATTTACTCACACCATTTTAGACATGTACATATATCATTATAGTCTATTGTATTTATTTATACCATTTATTGCGTATTTGCACACTTCTGATGTTTACACCAAAAATAGTCTTTTTTAAAAATAAAAAAAATTCTATGAACTGTTTATATCTTTCAGTATATGTATATTATTTAATTTTGATAACATTTTAACCAATATTTATTGATTTTTAACCAAATCGATAAATTTATACTATCAAAATGGCATATATTTGCACAGTCAATATGTTTGAATCAGTTGAAATATAATGTTTACAGAGTATATGTTTATATTTGCAATTTTGTACAGATATACTTTAGACTACTATAATGTATGTTTTGCATTCAAGCAGTTATAATTTTCTCAACATGTCTCAAATGAAAATTGATACATAATATCTACTTTGAATTTATTCAGTTTATAAATCTATATAATTTACACCCTTCTGCTCAGGATTTTGCAATTTTTGACATTGTGAGTAGTATGTCTTCTATATTCATTATCACATGGTGTTCACTATCGAATATAAAAAAAAATTAAAAAAATGGCACATACCGGCTTAAACTATCTGTGAGCAAGGGCATCCGCCCGAAACGCGTCAGACATTTGTGCTGTAATCTTTAAATAAAACATCTTGCCTGAAAATTGTGGGACTCGCCTTGGTTTTCCTGTTCGCCAGTGTTGGAGGTGCAGAGCTAGTATTCCTGGATATATATATATATATATATATATATATATATAAATATAAATATATATATATATATATATATATATATATATATATATATATATATACATATATATATATATATATATATATATATATATATATATATATATATATATATATATATATATATATATATATATATATATATATATATATATATATATATATATACCTACTGGCGGTCGCCAGTAGGTATATATAGTTAGGATTTTTTCTCTATGGAACTTTTGAAAATTCTATGTCTAATAACTTTGGCGTTTGTCGACGGAATCGGCTAAAATTTTCAGGAGAATGGCACATTTTGTTTCTGAGCAGCCCCTGAAAATTTGGGGGGGTTTCGTCAAGGGGGGGCCGAGAAAAAAGGGGGGTCCCAAAACGCGTTTTTAACTTTGAGTTTTCCATAGGGCGTTTGGCCTCACTTTTAGCTCGAACGGCTGAATGGATTTGCACGAAACTTGGCAAAATTGTAGGGACTGTTAGCCCGATGTGCCTTTGCTGGGTCTCAATATATGTGCTCCAGTGGATTTTGAGAAATTAACGTTTGAAAAAACAGATATATCTGTGACAGCGTCCCGGATAGCGCTCCAGTTCGCGTACTTTTCGCATAACGGAGCTTTGCGAAGCGAAGCTGATTGGCTCTCCGGCATCTGTCAACATTCTAAACAGTCCGTAGCGGCCGCCATCTAGTCTCTCGGTAGGATCAAGAGACAAGAAGAGGAGAGAAACGAAGGGCGAATTTAATGAAAGGGGGCAAGGTAGAACCTTCTTGACCCCCTAGGAATGATGTTGGGGTTATTAAAGGGTCCCGTGGGGCAAATGAAATTTTTTTGATTTTTTGCGGAAGAAGCGCTTTCCGGTTCGCGAACCGGGTTGCGAATCGGGACGAGAAACTGGAATTCGCCATTTTGTGTTTCGTTTTAATTAAATTACAAGATGGAGGAAAAACAATGTGAGAAATGGGTATAAGGGGGTATGGGAGACGTATCCTGACCCCCTATGTTTTCTGAGGGTGGCTGAGGAGGCTCATATATGTTGATACTTGTCTTCCAGCGGCTGCGCGTGAGCGTTTTTTTTTTGTTTTTTTTGCTGCGTGACGTCTGTTAACGTTTTCCAATGCCACACTTTTGTCGTGCACGGCAGCCATTTTAGATGCCTTGACCAGACCCACTCTCTGCACGCCGCCGATCGTGACGTCTGTTAACGTTCGATTCGAAGGAAATCAGGAATTGTTGACCGCCATTTTGACACTGCGAGTAAATATATTGTTAAAAATAATTGTTATAAATTAATTCGTATTGATAAACATTGTTTGCGCCATCTTGCTTTTTTTCCAATGCCACACTTTTGTCGTGCACGGCAGCCATTTTAGATGCATTGACCAGACCCACTCTCTGCACGCCGCCGATCCTCAGCATGGCTCCCCACCCTCGCAAGCATCTCCCCCACGCACTGGTCACCCCCGCTCTCTGTCTTATGCATGGGCCATAAACCTCCCCCCATCTGCGCTGCTCTTCCCTGAGAATCACACCCTGTGCCCGCCCAACACCACCCTTTCACCCTATTCACTACCGCACCCTCTGACATTCCTCTTCCTTTGTGTCTGATTGTCCAGGCCGGTCCCAGGCTATCACGTAGCGCTGCGGATGTAGTTTATGGCCTCAACTGTAAAGAATCACCCCTCTTCAAAGGAGTTACAGTAGATCAAGGCCCCCACCCGATGAGATCCGTCACACCACATGCGTTCCTACTATCTGATAACCATCCTGTATTGTGATTGGGGAGGGGATTCTCACTGTGAGGGTGTGTGGGACCGAGCCTGAAGCGAAAGATTCCAGGGATGCCTCTTTGTACATCAATTTTTTTACAATTATGTGTCACATTAAAAATATATAGCACTCCAACAAAGTAGTAGGATTATAAAACTTTAATAACTTATAAATATATACAACGCAACAAAAACAGTAAACACATTTAAAAAAAAAATTTAAAACAGAAGCAACAATGGTCAGTAGCTGTCTTTTGTGCGAATAGTCCCAAGGCTGAGTTCTGGACGGCAGGTGATGTCACCTGGGTGCCGCACTGGTTTTGCTATCCTACAATGCTGCTCCGAAAAACGGCGTGGGGCGCCCCGGGGGGGGGGGGGTTTAGGCGGCATGAACGGGCCTCCCCAGGTGGAGGCTCGTCTGTTGTAGTAGGGCGCCCCTTTAGCGTTTCACTTGCCATTCAGTGGTTTTCCGCCCGCTTTTGCTGCACTGTGCCTCGTCAGTAGCGGTCTGTTGTGCGAATAGTCCCAAGGCATCAGATCAGTAGCGGTCTGTTGTGCGAATAGTCCCAAGGCATCAGAACGCGCTGAGATCTGTATGGCACCCAAGTGATGTCCAGTAAGTTACCGCACTGGTTTTGGTATCCTACAATACTGCTCTAAAAAATGTCGTGGGGCGCCCCGGGGGGGGGGGGATGGGGAGGCGGCGTGAACGGCCCTCCCCAGGTGGAGGCTCGTCTGCTGTAGTGGGGCGCCCCTTTACCGTTTCAGTTGCCATTCCGCCCGCTTTTGCTACACTGTGCCTCATCCGCCATTCAGCTGTTTATCGCCCGCTCTTGCGGCTACAGCGTCTCGCTCACCATGTAGTTGAGTTGCGCCCACTCTTGCGGTGCAGCGATAGGCGGCTGCCACAGGACTCTTAAAATGGCGTCCGGCTCTTCGGATTTGGGCCTGGTCCACTAAAATGGCCCTGGGACACCTTGGAACTCGGACGCTTGTCTGATAGGGCTTGGGCTCCATTCTTGAAAGCGTCCCCTCAGCCTTGAAGATTCTATAAAAGTCTTGGGGGCCCCCGACTCCCGCAGGCTTCCGGTGGGGAGTGGCTGCCATGATTGCTTGCGGATGGCCACGACGGAGCTACGAGATGGTGGTGCTCTCATGCTGACGCCAGCTTCAGTTTGAAACATCCAGAAACACTGTAGACTATCAATTCGATGAGTTCCGGTGGAGCCCCAACGTGACCCGGTAGGGAAGAACTTGCCCTCCCCTTTTTTGAATGATGGATCTTGTTGCCTGTCCCCTCTGTTGTCATCTAACGGAACCTTTTTTGATTGCCGAGTGAGAAAAAAAAAGGTGGGTCTTTCATCGTTTGGGAAAAAAAAATGTTTTAATCCAATGAAAAGTGTTATTATTAGGTCATATGATCAAGCCTTCCATCATTAGGAAACCAAAAGTAAAATGAACCAATGAAAAGTTTTATAAACAAGTCACATGACCTGTTATGCGGCTTTGGGCTATAAAAAGCATACAAAATCCGTTGGCCCATGAGGCGGCGTCAGTAGCGGACCGATGTGCGAATAGGCCGAAGGCAGCACAATGCGCCGAGATCCGGATAGCACCGAGTTGGTGTCCAGCAAGTTGCACTGGTGTGGCCATCCTACAATGCTGAGCCGAAAGACGGCGTGGGGGGCCCGGGGGGAGGCGGCGCGAACGGCCCTTTTCCGCCTCCCCAGGTGGAGGCACCTCATCTGCAGTGCGGCGCCCCTTAGCGTTTCACACGCCGTCCAGCCAAGTTGCACCCGCACTTGCTGCTACAGTAGGCCGAAGGCAGCACAACGCGCCGAGATCCGGATGGCACCTAGGTGGTGACCAGCAAGTTGCCGCACTGGTGTGGCCATCCTACAATGCTGCGCCGAAAGACGGCGTGTCCAGCTGAGTTTCTCCCGCTCTTGCGGTACAGTGACTCGAACGCGCCGAGATCCGGATGGCACCGAGGTGGTGTCCAGAAAGTTGCCGCACTGATGTGGCCATCCTACAATGCTGCGCCGAAAGACGGCGTGTCCAGCTGAGTTTCTCCCGCTCTTGCGGTACAGTGACTCGAACGCGCCAAGATCTGGATGGCACCAAGGTGGTGTCCAGCAAGTTGCTGCACTGGTGTGGCCATCCTACAATGCTGCGCCGAAAGACGGCGTGGGGTGCCCGGGGGGGGGGGGAGAGGCGGCGTAAACGGACCTCTTCCGCCTCCCCCAGGTGAAGGCATCTCATCTGCAGTTTGATTTGGTGGATAATCCCTGACCTGCCAGTACATCCACCAATGAAGTGGCAGTGACAGAATCAAAGGCAAGGGAAACGGTTCTAAATCTTCAGAAGAACTTTGGACAAATGAAAATGACATGTTTAACTTGCGGCAAATTAATTTCATGTGGAGAGAGGAGTGCTTATGAACATCATCATAGTCGCTGGTTGGTGGAGACATTTTGACTATATCCTGGACCTGTCCGGGCTCGCCCAAAATGGCGCCGGTATAAATGGGACTCGTAACTCCTTGTTGTGTACTGGTTGCCCAACCTTGATATCACGAGATACGTATGCAGTTTTGAAGCACATGGCGGGCGGGGACGAGTACTGATTGAACATTTGGACATCCCTATTGATATTAAGTTCTGATGTGTTACTGATTACTGTACTATTGAAAGTTCGATTTAACATCACCCATGGTATTTGCCCGTAAATGTATATCTAGATATTTTTACTGTAACTGGCCCTGTCGTACTTTAATTATAAAATGTACGTCCACCGATTCCGCAAATGTTAGACACCTTAGTTCTTGCAACCTAATGGGTCGCCTGTTACGTTGTTCTACAGTGTAAATGTTCACTCATCATATACGATTCCAGTTTGCTCCGTGGCCGGCCCACGTGGTTATAGGCCCGTATTTGTATACTGACATTTTCACAATAAAGGTTTTTAAAACAAAACATGGTAGTAGTACTTACATTAATAAAGTTTTGAATAATAGCCACTGTTTTCGAATCAGTAAAAGGCAAGTGAAATAAAGGAGTCCAATTACATGACGGTTAAAAGGTATAATACGCAGGAACGCAGTAAAGATAAATGGTCAAGGGCTGTTGTGTTTTCTACTCCTGCAACATAAAATGATCAATAAGAATCTAATATTCATGCCTATCAGCGACTAAGACAGCAGGCCGAGCCTCTTTTCTTCAACGGCTCCCTCATGGGACGAAGAAACGCCCTTTTTCTCGAAATAGGAATATTTTACTTGCAGGACAGTTGTAAAGTTCCCGGGAAAATACATTAGCCTGGAACATTATAACATATATGTTTAAGAAAAAAAAATGTTCGAAAGCAATGAAAAGCGTTATTATGACCAAGCCTTTCATCATTAGAATAACAAAAGTAAAATGAACCAATGAAAAGTTTTATTAACAAGTCACATGACCTGTTATGCTTATGTTACACGCTGCGCGCCGCGCTCTGGATCGCTTCCGGGAAGCTGCGCCTTGCGCTCCGGAGTACTTCCGGGTGCGCTAACGCTGCGTGTCATATGACGCATTCCGCGACAATGCAGGTCCAGAATATAGTCAAAATGTCTCCACCAACCAGCGGTCGGAACACAACCCCTTTCAGTAGTCCAAAAAGTTCTGTTAAATGACAACAGAAGGGACAGGCTACAAGAACCTTCAGTCAAAGAGGGGAGGGAAAGTTCTTCTCTACCTGTTCACGTTGGGGCTCCACCGGAATTTATAGAATTTGGGCGGGGTGGGTGGCGGAGCCGAGCTGTCTTGTAGCCATCATGGCGTCGAGCTCAGTTCATCTCACTAGTTTCGTATTTCTTATGAGGGGTTGTTCCTAATGTTTCTATTTTAGCGAGGTCAAAAAGAGATCCCATTAGTGGCCTACTGATTTTGCTCGATTCCTTTTGTTTTTTAAAACGATTTTTCACTATCTGCAAAGACTAAACAGAGTATTGCGACTCTGTGCTTGTTTGTTATTAGAGAATGAAGCAAAGAGATCCAATTCTAAAACAGTAAATGCTTGGATAACAATCAATCAAATGGAGAGAGAAGCAGGCACGACGGATTACAACGAGGGCAAAGGCCTGCGTTACCTACCCTTCACTATCTGCAAAGAGAGAATACTCCTAAAAGAAAAAAAGGGGGGGGGCAGCGTTCAAAGCACATCAGCGTGGATAGACACGAAAATGTTTTTACCTACCACGTACTTGACATTTTAAAGCTTTTCATATTTGCTATTAAAAAACCATTGAAATTCACTGAAAAAACCATAGGTTATAGACCATATATAGTTAGGAATTAGCATTTACAAAACCTTAATTTACTCGCACAAAACCATAGAAATTCGCATATATAGTTAGTTGCAATAACTATATATCGCGCACCCGCAATCCACTGCTGATGATGTCACATATTACATCATTCATGACATGGTCAGTGACATCACTGATGACATCACTGATGACATCTCAAATGACATCACTGATGACATCTCAAATGACATCACTGATGACATCTCAAATGACATCACTGATGACATCACTGATGACATCTCATTTGACATTACTGATCACATCACTGATAATATCATTCATGTGATAATACGATGAACCTCTTCAGACTCTAATATAACCTTAGATACAATCAGTGTAAACAGACACTCACAGATTGTCACTCATCCATGGAGTTACTAATACATCTAGTCAGTCATGAAAAGAATCAATCACTCCTCCATTTCCTCAACTATACAGTTATACACACCTTACTTATTCAAACATATACTAACACATATTTACTCTCTTATACAATCCCTGATACAAGTTCACAATGATCCATACAGCCACTCACACATTCACTGGCTCTTATGCACAGTTATTTATATATGTCAACACTCACATGTACTGTGTTTTACATATGTACTTACTTTGACATGTAGCACTGAGAAATCCATTCAATCACCAATACACTCATGCAGACAGTCAACCGCCCATACAGCTGTTTCCACATGCACTTTTGAACCCATACATATAGTGAATCAACTACTCACACATCTATGCACAGAGTCACACACCTCCCAGCCACCCACACACACACTCAGTCTCCCATACAAATACTTGGGCAACCAATCAATAACCCATATAGTTACTCATATAGCTACTGATCAACACATGCAGCATCTTACACAACAACAGACATACTGATGCACACATTCAGACAGTTTAGTCACTAACCCATGCACTCAGTGAGACACATTTAATCAATTACTCATACAGTCAGTCATGCACCTACTAAATCCTTCATCCAGACACTTATACATCCACTCATTCTTCAATATGTAAGACATATTTTAACTTTACAGAAACTTACAGTCACTGGATGATGTCATCAGTGATGTCATCAGTGATGTCACTGACCATGTCATGAATGATGTAATATGTGACATCATCAGCAGTGGATTGCGGGTGCGCGATATATAGTTATTGCAACTAACTATATATGCGAATTTCTATGGTTTTGTGCGAGTAAATTAAGGTTTTGTAAATGCTAATTCCTAACTATATATGGTCTATAACCCATGGTTTTTTCAGTGAATATATATATATATATATATATATATATATATATATATATATATATATATATATATATATATATATATATATGGAATCCAACCTGTTGCTGGTGGCAGCCGTCAGCCAGCACACACGTACACAGACTCCTTCAATGATTACCGCAAACCAGACTTCTTTGTAGAAATATTTATTGCTGTTCAAATGGTGAAGGTGGCGCCAGTCATC
This sequence comes from Lissotriton vulgaris, assembly GCF_964263255.1. Taxonomy (NCBI): domain Eukaryota; kingdom Metazoa; phylum Chordata; class Amphibia; order Caudata; family Salamandridae; genus Lissotriton; species Lissotriton vulgaris. The sequence continues at coordinate 928,807,141 of NC_141689.1, read as the reverse complement.
AGACGCGTTTCGAACTTACGTCCTTGCTCACTGATGAGCGAGTGAAATGGAGGTCAACAATATATACAAAGTCTGTGCACATTTGAAATTCGCGCCTAAACCAAAAAGCTAAACATAGTTGGTGGACTCACATGTAAAGTCTCATACCAAGCCCTAAATAGTGGGCGCCATTTTGTAATGGTATTTGGTGTAATACAAATGTGTACTCAGACCATCCTATGCATCAATAAATAAATTTCATTAATTTCGATGCATTGAGTGTAATCAAAAGACAAGTGTTTTTAACATATACACAAAAGGAGAGCATTGTGGCACATTTCACAAGTAAATATAAACATACTGTGTGAAACCATATTCAGATACATGTAAATACGACAAATTTAATGAGTGCCTGTACAGTGTACCAGTTGGAAATATACAATGCGCTGATGTTATATCTCTCCTCATGATATGAAAATAAGACATGGAAATTATCTCATTATACTGTTTTAGTCAAAGAACTCGATGCACTGTATGTATGCAACATGATGTCATCATATATTGTATTGAGACGAGAGAGCAATGTCCGTACAAATACGTTTGAAAACTCAAAGCTAAATGTAACTACATTTTTTCATGGGAAAATTAATTAATTAGCAATAATTGTCTGGGAATTAAAAACAGACAAATGAATCATATTCGAGGTATGCTTCCATATTTGTACCGTACCCCTTGGTACTCGCTATGGAATATTTTATAAAATACCTCGAACTCGAATATGTCACATGGGATGATTGCAAATATGTGGCCAATAATTTAAGAATTAGCCAACCATTGAGCTCCCCCGTGATCTACCCATGATGTGTAGTGTCAATGCAAAGTTTGCTCTACTTGTCATCAAATATGCAGGGATGGTCAAGTGTTACTAGTTAGACACTCCAATTGAAAAGTGAAGGCTTAAAAACTATACTGCTCATATAAATATCATGAGAGCCGTAATAATGTGCGTTTGAACTAATAAAGTGCTAAAGTGTGAATATATAATTAAACAGTTTAAAAAAGATCTATATGCCCAGTTGATATTTATGTACAATTGCTTATATTTTCTGATCTAATTCAGACTACACTGGACATTTCTAAAACAACTGACGAATGAGAGAAATTAGAGAAATTATGGTATCTGTAGACAAATCCAATGAGAACTATGTGCACATAATGAAATTCTAATTCAGCCATGTACATTCACTTTCACTGTTTTAACTGAAACCCTATACCTGGTACATCCGTATAGGTAACATATGAGTAACATACATATGAAATGGCCTATAAGAAATTGCGCAGATCTTCCCCTGTGTTCAGACCCCCAGGATGTTTGCTGTTGAGCATGACTATATATTTTGACTCCAGTTGGCGTAGGCGTTTTTCGTTGTCACCTCCTCTCTTATTGGGGATTATCGCATCTATCACAAAGTATTTCAAGTGATTTAGGTTTTGTTTGTGAACAGACTGAAAATGCCTTGCCACCGGGTAGGCGGGATCTGCATTAACTATAGCCCGTAAATGCTGCAGGATGCGTAAATAAACCACCCCCTTGGTACTCCCTACATATATCAGGTTACAGCTGCATTGTAATATATATACTGCTAGCTCAGTGCGAGAAGTGTAATGAGACTTGAGCATGATAGGTTGCGTATCAAATGGTGTTGGGAAAGATTTCATGTTCACACCGAATTTACATGCCCTGCAGCTTATGCAGCGAAAAAACCTTTACGTGGGGATAGCCAATTGTCAGATGGTGTTTCCGGGCTGTTTCTGACTAGATTGTTCCGCATAGAATATGCCCTCTTGAAAGTGACAGTGGGGGATTCAGGCATGATGTCTCTAAGAATGTTGTCAGTCAAGACAATAGGCCATTCACGCTTAACGAGTTTGGTGATTGCTTTGGCTTGACGGCTATACCCTTTTATTAAACGTATGGTATTGCTGTCCTGTGCTTCAGAGTGGGCCTCATTGATTCTCGGTCTAAGGGGGTCTAAGAGTGTTTGTCTATCCATTCTATTGGCTTTTGCCATACTGGATAGCACTTTTCTATCATCATAGCCCCTAGCTAGTAGACGACGTCTACATTCCTCCTGATGGTGATCTCTTGTTTCTGTGGTACTGCACGATCGATGAATTCTTAAAAATTCACCATATGGGATGGCAGCTATGGTGTGTCCTGGATGGAAGCTATGTGCATGGAGGATGGTGTTCCCTGAGGTAGTTTTCCTAAATAACTCAGTAGTGATTTTACCCTCAATAATTTTAACATGCACATCTAGGAATGTGGCCACATCCCTACTAATGTCTGCTGAAAACTGAAGGTTTAGTTGATTGTCATTGATGTTCTTGACAAATGTTTCAGCTTCTGTCATATTGCCCTGCCATATAATGAAAATATTGTCTATATACCGCCAATATTTGACGATATTCCCATCCCACCATGTCTTATGGGTTACTTTGAGGACATGTTCCTCCCACCACCCCACGTGCAGTCCCGCGTAGGTGGGGGAAAAACATGCCCCCATCGCCACCCCTCTCTGCTGTTTGAACACTTCATTATTAAATAGAAATACATTATTGTTCAAGCATATTTCTATCATGGATAGAAGCATCTTATTATGGCAGTGAAATTCTATAGGTCTTTGGTCAAGAAAATGCTTTACCGCTCTGATGCCATCCTTGTGTTCAATACTTGTGTAAAGCGAGGCTATGTCCATGGTGATTAAAAGATGATCAGCAGACCAAGTGCACTGGTTAAGTTTGTGTAAAAAATCAGTTGAGTCCTTGAGATATGCTGGTAATTGTAGAACAAAGTCTTGAAGGTAAAAATCAATGTACTTTGATGAGTTCTCAAAGATACCATTGATGGCGGACACAATCGGCCTCCCGGGCACCGGAGTGGTCTGCTTATATATATATATATATATATTACCTACTGGCGGTCGCCAGTAGGTAGTTATAGTTAGGACCTAGTTTCCATAGGAAATCCTCAACATTTTATTTGGATTAACTTTGGCCCCTGTGGACGAATCTTTGCGAATTTCTCAAAGAAGATGGCTCGGTCCGCTGCGCTCCTTCCCTGAAAGTTTTGGGGGGATTCGTCAAGTGGGGGATGAGATAAAAGGGGGGTCCTAAAACGTGTTTTCTCCATGTTATTTTCCACAGGACGTTTAGACACGGCTACAGATCGAACGGCTAAATGGATTTATAAGAAATTTGGCAAAAAGGTAGAGTTTGGCTCGTAGATTACGCTTTTTTTTAATGGGGTAAATCCGTTCAGTAGTTGCTGAGAAAATTAAAGTTGAAGTCAATTATATATCTATAAGCGCGCTCGGGTGCGCACACTATTGCGGCTGTGCGCGAGCAGAATTTTTGTTTTGGTGTGTGACGTCTGTGAACGTTCGATTGGAAGGAAATAAGGAAGTGTTGACTGCCATTTTGTTAGTGCGAGTGAATATATTGTACATTTCAAAGCGTTGGAATATGGAAAGGGGACAAGGTAGAGATTGTCTGGCCGCGTAGGTTTTCTCAGGGGGTGCAGTAAGGCCCTTGAACGCGAAATTTTTTTTTTTTTTTTTTTTTTAAAGTTACGGGGTGCGCGCACCCGGTCGTGCACACCTATTTACAAGAGTGTGAAAATGAAGATAAATCAGAAGTTTGAGTGCTTAGTTATAAGGTGGCTCTGAAAAGAGCCCTTGTGTTAATTGAGTTTTTTCTGCATTTATAAGTAAGTACCGATGCAGAGTCTCCTGTTACAGAGGGAGAATCTGTTTCCCTCATCCGTGAAATGAACACCATCTCTCCTATAGATGCTTGCATGTTGTAACGCAAGTTGTTGTGGTAAATAGAACCAATGCTATAATCTCTGAGGAAAGCAGAAACAGATTTATTTACATGTTTCCTTGCTTTCTCAATTTCTGCACAATGTTCATTGGACCAATTCCATTTCTGTCTTTGGCATATATTGGAATATACCAAGGCAGTTCGAGAAAAAAGTGTCATCAATTGTCGAAAGGTGTCTTTTAGAAGCAATTCCAGACGTACCCCAGTCAATGTGCCTAGATCGTTCCCACCACAGTGCACAATTATAAGGTCAGGTTCTGGGTGATGCATAAAAGTTTTCACCAATGGTATCAATTGGTGACATCTCAATCCTCTTCGGCCAATCCACGTTATCTGCACATTTGGTAAATCAAGGTTGGAAATTCGTCTGTTTGCTGCATATTTTCCACTCCAGTGAATATAGCTGTTTCCTAAAAGCCAAACCTTCATTTTCAAGGCAGATGCACTCGTACTCCGATGGGTTCTGGAAGTGGAATGGTAGTTAGAAGCTGAAAGTCAGGATAAAAAAATGGATGAGGCTTGGTGTGGTTGAAAAAATAAAAATGATTGGTTGATTGTAATACCTCAAGATTGAAGACTACGTTGCATGTTAATGTTTATGTAAAACGAAAAGTACTATTGGGTGTCAAAGAAATGACATGTAACAGAGCTGTGGATAGGCAGGTGTTTTTGGAGGGAAATCAGCATTCTTGGTTTGATGTAGAACGTTGAGATATGAACTTTTGACCTATGCCTTCAGCCAGGTACAGAATGAGGTGTTACCATGGAAACAACCAGAGAAGGCAGTGGGTGATGGGTGACTTTTATGTGACATTGAAAATATTGTGAGGGAGAACCAACTGAAATGTTAATTTGATTTCAAAATTTTGCGGGAAGAAATATGATTGGTTGAAGAGAAATATATGAGTCTGTATTGACAGGATATCTGTGCCATTAAATTTTGGTTGCAGTGATAGAAGCATTATTCAGAGTTCCGCAAACGAATATCTGTTTTGTGACTGTCACTGTTCTACATCGTACAAAGCATTGGTAAAGGTAAGCCTGTAACTGTTTGTTTTGTCATGTACTGTAAAATGTGGTTTAGTCACTAAAATTGGTTCATTTCCCTCACAGTCTCTGAGTAACCTCATTTTTGACTGTGATAATGTCTTGTATTTTAAGAACATTTTTCCATTTCGTTTCATCACTCTTTAACGACATTATTTGTTTGCAATTATTAGTTCAAAATTTTGAATAATAAATTTCAATAAGCTAAATGGTCTTCAGTCATGTTCTTATGGAATCTTTTACTGTTAGTGTTTTTAATTCACTGTCAGTCAGAGATGAAACTGGAACGAAATTTTGGGGGGCAAATTAAAAAAAACTTGTTAGGCGTACATGAATGTTTGATTAGCTGCAGGGGCTTTTAGAAGGGGTAAAATAACTGCAAGGCCTAATTAACATTCAAATGGATGTTTACAGAGATGTGAACCGTTCAGGTGTGGCTGTGTGTGTATCGGGATTATATGTTACCTTGGGCTGCACGACCAGACGGGAGGGGGGTGGGGGCCTGAAGTCCTGTGAATTTAATGGGGGTTGCGCGCCTTTTTTTCACATTCTTTAAAGTGTAAATTATAGTTTTGTATATAATTTTGGTGAACAGCAAAAAATGGAATATAAAATATGTTTAATATGGACAGTAATTATTTGTGTGATTTTGAAGCGTTTACATATAATGAGAGAAGTTGGTTTTGAGATGAAAAAATGGTATTAGCAGAGACACAGATAATGCAGATAGAGAGAGAAATGGTAGATTACATGTGATACCGTCATCAAAAAGTGCTAATGCTTAAGGTATTCCTAAACTTTCTGTCAGACGACAAAATTACAGTGTGGTTTGTGGCCGCGGGCTGCACTGGTGGGGGTGGGGTGAGAGGTGGAGGTGGTCGAGTAAAATAAAATGAAAAGTTGTGACCATGAGGTTGTACACAGGTTCGTGTAGTACACATGTGAAACCGTCGTCAAAAAGTGCTAATGCTTAAGGTATTCCTAAACTTTCTGTCAGACGAGAGAATTACAGTGTGGTTTGTGGCCGCGGGCTGCACTGGTGGGGGTGGGGTGAGAGGGGGAGGGGGCGGAGTTAAATAAAATAAAATTTGTGATTATGAGGTTGTATACAGGTTCGTGCAGTACATGCTTTCATACATTGAGGTAGCAGACCGAGTATACAAATATCTCTCTCCCTCCTGCCGTTTGACTCCATCTTTATCTCCCTTCTGCTTTCCGTCTCCGTTGCCCTGTGTTATCTTACTGTGTGTGTGTCTGTCTGTGTCTGCCTTCAGTCCGGGCTGAGGAAGTTTGCTGTGGAGGCACACACAGATAGTCGCATCAAAGTACTTGGCAGGTTTTCAAAAAACTATTTATATAATTGAGATGCTTTTTTGAAGCGCTAGTGAATGTCTACTTTCACAATTACTGCTCGGTTGGCTCCACAGAGCAGAGGGTATGTCGTATTTGACTTCTTAGTGCCTCTGCATCTGCACTCTGTTCTCTGGTGGCTGGCGAAGAAGTGTTTGTTATAGTGGAGATGAAAGGGTGATAAGGAGTGAAATACGACATAGCGTCTGCTCTATAGAAGCGGGGGAGCAGTGATTAAGACTGAGTGAAGCCGAACTGCGGCGGTGCTTGGTAACAGTAATACATTTTTTTGTTACCAGAGGTACAATTGTTTGCATGGTCCGCGACCCGCTAAGAAAGTCTTGACGGGCCGTCATAGGCCTGTGGGTTCTAGTATGAGTAAGTCAGGTTGAGAAAAGAAAACATGAACTTAGTACAGCTGAGGTTACGTGGAATACATGAATACTCTTTCAGTATACAATTATTTCAGTTTAGAATATGGATTAAAAGAGAGAACGTGTATATTTGAAATGTTTATTCAGAAATGCACTGATTTCAAGGCAAGTTTCTTATCTAATACGAGTACAGATATTGTAAGAAACAAAGTAATGGGCATAGTCACTAGTACATAGAATACAAACGGTATAGTTGATGTAAAATGAATATGGTGTAGCAAAATTAATTCTACACCGTTATGAGGAAGTACATTATATTTTATTAAATTTAAGAAGGTGTCTTGCCTTTAAGTTTACCAGCGATACATGAAAATGCTAGTGGTTAGACATCAGCTCATTAACAATGAGCTCTCTGCATGCGAAGCACTATCAACCTTGTGTTATGCTATTGTGTAAGGAAAAACAAACACGCAAAAAGCGACAAGTTGGATGGAGGTGCATGTATGTAATCTGAAAATTAGTGTTGAGAAGAACTACTGTATTGACATATCTTTTGAAGGTTTCAGTACTCCATCTGAAATACAGCATGAAAAGTAATGCAAATATTAGTGAAAGAACACATTTTTCTCGTATGAATTAAAAATATTTCAGTACATGGAAAACTAAAGCAGCAGAGGCGTGTGAGGCGCGAACAAGCAGCTGAAAGGGTAAATGGCGTTTAAACATATAAAAAACTCATGCTAACTTTACACATTAATCACGGCACATGTACCATATATTACCCTGTTTTGCTCCGAGTACGTTTGAAATAAGATAAGATAAGATATGCAACTGAATTGTTGAAATTATAGTTCAATAAAATGTTAAGTTCGAAATCGAGTAGCTGAGGAAAAAAATATTTGGTCCACATAAAACACGAAAATCTGACCAGCAGGAAATTGTAATGTCCACTGTTAGTAAAGCCAATAGGTCTGTTGATGTAAAAAAAAAGTCCAAGAAAACGTGAAAAAGATAGGGAGGGAAAACAAAATGTAGACGTCAATGGCTTGCATAGAGTTATCCAATAACTGAGTAGGCGAAATAATCAGCTACAGCTTCTAAAAGGAAGTCACTGTTATCATCCAAAAACATGTCAGCCATCCAATTGAAAAGAGGAAAAGAACATACATGCGCTTGAATTACCGGAGCCTCTAGTACCATCAGAGGGCAACTCGGTGGGTTTTCAATGTAGCTGTGTGCCAAGATATCTTGCGCCGCTGCGAATATATTCCAATGACCCAGAACTCCATGTATCGCTGCAAAGGCCATAATCCCTCCGTCGGAACAAAGCTGTTCATGTTCAATTATCGGATTCATGAGATGATTGTAATTCACTTCAGGAGATACCAAGTTGCAGAGACATAAGTCCAGGGCACACATGAAATCACAGTTCAGGCAATGAAATACAGGCTGCACACAGGTGAAATAGGAAAATCGAAATGATAATCGATATGATGCACTCAAAGTCGAGAGTGGTAGGATGCCATAGTACTCAAGCATCCTCTGGCGAAATAGTTCTAAGTGCTCCGGCTCATTTGCGAAGACAGGAGGGACATCCATTTTGTAATAAACAAAAAAGGAACACAAAAGTCGCAGCCACTGCTAATAGAACAGGAACTCCAGAAAAATAGGTCGGCGAATATGGAGTGAAGAGTAGCAGAATGACTTTCAATAATTTCTAGCAGAGAAGTCACTAAACCATTGCTTAGTAGTTATAAAAAAATAGGCCTGCCTTGAAGTGGAGGATGCGTTAAAGATTATGGGAGTCACCTCAGCAAATTGTAAAGGAAGGTCACTATTTTATAAGGAATGCACTTCTCTGTGAATATTAGCTAAGTGAAAGAGATATGTTTGTGAACAGATGGTAGGGTAACTTGTTTTTGTGACAATAAGGCTGTTGTTCAGGTCTTGTGATTCAAGGCCGGAATTTGCGGCTGGATGGAAACATCAAGGTTCCCATGCGGGGGTAGATAAACTACATTCTTACAGGGAAGCATATGCAGAGTGACTATTACCGCGTAAGGTTTGCCGTTTAAAAACTCATAATAATTCTCATTACATGAAAAAAAAAATAACCACTGTTGAAGAATAAGGAAAAAGTCGGCATTATAGCAGGCACTGGTGTATCTTTCAAAAGACATGCAACATTATAGCACTTCTAGTTAAATAAGTCATGTAATTTAAAGTGCCTGCATGTGAACGACTAATTACATGTTTCAGTACACTCATTTCTATAAAGATTTAGGGGCAGATTAACATGCTCCGTGCGGTAGTTTTGCTTCACTTGTCCCATGTTAAAAGTGATGCTAAAGTGGCGTAAGGGGATTGTAAATCTGCCCGACATTTTTTTGCCGTCTCAAAGGCATTTGTAAGTGAAAGGGAGGGACTTGGTTTTATGACTGTAGGAGGTACTGAGCCGCTGGTATCTATTTATGTGAAGAAATGTATAGAATTTGAACAGTGAAAAAACGCGAAAGGTAGACTAATTAATTTGTGCATTAGCCATGTTGCAGTTGCGGTTTCGGATACTAAAAAGGGAAAAGTGTCTAGGCGTTGAATGTGGAACATTGAAAAAAAAAGTGTGTCATGGAAAGCAAATGTGGTTTGAAAATGAAATGTAAAGGTTTAAATAGAGAGGAGAAAATTAAGATAGTTTCAGGGCTTTAAGTTGGCCGGGTCTGTTCGGGTTTCAGCACAGGCAGTTTCTTAAAGGTAGGCTTGCTGTCTATCGGGCTGCACTTTTGAGGCCTGGCGTAGGCAGACTTTTTAGTTAACTTGTGTAGCTATTAATCTGTGTCAAAGGTATTACTACTTAGTTGCTGTAGGTATGATATTACGTGTTGTACCATATCTACATGTAAAAATTTGAAGGGTAAAATTTACAGTGTGGTTTGTGGCCGAGAGCTGCAATGGTGGGTGAGAGTTCAGAGGGCAAAGTGTTGGGGCTAAAGGGAAACAAAGAGTTGTGAGTTAAGATTATGCAGAAGTTCCTGTAACAGATACGTTCTTGCACTAAGTTAGTGGAGTCAGTATACATATATCTGTGTTGCTGTTTCCGTTTTCTCAACATACTGTTTTTGTGCTGCTTACCTAATATATTTTAGTGTGTCTGGCTCGCCCTCTGTATCTCTGTCTACTTTGCAGTTTTTCTCCATGTTGCCTATCCTCTGATTTTTACCATTCCTGTCTCTCATATTTTTTCTCTCTATGCAGTTGTTGTTGTCACTCTCATGGGGCTTTATTTATGAAGGCCTTGCGCCGGTGGTGCGTCACTTTTAACATGGGAAAAAGTGACGTATCTGTGGCGCAAGGGTTTCAAAAATGAGACCCTTTGTGTCTTATTCTTTTTGCTTCTCTTGCTCTCTTTATCTTGGTTGTGCTTTTCACTATATTTATTCATTTCTGTCATTGTTTTATTTTCTGGCCTGAAAGTACTCTTACCTTCACTGTCCCTTGTGATATCTCTCTCTTTCTCGTGCTCGTTTTGTATGTTTCTATGTGTCCTGTTCTCAGTCTTCCTCCTACATTGTCTGTATGGTGGTGTATATCTCTTTCCCTCTTATTCACTCTTCTTCTCTCCATCTTTCTCTCTCTTCTGCTTTGTTTGTCCATCTCTGTGTTCCTTCTGCTCTCTCTGCACTTTTCAGTGGTGCTGTTATTTTTCTGTTTATCCATTTGTGCTTTGAATGCTAGTCTGTCTCTGTATGTTCCTGTTCCTGCTACTGTCTCTCTCTTTCCTGTAGTCTGTATCTCTCCTGTCCTGTATCTATTTTCTACTCTATATTTAATATTTTATTTAATATTTAGTTATGTCATGTGTTCAATAAACAATTATTGAACTTAGTTAGACATTAGGATATCTAATGGTAGAGAATCTTAGGTAATTTATCTGTTAGGCTTGTTGTTTGCTACAATGGCTCTATGTTGTGTAATAAGTATGTCTGTAATATGTTAATTAAATTTCATTATTTCTCTTTTTTATAGTGTTTGGTGCTGAACAGCAACAACCTGACTTCTACGTCAGAGAATTTCAGGAATTATATTCTTTTTTTCAGGTGAGTTGGTATTTTAGAAAGGCATTTTTTTGGGTGCACATTAAAATAATAAGGAAGATTTTTTTAAATATTTGCAAAGTTTCGGTTTGGAGCCTGATTTTATCTTCTATTTTTGCCATGTCTGTATCTGCTTCTACTAGATATGTATTTTGAGATATTTTTCCACTGACAGTTGATATTAACTTTTTATGGGCCTGGCGCATGTCTTCTTTTCGATGGAGTTCTGGTTTATCTATCATTTGACTATAATTCTTTGCGGTTTCCATGGAATAATTCTTGCTAAGTGTTCATTATTTTTCAAACTCATGCTGTATTATCTTTGGCAGTCTTTTTTCTTCATTTCCAGAGGTGTATTATGATATGGCTCTTGGTGTGAAGGGCATCTTTTCTGCATATCTGTGACTGTACTATCTGTATGCACTGGTTTACATATATTTGCAGAGCTTTATTATGATGTGGTTCCTCATGGTTAGCATGAAATTTTGTACATGCTATGAAATTCACATGCTGAGTATGCTGTTGAAACATAAAAGCAACTGTCTCTGTGGGAAGTAGTAATCCGTTAAGTGAATGTTATGGTTTGTACAATGTGAGCCTCCCCTTCAGACTGTATATAGTTTGAATAGCACTTTGTAGTGGTGAGCTCAGAAAATGGATCCCTAAAAATTAAATATAAAGTTCATCAATAGTTGTGATATCTATAAAATCTAAAAACAAATTTTACAGTGTTAATGTCTAGGCTTATAGTGTCAATTTGTTTTCAAAACAAGAGGAAGGTGCTATCTTAATATATGTAGTTAATGAGTTAGAAAGTATAAAAATATATGTAGTTTAAAAATTAGTAAAGGTACTTTTAAGTTATATATTTATGAAAAAGATATAATTTAGTCTTTATATTTTTTTAAAAGGATACAGAACAACGAAAACAAAATAGAGATGGAGAATTATTGTGAACAAAAGGAAATACATTTTGAAATTGTAAAAGATATGCTGGAGGACTCATTAGAAGAAGTGTTTGTGGAGGAAAAAAACTTTGAAAATGAGGTCTTTATGGACATATCATTAGACAGTGATTATTTAGAGATGGTGGAAGGGGAAGAGGAGAGTTTGGAGGATGAGGGTTACGAATTGGAAGAAGTACCGGATGACATTATGCTTCAAGTTCTTTTAGATTATGAACTTTTAAATAAATAAAATTATTTTTGATAGTAAAGCATTCTTGAAGACAGTTTTCTTGTCCTATTCATCGTTGATCTTCTTTATGAGAGTGACAATACATGTTCTCATGAAGTGTATAAGAGATTATAGTAAAAACAATTAAAGCACTAGGATGACCGACAGTTCTTGAAAAACAGTGTACTGTTTTTATGCTTTAAAAAATAGAATCAGAAAATACGTCTATAATGTTAACACAGCTATGGACTGTCATAAATTTAGAATCAATATTCACTACTCTGTTCAGAGACTGTTTCTTTGTATTTATTCTACTTAGAAAATGAATCTGTGGTTTTAATTTGTATGTTATATGCTAGTTGCCAACTATAATATTTGTTATGTTTGTGTTTAACAGATTGTCATTTTCATCAGAAACATAAATTAGTATGCCGACCAGAAGTGAAAAAAGAAAGCTGTATAAACGGACATACCATTTGAAGAGGAAAGAATTACAAGAATTATCAAAACAACAAAGGACGGATAAAAAGAAGAGTGCTCCTGGTAAGAAAACCAAAGATTTTTTAAGAAGATTATGTCAAAGGAAAAGTATAACCAATAATTTTCAAAAGGAAAAACAGTTATCAGTATATAGAAGGACAAATGCTACAAAAAATAAAAATGTTTCTGGAATCAGCAGAGAGGAAAATTTATACAGCAAGACACGGACGAATCAGTTTATGGAAATCAGGAAGCATATGTTTTATAACAGAGTTGTTTCGAATTTATTAAAAAAGGAGAAAGTTTGTAAAAGAAGATCTGCTTTTTATAAGAAGAAAGAATATATAGAGGATGTTGTTCAGCGCGCGTTTGAGACAAAAAGAAAATTATTTATTTTAGTAATTAATAATATAAATACACTAAATAAGGCAATCAGAGTTTTAAAAGCTAAAAGTAAATGGAAGAGACATATAAATAGAAGTCATTTTTGTAAAGTGTTTTCTGGGAAGTGGATGCATACTTCAACTTCTGAGCCATTTTTTAATGAAGAGAGTTACTTTCAAAGTAACGATTTGTTGCATGCAGTTGACATCAGTGGTCGAGCATATGAGGTGAAGGATGGTTGTGCAATTGAGAAAGAGAAAATTGTGGTTAGAAATCCAGAAGAGGTGATAGCTGGAGAAGTTTTAGTGGGACGTCCTAATGTTCCTGTTTACAGTTGGAATTGTAGTAGCATTTGCAGTGTACGACAGGATTCAATTGATTTCTTTCACAATTTCTTACGTAAGTACACTAAGGAAAGTCTTAAAAAAAAATTGTAATGTCGCAAGAATTAGATCATTGCAGAGTGCGAGAAAAAATAGGTCTGCAAGGCCATTCTCTGGCTTGTCTTTCTAAAAAATATGCCAGAGTGTGATATGGCCGGGATGCCCGCCCCCCCCTCCCAACACCAATTCCCAATGGGAATAGACTGACACAGGTTTGAGCTTTTGGAAGGTGGGGGGGAGTTACCCCCCCGGCCGTATTTATTAAAATATGAAACAAAATTTAAAACATTAAATAAAAGTTTCATGAATTATGTACAATTTTACATTTATTACATTTCGATGAAGACATGTTCTTTGGCTAACCTTAACAGATCTCTAATACAAAGGTTTCCTAGCCGAGTCTAGCATCCTGTAAATGCATACATTCTAAATTAAAACTGTACATCCTAGCATTAAGGGCCAACGGCAAGGTCTCACCCGGTGTCAGATCCCTACTACCAAAATCCCGCCCTCCCGGTGTGAGTGGCGCATGCGCAGAGGACTTTACCCTCATTGCCAACTGTAACTTCCCTTGTCGTGGGGGCCCCCTTTTCACTATTCGCCATTTTTAAAGGTCGTCCGAGTTCCCGTGTGAGGTATCTGTAGGAAGGACAGCGTGGACTCCCCCCCATCCCCACACTCTCTATCCGCCGTCGCGGATATCCGGCCCCCGGGAAATTCGTAGGAGGGGCATCTAGCTGCCTCCCCCCTGGGAGGGGCCTATGGCCGTCTCCCCCTTGGCGACCCATCCTTAGTGGGTGCCGCCTCCCCTGGAAGGGGCCAATGGCCGCCTCCCCCCGGGCGCTCCCACCATTCTGGGTGGCGCCCCCCTCTAGGGACCTTGAAATTACTGCTCACCGATCATGACCTTACCGCCCGACCAAAAATAAATACGACAGTTGTTTTACCTACTAAGGGAAGAAAATCCTGACATAGCCTTGATGAGTCATCAACTTTATTTTCCTACAAAGGGAAACATTATCCTAAAACAGAAGCCACATCATTATGTGAAACATTCCCTCACTTCTCTACAAAGGAAAAAAGGCCTATACATTTCTATCTAATCGAGCTTTATTACAACAAACATTGCCATAAGGGGCTGGTGGGTGGATCAAAATTGCCGCTTGTTCCGTCGAGGGCTCACGAGCAACGAGTTGGTGCAGTCTTCAGAGCACAGGAACAAGAGGACGCTTCTTCGGATTCCCGCTCTATTTATCCATCTGCGGGAGGGCGGGGACCGTCCTCCGGGACGCCTACTGGGGAGTGGTCTTCCGTGCGGGTGTCTAGGACAACCCCTCCTGGGCGGGAAAGGGTGCGCCCCGGCTACGCCACTTCGGGCATACCAGCCGAGCCACACCTCCCGCCCAAAATGGTTTCCCGGGGGGATCGGGGCACCCAGCCATACGTTCAGGGGGACCGAGTGGTCGCCCCTTTCCTTATGGCCGGGATGCCCGCCACCCCCTCCCAACACCAATTCCCAATGGGAGTAGACAGACACAGGTTTGAGCTTTTGGAAGGCGGGGGGAGTTACCCCCCGGCGGTATTTATTAAAATATGAAACAAAATGTAAAACATTAAATATAAGTTTCATGAATTATGTACAATTTTACATTTATTACATTTCGATGAAGACATGTTCTTTGGCTAACCTTAACAGATCTCTAATACAAAGGTTTCCTAGCCGAGTCTAGCATCCTGTAAATGCATACATTCTAAATTAAAATTGTACATCCTAGCATTAAGGGCCAACGGCAAGGTCTTAACCGGTGTCAGATCCCTACTACCAAAATCCCGCCCTCACGGTGTGAGTGGTGCATGCCCTCATTGCCAACTGTAACTTCCCTTGTCGTGGGGGCCCCCTTTTCACTCTACGCCATTTTTAAAGGTCGTCCGAGTTCCCGTGTGAGGTATCTGTAGGAAGGACAGCGTGGACTCCCCCCATCCCCACACTCTCTATCCGCCTTCGCGGATATCCAGCCCCCGGGAAATTCGTAGGAGGGGCATCTAGCCGCCTCCCCCTGGGAGGGGCCTATGGCCGTCTCCCCCTAGGCGACCCATCCTTAGTGGGTGCCGCCTCCCCGTGGAAGGGGCCAATGGCCGCCTCCCCAGGGCGCTCTCACCATTCTGGGTGGCGCCCCCCTCTAGGGACCTTGAAACAACTGCTCACCGATCATGACCTTACCGCCACAGGCCGGATAGTTGACCGACTATCCGGCCCCCCCACTCCTCCTAAAGGTCATGCTTCCTCAAACCCCTTAACCATGCTATGAAGTCTCCTATGAGTAAATCATTTCCCTCCCTGGACAGGTGAACCCCATCATTCAGATACATGTGGTCTCCCCGAATACACCCGTGAGGAATGCTATGCAACTGCGCGGAGCGAAACAATTTCCCAACTTTATTGTTAACCCTTTTCACAGAGTGGTTCACTGCTGACACTGAAATGCCCCCCCGCCAACTCTTCCTGGGGATCATGTGGGACCAGGCAATCGTGCACCCCGGGACTTTTTTAGCCAACCAGCTAACTGCCGACAGGATGTGTTGTAATAACACTCGTCTTCCCAGTTTCACCAAGTCATTGCCCCCCAGGTGTACTATGACTACAGATGGCGGTGACCTTTGCCGCCCTAAAAGACCCTCAAAAAACGACTGAAAGTGGCCAAAACAGAGCCCGCCCTTCCCATGGAAAGTCACTCTGTACCCGTATTCCCCAGATGCGTGAGTCGCGTCACCTGCCTTGAATACGTCCCCGGCGCGCCTCACATATGAGTGGCCCACGACCCATACCACTCTCTCTCCAGTCGGTGATCCTCGACCGCTGGTCTCCCGGTCCTGGGTCGACTTCCAATTCCGCCCCGCGTGACAGGCTCGCAAAACTGCAATGTAAACAAAAGACAAGAAGCGTGAGTGCATGTCAATTGATCTTTACAACATGTGCAATCGCACATACCTCTTGAAGCAATTCGAGGACCAACGGCCTAACTGCTTTACTTCCTCTGCACTCCGACCCCGGGCTGTAGCCTCAGTAGCAGCCCCTATCCTAAATGAGTGGGTCCCAAAATTGCACGGGTCCATGCCCGCGGCCGCGATTGACAGTGCCAGCACCCTCTGAAACTGAAATCTCGTCAGTGGGGTGCCATCCTTGTGCCTAAGCAAACTCCCCCCCAGGCAACCGTCCTTAGTGCCAAGTATTTCTCTACACACTTTATCGGACACGTGGGGGACCCTCGTGCGCGCTGCACAATAACACTATCCCCCATAGCTCCCTGGTCGGTCTTGGACCTGGCTATAGAGATTACCATCGAATCACCCGATATTTGGACGTGATCCCTGCCCAGGCCTCCCTCTACATCCTTCTTGTTCCTTGTGACGAGTTCACTCACCCGCATAGCCCCATGGAATGCCAAGGCGAAAGCTGCCCGGAACAGAACTGCTTCAAAAAGGGAGGAGCACGTCTCATCTAGCTTCGCTAAAAGTAGAGACAATCTGTCTAAACCAATCGGGCGCCTCGTATCCTGCTTGCGACCTTCGAGGCGCTGCCAGCCACGGAGTGCCTTCCTGACCAAAAAGGAATCCGTCGGATCTCTTATGCCATGCACCTGTGCCATGAATGAAATGGCCGCCCTATGCCTACTGGCCGTTGCCGCTGATCGGCCTTCTCTGTGCATCGCAACCAGGAACCCCAAGAAGGATTCCTCCTGACCCCAGCTCTGTCTCCCTGATGGACCCAAAAATGTGCAATAGGAACCAAATGCTCCTTCGTATGCCTTCCTTGTCCTGGGAGCTAAGCTGGCTGCCACGAGGTCTTGTAATCCGGGGCACCGATTAGCCATAGTTAAGCATGGGCGAATTTTGCGAATCTCGCGTTCGCGAATTTTGCAGATCTGCGAACTCGCAATCCGCGAAATCCGCGAATTCTCGCAAATTTGCGGATTTTTTTTTTGTGTGTTCGTGCGGGTTTCTGCCAGGTCGCGAGGGTTTTTGTACAATTTCGCAAACGCGAACTTACCTATCGGGTCGCAAGTTTTGCGAAATTGTTGTTTCTACGTGTCCAGCCTGTTTGGGACACTCTTCTTCATCACTACCACCCTCTGTCACCACTGCCACTCTCTGGTTCACCCATGCCACCCTCTGGCTCACCCATGCCACCCTCTGTTTCATCACAGCACCCTCTGGTTGTCCAGTGTTTATTATTGTGGCAAAGCAAAGCACACCTTCCCTGCCTCAAGTGACCTGAATTAATTTGGGGCTGATTAATGTGTCACAGAATATTTTTTTAGCTGGCACCTGCTTCCTTAGTGCTTCCTGATTAGTGATCTTTTGCACTTGCTAAGTGCTTTCATTGTTGCAAAATTAGTTACAACACCTGCCCTGCCCCAACTGACAATAATGAATTAGGGGCTGATTAATGTGTCACTGGATTTGAACTTCTAGCCTGGCTCCTGCTTGTCTCCCTTAGCTGTAATTCAGGACCTTTGTGGCATATGTGTAACTATTCTGAGGGTCAGAGCAGGGTCACATAATAGTTGCAAGTAGGCAACTGAACTCTGGAGGGGCCCCTCAGGAAGCACTACAGGAAATGGCTACTAATGATGAGCTTGAACTTTTGAACCTGGTAAGTAGTTTCAGTTTTGCTAAGATCGTATTTCTGCAATTTAGCGCTTATTCGCGGGGCGCGAAGTTGAACTGGGAAGCCGCAAACTCACGCGATCAGTGCGAGCAAGCCATAAAATCCGCTGCTCACGGATTTGCGGATTTTACAGGAAATTCGCGAATCTCGCGGATTGCGAATTTACCGAAAATCCGCAAAATCCGCGAGCGGAACGTATTTTCCGCCCATACTTAGCCATAGTGCTTCGGGGAACGGTGCCGCCACTAGGTCCGCTGTGGGTAGATAGCCCCTGAAAGCCTGCATGTGTGAACGAGAGAGTGCATCAGCTGCATAATTTAGTACGCCTGGCACATGTTTTGCCCTGAACTGTACATTCAATCTCATGCAACGTAATACAATTTCTTTCAATAACCTCAAGATCCACTTGCAGCGGGCTGCCTGCTGGTTAATGCACTCAACCACAGTCATATTATCAGACCAAAACACCACCGAGCGGTCCCTGAAGTCGTCTGGCCATGCCATCAGCGCAACCCAAATGGGGAATAGCTCCAAGAACCCAATGTTACCTGTCAGACCGCTGGAGTGCCACCCCGTCGGCCATACTTGTGCCGACCATCGGTTACCAAAGATGGCGCCGAATCCCACGCTCCCAGCTGAGTCAGTCCACAAACCTAGTTCATCCGAAGATGCTGGCGGCGTGTTCCACACAACTCGACCGTTGAAGTCAGCCAGAAATGCCAACCAAATGCGCATATCCTGGCAAACCTCTGCCGACAATCTCGTACGGTGGTGTCCCTCCTTGAGGCCACCATAGCTTGTGCAATAGAGCGTGAAAAGGGGTGGGCCACTGGAATCGCCCTTAGGACAAAGTTAAGCTGACCTACTGTTTGCTGTAACTGGTGCAGGGTCACTTTCTCCTTACCCAGGCATTGTGTCAAGGAAGCCCTAAACTTGGCCACCTTTTCCATCGGTAAACTGAAACATCCCTCCACAGAATCGAGCTCAATTCCCAGAAACTCCAGTGAAGTAGATGGTCCAACCGTCTTACCTGGTGCCAATGAAACTCCGAACTCCCGCATGAGAATGCAGAAGTCCCGCAGCGCCTGCGCACATGTCGTATCGCCGGCCGCCCCCAGAAACAAGAAGTCATCCAGATAGTGCATAACATGCCTATGCCCTGTGGCCTCGGTGAATGCCCACTCTAAAAAACAGCTGAACATTTCAAAATAGGCACAAGAAATGGAACAACCCATAGGCATGCATTTATCCATGTAATAACTCCCCTGAAATTCAAATCCTAGCAAGCGCTGATCTCGCGGGTGTACCGGGAGCAACCAGAATGCCGATTCGATGTCTGATTTCGCCATCAGCGCTCCGGGGCCCAGGTGATTTAACATGGCCACGGCATCATCGAACGATGCGTACCGCACCGAACAAACATCTGGGTTAATGGCTTCATTCACCGAAGAACCCCTTGGGGCAGACAAGTTGTGAATGAGTCTAAACTCCCCTGGGTCTTTCTTCGGAACCACCGCTAGCGGGGAACACACGAAATCCGCCACCGGCGGGCAGTGGAAAGGCCCCGCCACCCGCCCCAAGCTGACTTCTTTGGAAATTTTTCTCGCAGCTACGCCTGGGTTATGTTGTACAGATAACTGATTTTTACAAAAGGAGTCCCCCCGAAAATCCCCCGCCGGGATGTTGAAGCCATATAGGAATCCATTCTTCAACACCCCGGCGGATACATGATCAGGGTATTTGTTCAACCAAGGAGTCAGAGCCATGATATCGACAGGTGAAGAAAATCCGTTACGAAACATCACCTCACTCTTGCTTAGACCCCCCTTTTCCTCCCGTTCCGCTGTTTTTAGATCTACAGCTACTCTCCGGGTGTGAGGAGTTCCCACAGCCCGCACACGCATGCCTGAACCTACATGTTCCCTGGGGCCTGCTACAGGTGCCTCTATTGAAGCCCCAACAAACCCCCCGCTTGCCGCCATTCCCGCCGGTCTTGGGCTGATATTCCCCACCGGCGCCTGCTCGAAAGGGCACCGCGGGCTTTTGGCAAGCTGGCCCCGACCCGCTCCCACCCGGCGAGGACGTACCTGCCGCCCCAGGCAAGAGCTGCTTGTGCCATGATACCGAGTCGAGGCAATCCCAGGTCAAAGTCGCATCAAACTCTTTCGCTTTTCGGAATTTCATATCGTAACCTTTCCACTCGTCCCCCTCATACATGGTATAAAAATCCATAATCCTATTCTGATAACAGGTCAACTCAGTCATGACTTCAGGTTTTCGTTCCCCCATGACTGCCGTAAATATCGAAAAGACCTTTACCCAATTCGCTACCGTCTCATCGACCCTAAATTCCGCCATCTTGGCCCGCCATACACTGGGGTGCCATAAATCCTTCTGGGATTTCGCATATTTCATCTCACGATGGTCAGTCAACAATGAAAACATATTCACATATTTCTCCCCCCATATCAGTTCCTTTGTGGCCGCAGGGATGTGCTGGGCCACCCTTTCGAACCCTCCCCTGCCATTGGCAATGCGTGCTTACCAGGTTCGACCGTCGTGTCTGCCGCCTTTTCCCGGCTAACCACAGGTCCTCCCGGCGCCACCTGTGGGGGAACAAGAGGAACATTCGCCGTCGCGGCCTCTCTCGACTGCCGTAACTGCTCGATTATTAGTCTAGCCTCCTCGGCCGGGTCCCCCGCGGCCACTGCCCCCCCCGCTTTCTTCTTGAGCCATGGCAACACTGCCGCTAACTGGATGGCCAGTTCCGGGGGCATCTCCTCATCGTTAACAGGAGTAATTACAACGGGGATTGGTAAACCTATATCCGCGTTTGGTACTGGGCTGTCCGCCGGTGTGATGGGGGCGATTGGGGGTACCTCAGGAACCGGATCTTCCCCAGAAACCGCCCTCCTCTTAACACGCTTTCCCCTACCCTCAGGGACGACTCCCGGCAAGGCCGGGCCTATTACCTTCTTAGGACGGCCTGAGCTGTTCAGGGCCGCCAACTGTTTTTTAACATCGGCCAAACCTCGGCCGATCGATTCAACTTTACCGAATTTTCGGTCTATATTCGCCATTCGGTTTGACAAGGTACCTTCTCCAACTCGGAGCACTTCCCTGCTTTCTTGCCGGCCATAGCTTTGTGTACTCTGCGTTAGTTGATCAACGAGGTCCTGGATCTTTCAAACGCCAAATAACTGAAAGAGAAACAACAAGATTACAAGTCCTCAAAATTGCCGCTTGTTCCGTCGAGGGCTCACGAGCAACGAGTTGGTGCAGCCTTCAGAGCACAGGAACAAGAGGACGCTTCTTCGGATACCCGCTCTATTTATCCATCTGCGGGAGGGCGGGGTCCCTCCTCCGAGACGCCTACTGGGGCGTGGTCTTCCGTGCGGGTATCTAGGACAACCCCTCCTGGGCGGGAAAGGGCGCGCCCCGGCTACGCCACTTCGGGCATACCAGCCGAGCCACGCCTCCCACCCAAAATGGTTTCCCGGGGGGATCGGGGCACCCAGCCATACGTTCGGGGTGACCGAGTGGTCGCCCCTTTCCATTCATCACTTCAGGATGTTAGCAGTACATCATACGAAAATTAGAAAATTAGTGAGAAAGTTGTATTATGCAAAAAGTCCAGCACTTAAACTTAAACAGTTAAATAGTGCTCTTTTGCATGGATGTGAATTAGATGTTAAGAAGATTTGTGCAGAAATTGAGGTAAGTTATTTTGGTCCAGAGGAAGAGAATGCAGGAACTGATATAATTATAGAAGGAAATGTGTTAGAAAATGTTGGAAATTTTAATATTGAAAATTTTGAACAGGAAATAACAAAGTTTAAGGTCATTGCAGGTGAGACACCAAATTTTCCTTGTGTGTGTTGTCGACGCATTCATTACAAAAGTCAAACTAGGTTAGTTGATTTATATTTAAAAAGTGAAGATGAAAGTAATAGTCAACGGAAAGATTTTGCATTTATTTGTTATTAGAAAACTATTTTGATTTGGGTTTTGAGCAACGTATATGTAAGTATTGTTATAACAAATTAAATGAAAATAGAATGCCTGCTAGAGCTGTACATAATAATCTTGAGTTGATAAATATTCCATCGGAACTGATGGATTTAAATACTTATGAGACTATTCTGATTCAATGTGTACATCCTTTTCAGGCTATTGTTCGTATGGAGCCTAAGACTGGCAAATTAAATCCTTCAGATTTACAAAGAGGATTAAAGGGTAGAGTTGTATATTTGCCACTTGATTTAAAAAAAATATGGAAACAATTGGTGTTGAAAATGTAGAAGAGGAACCTCTAGTTATTCTAGTTAATGGTGTACCTACAAAAAGTAAGAAAATCTGGCAAGATTTAGTGGATGTTAGAAAAGTCAAAAAGGTAACGTTGTATTTAGTCAAAAACAATAAATACTATAAAGATGTATACGTAGAAGAAGAAGAAGTAAGTGAAGAAGAGGACAATGATTTGTCTATTGGACAAATTGAAAAAGTTGACTTATCCAGAAGTGAAGAAATGTATGAGCATTACAGTGTTCATCCACTGCATTCCAAAGAAGCAATAGGGAATGCTATTGAATTATTTCAGATGAAAAAAGCAAAAGGAAATACTATTAGTGTATGGGAAGAAAGTTTGGAAGGTTGTTGTTTCCCACAGTTATTTCCTACAGGTGAAGGTACACGATATGATGATCGACCTATGCAGATTCCTGCATCTGAGTACCGGACAACAAGATTATATGCAGAAGATCCGAGGTTTCGCCAATGCATTCCATATTTGTTTCATCTTCTGTTCGAGAGTGACTTATCTGGTCTTTCTTATGCAGTAAACCATATCTTAAAAAGTGGAGTGCATCTGCAAAATGTTTCAGCAAAGGAATTTATGCATGAAGTGCAACAGAAAGATAGTGTTTTGGATTCATACCTAATTAATTTAATGGCTTGTCAGCGTGGTACTAATGAGTATTGGTACCGTCGTCATGGAGATTTGAAGTGCATGCTTAGAAACATAGGAGCACCTACATGGTTTTTAACTCTAAGATGTGCAGAGTATGCTTGGGAAGATTTACTTGAATTTCTTCGGGAGGCGAATGCAAACATAGAAAATATAAACTACAAGACACCTGGAAAACTGTGTTCGTTGGATCCGGTTAATGTTTGCAGACATTTTAATCATAGATTTGAAGCTATGATGTCTTTTATTACAAACAAGAAAAATCCACCTCTTGGTGAAGTACTGGATTTCTTTTGGAGAAAAGAATATCAAGCAAGAGGTGCTCCTCATATTCATATGCTGTTATGGATCAAGGATTCTCCAAAATTTGGAACAGACTCGGATGAGACTGTACTGTCTTTCATTGAACAATATGCCACTTGTGACATACCTAATAGTACAACTGATAAGGAATTAAGAGGAAAAGTGTTACGCTTTCAAAGTCATCGTTGTGGAAAATATTGTCGGCGAAAATTCAAATCAAAGAGTAAATTCTACACCAAATGTCGTTTTGGATTTGCTCGACCGGTACTTTCAAAAGGAAGAGTCAACAATTTGATGTCATCTTTGCGACATAACATCACAAGAAGGTCACCTAAAAATACGTAGAATTTAAGAAGAGGTGAAGAATCCAAATATATAAATGACTATAACCCAGTCATTTTGTCCATGTGGAATGCTAACATGGACATACAATATGTTGCAGACAACTCTATTGCTGTGGCTCGATATGGAACGTCTTACATCACGAAATCTGAAAAGACGAAACTGAAGGAGATGTGGGAAGACATTTCTCATGAAAAGAGCCTAAGCAAGAATTTGTATACGTACAGTTTGAAGATGTTGTCTCATCGAAAAATTGGAGCATATGAATGTTGTGATCGGTTATCATCAGCAAGTCTTTATGCAAAATTAAGAACTATCCTCTGGGTGAGTTTGGGTCTAGAAGAAACACGAAACCGTGTTCTGAAACCTGTGCAAGAAATTGAATATTTAGCACAGAAAGAACCAAACAGTACAGACATTCTGAAAACAAATATGTTGGATACATACTATCCAAATAGAAGTACTCTGCTTGAAAATATTTGTCTGTATGAAATACTTCAAAACTACAGTTTTAAAAGGAATATTTCAGAGAATATTGATAAAGGTGTACACGCTGTAATTGGACATGAAGGATGCTGGTGAAACAAAGAAAAGAACACTTGATTAGTCATCGAAAACTGAGTTGTGATACACCTGACAAAAGAGAATTTTACTATTTAGATCTTTTGCAACTCTTTAAACCATAGCGTACAGAAGAGGAACTACTTGGTGAGTTTGATAGTTATGAAGATTCATTTAACGCATCTAAATGTAGTATTGATGTCCTGTTTTCAGTAATTGTCTCCAAATGTTGAATGACGAAATAGAGCAAGAAGCAACAATTGCAGCGGAGATTGCTAGAGACAGTTCACAAGGCAGTCAAAGTTCGGCTTCATTAAGTCAAGATCCACTGGGACAACCAATTATCCAAAATGAAGCAGCCACTGCCATGGATGAGGTGGAAAGAGCAATGCGGCAAGGTCAAGAGGAAGTAATAAACTTAGAAGAATTGAAGAAGCAATTTAATCTTGAGCAAAGACAGATATATGATGAAGTGACAGAGCACATTGAGCATGGCTTTCGTCATGGGAAAACAGAATGCTCATGTATGTCATTTGAACCTATTCGACTATATGTAAGTGGAGAAGCTGGAACTGGTAACAGTTTCCTAATTAAAGGAATTACTACATATCTACAGCAAAGAACTCAGTCAACACTGTCTTGTGTTGTTACTGCTCCAACTGGATTGGCAGCACATAATATTAAAGGTATTACTTTACATTGTTTACTGATGCTGCCAGTTGAACATGAAAATAAATAACAATATCACAAGCTATCTGGAGAAGCTTGTTTTGAAGTTTCTAGAGTCCTTAAAAAAATGAATCTTCTCATTATTGATGAGGTAAGCATGGTATCCAATTTAATGCTTGCTTTTGTGCATTTAAGAATGCAACAGATACTTAAGACAGAGTATGATGTGTTATTTGGAGGTGAACATGTCATAGTTTTTGGAGATCTACTGCAGCTAACTCCTGTGAAAGGACAACCTGTATTTGAAACTGTTACACATGAAGAGACCAGAAAGTGCCTGAGCAGTATTAGAAATATTAATATATGGTCACATTTCAAATATACTGAACTGATTCAAAATATGCGACAGGCAAAGGATACTAAATATGGACATATTCTTTAAGATATAAGGATTGGAAAACTAACTGAAGATGCGAAAGAAACTCTACGAACACGATTACTTTCCAAGCTGTTTCCTAATGAAGATAATGTACCTGAGAAAATATATAGTAAAGAGGTAGCAGATAAGTCAGTCATATGCTTGATGCCAACTCTGAAAGAATGTTCTGTTTTCAATGAAAAAATGTTGAAGTTAGAAAATCAAGACATTAAGAAACTGGAAGCTAAAGATAGAATAGAGCATGAAGGTAGTACTATTGTTTTGTCTGAAAAGTTGAAGTTAAAATTGGATTCTCTTCAGAAATCTATATCTAAAACTGCTGGCTTAGAAAAAAATCTGTATGTATGTTTAAATTGTCAGATTATTTTACGAAGAAATTTACATGTAGAAAGAGGTTTGGTAAATGGAGCAATGGGTAATGTTGTTAGTTTTGTCAATTACTCAAATAGAGATGAGATTGAATTTTTAAGAATCAAATTTGATGGAATTGAGGAAGTTCAACAATTCAGTTGCTGTTCAACTCGTTTTTTGCTTGTAAAAGACTTATATGTCCGTCGGAAGCAATTTCCAATTTGTTTGGAATATGCAGTGACTATTCACAAATCTCAAGGTTTAAGTGTAGATTGTGCTTTGGTAAATATTGGAAGCACTGTATTCAAAGAGGGTATGGCATAAGTTGCTCTATCTCGAGTTAGAACTTTATGGGGACTTTATCTAATTGATTTTGATGAGACAAAGATTAGTGCAGATCTAAATTGTGTGAAGGAGTATAATAGGTTAAGAAGAGAATATGCTCCAAGTTTACCTCAATATCCTTTAATTGAAAAGTGTATGGTTGATCAGAAAAGGAGAAATGTGGAAAAATGTACCGAAGTAGTAGAGAAACTAAGAAAAAAAGATGTAGCTGTCAGTGGTAGCAGTAAGAGAAAGGTTGGTATTGATGAGATTGTTGGATTTAAGTTTGAAAACAGGTCTGGTGTCAACTGCTATGCAAATGTAGTAGTTAATGTTGTTTTTTTCTAAAAAAATTTCAGCAACAGATTGTACAAAATCGGCAGCAAACATTTTGTTGTTCGTTAAATTCTGTATTTGAAAAATGTAGCAGTGATAATAATGAAGTAGCAAGTGTTTCAGAACTAAGGAATGTTTTAGACATATGTGCAGGACTAAATCAATTTTCTCAGAATATTCAGCAAGATTGTCAGGAATTTATTATGTATATGCTTACAGTTTTGGAAGATGACGGTGTAGATATTGATAGTCTTTTTGGCCTTTCTTATAAATGGGAACATAAGTGTGATAATTGTTCATTTTCAAGTACTAATGTTATACACACTGAAAGATTTATATATTTAACATTACCAGACTGTAAAGAAGTGTCCTTTAATAAACTAGTTAAAGATGCGCATCAGAACATGGTCTGCTGTCAATGTAACTCTGAAATGTTATCAACATTATTTATCCACTGAAATGGACAATATGTAATTTGCATGTTTCAACGATGCAGAGCTGATGGGAGTAAATTGTCAACTTTAATAAAAAATGTTGTGGCTTCTCAAGTATCTATTTCTAGAAGAACATTTATAACTGTAGCCATTATTTTTCATGAAGGGCCTTCAACTTCATCAGGACATTACACAGCCTATTTGAAGTCTCCAACAGGCTGGACACTCTGCAATGATAGTTTTAAGAAACGTTTGCCTTTTGACTTAACTAATTCTTATCTGCTATTTTTGCAACCCAAATTTCAGTAAAATTACTTGGTGTAGGAAGATTAACACTGTAAAGATATGAAACTCTGTTGTTTAGAAATATCATGTGACTAAGGGTGTGCAAATCTAGAAATGAAATTTATATTTGACATAGCGATAGTATCAGGTACAAGTTTACTTAATGTTTAATGGTATAGAACACGTTAGAATTTTTATTTGAAAGGTTGAGAAAAAAATGGATACCCGACACCCCCTCTCAACACAATCCCCAAGAATGGGAAGACGGAAACGGTTCTGAACTTTTGGAAGGCGGGAGGGAGTTACCCTCCCGGCCGTATTTATTAAAAATATGAAACAAAATTAAAACATTAAAATAACAGTTTCATATCATGTACAATTTCATTTACACATTACGATGTTCTTGGCTAACCTTAACACATCTCTAATACAAAGGTTCTCCTAGCCGATACTAAAACATCCTGTAAATGCATTTCTCAAAATTGAAATTGTACATCCTAACATTACGGGCCAACGGCAAGGTCGTAACCGGTGTCAGATCCCTAATACCAGAACTCCCCCCTCACTTGTGAGGGGCGGGCGCACAGAGGACTGTACCTCTGTGCCAACTTCCAATTTCCCTTGTCTTAACGGGGGCCCCTGTTTACTCGACGCCATCTTAGTGGTCGTCCGAGGACTCGTGTGAGGTGTCTAGAAGGTAGCGTAGATCCCCCCTCCCACCCCACACTGCTTACCACATCTGCCGTCGCAGATGTCCTGGCCCCGGGAAATTCCCAGGAGGGGCCCGTAGCCCCTCCTCCCCAGGGAGGGGCCTTGACCGCCTTCCCTTTCGGCGTCCCCATCCTTAGAAGGGGACCGCCTCCCCGTTTGAGGGGCCAATGGCCGCCTCCCCCCGGGCGCTCCCATCCATAATGGGTGACGCCCCACCTCTAGGGATCTTCCAATTACTGCTCACCGATCATGACCTTACCGCCCGACCAAAAATAAATACGACATTTTTAAACTAAGAGAGAATAAAACAGACAATTATACTGAGCAATTCAAAGTATAACTTCTACTAAGCGCTACATTTAACTCTGCTGCAATTACTTTGTCGAAATACATGCTGAAAGATCAACCACTTTATTACATATCAAAATTATCAACTTTATTCACAACAACCTGTAAAAGAAACAGTATCATGTCACTCGACTTTATTCAAAACAAATCGCTGTCATCAGGGGCTCGTGGGTGGGTCAAAATTGGCTCTTTGTTCCGTCTCGAGCTCACGTGCAACGGGGAGGTGCAGCTTCAGAGCACAGGAACAAGAGGATGCTTCCTTGGCTTGTTGCTCTTTTTATCCTTCTTCGGGCGGGCGTGGACCCTCCTCCAATCCGCCTCCGGGGCGTGGCCATTGGCGTAGGTGTCTAGGACAGCCCCCTCTTGGGCGGGAAAAGGCGCGCCCCGGCTACGCCGCTTCGGGCATACCAGCCGAGACTCGCCTCCCGCCCAAAATGGCTTCCCGGGGGGATCGGGGTACTCCACAATACGTTCGGGGGGACCGAGCGGTCGCCCCTTTCCATATGGTTGGGATACCCAACACCCCCTCTCAACACAATCCCCAAGAATGGGAAGACGGAAACGGTTCTGAACTTTTGGAAGGCGGGAGGGAGTTACCCTCCCAGCCGTATTTATAAAAAATATGAAACAAAATTAAAACATTAAAATAACAGTTTCATATCATGTACAATTTCATTTAAACATTACGATGTTCTTGGCTAACCTTAACACATCTCTAATACAAAGGTTCTCCTAGCCGATACTAAAACATCCTGTAAATGCATTTCTCAAAATTGAAATTGTACATCCTAACATTACGGGCCAACGGCAAGGTCGTAACCGGTGTCAGATCCCTAATACCAGAACTCCCCCCTCACTTGTGAGGGGCGGGCGCACAGAGGACTGTACCTCTGTGCCAACTTCCAATTTCCCTTGTCTTAACGGGGGCCCCTGTTTACTCGACGCCATCTTAGTGGTCGTCCGAGGACTCGTGTGAGGTGTCTAGAAGGTAGCATAGACCCCCCTCCCACCCCACACTGCTTACCACATCTGCCGTTGCAGATGTCCTGGCCCCGGGAAATTCCCAGGGAGGGGCCTTGACCGCCTTCCCTTTCGGCGTCCCCATCCTTAGAAGGGGACCACCTCCCCGTTTGAGGGGCCAATGGCCGCCTCCCCCCGGGCGCTCCCATCCATAATGGGTGACGCCCCACCTCTAGGGATCTTCCAATTACTGCTCACCGATCATGACCTTACCGCCACACGCCGGATAGTTGACCGGCTATCCGGACCCCCCACAAAACTCCTACTTAAAGGTCATGGCTGCACAAACTCTTTAACCAAGCTACGAAGTCTCCTATGAGTAAAGCATTCCCCGCCCGGGACAAATGGACCCCATCCTCCAGGTACATATGGTCCCCCCTGATACATCCATGAGGAATAGAATGCAATGTACATGTACGGAACAACCTACCAAGTTTGTTATTCACTTTCTTCACCGACTGATTTAAAGCTGACACAGAAATAGCCCCCCGCCACACCTTCCGCGGAATCATGTGGGACCATGCAATCGTGCACCCCAGAACCCTTCTCGCCAACCAACTCACTGTGGATAGTATTAATTCGAGAAGTACTCGTCGACCCATGGTCACCAAATCATTGCCCCCAAGATGCACTATGATTACAGATGGCGGTGACCTTGTCCGCCCTAACAAACCCTCCATAAAAGTTTGAAACTGGTCAATACAGAGCCCGCCCCTTCCGTAGAAGGTCACCCTGTACCCGTATTCCCCAGCCATGTGAATCATGTCACCTGCTTTGAATACGTCTGCGGCGCGCCTCACGTATGAGTGGCCGACGACCCACACCACTCTTGCCTCAGCCGGTGATCTTTGACCGCTGGTCCCCAGGTGTCGGGTCAACTGCACAGTCCGCCCCGCAAAGCCTGCTCGCGAAACTGAAAACCAAACAGAAAACAAGAAGCGTGAGTGCATGACATTAGCTTCACAACATGTGCAACCGCACATACCTCTTATAACAATTCGAGGACCAACGCCCCAACTGTTTTACTTTATCCACACTCACCTCTGGCTGTAGCCTCTGTAGCAGCACCTATCCGGAATGAGTGGGTCCCAAAATCGCTCGGGTTCAAACCCGCTGCCGCGATTGCCATTGTTAACACCCGCTGAAACTGAAACCTGGTCAGTGGGGTGGCGTCGGTATGTCTCAGCAAGTTCCCCCCCCATGCTGCCGCCCTTTGCGCTAAGTACTCCTCTACGCATTTCACTGGGCACATGTGGGACCCTAGCATGCGCTGAACAACCACACTGTCTCCGATCGCTCCCTGATCGGTTTTGGACTTGGCTATCGTGACTACCATTGTGTCACCCTTAATCTGGATGTGTTCTCGACACAGACCTCCCCCCGTATCCTGCTTGTTCTTCGCTACCAGTTCGCTTATCCGCATAGCCCCATGGAACGCAAATGCAAAAGCGGCCCAGAACAGCACTGTCTCTGACTGAGATGAACAAGTCGCAGGGAGTACGGACATTAACTGGGACAACCTTGCTAGCCCTATCGGGCGCCTCTCGTCCTCTCTACGACCCTCAAGGCATTGCCACCCGCGCAGCGCCTTTTTCACCAGAAAGGACGCTGTGGGGTCCTGAATGCCATGAGCCTGCGCCATGAACGCAATGGCGGCTCGGTGTCTATTGGCTGTTGCCACTGATCGGCCTGCCTGATGCAATGATACTAGAAATCTCAGGACGTACTCTTCCTGCCCCCAATGTTCCCCCCTAGCTGGACCCAAAAATGCCCAATAAGAACGGAACGCCCCTTCATAAGCCTTCCTTGTCCTGGGGGCTAGACTCTCTCCCACGAGGTTTTGTAATCCGGGGCACCGAGAGACCAGAGAACTTCGGGAAATGGTGCCGCCCCCAAGTCCGCAGAGGACAGATGGCCCCGGAAGGCCTGCATGTGGGAACGAGAGAGTGCATCAGCCGCCTGGTTCAGTACCCCAGGCACATGTTTTGCTCTAAAGTGAACGTTCAATTGCATACATAGCAGGACAATTTCTTTCATAAATCTTAAGATCAATTTGCAGCGTGCTGCCTGATTATTGACACATTCTACCACGGTCATGTTATCGGACCAGAACACCACAGCACGATCACGAAACCACTCTGGCCATGTCTTCAGGGCCACTAGAATAGGGAACAGTTCAAGAAACCCAATGTTACCCGTGAGCCCACTCTCGTGCCACCGTGCCGGCCATTTTTGTGCCGACCAATGATTACCAAAATTGGCGCCAAAACCCGCACTCCCTGCCGAGTCGGTCCACAATCCCAGCTCCTCAGAGGAGACCGCTGGTTTGTTCCACAGGACACGACCGTTGAAATCCACCAGAAATGCCAACCATATGCGCATGTCCTGGCGAACCTCTGCCGAGAGTCTTGTGCGGTGATGCCCTTCCTTAAGGCCCACCATGGCTTGAGCAATAGAGCGAGAAAAGGGGCGAGCCATTGGTATCACTCTAAGGGCAAAATTAAGCTGACCCACAGCCTGCTGCAACTGATGCAATGTTACCTTCGTCTCGCCAATACATGTCTCAAGCGAGGCCTTAAATTTTAACACCTTCTCCTTAGGCAAACGGAAGCACCCCTCTTCAGAATCGAGCTCAATTCCCAGAAACTCAAGTGAAGTAGACGGCCCCACAGTCTTGCCTGGTGCCAATGGTACACCGAATCTTTTCATGAGATCACAAAATTTACTCAAAGCCTGCGCACATTCTGTGTCCCCGGCTGCCCCCAGAAACAGAAAATCATCAAGGTAATGCATAACCTGCGTAAAGCCTGTGGCTCTGGTGAACGCCCATTGTAAAAAACTACTGAATTTTTCAAAATACGTACAAGAGATGGAGCAACCCATTGGCATACATTTATCCATGTAATAGCGTCCCTGAAATACAAAACCTAACAGACGCTGATCCTGCGGGTGTACCGGGAGCAACCGGAACGCTGACTCGATATCAGATTTAGCCATCAGCGCTCCGGGCCCCAGGCGATTCAACATGGCGACAGCCTCATCAAAGGAAGCATACCGCACCGAACAAACTCCCGGGTCAATCGCATCATTCACGGAAAGACCCTTAGGAGCGGACAAGTTATGTATTAACCGAAACTCACCTGGGTCCTTCTTGGGGACTACACCCAACGGTGAACAAACAAAATTATAAATAGGCGGGCTCGCATAAGGACCCGCCACCTGACCTCGGGCCACTTCCTTTGCAATCTTTGCCTGTACTACAACCGTATTTTGTTGAACCGACAGTTGGTTTTTACACAGTGCTTCCCCCCGAAAATCCCCCGCCGGGATGCGGAAACCACTTGAGAAACCGTCTCTCAACACCCCAGCGGAGACATGATCAGGGTATTCGTTCAGCCAGGGGACCATTGCCATGATGTCAATGGGAGTAGGTAGCAGCGTCCCTCGGCCATTATTAGACCTGTTTGGCGCCGCCTCTGCCCCCTGTATCGCCATTCTTGGCTCGGCATGAACTCTCGGGGTGTGAAGACTGTCCGCACCCTGCACACTCATGCCTGAACTTGCACGTCCCCTGTGGTCTAGTGCACTTACCCCTGTTGAAGCTCCAACAGACCCCTTTCTTGCCAGAGTTCCCATTACTCTTTGTGTGCTGATCACTACCGGTGCCCGCTCGAAAGGGCACCGACGGGAAATGGCGGGAAGGCTCTGCCCCATTCCCGCCAAACGAAGACGGCTTTGCCGGGTTAGACCTAACCTGTTTCTGCCAGGAAATGGAGTCGAAACAATCCCACGTCAGGGATGAGTCGTGCTCTTTGGCCTTACGAAATTTGTTATCATAACCCAACCATTGATCACCTTCGTACGATTCATAAAAATCCATTATCCGTGTCTGGTAACAAGCCAGTTCAGTCAACACCTCGGGCCTACGTTCCCCCATGATTGCAGTGAACATCCCAAAAGCCCTGGTCCAATTAGCGATTGTCTAATCAACTCTGAAACCCGCCATCTTTGCTCGCCATACATTTGGATGCAACAGTTCTTTCTGATTTCTAACATGTTCTATTTCATAATGATCAGTCAATAGCGAAAATATGTTCACATATTTATCCGCCCATATCATTTCCTTTGTGGCCAACGGGATATGTTGGACCACCTTTTCCCTCCTTGAGGGTAACGACCCCTCCCCAGCCATTAACAACGGCTTCTTACCTGAATCAGCTGAACTCGCTGCAGCCGCTGTTCCAACGCTCGAAGACGGTTGTTCCGCGGGAACCTGAGAGGGAACAAAAGGACA
Organism: Lissotriton vulgaris; assembly: GCF_964263255.1. NCBI lineage: Eukaryota > Metazoa > Chordata > Amphibia > Caudata > Salamandridae > Lissotriton > Lissotriton vulgaris. The sequence goes on along the minus strand of NC_141689.1, from coordinate 928,773,940 downwards.
AGGTGCCTTCGCAGCATCTCGTGATTGCCGCAACTGCTTCATTATTAATTTGGCCTCTTCGGCCGTATCCCCAGGAGCAATGGCACCCTCATTATTCTTGCCCAACCACGCCGCCAACTGGGCGGCCAACTCAGGTGGCATATCCCCCTTGTTCACAGGCGTAACTACGACAGGGATCGGCTGTCCTGCGTCCGGAATCGGAACTGGGGCCTCTACCGGCCTGACCGGGCTCGCCGGAGGAGACTCGGGAACCGGTGCCTCATCCCCAGCCGCACTGTTCCTGGCCCTTTTACCTCTCCCGGCAGGGACAACCCCCGGCAATGCTGGTCCGATGACTTTCTTAGGCCGGCCCGTACCGTTCATGGCCGCCATCTGCTTCTTCATGTTCGCCATGTCCTTTACCAGCATACGAAGCATTTGGTCGGTGCTAACCTTTTTTCCGACCCTTTTGCCCGGCATTCTCTCACGATAGTCGACCGAAAGGTCCTGGAACCAAAGCTTGAAGCGCTAAAAGAGAAAACAGAAAATTACAAATTTTCAAAATTGGCTCTTCGTTCCGTCTCGAGCTCACGTGCAACGGGGAGGTGCAGCTTCAGAGCACAGGAACAAGAGGATGCTTCCTTGGCTTGTTGCTCCTTTTATCCTTCTTCGGGCGGGCGTGGACCCTCCTCCAATCCACCTCCGGGGCGTGGCCATCGGCGTAGGTGTCTAGGACAGCCCCCTCTTGGGCGGGAAAAGGCGCGCCCCGGCTACGCCGCTTCGGGCATACCAGCCGAGACTCGCCTCCCGCCCAAAATGGCTTCCCGGGGGGATCGGGGTACTCCACCATACGTTCGGGGGGACCGAGCGGTCGCCCCTTTCCAGTAATTTGAGAAAATAACTACTTAACTCATACTATTTGGCCACACGGAAACATATGAGACAACAAAATGTGTACTTGAGATAAATGTTTTCAGATCATATTTCAACGGAACTTTGTTGAGAGGTATTTAAAAAATAACGAGTTAACTCATACTATTTGGCCACGTGGAAAGGTATGAGAGAAGAAAATGTGCACTTAAGATAAATGTTTTTAGAATATATTTGGACGGAAGTTTGTTGAGAGGTATTTAAAAAATAATGAGTTAACTCATACTATTTGGCCACACGGAAAGGTATGAGAGAAGAAAATGTGTACTTAAGATAAATGTTTTTAGAATATATTTGGACAGAACTTTGTTGAGAGGTATTTAAAAAAATAACCAGTTAACTCATACTATTTGGCCACGCGAAAAGGTATGAGAGAAGAAAATGTGTACTTAAGATAAATGTTTTAAGAACATACTTGCACGGAGCTTAGTTGAGACGTATTTAAAAATAAGTGCTATGGTTTAATTAGTTTGTAACTGAGGAAGATGTACTGTGCTTACTCAAGAAATTGCGAATTAGAGAAAAACATTTAAGACATGTTTTTTTTCAGGTATTTATATTATATATAGAGATCTTGTATGGGTTTTTTAAACACAATCATTTGGATTGTGGGTTTTTTTTCCCGCTGTTACATGATGATTACTATTGAAATCACTGTTTATAGTGAAAATCAATATATTCTGAGGACAGCAAAAATAAACCATGTAATATGTTGTTTCAGTTATTTTGTTACATTGGATTTAGAAATATGTATTGTAACACATTTTTTATTGTCTTCCACAGATATTACATTTAAAAGGTAAGTACAACTATTAACATCCAAGATTTTACTTTGCCTCTCTCTTATCCTTATTTTTTTCATCACCTTCCTTTGTCAGTACTGTTCAGTCACGCTTATTCCGTTTAATTCATCCACATTTTGCATTGTTTAATTTTCACTCCTGTTTCTCTAACATCTTTACTGTCACTATTTTATTCAGTCTATCTATCTCTTCAGTTTGATTCTTCCGTTGTCTCATGGTGACTCACCTTTATTGAGCTTATATCAGCTTTGTTTCTAGAATCTTAATTTGTTTGTCTTACTGTACCTTTAATTTTATTCCCTTAGTCTGCTTTCATTAATTATGCTCAATTCTTAAACTTAAATCTAAAGGGCCTCATTTATGAAAGCCTTGCGCCACCGATGCGCCACTTTTTCCCATGTTAAAAGTGACGCATGGGCGGCGCAAGGCCTTCATAAATAAGGCCCATAGTTTACTTCCCTTACCCTACTACATTTCTATTTATTTGTCTCTTACAGTCCTTGTGTATTTCAAATCCGTTCATCTTCTGTTTCTCACCCTTTTTTAGTCTGTTTCTCTTACTGTTTTTCCTTTATTTTATCTATCTCCTTAAGATATTCCTGTACTCTTACTGTGTTTCTTTAAGAGACTGTTTATTTCATATACTATCACTAATCATACTCTTATTTTCTCTCTCACTTTACTTTCGTTAAGACACTCATTCCTTCACTGCTATTATCTCTTTCAATTAATTACCTTACTCATTGATTTATATAATATATATTCTGTCTGTGTCTCTTACTCTCCCTCAATCTTTTTTTCTTTCACTTTCTGTTTCATTCACTCCTACTTTTATTTGTTTTATGAAATGTACATTATAACCTTATTTTTTCTTTTCTTCCACAGATACTATGTTTTTTAAAGACATTTAGTTTTACTTTGTTACTATTTCTTAGGTAAGTATAAAAAATAAAGAAACTTTTCCATCACTGTGTTATTTCTTTGTGTATCCTGGTCATACCAGTGTCATGTTTTATATGAGCACTTCCACAAAGGATTGGGTGCACTGTGATAAGGAGCGCCTTAAAAGTGATTTTATGAAATCAGCGACATTTCACCAACGCTGATATATGAAACTATTGGAGGTAAATGATGTTAAATGTTAAATGGTGTTGTTTCCAGGGCTTTAAGAGGTGTTAAAAAATGGGGCGGTGTCTTCAAAGGGAGTGTTGGATGTAATTCAGAGAGCAGTTTAACACACATTGGCTAAAAATCTGCGCTTAGCATAGTGTTGTGCCCGACTGGTGTTATGTTGTTTCTGTCATTCTATGCAGATATATATAATATAGCAAGTATTTTCTCACGAAAAAGAATAAATAACTATTGGCTTTGTCAATGGTTGCTAATTTCTAAAAATAAAAAAGTAGCAACCATGGCATTGTTGAATATAATAATGTATATATTTATGTTGAACAATGATGAGAGAGTAAAAGAACGTTAACCTGATCTTTAAAACATATTTCGTAGGCTTCTTTAAAGGAAGTGTTCTATATCATTGTAGTGTGGGCGTTTTACTTTTTTAAATCTAACACAATTCTTTCTGTATGCTGAGGCAGGAGGAGCGTCACATGCTTGAATATCCTTGAGTGCCCCATTCTCATTTACTAAGTGGCAATGAGCCCAATACAGAACTTCAATGGACGGGAGGGGCTGCTCCTGTGCTCCTGGAGGAGTGCGAGGATGCTCCATCAGTGGGAGTGAGCCCTGCAAAGCTCGTAAGTAATAAAAATCGCTGCTGCTCGGCGTTTAAAATATCAACGCTATCAGCGGAATTTTCCGCGGTGTTAGTGCGTTAATATCAATGGGAACACATATGTGATAGTAAATTCTGTAACAGCCGGCGGTACTTAACATTACAGCGTGAAAACAAACGTTGTTTTCACGCAGTAATATGTACCTTGTGATTAGGGGACGGGGTGGATTCAGTTTTATTTTCCACACCCCCATGTTAACGCTGCCGAATGCTTCATTAGAGCAGGCTTTAGCAGTCCTACGATAAACAAGTTTATTCCACGTTTTTTTCTCGAAACGCCTCTTTTCGTGATAGGGTGTTTTGCCGTCCAACCACATTTTGCATGTGCTTTGACGTACGCCCACTTTGCATGTCATTAACTTACTGTGCGGCATATATGCAAAGTGGTGTTACAGCAGGCGTTGTAATGCCGTTTTCAATAAGGTACTGGGGAATATTTTTAAGGATAGGCAAAACATTAACGCCGCTTTTATCGGCAGAAAACTGCAGATATAGCGGCGATAACGGCTTTGATAATATGCTCTATGAATTGCAATCGAACCTAATGTTAGATACAAAGACAACTAACATAGGTTTCGGTGGAATTCGTAGAACATACTATGAAGGCTATTATCGTCGTTTTATCTGCAGTGTTTTGTTGATGAAACCGGTGATAATGTATTACGCATCCTTCATAATATGCCCCAAGTATCGTCGCTTTTTTGCATAATTGTTCAGAAAAAAAGCGTCGATACTGCAGCTTGTGAATAGAGCTCTTTTTGGTACAATGAGTTAGTTCTGAAAAGAACTTATTTTTTTTTTAACAAGTGTTATATTGTTTTTGATTTTTAAAACTAGAACCGAAATTTTGAACTGTAAAACTGTCAAACAGGATCAAAATGAAATTAAAAACATTATCTTCTGTCGGAGCATTGATGATTATCAATTTTCATTTTAATAAGAATGAGGCTCTGCTCTCCGTACAGAAGAAGTTCTCCACACTCGTTGCATTTCATATGCACCTTTGACAAATATGGTCTCAAGTCCATCGGTGCACTGGATGGAGAAAGAGGTCGTCCACCAGAAGATGGGCTGGCCACCTCTGATGGTAGTTGCGTGGCCAGAGCTCTTGCCGATGCCTGTGCAAATTGCACAGGGTGCACTTGTCTCACATGGCTCATCATCGTATGTATTGAAAACAAATACTTTTTGGAAGGATTTCCTCTTGAATGAACTGTTTTACAAATTGTGCAGGTAACTTTGGGCGCATTCACCATTTTTTGTTCTTTTGGAAAAGTAAAAAATTGCCAGATGAAAGATTCCTTCTTCTGTCTTAAAGATAGCCGAACATTTTCTTCAGATTCAGAAGATGAATTCTGTGCGGCAGCCATTTCACCGAAGTCTTCGGAAAGATGTAAAAATGTTGTAAATAACGCCAGGTAGTCCATATACTTTCTTGATGCTCCTTTATTCAGGTAAGATGTTAGGTAAGATATATAAAGGGGAAACCCCACCAGGAGTGGCCTCCTGCCACTCAGCCCTCATTCAACTGCCAGACATCCACACAGAACATTCTAACAGGCTCTTGCATCACACATTCTAAGCTGGGCAGCAGGGACAAGTATAACACATCTCCCTTCTTTAATTTGATGAACGGGAGAGATGAATAGAAATTGCGGAGAGTAAGTGAGATAACAAGTCACAACACGCAATTTCAACATAGAAGTAAAATAAGATAAGATTAGCAATTTTAACATCTTCACAAACCAATCACGCAAGCTAATGAATAACATTCACACCACCTTCTCTCTTCTTTAAACAAACATTACTCACACAACGAAATACCCAACACACTATCATGCCCACGCATTACATACTCAACCCAGAAACCAAACAAACCGACTGGCCAGGTCAGTAAGAGGTAAAAAGGTCCCAACTCACGGCGTAACAGTACAGTGGAACTCCAAGCTCCCTCAAACTTCATGAGAGTATTTAAAAGTGGAACTCCGAGCTCCATCAAACTCCATGAAAATATCTAAAAGTGGTACATCAAGTTCCCTCAAACTCCATGCAAATATATAAAAGTGGAACTCCAAGCTCCCTCAAACTCCATGAGAGTATCTAAAAGTGGAACTCCAAGTTCCCTCAAACTCCATAAAAATATTTAAAAGTGAAACTCCAAGTTCCTTCAAACTCCATAAAAATATTTGAAAGTGGAACTCCAAGTTCCCTCAAACTCCATGAAAATGTCTAAAGGTGAGACTCTAAGCTCCCTCAAACTCCAAGTAAATACTCAAAAAAACTGCCACTCAGCCCACATTCAACTGCCAGACATCCACACAGAACATTCTAACAGGCTCTTGCATCACACATGCTAAGCTGGGCAGCAGGGACAAATATAACAAAAACGTTCTCTCTTGAGAGTAAAGGAGATAGTGAGGGAAGTGGGTGGGGTTCGACAAAATTTCAGAATAGAAACTAATAAGAACCAATTGGAAGTGTTGTTTTCGACTCACATGGCTTGACATGCGTGCATTAGGATGTGTACGCGGTGACAGTACCCGGCCACGTACGTCATTTGGAATTATCGGTCTAATTTACTGAAGTTTCAATACGTGAAAAAGAGGAAAGGTAGACATTCCCTGATCTTGTACAACTTCTCAGGGTGTTCCAAGAACAATATTGCTAAACTATAAAACCTTTTTTTTTTTTAATAGCGGGGTGCGCGCACCCGGTCGCGCACGAAAGTTTAGAAAGGCGAACTTCTCCATTTACTGACAAATTTGAAAATGTTCAAAATAAGGCAAGGTAGAGATTCTCTAGTCCACTAGACCTTAACAAGGAGTCCCTAAACGACTATGCCAGTCAAGAAAACTGTTTTTTTCCGATAAAAACATTTGCTGAAATTGATTGATAAAACTATAGATTGCAATCACGATACAGTTAATAATTAGCATTTAAAAAACCTATGAAATTCACTGAAAAAACCATAGGTTTTAAACCCGTTATAGTTAGTAAGTAGCATTAAGAAAACCTATGAAATTCACTGAAAAAACCATAGGTTTTAAACACGTTATAGTTAGGAAGTTGCATTTACAAAACCTATGAAATTCACAGAAAAAAACATAGGTTTGACACATGTTATAGTTAGCTGGATATTTTACTCATATAAAACCAATGAAATTCCCCCGTTATAGTTACTTCAGCTGACTATAACTCGCGCGCCCGCAATGCACTCCTGATGACTTCACACATTACATCACTCATCACATGGTCAGTGACATCACTCATGACATCATTGATAACATCTAACATCTCACATATGCTGCCTACAACATATAGGAATAGTATGTCACTGCTTCTTGCATGTATGCAATAAGTAAAATCTCCTAATGTAGCATATTAACACTTAGACACTGAGAGACTCTTGCTAATAATAAAGAAACAATAACCTATATAGATATAATGTATCAGTGATATAGCTACTCATCAACACATTCAGCCACTAAAATAGAAACTGATACACTGACACAGATATGTATATATTTAAACATTACTCAGTAACCCATGTACTCATTAGGATATATTTAATCAGTCAATTATAGAATCCATTTTTCACCAAAAAAGCAACCGTTTATACACTTATATACTAAATTCTTGTTCAACCAACTTTCAGATCTACGTATATAAAATATATGTAATTTTGAAAACTAACCCATTTAATAGATGATGTCATGAGTAATGTGATGTGTGTAGTCATCAGCAGTGCATTGCGGGCGCGCAAGTTATAGTTAGCTGAAGTAACTATAACGGGGGAATTTCATTGGTTTTATATGAGTAAAATATCTAGCTAACTATAACATGTGTCAAACCTATGGTTTTTTCTGTGAATTTCATAGGTTTTGTAAATGCTACTTCCTAACTATAACGTGTGTAAAACCTATGTTTTTTTCAGTGAATTTCATAGGTTTTTCAAATGCAACTTCCTAATTATAACGTGTTTAAAACCTATGGTTTTTTCAGTGAATTTCATAGGTTTTTTGAATGCTACTTCCTAACTATAACGGGTTTAAAACCTATGTTTTTTTCAGTGAATATATATATATATATATATATATATATATATATATATATATATATATATATATATATATATATATATATATACATATATATATATATATATACTTATTTTCACTGAAAAAACCATAGGTTTCAGGTCTTACATAGTTAGGAATTAGCTTTTAAAAAACCTTTGAATTTCACTCAAAAAAATATAAGTTTTAGGGGTGTTATAGTTAGCTGGACATTTCACTCATACAAAACCATTGAAATTGCTCCTATATAGTTTGTTGTACTAACTATATTTTGTGCACCCGCAATCCACTGCTGATGATGTCACATATTAGATCATTCATGACATGGTCAGTGACATCACTGATGACATCTCAAATCACAACACTGATGACATCATCCAGTGAATTTGGTTTGCTTCGTTATTTAAATATGCATTATATTTATAGCAATTTGCATTGAAGAATGAGTGGATATATATAAATAAATATTTGGATGGAGGATTTAGTAGCAGTGTAATTGACTGTTTACTTGACCAATTTATAATTTATCACTAAATATAGTGGATAGTGACTAAACTGTGTGAATATTAGTTATTGATTAGTTAACTGAGTATTTGTATGGGAGTGTGAAAGTGTGTGTGGTTCGGTGGGGGGGTGTGACTGTCCTAAGATGTGTGAATAGTTGATTCAGTAGATATATGAAGTTAAAACTACATGTTCTAACAGTTTGGGTGAATGAATCTCTTTATGGGTGTGATGATGAGCAAGAGTATTTCTCAATGGTACATGTCCAACAAGCTAGAAAAATAAAAGGCAGTGTATGTGTCAGTTGTTGTATATAAATAAGTATACATAAGACTCAATGATTGTGTGAGTGACTATATGGATAACTGTATACTTGTAATAATGATTTTATAATTCACTAAGTATGACTTACTATCTAAATGAATAGATGAAGTGGTGTTTGTATAAGTGTTTTGCTAAGTAAATATGTAAGTATGATTTATTGTTTGCATAAGTGAGTAGGATGACTTCATATGTGAATAGGATGTGTGCTGTTGTTTAATGTCGATATAGGTGTATAAGTATTTTTGATAGTGTTCTATTGTTCATTGACAGCATGTATGAGTGAATCTACAGGTAAGTGATTAGTAACCCAGGGCGTAGTGGGCGTAGTGGGGCTTCGCGGAGCTACGTGAAGTGGGCGAGAAACTACCCCCACCTCCGCATTCCGCGTAGCCCCACTACGCACCGCAGGCCTCCCTCCCGCCCTCCCTAAATACTTTAATTAAACGTGTAAAAGAATTAAAAGGCACTTACCTAGCCAGCCGCGTCTCCGGGGCACCCTCTCTTCATCGCCGCCGTCTTGTGTACTAATGCGCATGCGCGGGCGGCCGCGCATGCGCATTTCTCACGAGAAATGCGCATGTGCGGCCGCCCGCGCATGCGCATTAGTACACAAGACGGCAGCAATGAAGAGAGCGAGCCTTGGGGACGCGGCGGGCAGCGGCGGGCAAGGTAAGTGCCTTTTAATTCTTTTACACGTTTAATTTAAAGTATTTAGGGAGGGCAGGAGGGAGGCGGGTGGCGGCCAGCTACGCTCCGTCTGCGGAGCGTGCGTAGTGCTGAATTCTACGCCTGCTACGCAAAATGCGTAGAAGCCGGCACTACGCACACTCCGTGCATGGAGCGTAGCTGCCCGCCCACCCTTAGTGATTAGATGTGTGTATACATCTATGAATCACTGAGTGGATTTTTAGATACTTGTATTGCTGTGACAATGGATTCAAATATGATACTCTGTATTTTACAAAGAGTGATGAAAATTTTTAATTGTGTATGAAAAGGTGTATGTGATTGTCACAAAGATGATGTCATCAGTGATGTCATCAATGATGTCATTTGAGATGTCATCAGTGATGTCACTGACCATGTCATGAATTAACTAATATGTGACATCATCAGCAGTGGATTGCGGATGCGCAAAATATAGTTAGTACATTTAACTATATAGGAGCCATGTCAATGGTTTTGTATGAGTGAAATGTCCAGCTAACTATAACACCCCTAAAACTTGTAGTTTTTTGAGTGAATTTCAAAAGGGTTTTTAAAAGCTAATTCCTAACTATATAAGGCCTGAAACCTATGTTTTTTTCAGTGAATTTCAAAGGTTTTTTAAATGCTAATTCCTAACTATATAAGGCCTGAAACCTATGGTTTTTTCAGTGAATTTGCAAGGTTTTTAAATGCTAATTCCTAACTATATAAGGCCTGAAACCTATGTTTTTTTCAGTGAATTTGCAAGGTTTTTTAAATGCTAATTACTAACTATATAAGGCCTGAAACCTAAGCCTGCGTCCGTCCGCCATCCCAGAGGTGGAGGGACCGTCCGCAGGGGCACCGGCGGTCCCTCTGTGCAAATTAGGAGGTGACCGCCACCCTGGCGGTCACATCCTGTATGTTTAACATTGCGGCGGGTGCTGCTTGAAGCAGCACCTGACGCAATGTTAAAACTGCATGTTTTACATTTACATGCACAAAGCAGCAGGCACCGCGCGGTGCCTGCCGCTTTGTGCATGTAAATGTTGGCATGTGCACCCCGACACACACATCGGGGACCGCAACGGGCCCCCAAACACCAATGTCCACATGCTTTTCCACGGCGGAAAAGCCGCCGCGGAAAAGCATGTGTCCGTGCACATCCTAATTTGGCTGACGGTGTCTTGCAAACACCATCACCAAATAACCCTACACACCCCGTGGATCAGTGGCGGACGAACCAGCCGTCCGCCGCTGGTCCCACCGCAATCCCACCGCCATCCTAATCTGGCGGTGAGTGCTGTCTGTGGCTGCTTCGGTTAATCAGCATCCTGCAGGCCGGCGGTGGCTTCCGCCGGCCCAGGGGATGCGGATTAACCACCATCCTAATCGGCCCCAAAATAAGGCCTGAAACCTATGGTTTTTTTAAGTGAATTTGCAAGGTTTTATATATAGTTAGTACAACTAACTATATAGGAGCCATGTCAATGGTTTTGTATGAGTGAAATGTCCAGCTAACTATAACACCCCTAAAACTTGTAGTTTTTTGAGTGAATTTCAAAAGGGTTTTTAAAAGCTAATTCCTAACTATATAAGGCCTGAAACCTATGTTTTTTTAATTGAATTTCGAAGGTTTTTAAATGACAATTGTTAAATGTATTAATTGTCATTTTTTTATACTGATTTACTACATTTTTGCAGGCAGGTGTTCAGAGGACACGCCCCCTTTTTACAACGTTCTGCAGCGCAACCCCTGGCGCGTTTGCAGAGGAGGAACTAATTCCCCTTGCATACTGGGGGTCCTGGGGGGCAACTAGCCCACCAGGAGCCTCCAGTATTAGCCAGGGAGCTGCATTACAGAGAGGTGTAATGAGGCCACACCCTTTTTTACACCTCTCTGCAACGCAGCCACCGGGCGTGTTTGCAGAGGGGGAACTAATTCCCCTTGCATACTGTGGGTCCCTGGGGGCCAACTAGCCCACACGGAACCTGCAGTATGGGCCAGGGGGCTGCATTGCAGAGAGGTGTAATGAGGCCACACCCTTTTTTACACCTCTCTGCAGCGCACCCCCAGCCGTGTTTGCAGAATAGGAACTAATTCCCCTTGCATACTGGGGGTCCCTGGGGGCCAAGTAGCCCACCAGAAGCCTCCAGTATGCGTCAAGGGGCTGCGTTGCTTTGCCCCGGGGGCGGCGGTCCCTGTGGCAGTGTGGGGGGGATTGTGGACCCCCCACACTTCTGTATCACTATGCCGCCGCGATTTGGTCCCCCCAGGGGGGTAATTTTTAAAAAAACAGACCAGGTTTAAAAAAAAAATTTGGGGCTTTTTTTGTCCTTGTGGGACCACCTAGGCAGGCCTAGGGAGTCAGGGTGTATCTACCCTGCCCCCTTTTTGTGTTCTTCACGTTTGTTTTTCTGCCTTCTTGTGCCTCGGTCTATCTACACGCACACATATACACATATATATATATATATATATATATGCATATATATGCATGTATATATATGTCTGTGTATATATATATATATACATACATATATAAACATATATAATCTGCAAATCTATATAAATACAAATATAAATGCATGCATACATATACATATATGGCTTTAACTTAAACGAGGGCGAGATCTATTGCATTTTCAATGCTTGTTTACTTTGGTTCCATCAAGGAGGCATTCAGATGGGTCACACATTTGCCATAAATTCTGAATGTTAGCACTCTAGTTGCTCATTATATCACTTTAGTAAAGCTACTGCTCACCAGGGAAGTCTGCTGCTGGTATTCAAAGTGCATGTTTCAGTCTGCATGTCAGAATTACTTTATTGAAATAGAAGAGGATTTGAGAAGTCACTCAAAATGTGCCCTAATTTTTCTTTCTGAAGCACTAATCATACTTTCTATGGCCAAATGAACCCCTTCATTTTGTTCCTTTTTAAATTAAATTTTTTCAGACTTACCACTTAATTCCAATCAAGATGGCTTCTGGTGTGCCATACTTTTGTCATAAGTAAGACTGTTAGCGCTCTAGTTGTTCTTTAGAACACTCTGGGACATTCTGTCATTGGGCTATACTTGGGCTACATCTGGGTGCTATTTGGGCTACATTTGGGCTCTTTTGTCTCTGGTGGCCATCTTGGGAGACTGCATGTCAGAATTTTTTAATGAAATAGAAGAGGATTTGAGAAGTCACTCAAAATGTGCCTTAATTTTTCTTTCTGAAGCACTAATCATACTTTCTATGGCAAAATGAACCCCCTCATTTTGTTTCTTTTTAAATTAAATGTTTTCAGACTTACCACTTCATTCCAATCAAGATGGCTTCAGGTGTGCCATAGCTTTGTAATAAGTAGGACTGTTAGCGCTCTAGTTGTTCTTTAGAACACTCTGGGAAGCTGCAGTAGAACACAAAGGAATCAACTGACAGTCTCTGTCCTTGTTGGATGTACATGTTTTACTGAGAATGTCAGACTTCATTCTCACATGACTGAGAAAGATAATGTGAATTTACAGAAAATATGCTTTCAGTTTAGCTTATAGATCCCCTTCCAAACCACTGTGGGAAAAGCATGAGAAAATAGTTTTCTTTCAAACATGATTCATGATATCCCAGCAGAAGGCTTTTTCACATGGTAAAATCACCTTAGAACACACCACAATTCCTAAAATGAGTATGGTACCATCAACAAATGATTTATAATGTAACTAAAGTCCTAAAACCTTCTATTACCTGCAATGCTTTTTAATGAGGTGCTATCATGTATATTGGTCCCAAGATGGCTGCCAACACTTCTTGGATGAAGTGCTGACAGCCAATCAGATCTCACGATGAGATGTGTGGTTAGGCTCCGCCCAGATATATATATGTTTTTGAAGTAAATGTTCGTAAAAACCACTGGAGCAATTTTCACCAAATATGGAAAAGGCACTTCTGCGTACTAGTTACCTGCAATTTTGCAAAGTTTGGTGTAATTCCATTCAGCGGTTCGGGCTGTATCCTTGTCTATTCGTCCTATGGAAATTAACATGGGGAAAACACGTTTTGGGACCCCCCCTTTTTACTCGGTCCCCGCATGACGAATCCCCCCGAAATTTCCAGGGAAGAAGCGGAGCGGAGCTGGCCTAAATTTTGGAAAATTACACGCAAAATTCCTCCACCCGCGCCAAAGATATTCCCAATAGAATGTTGCGGATTTCCTATGGTAGCTAGGTCCTAACTATATATACCTACTGGCTATTGCCAGTAGGTAATATATATATATATATATATATATATATATATATATATATATATATATATATATATATATATATATATATATATATATATATATATATATATATATATATATATATATATATATATATATATATATATATATATATATATAAGATATTCTCCTCCACCAGAAGAAGAAGAGACCACAGGCGGGGACGTTTGGAGGTGCATTTCGGCATACACAACAGCCTTCTTCAGTGCCTTGAGGTGTTCACAGGATGCGCAACACATTTCGCGGCTTCAAATACCCAGCTGCATCCTGTTGCGTGGTTGATAGCTCCGCCCCCATGGTGAGTCAAATTGTGGCAAGTTCGAATAACGCCTACATGTCCCAGAATGCCAAGTTTAGGTAAGTTGGGGATGTTGGGGGAGGAAAAGGCATCACGAAGTTCAACACCTTCAATGTCTGTGTGCCTCCCAAAGTTCATACCTCCTCGGGTCCCCATGTCCGCATAACCCTCCAATCCTCCGGGCATAATGAAGGCGGGGGCATCGGGAATGGATTCCACGTAGCCCGCCACCCTGCTCCTCCCGAGATTGAAGGTGGGGTGCAGCGCAAATCCAGTACCCTGGAAAACAGCAGACCGTCGAAACAGAAGCCAACAACACCGCACCCACTTTGCAATGCGGGGGTCTCTGACGCGTGAATGTTGGCGTTCACGCTGAAAATATCCAAGATATTCTCCTCCACCAGAAGAAGAAGAGACCACAGGCGGGGACGTTTGGAGGCATTTATTCAGAGCACACAAACGGCAAATGCATTTCGGCATACACAACAGCCTTCTTCAGTGCCTTGAGGTGTTCACAGGATGCGCGACACATTTCGCGGCTTCAAATACCCAGCTGCATCCTGTTGCATGGTTGATAGCTCCGCCCCCATGGTGAGTCAAATTGTGGCAAGTTCGAATAACGCCTACATGTCCCAGAATGCCAAGTTTAGGTAAGTTGGGGATGTTGGGGGAGGAAAAGGCATCACGAAGTTCAACACCTTCAATGTATGTGTGCCTCCCAAAGTTCATACCTCCTCGGGTCCCCATGTCCGCATAACCCTCCAATCCTCCGGGCATAATGAAGGCGGGGGCATCGGGAATGGATTCCACGTAGCCCCCCGCCCTGCTCCTCCCGAGATTGAAGGTGGGGTGCAGCGCAAATCCAGCACCCTGGATATATATATATCTGAACAACACGCCCCTCCTATATCCATAGACCGCTATACACCAGGCAGTTATGAAAGTGTGAAAGATGCCCGCATGTAAGTTAGATGAGGTTGCTGTTTTCTGGTTGTGGCATGATGGCATATAGGTGTGTTGGAGGCATGGGTGAGTGTTACATGCCTTGGCATATGTTCATAAAATATAGTGGCTGTAATCTATCATTAGAAATTCAGGTAGGGTTTTTAGACTAACAGTTTAGGGATGAGTGATGAAACATGATTAGAGTGTAATTTATTTTACAATCCATGAATGTTCAAAAAAACATTTCCATTGAAAAAGCCTTTAACATGAGCCACTTTCATGTCTTTGAACAGCCGAAATGTATTGATTTGGCCAAATGAGTTAAGATACACTGCCTCAATGCCAACATATTGTAGGTACCAGATAGTCAGTCTTCATTAAAAAAAATCTGTTTCTTGAAAATCACAACTCAGGTAAAGATGAAGCCAGAGCAGAGGAAAATGAATGAGAGCGTGAGAGCTAAATACCATCCACAGTGGGGTTGTGTGCAGCAAGGGTCGGACAATTCAACTGCTAAGGTAATTTAAATGCATGACCTGGCCAACATCTACTGCACATGGCTGAAGGTTGTAACTTTTTCCATCTTAATTCCAATAGGATTAGGAAAGAATAGCTAGATAGAATCCTTTTAGCTGACTTCCTTCACACATTTCTGCCTGAACAGTTCCTGTTTCCTGAAATTCGTTTTGGTTGGTTTTAGTACTCTGTGGACTTTACCAGTGCCAAAGTGCCTATGCTTTTTTTTCATACATGGTAAAATTTGCCTACAAGTAATTTGTGCATTCATTTTACTCGTAAGTCGCTAATTAATGGTTCTACATGTACCCTGGGCCTATCATTAAACGCTACTAGTGGGCTGCAGCAGTACTTGCTCCACCTACCAAAGTGGCTTTTTTAAAAACATGCAGTCTATGTTGCACTTTCAAACTGTCATTTCAATCTGGCAAATTAAACATTTTTGAAGAAGACAAAATGAAGGGTCTGTGCACTCCCTATAATCTAATGGAAGACTAATTTAGAATGGTGTACTCAAAAGATGCGTGCTGCCTGGTGGGAAGGTTGCCAGCCAGGAATCAGAAAAAGAGCTGGTGGAAGGTGGCAGGTAAGATTTGTTTGTAAGTGGCGGCGGACTTTGTGGGATACGGAGTACCAGTATTCAGGTTGAAGGCAGTTTCTTTTCGTTTTTTCTATAGTAGACATTCTCGAGTTGGTTAACAAGGGTGGAGTAATTCTACAAGTTTGGTAGAGACGGCACCTCAATGTGATTTAATCACCAGCTATTGTCATTCCAGAAGCTGGACATCACTCATCAAACAATATTAGTTTTCTCAGGTAATAGATGAGTATTGGTCAATCATATTGCTGTTTTTTTAATAACCAGTAACACATTACTATAAACTGATTGCTCTTTTCTCACAATGGCACAGAGCAAGTCTGTTACATCGTGGCTGGAGTTGTTGCACCACCCGCATTCTTGATAGTAAGTTAACTAGTGTTTGCAAGGTTCTGGCTTTGGTTAGGTCTGGCTTTTGGTCAGTTAGTTCATCTAGTATACATGTTATCTTTGTCAATAGGGATTACAGTCACCCACAGCAGAGAGAGGATACTCCTATTGGATTTTAGGTTACATGTGAGGGTCATCCCCATTTTTGGGGGTTTAGCATGAATTAACATTCACTTTCTTTTTTCTTCTTTGTTTTCACTACTTGACAAGTATACTCGTTGTTTTTGGTGAGTTTTCGTCACTTATTCTCTCTATTTTCTCTATTGGTGGCATTTTCATTTTTCACGCAATTGACTGCGAGCAGTCACACCAGGGCACCCCTTCATGTTGACCACTGGCCCAGCTCCCTGGTCATTTTGGCGTATCTTCATATTGGTTATATATTTAGTCTTGTAAGATTGTTGACAGTATGTTCATGGATATTTGCTTTCCTTTTGTTCCACAGAGCCCCTGAAGAAGGGATTTTATCCCAAAATGCATTGGGTATGACTAAGAATGCTGTATAATACGGAAGTATTATGACATATTTCTGTTTTGATTCATTTTTGATTTTTTGTACATAATAGAATGTTTATGACAACTGTAAACAATGTGTCTTTTCTGATGATTTAAACTTTTCTTCAATACAACTAGTAATATTTTAGTATGTTGTATCTGTGATTAATTTCTCCGAACACATAATTTCATTGAACAAAAACTTGATTCATTGGTTTTTCAAGAAATTGTTTTTAAGAATGCTGATAGCTTAATACTTTAACTTCCGCAGTGCGCCTGGCATACTGGTGGTATTCCACCAGCTCTTTTCAAATTAAAAATGTTGCCGGGACTAGACCTTCCTTTTCAATACTTATCAGTTAACCCTAAGGCAGTCCCTCAAGCCTCTGAGGTAGGGAGGATTGTAGCCAAAGAGGAGGACATGTGTTCTTACGATTTACATGTCCTGGTAGTGAAAAACTCTTGACGTCTTTTTTGACTGTTCTAAGCAAATAATGCTTATATTTTATTTAATTCCTTATGGACACCATTGCGTTTATTTAAAGCTCACTTATTACCATCTAATGTATGTTGGCATTGCAATTTGCATCCTGGTTCCTTACGTCATATGTTATTTGATTGTCCGATTATTTTGAAATTTTGGTCTGAAGTATGGAATGTAATACAGAAAATTTTACCTATTTCTGATTTGCCCTCTTATAATTTAGTCATATGTAAATCTGTTGCTTTGAGTGTACCCCTTGATGATAGTGAAGCAAAATTATTTAATTTTTTTGTTTCGGCTGCGTTAAAATCCATCACTTTTTGTTGGAAGGATGCTACTTCCCTTTCAGTCCATGCTTGGTGGTCTTGGATTATCTTTACAAGAAGAGGTGCTCAATTGTCATTACAAGGTGTTCATCATAATTCTTCAACTTTTCAATCTTTCTGGTCTCCTATAGATTCATATGTACAGTTATAACTATTGTTGTTCTTTTCCTAATATCGTATTGGTAACTCTACTTATTTAAGTATTTATGCTATGAAATGTATATTTCCCTTTCCCTTCTCCCTTTCCCTCCTTTCCCCTTCTTATTTTTTCCTTTGAATGCCAAATTTTTTCTTGCGATGAATTTTATTGATGACTGTATTTTTATGATTATTCTTTTTCGCTTCTTTGTATTTTAATGAATTCCTTCTTCACTTTTTTGTATGTATTTATGTACTTCTTCATTCTTAAAAATGTCAATAAAATCTTACTGAACTAAGCAAATAATATCTCCCTCTGAATAACACTGTTACCCTATTCATTTATTAAGTGCTAACTTCATATTGGCAGAAGGTAGAGATATGCTGTTTACACCTAAATAAATTGTAATTTAAAATCCATTTTAATAGCAAAGTTGGATTTTAAGTTAGAATATTGAAAATTGTACTTTTAGAAAGTTGCCATTTTTTATCCCAACGATGTGCCTTCTGCCAGTGTCCTGTGTCACATGACCGTGGATGGCTTTACTGTTGGGGTTTATATGTTACTTCATGGCTGTAACCCAAAATGGGGGCTTAGGTGTGGACAGGATGGGCCATCCTGGCAGGATGACTGGTAGGGGGGTTGACCCAGCCCTGCTTAAGCTTCAAAGGGTTTTGCCTCTTGCAAACCAGGCCTGCCTCACCATTTGTCACATCAAGGCAATTTGGAGCCCTGACAAGGGAAGGGAAAAAACTTTGCAGAGTCAGATTTGGGGATAGGACAGGGAGTCCCACCCACAAAGGCTAGCATCTAGTATAAATATTGGACCTTGAGAGCCACTTGTCAAAACACTCTTGGACCTGTGGAAGTCATTGAAGAAGGACTGGCCTTCTGCCAGACAAAAGCCCCACTGCTTGAAAGACTGTCTTGCTGGATTGGTGACCCCTAACCCTGTCTTGCAAACAGGTCGCTCCCCACGCCTGGCAGCTCCACCTGACTGCACCTGTGCTACCCCCCTGCTCCTGACGATTTTGAGGCCCACCTGGTAGGCCTTGGTCCGCCCGTATTCGCTCCTATCTGTGTTTTTTTTCCTATTCGTTCCAGTGTTCCAGGGCAGAATGTGTGCCTCTGCCCTGTTTTTTTCATCTATCGCATTTAGTGATCCCTGCTGTGCCTTTTTATCTCCACGCGCCCCCTTGCTGGTCCCGCTTCCCGCCGCTGCATCCCCTGCGGCCCTGCACCCGCTCCCATTTGTCCGTTGCCCCCCCAACCAGCTGCTCCTCCCTCCCACCTTCCCATATTATGGTGGCCGCTATGCGGCAGTGAGAGCGACCCTTAACCCTGTTTTGCAGGCAGGTTGCTCCCCACGCCGCGTAGCTCCACCTGACTGCACCAGCGCTACCCGCCTGCTCCTGACGAGTTCGAGGCCCGCCTCATAGGCCTTGGTCCGCCCGTATTGTCTCCTATCTCTGTTTTTTTTCCTATTTGTTCCAGTGTTCTGTTTCTTTTAGGAATGTGTGCCTCTGCCCTGTTTCTTTTTCATCTATTGTATTTAGTGATCCCTGCTGTGCCTTTTTCCCTCCCTGCGCCCCTCACTGGTCCCGCTTCCCGCAGCTGCATCCCCTGAGGCCCCGGCCCCCCCCCTCCCATTCGTCCCCCACCCAGCTGCTCCTCCCTTCCACCTCCCCTTCTTATGGCGGCCACTGGCGGGCCGAAGATGCGCCTAAGCAAGCCCGTCTGCGCCCATCCGCACCTGATCGGTGCCCAGCGCCAGAACCCCTGGATCCTGAAGACACCATGACACCCGACTACACTACGATGCCAGCACCCTCCAAGCACTCAACCCCGGACGAGAACACACCTGCTACCGGGCCACCCCGAAGTGCACCCAAGGGCCCTTCACCTGCCAGAACTGCAGCTTCACCAGTATCTGACCCGCAAAACCACCAACTAATGAACCCAACCACCTGAGGTGCATCCTCCTCAACACTCGCTCCACCCGCAAACACACTGTCAAAATCCGGGACCTCCTCAACTCAACCACCCCAGACGTCGCCTTCCTGACGGAGACCTGGCTGACCCCCATCTCAGCACCTGAAATCGCCATAGCCATCCCGGAAGGCTACAAGAATGCCCGTAGAGACCGCACAAACAGAGCAGAAGGTGGAATTGTCATTGTTCACAAGAACACCGTCAGCGGCTTGACCAGCACCGACGACACCCTCAGCACCGCTGAACACCTGCACCTCCAGATTCACACTGACCCCCAACACCACCCTCAGACAAACCTTAATCTACAGACCCCCTGGACCCAGAGCACAGTTCAGTGATGCCATTGCTGACCTCATCAGCATCCACGCCCTCGCCTCCACAGACTACATCCTGCTCGGGGACCTGAACTTCCACCTTGATAACAACAACAATGTAAACTCCACCACGCTGATCGACAACCTTGCCAACCTCGGACTCAGACAGCTTGTGGCAACACCCACCCATGCCGCCAGTCACACGCTGGACCCCATCTTCTCCGCAAGCCCCCACGTCTCCTTCAACCACACCACCGAACCCCACTGGACCGATCACCGCTGCGTCCATTTCACCTTCAGCAAGCCCCCCCCAAACACCACCACACCCAACAGATGCCTCGTCGCTGCTGGGGCAAAGTCACCAAAAGCAGCTTGCCACCACCCTCGGCCAGAGCCCACCAGTCAACCCCACAGAACCCAACACCGCAGCCCTCAACCCAAAACAGTGGAGTGCCAAAACTATCGCCCGCTCAAGACACCCTCGAACAGCCACACCAGCAAGAAAGCCACCTGGTTCACTGAAGACCTCCAGGCCTCCAAGCATACATGTCGGACACTGGAGAAGAACTGGCTCCGCAAATGATCACCAGACAGCTACATGGCCCTCAAGAACACAACCCACAGACGCCATCAACTCATCAGAACTGCTAAGAGGACCACATTCAAGGACCGCCTGTATAACAACGCACACAACAGCAAAGAGCTCTTGAGAATTGTGAAGGAACTCTCCAACCCCAGCTCCAACACCAACGACATCCCCCCGTCACAGGACCTGTGCGACTCACTGGCCACCTACTTTCATCGTAGGATCGCAGACATCCACGAGAGCTTCAACGCCACGACCGCCCCACCAACCACTGAGAGCTCCACCCCCACGACCACCAGCCACCTGATCATATGGTCCAACGTCAACGACGATGACACCATCAAAATCATGAGCTCCGTCCACTCTGGATCCCCACCTGACCCATGCCGACAAAACGTCTTCAACAAAGCCAGCACAATCATCACCCCCCATTTCCGGAAAGCTATCAACATATCCTTCTAGACAGCAACCTTCCCAGAGAAGCATGCCAAAATCAAAGCCTTACTCATGAAGCCCAGGGCAGACCCCAAGGACCTCAAAAACTTCCGTCCCATCTCCATGCTCCCTTTCACGGCGAAGGTCACCAGAAAATTGTGAACATACAACTGACTCGCTACCTCAAGGACAACAACATCCTGGACCCATCTCAGTCCGGTTTCCGCAGCAACCATAGCACCGAAACCACCCTCATTGCCGCCACCGACGACATCAGGTCCCCGCTCGACACCGGAGAAACAGCAGCCCTCATCCTCCTGGACCTGTCCGCTGCCTTCGACATGGTCTGCCACCGCACACTACGAACACGCCTACACGACGCCGGGATCCAAGAGAAGGCCCTGACTGGACCACATCATTCCTCTCCGGCAGAACCCAGAGCATCCGCCTCCCACCTTTCTGCTACACCGCCACCGAGATCATTTGCCGCATACCCCAGGGCTCTTCCCTCAGCCCAACACTGTTCAACATCTACATGGCACCCCTCGCCCACGTCACCTGACAGCACGACTTCAACATCATCTCCTGCGCCTACGATACTCAGCTGATCATCTCCTTCACCAAAGACCCTCACACCGCCAAAACCAACCTCCACGAAGGAATGAAGGCAGTCGCCGAATGGATGAGGAACAGCTGACTGAAGCTGAACTCGGAGAAGACGGAGGTCCTCATCCTCGGCTCCACCCCTTCAGCCTGTGCCGACTCCTGGTGACCGACATCACTGATAACAGGCCCAACACCCACTGACCGCGAATGCAACCTGAGGGGTCATCCTCGACTCCACCCTCTCCATGACTAAACAGGTCAACGCCGTCTCCTCATCCTGCTTCATCACCCTATGAATGCTCTGCAGGATCTTCGAGTGGATCCCCACCGAAACAAGAAGAACAGTCACCCAGGCCCTCATCTCCAGCAGGCTGTACTATGGAAATGCCCTCTACGCAGGAACATTAACCAAGCTCCTGAGACGGCTGCAACACATCCAGAACGCTTCAGCACGACAGATCCTCGACATCCCCCACCTCAGCCACATCACACACCACCTGAGAGACCTACACTGGCTCCCCATCAACAAGAGGATAACCTTCAAGCTCCTCATCCAGGCACACAAGGCCCTCCACAACACAAGCACCGCGTACCTCAACAGACGACTCAGCTTCGACACCCCTGCCCACAAGCTCCACTCTGCTAGCCTCGCCCTTGCCACAGTCCCCCGTATCCGAAGAATGACCACCGGTGGCAGATCCTTCTCCCAACTCGCCACCAAGACCTGGAACACCCTCCCCACCAACTTACGGCAGACCCAAGACCTACTGGCCTTCAGAAGACTTTTCAAGACCTGACTCTTCGATCAGTAGCACCCCCCCCCCCCAGCGCCTTGAGTCTCTTATGGGTATGTAGCGCATTTAACAAATGTCCTGATTGATTGATTGATTGATTGATTGACTTTCCTTCATCTCAGACTACCTAGAGTGACTCTAATTGCTAGTTGGCTAACCTCCTATGTGAGCTACAGGTGCATAACAAAGTTCAGAGGCTTCCCTGCAACTACCCAGCTGACCAGCTATAACTGGAATTCCCTGTTTTGCAACTGGGCCTGCCTGAGCCCTGCTGTACTGTGCACAAAAGAAGGTATTGGATCCTACAACTGACCAACCTGGACCTCAACAGTTGCTAAACAGAACAAGATGGCTAGTCAGGTTTGTTTTATGATAAATTAGGACACACACAGCCAATTTGTGCTGCGTGAACCAGACGTTTTATATTACAAATAATTTATTTTCATTTATCATTGAATTTCATAAATTCATCCATATGTCTTCAAAGGAAAATCCTGTCAAAACAGTTGATCAATAACATACAACTGTGTGCGCAATATATACAAATGTGCAAAAGTTTGTAATGGATACAAAATATTCACGACACCAAAATACAACTTATTACATAATTATTACATTCAAAACAAATTGCAACATGAAAGACATTTAAACAAGAAAAATGCTACGCATTAAGGACCAGTCCTTTGAAGACATATGGATGAATTTATGAAATTCAATGATAAATGAAAATAAATTCTTTGTAATATAAAACGTCTGGTTCACGCAGCACAAATTGGCTGTGTGTGTCCTAATTTATCATAAAACAAACCTGACTAGCCATCTTGTTCTGTTGAGCCCTGCTGTATGCGCTGCGGGAGTGAGTCCTGATCCCAAAGAAGTGCTCCCCCATTCTGGACTCAGGGTAGTATCACTTGAGAGCTCTACCTAAGTAAACTGGTGGAAATTCTGAAGCGTGGGCTCCTTGTCACTGCAAATAGATCTGTTAATGCCAAGACTCTGGCACCAGTGACGGCGGCCAATGTTACGTTTCGATGAGGCCTGCTCTTCGAATTGACAATGATCATCTACGTCGACCACCAATGCAAATCCTGTACTTTGTGCTACAACAATGACAGCCTGTGATGACCATCAATCCGAAGCTACAGCAATGACCGGCTCTTGGCAGTACAGCGGCTACAGGTCACAATGCCGGACTTGTTATTCATGCCACAGAGACAAACATTTGTGACACTCAGCCTCCTCCTCAAAACCTGCTCCACTGCAAATGGAACTCTTTGCGCTGGACTTCAAATGTAACTTTTTAGCTTGACTCACCTGGTCCCTGTATATGTCCTGCACTGCATGTCCGTGAGTTGTGCTTTCTGTTTTTAGGAGATTTTTCACTTTAAACTTTTAAATTAAGTATCTCTGGTTCTACTTATTATCTTATTTTGTTGTTCTGGTATTAATTGCTGTATTCAAATTTACTATATTTTTCTAAATTGATTTGGAATTTTTCTGGTGTTGTGTTTTCATTTTGTTGCTGTTTTTGTGCTGCATAATTACTTTACACATTGCCTGTAAATTAAGCCTGACTGCTTTGTGCAAATCTACCAGAGGGTTAAGTACAGGTTAATTTAGTGACTTTTGTGGTTTAAATTAATACAAATTGGGTTGTTGACTGAGTGGGTCTTCCACTCCATCAACCAATAACTCAGTTTCTTACCTGGCATTACACCACATTTGGCATCACTATGTAATTCAGAGACACGCCTCCGCCTTGATTTGTGTAAATGAATTCAGTATTTTTTGAGAAAATAGCATTTACAATTTTTAGGGGGTGCCTGAAAGGATTTAGTTATAGAAATGCAGGGACCATTATTTCTTGATATCCGTTAAACTAGGTTCACGGATCTCCAGAGACCAAACATTTGAAACATTAATCTAATTGGATAGAGGAGCTGTTACCTCAGGTGTTGAGTCCATGAAGCAAAAATTGGGTAAGCGTCCCAATTAACCTTGCTTGCCGGACAATAACTTCAGGAAAATGTTGTGTCCACCATTAAAGGATTCAGGGACTCATCCCCACAACCTAAATAAACAATGAAAAAGCCATAAGAGATCCTTGGGGGCATCATGTTACACCTTGGCACAGATGGGGAGGAGACAAAGGCTCTCCATGTGATTAAAAAAAAAATTGAGATGAGCTTAGCAGATACCTATGATGGGGCTTCAGCCCCAGCAGGGTTCTAAGCTCCTGGAATCAGGTATAGAATATGCAAAACCCTGGCATGGGCTCCTGGACCTTTGTTAGACCTCATTGAAGTCTGCTGAGTATAGTGGGATAACCTAGCAATATTTAACAAAACTAAAAAAAGATGATGTTCAATTGATAACACAATTGTTTTTAGAGGTAAGTGACTTTGTTATACCTGACAGTCTCAGGGTGGTCTTCCCTCAAATGTTTTACCCTACTTCTTCATTTTTGCTGATCTTGTTTTTGCTGGCACTAGGACTCTCTGCACTTAGCACTGCTAACCAGTGCTAAAGTGTGTGTGCTCTCTCTCCTCTAAACATTGTAAAATTGGCATGTACCCAATTTGCACAGTTAATTGACTTATAAGGTCCCAGAAAAGTGGCATTACATGTACCAACGGCCTGTATATTTAATGCCACAAATGGGACTGCAACATTGATGTTGCCACGCACTTAAAACTCTTAAAAATGTCTTAGACCTGCTATTACAGCCGGAGTGTGCAATTTTAAATTCTCATTTTAACCTGGCAAAATACCTTCCTTTTGAATATATACAAGACCATAAAGTAGCCCCTATGTAGCTTATAGAGTAAGGTGCAATGTATTTAAAAATATGGCCATTTACTTTTAACTTTTACATGTCCTAATTTGGTTTTTAACTGCTACAAGGCCTGCCTCTCCCATAGGATAGCATTGTGATAACTTATTACATTTAATAAGCGATAGGTATCAATTGGAATCAGGTAGGAATATCTACTTTGGTGTACGAAGACCTGAAATTTAGAGTCCTTTTTAATGGTAAAGTCAGATTTTAAGTCACAATTCTGAAAATGCCACTTTTAGAAAGTGGGGTGTCCAGGAAGACTGTTCAGTCTGAATCTAAATAAACCTTATGCCATTAATTCTAAAGTTTATAAGCTGTATTCAGCTTAGTTTAGTTTTCCAAAAAGACATTTTAAGTTAATTATACATGTCTTTAAAAGTTAGACCATACATTGACGTCACATTCTAAAACATTATCCAACATAAATACACATGGCAAAATCATTTTTGTGAATAAGTACAAAAAAACACAAATAAAAACAAACACACATCAATAATCATATGCACAAGCCAAAAATGTAACCAGTCCTAAGTTCAAATTCGAACACTAGGCGGACACTAACTCCTTGTTGGACACATGTCTGCTGTCCTGCCTGTGATCAGAGAATGGGGATACAAAAACAATACCAGGTGTTGTCAACTCTAGGAGGGGAGTACACTATTTAACCAATTCCCTCGTGGCACACCCCATCAACGGTCCCCCATGCTCAAATTTTAAAGCGTTTCGAAACCCTAGTTGTTCGGGATTCTCCAAAGGACTCAGACTCGGTCTTGGGCTCCATAAAATTTAAAACAGACAGACAGTGCTGTAAAAACCTACCCCATCTTCAACAGTAATTCAGGGCCTAACAGTGTATTTCTGTACCTTAATTGAAGTGTAGTGTAGAACTAATTAGTAGAAGCTGTTATCCAAAGGCAATACTTCTACTCTTTTTTTATAATAAGGCTACAAAAATAAAAAAAATTGGACATCAGGGCATTTTATTAGAGTGAAATCAATGAGAAAGCTCGTCACAATGGATTAATCTATGTGAGTCAGAGGCATGAATATTCATACTTCATACTTAGTGTACACTTTGTTTTGTGCAGGGAATAGACAGGATCTTTCAAACGTAGACCCGACTAAGGTGCAGTTACGTTTTTCAACGGCGTTCTGACGACTTTAAGGCAACATTGTATTCAAGTTTGGGTTATTCTTGGTGTCTCACGCAGTAATGCGCGCTTGAACTTAAACGACCAACCAGAGCTTTTACAATTCCTTCACTTTTTGGTTTTAGAAATCGGATACATACAGACCCAACCACAGAGCTTTAACGCGCCTGATTACCCCAAGGTAGGAATATTCGAAATTCTAAGCCACCCTGCAGGGTCGGGAGATTCCATTAGATGGAGACCTGGTTTGGATGCTCCATTTGGAGAGCATGTCCCACTCCCTCACATTCACTGGAATGGATTTTCCAGTTGCTTACAGCATGCTGGTGAGAAAGGGAGACAAGAGGTGAAAGGTCTCCTCTTGCCAACCCTGATGCCCGGATCGAGAACACGGATGTGGCTTTGGAAGCAATTCTTCTGAGCAAGGCTGCAATACATGAAGCCTACTTTTTTAAAATACACCTGACTGGATTTTGTAAATACGTGCGCTTAAATAACTTTTTAATATGAGACTGTACTATAATGACGCTTTTTAGCATGATTCAAATGGACATTGCAGTCTGCATTAACACACTGGCATTACAGGTGCATTATGGGAACAGTATCATTGCTGTTTGATCATGTAGATAACGAGCACCATTTTTTTTTACAATGCATTTATGTGTTTTCAATTATTGGCAATGGACATCGAAAAAGGACAAGCTTGGAACATATGCTTGCACTATAGCTCATCATAGTCAGCATCAATTTTTAACATGCACAGATTCTATTTGTCTAATACTCAGTGGTTCTTTCCACTAATGTTCTCATTTTCCAATTAATGAAACCTTCCATGTATATTTCATTTGTTCAATTTCATGGATGTTCTAAATAGGACATAAAGCAAACAATTTTTACAATTGTCTCATTTGTAAAAAATCATTATCTCATGGGAAATTCCCTAAAAAAGTCTTCTATCAAAACAACAGCGTTTGATAAGCATGTATTTCATATTGTTTGGCTAGTGACTTATTAAAGTGCAGATTTCTAATATCCTTTTCTTGTGCTACATGTCCCTTGCTCTATAAAATTCTCCAAACGGAAGACTTTTTATCAGTGGGGTAGGATGTGGGCTACTCGCATGGAGAATGGTATTTGCTGCCGTTGGTTTTCTAAAGATTGTAGTTTCCTGCTTGTCCTTATATACCCAAACTTCAATGTCTAGGAATTCTGCCAACACCCTGCTAGCTATTACGAGTTCCCGTGTGTTTTGCTTGCTCGCGGAGGAAATATTGCGCGAACTGTCTTTGTTCTGGGTTCCTGCATGCTCCAGCCGTAATAGGGATCTCACAGGGATGTGGGACTGCTTGGTCTGCACATCTGCTTTGTTTTGCTCGGTGTAATTCTGTGGTCATCCCTGCGGGAACAGGGGTGGTACCATACCTCTGCATTAAGTGTGGGCAAAATTTGCGAATTCGCGGTGCGCGAATTGACGCGAAATCGAATTCGCAATCCTCATAATCCGCGAATTCGTGCGAATTAGCAGATTATTTTTTTTACGTGTTCACAGGGTTATTTACGTATTCGCAGACCGCTTGCAGCGCACCGACCGTTAAATTCCCCATGCGGTCGTACATAGGCGTGGCCATCTTGTGTGCGTTGCGTATTTCCGTTTCCGGGCGCTATTGACAATCTCGCGTTGTGTGCGGCACGCTATTACGAGTTTGCGCGTGTTTTTGCGTGATCGCGGGGGAAATATTGCGCAAACTTACCCACGCGGTCCTCAATGGGCGCGGCCATCTTGTTTTTCATTCATTGCTATGGTTCTGGGCCTGGCTTTTCTATGCTCTTTTAATCTTTCCAATCCTTTGTTTCTTTGAACTTTTTTTTGCTCTTTTTTGCTCATTATCTATCTCTCTATTTGTCTAGATCTATATTTTGTGTTTTTTTCAACATTTTGTTACTTTAATAACTACTTTTTTTGTTTAGCTCTTTTATTTTATTTATTTCTTTCCCACTATCCTTTTCTTCTTTCGGCCAGGACCATGGCAAAGGGAGCTGGCAAGTCAAAGGGGAACGGTCCCGCACCCCATAGCCGGCTCCCTTGCGGGCGATTGAGGGCAGTGGATGTAGTGGCCAGGGAGGTTTTTACCGAGATGGAGGTGGCCAGCCTGATATTTTTTGTTCAGCGCCACCTCCCTAAGACCTTGGCAGCAGAGGGCAGGCCCGGTAAAGGATATGGCCTCCGGGAGCATCAGCAGCGGTGGGATAAGTTGTGCTGGGCCATGCGGAGGGAGTCGGGGGTCCGGTGCACCTACGACCAAGCGACGCACCGGTGGGCCGACGTCCTCGACCAGGAACAGGACCTGCTCCACCTGCTAGGTGTGGGGATCCCTGGCCTTGGTGAGTAGCTAATTATTAACTACTTTGTATTCTTCTGCTTTGTGTTATATTGCTAATATATGTTTTTCCCGAAGAGCAAGAATACTGCCTATTCGATTATGTTGCAGGTAAAATGGTGTTTAAATAGCTCCTGTAATTGCAGGTGCTCTCCTCCTCAGTGACGTTGCTACTATGCTCACTTGTTTGCAACTTTGTGCTCATTTGGCCTGAATATGTATGAGTGTAGTACTTTAGAGAACTGCGTAATGCTAGAGAGACTAGAGACTCAAGTCTAGTCCTTCCTTTGTACTCCTGTTGCCACTAAGAGGAAGAGATAGTGATGGATTGATAGGTTGAGTATATTATGACTTGTTATTAGAAGTAGGACATTTTTTAGTGTTCTGCAATCATGATGACAGACGGTGGCAGCCACGTCGCGTGCTGGTGAGTGCTGGCAGTCGTATTAGAACCTTTTTGTTGTTCGTTTAGTTAGTGATTTACATAACTTTCCAAGTAGACGGTCTGCGAATCCAGCAATACTGTACTAGTATCCTCCTAGTTGACCAGATCAGATAGGTCAATACATGTAGTGCAATTGTTGCTAATTTGTTTCCCCGAGATAATTTTAGATTGTGGGCAAAGAAATCAAATATTTAAAAAAAACAATCATCCATGTTGTGTTTCTTTATTTCATGATCATCAGCACCTCCGAGGGGCAAGGCGACTAGCACCATTGAGACTCCGGTGGAAGAAGGTGGACAGTCACATGATCGTTCCCTTGCAGGCTCTTCTGCTGGCCCCAGTAAGTTGTTCTATTGTTATATTAATACTCATACTTCCCTAACTTTTACAGCTCCAATTCATTACAAACTGTTTCCTAAATCTATTTTTTACAAAATAGTGTTTGATCTTCTTCTAATCTAGACTACTTTCTACATTCTTATCCTGCCTCTACCATCACTCTCTTTGCTACTTCTATTTACGATCATGAGTCGGTCTGTGTAGGTTGCTAAGCTTGCCCAGTCGGCAAAGGGGGTTAAATAAACTCTGGTCCAGCAATAGCTCTAGGCACGGAGTGCAGTCATCTGGGTTGCCCTTGCTGTCTATTTGAGTCTTCTTAATGTAAGTGCTTTGACAATTTCAAACAACAAAATGTCAATGTTTACACCAAGAAAAAGGTAGCAGTTGCCTTTTTGATTTGCACATACCATACCGCTGGTGTTTCAGGGACTATTCTGCACATAAAGAAGTATGGACAAGAGAAATAGGACATTATTGATGATAGGTGCAGTTCGACTTTCCATATACCTCAGTCCGAACAGAAGTTTAACCCCCAATACCCTGACCGACTATCTAGTGTGTCTGACCAATGATTTTACGACCCAGAAGAACAGAAGAAGACTACGGCCGAGTCCCGGCCTACGTGAGTCACTGAAACATGACTGCCAAGTGCAGTACCAAGTGCAGTAGTTCAAACCCTTCCGCTCACTCACTCAGGAACAAAAAACACACAGTGTTTGTTAGTTTTGAAGTTTTATTTTCAATTAAGAAATGAAAAAATTATTTCTTTATTTTTAATAGCGTAGTATTCGGAGCGAGCACTGCTGATAGATAACGTTAAAGTTTATCTCAATCAAATACAGAGCAGGACACTTGTCACTACGTTACACTAGGTTTCTTTAGATAACCCTCATAAACGCTATGTTAGTTTTTTCGCGGTTTATATAGTTTTTCCGCCCCACATAAGCGTTGTGGCATTTATCATTGGGTCATCTAACGTGCTTTATGCCTGCCTCAAGCCTGAGGCAACATCTGGTGTGGCGTAGTAGTGTCCAGAGATGTGCACAGATACCCCCACGTTGAAGGTTTAGATAAAAAACAAACCTACATCCAAGGGACTCCTTTAATTAATAGGGTGTGGTTTGTTATTAAAAATAGATGGGTATGTTCTTAGATCAAGTTACTGGATATTTACAGATCACTTTACTTACAGAGTCAACATGTTTCTGCTCCTTTTTTGCCCAGCCGGGTCTATGGAGCATTCATCAGGACAAAACACAACACAATAAAATTACTACTCACACCTTTTGTGCAGTATTCAGTGGTCTTATTTTGTTACCCACTTAGTTTCAGAATGTTCGATTCACCTGAAATATAAATCAGATATGAAAAAAAATTCCTTTATATTCTTATCGGGGGTATATGTTTGCATATTATCTAACTTTCGTTTTAGCAGATAAAGCATTCATTTGTGCATATGTTATTCACATTCTAAGTCAATATGTGGACCATCATGGCGAGTCACAGGGGGAGATTACAAAAAAGGGAGAATAATTTCTTTCATTAGGAAAGTAAAAAATGCAGAGACAAGTAGTTTTATATTGTATCCCCTTGTATTATCATCAAGTTCGTTTTCATCGTGTATCTGATTTCAACCATTATGTATTGTTATCACGTTGTCCCATGTGTAGTTGTTACTCACTTGTTCTTTTAGGCGTGACAATAGGGTTGATATTGGTACAACGAGACTGTATGGGGTAACAAAAGGCTGTACTTCTAGGTTATTCGTCGAAAAAGCGTAGTCCCCTACTATTGTTCTTAAGCATTTCAATTATTCCTATCATTTTACACATCGACGCATATGCCAATAAATATCAAAATGGGTTGTTCCTTGTTACAATGTTCGTTAGAGAAACGTTAGGAAAAAGGGTGTGTTTACTTCAATCTCCCTGCACACTCATTCGATCTTTTACCTTAATTACATGAATTATTCTCGTCCTCAGGGGAGCTGGACTGAAGGTCCCAGGCTGTGGGAGAAGGGGAGGCAAAAGGTTCCTATTAACGTTACTGTATATACACCCTGATGGCCGTGTGTTCTTTACGCTGCCATTCTCACCCGCAATGAAAGGCGAATTCCGTGTCTAGTGCTGGCTCTGCCCCTGGAAGTGGAATCGTCGTCATAATCCTGCTTTTCAATCTTCGTAATATTAGAGATAGAAAGAGGACAGGTTACGTCTGTTTCTATTAAAGGCGTAGATATCGATCCTGTTACTTTTTCAAGTGTATATTTATTTTGTAGACGTACTACAACGAACGTTGTGTTTATTGATGGTATTACCAGTATTTTTATATATATTAGTGTCATGGTGGCAAACATTTTTGGTTTTATATTATTTTACTTCTAGAGCTGTTTGTAATTTCGCTCAGTACTCTCTTGTGTTTTATAAGCACATTTCAGTTTAACCAGACATAAATTCATAGGCATCAAGGTAGGACTAGGGGAAATCAATGTCTCTATATGCAGACTATTTGACTGGTCTGCATATACTGTTCATGGTTAATGGTCATTTATGAAAATTTGTGCCACGGAATATTGTCGTTAAGACCAAATTGGTGGGTTTTTAATCTGTCCACTCATCTTTGTTCTTTCTCATACAAAATTCTTTCTGCATTGTTGGTTTTATCTTTCAACATTTCTATCACAGTCCACTTAGGTTCTTCTGCATTGTGGCCGGATTCAACAAAATGAGTACAAAGTTTTGTAGTGTTCTACTTCAGTTTGATGTTGCTCTTGTGTTCCCCTATTCTCAATTTTACTTTTCTGCAGGCCATTCCTATGTATTTTTTCTCACAGGGACACGTTATCATATAGATAGCGTGTGTCGAATTGCAGTTCGTATGCTGTCTTTGGGTCCAGGCTAATGATTCTGTCAGTTGTAGAGTCTTGGTTGTAGTTGTTCATTTGCAAACCATGCAAGTCCCACATGGATAGTGTCCTGTCACTGGGTCCATCTCGATATCTCTTACTTGTCCACTTGTATGATGTTTCTTCGGAAGTGTATGTACAAGTATATCTTTTAGATTCTTTGTTCGTCTGTTTGCGAATCTGGGTTTTGGCCAGTTGAAATTGCCAGTTGAAAATATTCGCCAATTTTTTTTGATTAGCTTCTTTAAATTGTATGTTGCTGGGCAATATGTTGTGACACATGTCACTAGGTCTACTATGGGTTCTTTCACATTTGTCTCAAGGAGACATTCCCTCGGTGGATTCTTTGCCCTCTTGCAGCATTTTGATATTGTTGACTGCTTGTTATCCCGATTTTGACGTTTTTTACTCAGCTCTTGTGCTTGTTTTCTGTAATCACTTTTCTGGCTGCAATTTCTTTTCAGCCTTAAAATTTGGCTGTAGGGCAGATTGTCCCTAAGAGGTTTAGGATGAAAGCTCTTATATGACAAGAGGCTGTTTTTTGACGTCGGTTTATAGAACGTTTTTGTTTCGCCCTATCCATTCTTTATAAAAATCGTCAGGTCCAAAAAGTCAATGCTGGTGTTGGCCGTAGTAAAAGTAATTTTCAGCCATGTATCTCTTGTGTTCAACCAGTCAATAAATAGGTTTAGATCATTGTCATTCTTTCAAATCATCAAGATGTCATCTATATATCGTTTCCAGTAAAATATATTGGAAACAAAGGGATTTGTGTCAGTGAGCTCATTGTTGGTTTCAAAATTACTGACATAAAGACCTGCTACTGACTGGGCAAAAGCACTCCCCATGGAAGTTCCATGGCTTTGTAAGAAGAGACTCCCATCAAAATCGAAAAAAAATTCCGTCAGCGCCAGCTGACAGCATTCAAGTATGAAATGTTGTGTTGTACGGTAATTCCATTCTTCCATGAATAGTACATCCTCTGGCATTTGTAACGTTTCTTTTTGTGGTAATCTGGTGTAGAGTGACTCTACATCTAAGCCAACCAGTAAAATTGTTTCTTGATCAAAGGGCATCTCTGACAATTGGTTAAGGAAATACCGGGTGTCCTTTAAATAGGTTGGTGTTTTTTGGACCAAGGGTTTTAAGAACTGATCTGCGAACTTTGACAAGGGTTATAAAATTGAACCTATACCTGAGACTAATGGGCGTCCCGGTGGTGGAGATGTTCTTGTGTATTTTCGGTAAGGAATAGAAAAACGGAGTCTTTGGTTCTCTTGTGATTAGGTACTCCGCTTCCTTTTTTGAAATCCAAGCATTTGTTTCTACTTCATAGACCATCATGGCTATGGAATTTTGTAGTCTTGGTGTAGGATCAGATATGATTCTTTTGTAAAACTTGTCATCAGCAAGGAGGTCTAGGCACTGTCGTTTATACCCTACTTTACTTAAGATCACTACGCCCCCGCCCTTATCCGCGGGCTTGATGATAATTTGGTAATTTTTTTGCAATTCTTCTAGGGCTCTTCGTTCCTTCTTTGTTAAATTTTGAAATGGTTTTTTCACTTCATTCCACATCTCATCTATGCCCTTCATCAGTGCATGTTCAAATGTCTGGATTTCTGTTGGGACCGAACTGTTGGGTGGGTTAAAAGTCGATTTTCTTCTCAAATTAGTATCTCCTTTGTTCTCCTTTGGATTTGATCCTGCAAAATATGCTTTAAGTTTAAATGTTCGTCAAAATTCGGCCAATTCACATTTAAGCTTATATGTATCCGAATTTGGGGTGGGCACGAAACCAAGTCCTTTTTTAAGATTTTAGTTTGATCTTCAGACAGAACTGCCGCTCGCATACAGAGGTATTGCCAGCATTTTCCTGCCTACCTGCCACTTGCTACCGGAGTAGCAGACCTTCTGCCAAAGTCCATTGTGCCGCCGAGGAAGGAGTAAACAACCGCGAGGCCGCAGAAGAGGCGAGAGGCACGGCCCCGGGACTGCGAGGTGCAGCGCTACTGACATCAGCTGTTTCCTCTTCCCGAGGGTGCCGCGCCCCCTCCCAGTGCCCCGCCCCCAAGGCGTACATAACCTCTCGCGGCCCCCGCTTCGCGGGTGCCACTCGCATACAAAGGTATTGCCAGCATTTTCCTGCCTACCTGCCACTTGCTACCGGAGTAGCAGACCTTCTGCCAAAGTCCATTGTGCCGCCGAGGAAGGAGTAAAAAACCGCGAGGCCGCAGAGGAGGCGAGAGGCGCGGCCCCGGGACTGCGAGGTACAGCGCTACTGACATCAGCTGTTTCCTCTTCCCGAGGGTGCCGCGCCCCCTCCCAGTGCCCCGCCCCCAAGGCGTACATAACCTCTCGCGGCCCCCGCTTCGCGGGGGCCGCTCGCATACAGAGGTATTGCCAGCATTTTCCTGCCTACCTGCCACTTGCTACTGGAGTGGCAGACCTTCTGCCAAAGTCCATTGTGCCGCCGAGGAAGGAGTAAACAACCGCAAGGCCGCAGAGGAGGCGAGAGGCGCGGCCCCGGGACTGCGAGGTACAGCGCTACTGACATCAGCTGTTTCCTCTTCCCGAGGGTGCCGCGCCCCCTCCCAGTGCCCCGCCCTCTCCTCACACACTCATAAGCAAGGGCTACAACGCGCATTGTGGGACGCGCGCGGGTCGCAGCCCGGGGCGAAGCCCGGGCCAAGGGCGGGCCCGTTGTTGCCCGTTAGTGCCCGATAGAGACCGGACCGGGCCATCTCTCTTTCATCACTGAACCGGCAACAAACCTATAAACATGCCACCAAAAACAAGGAGCATCTCTAAGTCAAAATCCAAACACGCGCAGGAGGTAGCACAAGTCACAGGCCCTATCGACCTATTCATCTCGCGGGTCCATGAGACTATAAACCAGAGCATAGCCCTGATGGAGAAGAGAGTATCATTAGATCTCATGAGTGCTAACGCGAAGCGTTCGTCATTAGGCGCTATAGCAAACGCTACCTCTCCCATCAATCTCAACACACAAAACTGTTCTCTTCCAGTGACTCTGCCAGTACCAGATTCAAACACAGTCCCGTCGGTAGTAGACCTGTCAGTTACACAGTCTGAGTCAGACCTCTCCATAACATTTGACGACTTGGAAAAAACCCCTGACCTAGCTGGTTGTCAAACTCAGGGGGACGCCCAATCAAACGAAACCCTGCTCCAGCAAGGTGAAAGGGAAGGAGCAATTCCAAAAACACACCCAGTAAACAATGAAGAATTTACCAGTGTACCGTGTTCTGAACACGCAATAACTCATTCCAATTCTACAACGTCCCATAGCACACTACTTCTACCAGTAACTAACCTACCACACAAGGCAATTTCAAATGATCATACTGAAAACCAATGTAAAACATGCAGAATCACCTCGCAAGTTCTTACCACAACAAAAGACTTGTTATATCAATATTTAAAGCCCATTCAACTCAGCATTAGGAATCTCGAAGCCCAACTAACCATAATTTCGGCCACCCTCCTAGATACAAACACCCGTATAGAAACAAAGGGGCAGCGTAACATCTCGCAGCCACCCAAAAAACAGAATAAAGCACACATGCAGAAAACAGTTAACCACACAAACCCAACGTCCCGAGCACAGAAAAACCCCAAACAAAACATCACACTTCCCAAATCTGCAGTCAAACCATCCCACCCTCAGAAAGAGAAACCACTTGCTATAACCAATCAGCAAACAGTAAATGCAGATTCAGTCATGATAGACACCCCAGGCCCAGCGACAAATTTAGACACCAGTAGAGCCAGTTCAGAAAAAAGGCCCGAAACTTTTCCATCGAAACCACTGCCCCCTCAAAAGACTCCCAAAAACACACCTAAAAAACCTTCAACAAGACGTCCTGCCCACTTGCCTCCGGAAGCCACACCCTACACAATAGTTCTCACAGGAGTGCCAGAGCTAACTGACGATACACCAGAAACTGCATGGTCACTCAAAAACAAAGCCATGCAGTGGTTAAGCATTAATAGACCTCTCGAATCCCACCTATCGGGAGGGATCACTACAGCCCGTAGGGTAGCCTGGATAGGCAAAACGACAAAAACAATCCGCGGAGACTGCATCATTGTAACATGCAGAGATCCCTCAACAGTAGACTATATCTGTGCCTGGCCTCAGCTCGACAAAAAAGGAGGGATCGATGCTAGACATCTTTCCTTCTTCTACCCCCCAGCTAAACAACAGCGTAATCCTCCACCCTGGGCATGGCACCAGCTCCCTAAAGAACCATGGAACCAGGAGTCATGGTACCAAGTGCCATGGAAGCAGATGGAATATTCATACGACTATATAGGCAGGGGTGGACCGAGAGAAAGGCCCAGAGAACGCCAGAGGCCCTATTGGCAAGACAGACCTTATCAAACCTATGAAGGATGGCAGGGCCTTCCAACCCAAAACCTTTTTGATTGGCTCGAAATGGTCGACTGACCAATCCGGGACAAACCTACCCATTATAAACCCGATACTATTCCGCAAACAGTAAATGCTAAGCAGCATACAATATCCCCAGAGTTTACACATGTTAGACACGAAACCACACTGCAGGAACCATTTAATATCCTCTCCACCAAAACAGAAAAACCTTTCCATGCTCCCCAGGTACTATCAAAACCCCCAAAAAAGACTCCGCCTACCATCCCTCCAGCAGAAGCTGATATTAATTCGGGAATGTGCCATCAACAAGCCGCAGCCATCACTAATAACCCGTTAACATCTGCAACCGCGAAGGAACCATCAACCCTGAGTTTGGCCATTGCATACTGGAACGTTGCAGGCTTAACTACAAAAATAACCTGCCCTTCATGGCTAGACACAGCAAGGAGTCAGCAAATACTGTGCCTGCAAGAGACTTGGTGTATAACACCACTTCATTTAGTGGGCTATAAAACTTTTTTCACCAAAGCAGTACCTAGTGGTATGGGCAGACCAAAAGGTGGACTTGTGACCTACTTTTCCAATACCCTTCCTCTCACCGTGAAACTGTTAAAGGAAACCCCCATCTTTCAAATTATACAAGTTACACAGTTAACAGTATCGAATCGAAACTTACACATATTCATAAATTACTACAATAACTCTGGCACTCTGGAATGCTGCTTACACCTAGACGAAATAGACGCATATTTATCCTCACTTCAAAAAACAAATAACAATTTCACATTTTACTTCATCTGGGGAGGCGATTTTAATTTCACATTGTGCCCAAACCACAAAAATGGGAACTGTGGGCTACAGAATGAACTTGGAAATCCCATCCCCCACTTCGTGCACACGCCGGGTGGTAACAAATTAAATGAAATCCTCTTCACCCTAGACCTTGACTTTGTCAATGAACTAGTTAACCCGGAGCAGGACTTTCTACCCACCTTTCACGGGCGAGGCTGTCTGTCAACCATCGACTATATTTTAGCCTCAAACTCTTATAAAGGGCAACTAAGAAACTACAAAACAGGGTCTAATCCAATCAGCGACCATTATCCTCTTAGTGTGGAAATCGTCATGAAGCAAGCTGGGACACTCCCTTCAAAAGCTAGTTCCCTTGACCAACAATCGCTGGCTATGAAGAAGCTGAATGGGTTCGCAATTAAATGGACAAAGATCGACCCGGAAGAAATAACACAGAGGGTTCTTGAAAAAACACACCTCTGGTTAACGAACTGTCTGTCCCCCGAGGCATCCCCAGAATTAATTGTCACCTCTTTTTATAACATCCAGGAAGCAATAAGGGACGAGCTATTCATTAACACAAAGAACAAGCGCAGACTTCCTACCACGAGATGGTTCGAGACTGCCTGTCGGAAGGCCCTTACATCCCTCAAAGAAGCCCTAAGACAGCAACCGAGAGACCCTCAAATAATCTCACAATGGAGGAAAATTTACAATACTCCTCGGAAAAATCGTAAAAAACAGATAAAGCAAGATCTATAGCTTCGACTACATGACAGTGCATCAAGGAAAGATAGCACTGCCTTCTGGCAGACCATAAGATCACCTCTCCTGGCCAACATCAGCGACCCAGACCACCTCGATGTGGCAATAACTGAGGATGACTGGGTCTCCCACTTTTCAAAAATCTTTGGAATACCATCGGATGCCGTTCCAACATTCCAAACACAGGAACCTGAACCAGCTAAGAGTAAGATCTATCCAATCAAGCTACGCTTTACCCTCAACGAGGTCAGAAAGGCAATCAAGGCCTCAAAAACAGGCAAGGCCCCCGGTCCAGACGGGGTCCCCATGGACTTGTTCCTACATAACGTTGACTACTGGTCAAAAATAATTACACGGGTCATGGCTGCAGTCGCCTCAACCGGTCTCTTCAGCTCATGGTCACACTACACTATTGCCCATCTTCAAAAAAGGGGACCGTAACGACCCCGCGTGCTACAGACCGATCTCCCTTCTGGACTCCACGGGCAAGATTGCAGGTCAAATACTCCTGGACCGATTACAATCTTGGGCCCGGGAGAATAACATCATCACTGACCTGCAATACGGTTTCCAGAAGGGGCTCGGAACGGTGGAACAGGCCCTAAACCTCGTCCTCCTGGCTGGAAAGTACGCGCGCGCTAAAGGAGGTAACATCTTCCTGGTCTACGTAGACTTAAGCGCGGCTTTCGATTGCGTACAGCATGCAAAGCTATGGCAGATCCTGGCACACCTCGGAGTGGACCCACCTATACTAGCCTTCCTGAGAGAGTTATACACCAACGCAGAAGGTCGAGTTCGTTTTGGCACCGGCGGTGAACTATCACGTCCCTTTAAAATATCAAGAGGAGTAAGGCAGGGATGTGTACTGGCTCCCTTCCTGTTCAACCTATACACAAACGGGCTTGAACAGGCTATGTTGGAAGGGAGCCAGGACCTCCCGCAGATAGATCACCACCCGATACCCGATACCTATTCTTCTGTATGCCGACGACTCTGTCATCCTGGCACGGACTTCTAATCAACTCCAGCGACAGTTAAATAAATATGTGACTTTTATGGACTCACTGGGCCTAAAAGTTAATATCAAAAAACTTTTACAATGACCATCGGACCAAGGCCAGGAGTCACCAAGCCCATATTCATCAACAACAGCAGATTAGAAAAAACCTCGGTGTACCCATACTTGGGCATTCTAGGGGATGACACAATGTCCTGGCGTAAGGCAGTGGAAGCCAGAAATCTTAATTTTCGCCGTGCTGTATCAGCATTAAGTGCTTTCTCAAGGAAACTAGGCAAACCAGCCCCAGCGGAACTGTTAACGATATACTACGCAAAATGCCACAGTACGGCTATTTATGGAGCAGGCATCTGGGGCTATGGATGTATTGACCAACTCCAGGTTACTGAGAACGCCTTTATCAAATACATTCTAGCTCTCCCCCAAAGCTCCCCGATTCTAGCCTCGCATCGGGAGCTTGGTATGGAATATATGATTGACACCATACGATGCCAGCCCGTCCTACTGTGGCAGCGTATATGGTGCAACCCAGAAAGTCACATCACCCGTTCCCTCATTACCGACTGTCTTGGCCTAGCGTACTGGAGGAAAATACCGTGGCTTAATTACATTCACAAATTTTTTGTAGATCTTGACTGTGAGCACTACTTCCTCGAACCCCCCTCAATCGAAGACATCTCAAAGAAGCAGCTGAAGGAATTATGTATGGGCCATCTAAGGGAACTCCGCAACCAAGCAGAGATCACTAAAATACAAAATGAAAAAACTTGTATGTTGCAGACAGGGAAACTCATTCAGCCGTACCTGACATATTTCCTCTCAAACTATGAAAAGTTCTTAATTACAAGACTTCGGTTTGATCTTTTCTACCGTCTGGTCACATTCCCAGAAATGAAGAACTGGTCCCGAAATCTGACGAGATGTCCTTGCGATGGAGTTTCTCTACAATCCACGATACATGTCGTCCTTTTTTGTAAATACTACAGACTGGCATGAAAAACATGGATTTTTCCCATCCTCCGATCAAGCGGTCTTAAACAATCATATCCAGCACTCTCCCTTTTACAATCCCCGAAATCCCCACATGAAGCCAAATTGATAGCGACCTTTCTCAAAATAGTAATATCAACCCGTCGCAAAGTTTCCACCTAAACCTGTATCCATCCCAAAATGTAGAAACAGTACCCCATTTTGAAATACTTTTTTGTACAGTGATGCAAGTTCTGTGACCTAATGCTTACTGATTTTACCTTTCTGATGTATGTTTAATTTCTCTTTTTAAGATGTACTTTTTATGATTATACAAACTTATAATCGAATAAAAGTTGATGAAATGAAAAAAAAAAAATTTACAATCAATGATTGTTCTTGCTGGTACTTGGTTTTTCGGAGGTCATACTGCGGGTCAACATGTTTCTTTGTTGATCTTGCCATGTTAGACTTTTTCGCCGTCCACTTTGTTGTTGGCCTCTCGCTAAAAAAGCCTGTTGATTTTGGTTTTCCGCTTCAGGAATTGATAGACCCATCATGTGAGGCATTTGTTGCATCCCCTGATTATAGGGATTCATCCATCCTGCGTAAGGTGGCATGAATGGTTGAAAAAACGGTACTTGGTGTCCCGCAAAATGTTGTCTTGGCCACCTGTTTCCTCTCTTTTGACGCTGATGTCGAAAGTTGCATCTCCCTCTTCTTGGAGTTGGATCATCTGAACCACAGTCTGAGCCATCTGAAGAGTTCCATCCCCCTGATCTGATTCATTGTCAGAGCCTTGGTCAGGTGGTGTAAATTCTTCTTTCGAATAAGGATGCATTTTCTCTTAGCTAAATCTTTTCAGATCCTTACCTAATTTTTGGAGTTTACCCTGCATTAAATGTTCTTGTGTATCCTCCACCTCTTTATTAATTTCATCCAGTCGTTTTTTGAATACTCGGAAGTCTATTCCCTTTTTCAGTTCATTTTCACATACTTGAATTTGGGCAAGTAGTGCTTCTGATAACCTCTTTGCTGTTTTGACTATTAGGACTAGGTAATCCAGCGTGCACTTCCATGAAATAGATGACCAATCACGTCGGAAAGCCATATCATGTAGAAAGATTCTCAGAGCATTATTAACCCACAAGCCTCTTGGTGCTGTTTTTGATCTCAGGTATTCAGTCATTATTATGCCGTGAATAGCTGTTCTGATTTGTTCACGTTTCTTTTCAGTTAAACTTTCCCAATCATCCGTCTGTGCTAAATCTTGGGTCGAATCAGCATTCTTCAATAGCGGTTGTGCCGCTAAGATCTCACTAATGTCATTCTCCGTGAAACTCAATTATCTTCCATAGTGCTTGTTTTGTGAATATTCTTTTGCTGCACACTTTTGCAGCGAGTATATTCCCCCACAGCTGTGCGCTGCTTTTATATACTTTTGATCAAAATAGGAAGGAGGAATTAGTGTGCAGTTAGTTCCCCAAGTCAGATATCTCAATCAAATGCAGGACAGGGCACTTGTAACTACGTTACACTAGGTTTCTTTAGATAACCCTCATAAACGCTATGTTAGTTTTTTCGCTTTTTATATTGTTTTTCCGCCCCACATAAGCGTTGTGCATTCATCATTGGGTCATCTAACGGCTTTATGCCCTCCTCAAGCCTGAGGCAACCTCTGGAGTGGCATAGGAGTGTCCAGAGATGTGCACAGATACCCCCACGTTGCAGGTTTAGATAAAAAACAAACCTACATCCAAGGGACTCCTTTAATTATAATAGGGTGTGGTCTGTTATTAAAAATAGATGGGTATGTTCTTAGATCAAGTTACTGGATCTTTACATATCACTTTACTTACAGAGTCAACATGTTTCTGCTCCTTTTTTGCCTAGCTGGATCTATGGAGCATTCGTCAGGACAAAACACAACACAATAAAATTAATACTCACAACTTTTGTGCAGTATTCAGTGGTCTTATTTTGTTACCCACTTAGTTTCAGAATGTTCGATTCACCTGAAATATAAATCAGATATGAAAACATTTTTCCTTTATATTCTCGGGGGTATATGTTGGCATTTTATCTAACTTTTGTTTTAGCAGATAAAGCATTCATTTGTGCATATGTTATTCACATTCTAAGTCACTATGTGGACCATCATGGCGGGGTAAGAGCGTTAGGGTTTTTGAAGATTGGATGGGAATGGGTTTTTTTTGGGAAAAGTTTTGTGGAGAGATGGAAAAAAACACTGCATGGACAAACAACAAATGAAGAGAAACAAATGTTTGGATTCAAAGATATCCATAAATCTTTTAAGGGACATAAAGGTAGTGCACTACTGCATGCATGAAGTTGTTTGCTAAACGGATGGTTAGGTTACTGAAAAGTTGTACCTACTACATCTTATTAATAAGTATGAGAAAACAATTTGACATTGACACTAGTTAAGGGCTGCATTAATTACGTAATTTCACTTGCCTTTCTGCCCTCATAGAGAATAAACACTTAATATTAGTACATTAAGTTAGTTATAAAAACAGCAAAGAAACGTATGAAATAGCTGGAAAGATGACTTTGAAGCAGAGAACAAAGAAACGCACCTAGTCACATTCGTAGAAGTTCAAGTTTACAACAATAACATTTAGAAGATAAGGAGGAGTTAAGAGAGAATACTGTAACTTTATGTTGTAGCTGTCCTGTTGAATTGGTGAAGTTGTATGCATCTAGCCTTTCCTCTTATTCGCGATATACTCCTCCATTCCATCTTACGGTCCGTCGATCAAAATTGGTGACCAGACACACTGTCCACTGGCTGCCTGATGAGTGATTGCGGATTGCTAATGGAGTTCATCGTTTGTTCCATCGCACATGGTAAAAGCCGTCCTGTAATTTTTGATGGAAAAAAACAGGATGTGAACCAGTTAAAAAAAGCTAAGGTACGCTGTGTAGTGCAAAAATAACACTTTCAGTTTCAGAGCTGACATTATTATTATATACAATCATCACTTACATTCCCAGGAGTGCTCCCAGACCCCTGAACCCAGTCGGCAAATGGTAGAATACCCCCAAGTAGCCCCCTAAAAACATGCAATACTGGTACCAGGTTGAACCCTAACTTCAAATTGTGCCATAACCCACTCTGCAACTATAACCCTAACT
Organism: Lissotriton vulgaris; assembly: GCF_964263255.1. Taxonomy (NCBI): domain Eukaryota; kingdom Metazoa; phylum Chordata; class Amphibia; order Caudata; family Salamandridae; genus Lissotriton; species Lissotriton vulgaris. The sequence continues at coordinate 928,730,471 of NC_141689.1, read as the reverse complement.
CCCCTTTCCCACAATGGATTTTCTTCAAACCACTTGCAATCAAAATTATACTTTCCCAGCCCCCCCAAACCCACCCCCAGAAACATAGAACCCCCCCAAGTCCCCCCTCAAAAACATGCAATACTGCGATGGGGATGAGGCCTAGTTGAAAATCAAGCAGAAAGCGCACTTTGATATTAGGCTCAAAAGACCCCTTTTTCAGCATGGATTTTCTTCAAAAAACTTGTGATGATTATTAGACATTTCCAGGAGTGCTCCCAGACCCCTAAACCCAGTCGCAAAAATCTAGAACCCCCCAAGTAGCCCTCCGCATAAATGCAATTTTGGAAAAGATAAAAATAAATTTCATCTCGGATTTTCTTCAAACTATTTACAATCAGAATTAATCATTCCCAGGAGTGCTCCCAGACCACTGAACCCAGTCGCAAAAATGTATAACACCCTCAAGTAGCCCCCAGAAAAAATGCGAAAGTGCTAACCCTAACTCCAAATCGTGCCAAAACCGCACTCTGCTACTAGGCCCAAACCCCACTTTTCAACCATGGATTTTCTTCAAAATACTTGCATTCAAAATTAGACATTACCAGTAGTGCTCCCAGACCCCTGAACCCATTTGCAGAAATCTAGAACACCCCCAAGTAGCCCCCTAAAAACATGCAATACTGCTACCAGGTTGAACCCTAACTTCAAATCGTGCCAAAACCCACTCTGCAACTATGCCCTAACTCCCCTTTTCCACCATGGATTTTCTTCAAACCACTTGCAATCAAAATTATACTATCCCAGCAGTGCTCCTAGACCCCCGACCCACCCCCAGAAACCTAGTACCCCCCTAAACAGCCCCCTAAAAACACGCAAGTGAGCTAAAACAGAAACCCTTTTTCACCACGGATTTTCTCCTAACCACTTGCATCCGATATTAGATCTTCCCAACATTGCCTCCAGCCCCTCAACACACCCGCAAAAAAGTAGAACACCCCCAAACAGGCAAAAACAAAAATGGAAAATGTCACACAGAAAATGTAACTCCTACTTCAAATCCACTCCAAACGGGCTCTGCAGCTAGGCCCTAACTCCCCTTTCCAACCATGGATTTTCTTCAAACCACTTGCAATAAAAATCATACTATCCCAGCAGTGCTCCCAGCCCCCCCCGACCCACCCCCAGAAACCTAGAACCCCCTTAAACAGCCCCCCAAAAACACGCAAGTGAGCAAAAACAGAAAAACTTTTTCACCACGGATTTTCTCCAAACCACTTGCACCAAATATTAGACCTTCCAGCATTGCCCCCAGCCCCCTCAACCCACGCGCAAAAAAGTAGAACACCCCCAAACAGGCAAAAAGCAAAAATGGAAAATGTCCCACTTAAAAAATGTAAGGCCTACTTCAAAACCACTCAAAACGGGCTCTGCAGCTGGGCCGTAACTCCCCTTTCCCACCATGAATTTTCTTCAAACCACTTGCAATCAAAATTATACTATCCCAGCAGTGCTTTCAACCCCCCGACCCAACCCCAGAAACCTAGAACCCCCAAACAGCCCCCAAAAACACGCAAGTGAGCAAAAACAAAAAAACTTTTTCACCATGTATTTTCTCCAGACCACTTGCATCCGATATTAGACCGTCCCAGCATTGCCCCCAGACCCCTCAACCCACCCGCAAAAAAGTAGAACACCCCCAAACAGCCCAAAAGCAAAAATGGAAAATGTGACACTTAGAAAATGTAAGGCCTACCTGTTAAATCACTCCAAACGGGCTCTGCAGCTAGGCCCTAACTCCCCTTTCACACGACTACACTGCCTCGACCACTCCATACCATGACTAGACAGACATGTAGTTCTTCTGTAGTAGTTGTAGACTGGTTTACCTCTTTGCCACTCACGAATTGGCCATAGTTCTTTCATAAACCGACGCTGATGATCCATCCATCCCAGTGAGTGACTGTAAAGAAAAAATATATATTATTTAATCAATCATCATGGTATATTGGCAATCAGTAAGTCCAAGGACATTTTGCATATTGGAAATGCAACGTAGTGGCCCCTGCAGTTGAAGTACAATTTGAATTAAACAAGGTAAAAAAAGGAGAGTAGACTTGAGTTACATTTAGTGTGTAAAAGATTAAATAATAACTGAAGACATATGATTCAATTTGTGCACAACAAACAAACAGCAATTGCTTTCATCAGAGACAGACAGCCATTGCTGTCCACTGCATGCCATCTTCTTCTCATTATTCATTACCTGTTCCACTTTTTGTCTGCATCTTCTTCTGAAAGTGAGTGCCCACAGGGCAACCTCTCCGGTCAATTTCAGAAGTAACTGTCGGCAATCAGTAAGCATGTAGTCAGTCATTCCAGTCCCACTTGAGGGGACTCGTCTGCGAAGACAAAGTTTCTTTATTCAGCGTAATCCAGCCATCTGCCTTGAAGGAAATGGATAGGGGGAGTCTGGAGGAGGAGGATAGAGGAGCATGATTGAGTTGTGAACTTGTGGAATGCAGACTGCGGCACCTTCAAATCAATAAGGAAATAAGATGAAGACAGTGCTGCTGATGGACTTGTTGTGATTAGGTGATTAAAGATGTGTTGTGGTAAAAGTTTCAAAACAAAGAAAGACACACAGGAATAAAAGTGAATAAGGACGAAAAAAAAGGAAGTCATTTTCAGGCCTCGGTGTCAGTGAAGTAGAGCTCATCCTCAAACTCTATGAGTTGAGACGGCTAACAGAGAAGAACTTTCGTCACCTAAGTCGGTGTCCTCTTCTTCCTGCGTGCATTCACGTATTTTGTAATCTGGTGGTATGAAGTGCTGATTCATCTTGATCAGTGTTAACCTCTCCACATTTTTAGGCGAGAGTCGGGTCCTTTTAGAAGTTGCAATTGCACCAGCAGCACTGAAAACAAGTTCAGAAGACACACTTGCGAGTGGGCAAGACAAATAATTTAGAGCCAGGTTGGTGATCAGTGGCCATAGAGGCCTTTTCCTATACCAATACAGCAATGGATTCTGATTAACAAAGACCTCTGTTGGGTCATCCAGATAGGCCTGAACCATCGACTCAAGGTTCTCCAGTGTTGCTCCACTGTGGCCTTTGCACCACTGGAACAAGCAAACCCTTGATGAGTTAGCCAATCCGCTTCCGACAATATTATGGCTGGGCCAGGTGCAGGTGAGGATGATGATACGGTTGCTGGTGTCGTTAATGGCTGTGAGGGAAAGTGACTCCCTTCGGCCACAGATTCAGAAGTGGAAATTCACGCCAGATGGTCAGTTGTACTTCTGCCGGCTCCTTGAATTTTCTGCTGCAGATTCAGAAGTGGAACATGACGCCGGATGGTCAGTTGTACTTCTGCTGGCTCCTTAAATTTTCTGCCGCTCTTTTTCGAACCGAGTGGCTGACATAGCTAGCCAATGTTTGTACTTTGAAACAGCTTCATCAAAAAGAATGAATGCTTTGCTGGCCACTGCCTTTTTGTCCCGTGGATCCAGAATAGTGGCACAAATGTAATGTTGTTCTGCATGTATTTTTTTAAGCCTTTCATTGTCAACTAGGCGGCTTAATAACCACTCCGCCAACTGATATGCGTCTTGCTTTTCATCAGACCACTTGCTTCCATCGTAGAGGACGCCGGTTTGTCTGTATACTCATATGCAGACGACACGCAGATTGTGTTCTCTTTGTCTAGCAGCAGGGTTCAGGACACTTCTGCCCTTAAAACCGGCCTTTCTCGTGTTGCAGCTTGGATGCAAACGCATCTGTTAAAGCTCAACGGAGATAAGACCGGGGTGATCATACTAGGCAAACAAAAAGATCTATGGGGTCCAAGACACTGGCCCAGTGATATGGGTCCTCTGCCTACCCCCATGCCTGTTGCTCGTAACCTCGGTGTCCTGATCGACGACAAACTCTCGATGAGGCAGCAGGCAACTAAGGTCGCTGCAATCTGTTTTAACACTCTTCGCTGGTTGCAGAAGATCATATGGATGTTGCCTGAGTCCACTTGTAGAACTGTCGTACAGGCCCTTGTGATGTCTCATATCGACTACGGCAATGTGCTTTATCTAGGAGCAGATAAAGCCACAATCAATAAACTCCAGGTTGTACAGAACTCAGCTGCTCGCCTGCTGTGCAATGTCCCACGGAGAACGTCTGCAAGGCAAGCCCTACGCGACCTCCATTGGCTAAAAATTTCGGATCGTGTGGCCTTCAAAACTTTGTGCCTCCTCTTCAAGATTCGTCAAGGTTCTGCTCCTGTCTACTTGCATAATCTTGCGCAGCCATATCAGCCTGGCCGCCTTCTGAGGTCATCTAACAGTGGCAATCTTGTGATTCCTAGAATCCGATTAGCAAAAATGGGAGGCCGTTCATTTGCATATCTAGGACCTAAGATGTGGAATGCTCTCCCGTTGGCGCTAAAAACAGAAACAAGTCTTCTTGGTTTCCGCAAAAAACTAAAAACTCTTCTGTTCTAAATTTTCCGGTCTTGTGTCTCCCTCTTTGCAGTTGTTTGTTTTCTTCTCCAGTCTGTCCCTGGCGCCGGGAAACCCACTGCGGGTAGCTGTGCGCAATACAAGTTCAATAAAATAAAAAAAAATAAAAAATAATCATCATCTCGGAACTTTAAAGTCACCGCCTTCAGTTGGTGCTCTAGCATGCGCAACAATGGGATAGCATTGCCCAAAGAACAGTCCTCCCTGCTGACTTCACGCGTGAAGACCTCAAAAGGACGAAGCATGTCTGGTAGGCTTGCAACTAGCTTCCATTCCTCCAACTCTAGCCTCATGTCTTTCATAGTAGAGCCCAGTTTATAGACATAATCATTTATTACACCCCACTGCTCAGACAGACGCTCAAGCATGTAAAAAGTTTGAGTTCCAACGTGTTGCCACCTCCTGGATGAGTCCTTTGACTGGCAGTCTACGTTCATGTTGAATGCTCTTCAGCTGCTTCTGGGCCTTAAAAGAATGGCTGAAATGTGTGCAGATTTTTTGGCAGGTGGTCAGTAACTTGCTGACTGTGTCTTCTTTTTACAAGAAATCTTGCACCACGATGTTAATACTGTGCGCCAAACACGGCACTCTGAAATATTCACCATTAGTCATGGCCCTAACTATATTACTGCCATTATCCGTGGAAACATAACCAACTATGCGATTTATTGGATGCAGCCATTCAGAGACCTTACTGTTAAACTCCTCCAAAATGTTTACTGCAGTATGAGATTTCTCCATGGCAAACATGCATACTGTTGCATGTTTCCGAGTAGCTTGAATAACTGTGTCTGTGTCAACACCTGCTTTTAACTGCTCTTTAACCCCTGCAAAAGAGACCCAGTGTGCAGTGATGCACATGTAATCAAGGGCTTGGTAACTGGTCCACATGGCTGTTGTCAGGTGGATAGTGTGAACAGCACTCTTCAGAATAGCTGCACCAATCACCTCCAGCACATCTTGATGTAGTGCTGGAACAGCAACCCTGGCAAAATAGGACCGGCTAGGAACCTTCCATTTAGGGCGGACTGTTGCCACAAATTCTAGAAAACCCACCCCTTCCACGAAAGAAAAAGAGAGAAGGTCCAGCGCTAGAATTTTAGACAGCTTTGCGTTATACAGACGTTGGGTGGTTGCGTTCAAATGGCGCATCCAACCAAAACATTCTGCTCATGGTGGTGTGGACCGTTTTACGTGATGATGATGATGCAGACTTCTTTAAACCAGTTAGGCTCATTGGTGTACTTTTTCGCATTAGTGTCTCTCCCAGACTCTTAGTGTGCCTCATACATGTTGCAGGGGTAGAGGGTGTGGGCGCTACCACTGCAGTGCTGCTGCATAGGGTACTGGGTGTACCAGAAAAAATGTCGGTCGGTTCTTGACTTCCCCCCTGCACAATCAGCCCCTCGCCAGCATCAGATGCAATGTGAATGGATACATTTGGATCAGTTCTACTTTTGGCTTTTCGGATGTTCCTTAGGTGCGCCTCCCACTGGATAGTGTGGTGTTTTTGGAGATTACCTCTCTGGCCTCCGGTACCATAGTTGGTACCAAGCTTACCCCGACTAACTAATATTTTACAAATTGAACAAACAACCATGTTTTCCGCATTTTTGCTAACACTAAAGAAGTCCCAAACTGGGGACTGGAGATGTCTGCTGGTGGTGGAGGTGCTACTTTCAGTTTCAATGCCAGATGAAGTGAAGGATGGGCGTGGCTGATATTTGTCTCTGTTGTTCACTTACAGCACCACTACTTGAGGTAATGGAGGTCGAGCTGGATTGAGGTCTCTGCCGGCCCTTCTGACTAAACAATATGGAAGCTGTAGGTTGTGTTGGTGTTGTAGTTACCTGCGTTGGTGGTGGTACCAGTGCCACGTCGCCCACATCCCATCAGCAGCCATTCGGGATAGGGTGAAAATGTCTGTCTGCTACATGCCCGCTGTGGCTTGAGTGACAACTGTGATGACTGGGTCGTCATAAGACTGTTCATCAGCAGCAGAAGACACCACTTCTTGTTCGTCATCATCACCCATAAGTGGAAGCCTTGCAGAAATCTTCCTTTGAGGCTTAGCGACCTTTGTCGGCTCATGGCGTGCCTCACTCTCAGACTGCATTGGCGGGTTCCAATCAAGATCAAGGTCATCAGAATGAAGGGGGCTTAAAGAAGAACTTGTAGTAGTAGTAGTAGCCCTCCTTGACCTTTTTCTTGCTGGGGATCTGGAAGACAATGGATCATCATCAGGAGGAGTGGGTTCCTCGGATGATACCTCCGCTTGAATATCACTTTCCTGATGTGCCCCTACTTCTGGAGGAACAAGCGTTGTAGGCAGTTGTGCCTCTCCATGAACCTCTAGTTGCACCTCTCCATGCGCCTCTAGCTGGGCCTCTCCTTGCGCCTCTACTTGCGCCTCTCCTTGCGCATGTACTTGTGCCTCTCCTTGCCCATGTACTTGCACTTGTACTAGTTGCACCTGTGGTGTGGCTTCGGCTGTGGTTGTTGAACACTCATCAGCTGAGTTACGCCTGGTGTTGATTGGATGGTACTTTCTTGTGATGAGCCAACATCACTGGTCGATGGTGATTGAGAAACTAAAGTGGCTGCCTCAGCAGCACTCATGGTCTTGGACCTAACTTGGCGTGGTGGCACTGAGCCCAATGAAGCGGAGGTGCTGCTTCTAGCTTGTTCCCCGGCGTACACCGCTGCTGCTGCAGGTGTAATTTTCTTTTTCCCAAAAAAGGTATCGGTGGGCCTACCAGTCTCCTTGGTAGGTGGTGCCACTTGCATCTTCTGCTCCTTCTTACTGGCAGTGGCACTGGCAACTTTTTTCGCTGAGGAGCTACGGCCACCTTTCTTTGGGCCCATCTTCTTCAGATGTCAGAACAGCAGGCCACAGTTGCACAAGTTGCAGAGTTGTCTTGTCTGTGGCCACACGTGACGTCACGTGATGTTGTGCTGCACACACCGCTGCAGGACTTCTTCCTGGCACTGGTGGTTCTCTTGTGCACCTAAAAGCAATGGACACCAGAGGTACATCAGTTTAACACCCCAAAAAGTCTAAAAACACACAAAAATCACCACAATCCAATGCCATCCATGCCCTCAATGATGTTGAAATTCAAGACACCCCACAGAAAAGACTTGGTCCATGCACCACTCACACCCCTGGGCCTAATGGAAGAAAGCAAGGCAAACTGGTTGCCGGCCTGAGCACACTGCCTGGCTTCAAAATGGGCCCTTGACCCCCAGACACATGGCCAGACCCTGCCTGGACCAGGCCTCAAAATGGCCCCCATCCACATGGCCAGGCCCCCACACCACCCCAAAAAGTCGAAAAACACACAAAAATCATCACAATCCAATGCCATTCATGCCCTCAATGATGTTGAAATTCAAGACACCCCACTGAAAGACTTGGTCCATGCACCACTCACTACCCCTGGGCCTAATGGAAGAAAGCAAGGCAAACTGGGTGCAGGCCTGAGCACACTGCCTGGCTTCAAAATGGGCCCTTGACCTCCAGCCACATGGCCAGGCCCTGGCTGGACCAGGCATCAAAATGGCCCCCACCCACATGGCCAGGCCCCCACACCTCCGGAAAAAGTCGAAAAACACACAAAAATCACCACAATCCAATGCCATCCATGCCCTCAATGATGTTGAAATTCAAGACACCCCACAGAAAAGACTTGGTCCATGCACCACTCATACCCCTGGGCCTAATGGAAGAAATCAAGGCAAACTGGGTGCCGGCCTGAGCATACTGCCTGGCTTCAAAATGGGCCCTTGACCCCCAGCCACATGGCCACACCCTGCCTGGACTAGGCCTCAAAATGGCCCCCACCCACATGGCCAGGCCCCCACACCACCCCAAAAAGTCGAAAAACACACAAAAATCATCACAATTCAATGCCACCCATGCCCTCAATGATGTTGAAATTCAAAACACCCCACTGAAAGACTTGGTCCATGTACCACTCACTACCCCTGGGCCTAATGGAAGAAAGCAAGGCAAACTGGGTGCAGGCCTGAGCACACTACCTGGCTTCAAAATGGGCCCTTGACCCTCAGCCACACGGCCAGGCCCTGCCTGGACCAGGCCTCAAAATGGCCCCCACCCACATGGCCAGGCCCCCGCACCACCCCAAAAAGTCGAAAAACACACAAAAATCACCACAATCCAATGCCATCCAATGCCCTCAATGATGTTGACACCCCACAGAAAAGACTTGGTCCATGCACCACTCACTACCCCTGGGCCTACTGGCTAGTGTGGCTTTACAGGCACCCCAAAATAAAAATAAAATTCCACATATAGTGAGCTAAAATTCAAAGACATAAATGAGATTTAAGTTCAACAAAACTCACAGAAACAGTTGTATCATGCACCCATGACTAACCCTGGGCCTACTTGATACTGTGTCTACCCACAATATATTTTTTTTAAAGCTGTGGAAAAGTTTTAAAATTGTAGTTGCAGCAACTGCAATGCCCCAAACAAACACCAACTTACCTGTAAAATCTCAAATCCAAAAGTGATCCAAAAACTCCAAAGTCCAAAAAGTCCTCAAATACAAATAACCAGCAGCAGCCACAAAAAGTAAACCTTCCAGCTCCAGATCCAAATGAAAAGTGACCAGGAAATGGACAAAGCACTGGGAGGAGCCTGCTGGACAGGAACAGGAAGTTGGACACTCTGGGGAAGTTCCTTCCTCCCACCCACCCCAAAAATCTGAGGAGTTATTCTGATCAAAATCATGATTTTCAGAAGGTTTATGCTGCCTGTGGTGGATTTCTTGTGCAGAATTGCAATTTTTGCAATTTCGGGAAAGCGAGCTGTTCAAATCTCCCGCCAGAAGTCAGCTGTGCGTCGCATCTACGTGTTTGGCATTGTTTACTCCCGCGATGCGTGACCGCGAGCCCTTTTGACGTACTCGCGTTGTCAAACTCTCGCTGTGCAAGATGGCGGACCACGATGACGTAATTGCGGTCGAAAAACTCTCGCACGATCACGCAGCAAGATCCAAAATGGCGCAGCACATGCAAACTGGGAGAAAACAACTCAGCGGACTCAAAATCACGGTAAGTCAACTCTGCGCGTGCAATATTGTATTTTTCAAGCGCGACCAAGCAAAAAAAAAACGCAAGCTTGCGAATTTGCAAATTTGCGGGATTCACGGATCGCAAAATTGCCAAAAATCTGCAAATTCCGCGAACGCAACAGATTTTACGCCCATGCTTACTCTGCATTAGAGGATGTGTCTGCATCTTGGAGACTGGTGCGTGCTCTACTGTCACTTTGCTGTCATGTTGACCCTGTGCAAGGCGTGTCTCACGAAAGGCACAGAGCTGACATTTGCACCCATCTCTTGTTTAGGATGGCAGATATCCATGTTGCCCTATTTTTATACCCCCATCCCCTCAAATGTGGCCCATAAAATTCATTCTGAGAGCAAATACAATCCTTTTTTTTCTGCGACAAAATCTCCATCCTGTGTGTTTGAAATCGCATATATATGCCTGGGCAGCATTCGTTTGTTTCAACAACTTGAATGGGGATAGAGGCAGAATGTCTTTGTACTTCCTGCTGCTTGTGATTTGCGGCAGCAGTTCCTGCTTGCTTTTTGTAACAATTGCCACAGACCCTGGTGTGGTCTGTTCATTCTCCAGCCTGAAGTGCGGATGGTTTCTGATATTCTATGCAGGCTTTATGGAGACCAGTTTTTCAAATAGAGAACCAAGGGCGATACATTATCGCTGCTTTTATCGGCAGGAAACTGCCGCTAAAGCGGCGATAATGGGCTTGATAATATGCCCTTGTGAATTCCCATAGAAGCCCAGGTTCTGGTGTTAACCTGGGCTTCCATGGGAATTCACAAGGGCATATTACATATTACAGCCACTCACAGACCCACTCAAACATTCATGCACCCACTCACGGACCTATTCAGAGACTTACACACCCACTCACAGACCCACTCAGATGCATGGACCCACACAAAGATCCACTCAGACACTAATGCACGCATTCAGAGACTTACCCACCCTTGTTCTCATAGACCCACTCAGACACTCATGCACTCACTCTCAGACCCACTTAGACACGCATGTTTCTATTCACAGACGTATTGAGAGACTCATGCCCACTCACAGACCCACTCAGAGGCTCACACAATCACTCACCCACCCACTAAGACACTCACACACCCACTTACTCACCCACTCAGAGACTCATCCCCCCACTCACAGACCCACTCAGAGACTCATGCATTGACTCACCGCCCTACTCAGACACTCATGCACCCATTCACAGATCCACTAAGACAACCATTCAGTCACAGACATACTCAGGCTAAGTATGGGTGAATTTTGTGGATCTGCGGTCCGTGAATTTGCGGGAAATCGCAAAACAAATCGGCAAATTCGTGGATTTCCCCGCGAAATCGCGGATTTTTTTGCGATTTGCACCATACTTAACTGGAGTACTTGCTCGTTGGGTAAATGTATAGTGCTTTTCTACACTACATTTGCCTAAAGGGCCAGAAGAGTTGTCTCCAGTGACCATGTGTGTGTAACTTTGCCATCGCACTGAAGGGAGCCGGGGTCCCTTGAGTGAGCTGCCATCATAATGTGTAAAGGGCGGGAAGACGGTGCAATCACGACCCTGTGGTTCATCACGGCCACCCTCTGGTTAATCACTGCCACCATCTGGTTCATCACTGCCACCCTCTGGTTCACCACTGCCACCCTCTGGTTCATCACTGTCACCCTCTGGTTCACCACTGCCACCCTCTGGTTCATCACTGTCACCCTCTGGTTCACCACTGCCACCCTCTGGTTCATCACTGCCACCCTCTGGATCATCACTGTCACACTCTGGTTCACCCCTGCCACCTTCTGGTTCATCACAGCACCCTCTGATTCATCACAGCACCCTCTGGTTCACCACTGCACCTTCTGGTTTATTACAGCACCCTCTGGTTCACCACTGTCACCCTCTGGTTCATCACTGCCACCCTCTGGTTCATCACTATCACCCTCTGGTTCATCACTGTCACACTCTGGTTCATCACTGCCACCCTCTGGTTCATCACTGTCACACTCTGGTTCACCACGGCCACCCTCTGGTTCACCACTGCCACCCTCTGGTTCATCACATCACCCTCTGGTTCACCATTGCCACCTTCTGGTTCATCACTGCCACCCTCTGGTTCCTCACAGCACCCTCTGGTTCACCACTGCCACCCTCTGGTTCATCACAGCACCCATTAAACGTGTTCTTCTGTTGTCTAATGATTTTTTAAAGCAAATAGATGAAGTTTGCCCTTTGAAAATCAATTCAGAGGATTTTACATAAACTTATATTTAAGTAACACCATCGGGACCTCCCCGAATCTCCAGGCAATTACAAATGGCCGTTATTTAATATTTTTCTTATTAGAAATGTGCCAACCCTGTGTCATACAGCCAGATTCGGTCTCTGTTGCTGAAGCCACATACATGGCTTACCTTACAGCCTGCACTGGAAAATATCAAAAAAACGCTACTGAATTTGACCTTCACCTCGGGCACCTATTTTATATCTGTAAGTGCTTCCTGTTGTAGGAGCCTCATGTCATACTTGTAACTATTCTCTGACCCTGCTTGAGGGTCAGCGAGAGCAGGGTCAGAGAATAGTTGCAAGTAGGCAAGGAGGCGCCGCTCAGGAAGCAGTTACAGGGTTACAGCAGGTGCCCAAGTTGAAGTTAATTTCTTTGTAACCATTGAGATACACATCTCAAATTCATCTGACAGTCCGAGTTTTCACTTTTTGGGCACTAGACCGAGAGAAGCCGAATGTATTAATTTTGTCTCATGATTTAAGCAGTTATTCCGACCTAATTCGTAACTGTTTCTACTTTGCCTCAATCTCGAGGTTTTATAATCATAAGGCGCAGTGATTTACTGTATTAAAGAAAGAAATATTTTCTGTATGTATAAAATGTCACGCTAAGAATATGGATTTTATATAGTGAATGAGGAACCCCAGTGTTTCATTATAATGTACCAGTCCAAGATGGCGGAGTATTTTCCTTGTGAATGTCACATGACCTTACTCTCGACCTCATTTATGTTTACTGTTGTATATAACATGCAATGGCAGAGAGGTTAACGTGTGATCAAGGCACAATCTGTGTCTAAACGCGTAGCGTGAACTAAGAATAAAAGAAACTCTGCTGTAACTCCTGAGGGCGCGTCCTGCTTACGAGCAAATTGTGGATTTATTGAAAATTTCGGCTGGGAGGTCCGCCGAACCTGCGTGCCACCTGACTAAGGGAGAAAGGATCTCGGAAGGACCCTTCCTGTTATACAATATATATATATATATATATATATATATATATATATATATATATATAGATTCCAGCCGGAGGTTGATGCGGCGCTTCCACAACAAACCCAGGACGCAGACACAGATGGATAAATCCACAGCCAGACTTTTTGAAGGTATTCTTTTTTCCTTTATTTCATATAACGTGCAGGAGGTGCAACACACTGCCAAACAGACGCGTTTCGGGCGTGAACGCCCTTGCTCACTGTCAGCGGGAAAGCGGTATAAGCATAGTTTAAATACATTGGTTGATGGTACAAACGCGCCAAAAAGGTCCCATTCAGTGACATTGAAATAAAGAACGGACTAAGGCTGCAACCTATTAGCATTGTGTAAACATAATGGTTCGGCCATGACACAGTGGAGCCAAGATATTAATTTCGGTGCCTGGACATTGATAATTATGCAATGAGGACTTAACCCTTAACTCTGGGAGTTGTGCTGGAACTTTTGGCTATTTAAGCAGGGAATTATATACATAAAGTGCAAATTAATAGCAGCATTCATGTAAACATATTATTAGTGCAAATACGCAAAGATAATAAATGTGCAAATACGCCGCATATCAACTGTACAAATACAATAATTTACACAATAAGATAATGAATGCATATACAATATAAAGTGCAAATGCTTAGCAGCTTAATCAAATATAAACATTGACCGTGCAAAAACCTGCGTGCCACCTGACTAAGGGAGAAAGGATCTCGGAAGGACCCTTCCTGTTATACAATATATATATATATATATATATATATATATATATATATATATATATATATATATATATATATATATATATATATATATATATCTCACAGAATTGTGGCTAGTCCTTTGCCTCTGTGTCGGCGGGCTCACGGCAGGGGTAGCCACCCCCTTTAAATAAACACACTCCCCCAGCGTTTTCCTTCCAGCAGTATCGGAAAGTACAACACAGGAGCCGTGGCCTCAGTAAGTGATGCAGTTTTAATGCAGATACAACGTCCGACGCGTTTCGGAGTAAGCCTACTCCCGTGAGGAAGGAGTAGGCTTACTCCGAAACGGAGTCCGAAGGGGGTGGGCTGTCCTGTGTCATGTTGACTGACACTGACAGGCACTACTGTCAGGGGCAGGGAGCAGCACAGGTGTGCTGTGTGCATGAGTGGGGACGGAGGGCACATTTTTCAGCCTTTCCCACTCATGCGCACTTGTGCCTGCTCCGTTGGCGCATGCCCATTAGAAGAGCGAAACCTCGCTCTCTTAATGGGCAGGCGGGCAGAAAGCAACCATGCCCTGTGTCAATCCTGGCGCTGCTCTAGCGGCAGGATTGGCTGAGGACGGAGGGCGGGGTTTCCGCTCCTGTGAAGGCGCCAAGGTCCTAGAAGATGCGGCGCTGACCGGCGGTCAGGTAAGTTTAACTTTTCTTCCTTCTTTATACATATCCATACTAGTGCAGCAATTCCACATACACTGCAGAGGCCGCACGGAGAACACATTTATCACCGGCCTACGGAGGCTCACGGCCAGGGGGCGAAAGGAGGAGGCAGGGAGAGCATGAGTCGGGGGCTGCTGAGGCGAGAGGGTAGAGTGCAGGCCCTGCAGGGAGATTACGGAGTAGAAAGTGGAATGAAGAGAGGAGAATCATAAGGGGTGGGGAGCGGAGATGGGCCACTACTGAAAGTGCTTAACAAAGGTCGAATAATAGTTGTAAAAGATTGGACGGCTAGGGTGTTGTTTTATTCTCAGCCTGGTTAAAGGTTATTAGAAAGAACATTCAAATAAATAAATAATATAAGTGAATTCAGGATTCTGAATTTTAGGCCTCTCGTGTCTTCATTACTTCCGTATGTGCTTGCTTGCAATGTGTACATTATGTGATTTGCATGTGCACTTGTATTGCTTACCTTCACTGAGTGTGCACACGCTTTTATGTGTTTTTCAGTCTGTCTGTGAGTGACGCACATCTACCGTCTGCACATTTCATTATTGGTTCTGCGACGTACCATGTCCATTTGCAAACAGCTTGCATGATTGGTGTTCCGGAATAGTGAGCTACTTGCCAAAAAGTGTGAATTTACCTAATCAGGGATTGTTTGCGCTATATAAATACATTGCAATGTACAGTGTACAATTGAGTGCATCATACCGCTGTGCATGCTTAGTGGTAAGACAAAGTTATTGTAGGTAGTGTGTCAGTATGGGGTGCATAACCTAAGACTAGATAGAGAGATGGCTTGAATGCGTGCACAATTTTGTTTTTATAGAACAGGGCGATGGTGTTTCACAGTGTTCTTGTGGCCATTTACTTACGAGCTATTTATACCATGTCATTTTTACAGTACTTGGCCATTACGTTTCGCAGTTACGATGGCTGGGTTTGTGTATCATGCTGACAATGTTCGTGGGGTGCATATGAAGTGTGACTGCAAAGTTCATTCGGAGGTGTAATATTTGTGTAACCTTAAAAATGGCCTCACAAGGAGTGTCCACAGGGGGAATTCTAGCTCTGCTCCTGGGTGTTATTGGTATGCACAAGGAAGCAGTTCCTTCTTCTCCATGCTGCCAGTGAATCTGTCACAAGATAAATCTATCCTTTTGACAATGTCTCAGCGTGCAAAAGAGAGATATTTTTCATCTAAGGTGTCACTGTATGTGCAAAAGGGAGCTCTTTCTCTCCTTGAGGGACTGAATGTGTACTATAGACAAAGGAGCAGCGCCTATCACAAAGAAGCTCTCTCTCAGCTCCAGACTCCATTGTGCGGAAAGGTGTAATGCCACTCTAGAGTGGAAAGTGTGAGCGTGTGTGCATAAGATGCCGGTTCTGGGCATAATCCTCCATGCTCCCTTTGCGTGTTTTTGCTTGCATTGCATGAGCAAATGTTTTTATATTGAACAAAACAGTTACAAGTGTATCAGTGTGTTCACAAGTAAATATGGGCAAATGATAACATCAGCATACGCAAATATTGTCCTCTATAGCTTATAAAATTCGGCAATTTCTCAAATGATGATTAATTCAATTGTATTGCTTTATTATCCTTCCTGCTTTCTTAAATTTGCTTGAAAATGCACCATTTGTCCACTCTTTTTTTTAAATTTTCTCGAGGGGGGAACCCCTTGAACCCCCTGTAGGTTCTTTGGGTATCCTCACTACGTTGGTTGGCCACGGTCGGGTACCACAATAAGTTTGCGCCTTACCACTTTCAAATGTCACCAGCTGCCACTGTAAGTGGGTATATGTGAGAGTGAGAGATTGGAAGAGTTCCTGTATAAATAAGTATGTGTTTCTATAAGTGATTGATTAAGAGAGTAAGTATGTGTACTTTTCTGTAGAAGTAAGTGTAGTGGTGTGTGTATAGCTGTATAAGCAAGTAAATGGATGTTTGATAGTTTAATTGAATCTGACAGTATGTGTGTGAGTAACTCTGTCGATGAGTATCGGTGTGTAACAGGATGTATAGGTGTATGAGTACATGTATGAGTGACTATATAGAACTGTTGGTGAATGAGTGTATGTGTATGTTGATGTAGATGTTGGAATTACCTAATAGATTGTTGTAACTGGTATTGGTATCTCCATTGTTTTGAAAATTTTAGTTTCTATTTTTGAATGTGTGTATCAAAGGTTATATTAGGGTGAGAGGAGGTCTGCCACACTTTCACAAGGATGATGTCATCCGCATACTGCGGGAGCC
Organism: Lissotriton vulgaris; assembly: GCF_964263255.1. Classification (NCBI taxonomy): domain Eukaryota; kingdom Metazoa; phylum Chordata; class Amphibia; order Caudata; family Salamandridae; genus Lissotriton; species Lissotriton vulgaris. The sequence continues at coordinate 928,713,929 of NC_141689.1, read as the reverse complement.
GGCATTGCTTTTCTGCTTGAGGAGCAGTAAGCATGCTGCTTCCCATGCAGAAAAGCAATACGCTTTGATTTTTAAAAGAGAGAGCAGGTGTTCTGCTCTCTCTTTCAAAAATCAAAGCAGTTTGCTATGGTAGGCCTCGCGGCTCCCGCCCTACCATAGCAAACAGCAGTGTCCCAGGGGTAGGCACCTCGGGACACTGCAGGAGCCAGCCCTGGGGGGTGGCGGTCCCCAGGGCCATCGAGGGTTCCAGGAGGGGGCCGCACGGCCCCACTCCCACCTGTTAAAAGCCTCGGGAGGTGGCGGTCCCCAGGGCGTGTGGGGGTAGCTCGAGCCCCCCAAACAGGTTTTTTTGTTTATTTGAAAAAACGAAGCCCTGGGGTGGCTGTGGGGGGCCGTGAGCCCCCTCGCATACTTCATAATGAAGCCCCAGGGTGTGGTGGTCCTCGGGCCTCAGGAGGCCTTAGAGGACCCCCATCATACATACACAAGCCCCGGGGGTAGCGGCCCCCGGGGCTGCGGTGGTGCCTGTGTGCCCCCGTTATTATAATATAATATATAAATACTTTGCCCAGGGGTGGCGGTCCCCAAGGCAGTTTGGGGGGGATTGGGGCCCCCCACACTTTTTTCTATTATGCCCCCAGGATTTGGTCCCCCCAGGGGCTAATTTGACGGAAAATCAGACCGGGTTTTTTGTTTCTTTTTACCCCGCGAATTGAAAAAAACATGTTTTTGGGCCTTGGGGGTTCTTGTGGGACCCCCTGAGCAGGCCTAGGGGGGTCAGGGTGTTTCTACCCTGCCCCCTTTGCGTGTTTTGCATGTTTGTTTCACTGCTTTTTTGTGCCTCGGTTCTACCGAGGCACATATATATATATATATATATATATATATATATATATATATATATATATATATATATATATATATATATATATATATATATATATATACTTGTTTATTGAGAACAAGCGGACTGGCAGTTTGTGCGGCTGCCAGCCCTTATACACAATTGAAGAAAATAAAAACCAAAGCACAAACGGAACTTGGGATAAGAGGAAGTAGACGGTCAAGACTGGAGAGTGCCTAATAAAGGGGTCAAAGAGGGAAAGAGCAAGGAAACACATACACTTTCATGAAGTTCTTCAGGCTAAATAAAACAAGCTTTAGGAAAGTCATTAAGTCTGGCTTTAATGGTCTAAGGCATGTAAACATAGGCGCATGCAAATGCACACAGAATATTTGTGTCCCGTTTTTGTTCAACCTCTATTTGCTATAGCCTCCCATGCCTGTGGCAAGTAGTTTGTTCTTCAAGCTTGCAGTATTTTTTATGAACTTCTCAAACTTGCAATGCTACACAGCATCACAAACTTAAGGAATAGAAAATAGCCAACATACCTAAACGAAGCAGAACGAGACAGGTTGCACAAGATACAAAGCACAAATATTTATGTTGTAAATGTTAGTCATTTAACCCCTTCGGTGCTCAAGATGGTCCCTGGCCATCACGCGTCATGGTGGGTGTGTGCTAACAACTCCGCCCACTCTCTATTTCGCACGCACAGCGTGAAAATTCAGCCAGCGGGCAAGGGGTTAAAACATTCTTGCCTATTCATAATTTAATCTGTTTGAAGGGTCAGCATTGGCTAATTGACCTCTCCTATCACACTATAAAATTAATTGGGGGCTTCCTTTCAGACTAGGTGACCTATATTCTTAAGAGGGTGAAACACAGCTTCACAGAGATCATTGTCACAGGAGCTTCCTAACCATGAAATGTAAATGTAAATGTAAATGTACAGGAATTTATATAGCGCAAATCACCAAGCGGTTTCTAAGCGCTTGCTTAGGGAACCCGTCCTGGTATTCCCCTGTGAGATAACCCCGGCAGGGTATCCGCAAGGTGAAAGCCAGGCATCCCGCCACGAGGGGCCGTTGTGGAGATTAAGCAAGCTATTGCCCAGAGTCGCAGAGTGTGAACCCATGAATCGAGTAGGCACCGGAGCGAGAATTGTCGAGTCCATGGACATTTTAGGACTCAAGACCCCGCTGAGCCGGGAATTGAACCCTGGTCCCGGCTGACCTCTGCTTCCAGGTCTGCCTCCACTAACCAGTGAGCCACACTTCTCCACACAGAAGAAGATTTGATACTTACCGCTTCCCTCGGGCATCTTTCCTCCCAAAACTTATATTAGTAGGAGCTGATGAGACAACTAACAAGGCTTGGAGTTTGGTCAACAAAGCCCAAGCCTTCTCTAAGATCAGCCACCGCTGCTTCCCATCTAGCATGTTTTTCATTTTTAAAAAATATATATTTTTATTGTTTTATACCACACAAAACAATTGCATTCGATATCAAAGTACAGTTACATTCACAGTAGCAGGCTATGAAATTGAAGTATAACTGAGGAATACCTCACATAACTGACAAGCATGTGCAGTAGAAGAAATTACATGCCATAGGAGTTTGTCAAGAATGAATCGCCATAATAACAAACGGAGTTCCTTTGCAATGACCAGGCCTGCCACTGTCATATAACAATATCCATTCTCTCGCCATTAATCTAACAGCCCGAATGCAACCCCCAGTCTCTCCCTCTTATCCCTCCCCCCTCTTCATTGGCGTAACTATATGTGATCAATGGTGGTAACAAGTCACAGCTGTGTCAATAGTGAATGAATATAAACAGAAAACAAGGATGCAACTCTCTGCTGTCATTGGTATTTCCCATGTGAGAAACCAGTGTAGTCGTCCCCCCTAGGGAGGTGTATCCCCTCAGGGCGGCGCCTCTAATGTTGTTGCGACCGACCCCTCATCGGAGTCGGTATCTTGAATATTTGTACTAGTGCCTCCCAAGCCCTTGCCAACTCTAATGCCCTGTCGCTTTTAATGCGGGCCGCCAACTGTAATCTTGTGGACCCCTCACATTCTGCCCATTTAATAAACTCAGTGCGCCATCTCTGAAAACTAGGACCCTTCTTGGCCTTCCAGTGAGCTGTAATCTCCCTCTTCGCCAACAAAAGCTCCAAATCTATAAACTTACTCGCCATCTTATTCCTAGAGGTGTGGGGGAACCAGTGCAGCAAACGGTGCAGAGCAAGAATATCAACAGAGAAATATCGAGGGACATTAATATCGCCGCAGAAATATCATCTGGAAGAAATTTCGACAAAAAAATTATAGATGACAAGAATATCGACTGACAGGTAAGTAATATCGATTACAAAAATATAGTTGTAATGACTATCGTTTACAAAAATATAGTTGACTAAAATATCGATTTATTAATAATGTTATGTATTTTAGTGTTTTAATAAGAATTGTTTGTAATTTTATTATGTTTTAGAATTTTTCTAGATATTAATTTATTTTAAGGTTAATTTTGCGTTATTAATTCAGTAGCAGGTTGTGGGTTTATAGGGGAATAGGGTGGGAAGTAATTTAATTGTATAAAATGAATTGATTAATGTGTTAATTTATTAATTAATAATACTTTAATAATTAGTTGTTAATTAATTTTGTTTAGTCAATTAATAAATATATATTTTAATTTTTTAATTAATTCTAGGTGTGTGTTGTGGTGTTTATATGTGTGAATGGTGTGAAGGGTGGTGAGTAATTAATTTTTTATTGATTCATTATTAAGTATTTTAAAATTGATTACCATTAATTATTTAGTAATTATTAATTGTAATAGTGTAATTAATTTTAGGTGTGTGTTGTGATGTTTATTTTTCTAAATGGTGTGAAAGCTGGTAAGTAATTCATTTTTTATTGATTAATCAATAAATAATAATAAATTAATTTTCAATAATTGATTAGTAAATATTAAATTTAATTGTGTAATTAATTTTAGGTGTGTGTTGTGGATATTATAGTGCTAAATGTGTAATTATGTATTTTTTATCATCTTTGTCAATAATAATACATTTACATTTATATATTAATTATGTCAAAATTTGAAATTAAATTTAATAAAAATGTTGGTAGTTTTGTTTTTTATTGTTTTGGGATCCCGCGCTTTCCCTACTGTTGCAGTCACTGGAGTGGGAATAGTAATTTTTACCCCTACACTATCCAGCACTTTCCCTACTGTTGCACTCACTGGAGTGGGAATAGTAATTTTTACCCCTCCGCTATCCAGCGCTTTCCCTACTGTTGTAGTCACTGGAGTGGGAACAGTAATTTTTACCCCTACGCTATCCATCGCTTTCCCTACTGTTGCACTCTCTGGAGTGGCAATAGTATTTTTTACTACTCCGCTATCCAGCGCTTTTCATACTGTTGCACTCACTGGAGTGGGAATAGTAATTTTTACTCTTCCGCTATCCAGCGCTTTCCCTACTGTTGCAGTCACTATAGTGGGAATAGTAATTTTTACTCCTACGCTATCCAGCGCTTTTCCTACTGTTGCACTCACTGGAGGGGGAATAGTAATATTTACCCCTACGCTATGCAGCGCTTTCTCTACTGTTGCACTCACTGGAGTGGGAATAGTAAATTTTACCACTCCGCCATCCAGGGCATTCCCTACTGTTGCACTCACTGGAGTGGGAATAGTAATTTATACCCCTACGCTACCCAGCGCTTTCCCTACTGTTGAACTCACTGGAGGGGCAATAGTAATTTTTACCCCTACGCTATCCAGCGCTTTCCCTACTGTTGCACTCACTGGAGTGGGAATAGTAAATTTTACCACTCCGCTATCCAGCGCTTTCCCTACTTTTGCACTCACTGGAGTGGGAATAGTAATTTATACCCCTACACTACCCAGCGCTTTCCCTACTGTTGCACTCACTGGAGTGGGATTAGTAATTTTTACCCTCCCGCTATCCAGTGTTTCAACTACTGTGTTTTTATTTTGTTATTAAATGTATGTATCATTTTTTTAATAGTTTCATGTATTAATTAAATATAGAATATTTTATTGTATTTTAAATTTGTTATATATGTTTGTATTTTATTTTTATATATTAATAAAGCTTATAAATTAAATAAAGATAATAGCTAATCAAATATATTTAAGTAAATATATGTATATCTACACTTTTTTGTAATAATAATGTTATTTAATTAATTTAATTTTAGTTATGTTATTTTTAAAGTCGATATTTTTTACATCTATATTTTTGCATCAATATTTTTGTTGGCTATATTTTTAGTTTCGATATTTAAACATGGAATCCAGCAAACAGAGGCCTATAGTATATTCAATGTCCCTATCCATGACATCATGCAAAAGTGTTACCACCTCCTCTCAATATGTTCCAAATTGAGGACAACTCTACATCATGTGACAAAAATCTGCACCCACCGTGCTACCGAGTGGGCACATTACCGAATTCACATGAAAATATTTATTCATTTTTGCTGGCATAAGGCCCAATGGAGAATAAAAAAGTGCACCAATTGAAAGTGCGCATTCCTGGTGCTTTTCCATGCGCGCTCCACCAGTCCACCAGTCCAGCCCACGTCTTCTCAGCAATTTCGTCACCTAAGTCCTCTTTCAACCGCCGTTGGAGCGTTACCAATGGGGTCAGTCTCTCGTGTGTCATTTGGCGATATAAACATGTAACCGCCTTAATGGCACCAGCTGCCAGGACTACAAATTGGCAAGCCATTGACGTTGGAGGTTCTCTGAGCCCCATCTTCCAACATGCCTGGATGGCCGTTATAAGTTCCAAGTGCAATAAATAGTCCCCACAAGCCAGCACATATCTGTCCTGGCGCCATCTTCATAGAGGTCTCCTATGGTGGCCACTCCCTCTCCACCAAGGCAATCAACGCCGCCTAATTACCATGTGCTGTCAAGCAGAGCAGACAGTCAACGGAATCTCAGGGGCATACGGTCGCACTATTTGTGCTCTCCGTTGACTTCTGTTACAGCAGAGTTTAAACTTCCCCATCTCTCCAGTGAGAGAGGTGGCTGTGAGTAGCAATTGCCATAGTATTCTGGAGAGCGTTTGTCTATCAACCTGATTCCGCTCTGTGTCATCAGAGCTCCGGAACATCCGTGCTGCTGCCTGAGTAAGGCACTGCAACTGCAACGCTAAATAGTAGGTTTAGAAGGCAGGGACCGCTAGGCCACCCTCCGATCTTGGTCTGATAAATGTGTTAAGAGCCACTCTCCATCGTCCCTGAGCCCAGAGGAACCCAACCACCATTGACTGAAGTTGCTTAAAAACTATGGCTGGAATCCATATAGGTAGAGTCCTAAAATAGTACAGCAGTCTGGGGAGTGCTATCATCTTAAGGATGGCCACCTGACCAGCCACCGAAAGTAGAAGCGTGCCCCAAAACTAAATACAGCCATTAAGAGCTCTAATGGCCCTGCCCAAATTACCCTCCAATAGGTCAGTTTGGGTATGATATGTGAGTGCCAAGGTACGGCATCCATTGACGCTCCCACTGGATATCCTGTGTACTTAAGGGTCCTTCGGTCTGCAGCAGAGTAGGAAACAGACAGGTCTTTGCCCAGTTTACCTTGAGTCTGGCAATCATGCCAAGATCCTCCAGTAAAGTCTTTACACCACTAAGGGTGCCCTCCACATCGGCCAAAAACATAAGGAGATCATCAGCATATAATGAAATATGATGAAATTGCTCATGTACTTGTAATACCGAATAATGAAGGCGCGTCCTGGCCCGAGCTGCCAGCTGCTCCATGGCCAGAGCGAACAGCAGTGGGAAAACTGGGTAGACCTGCCTCGTGCCCCGACCCACAGTGCAACCATCCGATACCATCCCTCCTGTCTTCATCCACGCTGTGGACTGATGATACAAAAGAGACGTCCAATCCACAAAGCCATCTCCTAGTCCGAATTGTCGCTTGACTTGAAACAAATATCGCCACTCCAAACTGTCAAAGGCCTTCTCAATATCTATTGCCAAGATAGCTACAGAGGCTTTGTGATAGGTATCAGCTTCTAAAATACTAACGAGGCGCCGTACATTCTGGGCTGTATTCTGGGTCGCTATAAACCCAGCTTGATCCGTATGTATTAGTTGGACCATAAATGGGAGCAGCCAGGTCACCAGAATCCGACTTAAAATTTTATAATCCGTGGTCAGCATTGACAACGGGCGATAGGCCGTCCTGTCATGGGGAGGTTTCCCCGGTTTTACCACTGGTATATTTAACGCCTCTCAAATGGTGACAGGCAAAAGGCGCTAGTTTCTTGCAGTATCATACACTGTCACCAGTCTAGGGGCCAAAAGATCAACATACAAACTATAAAAATTTCACTGGCAGGCTGTCCACTCCGGGGGTCTTTTTCCGGGCCATATCTTTAATCATGCCACGGACCTCTCCCAAGGTGATGTCCTGACCCAACAACTCCACCCTCTCCCTTTCTAACGCTGGAAGATCTGCCTCCTCCAGGAAATCTTGAATGGCCTCCCCGCCAGGGGCCACTTTGCTTTCATACAGTTCATTATAGTAAGTAAAGAACAGATCATTTTCCCCCTGCTGCGTGTAATGGGCCTCCCCATCCAGAGCATGAAGTTCCAGGATGACCGTCCCCCTTCGCGCAGGATTAGCTTGTCATGCCAATAACGCCCCAGACTTATCATGCTCCTCATGCGCACGCATAACATATTTTTTATAATCGAAGCAGCGCAGCCGCTCAACCTGCACAGCAACCTCTCCCCTTCGCTGCTATTAAATCTTGTTGGTGATCTGGTTGTTCGAGCCTCTCCCTTTCAACATCCCACAACTTCTGATCTGCCCTCTCTAAGTCTAGCAGTAATACTCTATGCACTCCCAGCTAATGCGCGATGCAATGCCCCCATTTCACACTCTTAAAAGCATCCCACTCCTCTGCCAAGGACGAGGCAGTGCCAGTGTTGTCTCAAAATTAATCAGTAATGCCAGTCCCCACCACCTCACAAAATGCCTGATCCTCCAATAGTTCTGGGTTTAAGCGCCAGGTCGGAATTTTAGGGCATCAATTTCACAAGTAAATCTGATAACGTTCTAGTGAGATATTCGCTGTGCTGTACCTCAGCATGTATGTCAGGAGAGCAAAACATCACATCAAGCGGAACATAGAGGTCGTGCATAGCAGAGAAAAATGAATAATCTCGAGAGGTCAAGTGGTGCACCCTAAAGGTGTCTACCAGTCCCCACCTATGCTGCCATTCCCACCTGACCCTTGAGAGGTTATGGATAGGCACTTCAGGGAGAGGAGGGTGATATCTATCCATTGTCTCCCTGACAATGACATCCGTGACAGAATTGAAATCCCCACCCATAGGTACTGACCCAGTAAAAAATGGAGCACATTTCCCAGACAATTGTGTGAAAAGGGCTGATTGTTCCGTATTTGGAGCATATATACTGCCCAGCACCACATCCCTGCCATTCAGCCAGCCCGCCACTAGTATATACTGGCCCTCAGGATCTTTCAGTTGACGAGTGGGTTGAAAAGGGACGCCAGCCCAGACCCATACCAAGACACACCGTGCAAAGGCATAATAAGTTGAGTAAAAAACCTGTCCTCTCCATCTATGCTGCAGTGCCACATCCTCTTTTGGCGCTATGTGTCTTTCCTGAAGGAAAGCCAGTTGGACTCCCCTACTGATTAAATATGCATGCATTTTATGCCTCCGTAGCATGGTATGTATACCCCTGACAAGCAGCGGTCGGTAGTAGGTGTTCCTGCAGGGCGGTGACATGGGGAGGGGGCGGGGCAGGGTGGGGGGTAGTAATCTATGGATTATGGACTTTAACTGGTAAGTAAACATAAAAATAAATAAATCAAAATTTGTTGCGTGCACTGCATCGCATTTTGTAATGCAGTGCAAGCAACAAAATTTGTTTTATTTATTTTTATGTTTACTTACCTATTAAAGTCCGTAATCCATAGATTACTACCCCCCACCCTGCCCCTCCCCACGTCTCCGCCCTGCAGGAACACCTACTTTCGACCACTGCTGCGCCTGACATTCCAAAATATACATTTCAAGTCAGATATAGAACCCATGGCATTGCTCTAGAATGGTCATGCACAGCTCATTTTAAAAAGTTACACCAAGAAGCATTCCCTTACAACAAAAAGAACAATCCTAACAACTCCACCCCAGCACAGATACTAAGAAACTAGCCCCCATCCAAACTACACTGAAACTTACTTCCCTCTAGTAACTACAGAGGAACAATGGGGAAGAGTGGCTGCAGTCTGTCAATTATCAGCAGCAAGATTACATAGAATCAAAAACGCCCGTGCCCCATTTAGTGCAATCCGCCCCCAACGCCTGGAGGCTTCTCACCAGCAGGAGCAGATAAACTCCCCCCGAACTGTGACCAGCAATCAATATCTCAGTGATAACATAAATAATACAGCACAAGAAAACATAATGGCAGACATCCCTTCCAACAAGCCTGCAAAGGAAGTGAGTCAATGAGACATGAGTTAATAGCATCAAACAATTTCATCAGCGGTGCCTGGTGTGATATGTGGCAACTGTACACTACTACACTGGGACCCATCCATGTCCATGCCCTCAGGTGTTTTTTTCTGTCTCTGTGCCAGCCCCCAACGCCTTCTCACAGTCCCGTAGACCATCTGGGGAGAGCTGGGTGTCTTCAGGGTGACAGGGTGCCGCTGCGACCTTCGGCGGCACTGGGCAGCCGCTCCGAAGGTGCACACGTCCAAGACTCCCTAGCCGGCCTCTTGCCTGTTTTGGAGGTTTCTAGCCAGTCCCATGCTTCCGACGGGTCCTCACAATTGTGCGTTGTGCCATCAAGAAGAACCCGAAGTCAGGCCGGAAACATCAAAGAATATTGAAGACCCTCAGGGCTCTCTTGACAGCTAGGAAAGGCACACAGTGTCGTTGGACCTCCAGTGTATAGTCTGGGAAAATGGAAACCTTGCTTTGTCCCACCGTATAAGGCCCAGTGGTTTACGCTGTCTGCAGGAGGAGGTCTCTGTCCTGATAGTGGAGGAGTCTGGCCTCCACTGGGCGCGGAGGTCGGCCTGGCCCCAGTGGGCGGGCCGGATCTCGATGAGCCCCTCCAGAGTGAAGAACTGTGTCAGCCCCTCTGGGGCCACCTTGTCACAGAGCCAGTCATCCAACTATTGGACTATATTGGACCCTTGCACCACCTCCAGCAGGCCAAAAAAGCCGATGTTGTTGCTCCGATTCCTTCCCTCAGCGTCCTCGGCTCCTTTCTCCAGCACCGAAAGTCTGCGGGAGATGTCTCCTACCTGGTCAGCGAGGGATCTCTGCGCCAACTTCAGGGTCACCAAGGATGTTTTGGCCTGCTCCACTCTATCTGCCAGCTTGATGTGTTCGGCCCGCAACACCGACAAAGTAGCAATGTCCTAGTGCAGGGCCTCTGTTGGCTCGGAAGTATTCGAGCCAACTGTTGCTTCACTTGGAGCTTCAGGTTTAGCTGGTTGTCTCTCCTCCTGCCCCAAAACTTCTTGATCCAGGGGGGCCAGCAGCTGCTTCCCTCTAGGCTTCCCCATTATATAGCTGGGCGGCAGAGCAGCCCCTCTAAGCCAGGCCATATTTGGAGCATATATACTGCCAGGCACCACATCCCTGCCATTCAGCCAGCCCGCCACCAGTATATACCGGCCCTCAGGATCTTTCAGTTGACGAGTGGGTTGAAAAGGGACGCCTGCCAAGACCCATACCAAGACACACCGTGCAAAGGCATAATAAGTCGAGCAAAAACCCTGTCTTCTCCATCTACGCTGCAAAGCCACGTCCTCTTTTGGCGCTACGTGAGTTTCCTGAAGGAAAGCCAGTTGGACTCCCGTACGGACTAAGTACGCATGTATTTTATGCCTCCGTAGCATGGTATGCATACCCCTGATGTTCCAAAATATACATTTCAAGTCAGATATAGAATTCATGGCATTGCTCCAGAATGGTCATGCACAGCTCATTTTAAAAAGTTACACCAAGAACCCTGAAGCATTCCCTTACAACAAAAAGAACAATCCCAACAACCCCACCCAGCACAGATACTAAGAAACTACCCCCATCCAAACTACACTGCAACTTACTTCCCCCTAGTAACTACAGAGGAACAATGGGGAAGAGTGGCTGCAGTCTGTCAATTATCAGCACCAAGATTATATACAATCAATCACGCCCGTGCCCCATTTAGTGCAATCCGCCCCCACGCCCAGGAGGCTTCTCACCAGCAGGAGCAGAGCAGATAAACGCCCCCCGTACTGCGACAAGCAATCAATATCTCAGTGATAACATGAATCATACAGCAAAAGAAAACATAATGGCAGACATCCCGTCCACCAAGCCTGCAAAGGAAGTGAGTCAATGAGACATGAGTTAATAGCATCAAACAATTTCATCAGCAGTGCCTGGTGTGATATGTGGCAATTGTACGCTACTAGACTGGGACCCATCCATGTCCATGCCCTCAGGTGTTTTATCTGTCTCTGTGCCAGCCCCCAACACCTTCTCACGGTCCCGGAGACCATCTGGGGAGAGCTGGGTGTCTTCAGGGTGGCAGGGTGCCGCTGAGACCTCCGGCGGTGCTGGGCAGCCTCTCCGAAGGTGCACGCGTCCAAGACTCCCTAGCCGGCCTCTTGCCTGCTTTGGAGGTTTCAAGCCAGTCCCATGCTTCTGACTTGTCCTCAAAAAAGTGTGTTGTGCCATCAAGAAGAACCTGAAGTCGGGCTGGAAACATCAAAGAATATTGAAGACCCTCATCCCTCAGGGCTCTCTTGACAGCTAGGAAAGACACACGGTGTCGTTGGACCTCCAGTGTATAGTCCTGGAAAATGGAAACCTTGCTTTTGCCCACCGTATAAGGCCCAGTGGTGCACGCTGTCTGCAGGAGGAGGTCTCTGTACTGATAGTGGAGGAGTCTGGCCACCACTGGGCATGGAGGTCGGCCTGGCGTAGGCGGGCGGGCCGGAACTTGATGAGCCTTTTCCAGGGTGAAGAACTGTGTCAGCCCCTCCGGTGCCACCTTGTCACATAGGCTGTCATCCAACTATTGGACTATATTTGACCCTTCCAACACCTCCAGCAGGTCCAAAAAGTGGATGTTGTTGCTCCTGTTTCTTCCCTCAGTGTCCTCGGCTCTTTTCTCCAGCACAGAAAGCCTGCAGGAGATGTCTCCTACCTGGTCTGTGAGGGATCTCTGTGCCGGCTCCAGGGTCACCAAGGATGTTTCGGCCTGCTCCACTCTATCCGCCAGCTTGATGTGTTCGGCCCGCAACTGCCCCAGCCCCACCGACACAGTAGCAATGTCCTAGTGCAGGGTCTCTGTTGGCTCTGAAGTATTCGAGCCAACTGTTGTTGCACCCCTGCTTCACTTGGCATTTCAGGTGAAGCTGGTCGTCTCTCCTCCTGCCCCCAATCTTCTTGATCCAGGGGGACCAGCAGCTGCTTCTCTCTAGGCTTCCCTATTTTATAGCTGGGGGTCAGAACAGTCCCTCTGAGCCAGGACACACTCTGTGCTCAGCGCCGGTCCCTCCGCACTAAGCGCCAAGCCAATGCCCTGCAAATCTCCAGCAGGACGTCGTGGGGCTCACATTATCTGAGCCTCAAGAACTCCCAGAGCACACTCTTCTTGAGAGCACCAGCAGTGACCCCAGTGCACAGGCTGCCCCGGACAGGAGAGCAGGCAGCCACCCTGATCTTAACTTAGAGGTCCCAAGGGCCACAGGGCACCCCTCGCCGTACCCAGGCAGTCCAGGCCAGATTCTCGGTGGATCTAGCATCATGTTCATGTGTGAAGTGCCATGCTCTGTGATTCTGCTAGTAATCAGAAATCAAGTCTCTCCGAATGGTGAGTCACAAAACCAACCGTGTGCTGTTGCTAATCAGACACTACTGGTGCTGCTGAGATTGGTAATTAAATATTCATAATACTGCCATGCAGAATAAAGTCGGAATATCATAGTTATTGATGTTAATAAGTGGTATTGCTAAGGGTCAATCAAGTAACCAGGCCATTTTAATTGCTAGAAATATATGACACTCCTGTGCTGTTTACAAGTGAATAGAATTCTCTGCCTGATACTCTGTGGGACTCTAAGTACCTCCCCTGATGTCCTGAGGGCCTTAGGAGCAATCCTCATGTGGTTGATTGGGGCTTTAAGGACTGTGTCAGATGGTAAAATCTTTGACCAGGATGATTGGTTGGTGTATCCAACATGGGCTCCAGCATGACCAGCCTCAAATTGCCCATTAGTCTACTGCGGCTATTGACTTTGACTATAACATTGTGTTTTCTTGGCACTACTTCTACTTAAAACTTAAAAAATTTATATTTATGGTTCCCTTTTTGGATTTTTTGCATTTTGTTGTTATCTTGTTTAATACAATTTGCTCCATATTTTAAATTTGGTTTGTTTGTTTTGCATTTTGTTATTGTTTTGGTGCCACATAAATACATTACCCATTGCCATATGTTTAACCTGTCTGATCTGTGTCATAGCTACCAGGGGGTTAAGCTCAAGTTAATTAAGGCATTTTAAGGGTTCACCCTCACAAGGGTAGTGATTATTCCTTGAAGTCGGTAGTGACTCACCCCAATTAATATTCCAATTTTGTACAATGAAGGTCTGGTATTATCTATTATGTCTAAAGCTTCTGCAAGCGAGATGTCTCTAAAGTGAGCAAGCATATTATGATGTTATCCTAAAGCAGGTACTAGTGAGTTCCAAGATATGCCCAGTGCTTCATGCTTGAGCTCAGAGCGAATCTGGTGTATCTTAACTGTTGAAAAATAAATTGGGATAGATTGTCACATAGGTCTTACATATGCTCAGGAGCAAGAATATAGCCATGTCTGAACTGGGGTGGCAGAGTGGGCTAAAGAACGGTGATGGATTAAACCCAGATCTTTTGACTGGGTGTGAGTGTTTGATTGATTCAGATGCTCCGTCCATCACCACCCCCTTTGGTACCGCAGGAGCAAGAATGAGCGGTAAGAATAAGTTAGGACTGTGGCTTTGCAAGTGCAGTAAAATTTCCAGCTTGCCAGAAGGATTTGCTTTTTGCATACAGTTCTTGCTATGGAGTACTGTTATTTGCTTCCTCTTAGTATTTCAGCCACCATTACCTCTCCATTCTTCTAGCTTTATGTATCCAGAAATACAATTCTGGATTGAAATATAGATTGTCCTTCTGGATGGGTGGAAATGAGTGGTTATGGGAATGCATGGAGAGCATTCTGTCCACCATAGAATTTAAATCTTACTTCAAGATGATCGATACTATCTTAAAATTAGCAGGGTGGGAGTTTAGTTTATCAACATTGACAATAGGATTGTTGAAAAATACTTCACATTTCTATCCATGGCCAACCACAAAATGTAAATCCGGGGAGGCAAAGATGGTTTCTAGGAAGTGACATTCTTGATGAGTAGGTTCATTATTTATGAATGTTAAGTTGCAAACCTCTATTTCTTTCCGAAATCTATGGACAAGTCCCGCTAGGGTTTCCAATTTTAGATTAAATCTCCCAGAGTTGTGGCGAGGTCATTGATCAAGTCAAAAATCTACTATGATATATACTTCCTCCTTCAAATATATAAGCCTTCAAATGTAAAAACAAACATATCTTAAGTTGCAAAGCCACTTTCGTTTGTAATCCTCCAAGGGTGAAAATGACTGAGGTGAGTTGAATATGTAGAGAGCGCAAAATGATGATTGTCACAATCAGGTCACTTGTGGTCAGAAGGCTTTGCATGCAAGTCAAAAACATCCATTTCATTCCATATCAAGCCTTGCAGAACCACTGACTCTATCTCTGAGATCTGAGATAAGAAACCTCTATGACACTAAGGACAGAGTGATTTAAATACATTGTGGATTATTTCTCGTTGCTCAACACAGTAGTTTTACTAAAACATAAATTTAATATAACGACATGCACAAAGATCAACTTCACAATATCGACTTGCATCGCGCCGAGGTTAGTAGATGTGAAGTTGGGGGTAGTAAACCTACACTTACCCATGTATTTTATACCCATGTATTTTACCATCATGGTATATTAGTCATCAATATTTTGGTTGCAGTATATATGTAGATTCAGAGTTCTGGCCCCAATATTATGGCAGGAAAATAGCAGTGGGTGGAGTTTTAATTTCTCTGGCTGACTTGGAGCAATTTGGTAATTTGTATTGCGAAATTACTGATTAAATTCCGCCACCCCGCTGGTGGAATGAATCTGCAGTGGTTTTAATTTTTAACAAGGCTGAAAGAGGGAGCAGTCACTTTATGTTTAAAAACACTGCAGATAAAGTTTAATCTGCTGTGGTTTTTAAACATAGAGGAACTGACTCGTCCATCCCTCTTAAGGACCAATTCACATACGCCTCGGGGCCCTTAAAACCTAATGTAAGGGTGCTGATGGGTATGCACTGCAGTGCACCGCTGTACATACTCCCTGATGCCCTTACATAAGTATGAAAAAACACCAAGGGGTATGCAATAGAGTGGATTCCCCACGGTGCCCTTGCATGCTTACGCAAAGAGTGAGTGAAAGAGGATGTATGAGAAGAACTCATTTATGTAACATCCTTGACATACATCCGTGATTGTATTCTGCTTAAGGTGTTTCTCCCCAGTATTGAAAGAAAATAGGCAACTACCCAGTGTCGGGCCCTGTCCTGTGTTGCGCAGCGCCACTATCGCTGCGCGTAAATTACGGGACCCAGGTCACGCTTGGTGGTCTCCACGTGGTCCGCACTAACTCCGTGACCACGCCTCCTTTATTTATACCTCACGCGACCGTGACGTGTCACGGCCTAGCTAGCGCATAGCTACATGCGCAACAACTAGACTGCACGTCTGCAGTCTTTAAACATTACACTCCTTTCAACCTTTATTAAATTAAAAGAAAACAATAACAGAATAGTCTGTCACAGAGTCACTTGCTTCACCTGGACATGTGAGAAATCAAAAATGGCCGGCAGGCCTTTTACCAGTCTGATGATCAGGTTTCACAGTCTCAGTCCACAGCAAAGTCCGCCATCTGCGAAGAGGGGGCCGGGTTTCTCCTCAACCCATAGCCTGTGGCCTCGCTTCGGAACAGAACTCTTCGAGGAACGTCTTGTCGGGCTGGGGTTGGCGACAGGCCGTCACCTGAGGGGTGGGGGCTCTCTGTGTTCGGCCTCCCAGAAGCCGGCGTGTTTGCCGCTGCTCTCTCCTAGGTGCTGATCTTCGGATGGGGCGAAGGCTCGCTTGAAGAATGACACGTTGAGTGTGACTGTCTCGCCGTCGCGTTGAGCGGTTACCATTGTCGCCGACCGGCGGGTGACTGTCCAAGGTCTAGGCTCAAACGGGAGCCTGAACTTGCTCCCGGGGTATCGGTCTCTCACATAGACCCGATCTCTTTCCCAGATGGATGATTTTCTAGCTCTGCGTCTGAAACTGGCGTAGTCATTCGAGCGTTTCCTGTTGCGCAGGGTTTGCTGGGGGTCCGCATCGGTTGGGGTCCAGGTGTGATGATGGGGGATGGTGTTTCGGACTATTCTGCCCATTGCTGATGGTCCCGGGGCGGCTGTAGTTGTGCGATGGGGCGTTAGCCTGTATTCCCTCAGGAATGTGTATATGGCTCTCTCTAGTGGTGTCCCTTCAGCGTGAGCAATCCGGATGACCTTGTTGAGGGTCCGCATAAACCTCTCGACCTCACCGTTTGCTTGAGGCCATCTGGGGGTGATCTTCCGGTGTTGGATCCCCCACTCCTGGAGGTAATCGGCAAACTCTTGGCTTTGAAATGGCGGTCCGTTGTTAGTCTTGACCTGTTCAAAAATGCCGTGGGTGGCAATTATCTTGTTGAATTTCGCAGTCACTTCTTTTTCTGATGTTACTATTTCCACTTCTGGATATTTTGTCAGATTGTCGATGACAACGAGCATATAGCGGCCGTCCGGGAGGGGTCCGAAATCGGCACTTACTCGTTCCAAGGGTTTCGCTGGATCAACTTCAGTGATCACCGGCGGTGAGGTTCGGGTGGACCTGCCGCTTGGCACCAGCGGCACCCTCTAACCAGCTGTTCAACCTTGGTGTCCATCTCCGGGAACCATACTTTTGCTCTGAGCCTGCTTTTTGTTTTCACCATTCCTTGGTGGCCCAGGTGAGCTAGTTCAACCGCCTGTTGGGTTAAACTTGCAGGCATTACAATTCTTGGTCCTCTGAGGAGGCATCCTTGACTGCATAGGGACTGCTCATCTTTTACCCTGAGGATGGCTTCCAGGGCACTCTTCGCCTCGGGAGTTCTCTGGTTTAGTGAAGTCTGGAGTGTTTTCCAGTCATTTTGTTGCATGGCATTTATTACTAGCTGGAGGACTTCGTCACCACGGGTCGCTTCCACAATCAAGTCGATGCCCATGGGTAGTGGTCGTGATCGCTCCAGGATGATCTTCACATACTCCTCAGTTTCTTCGGCATCTTCCTTTTCCTGGGTGGTTGCCGCTCGGGGATGCCTGGAGAGGTAGTCGGCCGGGTAAGTTGCACCGGGCTTAAACTCCAGTTTGTAATCAAACTCTTGGAGCTGTAGGATCCACTTCTCTATTTTGGGGGGAGGTTTGGAGACTGAACCTCGGAAGAAGGGAAGCAGAGGCTTAGGATCGGTGGAGACAGTGAATGGATGTCCATAGACGTACACATGGAAGTGCCTGCAGGCCCAGTGGATTGCGATGGCCTCCCTTTCAATTTGAGAGTAGCGTTGTTCTGTTTCCGTTAGTGACCGGCTTGCGTAGGCTATGGGCGCCCAGTCCTCACCACCTTGGCTCTGTGTCAGTACCGCCCCTAGTCCATACGGGCTGGCGGCTACCGCTATATTGGTTGCTTTGGTAGGGTCGAAGTATGATAGGGTTGTGTTAGCTGACAGAGCCGCCTAGGTGTTCTGAAATGCCAGCTCCTGCTCTTTTCCCCACTGCCTGGGGGTGGTAGATTTTGTGAGCTCCCTTAGTGGTCTGATGAGATTGGATAGGTCTGGGATCAACCACCCGCTGAAATTCACCATCCCGAGGAAGCTCAGAACTTCTGACGTGTTAGTCGGCGCTGGGGCTGCTTGCACGTCTCTCACTTCTTCAGGGTCAGGGGCCACTCCCTTGTTGGAGAAAGTGTATCCAAAGAAGCTGATTGTGTTCTGTAGGAATTGACACTTTTCCCGATGTAGCGTAAGGCCTGAGTCTTTAATCCTTTGTAATACGCTTCTGAGCCTCCGGTGATGTTCTTTCACGGTGTCAGCGTATATCAGCAGGTCGTCGCTGACATTTAGGACTCCTGTGATCCCGCTCAGTACCTCTCGAATCGTATTTTGGAAGACTTCGGCGGCACTTGATATCCCAAAGTTGAGCCTTCGATAGCGCCGGAGTCTTACGGGGGTGGAGAAAGTGGTGCTATATCTGGAGTCCGGGTGCAGGGGCAGTTGATGATATCCTGACCTCAGGTCCATCTTGGAGAACCATTTCACTCCATTTAACTCTCCCAGGATATCGTCTATTGTGGGTGTCAGGTGTCTTTCCCACTTCACGGCTGCATTGGGCAGGCGCATGTCGACGCAGATGCGGACCTGCCCTGGCTGTTTGGGTTTTCACGCCGCCACAATCGGCGACACCCATGGGGTGGGCCCACTGACCTTCTCGATTATCCCCTGTTTTTCGAGGGTCTCCAGTGTGAAAACGGGGTAAAAATATGGAAAGTGAATTGTCTGTAATTGGGTAACTTGGGCACTAGACCGAGAACAAATTAAACATAGACAATATAATGCTGAAACTGTATAGAAATGCATATAAATCGGGCACTAGACCGAGGGCAAATTATGGAATACAAATTCTTTAAATTGTGATTTCAGCACGTCCTGCGTAATTGGAGGCATTTGACCTGATAGTAGGACGATTCAAGTCATGAACCACGTAGCGCATTGCAACCATGAACGATTGTTCTACAATCAGATTGTCCAAATATGTGAAATTCCATCCACTGATTACTGTAGAATACTTAGTGAGTAAATCCCGTTGCTAAAGGGTCATCATGATATAAAAGTATTTGGAATAAATGTAAATGATGTAAATCTATTGTCTGCCTAGGGAGATCTACCACACTCCAAGATGGCGGTTATGGTTTCAATCTGAATCACATGACCTTAAAATTGCCTCATTTGTGTTTACATTTATGTTTGTATATAACATGGCACCCCCAGCAGAGTGTTTTAACGTGTGATCAAGACACAAGTGGTGTCGAAACGCGTAGCGTGTAACCAGGAATAAACTCTTTTTTTTGTAACTCCTTGAGTGTGCATCTTGCTTTGAAGCAAATTGTGGATGGACACATATATATATATATATATATATATATATATATATTTATATATATATATATATATATATATATATATATATATATATATATATATATATATATATATGTATATGTATATATATATATCCTGATTCCGCTCTCAACGCCAGCATCCATACGGCGTCCACAAAAAACGAGAGAGACGGACTGTTTCCAAATTCAGCAGCCGCTGGAAATCTTTATTTTTTCAATTTTTTAAAGTGCATTACCGTGCCTAACCAAGCACGTTTCGGCGTACCTACCGTACTGTATATATTCAAACCTGCTTCTCTCCACCTCCAATAGCTGGACACAGAAAACGGCACACCAGGAAAATCCAGCACAAATCTGTTGGACTTATTTGGATGTTGTTTGTGGGATTTGTGTTTGGCTATTGCTTTTTGATCAGCATTGTTTCAGACATCCCTGAGTTGGATTCTGATATTTGAAGATACACACCAGGGTGTGTCATTGGTTGTCAGGAAACTCGCAGGGCCCTATTTGCACCTTTATGTGTGTTTCTCACAGGTGTTGAGTGTTGCAGGTGTGAGATGGGTAGATGAGATGAGGGGTATGTTTGAAGCTCCTACTTGGGTTTGACAGTCAGGGAGTGTGACAATGAGCCATGTGTGTTGTGCTGGTGGCATGCACATGTCATGGTAGTTGACACAGATGTGGGGCTGGTCACTGTATGGCTTCTGACACTTCCTATCATTACTGTGCCTAAGTGTTAAAATCTAGATTGCGAGGTAAACATTATCAGCACCATCTTGTCCCTTTTTAGGCTCATATGTGCGCGTAAGTAGCAGCCATTTTGAATTCCATGGCCTCTCTGCCCACTGCCGATAGCCAGCGCGTCTCTCTCTCTCTCCCTCTGACATCGCAAGCATCCCCCGTGCAATAACAGCCCCCGCTCTCACATGCTTGGGCCATAAACCTCCCCTTCAGCGCGACCCTGCCTCGGAGCCACATCCCGTACCCGGCTAACACCTCCCTCCATCTCTTTCATAATCACACATCCTTCGATGAACCCCCTTCCTCTGTGCCCAATTGTCCGGCTCCACCTGGCCCTGCGGATGCAGTTTATTGCCCCCTACAGTAGGAAGCTGCCCTCTTCAAAGGATCTGCGACTGATCAAAGCCCCCACCCCATGAGATCCGATCAGCCACACACATTCCGGGAACCAGCAGAATGTCCAGCTGCGCGACAGTCATCACGTACTGAGATCAGGGTGGGGACTTCTACTGTAAATGTGTGTGGGAACGGGCTTGAAGCGGGGATTCCGAAGATGTCTTTCCATAAATCAAAGTGTTGGCAAAGATGTGTTTCATGTAATAAAAACATAAACCTGTGTATAAGAGGCCAGGCCTCAGAGATGCGGTTAGAGCACCTCGAGAAGATACCCTGTTGTCTGATTTGATGTGTTCTGCTCCGTCGGAATAAACTTCTGTTTCCTGTCTTCCAATCTCCAGCGCCTGCCTATTTGTTTGGTAATTTCGAGTGGTATGAGAGGCGACTAACGCCGGGCAGTACTTAAAGGTTATCGGTTGAAATCTGCCTACCCTTTTACAATTGGTGCCCAACGTAGGGCCCATCAGCGACACGTGGATCCAGTGGGAGAGGTCCTGACGACAGAGTGAACGACTGCAACGATCGGGAGTGCACCTGCCCGATAGACCCTCGTCTGGCAGCCGATCATCCGAACTTCACCGGTTCCGAGCAGACCTCTCTCGAGTGATCTACGGTCGTGACTGGGAACCATCAGGAGTGCCGCGGCAATTACGGAGAATAGAGGACGATCGGGTGCTGGAAGCGGAAGATGAGAAACTGTCCATGCGGTCCGGGTAAGGTCGTGTAACACGACAAATTGCGAATCGATTGTTTGAAAATACTAGTATTGCTCATTGATTGTTTTTGAGACATTCTCTGCCTGCAAACGGGGAAGAATAGAAATATTCTCTCTTCCTTTGCAGATAGTAAAGGATAGGTAACGCAGACTTTTGTCCCCTTTTGTAATCTGTTGTGCCTATTTTTCTCCCCACTGATTGATTGATTGTCCGAACATTGATTGTTCGAAGTTGGTTCTTTTGAGATATTCTCTGTTTGCAAATAACGTAGAATAGAAATATTCTGTCTAGTCTTTGCAAGCAGTGAAGGATAGGTAGTGCGGACCTTTGTCCCCCTTTGTAATCTGTCATGCCTATCTTCTCCCCACTGATTGGTAGTTGGTTCAGCCCGGACCGCTTATTAGAGATGAACCATCCAGCTCCACTGGAAGGCACCCCTAATAAGGACATGTTCACCAAGTATGGATTAGTCGCTGTAGCATATAGCAAGCTTTGGCACAAATATACAAGAAAGGATCAGGGAAGTGAGTGGCCACTGATAGGACCATTCGATGATGACAAAATAAACGAGCTGGAAACAGCCCTTCAAAACAGTAAGACAACGCCCACTATGCTTGATAGTCTCGGCATGTGGCGCAAAGAAGCAGAACAACGGAAAAAGAGAAACAAAGTCAGATTAGAGAAAGAGTTACGAAAAGCAGCTCACCTAGCTGCCAAAAAGTTAGAGGAAGAGATAAAGGAGAGAGAGGAAGCCAAGCAGAAGCTAGAGTCCGAAACATCGGGCCAGTTTCCCGTTAGAACACCCTCTACGCTCTACCCTGAGTTACCATCAAAACAACGAGCAAATGATGATTTATTACTGGGTCCTCCAATCATCTACATGCCCCCTCCATACGCCCCTTCCCAACCCTTAGTATATCACCCGCAGCCCCCAAGCACAGGTGAGAATAGTGCAGGGCCTCGGTCCTCACGGCCTCCACGCCGGCCGAACCCCTCGTACTCAACCCAGCGCAAGCAGCAACATTAGACAACCCTGAGACCCGACAGAAAGACTCCACTAGAATGAACCGGTTGAGCAAGGATGAACGAGCAGGGATCGATAAGATAGTACGGACACTGGTGGAACGGAAGGAGAGCGAGGAATACGTAACGGATATGTACAATTCATATGCCGAAAGCCACAGACGATACTTTGTTGTGCAATTTTGTTATCACACCCTTAATCCCTATGAGGACCGATACCAAGACAAAGGTCCTGAGAGCCGAACGACTCTGTATAGGAAAGTTGACATTGGGGATGAAGGAGAGTGTGACGTGACGGACCTCTTCACGCGTACGCTTGAAGTTTTCGGCCACCTCACTGAACAGAGGTTAGAAGCTAAAACTACGACTCCTGTAGCGACCGAACCCTGAACAGAAAAAACTGACACGATGATGCCTATAAAGGAGGCCGCTCCCTACTGGGTTCCCCCACGAGGACAGGGAACATTAACCACCAAGATGCGAGAGGGAGGGTAGTTTATAACTGGTTCTACCAACCATGGGATCGACAAGATATCCTGACGTTCCGAAAATCCCTGCCCGATTTATGAAAGAACCCCACTGCCTTTTACACTGAATTAGGTACAGCCTTAGGTTCAACGATTATGACCCTAGCTGACATTGATTTGTTTTTCGGGTTATGTCTGCCAGCTGATGTGTGGAAGCAAAATCCGGAAAGTCGACCACCTTCAGCTGTTCGGACATACCTGGTCACAACTCGATGGCATAGACAGACAACGAGAGCCTGGACAGAAACCTTTGAAATCCATTTTAGAACTCCCAGACAAGATTGTCCAGAAATTGAAGACCCTGATCCCAGAAAAAAAGGTGGACTGGTTGATAGTAACGGCCTGCAGCCAGAAACCCCAGGAAGACGTATCAGAATACTTCTCCCGGTTTGAGACGGTGTTTTCCGATTACAGTGGCCAGGACATGACCACTGCAACCGGACATCATCTGTTTGTCCAGAATTATGTTAAAGGTCTGTCACAGGAGGTCTCACAGAAACTACAGACTAGCGAGAGTAGTTGGGCGGCCTCCAAACCTGTGGCTATCCTTCAGATGGCCCAGTATTATGAGCATCAGAAGAACGAGAATGATAGGGCGACTGAGAAAAAGAAAAAGGATCTGAAGGAAAGGGTGATGATCGCACAGTTGCAGGGAGTGACTATAGGAAGGGAGCAGTACAAAGTAAATTACCAGTCGAATGCTCCTAGAAATCCACCCCCTAAAGACCGTACACCCGCACCCTACGCTGGATGTAAAGACATCGACGAGAATCAGTGTGCATTTTGCAAAGGATTTGGTCATTGGAAGTCCCAGTGTCCGGTCCTGTTAGAAATGAACAAAAATAGGGAACCAAGAGATGTAGCGGGTGGGCCAAGAAATAGAGGACAGGGACAAGGGTACACAAACAACACCAACAACGACAGGCCAGGCAGACCGAACACATTTGACAGTCCCCGACAGAACCAGTACCAACAGTCTGACTGCGACGACACCCACGACTTCGCATAGGACTGCCAAGGGCAAGGGAGGGATCCAGTCAAGCTCTATGTTGACCAGCAAGGTCCTTATGTCACCGCTAAGGTCCTGGGTACGAAGTCTCCATTTTTGGTAGACACTTGCGCACCACGTAGTGCGTTATCTAAACGACTGATTCCAAGGTCACCCTTGTCTGGCTCACACGTAACTTCAATAGGTTTTGATGGAACGCCCTCCACTAATCCTTTGTCCACACCGATCTCCTTTGACTTGGAAAATAACACCACTGACACAACGTTTTTGCTCTCATCCAACACCCCCGATGCCATTATGGGACTTGACTTATTGAAGCATTTCCGAGCTACTATTAGGTGTTCGCAAGACGGAGATCGAGTCTTTTCGTACGACAACCCGACCCTGCTCAGACTTTGTCCCACCCGACGTATGTTTTCCATCACTGATGCTGACCTGTCCCTGCTTGACACTCTACCTCTATATCTGTGGGCCAAAAATGCCTCGGACGTAGGGCGTATAATGATCGACCCAGTGCACCTAACTGTTTGACAGGACGCAATACTCTCAAAACTTCCACAATATCGGATATCACCCGAGGGCGAGAAGGCATTGGTAAAGATTATCCAGTCCCTGATAGATGCAGGAGTGGTAGAGGAAGTAGTTAGCAATGTTTGCAACTGCCCTATCCTACCCATTGTAAAGAAGCAGGGTGAGGGAGATGAGAAAGCGTACTGCTTCATCATCGACCTACGAGAGGTCAACAAAGTAGTTGTACCTCAGTACCCCGTGGTTTCAGACATCACCACCATTCTGACTCTGATTCCTTCCACCACCACCACCTTCACTGTAATCGATCTCAAAAACGCATTCTTCTCTATCCCCATCCACCCAGACAGCCGATACCTCTTCGGCTTCACCTTAAAAGCTCGCTCATATAGATTCTGTAGAGCACCCCAAGGCTACACTGAAAGTCCCAGCATCTATAGCCAGGCCCTCAAGAGACAACTGGACACAGTCCAGTTACCCGATGGAGTGGTGTTGATACAGTACGTCGATGATATGCTTTTGGCAGCCGACACCACTCCACTTGCAGTCATGGCCAACATCCAACTCCTGCACTTCCTCGCGGAAAATGGCCACAAGGTCTCCAAGAAGAAGTTGCAATTCTGCCAACCCCAAGTCACTTATCTAGGCCACCTCTTGTCCAAAGACGGGAGAAAGCTTACACCCAATCAAATTCAGGCCATTCTAGAAACCCCTGTCCCTAAGACCCAGAAACAAGTCCGCTCCCTGGTAGCCTCACCTCCTTCTGTCGACAGTGGTTGCCAAATTTCAGCCTTATTATGAAACCACTACTTTCCCTGCTGGCTAAAGATGTCCCCTTCCCGCTCCCTTGGACCCCTGAATGCCAATCCTCCTTCAAAGAACTACGAGATGCCCTCTGTTCAGCCCCCGTCCTAGGAACCCCCGATTACACAAAGCCCTTCTCCCTCTACACTCACAAAAGGGAGGGGTGCGCTTTGTCCGTCCTGACCCAGTCCATTGGCCCCAAGCAACGCCCATGTGCTTACTTCTCTGCCACTCTTGACCCCGTAGCCAGAGCTCTGCCTGCCTGCCTTCGAGCCGTAGCTACCGCTGCTGTCTCTATCCGACAAAGTGAGGGGATCGTGCTCTCGAAACCCCTCAAGGTGTTAGCGCCCCATGCGGTTGACACTCTCCTGAACCAGACTAAGACCAACATCTGACAAGTGCACGACTGACTGGGTACGAACTGACTCTGCTTGCAGCCCACATCACACTGAAAAGATGTACCACGCTGAATCCGGCCACTCTGTTGCCCCTACCTGAGAACGACCCCATTGTGTCCCCTATACATGACTGTGTGACCCTCACGGACGAACAGACTAGGAGTAGGGTCAACCTCCGAGACACGGCCTTCCCAGACCCTGAAGGAGAGCTGTGGGTGGATGGCTCTTGCATCAAACTCCCTGACGGCACCACCTCAGCTGCTTATGCAGTTACCACAGCTCGAACTGTAGTAGAGACAGCCCGCATCACACAACGATCTGCACAGGCAGCAGAACTGATTGCCCTCACACAAGCGTGTATCCTAGCAGCAGGAACAACAGCAAATATTTACACCGATAGCCAGTATGCGTTCGGGGTGGTTCATCATTTCGGGCTCTTGTGAAAGGATAGTGGATTCCTGACCTCACACGGCACACCCATCCTACACGGAGACCTAGTCTCCGCCCTGACTGAAGCGGTCCTCCTTCCCAAACAACTTGCTATAATCAAATTCCAGGCACACAAAAAGGTGACAGACATCATTGGGCAGGGGTGTGCACTGGCCAACATCACTGCCCGGACCACGGCCAAGAATAGGACAACGACACGCATGTATGTGACCAGGTCACAAGCAGAAAAATGGACGGACGCTAGGGAAACTATTAGGGACATCCAGATGGCCAGCTTACCACACGAATTGACTGAAAAGGCATGGGTGGGATTGAAAGACGATGAAGGCTGCTGGCGGACAAAAGAAACGAACAAATGGCTGCTACCCAACTCATATCTGATCCCCATACTGACCATGACACACTCCCCTGCACACATAGGATCTGCCCCTATCGCCAAACTCGTCTCCAAAGTTTGGCACAATGACAAGATCACAGACTCAGCTAAACGTCTGGTCCAACAATGTCTGATATGTCTACAACACAACCCTGGGAAAGGAACTGTCATACCCCGAGGAGGGTTTGGGGTCCCCAATCATCCCTTTGAAGTCCTACAGATGGACTACATCCAACTAGAAAGATGCCAAGGTCTGAAGTATGTACTTGTTGTCGTGTGCGCATTTAGCAAGTGGGTGGAAGCCTATCCACTCAGGACAACACTGCCATTGATACTGCAAAGGTAGTACTGAAGGAATTCTTCCCTCGCTACGGCCTTTGTCGAATTTTGTGGAGTGACAATGGCCCCCACTTCGTAGCTGAGGTTATCCAACTCATCCTGAAGGGGTTGGGTGTAAAACAGAAATTCCACGCAGTCTTCCACCCCCAATCTGCTGCTCTAGTTGAACGACATAACGCCATGCTGAAGCTCAAACTAGCTAAGATAGTGGCTACCACAGGACTGAAATGGCCAGACGCTCTCCCACTGGCATTGCTATCAATGCGTTCCACACCCACCAAGCACCATTTGACCCCTTACGAGGTCATTTTTGGCCGACCTATGAGCATTTGGTCCGCACCAAAAGCAACATCCATTCACGACGTCCCGGACGTCCTAATGTCTGACTATTTGTACAATCTGACTAAAACACTGTCTGTTATCCATCAACAGGTGCTGCAGGCCATCCCCGATGCTTCCAGGGGTGCCAGACACGACATCCAACCCGGGGATTACGTGCTGACCCGGAACTCCCAGCGTGCAAAGAGTCTGGAACCCCGGTGGACGGGCCCCTGGCAAGTCTTGATCACCACCCGAACAGCTCTTCGAGTGGAAGGGAAGAAAAATTGGCTGCATGCACAGTGCACCACTGCAAGAAGATCTCCTCCACCCTGACGACGACCGAAGACGTGGCCACCCAAGAAGAGCTCCTGAACAAAGATCGACCATCCCTGAGCTGTTACCCTGAGACAGAGACACTTGAATTGGCAGAATTTCCCGATCCTACTGTGCCATCCAGAGAAGGGTATAACCTGCAACGAAAGGAGGGAGCTTCGGCTAAGCAGACCACTGACTAAGTTATAATTCTCAGAGCAGTGGCCTAACACTACTAAGGCTACCAGGAGAGAAGCCAAACGAAGTTTATGGTTCTGCCCGCTACCGAGCCCCTTGAAGATGATGGAAGCGCCCGATAGGAAGATGATGGAAGCACCCGACACGAAGATGATGGAAGCAACCGGACATCCGAAGACCCACTACAGAAACCCAAAGACTGACAAAATACACAGCTCAAAGACTATTGCAATCTTTATCGCCCTTCTCCCCCACTGACTAAGTTATAATTCTCAGAGCAGTGGCCTAACACTACTAAGGCTACCAGGAGAGAAGCCAAACGAAGTTTATGGTTCTGCCCGCTACCGAGCCCCTTGAAGATGATGGAAGCGCCCGATAGGAAGATGATGGAAGCACCCGACACGAAGATGATGGAAGCAACCGGACATCCGAAGACCCACTACAGAAACCCAAAGACTGACAAAATACACAGCTCAAAGACTATTGCAATCTTTATCGCCCTTCTCTTTTGCCTCCTCCTCATGACCACCCTCTGGATCGTGGAAGAGAGCGCACCAGCTCATAAGACATTTCTAACTACTGCACAGCCTACCACCATGAAAGAACACTACCTGATCTCTCTTTCACCTCAACTCTGAGAAAGACGTAAGGAGTTCTGGAACAACTCCTTCGTGCAGTTGCTGCACCAACACAACCTTGCCGCCAATGCCACAAATTGCTGGATCTGTGGGTTGTTACCACATGCCACTGGACATTCCATCCCCTTCATCCCTTCACCTTTCTCCATTCATGGTTCCTGCTTTGCTTGGCTGATCCTCCTGCAAGAGAGTTACAGGGACAATGCCACTTCCTGCAGAACTGTGGCACACTTTTATCATGGGGTCTGGCAGAACAAAACAGGAAGAACTGCTGCTCCCTTTTGCCCTCTGACATCCAACGCCTCTATTCATATGGACATCCCTGCCAAAGAACGGATTGAAATGCAGGTGTTCAACAACCCAGCCAGACCCACTTTTTCCTACCTCCGGAAACGAACAGCTGCCACACTGACAGTGGCCCTATCTGTCGTCAATGTCTTGGGCCTTGTATGCATCGAAGGCCTTGGGACACAGCTGGTAGGCCACAGCGCTTGTCGCATCACCAGAACTTTGGACTCAACAGACCCACCCTCCTTTGTCACTTGTCCGAACATGTACTTTGTTTGTGGTACGAAAGCCTACACCTGGCTCCCCAAAGGCTGGGGGGGGTACCTGTTACATTGCCTTCATCCTTCCTCCGACCTATGTGGCTCCAGCAAACCATCACCGACAAAAGCGAGCAAAAGACATTGAGCAAGCCGACTCCCCCGGAACACAGTTCCTGGATGCAATGAAGGGACTTGTTCCACTCTGGGGTCCGATGGCGAACAGTCGTGCCATCCGACATTTGACCCAGGCAGTTGAAACTACAATGAACATTACAGCTGGCATCCTCACAAACAATACAGCCGAGCTTCAGGCGGTCCGCCTGGTGACTCTTCAGAACCGCCTTGTTCTAGACGTGGTTCTAGCGGATCGCGGAGGAGCATGCTGTATCATTGGGTCCAGCTGTTGTTCCTACATACCGGACAATTCACCCTCAGTTTACAAAGCCATTGAACACCTCCACAGACTTTCCTCAGAAGTTCATCAGGAGCAAGAAGAATGGTCACTTGGGAGTTGGTTCTGGAGTGCTGTAAAGGACTGGGGGTGGAGGCTGTTTATGATCATATTAATACCAATTGTCGTAATATGCGGATTCTGCCTGGGTTTTCAATGCTTGCCACCCCTGTGCTCACTTTTTGCTAACTGTATCTACCCTAAGACTCTGGACTTCGAAGCTGAACGCATGAAAGCTTTGTGTGAAGTAGAAATCCGTAATATGATGGGGATAGACATAGATTTACAAGCTGGCTAGATATGTTGAAAAGGGAGGACTGTTAAAATCTAGATTGCGAGGTAAACATTATCGGCGCCATCTTGTCCCTTTTTAGGCTCATATGTGCACGTAAGTAGCAGCCATTTTGAATGCCATGGCCTCTCTGCCCACTGCCGATAGCCAGTGCGTCTCTCTCTCTCTCCCTCTGACCTCGCAAGCATCCCCCGCGCACGGACAGCCCCCGCTCTCACATGCTTGGGCCATAAACCTCCCCTTCAGCGCGACCTGGCCTCGGAGCCACATCCCGTACCAGGCTAACACCTCCCTACATCTCTTTCATAATCACACATACTTCGATGAACCCCCTTCCTCTGTGCCCGATTGTCCGGCTCGATCCCAGGCCACCACCTGGCCCTGCGGATGCAGTTCATTGCCCCCTACAGTAGGAATCTGCCCTCTTCAAAGGATCTGCGACTGATCAAAGCCCCCACCCCATGAGATCCGATCAGCCAGACACATTCCGGGAACCAGCGGAATGTCCAGCTGCGCGACAGTCATCACCTACTGAGATCAGGATGGGGACTTCTACTGTAAATGTGTGTGGGAACGGGCTTGAAGCGGGGATTCCGAAGATGTCTTTCCGTAAATCAAAGTGTTGACAAAGATGTGTTTCATGTAATAAAGCCATAAACCTGTGTATAAGATGCCAGGCCTCAGAGATGCGGTTAGAGCACCCTGTTGTCTGATTTGATGTGTTCTGCTCAGTCGAAATAAACTTCTGTTTCCTGCCTTCCAATCTCCAGCGCCTGCCTCTTTGCTTGGTAATTTTGAGTGGTATGAGAGGCGACTAACGCCGGGCAGTACTTAAAGGTTATCGGTTGAAATCTGCCTACCCTTTTACATAAGCAGTCCTTCCATTGCTGTATCCCAGGGATATTGCACAGATGTCACTTTAGTTAAATTTCAATCACTGTGCCACCCATGTCTGATTTGATGGCCTAAGGATAGTGTGATAGGTTTCTCCTCTTGCCTGTCATGTACAAATGCTATGTGGCTTGCTCCATGGTTTTCCAGCACTGTTCACCCCACTTTGGGTTAGTTCATATATTGGCATACATTGCTGCTGACCAATGGTATGTATATGTGGCAGAGTTTCAGTGTGGGAACTGTCTGGGGGACTTGACATTCAATGTGAACAGTTCAGTTGTTGTTCATATGCAGAAAGACTGTTCATTGCCTAATTTACACATGGGTGGAGGGCAGGTGTGAGGAAGAGGGTTGTCCAGCCCCATACCTTCTGTGCAGGGTGTTCATCTTTCACTCCCACCGTTCCAGTCAATCTACCTAGCCCTTTGAAGTGTGAGGTCGAGGTCGAGCCACACCTGGCTGCTAAATGGTGCATTGACGGGCGGCACAAGAGGGTTACACAGCTTGGGCAGTAATGAGTGTGGGAAGCATGATGTGGGCTGTGACCAACTGATGCGGCCCACCAAGTGGGTAGGGTGAAGGTGAGGCCCTGGGCAGCTGCCCACACTGCCCATGCAGTTTCACCGCCACAGTGACATGACCGGGACAATTGCAGAGATTTCTATGGTGATGGGTGACCCTGATGTGGAGGTGGAGGTGTCAATATATAGCAAGCAGGACCTGTGTGAGTACACTGGCGGGGGGTATGTTCCTGTCTCCACCTGAGTGTCTGATGTAGACAGGAGCCGTATTTCAGCAAAAGAGTTGTGTGTTGTGGTTGTATGCAGAGATGTGTTATTTACTCACCTGGGTTGTTGACCACAGCGATGTCTTATATGCTAGTAGTGGATCCGGTACAACAGCATAAGGGCTTGAAGAGCTGGATCCATTGCGGTCAGGAATGAGTGGAGGTGCCTGGGATTTGAGTTGTGCTCTCCCCAGTAGTGCTTCCCCCATCTTGGTGTGGCTGGTTTCTCCACTGCATTCTAATGGACTGCTTGAGGCATCGTGATTGGTCCGGCGGCCGTAATGTTATTCTTCACAGCGGTCTTTCTCTATTGGCTACCTTTCCCACCATTGCAGAAGGAAATTTCTGGCAGGTCCCAAATCTTTGCAGCAGGCTGGAAATGGGCATCTTTGCCCATTGTAATATGGGGGACGCGAGGACTGCTGCAGGTTTGCGGAAAGGACGTTTTCCGCCACCACCACCGCAAATGTGCCATCCTAATCAGCCCCTATATTACAGTGTCACTTAAACACATTATAACACAAATCTAGCAAAACAATTAGGCAATATAATAAATAAAGAATATAAAAATTATGCTTTGAAACAGCTTTGTAACAGAAGAGCAAGAAACTAATTTTAGTTGGATATGAACAATGTACACAGGCTTTGTTGAGTCACTCACTATGGAGGGAGCCAATAAGTAGTGTTGTAACAGGAAGAAAAAAAATAGGAATGGCAATTTAAAAGGCCAGTGGATGAAATCTGACTGACTGACTGAATTCTTTTAAAGCGCTCTTATGCTGAGGCGTCCTGGCGCTGTGAGACAGAAGCAGGTGGAGAGGAAGGTTTAAGGCATCATAAAGAGCCAGGTCTTCAGCACCCTTCTAAAACTCGCTCTGTTGTTTTCCGAGCGCAGTGTGACGGGCATGCTGTTCCATAACTTGGGGGCCCGGAAGGAAAAGGATCTTCCTCCCCACCGGGCTCTCTTTATTCTAGGTGTTTGGAGTAGAAGTTGCGGCAGGATCTTAAGGCGCGTGAGGGCATATAGCGGGGGAGGAGGTTGGTAAGCTCCTCAGATGTGTTGCCATACAGTGATTTATGGACCAAACACAGGGCCTTAAATTGGATCCTGCGCCTAACCGGGAGGCAGTGCAATTCACATATGGCTTTGAAGGTGGGATGTCTTTTTGGGAGGTTAAGTAACACTCTTGCCACAGTGTTTCGAATAGACTGGAGCCTTGCAAGCTGTTTTGCACCTCCTCCCAGGTAAAGAGCATTGCAATAATCTACTCTAGACATAATTACAGCTCCCACCACAGTTTTCCAAAGAAGGAGCGGAATGTAGGGTAGGATTTTCCTAAGTTTCTTCATTAAGTAAAAACATGCCGAAGTGACCTGACTGATGTGTGCTGGGCAGGTGAGATCTTTATCTATTATAAAACCTAGATTTCTACCTTTATTTGTTGAAGCAGGGCAGCTTCCCGCTTCTGGAGACCACCATTAGTGACTCCATATGGAAGGTTTCTGGCCAAATTCGATCACTTCAGTCTTTTCGGTGTTAAGCTTTAGGAAGCGATCATTCATCCAATTCTTTACGTCCGACAGACAACTTCTGAAGTTGCCAGCCGTGGCTTCTACCGACTGAGATAATGACACCACTAATTGAGTGTCGTTGGCGTAAGACACTAAACGCAAGCCATAGGATTTTATTAGTGAAGCCAGGGGAGTGACATATAGATTGAATAAGGTCGGTGATAGAGCCGAACCCTGCGGAACGCCACATTGAAGATGGAATTCTGCTGACTGGAGGCCTCCCCAGTGGATCAGATGTATACGGGGTCCCTAATGCCCTAATGTCCCTAATGCCCAGCGCCCTGAGTTAACAGTGCCAAATGCTGCTGTTAGATCAAGTAAGATCAAGGCGGCTCTACCCCCGTCATCCATGGTCCTGCGAATGTCCTCTGTGGCTATGATCAGAGTGGTTTCAGTAGAGTGGCAAGCCCTAAAGCCATGCTGAGTAACGTCTAGGAGGTGATGGTTTTCTAGGTGTTTAGTTAGTTCCTGATTCATTGCTCTCTCCAGCATTTTGGCCGGAAGGGGGAGACAAGATATTGACCGATAGTGCTTGGATTCTGTTGGATCCAATGTCTCCTTTTTAAGAATGGGCCTGATACATGCTTTTTTCCAGCCTCCGGGGAAAAAGCCGGAAGTTAGACGGTGTTCAGGAGCGGGGTAAGAACAGGACTAATGGTTTCTGGGACCTGATGCAATATAAAGGGGGGACAAGGGTCCAATGGTGATCCAGAATTAGTCTGCAAAAGCAGAGTAGCCACCTGAGAGTCGCTTAATGGTGCAAATTGCGTAAAGTTGGAAATATGAGGTGCCAAATCAGTAGTATGAGAGTTAACCACTCTAGCTTGTGAAGAGTGCAGACCATCATAAACTGCCTGAACCTTTTGCTGGAAAAAATGTGCTATATTTTCCACAAAATCCTGATCAGGCACAAAGACAGTGTCCCTAGGACTTTTGGCTAGGTGCGCGACTGTCTTAAACAGTTCTTTAGAGGAATTTGATGATTCTAGGATTTTTTTAGAATAAAAGGCCGTTTTAGCTTGAACTATCGCTATATTGTATTCCTGTAGTACAGCTGTGTACTCTTTACTGGTATGAGGACTGTAGTCAGCACCCCATACTCTTTCCTGGCGCCGGCATTTCAATTTGATTAATTTCACCTCTGGGGTGTACCATTGTGAGGTGGCCGAGCGTTTCCTAATCTTCTTTGTTTCCTCCGGGACTAGCTCGTTCACCGCATGGCTAATCCATTGGTTAAATATGTCAGCTCCTTTATTACTATCATAGTCCTCAGCTGAAGGAAGATCTCTTAGTGAAGTTTTCGCAAGTTGGGTGGCTATGAGCTTCTTCCATGGGCGGATTTTTGTTGGAAGAGAGAAGTCTCTCCGCCTGATGTTTGCAATAGTTATTTTAAGATTGAAATGTATAACTGCGTGATCGGGCCATGGAACTGGGGTAACTGAGGTAACCTTTAGGTGTTTGTTGTTGGTAAAAACCGCGTCGAGCGTGTGGCCTGCTATATGAGTGGGCCCCACGACCACTTGGTTCAGCCCAAAACTAGAGAAATTTTCTATTAAAGTAGATGTTTCCACCGAGTTATTCTCCTCAAGGTGGAAGTTGAAATCGCCTAGTACCGTGAATGTAGATTGGTCTAGGGTAGAATCCAGATACGTTAATAGGGCACTAGTAAAGGGACCTCTAGGCCCTGGGGGTCTGTATAGAAGAAGACCAGTGAATATTGTTTGGTTCTTTAGCTTGACAGTAAAAGAAATGGACTCAGCCTCCAGTCCATCCTGCGGCAGAATGCTTATTTTAAAATGTGAGCGGTGAATAATTGCTATTCCCCCGCCCGTGGAGCCCGATCTATCCGCATGTACTACAGAATAATCAGCAGGTACAGCGGAGTTCCAATCAGGCCCAGACACTTGGGAGGCCCAAGTTTCTGTTAGGAAAGCCAAATCTGCCTCATTATTAGTTACAAGTGCTTCTATTTCGTGTTTATGTTCGGGCATTGATCTTACATTTATAAAGATGTTTTTCTGAGTCCTCTTATCACAGTCGGGCCTATTATTGATACCTTGAGTCTGACTATGGGGCCTGTTAGCCATTGAGTTCAGGCTGTGCAAGCTACCGGGGTAAATGATGAGTTTTGTTGTAGCTTAAATCCGCAAGTGGAGCACTTGCGGTGTTTCAGCGAGCCATTATCATGCAGTAATAGCGCATGGGGACAAGTGCCAGGCCTTAGGGAGGAAAGTGTCTCAGAAGAGTATAGCTTTTCAGGGAAAGAAGCAGGGATTTGGGCACTGGGCGCTGGTCCGGCGTGGATGGGCGCAGACGGGCTTGCCTTTGGCGCGTAACGCCGGCGCGCCCGCTGCGCGTCCGAAAATACATAGGGCTAAATAGGCTCGTAGGGCGGAAGTCGCGACTGCTAGAGCGCGTCCCGGCAGTCACGCCACTCCTAAGATGGCGGCTATGTGGCCACATAGAGTATTGAGCAACCCAGTTATCCCTCCGCTTCAAACGGGACTTCCCGCGGTGGGACAGAGATTTGGGTGTCAGGTATTAAAACGTACAATTCTTAAATCAATTGTGCGAGAAATGCGTTCGGGTTACAGCCAGCTAAGTGACATAACAATTCCTGTTACTAATGCCAGCATGTGCAAGTTAAAATAGCGCAAAGTAAACGTTGTAATCACGATTTTACATCAAATAGATTTACAATCTTAGAAAAGAGCTGGCCTCTCTGCTTACTTCCGTCTTAGTGTCTACTGACCAACTGCCTACTCTTTATGTATAGTATGTATGATTTGTTTGGGAAAATCTATAGTCTGGCGAGACAGCTAAAGCTATTTTGAAGACCACACCTGAAATGGTTAGCCCTGCTAGATTTGTCAATGCTTTATTAAAACTCCCACCTCAGTATGGATGCAGGCAGCCAGACATTGGGAGTCACTTGCACAGAGTTCCAGCAATGAATGCAGCACAGCAAGTAAAGTTGTTGCGCTGCACTGTGTTGCCTGAACAGAAGAAAGTAAAACTGCACCATATCTACTCAGAAATGGTACAGTTCTGCTTCCTTCCTGCATGTTCTGTCTTCTAGCTGCACCAGTGGCTGTCAGCACAGGTAAGAGCGATATGGCGAGCGCAAGGTAAGTGGGTTTAATAATTTTTTCATTTAATTTTACCTATCTCATCGTCTGTCGACTTCCACCCTCCCAACCCCACCATGCCCCGCCCCACCGCTCTTACCTATGCCAGATGCCCTGCGCTGGTGCTCTTGTGGCTTCCATTTCCCAGCGCAAGAACCTGTTACGCCTTTTGTGAAAGGATGTCTGCGTTGTCCTCAGCAAACATTTTGTCCAGGAAGGCCTTCCATTCTGCTAACAAACTATGGTTTTAGGCATTGTCCTTTTGTACCCTTCTTTGTACGTAAATCGTCACAAACCCTTACTTGCAATCTCCTGCAGACCCATACTGATAAATTGAAATTTTTCAAGAGTCATGCAAGGAAACAACAGAGGCATTAATTACCATTTTGCATTTGCTATTCTACTGTTTAAGTGCACATTTTCAAATGTACGGCTGCGCCACATGTACCTATTTCAATCGCTGTACTCAAGTGAATGGAAAACCTCAAATACCCGTTATAATAGACACTGAACTGAACAAAAGACTGTCAAGAATCTCCACCATTGGTAGAGCTCTCCTTGAATTTTGAGTCTAATAGCCGAAACGGGAAATCAGCACATGAGATGAAAAGTTAATTTAACATTGTGATTGTCTTCGGCTCCAGGTAAACTAGCTGAACCTTAAATTGACAGAGGTAACTTAACAGTTAAAACATACACCACCTAAAAGCAGTTTAACCACAAACACACTTTTAAGTCGAGTTTTAGCGGCAGCGGGCATGCGCTGCTCGCTTTGCAAGACATGCAGTAGTAGAGTATGGGAGACAAGCTGCCCTCACTCTGCGCCTATATTTTTCATTGTCTTCTGTCTTTATCCTTTGTACATTCTTTCTTCTTATTGATTATGAGGCTTGTTAGTCCCGCCTTATTATGGCCATGTTGTCATTTGTACCCTCCCATGGCTATTGGCCCTTTTGCCTCGAGTGTTACACTGTATAGTATGTGTTATGTGCTTAAAAGCGGGTCCTATTGCATTGCAAATGCTTGTTTTAGAATGCTGCAGAATGCATATGCGCTCTTCTCGTTTTCTTTTCTTTGCCTTGCAGCTCCAGTTCAAGTCATTCATGCTTGTTTTTAATGTTGCAGAGTGCACGTGCACCCTGCGCGTTTTGTTTTCTTTGCCTTGCGGCCCTTCTTCCCACCATCCATGATTGTTTGGCTTTCTCGGCTGAAATCAGAAGCACGTTGTGTTCCGAAAATCAGCCCTGCTGTGATCCCGCTGTGTGTGTGTGATATTTTGCCGAAAGCCTCCCTGCTGCCTACGGTGGAAATTAGCTGCGTCCTGTCCACACAGCATCTGCAGGCAGGCAGGCCTGTGTGCACAGCGACATCCCCCCAGAAGGTGGCTCTTGATACCGTTCTCCACCAATGGTACTACCTGCCTTTGCAGCCGCCTTCATAGAAGGACGGTCTCAGACAAGGGCCCTGCACACCGTATGTAGCTCTGCCTTTTATTTGCTCCAGTGTTAGAGTGGCCAGGCCCTGCCAGGGTGGTGCCCATCCTTTGGGAAGGTGCATACAGTCCTTGCTTTATAGCACTTCTTTAATCCAGCCTGTTGAGCACTAAATGCAGCGTCCTTTGAACGTGCTCTCTGAGCTTCTTGCATCACGCCATTACTGTTTCATTGGCTCTTTTTACTCTGTCACTCAGACCTGGTTGTGTAATCTGCAACTTTTGGCAGGGTTTTTGCACCCACACTTTCCTTTATATTATTTTCTGCAGGCATTTGGAAAATAAAGGGCAGGCTATTTGTGCGTATTATTTTCTCCAGGAACCCACTAGCCAAAGTATGGCCCCTATGTGACACACCGGGACTACCGCTGGCTTATGGGCTACATCGCTAGTTTTAACAATCAGCCTGGTGGCTTGCAATAGTTTATCATGCTTATGAAGCAGAACACGGGGGTCGGGTGCGATACCATGGTACGACTGGGCCATGCAAGGGCAGATGGGTACAGTGCCAGGACCCGCGGATCTCTGAAGCCAGCTGTGGGCAATCAGCAGCGGAGCGCATCTGGCTGGGAGACAATGGGAAGCCCCAGGTTTTAAAAGGTACAGCCGTCAGCAGCCACCCCAGGGAGTGGCTGAAAGACAGGTTAAGATTTCATGTGCAGGCAAACTTGGAGTATTCCAAAGGTACACTGTGAGGCACAGAGGGTTGAGTGGGTGCAGTGTTAATAGGCAACTATGTGCCAGCTGTAGTAGTTGTTTATCTGGTGTGCAGTGTTCAAGAAAGGGTGTTAGCAACCTAGCATTCCTTTATTTTGCCAGGATCAAAGGTCTGGGTGAAGGACTGTCCATGCGTCCTCTGATTGAAGCAACAGTAGAAATGGAGGCATGGGTTTCCACCACTGACTTATTAGGTTGAGGGGTCCAGGTATGCACTAGAACTGGTTGCTGGATAAACCGGCACTCCAGGGAGATAATTTGGTTGGGGGTCCCAGGCATGTGCTGGAACAGCTTGTGGTAGAGGTGCAGCACATGCTGGGACGGCTGTCTTCCCTCCCAACAGTTTGGTCATACTGGGCACTGCGGCCAGTAATGAAATCCTCCTGGTATAAGTTAGGCCACCTATAGGGGGCAGGGGTGTTATGTTGGGCAGAGATAACCCCACTTGGAGTGTGGCAAGGGGCTTTGCTTGGTCACAGGTATTCCTGTGACCCAGTCACATCCCGTGGTTTTATAGGTACAGCTGTCTGTAGCCCCCCAGGGAAGTGGCCGGATTGACAGGTTAAGTGTATCATGTACAGGCAAACTTTGAGTTGTCCACAGGCACCCTGTGAGGCACCAGAGGTGATGGCGTGCAGTGTTATTGTGCAACTTGGTGCAAGCTGGAGTAGATGGATATATGGTGTGCAGTGCTCATGAAAGGATGCCAGCAACTTGGCGTTTCTTTAATTTGCCATGATCTAAGGCTGGGCAACCGGCCATCCATGCGTCCTGTGTTTGGCGCGATGGGCGAAATCCAATGAAGGGA
Source organism: Lissotriton vulgaris (assembly GCF_964263255.1). Lineage (NCBI taxonomy): Eukaryota > Metazoa > Chordata > Amphibia > Caudata > Salamandridae > Lissotriton > Lissotriton vulgaris. The sequence continues at coordinate 928,675,188 of NC_141689.1, read as the reverse complement.
GGCATGGGTTTTCCACCACTACTGAACTTGCTTGGGGGGCCCTGGCATGGGTAGGAAGGCTCTGCTGTAAGAATTGAAGTCTTCCATGCGTAAGATGAGCAGCTAATTGGGGGTATATGAGTTTAGGGGTCAGGGATAACCCCTTGTTTACTATGGTGAGGAGCCCGGTCAGGGGAGGCCAGGAATCCTCGCACAGGAAACTTAACAGTGAACCGAGGTGGTTCAGCTGTACCAGGCATAGGTTTTAGCATGCCAAGTATACAGGGTGTTGTGATTAAGAGGGGGTTCACCTGTCCAGAGTGAACAGGGACCTTGTACCTGGGAGAGGCCTGGGAATCAGTAGGATGTAGATAAAGATGCCTACCTTGGTGGTGGGCCCTAGGGTGACGGTGGCCACACCCAGTGCTGTGGCGGAGTTACAGGGCGATCCAGAGGTTGTAAGGTACAGAAGGGTACCCTCTGCAGGAGCACAGTAAGGGTGCTAAAGCCAAATATTCCCAGGGAGGTCCTTGCGTTGGACCTGGAGGAGCGACGGCGCCCTGTTAGTCCTACGAGCGGTTGTGGACCTGAGCAACCTAGGGTTACCTGAAAGGCTCCACCCCCCTCTGGGGCCTAAGCAAGGGAGTGGACTGACGGTCCACCGGTGGGAGGGGTCGCCCCTCCCCCAAATCTGACAAACACCAATTGGATTGGCCACGGTGTAATTTGGTTCATCAGGCGGACAGGCGGAGAGGGGGTGCCTGGCCTGGGATCGCCCGTAAGATAACCCACCATGTTGGTATATTTGTTAGGCAAATAAACCTGCACCAATTTTCTCCACTAAGAATGTGTCTTGTCTGATTATTTCTCCATGTTATTGCTGTTGGTGGGGATGGGGAGTGCTGCCGATATTGGCACTATGGTGGGTGTTGAAATCATGGGCTGTGTGTTTTTTTATTGCATTACATCTGTGGCTCCTTTTAAAAGATCAAAATTTCACAACAAAGTGACTGCCGGGGGAAAGCCAGGCACTGAGATCAGGCCTTATTAGACAATCGTTACCGCCGATTAGGCGCTCAAAGGTAATCCGATGTCAAGGCTCAGTGATCTGCTTCCGGATTGGTTTTACGTTCTTCGAGCTTTAACAGCTGTATATTTGATAGGGTCTGATGTGTCAAACTGCACAGGGGGCCTCATTTATGAAAAGTGATGCATCCCTGCATGAAAACAGCGATGCGTCACTATTCATTGCGTCCTCCTTGCGACAAGCTGGATGAGTCATATTTACAGTATGACGCATCATGTCGCAAGGAGTTTCTGACGTATCTGTAGGCGCAAAAATGATGCATTACTAGAGTGTGTCTAACAAGTGACGCAACTCCACCCATGGGTCATTTTCACATGGGCAAGTCCCATTTCAAATGTTCCTGCGCCAGTCTTACACCTACTGTGAGGCTGGCGTAAGATATTGACACATTTGCGTCCTAGAAGTGACGCAGTGAAATCTCATAGATATCACTGCATCACTTTTACGAGGCTTACTTGCGTCAGAACGACCACCCTGCATACATTATACCTGGCACAGGTATAATGTGGTGCAGGGGTTTACAAAGTGAGGCATCTACCTTAATGTGTCACTTTGTAAATATGACGCACCAGCAGCGCAAAAGTGACGCAAGTGCTCATAAATAAGCCCCAGGATTCTTAATTCTACTGAGGTTTTGTACGTAAATCTGCACTAGGATTTGGGGAACCAGTAAATTGGCGGCGTGTGGCGCAGTATACGTGCCACGTCTCCCCTCAGCTTCATGTAAATGGGCAACTATAGTGTAAACACCTTTGCCCATGGCCAAAACCTGCATGGAAGGTGACCATTACCCCAGCTGTCAGGTCATCATGGGTTCAGTATACGTTACAGTGTGAATCGGACCTATTTAATGTTTGGAACCCTCCAACGCATGCCTTGTAACCTGAGCAAGTAGGTGGTGTCACAATCTTTGCTCCAGGTGGTGTAATGGCTTTTGAATTTTTAGCTATCCCCTTCGTTTCCTGTCCTCCTGATTCTTCAGATAGATGCTGGCATACTCCTTTTTTGAACCGCCTTTAAGAGTGTCCGGGTCCATGTGCTTATCCCACTGCACTGACCATTCTCTTGCTTCCCGGACACTTGTGCCCTTATTACATCTTAATTTTATTTCTCATAGAAGCCAGATGTGTTCCAAGAAGTAAAAAGTCACTTAAGCTTAATTTCCTAATCCCCTTTTTTTTTTAAATGAATGCAGTCAATGGCATCTTTTTCAATGGAGTCTGGGCAACAGAGTACTTTCCTGTTGGCTGATTTCTGCTGGATCCTGACAGCCAACGGTGTGCTCCTCGTTCAGGATGATTCTTTTAGTGCCCAACTCATGCCATCTTCGGTTAATGTTGTGGTGCAGTAGAGCCTAGGGAAAGTGTTCTAATTTTGTGCTGGTCCTTGGCCCAGAGTTCTACGTTGGACACCAAAAAGGCAAAACTATTCACACAGTACCATGCCACACTATTCAACTCCACACATTTCCAATCGCCACCACATCATTTGACACCAAACCACTTTATACAACTAACCAACACAATTGCACAACACACCATACACATCCACATCATGACACAAAATTCAACAGCACACCACATAATTAAACTCCACTGCATACCACTCTACAATCCAACGTAGCATTCCACATATATGCACATCATAACACACAATACCACTCCACGTAACTCCAGTACAAATCCACTCCACACCATACAATTCCATGCCAGTCAATTCCACAACAAACTAATTCAATCCAACCCACATAATTCCACTACACACCATATACATATACCCCATAACACATAGGTAAAAACATTGAAATTTACAATGGAAAAGCTCTAACAAAAAAATAAAAAGTGAGACCAATTGCATTTCCAATGCTTGTTTATGCTGCAACTACTTTTGACTTTTTCCATTAAAATAAATAATTCAAAGTTTAGCCGCCGTGTTCTTAGTAACAGATAGTATTACGCATATTATCCTTTTCCCACCCTCAGTATTTTAAAAACAGCCATTCTTTCTCCATATCAACCATGTCTCTTTCATTTTCTAAACGAGAAGATAACTTTCATTTCAGAATTTTTTTCATTTTGCATCAAAAGTACGAGAAATAAAATAATCTTACTTGCTTTACATAGAGGAGAGAGCTTATTCATCATAAAATTCTCAGTAGAGCAACGCTTTTTGCGGCAGGGAGCTCATATAGTCAGGGACGCATGGAAAGGGGCGACCACTCGGTCCCCCCGAACGTATGGCAGAGTACCTCGATCCCCCCGGGAAGCCATTTTTGGGCGGGAGGCGCGTCTCGGCTGGTATGCCCAAAGCGGCGTAGCCGGGGCGCGCTTTTTCCCGCCCTAGAGTGGGCTGGCCTAGACACTGACGCAGCCAGCCACGCCCTCGGGGCAGGCAGGGGCGGGTTTTCGCCCGCCCTGAAGACGGATAAAAGGGACGCAAGACCAGAAGACGTCCTCTTGTTCTTGTGCTCTGAAGCTGCACCTCCTCGCTACACGTGAGCTCGGGACAGAACCAAGAGCCAATTTTGAGCGTTTTGATCTTTTTCTTTGTCTTCTAGATACTTCGTCGGAGAGATGCCCAAGAAAGGCGCAAAGAGAATGACGACTGATCAGATGGTTCGGGTCCTCTTTAAAGAGATGTCCGACATTAAGAAGCGGCTGGCGGAGCGAGACGGGGGGGAGGGATCGGGGCATCCACCGGCTGGAGGGAGACCAAAGAGGCCACGAAGGGTTCCAGCCGGGGGAGACGTCCCGGTTCCCTCTGCCCCGCTCGAGGCGCCGACCCCGGTGCCGATGGAGGGGAATCCGATCCCCGTTGTCGTCACACCGACATCCAAGGAGGACATGCCCCCCGAGCTGGCAGCACAGCTAGCAGCATGGTTGGGTGATAGTAGTGAGGGCGCCATGGCTGCCGAGGCACAGGCACTGATGAAACAGCTGCGGGAAAAAAGAGATGCAGCCAAGGTGCCCGCGCCGGCTGCGGTGATAGACAAGCCACAAGTGGCGGAAACAGCGTCCGGTTCAGGTAAGCGGCCATTGCCGATCGCAAGGGATGAGTCAGCACCCTCTCGTAGAGAGAAATTGGGGCAACATGTTCCTTTGGCAGTAAAGGAAAAGATTTGGGCGGGGGAGTATGTGAATATTTTCTCCTTGCTTGTCGATCATTATGAAGTGGAGCATGTTAAGAGTCAGAAAGACCTAATGCATCCGAGTGTTTGGCGCGCAAAAATGGCCGCCTTTAAGGTAAATGAGAATATTGGCAACTGGGGCAATGCGTGGGGTATCTTTACATCTATTTTGGGGGAACGTAGGCCCGAGTTGCTTCCTGAGTTTCCAATTTACCAGTCACGAATTATGGGTTACTCGACAGCGTATCAGGGTAACCATTGGTTCTGTTATGACAACCTTTTCAGGAAGGAAAAGGAGCATAACAAAAATTTTACTTGGGACTGTTATGATTCTTTGACATGGGATAAAATGAAAGAGTCAGGAATGTTAAAAATGCCGTTGGTAGGTAGCAATGTTGTTGAATACTCCCGCCAAAATGCGGGGACGTCCTTTCGGTCAGGTACGAGCACCGACGATTACTCGAGACCTACCGGCAATACAGGGAAAAGGGGTTTCTGCTTCAATTTCAACAAAGGTAAATGTAACAGGCCTCCGGGATCGTGTAAATTCAAACACGAATGTAGTACTTGCGGGTCGTCCCATCCTGAGTCCTCGTGCAGAGCCAGAACGGGTGAGAATGGGGGTAGAGGAGGCGCGAAACAGGTCTAACACAGGCCGAGGGGCGCCTTTACCAACCCCGATTGATACCTTGGCGATGATTCCCTGGCTCAGTGAATATCCAGATCGTACTTCTGCTGGGGTGCTGCGGAACGGTTTCTCATATGGTTTCCGCATCCCGGTAGGAGACTTTCAGGGTGTCGGGACGTGCAAAAATCAACTTTCCATCTTGCAGCATACATCTGTAGTACAAGATAAGATTCAGAAAGAGGTTAGCCGGGGACGGGTCGCCGGCCCGTATAGTGAACCCCCGGTACCGTATTTTGTCTGTTCCCCGTTAGGGGTGGTCCCCAAGAAGGACCCAGGTGAGTTTCGATTAATTCATAATCTGTCAGCTCCACATGGTCTTTCGGTGAACGATGCAATTGATCCAGAGGTATGTTCGGTGCGGTACGCATCATTTGATGAAGCAGTGGCCATTTTGAATCGCCTGGGGCCCGGGACGTTGATGGCGAAATCAGATATCGAGTCAGCGTTCCGGTTGCTCCCGGTACACCCAGACGACCAGCGTCTTCTGGGATTCATGTTTCAGGGATCGTATTACATGGATAGGTGTATGCCAATGGGATGCTCTATATCCTGTGCATATTTCGAGAAATCCAGTACTTTTCTGCAATGGGTATTCACGAAGAAAACGGGTTTCCGAAATGTAATGCATTACCTTGATGACTTTCTGTTCCTTGGGCCCGCCGGAAATCACGAATGCCGCCAGGCCTTGTCTGAATTTTGTATGTTAATGGGGCAATTTGGCGTGCCATTGGCACCAGAAAAAACTGTGGGTCCTACGACTTGTCTCGAGTTTCTGGGGATCGAGTTGGACTCTAGTGAGGGTTGTTTTCGTTTACCAGCTGCCAAAGTGTCGCAATTCAGGGCAGCCCTGCAAGTATGTATAAATGCATCTAAAGTTACGCTGAATCAATTGCAACGATTGGTGGGGAAGTTAAATTTTGCCCTGAGGGTGATCCCAATGGCCCGCCCCTTTTCCCGTTCAATTGCCCAAGCGATGGTTGGCCTAAAGGAGGGTCATCATCGCACAAGACTATCGGCTGAGGTCCGCCAAGACATGCGTATTTGGTTAGCATTTTTGGCCGACTTCAATGGTCGAGTCGTTTGGAACAAACTGGCCGTGTCCTCTGAAGAGCTGGGTCTATGGACAGATTCAGCAGGAAGCATGGGCTTTGGCGCCATCTTCGGCACAAGATGGTCGGCACAAAGGTGGCCCCCATGGTGGCATGAAGGGGGGCTGACGAGTAATATTGCTTTCCTTGAACTGTTTCCCATCCTGGTGGCCCTCAGAACCTGGCCCGAAGGGTTCAAAGATCATTCTGTAGTGTTCTGGTCTGACAATATGACCGTTGTAGAATGCATCAATAGTCAGGCAGCACGTTGTAAACTGATTTTAAGGCTGCTCAAAGAAATTGTCTTACTGTGTATGCAACTGAACGTAATATTCAGAGCAAAACATGTCCCAGGGGTGATGAATCAGGCGGCTGATGCACTGTCTCGTTTTCAAATGCAGGCTTTCTGGGGTTTCCTTCCCTCTGCGGACCTAGAGCCGGCCCCCTTCCCCGAAGCTCTCTGGTCTCTCGGTGCACCGAACTTCGTCACCTCGTGGGAGAGAGTCTAGCGCCAAGGACGAGGAAGGCATATGAAGGGGCGTTCCGGGCCTATTTAGCCTTTTTGGGGTTGGAAAGAGAGGGGCTTTGGGGTCAGGAGGAATGGGTAGTGCATTTTCTGATGTCCTTGCGTAGGGCTGGGAAGTCGGTGGCGACGGCCCAGAGGCATCGTGCTGCCATTTCCTTCGTTGCCAGGGCCCATAATATCCAGGACCCCACAGCGTCTTTTGTGGTACAGAAGGCGCTGCGTGGGTGGCAACGCCTTGAGGGTCGCAAAGTAGATGAAAGGCGCCCGATAGGTCTGGATAGATTGTCCCAGTTGCTGGCCACACTCCCTACCACATGCTCTTCTCAGTTCGAGACGTGTTTGTTCCGAGCTGCTTTCACGCTGGCATTTCACGGGGCGATGAGGATAAGTGAGCTGGTTGCAAGGAATAAACAGGATGTGGTGGGGGGTTTGTGCCGGGAGCACGTTCAGATCAGGGGTGAAGCGATGATTGTCTCCTTTGTCAGGTCCAAGACCGATCAAGATGGGACGGGAGACTGCACGATCATCCGCAGGATCCCCGGGTCCTCCATGTGTCCGGTACAGTGTTTAGAAGATTACCTAGCACGAAGGGTGGCATCATGGGGGGGGACATTGTTGAGACACGCAGACGCCACCCCACTGACGAGGTTTCAGTTTCAGCGGGTGCTTGCGATGTCCATTGCCGCAGCGGGCTTGGACCCGGGCGAATTCGGGACCCATTCCTTTCGAATAGGGGCTGCCACTGAAGCTACAGCCAGGGGTCTTAATGTTGAGCAAGTGAAACGAGTGGGGCGTTGGTCCTCCAATTGTTATAAGAGATATGTGCGATTGCACATGTTGTGAAGCTGTAATAATGTACTCACGCTTCTTGTTTTTTTGTTTGGTTTTCAGTTGCGCAAGCCTACGAGGCAGGGCGGACTATGCAGTCGACCCAACACCAGGCCAGCGGTCAGACATCACCGGCTGTGAAAAAGGAGGTGTGGGTCGTGGGCCACTCATACGTGAGGCGTGCCGCAGACGTATTCGAAGCAGGTGACATGATTCACGTACCTGGGGAATACGGGTACAGAGTGTCCTTCTACGGAAGAGGCGGTCTCTGTATTGACCAGTTTCAAGCATTCTTTGAGGGTTTGTTAGGGCGGACGAGGTCACCGCCGTCTATAGTCATAGTACATTTAGGGGGCAATGATTTGGTCACCACCGGTCGACGACTTCTCCTAGAGGCAATGCTTTCCACTGTAAGTTGGTTAGCGAGGAGAGTCCCGGGGTGCATAATTGCGTGGTCTCATATGATCCCACGAAAAGTGTGGCGGGGGGCTATTTCGATTCCTGCTTTGAATCATTCTGTTAGAAAACTTAATAACAAAGTGAGTAGGTTGTTCCGTTCCAAGACATTGCATTCTATCTCGCATAATTGTATTAACGATGACAGTATGTATTTGGGGGATGGTGTGCATTTGTCGCGGGTGGGGAATGAGTTACTCATAGGAGACTTCTTAGCTTGGTTAAAAAACGTTAAAACATGACCTTTAGGTAGGAGTTTTGTGGGGGGTCCGGATAGCCGGTCAACTATCCGGACCTGTGGCGGTAAGGTCATGATCGGTGAGCACGAATTAGTAGATCCCTATGAGTGGGCGTCACCCAACACGGATGGGAGCGCTCGGGTGAGGTGGCCATTGGCCCCTCAATGGGGAGGCGGTCCCTTCTAAGGATGGGTCGCCGGAAGTAAAGGAAAGGCGGTCAAGGCCCCTTCCTGTGTAGGAGGGGTTACAGCCCCCTCCTGTGGTATTTCCCGGGGCCAGTGACATCTGCGACGGCAGATGCGGTAAGTTGTGTGGGGTTGGGGGGAGGTCTACGATACCTTCTAGATACCTCACACGAGTATTCGAACGACCTTTAACTGGCGTCGAGTTCTTTAGTGCCCCCGTCAAGTCAAGGGAAATTGATAGTAGTTGCACTTGAGGTAAGCCTCCGTGCGGTCGCCCCTCCCAAGTGGGAGGGGTAAGTCTGGTTAGGGATCTTGACACCGGTTATGACCTTGCCGTTGGCCCTTAAACGTTAGGATGTACAATTTCAATATTTCTGGAAAATGTTTTGTAGGATGCTAGTTCGGCTAGGAGACCTCTGTATTAGAGAATATGTTAAGGTTAGCCAAACATCGCAATGTGGTAATGAAATTGTACATAACATGAAACGTTTAATGTTTTTAATTTTGTTTAATAAATACGGCCGGGGGGGTCACTCCCTCCCACTTCCAAAAACTTCAAGAACTGTTTCCGGTTTCCCTCCTTTCGGGGATTGTGTTGAGAGGGGGTGGCGGGTATCTCAGCCATATGGAAAGGGGCGACCACTCGGTCCCCCCGAACGTATGGCAGAGTACCTCGATCCCCCCGGGAAGCCATTTTTGGGCGGGAGGCGCGTCTCGGCTGGTATGCCCAAAGCGGCGTAGCCGGGGCGCGCTTTTTCCCGCCCTAGAGTGGGCTGGCCTAGACACTGACGCAGCCAGCCACGCCCTCGGGGCAGGCAGGGGCGGGTTTTCGCCCGCCCTGAAGACGGATAAAAGGGACGCAAGACCAGAAGACGTCCTCTTGTTCTTGTGCTCTGAAGCTGCACCTCCTCGCTACACGTGAGCTCGGGACAGAACCAAGAGCCAATTTTGACCCACCCACCAGCCCCTGAGGACAGCCAGTTGTATTTGTAATAAAGTTAATTTATAATTATGTTTCTGTTTCGTTTACAGGTTTGTGATAGTATCATGTTGATGTTAATTATAATAAAGAATGGTGTATGTTGTGTAGGTTTTGCGATTAAAAATGATTCGATTTAGTGTTGAATTTTAAGTATGCTCTTTCGGTCGTGGTGACCAATGTTTTCATAGGTTTGATTAGCTTTGTCGTATTTATTTTGGTAGGCGGTAAGGTCATGATCGGTGAGCACGAATTAGTAGATCCCTATGAGTGGGCGTCACCCAACACGGATGGGAGCGCTCGGGTGAGGTGGCCATTGGCCCCTCAATGGGGAGGCGGTCCCTTCTAAGGATGGGTCGCCGGAAGTAAAGGAAAGGCGGTCAAGGCCCCTTCCTGTGTAGGAGGGGTTACAGCCCCCTCCTGTGGTATTTCCCGGGGCCAGTGACATCTGCGACGGCAGATGCGGTAAGTTGTGTGGGGTTGGGGGGAGGTCTACGATACCTTCTAGATACCTCACACGAGTATTCGAACGACCTTTAACTGGCGTCGAGTTCTTTAGTGCCCCCGTCAAGTCAAGGGAAATTGATAGTAGTTGCACTTGAGGTAAGCCTCCGTGCGGTCGCCCCTCCAGTCTGGTTAGGGATCTTGACACCGGTTATGACCTTGCCGTTGGCCCTTAAACGTTAGGATGTACAATTTCAATATTTCTGGAAAATGTTTTGTAGGATGCTAGTTCGGCTAGGAGACCTCTGTATTAGAGAATATGTTAAGGTTAGCCAAACATCGCAATGTGGTAATGAAATTGTACATAACATGAAACGTTTAATGTTTTTAATTTTGTTTAATAAATACGGCCGGGGGGGTCACTCCCTCCCACTTCCAAAAACTTCAAGAACTGTTTCCGGTTTCCCTCCTTTCGGGGATTGTGTTGAGAGGGGGTGGCGGGTATCTCAGCCATATAGACCTAACAAGAAAGGAATGTAACCTATGCATTAGCGATTGGCCAGCAAATGTCAGAATATTTACACAAGCCCAACACCACATCCCACCACGGCCGAAAACAGGAGATTTGGCTCAAAATAGAAAATCGAACTTACAAAGTACATCAAACACAATATAATACTTGCAAAATTGCTATCAATCAGCCTTTTTCAGACCTGTCTCATATTTCTGGGGAGTTGTTTGAATTTTAGAATTCAAAGGAAACTTTTGAAACTATCACCTTGTTCCATTAGTCTTTTACCAGTGTAGGCGTGTGGGAGCTTGTTTATAAGCTTTGTACAGGCGATTCTTCTTAGAAGAGTGTCACATTGAAACATACATATTTTCTTTCAATCAGAAATTAATTCAGCATTAGACAAAGGCAGCCCAGGTTGAGGCGAATTCTGCATTGAGCAAAAGTATATTTTATTTATATTTGTTTTAATTGTATAGAATATGCTTTATGACTTATTTGCTTCTTTGCACGTTGGCGAGTGGCAAAAGGGATTCATGTGTGGGATGTATTAATCTTTTAGGTGCCCTTTTCTACATGTCCATTCATGCGGAGAGGAGGTACACTGACCTCTGTTATGCATTCATATATCATTTACAAGCCATTTTGGTTACACTGAAACGAATGAAGAGTCTATTGTTAGAACTGGCTATTTCTGGTTGGCTAAGGCTGACGCCAAAGCTAGGCAGAAACCACCATTCTAGTCAGGGCAAGGAAGTCACACGCCAAGATAACCCCTGCTCTCCCCCTTGGTAGCTTGGCACGAGCAGTAAGGCTAAACTCGGAGGCAATGTGTAAAGCATTTGTGCCAGCACACAACAGCAACAACATACTAGGCACACCACAAAAGAAACTCCACACAAGGTTATTTATAAAATAACTTTTGTATTGTAAACACATTAGATAGTATCACACATGTACATTGTGCCAACTGGCACGGGCAATATTCACAAGGGATTATTTACAAGACAGGGCCACATGGGCCACTGTCAGGATCAGCACTTAGTAGAAATGAAAGACTGTCAGAAATTAGAATCAAAGAATATAAAATCACTGTAGCACAAAGTACCAGTTATAAATCACATCCAGTATCTACTGGGAACAGGTACCAGGACCTCAATAGGACCACCTGTACTAAAAAGAACAACCACCTAAGAATAAAATACATTTAGGGGTATAAACCTGAACACATTACCCATGATGCATGAAACACATTCAGAGGAGTAGTAAAGAGGAACACATGATGCATAAACCTACACATTCAGCGGTGTTCAGAACAAAGCACATGATGCAATAAAAATACATTCAGAGGTGCAGCGCAAGAAGACACATGATGCCTAAAACATTCAGAGGTGCAGCGCAGGAAAGAAAGACACATGATGCATAAAAATACATCCAGAGGTGTAAGACAAGGGAAACACATGATGCATAAACCTACACATTCAGCGGTGTTCAGGACAGAGCACATGATGCAATAAAATACATTCAGGGGTGCAGCGCAAGAAGACACATAATGCCTAAAACATTCAGAGGTGCAGCGCAGGGAAAAGGAAGACACATAATGCATAAACCTACACATTCAGAGGTGCCAGAACAATACAATAGCGCAAAAATCACATGATGTCTAAAAACATTCAGAGGTGCAGGAATAACACATGATGCAAGAAAACACATTCAGAGGTGCAATAACCATACAATTGCGCCAAACTTACGTAAGCCACTACCTGTGGCAGTCCCTAGGCCAACTGGCCTTGTTGGGGCTCAGACGCCCTGTGTCCAAGTGTCAGGGCGCGCTGCCATGCAGCGCCAGTCCAAGCACAAGCCTAAACGTAGCAGGTGCCCACTACTTGCTGGGGCACCTGGGAACACACAAGACCTAAACGGTGCAGCTGCCTACTAATTGCTGGGCAGCTGGGGAACTTCAAAACTGCGCCAGGGCCCAACTGACCCCTAGGCGCAAACTGAGCCACTGCTGGAGCCACACAGGCTCTGAAACCAGTTGTGGGGCATTGGAGCCATCTGGCTCTAGAAATACACATGCCCCCAAGTCCTCCGTGGGACTTTTAAAACGAATGTTCAGAGTAGAACCACATAGGCTCAAACAAAACATGCCCCATGGTTGGAGTCCCTCTCTGGGGTACTCGAAATACACAAATGCCCCCGGACGCTGTGCCTACACAGGCACCGACCTGCGCCCCTACAGAGCCTCTCGGGGCTCTGAACAACATTGGGGCGACCCGCTGCCAACCGGGGCCGCCCTTGCCGCACCACTATCTCCACGTTGGAGCGGCCCACTGCCACACGGGACCGCTCTTGACCTTGTGCCCCCAAGCGCTGCCAGCGCGCCTCACCAGTGGTCTTCTGGGACTCCTTTGTGACGATCAGCGTGGCCTCGCACCCCAAGGACTTCAGGCGCACTGCGCCGCAAAGAGCACACTCGCTCCCAGCCCTGGCCAGTCCCGGCAGCCCTCCGCCCGCTCTCGGTTCCTCGAGGAGCGGCGGGGAGGTGCTCTGAGCAGGGACAGGCAGGCCGGGGGCTGGGGGGCACTCACGGCATTCCCTCGGCGAGGTCGGGTCGAACAGCTGACTCCCCGGCTTCGTCACAGCACACGGCTCTCGCGGAGATCCCAGTCACGTGGGCCAATCCGGTCGCGACACACAGGCAAGCCTCCACAGATGCCTGGGAGTCAGCCAATGATAGTGCGGCTCCCGGGACAGGCCTGCGATGACGTTCTTGGCAACACCCAATCGCCGTATAGCAACAGTGATGACGCTACGCCGCACGGGCCAATCCCGTCGCGGCGTTTGTGAGGGGCTCGGCTCCTTCCACCAATGGGAGCGCGGCGGCTTCGATCTTCGGCCCGCAGCTCCGATCAGGTCGGCAGATGGGAAAGAGGTTTTCTGGCCCCGGGCAGCGGCGGTGAACAGGCGGCAGATGATTTTCGAGGGGGCAGGTCACGAATGGACCGCCCCTCGGCCTCACAACCACTTTGGAGTAAATTTCGCGAGGGGAGGCACCACAGACCTCCGACCCTCGTTGGGAATGTGCCGATGAGCACACCGATCCCTACCCACGCTCCGCAGTTGAGCACCACACTCTCCATGGTCTAAAACAGCACACTCTGCACAGCGTTTTGGCAAAGCTTTAGGAATGAAAGAGGGAGCAGCATAGCCCCCAGCAGGAAAATCCTCTAGCATCCAGGAAAAGTCCATCAGGTGTCCAGGGGCTGAGCTGGGACCAGGGATTCCCCTGAGCCCAAGCAGCAGCACGCCCCTGGCAGATTCAAGTTAGAAACAAGAACATTTTGGAAGGGGACACAGCCCCTTCTTATACACAGGAAAGTCTTTGAAGTCTTTGTGTAGGCAGTGTGAGAACCAGCTAGAACTGGTTATAGGGAAGTCCTGTCAGTATCAGGGACAGAGGTGACAGTCGCCCAGCGGGGGGTGGAGCCAGCATTGTGGTTTGGCAGGCACAGCCCTTCACTATCAGGTGCCATCTCCTCCCACTTCCATGGCAGCAGATGCTGCCTTTCATCCATGGGCTGACTCAGACAACCTCCTGGGCTCTCCAGCCCTTGTCACCCTCAAACCAGACAGTCAATCCACAAGCAGGCCCAGGCACTCCTGACCCACGCTCACCAGCCAATCACACGCCCGACACAAATTACACAAATATGCCAACTTCTAAAAGTGGCACTTCTAGACTAGACACAATCATGCCGCATATATCATTTCGCAGCATTCAGTCTCACAAGTTCTCTCATACCAAACTTGCCCCTGCACTCCCCACACATCAGGAACTACCATGGGCATACATATTCCCCATTCATTCCTATTGGAGGGCAGGTCACTCACCACACATACACAGAGAGCTCAAGCACTTTACACTGTACCACAGTGAAAAAGTGCGCAGAGGCCTAAAATCACCAACACCAGGTTACAGAAACAGGCTAGGAAAAAGCAAAAAGTCTCGGGGTGAACCTGCCTAAAGGGCCGGGTCCAACATCTATCTACTTGGCAGATAACCTTTTTTTAATGTCCATTATAGGTAACATAGATTGTCAACCCAGCTTTTGATGTTGCGTGGTCAAAGCCCAGCGTCATGTAGTGCATCGCAAAACAATATGGGCCTCATTTATGAGGCATTGCGCCAGTTTTGCGCTTCCGATGCGTCACTTTTTGTGACGCATCGGCGGCGTAAAACATGCCTCCTGTTGCACACTATTTACAAAGTGACGCTTCTAAGCAGATGCGTCACTTTGTAAACCCCTGCGCTACATTATACCTGCGTCAGGTATAATGTATTCAGGGGGGGCGTTCCTCCGCAAAAAGCCTCGTAGAAGTGACGCATTGAAATCTATGAGATTTCACTGCATCACTTCTAGGACGCCGTTGCGTCAAAATCTTGCGCCTGCCTCACAGCAGGCGTAAGACTGATGCAGGTCCTTTCACATGGGGCTTGCCCCAAGTGAAAGGACGCATTGCAGGAGTTGCGTCACTTTTGTGACACTCTCCAGCAATGCGTCACTTTTGCGCCTACAGATATGTCAGAAATACTGACGTATCTGTAACTGCTTGTGACATGATGTGTCATACACTAAATATGATGCATCAGGTATGTCGCAAGGAGTGCACACTGAGAAGTGACGCACCCCTGCTTTCACGCAGCGATGCGTCATTTCTCATAAATGAGGCCCTATGTATTTCTTTTTTTATTAAAGCTATGGGCTGAATTAGTATGAATGACCTACAAACTTGGCCTAATTGAGAGCTGTGGATGTCTAGTTTAGACATGGAAGGGAAAGATGTCTCATTACAGTTGCATACAGAATACACGATTTTACACGAATGCCAGCTCAGACCGAACTTTGTGACAATCACAATTTTTCGTAGGTTTTGCTAGAAATACACTAAGCTCGAGAGAAAAATGTTCACTAGCTCATACTCTCCTAATTCTAATGTAGAGGTGTGGGCCAGTAAACAAGAAGTGGCTGTTTCCTCTGCTCTTTCTTGGTAGTGTGTGTAACTGTTAGGTTGGCTGTGTCAAAGCGACATGCACAGAATGGTTATTTGTACTACAAAACCTTCTAGGTTTTGTAGATGGGGCATAGATGCTGATGGTAAATCGGGCTTGTAGAAAAAGGTGACTTAACTACAAATGGTTTTTTAGGTTTTGGGTGAGATGAACTGCAGCATTTTCTCTTTTTTCTAATCGTTCTAGTTGCTATGCATGTGTTAGAAATGGGAGTCTCTAAATGGCAATGGTTTGCACCTTTGTCCAAGTAGGGACCCTTCTTCCTAGTCAGGGGAAGGTAGGATACACTTCTAAAATAACCCCTGCTCACCCCTTAGTAGCTTGGCAAGAACAGACAGGTTTATCTCAAAGGCAGTGTGTAAAGCATTTGTGCACACATACAGTGAGTCAGTGCAAACACGACAAATGGACACCACACCAGTTTAGAAAAATAAGTAATCTTTATCCAAACCAAACCAGATCAAAACAACAAAAATCCAGAATACAGTAATCAAAAAAGGGCTTTTAATAGGTAGAAACAGTTCTGTCCATAGCAAACTATAGTTGCGACACTTTCAACACAAAGTACCTTAGATGCGTTACAAAAACAGCTGCAGGGAAGGTGATGCATCGGTTCCTTACACCCAGGGAAGGTGATGCGTCAGTTTCTTACTTCAGGGGAGGTGATGCGTCGGTTCCTTACTGCCACTCAGGGGAGGTGATGCGTCGGTACCTTACTGAAGGGAAGGTGATGCGTTGGTTTCTTACTGCGAACCCAGCGTTCAGGTATACTTGGCACCCCCGTGCGAAGCGTGGGGATCAGGGATGGGTTGTTTCTCAATGTGGCAGTGGCCAATGGCGCTGCGTTGATTTCTCTGGCCGCAGTCCTACGATTTATTGGTTCTTGAAGCTGCACAGTAGGGCCTGCATCAGAATCAGTGCAGTGATCTTGGACTTCGAAGATTAGTGCACAGGATTCGGCGTGCAGAGTTTTCTCCAATCCCCGGTAGGTGCTGTGTCGGTTTCTTCATTGATGCGTCGGAAAAAGGTGCAGATGCATGCCGCTTCTCGCAGTTGCATTACTTTTCCAGCTCCCAACAGCAGGACCAAACTCCAGAGGGCCAAAACAGTCACAGGCACCTCTTGGCAGGTCAGAATTCCCAGCAAGGAAGTTCAGGGGAGCTGATGGTGAAGTCTTTATATCCCAGAGACTTCAAAACTGGAGGCTAGTACTACTTCAGGCCCTTGGAGATCTTTCTCAAACAGGAGACACTGTACACAACAAAGTCTTTATCCTCTTGTTGGAAGAAACAGGCACTGCAGGCCAACCCCAGACAGCAAACAGCAAAGGGTCAGTACTTCTCCTTCAGTTTCTCCAGATCTTCTCCTTGGCAGAGTTTCCTCTTGAATTCCAGAAGTGGTCTACACGTCTGGGGTCTGGGCCCCACTTTTTATAGCACAAATTTCTTTGTTCTCTGGTGGCAGAGAAGTTCTTTGCCCAGCTGACCCCAGCTCTGTCATCTCTGGTGTAGCTTCCGGGCAGGAGGTTGAGACAGCATTGTCCAAGGCAGACCAGGCTCATTCAGGATTGAAATAAATCTCCTCCCCCTATTCTGAAAGCAGCGCAGGTCTATTCAACCCAGCCCGACTCACTCTGGAAAGGCAGGACACACCTCACCCCCTAAGTGGGTGTCTGAACAGAATGCAGATCCCCAGCCCCTGTCACTCCAAAGCCAGACGGTCAATACACAATCTAGCAGAGGCACACTGGATGGCTAAGCAAGAAAATATCCACTTTCTAAAAGTGGTATTTTCAAACTCAGGATATAAAAATCATCCTTACTAAAAGATGCATATTTATATTCTGAATTCAGGAATACCAAACTCCACTTTCCTATCTTGTTCCCATGGGCAGTTATACTCATAAGGGTCTGTTTACAGGGCAGGTAGAAAGGCCTTCTAACAGCATTTTCTCCGTCTGAATCAGATCAGGAACGTGTCTTTCCAACCGAATCAGAAAGGTTCCCAACTGACCAAGTACGATGCGAGGAGAATCGCACGTCTCTACGGGCCTCGTTTCCAAACGACCAATCACAATGCTGGATTCAGACAGCCTTTCCGAATCGTGCCGTCAGACTCGAATTGGCAGTCGGAATCAGAATTTGGGGGTCCATAGTGGCCCCCCTGCCGCCTGAACACAGAGCTTTCCCGATCAGGCCCTTTGGGGTAACCATTGGTCCCTCCTCACTAGCCATCCACAGTGTGGCAGGTACCAGGGGGTTCCCGCCAAAGGGTGCCCGATTTTCCCCAGCCACCCCTTTCTTCAATGGGAGCCTATGCATTCGGTCGGAACATAGGCTCCCATTGAAGCCAATGGGAGTCCAACCATATCGCTTCTGGAAGCATCTGGATGCATCGTAATTGGTTGGTCAGACTCTCCTGATCCGAGTCGGTTGGAAACCATTCCCAATCCGATTCTGTGGGAAGGCTTTCCTAACTGCATCATAATCGGGCCCTACGATGTCATGAGTACACCCCCCCCATTTTATACTATTGGACAGATAGCCTTTCAATAGTGAAAAATGAAATTGGCAGTATTTCACTATAAGGACATGCCATACACATCAGGGCATGTCCTAACTTTCACTTACACTGTAACCTGCCCACAGGGGTGCCTTGGGCCTGCCTTACAGGTAAGGAAGGGAAGGTAAGGGCCTGGCAGATGGGTTCACTTGCCAGGTCGACATGGCAGTACTAGACTGCACACAAACACTGCAATGGCAGGCCTCAGACCCTTTTGCAAGGCTGCCTTTGTGGGTGGCACAATCAGTGCTGAAGGCCCACTAGCATCATTTGACTTTCAAGCGCTGGGTACACACAGTGCACTGTACTAGGGACTTAGTAGTAAGTCAAACAAGCCAATCATGGAAACACCAATCCATAATCACAATTTACACAGAGAGCATATGCACTTTAGCACTGATCAGCAGTGGTAAAGTGCTCAGAGTCTTAAAACCCACCAAATCTGGGTCAGAAACAGGACGCCCAAAAGCAAAAAGTCTGGGGTTAAACCTACTAAAAAAGCCAGTTCTAACAGCATGCATGCAAGCATGAATTGCCTACTTCCTCTGGATGTTCATCTGAGATAACGGTTAGTTTTTTTTTTTTAGAAGACTACTTTTTAGGAAAGTTACATTGACCACTGTCCCCATTTGGATGAATAGAGAGGTCTGCATCGTGCAGTATTCCAAGGTTTCTGACCTCTTCTTTAATGGGTCACAGTGGCACTAAAGCATGTGGGGAGTGGGTAAATGAGATCCATTTTGTTGAGAACATGAATGATGCAAGGATCTATATAATGTGTCATTTGAGCCTCAGGATAATTTAGCTTATCCACGTCTCTATACGTTTGATGTTTTCTAAGGCATTTGTGAACTAGTCTTTGGTCCTGTAATACAAAAAACATTTGTGTCTCATTTGCTTAGGAGCAGACATGTAGATTAAGGGTACTTAAGAATTCCTAAAATAACTTCAGTGTAAATCTTGAACGGTGTGATCATATAGTCCTTTAGAGGGTGGGGCTCCGCCAGTAAAAAGGCCTGGATGAGGAGGGTGGTCAGGGCCTCTAGTTTAAGCTAGTACGTTTTGCTTTTGAGTGTCAAGCATGTAATGGAGTGATGTGAGATGTTTAACATAGATTGGAGGTTGAATAAAAGGGTGAGGAGGCCCACTCTATAGTAGGCAGTGGAGAAGGATTTGCATATTAAGCGACCTTTGGCCAGCCACTTCAACCAGATTGCATCAGTAATTGACTAGAGCAGTGATGGTTGATGAACACTTGAAGTGGTTTGACATGATTTTCTTGGATGTGACTGTGAGCAAACAAAGAGAAATGTCTTAAATTGCTTATGCATTTTGAGTGCTTCTCCCCCTGTGAAAGGTTTGGAAACATAGGATCAAATGATGATTTTTACAGAACCATTTTCAAATAAATTGAGAAAACATCTAAATGTTCTGAAGGGCAGTTATGGAATACTCCTATAATTTTGTGGTGTGGCAGTCAAGCCTTAGACACATTTGACATCCCCTCTGCTCAACATAGTTTTGAAAAAATAGCGCAATACCAGTATATTCTTCAGGACACTCTCCCTAAAAATTACCTGTAAACCTGTGTGCAGAGTTATGCAATTTCCCACAGCCATTCACTTAAAAACTTATCAAACTCCATATAACATATTTCTTCACTTCATTTTTTTCTATAGTGTCTGTAGGAAATGCAAATGTTTTGCATAGTCATTTTGGATTTTTGTCTCAACCCTATAATGGTGGTGGTTTTAGAGCTCTGTGCATTTTACCTGTGCTGACCAGTATTAAAATGTCTGTGCTCCCCCATTAAACATGGCTGAATTGTCAAGATTTAACCATGACCTGGAAGTCAAATGCTACTAGTGGACTGCAGCATCTATTCTGCCATCCACTACAGTGGTAGTGCAAACATTCCCTCAGGCCTACCCTATGTAGACTGATTGTAGCAGCGTAGAAAACCACAATTCAACCTTTCAAAATAAATAATTTTTACAAGTCAAAACCTTTCTTTTATATTTTAATAAGTCCCTTTGTATAGGCCTGGTACTCCACAAGGCATAGTGCATTGTATTTAAACATATGCCATGTAGAAATGTAATGCTAGCATGTCCTTACAGTGATTAGCACCCCAAACCTATTTTCACTGTAGCAGGCCTAGCTGTCCTATGTAGACACACTAGTAAGCATGGGCGGAAAATCCGTTCCGCTCGCTGATTTTCGGTAAATTCGCAATCCGCGAACTCCCGCGAATTTACCGAAAATCCGCAAATCCGCGAGCGGCGGATTTTTCCGGGGGCAAAAGTTCAAAACTTGCAGCCTGGCCTGTTGTAACTATTTTAGGATGGCGCCGGCAAGCTGCCAGCGCCATCCTAAAATAGTTACTAATTTAGCTTCAACAGGAAGCTCTAACAGATAAAATAAAGCAGGTGCTCGATTTTATCTATTAGAGCTTCCTGTTGAAGCTAACTTAGTAACTATTTTAGGATGGTGCTGGCAGCTTGCCGGTGCCATCCTAAAATAGTTACAACAGGCCAGGCTGAACTGATCTTTCTCTGACCTTTTATGCACACAAGAGGCATGTGAACTCGCATGGAAGCCCCGCACGTTTGGCCCCGCGCACACACTCGCACACTTTGCAATTTGCGAAATTGTACAAAACCCTCGCGAACTTGCAGAAACCCGTGCGAACAAAAAAAAAAAATCCGCAAATTCGCGAGAATTCGCGGAATTTGCGGATTGCGAGTTCGCAAATCCGCAAAATCCGCAAACGCGAGATCCGCAAAATTCGCCCATGCTTACACACGAGTACAGATTAAAATACTGATGCTGTATCTCTTGGATGCTACAAGTTAGAGAAATAGTTGAACAATTCAGTGGTGGAGTTGGAATTTTAATACATGTCAAGGAGAAGTTACGTTTATAAAATTACCTTTTCTCTGCCTGATATTCCTGCAGGTTCATCTTCACACAGCTGGATTTTAGCATTTGAATAAGAGTAAAATAGTGTGTAATGCCTCACCGGAGCAAACAGTAGGCTGACCTTGATGGGCAGAGATGACTCCTCTGAACCTCATCGTATAGGGAGGGTGAAAGCTGTGAGCATCCTTTTTGACATTACAGTGTCAAATCCTGCATGAGTGTCATATCCTGTTGGACAGGTCTGCTGGCTTACACATAGCACTGGGGAACACTTGAAAGAAAGAGAAACAGCATACAAAAGACAATTCTTATGTACATATTGTTTGGTTGCTGGAAAACATAGAACAAAAGGGTGGAGAAGGGCCCAAGGGGAAGGAGAATATTTATAGACCTATGGATATCTTGTCCCCTAACTATACAATTCAATACACAAAAGATATCATAGGTCTCTTTTTGGTCCTATCGCAATGCAGAGCCTATACAGTGTTCTACAAAGATAGCTGAGAAATGAAGAATCACTTAAGTTCAGGAGAGACACACAGAATAGTGAGTATTGAGATACAGTTCAAAGTAGGAACCCTTAAAAAGTACCCATCAGCCCACTCAATAGTGGAACTTTGTCATCTGGGATTTCAAGTTTGAAAGTGGTGTCCAAAACAGCCCCTCCTCAAGAAGTACTTGAGGCTAGCTACGGAACCACTGGTTGAGCCTTCAACCAGATGAGATGACAGAGTTTAAGGCTGATAGGGCTTAGTTGCAGTGCTAGAAAAAGTGTTAAAGAATATATGAAACGGAAAGGAAATTGATCCAAGTGATTAAAAATACCTATCTTGATGTCAATAAGAAAACTTTATTAGGTCTGCCCATCAAGATGGTATAGTTAAAATCAGAGTGATAATAGCGAAAAAAGAATGGCTTGCTATTTACCATAGATGTTATGTGGTCAACATGTTTCAGCCTTTATAGGCTTTCGTCAGGACCTATGAATCACTACTGCAACACCTACTTTTTGTGCTGTGAGAGACAAACTACAGACATTTCCAAAAGTGGTGTATCCTGTCCTGTAGAAAATATAAGAGATAACACAAAGAAAACCATACAACAACGAGTTATGGTAGTTATAGTTATTGTTATACATAAGCATATATGCATGCCATGTGTTTCTTATTTGTGACTTACCCCAATTTTTGGGATGAGAAACCTCACCTCACCTGGCGACGGCTCAGGGTAAAGGAGGCCACGCACTAAAAGAGTTTCAAAAATAATGTGCTTTAGTTCATCTTTTAAAATAGGATATATACATCCAAATTTGTTTTCCAGATTAGATACAAATTGGCAGGGGAGCTCCAAGAAGAATGACATTTCTTTAAGATTTCGATGGTGTCAAGCGTTCACCCTTTGTTAATTGTTAATTTAAAATGTCAAGGGTCAATTCCTCTTCAAGAGAAGGAAGGAAAACCGATCATTATATCATCAGGTCAAAAGGCAATGGGACCTGTTAGTTAAAACGCTGTCATAACTGGTAATGATGCGCCTATATTATCCCTTGTGGGCTCTCTCAACTGACTCCAAACTTAGAGGAGGCATGGGGGTGCCAAAGTGGGACCAGGCAACCTCCCAAAAAAAGAAAAGAAAAAGGAAACTGATGTGTGTGGACTCCTAGCACTGCGTAAGACCCTCTTTTAAAGTATTCACTGCTCTGGCTAGAGCTCCCCATAATCCCCTGCTGTGTTTACACATTTGCACATTTTTCCCCTCTTGTGATGGCCCCAGGGTGGCCTGGGCACCAACATAATGTCAAAATATACAGGGCCTCATTTATGAAAAGAGACGCATTGCTGCGTGAAAGCAGCGATGCGTCACTTCTCAGTGCGCACTCCTTGAGACATTCCTGATGCGTCATATTTAATGTATGACGCATCATGTCTCAAGAAGTTACAGATACATCAGTATTTCTGACGTATCTGTAAGCGCAAAAGTGACGTATTGCTGGAGTGTGTCAGAAAAGTGACGCTACTCCAGCAATGCATCCTTTCACATGGGGCAAGCCCCATGTGAAAGGGCCTGCGCCAGTCTTGCGCCTGCTGTGAGGCAGGCGCAAGATTTTGACGCAACAGCGTCCTAGAAGTGACGCAGTGAAATCTCATAGATTTCACTGCGTCATTTCTACGAGGCTTTTTGCGGGGGAACGCCCCCCTGCATTCATTATACCTGACGCAGGTATAATGTAGCGCAGGGGTTTACAAAGTGACGCATCTGCTTAGATGCGTCACTTTGTAAATAGTGCGCAACAGGAGGCATGCTTTACGCCACAGATGCGTCATAAAAAGTGACGCATCGGAAGCGCAAAAGTGACACATGGCCTCATAAATGAGGCCCAAAGAACGCAGTGAGACAGTGTCAGCGTCCTCATGTGTGTTCAGGCTAGTTTACTAACCTTCAAAGATGGACGTCGCTAAACGGAATGACTTCCAGGTTTTTAATAGATTGAAAACTAACATTGGTGCCTGTGAGCACTGGAAGACCTGAAGTGATATTCCAAACCTGGGTCTCAACTTTGAGCTAAATGGTAGTTGTGATGTGATAATAAATTTAAAAAACTAGAAATATAAAAAATATTTTTTGTATTCATAGGAAATGTGTGAAAGAATTACTAGTAGCAATAAGTGTGCTTCATTACTAATCATGCATAGTTCATTCTCGGAAGTAGATTCTTGCTATTAAGGGTGCATTCAGTACACAATCATTGGGCTGTTAACAGGTGAATTGTCATTCCAACCTTCAATGTGTGTTTTTAGTCCTAACACCCAAAGTTGCTTTTTTTCAAACAATTGGGATTCGTGGTTCACTTGTTCTAGGATCACCCATCAGTAAACCTGTACTATGGGCCCCATTAGGATGCGGGTGGAGGCACCACCGTGGTGTTGGCGGTGGCGGGAAATGCCATTTTCCACAAGTGAGCAGCAGTCCTCATGCGTGCCATATTACAATGGGCAAAATTAGCCCATTTCCCGTTCGCCGCGGAGCGATGTGAACCGCAATAAAAATGTACCCGCCACCGTGGTGGTGGGAGCCAATAGAGACCCACCTCCGTGCGGAATGATGTCCCGACCACCGTACAAATCAGGATGCCCCAAACAACCAGTCACACCGCAGCGGAGAAACCACCCAACCAGGGACGGCAGAAGCACGACAGCAGAGCGCCAAACCAGACTCCCAGTCCCCACCACCCAGTCCCGACCGCAATGGAACCAGCTCTACATGTCTTCCCGATGTTGTACCTGATACACTACCAGCAATTTATGCACCATTGTGGACAACGCCGCACATACGCGATGATACAATTCTGCACACAACCGTAACATACAACTCCTGGGTTGGTATACGGTTCCTGTCCACACCAGACACTCTCGTGAGCACAGGAACACATCCACAAGTGTACCCACAGATGAACTACCTGTCACAAAATCACCCCACCGCATCCAGGTCATCCGTTAACCTCAAAATCACAGCAATCTCCCGGTCACGTCACCGCAGTGGTGAAGACGCTGGAAAACATGCGCCCAATGCAGTAGGTAGGGCCAACGCCAGCCATGGGCAGTCCACAAAGACTCACAGGGCCACCACTACACCTTTCACACACTAGGCCTCCCACAGCCAGTAGGGGACATGCTGTGTGCCCCTCCTGTGCTTCTCCCTGCACAACTAACCAGCAAGGTGAACCCAGTCCCTGCCCCACATACACCAAACAACCAGGGAGCCCGTCTCAGCAGGTGGGGCTGAAGAGGAACACACAGCACAAAAGCTCAGGGCCAGGTCAACCCTCCTCCCACACTCCACTCATGTCATGCAAACAGAGTTCATTCAAAAAATGAACACTCATCATGAATATGAACAATAACCGAACTGTACACACTGCCTGTCAAGTAACCCAGACACACCCCACACTGACACACAGCCACCTACACATACCGGATGTCAGCAGCAATGGAGGACAATAAATGGGATAGTCAAATGTGAGGTGGAAAGTGATGGGAAGACAAGGATATAGCCACAAAGCATGTGTACATCACATGCAAGAGAAGGAACATATCACAACACCCTTATGCCAGCAAATCACACAAGGCTGACAAAGTGAGTAAAATTAAACTAAGTATGGGTGAATTTTGCTGATTTGCAGTACGCAAATTCGTGCAAAATCACAGAAAAATCTGCGAGTTCACGAAAAAATTTGCGAACTCGCGGATTTGCACAAATAGACTGTGCTAGCTCGTTGAGTAAATATATAGTGCTTTTCCTACACTATAGCTGCGCAAAGTGTCAGAAGAGTTGTCTCCAGTGGCAATGTGCGTGTAACTTTGCAATGGCGCCAAATGGCGCCGGGGTCCCTTGAGTGAGCTGTTCATCATAGAGGGTAAAGGGTGGAAAGACAGTGCACACCGCTATTGTGTGCGGCGGGGCCAAACGGGCGGGGCTTCTAGGCGAGTTCACATGCCTTTTCTGCTTATAAAAGTTCAGAGAGCAGCAGAGCAGCAGATGAGGAGAAATTAGTTCCTTCTCACAGGAACTGCACGGGGATTGCACTCGTGAAAGAAAAGGATGCAAAGGCATCCATCAAGCATCACAGTTATTTTTCGACTGTAGATATGGGGAGAAAGCACACCTGCCCAGCCTCGACGAAGCTCACGATTTTTTGGGCTGATTAATGTGTTACTGAATTTGAGCTACAACTCGGGCACCTGCTTTATCTGTAAGTGCTTCCTGTTGAGGTTTAATTTTTGTGACAGGAGCATCGTGCCAGAATTAATCTTGCCCTGCATATTTCCCCAAGAAGTGGCCACCGATTTGTGCGATACCTCTACTCAACTGAAGCACTTTCTACTGGCTAATCAGTAAGTGCTACCTCGTTGGGTAAATGTATAGTGCTTTTCCTACACTGCAGCTGCGTAAAGGGCCAGAAGAGTTTCTCCAGTGACAATGTGTGTGTAACTTTGCAATTGCGCCAAAGGGCGCCGGGGTCCCTTGAGGGAGCTGTCCATCATAGAGGGTAAAGGGCGGGAAGACAGTGCACAACGCTAGTGTGTGCGGCCGGGCCAAATGGGCAGGGCTTCTAGGCGAGCTCACTTGCCTGTTCTGCTTATAAAAGGTCAGAGAGCAGCAGAGCAGCAGATGAGGAGAAAGTAGCTCCTGCTCACAGGAACTGCACGGGGATTATGCGCATGAAAGTCAATGATGCAAAGGCCTCCATCAAGCATCACAGGTAATTTTCGTTGGTAGATATGGGGAGAAAGCACACCTGCTCAGCCTCGACGAAGCTCACGATTTTTTGGGCTGATTAATGTGTTACTGAATTTGAGCTTCAACTCGGGCACCTGCTTTATTTATATCTGTAAGTGCTTCCTGTTGAGGTTTAATTTTGAGACAGGAGCATCGTGCCTGAATGAATCCTGCCCTGCATATTTCCCCAAGAAGAGGCCACCGATTTGTGCGATACCCCTACTCAACTGGAGTACTTTCTACTGGGTAATCAGTAAGTGTTACCTCGTTGGGTAAATGTATAGTGCTTTTCCTACACTGCAGCTGCGTAAAGGGCCAGAAGGTTTGCCTCCAGTGACCGTGTGTGCCTGTAACATTGGTCCCTTGAGTGAGCTGGTCATAAAAAAAATAATAAATCCGCCCGCGAGCGAATTTGCGAATTTTTCGGCAATTTTGCGAGATTCGCAGATTGCGAAATTGCCAAAAATCCGCAAATGTCGCAAACGGAACGGATTTTTGGCCCATGCTTAAATTAAACCACAGTGACCTCTGTGCAACAACTCAGGGAGACAGCAAAGCAGACCATGCATAGGCACAGGAATGATAGGAAGTGTGTGGTAAATAAATTTACCTATGCATTTTTTCCGTATAATTATCAATACAAGACAGCTCATTCAAATGAGAGGCAGAGTCTGTGGTATCTGAGTCATACGGGCTTTAATGGACAAATCCTCAAGGATGGAGCATCATGTTCCATCACCTCTAAGGTTCAGGAAGGGACATTCAACGTTTTATTAACATTACACATTATATATAGTAAAACGACACAATTGAATCCAATACAGTAGGCGTAACAGGTGAAAAGAGAGAGATAAGAACACATGTGCGTAATAGGAGGCGTGAAAAAGGCGTAGGCATGGGCGTGCACTGTACATGTCAGAGAAACGTCACAAGAATCGTCACATGTGGGTGGATGCATAGGGAAAAGTTGCAGAATCAGCAGAAACCCTTAACCTGGATGCGCGCGTAACTAGCATGACGTGTAACTGGGGGCTTTGACTTTAGCGCTAGTGGAGGAGACTGGTGTCTGGAGTGTCAGGGCAACCTGTACCTATAACATATCTGGTATCTTATGTTTGGAGGATGTAGTGTCTGAAGTAAAAGGTCTCTCGGGCAGGGGCCATCCAATACTGAAAGCTGGTGCGTGCATACGTGTCTGGGTGCAACGTGCGGAGCCATGGGCCTACCATGGTAACGGAGTCAGTAAATCACTTGCAAGGAGGACAGAAAAGGCCGGGCCCTTTGCTCTGCAGCCGGGAATATGTTTACCTATTTCACTAGACTGGAATGTGTTTTCGAGGAGGCTGAGCAGATAACTGTAGGCAAAACATGAATTTGGCAGGTAGTCCAGGCCGAGCCGGGCACCGCTGCGCTGGCAGGAAGTAAGGCGGGGGTCAGGGACGCGTACAGCTTTCAGAGACAGGAGAGATGAGGCAGAGAGGCCTCGTTTAAGGGCCTAGCTCGACTGGGCCAGGAAACATGGAGAAAACGTGTGCGAATTTCAGAAGTGCACCATGTAAAGACGTTGGCACTGTATGCCTAGAAGCCTAAATAACAGGATTTCTTTGCATGACCGGATAGCTAACATGTTAAGGATGGACGCAAATGTATTTGCGTCTTTCTAGCATGTACAGAACAGAAGTTACACGACATACATGGAACATGGGTGCATGGATAGGGTGCGAGTGGGGGACACATTAGCTACCTGAAAATTTCTATTACCTCATTCCCTCCTTGGACCCTACTACACCCTTCAGGATATATCTATATTCATGAGACCATCTATCTGTTCATAAAGCATCATTTGTTCTTCTTTCTTTATTCGGGAACGGGAACGTGTACTTGAACGGGTAATACAAGCTGTGGCGCACAAGCCGTAAATCGCTGGCCCACATTGCAGACAGAGACAACAACTGAATACTATGACCAATATTATTCCTAGGAATGACAACAACTTCCATCCCCAGGCGGATATTACACTCCAGAACCAACCGGACCAAGTCCAGGAGCCTGGATTCTGGTGCATCTGGTGAGCTATTTCATGAAGCCGAGTTATGGCCTTATACACGGATGGCGCGTTATTTGGAATAAACACGCAACAACTGGATCAGATGACTCTACAAGCCCCGCCCCTATCAGCCAGGATGACGTCAAGGACAAGGCGATTTTGGAGAACAACAAGTCTCATAGCAGACTGCTCCTCGGTCAGGTTGCCTAAAGCAGAAGTAGTTTCGTTCACTACTGCTTCCAAGG
Source organism: Lissotriton vulgaris (assembly GCF_964263255.1). Lineage (NCBI taxonomy): Eukaryota > Metazoa > Chordata > Amphibia > Caudata > Salamandridae > Lissotriton > Lissotriton vulgaris. Next base: position 928,646,924 of record NC_141689.1, on the reverse strand, counting down.
TTCTAGTCAACTTGCGTATTAGTTTACTATTTGAGACTGTGCCTATGAATGGAAAGAATCCTTTATTGAAATCTATATATTGTTCTAATGTAGTTTCAGTCTGATCAACAAGTGGGATCTTGATCTCCCTTCTATGTCTTACATGAACGAGATGTGGATTTCTGTGATAATCAGGCGGGGCTAGAAAAACAGGTGGCAATAGGAACGCAATATAGCACGTCCCATCCCAATCCAATGGCAGACGTACATAGGCTGTCTGACCACATATGAAATAAGAATGGCGAGAGGTTCTGAAAGTAGACTTTCCCTTGTCACTGAATTCGACAACAGTATTACAATCACTGTGTCCTAGATGTACTGAACCATTCTTTCTGACGCATAATTCACCTTTCACTGGTAAAACTGTAATAAACGGCAAGTCCGAATTAATCTCAGACTGCACATTCAGAATCATGAGGTTAAGAGTAAAATTACCCAATCCATACACTTCGTTTTCTAGATCGGTTCCTGTCCTCTGGGAAGACCTTCTTGGTCTGGGAAACATATTTTATTCATGACTGTATTCAGGTTCCCCCATATCCAATTGCCTTGGGAAACCTTGGACTTACTATCTAGGGAAGACATTAAAGTAAACCATGCACCACACGAACCATTATGTGTGAACGGATAAGGAAAGAGGGGCAGAGCTCCCTTGTATTTCTGATAGGGAGGGAGTCGGCCACATACCCAGCAATTAGTAGCATTGCTGGTCTGGTGTGAATGATGTAACATACGGATGAATGTATTGTTGCGCATGGCTAAACGATAGGACAATTCATGTGGGGGCAGATCACTAAAAGTGTGCTCCACAGTGTTATTAGAGGAGGCATGTACATGTGAATCAAGGGGGAAGAAAACGTGTAACATTAGACTAATGCATATAATCGTAAGACTCAGAAGAAACATCGAGATTAAGGCAATTACACATCTGCTGTGCAAAACTTTACAATACATTCTTCTTTTCTCGATACGCCTATTTCTCTGACTACTTGGGTCTATTCTATACATGTCAGAAACCTGTCTAACCGCTTCACCCGAGGGGGACTTAAACAATTAAACGCTGTCTGACTTACTAGACCTTAACTTAGCACGGTATTCCTCTTGGGGAGTTTTCTCTAGCAGGGGGAGTTTAGAATCAGTCTCTGAAAGTGGGCAGTCCTTAATGGGAGAGTCTGTACACAGTCCGTGAACTTTTTTTACATGGCTCGAATGCAGCCATCCCTTCCTCCCCTCTACTTTAACTGCAGTCCTTGTAGATAATAAAACCAATTTCGGCTGCTTCCATCTGGGTTCCAGCGGACTCTTCCGGTCGAAGTTCCTCACGAGGACCAAATCACCAGGGCGGACTTCATGCGGTTTTACTTGGGTGTTGTCCGGAAAGGCAGCCGCAACCTGTGAACGACAAGATTGTAGTGCAGACATCAAGGAGGCCAGGTAATCTGTCAGCATACAACTGTCAACATCAGTAATCCTACGGGGCATAGCCGTCCTCCACATATTCGGAGGCCTACCGAAGACCACCTCATACGGGGATAGCCCTGTCCTAGAATGAGCTACCATTCGCATGTAAAAGAGTGCAACTGGCAAGGCAATTATCCAATCTACACCTTTCTCGGCACATATTTTGGCTAGGCGTGTTTTCAGGGTCTGATTATGTCTCTCTACGAGACCTGCGGCTTCAGGATGTCGGACACAATGGAACTTCCACTGGTAACCTAACAGGAGTGATACTTGTTTCATAAGCTCGGACGAGAATGGCTGTCCATTATCAGAGTACACGACACGGGGCAAACCGTACCGCGGGAAAAACTCACGTACCAGCTGTTTGGCAGTGGTTACAGCAGTGTAATCGGGGACTGGATATGCTTCTGTCCATCGGGAAAGAGCACATACAACTACGAGGACGTACTTAAATCCTCGACATCGGTCCATCTGGATATAATCCATCTGGAGGACTTCAAAAGAATGGTCAGTAGGATGAAATCCACCCTGTTCCACGGGGACACCTTTTCCTGGAATAAACTGACAACAGATCATGCAAGTACGCACTTTCTGTTTTGCTGCTGCTCGTAAATGTTTGTTGTACCAGAGATTCTGTAAACTGTCTAACATGGCTTTCTCTCCTAAGTGTGCTGGACTATGTGCTGTGTTAACTATGACTTGAACCATAGAGTCGGGGAGGAACCATGTGGCCCTACCCTTCTGTCAGGCCTTTCGTCGTTACTCCTCAGGATGGGTTTGATGCTGATATGGGGCCCACCTCTAGATCATCCCAAGTCTGGCTCTTTATACCTCAGACTATTAGGGAGATCAAGCAGGGGAAAAATATAGGTAGTCCGGAGGGGAACAGCTGGGCAACTGGAGCAGGAAACCTGTAACATATAAAACAGGGAATCAATGGAAGAGCGACTCTAACTCTAACTATTCTCTGCAATCAGTGGTATGTCCGCCACCCACCTGAAGAATCCTATAAGTGATGAGGAATGAAGAGTGACAGGTCAGGCGTCTTCTCAATTCCCAGATTGTCCTGCGCAAAAGATATAAAAAAGACCATAAATATGCCCCCTCTTTCCCACCACTAGGTAAAGGGTTTCAAAATCCCCTGATGTAAGGAAAACCATTCACCACATACCCTCTGAGAACAGGAAGATGACCTAAGATAATACTGAGGATGCCCTTCACTTGTCACAGTGTACAGAATATAAGAACTTTCCCCTCCGACAGTATGGTTAGTGATAGTACCGGCAGGCACTCCAAATACCCTAAGAGTTTCTCAACCACAGCAAACGGGAGTCAATTAGGGTAAATCCATGCGTGAATACAGTAACAGAAATAATGCCCAGTTAAAGAAGGCAAAACGGATGATAAACACTCCTCTGCAGATACGTCTCTGCGAGGAACAGAAAGACCTCCTTTTCCTTGCAGCACACAAGAAAACAAAAGCGCCAATATCCTGAACAAACTTCAGACTCAGCCGAGTCGGAAGACAACCGGGAAAACCGTAACCCCAGTTCAGCACAAAATGAACGCCCCTCTATGCGCGGGGAAAACCTGTAGCTGGCACACTGAAGACGATGTGGGCGCTTCCTAAGCCCCTCCAATGTATCCACCAAGGTTTCGACAGAGCAAGAGTTCCCAGAACTCGAACGATCAGCAACTGATGCGGGCGCTTCCTAAGCCCCACCTGATAATCCAATGGATCCGCAAAGCTATCCGGCGCGAGCTTAACTACAGCCCGCCCGGAACGAGCACCAAAACACAGAACTGGTCGCGCAAACCACCAAGCCTCAAATCAGGAAGGAATAATCGGCAAGGTGTCTTCCGCTACCGCCAGGATATCCCGTTTCCCAGTCGCGCATCATCATCTGACGCGCCGCGTTAGGAAACATGGGTAATGTAGTCTTTTCATGTTCAAGATAGGTTCACGATTGCAGGCAGTGATTTACCGGTGGCCGGGGAACCTGACACCTTCGTCATCCATCCCTGATCTGTTTGGATCCCTCCTTGTTCAGTCCATTTCTTGATTTCGTCTGGTGTGGCATGTGTCTGTATGTCGAGTACATCTAGAGTGGGATCCTTAACTGTCAGGCAATGTGTCAGTGTAGTCGGATCAGTCTTTGTCATGTCAGTCGGAATGTCTGTCTGAGCTGTGAATTTGGCTGTACGATCTGCCAGGTCGTTACCCTGGGAAATAGTGTCGGTGACTTTGGCATGTGCTTTGCATTTCATAATGGCTATGGCTGTAGGCAAGTGTATTGCTTCTAACAGGGCTTGAATAAGGGGACCATGCTGGATCTTGGTACCGTGAGAAGTTAAGAAACCTCTCTCTTCCCAAAGGACTCCGAAGTCGTGAACGACTCCGAATGCATACTGTGAGTCTGTGTATATGTTAACTTTCTTGTTCTTGGCTACTATACAGGCTTGAGTCAGAGCAATGAGCTCTGCAGCTTGAGCAGATAGGGTGTCGATACGGTGTGTTTCTATGACTTCAGTGTCAGTGGTCACTGCATAGGCGGCCACTAATTCTCCTGTACTTGTTCTCATACATGAACCATCCACATAAAGTGTCAGGTCTGGATCGGTCAAGGCAATATCTGTCAAGTCTTGTCGGGGCTTCGTTACTGTATTAATGACTTCTACACAGTCATGTGGTGCTGGATCTGTTGTACTTGAGGGTAACAATGTGGCAGGATTAAGTATGTTGCAGCGTCTGATTTCTATGTGTGGCTGGAACAGTGTCAATTCATAACCTGTCAGTCGTGTTATGGTCAAGTGCTGAGTCTGGGTGTGGTTCAGAAGTACTTCCACGGAATGTGGAACCTGTACTGTCAAGGGATGTCCTAACACTATTGAGTCGCTTTGTCTGATAGCTAGAGCTGTAGCTGCAACTGATTTCAAGCACGCAGGTAGAGCCTGGGCAACTGGATCCAATGTACTAGAAAAATAAGCACAAGGCTTATGGTGTCCTGCTTGATCTTGTGTGAGAACGGACAACGCTGTGCCATCACGTTCTGTGACGAAAAGTGTAAAAGGTTTTCTGTAACATGGTGTCGCTAAAACTGGTGCTTGACATAAAGCTTTCTTCAAGTCATTAAAAGCTTGTGTATGTTCCTGAGTCCAAGGAAGGACAGTCGAAGTCGCTGCCTCCTGTGTTGTCAACTGTATGAGTGGCTTGGCTGGAAATGCATACTGGGGAATCCATTGTCTGCAGTACGAAGTGAGGCCAATAAAGGCCCGTACTTCCTTTTGTGTCTTGGGTTGTGGTAGATGTGCAATTAACTGAATACGATCTGGTGTCAACTGTCTACCCCTCTTGGACAGCAAGTGCTCATGGTATACCACTTGCTGGGCACAGAATTGGAGCTTCGAAGGAGATACTTTGTGCCCCTTTTCGGCCAGGAAATACAAGACCGTCAGTGACGCGCGCTCGCAGTCACGTTCGGTCCGTGCTGTGATCAGTAGATCATCAACATACTGTAGTAGAGCAGTGTCAGTAGGCATGTGAATACTGTCTAGTTGTCTTTTCAATGCTTGGCTGTAAATACTAGGACTTTCCGTGAACCCTTGAGGTGCACGTGCAAATTTGAAGCTTCGGCCATTTAAACAGAATCCGAACAGGTATTGGCTATCAGGATGAATGGGGATGCTAAAGAAGGCGTTCTTCAGATCAATTACAGTAAAGAACGCAGCTTCGGAATCAATGGCAGTCAATAGTGATGAAATATCTGGGACCACTGGATACTGTGGTACTATACATTTATTGAGTTCTCGAAGATCGATCACCAGTCGATAGACCGGAGGTGCATTTGGGTCAGTTCGTTTAAGAATCGGAATGATAGGAGAATTACATACATTGGAGTCAGTTTCTACAACTACTCCTTGGGCAATGAGTTCGTCAAAAATTTTCAGTAAGGCTGCTACAGCCTCGGGGGGCAATTTGTATTGTCGGATTCGGGGCAGTACAACACCTTGCTTGAGTGTGACACGATAAGGAGTAATGTGCATACAACCTACATCAGTTGGACCTTGCGCCCATAAATGCGGTGGAACATTTATCAATCTGACATCAAAATCTCTCAGCACATAATGGCCCTTGAAATCTCGAAGGAATAATCTCACTCCTTCCGGGGAACAACATATAACAGCTCCTAGAGCCTTCAGTGTTTTAATACCAAGCAGGTTTTCAGGACATGATTTCGTAAGCAATAAATCTGTAGTACGGGACAATGGACCATCTGCAAGGGGAACTGGCTGTGATACTTCGTTAACAATAGGCTTTCCTGAAAATCCAAGGGAAACATTCTGTGAGCCTGAGAGGGGTGCCCCTGGGACCTCGTCATGACTAATGGTAGTTCTGCTCACCCCCGTGTCAATCAAAAAATTTCTGTCTTTCCCTAATACTTGACTATGTACATAGGGACCATCTTGATCTACAGGAACCTCGATAAGGGGCAAGCCAACCTCCCTCTCTAGGCTTTTTCATGTGTACTGCTGATAATCTGGGTAATCGGATTGTGCATACTGGTACATTTGTTGTGTGACGTGTTGTGTTGCGGCAATGGGTTGGGGTTGGGGTACAGCTACTGTCTGTTGCTGTGCATTCTGTGGAGGTTGCGGGTTCTGTGGAATATTCTGTTGAACGTGTTCTGTTCTAGGCGGACGTGGTCTTTCTTTCGTTTTGCCTGTAGCAATATTGTGTCTGAGAACGGCACATTCATTTATAAAGTGACCTGGCTTTTTACAGTAATTGCAATTCCCTTTAACAGGAGCTGCAGAATGACTAGTCTGTGAGTTCTGCGTGTTACCCCTCTTCTGACCATCTGCTGGAACAGACTGGGCAACTAGTACTTTCATTTTCGTGTCTTTCATACGCCTCTGCTCATGATCGTGTTCCTCTCTAATTCTGTTCTGGTGGTACTGTAACATTTGCAACATTTGGGAAGGCGTATTAGCTTGCCATGTACTTTCGACTTTCAATACTCTGTTCTTAACCTGTGGTAAGGAATTCTCGACTAGTTTGGTCACAAAAAGATGTGGGAATGACTCGCTACTTGTTTTCAGGCCACTATTAATAATGAAACATTTCTCGAATCTTGAATAAAAATCACTAGTGTCTTTGTCTTGTTTCTGTTTGCAGGCTGAGATTGCATCCCAGTCTTCCTTTTTAATTGTCAATAATCTAGGCAAAACCTGTACTAATAATCCTGGTAATGCTTTAGTTTTCTCCCCAAGACCTAAACCTGGGGTACGTCTATTTTCCTCGTCTTCTAATTCAGCCCAAATAATCTTTTTATCTCCCACCTCCCATTCTTTTTCTTTCAGTTTTTCGTAAATCCCTGCTGGCAACAATACTTTTAACATTTTCAGTATGTCGGAATATGTGTAATCTCCCATAAGTAACATGTCTTTTAATTCACTGTGGAAACCTGCAGGATCTTTATCGTGACAAGGTACAATTTTCTTCATTTCCAATAATTCCATTTTAGTCAAAGGAGTGTATACGAATACGCGTTCAAGCGTATCATCTGGCTTCCGGATTGGATGTACTTCTCGTAAGGGGTTCTGTCTATCTAGGTGATATGGCTGTCTTACTGGGGGTGGAACGGAAACAAGATGTGGAGTTAGGAAAGTTCTGTATTTATGACGTTGTTCTAGAATGATATCAATTAAATCGGTACCTAGACCTCTCCATCTTCTCAGGAGTAAGTCTTTACAATAGATTATACAATGGCCCTGGATCAGATTGCTGATTTTTATACAGTGTAATGAGATGTTGAGTCATGTATATACCAGCTAGTCGTTGTTCTTCTGGAGTCAGGCTCAAAAACGTTTGCACTACTAAATCATCTTTATATATACTGTCATCCCCGGCCCATTGGACTGCTGACCGGGCTAGTTCCTGATCACGTAAGGTATTAAGTTCATGATAACCTATTCTCTCTTTCAGTATTTTATCAGTAACTTGGAATATGTGTTCAAGAGAACATTGCTCTGGTATCGGAGAAAGGAAACGTTTCTTGTTTTCTAGACGAATGGGTCTGTCGAAAGGTCTATCAACAGAATACTGTTTAGGGAGTCTCACTCTACCTACGTACGCTATTTTATCCTCAATCTCTGCTGGAGTCTCTGCTTCTTCCTCCTCCTCCGAGGAGTCATTCTTGTCTGACTCGGCTTCTTTTTCAGCCTTCCGTCTGTTATGTATTGCTACTATTTCTTTACGGATCTTTCTGGACATGGCATCTATACAATTCTGTTTGTCATGTTTACAATCTGCAATATTTTGACCCCATTTTATCAGGCCATCCATTTCTTCTTGAACAACATCTGGCTGATCTTGTTCCCTTATCAAACAATTAATCAAGAATCGTAATAGTAAACCTTGTGTCTCCACTTTCTGATATGCCATGGCTTCACGAATACATTCTGGCTTCTCCCCCGTTCTAATAAAATAATATATTTTGTCTAGATCTTCTGGCATTTCTGGTAATATCATCAAATAATCTGTAACACGTCGTAGACGTAACGAGGCTAGCATCATGTCTCCTCTCTTTCCAGGTACTGGATCATATCTACAATCCGTAAGATACTGTCTAAGTTTTTCATGTGTCATTGCTTTCGGAGTACGCTGTGTTGCTAATTCTCTCATTGTCACTCGTTGTAACTGTGGCGGGGTGTGAAAGTGACCTCCTGTGGCACCTCCTGAAGCAGAACCGTGGGCATGACCTGACGTCATGGCGGGAGGGAAAGGTACATGTAACGGGACTGACTCTGGGTTGCATCTGTCGCAAAAGGATTGAGAGGACCAATAGTAGGGGGACCAGTAGCAGCAGCAGTAGAAGGGGAAGTGACAGCAGGTGTGGGAAGCGAGTCTTGGCGTGGAGGGGTCGTGGCTTGGTCAGCCGGAACATGCTGCGGTACATTATTAGCGGGTTGTACGGGTACATTGGTATATGCTGGAGCTACGTCATCTAAATAGGAAGAAAAGAAAATGTCTGCTGCGGTCTGTTTGTGACGGAGTTTAGTCAGAACCAATGGTGGTGGCAAGTAACGGGTATTTCCGGGGTCGCCTTGGACAGGCCCTCGGCAAGAACTGGATACATGCCTGTAATGAGTGCACTTCTTTGGCGATCTAATTGTTCTAATCTGACCTGTTCTCCTTCTTCTAGTAACTCTTTTTCTCTGGCTTTTTCGGATTCTTCTCTACTTTTCTCTGTTTTTCTGATTGCTTTTTCTGTTCTTCTATGTGATTCTTTATGCCATAATTCTATGGCATCTTTCTGAGATTGTCTGGCTTTCCTTTTCCATAACGCTTCTTCTACTCTCATGATGCATTCAGCATCCCATGTCCCTGAGACAGGCCATCTAAACTTCTCTTCCAGATTCTTAGTGTAGTCCACCCATAAGTCTAAATACAACACAGCATCTAAGCCATGTTTGTGGTACATAAAATATACTGGAGTGTCCCTAGGCGGGACAGGAACTGCTTCTTCAAGTATCCCTTTCCTAGTTCCTATCTGACGTAATTTTGAAAACAGCGGCATGACTAGAGTGATTCGGACGCGAACACAATAAACACAGTAATAAACAGTAGACAATCATTCATACCACAACATTGAAACACATTAAAACATGTCGGACCGAAATTACCTGGAACACAGAAAACACATATTCTGAAAAACTCTCGGGATAAAACTGAATATCTAGATGCACTGCTAAACAGTACAGACCGGTCTCATAAAGAGACACGTCGGACCGTATCCACCTAAGTGAACACGTCAGGACCAGAATTGTGTACCCAACTCTGTCTTTACCGGGCACAAATTAATGAACCCGTCTAGATGCGTTCCCAACAATGGTACTCACCGGGAAGCAAGAAACTGAAGGCCTCGGAAACTGGACTGGACTGAACTGCTACGACATCGGACTGGCACGCATCACGCTACCACACATGCGCTTCGGAACAGGTGGGCCTCCGGACACCTCGGACCTTGCTCTCTCGACTAGGGCTCTGGTCGGGATCCTCCGCATTCCTCACCGCCTCGTCTGGACGCCGGACCGCAGTCTCCGTCTCCCTCGTGGACCCGAGGGAAGATAGCAGGAAGACCCGCAAACGTGCACGGTTTCCGTCGGGGTTGTACAAGGGGTCGAAAGCCGCGTGACTTCACCGGCGAGTGGGGAAGGGGGGGTCCCTGTTCGGGCGCCAAATTATGTGGTAAATAAATGCGAGTGGGGGACACATTAGCTACCTGAAAATTTCTATTTCCTCAAGTGTCTGAAGTCAAACAGTGATCAGACACACATCTTTATCTACTTACTTGATATGTGTATGTCATCAGAACAACTCACAGGGCCCATTGACACACTCCATGACTGTCAAACACAACTTGACCCTTCACACATACCCCTCCTCCACCCACCTCACACCTGCACCACTGAACACCAGTGTTAAAAACACTGAATGGTGCAAATAATGTCCTGTGAATACACTGACAAACAATCACACTCCCTGGGGTGCATCCACAAACATCACACACACACTCAGGGATGCCTGAACCAATGCTGGCACAAAAACAATAGCCAAACACAAACCTCACAAACAACATACACAGAAGTACAACCAGCCCACATATGGCTAGCCAAACAATAGGAAGGCAATGGGAGCCCATACAGAACAGAAGTACACAACATCATCACTCAGGACCAATGCAGAGACACCATACCCCTACACAGATAAGAAGTGCATCATCTCAAAACAATCATGGACACAAACTGGGAGCAATGGTCCAATAAGAAAACACAGACAGACATATCACACCACCCATCAAGTCAACATGGTGTAATAGTGTACCACCTGCATGCACATGCACAATCCTGACAAGTGACGGGTTAGTCAAATATAAGAGGAGAAACCACCAAGGTGTACTCAAAACAAGCTCTGGAACAAGAATACTCCTAAGTGCATGTGACAGACACACAAGTAATGCACACTACACTTGCAACACACATCTGAATGTATCACAACACACAAACAACTCACACACAATGACATGCAAATAGAACATCACACACAGAGCATCTGTCAGCTGAAAGAGACAACACAGACCAAACGCTGCACACATCCACAACAAACACAAAATGGATGCACATGCCAATCCATCATATTGCAAACACAGCTGTACATCAGGGGATGCACACCAGGCAATTACAAGGCAACATACAGTCACAGCACTGTATGCACAACAAGCAGTGTATGCACAACAACGTGAGCTCATGCCATCCACCATGTTGTACTTTGGGGCACAAATACAGTTGCACATTGGTGTCAGATAATGTAACGACCGGATTTTTGGACCAGATAGGATCAGCTCACCAAGACACCACCAACCCAGCCGAAACGCAACCACCTCCCTCCTCAGGACCCATCTATCCAGGCACCTGGGTACCTACCTGAGGATGGGGAATTAGCAATATACAAGCTCATATCATCAGAAACACCACTAAATCTATAGGGATTACTAGGAATACTCACTGATTACTAAGGACGTCCATGCCCTACACCACACTCATACCTTATAGTCTCGCGGCAACTCAGACCCAGACTATGCTACCCTCCAACTCATAGTGAAGGGGGCAGTTCCAATAACTTACCATTACACACTGGCTACACCCAGTGCTCACTCAAGATAGGCACTGTATCCTCCCAGTGCTCTCACTATTACATACATACACAAGCCACAATCCTGTGGGTATACACACTGACCGCAGTCAATGCTCTCATTAACGCCGCTTTACCTAGAGGCGATCTTATTACACACCAGTATTCTCCCTGGTGCTCTCATTAACGGCACTTTCCCTAGAGGCGATCTCATTACACACCAGTATCCTCCCTGGTGCTCTCATTAACGCCACTTTCTATGACGATCACTTTCCTATGAATACCTTCAGCTCTCTCTCTCTCTGTTGGGAAGTTTCTCTACCTACTGGGAATGTCTCATATATTTTATGTGGTACAAGAATGGCCAAATTACACTGTGTACAACTTATTCTCTATTTCAAGGGCTCCTCTCTCCCTCATTATTCAGTTACCATTTACTTGATCAGGGGTAGCATCTGTTCGCGAAACAATACCTGACTAGAAGAACAGGTTACCTTTATTATACAAGAACAAGAGGTACACTGGTTCACTAAGAACTGGGGTTCCTTTATTGACAATGACAATATAACACTATACTATAACATATAGCCTGCAAAGGAAAATGGGAATAGACACATACACAGATCTGCGGGGTCTCTGTAAAGCTTTATTACTATAACACATCCACGTGTAATTGACTGTAAATAGCTAAAGAGGGAATGGATTATACTGCACACCGCTGAAAGAAAAAGTATTAGCAATACAGTAAGGACAAGGTTAATGTTTAAATGTAAAGCAAACTATATTACAGGAAAGGTATCACCTGATTAGTATGAAGTCTTGCTCTAGCTGTCATCTGGGTTCCTCTCTCGTCTGTGCCTTAGCTCGTCTCAGATCCTCCCCTGCACTCTTGGACACGCATCTGCGCTGATCACTCTGCACTGGATTCCTCTCCCCCACGAACTCTCTCCACCTTCCAGCTTCAGTCTAATAGTTTCTGCCGCTCTGATAACCGTTCGCTCCACTAGCTTCTTCACTCTGTCTGATTATCTCAGCTCCAATGTCCAATTCACTCCAGCTGCTCCCACAGACTAATCCACAATATAACTTCAGTCTCTTCCAAAAAGCATCACTTCAGACTCCAGCTGATCACAACTCCTTCTGATAAGTAACTGCTTCTGACTGCTTCCTTCAGTTCCAAACATCCTCTCACTTCTCTCTGTTCAAAACACCATCTGCTCACAACTGCTTCTGACTTCTCTCTCTGGTTCCAACTCACTGACTGTCTTCTCTCTGTTCCAAGCATCGACTGTCTTCTTCTCTCCTCTGCTCCAACTAAACTCACTCACAAACTGAAAAACTGACAAACTGACAAACTGCTCTCTGTTCCAAGCATCAACTAACTTCTTCTCTCCTCTGCTCCAACTCAACTAGCTCCGCCTCTGCACTTCACTAATATGGAATGCTCTCTCCTCATGGAAAGTTCCAGCCAGCAGCCTCCTCCCACCGATTCCATGTACCAGGCTCCTTGCTCTAGACGCTCCCACAGTGACCAGCTGCTTGTTTCGTCTAGAGACCTGAGCCCAGAGACACTTCCTGATTAGATTCAGCTCTGGCCGGTTCTATCCAGTTTGCAAAGGGCGAACAACACCTCATAACTAAAACATCACCTTTACCCTGCAAGCATCTCATTCTGCAGGGACAGAAATCAAAATGGGGTCTCTCTAGTTCTGGGCCTTGTAGGCCTGAGAAGGATGAAATAACACTTAGCTCTGTCAGAGTACATACACAAACCGTATCAATATGTAATATAAAGTCAGGACTACAGGGTCCACCCTCTACTATAGGTAGGATGATGAAAGGACACATAATTATGTCAAAGCCAATAGGCAATAGATGGATTAGAGTCAAGAATAAGGGATCTATCATCATATTAAGCAGCTATCCTCCAGTTTATGCTTCTAAGTCTGGAAAAAGGCCTGAAAAGAACCAACACAAGGCAAGAATAGAGATTCAGGATGGTAGCAAGCTTAAAGTCACCATCACTCAGATATAGAGCCAAAAATACGGTCACTACAGATGTGTAGTCCTCACAATTCTGATGTCAGGCAATGTACACATTGATTAAAGCACACTTAGATGAGGCACACTGCAGTTCCCTTCCATGGGATGTCCCTGACTTCCCCAATGCAGACAATGGCAGAAGACCACAACTCAGAATGCAATGTCAAGGGCCATTACTTCAATGACATGAGAAAGTACAGTTAGGGAAAATGCATGACAGCTGCACCCAATACAGAGGCCACTTACAAGCCATTGCATCACACTAGCAACATCACAGTACTCAGCACTGGCCCAGGCTTGGAACACATGCAGCCACTCACAATCAAAGTCACACTTACCAGAATGCTCATCCCCAGCTTGCTTCTGATGGTCCTTCAAACATGCATCCAGATAAGGCTGTGTCACAGCTAAGATGCGGTCCATTAGTGGTGTCATGCTCCTGAGCGCCAACCTTCCAGTCTGAGGGAGCAGCCCCAGCGTCATCTCTGCCACGTTTTTGCTCAGCTGGCAGATGTCATCCCACCTCTAGTGACGGTGTGTGCGCCGTCGGTTGGAGACACTCAGATCCCGCACCTTGCATGCAATGGCCCTCCACATGGCCTTATTCTGGTGGACTTTGAGGACAAGAGTGGATACTGCGTGTACGCCCTACCTGTTGCTGGATTGTTCTCTAGCATCCCCACGAGTTTTTGTACCTGGGATCAACGCGGCCCCTCGCCGGACCCGCTTTGCGGGTCCCGCAGCGTCTAGCTCCTGGAACTGTTGCTGACTGTGAACTTGTGGTGAGAAGCGCGGGTCAGGCGATAGTGTCAGTGGGCTGCGAGCATAGATGCTGGGACTCCAGTGTCCAGGAGTCCCTGCACGCCCCATCGAAGTCACCTGGGCTGCTCTCCCCACTGGCCACGCCCCCGCCAACGGAGTAAAAAGGAAATCTTGCCTCCAGCTTGTTGGGAACCCTCTTGGATACTGCGTGTACGCCCTACCTGTTGCTGGATTGTTCTCTAGCGTCCCCACAAGTTTCTGTACCTGGGATCAACAAGGCGCCTCGCCGGACCCGCTTCGCGGGTCCCGCAGCGTCTAGCTCCTGGAACTGCTGCTGACTGTGAACTTGTGGTGAGGAGCGCGGGTCAGGCGATAGTGTCAGCGAGGCTGCAAGCATAGACGCCGGGACTCCAGTGTCCAGGAGTCCCTGCGCGCCCGATCGAAGTCACCTGGGCTGCTCTCCCCGCTGGCCACACCCCCGCCAATGGAGTGAAAAGGAAATCTTGCCTCCAGCTTGTTGGGAACCCTCTTGGATACTGCGTGTACGCCCTACCTGTTGCTGGATTGTTCTCTAGCGTTACCACGAGTTTCTGTACCTGGGATCAACGCGGCGCCTCGCCGGACTCGCTTTGCGGGTCCCGCAGCGTCTAGCTCCTGGAACTGCTGCTGACTGTGAACTTGTGGTGAGGAGCGCGGGTCAGGCGATAGTGTCAGCGGGGCTGCGAGCATAGACGCCGGGACTCCAGTGTCCAGGAGTCCCTGCGTGCCCAATCGAAGTCACCTGGGCTGCTCTCCACGCTGGCCACGCCCACCCACCTATCAGCCTATGAGTGCGCTGCAGCTAGCATAAAAGTCTCCAGGGCCTCCCCTTCGCGGGAGCGCGCCGGGAGAAGCCCGGGACAAGGGCGGGACCGTCTAAGGCCGTCATAGGCCGGAGTAGGCTGGGCTGGGCCTACCCTCTTGCGTTAGTTACCTGAGCTTTGGTGTACATATCTGTTATAGTTCCTATCATAGTTAGAAATGCCCTCACCAGCAAGGGAGGGTACCCCCATGAAGCAGGGAGGGGCCAAAAATAGGACCTTAGATAACTATTTTCCCCGGGCTGCGGGAGAGGGGGACAAGGAGAGTACCTTGATTAGGCTCAGGGCGGAGCGTAGACGCTCAATAGAAAACCTGAAACATAGGCCCCTCGGTGAAAACTCTACCTCACTTAGTGAAGAGCCAACCCCAATAGACGATGTTCCCCTCCTGCTGAGGGAATGTATCAATTACCCATCGGACCCAACCATGAGTTTAATCCCTGCCAATAGCCCATGCCCAAGCAGTGTTACCATTGACCTAACTTCTCAGCCCCCCCCGGCCCCCAAAGCCAGGAAAGCCAAACCCAAGCTAACCACTGTGCAAGGGGTATATGGGCCCCCACCGAATAAATGTAGGAGGAACTCGAGGGGTGCTCAGGGCAAAAATAAAACAAAAATCCCCCACTCTGAGTTCGGGAGGACATCAAAACTCCCTCCACCCACTGAGAGGTTAGCGGAAGAGGTACACTCAAAACCCACTGAACAGGCTGCTACTGCTCCCGTCTTGACAAATGACACAGGAAACAATGTTACTAGCGTCCCCCTCTCTGTTGTTCTGCTAGGAAATTTGGAATTTTTGCTCAGGTTCCTATTATTGCCAATTAGCGAGAGCATTAAAAAGGTTGAGATCAGACTCACCATCCTGGAGGCTACACCAAACAGTATGAAAACCTCGGCCGGCCTCCAGGGCAGATCTCCAGAGACTATTCCCACTTCCACGGCTCCCCAGAAGCCCCCCAATAGGGCAGCGAGCTTAGCCCCCCCACAGGCCACTACTGTTGATGCGCCTCCACAACCCCCTAGGACTAACTCTGTACCTGCCAATCCACCAAATCCCAACAGGTCATCTTCCCCTGTAGACCCAGCTCCTTCTATACAACCCAGTGATAGCACTGCTCCCCCACCTTTATTGAAGCCTCCCCCTAGGCCACGCAGGCCCAATCTACCCCCAGAGGCAAATGATTATATGGTAGTTATGGCTGGTGTTCCCCCACTTGAAGCTGGCGAAGTTGAGAACTTTTGCTCATTGAAAAGTAAGGTAATCAAGTGGTTGAATGTGAACAGACCCCTCCCGGTACATCTCAATAATGAAATCATAATGGTGAGAAGGGTGCCTTGGGTGGGTAAAACATACAAATCTATAATAGGGGATTGCATATTGGCGAGTTTCAGAGATGCTGGGACTGTTACTCATATATGTCAAGGGAAGAATAGATCACTGGAATCAACAATTCAAACCCTCCATGTGTCTTTCTTTTTCCCCCCTATCCCAATGCACCCTAATCAAACTTTTGACAACTGGACGAGGGTCGTTCGGAGGGGAAGACATCACAAATTTAACACTCGGCCACTATCTCGCCGCCCGGAGCTACCCTTTCACAGCTTCAACCGATTTAGTTGCCTGAACGGACTTGAGGGGGTTGATTGACACATGGGCAGATTTTCAAACTCAATGGGCACTGTTTCTCTAGGAGATGGGAAAAAAGGGGTCTTAACACGGGAGTTGGAGCAGCAAAGCCCCCTGGTACAGCAAACCTCATCCAGCAGGGTCGGGAGGTCCGCGCCAGATGTGTCCATGGTTACAGTTATTGAAAGCACAGGGGGAAGACATGGGCTGGAAACGGGACGGGTAGAGACTGTGGCGCAAACGGAGCCCCAAGGGGGAATAGAGCAGGTCTATGAGGCACTGAGAATTATTTCCTGGAATATAGCAGGTTTGGCAGCCAAATTTAACAACAAAGAGTGGCGTGATTACATTAGTAAATTCCATGTAATCAGCCTGCAGGAGACATGGGCCCTTGATAACAACTTCCACATGCAGGGCTATAAATGTTTTTTTGTGCCGGCGCAAAAATCCAGATCACGGAGAGCCATGGGAGGACTATCCATTTATGTAGATCTAGACCTCCCGGGCAGTTGGTCTACCCCAGATTGGAACTCCCATGTTATACAAGCAGCACGGTTTACCGGGAAGGGGCTAAGACTCACTGTTTTCAACATTTACAATAATGGGGCTGGGGGAGACCACACCTCATTTGTAGGAGAGTTGGAAGACAGATTGGGCCAGGAAATTACAGCTCAGAAAAAGGGGCAGCCACACGCTCTGCTGGTCATGGGAGATTTTAATTGACACCTATGTTCGGCACTGGTTCCAATAGATACAGAATGGTCTCAATGTCCTGTAGAGAATGGGCCGCATTTCTCCCACACGCCAGAAGGGTTAGCTTTTAGTAAGATCCGGCTTAATTACGACCTAGAGCACACTATCAATATGATGGGTACACAGAAGGATGGCACCCTCCCACCCACATTCAAGGGCAGAGGATGCTCATCTATTATTGATTATATCCTGGTTTCAAGATCCCTATTAAGTAGAATCATTAGTGTAGGGATTGAATGGAGCAGTTTTAGCGACCACAACCCCCTCGTTTTGGAGCTGATGTACCGGGTGGGCTCAAAAAGTAGAGACCAACGCACAATCACGGAGTAGGTAACAGATCAAGGCAGAAGATTAAGGTGGTCCAAAATAAACGGGGACACTTTTTATAAGTCCCTGGTGGACGCTGGCAATTCCGCTATTAATGACTGCTTAGACATAGATGTCCAAGGACCGAGGTTACTTGAAGCATTCGGCCAGATTGCTGACCTAATAGATGGCCTATTAAAAACCAGCGCGCCCACAAGGAACCATCGTAACCCACGATGGTTCGATAGAGATTGCTCAAAGGCTTTGAGGGAGCTTAAAAGCAGCCTTAAAACCAAACCAAGGGATTCCCAACAAATTAAGGTGTGTAGGGAGAAATATAAGAGAGCGATCAAGAGGAGGAAACTTGCTCTACAGGGAGAAGCGTGGGCAGACCTAAGAGAAGCAGGGAAAAAAAGGACATGTCCGGGTTCTGGAGAATTATTAACAAACCCACTTTCCAGGAAAATGACACCCGGGAGATAGGGTCCAACATCCTCCCAGAACAGTGGGTCACTCATTACAGGGGCCTGTATAACAATGAGCCCGGTACTTCCGAAGAGCCACCTGAGATTCCACTTCAGTCCTCAACGGTAGTATTTACCATTAAGGAGATCACAGCTGGAATAGAGGGTCTGACCAAAAATAAAGCCCCCGTCCCTGACGAAATCCCCCCTGATTTGTTCCTGAGCTGTGTAGAACTTTGGGCCCCCATAATGACTAGGGTCATAAATACCGCCATCAATTGTGGCTTGCCACCGTCTTGTCTAAGGCCATAATTGTGCCGATTTTCAAGAAGGGCAATAGGGATGACCCTAAGTGTTATCGTCCTATCTCCCTGATCGATGTATCTGCCAAACTCCTGGGTAGGGCGATCCTTAATAGATTTTCCGAGTGGACCGAAGAAAATAACATCTTCTCGGACACCCAATACAGATTTAGGACGGGGAGGTCCACTAAATGTAAATGTAAATGTATAGGCATTTATATAGCGCACTACTTACCCGGAGGGTCCCAAGGCGCTTCGACCGCTGCGAAACCCTTCCTGGCTTCCCTGAGAGATGGTCCCTTAATGGGTATCTCCAGGGTGAGACCAGGCATCCCCGGCAGTCTGGTGGGTCCGTTAGTGAAGATGAGGCAAGCTAATGCCCAGAGTTGCCGAGTGTGATCGCTGATCAGAGTGGGCACCGAGGCGAGAGAATTATCGAGTCCGCTGACCCTGGTCCAGAAACCTGCCGTGCCGGGAATCGAACCCTGGTCCCAGGCCGTCCTCTGCTCTCGGGTCTGCCGCCTCTAACCAGTGCCTGAACCTCTACATGCTGACAGCCAAATACATCATGGCCAGCGATGAATCCATCTATATGGGATTCATGGATTTGGCAGCGGCATTCGATCACGTTAATAGGGAGAAACTTTGGGCCATGATGTCTCGTATGGGGATAGAGGGTGGCCTAATTAACATCCTAAGGGAACTTCACAGTGACACTACGGCCAGGGTTCGATTCAACAGGGAGGGGGGGCTGACCGACTCATTTTCCTGCAAGAGTGGAGTTCGGCAAGGCTGTATTCTTGCCCCTTTTTTGTTCTCCCTTCATATAAATAATTTGGAGCAGTTTTTGCTAAACTTAAAGGCAGATTGCCCAAGGGTGGGGTCGCGTCACATCCCCGTTCTGCTCTACGCAGATGACGCGGTCTTGCTAGCACGCACACCTAGGAGCTTACAAATTTTGATCGACGGATTCGTTAAGTTCATGGGCTCTCTAGATCTTTTTGTTAACCTCGGCAAATCTTATGTGCTTCTGGCTGGTAAAAAACCCTGCTCTAAATGTATGTACACAATAGGAAACCACATAATAGAAGAGGTTAAAACATTTCCCTACCTAGGTGTAACTTTTGATGGTGCCTTACAGTTCAACTCCTTGGTTGAGGAGCGCTGCAGCAAAATGATTGCTTCTAATGGGGCTATAGCAAGCTATGGCAGGACTGGAGGTTAGGTAGATGGAGTCCTGAACAGGTGATGAACCTGTACAGCTCCATATGCTGCTCCAAAGTGATTTATGGGGCAGAGGTATGGGGCTTTGTTAATACCGTAAGAATTCAACAGGAGGAAAACAAATACCTAAAAACCATCCTGAGGGTACCCCCAAGTACTGCTGGTTTCATAGCACATAGGGAACTAGGGAGGCCCCACCTAGATGATTTGGTAAAACTAAGACCAATTGTGGCCTGGTTAAAAATCTGGGTTAACCCGGATGCGTCTCTAAGCAGAGAAATTTTAAATGACTGCTTAGAAAGGGACAAATGTATGCGAATACCATGGCTCAACTATGTAAAGAGTACCTTAGAGGAACTAGGTTATGGGAACCTTTTTACCAACCCTGTAACAATTGTAGCCCAGCACAAGATGTTAGTAAAGAAAGCCTTCTTAGAGCAGAAAATACAACGGAGAGCTGAGGCTGAAGGGCTTAAAAAGACAGTGAGGGCCCATAACCTGGTCAAGAGCGTTGAGGGAATGGAGCCATATTTGTACCTCATGCACAATGCTCAGGATAGATTTTTGATGTGTCGCTTTAGACTTAACCTACTTCCATATTTATTGGCATCACCAGCAGGGTTCTCAACAACAATTGAGAAGAAGGGATCCTGCAGCTGCGACAATAGGTCTCCGCAGGATTCCCTTCACTTTGTTCTACTCTGCCCTATTTTCAAAATGCCCAGGCGCAGATTCCTAGTGGAAATTTTAAAACAAGCCAATTTGGAACATGCTAATGAGGCACTAGTCTATTTACAAAAAGCATCGGACCCTTTAACATTGTGCTGTATAATGAATTTTATCAAAGTGGCGGTCCGTCTAAGGGTAACCAGGGGAGAAGAATGATGTTTTTAAAAATGGTTATTAATCTTTTTATTGTGTCGCATTCCCTCTTCCCTTTTTTTTGTATCATGTCAACATTATTTTTCACAACTGGGATTTTGAAATTGTTTAATGATTTTTTACTCATGTATATATGTATGTGCTTTTATGGTTATTTTTAATCATTGAATTAAGAATCCTTGAAGTATTGAAGAGTGGGAAAAATCAGTGACACAGGGTTATGTACCACTACCTCTCAGTATAGGAGCATGATACTAACTCAGGACTACTTCACAGAAATGTCTAGCGAAGACAATACAGCATCTCACATAGTACATTAGCATGGGAGAATCATATAAAAATGCATGCAGGTAAGAAGGTGGACACTGTACCTACCCATCTCATATTTATTCAGGAGACCAGCACAGAAAGCTATGTGTAGGGGGCCCATATCTGCTATTCAGTTTGTGGGTGAGCAAGACATACATTACATTTGAAAATATGTTTTGTGTAGACTCACTGTGTCCAACACTGCGCAGCCCTCAATGTCCTTGCCCTGTGAATGGCTCACTGTGTCGAGGAGGTCACATTTAGGGACATGATCTTACAATCTCACACCCTTCTCACAAGGTCTGTCGTGTGCAATCTAAAGGCCTGAGATCACTCTTTGATAGATAGTCTAGCAGACAAGCCGTATGTTTCACTCTGTACATTCAGTTATGCGTCCTTGTCAGATTGGGCAGTGACTGTGTAGGCAAGGTGGGCTCACACTAAGGTCCAACATGGGGCATCAGCACATGAAGGGAAAATAAGAGAGCATAAACTGTGCCTACACATGCAAGTCAGTACACATGCTGATGAAAATGAATGGCAGGAGCTATAATGAATGTGTTCTCATGTAATGCCACTAGTGTTACGCAAAGCGCTCTGATACCCGATTCGGGTCAAGTTCTCGCTATATAAAACTCTGTAAAAAAAAAAAAGGAGTGTCACCCTCTGGCATTTAAGTCCTGTGCATAGTGCTGACCTATACATGATGGCAATTTTGAGTCAGACACACTTCCATCAGTATCCTCTGGATGTAAACCTTTGGTAATGTCACAGATGAGCCTGTGAAGAACATCACAGACCGACACATCCATTCCCGCAGGCAATTTCTGTCCTGACTCATGCTTAACCAACTTGCTGTGTCAGTGTACAGTAGACACATGATTCATAGTAGGAGATAGTGCACACAATGCAACTGTGACATTTAGCCCACTGCTGACTACACCTGCCATGCTGGTGTATATGATTGCAAACATTGGCATGTCCTCCCTCACATTTCACTTGTGATCTTGCTGGGCATGTACACAGAACAGTGTGTGATGGACTCCCCATTCGGTACACATGTCAATGTGTGATAGGGCTGAGCAACTCACAGTGATAAATGTTTGACTACACATTGTGCATGTGTCACTATCTACTTTGCTTGGCTCATACACACACTTGTTGTTTACGCACAGACTGAGATCATTGTGATGTTGATGTGTGCTCTGTTTGACTTACCCAAAGAGGTGTGCAGGTACAGCAGCCAGGTAGGAGACAGTAGTGTTGCTGTTTAACACATATGCTGTATGAACTACTGTCAGTGCTGGTTTTGCAAGATGTGACCAGATACCTTCGGGCATTCACATAGTCAGATATTGTTTTTGAGGTACTCACTGTGTGAACAGTGGGCAACTTCACATGGTGGATTGCAATGACACGTGTCACCGTTCATATAACATAGGAGGCGACCAAATGTGCATGTTTCCTTCACAGTGCTGGCGGACATGGAGGATGAAGACGTCATACGGAAATTCCGTCTAGATAGACGCCGTTTCTTCATCTTGCTTCAACATCCTTCGCATGCTCAAAAAAACATTTCGCTGGATCCCCACCGAAACTAGAAAAACAGTCACCCACGCTCTGGTCACGAGCCGACTGGACTACGGAAACACCCTCTACGCCGGTACCACCGCAAAACTCCAGAAAAAACTCCAACGCATCCAGAACGCTTCAGCCAGGCTCATATTAGACATCCTGCGTAAAGAACACATCTCTGGTCACCTGAAAAACCTCCACTGGCTCCCCGTCAATAAGAGGATTACTTTCCGGCTCCTAACCCACGCACATAAAGCACTCTACGAAATCGGACCCGAATGCCTCAACACACGACTATCCTTCTACACCCCCTCCCGCCAGCTATGATCCTCCAACCAAGCCCTTGCCATTGTACCTCGCATAAACAAAACCACCATGGGAGGTAGATCCTTCTCCTACCTGGCAGCTAAAACCTGGAACTCACTTCCCACTCACCTTCGCCTTACTCAGAACCACCTAGCATTCAGAAAGCAACTCAAAACGTGGATATTTGACAAGTAATTCCCCACCCTTCCTCAAGCGCCTTGAGACCCTCTGGGTATGTAGCGCGCTATATAAATCTTTTGACTTGACTTGACTTGACGCTACAAGAGCTATGTGCTATGTTGGAACCCCACCTGCGGCCTCACAGGACGTATTTGACTGCTTAGACACCAACATGTAAGGTGATGGCGGCCCTGCATGTCTTTGCTACTAGTTCATTCCAGTACACGGTGTCCATTGCAGGTGGGATGTCACAACTTATGTTCAACATGGTGCTAGGTGATGTCCTGTCTGCTATGATGACCTAAAAGGACAGATACATCCATTTCCCCCAAGAGGCATGAGTTTGCGGCTGTGAAGGGTGGTTTTTATGCCCTTGGCACATCACCAATGTTGTTGGTGCCATTGACTGCACACATGTTTGCCTGGTTCCACCATAGGTATGTGAGCACATCTACAGGAACAGGAAACATTTCCATGTTCAAGTGGTGTGCCAGGCGGATATGATCATCTCACACGTCTGTGCCAAATTTCCTGGCTCGGCCCATGACTTGTACATCATGGGTAACAGCATAGTGATACAGCTGATGGCTAATCTACTTCCGGAGCATGCATGGATTGTGGATGAGTACGCAGAGTAAATTTGTGTGACATGCTGTCCTCTGCCACAGTTATATTACAAAGTTGGTCTGTGTATCTCACACCTAGGTGACACTGCATATCCCAACCGTCCTTGGTTGCTGCACCCATTGCGGAATTACAGGATCCCAAGTTAAGTCTGCTACAATGATTCCCATAGGAGGACATGTTGCGTGGTGGAGCGTACTTTTGGTCTCCTGAAGTCACTGTTACACTGGCTGGACAAGACCGAAGGTGCACTGATGTACTCGCCCAAAAAGGTGTGTCAGATTGTAGTTGCGTGCTACATGCTCCACAACCTGGCCTTGTGCAAGGAGATCCCCCTGCTCCTTGAGTGAGAACAACAAGGACCCCCTGTTTGACCGATTACAGATAATTCCTAGGTCAGAGGCATAGCATGTGAAAATAACAACCTAGGCAATTAACTAATAGCTTGTAAAATGTAATAATAGAGAGGCAGTGAAATAAATGACATAAAAAGTTATTGCTTTTTAAACAGTGTATAGCTCACTGGAGCGAGCTACAACATACACAATAAAATTCATAAATTCATACAATCACAAAAGGAAACAAATTAATATGCAATACACAAACACACAAGTGGCACAGTATTGTTCTCTTGACGCGCGTTTCGGCGACCAGTACCTTCTTTAAGAGTAGCCACGTACAATTTGCAAATATAAATAAACCTTTAAAACTTATTATAAACAACACTTAATAAGAAAACAGTACATGTCTAATAATACAGCCAATTCTATTTGACCAAAAGCAATATATCAAATGTCATGCCTCTCATTTTTACAAGCAAGTAAAAGACAGCTAGATACGTCTCATTTTAAACATAAATAGCGTTTCATTGCTCAAAGTTTCAAATCGTCAATAAGGATAGTAAGGGGCGGGTAAGAAAACAAAAGGCAATCTATATCTAATAGACAAGGATTTAGTTTGTTAGAGTGCAATTATGTGTGTATTATTTATAGATGATGTCCAATAGATTATAAACATATAATCAATAATGCACTAATAATCATTTAGACTCTATAAGGTAAAACATATATCATATAGAGATTCATCTTGATACCTACAAAACTGGATATTCATTCATGGAGGTACTTACTAAGTTGCCGGATAGGATACTTAAAAAAATTCTTCCCAAATACAATTAGGAAAGGGATTTCTGGAAAAATAAAATTTCATAATTGTGTGATTATATGCATGTTTGTTTATGAAGATACTTTCTCTATTTATCAAACTGTTTCATACCTTATTATTTCACTTAATTTCAAAAACGTTGATACTGGCTAAAGTGGTCCTTATTGATTTGCGAGGGTACTATTCAGATCTTGACGAAACTAAGGGTAGATTATACAAACAAACGAATCGTTATTGCTATGTATATTTAGTCCTAATTCTTTTGGATTAAAGGGTACATCGAGCGTATTTACCTCTTTTTTCAGTTCAGTTTCAGGAAATGCTGCCCGGTTTTAACATCTATGTACGGAACTCATCTTGATATAGTGAGTACCAGTCAGCAGATTCGAAATGACTACAAATCAAAGAACATGAAAAATGCACGTTTTTAAGTAATGAAGAAAAATATATAATGAATCTTTATTCAATGAGGATTCGGTTTTATCCGATTTACCTGGGCAAGGGAGTAGAGCAGTAAATAAAGCTCCAGATAGAACGGTATCAAATGTATTTGAGCAATATGAAATCTATGAAAAAAAGCAAAAATTACCTTAATGATAACTTCCCTTTCTACGCATATAACTACTAACTGAATAAATGAGGTTAGTACCTGGATAAAACGATGTATAAATTTGCCGCCTGGTCTGGAAACGAAATTACTGAAGATTTTCTAATTAACTGTATCACGCGATGTCCTCCTGATATGTGAATATTCAGATGCTATCTAAATATAAATGGATAGTACAGGACCTTAGCGGTAGGTTAGTTTTTTGCGCATAAATCCACCAACAAGATGAATGATATTCATACCTGGATAAATTTGCCACTTGGTCCGAAAACAGATATGTTGAAGGATCTAAAATTAAGCGCACCAAATTATGTCCTCCTGATATAGGGGTATTCGGAAGCTGTATGGCAATGAATACTACAGCATTAGAATCTAAATATTGCGGTGCG
This sequence comes from Lissotriton vulgaris, assembly GCF_964263255.1. Lineage (NCBI taxonomy): Eukaryota > Metazoa > Chordata > Amphibia > Caudata > Salamandridae > Lissotriton > Lissotriton vulgaris. Next base: position 928,621,353 of record NC_141689.1, on the reverse strand, counting down.
CTTACCTTAAAAATGGCAAAATAGCAAAATCTTTAGTTTTAAACAATTATTCCTCGTGGTGGAGTGTAATACTAAAAGACAATAAGAGGAACAGAATTACTATTATATTTAAGCCAGGCACAATGGACTTAGCGATTTATCACGCGCTTACCTTATAGTTTATATAACAAATACGCAGACCAGGGGCCAGGACCGAAGTGATCTCGGACATTCAAGTATCATCACTCACCGATCGGTAACGGACGTTTTTAAACCGCTACTTAATTGAATACGCCATGCCTCGCTGGGTCAGATGCCGTACTATTACTCGAGGGTGAGGAAATAGATAGCGGAATAAAAAGATATATGGAAAAGTCTATGGGGACACTAAAAATAAACAATGGACTATTTAAACCTATTCTCATGGTCTCCAGTGATACACTATGATTCGGGAACACAAAAGAAGATAACGAACTACAAAAGTCTTCTAATGAACAATGGACTATTTAAACCTGTTCAAATGATCTCCAGTGATACACTTTGATTCGGGAACAAGAAGGTAGATAACGAACTACAAAAATCTTCTAATGAACTACAAAGATTTTTTTTAAATAAAAGTTGGGAAATACTCAAAATGAACAAAAGACTATTCACACCCACTCGAAGAGTCTCGTCATGTTGACAGGGGAAATATACGACTCGATTAAGGTGGTAAACTGATAAAAGAAAGTATTTTTCAAAAGTAACAACCTATAGTAGTCTTTACTAAAATAATTAATGGAATTGCGATGCTTATGGGTCAGGGCATAAGTTATTTTCAATTAATGGAATGAATTTACAAGAGATAGTATATGCGATTCTACTTGTTCGTCGCACATATTATGAGTAAAGTTTAGATGATATGGCCCAAAATACATATATTTAATAATATCCTTATATCCCATATACAAAAGAATTAGGGAAATACAAAGATAGTAAAGAGTATTTGATATTCATGATTATATATAGAAAGTATCATGAAAACAGTGCATGAATACAGTGCTAATTCCGAGTTAGGAATCATAATATATACATAAGCACAGAATTGCGAATCCACATAAACACTGGAAAGGGTGATCTTCTATGGGAGCTTAGCTCTTATCTCAGAATGCATACCATAAAGACATAGGTAGTAGATGTAATAAAATTCCAATGTTTATCGCATTCTCCCATGGGCAGTCACTATTAAGCCCATTTCTAAACGTGTCTAAAACAAAAATTCAATAAACTTCATGTTTCTTCCTAATGGACATGCCTCATCTAGAATCCGGGGTCTGCATTTTTCTAAAATTTGCCATTTAAAGTCGCCTGGACCATGATTGTGTTCTAAAAAATATTTTACCATTGGGGCCAACAATTTTTTTGTTTTAATAGCTGAGTGATGCTCAGTTAGACGGACTTGGATGGTTCTAGATGTTTCACCTACATACCCAGACATGCATGGACATTGGATATAGTATATCACATTGGAGGTTTTTCAATTCCATAATTGGCTTGCAGTAATAGTGAAGCCATTATGTGTAAATTTTTCGCCAGAAATAATTGATCCACAGGATTTGCATGAAGAACAAGGAATTGTACCTCTCACTGGTTGATTAGTGTCAATTGATTTCTGTAAAAACTTGGATTGATTATATGAATCATTAGAGCAAGAGCGTACAAGATGGTCTTTAACCCCTTCCCTGCTCATGACGAGCTCAGCTCGTCATGCAGTACACTGCTCCTGTGCTTATGACGAGCTGAGCTCGTCATGAAGAATGGGAATCTAGGATCTCCAGCACAGGAGGGGAATTCAGCAAGCAGCGATGTGGCTAATATTCCGATTGCGCTGATGTGCAAAAAGAGGTTCCATCAATCTTTGTTCATCTGTACAATTACTGTTTAGAATATGCCAACTTGAATTGATAATTTGTTTAACCTTGGTGATGTGGTTAATATTCCGATTGCACTGATGTGCAAAAAGAGGTTTCATCAATCTTTGTTCATCTGTACAATTACTGTTTAGAATATGCCAACTTGAATTGATAATTTGTTTAACCTTGGCATTTAAGGTGGAATGTTTAATGATACAAATAACTTGTTTGGTTTCTTTGGGTCGTTTGGTTTTCAAAAGACAGTCTCGGTCATAGTAACGGGCTCTTTTGTAGGAATCCCTCACAAGCCTGTGAGGGTATCCTCTATTGATAAATTTAGATCTCATAAGGCTAGCCTGTTTATCAAAATCTGCGAGGTCTGAACAGTTACGTCTTACTCTCAAGAATTGAGAGAAAGGAATGCTATCCTTTTGGTTACGGGGATGGAAACTGCGATAATGTAGCAAGGTATTCCTTGCTGTGGGCTTTGTGAAAAGATCCACTTTCAATTTTCCTCCATCATTGATAATCATTATGTCTAGGAGTTCCACTTTATCAGGGCTTATATGTGATGTAAATTTTAGATTAGAATCAGCTGTATTTATCCAATTGATGAATTCTATCAGGGTCTCTCTCCCATCAGTCCAGACAAAGAAAATATCATCGATATATCTGGACCAATGAGAGACATACTCATAAAAGGGGGAAATTTCGTTGTCAATATATTTTTCTTCGAATGAGGCCATAAATATATTAGCTACTGATGGTGCCACCGAAGCTCCCATACTAACGCCTTTGATTTGGCGATGTATATTAGTGCCAAAAGTGAAGATGTTTTCAGTTAAAACTATTTTTAAACATGCAAGTACAAAATCAACGGGGCAGAGACTTTGTTGATCCTCGATGAACCATTTAGTAGTTTCCATTGCTGCTGTACGTGGGATATTACTGTATAAAGACTCAACGTCTAAGGTAACAAGCAGATCATGCGAAGAGTTGAAGGACGAATTCTCAATTTTTGTAATCATATGTCCTGTGTCCCTCACATAAGATTTAATCTTATGGATGTGAGGGCGAAGAAAATTGTCGACATATTTGGAGAGTGGTTCTGTAAAGGTACCTATAGTTAATACAATTGGCCTAAAGGGGGGATTGTCTTGATTTTAATAGATTTTAGGCAATCCGTATACACACGCAATTTTCCCTTGGTTGCAATTTAGATACTCATGTTCCTTTGTGGAAATATCACCTCTATCAAATGCTTCCTTGGTGAGCAATTTAACTTCTCTCAACAGTAAATTGGTGGAATATGTTTTAATGTTGATATAAAAAGATGGATCATTTAACATCTTAAGCATATTAGCTTCGTTTAGCTGTGAATCCATGACCGCTATGCCTCCACCTTTATCGTAATTTTTTATTGTAAGGGTCTTATTTGATGATAAAGATTGGAGGGCTAAATGTTCTTCTCAATACAGATTATAGATTGGTTTAGGAACAAATTGTGTGACTTTATCTAATTTTTTAAGGACTACAAGCTCAAACGCTGTAACTTCTGGTCCTAATTCTTCTAATGATGGACTGAAGGTAGAAGGAAGAGATAGAGTTTTAGTATTATCGCTATCATTGTCTGTATATGCATTTTGATCAAAGAATCTTTTTTATCTAATCTTGGGAAAAAAGGAGATTATATCGCCGTGTAATTCAAATAGGTTTGCAGAGGAATGTGGAACATAAGAGAGACATTTTGATAAGAGGCTTATAGTTGGCTCGTCTAACTTAATTTTTGTTAAATTGAAAATAGGGATTACATCCCTGGTTTCCAATATTGACGGTTCCTTGTTTCCCTGATGAATTGGGGTTCCTCCTGTTGGTAATGGTGTTGAGGCTTGTATCCTCCCCTGTTCTGGGCTTGAAAACGTACCCTTGGGCGTCCCCGGTTGGTCCCTCGATTGCCTAAAAAAGGTTGCCCTTGATTGCGCTTAGCTTGTTCTGAACTAAAGTTATTTTTTGCTCATAGTAGGCTTCATTAGGGCCACAATCAGAGTCAGATGTTTCAGAGAACGTATTTACCCTCTGCTGTTGAGTCCTATTCTCATCCACATAGTGATTTTGTTTATAAAAATCAGCTCTTAGATGCGGATAGGTATTTTCTATTGTGCAAAATCTTTTATCTTTTGCTAATTTATAATTTTTCCGTTTGTCTAGATAGTTTGCGAAGGACTCTAGTTCTTCAATCTTTTTCATTGCTTCATCTATGTCACCCATCTTTTTGATTTTGTCTTCCAATTCTTCTACTTCAGTTTGATCTCTACTGCTAGGAGCTTTGCTGTCTCAACAATTAGGATCATAAGATCGCGAGAGCACCTACTCGCGATCATACTCCATTTATCTAAAAAGGCTCTATAATGAACGAATAAGCCTGGGATATTTCGCACACGTAGGCCAAGTGGAATTATACCTGATTTAAGATAAGCTAGCATGAACTCACCGTGTGCTTCCATCCTTTTCAGTTTCTTTTTAAGGTCTATTAATTTCCTAACGTCATCTTGATTACGACTGGAGTCACTAGATGCATTCCCAAAGGAAGCGGAGGTCCCTACTAATAGTGTGAACTCTTCGTCTGTGAACCCAAAGGTTTTGAGTTGGGCCATACTAATGGATGGAGAAAGGAGAAATGGAAACATGGGGGTTAGAAACAACAAACTTGATGATAGAGACAATGAGCAGTGAAACTTACATACATATTCTCAATTATTGCAATATAACGACAACAACAGCCCTGCGCAGACAAGCTGCGGGAAAAAATGAGTGAGAACAACAAGGACCCCCTATTTGACCGATTACAGATAATTCCTAGGTCAGGGACATAACATGTGAAAATAACAACCTAGGCAAGTAACTAATAGCTTATAAAATGTAATAATAGAGAGACAGTAAAATAAATGACATAAAAAGTTATTGCTTCTTGACACTGATTAGCAGCCGTGGCCCCTGCCTGTAAATCAACCCGTGTCCAGTGACGAGGATAGTGGAGAGGAGGAAGTTGTTGACCTGCGTCAACAGCTCATCTACCGCTACTTCACTTGAAGGTGGGTGACAATGTAGAAAGGGGCCATTGTCTGCTGATGTCATTGTTGGTGAAAAGGTCTACATGAGCTTTGTGACTGCAGCCTGTTGTTGACTCAATTCTGCCTGCCAATGTTTCTGCGACACAGTAGTTTGGAACAGATACAGGATGTCTATGTTGGTACTGTTGCTCATTGTAATGCATGCAGATTGGTGTACCTTGATGACAAGTGTTGTATTAGGGCTGTGATGCCACAGTATGACTAGTGAATGTTGGTCTGTTGTGTTTTCCTAGGTCCCTTCAGCCTCTCCTTGCCTGCAATCAATCAGTGCTCCCATGTACATTGTAATTATGGTGAACATTGTGCATCCTGTGATAAATACGGAGCATACACAACAACATAGGTGTGTAAGGAGTGTTTATTTACAATGGGTACATGTGACAGGGGAGTGAATATTTACAAAAAGGTGAATAGTGAAGCAATGAGTTGTCAGTGATGGAAGATGAGACAATTGAGTAGTCACCACATTGATGTGGTGACCCAGTCCAACAGTCGGATCCCAATAACATGGCAGTGTGGGGAAAGACAGTCAACAAAGTCAATGGCTGGCTCCTTGACTGGTGTTTGGCAGGGGCTTTGACATGGGTTCCTCCTTTGGATTTCTTTGAACAACCCCTTGGTCGTTTGGCAGGGGGGCCTCTGCTGCAGGGCCGGTGGGGTCTGAGGAATCCCCCCTCTCCGTGGCCGCAGGGGAGGATGTTGAACTGTCATCCTGCAGGCCACTGGAGGCAGGTCTAGGTGTTGTTTGTGCCACAGGCCTGTCCCTCAGAACCGCCACTAGCTGGCCCAAGATTTCTACAATTTGGCCCATGCAGGTGTCTATGGACCTCAGTAGCAGGCGGAGCCCACAGGAATCAACCTGAGCCTGGCGTGTTTGACCCTTGGCTCGTTCATAGGCCCCAAGGACTCTTGTGATCTTGTCCAGGGCTTCGGTCCCAGTGTCCGGTTGGTTTAGATTCACTTGCCCTCCCACCTGCCCTGCTGTCATGGACCTGCTACCTCAGCACAGTACGCACCCACCTACTCTTCCTGCCCTCCTCTGTTGGTGGGGTGGGGTGGTCATCCTCTGGGGCAGGGAGAGTGTTGCAGGCAGCACTGGTGGTGGTGATGGAGGTCGCACAGGTTGCTACAACAGGGTTCAGCGTAGTTGTTGTTGCTGATGTAGTGGTGGGATGGACAGTGAGGTCCTGGGATCTGTTACGCCCTGGCATGCCAGATGGGCCAGCTTCAAGCTCCGCATCCTCGAAATCCAGGGAGTCATTATCAGATACTTTATGTTCTGGGGGTGGAGAATGGCTCTGCAGGTTGGTGTTGTCATCCTCTGCAGTCAGTTCTTGGTCACCTGTGGGACAGAGGGGAAATGGTCATTGATATGCACCCCTCAAGCATGGTGTTCAATTTATCTTTCTTACAGGTTATGCAACACACAGTTTACGAATTCTCACATTGTATGTCTGCACAGTACTGTGCTTCATGACATGATGTGGAGGTACATACTTTCATTTTCCATGGTGTGACATGTCATTGGATACCATGCCCCACGTGCAAATTGTGTGATTATGATTACATGTTGTCATCTGACAACTAGCAGAAATACGACTTGATGAGAAGCATCTTTGCTGATTTCTCTGCCTGGAAGGCGTTACATCTGCGCATGGACTAGCCATTGTCATGTCATGCATTCCTTTGTCATGTCCTGTGCTTTGATTTATTTGCTCTACAGACCATGCTTGCTTTGTTTCACATGGTCCTTCAAGCTCAGCCCCCATGGAACTTACAGATAGCATTCAGTGCTGTGCATGTTTGTGCCCTGATTTTCTCCAAAATGGGATTTGGTGAGTCACACTTTTGTTCCTGTGACAGTTACATACGCTTAGCTGTCTGCACACTGTAATTTGATATTGTATCTATATCATTTTTGGTGGGATGTGAGGGCTGATGTTGTCATATGGCTCCAGGCTTTTTGAGAAGAATGGTGGGGTGCATGCATGGTCTACTTACCTGTTCAGTTGTCACATTGGGGTGTACTTCCTGACACATCTCTCTGGGTGTATGTTTTAGTACCCCATCCTGCTCAGGGGTGGCACAGGAGTGCTTGGTGGGAGTTGTAGTGCAGGCCTCCCACCTCCAAACAACCCTCTTTGGGAAGATGGCACCCACCTGTTAGATGAAGGTGAACATTGCAATGGCTGCCACATGTTTCTGTGTGGGGGGTGTTCCATCTTGCTGAGCTGAGGAACAAGGAGGCCTGGTGGGAGTTGTAGTGCAGACTTCCCAACCCCAAACTACCCTCCTTGGCAAGATGGCTACCTACCTGTTAGATGAAGGTGAACATTGCAATGGCCGCCACATGCTTCTGGGTGGGGGGGCTCCATCTTGCTGAACTCTGGAACAAGGGGGCCTGGTAGGAGTTGTAGTGCAGACCTCCCACCCCAAAACTGCCCTCCATGGCAAGATGGCTACCTACCTGTTAGGTGAAAGTAAAGAATGCAATGGCTGACACATGCTTCTGGGTGGGAGGGAGTGTTACATCCTGCTCAGGGGAGGGACTGGGGTACCTAGACGAATATGTAGTGCAGGCCTCCCATCACCAAACAGCCCCCCTGTGAAGATGGCTACCTACCTGTAAATTTGGTTGGTATACTACAATGGCTGCCACATGCTTCTGGGTGGGGGCAAATGCTACATCCTGCTCAGTGGTGGGACAGGGGTGCCTGGTGGGAGTCATAGTGCAGGCCTCTCAACACCAAACAGCCTTCACCATGAAGATGGCTACCTACCTGTAAGTTTGGTTGGTGTTCTACAATGGCTGCCACATGCTTCTGGGTGGGAGGGAGTGCTAAATTCTGCTCAGGGTTGAGACAGGGGTGCCTGTTGGGAGTTGTAGTGCAGGCCTCCCACCCCCAAACTTCCCTTTCTGGTATATGACTATAAATGAGTCTAGGAGGTGTAGCATTGTGGCTGTGCAAGATAGTGCATAGCAGTGTAATGGTAAACATTTCTTTGCCCTTACCAGCCTGCACCCCCCAGCTATTCCTGTAAGACTCTCTGGATGCAGTATGGCAAGCACCTTCTCCTCCCATGCAGTGAATGTTTTTGGTGGAATGGGAGGGCCACCACCAGTTATTTGAGCCAGCTGATGGTTCTTGTTCTTCTTCTGTTTCACAGCCCTCTTCAGGTCATGCTAAGGCGCCATGATTTCCTGCTTGGAGCGTGGGGTGGTCCCTACTGTATTGACCTTGCTGACTATCCTTTCCCACATTTGTGCTCTGGCTAATAGTGTCTGTTGGATAGGTATGGGCGGATTTCGCGGATCCACGATCCGCGGATTTTGCGGATTTGCAGATCGTAGATCTGCAAAATCGGCGGATTTGCGGATCCGCGGATTTGTCCATCATAGTGGGTGAATGACGGGAAGACGGTGCAAACCGCGAGTGTGTGGGCGGGGCCAAACGGGCAGGGCTTCCATGCAAGTTCACACATGCTTCTTGTGTGTATAAAAGGTCAGAGAAAGATCAGTTCAGCAGATGAAGAGAAAGAAGCTCCTGGTCACAGGAACAGCACGGGTATTGCGCTCGTGAAAGTCAAGGATGCAAAAGCCTCTATCCAGCATCACAGCTGATTTTCCTTTTTTTTTTTTTTATATTTTTATTGTTGGCAAATTCAAACCATAAAACAAAAATATACAAGATAAGTAATATAAAACAGCATAGTATACATGGATAACAAGGTACATTCATAGATATATATAAACATAGCACTAATACAAAGAAAGGTATAGCTATTGAGAAAAAGAATACTGGAAAGAAAGAGAGAATGGAATCACAATCACTTAGAGGCCCTATATCTGATTTCCCCTTTCTTGATTATACCACCAAGTAATGGGTTCCCAAATCTGTGTTCCTATTGCTCTCATTTTTCTACCTCTTGTGGCATATATTGAAGTTTCTTGCTTATATATTGCTATAAAGCGACTAAGCCACATATTAAAGGTAGGGGGCTCTGTATCTTTCCACCTAGCTGCTAGAATTATTCGAAACACGGCGTATCCCAGAAATAATACAGCTTGTTCTTCTCTATTGTGTTTCAAAGAGTCATCATGACCCAATAAGAGCAATGTTATAGAATCATGTATTTGGTGACCAAAAATTTGGGTCCAAAATTCCATCATCATAGTTTTAATTATAACCAACGTGGGGCATTCAGCAAACATGTGTAGGAGATTTGCTGATGGTTGTTTGCATCTAGGACAGTTATCGTTAGACCTAAGCCCCCATGCGAACAATTTAGCTGGCGTATAATACAAATTATAAATGATTTTATAATATTGAGCCTTTAAGTTGGAAGCTATAAAACATCTTGTTGAGAGAGCTAATGAGAGATCTATATCCACATTAGGATTATCTAATTTTAAGGCCCAAGACTGTTCGATGCGCTCTAGATCATCAGGGATATTGGCCAAAAGTAGCTGATATAGGGCCCCTATTCTGGTAGATTTTTTCCCTATAATGTCAAATAATGGGATATTATTTGGAGGATTTGTCCATCATAGTGGGTGAATGACGGGAAGACGGTGCAAACCGCGAGTGTGTGGGCGGGGCCAAACGGGCAGGGCGTCCATGCAAGTTCACACATGCTTCTTGTGTGTATAAAAGGTCAGAGAAAGATCAGTTCAGCAGATGAAGAGAAAGAAGCTCCTGGTCACAGGAACAGCACGGGTATTGCGCTCGTGAAAGTCAAGGATGCAAAAGCCTCTATCCAGCATCACAGCTGATTTTCCACGGCTTTCAGCGGCCATGTGTGTGTTACTATGCAATCGCTCCGAGGGGCGCAGGGTTCCCTTGGGTGAGCTGTCCATCATAGTGGGTGAATGGCGGGAAGACGGTGCAAACCGCGAGTGTGTGGGCAGGGCAAAACGGGCAGGGCTTCCATGCGACTTCACACATGCTTCTTGTGTGTATAAAAGGTCAGAGAAAGATCAGTTCAGCAGATGAAGAGAAAGAAGCTCCTGGTCACAGGAACAGCACGGGTATTGCGCTCGTGAAAGTCAAGGATGCAAAAGCCTCTATCCAGCATCACAGCTGATTTTCCACGGCTTTCAGCGGCCATGTGTGTGTTACTATGCAATCGCTCCGAGGGGTGCAGGGTTCCCTTGGGTGAGCTGTCCATCATAGTGGGTGAATGGCGGGAAGACGGTGCAAACCGCGAGTGTGTGGGCGGGGCCAAACGGGCAGGGCTTCCATGCGACTTCACACATGCTTCTTGTGTGTATAAAAGGTCAGAGAAAGATCAGTTCAGCAGATGAAGAGAAAGAAGCTCCTGGTCACAGGAACAGCACGGGTATTGCGCTCGTGAAAGTCAAGGATGCAAAAGCCTCTATCCAGCATCACAGCTGATTTTCCACGGCTTTCAGCGGCCATGTGTGTGTTACTATGCAATCGCCCCGAGGGGCGCAGGGTTCCCTTGGGTGAGCTGTCCATCATAGTGGGTGAATGGCGGGAAGACGGTGCAAACCGCGAGTGTGTGGGCGGGGCCAAACGGGCAGGGCTTCCATGCGACTTCACACATGCTTCTTGTGTGTATAAAAGGTCAGAGAAAGATAAGTTCAGCAGATGAAGAGAATGAAGCTCCTGGTCACAGGAACAGCACGGGTATTGCGCTCGTGAAAGTCAAGGATGCAAAAGCCTCTATCCAGCATCACAGCTGATTTTCCACTGTAGATTTGGGAAGAAGGCACACCTGCCTCGACGACGCTCACGATTGTTTTTGGGCTGATGAATGAGTCACAGGAAAGGCATGTTGTAAATATTTTACGATGGCGCCGGCAAGCTGCCAGCGCCATCCTAAAATACTTACTAAATTAGCTTCAACAGGAAGCTCTAATAGATAAAATAAAGCAGGTGCGATCACCTGCTTTATTTTATCTATTAGAGCTTCCTGTTGATGCTAACTTAGTAACTATTTTAGGATGGCGCTGGCAGCTTGCCAGTGCCATCGTAAAATATTTACAAGTTGACAGGCCAGCCAGGCTTCAACTTTTGCCCCCGGAATCCGCCGCTCGCGGATTTGCGAATTCGCGGTAATTTCGCGGGAGTTCGCGGATCGCGAATTTACCGAAAATTCGCAAAATCCGCGAGCGGAACGGATTTTGCGCTCATACTTACTGTTGGACCAGGTGCCCAAACAATTGTGGTTTCACTCCAAATATCTCATCTACCATAATTGACAACTCACTGTCAGCGAATTTGGTCATTTTCTTTTGTGCCATGGTGTCTGATGTGCAAATGTTTTAAGGTGTATTTGTGAGGGTGGTGGTGTGGGGGTGTGTATGTGTGTTGTTGTGCTGGTGAGATGTGTGATGTTTTGCCTATCCAATGTGCTGCAGGGGTTAGTTCCTTCATGGCTGGAGTAGTGCAAAGTATTCTGGTCAGGGAGGGGGCTGGTTTTATAGTCAGCTCTGTGGGTGTGTCAAAATGGGGTATTGCTGTCAGGTGTGGGTTGTCCTGGGATTTGTATTTTTGAAGTTGCCATGGGGGTGTGTCATTATGGTGTGTTAGGTGTTTTTGGGGGCAGAGGTAGTTTTATGTGTGCACTTGGTGGCCTTGTTCTATGTTTTTTTTGTCGACCGCCATATTTGTCACAGACGTCCGCAGAGGTGGCAATGCAACAGCCCTTCCATCGGCTCTCCTATTCATCACTGTTTGTGATCACGACAGTCGGAAACAGAAGAATGTCCCGCTGTCACGTCGGTGGAATCCTAATTTTTTGTGCAGTCACTCCACTGGCCTTGCGGCGGTTTAGTGTGCTTCTGGTGTGAATCCAACCGCCGCAGACAGATATGGCTGAGATACCCGCCACCCCCTCTCAACACAATCCCCAAGGAATGGGAAACCGGAAACGGTTCTGAACTTTTGGAAGACGGGAGGGAGTGACCCTCCCGGCCGTATTTATTAAAATATGAAACAAAATTAAAACATAAAAATAACAGTTTCATATTATGTACAATTTCATTTCCACATTGCGATATTTGGCTAACCTTAACATATTCTCTAATACAAAGGTTCACCTAGCCGAACTAACATCCTACAAAACATTTAACTTGAAATTGTACATCCTAACGTTTAAGGGCCAACGGCAAGGTCGTAACCGGTGTCAGATCCCTAAACCAGAAATATCCCCCTCACTTGTGAGGGGCGACCGCACAGAGGTGTACCTCACGTGCATCTACCAATTTCCCTTGACTTGACGGGGGCCCCAATAAACTCGACGCCATTTAAAGGTCGTCCGAGGACTCGTGTGAGGTGTCTAGAAGGTAGCGTAAACCCCCTCCCAAACCCCACACAACTTACCACAACTGCCGTCGCAGATGTCCTGGCCCCGGGAAATTCCCCAGGAGGGGGCTGTAGCCCCTCCTACCCAGGAAGGGGCCTTGACCGCCTTTCCTTTCCTTTCGGCGGCCCATCCTTAGAAGGGACCGCCTCCCCGTTGAGGGGCCAATGGCCACCTCCCTCGAGCGCTCCCATCCGTAATGGGTGACGCCCACCCATAGGGATCTTCCAATTACTGCTCACCGATCATGACCTTACCGCCCGACCAAAATAAATACGACAATTCTAACTAAATTACTAAATGACTAAATTACTAAATGACAGTAATAATTACAATTTATTAAAAGCATGATTACTGATCAACACTAGTGCAGAATTACTTTATTTGCAAAACCTACTACAAATTGACCATTCTTTATTGCATATTCAAAGTTATCACGATAATCATCACAACCTGCAAGAAATAGAGTCACCACATCAAACTTTATTCAAAAACCACTTGCTGTCCTCAGGGGCTGGTGGGTGGGTCAAAATTGGCTCTTCGTTCCGTCTCAAGCTCACGTGCAGCGAGGAGGTGCAGCTTCAGAGCACAGGAACAAGAGGATGCTTTCTTGGCTTGTTGCTCCTTTTATCCGTCTTCAGGGCGGGCGTCAACCCGCCCCTGCCTGCCCCAAGAGCGTGGCCGGCCGCGTCAGTGTCTAGGCCAGCCCACTCCAGGGCGGGAAAAAGGCGCGCCCCGGCTACGCCGCTACGGGCATACCAGCCGAGACTCGCCTCCCGCCCAAGATGGCTTCCCGGGGGGATCGTGGTACTCCGCCATACGTTCGGGGGGACCGAATGGTCGCCCCTTTCCATATGGCTGAGATACCCGCCACCCCCTCTCAACACGATCCCCAAGGAATGGGAAACCGGAAACGGTTCTGAACTTTTGGAAGACGGGAGGGAGTGACCCTCCCGGCCGTATTTATTAAAATATGAAACAAAATTAAAACATAAAAATAACAGTTTCATATTATGTACAATTTCATTTCCACATTGCGATATTTGGCTAACCTTAACATATTCTCTAATACAAAGGTTCACCTAGCCGAACTAACATCCTACAAAACATTTAACTTGAAATTGTACATCCTAACGTTTAAGGGCCAACGGCAAGGTCGTAACCGGTGTCAGATCCCTAAACCAGAAATATCCCCCTCACTTGTGAGGGGCGACCGCACAGAGGTGTACCTCACGTGCATCTACCAATTTCCCTTGACTTGACGGGGGCCCCAATAAACTCGACGCCATTTAAAGGTCGTCCGAGGACTCGTGTGAGGTGTCTAGAAGGTAGCGTAAACCCCCTCCCAAACCCCACACAACTTACCACATCTGCCGTCGCAGATGTCCTGGCCCCGGGAAATTCCCCAGGAGGGGGCTGTAGCCCCTCCTACCCAGGAAGGGGCCTTGACCGCCTTTCCTTTCCTTTCGGCGGCCCATCCTTAGAAGGGACCGCCTCCCCGTTGAGGGGCCAATGGCCACCTCCCTCGAGCGCTCCCATCCATAATGGGTGACGCCCACCCATAGGGATCTTCCAATTACTGCTCACCGATCATGACCTTACCGCCACAGGCCGGATAGTTGACCGGCTATCCGGACCCCCCACAACACTCCTGCCTAAAGGTCATGTTATAAACTCTTTAACCAAGCTATGAGGTCTCCTATGAGTAACTCGTTCCCCACCCGGGACAAATGAACACCATCCCCCAAATACATACTGTCCCCTTTAATACAACCATGCGAAACAGAATGCAGTGTACTTGAACGAAACAATCTACTCACTTTGTTATTAATTTTCCTTACTGAATGATTCAGAGCAGAAACCGAAATAGCCCCCCGCCACACTTTTCGTGGGATCATATGGGACCATGCAATTGTGCACCCTGGAACTCTTCTTGCCAACCAACTTACTGTGGAAAGCATTGCCTCAAGAAGAAGTCGTCTACCAGTGGCCACCAAATCGTTGCCCCCAAGATGGACTATGATTATAGACGGCGGTGACCTTGTCCGCCCTAACAAACCCTCAAAAAATGATTGAAATTGGTCAATACAGAGCCCGCCCTTTCCGTAGAAGGACACCCTGTACCCGTATTCCCCAGCCACGTGAATCATGTCACCTGCTTTGAATACATCCGCGGCACGCCTCACGTATGAGTGGCCCACGACCCACACCTCCTTTTTCACAGCCGGTGATGTCTGACCGCTGGTCCCCAGGTGTCGGGTCGACTGCACAGTCCGCCCCGCCTCGTAGGCTTGCGCAACTGAAAACCAAACAAAAACAAGAAGCATGAGTACATCATTACAGCTTCACAACATGTGCAACCGCACATACCTTTTATAACAGTTCGAGGACCAACGCCCCACACGTTTTACTTCTTCTACACTCAGACCCCTGGCTATAGCCTCTGTAGCAGCCCCTATCCGAAAGGAATGGGTCCCAAACTCGCCGGGGTTCAAGCCCGCGGCCGAAATCGACATCGCAAGCACCCGCTGGAACTGAAACCTCGTCAGTGGGGTGGCGTCAGCGTGTCTCAACAAGGTCCCCCCCCATGATGCCACCCTTTGCGCTAAATATTCCTCTACGCAAACCACAGGGCACATGGAAGACCCGGGAATCCTCTGTATGATCATACAGTCCCCAATCGCACCCTGATCGGTTTTG
The DNA here is from genome assembly GCF_964263255.1 of Lissotriton vulgaris. Classification (NCBI taxonomy): domain Eukaryota; kingdom Metazoa; phylum Chordata; class Amphibia; order Caudata; family Salamandridae; genus Lissotriton; species Lissotriton vulgaris. Next base: position 928,606,322 of record NC_141689.1, on the reverse strand, counting down.
GACCTGACAAACGAGACAGTCATCGTCTCCCCCTTGACCTGAATGTGCTCTCGGCACAGTCCCCCCATCGTATCCTGCTTGTTCTTCGCCACTAGTTCGCTTACCCGCATAGCCCCATGGAATGCCAGCGCAAAAGCGGCTCGGAATAACACTGTTTCATACTGGGATGAACACGTAGCAGGGAGTACGGATAATAATAGGGCCAACCTATCCAGACCTATCGGGTGCCTCTCATCTACTCTGCGACCCTCAAGGCGTTGCCATCCACGTAGCGCTTTTTGCACAACGAAAGACGCTGTCGGGTCCTGGATCCCGTGAGCCCTTGCCATAAAGGAAATGGCGGCCCGATGCCTCTGGGCCGTAGCTACTGATTTGCCTGCCCGATGTAAAGACAGCAGAAATTTTACTACTAACTCTTCCTGGCCCCAAAGCTCCCCCCTAGCAGTCCCCAAAAAGGCCCAATAGGAACGGAACGCCCCTTCGTATGCCTTCCTCGTCCTGGGTGCTAAACTCTCTCCCACGAGGTTTTGTAGTTCGGGGCACCGAGAGACCAGAGAGCTTCGGGAAAGGGTGCCGCCACCGGGTCCGCTGTGGGCAGAAAACCCCAGAAGGCCTGCATACGGAAACGAGAAAGCGCATCAGCCGCTTGGTTCATTACCCCCGGCACATGTCTTGCCTTAAATAGCACATTCAATTGCATACACAATAACACAATTTCTTTGAGCAGTCTCAGAATCCATTTGCATTGTGCTGCCTGACTATTGATACACTCAACCACGGTCATGTTATCAGACCAGAACACCACAGAGTGATCTCTGAACCCCTCGGGCCAAGTTTTCAGGGCCACCAGAATAGGGAAAAGTTCAAGAAAAGCAATGTTACTTGTCAGCCCGCACTCGTGCCACCATGTCGGCCATTTTTGAGCCGACCATCGAGCGCCGAATATGGCACCAAAACCAATGCTTCCTGCCGAATCTGTCCACAGCCCCAGCTCCTCGGAGGACACCGCCAGTTTGTTCCAGACAATTCGACCATTGAAATCCGCCAGAAATGCCAACCAAATGCGCATGTCCTGGCGAACCTCTGCCGACAGCCTCGTGCGATGATGACCCTCCTTCAGGCCGACCATGGCTTGAGCGATCGAGCGGGAAAAGGGGCGGGCCATCGGCATTATTCTCAGGGCAAAATTCAGCTGGCCCACCAATTGTTGTAATTGAAGCAGTTTGACCTTAGACTCATTAATACACGTCTCCAGGGATGCCCTGAATCTTAACACTTTTTCTCTCGGTAATCGAAAACAACCTTCCTCTGAGTCGAGCTCGATCCCCAGAAACTCGAGGCAAGTCGAGGGACCCACAGTCTTACCTGGTGCCAATGGCACACCAAAATGCTTCATTAAGACATGAAATTCATTCAAAGCCTGTCCACATTCTGGATCCCCGGCTGCCCCCAGAAACAAGAAGTCATCGAGATAATGCATAACATGTTGAAAACCCGTCCTCTTTGTGAAGACCCATTGCAGAAAACAACTGAATTTTTCAAAATAGGCACAAGATATAGAGCATCCCATTGGCATACATCTATCCATGTAATAGTGACCCTGAAACATGAAACCAAGGAGACGCTGATCGTCTGGGTGTACCGGGAGCAACCGGAACGCTGACTCAATATCTGACTTTGCCATCAGCGCACCGAGCCTTAGGCGATTCAACATGGCAACGGCCTCATCGAAAGATGCGTACCGCACCGAACACACTTCCGGGTCTATCGCATCATTCACGGAAAGACCACGTGGGGCTGATAAATTATGTATCAGTCGAAACTCACCCGGGTCCTTCTTGGGGACCACCCCTAAAGGGGAACAAACAAAGTTAGCCATCGGTGGCACATCAAATGGACCGGCGACTCGACCTCGAGTAACCTCCTTCCCAATTTTTTCCTGTACCACGGTCGTATGTTGCAAGACCGACAGTTGATTCTTACATTTTGCTACACCCTGAAAATCCCCCACTGGGATGCGGAAACCATATGAAAACCCGTTCCGCAACACCCCAGCGGAAGCATGATCCGGGTATTCGTTGAGCCAAGGAATCATCGCCATGGTATCAATCGGAGTAGGTAAAGGCGCCCCTCGGACTATTTCAGACCTGTTTGGCGCTTCCCCTACCACCGTTATCACCCGTTTTGGCTCTGCACATGGACTCAGGATGGGATGGCTGCCCACACCCCCCACATTTGTGTCTAAACTTGCACGACCCCTGGGGCCTCGTACATTTACCCCTGTTAAAATTCCAACAAATCCCCCTTTTACCTGCGTTGCCATTCGGCTTAGAGTGGTAGTCGTTACCTGCACCCGATCGAAAGGGTGTCCCAGCGTATTGGCGGGAGGACTCGCCCCCGCTACCTCCTACCAATGGTACTTTCAACATTCCTGTACTCTCCATTTTTGACCATGAAACGGAGTCGTAACAATCCCAAGTCAAGTTTTTGTCGTGTTCTTTCGCTTTTCTAAAAATATTATCATAGCAGAACCACTGATTGCCCCCATATGATACGTAATACTCCATGATCCGTGACTGATAAATAGGCAATTCGGTCAACAACTCGGGCCTACGTTCGCCCATGATGGAGGTAAAGATTCCCCATGCCCTGCCCCAAGTGCCAATGTTTTCGTCGACCTTAAAGGCGGCCAATTTTGCGCGCCAAACACTCGGATGCATGAGCTCCTTTTGGCTCTTAACATGCTCCATCTCATAATGATCGGTAAGCAACGAAAAAATGTTTACATACTCATCCGCCCAAATCTTTTCCTTCATTGCCAGAGGAACATGCTGAGCCACCTTCTCCCTTCGTGAAGGTGCAGACCCCTCCCTCGCGATCGGCAATGGCCGCTTACCTGAACCAGAAGCTGCATCTGCCGCCGGACCTGGGCCTGTTGCTTTTCCTACCGCCGGAGACAGCGGGGTAACTGACGATGGTGCCTTCACCGCCTCCCTAGTTTCACGCAGTTGTCTCATTAACACCCGGGCGTCGTCAGCCGTGGCGCCCTCGCTATCTTTCCCCAACCACGCTGCCAATTGTGCTGCTAACTCGGGAGGCATATCCTCCCCGGACACGGGAGTGACCACCACGGGAATCGGATTCCCCTCCTTCGGTACTGGAGTTGGCTCTTCAAGCGGGATATCGGGAACCGGGGTTTCCCCCCCAGATGCCCCCCTTCTGGACCTCTTGCCTCTCCCTCCAGGGGCTGCTCCCGACAAAGGTCGTTTCGGTCCCCCTTCCCCGTCCTTAGCTGCCATCTGCTTCTTCAGATCGGTTACTTCTTTCATGAGCATGCGGAGCATCTGATCGGTACTGACTCGCTTCCCGACTTTCCTGGGCATTCTCAGACCGAGTATCTGTAAGAAAAGAAGAAAGATTACCACGCTCAAAATTGGCTCTTCGTTCCGTCTCGAGCTCACGTGCAGCGAGGAGGTGCAGCTTCAGAGCACAGGAACAAGAGGATGCTTTCTTGGCTTGTTGCTCCTTTTATCCGTCTTCAGGGCGGGCGTCAACCCGCCCCTGCCTGCCCCAAGGGCGTGGCCGGCCGCGTCAGTGTCTAGGCCAGCCCACTCCAGGGCGGGAAAAAGGCGCGCCCCGGCTACGCCGCTACGGGCATACCAGCCGAGACTCGCCTCCCGCCCAAGATGGCTTCCCGGGGGGATCGTGGTACTCCGCCATACGTTCGGGGGGACCGAATGGTCGCCCCTTTCCATTTTCACCAGCGCCACTCGCTACCGGCATTCTTTAGTGGCTGGAATTTTGTGGTGGTTGATCCTAATTGGACTGCCGGTTCTTCCGCAGTACCAGCGGACGGTAGATTTCCCCTACCTTGGCGATGGTTTTCTGACTACCATCTTAATAGACCTCTATATATCTTTTTTTGATGTAGTGAATTAACATTTTGGTTGTTGTTATTCCCCACCTACAGTTGCTGTGGTGTTCGCAGATCCTAGTTTTGATTTTTCGGGTACTCATCCCCACATAGCGCAAATTGCAGGAACATATTATCAGGTATACAACCATCTGGGAATTGCAAATGGTGAATTTTCTCAAATCCCAAGTGGTGTTGTAAGCAAATGGGTTTTTGTAACTTGTGTGAGTTGGCTCTGCAATTTCCACATGGGTAGTGACCCATGACAGGGGTTATGGTACCTTGATTTTCGCTCAGTCTCTTTGGTTTCGTGGAGGTGTTTATGTACTACCATGTCCCGAACGCTACGTCCCCACCTGTGGGAGAACATGAGTTTAGGAAACTGCCAAATGCCTCAATTCAAAATGCACCTTGAAATATGCAGAGCTTTAGAAACACAGAAACATTATTTCCGTGAGTCTTGTTTCTTACCCGTGTTTAACCATACTGACTAGAAGTCCAATAGAAAGAATATTTTACCTACTAGACACCAAAAAAAAACCACTCCAATTATTGCACCTAGTGTTCATCACTCTGTAATACACCTATATGTGCTCCCATGTGTTTCGTAGGTCGCAGCACACCCCTTTCCGTAGCGTAACAGGATGGACCTAATGATGAAGCATGCCACCTAAGGAAAACCCTGGTGGGTGAGGGATATATAAAGAAGAAATTGTTTTCCAAATAGATGTGGTGGTCTAGTCCATGATCAATAGGCGTGCTCTTTTTGGTTCTTTGATATTTATTGATAGGAGGATAAGGCCCTCTGGTTTTCCCTTTACCTCTCCTCTTGTTTTAAAAATCTCTCATTTGTGTGAAATATTAATGCTGACAGTGACTATTGATTACAGTGCATATGTTTTTTTGACAATAATACAAGGATTTAAACCTGATGGTCATTATTGATGCTTGCATTTATGTACAAAATTATATCTTTTAACATGTGGTTTGTTGATCTTGAACCTTTGTCCAAACCAGTTGACTTACCTTGTATGTTGGCATGTTGTTTTTTTTATTGATTTGGTAATATTTGTTTTATATTTTTCAATTTATTTTTTATGTGAAAATGTTAGTTTTTGTTGTATTTTTATTTTTTTTTAGGAGTGGAAGTTGGGTGTATAGGGAATAAGGGTGGGGAGTAATTTAAGAATGTTGGTTAAAAATACATTGTAATAAAAAAATTGTAAAAGATATAAATAACTTAGAAAGAAAATGAAATGTATAATTTTCAAAATTTCTGCATTTTTAGGGGTGCTAATATTTTGAGGTAAATTGTGTAACATATTTCATAAATATTTTTAAAATTAAAAAAATAAAGACATTAATATATGATTGGTTTATAATTTTTGAAAACATAACATGCTTTTGTATTGTTTTAGTTTTTTGTTTAATTTAATGTTAGAATTAAAATAATATTTAATTTTAAAAATTGTAAAATTTTAATTGTGATTGAATGTAATATTTATTTATGTTTTATTGTTGTAATAATGTATGTCTCAAATTTGTGAATCATATTTTTTTAATATTTTTATTTTTTAATCATTTAACAAAATATATCAAAATCTTTGTGAGACAAATATTAAACAAATTCTACTTTTTTTTAATTTGATAAAAAATAATAAAAACATGTTTTTTTCATGGTATTGCAATATTTGATATTTTTACCAATTTGTAATTTTTGAAATATGTCACATTTTTCTTTCTTTTTTTGTTTTGGAGTTGGAATAGTAATTTTTTGGGTTTATTATACAGCACTTTCCCTGAGGTTAGCTGGTTTTGGAGTTGGAATAGTATTTTATTTGGGTTTATTATCCAGCACTTTCCTTGAGTTTGTTTGGTGTTGGAGTCGGATTAGTAATTTAATATGGTTTATAATCCAGACTTTACCTGAGTTTAGTAGTTTATGGAGTTGAAATAGTAATTTTTTTGAAATTATTATCCAGCACTTTCCCTGAGTTTAGTTGGTCTTGGGGTTGCAATAGTAATTTTTTATGGTTTATTATCTATACTTTTTTGCCTTAGTTTCGTTGGTTTTGGAGCTAGGAATAGTACCTTGTTATTGTTTATTATGTCGTTTTTTAAAGTGTTTATATGTACATTCAAATTAAAAAGCAGACTTATGTTAGTTTTTATTGATAACCTTTTTATTTGTAAACATGTATTTTTTTGCTGACAAATATTTTCATTTAGTTTTGTTATATAATGTATGTCTATACTAAAACATGAGTCATATGTTTAGGTTTTATATAGGATAAAGTATAATATATTTATAACATATATATTTTCATTGCAAAATTAACATCATATTTTTACATACACATTTTTTAACAGTTTTGAAAAATTTAAATTTCCTGAAGTATAGTCATGTAATAGGCACTTTGATTTTAATTATTTAGCATTTTTTATGAGAAAAAGTAAACATTTTAGTACATTTCTTTTTATATTTTTTATTACATTTAAATAATTTTATCTTTGCTCCAAAATTATATAATATGTATTTATACAACTGTATATTTGGTATTTTATTATTTAGTATATTAAATATTATATTTGTTTTTGTGCCATATATTCATATAAAGCGTTGTTATATTGGTTTCACATTTAGAAAAGTCTTATTGTAATTTTATATTTTGAAGGTGAGTACATCAACCAAACATACATTTTAATATATACTGTTTTTAATAATAAAATATTTAATACATGTTTTACATGTTTTTGTGCATTTTTTGAATGGTTGTATGTATGTTTGTATGTATGTATAGGCATTTATATAGCGCACTACTTACCCGGAGGGTCCCAAGGCGCTTCGACCGCTGCGAAACCCTTCCTGGCTTCCCTGAGAGATGGCCCCTTAATGGGTATCTCCAGGGTGAGACCAGGCATCCCCGGCGGTCTGGTGGGGCCGTTAGTGAAGATGAGGCAAGCTAATGCCCAGAGTTGCCGAGTGTGGTCGCTGATCAGAGTGGGCACCGAGGCGAGAGAATTATCGAGTCCGCTGACCCTGGTCCAGAAACCTGCCGCGCCTGGAATCGAACCCTGGTCCCGGGCCGTCCTCTGCTCTCGGGTCTGCCGCCTCTAACCAGTGAGCCACACTACTTCACAGTAGTTGTAAAAATGTTACAATAAATAAAAATATACATATAATTTTGGGGATTTCTTTTAATATTTTCCCATTCTTGTCTTTGGGGAGTCAATCTTTTTTGCATTTTTTTATTACGCTGCCATTGTTTTTCTTTTTCTCACTTTTCTTTTTATGTTATATGGGTTTGTTATTGTGGGAAGGTGTTCTTTTTGTTTACATTTCCTTGCCTTTTCAGGTTAGTTGTACAGTTTTTATTTTTGGCTAATTTTTGGGGTATTTGAGGGTTTCATTATTGAGACGTTTGCATTGTTGGAGTTTTGTTCTTACAGTTCTATTTTTGAGGATATTTTTAAGCTAATTTTCGTTTTTTTGAGGGTTTTGTTATTGAGAGGATTGCATTGTTGTAGCCTTTTTTCTACAATTGTATTTTTGTATTTTTGGGGGGGCTTTTATTTCTAATGGATTTGTCTTTCAATTTATCTACTATGCATTTGTTCATTTTTGAGGACCATCTTCTGCAACATAACTGTAAGTTATTTTTTATTATTATGGGTGGGAAATATTTGTGGTTACATTGGTTAGTTTGTTTCTTTTTCATTTTAATAATTATAATGTATTTTATTTATATGTACGTTTTTAATTTTTAAATACCAATTGTTAATTTTTAAAATAGTAGAATTATTTAGTTTAAATGTTTTGTCATTTTAAAGTGCTTCTGATGTTTAGGACTGTTTTTTGTTTATAGTATCGATTTAGCAATAATGTCCAAGTATTCTAGCCCTTTGGTATTTTGAAATAGTAGAGTTTTATGTTGTGGGTATTCATACATTGTTTTTTGTTTGTTGACTGAGTTTAGGGGCCCTTTTAGTTAGGGATTGCTCTAGCCTTAGATCTTGATAGCTCTGTTCTTTTTTTATGGCTTCTATCAGTTTGTGTAAACTTGATTGTCCTCTTCCTATTGTGGCTTGGAAGGCATTGTGCCATTTTTCCACTGGGTTATTAGTTTTGGCTTTTTGAGCTAGAGTGCGATCATAGACCAGGGGATTTGAAACCTTGGTTGTCTATGATGCCTGACATATGTAGCCTTCCAACACAAGTGTCTTCAAAGTAGTCTAGGAAGGGAGTTAGTTTTTTATTCTTGTTTTTTCATATGCAAAGATGCTATTGGTGGCATAATCTATACTTAGTGGCCTATTAGGATGGCGGGCGGAATTTCTTCTGCCCGCCACCCTAGCAGTGCTCGGACCGGCCGCCAGTGATGCGGCGTTCCGGCACCGGTGATTAGGATTCCACCCTCACCATGAGGGTGGCATCCTCTTTTTCTAGCATTGTGGCGGGAGGTGCTCAAAGCACCGCCTGCCACAATGCTGGGAATAACTGTGTGCATTGTCATGCAAAAGGTGATAGGCACCGTGTGGTGACTGCCACCTCGTTCATGACAATGTAGGGGTGTACCATAGGTACCCCATGTTCACCCCCTACCCGCAATACCATGGGGGCCCACAACAGGCCCCAGAAAGCAGACTCCGCATGGCTTTCCATGGTGGGGTCACCACCATGGAAAGCCATGCACCGCTGCCCATGATAATATGGATGGCGGTGTCTAGCAGACACCGCCACCATATCTAGCCCCTTTTCTGCCTGGTCGACTGGTCGACTGGCGGAAAACCGGCTGATGGCCTTTCCATCTGCCGGGGTCCCCCCCGCCATACTAAAATGGCAGAGGGAAATGGGTGGCAGGCAGGGTATGATGTAGGGCAGATCACCATTACCATGCAGGCAGTGGCGATCTGCCCTACATGCTAGTAGACCCCTTAGAGTAGATTTATGTAGGTGTCTACAGATACTTTGGTTGAATTGATAATAACAACCTTGTATTGCAGTGTGTGGGTATATTTTAAAAATTTACTAAATCATTGATTGTTTAAAGTCAATGATTATTTTTGATTGAAAGTAGTTGTCGGTGTGTTGTTTTATTATTGTAAGGTGCTCTATGTAGGTGGTATTTTGCTTATTAGGGCGTAGTGCGTATATGAAGGGAATGTTAGTGTCTTCATATTCGCTGTGAATGGTATATAGTTGGTAAAAAGGCTTGGGGCAAACTTTAAATACACCATCCAGCATCCATCTTTTTTAGTTTTTTAGTTTGTGTATGTTGTCGTTGGTGGCAAAGATGATAAAAAAAATTTCGTGGACGCTATTGTCATGAAGAATGAATTTGTCTTTATGGGTAACAATGTATTCCAGTAAGATTTGTATTTCTGCAAAAGTTTGAGGGGTAGGTGGTGTTTTAACAGTAGCTGTTTTAGTCATGGCTATTAATCTTTTTAGAATGGGGATGGATGGTAGTTGTCCTGTTACATGTTTAGTGACCCTTGTTAATACGTTTTTTAGTATTTAGGTACTGGTCTTTTGGGAGCTGGTGCTTGCTTCTCCGATTGTTTCTAGAGCATCTCTGATCTCGATTTCTGTCAAATTGGGGGATGGTTGTGTTCCCTGACATTAACTACATTTGTTTCTACTGTTGATTGGAGTAGTATTTTTTACATTTCCAATGGGTTTTGTTTCCAGTGTTTTCTTCTTGCGTATAAGTGTAGCCTATGTAGCACAGAAGTAGTTTTCCCTTTTGTGATGAATTTTGCTCCTTCTGCCATTTGTCCTTCTATGAATATATGGGTATATATATATTTATTAATTATAAGGTATTGAATAGTAAACATGTTTGTGTAATTCTCATATTCAATCAATCAATCAATCATATCATTTGTATAGCACGCTACTCAACAAGAGGGTCTCAAGGCGCTGGAGGGGGGGGGGGGTCCGCTACTGCTCGAAGAGCCAGGTCTTGAGTCGCTTCCTGAAGGAGAGGTGGTCTTGGGTCAGTCGGAACAGTTGGGGAGGGAGTTCCATGTCTTGGCTGCCAAGTAGGAGAAGGATCTTCCTCCGCTGGTGGCTCTGTGGATGCGTGGAACGGTGGCGAGAGCGAGGCTGGTCGATCGTAGCTGACGGGTGGGAGTGTAGAAGGTCAGGCGGTTGTTGAGGTACCTGGGGCCCAGGTCGTGGAGGGCCTTGTTTGCGTGGGTGAGGAGTCTGAACGTGATCCTGTTGCTGACGGGGAGCCAGTGCAGGTCTCTCAGGTGGCCGGAGATGTGGCTGCGGTGTGGGATGTCCAGGATTAGTCGTGCTGAGGCGTTCTGGATGCTCTGGAGTCATTTCTGGAGTTTGGCTGTGGTGCCAGCGTAGAGGGTGTTTCCATAGTTCAGTTGGCTGGTGACGAGTACCTGGGTGACCGTCTTCCTGGTTTCGGTGGGGATCCACCGTAAGATCTTTCGGAGCATACGCAGGGTGTTGAAGCACGATGTCGTGACGGCGTTGACTTGTCTGGTCATCGAGAGGGAGGAGTCCAGGATGAAGCCCAGGTTGCGTGTGTGGTCCGTTGGCTTGGGAGCGGTGCCCAGGGCAGGGGGCCACCAGGAGTCGTCCCAGGCGGAGGTGATGATCCCAGGATGAGGACTTCCGTCTTGTCTGAGTTCAGTTTCAGGCGGCTGTTCTTCTTTCACTCGGCCACGTCTTTCATCCCTTCGTGTAGGCTGGTTCTGGTGGTGGCGGGGTCGTTTGTGAGGGAGAGGATCAGCTGGGTGTCGTCGGCGTAGGAGATGATGTTGAGGTTGTGTTGGCGTGCGATGGCTGCGAGGGGGCTCATGTAGACATTGAAGTGGGTGGGGCTGAGTGATGATACTTGTGGTACGCCGCAGATGACTTTGGAGGCCTTGGATCTTAACGGGGGGAGGTGGACTCTCTGCGTTCTTCTGGAGAGGTTCAAGTTGATCCATTCCAGTGCCTTCTCTTGGATTCTGATGTTGCGCTGTTCTAGGGTGCGGTGGCAGACAGTGTCGAACGCTGCGGAGAGGTCCAGGAGGATGAGGGCCGCAGTTTCCCCGTTGTCGAGCAGGGATCTGATGTCGTCTGTGGCTGCGATGAGGGCAGTCTCGGTGCTGTGGTTGGCTCTGAAACCAGACTGTGAGTGGTCGAGGGATCCGTTAGTTTCGAGGAAGGCGGCAAGCTGTCTGTTGACGGTCTTCTCGATGACTTTGGCAGGAAAAGGGAGGAGCAAGATGGAGCGGTATTTCTTGAGGTCGGTGGGGTCCGCTGAAGGTTTCTTCAGGAGGGCGCTGAGTTCGGCGTGCTTCCAGCTCTCCGGGAAGGTGGCGGTGTTAAAGGAGGTATTAATGATGTCCCGGAGTTGGGGTGCGATGATGGAGTCGGCCTTGTTGAAGATGTGGTGGGGGCATGGGTCGGTTGGTGATCCGGAGTGGATGGTGTTCATCAAGCGGATGGTGTCTTTGGTGCTGACCGGGGTCCAGGCGCGAAGGGTGGTGGTGGGGGGCGTTAGTTTGGTGATAGGGTGCATGGTTTGTGTGCCGAAGCTGTTGTGTATGTCTACGATCTTGCTGTGAAAGAACGAGGCGAGTGAGTTGCAGAGGTTTTGCGAGGGAGTGATGTCGTTGTTTCCGGCGCTGGAGTTGGAGAGCTCCTTGATGATGCTGAAGAGTTCCTTGCTGTTGTGGGCGTTGTTGTCTAGCCGTTCCTTGAATGCTGTCTTCTTGGTGGTGTGGATCAGCTGGTGGTGTTTGCAGGTGGCTTGCTTGAGGGCAGTCATGTTGTCGGTAGTCGGGTCGTTGCACCACGCTTTCTCGAGGGTGGGGCAGTTTTTCTTGGAGTTCTTGAGTTCGTCGGTGAACCAGGAGGCTTTCTTGCTGCCGGGCCTGCTGGGAGGGGTCTTCAGTGGAGCGAGGTCATCTGCGCAGTTGGTGATCCACTATGTGAGGTTGCTGGCTGCTTCGTTGGGGTTCGTAGTGCTGGTGGGAGGGTTCTGGCTCAGGGACGTGGTAAGCTGGTCAGTGGTTATCTTTTTCCAGCTCCTGTGAGGAACCTGTTGCGGTTGGTGATGAGTCGTGCTCCTTCTGAAGCTGAAGTGGACACAGCTGTGGTCTGTCCAGTGAAGTCCGGAGGAGTGGCTGAAGGAGATGTGTTTGCTGGAGGAGAAGACTGGGTCAAGCGTGTGTCCGGCGTAGTGGGTGGGGGTGTTCACCAGTTGCTTGAGTCCGAGGTTCGCGAGGTTGTCCAGCAGGGGGGTGTTGTTGCTGTCTTTGTTGTTCTCCAGGTGGAAGTTGAGGTCCCCTAGGAGGATGTAGTCGGCCGAGGGGATGGCATGCGGGCTGATGAAGTCAGCGATGTCTTCGCTGAATTGTGTGCGAGGTCCTGGGGGTCTGTATATGAGGGTGCCTCTGAGGGTGGTCTTGGGGTCGGTGTGTATCTGGAAGTGCAGGTGTTCGGCGGTTGTGAGGGTGTCGTCGGAGTTGGTCGTGATGCGGATGGGGTTCTTGTGCACAATGGCGATTCCTCCACCAGTCTGGTTGACGCGCCCTCCGGGTGATCTTGTATCCGTCCAGGATGGCGATGGCAATGTCTGGCGCTGAGGAGGTGTTCAGCCATGTTTCTGTGAGGAAGGCGACGTCTGGAGATGTAGTGTCGAGCAGGTTCCAGAGTTTCACAGCATGTCTGTGGACGGAGCGGGTGGTGAGCAGGATTCACTTGAGGTGGTTGCTGCTGGTGCTGGTGCTGCTGGTGCTCGGCTTGGCGGCTGCGGAGCAGGTCCGGAGGCAGGAGAACTTGCAGGCTTTGCAGGTGAAGGGTCCGTGGGTGCATTTCGGGGTGGCTCGGTAGCAGGAGGGATTCCGGCCGGTGTTGAGAGCGTTGAGGGTGGCATCATCGTATGTTCGTCGGGTGGGCTGGCATCTGCGAGGACCAGGGCACAGACGGGCTTGCCTTTGGCGCGCCTTCTGCGCACAATTGGTGCAGCTGCTGCGCACGTCCGCTGCGCTTCCATGCGGCGACCTCCATAAATGGCGAATTGGGAGGGAGGAGCAGCTGGGAGGCAGGAGCGGGGTGGCCAATGGCGGAAACACAAGGAAAACGGGTCGGGCCGCAGGGGAGCAGCGGTGGGGAGCGGGGAGGGGAAGAGGCGGCGGGACAATCACGGGGGCACAGGGAGAGGAAATACAAAACTGTCGAGAATACGGGGGACAAGCAGAGAGACACAATACTGGTGACAAGAAAAACGAGAAAAACAGGGGCACAAGCAGAGACAACAATAGTCACAAATTACAGAAATAGCGTGATAAACTGGCGCTCGGCTGGAGCGAGGCAGCAGCAGAGGAGAGGGGTCCTGGCACTCACGGGGGGGGGGCGCGTGGTGTATCGAGCAACCGGCCCTGCAGGAAAATAAAGTTGCATTTGTCCTGCTTTAATTTTCTTGTAAGTTTTATCGATCGTCGTGGTTGATTCACTGGTATATATTTTTTTCAGTTGATTTAAAAGCAAAATGTTCTTTTTATTAAGGTGTTACATTTAATTTGATTGTTTTGTTTATTTCGTTTCAATTTTTATTTAGTTGAGAGGAAAAATTACTTACTATTTTTAGTTGATGAAGTTTATTTCATTGATGTTGTTGCATATTGAACTTGTAGAAGCTGTGAAGAGAAAAGTATTTGTTAGTTATATTTTGCTTTTTTATTGAATGTATTATTTTTTATTAGTTTGCTCTATTTGTTGGTTAATTTATATACTTACTTAGTTTTATATTTTTGTTTAATATTGATTTTATTCTTGTTATTGACGTTAATCCTTGTTTTGAGTTTTTTAGGTGGAGTGTTAGTGAAGTGTAATCTGTGAAACAAAAGAACACGTTATAGTTTTAGTTAATTTGATTATTTTGATTATTTAAACTCTATTTTTTTTTCTTATAAAAAATAAACTTACTATTTTTAGTTGATGAAGTCTCTTCCGTTGATGGTGTGGTTTTGTTTACTTCTGTAGAAGATGTTGAAAGAAAAATATTTGCTAGCTATGTTTTACTTTTTTATTAAATGCATTAGTTTTAAATCCTTTACTTTATTTGGTGGTTAAGTGATATACTTACATTGTTATATATTTTTGTAATTTTGATTGTATTGTTGTTGTGTACATAAATCTTTGTATAGAATTTTCTAGGTGGATTTTTAGTGAAGTGTCGTTCGGATGGTCGGAAGCAGAAGCGAGGAGGCCGTATGGGGTCAATAGTGAAACTTTTTATTTGCTTGAATGTGCATAATAGGGTGTACAGGTAGAACAAAGGTCACTGTGGTGGTCAGGATAGCCGGGGTGTTCTGGAGGGGTATTCTCTTCTCTTTCGCTATGGCGTTGAACTTCTGACGAAAGGCGTCTTCGGGGCGGTTCTTTGGCTGAAACCTATTACGGGCTTCAGGGGTGGGCCCGGATCTGGATGCACCTCAAACGAAAAAGAGAGTGGCGTCAGGTCTATCCTTACTATTATACTGGATACCGTCACCAATACCCCACGTGAGGGATAACGTAACCAGAAGTATGTGAGGGGGGGAGGGTTTAGTGTCAAAAGGACACGAGGGATAAGTACCACAAACCGGAAGTAACATAGGCAATGCGGCGACAAGTTAGGAGATAAGGCAGAGGTCGGGTAAAGGAGAGAGCAAGGTCATGTAGTACTGAAGTTACAGAGGTAAGTGTGGCTCACCCAGGAGACGGACAGAGGCTTCCCTCTACTCACCACCCACTAACCAATGCAACATCCCTCCCCTTCCCTAGATCTGTGTCCCGCCACGTACCAGCACTAGCCACAACTCTCCGGAGTTGTGGCGGCTCGCTCGTACTCCAGGCTCCACCAATCCTCGCTCCAGCTGTCCTCGTCCTCACGGTCTTCGGTCTTTGCCTCGGCGTTCTCTCCAGGTGGTTTCAGGATACTCCAGCGGTCTCTTTCCGGGGTCTCCGTCGCAGCCATCTCCAGTGGTGCTAGCCCTCGCTTTTCAGGCATTCGACGGTCCTCAAAGACGGGTCCTGATTGGTTCTCGCTTTGTTTGGCTCCTCCCCGAGAGTAGTCTGCATCCGGGTCACTGGTGGAAGGCTGTGGGAGGAGGGAAGACTCGCGAGTTAGAGTGGATCCGATACCGACGTCCTCCTCAGCTGTGTACTGGTAAGGGATCCATTGTGGGTTTTTAGGGACGGAAGCGGGACCTCCCTCGCATTAAGTTTAATCTGTGACATATAAAGGAAAACATACTATATTAATTTATTTATTTTTAAAGTTTTATATAGTTTGATCATGCCCCTAGTGGGTATCAGAGCGCTTTACATAAGAGTTGCAGAACACATAGGTAGATAATGTTCTAAGGAAAATGAAAGGTCCAGAGATCCTGGTACTGGATATTGATCCCTAACATGCTGGAGGAAATTTTGCTTGAGGCTATGGACCTATACAACCTCGTACTGAACCAATAGAAGTGAAGGTGTAAGCATATGTTCCTCTCTTACAAGATGGTTTTTTATGGACAGCAGGATAATTCCTTTTCTAAAGCACAACACAGTAATCTAATTTGGTTTGAGTGAATGTAGTTCTTTTATTTTCATTTATTACTTTGTCAATCCATTTCACTCATTTGATTATTTTTATAGACAGTTGTTACAGAAGAGAACAGCCAACATGTGTTTTGCCCTTTGTGGTAAATCGAGCCAGGTCTTTCTCAAGGCCAATCATTATGCACGTAAGTCATATAATATGACAGGAGTTGAAAATAATCAAAATTGCTTCAAGATAGTATATGAACAACCTCCAATATATCACAACTAAATAAATAGTTCCATTCTAGGTGAAGCTGCATCGTGGCCCATGGTGTGGCTGCTCGAACTAAACTCCAGAGTGTATAATACCAAATTGGATAACTGTGTTGTGCTTTAAAAAAGGAATTATCCTGATATCCAAAAAAACACTGTCTTGTAAGAGAGGAACATTTGCTTACACCTTCACTTCTACATAGGTAGATAGTGGTAGGCAAAAAGCAATAATATATAGAAATACCAGCAAGTACAAAATGACATGATCGAACCATAAAATTGCCAAGTAGCAAATTAATCAATGGTACAAGATTGGAGGCAAAAAGACAAAAGCTTGTAGCTCAGCGCCATGCTCATCAGTAAAGCTTTCACTTCACTTTTTATGGTAAGTGTTGAAGGAATCAATCTAGTTACAGCAAGAAGGGAGTTCCAGATTCTCGAGGCAATACCTGAGAATGTACGATTGTAGGTTTTCATTTTTTTTACATTTTTTCGGTTGGAGCAGCAAGGTACTCAAGCTCCTCGAGCAATGGGAGCCTCCCATTAGTTTAAACGTATTTGCCAGGTACAGAGGAGTGTTGAAATGCAGTGCTTTATGAGTCATACATGCAGGTTTTAATCGAATCCTCGCCTCAAACAGAAACCAGTTAGGAGATTTCTGGTCCGGAGAAATGTGGTTGGTTTTCTTGGAGCCAGTGATGAGACTAGCCGCCACATTCAGAGACACTCTGAGGGGAGCTAATCTGTATCACAGTAGCCTACAGAGTGCAGCACTGCTGTATTCCAGCCGTGAGATGAATAACGCTTGCACCACAGATTTGAAGTCACCATGGGGACGGTAGGGTTTAAGTTTCCTTAGGATGCTCAGTTGTAAGTTCGGTCCTTTGGTAGATGTGCTTATGTGGTCCTGCATGTTTAAGTTCTTATCCAGCACTATTCCCAGCAATTTCATAGAGTCTATGATATGAGGTGTGCAGTTAAGAGTGGAGAGGTTTTCCAAATATTTCTCCACAATGGGGATTTGCTTTGTTGGTAAGATAAGGTGGAATTCCATTTTGAGGCGTTTAGTTTGGGGTGGTTGGAGGTTAGCCAATTTTGGGATTTGTGCAGGGTTCCGTTGAGTATATTGATATCTTCACAGGAAGAGATTTTCATGTGTCATCCACATACCTGCGATATTGGATGTTACATGCTTTGAGGATTAGTAAGAAGTTCAATGAATAGCTTGAAAAGCATGGGGGAGAACGAGGACCCTTGGGGCACCCCTAGAGTGCAGGGACTAGAATTGGATAGAGCTTGATTGGATTTGACTCTCTGCCTTCTGATATTTAGAAAATAGGCAACCCATTTTAGTACAGTGCGTTAGAGCCCTATCTTATGTTCCATAAGGCTCATTAGATTGTCATGTTTGACATGTCAAAAGCTTATGAAAGGTTGAGTAGTATTAGTAGGCAAGTTTAGTTCTGGCCAAGAATAGTGAGAGTGTCGTCAACTATATGAGTGATGGCAGTTTCAATGCTGTGGCCGTGATGGAAGCCCAATTGGAATTGATCAAAAAGTGGAAATTCCTCAACGTGGTAGCACAGTTATTCATGAATATATTTCTCAAGGAATTTTGCCAGAGTAGGGATGTTGTGATTGGTCAACAATTATTCAGATCTGCTGGGTCAGCTGTCGTTTTTTTGTGAATAGGCAGAACCAGCCCTGACGTCAGGCAGTCAGGGATCTCACCTTACAGAAAAGAAGCATTTATAATCTTTGTCCATAGTGTAACTAGTGATCTTATCATTTCTTTAAAGAAATTGTGGCTAGGGGATCATTGAAGCGATTTGAAGGTTTCAGGTTTGAAAGAATGTTGAAGATGGATGTGTCGTTGAGGGGTGTGAATTGACTCCCAGAGGTATTGTTTTTAGGGGAGAGATAGGGCACAATAAGAGGCAGCAATGGCAAAGAAGAGTCCTGAGAGATTGATAGATCAATCACGGCAGACCTTAGATCAGATACAATCTTGCTCGCCTTTTCAAGGAAGAAGTCTGCAGAGTCTTCCCAGTTTGACTGAGGGTAGGAGATGACAGGTGATTGGACTGAAGCTTAATCAGCCCAACAGCCTTTTGGGGTGATTTTAAGCTTTGTCCAGTTGGGACTTGAAGAATGTCATTTTTGCGGATCTGATTTATTTGTTGTACCTATTCCTGCTCATTCTTAAATTCTTTAGGGGATCAATAAATGAGTCAGATCTTCAAAAGTATTCCGCTAGTCTCTCGTTGCGTCTATCTGATTTTAGGCTGTCATGGAACCATGGGTTGGAGTCTTTGTTGGACTTTCTTTTTAGTTGTAGTGGGGCAATTGCTTCAGGGCTGACAACATGAAGTTCTTGTAGTGTTCAGTGAGTTCATGAATGTCGGCCATGCAAGCAAGCGGTGGTAGGGACAGATTGCAACAAGATATGAGCTTAAATTTGTGTTTTGCAGTGTTCTTTTCCAATGTTTTTGTTTTAATAGTTGGAATCTTTTGGATTTCCATCTTTCTAGGAATCAGAAGGTTATATAGTGATGATCTGACCAGTCACAAGGGTCAATAGATTCAAGGTGAATGAAGTTGGGATTGGAGAAGATTAGACCTATGATCAAGCCTAAGTTGTACGTTGGGCTGTCACAGAATTGAGTCAGGTTGGGGTCAGCTAGGACGTGTTAGAGACTGTTCACCTCCTGATCACTCGGGTCATTCCAGTAAAGATTGAAGCCACCATGGAAGATCTGGGGGCAGTGGAGACCCAGGATGGATGAGATGCTTTCCATAGTTTGTTCAACCAGAGGGAGGTTGTCTCCAGGAGGATGGCAGTTTTAGTTAATTTGTTTTTAAGCTAATTTTATATATATAGTTACAAAGTTTTGTTCTTACCTTTAATGAGAGATTTTCTGAATAGTTGTTTGTGTAGTTCTTTTTTGTTCTGTTTTCTGTCTCGTAAAGGTTCATTCTTCCTCTGTGTTTGTCTGTTATATGTTACATTTTGAGTTAATTGATAGATTGTTTTTATAGTGTTTATTTAATTGGTTAGAGTTTGCTATTAGTTTGTGTTGGTGTAGTTTAAATGTATTGGTTGAGATAGCTTTTTTGAATTTATTAGCAGTTACCTTTTAATTTGTTTAATATTTATTATGTGTATTTAATGTTTGTTTTTATTGTGTTTATTATTGTTATTTAAATGTATATGTAGATAAATGTGATATCTTTTGTATGTATGATATATAAATCTTTGTTTATTTTTTGTTGTTGTGATTTTTTTCTACCTTCTATTGTTTGTTTATTTATTTATTTTTGGAATTTTAGTGTATTTGTTTTATTTATTGTTATTTATTTTGTAATTGTTTTAAGTGTATGTTTAACCCTTTTGCTGCTAGGCCTCCCCCACCTGTGCTAAGCTTTTTTTGGGCTATTTAGCGTAGTTCTCGCTTAGGCCACTGTAACTTTTTGACTACATAATGTGTCCACGCCAAATTTGTGTCCTTTTCTTCCAACATCATAGGAATTTTAAAGGTACCCCTGATTTGTTGATTCCCCTGGAGGGGACTCAGAAATTAGCAAAATAAATCAAATTTTTTTTTTTTTAACAAATTGGAAAATTGGAAAAGAGTGCGACAGATGAAAGCATCTTTTTTCCCCCTGCAAATGGTATCAACTAAGTGATTGTGGTGCTGAAATCACCATCTTCTTAGCTTTCAGGGACACGCAGACTTTTGTCAGAACACCAAATTTTGTTACACAGTTTTTGCATTTACTGGGACTTAGCCTATTAATGCTATTTTTTGTGCTTTCAACCTCTTACCAGCAAGGGGTCATTTGTGTAGATCCTTCAAGGTTTTAATTTAGAAACTAACAGTTGAAGATAGAAAAACTAAAAAATGAGTTAACAACCAGCCATTTGTGCCAACGTTTTCTCCTGTAACTTCTACTAATTATGACAAATGTTTAAAAGCAATATACTGTTACATTAGCTGGACTTTTCTGGTTGTGGGAATATATAGGACTTGTATGTTCACCAATAACCCTAGGAACCCAGAGCCAATAACTGAGCAGTCTTGCAATATTCTTTTTTACTGTGTACCGGGTAAATAGCAATTCATTTTGGAAAATATAAACAGGGAAAAATCAGCACGAAAGAAACCTATGTATTTCTGAAATGGAAACAAAATATAGAGTTTAGAAACAGTAGCTATTTGCACTTCTCCGAAATTGTGGGTACCCATACTAGCCTGTGAATTATAGGACAATTTTCAAAATGACTTCTTTTTTACACAATTGTCTTACATTTGGAAGGCAGAAATGCATTGAAGGTCAATAGATATTATAAGTTGAAACCCACCCCTCATTTCCCCAAGTCTTCCAAGAAAAATGGTACCTCACAGGTAATGGTAGGCCTAGTGCCCACGACAGGAAACAGCCCAGAACGCAACGTGGACACACAACATTTTCATGGTGAAAACAGACACTTTTTTTGCAAAGTGCCCAGCTGTAGATTTTAAACTCTAGCTCTACCAGCACCTTGGGAAACCTAACAAACCTATACATTTTTTTAAAATTAGAAACCCAGGGGAATACAGGATGAGGTAACTTTCAGCCGGTTCTGTTACACAGACTCCCTTGCAAACCTTAAACTTTGACAAAAAAAACACATTTTCATCACATTTCTGTGACGGAAAGTTCTGAAATCTGCGTGGATCCACAAATTTCCAACCATTCAGCATTCCTCCAAGTCTGCTGATGAAAATGGTATCTACTTGCGTTGGTGGGGCAAGTAACTGCGACAAGCAAGGGCCCAAAACATATTGAGGAGACATCAAAATGACCTATCACAAAACATGGTTTTGCAAGGGGTTCACCCATGATTTTGGCCCGAGGCTTGGCCGCCATCTTGAGAATTCTACCAAACCCACACATGTCTTAAAACTAGACATCCGGGGAAGTCTAGTGAGGTATGACTTGCATGGGACCCCAATGTCTTCCTACCCAGAATCGTCTGCAAAACTCAGATTTCACAAATTCACATTTTTCTCAAATTTCTGTGTGGGAAAGATCTGGAATCTGAATGGAGATCTGGAATCTGAATGGATCCACAAATATCCTACCACCTAGCATTCCACCAGGTCTCCCGATAAAAGTGGTACCTCCCTCGCGTGGGTGGGTCAAGTACCTATAACAGGCAAGGCCCCAAAACTTATTGAGGAGATATCAAAATTAACAATCACAAAACAACCTGGTTTTGCAAGGAGGGTCACCTGGGTTTTTGGCCTCGGACTCGGCCAACAGGGGGCACCTGTTTTTTTGGCCCAGGCTCATAGCCATCTTGGAAAACTACCAAAGCTACAAATTTCTGAAAACTAGACACCTGGGGGAGTCCAGCGAGGTATGGCTTGCATGGATCCCTCAGCGTTTTCCTGCCCAGAATCCCATGCAAATGTCAAATCTAGCTGAAAAAAACATATTTTCCACGTATTTTTGTGTGGAATTACTATGCTGGCAAAATGGCCTACCCCACATCGTCCCCCTCAGTCTCCTGAGTAAAATTACCCCGTGCAAAATCGGGTTATTTTGTGGTGGGGGAGCCACACAAGCCGTACCTGACTGGACTCCCCGGAGTGTCTAGTTTTCAGAAATGTGTTGGTTTGGTAGGTTTCCCTAGATGGCCGTGAGCCTGGGCCAAAAAACAGGTGCCCCCCTGCAAAACTACGTAGTTTTGTGATAGGTAATTTTGAAGTCTCCACAGTATGATCTGTGCCATTTCCTGTTGCGGCCACTATGCCTACCCTCACAAGTCAGGTACCATTTTTCTCGGAAGACTTTGGGGAATGCAGGGTGGGAGGAATTTTGGGAATCCACACAGTTTACAGAACTTTCCATCACATAAGTATAAGGAAAATGTGTTTTGTTTAACAAAGTTTGAGGTTTGCAAGGGATTCTGGGTAACAAAACCTGGTGAGAGCCAGACATGTCACCCCATTCTGAATTCCCCTGGGTGTTCACTTTTTAAAAATGTATAGGTTTGCTAGGTTTCCCTGGGTGCCGGCAGAGCTTGGGTTCAAAACCTACAGATAGGCACTTTGCCAAAAAAGGGTCAGCTTTCACTGTTAAAATGTGGTGTGTTCATGTTGCGTTTTGCGCTGTTTTCTGTTGCGAACACTAGGCCTACCCACACAAGTAAGGTACCTTTTTATTGGAAGGCAATGGGGAATGCGGAGTGGGTGGAAATGTGTGCATTCGTGCAGATTCCAGAACTTTCCTCCACAGAAATGTGAGAAAAATGTGTTTTTTATGGGACAAAGTTTGAGGATTGCAAGAGATTCTGGGTTAGAGAACCTTGTGAGAGCCAAACAAGGCACCCCATCCTAGATTCTTCTGGGTGTCTAGTTTTCAAAAATGTATAGGGTTGCTAGGTTTCCCTAGATGCTGGCAGAGCTAGGGTTTACATTTTACAGCTAGGGGGGCAGTGACAAGTGGTCCACCATGGCAGACGCACCTTAGCGGAGCTCCCGCAGCCCATAGATAATCCTGCATAAATCCTGTAACAACGCAATGCTACAACTGCTCTGAATCATTGGATTACCTGGGGACTGTGCAACACCCAAGAGACCTCTATTGTGCCCTGAGCGCTGCCTCGAGACTGCAGCGGTCAGACTTGAGCCCCGGGGTCAGTCTGTGCTCAGCCGAGCATCCGACGTGAGGAGCACGCTACCTGTCGGCGCTGCACAGCCTTAGCATGGTCACATGTGGGTGGCTACTCTTTCCCCCGGGGGCCTTTACCTGTGGCGGCGAGTTTTCAGTCCCATCAGCTGGAGTGAGTCCTACGTTGTGAGTTGGGGCCCTGGCTGCGAGCGGTGCCAAGGTTGAGCCACCATCTTTGCTCCTCCTGGTCGAGATGCCGGGCCGGGATTGTGGGGTGGTTTCATGACCTACAGGCATTGCAACATATGCTGCATGATCAGCAGTTGCATCGGACCACGGAGTCCACGGCCTCCCTCCTTGGAGCTTGAGAATTTTGTTGCGGTAGTGCTATGCAGGCTTAGGCTCGATCAGAGACCAGTCTATCAGTGGGACGTGGGGTGTGGCGAACGGGTCCATGCTGGGGCCTGGTGCATGGCTGCCCCCTTTTACCCTTGTTGCCTTGTACTCTGGAGGCCCCTTGATCTGCTGATCCAGAAGGTAGACTAGCTCTGGAAGGGGCATAATTGCAGCCCCTGCAGTTGTGTTGGTTCTCCTCAGTTGGCCACCCTGTGACTGCTTGGGCTGCCCGCTTGGGGCTGTGAGTGCTTAGGGACACCAGTGTGGCTGGGGGCTGCACACACCTGCCTGGAGTGGGCAGTGAACACCTGGCCCTGCGGTCTTATTGGGCTGCGACCCACGGTGCTGGATCCTTCTGTGGACATCGGTGTCCTACTGTGAGTATAGCTGGGAGGTCCGTGGTGTCAGTCTGAGTGGTGACAAATCTAGTAAGACCTGTATGGGGCCCGGGAATAGGAATAGGTGCACCACTTCTGCTGTTGTGCTGCCCCCCACACCTACAGAGAGGGTGATCGTATGGTGTTGTAGTGGCTGTGGCCTGGTCTCACCGTAACCCTGTACTGATCCTGAGGTATGCCGGAGCTACCTACAGTGGAGACTATGGACGGGCCACTATTGAGCTATTGGGGGCTGGAGACACCCCTTGGGGGGTATGGGGGTTGCCGCCTGTAGAGGTGGCCAGGCTGGGTACTGGTGCGGCTTGTGGGTGTGTGGCCTTCTCCCGGTTTCCGAACCCGGATGGCTGCAGAGTGACTTTTGTGTACTGGACATGTCTCGGCGTTATTCAGACATTCACTCTGCACTGCAGGGGCGTAGCTAGAGCTTGTGGCGCCCAGGGCTATCCCTCAGATTGCCGCCCCTTGAATCTACAGTCCTGTGATTGTTTGCGGTAAAGTCTTGACTCGAATTTTGAATCTCACCTCATTGTCATATTTCGGGTATAGATATTTCTCACATGTATCCTTGGAATGATAGTTTTACATTGGTCTATTAACTAGTGCAAGTAAGTGTTAACTATCTGAACTCGCAGTTGTAGAGGGCTGCGCACAGCACCCCGGGCCACTTGCTTAATTATACTGGTGTGATTTTTAAAAATACTTTTAAACATATTTGTCAGCTTGGCTGACTGTTACCGATATGTGTCTCACAGCTCTCCTGTGGCTTTCCCAGCAATCCTGCTTACATGCACATGCTCACTGCGGCGGCAGTTCGTGAGTCAGCTAATGAATTTATGTTATAGGCCTGAGGCAATTGAGATTTGTGTTAGGGGCACACCCTGTTAAAATCTGGGCCCATCTATCATTGCTTTGACCTATGTGCCGAACGGCCTAAGTCCCACCCCACCATTTGCGCAGAGTCAGAAATATTCCACAGTTGGGCGCAGCCTTTTTAAAATTCTGCTCATTACAGTATTCAACACACTTAATGTAATGAGTCCCCTTCTTACATATCGGTCTGAGTTTTAACTGCTCTATATTTCAGTAAGTGTGTCATTGTGGGGCAGTCATGTCTGTTTATTGGCTCCAAATCACACAAATCAAAATATGTATATCATGGAATTATTGTGCAGAACATTCAAACGCTCTTTCGTATATTTTTGAAACTTGTTAGTTACAAAAACTGGAAAGGCTGTCCCCCTCATGACCTCACACTCTGACTCCTTCACTGCCACCCACCACTAGTGCCCCTCATTTTTCTGTAGCTCCCCCACCCCATGACCTCCTCCTCAGCTTCCCTCCCTGCCACCCTCCACCAGTGCCCCTCATCTCTCCAAAGCCCCTCACCCATTGCCTCCTCCTCGGATTCCCTCAATTCCACCCTCCACCAGTGATCTCATCTCCCTGTAGCTCCACCCCATTACCACCTCCTCTGATTCCCTCACTGCCACCCTTCACCAGTGCCCCTCATCTCTCCATAGCTCCACCCCATGACCACCTCCTTGGATTCCCTCCACCAGTGCCCTTCATCTCTCTGTAGTTCCCTCACCCCATTACCACCTCCTCTAATTCCCTCACTGCCACCCTTCACCAGTGCCCCTCATCTCTCCATAGCTCCACCCCATGACCCCCTCCTTGGATTCCCTCCACCAGTGCACTTCATCTCTCTGTAGTTGCCCCACCCCAGGACCACTTCCTCGAATTCCCTCACTGCCACCCTCAACCAGTGCCCCTCATCTCTCCGTAGCCCCTCTCTCATATGCATATCATTCGTTGGATAGCCCTACTCATATCAGTGTAGGTTGTCACTGTACTTTACATCACGCACACATTATACAGAGACAATAAATAAGCCTACGGGGAATGTCACATAAGGATTATAAGGTGTAGGAATCACATGTCATCCATACTGGTGGTCAATATATTTTCTGAGGGTTTGGTCTGGAGAAGCACAAACTCAGGATTTAAAGAGTACTCCAGTGGTTGGGAGTTCACTTTACTGATAAAATGAATAACTTCCAAAACAAACTATTTTTAGCAACATTAGAATAACGAAAGACTGGAGAAGTTCTGACTATATCACAACACAAAAAAGCAAAGTTTGTATGCAGCTCTTTGATGACAGTTCATAGGTCACTGTCCTATTTTAGGATTGCAACTTCTGAACTGCAAGTAACACAAGGATCTCTGCGACAAAGGCAGTAACCCACTGAGCTATCAACATAACATTTAGTTTATCTCCATTTAAAAACTACCAACTGTCAAAAGTATTGCTCTCCAGCAGGATCACAAATCACCAGTTATCTAAACATTTTTTATTGTTGTTGTACATTGGTGGCAGATTCCTTGCCAAGGCCTGTGTTTGGGTGGGCCTGGCCCACCCGGCCCACCCCCTAGAACTGGGCCTGATCCTCACGCAAACATTGGAACCCAGGAAAGTGGCTGGGGCATGGCCTGTGGTGGTCCATATGGCGCTCCTTTTGCTTTCATAAAACACGTGCCATCTCACACACAGTACTCGCCAAAATAACTGCATGAGCACACTATCAATCCAGGGCGCATACTAACACACGCATAGATAGGAGCAGCATTTCACACAGGCTTCATCACTGAACTCCATCAGACACAGTATAGCAAGCATCTCACGCCTATACTGTCACAAAAGCACACACATCATCATAAACCCCAAAGCTCACTCCGCAGAAATGCACATTATTCTCATTTCACACATGGCCTTGCATATCCCACCACAGACAGCATCAATCCCACATATACCACCAGAAGCACTGTCAAACACACCCCTGCTTGCCTTTACACCAGAAAACTCCTTCATCACGCCCTCTCACCACAAACCTTAAAGTCACATACACAAGCACACAAAAAAAAAACACATTGCACATTAGGCTAAAAGTTTGCCCTGGTACCGTCTGGGTTCTTACTTTTGTGTTGATTCAGTGGATGTATTCGTTCTGAGTAAGCTTTTAAGTTTGCTTTGTATATTTTGCATCATGAATCACAAACTCATGTGTCGACGAATGCAGTAAAACACCCATGCTGGTAACTACCACGCAGGCTGGTGGAAGCCGCGCTGGTCTGGGGTGGGACGGGACTAGTACATAGAGCTCGGTGTTCAGGTCTTCATTCTTTCTTCGCCAGGGAGTGGAAGAACACATTCTGTTAAGCACCGAGAGAAAGCGGCAAACTCTGACCCATGGTGGTCGATATGTCTACTGGAAAAAGACAAGTACCAAAGATTGCTCGACTCATCGGCGTAAATCAATTGGGGCTGATGTATGGGGCCCATGAGTAACAGCGAGCCCTGGCCGCTGCAATTTGAGTTTGCCGCCCGGGTCCGGCCCGCCTCCATGATAGGCGTGCTGGCAGCTGCTGACGAGAGACGAGCGTGTCCGTGGTGGTGGAGCGCATGAGTCGCGTGAGGGCTGACCGAACATTATGCCCAGGGCCGTCATTGGTAGCGCTTTTGCGCGCTACTACATTGACGGCCCTGGGACGGGATCCGATCCACAAACTGGGTAAGACGTGTCACGCGCATGATGCACTGCAGGCAGCATTTGTAAGGTGCGCTTGCTCTTTACACAGGGCCACGCGGCACTGGCAGCGGCCTTTATAATTAATTTTAGAATTTCCGTGTCCCCAAAGAAATTGTAAAGAGCAAGCGCACTTTGTAATGCCGCAGCCCCCAAAATTGTGCCGCCTGGGGCGGACGCCCCCCCCCCTAGCTATGCCAGTGCTGCACTGGACACCTGTTGGGTGGCGCACCTTCTCGGACCTGCATAAAACGGCTAAAGATAACCTTCTGGGATCACATCTAAAGAATACACTATGGACAAATACACTGGTGCCTGTGCCTAGCCGTCTGCCCCCTACAGCGTGGCGACCACAATCCCCGACAATGCTGTGTTGTTGGTGGTTATCACACAGTCCAGGGATGCGCTTGAGGCCAAAATCGACTCATTTATATCGGATGTTATGCTCCTTCGCGAGACCTCCATAACCCAGTTGATAGAATAATCGAAACCGAATCACGGATCGCAACAGCAGAAGATGCAGTTACTACTCCTCTAAAAATGATGTCCAACTTGGACTCATGGGGCCCGATTCACAGAATGAACTTAAGACTAAATCCTAAACTTACTACCATTTTGGTATTCACAGAATGAACTTACTACTTCTGGCATTCACAGAATGAACTTACTACTTTCGTGATTCACAGAATGAACTTACTACTTTTGGTATTCACAGAATAGACTTACGACTACTAACATTAGGTCCGCCGCCGGGCCGTAATTTCCGCCGCAGGGCCGTAATTTACGGCCCGGCAGCGGAATTTACGATCCCGTACGGCAAAATCCGGCATGATGCCATAATTTACGATTCCGTGCCGGAAATTCCGATTCCGGGCCGGAAATTCTGATTCCGGGCCGGAAATTCTGATTCCGGGCCGGAAGATGTGAATTTTGGCAGTTGGCCATGTTAGCCAAGGGTAAACACCTGTCCAAGTGCCTACCACCCCCCACCATTGATCAGCTGACACACTGCAGCCAATCACAGCCAACAGCTCCATTTTGGCATGGAGAATGTTGCCAGTGCCTACCATCCCCCACCACGCTACAGCTGAAGCCAATTAACAATAATTGACCAGCACTAGAAAACACATAAATGCAGCACACATTGAAGGAACAGGTTAGTCCACAGAGAGTACGTGTCTACAATGCTCACAGTGCCCCTGAAAATGGATATGAGGAGAAAAAGGAACTTCACAGCAGAGGAGACCACCATGCTTGTGGAGTTCATAGTCAGGCACCACAAGCGCCTATATGGACTCCCACCCTACTGCACCAGTGGGGCACATACGGCAGAGCTATGGCAGCAGATAGCCACTGCTGTCTCAGCCTTGGGGGAGGAGAGGTGAACAGTACAGGACATAAAAAAAAGTGGCAGGACGAAAGGCAGAGGGTGAAGGAGAAATACTCCAGGATTGAATTAAGCAGGATCCTCCCTGCAGCATGCCCTGGACCCCGCATCCAGCTCACCCCACTGGAGGAGGATATCCTCACAACAATACACCCCCACTTGGTCCATGGGCTGCCTGTCAGTGACGTCCGCTACGTGGCACCAGGTAAGTGGAATGAAAAGAAAAAGTGCATGAAAAGACTGTGTGTTACACTGTCATTGGGAATAATTAACCTGCCTAAAGTATATATAAAAATATAGTCAGTCAGAGACTCATATGTCACTCTCTCTATGTAGCACCACAAGTTCCAGAATCCTTTGCATTAGAAATGGCAAATCCCTCCCCCCCTTTTTAAAACATGGGCACAGTACTGCAGCCGTACATACGCAACCCTGCAAATTCAATAACTGTACATATTGACTGGAAATGTGCAATGCTATA
This sequence comes from Lissotriton vulgaris, assembly GCF_964263255.1. Lineage (NCBI taxonomy): Eukaryota > Metazoa > Chordata > Amphibia > Caudata > Salamandridae > Lissotriton > Lissotriton vulgaris. The sequence goes on along the minus strand of NC_141689.1, from coordinate 928,577,694 downwards.
TGTAAATGCTAAATAAGTTAAAAATATTAAGTAGCAATTGACAAATATTAGCAGGGAAGCACCAGTACCAATGTGACATGCAATTCAACCCTTGCGCCAACACGGATGTGATGCATGCAGATGGTGGTGCACTTTGGAGCAGGGATTGACAGCTGTGTGTTGAATCTGATGGTGTGTTGGGGTGGCTTGGTGGAGCTGTGTCGCAAGAGCTATGCAACTCCAATACTGTCCATGCACTGCTCATACCTAACGTGCTGTGCCACTACTTACGTCTGCTTCAAGCAGGTGTAAGGCTGCGTCGCAGCGGCCTCAGAAAAGTGACACGGTGAAACCTTGTAGATTTCACTGAATTACGTGTACGCGGCACATCCCAAAAGAATGCCCACCCTGGCTACAGCAAAGCTGACGCAGGTTCAATGTTGCGCAGGGCCTCACAATGTGACGCTTCACCATAGAAGCGTCACATTGCGAATAATGCTAAATGTGTACAACACTGTTGTGTCACAGAAGTGATTCAACTGCAGTGTAAATCTTATTCAAGGGGCATGTAAACCTGCCACAAATTCTCAAAGAAGTGCATCACCCTGTGCCAGCCTAAATCACTAAGCAGAAGGTGAAAGTATCATCAGATGTAAATATGTCATACACATATTATTTTGTCCATTATCCACTCTGCCACACCATAACATCCCCAACACACCACTGCTCGTACATGCACCGTCTGCGGCAGTACTTCACAACACTGTTAGCACGCAGAAGATATGGGCAAATCACCAAAAGTTCCACAAGCACATTTCCCATTTGTTTACTTTTCTGTCTTCTCACCCATTGACACATCCAGCCAGAGCACAGACAACTGCAGTAGCAGAGGTTACTGCATCTAATGGGAGGAATCGGCAACGTACAGAGGAAGGCATGACAACCACACTACCTGGTAAGTGAAACTGGCCAGGAGATGGTCAAAATGCATACATTGTCAAGAAACGAAAGTGGGACAAATAGTGCCCTCCTATGTAAGTCAACCAGTGATGCATTTTTTGCTGCTTCTTTACAATTGGAGTTGTCAATGGACATTCACCTTTACCATATGACATTTGTGAACAGCGAAAGACAAAATATAAAAGGTATTGCCTCATCATACCTTTGTAATTGTGGTACACAACATGTATTTCACAAACAGATGGGGAAATCAATCCTGTAATCGAGGGCCACAACTAGTCAAAAGGGTGTACCCACTATATTGTAATAGTGTCTGTAGACCTAATCAAGAAAATCTATTTGCACAGAAATGGAAACGAAAAACAAACAGTGAGATACCAGTCTCTGTAGTATTGACAATGCATACACGGTCCAACTGCAAATCTTGCCGACATACATTAAATTTCACAGTCCACACAGCTGGTCATGTACTGCGCACATAGGATGAATAATTTTCTGGGCATCAACAAAACATGATAGTGGACCTTACATCTGGATTCGTAGGCATGTCATTGTGATGTAGGTAGCATCAAGGTAGCGGGCCCATGCGGGATCACTCATTACATTATGTATGACACACTTCTGCAACGGTGGTGCACACAACTGCTTGTGCTCGTCCTCTGTGCCAGAAATAGAATGCATCACATGTGGCAGCAGGAATGTAAAGTTGCAAAACATACTTATCGATTTAGGTACAATGCGGTCCTCCCAGAATCAAAGATGTGCACAGACATCTGCTACTAGGTTGGACTTGACATCTGTCCAGGGACCACACTCTGCTCCGGTGCTGGGCCAAGGTAAGTCAACCTGGCTGAATGCTCATTAATTGTGCCTTTCAGCTCCACCGTATGTGTTGTACAATACCGGTGTCCTGCATCACAATTTGCTCACATAGGGCATTTGAACACATTGCCGATCAGACCCTGGTGGCAAATGAGCGGCTGACACAAAATGTATATGAAGTGTGTGCGGAATGGGCATACAATAGAACAATGTGTCATATGAACTGACCAAAACACAACAGGCTTGCAATTCAATAATAGGATGAATCCCTAGCAAACTGTACATGGTTTAATCAAAATGAAATTGGTATGGCTGAGGCACACACTGGTGCCAGTTGTGTCCATTTCAGATGGGTATAGGGGCTGCCAAGGTGATTCTTCATGCAGTTACATCTGCAAAATGAATTGTCTGAAGAGCAACACAATAATCCAGTGCAGGCGGGAAGCCTCAAAGCTTCTCACCTCATCTGCAATGTGTGATCATAACCAAATGTTGTTTTTTGCTTGCCTCCCTCCTATCGTATTCACATATATAGGTGAGTGTTTGACATATGATGTTTGGATGTATGCTGCACAAGACACCATCAGTTGTCATGTAAGTAGTAACATGATGTTGGAAATGGAGTATGGGAACAGAGAATACTCAAAGGATGGACCTTAGTAATCTGTGTTCTCGCATTCAGAAATGAGCTGTGTGAACTCATGGTTAGGGAAGCAAAAATGGGCAACATCATGTCCCTGACAACTGCACATTTCACACATGGACTCCTTTCTGACTTGTCAACAGACAACATTTCACCCATGATAAAAGATAGTCTCAATGTTAAAGGTGAAATCAGTGTGATGCAGATGAGTCAGGGTCATTTATCCCCTTCCTTGAACTTTCAGTAACCTTCTCATACAAGTTTGTCAGTTGATGAGTCATCTAATTGATGTCAGTGCTGCATGGATGTAACAGCTGTCAAATGCTGCTTGTGAGCAGGGGCCCATATGTAAAGTCCATGAGCTAAACATGCTGCACATCGTCCTTGATTATCTGCAAATGGTTCATGAGAATGAAATGTTGGCTCATAGCTACAATCTGTTGCACTAAAATATGGACAAGTAATCCTCATCACAGTTGCTGACAGGACAAGATCACTGCAGCAGACAACATCCCGGGGTATCCATGACATCCTGGGTGCAGCTGTAAAACCATCGCAAACCTGTCCTTCACGTAAATTGGGCATGTGGTGTGTCACCAGCTTAGATTACTAAACCATGACAGAGATCGAGATCCCCTTCTGCATGGAACCAACAGTTGTTGTATACAAAGTGAAATACAAACCAGGAGTATCAAATATGCTTGTCTGTCAATTGCTGATGCAGATCATTGAGAATGTAGTTTCTACCCTCTACAGCTATGTCTATGACAACTTTGAGGAGGCAGGTGCAGTAGGATACACCAGGGGGGAACACGAAGGGACAGCGAGTTGTGGCTGGAGCTGGTGAGTCTGCTAGTATTATGTACATCTCTGTGTAACACCTCATGCTATAGTGTGAGCGGTCATTTGGGGTGGTACCCTAAGCCGATCACATGATCCTCATCTGCTGATGCGTAGTACAGTTAATACAACCCTAGTGTTGCAGCACATGTAATACCTGGTCAATCAATGATACAGTTGCAACCTCTGTGTTTAAGATGGTGGTAGGGGAGAGGATGACAGACCGACAACCAGTGCTGGCCGACGGGGTATCAGAGGGGAGAATCCCTTGATCCTCCAGGCAGTAATGTCGGCAGCAAGTCAGGCCCGAGAGGAGGATCAAGATCATGAGGACGTTGACTTTGAGGAGGAGGATGGCCACATATCCATTGACTCAGGTATGACGATACTGACGTCACAGCATCACATCCACTGCCAAGCAATGCTCATCTGCCTCCTCTCAAACAGACACTACCATGTCCTCAGCATAGATCAAACCAGCCACGCTCACACACATCCAATCACAGACATCACTCCCTCACAGCCCTCACGTCCGGGACCGACATGATAGTTCCCCTACTCACTCTTCCCTATGCAGTGAATCCCTGACACCCTCTCCACCATCTGTGGGAAGTACCAGCCCTGTTGTGGTGCAGGAATCTCCTCGGCACCCTTCTCCTGCCCATAGTCTTCCACCTGCCAACCCCCCCTGTTGTTTGACCTGCTCATCTCATCCTTGGCAGACACCTGCAGAGGGGGCCTGCGCCTGGCGATGGTGGCCAGTGGGAGCAGGACTTCTACCAACAGCAGGCAGATATGAGGCAGGACATTCGTGCCATAGGGGCTACCCTGTCAGTCATGTCAGGGTCCCTGCAGGACATGGTCCAATTCCCTCAGGGGGTGGACAGGATGTGCCAAGCTTTGGATAGGATGGATAGCACTTGACAGGAGATATCTAGAAATATGACTGACCTGATATCCATCCAAATGGAAGAGAGTGAAAGACGCCATGCCTTGGCCATGAAGATGATGGAGGGCATGGTGAGAGTGTTCCAAAGTCACCCTTCACGGCTAACGCAGGTAGGGGAACAATCATTTTGGCCTGCAGGACAGCACATCCCTACTCCTGTAACACCAACTGCACAGCACCACAGCCAAGGTACACAAACACACCTGCATTTTGATCAGGCACCCCCACCACCCCCACCACCTGCAGAAACACCACCAACCTCTGGACAGTCACTGCCACCACCTGCAAAAACACCACCAACCTCTGGACAGTCATTCCACCACCTGCAAAAACACCACCAACCTCTGGACAGTCACTCCCACCACCTGCAAAAACACCACGAACCTCGGGACAGTCACCCCCAGCACCTGCAAAAACACCACCAACCTCTGGACAGTCACTCCAACCACCCCCAGCACCTGCAAAAACACCACCAACCTCTGGACGGTCACTTCCACCACCTGCACAACCAGCCCTTGTCCAGGTACAGACACCAAATGTGCAGACACCATCTGCACCTGCACCTCTTGATCGCCCTGTACATCACCCACATACACGAAGGCGACAAGCTCAACCTCAACCCTCACCACGTTCATCACCCCCACTATTGCGGAAACGCAAACATGAGCGCCAGTAACATTCAGGTGGCCAATTTGTCTTGGGGTACTTAGGTGTATAGTGAAAATAAAGATCTACAAAAGTAATATCCTGTTGTGTATCATGTCCTGTCTAACGATGTAGGCATGTGTGTGTGTGTGTGTGTGTGTGAGACAGTTACAAGTGTAACACATCATACAAACACGTTATTATGTGCATGGCATATGACTCACCAAATGTGTGTCTATCTTTGTAAACAGATATTCAAAATGAAGTCAAACAAGTTAAACAATGTAGAATTACGCAAAGATATTTATGTTGGAACTAAAACTAACCGTCCAATTGGAAGAGAGAAAGTAAAAAAAAATATGATCTTAATGCAGAAGGAGAAGGGAACTTGGATTTGGGTGGGGCAAAACAATTATAATACATCAGGGTGCGTCAGGGAAACCAGTCTATTTACAAGGGGAAAAAGAAATCTTCGTCCAGAACAATGTCTTAGTCCGAAAGTCAAGTGTCTCTCTGGTCATCCTCCAGGATCACAATGTCAAGATCCTCGGGTTCGGACACATCCGCACGGCTGGCTAGTGCAGGAACTGGCACCACATGGGGACATGACACACGAGGAGTACGGGGGGAAACAGTGTGGGGCAACGGACAGGGGGACACATTGACGGTCGTATGGGAAGGGGTTTGGGAGACAAAAGACGACATGGCTGCGCTCATGTACAGGATGTGGGTGCCGAGGTTGTCCATTGATCGGACAAGGTCCGCTCACATGGAGTGTATCTCCAGACACACTTGTAGCAACATGCGAGCGGACCTGTCAGGTTGACCCTTGACCATCCACATCAAGTCCTCTGGCACAGCCACAGGAGGAACAACACAGGGAGGGGTCGGGGGGGGGGACAGATGGGATGTGGTGCCTTTGGTCCGGAGCTAATTTGTTTGGCTTGGCAGCTAGGAGGAGGGGGCCAGGTTTCAGGGGGTCAAGCTGGAGCCCCCGATGGCATGGGGGACTCTAGAGATAGGGAGGGGCAGGTGGCTGGCCCAGGTAGAATGTTGGCTTGTCCCGGGTACAGATCATCGAGAACCACTGGTGATGAATGAGTGGGTGAGTGGCTCTCTCCCACATCATGGTCCGAGGTGTCCGGTCCTTCCCCACCTTCAATGTCCGCAGCCTCCACCCGGGATGTAGTACCAGAGTTGTGTTCTTCTTCATCCCAGGTGGGCACAACCCCCTGGCCTGCAGATGTAGATGTCTCCTCCTCTTCTTCCTCGCTGGTGGAAAGAGGGTGTAGCCGCCGCCGAACTGATGGCCTCCTGCTCCGGACTTGTTCCTGCGCATCTGATGTCTCGCCAGCCGTGCCTGCAGAGATGTAAACAAAATCCTCATGTGGTGGTTGTTTAATGCAGGACGATACACATACATAGCTGAGCCAAGGTCAGATTTTGTTCTCCTCTGATCACACTCTACAGTTGTCAGCAGCCAATTTACAACTTCTGGCGCATCTCTGCTAATCCGCAGAGGTGTGCCAGAAGAGTTGCGACGCATCTGCCCACCCGTGGGCCACCCCTGAAGTGCCGCATTCAAAATGCGGCACACCGTGGCGCTTGGGTGGACAGATGCGTGATGCATCCCTGGTGGAATAGCGGTGCTTTGCTGGAGTGGCGTGGCAAGTGCGAGCCCACTCCAGCAAGGCTCGGGGTTGCATGATCGCTAACATGCTGCGTCAATCCTTACACTTGCTTCAATCAAGCGCAGAGTTTTGATGCAGCATGGCCCTAAAAGTGACTGAGTGAAATCTTGTAGATTTCACTCTGCCACTTTTAGGAGGCATCCCTGCACCGGATGCGTCACATTGTAATTACCCAGCAGCATGGCGCTTTGTTTGCTCCGCCGCTGCGTCACAAAAGTGACACAATGGCGGTGTAAAAGAGGCCCAAGTGCCTTGTACATCGGCCACTCAGTCTTTATGGACTTAATGGGGGTTTGGTGCACACTGCCTCACAGTCCCAGCACTGTTCTCCCCTTTGCATCCTGGTAAATGCAGTACACAGTTCAAACTTACTTCAGTTTCATCTGTGGTTGCTGGAAATGCTGCCAAGTTCCTCTCAGGTCACAGTACCACTCACAGGCACACAGCAACCCAAAATGATTTTTCTTTGCTCTCTAACATTGCTGCACTCTACTGATGAATCGCTCAATCCAGAAACACGTGTCTCGAGATATACAGCAATGCCTGCAACAACTTTGATGAATGACTCTAGATAACTTAGAAGTGAGTTTGAACTCTGTACTGCATTTACAAGGATGAAAAGGGGCAGACTGTGCTGGGACTGTGAGGCAGTGTGGTCCCAAACCCCATTCTGTTTATGAACTTACATTACATGTATGTTCACTGTCATATACTGAATTGAGTTTGACATGGGCATCTAATGTGTATTATTGTAGCTTACGCAACTGTATTGGCCGAACCTTAACCTTGGCATTCTTGTGATCCGTGTGTCCTGTCACTGCTACGAATGCCAGTTTACAAACCAGTCCACCAAAAGAGAACATGAAGAGTCTAGATTTAATTTATTCTTGTCATTGATTTGGATTTGCAACGATTTAAAGTCTAGACAAGTGTCATCTGCTTTTGAGCACTGTATGGGACAAGCCGAATGTGGGTCACACATCCACATAGGGTCTGGACTACTACTCTGGCTACATTGTGAGTCTAGCCTTTTGCCGTCCCCACACATCGGACAATCCAGTGCCACATATTGGCTTTGTTGACTTAAAAGGTAGTGCAGTACACCGGTGAACAGTGGTGGGTGGTTGTGACAGCTACCTGTACATGTAAAATGTCATACAGGCCACTGAGGGTGAGACGTCTGTCAGTGGACACACCTTGCAAATTTAGGAACACCTGAGAGTGATGCAAGGATCTGAAAGTCTGTCTTGACTCCATGGCACATGATGATCTGTCTCAATTGGAACCCAACTCTACAGGTGCAATGCAAATCACAACATCCAATACCCTATGGCCTTCCATGCGCACACTGGACAGTCTCTGTACCATAGATTATCTAATGCACACACCAGTTATGATTTACTTGGTTCAATGGTAGTGGTGGTGGCAGAGCACAATTCAATATGAATGCATGAGTGTGGCTCATTTACCCAGTTGTCATGAAGTAACTACAACTACCAAAATGCACTCTGCCCTGTACAGTCCATATGCCACAGTGTGCTTCTTTAATCTTGGTGACTGCTGCTTGGACACAGAATTGGTGAATGTAGGCATGGGACACACAATGATACAGCACTGTTTCTTTCACATCATCCTCCCAGACACATATTGCATATGATGCACTTACTATGTCCCTGCTGCTCACGCTCCTCCAGCTGAGCATGGAGGGTCGGCCAAGCTGTTTGCAGGGCCCTCCTGTACGGTGGGGAGAGGTGAGGATGATGCACATGGTGCTGGGAAGACAGGCCAGCCAGCTCCGTAGCCTTGTGACGGGCCCAGCGCTCTAGGTCCTCCCAGCGCTTGCGGCACGCCCTAGCACTACTGGTGGATACTCCGACTGTACTGCAGCGCTCAGCGATATTGGCCCATAGCCTGCCCCGGGCTGCAGTGCTCAGCTGGTACTCAGGGTCCCCATACAGCTGAGGAAATTTTGCCTGCAACCCCTCCACCAAGATGTCCAATTCACTGTCAGAGAAAGTGGGTGCTCTCTCCTTATACTCCTCAGCCATTATGGGGAAATAAGTTTGATGAGAGCAGCAGGATGCTTGAGGATCTGCACAGTGCAAGAGGATGACTCAGAATGAACAAAAATGGCTGCCAACTACTTCCTGTGATGTATTTCCTGTCTCCCACTCCCTGTATAACATTGCCTGTGTGAAATGCTGTGTTCCAGTTTATTTTCGGAATTTGCGGCCTGAAAACATAGTTTCCCGTTCCGGAGCGCAGTTTACGCGCACACGCATTACGCTGCGCCGCCAGAACTTACGAAACTGACCCGGAACAAAATATATCATACTGGAGAAGTTATACAGGAAGTGTGAAACAGGAAATACATCACAGGAAGTAGTTGGCAGTCATTTTGAATTCATCCAGGTCCATCCACAATCAACAATCTAATCCACTGCCATCCTGTTGTTCTGTTGTATTAAAAAGTGTAATGACCGTGCATGTATGAATCATGAATATGTATCTAAAGGGGGAACAGATCATTTAATTACATTTTCTTTCAGGCAATGGGGGGCAAACAACATCAGAACCCAGTTTCATTTTCTCATACTTTGCATTATGGGACATGTAGTCCATATTGAGTGCTCAGTATCAGAGTTGTGATGTGTTACGTAACATTGGTGTAGAGCAGTGTGGATATGTCACAGGCACATCGGGGCAGATTTACAAGCCCTGTATGCCACATTTGTGCCACATTTGCGTCACCCTTCTGATGCAGCTGCAGCGCAAAGCCAAGGCCATGCTGTGGGTTATTTTCAACGTGACGCATATGGGAAATGTAAATTAAACAAAAGAGAGGGGGGACCAAGGAGCCAACAAAGGTCCAGTGTCCATGCTCCTACCCTAAAACAAATCTGTTCACAATAAGAGGACAAAGTTCCTATACCAGGGTACAAAAGTTACCCCGTATCTGAGTGCAAATAGTCACCCATGCATTAAAAACAGGGAAGAATGGGGGAAAGTAATCCTAGGTAAAAAGTACCCTAATGGGAGAGGGAAAGACATTATACATCCTCTGCTGCCTTCACACACCCCGGAGGATGTGATGCTTCATCTTCGGGCAATTTTGCTCCTCGTAGAGCCGGCGCTGCAATTCCCTACGGCTCCCCGATGATGAAGCATGACATCCTCCGGGGTGTGTGAGGGCAGCAGAGGATGTATAATGTCTTTCCCTCTCCTATTCTTCCCTGTTTTTAATGCATGGATGACTATTTGCACTCAGATACGTGGGTAACTTTTGTACCCTGGTATAGGAACTTTGTCCTCTTATTGTGAACAGATTTGTTTTAGGAGCATGGGCACTGGACCTTTGTTGGCTCCTTGGTCCCCCCTCTCTTTTGTTTAATTGACTATGCATGGCTGATCGGCCGTGGGACCTACCCTATTTCCTTCCCTTTTCAAGTGGGCACACAGGACGGGTCCTTGGGGTCGATGGGTGCTGACTTTATTTTAAGCCTTGATTTGGTAACTTCGGATAATTCCGGGGGATTAATTATTTGCATTAAAATACGTTAGGACTTACTTTACTGCCCTCGGTGATAGGCAATCTGGCTGTATTCTCTTAGCTCCCATTTTATGGCCTAAGCGTCAACTATGTGTTGATGGTTGTTAATTTGGAAACATCCACATAGATTTAAGTTAATTTTCAAGGGGTGGTCCAGTCATGATAACAGAACATGTTACAAGCGGGATTTTCCTACATAGATTGAAGTTAATTTTCGATGTGTAGTCCAATCACGATATTAGGACCTGTCTCATACGGGAAGGCCTGAACTAGTGAGGAGTAACTTAAACTGGATTAATTTTGTAGATTTATGTGAGCTGTCACTCTTAACCGGCTTTGTTATTCTCCTTGACTATGAAGCCAGTGCGCAGAAGCGAGGGAACAGTGTGCGCGGCTAACACGCATGCGCAGCTGCTTCGTTACTTCGCACATGCGCAGTCTAACACTTCCTTGTGAGGCTTCACCGTAATGAGTTACCGCCTCCCCTCTTTTCTAACTCCCCCGATCCATTTATTTAAAACTCTGCATTTCGCGGCTTTATTTCATTCATGGCGAGCGTTTGGACAGGGGTAGGTGTACTAGAGGCTACACCCGCATTACTTAGTAAGTGCCATTTCAAACAATTCTATCTTACTTCACCGGCACTTTTCCGTTGTGCTTATTCACCTGGTTTGTGTCTATTGCTTCCACAGCCCGACTTTTCGCGGGCGTCCATCCCCTTGACCACTGGAGGAGCGCTCCAATTAATATTTGGTAAGCACTGTGATGTGAACTACCCACCTCACGGTTTGGTACTTTGCACCAATTTTCAACATTGGCAGATTTCTGCCCCATAGTTGTTATATATTTAAGCAACCTTATACAGCTAAGGTTAGTTGCCTTTTAACACCATTAAATGCGTTATTTGAGCCAAAGGGCTCCCTGAACTAGCAGCCCCCGATCTACTGTGGACTAGTCTTGTGTGCCCGCGTAATCTTTCTATTTGAAGCGCTGTGTACACATAAGTGACACTTTGTGATGCATCAAGTTGTCACTGACGCTCACATGCGGCTTACTTTGCTTTTTCTTTTTCTAGGTATCATCCAGGAGCAGCTTCTATGTAACAGCTACAACCACATAGCGGGGACACAGGTTCCCTGATCAGCCCTGGATGAGATAAGAGGGTTCTCATTTTAACTTTTATGTATTTTATTCACGTGCACTTCACTTTGTTCTTGGTCCTGACGAAGCGCCAATGACCTACGGGCGATAGAGGCGCGAAACATGTTGACCTCGACTAGTGACACCCAGGCATAGTGGGCCTTGTGGGGTCAGTCATTTTTAAGCAGTACTTTTAACTGCCAAGGGTTACCTAGACAATCTTGTCGCTGATTTTATTACACTATCATGTTCGCACGTAATTGATTTACCCTCCCTTACCCTTCCCCACACACCCGCATGCAACATCTGGCTAATCCTCTAAAAGATCTCCGACAAAGTGACCCTTCGGGGACCCGTAGGGAATTGCAGCGCCGGCCCTACGAGGAGCAAAATTGCCCGATGATGAAGCATGACATCCTCCGGGGTGTGTGAGGGCAGCAGAGGATGTATAATGTCTTTCCCTCTCCCATTAGGGTACTTTTTACCTAGGATTACTTTCCCCCATTCTTCCCTGTTTTTAATGCATGGGTGAATATTTGCACTCAGATATGTGGGTAACTTTTGTACCCTGGTATAGGAACTTTGTCCTCTTATTGTGAGCATATGGGAAATGTGTCATGTCATGTTGTAAGGCCCTGCACCACAGTTGAGCGTACCTGCGCTGGGGAAGGGGGGGATCACAGGAAGTGGTAGAGTGAAATCTAAAAAAATTCACTCAGTCACTTTAACCACTTGGCTGCTAAGGCAATATTTTACTTTTCATTGAATTTCCATTGAAATCAATGAAAAGTGCATGACGAGTTACCCTTGTCATTAGCGGCGAAGAGGTTAATGGCCATTCTGCCTCAGAACCCTGCGCCTGGTTGTTGAAGATTGATGCAGCATGTAAGGCATAGGGTCACCGCTTGCCTTGCTGGAGCTGCATTGCGCTTACAACACAACTCCAGCAGTGCTTCACCTTTATGGCACCATATGCGTCACGCTTCTGTCTATACTTGCCCCATGGCGCGCCGCATTGTAAATGCGGTGCATCCATGATGGCACAGGGGTGTCTGCACAATAACTGGGGCATCCCTGCTGATATGCAGGGATGCACCAGTTATTGTCTGCCCCATGGTGCCTGATTCTCCCATGACATCATCACTCACATTCAGGGCCCATCATTTGTGGTGGAGTCAAATCTGTTGAGGTCACAGGTCTGAGTATGCAAGGGTTATGGCCTTTTGTGAATTGGTGACCCATCCTTACGAGGTCCAGGTATGTCTCTCAGGACATGTATTGTCTGTCATCAGTGTGAATAGTTGGTTTTAGAGATGTCCACTACACTGATCTCTGACATGGCCACATTACCTGAGGCACACTCCACCTTTTGACTACTGTTGGCGGCTGTGATTTGCATGCAGTTAGTGTGGCTTGCAAAGTCGTCTCAGGGTGGGATTTATTGACACTGTTGTGTCTATCCATGTTTCATCATTGACAACAGACAGCAAACCACATTTTGTCCATGATACTATAGGTTGCTCATGTGAAAAACGTGGCAACGAGCTGATCACGGACTTGCACTCCCTGCCGTCGGTCATGTGCAACGGCCCGGTTTCCCAGATTCAGAGCTAGCCGAGGTTCCAGAGGCATGTGTAAGCCATGCGTTAAAGCAATGTTGTGCAAAACACAACAGGCTAAGATAATCTTGCACACGACTTCTGGGGAATACTGCAGCACACACCCTGGACAGTGGAGACATCTGAATTGCGCTTCAACAGGCCAAAAGTGCGCTCTATTATGGCTCTAGTCTGTATGTGTGCCCTATTGTACCTACGTTGAGGTACAGTGTTTGCAAGCCTGTAAGGGGTGAGGAGATGTGGGGAGAGTGCATAGCCAGGGAAGGGAAGAAAGGGCAGTTGTTAACATTTCCCTCTTTGACTTGCACAGAACATGATCTATACGTTCGTACATGCAGTGTCTGTTGGGCCATAATTCTCATTGTACAATGGTTAATATTGGGGGGCATTCAAACATTTCAATGGCACATATCACTCATTTTTAGTGCCTGGTACTTACCCTGTAGCCACAGGTTGCCAAATTCTCCTGCAGCCATACGCCGGGCAAGAGGTGACATGCGGAATATGAAGCTGTCATGCGTACTGCCTGGGAACACTGCATGCACATCGATGAACCTCCCACTGGCATCACAGACAGCTTGCACATTGATGGAATACCATCTGTGTCTGTTGCAGATGTGTGCAATGTGGCGGGGTGGCTGAAGGGCTGCCGTTTGTCTCATAGCCAGTGTATGTGGCATTTGTATGTAGTTGGCGCTCTAGCAGTGATGCATCTCAGGACCTGATGCAGGCACCGCGACTGGCTCGCCTGGGAAATGCCCACAAGGTCACTGGTGACCCTTTGGAAAGTCCCAGTGGCAAAGAAGTGGAGAGCAGAAAGGATCTTGAGATATGCAGGTATTGCATGTGAGCAGCAGGTCACAGAATCAAGTTCCTGCTCCCACTCACAGACCATATCCAAGATGTCTTCTGGTGGGAAACGGTACCTGGCCCTTACATCTTGGCTGGTCATTCCAAATAGGTTGATCCTCTGCCTAAAAATTCTCTCGGCTCTCCTCCTCCTCCTCAAGTAGTTTTGTCCGCTGGCAAGGGGCAGTGCTACGAACACATTCAGAGACATCCTGAAAGGGTTTGTTTGTGTCTACTCTGCATTTATCCATGTTTGTGGGCTGGGATTGGCTGCAGTGTGTCAGTTGATCAATGGTGGGGGATGGTAGGCACTTGGACAGGTGTTTACCCTTGGCTAACATGGCCAACTGCCTAAATTCACATCTTCCGGCCCAGAATCGGAATTTCCGGCACTGAATCGTAAATTCCGGCACGGAATCGAAAATTAAGGCATCAAGCCGGATTTTGCGGTCCGGGATAGTGAATTCCGCCGCCGGGCCGTAAAATTCGGCCCGGCGGCGGAAATTACGGCCCGGCGGCGGATCTAAAGTTAGTAGTCGTAAGTCTATTCTGTGAATACCAAAAGTAGTAAGTTCATTCTGTGAATCACAAAAGTAGTAAGTGCATTCTGTGAATGCCGAAATTAGTAAGTGCATTCTGTGAATACCAAAAGTAGTAAGTTCATTCTGTGAATCACGAAAGTAGTAAGTTCATTCTGTGAATGCCGAAAGTAGTAAGTGCATTCTGTGAATGCCGAAAGTAGTAAGTGCATTCTGTGAATACCAAAATGGTAGTAAGTTTAGGATTTAGTCCTAAATTCATTCTGTGAATCGTGCCCTACGACACGTGACGCGGCCAGGCTGCGAGAGTTGAAGATGCGGAGGGTCGAGCACATATGAATAATATTCACTTGGTCGGCTTTCCCGAGAGCTGCAAGAACAATAACACAGCGGAATTCCTGACCAAGTGGCTTAGGGACTCCCTCTTGATTACCTGTCTACATGTCATTATTGAACAGGCTCATTGTGTTCTGCAGCTGAAACCGCCTCCTTGGGCACGTCCCCATTCAATAATTGCCCGTTTCCTTAATTACGAGGACTGAGATGTGATCGTCCAACACTCAGACTATACTAAAATGCTCCAACAACACCGATAGTCATTAGCGGAGGCCAAAGCCTCTTTGCCCAGCGTGGAAATTCAATGCTCCCTATTATTTCCAGCCCGTCTCGTACAAATCTCTCACATATTTCTTCGAGTCACCAGAGGAAGTGATACGTTGGGCAGATGAATTGATTAAATTGAAGCCCCATGTCTCCTCTGTAGCGGACTCAGACACATCCTCCGGGGGCCCAAGCTGGGATCTGCCCAGCACCGGTGGCAAACACCAGCACCGATCGCGTTTCAGGAAGAGATCTCAGAATCACAGCAACTCTCGTAGAGGGGAAATGGAAGGTAATGGAAGGTCAAAAATCTCCTCCACCTTCATAACCAACATGGGCAGAATTGTATGTAAAGACACATTTATATTAGTGGTTGATAAATCCAGGCTGCACAAACTTGTAAAGTTTGGTGGGATTGTAGACACTTTAATTTAGCCAACGTTTATTTTAACCCTGGCTACTGAACTCTGCTCAGCTGGTAGAGTTTTCTGAATTTTGCATACTTCGTGTTCCCCGGAGAACGCGAAGTTCCTGCAAAACTTCCAACTCTGCAGCGGAGCGGAGTTCAGCCTCGGACCCTCCCGTCTCCCATCCCAGCAATAAATATTTTTTAACTAAAATTAACAATCAAAGTAAATTGAAAGCTCACTTACCGTACTGTGGTGTCCCGGGCTTCTCTCCTCTTCCTTGCCCTAATCACCTATGTCAGGCACATGTCATGGTAGGAGCGCAGTCCTACCATGATGTACGGGATTACGGGATTATGGCGAGGAGGTCAAGGAGGGTAGCCCGCTATGCCGCAGTAAGGTAAGTGCACTTTAAATTTACTTTAATTGTAAGATTTTGTTAAAATATATTTATTGTGGGGGCGGTGGGAGGCGCAAAGCGGAGCTCCACAAAGTTTTTGGGCAATTCTGTGGAGGTCTACTTAGAGCAACTCCACCTGCTACGCCCAGGCTTTTTTATTGGGGATCCAGTGGTTGGCAGCGGTGTTGCGTGTTTATCTAGGTTCTGATCGATACTGTGACCTTATGCCCCTATTCGGCTATAAATCCATTTATTCCCTATATTGGCATAACCGTTCAAGTGCGATTTTCAGAAAAGTCATCTCTGGCCTCACACGAACAGAGCCACATTCCAGCATAGTTCTCTGCCACTTCCTTTGCGACCAATTAGTGCAATGACAGAGCAGAAGTCACTATCTGATATTCCTAGATTAACACTCCGAGATCTTCAACAAGATAAAAACTCAGCAAACCTGGAAATCCCCGCTTGCTGTGTTTTGATTAGTAATGGAACTCTAATGAGCAACTGATAACTATCACTTCCTAGTGACATCTTTAATTGACGTCTTATGTCCAGCAAACCTGCGTCAAACCCGGCACCTGTCAGGTATAAATATTACCAACGCTGCCTTAAGCAATGAGCTACTGTTGCTGTTGCTAGCTGTCTGCAAGACCCCGTGTTGGTGAAGCTAGCACCCTGTCGCTGCAGCCTGCTGTCCCCTTGATGGTGAAGCTACTGATACCATTATCGCTGCTAAGGTGCGAACGATGGTGCAGTACGCTTAGAAGCTGAACAGCCGTCCCTCTGCGAAGACATCCAGCAGATTCCAGCTGCCCGCGGACGCTGTCCCCCCTCCTTCCTCGACGCGCTGAAGAAGCCGCTGCCTTTCTCCTGCAGAGAAATCCAGCTCCAGCATTTCCGGTCTGCCCTCGCGGGTGACTGGGATATTGAGTGACCCCTGAAGGAAATACCAGACTTCCATCATTCTATTCAGAAGTATGGTGTTGACTAAACCCTTAGACGAGAATTCTTGAAGCAAACCTTGGCAAAACCAACTTAACTTAAAGCTACTTACTTACTCCCCTTCCACGTGTTAGGCTTAGGTCAGGCACATTGGGGTAGGCATAGTTAGAAGCACCAGTTGAGTATGTTAGCCTAATGTATATATGACTGTATATATATGTTTTATTACTTTTAAACCATTGTATGGCTAAGAAACCATATCAATGCTTTTACAGTTCTATTTCGCAATACTTATCTTACTGTACGTACTTTTTATAATAACAAGTCTTGCAATTGTGGCAATACATTTCTCTTGTACGAGAAGAAAGACTGTTCAATAAATGTTAACCTTTTATTGACAAACGCCCGTCTCTCTATTCTCTACATCTCGTGAAAGTAAACTGCACTAAACTGACTGAGTGAAATACATGTCTATTGTTTCACACGACCCTAGAGATTGACTCTTGATCTGAGGAGCAAAGTTGTCATGTTGCACGGTTGTTGGAAAGCTGAATCCCTTCTTGTCTGTGCCAAGGAAGCTGATCACTTCCCATGCAGAGAAGAAAGTTTCCAGTGACCTCTGAGCTAGTTGGTAACACACCCAATTAAGTTTAGCATAGTCAGTGGAGGCCTGGAATATCCGCAGTTCCACGTCAATACTACTGTTTATGTTATTCCAATGCGCAGGGCCTAGTGGGAAACTAGGAACTACACTACATGGCGCCCAACGTTTGGTAAGGCGATAAACTAACGCAAGACGGTAGAGTAACTCAGTTGTGCATATTTCACACAGACCCCTTTCTCCCGTAAATACTCCAATAGACGTCTGGAGTGGGTGAAAGGTTAAAATCCGCCCGACCTTAGTAGGAAGAGATTCCTATGTAAAGCTCTGGTTTATTCAACGTTGAAGGATACAGTGTTCCAAAATATTGTGCACCTAATCTTTGTCTCCTTGGAGACCTACTCTGCAAACCTTGCATTTTTACAATGCCAGAAAATAACGGAACCACTGGGGCCGCAGTAGATGCGACTCAGCAGGGTCCCGAACACACAGACCCGGATGCTATTATCATCCCGGTCCACTTAAGAAGATCTATAACGTTAAAACTTATAGAGAACGGACTGACACCTCAAGGTGGTACAGTAATTTTCGTGATAGAGGCTCACGAGTATCGGCAGACAGAGGTATTCTATTCATGGATAAACTTTCCAGCGGTAAACGCTAGAACAAAAGAGTTTCACTATTACAAAATAGAGAAACCTCCGGAAGAGTACGCTCCTTTCGAGGAGATTGAAATTCCACTTAAATTTCAAGAGCACCTGCTCTGGTTTAATGGTGCCCTAAAACATACTGATCACATTACCAGGCTCGGTCCACTAGGTAGACCAGGAGCAACGTGGCCGGTTCTAGCCAGCTACACACCACATCCTGACATTGTAAAAATGTCTAGAGAAGAGCTGTTAGTACAGCTAAACACATTAATAAAAATACATAGGCAATTAGTCCAATATGTAATGCGGACTGCAACAGTCCAACCAGCTGTTAATACACCACAGCTGACCCCTCATCAGGGGAATACAAATAAAATCACACCACAGAACATACAGTCATGTCTTGGTAAAACACCCGTAAAACGGGAACAAATTCCTTTCTGGTTAGCACAGAAAATCACTCAAATAGAGGCAGTATTTCCTGATACTACCCCTATTGAGAAACACAGAATCTTGACCATCTGCCTTCCTATGGGAATCGCACCACACGTGGAGGACTGTGACACTTGGGGTACAGTCTTTGCTTCCATTTACACAAAAACACACGGTGTTCCGTCTATGGCGGTAATACCAGAAGTGCTAAAACAGATTCAAAATGAATTCGGTCCAGAGCCCGCTTTAAATCTAGGTATGAAATTACTGAAAGACTTCAAGCAGGTCTCGGCTATATTATTAGCCAACATTAAAGGAGAAGCAGCATCTATGGCGATTCGCCAGAAGTTGAAGGAAACAGATATAAAAGATCCTGTTGAGCTTGCAAAAATCATAGAGAAATGCTATGAAGAATTAGGTAGAGACAGCTTGGGTGGGAAACCGGTAAAGCCCCAACTGCTCGAAAATCCTGAAAAATCATTTATTAAAAATAATTTAAACACTCCTAAAAAGAGCTGGGATGGAAATAAACAATCCACTCCCAAGGAAAAAGTTTTCCAGTCCAGAGGAAGGTCTCCTCGACGGAGGGAAAGAACTCCGACTCGAGAACGCCAGTCTCCCCAGAGGGAGCCCTCTGAGAAAAGATATAACCTTAGAAATAGGGATAATCTGAAAAAACCTGATAGATATCAAAGTATTGATACACGTCCCTCTCGATCTTTTCCACAGAATTCGGAAAGAAGAGGACGGTCAGACCCAGGAGAGCACACCAAGTCCAAAGACAAGGAACCTGCTCAGAGTAAAAAATCTCAATTTCAGAAAAAGAAGATAGCCAGTATTAGGGTAATCAACCATGCCGAGAATACTGAGGACACAGTTGAAAAATGGGGAGTGGGCATTGACAATGTTGGACAGTGCAGCAGAAATCAGTATAGCACGCAAGATCTTGATGAGTCATCTGGAGACAGTGGACACAAATGAATACATTCAGGTTGAAACTGCCGACGCCAGACTTAGCGAGCCCCATAAAATATACGAAATAACATTGCGTATGGAGGGTGATAAGACTAGGAAAATAAGAGGTCTATTTTGGGATAAGCTCTCAAAAGGCTATGATATTCTGTTAGCTGAAAAAGATTGGCCCCCAGAGTTTGCCAGGGAGTGCCCTCGTGGCGAAGAAGTGATTATGCCAGCCTTCTCGAATCACATTCCGATTCACAAAAAATATACATATGCAAGGAAATGGGCAGTGGCCCAGGCACCTGCATTATATAAAAATCATGTAGGATGGGATGAGGACTCTCCTCCTCACAAAATCCAATTAAAAAGTGAACCAACTGCCCAACGGCAGTATCCCATAAAGCAAGAAGCTAAAAAACAAGTCAGGGAGATCTTAGATCAACTTGAATACCAGGGGGTGATTGAAACATGCACCTCTCAAATGAACAATCCTTTGTTTCCTGTCTCCAAGCCAGGCAATTCATATCGTCTAGTTTTGGACTACAGACACCTTAATACATGTTGCAAAACTTTTGCAGTACAAAACTCGCATAGTGCAGCCCTAATGAATAACATAGTTAGGAAAAAATATAAAACGACATTAGACATTTCTAATGGTTTCTTTTGTCAAAACATTGCACCGGAAAGCAGATATTTGACCGCTTTCTCTGCATTTGGGTCACAGAAAAAATTCTGTTGACTCCCACAGGGGTTCAAGAACAGCCCAGGACTATTCTCAGCTAGGGTAACAGAGTTACTACAAATCTATGATGATGAAGCATTATCTTACGTAGATGATATTTATCTCACAGACGACGACTTGGATACTCACTTGAAAAGAGTGAACACCATTATACTTGGGTTCGCAGCAGAGGGTTACAAATTCAACTTTAAAAAGTCCCGAATTGCCCATCTGACAGTACTATTCTTAGGGTACGAATTATCAAGTGAAGGGAAAAGCCTAGCGGACAACTGCTTAGAGAAGTGCGCTGTACTCCAAGCTCCAAAAACGCTGAAGAATTTACAATCCATACTAGGTTTTCTGAATTTCGGGAGAACTTACATTCTAAATTACGCAGAGAGGGTTAAACCTCTCTACGAACTAATTAAACCTGATTTTAAACAAATCAATTGGACTCAAAAACACACAGAAATTTTGAGATCACTGCAAACAGACATGTTAGCAAAAACAAAATTAGATACACGTGACAACACACGCGATCTTGTAATCCGAGTCATCCCAGGAAGATGCGGATTCACGTACCTAACCTCTAATGAGGGAGAAAAGGTACCAATAGCTTACAAATCACATTTGTACACAAAGGCTGAGATAAAAGTCAGTTCAACGGAGAAAATTCTAACTGCGGTTCAGACTGCTGTAGCAAAAGAAAGGCCCCTAGCACAAGGTAAACGAATAATAATCGTAACACCTATACCGGCTTTAGAAGCGGTAACTAAAGCAAGCATTCCTAATGCTAAAGCTTTGCATCCGAGATGGATCCAGTGGGTTAATTCTCTTGCTGCAACAGACGTAGTTTACGAATTTGATCCTAACTTAAAAACACAGGAATTTTTACAATATGAATATGAATGTCCTCTGCCAATTGAAATCCTGCCTCTTGAAGAATACGGAAGTATTATATATACTGACGGATCAGCATAACCCGCAGTTGGGGGTAAGCAAGCTTACAGTGCTGCGTGCGCGATTGTAAAAGGTCGCTGGCACAAAGGAAAATTCAGACCACTGGTCACTAAAACACAATCTCTAGGAGATTGCTCGGCTCAACGAGCTGAATTAGTAGCATTTAAGATGGCGCTAGAAAATACCGATCGCGAATTCCCCACACTAATAGTGTGCGATTCTTTTTATTGCGTACAATCTTATAATGAATACTTGCAGAATTGGGTGGAAAATGGTTTCAAAGATGCAAAAGGTGGCACAATAAAGCATAAAATGCTTTGGGAACAGGTAGTTCTTTTACAGAAAGAACTACAAAAGACTCATGTGATACATACACTGAGTCATCAACGTGATGGCGTTCACGTTGCAGGGAATTCATTGGCTGATGAAGCCGCGAAGGCAGCTGTGCAAACGGCTTCCGTAGCTGCGATAACTCGGTCACAAACAAAAATAGACAGCGATATTCTACAAGCTGTCAGTGCGTCAGTAAAAAATTATAAGAAAACACTCCCAAAAGGCTTTCCTGAAAAGTACTTGTACTTAACGGATACAAATAATGTTCCTTTTGCTCGAATCCCTGGAGTGGGGGATAGAGTAATTCCAAACAGGGAACACAGATTAGGACTAATCAAAGCGGCACACGAAGGGCTTGCTTCTGCACACGCTGGCATTTCCGCAACAATATCACTATTAAAACAGAGATATTGGTGGCCTCGCTTGAGAATACAAACTAAAAAGTATGTATTAGAATGCGACATATGCCAAAGGATAAAAGTATCAACAGTAAAACGACCAGCGCAGACACCCCTTCTCATCTCGGATAAACCATTTGCATGCGTTTACACTGTGGTCCCCTACAAAGGGACGGCAACTATAGATATATCATGGTAGCAGTGGATTCCTGTACGAGGTTCTTATGGATGTGGCCCCAGCGCTCGGCTGACGCTAGAACGGTTATAAAAGATTTGCGAGTCTTTATCGGCACATACGCAATTACCACGTTCCATTCTGATCAGGGTCCTGCTTTCAGCTCTCGAGCTTATAAGGAGGCCATGGCCAGCATGGGAATTGGGCTGCGGTATTCTTGTCCGTCATACCCCGGAAGGGAACAGTGTGGTAGAAAGAAAAAACCGTGACATAAAGCAATCTATAACAGCGAAGGTATTAGGTTCAGGCGCTGGGTGGGTCAAACATTTAATAAGTGTCCAGACTAGTCTTCATAACATGCCAAAAAATTCTCTAAAAGGTTTCAGCCCATACGAACTATTGTTCGGAATTAGAATGCGTATTCAGGACCTCGATAGTCAGATGTCAGTAGTACAAGAAGAAACAACGCACTTTGATGTAAAGGATCGTTTGGCTGTTTTACAGGAACTGAATGAAACAAGAAAATCATTAAGCAACATAAAGTTAAAGCAACAGCCAAGTACCACTGACGAGGCACCACCAGCAACAGCCCCAGCAAGGCCTGTCTGGATTCCAAAGATTGGGGATCTAGTCAGAGAAAAGATCGCGGTAAAGAAGGAATTTGGGCCTTCTTACAGAAAAGCAGTACCTGTCTTGGCAGTCACCGGAACAAGATCAGTTGTGCTACCGCCCCTTGCTGGTAAAAAGGAGAACAGAGTCGTGTCTATCGTCCTGGTAAAACCACAAGCATGTGGCCTATAATCAACAGTAGGCCCAGTGGACTCCCAAGAAACAACAGAATACCCAAACTTGCAACAATCCAAGAGGTTCAAACTGAAAGACTAATCACATTTGATCGGCCTGCAGTGCACAATGAAGGACTATGCAATAATGCTATGGAACTCGTGCCTCTTGAGACACAGATTGAAACAGTTTGTCAAGAAACAACACCAGTCTACAATGATGTGGAATCAGAAAGTGCTACCGAGAGACAGATTGAAAGAACAATCCCATCAATTGACAGAACTGCCTCTGGTTATTTCATCAACTTCGACAACTTCTCTGAAGATCAAAACGACCCCGAAGTGATGCCAGAAACAAAAAAGACTTTTAAAGAAAAAGCAACAGAACTCTTTCATCAACTAAAGGAAATCTACCTTATTTCCCCTTGGCTAGAGTTCTGGTTCGGTCTAGGTGTATTTTTCCTCCTGCTTTGGCTCATCATGGTACTGTGTTTGGGAAAATTCATTGAAGGAAAATATATTACAATGGACACAGCAAGTCAGAACATCAACCTAGTCCTGAAACCACACAGATCATCCCACGTGAAGAAAAGAGAACTGTCAACAGTAAATGTCACAGCAATTCCAATACCTGGTGGGGTAGTATGGGAGAAAACAGACTATGAGATATATGGTCCGGTCGAAATCCTGAAGTATCCTCATCAACTGAAGGTTTCCTTAAGTGACTTTGTGACACCTAGTACATTCTCTGATGATTGGGACTTTAACAGTATTAATGACATGATGTCTGATTTAGTAATGTCAGCTAGATTCACAGATCATGATTATTTACAAGGTTCATCTAGTTATGAGCAGTTATTCTGTTACACCCACTATGGGGATCATTACCTGCATAAATCTGCACAGCCTAGAAATGTTTTTATGTGTAATCAATGGGAACATTGTTCTACACCACCTAAAAACAGTTCTAAAGCATTTTTTGAGAAATTCAAATACTTCTCAGGGTTTAACACCAGTGATGCAGAAACGTTTTATTACAAACTGTTAGATAAAACAGGAATGAAAACAATGCTGACAAATTCTAAATTGATATATTCAGAAGCATTTTATGACAAAATGATGACATTTGGTTTTGATTATTGGAAAAATAATATTGAAACGAAAACAATTTGGGGTACAAAAGATTGGCAGGTGCAAGGCATAGAAGCACTATTTAGAACCTGCTTGATACCAGAACAAATGTTGTTTTTAAATGACACAATACACCAAACATCCTGTCTTGGCCTAGCTAAGATCAAAGACCTTAAAACACCATCTATACCAAAGCCAATACCTGAGAATACAACCACAGATATTGAGTTAGACGTATCACAAATTTTACATTTCAACAGAACACATCCTGATTGGAAAAAGTGGTTAATCTGGCCTACAGACACAAATACCTGTCAAGATAGATTCCTGAATAAAACACAGGGGTTAAAAATGACCAGATTAGACTCGAGATATTCCCAGAGACAACATCCAGGGATTATAACAACATACAGTGTAGGGAAACTCTGCCTTGAATGGCTAACAACATCCACACTGGCTGAAATTAAGCAACACTTGTCTTTACTAAAAGATGGTGCTGATTTGCGCGATTTCATTCTTGGACCACGCAAACAGCGTCACAAGCGTTTCATAGCGACCAGTATCTATGCTGCTTACAACGAGGCTTGGAAAGTAAAGCAAATTGAAACTGCTGAGAAAATACGAGAAATTGATCGTATTAATTTGGAGAAATCACTTTCTGTAGTAGACAATGGGTTAATGACTCTGTCTTCCAGAATATATTCGTTGGACAATATTGTATCCTCTGCCTTTGATGTGATAGACAGAGACTTGCTAATGTTACAACATGGCCAGTCGCAATTACGCTCTATTATAGAATTAGGCTGGACGCTGCAAAATCTTCGTTCAGGCTATGTGCCTTGGCGTTTAATCAACACAACGTCATTATTTTCCAGTTTTAACCTTACTGATAAACAGATCAGTTTGGCACAGAGAGGAGCAGACTATACAATCCTGAGCATCGAAAAACTCGAGAGATTACCATTGACAATGTCAGAGAGTCCTGTCATTGAATGGATAATACACGGAATTATCACAATTCCGATAACAACTTTCCGATTTAAAAAGTGCCTTGAGTACATACCTGCTGGCCAATATGAACAATTGGGTAAAGGATATGTAAAATCTGAATGAAAATTACCATACACTCATTCTTGCTATAGTGTCAGTGACAAAAATGTATTTCTTAGTGGTGAGAACTGTAAACATTCACTAAGCGGTATACTTTTGTGTCAGGGTATTAATTTACACGGAGCATGTGATGGAAATTCTAACAACCTTTCATGCCACCAGCTAGTCACACCTGCAACTCAGATAGAGCCCTTCTTTATGCAACTTTCGAACAGGAGTTACATTCTTAGAACGGATCACAGATGTTGTGGCCTCGTGCCAGGGAAAAGTTATCTAGTAGAAGTAACATCCATGGTCAAATGCTGTATGCAAGCATTGTTTCCGAGTGGGCCTGCAGACACAGTGACTCCCATCTGACCTCGTCTGAATCTCTATTCTATACGAATTGATACATTAAGCAAAATGAAACCTGTACTTTTACAGACAACAGTGCCTATAACGTCATCTAAAGAGATGTATGATCTTCTAGTTGCAAGGACAGCTACTGAAGTTCATGACCTTTTATCAACAAATTGCCCCGTGCATTTCGTAGAAATGTTGAGCCAACTCCTTAACATGTCTAGTGCAACAAGCATCCCCGGCATATTTAAGACAGTCTTTACGGGACTGCTAACACCCTTCCAGGCAATTTTGGGAATCGTTCCTAATTTTGTACACTCTGTTTTTGGCGGCATACCATTATTCTTGGGACTTGTAGCAGGGATTTTATTTTTGACCCTCCTGCTTCGTTACGGCAAGCCTCGGCTCAGACATAGCTCCCATGGGAATGGAAGAGACAATCCTAGCAATGCGCTACCGGGACAGGATAACTAACGTCCTTGGATTGGCCAGGCTGAGAGATCTAAACATGACCTGGTTCCTTTCATTCAGACCGATATGGCAAAATTGCATTTTACCTGTGCTACGGTGTATGCTTTGCGGCGATGAATGCGTGTTGGACATCTGTCTTTCACTTCCATCAGCAGTACCAATGGACGTCGATACTTTGCTCAGTCCAATAACGGCTCACGCATTGTTTTGTCCCCAGCGGCTACCAATCCTGATGACGGCATTCGTGGAGACTCCTGTGCTACAACCAAGTGGTAACAGTGGAGCGAGTGACAAAAGCAACATCATCCAGGTACAACGTTCTGTGAGCATTGCTGGTCCCGACTATGATGACAGCAATCATTCTCACACCTGCCAAGTTACAGCGCTATCTAATTTGGTTGAACTGTCACCTGAATTTGTAGACCAATTCTTTGAGAGCCTGTCTGATACGATGTTCTCACCCATACAGAAACAATAACTTTTAGAAGCTTTTCCGACACACAGCGTTCCCATGAACTCTGAATTCGGCCTTCAGTTTTGATCAACAAAAACTACAAAAAGCTTTGGAACTCTATTTTTCCCCGTTCAAGCATTAACATTTTTTTTTTGATTTGGACAATTTTTTTTTAATATTCACCTTCCTGTTTTTTGGCACGAACAATTCTTTGCTTAACGTAAAAACTATTCTTAGAGAACAGAAGCTTCATACTTCTATTTCTAAACACATATAGAGACATAACAACATTACATCAGCCTCTAGCACATGTTATTACAATGCATTTATATGTGATGATTTATCTCGCCCTTCTTCTGTTCAGAGATACTTCATGTGTAATTCTTTTTGCATGATCATTCATTGATTTCATATGCAATAATTTTTGAATGATTTCTATGCTTTAAAAAACGTACAGTACCTAAATTTCATGTATTTCAAGTACGCCTATTTCGAATGCATTTATGTATTTTGGAGTGGGCAATGTTACACATGCATCTAATTGCTTTAGTTTTAGTAATGTGATGGACATGAATACGTGGAGTGGGTGTTGCGTGTTTATCTAGGTTCCTGATCGATACTGTGACCTTATGCCCCTATTCGGCTATAAATCCATGTATTCCCTATATTGGCATAACCGTTCAAGTGCGATTTTCAGAAAAGTCATCTCTGGCCTCACACGAACAGAGCCACATTCCAGCATAGTTCTCTGCCACTTCCTTTGCGACCAATTAGTGCAATGACAGAGCAGAAGTCACTATCTGATATTCCTAGATTAACACTCCGAGTTCTTCAACAAGATAAAAACTCAGCAAACCTGGAAATCCCCGCTTGCTGTCTTTTAATTAGTAATGGAACTCTAATGAGCAACTGATAACTATCACTTCCTAGTGACATCTTTAATTGACGTCTTATGTCCAGCAAACTTGCGTCAAACCCGGCACCTGTCAGGTATAAATATTACCAACGCTGCCTTAAGCAATGAGCTACTGTTGCTGTTGCTATCTGTCTGCAAGACCCCGTGTTGGTGAAGCTAGCACCCTGTCGCTGCAGCCTGTTGTCCCCTTGGTGGTGAAGCTACTGATACCATTATCGCTGCTAAAGTGCGAACGATGGTGCAGTACGCTTAGGAGCTGAACAGCCGTCCCTCTGCGAAGACATCCAGCAGATTCCAGCTGCCCGCGGACGCTGTCCCCCTTCCTTCCTCGACGCGCTGAAGAAGCCGCTGCCTTTCTCCTGCAGAGAAATCCAGCTCCAGCGTTTCCGGTCTGCCCTCGCGGGTGACTGGGATATTGAGTGACCCCTGAAGGAAATACCAGACTTCCATCATTCTATTCAGAGGTATGGTGTTGACTAAACCCTTAGACGAGAATTCTTGAAGCAAACCTTGGCAAAACCAACTTAACTTAAAGCTACTTACTTACTGCCCTTCCACTTGTTAGGCTTAGGTCAGGCACACTGGGGTAGGCATAGTTAGAAGCACCAGTTGAGTATGTTAGCCTAATGTATATATGACTGTATATATGTTTTATTACTTTTAAACCATTGTATGGCTAAGAAACCATATCAATGCTTTTACAGTTCTATTTCGCAATACTTATCTTACTGTACGTACTTTTTATAATAACAAGTCTTGCAATTGTGGCAATACATTTCTCTTGTACGAGAAGAAAGACTGTTCAATAAATGTTAACCTTTTATTGACAAACGCCCGTCTCTCTATTCTCTACATCTCGTGAAAGTAAACTGCACTAAACTGACTGAGTGAAATACATGTCTATTGTTTCACACGACCCTAGAGATTGACTCTTGATCTGAGGAGCAAAGTTGTCATGTTGCACGGTTGTTGGAAAGCTGAATCCCTTCTTGTCTGTGCCAAGGAAGCTGATCACTTCCCATGCAGAGAAGAAAGTTTCCAGTGACCTCTGAGCTAGTTGGTAACACACCCAATTAAGTTTAGCATAGTCAGTGGAGGCCTGGAATATCCGCAGTTCCACGTCGATACTACTGTTTATGTTATTCCAATGCGCAGGGCCTAGTGGGAAACTAGGAACTACACTACAGCAGATCCTCCCCCAGTTGTGAATGGGATGTCTGACATACCACAACAGATGCTTCAAAACTTTTTAGGTATGGGGGAAAAGGGTGGGGATTGTTGGGAAGTTCAAATACTCCTCCACATGTATAGAATCCAGTCATATTATACTACCCATATATTAGTCTCTTTACATGCCAGATACCTGATATGGCTGACACCCAGCAGCGCCGATTAAACATTGTTAGTTGGAATGTCTGTGGCTTGCTAGACAAGATTAAAAGAGGGGCCAGGCCAAGTGCTATAACACTGAGATGGTACAAGAGACCCACCTAATGGGCAATAAGAACCTAGGGCCCCATTAGGATGGTTGGGGGGTCCGAGGCGGACGGAAAGACTGTCCACCACTTTTCCGCCCGGTCGAAAAGAGTTCTATATGGTGGCGGTGTCTGAAAGACACTGCCAGCCATATTAGTATGTGGGGTTTGAAATGCCTTTCTGTGGCGGCGTTGCTGCCGCGGAAAGGCATGCGGTGTCTGCTTGGGGGGCCCGTTGTGGGCCCCAGGGACTCTGGGGGTGGGGGGTGCACATGGGGGTACCTATGGTACCCCCCTGCAGTTCCATGCACAACATTCCTTCCTGGCATTGTGGCGGGCTGAGCTGTGTGCACCGCCCGCCACGATGTTAGGAATGCAGGATGCACCCGGCACTGTGGTGGGTGCATCCTAATGGCACCCACAGGACCCCCGCCCTTATGGCGGGCGGTCCCTTTGTACGACAGGATTGTCAGCCTGCCATCCTAATGTGCCCCCTTGTCTAGCGTTCTTCGGATTTGTCCAGACTTACCACTTTGGGTTCACTAGGGCATCCAGGGGTGTAGCGATCTTAATTCATCACAGGGTGCCATTTGTGCATGATCGGACTTGGTCTGAACTACAGGGCAAGTATATAGTGGCGACAGGCACAATATATGATGAATGTCTCACTTTTGTCTGTGTATATGCCCCCCAACCCTGTCACGGAACTTGATGGAACGATTGACCTCCCTTTGGGCAGAGATTCTGCAGGGCCTGATAATAGCTAGTAGTGATTGGAATGATATTATGCGCCCCTCAACTGATAGATGGCCTACCACAGGGCTGGGGGAAAAAACGCACAAGTTGAAACTCCAAACATTGACCCAGGGACGGGGATGGGTTAATACATGGCAGAAATACATCCAGATATGCTTGAAAACACATACTTCTCCAGCGTTCATGAGTCTTTCTCTCGTCTTGACTATCTCTTTATCTCTGCTCCTCACATTCACAAAATTGAGACAGCTGGGATCTTTACCCGAGGATTGTGCGACTATTCTACGGTTACAGTACTGTTGCACCTGGGCCTCGGGCGCGCCCCTTTCCAGTGGTGCTTCTTGTCATGGTGATTACAGGACAATCACTATATTCACATGAAGTATACCGCTATTACTGAGTACTTTTCTCATAATACTGACACTGTTGACTCTGCTTGGACTATCTGGGAGGCCATGAAGCAGCACAAAGAGGGGTGGATATTGCCTGTTGTACCACGAGGCGGAGGCAGCACCTGAAAAACTCACCAGATGGAGGTCCAAATCATTGACTTTGAACGGACAAGTAGGGCTGCGGATGGTGCAATGTTTTGCCTTCAGTTTTCCATAGCACAACAAATTTATGCCAGGGATCTGCTGGATAAAGCTAAGATGTATTGGTTTGCCTAATGCAGCCGGATTTATTAGTGGGAGACAATTCTAGTACCCTTCTACATCATTTATGCAAACAGACGCTCTGACCCGTGATTCCTCCCAAAATCGGTGGCCCGACGGGCAAGGTGCTTACAAACCTCTCTCATACTGCTACTGCTTTGTGGATTATTTCACAGACCTATACGCCCCAAGGGAGATCCTCCCCGAAGATGATTTTCGCAAAGGTCACTACCGGATTCTGTGTGAGATGACTAAGAAGCTCTGCTCTCGACTGAGGAGGTGCAGAATGCACTTGAGGACATGAGCCCGGGTAAAGCATCGGGCTCGAATGGTTTCCCCTGTGAGTTATTTAAGAAAGACTCATCTCAAATATTCACACACTATTTGGCGGCACTCCATACAGCGGTGGAAGACAGCTGACCGACTGGCCGAATGCCCAAATAGTAATTTTCTTTAAACCAGGCTGGCCCCCGGAGCTCATATAGACCCTACTAAATGTCGAGTTGAAATTGCTGGCAAAAATCATCACAAACCGCACATAACAGCATTAGTTCACCCGGACCAAGCAGGCTTTATACCTGGCTGAGGCACCAGACATATTTTCTGTCTTGCGCACAATGCTTTCGCCTCTGTTGACCAACTGAAGGTGTTAGCAGCGCTCCTTCTTGCTGACATTGACAAGTCATTTTGATTCACTTAGTTGAAACTATGTCTTTGCTCTCCTACACCGTCTTAATATTGGCCCCCCAACTTCCTAAATATATTCGTCTCCTATACACTGACATCACTGTTTTCCTACGGGTTACGGACTCAACCTCGCAGCCGTTTTGTATGGGTAGGGACACAGGCACGGATTCCCCCTATCACCCTTTCTTTTTGCACTCGCCATTGAGTCACTCGCAGCGTAGATAAGAATGGACACCCAGGTACAAGGATTCAAGTGGTGGCAGGAAGTCTCTGATTGTATAGCGTTGTACTCTGACAATGTCTTATTTTTTTCTTACATTCCCCAATAGATCCAGCCCATGCCTGCTCTGAATCATGCAAATCTTTGGCGAGAACTCTGGTCTCTTCATGAATACCCACAAATCATTCCTTAGGCCTTTGCGCGGGGGCGACCTCCTCAGGACTTGGACATGTGAGGTATGGTAGTCCCGGATGGCTTTAAATATCGTGGGGTGTTTTTGACCGAGTCCCAATCTACATCCTGGAATAAAAACCTGGCCCCACTGTTGACTAAGATTAAAGAGCAGGTGCTTGTGTGGTTGCATCTGGCCATATCACTATTTGGTTGGTCTGCTATTTTTAAAATGGTCTCGCTACCCCGTCTGCTTTATCAATTTCAAAACCATCCCTACCCAATACTATATACATGGTTTTTGCAATTAAACACTGTTCTTAGCCACTTCCTTTTGAGGGGGGACTATGTGCGGGTCTCATCTTCTCATTTTAAATGATTGGTGGTACCGGCATTAACGTGACCCGGCCTGTACCGTCGAGCATTAGCTAATGGACTCTAAGAGCCCTATTAGGATGGCGGGCGGATTGCCGCCGCCAGGCTGGCGGTTATCACTGCCAGCCCGGTGGTGGCAATCCGCCCACCATCCCTGTAGAAAAGACCCCCCGCCCGACTGGGGGGTCCGCGGGGGACGGAAAGACATGTTGGCCGGGCAGAAAAGGGTTCAATATGGTGGCAGCTATATTAAAATGTGCATTTGTGAATGCCTTTCCGTGGTGGCATTGCTGCCATGTAAAGGCATGCAAAGTCTGCTTGGGGGGCCCGATGCGGGCCCCCATGGACTCCAGGGGGTGGGGGTGCACTGGGGGGGTACATATGGTACCCCCCTGCCTTTCAAAGAACAACATGGCAGGCACCGCGCAGTTAAATACAACCAAGAGGGGGGAGAGAGAGAGAAACAAGTGGATTCGGTCTCCCTTAGCAATATGGTTAAACAAAATAGAATCCACTCAGAGAAGTGGTCGTGGTCCCTAAAGTGATGGGGAACACACAGTGTTGTTTAAATGCCCCTCACACACCAACAGGCCCCTTGGTGTCATGCTTCATCATCGGGGCCTTCGCACCCTCTACGGAATGCGGCGTGCTACGACTTGCGGCTACGTAGGAGCACTTGGTAGTGAACTACGTGAGGGTGTGTGTTTTTAACATGTGAGTTAGTGAGGTGAGGTGAAAAAAGTGGGGTTAAAAAATACCTGGCTCGTAGGAAAAAAATATTTATTATATCCTCGGCTGGTATTATTAAAAAGGTGCAAGGTGGGGTTGATTATATACGTTTTAGGGTATATCAACCGAAAAGTGTCAACATGTTTCGGAGTACAAAGACTCCTTCTTCAGGACAAGGATATGCACGTGATCCTCACCTTACTCACATGAGATGTCAAAGTGTATTCTACAAAAATAAACTAGGTGAAATGTACCTATCAATGTTATTTAATGGACAAGCTCAGTTGTGCCCAATTGGCGTTGAAGAGAACCTGTGGAATAAAAAGACATAATAAGCATTATAGTCGGATGTCCAGGAGCTGTGGAAAGAGCAATGCCATCCAAATGAATGAAGGGTAAACAAAGAACCAAAATTAAGGTTCAGAGACCCTGTAAAAAAAGACATAAAAAAGACACACAATGAACACAGACACACAACTACATTGTAAATTGCGTTCCCCCAGGCATGGTTTAGGAGGAGAGGAAGGAGTTAGTAAATGAAGGCTTACTTATAGTTCAAGGTTAGGAGACCTCATGAGCCTTAGCGTGGTTTTGGGGGGATCCCTTCCTCACTGCTCAGTTTAAGCAACCTAAAGGATATTAAGGTTGAGTTTTAGATGGTAAGCTCAACAAAATGTAAAAAAGGTACAGATTGCTCCTCCTAGCTGTTGTTGACCCAACTCACGGTTACTGCATGGCCTGATTCCCTGCCTTCTCCTCAACGCTGCTCCGATGCAGTGAGGAGTGAGCTGGGCGGTTTTCTAATATATACTCCCGGGCTGTCAATTAGGGAAGGTAAATTGGCTTATTAGGTACGGAAGTAAGCCCAAATACGGGTGTGCTAAGGCACACGGATCCGCTGCTGCGCCGTGGGCAGGGGTGCGGTTACCGCGATGGACTGCGCATGCGTTAGAAGCTAGCGTGCGAAGACCTGAGCATGTGTAGCACCCAACGCGCATGCGCTAAAGATTGCTGCAGACGGATCGCGCCCAGGGGGCAATGCGCATGGGTAACACCCAGCGCTGTAGTGTATGTGGCTATCGCTGGTATTCACTCTAGGGCATACGACTGCATGTGGCTGGGTTCAAAATGATGTGGCATGGTGGGTGAAAAACAACAAAACTTAAAATGAATTTGAGGTAGATCTGCAGATCAACTATAAAATATGATTCAAATTAATTTATTTTACCTGCTTTAAAAACAAAATGGGTAGGCTAGGCCCAGAGGGACGCTGCAACATTATCTTTAGGGGATGGGGTGTGTGGCCTGTCTCTAGAGGCCACGCGGACCTCAATGCCTGGGGCCACATTAAATGTTTTGTAGCAGAGGGGTGCATGCACCCCAGCTAAATGAGCCTTTTGTAGACCCGGGGGCCATGCCGGGTGGTTGCAAACTTGTGGTCCCTGCCTGCAAGACCACCGGCAAAGAGTTTAAGTTCTCCCTGCCCACACTATTATAGGCAAAGAACTGCAGTGTCCAGTGGGTTGGGATTCTGGCAATATTGCTACCATTGGTCTGGGAGAATGGGGTCCTCAGGATCACTGGATGGCAAAGGGAGGCTGCTACCTCCCCTACACTAAAATAATTCAGCCCAGGGGATAGGTCCCCGGGGCCTATAGAAGGCTTGGGGAAGAGGGCCATGCCCCTCCTCTAATATGAAAAAATGCCCCTAGGGTCCCAGGGGCCCTCAGCCGGTTTGGGGAGGGATTCCCAATGTACCACTCCCCTTTAAAAATAATAGTAAGCTATTGCCCACCTATGGTATGTGGCCATGGTGGAGGGGGTCCCTAGAGCCTATAGAAGGCTCGAGGAGGGGGCTGCCATCAGCCCATGGGATGGGGTCCTAAGGCCAGTGGATGACTTAGGGAGGGTGACCTCTCGCCCCTCCCCAAAAAAGAAAAATCAGCCCCAGGGGATGGAGTCCCTCCACCCTTTCATGGTTAGGGGAGAGAGGTCACACATTACCTCTGCATTCAAAAAAAGGACTCAGCATGCGGTAGGGTCCCTGGGCCCTGGGAGAGGGCTCACATGCCAACCTCCCTAAATAAAAAAAATAAAAAAATATGAGTGAATATGTAATGAGTGGAGTAGCACCCTAGTTGTTCATTAGAACTCTATGGTGAAGCTACAGTTATTTATTTATTTATTCGTGTATTTTATAAAGCGCGCAGCTACCCCAATGGGGTGTCCCGGCCCTGAAGCTCAAACAGCTATGCGATGGAAGAGGCAGCTTATCAGAAGAGGAGAGTTTTCAGGGATCTGCGAAAAACAGGCTCTGATAGGATCAGGCGAAGAGAGTTCGGGAGCTTGTTCCAGCGGCTTGATCACTAGAGATTTAACTGACAAGCTACTGTTGGTGTTGAAGATAAATGTTTCAGTCTGCATGTCAGATATTGACATGAATGAGTAAGATATTGAAGAACTTTTAAACGTGTATCTTCATTTGAGCTTTCAAGAGCACTATCCATCATTTCAATGACAAACTGAACCCAATCATTTAATTTTATTCTAAAGAAAATGCTTTAAACTTACTCAGCATATCAGACTTTATTCTCACATGACTGAGGAAGATAATGTGAACCTATAGAAAATGTGTGCTCATTTTAGCCGCTGGAATGTAAAATGTATGGTAGAATACAGTGTTCTCCCAAACATTAGTTCATGAATTAACAGCGGAGAGTCAGAATTTATCACAGGGTAAAACCGCATGAGAACTCATAGAAGCCCAATGACAAAAGTTCTCTGGGGGCGCAACGGGCGATTGGGCACGCTTTTTGCACCCCCAGGGCACTTTGGGATTAAAGAAGGGGCCGCAGGCACTTGTGCAGCCGCTTCCATAATACTGATAGCGCTGGCGCACATAAAGTGTCAGCGCAATCTTCACAGGGCATTCCCTCATTTTCATGGGGGTGTTTCCTATGGAAATTAGGTAATCCCTATGCCTCTGCGCCCGTGCCTTATTACAAACGCTGGTGCACAGGCAAAGAAGCTCTCAGGGGGTGCATTGACTGTGTGCCACCTTCAATGCGCCCCCAGAGAGCAGCCCCCTGGTTGAGGGGAAGTGGGTCCTATGGACCTCCCAGACATCCCCTTGAATGGCGGGTACAGTCACTTGCAAGGGGATATCGAATCTCCTTCAAAGTACTGCACTGTGAAAAGACAAAGCGACTTTAAAGGGGCCGCTCTATTTTTCACATGAGTTTACGGCTGCCCTGGAGGCAGCGCATTCCATGTAATAGGGCACACTTTCCCTGTTTCTACCTGGAGCACCTGTTTTAAGGTGCACCAGGCGCAAACAGGCAATGTGCACCCTTTACATAATAGGGTCTTAAAAATGCTAACATGTGTATAATACCACTACCATTTGATTTATATTGTGGGTAAAATCTGTTATCTCCCTCTTTATGTGTTCTTCTTTGTGACCCTCTAAACCAGGCATACACTACAATGCATTTCAGTGCGTACCATGTCAACGAGAACTTTAATCGCTGCCACAATATGTTGAAGCCAGCTAATCAAGAGGGGCAGGAAGTGTTCCTTTGCAACCTCCCACACACCCATAGCCTCACAACTTGCTCTCTCAATATATATATATATATTTTTCATTTTCAGGATGCAGAAGCTAAGTCTGATTCCTGTTATGGTTGCCACAATTCATTGTTCATGTTATGGCCAGCCACTTAGGATTGACAAGGCCCCTTCAAATTGGCTAATCAGAGCTTATCTGACACCAACAAACCGATAAATTTAATTGTTTAATGTTTTCATGCCCATCCATAGTCCTTACTTCCCTTTGCAACTACCTGTTGCTTAACTAACCCTAAAAGCCCCTTAGCTCCCTTCAGTACTACCCATTCCTGAAAACTGAAAAACCCTTAGCCTTCTTTATTGCTACCTATGCTTGAACCCTAATTATTTCTTACCACCCTTAATCCTTCCTTTACGAATATCTGCCCCATAACCATTAAACCCCTTACCTTCTTTTGCCACGGTGCACCACTAAATCCTAAAAACTCAATTCCTCCATTTACCACTAACTGCCTCTGAACTCTAAAAACCCCAACCTCACTTTACAACTAGGCCTCAGCTTTGTGCCCACTGAAAGAACTAATTTTTTGGAATTACAATCCAGTCTCCTCAAATTCTTCAGACGCATTCGTCTCAAGCAATTCTTTCAGGATTCGGAGTCTGAGGAACCATCTACCCAACGATTTCACCCACCCTCCTCATTCAATCCCCCATCGACCAGCATGCCACCCGAAATCCTGGCATTTGAATGACTAGTCTTAAGGGACATTGCTGCACTCCAAATACAACCACAATTTGTACCATATAACATCTCACTAGCTGAGAAAGGGCACTTCTAGGTCTAAAAGACAACCAAAACCTTATCATAAAACCAGCGGATAAGGGTGGCGGTATTGTGATTCGACAGGCGGATAAGTATGACCTGGAGGTCAAACGACAACTGTGTAATGCTGAACACTACCGTCCTCTTAAAAAAGACCCTCTACCTGAAATTAAAGAAAAAATCAGAGAACTCACTGAAGAAGCCAAAATGATGGATATTCTGACTCCAAAGGAATTTCTTTTTCTCAACAACCCATACCCAAGAACCCCGGTCATATACGTCCTCCCTAAAATTCACAAGG
This sequence comes from Lissotriton vulgaris, assembly GCF_964263255.1. Classification (NCBI taxonomy): domain Eukaryota; kingdom Metazoa; phylum Chordata; class Amphibia; order Caudata; family Salamandridae; genus Lissotriton; species Lissotriton vulgaris. The sequence continues at coordinate 928,540,929 of NC_141689.1, read as the reverse complement.
ACGAGAACAATCCCCCGGGAAGACCGATCGTATCCGGCTGCGGATCTATTCTAGAACCACTAGGTAAATATCTAGATGCGATCCTGAAAGAATTTGTGCCATTTACAGACACCTTCATCAGAGATACCACACATCTGATCAATATCATTGATGATCTAGACTATGATGAAGAACGGGATCTGTTGGTAGGATTGGATATCGAATCCTTGTATACCAATATTCCCCACCAAGAAGGTTTACAAGTCATTGAAACCCTGCTTCACACCAGACCAAGGCCCACCAGAATTCCTACACAATTCATTATGAATTTACTTCGTATTGCTCTTCAAAATAACTACTTCTTATACAAGGAGACATTTTATTTGCAGATCAAAGGAGTATCAATGGGTGCTTGTTTTGCCCCCAACTTTGCCATTCTATATGTGCACCATCTGGAAAAAATGATCTTTCTTCAGCCCAGCAACCCTTTCTACAGTAATATTCGTCTTTGGCGTCGTTACATCGACAATATTCTGCTACTCTGGACAGGTACAAAAGAACAACTGCGAAGCTTCGTGGACTGGCAAAACCAATCCCAAGATCATCTACGGTTTACCAGCGAGTACAGAACCAATGACCTACCCTTCCTAGAAGTGACCATTCATGCCGAAGAAGGCAAATTGGGAACCCGCCTATTCCGAAAAAATACTGAAAGAAACACCTTGCTACAGTACACCAGCTTCCACCCAAGAGGACTCAGGGATGGCCTACCCTATGGGCAGTTTTTACAACTTAGGCGCAATTGTAAATGGCGCCATGATTATTTCAGGGAAGCAGACGTTCTGACCCAGAAGCTCCTCATACGCGGATACCCAAAGAAACTCATCACTCGGGCACGCAAGAGAGCATGGTACTGCCACAGAGAACATCTCTTAGAGCCTCAGACTAAACAACCTCTGAGGAGAATCCCCTTTGTTTCCAAATTCTCCCCCAACAGCAAGGAGGTTGCCAAAATAATCAAAAGAAACTGGTCTATCCTACGGCCCTTCGCCCCCTTCAAGGACGAGCCGCTGTTTTCCTACCAAAGAGGCGACAATCTCTCTACACACCTAGTGCGAGCCATCAATTGGCCTGAGAAACAACCTGAACAAAATAGCATCACTGCAGCATGGGGACTACCTCCGATCCTTGGACACTTTAAATGTCTAAACTGTTCTGTATGTGATCTCACCGTTAACACCAAGACATTCCAATACAAAGGAAAGGTACAGACCCTCAAAAGCCACACCAACTGCAGATCATCCAATGTAATCTATGCAATCGAATGCCCTTCTGGTCTCTTGTACATCGGCCAGACCACCCAAATGATCAAGAACAGAATCATACAGCACAAGAGCCGCATTAACTGTAAAGTGACTACATCGCCCATGGTCCCGCACTTCTTGCTTCTCAATCACAAAGATACGGATTTGAAGTGGCAGGTCATTGAACACATTACTTTACCAACCAGAGGGGGGGAACATCCACACACTGATGAACAAAAGTGAAAACAAATGGATTACCCTATGTGATTCAGTGAACCAGGGGTTGAACACTATTGACGAATGGAATAGTACCATTCTGATATGATCCTCCTTCTTTAAGTATGTTTTCCCTGCACTGATTTTGCCATGTGATACCAAAGTTTCTTCATCCACTATTGTATGTATTCAACCTACACTAATACAACTGTTATCTGAGGGATTAGCAAATCTTTCACGCTGCTCCTTACTGTAATCCTGTATGATATAATACAAATGTGATTGTTGAGAATTGTGCCCTGTGATCCAGTTGCAGAACATAAATGTTCACCTTATGCCACGCTTTGGACTTGTGAACACCCACACTTGTCACCAATATGTAACCCTCCCCACTTACATCTTTCCAGACACGGCTGCTTCAGAGCTCATGTCACATGATTGTTAATGGGGCCGACAATACAGCCGGAACTTTTCCGACCCTTGGATCACGGCCACCATCTGTACGCTCAGCGGTATTCCCTACACCCTCTGAGGACTGCGGATCTTAGACCCCCATGGGTCCTCGGTCAACACGCCCACAGACTCATGAGGTTGTGCACGATCGGTATCCTGGTTACCAGGGACGCTGCGCGTCACCTCCCCCCTTGGACCAATCCATGTCCTCTTTGACTTCGATAGGCGTTCCCACAGACCCTTGTGGTTATGGACGATCGGCTTCCTGGTCTCAAGGGATGCTAAGCGTCACCATCTCCCATGGACCAATCCATACCTCGCTTATTCCGATGGGCGTTCCCCCGGCCTTGCCCAATCCTGTTATCTGTACTGGTGGAATGGCGCCGGTCACCATAGCGACTGAGCGCTGCCACCCGATCCAGTCTTCCTTCCTGATTCAACTCGGTAAGACGTTACGACGAACGGTCCCTGCCTTGGGCTTTCTAAACGTTACCCCTCAGGAACCCATTTTTAACTCTGACTCCTTGTCTCTACAGACTCACATCCCTGCCGTGCGATTGACACAACAGCCTGAAGGTAAGACGCTGAGGGCTTTCAGCGCGTTTCACTTTGGCTTTTGTTTATCTACACCCCGAGTGTGTTGTTCCAACGCCCTTTTTCATTCCCCCAGATAATTGATACTCTCGCCGTAGAAGTGGACGCTTCCCGCCACCTACCGGCATTTGCCCCGCCTGGACTTCCAGCCATTCAAAGTAATTTGCTGGTGAGTAGGATTCGTGTCCTCCCCACTTACCTCCCCGTTTGGCACAAAATACTTCCTCATTTCTGAAACATACACATGTTTGTTTTCAGTTCTCCACGTGCTGCCCGGATCTGGACCTTATCTGGCCTGACTCCAAGTTAACCCCTTCTTTTTTTTTTTTAATTTTTGAAAACCTTTATTGAAATCAGAACACACAGCTATTCAGCCTGACCTCCCGGAGGCAAGGCAGCAAAGTAAACAGGAGAGAAATAGTGTCAAACAATTGAGACATCATCGTCGAAGGTTAATTTTATAATAAGATGAATACAACAACGGGGCGCCCGCAGGCGCGAAAGTGGCAGTGGGGACAGTGTGACGCTGGGTGTCGGGGATGGGTAGGGGAAGAAGGCAGGTAAATATGCATCAAGGATAGGTTGCAGAAAGGGAAGGAGGAGGGAGGGGGAAGGTGACAGGAGAATATAGTACAGTAGAACTCAGTTGGCGTAACAGGCTAGGGAGACATACTATCATGCAGGCTGACTGATTCAGGCGGTAAGCACACATCTCCCATGTACTCATTCCATGCTCCCCAAATTTTAGTCCAAGTTCGTGGTCTCCCTCTGGCCACATAGACTGTCTTCTCCCTGAACATGCACCAGTCCATGTTGGCCTTCCACTGTACCAGCAGGGGGGCCGCAGACGCACCCCACTTCTGGGCTATGTCCCTCTTAGCTACCATGTTCCCAAGGGTAACCCATCTAGTCTGCGCAACGTTGTGATCGGAAGGCTCCCATACGTTCAGAAGGCATCGACGGGCTTCAGCGTGAGCAGCCACTCCAGTCACCTCCTCCATGACGCGGTGCACTCTCCTCCAGTAGGAGGCGATCACCGGGCAGTCCCAAAGGATGTGCAAAAAAGTGGCAGGAGCTCCGCAGCCCCTACGACAGAGACCGTCAGGCGAGAAACCCATGCGCATCAACCGGGGTCCTGTCATATACACCCGGTGCAGGATCTTAAATTGCACGAGGCGAAGACGGGAAGAAATGGCAACCTCCTTAGGGGAGGAAACTGCGCTCTGCCAATCCTCATCGTCGAATTCAAGGCCATCCTCCACCCACTGGTCTCTCAAACTAAGGAGGAGGTCCGTGCGCACATTGATCAATTTTTTATAGGAGAGGGAGATTGCGCTGTCCGGCTTGTGCCCATCTAGTATCCTGTCTTCCAGAGGGGAACTCTCAGGAATGACGCCGTCCGGCGGAGAGGCCGAGAGCAGCACGTGTCTCAGTTGAGCGTAGCGAAAAAACTCCGTCGCGCCCAGCTGGTATTCGGTTTGTAACTGGGGGAAGGTCTTAATTGAGCCCCTGGAGAGCATATCATCAACCCTGCTGATACCGATAAGGTCCCACCTATCAAATCCCTTGGTGTGCCACAGTCTACCCAGGATGTCCGAGTCAAAGAGGGGAGTGAACCTCGTGAGTCTGCCTTGCCACCCTTGTGCCTTAGTAACCGCCCGCCAAGTGCGGACCGCCGTCTGGGTGGGGCCCGTCAACCGTCGGTCAAAGGACTTCGAGTATAGGGCCCGGTAATAGTTACCATCGCCCATCAGCCATCTATCCATGGCATAGCCGGGGCTTCCCACTGGGCCATAAAAACCGTGGTTGAGGGCAGCAAGTTGCGAAGACCAATAGTAGCGGCGCACATCTGGGAGGGCGATGCCACCATCGTACCAGGGGAGTGTGAGTTTGTGGAAGGCAACGCGGGGCCGACCGTCCCAGAGGAGGGTCCGGAGAAGGCCTTCAAGATCACGAAAGTAGCGCGCCGGGACCGGGTCCTGAGCGTTTTGGAGTGCGTATAGGAACCTAGGCAGGGCCATCATCTTGAACAGAGCGGCACGGCCTAGAAGGGAGAGCGGCAGTTTACGCCAGCTGTCCACATCACGCCGTAACCGCTGAAGAGGAGGGAGTAAATTGTTATCATGCCTCAACTTGGGATTACCAGAGATGTAAACGCCCAGGTACTTGAAGCCGCGCGTGGCAATCTGAATCCTGCAGCCTCTGGGGAGACGTGGAGTATTCCCCTTGAGGACATATAGGGAGGACTTGGCCCAGTTGATAATCAGGCCAGAGTACCGCCCGAAAAGTGTGATCACATCACAGGCCACAATGAGGGACCTGCAGGGGGAAGTCAGATAAAGCAGGATATCATCGGCGTACAGGGAGACCCTGTCTTCGAAGCCAGGGGCCCATGTAATGCCTCGCAGGTCAGGATGCACACGCAGTAAAGCTGCAAGCGGTTCAAGGGCCAAGGCAAACAGAAGGGGCGACAGGGGGCAACCCTGTCTAGTACCCCGACGTAGGGGGAATGGCGCCGACAGGCGACCGTTGACCGCAACGTTAGCCATCGGGTCCGCATACAATAGCTTCACCCAGCTCACAAAGACAGGTCCGAACCCGAGTTTGGTCAGCACTGCCCAGAGGTATGGCCATTCGAGCGAGTCGAAGGCCATAGTGGCGTCGAGAGACGCGAGGACAGCCGGCTCTTCGAGAGTGTGGGCCCTGGCCATGACACCATGGAGGCGTCGCAAATTGAGGGCGGTGTTTCGGTGGGGGATGAATCCCGACTGGTCGGGGTGCACGAGGTCGCTAATGACGCCAATCAATCGGTTGGCGAGCAGCTTGGCGAGGACCTTGGGTTCCACGTTAAGGAGAGAGATAGGACGGTACGACCGACAGACATCCCGCGGCTTACCCGCCTTGTGGATGACCACGATGGTAGCCAGTCGTTGATCCAGAGGGAGACAGCCCCTCTCAAAGGACTCCAAGAACATTTTACGGAGGTGCGGGGAGATCGCATCCGAGCGGATTTTATACAATTCCACCGGTATGCCGTTAGGCCCGGAGGCCTTTCCGGTCCGTAGGGAGCAGATCGCAAGGTCGATCTCGTCAGCGGTGATGTCTCTATCCAGGTCCGCTCTCTCATCTTCTGAAAGGCAGGGTAGGTCAATATCCGAGAGGAAGGCCGACGAGTCCGCCTCCGAAAAGTCCGAGGCAGACTCGTAGACCCCCCGAAAGTAGCCAGCGAATGAATCAACGATAGCACTAGGGTCCGTTAGGACCACACCGTCATCTCCGAGGAGTTCGGGCACCACACGGCTGGCCATCTCCCTTCTGTCTAACCAAGCCAGCAACTTCCCGGCCTTGTCGCCCACATCATAGATGCGGCCTCGCTGTTCCTTGGCTAGAGCGAGTGCGGCATTAGTGGCCAAGGCATGGTACTCCGCTTGTTTCAGCGAGAGGGTATGCAGGACAGAGGGGTCCGGCTCGGGCCCCAGCTGGGCCTCGAGTCGCAGGACCTCCTGCTCAACAACCAGCAAGTCAGAATCCCTAGTCCGGCGGGCCTCAGCGATGAGCGCCTGGGCCTCGCCACGGAGCACCGTCTTGAAGGCTTCCCAGAGCGTAACGGCCGACCTCACCGAGCCCACGTTCTCGGAGAAATAAAAATCAATGGCTTTGGCCAGGAGAGAGCGGGTTTTAAAGTTCCGGAAATACCACGGATTGACCGCTGCCGGTCGTTCCGACAGGACCACCCCAAAGTCAAAGGAGACCCATAACGGGGATTGGTCAGAAATGCCCCGCGCCAGGAAGCGGGCTTCGGAAACGGCCAGTGCGTCCGAAGCCAATGTAAGGACATAGTCAATGCGAGAAAGACTCCTGTGTGCACCCGATAGAAAGGAAAATTGACGGAGCGTGGGATGCAGAAGTCGCCACCCGTCCACCAGACCCATGGATTCGAGAAAGGATGGCAGGCACATCTGCGGGCTACGTAGGTCGCGGGGCGGTTGGCGATCAAGCAGACCAGAGCAAACTGAATTGAAGTCACCCCCCACTATCAACCGGCCAGCCGGCATAGACAAGATGGCACCACCAAGGTCCTGAAAGGTACTAGATTGGAGCCCCGGGGGGAAGTACACAGACAACAACGTGAGGGAACGCCCTTCCCATCTACCAGCCACGGCAGCGTACCACCCCCTGTCATCAATCAGGGTGGTCTCTATCTCTAGGGGAAGGGACACTCGCACGAGGATGCCCGCCCCCCGGGAGCCGGAAGAGAACCCCGAGTGCGCCACCATTTTGTAGCCCTTACGATTCAGAGCTTTACAAGCGTTGCCCACCAAGTGCGGCTCCTGAAGAAGGACAACATCTGGCATGTGCCGTTTAATCAGTTGTATCACCACCCCTCTCTTGATTCGGTCACCCAACCCGTTAACATTCCAACTGAGAATTCTCAACATCCTACCCCCCATCCCCCCACTGCCCGTCCCACCCAATACCCAAAGACACCCGCATCAAAAACAGTTCAGGAGCACCAATGTCCCATTGCCACACAAGAGGAAGAAAGGAAAAAACAACATATGAAATAACAGTCCCCAACAAACCCCCCACCCTGCACCCCTGCAGTAGACTAGAAAGCCCCCCCAACCAGCAGTGTGCCTGTCGCCCCATTAACTACTCTACGAAAGACCCAGAGGAGTAAGGAATCCCCGTGAAATCGCCCCGCCACCCACCATGTAAATGAAGGAGAGACCATTAAGTAACAAAGCACCAGTCCGGCGGTCATTCGAGGCGGGGGTAGCATCGGCTCCTAGTTCAGTCTCGCCGCTCCGCTCCGCCAGAGGCGCCTCCAACTTCATCCTCTTGCTCGTCACGAGCAGGCGAAACAGTGTCCAGCCATTCACTGACATTTTCAGGATAGTCAAAAAAGAGGGCACGTCCCTTGTGCTCAATACGGAGTTTCGCAGGGAACATCATTGAGTACTTGAGACCCAAGTCTCTGAGGCGTCTCTTCACCCCCGCGTAGCTCAGGCGCTGACGCTGCACCATCCTGGTGAAGTCCGGATAAAAGTGCACCTCCGCATTTTGGTAGTGAAGTGGTCCATGCGATCTGGAAGCTTGGAGGATCGCGTCCCGGTCCCTGAAGTTGAGGAGGCGCGCCACAATCGGTCGCGGCGACGCTCCCGTTTTCGGCGGGCCCCCCGGTACACGGTGGGCACGCTCCACTGAGAAAAAGTTACTCAGTTCAGAGGGCGCCAAATGAGTCTTAACCAAGTCCTCCACAAATAGGTCAGCTGCGTCATTCTCGGATCCCTCCGGTACCCCTACTATGCAGACGTTCTGCCGCCTGGCTCGCCCCTCAAAATCCTCCAGCCGCCTTGAGAATAGATCAGCGGTCGTCCGCAGGTTGCGGACCTCAGTCTGTAGCTCGGAAACGTCCGAGGTTAGGCTGGTGGTCTTGATGTCGAGAGCCTTCACACGCTCGTTGGTCTTGCCCAAGTCGGCCCTAATGAGGGTGATATCAACAGCCATGGAGTCCACTTTATGAGTCAGGGTCTCGTGCTGCTGCTGCATGTCGGCACGGAGACTAGTAATGGCACCCATGATGTCCACGAGGGTGGGGTCCGATCCATACCTTTAGAGACGGCCCCAGATGTAGGTGGCGACTTGATATTCACGTATCGCTCCATGCGATTATTCTGTGTTTGCGATTTGCCCCGACCACCTTTATTCGATGCCCTGTCCGGATCACCCCTGCCCGCCATGATGGGCACGCGAGAACAAAGGCGAGGTGGCAACAGGTCCGGGTCCACAGCCGAAAGGCAGACGGATCAAGAAGGCAAGACCAGGGTGCCGAAGGCTCAAGCAAGAGCGCAGTTACTTCACCAACGAGGGGGCGGCAGGCGGGCACTACGCAGTCCGATCGTGCGAAGTGACGAAGTCCGGAGGGACAATGGCACCGTTACGGAGCGGAGTTCAGCTCGACGTAACTTTGCTCAGGATCCACCGATTCGGAAGCCGATTGCAGTCCCCACCTCAGCAGGCCACCAGCATTACAATTCCACCAATGTGGACCAGGATTTCAGGTAGGATAGTTGCGGTGGGTCGGACGGTCCACGGAGCTCCGAGCTTACGCGGCCATCTTGGTCGCCCGCGAAGCTCCTCCTGTCAAGTTAACCCCTTCTTATTGATCAGATAATCAATGAACAACGGTAAGGGAACCCCCATTGTGCCCCTTTCCATAAGGTCTTCATTCAGTGAACCGGCTCGCTCTTACCCTTGTTTCCTTTCCACACAGCACTGTACCCAGCCCTGTATGTCCTGAAGATGATCCTCATTCAACCGGATCGAAACGTCGTCGACTAAACAGCCAGACTCCAGGCGCCCCTTTACAGTGGTTCTCCCTAGAAAGATTAAATTAGGACAACATAATTGAACTGGAAACCATTGTATTTTCACTGTATATATTTGCACCTAGGTGGAGAAGTGTGGCTCAGGGGTTAGAGGCGGCAGACCCGGAAGCTGAGATCGGCCCTGGACCAGGGTTCAATTCCCCGCCCCGACGGGGGTTGGGCTCAATAATTCCACGGACTCGATATTTCTCGCTCCGGTGCCTACTCGACTCACGGGTTCACACTCTGCGACTCAGGGCAATAGCTTGCTTAATCTCCACAACGGCCCCTCGCAGCGGGATGCCTGGCTTTCACCTTGTGGATACCCTGCCGGGGTATCTCACAGGGGAATACCAGGACGGGTTCCCTAAGCAAGCGCATAGATGCCTGCGATGTGGGCGATTTGCGCTATATAAATACATGTACATTTACTTTTACATTTACCTTGCACCCTGCGCCGCTCACGCTGTATCTCTTGTCACTTGCGCTGCCGTAGTGTCACAATTCACTGCACTCGTGCACCTTGTACAACCCTTTGGGCTGATACTTGTTATCTGTCATTTGTTTAATTGCTCACACAGTGCTGTAATTAATTGTGTTTATTGGTCTCCCCCCTTTTGTTTCCCCCCCTCCCCTCTTTTCTTGATTATAACATAAAATGATGATTTTTAGCACTACCTTGAGCGAAATACTTGACTCCTTGATTCTTTTAGGATAATACTGTATAGATATCCTTACCAGTAATTCATTATTAATTTGTGTAATTATACCCTTTGGGATATTGTTTTATATGCACTCACTTTACAAATAAGCATGGGCTGAAAGTTCGTTCCGCTCGTGCAATTTGCTAATTTTTTGGCAATTTCGCGGTCCCCGAATCGCGCAAAATTGCTAAAGAATTTGCAACTCGCGAGTTAGCGTCTTTTTTTTTGCTCGGTCGTGCTTCAAAAATACGATCTCGCGTGAGTGGCGTTGACTTACCGTGATTCTGAGTTCGCCGAGTTGTTTTCCTCCCGGTTTTCGTGCGCTGCGCCATTTTGGATCTGGCTGCGTGATCGTGGGAGACTTTTCGACCGCAAGTACGTCGTGGAGTCCCGCCATCTTGCACTGCGAGACTTTCTGAACGCGAATACGTCATAAGGGCCCACGATAATGCATCGCAAGAGTAAACAATAGCGAATACGTAGATGCGACGTGCAGCTGACATCCGGCGGGAGATTTGAACAGCTCGCTTTCCCGAAGTCGCAAAAATTGCAATTCTGCACAAGAAATCTATCGCTGGCAGCATAAATCTTCTGAAAATGATGATTTGAATCAGAATAACTCCTCAGATTGACATTTGACTGCACTTTTTTGTGCAAGGAGTCCATTTTTGGGGGGGGGGTGAGAGGAAGGAAGTGCCCCAGAGTCTCCAACTTCCTGTTCCTGTCCAGCAGGCTCCTCCCAGTGCTTTGTCCATGTCCTGGTCACTTTTCATTTGGATCTGGAGCTGGAAGGATTACTCTTTGTGGATGCTGCTAGATATTTGTATTTGAGGACTTTTTGTTTGGATCACTTTTGGATTTGAGATTTTACAAGTAAGTTGGTGTTGTTTGTTTGGGGCATTGCAGTTGCTGCAACAACAATTTATAAACTTTTTAACAACTTAAAAAATATATATTGTGGTGGGTAGCCAGCCACAGTATCCAGTAGGCCCAGGGTTAGTCATGGGTGCATGATACAACTGTTTCTGTGAGTTTTGTTGAACTTAAATATCATTTACGGCATGGATGGCATGGAATTGAATAGCTCACTGTTATATGTGGAAGTTGTTTTTAAATTTGAGGTGCGTGTTGAAGCCACACTAGCCAATAGGCCCAGGGGTAGTCAGTGGTGCATGGACCAAATCTTTCTGTGAGGTCTCTTGAAGCTAAACATCATTTAGGGCATGGATGGTTTTGGATTGAGGTGATTTTTGTGTGTCTTTCATTTTTTTGGGTGTTGTTGGGGCCTGGTCCAGGGCCTGCCCATGTAAGTGGGGGCCATTTTAGGTGTGGTCCAGGGCCTGGCCATGTGGGTGGGGGTCTAGGGGGCATTTTGAAGCCAGGCAGTGTGCTTTGTGCTGAAGGCCTGCACCCAGTCTGCCTTGCGTTCATCCATTATGCCCAGGGGGGCATAGTGGTGCATGGACCAAGTCTTTCTGTGGCGTCTCTTGAATTGAAACATCATTTTTGGGGTGTTGTTGGGGCCTGGTCCAGGGCTTGGCCATGTAAGTGGGGGCCATGTAAGTGAGGGCCATTTTGGGCGTGGTCCAAGGCCTGGACATGTGGGTGGTGGTCTAGGGGCCATTTTGAAGCCAGGCAGTGTGATTTGTGCCATAGGCCTCAACCCAGTCTACCTTGCTTTCCATCCATTATGCCCAGGGGTACTCAGTGGTGCAGGGACCAAGTCTTTCTGTGGTGCCTCTTGAATTTAAACATCATTTAGGGCATTGATTAGGGTGATTTTTGTGTGTATTTGGATTTTTTGGGTGTTGTTGGTGCCTGGTCCAGGGCCTGGCCATGTGGGTGGGGTCTAGGGGCCATTTTGATCCTAGGCAGTGTGCTTTGTGCGATAGGCCTTCACCCAGTCTGCCTTGCTTTCATCCATTATGCCCAGTGGTACTCAGTGGTGCATGGACCAAGTCTTTCTGTGGGGTCTCTTGAATTGAAACATCATTTAGGGCATGGATGGCATTGGATTGGGGTGATTTTTGTATGTATTTTGATTTTTTGGGTCTTGTTGGGGCCTGGTCCAGGGCCTGGCCATGTGGGTGGGGACCATTTTGAGGCCTGGTCCAGGGCCTGGTCATGTGGGTGGGGGTCTAGGGGCCATTTTGAAGCCAGGCAGTGTGCTTTGTGCCATAGGCCTTCACCCAGTCTACCTTGCTTTCATTCATTATGCCCAGGGGTACTCAGTGGTGCATGAACCAAGTCTTTTTGTGGGGTCTCTTGAATTAAAACATCATTTAGGGAATGGATGGCATTGGATTGGGTGCTTTTTGTGTGTATTTCGATTTTTTGGGTGTTGTTGGGGCCTGGTCCACGGCCTGGCCATGTGGGTGGGGCCCATTTTGAGGCGTGATCCAGGGCCTGGCCACGTGGGTGGGGGTCTAGGGGCCATTTTGAAGTCAGGCAGTGTGCTTTTTGCCATAGGCCTTCACGCAGTCTGCCTTGCTTTCATTCATTATGCCCAGGGGTACTCAGTGGTGCTTGGACCAAGTCTTTCTGTAGGGTCTCTTGAATTTAACATCATTTAGGGCATGGGTGGTATTGGATTGGGGTGATTTTCGTGTGCATTTCGATTTTTTGGGTGTTGTTGGGGCCTGGTCCAGGGCCTGGCCATGTGGGTTGGGGGCCATTTTGAGGCGTGATCCAGGGCCTGGCCACGTGAGTGGGCGTCTAGGGGCCATTTTGAAGCCAGGCAGTGTGCTTTGTGCTGTAGGCCTGCACCCAGTCTGCCTTGCGTTCATCCATTATGCTCAGGGGGACTCAGTGGTGCATGGACCAAGTCTTTCTGTGGGGTCTCTTGAATTGAAACATCATTATGGGTACGGATGGCATTGGATTGGGGTGATTTTTGTATGTATTTCGATTTTTTGGGTGTTGTTGGGGCCTGGTCCAGGGCCTGGCCATGTGGGTGGGGACCATTTTGAGGCCTGGTCCAGGGTCTGGTCATGTGGGCATGGACCAAGTCTTTCTGTGGGGTATCTTGAATTGAAACAGCATTTAGGGCACGGATGGCATTGGATTGGGGTGATTTTTGTGTGTATTTCGATTTTTGGGGTGTTGTTGGGGCCTGGTCCAGGGCCTGGCCATGTAAGTGGGGGCCATGTAAGTGGGGGCCATTTTGGGCGTGGTCCAAGGCCTGGCCATGTGGGTGGGGGTCTAGGGGCCATTTTGAAGCCAGGCAGTGTGATTTGTGCCATAGGCCTTAACTCAGTCTACCTTGCTTTCCATCCATTATGCCCAGGGGTACTCAGTGGTGCAGGGATTACGTGTTTCTGTGGTGCCTCTTGAATTTAACATCATTTAGGGCATGGATGGCATTGGATTAGGGTGATTTTTGTGTGTATTTGGATTTTTTGGGTGTTGTTGGTTCCTGGTCCGGGGCCTGGCCATGTGAGTGGGGGTCTAGGGGCCATTTTGAACCTAGGCAGTGTACTTTGTGCGATAGGCCTTCAGCCAGTCTGCCTTGCTTTCATCCATTATGCCCAGTGGTACTCAGTGGTGCATGGACCAAGTCTTTTTGTGGGGTCTCTTGAATTGAAACATCATTTAGGGCACGGATGGCATTGGATTGGGGTTATTTTTGTATGTATTTCAATTTTTTGGGTCTTGTTGGGGCCTGGTCCAGGGCCTGGCCATGTGGGTGGGGACCATTTTGAGGCCTGGTCCAGGGCCTGGTCATGTGGGTGGGGGTCTAGGGGCCATTTTGAAGCCCGGCAGTGTGCTTTGTGCCATAGGCCTTCACCTAGTCTACCTTGCTTTCATCCATTATGCCCAGGGGTACTCAGTGGTGCATGGACCAAGTCTTTCTGTGGGGTCTCTTGAATTTAAACATCATTTAGGGCATGTTTGGCATTGGATTAGGGTGATTTTTGTGTGTATTTGGATTTTTTTGGTGTTGTTGGTGCCTGGTCCAGGTCCTGGCCATGTGGGTGGGGGTCTAGGGGCCATTTTGAACCTAGACAGTGTGCTTTGTGCGGTAGGCCTTCACCCAGTCTGCCTTGCTTTCATCCATTATGCCCAGGGGTACTCAGTGGTGCATGGACCAAGTCTTTCTGTGGGGTCTCTTGAATTTAAACATCATTTAGGGCATGGATGGCATTGGATTGGGGTGATTTTTGTGTGTATTTTGATTTTGTGGCTGTTGTTGGGGCCTGGTCCAGGGCCTGGCCATGTGAGTAGGGGCCATTTTGAGGCCTGGTCAAGGGAATGGCCATGTGGGTGGGGATCTAGGGCCATTTTGAAGCAGGCAGTTTGCTTTTTGCCATAGGCCTTCACCCAGTCTGCCTTGCTTTCATCCATTATGCCCAGGGGTACTCAGTGGTGCATGGACCAAGTCTTTCTGTGTGGTCTCTTGAATTTAAACATCATTTAGGGCATGGATGGCATTGGATTGGGGTGATTTTTCTGTGTATTTCAATTTTTGTGGGTGTTGTTGGGGCCTGGACCAGGGCCTGGCCATGTGGGTGGGGGCATATTGAGGCCAGGCATTTTTTTGCTATAGGCCGGCAAGCTTGCGGGCCAGTAGGCCTAGGGTTATGGATGGATGCATGAAACAACTCTCTCTTTGTGGTCACTCTTCTATTAATTTAAACGTCCATTTTTGATTAGAATTGCAATTTTCATTTTGGGTCTTTCCGTTTTCAGGTGTGTTGTGTTAAGAATAATAGATGCCTAGGCTTCTTGGTATTCACAACATCGAATCTACTCTATATTCTTATAAGGGTAAGAAAAAGTGTGATTTTGGAAATAAGATATGGGACCCCTTTAAAAATTGGAGGGAGGGGCAGCTTTGATCAACCGATGATGAGTCTCTTATATGTATATTTATTCGTATATGAAAACACCTGTATATTTATTTATTGAATGTCTAGCTTTATTTAAGATGTTTTAATGCTTACTGAAACGTATTATGAAATAATGGAACTTTCCCTATTAAGCTGTATCTGTTTTTTGTACCAACAAATTTTCAATAACAACAAAAAAAAAGAATAATAGATGCCTAGTTGCAATAGTATTAATTGAAGCACGACATATGCAACATTTATTTAACTGATGTTCCGCTGGCTTCTTTGCTTTTAGGTGCACAAAGACTGAGAACCAGGAATCATCCTCATCATCATCACTTGTTGTAATGCCAGGAAGAAGTCCTGCTGCGGTGTGTGCAGAACGTCACGTGACGTCATGTGTGGTGGCCACAGACAACTCTGCAACTCGTGCAACTGCGTCCTGCTGTTCTGACATCTGAAGAAGATGGGCCCAAAGAAAGGTGGCCGTAGATCCTCTACCAAGAAAGTTCCCAGTGCCACTGCGAGTAAGATGGAGCAGAAGAAGCAAGTGATGTCACTTACCAAGGAGACTGGTGTGCCGACCGACACTTTTTTGGGGGAAAAAACTACGATTGCAGCAGCGGTGTCCGCTAGGGACCAAGCTGGCAGCAGCACCTCAGGTTCATTGGTCTCAGGGCCACCACGGCAAGGTATGCCCAAGCCCATGAGTGCCGGAGAGGCAGCCACTTTAATTGCTCTTTCACCATCGACCAGTGATGTTGGCGTTGACTCATTGCAAAGTAGCATCCAATCAACGCAGGGTTTAACTCATCTGACGAGTGTTCAGCCGCAACGACAACCACAGGTGCAACAAGGCAAGGCGCAAGGAGAGGTGCAAGGAGAGGCGCAAGGAGAGGTGCAAATAGAGGCGCAAGGAGAGGTGCAAGGAGAGGAGCAAGGAGAGGCACAAGGAGAGGCGCAAGGAGAGGCGCAAGGAGAGGCACAAGGAGAGGCGCATGGAGAGGCACAAGTAGAGGCACAAGGAGAGGCACAACTGCCCACAATACTTGTTCGTCCAGAAGTAGGGGCACATCAGGAAATCGAGATTTATGAGGAGGTATCAGCCGAGCAAGCCACTCCTGATGATCCATTGTCTTCCAGATCCCCAGCAAGGAAAATGTCAAGGAGGGCTAGTACAACTTCTTCTTCAAGCCCCCTTCATTCTGATGATCTAGATCTTTATTGGCACCCACCAATTCAGTCTGAGAGGGAGGTACGCCATGAGCCAACAAAGCTAGGTAAAAGGAAGGTTCCCGCAAGGCTTTCAGTTATGGGTGATGACGACGAAGAAGAAGTAGAAGTGGTGTATTCTGCTGCTGATGAAGAGTCTGACGATGAAGACCCAGTCATCACAGTCGTCACTCCAGCCCCAGTGGTCATGCAGCAGACAGACATTTTTACCCTATCCCGAAATGCTGCTGTGCAGGATGTGGGCGGCGTGGCACTGGTACCACCACCAACACAGGTAACTACTACACCAACACGACCTACAGCTTCCATATTTTCTCTTCAGAAGGGCCGGCAGGGACCTCCATCCAGCTCAACGTCCATTATCTCAAGTAGTGGTGCTGTAAGTGCACGACAGAGTCAAATTCCGCCACGCCCATCCTCCACTTCATCTGGCATTGAAAGTGGCACCTCCACCACCACCACCAGAAATCTCAACTCCCCAGTTTGGGACTTCTTTAGTATTAGCAAAAAGGTGGAAAAACAAGTTATTTGTTCGATTTGTAAACAAGTTGTTAGTCGGGGTAAGCTTGGTACCAACTATGGAACCGGAGGCCAGAGAGGTCATCTCCAAAAACGCCACAGCATCCAGTGGGAGGCGCACCTAAGTAACATTCGGAAAGCCAAAAGTAGAAATCCAACTGTAGCCATTAATATTGCATCTGATGACGAGAAGCTGATTGTGCAGGGGGGAGGTGAAGAAGAAGCGAGAGACATTTTTTTCTGGTACACACAGTACCCCTGGCAGCAGCACTGCAGTGGTAGCGCCCACACCCTCTACCCCAGCAACATCTAGGTGGCACAGTAAGGGTCTGGTAGAGACACCAATGCGAAAAAGTACATCAATGAGCCTAACTGGGTTGAAGAAGTATGGATCATCATCACCATTAAAAGCATGTTTTGGTCGGAGGCGCCATTCGAACGCAACCACCCAACGGCACGTCTGTATAATGCAATGCTGGCTAAAATGTTAGCGCCAGACCTTCTCCCTTTTTTTTTCGTGGAAGGGGTGGGTTTTCTAGAATTTGTGGCAACAGTCTGCCCTAAATAGAAGGTTCCTATCCGGACCTATTTTGCTATAGTTGTGGTTCCAGCACTATATCAACATGGGGCAGCTTTGCAGAAGAGTGCTGTTCACACTATCCACCTGACAACAGACATGTGGACCATTTGTCAAGCCATTGATTACATGTGCATCACTGAACACTGGGTCTCTTTTGCGGGGGTTAGAGAGAAGATAGCTGCAGGTGTTGACAGTGTCACAATTTTTCAAGCTACTCGGAAACATGCTACAGTAACCATGTTTGCCATGGAGAAATCTCATACTGCAGTAAACATTTTGGTTGAGTTAAACAGTAAGGTCTTTGAATGGCTGCTGCCAAGAAAGCGCATGATTGGTTATGTTTCCACGGATAATGGCAGTAATATAGTTAAGGCGGCAACTGCAAAAACAACAAGTGATGGACCGGTCCATCACCTGTTTTGTTTAGTAATATAGTTAAGGCCATGGCTGATGGTGGCTATTTCAGAGTGCCGTGTTCGGCGCACAGCATTAACATAATTGTTCAAGATTTCTTGAAAAAAGAAAGCACGGTCGGCAAGTTACTGACCACCTGCCAAAGAATCTGCACACATTTCAGCCATTATTTTAAGGCCCGGAAGCAGCTGAGGATCATTCAACGTGACCATAGAGTGCCACACATGAATGACAGAGTTGAAAAAAAATGATTAACATAGGCAGTAAGTGGTCCCCGTAATCGCCGGAGAAAGGCACTTGTGACTTGACTTGATAATGTGAACTATACAATATAGATACACAATATATGATGTGCTTGCAAACTACTGTTAGTCAAGGGAGTATTCTGAAAAATTACAACTTCTACTCTCCTCGACTTTCCTACTCTGGCACGGACGTGCGGTGTTACATGCTCTTCAAACTAAAACTCTTCATCCAGTGACCGTCTACTCTGTCTACTCTACATACACCTATGCTATCTATGAGGAAGATACCATCCAGGCATCCATCCATTCAAAGTAATGTCAATCATTCTTCTTAAAGTCTCAACTGGACAAACCTTACTTATTCTCACCGAAAAACACCCTTTTTATTTTATTTTGTAAACCGCCACCCATACATCCGTGCTTGACTTGCATTTGAACTTGACCCAAAGGATATATTGCGCACACATACAGTTTCTGTTTCACCCACCCAGGCAGTCCTCTTTTCTTTCTCCTTCCACCCATCCTTGCTTCAACCGACCATGCATCAGATTCCTACCAGCCACCTCTGCCTGCATTTAAAAACACATATCATTCTTTGTCTGTCATTAATTACACCCTTGTTTCCCTTTTAGTTCATCTCATCCATCAAGTTCATCTCTGATCTGACTTGGCTTCTGATAAAACTTTCACAGCTGAGTTGAAGTCAAATTTAGAGGAGGCCATTGGTTACTCGTCAACTCCCGCCGCTAATGCTATTGCTAATGCGAAGTCAAGGGTCACTGTCTTCTACCTGGTTGACAAAAACTTAGTTCTAAATTTGTAAGTCTTCTTAACAGTAAAGTGTACTTGTACTGTACACCATTTACACCACTGCAGCGAGCCTACTCTGCAATCTCAATAAGTAAGGAATATAATAGCTTACCACTGCCCGCCACTACTGAGGCATCCCCCACAGCAGCAGTTCCTGCTGGCACTGGTGGCACCGCATCCGCCCCGGGAGTGACCACCTCCTCGCTGGCCCCGGCACTGGTGGTGGACTCTGCCGATGGTGTTCCGCCTAGAAAATACATTTCACATTTTTAGATGCCATATACACCACTCCCTATTTCGTCTAGGATTTTTTTTTTTTAACTATAAACAAATTTAATTATTTGTGACTCTCTAGTCTAAACTAAAAATTCCCCTTTCGGAAGGGGAGGGCGTTTTTATGATTGCTTAGCCATAACATGCTACACTTTTTGGCACAACTGATGAATGCTTGCTTTTTAACATGCACCATTTTTCTCATAACAGACAGAAGCTTCCCATCTACGAACAAGAACAATATGCTCCTGATCATCATCACCACCAATACTTTAAGTTCCAACCAGGTGAGGGGTCTCCCACAATTAATGTGTAAAATCAGCCACTGTTCAGTTTTCAAGAGTTCACCGTTTCTCTTCTATGAAGTTGATTTTTATAAATGTTTTTATATAATGCCCAGTTGAAAATTAATATACAGAGTGCATACAGAGCTAGTTGTTTTACTTTTTATAAAGCTATAAAACGTACATAGACTCTGTGGTTTTTGGTCATGAGTGAGTGAGTGAAAGGGTTTGCAATTTTCAAGCATGATTCTGTGACTCTGAGAGGTCGGGACTCTGACTCCGTAGTCTTATGTTCTGGGTTGTATAATCATTGGGGATCATAGCTGCAATCGGGAGCTAAATAATGATGACTCTGACACACTAGCTATTCAGTAAGGAGATTTGGGGTTCAACTTCTGTTATGACTGAGGTATCTGGAAAGTCTAACTGCACCAATTATCACCAATGCCTTATTTCTCGTCCATAGTTCTGTATGTGCAGAATTGTCCCTGCAACAATAGTAGTATGTCCTCCTATCCAATCAGAGAGCAAACTAGTATCTTATTCTTGGTGGGCATTGACATTTTATTGTTGGAAATTGCCAAAGACTAAACATTAAGAAGACTTCAATAGACATCATGGACAACCCAGAGGACTGCACTCAGTGCCTAGAGCTATTGCTGAGAGTTTTGTTTAACACCTTTTGCCAACTGTACAAGCTTAGCCAGCTACACAGACAAATAATAATAAATAGTAGTAGCACAGAGAGTCATAGTAGAGGCAGGATAAGAATTTAGAAAGTCTACAAGAAGATCAAAGACGATTTAGGAAAACATAGAATTATGATGAACGTTTGGAATAAATAGTGCTGCAAAAGTTAGGGAAGTATAATTATTAATATTAACAGGAAAACTTACTGGGGCCAGCGGAAGAGCCCTTGGCGCACCGATCCTGGCCTTCCTGCTCCGCAGCCACCGCCACCTCTGTCCTCTTGACCCTGGGAGGAGCTGATGTACATGAAAGAAAGACACAAACATGGATGATTGTTGTCAAAAAAATCAAACATTTAAAAAAAACAATACCAAATTATTTCGGGGAAATAAACAACAATTGCACTAAATTTATTGACCTATCTGATGTGGTCTACTAGGATATTAGTATTGCTGGATTCACGGACCGTCTACTTGCAACGTTATGTTACTCACTAAACCAACTAGAAAAAGGTTCTACTAGGACTGGCAGCACTTAGCAGCATGCAAAGTGACAGACACAGTCCGTCATGATTGCAGACCACTAAATAATTTCCTACAAAATAACAAGTCCTAATATACTCAACCTATCAATCCACCACAACTATCTCTTCTTAGTGGCAGGAGTACAAAGGAAGGACTGGACTTGAGTCTCTAGTCTCTCTAGCATTACGCAGTTCTGTAAAGTACACTCATACATAATCACTCAGGCCAATTGAGCACAAAATTGAAAACAAGTAAGCATAGTAGCACCGCCACTGACTGAGCAGAAAAGCACCTGCACAGAAGCTTTTGAAACATAATTTACCTGCAATGTAATCGGCAGCATTCTTGCTCTTCGGAAAAAACATATATTTGCAATATAACACAGAGCAGAAGAAAACAAAGTAGTTATTAAATAGCTACTAGTACTCACCAAGCCCATGGATCTTGACGCAGAAGCAGGTCGAGCAGGTCTTGTTCCCGGTCCAGTATGTCGGACCACCGGTGCGTCATCTGATTGTTGGTGCGCCGGACTCATGACTCCCAATACATGACCTGGCACACCTTACCCCATAGCTGGTGACGCTCCTGGAGGCCATACCCGATACCGGGCCTGCCGCCTGCTGAGATGGTCTTGGGGAGGTGGCGCTGCACAAAGAAGACCAGTGCGGCCACCTCCGCCATGCTGAAGATCTCCCTGGATTTACAAAAGGGGGTGGTGATGAACAGAGTGTCTGAATTGAGCAGACCACTCTTACCCAGTCCAAAGATCAGGGCTTGATCCATCACCGTTATTTATCTCACTGCCCCATCCCAGCTCAGAACATGGCTATATGCAAATCAGTCTGTCCCTGGCCCAGTGCATCATGGGAACAGGGCAGACTAAACTACCAAGCCAATTCTTTACCAGAAAGGAGACAAGCTACCGGGGACCGGTTTCTGGCATTTCAGCCTCTTCGGCCCGGCTTGCTTGAATCCTGATGGAGCAGTGAGAAAGGGACTCATGTCTGAGTATACCCTGCCACACCTATAGTGGCCAAAATCGATTTACAAAAGGGGGTGGTGATGAACAGAGTGTCTGAATTGAGCAGCCGGGCCGAAGAGGCTGAAATGCCAGAAACCGAAGAGGCTGAAATGCCAGAAACCGGTCCCCGGTAGCTTGTTTCCTTCCCAGTGTAAGAATTGGCTTTTGTAGTTTGGTTTGCCCTGTTCCCATCATGCACTGGGACAGGAACAGACTAATTTGCATACAGCCAGGTTCTGAAACTGGGATGGTGCAGTGAGCTAAAAAACGGTGTTGGATCTAGCCCTGATCTCTTGACTGGGTGAGAGTATTCTGTTTAATTCAGAGACTCTGTCCCTCACCACCCCTTGTTGTTAATATTTTTGTCCACCCTAAGCGTGGAAGGGTATACTCAGATGTGAGTCCCTTGCTCATTGCACCATCAGGATTCAAGCAAGCCGGGCCGAAGAGGCTGAAATGCCAGAAACCGGTCCCCGGTAGCTTGTTTCCTTCCCAGTGTAAGAATTGGCTTTTGTAGTTTGGTTTGCCCTGTTCCCATCATGCACTGGGACAGGAACAGACTAATTTGCATACAGCCAGGTTCTGAAACTGGGATGGTGCAGTGAGCTAAAAAACGGTGTTGGATCTAGCCCTGATCTCTTGACTGGGTGAGAGTATTCTGTTTAATTCAGAGACTCTGTCCCTCACCACCCCTTGTTGTTAATATTTTTGTCCACCCTAAGCGTGGAAGGGTATACTCAGATGTGAGTCCCTTGCTCATTGCACCATCAGGATTCAAGCAAGCCGGGCCGAAGAGGCTGAAATGCCAGAAACCGGTCCCCGGTAGCTTGTTTCCTTCCCAGTGTAAGAATTGGCTTTTGTAGTTTGGTTTGCCCTGTTCCCATCATGCACTGGGACAGGAACAGACTAATTTGCATACAGCCAGGTTCTGAAACTGGGATGGTGCAGTGAGCTAAAAAACGGTGTTGGATCTAGCCCTGATCTCTTGACTGGGTGAGAGTATTCTGTTTAATTCAGAGACTCTGTCCCTCACCACCCCTTGTTGTTAATATTTTTGTCCACCCTAAGCGTGGAAGGGTATACTCAGATGTGAGTCCCTTGCTCATTGCACCATCAGGATTCAAGCAAGCCGGGCCGAAGAGGCTGAAATGCCAGAAACCGGTCCCCGGTAGCTTGTTTCCTTCCCAGTGTAAGAATTGGCTTTTGTAGTTTGGTTTGCCCTGTTCCCATCATGCACTGGGACAGGAACAGACTAATTTGCATACAGCCAGGTTCTGAAACTGGGATGGTGCAGTGAGCTAAAAAACGGTGTTGGATCTAGCCCTGATCTCTTGACTGGGTGAGAGTATTCTGTTTAATTCAGAGACTCTGTCCCTCACCACCCCTTGTTGTTAATATTTTTGTCCACCCTAAGCGTGGAAGGGTATACTCAGATGTGAGTCCCTTGCTCATTGCACCTTCAGGATTCAAGCAAGCCGGGCCGAAGAGGCTGAAATGCCAGAAACCGGTCCCCGGTAGCTTGTTTCCTTCCCAGTGTAAGAATTGGCTTTTGTAGTTTGGTTTGCCCTGTTCCCATCATGCACTGGGACAGGAACAGACTAATTTGCATACAGCCAGGTTCTGAAACTGGGATGGTGCAGTGAGCTAAAAAACGGTGTTGGATCTAGCCCTGATCTCTTGACTGGGTGAGAGTATTCTGTTTAATTCAGAGACTCTGTCCCTCACCACCCCTTGTTGTTAATATTTTTGTCCACCCTAAGCGTGGAAGGGTATACTCAGATGTGAGTCCCTTGCTCATTGCACCATCAGGATTCAAGCAAGCCGGGCCGAAGAGGCTGAAATGCCAGAAACCGGTCCCCGGTAGCTTGTTTCCTTCCCAGTGTAAGAATTGGCTTTTGTAGTTTGGTTTGCCCTGTTCCCATCATGCACTGGGACAGGAACAGACTAATTTGCATACAGCCAGGTTCTGAAACTGGGATGGTGCAGTGAGCTAAAAAACGGTGTTGGATCTAGCCCTGATCTCTTGACTGGGTGAGAGTATTCTGTTTAATTCAGAGACTCTGTCCCTCACCACCCCTTGTTGTTAATATTTTTGTCCACCCTAAGCGTGGAAGGGTATACTCAGATGTGAGTCCCTTGCTCATTGCACCATCAGGATTCAAGCAAGCCGGGCCGAAGAGGCTGAAATGCCAGAAACCGGTCCCCGGTAGCTTGTTTCCTTCCCAGTGTAAGAATTGGCTTTTGTAGTTTGGTTTGCCCTGTTCCCATCATGCACTGGGACAGGAACAGACTAATTTGCATACAGCCAGGTTCTGAAACTGGGATGGTGCAGTGAGCTAAAAAACGGTGTTGGATCTAGCCCTGATCTCTTGACTGGGTGAGAGTATTCTGTTTAATTCAGAGACTCTGTCCCTCACCACCCCTTGTTGTTAATATTTTTGTCCACCCTAAGCGTGGAAGGGTATACTCAGATGTGAGTCCCTTGCTCATTGCACCATCAGGATTCAAGCAAGCCGGGCCGAAGAGGCTGAAATGCCAGAAACCGGTCCCCGGTAGCTTGTTTCCTTCCCAGTGTAAGAATTGGCTTTTGTAGTTTGGTTTGCCCTGTTCCCATCATGCACTGGGACAGGAACAGACTAATTTGCATACAGCCAGGTTCTGAAACTGGGATGGTGCAGTGAGCTAAAAAACGGTGTTGGATCTAGCCCTGATCTCTTGACTGGGTGAGAGTATTCTGTTTAATTCAGAGACTCTGTCCCTCACCACCCCTTGTTGTTAATATTTTTGTCCACCCTAAGCGTGGAAGGGTATACTCAGATGTGAGTCCCTTGCTCATTGCACCATCAGGATTCAAGCAAGCCGGGCCGAAGAGGCTGAAATGCCAGAAACCGGTCCCCGGTAGCTTGTTTCCTTCCCAGTGTAAGAATTGGCTTTTGTAGTTTGGTTTGCCCTGTTCCCATCATGCACTGGGACAGGAACAGACTAATTTGCATACAGCCAGGTTCTGAAACTGGGATGGTGCAGTGAGCTAAAAAACGGTGTTGGATCTAGCCCTGATCTCTTGACTGGGTGAGAGTATTCTGTTTAATTCAGAGACTCTGTCCCTCACCACCCCTTGTTGTTAATATGAAGATCTCCCTGGGACTTACAGACTCCCCCCTTAAATGCCTGCAAGGGAGCCGGCTGCGGGGTGCGGGACTCTTCCCCTTGGACTTGCCGGCTCCCTTTGCCATGATTTTGGGTTACAGAAAGGAAAAATAGGTAAGAATAGGGAAACAAAAGTAAATAAAAGAAAAGAGAGAGCTAAAAAAAGTAGTTATTAAAGTAACAAAAAGTAGAAACAAACACAAAATATAGATGTACAAAAATAGAGAGATAGATAATGAGTAAAAAAGATTTAAAAAAAGTTCAAACAAACAAAGGATTACAAAGATTGAAACAGGATAGAAAAAGCATGCCCAGAACCATAGCAATGAATGAAAAACAAGATGCCGTGCCCATTGCAACCACGTGGGTAAGTTTGCGCGATATTTTCCCCGCGAGCACGCAAAAACGGGCGCGAACACGCAATTGCGCCCCGGAACAGGAAATGCACATTGTGAGCATGCAACTAGCGCCTGGAAACAGACATACGCATCCCGAACAGTGAAAAACAACTACCTGACTGTGAATCCTAAAAAACTCTCACTATTCTTTACCACTACTCTCTTCTGAAACCCTAAATACTGCTTACCTTCACCTTCCATTTTTTTGAGTGATATAAAAATGATGGTATTTGAAAAAAAAATCTTAAATACGTGGTAAAGTCCTGAATTTCAAAACGCCCGAAAAAGGCCTTTTAGGACTTACCTGTGTGGTAAAGAATCACATTATCATATCCTGCACAGTAAAGACAGCATTAGAAGCTTTACATTCCATCACTGGTTCATTTTCACATTAAACATTCGTAACACCCAAAAATTTTAGAAGGGGGTCCCAGAGAAAGAGCTTTACTTATTTACATGAACCTCAGATTCTCATATGGCATTTAATGCAAAAATCTTCTTAGTGTCAATGTCTATAAGTATACCAGACTCCTATACGGTACTTGATACAAATGAAATCTTTTGAATACGATTGTGACATTTTCTTTTCAATAACATTTTTACAAAGCAGATGTATTTAATTATATCTGTGAGATCATTTTGCTTTGCAGCATCCGTGACAATAGTATTACATCTATTGATACGTGTTATGACATAATTGATTTTGGTTTCATCTGATTGGAAAGAGCTCCTGGCTTTTTCACCTAGAGTCAGAGTTAGGCGTGACAGGGTTTTAGACAACAGGTAGCCACTGTTCAGTGAGTATACACTCTGACTGTGGTTTTACATTTTTTACCTGTCTTATAGGGCGGTGCCTCATTCACTGAGCGGTTGCCAAGTGAGGTGAGGAGTACTCCTGTGCAAAGACGGGTAAGTGCATAAAAAAATTCTATAAATATTTTTATTGAATAGTGCACTGAAAGGTACGCGATACAGACAAAAGTATCAACATCATTAATATTGCAGTGTCCGAATGATGTCATCTGCATTCATAATTTAACATTAACTCTCTTTTGGTTTGATCTTCCTAGTGAAAACATGAATTATTTTGTTTTTTAGGAATGGGTCCACTATCCCTGTGATATTTAACTACAATGAAGATACACAGGTGAAGTAGGTTGTATCGAACCAACATCCTTTTCTTTTTCTTTATAGCTTATTAAGTTGTTTCACATATTTAACACACAAAATTGCAGTAGAGACTTCATCAGTTTAGGTCCTGATGAAAGCCTGGATAAGGTAAATGTATAGGCTGAAACATGTAGACCTGTTATTTGTATTGACCTTGTACAGTTATTTTTTCAAACTGGATACACACTCTTTTTAGTTTTGACACCGGGTTAGTGTTCATTAAAGTTTTTTGAATATCCTGGTAGCCAATGTTACATTATTAACTTCTTTCACTTTTCATTCTTATGCACGGCAATAATCACCATCACCCATCTACGAGTATACATTTTTGTTTCATCATTGGTGGAACTAGGGGTCTCTATATCCTCAGTTCTGGTAGCTTCCTTCAGTGTTAGGAAAGGCTGTAGCCCCTTATTGCTTTAGGATCTGCAGTTAAGAGGACATCCCTGATGATGAAAAACACCATATTGGTGGGTTAATGGGATCCTTGTCCTTTAGGAGTGATTTCTGTGACCGTAACCTTTTTAGACAGTTGCTGTTTTTGTTTTTTGTAGACCACCGTTTTTTTCGGTTATTAGACATTAGACATTCACCACATATCATATGTGGGCAAAAGCTTACTATTAGAGTAATGATATGGAAATCACAAAAAAAGTGAAATTCATGAGTACAAAAAATGTAACAGCTGAAACCAGTTTTAGCAGTCTTTTATTCTTTATTAAGTTAAAAAAAATGAAATGTACCATTTTGTCAACAAGAGAGAGTTTTGTGATAATTTTAATAAGAGATACAGTAAATTCTATTCATGCACGTGAATAAATCTTTTTCACTGAAATGCAGAATTTAGAACTTTCAAGAAACTTACAATGTTGTGTTTGTTAGGAATTTATGAGGTTTCACCTTCAGAAAGCAATCTGCAGGTTTTTAACCTGATCATTTCTGTTCAGCATTATCCATGTTGCATTACTAGATGTACATGACTGAGATAAATACACTTTTGCAATTATTTCTTCTCTGGTCGAACTTCGATTCAGGAGTTGGTTCCACACAAACCCACAAGAATAGTTTCATGATTGCCTTTCGTTTCATCCTGTGAATTTAACTATGAAACGAAAAATGTATTATAGATGCGGAACAAATATACAAATATAATGTGTTTACAAGGTGCGAACCGACTATCAGGTGTTCAAAAAAAATAAGATAAATAAAACAAGCATTGAAAATGCAATCGGTCTCGCATTTGTGTGAGTTAAAGCTATTGGCATTGCAAATGTCAATGTCTTTTACCTATGTATTATGGAGTGTATGTATGTGGTGTGTATTGGAATTATGTGGGTTTGGGTTGGATTAGTTAGTTGTGAAATTGTGTGGCATGACATTGTGTGGTGTGGAGTGGATTTGTGTCATAGAATTATGAGGCATGGTATGCTGTGGAGTTGTGTGTATTTTATTGATGTGGTATTGGCGTACTGGAATTATGTGGAGTGGTATTGTGTGTGATGAGTAATTATGTGAACTTGTATTTTGTGTCATGTGGTGTGCCATTGAATTTTTTGTCATGGTGTGAAATTGTGTGGTGTGATCAGATGTATATGGTGTGTTGTGTAATTAAGTTGTATGTTGTGGTTTGGTGTTGAATTATGTGGTGTGGATTGGAAATGTGTGGAGTTGAATTATTTGGCATGGAACTGTGTGGTAAGCTCTGCCTTTTTGCTGATCTGTTTGTATGGGTGAAAAAAAACTTAGGGCCAGATGTATGACCGTGGATATAGCTCCTCGCAAATTGTGAGTTTTTTGTGACTCACAATTTGCGGGGCTTTATTTTCAATGTACAACAGCATTACACATTTTTTAGCGATTCCCAATGGGGCGCAAAATGAGAGGCTCATGGATATTAATGAGCCTCCCGCAATTTGCGACCCCATTGGGAATGGCAGGCCCTTCCATGTATGGTGGCCTGCTGGGCTCAGCAGACCACCATGTCTGGGACTGCTTTTAAATAAAGCAGCTTTTAAATGAAGCAGTTTTTTTTAATGCAGCCCTTTTTCCTTAAAGGAAAATGGGATGCATTAAAAAAAGAAAATTGAAATGTTTTCGTTTAATTTTTTGAGGGCAGGCAGTGGTCTCTGGGACCACTGCCTTCCCTTAAAAAATATTTTTCCCTGCATTAGCAAAGTGGAAGGGGTTCCCTAGGGATCCCTTCCCTTCTGTGAATGCATTACTACCCTCTTGAGGGTGATAATTTGCTAGTGTTTTGCTCCCGCAATTGCAGACGCAAAACATTCTTACATAGAGTTGCCTCGCTATTAGGAAGGGAACGCCCCTTCCTAATAGCGAGTCTCAAAACCCTATTTTGCCAATCACAAAAAATTGCAACTTGCAATATAGGGTTTGTACGTTCCCCATGCTGTTTTTGCATGCACAAGTGGGTTCCCAAACCCATTTGTACATGCAAAAATGGTTGTACATCTGACTCTTAGAGCTATTGCTATTGTAAATGTCTTACCTATGTGTTATGGAGTGGATGTATGCGGTGTGTAGTGGTATGTGGGTTGGATTGGAATTGTTAGTTGTGTCATTGCCTGACATGGCATTGTGTAGAGTGGAATTCGGTAGTGAGATTATATGGCATAGTGTACGGTGATATTATGTGGATAGTAAATATGTGTTTTTGAGTGTACTGGAAATATGTGGAGTGGGATTGTGCATCATGGTGTTTAATTATGTGAAATTGTATTTTGTGTTGTGGAGAGTTATGCAGTGGAGTTTAATATGTGGTGTGATGTTGAATTTTGTGGTACAGTGTTGAATTATGTGTTTTGAAGTGGATATATGTGGTGTGTAGTGGAATTGTGTTGTGGAGTGGAATTATGTGATTTGGAATTGAATTATGTTGTTTGCAAAGGATTTCTGTGGATTGGAATAGTGTGGTATGGAACTGAGTTGAGTAGATTGGAATTATAGTGAGTGGAATTGTGTGGCATGGTGTGGAGTGTATTTATGTGGATTGTTCTGTGGCAAAGTGGTTTTATGTGGGGTCTACCTAGGTGGTATTGAGTAGTGTGTAATTGGGTGGAGTTCAATTATGTGGCACATGTCGAGGTTTCATGTGGCATCTGCCTGTCTCCCTGTACCCCAGAGCTGCCAACTGTGGAACTGGGGATACAGGTTTGGGTCCTGGTGTCAGTTCAACAATCAGTGATTCATGGAAAATCACTTAATCTCCCATGCCGATAGGCAATGCATGTGCCCTTGTGTACTGTAACTGATGCTCATGTAAAGCGCTCCAATCACCTTCATTCGAGTTTACGCTATATTTTAAAAACTGCAGAAAAGTACACCAAATTAAAAACAATAAGGAAAGACAAATAGATACTCATTTATTGGCTGATTTGTACAAAGTAAAACCAGAAAATCTGGAAAATTGCGGCTCCCATGCTCAAATTGTTTTATCTTAGGCAAATAATTTATTTCACTGAAACTCTTTTTCCTTCATTATTGTGTATGAAAGCACTTTCAAAAATATAAGTTCAGGCTTCCAGTTGTACAAAAAGATCACTTTTAATAAATACTTCTCAGTCCAGTGCTATAAATTGCCCTATTAGAGACAAAGCTTCCACATGTTAAAGAAAGAAAAACAAATAATTTTGAAGAGACTTTATCAATCAAACCATCTTTATTCGATTCAAATGCAGAATCATAAAAGTATACATTACAAAACAATAAAAATTAGTCAGGAGTTAAAAACAGGTACAATAAGAACAGACACCGTTTAAAATAAGTCATTAATATCTTCCTTCTGGTAACCGAAGCCCTCAAGAATCTTGCCAATGCTACACATTTAAGCAAAATTTGAAGCAATTGTAAGAATAAATTAGCCGGTCTACATTGTCTAAAATTTAGTGATTTGAGTAAAGGCCTAATAAAAATGATCCTTAAGTATAAACTGTACCGAAAAACAGTACATGGATGGTCGATTGACTAGATATCTTATCACAGGGACAACACATGAATTGACGGGACCAATTATTATTCTCGGGGAAACTAGTCAGACGATGAAAGATGTCTAACCTGAAGCGTGACAGAACAAACCTGTGTTGGGCATTTAAAGCACTGATTAGATATGGTTGCATTGTGAAACTTTTTAAAAACAATTATGCTGAACAGTAGGCTTGACAAGTTCCAACGTTAATCTCCTTTCCTCTAGGATATTTAAACATTCTCTCTTTAATACTTTCCTCAAGGTATGCATCAAGGTTTCGGGAGTATCATGATATTCTGGGTGGCAAATATCACACATTAAAATTCTTAATATATTTTAGCCATGGTATTTTGAAAGCATACTCAGAGCTGCAACAGTCTTGTGCAACGCCAATTAAAACCTGTATGGTCCGACATTCATATTTTATGCCAGAGAAGGACTGGCTGAACCCTTATCAGATCTTCTAAATAAGTTGCACCCGATTCCGCATGACACACAAAATTGGAACAACTAATTGGGATCGCAAGAAGATTTAAAAAAAAACATTTTGTAGCAGCAGTAATGAATCCACGTGTATGTGCCCCCAAAGCAAGGAACCATACATCGCAAATGATCGACATTTAGCATGATAAATGTTCAGCATTTCATTAGGGTGTTTACGGCCTAGTTTCCTTGAGAAGTTGCACATGCCCGTGATTGATCTGGAAAACTGCATGTTTCTCGATTTTACTGCACTTTTCCAATTGCCATCACTATCAAATAAAATTCCCAAGTACGAGAAAGTAGGCGTTCAAAGTAAAATCGCATATCCTAATAAAATATTGAGCCCCCTTAGATACCTTTGGTCAGTTTTTATAACTTAAGTTTTGCTTATATTAATTAATAAACCAAAGTTCTCCATAAATTGTACAAATGTATCTAAAAGGTTCTGCAGAGCCATGGGGATGTGGGCCATGAGCACTGTGTCATCTGCATATAGCAGTGCTGGTACAGGCTGCTGGCCGATTTGAGACAAGTCGATACAAGAGTCTGCAAGAGTGCTGCCCAAGCTGTTGAGGAATAAATTAAATAAAAATGGTGCCAATACGCACCTCTGACGGACTCCCTTGTTAATGTCGATCGAGCGTGTGCATTCACCTCTCATTCCAAAGCGAATCTTTGCAGAGCTTGTTCAGTACAAGTATCTAAGGAAATTAACAACGGCACAATCAACACCCATTGAAGTCATGATCGACCAAAGTTTATCATGAACAACACAGTCAAATGTGGAGGGCAAATCCACAAACACCAAAAATAGATTGCCCCCTTTTGTATGTGTATACTTGCTCACCAATACATTTAGGTTAATAGCCTGCTCAGTGGTCCCAATTCCTTGGTGGAAGCCATATTGAAAGTTGGACATGATGTTTTTAACCCCTTGCGTGCTTGTGATGGAACCACTCCGCCACGAGCCACGGACGCGCTGTGCTGGTGACGGAGTGGTTCCCTCACGGCGCGGCCCCCCCCGCCCACGCTGCATGAATTCCGCGCCTGTGTGGCAATTCTAATGAGCGGGCGGGGCCTTGACGGAACCACTCCATCACAAGCACAGCGCGCTCGTGGCTTGTGACGGAGTGGTTCAGTCATGAGCATGGCGGCGAAGCGCGGCCTCCCCTCCCCCCCAGAGTTGCGGCGGAATTAGCGCGCGGCCAAAGGGTTAAGGTCTGCTGTCTCCTGTAATCTGCCCAGCACAATGCGACCCACCACCCTGACTAGAGAATCCAGCAAAGAGATGGGTGTGTAGTGTGTGGGGCAGTTACAATCTCCCTTTTTAATTGTTGGCACAATATAAGATTCAGACTAGGTGCTTGGGAACCCAGTGTTCTGGCAAATTTTAAACACCAAAGTCAAGAGAGGGCCCCAGAGATCAGCATTTTTTTTGAAAATATCAACTGGGATCCGATCCGGGCCTGGTGCTTTTCCTTCCTTGCTTGAACCAAGTGCCTGATTCACCTCCTGCAGTGTAAAGGTAAAATCAAATTATTTGACAAAAAAGAAGGCCAAGAGAGGATATTTTCCAACACCGATGCTAAGCTATTTTGACTGTTTTCAGTTAAACCCGTATATAATTTGGAAAGTGAGCTACCCATTCTTCTTCTGTAATGGAGACCTCAATCCTGGGCTTATCATCATCACTAAAGAAGGGAGAGGTTATGACACACCAGAATGCCATGGAGTCTTTGTTAAGGCTAGCCTCGTTCATGTTATTCCACGCCTACTCCTTGAGACCTTTTTTGCATTTTTTTAATGCTAGCCTGTAGGCCCGCCTGCAATTCTGTACTTCTGTAAGATTCCTAGGTATCTATTTCAGGAACCTCTTTAGTTTTTTGTGTGCCTGAGTACAGGCATATTCAAACCACCCTTGGGTTTTCCTAAACCCTCTGTTATGGTTGATGGTCAACCCAGCCTTAATCCCCTCGCTAATTTTGTTTAAGGCCTCCATAACCTTACTAGTTCTGCAATCTCGTCCAAACAGATCTCAAAAGCCCTCTCCGCCGGCTAATTAGTTGGTCTAAAAAACTAGACGGGTCAACAATAGACCAGAGCAGGGTAAAGCCATTGAAACTGGAGAGTTATATATTCTCTGCAGCTTGTATGTTGCCCTGCATCTTGATTGATTAGAGAGGTAGTATCCAGTGTTAGACTCTGGGGGAAATTATCACTCACTGCAAAGTTATGTAATAAGAAATTGAAGACTAAGTCAGAGTAGCGTTTAGGGAATAGAAGGAAATCAATAACACTTTTTCCCCTTCTGCCTTCAAATGTACAGGGTATTGCAACTGGGCGGCCTTCAATTTCATTGCTAAAACCTAGATCATATTTAAAAAGAAGCTCATTAAGTTTCTCATTATATCCTGAATGGGAAAAGTGAGTGACATCGTTCCCGGTAGGCGAAATCAGGTCACAAAACTCTTACCTCGCCTAAAATCGCCAAAACTCCGCAGTTGCAGCCTTGAGGGCAACGGTTTCAGTGTCCTGTGTCCTCTCAACGCCGTGAGGGCAACGGCCGAGGACTTCATCTCCCATGTGCCCCGGGGGTCAGGGCACACCTGTGATGCCACCGCAAGCGCCCAGAGGCGATAGAAAAGACCGGAGCACCGAGAGCTCCAGGGGCGGTCATCAGGTCACAAGGTTCTTACCTCACCTAAAATCGCCGAAACTCCACAGTTCCAACTGTGAGGGCAACGGCTTCAGAGACCTGCGTCCTCTCAATGCCGTGAGGGCAACGGACGAGGACTTCATCTCCCAGGTGCCCCAGGGGTCAGGGCGCACCTGTGATGCCACCGCAAGCACCCGGAGGCGATAGAAAAGACCGGAGCGCCTCCCGCACCGTGGGACGCGCCCGGGCAGTGCCGGTTTAAGCCCGGGCAAGGGGCGGGCCATCTGTGGTCGTCCGGGGCAGACCGAGGCTGGGCTCGGCCCCTCCCTTTTATTTCTTGTGTGTATTATTCTAGAAAGTGTGCTGAATCCTTTTGGCAAGGACCTCGTTTACGAAGACTAGCGTTGGTGCCCGGACTGTGAGTGATTAGGCGGAGCCGCCACTTTATTGTTGTATATTAACCAGTATTTGTAGGGTGGAGTTAGGATATACAAGACTTTTGTCTATCAGGGTTGACTTTATGAAGCTATAGAGGATTTTACGGGAGCTGGATATGTACTAAAGTTTGTTCTGAGATAGTACCTGTGTAGGGGAGACTCAAACCTGTAAGCAAGCACTTTGCTAGTGATATAATGGCCAGTACTGTGCAAACAAGATCAGCCAAAAGAGGTTACAACATTCCTCCTAATCCTAGCTCAGTGAGCAAACAAAAGAGAGCAGTTCCACCACCCACTGCACAGCCCACTGCAATCGACCGAATGTTGCAAAGAGCAATTGGGGTGGTATCCAATGAAATCGAGCGAACAGAAAGACGCCTGTCATTAACCCCAAATGTCGACCTGAATGCGATGACTCAAGATTTTGAAAATTACATTATGGTTGATTCCCTACATTGTCCACCAGTCTCGCCATCTATGGATGTTTCATGTGCACAGAGGATGAGCATTGCTGACTCTGAGACAACCAAAGGAGGGAGAAAGATTTCAATCAGAAAGAAAAAGGCGGCTAGTCTTTGTAAACCTAGGCCTAGAAAGCACATATTGACCCCAGAACAGAATATTAACATGGAGGGGGAGAAGCTGGCCAAGTTATGCAACCACAGATCCCCCCTCTCTGGGTGTCCAAACTTATTGCAGATTTACAATCGCACCTTGAGCAAGTGGTTAATAACCAAATGAAATTAATCGTGAATAGGTTGGACAAGATAGTAAGCCTAGTGAAAACGAGGGGGGGGGGGCTCAGGGCGGTATCCCATCTTCTTCTATTGCACTTAATAACAAAGCACCAGAGATTACTGTAGGAAAGGAGCATAGCCGACCGCCCAGTGCACAAACCAGCATCGTTAGGGATCTACCATCCCCCACAAACAGGCATCAGCTAAGTACCAACGGCTCTGCCAACAAAAACACCCCGATTATAGGGAAAATTACCACTGCCCGGGTCACCACCACTGTACAAGTGAAAATTAGTGGCCCCCCTCAAAGTGCTAACATACAAGCTCCAATCCACAAGCCAACTACAGTTGAAGCCCCATTTCTGGGTTATCCAAAAGGGTCATCATCTAAGGTGCCTTTGAACCAACTACCCAGTATTAATCTACCTCCCGAGGCAGATCCATATGTGGTTATATTAGTGGGAGTGCCGGAACTGAAGTCAGAACACACTGAATGCCATGAAACACTAAGGGATAAGACCATGTTCTGGCTAAATAAGTATAGGCCGCTCCCGGAAAATAAACAGGGGGAAATTTTGCATGTGCGGAGAGTGAGTTGGCTGGGGAACAGAAAAAATGACATTGTGGGTAATTGTGTGGTGATCAATTTCAGGGACTGCAGATTAGTCAACCACATCTTAAGGGGCGGACTGGTTATCCACTCAAGTAGTGTTATACCCTTGCCCGTAGGTTATTTTTACCTGAGAGGATCCCCGAGTTTTAATCAAGGTCCTGTGTACTCAGGAAGAAGGAATAGCCCTGTTGTTAGGATGGGACAAGGTCCTCTAATGCAGGGTGCCCCCTTAGGTCACCCGGGGGCGTTGATTTTAAGAAATAGCTTTGATCCCTTGATGTCTTTGGAGGAACTGGATTGACTAGTGCCTAGTAATCATTACCCCAGGAGGGGGTTATGGGAAGAGGGAGGCCCCACTTCCATCTATCCCACTTATCCCCTTCCACCTAACCTAGTTCTGATTGAGTCCACTAGGGTAGTATTTGATTCGGGGGGGGGTTTCAGTTGGCGCATCAGAATGATTCCCGGTATTCCTTTCCAATAACGGAGACCTATAACAGGAGCTCCAATGTCCTTATTGGTGCCATAGTATCCCAGTATGAGCCCTTTCCTGTGCCTTCAGGGAGCAAGGAGGTACTGGTTGTAGACCAATCCATTTCGACAGCCCATAGAATAAATACCCAACTAGGGCTGGTAAGACCCATTGCTGATTCAAATGAGGAGAGATCAACGGTGAACATCTCCACTACACTGCAGCCCACAGTAAGTTATACGCAAGGGAGACTCCAGTTAGTATCATGGAACATAGCCGGTTTGTCAGCTAAGTTTGACAATGCCGAATGGAGGCAATACATCAAAAGGTTCCAGATAATCTGTCTACAGGAGACTTGGGCAGTAGATTGTAGTTCCTTTTATCTAGTTGGGTACAAGCGTTTCTCTGTGCCTGCCCGGAAATTAGGGTCGGGGAGAGCCATGGGTGGACTGTCCATATTCATTGATCTACACATGGAGGTAGTGTGGACTAACCTAAATTGGACCTCCAACAATAATCAGGCTCTCGGGTTTGCCAGAAACGGGTGGAACATGATATTGATCAACCTGAACAATGCTGTCGCAACTAAGGGGAAAGTATCAATAACTCAGGAAGTAGATAACAACTTAAGTGCTGAGTTAGCAAGGAGTAAGGGGGCTGTGGCCCCATTTGTAATACTAGTCGGCGATTTTAACTGCCATCTATGTCCGACTTTATTACCCCCCAATGCAGAATGGTCTAGCTGCCCGATTGAGGAAGGCCCACATTTTGAGCATACAAATGAAGGCCCGGAAATAGGCAACGTTTTAAAAAGCCATTCCTTAGAAGATACTATTGACCTTGTGACCATTGGAAGGAATGGCTCTGTAACCCCAACCTTTAAAGGCAGGGGATGCAGATTGTATATAGACTTTACAATGGTATCAAGTCCATTCAAGGATTGGATAATAAGGGCTGAGATCAAGTGGAACACTTTTAGTGACCACAACCCCTTAGTCCTTGAGCTAAGAAATTTGCCCCTGAAGAAAGTTAGGAGGGGAGAATTGGCAGGCAGTATTGAGAGGTTAACGGGCCAGGGAAGACGTCTGAGATGGTCCAAAATCAATGGGGAGGCCTTCTATAAATCCCTGATGGAAACCGGGAAAGTACCTATGGGGGAGTGTCTAGACCTCTCGGTGGAGAGGCCGCCGCTGGTGAGGGCATTCGAGGCAGTGGCCCACCTGACAGACGGCCTGCTAAAGACCACCACGCCTGGAAGGGTAAACACTACCCCGAGATGGTTCGATAAAGAATGCTCCAGAGCACATAGGGAGTTGAAATTCTCCCTTAAAAGCTACCCCCGGGATAAGACTAACATTATACAGTGCAGGAGCGCCTATAAAAAGGCGATTAAAATTAGAAAGAATTCCCTCCAATTACAAGCCTGGGAGGAATTAAGGGATGCTGCAGAGAGAAGAGACATGACCTTGTTCTGGAAAACAATAAATAAACCATGTTTCCAGGACATTAACGTCCCAGAAATTAGTACCACGATCTTGCCCGAACAATGGATCAACCACTTTAAAGGTCTGTACAATCACTCAGAAGTGAATAACCCTAATGCAGGAGAAGGTGGTCAGTGGGTTTCATCTGCAGAATTTTCACTGGGGAAAATTATAGTGGCAGCTCAGGGCCTATCACGAAACAAAGCTCCGGGCCCAGATGGCATACCACCGGACCTTTTCCTCAGCAATGTGGAGTTATGGGCCCCTATCCTTACAAGGGTGATAAACGTAGCAGTAGCAACTGGCCTACTGCGTTCTTGGTCGACCACAACAATAGTCCCAATCTTCAAGAAGGGGAATAGGGACAACCCCCAGTTCTATAGTCCGATCTCATTAATAGATGTAACAGCTAAAATTCTGGGCAGAGTTATTCTAATGCGCCTTACTGACTGGGCGGAGGATAATCAAATTATTACCGACATCCAGTATGGATTTAGAACAGGGAGATCCACGATGGACCAGTGCCTGAACCTCTACCTGTTGGTGTCTAAGTATACTATAGCAAGTAATGAAGCGGTATACCTAGGGTTTATGGACCTTACCGCCGCTTTTGACCACGTAAACAGAGAAAAGTTATGGACCCTGATGACTAGACTAGGAGTAGAGCATGGCCTGATAAATATTTTGAGAGCATTGCACCGGAACACCTCTGCTAATGTACGGTTTAATTTGGAAGGGGGCACTACAGAATTTTTTCCCTGCAATAGTGGGGTTAGACAGGGATGTTTCCTGGCCCCCGTTTTTGTTTTCGCTATATATAAATAATTTAGACCATGCACTAAGAGAACTAAAGGTGGATTCCCCAAGAATAGGAAATCGACCAGTTCCGCTGCTGCTGTACGCGGACAATACGGTACTGCTAGCTTGCACCTCCAAGGGACTGCAGTGTCTGATAGATGAGTTTGTAAGGTTTATGGACACCCTAGATATTTCGGCCAATCTTTCTAAGTCCTTTGTTATGTTGGCGGGTACTAAACCATATAAGAAGTTTTCATACAGGATAGGCGCATATAAATGAGGACAGGTACAAACCTTTTCCTATCTTGGCCTGTTATTTGATGGTTTTTAAATTTCAAAACTTTAATTGTAGAGTGATGTTCCACATTAGTGGCCTCGGCAGGGGCCATAATGAATTATGGGCGGAGGCGGGGGAGGTGGTCACCAGAGCAAGTTATGAACCTGTGTTGCTCTGTAAGTTGCTCTAAAGTGACCTATGGGTCAGAAGTCTGGGGTTTTGTTAATACACAGCAACTTCAGGTGGAGAAGAACAAATACCTAAGGAAGGTCCTCCAAACCCCAAAAAGTACTCAGGCCCTGATCGTCCAACTGGGAAGGCCATGTATTGAGGACCTGGTTAAGGTTAGACCCCTTTTGGCCTGGTTAAAGATCTGGACGAAAGCAGAGGCTGACCTGAGTAGGCAAATTATCAGAGATTGTATGGGTAGGGACAAGGGAATGAGAATCCCATGGTTAATGTACGTTAAAAACTCTTTTGAAAGAATTGGCTGTGAGGATCTCTTTATAAACCCAATGGAAATCATCCCCCAAGACGTAGCCAGAGTAAAGCAATTATTCCTGGAGCAGGTAGCCTCGTGCAGGGCAGTACAGGAGAGAGGTAAACCCTCAGTCCACGCATATATCCAAGTCCAAACAGAGGAAGGCATGGAACCGTATCTCGCTCTCATACCTAACTTACAGGAGAGATTTTTAATTACCCGTTTTAGGCTCCACCTTTTACACCACCTCCTGGCGGACCCTCCAGGTTTTACTTTAACAGTTGAGCTGAAGGGTGCCTGCGGCTGCGACAATCGGTCTCCGCAGGACACCCTTCATTTTGTACTATTATGTAGATTTTATGTATTACCAAGACGTAGATTTTTAGTAGGTATTTTAAAACAGGCAAGGTTTCGACAAGCTAAGGTTGCCCTCCTATTTCTGCAAAGGGCTAATGATCCCCTTACGCTGACTTGTGTAATGAACTTTCTCAAGGTTGCTTTAAGGCTCCAGAAAACAATAGGGCTGTGTTGATTGAATTTTTAATGTAATCTCTTCTCCTTCACAATTGTATCCGCAGCGCCACATGATGCTTATGAATTATGAAGTGTATTTTTATGATTTTTAAATTGTATAATTCTGTACTTTTATGGTGTTTTTTAAATACCGAATATGGATTGGATTGGAGTGACATCATTACCGGTAGGCAAAATCATGCCACAGACTTTGTTGGCTAACAGTTGGCAAGCATGAATATTAAAATCCCCCCTCCCCCCCAGGGGACTTTATCATATTTTAGGTCACGTTTGTTGTATGATTTACATAGCAAATATGTTCAGGGCTTGGCTCCTGAACTGGCTGTCTCAAAGATCCTGTTAATTTGCTAACTCGCCCAACCCTAACATTATGTTAAAAGAGAAGCACAGAAAACCACACTTGATATTTGATAGGCTAATTGACTGGACCGAGTGGAGTGACATCAAATGGTCCCCTGGAACTCCGTACCATCACTCTGTACCCTCAATTTCGCAAACACCTCAAGGCCCACTTGTTCACAAAGTCTTTTGACTAAACCCCCAACAGTTTCCCCCGTCTTTTAGCCCTGGACCTTGTTAGTTGTAGCGCCAAGAAACCGCTGGTGTATGAGCGCTTTACAAATATTTTAAAACTCAAACTTTTTTTATTAACTGTATTTTAAAACAAATACACATGGATAGGTTATGCTCTGGTCTAATAATGCACAGAGAAGCATAGTTAGCAATTCAAGGTCATACGAAGAGACGAAAATGAAACAGTCGTCTCTTTTGCCTTCATTTCTGTGTAAGTGAAATGAAAGTCAGATGGCAGGAGAGCATTCGTTATTATCTTTCCTTCATTTTCAGAGCACAGAAAGAAACAATGAACTATAAGGAGGCTTTCCGTTCTGATGTACCAGAATGCCTGACCCCAATATGGCACTAAGGCCTTTCAAGATAGGACACTAATTTTAGGATAGGTGTTCCAATGGAGTGAAAAGAAAAGTCAAGGGAGTGGCATGACAAAGTCAGGCTCAAAACTGAGCGCTGACAAAAGCGATAATAAGCTGGATACACTGTAAAGTAATACAAGCATTTACAATGCAAAAGCTCTTGCATTTGCGAGACTTTGAGCTATTGGCATTGTAAATTACAATGGCTTTCATTTATGTGTTAAGAAAACCTGTGTGTTTACACACCACTTGCAGGTTTTCAAAACACATAAATAACTCAAACTCTTGCAAATGCAAGACCTATTGCATTGCTTATGCATGTTTTTGTTGTTATAGTTTTCATATAGCACATTAGTTTTGAGGTAGGCACAGGGAGACTGAGAGATCTGCCCAGAATCACAGGCTTTTGAGCCCATGCTGAGACTCGAAGCTGGCTCCCCAGCTTCAAATTCGGCAGCTTTGACATTAAGGTTATAATATCTCCCCATTTTTGTATCATCCATTATATTTACACAAAAAAAACGTAGATTTTGTTTCTATAGAAGCAAGCTATTTTTTTGAGAAAAAAATATATGGCACACTGGTATAATTAAATGTCACCTAGATCTATCAAATAAAAAGCTATGTCACCATAAAAACTGGAGCTGGCTATAACAAAAATCTAAAAAATTAACAAATTAATCACAAGTGCAACCCTCACATTGTTTTATTAAAGTCAAACTACTGGTTTTGTCAATCTGTGTTTTTATGTAGGTCTGTGTAGTGTTGTGCGTTATTCAGCTTGAGCTGCCTTGTACTACGTGGGTAAGCTTGAGCTGCCTTGTATTACGTTTATGTATTCCTTTTGAGAATATTGGAGTTTGTGTCAGTTGATTTCCTTACCTGTTCTTGGACGGCTGATCTTTCTCGAGTGGTGTTGTTTCCTGAATAAAGAATCTCACACTTTACCTTGTGTGGTTGGATTCCTACTTTACAAAGTTGGCGACAATCTTCTACACCACTCGACCGACCCCGCAGTCTAGGACATTTCATTTTCCTGATTCCTCATCTAAATTGATGCCTGGATCTCCGTATCACATGACCTTCATTTGCTTTTCCTGGCGGTGATTTTCTCATCTTCCTGGTACTTCTTGATCGTGATTTGTGGATTCTCACACGTTTCCTGAGATTTGCTGTCAGCCGGAGCCATTCTTCACTTCTTCCTTGTGACGTCGGTACTGCTCCATCTTCAATGTGTGGTTGACGTCTGATGAATCATGTGGTAACCTTGATTACAACCTTGATTAAAACTTTTATTTCGGGCTCAATGAAACCTCGTATGGCCATGATGAAATTAAAGGCTCACCATTCTTCTGGAGGTATGAGTCTTCCATCCATTGAACATTATAACCTAGCATTGCAGATTTCTCAGTTATCAAATATGTTACCGGGAGTCTCTGATGTTCCGCAATGGGTCCATTTAGAACGCCATCTTTTATCTTCAAGTTCTGATATTTCTGCATTTTATGGCACTAAAATTGCAAGTCAAAAACCCACAAACCCAATCCTATCAGCCATGTCCAAATCATGGCAAAGAGCACACCGTTTATTATCTTTAAACTCCCATATTCATGAAAAGGCAACCATATGGAATAATTCCGGTGTTCGTATTAATAAGAAGGTTTTATCATGGCCCTTATAGGAAGCAGCAGGTATTCAAACATTAGATCACATTTTTTATAATGGTGACTTTAAACCATTCACACAAATACACGAGGAATTCGGTCCGCATCGCATCAATTCACAGATAGTATCATACCTAAATACTTGGGGTAAACATGAAGGATGGATATCTGATTTACACAGAGTTTTTACATCACATCATTACATCACAGACACTACAATTTAAATGGCAAGCACGACTTTCAATTTCTCACACTACTAATGCATGGGAGACAATAATGGAGAATCTAGATAAAGGAGCCCGTGAAGTTCGATTTAAATTTTGCCTACTTAAGATTCTTCATGATAGGCATTGGTCTCCTGCAAGATTAAAGAAAGCTGGTTTAATTTCCCATGCTAATTGCTGGAGATGTGATAACACTAACTGTGACTCAGCACACAGACTATATGTGACTGTCAGTTGATGCAACACTTCTAGGCATTTGTGGGAAAAATCTTATGTTCTACTACGCCTTTACACCTTCCTTTCACTCCTGCTGTTATTATTCTTCACGACCTTCAGTTATCTCCAAAACTCACCAAACCTCACTGTCGTCTTTTTCACACAGCAATGGCCACAGCAAAAATATGTATTTTACGCCATTGGAAATCTCTACCTCCTCCTTCGCAAGAAAAATGGTTGACAATTATGTTCCAAACAGCATCACATGAGAGAATAATCAATAATCTTCTAAATCAAACTGACATATCTCTTCGTGTTTGGTCACCTTTCCTGAACCTGAATAGTGGCATGGATTTTGATGATAACATTTCAGGAGTGCATACTAATACCCCTTGATCTGATATTTGACAATATAATCCCTCTTTTTTTCTTTCTCTCTTCCACCTTCCCCTCCCTACATTCACACATGGTTTTCATGCTTTCATATTATTGTAGTTTTGTTGTATTATTATTCTATTATTATTCTATCTTTTCTAATTTTCTTTTAATCTTTTATTCATACTATATGTTATTGACATCTTGTTTCTCATTTCTCTTCACATAACTTCTATTGATACGCTTTGTTCTTACATCAACTATTTTTCTATATTCTATTCAATACTCTTTTTTTGATATATTTCACAATTTTAGATTTTACAGATGAATTACTCTTCAAGGACTGAGATTTGTCATGTTACTATTTTCTGTATTTATAGTTATATATTATGTTTAATTTATATACTCAATTGATAAATCTATTGAGTTAATATATGATTCATTCTTTAAGACTTTTATATTTCTTATATATGCTGCTTGCATTATTTAAATATTTAACGTCTTTCACACCATATTTATTCAACTGTATACCTTACTATTTATCTTTATAGTTGTAAGTGTAAATTATTGGGGCAAAGTATATTTCATATATGCATTTTTCTTTTTCTTTTCTACATATTCTGTATGTTTATTCATAATATTCAATTGTAAGTTATTATTAACTTTATTATACTTATGATGCAATTTTCTCAAACTGTCAATAACAAATTATAACACAAAAAAACCCTTGATTACAACCAACTCTTACGTTGTAACGTGTTTTACGACCAACGTACTGATTTTCACTTGTCTTTCTAGTTTTTTTTACACGTCAAACGTCATGCAACGTGACTCCATTTTTTATTTGTCAATTTCAGCAAATACCTTACCAGAGCTGCTTCTAGTACTTTTCCTGCCTCACAGTAAGCTTCACTCATTTTTTCATTTATTTTATTTATGCTTTTACTAATTTTTTCTTTTCTTGTTTTCTTAAACTGTTCTTTGTTAGTGACTATTGCAAGCCTGATGTTCCACTAGTTGTGAGTGCTTTATCTGTCCTGCCCATTCTACTTTCCTGCAGTGCCTCACCAGCACCTCATTTGGCTGGAAAAAGTGCATTTCGTTCTCTATTATATTTGGTTTGCACACTTTATCAGCAAGTACTGTTTCACTTTTTATCATGTGTGCACAAAACTATTCTCTTAATCCTCCGCAATCGTTATGGCTGGCTGGAGGTGTCCCATGTATGAAATGGGTTGAGTGGAAAGCTTTCTTTATTAATTATACTAGCTTGCGCGTTGCTGTGATCTCCGAAGAAAAGGAATTCAAGAAAAATCATTATGATAACATTCAATTTACATTGTGTCATTTTTACTGAAACGTATTCATTTTAATGTGGAAAACATTTCAAAGTGTCGTTTTAATTCTATTTATATATTTGAGTGCTTGTAGATACACTATATTTGTTTTCCCATCTGGTGCGTACATAAGTATTCAATAGATTATGAGGGACCCGGGGGGGCCTATATTTAAAAAAAAATGATGCCAGAAACCTTCGCGGAAGTGTACTCAACAACTTCCCAAAGTTTCCTGGCGATCGGATGAATGCTGTTTTAATTCTATTTATTTATTTAAGTGCTTGTTTATACACAATTTTTAAATTTTCTGTCTTGTGCATGCATCAGTATTCGAAAGATTATGAGGGCCCTGGGGGGGGCCGATATTTAAAAAAATGTTATGCCAGAAACCTTTGCAGGAGTGTACTCAACAACTTCCCAAAGTTTCATGGCGATCAGATGAATGCTGTTTTAATTATTTATTCAAGTGCTTGTGGATACACGATTGTTTGTTTTTCCGTCTTGTGCGTACATCAATATTTGAAAGGTTATGAGGGCCCTGGGGTCGATATTTAAAAAAAAAATATGCCAGAAACCTTTGCGAGAGTGTACTCAACATCTTCCCAAAGTTTCATGGCGATCAGATGAATGGTGTAGTAATTCATAAAGGACAAAACAGACAGACATACATACTTTTGTTTTTATATATATAGATTGAAACATTAGATAACCAAGGAAAAATGTTTCCATAGCAAAAGAAAATAATTTTCCTACATTTGAGTGGTTCGGAAGGGCTGAAAGCCTTTAGTCAAATGTCAAAAGCTATTGGAGGTGATGGAGATGCTAATGTTTTTGATTCTGCTTTAGCTGAATTTGATAGACATTTTTTGCCTAAACTATGTATATGCATTACCAGATTCAAGTTTTTTCACAGAAAACAAGAACCCAACGAAAGTGTAGATGACTATGTTGCTGCCTTAAGAACTTTGTCACTAGATTGTCAATTTGGCTCTATCCAAGAAGATTTGATTAGGGATCAAGTTGTTATGCATGTCAGTGACACATCTATTCCAGAAAGACTATGGATTAACGTAGATTCTAACCTGCAACATATTTTAGCTTTGGTCAGAAAAGCTGAAATGTCCAGTAGAAGTGGCAAAGTAATTCAGAGCACTTCTATAACCAAAGAATCTAAGGTCATTAGTAAAGTTAATCCCAAGTCTCGATCTGCAAAAAATGTAAGTAAATCGTATTCTAAAGTTGATAGTACTTAAAAAATGAGTATGTTTGCAATAAAGAAAATTTAAATGCTATAGGTGTGGTAGTCCCACATATCTTGCCAATAACACATTTTGTTCTGCTCTAAAGCAAAAATGTTCTTCCTGTGGTTTAGTTGGGCATTTTACAAAAATTTG
This sequence comes from Lissotriton vulgaris, assembly GCF_964263255.1. Classification (NCBI taxonomy): domain Eukaryota; kingdom Metazoa; phylum Chordata; class Amphibia; order Caudata; family Salamandridae; genus Lissotriton; species Lissotriton vulgaris. Next base: position 928,496,075 of record NC_141689.1, on the reverse strand, counting down.
CAATAGGAAACCTAAATCTAAAGTTGAGTGCATTGAATACGGTGAATGCAGTGATGAGGAAAGTAATTCTTGTGTAAATGAGAGATTTGTCCTCAATATCAAGGATAAAGAATCTGTGAATGTGTTGAGTGTTTCTAACGAAAAGAAACCTATTTGCGACATGACAATTGGTGGTGTAAGTATCCAAATCTATGATGATTCTGAGTCCCCCTATTCTATTGTAAATTAAAATGTTTGGAAGACTTTTTCTCAACATCTAGGTGTTGATTTGGAAGATCCTGACATTTCTCCTGAGGGGTATTGAGGAGACAGAATGGATTTATTAGGCTACAGAAATGTAGTTTTCAGATTCAAGAGTCGTGAAACCCTTGGTAAATTATATGTATCGAAAAAAAGGCCGTTCTGTATTAGGGTGGTAGGACCAGGGTGAACTCGGCATTATTAGTCCTGAACCCGTTATGGTCCTTGCTGATAGTGATGTTATTGCTCAAAACATGCTTAAAACGTTTCTTAACGTTTTCAGTGAGAAAATTGGTCAATTTAATGATTTTGTTCACAAAATTGTTTTGAAAAATAATGCTACTCCCAAAGTTTTTAAGGCTAACAATATTCCCATTATGGTCACAGCTGATGATCAAAAGGAATTAGATCATTTAGTTAGACATTATTGAACAAATGGAATCATCAGATTGGGCTTCACCAGTTGGTATTGCCAGATGTACTAATGGCAATATTTGTTTATGTATTGACCATAGACATCTTAACAATACCATTCTTTTTTTTTATTGAGCAGAGCATTAGGTTAATAAAATACAGTATATTTAAAATCATTATTAAAACCAGTTTATAGAAAAACTAAAGCTACAGCCTCTCAATACACAATAAAGAAAAAAGCTTTATGTGTAGCAGCTAGTCATATACTCATTCACAAATTAACAATGTGCAAATTTATCTTAAAGAGCAGCAGTACTCAAGAAAGTTTCTTGTACATCTAAAGTGTGATACAAATAAAGTGTTAGTGCCTTCTTATTGCCTAATTCCATCATAACTACAACATCTTATTAAAAAGAAAAAATTATGAATGTAGCGGCTAATAACATTGTTAACTAGTAAAACAGAATACAGAATACATCATTCTATAAAGTGCAACAGCTAGAAAAGTGCTGGTGCTTCTAAAGTGCCATGAAAAAAGTGCTAATGCCTTATAATGAGAGCTGCTACATCAAATTACCAACGCGAGTGTTCAGATCCTTCTTTGAACTTTTCTAGTTCATTAAAAAACTCAATTTTATTTTCAAATTTCTTAGCAGCCCCCACCCATCTAGCATAAGCTTCTTCAAACTTGTGGGTTCCTTTTATTTTATTGAACCATTTCAAGTGAGAGGGAGCTTCACTAGATTTCCAATTTTGCTGAATTAGAGCGCGAGCTACAGTGCAAGAAATAAATACAATGGCTTTTTCGGCCTCGGATAGCATCGTTCCATCTCTTCAAAATCCAAACGAAGCAGCTTAGGCCTTGAGCAAGATGCTCTTTCTGATTGCTTGCCCGATATAAAAAAAAACAGCCTCCCAAAGGAGCCTCAGCCCTGGACATGTATAAAAAGTATGGTGCCATCCACCTTCCCCATCTATCTGACAGCGAAAGCACTTGTTCTCTACTCTCTTTTTTTTAAGGCAGCCGGAGTTAAATAAGAGGCCATCGTGACAGGAAGGCCATCCTTTTAAATTTGTGGCACGCAGAGATTTACTTCCTAGATAACAAATCGCCTCCCACTCCTTCGAAGCGAACTTACATCCTTTCTCCTGAGTTATTTCATCCAAGTGGCTCTCTATCACAGGAGCTTGACCCTGTTTATGTAGCAGCCTATACCTGTTTCCCACCCCTTTAACATTAGCCCCATAAAGGGCTATCACAAGTTGGTTAGGGGCGTCCAATACACCATTGGTATTTTTTAGCAGATGAACAACTCGCAGGCTCTCCACCCTTGCCATTACTTCTTGCCCGGAAATCTGCCTATTTTGAATTATAAAATGTTGTAGCTCGGATAATCCAGAACCTTCCCAGATGTTTATATGCCTTAATTGCAGATGGAGACTGAGACTAGTACATTCACTCAATTTTAGATACTGGAGGCCTGGAGAGCCCGTCTTTCTAAAAAAGGACTGAAGTCTAAAAAAATCATCTTTTAACGTCTTGTATCGTGTTTTTTTGGGTAGTTTGGAAGTTTTTAAAAACACTTGAGTTAGTGATCCAATTTCTTGCGTCATTTTATCTATAGTAAAGTTGTTGCTTGTGCAATTTGATCCCATCAAGCCGGACACTAAATCTAGAAAAGCGGCCCCACAATATGTTCTCAAATGCGGCACCGCTAAGCCCCCTTGTACTATAGGCAATTGCACCACAGTCAATTTGACCCTTGGAGCTTTCTTGCCCTAAATACATTCCCTAAGTAGGGTATCCATTTCCCTAAAATACGATTGATTTATCTTGATCAGGACATTAGTGAACAAAAAAATAAGCAATGGTAGTATTGACATTTTGATCAATGAAACTCTATCCACTATCGATAGAGAAAGTAATATCCATTGTTCCAAGAGCTTCTTGGTTCAGTTCGAATAGCTGTTGGTACTGGTTAGATACAAATATCCGGAGATGTCTTATCGGGTCAGATTTAGTCGCTTGTGTCTTCAAGCAAGATGGAAAAGAATTCAGATCTGCATTGAGGGCCAGATCCTCGATTTTATTGGCATTTATTTTATACCCACCTATTTGTTCGAAGTTCTAAAATTTCCTTAAAACTATTTCGAAATTCTCTTTATCGCGAGTCAGGTATAAAATAATGTCATCAGCGAAAAGTTTAAACTTGGCTATGCCAGGGATCGGTGGTTTAAAAGTAGCATTGTTTTGTATTTTGATTACCAAAGGCTCTATAAAAAAGGTGAAGAGCAATGGCAAAAGCGGACAGCCCTGGCTGGTTCCACAGTTTATTTTTATGGTTCCTGCACAACTTGAGTTTATAACTACCAGAGCCGTGGACCCCTGGTAGATATTGCGTAGCATACTAACAACCTGGGCAGGAAACCCAAACCGACCAAGGGTAACAAACATGGTTCTCCAATTCACAAGGTCGAAAGCTTTCTCTGCATCGACCATTACAAAACTTTGAGGGAATAAAATTTGTGTTAAAATAATCCAGGGCATTTATTAAAAACTGATTATTGGCCGCCGTTGATCTACCTGCTATGAAGCCAGTCTGATCTCTATGGATTATCTCTTGAGCGGCAAATAGAAAACGTTCTGCCCATACTTTCATCAGAATTTTATAGTCTGAATTCAAAAGACTAATTGGCCTATATGAATTTACATCTTCCGGGTTTTTGTCTTTTTTAACAAAGGAGACAATTATTGCTTCTTTAAAATCTGCTGGAACAGCACCACCATTCTTAACAAAGATAAATACATTTTTTAAGGGGATAATTAATTCCTTTTAAAAAACGTTATAAAACTCTATAGGGAAGCCATCCTGCCCACAAGCTTTTCCCCCAGCTGTTGTTTTAATGGCTGTCGAGATCTTGGCGGCTTTCACTTCCGAACCCAATTCACTGATCCGGTTATCTGACAATTTAGGAACATTCATATTTATGAAATACTCCTGGATCATCTCCTCCTCCACTAAATATTCAGTGGAGTAAAGCTGGCAAAAGTGACCAACAAAAATCTGTGGAATATCGCTGCCATTAACTACTTCTCGACCAGTCCGGGGGTCTAAATTCTTAGATATTATAGCTGATTCTGGCTTTTTCCTTGTAGAATTTGTCAAGAATTTGCCGATTAACTGGCTTTCTTCAAGACCCTTTGTTGGAATATTTGTGAATTGCAGACCTCTTCTACAAAGGAAAAATCTCTCCACTCTATTCTTGCCTGCTGGTATTGATTTGGAAGAAGCTGAATTTAAAGAGCATATTCCTGGTCCACCTTAGCTTGCAATTTAGCTATCTTAGCCCTCCGGGTATTGGACTGGGCAGCCGTAAAGGCTATTATCTGCCCACAGGCTGCTACCTTAAACCCCCCCACACTGAGAAGGGGGCTGCCGTATTCTCATTAATCTGGAAATATTCCAGAATCCACTCTCTAAACCGTTTTACCCAATCCTCATCTTACAAAATAAGATGAACCAGCTGCAACCTGGGCCGTTCCCTACTTTTTACCCCGAGCACCATTTCTACCCCAACATAAGCATGATCTGAAAAATGGTTACAACCTATGCCAGCTTCTTGAATCTGGAGGGATCAGAAGGTAAGAAAAAAATCTATACGGGATGCCGTCCAAAAATGGTGCAAATAGCAGGTATAGAACTCCTTATCTGAATTGATTTCCCACCATGAATCTATTCTTGTCTGATTGTTCCCACTAATTTCTTTGTCTTTGGTTTTAGTTCTTTTTTGTTTCCGTTCAAAGTATCATTTCTTACATCCTGTATTAAGTTAAAGTCTACTCCGAGTGTCACCTACCCGGGAGCTCCTATCAATAAATCATTGATTTGGACCAGGGAGACAATATTACCCGAGACAGGGCCATAGTAATTTATAAAATTCAATGTTTCCCGTGTAGCCTAGTTACCACCCAAATCCATCTCCCTTGTGTTTTCCTATGCACTTGTAAAAATTCCCAGGGAAGTTTGCTCGAGAAATAGATTGCTGCTTCTCTCTCCGCTAGGCCTGAAGATGCAAAAAAAACTTTTGAAAAAAACTTCGGTATAAATAGTTTAGGGGAGTTTGATTTCAAATGTGTCTCCTGAAAGAACAGAACTTGGGGATTTAGTGATGTAAGCCATGTAATAAGAGCGCCATAATAAGCCATAATAAGAGCGCCATTTGTTTAGCATTCCGTTAGCATTGACTGATCTGATTTTACATTTACTGGTTTCTATGATTAAGTCTAACTTGTGTGTTTGCTGTACCTTCTGCTCGTGCTAATTTTTCTGCTGTGAATCCTACCTCAAACCCCAGTGTTCTGCAATACCTTTAAAACAAATCAAATTGGCTAGCGAATAAACACATCTTATAAAGAATTTGTAACCATCCCCCTTCCCCCCACCCCCCTTGCCATATGATGGCTCTATCTGGGTGTCATTGCTTATGCACTGGATCCTGCTGAAATCTCCTTTAACAACACCTGGGCTTCTTCTAAGTCAGAGAACATAAAACATTTTCCTTTTACTAAAACTCTTAATTTGGATTGTTGAGCGATCGACGCTTGAGCACCATGAGCTTTAAACAGAAGGAGAATCTTGATGAATTCCTTTCTTCTCCGAGCAGCAGCTGCAGTCATATCTGAAAAAATGCAAAACTTTGTAGTCTCATTTACTAAAAACTGCATCTGCTGGATCGCTTTTGTCAAGATTCTTTCCTTAATACGAAATTCTGTGAAATTCAGTAGAATTGTTCTGGGTATCGTGGAATTGGGAAATGGTTGAGTTGGGACGCAGTGAGCTCTTGTAATCGTGAGATTGCCCTCAAACCCTGGGAGCACTTTCTGCTTAATAAATGAGGTAACCCAAAGGTTTGGGAGCCTGCAATTCCTTCGGGAACCCCAACAATCTGGAGGTTGGATCTCGGAGAGTGATTTTTCAAGTTCCACCCATTTATTTGCCAGGTGCTTTTTATTTTTAGCTACCTCCTTTACTTCTCCAATTACCAAAGTCATTTGGTCCTCCAACACTGAAATGCTGGCTTCCGCCTCCTGGAGTTTCTTGGGGAAACATGTCATCACTTTCCCCATCCGTTGATGTAAAGAGGCGATTTCTTGTTGCTGCGTTTTTTTTCATTTCATGGACCTCTTCCAGTATTAAATTCAGCATGTCTTTTGTATCTAGCTGGTAAACACCCAAAGTCTCTGCATTCTGACTAAGATTGCTTTGTAGATCTGCATTGCTAATACACTTGCTTCAAACATTGGGATCTACCCGAAAAACTAAAGCTTCTGGTAATTCTATCCCTTGGGGTCTTAGTTGGAGTTGAGATTGTGCCTGGAGCTTCATTTGGGGTTTATCAATGAAGTATCAATCAATGTCCTCCTTTCTTTTCCTACTTCTCCTTGTGACTGAGCTAAAATTTGTGTAGATGTAGCCATCTCCGCTAGGCTCAAGGGAGTTGAAGATATTGGGGACCCCACTAAGTCTTGTGCATGACCTTGGGTTCGGCATTGATGTGTCATTAAACCTTCAGAATTCTCAGATTCAAAATTAGATTGAGGTGCTTCCCGCTCTTTACAAGCCAGGTTCAAGAAGATCGGTCCTTCCCCCACTCTGGATAATGGACCCCTAGATGTCTTTGATGTTGAGCTAGGGCTTAGGGAGGGAGATTGTGGAGTGGCTTTCTTTTTTTGAAATAGTGGAAATTCCTTCATCTCCTTTAGTTTTTCTTTTGGACCATTTGAAGTGGAGTTGACTTGTGGCAACTGGGAAGGAACAACAGCTGCTTCAACCCACTCTGATGTAGTGACCCCTTGATTAGTTACAAGTCCGTCGCGTTGCGGAGAAGTGGTGGGAGGCAGCGCTTCCTCTGAACTTTCAAAAGTGCTATCGAGCCCAGGGGAATTGGAATTGGGGTTAAGGTTTTTTTCCTGTTTGGCCCTATGTGCAGCGTCTTTTGCCTTTGCTAGGCTTGTTTTTGCCATAGTGCGAGCTGCAGAATCTGGTTTGGTGGCTGCATTAACATTCGTTGGAGGTTTTCCCATCCTTACCCCCTCTTCAATTTCTATATATCAGTGTCTCTCTTTTATTAATTTCTTCCCCCTGATTACCTCTCCCTTTAGGTATCGCCCTCCGGTCCTCCGTACCACATCAGCTGCCTCCAAAAGCAGCTGACCGGCAGAGCTCCAAGGGACACCAATGTAGGGTTTTTCATGCTCAAAAATCCCCAGAGGCACAGAGGAGCCATAGCCGCTGCTCAAAGCCTCAGAGCCACCACATGCCAAACGCGCTGGTAAACCTTCCGAAAGTGGAGGAGACTGCGGCCCGAAAAACGCTCACAGCACCCCGTGGCAGTCAGGTTTCAAAAGCATTCTTTGTAATTAGCCGTGGCTTCTGGCATTCCGAGCATTGACACCGCTCCCATCCACTGGAGCCTCACCTCACTGCAAGCTTCAAGCCACGGCCATCCCCAGCACCACAACAGAGAGCCCCGTGCCGCTCGAAAGCCGTCTAGGATACGCTCTATCTCTCCCAGTAGTGCCACCAGCAGCTACCAGCCACTCGGTGTTCTTAGCTCTCCCCACAGCCCTCGGGGGACAAGAAGTCTTGCGTCCTGCCATCCCACCTCCTAGTGCTCCCGACACTCTTCACTCCTCAGAGCTGCTTCGGGGGTTAGACTCCTCTCAGCCTCGCGTCCTGCAGTCCTCCACAAATCACCTGTATCACCAAAACCGCTGAGCACCCAAAGCACGCCAGTCAGGTAGGAATCGCCATTGCTGATTGCTGGGGGGAGGAGCAGTGGGTCACCTGTGGCTAGGCAGAGGCGTGGTTCTCCGTCATAGCCATCTTAACAATAACATTCTTATCGACCAGTTTCCTTTACCCCGCATCTCAGAAATGCTTTCGCCGTTTAAGGGTGGCAAATTCTTTTCCTCAATTGATCTATCAGCAGCTTATCACCAAATTGTGTTAAATGAAAATTGCAAAATGTTGACAGCTTTTATCACTCCCGTGGGGTGTTATCAATAGAATGCTTTTTGGTCTTGCGTCTGCAGCTGCAGTTTTTCAGCAATTAATGCATTCTTTACTTGGCCACCATGACAATGTGCAATGTTTCCAAGACAATATTCTTTTGTACGGTAAAGACAAAACTGGATATGACATTATTCTTTACAAGGTTTCAGAAATTTTGGAATCCAAGGGTCTCACTTTCAAATTCACTAAATGTAAGTTTGCTGAAACTTCTCTGTCTTACCTTGGCCATGTTCTTTGTTTTGGTGGTGTAAAACCCAAACCTGAATTAGTTGATGCTATTTTATCTGCACCAGCTCCCAAAACCAAGGATGATATTTGTTCTTTTTTAGGTCTCACTGGATTCTATGCTAAATACATTAAACATTTCTCTTGTAGAGTTTTTCAAATTAGACAACTTTAAAAAAATAAATCCAAGTTTGTGTGGTGTTCTGATTGTAACCTTTCTGATGCTACTACTCTTTCAGGTTTTGATCCTATTCTTTTGAGTGTTCTTACTACTGATGCCCTCTCTAAAGGTTTAGGCACAGTTTTGTTTCAGAAACAGTTTGAGGGTGGTGAGGCTATCATTGCTAACACGTCTAGATCACTTACTTCAGCTGAATAAAACTTTTCAGCCACTTAGACGGAAACCTTGGCAGTTGTTTGGCCCTAGAACATTTCAGAGCTTTTGTTTGGTGTAAAGAGTGTCATATCAGAAGTGATCTTAAACCTTTGGATAATCTTCTCACTACTGATGGTATGATTAAGGCTTCTGCACTGATGCTGCTACTCTTTCAGGTTTTGATCCTATTCTTTTGAGTGTTCTTACTATTGATGCCAACTCTAAAGGTTTAGGCACAGTTTTGTCTCAGAAACAGTTTGAGGGTGGTGAGGCTATCATTGCTAACACGTCTAGATCACTTACTTCACTACTGAAGAAACATTTTCAGTCATTGAGTCGAAAACCATGGCAGTTGTTTGGCCCTAGAACATTTCAGAGCTTTTGTTTGGGGTAAAGAGTGTCATATCAGTAGTGATCTAAAACCTTTGGTCAATCTTCTCACTACTGATGGTATGATTAAGGCTTCTGCACACATTGCTAGAATGTCTATGCGTCTTCAAGATTTTATTTATAAAAAAATTTATGTTCCTGGCAAAGACAATGTTTCAGCAGATTTTTTATATAGAATGCCTTTAAAAATTTATGAATTTTCTAATAATTCTTGGGATTCATACCACAATGCTTTGGTTCATGATGAAGGTGTTCCCTGTTTCAGTAAGCAAGTTTGGTTGGATTCTTATACTGAAGATTCTGTAGTACAGCAAGTATTACATTTCATCAGAAATGGGTGGCCTTGTAAAAGCCTTTTGAGTTCTGACTTAAGAAGTTTCTGGGAGGTTCGCAATGAACGTTCTTTTCTTAATCATATTCTTTGGAGAAGAGATAAAGTTATTCTGCCTGTTAAACATAGACATTCTGTGGTTAAGTGATGCCATGAGGGGCATTATGGAATTGTCAAAACCAAGAAAACTGTTAAAGGTAGTTTTTGGTGGCCTGGATTAGACATTTTTGTTGAGCGCATTGTTAGGAATTTGCGTTGTTTGTGCAAATGCAGATAAGTCGTTCAAAAGTTTACGGCCTAATATGTCCAATCCTTGCATCCCGAATGGTCCTTGGGAAACCATTGCTGTTGATATCATGGGTCCCATTGGACGGGAATCCAAGTATATTGTCTCTGCCGTTTATATTTTTTCTAGATAGCCTTCCATTAAGGTTGTGGATAAGATTGATACAGATACTGCTTTATTTTTCTTGGATTCTATTTTTACTGAAGAGTGTTTACCCATCCAGGTCATTACTGACAATGGTTTTCAGTTTATTTCTCACAAATCTCAATTCTTTTTGAAAGATTGGGTATTAAACATCGTACCACTTCTCTTTACAACTCCAGTGGCAATGGTATGATTGAGCGCTTTAATAGAGTGCTCAAGGATGCCATACAGTCTGTTGGTACTGAGGATAGTAAATGGGAATGGCAAGTTTTTAAAACTGTTTGGTCTTATCGTACTACTTTTAATGACATGACAGGATGTTCTCCTTTTGAAATCATGAGGGGCAGGTTAGCTCAGACCAAAATTAACCCTCGTGGTTAGTTCCAAGTACTTAGTCCCAACTTGATTTGGAAATTGTTAGACAAAACATTCAACACACTCATAACAAGTATAACAATTCTTTTGATTGCAAAAGAGGTTTTATAAACCTTACAGAGATTTCAATTGGTACTTTGGTTAAGGTTAAAAAACCTGTCAGGTACAAAAAAAGATGTTAGCCAGTTCTTTAGTCCTTTTGAAGTCACTAAGGAGTTGAAAATTGCTATTATGTTAAAAATAATAAAGTGTATTCCTAAAGGTATTGCTGTTTTCAAAAGTGACAAAGTTGTTTATCTTGATCCTTTTTTTGTAAAGGACAATTGTTTGGATGATGTGGACTCTTCCTGTGGAGGTTTAGCAAGTCCTTCTGGGATTTCTTATTCTTGTCCTCTTCCTGAGGAGTGAACGTCCTCCAACATTAGTCCTATTGAGGTCAACAATGATGTTCCTACTTCTTTAGATAAAAGAGTCATAAAAAAGTCTTTGTGGATGTCTGATTATGTTGCATATTTTTTTTTTTGCATTTTGGTGGGGAAGGTGTGTAGTGTTGTTTGTTATTCAGCTGTAGCGCCCTTGTACTACGTGGGCAAGCTCAAGCTGCATTGTATTATGTTTATGTACTCCTTTTAAGAATATTGGGGTTTGTGTCAGTTGATTGCCTTACCTGTTCTTGACGGCTGCTCTTTCTCGAGTGGTGTTATTTACTGAATAAAGAGTCTAACACTTTACCTTGTGTGGTTGTATTCCTACTTTACACTCTGTCACAGGTTTTGCTTTTTTAAATTACTGCACATTAACATGCTTTGGTATTTAACAAACTCAATATTTAAACATGCTCGGCTGCCCCTCATACCTACTCTGTAGTAGTGTCCTGCTGGACACGTTCTAGTTGTTTTACTTTGTAACCCTACACTGTACACCCACCCACCACTGGTGTCACGAGTCAGGTGACCCAGTCAATAATGGGGGCGGAGCGCACATGCTCTTGGCCCATTCACTAGCCCACTACCCTAGTGTCTGTGTCTCACTCAGCAACATAATGCGGGCCTAAGGCCCAACATTACACTGGCGACGAGGTGGCTGTGCTCCAGCGTGCACAAACCAGAAGAAGGAGGGGAAGATAATGATGCTTGCCTAAGGGCACCTCCCCTCCCTACATCGATCGGCGCCGCCACCTAGAGGCCCGCGGGGCGTGTGCCGTGCCCGGGGCCTGTTCGCAGATTTCGAGGTGACCAGGATTCTACCCCGCACCTCATGCGCCGGAAGGAATCTGCCCCTCGGTGAGGCCGTGCCTAGAGAGGAAAGTGCTGACCACGCGGAGCCCACCTGCCGTGGCCGCAACCGGGCGCTTCAAGGGAGAAAGTGGACCAACCGGTGCCCACCTGCGTCGGCCGCGACTGCCCCAGCTGTGAAGCAACCTTCGCGGAGCCCACTCACGTTGAAAGGGAAGACCCACCGGCCAAAGGTGAGCCACAGTGAAGCAAGGCCAGCCGAGCCCAGCCCCGGCCTGCCTGCAGTGACTCCTTTGACCCCCCGCGCTGCGTGTGTATGGTGAAGCTGCAACGGCGGTGGGGTGAATGTGCCCGCAGCGGGTGCAGAGCTCCTGGGCACTGTCGCAGAGAGCGAAGCCCACCCGCTGCAATCAGAAACTTTGCCCCCAATGACAAGCAAGGCCACTGGTGCCGGCGACTGCACCCCTCAAGAATGAAGCACCCGCAGCGTGCAGAGAGCTGCTAGGCGCCAAAATACTAAATACAGAGCCTACCCGCTATAAGGACGAACGGGGCCCTGCCAGTGAAACCAAAGCGCCTAGCCCGGGGGACAGCACAGAGCAAATGGCACCAGCACCCTCCCCACCACGCAGCGTGTGAGCTGGAACGCAGTGGCAGCAGGGTGAGGGAGACACTTAGACGCGCCCGCAGCGCGTGGGGAGCTGCAGGACGGTAATGTACTAAGGGGAGGCCACCCGCAACTGACCAATAGTGACCATAACAGCCCCCTTATCCGCGCAACACGAAGCCTGAAAGAAGCTGCCGCTGGGGGGGAGAGGAGCCGGCTAATGAAAGCATGCAGCCTGCAGACGCCTGGTGAAGTCTGAAGCACCCCCCGGAGCGGCAGTGCGTGATCCGCCATGGGGGCGGGACATGGCCAATGGACAAATGCGGCCAGCGCCACAAAACAGAACACCACAGCAGCCCCATATTTTCCCCCATGTCACCTAGGCACCGAGCATCTAACCCCTGCACATCCTGGGGTTAGGGGGATAACATGGAGAGACTGTCGTCCCCACCTTTAGCCACAACAAAACACGAACACTAAACCAACAAGACTTACCAGGCATCCACGAGGCCTGCAGCGAGGAGGCAGCGCCTCCCAGGCATCCTCCACTGCCCGGCACCCCAGTGAGACAGGAGTAGCTGCAGCACCACCGGCTCCCATGCAGCATACAGCTCAGTCCCGGCAGATCCATCGAAGGAGCTGAGGGAAGCTCCAGAAGAACACAGAACGATGTAGACTGCCAGCAAGGCTAACCAACACTGCCATCTAGTGGCCGTTATTAGGAATGCACCCTCACAGAAGCCATGGTCACTGCACTGTGACACACAGCACTGCGCAGGAACGCGCAAGGAGAGAAAGAACTCTATACACAAGAATGTGAGAAGAAAGCGAACGCAAGATCACTACGCAACCAGAGAAGGCGAAGTAACCACGTACGTTTAACACCCCAAGAGGCACAAAAGCCTCACCGTCAGCGCGAGAGAGAGCGTGTCCAGCGAGGAGGTGGTCTAACGGAGCGGTGATGCAACCCTCCTGAAGCACTACACCGACATCAAAGCTGGTACCCCACACGGGAACGCCAGCAAGAGTCACAGGAGCGGTGGCGCAACCCTCCGGACACAGCGAAGCACCAGAAAAGCGCAGACAAAAGCGCGCCAACGCAGAAGCACTGCAACGGAATCAAGTGACGATCCGAGGGATCACGGATGGCAGGAAGGTGCAAGACCACGGAAAGCCAGAAGTGCGCAGGAGGTTGCGCCTGTGAACCTGACAGCACAGTCAGCACCCAGGAAAACCTCTCCACACAGAAACACTGCTGAACGCAGGTCGGAGAGCACACACGTGTCCACCGCCACAGCGAAGCCCTACAGTACCCCGAAGACCACCCACGGTGTCCTCCCTCACACTGCCTTAAGACTGAGTTGGCCACGACCCAAGATCGGCAAGAGAGGAGTCGCACACCCCGCGTGGCATGCCACCACAGCACCATGTGCTCCTATGAACAGCGACACAAGACCGGACGTCACGTCGCCAAGCAAGCAAGGAGCACCTCACCAAGTAACTAGCCAGCCAAGCAAGCCAGAGCAAAGGCAGACACTGGCGCCACAACAGCGCTGCCTCGAGGTCCAAATGCCACACCCTCGAAGAAAAGAAGAAGAGTGACAGCTCTGTCACCCCGAAGACCAGATGAGCACAGGGGGGCTGAACAAGCCAAGAAAGGGAGATGACCGAGGACTCACAGCCAGCAAAGAAGCACACCCTAACACACCCTGACACGGCAGACAGCCACCAAGGCGGACCGACGTCCCAGGACACAGCCTCACCGATGAACCAAACACAGCAAGCGCAGTCCACGTCTCATCCCAACGCTTCCCCAGGCGATCGTCCATCCCCGAGCGTTGGCAGTCTAAGTCAGTCGGCATCCCTGCTCCCGTCCGCAGATGCCACGAGCAAAGATCGGCACTGAGTGGCTGGCCTCTCACCGCCTCAAGATGGAGTCTACAGTGGCCCCACAACAGGCAGAGAGGAACTGTACACTCTACGTGTCAAGCCGCCACCTAAGGTCAACATCAACAAAGCGGAGGCACATGGCTGCCAAATCTCTCCGGACATCCAACACTCCCAGCAAGTCACCAAAACCCATCATTCCGAGTCTCTACATGGCTGGCAACCACCATCACCCCAGCTATCAGCACCTGCGCCAATCAACACCACTGCCAGAGACCGGCAGTGTGGACTGGCAAGAGTATCAAGAAGTTCAAGTAAGACGTGGTCCGCGACCAAGGAACTTCAACACCCTCAAGAACCAAAAGTATAACCATTACCAGGAGAAGGTCGCGGCGACAGGTCCAGTCACAGAGTGGAACAGAAGACAGTGACCTAGAGCCAGGACAAGACCAGAGGGAAACGGGCGGAGTGCACGCCGCCCGGAGAAGCCTGGTCAGGAGGACAAGAGCAGAGAGATGACCAGACCACTTCGTGAAAAGGAAAACAGAGGAGAAGGCCACGATGCCATAAAGAGAAGAGAAGAATAAAGGAGTCATGTGGCACGACGCCATCAAGAACAGCAACACCCAGAAAGGTGAGGAGAGGTGCGACAAGTCTGCACACCCACCAAAAGAGTCAAGTGACATGCGCCACAACACCGAATACAATGGCTTACAAGTCAAAGGGAACATCGGTAGCACTAGGTGAGGAACAGGCCTCTACCTACAAGTCCTCTGACAACCCATCGACTGCAGGAAGGAACAGGCTGGACTATTGGTAACACCGACCTTTGGTATTGAGCGGAAGCCTGGATGCGGAGAGCGCTCAGACGTCAGGCAGAAGGAAAACTAACCCCTCCACACCAGCCCGTGGATATCCAAGGGGCAAAGGCCTCAGGGACACAGGTGGCAGAGGGTCCCGACACGAGAGATGAATCCTTCGCTGTCTACCCTGCACGTCCCAGGAAAAGAGGAACCTGTGCGCAAAGGAAAGAGTCAACAGCCACCCTCCAGGTGGAGCTATGGATGCATGGTAGTAATCTCATCGCCTCCTCCATTCACACCAGGTTGTGGAGTTGGAGCAACGGTACAGAGAACACCCTGCTCAGTGGAAACCTGAAGAAGAGGGCCTCCGGGACATCTTGTGGCAGGAGAACTCCCGCGAGAGGGGCGTCCCAGTGAGAGGGGTGCCTTTCAACCTCTACCTCCTTTGCAATATGAAACCAAGCTGCCTACAGTGAAGAAACCCGATGGACCAGTATAAGACAACTTCCATCAAGTCCACCATCTGGTCGTCCTATTCGGCGTCACCCCAAAAGCAAGATCTCAATGGACTGAAGAACACACTGCCATGGCGCAAGTCCAGAAGAGCACGCCCACTGAGAACCAGGACATCGAGCCCAGGCGAACTAACATTTCAGCAGCAATTTCCACCGTCGTCATCTAGCAAGCCGCTGAAGAGACTCCTTTTAAATTTACCATGATTGCATATTTATGTTTTCCTCCCACAGGTTCGGACTTTTGTTTGTTCTCAACTTTTATTAAAGTTGGGGAGGAATGTAGGCCCACATGCATCAACCTATTTAGGAAGTGGAAACGGTGCGAATCGCAAAATTTGGCCGTTTGCGATTCCTAAATAGGTTTCTGGGATGCATCAAGCATTTTTGGTGAAATCGCAATTTTTAGCTAATTCCAAAAATGTGATTGCTTTTAAGGAATCGCAAACTTGCGATTCCTTAAAAACAATGCATGATTAATTTTAAAAATGCGAATTCGCAAATAGGGGGTGCAAATTACCACGAGGTTGAACCTCGTGGTAATTTGCGAAAATGTGTTAAAATGCTCTGATTTGCATTTCAAAACACTGTCATGTTACAGACATGCACTTCAAAATACATTTCAGGGGTGCAGGGGGGGTCCTTTGGACCCCCACCTGCACCCATGGAATGCATCAACATTTTGCGAATTCTAATTTGCGAATTCGCAATTCTCATTGATTCCTATGGGCCTTTTGGCCCATAGGAATCAATGGGAATTGCGAAATCGCAAATTGGAATATGCATAATATTTGCGATTCGGTAAAAATTGCGATTTTTACCGAATCGCAAATTTTATGCACTTTCAATCATGCATCCCGTTTTGCGTCTCCTTATTTGCGATTCGGTAAAAATCACAAATTAGGAATCGCAAAACCGGACTTTGATGCATGTGGCTGGTAGTCTCCTGCTGGACACGTTCTAGTTGTTTTACTTTGTAACCCTACACTGTACACCCACCCACCACTGGTGTCACGAGTCAGGTGACCCAGTCAATAAAGGGGGAGGAGCGCACGTGCTCTCGGCCCATTCACTAGCCCACTACCCTAGTGTCCGTGTCTCACTAAGCGACATGATGCGGGCCTAAGGCCCAACATTACACCTGTGGCCCGGTCCACTCGTGGTTTCAATCAGCAGGTTTATGGAATGTTAAAATGTTTTTCTTTAGCTTTCTATCTACTCGCACATAGATCAGGAGAATCTGACTTTCAGTGATTGCAGCAGATAAAACAGACAGCGCACTTGCATAACAAGAAAAAATAAATGACAAACACTTCAATATTTTAACTGCTCCCCTTGCCCCTGTGGGCACTGAGCCCTCTTTGATCTTGTATCGGAGTGGATGTCTGCTTGTAACCCGGGGGACCGTAGAGTGCATCGTGATAAAGGAGCACTCTAGTCTGTCCCTGCTTGTGCCCTGGTGGAGACGTAATGTGCACGCTCGATCGGAGCAAAGGAATGCCTAAAAACACCTACAATCATCCGTCCTCCGCACCGCTGAACCCTATGGCAATTGGAAACAGCTATAGGGCAGCATGCTGATTAAATAAAAGGCACCATTGTTAAGCATGAAATAGCAGTGGGGCTGGAATGAAAAGGTAGAGGTAGCAGCTGTGCATAAGGAAAGCCTTCCCACAAGAAGACAACTGCATGTGAGGCAGGGACACCAGTGGGGCATTGTAAACTATCAGCACAGCTGTGAGGCAGGTCAGGCTGGAGCCTGCTGACTGATTGAGGAACAGAGAAAATATACAAGTATTAAAGGAAAACAACCACAGGGAGCAGTGCTGAATGTCCACAATTATTAAAACAAACAACCCAGCAGGAGCTACGGGAGGGGAGGCAGCAGTAAAAACAGGCAGCAGTCACACAATTGTGGCATTAAGAGGAGGTGGGAGGAAGAATACTATATTTGGATGTCAGCAGCTAGGGCTCCGAAGCTAAACAAAAACAAACAGTAAGGGCCAGATGTAGGTAATTCCGATTTACCTACTCTTAAATACTGAATCATACTGATTCGGTATTTAAGAGTAGGTAAATTGGAAATGGGCAGATGTAGGTAATTTTAATTTCACAATACCGATTCTGTAAGATTCGGTATTTACCGATACTGTAAATACTGAATCAGTATTTCCCATTGATTCCTATGGGCCTTGAAGCCCATAGGAATCAATGAGAAATGCCGATTCTGTATTAACAGAATCGGTAAATACCGAATCCTGGCAGGGGAAACGGGGTGTTACTTTGACACCCTGTAGCACCCCAATTGCAGGCTTGTGTGCCATGTGGCACACATACATGCCCTAATGGCATGTCTGTGTGTCACATGGCATAGGTGTACATGCACAGATGTGCATGTACACTGGAATTCGGTATTTTACTATCCAATAGGATTGGGTGGTAAATACCGACTCCTAAACGGCCTGTGGCACTCTTGGATGTGACAGCTACATCTGGATTTACCGAATCGGTAAATATACCGATTTGGTATTTTACAGAATCGGTATATTTACCAATTCGGTAAATCTACAGAATCGGTAAAAATTAGGCCCCCTACATTGAAAAACCCTAATACCGGTCGGTAACGGCCGAATTCGGCCGTTACCGACTGGTAGTAGGGTTCCTACATTTGGCCCTAAATGAGCAGGAAACCAAGAAAAAAGAGTCCCCCAAAGAACAGATAAAGCACCATGGCGCAATGAGACAGTACTAAGTCCCTGCTCTGTGTGAGAAACAGAAGAGATAAAGGAAGGACAAACGGGACGGTTCGACAACTAGCAAGCAGGGCTTTTTGAAGGACGCTGATATAGAGAAATGAAAAGCAATGTCAAGAAAGGGGATGGCCTTGATACCTATAGACCGATTACAGCAGGTCTAGAAGAGACAGCTGCGCTATCTAGCTCGACCTAAAAAGTACTACATTAGCTCACCATTTGTATATATTTCACCAATAAGAAAATATAACGCAGCACTCACCTTGAGGTTTAGTTTTTCTTCATTTTTAAAGTAATCTACTCCAACACCTATGCATTTCAACCACACAGGTCTTGGTCACAGTGTATAGCGTTAGTCCCTCTACGCTTTCACCTATTTATACAAACTCCCACTCAACCAATTCTGAGGCATTGTGGGATAGGTAGTATTTTCTATTAAAATGCAAGCATATAATCATTTTTTTAATTTTTTGAGTAGGATTACCATTGTGTAAACATATCAACATTACATATAATCTTAAAGGACCTAGTTGGGTAAGTGGCCATATTATTTCTAATTGCTCCCAAGGTACTGTGAATAACATGAATAACACAGTTAGCAAGGCATTATGTCTGAGTGACACTTGTGGGTTTGTCCACACCCCTGCCTCCGCATGCCTGCTCCCTACCACACTGTCCTTTCTATTATGACTTAGTGTCTTTGTCATGGTTATTTGGTGGCTGAGTGCCCCAATTCATACATGGATTCATATCACATTTTATTGTCAATACTCAAGGTCATTCTGACTCTTATGTCTTGTTCAGGTTACGTATGAGTTTCACATCTTACACAAATATAACCAGTCCATCAATTTGTGAGTTAGTCTCTGTGCTGAACAGAAGAAACAAGTTAATATATGCATTATATCTTGTTTGTGTCTAGTGGGATGGTATAATTATTTTTTTAACACAGTTGCAGATGTATATACATCTCTCTGCCCCCTATCAATCCTATGGGAATCTTTGTTTTGACCCTGATGATGAGTTGTGGCTTCAAACGTCTCAATTTCAATCTTCTATTTCCTCACCTTTCATGCATCGGACCATTGCGATCCCAGAATATGTCATGTCAAGCCATATTTTTCCTTCATGTGTCATCATTTGCTTGGCCACTGTATATGTAGCGTCCTTATTTTGAGTTGCCTTGATGTGTTCTAACATCCGTTTTTAAAGGGCATATTGTGCTGCCTATGTATCGTTTTCCACATAGACACTCAATTAGCTATTCCACATAGGTCGATTTGCAAGTGATCTTTTCATCAATGTTAAATACCTTTCTTGATCTTACAGGCTTTGCAGCTAATGCACTTGCTGAATCCCTTTTGTAAACTTTGTAGCCAAGATTTTGATTTATTTATCACAAAGTGACTATTCACCAACTTGCCCGATAATGATGATGCTTTTCTGAATGTTATTTGTGGTCGGGTTCCCAGTTGTTTCCCAATGTCTGTATCTTTAGTTAGTATATTCCAATATTTTTTCAATATTTTTTGAATTTTGAAAATTCCCTTGCTATAGGTTAGAATCATTCTGATTTTGACATCTTTTTGTTTGTATTTATTTCTCTCTTGTTCACCAAGGTTTCAGCCCATGTAAGACATCTTGCTTTTTCCTCTCAACTGTGAATATTATTGTCTTACCTCCTCTTCGGAGGAATCTTTGTTTGATTTCCTCAAATTTAGATTCCATTTCTTTATCCTCAGAACAATTTCATTTCATTCTGATAAGTTCTATGTAGGGTATTTTCTTCTTCAATGTATTAGGATGGAAGCTCATACCATGGAGGACACTATTGGTGGCTGTGCTTTTCCGAAATGCTGTGGTTTCTATTTTATTTGATCTTACATACACTCTAGTCTACAGGAATACTATGTCAATTGCACTGATGTTATGGGTAAACTTTAAGCCAAGTTTGATATTGTTCAGATTCGCAAGGTATTCCATGAACTCTGTTTCTGTTTAATTCCATATAAGAAATAAGTCATCTATGAAGCGCTGCCAAAGTACAACTTTGGCCACGTGTTCATTCTCTTCTCTCCAAGCTATGGCTTTCTCCCACCAACCCATCAGCTCCAGAAGCTTTAGGAATAGAATGTTTTATTGAACATGAAAACATTGTTCCTGAGACATTGTGCAATCATTTCTGTGAGCATCTGACTGTGTTGTAACTCCTGTATGAGATTTTGTTTTAGAAAGTATGTAATCGCATGAATACTAAGCTCATGACTTATTGATGTATATAAAGATATTACATCTATGGTTACCAAAAAGTATTCTCTATGCCATTAAATTCTTATCAGGATTCTAAGAAGGTCCCCACTATCTTAAATATATGAAGTCAGGGTAGGTATTATTTGTGCCAAAAAGTGGTCCACGTACAAGGCCATATTCTCATACAATGACCCACAGCTAGAAATGATGGTTCCTCCAGGTGGTCTGTTGAGTTTTTTGTGGATTTTCTGCAAAAAATAGATCATGGGTGTTGATTATCAATGCTCAGGAAAGAGACCTCTTCATCACTCAATAATCCTCTTTGATGCCATGTCTTTAATTTGTTTATTGCTTCCATTACTAAATCATTGATTGGGTTTTTCTTTAGTTGTTTATGGTTCATTTTATTTTTAAGTTGTCGCATATCTTCCAGGATATATTCTTCCTTATCAAGGATCATTATATTGCCCACCAGTTCTCAGGTCCCTTGCTTCCGAGATTGTAAAATCTTCTGAATATTCTCTATCTGTTCACTTTCAACTTTTGGGATGTTATTCATGTGTTTTCTGTTAAAAAACTTTGCTGGTTATAGCTTTTGTACAATTTTAAAGAGGTCTATCCTCGGATGTCTATCCTCGTTGCAACATCATCGTACTGTTTCTCTTGGCATAAAGTGAGGACTTTATTTAAAAGACTTTGTTCATCCTTCATTAGTTCATATTTGAATAGATTTATAATTAAGTTAGGGTTTATTTTTCCACTCCTATCTATTTCTTTATTACTCGATTGGGTAGATGGTAGCAACAGCAAAAAGGGACCAAAATTATAGAAAAAAGGAAAAGGGGCAGGTTAGAAACACTCTGACCCCTTAGGTTGGTTAGTGGGTCCCACAGGGACACTGAGGGACAAAAAAAGCATTTTCCTTTAAAATTGTGGCAGAATTTGCATACGGTGCAGGAATCCTGCTGAGATTTTTTTTTAAATGAAGCACTGTCCTCTGCGCTTCATTTTAATGAGCCCCCGGGTGGGCCAGGTCCCAGGGGCTCATTTGTACAAAATGGCTGGGCCTCAGGGGATGGGGCCTTCGAGGCAGAGTTTGAGTAAAGAGAAATGAGGACACTTTTTTCACATGCCTGGAGTCACGACTCCATCGCGGCTCTCAGCTTGACCCCGTGTAACCAAATGGGTTTGCGACTCAAGGCAAAATTAAAAAGAATATGTATGTTTTAAAAAAAGTAAGATTGACTGTAGGGTTATATGGTGACTCTAAAAAGGGCTCTTGTTTTCCTTATGAGTTTATTGTAGCTACATGTAAATGCGGATGAACAGCTTTATGTTGTTGAGAAAGACTCTGTTCCCTTGATCAGTGAAGTGAGCTCAATCACTTCTGTAGAGGTCGTCCTTATCAAAACGTAGATTGTTCTTATGGGATGGACCCCATCATATGATCCCTGAGGTATGCAGAAACAGCTTTATTGTCATTCTTCCTAGCTTTCTCAAAGAGTGGGCAGAATTGATTTGACCACTTCCATTTCTGTCTTAGACATATATTTGAGAATACAAAGACAGTTTGATGCAAAAGCAACATCAATTCTGTAAAGGAATCCTTCATCAGCATTTCCAGACCTACTCCAGTCAATGTGCCAAGATCATTGCCACCACAGATAATAATCATGAGGTCATGGGGTTGAAGATGCAAAAAGGTTTTAAACAAAGACAACAATTGGTGCCACTTTAATCCTTTCTGTGCAATCTATTTATTGTCCACATTTTGCAAACCTAGGTTTTAGTCAATACATCTCTGTTAAGCATACCTTTTGCACTAGAAAACATAGCTGTGTCCTACAATCTACACTGTGGGCATCTTGAAGGGATGTCTGGAACGAATGAAAAGATGTCATTGCACATGCAATTTGCATTTTGATGAAACATGAACAAATAAAAAGATAAGGATTTGATCCCTTGCCTGCCCTTTTTTGCTGCACTCCTTTGTAGTCTGTGGAGCCCTGGGGAGTAAATGTTGCCGGACCCACAATATATATATATATATATATATATATATATATATATATATATATATATATATATATATATATATATATATATATATATACATATATATATTACCTACTGGCAGTCGCCAGTAGGTATATATAGTTAGGATTTTTTCTCTATGGGACTTTTGAAAATTCTATGTCTAATAACTTTAGCGTTTGTGGACGGAATCGGCTGAAATTCTCAGGAAAATGGCACATTTTGTTTCTGAGCAGCCCCTGAAAATTTGGGGGGGTTTCGTCAAGGGGGGGCCGAGAAAAAAGGGGGGTCCCAAAACACATTTTTCCCATTCATTTTTCCAAAGGGCGTTTGGCCTCACTTTTAGCTCGAACGGCTAAATGGATTTGCACGAAACTTGGTTAAATTGTAGGGACTGTTAGCCCGATGTGCCTTTGCTGGGTCTCAATATATGTGCTCCAGTGGATTTTGAGAAATTAGCGTTTTAATAAACAGATATATCTGTGACAGCGTCCCAGGTAGCGATCCGGTTCGCGTACTTTTCGCGTTACGGAACTTTGCGAAGCGAAGCTGATTGGCTCTCCGGTGTCTGTCAACATTCTAAACAGTCCAGAACGGCTGCCATCTTGTCTCTCGGTAGGATCGAGAGACAAGAGGAGGAGAAAAACGAAGGGGGAATTTAATGAAAGGGGGCAAGGTAGACCCCTCTTGACCCCCTAGGAATGATGTTGGAGTTATTAAAGGGTCCCATGGGGCAAATAAAAAAAATTTGATTTTTCGCGGTAGAAGTGCTTCCCGGTTCGCGAACCGGTAGCGAAACGGGAATTCGCCATTTTGTGTTTTGTTTTAATTAAATTACAAGATGGAGGAAAAACAATGTGAGAAATGGGTATAAGGGGGTACGGGAGACATATCCTGACCCCCTATGTTTTCTGAGGGTGGCTGAGGATGCTCATATATGTTGATACATGTCTTCCAGCAGCTGCGCGTGAGTGGATTTTTATTTTTTTGCTGCGTGACGTCTGTTAACGTTCGATTTGAAGGAAATCAGGAAGTGTTGACGGCCATTTTGTCACTGCGAGTAAATATATTGTTAAAAATAATTGTTATAAATTATTCCGTATTGATAAACATTGTCTGCACCATTTTGCCTTTTTTCCAATGCCAAACTTTTGTCGTGCACAGCAGCCATTTTAGATGCCTTCACCAGACCCACTCTCTGCACGCCGCTGATCCTCAGCATGGCTCCCCACCCTCGCAAGCATCTCCCCAAAGCACTGGTCACCCCCGCTCTCTCTCTCATGCATGGGCCATAAACCTCCCGCCATCTGCGCAGCTCTTCCCTGAGAATCACATCCTGTGCCCGCCCAACACCTCCCTTTCACCCTATTCACTACCGCACCCTCTGGGGGTACGGGAGACGTATCCTGACCCCCTATGTTTTCTGAGGGTGGCTGAGAATGCTCATATATGTTGATACATGTCTTCCAGCGGCTCCGCGTGAGCGGATTTTTATTTTTTTGCTGCGTGACGTCTGTTAACGTTCGATTCGAAGGAAATCAGGAAGTGTTGACCGCCATTTTGTCACTGCGAGTAAATATATTGTTAAAAATAATTGTTATAAATTAATCCGTATTGATAAACATTGTCTGCGCCATCTTGCCTTTTTTCCAATGCCACACTTTTGTCGTGCACGGCAGCCATTTTAGATGCCTTGACCAGACCCACTCTCTGCATGCCGCTGATCCTCAGCATGGCTCCCCACCCTCGCAAGCATCTCCCCCACGCACTGGTCACCCCCGCTCTCTCTCTCATGCATGGGCCATAAACCTCCCCCCATCTGCGCTGCTATTCCTATTCCACCCTGTGCCCGCCCGACACCTCCCTTTCACCCTATTCACTACCGTACCCTCTGACACTCCTCTTCCTCTGTGTCTGATTGTCCAGGCCGGTCCCAGGCTATCACTTAGCCCTGCGGATGTAGTTTATGGCCCCAACTGTTAAGAATCACCCCTCTTCAAAGGAGTTACAGTAGATCAAGGCCCCCACCCCATGAGATCCGTCACACCACACGAGTTCCTACTATCAGATAACGATCCTGTATTGTGATTGGGGAGGGGATTCTCACTGTGAGGGTGTGTGGGATCGAGCCTGAAGCGGAAGATTCCAGGGATGTTTTTTTGTACATTAAAGTCTTCACAATTATGTGTCACATTAAAAATATACAGCACTCCAACAAAGTAGTATGATGATAACACTTTAATAACTTATAAATATATACAACGCTCCAACAAAGTAAACACGTTAAAAAAAAACATTTTAAACAAAGCAACAATGGGCTGCTGTGAGGTGGCGTAAGTATTGGTCCTTTGTGCGAATAGGCCGAAGGCAGCACAACGCGTCGAGATTCGGACGGCACCCAGGTGATGTCCAGTAAGTTGTCGCACTGGTCATGGCATCCTACAATGCTGCGCCGAGAAACGGCGTGGGGCGCCCTGGGGGGGGAGGCGGAATGAACGGGCCTCCCTCGCCTACCCAGCTGGAGGCTCCTCTGCTGCAGTGGGGCGCCCCTTTACCCTTTCAGTCGCCATTCTGCTGTTTACCGCCCGCTTTTGCTGCACTGTGCCTCATCCGCCATTCAGCTGAGTTGCGCCCGCTCTTGCGGCTACAGCGTCTCGCCCACCATCCAGCTGAGTTGTGCCCGCTCTTGCGGCTACAGCGTCTTGCCCACCATCCAGCTGAATTGCGCCCACTCTTGCGGTGCAGCGATAGACGGCTGCCACAGGACTCTTAAAATGGCAGCCGGCTCTTCGGATTTGGGCCTGGTCCACTAAAATGGCTCTGGGACACATTTGAACTCGGACATTTGCCTGTTAGGGATTGGGCCCCATTCTCGAAAGCGTCCCCTCAGCCTTGAAGATTCTACAAAAGTCATCTGGCCCCCGACTCCCGCAGGCTTCCGGTGGGGAGCGGCTGCCATGATTGCTCGCGGAATGGCCACGACGGAGCCACGAGATGGTGATGCTCTCATGCTGACGCCAGCTTCAGTCTGAAACATCCAGAAACACTGTAGACTACCAATTCGATCAGTTCCGGTGGAGCCCCAATGTGACCCGGTAGAGAAGAACTTGCCCTCCCCTCTTTGACTGATAGTTCTTATAGCCTGTCCCTTCTGTTGTCATTTAACAGAACTTTTTGGACTGCTGAAAGGGGTTGTGTTCCGACCGCTGGTTGGTGGAGACATTTTGACTATATTCTGGACCTGCGTTGTCGCGTAATGCATTATATGACGCGCCGCGTTAGCGCACCCGGAAGTGCTCCGGTGCGCGAGATGCAGCTGCCCGGAAACGATCCAGAGCGCGGCACGCAGCGCGTAACGTAAGCATAACAGGTCATGTGACTTGTTAATAAAACTTTTCATTGGTTCATTTTACTTTTGTTATTCTAATGATGAAAGGCTTGGTCATATGACCTAAAAATAACACTTTTCATTGCTTTCAAACATTTTTTTTTCCCAAATGATGAAAGCCCCACCTTTTTTTTTCTCACTCTGACTTGTAAAGAAAAGGACCCAGATGCATTTACAGTTTATCACTAACAATGTTTCAGGCTAATGTATTTTCCCGGGAAATTTACAACTGTCCTGCAAGTAAAATATTCCTATTTCGAGAAAAAGGGCGTTTCTTCGTCCCATGAGGGAGCCGTTGAACAAAAGAGGCTCGGCCTGCTGTCTTAGTTGCTGATAGGCATGAATATCGGATTCTTATCAATCACTTTATGTTGCAGGAGTGGAAAACACAACAGCCCTTGACCATTTATGTTTACTGCGTTCCTGCGTATTATACCTTTTAACCTTCATGTAATCGGGCTGCTTTATTTCACTTGCCTTTTACTGATTCGAAAACAGTGGCTATTATTCAAAACTTTACCAATCTAGGTACTACTACCATGTTTTGTTTTAAAAACCTTTATTGTGAAAATGTCAGTATACAAATAAGGGCCTATAACCACGTGGGCCGGCCACGGAGCAAACTGGAATCGTATATGATGAGGGGACATTTACACTGTAGAAGAACGTAACGGGCGACCCATTAGGTTGCAAGAACTAAGGTGTCTAACAGTTGCGGAATCGGTGGACGTACATTTTATAATTAAAGTACGACAGGGCCAGTTACAATAAAATTATCTAGATATACATTTGCGGGCAAGTACCATGGGTAACGTTAATTCGAACTTTCAATAGTACAGTAATCAATAACACATCAGAACTTAATATCAATAGGGATGTCCAAATGTTCAATCAGTATTCGTCCCCGCCCGCCATGTGCTTCAAAACTGCATATGTATCTCGTGATATCAAGGTTGGGCAACCAGTACACAACAAGGAGTTTCGAGTCCTATTTATACCGGCGCCATTTTGGGCAAGGCCGGGCAGGTCCAGGATATAGTCAAAATGTCTCCACCAACCAGCGGTCGGACCAGAACCTCTTTCGGCAGTCCAAAAAGGTTCAGTTAAATGACAACAGAAGAGATAGGCAACAAGAACAATCAGTCAAAAGAGGGGACGCTTTCGTGAATGGGGCCCATGCCCTAGCAGGCAAGCGTCCGAGTTCCAAGGTGTCCAAGGGCCATTTTAGTGGACCAGGCCCAAATCCAAAGAGCCGGCTGCCATTTTGAGAGTCTTGTTGCAGCCGCCTTTCGCTGCACCGCAAGAGTAAGCACAATTCAGCTGGATGGTGGGCGAGACGCTGTAGCCGGAAGAGCGGGCGCAACTCAGCTGAATGGCGGATGAGGCACAGTGCCGCAAGAGCGGGCGCAATTCAGCTGAATGGTGACTGAAACGCTAAGGGGCGCCCCACTGCAGCAGAGGAGCCTCCACCTGGGGAGGAGGGAGAGGCCCGTTTGCGCCACCTCCCCCCCCGCGGGCACCCCACACCGTCTTTCGGCGCAGCATTGTAGGATGGCGACACCAGTGAAACTTGCTGGACACCACCTCGGTGCCATCTGGATCTCGGCGCGTTGTGCTGCCTTCGGCGTACTGTAGCAGCAAGAGTGACCGCAACTCAGCTGGACACGCCGTCTTTCGGCGCAGCATTGTAGGATGGCCATACCAGTGCAGAAACTTGCTGGACACCACCTCGGTGCCATCCGGATCTCGGCGCGTTGTGCTGCCTTCGGCCTACTGTAGCAGCAAGTGGGGGCGCAACTCAAGTGGACAGGAAGTGAAACGGTAAGAGGCGCCGCACTGCAGATGAGGTGCCTCCACCTGGGGAGGCGGGAGAGGCCAGTTCGCACCGCCTCCCTTCCCCCCGGGCTCCCCACGCCGACTTTCGGCGCAGAATTGTTGGATGGCCACACCAGTGCAACTTGCTGGACACCACCTCGGTGCCATCCGGATCTCAGCGCGTTGTGCTGCCTTCAGCCTATTCGCACATCGGTCCGCTACTGACGCCGCCTCACAGGCCAACGGATTTTGTAGGCTTTTTATAGCCCAAAGCCGCATAACAGGTCATGTGACTTGTTTATAAAACTTTTCATTGGTTCATTTTACTTTTGGTTTCCTATTGATGGAAGGCTTGATCATATGACCTAAAAATAACACTTTTCATTGGATTGAAACATTTTTTTTTCCCAAATGATGAAAGCCCCACCTTTTTTTTTCTCACTCGGCAATCCAAAAAGGTTCCGTTAGATAACATTAGAGGGGACAGGTAACAAGAACCATCAGTCAAAAGAGGGGAGGGCAAGTTTTTCCCTACCGGGTCACGTTGGGGCTCCACCTGAAGTCATCGAATTGGTAGTCTACAGTGTTTCTGGATGTTTCAGACTGAAGCTGGAGTCAGCATGAGAGCATCACCATCACATCCAGGACTTATGCCATTTGTGCAAGGCAGTGACATCGAAGCATCTCAGGGACCAAGTAACATACCATATGCAGAGTCCTTCCCACAACCTCTGCCTTCCTTCTTACCTAGTTATTGTTCTTTCACTCCCACTCCAGGCTTTTAGTCTGTGGATGGAAAACCATGAACCTACAATCACCTATGAAAATCTTACTATTGATGGTTTATTTTGAGCCCAAAATACAAAGGCTTGTTTGGATTGATGTTGCAGCAGGCTGCCATGTAAATAGTTATTTAATAAAACGTTTTACCCTGTTACTTTGCTGGTGTGTTGTATATATTTATAATATTTACATAGTGTTTGTGGTTATTTTGGGTGGGGTGGGCGGCGGAGCCGAGCTGTCTTGCAGCTATCATGGTGTCGAGCTCAGTTCCTCTCACTAGTTTTGTATTTGTCATGAGGGGTTGTTCATAATGTTTCTATTTTAGCGAGGTCAAAAAGAGATCCCATTAGTGGCCTACTGATTTTGCTTGATTCCTTTTGTTTTTTTAACGATTTTTCACTATCTGCAAAGACTAAGCAGAGTATTGCGACTCAGTGCTTGTTTGTAAATAGAGAATGAACCAAAGAGAACCAATTCCAAAACAATAAATGCTAGGATAACAATCAATCAAATGGAGAGGGAAGCAGGCACGACGGATTACAACGGGGGCAAAGGCCTGTGTTACCTACCCTTCACTATCTGCAAAGAGAGAATACTCCTAAAAGAAAAGAGGAGGGGGGGGCAGCGTTCAAAGCACATCAGCGTGCATAAATACGAAAATGTTTTTACCTAC
Source organism: Lissotriton vulgaris (assembly GCF_964263255.1). NCBI lineage: Eukaryota > Metazoa > Chordata > Amphibia > Caudata > Salamandridae > Lissotriton > Lissotriton vulgaris. Next base: position 928,467,478 of record NC_141689.1, on the reverse strand, counting down.
CACGTATCTGACATTTTACAGCTTTTGATATTTGCTATTAAAAAACCATTGAAATTCACTGAAAAAACCATAGGTTATAGACCATATATAGTTAGGAATTAGCATTTACAAAACCTTGAAAATTCACTGAAAAAACCATAGGTTTTAGACCTTATATAGTTAGGGATTAGCATTTACAAAACCCTAATTTACTCGCACAAAACCATTGAAATTTGCATATATAGTTAGTTACACTAACTATATATCGCGCACCCCCAATCCACTGCTGATGATGTCACATATTACATCATTCATGACATGGTCAGTGACATCACTGATGACATCACTGATGACATCTCAAATGACATCACTGATGACATCACTGATGACAACACCCAGTGACTGTATGTTTCGGTAAAGTTAAAATATGTCTTACATATTGAAGAATGAGTGGATGTATAAGTGTCTGGATGAAGGATTTAGTAGGTGCATGACTGACTGTATGAGTGAGTGATTTAATGTGTCTCACTGAGTGCATGGGTTAGTGACTAAACTGTCTTAATTTGTGCATCATTATGTCTGTTGTTCTGTAAACTGCTGCATGTGTTGATCAGTAGCTATATGAGTAACTATATGGGTTATTGTTTGGTTGCCAAAGTATTTGTATGGGAGACTGAGTGTTTGTGTGGGTGGCTGGGAGGTGTGTGACTCTATGCATAGATGTGTGAGTAGTTGATTCACTATATGTATGGGTTCAATAGTGCATGTGGAAACAGCTGTATGGGCGGTTGACTGTCTGCATGAGTGTATTGGTGATTGAATGGATTCTCAGTGCTATATGTCAAAGTAAGTACATATGTAAAACACAGTACATGTGAGAGTTGACATATATAAATAACTGTGCATAAGAGCCAGTGAATGTGTGAGTGGCTGTATGGATCATTGAGAACTTGTATCAGGGATTGTATAAGAGAGTAAATATGTGTTAGTATATGTTTGAATAAGTAAGGTGTGTATAACTGTATAGTTGAAGAAATGGAGGTGTGATTGATTCTTTGCATGACTGACTAGGTGTGTGAGTAACTCCATGGATGAGTGACAGTCTGTGAGTGTCTGTTTACACTGAGTGTATCTAAGGTTATATTAGAGTCTGAAGAGGTTCATCGTATAATCACATGAATGATGTCATCAGTGATGTGATCAGTAATGTCAAATGAGATGTCATCAGTGATGTCATCAGTGATGTCATTTGAGATGTCATCAGTGATGTCATCAGTGATGTCATTTGAGATGTCATTAGTGATGTCATCAGTGATGTCATTTGAGATGTCATCAGTGATGTCATCAGTGATGTCACTGACCATGTCATGAATGATGTAATATGTGACATCATCAGCAGTGGATTGCGGGTGCGCGATATATAGTTAGTGCAACTAAGTATTTATGCGAATTTCAATGGTTTTGTGTGAGTAAATTAAGGTTTTGTAAATGCTAATCCCTAACTATATATGGTCTAAAACCTATGTTTTTTTCAGTGAATTTTCAAGGTTTTGTAAATGCTAATTCCTAACTATATATGGTCTATAACCTATGGTTTTTTCAGTGAATATATATATATATATATATATATATATATATATATATATATATATATATTCACTGAAAAAACCATAGGTTATAGACCATATATAGTTAGGAATTAGCATTTACAAAACCTTATTTTACTCACACAAAACCATTGAAATTCCATATATAGTTAGTTGCACTAACTATATATCGCGCACCCGCAATCCACTGCTGATGATGTGACATATTACATCATTCATGACATGGTCAGTGACATCACTGATGACATCCCTGATGACATCTCAAATGACATCACTGATGACATCACTGATGACAACATCCAGTGACTGTATGTTTCTGTAAAGTTAAAATATGTCTTACATATTGAAGAATGAGTGGATGTATAAGTGTCTGGATGAATGATTTAGTAGGTGCATGACTGACTGTATGAGTGAGTGATTAAATGTGTCTCACTGAGTGCATGGGTTAGTGACTAAACTGTCTTAATTTGTGCATCATTATGTCTGTTGTTCTGTAAACTGTTGCATGTGTTGATAAGTAGCTATATGAGTAACTTTATGGGTTATTGATTGGTTGCCCAAGTATTTGTATGGGAGACTGAGTGTGTGTGTGGGTGGCTGGGAGGTGTATGACTCTGTGCATAGATGTGTGAGCAGTTGATTCACTAGATGTATGGTTTCAAAAGTGCATGTGGAAACAGCTGTATGGGCGGTTGACTGTGTGCATGAGTGTATTGGTGAGTGAATGGATATCTCAGTGCTACATATCAAAGTAAGTACATATGTAAAAAACAGTACATGTGAGAGTTGACATATATAAATAACTGTGCATAAGAGCCAGTGAATGTGTGAGTGGCTGTATGGATCATTGTGAACTTGTATCAGGGATTGTATAAGAGAGTAAATATGTGTTAGTATATGTTTGAATAAGTAAAGTTTGTATAACTGTATAGTTGAGGAAATGGAGGTGTGATTGATTCTTTGCATGACTGACTAGGTGTGTGAGTAACTCCATGGATGAGTGACAGTCTGTGAGTGTCTGTTTACACTGATTGTATCTAAGGTTATATTAGAGTCTGAAGAGGTTCATCGTATTATCACATGAATGATATCATCAGTGATGTGATCAGTAATGTCAAATGAGATGTCATCAGTGATGTCATCAGTGATGTCATTTGAGATGTCATCAGTGATGTCATTTGAGATGTCATCAGTGATGTCATCAGTGATGTCACTGACCATGTCATGAATGATGTAATATGTGACATCATCAGCAGTGGATTGCGGGTGCGCGATATATAGTTAGTGCAACTAACTATATATGGAATTTCAATGGTTTTGTGTGAGTAAAATAAGGTTTTGTAAATGCTAATTCCTAACTATATATGGTCTATAACCTATGGTTTTTTCAGTGAATTTTCAAGGTTTTGTAAATGCTAATTCCTAACTATATATGGTCTATAACCTATGGCTTTTTCAGTGAATTTCATTGGTTTTTTAAAAGCTAATATCTGTAGCTGTAAAATGTATTCTTCTTTAAATCTCAAAATATATTTTACATGTTTTTGATACAATTTTTTTTTTAATTTTTGTTTTGTTTCGCTCCCAGTCCGCGAACCGGTCAGCTTCCCGTTAGCTCAATTTAAAGCCGCAACTCGGTCCGCGAACCAGTAAACGTTCCTTTAGCGTAACTGTTACGTTAGAATGACGTTTTGCGTTGTCGCGTAATACGTCATTTGACGCGCCAAGTTAGCGGACCCGGAAGCAGACCGGAAAGCGGCGCAAAGCGCGAAACGTAAACACAGCAGGTCATGTGACTCGGTAATAACACTTTTCATTGGTTCATTTCACTTTTGGTTTCCTAATGATGTAATACTAGGTCATGTGATCTAAAATTAACACTTTTCATTGGTTTAGAACTTTTGCTTTTCCCAAATGATGAAAACCCCTCCTTCTTTCCTCACTCTGACTTTCATCTTGGTGAGAGAAAGACCCTTTTTCATAGTTGAGCAATGGCTTCAGTAGTTGCTTCAGCTGGTGGACCCCCACCACCACCTCCACCTCCTCATGGGAAGAGAGGACCACCTGCTAAAGTAATCTTACAAGAAGAGGCAGATCAGGAAGAGGAGGATGAGCAGGAAGAGCCAGAGTTTTTGCCAGAGGAGCCCAGGAGGTATAATCGAAAAGAAAACTACATCTGGCAATTTTTTACATTTCCTGAGGGGCAAAAAAAAGTGAATGCAAGATATGTGTTTTGCCGTATATGCGATGAAAGACTGTCAAGGGGGACTGATAAGAAATATAGCTTTGGCAATTACACTATGCATAGGCATATGAGTAGGTGGCACCCAAACAATTATAGTGCTGCCCAGCTTCGTGATGAACAACAAAATCCCCCTGCAATGGCAAGAAGATCGGTGGTTCAAGAAGTGTCGGGACCAGAGGAGAGGGAGATGGTCCCAAACATTCAAATGAACTTTGGGGAAGTGAAGCAAGTGTGCGTGCGCTGTAACCAAATACTTTGCTACAGAGAAAGTAGCATTACTCTAATTGTGAAAGCTATTACTAATCATGTTTGCCCGAAACGCCCCAAACAATAAATTCTTCTTTTTTTCGTTGCTCCTGTTGAGCCCTTTTCAATGAATCATTTTTGTTTCCCCCCTCCCCCAAAAAAAACAAAAAAATATCAAAATGTTCAGAAAATACAAGAAAATATAAAAAATGTTCAGAAAAATAATAAAAAAATTTAAAACAACAAAAACCAAAAAAAAAGTCCTTTTCAGAACTACCTCCCCATTATAAAAAAAATTGGTAGAATTTTTGAAACTCTGCCAACCTCTATTTCTTTTAGTTCGCTCCCAGTTCGCACTCCGGTACGCGAACCGGGAGAGAACCAAAAGAATGTTTTAAAAAAAAGAACAGTAAGTATAAGGGAATGACGTAAATAATTAATTTACTCTCTTAATTTCTATGCAGAAGTACTTAATCAATAATAACTCAGATCGGAAAGAAGGAAACAGAGTCCGTGGTGTTAGAGTTCTTAGGGGTTTTATTCCTTAAAAAGGAATCGTTCCGGAACTTGGTATCGGGTTCCTGGCACCACACAGGGTCCAGGAAGGGATAGAGAGAGCATATGCCAACATTTTATTGATAATACATAGCTTATATACTTAATTTACACCATTGAAAGTGACATAGGAGGCGTAACAGCTGAGAGAAGACAAGATAACAGTATACACGTGGTACTAATATGTAATCAAGAGGCGTGAACTGGAGGTGTGTGCTAGAAACGTCACTGATAGGTGACGCAGGTGGGTGGCACTAAGCAGAAATGTGGCAATGTCAGCAGAAATCGGAAGCTTGGATGCGCGCGCAGCTGCATGACGTGTGATTGACGGGGTGCAGGGGACTTGACATTTACACTGACGGAAAGAGACAGAAGTCTGGCATGTCAGATCAACTTGTACTTCTATCATATCTGATATCTGATGTTTGGGAACCGTATTATCTGGGCGGAAAGGTTTCTAGGGCAGAAGCTATTCTATGCTAACTGTGAGTGCGTGTATAAGCGCCTAAGTGTCTGCGTGAGAGGCGTGGGGGCTCGGGGCCTTCCATGGAAACATGGCAACAGAAGCTATGAATTACTTGCACTGAGACAGGTCGGTCCTTTGGCCCTGCAGCTGGGAAGGATGTTTACTGAAGCTAGTAGGCAGGAATGCATTTTCAGAGAGCGGAACAGATAACTCGAAGGTTATAGTCAGTCTTGGCAGAAAGCAGGCTGAGCTGAGCGCGAGGGGCCGCGCTGGAAGTAAGTCAGAGTTCACGGGTACAGAGGCAACCTGGGCTGAAGCTGTCGGAGTCAGAAGCCAGAAAAAAGAGGCTCGATGGCAGAAATTCAGGGCCTACTTTGCCAGAGCAGGAAAAACATGTAGAGTACACTACAAAAAGACGTTGGCATAGCATACTTAGGAACGGACTATACAACCCATTCAGGGTGGGTCTGAAAGAGGACAAGTTAACGTTGGACGCAAATGTATTTGCGTCTTCATAGATGGCACAGGAGGGAAGTTACATGCACTTTGAGCTGGTACATGGAGTCGGTGGGGTACGCGCTAGGGAACACAACTTGACCATAGAATTTTATATTTCCTCATTCCCTCCTTGTTCCCTACGGGACCCTTCATGATAAATCGATCCTCATGAATCGATCAGTTTGTTCTTGTAACATCATTTGTTCTTCTTTCTTTCGTTTACGTTTTGAGAAAAAGCTGGAATGTTCAATACAAGAGGTGGCACACAGTCCACAAATCGCTGGCCCGCACTGCAGGCACAGGCAGCAACTGAATACTAGAACTAGGCCAATGCCTAGGAAGGATAGGATCTTCCATCCCCAAGCGGTTAACGTTGTCCAGAACCAACCGGACCAAGTCCAGGTGCCTGGATCCTGATGTATCTGATTTGCAATGTTATGGAGACGTGTAATGGCTTGATATACAGATGGTGCGTTTTGTGGAATGAAAACACAGCAACTTGACCCGATGACCTTACAGGCTCCGCCTCTATCTGCCAAGATGACGTCAATAACAAGACGGTTCTGAAGGACAACAACCCGCATGGCGGACTGTTCTTCTGTTAGGTTACCTAAGGCGGAGGCAGTTTCATTTACTACTGCTTCTAGTGTTCTAGTTAATCTGCGTATTAGTTTACTATTCTGAACAGGTCCTAAAAAGAAAAAGAATCCTTTATTAAAATCGGTGTACTGTTCCCATGCCGTTTCTGTGTAGTCGACAAGTGGGATATCTCTTCTGGGTCTATTCTTTACTAGATTGGTATTCCTATGGTAATCAGGGGGAGCTAGGAAAACAGGTGGCAGAAGGAATGCAATGTAACAGGTACCATCCCAATCTGGAGGTAGACGTATGTATGCAGTATGACCACAAACAAAGTTAGAATGACTGATAGCTTTAAAGGACGATTTTCCATGATCGCTGAATTCGACCACAGTAGTGCATTTACTACGACCTAAGTGTACTGAACCTTTCTTCCTAATGCATAATTCACCAGTGACTGGCAATACTGACATAGTGGGTATAACAGGTGCGTCTTCGGATTCAACAGTAAGAATCATGAGGCTAATTGTATAGTTACCTAATCCATACACTTCATTTTCTAGATCAGTTCCTATTCTAGTGGGGAGTCCCTCCTTATCAGGGTAACAGACGTCGAGCAGGACTAAGTTCAGGTTTCCCCAAACCCAGCCCCCATCGAAAACAGCAATATCAGGATCTAAGGAATTAATTATTTTGAACCATGCACCGCAGGAGCCATTATGAGTGAACGGGTACGGAAAGAGGGGCAGAGCTCCCTTGTAATTCTGGCAGGGAGGGAGTCGGCCACATATCCAGCAATCTGTAGCATTGTTAGTTTGATGGGAATGATGTAGCATACTAATGAATGTATTGTTGCGCAGCGCAAGTCTGTAGGAGAGTTCATGTGGAGGTAACTTGCTAAAAATGTGTTCAGCAGAGACATTGTAGACAGATTGTTCACGCTTGAAAATAGGGTAGTAGATAGGTAAAAGGATGCTCGCAACAATAATTAGAATACTCAGAATAAACATGATTAATAGTGTCACTATACAGTGACTACGAAGTGATTTGCAATATGTACGTTTCTTATATTCTCTCTCTCTATCTCGATCTAGGGGATACATGTCAGAAACTATTTAACCGATTCACCTAGGGGAGGACTTAAACAATTAAACTGTCTGACTTGCTAGATCGGAGTTTCATGCGATACTCTTCTTGGGGAGTCTTTTCTCGTTCAGATTCTGTAAAGTCTTTAGGCTCAACACAGTCTTTGGTGGGGGTGGACGAGTCTCGATCAGGTTTCAGTCCAGAAAATTTTTTCACATGACTCGTGTGAACCCACCCCTTTCTCCCTTCGATCTTCACGGCGGTCCTCGTGGTGAGAAGGACGGTCTTCGGCGTTTTCCAGCGGGGCTCCAACGGACTCTTTCTATCAAAATTGCGCACTAGGACGAGGTCGCCAGGACGGACGTCATGCGGCTTTACATCAGTGTTGTCAGGGAAGGCTGCGGCAACCTGTGAACGACATGATTGGAGTGCAGACATTAAGGAGGCTAGGTAATCTGTCAACATGTTACAATCAACATCAGTAATCTTTTTCGGAATGGGCGTCCCCCACATATTCGGTGGTCTGCCAAAGACCACCTCGTACGGAGATAGCCCTGATCTCGAATGGGCAACCATTCTCATGTAGAATAGTGCCACTGGCAGGGCGACTATCCAGTCGACCCCTTTCTCCTGACATATTTTGGCAAGGCGGATCTTCAGTGTCTGGTTATGCCTCTCTACAAGGCCTGCGGCTTCAGGGTGTCGGACACAATGGAATTTCCACTGGTATCCTAGTAATAAAGAAACTTCTGTCATTAATGCAGATGAGAATGGCTGACCGTTATCTGAGTACACGACACGAGGCAAGCCGTATCGTGGGAAGAATTCACGAACCAGCTGTTTGGCAGTGGTCGGAGCAGTGTAATCTGGGACTGGGTATGCTTCGGTCCAGCGGGACAGAGCACAAACAACTACGAGAACATATTTAAATCCTCGACAACGGTCCATCTGGATATAATCCATCTGGAGGACTTCAAAAGGGTGATCGGGAGGATGAAATCCACCTTGCTCTACAGGGACGCTTTTACCTGGATTGAACTGACAACAGATCATGCAAGTACGCACTTTCTGTTTCGCTGCTGCTCGTAAGTGTTTATTGTTCCAAAGATTTTGTAAACTGTCTAACATCGCTTTCTCTCCTAGGTGTGCTGGGCTATGTGCTGTATTAATCATGACTTGAACCATAGAGTCAGGGAGAAACCATGTAGATTTTCCCTTCGTCATCCAACCTTGATCTGTCTGGATCCCTCCTAGTTCGATCCATTTCTTTATTTCTTCTGTGGTAGCGTGTGTCTGAATATCAATAACATCTAGTGCGGGATCCCTGACTGTCATACAATGTGTCAGTCCGGTTGTCTTGGTCATGTCAGTTGTCTGGGTGTGAGTCAGTGCTGTATGTTTTGCTGTCTGGTCTGCCAGGTCGTTACCCTGGGAAACAGAATCTGTGACTTTAGTATGTGCTCTACACTTCATAACGGATATGCCTGAAGGCAGATGTATTGCTTCTAACAGTGCTTGAATGAGGGGACCATGTTGGATCTTGACACCATGAGAGGTCAGAAAACCTCGTTCTTGCCATAGCATGCCGAAGTCGTGTACAACTCCGAACGCATAACGGGAATCAGTATATATATTAACATTTCTGTTCTTTGCTAGAATACAGGCTCGGGTCAGAGCGATGAGCTCTGCCGCTTGAGCAGACAGTGTATCAATACGGTGTGTTTCTTTAACTTCAGTTTCAGTGGTCACTGCATACGCGGCCACTAATTCTCCTGTACTTGTTCTTAAACATGAACCATCCACATAAAGTGTCAGGTCTGGATTTGTCAATGGAACATCTGTTAAGTCTCGTCGGGGCTTTGTTACTGCATTAATGATTTCTATGCAATCATGCGGGGCTGGATCTGTCATAATTGTAGGTAACAATGTTGCTGGGTTCAAGATGCTGCAGCGTCTGATTTCTATGTGTGGCTGGAATAATGTTAATTCGTAACCTGTCAGTCGTGCTATAGTCAAGTGTTGAGTCTGGGTTCTGTTTAAAAGAACCTCTACAGAGTGTGGAACTTGTACTGTTAACTGATGGCCTAAAACAATTGAATCGCTTTGTCTTATTGCTAATGCTGTTGCTGCTACTGACTTTAAGCATGCAGGGAGTGCCTGGGCTACTGAATCCAATGTACTTGAAAAATAAGCGCAAGGCTTATGTGAACCTGCTTGATCTTGAGTGAGGACAGACAATGCTGTACCATCACGTTCTGTAACAAAAAGTGTAAACGGTTTGCTGTAACATGGTGTCGCTAAAACTGGTGCTTGGCATAATGCTTTCTTTAATTCCTCAAAGGCTTGTGTGTGTTCCTGAGTCCAAGGGAGGACAGTCGAAGTTGCTGCCTCCTGCGTCGTTAACTGGATGAGTGGTTTAGCTAGAAATGCATATTGAGGAATCCATTGTCTGCAGTACGAGGTGAGGCCTATGAAGGCCCGCACTTCCTTTTGTGTCTGGGGTCGTGGCATATGTACAATTAACTGAATGCGATCGGGAGTGAGCTGTCTCCCCACTTTGGACAGCAAGTGACCCAAGTACACAACTTGCTGAACACAGAATTGGAGCTTTGAAGGAGACACCTTGTGTCCCTTGTCGGCCAGAAAATGTAAAACTGTCAGTGATGCTTGTTCACATTCGGGCTCACTTCGTGCGGTGATCAGTAGATCATCGACGTATTGCAGTAAAGCGGTGTTAACTGGCATTTGGATACAATCTAGTTGTCTTTTCAGTGCTTGACTATAGATGCTGGGGCTTTCTGTGAATCCTTGAGGTGCGCGGGAAAATTTGAAACTTCGTCCATTTAAACTGAATCCGAAGAGATATTGGCTCTCCGGATCAATAGGTACACTGAAGAAAGCGTTCTTGAGATCAATTACAGTAAAGAACGTTGCTTCTGAATCAATAGCAGTCAATAGGGAAGAGATATCGGGGACCACAGGGTACTGTGGTACAATACATTTATTCAGTTCTCGAAGATCAATCACCAGCCGATATACTGGCGGTGCATTGGGGTCAGTACGTTTAAGAATCGGAATGATGGGTGAATTACAGATATTGGAGTCGGTCTCTACGACCACTCCCTGGGCAATAAGCTCTTCAATGATTTTCAGTAAAGCCACTACAGCATCGGGTGGTAACTTGTATTGTCTGATTCTGGGTAGAACAACTCCTGTCTTGAGTGTAACACGGTATGGTGTGATATGCATACAACCTACGTCAGCTGGGCCTTTTGCCCATAGGTGATCTGGTACATTTTTCAATCTGACATCAAAATCTCGCAAAACATAATGACCCTTGAAATCCCATAGAAAGAGTCTAACTCCCTCCGGGGAACAGCATATTATAGCTCCTAGAGCCTTCAGTGTTTTAATTCCTAACAAGTTTTCTGGGCATGAGTTCGTAAGTAATAAATCTGTAACTCGTGATAATGGACCCACAGCCAAGGGTACTGGTTCCGATACTTCATTTACAATAGGCTGTCCTGAAAAACCAAGGGAAACATTCTGTGAGCCTGAGAGGGGTGCCCCTGGAACTTCATTATGACTGATAGTGGTGCGGCTCGCCCCTGTGTCAATTAAAAACTTTCTGTCCTTTCCCAATACGTGACTGTGTACATAAGGACCTTCTTGATCTACAGGAACTTCGATAAGAGGCAAACCACCTTCCCTCTCTAGGCTGTTTCATGTATATCGGGGGTAATCTGGATATGCCGACTGGGCATACTGGTACATCTGTTGGGAAACTTGCTGAGTCGCGGCAATGGGCTGTGGTCCTGTTACTGTCTGTGCTGTATGAGATGGAGCATGCATAGGCTGTGTATTCTGCATTGGCTGTACATTTTGTGAGGTCTGTTGCTGGACCTGATGTTGTCTAGGCGGATGCGGTCTTTCTTTAGTTTTACCTGTCGCTATGTTATGTTTCAGGACTGGGCATTCATGTACGTAATGACCTGGCTGCTTGCAGTAATTGCATGTCCCTTTAACGGGAGCTGCAGTGTGACTTGTCTGGGTCCCACCTTTTCTCTGACCGTCGGCTGGGACCGTCTGAGCTACTAACATTTTCATTTTCGTGTCTTTCATACGTTTCTGTTCTTGATCCTGTTCTTCTCTAATTCTGTTCTGATGATATTGTAACATTTGTAACATCTGGGATGGCGTATTTGCCTGCCAAGTACTTTCAACCTTGTACACTCTGTTTTTAACTAATGGTAGGGAGTTCTCGACTAGTTTTGATACAAAAAGGTGTGGATATGACTCGCTACTTGGTTTCAGGCCACTATTGATAATGAAACATTTCTCGAATCTTGAATAGAAGTCACTAGTATCTTCATCATGTTTCTGTTTACAGGACGAGATTGCGTCCCAATCTTCCTTTCTAGTTGTCAATAATCTTGGCAGAACCTGTACTATTAATCCGGGTAATGCTTTAGTCTTGTCCCCAAGGCCTACCCCTGGGACCCGTTTGCTTTCTTCGTCTTCTATTTCTGCCCATGCAATCTTTGTGTCCCCCACCTCCCATTCTTTTTCTTTTAATTTCTCGTAAATGCCCGTGGGCAACAGTACTTTTAACATTTTCATGATATCATCATACGTGTAATCCCCCATTAACAACATGTCTTTAAGCTCTCTGTGAAAACCTGCAGGGTCTTTGTCATGACACGGAACTAGTTTCTTCATTTCTAACAGTTCTAACTTAGTCAGTGGCGTGTGTACATATACACGTTTCAAGATGTGATCCGTACCCATAACTGGATGTACTTCTCGTAAGGGGTTCTGACTTTCAATGCCACTACCGCATTGCATGTGGTACATTTTCCTTTCTGGAGGCGGGGCCGGAACATATTCAGTGCTTACAAAAGTGTTATATCTATGTCGTTGTTCTAGAATTATTTGTATTAACTTGGTACTGAAACCTCTCCATCTATCCATGAGTAGTGCTTCTAATGTTTCGTGTAAAGGACCTGGATCGGAATGTTTATTTCTGCATTTCGTGAGGAGGTGCTGAATCATGTATACACCTGCTAATTTCTGTTCGTCTGGGGAAAGGTTCAGAAATGTCTGTGCTAAGGTATCATCATGATATATGTCTGGATTTTCGGCCCATAATATGGCTGACCGGGCTAGTTCTTGTTCATCCATGGAATTGAGTACATGGTACCCCATTCTTTCTCGTAGTCTTTTATCAGTCTCCTGGAACTGATGTTCAGAAGAATTCGGGTTCGTTAAAGCAGAGAGAAAAACTCTCTTGCTTTCTGGACGGATACCCTTCCTAAGGTAAGTTCCCTTACCTACATATGCTATAGTATCTGGGGTCCTTTCTTGTTCTTCAAGTTCTTCTTCCTCCTCGGAGGAAGCTTTTTCTTTCTGGTGTGCTGTTATCACTGCTTTTCTGATTTTCTTGTACATACTGGCTATGCAAGCCCCCTTGTCATGTTTTCCATCGGCTATATTTTGACCCCACTTGTTTAGTGCATCTAATTCACTTTGATCTGTTCCAGGCCTGTCTCGTTCTCTTATTAAACAATTTATGAAAAATCTTAGTATCTGTGCTTGAATGTCAACTTTCTGTTTCTCCATGGCATCCTTGATACTGTCAGGGTCTTTCCCTGTCTGAACAAACTCGTATATTCTATCTAGACGGTCCTTCATTCCTACATAGCATAGCAAGATATCAGTAGCAGATCTTAACCGTAGCGATGCCAATATCATTAGATCGTCTTTACCTGGTACTGGATCATATCTGCAAACAGAAATGTTTTCTCTGAATGCGTCAAGGCGGGGAGACTGGAACGTGATAGGACTCTGCCTATCCCTGACATTGAATCTGCGAGTTAATGGCGGGGTCCGGGGACCCGCGGTCGCACCTCCTGAAGCGGATGCTTGGGCATTATCTCCCTGTGGAGTCTGTACCTGAACTTGAATTTGTCGTTTGGTAGGATCAGGTAGACTTTGTTTCGGTAGGTCAGTTTTCGGTATGGGAAGTGGCGGAGCTGGCGGAGCGGGGGAGGTCTGTCGCGGTACTGGCGGGACATGATCTGGGGGCGGGGTGCCACCCCCATCCCTGTCAGTAGGCAGGGCACGAACAGGCAGATTGGTGTAAGCTGGTGCTACATCCTCTAGATAAGAATTTAGGAATATGTCTTTAGTAGTCTTATGCATTACTTTAGTTGGAACTAATGGTGCCGGTAAGTTTTTCGGTATTTCTGACAGGGCCTCAGGTGTACCCTCGGCCGCGAGATACATACCATTTACGAGATTGTTTCGGGCACGGTCTATTTGTTCTGTTTTTACTCGGATTCCTTCAGTAACTAACTCGTTTTCTTGGGCCTTTTCTGATTCTTTAAGTCTGTCTTCTCTACGGAGTGCTTTCTCAGCACGCTTATGTGATTCCTTACGCCAAAATTCTATGGCATCTTTCTGAGATTGTCTAGCTTTCTTTTTCCATAATACTTCTTCTACCTTCATGATGCACTCGGCATCCCATGTTCCGGTAACAGGCCATCTGTGTCTTTCGTCTAGATGCTTGGTATAATCGGCCCATAGGTCTAGATACAATATGGCATCTATGCCATGTTTATGATACATAAAGTTACCTGGAGTGTCCCTAGGGGGGATAGGAATTTCTTCCTCCAGTATTCCTTTCCTAGTTCCTAACTGTTTTAACTTGTTGAAAAACGGCATCTTGTTTACTTGTTACTGAACACTTGATCCTTACTACTTAAATACTAGTTACAGCTACTTTATACGAGAAACACAATAATGCACATTAAACGGTCACATTCATACCACGACATTAATCACATGCAAAGACATTTGAAACATAGATGGCTATCCCCTATACTGGATGTACTGCTCAACAGTACAGATACACTGGTGTAACAGTGCAGAAATTCAGAATACTAGATATACTGCTAAACAGTACAGATACACTGCCTAAAAACAGTGCAGACCGGACTTGTGTACCCAAACCCGTCTTGATACGACCCAGCAATGGTACTCACCGGGAAGCACGGAAACAGAAGGCCTCGGAAAACTTGACTGGACTCGACTCGATACTTCGGAAAACTTCGGAAAACTTCGGAAACCTGGTGGGCCTCTTGACACCTCGGACCTTGCTTCTTTCGGCTAGGCTCTGGTCGGGATCCTCCGCACTCCTCACCGCCTCGTCTGGGCACTGATCGCAGTCTTCGTCACCTCCGTGGGTCAGAGGGAGATGCAGGAAATCCTGCCGGTACGCGTAGGTTCCATCTAACTGATGGCAGGGGACAGAGCTTGCAATGCGCCAACCGGCGCGTGAGGTGGGGGAGGGGTCCCTATTCGGGCGCCAAAATGACGTAAATAATTAATTTACTCTCTTAATTTCTATGCAGAAGTACTTAATCAATAATAACTCAGATCGGAAAGAAGGAAACAGAGTCCGTGGTGTTAGAGTTCTTAGGGGTTTTATTCCTTAAAAAGGAATCGTTCCGGAACTTGGTATCGGGTTCCTGGCACCACACAGGGTCCAGGAAGGGATAGAGAGAGCATATGCCAACATTTTATTGATAATACATAGCTTATATACTTAATTTACACCATTGAAAGTGACATAGGAGGCGTAACAGCTGAGAGAAGACAAGATAACAGTATACACGTGGTACTAATACGTAATCAAGAGGCGTGAACTGGAGGTGTGTGCTAGAAACGTCACTGATAGGTGACGCAGGTGGGTGGCACTAAGCAGAAATGTGGCAATGTCAGCAGAAATCGGAAGCTTGGATGCGCGCGCAGCTGCATGACGTGTGATTGACGGGGTGCAGGGGACTTGACATTTACACTGACGGAAAGAGACAGAAGTCTGGCATGTCAGATCAACTTGTACTTCTATCATATCTGATATCTGATGTTTGGGAACCGTATTATCTGGGCGGAAAGGTTTCTAGGGCAGAAGCTATTCTATGCTAACTGTGAGTGCGTGTATAAGCGCCTAAGTGTCTGCGTGAGAGGCGTGGGGGCTCGGGGCCTTCCATGGAAACATGGCAACAGAAGCTATGAATTACTTGCACTGAGACAGGTCGGTCCTTTGGCCCTGCAGCTGGGAAGGATGTTTACTGAAGCTAGTAGGCAGGAATGCATTTTCAGAGAGCGGAACAGATAACTCGAAGGTTATAGTCAGTCTTGGCAGAAAGCAGGCTGAGCTGAGCGCGAGGGGCCGCGCTGGAAGTAAGGCAGAGTTCACGGGTACAGAGGCAACCTGGGCTGAAGCTGTTGGAGTCAGAAGCCAGAAAAAAGAGGCTCGATGGCAGAAATTCAGGGCCTACTTTGCCAGAGCAGGAAAAACATGTAGAGTACACTACAAAAAGACGTTGGCATAGCATACTTAGGAACGGACTATACAACCCATTCAGGGTGGGTCTGAAAGAGGACAAGTTAACGTTGGACGCAAATGTATTTGCATCTTCATAGATGGCACAGGAGGGAAGTTACATGCACTTTGAGCTGGTACATGGAGTCGGTGGGGTACGCGCTAGGGAACACAACTTGACCATAGAATTTTATATTTCCTCAGGAAGGAAACAGACAGTTATGTTACAAGAAAGACAGCTATAGGGAGTAAAGAAAAGATACTGTTACCCGCAATCCACTTCTGATCATGTCACATATTACATCATTCTTGACATGGTCAGTGACATCATCAGCAGTGGATTGCGAGTAACAGTATCTTTTGTTTACTTCCTATAGCTGTCTTTCTTGTAACATAACTGTCTGTTTCCTACCCTTATACTTACTGTTCTTGTTTTAAAAAAAAAATTTGAGATCATTCAGAAACAGTAACATTAATAGAGACAGAATGAGTGAATAAGAATGAAGAAGTATGAGAAGAGAGGGACTGAGAAAAATACTGGAAGGAGTAGAATAATTAAGTAATAGAGAAAGGAATGAGGGAAGTAGCAAACGCAGGAAAGTAAGGATTAAAGAAATGAAGCAGTAGAAATAATAGATGTTAAATGTGATAGATTAAATGATTGATACAGGATGACGATAAGGTGTGTCCTCTCCAAAAGTTTGTTTAAGCTGAGGCCTACTCAGGGTTGCATATCAAATTTATGCTTCTTGAAGAATACAGAGGAGATAATACATGTGAAGGCCTACCATTGAAGTAAAACATGTCCACTTCACTCTTGAACAACGGCCAGACCTCTTCTGTGTCCATAGACAGACCTAAACTTCATCTGCACAATGTCATTCGTAAACTTAGAAAACACAAGTAATGTAATTGAAAAACGTGGAGTTTCTTTTGCTCATTTCACAATCACATCACCTGTGTTGCCTTTGCTTAGGTATCTCATAGTGCAGATGTAGTCCAGCATTTGAAACAGAACGCAGAAGTGCAGCAGTGTATGCATTAATACATGTGAAGGCCTACCAATGAAGTAAGTCATGTCCACTTATTACATCATTCATGACATGGTCAGTGACATCATCAGCAGTGGATTGCGGGTAGAAAGAGTAGAAAACATTTACCTTATAATTCTTGTTAACTTTTTCAATTCTTTTTTCATACTTTCAATCTGTAAAAGAGAGAACAAACATTTCAAAAATATTAAAACATGTATTTAAAAATTAGAAAAGACAAGGGAAAAGGTTCAAGAACAGTCTTTCAACAACTTTGACATTTACAGAAGCCTCTGCTTCTCTACGTCCCCTACACAATCCTAAAGATATATATTTTAAACAAACAGTATCTTGATGCTGAAAAACTGAGGCCTATTTTGGAACATGGTGCATCTTTTGCACTGCTGATGTCCCACAATAGTGATGCAATAGCAGCGCAAAAGAGATGTAAAGCCATCATAAAATTGTGTCTAACATTTTAAATGATTGTTTCAGGATGCAAATAAGATGTGTCCTTTCAAGAGGTTTCTTTGAGGTGAGGCCTATTCAGTTTTAAAAAAAAACAGTACCCAGAAGTGCAGCACTGTAAGCATTAACTTTGACACTTACAAAAGCCTCAGTTTCTCCATATCTACCTCACATTTCTAAATGCATATCATAAGTACAAAAAGTAGAACATTAATTATACATGTTAAATGGTTTATTTTTGCTGTTCTCAGAATATATCAAATTTCACTTAAATCAGTGACTTGAAGGTATTCATCATGTAACAGCGGGGAAAAAAAACACAATCAAAATGATTGTGTTTAAAAAACCCATACAACCTAAGAAATCTGAATTCAAAACTCCTTAAAATTAACTTACTTTCCATAACGTCGAAGGATGTCCTATGAACAGCGTACACTCTGTTGTGCTATAAATATTTTCAGCCCGTCACTTTCTGAAGGAAAACCTCCATCGTTTTGTAAAATATGTTACATACAATAAAAGACTTCTCACATTCTACCACATGTTTCCACTTGGCCAAATCATGTTGCAGCGATTCACAACTCTTGTAATTCTTCCAATCAAATCCCGTCATTTTCTATTTTTGCAACTTTCAAAAAGAAAACATTTAAGATTACTTTCACAATCCTGGACTACTAATATCTTACCCTTCTTGCTCACTCATGTTCTACTTTTCCTATGACACTGATACTGCTTACTATGAAGCAGACTTACTTGCATCAGGTTTATATAGTTGGATTTTTAAAATGACAATATAATTAAAAGTTTTGGACCAATAATCTAGACAGCATTGCAGACTTACATTCCCTCTACTTCATGAACCTTTTGCAATTCCTCAGAGGAAATCCCGAGATTCTTTCCTTAAAATTTTGGTTTTAAAAACACCAGGTAAGAATTTTTAAGGTCAAACGGCAATTTTTTTTTGAAAGTTACAACAGAATCGTTGCAGAATGACCAGCCGTTTCTAGACTTTAAATAAGCTGTGTAATGTCCTGATGTTGTTAAAGGACCATCGTGATAGATAATTGCTACAGTTACAAAAGTCCTTCCTGATATTGACAGCTGAGAAGCAACAATTTTTTTTATTAAAGTTGTCAATTTTGATCCATCAGGCCTACATCGTTGGATCATTAAAATGACATACTGGCCATATCTTCGTATAAATAATGTTGACATCATTTCAGATTTACATTGGCTACACTCCATGTTGTGATCAGCTGCATTTACTAGCTTATTAAAGGAGACTGATTTACTGTCTGGCAAAGTTAAATATATAAATCTTACTGAGTCTACACTAGTAGTACTTGATACCATACACTTCTCGCAGTCATGCTGCCATTGATAAGAAAGCCCAAACAGGTGATCTACATCTACACCCTCATCTTGCAATACATCAAGCATATGCATTAAAAACTCCTGACAATCCTGCTGATTATTTTCAGAGAAGTCTGTTTGACCTGAACATTCATCTAAGAGATAACGAACTTCAGACACACTTTCTACTTTTGTCCGATCAGTGCTACATTTCTCTAACACAGAATTCAACAAACAGCATAAACTTTGTTCCGAATTGAACACAATCTGTTCTTTTAAAGTCTCTAGTGAAAAGAGAACATTAACCACTACATTTGCATAGCAGTTGACACCAGAACTGTTTTCAAATTGAAAACCGACAACATCTTCAACAGAATCCGTTTTCTTTCTGCTTACAATTTTTGGTTCATCGACTTTTCGGCTTTTTGCTACAACCTCCCTACTATTAGTGATATTTCTTCATTTACGGCCTACCACACGTTTCTCAAACAAAGGATATTGAGGCAAATGTGGCGCATACTCTCTTCTTAACCTATTGTATTCCTTAACACAATCTAGATCCGCACAAATGTTTGTGACATCACAATCAATCAAGTACAATCCCGATAAAGTTCTAACTCGTGACAATGCCACATATGCCATACCCTCTTTGAACACAGAACTGCCAATATTCACCAATGCACTATCTACACTTAAACCTTGCGATTTATGGATTGTCACCGCATATGCCAAGCAAACAGGAAACTGTTTACGGCGAACATATAAGTCTTTAACAAGCAAAAACCTAGCAGAACAACGACCAATTAGCTGTACTTCCTCAATGCCATCAAATTTAATTTTTAAAAATTCAATACCATCTCTACTTCTGTATTTCTCAAAATCAACAACATTACCCATTGATCCATTTACTAGACCTCTTTCAACATGTAAATTCCTTCTCAAAATGATTCAGCAATTTAAACACACATTCAAAGTCTTTTCAAAACCCGCTGTTTTAGATATAGTCTTCTCTAATGAATCCAATTTTGATTTCAAATTCTCTGACAAAATAATTGTGGATCCCATATGCTCTATTCTGTCAGTAGCTTCAAGTTTCACAATCTCTTGCTTTTCTAAATTCAACATTTTGTTGTTGAAGATGGCACATTCTGCAAGAGTTGGCATCAAACATATTCCGGATTTCTTCTCAGTAATTTTCTGAAAAATATTCTCAGGCACAACGTCTTGTTCTGGATATAAATTTGACAGTAATCGTGCATTTAAAGCTTCTTTCCCATGCTCGGTCACTTTTCCAATTCTAATATCTTGTAGAATATTCTTGTAATCTTCATCCTTTGCCTGACGCATATTTTCATGCAGTTCAGCATAATTGAAGTTTAACCATATATTGACGTTGCCAATGCTCCCTAGGCACTTCCTGGTATCTTCATGCGTGAGTATTTTGAATACAGGTTGTCCTTTTACTGGTGTCAGCTGCAGAAGATCTCCAAAAACAATGATGTGTTTGCCACCAAATAACACATCATACTCAGTTTTAAGAACTTCTTGCATTCTCAAATGCACAAAGGCAAGCATGACATTGGAAACCATGCTTACTTCGTCAATGATAAGAAGTTTCATTTTCCTCAAGACTCTTGAAACTTCACAACAAGCATCCCCAGATAACTTGTGGTATTGTAATTTGTTGTCATGCTCCACTGGCAGCATCAGTAGACGATGCAAAGTAATACCTTTAATGTTATGTGCTGCCAGTCCAGTAGGAGCGGTAACAACACAAGACAGCGATGACTCAGTCCTTTCCTGCAAATAACAAGAAATTGCTTTAATAAGGAAACTTTTTCCAGTTCCCGCTTCTCCACTCACGTACAGTCGGACAGGCTTCAACGACGTACATGAGCATTCTTTCTTCTCATGACTTAATCCATGATCAATTTGCTTGGTAACTTCGTCATATATTTTCCTCTGCTCAACGTTGAGTTGTTTTTCCAAGTCTTCTAAGTTAACCGCATCCTCCTGAGCATGTGCCATGGCTCTTTCCACTTCATTCATAGGAGTGGCAGCTTCATTTTCGATAATAGTCCTCCTAGTGGATCCTGACTCAATGAAACAGAACTCTGACTGTCCTGAGAACTGTCTCTGGCAATCTCGGCTGCAACCGCTTCCTGCTCAATTTCCAAAGTCAACATTTCTTGATATTTGGGAAAAGCAGGACATTCTATGGTCTCCTTAGCAGCAGTGAAAGAGTCTTCGTAACAGAGGAAATCTCCAAGCAGTTCCTCTTCTGCACGCCAAGGCTTGAAAAGTTGCAAAAGTGCTAAATAGAAAAACTCCTTTTTTTCTGGAGATTCGCCACTCAATTTTCGATGGTTTACTAATTGGCATTTTCATTGCTTGACCAGACATCCCTCACTTCCAATTACAGCATACACTCCTTTCTCAATATCTTCTTTGATGTTCCTCTTGAATATATAATTTTGTAGAACCTCATATAGACAAACATTCTCAAGGTGACTGCTTCGATTTGGATAATATGTATCCAACATGTTGGTCTTCAAAATGTCGGTACTGTTTGGTTCCTTTTCCGCCAAATACTCAATTTCGCGGACAGGTTTTAGAACTCGATTTCGCGTTGCAGCAAGACCAAGACTCGCCCAAACGATACTCCTGGATTTAGCATAGAGACTTGCTGAAGACAACCGGTCAGAACATTCGTAAGCTCCAATTTCTCGATGCAACAACATCTTCAGACTGAAACTGTACAACTTCTTGCTGAGGCTCTTTTCATGGGAAATGTCCTCCCACATATCCTTCAATTCTGTCTTTTCTTTTTTGGTGATGTAAGATGTCACATACCGAGCCACAGCCATAGAGTTGTCAGCCACAAACTGTATATCCATGTTAGCATTCCACATGGACAAAATCACTGGGTTGTAGTCGTTGATGTACTTGGACTCTTCGTTCCTTTTCAAATTGTATGTATTTTTGGGTGATTTCCTCGTCACATTATGTCGCAGCGAAGACATCAAACTGTTCACTCTTCCTTTAGAAATCACCGGTCGTGGAAAGTTGAAACGACATTTGGTGTAGAACTTGTCCTTGTTTCTGAATTTACGACGACAGTACTTTCCACAACGATGGCTTTGGAAACGTAGAACTTGTTCTCTTAGGCTTTTCTTCTCCGTTGCGTTTGGAACAGCACACGTAGAATACTGTTCTATGAAATTCATCACTAAGTCATCCGGATCTGTTCCAAATTTAGGTGCATCCTTGATCCACAGCAACATATGTATATGAGGAGCACCTCTTGCTTAGTACTCCTTTCTCCAGAAGAAATCCAACACCTCTCCAAGAGGTGGATTCTTCTTATTTGTGATGAAAGACATCATAGCTTCAAATCTATGATTGAAGTACCTGCATACATTCACTGGATCCAAAGAACACAATTCTCCAGGTATCTTGAATTCAATGTTTTCAATATTTCCATTTGCCTCTCGTAGAAATTCAAGTAAGTCTTCCCAGCCATACTCGGCACAGCTCAGAGTGAGGAACCAAGTTGGAGTTCCTAAGTTCCTCAGCATACATTTTAAATCACCATGACGACGGTACCAGTACTTATTAGTACCACGCTGACACGCCATGAGATTAATTAGGTGAGAATCCAAAATACTGTCTTGGACATTGACTTTATGCATAAAGTCACTTGCCGAGATGTTTCGCATCTGTATACCACTTTTTAAGATGTGGTTCACTGCATATGACAGTCCAGACAGATCGCTTTCAAACAGGAGATGAAACAAATAGGGAATGCATTGACGAAACCTAGGATCTTCTGCATACAATCGTAAAGTCCGGTATTCAGACGCAGGAATTTGATGAGGTCGCTCATCATATCTTCCTCCTTGACCTGTTGGAAATAGTTGTGGGAAACACCGAGCTTCCAAACTTTCCTCCCAAACACTAATGGGACTCCCTTTGGCTTGTTTCATTTGAAACAACTCAATAGCATTCCCCATGACTTCCTTGGAATGCAAAGGATGAACACTATAATGTTCATATATTTCTTCACTTTTAGAGGCCTCTACTTTCTCAATTTGGCCAGCACACAAATCGCTATCCTCTTCATCACTTACTTCCTCTTCTGCAACATATACATTCTTATAGAACTTATTATTTTTCTTCAAATACAATGTTGCCTTTTTGACTTTCCTAACATCCACTAAATCTTGCCATATTTTCTTATTCTTTGTCGGAACCCCATTAACCAAGATAACCAGAGGTTCCTCTTCCACTTTTTCTACTCCAATTGTGTTAATGTTTTCGTTCAAATCTAGAGGCAAATAAACAACTCTTCCCTTTAATCCTCTTTGTAAATCTGATGGAGGCAACTTCCCTGTCTTTGGCTCCATTCTTACAATAGCCTGAAAGGGATGGATACTTTGAATCAAAATAGATTCATAAGTATTTAAATCCTTCAATTCAGAAGGAATCTCAACCAATTCCAGATTATTATGAACCGCCCTAGCGGGCATCTGGTTTTGGTTTAATTTGTTACAACAATAAGTACACACACGTTGATCCGATCCCAAATCAAAACAATTTTCTACCATCAAGTATGTGGCAAAATCCTTCCATTCACTATTATTTTCCCTTTCACTTTTTGCATATAAATCCACTAACTTAATCTGATTCTTGTAATAAGTGCGTCGACAACACACACAAGTGAAATTAGGCCTCTCACGTGATTTCATCTGAAACGTGGCAATTTCCTTCTGAAATTTATCTGTACTACAAACCTGTACATTATCTTCAACATTACCCTCTACTTCTGGGTCAATTTGAACATTCTCATCTTTACTTCCAAAGTAACAAAACTCAATTTCTTCACAAATATTCTTGACATCTATTTCAGAACCATGCAAAAGAGCAGCACATAATTGTTTAAGCATAATTGCTGGACTCTTAGCATGATACAACATTCTGACTAATTTCCTGACTTTATTATGATGCACTGCTAGCATCCTGAAATGATGAAAAACACTCTGGCATACTCTCCTGGAAAGACAAGCCAGTGAATGACCACGCAAACCTGTCATTTGTCTCACTCTGCAAGGATCTAATTCTTGCAACAACTTCATTTTCTGCTTCAAACTTTTCTTATTAAATGTCCGTACAAAATCACAAAGCAAATTGATGGAATCCTGTCGCACACTGCAAATAGAACTACACTTCCAAATGTACACAGGACCCTTAGGACGTCTTCCTAAAACCTCATTACCTAACACCTCGTCTGCCTCTGTTGTCACAAGTTTTTCTTTTTCAACCGGACAACCATCCTTCACTTCATAAGCTCGACCACTGGTGTCAACGCAAACACCAAATCATTATCCTGAAAATAACTCTCCTCATTAAAAAATGCCTCACAACTTGAACTATGCATCCATTCTCCGGAAAAAAGATTTACTACTCTCTTCCATCTACTATTTGATTTGAAATCAGAAATTACCTTGCTTAGTTTCCTAATTCTATTGATTACCAAAATAAATAACTTTCGCTTAATTTCGAAAGCATGATCAATAATTTTCTCTACATTTTTCTTCTTCTTATAAAATGCCACTTTCTGTTGGCCTTTCTTAATATTTTTTAATAAATTAACTATTATCCTGTTGCGGAACATTCGTTTTCGAATGTCCCTAAACTGTTGTTTCCTTCTACTATCATGCACAGAGTTATCTCTTGCTCTAGCAGTAACATTTTTGATTGGTCTTTCCTTTCCATTTAAATTGCTTTTCTTTTTCTGGACTGAAACATTTTTGGGAGAAATACTTTTTTTACTACAAATATTTCTTATGAATGATTTTGTGCTCTTACCCGGAGCTTTCTTGGTGATTTCACAAATTTTTTGGGGAGAGGACTGCTGCAATAATTGATGATCCTGCTGTCTTTGACGTTTTCTAGCCTTTCTAATTCGATTCTTAGTTGGCATTTTTCAAATTTTGAAATGATCTGCAGTTGAATCTGTGGAAAAATATAATAAAAAATGTTATTAACCACTATTACTAAACAGTAAATGAATAACAGTCATCAAAAACTTAACACCCTACTTAATATTTAACATAGCAAATCTTTTGCACCACCACTGCGTCACAAAAGTGACGCACAGTGGTACAAAACAGGCATACACCTATCATAAATCTCTCCCTAACATTCTAAATGATTTATTCAGGATGACGATAAGGGGCCTCATTTATGAGGCCTTGCGTCAGTTTTGCGCTGTGGATGCGGCACTTTTTGTGACGCATCTGCGGCGTAAAACATGCGCCTTGTTGCGCCATATTTAAAAAGTGACGCATCTAGGTAGATGCGTCACTTTTTAAACCCCTGCCCCACATTATACCTGCGTCAGGTATAATGTATGCAGAGGTGGCGTTCCCCCGCAAAAAGCCTCGTAATAGTGACGCATTGAAATCTATGAGATTTCACTGCATCACTTTTAGGATGCTGTTGCGTCAAAATCTTGCGCCTGCCTCACAGCAGGCGTAAGGCTGAGGCAAGCCCTTTCACATGGGGCTTTCCCCATGTGAAAGAACGCATTGCTGGAGATGCGTCACTTTTGTGACACACTCCAGCAATGCGTCACTTTTGCGCTTACAGATGCGTCAGAAATACTGACGTATCTGTAAGTCCTTGCAACATGATGCGTCATACATTAAATATGATGCATAATTGGTGTCGCAAGGAGTGCGCAGTGAAAAGTGACGCATCGCTGTTTTCACGCAGCGATGCATCACTTTTCATAAATGAGGCCCAAGGTGTGGCCTATCTAGAGGTTTGTTTGGGCCCAGATCTTTGGACTGGGGTGAATGTGTGTCATTGATCCACATTCGGTCCATCACCTGTTTTGTTTGTTTGAGGTGAGGCCAACACACGGTTGCAGATGAGATTTTTGCTTGTTGAACAAAACAAAGGAGATAGTACATGTGAAGGCCTACCAATGAAGTAAGTCATGTCCACTTCACTCTTGAACAAAGGGCAGACCTCTTTTGAATCTGTAGTCACACCTAAACTTCATCTACACAATGTCATTCATAAACTTAGGAAACACTAGTGATGTAATTGAAAAATGTGGAGTTTCTTTTCCTCATTTCAGAATTACATCACCTGTGTTTCCTCATTGACTTAAAATGTCCTTAAAACACATGAAAGTGTTTTTTAGATTGCCCTTGCACCATTTTTGGGTCATTTTTAACATGGCTATATAACTCCCATAATCAAAATGTAAATTTGCCAAGCACAGGAGGGAGCATATTTACAAGAAACTTGCCCCATGCAGAAAGCTCTTCAATTTAAATGGGAAAAATAACATCAGAGACACTTAAATGCCTTATAAATATGCCCCAAACAACCTATGAAGCTCTAGCAGTACATATCCAGAAATGTAATTGATTTCAAAAAATCGTTTTTAAACACAGCATATAAATCAATTGTATACCTACATTCAAGATGAAATGACTGAAATTGTCCTTGAGACACATGAAAGCGTTTTTTTGAATGCCCTTGCACCATTTTTGGGACATTTTAAAAAAGGCTATGTAACTCCCATAATCAAAATCTAAATTTGCCAAGCACAGGTGGGAGCGTATTTACAAGAAACTTGCCCCATGAAGAACGCTTTCCATTTAAAAAAGGAAAAATAACATCATAGACACTCAAATGCCTTATAAATATGGCCCAAACAACCTATGAAGCTCTAGAAGTACATATCCAGAAATGTAATTGATTTCAAAAAATCGTTTTTAAACACAGCATATAAATCAATTGTATACCTACATTCAAGAGGAAATGACTAAAAATGTCCTTAAGACACATGAAAGCGTTTTTTTGAATGCCCTTGCACCATTTTTCAGACATTTTTAACATGGCTATGTAACTCCCATAATCAAAATATAAATTTACCAAGCACAGGTGGGAGCGTATTTACAAGAAACTAGCCCCATGAAGAAAGCTCTTACATTAAAATGGGAACAATAACATCAGAGACACTCAAATGCCTTATAAATATGGCCCAAACAACCTATGAAGCTCTAGCAGAACATATCCAGAAATGTAATTGTTTTCAAAAATCGTTTTTAAACACAACATATCTGTTTCAGCTTACATGAGAGACCATGGAATGGGCTCCATGTACAACAATATTTTGTGTTACTGCATGCCAGAATGCTAAACCGAATATGCAATTACAATTTCTCAAAGAAACAAAATCTATTTGTATATCACTTGAGACAAAGCCACATTTTAAAAACACAGCTTTCTTCATCATTTTCTCCTTAAATCATACTATTCTCTATCTAAATTAAATAAATATTTTCTCACCTTAGCAAATACTTTTTGAGTTTCAAAACAGTCTCAGAAATACTCCAAATTGTCTTCAGCAGAACAAAGAGGATGCACTCCAGAGGCTGCAGCTATAGAAAGCACAGAAATGCAGATATTCATTACACATATCTCTCATATTAGCCAATCATAACTCTTCACTCATTTTTTTCAAATCAAAACCCTTCCCCCCTTTGCCCTCTCTGCCTTTTTTGCTTAGCAACCACCTCCTGAAAGACCTCTCGTGTTTGCAAGTTCACACAACAATGTTTCAATTGAACTCTGAACTCTCAGTGCACCTGCGTATCCAGTGCAATCTTTCATTAAATGTTTTTTCCTTGACCATTCAAATTACATCTTTCAAAGAACACATCCATGCACCCTAACTTTCTGTTTTCAGAAATGGAAATGCACCAATCACTGCTAATGAATCATTAGCACTGGAAATTCACAGTTTTTTTTCTTTACAAACTCCTACTGTTTCAACTGCCCTTTCATTACCACACTTCATCTGACTGCAGCCCAACCTTCTCTCACCATGTTTAATGTCTGGATTGTTGGACATAGTTACATCTACTGGGCTCAAAGGTATGCTGAGAACAGAAATTTACCTAACCTCAATTTACAAGATGTGGAAATTAAGTGGTTGGGCCAAAGAGGATTAAAATGTCACCAATTGATACCATTGGTGAAAACCTTTATGCATTTGCCAAAACCTGACCTGTTAATTGTGCACTGTGGAGGTAATGATTTGGGCACTTTGACTGGGGTAGGTCTGGAAATGCTTTTAAAGGACACCTTTGAGCAATTAATGGCACTTTTTCCTCAAACTTCCTTGGTATATTCCAATATATGCCAAAGACAGAAATGGAGGTGGTCCAACCAATTTTGTCCACAAATTGAGAAGTCGAGGAAGCATGTAAACAAATCTGTTTCAGCTTACATGAGAGACCATGGAATGGGCTCCTTGTACAACAATAACTTGCGTTACTACATGCAAGATATCTACAGAGGAGATGGAGTTCACTTCTCAGATGAGGGCAACAGAATTTTCATTTTGAATTTAAGACTGTGCATTGGTACCTACTTATAAGTACCAAAATGTACCATAAACACAAAAGCTCTTCTCAGAGCTACCGTACATCTGATCACTCACAATTATTATTTTTCTCTAACTTTTTTCCCTAATTTTCAACAAAATACGCTCAAAGAGCGCTACCCGGTACGCGAACTGGAAGCTAACCGCGCAAAATTTCTAAAAAAAATGTTTTTTCCCCGCACATATGGTCCTCCTCAGCCACCCTCAGAAAACCTAGGGGGTCAAGATACATCTACCGTGCCCCCTTCTACCCATTCTGAACATTTTTTGCCCTCCATCTTGTATCTTGATTCGACCGAAACACAGAATGGTGGACTCCCGTTACGCTGCTGGTTCGCGGACTGGACCGCTTCCCGGGAAGCGGTCCAATAAAAAAGGTGGGAAAGTAATTCACAGAAAAACGACTGGAGACACTCTCACCAAATATAGATTAGCTCATACTACATAACAATCCCTTTCATTTTCACAAATTTGATTGAAATTCCATTTAGCCATTAAGCCTGTAGACCTCTCTAAATACCGTGAGGTAAATTACTTCACAAAACACATCTGAAGTGTTCGAATTGACAACCAATGAAAATGTTACTTTCATTTTCTACTTTTATAACCTGACATTTGATTGGTTATATACCTGAATATATATAAAGGAAGAGAAGAAAACACAGCCATTTTGACTGCTACTTCTTGTTGTACATTACATTTGAATAGTTACCAAACACTTCAACTTGTTTGTGAAGGTAAGTTGTTATTTTTAAAACTAAAGTATATTGTGCACTATAACTTAATTTGGTAAACTTTTTCTGATAGTTATATACTATCCCTCTGTAGTAGTTATAGATTTAGATAGACTTCTCTGTTATAGTTATGGATGGAGTTAGGCTTCTCTTGGTTAAATCACATACACTTTTTTATAGTCCTACTTCCACTCTGATACTATACACTGCCAAAAGATGAATTCACTGATAAAAACTGCCTATCTAAAATTAATCCCAACAGTGCCCTATCTCTAGTAATATATTTTTTTTTAATCCAAATTTCAGGCAAAATGGAAGGCGAGCAGCAAGTTCAATTTAAAATTGTACTGGAAGAGAGCAGCCAAGGAAACATTGATGAATTTATGGATGAAAGTAGGGACCAGGAACTACTTCAATGTGTGGAAGCAGTGGATAACCTGCTTAAAAATGAGGACATGTTACACCCTCATAGACTTCAAAATATATTCAATGACAAATATGAAATTTCTGACGATGAAATGTTAGAAAATGTAATAAATTATGAAACACAATCAAAATAAAAAAAATGCTTAAAAAAAAAAAAATTATCAACAAAAACAACAAACAATTAACATACAGTATTTGAAAAGTCTATCATTCTTTTTTCCTTATAGTACGCTGCCCAGAACGCTTTCCGGTTCGCGGACTAGGCGCTCACCACGCAAAAAAAAAAAAAAATTTTTTTTTTTGCCCTGCTGAGCCCTTTTAAAACCTCCACATAAAACCAAGGGGGTCAACGAGGATCTACTATGCCCCCTTATGGTAATTTCCCCCTTTGTTTTGGCCTCCTCTTGTCTCTCGATCCTACCGAGAGACAAGATGGCGGCCGCTCCGGACTGTTTAGAATGTTGACAGACACAGGAGAGCCAGTCAGATTTGCATCGCAAAGTTCCGTTACGCGAAAAGTACGCGAACCGGAGCGCTACCCGGAGCGCTGTTACAGATATATATCTTTTTTTGAACGTTAATTTCTCAAAATCCACTGAAGCACATATATTGAGACCTAGCAAAGGCACATCAGGCTAACAGTCCCTACAATTTTGCCAAGTTTCGTGCAAATCCATTCAGCCATTCGGGCTAAAAGTGAGGCCAACCGCCCTATGTAAATTAACATAAAAAAAGGCGTTTTGGGACCCCCCTTTTTTCTCGGCCCCCCCTTGACGAACCCCCCCCCAAATTTTCAGGGACTGCTCAAAAACAAAATGTGCCATTTTCCTGAAAATGTCAGCCAATTCCGTCCACAAACGCCAAAGTTATTAGACATAGAATTTTCAGAAATCCCATAGGGAAAAAATCCTAACTATATATACCTACTGGCGACCGCCAGTAGGTAATATATATATATATATATATATATATATATATATATATATATATATATATATATATATATATATATATATATATATATATATATATATGAAACACAAATGTCCTTAAGCTTTTCCAGGACACACTCGTGTTCAGCCTGCCATCCGGCCTTTCAGGATTCTGCTCACCAAAGAATTCACTGGTGTGTTTGGGTGCCTAACGCGTTTGGGGGCTCTCTGCCCCCTATTCATAGGCCACTCGTTATGCGCTGTACAAAGGCTCCATTTCATTGGTTGATTAAAAGCATGCCTTTTATTGGTTGCCAGTTCGTTTTACCATGTTGCATGCTGGGAGATGTATTTCTTCTCTCAAGAGTCTTTGAATCACATATTCATCTGGAGTGCTTGTTAAGGTCCCACAGTGGGAAACCGTGATTCCTGGTGAGTTCTGTTCAATCCGGCATCACACGCTGTAGAAGATCAGCAGCATTCTGATCCGTAGCCTCCCCTGTCTGTTACCCACTCGTGGTGACAGGAGACGGTGCATCCTGACGCGGTAAGGACCCCGCGCTGCAAATAGGAAACACAAATGTCCTTAAGCTTTTCCAGGACACACTCGTGTTCAGCCTGCCATCCGGCCTTTCAGGATTCTGCTCACCAAAGAATTCACTGGTGTGTTTGGGTGCCTAACGCGTTTCGGGGCTCTCTGCCCCCTATTCATAGGCCACTCGTTATGCGCTGTACAAAGGCTCCATTTCATTGGTTGATTAAAAGCATGCCTTTTATTGGTTGCCAGTTCGTTTTACCATGTTGCATGCTGGGAGATGTATTTCTTCTCTCAAGAGTCTTTGAATCACATATTCATCTGGAGTGCTTGTTAAGGTCCCACAGTGGGAAACCGTGATTCCTGGCGAGTTCTGTTCAATCCGGCATCACACGCTGTAGAAGATCAGCAGCATTCTGATCCGTAGCCTCCCCTGTCTGTTACCCACTCGTGGTGACAGGAGACGGTGCATCCTGACGCGGTAAGGACCCCGCGCTGCAAATAGGAAACACAAATGTCCTTAAGCTTTTCCAGGACACACTCGTGTTCAGCCTGCCATCCGGCCTTTCAGGATTCTGCTCACCAAAGAATTCACTGGTGTGTTTGGGTGCCTAACGCGTTTCGGGGCTCTCTGCCCCCTATTCATAGGCCACTCGTTATGCGCTGTACAAAGGCTCCATTTCATTGGTTGATTAAAAGCATGCCTTTTATTGGTTGCCAGTTCGTTTTACCATGTTGCATGCTGGGAGATGTATTTCTTCTCTCAAGAGTCTTTGAATCACATATTCATCTGGAGTGCTTGTTAAGGTCCCACAGTGGGAAACCGTGATTCCTGGCGAGTTCTGTTCAATCCGGCATCACACGCTGTAGAAGATCAGCAGCATTCTGATCCGTAGCCTCCCCTGTCTGTTACCCACTCGTGGTGACAGGAGACGGTGCATCCTGACGCGGTAAGGACCCCGCGCTGCAAATAGGAAACACAAATGTCCTTAAGCTTTTCCAGGACACACTCGTGTTCAGCCTGCCATCCGGCCTTTCAGGATTCTGCTCACCAAAGAATTCACTGGTGTGTTTGGGTGCCTAACGCGTTTCGGGGCTCTCTGCCCCCTATTCATAGGCCACTCGTTATGCGCTGTACAAAGGCTCCATTTCATTGGTTGATTAAAAGCATGCCTTTTATTGGTTGCCAGTTCGTTTTACCATGTTGCATGCTGGGAGATGTATTTCTTCTCTCAAGAGTCTTTGAATCACATATTCATCTGGAGTGCTTGTTAAGGTCCCACAGTGGGAAACCGTGATTCCTGGCGAGTTCTGTTCAACCCGGCATCACACGCTGTAGAAGATCAGCAGCATTCTGATCCGTAGCCTCCCCTGTCTGTTACCCACTCGTGGTGACAGGAGACGGTGCATCCTGACGCGGTAAGGACCCCGCGCTGCAAATAGGAAACACAAATGTCCTTAAGCTTTTCCAGGACACACTCGTGTTCAGCCTGCCATCCGGCCTTTCAGGATTCTGCTCACCAAAGAATTCACTGGTGTGTTTGGGTGCCTAACGCGTTTCGGGGCTCTCTGCCCCCTATTCATAGGCCACTCGTTATGCGCTGTACAAAGGCTCCATTTCATTGGTTGATTAAAAGCATGCCTTTTATTGGTTGCCAGTTCGTTTTACCATGTTGCATGCTGGGAGATGTATTTCTTCTCTCAAGAGTCTTTGAATCACATATTCATCTGGAGTGCTTGTTAAGGTCCCACAGTGGGAAACCGTGATTCCTGGCGAGTTCTGTTCAACCCGGCATCACACGCTGTAGAAGATCAGCAGCATTCTGATCCGTAGCCTCCCCTGTCTGTTACCCACTCGTGGTGACAGGAGACGGTGCATCCTGACGCGGTAAGGACCCCGCGCTGCAAATAGGAAACACAAATGTCCTTAAGCTTTTCCAGGACACACTCGTGTTCAGCCTGCCATCCGGCCTTTCAGGATTCTGCTCACCAAAGAATTCACTGGTGTGTTTGGGTGCCTAACGCGTTTCGGGGCTCTCTGCCCCCTATTCATAGGCCACTCGTTATGCGCTGTACAAAGGCTCCATTTCATTGGTTGATTAAAAGCATGCCTTTTATTGGTTGCCAGTTCGTTTTACCATGTTGCATGCTGGGAGATGTATTTCTTCTCTCAAGAGTCTTTGAATCACATATTCATCTGGAGTGCTTGTTAAGGTCCCACAGTGGGAAACCGTGATTCCTGGCGAGTTCTGTTCAAACCGGCATCACACGCTGTAGAAGATCAGCAGCATTCTGATCCGTAGCCTCCCCTGTCTGTTACCCACTCGTGGTAACAGGAGACGGTGCATCCTGACGCGGTAAGGACCCCGCGCTGCAAATAGGAAACACAAATGTCCTTAAGCTTTTCCAGGACACACTCGTGTTCAGCCTGCCATCCGGCCTTTCAGGATTCTGCTCACCAAAGAATTCACTGGTGTGTTTGGGTGCCTAACGCGTTTCGGGGCTCTCTGCCCCCTATTCATAGGCCACTCGTTATGCGCTGTACAAAGGCTCCATTTCATTGGTTGATTAAAAGCATGCCTTTTATTGGTTGCCAGTTCGTTTTACCATGTTGCATGCTGGGAGATGTATTTCTTCTCTCAAGAGTCTTTGAATCACATATTCATCTGGAGTGCTTGTTAAGGTCCCACAGTGGGAAACCGTGATTCCTGGCGAGTTCTGTTCTGACACGAGTGTGTCCTGGAAAAGCTTAAGGACATTTGTGTTTCAAGTTCAAGTTTAAATGCTTTATTCGACAACATTGTCATAAAAGCTTTCATCCCTATCTAAACATAATAAATACTAATCTAACAGTAAAAAACATATTAAATTACATCCAATATAGCTTTGTTGGCGAATAAATCTTTAAAAATTTGTCATTAAAAAGAATCATCACAGTCCATTGAAAATTCATGTAGATCATGGGAGTTTTAAAGTGCGCGTGCGTATTATCCAAGCCCAACCCAGGAACTTGGCGACTGCAATTACAAGTTGAGGGGCACAGTTTGATTTCAGGACCCTGTAGGCCTCGAGGCATCTCCTTGTGCCCAAGTTTTTGCATGCAGGTTTCAGCCATCTGCTCCTTGGGGCAGCGTATAATGGACATACGAATAGAAAGTGCAAAGTATCTTCTACTTGGGATTTGCAATAAGAGCATGTGCTAACATTATCAGCGGACCATTTTACAGTAAAGGCGTTCAGGGGTAGGGTGCCAACTCTAAACTGAAAAAATAATTTCCTATCTAGAGGCTTGGAGATCAAATCCCAGAACAATTCAAACATAGGAAGTGTTTTTATCTCTAAGAACTGGGATGTCAAGGCAGGGGATTGGCTGGAGACCAATGTGGCATTATTTATCATTTCCCAATATAGCTTTTTTAACACAGTCTTGGAAGGAAAGACATCTGGGTCAGTTTCAGACCACAAGTGTTCAAGGTGCAATTTTTGAAGTAGTTTCCTCACCTCTTTTAACCAAACTACTTTATGATAGGTATCAGAATTGACAACATCCAATAAGGCAGTGGCATAGTGGCTCAATTCCGGAGTAGTTTTTATACGCCTCCAATAAAGGAGGGGGCGAAGTCTGATCAAGTCCTCAATCCTTTTTCTCCCCAGATCATAAAGGAGAGGAGTGATGGGGGTACTCTGCGGTACTCCGATTAAGCCTCGAAAAAATTTGTTTTCTGCCACTGATAAGGGATTCAAATTGGTGAAGCCCCAAAGTTCTGACCCATAGAGACATGCACCCAGCACTTTCATGCCGTAGATCTCCAATGTTGGCTGGATTGGTTTTGAGAATGAAGTTTTATACTTCTTTGTTATTGCCCCTGCCAACTGGTTGTATTTTAGCATTACAAGGTCCATATGAGATCTCCAGTTCATACAAGCATTCATAGAAATGCCTAGATAGGTGAAGGCGTCAACTTCTTCTAAGAAGGCCCCATTGTAGACCATTTTCCCCTTGTATTTCTTAGAGGGATTCAGGTTCATAAATTTTGTTTTAGATGTATTTATTTCTAAGCCTCGGATCCGGCAGAATTCTCCAAAAGCGTTTAGTGTTTTTTGTAAGCCGCTAGGGGTCCGCGAGACCAGCAAGGTGTCGTCCGCGAACATAAGTACTGGTACTCGCTTCCCATCCAGTAATGGAGCATCCGTCGGAGTTTGCTTCAGAAAGTCCACGATGCCGTTTATGTAGAGGGAGAATAGCGTGGGAGCAAGGACACAGCCCTGCCTTACTCCTCTCTCCACAGGAAAGGTTTCCGTAACCTCCCCCTGGGTTCCCCACCTTATCCGGGCATAGTTGTTCTCGTGGAGTCTTACAAGCAAAGTTAGTAGTTCCGGGCTTATTCCTAGATCCCTTAGGACATCCCAAAGTTTTTGACGGGGAACTAAATCAAATGCGGCCTTCAGGTCGACAAAAACAGCGAGCAGGGGACCATTTAGCAGGGTGACGTTCTTCCAATAAATAGTTAAAAAGTGAAACACTTGATCAACAGAGCTGGTTAGAGGGCGAAATCCAGCTTGATAAGGCGAAAGGATGTCCTTGTCAACTATCCAGGTTTGTAGCTTCTTTTGAACCAGCCTGCCCATCAATTTTTGGGCACAGTCGATAAGGCTGATTGGCCTGTAGTTGCTTGCTAGAGCCTTATCTCCTTTTTTGTAAACGGGAACAATTTCTGCTCCTTTCCACGTAGAGGGAATCTTCGCCCCCTGTGCAATGGCATTCCCAAGCCATACAAAGTATTTGCACCAGCTGTCTCTGTCTAACAGGAAAACGTCGGCCGGTATCCCATCAATGCCTGGTGCCCTGCCTCTGGTCACTCCATCCATTGCCTCATGTGCATCTTTTAGTGTAAAAGGTCCATTGGCATAAAAGACCTTTTCTAAGGGAAGAGCTATCTGTTGTCCTATCCTATCAGCATATTGGGGTTTGAAAAAGTCAACCCAAGACTCTTTCGGGACATGGTTTTTTGGGCATTCCGCTACACCCCCTGAACCCCATTTTAGAATGGCCCAAAACTCTTTCTGATGTTTGTCAGCACAAGCCTTTTTCAGCTCTAACCAGAAGTTCTCATCCCATTGCTTTTTTGCCTTTACCTGAGTTTTTCTATATTCGTCTCTAGCTTTCAAAACTCCCATTTTAGACCTAAGTGCATTACTAAGGTTATGCCTTGCTACTCTACATGATTGGTCGTACCAACCCTTTTTTTTAAGTTGTACATTTCCCTTTTTCTTCTTGCCAGCTTTCAAGAACAGTTTCTGGAGGTTGGCAAAAAACTTTGGCTGTGACTCTTCAATTTCCCTTCTAAAATCTCCCTGATTCGTTAAAACCTGCAATCTGGCGACTTCATCAATGACTAGCCCCTCAAGGATCTGCCTATCCTCTTCGTTGGCCACTAAGGTTGCCCATCTGACATGACGGATGTCGTTTGTTAAAACAACGTCTAAGGTAGTGAGGTTCCTTACTAGGTTTTCTGTCATGGATTTTTGTTCGAGATTAAATGATAAGGACAGAGGGTTATGATCACTCTCCAGCCTAGATATGACCTGCATATCAATCACTTTGTTCCAGGCTCTAATGTCCATCAGGATATAATCAATTCTGCTGCTTGATCTAAGATTATCAAAAGTATGTCTGCCCTGAGGATCAGACTGAGTGCGGCCATTTACTGCCCTCAATCCTCTGGATAGGCATAAACTTTTCACCTGGATAGCTACTTGTGACCATTTTTTAACCACTGGAATATCCAACTGAGGAATTCCCCATTTCGTGTCTTCTTCGTAAGTCAGATCATTATCCTCACAGCCTAGAGGCTCAAATGTTGTGTTTAGGTCTCCTCCTACTACTATATTATACTGAATAGATAACTTCTCCAGGTCTACATCTAGAGCAGCTATTGTATCTGAGGGTATACCCCCTACAGTCCCCCTGGCATAGATGTTGTATATTGCCAGCTTGCAACCGTCGTTGCAAGTAAGCAGGACAGAGAGTAGGTCACTATTTGGAATAAAATTTTGCTTGGTGGTGCATTGCAGAGATTGGCGTAGCCAAATGGTTAAGCCCCCTGAGGGGCGTCCCCTTAGATTCTTCTTCGCGGGCACATGAAAATTTAAGAATCCCTGGCGAAATACTGGAGACACTGACCAAGTCTCTTGTAACAGTACAATGTCATAAGAATCTATGAAGTCGCACCATTCAGGGGTCTCAATTTTGTTTTGGATACCTGCAATATTCCAAGAGATAATCTTGATGGGGCTTCCTCCTTCCATACTCCTCTTATTTAAGGGAGTAGTCAGGTTAGGGGAAAGTTCATCAGATAGGGACCTTACTTCAATCAATGTATTACTTGGTTGGGCAGTTAATAAGCTGTTCTCCCCTGATTCAGTGGTATGTCCTCTAGAGTCGGGTGACCTGCAACTTAGTTTTTCTACCACAGTAAGACTAAGGTTCCTGTGGTAAAGCTCAATAGTCTTTAGATGCCCTGCACTCGCCTGACTATGTAGTCAATCACATTGGCTTAATCCAGATATGGCGGAGAACCTGTTATCTAACGTGATTCCCCAATTACTTTTATTTGGTGGGTATTTTGATTTTCTAGTGATGGTGTTCCACTTAGTTTTTAACAACGTTGGGTTTGTGGCATTTCCCCTTTTTGTATAGAAGAAGTCCAACGTTAGTGGCACAATTTCTGTTGATCTTCGCTGAGGGGGGTATATATTAGCTAGGATGTTTGGTAGGGCTTCGGGGTCTGAGAGGTGCAAGACCACGCAGTCCCCCCTGAACTTTTTAGAGCCACCTCCGATCCATTCGACCCTTCTAGCTTTTACTATTTCTTGTGCCAATTGGTCCCTACCTCCAGGCTTAAAAGCCATGTTCTTGGATAGCCAATGGAGTGATTTATTTATCAATGAGGGGATGTTCTCCTCTTGTCCTGGTTCTAATTGAGGGACATTTGCTAGAACCAGAATTAGTGGGGAAGCTTCTACTATTAGTTCTACAGGACCTCTATCCAGGTTCTCTATCTCATTAGTGGTAGCAGGTCCTGCTAAGCCCTCAACCCTCAGGGCTGAATTTATAGTTCCTATCCCTTCTCCCCCTGGGCCAGGTTGGTGCGTGGTGTTTTGAGTAGTGTTTGCGGCACTAACTGGGCAGACTAGGGCTTTAGTGTTTTTTGGGTCTATCGTTGTCGAATTTATATATGCTGGCCTAGAAGTTTCTATTGAAATTTGTTGCAGAAGCGATCCCAATCTGGTGACCTCAGCTGTGAGCGAATCAATTTTACTTAGAAGTGGTTTAGTGATCACTTTGATTTTATTATCTATAGCGTTTAGTAGCTTTTTGAATTGGTCATCATCTAGGTGGGTTCCACCTCCCCCTTTATTCTCAATTTCATCACCATGTTTATCTTCCGGAGCAGCCTCAAGACATTTTCTCCCCGATCTAAGTCCGCCCCTTTTTGGAATATTTTTACCCTTGTTTTTCGTTATTCTAGGGGCTGGCACCGGTGTGGGAGCTTTCTCCTCTAGGGTATTACTTTCCACATCTATAGTGCAGTCGGGGGTTGTTTCATTAATTTCAACTAATAGTTGGGTCAATGAGTTGGTGTCGGGTATTTGAAAGACATCATTGCTAATGTCAAGAGATGAGACTGGCGGTGGTGTATTGCCGATAAGCATGTCCGGAGAGTAACTGAGACCCAGTGAGGACCTCCTATCCTGATTTATTTTGACAACTTTCTGTACCATATAATTTTCAATTGTATTGACTGGAGCGGAGGATGCTTTAGGTTTAGTCATGATAGTGTCAATAGAGGCAGTCTTTGGGGTGTCAAACAATATGATGGTTCCTCCTGATGCAGTAATAATGGGGTGACAGCACTTACTTGGAACAAATTGAGCAGCGTTCTTGGTCCTGCTCCTGCCTCTTCGTGCCGATGAGGGCCGTAGAGGGCCCGCCCTTTATATATATATAATATATATATATTCACTGAAAAAACCATAGGTTATAGACCATATATAGTTAGGAATTAGCATTTGCAAAACCTTATTTTACTCACACAAAACCATTGAAATTCGCATATATAGTTAGTTGCACTAACGATATATCGCGCACCCGCAATACACTGCTGATCATGTCACATATTACATCATTCATGACATGGTCAGTGACATCACTGATTACATCACT
Source organism: Lissotriton vulgaris (assembly GCF_964263255.1). NCBI lineage: Eukaryota > Metazoa > Chordata > Amphibia > Caudata > Salamandridae > Lissotriton > Lissotriton vulgaris. The sequence goes on along the minus strand of NC_141689.1, from coordinate 928,428,656 downwards.
GATGACATCTCAAATGACATCACTGATGACATCACTGATGACATCTCAAATGACATCACTGATGTCATCACTGATGACATCTCAAATGACATCACTGATGACATCACTGATGACATCTTATTTGACATTACTGATCACATCACTGATGACATCATTCATGTGATAATACGATGAACCTCTACAGACTCTAATATAACCTTGGATACACTCAGTGTAAACAGACACTCACAGACTGTCACTCATCCATGGAGTTACTCACACACCTAGTCAGTCATGCAAAGAATCAATCACACCTCCATATCCTCAACTATACAGTTATACACACCTTACTTATTCAAACATATACTAACACATATTTACTCTCTTATACAATCCCTGATACAAGTTCACAATGATCCATACAGCCACTCACACATTCACTGGCTCTTATGCACACTTATTTATATATGTCAACTCTCACATGTACTGTGTTTTACATATGTACTTACTTTGACATGTAGCACTGAGATATCCATTCACTCACCAATACACTCATGCACACAGTCAACCGCCCATACAGCTGTTTCCACATGCACTTTTGAACCCATACATCTAGTGAATCAACTGCTCACACATCTATGCACAGAGTCATACACCTCCCAGCCACCCACACACACACTCAGTCTCCCATACAAGTACTTAGGAAACCAATCAATAACCCATATAGTTACTCATATAGCTACTGATCAACACATGCAGCAGTTTTCAGAACAACAGACATAATGATGCACAAATTAAGACAGTTTAGTCACTAACCCATGCACTCAGTTAGACACATTTAATCACTCACTCATACAGTCAGTCATGCACCTACAAAATCCTTCATCCAGACACTTATAAATCCACTCATTCTTCAATATGTAAGACATATTTTAACTTTACAGAAGCATACAGTCACTGGATGTTGTCATCAGTGATGTCATCAGTGATGTCATTTGAGATGTCATCAGTGATGTCATCAGTGATGTCACTGACCGTGTCATGAATGATGTAATATATGACATGATCAGCAGTGTATTGCGGGTGCGCGATATATAGTTAGTGCTACTAACTATATATGCGAATCTCAATGGTTTTGTGTGAGTCAAATAAGGTTTTGTAAATGCTAATTCCTAACTATATATGGTCTATAACCTATGGTATTTTCAGTGAATTTTCAAGGTTTTGTAAATGCTAATTCCTAACTATATATGGTCTATAACCTATGGTTTTTTCAGTGAATTTCAATGTTTTTTTAATAGCAAATATCAAAAGCTGTAAAATGTATTCTTCTTTTAAAGGAAAATATATTTTATATGTATTTAATATAATTTTATGTATATAAATGTTTTGATGGAACGAATTTATCAACTATCATGCTGAAGAAGAGTGTGGGGAAAAAAAAACAAAGAGGAGGACTAAGAGGAAAGAACAATCAGTTCAAAAATACAATTGCTTTAAAGCATGAAGTGCTTTTCCACACATTTACATTTAAATAACCCATATTAGAACATACAAAATATCTACAGAGGATACGGTGTACATTGAATTTTAGACTCTTCATTGGTACCTACATGTTGGTACTTACATCACCCACACAACACAACAGCTCTATTCAGAGCTACCCTACCTCAAGGCACTATAAAATATTATTTTACTATTTCCCTTGGTTTTCCTCTTGTTACGCTTTCCGGAACGCTACCCTTTTTTTTTACATATATTGGCCTCCTCAGCCACCCTCAGAAAACCTAGGGGGTCAGGATATGTCTCCCGTGCCCCCTTATACCCATTCCCAACATTGTTTATCCTCCATCTTGTAACTAAATTCGTCCGAAACACAAGATGGCGGACTCCCATTACGCTACCGGTGAGCTACCCGGTTCGCGTACCGGGTAGCGCTTCCACCGCGAAAAATCGAAAAAAAATGTATTTTATTTTTTTGCCCCGCGGGGCCCTTTAATAGCCCCCACATCAATCCTAGGGGGTCAGGAGGGGTCTACCTTGCCCCTTTCATTCATTTCCCCCTTCGTTTATTTCCATCTCTTGTCTCTCGATCCTACCGAGAGACAAGATGGCGGCCGCTCCGGACTGTTTAGAATGTTGAGAGTCACCGGAGAGCCAATCTGCTTCTCCTCGCGAAGTTCCGTTACGCGTCTGGTACGCGAACCGGGGCGCTAACCGGGACGCTGTCACAGATATATATATTTTTTTGAAAGTTAATTTCTCAAAATCCACTGGAGCACATATCTTGAGACCTAGCAAAGGCACATCGGGCAAACAGTCTCTACAATTTTGCCAAGTTTCATGGAAATCCATTCAGCTGTTCGAGCTAAAAGTGAGTCCAACCGCCCTATGGAAAACTCAATGTTAAAAACACGTTTTGGTACCCCCTTTTTTCTCAGCCCCCGCTTGACGAAACCCCCCCAAACTTTCAGGGGACACTCAGAAACAAAATTTACAATTTTCCTGAAAATTGCAGCCAATTCCGTGCATCAACGCCAAAGTTATTCAACATAGAATTTTCAGAAATCCCTATTTAAAAAAATCCTAACTATATATACCTACTGGCGACCGCCAGTAGGTAATATACAGATATATCTGTGACAGCGTCCCGGGTAGCGATCCGGTTCGCGTACTTTTCGCGTTACGGAACTTTCCGAAGCGAAGCTGATTGGCTCTCCGGTGTCTGTCAACATTCTAAACAGTCCGGAACGGCCGCCATCTTGTCTCTCGGTAGGATCGAGAGACAAGAGGAGGAGAAAAACTAAGGGGGAATTTAATGAAAGGGGGCAAGGTAGACCCCTCTTGACCCCCTAGGAATGATGTTGGAGTTATTAAAGGGTCCCGTGGGGTAAATAAAAAAAAACTGATTTTTCGCGGTAGAAGCGCTTTCAGGTTAGCGAACCGGTAGCAAAACGGGAATTCGCCATTTTGTGTTTCGTTTTAATTAAATTGCAAGATGGAGGAAAAACAATGTGAGAAATGGGTATAAGGGGGTACTGGAGACGTATCCTGACCCCCTATGTTTTCTGAGGGAGGCTGAGGATGCTCATATATTTTGATACATGTCTTCTAGCAGCTGCGCGTGAGCGGATTTTAATTTTTTTGCTGCGTGACGTCTGTTAACGTTCGATTCGAAGGAAATCAGGAAGTGTTGACCGCCATTTTGTCACTGCGAGTAAATATATTGTTAAAAATAATTGTTATAAATTAATCCGTATTCATAAACATTGTCTGCGCCATTTTGCCTTTTTTCCATGCCACACTTTTGTCGTGCACGGCAGCCATTTTAAATGCCTTGACCAGACCCACTCTCTGCACGCCGCCGATCCTCAGCATGGCTCCCCACCCTCGCAAGCATCTCCCCCACGCACTGGTCACCCCCGCTCTCTCTCTCATGCATGGGCCATAAACCTCCCCCCATCTGCGCTGCTCTTCCCTGAGAATCACACCCTGTGACCGCCTGACACCTCCCTTTCACCCTATTCACTACCGCACCCTCTGGGGGTACGGGAGACGTATCCTGACCCCCTATGTTTTCTGAGGGTGGCTGAGGATGCTCATATATGTTGATACATGTCTTCCAGCGGCTGCGCGTGAGCGGATTTTTAATTTTTTGCTGCGTGACGTCTGTTAACGTTCGATTTGAAGGAAATCAGGAAGTGTTGACCGCCATTTTGTCACTGCGAGTAAATATATTGTTAAAAATAATTGTTATGAATTAATCCGTATTGCTAAACATTGTCTGCGCCATCTTGCCTTTTTTCCAATGCCACACTTTTGTCGTGCACGGCAGCCATTTTAGATGCCTTGACCAGACCCACTCTCTGCACGCCGCCGATCCTCAGCATGGCTCCCCACCCTCGCAAGCATCTCCCCCACGCACTGGTCACCCCCGCTCTCTCTCTCATGCATGGGCCATAAACCTCCCCCCATCTGCGCTGCTATTCCCTGAGAATCACACCCTGTGCCCGCCCGACACCTCCCTTTCACCCTATTCACTACCGTACCCTCTGACACTCCTCTTCCTCTGTGTCTGATTGTCCAGGCCGGTCCCAGGCTATCACTTAGTCCTGCCGATGTAGTTTATGGCCCCAACTGTAAAGAATCACCCCTCTTCAAAGGAGTTACAGTAGATCAAGGCCCCCACCCCATGAGATCCGTCACACCACACGCGTTCCTACTATCTGATAACGATCCTGTATTGTGATTGAGGAGGGGATTCTCACTGTGAGGGTGTGTGGGATCGAGCCTGAAGCGGAAGATTCCAGGGATGTCTTTTTGTACATTAAAGTCTTCACAATTATGTGTCACATTAAAAATATATAGCACTCCAACAAAGTAGTATGATTATAACACTTTAATAACTTATAAATATATACAACGCTCCGACAAAGTAAACACGTTAAAAAAAACCATTTTAAACAAAGCAACAATGGGCTGCTGTGAGGTGGCGTCAGTAGCGGTCCTTTGTGCGAATAGGCCGAAGGCAGCACAACGCGCCGAGATTCGGACGGCACCCAGGTGATGTCCAGTAAGTTGTCGCACTGGTCATGGCATCCTACAATGCTGCGCCGAAAAACGGCATGGGGCGCCCCGGGGGGGGGGGGGGGGGAGGCGTAACGAACGGGCCTCCCCTGCTACCCCAGCTGGAGGCTCCTCTGCTGCAGTGGGGCGCCCCTTTACCGTTTCAGTCGCCATTCTGCTGTTTACCGCCCGCTTTTGCTGCACTGTGCCTCATCCGCCATTCAGCTGAGTTGCGCCCGCTCTTGCGGCTACAGCGTCTCGCCCACCATTCAGTTGAGTTGTGCCCGCTCTTGCGGCTACAGCGTCTCGCCCACTATCCAGCTGAATTGCGCCCACTCTTGCGGTGCAGCGATATGCGGCTGCCACAGGACTCTTAAAATGGCGGACGGCTCTTCGGATTTGGGCCTGGTCCACTAAAATGGCCCTGGGACACATTTTAACTCGGACATTTGCCTGCTAGGGCTTGGGCCCCATTCTCGAAAGCGTCCCCTCAGCCTTGAAGATTCTACAAAAGTCATCGGGGCCCCCGACTCTCGCAGGCTTCCGGTGGGGAGCGGCTGCCATGATTGCTCACGGAATGGCCACGACGGAGCCACGAGATGGTGATGCTCTCATGCTGACGCCAGCTTCAGTCTGAAACATCCAGAAACACTGTAGACTACCAATTTGATCAGTTCCGGTGGAGCCCCAATGTGACCCGGTAGAGAAGAATTTGCCATCCCCTCTTTGACTGATCACCATCACATCCAGGACTTATGCCATTTGTGCAAGGCAGTGACATCGAAGCATCTCAGGGACCAAGTAACATACCATATCCAGAGTCCTTCCCACAACCTCTGCCTTCCTTCTTACCTAGTTATTGTTCTTTCACTCCCACTCCAGGCTTTTAGTCTGTGGATGGAAAACCATGAACCTACACTCACCTATGAAAATCTTACTATTGATGGCTTATTTTGAGCCCAAAATACAAAGGCTTGTTTGGATCGATGCTGCAGCAGGCTGCCATGTAAATAGTTATTTAATAAAACGTTTTACCCTGTTACTTTGCTGGTGTGTTGTATATATTTATAACATTTGCATAGTGTTTGTCGTTATTTTGGGTGGCGTGGGCGGCGGAGCCGAGCTGTCTTGCAGCTATCATGGTGTCGAGCTCAGTTCCTCTCATTGGTTTCGTATTTGTCATGAGGGGTTGTTCATAATGTTTCTATTTTAGCGAGGTCAAAAAGAGATCCCATTAGTGGCCTACTGATTTTGCTTGATTCCTTTTGTTTTTTTAACGATTTTTCACTATCTGCAAAGACTAAACAGAGTATTGCGACTCTGTGCTTGTTTGTAAATAGAGAATGAACCAAAGAGAACCAATTCCAAAACAATAAATGCTAGGATAACAATCAATCAAATGGAGAGGGAAGCAGGCACGACGGATTACAACGGGGGCAAAGGCCTGTGTTACCTACCCTTCACTATCTGCAAAGAGAGAATACTCCTAAAAGAAAAGAGGAGGGGGGGCAGCGTTCAAAGCACATCAGCGTGCATAAATACGAAAATGTTTTTACCTACCACGTATCTGACATTTTACAGCTTTTGATATTTGCTATTAAAAAACCATTGAAATTCACTGAAAAATTCATAGGTTATAGACCATATATAGTTAGGGATTAGCATTTAAAAAACCTTAATTTACTCGCACAAAACCATTGAAATTCGCATATATAGTTAGTTGCACTAACTATATATCGCGCACCCGCAATCCACTGCTGATGATGTCACATATTACATCATTCATGACATGGTCAGTGACATCACTGATGACATCACTGATGACATCTCAAATGACATCACTGATGACATCACTGATGACAACACCCAGTGACTGTATGTTTCTGTAAAGTTAAAATATGTCTTACATATTGAAGAATGAGTGGATGTATAAGGGTCTGGATGAAGGATTTAGTAGGTGCATGACTGACTGTATGAGTGAGTGATTTAATGTGTCTCACTGAGTGCATGGGTTAGTGACTAAACTGCCTTAATTTGTGCATTATGTCTGTTGTTCTGTAAACTGATGCATGTGTTGATCAGTAGCTATATGAGTAACTATATGGGTTATTGATTGGTTGCCAAAGTATTTGTATGGGAGACTGAGTGTGTGTGTGGGTGGCTGGGAGGTGTGTGACTCTGCGCATAGATGTGTGAGTAGTTGATTCACTATATGTATTAGCATTTACAAAACCTTGAAAATTCACTGAAAAAACCATAGGTTTTAGACCTTATATAGTTAGGGATTAGCATTTACAAAACCTTAATTTACTCGCACAAAACCATTGAAATTCGCATATATAGTTAGTTGCACTAACTATATATCGCGCACCCGCAATCCACTGCTGATGATGTCACATATTACATCATTCATGACATGGTCAGTGACATCACTGATGACATCACTGATGACATCTCAAATGACATCACTGATGACATCACTGATGACAACACCCAGTGACTGTATGTTTCTGTAAAGTTAAAATATGTCTTACATATTGAAGAATGAGTGGATGTATAAGGGTCTGGATGAAGGATTTAGTAGGTGCATGACTGACTGTATGAGTGAGTGATTTAATGTGTCTCACTGAGTGCATGGGTTAGTGACTAAACTGTCTTAATTTGTGCATTATGTCTGTTGTTCTGTAAACTGCTGCATGTGTTGATCAGTAGCTATATGAGAAACTATATGGGTTATTGATTGGTTGCCAAAGTATTTGTATGGGAGACTGAGTGTGTGTGTGGGTGGCTGGGAGGTGTGTGACTCTGCGCATAGATGTGTGAGTAGTTGATTCACTATATGTATGGGTTCAAAAGTGCATGTGGAAACAGCTGTATGGGCGGTTGACTGTCTGCATGAGTCTATTGGTGATTGAATGGATTTCTCAGTGCTATAGGTCAAAGTAGGTACATATGTAAAAACACAGTACATGTGAGAGTTGACATATATAAATAACTGTGCATAAGAGCCAGTGAATGTGTGAGTGGCTGTATGGATCATTGTGAACTTGTATCAGGGATTGTATAAGAGAGTAAATATGTGTTAGTATATGTTTGAATGAGTAAGGTGTGTATAACTGTATAGTTGAGGAAATGGAGTTGTGATTGATTCTTTGCATGACTGACTAGGTGTGTGAGTTACTCCATGGATGAGTGACAGTCTGTGAGTGTCTGTTTACACTGATTGTATCTAAGGTTATATTAGAGTCTGAAGAGGTTCATTGTATTATCATATAAATGATATCATCAGTGATGTGATCAGTAATGTCAAATGAGATGTCATCAGTGATGTCATCAGTGATGTCATTTGAGATGTCATCAGTTATGTCATTTGAAATGTCATCAGTGATATCATCAGTGATGTCATTTTAGATGTCATCAGTGATGTCATCAGTGATGTCACTTACCATGTCATGAATGATGTAATATGTGACATGATCAGCAGTGGATTGCGGGTGCGTGATATATAGTTAGTGCATCTAACTATATATGCGAATTTCATTGGTTTTGTGTGAGTAAAATAAGGTTTTGTAAATGCTAATTCCTAACTATATATGGTCTATAACCTATGGTTTTTTCATTGAATTTTCAAGGTTTTGTAAATGCTAATTCCTAACTATATATGGTCTATAACCTATAGTTTTTTCAGTGAATATATATATATATATATATATATATATATATATGTATGTATGTATGTATGTATGTATGTATATATGTATATATATATATATATATATATATATATATATATATATATATATATATATATATATATATATATATATATATATATATATATATATATATATATATATATATATATATATATATATATATATATATATATATACACTGAAAAAACCATAGGTTTCACACCAGTTATAGTTAGCTGGAAATTTTACTCGCATAAAACCATTGAAATTCCCAGGTTATAGTTAGTTTGACTCACTATAATTTGCGCGTGCAATGCACTGCTGATGACGTCACATATTACATCACTCATGACATGGTCAGTGACATCACTCATGACATCACTGTCAGGGAGCTGGCACGGAATTTACCAAGAGATGGCGGCAGCACCTCCACTGGTGGAGCAACACCTTCAGGAACAACACATGGAAGAATGGTCCCTAACGTGCAGCCGGTCTTTGCAGGTATTAAATTTCTATGCATGGACTGTGACGAACTGCTCTGTTATGGGGAGCAGAGCGTTGAACTCATTGCTATAAAGAGACAGGAACACCGCTGCTCTCCCAGTCCCTAAATTTTCACATTTTTTTGCTCCTGTTGAGCAGTTTTTGAATCCCTGTTTTTGTTTTTCCCCTGAAAAAAAACCCAAAAAAATATAAAATTGTTTTAAAAAGTATAAAAAAATATAAAACAAGAAAAACAAAAAAAAAGTTCTTTTCAGAACTACCTCCAATTTATAAAAAAATGCTGTTTTTTAAAAATAAATGTGTCATCCTTTTTTCTCCATGGTATGCTCCCCGATACGCGTACTGGGCGCTCCCCCGTGAAAATAAAATTTTAAAAAAATGTATTTGTCCTACGGGACCCTTTTATGGCCCCCACATCAAACCTAGGGGGTCAGGGGGGGTGTACCCTGCCCCCTTTTGCTCATTTCCCCCTTTGATTTTTGCCACATCTTGTGTCTCAATCCTACCGAGACACAAGATGGCGGCCGCTCCGGACTGTTTCGAATGTTTACAGACACCCGTGAGCCAATCAGCTTTCTGTGCGCAAGTCGCGTGTCGCGCCCGGTGCGCTCCCCGGTGCGCGCACCGAAGCGCGCCTATAGATATATGTATTTTTTTGAACCTAAATTACTCAAAATTACTCAAAATCCACTGGAGCACATATCTTGAGACATAGCAAAGGCACATCGGGCTACCAGTCCCTACAATTTTGCCAAATTTGGTGGAAATCCATTCAGCCGTTCTGTCAGGATCCCTATTGTAACTGTCTTATGTATCCTGTTTTCTCTGATGCACTGCTGGTTTCGCTTTATGTGAATTATAGTGTCAAAGTATTCAAAGTATTTATTTTGTGCTGTACCAATGCTTCTTTGAACTATGTCCGTGCCCGTTTGGATTGTTTCCTCTTGCCAATGCTTGTTGCATTCGCTTGGTAGTTCTTTGCGCGTCCCCAGGGCTTTTGAAGGTCTTGTTCGAATTTGCTGCCGAGGTATTTTTTCCCTCTGCAGCCACCGTACCTTCAACCAGGACTATAAAAGGAGCCACGCCCAGGTCTCCGTGCAGATTATTCTTTGCCGGTTCCCGAGTTTGGAGGTCTCCTGTTTCCTGTCTTCGCTCCCGTGCTGTGGATTCCTCCGCTGTTCCAGTTTCCAGATTCCTTGAATGGTAGTAATCTACCACGAATATCCGCTTGCTGAAAACGCAGGTAGGATTAATGCCTTTTCTGTTCTTGGTGCCAAGTCCTGAGTTACCGGCTGGTGATTTCTTCAAGGGCGTTGGTCAGACAACGCGCGAGGGGCGTTTCCCAAGCGACTTAATTTGCTTTGGCTTTTCGAACGAAGTTATTTGATTTGTTCTGCTGAACTCAGACTTTGCTGGATTGTTCATTTACTTCCATTACATTTTGTGACGAGACTGTATTTTAAAGGTGTCAAGGAACTTGGTTCTCATTCAATCTTCGTTGGGATTGTTTCAGTCAGTGCTGTGAATTTAACAGAGTGGCAATAGTATTGAATTGAACCAAAGACATTCAGAAGTCAAACTTTATATTGTTAAGCTGTGAGATTTACTGTGATTTGCCTTTCAAGAAACTTTTCATGTGAATTGGATAATGATGTTCATGGTCATTTGAAACTTGATCACTCAAGTGAGGCTAGAGCTGTAGCTCCTGTTATTGTTCTGTAACTTGCCTTCTTGCCCAACTGTTTATAAAAGCTTCTTACTTGAATGTCAGCCATTCTTTGCTTCTTTCGTGGAATGATGATGTTGGTTCCTAATTATTGCTTTTATTGAAACTCACCTTATCAGGTCTAGTCAAACGTGCTAAGTGGGGAATAAGTGGTGCTGGAAGGTGGGTCTAGTGAACTGCTTCTGAGGAACTTAAGAGAGCCAAAATATCAGGGTCCTGACACGTTCGGGCTAAAAGTGAGGTCGACCGCCCTATGGAAATTACCATAGGGAAAATGTGTTTTGGGACCCCCCTTTTATCTCGGCCCCCGCTTGATGCATCCCCCCCAAACTTTCAGAGAAGGACCGGAGCTCGACGAGGCCATTTTGAGGAAATTTTCAGGCAGATTTGTCAACTGGCGCCAAAGGTATTCCAAATAGAATTGTGAGATTTAACATTGGAAAAAAATCCTAACTATAACTACCTACTGGCGACCGCCAGTAGGTAACATATATATATATATATATATATATATATATATATATATATATATATATATATATATATATATATATATATATATATATATATTCACAGAAAAAAACATAGGTTATAGTGGATATATAGTTAGGAATTTGCATTTACAAAACCTTGAAAATTCAATGAAAAAACCATTGGTTTTAGGCCATATATAGTTAGGGATTTGCATTTACAAAACCTTATTTTACTCGCATAAAACCATTGAAATTCCATATATAGTTATAAGCACTAACTATATATCGCGCACCCGCAATCCACTGCTGATGATGTCACATATTACATCATTCATGACATGGTTAGTGACATCACTGATGACATCACTGATGAACTTGCCCTCCCCTCTTTGACTGATGGTTCTTGTTGCCTGTCCCCTCTGTTGTCATTTAACAGAACTTTTTGGACTGCTGAAAGGGGTTGTGTTCCGAACGCTGGTTGGTGGAGACATTTTGACTATATTCTTGACCTACGTTGTCGCGTAATGCGTTATATGACACGCCGCGTTACCGCACCCGGAAGTGATCCAAGGCGCGGCGCGCAGCGCGTAACGTAAGCATAACAGGTCATGTGACTTGTTAATAAAACTTTTCATTGGTTCATTTTACTTTTGTTAATTTAATGATGAAAAGCTTGGTCATATGACCTAAAAATTACGCTTTTTATTGTTTTCGAACTTTTTTTTTAAACATATATGTTATAATATTCCAGGCTAATGTACTTTCCCGGAAAATTTACAACTGTCTTGCAAGTAAAATATATTCCTTTTTCGAGAAAAAGGGCGTTTCTTCCTTCCATGACGGAGCCGTTGAGTAAAAGAGATTCGGCCTGCTGTCTTAGTCGCCGATACGCCTGATTATCAGATTCTTATCGATCACTTTATATTGCAGACATGAAAAACACAACTGCCCTTAAGCATTTATCTTTACTGCGTTCCTACATAGTATACCTTTTATCCGTCATGTAATTGGACTGCTTTATTTCACTTGCCTTTACTGATTCGAAAACAGTGACTAAAAGTAAAAACTTTACCAATGTAAATACTACTACCGTGTTTTGTTTTAAAAACCTTTATTGTGAAAATGTCAGTATACAAATACGGGCCTATAACCACGTGGGCCGGCCACGGAGCATACTGAAATCGTATATGATGAGGAGACATTTACACTGTAGAAGAACGTAACGAGCGGGCCATTAGGTTGCAAGAACAAAGGTGTCTAACAGTTGCGGAATCGGTGGACGTACATTTTGTAATTAAAATACGACAGGGCCACTTACAATAACATTTTCTAGATATACATTTGCGGGCAAGGAGTTACGAGTCCCATTTATACCGGCGCCATTTTGGGCGAGGCCGGGCAGGTCCAAGATATAGTCAAAATGTCTCCACCAACCATCGGCCAGACCAGAACCCCTTTCGGCCCTTTATGCTACAAGATGGTGTCTTCCATTCAGAAAATATTGTTGGCAGCATTTTGAAAGGAAACAGAAACAGCCGTTCTCCTAGTGAGTTTCACATTGTTACATTTAGGAAGAATGTTGAAGAGTAGTATGTGGAAAATCTGAAGCCATTTTTCTACAAACTCTCAATCAGACTTGGATGGAAAAAAAAACCTGAAGAATGTACAAACTGAAAACCAATTTTTGTCTGTATAGCATCAACAGTAACGCTTGAGTCAGCTTTGTGTCAAGCCGCCATTTTCATTCAATCAATAGCGTCCCCCTGCACACATTCAGGAACCTGGTCGTGTCTTCAGATGAAACGGATTGTAGGAAAAGAAGCAGAAAGGAAAAGGAAAAAAGTTCCGTCGGACCTCGGGAGCCGGCCGCCTATGTCATGTGCCACCTTTGGCCACACCAGGGCAATAGTGAAGCTGCAGCAGGTGCAAATAAGCTTCAGACAGTCTTACAAGCACTGCTCAGAACTCTCAACTGAGGCACTCAACATCCAGGACTTGCCATTCGGATCTTGGCGCCTTGTGCTGGTTCCGACCTATTCACACATCGGTCCACTACTGACATCACCTCATAAGCCAACGGGGCACCCCACGCCGACTTTCGGCGCAGCATTGTAGGATGGCCACACCAGTGCGGCAACTTGCTGGACACAACATCGGGGCCATCCAGATCTCGGCGCGTTCGACTCACTGTACCGCAAGAGTGACCGCAACTCAGCTGGACACGCCATCTTTCGGCGCAGCATTGTAGGATGGCCACACCAGTGCGGCAATTTGCTGGACACCACCTCGGTGCCATCCGGATCTCGGCGCGTTCGAGTCACTGTACCGCAACAGTGACCGCAACTCAGCTGGACACGCCGTCTTTCGGCGCAGCATTGTAGGATGGCCACACCAGTGCGGCAATTTGCTGGACACCACCTCGGTGCCATCCAGATCTCGGCGCGTTCGAGTCACTGTACCGCAACAGTGACCGCAACTCAGCTGGACACGCCGTCTTTCGGCGCAGCATTGTAGGATGGCCACACCAGTGCGGCAATTTGCTGGACACCACCTCGGTGCCATCCGGATCTCGGCGCGTTGTGCTGCCTTCGGCCTATTCGCACATCGGTCCGCTACTGACGCCGCCTCACGTGCCAACGGATTTTCTACGCTTTTTGTAGCCCTATGCCGCATAACAGGTCATGTGACTTGTTTTTAAAACTTTTCATTGGTTCATTTTACTTTTGGTTTCCTAAAGATGGAAGGCTTGGTCATATGACCTAAAAATAACACTTTTCATTGGTTTAGAACATTTTTTTTTCCCAAACGATGAAAGCCCCACCTTGTTTCTGGATCATTCAGACTGAAGCTGGCGTCAGCATGAGAGCACCACCATCTCGTGGCTCCGTCGTGGTCATTCCGCGAGCAATCATGGCAGCCGCTCCCCACCGGAAGCCTGCGGGAGTCGGGGGCCCCCAAGACTTTTGTAGAATCTTCACGGCTGAGGGGACGCTTTTCGAGAATGGAGCCCAAGCCCTAGCAGGCAAGCGTCCGAGTTCCAAGGTGTCCCAGGGCCATTTCAGTGGACCAGGCCCAAAACCGAGGAGCCGTCCGCCATTTTAAGAGCCATGTGGCAGCCGCCTATCGCTGCACTGCAAGAGTGGGAGCAACTCAACAACATGGTGAGCGAGACGCTGTAGCCGCAAGAGCGGGCGCAACTCAGCTAGATGGCCGCCACCTGGGGAGGCCCGTTCACGCCGCCTCCCCCACGCCCCCCCCCCCCGGGCCGCCGCACGCCAATTTTCGGAGCAGCATTGTAGGATACCAAAACCAGTGCGGCAGTTTACTGGACATCACCTGGGTGCCTGTCGTACATGTTGTGTCAGCCATTGGACACTGGACACAGTCCCATCAACATCTCAACGCGTTCTGCTGCCTTGGGACTATTCGCACAACAGACCGCTACTGACGAGGCCTCCCCCCGCACCACCCGGGACGCCCCACGCTGTTTTTCTGTGCTGCATTGTAGGATCCCAAAACCAGTGCGGCACCCAGGCGACATCACCTGGGTGCCGTCCAGAACTCTGCACGTTGTGCTGCCTTGGGACTATTCGCACAAAAGACAGCTTCTAACCATTGTTGCTTTTTGAGTTGAAAAATGTTTAAATGTTTTTAGTTTTTGTTCCGTTCATTATAGTTAAAAGTTAATAAAGTTTTATAATCTTACTTTGTTGGAGTGTTATCTATTTTTTTAAAAACGGGTGAATAGGGCCTTGAATCGGGTTATTGTCATGTGTGGGCTTTGGAAGTGTGCTGCTGCAGGATCGGACATTTCAAACTCAAATGCACGTTCTTTTTCTTACCTTTCCGAAGCATGGAGCGCAATAGCAGGCAGAGAAAGGGTGATGCACGTGTTGAACACTACCTGACCTGGCAAGTTGCTGGCAGTGCCCCCCCGCCCGCTCCTGAAAGAGGGCACACACACACCGCCGCCCCGAGTACTTCACAAATCTTTAAAAGACCATGCGCTTGTTCATGAGGCTTAAATGGTTTATCACCTCTTCTAGAACCCCTGCATCGACCCTCTGACGTTTCCTGGAAAAATTACCATGTAACACAATACCAAGCCCTGTCAGCTGAAACCCCCAAGGAATCGTGGGGCATATTATCAAGGGGGTTTATCTCCGCTTTTTTTGGCTTTAAAAGCCATGAAAGCGGAGATAAAATTATCTCCCTATTACCAAGCTGTCGCTAACACCAGTTAGTGACAGCTAAAAGGAGATAGCGACCATCTTGGGCCCCGCTTTGCATGTCAGTGATACTTATCACTAATGACATGCAAAGTGGCGTGCCAAGATGTTAGCGACTGGAAACAGTCCCTAACATCGCTATCTCCTATTACCAACTTTTGGAGATATTCGCGCTAAGCGCGAATATCTCCAAAATCTAACACCTGCCCTGAGCAGTTCTTAGCCATGTTATCCAATGGGAGGTGGATAACATGGCTAAGAGCATTTGCTCGATAATACATGAATATCGCTGACTTTTCTGCGATAATAGCAAGGTTTATCTGCGATAAAAATCGCCGATGTGCGGCGATAATTTTTGTCTCTAAACAAGTTAGAGACAAAAATTATCGCTAGTTGTTCGTAATATGCCCCCGGGTTTTTGCTTGCAGAAATCGGGAGGCGGGAGACTAGCACTGAAATCAGTAGTCACACGCCTGAATCGGGAGGGTTGGCATGTCTGAATTCTCTACAGCTGGGGCCATAAACTACATCCGCAGGGGTAGGTGATAGCCTGGGACCAGCCTGGCATCTAAAATGGCTGCCGTGCACGACAAAATTGTGGCATTGGAAAAAAGGCAAGATGGCGCAGCCGCTGGAAGAGATGTATCAACATATATCAGCCTCCTCAGCCACCCTCAGGAAACATAGGGGATTAGGATACGTCTCCCGCACCCCCTTATACCTAGTAATTTAATTAACGAAGCACAAAATGGCGAATTCCTGGTTCGCTACCAGTTTGCGGCCCAGTTCGCGGCCCGTGAAGCGCTTCTACCGTGAAAAATCATTTTTTTTTTATTTTCCCCACGGGACCCTTTAATAACCCCAACAACATTCCTAGGGGGTCAAGAGGGGGATACCTTGCCCCTTTCATTAAATTCCCCCTTCGTTTTTCACCTCTTCTTCTCTCTCGATCCTACCGAGAGACAAGATGGCGGCCGCTCCGGACTGTTTAGAATGTTGACAGACACCGGGGAGCCAATCAGCTTTCTGCGCGCAAAGTTCCGAAACGCGAAAAGTAAGCGGACCGGATCGCTGCCCGGAGCGCTGTTACAGATATATATCTTGATTTAAACGTTAATTTCTCAAAATCCACTGAAGCACATATATTGAGACCTAGCAAAGGCACATCGGGCTAACAGTCCCCACAATTTTGCCAAGTTTCGTGCAAATCCATTCAGCCGTTCGAGCTAAAAGTGAGTCCAACCGCCCTATGGAAAAATAAATGGGAAAAACGCGTTTTGGGACCCCCCTTTTTTCTCGGCCCCCCCTTGACGAAACCCCACCAAATTTTCAGGGGCTGCTCAGAAACAAAATGTGCCATTTTCCTGAAGATTTCAGCCGGTTCCGTCCACAAACGCCAAAGTTATTAGACATAGACATAGAATTTTCAAAAATCCCATAGGGAATTAATCCTAACTATATATACCTATATATACCTACTGTAGGTATATATATTTATATATATATATATATATATATAAAACCAACGCCTCCTCCAAGGTAGGAAAAAGCACGGCACACTCCGGGGTAAAAGGTAAGGGCTTTATTAAAATTCAATGCGCGTAGTGCCTGCAGTCCCTCGAAACGCTATGGCAGACGTGTTTCAAGCCTTCCAATGGCTCTCATCAGTGCCTGTTCCAGGGGCTCCGCACTCTCTGTTGATGGGAAACCAGGTGCAGGTGAATGGAAACCGCTCCCTTTGTGACGATGTTATGCTCCTCTTCCAGTGGATGTTGTACTGGTCACTCGCGCTTTCCCCCTGCCAGGCAGATGCATGCTGGTAATTGCAGTCCAAATGGAGTGTCTTTACAGTGACGAGGCAATCTTCACACCAAGTGGTGTCCCATCATTCTGGAAATGGGCTGCACTCCAGCTTGAGTGCCCAGGAGGACGACCAAAAGTCTTTACCCATACTCCTTACTCAGGCGAACGCCATCGCCTCCTCTCTCCCCATTGCAGCCATATCGCGCCTTGGTGGCAGTCAATGCCACTAGGGGCGCTCCGTGTTGTTTGCAGTTCGTGCAAGAAATCCAAAAAGGTTGCTGGTCTTCACCCTGTGCACTAGACAGAGAGGGGATACCGTTAGTCAGCGACCTGCATGCCGACGTAACATAGAACCAACTCCTCCTCCAAGGTAGGAAAAGGCACGGCACACTCCGGGGTATATATATATATATGAAAAAAACATAGGTTTCAGGCACGTTATAGTTAGGAATTAGCATTTAAAAAACCTTAGAAATTCACCGAAAAAAACATAGATTTCAGACACGTTATATTAGGAAATAGCATTTAAAAAACCTTAGAAATTCACTGAAAAAAACATAGGTTTCACACATGTTATAGTTAGCTGGACATTTCACTCAAACAAAACCTTTGAAATTCCCCCGTTATAGTTAGTTCAGCTAACTATAACTTGCACCTGCAATGCACTGCTGATGACTTCACACATTACATCACTCATGACATGGTCAGTGACATCACTCATGACATCACTCATGACATCTCAAATGATATCACTGATGACATCACTGATGACATCATCCAGTGAATGTGTGTTTTTCTGAAAATTAAATATGTTTTATATATGTATATCTCAAGATCGATGGAAGAATAAATGGGTTTGTTTGTGTAAAATGGATTTGATAACTGACATATTAAGTGTATCTTAGTGAATACATGTATTAATAAGTAATGTTTAAATATTTAAATATCTGTATCTGTGTCTCTTACATTGTGTATAAGTGGCTGCATGGGTTGGTGAATAGCTTTATGAGTGTCTATATAGGCTATTAGTTGTTTTTTTTAGTATCAGTATGAGTGTCTGAGTGTCTGTATGGTTCTGTGGGGGATATTACTTAGCGCATAGATGCATGAATAAGTGACTCACTGTTTGTATGTGTTTTGAAGACAGCATGTGTACAGGACTGTATAGGTAGATGAGTGTGTGTATGGGTGTTTTAGTGAGTGAATGACTGTCTCAATTGTGTCTGTAGGAGTAAGTACATATGCTTTAATCTAGTGTTTGTGAGTATTGGTGTATGTATGTGAGTATATGTGAGAGTGAGAGATTGGAAGAGTTCCTGTATAAATAAGTATGTGTTTCTATAAGTGATTGTTTAAGAGAGTAAGAATGTGTATGTTTCTGTATAAGTAAGTGTAGTGGTTTGTCTATAGCTGCATATGCAAGTAAATTGATGTTTGATAGTTTATTTGCATGTGTGAGTATGTATGTGAGTAATTCTATGGGTGAGTGTCGGTGTGTAACAGCATGTATAGGTGTATGAGTACATATGATGAGTTATTACATGTATGAGTGACTGTGTAGAAGTGTTGGTGAATGAGTGGATGCGTATGTAGATGGTGGAATTAATGTATAGGTTGTTGTAAGTGGTATTGGTATCTCCATTTTTTTGAAAATGTTAGTTTCTGTTTTTGAATGTGTGTATCAACGGTTAAATTACGCTGAGAGCAGGTCTGCCACTCTGTCACAAGGATGATGTCATCATTGATATAATTTGAGATGTCATCAGTGATGTCACTGACCATGTCATGAGTGATAAAATATGTGACATCATCAGCAGTGCATTGCAGGTGCGAGTTATAGTTAGCTGAACTAACTATAACGGGGAAATTTCAAAGCTTTTGTTTGAGTGAAATGTCCAGCTAACTATAATATGTGTGAAATCTATGATTTTTTCTGTGAATGTCTAAGGTTTTTTAAATGCTAATTCCTAACTATAACGTGCCTGAAACTTATGATTTTTTCAGTGAATTTCTAAGGTTTTTTTAAATGCGAATTCCTAACTATAACGTGCCTGAAACCTATGGTTTTTTCAGTAAATTTCTAAGGCTTTGTAAATGATAATTTTAAAATATACTAAATATTATATTACTTTCTTTTTATAGTAATTTTTTACATTTTTATTATAAATTCTTATATTTATTTTATTTTTAAAGTTACATTTCATATTTTTAATGTAAAATAATAACAAAAGTAAATTAAAAAAGAATGCACTGCTAGTGAAAGTGCCTGGGTGAATTTGTAAGTGTTTGTTAGAGGCAGACTTACAACACCGTTGTGCCTCTTGTACACCGTCGTTGCATCACTTTTCTCATGGAGCGGTGGTGCAAAAGATGCACCATGGTATGTGGTATTTAGAATGTGACGTATCTGGAAGGAGCGTCACATTGTAAATCCATGTACCAGAAGGAGACATTCCTACATGGGGGGGCACGTTCCGGCGCAGGAACACCTCCTAAAAGTGGCTGACTCAAATCCACAAGATTTCACTTTGTCACTTTGGGGCTCATGCTGTGTCAAAACCCTGCACTACCTTGAAGCAGGTGTAAGGTTTGACACAGCAGTCTGAGCATAGGGCCCCCAGAGCATTGCTGGAGATATGTTGCACTTGCAACATAACTGAAACAATGCACCACCTTTACAGCACAGATACATCCCATATATGTGCCAATTTTGTCCCATGCTACACCGCATTGTAAATACGGCACATCCATGGTGGTGGTGTCTCCGGAGCACAATAACTGACACATTCCTGGGGATATGCCAGTTATTGTATATGTGCCCATTAGTGTTTTAATGTAGTGAATGGATTACTACATACCGATGAATGAGTCACTACAAAACTAAAACAACAGTGACAGAGTGTTTGGTGCAAGAGTAAGGATACAAACTGGTAAATTGAACGTATAAAAGACAAATTTGCAAGTACATAGAAGACTGCATACATCGTCTCTACGATTTGAAGCAGTCTATGCCCTAAGGCCTATTTTAATGCATGAGTACTTAAGTAGTGAGTAGATGATTACAGTTCTGCAAGAAAAGAACCTGATTGAATTTATAACAGCCTCAGTTTTACCACAGTATACAGATAAACGCATACTGCTGAATGGCTCACTACTATATTGAAACAGTAGTGTGAGAATGTTTGCTGGAAGTATAAGGATACACATTGAGGAATTGAATGTATAAAACACACGTTTGCTAGTACATAGAACAGTGCGTGCACAGTCCATAGAGTTTTGAAACAGCCTATGAACTAGGCCTCTTTTAATCCATGAGTATCTAGATACTGACTGGATCATTACACGTCTGCAAAGAAATGTCCTCACTAAATTTATTACAGCTTAACTTTCCCCACGGTACAATGGAAAAGAACATACTGCTGACTGGCTTACTACAATACTAAAACAGCTGTGTCAGAGTGTTTGGAGGATACAGACTGGGGAATTGAAGGCATAAAACACAAGTTTGCAGGTGCATACAACACTGCATTTATACTCCATGCGGATTTTAAGCAATCCAAACCCTCAGACCCACTTTGCATATTTTAAATCAATACAAACATTTAAAGAATATATAACTGAATCTATAAGTGCTTCACTTTTAGTACAATAAATTCATTAGTACATAGTGCTTAAACCTTTATTATTTTTAAACAATAACTTTATTCTATTAACATCTCATAATGTAACACACATTCCAATACAAGTTCATCAGATATGTCATTCAGATCAATTCCCTCGTTAGCAGTTTCTGAATTAATTTGTTCTAAACTTTCAATATAATTTAATACTTCCAGAAATTCTGCATCAAAGCTTTCGTCTTCGAAATCACACGTCATGTCTGCACCACTAATTTCCCCTTCTTCACTCTCATTGCCTGTGACAGATACAATTAGTTCTACAATTATACTCAAGGTAATATCCAAAATCTCCTCAATATGAGGCTGTTCTCTTTCCATAATTTTTCCTTTATGTTCTTGCTCCTTGTATAAAAAGATAAGCAGTTAATTTTATCACTTTTCGTAATATATAATACAAAACTACCGTTTTCACCTATTTTGGCCTACAAAAAATACTATATAAATACTATTATCTAATAACATTCCATCACTACAGTTTTACTCCTTTGCAAAGCTATATAAATATAATTACTTATACCAATATCCCGTTCTTAGCTTTTCTTAAATTTCAAATCCAGTCAGTCCTTATGACTATAGGAAAAGACTCAGGCTATTACACTAAAATACACTACTAAATAATGTAGAATATATCTATTCACCTTAAACATTCCAAAATAATAAGTCTGTTTTAGTAAAATGCAAAAGATACTTTTCATTGTCCAGAAAAACACTGTGTATCTGTGTATATTTAGACATCATTATCACATTACTTTTTGAATAATACTTCATGTCTTTACTCTATCTCCATTCTTCATCCATAGCTTAGTCTAACCCTATTAATTGCCTACCTCTTCAACTTTCGAACTAGCCTATCCGTTGGTATTTATCTGCAACCTTGTAGCTTGCGGTTCTTTATTTTTGTCACTGCTTATAACCTATAATTACGTAACATTCATTAACCTAGGCATCTCAGTTTATTGTCTAATTTTTATATTATTAATTTCCCTGTGTTCCTCTACTAACCTTTCTTTATGCAGTTGCTTGTTACCTATCCTGTCAATCCTTGAATATCTTATGTTTTTCATTAATGTTCCTTCTTAATTCAAAGGTCTGTCTAGTAGTATTCCTTACTCAATGTGTTCTTTTCCCTTAAAGCATTGTGTAAAACGATTTTTATCGTTTCTTGTTTTAAGTTAGAGAAAATACATCGACTGAGTACATTCAATATTGTCTATAATGTCAGGTAAGTTTACTTACTCACTAACTTGTCATACAACGTTCTTTAACTCTCACAGAAATATTTCCACTTTCTCTTCAGAAATGTCGAAGGAGCAATTGAAAAAGGGTCTGAACTCCGGAACATCTTCGGTGAAGTGCGCACTCGTTAGTGAGCGCGCGCCTCACCAAGGATTCCCCACAACTCTGTGGTAAATGACTAGATCGCTACCGCGTCTTTCAGCCGTGGCACGGGTAGGGAGTTGCGGTGGGACAGGCAGGCGGGGCGGGGGAGGGGCAGGGTAAGGGGTGATAAACAACAGAATCTGGATGATTACAGGTAAGTAACACCGTCTCCTTGTACTGCTATAACACCCTCCACATGCTCCACAACATTTACAAGTTGATCCTACCCAAAAGAAGAAAAACAGTGACACATGCCCTTATCAGCAGCAGACGACACTGTGGCAAAACTCTCTACACAGGAATTCCATCCAAACACCTACAACAACTACAACAAATCCAAAAGACCTCCACCTGAGTGATTATGAATGTTCCCTGCTGCAGCCATTTCTCTCACCACCTGATACACCTACACTGCCTCAATATCAACAAGAGGATCACCTTCAAGCTCCTCACCCTCACTTACAAAATACTCTACAACACCAGAATAATCTACTTTAACAACAGTAATCCTGAAGGGCAAATTTTGATCTTAAAATTTTGCCTTTAAAAATATTAGGTAAGAATTTGGTAACTCTTTGGGCAAACGTTGCTTAAAAACGAATTGACTATCAATACAATGTATCCAACCTTTCAGACATTTTAAATAAACAATGTAATGTCCAGATGTGGTAGAAGGTCCATCATGAAAAATAATTGCAACAGCTACAAAAGTTATTCCTGATATTGAACATTGACCAGCTACAAAATGTTTAATTAAAGTATCCAACTTTATTCCGTCAGCTCTACAACGTTGCAGCATTAAAATAACATACTGTCCATATTTTTGTATAAGTAATGTTGATGACATTTCTGATTTACATTGGCTACACTCCATGTTTTGACTTGCTCCTCTAATTAGATTCTTAAAAGACACTGATTCACAGTCAGGTAAAGTCAAATATATGAATCTTTCAGTGTCTATGTTAGTGCTACATGTAAACAAACAATTTTGACAGTCATGTTGCAATTTATAAGAAAGGCCAAAAAGGTTTTCTACGTCTATACCGTCATCTTCCAGTACACCAAGCATAAACATTAAAAATTCCTGACAACCTTGCTGAATATTCTGGGTAAATTGAGTAAAACCAGACGATATGTCCAAAACATTTCGAATTTCAGAAACACTTTGTATTTTACTTTTGTCACTACTACATTTCTCATAAACAGAATTCAACAACAGAATCTTTTGTCCCGATTTTCTACAATTTGCTGTTGCAACTTTCAAGAAAAAAACAACATTAACAGCTACATTAGCATAGCAGTTGACACCACAACTATTTTCAAACCGATAACCAACATTCTCTTCAACACTTTCCCTTCTCTTTTTGCTTGCAGGCGCAACTTCATGTTTTTTTTCTTTCTCTACAGTTTCACAACAGATATTCTCAAATCATCTTGTTCTACATACGACATGCTTTTCAAATACTGGATATTGACCTAAATTGGGTGCATATTCTCTTCTTAACCTATTATACTCTTTCACACAATTTGCATCTGCACAAACCTTTGTCTCATCAAAATCAATCAAGTACAATCCAGATAAAGTTCTGACTCGAGACAAAGCAACATATGCTATCCCCTCTCTGAACACGGTACTTCCAATATTCACTAAAGCACTATCTACACTTAAACCTTGAGATTTATGAATGGTCACCGCATATGCCAAAGAAACAGGAAACTGTTTTCTGCAGACATACAAATCTTTTACAAGCAAAAATCGAGCTACACAACAACTAAGTTGTTCTACTTCAGCAATTTCATCAAATTTGATTTTCAAAAATTCAATCCCACCTCTATTTACATAATTAACAAAATCAACAATTATACCCATTGCTCCATTTACTAAACCTTTTTCCACATTCAAATTACGTCGTAAAATTACTCTACAGTTTACACATGCATATAAATTATTTTCTAAACAAGCAGTTTTACTTATCGATTTCTCTAAAGAATCCAATTTCCTCTTCAACTTTTCACTCAAAATAATAGTGATTCCTTCATGTTCTATTTCATCAATTGCTTCCAATTTTATAATTTCTTCATTTTCCAACTTTAACATTTCTTTATTGAATATACCACATTCCCGCAGTGTTGGCATTAAGCAGATTACAGATTTGTTTTCTGCAATTCTCATGTATATTTTCTCTGGGACAATATTTTCATTTGGAAACAAATTGGAAAGTAATCGTCTCTGTAAAGCTTGTTTGCCCTGTTCGCTCATTTTTCCAATTCTTATCTCTTGAAGAATAGTTCCATAATCAGCATCATTTGCCTGTCGCATATTTGTAATAAGTTCCTTATATTGAAAATATGACCAAATGTTTACATTTCCAATCCTCCCCAAAGACTTTCTAGTATCTTCATGTACCAGTGTTTTAAACACTGGTTGTCCTTTAACAGGAGTAAGTTGTAGAAGATCTCCAAAAACTATGACGTGCTTTCCTCCAAATAATACGTCATACTCTGTTTTAAGAATTTGCTGCATTCTTAAATGCACAAAGGCAAGCATTAAGTTTGATACCATGCTTACCTCATCAATAATGAGAAGTTTCAATTTCCTCAACACTCTGAAAACTTCACAAGAAGCTTCTCCAGATAGCTTGTGGTATTCTAATTTGTTTTCATGCTCTACTGGTAGCATTAATAAACAATGTAAATTAATTCCTTTAATATTGTGTGCTGCTAATCCCGTTGGAGCAGTGACAACACAAGACAAATGCGACTCAGTTGTTTTCTGTAAAAAAGTTGTGATTACTTTAATTAAAAAACTTTTGCCTGTTCCAGCTTGTCCACTCACGTATATTCAGATAGGTTCAAATGATGAGCAAGCGCACTCTTTCTTCTCATGAAGTAATCCATGCTGAATCTGTTCTCTTGCTCATATATTTCTTTTTGCTCAAGATTTTGTTATTCTGCCAAGTTTCCTAAGTTTGTTACATCTTCTTGAGCTTGATACATTGCTGTTTCCACCTCTTCCATAGCAGTTGCGCTTCTTTTTAAACAATTGGTTCTCCTAGTGGGTCCTGACTCAATAGAGCAGACGTTTGACTGTATTGAGAACTATCTCTAGCAATCTCAGCTGCAATTGTAGCTTCTTGCTCAATTTCGTTGTTCAACATTTTCACATAATTAGCAAAAGCAGGACATTCTATAGTATCTGTAGTTGCATTGAAGGAATCTTCATAGCTCTCAAAATCTCCAAGTAATTCCAATTCTGAATGCATGGCTTGAAAAGTTGCAAAAGAGCTAAATATTAAAATTCCCTTTTGTCAGGGGTTTCGCAACTCAGTTTACGGTGAGTAATCGAATGTCCTTTTCTTTCTTTCACTAGACATCCTTCAGAACCAATCACAGCATACATACCATTATTGATGTTTTCTGTAATATTCCGTTTAAAAATATAGTTTTGCAGCACTTCATAGAGACAAATGTTCTCAAGATGATGACTTCTACTTGGCTAATATGTATCCAACATATTTGTTTTCAGAATATCTGTACTTTCGAGCTCTTTTTCAGCTAAATATTCAATTTCTTGTACAGATTTAAGTACTCGATTTCGTGTTGCAGCCAGACCTAGTGAGGTTCTGTGAGAATCGTAACGACGTTTTTGGGCTTGTTCGAATATGGACGAGTTTGGTATCTACGAACCGCAAATGACGAGTTTAGTAGGTGTACGCGTTTTCGCTACACTACTCGGAAGGATTCGTATTATTCGTGGGTTTCTCCATCTGAACCCTCGGGTTCCATTTTAGATACGGCATCCATTTTGTTTCTAGTTCTCACGTAGCCGGCGAACGGACAATGTCCGCTTCATGACCCTGGGTTTCCCAAGCTCTTGAGGAAGATGCATATTCCTTTGAATGTGTCTTTACGACTAGGGGAATGGGTAATGTACTAATGACGATCGTCATTAGACCCTCTCTGCACTACCTCTGGCGGAGATCCGTCCGCCTGTTGTAATCCTTATTCGAAATAATTAGTCAAAAATTCCAAGTGGCTTTGATTTGGTTAATGTTTATCTTTTATTTCTTATTTTTTTCAAAATTCATGCTTTTGCATAAAAGAAGATTTTTTTGCATGTTGTTTTTCTCACAGATTATTCAATCTCTGATATGATAAACGTACATGATTTGCGCAGCAAAAGAAAAGGTTGTCATGTCCCAATGCATTTCGGGATTAAATCCCTTTGTCAGGGGTACTGAAAAAATTAATAAAAATACATGAGTGTGTTTTACATGTGATCAACAACACACGAAAGTTTTAGGCATTAGATTCATAATATATGTATCATACTTTCCCAATATAGTGAAACATTGTTTTTTTTTAACATAGTGTTACTTACAATCGATATTTACTAGAATTTGCATCATATTCTTTTTTTAAACATCTGATATAAAAGGTTGATGCAGAGGAAAAAACTGTGAATTGATTTGGTGTTCTGACTGGTTATGCTGACTAGATTCCACAACTCACCAAGTGAAATATGCTACTTAGTACAGTGTAGCGTACTGATTCTGTAGTTGCCAGATAATTCGAAAGAACCTTCAGACAATGAAAAATAATGATGGTTGGGTTATAAATCAATCTTGAACTGGCCCGTACTAAAATAAATGGAAGATACTGTGTCTTCATACCTTATCAGAGAATCTCGTTTTATTGTCTCTGTGTTGTGGTGGAAGAAATAAAAGCTATTTCTGTTCGAAGAGTTGCTTCTGTGAATGAGAAAATAAAGCATTGTATGTAATGGTTTGCGCGTGGTTAGAGTAGTTGCTCTAATGGGTAAAGTCTGTCTATTACCTGGAAGTAGTTTGTCAACAATTCGTAGGAGTAAATGATGGTGTTCTTCGTGGACCCAGACTGTCGATTTACTAGATGTGTAGAGAAAAATATACGAAAATGCGTTTTAGGCAATGTTGTTATGACTATATAAACCCTGTTGTTATGATGTCTCTTGATGAATGTACGATTACCTGTGCGACCAAGGTAGTAAAGCCGAAATAGTGATCTGCCCTCGTGCTGAGGTTATAAACTTGAAGAGTTCAGGGTGGGAGTCACTGCGAAAACAACAAGTATAATAATAACTATTATGGTTCTAGGTATTCATAACCATTGCTGAATTCGAGACACGAATTTAGAGTTACCGTTGTAGCAGGATGCTAAGTTCTGTGTTGGAAACTGTTTTTCATATATAAAATCAGGACTATCGCCACTGAAGCAGCTTCAGTATCTGTATGGAAATTACGTAGGAATTAATAATTCTGGATAGCAAACTATCCATGACTAAAAAAGTTAGTAAATGAGTACCTTGGTTGAGGGATAGCCGGGTGCTCTAAGTGGCTTGAAACTTCGTAATGATTCGCGAAGGAGATTCTATACCTAAGATAACAAAAAAAGGGTCTGTTCGGTGAATCGTTCCAAGTGACTGAAATAGGTCGGATAGACGCGATAACTAAGTTACCTGATTTGCAGCAGATGTCATCTGTGTCGGTGGCGTCTGGGTGGTTGTAACACGGAGCGGAATGCTTCGCTGTGTTTTCTACGTTAGTGGGGGTGGCGGTAGAAGACGGACTGCGAAATCTTGTGTTGATGATTCTTTTAATCACGTTAATTTGTGTTGAATATTTGGTGACAAATACTTGTCGATCCATTTTGGGTTTGGTTTTGGTTTGTAACAATTGTTCTCTTTGAATTTTTGAAATCTTGTTTTCTGCTTCTTGTATCACTTCATTAGGATATCCTTTGTTTTCAAATCTCTTCCTTTGGTTAATGATTTCCATTCCCAAAGTTTGTGTGGTGGATGCGATTCTTTTGCAACGTATGAGTTGCGAATATGGTAGATTACGCAGAAGATTCCTGGGATGAAAGCTATTGTATGACAAAGTGTTGTTTCTGTCTGTGGGTTTGTGATATACCGAAGTTTCTATTGTATTGTTTTGTGCTTGAACTAACACATCTAAATACGGTATTTCATGTTTGTTAATTGTGAATGTGAAATGAATTCTTGGGTTTCTTTGGTTGAGCTCTGTAATTTTTTCGATCAATAAAGTTTCTGGTCCTTTCCATTGTAAGAAGATATCATCTATAAACCGTTTGTAGAAAATAGTGTGGGTTTTCCAGATGTTTTCTGTTAAGATGAAATCGTTCTCAAATTTAGCCATAAAGGTGTTGGCAAAAGACGGGGCTCCTGAAAAACCCATTGAGGTACCACTGAATTGTAGATAATACTCATTTTTCCATCTGAAGTAAGAATGTTGTAGGCAAAATTGAAGCAGTTCAAGAATAAATACTTTATTGGCTTTCAAGTTAGATGATTGTAATAGTGCCCATTCACAAGCTTCCAAACCTTCGGCAAGAGGGATTGAGGTGTACAAAGATGTTACATCGATAGTACATAGTAGAATATTATTGCCTTCTTTTGTTGTCTCATTCAGTAATTGGAGAAAATGACTTGTATCTTTTATATAGGATTTCCAACCTTGTACAAAGATCTGTAGAAATTCATCGATGTATACTCCCAAAGGTTCAAACAATGACCCACAGCCGCTGACTATGGGTCTCATTGGTGGATCCGTGGCGTTTTTGTGAATCTTGGGGAGCATGTAAAGTTCAGGACAACGAGGATGTTTAACTGTCAGGTATTTTTTGGTGTTCTCGGTGATCCATTCCATTTCCAGTGCTCTGTTTAAGATTTCTTCTAATGTTCTGGTGATTTCTTGCGTGGGATTCTGTGGGAGTTTTAAATAAGTTGTTTCGTCTTGAATATGGGATTCTACTTTGGCATTGTAGAAAGAAGTATCCATGATGAATAAGGCTCCTCCTTTATCTGCTCTCTTTAGTGTGATTGAAGAATCCTCAGCCAACTTTTTGAGAATGTCAATTTCATGTTTATTTAAATTTGATCTCTGATGATGGTGCCAATTGATTTGTTGTAGGTCCTGTTTAACTAAGATTTCAAACATGTCCAAAACTTTGTGTGAAATAGGTGCCATATATGTACTGGGTTCTTTGAATTCTTTGTATTCGGTTTCCACTCTTGGTTGGGTGAATTCTGGCATAGATGGTACTATGTTCTCAAAGAAGTGTCTTAGTTTCAGTACTCTCATGAATTTGAAAAAAGCTATTTCCGTTTCCAATTTAGTATTGTGATAGGTTGGCACAAATCCTGTGCTTTTTTCTAGAACATTGAGTTGTTGTTTATTAAGTTTTTTGGAAGATATATTGATTGCTAAGCTTTCAGATTTTTGCTTCTCAAGTTCTGACTGATTGTGTCCTTTTCCACGCCAGGTCTTGCGTTTCCTGATGCTTCCGGAGGTTTCCCTGTTAAAGGGCCCTTTTCTAAAAAACTCTGCTGTTTAGATGTTGTGCTTGTTGAAGCTAGTTCAGTTTGAGTTGCGTTCCCAGGGGCTGTCGTAACAAGTGGTTGACGGGTTGTGGACAAATCCTTATCTGAAACTACACTCTCCTGGGAAGATGATACAAATTTAGGTGGTGGTTTTCTCCTGGCATAAATTTCTGCCCAAGTGTAAACTTCGTTGAGTTTATAATCTATTGTATCCCTCTTGTACTTTCGTAGTTTCATTTCTTGTGTATCTTTACGACTAGGGGAATGACACGGCAAAGGCAGATGGCTCCGCTCGAGGCTCAATCTTGCCGTGCCGGTCTTTTGTTTCAGCCTTGCATGCATTAGGCTTGAATCCTTTGATCCTGTGATCACGCTTCCGATATTGCCCCTACACACTTTGCAATCTGTTGTTTGTCTTTGTCTTCCTTGCACCTGTTTCTGTCTCTTCTCTTAGCTCGTTTACAGCTAGAATGGAATGTGCCTAATGGTGGGATAATGTGCTTTTACAGTTGGGAACCGGGAATGTTACTGTAATTATGTTCCGGGCTTCTGAAAACATGAATGCAGTCCTTTTGAAGTTTACTGTCGGAACTGAGTTGTAACCTTTTGTTCGCCATGTTGTGCAATGACGAAAATGAGTATAAAAGGAGCGATCCACTTTTGCAATCCGAAGCAGACTCTCAGAACCTACACTCTGTTGTACTTCTAGCCATTTCTGTATCCCTGCAGTAAATAAACGCTGATCTTTGACGCCGAAGGAAGTGTCCCATGTCTCTGTGATTTGTACGCCGGAACAGGTAACCCATGAAGGTTTCAGGTGTTGTCCCCTGGCACCGCTGGGCCTTAGAATAGCCCAGTCCTTCACTAGACTCACCCAAATGATTCTTCTAGATTTGGAGTACAGACTTGCAGATGATAAGTGATCCGAGCATTCATACGCTCCAATTCCTCGAAGAGATAACATCTTCAACCTGTAACTGTATAATTTCTTACTTAGACTCTTCTCATGGGAAATCTCTTCCCACATTTCCTTCAATTCCGTCTTTTCTGACTTTGTTATGTACGATGTCACATATCGAGCAACAGCAATGGAATTGTCTGCAACATATTGAATATCCATATTAGCATTCCACATGGACAAAATGAGTTATAGTCATTTATGTATTTTGACTCTTCATTTCTTCTTAAGTTGTAGGTATTTTTTGGAGACTTTCTTGTGATACTATGTCGCAAAGATGACAAAAAACTGTTCACTCTTCCTTTCGAGATTACAGGTCGTGGAAATGCAAAACGGCATTTGGTGTAGAATTTGTCCTTAGATTTGTACTTTCGACGACAGTATTTCCCCAACGATGACTTTGGAATTGTAACACTTGTTGTCTTAAGTCCTTATCTTGTGTACTTTTGGGTACATCACATGTAGCATATTCTTCAATAAAAGACAACACAGTATCATCCGAGTCTGTTCCAAATTTGGGAGCATCTTTGATCCATAATAGCATACGTATGTGAGGAGCACCTCTCACTTGATTCTCCTTTCTCCAAAAGAAATCCAGAAACTCTCCAGGAGGAGGATTTTTTTAGTTGGTGATAAAAGACATCATAGCTTTGAATCTATGATTGAAATACCTGCACACATTAACAGGATCCAAAGAGCACAATTCTCCAGGTGTCTTGTATTCGATATTTAGTATATTTGGA
This sequence comes from Lissotriton vulgaris, assembly GCF_964263255.1. Classification (NCBI taxonomy): domain Eukaryota; kingdom Metazoa; phylum Chordata; class Amphibia; order Caudata; family Salamandridae; genus Lissotriton; species Lissotriton vulgaris. The sequence goes on along the minus strand of NC_141689.1, from coordinate 928,397,539 downwards.
TTTGCCTCTCGACGAAATTGAAGAAAATTATCCCAAGCATATTCAGCACAGCTAAGTTCCTTAGCATACATTTGAGTTCTCCGTGACGACGGTACCAGTACTTATTAGTACGACGCTGACATGCCATCAGATTAATCAGCTGAGATTCCAAAACATTATCTTTCTGCTGTACTTTATCCATAAATTCCTTTGCTGAAACATTTTGCAGATGTACACCTGTTTTCAATATATGGTTTACTGCATAAGAAAGTCCAGACAAATCACTCTCAAGCAAAAGATGAAACAAATACGGAATACATTGTCGAAATCTTGGATCTTCTGCAAATAATCTTGATGTCCGGTATTCAGATGCAGGAATCTGCATTGGTCGTTCATCATATCGTCCTCCTTTTCCTGTAGGAAACAACTGAGGAAAACAACGAGCTTCCAAGCTTTTTTCCCATACACTAATGGGACTTCCTTTTGCCTCTTTCATTTGAAATAACTCTATAGCATTCCCCATCATTTCTTTGGAATGCATGGATGAACACTGTAATGTTCGTAGATTTCTTCAGTTCTGGACACATCCACTTTTTCAATTTGTCCAGATGGCAAGTCACGATCTTCTTGTACAGTTATTTCTTCTTCTCATAGAGACACATTTTTGTAATATTGATTATTTTTTACCAGATACAACATTGCCTTTTTCACTTTCCTAACATCAACTAATTCTTGCCAGATTTTCTTACTCTTAGTAGGAACGCCATTAACAAGAATAACTAGAGGTTCATCCTCTACATTTTCTACACCTATAGTTTTCATATTTTTCTTTAAATCTAGAGGCAAAGATACAACTCTTCCCTTGAATCCTCTCTGTAAATCTGGAGGAGGCAATTTTCCGATCTTAGGCTCCATGCGAACAATAGCCTTAAATGGATGCACACATTGAATAAGAATAGACTCATAGGTATTTAAATCCATCAGTTCAGAAGGAATATTTACCAACTCAAGATTATTATGCACAGCTCTAGCAGGCATTTTGTTCTCAAGTAATTTGTTATAACAATAATAACAAATACGCTGATCAGAACCCAAATCAAAACAATTCTCAACCAACTAAGCATGGGCGAATTTTGCAAATCTGGCGTTCGCGAATTTGCGTATTTGCGAACTCGCAATCCGCAAAATCCGCGAATTCTCGCGAATTTGCGGATTTTTTTTTTGTGTTCTCAAGGGTTTCTGCCAGTTCGCGAGGGTTTGGTACCAGTTCGCAATCGCGAACTTACTTGTCGGCTCTCAACGGTCGCGACTATGTTGTTTCTACGTCTGGTTCATCATCACAGGTTCCCAGCACCCTCTGTTTCACCACTGCCACCCTCTGTTTCACCCATAACACCCTCTGGTACATCAATGGCACCCTCTGGTTCATCATCACTGTAGATTATGGGGGGGAAAGCAAGCACACCTGCCCTGCTTCAACTGACATGAATTAATTTGGGGTTGGTTTATTAATGTGTCACTGTTTTTAAATTCCAGTCTGGCACCTGCTTCCTTATCAGTAATTTGCTTTCTGTTGCAGTGCAATTTTTTTTCCAGGACATTTGTGGCCTACTTGTAGCTATTCTATGAGCCTGCTGTGAGGGTCAGAGCAGGGTCATACAATTGTTGCAACTAGCAACTGAACTCTGGAGGGGCCCCAGTCAGGAAGCACTACAGGGAATGGTTACTAATGATGAGTTTGAACTCTTGCACCTGCTGAGTGCTTTCAGTTTGGCAAAACTCGTTTTTCTGCAATTTCGCTGGGCGCAAACTTGCGCGAGATCAAATTCGGAAGCAGCGAATTTGTGCGTATATGCGATTTGTTTTTTTGCAGCATGTTAGTTCACAAGGTTTTGTGCGTTTTAGCGAGCCGCTTGTAGCGCAACGGCGCAAAGTTACCCTCGCGGTCGTTCACTGGCGCGGCCATCTTGTTTGCATGACGTATTTCCGTTTCCGGGCGTGATGTGTAATCTCGCGAAACTGTGCGGCTCGGTAGTACAATTTCGCGTGTGTTTGCGAGGAAAATCTCGCGCGAACTTAACCGCGCGGTCGTGAACGGGCACGGCCATCTTGCTTCTCATTCATTGCTATGGTTCTGGGCATGCTTTTTGTATCCTCTCTGAATCTCTGCCATCCTTTGCTTGTTTGAAGTTTTTTTAATCTATTTTACTTATTATCTATCCCTCTATTTTTCTAGCTCTATATTTTTGTGTTTTCTGCTTCTTTTGGTTAATTTTAAACTACTTTTTTAAACTCTTTTCTTTTCTTCTCTTCCCTATTCTATTTTCTTTATTATTTTGCTTCCTTTCTGCCCAGACCATGGTAAAGGGAGCCGGGAAGCATCCCGAGAAGGGGAAGGGTCCCGCAACCCGTGCCCCGCTCCCGTGCGGGCGTTTGAGGGGGGAGCAGGTCGCACCCCGGGAGATCTTCAGCCCAGAGGAGGTGGCCGCACTAATTTTTTATGTTCAGCGCCGCCCCTCCCAGGACCATCATTGCAGGCGGCAAGATCGCTAGCGGGTACGGAATCCAGGAGCGCCGGAAGCGGTGGGAGAAGGTGTGCCAGGCCATGTACCACCACTCTCGGGTCCGGCGCACCTACAACCAGGCCACCCACCGCTGGACCGATTTCCTGTACCGGGAACGCAATCTGCTCGACCTGCTCGGCCTTGAGATCCCCGGGCTTGGTGAGTAGTAGTAGTAGCTATTTCTTTACTATGTTTTCTCCTGCTCTGTGTGTTATTATCTTGCAAATTTTTGTTTTTTACCAAGAGCAATAATGCTGCTGATTACATTGTAGGTAAATTATATTTCAAAATCTTCTGTGCATTTCCGGTGCACTGCTCTCCTTCTCAGTAGCGCTGCTACTATGCTTATTTGTTTTCGATGTTGTGCTCATTTCATTGGCCTGTGAAATTATGCATGAGTGTAGTTTAAAGAACTGCCTAATGCTAGACACTAAGGGTCAGATTTTTAATTACCGGCGCATCCCTGCAAAGTAGCAGGGATGCGCCAGTAATTGTGCGCCACGCCACCACCAATGATGCGCCGTATTTACAATGCGATTCAGAAAAGGGGGTGGTGATGAACAGAGTGTCTGAATTAGGCAGGCCACTCTTACCCAGTCTAAAGATCAGGGCTTGATCCATCACAGTTATTTATCTCACTGCACCATCCCAGCTCAGAACCTGGCTATATGCAAATCAGTCTGTCCCTGGCCCAGTGCATCATGGGAACAGGGCAGACTAAACTACCAAGCCAATTCTTCACCAGAAAGGAGACAAGCTACCGGGGACCGGTTTCTGGCATTTCAGCCGTCTTCGGCACGGCTTGCTTGAATCCTGATGGTGCAGTGAGAAAGGGATTCATGTCTGAGTATACCCTGCCACACCTATAGTGGCCAAAAACGATTCAGAAAAGGAGGTGGTGATGAACAGAGTGTCTGAATTAAGCAGACCACTCTCACCCAGTCCAAAGATCAGGGCTTGATCCATCACCGTTATTTATCTCACTGCACCATCCCAGCTGAGAACCTGTATATATGCAAATCAGTCTGTCCCTGGCCCAGTGCATCATGGGAACAGGGCAGACTAAACTACCACGCCAATTCTTCACCAGAAAGGAGACAAGCTACCGGGGACCGTTTCTGGCATTTCAGCCGTCTTCGGCCTGGCTTGCTTGAATCCTGATGGTGCAGTGAGAAAGGGACTCATGTCTGAGTATACCCTGCCAGACCTATAGTGGCCAAAAACGATTCAGAAAAGGGGGTGGTGATGAACAGAGTGTCTGAATTAAGCAGACCACTCTTACCCAGTCCAAAGATCAGGGCTTGATCCATCACCGTTATTTATCTCACTGCACCATCCCAGCTCAGAACCTGGCTATATGCAAATCAGTCTGTCCCTGGCCCAGTGCATCATGGGAACAGGGCAGACTAAACTACCAAGCCAATTCTTCACCAGAAAGGAGACAAGCTACCGGGGACCGTTTTCTGGCATTTTAGCCGTCTTCGGCCCGGCTTGCTTGAATCCTGATGGTGCAGTGAGAAAGGGACTCATGTCTGAGTATACCCTGCCACACCTATAGTGGCCAAAAACGATTCAGAAAAGGTGGTGGTGATGAACAAAGTGTCTGAATTAAGCAGACCACTCTTACCCAGTCCAAAGATCAGGGCTTGATCCATCACCATTATTTATCTCACTGCACCATCCCAGCTCAGAACCTGGCTATATGCAAATCAGTCTGTCCCTGGCCCAGTGCATCATGGGAACAGGGCAGACTAAACTACCAAGCCAATTCTTCACCAGAAAGGAGACAAGCTACCGGGGACCGGTTTCTGGCATTTCAGCCGTCTTCGGCCCGGCTTGCTTGAATCCTGATGGTGCAGTGAGAAAGGGACTCATGTCTGAGTATACCCTGCCACACCTATAGTGGCAAAAAATGATTCAGAAAAGGGGGTGGTGATGAACAGAGTGTCTGAATTAAGCAGACCACTCTTACCCAGTCCAAAGATCGGGGCTTGATCCATCACCGTTATTAATCTCACTGCACCATCCCAGCTCAGAACCTTGCTATATGCAAATCAGTCTGTCCCTGGCCCAGTGCATTATGGGAACAGGGCAGACTAAACTACCAAGCCAATTCTTCACCAGAAAGGAGACAAACTAACGGGGACCGGTGTCTGGCATTTCAGCCGTCTTCGGCCCGGCTTGCTTGAATCCTGATGGTGCAGTGAGAAAGGGACTCATGTCTGAGTATAGCCTGCCACACCTATAGTGGCCAAAAAGGATTAAAAAAAGGGGGTGGTGATGAACAGGGTGTCTGAATTAAGCAGACCACTCTTACCCAGTCCAAAGATCAGGGCTTGATCCATCACCGTTATTTATCTCACTGCACCATCCCAGCTCAGAACCTGGCTATATGCAAATCAGTCTGTCCCTGGCCCAGTGCATCATGGGAATAGGGCAGACTAAACTACCAAGCCAATTCTTCACCAGAAAGGAGACAAGCTACCAGGGACCGGTTTCTGGCATTTCAGCCGTCTTCGGCCTGGCTTGCTTGAATCCTGATGGTGCAGTGAGAAAGGGACTCATGTCTGAGTATACCCTGCCACACCTATAGTGGCCAAAAACGATTCAGAAAAGGGGGTGGTTACTCAGATGTGAGTCCCTTGCTCATTGCACCATCAGGATTCAAGCAAGCCGGGCCGACGACGGCTGAAATGCCAGAAACCGGTCCCCGGAAGCTTGTTTCCTTCCCAGTGTAAGAATTGGCTTGGTAGTTTGGTTTGCCCTGTTCCCATCATGCACTGGGACAGGAACGGACTAATTTGCATATAGCCAGGTTCTGAGCTGGGATGGTGCAGTGAGCTAAAAACAGTGTTGGATCTAGCCCTGATCTCTTGACTGGGTAAGAGTAATCTGCTTAATTCAGAAACTCTGTCCATCACCACCCCTTGGTGTTAAATATTTTGTCCACCCTAAGCGTGGAAGGTTATACTCAGATGTGAGTCCCTTGCTCATTGCACCATCAGGATTCAAGCAAGCCGGGCCGACGACGGCTGAAATGCCAGAAACCGGTCCCCGGAAGCTTGTTTCCTTCCCAGTGTAAGAATTGGCTTGGTAGTTTGGTTTGCCCTGTTCCCATCATGCACTGGGACAGGAACGGACTAATTTGCATATAGCCAGGTTCTGAGCTGGGATGGTGCAGTGAGCTAAAAACAGTGTTGGATCTAGCCCTGATCTCTTGACTGGGTAAGAGTAATCTGCTTAATTCAGAAACTCTGTCCATCACCACCCCTTGGTGTTAAATATTTTGTCCACCCTAAGCGTGGAAGGTTATACTCAGATGTGAGTCCCTTGCTCATTGCACCATCAGGATTCAAGCAAGCCGGGCTGACGACGGCTAAAATGCCAGAAACCGGTCCCCGGAAGCTCCTTTCCTTCCCAGTGTAAGAATTGGCTTGGTAGTTTGGTTTGCCCTGTTCCCATCATGCACTGGGACAGGAACAGACTAATTTGCATATAGCCAGGTTCTGAGCTGCGATGGTGCAGTGAGCTAAAAAACGGTGTTGGATCTAGCCCTGATCTTTTGACTGGGTAAGAGTATTCTGCTTAATTCAGAAACTCTGTCCATCACCACCCCTTGTTGTTAAATATTTTGTCCACCCTAAGCGTGGAAGGGTATACTCAGATGTGAGTCCCTAGCTCATTGCACCATCAGGATTCAAGCAAGCCGGGCCGACGACGGCTGAAATGCCAGAAACCGGTCCCCAGAAGCTTGTTTCCTTCCCAGTGTAAGAATTGGCTTGGTAGTTTGGTTTGCCCTGTTCCCATCATGCACAGGGACAGGAACAGACTAATTTGCATATAGCCAGGTTCTGAGCTGGGATGGTGCAGGTAGCTAAAAAACGGTGTTGGATCTAGCCCTGATCTCTTGACTAGGTAAGAGTATTCTGCTTAATTCAGAACCTCTGTCCATCACCACCCCTTGTTGTTAAGTATTTACAATGCGGCGCACCATGGGCCCAAAACGTCACCAAAGAGTTACGCATCTGTGCCGTAAAGGCGGTGCATTGCTGGAGTTGCGTCGCAACGATGGGGCAGCTCCAGCAATGCTCTGGGGTGCCCCATCTCCCCAATTCTGCATCAAGCCGTACGTCTGCTTCATGCAGGCGCAGGGTTTAAGTCACGCATCATTGTCCTCAAAGTGACTGATTGAAATCTTGTAGATTTCCCTAAGCCACTTTTAGGATGCGTTCCTGCGCAGGAACGTCCTCCCTTGCACCGGAACGCCCCCTGATGGTGCAGGGCTTTACAACGTGATGCATCTCCCATATGCGTCACGTTGTTAAAATACGCCGCACAATGGCGCCTCTTTTGTTCTGCCGCTGCGTCACAAATGTCACGCAACAATGGAGCAAAACAGCCGCAAGGGGCTTCTAAATCAGCCCCTACAGACTCTAGTCCAGTCCTTCCTTTGTACACATGGCGATAAGAAGAAATAGTGGGGTGGATTGATAGTTTGAGTATTTTAATGACTGGTTAATGTAGTAGGAAACTTTAGTGTTGTCGCTGATCTGCAATCACGATGGACTTTGTCTGTCACTTCGCGTGCTGCGGATTGCTGCCTGCCAGTCCTAGGCAAACCTTTTTAGTACTTTGTTTAGTGAGTTACATAGGAACTTTCCAAGTCGACTGTCCGCAAATCAAGCAATACTAATAACGTAGTAGACCACATGAGATCGGTCAATATATCCCGTGGAATAGTTGTCTATTTGCTATTTCGACAAAATATTTTGTTATTGTTCTTTTGAAATGTTTGATTTGATTGACAAATCTCATCCATGTTTTCTGGTCTTTCTTTCTTTCATGTTGTACATCAGCTCCCCCCAGGGGCAAGAGGACACAGGAGGAGGAGGCTGCTGTTCGCCAGGATGCAGGCCAGGATCGGGCAGGCGAGGGTTTCTTTGCTGGCCCCGGTAAGTTTTAATTTTAATATAGAGTACCTATTTTTTCCTAGCATTCCTCATTCGATTTTTTCTAAATCGTCTTTGATCTTCTTGTAGACTGGATCTAAATTCTTATCCTGCCTCGACTATGACTCCCTGTGGTATTACTAGATTATTCTTATTAGTCTGTCTGTGTAGCTAACTAAGATTGCACATTTGGCAATTCCATTAGACTCCCATTCTAGTCAGCAATAGCTCTATGCACTGAGTGCAGTTCTCTGGGATTGTCCATACTGTCTTTTCAAGTCTTCTAAATGTTTATGCTTTGACAATTGCCAGCAATAAAAAGGCGAATGACCACCAAGAAAGAATAAGATACTACTTTACTTTTGGTTTGGATAGGAGGACAATCCATTCTACTACTGTTGCAGGACAAATCTGTACAAACAGAACTATGGACACGAATTTGCGGATTTTTCTTTTTTTGTGTTCGCAAGGGTTTCTTCCAGTTCGCGAGGGTTTGGTACCAGTTCGCAATTGCAAACTTACTTGTCGGCTCGCAATGGTCGCGACTATATTGTTTCTACGTCTGGTTCATCATCACAGGTTCCCAGCACCCTCTGTTTCACCACTGCCACCCTCTGTTTCACCCATTCCACCCTCTGGTACATCAATGCCACCCTCTGGTTCATCATCACTGTAGATTATGGGAGGAAAAGCAAGCACACCTGCTCTGCTTCAACTGACATGAGTTAATTTGGGGTTGGTTTATTAATGTGTCACTGTTTTAAAATTCCAGTCTGGCACCAGCTTCCTTATCAGTAATTTGCTTTCTGTTGCAGTGCAATTTTTTTCCCAGGACCTTTGTGGCCTACTTGTAGCTATTCTATGAGCCTGCTGTGAGGGTCAGAGCAGGGTCATACAATTGTTGCAACTAGCAACTGAACTCTGGAGGGGCCCCAGTCAGGAAGCACTACAGGGAATGGTTACTAATGATGAGTTTGAACTCTTACACCTGCTGAGTGCTTTCAGTTTTGCAAAACTCGTTTTTCTACAATTTCGCGGGATTCGCAGGGCGCGACCTTGCGTGAGTTGAATTCGGAAGCCGCGAATTCGTGCGAATATACAATTTGTTTTTTTGCGGCGTGTTAGTTCGCAAGGTTTTGTCCATTTTAGCGAGCCACTTGTAGCGCAACGGCGCGAAGTTACCTTCGCGGTCATTCACGGGCGCAGCCATCTTGTTTGCATGACGTATTTCCGTTTCCGGGCGTGATGTGTAGTCTCGCAAACTGTGCGGCTCGCTAGTTCAATTTTGCGTGTGTTCGCGAGGAAAATATTGCGCGAACTTACCCGCGCGGTCGTGAACGGGCGCGCCCATCTTGCTTCTCATTCATTGCTATGATTCTGGGCATGCTTTTTTTATCCTCTCCGAATCTCTGCCATCCTTTGCTTGTTTGAAGTTTTTTTTGGATCTATTTTGTTAATTATCTATCCCTCTATTTTTCTAGCTCTATATTTTTGTGTTTTCTGCTACTTTTGGTTAATTTTAAACTTCTTTTTTAAACTCTTTTCTTTTCTTCTCTTCCCTATTCAATTTTCTTTATTATTTAGCTTCCTTTCTGCCCAGACCATGGTAAAGGGAGCCGGGAAGCATCCCGAGAAGGGGAAGGGTCCCGCACCCCGTGCCCGGCTCCCGTGCGGGCGTTTGAGGGGGGAGCAGGTCGCACCCCGGGAGATCTTCAGCCCGGAGGAGGTGGCCGCACTAATTTTTTATGTTCAGCGCCGCCTCCCCAGGACCATCATGGCAGGCGGCAAGATCGCTAGCGGGTACGGGATCCAGGAGCCCCGGAAGCGGTGGGAGAAGGTGTGCCGGGCCATGTACCACCACTCTCGGGACCGGCGCACCTACAACCAGGCCACCCACCGCTGGACAGATGTCCTGGACCGGGAAGTCGATCTGCTCGACCTGCTCGGCCTTGAGATCCCCGGGCTTGGTGAGTAGTAGTAGCTATTTCTTTACTATGTTTTCTCCTGCTCTGTGTGTTATTATCTTGCAATTTTTTGATTTTTACCAAGAGCAATAATGCTGCTGATTACATTGTAGGTAAATGATATTTCAAAATCCTCTGTGCATTTCAGGTGCACTGCTCTCCTTCTCAGTAGCGCTGCTACTATGCTTATTTGTTTTCGATTTTGTGCTCATTTCATTGGCCTGTAAAATTATGCATGAGTGTAGTTTAAGGAACTGCCTAATGCTAGACACTAAGGGTCAGATTTTTAATTACCGGCGCATCCCTGCAAAGTAGCAGGGATGCGCCAGTAATTGTGCGCCACGCCACTACCACCCATGGTGCGCCGCATTTACAATGCGGCGCACCATGGGCCCAAAACTTCACCAAAGCGTTACGCATCTGTGCCGTAAAGGCGGCGCATTGCTGGAGTTGCGTCGCAACGATGGCGCAGCTCCAGCAATGCTCTGGGGTGCCCCATCTCCCCAATGCTGCATCAAGCCGTACGTCTGCTTCAAGCAGGCGCAGGGTTTAAGTCACGCATCATTGTCCTCAAAGTGACTGATTGAAATCTTGTAGATTTCCCGCAGCCACTTTTAGGATGCGTTCCTGCGCAGGAACGCCCTCCCTTGTGCCGGAACGCCCCCTGATGGCTCCGGGCTTTACAACGTGATGCATCTCCCATATGCGTCACGTTGTTAAAATACGCCGCACCATGGCGTCTCTTTTGTTCTGCCGCTGCGTCACAAAAGTCACGCAACAATGGAGCAAAAGAGCCGCAAGGGGCTTCTAAATCAGCCCCTACAGACTCAAGTCCAGTCCTTCCTTTGTACACATGGCGATAAGAAGAAATAGTGGTGGTGGATTGATAGTTTGAGTATTTTAATGACTGGTTAATGTAGTAGGAAACTTTAGTGTTGTCGCTGATCTGCAATCACGATGGACTTTGTCTGTCACTTCACGTGCTGCGGACTGGTGCCTGCCAGTCCTAGGCAAACCTTTTTAGTACTTTGTTTAGTGAGTTACATAAGAACTTTCCAAGTCGACGGTCCGCAAATCAAGCAATACTAATAACGTAGTAGACCACATGAGATCAGTCAATATTTCCTGTGGAATAGTTGTCTATTTGCTATTTTGCCAAAATATTTTGTTATTGTTCTTTTGAAATGTTTGATTTGGTTGACAAATCTCATCCATGTTTTCTGGTCTTTTTTTTCATGTTGTACATCAGCTCCCCCAGGGGCAAGAGGACACAGGAGGAGGAGGCTGCTGTTCGCCAGGATGCAGGCCAGGATCGGGCAGGCGAGGGCTCCTTTGCTGGCCCCGGTAAGTTTTAATTTTAATATAGAGTACCTATTTTTTCCTAGCGTTCCTCATTCGATTTTTTCTAAATCGTCTTTGATCTTCTTGTAGACTGGATCTAAATTCTTATCCTGCCTCGACTATGACTCCCTGTGGTAGTACTAGATTATTCTTATTAGTCTGTCTGTGTAGCTAACTAAGATTGCACATTTGGCAATTCCATGGGCCTCCCATTCTAGTCAGCAATAGCTCTATGCACTGAGTGCAGTTCTCTGGGATTGTCCATACTGTCTTTTCAAGTCTTCTAAATGTTTATGCTTTGACAATTGCCAACAATAAAAAGGTGAATGACCACCAAGAAAGAATAAGATACTACTTTACTTTTGGTTTGGATAGGAGGACAATCCATTCTGCTACTGTTGCAGGGACAAATCTGCACAAACAGAACTATGGACACTAAATAATGCATTGCTTAGTTAGCTTATCAATTATAATAGGCGCTGTTAGACTTTCCACATACCTCAGTGATAACAGACTTTGTAGTTGAACCTCCAATCTCCTTACTGACTAGATAGTGTGGCAGAGTCATTTAGCTCCCAAAGTCACAGATGATTGATCCCCAATGATGATTAGATTGTCCAACGCAGGACAAGCGTACGGAGTCAGAGTCAAGAAGTGTCAGGGGCACGGACTCATGCTTGCAAAAATTCCAAAACCTTTAGCTCAGCCACTCTATTCTGGAGGACCAAAAACCACAGAGTCTATTTAAGTTTAAAAGCTTTATTAAAAGTAAACACATTTCTTAAAATCAAGTTTGTCATAAAAGTAAACGTTTAACTGAAAATGGAAAAGTGCTTAGTGCTGACGATTAATTGGACACATTTCTTGTGGTCGAGCCGAGCTCTCACCTTGTTTGAACTTGATCTTGCTCGTCTTCTTAGAAGTCAAGCTTCTGTCTGTTAGGAGAAAAAGTGGTGCGTGTTAAAAATAAAAAGCAAGCATTCATCAGTTGTGCCAAAAATTGCAGCAAGACAACAGCCTTCCCTGGAAAAAAGGACATTTTTACTTTAGAGTAGACAGCCACAAATTATTACATTGTTTGCTTTTTTTTAACATTTCTTTACTCCTAGACCAAATATTATATAGTAGTGAGTGGTGTATTCTAACATTCTTAAATGTTCTTTGTAGGTGGAACATCTGGTGGCGGGGCCAGCGCGGAGGTGGTGGTGGTGGATGAGGGGAACACTTCTGGGGAGGATGCGGTGCAAGTGCCGGACGACACCAGTGTGCCTGTGAGGGTTCACACGGTGTTGGCGGGCAGAGGTAAGCCATATATTCCTCACTTATTGCGATTGAAGACTGCAGAGTGTGCTATCTGGGGCTCTGGGAGGGGGAGGGGGCACCCCAGCAAGTGCAAGGAGCCTGCGCCCGCTATCTGCACGGGTGTATTATAAATCAACCAGGTAGTAGCCTCCTCTAAATGTACTTCGACTTAGCTGTGTAGTTTTTGGCGAGAAGAATCCCAATCAGATCTGAGATGAACTTGATGGATGGGATGAACGAAAAGCGAAAGAAGGGTGTAAGTAAGTGTGGAAGGACGAGAAATTTAATGATGACTGGCAAAGAAGAATGATATGTGTTTGCTTGGTTCCCGAGGTGGCTGGGAAGGAAAGAATATGGTATGGTGCATGGCTGGGTGAATGATGAAGCAAGGATGGGTGGAAGGAGAACAGCCTGGGTGGGTGAAACAGAAACTGTATGTGTGCATATACTTTGAATGGATGGATCCCTGGATCATGGTACTATCTGACTCTTAGATAGCAAATACTCTTAGATAGCATATGTGTATCTAGAGAGAGTAGATGGTCACTGGATGAACTAAGTGTTACTTTGAAGAGCATGTAACACCGCACCCGCACGTCCGTTCCAGTGTATGAAAGGCAAGGAAAAGAAGTTGTAATTTTGCTCAAATACTACCATGAATAGTAGAAGTAATTTGTATTGCAAATGCAAGCACAGCATATATCCGGTTCTTACAGTGGACACTCCCTACCTCTCTTAATAACTTTAGTTTAGTAGTAGTAAGTCATTCATGTGAGGGTGTATCACTGTTCACTCAATAATAAGCAAAGCACCTAAAGTCATCCCATATGTAATCAAATACATCCCATGTGAAGTGATAGATAATCAGATTATTTGGCTTCTTCATTTTCCTTTTCTAGTACTCATTTGCGCTGTAGGGTAAAAGCTAAATTAATTAAGCAGTAGCCCTTTTTACAGAGTATTCTCAGTGCCACCCGTAATAGAAAAGTAAGAGCTTCACCACCTGCATGTACTGGACCGGTACAGTAACGCAAGTCTGTCTCACTCATCGTGGTGTGTGTCTGTTTTTCTCGGGTGAAAGTTCACTGCGCTGGCATTATGCCGGCTTGCACAAGATAACGTACCAATTTTCCTAAACAAGAGAGAAGTAGAAGAATAAGACTGGTGTACTGTCATAGTCGACTGTAATGGAAGTCCATAGTGCTCGTATAATTTGTTCCTTAAACTCCCACTAATGTTAGAGCAAGGATGAAGAAGTGGGAGGTTAGATAGATACTGTCCTCAATAGTTATGTACTGTGCTTTCAATTTGCTACTTGTACTGTGACACAACTTTCTGCTCAATCATTTTGTGTTAATCTTAAGGAGCATTGATTACAGACTATGTCTTTCTTTCATCATATAGTTGCTCCTTCCAAATCAAACAGACCATCAAGGAAGGAGCTGGCTCGAATGGCCCGGCAACGGAGGCAGGATGCCACTGTCACCGAATATCGGCGGCTGGTGGCCCTGGAGGAGGAGGACACGCAGTCTACCGGTACAACATATACTGGGACAGCTGCATCCTCCTCCGTGCCCCAACGGGCTGCCAGCCAGCGCAGTGCTCCAGCGGTACGGAGCCGGGCTACCAAAGCTAACCGCCACCGCCGAGCAGCAAAGACAGCAGCTGCCCCCCACAGGAGTTGAAAGGCACGCCAGCACCGCTTATGCCTCAGAGAGTCCTACCTGGAGCAGGAGGTCCTAACGTATAAGACCTTGGTGGAGGGCCTCCGCTCCGACCATGCCACCCTCCGAAAGGAGTATGATGCCCTGGCCGCAAAAGTGAACAGCAGCCTTCCGTAGTGTCCCTTGCCCCTTTTTTAGAGACTTTTGGGGGGTGAAAATTGGGAGTTGGGTTGTTTTTGGGACTTTTGAAGGACAATCGTTGGGGTTATGGAGGGTCTTGCGGGAGATTATTTTGTTAGGGCTACAAAAATATACTTTTTGAAACTTTATCTGAGCATACCTGTTTTTTACTGCTTTTGAGTATGGTAGGTGGGGGTTTAACAGAAAGTTTGTGTTCCTGAAACTTAAGTCTGTGTCATTTTGTTCCTTTAAGTGTAAATGGCTAAATGTTTTCAACACTGAGGGCCTCTTCTACAGAGTAAGTGAATTCAAGCGTCCTAAGACTTTAGTAGTACTACCGTCAATCTCTCGTCTCTCCTAAAACTCCATTATACTACCTCCCACTAAACGCTTATCTTACCTGTAATTTGTGTTTGAAAGTAGGGCTAGGCCCAGGGCTGGCTCCACGGGAAATGGCGATTAAGGTTGGCAATCCTGGGCGGATGAAATGTCCTCCTCATTGCGGTGGTACTAGTGGTGTGACACAGTGGCAGTTGCATGCCTATGGAAAAAAAGAAAATGAAACCTGGTTTGTCCTTACTGTAGCATTACAACGGTACAATAGAGAATATAGCTGGTGAAAGTACACTAGAACAGTGCCACAATGTAGCCTAACAAATGTTAAAGTATTGAAAGTATAACTAGTACTTGCGCTGAATTTCTTTGACATTGGCTACTACTACAAGAAATAGTACTGAAGCTGAGTAAGTCTAGAATATATCCTCGGATTCCTTCACCAGCCTGTTACTATGACCTTATCCCCCCCAGCAAGTGTGTAGAATTATGTATGTCATTTAGTCACACATCAATCAAAACCACACAGCCCGGGGAAAGAGGGTTAGGGTTTGGAAAATGGATGGGAATGGGGGTTTCTTTTTGGGTAGGTTTTGTTGAGAAAAGAAAAAAAAGCACAGCATGGACAAACAATAATTGAAGATAAAGAAATCTTTGGGTACAAAGCTAACCATAAATCTTTTAAGTGACATAAAGTAAGTGCATGCACTACTGCATGCATTGTTACTGAAAAGTAAGTAGTACTTTCGACAACCGTGAATGACAGAATGCGACAGTACAGGGCTGCAGCGTTTTCACTTGCCTATCTCTGCACTCAGAGAAACACTTCTTACATTAAATTAGGTTTAAAAAATAGCCGAAGTAAAACCTATAGAATGGCTGTAGGGATCAATTTAGAAGCAGAGAGAGATCCAAGAAATTCAGTCACACTCATAGAAGAAACCAATGGATACTGTATCTGTATGTTGTTGTAGTTGTCCTGTTGAATTTGGTAAGTAAGTTGCATGCAGCAAACAATTCCTCTTATTAGCGGTACTCCTCCATTCCAGCTGACGCTTCGTCCATCAATGTTGGTGACCAGAAGACACCCTGTCCACTGCCTGCCTGGCGGATGCTGAATTGCGGCTCGCTAATGTGAAGCCTGACTCCATCGTTTTTTCCCCATTGCACAGACTGAAACCCGGCCTATAATTATTGAACGAAAAACAGGAAGTCATATTAGAACACCACTGATAAATAAATATAAGGTATGTACGCTGTGTAGTGCAATAAGTCACACTTTGAGTTTCCTAATAGACAGTACAATATTTTTGAAAGTGCGTACTCTGTCTGAGTCTCCTTTTGAAGGATAAATAAGTATGGGCAAATTAATTTAGCGGATCTTTCCGCTCAAGCTAGGTGTACTGTAAACTGTGTTTTAGAACAAAATTAGACCTTCCCAGCAGTGCTCCCACCCAGACCCTTACTAAAGCCAGTCTCAAAAATGTAGAAGACCCCCAATCAGATCTAAAAAAACGAGGCCTAGCAGTAAACTGGTGACAAAACGTACTTTGAAAGTAAAAGTAGGCCCAAATACCCCCTTACCCACCGTGGATTGTATTCAAACCACTTGCAAGCAAGCAAAAGTATCCACAGCCAGCATCGCTCCAAGACTCGAAAACCCCCCCAGCCAAACACATGCAATAGAAATACTGCTAACCCTATCGAGCCCTAAGTTAAGAATAGTGGTAAAGGCTTTCTTTAACTATGCCAAATCCCCCCTTTCCCACCATGGATTTTCTTCAAATGACTTGTAACCAAAATTACACATTCCCACTAGTGCTCTAAGACCCCAGAACTCAGTTGCAAAAATCTAGAACACCCCGAAACACATGCAATCCTGCTGATAGGGCTAACCCTAACAAACCCTACGTTACAAAAAGTGCCAAAAGGCTTTTCCTTATGGATTTTGTCCAAACCACTTCTATCCGGTATTAGACCTTCCTAGCAATGCCCCAAGACCCGCCAACCCACCCGCAAAAAAGCACAACACCCCCAAACATCCAAAAAGGAAAATCTCATACTTAGAATATTTCTCGGCCTTCGGTCCAAACGCGCTGTGCAGCTAGGTCATAACTCCCGTTTTCCACCACGGATTTCCTGAAAAGCAAATGCAATCAAAATTAGACTGTCCCACCAGTGCTCCCAGACCCCAAAACTCACCCACAAACACCCGGAACCCCCCCAAAGAGCACCTCAAAGGCAAGCAAGTCAGCAAAAACGCAAAAAAAATGTCACCTCCGATTTGGTCCAAACCACTTGTATCCGGTATTAGAGCTTCCCAGCAATGGCCCCAGAGCCGTCAACCCAGCCGAAAACTAGTAGAAGAGCCCCAAACAGCCAAAAAGCAAAAGTACAAAAATGGGGACAGTCATTTTCTTGGCAATTTCCAAAATCACTACGCGCGCGCTCTGCAGCTAGGCCCTAACTCCGCTCTGCCACCATGGATTTGCTTCAAACCTCTTGCAATCTTAAGTATTCATAGCCAGCAGTGCTCCCAGACCCCGAAACCCACCCACAAACACCAGGAAGCCCCCCAAACAGGCCCCCAAAAATGCTACATTGAGCAAAATGTCAGAAAGAGCAAAAAAAGATTCTGCATGGATTTTGTCCAAACCACTTCTATCCGGTATTAGACCTTCCCAGGAATGCCCCAAGACCCGCCAACCCTCCCGCAAAAAAGCACAACACCCCCAAACAGCCAAAAAGGAAAATCTCATACTTACAATATTTCTCGGCCTTCGGTCCAAACGCGCTTTGCAGCTAGGTCACAAATCCCGTTTTCTACCACGGATTTCCTGAAAAGAAATTGCAATCAAGATTAGACTGTCCCAGCAGTGCTCCCAGACCCCAAAACTCACCCACAAACACCCGGAACCCCCCCAAAGAGCACCTCAAAGGCAAGCAAGTCAGAAAAAACGCAAAAAAAATTTCGCCTCCGATTTGGTCCAAACAACTTGTATCCGGTATTAGAGCTTCCCAGCAATGGCCCCAGAGCCGTCAACCCAGGTGAAAACTAGTAGAAGACCCCCAAACAGCCAAAAAGCAAAAGTACAAAATGGGGACTTAGTCATTTTCTTGGCAATTTCCAAAATCACTCCGCGCGTGCTATGCAGCTAGGCCCTAACTCCCCTCTGCCACCATGGATTTGCTTCAAACCTCTTGCAATCTAAAGTATCCATAGCCAGCAGTTCTCCCAGACCCCGAAACCCACCCACAAACACCAGGAAGCCCCCCAAACAGGCCCCCGAAAAAGCTACATTTAGCAAAATGTCAGAAATAGCACAAAAAAAATTCTGCACGGATTTTGTCCAAACCACTTCTATCCGGTATTAGACCTTCCAAGGAATTGCCCAAGACCCGCCAACCCACCTGCAAAAAAGCACAACACCCCCAAACAGCCAAAAAGGAAAATCTCATACTTACAATATTTATCGGCCTTGGGTCCAAACGCGCTGTGCAGCTGGGTCATAACTCCCGTTTTCCACCACGGATTTCCTGAAAAGCAAATGCAATCAAGATTAGACTGTCCAAGCAGTGCTCGCAGACCCCAAAACTCACACACAAACACCCGGAACTCCCCCAAAGAATACCTCAAAGGCAAGCAAGTCAGCAAAAACTCAAAAAAAATGTAGCCTCCGATTTGGTCCAAACCACTTGTATCCGGTATTAGAGCTTCCCAGCAATGGCCCCAGAGCCGTCAACTCACCCGCAAAGAAGTAGAACACCCCCACAAGTGCTGAGTCTTTATTCATTGGGCGTAATCCAGCCCTCTTCTTTGAGGCAAATAGGAGTCTGGAGTAGGAGGATAGAGGAGCATGTTCTTGTGAACTTGTGAACCTGAGGAATGCAGACTGCGGCACCTTCAAATCAATAAGCAAACAAGTGAAGACAGTTCTGCTGATGGGCTTGTTTTTGTGATTAGGTGATTAAAGTTTGAATTAAATTAACCGTGCAAAACAAAGAAAGACAGACACACAGGAATAAAAGTGAATAAGGACGAAAAAGAAAGTTATTGATTTATTGTCTCATTTTCAGGGCTCGGTGTCAGGGAATAAGAATAAGAGTTCATCATCATACTCTGTGAATTAAGGCTTGGTGACGTCAGTGTCACCTAACAGAGAACAAATTCCCTCATCTACTTTGCTGTCCTCCTCCTCGTCTTCATGCGGCGTGCTTTCTCGTACTTTGTAATCTGGTGGTATGAGGTGCTGATTCATCTTGATCATTGTTAACCTCTCCACATTTTTGGGCGAGAGCCGGCTCCGATTGGAAGTTACAATGCCACCAGCAGCACTGAAAACACGTTCAGAAGACACACTTGCGAGTGGGCAAGACAAGTAGTTTATAGCCAGGTTGGAGAGCTGTGGCCACAATTCTTTTTTCCCATGCCAATACGCCAATGGAACAGCATTAACATAGACCTCTGTTGAGTCATTCAGATAGTCCTGCACCATCGACTCAAGGTCCTCCAAGATTCCTCCACTTTGCTTACTTTTTGCTGTGACCTTTTGAGAACCAAACCCAAGCCGTGTTAGCCAATCCTCTTCTGCATCCAATGTTACTGTTGTGTCTGGTGCAGATGATCCGGTTGCCGGTGTCTTTAACGGCTGAGAGGTGACTTGTGCCACAGCCACAGGTGCAGAAGTGGATTCCTTTGACTGGGGATGGCCTGCTGATGCTGATGTACTGCCTTTTCCTTCAATTTGCTGCCCTTCTCTTTCAAACCTCTTGGCTGACAAGGCTAGCCAACGTTTGTACTTTGTAACAACTTCATCAGCAAAAGAAAAGAATGCTCGGCCTGCCAGCGCCTTTTTGTAGCATGTATCCAGAATAGTAGCACAAATGTAATGCTGTTCTGAGTGGATCATTTTAAGACGTTCATCACCACATAGGCGCTCTAATAATTTCTCCGTCAAAACAAAAGGGTCTTGTTTTTTTTCATCTTTTTGAAACATAGAAGACACCGCCTTCAGTTGGTGCTCCAGCATGCGCAACAATGGGATAGCTTTTCCCAAATTAAATTCCTCCTTGCTGACTGCACGCGTGAAGACCTCAAAAGGATGAAGCATGTCTGTCAGGCTTTTAACTAGGTTCCATTGCGCCGCATCCAGCCTCAGGTCCTTCTGAGCTGTACCCAGTGTTAAGAAATAGTGATCAAGTACCGTATACTGCTCATACAGACGCTCAAGCATGTAGAAGGTTGAGTTCCAACGTGTTGCCACCTCCTGGATGAGTGCCTTCACTGGCATTCGACGTTCATGTAGCAGGCTGTTCAGATGCTTCCGGGCCTTAAAAGAATGGCTGAAATGGTTGCACATTCTTCGGCAGGTGGCCACTAACTCGCACGCTGGACTGTCATCATCACTGAAGAATTTTTTAACAACCAGGTTTATACAGTGCGCCAAACACGGCACTCTGAAATATTGACCCAGCTCCATGTCCTTAACTGCATTGGTGCCATTATCCGTGGAAACATAACCAATCTGGCGTTTTTTGGGGGACAGCCAGTGAAAGACCTTTGTGTTAAACTCATTCAAAATGTTTTCTGCTGTGTGACGTTTCTCCAAGCCAAACATGGCTAGTGTTGCATCTTTCCGAGCAGCTTTAAAAACTTGGTTCGGGTCAACACCTGTGTTTAGCTTTGCTTTAACCCCTGAAAAAGAGACCCAGTGTGCAGTGATGCACATGTAATCAGCACCTGCGCCACAGGTCCACATGTCTGTTGTCAGATGTATAGTGTGAACAGCACTCTTCTGCAAAGCTCCCCCAATCACCACTAGCACATCTTCATGTAGTGCTGGAACCGCAACTCTGGCAAAATAGAACCGGCTAGGAACCTTCCATTTAGGGCAGAGCGCTGCCACTAATTCTAGGAAACCAATCTCTTCTACAAAAAGAAAAAGGGAGAAGGTCCAGAGCTAGCATTTTAGCCAGCTTAGTGTTATACAGACGCGTCAGTGGGTGGTTGCGTTAGGCGTGGGCGGAAAATCCGTTCCGCTCGCGGATTTTGCGGATTTTCGGGAAATCCGCAATCCGCGAGATTTGCGAATTTCCCGCAAAATCCGCAAATCCGCGAGCAGCGGATTTTGCTCGCACTGCTCGCACTGTTCGCGTGAGTTCGCGCCCCGCGAATAAGTGCAAAATTGCAGAAATACGATCTTAGCAAAACTGAAAGTAACTACTTACCAGGTTCAAAAGTTCAGGCTCATCATTAGTAGCCATTTCCTGGAGTGCTTCCTGAGGGGCCCCTCCAGAGTTCAGTTGCCAGTTGAAACTATTATGTGACCCTGCTCTGAACCTCAGAATAGTTACACATATGCCACAAAGGTCCTGAATTACAGCTAAGGGAGACAAGCAGGAGCCAGGCTGGAAGTTAAAATCCATTAATCAGCCCCTAATTCATTATTGTCAGTTGGGGCAGGGCAGGTGTTGTAACTAATTTTGCAACAATGAAAGCACTTAGCAAGTGCAAAAGATCACTAATCAGGGCGCACTAAGGAAGCAGGTGCCAGCTAAAAAAATATTCTGTGACACATGAATCAGCCCCAAATTAATTCAGGTCACTTGAGGCAGGGAAGGTGTGCTTTGCTTTGCCGAAAATAATGTACACTGGACAACCAGAGGGTGTGGTGATGAAACAGATGGTGGCATGGGTGGGCCAGAGGGTGGCATGAGTAGTCAGAGAGTGGCAGTGGTGACAGAGAGTGGCAGTGATGAAGAAGAGTGTCCCAAACAGGCTGGACACGTAGAAACAACAAGTTCGCGAAACTTGCGACCCGACAGGTAAGTTCGCAATTTGCGAAAGTGTACAAAACCCTCGCGAACTGGCAGAAACACGGGCGAACACAAAAAAAAAAAAAATCCGCAAATTCGCGGGAATTCGCGGATTTTGCGGATTGCGAATCCGCAAATCCGCAAAATTCGCGAACGCGAGATCCGCAAAATTCGCTCATGCTTAGGTTGCGTTCATATGGCGCTTCTGGAAAGGGGCGACCATTCGGTCCCCCCGAACGTATGGCGGAGTGCCACGATCCCCCCGGGAAGCCATCTTGGGCGGGAGGCGAGTCTCGGCTGGTATGCCCGAAGCGGCGTAGGCGGGGCGCGCTTTTTCCCGCCCTGGAGTGGGCTGGCCTAGACACTGACGCGGCCGGCCACGCCCTTTGGCGCAGGCAGGGGCGGGTTTACGCCCGCCCTGAAGACGGATAAAAGGAGCAACAAGCCAAGAAAGCATCCTCTTGTTCCTGTGCTCTGAAGCTGCACCCTCGCTGCACGTGAGCTCGAGACGGAACGAAGAGCCAATTTTGAGCGTTGTAATCTTTCTTTTTGTCTTACAGATACTCTGTCTGAGAATGCCTAAGAAAGTCGGAAAGCGAGTTACTACCGATCAGATGCTCCGTATGCTCATGAAAGAAGTAGCTGATCTGAAGAAGCAGATGGCGGCTAAAGACGGGGAAGGGGGACCGAAACGACCTTTGGCGGGAGCAGCTCCGGGAGGAAAAGGCAAGAGGCCCAGAAGGGGGGCATCTGGGGGGGACATCCCGGGTCCCGATACCCCACTCGAGGAGCCAACTCCGGTGCCGAGGGAGGGGAATCCGATTCCCGTGGTGGTCACTCCTGTGTCCGGAGAGGACATGCCGCCTGAGTTGGCAGCACAATTGGCAGCGTGGTTGGGGAAAGATAGCGAGGGCGCCACGGCTGACGATGCACAGTGAAGGACTGGGTTCTTTGGACCCAGCGGTGCCAGGGCACAACACCTGAAACCTTCGTGGGTAACCTGCTCCGGCGTACAAATCACAGAGACACGGGACACTTCCTTCGGCGTCAAAGAGTCAAGGTTTATTTACTGCAGGGAACACAGAAGTCACAAGAAGTACATCGAGTGTAGTTCGGGGAGACTGCTTCAAATTGTATTTGTGGATCGCTCCTTTTATACAGTTTCTACCCATAGGATAACATGATACACAATAGTTTACAACCTGGTTCCCACAAGTCGCTCTCAAAGGGGTCGCTTAGATCACTTTGAAACACACAAGATCCGGAACATAAGTGCGGAAACATTTGGCGGTTCCCAACTGTAAAAACCCATCTTCCCACCATTAGCAAATTCCAATCAGCAGTAAAGTAGATCGAAACAGGAACGAAGACAGGTGCAGAGGAAGACGGAGACAGTGGGGAGATCGGAAAGGGTGTAAAAGGGGAGTGTCGAGAAGCACGAGATACAGGCATCAAAGGGACGTGCCTAATGAGATGCACAACTGAGACAATAAGCCCGTGCGGCAAGATGAGCCTCGAGCGGCGCCATCTGCCTTACAGTAGCATCCCCCTCGTCATAAAGACACTTTCAAAGAACATGTGTCTTCCGCAAATATCTTGGGAGTCCCAGGGTCGCGAAGCGGACAGCGTCCGTTCGCTGGCTACTTGAGGGCAAGAGACAAAATGGATGCCGTATCTAAGATGGAACCCGTGGGTACAGATGACAAACCCACATAACAAACGAACGGTTTAAGTTAGCACAGCGAAACTGCGCACACTTGCTAAACTCGTCATTTGCGGTTCATAGATACTAGACTCGACCATATTCGTGTGAGTCGAAAACACCACTTACAATTGTCACGGAACCTCAGACGCTCCTTTTGCCCTCATGTAGGCAAGCACTAGTCGGAATCATACTCGATATTCATCAGACCATCAAGATGTCGTTGTAGCATAGCTCTGTCCAACCGAGTCCCCTTGGTAACAGATGGTTGTCTCATACACGTTGTAGCACAGAGGCCACATAAGGCAGGACCACACTGCACACAAAGGCAACACGTGAACAGGAACACTACCACAACCCCGATGATCGTCAGAATCTTCCAACCCCAAGTCGACACCAGGCCCCAAAACCAACCAAGTAGCGTCCAATCCCCTACATCCACGTGTATGGATTCGGAGATCTTGTGCAACTTCGAGATGGCTTGATAGACAGTAGGAGCATTATCTGGAATGAAAATGCAACAGCTCGAATGGATCACTTTACATACCCCACCGCGATCTGCTAAGACAACATCTAAAACCATACGGTTTTGTAATGTCATAAGTCTCTCCGCCTGAAGTTCTGTGGTGATATTACCAAGGGCACTGGCAGTAATGTTAGCTGTCGATTCTACCACTCGAGTCAAATGTCTCAGGTTCCTACTATTAACCATAGGTCCCCAAAACGGGAGGAAACCCTTGAAAAAGTCTCCTGCCTCTTGACCGGCAGTATCCTCTTCACTAATTACGCCTCGTACAACTCTAGTCTTATGATAATCGGCATCTACAGTAAACGTCGGAGGCAACAGATTTGCAACAAAACATGAGCCCATGAAGTCTGCGGGCAACCATGTGTATGCACGATCATGACAGATGAAGTACGTACCCTTGGCAGCCAGAAGCACAGGGATCGGGGACATTGACAGAACGTAACTTTCAGTGCAAGCACTTACTCCAAGTGAGGCTTGCGAGCCACGACCCACAAGACAAAGATTACCAGTGTGGGGTACGACCCATATTGGAGACGAGCTTTTAAGCTGCTTTTCATTAGTGAACGTACTATATTCCCCTTTATTCGGTGCCCTATAGGCTTGTACCTCTGCCTTAGGGATGAGATAAGCATCATAGATCTCATCTTCCAAATCCTGTATTATCATCGATACCACCCACTGCCATGAGGTAGGACCCGGTTTGGGGGAACGTTCTGGAGAGGGGTGGAAACCTAGTGCGCTTCGAAGCATTGTTTGGTATGCTCGAGCTGACCCTTGGGAACTATACGGTAACACCAGATATGGAATTCCCTTACCCGTAGTATGTGGCATCAACCCACACACCCAACAATTAGTAGTGTTAACCACTAACTGATGCTGATGGAGGAGCTGGATAAAGGAATTGTTGCGGAATTCTACACGTCTAGCCTGTTCGTGTTCTGGTAACATATGAAAGGAATGAGGAGAAGCAGTAGAAGTAATGTTAGGGTAAGGAGTAGGAGTAGGGGTAGGAAGTAAGAAGTAAGACATAGTGTAATACACCCCACCCGCCAAAAATGCAGAAGCAGTTAAAAACAGTACAAACAATTGGAATACAAAACATTTAGTACGACTAAGTTTCTGCAGTTTGACTCTATACGCCTGCGTTCCTTCCAAATCGTTCAGCTTTGAAAATGCCATTTCCCTATGACCGTCCGCAACGTTTCTTGACGCACTTCGTTCTGTGCAGCAATAGTCAATTCCCAGGAGTTCCTAGGAACCGACGGCCTTTAACCTAGCGTCAAGACCTACTGTCCAGAAGGAAGTACGCGCGCGGCCCTACGGCCCTCAATACACAATATGTATTTATTTAGCACAATAATTCAGCTGTGGAAGGAAAAAGATACAAGGAAGAAGCTTGATATATATATATATACAAAACAATTTTCAATGATACGAATGTTCAAAGTTGATCATGGGAAACGAAGATATTGCAGTTATCAATTTCAGCAAAGCAAGCAAAAATTTTTATTTGTCCTTAGTGTGAGAACGCAAAGAATATCGATGTTTCCCAGGACGTGTCTGCTCGTCAAACAAAGGATCTGTCGAAGAGACAGCGTCCTGCTGATCAGTTCGTTGGTCTGGTCTTGAGTCTCTTGCTGACAATGTTCCAACAATGGCTTTCTGCTGCGCTGAGTGTTCACCAACAAGTTGTGCGTCACTGAAAGGTACAAACGCCGGCAATGTCGCTGCTTCTGTTGACGCAATGCCTTTCCTCACCCACGGGTCTGCCGGCAAAGGAATAGGGACTCGCTTACAATGGGTAGCATGTACCCAGTTCTTCCGTCCCTCAAGACGAACGGCAGTCCTCGTGGCCAAAAGCACCTGGTGAGGTCCAACAAAGCGGGGGTCCAGATTCTTCTTGCGCGAAAAATTTCGGGTGACAACCCAATCACCAGGCTGGAGCTGGTGGCCTGGACCCTCCGTCTGCGTCGGCAAGGCGTCGTAAACCTGTTGATGAATTAACCTCAGTTTAGCAGTCAAGTCATGTAAGTAGTCAATCAACATCGGGTACTCAAGATCAACGAATATACCTGGCCTAGGAACCCCCCACACATTCGCAGGACGGCCGAACACTATTTCATAGGGACTAAGCCCTATTCGGGAGTGTACAGTCGCCCTAGTTGACAGTAATGCTAGAGGCAAAGCGTCAGGCCACGAAAGTCCAGTCGTAGCCTGGATCTTCGCTAATTTTAGTTTAAGGGTGCCATTGTACCCTTCAACCAATCCAGCTGACTGGGGATGATTGGCGCTATGGAATTTCTGATTAATTCCAAGGCCCTTACACACACTCCTCATCACACTTCCAACAAACTCACTTCCGTTATCTGACCACACGACTCTAGGCATTCCATACCGAGGAAAGTATTCCTTCAGTAGGATTTTCGCAGTAGACAAGGCAGTATTATCTTTGAGGGGATAGGCCTCGATCCATCGGGAGAATGCGCAAACCACAACCAAAACGTATTTCAGGTTATTGCATCGCTCCATATGGATGAAGTCCAATTGGATCACCTCAAAGGGATACGAAGGAGGAGCAAAACTGCCAGGGGGAGTTGGGGTTCCTTTGCCAGGATTGTACATTATACACACCATACAATTCTTCACCAAACGTTCAGCACACTTAGTAATTCCATCATTCTTCCACACATCAGCCAACAACTTGCAAATACCTTTCGCGCTAATATGTGCTAACCCATGTGCCATTTGCACAACGGCCAGTACATACGCATCAGGCAACATCCATCTTTTCTGATCTGACAAATCAATCCAGCAACCATTCACATCCAACCTTCCCGTACTTTCTTTCCACTTCATCTTTTCAGTGTCGGTGGCCTCATTCTGAATTGCTTTCACACTCTCTATAGTATTCTCACACATACTTGATTCTGTAGGCCACCTAACCGAATTCGTCACATACATTCGAGTGCTAAGGTTCCGGGCAGTCTCCTTAGCAATCTCATCTGCAAACGCATTACCACGACCAACATCATCCGTCACCTTACGATGCGCACTACATTTAACAATTGCAACTTGAGCAGGCAAAGTCAATGCATCCAAAAGATCGTTCACAAGCTGGCCATGCTGTATTTTCGTGCCATGTGACGTCAAGAAACCACGTTCTCGCCACAATCGTCCGAAACTATGCGCTACACCGAAAGCATACTGACTATCGGTGTACACATTCACACGTTTACCTTTTGCTAATACACATGCTCTAGTAAGAGCGATCAGCTCTGCAGCTTGGGCAGAATTCTGACTCAATCTCGCAGTCTCAACAACAGTATTCAATGTCACCACAGCATAAGCAGTAGTCACATCACCATTCGGCAATTTAAAACATGACCCATCCACATACAGGGTGCCATCCGGGTCTTCCAATGGGGTGTTTTTAAGGTCCACACGACCTTTTGTTTCCTCCTCTGTACGCAAGTAGCAGTCATGTTCTGCTACTACATCTGACTCTGCACTAATTGGTAACAAAGTTGCCGGATTTAGGACATTACAACGTTTTATCTGAATGTGGCTTGCCAAGAGCGTCAATTCGTACCCAGATAACCTCGCACTCGTCAAGTGCTGAGTTTTCGTACGGTTCAAAAGAGTATCGACTGCATGCGGAACCATCACCGTAAGCATATTATCCATGACCAATCCTGATGATTGTCGGATGGAGACCGCAGCTGCCGCAGTTGCTCTCAAACAACTCGGCAATGCTCTAGCTACTGGGTCTAAGGTCGAGGAAAAATATGCACATGGACGTTGCTTACCACCAAAAGGTTGCGTTAAGACACTCAACGCACAACCTTCCCTCTCGTGAACATATAACGTGAACGGTTTACTGTAATCAGGGGTACCTAACACAGGGGCCGAACACAATGAATCACGTAATTCAGAAAAACTTTTCTGACATTCTTCCGTCCATGGTAAAGGAGTCGAAACATCCTTGCACGTAAGAGCCACCAATGGTTTCGCTAGCAATGAAAAATTAGGAATCCACTGCCTGCAGTACGATGTGATACCTAGAAAGGCACGCACATCTCTTTGGGTTTGTGGCACAGCCATGCGCGCAATCGCTGCAATTCTCTCTGGGGTCAATCTCCTTCCCTCCTTTGACA
This sequence comes from Lissotriton vulgaris, assembly GCF_964263255.1. NCBI lineage: Eukaryota > Metazoa > Chordata > Amphibia > Caudata > Salamandridae > Lissotriton > Lissotriton vulgaris. The sequence goes on along the minus strand of NC_141689.1, from coordinate 928,370,062 downwards.
ATAAGTGACCTAGATAGGTTACTTCTTGACAACAATATTGGAGTTTAGAAGGTGACACCTTGTGATTTAACTCACAGAGATGTTGCAGCAACGACACTGTAGCAATTTTGCAAATGTCCTGAGTATCAGCAGCCACCAATAAGTCGTCGACGTATTGGATTAAAGCCGCACCAACCGGCAACCTAAACGCATCTAGTTGACCCTTCAAAGCTTGACTGTAAATCGATGGACTTTCACAGTAGCCCTGAGGAGCGCGTTTGAACCGGAAGCTACGTCCACCAAGAGAGAAACCGAAAAGGTCCCTGCTCTCTTCGGCAATCGGGATGCTGAAAAACGCATTTTTCAAATCAATCACCGAAAACCATGAAGCTGTAGCTGGAATCAGAGTCAGTAGCGCCGTAATGTCAGGCACAACAGGGAATTGAGGAACCACAATTTTATTCACCTCCCGTAAATCAATAACAAAACGATAAACAGGCGGTTTGGTAGGATCAGTACGTTTAAGAATGGGCAGTACAGGACTATTGCACACGTTTCCCCGAGTTTCTTCAATGACATCTTTCTCGATCAAATCATAGATGATCGCTAACAAAGCTCGTTCACCATCCAGGGAGATACGATATTGGGGAATACGTGGCAATCGCACATTCGATTTCAACTGAACAACATAAGGGGAGATATCAAGTAGGCCCACGTCGTTTGGACCCGTCGCCCACAAAGATGCAGGAAGAGAACTCAATTCCGGTGGAAGCTTATCGAGGGACAAGTACATGGGAGAGACTACCCTCTCTCCTAACGTAAGCTTTATACCCGCAGGAGAACAATACAAAGTCGCATACAAGCGTTTAAGCAAATCCAGACCCAAAAGATTTTCACCACAACCAGTGGTTAAAATCAACGGAGCTTCGAGCTCACGAGGCCCAATTTTAAGGGGCAAAGGGCGCGAAACTGGATTGCTAACGGGGGCGCCAGAGAATCCAACGGAAACATTTGTTAAGCCAGACAAAGGTGCGCCAGGGAGTTTCGAATGCATGATAGAACTTTTCGCTGCACCAGTGTCCAACAGAAAAGGCTCAACGACGCCCGATGTAGCAACTGCGACGTAAGGCCCTCTCTGATCAACCGGAACTGATACCACTCCCTCTCCTTGTCTTTGGCTGTCCTAGTAATTACTATCGTCAGTTCCCTGATCGACGTAATAATCGTCTACATTGTACTGCGCAGATCGTCCTTGCGATGATCCACGTTGGTCGAAACAATTATTAGAATTTGACGAGTTATCAGAACAGTCGTTCTGAGCACCACGACCTCTACCACGTGATGCGTGCTGTGCACCACCACGACCTCCTCTAGACGAATTACCACCACTACGGTCATTTAAAGCAGGACAATTGAATTTAATGTGTCCCTCCTGTCTACAATAAGCACATTGGTTGTACCCCAACGAAGATCTCTGAAAAGATGAATCATTACGCGGCTGCGATCGATTTGATTGCGACTGCGATCTATTCTGCTGAGGCGCATTCTGATTAGAACGCGGCGGATATGCTTGTTGTAACAACACTTTAGTTTTCAGCTCTTTCGTCTTTTTATCGGCACGGTCATTTTCCTCTTTTTCTCTATTTTCGTAATATTGTGCCGTAGCCAATATCTGAGCTGAGGTAGAAACGGCCCACGCACTTTCTGAATTTTTCAATTTATTGCACAAGTCGGGCAATAAGTTCGATACAAATTTATCCACAAACAACCTCTGTCCACCCTCAGTACCCATATCCTGCCCACTATGATCGACGAATGTTTCCTCGAACCTCGTAAAGAAGTCTGAAACACTCTCATCTTTCTTCTGCTTACAGGCTGACAACTTGTCCCAATTTACCCTCATAGCTGGCATAAGCGTTTTCATTAACGTAATGATTCGCTGGGGAAGAAGTTCAATCAACTGATCGGGTTTAGTAGCAGCCACTTGTCCAGCGTCTGCCGCTGTAATGGCAGCCCAATCACCACCTAATTCATTCGCGTGATCTTGGTGACGAATCTTGGCCCATACCGGTTGCGGTACGACATTGCCAAACAACATGTCGATATCGGCCAGATTCATTATCGTAGCGTCTACGAGCTGCGATAATTCTTTGTAATACCCCGCAGGATTTTTGCGAGGATCAGGCAAAGTTTGTTTCACCTGAAGCACTTCCGATCGTTTCCAAGGGAGGTGTATCCACACTCTCTGGAAATGTGCTGGTATTGGAGCATTAGCATTAGTATTATCAGCGGGTACCCAAACTGGCGGAACTTCTCGCATAGGATATTGGCCAGACCCATCTCGTTGTTCAATGTCCTCAACGAACAATGCATGAGGAATAGGAGCAGGACGAAGAGATAGCAACCGTTCAATAGCACGTCGGACATTAGTATCGACTATCAGTCCAGTTGCGAACTGAAGCCGAAGATTAGACAGGGCGGTCAGCACCTCGTCAGGCGCAACAGCCGCTATCTGATCATGTAAGAACTTGCACATTTCATCAAACACATATCTCTGAGTAGGTATGTTGAATTGATCAAACGTTTCGAGGACAACACGAGGTGGATTTCTAACAGGGTTTATCATCCAACCCATCGCCATATTGTATAGCGCAACACGTTCTCTATTACCAGGAAGCTGGCTACGTCTCTGTGGACCATCAGAACCTGCAGACCCAAAAACAGGTCCGAGCGACTGAAAGAAGTTTGTCGCAAGGGGAGAATCACGATTACGAGTAGAGGGAGAAGAGTAAGACACAGGACTAACAAGAGAAGGAGTAGAGACGTTAGCAGCAACAGGGGTTAACAACACAGGAGCAGTAGCGTGAGCAGTAGCGGGAACAGGAGTATGTGGAAGCGGAGGAGCAGTAGGAATAGAAAGAGGCAAAGGAGCAGGAACAGTCGGAAGAGCAAGTGCAGGTTGAGGAACTGGTGGAACAGGTACGGCAGGGACCACAGGAGCTGCGGTACCCTGTACGTACGGAGGTGGCGACTTCATAAGATAGGACATTAAAGAATCCTCAACTGCCTCTTCCTTCTTATCCGACTCCATAGACAAAACAGGATAGCATTTGTCTATGGACATACGCTGTAATCTCTCAAACACTTCCTTATCCTTATCCTCCTTATCACGCTGAAACTGCTCAGCTTTCTTCACTATAGTAGCAACAGTATCTCGCTGACTACGTTTATTTTGTCTGATCTCTTTCTGTCGGGCTTCTTTGCGCCAGAACCGAAAGGCATCAAACATGGCCGGCCTTGATTTACGTTCGAACAACTTTATTTCCAAATTATCTAAGATCGACGCTTCGAAGCTACCGTGAGGTGGCCAACGAAGATCGCCGTCTTTCTTTGTATATTTGATCCAATAATCGTTAAAAGCAATCGGGCCTAGCCCATGTTTGCTATATAGGTCATAAGTAGGAGTTCCAACCGGAGGTATCGGACACGAGTCCTCCAGCAGGGAATCCGCACCACAAGGTCTAAAGCAACTGAACAAAGTACTGCGACCAGGCATCTTGCACACTAGCCGAGTTTCACAAACTTCAAGGGTTACGGGATTTCGGGATTTACCAAGTCCCAGCAAAGAACTAAACCCTCGGTCTTTGGCGGCTGCAGTCGTCAAACAAATACAACAACAACAAAGTACGCTAGCAAAGTGTCACCGACAAAAACACTCACACAGCGTGTACAACAAAGACACCCGCTAAAGTGTCTACAACAAAAACACTCGCTAAAGTGTTTACAACAAAGACACTCGCTAAAGTGTCTACAACAAAGACACTCGCTAAAGTGTCTACAACCAAGAACTCTGGGAGCGACCCACAAATACTTAACTCAAAGATCAATGGCGTCCTCAGGAAGGCCCGTCTAATCGTCTCGCTATACCAAGGTCTACGCCAGGCGCCAAAACAGGTCTACAGTCAGGGTAGCAGTCCGTCGCAGCCGTTAGGAGGCGGGAATCTTCGCGGGAAAAGTCTTCGGGCCACTTATTTCGACAACAGGATCGATGAAGCGGGGTGCACCTTCCCTCGGAGATTTCACACGAAGTTCCTCACGATCGTCAGGCTTGGACCGGTACCACTGATGCAGCCCCACGTTGGGCGCCAACTGAAGGACTGGGTTCTTTGGACCCAGCGGTGCCAGGGCACAACACCTGAAACCTTCGTGGGTAACCTGCTCCGGCGTACAAATCACAGAGACACGGGACACTTCCTTCGGCGTCAAAGAGTCAAGGTTTATTTACTGCAGGGAACACAGAAGTCACAAGAAGTACATCGAGTGTAGTTCGGGGAGACTGCTTCAAATTGTATTTGTGGATCGCTCCTTTTATACAGTTTCTACCCATAGGATAACATGATACACAATAGTTTACAACCTGGTTCCCACAAGTCGCTCTCAAAGGGGTCGCTTAGATCACTTTGAAACACACAAGATCCGGAACATAAGTGCGGAAACATTTGGCGGTTCCCAACTGTAAAAACCCATCTTCCCACCATTAGCAAATTCCAATCAGCAGTAAAGTAGATCGAAACAGGAACGAAGACAGGTGCAGAGGAAGACGGAGACAGTGGGGAGATCGGAAAGGGTGTAAAAGGGGAGTGTCGAGAAGCACGAGATACAGGCATCAAAGGGACGTGCCTAATGAGATGCACAACTGAGACAATAAGCCCGTGCGGCAAGATGAGCCTCGAGCGGCGCCATCTGCCTTACAGTAGCATCCCCCTCGTCATAAAGACACTTTCAAAGAACATGTGTCTTCCGCAAATATCTTGGGAGTCCCAGGGTCGCGAAGCGGACAGCGTCCGTTCGCTGGCTACTTGAGGGCAAGAGACAAAATGGATGCCGTATCTAAGATGGAACCCGTGGGTACAGATGACAAACCCACATAACAAACGAACGGTTTAAGTTAGCACAGCGAAACTGCGCACACTTGCTAAACTCGTCATTTGCGGTTCATAGATACTAGACTCGACCATATTCGTGTGAGTCGAAAACACCACTTACAATTGTCACGGAACCTCAACAGGTGTTGATGAAGCAACTGCATGAAACTAGAGAGGCGGCGAAGGCATCGCCTTCGACGGCATCGCCAGTTACTCCGCTGTCTCCGGCGGTGGATAAAGCAACAGGAGCAGGTCCAGCGGCAGATGCAGCTTCTGGTTCAGGTAAGCGGCCATTGCCGATTGCGAGGGAGGAGTCTGCACCTTCACGAAGGGAAAAGTTGGGTCAGCATGTCCCTCTGGCAATTAAGGAAAAGATGTGGGCGGACGAATATGTAAACATTTTTTCGTTGCTTACCGACCATTATGAGATGGAGCATGTTAAGAGCCAAAAGGAGCTCATGCATCCGAGTGTTTGGCGCGCAAAGATGGCCGCCTTTAAGGTTGACGAAAACATTGGCACTTGGGGCAGGGCATGGGGAATCTTTACCTCTATCATGGGTGAACGTAGGCCCGAGTTGTTGACCGAATTACCTATTTATCAGTCACGGATCATGGAATATTATGGATCATATGGGGGCAATCAGTGGTTCTGTTACGATAATATTTTTAGAAAAGCGAAAGAACATGACAAAAACTTGACTTGGGATTGTTATGACTCTGTTTCATGGTCAAAAATGGAGAGTACTGGTATGTTGAAGTTACCATTGGTAGGGAATAGCGGGGGGGAATCCTCCCGCATGTATGCCGGGACACCCTTTCGATCAAGTACAGGTAATGACTACCACTCGAAGCCGAACGGCAACGCAGGTAAAAGGGGGATTTGTTGGAACTTTAACAGGGGTAAATGTACGAGGCCCCAGGGGTCATGCAAGTTTAGACATGAATGTGGAGGGTGTGGGCAGCCATCCCATCCTGAGTCCATGTGCAGAGCCAAAACGGGTGATAACGGCGGTAGGGGAGGCGCCAAACAGGTCTGAAATAGTCCGAGGGGCGCCTTTACCTACTCCGATTGATACCATGGCAATGATTCCTTGGCTCAGCAAATACCCGGATCATGTTTCCGCTGGGGTGTTGCGGAACGGGTTTTCATATGGTTTCCGCATCCCAGTGGGGGATTTTCAGGGTGTAGCAAAATGCAAAAACCAACTGTCGGTCTTACAACATACGACCGTGGTACAGGAGAAGATTGGGAAGGAGGTTACTCGAGGTCGAGTCGCCGGTCCATTTGATGAGCCACCATGTGCTAACTTTGTTTGTTCCCCTTTAGGGGTGGTCCCTAAGAAGGACCCGGGTGAGTTCTGACTGATACATAATTTATCAGCCCCACGTGGTCTTTCCGTGAATGATGCGATAGACCCGGAAGTGTGTTCGGTGCGGTACGCATCTTTCGATGAGGCCGTCGCCATGTTGAATCGCCTAGGGCCCGGTGCGCTGATGGCAAAATCAGATATTGAGTCAGCGTTCCGGTTGCTCCCGGTACACCCAGACGATCAGCGTCTCCTTGGTTTCATGTTTCAGGGTCACTATTACATGGATAAATGTATGCCGATGGGATGCTCTATATCTTGTGCCTATTTTGAAAAGTTCAGTTGTTTTCTGCAATGGGTCTTCACAAGGAGGACGGGTTTTCAACATGTCATGCATTATCTCGATGACTTTTTGTTTCTGGGGGCGGCCGGGGATCCGGAATGTGGACAGGCTTTGAAGGAATTTTGTGTCTTAATGGAGCATTTTGGTGTGCCACTGGCACCAGGTAAGACTGTGGGTCCCTCGACTTGCCTCGAGTTCCTGGGGATCGAGCTCGATTCAGAGGAAGGTTGTTTTCGATTACCAAGAGAAAAGGTGTTAAGATTCAGGGCTTCCCTGGAAACGTGTATTAGTGAGTCTAAAGTCAGATTGCATCAATTACAACAATTGGTGGGCCAGCTGAATTTTGCCCTCAGAGTAATGCCGATGGCCCGCCCCTTTTCCCGCTCGATCGCTCAAGCCATGGTCGGACTGAAGGAGGGTCATCATCGCACGAGGCTATCGGCAGAGGTTCGCCAGGACATGCGCATTTGGTTGGCATTTCTGGCGGAGTTCAATGGTCGAATTGTCTGGAATAAACCTGCGGTGTCCTCTGAAGAGCTGGGGCTGTGGACAGATTCGGCTGGGAGCATTGGTTTTGGTGCCATATTCGGCACACAATGGTCGGCTCAAAAATGGCCGTTATGGTGGCATGAGTGTGGGCTGACAAGTAACATTGCCTTCCTGGAACTTTTTCCCATTCTGGTGGCCCTGAAAACTTGGCCTGAGGGATTCAGAGATCACTCTGTGGTGTTTTGGTCTGATAACATGACCGTGGTTGAGTGTTACAATAGCCAGGCAGCACGATGCAAATGGATTCTGAGATTGCTCAAAGAAATTGTGTTATTGTGTATGCAATTGAACGTGCTATTTAGGGCAAGACATGTACCGGGGGTAATGAATCAAGCGGCTGATGCGCTTTCTCGTTTTCGTATGCAGGCCTTCTGGGGTTTTCTGCCCACAGCGGACCCGGTGGCGGCACCCTTTCCCGAAGCTCTCTGGTCTCTCGGTGCCCCGAACTACAGAACCTCGTGGGAGAGAGTTTAGCACTCAGGACAAGGAAGGCATATGAAGGGGCGTTCCGATCCTATTGGGCCTTTTTGGGGACTGCTAGGGGAGAGCTTTGGGGCCAGGAAGAGCTAGTAGTAAAATTTCTGCTGTCTTTACATCAGGCAGGCAAATCAGTGGCTACGGCCCAGAGGCATCGGGCCGCCATTTCCTTTATGGCAAGGGCTCATGGGATCCAGGACCCGACTGCGTCTTTTGTTGTGCAAAAAGCGCTACGTGGGTGGCAACGCCTGGAGGGTCGCAGAGTAGATGAAAGGCGCCCGATAGGTCTGGATAGGTTGGCTCTGTTGTTATCTGTACTTCCTGCAACGTGTTCATCCCAGTATGAATCAGTGTTATTCCGAGCCGCTTTTATGCTAGCATTCCATGGGGCTATGCGGGTAAGCGAACTAGTGGCAAAGAACAAGCAGGATACCATGGGGGGACTGTGCCGAGAGCACGTTCAGGTCAAGTGGGAGACAATGACTGTCTCGTTTGTCAGGTCCAAGACCGATCAGGGTGCGATTGGGGACGGAATAATCATACAAAGGATTCCCGGGTCTTCCATGTGCCCTGTGATGTGCGTAGAGGAATATTTAACGCAAAGGGTGGCATCATGGGGGGGGACCTTGTTGAGACACGCTGACGCCACCCCACTGACGAGGTTTCAGTTTCAGCGGGTGCTTGCGATGTCGATTTCGGCCGCGGGCTTGAACCCCGGCGAATTTGGGACCCATTCCTTTCGGATAGGGGCTGCTACGGAGGCTACAGCCAGGGGTCTGAATGTTGAACAAGTAAAACGTGTGGGACGTTGGTCCTCAAACTGTTATAAGAGGTATGTGCGGTTGCACATGTTGTGAAGCTGTAATGATGTACTCACGCTTCTTGTTTTTGTTTGGTTTTCAGTTGCGCAAGCCTACGAGGCGGGGCGGACTGTGCAGTCGACCCGACACCGGGGGGCCAGCGGTCAGACATCACCGGCTGTGAAAAAAGAGGTGTGGGTCGTGGGCCACTCATACGTGAGGCGTGCCGGGGACGTATTCAAAGCAGGTGACATGATTCACGTGGCTGGGGAATACGGGTACAGTGTGTCCTTCTACGGAAAGGGCGGGCTCTGTATTGACCAGTTTCGATCAATGTTTGAGGGTCTGTTAGGGCGGACGAGGTCACCGCCGTCTGTAGTCATAGTATATCTTGGGGGCAATGATTTGGTGACTTCTTCTTGAGGCAATGCTTTCCACGGTAAGTTGGTTAGCAAGAAGAGTTCCAGGGTGCACAATTGCATGGTCCCATATGATCCCACGGAAAGTGTGGCGGGGGGCTATTTCGGTTCCTGCTCTGAATCATTCAGTAAGGAAAATTAATAATAAAGTGAGTAGATTGTTCCGTTCAAGTACACTGCATTCGATTTCGCATGGTTGTATTAAAGGGGACAGTATGTATTTGGGGGATGGTGTTCATTTATCCCGGATGGGGAACGAATTACTCATAGGAGACCTGATAGCTTGGCTAAAGACTTTATGACATGACCTTAAGGCAGGAGTGTTGTGGGGGGGTCCGGATAGCCGGTCAACTATCCGGCCTGTGGCGGTAAGGTCATGATCGGTGAGCAGTAATTGGAAGATCCCTATGGGGGGGCGTCACCCATTACGGATGGGAGCGCTCGAGGGAGGTGGCCATTGGCCCCTCAACGGGGAGGCGGTCCCTTCTAAGGATGGGCCGCCGAAAGGAAAGGAAAGGCGGTCAAGGCCCCTTCCTGGGTAGGAGGGGCTACAGCCCCCTCCTGGGGAATTTCCTGGGGCCTGGTCATCTGCGACGGCAGATGTGGTAAGTTGTGTGGGGTTTGGGAGGGGGTCTACGCTACCTTCTAGATACCTCACACGAGTCCTCGGACGACCTTTAAATGGCGTCGAGTTTATTGGGGCCCCCGTCAAGTCAAGGGAAATTGGTAAATGCACTTGAGGTACACCTCTGTGCGGTCGCCCCTCACAAGTGGGGGGGATATGTCTGGTTTAGGGATCTTGACACCGGTTACGACCTTGCCGTTGGCCCTTAAACGTTAGGATGTACAATTTCAAGTTAAAAGTTTTGTAGGATGTTAGTTCGGCTAGGAGAACCTTTGTATTAGAGAATATGTTAAGGTTAGCCAAACATCGCAATGTGGAAATGAAATTGTACATTAATATGAAACTGTTATTTTAATGTTTTATTTTGTTTCATATTTTAATAAATACGGCCGGGAGGGTCACTCCCTCCAGTCTTCCAAAAAGTTCAGAACCGTTGCCGGTTTCCCATTCTTGGGGATTGTGTTGAGAGGGGGTGGCGGGTATCTCAGCCATATGGAAAGGGGCAACCATTCGGTCCCCCCGAACGTATGGCGGAGTGCCACAATCCCCCCGGGAAGCCATCTTGGGCGAGAGGCGAGTCTCGGCTGGTATGCCCGAAGCGGCGTAGCCGGGGCGCGCTTTTTCCCGCCCTGGAGTGGGCTGGCCTAGACACTGACGCGGCCGGCCACGCCCTTTGGCGCAGGCAGGGGCGGGTTTACGCCCGCCCTGAAGACGGATAAAAGGAGCAACAAGCCAAGAAAGCATCCTCTTGTTCCTGTGCTCTGAAGCTGCACCCTCGCTGCACGTGAGCTCGAGACGGAACGAAGAGCCAATTTTGACCCACCCACCAGCCCCTGAGGACAGCAAGTGGTTTTGAGTAAAGTTTGATGCGGTAACACTAATTTTTTGCAGGTTGTGATGAATATCGTGATAACTTTGAATATGCAATAAAGAATGGTCAAATTGTAATATGTTTTGCACGTAAAGTAATTATGCACTAGTGTTGATCAGTAATCATGCCTTTTAATAAATTGTAATTATTACTGTCTTTTAGTAATTTAGTCATTTAGTAATTTAGTTAGAATTGTCGTATTTATTTTGGTCGGGCGGTAAGGTCATGATCGGTGAGCAGTAATTGGAAGATCCCTATGGGGGGGCGTCACCCATTACGGATGGGAGCGCTCGAGGGAGGTGGCCATTGGCCCCTCAACGGGGAGGCGGTCCCTTCTAAGGATGGGCCGCCGAAAGGAAAGGAAAGGCGGTCAAGGCCCCTTCCTGGGTAGGAGGGGCTACAGCCCCCTCCTGGGGAATTTCCCGGGGCCTGGTCATCTGCGACGGCAGATGTGGTAAGTTGTGTGGGGTTTGGGAGGGGGTCTACGCTACCTTCTAGATACCTCACACGAGTCCTCGGACGACCTTTAAATGGCGTCGAGTTTATTGGGGCCCCCGTCAAGTCAAGGGAAATTGGTAAATGCACTTGAGGTACACCTCTGTGCGGTCGCCCCTCACAAGTGGGGGGGATATGTCTGGTTTAGGGATCTTGACACCGGTTACGACCTTGCCGTTGGCCCTTAAACGTTAGGATGTACAATTTCAAGTTAAACGTTTTGTAGGATGTTAGTTCGGCTAGGAGAACCTTTGTATTAGAGAATATGTTAAGGTTAGCCAAACATCGCAATGTGGAAATGAAATTGTACATTAATATGATGCTGTTATTTTAATGTTTTCTTTTGTTTCATATTTTAATAAATACGGCCGGGAGGGTCACTCCCTCCCGTCTTCCAAAAAGTTCAGAACCGTTTCCGGTTTCCCATTCTTGGGGATTGTGTTGAGAGGGGGTGGCGGGTATCTCAGCCATATGTAAACAACATGGTTCTAATGTTGCCCTGGACCAAGCATTTATGGGATAATGCTGACTTCTTCGACCCAGTTACGCTCGCTGATGAACTTTTTCGCATTGGTGTCTCACTCTCTCCCACACTCTTAGTGTGGCTCACATGGGGTGTGCTGGTGACAGGGGTACTGGGTGTAAGTGAAGTGTTTGACACGTCTTCTTCCTCCTCGTCATCATCAGATGAAACATCAACGTTTTCTTGACGTGCACTTCGGGCTTCCTTGATCTCCTTTAGGTGCGCAAACCATTGGACAGCGTGCTGTCTCTCAAGATGACCTCTCTGGCCTCCGGTACCATAGTTGGTACCAAACTTACCACGACTAACTGCATGCTTACAAATGCTACAAATGGCTAAGTTTTCATTTTTTGGGCAAACACTAAAGAAGTCCCAAACTGCGGACTTGAAATGTCTTTGGGGACCGGAGGAGGCGGCGATACTGGTGGTGGTGGTGGTGGTCCTGATGCTGATGCCAGATGAAGTGGAGGATGTGGATTGCCGAACTTTAGTACGTTTTGCACTTTCACCACCACTAATTGAGGTCGAGGTGGATGGAGGTCCCGTCTGGCGAGGAAGAAATATGGAAGCGGTACGTGTTGGTGTACTAGTTAACTCCAATGATTGTGGTGTTTCCATTGCCTCCTCGTCAACAACATCATCATCACGCTCAGCAGCTTCTCGGGCTAGGGTCAAAATGTCTGTTTGCGGCATGCCCGCTGGGGCTGCAGTGACCTTTATGATGACTGGGTCGTCTTCGTGAGAGGCTTCATCAGCAGCAGTATCCGCCACTTCTTGTTGAGCCTCATCACACTCCATAACTATGAGACTTTGGATGTGCTTCCTTTTACGCTTAACTACCTTTGTCAGATCATGGTGTGCCTCACTCTCAGACGGCAGTGGTGCTGGTTCCTAATTTTGATCCGTATCATCAGAAGGAGGTGTGCTTGAAGAAGATGTAGACACCACCCTTGATCTCTTCCTTGCTAGGGGTGTGGAAGATAATGAATGATCATCAGGAGGAGTGGCTTCCTCAAATGATACCTCGCCTTTATTGTCGATTTCCTGATGTGCCCCTACTTCGGGAGGAACAACTATTGTGGGCACTTGTGACCCTCCATGCACCTCTGCTTGCGCATCTCCTTGCGCTGCCTCTCCTTCCACTTGTACTTGGGCTTGTACTTGCACATGTGGCTGTTGTTGCGGCTGTGGTTGTTCAACACTCGTCAGATCAGTTACAACAACCTGTGTTGATTGAGGGACATTGCTGCTACTTTCTTGCGATGAGCCAACATCACTGGTCGATGGTGATTGAACAACTAGACTAAGTGCCTCTGCAGCACTCAAGGGCTTGGACTTAAGTTGGCGTGGTGATAGTGGTGGCACTGAGCCCAATGGAGCGGGGGTGCTGCTCCCAGCTTGGTCCCCAGCAGATCCCGCTGCTGCTGCAGGCGTACTTTTTTTTAATCCCAAAAAATGTGACGGGCAGCACACCAGTCTCCTTGGTAACTTGCTTCTTCTGCTCCTTACTGGCAACTTTCTTGCTAGAGGAGCTACGGGGAACTTTTTTTGGGGCCATCTTCTTCAGAGGTTAGAACAGCAGGCTGCAGTTGCACGAGTTTCAGACTTGTCTGTGGCCAGACGTGACGTCGCGTGACGTTATGCTGCACACACACACCGCTGCAGGACTTCTTCCTGGCACTGGTGGTTCTCTTGAGTCTTGTGCACCTAAAGGCAATGGAAGACAGAGGAACATCAGTTCAGTTATTCACCCCAAAAAATCGAAAAACACAGAAAAATCAGCACAATCCATGCCATCCATGATGTTTAAATTCAAGACACCCCACAGAAAGACTAGGTCCATGCACCACTCACTACCCCTGGTGAAAAGGTCACAACAACAGCCCAAAAAAACGAAAATCACAGAAAAATCAGCACAATCCCAAGCCCTCCATGATGTTTAAATTCAAGACACCCCACAGAAAGACTAGGCCCATGCACCACTCACTACCCCTGGTGAAAAGGCCACTACAACAGCCCAAAAAAACAAAAATCACAGAAAATTCAGCACAATCCCAAGCCATCCAGGCCCTCCATGATGTTTAAATTCAAGACACCCCACAGAAAGACTAGGCCCATGCACCACTCTCTACCCCTTGTGAAAAGGTCACAACAACAGCCCAAAAACAACAAAAATCGCAGAAAAATCAGCACAATCCCAAGCCCTCCATGATGTTTAAATTCAAGACACCCCACAGAAAGACTAGGCCCATGCACCACTCACTACCCCTGGTGAAAAGGTCACAACAACAGCCCAAAAAAACGAAAATCACAGAAAAATCAGCACAATCCCAAGCCCTCCATGATGTTTAAATTCAAGACACCCCACAGAAAGACTAGGCCCATGCACCACTCACTACCCCTGGTGAAAAGGCCACAACAACAGCCCAAAAAACGAAAATCACAGAAAAAGCAGCACAATCCCAAGCCCTCCATGATGTTTAAATTCAATACACCCCACAGAAAGACTATGCCCATGCACCACTCACTACCCCTGGTGAAAAGGCCATAACAACAGCCCAAAAAAACGAAAATCACAGAAAAATCAGCACAGTCCCAAGCCATCGAGGCCCTCCATGATGTTTAAATTCAAAACACCCCACAGAAAGACTAGGCCCATGCACCACTCACTACCCCTGGGCATAAAGGTTGAAAGCTAGGCAAAATGGTTGCAGACCTAAGAACACTGCCTGCATTCAAAATGGCCCCCTGCCTCCCAGCACATGGCCAGGGCCTGCCTGTAGCAGCACTCAAAATGGCCCCCACCCACATGGCCTGTCCCCATGAACACCCCAAAAAATTGAAAAACGCAGACAAATCAGCACAATCCCATGCCATCCAGGCCCTCCATGATGTTTAAATTCAAGACACCCCACAGAAAGACTAGGCCCATGCACCACTCACTACCGCTGGTGAAAAGGTCACAACAGCCCAAAAAAATGAAAATCACAGAAAAATCTGCACAATCCCAAGCCCTCCATGATGTTTAAATTCAAGACACCCCACAGAAAGACTATGCCGATGCACCACTCACTACCCCTGGGCATAAAGGTTGAAAGCTAGGCAAAATGGTTGCAGACCTAAGAACACTGCCTGCATTTAAAATGGCCCCCTGCCTCCCAGCACATGTCCAGGGCCTGCCTGTAGCAGCAATCAAAATGGCCCCCACCCACATGGCCTGTCCCCATGAACACCCAAAATAATCGAAAAACACAGAAAAATCAGCACAATCCCATGCCATCCATGCCTTCCATGATGTTTCAATTCAAGACACCCCACAGAAAGACTAGGCCCATGCACCACTCACTACCCCTGGGCATAAAGGTTGAAAGCTAGGCAAAATGGTTGCAGACCTAAGAACACTGCTTGCATTCAAAATGGCCCCCTGCCTCCCAGCACATGGCCAGGGCCTGCCTGTAGCAGCACTCAAAATGGCCCCCACCCACATGGCCTGTCCCCATGAACACCCCAAAAAATCGAAAAACAGAAAAATCAGTACAATCCCATGCCATCCAGGCCCTCCTTCATGTTTAAATTCAAGACACCCCACAGAAAGACTAGGCCCATGCACCACTCACTAGTCCTGGTGAAAAGGCCACAACAACAGCCCAAAAAAACAAAAATCACAGAAAAAGCAGCACAATCCCATGCCATCCAGGCCCTCCATGATGTTTAAATTCAAGACACCCCACAGAAAGACTAGGCCCATGCACCACTCACTACCCCTGGTGAAAAGTCCACAACAACAGCCCAAAAAAACGAAAATCACAGAAAAATCAGCACAATCCCAAGCCATCCAGGCCCTCCATGATGTTTTTATTAAAGAGACCCCACAGAAAGACTCAGTCCACCCACCACTGAGTACCCCTGGGCAAAAGGCCCCAACAACAGCCCAAACATTGAAAATTCCAAAATTGTAGTTGCAGCAACTGTAATGCCCCAAACAAACTTACTTGTGAAATTTCTAATCCAAAAGTGATCCAAAGAAAGTCAAAAAGGCCTCAAATCCAAATATCCAGCAGCATCCACAAAAAGTAATCCTTCCAGGTGAAGAATCCGAATGAAAGTGACCAGCACATGAAGAAAGCACTGGGAGGAGCCTGCTGGACAGGAACAGGAAGTTGGAGACCGTGGGGCACTTCCTTCCTCCCACGCCCCTCCCCAAAAATGGACTCCTTGCAAAAAAAAGTGCAGGCAAATGTCAACCTGAGGAGTTATTCTGATAAAAATCATCATTTACAGAAGGTTTATGCTGCTTGCTGGTGGATTTCTTGTGCAGAATTGCAAATTTTGTAATTTCGCGAGTGCAAGATTGTTGCTGCCCGCCGCATGTACGTGTTCGCAATTGCGAACTCCCGCGATACGTGATCACGGCGTACTCGCGTTGACAAACTCTCGCTGTGCAAGGTGGCAAGCCGCGATGGCGTAATCGCGGTCGCCAAACTCCCGCGGGATCCCGCAGCAAAATCCAAAATGGAGCAGCACTCGCAAAATATCGAGAAAAACAACTCGGCAAGCGCTGAATGACGGTAAGTGAACGCCGCACGCCGCAAAAATTGTATCACCAAGAAAAAAAAATCCGCTGCGTGCGAATTTGCAGATTTTGCAGGAAGTTCGCAAATCTCGTGGATTGCGAATTTACCAAAAATCCGCAAAATCCGCGAGCTGAACGGATTTTCCGCCCATGCTTACAACCAACAAATAAGTTGCAAAATCCTTCCACTCAATATTATTTTACTTTTCACTTATCAAACCATTTCTTATTAGTCTTTAGGCAATGTTTACGTGTAACCCACAAAACCTCCTTAATTGTAGTAGCAATAATTTTAAAATGAGCTAAAATATCATTACTCTCTGCGTGTTCATCCAGGCAGATCAAAAAGCTATTCATACACTTATTCACCACTTTGGACAAAAAATCATCCGGAACCACTTTACTCCATTTAAGAGTATAACCATTTTGGGTACCTAACTTCACATCCTGCGCCATATACTTAGAGCTTGGTATATTTAAGGATGAGACAAATAGGTTCTCCATTTCTACTACCTGTGGGAAGTGATCACTTAATGCTAGGTCCATTAAGCTAGAGCTAGTCAATCTTCCAGCAGAGCTATTTGTACAGAGGCTAAAATAAATGATAGTCGAGGCCCCCCGACCCACAAAAGTTGGAGCAAATGACATTGGGTGGTGGGCTATCTCATTCGTAAACCCAAAATCATAATTAAAAATCATCTCATTGACTAAATCTCCAAATAGAGTATGTTCAAAATGCGTTAAATTAATATCCTGTTCCAACATCAGGCCGCATATACCCTTTTGACCCTTTTTGCACAATGAGCAGTTAAAGTCACCCCCCATAATATCATTACTTCACCCCTTTTTTTATCAATTTCAGATTGTATATCTTCAGTTAACATAACGAGTACTTCCTTAATCATGCTACTTGGAAGGTTATTATAGAAATTTAAAAAGACAATCCTAAGACCCTTCCTTGTATCTATCACTATTTTCTGGTAATAACTGGATCCAGGGGAGAAAGAAATCTTATCATATACTAACAAGTTAGATATATACGTTATCAATCCTCCCTTAGGTCTTCCATATGAACCCCCCACCGCAGGAGTAAAATAGGTTTTGTTGCCATTTAAATGTATCGGTGCAATGGCCCAAGTTTCTTGTAGGGCTAAAATGGCTACACCAGTTACATCATCCCAGGATGGATTGAGGACTTTTTGTTTAATGCCTGCCACATTCCAAAAGACCACCTTACAAAATTCTTCTTTAGGCAACACCTCTAGAGCAACCCCTGCTTGGCCACCCAGCATCCCTTGTGTTATCATGGGCTCCACTCGAGTTTCATGTGACACATCATGCCCTGATGAGTTAATCTCCCCCGGGCTTACATGAATAGGTGACTTAGATACCTCTTCAGCCTCTGGGAGTCAATCCACCATTTCAAGACAATCAAAACGATTATAGCATGGAGTAAGTGGGGGAGGAAATTGCTGATGTCCAAACCATCCTAGATCATGCCTTTGTGGGAAGAAATGAGGAATCCTCTCCCTACGTTTCACCACGGTCCACCCATCTTCATTCACCCCTCCCCATTGTGTATTATGCTGATTCCTGTCATAATCCACACCATTTCCGCCCCTTGGATAACGGCTGTCCCTAGTCCAGCTCCATCTGTTATCCGGATGTTCCCCATGAAAGTAGAAATAGGGTAATGCCCTGGCCACAATGGACAGGCCATGGTTTCTAGGGGCCCTCGCTGTGATGTACTCCACAGTGCGGGGATTTTCAAAAGTTATCACCACAGAGTCACCCTGTGCCCTTTTTCTGTTATACCCAATCCATGGTACCCTTTCTACCATCAAAATGTTGCTGCTAATAGCTGGCGGGAGAGAGTAGTTATTGTTAAGCCAATAGATAACCTTGTTTACGAGTGCCCCATTGGTTTCAGTGGATTGTGCTCCCAGCTCCGGGACCCCAGTTAGAACCACAACATATGGTGATGCTCTTGGAGGTAAATTTATACTTCTACGCACATCAGTTTTAGCTGGTTGGCCTTTATCAGGTAATTGGACAGGAGTTTGTGGAGCTGATACTTCCTTGGCAGGTTGGGCTGAGCTTTTAAGTACTGATTGAGTTTTTCATAGCTGTTTACTAGGGAGTTTACCTTTATCAGGATTAGTTGTACTTGATGAGGTGCTATTTGGGACACCCTTTGCCAATATAGGGCCAGAATTATTAGATGTCGTTGCTATGGCTTTGGCCTTGGGCGCGCTTGAATCGGCTATCCGTTTGGCCTGAGTCTCATACTGCATATGTGTGTCTCTCTTCAATTCTTGAATTTGTTTCTCAATCTCCTGGAGAAATTCTGTCAGTGGGGATAATAAAGTTTTCATTAAGTTCTCCAGCATATATATCATTGTACTCTCTTTTCCCCTGCTAGTATTAACACTTCCCCCTGGGGAACTATTTCTAGAGCTATTGGAGATTAAATCAGCCATTGAGTCATCCAATATGGTGTCATCTAGAATAGCTAGGGGCAGTATGTTGGGGGGCAGGCCGTCTTCTCCTTGTATATCAGTATCAGTAGCAATACGTGCATCTATCTTTGGATAGATCTTTACTACAAGGTTTAATAGGCATATTTTGGTTCGTTCTCTTTTTAGGAGTTGCCCCTTCCTTTACCCCCTGTAACACAACATTTTTATCTTTAGGTGAGGCAGCTATATGTATCAAGACACTAGTAGATGCCTGGGGGGATGGTAAGGTATGCACTAGGAAAGTCTGAGTAGGATTAGGGGTTTGAGAAACAGCTGTACTAATCACGTCCATAGATAATATATTATTCTCTCCTCTGTTAGGGCTCCGTGAATTAGAAAAATGGCCCATAGAGGACCGTTTTGCAGAAGCCAAATCCTGCGATACCCTTCTTTCCATCAAAGAAATCCCCGTGTCTATCAGTGTATTTGTTCTTAGAATAAAATCGTCTAGGGTGCCTGTTAATTTCTTCCCCCCCGCTGCTGCCCTGCTTCTTGTCTCACGCATCTCCATGCTATTTATAAAGTATCTTTTGAGATGACCGTCTCAGTAGATGCAGCCGCCTTTGTAGGACAGAAAACCCTGCTCAATGAATACAATGAAATAAGCAAGATCTATTCACGCTACCCACCCATTGGTGGCTTACAGATAGTCAAATGGCAGATATGTATACCTGGACGACTTTAGGTCAGGATTACTGGCCCAGTCCAGTCTCTTCTGGCCGATGAGGGCCCGCCCTCTGCCCGGGCTTAGCCAGGGCGCTCCCGCGCGCTCCCGCGACGCGGGCACTGATGATTAATTTATGCGCCTCCTGGCACGCGTTGGCAGTGACTGCACCGCAAGGGAGCTTGGGAGTTGTAGTATCCCAGCTCCCCTCGGTCCTCCCCACACAGCGGCCGTGCAGCAGTGGAAATGCAGCGGCGGCGGAGAAGGACCTGGCGGTGGCAGCGCAACTGCTGGTGGTTTCCGCCTCCTCCCTGGTGCACACAGGTCAGCTCCTTTCACGGAAGGTCGGCACTCGGGACTTCACAGAGCGCTGGTAGGTTTCCCCGCTCCCCCGGCGCTGACGATTAATTTATGCGCCTCCTGGCGCGCGTTGGCAGTGACTGCGCCGCAAGGGGGCTAGGGAGTTGTAGTATCCCAGCTCCCCTCGGTCCTCCCCACACAGCGGCCGTGCAGCAGTGGAAATGCAGCGGCGGCGGAGAAGGACCGGGCGGTGGCAGCGCAACTGCTGGTGGTTTCTGCCTCCTCCCTGGTGCACACGGGTCAGCTCCTTTCACGGAAGGTCGGCACTCGGGACTTCACAGAGCGCTGGTAGGTTTCCCATTGGATAACATGGCTAAGAACTGCTCAGGGCAGGTGTTATCTTTTGGAGATATTCGCGCTTTGCGCGAATATCTCCAAAAGTTGGTAATAGGAGATAGCGATGTTAGCGACTGTTTTCAGTCGCTAACATCTTGGCACGCCCACTTTGCATGTCATTAGTGATAAATATCACTGACATGCAAAGTGGGGCCCAAGATGGTCGGTATCTCATACTAGCTGTCGCTAACTGGTGTTAGCGACAGCTAGGTAATAGGGAGATAATTTTATCTCCGCTTTCTTGGCTTTTAAAGCCAAAAAAGCGGAGATGAACCCCCTTGATAATATGCCCCTATTATAAGGACAGAGAGAACGGTACCAGAAGAAAGCACGAACAATGTCAGGAAAAGTGGAGCAAAAGGAAAAAAGGGGTAAAGAGGAACAGAGGATACAGCCTGAGGTGAAAAGAAGGAGTATAAACAGATGGAGGATTATAAAGACTGAAAAGTGTATGACGAAACAGGCAAAAGTATGACAAGACAAACAAATATAAAGAGAGAGGTCAGTATGAAAATACAGAGAATATGAGGAAAGTGCTGCAGGGTGTATACAGTGAATCAAGGAGCAGTACCAGATGTGAGCAAGTATAAACAGAGAGGACAGAAAATAAAAATAGAAAAGAAATATGAAGAAACAGTGGAAAATATGAACACAGACAGAAAGAATATAGGACAAACGCCAATATAAGAAAAACTCACTAGTAAGAGGACACATTAAGAAGTAAGAGAAGAGAGAGGAGAATATGAAAACAGGGAGAAGTATAACTTTCAGGGGGTAAAATAAGGAGAGAAACGTCACAATAAGAAAAGACAACAATATTAGTAGAGACTGCAAAGTATAAGAAAAGACAGAAGAAATGTGAGAACAAACACAAGAGTATTAGAAGAAAAAGAAAAGTGTGGGAAAATAATAAGGAATACCTGCAAAGAACAGCAAGAATAAGAAGAAACATAGAATATAACAACAGAAGAGTATATATGAAGAAAGATGTAGGAATGTAAAAAGACACAGAGACAAAAATATAGAGAAAAGACAAATATAAAAGAAGACTGACCGTATAAGCAGAGAGGGAGTACTACGAGAAGACAGTAACAACTATGACGACAGTGGAGAATATAAAGACAAAAGACAATATAAACAGTAGGACAAACATGCAAAAATAGGAGCAAGTATGAAAAAAAGTATAAAAAGAGAACAGAATGTAAGTAAAAGAAGATAGTATAATGAGGGAGGAAGGAGTAAGACAAGAGAGGAGGGAGTATGACAACAGAGGTCCATATTATCAAGGCCAATGTTAAAATTATCACTGTTTTATCGGAAGGAAACTGCCGATAAAACGGCGATAATGGGCTTGATAGTACGCCCTTGCTAATTCCCCATTGAAGCCCATGTTCTGGTTTTAACATGCGCTTCTATGGGAATTAATAAGGGCGTATTATCAAACCCTTTGTCGCTGTCTTATCGGCAGTTTCCTGCCGATAAAACGACGATCATTTTAACGCCGGTCCTTGATAATATGGCCCATAACCATTCCATTCTGCTCTAAGCTCTCTCTCCCGTTCTACCTTCCACTCTGGGTCCGTGATGATCTTCAGCGCCGAGACACTCTTCGAAGTAGCCGTGCGCTATAAAAGTACCCCATTAACATTAACATTAACATAAATCCTTAATGTACACACATGGACAGTGTGATATTACACACAAAAATCAGACCATGTATTTTACCATTTACTACTAAAAAACGTTTAACGGACTAAACATATTCCATATATATAATTACTACATATCAGTGAACAACCTAGACTCATTTTCCAAATACATATGCATTTTACTACATTATTTCTGCAACTATTACATAAAAACACTAACACAATAAAACAACAAAGATGCAGAAGTAGCTTCTAAATATGCCCAGACTATATACAAAGGGGAAAGAAACGAGAAACAAGACAGAACAGGGAGTATAAAAAAAATGAAATAAGAAGAGAGAGAGAAGAACATGAAGAGACAGAAAGAATAAGACAAGAGAAAAGAAAATATATACACAAAGAACGACAATATCAGCACAGAGTACAATATAAGAAAAAGACAGTGGTACCGAGACAGAGAAAGAGGAGAGAGAGAACACTAAAAACAGAGGCTACAAATTATTGAAAAAAGGGACAAATATAGGGGCATATTATCAAGGACCGGTTTTAAAATTATCGCCATTTTATCGGCAGGAAAATGCTGATAAAACGGCAATAATGGGCTTCATCCGCCGCGGCCCATGGAGGGAGTTGCGATGGGGCAGGCAGGCAAGGCGGGGGAGGGGCAGGGTCCGGGGTGATAAACAATGGAATCTGTATGATTGCAGGTAAGTAAACAATTAAATTAATGAAATGAAAGGGCATATTATCAAGGACCAGTGTTATCGCCGCTTTATCGGCCGTTTCCTGCAGATAAAAGCGGCGATAATCTATTGCCTTTTGTTCATAATGTGGCCCAAAATAATCCCCAGGATTCACCTGCCTTGTCAAAACAGAGACACGGACTCTTCGTCTGGCGTAGAAGATGGTATTTATTAGCTGCAGCTAGTACAGTGGTCTTAGAAGTCATCAATACAACGAGGTTCAAAAGAGACTGCCACTTAACTCCGTGACGCACAGGTTTATATACGATACAACACAATGCTAAAATGCAATCACACATGAACATGAGCTATAGGCAAATGTTGCAGACAATACTTTACGTCCAAAACATCTCAAGTTCCTGAGTATGTTTGCCACTCGATCCCTAAAGCAAATCACAAGTGAATCCACACAATTCAATTTACTAGCAGAGAAAAACACAGTTTACTAGCAAAGAAAACATAGCTGTATGTCGTAGAAGGACAGTCGAGAAACAGGAGAATGCATGAGACGTGTAGCGAAGGACAGCAAATAAGATAACTTAAAGGAAACAATGGTGTGAAATGACATGTAGTCCGGACGGGGATTATTCAGCTCAGACAGGAATTAGTGTACTCGGCCAGACCCTGACACTCGTTAGTAAACATAGGCGAGGAAGCCACCTGACACGTAAAGCAGAAATGAAAAAAAAATCGCGTTCGCCGAGCTGCCTGAGTGAGGGCAACGCAAAATGGCGGCGATCTCAAAATGGAGGCTAAGTACGAACGAATTCGTAATTTTCAGACCCTCCTTTTGCCATTACTCAGGCAAAAACAAACCAACTCATGCTAATCTGAGTCAGAGTCAATACTAATATTCATGAAATCGTCAAGTTGTTGCTACACCATCATTCTAATATTCTCTGTCTTCTGAGCAGCAGATCGTGGAACGCACAATGTAGTCAACAGGCCACACACTGCAGGACCACACTGAACACACAAACAACAAGAGAATATGACAGCTAGAATTGCTCCAATGAATGTTAAGATTGTCCATCCCCAAGTTGACAGTATTCCCCAAAACCATCCCATAAAAGACCAATCTCCTTCATCCTGATGTATTGATTCAGAGACTGTGTGCAATTTGGAAATGGCCTGGTATACTGCTGGAGCGTCATCTGGAATATATATGCAGCAACTAGATCTGATCAATCTACAGACACCTCTTCGATCTGCTAGAATCACGTCTAGCGCAATTCGATTCTGAAGCGTCATAAGACGGTCCGCTTGAAGCTCTGCAGTAATGTTACCTATCGCACATGCTGTAACATTAATAGTGGTCTCAACCACTCGAACCAATTGCCTAATATGTCTGCTGTTAACCATTGGACCCCAAAAGGGAAGGGTTCCCTAAGGAAATCTCCTCCCTCTTGCTCTGCTGTGTCTTTGGCATCTAATACACCTCTGCTATGTCTAACTTTGTGATGGTCTGACGAAGCCGTAAATGTAGGGGGCATAAGAAAAGCTATGTAGCAAGTTCCAGAAAAGTTAGAAGGTAACCAAGTGTAGGCTCGATTATTTCAAACAAAGTATGTTCCTTGAGATGGAACTAGCGGAGGGAAATCAAGAGATGAAAGAACATAGGTGTATGTACATTTCTGGACATCATCAATCTTCTTGCTATTAATCTGGAGACAAAGATTTCCTTTATGGGGCACAGTCCACACTGGGGAAGACTCGCCTTTTCTAGTTTTATCGCTGAGAATGGAGACATAGTGGGTAACATTCCATCCATCATAAGCTTTCTTTTCATCCAATGGAATCTTACTCTTTTCTACAATCTTGGCCATCACCACTATACTCTTTATCAGGGAACTATGTCTAAAATCTAATCCATTCCCAGGAGTTCTCACAGGGCTTCTAAGTCTGTTGTGGTATGCGGCCGAAAACATTGTCAAATAGGCCCAAGCTGAACCTTCATATGAGAAAGGAAGAACCAGATATGGCATTCCCTTTTGTGTATTATGTGGCATGAGTCCGCACACCCAACAGTCAGTCATATTGATAGCCAACTGATGTTGGTGCAACAACTGAATAAACGTATTATTCATATACTCGGCTCTCCTTATCTGTTCATGTGGGGGTAAAGTATGCATTTTATGTGAAAAGACAGAAAGTCGAGAAAGCAAAGAAGTCATAGTATTAGCAACATTCCTTGATTGTAAGATATGAGCAATCCATCCTGTGCAGGCTAATAAAATACACAAAAACATAAGAACACACAAAGCTACGCCAAATCGGCTACGTAATAGTTTACAATATTTTACTCTCATTTCTTGCTTCCTATTTTCCCTACCTACAATTATTGTACCATCCATCTTTATCTAAAAAAATGTCACTCACTGCACTCTTCTCCAATCACTCAGCTAATGACTGACCTGAGGCACTAGCCGCTTACTAAATAACAGAATCAGGTAACAGTCTGAGTCTCCTACCGTGACCCTGCGACGGAGACAGATGGCACATCTAATACTAATATTACACAAAAAAGCAAAAAGAACAAAAAAATGTCTTTAATCAGTAAAAAGTGTTCAAGAGTTCAGTTCATTAGGTCTTGGCCTTAAATTGTAGCGTGTTTTGCTCGGCACGGTCTGGTCTTTAAATAGTATTTCTGGGTTGGTGGTGTCTATTCGACGATGCACAGGCACAGCAGCTTGAAGAATATCGTCATCCGCTTTTTCCGACAGAGTCCCATAAATCGGAGCATCACTGAACGGGACAAAACAAGGTGCAGCTGCAGTGTCCGATTCTCTTACACCACTACGAGTCCACTGGTCAAAGGGTAATGGAAGTTGCACCTTTTTGCAGTGCACTCCATGCACCCAGTTATGCTTTCCCACCACCTTAACAGACGTGCGAGTAGCGAGCAGCACCTGCGTAGGTGGGGACCACCTAGGCTCCAAATTCTTGGTCCGTTGAAAGTTCTTCACACAGACCCAGTCGCCGGGAGCGATGGTGTGACCTGGGTCTGTGGAGGCCTCTGGCAGAACACTTTGTACCTGTTGACCAATAATACTCAATTTAGTAGTCAAATCGTGCAGATAATCAATTAACAAAGGATATGGTATATCTGAGTATCTGTTGGGACGAGGGACACCCCAAACATTTGCTGGGCGTCCAATTACCACTTCATATGGGCTACGTCCCATACGAGAGTGTACAGTAGTTCTGGTTGACAAAAGAGCTAGGGGCAGAGCATCCGGCCAAGCAAGACCTGTACTGGCTTGAATCTTCGCCAGCTTAAGCTTGAGCGTACCATTGTAACACTCAACCAAAGCCGCTGACTGTGGGTGGTTTGCTGCATGGAATTTTTGCCTAATACCGAGACCAGAACACACTTTCTGCATAATCTGGCCCACAAATTCACTTCCATTGTCACTCCAGACAATGCGCGGCAAAGCAAATCTAGGAAAGAATTCCTTAATTAGCACTTTAGCAGTTGACAAAGCAGTGTAATCTTTCAAGAGGTAGGCCTCTATCCAGTGGGAAAAGACACATACCACCACCAGAACATACTTGAGGTTGTTACAGCGATCCATATGAATGTAATCGATCTGCAACACCTCGAAGGGATATGATGGAGGAGCAAAATGGCCTGCTGGAGTTGGGGTTCCTTTCCCTGGGTTATGCATGAAGCAAACAATGCAATGTTTAACCACATTTTCTGCACATTTCGGAATTCCTTCATTCTGCCATACCGGAGCCAAAAGCTTGCATATGCCTTTTGCACTAATGTGAGCCGGGCCATGAGCCATAGTCACTACCGGCAGCACATAAGCGTCCGGTAACAACCATCGCTGATGTTCCGACAACTCTGTCCAACAACCCGTTGGATCTAACCTTCCTGTCCTTTCTTTCCACACGCTCAATTCTTTCTGAATAGCTTCTCCCTGAATCGTTTTCACACTCTCAATCGTATCTTCACACATTCCAATTTCCCTCACCCAATTTTCAGGACCTGCCACATACATTCGACGAGTGGTGTTTCTAGCTGTGGTTTTCGCTATCTCATCTGCAAAAGCATTTCCACAACCCACATCATCTGTGATTTTCTTATGTGCGCTGCATTTTATGATCGCTATCTGTGCTGGCAAAGTGAGTGACTCAGGAAGATCAGTTACTAACTGACCATGCTGAATCTTTGTCCCATGAGAGGTGAAAAATCCTCTCTCCCTCCATAACTTTCCAAAACTATGCGCAACACCGAACGCATACTGACTATCTGTATACACATTCACTCTCTTTCCCTTCGACAGTACACATGCTCTAGTCAAAGCTATTAATTCAGCTGCTTGGGCTGAATTTTGTCCAATACGTGCCGTCTCAACAATAGTGCATAAGGTAGTAACAGCATAGGCAGAAGTGGTTTCTCCATTCGGAAGCTTAAAACAAGAATTGTCCACCCATAGGACCTCGTCCGGGTCCTTGAGCGGAGTGTCCTTTAAATCAATCCTCCCCTTCGTCTCTTCTTCTTTTCGAAGAAAACAATCATGCTTTTCCTGATCATCTTTCTCATTTGGGACTGGCAACAGTGTAGCTGGATTTAACGTGTTACATCTTTTGATATGTACATGGCTCCCCAGAAGTGTCAGCTCGTAACCAGACAAACGAGCACTCGTGAGATGCTGCGTCTTGGTTCTGTTTAGCAGAGTATCCACTGAATGTGGAACCATAACAATAAGTGTGTTATCTAATACTATTCCGGCAGACTGTCTAATAGAAATTGCGGCAGCTGCTGTAGCTCTAAGACAACTGGGCAAAGCTTTAGCTACTGGGTCTAATGTAGCGGAGAAATAGGCACATGGCCTTTGCTTATCTCCGAATTGCTGTGTCAAGACTGACAACGCGCAACCTTCTCTCTCATGAACGTACAGTGTAAAGATCTTACTATAATCTGGGGTACCCAAAACTGGAGCGGAACACAGGGCAGTACGTAAATCAACGAAACTTTTCTTACATTCACCCGTACAAGGGAGTAGATGGGGTGTATCTTTCAGCGTTAATGCCACCAATGGTTTCGCTAAGAGAGAAAAATTAGGAATCCATTGTCTACAATAGGAAGTGATACCCAAAAAGGCACGCACTTCTCTCTGTGTGGTGGGTACAGACATTTGTGAAATAGCATGAATACGTTCTGGGGTCAATCGCCTTCCCTCCTTCGACAAGAGATGACCTAAATAGGTCACTTCTAGTCGGACATACTGTAACTTGGAGGGCGATACTTTATGATTCAAAACAGCCATATGATGTAACAACGCCACAGTCACACTCCTACACACATCTTCCGTATCAGCAACCACCAGCAAATCATCCACATACTGAACAAGCGTAGCACCAGGAGGCAAAGGAAAGGTATCAAGTTGACATTTAAGAGCTTTACTGTAAATAGAGGGACTTTCACAATAGCCTTTAGGAGCTCTCTTGAAGCGAAAACTTCGGCCACCTAAAGAGAAACCAAAAATATCTCTACTCTCCTCAGCAATGGGAATGCTAAAGAAAGCATTCTTAAGGTCGATCACTGAAAACCAAGCTGCCGAAGCAGGAATCATCGTCAATAAGGCTGTAATGTCCGGAACAACAGGGAACTGCGGTACCACTATTTTCTTGACTTCCCTTAAATCAATAACACATCTATAGACAGGAGGCTGTGAAGAATCCATCCTTTTAAGTATCAGAAGAACAGGGTTATTACAGACATTGCCTCTAGTCTCTGCAACCACACCTTTCTGAATGAAGTCATCAGCAATTGCTAATATTGCTTTCTCTCCATCACTACAGATACGATATTGAGGAATGCGTGGCATTCGAACATTATCCTTAACTGTGACGACATACGGTGGGATCGCAAGACGACTCACATCATTCGGACCCGTGGCCAAAGACTTTCTGGAAGAGAACATAACTCAGGTGGAAACTTGTCCCGAGATAAAAACATAGGGGACATTAATCTTTTTCCCAACATGAGATGCACACCAGAAGGGGAACAATACAATGTCACATGCAACCTTTTCAGTAAATATAAGTCCAATAAGTTCTCATTACAACCTGTTGTCAATATCAGCGGAGCCTCCAAATCATAAGGACCAATCGAAACAGGCAGGGGGAAAGAAACCGGATTACAAACTGGAGCACCAGAAAATCCCACAGAAATATTTATTAAGCCAGACAAAGGGGCCCCAGGGAGTTTAGAATGAATAATCGAACTTCTCATCGCACCAGTATCCAAAAGAAACGGTTCTGAGACACCCATTGTATTAAATGTGACATATGGCCCATCTTGATCTACTGGAATCGACACAACTCCCTCGCTTCGTCCTTGGCTGTCCTATTCGGTCTGAAAATTGTCAGCCCTTTCTTCAACATAGTAATCATTGTTATAATACTGCGTAGATGGAACTGCCTGCTGGTCAAAGTAATTCGATGTAGATGGGACACGAGAACACTGCTCCTGAGAAGGCGTACCTCGTCCTCTTCCCCTAGATCCCGTCTGAAAATTACCACGACCTCGAGAAGCAGACATCCCATTATTACGCTGTAACAGGACTGGACAATTACTTTGAAAATGTCCTTCTTCCCTACAATATGCACATTGATTAGGGCCTAATGAAGGTCTAGGCGTAAAATACTCAGGTTTTTGCAACAATCTCTGGAACTGTGGGGGCTGCTGAAACTGAGTATTTTCCTGATGCTGGTTCGAACGAGGCGGATACGCCTGTTGTAAAAGAACTTTAGTTTTCAAATCCTTATTTTTCTTCTCTTGCTTCTCTTTCTCCTCCTTATCCATATTCTCATAATACTGTGCAGTAGTCAATATTTTGGCAGGAGAAGAGACAGCCGATGCACTTTCAGGACTCTTCAGTTTATTCGATAATTCGGGGAGCAAATTATATACAAACTTGTCCACAAGCAATCGCTGGC
Source organism: Lissotriton vulgaris (assembly GCF_964263255.1). Lineage (NCBI taxonomy): Eukaryota > Metazoa > Chordata > Amphibia > Caudata > Salamandridae > Lissotriton > Lissotriton vulgaris. The sequence goes on along the minus strand of NC_141689.1, from coordinate 928,340,951 downwards.
CACCCTCTACACTCAAATCCTGACCGCTATGATCTATAAACGTTTCTTCGAAATGAGTGAAAAAACCCGAAACACTTTCATCTTTCTTCTGCTTACACGCGGCCAATTTATCCCAATTTACTCGCACCGCCAGCATCATTGTCTTCATTAACTCAATTATTCTACCTGGAAGAGCTGTAATCAAATCCTCGGGCTTTGCACCACCCAACTGGTTCGCATCTGCAGCTCTAATAGCAGCCCAATCGCCACCTAATTCAGCCAAATGATCTTCCCTACGAATTCACGCCCATATACCTTGTGGAACAACATTTTCAAATAACATATCAGTATCGGACAAATTCATGATACAAGCATCAACTGTTTGGGACAGTTCTTTGTAATATCCTGCAGGGTTCTTACATGGGTCGGAAAGAGTTTACTAAAGCGCCAATACTTCAGACCTCTTCCAGGGTTTGTGAACCCATATACGCTGGAAAGGAGCAGGGACAGCAGTTGGACCAACCACCGCGTCTCTCCATACGGGAGGGACTTCATGCATCTGATAATTCTTACTACCCTTTTTGTTAATGGAATCAACCTCGGAAAAGGACAGGGATAAAAACATTGTTCGAAACGCAATGAGTCTAGTTACCGCTTCCTCAACTCGGTGTCTTACAATAAAACCTTTATCAAAATCACCTTGTATTTTCAGAAGGTCCGAAGGGACTGTATCTAACTCCATATCTTCCCAACCTTTGATAAGAGTTTGACACATGATGTTGAAAACGTATCTCTGTGTGGGCTACCCCATTGATGAAAACAACTCATGACATCATCTGTAGTATATTCTGGCCCATGCTCAATCCATTTGCGAGCGAGAGAACCCAGAGCTATTTTCTCATCCGCAAAAGGAAGCTGACAGCGAGATTGACATCTAGAAAAAGCCGGAGACATGTTCAGGGACCTAACAAAAGGAGAAAAGAAATTTGTAACAGCATCTGCTATCCTCCTCTGTGAATTAGAAATAGAGGGGTCCCAGACTGGGAATAGATTTAGATTCATAGAAAAATTCATTTACAAAATTAATGAATATACAAGAAATATATCTCGGTGGCAAGGTTGTTTTTATTCACAACATACCCACAACCTACTATTGGTTATAACAATATTCAATTAATTAAATTCATTGATTTATTATACTTTGTTTTGTGCCCATGCGCGCAACAGGGAGGGGGAGTGTGAAGAAAATCTGTGATTGAGTGCAGAAGAACTTCTTTTCATTAAACACAAACAGAGATAGAATTGCATTTCATTCTATTATACAATCATAAAGTTATTTGCAATGGCTCCCTTACCAGGGACCACATTGAGCTGCTTCAATAAGTCAGAGAAAATCACATGAGGCACAATCTTCTGATGTGGCTGGATTAATCCTGCTCTGGGCCAGAAGTTGGTATTGTGGTCGGTATAGTCTACGTTTCGACCCTTGAGATAGTAGGGACAGTACCCCTTACGGAGCGGGTCTTCACCAGGACGAGATATGGGGTGGGCAGGGTTCCTAGGGACAATTAAAAACAGGATATGAATGAGTAGGGGTTCAAAAGAATCCCCATCACTATTTACAATTGGACGCCCAAATGGGCGTAATCAGATAAGTTAAGACACAGAGGATCATAAACTTCAAATTAGTGCTAATGTCCTAATCGTAATCGATTATAACCTACACTACCCTGTGAGGCAAGTGCGTTATGTATCGAGCGCATTCACTATGGGAAGAGAAAAATTCCACTTAAAATCTTTGTCTTGTTATATTTCGCATTTGATGTATACGCATGCTACAATGTGTGACAATTTATAGTAAGGTTTTACTTATGCACGAAGGGCCGATTAAACCTTTTTATACTCATATTAGGAACCCAACCAAAAAAGCGCCTTACCATCCATCCTGCTTTATCAGCAGTTTCCTGCCGATAAAAGTAGCGATAATCTATTGCCTTTTCTTGATAATATGGCCCTTCATTTTATTAATTAAATTGTTTACTTACCTGCAATCATCCAGATTCTGTTGTTTATCACCCCCCACCCTGCCCCTCCCCCGCCCCGCCTGTCCCACACAACTCCCTCCACGGGCTGCATCTGGGCTTGATAATACGCCCTTGTTAATTCCCATAGAAGCCCATGTTAACCTCAGAACATGAGCTTCGATGGGAATTAACAAGGGCATATTATCAAGCCCATTTTCGCCGTTTTATCGGCAGTTTCCTGCCCATAAAAAGTCCATAATTTTAACACCGGTCCTTGATAATATGCCCGTCAGTGCCATATTATCAGTAAAGGGCGAAACATTACCGCCTCATTTATCGGCAGGAAACTACCGCTAAAGCGGCGATAATGGTCTCGATAATATATCCTTGTGAATTCCCATAGAAGCCCAGGTTAACACCATAACCTGAGCTTCTATGGGAATTCACAAGGATATATTATCAAAACCATTATCACCGCTTTACCGGCAGTTTCCTGCCGATAAAACCGGTGATAATGTATCGCCACTTATTGATAATATGGCCCATAATCCCTTAATGTACAGAGACGCACAAACTGATAGTAAACAAAAAAACATAACAAAATGCATTATAGCAAAACACATTTACTACTATAAAACGTTTAACAACGGACGAATATAGGGGCATATTATCAAGACAGGCGATAACATTATCACCACTTTATCAGCAGTTTTCTACCCATAAAGCGGCAATAATATTATTGCATGTCTTGATATACCCCATAATCCCTAATGTACAAAGATGCACCGCAAACACTCCCATACAATTTATCAACTCGCCTTTCAAATTGATTTGTAGATTAAGAAGAATACCACTCACACAGTGGATATTCCTATACAGAATCTCTCTAGTTCCGTGTTTGCAGCAGAACCGTCAAATGGAAAATGTTCCCTCTTATTTTACACATACATACATATAAATAACCAATTAAAATCCTGTACACATTATTCAAAACAAAACACACATTTCTATTGGTTTAACATTCCAAACTTTTCCAACTGACATAACTTTCCACCCTACCCCCAACAGATCATGCAAAAGTGAACTGTCAACAGAGGTCAAAAGTTCAGCACTGTATAAAACACTGCTCCTCAACAAATTTAGACTATGCATAAGCACTTACTTATAAGTACCAATAAAGCAAAAAGGTCTCATTACAAGCAAAAAAGATATAAACACATCAACTTGATGAATATCTGTAAAAGTTTTCTTTTTAATTCATTTTTCTTGCTTACGTACGCTTATGGAACAACTTTCAAAATTCGCACTGTATGCGCACAATAAATTTACCGTAAAAAAGAAATCACCGGACACCCCATCCACCAAGTCTCAAATATAACGTTCAAGACCATAGGTAGAGCCCCTAATCTACCACGGTACCAGCCGGCTCCCTGCATCATTCAGGAGCCGGAATTGCTTTTGGTCAGAGAAACTACCTTACATACTGCTCTCACAGATGAAAAACAATCTGCTTTCTTACTTCAAAGAGAACTCTCGCCCAACCATAGCAAACAACAGACTCCCACGAATAGGCACCCTGTAACACTACAAGAGCCGACCCTCGGAGACGGTGCTCCCCAAGGCCATCAAAGGCTTAACAAAGGCCTTCAAAGATTTTGAACTTGGACATCATTGTAAATCCCCCTTAAGCAGTCCTACGGAATCAGGAAGTCCTATAGCAAATAGCAAACTTTTCCGATCAATCTACACACTCAATCTACACACATATAGAAATAAATTAAAAATCACATTTATTCCCACATTAAATTCAAAACGAAACACACATTTATATTGCTTGAACTTTTGTACCCTTTCCAACTGACAAAACTTTCAACGATTCCTCCCTTCCACAACCTGCCAGTTACCATAGAAACACTTCAGGGAACACCCAACTCAGCACACAGGTGAAAAGTTCATCAAACATTGTTGCAAATTAAAACAGCAAGTATGCTTCACTTGAGAATATACCAGCTTATTTTATTTAACATTCTTTGCTAACACTTATTCTTAACCAATAAAAATAAGCCTTTTAAAACACAGGAACATTCACTCAACACACTCGTAACCAGAGTACACATTTTAATTAATAAAACACCCTACCACAACTAGTTTTTCAAACGCATTGTACAATAAAATACGTCACAAAATAGGTTACATACATGTTGACTCTATAACGTCACATAGAAAAAAGAAGGCCACTCTTACGCTACCAGGAAAACACAACAAAAGTACAAGGCCCAAACTTCCATTGTAGTGAATTCTTAGTTGCAGGTCTAGTTGTCAGATCGGCACACACACTCCCTCATGGCTGGTATACACCCACACCACACCCATTCAGCGCATCAGTCACTACACACGTGGCCCTATCTATATGACCCTATCTATAAAAAAGACGGAGCGCACGTGTTGTACGCCATTTTAGAGTTGTTCCCAAAGCACCGAGCAAAGGGCCCACTACTACAAGAACCTGCAATGATGATGATGATGGGAGCACGAGTATGTCGTGAGCAATAGAGGTATCAAAACTCAGCAACACGTATGAGATTTCTTTGTTGGAGATCGTGACTACATCATGAAGAGACTCGTTTCCACAAAAGGTGAGCAGTAACACTTGAGTTCGCATCAGAAGGAGTTAAAGGGTTGTAGCTGACTACATACAAAAATGCGACATAATATTTTAGTCAAACACACTCCTATATAATGTATCAATTTACATATTTTTTTCCCAATAGCAGTAACGGTTTTATAATCGCTGAAATGTCCGGAATATATTCACAATACAAACAGACATATTATCAAGGACCGGTATACAAATTATCGCCGTTTTATTGGCAGGAAACTGCCAATAAACTGACGATAATGGGCTTGATAATATGCCCTTGTGAATTCCCATAGCACCCCAGGTTCTTGTGTTAACATGGGCTTCTATAGGAATTCACAAGGACATACTACCAAACCCATTAGAGCCGCTTTATCTGGAGTTTCCTGCCGATAAAAGCGGCGATAACAGCCTTGGCCGGTAGTGGGGAGTACCGTCCGGGCGGTGACGTGGAGAGGGGGAGGGGCAGGGTGGGGGGTAGTAATGTATGAAATACGAACTTTAAGAGGTAAGTAAACATAAAAATAAATAACACAAATTTCGTTGCTTGCACTGCATCGCATTTGGTGATGCAGTGCGCGCAACGAAATTTGTTTCATTTATTTTTATGCTTACTTACCTGTTAAAGTCCGGATTCCATACATTACTACCCCCCACCCTGCTCCTCCCCACGTCACCGCCCGGCCGGTACTCCCACTACCGGCCGCTGCTGGAGCTGCAACAGTCTAAGTATGGAATATTAAGAACCCACATTAAAATTCACTTTTGACAGTAGTTTTGCAACTCAGTTTACGATGACTAATCAAAATGTCCTTTCAGTCAAGATTAACTTTATTTGGTTTGTCACAACCATAAAGTATACATATACAAAATACAATTTAGTAAAAAAAAAGATAAAATTAATTTTCCTAAAATATATTTCTATTTTTCGGTTCTTAAAAAATAACACATTATTTTACAGTCCCCACTCTTAAGTTAATTCGGGCTTCGAAAGCAAAATCTCTACTTTCTTCATAGATTTTACCCCGCGGCATATTAAAATGTTCGAACCCGCACCCATCCAGCTGATGACAGCCTGCCTGCAGGTGCGGATCTGAAGGGCATTTAGAACTGATTTAAGCAAAGTTCTTCTCTCATCTTTTATTGACTCGCACGTACACAATAGATGGCATAAGGTTTCCGTATGGTACCCGCATATTCTACATCTTCTCTTTTGTTGTGTGTTTTTCCAAGATGGAATCAAATCTTTAGAAGAATGGTCGCCCAGTCTAAAAGCCATAAATTTCATTTTTAAAGATAGCCGGAAGTGTGCCACGAGGTAAGGTTGCGGTTTTAATTGTTAATATGAATTTAATACGGTCCATGCGTATCGACGTTTGACCAAAGTCTTTTTGTCTTCTAACGGAGATAGAGATTTTGCTTTTAGTTTGCAAATTTTTTTAAAGGACGCTTCTTCCAGTTGGCTGTTCCAGATTTCCTCTATTTTAAGAGTTTCTAAGGTTTTACGCAGATCATCACCCCGAGAGTTTGGTTCTTGTTGATCATATTGTTTCTTGATTTCTAGCCAACATAGGTTATTTAGTGATCCTGGTTCTGCTGATCTAAGCTTCCAGCACCATTTCGCTAAAACTGCTTTCCTTTGGTATGTTTGATTTTGCAGGCCAAATTCCAATCTTATTTGTGCTGGAGCTGATCCTTTGTAAAGATTAAACAGTGATTTATATATTTTTGTCTAGAGTGTGTTTAAAATGTCAATTTCTTTCCCGTGCCATATTTCTAGCCCATAGGAGAGAGATGGTAATACTTGGGCTGCCATTACTTTTAGAAGATGTTCATATGACGGGCACTGAAGTTTCTTTTGGAGTGTTCTTTAGGCAAAACTCAGTGACTGGGCTTCAGCAATGATGTTTCTTTTTTGATGTAATATGGACATGTTTTTGCTTAGTGTGACCCCTAAGTATTTATATGATGTTGTTTCCTCAATATGTTTGTCCTTTGTATACCATTGATCATCTACTTGAGCCAGCCAATCTCACCACTTTTGTTTTTTTGATGCTTAATTCCAGACCTTCGAAGTCAAAGTGCTCCGTTAATTTGGGTGTTACTCTTTGGAGGCCTATCGGTGTTTGACTTAAAACCACAATGTTGTCTGCATATTGTAGGAACTGGATGCATTTGTTAGTCAATTTTGGTTGGTGTCCGTTCACATTCTGCAGATGACTTTCTAAATCTGCCAAGTATATGTTAAAAAGGCTTGGAGAGAGCACACAGCCCTGTGTGAGGCCATTTCTTATTTTTAATTCTGTGGATATTCGTCTCCCATCACCAAGCTTTACTTTTGGCCACGTTCCGCTATATAAAGCTATTATAATGTCAATTAAAGTCAGCGGGAGACCCACAGGCGGTCTCTTTGAACTCCGTCGAAAGCGGATTTCAAATCTATATAGCACGCTAGTAGTCCGGTCTTCTTTTTTCCTGCTCCTTCGATTAGCAGTGCCAGTGCTGAAAGATTGGTTGTACATCCCGTGCCTTCCATAAAACCTGTTTGGAATTTTGGTACTATTTTGTTTTTATTTATCCATTGTCGGAGGTGAATCAATATACAAGATGCGAAGAGCTTTGCCTCTACGTCAATTAGGGCTATCAATCTGTAATTCCCGGGTTCCATTCTACACCCGTTTTTGTATATTGGGTGGAAGATGTTGCCCTGCCAGGACTGCGGTATCTTTTTTTCCATATATAGGTGATTGAATAATGGTGTGAGGTATTTTGCTCAAAAATCGGGATCGTATTTGAATAGAGCATTTGGAAGCCCATTGGGGCCTGCTGCTCCTTCCACTTTCAGTTTTTTTTATCATGGCGGTTGTTTGTTTGACTGTTGTCAGCAGAGTTAGATCTTCTAGGTCAGTACTTTCATGCTGATCATCTTTTCCGTGTCTGGTTGCTACTTCTCTCTGAACCATTCCTTTTATAGAGTCTTTATTTCTTTCTTTGTGGGGTTGATTCCTGTGTGTGTTATACAGGCTTTCAAAATAATGTACCCATGTAGTTTCGCTAATTCCAATGTTGTGCTGTCCACCCGTTCCTTTCGATAATTTATTTATTATACTCTAGAATTCACTACTATTTGGTAGTTTGCTCGTCCGTAGCAGGTCTTCCCAAATTTTCTCCATGTGCGATCTTTTCGCTTTTCTGCATTCCTCATTATATTCTTTTCTCATTTTCAGTATTTCGTTGTTGTCTGCTTCTTTTCCCAACCTCTTGTCTGCAGGTTTTATTCTTAGTTTTTTCGCAATTTCCCTTTTTTTATCTCTTAATTTAGTGGTGTACCATGGATCTTTTTTAGAATCTTGTCCATATTTTACTAGTGTTTTTACCGAAAATTTTCCTAATATAAGTTTGTGTAAGTTCTCCGATTTTCCTTCGAGCGATTGGTTTCCAAAGGCCTCCATGGTTTTTACTTGTTCGAGCACCATTTCCATTATCTCATTTTTTATGGGACCCCTCCATTTAAGTTTCTTCAGGTTGGATATTTCCGGAATAAAGGCTAACGATACTATCTTCACTTTATCTTCGATGTTTATGCTCAGTATGGTCTCTTGTGGGAAGTGATCACTTTCCGGTTGAGTTATTATTTCAAAATGATCGACCCTCTTTATTAGATCTTTACTAGTTAATGTGAAGTCTAGTATGGAATTTTTCTTTCCACTCGAGAAGGTGGTTCTTGCAGGTTGATCTCCCTTCATATTTCCATTTAAGATCGTTAATCCTAGTGATTCCAGCTCATTCCATATTTTTTGGATATTGTTTTTGTCATGCATGGCTCTTATTAGATTACTATTAAAGTCACCCGAGATAAACATCCCATGGAATTGGTGAGTTTTTTGTAAGGTTTTTATCAGATTTAATAGCGTTAATAGTTTTTTGACTTTTGTAGCCTTGTTTGGATGTATATATTTATAATCAGTAACTTCCATCCTAAACTGTCTTTGCATGCTTTATTTTCTAATTTGATGACTTGTATCCAGTTCACCCCTGGATCGAGCGATTCTGTTTTCCAGTTTAGGTTGTTTGTTATGAAAGTAGATAATCCTCCCCTTGGGTGTCCGTACTGTGCAATTTTCTCCGCCATTACATGATGTTCCTCATATCCCATGATTTGTCTCGGGATTTCGTTCCATGTTTCCTGAAGAAGTATTATTTCGAATTTGCTCAGGAAGTCTATTGTCTCTTGATCTTAAATCATTTCTTTAAAACCATGAACTTTCCACAAGCAAATGTTTATTGTCCTCTCTGGTTTCTGGCCTAACTTGAGATTTTGCTTTTGATTGTTTGGACAAAGTTACTTCCATCAGGATCGATGTGAATTTAGGGCTAGTGCTATCCAAGACCAGTCTTTGTCTTCTTTCGTCCCGTGGTTCACTTGTTTTATTTTTGTGCTGTTCGGATCTTGTTGCGTGCTTGTTTTATTTCTTGCTCTCATTAAGGTAGAGTACGTTTTTTCGTTTACGTTCTTGGATTGGGAAGCCATATTGTTTAATAAAGGGAATGGATACTTTGTTGGTGTTGGGAGCTCTAGTGTTATTCCCCATTCTGCAAAGTATGTCCTTGTCGAAAAAATGAGCTCTACTATATCTTTTGATGCCCACGTAGTGCTACTTATTTCCTCTTCTTTCTCTTTATTTATTTGGATAGATTCTACTGATTTGAGGTCACTTGTTGTTATTCCTCTTAATTTCGGTATCTCTTCAAACAATCTCAATATATTCCCCCGATTCAACGTGTCCAGTTTTCCTCTTGTTTGGAATTCCGGGCTGAATAGTAGTTTACAGCCTGTTTCTGTGGATGCTGTTTTGAAATTCTGTTTTTGACAGACTTCTCTTTTTCTCTCTGTTTGATCAAGTCGAATATATGGTATTTGTCCGTATTGTCGTTCCGTTGTTGTTGTTTCTGGTCGACTTGGCCCTAGTAATGTCACCACTTTTTGGAGATACATTAATTCTCGATCTGATGGTGCCTTGCTTGTGTTTGGCCCCACCTTATCATTTGGTAAAATTCCATGTGAATCATTACATGTTCTTCCTTTTTTTCCTACCGTTATGGTTAGGCGTATGTTTGTTTCCCTAACTTGATCTACTTGTGTTTTTTGGCTCTGTTCTTTTTCCATTATGTTCAGACTGTGACTTATTTCCTCCTGTTTGCCATTTTGAACAATTTTGTGCTGATAGTTCATGCTCGGACTTTTGTGTTGATGCATTTATCTGTACTTTTTGTTGTTCTATGGCCTGACCGTGATCTATTTTTGCTGTCTCATCTCCTTTATTTGTTTTTTTATTCAGTGTGATTATATCAGCTTTTTCCTCGTCCTTTGGTTTTCCTTGTGAAATTAATAATATTTCATTCTGCCTTAAACATTTTGAATGCTCTTCAACTTCTTCTATATTCATTTCTTGGTAACTAAGGGGCATATTACTAAGCAATGGCAATAATTATCGCTATTGCTTGGTTAGAGACAAAAATTTACCGCTGAGCTGCGGCGATTTTTACCGCAAATAAACCTTGGTATTACCAAGGTTTATCGCAAATGCGATAAAAATCGCCGCAATGCATGAATATCGCTGAAAAGTCAGCGATATTCATGCATTACCGAGCTAATGTTATCCACCTCCCATTGGATAACATGGCTAAGAACTGTTCAGGGCAGGTGTTAGCTTTTGGAGATATTCGCGCTTAGCGCGAATATCTCCAAAAGTTGGTAATAGGAGATAGCAGTGTTAGCGACTGTTTCCAGTTGCTAACATCTTGGCACGCCCACTTTGCATGTCATTAGTGATAAATATCACTGAAATGCAAAGTGGGGCCCAAGATGGTCGCTATCTCCTAAAAGCTGTCGCTAACTGGTGTTAGCGACAGCTAGGTAATAGGGAGATAATTTTATCTCCTCTTTCTTGGCTTTTAAAGCCAAAAAAGCGGAGATAAACCCCCTTGATAATATGCCCCTAACTTCTTTAACAAACTTTTCTTTAAACAGATCATTTGGGGTCTCTTTCTTTTTTCGTTCGAAAATGGCAAAGATTTGTTTTTCTTGCTTGATTTTAATGGCCTTTTTCGTTGCCTTCCTTGCCCGTTTACGCTTTCTTTTGGTTAGGGGTTCTATTGTGCCCGATGACCCCATTGCTTTATTTTCATCTTGTCCTCTCTCAGTTGGTTCATTTTCTTCTGATCCGTTTAGGGTTTTTTCCTTTTTTCGACGGGGGAAATTATTCTATTTTGTTTTCCAATTTTTGTAGCCTCACCATTAGAATTTTCCCCTTTGGTATTTTTTGAGTGTTTTACCGCTAGTATTTCTTTCAGGATGTCTGGTAATGATGCCAATTTGTCTATTATATCACCACAGACACAATTTTGTTCCATTAACTTGGCTTTCCATTGTTTATCTTCCTCCTTTTCTTTTGTGAGATACACCGAGATTTTATCCAATTTAGAATTTATTCCCACTATATGTGTAGCAATTAAGTTCATCAAATCCACCTGAACATCGAGTTTATTTGATTGAAAATTTAAAGCGTTGATTGCTTGTTGTAAGCTTTTTAAAAAAGCGTCCCCCCAGAGCCCGGACTGTGCTTCGGTTTGTGGCGTCCGTGCCCCTGTGGTTGTGTTAAAGCTACCTGTGGAAGAAATGGTTATTCGGGAGTCTTCTTTTATCCCCTCTTTAGCTACGTCGGACTCCTGAATTTAACTAGTCAGTTGTCTGATTGGGCTTGATGTAAGTTTTTTTGGAGAAAATGTAGTTTCCTGTTTCTCTCCATTTTCATTTATTTCCAGATTTTCAGAATCTTTCAATTTTTCATAGCTACATCGCTCTAGTTCAGCTTCCTTATGTGTGTTATCTTCGAGCATTTTTCGAAGTTCTGCTTCTTCAAAGATTAAGAAAGATTTTGACCAGTCAACTTTTTTGTATACTTTTCTGCGATTTTATTTGGGATCCTAATTTACTTTGGTCGATAAGTATTAAACTTTTTTGTTGCCCTCGGTGAGTATTTTGTTTGGTGTGGACATCGCTTGGCAAATAGGTACATGAATTTGTGCCGTAGTTTTTACCAACCAATTTTTTATTGTTGATTTTTCTTTAGACTGGGTACCCAAACTTATTTCTGATTCATTTCTCTTTTTACGTTTTTTGCTTGATGAAGTTAAATGTAGTGGTTTTATAGGGCTTTGTAGGGTTTTAGCTTCTTCTACATCTATGGTTTGGATCGCTGCCATTTGATCTTTTAAAAAGTGAAATTTGTGCTTAAGTTTTTCCTCCCCAAACTTAAAAGGCTCTGCCATGGGGACTGGTATCAGGTCTATTTGTTCTTTGCTGAGTGACTCATCTGACTTGCTTTTGTTTCCTTGTTTGTTTCTTTCCTTTGCGGCCAACCTTCTTTTTAATTTCTGTATTGGAGTTTGTCGGATTTTTACCGACCGCATAATCCTATTTCTGCTATTCTGTCTGGTGGCCTGTTTGAATAGTATTTAGGATCTTACTTTGTTTATTCGCAAATATGGGTGTGTCTGATTATCCCTTTGTTTTTAGACTGTTTCTGTTTCCTTCTGAGGGCTCAGGTGGTTTACCGCACAGTGTGTGTTTTCACTCCGACTCTCCAACGCTTGGTTTATTCCGGTCCGCTCTGGGTTACTGATTTACTGATTAACTTGTGGCGTTGTTATCTCAGCGCGGTTTACCTGCGTGCACATGATACAGTTTGCCCCTGCAGACTTTCCTGAGTTCCTTGGGTACAAATTCACTCGTTACGTAGGATGATGTGATCTCCCTGGTCATACCAGACGACTACTTGCCACTTGTAATCACCCACACTTTTACCTCACGCTTACACTAGCATTCCCAAAATGTCCTTTTGTTTCCTTCACCAAACATCCTTCAGAAGCAACCACGGCCTATCGAGCAACAGCAATGGAATTGTCTGCAATGTATTGAATATACTTCGATGTATAGAAGCAGAGTTCAAGTCGAGTTGTGAACTCCAGTTGCCTCACTGTTTATACAAGGTAAGCACAGCAGCCTACATATACAATGCCTTTATAGCAATGCATTAGAAATAAGTCTGCATATTTACAATGCGTTATGCCACTTTTGCGTCAGTAACGCAGTAGGCACTTCCATATGGACACCACTTGAACTCGGCACTATAACAAGTGAAATGTAACAGGTACACTGCACTCGTAAAACTGTAGCGTTACCTTTATTTGTGAAAGGAGAGAGGGCCATATTATCAAGCCTTGGCGACAAAATTATCACCACTTTATCGGCAGGAAAGTACCCCTAAAGTGGTGATAATGGGTTTGATAATATGCTCTATGGAATTCCAATCGAAGCTCATGTTAGATGTGAAGGACATCTAACATGAGCGTCGATTGGAATTCCATAGAGTATATTATCAAACCCATTATCGCCACTTATGCGGCACTTTCCTGCCGATAAAGTGGCGATAATTTTGTCGCCCAGGCTTGATAATATGGCCCACAGTAGTGCGTAGTGTACAGCAGCTTCTCTGTAAAATCTATAATTACCTCCGAGCAGTGACAACAGATATGTTACAACAGTCTGACAAACAGATCCACAACCTTATTACACCACTTTTGAGTCACTTTTAACATGGGTAAAGTGACGCAAGGAGCTTGTAAATCTACGTCTGACTTTTCAAGAAAAAAACTCAACTCCACACTCTGCGACACAGTTTTAATGTCTCTCTTTCTCTCTCTCACTCTCTGTGACATCATTTCTCTTTCTCTCTTAAACTTATAGACACTGCTGACTGCTTGGAAGTGTAGAAGAATTACTGAAAAGAAGTTGTGAATTCACCTAGCCAAAATGTTTGTCCACAGTGTTTATACAGTGTTTATACAACGGTAAGTACAGCAGCCTAGAAATACAATGCCTTCATAGCAATGCATTAGAAATAAGTTGGCATATTTAAAATTCTGTTATGCCACTTTTGCGTCAGTAACGCAGTAGGCACTTCCATATAGACACCACTTGAACGCGGCACTATAACAGAACTGCTATGTACGCTGCACACTGCACACGTAAAACCGTAGAGTTACCAAGACTTGTAATGCTTCAGCTCATTAACACATCTACATAATTCTTAACTCTAATTTTCTTTTTTGTTTTGCAGATTACTAATCGGAACATCTTTTGGAGTCCATTTAACAATTTGTTTATAATATTGTTTGTTGTTAAAGTTATTTCTCTAGTTGCTTCTGATTTAGGTATAATTGAGTTTTGTTTACATTTATTGTTTTAATAAAAGTTAATTAAAAAAAACTACACACTTCTTTTATTTTGGGGGGGGGGGTATGACGGTCCACAATAAAAAATAATGTTGAAATACTATATTTAGATATTCAAGACTAGGATTGAAAACTACTCAGTTCTATTTCCTCTGGATAGACTACAACTTAGAAAAGAAATCAAAATAATACAAAATAATGTGTACCACATTTACAAACCTCTTGCAACATTTTCCCATGCAAACTTACCCCCCTACAAAACTAAATGTGTGGGCCTCAATCACACCCCTCAAATGACGGAAATAATAACCCCACAAAGATTTCTACATTGTATGAGGAGCTGCGTGGCCCTCTGCCTACTACCCTGGAGTCCACAATGCCCAGACCCAGTTCCTGCAGTGTCCTGGGGGGAAACAGCCATTACAACGCGGTCATAACCACGCTTGATTGTCACCACGAAGCCATTAGCATGCATATGGATTTACCACGCATGCCTTTAGAACGCATGCTTTAACAACTACTATCCATTTACCACGCATGATAAACGCATAATCTTAATAATATCTTTGTGTTGACACACACGCGTTGTAATCGCTGTGCCTTACGTCCTTCAAATTAATTTTTAGGTATACGTGTGACCAAGTCTGATAACATCAGAGGTTAAGGACAAACACCATGGTGTCTCTAGCACTAAATGTCATCGATCACAGAGAAAATAGGAGGACGGTAAAATGAAAGTAACAGATATAATACAAATAACAGTGAAAAACCACTAAAATGGCAGTGGACGGAGTACGTAATCAATGTTTGGCGCTTCGGCACTACGTTTCAAATAAATATAGATAAAATATGATTATTAATATATTACAAAAGTACAGCAGCGGATGAACACAGACACAACCCGGGAAAGGAAAGCGACAAATTTACTACCTGAAATAGAAACGAGGCTGCACGTGTGTAGAGTACATCTGCTACACAAACAAAGGAAAGTTTTACATACAATCATAAAAATGAAGGGGCATATTATCAACAAAAGGCGATATATTATCGCTGCTTTCATCGGCAGTGGAGATAATGGGCTTCATAATAGGCCCTTGTAAATTCCCATAGCAGCCCAGGTTCTGATGTTACCTGGGCTGCTATGGTTATTCACAAGGAGGTGGTCCTTTTGGTGGTGGTGGTGGTGGTGGCTGCTGAGAGGCACCAGCTGCAGCTATTACAGAAACCATTGTCAAAAACAGGTCTTGCTCTCTGGAAGTAGAAAGTAAGAATGAGGTAAAAAGGTGGGGGCTTTCATCATTTTGAAAAAAAAAATGTTCTGAACCAATGAAAAGTGTTATTTTCAGGTCACATGACCTGTTACGCTTACGTTACGTGCCCTGGAGCGCTTCCGGGGCGCTGCGCGTCGCGCTCTGTAGCGCCCCAGAGCGCTTCCGGGTGCACTAACGCAGCGCGTCATAAGACGCATCACGCCGCTACGCGATAGGTCACACTTACGCGACACGTCACGATGTTGTTTTCGATCGCGTCAGTTGCGCTAATGGAACGTTTCCCGGGGCGCGAACTGGGGCGCGATCCAAAGTTACGCTAACGGGGCGCACCCCGGGGCACACACCGGAAGCGTACCCAAGCAAAAAAAATGTTTTTTTTAAAAACTTTCATACATCCAAAAAAAATATTAAATACATAGAAAAAATAGTATTCACACAGTTTAGTTACTATCCAATATATTTAGTGACACACTACAAATTAGTCAAGTAAACAGTCAATCACACTGCTACTAAATCCTCCATCCAGACACTTATACATCCACTTATTCTTCAATGCGGATTGCTTATATATATATATATATATATATATATATATATATATATATATATATATATATATATATATCCGCTCCCAGGTTCTAAATTCAATGAAGAACCACTCGGACACCTCGAGTGCTTTAGCTAGGATTTATTTAGCAAAGGGAATAACGACGCGTTTCGGGGATGAACCCTTGATCACGCTATACAATGAAAAAACGATAGGTTTTAGACCATATATAGATAGGAATTAGCATTTAAAAAACCTTTAAAGTTGATATTTTACTCACACAAAACCATTGAAATATGCATAGAAAATATAGTACTCATTTTAAAGAAGATATATATTTCACAGCTATAGATATTTGCTATTAAAAAACCATTGAAATTCACTAAAAAAACATAGGTTTGAGACCATATATAGTTAGGAATTTGCATTTACAAAACCTTGAAAATTCACTGAAAAAAACAAAGGTTTCACACCAGTTATAGTTAGGAATTAGCAGTTAAAAAACTTATGAAATTCAAAATAGTTAGCTGGAAAGTTTACTGACACAAAACCATTGAAATTGCACGTTATAGTTAGTTGGACTCACTATAACTTGCGCGTGTAATGCACTGCTGATGACGTCACATATTACATCACTCATGACATGGTCAGTGACATCACTCATGACATCACTGATGACACCATCCAGTGAATGTGTGTCTTTCTGATAAATAAATATGTTTTATATATGTATATGTAAAGGTCGATGGAAGAATAAATGTTTAAATAAGTGTCTAATTGGATGTTTTTTTTTTAATTGATTGGTTAACTGGCTTATTAAGTGTATCTTAGTGAATACATATATTAGCGAGTAATGTTTAATTATTGAAATGTATGTATCAGTGTTTCACTTTGTGTATAAGTGGCTGCATGGGTTTGTTACTGACTCACTCTTTTTGTTTGTGTTTTGAAGACAGCATATGTGCTGGACTGAATGGGTGGATGAGTGTGTATATGTGTGTGTTAGTGAGTGAATGACTGTCTCACTATTGTCTTTATCAGTAACGACATATGTTTTAATCTAGTATATGTGAGTATTGATGTATAAAAGTGAGTATATGTGAGAGTGAGAGATTGTAAGAGTTCCTGTTTAAATAAGTATGTGTTTCTATAAGTGATTGTTTAAGAGAGTGAGTATGTGTAAGTTTCCTTAGAAGTAAGGTGGTAGTGTGTGTATAGCTGTAGATGCAAATTAATGGATGCTCAATAGTTTATTTGCATGTGTGATTATGTGTGTGAGTAACTTTTGGATGACTGTCAGTGTGTAATAGGATGTATAGGTGTTTCACTACATATGATGAGTGAATATATGTATGAGTGACTACGTAGAACAGTTGGTGAATGAGTGGATGTGTATATAGATGGTGGTATTACTGAATTGGTTGTTGTAACTGGTATGGGTATCACCACTTTTTTGGAAAATGTTAGTTTCTATTTTTGAATATATGTTTCAAGGGTTACTTTACAGTGAAAGGAGGTCTCTCACTCTGTCATAAGGATGGTTTCATCAGTGATGTCATGAGTGATGTCACTGACCATGTCATGAGTGATGTAATATGTGACGTCATCAGCAGTGCATTACACGCGCAAGTTATAGTGAGTCCAACTAACTATAACGTGGAATTTCAATGGTTCTATGTCAGTAGAATTTCCAGCTAACTATAACTGGTGTGAAAACTATGGCCGTTTCAGTGAATTTAATAGGTTTTTTAAATGCTAATTCCTACCTATAACTGGTGTGAAACCTATGGTTTTTTCAGTGAATATATATATATATATATATATATATATATATATATATTCACAGAAAAAACCATAGGTTATAGTGGATATATAGTTAGGAATTTGCATTTACAAAACCTTGAAAATTCAATGAAAAAACCATTGGTTTTAGGCCATATATAGTTAGGGATTTGCATTTACAAAACCTTATTTTACTCGCATAAAACCATTGAAATTCCATATATAGTTATAAGCGCTAACTATATATCGCGCACCCGCAATCCACTGCTGATGATGTCACATATTACATCATTCATGACATGGTTAGTGACATCACTGATGACATCACTGATGACATCTCAAATGACATCACTGATGACATCACTGATGACAACATCCAGTGACTGTATGTTTCTGTAAAGTTAAAATATGTCTTACATATTGAAGAATGAGTGGATGTATAAGTGTCTGGATGAAGGATTTAGTAGGTGCATGACTGACTGTATGAGTGAGTGATTAAATGTGTCTCACTGAGTGCATGGGTTAGTGACTAAACTGTTTTAATTTGTGCATCATTATATCTGTTGTTCTACAAACTGCTGCATATGTTGATCAGTAGCTATATGAGTAACTGTATGGGTTATTCATTGGTTGTTCAAGTATTTGTATGGGAAACTGAGTGTGTGTGTATGGGTGGCTGGGAGGTGTGTGACTCTGTACATAGATGTGTGAGTAGTTGATTCACTATATGTATGGATTCAAAAGTGTATGTGGAAACAGCTGTATGGGCGGTTGACTGTGCATGAGTGTATTAGTGAGTGAATGGATATCTCAGTGCTACATGTCAAATTAAGTACATATGTAAAACACAGTACATGTGAGAGTTGACATCTATAAATAACTGTGCATAAGAGCCAGTGAATGTGTGAGTGGCTGTATGGATCATTGTGAACATGTATCAGAGATTGTATAAGAGAGTAAAGTAAATATGTGTTAGTATATGTTTGAATAAGTAAGGTGTGTATAACTGTATAGTTGAGAAAATGGAGGTGTGATTGATTTTTGGCATAACTGACTAGGTGTGTGAGTAACTCCATGGATGAGTGACAGTCTGTGACTGTCTGTTTACACTGATTGTATCTAAGGTTATATTAGAGTCTGAAGAGGTTCATGGTATTATCACATGAATGATATCATCAGTGATGTTATCAGTCATTTCAAATGAGATGTTTTCAGTGATGTCATCAGTGATGTCATTTGAGATGTCATCAGTGATGTCATCAGTGATGTCACTAACCATGTCATGAATGATGTAATATGTGACATTATCAGCAGTGGATTGCGGGTGCGCGATATATAGTTAGCGCTTATAACTATATATGGAATTTCAATGGTTTTATGCGAGTAAAATAAGGTTTTGTAAATGCAAATCCCTAACTATATATGGCCTAAAACCAATGTTTTTTTCATTGAATTTTCAAGGTTTTGTAAATGCAAATTCCTAACTATATATCCACTATAACCTATGGTTTTTTCTGTGAATTTCATTGGTTTTTTAATAGCAAATATGAAAAGCTTTAAAATGTCAAGTACGTGATAGATAAAAACATTTTCGTATTTATGCACGCTGATGTGCTTTGAACGCTGCCCCCCCCTCCCCTCTTTTCTCTTAGTAGTACTCTCTCTTTGCAGATAGTGAACGGTAGTTAACGCAGGCCTTTGCCCCCGTTGTAATCCGTCGTGCCTGCTTGTCTCTCCATTTGATTGATTGTTATCCAAGCATTTACTGTTTTAGAATTGGTTCTCTTTGGATCATTCTCTATTTACAAACAAGCACAAAGTCGCAATACTCTGTTTAGTCTTTGCAGATAGTGAAAAATCGTGTAAAAAAATAAAAGTAATCGAGCAAAATCAGTAGGCCACTAATTGGATCTCTTTTTGACCTCGCTAAAATAGAAATATTAGGAACAACCCTTCATGAGAAATACGAAAATAGTGAGATGAACTGAGCTCCACACCATGAGGGCTGCAAGACAGCTCGACTCCGTCACCCACCCCGCCCAAAATAACGACAAACCCTATGCAAATATTAAAAATATAGACAACACACCAGCAAAGAAACAGGGTAAAACATTTTATTAAATAACTATTTACATAACTATTTTATACTTTTTATTGCCCGATCCGGCTAGCTCAATCGATCGAGCATGAAACTCATGCACTCTGATAGCAAGCGTTGCTACTGATGCTATGCAGACCAAAACTGGTTTTCAGTTTGTACATTTTTCTAGATTTTTCAATCCAAGGTTGGTTGACTTTGTAGAACGATGGCTTCAGATTTTCAACATACGGTGTGGTGGCGCGGACTGGGAGGGGGCGCTTCGCTCCTGCCCCCTCCCCAAGTAAGATTTTCATACGTGAAAGTATGTTAATGGTTTTGGTCCCTGAGTTGCTTCAATGTCACTGCCATTCTCAAATGGCATAAGTTCTGGATGTTGGGTGCCATAGTTAAGAGTTCTGAGCAGTGCTTGTAACACTGTCTGAAGCTTATTTCCACCTACTGCAGCTTCACTATTCTCAAAGTAAGTGAGTGTCGTTTGTGGACCTGACTGCATTAGAAAACAATGTGATATGTTACCTTCCTAAACAGCTTGACGGAGGCCCCTGAGGGGCGGTGTGATGGCCATGGACTCGGAGAAGACGCTTGGCTCCGACACCCTCCCCAAGTCTTATAGCACTGGTGTAGCCTGAGATCGCCCCCGACATAGGCGGCCGGCTCCCGGGGTCCGGCGGAACTTTTTGCCTTTTGATGACTCTTCAATTCTGGACCTTGTCCCACAATCCGTTTGACCTGAAGACACGCTGTAGTGGGGCGCCCCTTTACCGTTTCAGTTGCCATTCCGCCCGCTTTTGCTACACTGTGCCTCTTCCGCCATTCAGCTGTTTACCGCCCGCTCTTGCGACTACAGCGTCTCGCTCATCATGTAGTTGAGTTGCTCCCGCTCTTGCGGTGCAGCGATAGGCGGCTGCCACAGGACTCTCAAAATGGCGGCCGGCTCTTCGGTTTTGGGCCTGGTCCACTAAAATGGCCCTGGGACACCTTTGATCTCGGACGCTTCCCTGATAGGGCTTGGGTCCCATTCTCGAAAGCGTCCCCTCAGCCGTGAAGATTCTACAAAAGTCTTGGGGGCCTCCGACTCCCGCAGGCTTCTGGTGGGGAGCGGCTGCCATGATTGCTCGTGGAATGGCCACGACGGAGCTACGAGATGGTAGTGCTCTCATGCTGACGCCAGCTTTAGTCTGAAACATCCAGAAACACTGTAGACTACCAATTCGATCAGTTCCGGTAGCGCCCCAACATGACCCGGAAGAGAAGAACTTGCCCTTCCCTCTTTGACTGATGGTTCTTGTTGCCTGTCCCCTCTGTTGTCATTTAACAGAACTTTTTGGACTGCTGAAAGGGGTTGTGTTCCGAACGCTGGTTGGTGGAGACATTTTGACTATATTCTTGACCTACGTTGTCGCGTAATGCGTTATATGACACGCCGCGTTAGCGCACCCGGAAGTGATCCGAGGCGCGGCGCGCAGCGCGTAACGTAAGCATAACAGGTCATGTGACTTGTTAATAAAACTTTTCATTGGTTCATTTTGCTTTTGTTATTTTAATGATGAAAAGCTTGGTCATATGACCTAAAAATTACGCTTTTTATTGTTTTCGAACATTATTTTTTTTAAAACATATATGTTATAATATTCCAGGCTAATGTACTTTCCCGGAAAATTTACAACTGTCCTGCAAGTAAAATATATTCCTTTTTCGAGAAAAAGGGCGTTTCTTCCTTCCATGACGGAGCCGTTGAGTAAAAGAGATTCGGCCTGCTGTCTTAGTCGCCGATACGCCTGATTATCAGATTCTTATCGATCACTTTATGTTGCAGAAATGAAAAACACAACTGCCCTTGACCATTTATCTTTACTGCGTTCCTACATATTATACCTTTTATCCGTCATGTAATTGGACTGCTTTATTTCACTTGCCTTTTACTGATTCGAAAACAGTGACTAAAAGTAAAAACTTTACCAATGTAAATACTACTACCGTGTTTTGTTTTAAAAACCTTTATTGTGAAAATGTCAGTATACAAATACGGGCCTATAACCACGTGGGCCGGCCACGGAGCAAACTGAAATCGTATATGATGAGGAGACATTTACACTGTAGAGGAACGTAACGAGCGGGCCATTAGGTTGCAAGAACAAAGGTGTCTAACAGTTGCGGAATCGGTGGACGTACATTTTGTAATTAAAATACGACAGGGCCACTTACAATAACATTTTCTAGATATACATTTGCGGGCAAGGAGTTACGAGTCCCATTTATACCGGCGCCATTTTGTGCGAGGCCGGGCAGGTCCAAGATATAGTCAAAATGTCTCCACCAACCATCGGCCAGACCAGAACCCCTTTCGGCCCTTTATGCTACAAGATGGTGTCTTCCATTCAGAAAATATTGTTGGCAGCATTTTGAAAGGAAACAGAAACAGCCGTTCTCCTAGTGAGTTTCACATTGTTACATTTAGGAAGAATGTTGAAGAGTAGTATGTGGAAAATCTGAAGCCATTTTTCTACAAACTCTCAATCAGACTTGGATAGAAAAAAAAATCCTGAAGAATGTACAAACTGAAAACCATTTTTTGTCTGTATAGCATCAACAGCAACGCTTGAGTCAGCTTTGTGTCAAGCCGCCATTTTCATTCAATCAATAGCGTCCCCCTGCACACATTCAGGGACCTGGTCGTGTCTTCAGATGAAACGGATTGTAGGAAAAGAAGCAGAAAGGAAAAGGAAAAAAGTTCCGCCGGACCTCGGGAGCCGGCCGCCTATGTCATGTGCGACCTTTGGCCACACCAGGGCAATAGTGAAGCTGCAGCAGGTGCAAATAAGCTTCAGACAGTCTTACAAGCACTGCTCAGAAATCTCAACTGAGGCACTCAACATCCAGGACTTGCCATTCGGATCTTGGCGCCTTGTGCTGGTTCCGACCTATTCACACATCGGTCCACTACTGACATCACCTCATAAGCCAACGGGGCACCCCACGCCGACTTTCGGCGCAGCATTGTAGGATGGTCACACCAGTGCGGCAACTTGCTGGACACAACCTCGGTGCCATCCGGATCTCGGCGCGTTCGACTCACTGTACCGCAAGAGTGACCGCAACTCAGCTGGACACGCCGTCTTTCGGCGCAGCATTGTAGGATGGCCACACCAGTGCGGCAATTTGCTGGACGCCACCTCGGTGCCATCCGGATCTCGGCGCGTTCGAGTCACTGTACCGCAAGAGTGACCGCAACTCAGCTGGACACGCCGTCTTTCGGCGCAGCATTGTAGGATGGCCACACCAGTGCGGCAATTTGCTGGACACCACCTCGGTGCCATCCGGATCTCGGCGCGTTCGAGTCACTGTACCGCAAGAGTGACCGCAACTCAGCTGGACACGCCGTCTTTCGGCGCAGCATTGTAGGATAGCCACACCAGTGCAGCAACTTGCTGGACACTAACTCGGTGCCATCCGGATCTCGGCACGTTGTGCTGCCTTCGGCCGATCGCACATCGGTCCGCTACTGACGCCGCCTCACGTGCCAACGGATTTTCTATGCTTTTTGTAGCCCTATGCCGCATAACAGGTCATGTGACTTGTTTATAAAACTTTTCATTGGATCATTTTACTTTTGGTTTCCTAAAGATGGAAGGCTTGGTCATATGACCTAAAAATAACACTTTTCATTGGTTTAGAACATTTTTTTTTCCCAAACGATGAAAGCCCCACCTTGTTTCTGGATCATTCAGACTGAAGCTGGCGTCAGCACGAGAGCACCACCATCTCGTGGCTCCGTCGTGGTCATTCCGCGAGCAATCATGGCAGCAGCTCCCCACCGGAAGCCTGCGGGAGTCGGGGGCCCCCAAGACTTTTGTAGAATCTTCACGGCTGAGGGGACGTTTTTCGAGAATGGAGCCCAAGCCCTAGCAGGCAAGCGTCCGAGTTCCAATGTGTCCCAGGGCCATTTCAGTGGACCAGGCCCAAAACCGAAGAGCCGTCCGCCATTTTAAGAGTCATGTGGCAGGCGCCTATCGCTGCACTGCAAGAGTGGGAGCAACTCAACAACATGGTGAGCGAGACGCTGTAGCCGCAAGAGCGGGCGCAACTCAGCTGGATGGCCGCCACCTGGGGAGGCCCGTTCACGCCGCCTCCCCCACGCCCCCCCCCCCCCCCCCGGGCCGCCGCACGCAAATTTTCGGAGCAGCATTGTAGGATACCAAAACCAGTGCGGCAGTTTACTGGACATCACCTGGGTGCCATCAACATCTCAGCGCGTTCTGCTGCCTTGGGACTATTCGCACAACAGACCGCTACTGACGAGGCCTCCCCCCGCCCCACCCGGGACGCCCCACGCCAATTTTCGGAGCAGCATTGTAGGATCCCAAAACCAGTGCGGCACCCAGGCGACATCACCTGGGTGCCGTCCAGAACTCTGCACGTTGTGCTGCCTTGGGACTATTCGCACAAAAGACAGCTTCTGACCATTGTTGCTTTTTTGGGTGAAAAATGTTTAAATGTTTTTACAGTTTTTGTTCCGTTCATTATAGTTAAATGTTAATAAAGTTTTAAAATCTAACTTTGTTGGAGTGCTATATATGTTTAAAAAATCGAGTGAATGGGGCCTTGAATCGGGTTATTGTCATGTGTGGGCTTTGCAAGTGTACTGCAACAAGATCGGACATTTCAAACTCAAATGCACGTTCTTTTTCTTACCTTTCCGAAGCATGGAGCGCAATAGCAGGCAGAGAAAGGGTGATGCACGTGTTGAACACTGCCTGGCCTGGCAAGTTGCTGGCAGTGCCCCCCCCGCCCGCTCCTGAAAGAGGGCACACACACACCGCCGCCCCGAGTACTTCACAAATCTTTAAAAGACCATGCGCTTGTTCATGAGGCTTAAATGGTTTATCACCCCTTCTAGAACCCCTGCATCGACCCTCTGACGGTTTCCTGGAAGAATTAGCACGTAACACAATACCAAGCCCTGTCAGCTGAAACCCCCGAGAAATCATGGGGCATATTATCAAGGGGGTTTATTTCCGCATTTTTGGGCTTTAAAAGCCAAAAAAAAAAGAGATAAAATTATCTCCCTATTACCAAGCTGTCGCTAACACCAGTTAGTGACAGCTAAAAGGAGATAGCGACCATCTTGGGCCCCGCTTTGCATATCAGTGATATTTATCACTAATGACA
This sequence comes from Lissotriton vulgaris, assembly GCF_964263255.1. Classification (NCBI taxonomy): domain Eukaryota; kingdom Metazoa; phylum Chordata; class Amphibia; order Caudata; family Salamandridae; genus Lissotriton; species Lissotriton vulgaris. Next base: position 928,316,143 of record NC_141689.1, on the reverse strand, counting down.
TGCAAAGTGGGCGTGCCAAGATTTTAGCGACTGGAAACAGTCCCTAACCATCGCTATCTCCTATTACCAACTTTTGGAGATATTCGCGCTAAGCGCGAATATCTCCAAAACCTAACACCTGCCCTATGCAGTTTTAGCCATGTTATCCAATGGGAAGTGGATAACATGGCTAAGAGCATTTGCTGGATAATGCATGAATATCGCTGACTTTTCAACGATATTCATGCATTGCGGCCGTTTTTTATCGCATTTGCGATAAACCTTGCTAATAGCAAGGTTTATGTGCGATAAAATTCGCCGATGTGCGGCGATAATTTTTGTCTCTAAACAAGTTAGAGACAAAAATTATCGCTAGTTGTTGGTAATATGCCCCCGGGTTTTTGCTTGCAGGAATCGGGAGGCGGGAGACTAGCACTGAAATCAGTAGTCTCACGCCTGAATCGGGAGGGTTGGCATGTCTGGATACTCTACAGCTGGGGCCATAAACTACATCCGCAGGGCTAGGTGATAGCCTAGGTCCGGCCTGGACAATCGGACACAGAGGAAGAGGAGTGTCAGAGGGTGCGGTAGTGAATAGGGTGAAAGGGAGGTGTCGGGCGGGCACAGGGTGTGATTCTCAGAGAAGAGCAGCGCAGATGGGGGGAAGTATATGGCCCATGCATGAGAGAAAGAGCGGGGGTGACCAGTGCGTGGGGGAGATGCTTGCGAGGGTGGGGAGCCATGCTGAGGATCGGCGGCGTGCAGAGAGTGGCCCTGGTCAAGGCATCTAAAATGGCTGCCGTGCACGACAAAATTGTGGCACTGGACAAAAACGCAAGATGGAGCAGACAATGTTTATCAATAAGGATTCATTTATAACAAAATATTTACTCGCAGTGACAAAATGGTGGTCAACACTTCCTGATTTCCATCGAATCGAACGTTAACAAACGTCACGCAGCAAAAAAAAAAAAAAAAAGCTCACGCACAGAGCAGTTTTTAGCCATGTTATCCAATGGAAGGTGGATAACATGGCTAAGAGCATTTGCTGGATAATGCATGAATAACGCTGACTTTTCAGCGATATTCATGCATTGTGGCCGATGTGCGGCGATAATTTTTGTCTCTAAACAATTAAAACGAAGCACAAAATGGTGAATTCCCGTTTCGCTACCAGTTTGCGGCCCAGTTCGCGGCCCGTGAAGCGCTTCTACCGTGAAAAATTAATTTTTTTTTATTTTCCCCACGGGACCCTTTAATAACCCCAACAACATTCCTAGGGGGTCAAGAGGGGTATACCGTGCCCCCTTTCAATAAATTCCCCCTTCGTTTTTCACCTCTTCTTCTCTCTCGATCCTACCGAGAGATAAGATGGCGGCCGCTCCGGACTATTTAGAATGTTGACAGACACCGGAGAGCCAATCAGCTTTCTGCGCGCAAAGTTCCGTTTCGCGAAAAGTAAGCGGACCGGATCGCTGCCCGGAGCGCTGTTACAGATATATATCTTGTTTTGAACGTTAATTTCTCAAAAACTACTGGAGCACATATATTGAGACCTAGCAAAGGCACATCGGGCTAACAGTCCCTACAATTTTGCCAAGTTTCGTTCAAATCTATTCAGCCGTTCGAGCTAAAAGTGAGTCCAACCGCCCTATGGAAAAATGAATGGGAAAAACGCGTTTTGGGACCCCCCTTTTTTCTCGGCCCCCCCTTGACGAAACCCCACCAAATTTTCAGGGGCTGCTCAGAAACAAAATGTGCCATTTTCCTGAAAATTTCAGCCGATTCCGTCCACAAACGCCAATGTTATTAGACATAGAATTTTCAAAAATCCCATAGGGAAAAAATCCTAACTATATATACCTACTGGCGATAGCCAGTAGGTAATATATATATATATATATATATATATATATATATATATATATATATATATATATATATATATATATATATATATATATATATATATATATATATTCACTGAAAAAACCATAGGTTTTAGGCCTTATATAGTTAGGAATTAACATATAAAAAACCATTGAAATTCCTCCTATATAGTTAGCTGGACATTTTATTGATATAAAACCAATGAAATTCCACATATAGTTAGTTGCACTAACTATATATTTCGCGCATCCGCAATTCAATGCTGATGATGTCACATATTACATCATTCATGACATGGTCAGTGACATCACTGATGACATCACTGATGACATCATCCAGTGTCTGTGTGTTTTTGGAAAGTTTAAATATGTTTTACATATTGAAGAATGAGAGGATGTATAAGAGTATGGAAGAAGGATTTGATTGTATAAATAAGTAAGTATGTGTTAGTATATCTGTGAAAATGTAAGCTGTTCTGTGTTTAACTGTATAGATGAAGAAATCAAAGTGTGATTGATTCTTTACAGGACTGAGTAGGTGTGTGAGTAACTCCATGGATGAGTGGCAGTGTGTGAGTGTCTGCATAGGTGTATGAGTGCATATGATAGTGTTGCAATGATGAGTGACAGTATGTACGAGTGACCTTATGGGTGAATGAATGAATGTGCATGTAGAATCAGTGAGTGGGTGTGTAGTAAATGGTATTGGTGTGTCAATAGTTTAAAAAATGATACTCTGTATTTTCCACTAGGTGTAACAGAGGTTATATTAGAGTGTAAGGAGGTGCATTGTATTATCACATGAAGTATATCATCAGTGGTGTGATTATTGATGTTAAATGAGCTATCATCAGTGATGTCATCAGTGATGTCACTGACCATGTCATGAATGATGTAATATGTGACATCATCAGCATTGGATTGCGGATGCGCGAAATATGTAGTTAGTGCAACTAACTAAATGTGGAATTTCATTGGTTTTATATCAATAAAATGTCCAGCTAACTATATAGGAGGAAGTGTATATGTTAATTCCTAACTATATAAGGCCTAAAACCTATGGTTTTTTCAGTGAATTTCCAAGGTTTTTTAAAGGCTAATTCCTAACTATATATAGTCTATAACCTATGGTTTTTTCAGTGAATTTCATTGGTTTTTTAAAAGCTAATATATATATATATATGTATATATATATATATCAAATGACCAATAATTTCTTGTTAACATCGAATTCACCCGCCGTCCACGAAGATCGGCCATATTTTTTTTTACTTTGACCCAGCCTCATGCGACTAGATGTCCACGGCTCACCTTTTTTTATTCAAAATCCGTCAATGTAATACAATCAATACATCAGCAGGTAAAGTAGGAATGCAGCCAAACTATAAGCAATATTGAAGAATATACATCAAATATGCGTTTGTAGTGGAAGGAGCAAATGGCAAAACATCAGGCAGGACAAATATACATTGTCAGCGAGTACTATGAAGATATATAAAAATGCAAGGGCAGGCTGTACAAATATTATGAAAATCATCCATATACTCAGAAATTCAGGAAGGATCCCTCTCGGGAAACAAGAGGGAGGGGCACCTCCAGCAGAGCTCTCCGCAGAGGGAACACAACATGCACCAATGTACAAAGTGTGTAAGTTTCATGCCCCATCTGTAGGTATGTCTGCCTTTGGCCCCAGATGTCACGGGGGCATGAGGAGTGGGGGAGTAGTTCAGCATATGTACAAAGCTGATCTTGCCAAAGGCTCATGTCTCCCAGCCATTCCTTAAACTTAAATGCACAGCTGCGACCCCATATACAGGCCACCCGCCCTTTAGCCAACACTAGACAAAAGGATAAAAATTTCCGATGCGTGGTGGGGACATGTTCAATGTACCCTAGATGGGTGATAAGTGGTGATTTGGTGATTGGAGCGGAACTCATAGGGAGGTGCGGGTAAGAAAATGGCGGCCGCCACACTGGCCGAGTGATCTGGTTACAGCGCTTCTCCCCGCCTGGAGACCCTGCCGGCCCAAAAGCCTTGCATCAAGAGGATCGATGAATAATCCTCTGCAGTTACAAAATTGGCCTTCTTTCCTACCTCATGTAGCGGGATGCTCCGGATTCTCGGGAGTTACCGACGCTGCTTCACTCTGCTAATCTTGGCTCCACGCGTCTGCTCAGAAGCAGCTTCACTTTGATGCGGCAGCTCCACCAGCTGCATCCGCTCTGTCCGCAAAACGCCGCAATGCCGCCGAAGGGGCAATCCAAAACCCAACCCCGGATTCCCGCATAGACCACCGCTCTGGTGCCCCAGCCGCCGCCTACACAGCCGGCACCCGCATTTGATAGTGCGAAGAAGGGCTTACCAGAGAATCCGCACGGCAAGATATTAAAAAATAGTGCTCTGACCGCCCTCCGCTGACAGCACCAGAGGGAGGCGGCCAGCGCTCCCTCCACGGCAGGCACCGGACCTCCCTGGGCTGACATGACGGGCTGACCTGCTCCCGAAGCGGACCGAGCCGAGCCATGATGAAGGGCGGGGGCGGGCATTGCCGGCCGGCCGCGCTGGGATTGGCCGGCCGGCCCCAGCACTTCCGGGTCACCGCGGTCAGCGTGGCGGCCCGATTTGAGGCAGGCAGGCGGGGACAAAAACAAGCTGGGCAGTCAGCTGGGCAGTCAGCCGCAGATGAAGCTTCTCTTACAGGTGGCAGGGCTCCCTCCCATCACGGGAGCCCTGCAGAGTCAGACGCCATCTTCCTTCTTCCCCCTCGCAGCGGGGGCGGGCATTTCCAGCCGGCCGCACTGGGATTGGCCGGCCGGCCACAGCACTTCCGGGTCGCCGCGGGCAGCACGGCGGCCCCATTTCAGGCAGGCAGGCGGGGACAGTGCGCGCACGAGTGCGCGCTTATAGATATATAATTGATTTTAAATGCAATATTCTCAGCAAATACTGGACGGATTTACACCATTTAAAGAAAAGCGTAATCTGCGAACCAGTCTCTTCCATTTTACCAAATTTCAAATAATTCCGTTCAGCCGTTCGGGCTGTAGCCGAGTCTAAAGGTCCTATGGAAATTAACATGGGGAAAACACGTTTTGGGACCCCCCTTTTTTCTCAGCCCCCACTTGACGAATCCCCCCCAAACTTTCAGGGAAGGAGAGGAGCGGAGTGAGCCATCTTCTTTGAGAAATTTGCGAAGATTCATCCACCAGCGCCAAAGTTATTCCCAATAGAATGTTGGGGGTTTCCTATGGGAACTAGGTCCTAACTATATATACCTACTGGCTACCGCCAGTAGGTAATATATATATATATATATATATATATATATATATATATATATATATATATATATATATATATATATATATATATATATATATATATCTATACTACTATTATAAAGAGAGAACTTGCACCTTTTGGCCAGGTAAACTCAGGAACCACAGCGCCAATCTACACACCCCATACATCTATGAAAATGTCAGGGTGGGTAGATGGACATAGGCTATATAAATACAAAAAAAAAGTTCATTAAAAAAATTACATTTGTAAACAAAGTAGTCCCCTGAAAGTAGTACCGGCTGGGACCTAGCGCTGGCCGTGACGCGACGCGACGACGTGCGTGATGACGACGTGTTGGAGCGGCGGACATGGAGCTGAGGAGCGTGGCCGCGTCATGGCGAAGAGGAGCGGAACGGCAGCTCAGGTAATGTAAACATTGAAATCGCGGCGGACATGGAGCTGAGGAGCGTGACCGCGTCATGGCGAAGAGGAGTGGAGCGGCAGCTCAGGTAATGTAAACATTGAAATCTGGGCGGGAGGGAGTCAGGGCGGGAGGGAGTCCGAGCGGGAGGGAGTCGGAGCGGGAGGAAGTCGGGACTGGAGGGGAGCGGGTGTGCACAGAGGGGCAGGCAGGAGGAGTGGGGGCAGGAGGGAGTCAGGACGGGAGGGGGTCGGGTCGGGACAGGAGGGGGTCGGGGCGGGAGCGGGTGTATTGCCCCCAGCCCCTTTCGAACCCCAGGCAACGCTGAGGCGGGCTGCTAGTATATATATATATACTAGCAGCCCATCCCGTCGTTGTCCGGGTATGAATTGCTGCTGGCCAGTAGTATATTGTTTTGTAGGATTTCGTTTAGATAGCATTTCTTATCTGTGACAGCCCTGTGAAACGCTCCGATTCACAGTGCACTGCTGATGCACTTAAGAGTGTGCGTTCAGTAGTGTGTGAACTCGAGTTCCCTACTTTATTTTTCCTTGCAATATTATATAGCGCGAACTAGACAACATGGCATGAGCACAATTTACATTACAGAAGAACACATTTATTTGTGGTAGGCACAGGGAGACAAAGCAATTTGCCTGGAATCACGTGATTTTGAGCTGATGCCGAGATTCGAACGTAGCTCCCCAGCTCTAATGTTCGCAATTCTAGAACTTGTGGCAGGAGGTGTGTCTAAAAGTGTATGTCGGTGCTGGCCATCAATGAGAGGGACCTGTGCATTTTTCAAATTGGTGGTGAAAAAATATGAGTATGTTGCTGGAGATGTGGGCTGCCGTGTCACCAATGTACTTACCGGGGGAGGGTAAACACCCATTATTCCGCAACTTTCTTTCCGCATACCATCTCTCCATATACTTTCATTACGAAAGTATCATGACTCCACAATGCCATTATAACGCATGGCATTACATTTTATATGCTTTTGACATGCATACATTTACAACAAAATTCGTTGTAAATGCATGAATGGTAAAAGCATGTTTTTTGTTTAATGTTTGGATAAGGTAAGTATGGGTATAGGGGCATATGTTTTGGGGTACTGAGGTATATGTTTTGGGGTGTTTGGGCATTATAAGGGTTCAGACATAGGTTTGGGTTATGGGGTACAGGGGTAGTTTTAGGGTTTAGGGATAGGTATGGGTTTTGGGTTACAGGGGAATTTTTAGGGTTCAGGGCTAGGTTTGGGTTTTGGGGTATAGGGGTATTTTTAGGGTTCAGGCATAGGTTTGGGTTTTGGGGTACAGGGGTATTTTAAGGGTTCAGGGCTAGGTTTGGGTTTTGGGGCACAGGGATATTTTTAGGGTTCAGGGCTAGGTTTGGGTTTTGGGGTACAGGGGTATTTTAGGGTTTAGGGGTAGGTTTGGGTTTTGGGGTACAGGGTTATTTTTAGGGTTCAGGGCTACATTTGGGTTTTGGGGCACAGGGGTATTTTTAGGGTTCAGGGGTAGGTTTGGGTTTTGGGGTACAGGGGTATTTTAAGGGTTCAGGGGTAGGTTTGGGTTTTGGGGTACAGGGGTATTTTAGGGTTATGGGGTAGGTTTGGGTTTTGGGGTACAGTGGTATTTTTAGGGTTCAGGGCTAGGTATGGGTTTTGGGGTACAGGGGTTTCTTTGTGGTTCAGGGGTAGGTTTGGGTTTTGAGGTACAGGGGTATTTATAGGGTGTAGGGATAGGTTTGGGTTTTGAGGTACAGGGTTAAGATGGGTCCGAACCATACAGACACTCAGACACCTATATATAATAAATGCACTTTTCTAAACATCTGGAAACTTGGCTTTTAAACTTTGAATTGCCCAGTTTGTATCCTGGCACTTCCTGCAAACATTCTGCTACTGCTATTTTAGTATTGTAGTGAGTCATACAGCAGTATGTTCTTATGTATGCACTGTTCTAAAAGTGAAGTTGCTATATATTCAGCTAGACAATCTCCTTGTAGAAGTGTAAGCATTCAGTCGGTTCCCAAGTAGTCATGCACCAAAGTAGGCCTTAGGGCATGGACTGCTTCAAATCCCTATAGACTATGCAACCACTGTTTTAAATGCTAATTCCTAACTATAACGAGTGTGAAACATATGTTTTTTTCAGTGAATATATATATATATATATGCGCTGGAAAACTAAACACTTACTTCCCTTACAAAGAAGTGGAAAGTTGGCATGTCTGCAGCCTTTCTTATTTTTCACCTTATTCATCTTCTGCTCAATCAACACATCATCCACACATACACACACCTACTTGCTGCCTTTCTTGGCTGGGGTTATCAATTATTCTTTTTTAATTCAAATTCAAAGTGCAGGCCCTTTATTCAGCCTTCTTGTTACCTACTACCTGTGAATGGCAGTAGGTAATTTGCACACTTGCCTCCTTTCTTTCATCCTTTCTACTGCACACTGTGTGTACTTTGTGCACTAGCTTACTTCCTTAGATGTGGTACTCGTTTCTCTTGCTCCCACTGCGGAATCCAACACCCTATCTGTGTAATGAGCTGGAAATCCAAAGATCCACTTCACTGACAAGGCAGTGGGTAGTTTGCGTGTCTCCAGCCTTTCTTATTTTTCACCTTTTTCATCTTCCACTCAATCAACACATCATCCACACATACACACAACTACTTGCTGCATTACTTAGCTGTGATTATCAACTATTCTTCTATTTCATATTCCTATTCAAAGTGCATGCCTTTATCGAGCATTTTTATTGTAACAACTACCTCGGCCGAAGGCACAGTGAAATTTGCACACTTGCTCCCTTTCTTGGCTGTGGTTATCAATTTTTCTTCAATTTGATATTCTGATTCAAACTCAAAGCCCTTTATCGAGCCTTTTTGTTGTAACTACTGTTGCAGGGATTCTGCTCCTACACAGAACTGTGCATAAAGACTTAGGACCTCAGTGAATTACGGTGTTCCAAAACCCACCTTAGTACTCAAACACCCTAACAGACTAGCAATCAGTGACTCATTGGTTCTTTGTCCTATAGCAAAAACACCAATGACTAGTCAACCCAAAACATGCGACTTAGATTTCCTCAAGTAAGGTGGATAACAAGAGCACTCTTTCGTTATAGTCTTACACCACTCCAAAACAAGGAGTAAATAAAGACACGTGTAAGTTTGAAATGTTTATTTCTAACGCCGTAATCTCATGCGCAGTACCTTAGATAATACAATCAAACATATTATCAGAAACAAGGTTGTCAGCATAGTTACTATTCCATAAAATACAAATCGAGAAAGCATTTTATAATGCTAAAGGGAAGCAGATTTAAAATGTACCTAGATTTCACCCTCCCTACATAGCAGGTTAGTTTATAACTACAGAAGGTCTCATAGGATTACATGGGCGGACCCATACCTCTGATACTCAGCAGTAGTGGATCACATTGAGTTCTGCACAAAATGTCAGGATACAAATATTCTCCAACTGTGTGTAATCATGCCTGCACAGCGCATTATTAAACGCGCCAGTATCAAAGGTGACCACAGCTGCATATGTGTTATGGCTCGAATGTGCGAGGATCATTCCGAATAACAGACACGGTGTCCAAGATAACCTTGATGTTCCATGCTCTCACTATACACACTAAACTAGGTAGGCAGTCTACAAATGTAGCACAACAAATTATTCTCATGTGAAGCAAAATACTCAGCCTTCTCTAAACAATATCACAAGTGCGTGTCGTGTGCAAAGCAGAGCTGGAAAGGAAAAATGGCGTTTAAGCTTCTAATAGCTTAACACGGTGTGAGTGCAAGGCTCAGCCCCACGGCACCCTGCCTTGATCGAATCACGTGATATGAACGTGTGTGAATAACGAACGCAGAGTCCAAGCCTGAAAAGCAGAGTCAAGTTCAAATTTGCAAAAATAATTATTCGCTGTTTCATAGAAAGTAGTAACTAAATAATAAAGAATAGGTAGAAAAATCAAAGAGTCTTATTCCAACAGCGTATAAGCACAGAATGTATTACTTTTAAAAGCAATTACACAAATCATGATGGAACGTCATGCGTACTCGCATCGTAAGAGCACCGTAAGCACACCGTAAGCGTACGCAAAGCCATGTGACTTTCAAAGAACAGATGTAATTGGTTCATAATACCTCCTATTCTAACTGTTGAAAGACGCCACCCATTTTAATCATTCTTCTACGACTTTCATTGAAGAAACACCTTTTTCTAAAAGAGCTGTGTTTTCATTGTTTTATCATGGCTGCCCAGCAAGAAGACACTTCACAACACTCTTCTGAGGAAGAATTTGTGGCAGAAGATCCACCTACAAAAAGAAAAGAGGCAGTGATATGGAATTTTTTTTCATTTCCAGCAGGTGAAAAAAGATAAATGCTGCAAAAGTAACCTGCAAAATCTGCTCTGTTGTGCTATGAAGAGGGAATCCGAACAAACATTATTCCTTCGGGACTGCAAGCATGTGAGGCATGTCAAGAAACAGCACCCTGTAAATTATGCCCGTGCTGCATGCACCAGAGTCAGGGAGGACATTCCACCAGCACAACCAAGTACTTCAAAAGGATCTGCAAGTCCACATCCAGACATCCGTCCGGATTTCCCGATTTAATAATTCAATGTAAATTTTTTAAAAATCTATTATGCTATGGCAAACAGTCAATTGATTTAATTTGCAGGAGGAAACAGCAGCACCAGTGCTCTTGCCGTTAATTTTTTTTTATTTGTTCCTGTTAAAAGCTTTTTTGTTTGCAGATCCTTTTTTCCTAACAAAAAAAAACTGTTAAAAAAACACAAAAAACTACAAAACAACAAAACAAAAAAAAAAGTTCTTTTCAGAACTACCTACTCTGGTTAAAAAAAGAGCTAAACTTGTGTGCTAGTGTGTGAAATTTTAGATGTATGTATGTGTAGTGCATAATTGACTGAAAGAATACATTACTAGTGTATGGTGAATGTGAAAGTGCAGAACAATAAGGAAGTGCTACTGCTTAAATCTATAGGGTGTTTACTTATAGTATACTGTAGCACATCTGAAGCACTTGAATGTAACATATGTGCATAAATATGTTACAAGTCAATGCTTCCCTTTGCACTGCTAGTGAAGCTGCCTGGGTGAATTTGTAAGTGATTGTTAGGGGCAGATTTACAACCCACTTGTGCCTCTTTTACACCGCCGTTGCATCACTTTTCTGATACAGCGGTGGTGTAAAAGATGCGCCATGGTGTGTGGTATTTCGAATGTGACGTATCTGGGAGGTGCGTCACATTCTAAATCCCTGTACCAGGAGGAGACATTCCTACATGGGGGAGGGAGGGGCGTTCTGGCGCAGGAACACCTGCTAAAAGTGCCAGAGTGAAATCTACAAGATTTCACTGTGTCACTTTTGGCCTCATGTTGTGTCAAAACCCTGCACTAGCTTGAAGCAGATGTAAGGATTGACACAGCATTCTGAGCATAGGGCCCCCAGAGCATTGCTGGAGATGTGTTGCACTTGCAACATAATTCAAACGAAGCACCACCTTCATAGCACAGATACATCACATATCTGTGCCGTTTTTGTCCCATGGTGCACCGCATTATAAGTATGTCGCATCCATGGTGGTGGTGTCACGGTGCACAATAACTGGCATATTCCTGGGGATATGCCAGTTATTGTATATGTGCCCATAAGTGTTTTAATGTAGTGAATGGATTACTACATACCGATGAATGAGTCACTACAAAACTAAAACAGCAGTGACAGAGTGTTTGGTGGAAGTGTAAAGATACAGACTGGGCAGTTGAAAGTTTAAAAGCCAAGTTTACAGGTGCATAGAAAAGGGCATTTATCATTTATTAATCTTCCCACCGCCTCAAGCGCCAGCACACCTTTCTGAGGATAGGTTTATGATTTACAAATGCTAGCATTTTTTAAATTAAGAAGGATAATAATAACAAATATTAATACTTTTTTTCCTTCTAATGATAACAATATTTTTTTATGTCTTCTATTTAGTTGTTTTTAACCACAAAAATGCAAAGAACACAGTTTACCGAGTAACAATTTTAAAACTCTCCAACATATGTAGATAATAATACCTTATAAGTGTTACGATCAAAATGGAAACATTTACAGCTTGTAACTTTTTCGAACACGTGCAGAAGAAAAACAGTTAAAACGTGAGCACGTGTAAACTGCAAAACGTGACATCTAAATAGGCAGACCCACAGCTTCCTTCCGTAGACTACTAAACAACCAAAAACTATATAAACCACACTTACTGTGCAATTAGTTTCATTTTCGCGAGTTATTTCTGAGTCGCCAATCTATGTTGCAGGTTCCGTTTTCTAGCATCTGATTCTCTTTTTGTGTCAACAAACATATTCCGGAGTTGTAAGCTGTTTCAATATGGCATAGGCATAGTACTTAGTTTTAACCCCTTCGATGCTCATGACAGAACGGTTCCGTCATGAGCATCGGTTGAGCTGTGCTCATGACAGAACCGTTCCGTCATGAGCCCGTTGGCTCATTAGAACCGTCAGCACAGCGCGAAAATTCGCGCCGTGCTGAAGGTGATAATTTGTGGCTATTTGTCAGTATTTAAACATTTATATCTAGAAAAAAATGTTACTGCATGTTTTTCGCTTTTTCTCTGTAACGTCAGCAGCTTGTTTTTAGAAACATATATTATAACAGACATTGCTCCCTTTCTGGCTCCTTTCACCTTATATATAGTGACTTTTTATATTATAATATTGACACTGTACTTCGCTTGAGAGGTGTTGGTGACCCGTTGACGCAAACCCTAAACATTAACAATCAATGTCACCATCTTCCACTTGTTTATGTGTTTTCCCCTAGAGATCACATACTGTTAATATGTATATTATAACATTAATAGTCTTGGTGATCTTAGTGGAGTTGACGATCCGTCGTCACAAAGAGTAACGAAAAGTAAGCAACGTTACCGGCTTGCGGTTTTCAATCTATTTTCCCCTTGTGATCATGTGCTGTGAGAATATATACATATTATTATTCTTACCGTCATGATCTCAGAGGAGTTCATGACCCGTCACCACGAAGATCAAACTTTTTCACCTCCCACAGAAAAGAAGTTCAGTAAATAATTACCGCTCGAAAGTATTTCATTATGGATGTTCTGTGAAATACATAACTTTTTTTACTTTTCTTTTTACTGTAACAATGGTATCAATCGTAATATTATAACAGATTGTCCTATTGCTACAGAAGATGAATGGGAAATTTTTCAGTGCCATCTATAATATAACTTTCAAATATTAAACAGTACTTGATCAGATATTTTACGAAAGAGCAGAACACAAAAATATAGCTATCATGCATACTTTGTTACTTTAAATATTTAATAAAACCTACATTTCTGAATGTTATTTTCTAATTTCTATTCTTATTTGCGGTTCTTATTCACCTTCTCCCCAAAGAATATATAGGACCTGTACTTTATATTATAAGAGTACCATTATTTATTTATTTATTTATTATACAGTTTTCTATAGAGCGAACAAGACCCTTGGGTATCAGAGCGCTTCACAAGTACATGATCATGATAACATAAGACAGTTATAGTTAACGATAATATCATACTTGTTGATAAGGATTTCAAAGATATTCGATACACCGTTGGCTTTTAGGTAGGTTATATAGAAGTTATATGGAGTATACATTCTTCCTCTACATGCTTGTTAATTGTATTTTCCATTGTCTTCTCTGTTCTCCATTAACTGGAACTTCTTGGATTTCTCTTATTTGAGTAATTAGCGCCTATATACGATGATTAAGGAAGGAACGTACTCATTAGAAATATCTTAGTCTCTTTCTTAAAATTTGATAAGTTCCAAATTTTTCTGATGTTCTTGGGGAGTGAGTTCCATATTCTAGGAGCTGCTCCTGAGAATGCTCTATCATAGGTTTTTTTCTTCCTGAAAATGGGTGGTCTCAATACCAGATCTTTGGCACTCCTAGCTGGGGTGCAACCTCCAGATATTTCAATTTTTTTGGCAAGATAACTAGGAGTGTTGCAATGAAGAGCCTTATGGGTGATACACGCCATCTTTAGCTGGATCCTGGCTTCGTATGGTAGCCAGTTTAAGGCTTTCAAGTGAGGGGTAACAAGGTCGAATTTCCTTGATCCTGTGATAAGTCTTGCTGCTGCATTGAGGCACGCTTTTAATGGTGCTGTGGATATTTTCGGTAGTCCTGCCAATGTTGAGCTTCCATATTCAATCCTCGAAATGATCAGTGCTTGCACAGCTTGTTTTAGATCCGCGTCAGATACATATGGTTTCATTTTTCTTAAGTAGTTCAGATGAACACTGACACTTTTTGCCATTGATTTGATGTGGGCTTTCATGTCGAGGTTTTCATCCAATGTTATCCCTAGTGATTTCGCTGAATCGACTAGGGTAGGAGTGCAATTAAGTGCCGTGATCAGCTTGGACCATTCCTTCACTTCTAAATGGTCCTTTTGTGGCGAGATAAGTAGAAATTCTGTTTTATTTGCGTTTAGTTTTAGATGATTGCTAGTTAGCCAATTTAGAGACATTTTAAGGGCCTCGTTCATTACTTTGATGTCATCCAGGGATGAGATCTTTATGTAAATCTGTGTATCATCCGCATACATGTGGTATGATATTTTGGAATTTTGGAGAATCACTGTCAGGTGTTCGATATACAGGTTAAACAATGAAGGAGATAATGTAGATCCTTGTGGAACTCCGATTGTGTTAGGGCTTGATGGTGATAGAGCTTGGTTGATCAGAAATCTATGTGTTCTATTCTGTAGGAAGGATTCAAACCAACTTAGTACCTTGCCAGATATTCCCATCCTTTCCCGGAGTCTGATCAACAGTTTTTCATGATTAACGGTATCAAAAGCCGAAGATAAATTAAGAAGGTTAAGCAGACAAGATCGATTGTGATCTAATGCCTGAAGTGCATCATCGACTATGTGTAAGATCGCTGTCTCCGTGCTATGTCCCGCTCTAAATCCCGATTGACATTCATCCAATAATGAAAAATTGTCGATGTGTTGACTTAATTGATCTTGCACACATTTCTCTATTAGCTTGGCCAGAAGCGGAATGTTGGTTACTGGGCGGTAGTTATTTGGATCTGCTGGGTTCGCCGTAGGTTTTTTGATAATCGGTACTACTTGTCTTGTTTTTAGACATTCTGGAAGGCTCCCTAGGGATAGGGAGGCGTTTACAATTTCTGTCCATATCGAAATCACTGTATGGCAGATTTCTTTCAGGGATTTTGAAGGTAGTGGGTCATTGTAGTGATTATTGGGTTTGATATCCGATAGCGTTTTGGCAATGCTTTTCTGATCCAGAATTTTGAAAGTGTCCCACTGTGCCTGGTTCTTTATCAAATATCCGCCTTTTTTGTTGTGTTAATGTCTAATGATGGAGTATCGTGTTCCAGGTTGTCAGCTGCATTCTTGAGTTCTCTTTTCATATTGTTAGCTTTGTCGGTGAAGAAGTTTGAGAATTCTTCGCAGCTTAGTTGCGTTTTGGTGATTTCTTGGGCAGTTTTGGCTAGCTTATTTGATTGCTGTTTTAGAATTTCTAATAATTTCCGTGGTCTGTTTTTGGCGTTGTCTAATTAGGATCTAATGAATTTCTTCTTGGAGTTAAGGATCTTTTTGTTGTATTTGTTTCTTATTTTTCTGAGGGATTTCAGTTCCGGGGATGATGGGTGTTGTCTCCATTTTCTCTCTGCCAATCTCAATTTTCGCCTGTCCTCGTTCAGTGTCCCATTAAACGAAGGGTTTTTAGCCTTTTCTGTAAGTCTTTTCAGTTTTAGTGGCATGATGTCGTCGACTATTTTTGTTTTTTATGAAATTCCATTTTTTATGGTCACCCCTTTCATATATACAGCAACAGTTTCTAAAGAAAGTTCATTTGCATTTCCTTAATAAAAACTGTTTCAAACCTAGACTGAATTTTTTGCTGCGCAACCACACCTCCCCATCAGGAAAGTAAACACCACATTATAAGTAAATAGTACTCCCAAGAAGTATGTCACCTACAAACTTGATTAAAAAAAAGAGCGCAAGACACTTTTTCGCCGTGATTTATATACCAAGCGACAATTATATGAAAGGCCCTTGAAACATATAAAAAAAATTGTTTCCCTCATAATCCCTCTCCACCACCTTATGAGGCACTGTACAGAGATAATAGTGTTCCTAACCTGCCCTCTACTACTTTCCTTCCCCATACTCTTTTGGAAAATGCATCACAATATCACTGACAACAGTCAACCGTTCCCACCCAATAAGGAGCAATCATATGCTCGGAACACTTTAGCCAATAAAATGCCCATGTTGTGCCACAGACGAGCATGGAATGACTGCCAAACCTTCTACTTTCAATACTTCACAGCCAATGAACATTAGGCTTTGTAAAGTCCCGCTTGGAGCACTTTAACCCGATACTCCCCGAACAGGAAGGAATCCCTAACAAAACTTTTCCATTGATTTCTTGTATGACTAACGGTTCCTATGAAAAAATATAAATCTCCAGCACAATAACTATTTCAATGAGCAACATATTGTGGGGAACTTCTAACCTCTGTGCTCACGCAAGTGTTCCATTAACTGTTACTATGGCTGTACAAAAACCATTATATTTACCCTGGATTAGGAAAGCAAAGTAAAACAAAACACTGTACCACATTTGCAACCCCCTTGCGCCACTTGCGCGACCAGGGCGCTCCCCCTAAAAAGTGTGTGCACCTCAAACCCCGGGAACAACCACCCCCGGAGATTTCTGTATTGTGTGACACAAGCGCGATGGCCCTCCGCCTGGTGCCCTCGAGAGCCCTGGAGACAGCCATGCCCAGAGCCGGTTCCTGCAGTGTCCTGGGGTGCCTACCCCCGGGATACTGCTGTTTGCTATGAAAAGACGGAAGTCTTGCGGCTCCCGCCCTCCCATAGAAAACTTACTTTGAACTTTGAAAGACACAACAGTGAAATCTGTTCTCACTTTCAAAATCCAAACATGCAACTTAGCATCTCCCCATGTGTAAAAGCAATTCTGGTGATCTATAGAGGAGTGGACCCCATTGACCTGTGTACCCTTTTCACTCAGCGCATGTGTATTAATGGTGCGCATGCGCACAATACGCCTCACCATGCCCACCATCAGTCCGTGTACCCCTAATGTTTTTCATTTCATTTGCACATGCTCTATTCGTACATAACAGTCAAGAAGAGTCGGCGGGACCTTGGGGGCATTGTACGCTCCGTCTTTTTTGTACATAGGGTCAAGTGTGTAGTGACGTATGTACTGGATGGCTGTGGTGTGGGTGTATACCAGCCATGAGCGAGTGTGTGTGCCGATCTGACAACTAAACCTGGAACTAAGAAATCACTACAATGGAAATCTGGGCCATGTACAGTTGGAGGACCACGGTCAAGTGCAGAGATGAAATACTTAAGACATAGCAAATGAGGAAGCAACAAGGGCCAGGAGGGTCTAAGAGTGGTACAGCCTGGGTTTCTTAACCTGTGTCCTACCAATTGTGTTGCAATCTTCAAACAGTGACGACAGGAGTGCCTTACTTTGACTCGCCCATTAAGTTGTCAATTAGGATGGAGGGAGGGAAAGGAAAGGTGTAAACTACATGTCTACAGATGTACTGCTATGTTCAGGACACTGGATCAAGCACTAAATAAACAAAGTCAGATACAAAAGAAGATACACAAAAGAAGGCTGCACAAAAGATACACAAAGGAAAGCTACACAAATAGGACAGCGATGCTACGCTGTAAAACACATTGTGATGAGAGGTAGAAAGATACTGTAAATAAAGCGAAATTCAAATAAATGAAAAGTTAAAAAGATACATGGATGACAAAGTCACTGGGGTAATACTCTGTTGCCCAACACAAAAAAATGCAGAAATTATATGTTTGAATGTTTAAAGAGCTGCAAAGGGGGTACACAAACACCATTACCCTAGTGAACACACACTGCCAACCTAGAATCGGCCTGTATAAGCTCCCTTTAGACTTAGGGGGTACACAAAACCACGGGGAGAAGAAATACTATCTGTTCCCCATCAACGGCAGTCGAACCCCAGTCAACACACACTGCCAACATACATTCATAGATTCAACACAGATAGTAAAAAAAAAATAGCCTCTATCACTAATTTTTTATAATCCCCGGGGACCCCACCCCCGGGACTTAAAAATAACATTGGGACCACGGGGGAACCCCAATGCCCCCACAGTCCCAGCCAGCTCCCCGTGTCCTTCGAGAGACGGCTTTGCTTTGTCAGAAAGAGCAGCTTACATGCTGCTCTCTCTGACGAAAAGCAATCTGCTTTCCTACTTGAAAGAGAGAGCAGATTAACTTGCTCTCTCTTTCAAATAGGAAAGCGGTTTGCTGCGGTAAAGTGGTTACTCTGCTCTCTCTTTCAATTAGAAAAGCAGATTGTTTTTCATCAGAGAGAGCAGCTTTCCTTTTCTTCAAGTTCGCCAAGCAAAACTGTCCTCATTTCATGTATTAAATTTGCCGCTTTCTTTTCCTGGGCTATGTGTGTCATCCGCTGCTATACTTTTGTAATATATTAATAATCATATTCTATCTATATTTATTTGAAACATTTTAGTAGTTTTTCTCCATTATTTTTATTATACCTGTCTGTCACCACAAAGCCATTATCATGCTTATGCCTTTATCATGGGTGGTAAATGTATACTAGTTGTTAAAGCATGCATGGTAAAGCCATATGCGTGGTAATGGCTTTGTGGGGTCGATCACGTGTGCTTATGACCTCGTAACGGCTGTTACCCCTGAATGGACAAAGCAGCAACCGGGTCTGGGCGTCGTGGACTCCAGGGCACTAGGCGTAGGGCGATCCATCCCCTCTCATACAATATGGAAATCTTTGGGGGGTGATTGTTTCTGTGGTTTGAAGGGTGCTTTTGAGGCCTACACACTTAATTTTGTAGGGGGGTAGGTTTGCACGGGAAAATGTCACATGAGGTTTGTAAATGTGGTACATATTGTTTTGTTTTACTTTGATTTCTTTTCTATGTTGCAGTCCAGCCAGAGAAAATATAACTTATTGTACAGTTAGTACTTTTCAACCCTACTCTTGAACATCTTACTATAGTACTTCAAATTATAAATATTATTTTTATTGTGGACCGTCACCCCCCTAAAAAAGAAGTATGTGGTTTTTTTATTAACTTTTATTAAAACAACAATAACTGTAAATGTAACTTAATGATAACAATTAAATAAACAAGTACAAAAATAACTTTAATAAAACATTATAAACAAATTGTGATGTGGACTCCAAAAGACGGACAATAGGTAATCTGCAAAACAAAAAAGAAAATTTGAGTTGAAAATTATTTAGATGTGAGTCAATTAGGTGAAACATTACAAGTCAAGGTAACACTATGATTTTACGTGTGCAGTGTGCCTGGTACATTTCACTTCTGTTATAGTCCCGCATTCAAGTGGTGTCTATATGGACGTGCCTACTGTCTTACTGACACAAAAGTGGTACAACGGGATTGTAAATACGCCGATTTATTTCTAATGCATTTAATTGGAGGCAATGCATATCCAGGCCACTGTGCTTACCTTGTATAAACATTGTGGCCATCAGAGTTCACAACTTCAATTGAACTCTGTTTGTATACGTCAAAGTATATTCAATACGTTGCGGACTATTCCATTGCTGTTGCTCGATATGCCGTGATTGCTCCTTAAGGATGTTTGGTGAAGCAAACAAAAGGACATTTGATTAATCGCCATAAACTGAGTTGCGAACCTCCTGTCAAAAATGAATTTTAATGTGAGTTCTTAATATTGCATACCTAGACTGTTGCACCCCAATGATTTGCAGAGTCTGGAGTTGAGAGGTTTTTTTTAAAGTTAGACGCAGATTTTCAAGCTCCTTGCGCCACTTTTCCCATGTTAAAAGTGACACAAAAGTGGCACAATAAGCTTGTAGATCTGTTCCTCAGACTGTTGCAACCTATCTATTCTCACTGCTCTGGGGTAATTATACATTTCTACACAGTCAAGCTGCTGCACACTATCGACTCTCTCCTTTCACAGATAATTTGTTGTTGTTTCAGAAACAAGTTTCTTTGCTTACCTAGTACCATAGACATGATTAAAAGAGGGTGCTCTACGTCTTGAAGCAGGCTTCACCGTAGCCAAGATAGTTCACCACTTAAACTCGGGTAAGGTTTTATATGGCACAGTGGAGACAGCAGCGTCCATAACTGTAAAAAAGAAAAAAAAATGACGTGAGAGACAGTAAGAAAGAGAGAGATAAAAGGACATTAAAACATGGAAGAGACACAGACGATGGGTGGGGGGCTGAAGCCCCGTTAGCCTAATGAGTATTGTGAGCCTGCTGCATACTACATATTTTCTCCTTTGACAGATAACTTGTCGTTGTTTCGGAAAGAAGCTTTACTCTCAACCATATACGATCAATTGGAATAGAGGCCTGGGAAGGCCACGTGAGGCAGTAATAAATATTAAAAGTCACGGGAGGATTATGAGGGAGCAAATACGAAGAAGCACAAAGCATGTTGCGCAAACAGAGCTGGGAGGGGCACATGACACAGTAAAAAAATAATACTATTATGAACGCACAATTTATAACAATACAGGCTAAATCATGTGACAAAGTTCAAAAATACGACACAGAAATTCGTGCACACACAATTTATTTAAAAAAGGCCTAGGAGGGCCCGTGACGCAGTTGGAAATATTCCGATCACCAATATAAGATCAATAAGAACAGAGGCCTGGAAAGGCCACGTGAGGCAGCAATAGATATTAAAAGTCACTGGAGGATTAGGAGGGAGCAAATACGATGAAGCACAAAGCATGTGGTGCACACAAATAAAGCAAAACAGAGCTGGGAGGGCCACGTGACGCAGTAAAAAAAATAATATCATGCAGGCACCATTTACAGCAGAGGCTGATGTTGTGACGGCTTCTCTTACCTCTGCTTCTGTCCTCTCTTGTCTTGTCTTCAAAGGTTGGGGCTTTGGGGGCCTGGGGTGGGCGCAGGCAAAGGCGCCGCTGCCACTGTGCCTATGGTGGCCTGGATGGGCTGCAGCAGCAGTGACACCACGTCAAGTGTCACGAGTCCTCCGCCGCTCAAGCAAACAGTTCTTAGTACAATCGACGACAACAGCACAGGCAGGCAAAAGAGAGCGTGCTCGCGTCAGTGCCCGCATTATATGGGAACCGTGGGGGCTGACCAAGCCAAGCCCAGGGCCGTCATTGGTAGCGTTTTCGCGCTCTACAAGAATGATGGCCCTGGGGGACCTCTCATTGGCTAATTTACTGGCTTCCAGGCTTAGTAATAGCAAGAAAGCTAGGTGGTGACATTTGGGGAGTGTGGGCGGGCGTGCACTGCGCATGTGCAACTGTGAGTGTGTGCACCAACAATTAACGCTAACAGCAAAGTACAAAGTTCCCCAGGGGGCGTGTAACAGTGTGGAGCAAGGAGATGGTATTATAAATACCGTGGCTGCAAGGGAAGGGTTCCCTAGTCGGAACTTAGAGAGCCTCACACACCCAAAGTAATAAGCGTGAAACACACCCTTACTAGAGGGTGTCCGGTGTCATCATCGGCTCACTGCCCCTCGTCAGACCGGCGCTGCAATGTCTGACGGAGTGCCCAAAGGTACTCTTTTGACGGGGTTCTTTAGTTCCTTGCCGATGGTGGATGTGGGTGAGGAAGAGGGAAGGTGTAGTCAGTGCAATAGTGAGTGAAAGTGATAAAAAAGGTAATCAGTCCACTTCCAACTTTAATAACGTGGCTGATTCCTTAGTTAAAAGGGGTGGGAGGGGAGTTTAGAGACCGTAAAGGTATACAGAACAATAACTCTACCCCCTAGTGTGGTCAAAAAAAAAAAAAAAAAAAAAAAAAAAAACACCAACAATTAACAACAGAGAGAGACGGGGTGGGGTTATCATGTGAGCAGAGGCAGGCCCAGAATGGGATCGCCAATGAATAACCACTTGTAATCATTCCCGTAGAGCGCCATGTGCTCTGATTTGACACTAAGAGGGTGATTGCACCATACTTTGTACTGCTAATCATACTCAGCTCGTACCCGTGCATATGCTACGAATACGCTTTGACATTACGCGTCGCATCAAACTTTCGTGTGACGTCATGTACGGCGCCCTGTACGTGAAAGGCGTCAATGTTTTTAAATGTTTAAAAACATATATTTATGCATTTAATGTACATACTAAGGGTAGACATTATCTGGGATAGTTATGAAAATAGTTTTTTTTAACTTTTCACAATCGTATATTTCTTTTAAAAGCAATTACACGGGGGCGTGGCCAAGATGGCGACCTGACCAGATGCAGGTCTTTGAGGCTCCCTGCCCCGGCTCCTGCCATTGGCCTTAATTAGCGGCAAAAGTGGACCCTGCGACAGGACACTAACGTCCAGGTGGCCGCGAGGACAGCCCTTTCCTACAGAGCAAGTCTGGAGCCGATCCGACCAAGAGCACGGTGACGGCAAAACGGCGGACCCAGACTGTGGCTCGAAGAAATGGCGGACTCTGCGACGCGCGACCCGGCGCTGCACTGAGGCGACCCCATGGAGCTCTCTGGACGTGGGCAGATTGGTCGGCGGCGGACATCGGCCTGCGGAGTGAACGACCCGCCCTGGGCTGAGAGCTGTGCCCGGGACCCGGATCACCCGCCTGCCAGCCAGGACCTGAATGCCGAGCCTGCCCCGCCGCCCGCTGCCAGCCCGGCGGTAACAAATTCAGGCCCCGGCTCCTCGGGCCTGCGACGCGGTGGACTCAGCGGCCCTGGGGGCTGGACGCAGCGCTGTGCGGCGCCAGACACGGCAGAGAAATAAGAGAAGCTCCGTGGCACCTTGGCTCCCACTTGATCGGCTGAGGTTCAGCCGGGTGGACACCCACGGCGGAGCGGCGGTCGGCGACAGCAGGGACCGGGTGGCTGACAACTCCGAGCGAGAGAGGTGAGGAGTCTAAACGGGGGAGAGCAGCGGGGACCTCGGGGGGCACCATCGAGCCCTCGGTGTGCGGCGGGACAGTCATTTTAGCGGCTCAGGCAGCTGCCCGCGTGGGTGCTCTGGGGGGAGGGGTGGGAGCCCCGGACTGACAACTCAAGGGCCCGGCTCTTCGGCCTACTGCATCGGGAGCCCTGTGATTAGGTTGGGGGGGTCTGACCAAGAGGCTGCCGAGACTCGGAACCGCCTATCACGGCGTGATCCCCACCCAGAGCACCCAAAGCAAAGGGGCAAGCAGGCTGACGAGTCTGAACGCACAGGAGGGGAGGCACTGACCACGAGGCCCTGACAGGGCCCGCCATACTACGCGGAGCACCCTATAGCATTTACGCGCCCGGTCTACAGGACCGCGGGCGGTCCGGTGCCGCAGCTGCTGGGCTCCCAACAGAGACACACCCAGCAGAAGAGCAGTGATTGCGTCCTGCGCCACGTGGGCCACCTTAGCGCAGCCGCCCATTCCACCGACCCGCCCAGGCACAGCGGCGGCCAAGACAGACGGCCCAACCTGCCGCCCACAGCGGTGGTACATAGGGATCGGACCACACCCCTGCTAATCCCGGGGGGACACCCGGAACCCCGGACTGTTCTAGAACGTGGGGCCCCGGACCCCGAGCGGCGCCTCAGCCATGTCCACCACCAACCGCCGCGCGGGCCGCACCATCCCACATATGCTGGCGAAGGGTTCGACCAAGGGGGAGAAGAGCCCTGGCAAACCTGCGCAGCTCGCGCAACCCAAGCTGGGCAACCAGGGAGATGGCGAGGCACAGGCCACGAAATCATTCATGGAATCACTGTTCGCTTCGCTACGAGATGATATCCAAACGCTGAAGCAAGAAATGGCGGGCGGGTACAAAGAGCTGAGGAAAGACGTGGATGACCTCGGGGAGCGAGTGGCCGAGGTGGAATCAATGGACACCGCCAGGGTCGAGGAGGTACATATCCTGCAGCAGTTGATACTTAGACTCCAGGAGCAACAAAAAGACCTGCAGACCCACACTGAAGACCTCGAGAATCGCTCGAGACGCAATAACATTCGTGTCCGGAACGTCCCCTCGAAGGCGGAGGGAGAGGATGTGACAGCCTACCTCCAAGGCCTATTCAGAGACATACTGGGGGAGTCGTACGACTTCGAGGTCAGGATTGACAGTGCGCACAGGGTGGGCCTCCCTCGACGGGCGCCCAACCCCCCACCGGACATCGTCGCCTACCTCCCAGACTTCCCTCTCAAGGAACGCCTCCTGAAAGCGGCCCGTCAATGCCAGCCCAATGTCTACCACGGACAGACGGTGGAACTTTTCCAAGACCTGTCTACCATCACCCTTCAAAAGAGGCGAGCCTTTAAGACAGTCACGACCTTCTTGCGGGAGAAGGGAGTCCCATATTCCTGGGGGCACCCCTTCCGGATCATTTTTAAGTGGAATGGATCCCTGCAGCAGCTTAGGTCCCTGAGAGACACCTGCGATCTACTGGGCATCCCGCACGAGGAAGAGGAGTCGGGGGACGACTCCGGGATGGCCCCTTCATTGTCACTGCCTCTACCGGGCGACAGACACGGCTGGCAAAAAGTGCGTCACAAGCGCCAGAAAAAGATCAACAGGCCGGACCCCGAGACAGTCGCCCTGGAACATGCGGCCGCCATCCAAGAGGTGTCCAGAGACACAGCCAGCGGGCCTTGAGACCTGACGATCATAGCATTGTGGAGCATGGCCACTAGATGGCGGGGGGCGGGGGCAGGGAGCCGACGGGTTGCCGTTGCCATTGCCTGCTCATCACGGATACACTTTACCACGGGTCCAGGTGGACTGCTTACTGGACCCGAGACTATGTTTGACCAAAACGTTTTCACGGTTGGGGCTTTGGGATGGGGGGAGGAGGGGGAGGGGGCTGTTGTGGGTGTTCGGGTGGGGAGGGAGTTGGGAAGGGGGAGAGAGGGGGGAGGGAGCTCTCCTTGTCCAGGGGATTCTGGTCTCACAATTTGGTTCTGCAGACAGGCCCGCACAGAGCGCAGGGGTGTCCCACCACTAACGCCCATTGCACAGGTGCTGAACTTAGCTGACACTGCAACGCGCCCACCATGACACGCTGCCTGACTGTGCTTTCCCTTAATGTGCGGCGTCTTAACAACCCGATGAAGCGCAAGGCGATCCTATCCTTTCTAGAACACTCGAAGGCTGACAATTGCCTCCTGCAGGAGACACTCCTGGTATCCAAAGACCTGCATAGACTTAAGTCACGCTCCTTCCCTTGGCAGTTTTCTCATCCTCCCACAAAAAGGTAGCAGGGGTAGCGATATTGGTAGCTAAATCCTTTGAAGGGAGGGTCCTGCGTAAATAGGCTGAGATCAAGGGGCGGCTCCTCGTCCATAGCTTTCAGATCGCAAACCAAACGTTACTAGTGGGCACTGTGTACGCACCGAAGGAAGGTCAGGAGAAATTCTTACACACAGCCTTGGAGACAGCAACAGCCACCATACACCCACACCTGCTGCTCGGTGGGGATCTCAATTTAGTGTTCCATAATATAGCAGACCGCTCCGGCCAGAGGTCCGGTCAAGTGAGGGCACTCTCGCCATCAGGACATACACACATTGCAGATCTAGGCCTTACAGATCTTTGGAGACACTCCCACCCACAGGGGACAGCCTACACTTACTATTCGGCGGCCCACAAGACCTACGCGAGATTGGACTATTTCTTGTGCTCCTCCCAACTGACTGCGCAGGCTAAGGACATAGAGATACTCCCGGCCTCATTATCTGACCATTCACTGGTAGTGGCGACCTTTCAGGTGGTGTCCGCGCCGAGACCTCAACGACACTGGAGGTTGCGGGATGGACTGCTACAGACCCAGGCCACGCAAGAACGCCTCAGAGCTGCGATTGATCAATTTTTAACGCACAATGCGAATGGTGACACGACTAAGAACACACAATGGGCAGCTCTCAAAGCGGTCCTTCGCGGGGAGATAATATCGATCGCCGCCGCTAACAACAAGGAGAGAGCGCTGAAACGGGCTGAACTCACTCAGCGAGTAGCAGAGCTGGAGCAGATGCACCAGCGCACTGGGGCCGCACGGGCGTGGCGCCAGCTGTGCACCGAAAGGAAGATGCTGGCTGCCCTGGATCAGGATGTGGCCGAATACGCTGCCATGCGTCTCAAGCAAGCATACTATACCAGGGGTGACCGCTGCGGGCAACTCTTAGCGAGCAGACTACGGGAGCAGAATCAGAGGCAACAAGTACGAGCCCTCCAATCCGCTCAAGGCACCCTAGTCACGGAGGACGCGGCCATAGCTGCGGCCTTCGGTAACTACTACGCCGCCCTCTATGATGCAGACTACCTCGACCCACAAGTCGGCCTGGACTATCTGCGAGACGCGGCGCTCCCTTCCCTGACCCAAGCGCAAGCGGACTTCCTGGATCAGCCCATCGGCCTTGAGGAGGTCATCTCGGCGATATCCCGCCTTAAAATTGGGAAATCCCCGGGACCGGATGGCTTTACAGCAGCCTTTTACAAGACGTTTTGCCCACAGGTTGCCCCCATACTACGTGACCTTTTCAACACGTTTGACCAGCCCGGCGCTATCTCTCCTGACTTGCTTGAGGCGGCCATCTCGGTGATCCCCAAACCCCAGCGCGACCCAACCAACTGTGGCTCATACAGGCCTATCTCATTGCTGAACGTAGATCTGAAGCTCTACACGGGCATCCTTGCGAGTCGCCTAGCACCTTATATGCAGCAATTAGTGGAGCCTGACCAGTCGGGCTTCATCCCACAAAGGCAGACTAGCGACAATACCCGGCGAGTCCTCCATCTCATCGGGGCCGGATCACGCACGAGACCGGGCTGTATGCTCCTCACTATCGATGGAGAAAAGGCATTCGACAGGGTGCACTGGCCATACCTTGACCAGGTGCTTCGGCACTTCGGGTTTGGAGAAGTTCTTCGCCACCGCATATTTAATTGGTATCGCCGACCCAATGCGGCGGTGCGAGTTAATGGGCACACTTCCCCGCGATTTTACATTAGCAGAGGAACCCGGCAGGGCTGTCCCCTCTCCCCCCTCCTGTTCGCGCTCTATATGGAGCCCATGGCGCAGAGGGTACGACACCACGAACGCATCTCTGGCATTCCCTTTGGCGGGGACACGCACAAGATTAGTTTGTATGCGGACGATATCCTGTTGTCTCTCACCAATCCGATGCAGTTACTGCGTGCTCTCTTTGCAGAACTCCACACCTTCGCAATGGCGTCGGGCTTTAAGATAAACATGGCGAAATCGGGGCCCTGAACATTTCGTTGCCGCCGGAGACACTGGAAGAGGTCAAAGCAGAGTTTAATGTGCAGTGGTCCGACACCTCCATCCCCTACCTGGGTGTACTTTTGGCCCGACGGTGCAGGACACCGCGGAGACCAACTACACGAAACTCAGCAAGAAACTCCGAGACCAATTACGGCGGTGGAAACCCCTCACCCTGTCCTGGCTCGCGCGGATTGCGGCTGTCAAAATGGCTCTGTTACCCCAGATTCTATACTTGTTCCAGACACTTCCCTTGCGGCCGCCGACTGGGTGGCTTCAGAAAACGCAATCGGAATAAGTGCGTTATATCTGGAATGGCCGCCGCCCGTGGTTCAAGCACACGATTGCTACTCTGCCCCCGGATCATGGTGGTGTTGGCGTCCCCGACCTCACGTTCTACTTCCAGGCAACTCAATTGCGCACGCTCGTGGGATGGCATCAACTAGAGTCCAGCAAACACTGGCTCTTTCAAGATCAGGCGGTGGCCGGCCGCCCACTGCAGGGTGTCCCATTCCTACCACGGTGTCATAGACCCCCCAACCTGTATGCCTCGAAGGTCACGAGCACGGTCCTCGAGGTGTGGGACAGAGTTGCAGTGATGAGAGGACTGACCACCTTCCCCTCGCCGATGACCCTGATATTCGATAACCCGGACTTCACGCCGGGCCTGGACGCTAGGGCATACGCAGCATGGAGGCCGACCCCCTGCAGGGATGTGGGACACATGTTTGTCCTCAAGGGCATCCTCCTGTTCCATAAAGTGAAAGAGGACTATGGCATTGCCGAGGTGGACCGCCTGCAGTACCTACAGGTGCGACACTGGGTTCTACACCCCTCGACCCAGCCCGGGGCCCGACGACATCTCACGCCCTATGAACGGTGGCTGCTGACCCACACATCGGACAAAAAACTAATCTCTGATCTCTACCAACAGTTACTCCTCACCAATACGCGCACTTACAATGCAGGGAGGGCTAGATGGGAGCGGGACCTGGGACGCCAACTCACGTTGAAGGAATGGGAAGGAGTTTACTACAGGGCCAGACATTCAGCACACCATACAGGACTCATTGAGACAATGACCAAAGTAGCCACATATTGGTATCATACACCCGAGAGGTTACACCGGTGGGATCCCCAGGTTAGCGATCGCTGCTGGAGGGGGTGTGAGGAACTGGGGACGTTAGAGCATTTGCTATGGAGCTGCGATAGACTCCGTCCCTACTGGACCCCCATTCTTGATTTGATAGACTCCCACCTGGATACGCAACTACCTCGATTCCCATCATACATTCAACTGGGCCTTCCTAACGCTCTCATGTACCCCTTGAAATCCTGGAGAGGGAAACTGTTCGCACTGGCCCTGGGGGCGGCAGTTCAGAACATTGTGGCTCACTGGAGAGCTGTGCAGACCCCGCAACAACTGGGATGGCTGCACAGTCTCTGGGCGATTCTGGGGATGGAGAAGCTGTCACTGGCCTCAGCGGGGAAAGGGGCAGATTTTGCAGCGCTATGGCAACCCTTCCTAACCTTGCTAACCGGGGAATTCAGGGAACTGAGCTGTCCCCGTTATCTGCGGCTGCTACGACTTGCAGATACCCCACTCCCGCAACCTAAAACACACCCGCACAGACGCAGGGGCCCAGCACACACGGAACCGACAGGCTCATGGTGAGTCAGTGATGGCCCGCTACCTTATGCACGACTAATGGACAAGGAGGGGGGAGGGAGCAGGAGGGGAAAGGGGCCACTGGGGTTGTTTGGGTTGTGTTGGGATTTCTCGTTGTTCTCGCAATATCACTGGCTCTGCTTGCACCTCCAAGGCACCTCTTATGACGCGGCCGGCCCGAATGGGTTGTAGGTGGCTTGCTGTGTTAACTATACTGGCCGTGGAGTCCGTGGGTCACGGGCACACGGTGGTTCTGTCTTAGGCCGCCTCCTATTTAGATCGGCGTAGATGACTTTATGAGGTGCATTGCACTTGTTTACTGCTCAATAAAAAAGATTTAATACTAAAAGCAATTACACAAATCGCGGTGGAACGTCATGCATACTCGCATCGTAAGCCCATCACGAGCATAAGCAAAGCCATGTGACTTTAAAAGAAGAGATTTGATTAATTCATAACACTTCCTATTCCAACTGTTGAAAGTTCCATCCCATTTTACTCATTCTACTTTGACTTTCTAAGAAGAAGCATCTCTTCTGAGAAACCTGTCAAATAGAAGATCACCATAATAACAGTGATTGACTCATCTTCCAGCTATTCTTCAGAGGGAGATTTCATTCCTGAAGAACCTCCAAAGAAGAAGAAAGAAGCTGGAAGTTTTTTACTTTTCCTGAAGGACAAAAAAGGTTAATGCTCCAAAAGTAACCTGTAAAATTTGCCAAACAACTCTTTCAAGGGGTGATTCATCTAAAAATACTCCTTTGGCACAGCAAATATGGTGCGACACATGAAGAACTTGCACCCCAACAATTTTGCTCGAGCTGCAACACGGAGGTTGCAGGGCAACCCACCTGCTACTGCACTAAGCACATCAACTGCTACATCAGCATTTTCAGCAAGCAGTCTTCACCCACAAATTGATCCTGATTTTGGTGAAGTTAAAATTCTATGCATTTATTGCGATAAACTTTTGTGTTATGGGGAAGAGTCTATCGACCTGATAAAACGCAGGAAGCTGGAGCATCACTGTACTCAACATTAGTTTTTTTTTTTCATTCTTTTGTTCCTGTTGGACTCGTTTTGGGTTCTAGTTCCATTTTTTGGGTTTTGAACACAAACTGTTGAAAAAACACAAAAAAACTGAAAACTATAAACACAAAATAAACTGTTCTTTTTAGAATTACCTTCACTGGTCAAAGAAAGAACTATATTTCTATGTTAGTGTATACAAGTTTCTCAAAAAGAATGTGTAGTTCATAAATGAATGAACAAATACATTAATAGTGTATGGTGAATGTGAAAGTGCAGAACTATAAGGAACTGCCACAGCATAAATCTATAAGCAGTTTACCTATAGTATACAGTAGTACCTCCGAAGCACTTGAATGTAACATATGCACATAAATATGTTACAAGTCTATGCTTCAATTTGTACTGCTGGTGAAACTGCCTGGGTGTATTTCTATGTGTTACGGGTGGATTTACAACCCCTTGTGCCTCTTTTAACACAGCTGTTGCATCACTTTTGAGATGCAATGGTGGTGCAAAAGATGTGCCATGGTGTGTAGTATTTACAATGTGACACATCTGGAAGGAGCATCACATTATAAAGCCCTGCGCCAGAAGGAGGTGATATCACCTACACAATAACTGGCATATCTCTGGAGATGTACCACTTATTGTACATCTGCTGTTTAGTGTTTTAATGTAGTGAATGGATTCTTTTAGAACAGTGTATAGATAAGCACATAGTGCTGTATGGTCACTACAAAACTGAAACAGAAGTGTGATAGTGTTTACTGGAAGTGTAAGGATACAGATTGGGGAATTGAAGATATAAAAGACAAGTTTTCCGGCGCATAGAACACTACAAGCATAGTCTATAGGGGTTTTCTCAGGAACTACTGAATGGATTTACACCATTTAACAAAAAGCACAATCTGCAAACTGAACTGTACCTCTCTGCCAAATTTGATGTAATTCCGTTACCGTACGTGTACGGTACAGTTACCCCCCCAAAAAAAAAACAATGAAAAAGAAATTATATAGAATTCAATTTTAATATATTGGAGAAAAAAAATTAATCAAAAAAATAATTTGCAATTTAGTTTTGTTATTATTTTACAATAAGAATATGAAATATAATTAAAAAAATTAAAAATAGTAATATTTATATTAAAAATGTAAGAAATTAGTATAAAAAGAAAGAAAAATACTAATTAATACATTTAATAATTATCATTTACAAAACATTTGAAATTCACTGAAAAAACCATGGGTTTGAAACACATTATAGTTAGGAATTAGCATTTTAAAAACCTTGCAAATTCACTGAAAAAACCAGAGGTTTCACACAGGTTAGAGTTAGGAATTAGCATTTAAAAAACCTTGCAAATTCATTGAAAAAACCATACATTTCACACAAGTTATAGTTAGCTGGACATTTCACTCATACAAAACCTTTGAAATTCCCCCGTTATAGTTAGTTCAGCTAACTATAACTCGCACGCCCGCAATGCACTGCTGATGACCTCACATATTACATCACACATGACATGGTCAGTGACATCACTCATGACATCACTGATGACATCTCAAATGACATCACTGATGACATCATCCTTGTGCCAGAGTGGCAGACCCCCTCTCAGCGTAATATAACCTTTGATACACACATTCAAAAATAGAAACTAAAATTTTCAAAAATAACGGAGGTACCAATACCAGTTACAACAACCTATTCAGTAATTCCAACATCTACATACACATCCACTCATTCACCAACTGTTCTATATAGTCACTCATACATGTACTCACTCATCATATGTACTCATACACCGATACATCCTGTTACAGACCGATACTCATCCATAGAGTTACTTTCACACATACTCCATATGCATATACAGCTATACACACACCCCACTACACTTACTAAGAAACGTACATATACATACTCTCTTAAACAATCACTTATAGAAACACATACTTATTCATACAGAAACTCTTCTCAACTCTCACTCTCACATATACTCACTTATATACATCAATACTCACATATACTAGTTTAAAACATATGTAGTTAGTCATAAAGACACTATTGAGACAGTCATTCCTCACTAACACACCCATACACACACTCATCCACCCATACAGTCCTGCACACATGCTGTCTTCAAAACACATACAAACAGTGAGTCACTCATTTATGCATCTATACACTAAGTACTATCCCCCACCGAACTATTCAGACACTCATACTGATACTCAAAAAACAAAGTAATAACCCATAAACACACTCATGTAGCTACTCACCAACCCATGCAGCCACTTATACACAAAATGAGACACTGATACAGATATTTAAATATTTAAACATTACTCGTTAATACATGTATTCTCTAAGATACCCTTAATATGTCAGTTATACAATCAATTTTACAAAAAAAAAATCATTTATACCTATTTACCCATTTATTCTTCCCTCGACCTTTAGATAGATATATACAAAAAATATGTTTTTTTCAAAAGACACACACTCACTGGATGACATCATCAGTGTTGTCATCAGTGATGTCATTTGAGATGTCATCAGTATATATATATATATAATTATTTTTTTTCCACTGAAACGACCATAGGTTTCAGGGCATTTATAGTTAGCTGGACATTTCAGTCGTACAAAACCAATAGAATACCTCCGTTATAGTTAGTTCTGCTAACCATAACTCACGCGCCCGCAATCCAGTGCTGATGATGTAACATATTACATCATTCATGACATGGTCAGTGACATCACTGATGACATCTCAAATGACATCACTGATGACATCATCCAGTGAATATGGTTTGGTTTGTTATTTAAATATGTATTATATATAGCAATCTGCATTAAAGAATGAGTGGATATATAAATATAAATATCTGGATGGAGGATTCAGTAGCAGCGTAATTGACTATTTACTTGACTAATTTAAGGTGTCTCATTAAATATATTGGATAGTGACTAAACTGTGTGAATATCTGCATCATTTTGTCAGTTGTTGTGTAAACTGCTGCACCATTTGGTTACTAGCTATGTGAAAGTCTATATTAGTTAATCATTAGTTACCTGAGAATTTGTATGGGAGAGTGAATGTGTGTGTGGTTTGGTGGGGGGAGAGGGTGTGACTGCCCAACGATGTATGAACAGTTGATTCAGTAGGTATATAAGTTTAAGACTCCATTTTATAACAGTTGTTTGGGTAAGCAGATATCATTATGGGTGTTGTGATGAGAAAATATATCTCTCAATAGTATATGTCCAACAAACTAGAAAAATAAAAGGCAGTGTATGTGACAGTTGTTGTATATAAATAAGCATACATAAGACTCAGTGATTGTATGAGTGACTGTATGGATAACTGTATGCTTGTAATAGTGATTTTATAACACATTAAGTATGAGTTACGATCTATATGATTAAATGAATTGTTTGTAGAAGTGTGTAGCTGAGTAAATGTAAGTATGATACATGGTTTGCATAAGTGAGTAGCCTGACTACATAAGTGAATAGGATGTGTGCTTGTGTGTAATGTTGATATAGGTGTATAAGTATATTTGATAGTGTTCTATTGATCATTGACAGCATGTATGAGTGAATCTATAGGTAAGTGATTAGATGTGTTTGTCGATCTAGGAATCACTGAGTGGGTTTTTAGAAACTTGTATTGGTGTGTCAATGGATTCAAATATGGTACTCTGTATTTTACAGTGAGTGATGAAGGGTTATACTAGTGTATGATGAGGTGTATATGATTGTCATATGGATGATGTCATCAGTGATGTCATCAGTGGTATCACTGACCATGTTATGAATTATGTAATATGTGACATCATCAGCAGTGGATTGCGGGCGCGCAAGTTAATTGTTAGAAGAACTAACTATAACAGAGAAATTTCAATGGTTTTGTACGAGAGAAATGCCCAACTAACTATAACAGCCCTGAAACCTATGGTTTTTCAGTGAATTTATAAGGTTTTTTTTAATGCTAATTCCTAACTATAACATGTCTGAAACCTATGTTTTTTTCAGTGAATATATATATATATATATATATATATATATATATATATATATATATATATATATATATATATATATATATATATATTCACTAAAAAAACACAGGTTTCAGGGATGTTTTAGTTAGTTGAACATTTGACTTATATAAAAGCAGAGAAATTCGCCTGTTATAGTTAGTTGAGCTAACTATAACTTGTGCACCCGCAATGCACTAGTGATGACGTCACATATTAAATCACTCATGACATGGTCATTGACATCAGTGATGACATCACTGATGACATCTCATATGACATCACTGATGACATCATCCAGTGAATGTGTATTTCTGTAAAGTTTAAGTATTTTTCATATGTATCTATGCCAAGGTGTATTGAAGAATGAGTGGATTTACAAGTGCCTGAATGGATTAATTAGTAGGTGCATGGCTGACTTTATAAGTGAGTGTTTGAACATGTCTTACTGAATGCATGGGTTAGTGACTAAACTGTGTGAAAGTCTGTATTAGTCTCTCGGTAGGTGTGTAAGCGGCTGCATGGGTTGGTGAGTAGTTACATGATTGTCTATATGGGGTACTGATTTGTTGTCTGAGTATCTGTGTGGGTGCCTGAGCATTTGTGTGGGTGGGTGGGAGGGTGTGTGACTCTGTGCATAGATATCAGAGTAGGTGACTCACTGGTTGTATGGATTCAAAATTGCATCTGGGAAGAGCTGTATGGATGAGTTAGTGTGTATATGGGTGTGTTGGTGAGTGAATGAATGTCTCAGTGGTATATGTGTGAGTAACTTCATATGTTTTAAGGCAGGATATGTGAGTGTTAGAATATATAAATGACTATACATGAGAGTACGTTATTTAAAGAGTGTGTGTATAAATGACTGTCTGCTTGTATCAGTGATTCTATAAGACAGTAAGTAAGTGTTAGTACCTGCATAAATAAGTGATGTGGTGTGTGTATAAATAACGGAGTTGGTGTCTATAACTGTATACATGAGTAAATTGGTATGTGATTGATTCTTTGCATGACTGGCTAGGTGTGTGAGTAACTATATGGATGAGTGGCAGACTGTATGTATAGGTGCATGAGTGTATATTACAGTACTGTATAGATGAGTAACCGCCTGAAAGTGAGGTTTGGGATGTTTGTATAGATGTTACTTAATAAAGTAATTTGTATGATGTGTGGAAAGTTATATTTCATATATACCGCATCATTTTCAGTGTCTGTTAGAAAATTGAACTGTAGTTTGTGAAGTTTTGAGCTGTAGATGGTGTCTACTCGCACATGTATTAAGGTATGTGTTATGAGTCAGAAGATGATAGATAAATAAAACACAGGCATACATTTATCTGTGTATTACCTTTATATATGAGGCTGCTAGCTAAAGGTACAGACATATGCATACATGGTTTTAGAAATATAGGGAGACTTTCATGAAAGATTAGTGAAGTGTTGCTTTCCTGTTAGCTATGCTGTATACTTGTTTAGTCCAGAATAGTGAAGTAGTAGTAGTAGAAAAGTGATGTTTAAGATATGTTGGGAGAGGAATTATTGAGTGTGGTAGTTTATAAGAGTCTGTACAAAAGGTCACTTGAAATTTGCTGCATAAATCTAGCTGTGTTTGAAATGTTAAGTGTAGTCTAACAAGTTTTAAGTCCTAGTTGGTCTTGTGAGTGAGGTTATGTTTCTATTTTCATCTATATTGTAATATGTATAATGCTTTTGGCAATATATATAGATAGAAACATGCATGCTTTTAGCACTAAGGTTAGAGTTATGGTAGAGATATGTGATAGGTTGCTGCTTTATGTTTGACTAAGCCCAATATTTGTAGAATGGTGAAGCTGCAGCACACAAGTGAGTTTTAAGACATGTTAGCAGAAGGGATTACTGATTAGTCTAGTTTCTATGAGTGTGGGGAAAGGTACACTTGAAATACACTGCAGAAATGTTGGAGTGTCTTTGAAATGTAAAGTTCAGTTTAATTGTTTATTTATGTTATATATAATGATGAATTCAAATGGCTTCCAAGTGGTATCCAGACTCTCTGGACAAGGATCAACATCGCCAATCACTGCCACCCAGTCACTCTGTAACTCACTAGCAGCATACTTCCAACAGAAAGTCTGCACCATCTACAACAACTTTGCCCCCAGTAACCCTATAGCTTACACAAATGACTACAACATATCCACAACCTTCCCGATCTCTACAGACCAAACTACCATCCACACTCCTCTCTCCTCAGACTCCACTACTACCAAACCTCTCCTACCTTTGATGAATTCTGCCAAGTCTCCTCTGACTTCATCACCCAACTCGTCTTCTCTAGGATTAAAAAAAACCTTATAAATTCACTGAAAAACCATAGGTTTCAGGGCTGTTATAGTTAGTTGGGCATTTCTCTCGTACACTAGTATAACCCTTCATCACTCACTGTAATTAACCCGGACATTATAGGATTCAATCTAGCCATTATTCTAAACTCTATGTTCAAAACTGGGGTATACCCGTCCATCTGGAAAAAGACGGTCATTAAACCTTCTATCAAAAAGGCCAATCTCGACCCCTCAGACACAGCCAGTTACAGTCCTATTGCCTCCCTGCTTCTACCTGCAAAAATTGCGGAAAAAGTTATGAACAGCCATTTGGCCCATTTTATCAAGCAACACCAGCTATTAGATGACACTCAGTTCGGCTTCAGAAAGGGACACGGCACGGAAACTGCCCTCATCAAAGCCTCGAATGAAATCAAAAAAATCGTGGATTCGGGAGGAGCCGAAGTTCTCGTCCTGCTGGATCTCTCAGCAGCATTTGAAACATTCGACCACGCTACTCTGATCGACCGTGTCTCTGCTCTGGGCATCGGTCACAGGACCAAGGATTTACTCGCATCATTCCTGGCTAACCGATCACAATCAGTCAAACTTGGCACTTTCACTTGCCCATCATTCACTTTTCCTTGTGGGGTACCCCAGGGATCCTCGCTAAGCCCGACACTATTTAACATCTACTTGTCGGACTTGGCGAGGGTCATCAAAACCCCTGGGTGTTACCTCCTATGCTGACAATACCCAATTAGTCTTAGCAATACACAACAATGGCGCTAGGGTTGCTGCCAACTTTCAGACGGGAATGATTGCCATTAGCTCCTGGATGACGAACAACTCCCTTAGACTGAATTCCAGCAAGACCGAGGTGATGATCTTTGGCAACATTAAACCGACATGGTCCCTCCAATGGTGGCGAGCAGACTTAGGAACTCCCCCTGTCCCAGTCTCAAAGGTCAGAAACCTCGGGGTCATCTTCGACACCAAACTTACATTTATGCATCATGCAAATTCTGTAGTTTCCTCAGCCTTCCACACTATAAAACAGTTTATTTGTTAATGTACAAGAAAGAGTTCTCAACAAATTTCAGTTGATACAGAATGCAGCAGCCAGGCTACTAACAGGTACTCCCAAATTCAGTCCCATCTCCAAAGTGATACAACAACTCCAAAGGCTACCAATCAGAAATAGAACCAAGTTTAAGGCACTCTGCATTGCTTATAAGGCCATTCACTCCCCTGGACCTGACTTCCTTAAACAATCATTTTGCCCCTACAATCCTCCCAGACAATTACGATCCTCCACTGCCAATCTCCTGATCGTCCCACACACAACGAAAGTCTCTTGGGGCGACAGATCTTTTCTCTGTGCTACGTCCAAACTCTGGAACAAGCTCACCCTTCAAATTAAAACTAGCTCCACATTGCTCAACTTCGGGAAGCAGATAAAAACATGACTTTTCAATCAGTAACTCTTGAACTTTCTCTCTTACCTATCTTGTCTAGTCCTTAGAGCCGAGACACCTTTGGGTAGTTGTGTGCTCTATAATTTGCATAAACATAAACATAAACATAGACATATATGTATGTATAGTTTCAGGAATATGGTGAGATTTATAACAGACTTATGTTTAGCTTTTATGCTTTATTTTGAGTACGCCCAACACCCTGAGTAGTTACAGAATTTTGAAGCTGCAGTACAAAAGTGTAAGCCATGTCAAATACCTGACTTTTGTGACCTTAACGTTACTCTTACTGATCTAGATAAATCTAAGAGAAATAAATGGGAAGTCAGAAGGAATTACAGAGAGATCAATAATCAGACCCTGGTGTCATTTATGAATATTTCCAGCTCCCTCTCTCGATCGGACCCTAATGCGGCAGCACTAGGCCTGTCTAACGCCTTATTGAACGCGATAGACACATTGGCCCCTGCCAAGCAGCACTATTCTGCCCGAAACAGTCCCTCTCTGCCCTTGTACTCCGATCGTCTCAGGCTTTTAAGGCAGAAATGTAGACAAAAGGAGAGGTCTTGGCATGCCCATCCCGACTCTCCTAGAAAAATCCAGCACAAACTACTGTTACGGGAATACAAGAGGGCCATAGTTGAGGAAAAAAAGATCTATTATACAAACCTTACTACGGGGCTGATTCACAGAACTAACTTAATACAAAATCCTAAACTTACTACTTTTGGCATTCACAGAAATTAGGATTTTGTCTTAAGACAGACTTAAGACAGACTTAAGACAGGAATCCTAACTTAAGTCAGACTTAAGACAGACTTAAGACAGGAATCCTAACTTAAGTCTGTCTTAAGTCTGTCTTAAGTCTGTCTTAAGACAAAATCCTAACTTCTGTGAATACCAAAAGTAGTAAGTTTAGGATTTTGTCTTAAGTTAGTTCTGTGAATCAGCCCCTACCTCTTTAAAGTCATCTAGAGACCTTTTCAAAATCATTGACTCACTATCGGTGCCTAAAGTGGCTGACTCCATAGTTGAGACACAGGAGCTTTGTGACAATATCACAAGATTTTTTCATGCAAAATTGCCGACATTTATAAATCACTTGAAACTCTCAACTTGGAGCTGGATACTAACCACGCACTTTCTTCTCCCTCTCTCACTCCTGTCCATGACGAGGCTTCCGAACCTTGCTCTAAACCAGGCTTTGCTGACTTCCCTCATCTAACTCTGGAGGAATTAATTTGCCTCCTTGATGATACCAAGTCATGCTCCCCCTTGGACCCCTGTCCTTTAAAAACCTTGAAGGTTTGCAGATAGGTGGTTAGGTGGTTCTCCCTCCTCTTCTAGAGGTCGTGAACTTGGCCATCACGAAGGGGATTTTTCCTCTACCTTGGAAATCAGCAGTTGTTAAACCTCTGCTTAAGAAGGCTTCTCTAGATCCGGGAGTTTTGAAGAACTTTCGTCCCATCTCACTTCTCCCAGCCCCGGCCATAATACTTGAGGCCCACCTTATTCGCCATCTCTCCACTTTCTTGGAGAGCTCTAATCTGCTGGACTTCTCCCAACACGGGTTGCATGCTGCCCACAGTACAGAGTCTGCCCTCACGGTTGTGATTAACAACATCCATTCTAAGGTCGACAGGGGCCTCACTACTCTTCTGGTGCTGCTCGATCTTACGGCAGCCTTTGACACCCTGTCTCCTTCAATCCTGGTTTCCAGGCTTGAAGGGATTGGGGTGGGTGGCACCGACCTCAGCTTACTGGCCTCTTTCCTCCACCAAAGAGAACAGAGAGTCAAGATGGGCAATTTTCTCTGTTCCTCCAAGTCAGTACAATGTGGGGTCCCGCAGGGTTCTTCGTTAAGTCCCCTGCTGTTTAACATCTATGTGACCCCACTTGCCAAAGTGGTGAGATCTTTTGGATTTGAGGTGCTGTTGTATGCCGACGATACCCATATCATGGTTTCCATCACTCAGTCGGTCAACGACTCAGCCCTCAAATTTAGATCGTGCATGGAGGCAGTGTCGCAATGGATGGTGCTGAACTTTTTAAAAGTGAACGTGGAAAAGACAGAGGTCCTGATATTTGGAGTAAATCAGGAGTTATGGTCCGAGGATTGGTGGCCGGCCTCCCTGGGGGACTGTCCTCATCCTACTGACTCCGCCAGGAATCTTGGAGTATTGATAGATGCGGCCCTTTCTTTCGACCCTTAGGTCAACAGAACGGTGTCTACTTGTTGTGGCATCATTAGAACACTGAGAAAGATTGCCCCGTATCTGGCCCCTGCTGCTCGGAAACAGGCTACAGTCGCCTTGGTTTCTTCTAGGCTTGATTACTGTAACGCCCTTTACAGCGGCATAAACAAGAACTCGATCCATCGCCTCCAGATGGTGCAAAATGCCGCAGCCAGGATGGTCTTGAAGCTCCCACTGGCTTCCAATTCATTCTAGGATTTCCTTCAAACTTCTCTGCCTCGCCCATAGGGCTGTCTTTGGATCAGGCTCCAAAGGCGTTAGATCTCTTGTCTGTGCCTATACACCCACGAGAACTCTTCACTCTGCCTCTAAAAATCTGCTATCGGTTCCTAGATTTGCAAAGGCGAGGTGGGGAGGAAGAGCCTTTTCCACCCTGGCTCCCAAGTTATGGAACTCCCTTCCGCCGGAACTCTCTAGCCAACCCTCATTGGTAATCTTTCGTAAACTTCTTAAAACCTGGCTTTTTCTCAGGCTTACTAGGCTTACTAGGGTTGTGTAGCTTACTAGGGTTGTGTAGCTGATCTCTGAGGCTGTATGTTGTGTTTGTTCTCTGCGCCTTGATGTCCTTGGGCTAAGTCTGCACAATATAAATTCTCTATTCATTCATTCATTCATCTTCAGTATTCTTCTGCTACCCAAGATGTTGCACTCCTCCAATCACTCAGGTACTGCTTCAGTACTAATCCAATCACTCAGGTAATACAGATGCACTTAGAAAATCACTACCATTGCAGTCATAAAATCACCCAGGCCATACTGTTGCACTTATCTATTCACCTAGGCACTTCTTAGTGACGTATCTATTCCTTCAGGTGCTATTCATACCCTTATCCATGCACTCAGCCTTTATGTGTGCACTCATGCAATTAGTCAGTCACCATCCATCTTCTCCTGCAATTACCCAGTGACTCGCTTTGGAGTCATACAATCACCCAAGCACTACCCATTGAGTTTTGCAATCACTCAGGCAGATGTATTAGATGTCTCAGTTTCTAGGTTTCACTATACTTCAGAAATATTGTATACATATGTCTTTAAGATATGATGATGATTTGAAAATGTAGAGACATATGTATGGAAACTTTTAACAATATGGAGAGTCATGTTATAGTCTGCTGTTTCATATTTGGCTAGGCCCAACACTCATGAAGATATAAAAACACCCAAGTACTACCCATGCAGTTTTCCAATGATCTAGTCAGTACATATGCAGGGCTGGAATCACTCAGGCATTACTCCTGCACTCATGCAAACATCCAGGCACTACCTATGCACTCATGCAATCACTAAGGTATTACCCATGCACTCTTTGAATCATGTAGCCACTACTCATGCACTTATATAATCACACAGGCACTAATGTTGTACTCTTTCAATCACAGACACACTAGATGTGTACTTATGTAAGCACTCAGCCAGTAGTCATGGTGTTATGAAAACACCCAGACACTAGTTTGCACTCAGGCGTTACCTCAGTAGTCCTGAAATCACCCAACAAGTGCCCATGCACTTATAAAATCATCAAGTCACTTTCCATGTAGTCATGCAAATCACCAGATATTACTCCTGTAGTCATGCAGTCACCCATGTGTTACCTATGTACTCCTTTAATCCCCCAGATATTACCTCTGTACTCATGCCATCAACAATGAATTAGCTATACAGTGCTTCAATCACCCAGGCACTATCCTTTCACTCTTCCAATCATGGATGCACTATTTGTGTACTTATCTAATCACTCAGGCAATACTCATGCACTTATAAAATCACCCAGGCACTATGTTTGCACTCCTGTAATCACTCAGGCAGTACCTCTGTACTTCTGTATTCACCCAGGCTGTACTCATGGACTTATGAAATCACCCACTCACTTCTTGTGTGCTCCAGTAATCCCGCAGATATTACTCCTGCAGTCATTCAATCACCCAGGCACTAGTTATGTACTAATCCTGCAGTCCTGCAATCATACAGGGTGTACCTATGCACTCATTTAATGACCCATGCACTACCATTGCAGTTGAATAATCATCCAGGTCCTACTGTTGCACACATCGATTCATCTAGGCACTACTCAATGAGTCATCTCTAACTTTAGTTGCCATTTATTCACTTATCACCCATGCACTCTTTGAATCATGTAGCCACTACTCATGCATTTATATGATCAGTCAGGCACTAACGTTGAACTCCTTCATTCACGTAGACACTACCCATGACCTCATGTAATCAATCAGCCAGTAGTATTGCTGTCATGAAATCACTCAGGCACTACCTTTGCACTTCTTTATTCACTCAGGCACTACCTCTTTCAGTCAAACAGTACTCATGCACTTACAAAATCACTCACTCACTTGGTATGTACTCCAGTAATCCCCCAGATATTACCCCTGTAGTCATGGAATCACCCTGGCAGTAATTGTGTAGTACCTTTGCAGTCATAGAATCATGCAGTGTCTACCAATGCAGTGATGCAATTACCCAGGTATTACCCATGCACTCTTTCAATCACCGAGCCACTGTCCATGAACGTATATAATCTCTCAGGTACTACCCTTAAACTCCTTCAATAATGCAGTTACTAACTTTGTATTTATGTAATCACTCAGCCAGTACTAATGCACTTATAAAATCACCCAGGCACTACTTCTGCATTCCTCGAATCACTCTGGCATTCCCTCAGTACTTCTGCAATCACCCAAGCAGTACTCATACAGTTAAAAAATCATCCACTGATTTGCTATGTACTCCAGTAATCCTCCAGATATTACCCCTTTAGTCATATAAACATCCAGGCACTAATTATGTGCTACCCTTGCAGTTGTAGAATCATCCAGGTCCTACTGTTGCACTTATCTATTCACCTAGGCAATACTCAATGTATTTCTTTATTTCTAGATGACAATTTTTGTATATCATTAGTTTAATAATATTAAATAATAAGTGTTTCTTTTTTTTAGAAATTCTCCATCATTATTAAGAAATATTGGGCCAGATGTAGGTGGCTGTTTCAGGCCATTTACCGATTGGTAACGGCCGATTGTGGCCGTTACCAATCGGTAAATGGATGAGAGGTATGTAGGGGGCATTTTTTTACTGATTCAGTAAAATTACCGAATCGGTAATTTTACCGAATCGGTAAAATAAAAATTCGGTAAATTTACAGATTCTGAGGCTCCCAGATGTAGGTGGGACTCTTCTGAGTCCCAGAGGCCTTACAGAATCGGTATTTTACCATCAAATCCAATTTGATGGTAAAATACCGATTCCGGTGTGCATGCACATGTGTGCATGCACACCTATACCATGTGACAGGCAGACCTGCCCTTAGGGCATGTATGCCTGCCACATGGCACCGAGCCTGTTTTGGGGGTGCCAGAGGGTGTCAAAGTGACACCCCCATGCACCCTTGTGGAAATCGGTATTTGCCGATTCGGTAAATACCGAATCGGTAATGCCCATTCATTCCTATGGGCTTCAAAGCCC
Source organism: Lissotriton vulgaris (assembly GCF_964263255.1). Lineage (NCBI taxonomy): Eukaryota > Metazoa > Chordata > Amphibia > Caudata > Salamandridae > Lissotriton > Lissotriton vulgaris. The sequence goes on along the minus strand of NC_141689.1, from coordinate 928,272,889 downwards.
ATAGGAATGAATAGGGATTACCGATTCAGTATTTACCGAATCGGTAAATACCGAATACTTCCGATTTGGTATTCCAGCACATCTGGAATACCTACATGTCCACAGCTTAGATTTACCAATTTTTAATTACCAAATCGGTAAAATTCGGTAATTAAAAATCGATAAATCCATTTTACCTACATCTAGCCCCTTCTGTATGATAAGAAAAGCTGAAAAAAAGACAACAATGAAAACAGAACTATTTAAAGGATAGAGAAAAGCATAAAGTAGATGAAGTGCAACATGTGACTGAAGAAAAAGTCTTCCGGTAAGAGACCAAAGGAATTTGTTAAAAGTCTTTTAAAATATTTAATAGATTTTCAAAACGGGGAAAATAGAAAGAAAAGTACTACAAGCAATCAGAAGGAAAAGAAAAAAGGAGAAACTAATGCCAAATCAGGTTTTAGGAAAACAATCCATGTTTAAAAAAGGGATCACAAAATATAAAGACATTAGGAAAAGAATGTATTAAAGTAGAGTACTACAGAATTTATTGAAAGATTGGAAAAAATATAAAAGAAGATCAGCATTTTATCGGAAAAAGGAACAGATTGAAAGTGTAGTCGAAAATGCCTTTGAATTGAAAAGAAAATTGTTTATAGTAGTACTGAAGAGAATGAAAACATTGAATAAAACAATTCACTTTATGAAGGAGAAAAGTAAAAGACAAAGACTGGTTAATAGAACTAACCTTTGTAAATAAATTCGGGTGAATGGAAGCACACTTCTGGTACTGAATCTTTTTTAATGAAGAAAGCTATTTTCAACCAAGTACATTAGTTCATGCAGTTGATTCCAGGGGTCATTGCTATGAGGTTAAATGGTTGTCCATTTGAAAAAGAAAAGATGGTTCTGAGAAACGGGAAGAAGTAATAGCTGAAGAAGTTCAAGGGAGACGTACACAAGCTCCAGTGTATAAGTGGGATTGTAGTAGTATTTGTAGTATATCTGTAATCTATTGATATATTTCAAACATTCTTATGAGAATATGGTAAAAAAAAGTGTTAAACAAAAGATTAAGCTGTTGCAAGGACTAAATCCTTGTAAAGTGAAAAAATTTACTAACTTGCAGAGTCAGTCTCTGGCTTGTCTTTAAAGAAAAGTGTGTCACAGTACTTTTCATCATTTAAGAATGTTAGCAGTACATCACTCAGAAAAGCGGAAATTAGTAAGAAGATTGTACTTTGTAAAAAGTCCTGCTTTCTATTTAAGTGAAATAAACACTGCTCTTTTGCTTGGTTCAGTATTGGATGTAAAATAAGTTTCTAATGATATACAGGTTTCCTTCTTTGGTCCTGAAGGGGAGTGTACAGAAAGTGAGAGTTTGATAAGTGTGGGTGTTGAAGAAGAGGTAGAAGATATTACTACTGAGAGGTTTGAGGAAGAAATGACAACGTTTAAGGTACTTTCTTGTGAAAAACCAAACTATGTTTGTATTTGTTGACAACATACTTTCTATAGAAGTTAAACTGGTATGTTGATGTGTATTTAAAAAGTGAAAAGGAAAACAATGATAAGTGGAGGAATTTGGTGCTTATTTATTGATGGAAGGTTGTTTTGATTTAGGTAGTAAAGAACGTATTTGTAAATATTGTTACAGCAAATTAGAAAAGAACAAAATGCCAGTTAGAGCTGTACATAATAACCTAGAGTTGGTAGCTATTCCTCTGGAACTTGTAGATTTAAATACGTATGAGTCCATTCTTATTCAATCTGTGCACCCATTTCAGGCTATAGTTTGTATTGAGCCTAATACAGGTAAGCTGCCTCCAACAGATTTACAAAGAGGTTTAAAAGGAAGAGTTGTGTAATTACCTTTAGATTTTAAGAAAAACATTGAAACTGTTGGTGTAGAGAGAGAGGAAATTGAATCCGTAGTTATTCTAGTTAATGGTGCACCAACAAAAAGTCAGAAATGTGGCAAGAGTTAGAAGATGTCATCACACTTCAAAAGGCTACATTATATCTAATACAAAACAATATTTATCATATAAATGTATATGTGGAAGAACAAGAAATATCTTTAGAAGATAATAGGGAAATTTTAGCTGGGCAAATCCAAAAAGTGGACAACTCCAGGAATGAAGAAATTTACGAATATTACAGTATACATCCTTACATTCAAAAGAACTGATTGGAAACACTACTGAACTATTCCAAATGAAGAAAATGAAGGGAACTCCCATGAGTGTTTGGGAAAATTTTTTAGAAGCTCATTGTTTTTCACAGCACTTCCCCACTGGAAAAGGTGGGCGATATGATGAACGACCAGTACAGATTCCTGCTTCAGAATATCGTGCGACAAGATTGTACTCAGAAGATCCAAGATTTCAACAGTGTTTCCATATTTATTTAATCTGCTGTTTGACAGTGACTTGTCTGGACTTTTATATGCAGTGAACCACATATTAAAACAGGAGTTCAACTTACAGATGTTTCTGCAAAGGAATTCTTGGATAAAGTTCAACAAAGATATGATCATTTAGACTCTCAGTTAATTAATTGGATGGTGTGTCAACGTGTGCTAATGAGTATTGGTATCGTCCTCACAGAGAACTTAAATGTATGTTAAGAAAAATTGGAACCCCTACATGGTTTGCTGCGCTTAGTTGTGCTGAATATGCATGGAATGATTTACTTTAATTTCTATGAGAAGCAAATTCAAATGTAAAAAACATTGAATTGAAGACAGCTGGAGAACTGTGTTAGTTGGATCCAGTAAATGTGTGCGGATATTTTAATCATGGGTTTTAAGCTACGATGTATTTTATCTGCAATAAAAAAACATCCACCTCTTGGAGAAGTAACTGAGTTCTTTTGGAGAAAGGAGTACCAAGCCAGAGGTGCTCCTCATATACACATGCTATTAGGGATCAAGAATGCACCTACAATTGGAACAGATTCTGATGAAACTGGTTTGTCTTTCATTAAAGACTATGTTATCTATGCCATTCTAAACAAATGAGAAGAAAACAGCTGTAGACAACAAGTTTTGCAGTTTCAAAGTCATCGATGTGGAAAGTATTGTTGACAGAAATACAGATCAAAGGGAAAATTTCATACAAAATGTGGTTTTGGATTCCCACGTCCAGTAGTTTCAAAAGGAAGAGTCAACAGTTTCATGTCAGCAGTAAGACATACTATAACTCCTAAATCTCCGAAGAATACTTACAACATAAAAAGAAGTGAAGATTCAAAGTATATTAATGACTACAATCCAGTGATTTTGACAATGTGGAATGCAAACATGGATGTCCAGTATGTTGCAGATAATTTGATTGCTGTTGCTCATTGTGTTACATCATGTATAACCAAATCTGAAAAGACGGAGTTGAAAAGAAGTGTGGGAAGAAATTTCACAGGAGAAGACTCTTAGTAATAAATTGTACAGCTAAAGTTTGAAGATGCTTTCCCATCGAGAGATTAGATCCTACTAATGTTCCGATCAGTTGACATCTGCAAGTTTATGTTCAAAGTCAAAAGGAATCATTTGGGTAATTGTTGCTGCAACACAAAATCGAGTTTTGAAATCTCTGCAAGAAAAAGAATGTCAATGCACATAATTTAAACCTATTCAAATGTATATCAGTGGGCAAGCTGGAAAAGGAAAAAGTTTCTTAATTAAAGTTTTGACCAGTTATCTACTCTAAACCACTGAATCACATTTATTTCCAGATTCCTTCCGATTTTTCTCTCCATCAGGAGTTTAGAGGGGCTACGAATAAAATATATCATATTACCCATTGGCTCATAAAGGAATGCTGGACACCGAAGTAAAATACACCTGGAAATATGTCGTAAAACATTTTTTCTTTATATTTTTGTGCTTTAGACTAAAAACAACTCAAAGTCCAGAAGGAAATGAGGTGATGAGTCTCCAACCCCATGGACTGATGACAAGATGTCAGTCCATAAAGACTTGTGTGCTAAGGGGATGCCTCTTGCCAATGTATCACTTTTTATCTCCCCAATAGCTACAGAATTCAACAACAGCCTGATGAAGATTTATAGTGGGGTAATGAACTTGTGGATTGAGATGTTGCTCATATTCCAAATGATGTACCACATTCACCTCAAATAATGAATATCATTTGAGGATTATGAAGAAAGGTTTTTACTGACTGGTTACAGTTTTCAAAGGGGCTGCGCATGAACATCATGCATAGCTAAGGGGCTACTCCTTGGAATGTATATTATAATATTGAATGTAGTAAGGACTGCAAAACACCTGGAGAGTGTGTGTTATGTCACACAACAACAAATATTAGTTCCATAGGAAACTTGGGCAGTTTTCCAGGGGTGTACGTTGTTTCAAAATACAGACATCCCAAGTATCAGAGGCAGAGCTAGGGGTGGAGATTGGTATTGCAGCCAGTGTTAAGCATCCAGAAAATTTTTTGATCAATGATTTATTTCTCATATTGTCTCTTGCTATGAAAAAATAAAAAAGTAATTATAACATAAAAAACAAATGTGTTAGTATTCCTCCATTTACATATGTACACAATAAAAACAAGTATTAAAGCTACAACTTCTCGAAAACCTTTCATGTTAAAGATCACATGCAATTTTCAATCTCTCAAGTTTGTTTTCATTTAACGAATTGTTAGAATGAATTCAATACCATCAAAATGAATAGGATTTTTTTTTTACTACCAATAATGTGAAGAATGACCATACATGATGTTAATATTATTCCCCAGCTCCATTATTTTCTATGAGTGTGCCTTGTGGTAGCAATGTTTGGCCAAGTGTGGTGTTTGACTTTCCCTTAAACTAGGCAAAGTAGATTTGATCCTCGTCAGTAGTAATACTGGAGTAAAGGTGCATCTTTGTAAACCAGCATTAGATTACTTTTTTGTGGATGCCCTTTAGCATGTGCCACCCAATACCCTTTATTTTGATTTTCTATTAAATATTCCCTATTCTACTACTACTACTCTAATCCCCTCCCACACTTACACCAAAATCATAAACCTCTGAGTGCCGATTTCTCCATTCTCAAGGCAGAGTACTCTGCACATAAGACACACTGCTCGTGCAGGCAGAAGTTTCTACCTGGAGATTTGTGAATACACTTTGTGAGCATGTAATGAATTACTGCTGGAAAACAATTTGACATACTTTTGAGAATAACCTGTGTATTTTGTATGTATGTAAGCTTGCATATATCTGAGGGGGGCTTCAGGGTGTCTAGCTATGGTGTACCTGTGAAGGTTTTAATAGCATTGTCAGATCAGACCATTCATTGACAGTGTGACACCACTTGGGTGACACAAAATTAGTGCTTAATGATGTACGTTTTTAACCACTTAAATCTGTGATATGACACAGTGGCTGAGATAAATGTGTTGCTTTGCTTCTCACACACCACAATGCAAGTATGGGAACTCTCATTTTGCATTGTTCATTACACTTTGCATTTCTACCAAGAACTGAAGTGTCTTCTATGATACGAACATGCTGCAGTGGTGCTACAAGGTTACTCCATTGTGCAACTGTATTACTTTACATATGTGTTTGAGGTAAAGGGATAATATTTATTTCTATTTTATGAAAACAGTCAACTATGCTAGAGTGGTGAATATAGGTGTTGTACCATGCCCTCTCTGTGGGGTCACCCCCAAACATTTTGCCTTTACCCCTTTTCTTTTCTGAACCCCTTTTTGTCATCTTTTAGAACTCTGTGCATTTTACCCCTGATAACCAGTGCTGAAGTGCATGTACTCTTTCCTTTAAAAATTGGCATATTGAATGTACTAATATTTCCTTTGTAGAGTGGTACTACATTCACCCAGGTTCCATAAATTAAATGCTACTAATGCACCTGCAGCATTTATTGTGCCACCCACATTAGTAGCCTTGCTTAATTTGCCTCCGATCTGCGATTGCCCCTTTCCACAGTTTTAAACTGCCATCTCGCCTTGGCAAAATAAACCTTTTGCCAGATCTAAATCTTCCTGTTAAAAACATCTTCTTTCCCCCTAGGATAGGTCATAAACAGCCCATAAGGTATGGTGCAGTGTATTTAAAAAGTTGGACATGTGCTTTTAAGTTTTACATGTCCAGGTAGTGAGAAACTCACAAACATATTTTTCACTACTTTGAGGTCAACCTCTCCCATAGGATGACATTGACCAAACTTATTACATTTAATAAGTGAGAATGTTTGTTTGGTTGCAGGTGGGAATTTCAAGTTTGGTGTCTAAGGAATTGTAATTTTAAATCCTCTTTAGTAGTAACGTAAAATTTGAAGTCACAATTCTGAAAATGTAACTTTTAGGAAGTAAAAACATATGTATGTGAGAGTGCACTCGTTCCCTTATGAATTCATCGATTTATCCATATATTTTTGTTCTTGTAATGCCTGCGAACAGCTGCTGAGAACCATCCCAAGTCCCAGTAATGTAAAGACACTCCAAATCGGGCACATAATTCGTGCACCCAACTGTCGCTCTGCTGAATGGAGGATAACCCCTCAAAGTAAGCCACTTAACCTAAAGTTCAACATTTTTATCACTGTATTCCAAACTTTTTACCAGTCATTTTATCCATGTTCTTTTATATTTAATCACCATTGAGCCTGAGTGCTTTATTCACCAATTTCGAAGGCCTCTTGTTGCCAATCTGGGCTTTCAACAGTGGCACGTGAGGTTAACCATGCTTCAGAAAAGACCCTTTATGTCATACCCAATTTATTTTGAGCCACACTGGCTCTTCATCAGGGGGTGCTAAAATCCATGAAAAAAACAAATCAACTTACAGCTCAATTCAAACATACTATGAAAAATGAAATGCTGAAATACCCAATGTCTCCACCCAAAATAACCCTCTCTACCTCCCCTAACGTCATCATTTGAATTACGCTCAAGTACTCTAACTTATATAAACCCATTCCCAATGCATCCTCAATCCCTCAAGCTAAAAGTGCATCAAATATCCATCAAATGTGTAAAATGGCAATATAAAGAAAAGCTAAACAAAGCTCATCTCTAACATCCAATTTACCCCCTGTTAATGCCCCTCTTACGCCTTTAGCTCAACCCCACCTCACCATAACAACCTGACTTCCCCATCTCCCACAAAATCTACGCTTAAACAATTTACCTCTTCAGAGTCTCAAGCTGGCAACCTGACCCCCTTGTACAATTCACTCTGTATACTAAAACCAATACACCCTCCCTGCTACACAAACCAATATATAAGGTGTGTTCTCCCACGTATGCCCCTTCCTTCATCCTAATTTGCTAATTTGAACTGACCCTATTCCTCCTACATCTGTGCTTTTATATAAAAAATAGTGATGCAAATTAAATTGTTACCAATCTGTGTTTCAACAGTACTGTATTTATTCATGAATTCTGAGCACGTTTGATGTTCGCCCAATCAGCATTATTTTTAGATAACATTTCACTTTTTTGTTTTTTGCCATGAGAGGGTCTGATGGGGCGGGGGTGGAATACGAATGTTTTTGTTTCATTTTGTTTAAAATATTTGTTTATACATATTTGATTTTGAGGGTGGCAGCAAAGAGCATTGTGGGATTTAGAGTTTGCATCACTATTTTTCATATAAAGGCATAGATATAGGAGGACTAGGTGATTGGGTCAGTTTGAATTAACTAACTAGGATGAAGGACGGGGCTCGCGTGGGAGTACACCCTTTAAATATTGGTTTGAGGAGCTGGGAGAGTTTATTCGTTTTCTTATACGGAGTGAATTGTACGAGGGGGTCAGGTTGACGGTTGAGGCTCTGAAGAGGTCAATTGTTTAAGAATAGATTTGTGGGACATTGGGATGTCAAGTTGTTATGTGAGGTGGGGTTGAGCTAATGGTGTAAGAGGGGCATTAATAGAGGGTAAATGGGATGTTAGAGATGAGCTTTGTTTCTTTTTTTTCAATATTTTCATTTTAAACATTTGATGGATATTTGATGCACTTTTAGCTTAGAGAGATTAAGGATGCAGTGGGAATGGGTTTATTTAAGTTATAGTATGTGAGGGTAATTCAAATGATGAAGTTGGGGAGGTAGAGAGGGTCGTTTTGGGTGGAGACATTGGGTATTACAGCATTTCATTTTACATAGTATGTTTGAATTGAGCAGTAGGTTGAGTTGCTTTTTTCATGTGTTTCAGCGACCCCTGACGAAGAGCCAGCATGGCTTGAAATGCATTGGGTATGACATAAAGGGTCTTTTCTGAAGCATTATTGACCTCACATGCCACTGTTGAAAGCCAGGATTGGGGGCAGGAGGCATTTGAAATTGGTGAATAAAGCATTTTAGGCGCAACCATTCTGTCTCTGTGGTGATTAAATATGAAAGAACATGGATAAAATTACTGGAAAAAAGTTTGGAATAAAGTGATAAAAATGTTGAATTTTGGAGTAAGTGCTTTTCGTTGAGGGATTATACCCGGATGTATGACGTTACAACGCATGCTTTTACCACACCTGCTGTTACAACGCAAGTATTACAACGCAAACCTTTACAACGCATAGCGCTTTGGGGTGCTAGATAGTGAATAGTTTAATTTACTATTCCAACTCCAGTCCCCGTGGACACTGGGGAAGGTGTTGAATAGTAAATTAAATCTATTCCCTATCCTAGAGCACCCCCCAGCGCAATGCGTTGTAAGGGTTTTCATTGTAAAACCTGCGTTGTAAAAGTTTTGTTGTAAAGGATGTTTCCCATTATCCCCCATTCAGCAGTGCAGCAGTCGGGTGCGCGAATTAAGTGCCCGCTTTTGGAGTACTTTTAGGAAGTAGGCATTTTTTTGCCCGAAACATTTGGTGCCTGCAGTCTGTTCCTAGTGCATATGATTAGGTGTACTTGGTTGTTGGCCTTTGTGTATTCCTCCAAAACATCCACACAATAGAGGGACCAGAGTTTGGGCAGATGGGCCATTGTAGCAGGATGAGGGGGCAGAGCTGTGACAGACCTGCTTGCCCTACAAAGACACTCCCTCAGCTCGTACACAAATAACTTCACACCAGCTTTCTGGGACTACAAAGAGTTTCTTACACTTCAAAGGTGGGACCAGGTATAAAAGCTGGACTCCCAGACTCACTCTTCAGTTCACTTCTAGACCTAAGGATGGACCCTCAGAAGACTGACCTGCTGCCTTTGGCCCGCTGCGTACTTCAAAGGACTGCCCTACACACAATGAGGATTACCCTGCTTCCTGAAGCCTGTCCTGTGCCTAAATCACAAAGGTACCCTAACGTAATGCAAATAACTTCAACTAACCTTGGTTAGGAATGGTAGGTTAATAATGAAGCATCCTAGTTATTACCCACTAGGTTGTGGGAAAGAAAAAAGATTCCTTTTGTTTATATTACCATCACACACCCTAGTGGTGTCATGCTTCATCATCTGGTCACCCTGACTCCTAAAGGTCAGAGTGGGCTTGACCGTTTTTCAGGGAGCTCTTTCAAGATGTGGCCAGGGGGTCTTCAAGATTAAAAAACCTCAGACAATTCCTGGTTTCCCTTTATTCTTGGAAATGTCTGGGATATTAAAAACAAAATCATATAAAGGGGCTATTGGATAATAATAGTCCTATGACCCTAGTGCCGACATGTTTCAACTCAATATATGGTCAAAAATTAGTCCAGGGCTTCAGGGCAAAAAAAAGAAGAAATGAACTCCCTGGTGATAGCTGAGGTTCAATACTATACTACTCCTATTTTCGTGAAGAAAGTGCAGATAGCTGCTCCTTTGTTATAAACAAAAGATAGACTTATCTTGTGCATGTTTATTTTCTTTCTACTCCAGCTGTATAACAGGGTAAAAAAGAAGAAAAAGAGAACATAAGGTAACAACATTATTGTGATGCCTGTAGTTTCCCATTCGTGATGTGCTTATGAACTGCACCCATGCTCATCCAACAGGAGGGTGAGTGCAAGCCATCTTTCTCTGTAACCTGGCTAGTGTGCATTTTACCAGGGTTCTTTTCAGCCACTCTTTATAAAGTGTTGTATATTGAGTGGCGATAAACATCGCATTCTGATTTTATTCCCATTCTGGTTTACGTGTAATTGTTAAAAAACACTGGCGTGACCCTCGCATCAAACAATACAATTGCACAATCATTCACCATAAGTTCATTCAAACTGTCACATTCCTCTCTCCCTTACCCCGCTTTGAGAGAGGTAATTCATCTCAGGGAATCGCAGTGGGAGGGGTAGTCCTCTAGTCAATTCTGAGCATTGTGTTGAGAAATTGCCGATAGTACGTTTCAGCGTATATGTGGAAGAAAAAGCAGCAACAGAAACAGACACTGTTCTGCCTTTAGTAAATCAGCATTGATAATTACCATCCCCACATACCTGTATGTGGTGTATCCCGCATGGGGCCAATCAAGATACTCACTTCAAGGGTTGGCAAATTAAATAACTCCATTTTCACATTTTTAAAAGATGCTTACAAAATCAAGAAATCAAGGAACTATTTGATATGTATTATACCTTTTTATTTGTTTATAGCTGAAGCAAACACACAATTTGAGTTGCATTAACAGGAACAACGCTGTCTAGTCACTTCCGCACAAAGACACAAGAATTTTTTTATAATCTCCAGTGGTTTCCTCCTGTGAATGTAAACAGATAACCACATTGAGTTAGAGTTGCTAAACAAACAAGAAAAACTAAATCGGATGGTTGGGGAAGGCAAAACACAAGATACTTAAATGCTACAATTCAAGTAGTTCAAGCAGTGTATAACATTTCTCTAACTGGGAAAGGACCTAAATCATACAGAAACCCATCCTCAGAAGGTACTGCTGAGTCCAGCCTTTTGGGGATTTTTTTTGGTTATCTACCTCTCTTTCCTCTGCCTCATTTTGAAAGCAACATATCTGTCTTTGAATGTATAGCACCTTGATATCAGTGGATGAGTTTAGTGCCAAACAAAGCACCAAATAAATAAATACATATAAATGCATGTGAATGAAGAAGCCCAATAGTTTGCCCTTCTTACCTTACAGATGAGATTTTGATTGATCTGCAACTGTCCAGTATTATTAGTAGCATCGCTATTACCATATTATGTGCATCATTCCTGCTGGATAACAGTCCTGCATCCAACAATCAATTAGATGATGTATCACAAATGTTGTGAGAACATTTTGTATTATTCCAGTGCAGCAAATTGATTACAATTTTGAAATTCCCCCATGTGTGGATATTTGACTTTAGCATTTTGAAGAGTCACAACTTTTTCTGGTTTATTCAAGGCACGGCCGATACATATGCCAGTGAAGTGAGTGTCGGAAGGAGCACAGAGGAGAGTTTGATTTGCTGAATGAATATACCATTGAGGAGTGTCCTACTTAAATAATGACAGAAAGAATCTCAGATGTGTTCAGAGAGATAGCTTTAAGTGTTTTAGCCATGTCCTTGAAGCAGACCCTCCTTTCAATGAGTAGCCTGTGCAAATAACTCAGTATAAGGATGAACTGCTCCCTTCTATAATGTTTAATTGTCAGACATGCTGCTGCCTTTTATACTTCGCTGGGTTTCAAATGTAAATGTAAATTTTGTATTACTTGTATAGCGCCCGAATCACCCCACATGGGGTCTCTCCGGCGCTTGTGCAAATACCGTTGTGGAACCCTTCCTGCCTTTTTCCCTGTGAGGTGCCCACTCCTGGGCACCCCCAAGTTGAGACCAGGCATCCTAGCGTTGTTGGGGCCATTGTGAAGATTAAGCAAGCTATTGCCCGGAGTTGCAGAGTGGGGCCTATGATTAGAATAGGCACCGAGGCGAGCATTATCAGGTCAGAGGAAATTGAGCCCAAGACCCGCTGAGGCGGGAATTGAAACCTGGTCCCGAGCCAGACCTCTGCATCAGCCGCGCTAACCATGGAGCCACACTTCTCTTCAAGATAGATGAAGTTGTCTTTGTCCAGTCAGGAGTGTAATATAGGAGTAATTAGCAGAATGATAAACTGTTGTTAAATGTAAATGTTATCTTCAGGAACTTTACCTGGATAAATTAGATGCTGGTATATTTGGCAGACTACATATTCCAACCCAAATTACTATTACTGTCAAAATAGATTCTCAGATTATAGACTGATTAGCTGGCAAAGGCAGGAGGTCCATATTCACAGTCAGACTAGTTTGCTCCAGACGGAAATATCAGGCTGGCAAGGAGGAGCTCAGTTTCGGCTGGATTATGCTTAAGAAAGTTGGTTCCCATCCACCATTGGATGATAAATATTTGGCCAGCGAGTCAGGATCTCACATGCTAACATCAGTTAGAGAGACTTTAGACAACCTGAAGATATCAGCAAATATTTACAATTGGGCTCCTGGCAGATGGGGGAGTTATGTGAGAGGCCACACACACAAATCTAAATAGAAAAGTGGAGAATGGTGATCTCTTGAGAATTTCACAACTGAATTCCCTGATCCCTTAGGTAAATGTGTGAGGGTGACTATCTGTTGCCTATATCTGAGAAATGATTTGTACCTGTTGAAAAAAGTTTCTTTGAAACTTGTCTATGTCAGTCTATTAAGTAAAAGTAAATAGTAATTATTTAAGAAGTTAATGTTTCACAATGTAATAGCAAGTAAATTGTGTTGTAAAAGTAAATGTTTTGAGGAAATGGTCAAAAGAGGATCTGCCTCTTGATTACTTATTTATTTTTTGGGAGTTTCATGTAGTGCGAACTCGACCCAAAGGTATCAGAGTGCTTTACATAAGCACCAGTTGCATTACAGATAGACACTTTCATTTTTGATAGGCACAGAAAGATTAAGTGATTTGCCCAGAATCACAGGATGTTGAGTGTCCCTGTTGAGACTCGAACCCGGTTCCCCTGCTTTGAGGTCGAATACTCTAGCCGTTAAGACACATCCTCTCTCTTAGTGTAACTATTTACGTGTAACCATTTACCCAGTGTATCCACAGACACTAGCTCATAGAGTGCATTCTAGCAATAAAAAAAAATTCAAGAGATGGCTGTACATTGATGATACCTTGGCCGTTGTTAGAACTACTGCTTTTTTTAAACCTAAGATTAAAGCTATCAATGACTTTTCTGCAATATTGAGGAGGGAATAATTGTATAGACTATAGACATATCAATCCATGCATACCATCAGTCTACCTCAAAGGAACTACCAGGAAGTCATTGTGCCACACTTAAGAGGTATATATGTCCAATTAGCGCTGTATCTTCTATATCTGTACTGTAACATGAATATAAGACAAATGTCCATCCTGCACCAAATCCTTGAGCCTGATTCACAAAAGTAAAGTTAGACTTTTGGTTTGAGTTTAGACCAAATGTCTAACTGTACTAGTTTTCGGTATTCACAAAGGTAAATTATGAGTAATACTCACTCGGGTGGAATCTCTGCACTCGGGCAGAGATCCAACCTGAGTGTGGAGATTATGATTGAGTGCGGAGATTCCACTGAAAGTGCAGGATAGAATCTTCTCATTTGGGCATAGATTCTGCCCAGAGTGCAGAAACTCTGCCAGAGTACGGACATTAAAATACCACTCGTAACTTAACTTTGTAAATACCGAAAGTCGTACTCCTAGACTTTCGGACTAAGTTTATCTTTGTGAATTGGGCCCCTTGGTTTTATCTCAATCTCTCCCTAGCATTTCGCATCTTCTGTATGTTTAAACCGTGAATGGAAAATGCGCATACTCTATTTTGGGTAGGGAAAGCAAAAAGTCCAGTTTTAAAAGAAAGGCAATTTCCATTAGTTAAGGGTGACTGGTCTCTCCTGAATTCAAGTTCAATCTTTACATAGCAGCAGCACTATACTTGTGGTGAATGATATGAATGTGGAACGTTGAAATTATGTACTGTAATGATTCCTCACACACCAGAGGGATATGGCCCTTAGAATAATTCCCACATTGAGATTCTTCATAAAGGCCGATTCAGCGAACTTGTTTATTTGAATAAGGTAAAACTTGCAAAGTGACAAGCATCTAAAAGTTTCATGGCCTTCTTGGATTTCTCAATACAATTTGGATTTCAAGAGCAGACTTGTTTTTGGAAATATATTCCTCAACTATTTTAACTTGCTATGGGTGTGTACTGCTAATTAATACAATTATTACAATCTGTTTTAGGTATATCTATAACAGAGTCACACTGATGCCAATAATTGTGAAAAATGTAAGATTGACTCTAAACAATATCCTCGGACAAAGCGTAACATGCCCGTTAGATGTATTAGTTGTGTTCTATAACTTGAGGCCTATAACATATAATCCTACATCTCTTGCTAGCTCTAACACTGTAATGCTGGGCACCATAGTTTGTTTATTTTTTGTACTTACAAACTATGGCATTCTAAAAGTCTAAACATAGAGAAAGGGTTGCATGCACGGTAGGCCTATAACGAATGCCCATGGTTTCCAGTGGTCTATCTCAAGCTCCCGTACATGACCAAAATCTTGGCACAGAATAGAAGACAGGGAAAAAGCTATTTTAGGACATACATAAATTTCCTTAGGGCTACATTACAATGGATCAAATATACTAATATTTACAGGCTAGATCATACTCCATAAAAAATACACACAATTACACTAAATAGCTCAGTTGGTTGCCAATATGTAGAGCAGAGGTTAGCAAAGGGCTGCCTATGCTTTGGTTTTGTTCCATGCTGGTCAAAAACAACGTGTCCAATTCTATCAAATTCCCCACTTTTGCACCTTCATGAAACTGAAATGATTGTGATGGTGAAGAATGCTACCTGACCGTGACATTTTCTACATAAACATTTATGCACATTAATTCACAAATTAACATTGAATGTGAAAATACTTCTTTCACTAAATTGGAGGTTTAACCAGTTTTTGAAAGCTTTTCTCCCAAAATTTCATATTTTTTTACTATCACTGATTCCTAAACTTTGTGAAGTTGTTCTTTAGGATTACTGGGGTGGCCCAGTGTGTGGGAGATAACTCCCATACCTGGGTATTAGCCAGTCCCATGAGTCCCTGATAGAGGAGCACAATGGTCTACCACCAACCAAAAATGATTCTGCCTCATCACCAGTCCATTGTAGAATCGGACAGCAGATACTTCAACATTAATGTAATATAAAGAGATTGGAGGGGGGGTGAGATCACATCATGTAAAATATAGTATCTACACCTCTGCATTCTCCTGCTAATTGGCAGCACAGAGGTCATAGGTGAGACCTTGATGGAATAGAGTATACGGCCTCACACCACCAAGATCTAGAGAGTGCTAGATTATTGCCTCTTTAGCTTCAGTCAGAAGAAACTGCACTGTACCAGAAGGTGATTACTCTAAAAACAATTCCTACATAATTGATCATACTAATGCCGTCTTCTCTCGGATAACAGTGGCACATTCATTACTTTACATTTAAAGAATGTTCCTCTAGACTGATGTGCTAGTGCAAAATTAAAAAAATACAAAGGAAAACATTAGGAAGTCATGAAACACTTACCTGGATAGCCCTCCGAAGTGCTTTACCATACATCCGCTTGTACTGAGCTTTGATCTCATTCATGTCAACCTCAGAACGGGAAACCATAATTCTTATCAATGTTCTGTCTGTAGTTCCAAAACCCTGTTGAAATGCAACTCATTTTTGTTACCTATAAACTTCACGCTACTATTCAAATCAAATTCTTTTTCTACTTGCATTTTTGAAGCTTAGCATCAAAACGAGCTCTTTTTTGTAATTCTAATTTATGCAATTTGAAAATAACATATTCATTTTTATGTGGAGTTATTTTATGTTAAGATAGTCATTATATAATTCATATATCCCATGAACACCGTTGCATCAAGGCCCTGGCTCACCCAAACCTGACTGATTCACAAAGGTAATCTTTGACTTTTGGTCTACGTTCCGACCAGAAGTCTAAATTTATTACTTTTCGGCATTCACAAAGGTAAGTTGCAAGTAGTATAATTGGGGCAGAGATCCGCCCAGAGTGCAGAGAATCTGCCCTGGGTGTGGAGATTCCGATCCAAGTGTGGTGTGCAATCTCCACACTTAGGAAGAGATTCTGCCCGAGAGAGAAATTTCCACCCCAAGTGTGGAAACTCTGCTCCGAGTACAGATGTAAAGATACTACTCGTAACTTACATTTGTAAATACCGAAATTCATAAACTTAGGGGCATAGTACAAGCCCCTTTCGCCACAGGAACATCACTTTTTGTAACATTCCTTTGGAGAAAGGGGCCTTGCCTTCAGTACAAGGCAGCGTTAAGCCACCTAATGAGGCTTTACGCTGCCTTGTACATAAGGCACTTGTTAGAAATGGGGTCCCAGGTTGGCACTGGCTGGTGCGAATGTTCAAATAGAGACCATTCTGCCTAAGTCAGGGCAAGAGGTCTACCCACTTCGATAACCCCTGTTCAACCCTGTGGTAACGTAGCACAAGCAGTTAGGCCTATCTCAGAGGCAGTGTGTGAAGCATCTGTGACCATGCACAATAAGGCAGTAACGACACCACAGAAGGACACAACTCAAGTAGGTACATAAAAATAGTATCTTTATCTTAAGTTTAACTCAACACTCTCAAAGCGTTTCAACAAGCTACAATGCACGTAAATCAGTAGGGACTTAAGAATGCACTAATGTATTCACCAGAACGTGGCACTGACTGAGATCAAGGCCAGGTTCTGAAGATTTAAATTGAGGCCGACTCTCAGCGGTGGCAGCTCTCTCTTAGCTGCAGCAGCCCACACAGATTCAGCAAAGGTTCGGAGGATTCAAATTAAGGTGGGCTCTCAGCTGCTGCAGCTCTCTCTTAGCTGCAGCAGCCCACAAAGGTTCAGTGAAGGGTTACCAGTCCGCGTTCCACACAGTAGACCTAGAGGCCCCAGATTACTCGATGGAGGCCTCACCTGAAAATAGGATTCCTCGCACAGGAACTCCGAAGACTGACAGGATGAAGTCTAATGTCCCTGAACCTTCAGCAGTAGACGCTCTCAATTCAGACCCTCGGGTAGTTTCTTCAGCAAGTTTTGTGAAAGTTTTAAAGTCCTTTCCTCTGTTCACTCGGAAAGAGGTTCGTCTTGACATCCAGAAGCAACTACTTGAAAAAGGTTTCATTGCAGCATTTTATATCTAAAAAGTCTTTGTTCTTCTAAGGTCGCAAATCATTGAATCCAGCCAGAACCAGTTCGGTGGGGTCAGGGGGCACTTGGTTTACGAGGCGACATCCTGCCCTTTCAGAATGAGGGGCCTGCTGTAAGACGCCCAATGGGAGGTGAAGCCATCATTCACCTTGCCAGGCACTGCCCTGCCATTATCAAAGAGTCACCCCTCCCCATGCTCTGCATGCCACTCTCTCTCTCCAGCCAGGTCTGACCCAGCAGGCCCTACTGCTCCAAAACCAGATGGCTAATACACATAATAATAATAGTAATAATAATGGGGGGTCTTGTAAAGCGCTTGGTGACGCACAACGGCGTGTCCCCGCGCTAGGATGCGAGCGCTAGCAGGAGAAGGTACTAAGGTGGGAACCCACTACCGGGCATAAAGAAATGTTTTTAGCTTGGCTCTGAAAATGGGCTCTGAGGGTTCCAGGCGCAACGCCACAGGAAGTTTTGTTCCAGCTAGATGCAGCCAGATACCTGAAGGATCTGCCGCCCATCCGTGCTTTAGACACCTTAGGGATGGACAGGCGCCCCGAGCCAGAAGATCTGAGAGAACGAGAGGGCACGTATTGTGACATACTAGCAAAGCCTACAGAAAATCTTAGGCAAGAAAATACCTTGTTTCCAGAAGAGGCATATTCGAACATGGGATATATAAACAGTCCTTACTAAAAGATGTGTCTCCCTGTCCCCATCTTAAACATATCAAATTTGAATTTCCTATCAGTTTCCTGGGGTCATATAGGATAATCCTCAGCCTGTCTATTCCGGCCTATGAGGACGGATAGCTTCAAAATAGGAAACAGTGAAATGGAGGGTACTCGCTATTAGAACATGCTACACAGACCTAAGCATTATGGTGATCCCAATTCATACAGTCATATTTGCACAGGGAGCATTCATACTATGGCACTGATTAGCAGTGGCACAGCATCCAGAGCATCTAAATTCAGCCAACATGAAAGACATGAAGAGAAAAGAGGAAGGGAGACCCACGCCAATGATGCCGGATCTAACAGCACCCTTTCACGCTATGGTTATTATGAAATGGCCGTGCAGTGGGTGTTGCGGTGGGCGTTAAACCGCAATACTCATTGTATTTGACACTGCTCCCTATGTACAATGGTGGCGTATATAGGAGGTAGCACCACAAATTAAGACCAGGAAAATCCTGGTCTTAAGTTGGCGAAACAAGGATAAAATTATTATTTTTCCTCGTTTTTGCTTTTTCCATGTGTGCTGCCCTGTGCAACACTCATGGGAAAAGCAAAATGCCATGGTTTGTGTATGTAAAAGAAACCTTTTTAAAATATGCCATTATGTAACTTTCATGTGTGCTGCATGAAGCAACACACATGAAAGTTACAAAATGGAATTTCAGGATTGTTTAGGTGCAGAAAGGGACACCTTCCTACACATAACCAACCCTCCCAACAAAACATGAAGTCAGCAAAAACAGGAGGCTGGAAGGCAAAATGGTGAGGAAAAGCCACACAGAGGAAGTCAGGTCCAACAACTGTTCTAATGACAAGGCATTATTTCAGAATGGAAACTCTTTCAACTTGATTCACCAAGGTAAACTTAGACCAAAAGACTAGGGGGATATGTACAATGAAGTGGTGGAGCTTGCCATTATCCTCTTGGGCTTAATGACATGCTCTGACACTTTGGAAATGCAAGGCTGTACCACATTTACAAGAATGTGCTGCAGCCTTGCGTTTCCCCCTGCGATGGCGCTAAGTTCAACAACTTAGCACCAACGCAGGCACCCATGCACCAGAGTGCACCAGAGTTACATTGCCTGTAAAGCTAAAAATCATCAAAGGTAAGTTTATATGGAGTTGATGCCCCAAAGTACTTGAAAAGAAATTTCCGACACTCTCCTAAAAGGTAGCCAAGGCAGGGAATTCTTTAAACATATGAATGTCGGAAGCTAATGCTAGCCCGCATTTCTTGCAGCTCACCGGTGAGCCTTTAGTGATTTTAGAGAGTTTTAATGGGGAGAAATAGGCCCTGTGAATGGAAAACAGGGGGTTCCTTTTCAGCCATGCCAGTTTTATTACCTCATATAAGATCTTGCAAGAATCTTGCAACCCCACAGTTCCTCCGCCAGTTTAAATTCACCATCCACAGATTCGATTATGGCTTCATACCAAAAGAAACCTCCTTCCTCCCAGGGCACTTAGCCACAAGCTGAAACCTTGAGAGGCCTACACCAACTTTGTCTTTAAGTTTTTCCCATGAAACAAGAATACCGTCGGAGACCAGGTCCCTCCAGACCGCCGACCCATCTTCTCTCAAGGGTACTGCCAGCCTATCCCTCAAACACTCCGGGGCAACAGGAGAGTCCCATAGGGGATCCTGGCTACAGAAGTAACAAAGCGTAGCTGTGCCCCTCACTCAGTTTGGCCCAAGTTTTAGCGAACCCCTGAAGGACCTTCAACGTAACCTTTTTAAAAAACTTTGGGTCCCCAAATTTAAACAAAAAGCCCTCCTCAGGTAGGTTGGCGCCTCCAAGCATGGCTAGAAACAAGAATTGAGACAAAGGGGTATTAGTTGCTGGCAGGATGGGCTATCTTTGACTTGATGAGGGAGAGGAACTGTCACCTACCATACTTGCATATCACAAAGGCTCTACCTGAGAAACCTCACAATGGAGTCTTTTTGTCCCAGTCAAACTGGGGCCAGAGCATGGAGTGAGGAAATTTCTAGCACCTCAGGCAGTGGAAAACTCTAGAAACTTCTCCTACTTCAAACTGGGAACTAGGTATAAATAATGGACCCCACAACCCAACTCTCCAGTAGACCTCTGGGAGTCTCAGAGAACTGTTTTACTGCTCTGCAAGAAGAACTTCTGCCCTGCTGCTTGGCTGCCTGAGTGGGAAAGACTCTATCTGCATCTTGAACCCATGGCCACCAGAGTGACTCCCAGGGCTACTTGGCTGGCCTACTGCTCAGAGCCTCAGGAACAGAAAGGGCTCCAACCACTTTAAACTCAACACCTGGACTCTGCCTGCTGTGAGTTTTGCCCCCAAGTTCATGATGTGGCAGGATTAGGAAAATGTTATGCCATAAACATTTCTGTGTCAGAGTCATATTTATTCATTAAGACAATTTTTGTGTAATATCAATGCATTTGGTATGTAGTATACCTTTTAAAGCACCAAGGGCCAGATGTGTGACCTTTTTTTCAGGGTCACAAATGGGAAATTGGACCGTTTGTAACCGCAAAATAAGTCTGCCCTATGTACAAACCTGAGTCAGTGACCTATTACCGACTCACAAAATAGGAATGCGACTCGCTTTTAGGAAGAGGAGTGCCAAGGGCGTCCCTTCCTAATAGCGAGTCATACTTCAATGTACCATTGTTTTGCAACCGTATTTGCAGCAGTATTTGAAAGTATTTTAATGCATTTAGTTCCATTTCATTACACCTGACACAGTAAGAAAAACGGTCAGAAATGTATTCAGATACAGTACCTTCATTGAACGAAACAACTGTAGAGCAAAATAGGCTGGTTTGCTAATTGCGCATTGCACTGCAAAGACAACGATTAAGAATGTATTTAATACAGGAGCAGGAATTCGTAACATGGTTGACGCTCACACCCATATATTTTTTTTATTGCATTTTTCAATACATTGTTATATAAGAGAATGGATGACATGATATAAATTAAGTTTACCAATAACAAACGTCACAAAAACCTGATATTACATACAAAGTAATGTTTTTGATACCTGTGAAAATGAGCATTTTCTGTCATAATTTATGCATGAGAGGCTCTGTGTCTATTCATCACTGCCTGGCTCTTCCTCCTTACATTAAAGACTGTTTAAAATCTGCCTCATCTATAATAATCATCACGAAATCCCCTTTCACAAGCCCTCCAAAATTGAACAAATACTCCAAACCACCATACAATGTCAACTGCATGACAGCCAGCCGCTAATTACATGCCCAAAAAATTAACCGTTCAGTCTTTGTCAATGTATTCACTTTCGTATTAGTGCTGGTTTCCTTTGAACTCTACTGGGGCAGGGCTGGAGTTGGGAAAGAAAATCAGCCCTGAAAAAATGCTCAAACCAGCCCGCTACCTTTGTGTCTGTGTGCAAACTCTCTCTTTCCATCCATTCTCTCTCTAGGGCTGATTTTGACTTTGGCAGTGCAGGAGCGGAGCAGCATGACACCGCCCGCTCCTGCACTGCCAAAGTCGACCGCCCCCCCCCAGATAACTAGCAATTTTATTGTCTGGCAGGTAGACGGGATGTTGGTCCCACGGTGGCCAGTGTAAAGGCTCATAGCTCGGAGCAGTCCATGCCATGCAAGAACAAGGGTGCATGCATACAGGGGGGCACAGCATGTGTCCCCCTGCATGGACCCCCATAAACATGGGCCAGGGCCCCCTTTGTTTTTCCCACCACCAGCCTTTTCATGGCAGGCTTACCGCCATGAAAAGGCTGGCAGTGGGGAAACTCGTAATATGCTTGGTGGGGCCACAGTGGCACCGACAAGCATATTGCTGCCCCAGACCAACGTGGTACCCCGGCACCTTGCAACTCATTGTCAGTGTGTGGTAGGCCTGGTTCAGACATCTTTAACAGATATTAATAGCTCAGATTACCACTACCCAGTGTACAACACTCAATATATGTACATAGATAAACACATACAAGAAGCATTGACAAAGCCAATAGGTATGGCGTTGTCCGCTAGCCTTTTGGCATTTCATGTTTTCTTTTGTCATGGCTTTTGTAAATATTAATTGTTTTGGGAACTGCCAGGAGTTTGTTAGCCAAAAAAACACATTGACTAAAGATGCCATAACTCATAATAAAGTAAGCCGATGGCTTGAAGTGAAGTGATGTGTTGCCCCTTGATACTCGACTGGGATGGAAAAAAATGTGAGTGACACAACCACGGACAAATTAATGAAGTGTTGCTAAAACCCCTATAGGTAACACTGTCAGACACATAATTTTAATAAAATCAAATGTTCTTGGCTAACGAAAGAAAGAAAGAAAGAAAGAAAGAAAGAAAGAAAGAAAGAAAGAAAGAAAGAAAGAAAGAAAGAAAGAAAGAAAGAAAGGCATGAAAGAAGGAACGAACAAAGGAATTAATGAAAAAAGGAAAAATAAATATTAATATGAAAGGATGAAAGAGGAAAGAAATCCAAACTAATATAATAAAGAGAGAGCCCAAACCTTTGAGGCGGGTAATCTCAGGAACCACAGCACCAATCACAACACCCAATACAGCGTTGGAAAGGGCAGTTGCAGCAGAAGGGCATAGGCTATGCAGACGCCCACCATATACATTTAAAAGGTAAAAGAACCGTGCCAGCAAAGTAGTCCCTTGTGGGCGTGTCTGCGTTGTGCTGTGGGCGTGTGCTGGGGTCGTGAGAAACGCTGGGGGTGTGTCGTACGTTCCGCCCTTCATGCCATGTCTCATATTGTGTGCTAATCCCACCCTGCTCCCTTTAAATACCCCTGCACCCCATAATCATAACCCACCCTTACTCCTTAAAATACCCCAGCACCATTAAACACTAACCCATCTTAACCCTATAAATATACCCTGTACCCCAAAATCCAAACCTATCCCTAAACCCTACAAATACCCCTGTACCCCAAAACCCAAACCTAGCCCTGAACCCTATAAATACCCCTATACCTCAGAACCCAAACCTACCCCTGAACCCTAAAAATACCACTGTACCCCAAAACCCAAACCTAGCCCTGAACCCTTAAAATACCCCTATACCCCAAAACCCAAACCTACCCCTGAACCCTAAAAATACCCCTATACCCCAAAACCCAAACCTAGCCCTGAACCCTAAAAATACCCCTGTACCCCAAAACCCATACCTATCAGTAAACCCAAAACTACCCCTGCACCCCATAACCCAAAACTATATCTGAACCCTTAAAAACCCAAAAAACCCAAAACATATACCTTAGTACCCCAAAACATATACCCCTATACCCATATTTACCTTATCCAAACATTAAAAAAAACATGCTTTTACCATTCATGCATTTACAACTAATTTCGTTGTAAATGTATGCGTGGTAAAAGCATATAAAATGTATTGCCATGCGTTATAATGGCATTGCGGAGTCATGGTACTTTCGTAATGAAAGTATGCGGAGTGATGGTATGCGGAAAGAAAGTTGCGGAATAATGGGTGTTTACCCTCCCCCGGTAAGTACATTGGTGGAACGGCGGCCCACATATCCAGCAACATACTCATATTTTTTTACCACCCATTTGAAAAATGCACAGGTCTTTCTCATTGATGGCCAGCACCGACATACATTTTTAGACACACCTCCCGCCACAAGTTCTAGAATTGCGAACTTTAGAGCTGGGGAGCTACGTTTGAATCTCGGCATCAGCCCAACATCCTGTGATTCCAGGCAAATCGCTTTGTCTCCCCGTGCCTACCACAAATGAATGTGTTCTTCTGTAATGTAAATTGTGCTCATGCCATGTTGTCGAGTTCGCGCTATATAATATTGCAAGGAAAAATAAAGTAGGGAAACTCTAGTTCACACACTACTGAGCGCGCACTCTTAAGTGCATCAGCAGTGCACTGTGAATCGGAGCGTTTCACAAGCCTGTCACAGATAAGAAATGCTATCAAAACGAAATCCTACAAAACAATATACTACTGGCCGGCAGCAATTCATACCCGGACAACGTCGGGACGGGCTGCTAGTAAGGTATATAGTAAAGTTAAAAAGTAATTTATCATGCATGATTAATTAAAACCGTTAGATACATTAAGTACATATAAAAATGGAGGTTCCTGTTCATAATGCAATAAATTAAAACAATGTTAAAAGCCCAAATTGATACTGTAATTAAGGCAATTAAGAAGTCCTCAGAAAAAGGTACACCCATGAATTTTACATTCTTCAAAACGCTGGGTAACTTAACAGATGAAAGTTTGAGGGCCAATAAGTTGATGGATTGGGTTACCAACCTGTCTATGTCCCTCCAGAGTGTTTATTCCTATGCTCAGTACCTTGGTTTAAAGTGCCTGGACTGCAGCAGGGTGCTCTTTCTAAACTTGTGGGGACAAACAACCAACAATACCTGTTAAGAGTGCTAGTGCAGCCCTAAAGTGCTCTCCAAAGGTTTTACAGGACAGACTCAGGTAGGGCCCAAGTCCTCAGTGTTGGGTTGATTTGTGCCCGTTGACGAGGAGTTTTTGATTCTCTTTGAAACTATAAAAAAAAAATTGTGAGCCAGCAGTTTAGCTGCACAACAGCTGGATTGAAGCACAGCTTTACTGCCTGCCTGCAGGTCCTGATGCACTGCTGCCTGAATGTTGGTCCTAATAAAGTTTTCCTTATGTCCATTAAATTGATGCAAATACAAATAACATGGATAAGGTCCTCAGTGCCGTGTCCACACAGGCGGCAGAACTTCTCGCCTCCTCTCCTTTCCCAAGGTGGTAGAAACGGGTTAATCCAGGCAATACCAGTACAGAGCTTTAAAATGTTTTCTTCCTGGCCGTTTTTATTCCCGTTTTGAAGTAGGGCTGGGATTTGAGGACTCCATAGTTAATGAGCACTACACAGCCATGCGCTCATCTAGCAAGTGTTTCTTTGTCCACTAAGACTGACATCAGTTGAGTTGACTTTGTCACTATTTTTTTAAATGAGAAGTGTGTTAATGGAGTTTTCCATAGGTGTGTCAGACCCAGAAGCTCGATGGATTCCAGAAGATATTAGCTGGCTGGCGATTTCCCAAGGCAAAACAGCTCAGTCTAGAAGTGAGAATTCAAGGATCCTTCCTCGGCTCCTCTGATTTAATGCCAACATTTTATGAAAGCTCCCATTCTTTCTTTTTTTGTAGCCCACATTCCAGCTGTGTTGGGGCTGGCGAAACATATCTGGGAAGATGAAAAATTGCTTGATAGGAGTTTGCCAATATTATGTCCATGACTGCAGCGTTTTCCCCTTTCAGACGTTCACTCCCAAAGGTTAGCGTTGGCTGTAGTATAGCTCGCAGGACCTTTAGCAGAAGGTTGAATGTTAAATCTGGGAGCTTCTTCTTAAAAGGCTTTATTGCTAAATAAATCATGACTCCCTTTCTCCGCAAGGACTCCAACTGCGGTTTAAAAGAGTTATTGTGATTCAAAAGTATTCCAACTTATTGACTGGTCTAAGCGCTGCCCATCCAAATAACAATGTATGATCTTTTTCTTGTTGTAATTTACTGCCATCATTTATGTTTTTTCTCAATTTATTTTTAAGGTGTTCTGTTGCGAAAAGCTGTGGGTCGCATCCAGGAAGTGCCGAAGTCCAATAGGGGTTCGGCTTATCAGCACTAGGTCATCCGCGTAAAGCAGGTTTGACATTGTCGTTTTCCCTAGCTTCGGGGCATGGGTTGTGCATCTGCTGAGTTCCCCCGGAAGATCCACTAGAAAAAGTTTAAAAAGCAGCAGGGCTAGGACACACCCTTGTTTTAGCCCCTTTGAGGCGGGAATTCTTTTTGATAAAGGTGTTCCGGAACCTAGCTTTATCCTAATCCAAGTATCGGTGTGCAGCTGCCTAAGTTGGTCTAAAAGAGGATTGGGTATCCTTATAGTTTTTGCCAGAGCTTGGTGTGATCTTCATGGTCGAAAGCTGCTGTGTAGTCTATAAAACATTAAAATAGGGGATATTGTTCCTCCTTCACAGCATCCATCAGCAAGGTTAATGCCATAATATTGGTTATGGTGCCTTGCCCTTGGCAAAACCCTGTTTGAGTTGTTGGATTTATACGATTTTCAGAGGCCCAGGAGGCTAATTCATCTAGGATTGTCCCCGCATAATAATTAGCCTCAGTGTCGATAAGGGCAATCAATTGGTAGTTATTCGGGCACTACTTTCCCCTGGTTTGTAAATTGGGCTAATATTTTAACCTTTCCAGGACTCTGGGATTATGAACATTCTAAGCACATACTTAAAAACTCGAACTAGTTCTTAATCCAAAATTCCACATCGTGTTTGTACCACATTGGGGGTATGCCATCCGGGGCGGGGGCACCTGCAGGACTGCCTCTAGCTATTGGTTTCATTGTCTGCATTGCTGATGGGCCGCTTTGCTCCTCTGATGTAAGCAGTGTGCAGTATATGCCTAGTGATGACTTTGTCCCCTGTTTTGTTGTGTTAACCTGGGGTAAACACTTTGCTCTATAGTTGCAAGATTGTGAGTTGTTACTTCCCTGTTGAGGCCGCCGGCGCTTGCATTCCCCAGATGTTTAGCGGTGTCATCTACATTTTGTTCTTTGTCGTTGAAATGGTTGGAAAGATAATCAACCCAGGCTGCCTCGGTTATGTTGGAATTTATATTGGGATGGTTAGGCCGCTGTAGTATATTGATTGTATGCCAAAACTTGGCGCTATTATTTTGTTTTGCACTGCAGAGCAATTTTGCCCATAGTTCATTGGTTCTTTTTTCCCACTTCCTTTGCCTTATCAGTGCCTCAGATTGTTGGAGGTGCACTGCAAACTCAGTTCTTGTGGTGAGTTACAGAGTCGCCTTAGGGTTTTATTTATGGAATGCTTTAGTTTTTTGAGACTGGACTATTCACCGTCTTTGTTGGGGCGACTACTATTATCCTTAATTTTGGCCGTGTCCTAGTCACAAATTTTTCGCCAAGGGACGTGATCAAATTTTCCCAAGTTTTCAATGGCTGGACTAATATGTCCTTCCCATGGTTGAATAGGACTTTGACAGTTGCTGATATTACCTCTATATTTCTGTGATTGCATCTTATTCATTGGAGGTTTATAATTTCTTCTGGAGTGATGGTTTTACAGATCGCTGGTGAGAGTGTTGAACTGGCTTTGAATCTCACTTATTGGGGCAAGTGGTCGCTATGTTCGTTATTGCCTACTCTAAAGAAGGCGATTTTATTAAACAGGTTTAGGGTTGTAAAGGTCTAATTGGGAAAATACTTTGGTCGAATGGTATGTGGCGACTGGTGGTTTGTCCCCCTCAAAGGGGCCATTTAGTGCTCTCAAATTTAGGTGCTTTAGTTTCTGAAGCAGGTACATTGAGCATCTTGTTGTTTTGATCATTTTTGAAGGGCCCTGTAATGGAATTCCCCAGGCCCCAGTTAGATCTTGAGTTGAGTCATAATCTTGATAATTCCCTAAGAGGTGCATGTCAAAGTTGCCTGCCAAGATGTTGTGGTCTGTGTCCTCTTCTTCCACTACTCTTTTTAAATCGGAGGCCAACTCCTTCAATGCCTTCAGTTTATGTTTTGGATGCACGTAGACATTAATTAGTATTACTTTCTGATGAGTCTGGTTGAGCTTTAACGTTGCTATTACAGCCTGCATGCAGCTGGGTGGTGCAATGTAGATCTTGACCTGAGAAATATCTCCTATTACTGGTATTGAAGCTAGAAGCATTACACCCCTTGAGCGGCGGCCAAAATCAGATCCCATTTTTGCTGGAATACAGCGGGAGGTGTAACCATGGAGATCGAAGGGTTTTTCCTCCCAGTTCTCATGAAGCAGGATAATGTCAAAAGTTTTAAAGCAATTTAGGACCTCTTGGTCATCGATTTTAGTGGTTAGACCATTGATGTTCCAAATGCATATATTAATTGCATGTTGCTCTGCTGTGGGTGCAGGAGTGATAAACGTCCCTTGTCAATTTGATTGCGCTGGTGATATTGTTCGCTGCATGTGCATCCAGTCGTTGGTTGTAGGCAAGGGAGTTGAATCAAAATGTCTCCAGCCTGCGTTCATTGGGATGGTCATTTTGTCCATGGTACGAGTACCTGGAGTACTACTTCTTGCTCCTTTTAGTATAGATGGAGTCTTTTTGTTTTGACTGTTGATGTCTGTACTTAAAAAGGGTGTTGTATATAGTGGTTTCGGCTCTGCCTTCAATTTTATTCCCCAAATCGACTGTGGTTGCAATGGCTCTTTATGACTGCCCTGAGGGTCGTTTCCCAGCTTCTGCCTTAGAATTTGAACCCCTTCTACGGGTGCACTCAAAGCTTGTGGTGGTATGACTGACTCTGGTCCAGCTGGAGCAACCTCCTGGTTGTTACCCTGAGTTGGTGAGCTTTGAGTTAGGGCACTAATTGGCGGCCTCCTGGTTGGTTTGTGAGTCAGTTCCTGGATGTTATTGACTTTTGTTGTAAGGTGTGGATCCTCGGACTCTTCCTGCAGAATATTGGATCTTGCAGTCGGGCATTCAGTTCTACTTTCCATGGCGGGACAGGGGTGCTTAAGGTAAACTTGAGATAGAAATCGGGTCGGCTGAGATTACCTTGAGCTGGTTGTCTGTACATTGTTCCGGGAGGTTAACTTCCTGTGTCTTCCCTTCCTTTTTTGTTTATGGTGGGTTTTCGCTGGCAAGGTGTTTTTTTCGGGTGCTCCCGGTATACTATTATGCAACAGCTTACTACCCCCGATGGGTGATCGAGGTTTATTAATGTCAACTCCATGAGTTTGGGTACTGATTTAATTTTTCCCTCCTTGGGTGACTCACTACTCGTAAAGATCTGAAGTCCGACATTTAGTTTCACAGCAGATAGTAGGTCACCTAGTATTGATGGGAGCGTGAGTAATTTATCAACTATTGGGGCGCAGGTGCATTCTTGTTCCAATGTTTGGGCTTTGAAGGCCGTTTCTTGCCCATGCTTTATTAGGCCATTCAGCACGGCAAGCTTCCTGTCAATCCCTGAGGTGAAAACTGCCAGGGTTTGAAGAACTGTAAGCTGAAGGTCCAGTTTGTGTGATTGGTATTGAAGCGTTGCATAGTGCTTATTTTTGTTGTCCAGATTGAGTCTTTGTTTGTATGTCCTGCATCACTTCTCTCAGACCCTGCGGTATTTGGAGGGGTTTTGGGAATATGGTTGAGGTGACAAGTTCCTCCCATTCCTTGGAGGCTAAAAAAGACATGTCGCCGATTGATGTGTGAGAATCTTCATCAGGTAACTGTAGACATCGCCTTGGCAATGAATTATCAGAGAATACACTTAGGGCCGTCGGGGTCACTACATCTTCTAATTGTGTGATTGGTAGTTGTAGAGGGGAGCTACTTTTCGGTTGTGATGTTTGGTCCCTTGCTTTTTGATGATCTGACCACAGCGCTACATCCGGGGTGAGGGCATGGTGGAGATTTGGGTCTAACCCAATTTCTGGTCCCCCTTGTTGTGGCAATTTTAAGGTGTCTGCAACAAGATGACTCTCTACTTCCAGGGAGGGAACTTGATGGAAACTTGGGGTCTAGTCCAAAATGTGATCCCCACTTGAAGCTATTTTAAGATGTCTGTCCCAAGGTGGCTCTCTGTTGCTGCCTTGGAAAGTTGCAGAGTCTGTGAAGGATTTTGAGCGTTTTGTGAACAGACCAATGGGCGATTTTGCAGCTCTTTAGATTGATCGGTGCCGTTGTGCCTTTTCTGGGTAAAGTGGCTGCCGCTACCAAGTTCTGCGCCTTTACCTGACCCGTTGATATCTTCAACTTTTAGTATTACTTCTAAGATTTGTTGAGTAGTAGTCAAATCTATACTGGTAATACTGCTGATATTGCTGCAGAGTTTTTCCTTTAAGTGGATTAGGGGGTCAGTTAATTTTGTTGTGGGCCGCAAAGTTAGATCGGATCTCCCTAGTTGGAGTGGGGTTGGCAGCCCTTTTATAGTTTCACTTTTGAGAAAAATTGATGTTCCGGGGTCTTTCAGGAAGGAAAATGTGTATATTTTGGGCTGTAGGGTGCATGGATTTCTCTTTTGGGGTGTCCCCTCAATATTTGTTAGCTCTTGGCTTTTCCAAGCCCAGCTTCGAGAAAGCTCCATTTCCAGTTGCTGTTACTATTAATGTGTTTTTATTCTCCAGGCTTTGTGTTTTGCTGTAAATTATGACTTTGAGGGGAGATTTGTCACTATAATTTGTGCCTTTGAGGGGAGCACTGTCAGGGGAATGAGGGATCTTATTGACCGTCGCTATGTTGCTCATTGTGTCGAGCTTTCACGTTTTGTTAGGTGGCCATCCCGGGCAGGGCCAAGGGGACGTTGTCCCTGCTTTTGCTCTAATTTTTCCTTTTTTTGTTGTTTTTGGATGCAGCCTCAATCTTACTGGGGTCTTTGTCACTCGGCCCGACCTCATGGCCCTTCCTAATATCCTTTTTGCTTTTTTGAGTTGAATTTGTCTATTTTGCCTTGGAATTGGTTTAGTTTCATTTTTTGTACCAAATGCAGGCGTACTTGTTGAACCTATTGTACATGTTGTACTCTTGAGGAAAGACAAGCTTTTTGGCGAAACAGTATGTAGTGTCCTGCGGCGCCGGGTAGCGATCCAGCCTACCCGCGCCTGCGAGGGCACATTAGGGTGGGCGCGTGTCGTCAAGCGCCCAATATAAAATAAAGGGGGCGTGGCCGACGGGACGAGTCGGAGCCACGAGTTAAAGCAATTGCCGGCTCCCGAGTTTTTATTGATGTCACAGCGTCGCTATTAATCGTGCTAGCGCTAGACTAAACATCCCATTGGCGATGAAGGGCTTATCGACCCCATGCTGTGCTGAGTGCCCCCCCCCCCTGCTGTATTTTTGGGCCATTTTAGAAAGCTGTGGTGTTCAGGCCCATGAAGATCACAAGGGCCTCGTGGGTGCCTGCTGCTGGCTCATGGTGTTGCATGCTGATGCCACAGTGCCTGTAAAGCCCCCATTTGTGCCTACCATCGTTGAGAGCTGCAAACAATGCTGTGAGCCCTTACCACACCCTGGAGCTGGCCCACGCCCGAGTGCCACGTGAGCCCACCACTGAGGTCAGGGCTGTGCACCAGGCAGGCGACCATCAGAGAAGAAGGGAGGGAGGACCAGCCACTCGAGTACTACCCGACACAGTCACCACCGACCTCGGCCAGACGTCTGCCGGCGCACCCGAGAGGTGGGTGAGCAGCACACGTGTCGCAGAGCGCACCACGCACGCACCAAAATGGCGGTAATTCCCGCCATAGAACCATTTGTCGTCGACGGAGCTCCGTCATCCCTCGCTCCGCCATGTAGAGACTGTTTTGATCGCCTCCAGATCTACTTCGAAGGGGCGGGCACGGCCCGGGAGAA
Source organism: Lissotriton vulgaris (assembly GCF_964263255.1). NCBI lineage: Eukaryota > Metazoa > Chordata > Amphibia > Caudata > Salamandridae > Lissotriton > Lissotriton vulgaris. The sequence continues at coordinate 928,241,648 of NC_141689.1, read as the reverse complement.
GCACAGAGCATAACTTCTTCACCTGGGAGGAAATGATATCCACCGTATATACAAAACGATAGTGGAAGCCACGCCGAAGACGTACCACACCCTCCGCGACGCTTTAAACGCGCACTTTGAACCTATGGCAAGTAAAGACTATGAGAGGTTCATCTTCCGCCAGGCTAAGCAGGAAGCAGAGGAGTCATTGGACGCCTTCCAGGGGAGGTTGAAAGAGTTGGCCAGCACGTGTGGATTCCGTGATGAACAGGAGGAAATTGGAGGACAGATAATTCAAGGGTGCTACTCTTCCAAACTCAGAGTCACCATTCTCCAGGAAGACGGCAAGCCGCTAGCAGACATCCTCAAGCTGGGGCGCTCCAAGGAACTGTCACAGGCCAGATCCTCCCACATGGAAGCAGCCCTCCACCGGCCCATCAAATCGGCGCAAGTCAACATGGCGGAGGCAGCGAACATCATGAGACCAAAAGCGCGCCAATATGCTGGCAAGAAACAGCAGGACAAGCGTAAAGAGTGCGGATACTGTGGGGGACTGCCTCACTGTATGCAGGATTGTCGGGCGAAAGGAAAAAGGTGTAGCGCATGTGGGTGGATGAACTGCGGCGGTATGCCGGTCGACGAAGTCAATGAAGGAAGCTGTGCAAGCAGTAGTGGAGGAACGAGACAGTGAAGACATGGACAACGACACAAGTGACTATCCGGTTCACTATGTGTTTGCGATTGATCAGCCACGGTGGAAGAAGCGCCGTCTGCCAAAATGCTGAATCAAAATCCATCAGCAAGAGGTGAGAGCCACTAACGACACAGGAGCATCCATTGAGCTGATGGTGGCCAACGTGTACAACCAGCTTAGTAATAAGCCCCCCTCCGCAAAGCAAGGATCAGGGTATTCGCATATGGCCAGAAGACGCCAATTCCACTCATAGGGTCTTTCAAAACAGATCTGCAACACCACGGCCTCAAAGTCCCCACCACCGTATACGTCACCAAGGAAGGCAGTGGCATGCTAAGTAGTGGACAATCAGCAGAAGAGCTGAGGCTCATATCGTTCACCATGGCAGTGCTGGAAGATGAACTAGAGGCCATCTTAGAAGAGTTCAGAGACGTCTTCAAAGGCATCAGATGCCTGAAAGGGAAGGAAGTGTCTCTCCATATCGACCCGTCGTTCCAACCGGTGGCACTGAGACACAAACGCATCGCGTTCCATTTGAAGAAGAAGGTCGAGGAAGAACTGGAGGCGCTGGAGAAACAGGGCATTATCGAAAAAGTCAGTGGGCCCACCCCGTGGGTGTCCCCGATCGTGGTGGCACGGAAACCGAAACAGCCGGGACAAGTCCGAATCTGTGTGGATATGCGCCCCCCAAACGCTGCAGTAAAGAGGGAACGTCACCTAACCCCAACCATCAAGGACATACTGGGAGAGTTGAATGGCGCAAGATGGTTCTTAAAGATGGACCTCCGGTCGGGGTATCACCAACTGCCACTACGCCCGGACTCTCGATACCTAACCACCTTTTCCACGCACGTAGGCCTCCGAAGGTACCGACGCCTCAATTTTGGGATCTGGAGTGCCGCTGAGGTGTTCCAAAACACCATCCGTGAAGTCCTCAGTGGGCTCCCAGGAGTTTTAAATGTGAGCGATGATTTTCTCATCTACGCATCGTCAGTTGAAGATCACCATCAGAGGCTGAGAGGAGTCCTACAAAGGATCAAAGAATCTGGCCTGACCCTACACCGGGAGAAGTGTCAATTTCTGAGAAACAAGATCAGCTTTTTTGTTTATACCTTCTCAGACCAAGGAATCGACCCGGACCCCGAAAAGGTGAAGGACGTCCAAGAAGCCCCTGCCCCCACCAACATTTCAGAAACCAGGAGTTTCCTAGGCATGGTGAACTTTTGCAGACGCTTCCTCCCCGATCTTTCCAACCTCACCTAACTCTTGAGGGAACTGACAAAGTCCACCACGACGTGGCAGTGGGGCCTAGAACAGGCCTGTCCTATTTTGACCCGACCAGATCCACCAACGTCACAGTGGACGCCAGCCCCTATGGGCTAGGAGTAGTACTCACTCAACTACAAAGCAATGGAGAATGGGCCCCGATTGCATATGCAAGCCGCTCCTTAACAGACACAGAACAGAAATATTTGCAGCTAGAGCGGGAAGCAAATGCCATCCACTCGGCACTTTCATGTCTATGTGTATGGTCATCCCTTCACAGTGTCGACGGACCACAAACCGCTCATACCCCTATTCCAAGGCACAGTGTCCAAACCTCCACCACGAATTGAAAAGTGGATACTTCATCTCCAAGCTACGACTACCGGGTAGAGTACAAACCCGGCTCATCGTATCCCGCAGACTACCTCTCGAGACATCGTCGAACGGCCACTCAAGCGGAAAGAGAGGAGGGGGAAGATTCCGAAGAATATGTCCGGCTGGTACTGGAGAAAGCTTGGCCCCTGCAATGAGTCTGGAATCCATCATCACGGCCATCCGGGGAGATGAGTGTCTACAACTGGTCGCCGAGGCTGTCCAAATGAATGACTGGCGCCCGATCCAAGCCACCCTGAACAGGCGGACACGGCAAGCGAAACGGGCACTAGAGACCATGATGCGGGTCAAAGACGATTGTCGGTCGACAGCCGAGGCAGCCTCCTATGAGGACCACGATTGGTGATGCCTTTCAGCCTGGCTCAGCAGGCCGTTGACCTGGCACACCGGGGACACCAAGGCATGGTGAAAACCAAGAGTCAACTGAGGGCCAAGGTATGGTTCCCGGGAATTGATTCAATGGTAGAATAGATTGTCCGGACCTGCACCTGGTGTCAAGCAGCAGGGCCATCGGATCGCCCTCACCCTGTCATCACCGATGATAACTCTAAAAGGCCGTGGGAATGTGTAAGCTCAGACTTTGGACATCTTCCTGATGGGCGCTATGCACTGGTGATCATCGACGACTTCACAAAGTATCCAGAAGTGGAGATTGTAGGGAGACAGGCAGCCACGGAGGTCATTGCCAAGTTCGAAAAAACCATTGCTACGCACGGGATATTCTAGGTGGTCAAAACAGACAATGGCACAGCCTTCCAGGGACAGGAGTTTGCAGACTACCTAAAGAGCTGGGGGATTAACCACAGGAAAGTGACTCCCCACTGGCCCCAGGCCAAAGGGGAATTGGAGAGATTTATGTGTACGCTCAACAAAAGAATACGCATTGCCCATGCCGACGGATCACCCATGGAAAGTGCCATCTACAGCTTCTTAAGAGAGTACCGGCTGACACCTCATCTCACAACCGAGGCAGCCCCCGGTCCGGCAACCATGGGCCGAGTAGTAAAAGACACCATCCTGAACCACCCAAACTGGGTCCCAGCTCGAGTGGATCTGGAAACAACTCTGGCTAACCGAACCCAATCCAATAACCAAGCCAGCGCCAGGAGACGGGCTAAAGAATCGGACGTCCAAGAAGGAGACAACGTGTTCATCAAAGACCGACATCCAGGGAGCATATTCCGGCTCCCGTTCGAGCACAAGCCCTGGACCGTTCTCCGCCGAACTGGCACCATGGTGACCGCCCAGAGGGGATCTGAAGTTGTCACTCAAAACATCTTGTTTTTCAAGAAAGCACACCCGGAGCACCAGGTTGTCAGGAGCCAGATCGCTTGACAACCAGGCCTAGCCAATCAACGGATGAAGATGACTATGGACTACCAGGGTGCTACCCCACTGAAAGTGAGAACCGAAGGGACCCGGACACTCCGCTGATGCTGGAGACACCAAGGGAGAGCCTGCCAAGCTCTCCCGTGGGGCCTCGGACAAGTGGGACCTCGCTGAGAGTAACACCGTCAGTGCCATCGTCGAGGGGGGAGCAATCCAGGCATGGTCTGAGCTGGAATCCAGCACCATCCTCCTGGCTAGCTGATTTCATGGTGTGACCATCCAGAGACTGGAAACCAAGAGACTGGTAACAGACCCTCGTTATTTCTATGATGCTGGTTGTTTTTTTGTTCAAATAAAGGTTGGAAGGAATGTAGTGTCCTGCGGCACCGGGTAGCGTTCCAGCCTACCCGCGCCTGCGAGGGCACGTTAGCGCAGGCGCGTGTCGTCACGCGCCTGATATAAAATAAAGGGGGCGTGGCCGACGGGATGAGTCGGAGCCACGAGTTAAAGCAATTGCCGGCTCCCGAGTTTTTATTGATGTCACAGCGCCGCTATTAATCGCGCTAGCGCTAGACTAGACATCAGACAGTAGACTCTAGGAATGTTTTTTTAGGTGCTGAGGAATTCCCTGGCGCTCTAGAGAGAATACACTATAAGTATCTACAAACACAAATTCCAGATGTACTGGTGCATGCAGACCTGCTATGAAAAGGTCAGCCATAATCCAATCTTCTCTTTAACTGTTGTGATAAATACTCATCTCAAAAAATTGCTAGATGAGGGTCTATTGGATGAGGATGAATATCTTTTTCTCAAGGTGAACCACCTGAGGTACCCGTGTTTCTATACACTGCCAAAGATTCATAAAGGCCTACCATTTCCACCAGGTAGGCCAATAGTATCGGCAATAAGGGGACCAACTGAACATTTGTCCCAATTTGTTGATGTGTTTCTGCAACCAATAATGTCTAATTTACCTTCTTACATCAAAGATACGCGTCACATTTTAAACATCTTGGGAGATATAAAATGGGAGACTGGAATGGTAATGGTTACTCTTGATGTAATCTCGTTGTACACGAGCATCAAAAACGAATTAGGACTGAAAGCCTTGGCCCATTTTCTATCTAAAAGACCTGCCAGTCACTGGCAGCATACACAAATGACTTTGGCGATGACTGAACTGATATTGGAGAATAACTATTTTTTGTTCAAAGGTGACTGGTTTAAGCAAAAACAAGGAGTGGACATGGGCTCCAAATTTTCACCGGCATATGCGAATATTTTTATGGGTTGGCTAGAAGAAAAATATATCTGGGGCCCTGCAGCAAATGAATGTAATGGATCTATCCTGTATTGGGGTAAGTTCATTGACGACTGTATTATGATTTGGACAGGATCTATGCAAGCCTTGGATGGGTTTTTCACGTATCTAAACAATAATGATGTGAATATAGGTTTTACCACTTGCCACAGTACGACAAATATCACATTCTTAGATGTTGAATTATATGTAAAGAATGAACGTATTGAAAGTAAAATGTATCGCAAACCCACTTCATGCAATACAATATTACATGCGAAGAGTGCTCACCCACGTCACCAAGTTAGAGCAATTCCGTTTGGTGAGATGCTTAGAGCCAGGCATAACTGCAGCGAAACTGAGAATTTTAACAGCTGCATATGTGATATGGAGAGAAGATTTGTGCAGAGAGGTTACGACAAACAAAATGTGAAATTGGCCAAACAGAGGGTCCTGAAAATTGGGCACAGTGAGACATTAAAGCCTTCAGCCAAACATGGTCAGAAGGATCAGCCAATCAGACTGGTTACAACTTATACTCCAAAGAGTAACGTTTTGGTGCAAAGCATGAGAAAACATTGGGGTATTTTGAAACTGGATAATGTTCTGAAACAGCATATAGGGGGCAGGCCACAAATCTCCTATAGAAGGGGTCAGACTTTGGGCTCCCTACTAAGTCCGAGTTATCCATTATCACAACGACATGTCACATTGCTTGATCAATATGCAAAGGGATTTTACAAATGTGGTCATTGTGGCATGTGTAGATGTGCAAAGGACAAAACTAAAAGTTTCAAAATCAAAGATGGAAAACGGTATGATATCAGAATGAATATCACATGCAGTACCAAATTTGTAATCTACATAATTGAATGTAAATGTATGAGGGGGTATGTGGGCAGCACAATCCGCATGCTTAACGAAAGAATGGGCGAACATCTAAGAGCAGTAAAGAATAATGATGTGAGGTATCCGATAGCGGAACACATACATAACTGTGAGAAGCAGGACTATAACAAAGGTTTCAAATTCTACGGTATTGATCATGTACCTGTTGACCCACGAGGTGGGAACAGGGAATTGAAATTGAGAAGGCGGGAAGCACGATGGATCATGCGCCTTAGGGCGGTAGAGGAAGGATTAAATTATGATCAAGAGCTTCAATTCTTCTTAGGTGATTAATGAGTACCAGTGAAATCTGTGATTGACTGATGCACATTACCTATATGTGGATACACATCAGATGAGGTAAGGATATTTGATGGATATTCCATTAAAACTCATTATTATTAATACATGGTAAAGTAGCATATAAATCTGCGCTTGTAAACGCAGAAAAATGATAATTTCAAAAGACTTTGGGAATAATGCTGGATGAAATGTACGCAATTAATAATGGCACGCACTGCTATAACTGTCAAAATTTGCTACATAAAAAGGACATTTGAAAATTTATTGAGGGGAAGGCCGTATAGATATACGTTTTTGCAATGATGCTTAAATAATATGCGAAGTTTATCCATTTTAAAATGGCCGCCGCATTATAGAGGCACTTCTGTAAGCACTGATGTGGTAGTCCGTCATCAGTGTCTAACGGCGTTTAGCTTAAACCAGGAAGAGGAAGGAAAGGGGTTGTCTCCTGTACTCGGGACGCGACCGAAATTACTGAGCAAGGTAAGCCGGGGGCAGAGGGAGGCTAAGATTGATCTAATTGAGATGGGAAGCTTTAGAAAAGTAATATACGTAATTCATAACTCTGCAGGCTGAAAAGATGCGGCATGAAGAATAGGAGATAGACGATAACCGGAAGACTTACAAGGTACGAACCCGGTCTCTAAATTTTAAGAATGGGGAAGGCAATGAAAAAGCAGTGCACTCAAAGCTAAGAATATGTTATTGATTGTAGGTTTCTAACCGGCACACAAGGAAAACAGAAAGGGCAAAACAAATTGGGACACTGACAATTGGGTGTTGACCTGTAATATTTCAGGTAAGCGAGGCCGATATAGATTTAGTGTTAGAATCACGCAATGATTTATTCCAGGCATGATAGTGAAATGATTCCAATTTCGCTTGTAGGTCAAAAGTTGGATGACGTGCAATAAATGATTCTGAAGATATAGGAGGTGAAGGAGGGAGATAAATATAGTAAAGCAATAAGAAAACGAGAGGTAGGTTCTTGAATAAGTATAGATGTATTTATTACGCATAGATCCAAAGTGCAGCCCTAATTCTCAATGGGTGTAAAGTGAAGTTGTAAATTTTCTCTATCCAAACAGATAGTTGTGTAAAGCCAAGTTGAGGTAAATACAACCCATATTACTTGATGATTATGCATGTTGGCAATAAGCTATTCACGAATGGTCTTGGTCAGAACTAACCGCTTTCCTTATGTTTTAATGCATGAAATGCTTTAGACACAGGATAGTGTGTGACACAACGATGTATTTAAAGTATTTCCTTTTATTTTATTTTATTTTGTAATTGTATCATGCAAAAGAAACACGGTGAAGATGTTGAAATATGTTCAATGGGCATGTAATACATTGTGTTGTAGAGGTTTCTATTGAACACATGGTTGTCTTTGTCTTTAGGGGTCTGATGAGGCTCTGTAAGAAGTTATCAAATCAATTGAAATAAGGGGTTGTAAAAAAACGTTGTTTGTATTATTTCCAGCCCTGATGAAGCCGATGGGTTCTGTATAACCTCGGCGAAACGCGTTGGCATGGCATGGGATTGGAAAATAAAAGAAGAAACTGTGGAAGAGCCTTGAGACTGATTTGACATCATTGAATTATTTACCTTAAGAGACTCTAACTATTATGATATGTTGAGTGCTGCAGTATTATATTGTTAGTAGGCTCCAGGAAAACTGTTGACTGCTGCCCGTGATGAAAAAAGCTGTTGCTGGCAAATACTAGCAAATACTAGCAGAAACTGGCAGATATTGATGAACGCGGTCAGCTGTAAAGTGGAAAACTGCAAATTAGGCCGGCTTGAGCACTAGAGAGGGATGGCCAAGGCCAAGGCTTGAAAACGCTGGATACGGCTGGAGGCGCCCCCGGCTGGGCAGCGTTTAGTTAGAGCCAGAGTTGGCATAGAGCCAGGATGCCAACCTCAGCACTTGGCCGCCCGATGCTGGGTGCTGGATGCAGTCTGCACGCCCGGCTAGATGGCGTTTAGTTGGACCCCCGGTAAGGAAACTAAAGTCAAAGTCCAGAGGGAGCCGGAACCGTGTGCTCAACAGCAGCAGTTTGATTTCCTCCCGCTACGCTTAATGCAGCCGGCGATCGAAATGATTGAAACGAAAGAAATAAGGAATGAAAGAAGAAAAGAAAAAAGGAAAGAAGGAGATATGAATAAAAGAAGGAAAGAAAGCTGAAAAGGAAAGAAGGAAAGAAAGAAAGATAAAACGAAAAGTAAGAAGGTAATAAAACAAATATTACAAATGCTGAAAATTAAACACAATAACTGGTTTTCTTCCCGGGCAAAGTTTATTAAAAAACTTTTATTGAAATTCACCAGAATAAACGTCTTCTGCTTAGGAATCCACATGTATAATAATGAAGCTTTCGAAAATTGAATACACAAGAACAGTTTCAAATGATCTCAATCTGTGAAATACCAGCAGTAAAACAGTAAAGAAAGGACACTCCAAAAGAAATTCACAACAGCATTGGCACTACACAGGAACTTATAGAGAGAGGAATGTGACCTGTGCTCATATCTGGTATAGGGTCCTGCTGTCACATTGGACTCTATACACAAAGGCAACATCAAAGCAATAGAGTAAAAAAAAAACATTGCCACACAAAGGAACTAGCTTGTGTGTGGATGTGCTCATTGTGAAAGAGAAAAATGCAGTCATTCAAACTGACGTTTTTCAGTGACTGAAGTGGGCTTATTCTCTTCCCCATACCGTATATTGTAGTGGGCAGAAGCAAAATATGAATGACACACCAACAGACCAATGGGTGATGAAAGCTGACTGAAAGCCACTTTAAATAAGAATATTGTACATATATTCTATTAAAAATCAAAATGTATTGGCTAACGCCATACCTACAAAGAAGCTTTTGAACCATCCCTCTTCAGTCACTAACTTGCTTGTGCGAGCCCCCTTCAGACATTAGCTCCATTGTCTGTACATCATATTTTGGATCAGTATTTGGTGTATGTTCACATTTCCTACTTTACGTTGGTGAGTATAGAAATGAGTTCACCTGAAGACTTCTACGGCTGCCACCCTCTGTCTTTCTCCATCATTATGAGCCACACTTGCCTTGCCCACTTTATCATCCACATGCTTCCCCTACCTCTCCCGGCCACTGCATCCACAGCGCTTCGCGTAGCTTTAAGACAGTGCCCTTCTCCCTCTAGTGCCTGACCTTGTTTGGTGGATGCTTCACTTTCTGCACTGTTAAACAAGAGCCCACCTCCCTGGAAGCTGAATTCTCTGCATGTGTATGGTGACATGGGGTGACAGTGGAAACAATGCAGGTGTGTGTCTAGCGGTAGCAGTGTTGTGAAGCGGTGGAGCGCACACTTAACTGATACATCATACTAGTGCATGTTCCCGTGATGGCAAAAATGTTTACAGAAAAATGCATGGGTTTGGTAATTATCACTGAACTCAGAATTCTGATTCATGTGTAAACCCAAATTGGGAGTCCTGTGGATCCATGAAAGTGGCCCATGCTTTTGAGATTTTCATTCATACTGTGATGTCTTATTATCAAATCATGGCATAATTTGCTCTATCATGATGCACCTTTTTAGCTGACATTCCCTACCACCATCTCTTTCACATCCAGTAGATTTCACTGTTGCTCTCCTACTTCTTGTGATGAAGCAAGCTTAAAATCTGTGCTGCTCTTACTTCTCTGCATTTATTCACATTAACTCATTACCCAAAGTCTGGCACCTGTGCATAAACCACAGCTGTGGAGATGATGGAAATAAAAATGAACTGCTGCATTATCTGCATCACCTTTCTCAAACACACACCGACTGGCTCATGCCCACAACCAAAGAAGTCTATATTTGTTATATGTTAATGTTAATGTTAACGGAATTTATACAAAGCGCACGAATACCCAGAGGTGTCTTGGCGCTGAGGATGCAGTAGCCCGCACAACGTCTAGTCCTGGAACAGCCAGGAGTTTAACCCTACCCTGAAGATGGATAGGGAGGTCCCACTTCTGAGTTTGCATGGAAGAGTGTTCCAGAGCTTGGAGGTACCATGGTGAAAGCTGCGGCCACCCCAATGCAATGTATGAACTCTGGGCACCGTCAAGAGTCTGGCCCCTGAGGAATGAAGTTTTCTGTAGGTTTGTACCAGACAAAAATCTTCTGAAGAAACAAAGGGCCTGTGTGATTCAGTGCTTCGTAGGCCAAGCACAGTGCCTTAAATGTAATACTCTGTGGTACCGGGAGCCAGTGCAAATTGTGTAACTCATTTGATACTGATTTATGCTTGGGGATATTGAGCAATGGCCGTGCGCTGTATTTTGGACCATCTGAAGCTTCTTTAGACACTGCTTCTGAATATTCAGATATAGCCTGTTGCAGTAGTCCAGTTTGGACTGGATGAGAGGTGTTACCACTGTTTTTCTAGTCTCTGCTGGGATGTATGGAAGGATCTTCCTTACTTTCTTTATAAGAAAGTGTGAAGCGGAGACAATAGCATTGGTCTGCTGAGAGAGTGTTAGTTTATTGTCAATCCATACACCCAAGTTCTTGGCTTTGGCTGCTGGTTTAGGCGGAACTCCCATCTCTGCCGGCCACCACAGATTGCCCCAGGTTGGCTGCATGTTTCCAAAGATCAAGACCTCAGTTTTTTCATAGTTAAGTTTCAGGCAATGTGTACTCATCCATCTGTTTATTGTACACATGCAGTTTTGAAACTGTTGGAAAGGAGGTGTTTGATGTTTATAAGCAGCCACCACAATCTGAGTAACATCAGCGTGCAATGTCAGAATAAACCCAAAGTCCCGAATCAGAGGAGCTAGTTTAGAGACATAAACATTAAACACAAAAGGCTTAAAGAGGAGCCCTCTGGCACTCCACACGGCAAGGTGTAAGATACTGAGTTGAAACCGTCAACCTACACTGTTAAACTCCGATCCTTAACCCCTTCGATGCTCATGACGAGCTCAGCTCGTCATGAGGTACACCTCTCGTACACTCATGACGAGCTGAGCTCGTCATGAACAATGGGAATCGATGATGGTCAGCGCAGGAGAGGGATACCATCCGCAGGGATGGTGTTAAGAAAGGAGGACAATAGGACCAGGGCTGTGCCCCGACCCCAAGTCTCTCCAGCCGCTGTTGCAAAAGGACATGATAAACAGTTTCAAAAGCTGTAGCTAGATCGAGGAGCACAAGGGCAACTGTGCCTCCTCCGTCCATCGCCGCTCTGATCTCCTCAGTAGCTTTAATGAGTGCCGTTTCCATGCTATGCTCTTGGCGAAATCTGAACTGGGAATGGTCAAGCAGGTTGTTTTCGCAGATAAATTGAGAAAGTTGAGTATTCATAATTTTATCAATTATTTTGTCCGGACCTGGCAGTCTGGCTATAGGTCGATAATTATTTGGGTTAGTCGCATCCAGGGTAGGTTTTTTTAACAGCGGAACGATGGACGATTCTTTCCAACTAACAGGAAAGTTACCAGAATTAAACATGGAGATAAAAATGTCTGCGAGGCCAGGGCCCACCAAGCCTGCTATTTCTTTCAGAAGTGCTGGCGGATCCGGGTCCAAGGGAGATCCTGACTTTGCTTCTTTTGTTTATTTTTCCACTGTTTCCGAAGATACGGAGGAAAACTTGTCCTTTTATCGGGTCAGGGCAGATCGTTGCAAAGGAGGGGTAATGTCCTGATCCATACTCAAAGACCTTAAAAATATCTAGGACTTTTGCTTTAAAAGCCGCTGCACTGTCATTGCAGAACTTTTGATTGCCCTTCCTCCCTGTCTTGTTGGGTATAGTACGTCTATTTACTACAGAGAATAGTTCCTTGGGGGAATTTTTTACTGTCTCCATCTGTTTGGTGACATACTGCCTCTTTTGTGATATTAATAGGTTTTTATACTGTGTTAAAGCTGTCCTATACACTTTCCTTTCTGGCGAGTGATAGTTTACTTGCCAACGAAATTCCAGAAGGCGACAATTTTGCTTTTCTTTCCGTAGTGTGTCAGAGGACCAGGGGGCAGATGGAGTATTCCTGTTCCCTGAAGATTTTTCTATGGGTACCGATGCTTCAACTGCTTTAGTAAGCCAGTCTGTGTATTCAATGGCAGCTAGGTCGGTGAGGAAATGATGCGGATATGTTCCTGGACGCTATCTAACCCCGTGACATATGAACAGTTCTTCTATGATTAAGCACATTGTCATCCTATTCCTATGACAAACCATCTCTAGCAACAGCTTTGAGATTCTTCTTCTTCTCTTCAAGATAATCGTGCCATTAGCCTCTCTATCGAAGCATAGCAGGTCGGGTGACTTGGGCTCAAGTTTCACCACAGTTCCTCCCTTGACTGGTACGCAACGGTGGCCGCATCCTCAGATTAATTCTCCAGTCTTATCTCATCCATTTTTTATAAGTTGTCTACATATCATATAGAACTAGCATCTTTCTGCAGAATCGTTCATTTGTGGTTATCAACATCTAGTGTTCAGCTTCTGTTCTGTTTTCTGTTGGAAATTTTTGTGACTCTTCCTGAAGAAGGCTTCTTGTACGCCGAAACACGTGTGGAGAAAATCACAAACATCTACTACATCTCAGCCACTTGTGGGTCATACCACTTGAACTGTCAATTTGTTTCTTCATTAATTTCAATTATTTGTTCCATGTTTAAAATGGTTAGTGTGGTGTTTATATTATTGTATTGTATGCCATGCTATTTATGTTTTATCATGTCTGTTTATGTCACTTTTACATTTTATATGAATAAAATGATGTATTTTTAACTGATGTGTGTAGTACACTGAGCGTACGTATGTAGTTATTATCTCTCCATGTATAGAACTTGATTTTCATATATGGTCCCTAGTTGCTTAGGAATGTTACTTCATTTATAATAGCTAGGTTGGTGTGACCATGAAATTGTGGTTGCGAACCCTCCAACTGTGTGCGGAGAATTGTTTTGTCTACTTTACTCCATACTGTATGAGAAGATGCGGGAGACTTAGTGGTACCAATAAGTCCGACAGACATACCTAGATGGCTGAACTTGATTAGTGAATGGTCTGACCCTGTCAGAGGAAGGGTTTCATTTAGCGTGAGATATTGAGCCGTAGTAAAAATGCCTTCCAGCGTATGCACGGCCTCGTGGGTGGGAGCCTGTACTAGTTGGGTCAGATCTACAGCTCCCAGTGTGTCTAAGAGTGCCCCTGTCTCTCTATTGTCCTTATCTTCCAGATGAAAATGAAACTCTCCAAGGATGGTGAAATCCTTGTTTAAAAGAGAGGTTCAAGAAGGCTATCCAGATTCTTTATAATAAAAGGCCTCTGAAAGTCAACTTAGGACTGAGTTCAAGTGTGAAATAAAGAGCCTCATATGAGGACATTGAGGTAGGGTAAAACGTTACTGGGACATGTTCTCTAAAATACATTGCTATTTCACTGTCTCTTTTTAAAGACCTGTCGACCGTGATTGATCGAAATCCAGCCGGGGTTGCAGTGATGAAATCTGGGTCAGAGGCAGCATCAGCCCATGTTTCGGTTATGAAAAGTATAACTAACCCCAAGTTTTCTATCATGTATGCAAATTCATATTTGTGTTTTGCCAATTATCTAACATTGACAATGCCGCAATAAACCTCAACCCTATCGGAGAGTTTGGGAACATTATGGCTCTGAAAATTTCGGGGAGACTGGAGGGCATTGATCATTCGAGCTTGCGGAAGAGTGAAGCCGAAGGGAAAAATTGCATTGCCTTCACCAGGACCAAGCAGACAACAATTATCCTTAGTATTATTAAGGCGAGATAGCTCCCTAGCGGAGAATCTTAGCATATGGGAAGTCAACAGGCCAGGGGTTCTGGCCTTAGGCGCATGTCCAGGCAGGGACGGGTGCAGACAGGCTTACCATAGGCGCACCCGCTGCGCGTCCGCACCATCTAGTGATTATATACAGATTTCCGGTGGACGACTAGACTGCGGCCCGATAGGAAATGGGTGAAATGAGCAGTAGAGGTAGGACCGCCCTCCGCTCAAATGGCACGTCAGCCACGGCGTATCGGGGTCAGCCCCAAAGTGCAAAGAGCAGATTTGGAATACGATGAGCAGGTGAGTAGCAACTAGTTTAAACAAAATTAAATCTAATAGGCAGTTGCAGTAGCCGAAAGATATACGTAACAGTAAAAGTTATGGGATAAAACAATCAGAGCAAAATAAAAGACAAGGCTAAAAGGTGCAGGGCACCAGCAGGGCTAACTTGAGTCCGCTGCGCGTCCACACCATCTGGTGATAATATACAAATTTACGGTGGACGACTACACCGCGTACCGACCGGAAATGGGTGAAATGAGTAGCAGAGGTAGGACCGCCCCCCCCCCCCCGCACAAACGGCACGTCAGCCGCGGCAGAACAGGGACGGCCCCAAAGTGCAAAGAGCAGATTCAGAATACAATGAGCAGGTGAGCAGCAACTAGTTTTAAAAAATTTAAATCTAATAGTGGCAGTAGCAGCAAGATATAAGTAACGGTAAAAGTTATAGGATAAAACAACCAGAGCAAAGTAAAAGACAAGGCTTAACGGTAAAGGGAGTCGGCAGGGCTAACTTGAGTATAGAAATAGGATTCCATCTCTGAAGCCAGGACTGCAATGGAAAGTGCGTGGTACCTCGAATGTCATGCCAGAGGGAGCGGCTGCTTCCTCTGGCAAGCCCTCCTTGATGTCCATGCTTGGGTCCTTGGTAAAAAGGCATATATGAAAACTGCTAATATTTTATAGCTATCCCATACTGTTAAAGTGTTTAAATAATAAATACATGTATCAAAAGTAGATGCAAGAACCAGCTGGTAATCTTTACTTGACCTCTTGTACTCGGGTATTGAACCCCTGGTCTCAAAGATCATGAAAACTGTAACGGAACCAAACGTAAACAGAGTCCTAGGAAAGATGTTCACTTTCAATGCCCTTTGTAATTGTGGGTCCCAATTATGTATGTGGCGCGCTTTCCCTGTTGGCACCCAGTGCCTCTGAAACAGGTATGCCAGGCACAAACATGGTAAGTGTGCCCCATTACATAGAATCCCCTGCCCCAGGGCAGTTCACTCAAGTGAAAAAATAAGTGGCTTTGAAGCAGTTGCTTCATGTTTCACTGTGCAGGTGGCAACCCGCCTGCACTTTTAAAGAGGATTAGAGAGCTCCTTGCAGGCAAGTTCAGTGAGTAACTGTACCCGCCTTCAAGGAGATGTCTGGATGGTCCTTAGGACCCTCATTTACCCTTCAGAGGGCTGCTATCAGGGATCGCACTGACAGTGAACCAGCTTTTAGGTGGTGCATTGTCAGTGAGCCCCCTGACATCCTCTTTGCCTCTGCTCCCACATCTATAATACAGTGCCAGCACAGAGACAAAGAGATTCCGTAATTTGCATAGGGTCACGCCCCCATGCACATGAGGGAAAGCCTTCTTGAGAAAGTGCTGGCGCTGTATGTGCACCAGCACTTTCAGTATTACAGGAGGGGCTGCACAAGAGTATGCGGCCCCTTCTGGAATAATAAAGTGCTCTGGGCGCACAAAGCGGGTGCAAATGCCTGTTGCCCCTCCAGGGCACTTTGTGTAATATGGCCCCTGGCCTTGTTTTAGCTCCTTGGCTATAAATAGGAGGCTTTTATGAGTCTTGGATGGGTCAACCTCATGGTGTTACCTATGTTATCCCTGACATTTTCTTGCTTCGAAATTCACATATATAAAAAAAGAGACATCAGAGATCAACTTTTGAGGGAAAACCAATACATACCAATGGTTGACAGACAATTTGCAAGGTCCCCACTCAATTCCAGGTACAGCGCCGTTTTCAAATCATGCCTGCTATAGTTGAGATATCTGTGGAAGACTGTGCAAACATTAAATAGTAAGATATAACCAAGTGAAACACTATTCACAGTTGATACAGTGTTTTATTTCTGGTAATGCCCCATGATCATGAAATAAAATCATATAATTTCCTCAACACTATATGAATGGTGCCGGGAGATGTCATCACCAGTTTTTATACTGCCCATCTTGGGAAAGGACAATTATTCCACAATAACAAAAACAATTGTATTTTTAGTGCAATAGTAGACCATTGCCTGACTGCAATTAAAATGTATGTGAGCATTAGTGTTAGTGGAGAACGATGGTAAATGGAGAAATGCTAATGTCAGGGTAGGTGGACAAGAAGATGAGTACAAAGCAGATATGGTTTTAAAAAAGGGAAAAGAAGGGCAGAAAGGGCCCCATATAGTGTTTGGCAGATAGGGCACTTTCTCACAATGATGTTGGAGCATCCTTTCTCCAGCAACTCTGGGTCAGCCCAATAAATTATGAGGTGGGCTGACATCAAGGTTTACAACAATGGAGTACAAAGTTCTCCTTTTGGTGTAACCTTTTCTCCAACAGTCCGAGGGAGCATGAGGTGTCAGAGGTATCCATCCAACTATCTAGAGTGTGGGAAGTGATGTGTGCCTAGTCGGAGGAGGTGGCGTGTCACGAGAAGCAATGCTGGCGAAAGCTGCTGCAAGGCAGTCATGAAGGTTGTAAAAGCCACCAGCGTCCTCAGCAAAGAACATGACAAGTGAAGCCAGGCAAAAGTCAGCCCTAAGCCATGAGCTTAAGACCCCAAGCCACAAAGCCCTGACTCCCAGCTTAAACCCTGAACCCCGAGTGCAAGGATGGATTAGGAGCGGCTGGGAGATGCGGCCTGAGTGGCGGGGACTGAGTATGGCAGGCTTACAACTCCCTGGCACCACTGATTGCAGTTTCCTGCTCGCTTTCTCCATCTGCCCATCATTGCCGAGATGCTGCAGTGAGGTCGGCAGTACAATTGAGGGATTCTGGATGTCTCTGGGTGACTCCAGCTGGCTGGCCTCAAACTGCAAGTACTAAAGGAGCACACTGGAACGTAAGGAGGAGGGGGGCACCAATGTTAAGTGGAAGAAAGAGAGTGTGTGGTCTCAAGGGTTGTACTCAGCCTTTGTAAGGGTGAGCCTGACGGCCTGTGGAAGTGGTCCAGCCATGTCTGGGTGCAGCTCCTACTCACCTCCTCTGGTCCTGGTGCCAACAGGGATTCTTGAGCAACATCCTCCCACTGTCATACAGGAGTTATTAGTCACCTTCAGCAGCACCACGCAGGAAACCTGCATACCAAGTGCACACCCACACCTGGGAGAGCCCAGAATAACACACGCAGTGTCCAGTAAAGCTCTGAACAAAGCATGTAACCTGTGAGGCAGTTGTGGTCTTGCTGAAGTATCTTTAGGAGGCAGGTGCAAGTTCTCCTGATTCTGAGCCTAATGTGCTAGTGGCCCTCCCTCCATCCTACCCCAGGTGGAGCCCATTGGGTACTACAAATTGTATCCAGAAGGAAAGGCAATGCTTCCTACAACCTCACCACACAAACCATCTCACAACATATTTATACCGGCTTATAAAGGCCAAATCTGCAGAGAACAGTACATCATGCTCCTTGAGAACGTACTAAACAAGTGTCCAACAAATCTGTGGCAACATGGTCAAAAGGAAATCCCTCCCCTGGAAAAAGTCACAGAACGCTCAGACATCTTCTATATTATTTCTGGGTGCCCCCTCTCCAGGACTTTTTTATTTTTATTTTTTCATTTCTTTTTATTGGCATTTTCAAAAGAAAATACATAAACTCAACAAACAACTAGCCAGTATGCTAGCGCTGCGTGTTCAGGAGTAAAATCTGCACAATCAGATCATTACAGAGAACTCTTAGCTCCTGAGGCGAAGAGCCGGGAGATTTGCCAAGGTTTTTTTAATCTTTGTTGTGTAATTCTGTGCATTTTAAAAACTTACTTGACACTCTCCCACGTGTGTTTCCGGTGTAGCGGATCCTAGCGCTCACGAGGGAATCTGTCCTCACTTGCCGCCATCAGAGGGGAAGACTGCGGCCACGCCCACCACCCTCAGGCCACGCCCCCTAATCCCAGATCTTAAAGCGCGCTGAACTGCGAGCGCGAGCAGAGAACTTTTAGCTCCTGAGGCGAAAAGCCGGGAGATTTGCCAAGGTTTTTTTAATCTTTGTTGTGTAATTCTGTGCATTTTAAAAACTTACTTGACACTCTCCCACATGTGTTTCCAGTGTAGCGGATCCTAGGGCTCACGAGGGAATCTGTCCTCACTTGCCGCCATCAGAGGGGAAGACTGCGGCCACGCCCACCACCCTCAGACCACGCCCCCTAATCCCAGATCTTAAAGCGCGCTGAACTGGGAGCACGAGCTGAGAACTCTTAGCTCCTGAGGCGAAGAGCCGAGAGATTTGCCAAGGTTTTTTTTTATCTTTGTTGTGTAATTCTGTGCATTTTAAAAACTTACTTGACACTCTCCCACGTGTGTTTCCTGTGTAGCGGATCCTAGCGCTCACGAGGGAATCTGTCCTCACTTGCCGCCATCAGAGGGGAAGACTGCGGCCACGCCCACCACCCTCAGGCCATGCCCCCTAATCCCAGATCTTAAAGCGCGCTGAACTGCGAGCGCGAGCAGAGAACTCTTAGCTTCTGAGGCGAAGAGCCGGGAGATTTGCCAAGGTTTTTTTAATCTTTGTTGTGTAATTCTGTGCATTTTAAAAACTTACTTGACAGTCTCCCACGTGTGTTTCCCTTGTAGCGGATCCTAGCGCTCACGAAGGAATCTGTCCTTACTTGCCGCCATCAGAGGGGAAGACTGCGGCCACGCCCACCACCCTCAGGCCACGCCCCTCTATACAATATAAATATGTGTATCCCCCGGAAGCGCAGCGAACGAGTGCAGCGGGCGCGCCTAAGGCAAGCCCGTCTGCGCCCGTCCGCGACCGGACCGCGCCCAGCGCCAGCCATGCTGCCAGTAAACGGCTGCACACAAATAGGGTTGTTTGGACCAGCGCAGAACTATTGGCGTTGAACGCAGCCACCCCATGTCAGGCGCCAAGGCTCGATCTGGCGTACCTTGACCTACCTCCTTCATGCCCGCTCTGCTGCAAATCACTTTGTGCTGACTCACTCCAAATAAACTCATATTCCAAAATAGCAAGCCGACGGACAGTTAACATCTCAACCACTCTCTTTAGGGCTGGATTACTGAACTGTAGGTCCCTCCCCAAGCATGCTGATGATATCTGTCTGCTAATAGAGGATTCTGAGTGGGACACCTTATTTCTCACAGAGACATGGCTTAATGAAGACAATATGGCATCTATTGCCTTGGCTGTCCCGCCGGGCTTTAAAATAAGCTTCTCAAATAGAAAAGAGGACCGAAGGGGCGGCGGAGTGGCCATTATCTATAAAAATAAATACACTTTGGCGTCCTCTACACCTACCAACATTCCCGGTATAGAGGGGCTACACTTCTGCCTTCAAATTAACCCCCAATTGTTTCTAACAGGCCTAATCATTTACAGACCCCCGGACTGTCCCTCGACTTATACATGTGAACTTATGGACTTTATAGTCCAAAGCTCTCTAGCCCACCCACACTATATTGTAGTTGGTGATTTTAATATCCATGCCGATAAGCCCGATTGCCCCCAGGCTACTCATCTTATCACAACGCTGCAAGCTGCCAATCTAACTCAAGTCATTTCTGGCCCAACGCACCAGGCAGGTCATATGCTGGACCTAATTTTTTCCAACATATTGGATACTACAGCTAAACTTCCGCTGCCATTGTTATGGACTGATCACATTTTAATTCCATTCTCAATTTCATTCCCATCCTATTCTCAGATAATAGGGAAACGCTCCTATGTGCGGAGAAACTGGAATAACATATCAGCTGACACCCTGTGTCCTGCTCTTGCAGTTGACCCCCCACTACAGACTTCAGACGTAAACTCTGATGCAGTGTTGTTGAATCACTGGATAGGCAACTCAGTGGAATCCATTGCTCCTGCAAAAATCGCCACGTCACGCAGAGAATCCCCTTCTTCTCCCTGGTTTTCCCCCGAGCTGATGACCGAAAAAAGCAATTGCAAAAGGCTGGAGCGCCTCTGGCGGGCTAACTACTGTGAATTAGCAAAAACCTGCTACAAAAAAGCCCTTCGCGGTCTTCACCTATCCATAAAAAAAGCCAAAAAAGCATTCTTTGTGACCTCCATCCAGCAGGCGGAGCAATCAAGCAAAGAAGTTTTTAAGATTGTTCCATCTTTTTTTAAACCAAGGACTATCGAGACTGAAATTATCCCGTCAGTGAGACTCTGTGAAAACATCTCTGATTTTTTTGAGACAAAAATAATGAAAGTCTATGACACCTTCACGGACCCCGAGCCCACAGTTATGGCGGACTCGGAAAATACTGAGCTACCCTCCTCGTCCTTAAATCAATTCTATCCTACCACCCTCGCTGAGGCACTGAGAGAAATAAAATAAATGCAAATCAGGGGCCCCTGATGACCCCTGTCCACCTAAGCTTTGGAAAATGATGTCGGACGCAATTGTAGTACCACTCCTACATATATGGAACACGTCCATCGAAACCGGCACGTTCCCTGATTGCTGGAAACATGCCACACTTCTCCCTTTGAAAAAAAAGCCTAATGGTGCTTCGGACGACCTGAGCAATCTCCGCCCCATTTCCCTACTAGCAGCCCCAGGAAAAATGCTCGAAAAGCTGATTCAACGTCAGCTGAACAGCTTCATCGAGGAAAAAGGAGCTTTACATGAAACACAGTCAGGCTTCAGGACCGGCTTTAGCACCGAGACGGCCCTCATCGAGGTTGCTGAGTCGATCAGGTGGTCCTTAGATTCACGAGCATCAGCTATGCTGGTGCTCCTGGATCTATCAGCCGCATTTGATACGGTGGACCACGGCAGACTGCTGCTACGGTTAAAGGATATAGGCCTGGAAGACAAGGCACTGAGCTGGCTCCACTCCTATCTCACAGATCGATCCCAGAAAGTGGCGCTGGGCACCTTCTCCTCTAAGCCAAAACGCCTTTGGTGTGGTGTCCCTCAGGGGTCGGCACTCAGCCCGCTGCTTTTTAATGTCTATCTAGCCCCACTTTTTACCTTGATTGCCAAATGGGGGGTCAAGGCGATTTCGTATGCAGATGATACGCAATTAGTCTTCCCCTATGCAGAGGTATCGGAGGCAGCTTTTAGTAAAATAAGAGGCTGCCTTCGAGATGTAGCTAGCTGGATGAATACAAACAAATTAAAATTGAATGCAAGTAAAACGGAGGTGTTATTTTTTGGAAAAAATACACATCCCCCCCGATCTGTGGTGGCCTCATGAAATGGGTCCAGCACCATCCCCCGGCACCCATGCAAAGAATTTAGGAGTAAGATGGGACGAGAAGCTCTCTTTCTCTTCTCACATACAGCAGGTTACCACCGGATGTCTTCACAAACTCAGAAACCTCCAAAAATTCCTTTCTTTCCTTTCAGTTGAGTGTCGCAAAACGATAGTCCATTTATTTATTTATTTATAGTTTTGTAGAGCGCGTAGTCACCCGTTGGGTATCCCAGCGCTGAACCTTGTTACTCACGAAGGGGTGTAGTCAGGAGAAGTGCCAGTTTTAGGGGAAGAGTAGAGTTTTAAGTGCTTTTCTGAACCGGAGGAGGTTGGGTTCTGTTCTGAGGCTCAAAGGGAGTGCATTCCACTTCTTTCCAGTGTTGACCGAGAAGCGGCGGCCACCTATGCGGGCCTTTTTCACCTTGGGGATCGTAATGAGGTTTCCATGCTCCGAGCGAAGTGCTCTCGGGGGTCTATAGGGGCTGATCCAGTTGTTAAGTATGGGAGGGCCGGTGTTGTGGAGAACCTTGTGGGCAAGACAAAGGGCCTTAAAAATGACCCTTTCCCTAATAGGGAGCCAGTGCAGCTTCCTAAGTGCGGGCTTGGCGGATGATCTGGCCGGGGTGTTTGTGAGGAGTCGGGCTGCGGCGTTTTGGGTTTTTTGCAGAGTTTGAAGAGTGGATTCTGGGGCGCCCAGGTAGATGGCATTGCTGTAATCCAGCCTGGATAGAATTAGGCCCTGGATCAGCATGAGCCGCGACTGGAAAGGTAGTAGTGGGATTACCTTCCTGCATGACTTAAGTAGACCGTAGCATATGCCGGCTGTCTTTCTTGCCTGGGTCCTGAAGGTAAGGTCGGTCTCCAGCCACACTCCGAGACTTTTTACCTCCTTCTTGGGAATGGGGGGTTCCCCCATGCAGGCGGGCCAGATGTTAGAGGGGAGGCTCATAGTTTTTTGTCCTAGGAGCAGGATCTCTGTCTTGGAGCCGTTTAGCTTCAAAGCGGAATCGCTCATCCACTGATGTACGTTGGAGAGGCAGTCGTGGAGATTGGAGGGCTCAAGCTTGGGGTGGGAGAGTGTCACCACCAGTTGTATGTCGTCAGCATAGCTGACGATAGTGACTCCGAAGGGTGAGATAAGTTCCTCCAGTGGGGCCATGTAGACGTTAAACAACGTAGGGCTCAGGGAAGAGCCCTGAGGCACACCGCACTGGAGGGGGATGGAGGGGGAGCGGCTTTCGCCTTCCCATACTTGGTAGGAGCGTCGGGAGAGAAAGGACGATAGCCACTTCAGTGCTCTGCCCTTGACCCTAATATTCCCGAGGCGGTGGGTTAGGACCTGGTGACTGACCGTGTCAAAGGCCGCACTTAGGTCTAGGAGGACCACTGCCACTGATCCTCCTGTGTCGATGATTTCCCTAGTTCTTTCCACTGCTACGAGGAGAGCAGTGTCCGTGCCCTGACCTGGTCTAAAGCCTGTCTGTGAGTCGTTGAGGAGATGGTTTGACTCGAGGTAGTGGGACAGCTTTTTGTTCGCGAGTTTTTCAGCGACTTTGCCTATCCAAGGGAGGAGTGAGATAGGTCAGTAGTTGGAAAGGTCTGTGGGGTCGAGCGACGGTTTCTTGAGGAGCGCTTTAACGACAGCTTCCTTCCAATTAGAGGGGACCTCTCCCTGTTCCAACGAGATATTAATCAGGGCTGTCAGTTGGGGAACTATGGTCTGCGGGATGTTTTTAGCGAAACGTATGGGCACTGGGTCGCTAGGGGCTACGCTCTTAGTTGAGGCGAGTATGACCCTTACCTCCTCTTCTGTAACAGGGCCAAGTGACTCCAGAAAGGGTTTGCCGGCGGGGGGGATCGGCTCCTTGGCTCTCTCTAAGGAGTCGGAGTTGGTGGGCGGGAGGGAGGCAAGAATCTTCTTAATTTTAGCGTCGAAAAAGGTGGCCAGCTTGACGCATTTTTCCTCAGCTGCTTTGGGGTCCATAGGTTTCTGAGGGGGGTCCGGGAAGAGGAGGAGTTCCTTGAGAATGGAGAAGGTCTCCTTGGATGAGCAGGAGGAGCCTTTTATTTTTTCCTCATAGTAAGTCCTTTTGGCGTCTTGTAGGGCCAGTTTGTATGCTTTCATGGAGTAGTGATAGGCACTTTTCTCCTCTATTGATTTGTTTTTTCTCCACGTACGTTCTGACTTTTTGTATTGTTTTTTCAGGGCGGTGAGGGCGGGTGTGTACCAGGGAGCGGGGCTTATTCTTTTAACGTGTTTGAGAGTGCTGGTCAATGGAATGGAGCTATCTAGGGGTCGGACTAGCCAATCCATGAATTCTCTGTTCGCGGTGTTAGGGTTCGTGGACAAGGGGGCGATGGTGTCGCGTAATTTAGCCTCCCATTCCTCTGGTATTAACTTGTGCCATCGTCTGGCTTGTATCCTTGTTTTTTGTTTGCTCGCTGGTGTCATTTCGAGTGACCAGTGCATAGGGATCAGCATGTGGTCTGTCCAAGGCAGGGGAGTGGGGTCTTGGGCGTAAAGGTTCCCGATGTTGGAGAATATAGGGTCCAGGAGTTGACCTTTCTCATGGGTGGCTTTGGGGTTTTGCAGATGGAGGTCAGCTGTAGCGAGATCCGCGAGCAGGTTTGCTGCGGTATTGTCCGTGGGGTCCAGAAAGTGCATGTTGAGGTCCCCTAAGAGGAGGAAGTTAGAGACTGAGATAGTTTTGAGTAAGATATGGTCCATCAAAGTATTGGTGAATTCGCCTAGGGAGCCTGGTGGCCGGTACACCAACAGTCCCGAAAGGGAAGTAGATGGTGAGATCTGAATTGTGAAGTGGCAGTTCTCGCAGTCTTTAACAGATCCGGACTCGATTCTACATTTGAGGTGGTCTTTGTAGAGTATGGCTAGGCCGCCACCTCTACCGATCGGTCTATTTAGGCAGCATATTTGGTAACCGGGGGGTGTTGCATTAGCCACATCGAAGTCGATGTACGGGGTCAACCAAGTTTCCGTCAGGAACAATAAATCCAGCATTGAATCCTGGACGAGGATGTTGATTTTGTGGGCATGCTTTACTAAGGATCTGCAATTCAGAAGGCCGAGCTGGAGTCCTTGATGGCGTTCCGTTTCCTCGGGTCTGTTGCAGAGGATGCATCCTACATAGGGGGTGTCTTCCTTGAGGACGTATTTGCACTGGGGATGTTTTTCCAGGTTCCAGGCAAGCAGTGAACCTCTGGAGTATGAGATGCGATTTTGCAGATTGGGCATAGTGGCTGGGCCTAAGGCCGTCTGGGCCCGGACGGGCCCAGACGGGCTTGCCTTTGGCGCGCCTTCGGCGCGCTGCCAGCGCGCCCGCCGGCCCGTCCGCTGCGCATCCGGTGATTGCACATCTTTGATGAGTAAGAAAAGGGGCGGGTGGGCGTGGCCTCTGAGTGGGCGTGGCCTCTCTCCCTCGCCGTCAATGGCGGCAGAATTGTTTGTTTCCTGAGTTAAAGTTGCAGCGAAGGGGTCGCTGTTTCGGCGATTCTGGCGCCCGCTCCAGTGGTGGCAGACGGGTGAGTGAGTTTAAAAATACAGGTATTTGAGCAAGTTGTGACACAAAATACAATATTAAAAATAGGTGGTGGTCTCCCGGCTTCGCCTCAGGAGATGGCAAGATTCTAGTTTCGTGGCGCTGAAGGCAGCGTTTTTATACAGTGATCGGCGGGTGGGCGTGGCCTCTGAGTGGGCTTGGCCTCCCTCCCTCGCCGTCAATGGCGGCAGAATTGTTTGTTTCCTGAGTTAAAGTTGCAGCGAAGGGGTCGCTGTTTCGGCGATTCTGGCCCCCGCTCCAGTGGTGGCAGACGGGTGAGTGAGTTTAAAAATACAGGTATTTGAGCAAGTTGTGACACAAAATACAATATTAAAAATAGGTGGTGGTCTCCCGGCTTCCGCCTCATGAGATGGCAAGATTCTAGTTTCGTGGCGCTGAAGGCAGCGTTTTTATACAGTGATCGGCGGGTGGCCGTGGCCTCTGAGTGGGCGTGGCCTCTCTCCCTCGCCGTCAATGGCGGCAGAATTGTTTGTTTCCTGAGTTAAAGTTGCAGCGAAGGGGTCGCTGTTTCGGCGATTCTGGCGCCCGCTCCAGTGGTGGCAGACGGGTGAGTGAGTTTAAAAATACAGGTATTTGAGCAAGTTGTGACACAAAATACAATATTAAAAATAGGTGGTGGTCTCCCGGCTTCCGCCTCAGGAGATGGCAAGATCCATGCGACAGTCACATCTAGACTAGACTACTCAAATGGCCTCTACCTTGGTCTGCCTAAATATCTGGTGCAACGCCTGCAGATCGTGCAGAATGCGGCTGCGAGACTGATAAAGCACATTCCCTTCAGACATCATGTCTCTCCTCATCTGCACGAACTTCATTGGCTCCCAGTGGCGAACAGAATAAAATTTAAAGTTCTCACCCTGGCGTTTAGAGCACTAAAAGGGACCTGCCCTTACTATCTAAACTTAGACTTCCCCGTTACCACCAGGAGTGACACCTGCGTTCTAACTCCTTGCTTCAGTTAATTGTCCCACGAGCTAAAAAAGCTAGACTTGGGGGCAGGTCCTCTCTGCTGGCACGGCGAAACTTTGGAACGCCCTGCCCTCTGCCATCCAATCTGCTACGACCGAAGCTAGCTTTAAGAAGCTCCTAAAGACCTGGCTCTTTATGCAGAAAACCTAGAATCTCTCCATGGCCCCTTGCTTACTGCTGAAGTACTCTTTCAGCGTGGGACACTTCCTCGTGAGGTAGCTGTTCGCGCTTTACAAGTATCAGTATTATTATTATTATTACTATTACAAGTGCTGTACAATATGCGCCCATCCCACTAATACTTAACAGACGATGTCGATGACAACCACATTGCAATACCAATCAAAAAAGAAGGATATGGGGTACATGTCTGCAAGTCCAGAGCCTCATCTAATATCACATGCACTGCAGGCAGGTTAACGGTAAAGAAAGACAGCTTCTACATTTCACAATAGCCCATCTGTTGACCCTGTGTATATCGAGGTGTCTGCATCTGAACCCTGCTTCTCCTGGGCCCAAGTGATGAATGGTTCCCAAAAGTCCCTGGGTCTTGAAGTAGGGGGCATTAGTTCCCAGAATGTGGTTAATTGGGAGTGATCATACGTGGTGTCCCTTAGCCATTCCTTAATAGAAGGCACCCTCCTCCTCCTCCAGTGCACAGCAACCTGGTCGCTTGGCCAACAAGAGTAGTAGTGTGTGCAGTTTACGTACCTTAACTGGTGTGTCTTCGACATAGCCCACAAACCCAACAGGGTTGTAATGCTCTGGGCTTCACCAACAGTGCTGTGTTTTGCATGTGTGTGTAAAGGCGTGTGACAAGCTTATGGGGTGAAGATGAGCTTAACACATTTTCTAGCGACAAGTGGCCCAGAGCTTATGATATAGGAACATTTCAGCAAATGGCACCGATTGACCCTCCTCTGCAACTGGGGGGATCAAAATGTGTTCTCCTGGTAGAGGCCAGCGAATGTGCAGAGGTTCAACTTTTGCACCATTGTTCTGCTAATTCCGTCCTTTATGTTAGGTAACATAGGACTATGTGCTAACGGTATAGAAGGGGCATATAGTATGGGAGCGTCCGCCCTCTTTCGCAGTTCATCCCATGCCCAGGGTAGGGTATCCGCAGTGTCTACGCTGTCTCGAGGGTGGAGGTATGGTTGGAACAGCGCCACACGAAGTGAACAGGCCCCACTGTGGCAGTCTCCAAAGCTACATGAGGTTGAAAGGGTGTTGGGTGAACCCAGTGGTGGAGGAATTGGGTCTTAGCACACCAGGCGTATAGTTGCATATCTGAGGCATCCATCACACAATGTTTCAGCAGGAGTGTCAGCAAATCCCAGAATACTCCAGCCTGCCCACCCGCCCATGCCAGAAAACCCAGCAGTGATCTTAAGGACTTGAAAAAGGTATGTGTAAGGGGGATCGGGATGTTGGCAAATAAATAGAGACATTTCGGTAATACTACCATTTTATCCAGGGCGATTTTCCCTGCCAGGGATAGCGGGAGTCTAGACCATAGTGTGACCTTTTCTCCAACCAGGTAATGGCACATCCGTAATTTAAGTTCCACGCCTCCTGTAGGTCGCAGCTGATCTAAATGCCCAGGTATTTAACCGCCTCAGCCTCCCATTTTAAATGAAACTTAGAGATCACCCGGATTGTGTTATCTGTCAAGGGAAACACAACAGATTTATCCCAATTGATGGAGACACCAGCCCGTCCTCCAAATCAAATGAATTGTCACAAGATGGGGTCCAGATTTGTCACTTGTCAGTTTTGTATAATGTGACATCGTCAGCATATAACGAGATGAGGAGGCTTCTAGTACTAAACCCAATCCACCAGACAGTGTGGTGCTGCCTGATACGTGCAGCACGGGTTTCCATCGCAAGGGGGACCGGGGATATCCTTGCCGTGTACTTCATAAAATAAGGAAAGGTTCCGATAGGAGGCTGTTCACTCTGATCTGAGCTGGGGGCTTAGTATATAGCAACCAGATAAGATTATTAAAAAGCGGGTTAAACCCCATACAGCCAAGAATAGTGAACAAGTATGGCCATTCAAGCGTATCAAACACTTTGGTATCATCAAGAATAAATGCAGCGGCCCGTACATCTGGATGAAGATAATATAGCACTGAAAAGACAGTCCTGAGGTTATGGGAGACTGCATGGGAATGAATTGTGGCTGATCGGGGCAAGTGATAAGGGGAACTAGGGGCTGCAGTCTATTGGCTATCATTTTGGCCAGAATTTTAACATCCACATTTAATAATGACAATGGCCGATATGAATCAAGCTCAGTCTCAGGTTTCTCGCGTTTCAACAGAGTGATTATTATTGTCTCACGCATAGTTGGTGGTAAAATACCTGTAGGCTGAGCTTTCTCATATAGTGCTATCAAATGTGGCGCTAGCTCTTCCACGTAAGTTTTATTGAAGGCTGTAGTTAGGCCATCAGACCCAGGGCCTTGTCTAAAGGTAAACTTTTAATGACCTGAGATACATCCTCTACAGTAAACAGGAAGTCCATGTAATCTCTGGGCCTTTGACTGAACCAGAGTAAGTCTAAGGAATCGAGGGAGAACTGCATTCCCTCTGGGCATGTCTCTTGGGTGGCAGAGTAAAGTCTAGAATAGAACGAGGAGAATTTGTCCAGGATACCAGCTTGTCCCCTAATAGCAGCTCCATGTGTGCTAGTTAACGCAGGAATTTAAGCAGTGGAACGCGGGGTTCAGATCATACTAGCCAACGTCCTTCCTGGCCTATCGCCCTCTCCTTATCGCCGTGCCTCCGCGTATTTCCCAAGAAATTTAACCTCACCTGCGCTTCCTCTTCATAGACAAGTAGTCTGGTCTTTAAGAGGGCCAGGGTGTCAGGGTCGTTGGAGGAATAAAATTGTGTTTCCAGGCCACCTGTTTTGAGTCTCAAAAGAGGCAAGCAAACCCTGTATGGCTTTTAACACTCCTGCTCGGCGAGCAATTCACTGACCCCTAATGACCACCATAAATGCCTCCCAGAGGGAGGCTTCCGTGTCCACCGAACTGGAATTGAGAGTGAAATAACCAGTGATATCTGTCCTTATTTCTTCCTTAAAAGCCTCATCTAAGAGTGAATGTTGTGGGAGCTGCCAAGAGAACATGCGTAGGGGGGACCCGGGGAGTGCCAATTGCAAAAGACATGGAGCATGATCCGACAAGGATCTGGGCAGATGAGACACCCCCATGGTACAAGTGGCCACATTACGAGAAACCAGCCAGAAATCCAAGTGGGACCAGGCACCAATACAGTTGCCGTCCCTAATCACAGGATATCTACAGTGCCAGATATAGACTAAATCTCTATCTGAAATTAGAGCCTTTAGGGCTTTGCTTTCTGAAGGATGCAGGGCCCGGGCCTCCTCCCTCCTGTCGAAGTCCTTATCCAAGATAGTATTAAAATCTCCCCCAAGATAATAGTGCTGCAGCCGGTTGCCCTAACTCTAGCCCAGATGTCTTCGAAGACACTAGGTGAGTCCACATTAGTGGCATATATCACGACTATCGCAACTGGGGGCCCACCTAATTTACCCATTATGATAATAAATCTGCCTTTGGGATCCCTGTGTAGTTCCCCCTCCCTCCAGTCCCAGTCCCACTTAATCAACACTGCTACTCCTCAGGAGTAGTTAGAATATATGGAGAAGTATACGTGGCTTCACCTCTTGGCTTCAGCCTAGGGGAAGGCACAACATTAAGGTGGGTTTCCTGCAGTAAACATATATCTATGTTATGTCTCAATAGGTAAGCATGCACAAGCCTGGACTTCCTGCCGTCATTTAATCCCTTGATGTTCCATGTGAGAAAATTCAGATTGGTAGCGTGGTGTCAAACTGTACGAAGTGCAAGAAAGCAGTGGGGCAAGGGCAGCACAGCATGTTCCTAAATCTACCGGTGCAGATAAACAAGCATCACAGAGTTTTACTGGCTAAAAACACAACAACATTACCCACCTCCAACCGTCAACTCACTCCAACCACCCAATCACGTTGTAGATAACTTTCCCATGAACACATAGAGAAACATTGAGCACAAGTGAAGCCTCCCATAGGGATGCAGGGTTGCCGGCACACTCCCCTGCTGAGGCAGCGAGGTCAAGATACTGCATAGAGCTGAGCCAATAACAGGAGAAGAATTCAATAAACCATACATATATATTTTAGGGTCTGATTGGAGTCTCGACAGGTCATATAACTCTGTCCAGTCTAGTGTATCGCAACTCTGACCGACATGCTGCATGGGCCCCCCCAGATCCCCACTTTTATATAAGCAGGCCCCCGCCGAGGCAGGTCTCACACACCCACCCCGGGCGAAGCCTGCCAAAAGGAAGGAACTTAACATGGGAGCTCATGCTATAGCAGACAGGGGCCATCAAAGAATAGGATGCCAAACAGGGCTCCCACCAACAAAAACAATACTGAACATCGAGAGCATATAACATGGCATAGCAGGAGAGCAGTCAGTCATTGTCACTTAGCTGGGTTTCTGCTGAGTCTGCGGATCTGGAGCCATGTTTTAACTCCTTACTGCTGATGTGTTTTTCAAATTTGAGGGCGGACTTGGCATCAGTAAAAAAGTGTGTAGAGCCATCATGAGTAACCTTACGTTTGGCGGGATAAACAATGAGTAGTGGACCTGGGCCTGCAACAGGATCCGCTTCACTTGGAGAAATTCACGTCTCGCTGACTGCACTGCAGGTGTAAAATCTGGGTAAAAGGAAAGCTGGTTACCCTTGTCCGTGACTTTCCCAATCTTGCGCGCCAGATGCAGAATCCAGTCGCGGTCTTGGTAATTAAGGATCTGAGCCAGTATGGACAGAGGTGGAGCTTTGACTGGTGGTTTAGGGCCCAAAGCATGGTGCGCTCTCTCGACTGCAAAGACAGGGGAGAGGTGAGTATCAAACAGTTCTTGGAGTAAATCAGCCACATAGGTTTCCATCTTGACAAGGGCTGTGGTCTCCGGTATCCCTGTGATACGCAAGTTGTTTCGGCGAGACCTCGCCTCCAAATCTTCATTTTTGGCGCGGATTAGCATCAACACTCTATCCATCCGCAGAAGTTGTTTTTTTGTTTGCACTTGAAATTCATGGAAGTCGGATGTTTTATTCTCAAGTAAGTCGAGTCTATGTTCATGGGTCTCTACCTCGGACTTGACGGATTCCAGTTGTGTAGTGAGGGCGTCAAGCTTGGTGTCAATATTGAGCAGGCTTGACCTCATTTCAAGCATCAGTGTATGGAGATCTTCACCTTGATCTTCCATTTGCTGTTCCGTAGATCTCTACTTGCTGGCTTCGGGGTCAGATTCCATGAGTCTAGTCATCCTCCGCTGATCAAAGTTTAACTTCGGCTGCTTTCCATCTTGTTTACCCATATTTTGTACTGGTGTCACCAGTCTAGCTGGAGAGCTTCGCACCCTGTCGAGGCACAGGGCACACACCCACGACCCTCTCTCCCGTATTTGGCAGCCGAATTAGTGTGTTTAATGCTCAGTCTCAGCCCACAGGGAAGCAAAGGTGGCCCCCCAGCACCACAACCAGCAAGCGGACACACCTGTCGAGATCGGCAACACACTCCTAGTAAAGACTGCTCCTCAACGGATTACCAATCTAGTAGTCCATAATGGCGCCAGGAGGGTTCACCCTAAGTGTCCTCCCATCAAGATCTATGTGTTCTTGGCACTACCGCTCAGCACTCCGCCACATAAGCCCCTCTCGCAAGTTGGCTGCTGCGTGGGGACCAAGTCTGCAGGAGCAAGACAACTCGCGCTGCACAGCCAGGGACAAGGTGTACACTGATTGGGGTCCCTCAAAAACATTGGTAATTATTTTGCCCGTGGATAGAGAGGGTACGATCTCCAGTTCAAAGTGTGTCACTAAAGAGCGCCAAACTGAGCTCACATGTGGCACGGCTGCAAAATGACGCCTACAATTCACGGGGTGCCCCACATCCACCACTCCACCGTACCTCACCTTTGGAGATCAAGTCGTGTGTAGCAAGTCAGTCAGAGAGGCAGCACAGCACTGCGACAGAAGCCGACGCCGCCACCGGGGTCTCCTGGAAGAAGGGAGCACCTCGCTGTCACCTCAGCTGAGGCCCTCACCAAGCCAGCCGCTGTGGGCTCGATTTCAAGGTCTGCCCGCACACTGAATGTGCCTCTGTCGCCGGCCTCCGCACTGCAGGTCGCACAGATGAGCTCCAGAGCAGGTTACACAAATGTGAGTCACAGTGATTGACTCCTGAGGTATTCCTCTTTCGATGTGAGGATGTTAGCTGGGGATTAGCTCTCCATTTGCAAGGATAAACGCAGGATCGTTTATCGGCCAGGAGAGCTCTCTCACAGAGCGGCCATACCACAGCTCGGCAGACCATGACCCCCTCTCCAGGACTTTGACTTCGTTTCAAATGAATCAAGAAAACAGGACATAGCAGAGCAGAAGCAAGAGGCTGCACTTGGCTCCTTCAACACTCAACAAGCTTGAACCAAAAAAGCCTCTGGGCTGACAAGCCGGTTCGCCAAAAAGACCCAGACCCTAGGAGTCCTGCCACCCATACAAGTAATGGTTAACAAATATTTCCCTAACAGGGATCCCCGCCTACCAACTTCATTGGGTTCATTGACTTTAACAGTTCATCATTTTCCTCATTGTCCTCACACTGTGTAGGATCAGACGGCAAACTGGAATCAGGTTAAAGCCCCATAGGTAAAATTCTTGCCCTGCCCTACAATGGGATCCCCAGTGCAGCAAAGACAGCCTTGTTTTCATTCCTAAACCAACCCTCCAGACAACTGCCCCATAGTCTACAGTAACAGAGAGTGATAATCATTCTCTGAATCAAGTGAGCATACAATGCTGGGGCTTGGAAAGAGAAACCCTGTACAGTGAACATCGCTCACAAGCAGTCACAGTGATCATGGAAGTCCACTGCAGCTAGACCCACCCTATCCTTTTGGGCTACACTACCAAAAACCAAGCCATCAGAAACTGCTCCAGAGGCAGACTCTGCTCAATATCCTTCGAAAAAGCCTACGAGGGAAAGTATATCCGATCAGGAACTCAAAAACCTAACAGACCAGTTTGTTGCCACACTGGAAGCTGAGATGGAAGCATCAATGGCACAAACTCCTGCGTTAAGAAATGACCTTAAACCCAGAACCAAAAGTCCCATTCAACATGGAGTACCAGTCTCTCCTTCTCCAGTGCCTCCTAGCCCCACACCAGCATCCCTGTCCTCCATTAGTATCAAGCATGATATGATTGCTAGGGTGCTCGTATGTCAATCACAAAAGATGTAGCTCCAGATAGACCTAACTCAATTCATCACCACGAGCTGAATGGAAATGGGACTCAGGCTAAGGACACTGGAAAATCTCTTTTGGTAAACAGGGATGGATCAACTCTGCTCAAGTTCCCCGTTGCTTGATAAACTAAGCTCTCAACCGGAGATACTGTGTTCTCTTACGGACAGTTGTAAAGATTTCAGACCGTGACCTAGGAAAAAATTGTAGTCCATCCTCCCCAAACCAAACTCTTAGACACAACCCAATCATCACTAACAACAACTCTTCCCCAGATGGGGTAATACTGGCCTCACTACGGCCCGAACAGAAGTCCCATTCTTTATTAAATCAGCCCCCTTACACCTTGGCCAGTATTGCAGCCTAACTCCCCTGAAGCTCAAACTGAGGGAGAGCACAAGTTCAATTGCCTGAATCACCATTCTCATCAGGCACCAAACCTTTAATAAAACCAAAAAAGATACTGAAAAAAACAGTCTACAAAACAGTGCCTCACAAAACAGAGATCCCTGATCACAGGACCTGTCAGGGTCTCTCATGCGGACCAAAAGGATGGGTCCACTAAACTCTTATCCATATGTATCACAGCCCCTAAATCAAGCCTGGGCCACATGATAGGCACAAACATGCAAACCGGCATGGAAAGTTCATCGAGGACTTCTGCTTCCCTCTGAGGCGTTGCAATCCAGACCACAAAAAGCAGCAGCTGCACTGATTTGCCAAATGGACCTGGAAAAAACATTAAAATGTGACTACTCTGGGGATTGGCTTGGATCAGGCACCATCAGTAAGCACAAATCCACCTGGGGTCACTTGGATTTTTATACCCACAATTGAAACATAAATGGCATGCAATGAATCCTAGAAAGGTACTGGTGCCCTCAGCAGCATACTAGACACAAAGCAATCCAACACCCCCAGCCACTGAGTGGAAGGGCTACTCACAGAGGCTGTTTCTATGAGCCCATCCACTGCATTAAACATTTTCACAGTGGGCACTTGCGGGATCAATTGTGTGAAGCCTTAAAACGGGCATGGGATAAGTGTGCATCTATTCTCAACTGCCTCAGGGCACAACAAGTAGAATCAAGTACAAATAGAATACCTTCTCACTCAGATGTAGCTGTTAGGGGGCCTCTTATCTAAGGCCCCCTAGCCCTACTGGCTATGCAAGTAGCATACAAAATACACACTGGCCTATTACACCCAGCAATCGAGCACAAACAAATATGTGGTATGGGCTGAACGACGAGAATTCGGACCAAGACCATCTAGCAGTAGGTCAATCCTACACCCGGTGAAAACAGTTAATTTGACATTCAGTCACAAACAACATCGAGACAAGCAGTCTAATGCTCGAAGGCAACTTGGGGGGACAACCAGTCACACACAACAAATGGACCATCAGCTCAGAATTGGAGACAACACAGCCCAATTATCAGACTCCCACATATCCAACTCAGTGGCTCCCCAGGTGCATCTTGCTACACAGCTCTCCAGCCGGAATGGGGTCTGGAGACTCATACTTCAAACCAGGTGAAGTCACATAGGCAGGGACCATGGACCACTTTGGACTAGCATTCATTCCACACTACAACCCCAAGTGTGCCACTGACATACTGAACAGGGGAAATTTGTTACTTTTGTTTAAACACATTTTAAAACTGAAAGATCTGTCATCGGCTGAACTAACTTCTGCAAAGTTTGCCCGTTTCCTGGAAAAAAGTCCCTGGATGGCACAATCATCACATGGGAAAGAGCTGATCCCAGAGATGACATACTGAATGAATAAATTATATTTGAAGAATGGAATATTGAGCTGTTAATGCTCCACCCACCAAAATAACCCCATTGTCCTACTGCCGCAGGAGCCCACTATGCAATACAGAAGTGTTCAGAGAGGGTGGTGAAATGCCACCCTTGACTGGCTACCAAGCACCTCAAAGGGCAGGAAGGTCGCTCCCCACGCCACCACACAGCCGCCTGCTGCCTCGTTTCCTCCTGATGCCTGCCGCCGCCTCCCTGCTGCCTGCCGCCGTCTCCCGCTTCTTCCTTCCTGCCGCTGCGTCCCTGTGGCCCGCCCCCCTGATCCCCATTGGCCACCCTGCTCCCGCCTCCCAGCTGCTCCTCCCTCCCTACCCACCTCTTATGGGGGCCGCGCAGTGGCATAGGAGTGACCTTTGACACTGCTCGCAGGCAGGTCGCTCCCCACGCCACCACACAGCCGCCTGCTGCCTTGTTTCCTCCTGCTGCCTGCCGCCGCCTCCCTGCTGCCTGCTGCCTTTTCACGCCCCTTCCTTCCTGCCGCTGCGTCCCTGCGACCCTGCCCTCCTGATCCCCATTGGCCACCCCACTCCCGCCTCCCAGCAGCTCCTCCCTACCCACCTCTTATGGAGGCCACGCAGCGGGCGCGCTCAGCGGGCGCGCGCAGCGGGCACGCCGCTGGAGCGCCAAAGGCAAGCCCGTTTGCGCCCGTCTGTGACTGGACCGCGCCCAACGCCAGAACTCCTGGACCCCCATGAAGGCCACAACACCAGACTCCGCTACTACCCCAGCACCCTCTATGGACTAAACGGCCGAAACCAAACCTGTTTCAAAGCCACCCCGAAACAGACTCACGGACCTTTCTCCTGCCACACCTGCAGCTTCACCTGCGACAGAACCACCAAACCTCCAAGGACTGGACACAACCAGCTCCGCTGCATACTCCTCAACACCCGCTCCACACGCAAACACGCCATCAAGCTCTGGGATTTGGTCGACACCTCCACCCCAGATGTGGCCTTCCTGACAGAGACCTGGTGGAATGACTGCTCGGCGCCCGACATCGCCATAGCTATTCCGGATGTCTACAAGATCACCCGCAGGGATCACGCCAACGGAATCGGAGGAGAAATAGCCATCGTCCACGAGTCCACCCTCAAGGTCGCCACCCATGCAGATGACACCCTCAACACCGCCAAACACCTGCACTTCCGGTTCCACACCGACCACAACACCACCCTCAGAGGAACACTCATCCACAGACCACCCAGACCCTGAGCTCAATTCAGCGACTCCATCGCTAACCTCGCCAGCACCCATGCACTCACTTCCACGGACTACATCCTCCTCGGGGATCTGAACTTCCACCTCGAGAACAACAACGACGCTTGCTCCACCACCCTGATCGCCAACCTCAGCCTCAGCAACTCATCACCGCACCCACCCACACCACTGGCCACAAACTGGACCCCATCTTATCCGGAAGCACCCATGTCACCTTCAACCTTCAACCACACCACTGAACTCCACTGGACCTACCACCACTTCATCCATTTCACCTTCAACAAACTAACCACGCACCACAGCACCCAACAGCCGCCTCGCTGCTGCTGGAGCAAAGTCACCAAAGACCAGCTGATTACTACCTTTGCCCAGAACCCACCCACCGACCCCACCAACCCAGAAGCCGCAGCCCGCAACCTCAGTCAGTGGATCGACGACTGCGCCAACACCCTTGCCCCACTCAAGAAACCCTCCAACAACCACACCAGCAAGAGAGCCACCTGCTTCACCGACGAGCTGCAGACCTCCAAACACGCCTGCCGGAAACTGGAGAAGATATGGCTCCATGAACGCACTCCGGACAACCACGCAGCCCACAAGGACGCCACTCACAGACATCACCACCTCATCCGAACAGCCAAGAGATCCTCCTTTAAAGACCGCCTGGATAACAATGCACACGACAGCAAAGAGCTCTTCAGCATCGTAAAGGAACTCTCCAACCCCAGCGCCAGCGCCAACAACATACCGTCCTCACAAGAACTGTGCAACTCACTAGCCATCTTCTTCCACCACAAGATCGCTGACATCCATGACAGCTTCAACACCATTACCGCCCCAACTACTCCAGACCCCACCTCCCCTGTGAACACCACCAGCACCAACCGCCTGACCTCCTGGTCCAATGTCAATGACGATGAGACACGCAAGGTCATGAACTCCATCCACTCAGGATCTCCGTCAGACCTGTGCTCACACGAGGTATTCAACAAAGCAGACACCAAAGGCGCGCCAAAGGCAAGGCTGTCTGCGCCCGTCCATGCCTGGACAGCGCCCAGTGCCAGAACCCCTGGACCCCGTGAACGCCACAACACCAGACTCAGCTACGATGCCAGTGCCCTCTACACACTCAACACCGGCAGAAACCTCACCTGCTTCCAAGCCGCCCCGAAACGGACTCACAGACCTTTCTCCTGCCATATCTGCAGCTTCACCTGCGACAGAACCACCAAACCTTCAATCAACCAATCAATCAATCATTCAAACAACATTACATTTGTAAAGGGGGAGGCGAGGGGCTGCTACTGAAAAATCCAGGTCTTGAGAAGTCTATTGAAGGCCAGCAGGTCCTGGGTCTGTCGTAGGCTGGTAGGGAGAGTGTTCCAGGTCTTGGAGGAGAGGTAGGAGAAGGATCTACTGTCGGCGGTGGTTTTCCAGAAGTGTGGAACCGTGGCGAGGGCGAGGTTGGCAGAGCGGAGGCTGCGGGTGGCGGTGTAGAAGCTGAGTCGGTCGTTGAGGTATGCTGGTTCGGCCTTGTGTAGGGCTTTGTGTGCGTGGATGAGGAGTTTGAAGGTGATCCTGTTGTTGACAGGGAGCCAATGCAGGCCTCTCAGGTGGGGTGTGATGTGGCTGTGTTGGGGGACGTTGAGGATCAGTCGTGCTGAGGCGTTCTGGATGCGTTGCAGCCATCTCAGGAGCTTGGTTGTTGTTCCTACGTAGAGGGCGTTCCCGTAGTCCAGCCTGCTGGTGACTAGCGCCTGGGTGACGGTTTTTCTCGTGTCGAAGGGGATCCATTTGAAGATCCTGTGGAGCATTCGGAGGGTGTTGAAGCAGGAAGCGGAGAAGGTGTTGACCTGCTTGGTCATGGAGAGGGCGGAGTCGAGTATGATCGCCAGGTTGCCTGTGTGGTCGGTGGGTTCTGGGGCTGTTCCTAGCGATGCTGGCCCCTGGAGTCATCCCAGGTTGAGGGCGTGGAGCCGAGGATGAGGACCTCCGTTTTGTCTGAATTCAGCTTCAGCCTGCTGTCCTTCATCCATTCGGCGACGGCCTTCATTTCTCTGTGGAGGTTGGCTTTGGCCGTGTGGGGGTCTTTGGTGAGGGACATGATCAGCTGGATATCGTCGGCGTAGGAGATGATGTTGAGGTTGTGTTGTCGTGCGACGTGGGCGAGTGGTGCCATGCAGATCTTGAACAGCGTCAGGCTGAGTATGATCCCTGTGGAACGCTGCAGATGATCTCGGTGGTCTTGGAGAGGAAGGGTGGGAGACGGACACTCTGGGTTCTGCCGGAGAGGAAGGATGTGGTCCAGGCCAGATCCTTCTCTTGGATTCCGGCGTCATGGAGGCGTGCTGTTAGGGTGTGGTGGCAGACTGTGTTGAAGGCTGCTGATAGGTCCAGCAGGATGAGGGCAGCCGTTTCTCCTTTGTCCATAAGGATCCTGATGTCGTCGGTGGAGGCGATGAGGGCGGTCTCGGTGCTGTGGTTGCTGCCATAGCCGGACTGGTATGGGTCTAGGATGTTGTCTTCGAGGTAGCGGGTCAGCTGTCTGTTTACGGTCTTCTCGGTGACTTTCTCCGGGAAAGGGAGCAGGGAGAAGGGCCGGAAGTTCTTGAGGTCGTTGGGATCTGCTATGGGTTTCTTCAGTAGGGTGCTGATCTTGGCGTGTTTCCAACTGTCTCGGAAGGTTGCTGTCTCGAAGAAGATGTTGATGGTTTTCCGGAAATGGGGTGCGATGGCTGTGTTGGCTTTGTTAAAAACATGGTGAGAGCATGGGTCAGATGGGGATCTGGAGTGGATGGAGTTCATAGTCTTGATGGTGTCTTCGTCGCTGATGTTGGACCAGGCGGTCAGGCGACTGGTGCGGGTGGTGGTTGCAGGAGTGGTGGTCTCGGCGGTGGATGTGGGGGTGGCGGTGTTGAAGCTGTTTTGGATGTCAGTGATCTTGCGGTGAAAGAAGGTGGCCAGTGAGTTGGTTGCACAGGTCTTGTGATGGTGGAATGTTGTTGTTGAGGGAGCTGGGGTTGGAGAGTTCTTTGACGATGTTGAAGAGCTCTTTGCTGTTGTGTGCGTTTTTGTCTAAGTGGTCCTTGAAGGTGGTTCTCTTGGCGGTCCTGATTAGTTGGTGGTGTCTGCTGGTGGCGAACTTGGGGACTGTGTAGCTGTCTGGTCTTTGGTCGCGGAGCACGCTCTTCTCCAGCTTCCGACAGGTGCGCTTGGAGGTCCGGAGGTCTTCGGTGAACCATGCGGCTTTCTTGTTTGTGTGATTGGCGGCGGAGGTCTTGCGTGGGGCCAGAGTGTCAGCGCAGTCATTGATCAACTGTTTGAGGTTGATGGCGGTGGTGTCGGGGTAGGTGGGGTCAGTAGGTGGTCCTAGGGCAAGGGTGGTGGTCAGTTGGTCCTCTGTGACCTTGCCCCAGCAGCGGCATGGCCTCTGTTGGGTGCAGTGGTGTGTGGTAGGTGTCCTGTAGGTGAAGTGGTCTGTCCACTGGGGTTCAGTGGTGTGGTTGAAGGAGACGTGGGGACATGCCGAGAAAGTGGGGTCCAGTGTGTGTCCAGCGGCATGGGTGGGTGTCGTCATGAGCTGTTTGAGTCCAAGTTTGGCGAGGTTGTGGATCAGGGCGGTGGAGTTGGCGTTGTTGTTGTTCTCAAGGAGGAAGTTCAAGTCCCCAAGGAGGATGTAGTCCATGGAGGTGAGTTGCACCCACGTCGCCTTCAACCACACGACTGAACTCCACTGGACCGACCACCGCTGCATCCATTTCACCTTCAACAAACCAACCACGCACCACCGCACACAACAGCCGCCTCGCCGCTGCTGGAGCAAAGTCACCGATGACCAGCTGATCACCACCCTCGCCCGGAACCCACACACCAACCCCACCAACCCATACGCCACAGCTCGCAACCTCAGACAGTGGATCGACGACTGCGCCAACACCCTCGCCCCACTCAAGAAACCCTCCAACAACCAAGCCAGCAAGAGAGCCACCTGGTTCACAGACGAGCTGCAGACCTCCAAATGCACCTGCCGGAAACTGGAGAAGATATGGCTCCACAAACACACTCCGGACAACCACGCAGCCCACAAGGAAGCCACACAGACATCACCAGCTCATCCGAATAGCCAAGAGATCCTCCTTAAAAGACCGCCTGGATAACAACACACACAACAGCAAATAGCTCTTCAGCATCGTAAAGGAACTCTCCAACCCCAGTGCCAACGCCAACAACCTACCACCCTCACAAGAACTGTGCAACTCACTAGCCATCTTCTTCCACCGCAAGATCGCTGACATCCATGACAGCTTCAACACCATGACCGCCCCAACTATCCCAGACCCCACCTCCCCTGTAAACACCACCAGCGCAAACCGCCTGTCCTCCTGGTCCAATGTCAACTAAGACAAGACACGCAAGGTCATGAACTCCATCCACTCAGGATCTCCGTCAGACCCGTGCCCACACCACGTATTCAACAAAGCTGATGCTGCCATCGCACCTCAATTGAGGAAGGTCATCAACATCTCCTTCGAAACAGCGACTGTAGGAGAGTAGGGTCTGCTATCCTATGGTCACCCCAAATTTTAGCTTTTTGCTTCACTGGTTTATGACTTAATGTGGCTGTGGGCCTGCTAATCAGACCCACAGCCTGCTGTTCTCTCTCTAAATGAATGCCAATGCACTCTAGGTGCATTACGAATTGGAACTGGTGCACCTTATAGGCCCCTGTAACAGTGTACTCCAGGTACCCAGGGCATAGGTGTATCCAAGGCCTACCATGGGCTGCGGCATGTATTGTGCCACCCCTGGCCTGACCTCCATATTTGACACAACTGGCTGATCACTCAGCTGGGGTAAGTTGGTGTAATCACCTCTTACTTAGATATAGTATCCCTATATCTAACCCTAACTGGACACATGTTAACCTATAAGCCATTCCTATGGAAGGCCTCACCAATCCTGGAGGCAGAGTGCTTGGTTTCATGTGAGATGGTGCTCTGGCACGAGCTGAGCCCGTCTGCAGCTGTCGGGAACAACTCCCTTAGCTGTTCCGGGATATTGCCATTCCATATACTCTGAAGTGCATTATAATTCTCGCGGTTATTTGCTAACTTTGATTTGGCTTTATCAAAACATGTCGAGTAAGGTGTCATACGATTTGGAATACTATCCTCTCGACAGTCCTGTCGACGGGGATAGCATTCCACCCTTCTAGAGGGACACAACATGTACGTAACCTGAACCCAGGTTAAAGTTAACCCGAGCCTCAGCGTCACAAAATGGATGCTGCCACCACCGACACAAGTCTGACCTCCTGCTGCTGGGAGTCCTTCCAGCGAGGGAGGCTTGGACAAAGGGTTTCCTGCCTTGGGAGGTGTGAGCACCCCCCCAGACAGGATTTTGTCTATTGGGTAGGACAGACTGAATAGATTGAGACATGCCTGGGGCACACAAGGTGTCCCTGTGCATAAGCCAGTCCAAACCGGTGCTGGGGCTTTTCAGCCCCAGTCCTGGTGCAGAGCTGGACAAAGTAAAGGGGTGTAACCGCCCCCCTTCCTGGTCCCACCCAGAGGAGGGACCTAGCA
Organism: Lissotriton vulgaris; assembly: GCF_964263255.1. Classification (NCBI taxonomy): domain Eukaryota; kingdom Metazoa; phylum Chordata; class Amphibia; order Caudata; family Salamandridae; genus Lissotriton; species Lissotriton vulgaris. The sequence continues at coordinate 928,199,731 of NC_141689.1, read as the reverse complement.
GGTGATCCACCCCTCAGATTGGGAATAAGAGTGGGAGCAGTACCATAGCACCTCAGATCATCCTGAAATCAACTTGAAACAAAGAAGAAGACTGGACTTCGACATTCTACTGCACAGAAGACTGAAGAGTATCTCCCTGGTGGCCTAGGAGTGGCCACCCTGTGAACACAGGCACCATCCAGTAACTCAACATCTGCTTTGCCGCCGCCTCCTGCCGGAGCCCGAGCCCAGAGCCCAACAAGACCCAAACTCCCAAACATCCCAGAGCCCGATCCACAGTCCCTGCAAAGAAGAGACCCGTGGAGGCACCGAGAGACGTGGGACCGGACATCTCAAAAGACCCCTTAGAAGCTGACTGCGCAGCACCCGAGGCTCCCTCGACGCTGTGCTTTAGGGTTTGAGAAGCCCTACCGCCGAGCAGCATTTGCACTGAAGATCAGCCCCCCAGCATCTCCACGATCTGCGTGGGACCCTTTTGCACTTTGCCACTTGACGCGCCATCCCGGCCACTTGCCACGTGGCTAGCGGCCATCTTGGCGATGAAACCTACAAACAACACTGCTGGTCTGGTTGCTCCTGATTGGCCCTCGCTCCCCTGAAAAGGAGCACCCGCTCTGACCTTGCTGGTCCGAGTGATAATCTTTCTTCACTTCCTGCGTGGCTTGCATTAGCCAAGGCCTGTCTTCTCCAATTAAGTTGCCGACACCACCATCAGCTAGAACCTTTGTGAGACAGCTCGTGATCGACTCCTGGACGTCCTCGACCTCATCGTGTCCACGTGGCTGCGGAGACAAGCTACACCTCATCGCCTGTTTGCACCCAACATCGCCTGGTTCCATCCTGGTTCCACGGTAGTCACCCGCTAGTGACTTTGAACATTGTCCCCTCTGCTTTCAGGTCTTCACCACTTCAGATCCTCCCTTGGATCCACCGTAACTCTCCTCGACGACCCGCCTGCAGCATCTTCATCTTCAGGCACCATCGACCTGCATGACGAAACCCGACACTACTTTGCACCTGTGCACCCACTTCCTGTGGGTGAGGTAACTCAGCAACGCCGGTGTTTCTACACTGGTACACACCTCTAGTGTCTAGGTCTTAAGTTTTGTCCTTCTAGGTCACTCAGAAGGGTCCTTAAACAGTAACTTTATAACTTTTACGCACCATTGACATTGCATTGGTCCCTGCGTGAGCTTTAAGCGCTGCACCCGAGTCCCGTGGGCCTTTCCCGACTTCTTCACTGTTAGTCCCGAACAGCTCCAGCGATTCCCCAGGCCCTAGGCCTACTTCCTTCCAGCTAGGTGGTTCTTATACCACTATTTTAGTATATGGTTTAGGTGGCCCCTAGGGCTCATCCATATTGTGCAACTTTTGTGTATTTAAACTGTGTTTTGTTTTAACGCATTTGCTTCTGTGCTCATAAAGAGTATAGGGGATATTTGTAGTAAATAAATATATATATATTTTCAATATATATCTGTGTGGTGTCCTTTCATTTGGTATTCAAGGGGATTGTGTATGGTAAAACAGCTTGCTTCACATGCCATTACAGAGTTTAGCCTAAGACTGCTTTGTCCACGCTACTAGGATAGCTGGTCTATAAGGTTGACTTACAACCAATCATCATAAGGGTTGCTTGGCAGGGTACAAGGTGATCACTAGAACTAGTGAGCATCATATACCAGGCCAACTTCTCACATTGGTGAGCAGCGGTTGGGATTTGAGCTTGCTGTTGTTTTACCATTACAATCTTTGAGAGTATCAATTGAAAGATCATACAGGTACCAGCTAGGTACATATAAAACAAGACTAGTATACTTAAGTTTTACTGAACTTAGTTGTTGAGAAGGATAGGGAGTAGCACACCCTGACTACAACTACTAGATAGGTTTAGTAGGTAAACACCAGTGTAGGTAGATTACAACATATCCACCCACACTAGAGCAATGTCTGGAGCAGAGGGGTCCACTGGGACTGTCCCTGTTGAGAGTGACCCTCAAGGGCACCATCCAAATTTGCTATGCTTAATTTTAAAGAACTGAGGCAGATCTGTACCTTAAGAGGTCTCAAGATGGCTCCAACCCCTACCACAGACCACCTCAGAGAGCTTTTAGACCAGTCTGAAGCTCTAAAGACCTCTAAAGCAGACCCCACAGGGAATGCTGATGGAGGCTCTCCCACTGAAGATGATAATACTGACTCCCCTGTCCCTGTAGTCCAGATAGATGAGGATGACCAAGTCACTGGAGATACTCAGCCTGATGAGGAGGAGGAAGAAGAGGAGACAAAAGGGGAGAGCAGTGATTCTGATGATGGCAGAAATAGTCAGGTGCCAGCCAGAGGGCTTAGCATGGCTAACTTAAGCCTATTTGGGATTGAGTCAGGGATGAACCCACTCAAACCCCCAAGTGGACTTAACCAGGAACATACGAGGAGGAGGAATCACTCAGGTGAATCCAATACCTCCCAGGCTTCTAGAGGTTCTCATGGTCACTCTGGGAGGGGGATGACTAGCCCTCAGAGGAAGGAACATGAGGCCAAAATGAGAGAGGCTGAGCTTAGGATCCAGAAGCAAGAATTAGAGGTTGCCCTGGCCCAAGAGAAACTTGCTAGAGCAAGACAGCCTAGAGAGGGTGGGTTAGTACCCACTGGTGGCAGCACTATCCCTAAGGATAAAGACAGGTCCTATGTCAATAGAAACCTGAGCAAGATTGTCCCCCCCTACAAAGCTGGGGATGATATCCACAAATGGATGACTGCACTTGAGCGAGCCTGCAGAGTACAGCAGATCCCTCAGGAGCAGTGGGCAGCAATCTTGCGCTCTCCTTTGAAGGTAGAGGCCGAGACAGACTCCTCACAGTTAGTGATGGGGATTCTAGAAACTACCTGGTCCTGAAGAGTGCTCTGATAGATGTGTTAGGCTTAACCACTGAACAGTACAGGTTAATGTTCAGAGAGACCCAGAAGAGACAGACTCAGGACTGGTCTGAATTTGTTAAATGTGCCACTAAGGCTCTGGAGGGATGGTTGCTGGGAAGCAAGGTTACTGATTATACAGGATTGTATAATTTAATTATGAGAGAACACATCTTAAATAATTGTCAGAACCAGCAGTTGCATCAACACCTGATTGACCCAGATCTGACCTCTCCCCAAGAATTGGGAAAGAAGGCAGACAAATGGGTTAGAACCAGAGTTAAGCAAAAGAGCCAGAACCCGAACCAGGGTGGTGACCAGAAGAAAACAGACCAGAAGGGTGGGGAGCAGAAAGCTAAAGACCAGAAGTCTTCAACAGGGCCCCAAACTAATACTGAGGGTGGGTCCCAAACTTCCAAGAAGAAGAAGAAAGAAGGTCAAAGAAAACCCTGGTGTAGTACATGTAAAAACACCTCTCACTGGAGAAGTGAGTGTAAAAAGGGTGGAGCCCCCAACACTGCAGCCCCTAAGGCACCTGCACCCACTAGTACAGCTGGCAGTGTTGGTCCACAAACTAAGGGGGTAGTGGGTATCACCTTGGGAACTGAGGGAGATTCTGGCCTATTCAGAACCCCTACACAGGCTGTTCTGATTTGTGATGGAGACATAGATTTGACCCGTACTATAAGTCCAAGTAAGCTGGCAAGTACAGACAGGCACCTTTGATTAATGAAAAAGTGGCTCAAGCATACAGGGACACAAGTGCCAGTGTCACTGTGGTGACACCTAGCTTTGTGGACCCTGGACAATACATACCAGGTGACAATTACCTGGTGACCAATGCCAGCAATGTCACTACTACACATAGTGTGGCAATTGTTAATTTCTCCTGGGGAGGGGTAACTGGCCTAAAACGAGTTGTGGTTAGTGCTGATCTCCCAGTTTAATGTTTGCTGGGCAATGACCTGGAGAGCTCTCTATGGTCAGAAGTTGAGTACAGGACTCATGCAGAGATGTTAGGGATATCATCACATGTGCTTGCTGTGACCAGAAAAAGTCTAGGATGGATGCACAGCTGTTCAATTGTAGATTTGTGAAGATTAGGTTCTCCGTGGGTGGCGTTAATACCCCTAAAAACGCCTTAATAACAATAAGGTGTGTGCTTTCAGTGAGTCACTGGGTACATCCCCTTGGAACACTATTTTCTCCTCTTATAATCAGAGGATTCCACACAGTTAGTTCAGTTTATAATTTCGTTTATTTGTGAATGTTCTCTTTTTTCTCAACGAATATTGTTTAAAGCATATTCAATGATTTGTATTTTCACATATTTCATCAATGAGGCATCATTATAATACATAGTATCCAATGCATTTCGGGCTGCATATTGAGCCCTTCATCAGGGAATAACACTGTGAATGAAAAAATAATTGAATATCACTTAATTCTCACCATAAAACATATAGAACTTCATAGCAGTCAACATGATAAAAACCTTTGTTTGTAATGTGAATAATAACGTTTGGAAAGAATGGTAACATGGTTATCAACATGAGATATGTATATGAAGGTTAACAGCAGTTTGTTTCAAGAGACCGTTTGTTTGTTGTATTGGTAATGGCGTTTAGAAAGAAAGAAAATGTGACTTACATGCCTGTCCTTCAATGTTCCAAGCTCTAAAGCTGGATGAGACTAAAAGAAAACTGCAAATGAATAAGTATACTCGTTCCGCGTGGTTGTAAAGTACAACGTAGCGCGAAGGGTTTGTTTTGGGCGGACTAACCTGATGCTCGAAAAGTGAGGGTTTTAAATGACCGCTAACGCGGTTTCCATATCGTTGTTTGCTTGTAGCTGCAACATTGTTGCCATCGGGTTTGTGTTTTCAAACGTGATCGCGATCACGTGATCAATGGAAACTAACGCAGACTGCGGTATGGCCGGCTTGTGAAAAAGCTCTGGTGTGGTAAATAATAGAAATGGTAATAAAAGATCGTATGTATTATAAAAAACCAAAGGTTACTCGAAAATTGCATTAAAAGTATTCTGTGATTACAAATCAAAATGGTGTGGGCTTTCTCATAGCGGTCGAGAACCGATGTATAAAGGAAAATGAAGGAACATGCTGCGGTGCATTAGTGTAGTGAGCTATGTGGTGACTCCATAGAAATTATGCAAGAAGAGTGAGTTATGTTGTGATTGTACAGTGTTGTCGTGCACAGGGGTGCCAAGGTAAGGCACTAGAGCAAATTTACAACTTATAAATTATAGGTAGCATGAGAATTCTATCCTTTCATTGAGTCCAAAGGGTTTCTGGGTACACAGTTTATAAATCCAATTGTTTTCTCTTTGAAGTAGATGTTTTGAATTGTCTCTGCCTTCTATCTTTTTGATGTTTTCTAGAATTAAGAATTTTAGTTGTGCAATATTGTGTTTCAGTTTCATAAAATGCATTGCAACTGAAGATTTCACATTCTTCAGACGTATGTTCGATTTATGTTCTGTGATTCTCACTTTGATACGGCGTTCCGTCTTGCCAATATATAATTTGCCGCATGGACACTTTAAAGCATATATAACATTGGACGAATCACAAGTTGCGTTGACTCTTAACTTGATTTCCTGACCTTTCATAGGATGGTTGATTTTATTGCCTCTAATGATATTGTTACAATGTCCACAGTTGTGGCATGGTTTGGTTCCATTGTAGATTTCTGTTATGGATGTTCGTGGTTGAATCATTTCCCCTATGTTTTTTGTTCTGGTGAATGCAAATAACGGAGGATCTTTAAAGCAATTATTGAAATCAGGTTCCAGGGTGAGCATTTGCCAATGTTTGAGTATAGTTTTTTTTGAATTTGTAACTTGATGTAGAAAATTTGGATATGGCAACTATCCTGGTTTGCTCCTTTGGTTGACTAGGTTGTAGTAAAGATCTTCTGTCTCTTTGTTCGAGTTTTTGTTTAGATTCTTCCATGATATGTTTAGAGTATCCTCTCTGTTTGAATTTTTTCTCCATCTCCGTTATTCTTTTTTGTAACACTGTGGGTTCAGATGTGATTCTTTTTATTCTGGCAATCTGAGAGAAAGGTAGAAATCTTTTAGGTTATGTTCGTGAAAACTGCTATAATGTAGCATATTGTTTCTATCTGTGCTTTTTATGAAAAGATCAGTTTCAAGTCCTTTGCTGTGACCAGGTCACAGGCCAAAAAGTGCCTCTCTGAACCTCAGGTCTTGGATCCTGGAACAATGGACCAAGCACCTTCCAAGAAGAAGAACAGGAGGGTAAAGGGTGTGCCTTCCCAACTGCCTACAAGTGAGGATCAGCCTTCACAGGAAGATGATCTTGAGACCTCTGAAGGAACTGTCCCTGAAGAACTTGAACCTGATCTGGTTGAGTTTCTGGGGACAGGGGGACCTTCAAGGGCAGACTTGGGGCAGGCTCAGTTAACCTGTCCTTCTCTTGAACCCCTCAGACAGCAGGCTGCTGCTGAGGCTGCTGGGAATGCTAAGGTACCCATAAAGTATATTGGGATGATGGGCTCCTTTATTCAGAGCGTAGAGACCCCAAGCCCGGTACAACCAGGAGGTTGGTTATACCTCTGCAATTTAGGGGCTTCCATCTTACCTTGGCCCATGATATTCCCTTAGCAGGACACCTAGGCCAGAATAAGACTTGGGACGGGCTTGTCCCTCACTTTCACTGGCCTCACATGTCTGAAGACACCAAGGAGTTTTGTCGCTCCTGTGTAACCTGCCAAGCCAGTGGTAAAGCAGGTGGCACAACAAAGGCCCCCCTGATACCACTACCTGTGGTGGGGGTTCCCTTTGAAAGAGTGGGGATTGATATTGTATGTCCAATGGTTTCCCCTACAGCATCTGGGCACAGATTCATACTGGTGGTGGTGGACCATGCCACCAGGCACCCAGAGGCAATTCCCCTTAGGACCACAACAGCTCCTGTTGTGGCCAGGGCCCTACTTGGAGTTTTCTCCAGAGTGGGGTTTCCTAAGGAGGTAGTATCTGATAGAGATGCCAACTTCATGTCAGCTATGTGGAAGGAATGTGGTGTCAACTACAAGTTCACCACTCCTTATCATCCACAGTGTAATGGGCTTGTTGAAAGATTTAACAAGACCCTAAAGGGTATGATCAAAGGATTAGCAGAAAAGCTCAGGCAGAGATGGGACATCCTTTTTTCCTGCCTTCTGTTTGCTTACAGAGAGGTCCCACAAAAGGGAGTTGGCTTCAGCCCCTTTGAATTGTTGTTTGGGCACCCTGTAAGAGGACCCCTATGTCTGGTGAAGGAAGGATGGGAGTTACCTCTCAAAAAGCCTAAACAAGACATAGTGGACTATGTACTTGGTCTCCGCTCCAGGATGGCTGAGTATATGGAGAAGGCATCCAAAAACCTTGAGGCTAGCCAAGAATTACAGAAAGCTTGGCATAACCAAAAGGCTGTCTTGACTGAGTATCAGCCTGGACAGAAGGTATGGGCGTTGGAGCCTGTGGCCCTAGCAGCACTCCAAGACAAATAGTCTGGACCCCATACAATTGTTGAGAAAAAGGGAGAGGTTACCTACTTGGTGGACCTAGGAACTCCCAGGAGCCCCCACAGGGTGCTCCATGTCAACAGACTGAAGGCATATGTTGACAGGGCAGATATGGGCTTGCTCATGGCTACAGATGAGGGACAGGAGGAAGAGAGTAACCCTCTCCCAGACCTGTTAACTCAGAACCCTGAAGATGGCTCAGTTGATGGTGTGGCCTTAGATGGCAGCCTCACTGAACATCAGCAACATGACTGTAGACAAGTTTTGCAGTCATACAGATATATGTTCTCATTGACACCCAGTCAGACTAACTGGTGTACCCATGTGGTGGACACTGGTGACAGTCTTCCTGTGAAAAGCAAGATTTACAGGCAACCTGACCATGTCAGGGACTGTATAAAGACTGAGGTGCAAAAGATGCTGGAATTAGGTGTTATTGAGCCTTCAGAGAGCCCCTGGGCTAGCCCAGTGGTTCTGGTCCCCAAACCTCACACCAAAGATGGCAAGAGAGAGATGAGGTTCTGTTTGGATTACAGAGGACTCAATGCTGTCACTAAGTATGAGCGCAAAATCTGTTCCGCTCGCGGATTTTGCGAATTTTTGGTAAATTCGCGATCCGCGAACTCCCGCGAATTTACCGCGAATTCGCAAATCCGCGAGCGGCGGATTCCGGGGGCAAAAGTTGAAGCCTGGCTGGCCTGTCAACTTGTAACTATTTTACGATGGCGCCGGCAAGCTGCCAGCGCCATCCTAAAATATTTACTAAGTTAGCTTCAACAGGAAGCTCTAATAGATAAAATAAAGCAGGTGCTCGCACCTGCTTTATTTTATCTATTAGAGCTTCCTGTTGAAGCTAATTTAGTAAGTATTTTAGGATGGCGCTGGCAGCTTGCCGGCGCCATCGTAAAATATTTACAACATGCCCTTCTTGTGAGCCCAAAAACAATCGTGAGCGTTGTCGAGGCAGGTGTGCCTTCTTCCCAAATCTACCGTGGAAAATCAGCTGTGATGCTGGATAGAGGCTTTTGCATCCTTGACTTTCACGAGCGCAATACCCGTGCTGTTCATGTGACTAGGAGCTTCTTTCTCTTCATCTGCTGAACTGATCTTTCTCTGACCTTTTATACACACAAGAAGCATGTGTGAACTCGCATGGAAGCCCTGCCCGTTTGGCCCCGCCCACACACTCGCGGTTTGCACCATCTTCCCGCCATTCACCCACTATGATGGACAGCTCACTCAAGGGACCCCTGCGCCCTTCAGGGCGATTGCATGGTAACACACACATGGTCGCTCGAACTAGTTGATGCTCAAATTCAGTGACTCATTCATTAGCCCAAAAACAATCATGAGCGTCGTCGAGGCTGGACAGGTGTGCCTTCTTCCCAACTCTACCGTGGAAAATCAGCTGTGATGCTGGATAGAGGCCTTTGCATCCTTGACTTTCACGAGCACAATACCCGTGCTGTTCTTGTGACCAGGGGCTTCTTTCTCTTCCTCTGCTGAACTGATCTTTCTCAGACCTTTCAAACACACAAGAGGCATGTGCACTCGCATGGAAGCCCCGCCCCAAATCCGCGGATCCGCAAATCCGCAAAATCCGGGGATCGTGGATCCGCAAAATCCGCCCATGGTTAGCTGTCACCAGGACAAATGCCCACCCTATTCCAAGGGCAGATGAGCTCATTGACAAGTTGGCTTCTGCCAAATATTTGAGCACATTTGATCTGACAGCTGGCTAATGGCAAATCAGGTTAGCTGAGGAATCCAAAGCCAAAATAGCATTTTCTGCTCCAGGAGGACATTACCAATTTGTGGTGATGCCCTTTGGTTTGAAAAATGCACCTGCCACCTTCCAAAGGTTGGTGAATCAAGTCCTGGCTGGGTTGGATGACGTTTGCGCAGCATATCTGGATGATATTGCTGTCTTCAGCTCCACCTGCGAGGATCACCTGGTCCACCTGAAGGAAGTGCTAGAGGCTCAGCAAAAGGCAGGCCTCACTATCAAGGCCACAAAGTGCCAGATAGGGCAGAGTAAGGTTGTGTACTTGGGCCACCTTGTAGGTGGAGGCCAAGTTCAACCACTGGAGAGTAAAATCCAGAGCATAAAGGACTGGTCCCCTCCAACTACCCAGACTCAGGTCAGGGCTTTCTTGGGCCTGACTGGGTACTACAGGAAGTTTGTTAAGAACTATGGGTCCATTGTGACTCCTCTTAATGATCTGACATCCAAGAAGATGCCCAAAAAGGTTCAGTGGACAGTAAACTGTCAAAAGGCATTTGATGATCTGAAGAAGGCCATGTGCTCTGCACCTATCCTGAAGAGTCCTGGCTACTCAAGAGAGTTCATTGTCCAAACAGATGCTTCTGAGTTGGGAGTGGGAGCTGTGCTTTCACAACTTAATGTAGATGGTCAAGACCAGCCCATTGCTTTTATTAGCAGAAGGCTGACCCCCAGGGAGAAACGTTGGTCAGCTATTGAGAGGGAGGCCTTTGCTGTGGTGTGGGCCCTGAAGAAGTTGAGACCATACCTGTTTGGCACTCACTTCAAGATTCAGACCGACCATAAGCCCCTCTTATGGCTTAATCAGATGAAGGGTGAAAACCCCAAACTACTCAGGTGGTCCATTTCCCTACGGGGGATGGACTTTACAGTGGAGCACCGCCCAGGGACTGACCATGGCAACGCAGATGGTCTCTCCAGGTACTTCCACTTAGAACATGAAGACACAACTGGTCAAGGTTAGTCTAATGTCCCTGCGTTTGGGGGGGGGGGGTTGTGTAGGAGAGTAGGGTCTGCTATCCTATGGTCACCCCAAATTTTTGCTTTTTGCTTCACTGGTTTATGACTTAATGTGGGTGTGGGCCTGCTAATCAGACCCACAGCCTGCTGTTCTCTCTCTAAATTAATGCCAATGCACTCTAGGTGCATTACGAATTGGAACTGGTTCCCCTTATAGGCCCCTGTAACAGTGTACTCCAGGTACCCAGGGCATAGGTGTATGCAAGGCTTACCAGGGGCTGCAGCATGTATTGTGCCACCCCTGGCCTGACCTCCATTTTTGACACAACTGGCTGATCACTCAGCTGGGGTAAGTTGGTGTAATCACCTCTTACTTAGATATAGTATCCCTATATCTAACCCTAACTGGACACATGTTAACCTATAAGCCACTCCTATGGAAGGCCTCAGCAATCCTGGAGGCAGAGTGCTTGGTTTCATGTGAGATGGTGCTCTGGCACGAGCTGAGCCCGTCTGCAGCTGTCGGGAACAACTCCCTTAGCTGTTCCGGGATATTGCCATACCATATACTCTTAAGTGCATTATAATCCTCGCGGTTATTTGCTAACTTTGGTTTGGCTTTATCAAAACATGTCGAGTAAGGTGTCATACGATTTGGAATACTATCCCCTCAACAGTCCTGTCAACGGGGATAGCATTCCACCCTTCTAGAGGGACACAACATAACCTGAACCCCGGTTAAAGTTAACCCGAGCCTCGGCATGACAAAATGGATGCTGCCACCACCGAAACAAGTCTGACCTCCTGCTGCTGGGAGTCCTTCCAGCGAGGGAGGCTTGGACAAAGGGTTTCCTGCCTTGGGAGGTGCGAGCACCACCCCAGACAGGATTTTGTGTATTGGGTAGGACAGGGCTGAATAGATTGAGACATGCCTGGGGCACACAAGGTGTCCCTGTGCATAAGCCAGTCCAAACCGGTGCTGGGGCTTTCCAGCTCCAGTCCTGGTGCGGAGCTGGACAAAGGAAAGGGGGTGTAACTGCCCCCCTTCCTGGTCCCACCCAGAGGAGGGACCTAGCAGGTGATCCACCCCTCAGATTAGGAATAAGAGTGGGAGTAGTGTCATAGCACCTCAGATCATCCTGAAATCAACTTGAAACAAAGAAGAAGACTGGACTTCGACATTCTGCTGCACAGAAGACTGAAGAGTATCTCCCTTGTGGCCTAGGAGTGGCCACCCTGTGAATACAGGCACCATCCAGCAAGTCGACGTCTACTTTGCCGCCGCCTCCTGCCGGAACCCGAGCCCAGAGCCCAACGAGACCCAGACTCCCAGACATCTCAGAGCCCGATCCACAGTCCCTGCATCGAAGAGACCCATGGAGGCACTGAGAGACGTGGAACCGGACATCTCGAAAGACCCCCGAGAAGCTGACTGCGCAGCACCCGAGGCTCCCTTGATGCTGTGCTTTGGGGTTTGAGAAGCCACACAGCCGAGCAGCATTTGCACAGAGGATCAGCCCCCCAGCATCCCCACGATCTGCGTGGGGCCCTTTTGCACTTTGCCACTCGACGCGCCATCCCGGCCACTTGCCACGTGGCTTGCGGCCATCTTGGAGACAAAACCTACAAACAACACCACTGGTCTGGTTGCTCCAGACTGGCACTCGCTCTCCTGAAAAGGAGCACCTGCTCTGACCTTGCTGGTCCGAGTGATAAACTTTCTTCACTTCCTGCGTGGCTTGCATTAGCCAAGGCCTGTCTGCTCTAATCAAGTTGCCATCACCGCCATCAGCTAGAGCCTTTGTGGTACAGCTCATGATCAACTCCTGGGCGTCCTCGACCTCTTCGTGTCCACGTGGCTGCGGAGTCTAGCTACACCTTCTTGCCTGTTTTCACCCAACATCGCCTGGTTCCATCCTGGTTCCACTGTAGTCACTGGCTAGTGACTTTGAACATTGTCCCCTCTGCTTTCAGGTCTTCACCACTTCAGATCCACCCTTGGATCCACTGGAACTCTCCTCGATGACCCGCCTGCAGCATCTTCATCTTCAGGCATCATCGACCTGCATGACGAAACCCGACACTACTTTGCACCTGTGCACCCACTTCCTGTGGGTGAGGTAACTCAGCAACGCCAGTGTTCCTACACTGGTACACACCTCTAGAGTCTAGGTCTTAAGTTTTGTCCTTCTAGGTCACTCGGAGGGTTCCTTAAACAGTAACTTTATAACTATTACGCACCATTGACATTGCATTGTTGCCTGCGTGTGCTTTAAGCGCTGCACCCGAGTCCCGCGGGCCTTTCCCGACTTCTTCACTGTTAGTCCCGAACAGCTCCAGAGATTCCCCAGGCCCTAGGCCTACTTCCTTTCAGCTAGGTGGTTTTTATACCACTATTTTAGTATATGGTTTAGGTGGCCCCTAGGGCTCATCCATATTGTGCAACATTTGTGTATTTAAACTGTGTTTTGTTTTAACACATTTGCTTCTGTGCTCATAAAGAGTATAGGGGATATTTGTAGTAAATAAATATATATATATTTCCAATATATATCTGTGTTTTGTCCTTTCGTTTGGTATTCAAGGCGATTGTGTATGGTAAAACAGCTTGCTTCACATGCCTTTACAGAGTTTAGCCTAAGACTGCTTTGTCCACGCTACTAGGATAGCTGGTCTATAAGGTTGACTTACAACCAATCATCATAAGGGTTGCTTGGCAGGGTACAAGGTGATCACTAGAACTAGTGAGCATCATATACCAGGCCAACTTCTCACAGCGACATTCCCGGATAGCTGCGAACACGCCGAAATCAATGCCCTCCTCAAGAAGCCCAAGGCGGACCCAAAGGACCTCAAGAACTTCCGGCCCATCTCCTTGCTCCTGTAGCCGGAGAAGGTCATCGAGAAATCGTCAACATGCAACTGGCCCGCCACCTGGAAGACAACAACATCTTGGACCTGTCCCAGTCCGCGTTCAGACGAAACCAGAGCACAGAGACAGCCCTCATCGCCGCCACAGAGACGACATCAGTCGCCAACTAGCCAAGGGGGAAACATCAGCCCTCATCCTCCTGGACCGGTCAGCCTCCTTCGACGCGGTCTGCCATCGGACTCTAAAGACAAGCCTCCTAGAACCCAGAATCCAAGAAAAGGCCCTTGACTGGACCACGTCCTTCCTCTCCGGCAGAACCCAGAGTGTCCCCCTCTCGCCCTTCCGATCCGAGGCCACCGACATCATCTGCGGCGTCCCCCAGGGCTCATCCCTCAGCCCGATGCTGTTCAACGTCTACATGGCCCCCCTTGCACAAGTGGCCCGCCAACATGACCTCAACATCATCTCCTACGCTGACGACACCCAGCTCATCCTCTCCCTTACCAAGGACCCGCAAACCGCCAAAACCAACCTCCACGAGGAAATGAAGGCCATCTCTGACTGGATGAAGAACAGCCTCCTGGAGCAGAACTCGGACAAGACAGAGGTACTCATCCTCGGACCCAACCCCTCATCCTGGGACAACTCCTGGTGGCCAACCTCCATGGGAACAGCCCCGACACACACCGACCATGCACGCAACCTAGGATTCATCCTCTCCATGTCTAAACAGGTCAACGCCGTCTCCTAATCCTGCTACAACACCCTCCGCATGCTCCGCAGGATCTACAAGTGGATCTTGACCGAAACAAGTAGAACAGTGACACTTGTCAGCAGCAGACTGGACTACGGCAACGCACTCTATGCAGGAATCCCAGCCAAACACCTATGATGACTACAACGCATCCAAAATGCCTCCACCCGACTGATCCTCAACGTCCCCCGCAGCAGCCACGTCACCCCCCACCTGAGAGACCTACACTGGCTCTCCATCGACAAGAGGATCACCTTCAAGCTCCTCACCCACGCACACAAAGCACTCCACAACGCTGGATCAGCCTACCTAAACAGAAGACTCAGCTTCTACACCCCAACCCACCAGCTCCACTTCGCCAGCCTCGCCCTTGCCGCTGTCCCCCACATCCAACGAACAACCCCCAGCAGCAGATCCTTCTCCTATCTCTCCGCCAAGACCTGGAACACCCTCCCCACCCACCAACGGCAGACCCAAGACCTACTCGCCTTCAGAAGACTCCTCAAGACCTGGCTCTTCGAGCAGTAGCGGCACCCCCTCCCCTCAGCGCCTTGAGACCCTCACGGGAAAGTAGCGCACTTTACAAGTACTCTGATTGATTGATTGATTGAAAGGCAGCTAATGCTCTAGGTATTATGCACCAAGAATCAAAGAAATGCAAGATGCATGACAGCAAGCAACAACAATGACAGGGGGAACCAGCTGGTAGATCCCCAATCTGGAACCCAACAGGACTATTCCTAGCAACCTCCTATCAGTCTGCTCACAAACTCAGAAAGCATCAAAGGAGAAAAATCTCATAATTACATAATTGATCGTGGGTGGTCTGAGGACTATTCTAGAATCAAAATCTGTGGTGGCATTCCTATATAGCAAGATCGAAGTTGTGCCCCATATTCAAAACTCCCCAGCTTTGCGAGTGGCAACATTTTCAGGGCTAACAATTTCTCATAGAAATCTTCCCTTGCTCCTGTTTTACTGCTATCACAACACACTGAAACATTAAAAGCATCAAGGGAGCGTGCAATCAGTGATCGCTGTAACCACTACAAATCCCACAGTACCTTTAAAGGAATCTCAACAATCAATTACATCTTCCTGTCCAAAACCCTTGCAAATTGTCTTGCCAACGTTGAGATTCCCAACAGGGTTGAAAGCGACCTTAATTCCCTAACTTTAAGTCTGGAGCTATTAGTTCCAACACCAGACAAGTAATACGCAGTGGACTTTTTCACATGCCCGGAAGCTGCAAGGTTAGTCACGAGGATCACATGGAGGGCCACAGACACCTCTAGGGTGACTAGGTGGTGACACAAGGTGCTTATCAATCCCAAAAATGCACAAGGAGTCTTAAAAAACAGTAGTGGGGCAAGATGGAGGCCGCTGCAGTGGCTGAGTTAGCTGGCTCCTAACTACCTCCCTGCTAAACCTCTCACTCCTTGATTTTGGGTGCTCGTAATGGTACTAAAAAAAAGGGAACTTACTTTTCTGCATCTCCTCAGATGATCTGACGTTCTTGGTCCTGACTTCTGTGGGTCCCGCTGCCTTGCAAATTGGTGGCGTGGAAAACCTCCAGCATTTCTTCTCCGTTTGTTTGCTGTATTTACCCCACTTTAAAAATGCCATCGAAGACCGGCATGAAAAGCATTGAAGGACGGGGGCTGCCGGTTGGCTCAGGAAGCTCTCAGCTACCTACTCCGGAACAATATGATCAGAGAAGGCGACAATCTACTTCTGCAATGATGGCTGGGCTGCCCAGCTCCGGGGACCAACAAAAGAAAAACGGCGCAGCTTGGGGAAAGCAGACGGTCCCTGCTTTGTTTAAAGAACAAACCGATAACAGTAAATAAACGCGGGACCCAGCAGCCAGCCTTAAACAGATCGGTAAGACTATACATGCTGGTGGCGGCTGCCCCAATACCACAAGATGCTGCCACTCAAGGTATAAAATCGTCGCCTCTTGATCAAGAAATGAATGGGGGGCCACCGGTATGTGTTGTTGGAATTCCAACCATGGATGTAGCCATTCTCCCTGGTGGCAGTGGGGAGCCTGGAAGTTCAAAAGACCTATCAACCATAGGTGTTCCTCTGGTGGCTGTGGACGGTATGGGGGCTCAACAGCAAGAGGGGTGCATTATGGGAGCTGAAGTCTTTTCTGGTGAAGGTCAGGCAAAAGTGGCAGTAGAATTGCCTTACACAGCTACAGGTGCTAATCATGTGGAAGATAAGCTATTAACCTCTAAGGAGTAGGATGTTGTAGATCCATTCTATTCATTATCAAATTACTCTAACTACTCAGGCGATGATCATCCCAGCAATGAATGGGCTGCAGATGGAAGCAATAGTAGCAGCCTACACTGGGATGAGGAGAGGAGAGTGATAAAACATTGCTCAAAACATGGCATGGAGTGCAGACTGCAAGACCCAATCACTCTCTCGGATCAGGCCAAGGGTGCAGCGGGATCTATGGCACGGGACTACTCCTTCTCACCCAATCTGGAGGGGACAGAGGTTTCGTAAGAGATCCTATTGGCTGGCACGGTTGGTGGCAAAGATGCAGAAGGAATTACGCTATCCACAATATATCAAACGATTATGGCCCTTCGGGAGGTAACCAGAGCAGAGAGCTCCAGGACTCAAAGAGCCTATCATAAACTTCGGAACTCTATCGTAGGGTAGCTAATTCATGTCCCGACAAGAATGAGAAAGGCTGAGACCCGAATTTCTCAGCTAGAAGATGAACTGACTGCGCAGAAAAATCTGACAAAATCTATGAAGTCTTTGAAGGAAGACACAGTATGGAAACTGACTGACAGTTTGTGATCAAACTTTTTTAAGAGGCGTTCCCAGAACTCCAACACTGGGACTGGAAACTGCAGCTCCAGAGGGCTCATCGAATTCCTTATAATATACACAAGAAGACAAGAGGACAGGCTGATAGTAGGCCACGCGCTATTCTTATTTGCCTCAATAATGTTTGGGCTAGGGAGGCCCTTTACGAACTGGCCAGAGCAGATAGGAAGAGGACCGGTTAGGGCCGTGATTTCTATGTGAGGCCTGACTTCTGTCAAGCTGTGGTAAATTTAAATTACCTATACTTAATTTATGCGGTAAAGTTCAATAAGAATAACTCAGTCAAAAATAAGAGGCAGAATCCGTGGCATCTGAGGTTTGTAAGGGTTTTATTCCTTAAAAAGGAATTGGTTCGAACCAGGTATCATGTTCCATCACCACAAGGGTTCAGGAAGGGAATGGACATGGACATGTACAATGATTTATTAACAGAACATCATATATATAGTCAATGCATTACAGTAGTGATAGATGCAGAAGGCGTAACAGCTGAGAGAAAACGAGATAAGAACACATGTACGTAACAGAAGGCGTGCTTGAGGGCGTACACGGAGGTGTGTGCTATTCAACGTCACATGAAACGTATCACAGGTGGGTGGATCCATAGAAGAATCCTGCAGTGTCAGCAGAAATACATGGCAGAGATGCGCGCGCAGCAGCATGACGTGTGAATGACGTGGAACTGGAGGGTGAAGGGGACTTGACATTTGCGCTATACAGGGAGACAGAAGTCTAGCGTGTCAGAACAACCTAAACCCAAATCATATCTAATATCTTGTGTTTGAGGAACTGTATTATCTAGAAGGAAAGGTCTCTTGGGCAGATGCTATTCTATACTGACTGCTAGTGCGTGCATATGCGACTACGTGTCTACGTGTAAAGCAAGGGGGCCATGGGCCTACCATGGTAACAGGAGCTATGAATCACTTGCATGGAGACAGTGAGGCCGGGCCCTTTGCTCTGCAGCTGGGAAGGATGTTTTCCTAAACTACTAGACAGGAATGTATTTTCGAGGAGCGGAGCAGATAACTCGAAGGCTGAATACAGTCTTGGCAGGCAAGCAGGCCGAGCCAGGCACCGCTCGCCGCACAGGGAGTAAGGCAGAGGTCAGGAAGCAGCAGACTGTAGTTTTCAGAAACAGAAGGCAGAAAGGGCTCGATGGCAGGAATCAGGGCCTAACTCACCAGAGCTAGTAAAACATGAAAGTGCACCATGTAAAGACGTTGGCAAGGCACACTTAGGAACCGAATATCCGACCCATTCATGGTGGATCTGAAAGAGGACATGTTAACGTTGGACGCAAATGTATTTGCGTCTTCATAGCTGGAAGTGGAGGGAACATACATGTACTTGAAGCACGTACATGGAGCCGTTGGGGTCTACGATAGGGGACACAATTGACCATAAAATTCATATTACCTCATTCCCTCCTTGTCCCCTACGGACCCTTCATGATATATCAATCCTCATTAATCTATCAATCTGTTCATGTAACATCATTTTCTCTTCTTTCTTCTTACGGTGTTTTGAATGTGGACTTGAATGAGGAATACATGATGTGGCGCACAAGCCGCAAATCGCTGGCCCACATTGTAGACATAGGCAACAACTGAATACTATGAGAAGGGCTATTCCTAGGAAGGATAGGACTTTCCATCCCCAGGCTGACAACACGCTCCAGAACCAACCGGACCAAGTCCAGGTGCCTGGATTCTGGTGTATCTGACTTGCAATCTTATGAAGACGGGTTATGGCTCTATATACTGATGGCGCGTTTTCTGGAATGAAAACACAGCAGCTCGATCCGATGACTCCACAGGCTCTGCCCCTATCGGCCAGGATGACGTCAAGGACGAGACGATTTTGAAGAACAACAATCTGCATAGCAGACTGCTCCTCTGTTAAGTTACCTAGGGCGGAAGTAGTTTCATTTACTACTGCTTCGAGGGTTCTGGTTAATTTTCGTATCAGTTTACTATTAAAGACAGCACCTAAGTATGGAAAGAAACCTTTATTGAAGTCTGTGTATTGTTCCCATGCCGTTTCAGTGTAGTCAACAATCGGGAGATCCCTCTGTGATCTATTGTGTACTAGATCGGTGTCCCTATGATAATCAGGAGGGGCTAGGAAGACAGGTGGCAGAAGGAATGCAATGTAACAGGTGCCATCCCAATCTAAAGGTAAACGTATATATGCTGTATGACCACAAACGAAATAGGAATGACGGGAAGCCTTGAATGTAGACTTGCCCTTATCACTGAATTCAATCACAGTAGTACATGTGCTATGACCTAGGTGTACTGAACCATTCTTTCTGACACATAATTCACCTTTGACTGGTAATACGGACATAGCGGGCAAGACTGGTTCGGCTTCGGATTCAACATTCAGGATCATGAGGTTAAGTGTAAAGTTACCTAATCCATATACTTCATTTTCTAGATCAGTCCCTGTCCTTTTGGGAAGACCCTCCTTGTCAGGGAAACATACTTTATGCAGAACGGTGTTCAGATTTCCCCATACCCAGTTGCCCTGGTAAACTACGGAATTGGAGTCCAAAGAGTTCATTAAACTAAACCATGCACCACAGGAACCATTGTGTGTGAACGGGTACGGAAAAAGGGGCAGAACTCCCTTGTATTTCTGATAGGGAGGGAGTCGGCCACATATCCAACAATTAGTAGCATTGCTGGTCTGATGGGAATGGTGTAACATACTAATGAATGTGTTGTTGCGCAGCGCAAGTCGGTAAGATAACTCATGCGGGGGCAGTTCACTGAAAGTGTGCTCGACAGTGACATTGAAGGGAGACTGTGCACGCTTGAAAATAGGGTAGTATATATGTAAAAGTATACTTGCAGCAATAATCAAAAGACTTAGAAAAAACATAATCAGTAATGCCACTATGCAGTGACTACGAAGAGATTTACAATATTCACGTTTCTTGAGCTGTTTCTGTCTATCTCTCTCTCTGTTGGGGTCTAGGGGATACATGTCAGAAACTCGTCTAACCGATTCACCTAGGGGAGGACTTAAACAATTAAACTGTCTGACTTGCTAGACCTCAATTTTAATTTATATTTTTGAGAAGAAGTTTTCTCAAACAAGGGGAGTTTTGAGTCAGTCTGTGGAGGAGGGCAGGGCTGGGAGGCTAGATCTGGCGGTAGTCCATGGAATTTCGTTATATGACTCGAATGAAGCCAGCCCTTGCGGCCCTCGACTTTTATCGCTGTCCTTGTGGTCAAAAGTACTAGTCTTGGTGCTTGCCAGCGGGGCTCCAGCGGACTCCTCCTGTCGAAGTTCCTTATAAAGACGAGGTCTCCCGGAACCACTTCATGCGGCTTCACCTCGGTGTTGTCGGGAAAGGCTGCAGCAACCTGTGAACGACATGATTGTAGTGCAGACATCAAAGAAGCAAGGTAATCTGTCAGCATATTACAGTCAACATCAGTGATTTTGCGAGGCAGAGGCGTCCCCCACATATTCGGTGGCCTACCAAAGACCACCTCGTACGGGGATAGCCCTGTTCTAGAGTGTGCGACCATTCTCATAAAAAAAGAGTGCAACTGGTAAAGCTACTATCCAGTCGACACCTTTCTCTCTACAGATCTTGGCAAGACGAATTTTCAGAGTCTGATTATGTCTCTACGAGACCTGCTGCTTCGGGATGTCGGACACAGTGGAACTTCCACTGATAGCCAAGCAGGAGAGATACCTGCTTCATAAGCTCAGACGAGAATGGCTGACCGTTATCGGAGTATACGATGCGGGGCAAACCATATCTGGGGAAGAATTCATGAACCAGCTGCTTGGCAGTGGTCGGAGCAGTGTAATCTGGGACTGGATATGCTTCTGTCCAACGGGAAAGTGCACATACAACTACGAGGACATATTTGAATCCTCAACAACGTTCCATCTGGATATAATCCATCTGGAGGACTTCAAAAGGGTGATCGGGAGGATGAAATCCACCTTGCTCTACGGGAATGCTTTTTCCTGGGTTGAACTGACAACAAATCATGCAAGTACGCACTTTCTGTTTGGCTGCTGCTCGTAAATGTTTATTGAACCAGAGGTTTTGAATACTGTCTAACATAGCTTTTTCTCCTAAATGTGCAGGACTGTGTACTGTGTTAATGATTACTTGGACCATAGAGTCAGGGAGAAACCATGTAGATTTCCCCTTCGTCATCCATCCCTGTTCTGTCTGGACCCCTCCTAGTTCAATCCATTTCTTGATTTCGTCTGGTGTAGCATGTGTCTGTATATCAATTACATCTAGGGCGGGATCCTTAACTGTCATGCAATGTGTCGGTGTCAGGACTATTGTCTTTGTCAGGTCAGTTACGTAAGTCTGAGTCTGAGCTGTATGCTTGGCTGTTCGGTCTGCCAGGTCATTACCCTGGGAAATTGAATCTGTGACTTTCGTATGTGCTTTGCACTTCATGATGGATATTGCTGTAGGCAGATGTATTGCATCTAACAGAGTTTGAATGAGGGGACCGTGTGGAATTTTGGCTCCGTGAGAGGTCAAGAAACCTCTCTCTCGCCATAGTACACCGAAGTCGTGTACAACTCCGAATGCATAACGTGAATCTGTGTATATGTTAACTCTTTTGTTCTTGGCTTGAATACGGGCTTGGGTCAGAGCGATGAGCTCTGCTGCTTGAGCTGACAGGGTATCAATACAATTTGTTTCTATGACTTCAGTTTCTGTCGTGACCGCATAGGCGGCCACTAATTCTCCTGTGCTTGTTCTCATGCATGAACCATCCACATAAAGTGTCAGGTCTGGATCTGGTAATGCGGTGTCTGTCAAGTCTTGTCTGGGTTTCGTCGTAATGGTAATGACTTCAATACAATCATGTGCCAATGGGTCTGTCTCACTTAATGGCAGAAGTGTAGCAGGGTTCAATGTGTTGCAACGTCTGATTTCTATGTGTGGCTGAAACAATGTCAATTCATAACCTGTCAGTCGTGCTATCGTCAAGTGCTGGGTCTGTGTTCGGTTTAAAAGAACTTCCACGGAGTGTGGAACCTGTACTGTCAATTGATGTCCTAACACTATGGAATCACTTTGTCTGATTGCTAGGGCTGTTGCTGCTACTGATTTCAAGCACGCAGGCAGAGCCTGGGCTACTGGATCCAATGTACTAGAAAAATAAGCACACGGTTTGTGTGAACCTGCTTGATCCTGAGTGAGTACTGACAATGCGGTACCTTCCCGTTCTGTGACGAAAAGTGTAAAAGGCTTGCTGTAACATGGTGTCGCTAAAACTGGTGCTTGACATAAGGCTTTCTTTAAGTCGTCAAAAGCTTGTGTATGTTCCTGAGTCCAAGGGAGGGCAGTCGATGTCGCTGCCTCCTGGGTTGTCAACTGTATGAGTGGTTTGGCTAGAAATGCATACTGAGGGATCCATTGTCTACAGTAAGATGTGAGGCCTATAAAGGCTCGTACCTCCTTCTGTGTCTTGGGCTGTGACATGTTTACAATTAACTGGATGCGGTCAGGTGTTAGCTGTCTCCCCCCTTTGGACAGCAAGTGCCCAAGGTAAACCACTTGCTGAACACAGAATTGCAGCTTCGAAGGGGACACCTTGTGTCCCTTGTCAGCCAGGAAATGCAAAACCGTCAGTGACGCTTGCTCACATTCAGGTTCGCTGCGGGCGGTGATCAGTAGATCATCGACATACTGTAACAGGGCAGTGTTGTCAGGCATATGTATACTGTCTAGTTGTCTTTTCAGTGCTTGGCTATAGATGCTGGGACTTTCTGTGAATCCTTGAGGTGCGTGTGCAAATTTGAAGCTTCGACCATTTAAACAGAATCCGAAGAGATATTGGCTTTCTGGATCAATTGGGACACTAAAGAAGGCGTTCTTCAGATCAATTACAGTAAAGAACATTGCTTCTGAATCAATGGCAGTCAATAAAGACGAGATGTCTGGAACCACAGGATACTGTGGTACGATGCATTTATTTAATTCGCGCAAATCGATAACTAATCGATAAACAGGGGGTGCATTTGGATCAGTACGTTTAAGAATTGGAATGATAGGGGAGTTACATAGATTCGAGTCGGTTTCTACAACCACTCCTTGTGCAATGAGCTCGTCAATGATTTTCAGTAAAGCCGCTACAGCATGTGGAGGTAACTTGTATTGTCGGATTCGTGGTAAGACTACTCCTGGCCTGAGTGTGACTCGATATGGTGTAATGTGCATACAACCTACATCAGTGGGGCCTTGTGCCCATAAATATGCAGGAACATTCTGTAATCTGGGATCAATATCTCTCAAACATAGTGACCCTTAAAGTCACGTAAGAACAATCTTACTCCTTCCGGAGAACAGCAAATAACAGCTCCTAGAGCTTTCAGTGTCTTGATACCTAACAAGTTTTCTGGACATGATTTCGTTAATAACAAATCTGTAGTGCGAGACAATGGGCCAACTAAAAGTGGTACTGGTTTCGATACTTCATTCACAATAGGTTTGCCTGAGAATCCAAGGGAAACATTCTGTGAGCCTGAGAGGGGTGCCCCTGGAACCTCGTCATGACTTATCGTTGTTCTGCTTGCCCCTGTATCAATCAAAAACTTTCTATCTTTTCCTAACACTTGGCTATGTACATAAGGACCTTCTTGATCTACAGGAACCTCAATAAGAGGCAAGCCAACTTCCCTCTCTAGGCTGTTTCATGTGTATCACTGATAATCGGGGTAATCTGTTTGTGCATACTGGTACATCTGTTGCGTTGCATGTTGTGTTGCGGCAATGGGCTGTGGCTGTGGTACCGCTACGGTCTGTACTGTCTGTTGTGAAGCTTGCATAGGCTGGATATTCTGTGATACTTGTTGTTGGGCCTGGTCCTGTCTAGGAGGACGCGGTCTTTCTTTAGTTTTACCTGTAGCTATATTGTGTTTCAATACTGCACAGTCGTTTATATAGTGACCTGGCTGTTTACAATAGTTGCATGTCCCTTTAACAGGAGCTGCTGAATTATTGGACTGTGTCATACCCTTTTTCTGCCCGTCAGCTGGAACTGACAGAGCAACTAACATTTTCATTTTCGTGTCTTTCATACGTCTTTGTTCGTGATCATGTTCTTCTCTAATTCTGTTCTGGTGGTACTGTAACATTTGTAACATTTGTGAAGGGGTATTAGCTTGCCATGTGCTTTCGACTTTCAGAACACGATTCTTGACCTGGGGCAAAGAATTTTCGACCAATTTGGATACAAAAAGATGTGGATATGACTCACTACTTGGTTTCAGGCCACTATTAATAACAAAACATTTCTCAAATCGGGAATAAAAATCACTAGTGTCTTCATCCGGTTTCTGTTTGCAGGCTGAGATTGCATCCCAGTCCTCCTTCTTGGTTGCTAACAAACGTGGCAATACTTGTACTAACAATCCTGGTAATGCTTTAGTTTTGTCCCCAAGCCCTAGGCCTGGGGTTCGAGTATTTTCTTCGTTCTCTAATGCAGCCCAATCAATCTTTGCGTCTCCCACCTCCCATTCTTTTTCTTTTAGTTTCTCGTAAATACCGGCAGGCAATAATACCTTTAATATTTTCATGATGTCGGGATAGGTATAATCACCCATGAGTAACATATCTTTTATTTCGCGGTGGAAACCTGCTGGGTCTTTGTCATGACTAGGCACTAGTTTCTTCATTTCTAATTGTTCCATTTTTGTTATGGGCGTGTACACAAACACACGTCTAAAGGTATTATCATCATTCCTAACTGGATGCACTTCTCGTAAGGGATTCTGTCTGTCTATGTAATACATTTTTCTTTCTACGGGGGGAGCTGGAGCAAACTGTGTATTCAGAAAAGCATTATACCTGTGTCGATGTTCTAGAATTACTTTAATTAAGTCGGTACCTAGACCTCTCCATCTATTCGAGAGTAGCTCTATTAAAATATCAGGTAGGGGACCTGGATCAGAATGTTGGCCTTTGAACAACGTAATGAGATGCTGAATCATGTATATTCCAGCTAATTTCTGTTCATCAGGGGAAAGGTTCAAAAAGGTCTGCGCTAAGGCGTCATCGCTATACTCATCAGAATTGTCAGCCCATTGTACGGCTGACCTGGCTAGTTCTTGTTCGTCCATGGAATTGAGTACATGGTACCCCATTCGTTCTTGAAGTATTTTATCGGTAGCCTGAAACAGATGTGCAGGAGTCTTCGGATTTGACATAGTAGTGTGAAAAATTCTCTTACTTTCTGGACGTATTCTTTTCTTAAGGTATTTTCCCTTACCTACATATGCTATTGTCCCTTTGTCTGACTGTTGCGAAGTTTCTGCTAGATCCTCTGTTTCCTCCTCCTCTTGCGAGGAAGTTGGATCGTCTAATTCAAGATCTTCATCAGGTGCTCGCTGTGCATGTATTTCCATTATTTCTTTACGGACTTTTCTAACCATATGATGTACTTGGTTTTCTTTATCATGCTTACCCTCTGACATATTCTGGCTCCATCTAATCAGTCTATCCATCTCACTTTGCGGAAAACCTGCCTGATCGTGTTCTCTTATTAAGCAATTAACCAAAAATCGCATTAACAAACCTTTAGTCTCAACTTTCTGACGTGACATGGCTTCAGCAACAGACTCCGGCCCTTCTCCTGTTCTAATAAAATCGTACAATTTGTCCAGATGTTCTGGCATTCCTGGCAGTAACATTAAATAGTCTGTAACGCGTCTCAAACGTAGGGACGCTAGTAACATGGGGCCTGACGTACCAGGCACTGGGTCATATCTGCAGTCTGTAAGCTCTCTTCTAAGTAGTTCGGCCGGAACGCCTTTCGGTGTCCGTGCTTTTGCTAAATCTCTCATCGTAATTCGGTGTATCTGTGGGGGTGTTTGATAACCTCCCGTAGCACCTCCTGAACCGGAGGCTTGAGCGTAACCTAACTGTACTTGCTGTAGCTGGGTTGGGTCCTGGGCCACGCCAGTCCCAAAAGGATTTGATGGATGCAGTTGTTGAATACCTGGGGGAACAACGGGAACAGGTGCGGGCAGCGGGCCTGGAGGAATCTGCAGTTGCGGACCTGGGAGATGCTGTTGTAGGAGTAGGGAGTTGTCAGCAGGAGCAGGTGGTACGGGTACATGAGCAGGTGCAGAAGTATATGAGGGAGCTACATCGTCTAGATAGGAGGAAAGAAAAACGTCTTTTGTGGTCTTATGACGTACTTTAGTCGGGAGCAATGGAGGGGGCAGATCCTTCGGTATTTCCGGAGTGGCCTTAGGTAAACCCTCGGCCAGAAGAGGATACATACCATTCATAAGAGTGTTTCGTTGTCGGTCTACTTGTTCTGCTTTAACTCGTATCCCCTCCTCAACTAATACGTTTTCTCGGGCTTTGTCTGAATCCTCTCTACTTTTCTCTGCTTTTCTGAGTGCTTTCTCTGTCCGTCTGTGTGATTCTTTACGCCATAATTCAATGGCATCTTTCTGTGACTGTCTGGCTTTCTTTTTCCATAATGCTTCTTCTACTCTCATGATGCACTCGGCATCCCATGTCCCAGTAGCGGGCCATCTCTGATTCTCTGCTAGATCTTTGGTGTAATCCACCCACAAATTGAGATATAATACAGCATCTAGGCCGTGTTTGTGGCACATAAAATACCCTGGAGTGTCCCTGGGTGGAATGGGAACAGCTTCCTCGAGTATCCCTTTTCTAGTTCCTATCTGTCTTAGTTTAGAGAACAGCGGCATGTTTCAGCCGTGCCACTTGGTACTCGATACTTACTTGGACTTGGACACAATTTATACAATATACACAATAATGTAGATCGAACAATCACTCATACCACGGCATTAGAACACATTTAAACATTTTGAAAAACGAACAACAATAACCAGAATAAAACTAGCTACCTGCATACTCGATATACTGCTAAACAGTACAGATACACCGCTAAACAGTGCAGACCGGGTCTGTGTACCCAAACCCGTCTTGACCGGACACAAATTAATGCACCCGTCTAGATGCGTCCCCAGCAACGGTACTCACCGGGAAGCACGGAACGGAAGGCCTCGGAAACTCGACACTGGACTGGACCCTGGACTCGACTGGACTGGACACGACTCGTGACGTAGGTACTTCGGAACTTCGGAACTGGTGGGCCTCTGGATACCTCGGACTTTGCTCTCTCAGCTAGGCTCTGGTCGGGATCCTCCGCACTTCTCACCGCCTCGTCTGGGTGTCGATCGCAGCCTCAGTCACCTCCGTTGGCCTGAGGGAGATACAGGAAATCCTGCGGGTACGCGTAGTTGTCCGTCCGGCTGTGGCAGGGGACCGGGCCTGCAACGCACCGCCGGCGCGTAAGGTGGGGGAGGGGTCCCTATTCGGGCGCCAATTATGTGGTAAATTTAAATTACCTATACTTAATTTATGCGGTAAAGTTCAATAAGAATAACTCAGTCAAAAATAAGAGGCAGAATCCGTGGCATCTGAAGTTTGTAAGGGTTTTATTCCTTAAAAAGGAATTGGTTCGAACCAGGTATCATGTTCCATCACCACAAGGGTTCAGGAAGGGAACGGACATGGACATGTACAATGATTTATTAACAGAACATCATATATATAGTCAATGCATTACAGTAGTGATAGATGCAGAAGGCGTAACAGCTGAGAGAAAACGAGATAAGAACACATGTACGTAACAGAAGGCGTGCTTGAGGGCGTACACGGAGGTGTGTGCTATACAACGTCACATGAAACGTATCACAGGTGGGTGGATCCATAGAAGAATCCTGCAGTGTAAGCAGAAATACATGGCAGAGATGCGCGCGCAGCAGCATGGCGTGTGAATGACGTGGAACTGGAGGGTGAAGGGGACTTGACATTTGCGCTATACAGGGAGACAGAAGTCTGGCGTGTCAGAACAACCTAAACCCAAATCATATCTAATATCTTGTGTTTGAGGAACTGTATTATCTAGAAGGAAAGGTCTCTTGGGCAGAGGCTATTCTATACTGACTGCTAGTGCGTGCATATGCGACTACGTGTCTACGTGTAAAGCAAGGGGGCCATGGGCCTACCATGGTAACAGGAGCTATGAATCACTTGCATGGAGACAGTGAGGCCGGGCCCTTTGCTCTGCAGCTGGGAAGGATGTTTTCCTAAACTACTAGACAGGAATGTATTTTCGAGGAGCGGAGCAGATAACTCGTAGGCTGAATACAGTCTTGGCAGGCAAGCAGGCCGAGCCAGGCACCGCTCGCCGCACAGGGAGTAAGGCAGAGGTCAGGAAGCAGCAGACTGTAGTTTTCAGAAACAGAAGGCAGAAAGGGCTCGATGGCAGGAATCAGGGCCTAACTCACCAGAGCTAGTAAAACATGAAAGTGCACCATGTAAAGACGTTGGCAAGGCACACTTAGGAACCAAATATCCGACCCATTCATGGTGGATCTGAAAGAGGACATGTCAACGTTGGACGCAAATGTATTTGCGTCTTCATAGCTGGAAGTGGAGGGAACATACATGTACTTGAAGCACGTACATGGAGCCGTTGGGGTCTACGATAGGGGACACAATTGACCATAAAATTCATATTAATTCAAAGCGACAGTTGAAAAAAGATGGCTCCTGTGGTAACTAATGCTGGCATTTCAGGCAAAGGGAGCACAGGTATTTCTAATTAACCCTGCTAAATTGAAGGTGATTTCCCAGCGGCAAATGCATTCTTTTCAATCTGAGATCCAAGCAAAGGAATTTTTGTCCTTATTATAGGCTTGCAAGGGGTAGCCCAATTAGATACGTTTTGTATTTTATCTGCTAAGGGAGAGTAAGCTGGATATTATAAGCTATGAGTTATGAGACTCTAATTTCGTTTCTCTTTCTTATAGAATTTCCATTTTGTCTTTTTCTCTGATTCCTTGCTCGCTTAATATGTTTTTTGGGCTCATCTTTAGAATAGATTGTATGTTATATGGATGGGGGAGGTTTAGCTTAGTGGAGGGGTATGGAGGCCCGCTCAACATCACCAGGGACATGCCTCGAGAGTTGGGGAGTTCGGGAGGGGTGGGTGGGAGTTCTGGGGACAGAGGGAGGGGATTTACGGGGCGGGGCATGGGTTGTGGGTGGGGGTGGCAAGCACAATTTATAGTTAACTTGCATACTCAGTGTGTACATCTTCATTTGAATAGGAAAATACTGAAAATACTGAACTGCATTTCTTCTAAAGATTATTTGAAATATATATGCCATGCTAACAGCTTAGGGAAAGAACTGGTACTCTATAAGGATAATGCTTAGGGACAAATTACGCCTCTGTTCTATAAACATCTGTGTACTCAATGATCGCAAAAAATGAATCTATTTGCCAAATTGATCATTAGGCATATGCAACTAGAGGTTTTACGTGTACAGGAATCACATTTAGCCTGGAGTAAACAAAATTGGCTTCGAGATACAGGTCTTGATCTATTGGCTTGTACATGTCTGGGCACAACTACAGGGTGGTAGCAATTTTAGCAAAGCATGGAGTCATAATTTGCAAACACAAGAAAGTGGATCAACTAGGATCAACTAGGGCGATGGGTGATTTTGGAAGCACATATTAATGGTGCTCCTTTTACAATCTGCTCCCTGTATGGTTCAAACTTAGATGACCCTGAAGTTTTGAATTACATCAGTATTGAACTAGCTGTGTGGCCATCTCCGCTGATCCGCTGCAGTGACTTTAACATTCATCTAGAGAATAACTTTAATCTGGCTGGTAATACTTTATATTCAGATAGAAAGAGCAACTCCTTTAAAGCACTACAGGGGCTAGTCAGGGAACCTGGACTAGCGGACGTATGGCATAGACACAGACCGGGGGATTCGGGCTTCACCTTTTTATCTGCACCACATAACAAACTGGTTCGGCTGGATTATTTTTTTGATTCATACCAAATAGTTGAAAATGCCAGCATCAAATTGTATCCAAGAATAATCTCAGATCATAATCGGCTAAAAATGGAACTACCATTAAGTGGGCTTTCCAGAACTCCACCGATTAGGACGTTTGACAGGAAACCTCTATTAGAAGTACACAAGGCTAAGTGGATCACTGATTTTTTTAATATCAATAAAGTTACCGCTCCTGAAATCATAGTGTGGGATGCGTTCAAAGTGACTTTACCGGGGAGACTCTCAGTTTTTCTTTGTATCGTCAAAAGACGGTTATAGCAAAGACCAAGGGATGGATTGCTGATACAAGGCTTGCAGAGGTTGAGCTTGTAAGGAAAATGAGTGCTGCTCAAAACATAGATGAGTGTCAACATCTTATCACTGCCATTAAATCTAAAATACATCAATATTTTGCAAAAGAGCTCACTGCTAAGTACATACAGCATAGGTCTGAAATTTATGAATTCGGGGAAAACACCGGGAAATTACTGGCCACCCATATCCAACAGAGGGCGGCTGCGAACTGAATAAGTAGGATTTTATATTCACTGGGTCAGATACAAGACACTCCGTCGGGAATCCTAAGCGTATTTCAAAACTTTTATTAATCAGCTATATACTGCAGGAGGGGAAGCTACTACGGAAAGTAACAGGGAATTTCTAAGCGAACAAAACATATTGAGAGTCACGCCCGAACAAAATGATGCTCTCAACGCCTAAATACCCAGTGTGGAGGCCAAGAAAGCAATAGTGTCCCTTGCCACGGGTAAAGCAGTTGGGCCTGATAGGATCCCCCTAGAGTTTTTTAGGACATTTCGGCAATTGCTAAGTCCTATGTTGCTATCTTTATTCCAGCTTGTTCAACGGGACAAGACCCCTAACTCATGGCAGAAGACTACTATTGTAGTGTTCAAGAAAAATGGCAAACTTGAGCTGAACCCGGCATCTTACAGACCGATTACACTCATCACGGCAGATAGTAAGATCTACTCTAGAAAATAATCGCCTCTAGGCTGGGAACAGTTATAACTCCTTTGGTATCCATTCGACGACACAGGTTTATCCCGGGTCGGGATACAACAGACCATGTCAAGAGAGCAATAGCCCTCTTTGATTGGACACAGGCCACTGGATCACCGCTCGGGATGATCCTGTTAGACACAGAGAAAGCGTTTGACTGGGTCTCCTGGCGGTACGTTTGGACTGTTTTACACTGGAAAGGATTTACTACAGAATTTATTCAAGCAGTCCAGGCACTCTACGTAACACCGAAAGCAGTAATTCGTATATCAGAACAAGTATCACAAGCATTCAGTACCTGCAGAAGAACAAGGCAGGGGTGCCCCTGCTCCCCACTGCTATTTTCATTATACATTGATCATTTTTATAAATAAGCTGGAAGCGGAAACTAACATTGAGCCGGTTAAGGTTAACAATACTAACTATAAATCATTGACATATGGCGATGTTTACACTCAGACAGCTCCCCTACGGCAGACATTCCAATTGTATCAGAGGCCATCTATTTGGGGGTCAGATAAACAGCAGCAGTGGAACTTATCCCGGTACTTAATATCTTACCGGTGATTCACACAGTTAGCCAGTCTTTGGAGAGACTAGATCATCTACATTTAACACTACATGGCCGCTGCAATGTTATCAAAATGTCTATTTTCCCAAAAGTCTTATCTTTTTTTCAAATAATTCCACTGGCATTCCCAACACCCTGTATTACAAAAATTGAAAGGGTTTGTTTCAGGTTTTTGTGGGGCTATCTGCGGCCCAGAGAGTAAGTGGATGACTCTTCCCAGATCAAGTGGTGGATGGGGGTGCCTAATTTTCTATTATTTCACTGGGCAGCACTAGTGCAGCATATGGGAATACTAGTGACTGTAAATATGGCTAGGTCAGAGGCTGTTAGCCCAATCACTTATGAGATGCTTTTAGGAGACGAAGCTACGCAAAGGTTGCTACAATTTTGGAACCAAGCTACTATAAGAAGATAACATTCAAAATAGTACAATCGGCTTATTCAGTTTGGAGGAAAATTCAATGTAGATTTACGATATCCAACATTAACGCATATACTTCCCTTTAAGCGAGTGGTCTCCTACCAACTATATTCCAGGACAGAATCACTTCAGCTGGGGCAATGCAGGAGTCACTGTCCTAGGGGATTTATACCATGAAGGACAATTAGTCCCACTTATGATTTTACAGGAGAAGCTTGGTCTCTCTAGAGGGGACTTTTTCAAGTTTTTACAGATTCTGAATTTCCTAGGTTCTAGTGTGCAAGGTGCAAACAGTAATCTGGGCACTATTGGTCTAATAGAACTGCTGCTGAGACAATCACGGATTGGAGCAATTTATCAGGCGTTACTGGCAGAGTTCTCTGATGATTTAATATCTCAAAATGCTAGCAGGGAGAGGAGGCTAGGGAAAACAGGGATAAATATGAAGACATTGGAAGTAGCTAATTGTGTGCTTATATCTGGAAGCCAGAAAACTCAGCATTTTATGTCTGCTTTTGATTTATACTATATCCTGCCAAGACTTCTAAGTGGGTTAGCTCCCTGGGAAGTTAATGTAGTAGATGCGGGCTCTAGGGAGCAGACACTCTACACATGTTTTATACTTGTCCTGGGTTGGCACTTTTCTTGAAGGATATAAATCAATTTTTGAATTTGATTCTTGTACTCACTCCCATAATATTTTGTTCCGAATGGAAAATCCTGGGGGTACAAAGTGACGAGCTGGGAGTACCTCGCTGTAGGGCTGAGACTAGTTTTCTTTTCATTGCTAGGGTTGTCCTAAGTCTGTGCATAACATCTCAGTGGATTAGTCCAGATGCTCCAAAATGTATTAATTTGGGATCCAGGACAATACCGCTATACAATATGGAATCTTCTGTTTATAAAATGTGGGAGCTAAGGAAACGAGCATGGGAGTTAAAAAATTGGTCTCCTATTACTAGTTGGTTTGAGAAGACTGTGTAGGCTGAAGGTATCGTTTATCATTTATCTATTGCCTCCGCTCTCCCAGGAAAAAAATAAATTGTCTTCTGTCTTCTCTTTTTCCCTTTTTTGATTACTGCAAATAATGAACTATAAATCTCTATTTTTTCTAAAGTTTAATGTACATTGCTGATATGTTATTGAAGCTGGATTTACTGTGACAATTCGTTTTGGGGAAAAAAATAATAATAAAAAGGGAGTCCTACAAAACAAGTGGGACAAACTGACAATATAACTTATAGAGTCATCATTCGCCACTGGAGTCCATAAGCAAACCCCCTGCAAAAGGGAAGTTTCAGCTCAACCGACCATATAACAAGCTAACATTTTAAAACTCCTTGACTGCTGACTGTACTGAGAAACTAGATAATATCCAGTGGCATGACAGGACCAACCGCTCACTAGTCTAATGCTGCTCTGACTAACTCGTACCCATGACTCAGATCAGCAATCCGCACCGCTGCACTTTGTACCACCCTGTCTTGGGCTATTATCTCTGCCTTTCTAGCTTTCTAGAATTTAAATGTTTTTACTCTAACTAATCTTTTTCATCCCTGTGTAACTGACATACATATAAATTACTTTACTAGTATAATGAACTAAATCACTCAGTAAAAGTGGACTTCAATGGGTGCTGTACCGATAACGATACACACAATAACCTTTGGGTATGTTTTTTATTAACTGAACAATACATTTTGATTCCTACGCGAATATCCTTTTTCCATTTCTGTGCCTAAGCAATTTTAGTTACCATGATTATCATAGCGTCACCTTGACTCAACTTCTTCAACCGAACAGCTATAAGCATGCAGATAAAAAGGTACACACTTATTTAGATGGAAACTCTCCCTCTTTGTCAATTTCATGACCTAACAAGATGCAGGATGTTTGCTTCTGCTTAACATGCAACACTTGGAATCTAGCACCATAAGAAAAACGAAACCGTTTTTCTTGAGAGAACCAGGGCACAAGTCCTAAAAAAAGAAGTGGGGGGACTCTCCAAGTTAGGCGTGGTCACAGGAAGTGACATCATGACAGGAAGTGACATCACGACAGGACATGACATCATGACAGGAAGTGACATAATGACAGGTGTGAGCAGGACAAATGCAAGGCAGGGAGATCTGTTGAATAGGATGGCTCCCATCTCTCCCTCTGTCCGCACCATCTCTCCCTCCGCCTGCACCATCTCTCCCTCCGCCTGCACCATCTCTCCCTCCGCATGCACCATCTCTCCCTCTGCCTGCACCATCTCTCCCTCTGCCTGCACCATCTCTCCCTCTGCCTGCACCATCTCCCCCTCCCACTCCGCCTGCACCAGCTCTCCCTCTGCCTGCACCATTTCCACTCTACCTGCACCATTTCCACTCTTCCTGCACCATCTCTCCCTCTGTCTGCACCATCTGTCCCTCTGCCTGCACCATCTCCCCCTCCCACTCCGCCTGCACCATCTCTCCCTCTGCCTGCACCATTTCCACTCTACCTGCACCATTTCCACTCTGCCTGCACCATCTCTCCCTCTGTCTGCACCATCTCTCCCTCTGTCCACACCATCTCCCCTCTGCCTGCACCATCTCCCCTCTGACTGCACCATCTCCCCTCTGCCTGCACCATCTCCCATCTGCCTGCACCATCTCCCCTCTGCCTGCAACATCTGCACTCTGCCTGCTCCGTCTCTTCTCCGCCTGCACCGTCTCACCCCCTGCCTGCACCAACTCATCCCATGCCTGCACCATCTCATCCCCTGCTTGCACCATCTCTCCCTCTGTCTGCACCATCTCTCCCTCTGTCCACACCATCTCCCCTCTGCCTGCACCATCTCCCCTCTGCCTGCACCATCTCCCCTCTGCCTGCACCAACTCCCCTCTGCCTGCAACATCTGCCCTCTGCCTGTTCCGTCTCCCCTCCGCCTGCACCGTCTCACCCCCTGCCTGCACCATCTCATCCCATGCCTGCACCATCTCTCCCTCTGCCTGCACCATCTCTCCCTCTGCCTGCACCATTTCCACTCTGCCTGCACCATTTCCACTCTGCCTGCACCATCTCTCCCTCTGTCTGCACCATCTCTCCCTCTGTCCGCACCATCTCCCCTCTGCCTGCACCATCTCCCCTCTGCCTGCACCATCTCCCCTCTGCCTGCAACATCTGCCCTCTGCCTGCTCCGTCTCCCCTCTGCCTGCACCGTCTCACCCCCTGCCTGCACCATCTCATCCCATGCCTGCACCATCTCATCCCCTGCTTGCACCATCTCTCCCTCTGGCTGCACCGTCTCCCTCTCAGCCTGCATCATCTCCTTCTCTGCTTGCACCATCCACCCCCTCCGCCTGCACCTCCCTCCCCTGCCTGCTGCTCTTTTAACCCTTTCCTCGTCGCCTTCTCCCCCCCCATGCTTTCTCCCACAGTTTTTGGCTCTTCTCAAAGTGACTGAAATAAACTCATGAAATGCGCTTTGAATTTGTGCACGCAAATTTGCGCCTACCCCGCTCCTACCCCGCTTCGATGTGCTGAGTATCGGAGCCTTTTTTTAATACTTTTGTATTATTCAACTGAACCTCCATTGTCTAGGGCAGGCGTGGCAAACAGGGTGAGGCCTTTTTTCGTTCCTCCTGCCATCCTGCACACTCAGTGACCTACCTGCGTTTGGCCCATCATAGCGCTGTCCAAAGAAATCAAATGGTCTTTTCAGTGCTTCTCATACTAACATCTGCAATAACGCAGGACAAGCCTCGCAACATATATACACGGATGATTCAAAAGGTTCCAAAAATTAACTGCAAATGTGACTTTTTACGAAACTCTGAAAGTTCTTACCATTAGAGATTGGGCCAATCTTGACTTTGTGTTCACTGAATGTGGTGTTCCCCAAACGCCCACATGCACTCGGAACATGAACACGACCAAGATCGCATCTCCGAGCAAAAAGAATAGCGAGCAGAAGGTCAAGGGCGGAGCTCATTTTATACTCCAGCCCCTCCCGACAAAGCCGCTGCGCTTGCAGAACTGGGAAAAGGAAGATTCTGGCATCCATCCATTTCCCTGCGCTATAAACAGCATGGGACAATACGGACGGTGTTACATGAACAGTAAATAAATAGCGAGGAGTTCATTTTGGTGTCAGCCCTCTACTGGTGACACCCGGTGCGGCCCGCACCACCCGCACCCCCCTTGTGACGCCACTGATCACAACCATCCCCAGAAGAGCTCTCTTGTCCAATGATCTCACCATTCATCCTTCCATCAAACCGCTGATATCCACCATTCCAAATGTACATTGTCATCTATTAATTCTTTTATCCATCATGCAGTCTTTCACCATTCATTCTGTCCTTCCATCTGTGTGCCCATCCATATCCAAACCTTTTCAACTATTTGAAAACCTATCCATCATCTATCTTTCCATCCATCCTTTCAGTCATTCATCCCTTCATCCATCCATTCACTCACTTATCCATCCAACCGTGTACCATTTCACCCAAGCATCCTTTCACTCATCCATCCACTCTTCCACCCACCCATCCATTCACTCATCCATCCAACCATTTACCCTTTCACCCATCCAGCCTGTAAGACAATAAGAAATGTACATTTGTCAGGTGTCATACCTGATATGTATTGTTAGACAAATTAATTATCATAATGTTATCGATCTAGTGAAGATGGAAGGCTGATATAGCAGCATGAGATTAGGGTTCCCAACACTTTTACACTCGTTCACTGAAAAACGATTGCATCATATTTTGGTGAATATTATGTTGAATATACCGAAGTGCACAAACATGTTTAAAAAAGCAGTCACAAAAGAAACATTTCCGGGGTGTCTGTGGATTCTTGTGCAAGGGCTATGAATCCCAAAAGTTACAGTGGAGTGGTGCATGCTTCCTCACCTTTCGAGTAATTAAGCGGGTGGTTCTTGCCTTTTATGCACAGCCAGTTGCGGGGTGTTCGCCTCTGATTTGAGCAAGCAGGCTGGAGAGAAGGGACTAACATACCTCTTGGGAACTCGACTCACCGATTAACAGCCCTGCAAGAGCCTTCGCTGCTCAGATTTTTATTATTTTAGACAATACTGTGTGAAAAAACAGTCTTAAAATAATCGAACTTTTATTTGAAACACATTACACCCTCCGTTCATTTTCAAATGTTGCACATCGTGTTAGCTTTCAGCATATGCCAAAAGAAGAGAGAGAGAGCACCTGACCCTGTGGCAAGCAGCATACTTCTGGTGAGATTTTTGGGAATGCCCTTGACCAGCTGTTAATGTTGCCGGCGGCGCTACCCGCAGGAAGCGGCTCACCACATGCTGTAACACACCAAACTGGCCCATTGACATTCTGTATGTGGCAATCAGCCCCATACAAAGTGACAATGGGCGGGGTGGGGCTGCTCTTGCGCTTCTAGCAGCCTGTGATTGCAGGAATGGGGGCGGGCAGGTGGAGAGAGGGCGCTCTGTGCCAATGTTTTGAAGCATGTGCGATGCAGCAGAAGGTGGCATTTCTTTCAAGCTCCCCCACATCCTGCTCGGCGCCGCGGCGCCCCTGGCTTCTCATCACGGCGCACCGGGGTGCCGCGGCGCACACTTTGGGAACCACAGCATTAGGGGATGATGGGCTAATAAAGCTGGCAGTGAGGTGCAATATTGGGAGAGTCTGTTTTCGTACATATCCGGCTGAGGTGGACAGGCAGCAGGCGAGGCCGGGGATGAAGGAAAGTCTGGAGCGGGACGGCGTTTTGATTGAGCAGGGTGGACGGCGTCCACCCTGGAAAACCCTGGAAAATAAGTGGGGGATGCCGTCCACCCGCGTGGTACCCCGACTCGTGCCCTGGAGAGAACAGACAGTGCTTAAAAGACATGATCATTTATCAAAATACCATTTAAATATTGAGATAGAAGAAGTTTTACCCATATGAGGCTGATGGCTATTCTCCATTGTAAACTTGCATAGGTCTTCATTACTCAGTCAATGTCTTTGCAGTGGGAATCCAACTAACACAATGAATGTTTAGTACCTCTACAAATATCTATATTTGCATTTACTTTTTATTTAAAGGTTTAACACCCTCACTTGCCTGCATTCCTGCTTTGCCGTTGGTGCTGCTGCCTGGGGGGCTTCGATATTGTGCCACATCACGGGGCCAACAGGACTCCGCATCACTTCTCCTCTGCTCCCGAACGCGGACCGCGGACTGCCTGCACTCCATCTCCTAGAGGGCAGTGCGGTCTCAATGAGGAGCAGCGCCAGCAGCCACGGATCCAAAAAACTCACCGGGGGCTCCCGCGGTGCCGTACGCCCTCACTTGCCTGCATTCCTGCCTTGCCGTTTGAGCTGCTGCTTGCGTGCTTCGATATTGTGCCACATCACGGGACTAACAGGACTCCGCATCACTTCTCTGCTCCTCTGCTCCCGAACGAGGACAACGGACAGCCTGGCTTCATCTCCCAGAGGACAGTGCAGTCTCACGTGAGGAGCAGCGGCAGCTGCCACTGAGTCCATAAAATTGCCGGGGGCTCCCGCGGCGCGGGAAGTGAGTGGGCTCACCCGGGCAAGGGCAGGCTCGTCCTTGCCCGTCAAAGCCC
Organism: Lissotriton vulgaris; assembly: GCF_964263255.1. Lineage (NCBI taxonomy): Eukaryota > Metazoa > Chordata > Amphibia > Caudata > Salamandridae > Lissotriton > Lissotriton vulgaris. The sequence goes on along the minus strand of NC_141689.1, from coordinate 928,161,538 downwards.
GGAGGAGGCTGGGCCCCACCTGTAACAAGCGCCCTACATTATACTATCTCTATAACAACCTCCAGGTACAGATTTTAATTATACTTTTTGCGTTATTGACTCATGTGAAGCGAGATTGGTACTCAACGTCGTGGTGGAGTGACTTTCCGATGCACAAAAAATTAGCAATTCTGCAATGACAAATAGAAAGGGGCCAAGGGGACTTTGGATGCATTTATAATGAGGGCATAATCATTACTATGCCATGAGATAGAACTAACAGAGAAGCAGTTGTCTTTAGACCCCTTATCTCACTCAAGGCGATGCTCACTAGGATTATATAATCCGGCAGGCATCTCCCAAAATTCTATTCAATCCTGCTCATCACCTTATAACTTGGGTACAGCACCAGTGGCCTTGGATTTGCAGGCCCTTGTACATAATGAGCCGCCAGCACCACAAATGGATATCTCTAATGGGCCAAGTATAACCTCTAGAACCCGGACTTCCATTTCTTCTATTAGGGGCGCAAAGTCTAAGCTGAAGGCAAAGGCGTCCGTGAACCTTAAGAAGGGTATGGGTCCTTCAAAGCAAAAACTTGTGTGCGACTCCCAGACCAATATAGTGGTAAAGAGTTGCTCTGTAGGTACTCAGACCATGGACGTTTCATTGTCTATGCAAGCCTGCCCCAAGGAGGACGGCACAGCCACTAATGCGTGTGGAGAAGTGTGGCTCAGGGGTTAGAGGCGGCAGACCCGGAGGCTGAGTTCGGTCCTGGACCAGGGTTCAATTCCCCACCTCGGCGGGTCTTGGGCTCAAAAATTCCACGGACTCGATAATTCTCGTTCCGGTGCCTACTTGACTCACGGGTTCACACTCGGGATGCCTGGCTTTCACCTTGTGAATACCCTGCTGGGGTTATCTCACAGGGGAATACCAGGACGGGTTCCCAAGGCAAGCACCTTGATGCCTTCGGGTGATACGTGCGCTATATAAATCGCAATACAATGCCATTGATATGACTGTATTGGACACTGCCCTTGGTCGGATCAGGGAAACTATAGACAAATATTTTGCCTCATTGGATGGCCGTTTAAAGCTTTTGGAAGGTACATTGACTTGTCCGGAAGCCTGGAGTCATGTTCTATTTCTGTGACCTCTTCGGTGCCCAGTGAGGGGCAGAACTCTGGCAATGCCTCACACCATCAACGTCCACCATCGGCTTCGGCCACATTAGAGAAACTGTTGGCAACGACCCTGGTGATCGAGGAACTGCTGAGTAAAATACAGGGTGTAGGAACAGATAACACACTGCCCAGTCACTCAGGGTGTTTAGCGAGCACATTAAATGGTGTAAATATAGCCAACCCCCTTATGGCGGACATCTCACAACCAGCCGTACAACCTGGGAGGGCTGCTGGTTACATGAGGCATCTTAATTTAGATTATAACAAGGCGCCATCCGATATAACACCCGTTATTAATCAAAGGTTGACCAACCTGGAGATTACATATAAGGTAAGGGAAAGGGTAAATGATGAAGTCCTGACCTTAAATTTACCTCCAGAATCCACACAGTATACAATAATATTGGCAAATGTACCACAATCCACGTCCAAATCAATTGAATCCTAGGAGACTTTATGTAAAAAGTCTCTTGGCTGGCTTGGGTCTAAAATTGGTCTGACTGAGGCCCTATTTAGGGAATTTAAAATGGCAAGGAGAGTAGGATGGGTGGGGAAATGTGACAAGAGGATCCCGGGTGATTGCATAGTCCTTACTTTTAGAACACCTAGCTTAACACAATAATTTTTGCTCCAACAGGGTTCCCTGTGTGTGACCAATAATGGTATAATTGTACTCCCATTGGGTTACTTTTATCCCACCACTAACTACCTCCGATGTGCAGGACTGGAGACGCTGCCCCCAGCCCACTTCTTGAACAACATGCACCATACTCAATTTAGTATACCCCTGACTAATAGATTTGAGGCCCTTTCTTCCTTGGAAGATAACGATTCAGAAAAGGGGGAGGGTGGGAGCGGGAGCCAATATTTATGCAGGTCCTGAGCACAGAGCTCCAAGAGGACTGTGAGAAGAAATAGTATGCAGTTCCTAGAGTGGGAGGTGGAGGGAGAGGGGGAAAGACAGGTCTTTCTTCATGATGCCCTCACACACCCCGAGAGGTGTCATGCTTTATCAGTGGGCGTTGCTCCTCGTCGGGCCGGCGCTGCAATGCCCGACGGGCTCACCATAAATGGGGCTCTTTGCTGGAGATCTTTATAGAAGATGCCGTATAGTGCGTGTGGGTAAGAGGACAGAGGAGGAATGGTGCATGTGAAGTGAGTCTTAAAATAAGTCTGGATCAGTCCTATTTAAGTGTGATTTTTAATGATTCAGGTAGATACAGCCTAATTAAAAATATATGGATGTCCGATGGGGAAATAATGTTCCTAATGGGCAGTCTCAGTGTGTATGGTCGACATGTTTCGTGCCTTGTCGCTCAGGTAGAGTCGTGCAACACTTCTTCAGGACCTAAGTGATGGTGTGATGCACAACTAATAGCAGGCTCCTATTGTTTGAGATGGTAGCCTGGCGTGTAACCTTAGTAGATCTGTACTGGGCGGCTGAAGACCTGCGGGAATGAAGGAGACAAAAAGGGGTATTGTTAAAACCACTATGTACAATGGAGCATGGTATGGATTAAACAGGCGCAGGTGCAGGGAGGGGGGTGACGTGTCTCTCATAAGGACTTGCATCAAGGAATCACATGCCAAAGGTCACTTTTGTAAAGTCAGACTGTGAGAGGGCCTTGCAATCTGGTGGTTATGACTAGCCATTTAGTGCTGAGGAAATGCCAGGGCGAGTGTAATGGCTAGTTAGGTTCGACAACCGTAGAACCCTCTTTAGCCATGGACAGAGTACTAGTAGTACAGTACAATGTGCCTGCAGTCTTATCGGGGTTTTTCACATGCTGCACCATCAGACTGATGCCAGCCTCTCACACATGGTTGAGGTAGGGGAATGAAGTGAACGTGGGAGCAGCAACAGCAACCATGTGCCCAGCCCAAGTTGTTGAGGGTTGTCTGGTTCTAGGATGGTGGGCACACGAAGGCAGCTACGGCCTGAATGAAGGACGTGAACACCCGTGAGAGGAAGCATGGTTTTGGACGTTCGAGAAAAGCATCAGACATTGATGCGACATGCACTGGTGTCAACGTTTAAAAAAAAAAAAAAAAAAAAAAGAAAGAAGAAGAATCATCGCTGCCTTGATCACAATTGAAGTAAAGATAAAAATAAAGATAAGCCACAGAAATCAATTTGAACTTTGTAAGCACCTTTTACCCATCTGCAAAGATGACTTTATAGCCTGTCTCGATGAAAATACTAATGAAACAGATATCCTTAGTTCTTTTAGAAAAATAACTCAGACTATACAAAACAGACAACGGGTAAAAAGTAAGAAATGGGCTGATAAGAGAAGCGGTTGGTTTGATTCCAAATGTTCTCAAACCCATGCAGCCTTGATAACCACCTTACACAAGTCCATAAAAGATCGAGCTGATATAAAAAGGGCAAGAATAGCCTGTAAGACGTCTCTTAAGGAATCAAGGTAATCATAAAATCTGAACTATGGCAAGGTCTAAAACGAGCATCAGTCTTGAAAGATACAAGAGGTTTCTGGAAGGCAGTGAATGCCCCTTTCCTCGCTCCAGGTAACCTGCCTAGTATCGAAACAGCAATAGGGAAGGATAAATGAGTGTCCCATATTTTTCCCTTTATAATAATAGGGTGGACCCCCAAAATGAGGTGGCCATATTTCAAAATCCTCCAAATCATCTTCCTATTGAAATCGACTTTGATGCCCAGGATGTGATTCTGGCCATTAATGAAAGCATGGGGGGCAAAGCGTGATGACCCGTCCTGCTACAGACCAATATCATTATTAGAACATTTTGCAAAGGTGGCTGGGCGTGTTGTTTTAAACCGCCTCCAGTTGTGGGCAGAGGAAAACTATATAATCTCTTAATTACAGTATGGCTTCCACCAAGGTGTGGGAATCATCGAACAATGTTTGAATCTGACCTTACTGGTAGGAAACTACTTGAAGGCTAAAAGGGGGAATTTATTTTTATGCTTTGTTGATTTGAGTTCAGCCTTTGACTGTGTTAACCATCAGAATCTATGGAGCATTTTAGACGCCATGGGGGTTGATCCACCCATTCTTAACTTTTTAAAACAGTCTTATTTAGATGCTAGGGCCTGGGTGCGGTATGAAAGGGGTGGTGTACTCAGTAAGACCCTACCGGCAAAGAAGGGGTTGAGGCAGGGGTGCGTGTTGGGACCCCTCTTGTTTACTCTTTATATGAACAGCCTGGGAGCAAAATTAGGTAATGATTGTCAGGATTTGCCATGCATAAACGGACAGCCAATAGGAGGCTTATTATATGCAGGTGATGCCGTCCTATTGGCCCATACCCCCATTGGCCTATAGAATGTAATTACCAGCTTTTCTGCCTATATGCTAGATCTTGACCTTCATGTCAATATAAACAAAACCTTTGCAATGAAATGTTGTAAGCCAAGCACCAAGTGCTGAGAATTTGTTATTGAAAACAGGAAACTCAAATTCACAGCCCATTTTTCCTACTTGGGCATTGTATTCGAAAAAAGGTGTCTATGGGCTAAAGCTATCAAATGTAGGAAATTATTATTCTGTAAAGCCACTGGTGCTATAATTATCTTTGCCAGGAAATTGGGGAGGTGCCCAGTTGCAGATTTAATAACAATCTATAAAAATTAAATGCATTCCTGTTGCCATGTATGGAGCAGGCATCTGGGGTTATGCCAATGCTGAGTGCCTGCAAATAATTGAAAATAGGTTCCTGAGATATCGTTTAGCTGTACCTAGTAGCACAGCCGCATTCGTATGCCACGCAGAGCTTGGGTTGCCTTATCTTTTAGACTTGATTAAATTGCAGCCCATCTTGTTGTGGCATACAGGTTGGAGTGGTACTTCTACTGGCTTGAAGAGGGACATGATCATTGATTGATTGTCCCTTGACGATGCTGATCGTATTACCTTGTTGACCTATGTCAAAAAATTCTTAGAGAGTCTAGGACATCCAGGATATTTCTCTAATCCTGAGAGTTTGAACAATGATACCAGAAATAATTTAAAATCACTATATCTGGACTATTTGGAGTCCATTAATCAATCCAGTAACATTGTAAAACCATCAGTGAGTACACACCAACTACTCCTGTCTCAACCAGGAATACAACCATACTAATTGAATACTGCAGGATCCTAAGATAGATTGCTATTGACCCGCCTACGCCTTGGCATCTTTCACACTAGAGTTACCTTCCCAAAAATTAACGACTGGTCCTGCACCTTATGTTTATGCCCCTGTGATAACATCTCTGCTCAGTCGACAATTCATGTTATGTTTTTTTGCAAGTTTTATTCTATGCCCCGGAAAAAATGGATTTGACCTATTTTAATAAGTTATGGCTTAAGACAATGCCGTCCCGCCCTTCTAAAGTTGCAATATCTGAATGACAGATCCGTGATTGATCACATTGTTAATTACTTGAAAAGGTTTGGTCAGACAATGGCTGACAATGGATGGTCCCATCTTTTCTTAAAACATTGTTTGAATTTGTATTCTGTATATATTCATGAAATGTACATTTTTATTTCTTATTATGTTTGTTGCTTTTATAGTTTAACAACTTTTTAAATCGAATAAAGTGTATTCTGATCTGAACTGACACCTTATCGTCAGAAAGAAAAATAGCTCCTCATCTAAAACTTCATCTATACTCAATAGATTCCTAACTGTCTACTCCTATCTAAATTGGCTCACACAGGAAAAAGCATGAGGAAAAGCAGAAAAACCTATCCCTGACTAGGTCTATACTGAGAACGTATTTATTAAAAACTTTTTTTATTGGATTTGAATGCATCAATTTCATTCCTTTTTTAAGCATACAAACAATAAGATGAAGGGTAACTAGGGGGTAAAATGAGAAATTAAATATGTCAGCAAAATTTGTGGGGTGTTTCATGAACTAAGTGAAAATGTGCAAAAATAGGGTTACTCGCCTCAGTTTGCACAGCTGCAGTAACGTTTCTGCAACTAATTAATACGGGCCCTAATCATTAGGGGCCGTAGTATTCATTTCAGTGACGAGCGCAGAGGCAGAATCAATTAATCATTAATATGCATAGGGCAGTAAGCTTTTTTACACCCCTTCTTATTGCCTGCAAATGCATGGATGGAGGCCTCCGAGAAACAGTAGAGCACTTTCCACCTATTTTCAAGCGGCCAACGTGTGTTTAAAGCGGCAGGGGTGGCTTTAAAAAACAGGCATACAGGGAATGTGTTTGGGATGAGCTTCCGGTGGACCCTCGATGTCGTCTTCCCGAATTGAAAGCTGCCACCAATCAAATGGCTGATATTGTCCCAGTAGCACTTAGTTTCTTTAGCTTTGTGAAAGGATCTCACCATCAGGCCAGTAATCACTCAATCGCTAGTGTGGGTGCCCCTTTCATACCCCTTATCTTTGTGATTCGGACTGAGCTGCAAAAGGCTCATTGAAAGTCAGGAAAACTTTTGTGACTTGTCAAAGTTCATTCTGTATATTGCGAATTTTGTGTTGTGGTTGCGAAGCATCCCATTTTGGGAATCAGAAGCATTCCAGCCACAAATGCACTTCGTTCATCGATTCTTGAGTTGGAAAGTGGTTTCTAGTCAGAGTGTAGTTTCTATGAAGCATAATCCTTAATATGTACTCAAATGTACATTTGCAATGCGACTTGAAAATTGAGATACATTTGCTTTACATTAAGGAATGTATGCATTCAATTTACCATTGTAAATGTAATTATTCACCCACTTGAATCAGCCTCGTTAAATACCCATTGCACATGCATTTCCTGACTTCTTGCGATGTAAGATCTCACTTATACCTACCCTTACGAAGGTGTGAGAAACTTCTTGTTGTAAGAATGTTGATGAAGGCATTAACATCTGTCCCCCTTCTCTTCTCCCCAGCTTCATACAAGGCCTATTATAAAGCAAAGCAAAACACGTTATTATTCCTTAGTATGGATGGGTTCAATACAATGCATTGCTTGGTGTGTATTTAAGTGCATCATCTAGTCATATTGTCCTTGATTCAATACAGGTGTTTGGCGGCTGAAATTTACTGTAAAATTAGAGTGAAAAGTTCCTGATAGGATTTTCTAACTGCACATTTGTTTCTGATGACCTATCATGATACCAGACAATGATGCAAATAACTCTTTTCCACTTGCTAATCCCCCTATCCAGCATTATCCCAAACCTATTTACCCTCCCCACCTCTTTCTTCATGCTTTCCTCCCCTTGAGCAATATTCTGGAGCTGTCTTTACTACAAACTTCTACAATTAAATCCAGCCATCCCAGAATCTCTCTGGTATTCTCATGTTTGAACATTCTGAACGTTTTCTTGAGCTTCAGGAAGAAAATCTTCATCAGAATTTTGGGAATAATCGCAGCCTTTTTTTTAACACATTTCCCATGGTCTGCTGAGGTCTTTATAGTGGAATAAACCTCTTACACTGTGTTATTCAAAAACTCGAGGCGACAAAGCATTCTCCAATTTGTTTCTTCAAAAAAATGCAATAAGAAAGACATCATTTTCATCAGTAAGATAAAACAAATGTTACTTGAGAGTCAAGGAGACAATGTCAATGTGCTAAATACAGTAGATGTTGTTTCCATAGCATATGGCACAACGAGAAATTACAAGGATAAACCCAACATAACAAAAACAAAGAAGTGACCCATCCTTCACATCCTTGGACAAATTGTGTTCCTGGGAAGTCGTAAATGGAACGACATTTGTCACCATTGCTGACATTCTACAACATTCACATAGCTACTTGGCTGGAAAAATAAGTACTTAAAGAGTGGCTTCCTATCATGTAGGTGGTGTGTTGGATTACCAGTGGGGTGGTGATGACGATGCCTGATCACCGTTCATGAGCATCGAAAGGAGGACTCACAATGTAGTACCCCATCTCACTCCTGTTTGATAGGAATGCTCTGAGGGATTGCTTCAGTCTTACGTTCTCTTCGTTAACACCTGCAGAATGACATGTGAGTGTGAACTGCCCCCAAACTCCATTAAAAAGTCAGCAGAAACCCAGAGTTGCTTGATAAATCTCTGTTTTCTTTGCATTGCATGTTTGTGATAGTCTCTCTCTTTCTGCTCTCTCTGTGGTACAGTCAGTTGTGAGACTGCAACCCTCCCCCAACATTTCCCTTTTTCCTTCAGAACCACCACCCTAGCAGAAAGAGACATGGTTGGAGTCTAGGGGGAAGAGGCATACATTTAAAAGGCCTCCCAGCTGACGGTAAAGCAGTGACTATGAATAAAGCGTTGTTGAAATTAAAGGAAATGTAAGATTCTAGGCAAAGTTATCATAGGCTGAGCTTGGGTATAAATACAGGGGATCGTGATTGATCCCTGCTGCATGGAGTGAAGAATCAGGGAAAATGGAAAATCTATGGGGAGGGCAGTGTGCCACAATTAATCAATGCAGACAGGTAGCGAGAGTTGTGGTGCAGCGGCCAGGGTGCCTGACTCAGGAGCTCAGGGCTCACAGATCGATCCCCTGCTCCAGTAGCAGCTCAGCACCATGTGACTCGGGACAACAGCTCACTTAATCTCCCCTACAGCCCCCAGTGCCCCTGTTGAGACCCCTAGTGGTGAGTTGTTCGCGCTCTACAAATACCATTTTGATTGATTGACAAATATATTACAAGTTAAGGAGGCAACAACCGGTCCAACAACCAAACAAATATCCATGATTTAGGATTTGGAATGGAGACATAAATCTACCTGTTCAGGAAGGGGAGTCATTGAAAAAGCCCAACACAGTCAACTTTGACTAAGAATTTTGCAATTTTCTCATCACCTAACTATTCTGCTGTCATGAGTGGCTGCCTCCACGAACAGGGCTATTGTTGACGCTCTATATATTCAAGTAAATCAGGTGGGAAACAAAAGAGGCAAGGAAACCAGTGTCGCTGCGGATCAAATTAGTCTCACCTCTCTGAATACAAACCTTGTAAAAATGATATCTGACTGGCTCCGCTATCTTTTGGCTAGGTTTAGGCTATAGAAACCCCATTTGCATAAGTACATAAACTTGATAGCCAGTACTCAAATAAAGATCACATCGTTGCCCGCCCTTTATATCAAGTCATGACTGAATGGATCAACAATAGAACAAAAGCCATTCCAGTTCCTACCAGTCCCTGTCATACGAAATCAACTTCTTTGATCATTCGATACTAAATGGATCATTTTTTAAGACTATGGTGAAATTGTTTAAAGAAGGAAGATTACACGAATAGCGCAGACCAGTTATTGAAACTGTATAGAAAGAGGGTATTTCAAGAAATTGCAAAGAAGAGAACCTAATTTAATTAAAAAGAGGCATTACTTGGACAGACTGATGAGAACATACAGAAGAATCTGGGATGTGTTGCCACCTTCATAAAATACGACAAACAGGTTAAGTCCCTGATGTAAAATAGTGGAACAGTTTTGGGACAACAAAGGTACCACTTGACTTCATCTTTGCCGTTAAAAAGCACAGAAATATTAAAGCATGCAAACAGACTAGGCAGCAAACTGAACATTTCAGAATAGCATTAAAACTGGCATGCGTAAATGACAGCACAAATGATAAATGTTCGATCCGTGCACAAATTATTGAAGGACAATAATTGAAAGACAACAGCTACACCTACTGTGTACCTGAGCTCGGGGTCCTCGCCGCACCGCGGGGGGTCCTGGGGACTGTGTTACACCCATGTGTACCTGTAATTCCATCATTGCACGCAAGTGTATGTGTGAAAAACTCGTCAATCTATTATATAATCCAGTACAAATCAAAATTGAGGAATACGCAATCAATGCCCCATTAGTCAGTCAGACGTTTTTCACACAAAGGGAGCTATTGTATCGACAACCCTAGAAGGTATAAACCTTGTCACCAGTGACAGTGATACAAATCAAATTAAATCTTATTTCAAAAGGAGACTTGTATAGTGTTAACAGTATAGTCAAGCGAATCAGGACCTAAAGAAATGTCAGGGACAAGCAATATTAGGTAATCATTTCATCAATCCTATGTCTCATTCGCAAAGGGTGCGAATCGCAAAAGTCGGCCGTTTGCGAATGCAATTTAATTATTTGGGATGCATCACAATTTTTGTATTGTTCGCAATTTAAGAAATCGCAAAATTGGGATTTCTTAAATTGCAATTGCATTTAAGGAATCTCAAATTGAGATTCCTTAAATGCAATACATGAAACTTAAAAAAAATACGGAATTCGCACGTAGGGGGAGCAAATTACCATGAGGTTGAACCTCATGGTAATTTGCGAAAACTTTGAAAAATGCACTTTTGTGCATTTTTCAAAGTTTCATGTTGTGCACACACATGCCCTTAGGGCATGTGTGTGCAGAACATATGTGCACAGATTGATTTCAGGGGTGCAACAGGGTGTCCTTTGGACACCCCTGCACCCTTGAAATTGCATTCTCAATTTGCGATTCACAAATTGCGAATCGCAAATTGGGAATGTCTTCCCTTTCATTCCTATGGGCCTCTAGGCCCATAGGAATGAATGGGGAGCTATTCCTTAATTGCGATTCGCAATTTGCGAGTCGCAATTAAGGAATTTTAAGAAATCGCAATTTATTTAGCAATTTCTTCATGCATAGCCATTTGCGATTCCTTATTAGCGATTCCTTATTTTTCGCTAATAAGGAACCGCAAATGGCCATGTTGATGCATGTGGGCCTAACAGGGAGAATTGTTAAGGTCTTCCCAACAACGTCCTTGTCACACACTTAACAAGGTGGTGGGACGGATGTACCTTTCGTGGGATGAGGTAATTTGCCTACTTGGCCCAATAGGTGAGTTCTGTTGGGTTGACTCATTAACAGAACACATTCTAACCCATGCTTGTGGCATGCTTCATAATAGAATTCTAGAAGCACAAATGCATTTAAAAGATGGCCACTCGGTTTGCAGTCTTATCTGTGGAATAAAATAACCCCATTTGGGTATTGCAGCAACTCACCATGTATTTTCAAAATAACATTTTGCTATCAACATTTGTTCTTTGAAGAACCTAATTGTATCTGTTTTCCTTTTGCTTCTTCAAAGAGAGACCTGTACTTTTTAGTGATATATCTTTGACCAGACATTTATTTTATTGTCCGTGTTCACTCTGTCACACCGCATTAGAGTTTTAATCTTAGAGTAATCTCATAGAAAACGCCCTATCTACTGCCCCTGAATACCACTAGTGTGCCAGGAGTGGAAAGAGAGTTCTTGGTCAATCCAAATGGAGTTAAATGTTGTCTAAGACAACTGTGAACTAACCGTGATGTGCCCCTAGGCCAAGACAACTGGCCTTAAATTCACCTCTTACATACCAATCAACTGTATATCTTCAGGTGCTACAAACCATACCGCAGCAGCAACCGATTCTGATACAGATTTCGTTTTTGGTGATGTAAAGTGGTTGAAAAAATTGCAAGCATTTATCCCATCACTTTTTTATGTGTTTCATGTACCGTCCTAAGTTGCAAGTGTATGCATACCCAGACATGGGTACTGTGCTCACTGTGCCTTGGAAACTAGCTGTACCTGGCTGCTGAGCCCCTATCAGGGAAAAACCAGTCCTAGGTTGCTTGTGTTCTGGTTCCAGGAGGGCCTGGAGTGACAGTTTGGTCTGGACTGTTCCCATGAGGATCAGGGTCAAGGCTGATTTGAAGGGTGCAAACTGAGGTGGCATGGTGTGCAAACCAATGTTGGATTTGAAAGCTATTCTAAGCAATTACCAGTTTTTAGACAAATCGCAAGCATTCCTCCTGTCACCTTTTATCTGTGTGTAGTGGTGACCATAATTGCAGAAGGCAATCTCCCATAAAATTCAGGCAAGTATCAGACAAAGGGTAGCCTTACCTATCATCCAGTCACACATTTCTGTAATAAACCTCTGAACAGTTTTTATAGATGGTCTACATTAAATTGTGAAAGATTAATAGATTGACTGTATAGGGGTCTATTACGATCTCAGTGGGAAAGCCACTGATCTCACATCGGAGGCTTTCCCATCAAGATCGTCGGTTTCAATTCAGACCGCCTAATAACAATATAGGCAATCGGAATTGAAATCAGCCGGTCATTCCGGCTGAAGTATGACGGGCTCAAGGAGTCAGTCGTAGGCTGGCCTATAATCCAAATGGACGTTGTTTACGCCATTGGGATTACAATGCTCAGTTTCAGACAGGCTTTCCATGACTGGCTTTTCGATATAGAAAGCCTGCTGGAAAGTGAGTTTGGGGGACCCTAGCAGGGCCTCTTCTTTTTGTGGCCTCTGGTTGGGGACCAAGGGGGCACCTATAGTGCCCCCTTGTTCATGACTGTACCATGGTGGCACGTGGTGGAGAGATAAACACAATCTCCCATTTCTCTATGGGCGCTTGTGCTTTGTCCAGTTTAAGGCTGCAGCACAAGCTCCTATAGGGAAATGAGAGCATGCAACTGCACCATCTGCATTCGCTTGTAACTCTGCGGGCGGAACCTCCAACTGGAGGTCAGTCGGTCTTCATCCACGATGATGTCAACATCATAATCGGGTCTATAGACTGTAGTGATTGACTAAAACTCTTTATTTGGCAACAGGCATTTATTAGTAGCCCCAGTACTCGTTTTAGCACTGAAATTGGCTTGAGAGATAGTGAATCATTACGCAAATATTTGATTTCAGATCCTACCCATGACGTCTCTTGTTCTTTTGTTTAGGCCTCGATTTTGACATTTAAACTCTCACCTCGGTGTTGCTCCTGCCATTGCTATCACTACCCTGTCAAAGCTACAAATATTTGAAAAATGCTCCAGCAGTACAACCACATAATTCCAGTGGCCCTGCTTATAGACCTTCTGCCTGTCCTATTTCAAATGCCATTCTAATTTGTAGTAGACATTCAGAAACAATACATGAAAGACACTAAAGAGATTAAGACTGGTAAAAAAAACATAAATATACTTCCCTGCTGTCAGATTCACCTCTAAAATGTAATACTGATCAAATCACAAACTTGAATCTTATTCTACAGTGAATTACAACTGTACCATGATTTGCAGAGAACCCAAAAAACCATGAATATAATGCAAATGGACATTCAAGGGTTAAAGAAGAACTTTAAGGATTTGGCTAGCAGAATCATCGAAGATGAGTCTAATTTCAGCTGCCTAGAAGATGATAGCTCAATATCACTGAAACTCAACAACTCCATTTGTTCTAATCTTGACTTTCTCTCTTTGAAGTTAATCATCTGAAAAATCAAGGTCAAGAGGAACCCCAACGAGATTTGGCCTTTTGAAGGTGTAGAGGATACTGCAAATTCATGTGTGGAATTTCTAGAATACCCTGTATCATAAACACATATTTTTATGTAAAGACATTAAAATTGGGAGAGCTTGCAGAATCTGCTCAGGCAAATCTCTTGCGGACTCATTTAAAAGTAAGAAACAACTGAGAACCATGATCTTCAAACTACTGAGATATCAACACACTGAAGAAATTGTCAAGCATATGAAAAAAACCAATACATAAACCGGGAAGAGGTTAAAATCGGTATTGCTCAGGACTAATCCTGCACTTCTGTGCAGAAAAAGCTTTCTGGTCCTCAGCCAACAGCTCTGATCTCTGTTCATCAACACTGTTTTGTGGGTCCATCCCGCTTTAATATCATCTTCAATGACAAACCCAGAATCTTATCGAATCCAGAGATCTTCACAATGTTTTTTTCTCACTATTTTGGCCACTGGGCTCTAATTTCTGTATAGTTGTTTGATGGACATGGTCAGCTGACCCAGTGTTTATTTGTCTTCTAATTGCAAAAGTTTGTATTGCTTGCTTAATGGGTTATGGTATATTATATATATCTTTTTACTAACTCTTCTTCTTTGTATAAGGCTTTTTAGATACCTAACATTACATAGTTTGTCAGTGATGTTATATTATTATCCCTATCTCATATTAAGGTATCTTTTGATCTCATTCCTACATGAATACAGAAATTGGTCCATTGATAAAATGTAAGTTAATATTAATTTCAGAAGCTGCTTGGATGTTCTGCAGTCATTACATACACCATATGCTCGTAAAAAGTAATTATAGCTATTCTCTGGATGCCAACTCTTGCTGTTCCAGTTCTTCGCAAAGGGTGGGTTTGTGATCCCTAGGGCTTCAGCTTTTTTGGTATATTATGCTTATTCTTTCTTTTGTCCCTTATCTTCAAAAATCTCAACAAACTGAAAAAGTTCTCAAGCACATGAAAAATGACAATAAAAAACCAGGGCAGGTAATTGATATTACTAATGACTACTCCATGGACACAGTGCTTCACAGAAAGGTTTTTCTGGCCAACAGACAACTGCTCAGGTCTACATCATTCAATACTTGTATTTAGGTCTATTCCATTTTAATATTAGCTTCAATGACAAGCCAAGATACTTCTCGGATCCTGCTGATCTTCAGAAATTAGACATTAATAAGGGCCTCAATACGATATCGGTTGGTAAGTATTCCGACTGAGTCAGTGTTGGAACCGTTTCTGACCGAATCGGATTCGGGTGGTCTAACCAGCCAATTTCGATGTTTCCGAACACCATTCGGTCAGACTCCTATTGACTTCAATAGGAGCTGTGTTCTGACTGACAACCCAGGCTCCCATTGCAAAATGGGGTGGTTGCTGAAAACCTTGCACCCTGTGGCGGGCACCCCATTATGAATTCCACACTGTGCATGGTTGGAAAGAGGGGACCCATGGGTACCCCCGTAGGCCCAACCAGAGGACTCTGCTACATGCCCCCAAAGTCAGTTTCCGACAGCCGATCTGTGTCGAACAAACCGAGTTGGAAAGGCTGTTGGAATCCGACATCGTAATACGTCGGTCAGAAACGCAGTCCAAAGAGCTGTACCAGTTGGCTCCGACCAACCCGGTTTCACCGAATGTCGATCAGAACCGAGTCGGAAAGGCCGTCTGGTTACCTACTATCATAATCTGTCAGTCTGAAATGTTTCCAAGTCAGTCGGAAACGCTGGTTACAACACAGATTCGGGCAAACCAAATGCTGTTCGGAAACTTTCCAACTGACATCATAATGAGGCCCTTAGCATTCAGACATGGATCATTAATGGTAGCGGTTTGTGTGTATTTTTCTCACTATTTTGGCCATCAGGCTTTAGTTTCTCTATGGTCATTTGATGGGCATGATCAGCTGACCTGGTCCTAATTTGTCCTCAAACTGTTAAGGTGTGCATTGTCTGGTTAATGTGTTATGGTATATTATAGATATACTTTTGCTAATTACTCTTCTCTGAAATTGAAGGATTTTTAGATACATAACCTTATAAATGTTGACTGTGATGTTATATTGCTCTCTCCATCTCATATTTAGTTAGGTATCTTATGATCTTATTCCCACATACAAATTGACATTGCTCTATCGATAAGCTGCAAGTTGAGGAATATTTTTTACGTTATTTGGCGGCTCTGCGGTTATTATATACACCATCACTCCATTTAATCTTCCACCATTTGACCTTTATTGAATACTTTATGTTGCCTACCACACTAAATTATTCATAATGAAGTTACTAAAAACACTCACTGAATACAAAGGGGTGAAATCATTCTGTTAAAAGGAAAAACATTGTTGAATACTGTCACAGTTTAAGGAGGATATATCATCTTACTACAGAAAACCAGAATTAGTTTGCTAGATTCCTCAAAATCCAAATACTCTTGGATCAGTGACTGTATTAACTATCCTGCTCATCAAAAGAAAAAATGTTTTGTCCCTGTTTGCTCTAGGTTCCACACCAACTTCATCACTCAGCATACATTGTGTAGACCTCCCAGAGTTCCCTCTCTCTTTTTCTGCTTTTTTCTATCTCTGGTTTTTAAAATCCCCTCATCTATGTTTCCAATGTTATGGTACACGTATATTGTGCTGCTAATAATACTTTTTGGTTATTGGATGTAAAAGTCATCTGGATATTCACACCATTGATATGCACTCTCACAGTTTCGATGGCCCTAAAATGATACCTCACCTAATTTTCATAAACATCATATGAATTATATGTTGGCTATTGTCTATTTTCTTGTCTCAATTGTAACTAGGTCTGTGTCCTGTTCGCAGTATGCACCATGATAATTTTTATCCATATAATCAATCAATCAGGAGTTTGTTAAAGCGCGACTACTCACCCGTAAGGGTCTCAAGGTGCTAGGGGTGGGGGGGGGTGGGGGTGCAGGTTCCATTCCATCAAGGAGGGGGTCTGTCGAAGAGCCAGGTTTTGAGGTTTCTTGCGAAGATGGGGAGCGATGTTGTCTGTCTGAGGTGGAGCGGAAGGGCGTTCCATGCTTTGGCCACAAGGAAGGAGAAGGAGCGGCCTCCCGATCTGGTCTTTCTGGTGCGGGGGACCACGGCGTAGGAAAGCTGGGCTGTGCGTAGGGTTCTCTTGCTTGTGTGGAATTTGAGTCGGCTGTTCAGGTATGCTGGTCCGGTGCCGTTGAGGGCCTTGTGTGCGTGGGTGAGCATCTTAAAGGTGATTCTCGCCTCGACGGGGAGCCAGTGGAGTGTGCGCAGGTGCTGGGAGATGTGGCAGTGTTTTGGCAGGTTGAAGACCAGTCTTGCGGCGGCGTTCTGGATGTTCTGTAGTATAACAACTCAATAAAAACATTTGAAATGAAAAAAGATGCTTTAGAGGCCCTTGGTAGAAGTGCAAATTCAGATTGGCAGAATCTTCACTTTTTTACTACCCTGGAATTGGTGGCACATGTGTGGATGGAAGGACCTTGGCGAAAGGAATTTAGTGCTGCCCCCACTATGTTGCCTCCATTAACATCTTTTAAAGGTGTTAATGAAATACATTGGTACACCTTGAAGTTCACATAGCTATGTAATACATATGTGAATGCCATAGAAACAATTAGCAATATTTTTCAGATATTTTATTATGATAATATATTTATATAGGAGCTCTCATTTTTAGGTACGCTCAATATAGTGTGTGTTAAAGTAAAGTTGAGTAAAACCATTGAAGGAAACTACCAATGTATTTGTAGAAAAGTTATGTTTCATCCATTTGGCAAAAATACTCGATTTGGCAAGCTTTATTCAGTATATACAACAACCATAAAAGTACAAAAAGCACATATTAGCAAACAATTAAATCTTATTACTAAAAGAATTATCACAATGAAATAAGTTGGGAATTAAAATGTTTTTCTCGCATAAACTGATTTCAAAATAAATGATGCAACATAGAAACATATCTCCGTATCATTTAGTTCAATTAATAGGTTCAGAGCAGCATTAGTTGTTATTACATTGTGTTTCTTGAACAATGTCTTTAACTAAAAACTTCTAAAATTCCTATAAAAATGACAAAAAAAAGTAAAAAGAGCATAGTGCTCTGTTTTTGAAAGACAACTAAATGATGGGCGATTCCTAATCGCAGCCTTGTTAATATGAAGCGGTGCAAAGGTTTGGTGACTAGAGAAAGGTATCATTGGAAACCGTCAGTGTCTACATTTGTTTTGTAAGACAAAAATGTAGTATGCTTCCCCACTTTTCTCATGCAGGTCTCATTTTTATCAGCTAAGAATAAACCCTTTATTTCATGTTTGGACACTCCTATCACATAAGCTAGGTTTTCACAAATCTTAATTTGAAATAACTCCTTATGTAGGTCTGTGACCTATTTGATCCACGGGATAGATAGACTATTGTCAAGTTGTAAACAATCCTGTATGATTTTTTTGTGTAAACCTTGTCTCTTCCTCGGCACAAATGGATCTCCAGACCATTAGTGGTTGCATAGCATTCATATCTGATAAATATCTAATTCCCACTTCTTGATGTATTATCTCTGTAGATGCAGACTGGGGCAGACATAACAAGTGTTTTAAGAAGAAGTTTTCCTCCAGTTGTAGTGCAAAACCTGTAGTGTTTGTAATGTGGCTCCATACCCCTGTGCCATATAATGCAATAGAGGTACTTCCGGCCTTACAGATATCCACCATATCCTTGATATGGCAGTTTCCCAGTTTGGACGCAAAACGAAAAATACCTTATATGCTCTTTAGCATTCTAGTATGGACATTAGTTAGTTTTTGTGACCAGCCACCCTTGCTAAAAAAAGTAATTCCCAAATAGCAAAAATTGTTAACTGCTTCCACCCTCGTTCTGTCTATAAAAAAACGTTTTAATTTCTTAGGTTTTAAGCCATATACCATAGTGAATGTTTTTGCTTTGTTAATTAACAACTTTCTACTAATGATAAAAGCTCTAAACATATCTATTAAACATTGTAAGCCTACCTGAGTTCTAGAAAGGACACCCCATCATCTGCGTAAAGCAGGACCACTATAGCTTGACCTGCAACTTGGGGTGCATCCAACTTCACTGATTTAAGTACTGTCTCAACCTCATTTATAAATAAGGTAAAAAGCAGAGGGGCTAAAACACAGCCTTGGTGGATGCCGCCTTTCACCTCAAAATTTGGGGTGCAGTCACCTCGCTGACCATACCTGACTCCGGATGTCAGTCTCTCATATAGTTTTGCCAAAAAGAAATAATAAGTTCTGGGGCTCCCAAATTAAGCAAAACTGGCCAAAGAATGGAATGGTCAATGAGGTCAAAAGCACTGCTGAGGTCTGATAAACACAAATACAAGCTCCCTTGTTTTGCACATGTATATTTGCCTATTAAAAGCTCTAAATTATTACATTTTTCTGTTGTACCTAGCCCTCTTCCAAAACCATATTGTACTGGCATTAAATCTCATTCTCAGTGACCCACTCCTCTAATCTCACCAATATGACTCTACTCATCACTTTTACAGAGGAGTCTAAAAGTGAAATAAGACGGTAGTTTTTGGCGTCCAATTTGTTCCCTTTTTTGTTAATAGGAACAGTAACTGATTGACCCCATGTAGATTGTATGCCATCAGTCACTGATAACTTATAATCTCTGGTAAGTATGGGGTCCCATAGATCTGGCAAGGTTTTATAAACATCTATAGGGACTCCAACGGGGCCAGGGGCTTTAACTCCATTACTGCCAGTTAGACCCTGCCTAACTTCATTAAGACTAATGTTTAAGGATATTATTGGCCACTTCTGGTGTGATGGACTGTGGAAACTAGAGGCCTCACAAGCAGGTGGGTTAAAAATGCCAGAAAATGTAAAATCCCTTCTTCATAGCTTACATGAGACAATATTTCTGGGTAGAAATAATTTTTCAGGAAAGCGTATTATTAGATGTATCCGCTGCCCTGGATAGTTTGTCCCCTGCTTCCTTGTGGAGCTCTTTCTTACTCTTTGCAAGCACTAGTTTATAGTTAAATGTTAGATTTTTAATTAGCCCTGGGTTTCTAGGTCCAATACTAAGAGCCTGTTTCAGTTGTTTGGAAGTTTGAGTACAGGTATGATTACACCATCCCTTGTTTTGTATAGATTTGTCCCTATAGGGAGCTGTCAGTATCTCATCAATGGTGCTATTAATTTTTGTGAAATGGGTTAGCAACATGGTGGAGTTAGCGTCTGCAGTAAGGCAATATATAATCTCTGCACCACATTTTTTACAATATCATATATTACTTTATTCGGGTCTACCCCTTCCCACTTTATTCGGGTTCCATTTGGTCTGAATGGGGCAATATTACCTGTAACAGTGTGTGGAGATGTACATTTTTTACCCCACACCAATATTGACACTATAATGCAATTGTGGTTGCTGAGTAACAGCTGTGCAATCCCAGGTGTAGGGCACAATTGAGTAATACTTGTAGAAATGAATACATGGTCAATCAATAAATTTGCATTCCTGCCAATAAAGGTTGTTATCACATCTTCAATAACATCTTGCGGACATTGCAACAAGTCAAGGTCATATTTCGTCATCATTGTATTTAGTAGTCCTCCATAGTGATTGTGTGGGAAATGTATACAATCGTCCCCTTCATCACTCTTATACCCACAAGCTTTGGTCATGGATAATAGACATATTTGCGTGTTAAAATCCCCAACCCATATAATTACAAAATGAATGTTCAATGCACCCATCGCATTATCAAGCCCCTCCTCCAGTTCAAATACTGCATTGCTACGAGTAGAATCAAGGATGTTATTATAGAAGTTAACCAGTAGCAAATCCCTTCCACCTTTACAATTCAGCCACAAAATCTGTGAATATGCTCCTATTTTGATCACTCTTTTGACGCTGACTGGGAGATTATTTGACATTAGAATTAGGAGTACATCTTTGGCTCTGTCTGCAGGAGATGGCAATGCCAGTAAGTCATATGAGGTATGCCCTTCTATATGTACTTGATCAGTGCACCAAGCTTCCTGAAACAGACTATATTGTGTCTATTAATGAAGTTTGCCCATCCTAGTAAATCTTTCTTGCTTAACAGGCCATCCATATTCCACGTGACTATTGTGTGATCATTTACCAGTAGGTTCCCTGTGTTATTATCTAGTTAATTACAAATAATATCGCCATCCCCCTTGTATGCAACTTCTCTCCATGCGCACCTGTTATATCTAACATGATATTAGGCATAGTCACCACTGGGTTATCAGCTTTTGAAGCTCCAGCACCCGTTAGCCCTTATCCATTATTGCCAGCCTCCACATTAAATGGATATGCAACATTATGTCAATCGTTTTCTTCCTGTGTACTTAGAGCTTGATATCTGTTAGACCAGGGGTCTCCAAACCGGTCCTGGAGGGCCGGATCCATGCCAGATTTTTAAAATACCTACATGTATCTCAATGGGGATATCCAAAAAATCTGGCATGGATCCGGCCCTCCAGGACCGGTATGGAGACCCCGTGTTAGACACTGATAGAGGATATTGGGGAGGCTTTGGCCCAGCAAAATTTGAACTAGGTGGCCCGATCGACTCCCCTATTGGTTATTGGTCTTAGGTGTCTATAGAAAAAGCCAAGAGGAAGGAGGGACACATTATAATCATATTGTATTGGTGAGACTGTTCTTTCCAGGGTATTCCTAGCCCAACTGGGGTTTCTAAAAATTAATAATAATACAGTCTCCTTTAAAGCACTTGCCAAGTAACCAATCCAGCTTACTCTCCTTATTAGAACAACCTTGCTTGCACATCCCACTGAATAGCCACAATTCTTATCTAGCCAGTGAATACCTTTGTTTTCCAGGGTATGGTCTGATTCCTTTTGGTCCAGTTGTAACTGTGGCACATTAACCATTACTGCCACATATGGACAACACTCAGGAGGTAAGATTATAGAGACACCCATTCTACTCTCAATAATCTCCTTACCACCTGGCTTGGTACAGTTAATAGTTGGTCGGTTCAACTCATACCTGCCCCCTCTATCAGGGCATGATTGGTTAAACTGAGATTGCCTTGATTGGGGATGAGTTACTGGCTCATTATGGCCATCTTTACTCCTCGAAGTAGCTCTTTCTTGGGCTACGGGACCTGAATTACTACAAGTTGGCATGCATGTTACCTTGTTGGTGCCAGCTATTTCCTGGGAAGGCTGTTTATTACGTACCCCTATTAAGCCACTAGACCTTTCCCGTGCACTGTTATCAAGATTACTTAGTATACCATTAATCTTAGCTATCTCACCATTCAAGTTATCTAGATTATTATGAAGGGGTTTTAGCATGTCTTCAATTTTCAGTGCTACAAGAGCTATAATTTGTGTTGCATGTGTATTCATTAAAGACTCTTGCTCGGGAGGGGCATCAGAGGCCTTGGCTAATACATTCTGTGATGGTCCTTTATTGTTTTTATTACTCCCTACCTTTGCCTGGCTCTTTTTACAGCCTCTTTTCCTTTTTGGAGTAGGGGAACAATTAGGCGAGTGTAATCGTAATGTGCTGGTCTGTGAATGCAATTCAGTGTTGAGATTAACAGGACTTTCTGTTATCCTTGATGTAACTGGTCGCTTGTTGTGAGGGGATAGCCTTAATTGAGCTTTCTCCTGCTGAACTACACCGCTAACCCCACTATTCATCCCTTCTATTACCGTACCTGATCCTAAAGATAGGTGGCGTTCCGCCCTATCAATTTCTACGTTAATTGTACTGACTCCAAGCTCTAGATAGGAATCAATGGTAGATGGGGGATTAACCACTACTTTTTTTATTTCGCACTTGGCCATTACTATTACTCCTTTTGCTAAATGCCGCCCCTCGTTCAACAATGAAGTGCAATGTCCCTTGATGGAAAAACAGTGCAAAATGCAGAAAATGTGGAAAGCCAAAAAAGTGCAAATGCAATGACTCAGGGCTAGGGGTTTTAGGGTCAAGGTGGCAAGTATACGTCTATAGGACTGGGGGTTTAGGATCAGAAGTGGCAGGTATAAATACAGAGGGCCTCATTGCAATGTCAGTCGGAAGGGATCGGACTGGCATTCGGTTCATCTGAATGCCGTGTTTCCAACCGACTCAGAAACATTTCCGGCCAACCGATTACGATGGTCAGAAACCATTCTGACTTTCCGACTCGGTTCCGACTCGTATCCAAACGGGCATTCAGAGAAATTCAGTTGAAGCCAACTCTTATGGCTCTACAGACCGCGTTTCTAACAGACACATTACAATGGCAGATTCGGACAGCCTTTTTTAATCAGTTTCTCCAGCATGGATTGACTGTCGGAAATCAACTTTGGAGGCCCATAGCAGGCCCCTCTTCACCCAATGGCCTCCGGTTATTGGGTGGTGTTTTAGCTTTAGATATTAGTTAATACATACAATTACAATTTTAGAGAATTATAGTTTTTATTATAATCATAAACAATATATTGGTAGGTTCATTTACATTTTCTATTCTATTTTAATACTTTTGTATGTATGATTGTAGTTTTGTGCTAAAAGGGAATTGAGTTGTCAATGTTTTGTTTCAACAGTATATTAATTAATACTATATCACTATTTTAATATTTAAACAGGCTATTATGTAATTTAGTATTTATACTAAATCATTGAACAAATATTTTAGAAAAGTTGGGATTCATTTATTTATCTTTTAAAAAGTACTTTATAATTTGATAAAAAATCAATTAAAAAAACAGACTATTTATGTTTAAATAATTTGTTTCAATGATTTCATTATTTACTGAATTATAAAACCTTTGTGAATTTTGCTAGAATATTTTATTGAAAAATTGAAAATATATTACTTTTTGAAAATGTGCTATTTTTAATTAGGACAACAAATGAAAGCTCTCACCCTAATATTTGTATGTTCAGCAATAGCAGTCAGAAATGAAATAAAATACCAAAGCAAACCTCCCTAATGTACTCACTTTCACCAATGTGTTTGGGACTGGAATCAAAATAGTAAAACTGCCTCATCTGATACTCTCCCCAATGTAATGGGATTGAGGTTAGAATAGTAAGTCTGAACCCATCCCCGAATATAAGCAGGCACCCCAGTGTTTATTGGGACTAAAGCTAGAATAGTAAATCTGCCCTCCCGCCAATAAATACACTTTGTACCATGTTATTATGACTTGAGCTAGAATAGTAAACCTCATACCCCAAAAATCAATGCACTTCTTCCTCCTTAAGGCAGTAGAGTAACTCTGACCTCCACACACCCAAATATATGCATTTTTCCCAATCTTAGTAGGACTTGCATTAGAATAGTAAACTGGGACCCCTAAATATATGCACATTGTCAAAGTTAGTAGGACTGGGGTTAGAATGGAAAAAAAGCTTTACCCAGATATGTACACTTTCCCGAATGTTAGTTTAACTTAATTTACAATAGTATATATGCCACCCCAAATGTATGCACATTCTCCAGTGTTAGTGGTAATGGAGGTAGAATATAAACCTGACATCTCCAAATATTTGCAGTCTTTCTCTAATGTTTGCAGGACTGGTGTTACATGTAACCCTCCCACCCCCGATATAGGTATATTCCCCAGTGTTCAGGGGGATTGAACCA
Source organism: Lissotriton vulgaris (assembly GCF_964263255.1). NCBI lineage: Eukaryota > Metazoa > Chordata > Amphibia > Caudata > Salamandridae > Lissotriton > Lissotriton vulgaris. The sequence goes on along the minus strand of NC_141689.1, from coordinate 928,137,437 downwards.
GAACAAACATTAAAGCTGAATATCCAAAATATATACACTTGTCCTAATGTTAGGACTAAAGTTAAAATACTAAGGCCATCATACTAAGGCCATCCTTGCGGTGGAAGGGACCACCCACCATAAGGGTGGGGGTCCCGTAGGGGCTATTAGGATGTGCCTGCCACACTGGCGGGCGCATCCCGTATTCTTAACATTGCGGTAGGCGGTGCTGAAAGCATTTCACAGCACAACGTGACAGGCACCGCGTGGTGCCTGCCACATTGTTCTTTGAAAGGCAGGGGGGTACCATAGGTACCCCCCATGTGCATCCCTCACCGCCCCATGGGGGCCCGCAAAAGGCCCCCAAAGCAGACTCTGCATGCCTTTCCATGGCGGCAATACCGCCACAAAAAGGCATTGAAAAAGGCACCTACTTATATGGCTGTCGGTGTCTTTCAGACACCGCCAACTTATAGAAACCTTTTCGGGTCTTTCCGTCTGCCGCAGACCCCCCAGCCATTATAATATGGCCGGGGGTCATTTCGGCATGGATGGTGGGCGGGCGGATCGCCCCCGCCAGGCCGGTGGCGGCTACAGCCGGCCTGGCGGGGCAATCTGCCCACCATCCTAATGGGACGCTAAATCTAGCTGCCTCACACCCCCCTAAAATACATATGCAGTTTCTTGAATTTTAAGAGGGATTGAAGTTAGAATAGTTATCTATCCTGACCCACATTCTTTATGCACTTTCTCTAATGTTCGTGAGATGTTATTAAAATAGGAAATTTGATCCTCTGGTTCCTAAAGTTTTCTAATGTTTGCTTAAGTAAAGTGAAGTAAAATAATACCCTTTAATTTTCTTACTTGTGCAGTTTGAATGGTTTTGGAGTCAACATGCTATGACTACTTATTAAATGTATTTATAAGTTGTTATAGATGTATAAAGCATTTAAAATTATGAAAATATTACATTTAAAAAAACAGTGTTATAACAAATGCTGATTACTACATTTAGATTTACAGTCCATGTAAATAGAGGGGCCGATTCCGATTCGGTAAAATCCCCTACAAATAGTCGTACGGAGCATATTTCCCGTACGAATCGTACACCTTAAACGTCCCCATATGTACAATGAAGTACGATCTGAACCCAAAGCAGATCTCCGTACAAATTGTACGAAAGACCATACGACTTAAAAATCCGAACAAATCGCATTCGGAACAGGCAGTACGCGACGTCCATACAGATTGAAGCAGCTTTTTCCGGACCAGCAAGTACGATTCGTCACGTAAACACTCCGTACAACTCTTTTTCTACAGGAGCTCATAACGTCCGTAAAAGCAGATTTCGACTCGAACCGCGTACGAAACGGACCCCCCGGGTACGTGAGTATACCCCATGATTGCAGGGGTACGGTGCGTAGGGGTATGGAGCTTAGGAGTACTGTGGGTAGGGGTACGGTGCATAGGCGTACATTGCATAGGTGTACGGTGCGTAGGGGTACGGTGCATAGGGGTACGGTGCATAGGTGTACGGTGCGTAGGGGTATGGTGCATTAGGGTACAGTGCGTACCCCCATGATTGCAGGGGTACGGTGTGTATGTGATTTTGTGGCTCTCCGTACAAATTGCTCAGACAACGTTTTCCGTACGAATCGCATTCTCCATCCCCGGTCCGGATTGTACTTGTCCGGTTTTACAGCATGTTTACAATTCGTACGGTTCACCATGAGGGTCCGTATCGTACAGATTTTCCCTTGCTTTTCGTACATTTCGCAAAGATTCGGACGTATTTTTTTCCTACGGATCGTACTACGTGGTTCGGACTGATTTGAACGATTCGTACGGAAAGGGCTACGAATTCGAATCGTCGTACGGATTAGTTTCCCAAATCGGAATCGACCCCAGAGTGTTTATTTAAAGTGTAATAAAAAATCTATTTTCATAGGACTTTTTTAACATTAGTATTGTGTATACATTTGTATGGTTTTAGAAAAAATAATCTTTGTTATTTATATTTGAATTATAATTAGACATGCTTTAATTTTTAAAATATAATTTTCCAAATAAAACTTATTTTACAATATTATATAGCTATATATTACACTGAAGCATATTTATATGCTTACCTATTTATGATAAATGTTTTTGTTTCTTTGCAAAATATCAGATTTCTTTTAAATTAAAATATTAAATTAAATGTGAATTGCAATGCAGTTATTTTTTATATATTGTAGATATTTTGGAGTTTGTTCTAATATCAAGTCACCATCTCTTTTTTAATCTATATTTTTGGAATCTATATTTTTTTATTTAATATATTTTAAATATGATGGTTTTGATGTCAATATTTTTGTACTTACCTTTATAACTATCAAAAGTTGAAATAGTGGGCTTAAATATTTTTACTATGAAATGTTTATATCAATATTTTGCAGTTGATATTCTGGCATGCACCTCATCTTTAACTTTAAAACAATATAGTAATTCAGTCTTTAACTAGAAATAAAACACAGAGTGCATTTTAAACAAGTTAGCATTTAAGTCATTTCAAGATAACAATTACATAAACAGCAAAAGTTCATGTGGTCTTTTCTGAAAGGGTGAGGTGCAAATAATTTAAAATAAGTTTGGGACAATTGCGGGAGTAAATGTACTTGTGCCAATATGGCAGTGTAAAGAAAAGACTGAGTGAAATGTAGTTTTAGGAAATTGAGTGAAATGTAGTTTTATGAAATTGAGATGAGGTAACTAATTTATGTTTATTGATATATGTAACAGTAAAACATATTCTATGACATCCTACAAGAGTACACACTCTGCCACGGTTTTTTGTGACATTCTTAACTGTTTAAATACTTAAGAAAGAAAAGATGACTACCATATTGTTTTTAGAAGACAAGACCACCAAGAACCTGTACATGAAATGCTTACCCCTGCATCACTGTCCACAAATTCATCATCCAAATGAGTATCTTCTTCACTTCTTTCACCCTAAAAAAACAATCACTGTGTGTTAAATTCAGATTTGAAACATGAATTGTTATTAAAAGTGCATATTCAAACTACAAGAAATAAACTAAACATTACCAGTCCAAAGACATTCATATCCTTTAAGTAAAAGCCAAAATCACCCTGTCAAACAGACCAACTAACGTGCAATGAAAATACATGTGAGCAGACATCCAATTGAGTGATTAAAAAGGAACAATGAAGAAGCTTCTACTTGAAGAAGGCTTTGTTTAGAGACTTAAAATTACCTGGGCATGGCACGCTCACCTTGGCTAGTACCAACAAAACTTTCCGAAAATCTCCACTTGTGTCATCGCTTATCTCTTTAGACAGCTCAGCGTGGAAATCTGCATAAAGGAATTAGAAAAACACCTATAATAGCCACATAATTGCAGATTGGCAGCTGAAACGTTTCCTGCTTGGGTCTGTATTAGTGTGTGGAATAGCACACAAGAGTTAACAAAGTTGAGGGCACTGGATTCACTGAGTAAGCCCTCACAGTCCAAACATTGTCAAAAAGCTATTTGATCAAATCTACTTTATTCAAAAGGATTCTGAATACTATAACACCTACAAAAGTAAAATGACTTCCTAGATCACAGAAATGGAAAATGCTATGGGACCAAGACACTGTCGCAAGTCTGACTTGCGCACTTTGCAAGGCCTACCTCCTGTCACCAAGGCTGGTGTTGAAACCCAAATCAAATTAGACCTTAAAGACCCTTTCCTCTCAAATCCATGTTTTCCTTGGCCAGCACTAATAGAGGGGTGGTCAATTAAAATCGTACAACTATGCTCTTATGACCCAGCAGTGCAGTGCAGACAGATATCCCATCTGCTGAAATATAAATCCCATTATATCACATGGGATTTATATTTCAGCAGACAGAGACCTCAATGGACCTTGTGAGGAATAGTGTAATTATTACTTAAAGAAGACTACCATTCACTTCAACTGATAATCCACTTTCTGACATCACCCCATTGGAGCTCATAATAGAAAATGTATGTCCAATAAAGGAATATTTTTGAAAACAATATTTAGGAAAGTCTAGATGACGTTCTGACGAATTAGCCTTAGCAGAAGACACTGTGTATCACCATTTACAAAGGTCTGAAGATAAAACTGCTAAGGAATGACAGTTGGGTAAGAAGATTAGGATAGTCACCTTGTGTCAAGTAATTTGAGTAGAGATGTACTGTAATATGATAAACAGACTTAAGATGATAACAGCATGAAAAGAGGACTGTTTTGCAGGATTAGGAGCGTGAATGTGAAACTGCAGAGGTGAGTAAATTCGAGCGTTGGACTTTGCTCTTTTTGCAGGGTAATCCCCCAACTGTTTGCTTCTCCCTCCTATTTGTTCCTGACCTGTTGTTGTTGGCTATAGGTCTTTGGCCACTTTACCACTGCTAATCAGTGCTAAAGTGCCTATGTTCTCTGTATAATTTGTGTTTATGGATTGATGATTCCATGGTTGACTATTTAATGTACTGATAAGTACCTAGTACAGGGCAATGTGTGTGCCCCAGGCCTGTAAAACAAATGCTACTTGTATGACTACAGCATTGACTGTGCCATCCATATGAGTAGCCCTGAAAAGGTATCTCATACCTGCCACTGCAGTGTCTGTGCACAGTTGTAAACTGCCATGTTGACCTGGCAAGTGCACCTACTTCCCAGGCCTTTATCCTTCCCTTGTCTTACATGTAAGGCACCCCTATGGTAGGCCCAAGGTACCTCTATGGGTAGGGCGCAGTGTTGGTGAAAGGTAGGACATGTGTGTGACATGTCCTGATAGTGAAATACTGCCACCTTCATTTTTCACTATTGAAAGGCTATCTGCCCAATGGGATAGAATAGGAAACAATTTGTAACATCTTAGAATTATAACTTTCCACTGCGACAAGATAGACAAATAAAGTTTAGGCTCTCTGAACTCAGAATATAATATCAAATCTTATAGCAAAGATTGTTTTTAAATTGTGTGGATGAAAAATCCACTTTTAGAAAGTAAATCAGAATAACCCAAACCTGCCTCCAAGAGATTTTATTACAGAAAATCTTGTTGATTCAAATAACTATATCTGTGAAGCCTTAATTAGTGTCTTCAAGGAAACAAATTAACAAAATCAATAATATTCATTCAAAGTGTGTGTTTCAGCAAAGAAAAGCAAGACAGGTGTATATTAATTTTTCTAAACTGGTGTGGTGTCCATTTGTGGTGTTATCACTGTATTACTGTGTGTTTTAAATACAGATACTTTACACATTGCCTTTGAGATAAGCTTGTCTGCTAAAGTGTGTATCCCCCTTACCCTGTATAGAAGAAAGGGTCCCTACGTGGACCTACCTCTGCCAACTAGAGACCCCCATTCTTAACAACAATCATGTTTGAAAGCTGGAGGTTGACTATCTAGATTAAATTTCAGAACTTTAAAGATGAAGGTAGTGGAAGTGAGAGGGCAAAGACGTGTTTCTTTCAAGGCGGAAAATAAAAATACTTCCTAACGGTGTCAGGCAAACAACTTGAGCAGAGAACGAACGATCAATGAATATTGTGAGATATAGAAGAGGATAGTATTGTTTATGAATAGGAGATTGAAGGCATTGAATCAGAGGCTCAGCTGCACTTGGGATAGCAAGAGTTGGAAAATAATAAAGCTTAGAATCTGATATCAGATGTAGGGGTGTGCAAAACTCATACAATTTCGTTTTGTACAATGCATTGTACTTTGAACAAATGACATGAAATTGCACTTAATTATACAAGATGCAAAACTGACATTATATTTTAACTGGCTACATTGTATCGCAATTATTGCAAAATGCATCCTACTGCCCACTTTGGAATACGAGGATGCATGTTACACTAAAAATAGTGCAATAAAACAAAAGCACAGCTAATGACAGCAACTCACGTATTGTTGGACCTGTACCTTTGTGGAACATTTTTACCACAAATGGCACATAGTTGCATGATATGACATTATAGCAGATTGTCGTCTGGCAAGAGTAACGTGGGATTAATAAAATGATGCTTAAATATGCCAGCATAATGAAGAATTCACCTGGGCCTAATTAGGAGAATCTAGAGAAACAGAGTCTCACAGAGGGGGTTAATGGACCATCACAGGGAAAATGCTAGATCAATTATGGAGTTAAAGAAGTAGCAAAATCAGAAGTAGACAGTGCTTAATTTGAGACAGTAGTTTCTGGTGCTTTCCACCTGCACTGAATTGTCAACAGTGGCACTTATGACAGACTGCCATATGGAGGCATTGTTTGTCTACATTAAAGATGAGCACAACAACAGAACTTTAGCAATATCAATTAAAACATGACTAATAACTACTATACAAGCAATTCTTATAGCTTTGTGGGTCTGGAATAGTCTAAATAAATTGTCACACGTGTAGGAGTGTGATGGTTTGTAGTTGTGTTGGTACTTTCATTGGCAGCGCTGGTAGGGGAATAAGTGTGGCTGCAGTGGCCTCCTGACAAAGGCCTTGGCACTTATTTTTTTTTTTTTTTACAAATTAGGCACTGGAAGTAGAGAGAGAAAAGAGAGACAAGAGATTGGGAAGATTTTTTAAAATAGATAGGAAAGACCACAGGTTTGGTGAAAGAGTGCCTATAGGTGTGAGAAAATAACTTTTCTTGGCAACAGAAGACTAGAGTCATGAGCTGAGTGGAGACTGGAGTGAGATACGTGTTATTAGAAGAATATGACTTTATTTAAAAATATTTTGATTTCAGGAAGGATGATTTTACTGAACAGAGAGAATAAGTATGGCAAGGTCAGGGAGGAATTCTGGAAGGCTCAAAAGACAGAAGGAGTGAGTAGAATTGATGCAGATCAGAATGGGTGAGAAGTAGTTGAAATCACTATTAAGGCCAGCAGGATTCAGGTTAAATGGGTGGGAAATCTATTGTGTGTGAGACAGAAGGGAATAACAGAACAAATGCCTAGGAAAAAACGAAACTTGATAGTAAGTAAATTGAAAATAATTAGTAAAATGTGAAATTTGAAAGTAAATGAGAGAGAAAATGTCTGAAGTTCCATAGAGGGAGAGAGGAGACAGTGGTTCAGAAGGATACTGGAAATCAAGAATGCAAAGGCATGAGCAGCGATAATATGAACAGCGAAATCCCTGAATACAAACCTAAAGATCCTTCAATAAAGAGGAAAGAGGGAAGGTATCATGAAATATCACAGCACAACTAGAATCAGTACACTGTGCCAAAGCTGAAAAGCTGTTTCTTTCTAAATGTGTGCGTTAGGAGACTCGTGGACCAATTGTGATAATCTGAAGGGTTTTACTATAAGAGTGGTTCTGGTCTTTCCCATATTCGCCTCCTCACACTTTACTATTAAGCCTATTAATTCCCAAGCTTTAGCTACATAAAATCTAAAGATGAATCATGGTCAACAATCCTATCTATATACATCTTAACGGAGGTACCTAAAGATTACCTTCTTTGTAGGCCTTACGGATCTCCTTGATTTCTGTGTTGGTTCTCGAAGCAAGGATTTCAATGAGGATGTCTTCATCTGTCCCCAAACCCTATATAGAAATACAATATAATAAACTGGTTGCCATTTAACACAATAACATTGAGACACCTCAGCTTTTGCATTCTTTGCACCCTGTAACTCAGGATTTAAAATTATGAGACAAGTACAAACGACAGACAAGCACAAGGAGGCATATGTCTGAATTTATCAGGCAGATTGATTTGCCATTGCACTATAAAAGGCGACCTTAAGGATTTAATATGTTAACATGCTTACAAATGCAAAACACACAAGACCTGATTCTAAAAGGGAACCTACCCACATTTGTGTAAATTCACATTTTGGAGTGCGTTTACGGCTTTCGGTGTTCACAAACTTCGAATGTAAACCTACTACAAAGGTGTAAGCTGCATGCCTCTAACCCCTGAGGAATCTAATTGGCTTACTCTTGTATGAGTGGGTAACGTTATTACCTAAACCCCTCTCTGACCCTCCTTAATCTCTTTAACTCCTCCCACCCACATTTACTACTAAAACGTGTTCTTAAGTGTGCGGAAACTCTGCAGTTGGTGTGCAGAATCCACACACATATGTATAGATAATTTGCAGGCTCGCATAGTTTGACAATTGCAGTTGTAGTATGTTTTTTAGTATTAAAAAGATGTACTACAACGTGCAGTTTATGAATCACGCTCACAGTGCTTGATACACAAAATGTTTTTGAAGTGGAAGACAGATCTGCTTAGAAAAAAGTGGAACACTTCACACACAAATCTGATTCACAAAGTAAACACCGACGCATTGCTGCATACAGCCTTGACACTTGACCTATTACCTCCTCCTCCATTATTCTCATTCCATTCAATCAGTGCTTAATTTGAGCCGGTAGTTTCAGGTGCTCAGCACCGGCACTTAATCATCAACACTGGTGCTTGCGCACCAGTTATGGACACATGAATTTTAGTAGGCAGAGGGAGAATAAGTGATTAGGCTAGAATCACAGGATGTTGAGCTGACACCGACACTCAAACCTGGTTCCCCATCTCTGAAGTCGGCAGCTCTTGCCATTAGACCACATCCTCTTCCCACTTGTTGGGATTCATTGTTAGTTGTTAGTTGTGTGTTAGGCTGCCCCAAAAGGAGGAACGGGCTGGTTGAAGCGGCCTCCTGATGAAAGCCCTGGTGCATATGTTTATACAAATTAACCACTGCATTCTTTACATGCTGAGGTTTGCTTTTCTTTCTCCTTCTCTAAAAAACCTTACCTAAAGTAGTAAATGCGGACCTTCACTACAACACATCCATCTTTCTCTGTGTCATGAAGACAATATATGATTCTCCATACTCTGATATAAAAAGTAGGAGACGTATATTATTGAATATTTCTTCAAAGTTATGACATTGGGAGCCTGATGATTAGATATGAGTCCCTTCAAGCATTAACCCCTTGCGTGCTGATGACAGAACGGTTCCGTCATCAGCATCGGTTGAGCTGTGCTGATGACGGAACCGTTCCGTCATGACTCCGCCCGCGCAAGGCGGAGTCAGCACAGGCGGAAAATACGCCCCGCACGCAAGGGGTTAAGGAGGTGTCCCTTCCTGTATCTGTGGCTGTATTTCAGCAAGCATATGTAGGCTTTATTTTTGGGTATATGGCTAGTGATAACATCCTGCTCCAAAGGTACTTCTCCACAAAAATTCCCCTGCATTCCCCTCTAACCCTCTACTCTTCTCTGAAAGTGCCTGATGTTTTTTAGGGCTCTCAGGGAAATATGAGTCATGTATGTGTTGAAGTCATGCTTTATGTTGGCAGCACATTAGTCGGGATAAGCATAACCCTTCCTGCTGCTGATATCAGTTAACACAAGCCAGCATTTTCTTTGTGCAACCTCTTTAGCCCCCAGCACCACCTTGCCTGGTCTCAAAATGTGGTATTGCAAGGCTTCGGCAGTTCATAAAAATGTGCTGCCTAGTAACCAGGAACCTTGAAGGCTACCGAAAGAGACACCATGTCACAGAACTTGTTCTGTCCTCAGAATGAGAAACTGAGTTTTAAGAAGGTGCTCATAGGCTGGCTCTGTCTGCCCAGTTGCAAGGAATGATCACCAAATCAATGCTAGTTGGCCTTCAACTCTATGAGGGCCTATTCCTCATAAACACAATAGAAATGCAAGATTTTTGTCTCTAGAAACTGAAGCTGTGGAAGAACTGGAACAAAGGGGTAGTTATGGTCAGGGCCTTAGCTGGCTTAAGCCCTGCAGCATTTGCACACTAATCTGCCTTTACTGATCCAGGCTTCCATAAGGTGGAGGGCAATTAATATTTTTTGCATGGGACCAGAGTCTGACTGAGTTCTCCTGCATAGTGTTATGCATAACATAGAGAAGGGGGGGGGCGTGTCTAAGATGTCTACGTGAGCGGCCATGTTTTCAGCTCGTTGCGTTGCGACCACCAAATATCCTACAATTAGCTGCCGTCAACTAGACCAGCAACCCACGGCATTACTGCGAGACGCACCATGGGCATCCCACCATCTAGCTGAACCCATCTGAAGTCGCTCCAGCTGCTGGGAGGCAGACCATCGAGATGCAGACCCGGGCCCGTGTTTGAGGCCTCTGCCTTCATTGGACCTCCGCTGCAGACACGCCCTGCCGGGGGAGTCTGATTCATTACCAGAGGCCCTACTGTATGCCGCATCGTACTTGCGGCCCAATGGATAAGCAGGCACGGCCTTCATTGACAGGGCTTATAAGGGAGGCACCCTCCTCTTGTGTTATGGATAAAACCGCGAACATCTACACTGTACGGTAACTAGCACCCACTGGACGATTGCTGCCAAGGACTCTTGCTCGGAGCCCTGGTCCAGGTGCTGTATTTAAGGTGGGAGCAAAGATAGAAGACTACTCCCCACTTGAACGGGTGGGGCTCTGGCATTGGTCCCAGCGCGCTCTTTCTCTCCCTCTCCCTGGCACTTACGGAGGACCGCTACCACCAGGATGAGCAAGCCAAGGCCTGAGAAACAACGGACCTACTGGGCCCATCATCCGGCACCGCGGGTTCCGACCAGTTGTTAACAGACCAACCCATGCCACAGGCCGACCCTTCACACCGCCTCAAAGACCTAATGGCAGCTGTGATGGACACTAAATCCACCCTGGTCCCCATAATTGATATGTTATGCGGTGTTGCTGGGATTCTGCTCAGACACAGAACTGTGCACAGGGACCCAGGACCTCAGTGAATTGTGGTGGACAAAAAAACACACCTTAGTACCTGGAACCCCTAACCAACTAGCATCAGTGTCATATTAGTTCTTTGTCCTATAGCAAAGTAACCAATTATTAGACAACCCAGAACATGCGGCTTAGGTTACTCTCAGGAATGGTCGGAATCAAGAACACTCTTTCGTTTGTTAGTCTCATACCAGTCCACAACATGGGTAAAAAAGAGACACGGTAAAGTTTAAAATGTTTATTTTTAATGACATGCTCTAAGATGCAGTATTTTTGCGAGCATAAGCAGGCATATGATTAAAAATAATACAAGCAGCACTGTTACAATTCCATAAAACACGAAAGGGGAAGTCATATTATAATGATGGTGGGAACAGGTCCTATAGTGCCTTGTATGCCACCCCCCCTAGCTAGGAACTATGTTTTATAAAATATAGAAGGTCTCCTAGGCTTGTGTGGGGGACCCCATACCTATAAGATCAGCAGGAGTGAATCACATCAGGATCTGCAAAAGCTCTCTGTCTCTCTGAAAACTGAATTCTTCCAGGTGTCTAAAATCATGTATGCAGTGCCATATTAAAGGCATCAGAAGTCCAGTTAACTGCAGCTGCATGAATGTTGAGTCTAAGCATGAGCCGATCAGCCCGAAAAAGCAGCGGAACATTGTTATAATAACCTTGGAGGCTTTCTGAACTCACTGTGCAGACTAAGGTCACGATGTAAGTCTAGGGATGTTGAAAACAAGCCATTCTCATGTGAAGATATTCACAAATTCAAACCATGCAATAACAGCTACCTGCAGTGTTGTGTGCAACAGCGGCAAAAAGGCAAAATGGTGTTTAAACTTCTAATAAGCTTATGCTAACATACCAATGTGCGCAAGTAGAGGTCTGCCCTCACTACACCCTCCCTTGATCGGAGAACGCACAGGAAGGGGAGCAAGTTTAGAGCGCAGAGTTCAAGTTAGAATGAGACAGAAACAAGTTAAACATTTTGCCAAACTGGATAATTGGAAGTAAAAAAATCCGAATCAGTTAACCACCAAAAAATTCAAAACCCAACAGGGGTGTATAGCGTCAAACACAAGTAATGCGTAGAAAGGAAAAAATAAAAAGAAATCATGAGGCCATTACGTGTCTATGAAGTAGAGAGACAAAAAAATTGTCACTTCAGTCCAACAGAGTATAGGCACAGTATGGTGCAACCGCCTCCAACAGGAAGTCGTTGTTATCGTCAGTGAACAGTTCATCCATCCAATTCAGTAATGGAAAAGAACAGACATGTTCTTCAACAGCCGCAGCCTCTAGCACCGTCAGAGGACAACTCGGGTGTTCTTCGAGATAAGTGCGTGTCAGAAAGTCATGGGCTGCAGTCCATATATTCCAATTACCTAGGACTCCATGAGCCGCTGCACAGGCCATAATCCCGACACGAGAACAGTCTAGTTCATGAGCAACTAAAGGACTCTTTACTAGATCATAATCCGGGTTAGAAGACACCGCATTGCAGAGACACAAATCCAGAGCCCACTCAAAACGGCAATCCAGGCAATGGAAGACAGGCTGCAAGCACGTAAAGTACGATAACTGGAAAGATAATCCATACGCCACACTCAATGTAGCCAGAGGTAGCGAGCCATTGTATTCAAGCATCTGGTTACGAAGCTGGACCAGCGGGGGCAGGTTGTCGTGTGGCACAGAATTTGTAACCATTTTTGAGCAAGCAAATTAACAGCTGCACAGCAGCAGCCAAGGCGAGAATTAATGGTAAACCGACGAAGAGGCTGGAAAAAATTGAATGAAAAATGCCGGTATCACACCAAAATTAGTTTGGAATGAGGTCACAAACCCAAGAACTTACTACTGTAAAAAAGTGCGCCAAGCCCGTTGTCGACAAGCCATTGAATATAGTGTGAATCAAAGTACCAAAATGCAGGGGTAGATCAGTATTCAAAAGGGACATGCACCACTGTGCGAGTGTTTGCTACATGAAGGACAAATGTTTCACACGCGGATATAAGGGCGACTTCTTTTTGAGACAAAAGAGCCTTTATTCGACTCATCTTGTTGAACTCTGCTTTCAAGGTAGGAATGGAATGCCAGATGGATACATCGAGCTTCCCATGCGGAGGATGCAACAGCACATTTTTACAACAGACAACACGTTGGGAGACAGTCACTATGCAGGAATCCCTGCCAGCATACCACAGCAATCTTCATTACATAAAAGTAAATAACTACCGTTTGCTAACAATGTGAAAGTCGATGTAATAGCGCGGGCTGGTGTACCTTTTAAAATGCAGGCCAAATTCGGGGTGTCTGAATTACAAGAGCCGTGCAATTGTATATTCATACAGACCAACGAGTGGTCGGGTGTTGAAATGTAAATCTTCACCTTTCCAATAAACTTCTTTACCGTCCCTCAGGCACCTATAGATAAACGGTAGGGACCAAACTTCATGGATCTAAGCGCTAACTAAGGGTTCATATCTGCCTATGGCATAGTGTTTCATACATGCTTCGAATGTAAATAATGGAAAAGGTAGAGTTATTAACCCGTGAATAAGCTAAACAGCAGAATTAGTTTTGGCCACATTAAATGGTAACGGTTCCAATTTTTCAATATGCAAAAGCGAATATGTAGCATCTTTCATGGACATAAATAGTTGTTTTACAGTCAGATTAAAGGGCAATAATAGAGAAGAAGTGGTCATGTAATCCCAAGGCACCTTCCCAGCCTTCAAAGTTTGTAATGTCCGTGCAAACTGCATAATAGAATGTAATTGATTTTGACCATGTTACAAAAGAGAGCCATCATCTTGCACAATATAAACGACAGAAGAAACACTATTGTCTTACGTGTAAATACGGGAAGAAAGTGTGTTAATGCTATTATCTACAACTGCACTTACTTTTTCTAAATTAGCTTGATCAATAGCCCTTAACCTATAAGCAGCTTCAATTTGGGACAGTTTCCAAACCTCTTTGTAAATATTGTAAATAGCATAAACCCATCTTTTTGATCTGCCTACGGCAGGACCTTTCACAAAATCATTCAAATCAACATTGTCAGTCAATTTTGATAAATCAAGCTTAACCAACGCTAAAGTGGAATGTTTAGCCAGTTCTGACATAGCTTGCCTACTGAGAAGGTAGTGACTGAATGGCCACTTTCAAAACAGGGATCCATCCATTCCTAACCTGTGTGTAACCCGGGGCCAAACCCAGAAAACGATGTTGGCATGAATCTGAACTTTTTTGCCATAATAACCAACCTTGGGGATCAAAAATGGAAATATTAAAGGACAATTTTATTAGCAGAGATTGTAAATCACTAAGTGACTGTACCAGGTGGGGTATTCTCCTAAATCAGGAACAGAAGGAGCATTTAATTTTTTAGACGTAGCCAATCCAAAGCAGGTGGGTTGTGAATTAGTAGCGGTCTAAGGGAGTACCATAGTTTCATTAAGAAGGCAAAAAGGAAATTTATCAAAGAGAGGATTGAGTCATCTGATAGTTCCTCCAAAGAGCTTTTCTTAATTTGCACGGAGCTAACGTCACTCACGAGGACAGTGACCAAGGACCTCTTTTCCACAGAGATATGTGAATCCATTGCTGACCACTTTGTGAACAAAGTGGAAAAGATATATATCACTTTTCAGGAGAATCCAACTGATGATATTCCAGCTTCGGATACTTGTCAGAGGATTACTAAGAATACAGGGAAGAGTTGTTAAAATTAAAATTAATCATGGGTTTCCAATCCGGATCCCCTATGGATGTTGCTCCCCCTAAGATTCTTAAGAGTCACATACATCTCCTGAGTAACCATATAGGTAACCTGGCTACTCTATCTTTTCAAGAGTTATGTCCCAGAGGAAAGAAAACTAGCCCAGGTAGTCCATATAAAAAAGAAAGCTAATCAGAATATATCTCAGCTGAATAATCTCCGCCCTATTTCCCTCCTGCCTTTTTGTGCTACGGTGGTGGAGAAACTGGTCAACAACCAGTTGGTAAAATTTGTGGAGGATAGTCATCTTCTACATTTTTCCCAATCTGGTTTTAGGGCGAAACATTCAACGGAAACTGCCCTTCTCTTTTCCACAGAATTGCTTAGTCAGAAAGTAGACGAAGGACAAACAGCGGCCTTGGTAATGCTGGACTTGAGTGCGGCGTTTGATACCGTGTCACACGCTAAGCTTCTGGCCCGCCTGAGCGAGGTTGGTGTATCAGGGTCAGCCCATGATTGGATGGGTTCTTTTCTGGCAGACAGGAAATTCCAAGTACACTGCCCCCCTTTTAAATCCACGTGTAGATCTCTTAGACAAGGGGTCCCTCAGGGCTCTATATTGAGGCCTACGTTGTTTAACCTGTATATGGAACCCCTTGCTACGATGGTGGAATCTTATGGGGTGGATATTGTGTCATATGCCGATGACACCCAACTGGTGGTCACTCTATCTCACAACCCAGTTGAGAAAGCAGATAATTTCTCCGCTTGTCTGGTGGCACTTGCCGGCTGGATCAAGACCAATTGCCTTCACCTCAATGGTAATAAGACTGAACTTCTGGTGATTGGTTCTTCTCCGTCGATCTGGACGTCGGCCTGGTGGCCCTCTGACCTGGGTCCCACACCTGCCCCTTCTGATGAGGTAAAGAACCTGGGTGTTCTCTTGGACACTAACCTCTCATATTCCCAACACATTGAGAATTTGGTGGGCAAATGTTATGGTATACAAAAGGTTCTACGCAAAATCCTTGATCTTCTACCTATTAATGCTAGGAAAACATTAGTGCATGTCATGGTCACTTCTCATCTTGACTATGGGAATTCTCCGTTCTGTGGCCTTAATACAAAAGGACTGAACCAACTTCAATGTGTCCAAAACGCGGCTGCTAGGCTCGTTCTGAACCTGCCTAGGAAGTCGTCTGGGAAACGTGCTCTTCAGACCTTGCATTGGCTACCCATTCAGGAACGTATTCGATTATTCGATTTACCGCCATGTGCATGACTCATCGTATTGCACACGGCAAAGGCCCAGTCTATCTCCAAAAGATGCTGACTAATAACGTCCCAAACGCTTTTTGAAATCTATCGGTAGCATGCAATTTCTGGCACCCCGTATCTATAAGTCGCGGATGGGTGGTCGTTCCTTCGGGTATCTTGCTAGCAAGCATTAGAATGAACTCCCCATTGAACTTAGGATGGAACCCTCAGAAAAGTTGTTCAGGCTTAAACTTAAGACATACTTGTTCCCCAAAGACAATAACTGAGGCTGTTTTCGCTCGTCCCGTTCCCTCCCCTCACTTTAGGAGTCCTGTTGGACTGCATCAGCAGCGCGGGGACGCACTGTTCCCTAGTGCAACCATGCACTTTATAAATGTTTTTATTATTATTAATATTATTAATAGTCGAATTCAAAAACAACATATGGTTCGAGATGAGACATACACAATTGAAAGCCTCAGTGCCTTGCGCTAGCCAACTTTTTAGAACCCCAAACAGATTTAAGATCAATAGCATCTTTCCACAGCTCATAGCCCCCAATAGCCAATTGGCCAGTGAAGGACTTGGAATATAACAATTTAGTGTGGATAAGTCTAACTTTGGAAGACGACTTAGCATTCATCTTAAAATAAAATGCATCAGGATTAGACTGATCAAAATCAGTAAAATATGTATACTTTTTCAAACGAGTTTTGGAGCTGCCTTTAACAGGGGCGGTCAATGTTCCCATTGTGTATAGTTAACCACATTTCTAAATGTGTTTGCTTTGTGCAGAAAATTATTGCCACAGTGATGGTAGCAAAATAAATCAGCATAATTGGCGGAATCTAAGTACAAATCTTCAGCATCAAAGGCAGCATAATATTTCAAATCAGAAAATAGAGCCTCTACAGCTTGGACTTTCCAATCATCAGAGCGAATGTTTTGTTTAACCACATCCACCATAGAAGCACGAAGTACATTAGGGACATTAATGAACTCTGTGGGTCCGTGGATTTGAAATTTCACAGCATCCCAAACAATACCATCTAAGACAGGCCAAACAGTGATATTCACGAAAGTCTGGTCCCTCTTTATGATGTGTGATGAGGAGTGGGGTGCCAAAGTTCCATCAATTAGTCTAATTGTAGATCTTTCTTTAACGTTTTCGTTTGAAAAGCTTTATTTCGGTACATTGACCATAAAAGTGTCACAAGAATGAATAAAACATGTAACATTACCACAGGAATCAACAAACATTGGTACAGCTTTACATCCAGTCGCCATAGAATAAACAATTAGAATAAAATGCATGTGCATATGGTCAGTGCTTTTATGCAAAGAAAAATTAAAAACCATACTAAAAGCCACTAAGGGTAATAAAATAGTTTATAAAACAGGAGTGTAGGCTCTTTTCTAATAGAAACACAGTTAAAAGTTATATGCCATAGGTCAAAAAGTGTTAGCAGGCCTGAGCAGACCGTATACTACATTCAGCCACTAAGGGGAAGGCTCCAGAAACTTCCTTCTCATGCACCACATTGAGAATAGGAAGCGGGAAACTGAGTAAACTATTGGGAGGTGCAGCTCAGTTTTCAATATTCTATAGACCTCACTAAAGTGTCTTGTGCCCAAGTTCGTACAAATTTGTACAAGCCAGCGTCTTCTTGGCGACCTATAGGAATCGCATTGGAAGAAAGCATGCACCTCTGTTTCATCCATTAAACCACAAGCAGGGCATTCAGTCATTACCTGTCCCCCCCCCATTTTTTGACATACGATCGTAGGGGGAGGCACCCATGCCTGAACTGAAGAAACAATTTTCTTGCCAACACTGGCTGGATACTATCCTAGATGGACTCTGCCTGATATGTATTTTTAATTGTAAGGAACTCATTTGTCAGCCGTCCCGATGAAGAGCTATGCATCATCTTGGACAGCCGATATTCCCTATAGGCAGTCACCAGTGTGTTCCTACCTAATGATTGGGACACGGTTTGAGGCTCATCCCACAGGTCAACGCGTCCCAATTCCACACATAGCGCCTTAAGGTGTCTCAACCAGGGTATCTTGCCCACCCCCTTCAGCCCCAATATCTTGGTTAGTTCCTCACTACACGGGGCTAGCTCGGAGTGCTCCACAAACGTCTCCAGAAGGTTAATGGTCTAAGTGCAGCATCCTCGGCAATAGATCTAATTCCTAGGTCCATTCTCAACGGGATAAATGGTGTGCTTTTGGGGAGGCTAAGAAGCTGCCTAATGAATGCGTTCTCAGTGCGTTCAAGGGATAGGAGTGCACAGTGGCCCCAAAGTTCTGCACCATATAACGCAGCACTAATTGCCTGTGCCCTGTAGGCTTCCATGGGTGCGTGGACCTGCTTGTGAGATGCCCCCTTAAAGAATTTGTGGATGCCTCCTGACACCTGGGTGAGCTTCAAGTTACACTTATTGATCTGCACTCCCCAGTCCATGCTCTCCGTCAAGGTAATGCCTAGATAGTCAAACACCACCACTCTTTCGAGTGGTTGGCCCCCCAGGGTTGGATTACTGCGTGTGCTTTTGCCACAGTTAAAGACCATATATTGGTCTTCTGGAGATTTATCTCCAGGCCTCAATGTTTGCAGAAGACAATGAAGTTGTTGAGGGTCCTCTGGATACACATTGGGGACTTAGCCAGCAACAGGGTGTCGTCTGCAAACATCAGGGCTGGCACACTGCGCCCTGCCAGTTTGGGGGCATCAATGTTAGGGCCTTTATTGAGGTGGTCAATAAGCCTATTAACGAATAGGGTAAAGAGTGTTGGGGCTTGGACACATCCCTGGCGAACTCCTCGCTTGACTGGGATTGGGGAGGTTAGATTGCCAAATTTGCCGTACCTGATTTGAGCATAATTGCCCTCATGCAGGCGGGCAAACAAATGGCAGAGGTAATCCGGGACCCCCATCTCCAAGAGGATCGACCACAGCTTCTCTCTGGGGACCAGGTCGAACACAGATTTCAGATCTACAAATATTAAGTATATTGTACCACTCTCTATAATCACGATCTTTCAGTGAATCATTTGTAGTCTGAAAATCTGATCGACCGTGGATGTCCGTGCTCTAAACCCAGCTTGGAGTGGTGTTAGAATGTTATATTCCTCCATCCATCCATGTAGGTGCTCAAGGAGCTCAACAAGCGAAAAAACTTTGGGTTACATCCAAAAGGCTTATGGGCCGGTAATTCAATGGCAGGAGTGGGGACCCTTTTTTAAAAATGAGTATAATTACAGCCCGCGCCCATGTATGGGGCATGGGGATGCCCTCCAATAAGGCATTAAAGAACAAGGTAAGATAGGGACCCCAAACTGAGACTTCACTGTGGAAAAGATCTCCAGGTATTCTGTCCAGCCCTGGTGCTTTATTCGGGGCTATTTTCTCCAGTGCAAACTTAACTTCACTTAGTTGGATGCGTGGCCCAGTGAACCCTCTTGGTGCCTCTTGCCCTCCCTCACTTATGTTACAGGAGCCTTTAACTGGGGAAGCATAAAGGGGTTCAAAATGGGCAACCCAAACATCCTCACTAATATTTGGCTCGATGTCTGATTTGTGGTTCCTAGTGCCCTCGTTGACCAGATTCCAAAAAGCTCTAAGATCCCGCGCTAGCAGCGCAGCCCTGATGTCTTCCCACTTCTGGTTTTCCCAGTATGTTTTGGCCCGTTTCAGTTACCAAGTGTAGGCGGCCTGTGCTTCTGCCAGATATATCCTTGTATTACTCCTAATTGCATTCAGTAAATTTTGCTTAGCAACTCTGCAGTTACTATTATACCATTGATGACTAGGTTTGGGCTTATCCCTTGGTTTACTATGGTTAACAAAGAAGGGAGCCAAAGTAACCATTAGTTCTTTATGGTTTTCACAGATGGTTAACTTAGAATCCAGGAAACTGGATTCAGTCGCTAGGGAATTTGCTTTTGTAAAAAAGGGGAGTGCGATCTGATACAGGCTAGCCAGCTTTTCTTGGGAGAGTATGAGGTCCCCCCAATGTACCCTTCTCCCTCGGTTTACTTGGACTAGGGTGGGGACTACATTCCCAGGTGTTAAGGCATGATTTTTGCCCGATGATAGGCAGATGTTTACGTGCAGGGCGTTATGGTCACTATCGCTGCGGGGACAGATATTAAATTCAAGAGCTCTATCCCAGCTACCAGTATCAACAAGAATATAATCGATAATTGATGTAGATCCTAGTCTATTAAATGTGATGTTTGAGGCAGTACCTGCCGGGAACCGGCCATTGCAAGCCCGGAGTGAAAATTTTAAACAAAGGGCATTTGTTTGCAATTCTAGTGGGGTCTAGGCATTAACAGACGGAAGACTAGATTCTGGGATTGACCAATAATGCTCTTCATCATACATAGTGTCAGGTGCCAAACCCTTAAGCGGTTCCAATTGGGTATTGAAATCGGCACCAATGATCATCCTGGTGTTAGGGGGAATTGTTTCTAAAAAGACAGACAATGCGTCCAAAGTTAAAGAGGTTGTACCTCTTGCACAGGTCGGGAATAAACGTTAACAAGGGCAACAGGTTGTTCGTCGGGCAAAGTGAGGACCACACACAAAATGTCCAAAGACTGGGTATCTAATTCTTTAGCCTCGCATCCTAAATGCATGCCAACCCAGGTAGACAAATCTCCTCATGGTCGCCCCTTGCCCAGGTGGGTAGCTAATTTATCAAATATGGCTAAGCCCATACTGGCAGGCTTAGATCTTGCCCAAGTCTCTTGGAACATACATACGTCGAACTGTTCAATAAATAGACACCACTCGGGATTATTCAATTTGGACGGGAGGCCCGCCACATTCCATGACAACATGCTAATGGCAGAGATCGCTATGGGTCCCCCCTCTATCCCCAATCTTAAAGGTTGTGTCGCTGGGACAACTAGTACATAGGTCCCGTAACTGGCAACAGGGGAAGTTCCCTTTACTGGTGACTGCAAGCCAATCAGTCAATCGTTTTGGTCAAGGGAACATAATAACTCATACCTGTTACTTAATGAAATGGGGCCAGTGGGTTCGCTTGGGGAAGGGCGTTCAAAAATGGTGCTAATATTAGGAGGGGGGTAAAAGTACCCCAGTGGAAGGACATTGACGTGATCATGGTTAATTAGAACTGAACCAGTTTGCTTTAGTATGTGATGCACCAGTTTGGGGGAGGCAAAGGTAACCACCAATCAAAGTTTTCTTAGTTTTCCCTACCCAAGGAACCCTTCTCACCATTTTGAAGTTGTCAAACAGGCGCTCACCTAGAACGGTTTTGTTGCTTAAGAAATGGAGCACCTTATTTTTCAGGGCGGACTAGTGTTCAGCTTTCCCATCTTCTAATTTTGGAACATTTGCCAAGATGACGGTATAAGGGCATGACTCTGGAGGGCGATGTAGTGGAGAATCTGAGGGAAGTGCCTGGTCCGGGGGATACAGTCTGCCAACTGGGCCAACAGGACCCAGGTTGGCTACTCGCTTAGATCTCATTGTGTTTGGAGCTGTGGGTGGGGCATTAATAGCTCTAGCCTGGGCGACAGTATTTAAAGTGGTAGTTACCCGATCAGTTATATTTGATGGAATAATGTTCAGACAAGTTACATCAGGTGGTTTAGGGGTAGATGATGGTACTACCTGCTGCTGTAATTTGGTTTCGATATTGGTAAGTCTGTTACCTATTTCTTCGAGTTTGGTTAAAACAGGGGAAATAAGTGCCTTAAGCCTGTCCTCAATGTA
The DNA here is from genome assembly GCF_964263255.1 of Lissotriton vulgaris. Classification (NCBI taxonomy): domain Eukaryota; kingdom Metazoa; phylum Chordata; class Amphibia; order Caudata; family Salamandridae; genus Lissotriton; species Lissotriton vulgaris. The sequence continues at coordinate 928,115,949 of NC_141689.1, read as the reverse complement.
ATCCATAAGGTCAGGCTTATTCCCCCCTGGGTTAGGTGTATTGGGCACTATCCCTCTTGCATTGCTTGTAATTGTACTAAACTCGAGATCCAGATTCACAACATTACCCGAATTATCCGGATGAAGCTCCAGCCCAGATGCAGAATTTTTACTCCTAGGCTGTTTGGCTTGATGTCTACTACCCTTAGGTATACCAGTAGCTTTTCTTTTCCCCCTATGATGTTGTTATTGACAGACGCTAATGCCCGCGAATGCCTGGTACGGGCTGCTAAGGGAGAAGGGGATAAACTAGGACTGGCGCATATGTCCCCACCGGATGGTGGGCTTACAGGCAGGGTTCCCCCCTGGGTGGGGTCAATTTGATTGATGGATATGGCACAGCCATTAGTCAAATCAGATGGGGTAGCAGTGGAGCTTAGCTGCTCTATATTAGCTAATTGAGGAGATAAGTGGGTTAGGGTGTCCAGAAATAATCTCCTTTGGACACTTGCAATCTCTTTTGCCACCTCATGTTCAGCCCTTCTGAGGTAGGCGTCCAGGGTCCCCACACCCCCAACCCCTGGGCAAACTTTAGAATTAAATTTGGCAATGTATGGATCTAAGCTGGCCACAGTAACAGAATCAATAGCAAGTTCATAAAGGGGAATAACACTCACGAAAGAAAAAAAAAATGGGCCAATACAATAGCAGACACAGGGCAATGTGTTAGTTTCTCCCACAGCTGAAACCAATACTGTCCATGAGATCCTGGCCGACAACGAAAGTTGTATGGCCCAGCCCGGCTTCTACCGGCTCCGGACGGCCATAGACGGCCCGCCCTGTGCCCGGGCTTCGCCCGGCACGTCCCGCGCAGCGGGGGGTGATGATGTTAAATAGGGATTGTGGGCGTGTGGGCGGGCTGCAGAACAGGTGGTGGAATGCACGGACTCCTGGACGCTGGAGTCCCGTGCAGTGTGCTCAAGATGCCCCCACAACAGTTCTCGACAACACAGCCCCCAACAGTGAGCCCCTCCTGGGGCGACAGCAGCTCTGGTGCGGAAAAGCACTGAACAGCAATGCGGGACCCGCGCCAGCGGGTTCCGCGAGAGGTATTTCTGAGTTTGTGGGCGTGTGGGCGTGTGGGTGGGCGGGCTGCAGCACAGGTGGTGGAACGCACGGACTCCTGGACGCTGGAGTCCCGTGCGGTGTGCTCAAGATACCCCCACAACAGTTCTCGACAACACAGCCCCCAACAGTCAGCCCCTCCTGGGGCGACAGCAGCTCCGGTGCGGAAAAACCCTGAACAGCGATGCGAGACATAATGACTGTTCACAAGGCAGGAAAAATATACGACAAACCCAATGGACATGAACAAAAAAATTGAGAATAGCACCAGCCAAATGTAAGTCCAAGGGGGTATCAAAAAATGTTTTTGAAACCAAACAGCAAAAAAAGAAACCCTTGAAGGGGGCTTCGATGAGGCAGAGTCAGTGTCAAATGAAAAAAGTGACTGATTAGCCACACATGGATTCAAAGACAAACAACCCTATGCACACACAACAAATATCCAAATATGCGTAGATAGTGTAACATGTAACAAGAAATACAGGTAAAGCTGCAGTAAAAAACAATTGTTTCAAAAAAGAAAAGAAAAGGTAGTCTTCCGTTCTTTAATTTTCATGTGATAAACAGCAGCCGGCCGACACGTGTTTCCTCGCTCTCACGAATCTTCAGGGCTGGGAATAACAAAACAACCCTTTTGTACAAAGACTATTTCTAGCGTCAATAGAGTTTGTTAAACATATTTATGGGGTGATCCACACACATCTCGACAAGTTCAGTAATATTGGATCCCCCTAGACACTTACTGAGAGTCATGTGAGTACCATCGTGCACTGTGCATCCTTATCGCGTGCATAGGTACCCGGAATCATAACTGACCCAGAGAAAAAAGTGTAATCTTTGTGCTGATTTCGAAGATAAATTGACATTAAAAAACAGGTCTCCATAATTCTGTTGTAACATGCTCTTTGAAGAAAGGAATATTAATAAAGTGAAAATTGGTGGCTTTTGCCAGAGAGTGAGGGTGTCACCTGCACCGCGATTTCACAAATTGTGTTTTGGTGATAATAGTAAAGGCTAATCTTTATATAGAATGTAATTCAAAAAAATTATCAAACCACTACATACCTCTGAAGGAAGGAAAGAAATAAAGAGAAAAGGACCAGAGAAGAAATAGGGGAGGGGGAAGAGAGAGTTGAATTTGTTAAGTGAAATAAGAAAAACAAGGAACGACCAACATGATGAGAGTAACAGCCTAAATAATGGGCAGCTACTAGATACACTAGAAAGACGCTCACCGCTCTGCCGGTGATACTTCCGACCCGTGGGGCCCTTGACCAGTTCGAATGACAATATTGAAATCAAGATGAACACTATATGTAAGAGTAAGAGAGAAAAAAATCCTTTTTTAAATTACAAATTGTTATACCGATCTACTCTCTTGATTTGAAGATACAGAACTGAGCGTGTAGCACATGATCAAGAAAGAAAGCCTCATGTGTTGAATTGGGGGCTGAAAGTTATCAACTAAAAGGATATGAGCCAAGTTAATCTACAAATTGTCCATAACAGAAATAAGAGTTGACTGATCATATTGTTCATATCAGTCAATAATGGTCTAGCTGAGGAACTATTTTAATGGGAAGTACTATTAGAGAAATTGTTGGGACTCAAAATAACCAATATAACCTAAATCAACCTTAGGCGATAGAAACCTCTTGTAGACAAGTAAAATTATCACATCAATTCCCACTCTGAATCGATAGGACAAGTATTGATTATAAAATATAACTTTTCCCTATTATATACACTTAAAATTAATCTAGAATGCCATGTGTAGCACCGTACCTGTCGTGTCTGTCTGAATCGACAGGAATCCCCGGAGCTTCTCACAGTAAAATCAGTAGTGGAGCGAGTAACTCTCATCCACGGTCTATCATGATGGAAAGTAAAATAACATAAGAGATAATGTCTCTTATTCACTTACATGTGTGATATTTAAGTTTAAAACATAGTGTAGGCAACATATTAATTAGTAGAAAACTCACCTAGGTAAGTGAATTATATCGAAGCGAAGGGTGAAGAGAGAAGTGGCTCTCAGTCCCTCTTTGTTACAAACGCTGAAAGAGAAGCGAAAGGGGCGTATGGCTCAGTATATGTTTTAATAATGCAACAAGTTTGTCGCGAAATCGTAGGTTAAGCCGTAATTTTCTAACTAAATAAATCGAGATTGTACTTACAAAGAAGACGTGATATGCGCGCTGTTTGTGTAGCTCCCGGGTCGCCGTGTTCCTAGTTGCGGACACGTGACCCGGAAGTTAAACCTACTTAAGTACGCCCGCATAATTTGAGAGTAGGCTAAAGACTAGAACGCTACCCGTACGTGAATTCATTCCCATTTCCGGGTCTCAGTGTGTTTATCCTTAATCTCATGACTAGGAAGTATGTCTTCCTTATATATAACTGTGTTAGTCGGATGAAGAATTGCAGCTTACGATACTGACTAAATGCGTCTTAGATGAGAGCCCGACTGGAGCACTACCTATGCGTACCATATTAATCATTGGTCACTACCTTTAGTCATGTGACTAGGAAGTAATTCTTGGTATAGTATGTCCGCGTTAATCGTATGATGACTGTAAAATAGAAAAGTGAAATGATGCAGTGGTGAAACGAACCCAAAGATCAGAAGAAGATGAAACATTCTGTGTGAAAAAATGTAATAAAAATCCAAGATGGCAAAAGGCTCGTAGGAGAAATGCTCGATTTTTAGCGTTCTATGTGGACAAATGTATTATCCGTTGTCCAAGATGATAAAGTATACGGGCACATAATGTACCTGATTATTTCTTTCATGAAGAAACTCATATATTAGATTCGTGAGAGCGATGAAACACGTGTCGGCTGGCTGCTGTTTATCACATGAAAATTAAAGAACGGAAGACTACCTTTTCTTTTCTTTTTTGAAACAATTGTTTTTTCTGCAGCTTTACCTGTATTTCTTGTTACATGTTACACTATCTACATATATTTGGATATTTGATGTGTGTGAATAGGGTTGTTTGTCTTTGAATCCTTGTGTTTCACCTGCCAGCTGGTTTAACCGATGAGTGGTTATTGGGTTTTTCCACTCACCGAGTTGCACCACCTAATTTGTTCTTTTGTGCTCATACTATTGGCAGTGCGCCCGCAGCTTCGCTGACACAAAAACCTTTTTGCAATATTTTTTAATTAGCCACACATGTCTGCAAATCGGGCATTGACAAATCTGACAAATCTGTAGGGTAAGTATACTCAGTATCATCAAGGGGATTACCAGCTGGTCGATTCAATAAAGGATTTGTAACCGTAGGCATCTCAATGGCAATGTCAGGTCCGGTGTCACTTGCCGGAGCCAAAACAGAATTTCTCAGCATCGCTGAACAAGAGACCGCAGGAGTCATACTAAGAAGTATCAGCCACTCGCTGTAATTTGACATTGTCAATGGAGATGTACCTGTTGTCCTTGCGACCAGGAAGTGGAGGTAAAATGACAGTTTGTGTGCCCTGCATGGCAAGTACAGGAACTGGTGCTCGACATGAGGGGCCGAACTCCATCTTGTTCTCCATCTTCCCACGGACAAGATCACCAACTCGGGGTAGCCAGCCAACTACTGGAATCTGAAGAGCAGCATCAGATGTGGAGGGCAACTGTTCCTTCGCAAGACTGCCTCCGGTCTTTTGTAGATTCTGTCAAACATCACAATGTTCATCTACGTTGAAGGATGCAGCAGACGCCGCTATGTCTAGACCCTCTAGGTCCGGAACAAACATTTTCATGCCAAAGAGCATTTCGTATGGGGTCCGCCCACCCAGAGACCTTCTAGAGAGATTATTAAGTGCACATTGCACACTATAGAGATGGGCCAGCCATTTCCGGCCTGTACCTAAAACCTTAGCTTTCAAGGATTGCTTTAAGTCATGGTCCATCCGCTCCACACCTGAATTACCCTCAGGCCTGTATGGAGACGAAATTTTGACTTGGAAACCCAATGAAGCCATGGCATCCTTGTACGCCTTGGAGGCAAAGGCTGGACCCTGGTCCGAATGAAAGGTACCACGTGCAAAAATTCCCACAAAGACAAACAAATCCCTGATGACAGTGCGAGAATCAATACTCCTGTGTGGCCACACCCAAACAAAGCGTGTGCACAAATCAACTGCAAGTAAGATGTACTTATATGCAGTATCAGAGGAGAAAGGACAACAGTGATCTAAATAAACACACCCAAGTGGTTTATTAGATGTGCAGGTGAAGAGACCTAACAGAGGAACCTTCTCAGGGTCAGCACCTAACATAGAGGAGCCCCAGATGGTAATTGATACCCCTACTAGGTTCACAGGGGTTGTGTGCACACTGAATAGCACCCACTGTAACAATGCTAGTTCCCTAGGGAACTAGATCAAAACATAGCAGCACAGGTGCACCACAGCATTTAACATATAATGAATAAATATAGGGTACAATCCAACTAAGTCACAGAAATGTAGGTTCCTTGATTTCTTTATTTCAATAGAAAATTGTAGCACCATACAGCCGACACGTTTTGTCCCTAAAAGGGGACTTCTTCAGGGCGCCAATAAGAAAGTGCTTCACATAGGGATGATGAGCGAAGATCTAAGAATGTAATACCACAGTGACCCGATAGGCTAGTCCAATGATCGTGTAGTAACGGAATTATCTGCTGATTTATAAGGATCTAAAATAAATCGGTCCAAAGTGTAAATCTGCACGTAATAACAGGTCTATTTAACATATAATTCAGATGTACGATCCCACAGAGCGGGGTCAGTCAGAATAGGTCCTTTGTATAGACTTAAGTGCCCAAATCGTGCTTTAACAATGACGACAGGCAATGTCAGAATCCATCCAGAAAACCGCGATGAGTCCTCTGGCATTGCGTGGTTTATTAGATATGTACAACTGTGTCAGGGGTGGGCGCGCAGCAGTTGAATGTTTAATCTGCTGGAAAATGTCACAATGAAGGACATAGTCACTCGTCTGTTTGTACAAACTGCGCCACCAGTAACGCTGTTGTAGGAGAGATACAGTAGCTGACTTGCTGGCATGAGCCGAAGGCCATACCCTTGTGAGCCGCTGTTATCAAAGCCTGCGTGTGGTCTGCATTGGGAATCAACCTGTAAAAAACATTGTTAATTCCCACATAGGGAACTTTATCGAGACTTAAATGATAAGAGTATTTAAAAGGGAAACCTTTTGGGTAATTTCCTCCCTTCTCTGTTGCAGCAATAGCTGCCAAGATGTCATCCTCAATCTTACTTTTGAAACGTGTAACTGCTGCTCCTAAGAATGTCGCAACTGCTGTCTTCGCTGCTTCATCAGCAAGACCGTTACCAACAGCATGTATCCCTCAAGCTTTGGTGACCAAGAGTATGAATTACAAACACAAGTGGGAGCTGTTCTTTGAGCTCAGCCACTCTAACCCAAAGAATTTTGTGTTTAATTGTGCTACCTTCGTAATCACGATAGTCATTCTGAGTCCGAAAGAATAAGTTGTCATTGTAAGACTGTACACAGTAGTACAAATCGTGCACAATAAGAGTAGTCACACTAGGGTCTGCGTACTCCAGTGCAAGCACCAGAGCACGGAGCTCTGCCAATTAGGCAGTACAGTCCTCTAATGTCTGTGTATGCGTGATATCGGACTTGAACTCTCCATTCACCATTGTACCAACCACTATTGCGCAGGCCCCAGAATAAGCATGTTTACACTCCGCCGCCGGTTGTGCAGAACCGTCTGAGTAAATAATACAATGGAAATCGTCCAGCGGACGCATGGTCAGAGGAGCAGGATGAACAAACTCATACTGCAAGTACTCCTGAGTCTGTAAAGAGGAATAAAAAATGAAGGTGAAATCCGGAGACATCAAAGATGTGACCCAATGTATCCACCTGGGATGTAAAACTTTTGAATTATGTACACTGGCCTTCGTCACTGCCTCCAAGGCAGGATACGGTGTACCAACCAACATGCGTTTCCCCTAGGACAGTGCACGCTCTTTGAGAATCTCCATCTGCACCCCAGTCAAGACCTTTTACACAGAGGAAATACGCATTTTTGCTGTAGTGTACAAGTGCGATAGGGACTGTGTCACCCTCATTAAAAGTCAAGTACGTGAAACCCACTGCCCCAGGCACAATTCTTATCACCAAGTTGGTGTGGTTATTACGAGTCAGTAAGAATCTAGATTCAAGAAGATCAGACTGCAAAGATCGCAAAATCACAGAATGTTCAGGCAGCCAGAAAGATCTGGAGAAAGTAGGTTGTACCAAGGAATAAAGTGGCTTGATACGCTGGGCATAATCAGTAATGTAAGTACGCCCAAAATTCAAATAACCCAGCAAAGATTGTAGTTTTTTCAGAGTTGCGGAACGCGCAATTGTGCGCATTTCCCCAGGAAGTGAGGTGCCAAACCCCGACCTTCATTATTGAGCTCAGAGCCCAAGAACAACACTGTGTACTCAGCAATGTTAGAATTGGCAAAGTTAAATTTGTAACCGGAGTCCGCAAACGAACAAATGATGCAGTCAACATGACACAAATGCGTCCACAATTCGTTGTCTGTGAGATAAATGTCATTCACATACGAGCACGCATCAGGGTCGAGTCTCTCCAAAAGAGAGACTATGCGGGCGGCAAAGACGCCAAGACTGTTCTTGTAGCCCTTAGCCAATCTTCGAAAAAGTTTTTGTTAACGCCACAGGTAAAAGCTGTTCATTGACTACCAATAGAGGACAAATTATGGCTAAAAAAGCCATTGGATATGTCAAGTGTGGTCTTAAACCTTTTACGCACAAGACTATCCACAAGGGCTGACCTGTGAGTATTCTGAACTGTGCAGGTCCGACAATGGGAGTTTAAGTGCCGGTAATCCAATACCAAATGGTACAAGCCATCAGCCTTGGTCACAGTAAAAAGAGGGTTATGTATCAGAGACACACACGTTTTAATGACACCTTGATATTACAATTGGTGAAGGATTTCTGCCACGGGAGCTTTCGCTTCACGTTGCATGGTGTATTGGGGTTTAGGCTGTGGCATAGACCGCAATAGAATCTCATGACAGGGAGAAAATTTGTCCCATCCACATTGAGTACGGTAAACTACAGGTGCAAGCACTTTAGCCCAGTCTTCTGCAAAATGCAGGGCTTGCTCCTTCAGCACTGTGTGTGTGAAAGCAGGGAGGATTACCCCCCCCCCCCCCCTTGCAGAGCGGCCGGAACAAAAGTCGGGGGCCAATCTACTTCCGCTGACAAAATGTCACAGGTAGTCGTAAGATTTTCCCAAAATACTCCTTTTATAGTACGTTGTATGTCACCTTCAAGGACAATTTCATAAAGTCTTTCAGGGGGAGCCACTCTAGTGTCAGCTGTCTCAACAGTAACAAACGTGTCAGTGGCTGTCACCTTCAGAAGTGGACGCAATGCTTCCTGCACTATGGTAATTACAGCTGTGCTGTCTAACAGCGTTAGCGCCCACGTCAGGTTCCGAAGCTGTTTTCTAACTATCCGTGGCATATCTTGCTGTTAAAGTAGCGACTTTCTTCTTCTGAAACTGGGGTCGAGGACGATGAGAATCGTCTTTCTTGCCTTTAACTTCAGCCAGTCGGGGCTACTCACGATTGCGGAGCGCGCAATTGTGCGCATTTCTCCAGGAAGTGAGGTGCCAAACCCCGACCTTCATTATTGAGCTCAGAGCCCAAGAACAACACTGTGTACTCAGCAATGTGAGAATTGGCAAAGTTAAATTTGTAACCGAAGTCCGCAAACAAACAAATGATGCGGTCAACATGACACAAATGCGTCCACAATTCATCGGCTGTGAGATAAATGTCCTCCACATACGAGCATGCATCAGGGTCGAGTCTCTCCAAAAGAGAGACTATGCGGGCAGCAAAGATGCCAGGACTGTTCTTGTAGCCCATAGTCAATCTTCGATACTGTTTTTGTTAACACCACAGGTAAATGCTGTCCAATGACTACTAATAGAGGACAAGCTATGGCTAAAAAAGCCATTGGATATGTCAAGTGTGGTCTTAAACCTTTTACGCACGAGACTATCCACAAGGGCTGATCTTTGAGTATTCTGTACTGCGCAGGTCCGACAATGGGAGTTTAAGTGCCGGTAATCCAATACCAAATGGTACAAGCCATCAGGCTTAGTCACAATAAAAAGAGGGTTCTTCATCAGAGACGCACACGTTTTAATGACACCTTGATATTCCAATTGGTGAAGGATTTCTGCCACGGGAGCTTTCGCTTCACGTTGCATGAAGTATTGGGGTTGAGGCTGTGGCATAGACCGCAATAGAATCTCATGACTGGGAGAAAATTTGTCCCATCCACATTGAGTACGGTAAACTACCGGTGCAAGCACTTTAGCCCACTCTTCTGTAAAATGCAGGGCTTGCTCCTTCAGGACTGTGTGTGCGAAAGCTGGGAGGATTAACTCCCCCCCTTGTGGAGCGGCCGGAGCAAAAGGCGGGGGCCAATCTACTTCCACTGACAAAATGTCATAGATAGTCGTAAGATTTTCCCAAAATACCCCTTTTATAGTTCATTGTATGTCACCTTCAATTAAAAGTCAATTTCCTAAAGTCTTTCAGGGGGAGCCACTCTAGTGTCAGCTGTCTCAACAGTAACAAACGTGTCAGTGGCTGTCACCTTCAGAAGTGAACGCAACGCTTCCTGCACTATGGTAATTTCCGCTGTGCTGTCTAACAGCATTAGCACCCACGTCAGGTTCCGAAGCTGTTTTCTCACTATCCGTGGCATATCTTGCTGTTAAAACAGCAACTTTCTTCTTCTGAAACTGGGGTCGAGGACGATGAGAATTGTCATTCTTGCCTTTAACTTCAGCCTGTCGGGGCTACTCACGGCTTTGCTGGGCACCCCAACCTCTGCCACCGGTTGGTGAGAACAATGTTTCCTGCAAAGAGCGAGGAGAACATTGTTCAGGAACCGGAAAATGATCAGGTGACTTAATAGTAGTGAGGTCACGCAAATCATAAGTGCGCTCAGTAGACACAGGTATTGGCGAAGCCGGACGAGACCCCTGTTTCTGTTGCATTTTCCCCTGTTTCATCTTCTTATTCCAATTCTGCTTTGGAAATTCAGAGCGTTTGTCTTTATTAGACTTCTGCTCCTGAACTTGGTTCTGTGCTGATTTAGCAAAAGGCTTAACACCCAAACTATTGCGGCCAATGGTCTTATAAGCTGCCGTAATAATTTTCGGCTCAACAAAGCACAAGTACCTCTGACACCATAAATGACACTAAGTTATTAGTTGCAGTAGTCCCTTTTATTGACCCTGCAAATGTCTTTCTTTTTTTATATCTTTATCTTAATCTTTACAATAAAGTGTACCTTCACCATATACACAAACAACAAATTCTTTGTTGAAACAGGGAAGAAAAAGCTTCTTATACACACAATATACAAATATATACGATAAACATATATCATACTTGTACAATACACCACGTAAAAAAAATTTGCACAACATTTACATATTTACATATAACTAAAAAACATTTATCATCTTTAATTAGCTTGCTGGCTTGTAGGAATACTTCCTATTTTAACAATTTCAAAATGTCCTATATTTTTCTTGTGGCAAGACTATAAAGAGAATTAGTCTTGTCCACCTTTCCTGAATTGTGGTCCTAATTAGTGGTCTGAAAGGTTCTCTACATTTTATTAACAAAGGCAGAGTCTGTAATATTCTAACTCGACCAAATGGAGAAAAAAAACGTATTTATATGCATATGAGTCTTTCTGGACCACTTCCTTGTACCGACGCGTTTCAATCTTGTGGTTGTGGGACCAACACATTAGATTGTTACAAGGTCTTCATCAGGGCTGATATTGATTGTAGTAGGACAGTTGGCGAGATCTGTAAGAGATTTTTAATAAGACTAGTTTTAGTGTGTCTATCTTCGTTAAAAAGGTTTTTCAGGGAGAAAGGGGCTTTTTCTTACAGTGTTAGTAACCTATGCATACCGTATTTGTAGCAGAAGAAAGTGAGCTGTTTTCTTTTTCTGCCTATTTAAATAAAGATGACATGGTTTCAATTTCATCTTTTTTGTTATTGCAAGTAATGTGGAAGTTGCATAGTTGGTATACTTAACCCACTCTCTGTCATCAGATTTAGTTGTTCTCTGGGATCCGGGGTTGTCTGGGGGGATACGAATTAAGCGATTCTGGAAGGTAAACGAAAAGTGGCTATTAATTTTATCTCTGGGCTACATAGCTTGTAACTGGTTTATATGGTGCAGTATTTTAAGTGGGAAGGAAGGAAGGTATGTTACTATGGGGGACCGCGTTCTACTTGTGGCTGCTCCTACATTCACCCAGCTACAGCTGTTTTGTTTCTCAGCAGTGTGTGCTTGAGCGGAGTTTTTTTACACGAGGTAGAAGCCCAAACAAAGCTATTTTCTTCATCGCATTGTGTGGGGAAACGCTGATGTCTCGCAGGGAGCCGGAGCTCTCTTTAAACCATTTGGTTTGTCGCGTTATCTGCGAAAGCGCTGTGTTCTCGCACGGAGTGAGGTGTCAATTGCTCGCTTATGTGAACGTTCTGAATTTAGCTGAAGGTTAAGATTAACATGCTGTTTGTTTTTCCTACCTTCAGTCTTCTTTTTCGTCTGTCGTGCGCTGCATCTTCTTAACTTCTTCACTCGAACTCACTTCGGTGGCGTCTGACGTCACCTTGAGGATTTAAGGTCATGTGTACCTCTGGGCGTGCGCGGGCGGCGATTGGTATTTGTAGTTTTTACTGCTTGTCCTACGGGAAGCGTTACATCTTGTGCCATACTGTTTATTTTTTAATTGTAGTATCGGTCTAATTCTTCCCGTATATCCAAATCGGGGAATTTATGAGTGGCGTCCATTATCTGTACGTTGTTCCAGATCTTGTTTATGGGATACGTTATTTCAGATTTTGCTTGTGGGGTGTACCCTTATGTCCTGGGTGCCTAATGGTACACAAACACATGCTTGTTCCAAATTAGCAGATGGCTTATTGTAAGATAGTTTTGGTAACATCATAGAGGGTCATAGAGGGTCAAGCTGTTACCCGCAGTTCATAATTTCCGAGATACCGTTCAGTCCATTTTCCATGGTTCCCAGAAAAAGGATAAGTTTGGCTTCCATGTTAGCTAGCATCTTCTCCACATTGTTCCCGGTGTCATGTCTTATAAGCATGGGCGAATTTTGCGAATCTGGCGTTCGCGAATTTTGCAAATTTGCGAACTCGCAATCCGCAAAATCCGCAAATTCGCGCGAATTTGCGGATTTTCTTTTTGTATTCGCAAGGGTTTCTGCCAGTTCGCGAGGGTTTTGGTACCAGTTCGCAATTCGCAATTGCGCACTTACTTGTCGGCTTGCAACGGTTGCGACTATGTTGTTTCTACGTCTGGTTCATCATCACAGGTTCCCAGCACCCTCTGTTTCACCACTGCCACCCTCTGTTTCACCCATGCCACCCTCTGGTACATCAATGCCACCCTCTGGTTCATCATCACAGTAGATTATGGGGGGGAAAGCAAGCACACCTGCCCTGCTTCAACTGACATGAATTAATTTGGGGTTGGTTTATTAATGTGTCACTGTTTTAAAATTCCAGGTCTGGCACCTGCTTCCTTATCAGTAATTTGCTTTCTGTTGCAGTGCAATTTTTTTTTTCTAGGACCTTTGTGGCCTACTTGTAGCTATTCTATGAGCCTGCTGTGAGGGTCAGAGCAGGGTCATACAATTGTTGCAACTAGCAACTGAACTCTGGAGGGGCCCCAGTCAGGAAGCACTACAGGGAATGGTTACTAATGATGAGTTTGCAAAACTCGTTTTTCTGCAATTTCGCGGGATTCGCGGGGCGCGAACTTGCGCGAGATCGAATTCGGAAGCCGCAAATTCGTGCGAATATGCGATTTGTTTTTTTGCAGCGTGTTAGTTCGCAAGGTTTTGTGCGTTTTAGCGAGCCGCTTGTAGCGCAACGGCGCGAAGTTACCCTTGCGGTCGTTCACGGGTGCGGCCATCTTGTTTGCATGACGTATTTCCGTTCCCGGGCGCGATGTTTAATCTCGCAAAGTGTGCGGCTCGCTAGTACAATTTTGCATGTGATCGCGAGGAAAATCTCGCGCGAACTTACCCACGCGGTCGTGAACGGGCGCGGCCATCTTGTTTCTCATTCATTGCTATGGTTCTGGGCATGCTTTTTGTATCCTCTCTAAATCTCTGCCATCCTTTGCTTGTTTGAAGTTTTTTTTGATCTATTTGACTTATTATCTATCCCTCTATTTTTCTAGCCCTATATTTTTATGTTTTCTGCTACTTTTGGTTAATTTTAAACTACTTTTTTAAACTCTTTTCATTTCTTCTCTTCCCTATTCTATTTTCTTTAATATCTAGCTTCCTTTCTGCCCAGACCATGGTAAAGGGAGCCGGGAAGCATCCCGAGAAGGGGAAGGGTCCCGCACCCCGTGCCCGGCTCCCGTGCGGGCGTTTGAGGGGGGAGCAGGTCGCACCCCGGGAGATCTTCAGCCCGGAGGAGGTGGCCGCACTAATTTTTTATGTTCAGCGCCGCCTCCTCAGGACCATCATGGCAGGCGGCAAGATCGGTAGCGGGTACGGGATCCGGGAGCACCGGAAGCGGTGGGAGAAGGTGTGCCGGGCCATGTACCCCCACTCTCGGGTCCCGCACCTACAACCAGGCCACCCACTGCTGGACGGATGTCCTGGACCGTAAACGCGATCTGCTCGACCTGTTCAGCCTTGAGATCCCCGGGCTTGGTGAGTAGTAGTAGCTATTTCTTTACTACTCTGTTTTCTCCTTCTCTGTGTGTTATTATATTGCAAATTTTTGTTTTTTACCAAGAGCAATAATGCTGCTGATTACATTGTAGGTAAATTATATTTCAAAATCTTCTGTGCATTTCAGGTGCACTGCTCTCCTTCTCAGTAGTGTTGCTACTATGCTTATTTGTTTTCGATTTTGTGTTCATTTCATTGGCCTGTGAAATTATGTATGAGTGTAGTTTAAAGAACTGCATAATGCTAGACACTAAGGTTCAGAATTTTAATTACCGGCGCATCCCTGCAAAGTAGTAGGGATGCACAAGTAATTGTTCGCCACGCCACCACCACCCATGGTGCGCCATATTTACAATGCCGCGCACCATGGGCCCAAAACGTCACCAAAGCGTTACGCATCTGTGCCGTAAAGGCGGTGCATTGCTGGAGTTGCGTCGCAACGATGGCGCAGCTCCATCAATGCTCTGGGGTGCCCTATCTCCCCAATTCTGCGCCAAGCCGTACGTCTGCTTCAAGCAGGCGCAGGTTTTGAGTCACGCATCATTGTCCTTAAAGTGACTGATTGAAATCTTGTAGATTTCCCTCAGCCACTTTTAGGATGCGTTCCTGTGCAGGAACGCCCTCCCTTGCGCCGGAACGCCCCCTGATGGCGCAGGGCTTTACAACGTGATGCATCTCCCATATGCGTCACGTTGTTAATATACGCTGCACCATTGCGCCTCTTTTGTTCTGCCGCTGCGTCACAAAAGTCACGCAACAATGGAGCAAAAGAGCCGCAAGGGGCTTCTAAATCAGCCCCTACAGATTCAAGTCCAGTCCTTCCTTTGTACACATGGCGATAAGAAGAAATAGTGGTGGTGGATTGATAGTTTGAGTATTTTAATGACTGGTTAATGTAGTAGGAAACTTTAGTGTTGTCGCTGATCTGCAATCACGATGGACTTTGTCTGTCACTTCGCGTGCTGCGGACTGCTGCCTGCCAATCCTAGGCAAACCTTTTTAGTACTTTGTTTAGTGAGTTACATAAGAACTTTCCAAGTCGATGGTCCGCAAATCAAGCAATACTAATAACGTAGTAGACCTCATGAGATCGGTCAATATATCCCGTGGAATAGTTGTCTATTTGCTATTTCGCCAAAATATTTTGTTATTGTTCTTTTGAAATGTTTGATTTGTTTGACAAATATCATCCATGTTTTCTGGTCTTTCTTTCTTTCATGTTGTACATCAGCTCCCCCCAGGGGAAAGAGGACACAGGAGGAGGAGGAGGGTGCTGTTGAACAGGATGCAGGCCAGGATCGGGCAGGCGAGGGCTCCTTTGCTGGCCCCAGTAAGTTTTAATTGTAATATGGAGTACCTATTTTCTAAATCGTCTTTGATCTTCTTGTAGACTAGATCTAAATTCTTATCCTGCCTCGACTATGACTCCTTGTGGTATTACTAGATTATTCTTATTAGTCTGTCTGTGTAGCTAACTAAGATTGCACATTTGGCAATTCCATTGGACTCCCATTCTAGTCAGCAATAGCTCTATGCACTGAGTGCAGTACTCTGGGATTGTCCATAATGTCTTTTCAAGTCTTCTAAATGTTTATGCTTTGACAATTGCCAACAATAAAAAGGTGAATGACCACCAAGAAAGAATAAGATACTACTTTACTTTTAGTTTGGATAGGAGGACAATCCATTCTACTACTGTTGCAGGGACAAAACTGCACAAACAGAACTATGGACACTAAATAATGCATTGCTTAGCTTATCAATTATAATAGGCGCTGTTAGACTTTCCACATACCTCAGTGATAACAGACTTTGTAGTTGAACCCCCAATCTCCTTCCTGACTAGATAGTGTGGCAGAGTCATTTAGCTCCCAAAGTCACCGATGATTGATCCCCAATGATGATTAGATTATCCAACGCAGGACAAGAGTACGGAGTCAGAATCAAGAAGTGTCAGAGGCACGGACTCATGCTTGCAAAAATTCCAAAACCTTTATCTCATCCACTCTAGTCTGGAGGACCAAAAACCACAGAGTCTATTTAAGTTTAAAAGCTTTATTAAAAGTAAACACATTTATTAAAATCAAGTTTGTCATAAAACTAAACGTTTAACTGAAAATGGAAAAGTGCTTAGTGCTGACGATTAATTGGACACATTTCTTGTGGTCGAGCCGAGCTCTCACCTGGTTTGAACTTGATCCTGCTCATGTTCTTAGAAGTCAAGCTTCTGTCTGTTAGGAGAAAAAGTAGTGCGTGTTAAAAATAAATAGCAAGCATTCATCAGTTGTGCCAAAAAGTGCAGCAAGACAACAGCCTTCCCTGGAAAAAGGGACATTTTTACTTTAGAGTAGACAGTCACAAATTATTACATTGTATTCTGTTTTTTCACATTTCTTTATTCCTCCTAGACCAAATATTATATAGTAGTGAGTGGTGTATTCTATCATTCTTAAATGTACTTTGTAGGTGGAACATCTGGTGGCGGGCCAGCGCGGAGGTGGTGGTATTGAACGAGGGGAACAACTCCGGGGAGGAGGCGGTGCAAGTGCTGGACGACACCAATGTGCCTGTGAGGGTTAACACGGTGGTGGCGGGCAGAGGTAAGCTTTATATTCCTTACTTATTGAGATTGAAGACTGCAGAGTGTGCTTTCTGCACGGGTGTATTATAAATCAACCAGGTAGTAGCCTCCTCTAAATGTACTTCGACTTAGCTGTGAAGTTTTTGGCGAGAAGAATCCCAATCAGATCTGAGATGAACATGATGGATGAAATGAACGAAAAGCGAAAGAAGGGTGTAAGTAAATGTCGAAGGACGAGAAATTTAATGATGACTGGCAAAGAAGAATGATATGTTTTTGCTTGGTCCCCGAGGTGGCTGGGAAGGACAGAATATGGTATGGTGCATGGCTGGGTGAATGATGAAGCAAGGATGGGTGGAAGGAGAACAGCCTGGGTGGGTGAAACAGAAACTGTATGTGTGCATATACTTTGAATGGATGGATGCCTGGATCATGGTACTATCTGACTCTTAGATAGCATATGTGTATCTAGAGAGAGTAGACGGTCACTGGATGAACTAAGTGTTACTTTGAAGAGCATGTAACACCTCACCCGCACGTCCGTTCCAGTGTAGGAAAGGCAAGGAAAAGAAATTGTAATTTTGTCGAAATACTACCATGAATAGTAGCAGTAGTTTGTATTGCAACTGCAAGCACAGCATATATCCGGGTATTACAGTGGGCACTCCCTACTTCTCTTAATAACTTTAGTTTAGTAGTAGCACATCATTCATGTGTGGGTGTATCACTGTTCACTCAATAATAAGCAAAGCACCTAAAGTCATCCCATATGTAATCAAATACATCCCATGTGAAGTGAAAGATAATCAGATTATTTAGCTTCTTCATTTTCCTTTTCTTGTACTCATTTGTACTGTAGGGTGAAAGCTAAATTAACTAAGCAGTAGCCCTTTTAACAGAGTATTCTCAGTGCCACCCGTAATAGAAAAGTAAGAGCTTTACCACCTGCATGTACTGGACCGGTACAGTAACGCAAGTCTGTCTCACTCATCATGGTGTGCGTCTGTTTTTCTCGGGTGCAAGTTCACTGCGCTGGCATTATGCCGGCTTGCATAAGATAACGTACCAATTTTCCTAAACAAGAGAGAAGAAGAAGAATAAGACTGGTGTACTGTCATAGTCGACTGTAATGGAAGTCCATAGTGCTCGTAGAATTTTTTCCCTAAACTCCCACTAATGTTAGAACAAGGATGAAGAAGTGGGAGGTTAGATAGATACTGTCCTCAATAGTTATGTACTGTGCTTTCAATTTGCTACTTGTACTGTGACACAACTTTCTGCTTAATAATTTTGTGTTAATCTTAAGGAGCATTGGTTACAGACTATGTCTTTCTTTCTTCATATAGTTGCTCCTTCCAAATCAAACAGACCATCAAGGAGGGAGCTGGCTCGAATGGCCCGGCAACGGAGGCTGGATGCCACTGTCGCCGAATATCGGCGGCTGGTGGCCCTGGAGGAGGAGGACAAGCAGTCTACCGGTACAACATCCACTGGGACAGCTGCATCCTCCTCCGTGCCCCCACGGGCTGCCAGCCAGCGCAGTGCTCCAGCTGTACGGAGCCGGGCTACCAAAGCCAACTGCCACCGCCGAGCAGCAAAGACAGCAGCTGCCACCCACAGGAGTTGCAAGGCACGCCAGCGCCGCTTATGCCTCAGAGTGTCCTACCTGGAGCAGGAGGTCCTAACCTATAAGAACTTGGTGGAGGGCCTCCGCTTCGACCATGCCACCCTCCGCAAGGAGTATAATGCCCTGCCTCTAAAGTCAACAGCACCCTGCCGTAGTGTCCCTTGCCCCTTTTTTAGAGACTTTTGGGGGGTGGGAATTGGGAGTTGGGTTGTTTTTGGGACTTTTGAAGGACAATCGTTGGGGTTAGGGAGGGTCTTGCGGGAGATTATTTTGTTAGGGCTACAAAAATATACTTTTTGAAACTTTATCTGACCATACCTGTTTTTTACTGCTTTTGAGTCTGGTGGGTGGGTGTTTAACAGTAAGTTTGTTTTCCTGAAGAGTCCTAGGACTTTAGTAGTACTACCGTCAATCTCTCGTCTCTCCTAATACTCCATTATACTACCTCCCACCAAACGCTTCTCTTACCTGTGATTTGTGTTTGAAAGTAGGGCTAGGCCCAGGGCTGGCTCCACGGGAAATGGCGATTAAGCTTGGCAATCCTGGGCGGATGAAATGTCCTCCTCATTGCAGTGGTACTAGTGGTGTGACACAGTGGCAGTTGCATGCCTATGGAAAAAAAGAAAATGAAACCCGGTTTGTCCTTACTGTAGCATTACAACGGTACGATAGCGAATATAGCAGGTGACAGTACACTAGAACAGTGCCACAATGTAGCCTAACAAATGGTAAAGTATTGAAAGTATAACTTGTACTTGTGTTGAATTTCTTTGACATTAGCTACTACTACAAGAAATAGTACTGAAGCAGAGTAAGTCTAGAATATATCCTCGGATTCCTTCACCAGCCTGTTGCTATGACCTTATCCTCCCCAGCACGTGTGTGGAATTATTGATGTCATTTAGTCACACATCAAGCAAAACCGCACAGCTCGGGGGAAGAGGGTTAGGGTTTGGAAAATGGATGGGAATGGGGGTTTCTTTTTGGGTAGGTTTTGTTGAGAGAAGAAAAAAAAAGCACAGCATGGACAAACAATAATTGAAGATAAAGAAATCTTTGGGTACAAAGCTAACCATAAATCTTTTAAGTGACATAAAGGAAGTGCATGCACTATTGCATAAATTGTTACTGAAAAGTAAGTAGTACTAGAATGCGACAGTACAGGGCTGCAGCGTTTTCACTTGCCTATCTCTGCACTCAGAGAAACACTTCTTACATTAAATTAGGTTTAAAAAATAGCCGAAGTAAAACCTATAGAATGGCTGTAGGGATCAATTTCGAAGCAGAGAGAGATCCAAGAAATGCAGTCACACTCATAGAAGAAAACAATGGATACTGTATCTGTATGTTGTTGTAGTTGTCCTGTTGAATTTGGTAAGTAAGTTGCATGCAGGAAACAATTCCTCTTATTAGCGGCACTCCTCCATTCCAGCTTACGCTTCGTCCATCAATGTTGGTGACCAGAAGACACCCTGTCCACTGCCTGCCTGACGGATGCTGAATTGCGGCTCGCTAATGTGAAGCCTGACTCCATCCTTTTTTCCCCATTGCATAGACTGAAACCCGGCCTGTAATTATTGAACGAAAAACAGGAAGTGATATTAGAACACCACTGATAAATAAATATAAGGTATGTACGCTGTGTAGTGCAAAAAGTCACACTTTGATTTTCCTAATAGACAGTACAATATTTTTGAAAGTGCGTACTCTGAGTCACCTTTTGAAGAATAAATAAGTATGGGCAAATTAATTTAGCGGATCTTTCCCCTAAAACTAGGTGTACTGTAAACTGTGTTTTAGACCAAAATTAGACCTTCCCAGCAATGCTCCCACCCAGACCCTTACTAAAGCCAGTCGCAAAAATGTAGAAGAATCCCAATCAGATATCAAAAAACGAGGCCTAGCAGAAAACTGGTGATAAAACGTACTTTGAAAGTAAAAGTAGGCCCAAATACCCCCTTACCCACCGTGGATTGTATTCAAACCACTTGCAAGCAAGCAAAAGTATCCATAGCCAGCATCGCTCCAAGACTCGATAACCCCCCCACCCAAACACATGCAATAGAAATACTGCTAACCCTAACAAGCCCTAAATTAAGAATAGTGGCAAAGGCTTTCTTTAACTATGCCAAATCCCCCCTTTCCCATCATGGATTTTCTTCAAATGACTTGCAACCAAAATTACACATTCTCACGAGTGCTCTAAGACCCCAGAACTCAGTTGCAAAAATCTAGAACACCCCGAAACACATGCAATCCTGCTGCTAGGGCTAACCCTAAGGAACCCTAAGTTACAAAAAGTGCCAAAAGGCTTATCCTTATGGATTTTGTCCAAACCACTTCTATCCGGTATTAGACCTTCCCAGGAATGCCCCAAGACCCGCCAACCCACCCGCAAAAAAGCACAACACAACACCCCCAAACAGCCAAATAGGAAAATCTCATACTTACAATATTTCTCGGCCTTCGGTCCAAACGCGCTGTGCAGCTAGGTCATAACTCCCGTTTTCCACCACGGATTTCCTGAAAAGCAATGCAATCAAGATTAGACTGTCCCAGCAGTGCTCCCAGACCCCAAAACTCACCCACAAACACCCGGAACCCCCCCAAAGAGTACCTCAAAGACAAGCAAGTCAGCAAAAACGCAAAAGAAAATTCCGCCTCCGATTTGGTCCAAACCACTTTTATCCGGTATTAGAGCTTCCCAGCAATGGCCCCAGAGCCGTCAACCCAGGCGAAAACTAGTAGAAGACCCCCAAACAGCCAAAAAGCAAAAGTACAAAAATGGGGACTTAGTCCTTTTCTTGCCAATTTCCAAAATCACTCCTTGCGTGCTCTGCAGCTAGGCCCTAACTCCCCTCTGCCACCATGGATTTGCTTCAAACCTCTTGCAAACTAAAGTATCCATAGCCAGCAGTGCTCCCATACCCCGAAACCCACCCACAAACACCAGGAAGCCCCCCAAACAGGCCCCCGAAAACGCTACATTGAGCAAAATGTCAGAAATAGCAAAAAAAATTCTGCATGGATTTTGTCCAAACCACTTCTATCCGGTATTAGACCTTCCCAGGAATGTCCCAAGACCCGTCAACCCACCTGCAAAAAAGCACAACAGCCCCAACAGCCAAAAAGGAAAATATCATACTTACATAATTTCTCGGCCTTCGGTCCAAACGCGCTGTGCAGCTAGGTCATAACTCCCGTTTTCCACCACGGATTTCCTGAAAAGCAAATGCAATCAAGATTAGACTGTCCCAGCAGTGCTCCCAGACCCCAAAACTCACCCACAAACACCCGGAACCCCCCCAAAGAGCACCTCAAAGGCAAGCAAGTCAGCAAAAATGCAAAAAAAATTCCGCCTCCGATTTGGTCCAAACCACTTTTATCCGGTATTAGAGCTTCCCAGCAATGGCCCCAGAGCCGTCAACCCAGGCGAAAACTAGTAGAAGACCCCCAAACAGCCAAAAAGCAAAAGTACAAAAATGGGGACTTAGTCCTTTTCTTGCCAATTTCCAAAATCACTCCTCGCGTGCTCTGCAGCTAGGCCCTAACTCCCCTCTGCCACCATGGATTTGCTTCAAACCTCTTGCAAACTAAAGTATCAATAGCCAGCAGTGCTCCCATACCCCGAAACCCATCCACAAACACCAGGAAGCCCCCCAAACAGGCCCCCGAAAACGCTACATTGAGCAAAATGTCAGAAATAGCAAAAAGAATTCTGCATGGATTTTGTCCAAACCACTTCTATCCGGTATTAGACCTTCCCAGGAATGCCCCAAGACCCGTCAACCCACCTGCAAAAAAGCACAACAGCCCCAACAGCCAAAAAGGAAAATCTCATACTTACATAATTTCTCGGCCTTCGGTCCAAACGCGCTGTGCAGCTAGGTCATAACTCCCGTTTTCCACCACGGATTTCCTGAAAAGCAAATGCAATCAAGATTAGACTGTCCCAGCAGTGCTCCCAGACCCCCAAACTCACCCACAAACACCCGGAACCCCCCCCAAAGAGCACCTCAAAGGCAAGCAAGTCAGCAAAAACGCAAAAAAAAATCCGCCTCCGATTTGGTCCAAACCACTTTTATCCAGTATTAGAGCTTCCCAGCAATGGCCCCAGAGCCGTCAACTCACCCGCAAAGAAGTAGAACACCCCCACAAGTGCTGAGTCTTTCTTCATTGGCCGTAATCCAGCCCTCTGCTTTGAGGGAAATAGGAGTCTGGAGGAGGAGGATAGAGGAGCATGTTCTTCTGAACTTGTGAACCTGAGGAATGCAGACTGCGGCACCTTCAAATCAATAAGCAAACAAGTGAAGACAGTTCTGCTGATGGGCTTGTTTTTGTGATTAGGTGATTAAAGTTTGAATTAAATTAACTGTGCAAAACAAAGAAAGACAGACACACAGGAATAAAAGTAAATAAGGACGAAAAAGAAAGTTATTGATTCATTGTCTCATTTTCAGGGCTCGGTGTCAGGGAATAAGAATAAGAGTTCGCCATCATACTCTGAGAATTCAGGCAGGGTGAGGTCGGTGTCACGAACAGAGAACAAATTCCCTCATCTACGTTGCTGTCCTCCTCGTCTTCATGTGGCGTGCTTTCTCGTACTTTGTAATCTGGTGGTATGGGGTGCTGATTCATCTTGATCATTGTTAACCTCTCCACATTTTTGGGCGAGAGGCGGCTCCGTTTGGGAGTTACAATGCCACCAGCCGCACTGAAAACACGTTCAGAAGACACACTTGCGAGTGGGAAAGACAAGTAGTTTGTAGCCAGGTTGGAGAGCTGTGGCCACAATTCTTTTTTCCCATGCCAATACGCCAATGGGTCAGCATTAACATAGACCTCTGTTGAGTCATTCAGATAGTCCTACACCATCGACTCAAGGTCCTCCAAGGTTCCTCCACTTTGCTTACTTTTTGCTGTGACCTTTTGAGAACCAAACCCAAGCCAAGTTAGCCAATCCTCTTCTGCATCCAATGTTACTGTTGTGTCTGGTGCAGATGATCCGGTTGCCGGTGTCTTTAACGGCTGAGAGGTCACTTGTGCCACAGCCACAGGTGCAGAAGTGGATTGTTTTGACTGGGGATGGCCTGCTGATGCTGATGTACTGCCTTTTCCTTCAATGTGCTACCGTTCTCTTTCAAACCTCTTGGCTGACAAGGCTAGCCAACGTTTGTACTTTGTAACATCTTCATCAGCAAAAGGAAAGAATGCTCGGCCTGCCAGCGCCTTTATGTAGCGTTGATCCAGAATAGTAGCACAAATGTAATGCTTTTCTGAGTGGATCATTTTAAGACGTTCATCACCACGTAGGCGCTCTAATAATGTCTCCGCCAAAACAAAAGGGTCTTGTTTTTTTTCATCTTTTTGAAACACAGAACACACCGCCTTCAGTTGGTGCTCCAGCATGCACAACAATGGGATAGCTTTTCCCAAATTACAGTCCTCCTTGCTGACTGCATGTGTGAAGACCTCAAAAGGACGAAGTATGTCTGTCAGGCTTTTAACTAGGTCCCATTGCACCGCATCTATCCTCAGGTCCTTCTGAGCTGTACCCAGTGTTAAGAAATAGTGATCGAGTACCGTATACTGCTCATACAGACGCTCAAGCATGTAGAAGTTTGAGTTCCAACGTGTTGGCACCTCCTGGATTAGTGCTTTCACTGGCATTCGACGTTCATGTAGCAGGCTCCTCAGATGCTTCGGGCCTTAAAAGAATGGCTGAAATGGTTGCACATTCTTCGGCAGGTGGCCACTAACTCGCACGCTGGACTGTCTTCATCACTCAAGAATTTTTTAACAACCAGGTTTATACAGTGCGCCAAACACGCCACTCTGAAATAGTGACCCAGCTCCATGGCCTTAACTACATTGGCTCCATTATCCGTGGAAACATAACCAATCTGGCATTTTTTTAGGGACAGCCAGTGAAAGACCTTTGTGTTAAACTAATCCAAAATGTTTTGTGCTGTGTGACGTTTCTCCAAGCCAAACATGGGTAGTGTTGCATGTTTCCGAGCAGCTTTAAAAACTTGGTCCGGGTCAACACCTGCGTTTAGCTTTGCTTTAACCCCTGAAAAAGAGACCCAGTGTGCAGTGATGCACATGTAATCAGTGCCTGTGCCACTGGTCCACATGTCTGTTGTCAGATGTATAGTGTGAGCAGCACTCTTCTGCAAAGCTGCCCCAATCACCTCCAGCACATCTTCATGTAGTGCTGGAACCGCAACTCTGGCAAAATAGAACCGGCTAGGAACCTTCCATTTAGGGCAGAGCGCTGCCACTAATTCTAGAAAACCAACCCCTTCTACAAAAGAAAAAGGGAGAAGGTCCAGAGCTAGCATTTTAGCCAGCTTAGTGTTATACAGATGCGTCAGTGGGTGGTTGCGTTCATATGGCGCGTCTGAAAAAAACATGTTTCTAATGTTGCCCTGGACCAAGCATTTACGGGATGATGATGATGATTTCTTTGACCCAGTTACGCTCGCTGATGAACTTTTTCGTATTGGTGTCTCAATCTCTCCCACACTCTTAGTGTGGCTCACATGGGGTGTGCTGCTGACAGGGGTACTGGGTGTAAGTGAAGTGTTTGACACGTCTTCTTCCTCCTCCTCATCATCAGATGAAACATCAACGTTTTCTTGACATGCAATTCGGGCTTCCTTGATCGCCTTTAGGTGCGCAAGCCATTGGACAGCGTGCTGTCTCTTAAGATGACCTCTCTGGCCTCCGGTACCATAGTTGGTACCAAACTTACCATGACTAACTGCAAGCTTACAAATGCTTCAAATGGCGAAGCTTTCCCTTTTTGGGCAAACACTAAAGAAGTCCCAAGCTGGGGACTTGAATTGCCTGTGGGGGCCGGAGGAGGCGGCGATACTGGTGGTCATGCTGCTAATGCCAGATGAAGTGGAGGATGTGGATTGCCGATCTTTACTACGTTGTGCACTTTCACCACCACTAATTGAGGCCGAGGTGGATGGAGGAGGTCCCTTCTGGCGAGGAAGAAATATGGAAGCGGTGCGTGTTGGTGTACTAGTTAACTCCAATGATTGTGGTGTTTCTTCCATTGCCTCCTCGTCGACAACATCATCACGCTCAGCAGCTTCTTGGGCTAGGGTCAAAATGTCTGTTTGCTGCATGCCGGCTGGGGCTGCAGTGACCTTTATGATGACTGGGTCGTCGTCGTGACAGTCTTCATCAGCAGCCGTATCCGCCACTTCTTGTTGAGCCTCATCACACTCCATAACTATGAGACATTGGACGAGCTTCCTTTTATGCTTAACTACCTTTGTCAGATCCTGGTGTGCCTCACTCTCAGACGTCACGGCAGTAGTGCTGGTTCCCAATTTTGATCCATATCATCAGATGGAGGTGTGCTTGAAGAAGATGTAGACGCCACCCTTGATCTTTTCCTTGCTAGGGATGAGGAAGACAATGAATGATCAGCAGGAGTGGCTTCCTCAAATGATACCTCGGCTTGATTGTCGATTTCATGATGTGCCCCTACTTCTGGAGAACCAACTATTGTGGGCACTTGTGACTCTCCATGCACCTCTGCTTGCGCATCTCCTTGCGCTGCCTCTCCTTCCACAAGTACTTGGGCTTGTACTTGCACATGTGGTTGTTGTTGCGGCTGTGGTTGTTCAACACTCGTCAGATGAGTTACAACAACCTGTGTTGTTTGAGGGACATTGCTGCTACTTTCTTGTGATGAGCCAACATCACTGGTCGATGGTGATTGAACAACTAGACTAAGTGCCTCTGCAGCACTCAAGGGCTTGGACTTAAGTTGGCGTGGTGGTGGTGGTGGCACTGAGCCCAATGGAGCGGGGGTGCTGCTCCCAGCTTGGTCCCCAGCAGATCCCGCGGCTGCTGCAGGCGTACTTTTTTTTTACTCCCAAAAAATGTGGCGACGGCACACCAGTCTCCTTGGTAACTTGCTTCTTCTGCTCCTTACTGGCAACTTTCTTGCTAGAGGAGCTACGGGGAACTTTTTTTAGGGCCATCTTCTTCAGAGCAGGTCAGAACAGCAGGCCGCAGTTGCACGAGTTGCAGAGTTGTCTGTGGCCACACGTGACGTCGCGTGACGTTATGCTGCACACACACACCACTGTAGGACTTCTTCCTGGCACTGGTGGTTCTCTTGAGTCTTGTGCACCTAAAAGTGATGGAAGACAGAGGAACATCAGTTCAGTTATACACCCCAAAAAATCGAAAATCACAGAAAAATCAGCACAATCCCAAGCCCTCCAAAATGTAAATGTGTGTGTCTTGTAAAGCGCACTGCTACCCGGAGGCGTCCTGGCGCTATAGACCGCTGGGGAACCCGTCCTGGCTTTCCCTGTGAGATGTTCCCTCCTGGGTATCTCCAAGGTGAAACCAGGCATCCCCGGCGTTTGTGGGGGGCTGTTGTGGAGATGAGCCCACGTCTCGTTGGCGGCCATCTTGGTTTGGGGGGTAGCTTGCACGCTCTAGTCCTCTCTTTAGGAGGCGAGCAGTGCATAAATTGAGGCAAATCTCCTCAGTTCGCCCTCAACAGCCTAGTGCACTACCAGCAGCGCTCTTCTCTCAGCGCGACCTGCAAGCAGATACTCGAGAATTTTAAAACATCCCGTTTTGGTCATTTTTGTTCATTCTTATTTTAAATTGTTTTACCTTGCTCTTAATTGCCGGCCACGCATACTCGCACCTCTGCCCCTCTCACCCACACTCTAATCGGTAACTCACCGCCCTTGGCGGGTCCTGCGCCCACGTCTCGTTGGCGGCCATCTTGGTTTGGGGGGTAGCTTGCACGCTCTAGTCCTCTCTTTAGGAGGCGAGCAGTGCATAAATTGAGGCAAATCTCCTCAGTTCGCCCTCAACAGCCTAGCGCACTACCAGCAGCGCTCTTCTCTCAGCGTGACCTGCAAGCAGATACTCGAGAATTTTAAAACATCCCGTTTTGGTCATTTTTGTTCATTCTTATTTTAAATTGTTTTACCTTGCTCTTAATTGCCGGCCACGCATACTCGCACCTCTGCCCCTCTCACCCACACTCTAATTGGTAACTCACCGCCCTTGGCGGGTCCTGCGCCCACGTCTCGTTGGCGGCCATCTTGGTTTGGGGGTAGCTTGCACGCTCTAGTCCTCTCTTTAGGAGGCGAGCAGTACATAAATTGAGCCATGCTCACGCGCAGCGGTCACGCGCTGCGGAGACGCCAGAATGACGCCGGAGTTACGCCAGAGTTCAGCCCGTCTGCGCCCGTCCGCGCTGAGGACGGGCTGCAGGCCGGGCTGGATCTGGTCTCTCCATCCTTGCTCCTAGGTAAGACATCACTGCGCTACACTCCATCTATGCTTCTGGCTCTAAGACCTCCCGCATGCTCTGCTATGCACTGTTTCACCCCGCCAGGACTATTACATTCCCGCTGTTGTACTGTCTGTTCTTCCGTATTCCATCCCCTTGGCACTTCTCCTATTAGCCTCTGTCCTTCCTCCCCATTGCCTATTGTATCTCATAATACTGGGTTTCTATTAAATGCCCGTTCGCTAATTAAACACAATCTTGCCTTCCACGATTTTGTGGATGAAAGACAGCCTGACTGGGTATTCATCACTGAGACCTGGGCTACTGACTCCTCTGGTCATGACCTTCTCCTCGCCATCCCTGAAGGATATTCTCTTCAAAGGCTTGACAGACCCAAACGGAGAGGAGGAGGTATTGCCATCCTCTTTAAATCCTCCTTTTTATGTTCGGTTAACCCTCTCTCCTCGCCCCAAGATCGCTTTGAAGCCTTATACTTTTGTATTACTTGTGCCCCTTCAGTCTCTTTCACAGGTATATTGATTTATAGGCCGCCTGGTTCCAGAGTTAACTTCGTTTCGAACATTCTGAGAATCCTTGAACCCTATTTTGGAAAACCTTCTATCACCATTCTAGGTGACCTCAATTTCCATCTTGATGAGCTTCACTCTAAGGACACTCAGTCACTGGTTGATTCACTTGGATCCTGTGATCTTAGTCAGCTTGTCACTAGTGCTACCCACTCAGCAGGTCACATCCTTGACGGGGTATTCTCTAATGACCCAAGGCTTTCCAGCGGCACTCCTCTACCGTTGGTGTGGACTGATCATTTTGCGGTTCCTCTTCATTTAGCCTTCTCTACTTCCAATTCCACTAAGAAGGGGACTACCTCTTTCGTTTCTAGGAGACACCTGAGGCTCTTTCCCTAAAAGACGCGGATGTGGCAGCACAAGTTGTGCATGATTCCATCATGAATGCTGTGGAAAAACTTGCCCCTGCATCCCTGCGGTATGTAGCCCGGAGGAAACCATCAGCTCCATGGTTCTCGGACCATCTTAGATTATTAAGACAGGGGTGCAGAAGCAGTGAGAGGAGGTGGAGGAAATCCTAGGATCCTATTGATAGGGAGGCTCATAAGTCTGCTCTACGGGATTATAAGCAGAAAGTGATACTGGAGAAGCAGGAATACTTCTCCAACCTCACTAGTTCACTCACTTCCTCCAGGGAGCTTTTTAAAATTGCGGACTCACTATGCTCCCTCCAACTCCCAGACCCCGTAGTCAGCTCTCAACGTCTGTGTGACGATATTGCAGACTTCTTTCATAAAAAAATCTTTGATATTCATACTTCCTTAGAAGTACAACGTCTCTCCCTGACTGAAAATAATCCCCTAGGCATTAGCCTTTTGGAGTCACTTGACACAGCCCCTTCCAGCTTTCTGTCTGACTTTCCGCCTATGTCTCTGGAGGGGTTGAATCTTCTTTTAGACAAGACCAAATCCTCCTCCCCTCTTGACCCACTGCCTCTTAAAAAACTAAAGGAGTGTAGGAACAGCCTCCTTCCCCTTTTACTTGAGGTGATGAATAAGGCAATTGCCCAAGGCACTTTTCCATTAGTATGGAAGAAGGCAATTGTGAAGCCGCTTCTTAAGAAGCCTTCACTTGATCCCGGTCTATTGAAAAATTTTAGACCCATTTCCTTGCTCCCTGCACCTGCTAAAATTTTAGAAGCACATTTGAATCGCCATCTATCTTCCTTCCTCGAAGCTTCAGAGTACCTGGACATTACCCAGCATGGATTCCGAAAACATCACAGCACAGAATCTGCCCTCACCTTTGTAGTCGACAACATCCGACGCAAGGTTGATGTTGGACAAACAACTGTTCTGGTGCTATTGGACCTCACGGCCGCATTTGACACCCTGTCTCCCGCCATTTTAACATCTCGGCTTAGGGAGGCAGGTGTCACTGATTCGGCCCTGAGCCTCCTCAACTCCTTTCTCCTAGATAGGGAACAGAGAGTGATGCTCGGCAACCACCTCTCCCCAGCAAAGTCTTTGCAATGTGGGGTGCCACAGGGGTCGGCATCAAGTCCGACCCTATTCAACATCTACGTGGCCCCCCTTGCTAGGCTTGTAAGATCGCTGGGGATGGAGGTGGTATCATACGCCGACGACACCCAGATTATGATTTCACTCACCCAGTCCTCTGTCATAACATCTGCCTCTAGCTTCAGGTCCTGTATGCAAGATGTTGCAGATTGGATGGTTACCAACTCCCTGAAGCTAAATGGCGACAAGACTGAGGTTTTGGTCTTTGGGAAGGACCAAGATATCTGGTCGAGTGAGTGGTGGCCTTCCTCTCTTGGTACTTGCCCCACTCCCTCTCAATCCGCCAAAAATCTGGGTGTGGTGTTCGATACATCACTCTCGATGTCTCTACAGGTGAATCGGACTGTTGCGACCTGCTGGGGCGTGATCAGGACACTCAACAGAATCCGCAGCTACTTGTCTCCTCAAGCACGTAAGCAGATTGCAGTCGCCCTTGTTGGTTCCAGGTTGGATTACTGTAACTCTCTCTACATGGAATCCAACAAGGGCCTCATACATCGACTGCAAGTAGTGCAGAACGCTGCTGCACGTTTTGTCCTGGATCTTCCCAGGTCTTCCTCTGCTACTGCTGCGAGGAGAGACCTTCACTGGCTGCCTATCCAGCACAGAATTCATTTTAAAATTCTGTGTCTGACCTACAGAGCTCTCGAGGATGGACCTAATGGCGCTATCAGCTCCCTGCTTACCCGCTATCACCCTCCAAGGTGTTTACGCTCTTCTGGACAACTCCAACTTGCCGTTCCCCGCTTCAAGCTCACCAGATGGGGAGCTAGGGCCTTCTCCGTCGTTGCTCCACAGCTTTGGAACAACCTGCCGACGGAGATTAAGACGCTATCCTCTCTGGCGCTGTTTAAAAAGGCCGTAAAAACATGGTGCTTCTCTAGAGCCTATTCAGGTTGAGCTGCAGAGTTCTTTTGTTATGAGCTGGATTTGGAATTAGGCGCCTTGATGCCCATTGGGCTAAGTCCGCGCATGATAAGATCCCTTTATTATTATTATTATTATTATTATGAGGCAAGCTAATGCCCAGAGTTGCCGAGTGTGATCCCTGGTTAGAGTAGGCACCGAGGTTAGAATTATCGAGTCCGCTGACCCTGGTTCACGACCCTGCCGCGTCGGGAATTGAAACCCTGGTCCCGGGCCGTCCTCTGCTTCCGGGTCTGCCACCTCTAACCAGTGAGCCACACCACTCCACATGTTTAAATTCAAGACACCCCACAGAAAGACTAGGCCCATGCGACACTCACTACCCCTGGGCATAAAGGTTGAAAACTATGCAAAATGGTTGCAGACCTAAGAACACTGCCTGCATTCAAAATGGCCCCTGCCTCCCAGCACATGGCCAGGGCCTGCCTGTAGCAGCACTCAAAATGACCCCCACCCACATGGCCTGTCCCTATGAACACCCCAAAAAATCGAAAAACGCAGAAAAATCAGCACAATCCCTTGCCATCCATGCCCTCCATGATGTTTAAATTCAAGACACCCCACAGAAAGACTAGGCCCATGCAACACTCACTACCCCTGGTGAAAAGGCCACAACAACAGCCCAAAAAAACGAAAATCACAGAAAAATCAGCACAATCCCAAGCCATCCAGGCCCTCCATGATGTTTAAATTCAAGACACCCCACAGAAAGACTAGGCCCATGCAACACTCACTACCCCTGGTGAAAAGGCGACAACAACAGCCCAAAAAAACAAAAATCACAGAAAAATCAGCACAATCCCAAGCCATCCAGGCCCTCCATGATGTTTAAATTCAAGACACCCCACAGAAAGACTAGGCCCATGCAACACTCACTACCCCTGGTGAAAAAGCCACAACAACAGCCCAAAAAAACGAAAATCACAGAAAAATCAGCACAATCCCAAGCCATCCATGATGTTTAAATTCAGTACACCCCACAGAAAGACTAGGCACATGCACCACTCACTACTCCTGGGCATAAAGGTTGAAAGCTAGGCAAAATGGTTGCAGACCTAAGAACACTGCCTGCATTCAAAATGGCCCCCTGCCTCCCAGCACATGGCCAGGGCCTGCCTGTAGCAGCACTCAAAATGGCCCCCACCCACATGGCCTGTCCCCATGAACACCCCAAAAAATCGAAAAACACAGAAAAATCAGCACAATCCCATGCCATCCATGCCCTCCATTATGTTTAAATTCAAGACACCCCACAGAAAGACTAGGCCCATGCAACACTCACTACCCCTGGTGAAAAGGCCACAACAACAGCCACAAAAAATGAAAATCACAGAAAAATCAGCACAATCCCAAGTCATCCAGGCCCTCCATGATGTTTTTATTAAAGAGACCCCACAGAAAGGCTCAGTCCACTCACCACTGAGTACCCCTGGGCAAAAGGCCCCAACAACAGCCCAAAAATCGAAAATTCCAAAATTGTAGTTGCAGCAACTGTAATGCCCCAAACAAACTTACTTGTGAAATTTCTAATCCAAAAGTGATCCAAAGAAAATCAAAAAGGCCTCAAATCCAAATATCCTGCAGCATCCACAAAAAGTAATCCTTCCAGGTGAAGAATCCGAATGAAAGTGACCAGCACATGAAGAAAGCACTGGGAGGAGCCTGCTGGACAGGAACAGGAAGTTGAAGACTGTGGGGCACTTCCTTCCCCCCCCCCCAAATGGACTCCTTGCAAAAAAAAGTGCAGGCAAATGTCAACCTGAGAAGTTATTCTGATAAAAATCATCATTTCCAGAAGGTTTATGCTGCTTGACAAACTCGCGCTGTGCAAGGTGGCAAGCCGCGATGACGTAATCGCGGTCGCCAAACTCCGGCGGGATCCCGCAGCAAGATCCAAAATGGCACAGCACTCGCAAAATATCGAGAAAAACAACTCGGCAAACGCTGAATGACGGTAAGTGAACGCCGCGTGCTGCAAAATTGTATCACCAAGAAAAAAAAATCAGTGTCTTGCATTTTATTCTTGATCGATGTTGCGTTATTCGTTTCTTGATCGGTTGACTTGTCTTTCCCACATATGCTTTTGCGCAAGGGCACACAACGCAATACACCACATTTTGGGTTTTGCAGTTGGTAAACTCGTCATGTTTGATATATTTGTTGTTGTAGTTGAATCTTGTTCCTTCTATTGTGCTCGAACATGAAGCACAATTCCCGCATTTTTTGTGGCCTTTAATTGGTGGTAATCACAACATAGAGCGTAGCGATGTTTCCTGTTTTTTGATACTTGTATTGGCAGAGACAAGTTTGTCTTTGATACTTGAGTTTTTCTTCAAAGCAAAAATTGGAATTTGTTTGAAAGGTTCCAGGCTTTTGACAGTATTCCAATTTTTGGGGATAATTTTCTGAACTTGGGTTGTAGCTCCTGAGAACGTTGTAACACACACCAAAGGCGTTGTCTCCTTCTTTAGTTTTGGTGTTAACAAAGCTTCTCTCTGGGTATACCAAGCCCGTTTCATGGCCTTTTTCAGCAGTTTTTTGGGGTAGTTCCTCTTAATCAATTTGTTTACCAGGGCTGAGGCATTGTCGAAATAATCCTCCTTTCTCTTACAATTTCGACAAATTCTAAAGAACTGGTAAATAAGCCGCCTTCATCGTGTTTTATAAGGAGGTCCAAAAAATGTATCTCAGCCTTACTCTTGTTGAGAATGAATTGAATATCAGGGTGCCTGGTGTTGAGACCTCCTTATAAAACACGATGAAGGCCGCTTATTTACCACTCTATATATAAAAGAGACAGACAAGAACACTTTTCTCCACTTTGGAAGCTTCCATCAAAGAGATTTAAGAGAAAATCTACCCATGAGCCAGTTCTTTAGAGATCGTCGAAATTGTAAGAGAAAGGAGGATTTTTTCGACAATGCCTCAGCCCTGGTAATGAATGAGTACGCTCTTATAGAGCGCATGGCTACCCTGAGGCATCCCAGCGCTGTAAGACCAGAGGGCTGAATATAGACACTCAATGGAATAGAAGTGTCTTCAATCGCTTCCTGAAGGCGAGGTGGTTGCTTTCAAGTCTGATGTTGTCTGGGAGATTGTTCCAGCACTTGGCTGCTAGGAAGGGAAGCCAGCGGCCACCCATTCGGGCTCGCTTCACCCTTGGTACTACCAGCAGATTACGCTGATTGGATCTTGAAGATCTGCAAGATTGGTGTCGACGAAACAAGGGATAAAGGATAGTAGGACCGCCACTCCAGATAGACTTAAGTGCCATGCACATGATTTTAAACGTGATTCTTTCATGAATCGGCAATGAGTGGAGAAGCCTCAATGCGGCCTTCGCAGAGCTGCGTCTGGGTACATTCATAAGCAGCCGAGCTGCACAGTTCTGCACTGATTGCAAGGTTTGGATTGAACCTGCTTGGGCCCCAAAGGAGTCCGCATTTGCCTAGTCCAGCTGCGAAAGAATCAGCGACTGGACTACCGCAGCGCAGCCTCCGGCATCCACGATACTCCTGGTCGCCTCTACCACTGCCACCAATGTGGTCTCCGTCCGAATAACGCAACATCGATTAAGAATAAAATGCAAGACACCAAATGCCCTGATGGTGGCTCACTGTATCGAAAATGGTCATAGTCCCAATGAGATAAAATGTACAGTGCTAAGACATGTCACCGGGAACAATGTGGAGAAGATGCTAGCTAATATGGAAGCCAAACTTCTCATTTTTCTGGGAACCATGAAAAATGGACTGAACGAAATGTCGGAAATTATGAACTGCGGGTAACAGCTTGACCCTATATGATGTTCCCAAAACTATCTTACAATAATCCATCTGCTAATTTGGAACAAGCATGTGTATGTATACCATTAGGCACCCAGGACATAAGGGTACACCCCACAAGCAAAATCTGAAATAACGTATCCCATTAACAAGATCTGGAACAACGTACAGATAATGGACGCCACTCATAAATTCCCAGCTTTGGATATACGGGAAGAATTAGACCGAGTGTACGATAAAAAAGTATGGCACAAGATGTAACGCTACAAGCAGTAAATACTACAAATACCAAGCATCACCCGCACACGCCCAGAGGTACACATGACCATAAATCCTCAAGGTGACGTCAGACGCCACCGAAGTGAGATCGAGTGAAGAAGTTAGGAAGATGCAGCCCGTGGCATAGTGCACAGTGGACGAAAAAGTAGACTGAAGGTAGGAAAAACAAACAGCACGTTATTCTTAACCTTCAGCTAAATTCAGCACTTTAGCATAAGCGAGAAATTGACACCTCACTCCATGCGAGAACACAGCGCTTCCGCAGATAACGCGACGAAGCAAACGGTTCTCGCAGGGAGCTCCGGATCCCTGCGAGACATCAGCGGTTCCCCACACAATGCAGTGAAGAAAGTAGCTTTGTTTGGGCTTCTACCCCGTGTAAAAAACCTGTGCTCACGCACACACTGCTGAGAAACAAAACAGCTGTAGCTGGGTGAATGTAGGAGCCGCAACAAGTAGAACGCGGTCCCCCATAGTAACATACCTTCCTTCCTTCCCACTTAAAATAACTGCACCATATAAACCAGTTACAAGCTATGTAGCCCAGAGATAAGATTAATAGCCACTTTTCGTTTACCTTTCAGAAAAATCACCCCAGACAACCCCGGATCCCAGAGAACAACTAAATCTGTTGACAGAGGGTGGGTTAAGTATACCAACTATTTGGGAGGAATGCGGACTCCATGTGGTAGGGGACCTTTATTGTGACGGAGTCCTGTTACCCTTCCAAGAGTTGCAGGGTATCTGGGATCTTCCACGTGGGGACTTCTTGTTGCATGCCACCCTGGTGTCGGGACTCCAGAAGCAGTGGAGGATGGGATTGACGGAACTCCCTTCGTCCCTGGGGTGCCAATATGTCGCGATGGCAGCGGGCACGTTCTAGGCCATCACCTGTTTATACAGGAGGATGTCCACGGAGGGGCTCTGACCACTGGATAAACTGCAGGATAAATGGAAGGAGGACCTCAGCACCTCCATACCTGAAACAACATGGCCACAGCTGGTGCGGAGAGCCTGGAAGGGAACGAGTAATGCCCGGTTTCAACTAGTGCAATATTTCACGTTCCACAGGGCTTTCTAATACCGGTTACTATCAAGCGAGCATTCGGGGGGGCCCACTCGGTATAACCGCGCTGCAATGCTGAAGATGCTGGTTTCGGATACATGTACTGTTCCTGCACTGGGTTGGGTTCTTACTGGATGGACGTGGTGGAGTGCCTGAATAGGATCACGGAGCGCCAAATTGAAGTGGGGATGGGGGTGTGTCTACTACTCTGGTTCCACACACGCCGGCCACAAAAATCAAAAATTACGAGTAAATTTTATGATCTAGGGCTGGCCCTGGCGAAACGTGAGCTCACCATGCACTGGAAATTGAGAGCGGGCCCAGTATTGAGAGGTGGCGTGGGAGTCTTCTGTCCTGGGCCGGTAAGGGAAGGGACGCTCCGATTGCAATTGGCCAGGCGTACTTCGAAGGAAAAGACATTGGAAGCGGCTAGGGCGTGGAATGCGCTGGTGGTGGAGCTTCAAACTCTAACCGAGGAGAACAGGGAGGATGTGGAGGAGGTCCCTGTAGCCCAGGAGCCGGACGCTGGGGAGGGGAGCTCAGGGGAGCGTGCTGCGGAGGGGACTGATTAGAAGTGGACGGGCAGGAGGGGGACTCACTATTCGGAATAGGTGAGGCAGGGGCATAGCGTAGGGACGCAGGGCGCGCTGACTAAGGGTATGGGATTGCTGATTCCTTATGGCGGATGGAGTTAAGCGGATTGAGAGGTGGGAGCTTGGCACCTGACTGCACAGGATGATTGACAGCTCATCAGGGAGGGTAGCAGAGGGGACACTGACATGGGGAGGGTGGGTGTTGGGGGGGAGACAAAGGAAGAGGGGAATGGCTGACTCTGCGTAGCACTTATCGTGTGGAGTGATGACGGGAAGGACTGGATTGAGTGGTATGGCTATTGGTGGTTGGCTGCAGAGTATTGGAGCAATCTGTGGGCTGGGAGAAGGGGGGCTCGTTGGTGGCATTGGATGACCAAGGGGCGCTATATACGACTTGGAGAATTGTGGAATGCAGCCCTTTGTCTTCTCTTTATGCTCACGAGGCTGCCCACTATTAGCTAGGTACTGATATATAATGCACTCAGCGCCACAAGACTGTTGTCTGATCTGGGAGGGGATGGGGAAGAAAGGAGACAGGGTAAGGAATGCCACGCAGTAGTTGACTGATAATTAATGTTGATTCCTGGGGCTCATTATTGTTGATTTGTTGGGGGGGTGGTTGGAAGGGAGAAATAGAAATGCAGACACAAGAATTTCCTGTTATAAGGTTGCACCCGCTGATAAAATGGAAGGCGTCTAGCAGACTTCTGATTGACGCCGCCCGACCTCAGGGTTGTGGGCTAAATGGCCGTGTGTTATCATAATTGCACGCTGATACAACAGGCATGCTGGCAGCAAGAAAGCGAGGTGACATGGTTTGTACAAACTACAAGTTTGCAATAAAAATATATTTTTAAAAAAAAGGATACCAACTATGCAACTTCCACGTTACTTGCAATAACAAAAAAGATGAAATTGAAACCATGTCATCTTTATTTAGATAGGCAGAAAAAGAAAACAGCTCACTTTCTTCTGCTACAAAGACGGTATGTATAGGTTACTAACACTGTAAGAAAAATCGCCTTTCTCCCTGAAAAACAATTTTAACCAAGATAGACACACTAAAATTAGTCTTATTCAAAATCTTTTACAGATCTCGCCAACTGTCCTACTATAATCAATATCAGCCCTGATGAAGACCTTGTAACAATCTAATGTGTTGGTCCCACAACCACAAGGTTGAAACGCGTCGGTACAAGGAAGTAGTCTAGAAAGACTCATATGTATATAAATAAGTTTTTTTTTCTCCATTTGGTAGAGTTAGAATAATACAGACTCTGCCTTTATCAATAAAATATAGAGAACCTTTCAGACCACTAATGAGGACCACAATTCAGGAAAGGTGGACAAGACTAATTCTCTTTATAGTCTTGCCACAAGAAAAATATAGGACATTTTGAAATTGTTAAAATAGCAAGTATTCCTACAAGCCAGCAAGCTAATTAAAGGTGTTAAATATTTTGTAGTTATATGTAAATATGTAAATGTTGTGCAAATTTTTTTTACGTGGTGTATTGTACAAGTATGATGAATGTTTATCATATATATTTGTATATTGTGTGTATAAGAAGCTGCTTTTCTTCCTGTTTCAACAAAGAATTTGGTGTGTGTGTATATGGTGAAGGTACACCTCATTGTAAAGATTAAGATAAAGATATAAAAAAAGAAAGACATTTGCCGGGTCAATAAAAGGGACTACTTCAACTAATAACTTAGTGTCATTTATGGTTTTAGAGGTACTTGTGCTTTGTTGAAACTATTTTTGATTCCAGCGTCAGACCTCCTTAATCAAATCAGTCCCCTGTATTAGTTAAATGTAATAATTTTCGGCAACTGCCAGGGCTTATCGGCATCGGGGACATCGCGCAAAGCATTAGACCCCTGAAAGCTCACTGCATCACCCTTGACATTAGCAAGGACCAGATCGGAAACTACATCAGACAGTCCAACGAGTCTAATTCCCAATTCAACAGCCGCCTCCGCCCCATGTTCATCCTGGACACGCTTAAGGACGGAAGGTAGGACAGCCATGGACGGTGTGCCAAAACACTTTGCATAGCCTGCCACAAATATCTTACCCCAGGTATCACAATCAGTCACCTCTGGCACTAAGTCCTTCTGCAAACTAATAGTACGAATCCTGTGTTTCTCAACAGGAATCGTATTGGGAAATACTTCTTCCAGTTGGTCAAATTTCTCGGTAAGCCAAAAAGGCATATTGTCCTTATCCTGGGGGCGTTTGCCCATAGCCGCATTAACCACCTATCATCCCGCCAGGCCCAACTAGATGCGCCGCAGCTCCAGGTGACCCGCCCTAGACGTTGCAGGCTACGTATTGTACCAAGGCCCTAATAACCCCTATAGCACAGGTTTAAAGGGTCCTCAATTCACCAATGGGAACTTGCATGTAACAAGGGTGCAGAGTCAACCCAGACAAAACAGGCCAAGAGATTCCTGGGATGGACAAAGGACCTAACCGAACCGCTGTTCTTCCAGGCTGAAATTGGAATCTCCTGTGTCCTGTAAGGAGTATACTCCATAGGCACGGCAGTTTGCATGGTGTTTGACACCGTGCCCTATGGCCACCTCCTGCAGAGATTGAGGGAGTGTGGGTTCAAGGGCACGGTGTTGAAATGGTTTGTATCATTCTTAGAGGGTAAAAAGCAGGAGGCCTGGTCACCTACCTTTTCAGTTAGGCGGCCGACTTTGAGTGTGGGTGTGCCACAGGGCTCTATTTTGAGACCTGTACTTTTTAATCTGTACATGGCCCCCCTAGCTACATTGGCTGAAAGGAACGAGGTCACAATACTATTGTACGCCGAAGACACTCAACTGAAATTTCCCTGCAGGAAGGGTGAGGAGTTCAATGGGGAGAAGATCAACACGTGTCTAAAAGAAACTTTTGCCTGGTTCAAACATAATCATCTGAAATGTAATACAGACTGAAATCATTTTCTTCGGTTTCCCCCCGTTGGACGTCTGAAAACAGTGGTGGCCCCACAACAGACCTCCTCCCCAGGCAGTGGTCATGACTGTAAAGAACTTTGGAGTAAAAATGGATGATGCCCTCTCTATGGTACCTCAGGTTCAGTCTGCAGTCGGAACCTGTTTTGTCTCCTGAAGATACTCCGAAGGTTTTTATTTCTTTTACAGACCGAGCATAGAAAAATGGTTATTCAGGCCCTTATCATCTCAAGGTTGGACTATGCCAAATTCCTCTATTTGGGCCTCCCGGAGTTCTTACATAACAAACTGCAGGTAGTGCAGAACGCGGCAGCCAGGGCTATTCTGAGTCTAGGGCCTAGAGATCGGACCTCTTGCTGAATGTCTGACAAAATATCAAAAGACAAAAAATCAAGATACAAAAATATCGGAGCAATAATATTGATGTCAACAATATTGACATCCTAAATACAACAAGGTAAGTACAAAAATATCAGAAAAAAATATTGATGTCAAAAATATCGTTAAAAAATATCTCTTTTTAATAAAAAAAAAGTGTAAAATAAATTAAATAATACTTTAAAATACAATAAAAATAGTTAAAAATATTTTATAATATTTAAAATTATTAAGCAATAATTTAATACAAAATTAAGTAAACATATACATATAATATATAATATTTACTTAATAATCAGTAAAACATATTTTAATCACATATAAATAATTGAAAATATTAGAAATTACAAATGTATCTATACACATACAATAATAACATAAATAAAAATTAAATAATTATGCAAAATAAATTAAAAATGTAGAATTTACTTTTAATATTTTTAACATTAATTATATACTATATTAACTAAAACAGTACAAAAAATATTAAGTAACAGAGGGAAAGAAATACTATTCCAACTCCAAAAAAACAACAGCAAGGAAAATGTTGGATAGCGTAGGGGTAACAATTACTATTCCCACTCCAAAGAGTGCAACAGTAGGGAAAGTGGTGGATAACGTAGGGGTAAAAATTACTATTCCCACTCCAGAGAGTGCAACAGTAGGGAAAGTGTTGGATAGCGTAGGGGTAAAAATTACTATTCCAACTCCAGAGAGTGCTGCAGTAGGGAAAGTGTTGGATAGCATATGGGTAAAAATTACTATGCCAAGTCCAGAGAGTGCAGCAGTAGGGAAAGTGTTGGATAGCATATGGGTAAAAATTACTATTCTAACTCTAGAGAGTGCAACAGAAGGGAAAGTGTTGGATAGCGTAGAAGTTAAAAATAACATACTTATAAATAAATTAATATTTTAAAATATTTAAAAAATCAATTATTAAATAAATCTAAACTATTTACAAATATCAATAAATAGTTATTAAAACATAATTACCAATGAATAATCAAGCAACAATAAATTATTAATAAATACCAATTAACAATACATATTACATATTAATTATCAATTTATAAACATAGAACAATAACATATTTCTTATGACAAAATAATATTAATTATTAAAAAGTAATTACCAATTAACTAACATTGTACAATTAAATAATTTCTTAAACTAAAAATAATAATTATCAAACCTTAATGGCCAATTAATAATTACTTATTAATATATTAATTAAAATATCAATAAATAATATTTAGTCATATTTAATTACCAATTAATGGTTACACAACTATAAATAAATTTTCATAACCAAAAAAGTATACTTTTAAATACTTACCAATTAATAATTAATATCCAATAAATTAATTACCAATACCCAACTATAAATGAATTAATTACTTAATTACACATCAATTACTGTACACAACATATTCCCCTATAAATGCACAACAAACTCCAATAATAAAATCATACACTTAACATAATTATCAATTAATCAATGAATTACAATGAATTTCCAATTAATAAAAAGCGATTAACAATTAATAATTAATTAACAATAATATAATAACAATTCCAATTAATAAAAATAAATTATTACTTAATTAGATTTAAATTACTTCCCACCCTAGTCCCCTCTACACCCAGAACCGGCTACAGAACACTTAACACAATTATCAATAACTCAATTAATTAAAATGAATTACCAATTAATTAAAATTAATTACCAATTAATTAACAATAATATAATTAACAATACCAATTATTAAAAATAAATTATTACTTAATTACATTTAAATTACTTCCCACCCTATTCCCCTATAAACCCAGAACCCGCTACAGAACTTATACATAAAAATTAATTAAAATAATTCATAATTCCTAACAATTTCTAATTAATTTAGTATAATTAAATTATTTCCCACCCTATTCCCCGATAAACCAACAACCCACTACAGTACTAAAATACTAAATTAACTTAAAATAACAGTAAAAATAACACATACTTATTAAATACATAATAATGTACATACAAATCTTATAAAAAAAAGATATTAGTAACATCAATATTACTAGTGGAGTGGAGAAGTGTGGCTCACTGGTTAGAGGAGGCCGATCTGGAAGCAGAGGTCAGCCCGGAACCAGGGTTCAATTCCCGGCGCGGCGGGGTCTTGAGTCCTAATAATGTCCATGGACTTGACAATTCTCGCTCCAGTGCCTACTCGAATCAAGGGTTCACACCCTGCGACTCTGGGCAATAGCTTGCTTAATCCTCACAACGGCGCCTCGCGGCGGGATGCCTGGCTTTCACCTTGCAGATACCCTGCCGGGGCTATCTCACAGGGAAATACCAGGACGGGTTCCCTAAGCAAGCGCTTAGAAAATGCTCAGTGATTTGCGCTATATAAATTCCTGTACATTTACATTTTCTAACATCGATTTAAAAAAAATATATATTACTTACCTTCGAAATTCTGTCACTTCGATATTAAAAACATCAATATTACTTGCCTTCAAAATTCTGTCACTTCGATATTAAAAAAATCGATCTTACCTTCTATATTCTGTCTGCCCATCCTCTCGCCATCTTAAGATTCTGTAATGGTTCCCGGTGTGCAGTAGAATCCGCTTCAAAGCTCTAGTCCTAGCCTTTAAGGCCCTGCATGGTATAGGAGCAAAATACATCTCCAGAAGAGTCTCTTTCTATATACCTGGCAGATCTCTCAGATCTGCCCATCAACATCTCATGGTCACCCCTAAATATCTTAGAGCCTGCAAATGCGGCCGCTCCTTTCAAGCGCAAGTGGCTGGACTTTGGAATAAACTAAATCTCCCACTTAGGCAAGTCACTAACCTGCTCGCCTTCCGGAAACAATTGAAAACGAGGTTGTTTCAACAAACAATATAACCTTTTCCGTCTTCTGCAGGTTTTCCCTTTTCTCTTTCCTGTCTCCCCCTGCATTTTGGTCCTCTCTGTCTTAAGCGCCGGGACACTCTATTGAGTATCTGTGTGCTCTAAAAATCTATTTTAACATAACATAACATAACATGAAACGTATTGCTATCTATTCACAGCAGGGAACGTAACCCATGAGTAGAAAAGCTCAAACGGGTATGCCGCTTTATCACTCACCACAAAAACAACCGCCATGCCCTCCAAGGGGACGGCATAAGCCTGCAAATGATTGCGGACCACCATCAGACTATGTTGGGGGATATCAACATCACCCATAATCACACAGTAGAGAAGAAGTACAAAAAAAATGTATCACAACACTCAATGGGTAGTAACTCAAAGTTCGAACCTTTTTAAATTATCAAGCTTGAATAAACCTATGTAACTATAGGTAGGTTATACCGTCACGACTGTAAACCGGAAAAAATAGTGAGGATGTTGTGGACTGATATAAGCACTACTCGAGAGTCTCAAAATAAGACCACTACGTTAGGTGTGCCATGTTGCAG
Source organism: Lissotriton vulgaris (assembly GCF_964263255.1). NCBI lineage: Eukaryota > Metazoa > Chordata > Amphibia > Caudata > Salamandridae > Lissotriton > Lissotriton vulgaris. Next base: position 928,072,975 of record NC_141689.1, on the reverse strand, counting down.
GGATTCTGCTAAGACACAGAACTGTGCACAGAGATCCAGGACCTCAGTGAATTATGGTGGACCAAAAAACTCACCTTAGTACCTAGAACCCCTAACCGACTAGCATCAGTGTCATATTAGCTCTTCGTCCTATAGCAAAGTAACCAATGGTTAGACAACCCAGAACATGCGACTAAGGTTACTCTCAGGAATGGTGGGAATCAAGAACACTCTTTCATTTGTTATTCTCATACTAGTCCACAACATGTGTAAAAAAGAGACACAGTAAAGTTTAAAATGTTTATTTTTAATGACGTGGTCTAAGATGCAGTATTTTTGCAAGCATAATCAGGCATATCATTAAAAATAATACAAGCAGCATTGTTACAATTCCATAAAACACGAAAGTGAAAATCATATTATAATGATGGTGGAAACCAGTCCTATAATGCCTTGTATGCCACCCCCTAGCTAGGAACTATGTTTTATAAAATATAGAAGGTCTCTTAGGCTTGTGTGGGGGACCCCATACCTCTAAGATCAGCAGGAGTGAATCACATCATGATCTGCAAAAGCTCTCTGTCTCTCTGGAAACAGAATTCTTCCAAGTGCCTGTAAGATTTGGGGGTCTCTAGCTGGCACAGGTAGGTACTTGTGACACATAGGGACCCTCTCCTCTCGTCAGAGTAAGGGGTATTACACTCCGAAAATAACCCCTGCTCACCCCCTTGGTAGCTTGGCACGAGCAGTAAGGCTTGCTTCAGAGGCGTTGTAAGTTAAGCATTTGTGACCACATACAGTAACCCAGTGACAACACTACAAATGGCCACCACACAAGGTTTTATGTAAAAAAATAAGTATATTTTATAAAGAGTTATCACAAGACCAATAAACGTCAAAAAAAATCCACAGTACTATTAGCTTTCAAGAGTTTTTGTTAAAAAGGCTTAAATTAAGGTTCTGTGCGAGTCAATAACCCGGACGGGCTACAGTGTTGTTGAAAATAACAGAGTCTAGCAAATCTAGCGGACCGCATCGGTACGGGCCCACTTAAATGTAGACAGACTCAGTCACAGTACCTTTTACTTGGGGCGGCCGGCACGGATGTGCGAGCCGGTTCCGGTGATCGTCGCGGTGCAGAAAGGAAGCGTTGCAGGACGCGGTGTCCCTCGATGCAGTGCAGGCAGCCGCCCGTTGACAGAGTAGGTGGATCTAAGGCTGCATTGCAGGGTGAGACGGTGCTTCGATGCGGTTCTTGCAGCTCGCGGTGCGGCGAACGAGCCGGAGTTAAGGAGCTGGCGTCGATTAGTCCGGACAGCGGTGCGAGTTGGTCGGTGCGTCCCGAAGCGTGCGAGGCAGTGCCCAACTCTGGTGCGGTCACATGACTTGAAGTCAGCAGCAGTGACCACTTAGGTCAGACCAGTTCAATTCGGTGTAGCAAGGCGTTGCAGGTCGCGGTGACTGTCAGTCGCGGTGCAGGCTAGGCTTGGTTACGGGGTCAGGATGAAGTCGGTGAGCACAGAGCTTGCCTTGTTCGAGGTGGACGTTGCTTGATGCGGTGCCTACAGGACCCTTGGAGAACTTTGCACAAGTTTGAAAGAAAAGTCCACAAAGTTCTTTCTCCTCTCTTTGGCAGTCAGGCTACCACTGCAGGCCAATCCCCCAAGCAGCACCTCAGCTTGGGAACAGTCTCTCCTCAGTTTCTTCAGGTTCCTTCTCCTCAGCAGAGTTTTCATCTTGTAAGTCCAGAAGTGATCTAATTTCTTGGGATCAAGGTCCAAATATTTATACCCCAAAATCATGTGTTCTCTGAGGGGAGAGGGGCCTGTGCCCAGTTTAAGCCAATTCTGAAGCACTCTGTTTACCAGACTTCTCCTTTCCTTTCACAGCGCAAGGCAGGCACATCAGATGCCCCACAGGAGGTGGCGCCAGCATTGTGGAAGGCAAGTACAATGCTGGCGCACTTTGTTGACAGTCTTCCTTCTCTTCTTTCAGTGTGCAGGGCAGAGACATCAGACGCACCACAGGCGGCGGAGCTAGCGTAGGGCGAAGGCCCAGCCCTAGTCAGGTCCCAGGTGCGACTCCTCCTTTCTATCTAGATGCAGATCTTCCTATTCACCACTGGGCTGCCCCAGGCTGTCTCTTGGAATCCCCCAGCCCTGTCACTCACAAATCCAGACAAAGGAATACACAACCTCGCAGAGGTAGTCTCAAACGGTTAGGCAAGCAAATATCTACTTTCTAAAAGTTGTATTTGAAGACACAGAATATTAAAATAAACTTCACTAAAAGATGTATTTTATTATCCTGAGCCCAGGCATACTAAATTCGAATCTCTACCATGTTCTCTAAGTCTGCTAGGACTATAAACATGTAACAATCCAGCAGCCCATTCTGGCCCAAGGAGAACAGGTAGCCTTTCACTAGTGAAAAACGAAAATGGCTGTAATTCACTATTAGGACATGCCACACACATCAGGGCTTGTCCTACCTTAAACTTACAATGCACCCTGCCCTTGGACCTACCATAGGGGTGACTAATTTGAAGAAAAGGGAAAGTTTAGGGACTAGCAGGTGGGTGCACTTGCCCAGTCAGCATGAAGGTACCAGACTGCACACAGGCTCTGCAATGGCAGACCTTAGACACGTTTTACAAGGCCGCTTCTGTGGGTGGCACAACCAGTGCTGAATTTGGAATTACACGACCTGGGCACACTCAGTGCACTGTAGAAGGGTCTGACAAGTAAAGCAAACATCCAATCATGGAACCACTAATCAATTAATCAATTTACAGTAGGGAACACTTGCACTGTGGCACTGGACAGCAGTGGCACAGTGCCCAAAGCATCTAACACCAGCAAAAACACATGAGGCAACAGCAAAAATGGAAGGGAGACCCAGGCCAATGGTGCCAGGTCTAACAGTGTCTAAAATCATGTATGCAGTGCCATAATAAAGGCGCAAGAATTCCAGTTAACTGCAGCTGCAGTGTATGTTGTGTTTAAGCGTGAGCCGATCAGCCTGAACAACAGCTAAACATTGTTATGATAACCTTGGAGGCTTCAGAACTCACTGTGCAGACTAAGGTCGCGCTGTAAGTCTAGGGATGTTGAAAACAAGCCATTCTCATGTGAAGATATTCACAAATTCAAAACTTGCAGTAACAGCTACCTGCAGTGTCGGGGGCAAAAGCGGCAAAAAGGCAAAATGGCATTTAAACTTCTAATAAGATTATGATAACATAACAATGTGTGCAAGCAAATATCTGCCCTCACTACAGCGCAAAGCTAAGTTTCCTGAGAGAGGACCACAAAAAGTTATTAGACAGAGTAGAGGATGTGGAGTCCACAATCGCAATGGTGAAGCCCCCTGTGTCCTCACCGGTGGCCCAAATCAAGTCACTGCAAGAAGAGGTGAATTATCTCAGAGATTGTGTTGACGGCCATGGCCGATCAAGTCGGAATAACATGTGCCTGGTGGGCCTGCCAGAACCGGTTGAGGCACAGAGTATGGAGCTATACTTAGAAACCTGGTTCTCAGACAACATACTTCAAGGCAAGCATTCCAAGTTCTTTCCTGTGAAATGAGCTCAGAGAGTACTGGGGGTACCATCCCAGGCCAGTGGTCACACGTCTCTTCAACTACAGCGACAGGGACCACATCCTGCAGGTCACGAGGGTCCATGGCCCGTGTGTGATTAACGACGCGGAGGTGCATATATACCCAGACTATAAATTAGCAGGCCAGCTTCGCAGGGCATTCTTTATGGATGTTAAACGCTGCCTCCGCGAACATGAGATTAAGTATGCACTACAATACCCGGCCTCATTGCGAACACAGCATAAAGGAACCACGATCTTCTGCCATTCACCTGATGACGCTTGGAACTGGGTGGAACAAAACAGAGTGGCGTTAGCTCTGCAAGCCATGAGGGACTCCCACCAGCAATGGAAAACAGCCACAAACAGCGGACGCCACAGTCAGTCCCACAGACAGCGCCCCACCACAGCCCGAGTGGCTCAAGAAAGGGAGCAGGCTCTCCAACAGGCCAAAAAGCATGGCGCAAGAGATTCCCTTCTTTGCTCCGACTCAGAAACGGAGACCTCCCCGGAGCAGGAATACTTCCTATTGGAATCACAGCAGCGGTTGATGCTGTGCGTCGGCCATGATGTGACATCACAGACCTCAAATGAACTGGGTTGACCACCCACGATACTGGGACTCGCCGGAACTGCGTAATTCATGCTAATGGAACATTATACTCAAGCAGGAGGCAACCACTGGATACAACTCTTCATGGCCCTTTGATTGGCTGCTCTGTGAAAACTCAACCAAGGTGGTCAGTAGACTATGTCGAGACTGTGCGAGTATTTTCACACCCCACACACGATAAGTGATTGTGATAGACTTATCTTGAGTTTTGTGATTTCCTGTTTTCTTTTTCTTCTTATTTGATTGTTTGCATTCAAGTGCATATGGCCTCTTGCCCATTGGCAATTAGGCCTGGCGTGGGGGGTCGGTTTATACAGTACCACAAAATGCCAGTCCATAAGATATGTCGGCATGCTATGCTACAATGCAGAATTGTCCTTCAAGTGCTATTTCACTGCCTGTCGCACGTGAGGAGTGCATATTTATTGTCCTTATCACTTACTGGAGTAAATGCCAGGGAATAATTACTTGTTGTTGACTTGGAATGTGAGTGGCCTGGCCGGTTATGTCAAGCGCCACAAGGTCTACCAGTACTTACGGAGTCATAAGATAGCCATAGCTCTAATTCAAGTGACTCATTTAACACTACAAACAGTGCAATCACTCAACAAAAGGTGGAGGGGCACGGTAATAGGCACAACATACTCAGGGGCTATGCAAGAGGAGCCCTACTTTGGGTGGCACCTGGTATTCCACTACAGATATTACACACACGCGTTGACCTTCAGGGCCACTACGCAATACTAGAAGGCTCTTTAGATGGTCGCCCACTATCCGTGATTTCCCTTTATGCGCATAACTCAAGGCAATCCACATTCCTTCAAACCTTAACCCCAGCACTCCTCAGGGACCCCTCGGTGTACACTTAATGGGGCGGGACTACAACAGCGTACCCGACTTGACTCTTGATAGATCCCGCCCTCCCCTCTTCGGAGCTCAGGCGGTTGGTCTTGCACATATAATATGTCCACCTGGGCCACACAGATACATTTGTTTGACAATTGGTGCGCTAAACATCCTACAGACCGGGCGTACTCACATTACTCCATCCTGCACAATCCGTGCAAATGAAGTTGACACCATTTACTGCACAGATACAGCACTGGCATATGTAGCTCACGCCGAGTACTTAGCTTGCACTGTATCCGACCATAGCCCCCTGCAATTTAAGCTGACTTGGGGCACATCCAGACCAAGCATACCAACCTGGCACCTCCCTTTGGAGGCACTTTGTGACCCTGCCCTGAGTGCTACCATCTTGCAGTATATTACTTCATACTTCCAGACTAATGATGGAACAGCCACACATGCCGGAGTTGAGTAGGACACCATGAAGGTTCTTCTGCATGGGCAGGTCATACAGGCAGTGTATGGTACTTGTATGACACTAACTAGGGAAATACAAGGACTAGAGGCTGAAATACAGCAGTTGAAACATGTGGCCCTATGGACCCGCATATACTACCAGCACTCTCCAAAGCCAGATTAGAACATAAGTGTGAGAAGTTGGCCTGGCATATGCTGTCCACTATTTTAGTGGGCACCTTGCACCAGTCCAAACGACCCTTATTGATGGTAGATAAAGACAACCATGATAGAACGCTATCCTCGTGGTAGCTGAGGAGAGCAGCCTTCAGGCTAAGTCTTGGAGGAATGTAAAGCAACTTGTTTTACCAGCCTATAATCTTGTGAATGACCAAATGAAAGGAGAACCACACCAGCTATATAAATAAAATATATGTTTTTATTCTAAACACATCCCCCTAGTCTCTTTATGAGGCTAGAGGCAAAAGTACATTCAGTAAACTTAATAGTACATAGTAAATTAGCACAATATATGTTGAGCCCTAGGTGCGTACCAAACAAAATATTGGGAAAGTGGTATAAGAACCACGATTTGCATAGACACAAGACCTAGAGCCTTTAGAACTGCTAGGGCCACCAGGAACCACCCATGGTAGTGACACAGGGGACCCACGGGGGACGTGTGCAGTGTGTGAACACAGCCACAAATCACCATTAACTCATATCTGGAAAGTCGAGGTTGGAATTTTAAAGATAAAGGACACTTAGAAGAGGACTTGGAGCAAACTCATTTAGAACTAGGGGGTTCCAGAGCCCACACCCACGGGAGCACCGGAGTACTCGAGTTACTCACCCAGGAAAGCAGGGTGCATAGGTGTCTTTTGGTGTCGGGTTTCGTTGTCGCTTTAAATGACGATCTGCAGCAAAGTGCTGCTGGTGTCCAAATGGAAAGTGTCTGGTGTGATCCAAGCCTGGATCAAAGATGAGAAGAACCGGAAAGCAGAGGTGACAGAGTCTGGGTCACTTGCCAGTGTCCAGGAGCACGATAGGCAGATGCCCACCGATGTCTGGTGATTTCAGGTTGACTCTTCAGCCATGAGAACCAGGAGGCCTCAATGACAACCAGGATCTGGATTTGAGCTGTAGCACAAAGGATGTCGAGTGCTGCGGTTTTCGGATTGGACCCAACAAGCCTTGGCAACAGCAACCCATGCAGAAAGCAGAGATCGGATTCGGTGAAGACCAGCAAGGTCTGAGGTGCTCACAACTTGGTAGGAAGTCAGGGCATGTCTGGAGCAACCAGGGAAGCCCAAGGAAAAGTGGAGTTACCTTTGAGGGGACCCACCAGTCGGCGGACCAGGGATCGCAATGGAGCCTCAGGCGGAAATGCAAGAAGCGGGCTCAAGGAACACTCCTGGAGTGTAGGCCCACAATCTTCAGTGCAAATGGTGTTTGGGGCATGGACTACAAGTAACCCAAAATACAACTTCAAGAAAGATCGGGAAGTCAATGCACTAGCAAATGTGCTCAGTGTCCAGGAGTTCTGGTTCCACATCCCTTGGGAGGGTTGTGGGTCTCAGTTTTGCTGGGGACTCGGGTCGGCCTCTGAGAAGTCTGGAAATCCTCTTCCTGTGTCACAAATACTTCAGAGTCTGGCAGGTGCTTTGGACATGCAGACTGGCAAGATGCTTTTTTAGTGCCTGCTTTAGCAGGGGAGTCACTCCTTGACCCCAAGGGAGATTATTCCATCCTCTAGTCTTTAGTAGAGCATCGAAGTTCCATGATTCAGTGTCAGAGTTTCGTCCAGGTGTAATCTAAAGTCCTGTTGCCAGGGGTACCTTACTTATACTAAGAAAAGGGGTTGGACATACTCTGGGGACCCACCTATGGGAGGGTCTGGAAAGAGGGGTGGCTAGTTTCATCCAGTGCAGGGGCTCGTAGACCCTGCAACCGGTTTGAACTGGGCTTTGCACAGGGACACCAAATGTGCCCCCAGTGCAGACTTTCTGGCACTCTCAGAGTGCACCCACCCAGCCCTAATACACTAAAGCCTGTCTGGGAGGTGGTTACACCTCCCTGTGACAGGAAACCTATTGTCCAGGCCGCCCCTGATGGAGTTTCATCCAGCAGCAGGAGGTCAGATGTGTGTCTGTGGCTGCAGCATCCATTTTGTCCGGCCGGGGCTCGTTTAAACTATTACTGGGCAGACCAGTGTGTACATGCCTCACCATCTAGAAGGGTGGAGTTCTACCCCCACCACCAGGACTGATGGGGGGGGGGGGGGGTAGGCTTCCAAAGTGTTTGACACCAAACGCGACATATTTCCATGCAGCCATTCCAAAGTTAGCATTTACCGTGAGGTTATAATGCACTTAAGAGTAAATGGCCCGGCTGCATCACAGAAAAGCCTCAGAGAATAGATTCCAAAAGCTGCAGAGGGGACCTACTCATGCATGGGCATCCTCTCACACAAAACCAAGCACTCTGCCTTCAGGATTGATAAGGCCTGCCATAGGAATGACTGATAGGTTTATATGTGTCAGTGATTAAAGGTAGATATAGGTAACCTATATCTTAGTAAGGGGTGCATGCACCACCTTACCCAGGCTTCAGTAGCAGTGCTGTGGTGTCATTTTGGAAGGCTTCCCAGGGGTGGCATAATATATGCTTCAGTCCCTGGTAGGGCTCTTGGGTACCTATGCCCTGAGTACATAGTGTACCATATACGAGGGACTCACAAGGGTACCCCAGTAACCAAACTGGAGTGTACCTAAAGTACCTGCAATCATTTTGGAGAGGAAGCAGCTAGACTGGGGTCCAGGATAGCAGGGCTCTAGCCAGTTTAAAGTCGAAAAACAGTGAAACACCAGCACAAAGGGGGGGGGGTAATCATAGCAAGCAGATCCTACTCTCCTACAATAAAGGATGCACTGGATAAACTGTGCGCCTTTGATTATAAGCAGTACTCGGTTAGATGCCATTGTGGAGGGTGACAAAGCAGGCATGACACTTGCTTGGCAGTTGAAGAGAAATCTTACGCAACCACCTATCACCTCAATATACACCTTTGATGGTACCCTGGCCAACACGGAGAAGCAGATCAATGACTCCTTTTATAAATACTATAAGTCATTATACAAGGCCCCTGACTCAGATGACCCACAGGCAATGAAACTGTTTCTAGAACAAGCGGCCCTTACACAAGTAACGTCAGACCAGTATACGGAACTGAAGACTTCGCTTGCGGTAACCGAAATCTCGGATACCATCAAACAGCTAGCTAGAGCCAAAAAACCCGGAATCGACGGCTGCCCCACGTAAATTTATGCTAAATATTTGACCCAGCTGTCTCCCCGGTTGCTCACTATTTTTACAGATTCCTTTGACAGTGGCATATTATCTCCTTCTCTCCGCAAGGCGATCCTCATAGTCCTTCCTAAAGTTGTAAACCTGGGCGGGCCCCCTCATCATGAGCTCATACCGTCCGTTGTCATTGCTTACAGCGGCCTATAAAATCTCGGCAAAATTGTTGGCCAATACGTTGCTTGGGGCTGTTCCTCTACTAGTACACTAGGACCAAAATGGGGTTGTCCCGGGTAGGAGCATGAAACTGAACCTGCGACGCTTGTTCAAACTCCTAGAGTGGGCCAAAACGGCTCCCGGGCAACACTGGATAGCAGCCATAGATAAAGAAAAGGCCTTTGACACCCTTGGATGGGATTACCTACGGGCAGTGCGCGCCCCTCTTGGCATAGGCCCCAAGTTCCTCCGCTGGGTGAAAATATTATATACTAGCCCACGTGCCAGGGTGAAAACAGGTCATCTAGCCGCCCTTTGACATCGAGCATGGCACAAGGCAGGGCTGCCCACATTCACTAATTCGTTTTGCCCTGGCCATGGAGGCTCTGGCCTGCGCGCTTTGCAGTCACGTTCTAGATTGGGGCATACAAGTGCATGCTCAGTGGCATATAGTATCCCTATATGCGGATGGCACACTGATTTATTTATGCAATCAGGAAGAGGCGCTCCGTGGCCTAGTCGCACTACTTGACACCCATGCACAGTTGTCCGGCTTGAAAATCAACTGGGATAAGTCCGTCTTAGTCCCAATGTCCCCCATCCCAATTGAGCAGAGACAGTGGCAACCTCATGCCCCGCTTGCCAGAGCGTATGACTTCTTTAAATACCTGGGAATACAGGTCTATCATTCTCCATCTGATTTGTTGGATGGCAACTTGGGGAAGGCAATCACCAGCGCCAGGGCGACTCTCCCGTTCTGGACTACCCTTCCACTATTCCCCATGGGCTGGATAGCAATATCCAGGATGCTCCTCCTCCCTAGGCTCCTATATTTCTTCACCGTCCTCCCCTATAGTCCGCCTCGGAAATTGTTCCACAATCTACGGTCATTGCTAATCTTATTGATATGGGGCAACTGCAGGGCAAGGGTAGCACTCTCTAAGCTGCATCTCCCTATATCAGACTGAGGTTTGGGAGTGCCAGATTATGAACTACACTATGCTGCTGCCCAGTTTCAGTGGCCTATGCACTGGTTGGCAAAGCAGAATTTATCTGAATTAGATACTTGAGCAATGGCGTTAGCCCAACCAGGCCTGCTTGAATGGCAATCGGGCACTAAAACTCAGCTCCAGAGGACTGAGGGCTGCACACTGTTATGGGCAGCTCGTACTGCTTGGTTGTTGTACGTCATGCCCAAATGTCGCCCTCCCCGTACGCCCCAGACCTCCAAATTGATACATCACCAGGGTCATATACCCATTAACTCAGAACGAACAAAGCCTCCTCATTGTCCCCATTACGAGAATACTGAACAGTGGCACTCTCTACAGACATCACAGACAAGCAATGAAAACAGTGTTTGGGAAACCCCAAGACCATCTCAATGAATGCCAGACTGAAATCCATGCAATTCAATTATTTGCATCATACATACTTAGCCCCACACAGGCTGGCACAAATGTATCCAACCTCCACGACATTTGTCCCAGGTTCTGTGACTCGGGCGCTGACTTCATGCATATGGGCTGGACGTATTCTCACATTATAGCATACCAGGAGAAAGTATCTGATATACTGACGGCGGCAACAGGAACCATAGTTCCAACTCAGGGCGCACACTACTTGCTTGGCATAACAAAATGGAATGACTGTCGTAAGAACATCAATACATTTATTGAGGTGACCCTGGTTCTAGCCAAACGTTCTTTGGCCATTGCTTGTAAATACCCAGCAGGGCCTTCCACTAGACAGTGCTTGAACGCCCTCCGGCGCGCCCTGGTTGCCGAACACGTGCCACTGACATCTCAGCCCCTACGTCCAACGACTCGGACACAACCTGTAGACTAGCAGCACTATGTGGCTATTATAGAAGCTAGCCTCCGTGATTCTAATGACCACAGATGATATGGTAGTGGTACTGATGTTGATACTGGGTGATGCAACAGGGACACCCCGAACATCTACACTAAGACACACAGGTCAGCAAAGAGTTCGGTTGCATATATGCAGGCGGGGTGGATAGATAAAGTAGCCCCCCACTCCCAGTCTGGTCCGATAGCACCTACACATAACACGGCACCTGCACTGTAAGACTCCTCTCTCACTTTGCTGCCACTGCAGTATCAATCATAGCAGGACTCTGGTGGTCATCACTCCACACGTGCGGCACAATCAGCAGGAACATCTTTTTGACAATCATAGGACAGGCACACTAGTTAGATGGTACTATGTTTTCATTTTTGACATAATGTCTTGTTGCAGCTTTGTATAGTAACATTGGATGGCAACCTTGGTAGTGAAATAATGTCTTTATAGTTTAATTGCAATGTCGAGTATGGCGATTTGCCCCCCTCCAGCTAGTGGGCACAATAATGCAAAAGGAGATGTACCACAACAGGTACTTTACTATGTTTTATTTGCCAGCTGTATGTTGTTTTGTGTATAAAATGAATAAAGAGTATTGAAAAATAAAAAACATACAGAAGGGGAAGGCAAGAGCGTGGAGTGGCCTGACTTCTTTACTTGCAGTAGTCTATTGTCACAGTTCAAGCAGAATTGCCTAAAGAGAAAAAAGTGGACTCATTGATAGAATACTTTCCCTCCACGTATTCATCATTTCAGAGAAAGCTTCATCTTTGGATATTGTTTACAACAAATTAGATGTACTTGGTAAGCATTCTTTCTCTTCTTCCAATTTTGTAGTAGTGGCGTTCTCCTACAAAACCTAATCTAGGCCCTACTGAGGAGACGCACGAGGGAGCAGATTGTTTTTTCCACCTGTCCCTAGAGATTCAACAGTTCAGGTTAATATCAGACAATTAAAGTCAAGTCAAATAAACTTTATTCGACCAAAGGCCATAAAAGCATAACATCAAGAGAAAAAGACATGTGATCCATTTTTTGAAAAAGGAAATCCAACAACATATATCCTTAAATGTTTCTTAATAAAAAACATACATGAAAAAATAAAATGTCGACCTCACGGAAAAGAATATAAGATTGCCTATCTATTCCGGAAATTAAAATACTAGCAGCCCGTCCCGACGTTGCCCGGGAGCAATTAGGCTTCAGGGCCCCCTCCCGCTAGCTTTTTTAACCTGCAGACGTCACTTTTTCCTCCTGTAATTTACTTTGTTTCAGGGCCCCCGCCCGCCCCACTTTTGTAACCTGCACACGTCACGTTTTCCTCGTGCACACGTCATCCACCCCCTTCCCTCCACTCCACCCAAGGGACGCTGGTATTCATGAAGGAAATATTCCTATATAAATATAATCTCCTATAGTGAAGAAAACGCATCTAAACAATAACATATTCACCGCTGACAGTTATGTGAGCAAACTCTCCCCTTTTTGACAGAAGGTGGCCTCGTTCGTTGCACACTTTGTTAACGGCGGAGCACAAAGTCCCATTGAGAAGAGCATGGGATTATCTTACAGAAGCTGAGGTGGCTCAAACGTTTACAGCATCTAAAACCCCTCTGGCTACACGTCACTTTTTCCTCCTTTTCCTCCTGTAATGCACCGTTTGTCTGACATTTGTAGTGCACCGTTTGCCTCCTCTTTCTTGTCCTCAGGCTTCCCCGACCGCCGCCCGCCCGTCCCATCCCCTGCCCGGCCCGACCCGTCCCCCGCCTGCCCCGACCCCCGCCTGCGCCTACATGAGTGCCCTTACCTCCACCGGCGCTGCTCCCGCCTGTCCGCTCGCACCACCGCTCCTCCCCTGCGCCATGTCCGCCGCTCCTCCTCTGCCGCCAGTCCTCTGCTCCTGACGTCACCGCTCCTCCCCGATAAAGCAATTAGGGCTCAATATTGAAGTGCTGTCGCACCCACAAGGTGGAAGATCCCGACTCCAAACCTCTGCTGTGGGGAAAACAAATTTGATGTGCAAGGTTTACAGCCTGGGGATTGTTAGCCAATACTGGTGGGTTGAATACTCTATCCAGCCTTCGTATGGCTCCACACTATGGAGCCGATTACGATGTCATACGGGCATGAGTCCATCCGACATCGTTTGGGAGCTGTGACTGAACAACCTCCTGAAGTCGGTCCCAATTCAGCAACTAGAATGTGATGAACACTGTTCTGTTGCAGTCCTATTCTTTACCATGAGAGCATGCATTCTGTTCGAAATGCATGCTGTCATGGTAAAGAGCTGACGTGCAGTTCATCCCTACACCCATCACAGGAACCTATGGGTGCCTACCACTGGGTGCAGAAATTAACATGGGTGCACCGTAGGTGCCTATAGGCTGCCATCTGGAGGCCTTGCACCCATGGGGGCCATGCTGGGGGCCCCCCAAAGTCAGATTCCCACAGCCTTTCTGTGTCGGAAAGGCTTGCATAGGAAGGCTGTGTGAATCTGCCATCATAATCCCTCAGGCGGAATGAGCCGCCCTTGGGCTTTCTGGCCCCTTCACAAATGCTGTTGAAAGCTATTCTGAAAGCCTGTTCGGGTTCCTTTCTGACTGACCACATTGTAATTGGTCGGTTGGAAAGGAATCCGAACTTGACATTTTAAAGCGGTTGGAACGGCTCCGACTGACGGTTGGAGCCGTTTCCACCAGCATCGAAATCAGCCCCTAAGTGTTGTAGATATAGAGGCAATGCCAATGAAGGTTTTGACCTGGACAGATTCCAGAAGTATGTTTGTACAATAGTCCAAAAAGCGCTGTTTAACACACAGTTTGAGACCACGCCTAATCATGGAGGGGTTATCATAGAGGTCTGTGAGTGCATTGAAAGTATTTTTTATGTAAGATAGCCATGGAATCTGATTTGCGTTGTCTAATGACAGGCAATCAGCAATATAGGTTCTAGTTACTGCAGTCTCAGGTGTGCTCCAATTTTTTACCCAAAGCAATAGCTGGACCAAGCCCCCAAGTCTTCCAGGTATGTCACCCCAGTTCTTCGTGGCATACTAAAGTGGCTGTGCTAACCAAACCTTACAACACTGTTTTTTGCTCTTTCCAGCATCCTAGTTTTGTTGTAGCCCCACAGATCTGCGCCATTGGTTTCCAGCCGAGATTCATTTACTGTTGTAAAGGTTCAATATTTCATTTAATGGCTAATTTTGCAGTTTGCAAGCAAATCTAAAGGTAGCTTCCACATTCTTATACAGGGACTGGGATATTACAGTTAAAAGGGGTGCCCAACTAAATGTTCGGTTAAAAAGATTTACCCAAAAATGTTATTAGGCATTTCATTTGAATGTCTGTAATTCAGCAGCATCTCTTCCCTCAATTAAAGCATGATTCGACAAGACACGTGCGCCTGGAAAGCTAAGAAACCCTGAAGACCTCTCTGAGTCATTTCACATGTACTCTTCCTAAATTCTTTAGTTTGCTTCCAGAACACCTCATCAAAAAGTCAGACTAAGATAGTAAGCCGATGACTCCTGTTCGCCATTTTGGTAGGGTCAGAGTTTTGGAGCTTGCAAACGTTTTGGTCCTTTTCCTCCTTACAGAAAAGTGGGTCAGCCCTTTCTTGGTAGGGGTCATGTCATGGGTTCCCCTTCATCGGAAAATTCCACTATGAGCCTTACTCCACTCTGCAACCTCTCTCTTCTCCTTTCAGAGCTTCAATATACTGATCCACTGAGAAGTCACAAACAAGGATTTCTCGACTTTCTGAGAGTATTCAGGTTAAGATGCATGAGTGCTTGAAATTATAGCCAGGGGCACTATATACTGATTTGTGCGATTCTAGGGGACTTCATGGATCAAAGGTCAGCCCCTCTACAATCTCTTCATTGCCAGGCCCGCCTCTAAGGAATCCGAGAATTGTTAGTAAAAACAGCAGTAATCCAAGTTCCACAGAAGGGAAATAACCTAGCACATTATTCTGTCATGTTTGCAGTCAGAAAACTTTAAGGATATTTAAGCCTTATTTTGAATGTAAAAAGACTAGATCTTTTATTACTTTGCCAACTAATCAAAAGGGTTACTCTTCAGTCCACCCTGTTTCTGATACATCTGGTAGACATTCTAGCTTCCCTGGGCCTGTGGATGCCTGTCATCAAACACCCACTCACATAAAGTCACAGGGTTTTCTCAGTTCAGTGTATTGGTTACCATTTCTGTGTTCTTCTGTTAGGACTGGCCTCAGCTCCTAGGATCTTTGCTTTGTTTAAAAAAAATAAAAGAATCACTCAAGGGACTTGAAAATGTTCACCAAGTATGCAAGATTCTCTAAGTACATCAGTTCCTACTTAACAAAGTCCAATCTGGTACCTTCTCAGCTACAGTTGCTACAGTTCATAGGAGCACTCTTTCAGCCAGACAAGAGCATCCTCCATGTAACTTAAGCAGATCAACCACCAGCCCTTGTTAAATCAGACCAGAACAACACACTGAGATTGGGTAAGGGTTCAGGAAGAGACAGTAGATTGTTTAACAGTAGCTGTCTGAGCTGCTCTTCACTTTCAGCCTATGGTTCACCATCTCACATCCCATTATAACCCTTTTTCTGAATATTATTGCAAGAAATTGGGTTGTTGGTTGACTGGGGTGTGATCCTTGGTCAATCAGCAAACACAATCCTTCTCAGTGTGAGGCACACATCTACCCTAAATTAATCTGTGCTCATCTCTCTGGTAGCTTGCACAGAGCAGCCAGGCTTTAAATTAGAGGCAATGTGTAAAGTATTTGTGCAACACTTCAAACAGTAGTAAAGTGAAAACACAACACAGAAAGGATCCCATAGCAAGTTGGAAAAATAGATCTTTCTTTACTAAATAACATAAGATTAAAATTACAAAAATCCAAATAGTAGCACCTGACATATGCAATTTAAAATGTTTTTTGTGAAAATAGTGGCAGAAATCGCCAACTGTGGATATCTGGTCCCGTCGGACGGGGACAAAGTGACAAGTACAAGTCTACTGCGATGGCGCATGGGACAGCTACAGGGACCCAGATAGACCTCTGAACAGCTGGTACCTTAATTGTGGAGCATAGCTAGGATCTGTGTCGAAGATCTGTCATACAGATGAAACAATGCATCAGTTCCAAGATGGTCCAAGGCTGTGATGTGAGGGCCTGCATTATCCCGGAGGGGCTTGCGATGCAAAGTCTGACGTCGAGAATGCGGTGTGAAGTTGGGGCGATGCGTCGGTTCCAAAGATCTGTGAGGCTTTGGTGCAGAGTCTGACACCCTCCTTGTTGCTCCTGTCGATGAGGGATTCGAGGGCCCGTCATGCAGCGGCGGTTCCAATTCAGGTCTTTTTGATTGGTCCAATCCACGCAGCAGAAGGGATGTATTGGTTCTGCTGGGGTTTCTGCCGCACAGCAGAGGAGATGCATCACTTCTGCACGATCCACAGAGGCTAAAAGAGCACCTTATGCCCACTTTGAAGAGCCGAGGACTGAGGTGGCCCTCCCTTGTGTGGGTAGAATCGTAGATGGCAGAGTCCAGGTGCAGGTGTAAGGTAGCTTAACACTTGTTGAGTCCCTTAGGCATCAGATCAGGAGGCCAGCTGATGTAGCCCTTGGAGGCACACTGGGTTCTGGGTTCAAGATATACAAGTCCAGTCCTCCTCACCCAGGCAAGAGGGCAGCAGGCAGAAGGTCAGCACAGCTGAGCAGCAGTCCTTTAGATTGGCAGTCCAGTAGAATGTCAGTCCTTTCAGTAGAACAGCAGTCCTGCTCCCTAGCAAATTATCCACATGTACAGAAGTGTACTGAAGAGTATCTGTCTGAGGTCCAGTATGTATACACAGTTATTCATTTGAAGTGGGGGAAGCCTCTAGAGGCAGGCATTTAGAATTCACTGATGTCTTCCCTTCTTGGCCCTAGCTTCATACTAACTGCAGGGGGTATTCAGTCTTTTGTGTGGAGAGAGGACACAGCCTGTTCAAGTATAAGTAGGGCAGGGTTCAGCTCCCCACTCCCATCCTGCGAGTGATGGCCCAACCTGGCACACCTAAGCTACTCATTGTGTGTGACTGCCTAGGAGCAATACACAAAGCCCAACTGTCACCCACACCCACGCATGTGACCCAAAGACAGGTTTTAGGCACCAAATGTCTAAGGCCAGAAGATGGCAACTTTCGAAAAGTGGCATGCTCCAAACTGTAATTTAAAATCAAACTTCATCATAAGTTAGGATTTTTTAATCACAACTTTAAAGACACCAAACATGAACTGGTCATTTGTTCCCATTTGGGAATTGTACTTATAAAATGTAATAAGGTAACTCCAATGTTATCCTTGGGAGAGGTATGCTTTGCAGTAGTGAAAAATTACTTTAGGAGTTTTTCACTACTATGACATTTTAGAATTAAAAGTGCATGTCCAACCTCTTAAATACACTGCACCCTGCCCTCTGGGGCTTCCACGGCCCACACTAGGGGTGACACATGCATTAAAAAGGAAGATTTGGGCTTGGCAAAAAGTTTTTTTTCACCAGGCCAAAATGGCAGTTTAAAACCGTCTGCCCACAAACCAAACATTCTACTGAGATAAACATAGGCACAGATAGACCTTGGTCACAAACTCACTTTAGTAATTGTAATAGTGAGAATCTTATATATCTACTGACCTGTCCATGTTCTTATCAATATGTGGGAATGACTACTCGCAAGGTGCGGACACGCATGCTCGAACATAAGAGCTCCATTCGTTGCAGAAAAGCTATGACGCGCCTCACCAGGCATTTCCTTGAGAAACGTCATGGGGAATCCGATTTTGAATGGACGGTTTTAGATAAGCCGTTCATACCGTCCCATGTGAGTAACATCTCCAGATATCTTTTTCTGAGGGAACAAAAATGGATTTTCAAACTTTCCTCTGACATAACAGGGCTTAATGACCAGAATACCTTGGAACACCTTGTAGTCACCTTGTGGAAAGATCTGTTAATATCCTTGCCCGAATTCTTGCCGTGCCTTGGCAATTACATGAGACATTATTTCATTATTTTGCATGTGTTAATATTTAGGGTCTCTATGGAGTGTGCACACTGTAGAGCATGAGATATTTCTTGGCATTAACTTTAGGGAGATCCCCCATCGAGTAGGTGCTTAACACCCTGGGTTGCCTTGGGACCAATGACAAAACACTGTTTTAAACTACTAAAATGGCTGCAGTATAGTGATTGTGTAGTTTGCTGTTTTCTGCTAACAGTTTTGCACTCTCAATCTACAGCTTAACTAATCGTGACTTTTACTAGTCTATGTAAGGTCAGCTACATTACAACACCTTAGTTCGATGTTTTGGAGTTGCCAGCGCTCGAGTGCCATTATCTTGCAAACTTCCTTTTAATATCAGTTACTTGTGGAGTGGTGTGGCTCACTGGTTAGAGGCGGCAGACCCGGGAGCAGAAGTCGGCCGGGACCAGGGTTCAATTCCCGATGCGGCAGGGTCGTGGACTTTGGTCAGCGGTCTCGATAATTCTTGCTTCGGTGCCTACTCTAATTCAGGGGTCCCACTCAGCAACTCTGGGCATCAGCTTGCCTAATCTCCACAACGGCCCCTCCAACGCCGGGGATGCTTGGCTCCACCTTGGGGACTCCCAGCAGGGACCATCCCACAGGGAAAGCCAAGATGGGTTCCCCAGCGTTACACAGCGCCAGGAAACCTCCGGGTAACAGTGCGCTTTACAAGCTCAAACATAATAATAATAATAGTGTGGAAGTACATTTGAGTTTACCGCTTTGTCAGGGGGCCCTAGTATACTGTGATATGAAGGCCTTAATTGAGAGTTTGCACAGTAATATTTTCTTATGCTACTCGGATGCCGTCGGAACTACAAGCATGGCCGCAGTGACGTCATGCTGTAGTTCCGCGGATTGATCCAAACACCCGGATCTTGTTTAGACAAGTAGTGACGGCGCTGCCAATGTCGACCACTATTTAAGTATGCAAAATCGAGGAACAATACAATATGGCCCCATTAAGAACTAATATAAACTGGAAATAAGAGGATACACAGCATTTGAAAAGAATCTGTTCGTTTGTGGTGGCTCGATCAGAAAGTAGTCCCCTTCGAACATTGGTATTTATACGCTAATTCCTGCCACACCAGTGCCTCCCCCAAGCCTCAGGAAAGGTTGGTGGCACCGACGGACAGGTGAGAAGTGACGTATTAGGGGTATCCTGGTAATTTGCTCCAGTCTCTGTTTTTAACTTGTTAGTAGGCTAGATAAGGCCTGATTTATCCTATAAGTTTGATACAAACAATATAGTGTAATCAACTTTTAGTGTAACCATTTGGATACCTTTTGATGTATGCTTTTGAAGATTCAGATAGGCGTACTTGCTATGCCAGTCTGAGTGGTAGTGACCAGCGTTTGGTGGTCGCTTTTGCCATTGAATATAACTGTGGAATATCGGATACATTAGGCGGGAGAGATAGGCACCGTTAGACTCTACTGATTGCATTGAGCCTAAATACTTTCACGTGCTTATACACCTTTTGTTTCACAGAGCGGGGCCTCGTATACCTGAGCACGGTCCAGGTGAGGTGAGTTCCAGTCCCCTGTCATTTTGGGTGAGCTATGATTTTAATAACACCTTATGATTTATATATGAGACATTGTGAGCGTATGTGTGTGCAATAGTGTCAACAGCTTTGTATCAACATGAGTAATAGTTGTATATTTCCCCCTAGATCATGCTGAGTATCCATTTGACAAGGAGGATTTGTACACAATTGTAGGTACAGGTTGTATTGTTCCTACTTTCACTGTGTTTTTTGATTTTTTTACTAATTGGTGTAAAACAAAGTTTTTCATTTCTCACAGATTTGTTACAGTAGCAACATTTAAGAGCAGTGGCCCTGATGAAAGCCAAGGGACGTTTAGCCCACTAGGCAGAAACATGTCGGCCCTATTAATGACAGTCATTTTTCCATACTGTCTTTTGCACTGTTCCTGTTCTTTTAACTAGGGGATGTGTGTTGTTCCTAATAAAGAGTAGTTTTCGACATATCACCCTATTTTAGATTCACCACATTTGTGTTATGTTGCACTACATTTTCACCACTTTAAACCATCACTAACTGGCCAACAATTGATGGTTCACAACACACTGTGGACTTGATCCAATGTTAACAACTTACTGTGCGGCCAGAGACCGATCAGAGCAGCAGATGAGAAGAACCAGCCTCCTGGTCACAGGAAGTACAAGGGGATTGCGCTCGAGAAACTCGTGGATGCAGACCTCCATCAAGGATTACATCTAATTGTAGGCGGTAGATATGGGGAGGAAGCACACCTGTCTAGCCTCGACCGTGCTCACTAGTTTTTGGGGCGCCAAGGTCCCTCGAGTGAGCTGTCCATCATAGTGAGGAAAAGGGCGCAAAGACGTTGCATACCCTAGTGTGTGTGGGGAGGGCCAAACAGGCAGGGCTTCCATGCGAGTTCACATGCCTTGTTTATAAAGGGTCAGAGACCGATCAGAGCAGCAGATAAGAAGAAACAGCCTCCTGGTCACAGGAAGTACACGGGGATTGCGCTCGAGAAACTCGTGGATGCAAATACCTCGATCAAGGATTACATCTAATTGTAGGCGGTAGATATGGGGAGGAAGCACACCTGGACCGTGCTCACTAGTTGTTTGGGCTGATTATAATGCGCAACTGATTTAGAGCTTCACCTCGGGCACCTGCTCATATCTGTAAGTGCTTGCTGTTGAGGTTTAATTTTTGTGACAGGAGCATCGTGCCAGAATGAATCCTGCCTGCATATTTATCCACGTTGATGCCACCGGTTGTGCCATACCGATACAACTGAAGTACTTTCTGCTGGCTAATCAGTAAGTGCTACCTCGTTGGGTAAATGTATAGTGCTTTTACTACACTAAAGCTGCGTAAAGGGCCAGAAGAATTGCCTCCAGTGACCGTTTGTGCCTGTAACTTTGGTCCCTTGAGTGAGCTGGCAATAAAAAAAAAAAAAATCCGCCTGCGAGCGAATTTGCGCTTTTTCGGCAACTTTGCAAGATTGCCAAAAATTTGAAAATTTCGCGAGCGGAACGGATTTTGCGCCCATAGTTACTCCTATGGGAAGATATGCTGGTAGCCACTGTAGCCAGCATTCTAATGATAGCCTATGGGGCAAGATAGCCTTACAATAGTGAAAAACGAAAATGGCTGTAATTCACTACCAGAGCATGTCACCCGCACTAGTACATTCTCTACCTTTCACATACACTGCACCCTGCCCAAGGGGGTACATCAGGCCTTCCACAGGGGTGACCAATGTATACAGAAAGGGAAGAGTTAGGCCTGGTCAGTGGGGACACTGACCAGGAGGACATGGCAGTTCACAGACTGCACACAGGCACTGCGGTGGCTGGCCTGAGACACCATTTTAGGGCTTCTCATGTGGGTGGCACAATCAGTGCTGCAGGCCCACTAGTAGCATTTGTTATCACCAGACCTGGCACACTCAGTGCATTTTACTAGGGACTTCTTGGTGACATAAATATGCCAATCATGGATAACCAATCACAATAACAATTTACACTGGGAGCACTTGCACTTTGACACTGGACAGCAGTGGCAAAGTGCCCAAAGCATCTAAACCAGCAACAACTAAATCCAGCACAGTGTCAAAAATACAGGAGTTAGAGGCAAAAAGATAGGGGGAAAACACGCCAAGGATGCCAGGTCTAACAGGTGTTTAGTGGTAAGATCCAGTATCACTCAGTGATTTTGTGTAACTCTAAAATACCTTATAAATAAATTGATACCAGATTCGTTTTTTAAATTCTCCTTGATTGACCTCTTTTGCTTTTTTCAAATTCACTTCCATTCTGCCTGAGTTTGTGCACCTGTAACATGTGCCTGTCAGCATGGAATTTGAGCTCAACAACCTCGAAAGATACACTGTGGCTGATCTCAGAAATCAGGATTTCCAAGAAAAAGGAGTTCCAGCAGGCACCTCAGGAGCTAGGAAAAGGCCCAACAGTTACAGTGTACGGCACAGGAACAAGAGGAGGGTAAGGATATGGAGGAGCAGGAGAAGGAAGCAGAGGGGGAGAATGAAATCCTAATGACAATCACCCCAGAGGAGAGAGAAGGACCCACAGGTGTGAGGTCCCCTGCCAGGTCCAGAGCAGACAACAGTACATCTTCCTGCACCTGCCCACTGAAGACCTGGAGGGCAGGAGAGCTGAGAGGGATTTTTAACTGAAGCTGGGCAAGCTGAAAGATGGAGAAGGCAGCCGCAAAATGGGAGGCTGTAAGAGAAGAGGGCGCTGAAAGAAGGGCCTTGGAGAAAGAAGGATTGAGGCAGAGATTGCCTTAGCCAAGGAGAAGGCTGAGCTTGAAAGGGCATTGACAAAAGGAAAATATTAGCTGACTCATGAAGTGAGTCTGAAGGAGCAGGACATAAAATCAAAGGAGGTTCAAGGCTTATGAGGTTGCCTGAGAAATGCACAGGGTCCCTGAGCAGGTTTTGGGGCCAGTCTTTGGAGGCACATTCCCAATGAGAGGAGGGATTCACTACCGGACTCACCCATGGGAAGTGTGGGCTGAGGTATAGAGACAGCCAGAAGCTGCCCCACCAGTCCTGAGTAGATTATGTGCACAGTTTTTGCAAGGCACTGGATGGCTGGGTTGAAGGGCAGTGATGTGAAAAATCATATTTTGTTGTACTATCTGTTTGCAAGACAGCACATGTTCAGTTGTAAATTTGCAGGACTGTGCCAACACCTGAAAGACAGCAAGCTCACTAGTCCTAGGGAGCTTGCCAAGGAGGTGGGCAGAAGGCTCAGCACCAGGGTCCATAAGAAGGTGTCTGGAAGTGATTGTAAGAAGGTTCCCCCCAGACAAGTATGGGGGAACCTATAGGTCGCAGGATAAGGAAGGGAGAAAGGGTCCCCATACCTCTTCTTAGATACATGGAGAGATTCTAATGGGCACTAGGACAGGGCAACCCATGTCAACTCCGGTTCTTTGATTTTTCTCAGTTAAGACAGAAGCAGGGGAACTCTGTCTGTCCTAAGAAACCGCCCACTAGTGGGAACTCTACAAGAGTGGCCAAAATGACCTTAGCAGTGGGGTTCACTTACTCTTGTGCGGAGACCAGCTGAGGGAGGCTCTTGTTGGAGACTTGTTTGGAGCCCAGCCCACGCCCACGCCAGCAACTGGCCGGACTCGCTTCGCGGGTCCCGCAGCGCGGCATTAACAGATTATACCCATTCCCTTTCCTATTGGACCACTCTGATCAACCTCTCCCTCTGGCAAGGCTCCCTTCCTGTCTCCTTCAAAACTGGGCAGGTCACCCCTCTACTTAAAAAGCCCACTGCTGATGCGAAGGACCTCAACAACTTCCGCCCAATCACTAACCTTCCCTTCCTTGCGAAGATCACAGAAAGATGTGTAGCAAAACAACTCTCTCGTCATATCAAGGACAATGATCTTCTTGACAATTGCCAGTCTGGCTTCATCCAAAACTGCAGCACTGAAACAGCCCTACTGCAAGTGGTTGATGACGCACTGAGGATACTCGATTCGGGGGGTCCTGTCTTCTAATTCTCCTTGACCTCTCCGCAGCCTTTGACACTGTCAATCACAAAACCCTCCTCAATATCCTTCAACAGAGAATGGGCATGGAGGGCACTGTGCTTAAATGGTTTGCATCCTTCCTCTCTGACAGATCCCAAATGATCAAAATAGCGAACAGTCTTTCTTCTCCTGTGGCGGTAGGTCAGGGTGTTCCTCAAGGTTCTATACTTGCACCCACATTGTTCAATCTCTACTTAGAACCACTGGGAAACCTCCTAAGCAAATCCGGGATTCACTATCATCTCTATGCAGACGATACTCAACTCTACCTCAAGGTTGCCTCCACTCATGATCTCTCCTTCCTAAGCTCTACTCTGGACTCCATCCAAAACTGGATGTCAACTCATCAACTGATTCTGAATCCCTCCAAAACTGAATTCCTCCTCTTCTCCTCCTCACTCTCTCCTCCCCCGGTCCAATCATGGATGGATCAGATGAATCTACAAAACAATAAGCCCAGCATTGTCGACAGCGCCAAATCCCTTGGAGTCATTTTAGACAAAAAACTCAACCTAACTCCCCACATCAATTCTATTGCTAAATCTGCTCGTTACCAACTGCGCCTTCTTTGGGGAATCCGACGCTTCTTCCCGGAGCAGGACCTCATCACCCTGGTGCAATCGCTGGTCCTCTCCAGACTTGACTACTGCAATTCTCTTCTTAATGGCCTCCCCAAATCTCACCTGTCCCCACTTAAGTCTGTTTTCCATTCTGCAGCTCGCTTCATTTATGGGGCCAAAAGAAGCGATCACATCACACCAATGTTATCCACCCTCCGCTGGCTTCCCTTTGAGGCTAGAGCTATCTACAAGACCGCTTGTATCACCCACAAAGCCTTGCACTCCTCCTCTCCTCGCTACCTGGCGAATAAACTGAATCTCTCTGGAGGCTCTAGACCTTCACGCAATGCGGAGAATCTACTACTTGAACCTCCCACTTTCAAGAAGGAGAGAACAATGGCCCAATCCTTTTCAGGCAACGCAGTGAGAATCTGGAACTCCCTTCCGCCTCAGCTCCGGACCACCGCCTCCTCCCAGGCCTTCAAAAGGGACCTCAAAGTTCTCCTCCTCCAGAGACACCTCCAAAAGTAATTCACGTCCTCTTGTTATTTAGAGGAAGGCTTCCCACTACTGATAATTTCCACGACCATGGAAGTGCCTTCCCAGTGTATCCCTGGGGTTGGAGTGTCTGCCTCTTTGGAGTATTTTCCATGAACCTGTGTTTAGGGACCTTTTGTAACATGCACACACCACTTTGCCCTTGTAACACACGATTTGCGACCTTTCACATGTTTTTACCTTTGATACTGGCACAAGTGCCACCTCTGCCTACATAACACTTGTTCTTGTGCCGGAGTGTCTAGCACCTTTTGCAGTATTATACCCCAAATGATACTTTGTCTTCTCTTGTAACTGCACACTTGTCACTTTTTCCTCATGTGCACTTTTTACTACCTCATGTATTTTTGGATGCGCACAATTTTTACTACCTCATGTATTTTGTTTGCTCACAATTGTCACTATTACCTTTACTATCTCATGTATTTTTGACTGCTCACAATTTTTACTACCTCGTGTATTTTGTTTGCTCACAATTGTCACTATTACCTTTACTACCTCATGTATTTTTGACTGCTCACAATTTTTACTACCTCATGTATTTTGTCTGCTCACAAATGTCACTATTACCTTATGTACTGTAACGTATGCATTTGAAATCTGTTCTTTTGTAATGTTTCTCATTATGTTTCATTTCTGTTCCTTATGTGAAGCGCTCTGACACCTTCGGGTAAAGTCCGCGCTATATAAAAATGCATAAATAAATAAATAAATAAATAAATAAATAAGGGAGCCGCTGCTGCGCAAGGGGCGGCAATTTGTAAACCGGCAGGGCTGCGAGCATCAGGCAGGGACTCCGTGGACCAGGAGTCCCTGCGCGCCCAATCACCGTCAGCTGGGCTGCTCTCCCTGCCGGCCACGCCCATCCGCCCACGGAATTAAAGGGGCGTCTGGTGGGTTCACTTACTCTTGTGCGGAGACCAGCTGAGGGAGGCTCTTGTTGGAGACTTGTTTGGAGCCCAGCCCACGCCCACACCAGCAACTGGCTGGACCCGCTTCGCGGGTCCCGCAGCGCAGCATTAACAGAGGGAGCCGCTGCTGCGCAAGGGGCGGCAATTTGTAAACCGGCAGGGCTGCGAGCATCAGGCAGGGACTCCGTGGACCAGGAGTCCCTGCGCGCCCGATCACCGTCAGCTGGGCTGCTCTCCCTGCCGGCCACGCCCATCCGCCTATCACGTCCCACGCTATATTAGGACGTAGCGCACCCGCTACGCGGGAGCGCGCTGGGAGAAGCCCGGGACAAGGGCGGGACCGTCTGTGGCCGTCCGGGACGATCGGGGACGGGACGGGCCACCCCCCTTTCATCTGGATTTCGTGACCCTTAATTACGTGATCTCCACCTGAAGATACGTATTCACTTCTCAATACATTGTAACATATTACCCCCGTTGGTAAATACCTGCTATCATGTCTACAAGGGGTAGCCGGAGTAAAACTGCAGCTGGAGGAGCAAAGGTTACTGGTCCTATTGACAATTTTATTACGAAAGCAAATGAGGCTATAGACCATGGAATATCCTTACTGGAACAACGCGTTTCCCTAGAATTGGCAGAGGCGAAAAGGTCGTCATTGGGTCTGCTAGCCTCAGACTCTGAAACACATGTCACGCCTGGTGTAATAGTGGAAATACATAGTATGCCAAATACTGTAGACTTATCTGCAACCCAGTCATTGTCGGAATCACAGTTGAGCCTGGAAAAATCACCAAATTTAGACTTAACAGATGATTTTAACACAGAACTGGGTATGGTGACTGAGTCAATTCCAACAGCAAGTCCTGTAATAGTCCCGAACTCTATCATGGTAGAGGCATCTCAAGTTACTTCTAATATTGACATTGTAAGCAGTTCTATTGTCAATCATACCCCAACTATAAACCTGGAGCGGGTGGTTGCAAACCCCATCCCTGATACACCTACTGTCATCAGTAATACACTGGATGACTCAACCTCCATTTCAAGAAATTTGAGAGGCTTAAGGGAGGGGGCTATACAGAAACGACTGCCCCAAAGTTCAAATAAAAATACAACCCCAGGTACAGAAAAAGCAGGGGAAGGGCTCAGCAAATAGCTCTAAGAAAGGGAATAAGAAAGGGACCACAGATTCTGCATGCTTAGGGGAAATGTCTAGTCTGGGTGTGTTATGTAAAGATTGTACCTCTAACAGCGAACTAATAATGAAGGTTGGGGAACTTGTGAGCGCCCATCTAGCCACTATAGATGCACGATTGGGGTCGATAGAAAAGCAACTAACTGAACTAAGCACTATAGTTAGAGGCGCCCCTGTAAAAGCAAAAGATTGTCCCCCTCCCCAAAAAAACTGTTCAGCCAGCATTAAAAACCATGCCAGCTCCCACCACCACTACCAAACCTAAGGCAGTTCCAATGGCTAAGGATTTGGTAATAAAACCAACAGTACCCACCCCAACTGCAAAATTGCAAGGTAACAACTTAAAAACCCCGGGGGAAAGTTCCACTAAAGGTAAAGATAAAGCTAATGAGGGGAACAAGGAAAAGGAGGGGTATAAGTGGAAGAAAGGACGATTTGCCGCCAACCTCCCCCCAGGCTCAAGTCCTTGTGTGATAGTAATGACGGGTGTCCCAGAGACCCCGGATAACATAGACGAGCCATCATGGACTCTACTAAACAAAGTTACTCACTGGCTGAGCAACAACAGGCCCTTACCTCCATACTGTGCAAGTAAAATCCTGACAGTACGGAGAGTACCCTGGGTACTGAGAAAAAGAAAGCACAAGGTGATTGTGTGATCATGAATTTCGATGACCCCCGTACAGTTGACTATATCTGCTCCTGGGTTAGTAAGGGATATACCGAGGGCATCGACACAAGGCATCTTTCATACTTCTACCCACCAAGGGGAAATGTTAGACAAGAACGTTATGATCATGGATTGGATGAAGGATGGTGCCAGGTGGGGCAGAGGGACTTAGGAAACAACTGGGGAGAATGGGGGAGAAACGACCACAGGTATAATAACTATAGAAACTAACAGAGATGTCTTCCAGCGAGGGACGCTATTTGGGGGTTCCCTACATCTAATAGATTCAATAGCCTGGATATGGTTGACTGACTTCCATCACTAATTGAACCACAAAATACTACAATAGATGTCAGCGCTGGGGGAAAAGAGAGTAGCGGTGTTGAGCCGGAAAGTACACAAATAGATGAGGCACACCTTACACTAGTTCAGGGCTTAGTTAGCGTACCGGATCACAGGTTGCCCCCAGAAAAGGAAGAACATGCCACCCCCTATGAGTCGATGGCACAGAGGATTCAAGACCCAGGTTGTCACATCAGCACTCAGGACACTAACTTAAATATGGGCAGACAACACTCACAGGTGCCAAATAAGGAACTTAGAATTATAAGCTGGAATGTTGCAGGACTCCAGCAAAGGGTCTCTGACTTGGAATGTCTAAAGGTTATTTCGGATAAGGATATAATACTATTGCAGGAAACTTGGGCGACAACTGCGGTGCATATAGAGGGTTTTCATTGTTATTGTATTAAGGCCCAAAAACCTGTTTTTGGTCGCCCGATTGGAGGTTTACTAATCGGGTTTAAGATAAGCATAGGGGGGTCTATAAAACTGATTCCTTCTAAAAGTGCAAACATCCAGATAATTGAGTATACCCGTAGGCTTCCATATTACTTAATTAACTTTTATAATAATGATTTTACTTCAGCTCCGAACAAGAACTATATAGAACTTTTCGGAGAATTATCCAAAATAGCGGAAAATTCTCATAACCAGGTGAGCACTAGGACAATTCTTGCAGGAGATTTTAATGCGAAGTTCTTAAAATCTAAAATGGACAACATACAAATAGACAGGGCTTTTAAACGTGGCAAAGAATTAGAATGCTTTATTAATGAACACATCCTAACAGATATAATGGATGTCAATAAAAACGAGCCACCTACTTACATCCCAACCTTTAGAGGTCGAGAATTTTCTAGCACGGTGGACTATATCTTTATGTCTTCTGACCTAATAGATAGAGTCACGAAGGCTGGGGTTCTTGAAACCGCCTTCGGGGACCATAATGCCTTGGAGGTAAACATTGGTCTAGGTTCTTCTAATGCCTTTGCTCGCACTTTGGGAGCTAGGGATATCACGGCCTCGACTAATAATTTAAGATTAAAATGGCGGGGGGTAGATAGTAGTCAAGTAATAAACACAATTTTGAGTAATCATGGCTCGCTAGTCGACTCCTGTTCTTTTGATGATGGGAATCATCAGAGGATAGTAAAAGACTTTGCCACACTCTGCCACATTATAAAATCTCTCCTAAGTGTCCCCGCTAAATTGACTGCCTCTGAGCCAAGGTGGTTTGATTGTTATTGTTCAGCAGCCAACAAAGCCCTTCGTAGGGCTCTAAACTGTAAACCTAGAAGTATAAGGGATGTACGGGCTGCTAGACAAAATTATAAAACAAGTATAGGATCAAGGAAGGCGGCTTTATTAGCTGAGCAATGGTAGGCATTAACAACTGCTGCTGCAATAGGGAGCAGTACGACTTTCTGGCCTGCTGTTAAAAAGATGCGGGACATGGGTAAGCAGCTAACTCCAACTAGCTGTACTATAGCAAGTGAGCAATGGGAATTACATTTTTCCAAAATATATGCTAGCCCGGGAGCTGCCATAGGAGATTATGGCCCAGGAACACTGGAATCTTTAGAAATTACCTTGGGGGAAGTTACCGTGGCCATTAACCAGAGCCTTGGTAATAAGGCACCCGGGCCTGACGGCTTCCCAATAGATATAATCAAGTACAAGCCGGAACTCTGGGGACCGATTTTTGTAAACAGTCTCCCGTTTGTCCCAATACCTGCAACCTGGTCCACGAGCATAATTGTGCCCATTTATAAAAAGGGCGAAAGATCTGACCCCGCAAATTATAGGCCCATTTCGCTCCTGGACAACACACTGAAGATCTTGGGTAGGGTATTGTATAATAGAGTTAACGACTGGGCCGAGGAGATGGGGGTACTAGACCGTTGTCAAATGGGTTTCAGATGTAAGGTTGGGACTATCGAACAATGCCTAAATTTAAATCTTTTAATAAGCAAATATAACATAGCCAAGGCATCGCCCATTTACCTTGCATTCATGGATTTATCGTCCGCATTTGACCTGGTAAATAGGCCAAAATTGTGGTCGACTCTTTTGTCCTACGGCCTAGATGCCCCCCTGGTACATTTCCTCACCTACCTGCACAAAGATACAAAGGCGCAGGTACGGATTGATATGGAGGGTACAGTCTCCGGGCCAATTAATGTTGAAAGAGGTGTGAGGCAGGGGTGCGTTTTAGCACCCCTGTTATTTATTATCTATATAAATGGCCTGAGCAATTCCCTGAAGAGGGCCACCACGGATGTTCCCAAAATTAAAGGAGGCTTACTACCCTGTCTCTTGTATTCTGATGACGCTGTGCTCATGGGATTAACACCTAGTTCTAGGACACCCCGCGCCGCACGGCCACCAGCTGCTGCGTGTGCCTCCCTGCCTAACTGCCTCGCTGCCCGGCTGCCGCCGCGTGACCACGCCCCCTCCTTCGAGCGGCGTGGTCCGTGCTCGCCGCTTCTCACCCTGGTGTCATCGTTGTTAGAATTGCTGTAAATTGTTTATTTTTTACTTCTGTATTGCCTGTATTGCCTGTTTTGCTGTTTGCTGTTTGCTGTTTGCTGTCCGTGTAGCTGCCCTCCGTCTTCCCTCCCCGCTCCCCGCTTCCCGCCACCGCCGCTAACCCCGCCCCTTTTTTTCTTCTGTACCCTCCCCGCTCCCGCCTCCCAGCTGCTCCGCCCCCCGCGCACTTGGCCATATATGGCGACCATGCGACGCAGGTGAGTGTGACCTAGTTCTAGGACACCCTCGCGCCGCACGGCCACCAGCTGCTGCATGTGCCTCCCTGCCTAACTGCCTCGCTGCCCGGCTGCCGCCGCGTGACCACGCCCCCTCCTTCGAGCGGCGTGGTCCGTGCTCGCCGCTTCTCACCCTGGTGTCATCGTTGTTAGAATTGTTGTAAATTGTTTGTTTTTTACTTCTGTATTGCCTGTATTGCCTGTTTTGCTGTTTGCTGTTTGCTGTCCGTGTAGCTGCCCTCCGTCTTCCCTCCCCGCTCCCCGCTTCCCGCCACCGCCGCTAACCCCGCCCCTTTTTTCCTTCTGTACCCTCCCCGCTCCCGCCTCCCAGCTGCTCCGCCCCCCCGCGCACTTGGCCATATATGGCGACCGTGCGACGCAGGTGAGTGTGACCTAGTTCTAGAACACCCCCGCGCCGCATGGCCACCAGCTGCTGCGTGTGCCTCCCTGCCTAACTGCCTCGCTGCCCGGCTGCCGCCGCGTGACCACGCCCCCTCCTTCGAGCGGCGTGGTCCGTGCTCGCCGCTTCTCACCCTGGTGTCATCGTTGTTAGAATTGTTGTAAATTGTTTGTTTTTTACTTCTGTATTGCCTGTATTGCCTGTTTTGCTGTTTGCTGTTTGCTGTCCGTGTAGCTGCCCTCCGTCTTCCCTCCCCGCTCCCCGCTTCCCGCCACCGCCGCTAACCCCGCCCCTTATTTCCTTCTGTACCCTCCCCGCTCCCGCCTCCCAGCTGCTCCGCCCCCCGCGCACTTCGCCATATATGGCAACCGTGCGAACGCGCAGCAGTCACGCGCAGCGGGCGCGCCGATTGTGCGCCGAAGGCGCGCCAAAGGTAAGCCCGTCTGTGCCCGTCCGCGACCGGACCGCGCCCAGCGCCAGGACCCCTGGCCCACGAGGACCCCGGCCGACCCGCCTGACGTACACCGCCGCCACCCTCATCGCACTCAACACCGGCCGATTCCCAGGATGCTACCGAGCCACCCCACGTCGCTCCCACGGACCCTTCAGCTGTCACGCCTGCAAGTTCACCTGCATCCGGACCTGCCCGCCACCAGCACCTGGCAAGCCGAACACCAGCAGCAACCACCTCAAGTGCATCCTCCTCAACACCCGCTCCGTCCACAGACACGCCATCGAACTCTGGAACCTCCTAGACACCACAGCCCCGGACGTTGCCTTCCTCACGGAGACCTGGATGAACGCCTCTTCAGGGCCCGACATCGCCATCGCCATCCGTGAGGGCTACAAGATCACCCGGAGGGACCGCACCGCCAACCAGATGGGAGGAGGCATCGCCATCATCCACAGGAACACCATCCGTATCACGACCAGCACCGACAACTCCCTAACCACCGCCGAACACCTGCACTTCCAGATCCACACCGACCCGAAGACCACCCTCAGAGGCACCCTGATCTACCGACCCCCGAGACCACGCACCCAATTCAGCGAGGACATCGCCGACTTCGTCAGCCCGCATGCCCTCCCCTCCGCTGACTACATCCTCCTGGGGGACCTCAACTTCCACCTGGAGAACAACAACGACCGCAACACCAGCACCCTGCTCGAC
The DNA here is from genome assembly GCF_964263255.1 of Lissotriton vulgaris. Lineage (NCBI taxonomy): Eukaryota > Metazoa > Chordata > Amphibia > Caudata > Salamandridae > Lissotriton > Lissotriton vulgaris. The sequence goes on along the minus strand of NC_141689.1, from coordinate 928,040,877 downwards.
AACCTCGCCAACCTTGGACTCAAGCAGCTGGTGTCCACCCCCACCCACCTCGCCGGACACACACTTGACGCCGTCTTCTCATCCATCACAGACATCGCCTTCAGCCACGCCACAGAACTTCACTGGACGGACCACAGCTGTGTCCACTTCACCTTCAAAAGAACGACGATCCACCACCACCAGCAACAGGTTGCCCGTAGAAGCTGGAACAAGATCACAGCCGACCAGCTCGCCGCCTCCCTGAGCCAGCACCCTCCTGCCAGCTCAGCGAACCCCAGCCAGGCCCCCGACAACCTCACGAAGTGGATCCGCAACTGCGCGGACGAACTCGCCTCTCTGAGGACCCCGCCCAGCAGACCCGGCAGCAAGAAGGCCCCATGGTTCACCGATGAACTCAAGAGCTCCAAGAAGAACTGCCGAGCCCTCGAGAAAGTCTGGAGAAGGGAACCAACACCGGACAACATGACCACCCTCAAGCTCGCCACCCGGAAGCACCACCAATTGATCTGCGCCGCCAAGAAAACTGCATTCAAGGACCGGCTGGACAACAACGCACACAACTGCAAGGAACTCTTCAACATCGTGAAAGAGCTCTCCAACCCCAGCGCAGGAAACAACAACATCACCCCATCGCAAGACCTCTGCAACTCCCTCGCCTCCTACTTCCGCAACAAGATCGCAGACATACACAACAGCTTCAGCATTCATCCGACGCACGCCACGACCACAGCAACGCCGCCCACCACCACCCTCCGCGCCTGGACTCCGATCGGCACCGAAGACACCGTCCGCATGATGAACTCCGTCCACTCCGGATCTCCGACCGACCCCTGCCCTCACCACATCTTCAACAAGGCAGACGCTGTCATCGCACCCCACCTGCGGGACATTATCAACACCTCCTTCGACACCGCAACCTTCCCTGAGAGCTGGAAGCACGCCGAACTCAGCGCTCTACTCAAGAAACCCACAGCGGACCCCACCGAACTCAAGAATTACCGCCCCATCTCGCTCCTCCCGTTTCCAGCCAAAGTCATCGAGAAGACCGTCAACAAGCAGCTGGCCGCCTTCCTCGAGACAAATGGATCCCTCGACCCCTCACAGTCTGGCTTCCGAGCCAACCACAGCACCGAGACCGCCCTCATCGCTGCCACCGACGACATCAGAGCCCTGATGGACAATGGAGACACAGCGGTCCTCATCCTCCTAGACCTCTCCGCGGCATTCGACACGGTCTGCCACCGCACCCTAGTACTGCGCCTCAGCAACGTCGGAATCCAGGAGAAGGCACTGGAATGGATAATCTCCTTCCTCGACGGAAGGACACAGAGAGTCCGCCTACCACCGTACAAGTCAGAGGCCACTAAAGTCATCTGCGGCGTCCCTCAAGGATCCTCGCTGAGCCCCACCCTCTTCAACGTCTACATGAGCCCCCTCGCGGCCATCGCACGCCAACACAACCTCAACATAATCTCCTACACCGACGACACCCAGCTGATCCTCTCCCTGACCAACGACCCCGCCGCCGCCAGAGCCAATCTGCACGAAGGGATGAAAGATGTAGCCGAGTGGATGACGACCAGCCGCCTGAAACTGAACTCAGACAAGACGGAGGTCCTCGTCCTGGGCCCCTCGCCCTCCGCCTGGGACGACTCCTGGTGGCCCCCCGCCCTGGGCACCGCACCCAAACCGACAGACCACGCACGCAACCTGGGCTTCATCCTGGACTCCTCCCTCTCCATGACCAGGCAAGTCAACGCCTTCTCCTCGGCGTGCTTCAACATCCTACGCATGCTACGGAAGATCTTCTGGTGGATCCCCACCGAGACCAGGAAGACCGTCACCCAGGCCCTCGTCACCAGCCGACTGGACTACGGCAACGCCCTCTACGCCAGTACCACCGCCAAGCTCCAGAAGAGACTCCAGCGGATCCAGAACGCCTCAGCCAGACTCATCCTCGACATCCCATGAAACAGCCACATCTCCGGACACCTGAGAGACCTGCATTGGCTCCCCGTCAACAAAAGAATCACCTTCCGTCTCCTCACCCACGCACAAAAAGCCCTTCACGACCAAGGACCGAGTTACCTCAACAACCGAATCAACTTCTACGCTCCCAAACGCCACCTCCGATCAGCCAGCCACGCCCTCGCCGCCGTCCCCCGCATCCGAAGATCGACAACAGGAGGAAGGTCCTTCCCCTACCTGGCCGCCAAGACCTGGAACTCCCTCCCGACCGACCTGCGCCTGACCCAAGACCACCTCTCCTTCAGGAAGAAGCTGAAGACCTGGCTGTTCGAGCAGTAACGGCACCCCCCCCCCCCCCCCCCCAGCGCCTTGAGACCCTACGGGTAAGTAGTGCGCTCTATAAATGTCTTTGATTGATTGATTGATTGACCTAATGCCCTACGCGCACTAGTCAGGGATTTTTCTTACTATATGGGGAACTTGGATCTTAAGGTAAATTTTAACAAATCATTTATTATGTCCTGTGGGCCGGGTTCTAGGCAACTAAATTCCATCACGGTAGGAGCTGATAAGGTGCTCTCAACTAAAACTTTTCCATATTTAGGTATGGTCTTTGCTGCGAACGGCCTGTGGGGGGGGGGGCATATTGCCCACGCCACAGGCAAGTTCTCAAAGGCCATAAACTCAATTCTATCCCTCCCTAGACCGAGGAAAATTGGAGCAACTAAAGCAATCCTAAAGATATACAGGCTACAATGCACTCCTGTGGCTACCTACGGCACGGAAATCTGGGGGTTAGTAAAAACCCCTGCATTACAAAGAGAAGAGAATCGGCTCTGTAGGAAACTGCTGGGGGCCCCCATTTCATTATCGGGGTACATTTGCCATTCGGAGCTGAATATACCATATATCAGTGATTTCATTGCTGTAAGGCCTGCACTATTTTGGTTGGCTATTTGGACAAATGACTATGCTAGTTTAACACAGGATATCCTGAGGGAGTGCCTAGCCTGTGACAAATGGAACAGGATCTCATGGCTTCGTGCTATACAGGAGAGTTTGTCTAGCATAGGCAGAGGCGATCTCTTTGATAATCCATCTCACATCAAGAGTAATGACAAAAAGGAAGTCCAATTTGAACTATATGCCACCTATAATGAAAAGTGACTCTCAGATGAGATGCGGAAACAAACTGTTGTGTCCTATACTAACAATGGCTTATTTATTCAACGACTTCCATTGTGTTTGATACTACCAATGTGTAATTGGGAAAGATCCTTACTTTTCAGAATGAGAGCCGGAACTATTAAGTTTTCACTCTGTTTTCCTTTGGGACACAGCACATCTGGAAATATTCTGTGTCCTTGTGACGGAGTCAGTAAACAAAATGACTTACACTTCTTTTTTATTTGTAAGTTTTATATGAAATATATTAAATGGTTTTTAGCCCCATATTTTAAAAAACATAGACCGCTCTCCTTGAATCAGTCCTATTTAATGCTCCTGAAATTAGAGGATGATGAACTTATATTCCGCACAAGCACTTTCTTAAAAGTTATTTTTAATGTACGTAAAACTATGGAATGCCCCTGACTTATTTGCACTTTCCATGATTGTTGACCTCTTTTGCACTTTATATAATGAGAAATATGTTACTTTGTAATTGTATTGATATGCACTTTATAACATCTATTACATCTATTGTAATTTTTAAAATGTTGAATTGTATTTTAACTGTGCTTTTATGGATTTCTTGTAATCCGAATAAAGATTTTGAATCGAGTCGAATCGAATCGACCTTAGCAGTAAGCAGTCCCCAGGTGCAACTGGTTATAACATGCCCTAGTCTCCCATAGTTGGGCTATAGACTCAGAGGGCAGATGTGCTATCCCTGTGGATAGCAGTCACCACTATAACCTGATCACAGTGAATGGAATCCCTTTCACTACTATGAAAAATATTGGTGACAGCCCTATCATAGTTGTGGAGCGGCTGGTTTCTCCAGTTCAGTACCTACCAGGACAGGTGTGATGGTTAAGCCAGGCCCTTGAGGAGGACTTTATCCATTCTATGGTCCTGGCACCCCTAGGATTTCTAGGAAATGAGTTACCACTGGCATTAGAGGAGCTGCGAGGGAAGGCTCCCCGGGGTGCCCTGCAAGCTCAGGTCTCTGGTAGTACTACCTCCGCAGGTAGAGTTTGATGCCCAAATTGAGAGGAAGGGGCGGGAGGTGGATGCAGTCCCCTAAGAAAGGACCATTGGTTACAATCTTTGAGAGCAAAGTGCCCAAAGACTGACCTTTATGAGGCCACTTCTGATGTGGAGGTGGTCCCTGCGCAGTCACAGAGCCAGAGGGTGGTTTTCCTGCACCTGGCAGACACAGACCATATGCCACCCTTGAATGGGGTGGTGGTTCCCCCCTAGAGATCTTGGCCTCGCCAGGTACCTGATCAGTCTCGCGGTACAGACTCTGGGCTTTGATACACTTCTCAGGTCACTGACCCTCTACTGATGTGAGGGAGAGTGGAAGCAGGGTGTCTAACACAAAAGACTGCTGACCACCATTTTGAGAAACCTCAGAGGTATGTCAAACCTCAGGAACGAAGACAAAGAAGGAACTCCTTGCCAGCCCCATGGCTGGAAGTGAGGCCTATCAAAACCACTGCTTGGAGCCTCCACTAGGCACTTGATACTGGCAGCTGTCAATGGCCTCTTCTGATTGTTGTTGTCCTTATAGGCAGAATTTTCCTAGGGATGGGAGCAAAAGTCTAATCCAAGGGGCAGAATGAGCCACATCCCTTTGTTGGCTATGGTGGTACTATGTGCCTAAAAGGATGCACCTGTCAGCAATTAAGATTAGGAGTCTCACAGATGGAGTCCACAGGAGAGGAGAAGCATTCTCCAAGGGTCAGTCCAGTGGCTCAGGAGAATATTGACAGAGGGATCCAACTGGGTTCAGAAGGAAATAGAGCTGACAAGTACCACTGCAGAAGATGCCAATTGTCCATGTTCTATCAACTAAGCAGGGAAGCCCATCAAGGTATTGATTGGTCTACCCTAGCTTTTGACTGGAAGAGGGTCATGTTGACCTGGCCTTCTCTGCTGGGTTACCTCAAACCTTTTGCCTTCACTTCTTTCCTTTGCTGAACCCGCTTTTGTTGGGCTTTTAGGAATCTGTGTACTTTACCACTGTTAACCAATGCTAAAGTTGTTGTGCTCTCTCCCAAACCATAGTAAAATTGTCCTACACCTGATTGGCAAATGTAATTAAATATAAGTCCTTAGTATATGGTTCTAAATGTACCCAGGCCTGTAAAATAAAGGCTACTAGTGGGTCTGCTCCACTCAATGTGCCGCCCACAAAAGTAACCCTTTACAACATGACTCAGGCCTGCCATTGTAGCCTTTTGTGGGGTTTTAAACTGTAATTTTAGCTTGGCAAAACAAACCTTTACCAGACCTAAGCCTTCTGTTTTAATCCATATAAGTCACCTCTTAGTTAGGCCCTAAAGGTCCATCGATAGGGCAGGGTGCATTATATTTAAAAAGTATGATGTGTTCTTAAGGGTAAACAGACAAAATATCGACTCCAAAATATCGACTGGACATAATATCGACTTTAAAATATAGACTGGACAAAATATCGACTGGACAGAATATCGACTACAAAAATATTGTTTTTAAGGTAAGTGAAGTAATATCGACTGTATAAAATATAGATAGCAAAAATATCGAATTTTTAATGATATATAATACTTTATAGTGTATATTTATGTAATAATATGTGTGAAAAGTGTGTATTAATGTTATAAAATATTTTATTAAATGAATTTTGTTTTTATAATAATTGCGTAATGTAATTCTGTAGCGGGTTGTGGGTTTATAGGGGAATAGGGTGGGAAGTAATTTAATAATAATTAATTAATTAATATATGTTTGTAAATATTTTTAATTAATAATTAATTAATATTAATTAGTTAATTAATTAATATAATTTAGTACATATTTTTTTAGTAATTAATTGGTAATTAATTATTTGTAATTAGTTAATTACATTAATTAGAGTAAATTTTACATATATATAATTTTGTGTTATTGTAAAGTAATTAATTGGGGTAAAATAATGTTAATTATTAAATTAATTACAGGTAATGTGCTAATATATTTACTTTATTGTTATTGTTAATTATTAATTAATTGGTAATTAAATAATATTGATTAATTTTGGGTAAAGGAGTATTTTTAGGGTTCAGGGTCAGTTTTCAGTTTTTGGGTAAAGGGGCATTTTTAGGGTTCAGGGTCAGTTTTCAGTTTTAGGGTAAAGGGGTATTTTTAGGGTTCAGGGTCAGTTTTCAGTTATTGTGTAAAGGGGTATTTTTTGGGTTCAGGGTCAGTTTTCAGTTTTAGGGTACAGGGGTATTTTTAGGGTTCAGGGTCAGTTTTCAGTTTTAGGGTAAAGGGGTATTTTTAGGGTTCAGGGTCAGTTTTCAGTTTTAGGGTAAAGGGGTATTTTTAGGGTTCAGGGTCAGTTTTCTGTTTTTGGGTAAAGGGGTATTTTTAGGGTTCAGGGTCAGTTTTCAGTTTTTGGGTAAAGGGGTATTTTTAGGGTTCAGGGTCAGTTTTCAGTTTTTGGGTAAAGGGGTATTTTTAGGGTTTAGGGGCAGTTTTTAGTTTTTGGGTAAAGGGGTATTTTTAGGGTTCAGGGTCAGTTTTGGGTTTTTGGGTAAAGGGGTATTTTTAGGGTTTAGGGTCAGTTTTGGGTTTTTGGGTAAAGGGGTATTTTTAGGGTTCAGGGTCAGTTTTTAGTATCTTATTTAATTATAGTATGTTAATATATATATATGTTTTAACAAATAATATTGTAATTTTTTTTTTATTACTTTCATTTATTATTTAATTATTATAAGTTAATGTAAGTATTTTTAAGTATATTTTAGTAATTACATTTTAATATTAATTTAATTTAACACTGTTATGTTATGTTAGGGGGGTACTTTTAGAGCGCACTGACACCGTGAGTTTCCTGGCGCTGATTGGGAAATCAGTGAGATAGCAGAGAGAGATTAGCCGGGTTGGGGGAAAAGCCAAGTTTTAAGAGATTTACGGAAAAGAATAAGAGAGTTAGCAGATTTAAGAGAAAGGGGAAAGGAATTCCAGAGTGTGGGGGCAAGATGTGAAAAACTCCGACCTCCCATCCTCGTAAGTTTGAAAGAAGGAGTGACAAGAAGATGAAGGTGGGAAGATCTCAGATTGCGAGTGGGGCGATATGGAGTGATGAGGGATTTCAGGAACCTAGGAGAGGGGCCGGTTAGGGATTTAAATACTATGCAGCCGATCTTGAAGGCTGCCCTGAGATTGACCGGGAGCCAGTGCAGTTTGGCAAGAAGAGGCTTGGCCGACTGCCATTTAGGAATCCTGAAGACCAGCCGTGCCGCTTGGTTCTGAGTGATCTGCAGCCTGTAGAGCAGAGTTTTTGGCAGACCGTGATATAGAGAGTTGGAAAAGTCCAAGCGGGAAAGGACCAGGGCCATGGTGACTTGAAGCAAAACTTCGGGGGACAGGAGATAAGCAACCTTCCTAATCCTGCGAAGCTGATGCATACAGGAGGAGACCACCGCCCCCACCTGGGCTTTGAGTGAGAGTTCGGAGTCAATAATAACTCCCAAACTCTTTACAGATGCCACAGGGGCGGGAGGGGGGCCAAACCCTGAGGGCCAGAAGTGGGGACCCCAATGGATGGAGCTCTTGCCTGGAAGAAGGAGCTCCGTCTTTCCAGGATTTAGTTTGAGCTGATTTTGACTCATCCAGAGGAGAATGTGGGACATGACAGCATGAAAGTTAGAAACAGCAGAGGGGGTAGAAAGAGGAAAGATGAGTTGTAGGTCGTCAGCGTAGTTAAAGACGGTGACGTCCCACTGCCTCAGGGAGAGAAGAAGGGGGCGAAGATAAAGATTGAAAAGAAGGGGGGACAGAGAGGAGCCTTGAGGGACACCGCAAGTGGAAGGTACTTTGGGTCCGCGGAAGGGGCCCAAACTGGCCGACTGAGACCTGCCAGACAGGAAGGAGTGGACCCAGGCCAACGCCGGGCCCTGGAGGCCGGCTTGTTCGACACGGCGAAGGAGGATGTTATGGTCCACCGTGTCGAACGCGGCCGACAGATCTAGTAATACCAGGGCCTGGGGGGTGCCCCTGTCCGCGTTGCCTCTCAGAGTGTCGAGCACGGCCAAGATGACTGCCTCCGTGGAGTGGCCGGGCCTAAAGCCGGCCTGATTACCCTCCAGGAAGTTCGAGCTTTCGACAAACTGCGAGAGGCTGTTTTTTATAAAGTCGATATTTTTTACAACTATATTATTGTAAATGATATTTTGTACTCGATATTTTTGTACTTACCTGTTTGTAGATACAAACTCGATATTTTGACTGTCGATATTTTGTCCACGATATTTTTGCTAGTCGATATTTTGACACTCAATATTATTTCAGTGATCCGTTAAGTTTTACATGTCCTGATAATGAAAAACTCCCAAAGATTTTGTGCACTACTGTACGGTCTACCTCTTCCATATACTTACACTGGGTTGCCTCATTACGTTTGATTGGAATCAGGTAGAAATGTCTTGCTGCAACTCAATGAATTGCAATGTAAAAACCTCTTCACTTGTAAAGTTGGATTCTCTAAGTCACAATTCTGAAAATACCAATTTTAGAAAGTTGGCATTTATTTGTAATAACTATTTGTGCCTCCTGCCAGTTTTCTTGGTCAAATAATATGAATGGCTTTGCTGCTGGGCTTTGGTTATTCCTCCCAGACACTGTAACAAATGAGGACATGGTGTTAGCAGAATGACCCATCATGCCAGAATGGATGAGGCCAGAGCTGTTCCCTGCCCTATTTACTCTTCAAAGGGCTTGCCTCCAGCCCATACAAAAGAACCTGCCATTTGTATTTTGACACTCCAGACTTCTCAGAGCCTTGGCAGGGGATGGGAAGTACTAATAAACAAAAAGGCTGGAGATGTATGTAGACGTTAGGTTCATCCTCCAGACTGTATATAGTTATTAACAAATCTGTAAATGACAGATCAGAGAACCTAACCAAAGTGAAGGTCTTCCGCTAAATGAGGGAAACAACACCCAGAATCTAAGAAGAGAAAATTCTCTTCTTGAGTCCCCTCACTCACCAAGGGTTGCCCCTAGGTGACATGCTTCATTATCGGGCCATCCCAGACAGCTACTGTTTGGGGCCTGCTGCAACTTGCGGAACTACGTAGGAGCCCTTTTTGTGAAAAAATGTGTTGTGCAGCATATGGGGGAGTGGTGACGGTGATGCTAAAAATACCTAACTAGTGAGCGATTAATTTATTCCTGCTCAAGATGTCGGTAGCCTTTTCTGTCCCTGAGGCTCTGATCAAGAGGCCAGGCAAATAGCCCTTTGAACTACCATGGAAGTCCTGAATTCAAGCTCAGGTGCAGGTAACAAGCAGCAAACCTGTGCTCTGAGGGCACAGGGTGAGCTTCAGGCAGCAGAGCAGTCCCGGTAGAGTCTTCTCCTCACAAACGTGTCTTGAATTTCCTGCCTCCCTGCCCTGGTCCCAGGATATCTGGAGTCACAATATACTAGTTTAAAGTTCTTTGTGTATGTGTTGAGGCAGTGTCTTTGAAGTGCAAGTACAGCTGAACATTGATCCGCCTCTCTATCCTGCCAGAGTGGCCCATCCAACCACCACCCTTGCTCTCTATTGTGTGACTGTCTGGGAGGAACACACAAAGGACAACTGCCACTCAAACCTAGTCATGTTACCCAAGAACAGGCTGCAGACTCTAATTGTTGTACAAGAACCTTTTGCATTTGATTTAGAAGACTGCAAGTTGCCCCATCTGTAAAAAGAATCTAGGCCACGAGGGTTTGTACAACCCATATCCTGAAATCATGCACTTAGAAGTGTGCTCATTAATGATACTAAAGAAAAAGTACAATCTGTGGAATAAATAATTTTATCAGGATCACAAATTTTATGACAAGCAGAGAAGCTGGTATTGATTCTAGATTATCTGGTTTAAATTTTTGTAATTCAGCAGCAAATGGGTACCTTTTTTCTTCTCTTCTGTGTACATCTAAGGTCAATTTTTTGCCTTTAATTCTTGTCTCAATATGCGAAACACTGGAACAGAGACAATAGACCCAAATAGGGTCCCCAAACCGACCTAAGATGCATTTATTAGGGGCAGATTTCCCACCCTAAACATGCCCCTGAAGCTGTGCCCTTGATGATGGCTTAGATTTCTCTGAGCCCCCTAAAATAGCCTTCTTGAGTTTGCCCTTGGTGCCCGGAACTGAGATCTGTGAGCTAGTGCAAGTGTTGCAACTCCTCAGTTTAGATAGGTCTAGCCTTAAAGCAGTACTCTTACAGCTGGACCAATGGCAGCATCAAATCGAGAGTGAGCTGGCCGTGCATGGACTTGTTCTCTCTGCTGACCATCAGCAGTGCACCTTGTTCTGTGTTCAAAGCATTTCTGCCTGACTGACTTGGTGAGTGTCACTATATTTGTTAAGTGACCTACTGTTGGAGCTGTCAGCTTTTGGGTGGCCTTCCCCAAACACGTTTGCCTACTCACCTCCTATTTTTCTAAATTAGTTTTTATTGATCGTAGGAATCTTCTAACCAGTGCTAAAGTGCATGTGCCCTCTCCTTTAAAATGGTAACATTGAATTATACCTGATTGGCACATTTCATTTACCTATAAGCCTAGAAAAGTGGTATTACATGTCCACAGGGCCTGGAATTTAATTATACTAGTGGCCCTGCCATACTTATTGTGGCAAACACTTAAGTACACTTTTAAACATATGTCAGCCTGCGATTTACAGTGTGTAGTTTACTTTAAAACTGCCAATTCAACCAGCAAAATAACCCTGTTGTCACTCATAAAACCTCATTTTTAATATAGAATGGCGCCCCCCAAGGTAAGGCCCTAAATAGCCCAAAGGGCAGGGATGCATTGTATTTAAAAAGTTGCTCATGTACTTCTATGTTTTATATATCCTGGTGGCGACAAACTCTTAAATTCATTTTTCACTAATGTAAATCTGACCTCTTCCTTAGGATAACTTTGGGTTACCTATTATATTTAACATATAATAATGTTTGCTTGGGAGCAGGTAGAAATATAATTGTCGTTGGGGGGTGAACTATGAATGCTTCTAAAAGCTATCCCTGTTTATAAATGTCTGTCTATGCAGTGAGATAATGATCCAATTTTCTTTTCTTGCTTTTTTACACTATGGAGAGTGAGAGAAAGTCCAGTTGCACTCTCCTGTTTACAATTCTATCACATACAAGCAACTGCTGCCTTAAAAGTTCTCCTGAGCAACTCTGGGCTTCTTACTTGATCAGGATGTTGTGTTCTCCCTCTGCCCTATCCTGGAGGATGGAGGTATCCAAAGATATTAAAGTAGACGCCTAACTCACTTATCGTGACATGCTTCATCATTGGCGCCAATCCACACCTGGGTGAGATGATACTACCCGAGAGGATTCAAACATAGATGGAATGGGAGTTCTAAGATAAATCACTACTGGATAAACAGGGATCCAGATTAGTGATATGTTAAAAATATCTCAAGGTATACCCAAATGCTATGCTTTATTTGGAGGGTACCTGGGGTATGGACAAAATGTGAATTTTTGGGTTTTATTCAATTTAATCATTCAGGTATACCCCTATTACTGTGCTAACATGTTTTGCCCCTCACTAGGAGCTCATGTGGGTCTGGGGCCTTTGTCAGGGCTTTATATTATTGTTTTGTCCCTGCTTCTTTATTGTGCACGCAGACCATGCAAAACTGTGAGGCCTAGTGGCCTCACCTGTCTTGGTCCTGTTTTCAGTAGATTTTCTTAGAAAGGAGTGAGACGAAAAGGCCACTATTTCTTCTCTCACCGGTCCTGACTTTTAAATCGTGTCTCATACATTCATAACGTTGGACCGTGTAATCGTGTTTAATACATATCTTTAATTGGTGAATGACGCTCTGGCAACAGTCTTCCCTGTAAATCTCTCTTTAAAATCAATATGAATAGGTGATCCAGTGACTATTTACATTGCTGTGATTTGTGATCTTATATAACTCTGTACTTAAAAGTAAGTGGTGAACTATCTGTTACGTTAAGATGCAGTCTTAAAGTGTGGTTATTTGTCTGTGTAGCTCATATGCTATGCATTTCTTTTTCGATCGCCACCCTGTTGTGTCAATCATACTTAGACACTCTTGTGCTTACCCATTGGTATTATTCTTCAAGGGGCATGCGGCTCAGGAGCGAGGTGTTGACTTGGAGTCAAACACTACAGGAGAGAGAACGCTGCTGTCTAAATATGAAGGTGTTTTTTATATATGTACATACAAGATGTTTTGTATTAAAGGTTTTTTGTTGGAGTTCCTTCTCATTCCTTTAGTAACTTTCATATTAATAAAATCTCTCCTAGCGAGACTCCCAGATGGTAACATTGCTTGCCAGTATCTTTACTTTTCGCGCTCTGATGTGTTTTGAGAATTATAGACAAGCAAGCTGTTCTGCCCCTTTACACGGTAATTGTATGTATACTGGTTTTATATCCCTCAACCTGGGGACCTGTGGTGTTTCTAAAAACCCCAATACTTACTCATGTTGTCGCCCAAGATTTATCGCGCTGTAATGCATTGTTCGGAAGTTTCAAAACAGCTGAAAAGGTGCATGTCGCTCACCTCCCAGTGCGGTCTATGTACAGGCTGTTAGTCCGATGGCAAGGTTATTGCTCACTTTCACAAATGGGGGAATAGCGCTGTCAGCTATGGACAACCACTGTATTCGTCCATACACACTCATTCGATTTACTTACTTCATCAATAATTCCAGCACCGCAGGATTACCTTAGTGACCCTGCTCAGACCACCGCCGAGTGCTGGGAGTTTTGGATTGGGTCTTTTTTTGAAGCGTTGTTGCGCTGGTTGGTCCCACGTCATCTGGAATGCATCCGTATTTTCCCATTGAACGTCGGAAAATGTAGTCTCATGCTTGAAAAGAGTGAAGTTTTGAGTGCAGAACTCCAGTTCTTACTTATTTTGGCACTCATTATGGTACCCGAAAAACCTAAATATGGTCTCCCTAGTTTTCCTGAGTAATTGTTTACAAAATTATTATTTGTTTATTTTCAGGAAGTGGTGGTTGATTGTTTGTTCCCACATTGGTTGCATTTCAAGTGCCCTTCCGCATGGTTAATATAGTTTTGTGAATAAAAAAGGTTTGTACACGAGTAGGAAAAACATGCAGGAATATTATTGGTTATGGGACGTTTCGTACATGTGTTTGAGAAGCCCATGACATAACTCCTTTTTATCACTGTGTTGTTAGGGAATCTTAATCATTTCATGCTTCATTTCATTGTGTGTTCGCACATTGGAGGCACCTTGAGGACCCTTCTTTGTGGTTTAAACAACTCTATAGATGGAAAAAGAATTGTACATAGAAAGGCAATTCCAGAAGGAATTTATGTTTCGTAAATGTGTTACGAAGGTCCTGATGAAACTTTTTTATTTTATCATCTTATCGTTTGGAAATCATAAGCATTTTGTATTTAAAACCCCATATAAATATATGGTTTCGTTCTTAGCCAACCTCTAGTGCACATGTTGGGTGGTTTAGCTTGTTGTATCTACGTCAATCTGATACCCTTGTCCTCCTGAATAGAAAACTAGACCAACAGTTAATCTATTGGTTCTAGGGTTTTTAGACCTTTTTTACACTATATACATGCTATTTGTTGTCTCCGGTTTCTAGATATCCCCTTTCACATTAAGAGTTTTATGTCAAAGTGATCCATGGTATCTCTTCATTCAATTCCCTTGACATATCTCTTATTTATCCCTGTGTTTTTAGGGAATCTTAATCATTTCATGTTTCATTTTATTGTGTGTTCACACATTTGAGGCACCTTGAGCACTCTTCTTGTACATAGAAAGGCAATTCCAGAAAGAGTTTATGTTTCGTAAAGTTGTTACGAAGTTCCTGATGTACCTTTTTTATTTTATTATCTTATCATTTGTGAATCATAATCACTTTGTATTTAAAACCCCCTATATATCTGTAGTTTGTTTCTTAGCCAACCTCTAGTCCACATGTTAGGTCATTTTGCTTGTTGTATCTACTTCAATGTGATACCTGTGTCCTCCTGATTGGAAAACTAGACCAATAGTTCTTGGGTTTTTTGACCTTTTTTACACTATATAAATGTTAGTTGTTGTCTCTGGTTTCTAGATATACCCTTTTACATTAAGAGTTTTATGTCAAAGTGATCCAGGGTATCTCCTCATTCAATTCCCTTGTTGTGCTAGAAAGGCGGTAAATCCATCTTTGTTCTAGCTTTAATAGTTGTTTGTCATTTATGGTTGTGGGTAATTTCTCTATCACGGTCCATGTGAAATAATTCTCTGTGTGGCCTGACATTTGGAAATGGCAAATTCATTTTGTGATCTTTTTTTTCACACCGAAGGGTGCTTCGGTGTTTGTTGATACGCGTTTTATTTTTACGTGTAGTCATGCCTATGTATCTTAATTGGAATTTGCATGTGATAACGTATGCAACACTGCTACTGTTACAGTTTGCATGTTTTTTTAGTACCTATGGGGTTCTGTGCCCCAGATAGACTTCTTTGTTTGCCTTTGTGTAGTAATCAGATCCCAGACAAAGATTATGTTAAGATGTTTATTTGAAGATATGCAGATAAGATGGTAAAAACCCCACCAGGAGCATCCAGCATGATGCTCAGCCCAATGTCAACTGAAGACCTCAGCCCACAGAATCCCAACATTCTCTTGCGCATCATAGCCGCAACATTCTACAAGCTGGACTAGTAGTGGAGAAAGCATGTATAACATATAAACAAGATGCAAGAATATTACATTATCCCCTCTCTTCCACAATGAAAACAAAAAGGAAGGAACACTGGTCAGAAAGAACCAAAGAAATGAAAAACATACAGAAGAACATACCCATCCTTCTTTCCATTAATAACAACAAAGAGGAAAACTAAGCTTGAAAATACAGATGACTCACCAACAGACACACCTACTGGCCAAATAGGCATGCAAGAAGGAAAGACATAGTACAAGAACCGATGTATGAAATAATTCAACTCTCAGAGATATATAATAATATACCACATCACGAGAGTGTGAACAATTTAAAAACATGAGAATATGGATACATTTACAATAACAAAAGATGTCAACATTACCCATCTTCCCACCAGAAAGATAATAATAACCATATAGATAGAAACATTTCCATGTAAGAACAAGGAAAGAGGGACCGAAACCCAAATTCCTGCAACAAAAACGAGGGACTTTAACCAAAATCCTGCCTCTAAAACAAGAGACGGTAAATGTAAGAATAAGGATAATGGGACTTTAACCCAAATCCTGCCTCTCAAACAAGAGAATTTGAATGTGAAACTGAGGATAATGGGACTTTAACCCAAATCCTGCCTCTCAAACAAGAGACAGTGAATGTGAGACTAAGGATAATGGGACTTTAACCCAAATCCTGCCCCTAAAATGAGGGACGGTAAGTGTAAAACAAAGGATAATGGGACTTTAACCCAAATCCTGCCTCTCAAACAAGAGACGGTGAATGTGAGACTAAGGATAATGGGACTGTAACCCAAATCCTGCCCCTAAAATGAGGGACGGTAAGTGTAAAACAAAGGACAATGGGACTTTAACCCAAATCCTGCCTCTCAAACAAGAGACGGTGAATGTGAGACTAAGGATAATGGGACTTTAACCCAAATCCTGCCCCAAACAAGGGACGGTGAAGATGCTTCCCATGTAGAGAAACTCCATGTAAAACTGAGTATATGGGACTAAAACCCATTACTAGAAACGTAGGTGGGACTAACTCCCCCATAACACAGAGTATATAGGACTTACACCCAATACTAATTACATAGGTGGGACTGAAACCCCCTAAATACATACAAATGAGTCAAAACGTGACTGATCACTAAACAACCCACTCCTATCCCTAGTAAGGGATAAAAAAATTGTAGCTTGGGGTCATGGGACATCAATAGTGAACACATTTATCCAAGTTGGCATGCCGAAAAAAAAACGAGATATTAAAATGTCACATATTCTTTTACGTATGAGAAAACATTTCATATATGCAATATGATGCACCATTACCAATGTTAAACACTAGATGGCAATGTAACCTTTTTTCTTTGCATTGTAAACTGATCGTGTTTCAAAATCTTCGTCTCACCACATAAACCTAAAAATAATCTTTTTACTCTTTACTTAACACGACATGTTAAACTGCCAAAAGGAAGAACTCTTCAAGGAATGAAGAACCATTTCATAATCACTCAATATCCGCTTTTGTTTGAAAACGAAGTACTTTGCAGATTCATAAAGTACCTTGCAGTATATCAAAACGCTGGTCAGATCACATCATTCCCAGAGAATGCAGATGAAATGAGCAATGAATGAAAAGAATGTTATAGAAAGACCGGTGACTTTTGTATATTACCAGAACATTAAGATGAAAACACGGACACTTGAGGGTGACTTTTGTATTTTACCGTAACATTAAGATGAAAACACGGAGACTTGAGGGAGAGATCCCATCCTCGTCGCCGAAAATAATGTAGTAATCGGGTCCCAGACAAAGATGATGTTAAGATGTTTATTTGAAGATATGCAGATAAGATGGTAAAAGCCCCACCATGAGCATCCAGCATGATGCTCAGCCCAATGTCAACTGAAGACCTCAGCCCACAGAATACCAACATTCTCTTGCGCATCATAGCCGCAACATTCTACAAGCTGGACTTGTAGTGGAGAAAGCATGTATAACATATAAACAAGATGCAAGAATACTACACTTTGTTAAGGGGCAAACGTTGCAACTCCCACATGGGTAATGCCCTACTACTTCAGGTAGGCTCCACATTGTTTGCAGTGTATTGTCTTCCTCATTAGCCTGTCGGTTTGAGTATGTACCACTGAGTCTCTAAGTGATTTCCCTCTCTTACACGCAAACATTGGTCTCTCTAGTCTCAATGATGTGGAGTTCAGAGTTATCCAGTGTTGCAGTAATAATTTTTTCACTGCATTGAATTCTGTGCCTTACTTAGTCACACATACTAGTCTGGTGTTCTGAGGTTAGGTGTGCATCTCAAGTAATGATTCATAGGGTTGTGTTTTTTCCCTCTTGATTACCCTCTTCGCAAGTTGCTTGGGGTAGGATTTTTCTTCGAGTTTTTAGCCAACAGTTTTGCGTCTCCTTCAAAGGTCTGTTTCTCGATACAATTGTTTATTTTTTTTATTTTATTTATTGGCATTTCAACAATTTACAATCAAGTAGTGCAAGATTGGCACGTGCAGGACAATATTATTACAGTAACTATGTGACATGTACACATTGTTCAAAGGCAACGGCACCACCACAAACCCAGACAGTGTTGCCATCATATACACAATTTACTGCCATCTTTCTAACTTCATTGATGTTATCAGTGCTCACTCTTCCCGTCTCACCTCCAGCTGCCAGGGCATAGTCCAAATTGTAAAGCTAA
Organism: Lissotriton vulgaris; assembly: GCF_964263255.1. Lineage (NCBI taxonomy): Eukaryota > Metazoa > Chordata > Amphibia > Caudata > Salamandridae > Lissotriton > Lissotriton vulgaris. The sequence goes on along the minus strand of NC_141689.1, from coordinate 928,023,296 downwards.
GTCTCTACGTCAGTGTGTATTGCTGCATCCTCTCGCATGCTCTCTGTCTCTAAGGCTGAGTGTGTCTTGCTCGAATCGCTATCACCCCGTACAGGCCTCCTCTCCAGGTACAGCGCCCAGTAGTTCTTAGGTCAGTTACGAGGAGGGAGTAACTCGTTGTACAGCCCCTTTTGCGTACAACAATATAACATGTCATGTGACCACCTGGCTATCGTAGGGGGCGGTCCCCGCATCCAGGTGAGCGCGACGCATCGTTTGGCAACTAGAAAGGTCATATCCACAAGTCTCCGTCGTGCCGGTGCAATATCCTTAGAGTATCCCAATATGGCCAGTAGCGGGGAGGGGGTCAACGATAGATCAGTGATTTTATTCACTTCGTCGTACACCGCCAGCCAGAAGTCTGCAACCCTCGGACAGAGCCAGGCCAGATGCAGAAAATCCACAGACTGTGCTCCGCATCTCTCACAGCTAGGGTTCTCCCGTAAGCCGTATCGGAACAAGCACTCAGGGGTGTAGTAGACCCTATTAAGGAACTTAAAGTGCAATAGGAGGTGGCGGCCATTGAGTGATACTCTCTTAACACTGGCGCAACAATATCTCCATTTGTCCTCGGGGAGGTCAGTGTTTAACTCTGTCTGCCACGACAAGCGTGGTTTTGTATAATGCGTTGTCCGCTCCGCTAGCGTGATGCGATAAAGGCGTGATATTAACTGGGCTGGTGTCTTGACAGAGACTATAAAGTCGTACGTCAAGACCACTTGTGGCTCTGTCATATCCTCACCTAGAAGCTCCCTCAAGGCATGTCTCACCCTATGGAACTGAAACCGAGTGAGAAGCAGGACTCCTGCGTCACATCCCGCATCTAAAGCTTCCCAGGAGCGAGCCGTGCCATTGACGAAGAGATTTCCCATGGTAGTGAGATTCAATTTAGCAAGCGCAGTCAGGACACCTTTGTCCCTACAGGGGCTAAGCCACGAGCACCAAGTCAATTTCGCTTCCGGGGCATACAGCAGTGAGCAAGCCTGGGCGTCCATAAGATGATACCAGGCATGCGTTACGCCGTTTAACAAATCTAAGATGCCGGTTCGTCGGTCTCTAGGGCAGGCCATCAGCGCCGGCAGCGGTGTCGGGCGGTCACTATTCCCTCAATCTTCAGGTGCGGCGCATCTGCTGGGCCATGCATCCAGCCATGCGCATGTGCGCCCTGAGCAGCGCAATAGTATAACTCGAAGTCCGAAGATTTTAGGCTGCCCTCCTCGTAGGGACGAATGAGGATGTCCCATGCCACCCTGGGTTGTTTACCAGCCCAAACCAGTCGCAGCACTAGAACGTGAAGTTGTCGAAAGAATGTACCCGATAAAACCATAGGGATGTTACTGAAAAGAAATAGCAATCGGGGAAGGACTATCATCTTCAGTAATAATATGCGGCCAAGTAATGATAGGGGGAGGTCTATCTATTTATTCACAACGCGTTCCAGCTTGGAGATCGCTACCCCGTAATTCTCCAGTAGGACCCCCTCCGAGTCCGTACGTAGCCCGATACCCAAGTAGCGTACCGATTCAGTAGTCCACTGTATGGGATAATCCGAATCTACTCTCCTGGTAGCAGGGGTGAGCGGGAACATAATGGTTTTGCTCCAATTTACATGGATCCCTGATAACGAGTTGAACAGTGCCACCTCTCTCAGCACCCATCGAGAGGTTTTCCTCTGGTTTCCGTACATATAGCAGAGTGTCGTCCGCATACGTGGACACTATCAAGTTGTACCCAGGAAAGCGGATACATCGGTGACTATGGTATTCTCGTAAAGCGCACGCCAGAGGCTCTGCAACCAAGGCGTATAGGAGAGGGGAGAGGGGGCAGCCCTGTCTGCTACCACGATCTTTAGAGAAGGGCTCAGTCATGAGCGTTCCTATGCGGACCCGTGCCGTTGGGAAGGCATAGAGAGTATTCAATAATTGGGTGAAGAGGTCCCCCACCCCCATGCGATGCAGTACCAAGCGGAGAAAAGGCCACTCGACACGACAGAGTCAAAGGCTTTTTCCATATCAAGGAAAAGAGCAACTGCAGGCACCTCCTGACGTGTGTGTTGGAATGCCGCAAATACAGTGCGCAGGTATAGGTCAAATTACGGTTAGGAACAAAGCCCGCCTGTTCAGGAGCAACAAGCGTAGTAATCAGTGGGTTGAGGCGGTTGGCAATGATCTTTGCGAATATCTCCGCATCCACATTTAGCAGCGACAGCGGTCGATAGGAAGCGCAGTCCTCTGGAGGCGTACCAAGTTTAAGGATAGCTACAATAATAGCTTCCCGCATCGTCGGTGGCATAGCCTCCACCTCCACCATCTGCTCGATAAGCGTCATCAATTTGGGTATCAGTAAGTCCGAATACGTTTTGTAGAATGAGGCCGGGAAGCCGTCACTACCCGGGGCGCTGCCTGCCTTCATGGATAGGATGGGTAAAATTGCCTCCAAAGGAGTTTGTTGTACTAAAGGGGTTAACTTAGTTATGTAACTGAATTGAGTACAGGTAACTTAATTATCCTGCGTAAAATTAATTACACAAACTTCAAAGAACATATACTTAACTAAACATGACAATACTTAACATTAAGACAAAAACAAATAGACAATGTGTATAGGCAAAAAAGTAAATTTTATCAAAATTAGATCATGAAGGGAAAAATACAAAGCATAAATAATCAGCAAAACAGGAATACAGGATAAATATCACGAAACAAATCAAGAATCTCTGTAAAGCCTGTGAGTGGCCTATCCAAAATAAAGGTTTTAAAGAATTCTCTTTTGGATAAAGCTGGGAGTCGACGTTTCGGTCTTTATGGGTGACTCTTCAAGACCATCATCAGGACAGTGGACAATTAATATTGTAAATCCCTTAATTTGATAACCTTAACTCCGCGTAGTGGTGAGTGATGGTATATGGAGCCGGGGCAGAGGTTAATCTAAAGAATTACGAAGAAGTTGACAGTTGGGGCTTTTTTGGTTCACTTAGTTGAACTGCACCCACTAGACAGAGAAAATCACGAAGGAATTCAGGTCGTCAGGGTTGGACGATCTGTAGAGGCATTGGATAGAGCAGAAATGTGAGCACTTAAAGCCCTGCTCTTTTCGTGTCAATCCTCATAAAATTATCGAGGGGATTTCAATTAGTAGCCGAGTCGCCAAGAATGCACGATCTGTTTTGGTTTTCAAAGTCACAAGAGGTAGCGAGAGGTGTCCGCCGTCACTCTGCAAGCGATGACAGCGCCCAAACAACCTCCTCTCTCTCAAATGGGTGCACCAGAAACTCGCGGTGAGTATTGTTTAGCCAGGGTAACTGAATGTGTGTTAAGTAATTGAGGATATGATCCTCTGGGATAATGCCTCTAGTGGCGTAGAGGTTGGCATAGTAATCCCTAAAGCGGCCTGCCACCTGCGCATCTGACAGATCCTCACCCGTTTGCAGCGATCTCAGTGCAGGCAACGCAGCGCCATGCCTGCGCTGCTTAGCAATTTTAGCCAGTACTGCTCTCGGGCGCTCTCCCTCTCCATATGATCTGGCAATGGCATATTTCCCCAGGTGTTTCACCACTGGGTCCGCCTCGTCATGATATTTTCGAAGCGTTTGCGCAAGCTCCTGAGTCAACTCTGCGCTGGGGTCCCGGAAGCGACGCACTTCAATTTTCTTCAGCTTATTTTCAAGAAGTAACAGGTGACCTCGAATGGACTTAAGGATGCCCGCGTGTTTAGAGATGGCTACGCCTCGTAAATAAGCCTTAAAGGCCTCCCAAACAGACAGGAAAGAGTTTACCGAGCCTACGTTCCTGTCAAAGAATTCCTCAATGGCAGTCGCCAACTCCTCTCTAAAGGCGTCGTCCAGGAGCGCGTATGGGGTAGGCGCCATGAAAATGGAGGAGGTCGACACGTTGGGGCTCTTGGTGTAACAAGCACCGGGGAATGATCCGAGTAGGTGCGGGTAGCGTCACACACCTCTGTACCATAGAGAGAAGGGGTGAGGAGAATAGCCAATAATTGATACGGGTGTGAATATCATGTTGTGTTGAATAGTGTGTGTATCCCCCTTGTGTTGGACATCTGGCTCTCCATACGTCCTGCAATCCTAGTCTGGTCATCTCAGCCTCAAGTATACGAGCAGAGGCCGAGGGGCGTCTGTCAGGGCCATCCGACCGATCAAGCGTCGGTTGTCGGGTCATGTTGAAATCCCCACCCCACGGACATGTCCCTCGCCAAGATCCCTAATCCTGTTGGCCAGCGTTAAGTAGAAGGAGGGGCAGTCAAAATTAGGCCTGTATGAATTAACCACGTGAAAGGCCATGCCTTTAATAGTGCATTTCGTGATAACATATTGTCCCTCAGCATCTGTGGCAACTGGGGTTATTGTCAGGGAGGCTTTAGGGTTCACCCAGGTTAGTACTCCCCTGGCATAAGAGGTGAATCCAGCGGCATGTATGTTTTTATGTAGCCCCCTGTAGGTTAGTGTAGTACTGTCCAGTCGTAAGTGAGTCTCTTGAAGCAAGGCTATATCAATCGCATGCCTCGAGAGGTATTGAAGCACCCGTCTGACCTTTCTGTGGTCATTGAGACCTCTAATATTCCATGTCCGAAGTGTGAAGGTGTCATTGTCTTGCGGATGCTGTGTCGTAGTGGTGGGTGCGGTGTGCATATGCAATGAGGTGTGACCGTACGTGCCAGCACCCAATGTGTCCGTCTATTCGTGCGTTCGCCAATATAACTCAGTTTCAAACATACAGCAACAAAACATTCTCCCACTTTTGTAAACAGCAGGAAGAGAGAAACATATGATTCTACCCAGACCCCCACCGACGCTTGCCCATCCCCAACATGGCCGCGTACCAGCTCCCCCCACTCCCCATCCCCCGCCGCCCCCCCATTGAACTCCATACCCTTTCTCCTTCCCCCTCCCCCTCCTGTCATACCAAATGCAAATAACAAATCAACACATAGCAAAAACAATACTCCCAAAAAAAGGAGCTTGGTGGGGAAATGTGGACCACACGCAGGGGCGTAGGTAGCTCGCTCATAGTAAGTCTAAAGTAGTGTTCTTTCAGTACTCCCACAGCATCGCCCGCTCCTCCGCTTCTGGAAAAAATAGCAAACAATAGCCAGTGCCCCCCTAAATATCAAATTGTCTCCTATGGCAATGTGGGACATAATTACCTGGCTTCAGATAGCTCCATCTCTCTACATCTTCCACTGTCTCAGCTATCAGCTGTGTCTCACCTATAACGTTCTATATAAAAGTTGTACATCAGTATTCCGCCCCTAAGGTAAATGCGGCATCCCTTGGCATCAACTGGCCCTCAAGCATCGTATATACAGTGCGCCCCAGCATAGACCTCAGCCCATCCCTGAATCAGCGAGTCGGCAGCCATAAACAGTGTCTCCCTAATGCACAGTTCTCAGGAGAACAAGTACCTCACCCAGTAGCCGGTCACAGTCTCAGTCCTGGTCTTCCAAGATTGCTTTCTGCAGTGCTCTCGGGTCCGTGAAGATCGTAGACCTTCCCTGTCCGTTGACCCTTAATTTGGCAGGATATAGCATCGCATAGTCAACTCCGAGGTCCCGGAGTTGACGCTTCATCGGGACGAACTGGCGCCTCACTTCTTGCACTTTGGGCTGTAAAATCCGGGAACTAAGATAGCATGCTGCCCTCGTAGTTTAGTGGTTGTTTCTCTCGAGCAAGCTTCAGTGCAGTGTCGCGATCCCTATAATTAAGAAGCTTGGCCACAATGGGGCGTGGTGGGGCCCCTGGTTTGGGCCTCAGGCCTCGGGTGTGGTGTGCTCTTTCAATGACAAACATCTCCGAGAAGGCGGTTCCCCCAGCAGCTTCTTCAGGAGTGATTCCACGAAAAGTTCCATGTTACCCGTTTGGGTACTTTCCGGAAGGCCCGTAATGCGTATGTTGCATCTAGGCGACCGCGCCTCCAAATCTTCAGCCTTGTCTTGCAAGAGTTGTATCACCTTGCCAAGCTGCTTATGCTCCGAGTCCAAGGTCGTCTGTGCCTCCTCCACCTCTCCTATTCTGCACTCCGACATATCTAGGCATTCGGCGTGTTTGTCCAGCCGTTCCGCCATCCGATCCATGCGGTATGTGAGTGCGTCCATTTTAGTTCCTAAGGAAGTGATGCTGCCCTGCAAGTTCTTTTCCATAGCTAGCAATATGCAGCAAATGTATGGTTCAGTCGCATCTCCTTCCGTCGTGTTCCCCGCTCCGTTGTTCTCCTCACGCAGATGTGGGTCCGTGGCTTTGGATATTTTACTAGTATAAAATGTCAATTTAGGCTGCGAGGGGTTTGGGTGGCCCATGGTGACGCAGTCAGCCCACGCCTCAGCCAGGTCTGGTCACCTGAGTCACACGTGGTTCCCAAGGCCAAAAACGAGGCAGGCAATGTGTGCGCGATCAGCTCAGTTCCTAAAGCTCGGTTGAAACTGGTGTCTTTCGGATATGCGTTCAGGGACCGCAGTGCGGTGTTTCTGATCCCTTGGCCTGTCGGTTGCAGGGCCTCAGTCGGTACCGGCCTGCCAGTGGATGAAGGACCTGTACTAGGCAGCGCGCACTGCAGCTACGTCTCCTCAGTAAAGGGGGAGGCTCAGGGGGTGTAGGTCTGCTTCAGGCCGCATTCCAGTGCGTTCGCGTAGTGTGTCCTGCTGAGAGAGGTTTCCTCTGGTCGGAGGGGTAGGCCCCCTATCAAGTTAGGAAGCTCTACCCCCACGTGTCTCCCACATGGCGACTGATCAGGCTATAATCACGAGTCCCCAGGCCTCCCGCAACTTCAAGTGAAATTGCCACCAGTCTCCGTGAATCAATTGCATCAGCCCTTCAGAATCATGATGGTGGGGGAGGGTAGGCGAATGTCCACTGTACCTCTAAGGCTCCTTGTGCTCTGTCCCCACCGTTCTCAGACCTTATTTTCGGACTTCAGCCGCAGTCCCGGAGGGGGAGGGCAAGGTTACTCAGGCTCCCAGGCAATGGTGCTATCACCGCTGCCCTAAACAGGGCTCTCAGTGGGTTAATGCGAGGCAGCAAGTCGGCTCAGACCCGATACACCCGGTCGTCGGCGCCTCAGGTGGTGAGAGGCCTCAAGACCCAAGCAAAAACAGGCACTCTGGTGAGGCGCCGCATCCACCGCAGCTCATCAAGGCGGCACAGCGCACTCAGCGCAATTCCCTGGCTCACTGCCTCTCGTTGGTCCAGGGCCCGTCTGTACTCTCCACAGCTCCGGCTCAGTTTGTCAGCCTCTGACGTTGTTCCCACTATGCTGTGGAGGGAAGGCAGGCATCGTGCTCTCAAAGGTGTAGGGGGAGGCTGCGAAGCGACTCGGTCCCGATGTTTTCCCTTCACTGGCGCCTCGAGAGATGGTAGGCCCTGAGGCCCAACCGAAGCCGGGCACTCAGTTGAGACGTGACGGCCGCCCTAGGGCACCAAGTCGGCATGGCTCACCTAGCACGGTCCTCCCGCTCACCGCTTCTCGTTGGCTCTGGGTCCGCCAGCACTCCCCACGGCTCCGGCTCAAGTTCTTCGTCCCTCAGCCGCCCCAAGTCGCCGTCAGCGTTAAGGCTCTATAAGCAACGGGCGAAAGTCGGCTAGTATGTGCCCCTACCGCTCCGGAGCTGTAAATTGGTTTTCCAGTGCTTGGAGGACACCGCTATCTGCAGGATATATGATCGGATCGTTATTACGGCGGAGCAGCTTAGGCGGCCATCTCTGTTGCAGGCTTGCTCCGCCCCCCTGTTTCTCGATACAATTTCTTCGCAGTCTGAGGAACTGACCTACAGGTAGGTTGTCCCTGAGGGCTTTGGGGTGGAAGCTGTTGTAGTGGAGAGAATATTTACATGAGTTGGTTTGTAAACACCTCAGCTTTCAATGCTTCATTCTCAGACCCAATTTTTAGGTCAAGGAAGGTGATAGAATCCCTGCTCATGGTTATGGTGAAGTTCAGGAATTCGTCCAGAGTATTTAGCCAATTCAAGAATTCTGTGGCTTCTGTTTCAGTGCCCCTCCATAGTAGGAAGATGTTTTCTATAAATCTCTTCTACACTAGTACCTTTGTATCAAGGGGTTGTTGTTGTCATAGATGTACCTTTTCTCAAAATCATGGACATAAAGGCAAGCTAAGCTTGGGGCAAAAGTACTGCCCATAGATGTTCCATGGGTCTGTAAATAGAAATCTCCCTCGAATTTGAAGTAATTCTTGGTTAAGGCCATTTGTAGACAATCCAGGATGAACCTCCTCCGTGGTGCAATTCCTCCCTTCTCAATATGGTTTCTATTACTTGTAGGGATGCTTCTTGTGGTATGCTGACATCTAGTGTGATAAAGATGTTGGTTGTTTTGTTGAATCTCAAGTCCTGCAGTAGTTCCAGCACATCTCATGTGTCCTTTAGATAGGAAGGCATTTTCTGTACCAGTGGTCTCAACTTGCTTGTCTATAATTCTCAAAACACATCTGAGCACGAAAAGTAAAGATACCGGCAAGCAATGTTACCATCTGGGAGTCTTTCTAGGAGAGATTTTATAAGTCGGAAAGTGACTAAAGAAATGAGAAGGAACTCCAACAAAAACAACTCTAATTCAAAACACCTTGTATATAAAAAAAACATATTATTTTGACAGCAGCGTTCTCTCTCCTGTAGTGTTCGACTACAAGACGGCACCTCCCTCCTGAACAACATGCCCCTTGAAGAATAATACCGGTAGGTAAGCACAAGATTGTCTAAGTATGATTGAGACAACAGTGTGGCGATAAAAAAGTAATGCATTGAAGATGAACTACACAGACAGATCACCACACTTTAAGATTGCACCTGGACCTATCAGATAGCTCCCCACCTGCTCTAAAGTACAGAGGTATTAGAGTAAGTTAACTAATCACAGCAATGTAAATAGTCAAGAGATCCCCTATTTATACTTATTTATGAGAGAGATTTCCAGGGAAGACTGTTGCCAGAGAGTCAATCACCAATTGAAGTTATGTATAAAACATGATAACACAGTCCAACATTATGAATGTATGAGACTCGATTTAGAAGTCAGGCTGGGTGAGAGAAGTAATAATGGTCTCTTTGTCTCTCTCGTTTCTAAGAAAATCTTCTGAAAATAGAACCAAGAGAGGGGAGCGCACTAGGCCACATGTTTGTGCATGGTATACATGCACAATAAAGAAGCAGGGACAAAACAATAATATATAACACTGACAAAGGCCCCAGACCCACGTGGGCTCCAAGCGAGGGCAGAAACATGTTGGCACAGTAATAGGGGTATGAGGGCAGAAACATGTTGGCACAGAAATAGGGGTATAACTGAACGATTAAATTCAGTAAAACCCAAATATTCACATTTTGTCCATACCCCAGATACCCTACAAATAAAGGATAGCATTTGGGTATACCTTGAGATATTTTTACCATAGAACTCATCTGGATCCCTGCTTATCCAGTACTGCTTTATTTAAGAACTCCCATCCCATCTATGGTTGAGTCCGCCCAGGTAGTATCATCTCACCCGGCTGTGGATAGGCGCCAATGATGAAGCATGTCATGATTGGTGAGTGAGGCGTCTACTCCAATATCTTTGGATACCCCATCCGCCAGGATGAGGCAGAGGGAGAAAACAACATCCTGACCGAGTAAGAAGCCCAGAGTTCCTTGGGAGAATGTTTAAGGCAGCAGTTGCTTGTATATGATACAATCCCTTCAAAAATCAGAAAAGTGTATTTCTTTAATATGCAGATGTCGCTCCTGCATAATAAGGAAATACACTTTTGGGGATTTTGAAGGGATTTTATCATATTTTTATATTATGTTTTTTTGCACAATATGCACGCAAACATTTTCATGGCTCGGAGCATGCACGGACTGTTAAAGCCAAGACACACCCATGGCTTAGCTCTGGCTTTGCTGGCCCTATTAATTTGCCCTTCTCTATTTGTGCCTCTGGCTTACTATCTGGTGCTCCAAGACACTTCATACAATTATTTTTAAAAGGACAAGAAATATGGAGACCTGCCTACATGCGCCGATTGGACAACTCTTCCATCAGCACTTCTTATGTATGGCAGAGACTAAGAAGAGTGTGTGCAGTGAAAATGCATATAAAATAAGTGCTTCCAGGGCAGAAAGTCCAGGCTATTATGTTGTACATGACTGTAGTCATGAGTTACTAGGGAATACTACCAGTCCCAGGTGGGGTGGGAAGGGGCACAGTTTCAGCAGGGATGTTTGGGGTGTGACACTCCTCCAATGCAGTCTTGGTTTGGTAGATGTGTCTGGGGGTCCTCAGTCAGGTCTGTTATGCCTCCTCTCATTTCACTAACATATTTTAACTTCAGTTCTTGGTTTGAAATCTTCAATATATTTAGGACCACATATATCAAAGTATTTTGCATTTGCAAATGGTGCAAATGCAACATGGCCTTTCCGAATGTATGAAAGACTTTGGGATTTGCAATTTAGCTAACCACAATTTTTAGTGATTACCTAAATTGTGAATGCAAATAGGGAATCGCAATTTGTGATTCCCTACTGCACATGTAAGAAGCCTTTTCTAAATGCAAACAGCAGTAGCGGTCGGCAGTAGGTGTTTCTATAGGGCGGTGACGTGGGCAGGAGGAGGGGCAGGGTGGGGGGAAATAATGTATGGATTACGGAGTTTTACAGGTAAGTAAACATTTAAATACATAAAACGAATTTCGTTGCGCGCACTGCATCACATTTGGTGATGCAGTGTGCGCAACGAAATTCGTTTTATGTATTTAAATGTTTACTTACCTGTAAAACTCCGTAATCCATACATTATTTCCCCCCACCCTGCCCCTCCTCCTGCCCACGTCACCGCCCTATAGAAACACCTACTGCCGACCGCTACTGGCAAACAGTGCATTTAGGACTCACTATTAACATTGATTTCAATTTGATGATAAACATGTGCAATTTTGGAAAATGCTAAAAAAAGCATTTTCCATAATGTCATGTGTCAAACGCATGCCCCAAGGGCATGTGTGTGCCTTACTTGTGTACCTCTTTTTTGGGGGGGGCTCTTCGGGGGGACCTTAAGTCCCTTTGCACCCTTCCCTTTGTATTATCTAATTTGCAATTACCAAATAGATAATCGCAATTTAGGTTACGCAAGACCATTCGCACCTATGGGCCTTGAGGCCCATAGGAAAAAATGGAGTAGCAATTATAAATAGAAATTCTCTAATTACGTTTGCGATTTTCAAGAAATCGCTATTAGGGAATCACTATTTCCTGTATGTTTTGCTACATCATATTTAATGATTACCTATTTGTGATTCAGTAACACAAGCTAATAAGTAATCGCAAAATGTGAGTTTGAAACTTGTGGGCCATAGTGACTGGTTCATGGGTGAAATTTACTACTTTTTAAATTCACAAACAATGGCAGCAGTAGTCTTAGAAAACTGAGCCAGTCTCAAGTCTCCACACAAACTTCTGGCAGTCAAATGCCCAAAAGGTGATGGGATTAATTTTTGCAAATAGTATAACCATAGGCAATCGCTCGTGGTAGCATTCAATCTAATCATGTTTCTCCCACATTGCCACTCTAGACAAGGGTCTACCTAATACAAATCAATGCTGACCCTATTCCTCATGGAAATAGTCTATCCATATCTTGGTCACGTCACCTTGACACCCTCCAGACATTTCTTTTTTACCACCGAATCGCACAGATTTCAGTACACCCTTTAGGCAAAACCAGAAAATGTAGTTTACATTTACAATTCAGCATATATTCTCAAGTATTCCACCTGTAAGTGTATCTCATCCATAGCAGGGTTTTCTTTGTATTCTGGGACTTGTAGTCCAGTTCAAATCAATAGAAAATGAGGACTACAAATCACAGCATGCAAAGCCAAGACTCGATCTGGACAAGGTACAAACATGAGTACATGGGAGAATTAAGAACTCTGATCAGCTCGACGTAGGCCATGCACCCCTTTGTCCACCAGAAACACTTTATGTGCTGACTCAGAACAGATGTGATTGTTTTTCGTTTAAGAAGCTTGCCTTTGGACAACGTAGTCGGATAGCCTTTTAAAGGGAATTGATTATTCCAAATGAAACCTGAAATCCTGCCACAGTTGTGATTTACTTCCATCGATCTAACGATTCCACTAAACATATGTTAAAATATATTGAACACATTTTCCTTTATATTCCTTTGGTTCACATGAAGGACACAAAGGCACCTAGTCGTACAGTAAACACAAACAACATGCCTCAAAGTATTCTCTTTTTAACCATATGCCACTATTTACTTAATGATATTAATTATAATGTTCACAAACCTTTAACAGGAAACATATAGGAACTGGAAGTATACATTTATGGCAGCATGAAAAGGTTGTGAGAAAGTATGCATCCAACAAACATAAAACATAAAACAAAATGTTGATAGGTTTTGGAATAAATGCTGTTCATTTCATCTCATTGAATGCTACTTTCTTATGTGAAATTCGGCTATAAGAAAATGTAATTCTTTAGAGATAGTAGGAGAATATTACATAGTGCTAGTCCCAATGAAATGGGGCACTGACTGTATTGTATTGTACAGTTTCATAGAAGAACCTCCCAACTTCTATCGGTATATCCATCCAACTTCAAATCACTCTACAGAACCAGACAATAAAAATGATGGTCTTCAACACCTCGGTTAGAAATACAAACCTCAATGGACAATCATAATGAATCATGGGAGAGACAAATCTAGCAGGCACATGGCAAGCATTTTTAGCTGCCTTTTCTTTGCTTGGTCAAGCATATTCACCATACAGATTCATGCAGTCGATCCTCAAGAAGAAATGACTGTATATGGCATGCGTGTGCTGGAAAATCACTGGCATGTGTTGCCTCTTTTGTCTAGCTTGCATTGTGTCTGCATATGAGACCTTACATGTTGCCTGAGTGATAATTATGTGTCCACTCATCCCTGTTTCTTGTGTTTTTGATCTTTGGATGCATTACACAAAAGCCAGACCTGTTAGCTTTGCCAATGCTTGTTTTATTTGGGATGGCGTGTTTTAATGTGCTGAAGCCTTATTTTCGCTTTTGCTTTTACATGACAACTCTTTTGTATACTGAATTCCACACAGTACAATCCCTGGCACTTTGGATAACTTCGTCATATTATGGACAGGAGCATGTGGTGCAATATTCAGTGTTACTGTGATAGCAATGCATTAGGAATGACATCGCTCAGAGTAAATCCTTTAGCTTACATATTATTGTGGCATCACATACAAAACAATCCTGGCCCAGTCAGTCACAGAGCACAGCAGAGTAAGTTTGCTCAGGTGCAGACTGCAGCAGATGGTGGGCGATGCTGTGTAGTGCTCAGCAGGTCTGACTCTTCACCCTGGATAGAGTGCACAGCACATGTGGTTTGCAAGGAGCAGGGTGCAGTAGTAAAACGTGGTCATTTGTGGATAACTTTCAACAGGTAAAAAATATAAAATTGATACAGAAATTACTGAAATATAATGCATTATTTTCCACTTCTGCAAATAGTTTATGGAACTCGGTCATTAAAGAACTTGATTTGGCACTGAACCTCACATTTATTTCGTAAAATTGTGCGTTTGAAACGTCAGCTGAGACCAACCAATTGCGTTGCCTACCTTAGTGGCAAACATCAGTTGATCCGCATCAAAGTGAGCTGGAGTCTTCAGCATAGCCAGGACAACTTCCAGATAATGACCGGAAAGAGCTTTCTTCATCGACTGCACTAAAGACTGAGTAACAATTCAGGAAGACAAATAACAATTGGTCAGTCCATTTAAAAATCAACTTCTAAATGAAGATTAAATCTGAGTCAAACACTTATGGACGATAGGACCGCTGCTACCCCCAGGGATCCGTGATCCTTGGCAGTCTGTCAGCTCTCTGAGGCTTACAATATGCTGGTTGTGACGCTGAGGCACCAGCAAGCTTATTGTTTCCTCACCACAACAGTTTTCATTACAGTGAGCCTGACATGAATACAGTGGTGGTGAGGAAACTAAGGGGGCTCTTCAGTACAGGGCCCCCTGTTGCCTCTGGGCCAGGGGATGCATGCAGGGGGGCACATGTTATGCCCCCCTCACTATGCATGCAGCCCCAGTTCCTGCATGGACTCAACAGTCCATGCTGTGCAGGAACGTGCTTCGGCGATACCACTGCAATATCCCTTGAGTCTTCAAGGGATAATATAGCCCCTGTCCATTTTGGGAAACATGGCTAACCTACACTACTGTTGCTAAATCCATACTATAAATGGTCTTAATGCATGGTAGTGGAAACATTGTCTACACCTACTTCGTAAAGTTTCGCCCATATTAAGTGTAAACAAAGAGGATCACAATAATAGATCATCATTACAGGAGACATCTGTACCAGTAACATGTGTATCCGAAGAAATTTCATCCATGAAAAATCCTCCTGTAAAAGTACTTTGGGCTGGAACTTTTCAGGGTAGTGTGAGTTTGTTTTAAGTAAGCAAACCTTGCAGCTTTGGGAAATGAAAATGTGTATTTCATGGGAGCAGCAGACTTCCTCTGATAGCAAGTGTAGTAATATGTGTTTTCTCATTGGACTTTACTTCATTATAAATGTGAACTTGTCAATTTTACCCTACCCTCCCTTCCTGTAAAGCACTGTGATACCCACTAGGGTCATGCTCGTGCTATACAAAACTTTATAAATAAATAAATATAAATGAAATAAGTAGTACCAAACTCCACATATATGTACCTACACAGTACATATATCCTCACGGTACATTGATGTGAACTTAGGAATAATAAATCTATACTCCCCTAAACTCACTAACCTTTGGATGTTTTGTCCCTCGAGATTCTGCCCTCGATATTCTTTTCATTACTATATTCTGGGGTCGATACTCAGTAGTACAATTTCTGGCAACATTGACCACTCTCTACTTATATTTGTGAATGAGAGAGATGTTTTTTTTTTTGTTCCAATTTTTACAGAGTGAACACCTCCTCACAGTTGGTATTTCACCCTCAAAGAAAAGGACAATAAAAAGATGAATGAACCGCCTGTATTTACCTTTCCTGTAGCCTCTCGGAATGCAGCTTTGATCAGTTGTCTTTCTGCATTGTTTCGCCTCGTCAAGACATCAGTAATCCCATCTTCGTCTACTCCTATGTGAGGCAGAAAAAATAGGCAATTTGTAATGGGTCCCGAGGAAATTTGGTGTTGGGACATATCCGTCTGTAACAAGGTACAAGGAGGAGGTACATATACTATAAAACAGCAGGCCTACCAACAGACTCACCACAGTGGCCTAATGCAAATTGATGGGGGAGCCCTGCAGAAAGAGACAACGGGGACCACCTAGTATCCCATATCACACAGATATTCATTGGTCTTGGGATGAATGGGGTCAACCTGAATAGTTGGGGGCTCCTTGGAGGGTTGATGCCCCCTCACTGCACTGCAGGGGCTGGAGAGGCTGTGCTGCGCCCCAGGCTCACCAAACACAGACTTCCTGCAAGATTTTTGCAAGGGCTAAGTGGAAGCGAAAGGAATGATTTACTGCTGTATACCCAAGCTAAGTTCCATCACTCACAAAGTATCCACTCACAAACAGAGATGTGCTCAAGGGTCTCTAAAAAATATTTAACAATGCATATAGGGAGCTTGTTTAATCTCAACAGTTAACCATGAAAAGGTTGCTAGCAGTAACAGAAAACGTCACAAATAATGCAAAATGTGTATTTATAAAAATTATTGGTAAAGTTGTCTTAACTAGATTGTATTAAGCCCCTCATTCTGAGAGGTGCAGTGAAACCCCATTGATGATCTAATTTTTAGTAACAATGTGGCAATTCCAGGATGTGGGATTATAGTGGGATAACAAATAATCCTCTGTGAAAGGGACCTGATGAAATCGGAGTTTGAGCACTCCCTTCTGTAGTGATTTATTTTTATGGGTGATTTTCAGCCTCCACGTTAGGTGAGGTTTAGGCTGGTGAAATGGCAGTGGAATTTTGAGAGTGCAGTTTTTCTGCTCATCTGGTAATTGATTTTTAACAACAACTCCCATTCCAGCCAAACGCGATTAACAAATCCAATTCAGTATAGTCGGTTGGGGGGAGGGAGGCAGGAACAAGAGTAATAAGGGTACATTAGTATCCGATAGGCCTTATAGTAGCACTCAGGAAGTAGATATTCTGTAAAATGCGTCAATTATTAAAACCCTAGCTCCGGAGACCTGCTTTTGTTTTACATACAATACCCCCTCCAACTTTCTTTATTCCAATGTTTCTGCCTCCTCTTTTTTCAGTGGCACCCATATGGTGCCTCTGATTTTTGGTGGCGGGCTCCATACTTTCCCAAAATATTCCAACATGAATGCCAGACATGTACCGTGTAAGGCAAGCAACGCGCATGTCTAGCTACAAGGGTGAGTTGCACTTTCCGAGGGACATTTGCCTAACACTCCAGTCCCTGTGCTTTCTGTTTTAGTCCTGTGACTGTGCTGCCTATTTTTTGTTCAATCGGAACTCCTGTCAAGGGTCCAGGAACCATTGAGGTGTTGAAAGAGTGAGTGTCAGAGAGTTCTTGTAAAGCCATACGAGCACACATGTGAGTTTGTGCACATATTAATTGAAAGGTGATAGTAAATGTGTGCATTTGTGAAAGAGTTTTCTTGTTCTCATCTGGCCTGGCATATCTGGGGGACATTTCTGGCATATTCGGTGGTAATTCCTGGCATTGACTCCAGACCTGGCATATTGGAGATAGTTGTTATAATTTTTTGGAGCCCTCGTGGTCAAATGGTTTGAACCCTGGGCAAACTACTGGCCATGATTTATTGGTGGTAATTTATAACAATTGAACACCACCCAATACAGAATGTCCCCTCACTAAACAAACTGCTGGCCATGGCATATTGGTGGTGATTTGTAGTATTGTGGGTCTACCCAAGGGATGAAGGTGGCATTTCTTTGCATTTTAGAAACCCATGGCATATTGCTGGTAGTTCTCAGTCTTCTGTACCCATCCATAGCTGGATGGTGGCTATCTCTGCATAACCCGCTAGCCATGGCATATTGGAGGTTACTGTGAGCATTTAGAGGAGGACCTGTGGTACGCTGGTGGTAATTCCTGGAATTTAGGAGCCTATTCATAGAGTGGGGCACGTCTTGGTTCAAAGGCTGACCTTGGCATATTCAAGGGGATTCCTGGCAAATTGGGGCCCTCAATGCCATGATGGTTAGCACAACAATGATAATTCTTGCAAGAGTGAAAGGGTACATTACATGGGATTGGGATACTGAAACACTTTCAGTTATAGTCAAACCTGTGGGCTTTACTGACTGATAGATCTGACTTGTATTTTCAATTCGAAACCCGGTCTGGCCAACATCTGCATGTTTAAGGAGAGAAGTATTGGTTTGCCAATGCTTGTTTCCATGATGTGATATGATTTTGCTACATCTCTGATGCACTCAAATACAATTTCCAGTCTAGGACTGGCTTTGCGGGCACTCTGACACTCTGGCACTGCAAGATTGGCTGACTTAAAGGGCCAGTGAGTGGTCCATACTGTTTGGTCCCACAGGGCGTTATGGAACCATACAAATGGTCCACACACTGGGCCTTTAAGGAGTGCCAGGCTGAGAGGCCAGTCTGACACCAACATTTACATCCATATAGTAGATTTACCACTAGACATTAAATTATGTTGTGATCGTAGTAACCCATATTTTTAAAGGTTGAACAGTGTTCAGAATAATTATGTATGTTTTATTAAGATTCTATGTTCTATTGCTAGGGGCATGTACCAAGGGTCAGGCCAGCATTCAGCAGAGTTTATGCATGCTAAAGCACATAGGGGCTGATTACAAGAAATTACCGATGGTTGGAGCCTTCTAAGGCCGAATCGTAATGGGCCCGTTGGTTTACTTTCTGACCGCTGTATTACAATGCAGGCAGTCGGAAACTAAACTGGCCAGTCATTCCGGTTGGCTTCCAAAGGGCTCAAGGAGCCCGTCGGACAGTTTGAACCGGTTCGTAATCCCAAAAGGCAGGCCTTTCTGTCCTTAGGATTACAATGCATGGTTGCCGGCATGGTTTCCATGCTGGCCTGTTCGACATGGAAACCATGTCAAAAAGCGTGCTCCAGTTGGGAGCCAAGGGGGCACCTATGGTGCCCCCCTGTTGATCCCTGCACACCATATCAGGCACCTTGAGGTGCCTGCCACTGGGTGCAGGGATGAACAGCCCCTCCCATTTCCCTATGGGAGCAAGTATTGTGACTGGTTTACAAACAGTGTTCGATTGCATCCTAATTAGGTGGTCAGGACCCCTAACCAGAATTTGGACGATCGGTCCCAGGACCGAGACAGTGTTGGGCAGACTTAAGTCTACCCTACATTGTAATTAAGCTCTTACAGCCAGATTCATCAAGAGAAAATGGTGCTCGCAAAGGGCCAGATTCTGAGAATTTGGCCCTTTGCGAGCGCAATTTTTGCATTTGGGATTCATCATCCCAAATGCAAAATTCGCTATTACAGATTTCGTATTTTAGCAAGGAATAGCATTTAAGGAATCTCTATTTGAGATTCGTTAAATGCAATTCATGAAACTTTTAAAATTTGAAAATTCGCACTTTTCGGCCGCTATTTACCGCGAAGTCTGACTTCGTTTTAAATAGCGGAAACTTAGAAAAATGCACTTTAGTGCATTTTTCTAAGAGGTATGTTACACACACACATGTCCTTTGGACATGTGTGTGCGCAACATTAGGCTACATTTCCATTTCAGGGGTGCTACAGGGTGTCCTTTGGACACCCCTGGCACCCTTGAAATCGCAATCTTATTTGCGATTATCAAATTGCTAATCGCAGATAAGGAATGACTCCCCATGAATGAATGGGGAGTCATTCCTTATTTGCGATTAGCAATTTGCTAATCGCAAATAAGGAGGCTGTAGGAATCGCAATTTATTTTGCAATTTCTACATGAATCCCGATTTGAGAGTCCTTAATAGCAATTCCTTAATAATCGCTATTAAGGACTTGCAAATCGGGACCATGATGAATCTGGCTGTATGTCTTAAGTAACTTTTAGGAGGCCTGGGGAGCAGGTATGAATAGATGACTGAACTTTAATGCAAGACTTCGTATCACATGTTTTTATGATGAAAGCAACTTAGAGGAAATACAAATATCTGGCTGAGAAAAGCTGTAGAAGGTGTCAAGAACATCAGATTAACATGAGATGCACACCCAGCCGATGATGAACTTTTTTAAAAGATATTGGGGTAGATCGCAAAAGAGCTCAAAATAAACTAGATACTGTTGAAATGATGGGAGAGAAGATCTGATGGAAATACTTGTAAATGAAATGTGTTACATATGGTGAGTGCTTTTATCTCAGCCAGATGACTCTTGGGGCCTGATTAGGATGTAAGGCGGACAACCGTGGTGGTGGTCCTGCCAACAGGCAGGATAGCAGTAGAACAACCACATTATCAAGCAGCCTGTCAGAGCATCAGTCGTACCATAATCCCTACAATTGGGGTGGTGCCTGCAAAGGCACTGTCAAAAGTATTTCGATGTCCCTTGCCCCTGCCTTTACATGTCGATCTGACCATCATGAAGAGGCAAACAGAAAGCAATTTCAGGGGTCTCTAGCAGGGCCTCCGACCCGCCTGGCCTCCGCTATGTGGCCAGGGGGGGCACGTGTGGTGGCCCTACAAACATCCATGCACCATGTGCCATGCACCAAATGGTGACTGCCACACAGTGCATGGATGTTTTCAAAATGCCTTTTTCCATGGTGGCTTGTGCTGCGGTCTTTTACCAGGTCGCAGCACAAGCTGCAATGGAATAAGTCATTTTCTAGCGAGTCACGGCTATCACAGAACAAAAGCTTTCCACAGCTAATGTTCAAAGTGCAAGAGAGAGGCTTGGATACCTTCTGGATTTATTAAGTGGAGAGAAAAATAGAAAAGTTTGAAATCAACAAAGAGAAATGGAAAACTAACCCTGTAGACAATATGTTGACACATGGACCACTAAACATGCAGAGGCATCGTTAGCAAATGGAGTTGCAAAAGAAGAGGATACGTGGGAGTACAATAGTCAAACTGTCGCATTTCCATTATACGTGTGATAGTTCGTTTAACAGATATAGAACCATGCTGAAGCATAACATGTTAGATTAGCCAAATGAAGAAAAAAAGCGTATATCCAGGGCTCTTTTCTTGAATAGGCAAGGCTATAAATCTAATCAATTAGTAGAAAGAAGTTGAAAAGGCTGCGATCACTTGCCCTGTTAGTGTAAGATTATTGTTTGCTAAAATGCAGGGCATTTTCCATTAGGGCCTGGAAAAGGGTTGGACTTCAACGCAGATGATCAAAAATTACGATTTCATAACTTCTTTGGTGCTCATGATCACTATTCTGTTTTGTAGCCATTCAATATCATTTAGTTGGAACTCTTCAACCTGCAGACTGCCTTAGCACAGTTGTGGCACTGAACTAGAAACATGAGAACCGATTCATAATCCTTTACGAGTACAGGAAGAAGTACTGCAGTAGCAGTCCTTCACACAACATCACTGCGATACAGCAGTACTACAGCTGTGCAACTTTAGATGCTTATGTCTCCAAAATGCCTCTGTAATCAGCCCCCAAAATCTGCAACCAAAACAGGCAACAAGAGCAGATAAACATGGTATAACATTCAGCTTTATGAGAATAAGGTATACCTCATGTGTAAGGAAAGTCATGGCAGATTGGAAAAGATAATATTTTACATTTGTTTTTGCTCTTGTGAATCCTTTTAATCCCTTTTATCCTTTTACTTAAAATGTAAGCAACACATGAGCAGCAACCAACGCACTCAATAGTTGGATAACATAGGACCCGATTCACAAAAGTATTCTAACTTTACTACTACTAAATGCCTTTTGTGAATACTTAAAGTCATAAAGTTAGGATGCTGTCTTAGTTTAGTAGTAGTAAAGTTAAGAATCCTAACTTTACCACTACTAAATGCCTTTTGTGAATACCGAAATTCGTAAAGTTAGGATTTTGTCTCAGATTACTATTGTAAATCGGGCACATAGAGGATATGTTGCACTTTAAGCCCTTCTGCCATTAGATTATTGCAAAAACTTAGTTTGTGAAAAGTGAAAAGCATTACAAATCAATTCTTTTTTAATTAAAAAAATGACAGAGAAACACAAATATAGAGAATAATATGTTATAAATGTGTTACTGGCTGAACTGACAATGTTGAAGTGTAGAATGTAGGATGCACAGCAACCATGAAACTCCACCATGCCATGATAACTATACTTTTAAAGCTGTAGGAAACTCAGGCCACTCCTGTATGATTTTAGTTACTTTCTCCAATGCCCCTTTAACAATCCTTATGCATTTGTCATGCTCCTTTAATTTCCTTCGGCCATAGCAGAAAGACGATCGTTTTCGATCTGATCGGAGCTGCTGTGAAGGTGGTGCTCGCTCTTGCTATGCTAGTAGATCCGCCTGGTTTCCTATTTACGTTCAATATTTTCCTTTTATCCCTCAGACACAGCTTTGCTAACCTTGCTGAAGTACTCACTTCATCATAGTATAAGAAATATATTTGTGGACTAACGCGTTTTGTTTTGTAATTAAACGTAATCCAACATGGCTGTCTCATCGTCATTCGTTCAGTGAGACCACACCCAAGATATGCTGCAGCGACAACTTCCTATGTCACACATACGGTTCTTGCTGGGTCACCTTCGAGTTGGCCCTTTGAAGGCACGAGGCAAACATGCAGACTCTCTCTTCGGTGTGTAGGGCGCAGAACCCACTGCATTTATGTATGCATTTTTATATAGCTCAGACTTTACCCAAAGGTTTCAGAGCGCTTCACAATAAGACCAGTTACGTTACAAGAGGAAAATGTTAAAAGTATACATGTTACAGAAGCAAATGAGATACAAGAAGAGGTATAATACAGCAATAGATGGAAGTCACTCAAAAACACAAAAACATACTGGGATCACACTTGCACAACCATAGAATACACATTTACAATAGTGAAAGAACTTCTTGAGGGACTTGAAATGGCATGCATTCCGTAACGTTCCTTCTACCTGCCTTGGAAATGCAATGCCTGGTAACATCTAGATTGTGTGGTGACGGAGGTCACTGGGGCAAGGGGAATGCCTATGCCACTGATTTGAGCCTAGCTACACACAATAAGGACGCATAGACTCTCACAATACATTTCTGGGCCAAAGACACCGAGCGGTCTCGTTCCCGTTTATTTAGCCCTCGGGGTTCTTGTATACGTGACTGCGTGTGTGGACCGGCCGGGTGGCTCCGTCATTACATCCCTCCAATCTTTTGGACACATAGGGGCACATTAGAATGTAGGGCGCATTGCCACCGCCACCCTGGCGGTGGCAATCCGCCCGACATCCATGCCTGCATTACCCCCCGCCAGATTAAGATGGCGGTGGGGACAGCGGCGGACGGAAAGACCGTCCGCCGCTTTACCGCCGCGGTCGCCTTGCAACCACGGCGGTAATAGAATAATATGGTGACGGTGTCCTATGGACACCGTCAGCCATATTACAATGTCCACATGAAGGGGCCTTTCCGCGGCGGCAATGCCGCCACGGAAAGGCAGGCGGTGTTTGCTGCGGGGACCCCCTGCGGGGGCCCCAGGTGATGCCAGCATAGGGGGAGGACAGAGGGGGTACCTATGGTACCCCCCAACATTTGCATATGCAAAGTGGCAGGCACCGCGAGGTGCCTTCCGCTTTGCATATGCAAATGCATTCTCTTATGTTTTGCATTGTGGCGGCCACAATGCAAAACATTTAGGATGTGCCCGCCACTGTGGCGGGCACATCCTAATTCCCCCTACGGGACCCCTGCCCTTATGGCGGGCGGTCCTGTTCTCCATCAGGGTGGCGGGCAGGCAAAGCCCGCCCGCCATCCTAATGAGGCCCATAGTCTCTGCTTGGGGGAGCATTAGATCTTATTCATGCACCATGCATAGTCTCTTAGTCTTTGGCTGGGGGTCGGGTTCGGCCGGAGACCATACCTCTGGCTCCGGGTTTTCTCGCTCGCTTCCGCATCTTGGGGATGTGCTGCCGGGATATCTTGACTCTCCGCGGCGCTCCCCCTGTTGCCGGTTGTCTCTGGTACGACCCCAGGTTGTGTCGGGACTTCTTCTCCTTGGCACTGGGTGGTCTCTGCGGAGGCTGGTCCTTCTCCGTGTTTGATATCTTCGGCCTGCTAATCTGCTGACCCTAGGTCTCTGGGGACTCTCTTTAACCACTCGGGTGCCTTGTGCCGCCGACACCATGGTTCCCTGAATGTTGACTACTTCCCATACCTCCGGCTCATAGGCAGTGCGGTATTTCCAGTTTGGATGTCGGTCTTTTAGTATTACTTTGTCTCCAACTACGAAGGTCATGGGTCGAGCTCTTCGAGCTGGGCTTGCTTTGTCATTTGTCAGTTTCCTCCTGTTCTGGGTGGCGTTCTGGTCGAGTTCTGGGGGACACCAGGACGGCTCTGCCGGCACGTAGTCTCTGGGGACTTTTCTGAACAGCAGGTGAGCTGGGGCACACCAGGTAGTGCAATGCTGTGTCTGGCGGTAGGCACTAAGGAAATGTGAGAGGCACTCTTCGGCATCATCCCCCTTTTCTACCCCGACCCGGAGAGCTCGGTTCAGCATGCACATGAACCGCTCCGCTTCCCCATTTGCCTGGGGCCACTGTGGGGTCATTTTCCGGTGCCGGATGCCACGGGATGCCAGATAGGCTTGAAAGTCTCTGCCCTGGAAGGGTGGTCCGTTGTCTGACCGGATCTCCTCTGGCAGACCCATCATTGCGAATGTTCGGTCTAGGACTATCTTGACATGTGTGAACGCCGTTGAGGGCACTACTTCCACTATGGGAAATCGTGAATGCGAGTCGATGAGCACGAGTGTACTCTGACCATCCGGGAACGAACCAAAATTGATGCTCAGGTTGGACCACGGCTGGAGGCAGGGTTCTTCTGTGATCACGGGGTGTGGCACCGGATCACTGCTCGTGATGGTGCATGAGTGGCAGTTACGCACCACCTCTTCCACCATGGCGTCCATCCCTGGAAACCAGACTTTGCTTCTTAGTCGGGCTTTGGTCTTGGACGCACCTTGGTGACCTTGATGTGCTAGCTGAATTACCTCCATTTGTAGACTTCTTAGGATCACGAGTGAAGTACCCCATAGTATCACCCCGTGAGGGCCTTCGCTGAATTCGCTCTGAGCTCTCCAGACTTGTTGCCGAAAAGCTTGCTCCGTTGCTGTGAGAGAACTGACGCCGTCGAGGAAGTGCTTCCAGTACCGATTGGCTCGGTGCAGGGTGAGCCCATGATCTGCCAGGCGCTGCAGAGTGGCCCTGAGATGGATGTGGTGGTCTTCGAGGGTCTTAGAGAATACCAAAATGTCATCGCTCAAGTTTATTACACCAGATAGCCCAGAGAGTGTCTCCCTTATAGCGTTTTGAAAAACCTCTGCTGCTGAAGAGATGCCGAAGCTTAGCCTCTTGTATCGGCGCAAACCAATGTGTGTAGAAAACGTGGGGATGTTGCCACAGTCTGGGTGGAACTCCAGTTGGTTGTATCCAGCGTTGAGGTCTAACTTGGTGAACCACCGGGCCCCATTCAAATCTGCGACTATGTCATCCATCGTAGGTGTAAGATGGCGTTCTCGCTTAACAGTCTTATCTGGTAGGCGCATGTCGACGCACAGTCGAATGGCTCCTGGCTGCTTCGGTTTTGGGGCAACGACGAGGGGTGAAACCCATGGAGTCGGGCCCCACACCTTCTCGATGACCCCCAATTCTTCCAGCTTTCGAAGTTCTTCCTCTACCTGCGGCCGCAGGTGGAATGGCACTCTCCTATGTCTCAATGCTGTCGGCCTGACCGTGTAGTCTACGTGTAGCTTGAAGGTCTTTCCCTTGAGGCAGTCTAGATCCTGAAAGAGCATGGGGAAGTCCGTCAGCATTTCCTTTGCATGTCGCTCGTGTACCTGGTTCGCGAAGAATACCAGCTTCAAGTCCTCCGATGTATGGCAGCTGAGGAGAGTCCCTCTCTTTCCTTCTCTGACATGGAACCTTGTTTTCAGGGCCTGTTCATTGCTAGCTATTTCTACATCCATGACTCCACGTAGAGGGAGTGGTTTATCGCTGTCGTACGTGGTACACAGTCAAAATATCGAGTCTCTGATGTCGACTTGCAGTAATATCGAGTTTCAAATATCGAAGGTAAGAAATGTTGAAGTTGTAAATATCGTAGTAAAAAATATCGTTTTTATCTATTGTTAATGATATCGAGTCAAGTAATGTCGAGATAAGAAATATCGATATATAAAATATCGAAAGGTCAAAATATCGAAATGTTAAAATATCTTTGTATAATGTTTTGTTAAATTAGAAATGTTTAATAGTTTAGCAATAATTTTTAATGGTAATTTTAATAAGTTTTATAATGTATTATAAATTTTTAGGAGCGGGATGTTGGGTTTATAGGGGATAAGGGTGGGGAGTGTTTTAAAAATATATATTGAGAATTTCATCATTTTTAATTTAATTAAATCGAAATCTGAAATTGAAAAGTGAAATTTTAAAATAATTTAAAATTTTAGGAGCGGGATGTAGGGTTTTTAGGGGATAAGGGTGGGGAGTGTTTTAAAAATATATATTGAGAAATAAATATTTAATAAATTAATTAAATAGAAATTTGAATGTGAAATTTGAAATTTTGAAATATTTAAAAATGTTATGAGCGGGATGTAGGGTTTATAGGGGATAAGGGTGGGTAGTGTTTTGAAAATATATATTGAGAAATCAATATTTTATAAAATTAATTAAATAGAAATTTGAATGTGAATTTTGAAATTTTTAAGTATTTTAAAATTTTAGGAGCGGGATGTTGGGTTTATAGGGGATAAGGATGGGGAGTGTTTTAAAAACATATATTGAGGATTTTATTTTTTTAAATTAATTAAATAGAAATTTGAATTTTGAAATTTTAAAATAATTTAAAATTTTAGGATCAGGATGAAGAGTTTATAGGATATAAGGGTGGGGAGTGTTCAAAAAAAGTTTAAATTATAGAAAAAATATATAAAAATTTTGAAAATATAAATATTAGCTTGAAATTTGAAATTGTTAATAAAAATAAAAATGTTAAGAGTGGGATGTAGATTTTATAGGGGATAAGGGTGGGGAGTGTTTTTAAAATATTTAAATAAAATATATATTTATATAAAATTTAAAAAATTTAAATTAAATGTAGTTTGGAATTGGAATAGTAAATAAATTCAAAAGGTTCAGTGTCCAGCACCTACCTTAATAAAATGTAAATTGGAGTTGGAATAGTAAATTCAATAGTTTCAGTGTCCTGCCCCTACCTAAATTAAATGTAGATTGGAGTTGGAATAGTACAGTAAATAGGTTCAGTGTCCAGCACCTACCTCAATAAAATTTACATTTATGTGTGAATAGTAAATTAAAAAAAAATTTTAGTATGTTTTCTACATTTTTTAATATATATATCTATAAAGGTTTTCATAATTCTTTTATATATTGGTAGTCACAATTTTATAATAGGTAGTAGACAAAAATTACAGTGTTTTAAAAAAAATCTTTATTTGTTCATATAGTACATAAATCAAATAATAAATGTATTACAAATAAAAGTATACAATTTAAACAAATAAATATAAGTACATTTTACATAAAATATTTAGTTTTTGGATATTTGTTCAGTAAAGTACAATTTAGGTGCATATAAACAATAAAGTAATTGAAAATAAATTGAATATTACAATATATATAGTACATGCAGTTAGAATAAATGTATTACATTTCAACATTTTTATTACATGACATTTTATAAAATTGACAACATATAAATGTGCAGTTCAAATTATGTTATACATGTTGATATATTTTTCAAAAACAACATTGATATTTTATATTGTTTATATCATACAATATACATTTTTTTTCATAACATTTTCAAAATATAATATTAGTTACATTTATTAATTTTTTGATATTATTTTTTAATATTAATATTAATACATTTAAAATATTTGTAAAAATGTTTAAATAAATACAGAAAAAATATTCATTTTGTTTCTCAACTTTTAACACATGTTTTCATAATTATGACATTAAATAATAAATTGTAAAAATATTTAATGTTATATTTTTAAATATATGAATATAATAATATATTAATAAAAAATAATATACATAAATTGCATAAATTGTGAAAAATAATTTCTGAAAGTTTTACTAAATGTTTGCATGTTAAATACATTTTTTAGACATTTATTTAACTATTTCCTTGGTAATACTATTATTTGGGTCTTTTATTTTGTATCGGCTCTTTGTCTTTTGGTGCATTTTGAAGATTCAAGCTCGCGGTTGGAAGCTACTTCGCGTCTGAGAAGGTAAGAGTTCTATTCTTTATATTTTAACTATTTTAAGTAAGTTTGGAAGGTAGTAGTTTGTTATTTAGGGTTTGTAGACTAATATATTAGGAGTTAGTTTGTATGTAGTTGGTTAGGTAAGTTTTTATGTTTTCTTTGCGTTTTCTCGATTTACGGCCTTGGAGTTATTGTTTTTGTGGCTGTTTATTTAGTTTTCGTTTTAAATATGTATGTAATGCTGATTATTAATGTATAGTTCTAAGTTTTTTGTGGGTGGGAATGTTTATTATTCGATTCTAGGTTTTTGGATACAGCGTTTTCGGTTTCGGAGCTTTTACGTTTTTTTTTTAAAAGGAAGTGTTTCAGTTGTTTTAACTGATATGTATTTTACACTTCCTTTATTTTTTGGGTTTCCTGGAGCGTTTCTTATTATTTTTAGACTTTTTCGGGTTTTTGATTTATTCCGAATTATCGAATTATTTGGATGTTGGATGGATTTTGCACAGTTGTATTTTTTCATTTTATTGGGCTATTTTTTTTTATGTTGTGGATTTATTACTACATGGATTGTTATGGATATTTGGATTTGCTAATTACGTTGCTGTGAAAGGTAAGCGATTTTTTAATAATATTTTTGTGGGTTGGGAAATGTACATTTTTTTAAACAGTTTTTGTTTAGTTACATATTTATTTTGTCTACATATTTTTTAATATTTCAAGTTATTAGACAAAATAAATATGTACGAATTTGTTAAGGAGATGTGTTTGGTTATATTCCAGGTATTTTTAGGATTTTTATCATTTTATATGGTTAGTGTTTTCAGTTTAGTGTTTTGGCAATCATTTTCAAGTATTCTAGTCCTCTTGTTGTAGGATAAAGTTGCACTTGTTTTAAATATTGGTACATTTGGGCAGTTTTTTTTTTTTGCAAGACCTTTATTTCAAATATGCTCACATACACAGCAGTGTGCCTACAACCCTGTACAGGGCCGGCTGCTATCAAATCAACAATTAGTAACTGAAAGCATATAGCAAAGGATAGCAGGCGAGGACAATCCAATAGTGCAGAGGGCGACAACAGTCCACAGTTCAAGTCAAGTTCATCCTCCACAGTAGTACCTCGCTCATCACCTATAGGTCTTATTTTATAGTATTATA
Organism: Lissotriton vulgaris; assembly: GCF_964263255.1. Taxonomy (NCBI): domain Eukaryota; kingdom Metazoa; phylum Chordata; class Amphibia; order Caudata; family Salamandridae; genus Lissotriton; species Lissotriton vulgaris. The sequence continues at coordinate 927,994,622 of NC_141689.1, read as the reverse complement.
TGGAACAACAACAACCCCCACCCCCCCAGCCCAAACAATCCCGGTCCCAGGTCACAGTAAAAGTCCATAGAAGTAATGCTGAATGTTAAAACAGTGTGGAGGGTACGCAAGATACCGCCAGCGATCGTACGAGCTGTGCAAACTCAGATCTGAAACCCAGCACGTGCCATCAGTCATTGTGTGAGAATAGTGAAAACTACGGACAGAACAGCCCCCCCAGGGTCCATACATATCGGAGGAAACAGACATCCCATCAGCGATATTAGCACAGCACAACCATTCAGTCAAGCAAACCTTCAGACACACCGACACCAGGCAGTTGACCCCCGCCCTCATCATCAGAACTGTCGTCCCCTGCCAGGGAAAGCATATATGCAGTAAATGGAGCCCAAATGTCTCACGGACGCGACTTCTCCGGCAGGGTTTCAGCATAGCAAGTCAACTGATCCCTGCAGTAGGCCAGGTCCTTTAGCCACAGTTGAACATCAGGCGCTTGCCTGCTACCCCACGCCATAGCCACCCTCCGTTTAGCAAGCTGTAATGCCAGGACAATCAATCTCCGCTCCTTATGTGGCACTCCAGAGGCGAGCCCCAGCAAGCACAGCCGTATATCCATCGCAACCTCCGTAGCCGTCATCTTAGTCAGCGCTTCAGTCACAGCCATCCAGAAGCCATACACCCGGGCACACCCCCACGCCAAATGCACGAAATCCGCATCATCCTCTCCACACCGGACACATTGAGCAGAATCTCGAAGACCATATCTAACTAGCTGCGTAGGTGTGTAATACCATTGATGTATAAATTTACAGTGGAGAAGGCGGAAATTGCCGTTAGCCACATAGCCCCCAGTCATGGAGCATCATTCAGTCCATTCCTCATCCGTTAATGGCTCAGGCAGACACCTATCCCATCTGGCCCTAGCCAGCATAGCCCCCCCCCTTCGTCTTCTTGAGCAGCGCGGTATAGTCTGGAGAGCAATTTAACTCTGTCTGTCGCGGTGTAGATTAATTGCAAGGCCCCCAGTGCTAAGGGTTCCTCCGGATATGTAGGATATAAGGAATGTATGGGCACACGGAGTCTGACATAGATGAAGGTAGCCATGACCACATTCGTGGACTGCTCCGTCACAGTTTGCAACGAAAGGAACTTGGCCCCTGGGAAGAGATCTCCCATAGTGTGAAGACCAGCACCCTGAAGGACCTGCAGACCACCGATTTAACTCAACACTGATATGTCCGAATGATACAACATCGGCATGCTTGGAGCATATAGCGGTAATCTGCCTGCTCTCCTACCAAGCTCCCACCATGCATTAGCCGTGGAACGGACTGTATCCACCTCGCCCTTGTCAAACACCGAGTGAGTGTTACCCATCATAGCCCTCAGCGGGTACGGCAGGACAGCGCTGGCCTCAAGCGCCACGTGCAGGGTATACGGGGGGCGCAGACACCCAATAGGCAGCAAAGTGCGCCTGTGCGCATAAGTAATACAGCTTCATATCCGGCACAGCGAAACCACCCAGAGCATATGGTTAGTCAGCACATCCCACGTCACTCGTGGTTTTTTACCAGCTGAAGGGGTATGTTTACAAAAAGATACAAAAATTTCGGAAGTACAACCATTTTGATTAAAGACACACGATCAGCCAGGGTGAGAGGGAGCTTAATCCAACGCGCCACCTGATCCTCTAGTTTGGAGACAGCCACTCCATAATTGGCTCTAATAACCTCTTGACTGTTCCGATGAATCTGAATCCCAAGATAGCGCACCGAGTCCACAGCCCATTCCAGTGGAAACTCCAAGGGGAAAGGAACGGTGACATCAGTGAGGGGCAGCATAACAGATTTATCCCAGTTGATGGTCAATCCAGAATGCCGGCCAAACCGTATGAACTCCCGAAGGATAGGTTCAAGATGGCGTGCAGGCTCACGCACATAAAGCACCATGTCATCGGCATACATGGACACAGCCAACGACCGAAGGGGAAATTTCAGAGCCGCGTCAGCATACCTTTGCCTCAAAACACAGGCCAGGGGCTCCATCACAATGGCAAATAGTAAAGGTGAGAGAGGGCAACCCTGCCGAGTGCCCCTCCGCACCGGGAACGAGTTCGAGACATGGCAGTTGACCCTCACACGTGCTACGGGGTTAGTATAAAGAAGAGTTACCAACGATGTAAAAAAGAAGGGCACCCCCATTTGATGCAGAATAGCTATCATATACCACCATGCGACTGAGTCGAAACCCTTCGCGGCATCAAGCATGACAGCCACCGCAGCCAATTCCGGTTTGAGCAAATGCAATACTGCAAACAGAGCCCTGAGATTGTGGGTGGTAGACCGGAGCGGTATAAATCCTGACTGATCAGGCAGTACCATTACCGGGAGTAGCAGTCGCAGCCAAGTAGCAAGCACCTTAGCTATAATCTTAACGTCAGTGTTCATTAGTGAAAGAGGTTGATACGATTCACATTGGTTGGGAGGCTTCCCGGGCTTCGGCAATGCAACCAGCAGCGCCTCCCTCATCGTGGTCGGTAATTGGCCTCGGTCCACAGCTTCCTCCAGCACCATCGCCAAGTGCGGGAGTAAAAGATCAATATACTCCTTATAGAATTCGGATGGCAAGCCATCCGTGCCAGCAGCTTTCCCATTAGGAAGAGCAGCTATTGCCTCCCGAAACTCCTCCTCGGTGATGTGGTGCATAAGGAATTCTTGTTGACCCCTCGAGAGCCAAACCAGAGCTATATCCTCAAAGTACTGAGCTATTTCTTCCTCCGTCGCCGTCTCCCGATACTCGTACATGCCTTCATAATACTTCGCAAAGCAACTCAGGATGCCAGGCGTGTCAGTTACGACCTCCCCCCCCATCTACGATCTCCTGCACTGCACAATGCTTGGCCCACGGCTCCCTTATGCGATCCGCCAGCCCTTTCCCCGGTCTGCCCCCCTCACCATAATAGCGCGCCCTGCTATGCTTGGATAAGAACTTCACCTCCTGATCGGCTAATTCGTTGTACTCAGAAACCTTCGATCTAATGTCTGCCAGTAGAGCTTCTCCAGGACATTCCTCCAACTGTCGCTCCAATACCAACAACTCCCTTTCCAACCTAGACATGGAGTCTCCTAGTGATGTCAGGACTCCGGATTGAAGGCCAATGCACACCCCACGAATGGTCACTTTGAAGGCCTCCCACACTGTGCACATACTATCAACCGTGCCGACATTTTTTTCAAAAAACTCCTCAATGATAGTTCTGAGCCGTTCGCGTAACACCAGATCAGTTAAGGTTCCCGGCGATAGGCGCCAAGTGAACGGAGCAGGCGTACACGACGGTACCCGCAACAGCAAGCGGACCGGCGCATGGTCAGAGAGCGTGCGCGGCAAATGGTCAACTTCCAACACCCATCCACTCACATCCCGGGTCACCAACCAGTAATCCAGTCGCGAGCAAGTGTCATGCGCTGAGGTATAGCAAGTACCCTCTCTCCTCCCCGGGTGCCTCAGACGCCACACATCAACCAAACCAAGTCCTTGCATACCCTCCTGAACCTCAGCAGCCGCTTTCTTCCGTACCCAGGGCCTGTCCTGTTTTCTGTCCATTTCCCCATCCAAGATTCATTAAAATCCCCACCGCAAATCACAGCCGACTGTGGCAGCATGTATACCTTATTCCAAAGTGCAACATAGAAATCAGGGTCATCCACGTTTGGTCCATACACATTAAGGAGCGTGACAGGGGTACCACATAGATTACCATGCAAAATAATATATCGCCCTTCCTTGTCAATGTCTTCATGTATTTTAACAAATGGCACAGATTTTTTAATCAGTATCATTACACCACGTGCATATGAGGAGTAGTTCGACGCTAGTCTGACTCCCGCCCATCTTCGACCCACAGTTTCTGCAGCTTTGCCCCATAGATGTGTCTCCTGCAGGAAAGCAATATGCGTACCATGCCTATTGAGAAACGCCAACATTTGTCTAGTCTTTTGTGGGCGGTTCAACCCCCTCACATTCCAAGTAACACATGCAATTTTACCCCCCCCGTCCATCCACCCAAAGTTGATATATATCCCAAAGGCTGCAGGGCCACCCCCCTTGGCCATAAGTAGCACGACGCACATAGCCCCACAACCTCCGAGTTCCAGTAAGGAGAGTCACCCTCATCAGGCAACACAATGCCCAGTAGTCCCCCAACCCCCCCACAGACCCTGCACACCCCCCATCATACTCAAGGAAATACTGTGACCGTACCCAGGAAGAACGAAAGACCCCCAACCTCCCACCACCCACTTCAGCATCCCCAACCTGCCAAAGCTGACCCCCTTCCCCCCTCCCCCAACATCCCCAACCGCATATTCACAAGTGTGTGGGGATCTCCCATGTGCGGGGACGCAGTGGCGCACAACTTCCGCCAGAAATCTGACGAGAGAGCGGACCGTTCAAGCGATTAGAACATCCTGCCCCTCCCCCCAACCCTCAGAGCTACAAGGATCCTTGCAAATCATGTCCGCCCAGCATGTTCAACAGAATAATTTGCCCTCCCAACAGAACCTCATCAGAAAAACCAGTAAGCAAATATCAAAGGTCATACAAGTAACTACATACCAGTCATATAGCACCCTATGTACAGTTACAGTTGTCCATAACCCAAGAGTCAATCTGAGCATATTAGTTACATGCTATTAGAGAGCTAGTTCACATCAGCCCCATAGATGAATCGCAATGCAGTATAAGAAGGAGTACCAAAGAAAACCTTCTAAAGCAGTGGCCCGCAAAGTAAAACAGGGTGAATATCACAGCGAGCTAAAAATTACACAGTACCAAGCTATAACGCATCCAGCAGGAGCAGCTCCGCCAGCACAGAGGAGTCCGCAAGGCGATAGACGCCTACTCCACATGTTCCATGAGGCCCCCTTCCCCTTCCTGCTGCACATTAGAGCCCCTTTTACGTTTTTTCTGTTTTTTCGCGTAGTCCATGGCAGCCTTAGGGGTAGCAAAAATGTTGTTGTCCGACGGGGGCCCTATTCGAAGACGCGCAGAATACAACATGGCGTATGGAATGTTCTCGTCTCGAAGCAGTTGTTTCACCGGGGCGAACTCCTTACGCGCTGTTTGCACCGCCACAGTGAAGTCAGGGAAGAACTCCAGTTTATTCCCTTGGTAGTCAATGGTGCCCTTCTCCCTGGCTAGCCGAAGTATAACATCACGATCTTTGTAATTAAGTATACGAGTGATAATGGGGCGTGGATTGGCTCCAGGCACAGGCTTCTTTGCCAGGGTACGGTGTGCCCGTTCCACGATGAAGACCTTCGACAACTGATCCGAGCCAAAAATCTCCACTATCATTCTTTCCATAAAGTCCTCCATCCGACCCACATTTGTGGACTCCGGAAGGCCCATGACGCGAATGTTGTTTCGTCTGGACCTTCCTTCCAATTCCTCGTTCTTCGCCTGGATCACCGCCAGCACCCTCTCCATGTTGAATACCTTAGTGGTCACCGTGGCCAGTCCATCCTCCGTAGCAAACACCGTCTGTTCCACCTCGCCCATCCATTCGTTCTGCCGGTCGAACTGCGTCGCCATATGGTCGAGCCTGTGATTGACCGCCTCCATGGTGCATTCAATGGATTGCAGCGTTTTCTGCATCGCCACCAGCATGGTCTCCAGGTTCGGGGCACCGCCAACCGCCCCCGAGGTCTCAGCATCCGGCGGCGACTGTGAGGAGGACATCGCTGTTTTTTTCGCCTCAAAGTTGATCTTGGGTTGATTGCGCTCTGGCCTGCCCATGGCGCCCCCACGATAGTCGTCCCGGCCCAGAGGTAACAACCCGCGTGGTCGTGGAGATTATTCCCAAGGCGATGTAGAAGGGCGAGCGCCAAAACTCAAAGGGCCTAGTCGTCCTTCTCCCCAGCAGCCTCAGTTCAGGGAGCAACAGGGCACCCAAGGCGGTAGGCCAAGAGCATCAGGTCTAACAGCAATCCGTCCGATCACACGGATCTGCAGCTCAGAGGGCCCCCCATTTCACGTCGGGCAGTAGCACTTCCCCAACACTCATCCGCTGTGCTTCAACGCCGTTGCGCACCCCAGCCAGTCGAAGCTTGCGCGGCGAGGCCTAGTGGGGCCCAGCGCCGCCTCCGCAGCCCCGGTCTCGCGTAGGCCCTCGCCCCACTCACCACCACCAGCGGGGCCGGATTCCAATCTGCTTGGGCTCCAGGCACTGGCTTGCCATCCTCCGAGCTCCGTCACCATCCACAGCACGGATCGCAGGTCACCAAGCGGAGTAGCCGTGCAGAGGGAGCGGACCACAAGCTCCAAGCCGTTGGGCGGACCACGCCACTGGATCGCGCGCCTCCGGTCGTCTGGCAGGCAGCGCACGGCGAGTCCGAAATCACGGGCCAAACGACCCTCTCACCCAAGGGAGAGCACCACTCTCGAGTCCCAGGCGCTTCAGGTGAGTTTTGCCATCAAGTCGGGGGGAAAAAGCAGCAGGATATACAGGATTTTATAGCAAAATATGAACGGTCCCGGCAGAGCCTCACATACGTGCGGCCATCTTGCTCGGCGCCCTCTAGCGCCCCCCACATTTGGGCAGTTTGGGCCCCATTTGCCCGCCCGCCATCCTATCGGAAATCGGGACCGCCCGCCCTAAGGGCGGGGGTCCCGCACGCACCATTAGGATGTGCCCGCCACTGTGGCGGGCACATTCTGTATTTTTAGTCTTGTGGCGGGGGGAGCTCTGTGCTCCGCCCGCCACAATACTAAAAATGCTTTGCAACATTTACAAAATCAAAGCGGCAGGCACCGCGCGGTGCCTGCCGCTTTGATTATGTAAATGCAGGGGGGTACTACAGGTACCCCCCGTGTGCCACCCCCCTTTGGCCTTCACTCTGGGGGCTCACAGGGGGCCCCCAAAGTGAACACCGCATGCCTTTCTGTGGCGGCATTGCCGCCACGGAAAGGCCTTGAAAAATGCCCATTGTAATATTGCGGGCGGTGTCTGACAGAAACCGCCTGCATGTTACTCGTTTTCCGCCCCAGCCACAAGGCGACCGGGGCGGAAAAGTGGCGGGCGGTGTTTTGCTCCGCCGTAGTCCCCCCGCCATTCTAATATGGCGGAGGGAGTATAGGGAAGGATGGCGGGCGGATTTCCCCCACCAGGCTGGCGGTGGCTACCGCCAGCCTGGCGGGGGCAATCCGCCCGCCATCCTAATGGAGCCCTAAGTCTTAATAGTTTAGATTTTAATTGTAAGACAGATTGCTCCATTCTTAATTCTTGAAAACGTTATTCTTTTTGTATTGCTATTAGGAGTTTGTGTAGTGTAGGAGTTGTTCGGCCAGTTGAAGATAGGAAGGCATTATGCCAACCCTCCACTGCGTTGTTTGTTTTGGCTTCTTGGTTTAGGGTTGGTAGATATACATTCCACCAAGGTATTAGGAATTTAGGTTGGCGTCTGTGGCCTGACCTGTGTAGTCTCCCCACCCAGGTGTCCTCAAAATAATCGAGAAGTGGAGCTAGTTTTTGTTAATTTTTTGTATAGAAAGGACTTTCTATTAAAAGGTTATAGTGCTCAGCCACATCGGTGATTGGCACGTATGCTAGGGCTATTAGGTGTTTCATTTGGTATGCAAATGTTATATTGTTTGCATATTCAACACTAAGGGATCGATTCCGATTCGGGAAAAACTGCTCTGAATAGCCGTTCGGAGCGTTTTTCCCGTACAAATTGTACCCTGCAACGTCCCCCGTATGTACCACGAAGTACGATTCGTACCAGGAGCCGTACTCCGTACGAGTCGTACAGAGACCGTACGACTCTAATCTCCGTACGATTCTCCCTCGGAACCCGCTGTACGCAACGTCTGTACGGTTCGCGGCTGGTTTTTACGACCCAGCAAGTACGATACGTGTCGGGTACGCACCGTACAACCCTTTTTCTACGGGAGCTGAAAACAGGTACGAAACGGCCCCCCCCGGGTACGGTGCATACCCCCCATGATCGCAGGGGTACGCACCGTATCCCTGCGATCATGGGGTGTACGAGCCGTACCCCCATTGTACGATGGGTGTACGAGCCGTACCCCATGTACGATGGGATCGCAGGGCTACGGTGCGTACCCCTGCGATCATGGGGTGTACGGACCGTACGGTGTGTATGTGTTTGTTTGCTTTTCCGTACGACTCGCCCTTAACTGACGTGGACCATACGAATCGCGTCCTCATACCCCGGTCCGGATCATACTCGCCGGGTCGTACAGCATGTGTACGTGTCGTACGGTATGTGTACGAGTCGTACAGTTCACGGTTTTAACCTTGCAATACGTACGGATCGTGACGATTCGGACTGATTCACAGAATACAGATCGTACTTCGCGACTCGGACGGACGGGTCCAAATCATATGGACGGTTTTTTTCCCGAATCGGAATAGACCCCTAAGTGTTGATTTTTGCAAATGTCTCCATAGACATTGGTTAAAGTGGAAGTAACATCCTTGTATGGATGTGTGAGGATATATTTTAAGGATGGAATTAATCATTGCTTGTTCAAAGTCTATTATAATTTTTAGGGGAATGAAGTCTGTTGTTTCTTCTTTTATTTTGTTTAATATTTCTGCGTATGTTGAAGTTTGTTTATTTGGTAACAAACAATAGATAAATGATATGCAAGTATTATGGTATTGCCCATGTATGGTATATAATTGATAGAATGGTTTATGGCATATGGTAAATTTGCCATCCATCAACCATGTTTGACTTTCTTTTATTTGTTTTATGTTGTTGTTTGTAGCAAACATTATTATCCTTTTATCTTTCTTGTTGTAATCGTAGAAGATAAAAGTTCATCATTATGAGTTATGGTAAGTTCAGGTGGAATTATGATCTCTTCAAAAGTTTTAGGTGTTGGTATTGTTGGTCTTGTGGATTTTTTGTCCTAGCTATAGTTCTTTTTATAGCAGCTATTGTTGGTAATTGACCTCTTGCTTCTCTAGGTACTGTAGTAATTCCTTAAGTATTACACTTGTTGGTAGGTCAGAGGTGCTGCTTAATTCCTTAATGTTTTCTAGAGTAGATCTAACCTCTATTTCAGAGATATTAGGCGGATGGTTGTATTCAGTTGTGTTAATTACACTAGTTTCTCTGGTTGTTGCACACCCATAGCATTTGTTAGAGTAATACTTAGTACATTTCCAGTTTACTTTAAGGTCTTTTTGTTTTTCCTGAGTATAAGTATACCCCATATAGCATAACAAAAATTTTCCTTTTTGAGATGTAACAAATTTTGCTTCTTCAGTCATTGTTGGTTCCTTAAATCTAGAAAGGGCGTATTAAATATTATTAGAATGTATGTACTATGCCGTAGACTTTAAATGTAGATGTTGTCTTTTTTTCTTGATGATTTTATTGATTTTAGTGGTCTGTGGAAAGAAAGTTAAGTATATTTTAGTGAATGTTTACATGTGTATTTTGGTTACATATTTAGTAGGGTACAATATTTTATTTTTAAAAAGTTCGGTTGATTTTATAAAAAAAGATATCAGTGTAAAAACTTACATCTATATATTTTTAATAATGTCAAGTAATAACATTGTCAGTTTTTTATAGAAAAATAATAGTACATGTGCATGTTTTCTATACTTACCAAGTGTTAATTATTTGTTGTTGAATGAAGATCCTTTTTTGATATATTGCTGCTTTTCATTTTTAAGTTATCTGTGGAAATAAATAAATGTATGTTTAATAATTTGTTTTGTATTTATATTTGAAGTTGGATTTTTTAAACAAGCGTTTTACATTTTCTATCTTTTACACATGTTTTAACAATTTAAAATAATTTAGAAATTTAAGTAGGAGTTTCTTAGATGCTTATAACATTTGAGCTTTTTATTTAGCTTTTTCTTAGTGTTTAAAAACGACATTTAATATACTTACATTTTCAGTTGGTTGTTTTAGTTTGTAGAAAATGTTTATCTTTTTCTTAAAGTTGAAACTGTTGTGGAAATATGTTGAGATAGAAAGAAAATTCAGTTTTAAAGTTCTGACTATGAATAGTAGGTTACATTTGATGTGACATTTTATTCTGAAACATATGATTACTTACTTTTTGTTGTTTGTAGTTTGTTGGTTAGCAGATGAATCTTTAAGGTTGTCGAGAATTTTGCAGTGTTTCTTCAAGCTGAATATTTTCTGCTGTTTTTAGAGTATTGAGTTTACTTCTTTATATAGGGTATCTTTAATTAGTGTTTGTTAGTGATTGGTCAGATATCTAGAAACGTGTTTCTATTGGTTAATTTGAATTTTTTTAAGTTAATTAATTATATTGTTTGTATGTGAAATGGTTATTCATAGAATTAGTGTATTTGTAAGTATTTAATGAATAGTTTTTAAATTTTGTATAGCTTGTAAAAATGTATTATATTGATTTAAAAATGTGTATATATTAAATGTGTTTGTTTAAATTGTTTTTATTTTTGTAGTATTTTTTAATAATTATTTTAGATAGATATATTAATTGAATAGTGTTTGGTATGTATATACATAGTAATATGGGTGTGTTTCTAATAGTTTAAAGGTGTAGTGTGTTTAATAATATTTTTAGATTACTTTAGGGCTGTCGATATTTATGTAATGTCGATATTTTTGTATTCTATATTATTGTAAAGTGCTATATTTAATTATAACTGTCGATCTTTTTAATTTCGATATTTGTGTGTTCGATTTTTGTGCAGTCAATGTTTGTGTACAACGATATTGTTTGATCGATGTTTTTGTAGATTTATAAATAAATACAGGGTGTCGATTTATTTGTATTCGATATTTGAGACACGATATTTGTGTAGGTCGATTTTTGTGAAATCGATAATTTGTCAGTGATTCGTCGTACGTGTATATCTTCGCTCTGGATGGCAGAATAGGGGGCAAGGCGATAATTTGTTGAACTGGATACTGTCCATTACATTAACCAACGCCACTGTATCTATCAGGGCATGCACCGGGGAACCTACAACAGTGATATCACACATTGGTGGTGGTCCCCTTCTGGAGCCTTCCCTGTTGACGAATGACACAAAGAACACATCATCGTCGTCTTCGAGATTGAAAGCTGATCGTGCCGTGTCACTGCATGGTCCTGGGTCCTCTTGCATCAGCTGACGCACTCCCTGTGTGAGTCCGCGTGAGCCAGGATTGTTGCATCGTCCACCACTGCTTCGACACACACTTTCACGAAGTGGTTAAGTTTGCCACACTGTGAGCACGTTTTAGCCCTTCGCAGAACATCTCCCCCCTGCAGGATGGTCCATGCCGCAGTTGCCGCACACTGGGGTCTGCAGAGTCCTTGCACCTCCCCTCGACTATTGAGGCCGTCTACGGATTATGTCTACCCTCCCCTCCTTGATTAAAGGTGTCCGTGCTGCCACTACAGGACAATTCTGGGCCGCCTCCATCCCGTCAGCCCGCGCGTTGGACAGTTCATGAGATCTTGCGAGAACCAGTATGTCGTCAAGAGAAATGTGGGGTAGTCGGAGAATTAGACGCCTGAGCTGAACGGACCTGCAGCCTTGAATGAGCTGGGCACAAATTTCCAGTCTATGATCTGGCAGTTCACATGAGGTGGTGAGTTTCCTTAGGCGGGCGTAGTAGGCGTCGACAGTCTCTTTGTCTCCTTGTCGCGCCTGTCGTAGTTTGAACCACTCGTAGTCCGGGTTGATCTGAGGATCAAAGTGTCGAGTTAGAGCAGCATCGCCCCAACATAATCATCATTGTTGCCCCTGTCCGGCAGCATCTCAAACAGGTCATAAAGTTCAGCTCCGCCATAGCACATGAGGAGCGACCTCTTTACTTTCCCATCTGTCTCTCTGACGGCAACGAAATAGTGGTCCAGGCGACCGATCCAGGAGCGCCATCGTGCCCCGGCGATGGACGGGTCCGAAGGTTAGCTGAACAGCGGTAGTGGGGCAGCAATACCGTAGCCGAGAGGAACAGGAGCTTGCTGAACGAGGGCAGCCGGGTTATTCATCGCCACGAGTCGCGGCTGGTGGCGTGGTGCAGTGGAGGTCCTGTGTGCGTGCACACCATGATGGGCTGCCCCTCCTGGCAGGTAAGTGTGCCCTGTGGCTGCCTCGACGACACCTTTCACCCCCTTCCACACGAAATGGCTGTCCACCGGGGGCTTGTGGGTGCAGTGTAGTGTCACTCCGGGCCTAGGAGCAGGCCATGCCCAACTGCTGGCTCAGGTACTGAGTGGGGCCGATGAGGGCGTAGAGGCCTCCAGCTGATGCGAGGGGGGAAATGTGTGCAGAGCCCACGTCCCAGCCGGCAAGGGGAGAGAAGCAGCGGTGGGGGCAGGAAGTAGGCCCATGTCGAGGCCATTGAGACACGAGGAGCGGTGGGGGGCTTAGAGCGCACTGGCCTCAGCTTGCGAGGGCCAACACAGTCCCTCTGTGCAAGCCTCCATAGCGCGTGGACCCTGGTGCGAGGTCCCGCGCATCAGCTGCAGCACGTGCAGGAGCGCGTGGCCGGGAAATGTGAGCTCCCGGGCCAGCAGGAGGAGGCGGTGGAACGTGGGGAAGAGAGGCGAACAACGTGGCTGCCTCGCAGAGGGAAGGCCTCACCTGGGTGTTGCTCTTGGTGCTGGGCCGCCAGTTGTTCTCTGTGGATGCCGGACGGGCACAAGCCCTTCCCGGAGGTGAGCTCAGCAGGGTAGGCACCCGCAATGCGGTCTCGGCGGTGGATCGAGCGCAGGAAGCGCGAGTGCCGCGGACATGATGCACAGGGGCCGTCGAATGTCCGCGGGGGTGAGGCGTGGGATAGACCTGCCTCGTCGCCAGTGTGGTGACAGAGGTCACCTGGGCAAGGGGAATGCCTATGCCACTTATATTGGTCTACCTACACACAATAAGGATGCACATACTCTCACTATATATTTCTGGGCCGAAGACCCCGAGCAGTCTCTTGCCCGTTTATTTATCCCCTCGGGCGGGCCCGCCCTCGGGGTGTGTGTATGCGTGACTGCGTGTGTGGACTGCGTGTGTGGACGGCCTGGGTGGCTCCGTCATTACAGATTGTACTTTTCGCAGTGGCAAAAATAAAGCTTACGCAGGGCCTCTCCCTAGAGCAAGACTTCTCCTCGCGCTGCAAGAAAATGAAGAAACTAAGGCCTAGATGTAGGTAATTTTATTTTACCACTTCTTAAATACTGAATTTTACCGATTCGGTATTTAAGAAGTGGTAAAATAGAGGGGGGGGGGATGTAGGTATTACAGAATTGGTAAATACTGAATTGTTAAGATTCGGTATTTACCGATTCTGTAAATACCGATTCGGTAATGCCCATTGATTCCTATGGGCATTTAAGCCCATAGGAATCAATGGGCATTATCGAATCGGTATTTACCGATCCGGTAAATACCGATTCCAGCAATGGTGCAGGGGGTGTCACTTTGACACCCTCTAGCACCCCAAATACAGGCCTGTGTGTCACATTGCACAGGTGTGCATGCACAGATGTGCATGAACACCTGAATTCTGTATTTTACCACACAATAGGATTGTGTGGTAAAATACCGACTTTTAAGGGCCTGTGTCACTCTTAGGAGTGTCACCTACATATGGATTTACCGATTCGGAAAATATACCGATTCGGTGTTTTACAGAATCGATATATTTACCGAATCGGTAAAATTACCGATTCTTTAAATAACAAGCCCCTACATCTGAAAACCCTAATACCGGTCGGAAACGGCCGAAATCGGCCGTTTCCGACCGGTATTAGGGCTCCTACACCTGGCCCTAAATAAGTAAACTTGTGTCCTGCAACCAATCAGCGCACGGTTTTAATTAGTGTGCAGGTGATAGTTTGTTGGACAGCGAACAAATAATTAACAGCTTCGCTCTTCAATCTCCAACTGGAGAAGCAATGATATTCTGTCACAGCTTTTTGAGAGAATGCCCTTCCTCTATTTACATTTCAAGTTCGTCTAAAATAAAAGAGAAAAGGTAGGAAATATACATTTGAAAGAGAAGACGGAGGGAATTTAACAAACGATTTGCACGATTTCAATTTGAAACGAGGCTTTGACAGGCTTAGGGGACGTGTGCTGTGTTTGTATGCTCACTCATTGCACAAAAGCATCTCTCTCACCCTAAGCATAATCCCTCCCTCCCTAGGCGTGATAACATTTCCATCAACTAGGGCATTCACCCGACTTCACTGGATAACCCACCTCCCTGAACGCAATAGCAGCTCTATGATCTAAAGCTGTCTTCTGATTTCACTGAGCAGAAGAACATTTCTTCAACTCTGCCTCTAACGTACTCTTTTCTGGCCATGTGGCATCTCTACCAGCTACAGCCCTCCCTCACTTCACTGGAACAACTAGCATCTCCATCAATCTAGTTTATGGGAGCCAAGAGCCTTAAATATTACTTGCTTCACATGACAGTGAGGGAAATTTCGAGTGTGCAATTAATGACAGCTGTGCTGGAGTTAGCGTTCAACGTAAGTTCCTTTCTCATTTCCAAAATGTGCCCCACCCTGATTTTTATTATAAACCCAACAAAATAGAACTCTTCTATTGAAATGTGCCTGCATCATGCATGTTCCAGGTCGCACCCCCCGTCGTTTTGACCTTCCTCTGTTGATGTAGAATGGCCTGCCCCCCTCCTATACAAGTATCTCACATGCTCCCTGCCAAAGTGGTTACATTATTGCTTAGGTAGTCGACTGCTTTTGTTTTATATGTTGTATGGTGGCTCTAGCACACTTACTACGGTGTATCGTGCCAGTGTTACAGAGGCTGACAGTAGTGTTTCAGGTAATGATGAGAGAGAGCACTAATATGCAGCTCAGGTATGCACAATTGCGGTTGTAGCAACATCTGAAATGACCAGGTGTCCGAGGTCGGAAGCAGGAAAACGTAGATATACTGAGATTGTTTAACACTAATTCTTTTTTTAATGAACTCATTAAAATCCACCTATTGCTGGCTCATTCAAAAGCCGGTTGAATCTTGGGTACAACTGTTCTCTAAATTGCCTCTGCAAAACTCTTTGATTGTGTAGTCTGCTCGTGTCTGCATTGTTTCTCAGTACTCTTTAGACAAGGCTTCTCTGTGGGCTTCACTCTCTTTCATCCAGGCCCAAGTTGTACGTTTGAGTGCATATTTGTGAGTGGTGGGCATAATCTTTTGTTTCTGGCATTCTCATTGACTGAAGTTACAGTGGGCTGTTGAGATTATGGTTGGTTGCGTTGTGTGCTGGTATTGGTAAATTCTTGTGGACAGTGGGTGGCAAGGATAGATTACTTAACCTGTTGTGGCCCTGTGCGGAGCACTATGTGAATTTATGCTTTTGCACAATAACATTACCTTTTTTTCATACTTCTTTGATGAACAGTGGTCCATTGCTTAGCTCAAATGTTTATGTTTAAAGTGTGCGTTTGTATATGTGTGGGTGGGTATGTGCTCACGTCCAATATTTTTAAGATAACCACATAGTTCCACGCCACATAATTCAACTCCACACATTTCTAGTACACACCACATAATTCTACCACACCACACCTTTCAAATACAGAACAGAATTCCACAAAACACCACATACCTACAATACACGCCACACATTTGCCCATCATGCCACAACACTTAACAGCACACAACATAAATCAACTCCACAACATGCCACTCCACAAGACACACTACCATTCCACATGATTAACTCCATAACACACATTGACACTCTACTTAATTCCTGTACACTTAATACCATTTGATTACTATCCACATAATACCAGAGCACATTGTCACATATTTCCACTGCACAACTTCACAGCACACCACACAATTCCACTCCACACAATTCCACAACAAACAATTCTAATCCAATACATCTCTTGTTGCAACTCTTCTAACCCTTTCAAATTTCCCCTATACACCCACTACCACTCTCATCTATTCCTCACACTGCTTCTACCGCCTCTCACCTCTAATTACAGGTGCCCCCACTCATCCCTCTCTGACACTCCATCTCCTCTCTATACTGCCTGGTCACACACGCTACCTTCCTGTACCTCCTTATGCTGTGCACTGGTCCACCTCTTGCCACTCCCTCCCAACACTCCGGGTGCCCTTTCCACTCGTGCCTCTATCTTTCGCTCTCATACTCTTTCTCAACCATCTCTCTCACTCTCTCATGCACTCTATCCGCCTCTCCTGTGGTTTGCTTCAAGTCTTCCACAGCAAACTACCACATATTTCCACTACACAACTGCACAGCACACAACAAAATTCCATGCCCCACAATTCCACAATGAACAAATCGAATCCAACACAACTCTGTCTCGTACTTGTCCTCACCCTGTCAACTCTGCCCTATACACCCACTGCCACTATCATCTATCCCTCGCACTACTACTACCCACCTCACCTCTAAATACCACTGCCCCCTCTCATCCTTCCCTCACACTCCGTCTCCGCTCTATAATGCCTGCTCGCACACGCTACCTTCCTTTACATCCTCATGTTGTGCGCTGGTCCACCTCTTTCCTCTGCCTCCCAACACCCCGGGTGCCCTTTCCTCTTGTGCCTCTATCTCTCTCTCTCATACTCTCTCTCAACCCACTCTCTCGCTCTTTCACACACTCTTCCCACCTCTCTCATGTGGTTCACTTCAGGTCTTCAAGCGCAGTTTCTATCCTGTGGCTTTTCAAAGTTTCCATGCCTCAAACCCAGGCTTTCCTTCTCTTCTTAGCTTCTTAGGGTGTCTTCTGTGTACACAGATCCTCCCTCTTTATGTGTCTGTGGCTTGCTCTCCCCTTCTTTCTCTCATTCTCATACATTCTTTCTGCTCCTTTATCTAGAGTTCATTCACCACTTCCTGCACAATCTACCTATCCCTCTCTATCTTCCTTTCTATCTATTCTATGCAGCTTTCACCTCATCTAGTCACCATACCACATATTTCCCCCCACACAGTTCCACGACTAACAATTCCAATACAACCCACATAATTCAACTCCGTATGATAAACATCCACTACCCTCCAAACCAAAAGACATAAGTAAAAAACATTATCATTTTCCAATGCCAATAGGTCAAACTCGCACAAATGCGACAAATATTGCATTGAAAATGCTAGTTCTTGGAGCGTGGCAAGATGACGGCGTCAGGCTAGATGCCGGTAGCAGCCTCTGACCAGAGCAGCGGAGCATGCCGCTAAACTAAACCGAGTCATTATCTCGCTGCAAAGAAGAAAAGATGGGAAGAGAATTCTGCTGACAAACTATACATAGTGCTACGCCGCTACAAGGAGATGTCGAGATTAGAGCAAATTACACAACCCGCCAGCCCAAGGATTGTACCTTCTGACTGCCTGATCCCTGCAAGGGCGTCGCTCTCTCTCCTAGCCTCGGCAATTGGATACGCAGTCCTACGGCTGCTGATCGGTAACCGCCACTCTGCAGGCGATCAACGTTTCCTGTGGTGGCTGAGCTCCGCGAACTCCGAAAACTCTGTAACCAGCACGGACCTCAAAGCGCCAGTGAATCTCACCGACACACAGTGTCTGCAGTGCTCAATGGCCCCGAAAAACGCAGCCGCTGTAGCTTCGGCGGCAGCCAAGACGAGGGCGGCGCGTCAAGCTTTGCGGGATCAGGAAACAGGCAGTAGGCGCGGTGCTACACGCGGAGATTTGCATGACACTACAGCGAGGCGGCGGCGGCGGAGAAAACACCGGCCCGGAGAGGAGTTACTTCCAGCAAAACTCCTGCAGCACCTCTCTCTGCCAAAGCTATAGCGCAGGCTGCCCCAACTGTGATCACAATGTTTAAACGTGCCGCTAGTCAGAAACAAGTGACTAAAGAGGCGCAACAAAGTAACCAGAAGAAACAATCAACCATCTCTACGGAAGGAACTACAGTGTCAACAGCTGAAGGGGGTGAAGAAAAAAACGCAGTTGTGGTAGAGCTGACAGAGATAACTGAAGGCCAGAATGCGCCTGAACCACTTGAAGGACAAGAAACTGACCCTACTCCTGAGAGACCCGACTCCATGATCACGGAGGTAAGCCAGGCACTTCACCCTGCTTCTGTTTCTCCTGCAAGATCAGATATGCATAAACAGGGGGTTAGCGGTATTTCTACTAAAACAATAGTGAATATAGACCCCCTAGAGATGCAAGCGGAAACTCCTAACGGTATTGACATTATTGATACTTATGAGCTTGCTGGGTTAGTTAACACTTCCATCACGACTGGCTGTAACAGCAATAATGATGTCAACCATATCTCTGAACTGAACTTGGAACCGAACAGGGAGATGTTGTCAGACTCCTCGCCTCAGAGTGTGATACCTAACCTAAATGCAGTCTTAAATACAGACTTACACACAGACTTACAATTGTGGGCTAATAAAACACAAGCTACCGCTAAAGAGAAAGAGGTCACAGAGACTATAGAAGCTTTAAAATCTCATGCAGGTACATCAAAAGCCAGTTCGGCGATAAGTGATCACCCCATAGACTTTAATGAGGCGCTGGAAGCTGATAAGGATATAACAGATTTTTACTCTTTTTCGGAGGATATTAGCTGGTCTGGGGATACCGATGAGCTTGATGAAGTAGATGAAGTGGAGAATGACACAGACTCCAACTTAAGCTCAGAATCAGATATTAACCCCCCAAAAGAGCAACGTGATAGGAGGAGAACCATACTTAAAAAAAAAAAAGCTGGACACCACGGAGCTAATGAACTGTCATGGGATTATACTCCGACTGTTTTGACCCTGAATCAGAATCAGATCCCTATCGCAAAATCTCAAGCATCATCCTTTGACCAGAATCCAAACAGAGAGCAACTTGATCCACCGGGAGCCACACTGACACAAGTAATGGAAACAGTCTTGCAAGCCATAGCATCTCACCGGGAGGAGACCTCAAAAGACAGTCGTAAAGCCCGAGCAGGACTACAGAAGGTTCAAGGTGTAGTTCGCAAACTCTCCAAGACAATGGGTGCATTCACAGAAAGATTAAATGACATAGAAGATCGGATCGTAGTAAATGAAACAGAGGCTGCTGCTACAAATGAGCGAGTTGAAGCAAACGAAGCACAGGTTCAGGATATTAGATGGAAGCTAGAAGACTATGAAAATAGACTTCGTAGAAATAACCTACGCGTTCTTGGGGTGCCAGAAAAAGTGGAGGGTGAAGACTGTCGCTCCTTTATTATACAACTCTTTCGTGATACCCTTCCTGAGCTTAACACCTGGGACTGGAGTTATGAGGTACAGCGAGCCCATAGGGTTCCTTTGTCTATAAAACCTACAGCGCCCACAGGCAAATATCCACGCGCAATCCTAGTATATTTTGGGAATTTCTTGCTTCGACAAGCTATATCAGAAAAAGCTACGCCAGATAAACACCGCAGCAAGGATTCTATATCCTATTTTGTACGTCCTGACTTCTGCCATTGGACAGTTGAAAGGAGATGGCGACTCAGACAGCTTATCAAGCCATTTCAAGAAAAGAAGGCGGTAGTATACTTGAACAATCCAGCCAAGTTAAAAGTAATTCATAAGGGTCAAACTAAATTTTTCACATCTGAGATCAAGGCTAAAGAATACCTAGAGAGCCTATGAAAGATTCTTGAACAAATACTTACTCTCTATTAGCCAACGAAGTGAGATACTACTGGTTTTCCGTAATTTCGTGTGATGGACCCAAATAGCTACTTGTGAATTGGCTAAGATCTGCTATATTATAGTATCTTTTCTCTTCTCTTACTTCTACTATATTTTTTCTTCTCTCGTTATATTGTTCTTTTTTGCTATACACTTAGGACTGCATGCTTCACTAGTTCTGGTCGGAATATGCTAATCCATCACTATAGACTCTTATGGAGTCTTATTGCCCTTTTTGGGAGGTCAGGGGGTTGCAAGGGGGGGGGGGACTGAGGAAGGTGTTGGGTGGGAATCAGGGTGGACAGGGTGGGGGGGAAAATGCAATGTAAAATGAGCAGGCTCGAGATTACTAAAGGAATATTGAGAAATAACACAATATCATGCAAGGCTCACAAATACTGTTTAAAACACAAAACAACTAAATGGGGAAGCTAAACTTAGGATGCTGGAACGTGGCAGGTCTTAATGACAGAGGAAAGAGGGCCCAATTTTCCCAATTAATGGTTCACAGCTCCTGGGACATCATTTGTATACAGGAAACTCATATTCCCATAGGAGAGATAAGTCAGTTAAAAATACCAGGCTTTAATTTATTGGTCACAACTACACAAACCTCGAAAACCAGAGGAGTTACAATTTTAGCAAGAACAAGACTAGGTACCCCAATACGTAAAAAAGCTGATATCCATGGTAGATGGGCCATTGCTCAGCTAGATATGGGCATTACTATTTGCTCCATCTACGGTCCTAATCTTGATGACCCTGCACTATATATCGAATTGGAATTAGAATTAGCATCATGGTCAGGCACTCTTATTCTCTGTGGAGATTTTAATCTAACATTTAATCAACCTCAATGCCATCAGAGTCAGTACAACTACACTGGCCGAAAACCGAGAGTATTCAGGGCAGTACTAAACTTAATTCGGAGCTATAATCTTCAAGATATATGGTCTTTAAAAAATACAAGAGATCCGGGACATACTTACTTTTCATATCCTCATAGAAAATATGCACGCATAGATTATATATTTACAACCATGGATATTGCCCTGAATGCTCTTATTTTTAAAGCCCCTAAGACAATCTCAGATCACAACTCCCTTTATATTACATTTGAGGCTCCTGGATACAACCGGGTTTATCCACAATGGACATTTGACCGAAAACTACTGGCCAATCAAGAATACATAGTGCATATTACACAATGGACCAAATAATTTTTCGATATAAATCAATATAGTGCATCACGTATGATTTTATGGGATAGTTTTAAGGCTGCGTTAAGGGGTGAGACTGCCACTTTTGCTGTTAGCCGTAAAAAAGAAAGAGAGAAGATACATATCCAACTAACAAACAGATTAATAAATCTAGAACATGTACATTCCAACCAATTACATCATGGTGAACAGGCTGATGATACTCTGAGGAAGATCCTAATACTTAAGGCCGAGATAAATAATGATTTAACTCAAAAAGCAGCGGAAACTCTCCAAGCTAACCGAAATAAAATATATGAGATAGGGGAAAATGTAGGGAGACATCTTGCTCTAAGAACTCGGCAAATTCAATCTCGTAACTTCATACAAGGCATTGACTACAGCGGCCAGAAATATACCACCCAGGAAGATATAGCTATATGTTTTCAGGATTATTACCAAAAACTATATCAGAATGAAGACAAGCGATCGATTGATGAAACTAAAGAGTTTTTAGTCAACTGGCTTAGAGAGACTAACATGGTACAAACCATTGATGAAGACACAAAGAAAGAGTTAGATAAAGAAATCACCAGAATAGAAGTAGAGCTGGCAATAGCTGAATTAGCCGCAGGGAAAGCAGCGGGACCAGACAAGATACCCCTAGATCTATATAAAATATTGGGTAAAGTAATTATCCCATTCCTGTATGATCTCTTCTTAGGGATTCAGTGGCATGGAAAACCCCCTGAATCATGGAAACAAACAAATATAGCTGTCTTTAAGAAAAAGGATAAATCACCCGAATTAACAACATCATATCGGCCAATCTCACTGATCAACTCAGATTCCAAAACATACGCCAAAATCTTTGCTAACCGCCTAGGCAAGATCAGTGAACATCTAGTGTCTCCCTGGCAACACAGGTTTATACCAGGCAAAAGCACCACTGATCATACACGCAGGGTAATATCTCTTTTCGGCATCATGAAAGTAGAGAGGGGTCAGATGTCGATGATCTTGTTAGATGCCGAAAAGGCTTTTGACCGGGTCTCCTGGCAGTTTCTTTGGGAAATATTAGCCATCAATAACATCGGCCCGGGATTCATAAAATCAATAAAAGCCCTTTATGTAGATCCAAAAGCAAGAATCCTGACTGGTGGCTGCGAATCCGAAAATATAAACATCCAGAGAGGCACGCGACAAGGGTGTCCGTGCTCTCCATTGTTATTCGCACTCGTTATCAACCCCTTAATTATCAAACTATTAACATCGCCAGCGATTATACCAATAAAAACCGGCATATACAACACTAAAGTCCTTGCTTATGCCGATGACGTTGCGTTCTAACAACTAACCCTACAGAGGCCATAATCGAAATAGAAGAAACCACTAAATCATTCGGGCTCTATTCTGGATACTCTTTAAACCAAGACAAAACGATGGTTATATGCACTGACAATACACCATTTATAAGCCAATACAGAATTAAAAATTCAAAATACCTAGGAGTGAATATCTCGTCTAATACCAATGATATTAATACACTAAATTACGATCCTCTAATTAAAAAAATAAAAGCAGATCTACTCAGAGTAAACAACCTTCATCTATCCATAATTGGTAGAAGTAATTATGTAAAAATGACAATATTTCCAAAGATACTATATTTGTTTCGAGCAATCCCCATTTTAATTAATAATGCTTCTATGAAAACGATAAACCAAGCAATATCCTCGTTTATCTGGAATTATGGAAAGATAAGAAGAGCTCCACCGAAGCTAGTATTACCAGTTTCCAGAGGTGGTCTAGCGATCCGAAACTTAACTTATTATCTGTGGGCAACCATCTTACAGCAAATGACATTCCTGCTTTCATCCAGCCGCCATGACTATAATGGATCACCACAACACATACCATCCATTTATGAATTAACACTGGGAAGCACAGCTAGAGGACTACTACTAAGACAAATTGAACCTTCCTATTTCAAAAAGACTAAATTTAAAATTATTACAGACGCCTTTAAAATTTGGACTAGAACTACTAAAACATTGCTAATCCCTAAATACACAAAATATACACCTCTATGGCACAGCTCAGTAATACCCCAATACCTTAACGATAATATAACTAAACGTTGGGAGAACCTAGGCCTAATCACCATCGGTGACTTTTTAAATCTAGATGGTAGAACAACATTTGATGAATTATATACTAAATATCATATCCACTCCACCGATTACTTAAAATGTATCCAAATCTACAAATCATTGAGACAATACATTTCAAATATAGATCTAAAATCCATACCACTCATAGATCTCATACAAAAACAAACAACCAGAATAAGTGATAAATATGAGATTTTCTTGAGTAATCACCCCGATGACCTAGAAAAAATAGAAACTAGCTGGGCCAATAAATTAAATAATCCTAATGTCGACATAGATATGTCTTTACAATTATCTTCTAAAGTTATATTAGCAAGTAAGCATGGGCGGAAAATCCGTTTCGCTTGCGGATTTTGCGGATTTTCGGTAAATTCGCAATCCGCGAGATTCGCGAATCTCCCGCAAAATCCGCAAATCCGCGAGCAGCGGATTTTATGGCTTGCTCGCACTGTTCGCGTGAGTTCGCGGCTTCCCAGTACAACTTCGCGCCCCGCGAATAAGCGCTAAATTGCAGAAATACGATCTTAGCAAAACTGAAACTACTTACCAGGTTCAAAAGTTCAGGCTCATCATTAGTAGCCATTTCCTGTAGTGCTTCCTGAGGGGCCCCTCCAGAGTTCAGTTGCCAGTTGCAACTATTATGTGACCCTGCTCTTAACCTCAGAATAGTTACACATATGCCACAAAGGTCCTGAATTACAGCTAAGGGAGACAAGCAGGAGCCAGGCTGGAAGTTCAAATCCATTAATCAGCCCCTAATTCATTATTGTCAGTTGGGGCAGGGCAGGAGTTGTAACTAATTTTGCAACAATGAAAGCACTTAGCAAGTGCAAAAGATCACTAATCAGGAAGCACTAAGGAAGCAGGTGCCAGCTAAAAAAATATTCTGTGACACATTAATCAGCCCCAAATTAATTCAGGTCACTTGAGGCAGGGAAGGTGTGCTTTGCTTTGCCACAATAATGTACACTGACTGGACACCCAGAGGGTGCTGTGATGAAACAGAGGGTGGCATGGGTGGGCCAGAGGGTGGCATGAGTAGTCAGAGAGTGGCAGTGGTGACAGAGAGTGGCAGTGATGAAGAAGAGTGTCCCAAACAGGCTGGACACGTAGAAACAACAAGTTCGCAAAACTTGCGACCCGACAGGTAAGTTCGCGTTTGCGAAATTGTACAAAACCCTCACGAACTGGCAGAAACCCGCGCGAACACAAAAAAAAAATCCGCAAATTTGCGAGAATTCGCGGATTTTGCGGATTGCGAGTTCGCAAATCCGCAAAATTCGCGAACGCGAGATTCGCAAAATTCGCCCATGCTTATTAGCAAGTAACCTGAAAGCCCAAATCTACAAAACTATATGCAACCTATATTATACACCTTCCAAACTGTTTACTTGGGGTAAGATCGCTCATGATAAATGCCCCAGATGTGCACTTGGACCCGCAAATTTGATACATATGTTCTCTGACTGCCCCAAATTAAATCAAATTAAGAAAAGCATCACAAAATATTGGGCTGAGATTTTTGGCCACGAAATTAGAACATCAACAACTTTGTTCCTGCTAGGCTACGACAGCTCTTTAGACCTTAGCAGCCCAGAAACTTTCACAACTTACATAGGTACTGCTATCTATAGAATTATCCTAGCAGCCAGAAGGAAGGACTCTGAGGACCCAGCATTTCAGGGATGGCTCAATAGACTTTTAGCAATATATAAATAAGAAGTGGCCATCTATAAAACCAGAGGGAAAAAATCTCGATCATACGGGGAACTAATTTGGTCATCAGTATTCAATTGGTACGAACAACAGAGGGATTAAAATCAAAATTTAGTTTATGTTAGTATAATACATGCAAATAGAAGATTTCTAGTCTAAGGCTAACCTTTATTTTCATAATATGCTAAGGCCTTAAAGAATTGAAAAATGAATGACTTTTTGTTGATTGTTATATATCTGGCATTATTTGTCATTATGAATTTTGCAAACTTTTTGCCTTCTGTTACTTATAATGCAATACTATATTTTTTCTATGTATTTAATTATGTATTTCTCGAACTTGCTCAATAAAAAAAAAAAAAAAAAAAAAAAAATGCTAGTTCTTTCTCCTGTCGACTGAGACATAAATCAGAATAACCCATGAGGGATAGCTTCACTGTCTATGGCCAAGGCCAGTTGGTCTATCCATTGCCAACAGTCTGCTAGCATGTCGGACTGTTAGTAGTGGGCTTTTTAAGGTCTCATACTGTCATATTTAATTCACCTCAGTTATATCATTCACTTTGTCTGAGTTTATTTGTGTTTCCAGAATAACACAAAAAGCACAATTAAAATACCTCACAACTATGGGGTAGTTTTACTAAGCTTTTGCGCCCTCTTTGCATCACAAAAGTGAGGCCAAACCACGCAAAATCCATTTTTGGTAATTTACTTTCCAGGGCTAAACTTGTTTAGCACTGGAAATAACGTAAAAGTAATGCGGAGCAGCGAATTGAGCTGCTAAGCGTTACTTTGCGCCATGGAGCCGTACCAAGGGTAGTACATGGGCGTTCCCATGCAACCACCCAAGGTTTCTCACACTAAACCCAATTTACTAAAAACAGTAGATGGGTTTAGCTTGAGATAACTGAGCCCTTTTCAACTAGGTGCAAGGAAGGAAAAATGCTTTCATTTCTCCTTCTTTTTCTGACTTTGCATGCATGCTGCTCTGTGTGCTGTGGCGCTAAGGTGTGTGTATGGCGCACAGCAGCTGAAATCAGTGCGGGCACAAGGGAAAGGGGAGGAGATAGTCATATCTTTGAAGATATGGCACGCTCCTGCTCCCTCCCTGTAGCACAACGCAGGGCAGCCTCGCGGGGGCAGCGCTGCATTGTGTGACTATTTAGTAAATCTCCCCCATATGATTTACCAATGTTTGTATTTATCACGCATCAAAAAAAGTAACAATCGATAATTGGGGGCAAGTTGGTGTCATCTGTGATGTGATTTTCCTACATGTTATGTCAGTGCTAAGCCTTGCTGTATATCAACCTGTGCCTATGGGTTTTTGCAACTTGGATGATTTCCATTATTAAATATATATATATATATATATATATATATACACACATATATATATATATATATATATATATATATATATATATATATATATATTCACTGAAAAAACCATAGGTTTCACACCAGTTATATGTAGGAATAACATTTAAAAAACCTATTAAATTCACTGAAAAAACCATAGGTTTCACACCAGTTATAGTTAGCTGGAAACTTTACTCACATAAAACCATTGAAATTCCCACGTTATAGTTAGTTGGAATCACTATAACCTGCGCGCCTGCAATGCACTGCTGATGATGTCACATATTACATCATTCATGACATGGTCAGTGACATCACACATGACATCACTCATGACACCATCCAGTGAATGTGTGTCTTTCTGAAAAATAAATATGTTTTATATATGTATTTGTAAAGGTCCATGGAAGAATAAATGGTTAAAAAATTGATTGGTTAACTGGCTTATTAAGTGTATCTTAGTGAATACATATATTAGCGAGTAATTTTTCAATATTTAAATATATGTATCAGTGTTTCACTTTGTGTATAATTGGCTGAATGGGTTGGTGACTGACTCACTGTTTGTATGTGTTTTGAAGACAGCATATGTGTAGGATTGTAAGGGTGGATGAGTGTGTATATGTGTGTGTTAGTGAGTGAATGACTGTCTCACTAGTGCCTTTATTAGTAACGACATATGTTTTAATCTAGTATATGTGAGTATTGATGTATATAAGTAAGTATATGTGAGAGTGTGAGATTGTAAGAGTTCCTGTTTAAATAAGTATGCGTTTCTATAAGTGATTGTTTATGAGAGTAAGTATGTGTAAGTTTCCTTAGAAGTAATGTGCTAGTGTGTGTATACTTGTATATGCAAATAAATGGATGTTCAATAGTTTATTTGCATGTGTGAGTATGTGTGTGAGTAACTTTTGGATGACTGTCGGTGTGTAACAGGATGTATAGGTGTATGACTACATATGATGAGTGAGTATATGTATGAGTGACTATATAGAACTGTTGGTGAATGAGTGGATGTGTATATAGATGGTGAAATTACTGAATTGGTTGTTGTAACTGGTATGGGTATCTCCATTTTTTTGAAAATGTTAGTTTCTATTTTTGAATATGTGTTTCAAGGGTTACATTACACTGAAAGGAGGTCTGTCACTCTGTCACAAGGATGGTGTCATCTGTGATGTCATGAGTGATGTCACTGACCATGTCATGAGTGATGTAATATGTGACGTCATCAGCAGGGCATTGCAGGCGCGCAAGTTATAGTGAGTCCAACTAACTATAATGTGGGAATTTCAATGGTTTTATGTCAGTAAAATTTCCAGCTAACTATAACTGGTGTGAAACCTATGGTTTTTTCAGTGAATTTAATAGGTTTTTTAAATGTTATTCCTAACTATAACTGGTGTGAAACCTATGTTTTTTTCAGTGAATTTCATAGGTTTTTTAAATGCTAATTTCTAACTATAACTGATGTGAACCTATGTTTTTTTCAGTGAATTTCATTGGTTTTTAAATGATAATTCCTAACTATATATAGGGCCTCAAACCTATATTTTTTTCAGTGAATTTCAAAGGTTGTTTAATCGCACATTTCTATTGCTATCAAATATAATATTTTTTATAATGAATCCTATATTGTATATATATGTAATACTATTTTTTTAATGTATATTCTTCATTTTTTTTTCCTTAGGGCGCTCCCGGTGCACATACCAGTGAGCGCGCCGGTCAGCGCAGTCTTGCGGCGCGCCCCTGTGCGTGTACCGGCGAGCGTCCCGTTGGCGCTATTGCCGCGAACGAAAACATCATCGTGACGTATCGCGTAGCCGCGTCCGCCTGATACGCACGGCGTAAGCGCACCCAGATGCACTCGCGCACATACGATCGCACTACGTAAGCGCTCCCGGGGCACGTAGCATAAGCGTGTCGGGTCATGTGACCTGACAATAACACTTTTCATTGGTTTAGGACAGTTTTGGTTTCCAAATGATGAAAGCCCTGGTCATGTGAACTGAAAATAACACTTTTCATTGGTTCAGGACAATTTTGTTTTCCTAATGATGAAAGCCCCCACTTTATTTCCTCATTTTCACTTTGTACTTTGAGTGAGGAAGACCTGTTTCCAAACCTATTAGCACCTATTTGTACTGAGAAATGGCTACAGTAGCAGCAGCAGCAGGAGCATCTCAGCCACCACCACTACCACCACCAAGAGGACCACGACAACACCACAGTGGTGGAGATGAAGAAAAGGAGGAGGAGGAGGAGGAGGAGAGGAGGAGGTTCCTGCCTGAAGATACTACCCCATATAAGCCAAAGGAGCACATTATCTGGGAGTTTTTTTCAATCCCAAAGGACCTCAAGAAAGTAAATGCGCCAAGGGTTACTTGTCTAATCTGTGGCACTGTACTTTCTAGGGGAAAACCTAACAAAAAGTACTCTTTTGGCAATAACACCATGATTCGCCACATGCAGCGACGGCACCCTAACTACTATGCTGCGGCAGAGGTCAGAGAACTGACCAGAAACCCTCCCCAATCTTCTCCCAGCACCTCCAAAAGTAAGCAACCCACTCCATCGGGTCCAGAGACAAGGGAGACGGTCCCAAACATACAAACCCAGTTTGGACAATACAAAATCGTTTGTATATTTTGTGGAAAAACAATTACCTATGGTGAGCAAAGCATTAAACTCATCAACCGTGCTGGTGACAACCACAATTGCCCAAAAAAACCTTAGGGCCCCATTAGGATGGCGGGCGGGCGGGCTTTGCCCGCCCGCCATCCTGTCGGAATTCGGGACCGCCCGGACTAATGGCCGGGGTCCCACACACACCATTAGGATGTGCCCGCCACAGTGGCGAGCACATCCTGTATTTATAGTATTGTGGCGGGCGGAGCTCTCTGCTCCGCCCGCCACAATACTAAAAATGCTTAGCAGCATTTAGGTAATCAAAGCGGCAGGCACCGCGCGGTGCCTGCCGCTTTGATTATGCAAATGCAGGGTGGTACCACAAGTACCCCTGTGTGCCACCCCCCTTTGGCCTTCACTCCGGGGGCCCACAGGGGGCCCCCAGAGTGAATACCCCCTGCCTTTCCGTGGCGGCATTGCCGCAGCGGAAAGGCATTGCACACTTGTCATTGTAATATGGCTGGCGGTGTCTCATAGACACCGCCACCATAATAATCATTTTCCGTCCTGGGTGCAATGCGACCGGGGTGGAAAAGTGGCGGGTGGTGTTTTGCTCCGCCGTGGTCCCCCCGCCATTCTAATATGGCGGGGGGAATACAGGGAAGGATGGCGGGCGGATTCCCCCGCCAGGCTGGCGGTGGCTACCGCCAGCCTGGCGGGGGCAATCCGCCCGCCATCCTAATGGAGCCCTTAATTGAAATTGCTCCTATATAGTTAGTTGTACTAACTATATTTCGCGCACCCGCAATCCACTGCTGATGATGTCACATATTACATCATTCATGACATGGTCAGTAACATCACTGATGACATCACTGATGACATCTCAAATGACATTACTGATGACATCACTGATGGCATCTCAATTGACATCACTGATGACATCACTGATGACATCATCCAGTGACTGTGTGTTTCTGTAAATTTAAATATATTTTACATATTGAAGAATGAGTGGATGTATAATTGTCTGGATGAAGGATTTAGTAGGTGCGTGACTGACTGTATGAGTGAGTGATTAAATGTGTCTTACTAAATGCATGGGTTAGTGACTAAACTGTCTGAATGTGTGCATCAGTATGTCTGTTGTTGTGTAAGCTGCTGCATGTGTTGATCAGTAGTTATGTGAGTGGCTATATGGGTTATTGATTGGTTGCCCAAGTTTTTGAATGGGAGACTGAGTGTGTGCGTTGGCTGGGAGGTGTGTGACTTTGTGCATAGATGTGTGAGCAGTTGATTCACAAGGTGTATGAGTTCAAGAGTGCATGTGGAAACAGCTATATGGGCGGTTGACTGTGTGTACCGGTGTGTTGGTGAGTGAATGGATATCTCAGTGCTACATGTCCAAGTAAGTACATATGTAAAACACAGTGCATGTGAGAGTTGGCATATATAAATGACTATACATGAGAGCCAGTGAATGCGCGAGTGGCTGTATTGATCATTGTGTACTTGTATCAGTGATTGTATAAGAGAGTAAGTATGTGTTAGTATATGTTTGAATAAGTAAGGTACTGTGTGCATAACTGTATAGTTGAGGAAATGGAAGTGTGATTGATTCTTTGCATGACTGACTAGGTTTGTGAGTAACTCCATGGATGAGTGGCAGTGTGTGAGTGTCTGTATAGATGTTTGAGTGCTTATGATAGTGTTGTATTGATGAGTGACTGTATGTATGAGTAATTCTATGGGTGAATGAGTGAATGTGTGTGTAGACCTAGGAATCAGTGAGAGCGTATGTAGTAACTGGTATTGGTGTGTCAATAGTTTCAAGAATGGTAGTCTGTATTTAACACTGGGTGTATCAAAGGTTATATTAGAGTGTGAGGAGGTGCATCGTATTATCACATGAATGATGTCATCAGTGATGTGATCAGTGATGTCAAATGAGATGTCATCAGTGATGTCATCAGTGATGTCATTTGAGATGTCATCAGTGATGTCATCAGTGATGTCACTGACCATGTCATGAATGATGTAATATCTAATATGTGACATCATCAGCAGTGGATTGCGGGTGCGCGAAATATAGTTAGTACAACTAACTATATAGGAGCAATTTCAATGTTTTTTTTAAATGCTAATTCCTAACTATATAATGCCTGAAACCTATGGTTTTTTAAGTGAATTTGCAAGGTTTTTAAAATGCTAATTCCTAACTATATAAGGCCTGAAACCTATTTTTTAAGTGAATTTGCAAGGTTTTTTAAATGCTAATTCCTAACTATATAAGGCCTGAAACCTATGGTTTTTAAGTGAATTTGCAAGGTTTTTTAAATGCCAATTCCTAACTATATAAGGCTTGAAACCTATGGTTTTTTCAGTGAATTTGCAAGGTTTTTTAAATGCTAATTCCTAACTATATCAGGCATGAAACCTTTATTTTTTTTCAATAAATTTCAAAGGTTTTGTAAATGCTAATTCTATTAGAGTATAACGTTTATATATGTTATTATCCTTCTGGGACCCCCTGAGCAGCCATCTTGTTTCTCAGGAGAAGTGAGGCACAAGAGAGCACAAAACAAGTTTCTAGCCAACATAGGCAATATAATTGAAGCAGCTGCAGACTCCCCACACTTCACCATACTAGGTGACTTTAATTTTCACCTAGAAGCCCCCAACAACCATGATACAACGCAGCTAATTACAGACTTAGCAGCTGCCGGCCTGCTGCAATTGATAAAATCTCCCACCCACCAAGCAGGCCACACACTAGATGGTCTGTTCACCAACAGTCCCCTTATAACTGATACCCAAATAATTCCCCTTATCTGGAGAGACCATGCAGCGATCTGTTTCACTGTTGAAACTAACTCTACCAAACCTTCTCTTACTTCCCCCTCTCAATTTTCCTATAGAGACTGGAAAAACATCAATTTAGCTCACTTAACAGAGATGATGCAGGAAAATCATTCCCCCAATGAACAGGACCCCACCATAGCGTCTTCCAATTATTTGACAAACTTAAACCTGGCTTGCAACAAACTAGCCCCGATCAAAACTTCCCACCGGAACAGGAAAATACCATCAGCTCAGTGGTTTACAGAAGCCCTTCGGATTCAGAGACAGTACTGCAGGAACCTTGAAAGGCAGTGGCGTCGCCACTACAGCCCTGCAGACAAAACGACCTATAAAAATGCCCTTTCCATCTATAAAAGACTTATAGTTTCTGAAAAAAGTCGTTATTATACTTCCCAAATTAACCAGGCAAAAAACTCGGCAGGAGAACTATTTCAGGTGGTTACAACTTTGTCCAATCCCCCTGCCCCGCGCCTAGAAGGCTCTCAGTCTCTATCGGACGCTCTGGCCAGCTTCTTTGAGGAGAAGGTTAGTTCCATTTTCCTTACCTTCTCGCATTCCTCCCCTTCCCCCCCTCCTGTGGCACCTCCCATCAGTATCTCCCCCATCTTTTCATCTTTCGATACCATCAATCAAGAACATATTCAACGTTTGGTAACCAGCACTAAATCTGGATCCCCCCTTGACCCATGTCCCCCTGCTATTCTGAATCTCATCCCAGAAGCAATCTCTCCCGCGTTGTCTACTATCTGCAATGCCATGTTTTCAACAGGCATCTATCCATCGGTCTGGAAGGAGGCTATCATCAAGCCACTTCTAAAAAAGCCAACTCTGGACCCTCTTCTCCCTGCCAGTTACAGACCTATCGCCTGTCTCCCCTTCCCAGCCAAGATTTTCGAAAAAACAATGAACATCCAACTTTCGAAATTCATCAATGACATCGATCTACTTGATGACACTCAGTTTGGCTTTAGACAGGGGCATGGGACAGAGACAGCACTGCTAAAGGCCGCAGATGAAATCAGAGCAACGATGGACAGGGGAGGAGCGCCGGTCCTAATACTTCTGGACCTTTCCGCTGCATTTGACACGGTCGATCATGTCACTCTGATCGACCGTGTCTCGGCTCTAGGAATAAGAGGCAAGGCTAAAGATCTGATTGCTTCATTCTTAGCCAATCGCCCTCAGACAGTCAAGATGGGTAATTTCACCTCCCAGACCTTCTCCCTCCCATGCGGTGTCCCACAGGGCTCCTCGCTAAGTCCGACGCTTTTTTAATATCTACGTATCGGACTTAGCGAGGGTAAAAAAATCATATGGAATTGCCCTTACAACGTACGCCGATGATACCCAACTAGTGTTATCGGTGCACAACAATTGAACATCTGTCGCAGCCAACTTTCAAGAGGGAATGAAGGCGATAAGCTTCTGGATGTCATCAAACTGCCTCAAACTAAACTCCGATAAAACGGAGGTGATGACATTCGGGAGCTTGCAGCCGGCATGGTCCCCACAGTGGTGGACATCTCAGTTGGGTTCCCCCCCCCTCAACCGGTAGTCACGGTCCTCAATCTGGGAGTCACTTTTGACAACATGTTGACTTTCCTCCATCATGCCAATGCTGTGGTATCATCTGCCTTTTACACCCTAAAAAAATAAAAAAACTACTTCCTTACTTACCACAGTCCGCGGGCAAAACACTTATCAGCACCTTAGTGTTCTCAAAAACCGATTATTGTAACTCCCTTCTCCTGAATGCTCAGGAAAAGGTACTCAATAAACTCCAGACGGTGCAAAACGCCGCGGCCAGAACCTTACTACCCATCCCTAAATTTACCTCAACTTCCCCTTATATTAAAGAGCTACACTGGCTCCCTATTAGGAGCCGAATCAAATTTAAGGCTCTGTGTATAGCCTACAAAACTCTGAACAACGCGGGACCACAGTTTCTAAAAGACGCCCTCCGCCCAGTGGAACAACGTAGGACCTTACGATCGTCCTCAGCCTGCTTGTTGAATCTCCCACAGACAAGAAAGGCCAGCTGGGGAGATAGATGTTTCACTATCGCCACTGCCAAACTGTGGAACACTCTACCACTCCACATCAAAACAGCCCCCACGCTTCTCAAGTTCAGAAAGAGCCTCAAAACATGGTTGATCTCCTCCTATTCCCCCCTCATCTCATGAAGTGAGTTCTGTAACGATAGCGCCGAGACACCCGTACGGGTATTTGCGCGCTTTAAAAATTGCATAAAATAAATAAAACTCAAAAAGGGGGCAGGGTTGAGACCCCCTAACCACCTAGCCCTTCTCAGGGGGTCACAGAAGGACCACCAAGGGCAAAATTATTATATATATTTTTTTAATCATGGGGTACGTGCACGGTACGTGTACCCCGCAATTTTTTTGGAATTTTTTGTTTTTTTTGCCCTTGGGGGTCCTTTTGGGACCCCCTGAGAAGGGCTAGAGGGTTAGGGGGTCTCTACCCTGCCCCCTTTTTGTGTTTTCCACTCATGTTTTGGGCTCTCTTGTGCCACAGTTCTCCTGAAAAACAAGATGGTGGCCAACACTT
The DNA here is from genome assembly GCF_964263255.1 of Lissotriton vulgaris. NCBI lineage: Eukaryota > Metazoa > Chordata > Amphibia > Caudata > Salamandridae > Lissotriton > Lissotriton vulgaris. The sequence goes on along the minus strand of NC_141689.1, from coordinate 927,960,429 downwards.
CTTGGTTTGGACAGTTTGGAATGTTGACAGTTGACTGCCAGCCAATCAGACATTCGCTCGCGCACGTAAGGGTACGCGCACATACACGTACGGTACGCGTACCGTACGCGTACGGTGCACATACGGTGAGCGCATATAGATATATAATTTGCTCAAATTCAATTTTCTCAACAACTACTGGAGGGATTTTCAACAAATATAGAAAAGGCACTACTCCCATGTCTAAAGGTCCCTATGAAAATTAACATGGGAAAACATGTTTTAGGACCCCCCTTTCGGCCCCCAATTCACGAATCCCCCCGAACCTTTCAGGTAAGGAACGGAGCAGCGGTGGCCAAAATTCTGGAAAATTACACATAGATTCCTAAATCAGTGCCAAGGGTATTCCCAATAGAATGTTGAGCGCATATAGATATATAATTTGCTCAAGTTAATTTTCTCAACAACTACTGGAGGGATTTTCACCAAATATAGAAAAGGCACTACTGCATACCTGTCCCTACCATTTTGCCAAGTTTGCTGTAATTCCGTTCAGCCGTTCGGGCTGTAGCCGTGTCTAAAGGTCCCATAGAAAATGCCATTTGAAAAATTTCAAATTCAATTTTCTCAAGAACTACTGGAGGGATTTACACCAAACATACAAAAGGCACTGCTGCATACCAGTCCCTACCATTTTACCAAATCTGGTGTAATTCCGTTCAGCCGTTCAAGCTGTAGCCTTGTCAGAATGTCCCTATGGAAATTAACATGGGGAAAACACGTTTTGGGACCCCCCTTTTTTCTCGGGCCCCGCTTGACAAATCCCCCCAAAACTTTCAGGGAAGGAGCGAGGGAAATTTAAGGAAACTTACAGGCAGATCCCTCAATCGGCGCCAAAGTTATTCCCAATAGAATGTTTGGAATTTCCTATGGTAACTAGGTCCTAACTTTATATACCTACTGGCGACGGCCAGTAGGTAATATATATATATATATATATATATATATATATATATATATATATATATATATTACCTACTGGCGGTCGCCAGTAGGTATATATAGTTAGGATTTTTTCCCTATGGGATTTCTGAAAATTCTATGTCTAATAACTTTGGCGTTTGTGGACGGAATTGGCTGAAATTTTCAGGAAAATGGCACATTTTGTTTCTGAGCAGCCCTTGAAAATTTGGGGGGGTTTCATCAAGGGGGGCCCGAGAAAAAAGGGGGGTCCCAAAACGCGTTTTTCCCATGTTAATTTCCATAGGGCGGTTGGACTCACTTTTAGCCCGAACGGCTGAATGGATTTGCACGAAACTTGGCAAAATTGTAGGGACTGTTAGGCCGATGTGCCTTTGCTAGGTCTCAATATATGTGCTCCAGTGGATTTTGAGAAATTAACGTTTAAATCAAGATATATATCTGTAACAGCGGTCCGGGCAGCGATCCGGTTCGCGTACTTTTCGCTTATCGGAACTTTGCGCACGGAAAGCTGATTGGCTCTTCGGTGTTTGTCAACATTCTAAACAGTCCGGTGCAGCCGCCATCTTCTCTCTCGGTAGGATCGAGAGACAAGAGGAGGCCAAAACAAAGAGGGAAATTTCCATAAGGGGGCATAGTAGATCCTCCCTGACCCCCTAGGTTTTATGTGGTGTTTTTAAAAGGGCCCAGCAGGGTCCAAAAAAATATATATATTTTTTTTTTTCGCGATGAGCGTCTAGTACGCGAACCGGAAAGCGTTCTGGGCAGCGTACTATAAGGATAATAGAATGATACACTTTTCAAAGACTGTATGTTAATTGTTTGGTTTTTTTTCTTTTTTTTTTTTGTTGTCTTTATTTTTAAAGTTATTTTTGTTATTTTCATTGTTTTTCATACTTTATTAAATTTTCTAACATTTCATTGTCAGAAATGTCATAATTTATTATAGGGTGTAATTGTTTTTCATTTTCAAGCAAGTTGTCTACTGCTTCAACACATTGTAGAAGTTCGTGGTCTCTACTGTCATCCATAAAGTCATCAAGTTTGTCTTGGCTGCTCTCCTTCAGTTCAATCGAAAATGAAATTTGTTGTTCGCCTTCCATTTTGCCTGAAATTTTGAATAAGAAAATATATATTAGTAGAGATAGGGCACTGTTGGGATTAATTTTAGATAGTCATTTTTTATCAGTGAATTTATCTTTTGGCAGTGTATAGTATCAGAGTGGAAATAGGACTATAAAAAAGTGTATGTGATTTAACCAAGACAAGCCTAACTCCATTCATAACTATAACAGAGAAGTCTATCTAAATACATTACTACTACAGAGGGATAGTGTATACGTAGCAGAAAAATTCTATTATATTAAGTTATAGTGCACAATATATTTCGTTTTTAAAAATTATATCTTACCTTCACAAAGAAGTTGAAGTTTTTGGAAGCTATTAAAAGGTGTTGTACAACAAGAAGTAGTAGTCAAAATGGCTGTGTTTTCTTCTCTTCCTTTATATATATTCAAGTATATAACCAATCAAATGTCAGGTAATAAAAGTAGAAAATGAAAGTAACATTTTCATTGGTTGTCAATTCCAACAGTTCAGATGTGTTTTGTGAAGTAATTTACCTCACGGTATTTGGAGAGGTCTAAAGGCTAAATGGCTAAATGAAATTTCAATCAAATTTGTGAGAATGAAAGGGATTGTTATGTAGTATGAGCTAATTTATATTTGGTGAGAGTGTCTCTAGTCGTTTTTCTGTAAATTACTTTCCCGCCTTTTTTTTGGACCGCTTCCCGGATAGCGGTCCGGTCCGCGTACTTGGAGCGTAACGGGAGTCCACCATTTTGTGTTACGGTCGAATCAAGGTATAAAATGGAGGGTAAATAATGTTCTGAATGGGTAGAAGGGGGCATGGTACAAGTATTTTGCCCCCCTACGTTTTCTGAGGGTGGCTGAGGAGGACTATATTTGCGAAGAAAAAACTTTTTTTTGAAATTTTGCGCGGTTAGCTTCCAGTTCGCGTACCGGATAGCGCTCTTTAAGCGTAGTTTGTTGAAAATTACAGAAAAAAGTTAGAAAAAAAATAATAAAAGTGTGTGATCAGATGAAGGGTAGCTCTGAGAAGAGCTTTTGGGTTTATGGTACATTTAGGTACTTATAAGTAGGTACCAATGCACAGTCTTAAATTCAGAATGAAAATTCTGTTGCCCTCATCTGAGAAGTGAACTCCATCTCCTCTGTAGATATCTTGCATGTAGTAACGCAAGTTATTGTTGTACAGAGAGCCCATTCCATGGTCTCTCATGAAAGCTGACACAGATTTGTTTACATGCTTCCTCGCTTTCTCAATTTGTGGACAAAATTGGTTGGACCACCTCCATTTCTGTCTTTGGCATATATTGGAATATACCAAGGCAGTTTGAGGAAAAAGTGCCATTAATTGCTCAAAGGTGTCCTTTAAAAGCATTTCCAGACCTACCCCTGTCAAAGTGCCCAAATCATTACCTCCACAGTGCACTATTAACAGGTCAGGTTTTGGCAAATGCATAAAGGTTTTCACCAATGGTATCAATTGGTGACATTTTAATCCTCTTTGGCCCAACCACTTAATTTCCACATCTTGTAAATTGAGGTTAGGTAAATTTCTGCTCTCAGCATACCTTTGAGCCCAGTGGATGTAACTATGTCCAACAATCCAGACGTTAAACATGGTGGCTGAAGGTTGTTCTGCAGTCAGATGAAGTGTGGTAATGAAAGGGCAGTTGAAACAGTAGGAGTTTCTAAAGAAAAAAAACTGTGGATTTACAATGCTAATGATTCATTAGCAGTGATTGGTGCATTTCCATTTCTGAAAACAGAAAGTTAGGGTGCATGGATGTGTTCTTTGAAAGATGTAATTTGAATGGTCAAGTAAGAAACATTTAATGAAAGATTGCACTGGATACGCAGGTGCACTGAGAGTTCAGAGTTCAATTGAAACATTGTTGTGTGAATTTGCAAACATGAGAGGTCTTCCAGGAGGTGGTTGCTATGGATACAAGGCAGACAGGGCAGAGGGGGGAAGGATTTTGATTTGAAAAAAGTGAGGGAAGAGGTATGATTGGCTAATATGAGAGATATGTGAAAAGAATATCTGTATTTCTGTGCTTTCAATAGCTGCAGCCTTTGGAGTGCATCCTTTTTCTTCTGCTGAAGACAATTTGGTGTATTTCTGAGACTGTTTTCAAAACTCAAAAAATATTTGCTAAGGTGAGAAAAGATTTATTTAATTTAGATAGAGAATAGTATGATTTAAGGAGAAAATGATGAAGAAAGCTGTGTTTTTAAAATGTGGTTTTGTCTCTAGTGATATACTAATAGAATTAGTTTCAAAGAGAAATTATAATTGCATATTTGGTGTAACATTCTGGCATGCAGTTACACAAGATATTGTAATACATGGAGGCCATTTCATGGTCTGTTATGTAAGCTGAAACAGATATGTTGCTTTTAAAAACGATTTAAGAAATCAATTACATTTCTAGATATGTACTGCTAGAGCTTCATAGGTTGTTTTGGGCCATATTTATAAGGTATTTGAGTGTCTAAGATGTTGTGTTCGCCTTTTAAAATGTAAAGTGTTCCTCATGGGACAAGTGTCTTGTAAATACGCTCCCACTTGTGCTTGGCAAATTTAGATTTTGATTATGGGAGTTACCTAGCCATGTTAATAGTGTCCCAAAAATGGTGCTAGGGCATTCCAGAAAACACTTTCATGTGTCTCAAGGACATTTTTAGTCATTTCTTCATGAATGCAGGTATACAATTGATTTATATGCTGTGTTTAAAAACGAATTTTGAAATGAATTAAATTTCAGGATATGTACTGTTAGAGCTTCATAGGTTGTTTGGGGTCATATTTAGAAGGCATTTTAGTGTCTTTGAAGTTATTTTTCCCTTTTTAAATGGAAAGCGTTCCTCATGGGGCCCTGAGCAGTTCTTAGCCATGTTATTTAATAGGAAGTGGATAACATGGCTAAGAGCATTTGCTGGGAAATGCATGAATATCGTTGATTTTTCTGCTATATTCATGCATTGTGGCCGTTTTTTTTCACATTGCTTCATAGGTTGTTTGGGTTCATATTTAGAAGGCATTTTAGTGTCTTTGATGTTATTTTTCCCTTTTTAAATGGAAAGCGTTCATCATGGGGCCCTGAGCAGTTCTTAGCCATGTTATTTAATAGGAAGTGGATAACATGGCTAAGAGCATTTGCTGGGAAATGCATGAATATCGCTGATTTTTTTGCTATATTCATGCATTGTGGCCGTTTTTTTTCACATTGCTTCATAGGTTGTTTGGGTTCATATTTAGAAGGCATTTTAGTGTCTTTGATGTTATTTTTCCCTTTTTAAATGGAAAGCGTTCCTCATGGGGCCCTGAGCAGTTCTTAGCCATGTTATTTAATAGGAAGTGGATCACATGGCTAAGAGCATTTGCTGGAAAATGCATGAATATCGCTGATTTTTTTGCTATATTCATGCATTGTGGCCGTTTTTTTCACATTGCTTCATAGGTTGTTTGGGTTCATATTTAGAAGGCATTTTAGTGTCTTTGATGTTATTTTTCCCTTTTTAAATGGAAAGCGTTCCTCATGGGGCCCTGAGCAGTTCTTAGCCATGTTATTTAATTGGAAGTGGATAACATGGCTAAGAGCATTTGCTGGGAAATGCATGAATATCGCTGATTTTTCTGCTATATTCATGCATTGCGGCAGTTTTTTTTCACATTGCTTCATAGGTTGTTTGGGTTCATATTTAGAAGGCATTTTAGTGTCTTTGATGTTATTTTTCCCTTTTTAAATGGAAAGCGTTCCTCATGGTGCCCTGAGCAGTTCTTAGCCATGTTATTTAATAGGAAGTGGATAACATGGCTAAGAGCATTTGTTGGAAAATGCATGAATATCGCTGATTTTTCTGCGTTATTCATGCATTGCAGGCCTTTTTTTATCACATTTGCAAGCACTTCTTAGCCATGTTATCCAATGGGAGGTGGATAACATGGCTAAGAGAATTTGCTTCAAAGGTTGTTTGGGGTTATATACCATTTTTGGGAAATTATTAACATGCCTATCTAACTCCCATAATCAAAATCTAAATTTGCCAACCGCAGGTGGGAGCGTATTTACAATAAATTTGCACCATGAAGAATGTAAAATAGCATACTAGATACTCAAATAACTTATAAATATGATCCAAAACATCTTATGAAGCACTAGTAGTGCATATTTCCAGAAATGTATTGGTTTTCATTTAATGATTTACTTCATTGGTAGGCCTTCACATGTTTTTTTACCTTGGTTTTTTTTCAGTGAAAATCTTATCTGCAACCATGTGTTGGCCTCACCTCAAATAAACAAAACAGGTGATGGACTGAATGTGGATCAATGACACACATTCACCCCAGTCCAAAGATCTGGGCCTAAACAAACCTTTAGATAGGCTACATCTTATCGTCATCCTGAATTAATGATTTAAAATATTAGGGAGTGATTTATGAGTGTTGTATGCCTGTTTTGTACCATTGAGTGTCATTTTTGTGATGCAGTGCTGGTGGAAAATATTTGCTATGTTAAATAATTAGTACGGCATTAAGTTTTAGATGACTGTTATTTATTTACTGTTTGGTAATAGTGGTTAATAACATTTTATATTATATTTTTTCACAGATTCAACTGCAGATTCTTTCATAGTTTGGAAAATGCCTTCCAGAAGTCGAATACGAAAGGCTAGAAAACGTCAAAGACAGCAGGATGATGTTTTATTGCAGCAGTCCTCTTCCCCAAATACTTGTCAAAACACCAAGAAAGGTCCGGGTAAGAGCATGAAATCATTCTTAAGAAATATTTGTAGTAAAAAAAATTTTGCTCAAAAAAATGTGTCTCTTAACAAAAAGAGAAGTAATTTAAATGGAAAGGAGAGACCCATCACAAATGTTACTGGTAGAGGAAGAGATAACTCTGTGCATGATAGTAGAAGGAAACAACAGTTTAGGGACATTCGACAACGAATGTTCCGTAATAGGATATTAGTTAATTTATTGAAAAATATTAAAAAGAAAGGCCAACAGAAAGCGGCATTTTATAGGAGGAAGAAAAATGTAGAGAAAATTATTGATCATGCTTTTGAAATCAAGCGAAAGTTGTTTATTTTGGTAATCAATAGAATTAGGAAACTAAGCAAGGTAATTTCTGATTTCAAAACAAAAAGTAGATGGAAGAGAGTAGTAAATCGTACTAACTTTTGTGAAGTTTTTTCTGGAGAATGGATGCATAGTTCAAGTTCTGAGGCATTTTTTAATGAGGAGACTTATTTTCAGGATAATGATTTGGTGCATGCAGTTGACATCAGTGGTCGAGCTTATGAAGTGAAGGATGGTTGTCCAGTTGAAAAAGAACAACTTGTGACAACAGAGACAGAAGAGGCGCTAAGTGATGAGGTTTTAGGAAGACGTCCTAAGGGTCCTGTGTACATTTGGAAGTGTAGTTCTATTTGCAGTGTGCGACAGGTTTCCATCAATTTGCTATGTGATTTTATACGGACATTTAATAAGAAAAGTTTGAAGCAGAAAATGAAGTTGTTGCAAGATTTAGATCCTTGCAGAGTGAGACAAATGACAGGTTTGCGTGGTCATTCACTGGCTTGTCTTTCCAGGAGAGTATGCCAGAGTGTTTTTCATCATTTCAGGATGCTAGCAGTGCATCATAATAAAGTGAGAAAATTAGTGAGAATGTTGTATTATGCTAAGAGTCCAGCAATTATGCTTAAACAGTTATGTGCTGCTCTTTTGCATGGTTCTGAAATAGATGTGAAGAATCTTTGTGAAGAAATTGAGTTTTGTTACTTTGGTAGTAAAGATGAGAATGTTCAAATTGACCCTGAAGTAGAGGGTAATGTGGAAGATAATGTACAGGTTTCCAGTACAGATAATTTTCAGAAGGAAATTGCCACGTTTCAGATGAAATCAAGTGAGAGGCCTAATTTCACTTGTGTATGTTGTCGACGCACTTATTATAAGAATCAGACTAAGGTAGTGGATTTATATGCAAAAAGTGAAAGGGAAAATAATAGTGAATGGAAGGATTTAGCCACATACTTGATGGTAGAAAATTATTTTGATTTGGGATCGGATCAACGTGTGTGTACTTATTGTTGTAATAAATTAAACCAAAACCAGATGCCTGCTAGGGCAGTTCATAATAATCTGGAATTGGTTGAGATTCCTTCTGAATTGAAGGATTTAAATACTTATGAATCTATTTTGATTCAAAGTATCCATCCCTTTCAGGCTATTGTAAGAATGGAGCCAAAGACAGGGAAATTGCCTCCAGCAGATTTACAGAGAGGATTAAAGGGAAGAGTTGTTTATTTGCCTCTAGATTTGAACAAAAACATTAACACAATTGGAATAGAAAAAGTGGAAGAGGAACCTCTGGTTATCTTGGTTAATGGGGTTCCGACAAAGAATAAGAAAATATGGCAAGATTTAGTGGATGTTAGGAAAGTCAAAAAGGCAACAGTGTATTTGAAGAAAAATAATAAGTACTATAAGAATGTATATGTTGCAGAAGAGGAAGTAAGTGATGAAGAGGATAGCGATTTGTGTGCTGGCCAAATTGAGAAAGTAGAGGCCTCTAAAAGTGAAGAAATATATGAACATTATAGTGTTCATCCTTTGCATTCGAAGGAAGTGATGGGGAATGCTATTGAGTTGTTTCAAATGAAACAAGCCAAAGGGAGTCCCATTAGTGTTTGGGAGGAAAGTTTGGAAGCTCGGTGTTTCCCACAGCTATTTCCCACAGGTCAAGGAGGAAGATATGATGAGCGACCTCGTGAAATTCCTGCATCTGAATACCGGACTTTACGATTGTATGCAGAAGATCCTAGGTTTCGGCAATGCATTCCCTATTTGTTTCATCTCCTGTTTGAAAGCGATCTGTCTGGACTGTCATATGCAGTGAACCACATCTTAAAAAGTGGTATACAGATGCGAAACATCTCGGCAAGTGACTTTATGCATAAAGTCAATGTCCAAGACAGTATTTTGGATTCTCACTTAATTAATCTCATGGCGTGTCAGCGTGGTACTAATGAGTACTGGTACCGTCGTCATGGTGACTTAAAATGTATGCTGAGGAACTTAGGAACTCCGACATGGTTCCTCACTCTGAGCTGTGCCGAGTATGGCTGGGATGACTTACTTGAATTTCTACGAGAGGCAAATGGAAATATTGAAAACATTGAATTCAAGACACCTGGAGAACTGTGTTCTTTGGATCCTGTGAATGTATGCAGGTACTTCAATCATAGATTTGAAGCTATGATGTCTTTCATCACAAATAAAAAGAATCCACCTCTTGGAGAGGTGTTGGATTTCTTCTGGAGAAAGGAGTACCAAGCAAGAGGTGCCCCTCATATACATATGTTGCTGTGGATCAAGGATGCACCTAAATTTGGAACAGATCCGGATGACTTAGTGATGAATTTCATCGAACAGTATTCTACGTGTGCTGTTCCAAACGCAACGGAGAAGAAAAGTCTAAGAGAACAAGTTCTACGTTTCCAAAGCCATCGTTGTGGAAAGTACTGTCGTCGTAAATTCAGAAACAAGGACAAGTTCTACACCAAATGTCGTTTCAACTTTCCACGACCGGTGATTTCTAAAGGAAGAGTGAACAGTTTGATGTCTTCGCTGCGACATAATGTGATGAGGAAATCACCCAAGAATACATACAATTTGAAAAGGAACGAAGAGTCCAAGTACATCAATGACTACAACCCAGTGATTTTGTCCATGTGGAATGCCAACATGGATATACAGTTTGTGGCTGACAACTGTATGGCTGTGGCTCGGTATGTGACATCTTACATCACCAAAAAAGAAAAGACCGAACTGAAGGATATGTGGGAGGACATTTCCCATGAAAAGAGCCTCAGCAAGAAGTTGTACAGTTTCAGTCTGAAGATGTTGTCGCATCGAGAAATCGGAGCTTACGAATGTTCTGATCGATTGTCTTCAGCAAGTCTCTATGCCAAATCCAGGAGTCTCGTTTGGGCGAGTCTTGGTCTTGCTGCAACGCGAAATCGAGTTCTAAAACCTGTTCGGGAAATTGAGTATTTGGCAGAAAAGGAACCAAACAGTACCGACATTTTGAAGACCAACATGTTGGATACATATTATCCAAATCGAAGCAGTCACCTTGAGAATGTTTGTCTATATGAGGTTCTCCAAAATTATATATTCAAGAGGAACATCAAAGAAGATATTGAGAAAGGAGTGTATGCTGTAATTGGAAGTGAGGGATGCCTGGTCAAGCAAAGAAAATGCCAATTAGTAAACCATCGAAAATTAAGTGGCGAATCTCCAGAAAAAAAGGAGTTTTTCTATTTAGCACTTTTGCAACTTTTCAAGCCTTGGCGTGCAGAAGAGGAACTGCTTGGAGATTTCCTCTGTTACGAAGACTCTTTCAATGCAGCCAAGGAGTCCATAGAATGTCCTGCTTTTTCTAAATATCAAGAAATGCTAACTTTGGAAATTGAGCAGGAAGCAACGATTGCAGCCGAGATTGCCAGAGACAGTTCTCAGGACAGTCAGAGTTCTGTTTCATTGAGTCAAGATCCACTTGGAGGACCTATTATCGAAAATGAAGCTGCCACTGCTATGAATGAAGTAGAAAGAGCCATGGCACATGCTCAGGAGGATTCAGTTAACTTACAAGACTTGGAAAAACAACTCAACGTTGAGCAGAGGAAAATATATGATGAAGTTACCAAGGAAATTGAGCACGGATTAAGTCATGAGAAGAAAGAGTGCTCGTGTACGTCGTTGAAGCCTGTCCGACTGTACGTGAGTGGAGAAGCGGGAACTGGAAAAAGTTTCCTCATTAAAGCAATCTCTTGTTATTTGCAGGAAAGGACTGAGTCATCGCTGTCTTGTGTTGTCACCGCTCCTACTGGACTGGCAGCACATAATATTAAAGGTATTACTTTGCATCGTCTATTGATGCTGCCGGTGGAGCATGACAACAAATTACAATACAACAAGTTATCTGGAGATGCTTGCTGTGAAGTTTCAAGAGTCTTGAGGAAAATGAAACTACTTATCATTGACGAAGTAAGCATGGTTTCCAATGTCATGCTTGCCTTTGTGCATTTGAGAATGCAAGAAGTACTTAAAACTGAATATGATGTGTTATTTGGTGGGAAACACATCATTGTTTTCGGAGATCTTCTGCAGCTGACACCAGTAAAAGGTCAACCTGTGTTCAAAATACTCACGCATGAAGATACCAGGAAGTGCCTAGGGAGCATTGGCAACGTCAATATATGGTTAAACTTCAATTATGCAGAACTGCATCAAAATATGCGTCAGGCAAAGGATGAAGATTACAAGAATATTCTACAAGATATTAGAATTGGAAAAGTGACCGAGCATGGGAAAGAAGCTTTAAATGCACGATTACTGTCAAAATTATATCCCAAACAAGAGATTGTGCCTGAGAATATTTTTCGGAAAATTACTGAGAAGAAATCCGGGATATGTCTCATGCCAACTCTTGCAGAATGTGCCATCTTTAACAACAAAATGTTGAATTTAGAAAAGCAAGAGATTGTGAAACTTGAAGCTATCGACAAATTAGAGCATATGGGATCAACAATTATTTTGTCAGACAATTTGAAATCAAAATTGGATTCATTAGAGAAGACTATATCTAAAACAGCGGGTTTTGAAAAGACTTTGAATGTGTGTTTAAATTGCCGAATTATTTTGAGAAGGAATTTACATGTAGAAAGAGGTCTGGTAAATGGATCAATGGGTAATGTTGTTGATTTTGAGAAATACAGAAATAGAGATGGAATAGAATTTTTAAAAATTAAATTTGATGGCATTGAGGAAGTACAGCAAATTGGTCGTTGTTCTGCTAGGTTTTTGCTTGTTAAAGACTTATATGTTCGCCGTAAACAGTTTCCTGTTTGCTTGGCATATGCGGTGACAATCCATAAATCGCAAGGTTTAAGTGTAGACTGTGCATTGGTGAATATTGGCAGTTCTGTGTTCAAGGAGGGTATGGCATATGTGGCATTGTCACGAGTTAGAACTTTATCGGGATTGTACTTGATTGACTGTGATGTCACAAACATTTGTGCGGATCTAGATTGTGTTAAGGAATACAATAGGTTAAGAAGAGAGTATGCGCCACATTTGCCTCAATATCCTTTGTTTGAGAAACGTGTGGTAGGCCGCAAACGTAGAAATAGCAGTAATAGTAGGGAGGTTGTTGCAAAAAGACCAAAAGTCAATGAACCGAAAATTGTTAGCAGAAAGAAAGTGGATTCTGTTGAAGATGTTGTCGGTTTTCAATTTGAAAACAGTTCTGGTGTCAACTGCTATGCAAATGTAGTGGTTAATGTTCTCTTTTCACTAGAGAGTTTAAAAGAACAGATTCTGTTGAATTCTGAACAAATTTTATGCTGTTTGTTGAATTCTGTTTTCGAGAAATGTAGCACTGATCGAACAAAAGTAGAAAGTGTGTCTGAAGTTCGTTATCTGTTAGATGAATGTTCAGGTCAAACAGACTTCTCTGAAAATAATCAGCAAGATTGTCAGGAGTTTTTAATGTATATGCTTGATATATTGCAAGTTGAGGGTGTAGATGTAGATCACCTGTTTGGGCTTTCTTATCAATGGCAGCATGACTGCGAGAACTGTATGGTATCAAGTACTACTAGTGTAGACTCAGAAAGATTTATATATTTAACTTTGCCAGACAGTAAATCAGTCTCCTTTAATAAGCTAGTAAATGCAGCGGATCACAACATGGAGTGTAGCCAATGTAAATGTGATATGATGTCAACATTATTTATACGTAGATATGGCCAGTATGTCATTTTAATGATCCAACGTTGTAGGCCTGATGGATCAAAATTGTCAACTTTAATAAAAAATTTTGTGGCTTCTCAGCTGTCAATATCAGGGAGGACTTTTGTTACTGTAGCAATTATCTATCACGATGGTCCATCAACAACATCAGGACATTATACAGCTTACTTAAAGTCTGGAAACGGCTGGTCATTCTGTAATGATTCCGTTGTAACGTTCAAAAAAAAATTGCCGTTTGACCTTAAAAATTCTTACCTGGTGTTTTTAAAACCAAAATTTTAAGTAGAGGGAATGTAAGTCTGCAATGCTGTCTAGATTAAAAATCCAACTATATAAACCTAATGCAAGTAAGTCTGCTTCATAGTAAGCAGTATCAGTGTCATAGGAAAAGGAGAACATGAGTGACAAAGAAGAGTAAGTTATTAGTAGTCCAGGATTGTGAAAATAATCTCAAATATTTTATTTTTGAAAGTTGCGAAAATAGAAAATGTCGGGATTTGATTGGAAGAATAACAAGACTTGCGAATCGCGGCAACATGATTTGGCCTAGTGGAAACATGTGATATAATGAGAGAAGTCTTTTTTTCTATGTAACATATTTCACGTATCGATGGAGGTTTTCTTTCAGAAAGTGGCGGGCTGAAAATATTTGTAGCACAACAGAGTGGATGCTGTTCATAGGAGATCGTTCGACGTCATTGAAAGTAAGTTAATTTTAAGGAGTTTTGAAATCAGATTTCGAAGGTTGTATGGGTTTTTTAAACACAATCATTTTGATTGTGTTTTTTTTTTCCCGCTGTTACATGATGAATACCTTCAAGTCACTGATTTAAGTGAAATTTGATACATTCTGAGAACAGCAAAAATAAACCATTTAACATGTATAATTAATGTTATGATTTTTGAAATTATGATATATATTTAGAAATGTGAGGTAGATATGGAGAAGCAGAGTCTTCTGTAAGTGTCAATTTTAATGCTTACAGTGCTGTACTTCTAGGTATTGTTTTTTTTTAAAAAAAAGAAATAGGCCTCACCTCAAAGAAAGCTCTTGAAAGCACACATCTTATTTGCATCCTAAAACAATCATTTAAAATGTTTGACACAATTTTATGATGGCTTTACATCTTTTTTGCGCTGTTATTGCATCACTATTGTGAGACATAAGCAATGCAAAAGAAGCATCATGTTTCAAAATAGGCCTCATTTCATCAGCATGAAGATACTGTTTTTTTAAAATAAATATCTTTAGGATTGTGTAGGGGTCGTAGGGAAGTAGAGGTTTCTGTAAATGTCAAAGTTGTTTAAAAACTGTTTCTTCTTGAACCTTTTCCCTTCTTTTTTCTAATTTTTAAATACATGTTTTAATATTTTTGGAAATGTTTGTTCTCTCTTTTACAGATTGAATGTATGAAAAATTTGCTTGAAAAGTTAACATGAATTATAAGGTAAATGTTTTCTACTTTTTTAACCTACATTCCACTACTGATGATGTTACTGACTATGTTATGATTGATGTAATAAATGGGCATGTTTTACTGCAATGGTAGGTCTTCACATCTATTATCTCGTCTGTATTCTTCAACAAGCATAAATTTGATATGCAACCCAGAGTACGGTTCACCTTAAACAAACTTTTAGAGAGGACACACCTTATCGTCACCCTCACTCAATCATTTAATCTATCACATTTAACATCTATTAGTTCTACTGCTTCATTTCTTTAATCTTTACTTTCCTGTGTTTGCTACTTCTCTCCTTCCTTTCTCTATTACTTAATTTTTCTATTCCTTCAAGTATTTTTCTCAGTCCCTCTCTTCTCATACTTCTTCATTATTATTCACTAATTCTGTCTCTATTAATGTTACTGTTTCTGAATGATCTCCAAAAATTTTAAAAACAAGAACAGTAAGTATAAGGATAGGAAAAGACATTTATGTTACAAGAAAGACAACTATAGGAAGTAAACAGAAAAAACTGTTACTCGCAATCCACTGCTGATGATCTCACTGACCATGTAAAAAATTATGTAATATATGACATGATCAGAAGTGAATTGCGGGTAACAGTATCTTTTCTTTACTCCCTATAGCTGTCTTTTTTTGTAACATAACTGTCTGTTTCCTTTCCTTATACTTACTGTTCCTTTTTTTAAAAAAAATTTTTTGGTACGCTCAAAGTACGCGTACCGGAGTGCGAACTGGTAGCGAACTAATAGAAATAGAGCTTGGCAGAGTTCAAAGAATTCTACCAATTTTTTTAATAATGGGGAGGTAGTTCTGAAAAGAACTGTTTTTTTTTGTTTTTGTTGTTTTAAATTTTTTTTATTAGTTTTCTGAACATTTTTTATATTTTTTTGTTTTTTTCTGAACATTTTGTATTTTTTTTTATTTTTGGGGGGGAGGGGGGAAACAAAAATGATTCATCGAAGACGGCTCAACAGGAGCAACAAAAAAAAAAAGAATTTACTTTTTGGGGCGTTTTGGGCACACATGATTGGTGATGGCTCTCATTATCAGGGTAATGCTACTTTCGCGGTAGCAAAGTGTCTGGTTGCACCACACACAGACTTGCTTCACTTCTCCCATGTTGATTTGGATGTTCGGGATCACCTCCCTCGCCTCCGGTCCCGATACCTCCTGAACAACAGATCTTCTTGCCATTTCTGGCGGATTTTGTTGTTGGTCGCGAAGTTGTGCATTGCTGTAATTGTTAGGGTGCCATCGACTCATGTGCCTGTGCATTGTATGATTGCCAAAACTGTACTTTTTGTCTGTGCCCCTTGAAAGACGATCGCCGCAAATGCGACAAAAGACGTATCTGGCATTTACTTTCTTTTGGTCAGCAGGAAATTTAAAAAATTGCCAGATATAATTTTCTTTCCTATTATATCTTCTGGGCTCCTCTGGCAAAAACTCGTCATTTTCTTGCTGTTCTTCCTCTTCTTGATTTTCCTCCTCTTCTATAATTAGTGAAGCAGGTAGTCTTTTCTTCCCATGAGGAGGTGGAGGAGGTGGTGGGGGCACACTGGCAGAAGCAACCATTGAAGCCATTGCTGATGAATCAAAAAAGGTCTTTCTCTCACCAAGATGAAAGTCAGAGTGAGGAAAGAAGGAGGGGTTTTCATCATTTGGGAGAAGGAAAAATTCTAAACCAATGAAAAGTGTTAATTTTATATCACATGACCAAGTATTACATCATTAGGAAACCAAAAGTGAAATGAACCAATGAAAAGTGTTATTTTCGAGTCACATGACCTGCTGTGTTTACGTTTCGCGCTTTGCTCCGCTTTCCGGTCCACTTCCGGGTCCGCTAACTTGGCGCGTCCAACGAGGTATTACGCGATAACGCAAAACGTCATGCAAACGTAACAGTTACGCTAAAGGAACGTTGACCGGTTCGCGTACTAAGCCGCGGCTTTAAATTGAGCTAACGGGAAGCAGACCGGTTCGCGGACTGGGAGCGGAACAAAAAAAAATGTTTTAAAAAAATTGTCTAAAGAACATGAAAAATATATTTCAAAATTTAAAGAACAATACATTGTACAGCTACAGATATTAGCTTTTAAAAAACCATTGAAATTCAATGAAAAAACCATAGGTTATACTCCATATATAGTTAGGAATTAGCATTTACAAAACCTTATTTTACTCGCATAAAACCATTGAAATTCCATATATAGTTAGATGCGCTAACTATATATCGCGCACCCGCAATCCACTGCTGATGATGTCACATATTACATCATTCATGACATGGTCAGTGACATCACTGATGACATCACTGATGACAACATCCAGTGACTGTATGTTTCTGTAAAGTTAAAATATGTCTTACATATTGAAGAATGAGTGGATGTATAAGTGTCTGGATGAAGGATTTAGTAGGTGCATGAGTGACTGTATGAGTGAGTGATTAAATGTGTCTCACTGAGTGCATGGGTTAGTGACTAAACTGTCTTAATTTGTGCATCATTATGTCTGTTGTTCTGTAAACTGTTGCATGTGTTGATAAGTAGCTATATGAGTAACTATATGGGTTATTGATTGGTTGCCCAAGTATTTGTATGGGAGACTGAGTGTGTGTGTGGGTGGCTGGGAGGTGTATGACTCTGTGCATAGATGTGTGACCAGTTGATTCACTAGATGTATGATTTCAAAAGTGCATGTGGAAACAGCTGTATGGGCGGTTGACTGTGTGCATGAGTGTATTGGTGAGTGAATGGATATCTCAGTGCTACATGTCACAGTAAGTACATATGTAAAACACAGTACATGTGAGAGTTGACATATATAAATAACTGTGCATAAGAGCCAGTGAATGTGTGAGTGGCTGTATGGATCATTGTGAACTTGTATCAGGGATTGTATAAGAGAGTAAATATGTGTTAGTATATGTTTGAATAAGTAAAGTTTGTATAACTGTATAGTTGAGGAAATTGAGGTGTGATTGATTCTTTGCATGACTGACTAGGTGTGTGAGTAACTCCATGGATGTGTGACAGTCTGTGACTGTCTGTTTACACTGAGTGTACCTAAGGTTATATTACAGTCTGAAGATGTTCATTGTATTATCACATAAATGATATCATCAGTGATGTGATCAGTAATGTCAAATGAGATGTCAAATGAGATGTCATCAGTGATATCATTTGAGATGTCATCAGTGATGTCATCAGTGATGTCATCAGTGATGTCATTTGAGATGTCATCAGTGATGTCATCAGTGATGTCATTTGAGATGTCATCAGTGATGTCATCAGTGATGTCACTGACCATGTCATGAATGATGTAATATGTGACATCATCAGCAGTGGATTGCGGGTGCGCGATATATAGTTAGCGCATCTAACTATATATGGAATTTCAATGGTTTTATGCGAGTAAAATAAGGTTTTGTAAATGCTAATTCCTAACTATATATGGAGTATAACCTATGGTTTTTTCATTGAATATATATATATATATATATATATATATATATATATATATATATATATATATATATATATATATATATATATATATATATATATATATGTTAGACGGACCGGGAGGGTCGGCCGAGGTTACGGGGAGAGGTCTCCAGGGAGAGCCGTCTCCAACGACTGTACAGATAAGTAACTTCCCCCCCACAGACGGACACCACACAAGGTTGAAGGTTAACGAGACTTTATATGCAATTCTTAGGTTACGATGATGGATACAAGGAGGTCTGGACTCAGGGGTCCCCTCGGTTCTAGTCTCTGGTTTAGGAAAGGGGTAGCGGGACAGTCTTAGTTACCAATGAGTACAAAATAGCTCTCAATCCTCGAGCTCGGCGTTCTAGATGATCGGGCCGTGGAGGAGCCAAGCAGGTCCCGAGATGGATGAAGGAAGGACGACGGTCCGCGGCGGAGCCTGCAGGTCCCGGTGGAAGATGACGGTTACAACGGTCCGCGGCCACGCCAGCAGATCCCGACGACGATGAAGGATGAAGGTTACGACGGCTGTGGCAGCGCCAACAGGCAGGACGATGGTGCACAGGACAGAGCTATGGCAGCGCCAGTAGTCCGTCCAGGATGAGTTCCTCTTTACGTCTCTCGACTCCAAGATACAACTGCCTTCCTGCTCTGGAGCTGCCCCAGTTATAGGGCTGGCGTGCTTTGATGTCCGGACCCTCGCACTTGGAGGTCGGGAGGTCCGGGATGGGGGAGTCCAGACACCCAGCAGGGGGGTGGAGCCAGCGCCCGGGGAGGCGATGGGCGAGCGGCACTTGGTGGGGGAGAGCCATCGGCACCTCTTCCTCCCATTGACTCGTCAAGTAGCCCGCTCACCTCCTGGGTGGAGGGTGGTGCCGGAATGTCTGAGGCCGGGCCAGGCCCAGGGTTGAGGTCGATCGGGGGCCAGGCGGCCTCGTGGTGGAGTGTCCAAGATGGCGCCCCAGGCTGGGCGCGTGGGCCGGCAGTGGATCGGACCCACGAGGTCGGCAGGCTCGAGGGCAGGGGTCCCTGAGGGGACGGAGGTCGTGCAATGGTGGTGTGTGGTACTTGCGGGATTGGGCTCAGGCCTGGTTGGGCCGGGGGAGAGCGGCCCTTCATGTGGCCTGTCCAACATGCGTCCCCCCCAGCTGAAGGCGGGGAGAGTTACCCATCCTCTTGGGGACTCTCCTCGTCGAGGCGGAAAAACCGGGACAGGCCATCCGCGTTGGCGTGATCTGGCCCAGGCCGGTGTTCGACTGTGAAGTCCATACCTTGCAAGGAGATGGACCAGCGTAGCAACTTTGGGTTCTCCCCCCGCATATGCATCAGCCATTGCAGGGGTCGGTGGTCGGTCTGCACCCGAAAGTGGGTGCCGAAAAGGTAGGGCCGGAGCTTCTTGAGGGCCCATACCACAGCGAAGGCTTCCCTCTCTATGGTGCTCCAGCGTTGCTCCCGTGGTAGGAGTCTCCGGCTGATGAAGGCCACCGGTTGATCAAGGCCTTCGGTGTTCACTTGAGACAGGACTGCCCCAATGCCCTGGTCGGAGGCGTCCGTCTGGACGACGAACTCCCGGCTGTAGTCTGGGGCCTGGAGCACAGGGGCGGAACACATGGCGGCCTTTAATTGTTCAAATGCAGTTTGACACTCTGGGGTCCAGGTGACTTTCTTGGGTTGGTTCTTTGACGTGAGTTCTGTGAGGGGCCCCACTATGGTACCATAGTCTTTTACGAACCTTCGGTAGTAGCCCGTGAGGCCCAGGAAGGCTCGTACCTCGGTTTGGGTGATGGGGGGCTGCCAGGCCTGGATGGCGGCAATTTTCAGCTGTAGCGGGGCCACTAGGCCGCTTCCCACCTGGTGTCCGAGGTAGGTTACAGACCCTTGCCCAATTTGACACTTGCTGGCCTTGATCGTGAGGCCAGCTCGCTGAAGGGCTTGCAGCACTGCTCGGAGGTGGTGGAGGTGCTCGGTCCAATGGTGGCTGTATACAGCGATGTTGTCTAGGTAGGCGGCGCTGAATCCTTCGAGCCCCGCTAGGACCTGATTGACGAGCCGTTGGAATGTTGCTGGGGCATTCTTCATGCCGAAGGGCATGACCGTGAAATGGTAATGGCCATCGGGGGTGGAGAAGGCAGAACGTTCTTGCGCCCGGGGTGTGAGGCCGATCTGCCAATAGCCTGCTGTCAGGTCGAAGATGCTGAGGTAGCGGGCAGCTCCCATTCGGTCGACTAGTTCATCTGCCCGGGGGATGGGGTGCGCGTCTGTTCTGGTGACCGCATTCAAGCCCCGGTAGTCGACGCAGAACCGGAGTTCTGGTGTGGTGCCGGGGGCAGCTGCTTTGGGGACCAGTACGACAGGGCTGGCCCAGGGACTGTCTGAGGGCTCAATGACCCCGATCGTGAGCATCTTGGCTATTTCTTCCTGGATGCAGGCCCGTACCCGGTCTGGCACGCGGTAGGCCCGGTGGCGGATAGGGGGGCTGTCCCCGGTATCCACATCGTGCACACACCAGGAAGTGACACCCGGGGTGAGGGAGAACAGGCTGGCGAACTGTGATAGGAGGGCTTGACACTCCTGGCGTTGTTCTCTGGTGAGGGCCTCTGAGAGCCGGACCCCATCCACGGAGCCGTCTTGCTCTTGAGTCCGTAGGAGGTCAGGGAGAGGCTCGGAGTCTTCTTCAACCCCAGTGTCTGTGGCCATCAGGAGGCTGAGCTCTGTTCGCACAAAGTGGGGCTTTAGTCTGTTAGCGTGGAGGACCCGGAGAGGGTTCCGGGAGGATTCCATGTCGATGAGATAAGTGGCAGGACCCTTGCGCTCTATTACTTTGAAGGGCCCCGTCCATTTGTCTTGCAGGGCGCATGGCTCAGTGGGGGACATCACCCATACCCGTTGGCCAGGTTCGAATTCAATGGATGAGGCATTCTGGTCATACCATTTTTTCATGTCCTCTTGACTGGCCTCTAGGTTGGCCTTCGCTAGTTCTCTGAACCGCCGGGTCTGGTTGCGGAGGGTGAGGAGATACCGGAAGACATCTGGAGGGTTCTTTAGCGGAGGCATCTCCCAGCCTTCTTTGACGAGACTGAGCGGCCCTCGCACTGTGTGTCCATATAGCAGTTCAAATGGGCTGAAGCCCAGGGATTTCTGGGGGACTTCTCGATACGCGAAGAGGAGGCACGGCAGCAGCACATCCCACTGGCGACGGAGGGGCTCTTCCAACCCTCCGATCATTCCCTTTAGCGTGCGGTTGAACCGCTCAACGAGTCCGTTCCCTTGAGGGTGATAGGGGGTTGTGAATCTGTAGGTGACCCCGCACTGTTGCCAGAGGGACTTCATGTATTTGGAAATAAAGTTCGTGCCTCTGTCGCTGACGACTTCTCGGGGGAAGCCCACACGGGAGAAGATCCCCATCAGGGCCCGGCTGACCACCGGGGCTGTCACAGTTCGCAGAGGAACAGCCTCAGGGTAGCGGGTGGCGTGGTCCACTAGCACCAGGATGAATCGATGGCCTTGTTTTGTGCGTGGGTCCAAGGGCCCCACAATGT